>NC_072473.1:107614528-112414528 GCF_027574615.1 Eptesicus fuscus
AACCATTTATATGACGTTCAAAAACAGGCCAAAACTAATCTACTGTGTTTGAAATCAGGACAGTAGTTACCCTGAGGTGGAAGATATTGACCAGAAAGAGATACAAGGGAGCTTTCTGGTTGCTGATAATGTTCTGTTAATGTGAGTGGTAATTACAGAGGTGTGTGTGTGTGTGTGTGTGTGTGTGTGTGTGTGTGTGTGTGTGTGTGAAGATCAATCAAGCTGTACATTTAACACCTATGCAGTTAAATTATACTTCAATAAAATTTTAAAAAATATCAAGGTAAGCTAGAAGAATGACTTGAAACAAAGAAGATGATCTTTAATTTCTAAGAATTTTAAAGCAGAGCATGAGGAAGACCTACTTTGCCAGTACGGAGAAATACTTGGGGGCTTTAGGTGACCACAAGTTCTGCATGAGTCAGCCATGTGACATGACAACTTTAAAAGTGCATGTAATTTAAGCTGCTTTGGCAGATGCAAAAGTCTCTGTTATACTTCATCTTGTTGGTTCTAACCCTTCATTTTTAAATCTCTTTGGCTCTTAATTCTGTCATGTAGGACAGAATGGGGTTGCAGAAAGAACTCTTAACTAGGAAAATAAAGTCTTGGAACTATCTTTCTAACTAAGATAACAATCTTTAGTGTTGAGCAAAAGTCCAATGAGTTGTTTTCTTTATAACTATAATTAGACTTAGAGACCAGAAGCAACACTCTCCAAAAGTTGTTGACAAATTTAAGAGGATCCAGAGGCCAAGAGTTAGGATGGTAATTAGAGGTGGCCCTGCCATATATGGAGGAGCTTATGACAAACAACTGAGGAGGGACATGGACTTTTTTTAATATTGAAAGAGTTGGCATATGGAAAAAGGCATATCTGTTCACTCCTGATGGCAGAGCTAAACCTATAGGTAGGTGTGATGGTGAAGCTGACTTGAGTTCTGTACTAACAGGTTATCCTAAGAAGCCTGAAACACCAATCAGAAAGAATATATGCACCCCTACGTTCACAGCAGCGTTATTTATAATAGCTAAGATTTGGAAACAGCAGAAGTGCCCATCACTAGATGAATCAATTAAAAAAAACTATTGTACACTTACACAATGGATTTCTCTGCAGCCATAAAAAAGAAGGATCTGTTACCCTTTGAGACAACATGGAGGGACCTGGAGATTATTATGCTAAACAAAAGCCAGTCAGAGAAAGACAAGTATCACATGATCTCACTTATATGTGGAATCTAATGAACAAAATAACTGATGAATAAAATAGAACCAGAGGCATGGAAACATGGAACAGATTGATGAATCTCAGAGGGAAGGGGGGAGGAAAGATTGAAGAATTTATATGCATATATGCATTGCCACCCTATTGACACGAACAATAGTGTGGTGAAGGCCTGCGTGGGGCAGAAACTGGGTGGTGGAGGGCAAGGGGGAAAGGGGGGGCATTTATAATACTCTCAACAATAAAGATTTTAAAAACTAAAAAAATAAAAAGTTAAAAAAAAGAAGTGATCTCCTAATACCCAGGACCCTGCAAAAGAAAGAGAGCTGACCATTATGAAAGAGTTTAAGCCTTCATGGAATGGCCACGAGCTGAATAGTGCTCAGAGGACACCTGCTGCATAGTGCCTCTTTCCAGATGTGAAGTGAAGAATGGCACTAAGGTGAAGGAAGGTGAAATCTCAAAGATAATGAAAAAGGAAACATGCTAACACTTATGTTCAATCATTACTATCCATTCTCAATTTCTTAAAAGTGGTCAGTGGAGATGTCTATAAAGGTGAAACACCAAACATTTTTAACTACAAATGGGCCAGAGATGGAAAGTAAGGTTGGAATTTCCCCAAGGCACCTCTGTAAAATGGAGCTCATATGAACCGCTCAGTATATTTTCAGAAGAGAGACCAGTTCCAAATGCAGTCGAGACTCTCCAGTCCATTTATGGGGCCACGCATTTCAAAATCTTGCCCCTGTCAAATTGCATAGTAAATAGCTTATTATGGCCCTTTTATAAACATCCTCTTCAACCACAGTCCTCTTGTTCCTCCAAAACTACAGTCCAACTATGTGGAAAACCAGATCTTTATGCTCACTATAAAGTGTTTTTGCTTTAACTGTATTTAATTTAGTAGAGTTGGCATCAAATATAAAAGATTATGCCAGCAAGTGTTAGTCAATCTGACCCTGTCCAGAATGCAATGCTTATTTTATTATACAGATGCAAAAATATTGTCACAAGTATCTATGGCTATCTGTAAAGTACATAAAGTTATTAAAACACATTCTCTTACTAAAACAATACAAAAATTACATAAACAAATAAAGCTAGAAGCAAGCATATTTCGTTTGCTTAAAGAACAGTAAGGAAGCCACTGAAGCAAAGCTTCTGATGGGCTGGCAGGCAGCAGGGAGATGATTTCAGAAATGATATGACATGATAAATTGCCTCTGCTGTGCACAATTTTCATTCCAGAAGATAATTCATCTCCAACTCCCATCACATTGTTCTTTCCCACTGATGCGGATGTCAGTTTATTCATCTCTGGAGTCTGAGCAGGACTGAGTTTGTCCTTTGTGGCTGTAGCTCCAAAGATGGAAAACCATGAAAGAAAAATAAACCCACAAAGTACAGCTTGCTTTTGGGCAACTTCTAAAATCTAAATGTCATTATTTGGGTCCCATTTACATGTTTGCATTGAGATTCCAGAAATACCCATAGAATAATGCTCTTTTTAGACAAGGCACTTTGAGGGGAGGCAAGAGCAGCCAGATTGTGACCCTGTGGAAGCTTGGAGTTCTAGCACTTTCCAGATGTGTGAGTTTGAGCACTTCACATAACTCTTCAGTTTCCTCATCTGCAAAATATGTATATAATATAACTTCTTGGGGTTGTTATGAAAACTAGGTGATGTCATGAATGTAAGGTGTATAGCTGCACAATTTGTGTCTGATAATTGGTACTATTATTCAGTCATTTAACAAATACTTATTGGGCACCTATTTGCAAAGCACTGCTCTAAGTGTTGGGAATACAGCAGTGAAAAATGAAACCAAAATCCCTTCACTAACTGATTGTAAACCTACAGAAAGGAAACAAATAATAAAATAAATAAGTAAAACATATAGTTTGCCAGAGGCAATAATTGCTATGGAGAAAAACATAGCAGAGAAGGAGATTAGGGGGTCCTGGGACTGAGTGAGGGTGCGATTTTTGAGGGAGTGGTTACCTAAGATGATGACATATAAGCAAAGACCTGAAGGAAGTGAATGAGTGAGCCATGAGCCATGAACCAGGAGGATATCTGAGGTAAATATGTTTCAGGCACAGGGAATAACACTCAAAACCCTGAAACAGAAATATGCATAGGGTGTTCAGAACAGCTGGTAGGCCAGTGTAGTGTGGTATGAATGATGGGGATAGTAGTTACAGATGAGGTCAAAGAAGTAATGGGAACCGTATCCTGTAAGGCTTCGTAATGTCTGGCATGTAGCAGGTGCTATATATGTAATAGGTGTTACTATATAATGTTATAAATATTAAAGAATCATCCTTTTCTGAGATGAAAACTATAGAAGGCATAATGATGGTAACAGGGAATTTATTAAAATAACCAGGTGAGAGATGATGGTGGCTTCAACAAGAGTAACAGCAGTGGAGGTTGTGAGACGTGGTCAGATTCTGGATATATTATGAAGTTAGTACCAACAGGAATTCCTAATTGTAAGTGTGGGGTGTAAGTGAAAGAGAGTAATAAAAGATGTCTGCAAGGTTTTGGTGCCTGAGCAACTAGAAGAGTGGAATTGTCATAGTCTGAAATGAAGACTATACAAGTGGAACAGATTCTAGGAGACCATTAGCTTGTTTTGACCATATTGAGGTGGTGGTGGGTGTTGTTAATCCTTACCTGAGGATATTTTTTCCATTGATTTTTAGAGAGAGTGGAAGGGTGGGGTAGAGAAAGAGAGAGAGAGAGAGAGAGAGAGAGAGAGAGAGAGAGAAACATCAATGTAAGAGATCCACATCAATTGGTTGCCTATTTTGGGGATGGAACCAGCAACCTAGGTACATGCCCTTGATTGGGAATTGAACATGCAACCCTTCGGTGCACAGGCTGGCATTCTATTCACTGAACCACACTGGCCAGGGAAGACCATGTTAAGTTTGAGATGTCTTTTAGACATCCATGTGGACAGATTAGGTAGGAAGTTGGGTAACCAAATCTAGAATTCAGGGGAGAGGTCCATGCTGGTGTTATCAGTGTATGGATTATACCTAAAGCCATGGAACTGGATGTGATCACCAAAAGTAAGGATAGATAAAGAGGAAGAGGAACTGAGCCCTGGAGTACTCCAATGTTAAGGAGTCAAGGAGAAGAATAGGCACATCCATAGAGATGGAAAGTAGATTACAGTGGTCAGGGGCTGGGAGTGGGGATAAAGATTGACTGTTAGTAGATAAGGGGTTACTGTTTGGGGTGATTATAATGTTCTGGAATTAGATCATTGTGCTAATTGCCAACTCTGAGTATTCTAAAAACCACTAAATTGTACACTATAAAATGGCAAATTTTATGGCTTTTAAATTCTATCTTAATTTTAAAAAAAAAGAAGTTAGAGAGAAGAGGAGGAATCAACAAAAGAGATTGAAGAGCCATCAGTGAGGTGGAAAGAAAATCAGGAAAGTAGATTGTCCAAGAAGGAAAGAAAAAAATAAGTTTCAATAGGAGTATGTCAAATGCTCCTGAGACATAACTAGGTTGAGTCTATATGATTGGATTTAGCATCATGAAAATCATTTATGACCTTGACAGAAGCTATTTAGGTGGAATGGTGATGGTGAAAACTTGACTGACATGAGATGGGGGGAGGAAGGGTAGAGCCATTTATCACTGTTGGAGGATGCTAGGATTTAACTCATTATTTTAAAAATTGGTAAATAGAGAGAAAGAATCAAACACTAGGCCCTGGCCTGGTAGTTCAGTTTTTTAGAGCATTGTCCCCATGCACGAGGGTTGCAAGTTTGATCCCTGGACAGGGCACATACAAGAATCAACCAATGAATGCATAAATAGGTAGAACAACAAATCAATGTTTCTCTCTTTTTCTTGCTCTCTCTCTTACTCTCTTTCTCTAACATCAATAAATTTAAAAATTTTAAAAATGGTACCACTATACTAGTAAAAGCATATAGTAGATATAGGGACATTTCTATTTATAGAAGTATTTCCAGCTAATAAATGAAGATGGTATGGCAGAATTCTAATATCAACACTTTGCAGTCCTCAGTGGAAATTATGCATTAGATTAGTAATAGCAATAGCTGTTAACATCACACTGGGGAGAATTTTTATAGCTATGTCATTGAGTAAATGATAGGAGGTGGGAATCTCATGAAGAAGTGGAAGAGTTGCCCTTAGATAGGAAACAAACACCTCTTCCATTGTAACAGATTTGTTTGTGGGAGCTTTTGGAAGTTCTTTTTATATTCTGCTTGCTTCTGTTTTCCCAATAAAATAGGAAACTAGATCACCTACTGAAAGTGAAAAATAGAGAAAGAGGTGATGGAGTTTTGAGGAGAGAGGAGTATATGTGACATATTTTTCAACAAGAATTGGAGAGTTAATATCTAGGGAAATGGTTAGGTTGCCAGGCAACTCCAAGGACCTACTTGTGGTTAGTGGTCATGAATTTAAAGTGAAACCAGATATCATGGTTTTGTATTTTCCTTTAGCCACATTTCAGCTACAGTTGCAAAGTATGGAGAGAGATTAATGAACTTAACTGGGTTTGGGGTGTTGCTAAATAAGTATGTTAATGTGAGAAGGGCAACGAGTTGGAGCATATGCAACTGAGTGATACAATTATTTTTTCCCTGCCTCTGCTATTCATCTCTACAATGACTGACTATGGAATGTAAGCTAAGTATGGAGGGAAGAGAGGACATCAATGGGGTGATGGACAGTAGTAGGATCACTGGAGTAAAAAAATAGTTGGGGTCACTACAGGGATGAGCTGGACAGATAGGAGATGCTAGTCTCCTATTCTAGCCTTCCAATGAGATAGTGAAAGTTTTGGTAGAAAAATTGGTAATGACCAGTCTAAGGTATGATCATGGAATTGAGTGGCTGAGGTGGGGCAGGGGTTAGACAAGACTGTTGGAGGAAAGGAGGTCAAGGAACTGAAAGGCTAAGGATGGAAGGCTCTTCCTTATGGGTATTGAAGTGGCACGGTGGTATTAGAAGATGTTGTGGCAGCAGCTCCATCACATATCCTTGTTGTTTCTTTATTCGGAGGAAGGAGGCAAGTGAAGTTCTGTAGAGTTCAAATGTCTCCCCTTCAGAGACTCTTCTCTGGTTATCCTGATTAAATGAGCCTCTCTTACACTCTGTCTCCTCCCCTTTCCATTGCTGTACATCCTATTATTCTATGTTGTTTTCTTTAATGCACTCAATACTATCTGAAAATATCATACTTATTTAGTTACTTTCTTTCTTTATTATTATTATTATTATTTTAATCCTTACCTGAGGATATTTTTCCATTGATTTTAAGAGAGAGTGGAAGAGAGAGGGAAAGGTAGAGAGAAATATCGATGTGAGAGAAACACATAGATTGGTTCCCTCCTGCACACACCCTGACCAGGGCCTGGGCCAGGGAGGAGTCTGCAACCAAGGTACGTGCCCTCGACTGGAATCAAACCTGGAACCCTTTGGTCCACAGGCCAATGCTCTATCCACTGAGCCAAACCAGCTAGGGCACTTATTTTCTTATTTTTGTCTCTCCCACTGGAATGCAAACCCCATGAGTTTGTCTTCTTCAATGCTTTATTCTCAGGGCCCATTCAGTGCACTTAATAATAGACAGTTAGAAAAATGTAAAAAAAAAAAAAAAGAATGAATTTAATAATGAGTGTGCTGCTTCCTCAGTATACAGGGGGGCTCTTTATGAAGTCTCTGAAAGTTGGGTGAACAGAATGCATTTAGGAAAAGAGCGTCTATGTTAACTAGGGATGAGAGGGTCTGTGATGAGGGTTTGATGAAGTGAGGAAGATCCAATTTCTGTAAAGTGTGGTCACTTTTTTTCCTTTGGGAGACTGTTGGGTGTTATATTTTCAGTGAATATAGAAATTCAACCAAATAAAAATTCAATCTTAGTTCCCAGGCAGTGGAGGAGTAGTGCAATCTTGGGCTGCCCTCTAACCTGCAAAATGTTGCCTTTTCTCTGGTGCCTCTGTCTTCACCTTTTCAAATTCCATTCCTTTCTCCACTGGTTCCAATCAGACTTCCATACCCTGTCACCTTGAAATAGCTCTGGTCAAGGACACCAGTAACCTTTTGTATCCAATTCAAAAAAACATTCCATTGTGTCTGTCTCAATGCTCTGCAGCAGTGTTAGACCATTGATAGTTCCCCCCTCCTGGAAGCACTTTCTTCTCTTAGCTGCTGTGAAGATACCTTGGGTTTTCTTTTATTTCACTACCTACTCCTCTTCCTCTGTTTGACCTCTAAATATGGCAATTAGGGACTCAGGGCTCAGTCCTTGGTCCTCTCCTTTTCTCTGTCTTCATTTTGTTTCTGCCTGTTTTCCTTAGCATTGCCGCTTCCATGACTCAACTGCTGCAACTTTCATCTATCTAGTGACAGCTTTTCTTACACAAGACCTCTTCTCTGGGCTCTAGATACCAGTATTTCCATCTACCTACTAGACATCCCCCTCAAACTCAACATGTCCAGAACAGAGATCTTCATCTTGCCTCCACCTCCCTCACCAAATCTCATACTCTGTCTCCTCCATCTCCATGGCACCAACATATATCTAGTTGCTCAGGACAAAAACCTAGGTGAAACCATTGACTTCTCTCTATCCTTCATGTACCTCCATTTAAAAATCCTTCATCAAGCCCTGCCAGTCTTATCTTCTCAGTATCTCATGAATCTGTCCACTTACCTTCATCTCCATACACCACCCTGGCCCTTGGCAACATCCTCTCTTACATGAATGACTGGACCCATCTCCTAAGTGATCTTCCTGCCTCCACCCTTGTTCCTCTACATACAATCCAATCTTCCCATAGCAGCCAGAACAATGGTCTTTTCAAAACATAAATTGGATTATGTTTCTTCCCAACATAACATTATTTAATAGTTCTTCCATTATCATCAGAATACAAATCACAAATCCATAACATGACCATGTTTACCTCTCTAGTCTCCTTGCCTATGACTCCTTCTCCTTCCTCAAACTCTATGAACTTTCCCTGGTCCTTCAGAAACATTTATGCACTGTGATCACTGGCCCTTCAGGTATGTTGTCCCTTCTCCTAACCTCACCTACAACCTATTGACCTGGCTAACTTCTCCTCATCCTTCTTGTAATAGCTTAAATGTTACTTCCTCCAGGAAGCCTATTCTAACCCTCCATCTTAGCCTTCAGAGCCCTTGTTCTAACTCTACATACTTTTCCTGTCATAGCATTGATCTAATTGCATTGTAATTGCCTATCTATTTTCTGTCTCTCCATTTATATTAAAAGCTTTGGAGGGCAAAGACTTGTTCTATTTTGTTACTCTCTGTCTTCCTTGTGTCTAGCTCACAGTAGGCTCTTTGCAGCAGCTCAGTCTTACATTGGAATATTCCTCACTCTCATTCTTTAAAAGTCTGGCTGCTCATCCTTAGAGGTCATCTCCTCATAGATGCTATCCACACTATCTGAGATAAGCCACCTAGTTACTCCATTACAACACCCTACTTTCATTCTTTGTGTTACACTTGCTACTCTTGGATATTTCCCTTGCTCATGTGGGTTTTTTGGTCTGTTTATTGTCTTTCTTCCCTAGCAATAATATCTGCTCAATGGGAACAAAGAACTTGTCTGGTTTTGCCCCACATTATAACATGGCATCTAGATTAAAGCTTGGCATATGGCAGGATGAAAGTTGGATGAATACATGTTGGATGAATTGAGTGAATGAACCAATGAATGAATGAATGAATGATTCAGTCAACCAGATGCAACCCTCAGAGGAGAGTAGCAGTCTTCAAGTAGAAACGATAAAATAAATGAAGAGCCTGTGAAGCCTCAGTTGGGGCCTAAGATAGGTCATCAGTGGTTGCCTAAGGGCCATGGTCTACATTCTCCCAGTATGAATTGCTTCTGGTGCTCATGAAAGGCGAACACTGGGGAAGATTGTTTTTTAAAATTTCCAAATGGGGCAAACACTTGAAGGAAAAGAAGAAAAAATAACCCCCAGGGCTGAAGGAAGGGGTGTCAGAAGGTGGCTTCTAAGAACTGTTAATGGGTGCTGAAGATTGGTTAAATCAGTGACAGATAAGGCCTGGTAAACTTGAAAACAAGTATACCATTGGCTAGTGATGAGACCCAGGGAAAGACTGAGCCTCCCCGGTGTCTAATGGCTCTTTTGAATAGTCTCAGGTTTTCTGGAGGACAGTGAAGAGGAATACTAGCTAATATTCCTGCATTCCATCACTGCCCTGCTTCTGTCTTCAATCCTCTTACTTCTCTGCTTTCTTTCCCCTACCTTGCATGTCCCCCTACCCGTACCACCAACAGCAAGAACAGAAAGCCACCATTCCAACTCCATAAGCTCTGTCCACAGGAACATGTCTGACCTACTAAATCAAGCTCTTAACTCCTATGAATACTAAGAACTGAAACTCAATAGTGCTCCTGCCAACATAACTTCTTTCTTGCTCAACATCAAAATCAAGGTTCTCAGCTTTCCAGCAAACATTTCCGAAGCTGCCCTGTTTCTTTTCTTTTCTTTTTTAATGGCAAACTAAAGAACTCTCTTGCAAAAAGCCCCTCCTCCACTTCTCGCTTTGGTGGAGAGCCATGCCAGTTGGATATCTCCCAAGGACCAGACTTCTTATGCCAGACATTTTGTGAACAAAGTACAAGTTCCTTCAAATGCTGCCTGATTGATGGAAGTCCTGTGGGATTCGACCTTTAGAGGATTCCCACCCGAAGGCCACTTGATTACTAAGTACTACCAGAATAGACAATAAGCTTAAAATATAAAACCAAATGCCCTGAAGTCCCATTTATTTGCTATTTCACACATTGTTGCAGACAAATCAGAGCATTATGTATCCTCTGATCCAAGAGACCCTGTGTGGTGCTGCCCAAACAATAGAAGACATAATTTCTACCCTCAAAAGGGTCCAGTGGGACCAGATACCATATGTGTGAAGAGCATACTTGTTAATGAAAAATGTGTAGTACAGATACATATGGCATGCTCAGCATTCTCTCTGCACCACCTCTTGTGAGTGGCCTAAGGCTCTCAGCTTTCCTTGAGGGACCCATGACACAAAAGATCTGGCTCCAGAATACCAAGACCAGGACCAGTCTCCCACCCAGGGCTCTAAATAACAGCTCAAATTTAAATTCTGGTTTCTGGAGCAAGATAATCTAAGAAAAGCAAAAGCACCTTCCAAGTGAAACTACCCCCCAACTTAACTAAGGTTCTATTAGAAAGCAGCCCCTCATCCCCCAGAGCTGTGGTGGGATGCCAATCTGCGAGCACTGGAAATGAATGTACACTTGTGGCTCTAGTCCTAATCCTTCTTGATTCTTAGTAATCCACCTAATCATACCCTATCACACAAGCAAAGCTATTTCAATGAAAAATATCTATACTAATAAAAGAGTAATATGCTAATTAGGCCGGGAGACCTTCCGGACGTCCTTCAGAAAAAGCTGGGGGCTTGGTAGGCCTGCAAACTGCCCCCAAATGACCCTCAGCCCCTCGCCCAGGCTAGCCATGCCCCCCAGTGGAGACCCTCACCCCGATGGGGGTGTAGCCAGCCTGCAAATGGCCCTCAGCCCCTCACCCAGGCCAGCCACGCCCCCCAGTGGGGACCCCCCCACACCCTGATGGAAACATGGTCGGCCTGCAAACTGCCCCAGCCCCTCATTCAGGCGAGCCCTGCCCACAAAGGGCAGACCAGCCAGCCCCCACCCGGGCACCAGGCCTCTATCTATCTATACTAATAAAAGAGTAATATGCTAATTAGACCAAGAGACCTTCCAGAAGACCTTCCAGATGTCCTTCCAGACAAAGCCATGGTGGCGGGGCCGAGGCAGAGGTGGTTAGGGGCGATCAGGCCAGCAGGGGAGGGCAGTTAGGGGTAATCAGGCTGGCAGGAGAGGGAAGTTGGAGGTGAGCAGGTGGGCAGGGAGGGCAGTTGGGGGCGAGTAGGCCGGCGGGGGGGCAGCTGGGGGTGAGCAGGCTGGGGGGGCCTTTGGGGGGATCAGGCTGGTAGGCAGAGTGGTTAGGGGCGATCAGGCAGGCAGGCAGGTGAGTGGTTAGGAGCCAGTGGTCCCCGATTGCGAGAGGGATGCCCGACTGCCGGTTTAGGGATCGGGCTTAAACCGGCAGTCGGACATTCCTCGAGGGGTCCCAGATTAGAGAGGGTGCAGGATAGGCTGAGGGACACCCCCCTCCTGTGCACAAATTTCGTGCACCAGGCCACTAGTCTCTATATATAAAAGCCTAAGCAACTGTCCAACCGTCTGACCATTTGATCTTCCAACCAGCAGCTATGATGTGCACTAACCACGCAGGAGCTGAAACCACAGGCATGGAAACATGGAACAGACTGATGAATCTCAGAGGGAAGGGGGAAGTGGGGAGGGCAAGAAGAGATTAACTAAAGATCTTATATGCATACTAGAGGCATGGTGCACAGATTCATGCACTGGTGGGGTCCCTCGACCTGGTCTGTGCCCTCTTGCAATCTAGGACCCCTCGGGGGATGTTGGAGAGCCAGTTGTGGCCCTATCCCCTAGGCCAGGCCAAGGGACCCCACCGGGCCTCTAGTACAAATATAAACATGGTATGAGTAACTCCCCCAGAGGCCTGCATCTGAGACTCTGGCAGAGCAGAAATCAGTGAAGCAACTGTGAGCTCATGAAATGTAGACATTTTGTGTGGGAGCCAGTGGCTCTTGGAGGGGAAAAAAAAATAGCAACTTGCTTAACTGGTTATCTTTTTGCTTCAGGGCTGGCCACACAATATTCCCATTGAAGAAAGAGTTTAAGGAAAATATAAAAGCAGAAATGTGGAACAATAAGTAGGCATTTCATAGTTTTCAGAAACCACCAAACTCCAGACCCTCTCTACCACAGCAGTCCAGAACACACAGCGGTTCGTGAGACAAGAGTGACTACCAAAAGTTGACATGTCCACTGCCTCTTATGCTCTCCCAGCAATCCCTGGCCCACCCACAGTATACCACATCCCAGCTCCTAGGAGACTCTTTCCCATTCAGACTTGGCTGTGAGAAAGGGAACTGAGCAAAGGGTTCCCTCATCCCTTAGTCCATTCTGTTTTTAGCTAAATGGGTACAATGCAGCAACCCACAGCAAAACCCACTGCCAGCGGCTATAAAGAGCTGGGGAAATGTGGGACAGATGGTAAAGGCGTTTGGAATATAAAAACAGTCTCTGAATAGGGAGGAGAAAGCCACACATTGAGTGTTTTATTTTGTGATAAATCAAATGGCCCAATGCTGACAACACCCACCAACATTCCAAAAGGTGTTTTCAAAATATAATCTTGACTCCTAATACCTTGGGTGAGGCAAACCTCTTTTATCTGAAGAAATCATGTGCAAAGCGCTTATTAGGGAACTATCTTCAGAACCTGCAACCAATTCCTTGGGATAGCCTGAGTGGTAGATTGAAAATTTTTTAAATTGGCCAACATTTTTCCATGGCCACTGGGCACATGTTCTGACAAGGCTGCACTACTTTGGTTCCAAAAAGAGGTGAAAGGAATTTTCTCAGGTATCAAATAACTTGGCTCTGAAGAGCAGCCCCCAAGATGTCCAGCACACTGGCAGCAGCATCGGAATAAGTGTGCAATGTCCCAAGGGAACTTCTTGGAAGGGCAACACATTCAATAAATGTAAAAGTACTGATGTAATTGAATAAATACGAAAACTCTGATATGCTTGTTAAAACTCAATCTCTACTTTTTGTGTGCCCTGTGTTTGGGAGGAGAGGAAGGGAATGGGGGACACCACTAAATTCACATGCTCTCTTCCTAAGGGGAAAGATGAAGGCTTCCGTTTCGGGGCTTGGCAAAATGTTTCTGTAAGGACCACATAGTAGATATTTTCAGCTTTGTGGGCCACATGGGCTCTGTGACATAGGATCAACTCTGCTTTTGCAGTGCAAAAGCAGCCATAGACAATATGCAAACTGATGAGTGTGGTTGAGTGCCAATAAAACTTTATTTACAAAAATAGCTCAGATTGGATTTGCTCTGTAGGCAGAATTTAGTCCATAAGCCATAGGTTATGACCCCTGTTCTCTGCAAAGCAAACACTCATTTGCAGACTTCTTGTTCAACATCTTCAAACAACTTGCTGAAAGGTAAAGAGACAAGCAGAGGTCTCTAGGCTCCCATAATCACTTCTCTTCAACCATTCTGAGTTTAATCCCATGATGTCATTCTGAAATGCATCGGGTCATTGACGGGGTCACATTGCTGAGAGAAAAACAGGATGTTTGACACCTAAAATATTCAGAACAAGCCCAGAGTTCATCTCTGTAAAAAAAAAATGATCTTACATAATGGGAAGCAAGGGAAACAGGGAAAGCAGCAATGAGTGGCTGATTGGAGACAGACACTCACAGAGAAGATGCTCAGATGGCAGGCCTGCTGCCCTGGAGAGTACATCTCTGCTTGCAGCTGTCACTCCAGAGGACAGATGACTTCATTTCAGCTCCCCCAAATAAAGGGATAATAATCTCTCACTTGGGAGAAATACCATATGGTAATGCTTTAAAAAGTTATAAGAAAAGTATAAAGTACTTGGGGGGGAGGGGAGAGAAGTTACTTCTAAAAGCATGAAATTTGTCTAGAAAAGGATCAGGCAGTTTCTTTGAAATGCCATAGCTTCCTAGAAAATCAAGTCTAAACTCATGGGATTAGATAACAAGAGGGGCATTATCAAGGCAAATCAATGGGGAGATCTGTTTCTTGTCTTTACATACCTTTAGTGCAGTTCAAATCTACAACATTTATTCAACAAAGCCCTCCCATGACCTGCTCTTGCTGAAATCTCCAACCTCAGTCTCCACTACTCTCCATCTTGTACTCCAGGCTCAGAAATTCATAACAGAATGAATTCTAATTCTCCAATGGCCCAGGGCATGTGGCTTCATGCCTCTGGGCCTTTCTCACTGGCATTCCTTGTTTTTATAAGGCCCTTCTAGCCCTTCAAAATTCAGCCTCTTTTGCCTGTTCCCTGGCCCTCCCAAATGTGTTGAGTGCCCCCTCTTCTGTGCTACCTTGAGATCTTGCACATATTCTGTTGTACTTACCATACTATGGATTCATTTACCTGATTATATGACTTACTAGCGTTCCCGTTGCAGGAAGAATCCTGCAATAGGGTTTCCTGCTGCACTCTACCCTGCCCCGCCTGCTCTCCTCCCTTCTCCCCTGGCTTCTCTGCCAGCCCACCTGCTTTTCTCCCTTCTCCCCCGGCCCCGCCTGGGCTCCTCCCTTTTCCCCCACCCCGCCTTCTCCGCCAGCCCACCTGCTCTCCTTCCTTCTCCCCCGTCCCGCTCCTCCCTTCTCCTCCCCCTGGCTTGCTTGCTTCTCTGCAGCTTTGCTCCCTTCTGCAGCTCTTCGCTTCTTTCTACACTGTCTTGATATGCAAATTAACCACCATCTTGGTTGGGGTAATTTGCATACCCGTCCTGATGGGTTGGTGGGCGTGGCTTGGCTGGTGGGCGTGGCTTGGGCATAGCGAAGGTGCAGTCAATTTGCATATTTGTCTATTATTAAGTAGGATTTCCTTCACTAGAGTGTGGGCTCTTTGCTGTCTGATTCTTTTCTAGATCCCCAGAGCCTAGACAGTGCTAGGCTCATGGAAAGAGCTCCATAAATATGTGGACTTAGATGTCCAATAGTGGGGCACCTTACTTGCCTAAAGGTTCTCTTTTGAACCAGAGCTTTATTTTCCAGGGCTAGCCTAGTTAGGGCTCCAGGTTAAAGGCCCTAGCTAGAACATAACCATCTGTAGCTTTGTATTCCTTAGTGTGAGGCACCAGTCAACTGAGTCACTATCATAGCTCTTTTTTTATATTTTTATTGATTTCAGAGAGGAAGGGAGAGGAAGAGAGACAGAAACATCAATGATGAGAGAGAAACTTAGATCGGCTGTCTCCTGCACACCTCACACTGGGGATTTAGCCCACAACCCAGGCATGTGTCCTGACCAGGAATTGAACCGTGACCTCCTGATTCATAGGTCAATGCTCAACCACACCAGCCGGGCACTGTCATAGCTCTTTCATTAACTTCCTTAACCAAACTCTTAAACACCAAGACTTCCAGTCCAAACACCGCGAGTCCCCCAGCCAGCTCCTTCTTATCCTTCAGGTCTCATCTTTAATGTGTTCTCTTCTGAGAGGCTTTACCTAACTCCCTAGTCTTGAGTAGGTCAACCCCGTTACTCAGTTTTGGTGCATTGTTTTTTAGCTTTACACCACTCATCATAATCTGTCCTGATTTTCCAAGATTTCTTTACTTGTCTATTACCTGCCTCTCCCACAAGAGGGTTAGCTCCATGAAGACAGGGACTGTCTATCTCATTCATTGTTGTAGCCCTGGCCTAGCACAGATATGGCATTTAGTAAATATCAATAAATATCTGTTGAATAGATGAGTGTTGTGAGATCTGAGTAACATAACATACCTGGGATACCTCACACAGAACCCATTGCCTATAGTCATACTTTAAATGTTTGCTTTATCAATATCTTTTCAAACACATTAATCCCTGGGGGGAAAAACAGAGTATTCAAACTACATTTGCCCCACTCCAGCATTTCCAAAATTTCCCCCTGCACCTACAGAAGAATGTTAATAAATATGAATGCCAAAAGGAAGGCAACTCTCCTCTTTTGTGTACAAATAAGACATGTGCAGAAGTTGACAGCAGTCATGTTTCCTTCAAATGTGGCAGAAGCTAAATTCCCCACATCTTGAGCAAATGGAAAGACCAGAAATGTTCACACATAACCTTAAAAGTGGATGTGACCATACCGCAGAAAAGGAGACAGGCCTGTGTTAGGAGATTATGCCCATATAAGGCCCCCGCAGGCAGCTCCCAGTGGAGCCTGAGATAATTTGGCATCTCTCAGCAAAGACCAACAGGACAGGGTTTTGTTCACAAATAACCCAAGATCTGCTGTCTACATTTTCATCTAAACATTAGAAAAAAACTAATACTACCCTAAACATCTGTCCTCAGAGACTCTTGAAAGAAGTGCTGAAAGAATTCAAAGGCAGCCATCATTGAAATGCTCATTTGAGCCTCCCTGGAGATCTGCCTGAGTTGTTGAAGAAGAGGCTGAGATCAGAGGACAGAGGTCCTGAAACCACCTGAGTTCAGATATGGGCTGAAACCTGCTTCCTTTTCTGCCAGTGACCTATGTGGCCAGGGACACTGCAAACTCTTCCTGCAAAGATCTAGATAGCATTTTTTACTTTGCTGGCTAAACAGCCTCTGTCAAGATTCCCCAACTCTGCTGTTACAGTGGAAAAGCCTTAGACCATATGTAAATGAATGGGTATGGCTATGGCTATATCTTACTAAATCTTTATTGATGATGGATACTGAAATTTGAATTTCATATAATCTTCATGTTGTGAAATATTCTTCTTTTGGTTTTTCAACCCGTTTAAAAATCTTAAAGTTATTCTTAGCCCGGCCAGCTTGGCTCAGTGGTTGAGTTGTCAACCTATGAACCAGGAGGTCACAGTTCAATTCCCGGTCAGGGCACATGCCCGGGTTGTGGGCTTGATCTCCAGTGTGGGGCCTGCAGGAGGCAGTCAATCAATGATACTTTCACCATTGAGTTTCTATCTCTCTCTCCCTCTCCTGTCCTCTCTGAAATCAATAAAAAGATATTTTAAATAAATAAATAAATAAATAAATAAATAAATAAATAAATAAATAAATAAAAGTCATTCTTAGCTCTCAGGCCCTATAAAACCAGGCAGTGGGCCAGATTTGTACTGCAGGCTGCAATTGACTGACCCTGCAGTAGACAGCGGGTGCACAAAGAACACAGCCTCAGGCCTTTGGACTCATTTGAGTTTTCAAGCTTACTTTTGCCATTTTTTGGCTAAGTGACCTTGTGCAAGTTAGTAAAATCTCTGAACCTCAGTTTACCCATCCATACAGATCTGGAATAAGGATTCAAAAAAATAAGGCACAAAAAGTACTCAGCATAGTTCTTGGCACACATAGCACTCAATAAATGTTAGCTCCTGTTATCTGAAATTGCCTTCTATCAGAGTTGGGATTCTCCCTTCCGATAACTTTAGCACCTACCACAGTGTCTGGCCCATAATAGACACTCATGAATTGTTCGTTGAATGAATGAAACCCCACTGAAATGCAGCAACTGATGCCTTCACTCACTAGCTGTCCAGGCTGTTGAATTTCAGCCTGCTTCACGTCCAAACTTTTAGTTTTGACTTAGTGTCCTGGTTGGATCATCACAGAGAGAGCAAATGGTTGGGTCTGGACTTTGTGCAATGTCAAGATGTATATGTGGTAGGTGCTCAATAATTGCTTGATGAATGAATGAATGAACACCAATTGCCTAAGCCAAGCCCTGTGGTGTGATGTTTGAAGTCTCCCTCCTCCAAAAAGAGATATTTCCCTCTCCCCCTATTCCTAGGGCTCATAATATTACAGGGGAGTCATGAGGATGAGGGGAACCCCTCTGAAAATCTGCTTGGGGAGGCAGAAGGCCATTGTACAGCACTATCTGATTGTCTTCTCTTGTCTTCTTCAGCTGGTCCCACAGGGGGCCGCTGGCCTGCCTACCACCTGCCTCCCTAGGAGATGCAGCTCATACAAAAACTGTTGGGGACTTTTTCAAGCCAAAGTGCTTTCTACATATACATCCTCATCCAGGGGACCACTGCTACAGCTGCTAAGATAAAAGAAGGGTTAGCCAGGGATTCAGGCCCGGGTGCTTCATGGGGGGAAGCCATTTATTTTTATATAAACAGCATATGGTGCTCATCTACCCCTCATAAGGAGGCTGTGTGGATTCCTGGCATGTGGATAATTTTTAAGTTTCAAAGTTTCTCCTGGGGAAGAGGGGAAAGCTGCAGAAAACACGGAAAGGGAAATCATCTTGAGCTGTCTGCAGCAGTCCCTAAACCACGAAGAGCATCACAGGCAGATCAGGGGCTCCAGCAAAGGCCTCCCTGGGGAAAGGTCCCAGCCTTGCCAATACAGTGTTGGTTTCCCCACCCAGGGAAACAGCGCAGGGATCAATGAGGACACTGTGCTCGGCAGCTGCCTGCTGGGAAAGCCTCAGACTTGAGCGACACCAAGTAGGGGCCTGTGGGCTACGTGAGCCCTGACAAGACCCTTAAAGGCTTCCAGCTTTCTTCCAGAGGCAGGCTTGACTTGGCTCTGACTACAAATACTGTCAACCACATCATAGCTGTTTCACAAAAGCGCTCAGAAAATGGAAAAGTTTAAGGGCATTTGTGGGAACCAAGAAGGAGCCAAACACAAGCATGGCATCATTTTTCCCACCACCCAAGGAGCCACCTTCCAAATTCTTGAAGAGGCAAAGAGAAGTCAGGGGACTTCCTGCCCGTAGAGCAGGCCTCTGAAAGCTCCAAGGAGGCCTACAGGAGTCTGTATCTCAGAGCCTGCTTTGACTCTCTGCAACTATGGCATCAGCTATTTCTTATGATTAATAATAATGATAATATCCATAACCTCTACCATTGATAGTGTTCATTGTAGCCCAGGCACTGTACTGAGTAGCTGTGTGATCTTAGACATTCACTGGACCTCTCTGAGCCTCAGTTTCTTGCTTACCTGTAAAAGAGTGATAATAACAGTGCTTAGCTCAGAGGGTTGTTGTAAGGATTCAATGAGGCAATGCATGGGAAGGTCTTAACCTTGTCCCTGGCCCATATTAGGTACTCAATAAGTGGCAACTATTATTAGTATTAGTATTATTTCATGTGAAAAATAAAGGGGGAAATTAGAACAGTGTCAACTCTGACTTCTGTCTTCCCTCACCCTCACTCTTTTCACCTCATCTTCTTGGCTCTTAAACACAGACTCTTGCAATTCTCTCCCCACCCCTAAAAGGGCAGGCAGGGCAAGCAAGAGCTGATCCGGCCATCGAGAAGCACAAATCAATCACTCACAGGTCTGTGTGCCCATCAACAGCAACTCTGAGAGTACTGACTCTTTCTTCCTCCCTGCCTGGTCCATTTTCTGCATGTTACATCTCCTTGACAATACAACTTTGGCCTGGCTCCACAGAGCAGCACATGAGGCATGACATAGCAATGTGACAAGTAGTTTGTTGGCTCTCCTGCCAGGCTGTGTAGCTGTGAGTCAGAAGTGCCAAGGCATTTGAAAGAAAAATCCACCCCTTCTGTGTTGGCCACCAAAAATAATGCCCCAAAAGGGATACCACGTCTACCCCCGCCCCCCCCCCCCCGCCACCTTATTCTGAGCATAAAGCAGAAGGGTGAAAAAATTAGTGGCAGCAACCAGTCCAGTGAAGGACAGTTTTCATCTTGCTGTGTTGATTTGTTCATTCATTAGTTTGTTCATTACATTCTTAGCAAGTATCTACTCTTGGCTGAGTAACATGACACAAGCATTGGGGGGGGGGGATGAGAAGAATGAGACAAGGGGCTCACAGTCGAGTAGGGGAGATGGACAAAGTTAATGAATAATTCTAATGTGGTGTGGTACGTTCTCTGCCAGAGAGGAACACAGAGTACTGTCAGGTCCTCAGAAGAATGGGGGGGCGGGTGTTTTCGTCTGAGAAACAGCAAGCAGCAACAAGAAAGAGGTTTTGATGAAAACTAGTGGAACTCAGCAGCCCAGGAAACCAATGCAGAACGCAGAGAGCCTGCAAAAGCAGCTTTGGAGCTGGTTTGTCTGGGTCATGATGACTCTGCTTCTATTTCTCGTCCATCCCTGAACCTGTTGATTAGGCTCTTGCCTCCAGTCCTCAAGGCAGTTAATCTTTAAGAAAATGCTCACAATATTAAGTAACAAAATACAAAATAAAGACAATCCTGTATACAGTAGGATTCCAATTGTGTACATTTTGTTCCTGTACCTGGGAATACATATGCATCTACAGGAAAAAGACTGGAAGGAAACTCATCAAAACATTAACAGTGTTTATCTTTGGAAAGCATTTTTATATCACCTTGTTTCTTAGTTAAATATATTCTTTTTTTACAATGAACATGTATTAATCTTTATTATCTGAAAAAATAATATTAATTTTACAAGTGAATAGTCTGCCAAAGGCTATGTGTTATGTGATTATGTTTACATGACATTTTGGAAAAGGCAAAATTATAGGGATGGAAACAGGTCAGTGGTTGCCAGGAGCCTGGGGGCAAGAGGGGCTACAAAAGGACATGGGGATTTTTGGAGTGATGGAAATGTTTTGTATCTTTATTGTAGTGATAGTGACATGACTATATATGTTTTTTGAAACTCACAGAACTTTACATGAAAAAGGATTTGACTCCACACAAATCTTACCTCAATAAATCAGAGTGTCTTTTAAAGTTAGAATCTGAATTATTTCTCCAGTTTTATTACCTCAGGAGAATCTGATAGATGTAGGAAGATAATTAAAATCTTAAGATACCTAGGAATAAACTTAACTAAGGAGGTAAAACACCTATACGTGGAAAACTACAGGACACTGAAAAAAGATACAGAGGAAGACATAAACAGATGGAAGAACACACCGTGTTCATGGATTGGTAGAATCAACATCATCAAAATGTCCATACTACCCAAAGGAATCTATAGATTCAATGCAATCTCCATTAAAATACCAACAGCATATTTCACAGACCTAGAACGAACTCTCCAAAAATTCATCTGGAAAAAAAAAAAGACCCTGAATAGCCACAGCAATCCTGAGAAAGAATAACAAAGTAGATGGGATCACAGTACCAGATATCAAGCTGTATTACAAAACCACTGTTCTCAAAACAGCCTGGTACTGGCACAAGAACAGACATATAGATCAATGGAATGGAATAGAGAACCCAGAAATCAACCCAAACCACTATGCTCAATTAATATTCGACAAAGGAGGCATGAACATACAATGGAGTCAAGACAGCCTCTTCAATAAATGATGTTGGGAAAATTGGACAGATATATGCAAAAAAATGAAACTAGACCACCAACTTACACCATACACAAAAATAAACTCAAAATGGATAAAGGACTTAGACATAAGATGGGAAACCATAAAAATACTAGAGGAACCCACAGGCAGCAAAATCTCAGACATATGCCAAAGGAATTTCTTCACTGATACTGCTCCTAGGGCAATGGAAGCTAAAGAGAAAATAAACAAATGGGACTACATAAAAATAAAAAGCTTTTGCACAGCAAAAGAAACCATCAACAAAACAACAAGAAAGCCCACTGCATGGAAGAACATACACTGAGTGACCAGATTATTATGATCTCTGAACACATAATAATCTGGCCACTTAGTGTGTGTGTGTGTGTGTGTGTGTGTGTGTGTGTGTGTATATATATATATATATATATATATATATATATATATATATATATATTAGAGGCCTGGTGCATGAATTTGTGCATGGGTGGGGTCCGGCCAGCCTGGCCAGGGGGAGGGGACATGGGCGGTTGGCTGGCCTGCCTGCTGGTTGAACTCTTGGTCGAGGGGACAATTTGCATATTAGCCTTTTATTATATAAGATATACATTGAGTGGCCAGATTATTATGCATTCAGAGATCATAATAATCTGGCCACTCAGTGTATTTGCCAATGATATCACCAATAAGGGTTTAATCTCCAACATTTACAGGGAACTCATACAACTTAACAAAAGGAAGATAAACAATCCAATCAAAAAATGGGCAAAGGACCTAAATAGACACTTTTCGAAAGAGGACATACCAAAGGCCAATAGATGTATGAAAACATGCTCAAAGTCACTAATTATCGGAGAGATGCAAATCAAAACAACAATGCGGTACTATCTCACACCTGTCAGAATGGCTATCATCAACAAATCAACAAATGACAAGTGCAGGGAAAATGTGGAGAAAAAGGAACCCTTTTGCACTGCTGGTGGGAATGCAGACTGGTGCAGCCACTGTGGAGAACAGTATGGAGTTTCCTCAAAAAATTAAAAATGGAACTCCCATTTGACCCAGTGATCCCACTTCTAGGAATATATCCCAAGAAAGTAGAAACACCAATCAGAAAGGTTATATGCACACCTATGTTCATAGCAGCACAATTCACCATAGCTAAGATTTGGAAACAGCCTAAGTGCCCATCAGTAGATGAGTGGATTAAAAAACAGTGGTACATCTACACAATGGAATACTACGCTGCAGTAAAAAAAGGAGTTCTTACCATTTGCAACAGCATGGATGGAACTGGAGAGCATTATGCTAAGTGAAATAAGCCAGGCAGAGAAAGATAAATATCACATGATCTCACTCGTTTATGGAATATAATGAACAGCATAAACTGATGAACAAAAACAGATCCAGAGACAGAGAAGCATCAATCAGATCGTCAAACCTCAGAGGGAAGGTAGGGGAGAGTGGGGGTCAGGGGGAGAGATCAACCAAAGGACTTGTATGCTTGCATAGAAGCCTAACCAATGGACAAAGACAACAGGGGGGTGAGGGCATGAGTGGGGGGGAGATGAAGGGGTAATGGGGGGATAAGGACACATATGTAATAATTTCATCATAAAGAAATTTTAAAAAATTATAACAAAATCTTGGAATATATGATCTTGTAAAGAAGATGAAAGAAACAGATAAAGGAAATTTTGTATTCCTGTCAGTCTCCCCAAGTTCAGCCTTAGATGGCTGGGGCTTGAGTTTTGTTTTTTGTTTTTTTGTTCTTTTCTCCTTTTTGTTAAGTCACTTGAGACCAGGATTTATGTGAAAGACATCATTTTTCTTGGTATTAAATGAGGTGACTTTAGTATGAATTCAAGTAACTGATTTACAACTGGAGTGATATCTTTATGAAACATTTACATCTGTGACAATACCTAATAAAACTTTTTATTGGAAACATTGCTTGGATGGTTAGAACAGACTGTCAAAATAATCCCTTTTGGACCAGACACTTCACAAATGATAATTTATCTTGCTGCTCTTGCCAGTATCCTATCTCAATTCAATCTGATGGGGAATCAAGAAAATGGCAAGCCAATGACCTAATTTTCTTTTTGAAGATTGAGTTTTCTTTTACTGCTAGGAACACAGTATAAAGACTATTTTAGAGAAGGAAACTATATGAGCCAGAAGGTGGCAAGAAATTTAGATTATCTGATGAAGGGAAGAGAGCTACCTAGGTAAAGGCCTTCCTCCTACATAAGGACTTGAGGGCCTACTGTGCTTATGACATAGGGACAGGTGGTACAATTCTTGTCCTGAATTACCAGGGTAGACACTGTTTTTCAAATTTAGTTGCATCATGTAAATATTTAAGACTGTTATGTGTTTTATTTACTGTAAGTACTAACATTAGATGCTGTACAATTGAGGTAGAAACTGAATTTACCCTTTTGTTTTTCCTTTAAATTAACAACAAGAGAAAGCTTTAAAATATATCAGCGCTGCCCTGACCGGTTTGGCTCAGTGGATAGAGTGTCGGTCTGCAGACTCTAGGGTCCCAGGTTCGGTTCCGGTCGGGGGCATGTACCGTGGTTGCGGGCACATACCCAATGGGGAGTGTGCAGGAGGCAGCTGATCGATGTTTCTCTCATTGATGTTTCTAACTCTCTGTCCCTCTCCCTTTCTCTCTGTAAAAAATCAGTAAAATATATTTAAAAATATCTATATATCTATATCTATATCTATATATCTATATATCTATCAGCATTTTGAAAAGGAAGTGGGCAACTAGTTCAATACAGAGAGAAGAGCTGTTCCAATTACTTTTTAATTTACCTGTAAGCACTTTTTGTTTTCCTTAGAAGTAGCTCCAAATGCATGGTACAGAAACTGTGTACAGATTCTCCTGGTTCAATAAAAATCACAGTTGAGAAATCACAGAGAAATACCAAATATTAGAAAATATTTAAGAGATTGATCCTGGTAAAGGGCATTATGAAAATATAGCATGGAGTTCTTTATGGGGGAAAAATGGCCATGATAGCCTATTTTATTTACAAACTAGGAATTTTAAGCTCTAGACCCATATAGCCAATGGTCTACTGGATGGCTCCACAGGTACTTCATGCTCAATGTGTCCAAACCTGAACTTCTTCCCTTTCCCTCTCCCCCAATATACTCTTCCTCTTGGGTAC
The DNA here is from genome assembly GCF_027574615.1 of Eptesicus fuscus. NCBI lineage: Eukaryota > Metazoa > Chordata > Mammalia > Chiroptera > Vespertilionidae > Eptesicus > Eptesicus fuscus. Next base: position 107,638,933 of record NC_072473.1, read on the forward strand.
CACATCTTGGGAATGGAACCACCACTCACTCGGTGCAGAAATCTGATAGTTATCTTTAACAACCCACTCTCCCTCACCTCTCATATTCAAGCAGTCAATAGGTCTCCCCTAAACCTGCTTTTTCCATTCCTTTACTGTCACCATTTGTTAGATGAGTGATGTCTCCATATTCCTGAATTCAATGGATGCTCTTCTTCCTATGTATTACTTCATCTTTTACTGGTTTTGACAATAACTTATGAACACTTTCTTCCCTTGATATCTGTAATACCAGTCTCCCCCTGTATTCCACCAACCTCTCTAGTTATTCCTTCTGTCCCCTTTTATTCTACTTTCCCTTTACATGCCACTCCTTTTGCTGGGCTTTTTTCCTAGGACTCTTTCTATTATATACTTTCTCTTGGTGATCTCATTCACTGCCCAAATCAAGACCTCTCTCCTGTGCTTCAGGCTTATATACTGGTATATAATTTATCCTTTAAGGCTCAATTCAACCCTACCTTCTTCAGGAACCATAGAATAATAACTAATCTAATTATTCTGTCTCTACCACTAGACAATGAGCTCCTTGAGGGCAGGTACCATGCCTTATTCACGTCTGAATTTCTAGTACCTAGGCTTGGCACTCAGACAAAGTTTGTTGAATGGATGAATGATTAGTAGAATCAAGTAATTAGTCTCCTACGAAAGGTAGAGGTTTGAATCCCATTGCAGATATTCCTACCAATGAGTCAGAAAGAGTAAAGCTCGGCTGGAGAGAATACAGTGTAATGAGAGCAAAGTTGCTGGCTCCTTCATTGTATAGACCAGACAGGTTTGTCTTAATCCATGGTCGGCAAACTGTGGCTCACGAGCCACATGCGGCTCTTTGGCCCCTTGAGTGTGGCTCTTCCACAAAATACCACGGCCTGGGCGAGTCTATTTTGAAGAAGTGGCATTAGAAGAAGTTTAAGTTTAAAAAATTTGGCTCTCAAAAGAAATTTCAATCGTTGTACTGTTGATATTTGGCTCTGTGGACTAATGAATTTGCCGACCACTGTCGTAAATAATAGCCATAGGCCAGCTGTGAACTCTGACCAGTCATCTTGAAAATGTGATGTTGGTTATCAAGAGGAGTGGGTGCAACACAGAATCACTAATCCAAATGGTGGTAGGGTCTAACCATCCCCAGCAAGTAATCTTCCTCTCTCATTGGTGTCTCCACCTGAACTTTCCTTGTAGGGTGAGACTGGTGTCAGTTCAGGAAATCCTTGGCGAGAGGGAGAGGAGAAATGTCTCCTTCCTTAGTGTTGCTAGGGGCTACAGCTCTAACTCCATCAGCTACTGGGAAAGACTACAGTGAGCCAATAAAGTTTTCTTTATAAGTGAAGGATGTACTTTGTGAGGTTCTGAGTTGAATATACATTTTAAAGTCAGCACATGAGTCCTACAATTTCTGGGTGGAGAAATAAAATTCTGCTGAGGAATGAATGTAATCATGGGATAACATAAAAGCAATTTCAAGAAATACCGATCAGGACTAATATTAATTTTTTTAAATGACACCTCTCTGTGGATCATCTTTCCCTCAAGGTAGTTCTCAAGTGACTTTTCCAAACGATTCCAGAAGCAAGGAAGACTTCATTTTGGAAACATTGGCTGGTGAGCTGGTGACTCACACCTCAGATGAATTAATGAAAGTTAAGAAAACAAAAACCAGATGTTTCCTTCATGGTAATATAGGCATCTATGGTTTCTTTTGTCACTTACACTGTTGATTGCTGATTTCCTTCTATTGAGGCAAAAATCGATTTTGAAAAAGTTTGTATCCCTGTATATTTGGTGAACTCTGTTCCAATTGTTGCTATTTGGCTCAAAGGTCCACAAAGACTGCGGCTCAGGAGCTGACTGTTTCAGCAAGCTAATAGCACACAGTGTTTGAGAACAGCATACCCGAAGGCTTTGGATGCTAGGTTGAATTTGCTAGAGAACTCTTGCAACAGCCTTTGGGGAAAAGCACTAAGTGAAGCAGTCTCCTCGCTTGCACATAATCCTCCACAGAACCAGAATGGGTCTGGCTAACTAGCCCTGGCTTCCTTTCAAGATCCAGTATTCATTTCTTGGCCCTTTACCCTCCTGGAAAATGCTAAGAACTGCATTTTAGAGATCCCACAACATATATTTTCATTCTTCCAGCTAGACCAGTGGAGGATACACTGAAATCCAGAGCAAGGCACTTTTCAAACATTCCTAACACCACCCTCTTTCCCTGAGAACTTTGGAAGCTTTCTGCTTTGGTTTAAACACTTATTTTCCCCAGACATCACCCATATCAGGAAACTCCAGATGTTCCTAGGTTATAATGGGAGAATGGATTACAAGTCCCGGTGTTTTTCAAACTTGCTTCCTCTCCCAACTTTCTTGTTTGAGGCACTTAGTCCCCTTCTCCTACCCTCCTTTTCCCAATTGGGCTCCATCTGTCCTTATCTATGTGATCCAAAGGCAAATTTAGATTTGTACCTTTACTGCTACATATTTTAATTTTGCTGTCATAAAAGCTGTGTTCTAAAACTATAGTTAGTACCATTCTACCCACCCATTTGGCCAATCCAGATTTCTGAGAATCATTGTAAATGGCCCCCTCTCACTCCTTCACTGGATTAGTGTCCAAGTTCTGTTAAATTGGACTAAATGTCTCTTGCATCTATTCCCTCTTCTCCATCTCCATTTCTCTAACCCAGGCCACAACTCTCCCTCAGGCCAAGTCTTCTAACCATCATCTGTGTTCACTCTTGCCCCTATCCAAATAATCCATATTTCCCACTGCAGCCACAATGAGAGTGATCTTTCTAGAACCCAAATTGATCAGTTATCCCATACATTGTCACTCCCTGGTAATGTAATGGGCATGGTGGCCTGGGAAATTTTCTTACACCAGTAAGTAATGTGGAAGTGTTAGGTAAAGCTAGGCTAAAGTCATAGAAATGACAGGGCTTCTCTAGCCTCCCCATCCTTCTCCAGGTTGTATGATTATCATATGGGCTTTCCTTCATCATGGTGCCACATTGTCTCTATACTTGCTAGTCTTACCCACTGGACTGTGGACTCTGGGTCTTATTAAATTTTGTATCCTCAGCACCATTCACAGTGCCTGACACAGAGAAGGCATTCACAACTGCATAGAACATAGACAACACCTCTCCCTCCAAGTCAGTGTGTCAGTTACCTATTGACCCTGTAACAAATCACCACAAACTCAGTGGCTTAAAACAACACCCACTTGTCATCTTATAGTTATGTAGGTCACAGGTCTGGCACAGATCTTGTTGGGCTAAAACCAAAGTGTCAGCAGGCTTGTGTCCTCTAGGGAAGAAACCTTTTCCTTGCCCTTTCCAGATTCTAGGGGCCGCCTTCTTCTATCTTCAAGGCCAGGAATGTAGCATCTCTCTGACCCTGCTTCTGTCATCACATCTCTTTCTCTGAATACTGCCAGGAAAGTTTGGAGGGCTTGTGTGATTAGATTGGGCCCACCTGGATAACACAGGAATATCTCCCCATGTCAAAATCAGTTGATTAGCAGCCGTAATTCCATCTACAACTTTAATTCCTTTTGCCATGTAACAACATATTCCCAGGCTCCAGGGATTAGAGTGTGGTCATCTTTGGGGTTCATTATTCTGGCAAGGATAAACCACAATTAGGGAGGGACCTGAATTCCATACAGCAATCACTTTCTAATGAGTTTCATACAATTGAAATACTTTTTACCTAATTGACCACAGTCGCCTTTAGATCAAAATAATGATTTAGTCACCTCCGTGCCACTAGTGCCTGGCCCAGCACACAGCCCATGTGAGGTACTCGGTGTCTGTGACCGGAAGTTAGTGAGTAAAGATTAGTTGACTGGAATGCTTAAATATCAACCTCTTGGTTCCCCTTAGAAAATGGAACTGTGATTGCTGAGGTTTCACGATTATGTTCATTTTTTTGTAGCACAATTGGGAGTCCAATTGTCATTATCTTGCAATCTCATACTAAACAAGCTCTAAGATTGAAAAAACAGGCATCTTCCATTATCTGACAGAAGACTTCCAGATTTTTCAAATGAAAACAACAGCTCACATGCTGTTGGCCTAGTCCACATGGGAACACAGCTGTATAGGAAATTCAAATGAACAAAATAAAAAAATCATGCAATAAAGCCTCACGACTCCCAAAGCAACCAAGAATTGAATACTTCTCAAGCAATTTTTGTAGGATTTAAAAACACAGTGAATCACTTCAGTTTCAACAAATCTGGAGAAATTAAACCTTGTTTCCAAGAAGCTCTCACAGAGCCTTCAATGCAATTTTCCATCACTGCAAAAGAAATAACATGCACAACCAAGCTGCATCTCTTTAGTGGGTCCCAGTGCCCATCAGACAGCACCAAGTGGAAAATGAGCAGACCCGGTGTCCAGCCAGGACACCAACGGCAGGACTCCCAAGCTGAAATTGCAGTATGAGTGCATGGTAAAGATATGGCTCTTTCACTCGGCAGACAGAATTGGCCAGAAACTGTCAGGTCTCATGGAGTTCAGTCTGCAGCCATGACAGTCCTAGCTAAGCCAGGTCTCAGAGTTCAGTCTTTGCCATGGCAACCGCTTGGGACACCTCCAACTCGCTGAACTGGAGTTTCTGTAGGAAAGCAGCCCAGAGTAGAAGCATGGTGTGAAAAGTTTTCCATATTTTATTCATATAGCACCTCATCAGCAAGACATCACAGAATACTCAACCTCAGTTTTAAGAGCCTTCTGAATCCTGGTCAAAATGCTTCAATGTATATCACTTCATCTGATTCCCTAGACAGACCTGGCAGCTACTTGGGGCTGGATCATAATCCAGTACCTACCACAGTGCTGGCATATGACAGTAACTCAATAAATGTTTACTGAATCAATGGACTATCATCATTTTTTTAAAGGAAGAAACAGGCTCAGAGGGGTTTAAGGAGCTTCCTAAAAGCACCCAGTGGCAGACGGGGCTAGGACTCCTATGCTACCATGCTGACCTTCGAAATCCAACTCAGTAAAGGTCAGGAAGACATTTCACTCCTTTCAACAAGCATTCTTTGACTAGACCTTTCCAGCACTCTGCCTCTATTCTCTGCCTGCCCAGCTCCTTCAAGCCTTGGTACTGTTACTTCCTGAGCAAGGCCATCTGACAAGCCCTCCCACACCTATCCTGTCCCTATCTCCCTCTACCACATTTCCTATTTCTCACTTATCCCAATCTCATTACTTTATGGATATTTGTTTATTTATGGCTGACTGGAATGTAAGGTCCATGAGGACAGGGGGTTGGCCCACTTTCTGGTGGCAGGCACCATAAGATGAGGGGGAAGTGGCCACTGAAACAGAAAGCCAATGTGGTCTTCAGCACATTCATAAAAATGTCTAGAACAATGATCTTCTGGTGTATGTCCGGAAGAAAGGAAGGGAATGGGGTTGTAAGCCTGGGGGGTGGAAAGACTCAGAAAAGACATACCAGCTCCTCTTTTCAAAGTTCTGAAGGGTGCTATCCAGAAGAGGGCGTGGAGTTGCCTGAGAGGTGCAGTGGGAGAGAGCTGAAGGAGAGAAAGTTGAGGGGCAGGTTTGTGTTCCAGGTGATTCTTGGGTACTACATCCTGTTTTCCACACTAATGTGCAAGTGTTATGAGTGGAGCCTGCATGTATTTATTCCTCACTATATGGATATAGCACAGTACATGGTATGTTGGTCACTCAATAACTATTTGATTGAATGTTGTATGGAAGATCAAGTGTAGGTAGAGGGCTGTCACTATTCACTCTGCCTAGCATGTTCCTCATCCTCACCCCCTTCATCTGGTGGACCCTTTGCTTACTCTTGAGGGTTAAGCTAAAATATCACTTGGTCAGGAAAATTCTCCCTTTTCTCCTACCACCAGACCTCAGTCCCCACTCACAGCTTCCTGTAGTTTTCCATCAAAGCCTTATGATTATTGTATTTGATGTACTTGCTGATTATTTAAGATAGATATTCCCCTACCAGAAGGCAATCAGTCTTTCTTGCATGAATGATTCCTAACAACTGGAGATAGCTGTTGGCATTTCCTGTAGAATATGCTGTGAGAGCAGAGACTATTGTTGTTTGCTGTTGTGTCCACTGTGTGTGGCACAAAGTAAGCACTCAACTATTTCTTCAATAAATTAACTTTACAGCTAAGAAAGTAGAAAGGGCAACTGGCCAATGTTACACAATAAGCAAGTAGCAAAGTCTGAATTTGAACCCAGGTCTGTGTAGCTCCAAAGCCTGGGGTTTTTTTATTACACCAAACTATGTGGTCACAGAGTCATTGTTCAGAACCATAAGCTCTGTCCTAAGACATGGGCACCTTTGCAAAAATGTTGAAAGTTGGAGTGTGAAGGCATGATGCTAGCCAGATTTCCTAGCCCACAGGCTCAGAGACACAGGCATCTATAATAATAAAAGCATAATATGCTAATTAGACCGGACAGCCAAAAGACCTTCCGGACGTCATTCCCAACATTCTTCGAGACGAAGCCGCGGCAGCGGGAGCTGAGGCAGAGGTGGTTAGGGGCGATGAAGCAGGCAGGCTAGCAGTTAGGGGCGATGAGGCAGGCAGGCAGAATGGTTAGGGGCGATGAGGCAGGCAGGCAGAGTGGTTAGAGGCGATCAAGCAGGCAGGCAAGTGGTTAGGGGCAATCAGGCAGGCAGGCAGAGTGGTTAGGGGCGATGAGGCAGGCAGGCAGAGTGGTTAGAGGCGATCAAGCAGGCAGGCAAGTGGTTAGGGACAATGAGGCAGGCAGGCGAGTGGTTAGGGGCGATGAGGCAGGCAGGCAGAGTGGTTAGGGGCAATGAGGCAGGCAGGCAGAGTGGTTAGAGGCGATCAAGCAGGCAGGCAAGTGGTTAGGGGCAATCAGGCAGGCAGGCGAATGGTTAGGGGTGATCAGACAGGCAGGTGAGTGGTTAGGGGCGATTAGGCAGGAATGCAGAGTGGTTAGGGGCAATCAGGCAGGCAGGCAGGCAAGCACTTAGGGGTGATCAGGCAGGCAGGTGAGCAGTTAGGGGCGATGAGGCAGGCAGGCAAGTGGTTAGGGGTGATCAGACAGGCAGGCGAGTGGTTAGGGGCGATCAGGCAGGCAGGCAAGTGGTTAGTGACAAGCAGTTAGGGGCAATGAGGCAGGCAGGCAAGTGGCTAGAGGTGATCAGGCAGGCAGGCAGAATGGTTAGTGGCGATCAGGCAGGCAGGCAGGCCAGCAGTTAGGAGCTAGTAGTCCTGGATTGCGAGGGATGTCTGACTGCGGGATCAGGCCTAAACCAGCAGTTGGACATCCTCCAAGGGATCCCAGATTGTGAGAGGGTGCAGGCTGGGCTGAGGGGCCCCCCACCCCCATGCATGAATTTCATGCACTGGGCCTCTAGTTTTAGTAATAATATGAGAAACTTCCCAACCAGGGGAACTCATATCTGTAGTCAATAGTGCAGCAAGTGGAGGAACAGAACTGGGAATTCATGCCCCACCCTGATGACATATAGGTGGTAAGCAGCAGGAAAGAAGTCTGCTGTTCCCTTCATCATCCTTCTAGGTATAGTCAAGATGGATTAGCCCGGATCCTGACAATGAAGCCAGTAGAGTAGCGGTTAACAGTTCAGACGTTGGAGTCAAGACTGGATTTGAGTCCTGGCTTTTTCACTTAATAGCAGTGTGATAACTTTTCTGAACCTGTTTCCTAATCTTTGAAATGAGAATAGAATGTTCCCCCACAGAATGATTAGGATTAATATAGATTAAAAAATAGCTGATATACACATTGTTTTATCTAAGAGGGGCTCAAAAAAGGCAAACTATTGTTATTTCTAATTTATTTCAAGCCTTATACCTCATATTGCATTATGTGTGGGGTAGTTCCTATGAAGAACTTTCTGATTAAGTCAAAACATCTATACTTTCACCTCCTTATGCTCATGTATTGAGTCATGTTAACAAGTGTATTGCTCAAATCTAATGCAGGGTTTGATTTGTGAATTAGAAAACAGGGGTTTAGTCAAGAAAAGAGCCTGTGGTGTGTAGGTCCACCAGCTGTGTCTCTCACGGGACCATGAGCAAGGAAGCTGGAATGGATGGCAACAACACAGAAATAGGATGGTTGGTGCCATTACTAGGTTAGACAAAATTGCTGCCAGCAAACTTTAACCTAGCTTCTTGTGTACAAAAAGAAAATCCTAGCTCTATCTTGGAAAAAGGACTATTTGTGTGATCATGCTTTCAGCCAAACTTGGAACTGCCTTTCTACAGAATTTACTCTCTCCATAAAATGGAACTAATATTTTCATTACATTATCCATTACTGAGTTAACAGGCTACCAACCAGTGCAACAGGATTAGACTGCTTTGAGTCATATTTTATAAATGGTCCAATTATCCCCATAAACAAATACATCCAGCCTTACACATAAGCACCACAAATTTGCCACCCCATAAGTTAGGTTCTGCTAGGTTTCTGTTTGTTTCTTTTTAAAACATCTGTCTTCCTCCTTTCCCAGTAGGTATATAGGTACAAAATAAATGAGTCAGCACACTTTACTTCTCACTAGAATAAATTGTGACGTAAATACGGTGAGTAGTTATTTTCAAGGCTATAATTTTTTTAAATGACAGATTTTCCTAAAAGAAACCACTATAACATTTGTCCAAGTACTCCAAAGGAAAACAAAAAAATACATAAAGATTAAAAGTCTATTACTATAACATCACATTGCCAAACACGAACAACTAGGATAAAATGCCAAGGAACCTTAAAAAATAACTTTAAAAGAGAAGGTTCAAGTCATTTAAACGTGTAGGGTTCACAAAGAACAGAAAAGTCCGAGAGCAGCTCTACTTGTGCGTGATGGCAACTCAGACTGTACTTCATCTAGGTTCATTCAGGTGTCTAAACCCACCAGATGTATGAGCAGAGTTTGTTTTTTTCCTTCTTTGCTTGGAGATGTGCACATAGATTAGAAGAGAGGAGAATCTTCCAGATGCTGATGTGAGCACAGCAGACTTGGTTCCCCTTTGATAATGTACAAAGGCTTAGTTAGTTGACTCAAGCATTATGTTTCTCTAAGGAAAAGTCTCACGCATGCTGAAACAGACAAGTTACCAAATTTGTCATGCTAAGTATTTCTAATCATTTTCATAAAGTGAGCTTAGTAACCTGAAAGAATAAAAAAGGTAGTTGTTAATTTCTTGTATATCCTTTTACAATGTGAATAACTTCATGGGTAAATGACACTGAAGTTTAAAGCCCCTCAAGCATACATTAACAAGGAAGTATTGATTGCATGAAGAGGCACACATCATATAAAATGCACACTTCACAGGGTTCCTGCATAGCAGGAAAGTCACTATCACAGATAACAAATGGCTCTGCCAACAGTTAGAGCTGCCACTCAAGTGTACAACAGTAGAATTCCCTTAAAATCTCAAGGAGTATTTACAACAGCACAAATACCTTTGGGAGAATAAATATATTTTTGGAAAGATATTTTTTGTTGGAAAATTTGAACATCATGTAAATAAATCAATTTTTGAACTGGATAAAATTTAAGGCAATGCTACTCAGACCTGAGGGGGGAAACCCACATAGTTTCTCTTTTCCTTCTGAAACATTAACAGGTTAGAATCAACATAAGAAAGTATCCCCCTTCCCAGCATTCAATGAACCTTTAGGTATTTTCAGCATCACAAAATAGCATCCACTTTCATTCTCTGAATATGAAATGGGAAATTGTTATGTATTCTTCCTTGAAGATTGTAAAAAACAAAAACACATGGCAGCTTAGGTATTTCATATTAAATAGTAACATGAAAATAAAGACAACTACACCAGTACACAAAGAGGAATCACCACCCTTACAATAAGCTCTCCAGAGCACTGAATTTCTCTTATGACTGACTTTGGTGTAGTGTGCAAAGATCATGGATTCATAAATTAACTTTTAACATCAACTACAGACTAACAAATGACAGATACAGTTAAGTTCAAAAATTTTACATTTTGCTCCTGTTTTTCTGCTAAAGAGCAGCAATTTAAGTAGATATAAAATCTTCTGACCACAAAGCTTGTTATACAGATCAAGTACAGAAATCAGAAAGTAAGCAGCAATTGAGTTCCTTACTTAAACTTATCTGGTATAGAATATTTACATATTTGGAAAGAGAGACCTGCACACCACCATTCTCTTTACTCCTCTCCTGCTCTCTGCCCACTCGTAGCCCGCCCAGCTCCTTCAAATTGAAATCAAGTGTCCTGAACTATATATGCCTGTACTTTGGCTAAGCTGGCTGGATGCGTCTTCTTCTACGATCTTGGTCTGAAAGAAAAGAAACAAAGTTTTGGAAGTCATGTGTAGCCTTCTTTTCCCAACAGTAGTGTACTGTGGTCAAGGAATCTGTTCTTTCATAGCAAGGGGGGAAAAGGGCCCCACACTTCACTCCCCAACCTGAATGGGGCAAGATTAGAATGCCATCAGCCTCTTGTGCCACAATAGGCCACCAGAGAAAAAAGGAAAGAAAAGGTCAGGACAAAGGCAGCAGCAATCAACACAAGTTTCCCAACAAAGGAACCTCTCCTCCCTGGGCTTCCCCTGAAAGAACATTCCCTCTTTCTTCTTCCCCTCCCCTCCCACAAAACAAAATTAATTCACATCACAAAAACATGGTACTCTTGTTAAGTGTCAGGTTAATATAAGAAAGAGTAACTCTGTCACTTTTTATATTTTAACTGAGACATAAAGTTAACGGAACACACTTCACTTAAAAATTTCTATAACAGATCCAGTCTACATAGTGCAGCCAATAAAACATAAAAGAAGAGTTTGTTCACAATCTGCCTCGTACATATTTATATTCTTTCAATGCCATATAAATAGCATTTATATAGCTTAAACATTCAGACATGCACTGCGACTTTTTAGGTAGTACGAATTTCTTCACAATCACATGTGCAAATTTTACAAATCACTAAGTGAGTATTAGTAAGTTTAGGCTGGACTGTGTCTTGTATTATCTAACAAATTTAATGGGGGTTCGGAATCATCCATAGGAAGAACCAGGCGTGTTCCCCGAATGACCAGTTCATGGTCCCCAAATGCAAGCTCGCGATCCAAGGCATCTTCAGAACTGTTGCCCATAAATCTCCTTGGGCCACCCGATGTTGCTGATTCAGTGCTCACAGTAGAATCCCCATACGTCAAACTAATATCACCATCATTGAGAATAAGATCAGAATCATCATCTTTCAATTGCTCCTGGTTCTAAAAGCAAATAAAATAAGTTTTAAGAATTGTTATGAAATTCAAGAAACATTTCCAATAGCAGAATTTTCAAGGACTCCCTACTTAAACCCCTCAGGGGTAGCAGCTTCCCTTGGGATAAAGTCTAAAGTCCTTTCCTTGACCTAAAAGACATTGTTGACTTGGGGCATCAGTTTCATCTCCCACCACAGTCAACTTCCCAAACCTCAACAGCCCCATTGTGTTCTGGCTAGACTAAGTTGCTGACAGCTGCTTAAATCTCTCAAGGTTTCTCACTTCCTGTCCCTTCTGCCCTCCTTCACGTGATGAGCATCTAGTTATCAATGAGGTCTCAGCTTAGAGTCACTTTCTCCCAGAAGTTATTCTTAAATTTCCAAGGCTAGCTGAGGTGGACCTTCTATGTTCTTCCCTAGTATCCTGTACTTAGCCTTCTCCCTAGAGTGTCACTTACCCTTGTAACTGCAATGACACTGGTCTATTCTGCACTCTCCCCTCACTAGACTAAGTCCCTTCTATGCTCTAGTCCAACAACCTAACAGTTTGGGGCATACAGAGAGAATTCACTAAACTAATTTCAATTGATTATTGAATGGACCTATATAAATGAAGCTTTTACTTATGTATTAACAATGCCTAGAAATATAATATCCCTCAAATATGTTGAATCCTCACTGTATACTAGTCTCCCAGCTTGATAAACTTTGGTTCTAATGTAAATTTTGTGACCCAAAGAGTATAATTAAATAAAGCTCTACAAAAGGGAAAAAAGTCAAGAATATATAGTGCCATTTTGGTAAAAAAAATAATGTATGTGTGCATAGAAAAGTCTAGAAGGGCATTCAACAAAATGATGACAGTTATCTCTGCATGCTAGGGTTGCTAGTAATTTTTATTTTCTTCTTTATGTTTCTGTACTATCACACATTTTATTATAATGAATACAAATTACTTTTAAAAATAAGTCATTTTTAATGTAAAGAGTAGGAATCATTCTAACCACTCATAGTGATCAAGGAAAAAAACAACAACAACAACCTATGTGTCTAATACTCCTTAGGGAAAGTAGAGCTGATAGATACATCTTACATCCAGCTCTCCAATACTATGTGTGTTAGAAAATTTTAAATCTGTGTAAGAGGCCCTAGCTGGTTTGGCTCAGTGGATAGAGCACTGGCCTGCGGACTGAAGGGTCCCGGGTTCAATTCCAGTCAAGGGCACATATCTCAGTTGCAGGTTACCTGGCCCTGGTCAGGGAGTGTGCAGGAAGCAACCAATGACTTGTCTCCCTCACATCGATGTTTCTCTCTCCCTTTCCCTTCCACTCTCTCTAAAATTCAAGAAAAAATATTCTCTGGTAAGGATTAACAACAACAACAAAATTGTGTAAGATAGTCAAATAGACTGAGGAGACTATTGGACAAAATAAAATAAATTTGCTTTGCTTTGCTAGAAATTTGCCTAAATACTCAAAGATAAAGACCAAACCCATAACAACCAAGCAGCTATAATTCCTTCCTGACTAAACTAGTTAAAATACTAAGTCTAACTAGTGCCTATCACGTAATTCAGCAATGCTCATAGCAAAGGTCTGTGACACCTTCAAATGTCAGCAGGAGATCTTAAGCACATTCTAATGTCTTTATTAAGTTTGAAGTTTGGGGATGTAGCTATCAAATTTAAAAATGCATATATGCCTTTGGACCCAGCAATTTAACCTTTAAAATCTATTCTATATACCATTATATACTTGGGTAAATTTATATTCACAAGGATACTCACCATAAACATTGCTTGTAATAACAAAAAAGAAAAGTAAACAACTTAAAGATCTAGCCATAGGAGACTGATTAAATTAATCTTGGTATAGCCATACAATGGAGTACTGTGCAGCTACAGATAAAGAGAAGCTAAAGGATCTCATGTACTCATAGAAAGGTAGCCATGACATATCATTAAGCAAAAAAATAAAAATAAAAAGCAAGTAGCAGGACAATACACTGATTATGATCTTATTTGTGTAAAACAATAACAAACAGTTATATATATATACATATAAGTTTGTGAAGATAAAATATATCAGGAGGTATCCACAATAAAACCTTAGTAAAGACTTCCTCTAAGGCAAACATGTCAAACTCGTGGCCCACAATAAGTATTTTTGCGGCCCAGCCAATATAATGGTATGTAAGAAACGTTTTAATAAAAATTTTGTAACTTAATTTTTACAATATCCTGTTATACATAACTAGAGGTCCGGTGCACAAAATTCATGCACGGGGGGGGGGGGGGGCGTGACATCCCTCAGCCCAGCCTGCACCCTCTCCAATCTGGGACCCCTCGAGGGATGTCCAACTGCCTGTTTAGGCCCGATCCCCACCAGTATCAGGCCTAAAAGGCAGTCGAACATCCCTCTCACAATCCAGGACTGCTGGCTCCCAACCACTCGCCTGCCTGCCTGTCTGATTACCCCTAACCACTTCTGCCTGCCAGCCTGATCACTCCCTAACCACTCCCCTGCCAGCCTGATCGATGCCTAACTGCTCCCCTGCCAGCCTGATCACTCCCTAACCACTCCCCTGCCAGCCTGATCGATGCCTAACTGCTCCCCTGCCGGCCCAATTGCCCCTAACTGCCCTCCCCTGCCGGCATGGTCACCCCTAACAGCCCTCCCCTGTAGGCTTGGTCCCCCCAACTTCTCTCCCCTGCAGGCCTGGTCCCCCCCCCCCTACTGCCCTCCCCTGCAGGCCTGATCAACCCCTATTGCCCTCCACTGCAGGCCTGGTCCCCCCAACTTTCCTCCCCTGCAGACCTGTGTTGCCCCCAACTGCTCTCCCCTTCAGGCCTGGTCCCCCCCAACTGCCCTCCTCTGCCGGCCTGGTCACCCCCAACTGCCCTCCACTGCAGGCCTGGTCCCCCAAGCTGCCCTCCTCTGCAGGCCTGGTCACCCCCAACTGCCCTTCCCTGCAGGTCTGGTCACCCCCAACTTCCCTCTACTGCAGGCCTGGTCCCCCCAACTGCCCTCCCCTGCAGGCCTGTGTTCCCCCAAACTGCCTTCCCTGCAGGCCTGGGTCCCCCCTAACTGCCCTGCTCTGCCAGCCCAGTTACCCCTAACTCCCCTCCCCTGCAGGCCTGATTTCCCCCAAATGCTCTCCCTTGCAGGCCTGGTCCCTTCCAACTGCACCTCCCCTGCTGGCCTGATTGCCCACAACTGCCCTCCCCTGCTGGCCATCTTGTGTCCACATGGGGGCAGCCATCTTTGACCACATGGGGAAGGCCATCTTGTGTGTTGGAGTGATGGTCAATTTGCATATTACTCTTTTATTAGATAGGATTATTAATAACGAACTACAACGTTCGCTAATGATTGATTACTATAAACCGTGTTGCATTCATTTCCCTTACACGCCATATGCGCAGGCGCACCATTTCTCTCCACTAATACTAGCAGCGAATATTTTAGCAGCTGATTGCCACATCATTAGTCTTGGACTGACTTGTTTAGTGTGAGCAACAGGAAATATTTTACTTTTGGAGAACAAGAAAATAGGTTTATTTGTATTACACTTACTAATTTGTGCAGTTATTCAGTGTCTAGTAAGTTTATGTTCAAGAAAAAATATTAATTTTTATTAAAATGTTCTATTATTTTAGGTTAACGATTATTCATTTATTTCAGCCCTTTGTATTCAGCATGTCTCTACTGAAATAAACCTACGTTTCTATGAAAATTGAAGCTTTTATTTTTTTGTGGCCCACATAACCTTAATTAAACCTTGTTTATTTGGCCCATGTTAGCCTTTGAGTTTGACATGCTTGCTCTAAGGCAGGCATCCTCAAACTGCGGCCCGCGGGCCACATGTGGGTGTTTTTGCCATTTTGTTTTTTTACTTCAAAATAAGATATGTGCAGTGTGCATAGGAATTTGTTCATAGTTTTTTTAAAACTACAGTTCGGCCCTCCAACGGTCTGAGGGACAGTGAACTGGCCCCCTGTTTAAAAAGTTTGAGGACCCCTGCTTAAGGGATGTAGGTGGGAGGAAGGCAACTTTTTATTTCTCACTTTGTACATTCCATACTATTTGAATATTCTTATAAAAAGGGGAGACTTGGACACACACACACACACACACACACACACACACACACACAGAATACCATGTAAAGATGAAGACAGAGATCTGTATGATATGTCTATAAGCCAAGGAATGCCAAAGCTTGGCAGCAAACCACAACAAGCTAGGAAACTAGGAGAGAGGCATGGAACAGATTCTCCCTCACAGCCCTCAGGAGGAACCAAGCCTACCAGAAGTGTGAGACAATAAATTTCTGTTGTTAAACCATTCAGTTGTACTACTTCTTACAGCAGCACTAGGAAACTAATACCACAATGTTCTATTTTGCTTTATTCCACAGGATACACAGTCCTTCTGAAACTCTTCTGGCTTTTGGAGATGGCTGAGTGGGTCTCTGAAATCCAAGAGCCTTACTTCACTGATTCACCAACAGAGCTGTCTGAACCCTCTGCACAGAACCACAGGGCACAGAGGGAATGGGAGATTGTGTTTGAGAGAGAGGACTTTGGGCAATGTGGGAGGGAGAGAAGAGACAACATGGGGTGTTCCGCCATCCCACCAGCACAATCTGTCAGAAATGTAACTCATGACTCAATGTAACACAAAGCTGTAAGGCACTCGCCCTGATCCAGGTGCCACCCCCACTGAGTGAGTCTACTCTTTCCCATTTATTCTCTGTGGGGTCTGCACTAACACACCACAGAGAATGTCATAAGGAACTGGGGGGAGTGCATGTCTGCACTGCTCCACCACAGTCTCGCCTCTCTACTCAAGATGTTGCATCAGAGTAGTCAAAATTGGTGAGTTTTCTTAACATGGGCACTTTATTTGATGCCACAGATTATTTTTAATGGTTAGGTTAGAAGCAATTTTTTTTGAAAGAACTGAAAAATAAAATGTTCATACTTTAAAATAAAAGCTGGTTAGCATTTGTCATTTTCTTTCTTTGTTGTACTACTTGCCAAATCATCAATCATATGTTGGTAGCTAAGAAAAAAATATGGCATCTGCCTAACAGGCATGGCTCAGTGGTTGAGCATCAACCCATGCACGAAGAGCTCACCAGTTCAATTCCCGATCAGGGCACATGCCTGGGTTGTGGCTTGATCCCCATTGGGTGTGTGTGTGTGTGTGTGTGTGTGTGTGTGTGTGTGTGTGTGCAGGAGGCAGCCAATTGATGATTCTCTCTCATCACTGGTATTTCTACCTCTCTCTCCCTCTCTCTTCAATCAGTAAAAAATATGGTATCTAGATTGTATCTAGTTATGCTCACACCTCCCAGCTATGTGGAACAGAGGTAGAAAAAGCTTTCCCAAGATTCAAAAGATGGTAAGTGTGAAATAAAAGATCATCTGTTGCACTTTAGGGGCATCAAAGACTGTTTTATTAATCCTCTCAATATGACTGTGACAACCCGAATTTATAAATTAAGACAAACATTTGGTACTGAGCTTAGGCCTCATACTGCAAATAAATGAAAACCAGCATGGAATAGAATTATTTATTAAAATCACCAACAGTTAAATGAGGTACTATTCTAGATCTGTTTTCAAATGCTGCTTCAAAGGCTATAAATTATATTTATAGATTTCAGTTTATTTTCTGGCTGAGCAAAATACATATGCTTATATTCCCTCTCATGGATTTTATACCTTCAAGTCAAACAAAACAAAACAAAACAAAACAAGTAACCCAACCACAGAGCAGATAAATTTAACTTAATAAAGAGCTTAGGTTTTGGATAAAACCCACTTACTTCATAAGCCTGGGGGCTGGTTAGGCATCTGGCAATGGGTCCACAGCAGGCAGGGAGTGTTGTTGTGAGAGGAGGCCCACTATGGGTGAGCAGAGGCTTCAGATAGCTGTGTTGGTTAAGGAAGGGCTGTGTTCATTTCTTCACAAATTTAAAAGAATGACTCATTTGATAACAACCACCATCACAATATACCAACTATTTGAGAGGATATCAAAGGGCTTTCACATATGTTGTCTCATTTCATCACCGCATTATGTAAGTGAGATAGCAAAGGGAGCTTTTATTATTATCTCTATATCACAGATATGAAAACTAAGCTCAGAGAGGCCCATGATCTGCCTAAAGTCACACAATTAAGTAAATTAAGCACCAATATTCAAACCCAGATTTGTTTGATTCCAATAATTAAGAGAGTTTGGTATTAATGTAAAAATAGACAAATAGAAAAGAGAGTCCAGAAACAGACCCCCACATATATGGCCCAGTGATTTACAACAAAGATTCCACTGCAATTCAGTGGGTTAAGGATGGTATTTTCAATAAATGGTGCTGGGTCAATTGAATACCCATATAGAAAACAGTAGCTCTTGACCCATACCTCACACTGGACACAAACTCAATAGCTAAAACAATCATACTTTTAAAAGAAAATATCTTCATGACCTTGGGATATAAAAGATTTCTTAAGATATAAAAATCACTAATCATAAAAGAAAAGATTGATAAAATAAATCTCATTAAAATGAAGAATTTATGTTCCTCAAAAGATAGGATTAAGAACATGAAATCATGAGCTACATATTGGAAGAAGATAGTCATAATACATATAACCAACAAAGAACCCAATTCAGGAATATAGAAAGAACTTCAAATCAGGTAGACAAGACAACTCACATAATGGACAAAAGAAGTGAACAGACATCCTTCAACAAAGAGGATATCAAAATGGCCAATATGAAAGGATGCTTGACCTCAGTGGTTATCGGAGAAATGTAAACTAAATCACATGAGACATCACTACAAACCCATCGATATGGCTAAAAATGAAAAGGCTAACAAATATCATGTTTTGGTGGAGATGTGGGACAACTGGAACCCCTTAACTTGCTGGTGGGAGTACAAATCTGTTACAAGCACTCTGGAAAATTGGTTGGCACTAGCTATTAAAGCTAAATTTACACTTGCCCTAAATTCTACTCTTAGGTATCTAACTCAAGAGAAATGAGTGCCTATGTTTACCAAAAAATATATGCACAAATGTTTAGCTTCATTTGTAATAGCCCAAAGTTGGAAACAAACCAAATGTTTATCCATAGTAGATGGTTAAAAAACAACAACAACCCATAGTATATTCATACTATGGAACACTACACAGCAATGAAAAAAAGTGTCACTAGTACAGACAACAATATGGATAAACTATACAATGTTGAGTGAAAGAAGCAAGACATAAAATAACACACATGATTCCATATATATGATAAACAAAAGCAAGTAAAACTAATCCATGTTACTAGAAATCAGAATTGTGATTGCCCTTTTGGGGGTGGACAGGGAAGTCATTATTGACTACAAGGGAACACAGGGTACCTTCTGGGGTGCTGAAAATGTTCTACACACTTTCTATGGGTGGCAGGCACACAAGTATAAACACAAGTCAAAATTCATTAAGCTGTACACTTAAGATTTATGTATATTGCTGTATTTAAGTTGTATCTCAATTATAACAAACAATCTGGCTATACAAAGAAACTGAAATGTAGAGTGATGAATCATTAATTCCACCAGGGCACTGGGTTTTAAAATTATCAGGTCTTAGTCTAGTAGTACTTAGTAGGGTAATATTGAGTCAAACAAGTCTTGGTGTTTAGCTCTATAAAACTATACAGAAAAAAAGCTATTATTCTACTCTTTCTTTACATTAGGATCATTTAATTGATTTGTATATTATGCAGAAAATGTACAGAACAATTTATGTAGGAAACACTAAACAATTTTTGTTGAATGAGAGGAGTGAAAAGGCCCCAAGAGTTGTAGAAGTGGCTTATATCCAAAATGCTGATAATGGAGCCAAAAGTAATGACATAATCATTAAACAATTTTAAAGAGCCATGATCTCTCTCCCTAATGAGAGTCTTAATACCATAGATATGCATGCATTCTTGTTTCCTTACAGTAATTTAATTCATTTCAGGAATACCCTGTGAAAAGTGAACATAAAAATCTAGCTGACAGAACATAGTAAGTAGTAGATTATAATAAGTATCCAATGCATTTTTCTTAAATATAAATGATTTTGCTCAGAAAGGCAAAAGCAAGGAAAATCTTTTTATGTAGTTGTCCCAAATTTGCTTCAATGGAACATAAACCAGGTTTTGATTCATTTACTGGTAAGTCTCAGCCTGAAAGAACTCCATGGTCCCTTTTTATAGTTCAATTTTCAAATAAGAAATTAATTTTAATAAATAGTGAGTGATAAAATATTTTAAAGACAGACTATAATTTGACTCAAAGTATAGCTATGAAGAACACTATTACAATAGGACAAGAAAGAAAACTTGGCAAACAATAAAACATTGGCATTCTGAATAGAGAGGATAATCTGCCAGTCTTTGGAAAGGTCAGAGAAAAAAGGCATATCACTCATTATTGGGGTATCTAACATTAAAATCTGTGTTTTCAATCTTAATCTCGTGCTTTTTCCTAAGGAAGCCTTTCCTTTTTTATTCTAGCAAGTACACTAACAAGAACCAAAAATACCTTTTTCAGGGTTCACTAAATTAGCTAAATGACAATAATATTTAAAGTTTGCTCAATAAATAAACCTATATAAAAAAGAAAATCTAACATAAGGGCTCCTTCATTCCTTCACACAACCAGCTTCTGCAATTATCAGTTCCTACTTGTTTCATGGGTTTTCAGAGGAATCCATTTGTGTGGGTTTCCTTTAATAACCTTCTCACTACACTGAAGAGAAAGGGAAGACCAAAGGTTTTATGTTCTGCTTCAGGATGGGAATGGTCAAAACAGTTGTTCCATTAAATTGCAATTGTCCATGTCCATAATACCATTTTTTTTCTCAATTAAGGATACTTATGATCAAAGTTGTACCATATCCGGAAAAGCCAGGCACTCTCGGCTTTGGTAGTTCTTCTTTCATTTTCAGGAATACCCTGCAAACAAATAATAAAGAAATCAATATATACACAAAGATAAAAACACATTTATTTAAGAGTCACTTCTTTATACAATCAGAAATATAGCCTATTACGTATGAGGTACTCTCCAACCTGGGGGACATTAGAAATTTTCACAGTTGCTACTATGTTCTTGGAACATTAGCAAAATGAAATCAAGTAGGGAAATTCCATATTAAGCCTGATCATCTAGGAGGGAAAACTAACATAGCAAGCTGGCATCTTCGAAATAGCTTCCAAAAACATAAACTGGGTCCTTATTTGTAATGTGGTGGGGCCAGTAGTGGGGAGTTAGGTGAATGGGCTCATGTCGGCTCTGACATGAACTAGTTGGGCAAGTTCCTTCTCCTCTGTGGTCCTACCTGAATTTCTTCATGCATGCAATGTGAGGGTTAGAAAATATTTAAGGCCCTTTCTAGCATGAGTGTTCCATGGTTCTATGATTTTTGTTCCTTCCTGGGTATAAATTAATCTTCCTTTAAATATACATACACAAATCTTACCACACAAACACCTGTACACCCAACCCCCCCACATTCCATACTTACTATATATACTGTTCCTCTGTGCTTCCCAGTGGATACTCACAATATTGAGTAAACAATATAACAACCTAAGACATCCATAGGGTTTTGAAGGCAAGGGAAAAATTGTATTTTTTTTTCTGTATGTCACAGGTGGTATTCACCAACCTGGCTCTCTCTCTGTCACTCCATTTCCATTTCTCCTCTGTGATGACAGAGGTGACAAAGCAGGTGGAGACTAAGAAATAAAGATCAAGCATTTGTCTGGTGATCTGTATAATGAATTTACTTTTTTTTGGACATAAAATAGAAGCATTAAGGAGCTATTATCCCCTTGGAAACTACCCCAGCAGCTGAGCATCATGGGAATTTATCCAGCCTAGTTTGCTCAGATATTTCAAGCCCATGGAATTATACTTCAAGGTTCTTATCAAAAAAGAAGCAAGTACTTACTATATAACATACACACTCATCACTCAACAGCTAACAAAATTAGCATTTAGGAAATGAATCTAATGATTTTTTTGAACCACACCCTGAAGACAAATAGCCCAGGGCTTGTTTCAGACAAGAAACAGAATTGTGTTTTGAAAGAGATGATTTCCAACTTTAAAAATATTTCTGCGATTTCCCATCTAATCTAAAGTCTAGGGCAGAGTCACATATTGAGTGGTGCTCAGAATCCATTAAAAAAAGGTTGATGGAAAATACAGGAAAGAGTGGTCAGTCTACAGAAGGCACAAAATTACACTGTACTCAGTCTATCAGGTTCAGGTGCAGAGGAACAACTGAGAAAGTAACACATGGAAGCAGGCAAAAAAATGTGGGCAAGGCTAAGGCACAGAGTAAGAAACTGCATTCTCCTGATCAGGCAGGGAAGACTCCAAAGCTTCTAGGCAGTTCTCAAGGGCAGCTGCTGGTCATCCAATTTGAAAGTTACACAGGAAGAGCAGCTGGAGTGGGGCTTACATCAGAGAAAAGCCTTCATGCGCAAACCCAAGTGGAAAAAGGCTCCCTGTGCCAGAGCAGTCACTTGAAAACTCAGGAGTGCTTATGGGACGGCTCTTCTCTGCAGCCAAAGCCCAGGTTGGCCCACAGATATAAGAGCTGTCACCCCTGATAACTACACACTGTCTAAAATTCAGTTTTGTTTCTATCACAGAGTGAGGAAAGGCCAGGAAAGATGCCAGTTAAAAGCTGATGCAAATAGGACACGATCTAAATAACGGTGGCATGAAGTTTACAGCAGATTGTTTTCTTTCCAAACTGTACATTTGACAGAAATGCCAGGGACAACACAAATGCATATTTACCAAATGTTCTTGGTCTGAATCAACACCAACCCTAAAGGAGAAAAACAAAAGGCAAATGAGATCTTGAAACCAAAAAAAAAAAAAGTCTATTCACATATGTATATTGTCAGGGAACTACTTTTTTCAATGCAGAAGCTATGGAATGGTTAATGTTTTCTTGCTTCTCTCTGGCTGTTGATATAAATTTTTGGCTCCTGCCACTTTGCTTAGCAACAGCTCAGATCCTTAGACAAGCAGGGTCTACTAATGATTCTCTTCCTACAATCCAACTTACCATTTTCAGAAAAATAACATTTGCTTCTCTGAATACAAGTTCATTATAAGCAGAGTCAGAGAAAGCAGCATTGTCCCAGTTACTGAATAAGAACTACTTACTGGGTAGTTCCAAATACAAGGCTGGCACAATGCAGTTCCAGCAGGGAGTTTCATGTTTTTGGACCTCTCAGCTCTCATGGTAACATTCTGTTGTGATGACCGAAGAGAGGGTCCAATTACAGTTGTTTTTTTTTTTGTTTTTTTTTCATAGGCTAATGGATACACATTAGCCTTGGTTCTTCATAATTCTTTTTCATCTGCTCAGAATTCTGCTTTTCTTTTCCCAGGGAACAGCTTTATTATGAAGAGGCTCTCTTTGACTCTTCTCTATCTCCTCAACACCAGCAGCACTCAGCAACTCTGTTCATTCTTTCTAAGCTGTCTCTCACATCTTCTCCCCTTTCTATTCCAACTTCTCACACTCTGGCCTCATTCTGACTCATGGGGTCTGTAGCAACTGGATGTAAGGTTTTCTAGCTGCCAAGCTCTCCCCTAGATTTTGCTATTTAGAGCATAGACCTCAGTGGGTTAGTCCCTTGATAAAAGACTCTGAGAGCGGCTTACAACTCAGAGAGTGAAGTCTAAAGTCCTTTGTGTGGCATTCAAAATTCTCTACAAATTAGCACCCCACTGCTCCAACCTGCCTTTCCCCTCATTCTATTCTACATACTCTCTATTAGCCACACCTGACTACTCCTCTCCAAAATCCCTGTCCTCTCCCGAGCCTCCATGCTTCTGCTCATGGTGTTCCCTCTACCTGAAATGCACTGTCCGCGATTTTTTACTCCTTTACGAGTGTCAAATGAACCATTCTCTGACCCCATCCAAGAAGAATCATTTTTCCTTTATGCTTTAACAACACTTTCTAGAATCTTCTATAATACTTAACACAGTATAGTTATTTACCTGTCAGTCTCCCCAAATAGACTGTGAGCTGCTTGAGAGTAAAGGTCATGTCTCAATTCATCTCTGTAGCCCCAGAGTCTAGCACAGTACCTGACACACAATAGGTGCTCAAATGTTTAGCAATTAAGGTCACTACTACAGACAACACAGAAAAAATAGCAGTGTGAGAAGCTGTAGCAGTAGCAACTCAGAATACAAATAATACTGAAGGGAGGAAATGATGCAAGACCTCATCTGAAAGGCAAGTGAATCATGGTCAAGTACTTGAAAACATTTATGAATTATGAATCCGGATATGACCAGATTCATAATTCCAAGAAAGGCTCATTTCTTCTTTGTTAAATGGCCAGAAGCTGCTCAATAGCTTCTTAGCACATTAAACTCTAACCACATTTGTGCATCTAAAGTGACACCTAGTGGTCTTAGAGAGAGAGAGCACCAATTCAATGTAATAAACATTTAGAGAGCACTTATTATCTGCCAGGCATTGTGCTAGGCACAGAACATAGACATGAATTAGACATGGCCCTTGCTGTCAAGGAGCTCAGGGACTAGTGGGGGAAACAGACACAACTGGAGCATAATCCCCAAAGACTCTGCAATCAGGGAGAGCTGGGTTCTAATCTGATCTCAGCTCCTTTCCAGCTGTGTGAATGAACTTAGTCAAATTATGTAGCCCAATGAACCATGATTTTATCACCTGAAAAATAGGGATAATATTCACCACACAGATTTGCTGCAAGAATTAAATGAGAAAAATGCAACTTGAGATGTTAAAAGAGTGTCTGGTACATCATTAACATGAAGTGGTAGCTCTTATAACAATACTAGAGGCCTGGTGCATGAAATTTGTGCACTGGCACAGGGGCGGGGGGAATCCCCTTAGCCCGGCCTGCACCCTCTCTCAGTCTGGGACCCCTTGAGGGATGTCCACCTGCTGGCTTAGGCCCGATCCCCCCTGCAGTTGGACATCCCTCTCACAGTCCAGGAGCCCTCGCTCCTTACGGCCCACCTGCTCGCTGCTCCTTACCGCTCAGCTCACTGTTCCTTAGCACTGCCGCAGAAGTGGAAGAGGCTTCCGCCACCGCCACTGTGCTTGCCAGCCGTGAGCCCGGCTTCTGGCTGAGCGGCGCTCCCTCTGTGGGAGCACACTGACCACCAGGGGGCAGCTCCTGCATTGAGCGTCTGCCCCCTGGTGGTCAGTGCACATCATAGCGACCGGTAGTTCCACTGTTTGGTCAATTTGCATATTAGGGTTTTATTATATAGGATTGTTATTACAAGGCTGATCAAAATAAGTGCTGTCATAAAGATACCCAATGTTAAGCAAATGGAAGAATGGTTCCAATATAAAAGAAGATGGTAGAAAGGAGAAGGCACTTGAGCTATGTCATTTCTTGGGAGTGAAAGAGAACTCAAGGCAAAGAAACAATAGGAGCAAATGCTCAGAGACAGAGAATTGCAAAATATGTGTGGTGAATGACAGGGAGCCAAATGTAACCATCACAAACTATAAAAAGATGTAGGAATAGCTAGCAGGTTGGCTCTAACTCACTGAGGATTTGTTGTCTATACAACAGCTGGAGTGATGCTTTTACCCTACAAAAATAATCATGTTACTCCTTTACTTTAAAATCTTACAAGATTTCCAATTGGACTTTAAAATCCAAATTCATTACCATACCTTATGAGACCCGAAAGCAAGGATCCACAAACTAAGGCCCATAGGCCACATCCGGTGCACTTCCTGTTTTTGTGAATGAAGTCTTGTTGGAACACAACCACACTAATTGACTTATGTATCATCCGTGGGGCTTTTATAAAAAATATATATTTTATTGATTTTTTACAGAGAGGAAGGGAGAAGGAGAGAGAGTTAGAAATATCGATGAGAGAGAAACATCAATCAGCTGCCTCCTGCACACCCCCTAATGAGGATGTGCCCACAACCAAGGTACATGCCCTTGACCGGAATCAAACCTGAGACCCTTGAGTCCGCAGGCCAGCACTCTATCCACTGAGCCAAACCGGTTAGGGCCTGTGGGGCTTTTTAAAAATATATATATTTTTATTGATTTCAGAGAGGAAGGGAGAGGGGGAGATAGAAACATCAATGATGAGAGAGAATCATTGATTGGCTGCCTCCTGCATGCTCCCCACTGGGGATTGAGCCTGCAACCCAGGCATGTGCCCTTGACCAGAATCAAACCTGGGACCCTTCAGTCTGCAGGCCGACAACTCTATTCACTGAGACAAACCAGCTAAGGGCACATCTGTGGGGCTTTTACTCTAGAGTTGAGTAATTGAGACAGAGACCATATGGTCTGCAAAGCCTAAAATTTTACTATCCACCCCTTTACAGGATGTGTTTGCCAACCACTGCCCCTATAGGATTTTGCCCACCTTATTTCCCATCTACACTTCAATCACTATATTCTAGCTATGTGGGCTTTTTTCCCTGTTCATTAAAGAGGTCAAGTTTTCTCCTGCCTCAGGGCCTTTGCATATGCTTTTCTCTCTGCCTGGGCTGCTCTTCTTCCTGCTCACTGTTTAACTGGCAATACCCTGTCCTTCAGATAGACTGAGGTTAAATGTAGCTGAGAGAGAGAGAGAGAGAGAGAGAGAGAGAGAGAGAGAGAGAGAGAGACTTTTCCTGACCTCCACCTATAAAATACGTTTGATCCCTAGTCACCATCACAGTACCTTGTTTGTCATCATAACATTTAATATCACCTAAAATTGCCATTTTCATTTGACTGTTAGTTTACTGTCTGTGTTCTCCCACTAAAATACAGACTTTATGAGACCAGGGACTTTTTATATCTTATTACTACTGCTGTACCTTTCTAGAGCAGGGTCTCAATCTTCACATTACTGACATTTTGGCACAGATCTGTGCACTATAGGGTGTTTAGCAGCACCCTGGGCCTCTACTAACCAGATGCCAATAGCAGCCTCCTATCTTAGATTGTGATGATAAAATGTCTCCAGACATTGCCAAATGTCCCTTGCAGTGGGGGCAAAATCACCCTCAAATGAGAACCATTAAGTTAGAACTTAAAACAGTGTCTGGCACATGGCGTGCTCAATTTATCGAATGAATGGCTAAAAGGCACATTCGCAATGCTGTGCTGAGAGTTTTATAGACATTAGCTCACTGACTACTTATAACAACCCTAGGAGATAGGTACTAGCACACACATTACAAATATGGAAATTGAGGCTTAAAAGGGGAAAGTGAGGCTCAAGATCACAGAATTGGTAAAGGAAAGAACAAGAACTCAAAATTAATGAGCAAGAACTCATAGTCAAGTCTAAGTCTGCATTAATCTTAAACTTTAAGGACTTATTATCAGCCTCCTCAAAACTGTACTAGCCAAATTTCAGAATTGGGAAGTGA
The DNA here is from genome assembly GCF_027574615.1 of Eptesicus fuscus. Taxonomy (NCBI): domain Eukaryota; kingdom Metazoa; phylum Chordata; class Mammalia; order Chiroptera; family Vespertilionidae; genus Eptesicus; species Eptesicus fuscus. The sequence continues at coordinate 107,665,720 of NC_072473.1, forward strand.
AACTTAAATTCCAGTCTCTCTTTGCAGAGGCCAAAAAATCCCAAAACAAGAATAACAAGAGTTAACCTAAAACTGTAAGGTAATCTACAATAATCTATAATAATAAAAGTGCAATATGCTAATTAGACTGGACGTCCTTTCGGACCACCTTCTGGATGAAGCCACAGCGGCAGGGGCTGAGGCAGCCGCCGCAGCAGCAGGGACCAAGCCCCTTGCACGAATTTTGTGCATCAGGCCTCTAGGATATATAATTAAAAAACAAACTATGTTATAGGACAGGCAAGATAGGGTCAAAGAGTTTGCAAAGCTGGTGAGGTGTATTCAAATTTATGTGAGTATGGGGGGGGGTTGTGGGGTTTTTTTTGAGGGGGGGTAAAGCATGGATATTTTGTTTGGTTTGTGTGAAGAGAAGTTAGGGAAGAGAACTGATTTTACTTAAACATTAAGACTCCATTTAGGAGTATTATTTTTCCAAAATTCTTACATTTAATTTTTTTCAGAATAAGGAGTTTTCATTTACAAGCTCTTGAGAAAAGGAAGATATTTAATCCTTTCAAAATTGACCACCCTCATTTCTTGATGAGGTTCCTTTATCCACCATTTAATTGTCTGTATGACACTGAACAACTTAGAAATTTTAAGCCTCTATTTCCTCATTTGTAAAATGGAGCTACTGTGATTAGATAAATTTGTAAATTTGATTAGATAAATTTGTAAAATGCACTTCGTAAATGCCCAGAACAGAGTAGGTGCTCAAAAAATGCCCAGTCCTCCCTGAAGTAATAATTAGGGTTATACAAACATTATTTTTGTGTATTCTTTATTATATACAGCAGCACAGAAATTGCAAGAAAGGTATTTGAATAGTAAAGCAAGATAAAGATAATAATCACATTAAAAGTGTGATTTAAGGCTGGCTGGTCTTTATAATGAAAAAATGGAAAACAGATTCTATAAAATGTGAAATACGGTTTTCTCTAATGAGCCCTAAGTATTCTGGAAGGTCAGTAGCTCTTTTTAAAAAATATTTTTATTGATTTTAGAGAGAGGAAGGGAGAGGGAGAGAGAGATAGAAACATCAATGATGAGAGAGAATCATTGAATGGTTGCCTCCTGCACACCCCACACCGGGGATCGAGCCTGCAACCTGGGCATGTGCCCTGACGTGGAATCGAACCATGACCTTTTGGTTCATAGGTCGACGCTCAACCACTGAGCTATGCTGGCCAGGCTCAATAGCTCTTAAGGTCTATGAAGTTTCAACCAAACACAGGATTAAAATCTACAAAGGCTTTAGCAACATAGACTGCTGTATCCATGGAAACAATGCAGAACTCTTGAGATACAAGGGAGCTTTCCAATTGAATACATTAATGAGTGTGCATCTAAGACCGAGACCTCACAATCTCGACCTTGGATTGTCAGGTCAGGACCTATGCTGATCATAAAGATGAGAAATAATGATAATATCTCATATTGATTAGGGCTGAGATAAACAGAACTGTCTTACAGGGTGCAGAAGAAAAATTTTGATCCAATCTGGTGATGTGGATTAAAAGCCTTAAACATATGAATATTCTACATCCAAGCAATCCACTTCTAGGAATGTATCGTAAGGAAATAAACAAACAAGTGCACAATGGTGTATGCATTTACAAATGTTCACATTGTTATTGGTAATAGTAATAGCAAAAGCCTCAAATGTTAATGGTAATAGCAAAATCCTAGAAACAATACAAGGTAGAGATTTGGTTAAATAAATTATAATACAATAAACAAACAAACAAATAAAAATATATACAGCCATTAAAATAATGTTATTTACTAATAACATAAATGCCCATGCTATATTACATTTAAAAATAAGTTTACAAGAGTACCTGTAGTATTGGCCCTTTTTGTTAAAAATATATAGAATGCATAGCAAGAGGTCTGGAAAGACATCCTTTAAAGTATTAACAATGGTTATTTTTCTTTTGCATATCTTTCATTTTTCTGTACTACATGTTATTTAGTTTTTAAAAGGAAAACATTAAATATTATAGATTTATCAAAGCTTAAAATTTTATCATGATTAAAAGAAAATAACCTGAATTATAATTTAATATGGAAATGAGGTCCCCAATCACTACTTACCTTATATGCAAGCATGACAGCATGGCAGTGGTGCCACCACCAAATACCCATACGGTAAAAAACACAATCAGAAGTGTGGTGCTGAACATCATTTGTCGTGCATAAGTGGCAGTATCTCGAATGGCCAAGGCAAATGCCATTGCACCACGAAGGCCTAAAAGGAAATGGAAGAGGTATTTCTTCAATAACTTATTACCAATGTGAGCTTCGTAAATTCAGAGAAATAAGGTATTCTGAGAACTTAGAGGGGTGTGAACAAATACATATCAATGTACATAAGTACAAATAAATGGAAAAAAGAATTAGTAGATGATACTGACATACATTGATGTTTTAACAATTTTTGAAATTTATTTTTAAATTTACATACAGTAAAATTCACTCTTTTGGGTGTATAGTTCCATAAGTTTTGACAAATGCATAGAGGTGTGTGACCACTAACACAACCAAGACACAGAACAGTTTCATTACCCACCCACCCCCAAATTCTTTTGTTCAACCTATTTTTAGTCCAACCTCTCTGTCACCCTGCCAATACCCTGCCAACCACTCATCTGTTCTCCATTGCTATGCTTTTGTCTTTTTCAGAATGTCATATAAATGGAATCATACAGTATGTGACTTTTTGAGACTAGCTTCTTTCACTTGGCATAATGCCTCTGAGGTTCATCCATGTTGTTGTGTGTATCAACAGTTTGTTCTTTTTAGTGCTAAGCAGTATTCCATGGCATGGATGTACCAGTTTGCTTATTCATTCACCCATTGGAACAGAAATGGGGTGTTTCTAGGTTTGGGCAATTATTAATAGAATTGCCATAAACATTCACATACAGATTTTTGTATGAAAGTGCATAAATCTTTATCTTCTCTACTATGTGTGACATGTGGGAATTTGGAACCAGAACATGAACATTTTCCCATAGAAGGGAATACAGATACTAAAATTTTTTTGGAGGTTGCAACTTCAATATTTAAGGGAGTAATATCTTACCAGCATATCATTTCCATTTAAAATCAAGCTGGCATATACATTGTGAGTGGTTTCTTAGAGTGGAGAAAGAGAGGGAGTTATAACTTACCAGCAAACATCATCATGTGTTGAAAATTTGATCCAATCTTACTTCTTCTACCCAAATTAAGTAAGAGGGACAAGGGGTAAATATTAGCAGCTCTCCCCAAGAAAATAGCAATCTAAAATTATTAATAGGTTAAGGGTAATTTCTTTTTACTATATTAATATTATTTAGAGTCTACATTCAAGATGGTGAAAGACTATCTTAGGAAGCTGAGTTTCTAATAGTCTTTATATTTCTCTAACACAGAGCAGTCCAATGGAACTTTGTACAATGATGAAATGTTCTATATCTGCATTGTCCAACATACTGACTGAATGCTTGAAATGTGGCTAGTGTGACCTAGGAACTAAAATTTTATTTCATTTAAATTAATTTAAATTTAAATAATCACAAGTGGTTAGTTGCTACCAAGTTGGACAGTGCAGATCTAACATATAGGAAATTCATGAGATGAAGAGAAACATGTTTAAAAGCAGAGATTCTTGAGTATAATCTTAAGATTATGACTACAATAGGTTAATTCACTTTAATTGTCAGTGTTAGTAGGAGGAAGAGTAATATTGGCTAAACTTGCCCTTGCTTCCTCGGAACAAAGAAAAGGGCAGCTCAAACACCTCATACCACTGAAATTTCTGCTAGCTCTGATGCAGTCCTCTAAGTCTCTAACTTCCACCCTGCTTCAAATGGAAGGCTTAATGGTAACTCAGAATGGTTTTAACAACAAACGCCCCCCCACACACAATTTTAGTGTCTTTTCTTCCAGTTTGCTGTCTATAGAGACTCTGCTTTACAATTACAATTTATATCTCAGGGATTACAATATAATCTCCACCCCATTTTCTGAAAGATATATAAAGGATAATCTAAGATTAAAAACAAAACAAGGATGACCTAAGTACCACTGGAAATCATTAGCATCTGTAAGACTAAAGGCAAAAAGGAACTGTACATAAGCATTATATGCTCATTGGTAAACTTCTATCTTGTTTAAACCTCAGTTAACTTGGGTCTTTTCGCATGAAACCAAATCTAGATCCTAACTAACATAGCCAGCAAGAGAACAGCTCTCCCTTGTAGGGGTCAATTTTCATGGTAGGATTTTGTATCCAGAAATTTCAATTCCTAACAGACTCAGAAACCTAGGGGAAATAATTAGTCTTATTTCCGGTTAAGTACAGTGGATCAAGGAACGTGATTGCTGAACAATTTCTCAAACACTAGCAGGATATGGAGTTACCGATCTCATAGGAGTCTTCCTGCTAAGGTTCTTCTCTTATTAATAGGGCTTTATCATTTTTTGCCTGAAGTTCATTCCCAGAAGACTAAGACTATGTAGAATGGCATTCACTAATACCTCACTTTCTAACAGAGATCCTACTTAGAGCTTTAAATTAAAAAATATTTCTGCTAATCTCTTTGGCGGAATCTGTATTCTGAGGTGGTTTAAAAAATATTACTTTTTAAAATCACTAATTCAAACATCCTCTCTGACCACAATTTCTTTTCATGTTTCTTGTTTATCTCACTTGGATAGTTCTTCCACCTGTCTGGGACCTCCAGTCCAAAGATTCTGCTACTTCCCCCTCACAGTCAGTCCTTTCCCTGCTTCACTTCCCTTCTTAACCACATCTTTTTTAAAAGATATATTTTTACTGATTTCAGAGAGGGAGAGGGAGAGAGATAGCAGCATCAATGATGAGAGAGAATCACTGATAAGCTGCCTCCTGCATGCCCCTCACTGGGAATCAAGCCCACAACACGGGCATGTGCCTGACAGGGAATTGAACCATGACTTCTTGGTTCATAGGTCAATGCTCAACCAAGCCACACTGGCCAGGCTTAACCACATCTCAATAACATTCTGAAATACCTGACATTCATTTGTCTCTTTCTGTGCTTTCTTTGCCTTGATCCTGAAGAGCCCAGTTTTCTTTACACCCACTTGACAAAACCCCAAACCTAGATGGAATCAACTATCTCTTTCCTCCATGCTTACAGCTAAGTACTCCAGGTCGAAGTCATACAATAGGGCAGAATGATTCTACTGCTAATATCTATTCCTCAGACTCAAGTGGGTTCCTATTACTGCTTAGCAATCCTACAGCATTTCTTTGGTCAACTCACTGTCCCATTCTCTAAAACAACTATTTCTAAATCTTCTCCACAAAACTCCTGTCACCTGTGGAAACCAGCCTCCAAGATAGTCCTCAAAAATCCCTCCCTGCAGTATTCACAGCCTTGTGAAGTCCCTGCTCACACTGCACCAGGATCCACCTGTGTGACCAACAGAATGTGGCAGAAGGGATGAAGGTATATCACTCCCAAGGTTAGGTTATAAAAGGCACTTTGGATTCCATCTTGGGGCTCTCTCAGCTTACTCCCTCTGGGGGAAGCAATGTTATGAGCTGCCCCATGGAGAGGCCTATGTAGAGCAAAACTGAAGCCTCTAGCTAACAGCCGTGTGGGTAAACTTGGGGTGGATTCTCCAGCCCATCAACTCTGCAGAGTACAGTCCCAGCCCAGAGAGTGATTGCAACCTCACGAGGGCTGCTTGATCCTGAAGAGCCCAGCTAAGCTACTTCTAGTATCCTAACTCTCAGAAACTGTGATATAATACATGATTGTTGTTGTTGTTGTAAGTTGCTAAATTTTAGGGTAATTTGTTACATAATAGATAACTGATAGGCCAACTGCTCCTATCTCACTTTCAGCAGATAATCTCACCTCATATTTTATAGATTAAAATAGAGGTTAGCAGTCAGGAACACCATCTTGCAAATGTGCCTTCATCTCTTTATAACCTACCCTCTCCTGGAGCCATGGTGGAGTTATTCCTCCTCCCAGTGAAGGCCATTACTTCCCCACACGCTCTGGATTTCATCTCCTCCTGCCTTCTCATGAGGCTGGAAATACTGATTGCTCCTTTTCATGTACTCAGCTTCTCTCTTTCAACTGGATTTTAAAGACTCAACAAGTAAGAGAGAATGAGGCGGAGGGCAGGCAGCTTCCTTCAGCCTTTCACCAGCTTTCAATGACCCTGTAGCATAGACTGCACTGCTCCCCAGTCTCTATTCTCTCTTTCTTCGCTTTAGCAATAGAAGACAAACATTTTATAGTTTTCTCTTTTGGGATTGGCAGAATGGTAGGAAACTATTTTTCTGTCATTTCAATCTATCAGTATTATTTGAGTAATAAACAGATGAAGATAGAATAAACAGAGCAGAAAAAGGAGTTAAAATCCTTACTTGTTGTACTGAGAGGAACACTTTATGTATTTAAATGTATTCTTGTCAACTACCCCTCTAGAAAACACATGCGAATCTCAATTTTTAAAAAATGTTTTAAAAATACAACAAATTATAAAGGATACAAATGCTCCTACTACAAATGTTGGGTTAAAGACATGATTCTGGAAGGTGAACAGAGTCAGTCCCATGTAGGAGAAGATGAAATTCTCTGCCAAGAAATTGAGAAGCTCAAACAACTGAAACGAAATGTTAAAAGGTTAGTCCAGTAAATAAATTAAGCTACATAACGTGAAAACATGAGTATTACTACTAAGACAACAAAACAGACACTTCAAATATGTAAAGTTCATGTATATCCCCCAAAATATGTGATTCAGAGGCAAGCAAATGTAGTAATGACATTAGCAGTCCCACAGAGAAAAAGAGAAAAGTTGCCTCTCACTTTCCCCAGTCAGCTTCCCTTCTCTAATTCCCTATCATTCTTATCCCCTTCTTCCAAACCCTGACAATTTTTCTTTTGGAATGTTCCTTGTTGTCCTGCCATTACCTTTGTCTACCTTTCATCACTTCCCACCCATAATGCTGCAAAAGGACCCTAATTGGTATCCCTGTCACCCATCTGTACACCCCTATCCAATGAATCTCTCTAAATATGGCAGTTTCATAGACACTTCCCTCTTCACAGGCTGTAAGGCCCAAGTTCAAATTCTTTTGTCCTGGCATAGAGCACTTCATTACAACTCTCATATTGCTGCCCTGCCGTGTGATTTCACTTTTTACCTGGGTCTTGTCCTTCATTTATGGAGTCAGTGCATCATTGTCTTGTGCTCTGTACCCCCCTTCTATGGTAGCTTTGTAGCTCTTCAAGCCTCAAATCAACCCCCGCCCCCTTCTCTGAAATCTGGTATGACATGTAATCTGAAACACAAAGCTAGAAGTTCTATTAGTCTGTTTTTTTAATCTTTATTGTTTTAACTATTGCATATGTCCTCCTTTTTCCCTACTGACCTCTTCTAGCCCACCCCTGCCCCACCCCAGGCTTTCACCACCCTATTATCTGTGTGTGTTTTTTATATACACAAGTTTCATATCACCAATTGACACTGTGACCTTGTTTTTTATTCCCTACCCCACTGGCTAGAAAAATGCCACTACCACCCCAGTTGATTATCGTCTCTATACTTATTGCACTGAATTAATCTGTAAAAGGGATTTGTAGCCCCAGTGTATAGGAAGCCTAATTTCTTTTGAGGGGGTGGGGAAAAAAGCATATGTCAATCACTAAATTTGTGGTTCCAGAAAAAAGAAGTACCTTTGCTCCTGCTTTGTCATGAGTTCTCTCCAGGCTAATCTCAAGTGTTCTAATCATTTGGTAAAACTTAAATCTTCTATTCCTTGATGTAATCATAATCAATTTTGCATCTGTTTCTATTCTAGACATTACATATTGTTCATATCTTTGCACCATGTACCTCATAAGACTAGAAAATGCTTCAGGTGCCCTACACAACTGTTCATTCAAGGCCATATGAAGCCCAACCCCTGATGTTTTCACATTTCTGGAAGTGCCTAAAGGACGTTAATCTTCTCTGCATCACCCAGCAGTAGATCCAGTCAAATTAGAAGTTAAACTTACCAACATCAAACAGCCATGGTTCTAGTCAGACCTGACTAGAAAAACATTCCTCTTAAAAGTCATTAGGTTAAGAAAACAGGGAAGGAAGCTAACTGACACAATCACAATAATCCCTGGCTATTCTGGTCACCTACCTTTATCCTAAAAACTGTCACCCTTCAACCTGCCAATTCCATCTATTTCTGGAGTCAAAGGAAGAGGAGCCAGGTGGTGAAGGCCTGGGGCGGGGTGGGAACTGGGTGGTGGGGGGCAAGGAAGGAAAATGGGGAAGACATTTGTAATACTCTCAACAATAAAGATTAAAAAAATAATAAAAATAAAAGAAGAGGAGCCAGAATGAGTAGGCATCATTTTGAACAAATTTGTTTCACTGCAGAGAGAAAAACTTTATTCACAAACTATAAAGTTTATCTTACCTGTTTAGTTCTATGCTGAGACTCTGTGGACAAATTATTGTATGTATAATGGGCCTGTGTGATGCCACAGAACAATACTGCAACCACTCCTGCAATGACAAAGTGTTCAAAGTTCACGTGAAAGGAGAGTTCCCGACTTTTCTACCAAGGCTTTTATTTTACAGAAGTAGATTATACGCTGAATGTTGACATTTTTAGTTATGACTTACTTTGTTGAGACATACCACTTCCATTGAAAATCTTTTTTACATCCTAAAGTGACAGCATAAATCCCAACCCTACTAAGTATGTCCAAATACTAGAGGAGTTGGTCTACTAGTAGAAAAAATGACTAGCAGAGTCACTTTCTGTAAGGGTTTACAATCAAAAGGAGGAAGTAACCTACCCGTGAAACCCCATGCTTCAGCCAAGAGGAAGGTACTCCAGGACATCAAGAAGAACAAGCCTGTCTCCAACAACTGGAACTCCCGTAATTTGGTGAACTTTGTCACGTAAGACTGTCAAGGTTGGTAAAAAGATCTTAATACAGAAGTGCAACTAGAAAAAATAATAGTCAAAGCAAGGCAACCGTGAAAGTGAAAGAAAGCTTTACTGCCTAACACAAAAGCCACAGAATAAAAAGGCACCAGAGTGAAGCAACTCTTAAAATGAGCATCTTACTGAGCAGCCATCCCTTTCATGAAGAAGTCTAACAGCTTAGTCTCTCTGATTGTTTTATGGGTATCACATGCCTTGCCAGAAACCACGCAGTAAAGGACAGGTAGAGATGGGAGCAACAGATCAGATACACAACATGCCAACTCTGATTATTAATCGGTGACCCAAAGCAAAAGAGCTTCCATACTTACAGAAATTTATATTTATTTAAAATGTCATTTCCATGAGATTTTCCATTTATCTGATGCCCTAACACCTCTGTGATGCAGAGCATTCCATGATGAAGAAACTGAGGCACGTCACTCACTTAACACTAGTCTAAAAAGTATTTGCTAGTTTACAATGGAAGGGCCTATATGAAGCTGTGATAAACCTCAGGCTGAAATCTACATTCACTTCAATAAACCTGTACTACAACAAAAAGATTAATAAGATATACTTCCTACCCTCAAGGAACTATAATGGGGAAGAGATACTATTGGGCCTAGCTCCTTTGAAGAATTCTTTTTACTGCCCCTTTGTGCCTCAATTCACCTGTAAAAAGCCATAAGACAAGTCCCTTCCAGCACTTAGCTGAAGTATAGCAAACTTATAGAATCTTGAAAGCAGTATTAGTTTTATATGAAAGTGTCTTAGAAGTTTTAGAGCTGGGAGCTCTTTAGAGATCGTCTAGTCTGAATGATTTTCCCTGCTGCTCTCACCCTCCACCTTCCTACGCAGAGGACCCATGAGGTGAAGTGTCAATGTTTCTATACCAGAAGCTCCAAGAAGGCAGAGGCCATGTCTGTCTTGTTCATTTTTGATACCCAGGAGCATAGCACCTGGCATACAGTGGGCAATAAAAAATGTTTTCTGAATGACTTGCCCAATATTTCAAATTACAAACTAGTGGCAGTGTCTAGGACTCTGTAGTAAAAGGTTAAAATTGGTGAAAACAAAGATGAATTCCCATCTATCTTAGCCCACGAACCCTATCTAGTTCAGTTGGCATAATGGTCATAAGTTTCTTATTTTTCCTTTTAAATAAACATAAACAGCAAAAGACTGCCAGGCTGAACAACAAAACAGAACACTCAGAGGTTCTTTGAAATATACGTACCTTTATATCAATTTAGTCTACAACCTTAAAATTCACCCCAAACAGTGACTATGCCTAATTAAACCTTTGTAGTGAAAGTTTGAGGGCATGTAATCCTACATAAAACAATTACATTATTTTTCCTTATTGATAAAGACGAATACCTAAGTTTTCAAACCAAGTACTTTGTTAAAAGGTTAATAATAATAACACAGTGCCAATTATAGAACTAGGAGAGACCACAGAACACAGCATTCAATTACATTGTTTGGTTAACAAGAAAGGATAAATATTATAAAAGGATATTAAAGCTGTCACCACTCCAGTAGCAGCACCCATTGCAAAAGATCCACTGAAGATCCCAAGGAAAATCCCAATCGATTTGAACATGGCTGTGACATCAAAGGTGTGGCTGTTGTCTCCAGCTGGCTGGTATGCCACTATTGAGCTACAAAAGAGAGATTGTTCTTACTTCTAGAAGCAACTTTTATTTTAAAAACATTACCTAAAAATAATTACATGACTAAATAAATAAAAACACTATCTAGTGTAGAACTTAAAAGATGAAATCAAAGGGGGAACTCAAAAGGCACCAGAGTGATGTTAGTGCTATACTTTGGATTCAAACTGCCAAAGTAAGGTCAAAAGGTTAACTGTGCAGTGGCTCAAGCTAACAAGAAAACTCAGCTTTTACATAAACGACAGTTTCAGGTGGTAGAACATTTTAAGGTCCTCTATATGAAAATTGTACTGAGCCTTTTCCTCCAGCCTCTGGATATTATACAGTACTATTCTTTTGTGACTGTTTACGACCTACCAATACTGAATGCCTGAAAGCCCTAACATACTAATGTGAACGAACCACTGAAAAAGTACACTTATTTCCAGCAGAGAAATAATACTCAACCCAGTCACATTTTGTTATTCCTATGGGGGAAAAAAAGATGACTGAAGTATCCTTTCAACTTTTAGAATACCAGAATGGGCCCAATGCCTAATCTATATTCACTCACTGAAATGGACTTTTACAGGAAAAAAGGCTTGAAAGGCCTTCCAAGGAATTAGAAACCACTCAACAGTACTTTTAGCATACCCAGCTGGATACTCCACCTCAAACTTCTTAAAGAAAGTCACTCTAGGAGAAACCAAGATGGCGGCATAAGGTAAACACCTATACTGCTGCCTTGCACAACAATTTTAAAACTACAACTGGAAGACAGAGCTGACATCATCCAGAACCACCAGAAAGCTGGCTGAGTGGAAATTCTACAACTAGAAGGAAAGAGAAAAGGACACTGAGACTCAGTAGCTGTGGAGGTGCGGAGACCCGTGTGTGCGGAAAGGGCGGGTGGCTGAATATGCGGCTGGCTTACTCGCGGCACGTGGAGAGAGTGGGCAGCAAATGCACGGCTAGCTTTCTCGTTCAGGAGGAAAACAAAACCTCCCCACTGTACTGAAATCCAGCTCCGGGTAAGACTTTGGGTACCAGACTCATTCGGGGAGAAACTGGACTGTCTGGCAGTGGGCAAAACTCGAGAGCAGCCTTCTCTCAGAGGTGCATGCAGCCATTGCTGCGGGGCACTGAGACACAGGGCCCTCTTAGGGCGGGGCTGACGGGAAACCAAGGTTGTCTGCTCCACCCTGAGACTCCGCCCCACCTAAGCTGAGCACAGAAGCCCTCCCAGTGGCTAGCTTTCTCCTTTGAGAGGGAAGCAAAACCTCCCCACTGTACTGAAATCCAGCTCTGGGTGAGACTTTGGGTACCAGACTCATTTGGAGAGAAACTGGACTGTCTGGCAGTGGGCGAAACTTGAGAGTAGCCTTCTCTCAGAGGTGCATGCAGCCCCACCTAAGCTGAGCACAGAAGCCCTCCCAGCGGAGACACTGCTGATCCTCACAGCCAACTGGCCTGGAGGTCAACTCCCCCCAGTGATACCAACAACAATCAAGGCTTAACTACAACAAGACTGCACACACAGCCCACAAAGGGGTGCACCAAGAGTGTCCACCACAGGTAACTGGGAAGGCTGAGCTACAGGGCCCTATAGGATACCTAGCACACAAAGCAACTCCATCAACTCAGGGAAGCAGCAAAAATGTGGAGACAAAGAGGCAGGCCACAATTGAAGGAAATGGAGGAAAGCAAAAGACTGGATATAGAGCTCAAAACCACGGTTATAAGGTTTTTCAAGAATTTCCTAGAAAAGGCAGATAAATTTAATGAGATTCCCGAGGATATGAAAAAGGATCAACTAGAAATTAAGCATACACTGACTGAAATAAAAATTATTATACAGAGACCTAAAAGCAGACTAGAGGATCGCAAGAGTCAAGTCAAAGATTTAGAATACCAAGAAGCAAAAAACACTCCTCCGGAAAAGCAAAAAGCAAAAAGAATCCAAAAAGTTGAAGATAGTGTAAGAAGCCTCTGGGACAACTTCAAGTGTACCAACATCAGAATTATGGGGGTCCCAGAAGAAGAGAGAGAGCAAGATACTGAAAACCTATTTGAAGAAATAGTGACAGAAAACTTCCCCCACCTGGTGAAAGAAATAGACTTACAAGTCCAGGAAGCACACAGAACCCCAAACAAAAGGAATTCAAAGAGGACCACACCAAGACACATCATAATTAAAATTCCGAGAGCAAAAGACAAAGAGAGAATCTTAAAATCAGCAAGAGAAAAGCAGTTAGTTACCTACAAGGGAGCACCCATACGATTGTCAGTTGATTTCTCAACAGAAACTATGCAGGCCAGACAGGAATGGCAAGAAATACTCAAAGCAATGAATAGCAAGAAACTACAACCACGATTACTCTACCCAGCAAAGCTATCATTCAGAATTGAAGGTCAGATAAAGAGCTTCACAGATAAGAAAAAGCTAAGGGAGTTCATCACTGCCAAACCAGAATTATATGAAATGCTGAAAGGTATTCTTTAAGAAGAGGAAGAAGAAGAAAAAGATAAAGATAAAAATTATGAACAACGAATATGTATCTATCAACAAGTGAATCTAAAAACCAAGGGAATAAAAAATCTGATGAATAGTATTAACTGGTGAATATAATAGAATCAGAGGCATAGAAAGGGAGTGGACTGACAATTCTTGGGGGAAAAGGGGAATGGAGGGTGCGGGAAGAGACTGAACAAAAAGTGTACAACTATGGATGAGGACAGTGGGGGGGTGGGTAAGGGCAGAGGGTGGAGTAGGAACCTTATGGAGGGGAGCTATGGGGGAAAAAAGAGGAACAATTGTAATAATCTGAACAATAAAGATTTAGTAAATTATAAAAAATTGATTCTTAGAGCTTAAACGGACTTTAAAAGTCACCTCCCTATACCCTATTACCCATGTAGCAGCTGGTATGGGAAAATGTATGTTTTATCACCTAGAGTATTTAAAAAAAAAAAGGAAGAGAGTCACTCTGTAAGAGGCAAGATAGGCAATTACAGGAGACACCCTCCATCTTGAACTCACAGTCCAAACCTGGTCTAAAATGTTTCTTTTAAAACAGTCACGCCAGGAAAGAGAAATAGCTAAGAAAATCACTGTTGCCAGCATGTCTCTGGCAAGAGTGGCCACCATTACTAAATCAGTTCTTATACCAGTAAATTAACGAACCAGACTCAAAAAGTCCAGACTCAAAGACATCATACAAGTCATTTAAAGAAAAGGAGGGGAAAAAAACACATTCCTAGGATTATAATTAATTCTCCCTGTAGTTATTGCAATGTTTTCTTCTGATTCAAAGCTACAAAATGAGCTTGTCGTACCAGGTACACCAAGTTCTTTCTATAGCTCCCCAGTTAGGTTAAAAAAAAAAAGACCAAACTAAAATTTCCTAATTTTACCTATTTTATTGAAGTATAGCACTAACATCAATTTCTAGTAATGTTACCAAGAAATTTCTGAGACTCAAACTCAAATGAAAAATTTAAACATCTGCATTTAAATGTTCAAAGTGACTAGATCACTTTGAGATCAGTAGATTTGATATTGTTTCAATAAATACAAAATGGCCTTTAATGTCATGTTTTCTTACCTACCCATAAAGGACCCCACTACCATAAATGAGATCTGACCACATTATAACATGAAAATATAGCAGCCAGCTGGAGAAAATAAAGGATATTGCTACAATAACCTTTTTTTCTCCCTGATGACAGTTTTCAAAATGCTGTGTAGAACAAACTATCTAATGCTATGCCTCCTGAGACTGCCTTCCCTGGATTAGTTCATGTACATTCAAGATTCACATTAATCACTAGTTTATGCTTCAATCACTAAAATGTATGAGAACACATGAAAAGCATGATGGGCTGAGAATAAATGAGAGGCTTATTTTCTTCTTTTTCAGTCAAATGCTGGCCTCTGGATTGAAATCCTAACTCATCTTTTCTACATCAATCAACATTTTATCTTGAAGCAAGTGACATTGTTATGAATACTTTCTAAAAACATTCTGAAAGTAATATAATGCACAATTGGGGAGGGGGAATCACTCCACTACGCTGACAGATCTCTTTTCCATCTGTATTTCTTTTCCCTTTTTCATAACATGTATGCTATTTCATGTTTAGTTGTAATCACAGTGCTTCTTTAAGTGACAATGACATAAGAATTATTATAGTATCTCTAACCTTGGTTTTTAAGACTTCAAATTGGTACAAATGGGAATAACATAGATTTTTAAAGCATTTTCCCACTATTACACATTTAAAAGTTGCTTCTAATCTTTTTGATCCTATTAATAACAGTGTGAAAAAAACATATTTGTGCTTTTTAAAAACTTTGGACTATTTCCTCATGCTACATTCCTAGAAATAAGGTATTACTATACCTATGCCTCTTTTTAAATATTGAATAACTGCTTTCAAATAGACCTGTATTTTTGGAGGGAAATATGACTATATCTCTCAATTTTTTAGTGATCATATTCATTGGCCTAGAAATTCTACTTCTAAAATATAGCATATAGAAATAGTTTCAAGGATTAACAGAGATTTATACATACATATGTTTGCTGCAGTACTATCCACAATAATATTACAAAAATGCCAAATATTAATCCACAGGGATTGGAGAGATAAATTGTAGTGTATCCTTATGATGGAATAATAGAGGTATTAATATAATACAATGTCCAAGTGAAAAAAGTTAGTTACAGAAAGTATGTATAGTACTATATTTTTTTGTTTAAAAATGGTTAATATATTTATATGTATGTTAATATCCTAATGGAAAAAGTCTAGATGAAAACCTTAATAGTGTTTATTTCTGAGAGCTAGAATTTCAGGAATTTACTACCTTCTAAGTCAAATTCTTTGAATTTTTGTTACAAATGTATTAATTTTATGATCATAAATAATGACAAAATATAAAACACAAAAGAGTAGGTGATACCAATTTCAATGTTAACACCAATGTACGAGTGCTCTAATTTTACGACACCAGGATTTCTTAATCTAGCATTATTGATATTTGGGGCCAGATAATTATTTGTTGGATGGTGGATGCTGTCCTGTGTAAGATATTTAGCAGTATCCAACATAAAGTAGACTATTTCTATCTAACATACTTTAAAAGATGAATGAAAGATGATAATAGACATATTACTGAGCACTCCAGCTAGTTACTTCTCCCAGCCAGCAACACAACTGGTTTTCCTTCGGGTTTTGGGCAGAAACTCATTTGCTCAACTCCATTAAGACACCTACACTGCTAACAATTTCCTGATATGATATTCTCTAGATATACAGTCCTTCTCCACCAGAGTTCCACCAGACCATGTAATGAGTTAACTTATCTTCTATGAAATCTAGAATAGTACTAGCTATGTACCATCCTTAAAAGAGAACTGAGAAAAGAAATCACTTGAATCATTCTCTGTAAGGCTTATATTCCCTCACAGAACCCTGTTTGAGAAAGGCTATAATAGAAGGAGGATTGTGGCCCTTTGTGAGTTATTTTCTCCCTTAATACTATTCAACTGTTCTTTCTCAAATTTGCAAGAAATAAGTTACTTTACTAATGGGAAAAGTAAGGTACAGGGCATGTCAGTTTAAGACAGGACCAGAACAGAGATTTTTCTGACTCTTCATCCAACAGACAATGAGGAAGGAATTTTTGTTACAAATGTATTGATTATATTAATAATTTTATTACTTATTAGTAAGATGATTAAGTAGCAGAATAACTATCTAAGATGAGGAATCCATGCTAAAAGTAACTGCCTGTACCTTATTCTTTTCATATAGTGATCTTACATGCTCTTATGTACTGAAAGCTTCAACAATCTTTGTAGCTTCATTAATTTTTGTAACACCTAAGTTATAACCACACTATTCATTTCTTCCTCCCTTCAAATAATATAAAACTTTTACTTTGCAACTATTGTCATTGAAGGTACATATGTTCTGTATCAACATTAGTTCTAGCCTTTAGGTTTTATTTCTTTTTTAATTTTATTTTATTGTTTAAAGTATTAGAAATAGTAGCACATATGTCTCCTTTTTTTCCCCATTGACCTTCCCCCGGCCTCCCCTACCCCCCGGCACATGCTTTATTTCTTAAAATAAATTTACATTAGCTATAGACAGCTGCAAAACGTCTGGAAATGAATATGTCAGAGGGGGTGGAATTTACATAAATCACATTCACCAAAAAGGATTTGATCTTTTGCATATCTTTACACACAATATTTAAAGGATCAGTGTTACCTTTCAGAAAGGATAATTTTCCACTTTGCAGTAAGTATTTGGCCACTCAAGCTATGCAAACCAGTCAGTTACTGGTTACTCTTTTATAGTTAATAAAGTGTAAATTAAGGAGATAAATAAAAATAAAGAGAAAATGTGAGCTTTTACTTTTCTCTCATAGAAAGTTCTGGTATAGGGTAAAAATGTCTATAGGGTTAGATATTTGCTTAGTAGGTATGGGTTGGCAGGTTTGAATTCCTCAGAGGTTGAGACCCCTTCTTTCACCTGCAAACACCTTCTAATAATAGGTATAGTAATTTCTAGAATTATATTCAAATATTGCTCATTTCAATAATTGTCTTTAAAAAAAGAGTATTATTTAACACTTGTAAAAATTAAAAAGTGTTTCTGAAATGATTATATTAAATAAGAGAAAATTTTAAAAAACCACAATGAGAAATTTCTCAATAATCAAAGTAGCAAAAATACAAGTCTTACACAGGCACTCCCATAACTTAGCACTTAAAGTGCAAAATGGCATAATCCCTTTGGTGGGCAATTTAGCATTGTCTAACAAAATTATAAATGTATTTACCCTTAAACCCACTAATCTTACTTCTGGAAATTTATCCTACTAATATACCTATGCATGTATAAAACAGGTAAGTTCAAGTTTAATCACTGAAGCATTATTTGGATAGCAAAGAATTGAAAATACTTTATGTTTCCAACATTATGGGACTGATAAAATAAACTATAGTTTAATTCACATAGAACACTATATAGCTAAAAACAAGGAATGAGAAAACTGTTTTGATATGAAAAGATTCCCAGAATACAGTTATGTAAGAGAAAGCTAGGTTTGGACATATATAGCATGCTACTTTTAAAATCCTATCTAATAAAGAGGGAATATGCTAATTGACTGCCACAGCCTCAAAGATGGTGGCACCCAGAGCCAATAAGTAGGGAATATGCTAATTGAATGCCACGCCCTCAAAGATGGCGGTGCCCACAGCCACAAGATGGCAGTTCCCATTCCCCTCAGCCCCGCCGGGGCGGCAGGTGCACGGCAAAGCCGGGCCCAGCCACTCCACATGCCTGCTTCCGGAGTCCCCCAGTCCCCTCAACCCCCCAGCCACCCTGGGCCAGCCTGAGGTGCAGGCAAGCTTTGGATGGCGGCTGCCCAGCTGACGCCCAAGGCGCAGGCAAGCCTAGGATGTCGGCTTCCCAGCAGCCCAGGGCTGCCTGAGGCTCAGGTAACCAGGGCTGGCCAAGGCTTGCACTGCCGGCAGTGGCAGTAGCAGAGGTGTGATGGGGGCGTCGCCCTTCCCTGATTGCTGGGTCGCCTCCCGCCCCTGAGGGTTCCCAGACTGTGAGAGGGGGCAGGCTGGGCTGAGGGACCCCCCCCCACAGTGCACGAATTTCGTGCACCAGGCCTCTAGTCTATACTAATAAAAGAGTAGTATGCTAATTAGACTGGGAGACCTTCCAGACGTCTTCCGGACAACCATCTGGACAAAGCCACAGCAGCTGCCAGGGCTGGCTGCACAGGAGAAGTGACACCATGGTGGTGCCACAGCTTGGGGAGCGGGAGTGGGGAGGTGGTACCTACACTGTGGGAGCTGGAGCCGAGAAGGCAGTAACCGCTGCTGCGGAAGCCGGAGCGGAGGCAGTGCCTCCCCCGAGGGAGCGGTGGCTGGTGCAAGGACATCAACTGCTACAACATAAAGGCCACACCCACAAGATGGTGAAGGTGGGCCTGGGCCTGGACAATGAGGGCAGCAGCCAGGGTGAGCCACAGTTCAGGAGCTTCCAGGAGTGGCGGCGGCGCTAGGCCATCCAGCGCTGCATCCAATCCCTGAGGCATGCCCGCCAGTGCCACGACACCAACTGTCTGCAGCCATCCTGCCAGAAGATGAACTGGGTTGTGCAGCACACCAAGGGCTGCCAACACAAGACCAATGGAGGTTGCGGAGTGTGCAAGCAATTCGTCACCCTTTGCTGCTACCATGCCAAACACTGCCAAGAAAATACATGCCCCATTCCCTACTGCCTCAACATCAAGCAGAAGCTCCACCAGCAGGAGATACAGCGCCGCCGGCAGCACACATAGCTCATGCGCCAGCAAACGCCACCATCGACACCCACACCGTGCCTCAGCAGAGTCTGCCTTCCCCTCCTTCAGCACCACCCCGGCTCCCCACACTGCATCCCAGCACACCCTGGACACCACAGCCCCCGACTCTGCCCCAGCCCTCACCTGTGAGCATGTCACTAGCTGGCTTCTCCAGCATGGCCAGAACTCAGCCCCCACCACAGTTTGCACTGGGAAGCCCACTAACCAGGTGCCAGCGCGCCCCCCGCCCCTCTCCTCCCCGCCCAGGCCCACCTGCAGCAGTGGAGGCGCCCGGCAGATTGCACGTGAGGTGCAGCAGCAGCAGCAGCAGCACCTGTACTAGGTGAGCACTGACAACGGTATGCCCCTGAGGCACAGTGACCCCTGAGAGCCAGATGTCCCCCATGGGCCTGAATGTGACCCAACCAGGTCAGTGGGCCTGTTATTCTGCCCCCCTACCCCCAGCAGTGGCAGCCAGCAACAGCCAATGTGAGGCATGCCCAGACCCGTGATGTCTATGCAGACCCAAGGCGCAGCCACCTCAGAGCATTTCTCCAGGTGCCCTGCAGGACCTGCTGCAGACCCTGAAGTCTCCCAGCTCCCCCAGCAGCAGCAAGTGCTCAACATCCTCAAGTCAAACCCTCAGCTGATGGCAGCTCTCACCAAACAGCACACGGCCAAGTAAGTGGCCAGCCAGCCCGGCCTTCCGCTCTAGACCAGCCTGCTGAACCTGAACACCATGCGAGCCAGTGGGCCACGACCTGCTGTCCCTCCGCAGCAGTAAGCAATGAGAGGCCTGAACCCCCAGGGCCAGGCCTTAAACATCATGAACCCGGGGCGCAACCCCAGTGTGGAGAGTATGAACCACAGTACAGAGAGATGCAACGGAGCAACAGCAGCAGCAGCAGCAGCAGCAGCAACAACAACAGAAAGGCAGCGCTGGCACATGGCTGCAGGCCTGGCAGGACACGCCCAGTTCCAGCAGCCTCAGGGATGCAGCAGCAGCAGATCCAGCAGCAGATTGGGTCTTAGACCAGCCAAACCCTGTTAGGCATATTCTGTATCTTTCCCCTGCCCTGTTTCTCCTCTGCGCTCACTACTTTTCTATTGTCCCTGCTTGAAGCTCCTGTCCTCTCTGCTGTTTTCCTGTTATTTTCATTTCAGGTGTCACAAGAGAAGCTAAGCAGCCAAGAAAAGCAACACTAGACCCAGCTTCCTACAACCGCCTGCACTTACGTCCGACCTACACAGAGACATACATATCCTGCCCTCCCTACTCTTGCTTGCTGAAATGGATATACTGGTGTGTATTAAAAATAAAATTTCTAAAACTCTCATAACATACCTTGGCCTGTCTCCTGTCAGCACAGACCTAACAAACCCCATGAGCCCCAACAGCACATGCTCTCAGAGAACCACAGCTTCACCTCTCTGGCCAGCAGATGGCCACATCCCTCAGTAGCCAGGTGAGATCTCTGGCCCCTGTCCAGTCTCCAGACCCCAGTCCCAGCCTCCACATTCCAGCCATCACCACAGATATGCCCCAGCCTTCACCACACCATGTCTCCCCCCAGATTGGTTCTCCCCACCCAGGACTCCCAGTCATCATGGCCAACTCCATAGATCAGGGACATTGGGGAACCTCAAATATGCAATGCTACCACAGCTAAATACCCCCACAAGAGTGCATTGCCCAGTGAGCTGTCCCTGGTTGGTGACACCACATTAGACACCCTAGAAATGTTGCAGGAGCGGGAGCGGGAGCAGAGGAGGTGCTGAAGCGGGAGAGAAGGCAGCGCCACCACCACTGCCCCTTTCACCTGGGTGAGGGCCCTTCTGCAGAGGCAGCCATAGAGGCAGCTGCGAGGCTGGTCTGGGCGCCACGCCTCTGCAGAGGTGCGACCTGCTGTACCTCAACCTCCCACAGCCCCTCCCACAGCTGGCCTGGCCCCAGATCGCCCCCCCCCACCCACCAGTGGGTGGGGGCGGGGCCAGTGCTATGAAGCGAGGGCTCAGTGCCAGCAGCTATGGTGGTCAGCAGTGGCAGCAGCAATGAGGTGATGGGGGCGGAGCCTTCCCATGATTGCCCAGTCGCCTCCTGCAGAGGGAGACCAGACTGTGGCTTAGGCCCACTCCTCGCCCTGAGGGGGCCTAAGTCATAGGATATCCCCTGAAGGCTCCCTTAGTGTGAGAGGGGGCAGGCTGGGCCACTAGTTTACAACAATTGCCTTTTGGTGTAAGAGAACATATTTTTTTCTTTCTTTTTCATCCCTGCATTTTCCATGTTATCTGTAAGTATGCATTTTTTCAAAAGGGAAATAATGTCTCATTTTTTCCAAATGTTTCCATTCATAATGCACTTCATTCAATAAGTGACTTTTGGTTCCTAGTACCCTAACATTCCATATACGGAATATAATAAGAAAAAAACACTTACGAAGATAGCACTATGGCAACAGCATCATTGAGAACACTTTCACCAAAAAGAAGTGCATAAAGTTCAACATCAACTTGAAGCTCGTGGAATATGGCAAGAACAGTCACTAGCAAGTAAAAAGAATCAGAGTAATATTTAGACATTATAAATATAACATATTCCCCTCCGTAGATGATTATAATTGTTATTTAGAAGTTCCTTTCTTTGTCCTAGAATTCAACTTGAATAAACATTCTTACCATATTAAAGAGTCAGTAATTTTATGTCAATATTTTTCTTTTCCCTAAATGTATACCCACACTATCTCCTTTCTCTCTCTTACAAGCAGCTGAAAATAACCTTGGAAGACTGAGTTGGACTACATTCTTCATGTGAATGCTAATATTCTTGTCCTGTACATTTATTTTCCATAAGGAATTTATTCAAAATTTCTTATAGACCAGATGATCATTAATCTTTGAAGAAGAATATTATGTAAAGCATTTCCTGCTGCAAACTTCATTTCTTGGAGCCTTACAACTCACTTCTATTTGATTTGCAAATTTCAAGCACACTGGTTTAGCAAAGATAGTAGGAAATGAAAACACAAGTTTGCTTTTTTTTAAAACATATGCTTTTATTGATTTTTAGAGAGAGGGGAAAGGAGAGGGCGGTATAGAAACATCAATGAGAGAGAAACATCAACATCAATCAGCTGCCTCCTGCATGCCCCAGCTGGGGATTGATCCGGCAACCCGTGTATGTGCCCTGACCAGGAATCGAACCAGCAACCTCCTGGTACATAGGTCAACACTCAACCACTGAGCCACACTGGCAGGGCAAGTTTGCTTTTTGACCAGAATTATAGCTGCTTTATTTAACTTAATAAGAAGCCAACAATCATGCTATTACAGCTTGAGAAGGAAAAAACAAACAAACTTCTTTTACATGAAAATTCTTAGAAAATATGATGAGACTGAAGTTATGTCATAATTGCTGAGTCACATACAGCTCACTCACTAAATAAACCCAAACAGGGGCATATGCCTTTATAATTCAGAATAAATATAACTGCCCAATTTTATATAAGGAAAAGATTTTTGCTTGGGCCATTCAGGCAATACTCCTATCAGAACAAAACCATAAGGTGGAAGCAATGTAGCCAGTTCTATTGATTTAAATTCCACATAGGCTTTAAAAAATAGAGGACCTTGCTTCTAGTGATGACACAGAAAACAGAGAACACTGGCTCCTTGCAAAAACCATGCTATCTTCACTTGATAATGAAAGCAGTTTCAAATAATGAGGGGGCAGTCTTGGTGGTCTTTAAGGAAGCAATTTGATTTTCTGTTTTAAAAATGCTAAACTACATAAATACATCTCTAAAATGTCTTCTTATCTTTAAAATAATCTCTTATAGAGTATAAAACATTTCCCTATTTTCCATAGTCATCAAGGTTAACACAGAATTCAGAGATAACCTCAGGATCCTACCCCTTTAATTGTGCTGGATGACAATAGAAGGTAATTAACGTTCAGGGTCAAAAGGTATAACAGAACAAACCTCTACTGAGCTTGTAAAGTCTAGTATAAGAAAACTTGCTTCCTCAGTTCAAAAACTGCAACCTAGCCCTGGCCAGTATGGGTCAGTTGGTTGAGCATCCTCCCATGTACCCAGGGGTGGCCAGTTAGATTGCCAGTCAGGGCACATGCCTGGTTGCAGGCTCTATCCCCAGTAGGGGGAGTGCAGGAGGCAGCCAATTGATGGTTCTCTCTCATCAGTCTCTCTCCCTCTCCCTCTCCCTCAAATCAATAAAAACATATTTAAAAAACTGCAACCTATGTTTCTATCCCTACCTCTTCAGCCTACATATTCTTTAACTGCCTAATCTGTAGCTGTTAAGCCCACCAATACTATATTTGGAAAACTATAACCTAACTCAGTACAATTAAATTCATTCTGCAGCTGTGCTAATATCAAGACTATTTTATAATCATAAGGCCAATTTTATAAAAACAATCCTTTAATGTATACTAAAGCCCACCAATGACCCAAAATCATAATTGTAGCAGCACAACTGCCTTCTTACAATCATGTAAAAACTTCTTTTCTTACTCTTACATGCAGTAGCTGAATGTAAACAGAAGACTTTTAGGGAACTGTTTTTCTAGAAGCTTGAAAGGAAGTATATAATTTTACCCATTTTTATTAATCTAGTTCATCTCCCATACCTAATCACTAGGAATAAAGACCAACTCAGAATTCTGAAAAAAATACCTTATAGTCTGTGTCCAAACAGCATCAGATTGTGTGGACCAGTAACAGGCAAATGTAATAAAGTAAAAGAAAAAAAATGTGTGCTTAAGGCAAAAGGAACCATGAATTTCGTTTTTCCCCCTCCATAACTGGAGAGTACAGTACTATGGGAAGTACCTAATCATGAATTCTGCACCTCAAAGGAAGAATTGCCCACAAATGTTTTGCCAGCAAAACACTGTTCCTTAAGTACTTAATCTTCTCTCATGTAAAACATACCTGGATCAGTTGCTGATACAATGGCACCGAACAGCAGGCAATCTGTAAAGTAAAAATCTCCCGCAAGTTGTCCAGTTACTTTCATCAGTGTTACACAGCCATACATTATTGACCTGTCCAATAAACATATTTATACTTTAGAAAAAAAAATCAACTGTTAAGGAAGTTAGTATATAGTAAGAATAAGAGGAGTCCACTGTAGTACTTTGTAACTAATCCCAAATTTAATTCATGTCATTTAAATAGGGTAATGCCCTGGCCTTAAGGAAAATTCAAATGACTTATCTATGTGAACACATTTTACTGAAAAAGTCCTTAGACTCATTCAGAAATACAACACTGCATAAACCAAATATGCATTATTTTAAAATTATAATTTGAAAGCTAAAACATGTGTTTTTTTGTGTGTGTTTTTTTTACAGAGAGGAAGAGAGAGGGATAGAGAGTTATAAACATCGATGAGAGAGAAACATCGATGAGCTGCTTCTTGCACACCCCCTACTGGGGATGTGCCCGCAACCAAGGTACGTGCCCTTGACCGGAATCGAACCTGGGACCCTTGAGTCCGCAGGCCGACACTCTATCCACTGAGCCAAACCGGTTTCGGCTGAAAGCTAAAACATGTTTTAAGCTGCAAGTACTTACCCAATTACGAAACAAGAAATTGCTGTTCCAAGAAAAGCATACGCTAGAATAGACCCAAGGTTTCGAAAGAAATGTCTCTGACAAAAGAAAAGGTTACACTGTGTTAGAATACTTAACAAAATAAAGGTTTTCTATTCTAGTGTGCTAATATGAAATGCCTTATTCATTAAAGGAAATAAGAGAAATAATTTTTTTACAGGCATAAATTTTAGCATTTATAAAGGAGAAGGAGAAGAGGAGGGAAAGCTGGGAAGAACTGTCTGTTTCTGAAGAGTCAAAGATGATAAAGCCCATGGCGTTTAACATTGTTCAAAGTATATGAAATACAAAAGTACTTACTCTTTTCAGACTATATCCTGCATAAAATATGATAGGAGGAAGTAATATGTTGAAAAATACTTCTGGATCAAAAGTAACCTGTTAAAATAAAGAGTTCTTTTAGCAGAATTCCCTTATAACACTTCATATTATATTATCACACTATCAAAAGGAAAAAAAAAAGGAATGTTAAACTGGTGAAAGGCAAGAATCTTAGTGTGGTAACCAAAAAATATTTCATTTAGGATATATGTTGTTTCATTCTCAACCAAATGACAAGGACATAGATTTGGAACAACCAGTTAAGTCAGATCTGTGAAAATGTGTTGAAATACTATATTAAAAACCTTAAAAATAGGAGAAAGCATGATCATATATTTCCTCTAAATGAGACCTAAAACTGGTAACATGAAATATGGGGGTACAGCATTATGTTTGGCAAGAGGAAACCAACTTCTTTATGCCTAAGTAATATCTCTAAAGGTATATCCTATATAATAAATATGTAATATGCAAATGGTCATTACGCCGTGAAGCGTAATGACTGATTGTGTAACAACTGGATCATGGATAAGCAGGAGGGTGGGGCAGCAAGCTACAAGCCGGTGGCGGAGAGCTACAGGAGGGGGCAGGAGAGCAAGCTATGAGAGGGGGCGGGGGGGGGGGGGCGGGGGGATCTACAAGAGGGCAGGGCAGCAGGCAGAGAGCTACAGGAGGGCGGCAGCGAGCTACTGGATACAAGTGGGCAGTGGAGAGCTACAGAGGGGGCAGGGCAGCAAGCTATGAGGGGGAGGCGGGGGGCAGGGGGAGTTACAGGAGGGCAGGACAGCAGGCGGAAAGCTACTGGAGGGTGGCAGCGAGCTACTGGTGCACGGATTCGTGCGCAGGGCTACTAGTAACATAATAGTATGGTAAAAAGTTTCTGTACAAGTCATTTCTAATCCTGACAGTCCATTTCTTTTAATACTTATTCCCTAGAATAATACAGATACCCCCTTCTGTTCATAAGGCTCTAGTAGGATTTGACATGAACACAAAGCATCTATACACATACCCATGCTACAAGTTCATTTACTAGAACTTTTAAGGAACTGGAATTTTCCCCAGGTAGAAAGAACTCTTGCTGCAAAATAAACTTGAAGTTCATATGAAATTTTAAAAAGCATTCAAGATGTTCAGGAACACAATCAAGTAGTTATAAAAGCCAAGTCCTACCAATGTAGAAGATAGAAATGGAGGCAAATGGCCAAGAGTGGGTGGAAACAAAGAGACCCTGAGAAGTTTCAGGAATAGAAACTATGAGGGTAACAGAAGAAAGCAGCTTGAAGAATGTCTGGGAGCTAGTGAGACTGCAACCCAACCTCCTACATAAGGCTCTATGTACAGCCTGGTACAATAACTGACACTCAGACTGAAGCCTCTGAAGTTGTGCCAGATTATGAATTAAAGAAATATTAAATTGTCCTCAGTATAGAATACCATCAAGGCAAGAAAGAATTCAAAGAGATATTAATAGAATATTTTATGTATTATCAACTCAATGTGCTGGAGTACTATAAACTCTAAGGACCATCTGCAAATTGAAAGAAACACTTATAAATTCTGCTTAACTTAATACTGGTTACCATTTATTACAATTGCAAACATCAGAGTGAAAAAAAAAGGTTTATAGTACTTAACCTCAATCAGAAAATGAAATGTACAGACATGTTCATTACTCTTCATTACATTACATTCCTTGAGGTTTTACTCCATTTTAAAAGGCTAATTATTTTACTAGTAAATATCATTTAAAATTTCATTATTTTTCTCCTGAATCACTTTGCTCCTAATTATCCCCTTTTTTGAAAGTCAAAATTTCCTTTTAATTAAGAACTTACCTTTCTAAGCATGTCATTATCTTGAATGTTATTGAGTTCATGTGGACTAATTTCGCCTTTCAGTGTATACTCATAAAATTTTCCACTAACATTTACCAATAAGGTAGTTGGGCTTGACTGCACTTCACAGCTCAGGGTCACGTTATTTATATCACTTGGAACATGAATTCCATATCGAAGCACAAGGCCCACAAAAAGACCTGGAAATTAAAAAAAAAACCACACACACAATATTAGCTCTTCTTTCAGACAGAGACAACTTCTTTTATACCCTACACACATCTTTAAATTGAAAACAGAAAATATTTTATGATAGTCTCATGTAGTTCAGAACCAATTTTTAGACAGAATGCAATTACATTTTAAAGTATTACTAAATTCACAAAGCTAAGAGTCCAATATTCATACAATCCATTGAGACAGAAGGCAAAAACATTCCCTAGGGTAACAACACATATCATTGCATTTCTAGATTAAGATATGAAGAAGTGATTGGGAAGGTAACAAAATGAGAAAATAGCTTCAAACCATCTGTACACAGAATATGCTCCAAAGTGTCCCAACCTGACAGTGAAATCATGATAGAAATGTGTTTACCACCTCCATCCATTGATTCACAGGATTGCTAAACACACACATATTTCAAGTTACTCCTAAAGCATGTGGCTGGCCAAATAATACACATTTAACAAATTAGAAAGTCAATAATATTTGTAGATTGACTGAGTTCCCCTATTATTAAAAGATCAGATTTTAATTTTAAAATATATACTTCAAAATCAAAACATGGAATAGAAGTCCTGAAACTGGCACTATGATATCAACATATTGCTAGAATTTTACCTGGCTCACCATATTGATATTCAAATATGCACAATGTTCTAGATACTATAAACCTATACTGACCAAATCCTATATAATAAAAGGCTAATATGCCAATAGACTGAACGGTGGAACAACTGAACAAAGGAACAACCAGTCACTATGACGTGCGCTGACCACCAGGGGGCAAGCACGGAACATGGCAGGCATAGGCCACAGCAGGATGGTGGAGCAGGTGAAGTGCGGGCGCCAGAGCAAGGCGGGGCACCGGTCGCTGTCATCAGGGCTTCTTCACATCCCCCTTCTCCTGAGGGGCAATTGGGGCCAGCAGCCACCTCACGCACCCGCTACCAGCGACGGCCCAGCTCGCACCCACTGCCAGCACCAGAGCCGCGGCTCGCACCCACTGCCGGCACTGGCCCTGGCCCTGCTCGCACCTGCAGCCAGAGCCGCCACTTGCACTGGCTGCCGTCAGCAGGTGCAAGCGGCAGCTGCCAGCCCTGATCGCCCCTAAGGGCTTCTCCACCTCCCCCTGCTCCTAAGGAGTGATCGGGGCAGCAGCCTCTGTTCGCACCTGCTGCTGGTGCTGGCCCCAATTGTTCCACGCCATCAGCAGGTGCGAGCGGGACCGGTTGCCGTCAGCACATAGGAGCAGCAGTGGGAGAGGAGCTGCTGGCAGACAGGGGACCGGGGACCGTGGTGGGAGGGGCTGGGTGGGGGCACGAAGGATGGGCCAAGACCTGCCCCTGTGCCCACTGCAGCCTTGCGGCCCACAGTTCCTTTCAAGGTGCATGTATTCGTGCACTGGGCCCCTAGTTGTTTAATAACAGCTTTATTGAGCTATAATTCACAAACCATAGTTTATCATTTTAAACTATACAATTTGGTGGCTTTTAGTATATTCACAAAGTTGTATATTGATCACTACTATCTAATTAAAATATTTTTTTTCATTGCTCCAAAAAGAAACCCCATACTTATTAGCAGTCACTCTCTATTTCTCCTACCCCAACTCCCAGCCCCTGGAAACCACTAACCCATTTTCTCTACATATAAATTTGCCTATTCTGAACATTTCATATAAATAGAATCCTACAATATGTGACCTTTGGTCTGACTTCTTTCACTTAGCATAATGTTTTCAAGGTTTATCCACATTGTAGCATGAATCAGAACTTAATTCCCTTTTATGGTCAAATAATATTACATTATGTAGATATACATCAACTGCAAATTAAATTTCTAGAACTTTCTTTAACTCCAAAATTCACAGTATATCCCTATTAGTTACATTTTACTTTCTTATCTCGTTTCACTCTAACTGGCCAGCCATTCTTTTAGTATATATGTAAATGAACTACTAGCCTAAGTAGGCCCGCAGGGCTCAGAGATGAAAACAAGATCTTTCCTCCAATTATCTCTAAGTCCAGTTAGCAAATAAAACAAACAAACAAACAAAAAAAACAGACTGAATTAACAATTATAGCTATATATAATCAAAGAAGAAAAGAGGTACCTAACCAAGCATGAGGGAGTGAGACATTAGAAAAGTCTTTCCAGAGGCATCACCTAAGCAGGTAACAAAGTAAAAGAAAGGTTTTCCAGGTAGGCAGAACAGTAGTATATATCCAGTCAAGAAGTGTGAGAGAATACAGACCATTCAGGGAATCACATGCTGTTCACTATGGCTGGGATATAAAGTGACAAGAGTTGAGGTGCTAAAGATCATCAGGAGGTGAATCATAAAAGACATTGCATGTTGAAGAAGGGAGTTTAGACTTTATCCTGAAATCAAAAGGAAGTCATAGAAGGGTTATAAGCAGGGGCTTGATATCAGATTTCTATTTTAGAAAGACTGGTCTAGACTACAGAGGGTCAAAAAGGTCAGATAGAAGGCCACTGAAGTCATTCAGGCACTAAGAGTTTAGGGCCTAATATAAGAGAGTAGAGACAGGGTGATTTTTAGAAGACATTATCTTTCAGAATGATTTGGTAACCAAGCAGACTGGGAGGAAAAAGGGTGATGAAAGACTAAGCAGCCTGAACTAACCTGGCAACTAGGTGGGTAAGCTGTTCTGAGCAACCAGGTGGATAGCAGGGCCATTCAGTGAGACAGGTAACAGATTAACAGGGGGAAATGCACAGTTCAGTATTGGACATGTTGAGTTTGATGTACCTGTGACACATGCACAGTTGAATATGTGGGATCTGGAGCTCAAGGAAGGGGGATTGGTCTCTCAACTGGAGATGCACACTTATCAGTCAGAAGATGATTGAGTCAGGTGCAGAGGAAATTACCTGGGGAGCAAATATAATGGGAAGAGGACTATGAATATAGGGCTGGGGTTTTAGCCCAAGATTTAATAGCTAACATGAAAATGCTGGTAGAGGAGGAGGAGCTGATGAAAGAATCTAGGAAGGGAAAGCCACAGAAGTAGGAAGAAAAGAGAAGGAAATGAGAAACTGCAAATGCTGCAGCAAAGTAAAAAAAAAAAAAAAAGACAGGCATTAAAGAGTCCATTGGGGTTGGCAACAGGAAGGTCATAGGTGACCCTGGTAAGAGCAGTTTCAGTGTAGTAGTAGGGGCAGAGGCCAGCCAGCGTGGGAAGTGATGAGGTGATGAGGCAGAAATAGCAAGTATAAGAGCAGTAGTTGGTCAGGAAGGGGGAGAGACTGGGGATGAGGGATCCCTCAGTTTTTTTTTAAAGTGAGAAGCAATGATTAAATGGTGAACAGTAAAATGACATCAACTTTTTTTAAATCTGTACCCAAGGACATACTTAGAGAGAAGAGGGGGAAAGAGAAACATCGATGCAAGAGATTGATCGGCTACCTTCTCTACATGCCTCGAATGGGGATTGAACCCGCAACCCAGGTATACACCCTGACCAGGAATCGAACCAACAACCTTTCGGTACACAGGATGACCAACTGAGCCATTCTGGCTGGGCTTAAAATTTTTTTTAACAATGGTTCAGATTTAAAATAAATGAACAGCCCTAGCCAGTTTGGCTCAGTGGATACAGCGTTGGCCTGAGGACCAAAGGGTTCCAGGTTCAATTCCGGTCAAGGGCACGTACCTTGGTTGCAGGCTCCTCGTGGGCCCAGGCTCTGGTCGGAGGCAACCAATCAATATGTTTCTCTCACATAGATGTTTCTCTGTCTTTCCCTCTCTCTTCCACTCTCCCTAAAAATCAATGGAAAAATATCCTCAGGTGAGGATAAAATAAAATAAATGAACAATACACTTTGAAAATATCTCACCTACAGAAAACAAAATTAAAAAGTGACAAATGGGTATCACCTGTGTTTGATAAACAACTTGGGAGAGGAAAGATCCATTCAATTCTGTCTAAATGATATAGTAATAGCTTTCCTCTACTATCTCACAAGGGCTCTTAAGAGGCTCAGTTAAAGTTTTCCCTTTATACATGTGAAGAGATCACAGCTACAGTACTACAAACACTAATAACAGCAGCATAAATTCTTTCCATGTCAGCAAGCCTGACTCTGTAAGGAAAAGTACCCAATGCTGAAATGTCACTGGGTACCCTGATGAAGACTCAGCACTTGGACAAATTTGAGACATACACCCTGGCAGTTAAAACATCAGCAAGGAGAATAATTACTGAGGTTGGAAAAACTCAAGATCCTTTTCTTATAGCATCAGACATCTGAAAAATTGAAATTGATTTGAATAAAGTTGACAGATCAAGTTAATTTGGGTTCTGTGAAAGGTCAAATCCTAATCATGGAGTTAAAACAATTCTCAATAATGAGAACCTAAACAAAAAGAGTGCTTTCTTAGGGGGACAAGGCAGAAACCTCTAGCCTCCTACACAGGCAGAGGCACAAAAATTATTGATATCATGAAATTTAAAATGAACACTAACAGGCAAAAAAGAACACAACCCCGAAGAAGAGATATATTTCACAAGACAGAGAGGTCCCACTCCTCTTACATATTTCTGACCCTCTTATGCTAAAAGCCCTCTCAGGGTTAAAGAACCAAGTATTACCCAAAGGCCCTACCATTGGTTTTCTAATTGATTTCAGCCCATTCTTCCAGGTTATCACACTATAAGCCTCTGATAGTAAAAAAAAAATAAAAAAAATACGCAAGGAACATCACTGGGGTATTAGGAGTGATCAAAATTGATAAAATTTCCACATATTAAAAAGTATATGTGTGTATGTTGTATTTATATGTAGATAATATTTATCTACTTCTTGAAGAATACTTAGATCCTATCTTAAAAGCTCAATGAATTTCAAGACAGGTAAAAAAAAAATCAATGGTTTTGTTCACTTCTGGTTAGTTTTACATGTTTTTAGTAGTATTCATCTGCTTGTGTCCTACAAATCCTCCAACCTTTATCCTCCTTCTCAAGCCCTCAATCTCACTGTCTATGTTGCTGAGAAGCTGGAGGCCATTTGATATAAGCTGTCTCAATTCCAAGTCTCTCCGTCTCAATATGAGATGTAACTTCCCATGAGCTTCCCTCTCAGAAATAATCAATCACTTTTCCAAGAAAATCCTTTCACCTGGAACCTTGAGCCAATTCCATCCCAACTGTCACTGCATATATCAGTTGATCTTCATAACCTTATGAAGTAGATACTATTATAAATCCCTCACTCATTATTTCCTCATCTATAAAATGGGGATAAATGACTTGCCCAAAATTATTTGGCATTAAGTAACAAAGACAGAACTGAAATCTGGGTTTTCCCTTTCCAAAGATGTTATAATTTTCTAATCATCTCGCTCTCACATCAGTACTAACTTCTCTAGTGGCTTATATCTCCATTTTCTCAAAGCCCTCCTTCACAATCCACCTCCAAAATCCCTACAAATTTCAGTATTATCCCCCTACATATTTCATCTCGTGAAATTTAGTAAAGTATGGTATAGAAGTAACAGCATAAGTTTGTAATCATATAAATGTATAAATTCTGGCTCCATCAAGTTCTAGTCTGTAACCTTAGGGTAAATAATTTCTCAGTGAACCTGTTTCACCAAATGTAATTGATCATAATACTAATTTGTTTTGTCTTCACAGTTAAGTTTCATTGTTTTAACTTAAGGCAATGTGGCCAAGGGCTAAGAAAATGAGGCTTTTGAGCCAGAGTGACGGAGCTTGAATCCTGGCTCAATACTTACAAGTTATTTGATTTCAAGCAGGTCATATATTCATTCCGTGCCCCAATTTCCTCCTCTGTAAAATGGGTAAGATAATAGTACCAACCTCACAGGGTTGTTATGAGCTTTAAATGAAGTGATACTTATAGAGTGCCTAGCAGTGTCTAATACATTGTACTGCTCAATAATCATTACCTATTAAGACAGTAGGTTGTGCTTTGTGGGCAGGGGTGACTCACATCTGTATTTCCCATAACTCATACATCAAAGGCACTTAATATTTATTAATGAATCGCATTAATTGACCACAGGACTCTGGATGCTGTAAGTTTAAGGCAATAAATACTTTGTTCTTCTCTTGCTTTTTATACCTTCTGTAAGTACACTGCAGTGAGTGGTCACTTTTCAGACTTAATTGACTACCCTGACAATTTTTACTACTGGCGACTCACTTTTAAGCTTCTTAAGCAAACGATCCCAATGAACAAAACACTTGGGTGCTTTGACATTATAGAAACTAACCGTACTGACTATTTAATAAGTTTTTAAATCTTGCTTCTCAAAAACATAAAGGAGAGACTTATTTTAAAAAGCATTTCCCCAGGACTTAGGTAGATAAACAGATATCACATAAATAAAATCATCAGTGGACTGAATTTTAGAGGTCTGGACATTCCCACAGTAAAAAGCCTTTTCACCTGGAAGTCAAACTGAAAATGAAAGGTCTTAAAATCATATATTACCATAACAGCCAGGATGGTATAAGAGTCATAAGAAAAGGTAAATGGCAGACAGTAATTAGGATTAAGAAACCTCAATTTCCATGGCATTGAAACTACTTTGGCTCAATCTTACCTATTATCAAACTGGACTTGGGAATTAGTCAGGAGGTTGTTTCTCCACAATACCCACAGCCTATAGTAAGAAAATGGGACAGCTAAAGAATGCCCAGCCCGACCGGCATGGTTCAGAACCAGGAGGTCACGGTTCAATTCCGGGTGGTCAGGGCACATGCCCGGGTTGGAGGCTTGAACCCCAGTAGGGGATGTGCAGGAGGCAGCCGATCACTGATTCTCTCTTATCATTGATGTTTCTCTCTCTCCTTCTCCCTTCCTCTCTGAAACCAATAAAAATATATATTTTTTAAAAAGAATGCCAAGTTGTGGCAAATCAACCACTTTCCCTACCCTTGTTTTTCCTTCACAAATACTAACACTCAGGTGCCCCATTCTTTTTTATTAACTTAGAAATTAGAAACATCAGGAAATGCAATTAGTAATCCCACTTTTTTACTTCAGCCCAATAAGTAGATGAGGATAATTACATCAAAGAGCAAATACATTCAAGGCAATTCTAAGTCTCTATTTGATTTTTTTAAAAATACAGTTGCCTGGCCAGTGTGGCTCAGTGGTTGAGTGTTGACCTATGAACCAGGAGGCTACAGTTTGATTTCCGATCAGGACATATGTCCGGTTTGCAGGCTCGATCCCCAGTGTGGGGTGTGCTGGAGGCAGCCAGTCATTGATTCTTTCTCATGATTCTTTTTGATGTTTCTATCTCTCCCTCCCTCTTCCTCTCTAAAATCAATAAAAATATATTTTAAAAATATTGTTTGCCTCTTAATTTATAAGACTGAGCAATTAAAATGACAGTTCTGAGCCTAACCTGAAAAAATGCAAATTATAACAGCAATAATAATAGTATCATAGCTATAATTTATTGAGTACTTACTTAGGAGTCAGGTACTAAATTAAAAACATTTCTTCCTCACAATAATCCTACTATCATTGTTCCCGATTTATAGATGACACTGTAAGAGGGTAAGGGACTTGCCTAAGACCACACAGAACTATTGGAGCAGTGGGACAGCAACCCAGGTCTGATTCTAAAGCAGGAGCTGGCAAACTACAGTGCCAATCTGTTTTTATATGACCCAAGAGCTAAGAATGATTTTTATGTTCTTAAAGGTTTGTGAAGAAGGAGGAGGAGGAGGAAAAGAGAAGAAGAAGAAAATGCAACAGAGACGCAGAGACCTATGTGAAATGGAGTTGACAACACTATCTGGACTTTTACAGAAAAAAAAAAACTACAGATGTCTGGTCTAAAGCCTTGCACCTTTAACCACTATGTCACACTATCTCTTATTGGAAGAGGTTTCTGTGATGAATTCCTTATTGTAGCACCATACTACTCATCTGGCATTTAATCAAATTTAAGATGCAATTATTTTCTTTATATGACCTACCCAAGAAGGGTAAGTTCCTTGGAGGTAGGGATCTTATATTTCTTTGTATTTTCTGTGCCTAAAATGTAGTAGGCTGATTAGTAAATGCTTGTTCAGGATAGTAAATAAAGCGCACAGTTTTTTCCAGAGAAATTATATAGAGATGCACATAGCTTATCCAGCCAATTTAGCTTAAGGGGTGCTACAAATAAAATGCAAAAAAATGAAATATGAAAACCATCTAAGATATCTAAAAATTAAGAATTCTAGGAAGCAGAGATATTTTTCACACAGGCTTAGAATTGTATTATCTTACAAATGAAAAATAGACCCGAGTTCACACATTTTCTTGATGCACACAACTATATTTCTTTGCTTCCCTTGAGATACACATTCCAGAAGTCTGTATTTACTGGGAAAGGGTGTATGGGGATATATGCATAGGGAAATGTCTTTTTGTGGCAAGGCTTCTTCTACCTTTATGCAAGTCTGAGAAATGAAGTTCAACGAGCTCATCAGTTTAAGCCTGTTCCAAATGAAGGTAATATTCACCCATATACTGCACAGAAAGAATCATTTGTCTTCCAGAATCTCTTTGGCCACATACACCCTCATAGGCATCTTAGCTTAAAACAGCAATATACATCTTTTCCTCTCATGAGGCCCCAGCACAGGCCAAAATGCTCTGAGCCCATGGTTTGATTTGCCATCTTCCCTCAGGACCAAAAAATATAAATAAATAAATAATCTCAAGAAAAAGCACACCAAGACACAAGAACTGAAGCCATTTAATGATCTGTCAATAACCTTATACCACTAGCAAGTCATACTGCATGTGTGTGGTGTTCCTAATTACTGTTTGGCTTAACTGTCCTTATCATCATATAGTACAACACACTGCTGGAAGATCTTTAACTCTTCCTTGTCCTCCTCTCGGTACGCTTGAATTGAAAGGGTAAACCATACGTACGTTCATATCAGATTTTGCAAACATAGTACAAAATGCCTAAGCCTTCTTTAGCTTCTTTAGCGGATCGGGTTTTACTTGGGCTACAGGGTAGTAAGGTCTTCAATTTCCATCACGAAAGGACAGGGCATAGTAATAACTGGGTGATGGGTAAAGGTGGACTCTGGCTCCAAAACAACACCAGGTTCCGAGCAGTAGAGATATTGTTGCAGCTTCAATGTACTCTAAACAAACTGACAACCCTCAGAGTAAAGGATCGCTAGGATGTCTTCCCCACCCCCAGTCCCCAGCCCTATCTGAGACACCGCACCCACTCCCTTCCAGTCCTCAGTCCCAGGTCCCCAGCTTGGAAGGCATAGGCAGGGGGGTGCAGAAGAAAAAGGGGGTGGGGTCAGAGGGAAAAATATGTGGACAGGCAGAGGAAAGGGCGGTGCGAGGCAGGCAAAATGGGGTGTGAGGCTGAGGAGGAAATGGGGTGAGGCAGAGAAACAGGGAGCATAGCAGAAAAAAGGGGTCGAGAAAGAGAATCAGGATTGGGGGAGGGGGAGAGGCAAAAAATGGAAGTAATCAGAAGAACTCAACATAGGCCCAGCAGGACCAGGGGAGACCAAGCTGCCAGCAGGCAGAGAAAGGGGGAGCGCCAGGGGCGGACGTGGGGATGAGGCACTTGCCATAAATCATTGCCAGGCCGGTTTCGTGAAGGAAGCGGGCCCGGCGGTGCTTGAAGAGCCAGATCGTGAGAATGGTGAGGGTGAGCAGCAAGATGAAGATAAGCAGATTGGCGCTGTCCTGCCGGTGGCTCTCCTCAGCTTGCTTCTCGGACACGATCTCCTCGTCCATGGCTCTCACCGCTCTGCCAGCGCCGTCCGAAGCCCTGGCCCAGCCAAAGACGCCCAGTGAGAGGAGCAACCAGAGAGGCCGAGACAGCCTGTGGGCCCGGGGGCCGTTGCCGCCAACACTCCGGGGGAGGGTGGAACGCAGCCAACCTCGCGGAGCCATGTTTCCCCCCGCCCCCCACCCCACTCCTCAACCCGTCGCCGCCCGAAGTCCGACCACTCCCCTAGGCCTCACGGGAAGGGGGCGGGGCCGCGAGGAAGCCGGCTGAGCGCGCTCCAACGCCGCCGCCCCGGTCTAATTTAAAGGGACCACGACACTCACAGCTCGCTTTGCTAGGTCTCTTCGCCCTCTGTCCACCAGCTCCTCCCAGCACAGCTCACGGACACTAGGGCGCTGCCAGGGAATAAAAGGCCTTCGAATCTAGCCCACTGCCTTCTAGAAAAGAAACCTCTGTTCAGTGTAATCAAACAGTGGCAGATTGGGCTAGGCCTACTTTGATCCTATTAGAGCTCTCAGGGGAATGGATCTTTCAAAACTCATCTCAGTAGTCCCCCAGTGTCTCTTAACAATATAAGAAGTTGTCCCCTTGGGAGTGGCCTAAATCTCTGTAATTTAAATCGGATTCTCCTTGTTCTGTCCTCATTGAAAACACTGTAGTAGTCCATAAAAGAATGAACTCAAAGGCAAGGATTATGCATGTATGTAAGTTTTGTTTCTTTTCATATAAACACCTGACATAATTAATCTCTCACATTGGGAACCTATGTAGAGAAACTCATCAATCTCACAAAGAAGATTCATTCGGTTTGTGCTTAAATTTACCCATGCTCCAAACAATCCCTTTCCTTCCCCAAGAAATCTTTCGTGGTGTGGCCTGGTCTCTCCATCTCCTCTTGCTCCTTTTTCCTGCTATTTTTAAAAAAATTTAATTGTATTTATTCAATTACAGTTTACATTCAATATTATTTGGTATTACTTTCAGGTGTACAGCATAGTGGTTAGACAATCATATACTTTACAAAGTGTCCCCACCCCCAATAATTCCAGTAGCTACCAGGCACCATATTTCGTTATTAAAATACGATTGATTTTATTTTCTATGCTGTACTTCACATCCCCATGATTATTTTGTAACTACCACCTGTACTTCTCAATCCCTTCACCTTTTTCATCCAGTTCCCCAACGCCCCCCTTCCCCCCCCCCCCCCCCCCGTCCTTCTGGCTTAGTATGTTCTCTATCTTTGAGTCTATTTCTGATTTATTTGTTCATTTATATTGTTCTTCAGATTTCACACATAAGTGAAATTACATGATATTTGTCTTTCACTGTTCGGCTTATTTCATTTGGCATAATACCTTCTTGTTCCATCAATGCTGTTCCAAATGGAAATATTTCACTATTTTTTTACGGCCAAGTAATATTTCACTATATATACATACCGCTACTTTTTTGTCATCTATTGATGGACACTAGGTTGCTTCCATAGCTTGGCTATTGCAAATAACGGTGCAATGAACATAGAGGTGCATATATTCCTCCAAATTAGTGTTTTGGGTTTCTTAGTATATATACCTAGAAGTGGAATCACTGGGTCATAAGGCAGTTCCATTTTTAATTGTTGGAGAAACCTCCATAATTTTTTCCCATAGTGGCTGCACAAATCTGCATTCCCACCAACACTGCACAAGGGTTCCATTTTTTCCACATTCTCACCAACACTTATTGTTTGTTGATTTATCAATGATAGCCATTTTGGCAGGTATGAGGTGATATCTTATTGATATTGTTGCAGCTTCAATGTACTCTAAACAAACTGACAATGTACTCTAAAACCACTGATTATTGTGGTTTTAATTTGCATTTTTCTGATTAGTGACATTGAGCATCTTTTCATGTCTTTTGACCATCTGCATGTCCTCTTTGGAGAAGTGTCTATTAAGGTCCTTTGCAATTTTTAAATTGGATTGTTTGTTTTCTTGGTGTTGAGTTGTATGAGTTCTTTAAAAATTGTAGATATTGGGCCCAGCCAGCATGGCTCAGTGGTTGAGTGTCGACCTATGAACCATGAGGTCATGGTTTGATTCCCAGTCAGGGCACATGTCTGGCTTCTGGGCTCGATCCCCAGTGTGGAGCGTGCAGGAGGCAGCCGATCCATGATTCTCTCGCATCATTGATATTTCTATCTCTCCCTCTCCCTTCCTCTCTGAAATCAATAAAGATATATTTTTAAAAATAAATAAATTTTAAAAATAAAATTAATGAAAAAACATATCCTCAGGTGAGGATTTAAAATAATAATCCTATATAATAAAGAGGTAATATGCAAATTGACCATCACACCCTCACACAAGATGGCCCCCCCATGTGGTCACAAGATGGCTGGCAGGGGAGGGCAGTTGTGGGCAATCAGGCCAGCAGGGGAGGGCACTTGGGGGCAACCGGGCTGGCAGGGGAGGGCAGTTGGGGGTGACTGGGCCTGCTGGGGAGGGCAGTTGAGGGGAGACTGGGCCTGCAGAGGAGGGCAATTGGGGGGATATGGGCCTGCATGAGAGGGCAGTTGGGGGTGACTGGGCCAGCAGGGGAGTAGTTAGGCATCAATCAGGCTGGCAGGGGATTGGTCAGGGGGTGATCAGGCTGGCAGGCAGAAGCAGTTAGGGGCAATCAGGCAGGCAGGCAGGCGAGCAACTGGGAGCCTGCAGTCCCAGATTGTGAGAGGGATGTCTGACTGCTGGTTTAGGACAGGAATCGGGCCTAAACTGGCAGTTGGACATCTCCTGAGGGGTCCCATATTGTAGAGGGTGCAGGCTGGGCTGAGGGACACCCCCCCCCAGTGCACAAATTTCGTGCACTGGGCCTCTGGTAATAATAAATAAATAAATAAATAAATAAATAAATAAATAAATAATAAATTGTGGATGTTGCCCTAGCTGGATTTGCTCAGTGGATAGAGTCAGCCTGCAGACTGAAGGGTCCTGGGTTTGATTCCAGGCAAGGGCACATACCCGGATTGTGGGCTAGATCCCTAGCTGGGGGCATGCAGGAGGCAGGCGATCAATGATTCTCGTCATTGATGTTTCTATATCTCTCTCTTCCTCTCCCTTTCTCTCTGAGATCAATAAGATAATAAATTGTGGATATTAACCCCTTATCAGATGTATCATTGGAGAAAATTATCTCTCATTCAGTGAGTTGTCTTTTTC
Source organism: Eptesicus fuscus (assembly GCF_027574615.1). Classification (NCBI taxonomy): domain Eukaryota; kingdom Metazoa; phylum Chordata; class Mammalia; order Chiroptera; family Vespertilionidae; genus Eptesicus; species Eptesicus fuscus. The sequence continues at coordinate 107,705,775 of NC_072473.1, forward strand.
TTTTGTTCATGGTTTCCTTTGCTGTGCAGAATATTTTTACTTTGATGTGGTCCCATATGTTTATTTTTTCTTTTGTTTTCCTTGGCCGAGGAGCTATATCAGAAAAAAATATTACTAAGAGAAATGTCCAAAGTTTTATGTCTATGTTTTCTTCTAAGAATTTTACAGTTTTGAGTCATACATTTAAGTCTTTAATCCATTTAAAGTTTACTCTTGTATATGGTGTAAGAAGGTGGTTTAGTTTCATTGTTTTTGCATTTATCTGTACAATATTCTCAACACCATTTATTGAATAAACTGTCTTTACCCCATTGTATGTTCTTATTTCCTTTGTAAAATATTAATTGATCATACAGGCTTGGGTTTATTTCTGGGCTCTCTATTCTGTTCCATTGATCCATATGTCTGTTTTTATGCCAGTACCATGCTGTTTTGATTACTATAGCCTTGTAGTATACCAGGTAGGGTGATACCTCCAACTTTGTTCTTTTTTAAGATTGTGGAGGCTATTCAGGGTCTTTTGTGGTTCCATATAAATTTTTGGACTATTTTGTTCTAGTTCTATGAAATAAGCCATTAGTATTTTGATAGGAATTGTGTTAAGTCTATAGATTGCTGTGGGTAGTATGGATATTTTAACAATGTTAATTCTTCCTATCCATGACCACAGTATGTGCATCCATTTATTTGTATCTTCTTCAATTTCTTTCTTAAGTGTGTTATAGTTTTCCAAGTATATGTCTTTTACCTCCTTGGTTAAACTTACTCCTAGGTATTTTATTTTTTGATACAATTGTAAATGGGATTGTTGTCTTAGTTTCCCTTTCTGAAAGTTCATTATTGCTGTATAAAAATGCAACCAATTTTTGGATATTTATTTTATATCCTGACACTGCTAAATTTATTGATCAGTTCTAGTAGTGTTTTGGTGGAATCTTTAGGTTTTATATATATACAATAAGTATCATGCCAATAATGACAGTTTTACTTCTTCCTTTCCCATTTGGATGCCTTTTATTTCTTCGCCTTGTCTGATTGCTGTGGCTAGTACTTCCAGAACTATGTTGAATAAGAGTGGGGAAAGTGAACATCCCTGTCTTGTTCCTAATCTTAAGAGTAATGCTTTTGGTTTTCCCCCATTGAGTATGATGTTTTCTGCGGGTTTGTCATGTATGGCCTTTATTATGTTGAAATATGCTCACTCTATTGCCACTTTGCTGAGAGTTTTAATCATAAATGGGTTTCCTGCTCTCTTAAAGCTAATTTCCCCAGTTCAGATGTGTTGACTGTGAGAAAGAACATAACTATCTAGGATTCCTGGTGGCTAACTGGGCTCAAATTTGAAAACAGAGGGAGGGAGGAAAAGTGGGAGGGAGTGGGGGAGAGAGAAACATGAATGATGAGAGAGAATCATGGATCAGCTGTCTCCTGCACGCCCCCTACTGGGGATAGAGCCCACAACCCAGGCATGTACCCTGACTGGGAATGGAACCATGACATCCTGGTGCATGGGTCAATGCTCAATCACTGAGCCACACCAGCCGGGCAAAAATGTTTTTAAATGAGCTCATTATTTCCTCCTACAAACATGTATTCTTTCTCAAAGATTTTATACCACTAATGGTATTACTATCAATCCAATTTCTATCATTCTGCTTGGAATTCATGATTCTCAAACATTTTCATCTCATGGAAATATGACCTCTTGCCTAAAACAACTAACATTCAGGCAACACTAAGTTGCCCTGGTGTAGATTCACTCCCACTAACCAGTTTTATGTTCTGCAAGGATGTTGAACTTCAAAAAAAGGCGCTAGAACAGTGCTCAACTCCAAGTTGGATCAGGAACTGTCCCAGAAACTGTGAGCTGATTCTCTCCTCTTAGTACCTAGATCTGTCTTTGCCTTCCCAAGAAACCTCATGGATGTCTGTTCCCTATACCCTAACTGCAGCCTAACCACACTGCTCTGTTCACACAGGGCTTGCTTTGTAGAGACAAGAACCCCACATGAGAATCCTTCTCAGTCTCCCACTACCCTCTCCCCAGACCTATCATGGTCACTGAGAAGACTAGTGAAGGAGTATACCTGCTTCTTCAGGCCTAATTACCCAGTTCAAAGCTTTCTTGCCTCAGCACAAAACCATCTTTCATTCTCCTAGCGTTTGGAGCTTGAAAAAAACAAAGCCACACATTGCTTGCATGACCACAGTCAGCAAGTCTTTATGTCTCAGACTCTACCTCTGTTGATATGACCCCAGCAACTCAATATGCCCTCCCCAGCAACCTCTTTACCTCAGAGTGCCAGGAAGAATCTTGATATGGCAATAACCCTACCAAGCGGGCCAATCCCCATGAGCCTTCAGCTCTCCCAGAATATACTTCCCTCTCAATCCAATACTGCTTTATGCTGCTGACTCTCATCTCCCAGTTTCTCCTCTCACTACTGCCCTCCCTGCCAATGCTTGTCATGTGCTCTCTGGAATTCCCTCCATTATAAATAAACTACCCAACACTCTCAGTTGCTGCATGGATGCTCCCTCTCCTGAATTTCACCCTGGACATCACATACTCTAAAGTTGTTTCAAGTGGAGGCCGCTCATTTCCTCACCACCCCATTGTCCCCCCCACACACATACACAAATACACAGAACTCACACTCTGTATCAGAGGGCTCCACTTACTTCTTCCAAGCTCATTACACCTCCACCCTCCACTGAAGCTTGAACAACATTTCCTGTTCTTCTTTCCTTCACCTAATGACTTCCTGTTCACTCCCACACATTCATGGAGGACTTGGACATATGGTTCACAGCTTCCTCTTTTCCTCCAGCTTCCCCTACCCCAACCCTGCCATTATCTGGGTGACTTCCATTCTTATACAGACAAGCCACCTGGAATGCACACCTTGCCTCCTTTTTAACTGAAAAACAAAAACAAGAGCCTCAAGAAAATTGTTGTCACCTTCCTTACCCTGCAACTTAATTAAATATACTATCAGTGTCTATCCTTTCTTCCTTGACTCCAGCCTCAGTGTAAGAGGTGTTTCCTACTCCCTTAAGAAACATGTCTCAGTCTGTACTCTGCATTCCATCAACTCCTTCCTACCTCTTTCAGGATCTACTTCAACAATTCTCTCCCAAAGAAGAGAGGGTAGAAAGAGAAGGGCAGTCGTATAGGGAATGCCTGTATTCAAGAAATAGAACAAAGACTAGGTCACAACTATCAGAATCCTGTGTAATTATGCTGGAGTTTTCAGTTCATTTACTAAACACAGCAACCCAATGTGCTAAAAAAGCAAATAAGATGTTCTATTTCATTTTTGGTATCAAGGGTTTTTAAAAATGAATAATCATATTAACCTCAGACAAGTAACCTAGGTTATTTTGTGCAGATGTGGTAATGAAACCCCAGAAGAGATATTCATAAATCTAGAAATGGTCCAGAGGAGAGCAATTAAAATAATCAAAGCGAAAAAGCAACTGATCTTTAAGAAAGACTAAAGGAATAAACTCTTCTGTCTGGAAAAACAGCTAGAAGAGTCAACAGTAGCGACAGCAATAATAATGATGGTTAACATTTACTGAGTGCTCACTATGTATGAGATTATTCTAAATAGCTTATATGTATCATCTCAATCCTAACAACTATTTTATCAGGTAAGTACTGTTATTGGCCCCATTTTACATATGGGGAAATTGAAGCACAGTGAAGTTAAGTAACTTGTCCAATCTCTCATATGTAGTAAAGGAAAATCCAAGATTCAAACCCAATCTGATTCTAGAGCATGTGCTTTTAACCATAGTAGTAAGGACCTTCCAGCAAAAAAAATCTTAAAGACATGAATCAATTAATCACAGTTTTGTTTACTAAGATTCAAAACTTAAAATACCAAGGCACCACTTAATGATTTAAGAGAAATACATTGTTTTGTCATTTGAATTTTTTGCACTGAGCACACATCACTTTTGTAAAGAAAAATATTAACTGGATGCAATTTCAACATAAATATAGAAAACTCTAGTTTATACAGAAGGTAGTAAACGTCTAGAATTTGTTACCCAGGGGAGTTGTAATAAATAGCGATAGCTTGAAAAACTGTATAGTAGCCATAGTAGATATGAACCTTTTATAGATACCGATCATAGTCAGGAATCTATTCTAGGAAAGTGGAGTTTTTAACCACTTAGGAAAGGACAGAATGTGCTAGATGGAGGGAGAATATGTGTGGGAAATGGAGACTTGGATGAGTGGTGTATGAAGTTACTCTACTAGTTAGTTGGCATGCAACAAAGTTAATTAACTTGACAATTCTAGAATTGCAGTGGTTTCTCTATTCAACAAACTACACTAGGGAAAAGAGATGAGTCTTCATAAATCTTGGTAGGAAGCGCTTTAAAGATGGTTATCCCCACCTTTAATAACATCCACACCATGTATGCACTGTGCATATGGAAAATGTCTGTTTATTTGGTAAAACTAAAGGCACTTTTGGGGTCACCTAGGAATTTAAATGCTCTTTCTCATGAGGTTTGACTCTTGTTCTAAGAACCCATGTAAAAAGTGCTGCCACTAGATTTACCTTGCACCTTTGGGATTAACTTCAACCAATGTATGAGTGGATCCAAAGAACTTATTTGAATGATATGGTCTGTGGTAACTGTGACAATGAATACCTTGGCTTCCCTTCAGGTTGGAATTCACAGATAAGACAATTTAAAATCTCACTCCATGAATATGAGTTAACCACTTATTTCTAGAAAATGTGAAACTAGCCTACTTTCTTTTATCCTCAGTACATGGGTAAGAGATTCAAAGGAAGAGAGTAGGGAATGCATTTTAAGAGGGTAATGGAGAAAACAAAACTTAATGACTGGACACATGTCACTTCCCTGAAGGCTAGGATAATATATTAGTAGCTTATACAAAAATCAGATCCCTTACTGGCTCTTCCTTTTTTTTTAAAAAAAAATTAATCTCATCCTTTTAAAAGAAAGAAACAAGATCTCAACTCCTTTAAGAAAACTTCTAAATTATTTTCTGCTTCAGATAAATTAATATTAGAAAAGGCAATTTAATAGGGTATCTGAGAAGGCTAATTTCAATTTGACCATCATCAAAGCAAAAACAACATTTTAAGAATTTTGTTTTTTTTTTCTTTGTCAACTATCTTTACTATCTTGTAACCTTCCTGGGTGGAGAAGGAAATACTTTCCTGTCTTGTACAGACAGATTATTTCCTGGTTCTCCCTGATTGTAAGCTTTATAAATAGAACTGTATTTGTAAGGAATACATTATACTGTACTTGATATTGATCAAGTACTGTGTCAAATCTTGGCTTAGAGGTGAAAAAACTGGAGAGTTCCCAGAGAAAAATAAGGATCATAATTAAAGGCTTGGAAAATAATTAAAGAACAAAAAAATATATAGGTTAAGTTAAGGAAATCTGATAATTATTGGAGACCTTTTATTTTTTCATCTTTGAATAAAATGTCAATCAATAATCAAATGATTATCAAAATTTAAGAGAGTGTATAAGTTCACAGAGATTTTTTAATCCAATTTGAAGTAATGGAAGGACTCTCTACAGAGATCCTTTCAAATAAGGGCATATCCCTCCCTCATTCTTTCCTATAATTTATTCATTTAGCAAACGTTTATGTGAATGCTTACAACATGACAGGCAATGTTCTAGATACAGACAGAAATCTTTGTCCTCTTGGAACTTACATTCCAGAGGTATATAGTAAATAATAATAACACAAAAAATATAATAAACTAGAGGTCCGATGCAGGAAATTCGTGCAGGGGGTTCGGCCCTCACAGTCCTGGCTTCATCCAGAAAGTCGTTCAGCTGTCAGGTCTAATTAGCATATTATGCTTTTATTATTATAGATAGGTAAATCATAGAGTATGTGAGGGGATTGGGAATGGGAAGATTGCAAATTTAAAAGAGGTGGTCAGGATAGGCATTTTCAAGCTAAACTGATGCAGCTAAAAGAATTCTGACTGGGTTGAGGAGGAAGAATGTTGACCATACTATGCATTTACCTTGTGATATGCAGTTTACAACCCTGTACCAGTCAGGGGGTACTGGTGCAGTTTGGCAAAAAACGATGAATTCTGTTTTGGCCATATTAAGTTCAAAGTGCCAGAGGAAAGAATTAAATGGCCAACAGGTAGATGGAAATGCAGGTCTGGAGCTGCGGAGATACATTTGAGATAGGGACATCAATTTGGAATCACTGTAATATGTCTGAAAGCTGAAGCAGAAGGAATGAATAGGTGAGCTCAACCAAAGAAGAACAGAGTGAAAAGAGCTCAAGGGGAGAACCTCACTATTGAATATCTACATTTTGTGGAATAAAGACAAAGATTAAATCGCGAAAGGATAGTGCATTTTATTTTGATGAGAGAGAGAGAGACAGAGGGAGATAGAGACAAGATGGGCCTGCCTTTTTAGCATCCATACATTCCTCCCCTATCATTTATCCCTAATGTAAACTCGTTCTCTTCATTACAAAACACTCCGGCTGTGCTACCAATTTGCGCGGGAATCATTCTTAAAGACCTTTTGATGGTAAGGATGAGGGAACTAACTTTGCCCCGAGGGTGCCACGTGTCTTGGGCTCCAAATACCCTGGATGTTTTCCTTTGCACCCTACCCGCCTCCTCGCTTTCACACTCTTGCCTCCTCCCATAGTGCCAGTCCGCAAAAGGCCGAAGCATAGGGAAAGCCAACACACACACAAAGGACACAGCTTGAGGGAAAAGCAACAAACAAAACAAGCTAACAAACCGAAAATCCCCTGCCGGTGACAGAAACCCGGTAAACACCACCTCCAGGCCCCCGCCCCTCTGCCACACCCAGGCCTCTCCACCGTCCCTCAGCCGCCTCTCCATAGGCCCCGCCCCTTGCCCCTTGTCAGCGCTTAGTTTCCTCTCAGCTTCCCCATTGGTCCACTTTTGCCCCTCCTTTTAAGCCCCATCCCTCCCAGCCGCTCCTCCCCTTTCAGAGAGGCGGTGCTACGCTACGCAGGCTGTCTCACTGGCGGACCTCCCTCCTCCCACCCGCCGCCCTGCTTTCCCCTCCTTCCCCGCATTTCTGTTTCCGCTTTCTGAAGGCTCTTTAGGTTTCCCACCTCTGTGAGACACTTCGCGCCCAGTGGTCCAGTGACGTCATTTTTCTGCGCTGCGTAGACAACCACCTTTGGGAGAGGGAATTGCTTTGCCGCCCTTCGCTGCTTTCCTTGGGCTGCTGCTCCTCGGGAATAATGGCACTGTCACTGTGGAAGGGGCTGGTGGGCATTGGCCTCTTTGCCCTAGCACACGCGGCCTTTTCTGCTGCTCAGCGTAAGTGCCTGCGGGACACAGGAAGGGTCATTAGAGACCTTAGAGTTTGGGGTGACTACAAGAAACGGTGCGGGGCTCCCCAGTGGTAGATTGAAGCAACGTTAGAAGTGGGTGTCTGGGAGAGGGCTCAGAGCTTGACAGGCGCACTGCCTGGCATGCAAAGAGGGAGTCTGAGAATCCAGGATAAGTGATGTCAGATCTAGCGCTGGGCTGATCAGGCAAAGTGTCAGATTGAGGACCTCGGATGCTCATGGTCCTATGACAGCTAGGTGGACAGCATCTTGGGCACTCCTGGGCTGTTCAGGCAGTGACTGAGAAGTTAAGTGACCATTTGCCTCAGGTAGGGACTAGTACAGGGGAAAGAGCACTGGACCGGGAGTCAGGAGGGCAGGTTCTTAAAAACCTGCTTTGCCGCTAAATCTGTGACCTTGGGTGAGACATGTCACAGAGAGTGACAGAAAGTTTAAATGAAAAAAAGTTGAAGTACTTTATCGTACAGATAAAATGATATCATCAAGTTGGAATCCAGCAGAGAATGCTGTGCAATCTTGAAACAGTTGATCTGTTTTGACATCTTCCCTTCTAGACCAAGGGTCAGCAGTCTCGGGCTTGTAGGCCAAATGCAGCCTCCCTCCTGTTTTCGTAGTGAGCTAATAATGTTTTTACATTTTTTATTTGTTGGGGTGGAAAATCAAAAGAATATCATTTTATGATCCATGACAGTTATATAAAATCGAAGTTCCAATGTCCATTTATGAAGTTTTATTGGCACACAGCCATACCCATTCATCTAGGTATTGTCTGTCTGCTTTCTAAGGGCAGAGTTGAGTTTGTGGTAAAAACAGAATGGCCTGTAAATCCTAAAATATTTATTATCGGACCCTTTACAGGTAAAGTAGGCTGACCCCAGTCCTAGCCTCTAGAGCCCATGAGTGCAGGGACAATGTTTATTTTGTGTTCTTTGCTGTAATTTCAGTGGCTAGCACAGTATGTACTCAATAAATCTGTTGAATGAAGTAAATGAGTTCAAACATGAACTTCATTTCTTTATTTGCTGGATTGCTTTCCTTATTTAGGAATAAAGTAGAAAATGAAATGTGAATTCCTTCAAAGCTCCATTTTTTTTCAAGTTAAAACCTTTTGTTCTGTTTATTATATATAATTTAAATTATCCAATTATTTTAACCACTGATTACATACATGTATTGTGACATTGTATGAAGGAAATGCAAATTATTTGTTAAATAAATTTTTATTTAAAAGTTTTAGATTTACAGCAAAGTTGCAAAGATACTACAGAGAGTGATCCCTCACTTAGTTTCCACCATTGGTAACATATTACCTGGTATATTGTCACAACTGAAAAACTGACATTGGTATATTACTATTAACTGAAGTCTAGCTTTTATTTGCATTTCACCAGTTTTGACGTTAATGTCCTTTTTCTGTTCTAGGAGTCAATCCAGGGTATCACGTTACATTTATTTGTCATGTTTCCCCAGTCTCCTCTGTTCTGTGCTCCAGCTTTAATGACAATAATAATAACTAACATTATTAAGAGCTTATCAAGTGCCAGGAACTGAACTAAGCATTTTACTTGTATTATATAATTCAGTCCTACCAAAAGCCCTTTGAGGTAGCTATTATTGTTGCTATCATCTTTGAAAGATGAAGAAATTGAGACAGACACCTAGGAAACTTGCACAAAAGTACAGAGATAAGAAAGTACAATTTGGGCCAAGGATTTAAAGACAAGGAATTTGACTAGAGCATATGTGCTACACTACTTTATGAAATCCAGTCTCTGGGAATTGGTTGAAATTGCATCGTTCTTAGGTGCTAGAGCAGGGGTAGGGGACCTTTTCTCTGCCAAGGGCTATTTGGATATTTATAACATCATTCGAGGGCCATACGAAATTATCAACTTAACAATTAGCCTGCTATATTTGGTTAAACATTTAATTAACTCACCTCCAATGCCTTGGCAGGGACAGACCAAATTATTTTGAGGGCCTCTTACGGGCCACGGGCCAGACGTTCCCCACCCCTGTGCTAGTGGTGCAGTAAGTGATGCCCTGAGGGAGTTCAGTGGCAAATGGAGAAACAAATGGGTCAGAAATAATCACAATAAAGTGATATAAATGCCATTCTAAAAGTATGTAAAAGTACTTCGAGTTGGGGCAATTCTAGAGCCTTGTTGGCTCAAGTGTGGTCAACAAACCAGCATGATCTTAATCACTTGGGAGCTAGTTAGAAATGCCTGCTCCAGATCTACTGAAACCAAATCTGCATTTCAGTCAGATCTCCTGGTGATTTGCATGCACATTCCTTTGAGAAGCAGTGCCCTAGAGGAGGGGAGGATTCTGTGCTGCAGCATTTTCTACCATGGGCTTCAGCTGTAAAATTTTAAGATCCTGGAGCAAGATCATTGAAGTTCAGCCCCTTAGTTTTACCGATGTGGAAGTACCTGGTTAAAGGTAGTGTTAGAGAGTCAGATTAGACTTCAAGCAATGAAGAAGCTAGCTGGGATCTGAACAGACAGTAGGAAGTTAGGCGAAACCTACTTTTGGTATTGGTTTGATTTTTCTTTTACATTTGTCCTTATGATAAACTCTGTAAGAAAGAACTCTGGAAATATCTCTAAACAAATTCTCTTTTAAGAGCCAATCATATTTACTCACAACTATTTGGCTTCTTTAGTTTACAATACATTGTTAAATAGGGATTGTGCAAGCTTCATATAGAATTAGGATTTTATATTTTTACTAGAGGCCTGGTGCACCAATTCGTGCACTGGTGGGGTCCCTCGGCCTGGCCTGTGGAGATCAGTGGACCTCCATGCTGCCACAGCCCGGCCTTACCTGCCAGCTTATCGGGCTCCAGCCCAATGTCCGCATTAATCACACTACTTCGTGCTGTGCGGGAAGTGGCAGGTGGGCGTGGAGGAGCCCAAGCTTGAACTGGATGCTGTGCTGCTCCGGCTCATTCCAGTTCTGCTGCACCTGCTGCAGGCTTGCGCCCAGTCAGTCCTGATTGGGAGAGGCTCGCGCCCCCAGCCGTGAGCCCTGCATCTGGTGCCCGTTGATCAGCTGAGCAGCGCTCCTGCTGTGGGAGCACACTGACCACCAGGGGGAAGCTCCTGCGTCGAGTGTCTGCCCCCTGGTGGTCAGTGCGTATCATAGTGACCCATTGACCAATTGTTCGGTTGTTCAGTCATTTGGTTGCTTAGGCTTTTATATATATAGATAACAGAGGCAGAAATTTATGTCCTGGATTTTTTCCTATCCCACCACTGCCTCAGCATATTCTCCCAGGAAAAACATTTCCCTACCAATTAAATGTGATGGTGATGTTATATCAGAGTGGAGATTTCTGTAAGCTTATTAATTTTAAAATAATTGTGATTTCTTTGACCAGTTAATGAAAGAAATGATTTGTTTCAGAGAATTCTAGTTTTCCTGTGGTAATGAAAGAAAAATTATGTATGTTTCTTCCTCATACTTGCTTACTTTTTACTCTTTTTTAAAACTATAAAACTCTTAAATGTTTATTGTTGAAAGTATTACATATGTCTTTCCCCCCTTTGACCTCTTCTAGCCCACTCCCACCCCAGGCCTTCACCACTATTGCCTATGTCTATGGGTTATGCATATATGCATACAAGTTCTATACCTTTCACTCTTACCTCATATTTTCAGGGTACAAAGCAGGTTATGGTTAGAATTCAATAGCTCAAGATCAGGCTGATTACCTTAGAAGACAGAGGTTTTTGAGGAATCCAGGATTAGCATTACTTTATGTAGCATATAAGTAAGCTGCTTCTTTGGTATATTGATTTGCTTGCATTTTAAGGAAAAAATATTAGCTAAAATTTTTTTAATGGTGTGCTTCTGGTTTTATAGATCGTTCTTATATGCGATTAACGGAAAAGGAAGATGAATCACTGCCAATAGATGTAAGTTGGTCATTTATATTCTATTAACATAGATTTAAAAAATTAACCATATACTTTATAATAGTATTTTTACTGATTTTTATTATATTAAAAAATTTCAGACATGAAATTACATCTGTTCTCTATTTTTTATGCATTCTGTTTGGTTTCTAGAACTATATTTTAAATAGTCTTTATAGAAGTTGCTCTTCCATAGTCAGAGATGCACTTAAAAAGTTGAATGTTTGACTTCATTTTTAAAATCTTCACCCCAGAATATGTTTTCATTGATTTTAGAGAGAGAGAGGAAGGGGGAGAGAGAGAAAGAGAGAGAAGAAAGAAACATCAATCAGTTGTGTCTGGTACCCCCCACCAGGGATTGAACCTGCAACCTAGATATGTGTCCTGACTGGGAATAGAACCTGCAACCTTTTGGTGTACCAGACGACGCTCCAACCAACTGAACCACTCCGCCAGGGCTTTGACTTCATTGTGTTGTTTTTTTTTTAAAATTTCTTGTTATATAAAGTTTAAGAACAAGCAAAACTAACAAAACATTGATTAGGAACATATACATAGGAGGTAAAATTAAAGAAAAACAAGGAAGTGTTATTTATTTTATTTATTTATTTCTAATACAGAAATTCTTATAAATGCTTCATAAAAAATAAAACCAAATTCAAAAAAACTTTTGGCAGTTTCAATTATTAAATAAACCATGAACCCTTTACCCACAGATAGGGTAAGTTAACAGACCCCAAAACACTAAATAATTTAACCTAAACCAGATCGCTAATAACATTTGTAACTTATTAAACAACTTCTTCTTCTTTTAAAAATATATTTTATTGGTTTTTTACAGAGAGGAAGGGTGAGGAATAGAGAGCTAGAAACATCGACCAGCTGCCTCCTGCACACCCCCTACCAGGGATGTGCCCATAACCAATGTACATGGCCTTGACCGGAATCAAACCTGGGACTTTTCAGTCCACAGACCGATGCTCTATCCACTGAGCCAAACCGGTTTCGGCTAAACTTCTTTTTATACTTTGGAAACTTGAACTGCCTAATACCAAATCCTGTAAGTCTATTTTGTTTCCTCTGACGGGATACAAAACAAACACCCCGTTTGCTTGAGTTTTAAAAGGATATTTCCTTTGCCCCACTTGAATGACCAATAAAGACATAAGTCCAATTGGCAAAGTGAAAAGGGGGTATATTTTAAGCTAAAATGATATGTGTGAATTTCACACACAATTTTTCTCTTTATTGGATTTTAAATTACAAAATAGTAAGTCCTTTGTAACAGAATCAAACAATAACTGTAAAAACTAAAACAGATCCCATTAAAAAAACCTGACTCCATTGCTCAGCATTTCTACTTCTATTCTGAATAGTTTGTATGGTACAGTACACTTTTCTTCCTATGCATAAACAACATTATCTTTATTTATGTCTGTATAATTTTAGCTAATCAAAACAGAGAGGTTTTCTTTTAAAAAGTTATTATGCATGGGTATATATATATATATATATATATATATATATACATATATACCTATATATGTGTGTGTGTGTAGTTTTTGTTTGTTTTTTAAAACATACTTTTATTGATTTTTTTTTAGAGAGAGAGGAAGGGAAAGGGAGAGAGATATATAAGTATCAATGAGAGAGAATATTGATTGGCTGCCCCTGCATGCCCCCACCAGGGATCGAGCCAGAAACCCAGTCATGTGGGAATCAACACCTCTTGTTACATGGGTCTATGCTTAACCACTGAGCAATACCACTGGGCTATTTATAGTTCTATAATTAGATTTTTTATTACTTAATTTATCTTGACATATTTTCATGACTATTTACAGATTTACCACATTCTTGTTAATAGTGCCTATGATTGCATTGCATGAAAGTGGTTGTGGAACACTGGTGGTAGGAATGTAAACTGGTATAACATATGACATTAGGTTTTAATTTAGATTAAGTAATAGCTTGTGGCTAATTTTGCCTTTAGTTGTATGTGATTAAGGATATGGTAAATGTGGCTATTAACTTGTTCTCCCATCACTTTTGATTTGTGATAGATGAACACACATTCATTTATGTCTGTTTAAAATAACTTTCTTCCGGCCCTGACCAGTTTGGCTCAGTAGATAGAGTATCAGCCTGCAGACTGAAGGGTCCCAGGTTTGATTCCAGTCAAGGGCACATGCCTGGGTTGCAGGCTCGATCCCCAGTGGGGGATGTGCAGGAGGCAGCCGGTCAATGATTCTCTCTCATCATTGATGTTTCTATCTCTCTCCCTCTCTCTTCTTCTCTGAAATTGGTAAAAACATTTTAAAAAATAACTTTCTTCTGTTTAAAAATTAGAAAATTTTAAAAATAGATGAAATCACAATCAAGAAAATAAAATATGCCTATAAATTCATGTCAGTTAATGTCAAGCATGCAACTTTTTGCTTGCACAACTTGTTTGGAAAGCAGTTTAATGCTACCTAATACAGTTGAATATGTGTACACGCTACACCAGTGATTCTAGTTTCATGCACCAGGATATATACACAAGGATATCCATATTGACATTGTAAAAGTAACACACAGAAAACAGCCCACATAATCATCAAAAGTGAAATGGATAAATTGTGCTATCTATATATATAAAAGGCTAATATGCTAAGTCTCCAACCATCTGACTGGTCGCTATGATGCTAACTGACCACCAGGGGGCGGATGCTCAATGCAGGAGTTGCACTGGCCATTTACAGAGAAACAGCACCGTGGACCTGGCGCCCACAGAGCAATACTCAGCTTCCCCCATGTGGGACACAGGCCCTGCCACCACCCCAGAGCAAAAGCCCACCAAATCGCAGCTGATGCTGCTGAGACCCCATGGCGCAAAATGCAGCCCACAGCCCAGCCCAGCCCAGAAATAGTGGTGGTGGGAGCTGGGTAATGATGTCACGTAGCAACGCCCAGCTTCCTCTCCCTAGTGCAGTGATGGCGAACCTATGACATGCGTGTCAGCACTGACACGCGTAGCCATTTCTTTTTTTTCTTAAATATATTTTATTGATTTTTTTACAGAGAGGAAGGGAGAGGGATAGTTAGAAACATCGATGAGAGAGAAACATCGATCTGCTGCCTCCTGCACACTCCCTACTAGGTATGTGCCCGCAACCAAGGTACATGCCCTCAACTGGAATCGAACCTGGGACCCTTGAGTCTTCAGGCCGACGCTCTATCCACTGAGCCAAACCGGCTAGGGCACGCGTAGCCATTTCTGATGACATGTGGCCGCTGAGGCGGCCACATGCTGAGGATGAAACATTTGCGAAATAATGTTTTTTCCTCAAAGTGACACACTACCCGAGTTATGCTCAGTTTTTTGGTGAAGTTTGACACACCAAGCTCAAAAGGTTGCCCATCACTGCCCTAGTGACTAGCCTCCTTGGAGTTTCTTCAGCCCAGGAACACGACTTGCTTTATAGCCAGGTGCAAACATTTTACACTTTAACCAAATGTCTGTGAAGCATTTTCCTGTGCCTCATCTCATTTGATCCTCACAGAAGTCTTGGAGTAGGTAGATAGGAGACTCGGTAGAGTCCTATTTTCTTTTCATTAGCCAGAAAACGGGGATTTAGAAAGTTTAAAAACTTGACCCGACTAAAAAGAAGTAAGAAATGGTGGATCTTGAAAATGACTTCAGGTTTTCTCACTGCGCAGAATATAGTCAAACACTGCTGCAGTTAAATATTTTACCTTTTGTTCTCCCTGCATGATCTATAATAATAATCTGCTTCATGTGATATTTACTGCTGTGTTGCTGATAGTTACCTTAAAGGAAAAGTTGGGGTGCTTCACTGGTCTGGAAAAAGTTTAGCTAAATCAGAAAGCAGGTCTAATTCTATATATAAAAGGCTAAGTTGACTTGTGCATGTGTGATACATATAAAGCTCTTGCTGGTGCCAATTGCACATGTGTGTTTCGATCTTTCATTGTTGATTGTGAATTTGGTTGACACTTCTATTATAGAGAAAGGGCAAATAGAGATATTAAAATATTTCTCCTAATTAATTTCCTTTCAATGTGCACAAATCTGTACACCAGGCCGCTAGTTTTCATATAATGGAATACAAAACACAGTGAAAATGAATGGACCACAAAAGGGATGAAACTCACCAAAAATTATTCAAAGTGTGGAAAAGTAAGCAATATATGTTTTAGAGGTACACACACAACTGGTAAAATTATAAAGAAAAGCAAAGAATAGATTAATACACAATTTGGGACAGTAGTTAACTTTGAGAGAGAGGGTGAAGAATATAATTGCAGAGGGACACATGGGACTTGAAAGGTACTGGTAATATTCTGTTTCTTAAGCTGGGTGGAGGGTAAGAGTGTTCTTTTTATAAAAAAATATATTTCTTTTATTGATTTTACAGAGGAAGGTGAGAGGGAGAGAGATAAGAGTATTTTTATACTCTACTAGAGGCCTGGTGCACGACATTTGTGCACTGGGGTGGGGTCCCACAGCCAGGCCTGTGCCCTCTTGCAGTCTGGGACCCCTCAGGGGATGTCTGCCTGCTGGCTTAGGCCCACTACCCCGTGAGGTCCTTAGCACTGCCAAGGAGGTGGGAGAGGCTGCTGCCACCGCTGCTGCACTTGCCAGCTGTGAGCCTGGCTTCTGGTTGAGCAGTGCTCCCACTGTGGGAACACACTGACCACCAGGGGGCAGCTCCTGCATTGAGCGTCTGCCCCCGGTGGAGTGTGCTCATCATTCAGTTGATTTGCATATTAGCCTTTTATTATATAGGATGATATTTAACAATAATACATTAAAAATTCTTAGTTGCTTTTGGAAGCAAATAGTAGTTGATAACTGAGTTTTGAATGGCTCAGTACCTGTTTTTTTAAAAAAATATTTTTATTGATTTCAGAGAGGAAAGGAGAGGAAGAGAGAGATAGAAACATCAATGATGAGAGAGACCCATCAATTGTCTGTCTCCTGCACGCCCCCTACTGGGGATCGAGCCTGCAACCTGGGCATGTGCCCTTGACCAGAATCTAACCCAGGACCCTTCAGTCCACAGGCCAACGCTCTATCCACTGAGCCAAGCTGGCTAGGGCTCAGTACCTGTTTTTGCTATTTGAGCAAAACCCACAAGTATTTTTGTAGCCAATCCACAGAATTTATAGATTTTATAGTGTTTAAGTCCAAATCTTTAAACTGAGAATTGACTCCTTGATGAGATCTGGGAGAAATACATGTTAGAGGCTAAAATTTTATGGAGATAAAATTGTAAATGTTTATAATAATACTTGTATTTATTTAGTAATCTTTAATCTTTATGCTTACAGATAGTTCTTCAGACACTTCTGGCCTTTGCGGTTACCTGTTATGGTATAGTTCATATTGCAGGGGAGTTTAAAGACATGGATGCCACTTCAGAACTAAAAAATAAGTAAGTTTTCCCCTTTTCGTAAGTGTTTAATTTCTTGAGTTTTGCTTCATTTACATAAATGTATGTGTTCTGGTACTTAAAAGTTGGTTTTTACATTTTGATTATACAATATGTCTGTGTAATGAAATCAAGATATTGAGGCACTGTTTGATATGATAGGAAAAACAGAAGTTGAATGATAGGCCATTGACATTAGAATAAGATGTTGTGTTTGCTTAAAATTACTTATTGGTTGTTTGGATAGATAGGTGGATGGAAATAGATATATAGGAAGATAGTCCCTCAGAAATTTTTTTCCTTCCCTCCATCTCCTTCCTTCTCTTTGCTTTCCTTTCCTTCCTTCCCTTTTTCCTCTTTTTGTCCTCTGACTCAGCTCTCTCTTTGGAAGAATAAGGGATTTTCTGTTTCCTTTATTACTTGAACCTAATCTGTGACATAAACTCTGTTCTCAGGCCCTTTTCTACCGCTGTATTAAAGTATATTTCTTATTCTGCTTTCTTTTTTTTCCTGTACTTCTTCTAAGCTATTTTTGTGAACTTTGCTTGCTTTTCTTTCCGATATGTCTTTTTTTTTTAAAGACTTTTTATTGATTTTTAGAGCGAGAGGAAGGGAGAGTAGAGAGAAACACCGATGTGAAAGTGAAACGTTGATCAACTGCCTCCTGCATGTCCTCACCTGCAACCTGGGCTTGTGCCCTGAAGGGGAATTGAACTGGCAATCTTTTAGTGCATGGAATAATCCCCAACCAACTGAGCCACACTGGCCAGGGCAATATTTCTTTTATAAAATCATCCTTTAGCTTTGTTCATTTCCATCTCTGGACTTTACTTCACTTTCTTTATTCTTGAAAATTTAACCTTTTATAATATTTTCTTAGGAGGATTCACAATAAACATTTATGTGTTAGAGGAAAATCTACCTCTTTTTACTTTACATTTTAAATAGTCACATCTCAGGTTTCCTGTTTTATGTGGGGATGTACTTGGATTTTTAGGTGGGCTGACTTTGAGATTTGAGTTTTTATCAAAGGAAGAAGTCTTTTTTTTCCAGGAAACTCATATTTAGAAACAAACCAACACTAAAAGCCATACACTTAGGTGATTGTGAACTTTCTTAGACCACATATCTCTCACTGGAGAAGAAAGGATACACCACTGTAATCACCCACTGCTGTTCTTACAGAGTCTACTAAGAATCACAGGCAAAGGGCCAGGAAAGAAAGAAGTAAAACAGAATGGCATTAAATAGGTGGTAGCAAAATATGATTTTATTAGGTGGTAAATATATGAATTTGGACAACAGCAGGTACAGAAAAACCAAAGAAATTTAAGGAATTTTTGTGTGATCTTTGAACTATGTTTAGAAAACAGGTCTTTCAGATGATCATAGGGCTTGGATAGTGATGGCCAAATGAGGCTAATCAAAGGTACAATCTCTGTACTGTTTTTTTAAAAAGACTGTTTGGCATGAGCTTATGTTAGATCTACAGAGGTGATTAAAGTTGAGTAACTACAGACAGTCCTCGGGTTACATCGGACTCAATGTACGTCGTTTCATGGTTATGTGGCCATCTCCCATTTATTTATAAAAAAAAAAGTTCTGACATTTCGACATATGTACATATGTGCTATGTTTTTTATTATTTATTTACCACAAGTAAAGGCCAGGAATTGTTATCTTTCTTTTAATTTTTTTTTACTGTTTCGCTTCATTACTGCTGTGTATGTGCTCCATGTGAGTGACGTAGATGCTTATGTAGGTGGGTTCCGACTTATGGCGAAATCGCATTAAGTCGCTCCGTAGGAATGGATCTCCAACGTCACCCAAGGACCTACTGTACTTGTGTTATTCATAAGTGTACTGGAAGGACTGGTTGAATTTAAAAATTCTATGGCTGTATATTGCTTTCCCAGGTTTCTTATTTTCCTTATACAAGAAAGAAATGAGATACAGTATGATTACCATTTATGGTCTGGTTCATGGATTTAAACATAGTTTTAAATATAACCCATAGCAAATTCACCAGAAGTCTGCTTATTTTCAAATAGCCTTTTTATAAGGATATATCTAAAATTGATGCTTTTTTTTTCTTTTAAGGGCATTTGACACATTAAGGAATCACCCATCATTTTATGTATTTAATCATCGTGGTAGAGTACTGTTCCAGCCTTCAGATACAACAAATTCTTCAAATCAAGATGCGTTGTCCTCTAACACATCGTTGAAGTTACGAAAACTTGAATCCCTGCGTCGTTAAGATTTTTACAAATCATAACAACAGTACAGGACACAGAGTTGGAATATTGGAGTTTGGAGTATAAAACACTCCCCCCATCAGTATTTATATTGATCTTTTAGATCTAACTAAAACAAGTCTATGGCCCTTGTTTGTACACTGTAATCAAATTATTTTTTTTGGAGAATTTCAAGATTTATTTATTTTTTTAATTGAATTTATTGGGGTGACATTGGTTAATAAAATTATATAAGTTTCAGGTGTACAATTTTATAATGTATCATCTGTATATTGTATTGTGCGTTCACCACCCCAAGTCAAGTCTCTTTCCATTACCATTTATACCCCCTTTACCCTTTTCTATCTTCCCTCACCCCACTCACCCTCTGGTAATCACCATACTGTTGTCTGTGTCTATGAGTTGTTTTTGTTAAATCCTTTCACCTTTTTCACCTAGCCCTCCAACCCCCCTCCCCTCTGACAGCTGTCAATTTGTTCTTTGTATCTGTGAGTTTGTTTCTATTTTGTTTCTTAGTTTATTTTGTTCATTAAATTGCACATATAAGTGGAATAATATGGTACTTGTCTTTCTCTGACTGGCTTATTTTACTTCGCATAATACTCTCCATGTCCATCCATGCTGTCACAAAAGGCAAGATTTCCTTCTTTTTACTGCCAACTAGTAATCCATTTGTAAATGAACCACAGCTTTTTTATCCACTCATCTACTGATGGGCATTTGGGCTGTTTCCATATCTTGGCTACTAAAGGCCCGGTGCACAGATTCGTGCACTGGTCGGGGGAGTGGCCTGCTGGAATTGGCTCACTGTGGGAGTGCCATTCATCCTGGTCAGCTGAGTGGCTGTGGACTCGCCCTCTGAGTGATTGCTGAACGAGGAAATTCGTCTGAGCTGATATTTCGGGGTAATGTCTTGGGTAAAGGCATGTTCTGTGTCCTGGAGGGACCTGGCGGAGAGCTTGCACCCCAAAGCCACTCAATGAATTTCCTTGATGTGTGATGCCAGGTCGGTGACACCATTGGTGATGTTCAGGACAGCCGTGCTCCAGGATCCTCAGCTATCAGGACAGCCTTCCTTGTGGGTCCACAGTCACATCCCTCTTGCCATCCACCTATGCTAGCTCCCCATGCTCTTTCTAGAACATACCTTAGAGGGCCTGCATCAGCTGGTGGGGTCAGGCCAGAGTCTGGGTTGTCTCAGGTATTTGATAGGTGCAGAGATTCGGCCTCACCCTAAGCCTGCTAGTGGCTGCTCCCACTGCAGGAGCAGCTGCTCATCCCGGTCAGCCAAGCAGCACTCCCACTGTGGGAGTGCACTGACCACCACGGGGGCAGCTCCTGCATTGAGCATCTTCCCCGTGGTGGTCAGTGTGTGTCATAGTGACTGGTCGATGGGTCGTTCTGGTTGTTCCACAGTTTGGTTGCTGGGCTTTTATATACTGTATATACATTGTAAATAGTGCTGCAATGAACATCAAGTTATTGATGCAGTATAAATTATTTGTGAAAGGAGCCCTTGATCTTTCATAGCAAGAATTCTTTTTTTCATTTACAACAAATTGACATCTTTTGTAACAGTCACTGTTTTGAACACATTTCTTTGGGGAAAATGTGTGGGTTTTTTTTTTTTTTGGCAATTATTTTCTCAGATTTCTTTTCTTTGCACTACAGTTTTTAGGATCCTTTTGGAAACAGTGTGACTACTGCGTTTTGCAGTATTAATGGTAATAAAATGGTCTTCATTTCTTTTTTTTTTTAATTTGGTCTTCATTTCTTAACAAAAAATTGACTTCTCTAAAGAGATTTAAAAAGGTGACATTTTTTATTATTCCCCCTAAAAAGTGGCTCTGCTTCAATAGATACTTGCCAGTTTTTAATTTATCTATGACTTCGCACTCCACCTAACTCCCATGTACCATCTAACATCAGCTGTCTTGTTTCATCACTTCTCTAGGGTTCTCTGTGCAGTGAGAAATTTTTTTGTCAGAAATTCTTTTTCATAACAAACATATTTATATTTAACACACTCAACTTCCTGTAAAGCTACTTGTGTTCTCTTCATTTAACTGTAAAAATTTCCCTAATTGGTTAAATAGTGTAAGAATAATTGTAGATACACCAAAATGAACCTTTGTGATTTAATTACCCTGCCTATGTAGAGTAATATTAACCACTGAGGAAAACTGATTACTTGTAATTAGCCAGTTTAACTTATTCAAAATCTTAACTTTATTGCATACTACACTAGTGAATTAGTAAAAATAAATTTCTTGTTAAAGGTAGACTTCACAGAAATTTGGCCCAATATGTTCTAAATATTTGGAGCTAATATATTTTTTAAAAGTTCAGGTCATTTAAGAAATTGTTTTGTAGCTTTTGACTTGTAGCAGGCTTAGAGTTTGCCATCATCATGATATGTTAATACATAGTAGAATTTTTTTTAGAAATAGTAATTTTAGTTTTATGAGGCTGATGATACAGAATAGTGCTTTTTAGAAACTAATTTTAGTTTTAAGGAAATTTTGCTAACTCTTTGATCTGCAGAAAGCTTAACATTTCTTTGTAGAGAACATTGATTTTATTGAATTCTACAGGTATGTAAAATTGGCTTATGTTGAACTGTATAAATGTAAATGGAATATCTATGCAGATTCGAAAAGGAAATGTGCTTTAGGCAAGAGACATGATACCTTTACATTTGATGGCATTTTTTTCCCATTAGGAATGAACCTCAGCTCTTCTATTCTGCCTGGTAATGCATAGCCCCAAAGTAGGTGATCTTTTTTTCATTGGGTTTTTATTGTTTTGTTTAGCTTTGTTTTGCCAACCTAGTCTTTCTGTGGAACACTGACTATGATCTCTAAGGAGAAGAAAGTTATAAATCTTCTGATAACCTAAAATAATTTATAAATTCGTTTAAAATGTTAAGTCAGGGGTTAAAAGTAGTGATAATGAAATCAAAATAGTGTGTGAGAAACCAGCTCCTTATATCAGCTTGTATGCTGTTTCAGATATGACTGGATTCGCAAGAGCCTCATGTTCTCTTGGGGCTGTCTTACCTTCCTAATATGTTTTATAACAACTTTATTAAGATATAATTCACATACCTTACAATTCAGCCATTTAAAATGTATAATTCAGTGGTCTTATAATATAGTCACAAGTTGTGCAACCATGACTACAGTCAATTTGAGAACATTGTCATTACCCCAAAAAGAAACCCTCTACCTTTTAAGCATTCATATCTAATTTTCTCCCAATGCCTCCCAGCCCCGAGCAACCACTAACCTACTTTCAATCTCTATGATTTGCCTTCTGGTCATTTACTATAAATGAATTTATATAATATCTGGTCTTTCATGAGTGGCTTCCTAAATAAGCTTTTGTCATATGTGATATGAGAACTTCTCATCTTAAGGACTGTGACTGCTGTGAAAGGAAGTGTTGGTAAAATCAGTAGATGTAAGGACGGAAGGTCAGATACCTAACAGGTTTCTCATTCAGTCTCATGCTGAATAGTTTTTTCCTCATAACCAAATGTTCATGACATACTACTACTTATAATATTTTGGTTAGTCTCTAGAGTGGATATTGAAATCTTTGCCTGCCTAGTCATGAAATTCCAGCTAAAAATGATGCCGAATAATTTGGCAAATAATTGAGATAGTAGTTTTCAAATGTGTCTCACTTTGCTAGCAGCTTATTTATATACTCAGGGCCAGGTGAACTTCCCAAATTACTTTCCTCCAGTGAATTTCTGCTATCTTTTTCAAGTATGTACTGTAGAACTGAAGTGATTCGGGTGCATTGTAACAGTGCTAAATGGGTTAAGTTCAAATAGACAGTCCATGACTACCTAGGGTAGGGGTGGGGAACCTTTTTTCTGCCAAGGGCCATTTGGATATTTATAACATCATTCACGGGCCATTCAAAATTATCAACTTAAAAATTAGCCTGCTATATTTGGTTAAACATTTAATTAACTCACCCCCAAAGCCTTAACAGGGCCAGACTACATGATTTCACGGGCCTTATACGGCTCAGTCCATGGGCCAGACAGTCCCCACCCCTGACCTAGGGTAAGTCCCAAAAATGTAGTGATGTAAGCTAATTCAGCCTGCAGATGACTGATTTCAGTGACATTCAGAAGTCTAAACTATTGAAAGCTCTCTAGAATATGGGAAGACTCACTTCTTAGTAACCAGGGAGCCAGCCAAATGCTATGAGCTAATGGCTCAGCTGCAGAAAATGTAGAACAGTGAATTGGAGATCTCTGTAACCCCCTAGGGATTGTTTCCTATGCAGTGTAGCTTCTTTTTCAGTGGCATGACAGCATCTTCTTGGCTGTATGTGGCCTGTTTCCATGACATATTGAGCAGTGTTATTTGTTGTGAGCATCAATGCCTATAACATAAGAAAAGCACATTCTTTTGAATATGTTTCCTCTCTTTTAATGACCTGCCCTGTATAATAAATAAATGATTGCATCACCTTCATCCTGTTTAGGGCAGTGGTTTTTTAAATTTTCATATGCTTCTCTGTCCCCAGAAAAGTTTAAGAGTTAATTTTATGACTATTTTTAAATTGATTTTATTTATTTCAGAGAGGGAGAGATAGAAACATCAATGATAAGAGAGAATCATTGATAGGCTGCTTCCTGCATGCCTCACCCTGGGGACCAAGCCTGTAACCTGGGCATGTGCCCTTGACTAGAATCAAACTGTGACCTCCTGGCTCATAGCTCGATGCTCAATCACTGAGCCACACCATCTGGGCTTGACTTTTTTCCAGTGTGATGCTGTTTTACTAAATTCAATGGATACTTTAATTTTTATTGTATATGTAATGTCTTATTGCAATTTTATGATTTTTTAGAGTCAAAATGAATAATCTCATTTTTATTTATAAATTTGTCAAATAACCTTTGGGATATAAGAATTTTGGTCCTTGAGTAACAGTGTCTAATAATTTCATCACAATTTGTTAGATAACCAAACTGCCATTCCAAAATGTCACTTTATACTTAACAGGAAATCATGATTAAAACATTAGGAGGCAAATCTAAAGTTTAATGAAAATCCAAAAGGAAGTTCTGGTTTGCAAAACTTGGCACTTATCTGTAAGTATTTTTTTAAAATAGCACTACCAGTACAGTGGAATCTTGGTTCTCGAACTTAATTTGTTCTGGAAGGCTGTTAGAGAAGCGATTCGTTTGAAAACCAAATCATTTTTCCCATTAGAAGGAATGCAAATTGAATTAATTTGTTCCAGACCCCTAAATGATTCCCTGCTTTAACCTTTCTTAATTACAGTACATGTCTAATGTACTGTTTAATGAATAAACAAACACTTCTTTCTTAAATATATCGAACCACCCCCTACTAGCCTTAGACAATCACTTTCAGCACTCTTTCCAGGGGTATCTTAGGAAGTCATATATTGCACCTTTGGTTTTTCACATATGGTGGCCTCTGAAATGCTGTCACTGGCTAACTGCTTTTTGTTTATCCAATTTAACAACGGTTCTTCTACCTCTTCAATTGCTTTACTGGACCATTTTATCCTTTGTTTGTGGCCTGAGAGATGCTTTCTGTCATGCTGATGTGTAACGTGAAAGCGTTGTCAGGTGGAGAACCAAAGTTAAAACAGAGACTTTTTTTTTTCTGTAAATAACGGTTGAAAACGAAATTGTTTGAGATGAGAGATGTTTGAGAACTGAGGTCTGATTGTATTCAAATCTACCTAAGAATATATAAAATAACCTATTAATCAAGTATTCTTTAAAGAGGAAAAAAGAAAGACATGAATATGGCAAATATGGAAATACATGAATACAGAATCAGATGATACTGAAAGGCATGAAATGAAAACTTGTCCTTTTCTTTCTACTCCTAATACTTCTCTCTAATGATAATCAGCTTAAAGTGTCTTGAATATTCTTTCAGGAAAAAAATTATTTGCCAGTAAATATGTACTTTTTAAAAAAGTTTATGTGAATGGAATCAGATGGTATTATACTCCTCTGTACCTGGCTTTTTTGCTATCTGTCTTATAATATCTTTCAGTATCAGTATATACTGAAATAACTCATTCTTTTTAATAACTGTGATATGCTGATGTATGAATGTGTTATAAATGTTTAAACATTTTTCTATTGCCAAAA
This sequence comes from Eptesicus fuscus, assembly GCF_027574615.1. NCBI lineage: Eukaryota > Metazoa > Chordata > Mammalia > Chiroptera > Vespertilionidae > Eptesicus > Eptesicus fuscus. Next base: position 107,730,941 of record NC_072473.1, read on the forward strand.
CATATTGCAGTGAACATACTTGTACATATAATGTAATTATACCAATGGTGTTCATTACTAGCAGTAGAATTGCTGGGTCAAAGGGTATTTTTTATTTCAGTTGTTATTGCCTAATTGTTCTCCAGAAATCTTTGCCCAGCTATACTTCAACATATAATGTATAATAACAAATGTGTAATATGCTAATTAGACTGGACATCCTTCCAGACATCCTTCTTTCTGGACAAAGCCGCAATGGGCGAGGGCCTTGGCAGAGGTGGCAGAGGCCCCCGGCCGTGGCGGCTGGTGGGGGCCAGGGCCAAGGCCCTTGCACAAATTTCGTGCACCGGGCCTCTAGTGTATAACAATTAACTACGAGGCCCATGCCAATACTGGGTTTAGTAAACTTTTTAAAATTTAATAATCTGAAATGAACAAACAAAACAGAAACAGATTTATAGATACAGAGAACAGACTGATGGTTGCCAGAGGGGAGGGAAGTTGGCGGACTGGGTGAAGAAGGTGAAGGGATTGAGAAATACAGATTGGTAGTTATATAGTAGTCATGGGGATGTGAAGTACAGCATATGAAATATAGTACTAATATTGTAATAACTATGTATGGTGATATGTGGGTACTAGACTTCTGAGGGGGATCACTTTATGAAGTATATGATTGTCTAGCTACTATGCTGTACACCTGAAACATACAAATTAATTATGAATTTAAACTGTACTTGAAAAAAAATTTAAAGAAAAGCAATGAGAACACTGGCAAATGTCAAAATCAACAGTTTCAGAACTCTGGAATTAACCAAAGTGTTGCAAAAATTCCTAATAGGGTTCATTTAAAAAAATGGCTAAATCACAATAATAGGAATATTTGTGCTGTTTTAAATTGTTCTCTTCTCATCCTTCTCTCTTCTGCTCCATGATAGCCTTGAAAATCAAGAATCACAACTATTCTGTGAGAATTATTACTATTTAACATGACTGGCAACTCTTCGAAAAGGACATTCTTGGGGTTTGTTCATAATTAAACAGTCTGAGAGCACACTCTGTCTGAACAGCCTATTCACTATTTTGAGGTGCAAGGTAGGAATTCCTGTACTGCAGTGCTGAATAGAAGTGACAAATGTGGGAATCTTATATTGTTTTGATTTTGCGAGGAATGCTTCCAATTTTTCACTACTAGGAATAATATGTCTTATAGATTTTCAGTAGATACCTTCCTAACAAATACTTTTAAGAGAGAGAAATTGATTTGTTGTTCCACTTTATGCATTCATTGGTTGATTATTGTATATGCCCTGACACTAACCCCCTAACTGGGGGATCAAACCTGCAACCTTAGCATATTGGGATGTTGCTCTAACCCCGTGGTTGGCAAAATGTGGCTCGAGAGCCACATGCGGCTCTTTGGCCCCTTGAGTGTGGCTCTTCCACAAAATACCACGGCCTGGGCGAGTCTATTTTGAAGAAGTGGCGTTAGAAGAAGTTTAAGTTTTAAAAATTTGGCTCTCAAAAGAAATTTCAATCGTTGTACTGTTGATATTTGGCTCTGTTGACTAATGAGTTTGCCAACCACTGCTCTAACCAACTGAGCTACCAAGACAGTACTAGTGTGCTGTGGTTTTTTTTTATTATTATTATTTCCTCTCAGCTCCAAAATCACTCTTCTAGCCTGCTCTGTGAAAATGGTTATGGTTCCTTTAATTTTTCTTGTGGAACTTGATGCAAAAGATTATCTGTAGAGGGTGCTAGAGACATTCATTACAGGGAGAAAATTTTGCTTCCTGGTTCTGGGAGATGTTAGCACAGCTGGCTCCTGCTGGGCACCAGAATTTCCAGCATCAGTCTCTGCATCTCACATAGCTTATCCAGAGCCCAGTTGGTACAGGGTAGTGTGTCTAGCAGCACTCTATGGCCAGCAGCTTCCCTGGAACTCCTCTTAGGCAATAATAAATCTTGGTGTCTTCTGGTGAGACACTTCCTCAAGTACATCACTCTCAAACACTCAGTAGTAGTTCTAGCAACTCCCAGAAAGGGAGTTGTTTCTAGAGAGGCACCACAACTTGACTGCCATTTTCTGAGTTGCTTCCAGGCTTCCCCAACAAGGTCAGGATTTTAACACTTGGTATGTGGATTCTTTGACCTGGGTGCTCTGTCTCTGCCGGGAAAATGTCTCTTCCAGGTTGTGGGACTATTCCTGGATGATTTACCTCAGCTCTGTGGAGGCACTTCCTTGAGTGCTGATCTCACCAATAGGGAGGCATTTTCTTTGTGTCTAATGTACTGTTTTGCTGTCATCATTGTTTCTTTCACAACTTGTGTCAGCGATGTTGGGGAGGGGGCTGTCCTTGTCACTCTATTTCAGTTCTATGAAGTTTTTCTTGTATAATTCTCTTAGCGCTGGTGAGGGGATTCTTCCTTGGGTGCTTCTCTCAGAATCAAGGGTGGGCGTGTTTCTTGGTTTTCTATCTAAGCCCTGTGAGGGGAACTTTTCTTTGGATGCTCTACCTCAGCCATAGGTGAGGTGGACCTTTGCCTTGATTGGGGCTCTTTCTCAGGGTTCAGTCTGAGATCTGAGATGGCTGAGACTATTTTTTTGAAGGTTGATCTCTGCACAGGAGGAGGATCTTTCTCTGCCCTAGTTCAGAATATTTCCTTGAGCATTTCATCTCACTTGTGTAGGGATGGCTGCTCTTCCTTGGGTCCTCATAGCAGGAGACTTCTTTGGAGCTCTGTCTCTGCCTTAGGTGGTGGAATCTCCTTGGATGCTCTGTTTCAGCCCAGGAGTGGGATACTTTTCCTTGATTTCTATATCTCAGGCTTGAAAGAGTTCTTTCTAACCTTTAACTATGTCCTTAGGCATCTATGTGGGAATCTGAGTTAGTAATGTATGAGAGTTCTTATTGTATCATATACTCACAAACACTCGCTATAATCAGTCTGTGATTTCAACCACTCTGGTGGGTGTGCAGTGATGTCTCATTATGTCTAAACTTTCATTTTGTACTAATTAACCAGGTTTACTTATCATTCACTTATGTCCTTTATGAAGTGATTTTTCAGGTCTTTTACCCATGTTTTATTGAGATATTTCTATTTTTAAAATTGGCTTGTAGTTTCACATATATTCTGGATTTCATTCATTTATATATATACTAGCTTTCCCGTTGCAGGAAAAAATCCTGCAATAGGATTTCCCGCTGCACTCTACCCTGCCTCCGTTCCTCCCTTGTTCGCCCGCCTCACCTTCTCCTCCAGCCCTCCCGCGTTTCCCTTCTCCCCCGCCCCGCCTCTGCCCCGCCCTTGTCCCCCGCCTCACCTTCTCCTCCAGCCTGCCCGCGTTTCTCTTCACCCCCGGCCCCGCCTCCACCCCGCCCGCCCCGCCTTCTCTTCCAGCCCTCCCTTGTTTTCCTTCACCCCTGGCCCCGCCTCCGCCCCGCCCTTCTCCTCCCCCCCGCCCCGCCTCCGCCCCGCCCTCCCCGCCCCCTTGCTTGCTTCTTCGAAGCTTTACTCCCTTCTGCAGCTCTTGGCTTCTTTGGACGCTGTCTTGATATGCAAATTAGCTGCCATCTTTGTTGGGATAATTTGCATACTCATCCTGATTGGTTGGTGGGCGTGGCTTGGCTGGTGGGCGTGGCTTATGTGTAGCGAAGGTGCGGTCAATTTGCATATTTGTCTATTATTAGATTAGATACTAGAGGCCCGGTATATGAGAAGTCATGCACTAGATGGGGGGTCCCTCAGCCCAGCCTGCCCCCTCTCACAGTCTGGGAGCCCTCAGGGGTGGGAGGTGACCTGGTGATCAGGGAAAGGTGACACCCCATCACACCTCTGCTCCTGCCACTGCCGGCAATGCAAGCCTCTGCCGGCCCTGGTTACCTGAGCCTCGGACGGCCCTGGGCAGCTGGGCAGCCGCCATCTAAGGCTTGCCTGTGCCTCAGGCCAGCCCTGAGTGGCTGGGGGGCTGAGAGGACTGGGGGACTCTGGAGGCAGGCACACAGAGTGGCCAGGCCCACTTGCCGCCCTGGCGGGTCTGAGGGGACTGGGCGCCACCATCTTGTGGCTGTGGGCGCCACCATCTTTGAGGCTGGGGCAGTCAATTAGCATATTCCCTCCTTATTGGCTGTGGGCGGTGCCATCTTTGAGGGCGGGACAGTCAATTAGCATATTCCCTCCTTATTGGTTGTGGGTGCCACCATCTTTGCGATGGTGTGAGGGTCAATTAGCATATTCTCTCTTTATTAGATAGGATATATTTAAACATATAATTTTGAGTATCTTCTGTAGATCTCTTTTGATTATTTTGCAATATATGTTTTTATAGAGAGAAGAAAGGAGAGGGATAGAGAAATAGAAACATGGATAAAGAGAAACATCATTGATCAGCTGCCTCTGGCAATCCCCCTATTAGGGATACAACCTGCAACCCAGGGCATGTGCCCTAACCAGGAATCGAACCAGCAACCTCTTGGTTTCTGGGTCGACACTCAACTGCTAAGCCACACCAGCAGGGCCTGTTTTGATTTTTTACTCTCTTAATGCAGGAGTGTTTTTTGATAAACAAGAAGTTTAATTTAAATAAGTCTAATTAATCAATTTATTCTTTATGGTTAGTGCTTTTTTTCCTTTTAAAAATCTTTGCCTCCCTAAAGCCATGAAAATAATATTCTAGGTTTTCTTTTAGATCTCCTATTATTCTCCCATAATTTTTTTTTATAAAACAGATTGAAGTAAGAATTAAGATTTATTTTTCCCCTGTAGAGTGGATTTAGTAAAAGGACTATCATTTTTTCCACAATGATTTATAGGCCCTGTTTTTATAAATCTAGCATTTGTATATTTCCAGATTGATTTCTAGATTCTCTGTGCTCTTCCATGGTGTATTTACCTGCATTTTCTCCAATGCCACAAATTTTTCATTATTTTACCTTTATATCTGGTAGTGCATTTCTTCCAACTTTGATTATTTTTTTTCTTCTTATAGTTTCTCTCAATTATTTTAAGCTTTTTGATACACATATACTTTTTTTTTGTTTATCTCGTTAATTTCTATTTGAGGATATTTTGCCATTGATTTTTAGAGAGAGTGGAAGGGAGAGAAACAGAGAGAGAGACATCGATGTGAGAAGACACATCAACTGGTGGCCTCCTGCACAGGCCCTGAACAGGGCGGGGATCGAGCCTGTAACCAAGGTATACAGTATGTATATGCTCTTGCCATGAATTGAACCTGAGACCCTTCAATCTGTGGGCCAATGTTCTATCCACTGAGCAAAACTGGCCAGGGCCCCATTTACTTTTATATTATCAGCTTGAAATTTCCCCCCAAATTAACATGGTGAAATTTAAATATGATTTCTATAATCATTCTGGGGATAAATAACAATAATGACTTAATAATGAGATTTCCAATTTATGCAAAAAGTATTTATCTCCATTTACAGAGGTCTTTAATGTCTCTCAGTGATGTTTTATAGTTTTACATGTAGTGCTCCAGCACATCTTTCATTAGATTTATTTCTGGGTATTTGAAATTCTTGATACTATTTTCAATTGTATTTAAGATGTCTTTTTAAAATTATTTCTGTTATTATACAGAAACTAGTGGCCTGGTGCACAAAATTTGTGCAAATTAAAAGGGGATTAATTAGAGGAAATCATTTAATATTGCTATTTGCCCTTTCTCTATAATAGAAGTGTCAGAGATGAAAGAAAATTAGTAAAATGTATATGAAAACCTTCATCCTGTCAGAGTCTGGGGCACACCACGGGAACCAGAGTCAAGTACCCGCCCACCCACATGTGCCTCAAAATTGCGTGAGACTCAGACCCAGCCACCCCCCCGCCCCCGCATTGGGCTAGATCCAGACCCGGCCAATCCCACCCTTGTCAAGCCCCTCCAGGCAGGAGGAGTAGCCTCAGGTCCCCTGGCCTGGTGCCAGGACAGGGGGCATGGCCTGAGGTCCCCCAGCCCAGACCGGGGTGGGGGGCATACCTTGAGGTCCCCCATCAAGCCCCTCCAAATGGGGAACATGGACTGAGATCCCCTGTCAAGCCCCGCTGGGTGAGGGGCACAGCCTCAGGTCCCCCATCAAGCCCCACTGGGCAGGGGCGTGGCCTGAGTTTCCCTGACCCAGCACTGGGAGTGCACCTTGAGGTCCCCCATAAAGCCCCACTGGGTGGGGAGCATGGCCTGAGGTCCCTTCTCAAGCCCAGCCAGGCAGGGGGGCAAGGCCTCAGGCCCCCTGGCCCAGTGCTGGGGCAGGGGGTGTGGCTTGAGGTCCCCTGTCAAGCCCCACTGGGCGGCGGGTGCGATCTGAAGTCCCCTGGCCTGGTGCCGGGGTGGGGGGTGCAGTCTGAAGTCCCCTGTCAAGCCCCACCTGGTGGGGGGCACAGCCTGAGGTCCCCAGCCTGGCACTGGGATGGGGGGAGCAGCCTGAGGTCCCCTAGCCCAGCACCAGGATGGGAAGCGCTTGAGGTCTCCGGTCAAGCCCTGCCAGGTGGGGGATGTGGCCTCAGGTCCCCTGGCCTGGCACCGGGGCGGGGGGAGCGGCCTGAGGTCCCCCAACCTGATGCCAGGGCGGGGGGAGGGGCACAGCCTGAGGTCCCCTGCCAAGCCCTGCCTGGTGGGGGGGCGCGGCCTGAGTTCCCTTGTCAAGCCCCATGGGGGTGGGGGAGGGCGTAGCCTCAGGTCCCTGCTGATTGCTTGTTAAGGCTCCTTATGGGAACTTGGCCTCAGCTGTGGGTGCAGCCACAATAGCATTCAGGTATTGTGACAGAGTGATGGTCAATTTGCATATCCCCTCTTTATTATATAGGATACAAGTAGTTTTTTTATAATTGCCCTATATTAAGTAACTTGATTACATTTATTTATGAATTGTAATTATTTTATATCTTTTAAAATATTCTATGTACAGAGAACTGTCATCTGTGAATAATAACAATTTTACTTCTTTCTTTCTAAACTTTATACCTATTTTATTTTTCTGGCGGGACCTCCATACATTAAAAAATATATATATATTTTGATTGATTTCAGAGAGGAAGGGAGAGGGAGAGGGGGAGAGAGATAGAAATATCAATGATGAGAGCAAATCATCAATTGGCTGCCTCCTGCAGGACCCCCACTGGGGATCAAACCTGCAACCATGGGCCTGTGCTCTGACTGGGAATCAAACCATGACCTGGTTCATAGGTCAACATTCAACCACTGAACCACACCGGCCGGGCCTCCATATATTATTGATACATAGTGGACATCCTTGTCTTGTTTACAAACTCAGGGAGAAATTGTTTGATATATCACCATTAAGTATGACATTTGCGATAGGAATTTTTGGGGGTAGATACTCTCTATTAGGTTAAGAAAATTGCCTTCTGTTATAAGTTACTGATAACTTTTATCATGAGTGGTGTTGAACTTAGGCCCATCTATGAAATGGTCATGTATTTTTTCTTCTTCTACTTTTTTTAAAGTATGGTTAAGATTGACGAATTTTTAAATTTAAACCAATCTTGCTTTCCTGAAGTATACTACACTGTGACATGATGTATATATATTTTAAATATATTTTTGGTTTCTAATCTTTTGTTTAGGATTTTTGTGTTTAATTTTAGAAAAGAGATCTTATAGTTTTATCTTCTACTGTGCTTGTTAGGTATTGGCACCGGTTTATATTGACCTCATAAAATGAATTGAGAACTAGTCCCCTATTTTTTATTTTCTGAAAGAGTTTGTGTTATTTCTTTTAGAGTAATTTAATATGTTTATTTAATTTTGAAGGACTTTTTGAAATGGCAAGCACTGTTTTAGGTCCTGGAGGTACACTGGTAAAAGCAGTGCAAGTCCTCAACTTTCATTACCTCTTTCTGTGGACTAGGAACTGTGCTAAGTACCTTTCAAATATTTTCTCACTTATTCCTGAGATAGGTACTACTACTTACCCCATTTCAAATGAGGAAAGGTACTACTACTTACCCCATTTCAAATGAGGAAACTGAGGCACAGAGAGGTTAAATGGCTTCTCTAGCATTCAGGTATGTTGACTCAAAAGCCTGTGCTCTTAACAGCTCCATGCTTCCAGAGGGACTGCGAAGCTCTCCTGCCAGATCCGGATGCTTTGCCTTTCCATGGGCCACAGGGATGCAGGTGCGGGGGGAGGGGGGGAAGGGAGGAGCATAGTTAGAGAAACAGGGACTGTAAGGAGGGGTGGCACCCCTGGCATCTGGGGCTGAGGAAGGTTCTGGAGGCAATTCTACAGGAGTCTCTGAGCCAGCAGGAGGCCAACACCCCACTACTTTCAGCAGCCCTTGGTAAACCGCAGCTTTGCTCCCCTGGTCTCTCCTAGGGGCAGGTAGGACAGGATGTTCTGAGTTCTAGCAGCAGGACTATTTCTTGGGAACTATGATTAAGACTCAAAAGTCTGTGTTTGCTGGGCAAAGGCCCTGCCTCACCTTTTATAGCTGTCTGGCTTAAAATGTCACAAATATTTACAGACTTGCTTTTTTCCTCTCTCATCAGCTTTGTGACCCTGAACACATTCTCCCTTTTGTGGTAGGCAGTTATATAGACAGGAGCAGAGCAAGGATGATGGGCCAGGTACAGAAGGTCACCAGGGCAGAATATCTCCAGGTGCCTAACAAAGGACAATTGTAGGGTGGGACCTCGCCCCCAAGGTGACCTTTCCTCCCTTAGCATATGGCTGGTCATGTGGTTTGGACCCTCTGACCTTTCCTAGAGATAACATCTAGGTCTCAGTTACTAGCATGTTTCAGCTCCAGGCCCAGAAAAGCAGCAAAACCAGACAAGTGATACCATCAATTGAAAGGTTTGGAGTGGGCCGAGGTTGCACACCTATGACATGAAGCCATAATGTATCAAAGGAGATTTTATTCCAGGCACCTGGGTGCAGGTGGACTGAGACCAAGAAAGACATCAGCGAAGAGAACAGGGAGAGATAGGTTTTTATTAATTTTTGCTGACTGTAAGCCGCTCTGCTGATGTAAGGGTCCAGTCCTTTGTTTCTCCCACTGCCAGGTGTCTTCTGGTTATCTGAACTATGCGGTGTTCAAGGCTGCAAGCTTTCTGCAACATATCTGCTAAGCACAATAAATTTTTCTCTGCCCCTTTTTATTCTCTTTAACCCTTTTACCAATGACACCAACACTGACCTCGGGACCAGCTGCATTGAATAATGACCCCCTGACCTGGTGCTGACCAATCAATCAGTGGAGACCTAGACACACCAAGAAAGCTGCTGAATATTCTATTGAGATGTTCCCCTGGAGTGGAGGGACAGTTCAAGTCCTTGTTGTCAGGGATCTTACATTCCAATGGCGGATAACATATACATAAACAAAATGACTACAGATTATAATAAATACTATGAAGATAGTAGTATATGTTATTTTGTCTAGTGTTTGGAGGACTCATCAGGAAAGCCTTCTGGACAGGAAGGTTATTAATATTTTGTTACTTGTTTTACCAGATACAGGAATACTCAGATTTTCTGTTTCTTCTTTGATAAATATAGGTAAGTTTTATTTTTTTATATTAAGAGTCTCTATTTCCTCTCAATTTTCATATCAGAAATAATGTCTTTCATAGTATTCCCTCCATTTTTATAACCTCTTCTGGATCTATGTTTATACTTTCTTTTAATTGTTTTAGTATATTTATTTATTTTTTAAAATATGCTTTTATTGATTTCAGAGAGGAAGGGAAAGGGAGAGGGAGATAGAAACATCAATGATGAATGAGAATCATTGATTGGCTGCCTCTTGCACACTCCACACTAGGGATTGACCCTGCAACCCAGGCATGTGCCCTGACCAGGAATCAAATCTTGAACCGTGACCGCCTAGTTCATAGGTCGACGCTCAAGCACAGAGCCACTCTGGCTGGGCCTTTTCATTCTTTACATTGTTTATTTGTGGATACACTTTATCTTGAGCAATTGAACCCAAGATTTGTCTCTGTTGTTAGTGTTTTCAAATGATTCACTTCTGCCTTTGTTGATCAACCCTATTGTCATTTTCTTTTTCTTTTATTACTATTGCTCTACTTTAAAATAAAGCTCTTTCTTTTGACTTTATTTATATTTGTTGTATTCGTCTTCCTAATTTGACATAGATAATCAATTTTCAGACTTTTTATTATCTAATAAAAGCACACAAAACTATGTCTCTCCATCTATGCGCCACTTGAACGGCATCCCACAGGTTTTGCTATTCAATATTTTCCTCATGGCTCACTTGTAAATATTTATTTAGAAGTGTGTTTAAAAATTTGGATTGCTTTTCCTTGTTGCTATTGACTTCTAGTTTAATTTCATTTTATTTAGAGAAGATCATTGACATGAAAGTAAACATTGCAATTTTTTTTTAGAATGTGGCCATTTTTGCAAGTATGCTTAAGAAGAATTTTTATTCTAATCAGAACAAAAATTGGATACAGGTTTCTATTTATGGCCATAAATCAAGCTTATTAATTGTAACTTTCAATATATACATTTACTGTTTTTGACCTAGACTAAACAAATCAGGACATTCTAATGACCCTTTTACCACAATAACTGGTTCAAGTATGAGAATGTAAACTAAAAGGTTGGGTTACAGTAAATCTTAGGACTTCTAGGAATGCTGGGACAAAGATATAACCACTTTTTCTTGCTAAATATAACTGAAGTAACTTGTAATTTAGGGGCTCTGACAGTCATCATGAAATCATGAGGAGGAGCCAATACTGGAATGAAAGTGGCATAAAAGAAAGCAGAAGAGAATAATAATTAAAAAAAGACTAGGCTCTTGGTAATATTATTGCTCCACTGGATTAAGTCTCACTGAAAGCTAATTTTCAGTTGTGTGTTTACTTCTTGTAGCATTTAGCCAAAATGAGTGGTTTCCTGTTCCTACAATTGAAAGTACCCTATGCAAAACAGTGTTCATTGCAGAAAATAAAAGAAAAAACACACCATACATTTGAAAATCACCAGGCATTTTACCACTCAGAAACAAACACTTTTCACATTTAGTATTACAAAAACCTGGAGACAATTGTTTTATACTTTTATCTTAGTGTGAAGAAATTCTGTCTATCAAACTTCCCCTACTGTGACAAAACTCCACTTTTTAGTAATCCAGAGACTGGAGTGTACCTCTCTGAGGGAGAAGAGTTTCCTTCTGCAATACAAGTATGCTTAAGAAGAATTTTTACTGGATGGAATTGGAGAACATTATGCTGAGTGAAATAAGCCAGCCAATGAAAGAAAAATACCACATGATCTCACTCATTTACAGATAATAAAGAACATTATAAACTTGAACAAAAAGATAGATACAGAGGCAGTAAAGCATCAAACAGTCTGTCAAATTACAGCAGGAAGGTTAGGGAGAGGTGGGGAAGATAAGTGATCAACCAAAGGACTTGTATGCATGCATATAAACATAACCAATGGACGCAAAACTCTGGGGGGTGAGGGCAAATATGGGAGTGGGGGGGGGAATGGTAAGATATGTACACATATAATACCTTAATAAAAAAATTGGGAAAAAATAAGAATTTTTATTCTAATAAAAATTTTTATTCTAATTCCACTTTTTAGTAATCCAGAGACTAGAATGTAGCTCTCTGAGGGAGAAGAGTTCCAATAGATAGATCCAATGTGGGGTGAGGTAGGCGGAACACTAAAAAAACAGAGGTGTGATGGATTCCTCTGTTGTGCTGGAGTCATGTCTGAGTATGGTTAAGCTTCCTGTGCTGCTCAACCTTCAAATGGTCACGTTTGTCCAGGCCCCGATCTTCAACATTTTGGGTTCAAAATGCAATTTGAGGGGAGGACAAAATGGCAGTGGAATAGACAGATGTGTCCCGAAACTTGCCCTGGAGCAGATAGAATGAGCAGCTGAAATGAGTAACATCCATCCCAAATTGGTGAAGGAGACTCAACTGGTGAGACAATTTGCAGCTGGAAAGGGCAGAGGACCCCTGGAGAAAGGAAAAAATCAACAATCTGGGCAGGAGAGTCTGCCAGACCTCTGGACTCAGAGGGTCAGAGGGAAACCGAACGGCACCAAGGCTGCGTCCCTTGGGACAAGTACAGCATCTGACTGTGGAAAGGAGGTCCACAGGACTGCTGGTGGCAGGGGATTCTAGATCTGGGTCCACAGTCACGCAATACTGAGCCCAGAGGGGCAGCCTGAAGGGCTGATCAGACCACGCAGTGTTGGCAGGAGAGGAGTTCGCAGAGGCGCAGTCTTTCCCCTCTCTGTGGCCTGTGCTTTTCTTCATTGAATCTAGTTCATAGGACCTTTCAGATACAGACACTCACCCATGGCTGAGGTGCGGGAGAAGGTGGGGAGAGGAGAGGGTCCAGAAGAAGTGGCAGTGAGTCTGGCGCTGAGTCATACCTGAGCTGGGGACCTGGGCAGCCATTTTCTCCTGAAGAGATAGCCCCTTCCTCCAGTCTCCAGGCAACCAATATAGCCATACCCATATTTCACCCTGAATGGTAAAAAGGATTTAAAAAAAATCTGAATAGTCCCTGAGAGTCCACAGGGACTGGCCTAAAGAGAGGCCTTCAGTCCCAGCAACAGGAAACGGAGAAACCGCAGACAGTACAGAAGATTGGGATCTTAAGCCAGCCAAAGGAATGACACTTCACTTTTTCATTTTTATTTTATTTTATTATTATTTTGTTATCTCTTTTTTCTTCTTTTTTTCTTTATTTTCCTGTTTTTGTTTGTTGCTTTATTTTCTATTTTCACATTGTTTTTCCATCATTCTATTCTATTTTATTTTATTTGCTATTTTTTATTTTTTATATCATTTTTAAAATCAATATTTTGTAAATTTATTATTATTATTATTATTATTATTATTATTATTATTATTTACTTCTCATCCTCTTTCTTCTTATCCACTCATCCCCTTTCTACTTCCTCTATACTGAACTGAGGTCCTCCCCATATTTATCCAATTCTTAACCTTATTTTCTGTATATAAGCTCAGCCTCTACAGATTCTGCCCTCACCCTCATTGCTGGGTGTTTGGTGTTTGCATTTTTTTTTTTTGGTTTATCTGTTTGTTCTGTGGTGTTTTCTCTCTCTCTCTCTCTCTCTCTCTATATATCTATATATATATATATATATATATATATATATCCTCCTTTTTCTTCCTTTTTCTTTTCTCTCTTATATTTTTTCTCTCTTTGATATCATTTGTGCTCTCTTTTCTCTCCCCTAATTCTCTTTTCTCAGGTGGTCACTTACATTGGGGTTATTGGTGTCGTGAGTACATATGTGTTTTGTTCACTTTGTGTCGTGTCTTATCGAGGTGAATTTTATCCTGTCTGGCCAATGTGCTAGAGAGCGAGCCACATAATCAGACACCTGCAGAGGAAACTCCATCCACGAATGGGTCAATAACAGACCCAACCACAGAGGCAGGAAGAAGGCGGCAGTGAGGGAGAGAGCGTGAGTGAGTGAGGGAGCAAAAGAGGAGTGTGTGGTCATGTGGTGTGTGTGTGTGCGTGCGTGTGTGTGTGTGTGTGTGTGTGTGTGTGAGGCACAGTTAGATCCCGCAGGACCTTTGGGGGCAGACTAACTGGGCTTGCCTAGCTAGGCAGCCTCTGCTACGGTTGCAAACAGTACCGGGAGGCTGGCTTTTCCTCAGAGACCTCGTCTTTTTGAAGGGGAGAACTGCTGTAACTGGGAGCCCAGCCACACCTCCACCCAGGGTGCCCTCAGATAACACCTGGGACTCTACAGCCACTCCTGCCAGGGACCTGCTACCTCGGCTGTGGTCTCAGTGTCACTGAGACTCCAGCCAACCTGGGTGCAGAATCCTGTGAGTTCTGAAGCGCAATCCCCTCTGACCAGCCCAATGCTTCAGCCCAGGGCACTGAGACCGAGAGAGCATCAGACTCATGAGCAGCCTGCTCCTGTCCAAGGAGCAGCATCACGGCGAGCAGCCCACCCCAGGCCGAAGAGCAGCAGCCTCACGAGCAGCCTATCCACGACTGAGGAGTGGCAGCCCCACGCAGCCTGCCCCTGTCTGAGGAGCAGCAGCTGCACACAGCCGGCACCCTGCACCTGTCTGAGGAGCAGCAGCCAAGCACAGCCTGCCCCCATCCGAGGAGCAGCAGCCTCGTGATCAGCCCACCCCCGTCTAAGGAGCAGCAGTTGTGTGAACAGCCTCACCCACCAGACAGAGGAGCCACCCTGCTGTGAATAGCACCCACCAGAGGAGCCACTGCCAACTGAGGAGCAACCCCTGCATGACTTGAATCTAGATCCTTTAGTGAGATAAAAAAAATGGGTAGACAAAGAAACCCCCAAAAGAAAGAAAAGGAGGAATCACCAGAAAAAGCAGCTAAGTGAAACAGAGGAATGCAATATGTCAGAAAAAGAATTCACAATAAGGGTCATACAGTTCATAAAGCAGATGGATGAAAAAAATCAAGAACTTATGTAAGAATCAAGAATATATAAAGAGTGATATAGCTGCAATAAAAAACACCCTGGAAAGTTTCAACAGTAAACTAGAAGCAGAGGACCGAATTAGCGATTTGGAAGACAAGGAAGCAAAACACACCCAAACTGAATTGCAATTGGAGAAAAAAATTAAAAGATAGGAAGAGAGCCTAAGGGAGATATGGGACAACATGAAACAAAGCAATATACGAATAATAGGGGATCCAGAACAACAGGAAGAAGAACAAGGGTTAGAAAACCTATTTGAAGAAATAATGTCAGAAAACTTCCCTGATGTGGGGAAGAAAAAAGTCACACAAGCACAGAGAGTCCCAAAAAAGATGAATGTGAAAACACTTACACCAAAAACACATCATAATTATGAAGGCAAATGTTCAGGACAAAGAGAGAATCTTAAAGGCTGCAAGAGAGAGACAGAGAGTTACCTACAAGGGATCTCCCATTAGATTACCAAATGATTTCTCAACAGAAACACATCAGGTCAGAACGGAATGGAAGGAAATTTACAAAGTGATGCAAAGCAAGGGACTGAATTCAAGAATACTCTATCCAGCAAGGCTATCATTCGAAATTGAAGGGAAAATAAGGAGCTTCACAGACAAAAAAAGGCTCAGGGAGTTTATCACTACCAAGCCAGCAATGCAAGAAATGCTAAAGGGACTGGTGTAAACAGAAGAAATAAAAAGGTAAGAAGGAACACAGGCACAAAAAATAAAAATGGCTACAAACAAGTACCTATCAAAATAAATTTAAACATAAATGGACTAAATGCTCCAATCAAAAGACATCAAGTGGCTGAATGGATAAAAAACAAAACAAAACATGAACAATATATATGCTGTCTACAAGAGTCCCACCTCAGAACAAGGGACTCACAGAGTCTGAAAGTGAAGGGATGGAAAAATATCTTTCAGGCAAATGGAAATGAATAAAAAAAGCTGGGGTAGCAATACTTATATCTGACAAAATAGACCTCAAAGTGAAGGCCATAACAAGAGATAAGGAAGGCCACTTCATAATACTAAAGGGATCAATACAACAAGAGGATATAACCCTGGTAAACATATGCACCCAATGCAGGAGCACCCAAATATATTAGAAAAAAAAAAAACAAAAAACTCCTGGAAGATATCAAGGGAGAGATCGGCAACAATACAATCATAGTAGGGAATTTTAATATGCCACTGACATCACTGGATAAATCCTCTGGACAAAAAATCAGCAAAGAAACAGCAATCCTAAATGACTCACTAGATAAGATGAACTTAATTGACATCTTCGGAACATTTCATCTCAAAGCCATGGAATATACGTTCTTCTCAAGTGCACATGTGACATTTTCAAAAATAGACCACATATTGGGTCACAAGTAAAGTCTCCCTAAATTCAAGAAGATTGAAATCATATCAAGCATCTTCTCAGACCACAATGACATAATATTAGAAATAAACTACAAGAAAAACAATGAAAAAATTCAAACACTTGGAAGCTGAATAGCATGCTATTAAAAAATGATTGGGTTACCAAAGAGATCAGAGAAGAAATTTAAAACACTCTGGAAACTAATGACAATAAAAACACAACAATCCAAAATCTATGGGACACAATAAAAGCAGTCCTGAGAGGGAAGTTTGTAGTTCTACAGGCCTACCTCAAAAAAAAAAAAAAAAAAAAAAAAAAAAAGAGAGAGAGAGAGAGAGAAAATAAAGAAAGAAAAGAAAGAAAAAATGGTAGTAAATCACCTAACTCTACAACTTAAAGAATTAGAAAGAGAGCAAAAAAAGCCCAGAGTGAGCAGAAGGAAGGTGATAATAAAGATCAGAGCAGAAATAAAAAAAAAAAAACCCATAAAAAGATCAATGAAACCAAGAGCTGGTTCCTTGAAAGGATAAACAAGATTGATGAACTGCTAGCCAGGCTCACCAATAAGCAAAGACAGAGGACCCAAATAAACAGAATCAGAAATGAAAGAGGTGAAATAGCAACAGACCCCACAGAAATATAAAGGATTGTTAAAAAATACTATGAACAACTCTATTACAACAAACTAGACAACATGGAGGAAATGGACATATTCCTAGAAAAATACAACCTTCCAAAACTCAATCAAGAAGAATCTAAAAAAACATTTCCCCTAAGAACAGGAACAAGACAGGGATGCCCACTCTTACCACTCCTGTTTGACATAGTACTGGAAGTATTAGCCATTGCAATTAGACAAGAAGAAGAAATAAAAGGCATCCAAATTGGAAAAGAACAAGTAAAGCTGTCTTTATTTGCAGACGACATGATATTGTACATAAAAAATCCGAAAGACTCCGTCAAAAGACTAATAGACTTAATAAATGAATTTGGCAATGTAGCAGGATACAAAATTAACGCCAAGAAATCTATGGCCTTTCTATACACCAATAGTGAACTTACAGACAGAGAGACTAAAAAGGCAATCCCATTTATCATCGCACCAAAAAAATTAAGATACCTAGGAATAAACTTAACTAAGGAGGTAAAAGACCTATACACGGAAAACTACAGGACACTGAAAAAATAGATAGAGGAAGATGTAAACAGATGGAAGAACATACTGTGTTCATGGATTGGTAGAATCAACATCATTAAAATGTCCATACTACCCAAAAGCAATCTATAGATTCAATGCACTCCCCATTAAAATACCAACGGTATATTTCACAGACCTAGAATGAACTTTCCAAAAATTCATTTGGAATAAAAAAAGACCCCGAATAGCCACAGCAATCCTGAGAAAGAAGACCAAAGTAGGTGGGATTTCAATACCAGATATCAAGCTGTATTACAAAACCACTGTTCTCAAAACAGCCTGATACTGGCACAAGAACAGACATATAGATCAATGGAATAGAATAGCGAACCCAGAAATTGACCCAAACCACTATGCTCAATTAATATTTGAATATATCCCAAGCAACTATAAACACTAATCAGAAAGGATATATGCACCCCTATGTTCATAGAGGCACAATTCATCATAGCTAAGATTTTGAAACAGACTAAGTGCCCATCAGCAGATAAGTGGATTAAAAACTGTGGTATATCCACACAATGGAATACTACGCTGCGGTAAAAAAGAAGGAATTTTTACCATTTGCAACAGCATGGATGGAACTGGAGAGCATTATGCTATGTGAAATAAGCCATTCAGAGAAAGATAAATATCACATGATCTCACTCATTTATGGAATATAATGAACAACATAAACTGATGAACAAAAACAGATCCAGAGACAGGGAAGCATTGATCAGACCGTCAAACCTCAGTGGGAAAGTAGAGGAGGGTGGGGGTAAGGGGTAGAGATCAACCAAAGGACTTGTATGCATGCATATAATCCTAACCAATGGACACAGACAACAAGGGGGTGAGGGCATAAGTGTGGGGGTGAGGGGAACTGGGGGGAAGGGACACATGTAATACCTTAATCAATAAAGAAATTAAAAAAAATTAAAAAACAAAGTGAAATTTGAGTAGTTTCCTAGGGAATGCTAATTTTCATAAGGTTGACTTCACACTAAGAAACCTCATAAGAAATTAACTGATTAACCAATGTATCAATTTTGTGGTGAGAAATGTAGGGCTAAACAAACTGAAATGCCTTTTCAATATTCATTTGTTTTCCTTGATTCCTTTTATTTATTTTCTACTTATTAAAAGTTGTTTTTTAATAATTAGTTAATGTTGTTTAAAAATTTAGAAACTCCAGAAAAGTCCCATCATTCAAGCTCACCCATAGTTACCCCTTTGATATATTACTTCCTTTGCTTTGAATTTTTTCCCCTTCTGCATAGTATGTATTTTGTTTCTCAGTGGTTTTGTTTGGTATGCATAACCAACTCTTAATTATCTATCATGGACTATCTAATTTGTGGGTTTACTATCATTAGATCTAAGACAAATAGTTTGTGAAAAAATATTAAAGCTATCACAAATCAGTGAAAAACTCTATTCAACAAATGTCTATTGAATGTCTACTCTATGCCAAGCACATAACTACAGAGAGAACAGCTAGCACACATGGAGTTAACTGCCACAGTGGGAAGCCCCATCTCCTCCCTCACCTACCAGAGGAGGTCTCTCTACTTCCCTCAACCCCATCAGACAGGGGTCCTTGGTCAAACAGAGGTTCTTAGTTTAATAAACTCAAGGCTAGAGATGGAGGGATTAGGTGAAAGAGAGGAAGCACACTTCAATTCCACTCTGACATTTGAAGATTTCCTAGATTCTGTTTAAACATTGTTGAAGACAGCACATGGGGCCTCATCCTATAGATTTCTGTTACTTTTTCCTTCTGGCTAGTCTTAATGATGACCACTTACTTTACACATCTCTATGCTTTCATAAGATGTGACTCTTCCAAGTAAAGAGATTGTGATTAACAGATTATATTTAAGGCTAAATATTTTTTAAAAATATATTTTTATTGATTTCAGAGAAGAAGGGAGAGGGAGAGAAACATCAATGATGAGAGAGAATCATTGATTGGCTGCCTCCTACATGCCCCCTACTGGGGATCAATCCTGCAACCTGGGCATATGTCCTGACCTGGAATAGAACCCTGACCTCCTGGTTAATAGGTTGATGTTCAACCACTGAGCCACGCCGGCTACGCAAGGCTGACTGTTTTTGACCTGGCAGAAGACACTGCTATTGCCAAGGCATCCCACTGATTATGGGAATCTTTGCAAACACTGATTTCTCTTAGTCCCAAATATTTTCTTCCCAAACTTGTCCCTGAGTTTTTTACCAGTATTATGGCTTCGTGGAAAATTAAGTGTTAGAACATGTAAAGCCTTTAGAAGAAGACCTGGCTGGTATTAAATGCTCCATGAAAATAATTTGCTCCCTTTGCACTTCTCTTTAGTGGGAAATGCAAATTATTCAGAAAGATGTTTAATACCATTTTATTCAAATAATGGTAGAGTGAATACTTGGATTATCCTTGGATAATTAAAAACTTTAAGCTAGTCTTTCATACTAATACATCTCATTTTCATTTACCATCAGCACTGAACAGTGGCCATTGCATGGCTCCTAGAGTGAAATAATTAAATCTCTGTGTGATTGGAAGCAGATGATTAAAGATTTCTAAATACTCTGTACTTCACCATATACAAGTAACATTTTGTAAAGTATCAGTCAATATTTGTTAATGGTGAGTTTAAATGAAATAATCCCAAGAAAAGGAGTTATTTCTCTTAATAAGGATTGGCACAGAATGGTTTATACTTCCTCAAAAAGGTAATTATGTGTTTATTCATTTTTGGCTGATGAGATTCACCAATTCACTAAATCATGTACTATGTATGGCTTTGGACTACACTTATATGTTACCTTTCTCCTTTTTTCACTTCTACTGGATTAAAATTAGGTGTTATTCTTTCTGAGAATAGTGTTAGTTGGGGCATGGTAAACTCTGATGATTAAAACTCACATTAATGGTGTAAATGCATGCTGTACAAACATATGTAGAATGTAATTTTGTAATGGTTGTATTCTGTCATTAAAATAGTTTGTTTATTGATGTTTCTCAATAAATGACTGATAAAAAAGAGGAATTTGCTGTAGGGCTTGAAAGCAAAATGAAATGTCAGAGAGAACACAACAGTCCATCTTCATCTAAGATAAGCCAGAATATGACCCTGCTGTCAGTGAGAGAGGAAGAGGGAGAAACCCATTTTAGGGTCTCAGACATGTCTATGGAAGAAAGTAAGGATGCCTGTCCTTGCCTCCTGATCTTACCCAGTTACAGTCTGGCCTCTACATCCTCCAGTACACTGGAGCTGTTCTCATCAAAGTCACTAATTTTGGCTGATGCTGCCATTAATTTCTCAGCCACATTTGACACAATTGTTCACTCTCTCCTTCATGGGAACTTTCTTGGATTTCCATACTCCACAATCTACTAGTTTTCTTCTCCTTATGAGTGACATTTCATTCCTTTTTTCTGTTTTTTCCCCCCTCTCCTCCAAATATTGTAATCATTCCTAAATCCCACCATTACTCTATCCCAGTGGTCTGCAAATTGTGGCTTGCGAGCCACATGCGGCCCTTTGGCCCCTTGAGTGTGGCTCTTCCACAAAATACCACATGCGGGCGCACGTACAGTGCGATTGAAACTTCGTGGCCCATGCGCAGAAGTCGGTTTTCGGCTCTCAAAAGAAATTTCAATCGTTGTACTGTTGATATTTGGCCCTGTTGACTAATGAGTTTGCCGACCACTGCTCTATCCCTCTAGTGCACACTAATGTAGTTCACCAAATTATAGGTTGTTGTTTTTTTTAGCTAATATCCTTTCCTTCAAACTTGTCCCTCTCTAACTCATCATCTGCAATGCAGCCATAGTTACCATGTCATGCCATGCCCAACCTGAAAACCCACCATGAACTTTCCTATGCACTCACAATAAAATCTACACTCCCTACTCTAGTGTACAAGTTCTGCATGACCTGACCCTGCTGTCCTTTCCTAACACACGTCCTATTTGTCTCCTTGTTTTCTCTGCTTCTGTCCTTTATGGTCCTGGCTTGAGCCTTCATAGGGGTCTTTCACATGCCCTACTGTAGCCTGGAACTTCCTCTGCATATGCACAGGTCAGGCTCTTAGTTGCTGCCTCTGCCCAAAGGACACCTCCTCAGGAGGTCTTGCTTTACCACTCTACCTATTGAGGCTTCCCCTTCCCATCTCTGTTACATCCTTGCTTACTTCTTCCCTAACATGAATTCAAATTGTAATTTTTTGTTTTTATTTTGCACTTACCATCTGACTTTCCCATGAGAATTTGTCAAGTCTGAGATTTCTCTCTGGTTTATCCTCCTACTTTGAAAAATCTGACACTGAGGAGCACATGCATGTCCATGTGGGGTTGATATAATACAGATAGCAGATCAAACTCTAAATTAGTTTCCAGATGCTCTCATCATCACAATATTTATGAGAAGGTGAGAGAAAGTGGTTAAACCGCACCTAATGGCTTCTTATAAAAATCTATTCCACTGGAACTTATGAATATGGCAGAAAATAGTATTCCACCCAACCAATTAGATTTTCTGTGTCATGACTTAACCAGTCTCAGCAAAGTGGACTGATTCATAAATCTGGTAGTAATATCATTGCCAGCTATCTCTTTCCAGATGACCCAAAAGATACAGCAATGTCTGATGTGAATGTGATGGCGCATAAATTGCTATTAAGTCCAGAGGAAATCACTGCTGATATAAAACATCAATTAAGGAAGGAAATTCAGAAGTTTGGACGAAGTAAGTAGTATAGCAATTTTTATTAATTAAACCATGGGAAGTATCTCTCATTTAATGATTTAGAATATATTCAACTTCCCTACCTCTTGAGGCTCATCTGTTGCCAGAAACAGGTTTTCACATAATTTAGGGTGGTTCCTCTTGGACTAAAATGTCACAATGTACACTTATCATCTTTTTTTCTTACTTAGTTATTACTTATAAGAGTTCCATTAGTAAATATGTTTAGGTGTCTTGATTTAAACTTTTAACAAATATTTTTATTGATTTTTAGATAGAGGAAGGGAGAGAAACATCGATGTGAAAGTGAAGCATCAATTGGCTGCCTCCTGCATGCCCCTTACAGGGAATCTGGGATTGAATCTGCATCCCTGGCATGTGCCCTGACTGGGAATTGAACCAGCAACCTTTTGGTGCATGGGACGATGCCCAACCCACTGAGCCACACTGGCTAGGGCTCTTGATTTAAACTTGTAAAATTCATACGCTGTGTAACATTCTAGCCCTTGAGTGATTATGAGATAGTGCATACACCAAGACTGAGTTTTATCACCTCTTCATATTTGAGAAATACTGAAGGTTTATTTTTAAATATATCTTCAGAATATAAAAACTCTTTAAATTGTTTGAAGGAGTACAAAGACCTCTAGAGGAAACAATTGATTGAATTTTCCATCAAGGAAGCAACAAGGTGGGTGCAAAAGAGGAGCTCTCCAATTTTTTAACAGCTGAGGTGAATCGTGGGCACAGGCCCTGACTTGCTTTTCTCAAACCCTGGTCCTCACTCAGAGTTAAGGCTGTCACCACAGTTATTAAGGTTGATATTATCTGAGTCTGTTTCATTCTTCCAAACTCAAGATTTCTATTCACACCAGAGTTTGAGATGGGCATTGACCCTGAGTTGACACACTATGTATTTGCTATATTGTCACTTACCCTGAAAATACATTTTCTATTCCCATGTAAATTCTAAGCTCCTCTTTCCATTCCCTACAGTGCCTCCTACATCATAGGTTCTTTGCACATCTTATGGCTAATGACTTATCTCTTTACTTTTAGATTTAGAAGAAGACACTTAATTCAGTGCCTTGAGAAGTTACTAGAAAAATAGATTCTGACCTTTTTCGGAACAAAGATAATTACACCACAAACATGTAATCCTGTTATCCAAATGATTCATGAGAAACAAGAACCAGATTGCTAAGGAAGTATGGGCATGGTCTTAGGAACTCAGAGAGGCTTCAGTTGGAACAAGAAAATGGGGAACTTAGTCCTACAGCCTTAGGAACCTAGACCTGCCAAAAACCTGAAAGAGCTCAAAAACAGTTTTCTCTCTGAGTCTCCACTTAATGACCTTTACTTTGGCATTGTAAGACCCTAAGCAGAGAGACCGATTCCATAAGAAATCCAGTTTTCCTTTTGTGGAGTACAGTCATACTAGTGTATAGCTCTTAAGAGCATGGGTAATGGAGTAAAGGACACCTGGATTTAAATCTGATTTTAGCTGTGAACCAGTAGTCTTACTTTTGGCAATAACATGACTTCTGGAGGCTCAGTTTTCTCAGGCATTAACTGGAAGTCCTAGCCTCATGAGGTAATTGTGGGATTGAAATAAGAATGGAGTAAGAAGCCATAGCCAATCTTGGCCCATTTTACATGCTCAGTCAATGTTCTTCTCCTCAGGATTGGTGCTGAGTGCATGGCCAAGTACCTAGGAGATGGATAAACTCTGGTATAGAGAGAAGTTCAATGTGAGTCATTCACTTCTTGTCAGTGATCTACTTTGGAGAATATGTAGAGAGCAGACCCCCTCCCACACACACACCAGGGGGCACAGATTAGCTGAGGGAGTTTCAGCACTTTTTTAGACTTTTTTAAAAAATTGATTAAGGTATTACATATGTGTCCTTATTACCCCATTGCTCCCCCCACCTCACTCCCATTCATGCCCTCACCCCCTTGGTGTCTATGTCCATTGGTTGCACATTTTGACAGGATAGTATTACCTGGGAGTCCTCAGAGCTCACTGTCTGAGGCAGAGGCGGATGAAAATTAGTCTATCCCTCCCCTGGGAATTACTCTCAAGGAGGAAGAGTGAGTGGAAAACATTCTGGATTTAGGGTCATATGGCAAATAGGAACCAATGGGGGACTGTGAGTCTGAGTTAGCCTAAGGCTGTAGAGTCTGAGGACAACACTGAAGGAATGAAAAGAATCTGGAATTTACTAGTAAGATAGACCTAGCTCTAAGTAGTTGCTTCAGGTGTATCCTCAATTTGCTCTTGACCTGGGGCTTAGGTTTGCACACCTTTTTGTAAACTGAGGTTCTTGACAGCATTGACCTCCTAGGTTGGTTGAGATAATTTATTCATTTGGGTAGACCCATGATGGTGGCAGAGTAGGTGGAAGTTACACTCACCACCTCCCAGAACAAAACTGGACTTAAAACTAAAATACAGAACAATTTTAATAACCAATTGAAAACTAGCTGAAGAGAAATCTTATAACCAAGAATTTACAGAAGAAGCCATATGGAGATGGTAGGAAGGGTAGAGCTGTGAAAAGGACTGGCTCAGCAGCCAAATGGGGGTGGGGGCTAAGAATCCGGAGGGATATCTCAGCTGCAAAGGTTCCTCCTGAAAAACCTAAAATTTTTCCTGAGGAGTGAGGGATTTCAACCCCATACCAGGCTGCCCAGGGCACCAGAGGCAGGAAGAGAAGCCCACATAACATCTGGCTGTTAAAATCAGTGGGATTCTGTCTGCCAGGGAGAGATGGATGTCTGCTAGAAACCCAGGCAACTTCTTCTTAAAAAAATTTTAAAATAAATATATTATTTATGAAATCCCCAAATAATATACAATGCAATATTAGCCATAAAAAGAAGAAATTCTTGCCCTAACCGGTTTGGCTCAGTGATAGAGCATCAGCCTGCGGACTCAAGGGTCCCAGGTTCGATTCTCAAGGGCATGTACCTGGTTGCTGGCACATCCCCAGTGGGGAGTGTGCAGGATGCAGCTGATGATGTTTCTCTCTCATCGATGTTTCTAACTCTCTATCCCTCTCCCTTCCTCTCTGAAAAAATCAATAAAATATATTAAAAAAAAAGAAGAAGAAGAAATTCTTAACTTTTGCAACAACATGGATGCATCTAGAGGGTATTATGCTAAATGAAACTAGGCAGACAGAGAAAGACAAATACCATATGATTTCACTTACATGTGAAACCTAAAACAAAATAAATAAACAAAATGGAAACAAATTCATAGATACAAAAAGGGGGTGGTGTTGGCGGACTGGATGAAAAAGGTGAAGGGATTAAGAAGTATTAATTAGCAGTTTAAAAACAGGCATGGGGTTGTAAATATAGCATAGTAAATATAGTGTATAATACTGGTGGTGTCAGGTGGGTAGTAGACTTACTGGGGATCACTTTATAAGTTTTATAAATGCCTAATCACTATGCTATACACCTCAATCTAATATAATGTTGAATAGCAACTGTAATTGAAAAATAATTATTTTAAAAAAACAAGAACATCTGAGTTAGGCTTCCTTCCAGGGCTGAAATTGTGCACCCAAGAAAAAGATCCCTCTGCATGACTTAGATCAAGTTCCCAAGATAGTGTCCTCCCTTAGGACTGAAAGAGACCAACTTCCTTTCCAGGGCTGAGATAGAGCACCTCAGAAATAGCCCCACTCCCCACAGAGTCCCCGAGGAACCACCCACCACAGGGTTAAGGTAGTGCACCCATGTGAGAGCCCTCTCCCAGAAAGAGTCACCACATTCATATTGAGCTTGATGACCAATGAAAGTTCTGCTTAGAGCAAGCATACAAGGACACCCTCCCCCCCCCGCTCCGCCACACACACAAAGGTTGAAATCTAGATCTGGCTGGAGTGGCCCAGGTGTGATTCAATGGATGGCAGAGAGTTTTTGAGGTGCCACACCAGTGGAACTAGCTGTAAATCCACTGTCTGGAATTAGAGATATATCATGCAAGGAAGAATGCCTTTGCCCAGGGCTGAGAGAGTTCACCCAAGGAAAATTCCCTTCCAAAACATGACTGAGATAGAGCGCACTGGAAAGAATGCCTCATCACAAGGCTAAAATAAGGGACACAAGTAACCCAAACAAGAGTTAGAGTACTCAAGGAAAAGTACCCTCACCCCCAGTGTCGAAATTCTCACTTTGCTGGAGGAGCCTGGCAGAAATTCACAGAATGTCAATAAGGTTGTCATTGTGCCACACCAGTGGAACGTTCTAGAAATCTGCCTTCTGGAAGTTGCTGGAAATCTGCCTCTAAAGTGTCTAGTAATGTTGTACACAGGGAAGTAAAAGTCTCACCAGAAGCACTCGGATATATTATTGCCAAAGGAAGGTGTAAGGGAAGCTGCTGGCCAAGGAGTGATCCTGGCCACCATGCCCCATGCCCGGCACTAGCCAGGCTCCAGAGAAGCCACGTGAGATGACAAGCCCAGTGGTGAAGCCTGGTGCTCAGCAGGAGCCAGCAGTGCCAGCATACCTGAACTAGGAAGCAAAATTTTTCCCTTTCCCGGTCTCTGCTGCCCTCTAGTGAACAATCCTCATTAACCACTGCCACATGAGAAAAATTTAAAGGGAGGACCCAGAACATTTTTTACAAAGCAGGAAAAAGGAGTGAATTTGGAGCTTACAGGCAATACAACCAGCACACTTTATTAATAGATTAAAAGAGGAAAGTCATGCGATCATTGAAATGAGTGCAGAAAACACATGGGATAAAGTGCAATAACTATTTATGAAGAAAAATCTAAAAGTATTTATTAAGAAGGGTATATACCAGAAATCTATAACATGCAATATTCCTGGGTGAAAAATTGGAAATGTTTCCTATACGATTAAAAAAAATCCACAAGACAAGGATGTCCACTGTTATCTCTTCTATTCAACACTGCATTACAAGAATTCCTACCTTGTACCTTCAGGTAATGAATAGGGCTATCCACAGAGTGAGATCTCAGACTATTGAATTATTAACAAATCTCAAGAACAGTGCTTTTCAGGGAGTCACCAGGCACATCAAGTAGTGACAATTGTCTGAGAATAGAGATGCTGGGAAGCTCCAATCAGTTTTGTCCTCTCCAATAGCTGATAGGTTGCTGGTGTTCAGAACTACTCTAGAATAGAGGTCATTGGTTTCAAGGCTACCACGGAGCTGAGGAGGGAAAGAATAGTGCAAGTTACAACATCCCAGCATTCACTGTTGTATTGTTATCTAGCCATTTTACTTGAATAAACACTCTTCAGGTTGTTGCAAACATTTTGTTAATTACAAGAGTTCTGAAATGCTTATTTTGACAATATTTGCCAGTGTTCCCATTGCTTTCATGCCAGAATGGATTTTCACGGGTCCTTGCTCCACCAATCCAGAATTGCTTCTTCATATACACTACATTTTAAATTAAGTATACATCTGATGAAATAGACTGTAAGTTACTTATACTACTTTTCTTTTTGTTCTGAAGGAAACTAACATAGGCAGTAGCTGCATACTATAATGAAATACCTAAAGAAAGGCCTTACATGTTGCTTCTCAAGCCAACTGGTTTTAGTGAATTCAATATGAGGATATGAGTGCAGATTCAGAGAGTGTATTAGTTATTTTGTGTGTGTGTGTTGTGTGTATTAGTTTTTATTTTGTGTAACATTATCCAAATTTAGTGGCTTAAAAGCTTACCCCAAACTTAGTGGCTTAAAATAACACCCATTTCTTAGTTGACAGTTCTGTGGCTCAGAAGTCTTAACAGTTTTGAGTTGGTGAGGTCTTAAAAGGCCAAAATCACAATTTTAGCCAAGCTGTGTTCTCATCTGGAAGATGTAGGATGGAATGTGCTTCCAAATTCATTCAGATTATTGTTGAGTTTTAAGAATACTTTGAATATTTTAGAGAGTTGTCATTTATTGCATATGTCTTTTGCAAATATTATTTTCCCAGTCTGTGGCTTGCCTTCCCATTCACTTGACATTGTCTTTTGCAGAGTATATGTTTTTAATTTTAGTGAGGGTCCAGCTTGTCAATTTTTCTTTCATGGACTTTGGGTTGTGCTTACAGTATCATATCTAAAAAGTCACCATCATACCCAAGATTATCTAGGTTTTCTCCTATGTTATCTTTTAGAAGGTTTATACTTTTGCATTTTACATTTAGGTCTATGACCAATTTTGTGTTAATTTTTGTGAAGGGTGTAAGGTCTGTGTTTACATTATTTTTTGTTTGCATGTGGATGTCCAGTTGTTCCAGCACCATTTGCTGAGAGTCTATTTTTGCTTCATTGCATTTCCTTTTTTTTTTGTCAAAGATCAGTTGACTATTTTATGCGAGTCTATTTCTGAGTTCTCTATTCTGTTTCATTTCTCTATTTGCTTATTCTTTTGCCAATACCACACTGTCTTGATTACTATAGTCTTGAAGTTGGGTAGTGTCAGCCTCCAAATTTGTTCTTTTCCTTCAATATTGTGTTGGCTATTCTAGATCTTGTGCTTCTCTGTATAAACTTTAGAATCAATTTATTGATATCCACAAGACAGCTTGTTGGAATTTTGACTAGAATTACATTGAATCTATGGATCAAGTTGGGAAGAACTGACATCTTGACAACCAAAAGTTGTTTTTTCTCTCAGTTTGTCCACACTGAGCATCCAGCAACTTGTACATCATAGTTCAGGTTTTGCTACCCTGGCACTGGTTCTCATGGTGGTTTCTGGTCATGAGGCTCTGCTCCAGTAAGTCATAACTCCCTGTTATTTGTCTGTTTGTCTTTCCAATATTGGGGGCAATGGTTTACCCTGCTCTCTCTTCTCTTACAGATCTAAGAAGAGTTGATTTTCCAGTCTGTTCAGACTTTTACTTGTTGTTGAGTTGGAGTGTAGACTTCTGAGCTCCTTACATGTGGGTCTGGAAACCATAAGTTAGTGATTTAAAAAAACGATTATTACATCTCATAATTTGATATGTCAGGAATTTGAACAAGGCTGAGATGGGCAATAATTCTGCTCCATATAGCATAAAGTGGTTTCAGATGGAAGCTGGACTACTCTAGAGCATTTTGTTGTGTAAATAGCACATAACATTTGCCTTTCAAAAATGTGCAATTCAATAACCTAAAATACATTCATAATGTGTAATCACCATAAAACTATCTGGTTCGAGAACTTTTTCACTATCTTAAAAAGAAACTCCATTAATAGTCATTCCCCATTTTTCACCTCTCTCCAGCCCCTTGCAAAGAGTTATCTACTTTCTGTCTATGGATTTGCCAGATCCTGATATTTCATATAAATGGAATCTTACACTATGTGGCCTGTTTTGTCTGGCTTCTTTCACTTAGCATAATGCTTTTGATGTTCATCCATGTCGTAGCATGTATCAGTACTTCGTTCCCAGCAATGTATGAAGGTCTCAATTTCTCTACATCCTAAACACTAGTTATTTTCCTTTTTCTTTTATTACCATCCTAGTAGGTGTGAAATGGTATCTTATTGTGGTTTTGAGTTGCATGTCTCTAATGACTAATGATATTGAGCATCTTTTCATGTGCTTGTATGCCAGTTGTATATGTTCTTTGACGATATATCTTTTCAAATGTTTTATATTATTAATACTAGACTCTTACCAATGCATGTTTTGCAAATATTCTCCTATCCTGTGGGTTGATTTTTCATTATCTGATAGAGTCTTTGATGTACAAAAACTTTTAATTTTGATGAAGTCAAATTACTTGTATTTTTCTTTTTTGCTTATGATTTTTGTGTCATATTTTAAAAACTACTGCCAAATCCAAGGTCATGAAGGTTCACTACAAAGTTTCCTTCTAAGATTTTTATGATTTTAGCTCATATATATTTAGGTGTTTGTTCATTTTAATTTTTTGTATATGGTATGAGTCAAGGGTCCAACTTCTGTTATTGATTTCTAGTTTGACTCCATTATAGCAAAGAAGTTACTTTGCATGGATTCAATCTTTGAAAATTTGTTAAGACTTATTTTGTGGCTTAATATATGGTCAATTTTTGAGAATACTATGAACACTTGAGAAGAATGTACTCTGATGTTTTTGGGTGCGATATTCTGAAGATTTCTTAGGTGTAATTGGTTTATAGTGTCATTCAAGTCCTCTATTTCCTTATTGATCTTCTGACTAGTTGTTCTATCTGTCACTGTGCTAAGCCTAAAGATGAGGCAAGGTGAAATCTTACAGTCTTCTCAGGTCTCTTCTGACTCTGAGTCTTGCCCAGGACATGCACATGGTTTTCTAGTAACCTAGGTATACATGGGAGTATTTCAAAGCCCTTATTCTCCAAAGTATCTCACTCCCCAATTTTTTCTCCCAGGATTTTGGCATGTCTACTGTTTTTTTTATAAACAGAAGCAGCTTGTTCACTTGCCTTTCAATATTTTTGAGGACCATTCTCCACATAGCTGATGTTCCACCTTAAGAGAGTTTGGAGTTAGGTGAAACAAGCAATCAATCCCCCTTTATCAAACCTTCAGGGAACCCCCAAGATAGCTTCAAACAGACAAACATAATTCCTTGGGAATAAGGTCCACTCTCCTCCCTGAAGAATCAGGGACCCACACTAGGAATGCAGGCTGCCGTCTTCAAGACCACTGCTATACCAAGGAGGGGAATGGGGCAAGAACAAGTGAAAATGCCATAAGACTCTCCTATCATGTTTCAATGGCCTTTCTCCTGATTCAACATTTGCTTGGTTGCTATGAACTTTTGACTATCTGAGTTCCAATAAAATTGATTCTGACAGTCTCCCCGCCCCACCCCCCACTCCCCAGTGTTTTTAGTGTTTCTGGAGAGTGATTGACCTCCAGAGTACTCTACACCATTTGCACCAACATCATTTAATTCTATGAGTGACATTTGAAGTTTAAATCTTTATGTTAACACCTTAATTGAACTGTACTTTTTTTCTGGAAGGAATAACAAATCACAAGAAAGACAAAACTAGAAATTTCTCTAACATTAATAAACTTGTGAAAATCAATAAAAGGATTTATTTCATATATTCAAAGTCAAAATCTCTTTGTATGCATAATTTTTTTTCAAATTAATACAAACGTAACAATACTGCTCCATATAAACCTTTATATAAATATTAAAGGAAATAATACATACTTTTTCCCTTAGTGCTTTCAAAGCACAAAATGCACAAGTCCACCTGAAGACTTACTGTCATCACATGCAAGAACAAATGTCAGGGGTTGGGGCAGCCTCAGGTGCACTTTGTAATGTCTCTAGACAAAATAGAAGAGAGTTGGAGGTAGATTGTTTGGTGACTCTCCCTGCCCCCCCTCCCACAGAGAAATAAATTACCCGAATAGCAGCTTTTTTACTCTTTGATTCAAACTGTCCTGAATATGTCACTGTTTAAAAGGCACAGCTGGAAATTGTTGAAAACATTGTTCAGCAGACACAAGATTACCAGTTGGACTCTGAACTTCTGTTCTTTCTAAAGGACATAGTAAGAGCACCAAGTAGTGCTCTATTTACATGTGGGCCCTAGTCACTCTGGAAATGCCCAGATGAGTGAACCTTTATCACCTGTGGTAGGGGCGACAGTGTTTACTGAATTTAACCTGCTGCATTAATAGCATTACCTAACTCAATTGGGAAAAGAAACAACACAAATTAATACTTTTAGAGGAAATTCTTAGGGCAAAAGCCAGCTTTTACTGCTAGAATTCATAAAATATAAAAATTTACACAGCTTTTTCTTAGCTTGTGGAAGGCAATTCCCTTGACTAAAGCATTCTAGGAAGCTTCAACAATATCCTGTTCCATCCTACAGCACAGAAAACTTGTCCTTTTTTTCTCCTTGGTCTTTGCATTAACATGAAGATCTGCTGTTGATGTGATTAATGTTGTTAAGAAGGTGGTGGGAATCCATTTTTTCTAGTGCCTTCTCAAGGTACTGGATTAAGACTCGTCTTTTAAATCTAAAAATAAAGATAAATGTTATTAACCAATAGATACTTAAAGCACTATGATATGCAAGGCACTATGCTGGATACAATTGGAACTGACAATGGACATAGAGTAGAAATGTCTCCTCATGTAAAGATAGGGTTTAGCAAGTGCTAACAGTGCCACTTAGGGCCCAAGCCTACTTCAGACTGTGGTGAGCCTATAAGGCTCCACAGAATAGGATAAATGAGTTGGACTCAGGTATCTAAATGCCTCTGAAGAAATTCAACCATGAGTGAGGGCCAGGGTTTGAGCAAAGCATGGAAGAGCCTATTCCTCCCCAAGTCCTGTATTGGGCCCTAGTGCTTAAAAAAGAACAAGCTCCTCTTTACACCCACCTTGCAGCTTCCTTGATGGTAAATTCAACAAATTGTTTCTTGACTACAAGAGGTCCTTGCACTCCTTCGAGCAAAATGAAAATTCTTTCATACTCTGAAGATATTGAAAAAAACTTTAGTATTTAAAAAAATGTGAATGGGAAATAAAATTCAATCTTTACACATCCTTAAGCCATCATTCTTCATGGGTGGAAGTTAGTTATAGTTTGTTTTTCAAACATTCAAATCAAACCATCTGTGCATATCTACTAAGGAAACACTTATAAACACTAATCAAATGTGGTAGGCTGACTAATGGTCCCCGACACTACCCATGTCCTAATCCCCAAACTTCTGAATATGTTACCTTATATGGTAAAAGGGACTTTATTTTGAAGATGTAATTAAGTGATGGATCATGAGATGAGGAGATTACCCAGGTTTGTGCATGTAGGCCCAAATAATTACAGACATCCTTCTAAAAGGAAGGCAGTAGAGTTAGAGTCAGAGAGAAAAGATGTAAGGATGGTAGCAGAGGATAGAGGTTTGAAGGTGGAGGAAGGGGCCATGATCTAAGGAACACAGGCAGCCTATAGAAATTGGAAAAGATAAGGAAACAGATTCTTTTTAGATTCTCCAGAAGGAATGCTGGCCTTCCAAAACTTTCATGTTAGCCCAGTGAAAATCATTTCAGAATTCTGACTTCTACAACTGTAAGATAATATAGTTTTAAGCCACAAAGTCTGTGGTAACTTGTTACAGCAGCAAAAGGAAACTATTACAATTAAGTAAGGTGGGGGAGAGAGAAAGGTGCATTGCATCTTTAAAGTTAAAGCAAGAGGAATCACTTTAAATTATGTGAAAACCCAATGCTTCCCCAAAATGCACCGCAAGAGAGCTTGAATCTACTCTGAATTTTACAATGAGAGGGACCTCCCATTATATGATTCATAGATGTTCTTTCACTACTTACTTCGTCCAAATTTTCGAACTTCTTTCATTAACTGATGTTTTATATCAGCATTGATTCCTTGTGCCATCGCAGGAGTTATCTGCAATGTATTTGGCACAGTTCTGAAAGTTGTTACTGAGACTTTCTGATCATCTGCGGGGACACTGCAGTTTTTGGTTCCTCCAAGTGCATTACTACAAGGTTTGTTAATCAGGACATCTTTCCTTAGACTAGTAAAGTCATCAGACAGAGAATCCAATCGGTTGGGTGGAATACCATCTCCTGTCATATTCATAAGCTCTGGTGCAGCAGATTTTGACAAGAAGCCATCAGGTAGGATTTGACCATTTTCCATCTTCTCCTCATGGACATCGTGAGTGACAGTAGCATCTGGAAACAAAATTCAGAAGCTGAGCTGTGACGTAGGTGTATTATATCAGCTCCGCAGGTAGACCCCAGTGTTCCTCAGTTTTGAGGAAATTAGTTGTTTCATAAAGCAAGAAGAGGTTACCAGATGGAGTCTGAGACCCTTCAAATTGAACTCAGGAAGATAATACAGCTAATCCACTTTATTTTCTTCATGGCACTATGATTACATATGGAAACTAAGTAAGACAGTACAACTAATATTCTCAGATCCCTGGCACTTGTAGTTTAGTGGCAGCTTATGCTTTACAAGCTGAAAATCAGCAAGTCTCACTTGATGTCATGATTTCTGTAATTTACCTATAAAATGGCATGCTTTACTAAGCTTGACACCAAACTATGTGGGTCCCTTTCATCCTCCCTCCTATTCATCTCAAAAGACCTAAGAAAACAGAGGTATGAGGCCTCTCAATGTACTCCATAACCAAAATCCCAGTCAGCACATGATCTTCTTCACTTATTTTCTCTGTCTCAGAAAAGTGAATTTCTTTTTAGTCCAAATCTGATACACCTACTTCATTTTCTCATCCTCCCCTGTGCCAGGCATCATGCCAGGATATGGGGGTCAGCAGTTAAGACAGACAGAAACAATACCTACCCTTATGGAAGCTACATTCTGATAGGACAGTCAGATAGTAAAGGCATAATGAGCAAATGAAATGACAGTTTGAATTTGTGTTAGGGAGAAGAAAACAGGGATGTGACAGACATCAGAAGGGGGGGTCCTCAATGGATGGGGTGGTCGGGCAAGGCCTTTTGAGCAGAGCCTGGAGGAGGAAAAACAGCCTGCCCTGTGCACATACAGAGGAAGTTCCAGGCTGCAGTAGGGCAAGTGCAGGACCCCTAGAAGGGTTCAATCCGGGACCATAGAGTAAAGGACAGAGGCAGACAGAACAAGGAGACAGATAGGACATGTGTTAACAGAGGATGGCAGGAAGAGGGTAAAGGGAGGATAAATGATGATGGAAGGAGACTTGATGTTGGGCGGTGAACATACAATATAATATATACTAGAGGCCCGATGCACAAAATTCGTGCAAGAGGAGGCCTTCCTTCCCCCTGGCACCCAGGACCCAGGCTTCCCTCACAGCCCTGGCTTTGTCTGGAAGGACATCCGGTCTAATTAGCATATTACACTTTTATTATTATAGACTAGAGGCCTGGTGTACTATATTCATGCACGGAGGGGGGGGTCCCTCAGCCCGGCCTGCACCCTCTCGCAATCTGGTACCCCTGCCTGATCACCCCTAACCACTCGCCTGCCTGCCTAATTGCCCCTAACCACTCTGCCTGCCTGCCTGATCACCCCTAACCACTCGCCTGCCTGCCTGATTGCCCCTAACTGCTTGCCTGCCTGCCTGATTGCCCCTAACCACTCTCTTGCCTGCCTGATCACCCCTAACCGCCTCTGCCTGCCTGCCTGATTGCCCCTAACTGCCTCTGCCTGCCTGCCTGATCACCCCTAACCACTCTGCCTGCCTGATTACCCCTAACCGCCTCTGCCTTGGTCCCTGCCACCACAGCTTAGTCCGGAAGGACATCCGGAATGACTTCCGTAAGGTCGTTTGGCAGTCCAATCTAATTAGCATATTACACTTTTATTATTATAGATGATGTATTATAGAATTGTAGAAATCTATATAATTCTATTAGCCAATGTCACCCCAATAAATTCAATTTAAAGAAGAGGATGGCAGGTCCAGGTTGTGAAGATCTTGTAGACTAGAGTTGGGAGTTGAGAATCTGTTGTGAGTGCATAGGGAAGCTGATAATGAGTTTTCAGGATGGACATAGCATTGTCTGATTTCCATGTTGACATGATCACTCTGGCTGCAGGGCAGAAATAGGTCAGATGAGGAGGAGGTGAGCAGCCTGGTAATCAAATAAGAAGCTATTGTAGTAGCTTGGTGACTGACAGAGATGGTATCATAACTGAGGGACAGAGAAGTGTGGGATGCAATAATTATATTGGTCATCAAGTTCCCTAGACCTGCTCACAGATGGAAGTGAGAGAAGAATAAAAGAGAAATCATGGTGACTCTGGTTTTTTCACCTGAACCACTGGGTAAATAGTGTCAGGGGTGTGCAGATGCTAGTGCACAACTGCTCAAGAAAGTGGATTATGTGCACCTCTTCTTGATCTGGTTCAGTGACCTCACATTGATAGCTTGACATCAATAATGTTAGCATTATTTATACTGTGGAAATCTGTAAACACTGTGATCCAGGGCTTCTCCATCCTCCCAACCCCTTCACCCATGGAGAGCTGGCTGTCACAGCTTTACAAACACACTGCTGGATGGTGTCCTTAACTGCATTGGGGATGGCTGCAGGTAGAGCTATTTCAGAGAGAGGGAAGGTCAGGCAGGAGTTCAGTTGAAACAAATGAAACCTACCAGGTTTTATATGTCCATTAGTCACCTAAGTGGAGATACTGTGTCCACAGTTCAATTTAAGTCTGGAGTTTGGAGCAAGTTATAGTCTAGAGGTATAGATATCTGAGTTGTTGAAATGTAAATCTTATTTAAAGCCCCAAGACTGCATAGAATTATCTAGGGAGAGAGCAGTGAAGAGGAAAAGGTCCAGAAATAAGCTTTGGCATATGAGCATGACCAATGGACACAGACAATAGGGGGTGAGGGCATATGCTGGGGGCCGGGAGAGGGTGGGGAGAGGTCAATGGGGTGAAAAGGAGAGATATGTAAAACTTGCAACAATAAAGAATTTTAAAAAAAGAATTGAGCTTTGGGTCCCTACACTATTTAAAGGTGCCCCTCTTTCTGATCTGGTTCAGTGACCTCACAAAGAAGGGGAGAAATCAGAAAAGAGTATAAAAAGCAGGTGTTATGAAATGAGGAAAGACCCAGTTGTTGGTGGTGTCTGGGAACCCAAAAAGTTTCCATGGAGGAGGGAGTGAACAACTGTGTCAAATGATGTAAGAAATAATGGCTATGTGTGGCAGACACCGGGGCCCTTGATGAGGCCTGTTTTAGTGGAGTGGAGGAGACAGAGCCAGGGTGCACCAGATTAAAGCAAAAAGAGGAGATGAGGACATAGAGAGCAAGTGCAGATCCATATTCTTATGAGCCCATTTGCTCCTAGTGCCTCAGGAACCTGCTCTATCACTCTGACTGGAACAGCAACTCCAAATATTTGCACCTCATTATACCTTGCGTTGGCAAGACAAACATGCTCACATCTCTCAATTCTAATTTACATAGTTAATTACTATGTATGTATGGCTTTTTTCCCCCTTGATAGAAATTGAGATCCTTGAAATAGGGTCTCTGCTTCCCGGGCCCTCTGTACCTACCACTTTGATTATTTCATATTGGTTTACTTAATGAACAAAACTGAATACAAAAGAAATGAATACAAAGAAAAATAAAACTATTTAGTGTCTTAGTCCTGTAGGAGACATAAGGAAATCACAGCCACTACTCTATACCTGTATGTACAAGAGTGGGTTTTATGAGGTTTGGATAAGATGGGAACCACGAGGCTGAAGGTGGTCCCTTTCCGCCCACATGGTTAGTTACAGTAGGTGGTGTTTGTGGTTTCCTCAACAGCAGGGACATACTCCGCCTTCTCTTAGATGACAGAGGGCTGTTGGGTTCTCCAGGACGTTTCACTTTGTTTTGTGGCCCTGTTACAAACTCATCTGCTTCATCAATCATCATTCCCTAAAAAACATTAATGAACATATCCCATTAACAACAACATTGGAAGCACTCTTCATATGCATATACAATCATGTATTACATCATCAATATAAGTCTTAATCATAGGCCAAAGATTTATCATGCCCCACACAGGCTCTGTTCTTAGAAGATGCTACTCAATTTTAATCCAGTCTAAGTGAAACAAGGAGGAGACTGAAATATAAGGTGTTCCCCAGCTGGTGTGGCTCAGTTGGATGAGAGTTGTCCTGTGCACCAGGAGGTTCGCTAGTTTGATTCCAGGTCAGGGAACATGCCCGGGTTGTGGGATCAATCCCCAGTGGGGGTCATGCAGGAGGCAGCCATCAATATTTCTGTCTCATCTATGTTTCTATATCTTTCTCTCCCCCTCTCCATTCCTCTTTCTAAAATCAGTAAAAAATTGTTTATAGTGTTGACCCAAGATCAAGCAAAATACAATCACAATTAACCAGAAAGCTTGAAGAATGCACAATTCTCAGCAATCAAAAGGGGAATAAACACACAGTGACCTTTATGGTCAATCTCTCTCTCTCTCTGACATACACCCTCCCCCTCATATTTAGATTTCTAGTAGGAATAACCTAAATAAAGCAACATCACCCCGTACTTCATGTTTCAAGAGGAGTAATTTACTACTATCTAGATAGTGCACTAGACATCTGAATTATGGAAACAGGAAATAAATGGTAATCTCAATATTAAATGAATTAGTGTGTGGAGGTGGGAAAAAATACAGACTCTGGAAATGGAAAGATATGGGTTTAAACCCTGTCTCTTACTAGCTGTGTCATTTAAAATGGTTAGGGTAAACCATTTTACCACTATGAACTCTGATTTCTTCTTAGTAATACTCATCTGCAGAACAGTTGTGTACATTAAATGTGATCATTTCAAACACCAGCTCCTACCAGGTACTCAATAAATGTCAGCTATTGTTGTCTTCAACCTAAACAATCTTGCATCAGGAGGTTCCTACTTTCCATTCACAGAGAGCCTTGGAGGCATATTTTATCTTTTAAATTAACAGGAGAATCTCTGTTTTATAATTCATCTTGTCAAGAAGAAATGAATTATAGCAAGAATAGCATGTTTAGGCAGATAAAGAAATAGGTATTCTACCTTTTTATCTTGTTTAAATGGATTGCCAAAAGTATGCAGTCTTTTGGGTTGATCTGGATCAATCTCTCGAAGTGGAGAAGCCAATGTCTTTAGATATTCCTGGTAGTTTCCCATTTGTGCGACTGGAACACTATGAAGGGAATCTGCAAAATCACCATAAAAGAAACAAGATGCTATATAACTTAAGTGTATGGTCCTTCTGAGAGGACATGTTCATAGTCTGCTTAGCAATATGTATGTTGGATCTGATAATCTAAAAGCTCGAATCTAGCATTCTAGGACCTAAAATAATCTCTGTTCATTCCATTCATTACTACTCTGCCATCATTACTGCCTAAAATCTCAAATCACTAGTTCGAGAACAACTCCCTTACCCTTCAAACCAGGTTTGACAATGTACCACCATTTCAACTCAAAATACCATATTTGCTCTGTGTTTCCAAGAGCCTAGGCTCCATGGTTTTCTTTTATTATCCAGAGAACCTTTGTTACTGGTCTCACCCTCTTGGATAATTTGATTACAATCGCAGGCTCTCTTCATAGAAAAGTCCTTTCCTCCCCCAAAAACTTGTTGTATAATTTCCAGAGGTTGGCCAGGCTAAGATTTGTACATTTAAATGGAAAAGTGACTCTGTTTGAAATGAATCAAATGGTGTATAAGGGAATTGTACATTGTCACCAATTAACATGGACACTATCTGGTTCATTCTTTTCATGCAACTGAGGAATTATGGATTGAATTCATCACAGTAGTGGGTGACATAGTATGGGGGCATGCAATATCTGAGATCTGAAAGAATGAGGTTCTACCACTTTCCAACTCAGTAACCGTGGGCAAACTACTAAAATACTCACTTGCAGTTAGCATATCTATAAAATAGGTATAAATTATTATCTATTTCCTGAGGTTATTTTGAGGCTTGTAGGTGCTAAAGCATGGAATGTAATATATGCACTGATTAATGTACACTTTTCCTTAAACCTGAGAACAGTAAACTTGTGTTTGGATAGATACAGGATTTAGTGAAAATAGGCATTCTAAACATTAAAATATTGCAAAAATAACCTTCCTAATTCTATATAATAAAATATGCAAATTGACCAAACGACCAGTCGCTATGATGTGCACTGACCACCAGGGGGCAGGTGCTCAACACAGGAGCTGCTCTCTGGTGGTCAGTGCGCTCCCCCAGGGAGAATGCTGCTCAGCCAGAAGCCAGCTCATGGCTGGCGAGTGCAGTGGCGGTGGCAGGAGCCTCTCCCGTCTCCACAGCAGTGCTAAATACCCCCCGGGAGATATCTGTCGGCGATCAGGCAGGGGTCCTGGAATGCAAGAAGGCACAGGCCAGGTTGAGGTCCCCCCCGCTAGTGCATGAATGTCATGCACTGGGCCTCTATTCTATACTAATAAAAGGATAATATGCTAATTAGACCGGGAGACCTTCTGGACATCCTTCCAGACAAAGCCATGGTGGCGGGGCTGAGGCAGAGGCGGTTAGGGGCGATCAGGCCAGGAGGGGAGGGCAGTTGAGGGTGATCAGGCTGGCAGGAGGGGCCAATTGGAGGCGAGCAGGCTGGCAGGGGGGCAGTTGGGGACAATCAGGCCAGCAGGGGGGGCAGGTGGGAGTGAGCAGGCCAGCAGGCAGAATGGTTAGGGACAATCAGGCAGGCAGGCAGATGAGCGGTTAAGAGCCAGTGGTCCTGGATTGTGAGAGGGACCTAAACCAGCAGTCAGACATCCCCCAAGGGGTCCCAGATTGGAGAGGTGCAGGCCGGGCTGAGGGACACCCCCCCCCATACGAATTTCATGCACCGGGCCACTAGTTATATAATAAACACCTTCATTTACACCAGTCTTGACATTTTCTTAATCAACAAAAATGACTTTTGTGTTCATTTACCTTCATCTTGTGCAACAATAAAATTGTGTGTTTTCAGCAGATTGGATCTCATTCTGGTTAACTGGTCTAAAAGATCTCTACGTGAAATATCATAAGCATTTCTATATGTCTGAGGTTTCAAATCCTATTTGAAATGAAACAAATAATTTTAGTTATTCCTGAGACTTTTAATATAGAAATACAATTCTTAACCCTCTTAAAATCTTAGTAAAGGACTCTACATTCACTAAAATTGACTACAGTAGAATTTTCCCAGTGGAAAATTTATACTTGCTGGCCTTGTTCTGAATTCTAATACACCTGCAAAGTATTCAAAACCACTGGGAATATTCTTTTTCAAGTGTGTCATTTAAAACATCAAATCCTGAGATTTATTCCTGTGGTAGCCTTGCAGGCCCACTGCTTAAAATCTAGATGTGTTCCTCTGGCACCATGGAGGTGAGTTGCTAGGATCTCCCCCCAGGAAGCAATGGCTGCTGAGAAGAGTGTTGTTAGTGGGGCTAGGGCTCTGCTGCAGCATTTGATCTGAGGCCATACTCTTCCCAGGCTGTCCCCTGCCAATGACTGAGAATTATAGGAATATTTGGCATTGGCCAGTTCTGCCCAATGTGGACCTCCTTTATGGGAAATCTTGGTGCCAGATGTCCCTGTTGAGCTGGCCAAGACTTTCTCCCAACTACACCGAATGTCTGAGGTTCTTCATAACCTTTTCTCCCTTCCTTGCCTCCTTCTTCTCACAGGTTCTAGGTCAGCAGTATAATCTGAAGGATCTCTATGCTTACAACTGTTCCCACTCCCCTTTATCTTTCACAGACATTACCCCCTAAACATATCTTGTACATTTAATTCCATATCGGTGTCTGCTGGCAGGATAATTCCTAAACTGGTCCATCAATATATATAAGATCCAAAACAGCATTGTAATTATTTCAAAACTGAAGTAATGTGAGAGACATAAATGTGTCAGACAAGTTCAAACAAACACAAACTATTTATGCCATAATTTACCTTGTTTAAAAGCCCTACTTGAAAGCCAGCAAATTCTTTGGTATTCAATTCAGTCAGTCTTGACGAAGTTTCCCCTATGATTTCTTTCAATAGTTTTCGGAAATTTTTATTGTGAGT
Organism: Eptesicus fuscus; assembly: GCF_027574615.1. Taxonomy (NCBI): domain Eukaryota; kingdom Metazoa; phylum Chordata; class Mammalia; order Chiroptera; family Vespertilionidae; genus Eptesicus; species Eptesicus fuscus. The sequence goes on from NC_072473.1 coordinate 107,772,278, forward strand.
CAAGGACATACCACCTCCAGAATGATTTTTCACTTTGATTCCAATTTCCTGGGGAGGTTTCTTCCCCACTGATGCTAGAATTCGTTCTGACTCTAGTTTGGTCTAAAATGAAAGTACATAGTATGTTATAAAAAGGTCTGTATCATCACTGCCATTTTTACTACTTAAGAAAGACGATACTTTAAGAATCCCACAGATAATTTTTAATTGCAAATCACAGAAAAATGAATAATTAAACATTTTCCTGTGCTTCTCTGTACTACCACTGCAAACAGAGAGAGGGTCTAGAAAGACAAGTAACTTAATACATTTTTTCATCTTGTCTTATTTCAAAACTATGATTAAATCATGGAGGGAATGGAAACCATGGATAAGAATTACATTCATAGACATTTAAAATCACATTTTGTTATTGTAAAATCTAGTCTACATATTCATCTTTGACTCTGTATTTATAAATATAAACTAGTGCTAAAATTCAGATTGCATAGATTGGTATTTAAAAAAACCCACAATTTAGTTTTAATATTGAACCATGCAAAAAATTAATGCTTAATTTAACAAATATTACCAAGTAATTATTTTGTAATATGTGCTAAATGTTCCTTACTAACGTACAACAAAAGAATATTCTTACTAAACACTATTATACCATATTGATAAATAATGCTTAAAAGTGTATTATAATAATATATGGGCATATTTTGTGATATATTTGAGATAGTGCAAGAAACACATGACAGTTATTAAATTAGTAGTTAGAGCTATTTTAAATTAGTAATGATCTTTTCTTTTTCTCTAAAAGATGGAATTCCACCAATGTCCAGTAAGCTCAAAATAATTTTGAATTTTTTGTGGTTTGGTTAGAGATATTCACTAATTTTCCATAACTATTAGAATTAAGTATGTTTATTTAAAAAATTAAGTCATTAAATAAGGGATAAGAGTAAAGGAAGGGTCTGTTTCCATAAATGATTCTGAAAGCTCGTGTATAAAACTACACAAATAATATATTCTAGAAGGCCCCAGAACTTGCATGAGTTTCAAATCTGTTCACTATTCTTCCTAGTGGCCACATCCTGCTGACACAGCCTTAAAGGCCTAAGGTAAACATCAAATAAAAATATACAAATCAATAGAGAAATAAATAAATAAATAAATAATTTTTAAAAAGAAAACATTAACAACAACAAAATATCAGCAGAGAGAAAAAGGGGTTAAGGGCACACTTATAGACCAGAAATCTGGGTTTGCCTTTCCTTTCTTTGTATTTATGAGCACACTGGACTGGTGAGAGCTGGAAAACTCCAGAACATAATTTTTCCAGTTCCTACAAGGTGTGTCAGCATCCCAAATTGTGGAGGCATTTTGGGTCTTTAGTGAAATCTTCTACTTTTTTGTTTACTACTTTCTGTTTTTTAAAGGTCTAACTTCCAAACGTATTGAACTTGAAGCATTGTAGTCACTGCAAATGCTACTACTGTTCCCCACCTGGGAATACATTTGTGCATAAGAAAATAAAGCTGCTCCATAAATTTGTCATAGAACATAACACATTTGTATGGCAGTAAAGCTCTAACTCAGTATTTCTCAAACATTTCCACCCTGCAAGAATGGGCTAGGTAGAGGAGAAGTATGATAAGTAGGGGTGAGTGGAGGATGAGGTACTAATAGAGAGGGGTAGGCAAGGGACAAGGTGAATAATGATAAATGAGGTGTGGGTATAAAGTAACAGATGGAGGGCAAGAAGAGAGGAGATTGAACTCCACTCTTCAGGTCCCCTTGGGGCCTATCACCCTCTAGTATGAGGAACACTGGTCTTATCTCCCCCTCTCCAAGAAAAAGCATACGGATATTTACTGCCTAAAAACTAATTTCTGGCAAGTCATTTAATTACACCATACCTCAATGTGCTGACCTAAAAACAGGGATGCTCTACCCCAATGTGATTTGAGGAGAAACTAAGTTGAGAATAGGCAAAATGTGAACCATGAAATAATTCTATTAAACCTCTGCCCCTCTTAGGCCACAAAATATCAATCAGCTTGTGGATAGAACAAGCTGGCAAGCAAAAGGAGAACTGGCACAGTATCAGATGATACTGACAGACCTTTCATTGCAGTTTAATTGTGAAGCTAGAAGCCATAGAGAATCACATTAGTACTAATCCATAAAGTGTAGAAATATATACACATTTAATTTGAAAAATTACAATTACACTAGAGAATAGAAAATGCACTTCTGAGGGCAAAGGATTTTTGTTTGTTTGTTTTTACCAATACTACCTGTTGGCTGAGTTTTTTAAGGTAAGAGATAACACTGTAACTAAGTCCACAATCTAAATTATCTGATATCAGATTTGGAGCTCCCATCATCCTTAGTGCTTTCTTTAATGGCTATAAGGAAACAAAATACACAACAGTAAGAATAGAATAAATCTTAAAATACTCAAAGTTCAGTTATAAGGGGCAAAGGGACATGATTCATTTCTTAGAAGTCAAGGTGCTGCACATAAAACCAAACATGGAACATTAAAAAGTGGCAATGAAAATAGCAGAGAAGTAAGGAGAAGAAAGTAAAAAAAAAAAAAAAAATTAGAAGAGAGTGGGATAAGAAGAGCAAGTAACAAATTCAAATAGGTAAATTGCTTTTAGTCTTAATTCCCAAGTCATAAAATTATTTCATATTCCAATTTATTGTGCACCCCATTCCTGCCATGGTAAATAATAATATACCCAATTTCTCCTCCCAGTGACACCAGACACCAAGGTTCTGCCTTTTCACCTCTAGAAACTTGACTTAAAGTTTTCCACATCTACCTCTGAAATGATTTGGATAACTCTTGATTTAGAGTATGTGGCCAGTTCAAAATCATCATGAATATGTTTCCCAAACTGTAAAAATCCAAATGAGGTCGAGTAAATTTTTTACTCTTTTTGGATCCCTCCCACCCCACCTCTGCACCAGTGTCTCTACTTGATGCAGTAAGTAAATATAATGTCTTCAGAAAAAAAATTTCAGAGGGAAACTCCATATAGATAATTTCTAGAGTTAAAAAGGGAAGTTGATATAACACAGGAATCCAGACCTATCCTTAAATTCCAAAATTACAACTTCATAAGGTTAATTTTTAATAAGAGAAATACAGATGTGCTTTATAAAAATAACCATGGCAGTTAAAGGAAATAAAATAAACAAAACAGTTCTTTTTGTGCCACTATGACATCTCCAAGCTCTTACACATAATTTGAGAAAACAATGGGATACAAATATTTATAAATTTAAAAACTATCTCATTTCAGGGGTAAAGTTTTTGGTTAATTGACATTTCTTGTGACAAGAATCACCACTGATAGAGTTAATACATATGTACACATAAATACATACTAATAGGTAATATGGAGGCAGAGTTTTTAAGTAGCCATCAAAAGCCTGACGCCACTTCAGATTTGGCTTAAGCTTGTGAACTTTAAACAAGTCATCTGTAAGAGAAAATCAAATACAATAATATATTATACTAGTCCCAAATATCAAGCTCTAAATCAAGCAACCCACATGTATTATATCATTTCTTAGAAATCTCAAATTTTGATTATATTAGATGAACTTTTCACTGGAGTTTATTTGATTGTCTTTTTTTGGCACTATTTACCAAAATTATATATAGTATTTATCTAGTATTTTCTAGTATTCTAAATGAAATAAATTTTCAAGTTACATATTTCTCTTTTATCTGTGAAGCTACATAAAATATAATATTACATCACTAACTGATCCATGTGAAATTGTTTTTGACCTTTTACATATTGGTAACTCTACTGTAGTAATTTCCACCTGATAGGGAATCCATGGTCACTGGTTGATGGCATATTCCCTTTATTAAAATAGCAAATGTGAAAAACAATAAAACTGAACTCCTAGATACAGAGAACCGATTGAGGGTTGCCAGAGATGATGGTGGGAGAAATGACTGAAGGTGGTCAAATAATACAACTTCCTGGTCATAAATAAATCACGCAAATGTTAAGTAGAGCACAGTGACTACAGTTAATAATACTATAGTGCATATTTGAAAGTTGCAAAGAGAGTAGATATTAAAAGTTCTCATTATAAGAAAAAAAATTGTAACTATGTATGGTAATGAATGTTAACTAGACTTACTGTAACCATTTCAAAATATATACAAATATTGAATCATTATGTTGTACACCTGAAACTAATATAATGTTATATATTGATTATATTTCATAAATAAATAAATGGTGTTATACTTTTTGAAAGTATATGAGAACAAAAGCTAAGCCTCTAATTTCTAGGTAATGATGGCAAGTTCTAAATTATGTTTTGGATTCTCCACAATCAGCTTATATTTTGTTAGTCAGATTTCCCCTCTCTTAATTTCTCTGATTTCAGTGGTCAGGCATTTTAAGCCAAACTTTGAGTCTCTCAAATACTATTTAACAGTTGGGTGCCAGATAGGAGAAGGGTTGAGGGGGTGGGTGAAAAAGGTGAAGATAATAGGAAGTACAAATTAGTAGTTACATAATAGTTATGGGGATGTAAAGCATAGGGAGCATAGTCAATAATCCTATATAATAAAAGACTAATATGCTAAGTGTCCGACTGTTCAACCAGTTGCCATGACATGCACTGACCACTAGGGGGCAGACGTTCTGACTGGTAGGTTAGCTTGCTGCTGGGGTCCGGCCGATCAGGACTGGGCGAGATGGGCCAGACATGCCCTGGAGCCCTTCCACGGTCCCTCCCCAGCCTTGATTGTGCACTGGTGGGGTCACTTGGCCTGGCATTTGTCCTCTTGCAATCGGGGACCACTTGGGGGATGTCAGAGAGCTGGTTTCAGCCCAATCCCCACAGGCCAGGCCGAGGGACCCCACCAGTGTATGAATCTGTGCATCAGGTCTCTAGTATTCTAATAACTATGTGTGGTATCATATGGGTATTAGATTTATTGGGATGATCATTTAGTAAGTTATATAATGTCTAATCACTGGATTGTACACCTGAAACTAATATTATATGCAACTGTAATTGAAAAATAAATAACTATTATTATTATTTTTTTAATATATTTTATTGATTTTTTACAGAGAGGAAGAGAGAGGGATAGAGAGTTAGAAACATCGATGAGAGAGAAACATCGATCAGCTGCCTCTTGCACACCCTAGGGGGTGTGCCCGCAACCAAGGTACATGCCCTTGACCGGAATCGAACCTGGGACCCTTGAGTCCGCAGGCCGACGCTCTATCCACTGAGCCAAACCGGTTTCGGCTAAATAATTATTTTTAAAAAATTGATGACTAAGTGCCTATCAATAGATGAGTAGATTAAAAAACTGTGTTACATCTACACAATGGAATACTATGCTACTGTAAAAAAGAAAGAACTCAAGAGGACAAAATAGCAGCGGAATAGACAGACATGTCCCAAGCCTTGTCCCAGAGCAGATAGAACAAGCAACTAAATTGAATAATATCCACCCCGAATTGGCGAAATAGACACAGTTGGTGAGACAATTTGCAGCCGGTAAGGGCAGAGGACACCTGGAGAATGGTAAAATCAGGGATCTGGGCTGGGGAGAACTGTGAGACCTCTGACCCAGAGGGTCAGAGGGAAACCTCATGGTACCGAGGCTGCATCACTTGGGACAGGCATAGTGTCTGACTGTGAAAAGGAGGTCTGGAGGACTGCTGTCAGCAGGGGATTCTAGATTTGGGTCCCCAGCCATGAAAGACTGAGCCCAGAGGGGACAGCCTGGATGGCTGCCAAGCCACACCATGCCGGGGAAGAGGGGCTCGCAGTGGTGCAGCTCTTTCTCCTCTTTTTGGTCTTTGCTTTTGTTCACTGAACCTAGTTCATAGGAACTTTCAAATACAGACACTCACCCATGGCTGCGGCGCCGGTGAAGGTGTGGACTTGTGGAGTCTGGAGAGAGTCTGGGGAGAAGAGTAGGTCAGGGAGAGGTGGCCCAGAGTCTGGTACTGGGAAATACCTGACATTCCAGACCTAAGCAACCATTTTCTCTTGAAGGGATAGCCCCTCCCTGCAGTCTCCAAACAACCAATACAGCCACACCCAGACTACACCTTGAGTGTTACAAAGGATACAAAAAAAAAAAAATCTAAATAGTCCCTAAGAGCCCACAGGGACTAGCCTAAAGAGGGGCCTTCAGTCCCAGCAACAGGAAACGGAAAAACCGCAGACAGTACAGAAGAGTGGGATCTTAAACCAGCCAAAGGAACGACACTTCACTTTTTCATTTTTATTTTGTTTTATTATTATTTTGTTATCTCTTTTTTCTTTTTCTTTATTTTCCTTTTTTATCATTTATTTCTTTATTTTCTATCTTTTCACGTTATTTTTTCATCATTCCAATTTTTTATTTTATCCTACATTTTTAAAATTAATTTTTTAATTTTATTATTTTTTCTTCTCTTTCTTCTTATCCACTCATCCTCTTTTTACTTTCTCTATACTGAACTGAGGTCCTCCTCATATTCATCCAATTCCTTAACCTTATTTTCTGTATATAAGATTCTGCCCCCGCCCTCTTTACTGGGTATTTGGTGTTTGTATGTTTTGGTTTATCTGTTTGTTCTCTGGTGTTTTCTCCATATATATATATATTTTTTTCCCCTTTTTACTCCTTTTTCTTCTTTTCCTTTTCTTTCATATCATTTTTTCCTCTCTTCAATATCATTTGTACCCTCTTTTCTCTTCCCTAATTCTCTTTTCTCTGGTGGTCACTTATATTGGGGTTATTGGTGTCATGAGTACATTCATGTTTTGTTCCCTTTGTGTCGTGTCTTATCGAGGTGAATTTTATCCTGTTTGGCCAATGTGGTATAGAGCGAGTCACATAACCAGACACCCAGAGAGGAGACTCCATCCACAAATGGGTCAATAACACTCCAGACCCAACTACAGAGGCAGGAAGGAGGCAGCAATGAGGGAGCGTGAGTGAGGGAGGGAGCAAAAGACGAGTGTGTGGAAGTGTAGGGTGTGTGTGTGTGTGTGTGTGTGTGTGTGTGTGTGTGTGTATGTGTGTGAGGCACAGTTAGATCCCGCAGGACCTTCAGGGGCAGGCTGACCAGGCTTGCCTAACCAGGCTGCCTCTGCTACCATTGCAAATATTCCAGAAGCGGCCAACTCTTCTGCAGAGGCCACACCTTATTTGAAGGGGAGAGCTGCTGTGATTGGGAGCCCAGCCTCACTTCTACCCAGGGTGCCCTCAGATAACACCCGAGACTCTACAGCCACTTCCACCAGGGACCTGCTGCCTTGGCTGCGGTCCCATGGTCACTGAGACTCCAGACACCCTGGATGCGGGCTCCTGTGAGTTCTGAAGCACGCTCCTCTCTTTCTGGCCCAACACTTTAGCCCAGGGCACCATGACAATGTGAGCAGCAGCCATGTGAGCAGCCCACCCCTGTCTGAGGAGCAGCAGCTTTACACAGCCTGCTCCCATCTGAGGAGCAGCAGCTGCATGCAGCCCACCTCCATCCGAGGAGCAGCAGTCCCTCCAAGGAGCAGCAGCTGCATGAGCAGCCCACCCCTGTCCAAAGAGCAGCAGCTTCGCAAGCAGCCTGCCCCAATCTGAGGAGCAGCAGCCGCATGACCAGCCCACCCCCATTTCAGGAGCAGTAGCCACACAAGCAGCCCACCCCTGTCCAAGGAGCAGTAACCACGCAAGCAGCCCGCCCCTGTATGAGGAGCAGCAGCCCTGACAGCATCCTGCCCCTATCTGAGGAGCATCAGCCTCGCAAGCAGCCCGCCCCATCCCAGGAGCAGCAGCCGTGTGAGCAACATGCACCTGTCCGAGGAGCAGCAGCCCTGTAAGCAGCCCGCCCCAATCCGAGGAGTGGCAGCCTCACCCAGCCTGCCCCTGTCTGAGGAGCAGCAGCCCCGTGAGCAGCCTGCCCCAGTCAAAGGAGTAGCAGCCTCACACGGCCTGCCCCCGTCAGAGGAGTGGCAGCCCTGTGAGTGGCCCACCCACATCTGAGGAGTGGCAGCTCCACACAGCCCACTCTCGCCCAAGGAGCAGCAGCTGCACAAGTAGCCCACCCCAGTTGGAGGAGCAACAGCCTCACGCAGCTGCCCCCGTCTAAGAAGCAGAAGCCTTGAGAGCAGTCTGCCACTGTCCGAGGAGTAGAAACTGCACGAGCAGCCTGCCCCTGCCAGCCAAAGCAGCCGTCACCAACTGAGGAGCAACTGCTGCCATGACCACCCGAGGAGCCACTGCTGCCTAAGGAGCAGCCCATGGACGACTCGACATGGTGTAGATCATTCGGTGAGAGCAAAAATGAGGAGAGAAAGAAACCCCCAAAGGAAAGAAAAGGAGGAATCACCAGAAAAGCAGCTAAGTGAAATGGAGGCATGCAATATGTCAGAAAAAGAATTCACAATAAGTGCCATACAGTACATAAACCGGATGGATGAAAAAAATCAAGAACTTATGTAAGAATCAAGAAGATATAAAGAGTGATATAGCTGCAATAAAAAACACCATGGAAAGTTTCAACAGTAGACTAGGAGACATGGAAGACTGAATTAGCGATTTGGAAGACAGGGAAGCAAAAAACACTCAAACTGAATTGCAATTGGAGAAAAAAAATTAAAAGACAGGAAGAGAGCCTAAGGGAACTATGGGACAACATGAAACAAAGCAACATACGAATAATAGGGGATCCAGAATGACAGGAAGAGGAACAAGGGATAGAAAACCTATTTGAAAAAATAATGTCAGAAAAATTCCCTGATGTGGGGAAGAAAAAAGTCACACAAGCACAGAGAGTCCCAAAAAAGATGAACCCAAAAAGACCCACAACAAGACATGTCATAATTATGAAGGCAAATGTTCAGGACAAAGAGAGAATCTTAAAGGCTTCAAGACAGACACACAAAGTTAGCTACAAGGGATCTCCCATTAGATTATCAAATGATTTCTCAACAGAAACACATCAGGCCAGAACGGAATGGAAAGAAATTTACAAAGTGATGCAAAGCAAGGGACTGAATCCAAGAATACTCTATCCAGCAAGGCTATCATTCAAATTTGCAGGGGAAATAAGGAGATACACAGACAAAAAAAGGCTCAGGGAGTTTATCACTATGAAGCCAGCAATGCAAGAAATGCTAAAGGGACTGGAGTAAATAGAAGAAATAAAAAGGTAAGAAGGAGCACAGGCACAAGAAATAAAAATGGCTACAAAGAAGTACCTATCAATAATAACTTTAAACATAAATGGACTAAATGCTCCAATCAAAATAAATTGAGTGGCTGAATGGATAAAAAAACACGACCCATATATATATATATGCTGTCTAAAAGAGACCCACCTCAGAACAAGGGACTCACAGAGACTGAAAGGGAAGGGATGGAAAAATATTTTCCAGGCAAATGGAAATGAACAAAAAAACAACAACAACTGGGGTAGCAATACTTATATCTGACAAAATAGACCTCAAAGTGAAGGCCATAACAAGAGATAAGGAAGGCCACTTCATAATACTAAAGGGATCAATACAACAAGAGGACATAACCCTGGTAAACATGCACCCAATGCAGGAGCACCCAAATACATTAAAAAAAAAAACAACTCCTCAAAGATATCAAGGGAGAGATTGGCAACAATACAATCATAGTAGGGGACTTTAATAACCCACTGACATCACTGGATAAATCCTCTGGACAAAAAATCAGCAAAGAAACAGCAATCCTAAATGACTCAGTAGGTCAGATGGACTTAATTGACATCTTCAGAACACTCCACCCCAAAGCCCTGGAATATACATTCTTGTCAAGTGAACATAGAATATTTTCAAAGATAGACCACATATTGGGTGACAGGCAAAATCTCTCCAAATTCAAGAAGATTGAAATCATATCAAGCATCTTCTCAGACTACAATGGCATAATATTATAAATAACCTACAATAAAAACAATAAAAAAATTCCAACACTTGGAAGCTGAATAGCATGGTATTAAACAATGATTGATTACAAAGAGATCAAGAAGAAATTAAAAACATCCTGGAAACAAAAGACAAAGAAAACACAACAATCCAATATCTATGGGACACAGTGAACACAGTCCTGAGAGAGACGTTTACAAGTACAGCTCTACAGGCCTATCACAAAAAAAACAAAAACAACAAAAAACAAAACAAGAAAAAATGGTAATAAGTATTCTAATTCTACAACTCAAAGAATTAGAAAGGGAGCAACAAGAAAAGCCCAGAGTGAGCAGAAGGAAGGAGATAATAAAGATCAGAGCAGAAATAAATGACATAGAGACCAAAAAAACCCAAAAACAATACAAAAGACCAATGAAACCAACAGCTGGTTCTTTGAAAGGTTTAACAAGGTTGATGAACTGCTAGCCAGGCTCACCAAGAAGCAAAGAGAGAGGACCCAAATAAACAAAATAACAAATGCAAGAGGTGAAATAACAACAGACCCCACAGAAATACAAAGGATTGTTTTAAAAAAAAAACTATGAACAACTCTATTCCAACAAACAAAATAACCTAGAGGAAATGGATATATTCCTAGAAAAATACAAGCTCCCAAAACTCAATCAAGAAGAATCTAAAAATCTCAATAGGCTGATAACTATGGAGAAAATTGAAGGAGTCATCCAAAAGCTTTCATCAAACAAAAGCCTGGGGCCAGACAACTTCACAAGGGAGTTTTACCAAAAATTCAAGGAAGAACTAAAACATATCCTCCTCAGACTATTCAAAAAAATTCAAGAGGAAGGAATACTTCCAAGCTCATTCTATGAAGACAGCATCACCCTAATAACAAAACCAGATAAAGACAACACAATGAAAGAGAATTACAGGACAATATCCCTCATAAACATAGATGCCAAAATCCTCAACAAAATTCTAACAAATCGGATCCAGCATTACATCAGAAAGATCATACACCATGACCAAGTAGGATTTATCCCGGGGATGCAAGGATGGTACAATATCCACAAATCAATAAATGTGATACATCACACAAACAAATTGAGAGATAAAAATCACATAGTCATATCAATTGATGCAGAAAAAGCATTTGACAAAATCCAACACCATTTCTTGATAAAAACTCTCAGCAAAATGGAAATAGAAGGATCATACCTAAACATAATAAAAGCCTTATATGACAAAACTATAGCCAACATCATACTCAATGGGCAAAAACTAAAACCATTTCACCTAAGAACAGGAATGAGACAGGGATGCCCACTTTCATCACTCCTGTTCGACATAGTTCTGGAAGTGCTGGCCATAACAATAAGACAAGAAGAAAAATAAAAGGCATCCAAATTGGAAAAGAAGAAGTAAAACTGTCCTTATTGGCAGATGACATGACACTGTACATATAAAACCCTAAAGACTCCAACAAAAAAATTATTAGACTTAATAAATGAATTCAGTAAGGTAGCAGGATACAAAATTAATGCCAAGAAATCTATGGCATTTCTATACACCAATAGTGAACTTACAGAGAGACTGAAAAAGCAATCCCATTTACCATTGCACCAAAAAAATTAAGATACCTAGGAATAAACTTAACTAAAGAGGTAAAAGACCTATACTCAGAAAACTACAGGGCACTGAAAAAAGAGATAGAGGAAGACATAAACAGATGGAAGAACATACCTTGTTCATGGATTGGTAGAATCAACATCATTAAAATGTCCATACTACCCAAAGCAATCTACAGATTCAATGCAATCCCCATTAAAATACCAACGGCATATTTCACAGACCTAGAACAAACTCTCCAAACATTCATCTGGAATAAAAAAAGACCCCGAATAGCTGTACCAATCCTGAGAAAGAAGAACAAAGTAGGAGGGATCTCAATACCAGATATCAGGCTGTATTACAAAACCACTGTTCTCAAAACTGCCTAGTACTGGCACAAGAACAGACATATAGACCAATGGAACAGAATAGAAAACCCAGAAATTGACCCAAACCATTATGCTCAATTAATATTTGACAAAGGAGGCAAGAACTTACAATGGAGTCAAGACAGTCTTTTCAATAAATGGTGTTGGGAAAATTGGACAGATACATGCAAATAAATGAAACTAGACCACCAACTTACACCATACACAAAAATAAACTCAAAATGGATAAAGGACTTAAACATAAGAGAGGAAACCATAAAAATATTAGAGGAATCCACAGGCAACAAAATCTCAGACATATGCTGAAGGAATAGCTTCACGGATACAGCTCCTAGGGCAATGGAAACTAAAGAGAAAATAAACAAATGGGACTACATCAAAATAAAAAGCATCTGTACAGCAAAAGAAACCATCAACAAAACCAAGAAAGCCCACTGCATGGGAGAACATATTTGCCAATGTTATCACCGATAAGGGTTTAATCTCCAACATTTACAGGGAACTCATACTACTTAACAAAAGGAAGATAAACAACCCAATCAAAAAATGGGCAATGGACCTTAATAGGTACTTTTCGAAAAAGGACATAAAGAAGGCCAAGAGACATATGAAAACATGCTCAAAGTCACTAATCACCTGAGAGATGCAAATCATAATCACAATGCAGTACCATCTCACACCTATCAGAATGGCTGTCATCAACAAATGACAAGTGCTGGCGAGGATGCAGAGAAAAAGGAACCCTCGTGCACTGCTGGTGGGAATGCAGACTGGTGCAGCCACTGTAGAGAACAGTATGGAGTTTCCTCAAAAAACTAAAAATGGAACTGCCATTTGACACAGTGCTCCCACTTCCAGGAATATATCCCAAGAAACTAGAAACACCAATTAGAAAGGATATACGCACCCCTATGTTCATAGCAGCACAATTTACCATAGCTAAGATTTGGAAACAGCCTTAGTGCCCATCAGCAGATGAGTGGATTAGAAAACTGTGGTACATCTACACAATGGAATACTATGCTGCAGTAAAAAAGGAGTTCTTACCATTTGAAACAGCATGGATGGAACTGGAGAGCATTGTGCTAAGTGCCAGTCAGAAAAATAAGCCAGTCAGAGAAAGATAAATACCACATGATCTCACTCATTTGTGAAATATAATGAACAACATAAACTGATGAACAAAAACAGATCCAGAGACAGAGAAGCATTGATCAGACCGTCAAACCTCAGAGGGAAGGTAGGGGAGGGTGGGGGTAAGGGGGAAAGATCAAACAAAGGACTTGTATGCATGCATATAAGCCTAACCAATGGACACAGACACCAGGGAGGTGAGGGCATGAGTGCGGGGGTGGGGGGGCAATGGGGGGATAAGGACACATATGTAATACCTTAATCAATAAAGGGGGAAAAAGAAAGAACTCTTTCCATTCGCAACAGCATGGGTGGACCTGGAGAGCATTATGCTAAGTGAAATAAGCCAGTCAGAGAATGATAAATATCACATTATCTCATTAATTTGTGGAATATAATGAACAACATAAACTGATGAACAAAAATAGATCCAAAGACAGAGAAATATTGAACAGACCATCAAACTTCAGAGGGAAGGCAGGGGAGGGTGGGTGTGTGTGTGTAAGAGATCAACCAAAGGACTTGTATGCATGCATATGAGCATAACCAATGGACACAGACAGTAGGTGGGTGAGGGCATGTACTGGGGTGTGGGAGCTGCTGGGGAGAGGTCAATGGTAAAAGGAGACATATGTAATACTTTAAACAATAAAGAATTAAAGAAAAAATTGATAGCACTAGTAAAAGCAAGTAGAGATGCTAAATTGAAGCTTAAATTCTGTAAAACTAAATATGTTTCTTGACTACCATGTGCATTAAAACAACTAAATATATTTTCTTTATATAAGCAGTTACCCCATCTTTTCACATTTAAATTTAATTATTTTAATAATGTAAATGCATTATATACACCATATGAAAATTTCCAAAACAGCTCTCTATTTCCTTCTGAGGGTAAGAAAAAATATTTTTTCTAATATAATAATTCTAAATTGATATTCCTAGACATCAACATGAACCTGTCACACTATAAATGCCAAAAATATTATATATTCAACCTTTATTTTGTTTCTTTGGGTTTTATTGGCTCCTATCCAAAAACAAATGCTTTTACTTCCAATGACAAGACCATTCCTATGCCATATGCATAATTTTTCTACAAATGGGCTATTCTTTGAAATTCTGAATTATTTTAGTTAAGAAAAGCAACTACGTATTTTCTTCCTTTTACTGCTATAACAAATTATTCACTCCTGTTGAAACGAATTTAAATGGAGTTACAAAGTCATAAAATGTGGTTTTTTGTTCTTTTGGAACAGGGTAGAAAGAACAAAGAAAAAAGATCTGAAGAGACTGTTAGCTCATTGTAGCATGCGAGTCTTTTAGAGACCATTCATATATTGACAGAGAGGAACAAGATATCATGTTATGCTGTGTCTTTATGTGAAGTTTGATGGGAATTAGGCAGATTTTGGAAACTAACTGACAAATTTAAATACCACAAGACTGGAGAGACATTTAGATATAAATAGATTGGATAATGAGAGTCAATAATAGTCGTAATATTTCTAACAAAGCTGATTGCAATGATTCTACCCAGGAGCCAATTTAGACTAATTATTTCTTGTCAGATTCTTTGAAACAGGAGTTGGAGGAAGAAAGAAAATTTTCCACAGTCTAAATTAAGGGTAGAGATCTATTAGGGTGACAGTGCTTTAGTCACTATCTCTATAGCTCAGAAAATGATTTCCAAGGTATTAAATTTCTATTCACATGTAGTCTCTAAGAGGTTACAGTAAAGATATCATAAACAATTAGCTAATCAACATTTGAAAGACAAGAAAGTGAGTGTAGAAAGAGATTAAAATGATACTGCCAATACCCCAAAAACTACTGACTTTCATTCTCTTCCAGTTCGTTTCTCCCCATTTCACACTTGGAAGAGGAGGATGATGTGGGTTTGTGTCCAAACTCATCCACATTCTTAGCTGAGTGAGCTTTGAAAAATTACTTCACCTTTTTGTGTTTCCATTCCATCTATAAAATCGATTTAGTAACTGCCTTACCACACAAGATTGTTCTGAGAACTAGATTATGTACATGAAAACACCACATACAATGAAAAATGGTGTAAGCTGTAAAGCACTGAATAAGTAGTGATTAATACACATAAAAGTATAATCATTTATTCTCTTTTGCTCCTCCTGATCTCAATGTGGATCTAAAGTATATTTTTTACACAAGTCCCTAGTTCTTAATTTTAAAAAAACACACAGATGAATTGAATGTGGTACACAGAGTGTTCCAAAAAATGTACATACACTTTGAATCATTATAAAGGCAGTGTTTATTAAAATACATTTCATTTTCAAAATGTAATAGAATCAGCTGTTAAAGTATGTATACATTTTTTAGAACACATGTATTTTTAAAAAGTTGCCATTAATGCCTTAAACTCTGTAGTTATTGGTCCTCAACAACAACAAAAAATCCTAATTTCCTGAGATAGTCTTCTTGCCAATTATGATAATCTGGTTACTACCCTACTAACATGATTGTTATGGTAGTTTATTGATCCAATTAAGCCTCACTTCTCTATCCCTAGGTAAGTTTAGTGCTTAAATAATTAATTTAGCTGGAAACCTTGAATTGATAAAGAAAAAGAGGTCACCTTTTTGGAAAGTTATGGTACTATGAAGTAATACAGTGATGTTTCTGGGCATTATGAAGTGTATGTGACTTAACTTGCCTTTTTACTTAATGCCCTGCCCACTAAAAGTGCAAAACCATCCTATAGCTTTATATTGTATCTTTAATATGAAACAGTGCCTTCAAGGGCTACTAAGAGAGCATAGTTATTAATAATGACAATAGTAATAATAATGCCAATAGCATTATTGAACACTTACTATTTGCCATGTGAGTTCTGTACAGTTAACTGTATTCATTTAATCCAAACTAAATCCCTTTGAGGTAGGTACTATCATTCTCACTTTACAGATGAAATAACTGAGGCACAAAGCTAGCAAACAGCAGAGCCAGGATTTATAACAGAGTAGCTACACCCTACAGTCCATACTCTTAAACACTATGGGAGCTAACAACCCAGAAAGTGAAGTAATGGTGGAAATGTAAAGAGTGTCTATTTCAGAACCTCAGCATGAAACCCAAGTTTGAGACCTTCAGCCTCAAAGAGTGTGAAAAACTCTATGCTTTTTAGAAGACACAGATTATGAAAAAGCCTGGAAATGAATATTTGAAGCAAAAGGGAAGAATGGGAACTGAGTCAAGGATGGGATGGCCCTGAAATAAGTATGTGGTGTTAGGGAAGGGGGCGTAATCAAAGATGCTTCTGAGGTTTCTGGTTTGGGATATTTGCCAAGGGATCATGATTCTCTAGGCAGGGTTGGATTCTCAGTATTGCAGGTTAAGAAGGACCAAGAACAAATGCCACATACGTCTCTCTGGTGTTAGAAGACATTTCAGAGAGAAGGATAACATGGCATTTGGGGAACAGAGTGATACAGAATAAGAGGTAACCAGGAAGACAGTGTCAGTATTTGACTTTACATAGTGCTAGGGAGTCTGGGAATGTGGCAACTTAGGCACAGACAGTTTGAGGCAAAGGAAGAACGGGATGCTTCCTCTTAGCCATTATGTCATGTCCATAGTTGACCTCCGTTACCTGTAAGACCAGCAAAGACCAATTTTAGAGGGTGGGTCTTGCTTTTGTAAAGTGCTATATATCTCAATTTCTGATGGAAGACCAGCTATTCTAGTTAGGGGCATTTTCATGTAATAATTTGGAAAGCAGATTGGGTTTAGACCAAAGATGAAATACTGAAATTCAGCCCATAATAATTTTAAAGAACTTTTCCATTGTCCTGTGGTAATGAGGACACCTCCACCCCTATGGTGTCAGTGGAGACCATGTGGAGAAGAGTAAGGAGAAACTGCTATTTCTCCCAGCTAGAGAGCTATCATTATAGTGAGGATTCAGAACTCCTATCCCTGCACAGCAATAATAAGGAGCCCCTTCCTTTTGGGTGTCAACAGGGGAGGCCAACTGGGGAACCTGGACTTCTGCCACTCTGGCACTAATGAGAAAGTACCTAAAAATCTCAGCTAGAGGAATGTGAGAGGAAGAAAGCTAAAACAGACGGTTTAAATAAGATCCACAAACTCACAATATTGAAAATGTTCAGATTGCAACTGAAAATCATTCACCATATCAAGAACCAGGAAGATCTCAAAGCAAATTCAAAATGACAATCGAGAGACACTAACATCAAAATGACAGAGATGTTAAACATATTCAATAAAGGTTTTAAAACCCACTATAATAAAAGGTATTTCAACAACCAATTAGACACATTTGAAACAAATGAAAAAATAGAAAGCCTCAGCAAAGAAACAGAAAATGAGCCCTGGCCAGTGTGGTTCAGTTGGTTGAGCATCATCCCATGCACTAAAAGGTCTCCAGTTCCATCCTTAGTTGAGGTATGTACAGGAGGCAGCTGATCTCTCTCTCTCTCTCTGGTCAATAGAAAACACATTAAAAAAGAAGCAGAAAGTGAGGAGTAGAAGCTATAAAGAAGAACCAAGTGGAAATCTTAGAATTAAAAAAATGCAATAAACAAAGTAAAAAGTTCAATGGGTGGGCTCAAAAGCAAAATGGAGGGGTGTGTTTATTTTTGCTCCTGTTGTCTGTGCTTTTGGTGTCATGTCTATTTTTATTTCTTACAACTGCAGGTGAATCTACAAATATTTCAAAATAAAAAGTGTACTTAAAAGTAGAAAAATAATACTATTTACAGTCTAAGTAAAAATTATCTAGTCTAATAGAGTGTCGAACTGGGGACTGAAGGGTCCCGGGTTTGATTCTGCTCAAGGGCACTTAACTCAGTTGCAGGCTTGATCCCCGGCCCCTGTTGGGGCATGTGAGGGACGCAAGCAATCAATGTGTCTCTCTCACATCCATGTTTCTCTCTGTCTCTCCCTCCCTTCCACTCCCTCTAAAAATCAATGTAAAAATATCCTTGGGTGAGGATTAACAACAACAACAAAATTATCTAGTCTAATCCTTCATTGTATACTTGTGAAAACTGAGGTTATAAAGGTATATTTAAGAAAAAGGGGTAAATAAATCTACAAAATATAGGTAGTTTTTGTTGGTAGTCTTATTAATCTCAGAGACATACCTATATTTATAGCAGTGGCAATCACCTTTTAGAGAATACTTTTAGATTAGACTTATAAATAAAGTAGACAGGCTATACCGAACAATATGCTAATATATTTATGATGACCCATTCTTTTAAAAAATGTATCTTTATTGTTGAAAGTATTACAGATGTCCGCTTTTTCCCCATTGACCCCTTCCACCCCACACCCACCCTTATGATGACCTGTTCTTAACCTTAATTCGCAACATTTAAAATAATTTCTTTTTCAGTACATTTAATACATATAGTACATAGAGCACTAAAAATCTTATGCCTTTTCCAATAATTTTCATTTTTCAATTACAGTTGGCATACCATATTATATTAGTTTCAGGTGTACTACATAGTAATTAGACAGTTATATAACTTACAAAGTGACCACCCCATAGGT
This sequence comes from Eptesicus fuscus, assembly GCF_027574615.1. Classification (NCBI taxonomy): domain Eukaryota; kingdom Metazoa; phylum Chordata; class Mammalia; order Chiroptera; family Vespertilionidae; genus Eptesicus; species Eptesicus fuscus. Next base: position 107,790,901 of record NC_072473.1, read on the forward strand.
CTAAAACCCATCTGACACCATACATAGCTATTACAATATACTCCCTATGGTACACTTTACTTTCTCATGACAGTTTTTATAACTGGCAATTTGCACAACTTAATCCCTTCCTCTTTTTCACCCAAATTCCTAACCCCCTCCTATCTGGCAACCATAAAAAGGAAAAAATAAATAAAGTTCTCTGTATCTATGAGTTTGCTTCTGTTTTTTAAAAATATATTTTTATTTATTTCAGAAAGGGAGAGGGAGAAAGAGATAGAAACATCAATGATGAGAGAGAATCATGGATCGGCTGCCTCTTGCATACCCCCCACTGGGGATCAAGCCAGCAACCTGAGCATATGCCCTGACCAGGAATAGAACCATGACCTACTGGTTTATAGGTCGATGCTCAACAACTGAGCCACTCTGGCTGGGGGAGTTTGCTTCTGTTTTATTCATTTATTTTGTTTTTTAGATTCTACATATATGTGACATCATATGGTACTTGTCTATCTCTGTCTGACTTATTTCACTTACCATAATAAAAAAATATTATGCTTTTAATGACTAAAACTCAGTAAGGTTTGGTTCTTTTGGAAAAAATTAAGAAACGCCACCAAATAAAAATGTTTACAACTTTAAAACTAGAAGGATACCACGTGGCATTATTACTCTAAACAAATGAGGCTTTTTAAATGAGAAAAAAATCTCTACACATGTTTTTGGTGATATCTAAGTAACTTCTCCTGGAGTTGTTCATTTTAGAATATTGCCATGGAAACTACAGTGTCTACAACTACAGTTATTGCAGAATTTATTGTTTTACTTATTGCTATAACTTGCTACTGTGCCTAAACCAGATGCCTCAAGAGCACTGAATATTCTTTTATGAAGGAACTAGAGGCCCGGTGCATAAAATTCATGCACTGGGGGAGGGGGTCCCTCAGCCCGGACTTCACCCTCTCACAGTCCAGAATCCCTCTCGCAGTCTGGGACCCCTCGCTCCTTACTGCTTGCCTGCTCGCTGCTCCTTACCACTTGTCTCGCTGCTCCTTAGCCCGCGGAGGTGGGAGAGGCTCCCGCCACCACCACTGCACTCACCAGCCTTAAGCCCGGCTTCTGGCTGAGCAGCGCTCCCCCTGTGGGAGCGCACTCTCCACCAGGGGATAGCTCCTGCATTGAGCTTCTGCCCCCTGGTGGTCAGTGCGCATCATAGCAATGGGTCATTCCGCCGTTTGGTCGATTTTCATATTAGGGTTTTATTATATAGGATTAGTGTGAGCCAATATTCCCATAGAAGTCCTATTTTCTGAAGAAAACTATCAGATTTTTGGAGCATTAATCCCAATCAATGGTATTTTTTTGGCTCAAACTAGTCTATGAAAAAGGCAAGTGCACTTAAAACTGGGATTTAGGCCTGGCCAGCATGGCTCAGTGAACATTGAGCATCGACCTATGAGTCTGGAGGTTATGGTTCGATTCCCAGCCAGGGCACTTGCCCCAGTTGCAGGCTTGATTTCCAGTGTGGGGTGTGCAGGAGGTGGCTGATCAATAATTCTCTCTTATCATTGATGTTTCTATCTCTCCCTTTCTCTCTGAAATCAGTAAAAATATATTTTTTTAAAATGGAGGTTGGGAGGGAGGGGTGACAGCATTGAACCTTGCAACCTGAAGAAAAGCATAAGAATCACACACCGAAGGCTAATTGTCTTTTCTGTTTGATCTAAAGGCAACAAAAAGAAAACAAAACAGAAAACAGTACACAAATTCTATCCTTTTAAATAAATGTTTAGATTTTTTTATAGATCCAGATATCAATTACTATGACTACATTTAAAGTGCTTAGCCCATCATGTATTTTTTTGTTGTATTTTAAAGATGATTAAATAGGACATACTTTACTTACCTAAAAGAGGGAGTAAAACTGGGTAGTTGTAGGGCATCACAAAGAGGTTTACACAAGTTAAAGTTGTACTGGCTTTTAAATAACCAAATGGATATCCAAGTTCATTGTATTTTCCACTGCTAGTAACAAATACCTGAGAATAACATGAAGTAATATACAGTTATGACAATATGGATTTTACGTAAAAGCAAACTCATAGCAATATTCCATAGCCACATCTATGGCATAATTTAATTGTAATTTAAAAATGGAAATAGTGCTTTTAGCCTATGGTTATGTCAAATACACTGAGTGGCCAGATTATTATGATCTGTGAACACATAATAATCTGGCACTCAGTGTATATCCTATATAATAAAAGGCTAATATGCAAATTGTCCCCTCAACCAGGAGTTCGACCAGTAGGCAGGCCAGCCAACCGCCCAGGCTGGCTAGTCTGGCTGGACCCCACCCATGCACGAATTCATGCACCGGGCATCTAATATATATATATATATATATATATATATATATATATATATATACATACTGAGTGGCCAGATTATTATGCGTTCAGAGATCATAATAATCTGGCCACTCAGTGTATATCATACTAAATAAGAATATTCAGATCACAATTTTTTTTATAACTTATATTAAGAAATGAAACTGTATATGCAATAACCATTCAGAGTTTGCAGTCTACATCAACAGTACCCAAATATTTACTTGGTTAGCACAGTGGAAAATAAGGCTGCAATACCAGTAAGTGATACCAGCCATTAAAACAAATTGACTTCTCAAAAGAAGTGGTGACCAGAGTAAAGACTTTTCGGAAAATGGAAGATGGCCCCATGCATAAAGCAGGCAATTATAAAAACACAGCCCTTTTAAAGGATTATGCTAACACTTTTTGTGTGTACTACTATTAAATTTTGCTCTACTTCCCTTTGATGCCCCATTTCCCTACCTACTATTCATTTTTGATCCAATAAGTATTTACTGAATAGTCAGGCACTGGTGGTAATTATTTTGAGGCAGGAAGAAAATGCTTTGGTTCATTCTGAAGTCATTTATCTTGTAAATTATGCTGGTAGAACAAATATTCAATAATTATCAAAACATTAATCTTTATTACATATGACTATCATCTTATTTCTTATTGATATTCTTGATTTGATATATATTATATTGTCAGGTCCCATACACTTGATATGCTGGGCTAGAGTCCTCTAGCAACCATGTTTTCTCTGTGTTTCATGAGTCCTTCAACAGGGTTAAGATAAAAGACAAGCCCTAATGGTAAACAGGATCCATTTACCTTGCTAATTCTTGGTACCAGCAATATCATCTACCAGTTCACTAATTTCTTGCTATATTTAGTTATAGCTAAGAATAAATCCTTCCTATGTAATTTATGACTCCACAAAACAATTGCTAAAACATGACTCATCTACTAGATTCTGTCTTAATTTGAAACTTAATAGAAACAGAAAACTGTAATAAAACATGTTGGATTTCCCCCTATTTCCTAATTGTGTATAATAGAAGAGGGGGAAGCCATCATCCTATATAATAAAAGGCTAATATGCAAATAAACCTAACAACCAAACAACCAGTTACTATGAAGTGCACTGACCACTAGGGGGCATGCACAGAACATGGTGGGTGTCGGCCACGGTGGGATGGTGGAGCAGGTAAGCAGGGTGCCAGACCAAGGTGGGGCATCGGTCGCTGTCATTGGGGTGAGCCTCTGGTGGTTACTGAAAATTCTTTGCTCCTGCGTGCGCCGTGGTCTCACCTGGCACTCACCTGCTGCCAGCGCTGGCCCCACTTGCACCCACTGAGGGTGCCGGAGCCGCCGCTTGCACCTGCTGCCTGGCCCCCACGCTGGCCCTGATCGCTTGGCGCCATCAGTGGGTGCAAGCGGTGGCTGCTGGCCCTGATCGCCCCTTAGGGCTTCTCCACCTCCCCCTGCTCCTGAGGGATGATTGGGGCCGGCAGTCACCGCTCACCCACCACTGCCGGCACCGGCCCTGCTCGCACCCGCTGCTGGTGCCTGGCACTGGTCCTGATCGCTTGGCGCCTTTCAGTGGGTGCGAGCAGGCCCGGTGCCGTCAACACGTGGGAGCAGTGGCGGCAGGAGCAGGGTTGCTGGCAGACAGGGGATCAGGAGCTGCGGTGGGAGTGGTTGGGTGGGGGTGCGGAAGATGGGCTGAGACCTGCCCCTGTGCCCACCGCAGCCTTATGGACCACAGTTTCTTTCAAGGTGCACGAATTCATGCACTGGACCCCTAGTAAAGGATAAAAAGCTTACACGCAACCAGCAAAAGTCAGACCTATGATTCCTGAGAAAAGAAAAGCACTATTTTTTGTTCCTCTCTCACTTCTTTTCCCTCTGTCCCCTCCCTCCCTTCCTATCTTCCCTAATTTCCCATTAGCCCCTTGAATTTTTCCTTATCACCTACAGATTCATAAAATTTAGGGGTTCAAAAAGATCATTAGAGACCATCTAGTCTAGAAAAAGTAAGTGTTGGGTTCAAAACCACATAGTTGGTGGCAAAGCTAGAGTTAAGATCCAAGTTTCCATTATGATTTTGCCAAATTTCCTGGTTCCTGGTTCATCTTATTCTTTTTCAGACCCACTAATTAATCACATTAAAACTACTCTAAACAAAAATAACATAAGGTCAGGATAAAAGGCATGTGGCATATTTGAGAGGTGATGTCTGGAGGGAGGGCAGGATTTAAGTTTCTCTGGAGAACATTTACAAGGAATGTGCTACACACACAAAAAAAGGTTTATTTTAGGGAAAAGGTATAATTGTATTTGCTTTTTTGCCAACTTTTTTTAACCCATAAATTTAAATGTCCTATCTTGACTTTAAATTAGCATTCTATTACCTGTATCTTTTTCTAGTACATTTTCGTTGTATTTATTGAAATATAAGCATACATATAAAAAAGTGCATGAATTATAAGTATATAGCTCAATGGATGTCCACAAAGTGAATGTACATGTGTAATTAGCACCCATATCAAGAAATAGAACATGACCAGAAGCCCACTCATGTCCTTTTCTGGTCACTACTCTGCACCCCCGAGAGAAACCACTATCCTGATTTCTAACAGAGTTAGTCAGAGAACCCTCAACCTTCTGGTGGACAGGATGACACTCCAACCAACCAAGCCATACCAGCCACAGCTAATATGTGATCTTTTATGTCTGCCTTCTTTCATTCAATATTATATTTATGAGATTGTTCTGTTTCTTGCCCTTTTACTTCTTGCTTTAAGTTTGTTCCTTTTTTTTTTCTACCCAGTTTTAGCATCTTTGGAGAATTTAAGTAGCTTAAAGACAACTAGTAGCAATTTAGCATGAAACAGATTTTAGGATGAAACAGATGGCAGTCAGAAAGTGTTCCTTGTATAAATAGACTAACAATTACTGATTTCTACATGGTACTATAGTTTAGAAATAGAACAAACAACCTTACAGTGTAGGACTTCCTTATTAATCTAAATAAAAAGGCTGTGACTGCCATGTCTGGATTTTTACAAATCAAAATCCAAAGGTTAATCTAGTAACAAATAAGCAAGCCCTTCTGGCTGAAGGATCACACTTGGAAGAGCTAATGATGTGCATTTGCTTTGTTCAAGTAAAATCAAAACTACTCACACCAATATTGGTACCACAAAGAGTTTGATTACATTACACTAATACAGAAAGTAGTTTCAGGGCTTATGGCTTTTTTTCAAAAATATATTGTGTCCTGGCTGGTGTGGCTCAGTTAATTGAGCGTCCTCCCATGCACCTAGAGGTCTTGGTTAGATTCCTGATCAGGGAACATGCCCAGGTTTTGAGCCCATCCCCAGTAGGGGGCATGCAGGAAGCAGCTAATTGATGCTTCTTTCTCATCTCTCTCATCTCTCTCTCTCCCTCCCTCCCTCCCTTCCTCCCTCCCTCCCTCTCTAAAAGAAACATATTTTAGCCCAGCCATTATGGCTCAGTGGTTGACTGCCTACCCATGAACCAAGAGGTCACTGGTTCAATTCCCAGTCTGGGCACATGCTCAGGTTTTGGTCTCGATCCCCAGTGGGGGTCATGCAGGAGGAAGCCGTAGATGTTCTCTCTCTCTCTCTAAAAAATTGGTAGAAACATATTTTTAAAAACATTTAAAAAGAAAAGAAATCTGTACTTCCAATCTGTTGTGCTTCACCTGCAGAAGTCATAGCTGAATAGAGTTACATCCCCCAGGCAATGAATTATAAACCTAAAGTCCTTGGATAGGCTTCCAAATCCTCAAATACACAAATTTCATCAGATTTGACTGCCTTAAATGGCAAGGTATAGTAGGCTAATGATTCATATCAGAGTAAAAGTTTTGCTTGGCCCTATTGTTTATTTGGTAGCATTTTTGAGAAACATTCTTAACAGATTCAGCCTAATTAGTCCCAGATTAACCTTTGAAATTTCTTAAAAACAATTCCAGATCCAACAGTGGTTATAGATATTTGTCCAACAGGTAAGGATAAGTTACCTGCCAGCAAGTATGGGGAGATTTTCGTTCCAGGATGTACTGAGTTAAAGGTGAAGGTTCAAGTTCATATTTGTCAAAGGGAAGTTTGTCTATTACCATTGGCTCACAATCTACACAGGAGAATCTCACAACAGGATGAGACGTTCGTGGAGGCTAAAAAACAAGAGGGGGGAAATATGGTCTGTTACAAGTGAGCTTACATTTCTAACAATTCTGCAACCCCTTTTATAAACCATCACTGAGATACAGACTAGTGTTTTGAGTAATAGGGCTGCTGATCTCCAGGCATCACCAATGGCTTCAGTGGGGGGAGGGCACTCTTTATCAATACCATCTACTTGGCAATGGGGAAAGGAGGCATACATTATAAATTATAATGTTCATAACTACAATTGCAGTGAAATAAAAATAAAACTGCTTTGAATATGTTTCAGGAGTCATTTATGACCTATAGGACGAACCCTGGATTTCAGATCTACTTTGCGACCTCCAAAAATTACGTGCTCTTCCTTCCTTTATACCATGAGGTTACAGATAGTCCAAACACTGCTAAGAAAGAATAAATCCATGAAGCTTTCTAAGGAGGTAGTGACAGCTAGAGCCACTAACAAACAAGATGAAAAATTGTAAATGCATAGCAAGGGCAAAATAGAGACTGAAAAGGAATCAGTCAAAACTCCAGGGTCTAGTAAAATTTTTTTCCAGTTGAATTTTTACAGCATTTCTCATACCCACACACTTGCCTTGAATAGCAAGAGCTGGGGGTGCTTTTGGCTGTGCTGCAAAGGCTTCTGTGCCTGGGGTGCCAGAGCAGATTGATGGAGCAGCCATTTTAATAACAGGTATAGCTTGTGGGAATGAAGAGCACCAGAGAGAGAAATGGTGGCAGCAAGGACAATATGGAGAGAGAAAAGGAGTTAGGACAAGTCCCAGGGACAAGGGTGATACATGCTTCTACCTATTCTTGCTGAGAACTGTAAGGCTAATACAAATAACAAAGCATCTCTGTTTCCTTCATAAAAAGGAAAAAAAACCCTGCTCACTTGCTTTTCTGACCCACAAACCTACAAGATGTTTTGGGAGCTGAGAAAAAGCTAAAGGCATAGTAACAAACTATGTTTGAATTACTTAGAATTTCTTTATTCCAGATTTTCCTGGTTTTAATTTTAATTAAACTTGAGAAATATTTTTGGTTTATTGATTTATAAGAAATCAATAAAGACATGAGTGAAGGCCTGTCCCTGGTAATAATGAAGTAGCTTCATAACTAAAACATTCTCTTTGGGGTTTGAAGGGGCAAGAGATAACTGGGTATTGAGATTTGACCAGTGTGCCACTTTGGAACCCTGAGGGAAGGAGGAAAAGATTCACCCTCTCCCACAGCAGGGGCTGAAATGGTTCTTGAACTGTACATTCAGGCCTTTCATGGCCATTCCTGAAAAAAAATGCAGGAGCCAAAAAATAGTAATCCAGGAAAAAATGCGGTTCATGTCAGAAATTTATAAAACTTACACTACAGATCAGTTAAAGCAGAAAGGTGCTAAAACTGAAAGAGCAGTGATCCTTTTATGCCCCTCACTCTCCCTTCTAGGGGGAGAAAGGAAGATGAAAGGGATAATTAAATTCATATCATTTCCCTTTTTACTAGACATCAACTCTATCCCCAAAGCCAATTCATCTGGTACTAAGAACAACTATAATATCAAACCCTAGTCAACCAAATGCAGTGAACAAAAAGGCAATTTCTTGCTTAGAGACCATTTTTAAAAACATTCCTTAATTACCCATAATGTAAAGGTACATTGTCAAGGAACACAAGCGCATTGATTACAAAAAGATGAAAAGTATGTCTACAAAGTTCCCCTAGTTATCTAATGATTCCCTGGGAGAATCATTAAAATGACATCTGATTTGAATATGTTTCTAAACTTTATTTTATTTTTTATTGAATTTATTGTGGTGACATTGGTTAATAAAGTCATATACGTTTCAGTTGTACAATTCTATAACACATCGTCTGCATATTATATTGTGTGCTCACCACCCCAAGACATGATCTGAATATGTTTTGAGAACCTATACAAAGTGTAGACTGAGTCCTAATTTCATGAGGATATACATGAAAATCAATGCCAACACTTCTTAGCCATTGCTTTTACTATGTAAATCAAGTCAGCTGCTCTGAAATAAAAACCTAGTCACATACTGCAACAGCATAAACAATAACAATGCCTTAACCTCTAAAGAGGACAGTTCAAATAGAAAAGGCAGCTGAAAGAAAGAATGCCAGGATAGAAAGTCTTCTCTTGCTTTTAGGTACAAGCTAGACTCCAGCAAGAGATAGACTAGGTATGGCTTAAAAGTATCAAAGCTACCGGTATTTAAAATTAATCAGCAGCCTGACTGGCATTGTTCAGCAGTTAGAGCATCGGCCTGCCCACCAGAGGGTCACGGTCGATTCCCCAGTCAAGGGCATGTACCTGGGTTGCAGGTTTCATTCCCACCCCCATCAGGGCATGTGTGGGAGGCAACTAATCAATGTGTCTCCATCACATTGATGTTTATATCTCTCTCCTCTCTTTCTCCAATACCACCCTCTTCTCTTCCTCTCTCTCTAAAAATTAATGGGAAAAATATCCTCACTCTTCGGATGAGGATTTTAAAAAATTAAAATTAATCAACAAATTGGAAATCCAGAAGGATGTTTGCCTTTTGTTTTATACTTACTAGTGAAGGTAAATTCTGATCTGGCCAAAAAGATTCTGGAATTGGCCAATGTCCAACAGGAACACCAGTTTTAGAGTTAGGTCGTACATAAATGAGCTTATGACAACTATGCCATGGTTGAGCAGCAAATGAATTGTTTGGCCTAGATGAATCCATAAGTCCATCTAAAAGTTAAACAAAGGACAGACAAAGGCATGATTTCTTTTTATAGCTGATGATTTCCTTGTATAAAATTGTCAGCTAAAAGCAAAATACAAAACAGTGATTCATGAAAAATAGAAGTAAAAAGGTGATTCTACTAGGATTTCTGAATGTTCTCCTTACCAACTCTTTTAATCTAATCCACCCCTTCTAATCCAATATCCCATCCCCCTCCCATCCTTAATTATGACCAAAATAGGCAGAATAGGAAAAACTATTATAAAATTAGTTTTAAATTTTCTGAGATTTGGACACATAAACAGACCAAACCACTATAGTTCTTTTTTTCCAAATTAGGCAAATGAAATTGTTCACTCCCTGGTATAGTTTTACATTTTTCAAATCTGACAAAATAGGTCATAAATTCCATTTAGATTTTCTTTATAATCCCAATTAGATGACAAAAGTATTCTTTACTAAGCAGTTAGACCCAATCACCACAAAGGCAAAATAAAAACTATCCAATTCACTTAAAAGTAGAAAGAATGCTGACAAAAAAAAATCTATGTACATAGTTGTGGGAGAGAAAACAAAACAAATGCATCAAGTTCCCCATCATCATTAAAATTCCAAGGAAAATAGATATTGCATAATACTGCATAATGTATCCTGAGTGCATTTTAATTATTTAAATTAGCATATTTCATTTGTCACCTCCCCAAACAGGGCAAGGCAGAGTTACATAACCCTTAATGTGATCATTCATCAATCTAAACTATATTTGTAAAAGATATGTTTTAATTATTTGAGTGTCAATTTTTTCTCAATTACAGGTCATTTTATCTACTTATTTAAGTGTTACTTTAAACAAGTAACTACTTTAGACCAGGAGATTTACTGGGGCATATAGAGCTCTAGGGAATACATGTAACGACTTCAGGGAAACAAGAGACCCCCCCACCCCTTTAAGTTAAACTCACAATTCTGGGGATGTGCATTTTTCTGAGGAGAGAGTTCTTAGCTTTCATCAGAATCTTAAGAGTTAACAACTCTGGACAAAGAGGAAATGAAGCTAGAAAGAAAATCTGAACTATTTATATGACACCAAATCCAAAGGTTTTCAGTATGAAAGTTCTAAGTTCATGTTAAATGAACACAAAATTGTGGATTGAACAGTAAATTGTTAGCAATATATCATGTCCTTCCTTTATTATTAACTTAATTTAAAATAGGTTGTAATGCCTCAGTCTTCTATGGCAGTTGTTCTTAAACTGAAGTCCAAGAAACCCCTGAAATTAAATACAAAATTGTGTGCTTGTGGCCTTTATCCATTTTCCTAGGGAGATGGAATTTCTATTTTTCCAACAGTTTCTCAAAGGGTTCCTGAACTAAATAGCAAAAAGGTCAGTAACCACAGGATCTACTACTTCAGACAGAAATGTATGTCTTTCTGCCCCTATGCACTTAGCTCTTTTCTTCTTTAGGCAGCTAGCTACCACTGATTGTGGCCATGGCAATTGAAATGTATGGATCAGATCAGACAAGCACTTCAGTAATGAGGTACAAACAAGTATGTATGTGTGTGAACTGATAGCAATGAGGAGAAGCCTTGTAATGCAGGTATGATTTGAGGGAGAAATTCCTTCCTCTGTACAAAAATAGCTCTGCTTTCATGTATTTTAAGATATTGAACTTTCAGTAAAATCTCATTTGAAGAGAAAATGTTCTTCAGTTAAAAAGTGTTCAGAAAAATACTGGTGTAGGATCTTATAGAATACTAGCATAAATATTCACAATCACTTGCTGACGTGTGGTAACAAACACAAGATTCCATAAAGATAGCTTGGTACATTTGGCACCCACAAGACCAAACTAGTTGAGTGGCACTCTGTAGTGAATTTCCAGATATTTTGTGAATAGAGAGGTAAATAATTCAGTGTCATTCCAAGACTGGGGATCAGGGAATATGAAATCGGTAGGGAAAAGGAAGAATTTTCTTAGGAAGATTTGACATTGAATTAAAATTGCTAGAATTTGGCCACCTGACATGTATATATAGGCAATGAGTAAATGGTAGTTGTTTGGATGGATGTTTGTAACCATTTGAATGCATGTGTAGAGTGAAGACTGCCTATTATGATTAATGTCTTTCCAATCATAGATGGTTCTCCTCAATAACACTATAGGGTAAAAACAAAGTTATCTACTGTACCTTCTCCAATAAGAAGTGGATCTGGTCCTGTTTTTTCAAAGTTAATAACCACACCACTCTGAACTTTTTGAACTAGAGATTCTAAACACTGATTCAACATTCTTTGTGTTCTAACACAGTAGGAACGACCTATATCAAAAGGAAAAACAAAGAGTACAAGTTTGATCAAATAAAATACTATTTCACAATAGAAGCATTTGACATTCTAAAATATAACTTGAAATAATCATAACTACATTGGCAGCAAACATCACACTATTAATGAGCTTAAGCAGCAGCATTAAAAATATTCTGAAGGGAAACAAGTAAAGACCAGATATGGTATTTAAGAGAAACTATACTCTGCTGCCCTGAATTCTTCCTTTAGAAATAGTAAATATTGCCAATACCTCCGGTGACTTCACACATCTGTGTGATAGCAGATTCATCAGTTGGTACACTCCCTAGTTGCTCTGGCTCAGTAGAAGCCAATCCAGGCAAACGTAACACTAGGGCAAATAACCTCTGATCCCAACGAAAAGGTTCTTTGGTTAGTTCACTCCCAGGCAGGGGAGAATTCAAAGGAAGATGAAGCTGAGAAGGCAAAATTTGAAAAGTTTCATCATAACAACCCATACATGAAGAGTAAAAGAATTAGGAGGTCCACTTTTCTTTCATGTACTCAATAAAATGAAGCAATCTTTCAAGGATTACCAAGATAGAAGATTTCATTAAACTTATTCTTAACTAGAAATGTATGCCTCCCCCAGAAATAGCTGCACGTTCTCTGCCATTTAAATGAAAATTAAAAAAAAAGAAATCTCACCTCTTCTTGAATACCAGCTGTACTTGTTAACTTATTTCCATCTGTGATGGTAATTAAAATAGATGGTTCTAGAAAAAATGGATTTCTCCCCTAAAATACATTTAAAAAGTATTAGAGCCATGTGAAGTAATAAAATTGTATTTAAACTTTTACATTTGCCTTGCCAGTGATCTCCCAAGACTGTGATAAAATTTGCCTGGATAAATAAGAAGGAAAAGATTAGGGACTAAGTGGGTGGGGATGAAAATAACAATCCTTGAAGAGGTAGCATCCAGAATAAACTGAGAAATTCTTATAATTAAGGAACTCCCAAACTATCACATCCAAATACTCCTCTCCCTCTGCTTTCCAAGTAATCATAAAATAAAGCTATTAAAGAGATTATAATGGCAGCATCATCCACACCATCTGCCTGCGTCAAAATCCTGGCACAGCTGGAGGAACATAAGTGACTTACTCTCTGTAACCTGGAGAGTGACTGGTTATTGTGAGCAGAGCTTTTCAAGTAGGAAAGGACAATGATAGCAGCAGCAAATGCTATTCTGCCTTCCTCTCATTCTATATCTTTTTCATTGAATTGGGAGGGATGAGGGAGTTAAGGAGATTGAAAGTTTCTCTTCAGTTGTCTTGCTTCAGTATTTCTCAGCAATTTATTCATCCCATTCTCAGATATCTAATGACCTGACAGGTAGGCAATTTTAACTATTTTATGATCCAGTCACATACCAGACCTTCCCAAAAGAGAATTTTTTAAAAAATGTAATTAAAAGATATATGGATTTCTTTTTGGAAGTTATGAAAAGTAGCAGAAAACTTGGTAACCATACCCACTCTTAAATTCTTACCCCAAGTCACCAAAATAAGTTAGCTGTACTCACTCAAAAATATTTTTACCTGTCCATAATTGTCTATTCCAGATATCAATCTATTGAGATTTAACAAATCAAATGAGGATCTTAGAGCCTGACCAAGGGTCGTCAGTCCAGAAGCCTGAAGATTTTTTAGTTCACTCATGAATGTTGCATGATTTTCCTTCCAACCAGCCTGAAAATCAAACATTTACAAAGAAATTCCGTTATACAGTGAATAATATATAAAGTGCAAACAACCACTAAATAGCAAGCATAAAACCTTTAACAAATTAATAGTTCCTTAATCTGATTCTATTCTATATATGGACTGAACAAGTGGAACTAAGGCAAGTAATCAGTTTCAGAAAAATTTTCCAGCATTAATGATCAAGAACAAAGATGCAAACATTACATTGTCCATTGTAGCTGGAGGGCTTTGGCTGAAGAAACCAGTTTTCTATTCCAGCTCAAACAAACCCACCAAAACACCTCAGTATTTACCTTAGTTTGACATTAATGAGCATGGAATAAGGAGTAGAGGATGGAATAATTTTTAAATGCATTGTCCTTAAAAGAGAAAATCAGCTATGGGTGTGTGATATACATGAACTTTTCTAACCAAGATTCTTCCTCCCAAGCAAGAGTAAAGGCAGTGGAAGTAGGGGATTGTTATAGGAATAGAGCCACAATTATTTGGAGACAACTCTTCTGGCATCTTCAAGAATTCAGAAAGCCCCAAATCTAGAATAATTGGAGAAAGAAAAGAAAAATGTTTTAGCAAAGAAGCAGCATCCCCTAGGCACACCACAGCAGAAAAGAACCAAAGACCCAAGGTCAATAGCCAACATGCTATGAGTAATGGTTGATGGGTCAGCAATGGCTATAAAAACAGAGCAACACAAAATGCCAAGAAGAGAAGCCAAAAGAAGAAGGCAGCTAATATAGGTCACAAAGGAGTAGGGCAGCAAGGGAGAGAAAAAAACAGCACAGTTGGCAGCTTGGTGGGACAAAGCAACCACCAGAGTCTTGGTAGCCGAGGGCAGTAGTGATATTAAAAATACTGAAGTCATGTGACCAGGCCAATACAGTTGGAGATGGAAAGCAAGAACAGGTAATACAGCCAGGCTGGCATGGCTCAGTGGTTGAGTTGAACTATGAACCAGGAGGACACGGTTCGATTACTGGTCAGGTTGCAGGCTCAATCCCCAGTGTGGGGCATGCAGGAGGTAGCTGATCAATTATTCTCTCTCATCATTGATATTTCTATCTCTCTCTCCCTCTCCCTTCCTCTCTCTAAAATCAACCCTTCCTCTCTCTAAAATCAATAAAAAAATATTTTTTAAAAAGAATAGGTAATACAGAGATAAACAAAATTATTTAAATTTCATGCTTAGCTAAAAGCATACTGTCCACATCCATACAAATATAGCAAATACTATCTTGCAAATACTATATTTTCTAGTTTTAGTTTCCTGAAGCACTTTGGATCAGAATGACTGAGATGTGGAAAGGGGACAGATTGTTGACTACACCTTCTCATGAAGTATCTGCATGACCTTGAGCAAACCTATTGGCTCTTAGAACCTAAATTTCATTATCTTAAGATGATGAGGATGAGGTAAGCAGGCACACTATGTAAGACTGAGCATGATAACCCTGGAGGAGAGTCATTTACACTGTAATGGTGAATGAAAATGGTGCCCCCTAAGGTTGAACAGTGCACAACCTGCATAACCACACACGGTAAAAGGTGGTCCTAATTAAGATCCATCCCAGGCCATTAATCTGGGATTCTAATTAAAAAATGTACAGTTTTAAAATATTCCTAACATATTCTGTAGGTAAACGGATCTAAAGGTAAAACCTTCCCATATGTTCTTTTGGCCAGACTGTATATATGGCTTTTAGAACTAGGGGAAAGTAGGGCTCGAGAATAATTACCTATGGCCCAAGGAAAATCTTATTGCACTGGACCATCTAAACTTGAGCTAAAAGGAAGGATTAAAATTTTAATTGTCTTCATCAAATACCTAGAAATATCAGCAGGTGATTGCCAATCACACTGAATTCAAAAATTAGCTTTCCTCTTTGGGGTAGAAAAGAAAGGTGTAGAATTGAAAGGGATTGCATCAATTCTTTCCTTTATTTATTTAACAAATGTTTATGGTCCAACTATGATATGTTGGGAAGAATGTTACGTGCTAGGGATATAAAAAGGAATTAGCCTTTAGGAGTTCATGCCACAAAGTAATAAGGAATGCAGTTATGGAGTCTGAAAGATCAGAGAGTTAGGGAAGGCTTCTCACAGAACATGGGGCATTTGAGGAAGCCTAATGGCATGAAGGTCATGGGACTTTCCACACTGAAGTGAGGAGTGGAGCAGGCAGGCCAAGGGAAGAGAACAGAGAGTTCATAAGAGGATAGGGACTACTAGGGAACCACAAGTAATTTGATTATCATTTTTGTGGGTACATGGAAGAAGGCAAGGGTGATAAGTCAGGCTGTGACTATACGTGCTTTGTATATTGTGCTCAGTAGTTTGGATCATATCTTTTGGCCCTGGGAATAACTTGAGGTTTTCCATTAGAGGAGTGCCATGATCCCTAATTTTAGCAAGTTCATTCTGCTGGGAGTTGGAGAATAAATTGTGGGGTGGAAGGGAAGCTGAAGCTTGAGGCAGGGAAACTGGTTTGAAGATTGTTGCAATAGCTTATTAGAAAAGCGATGAAAACCTGAGTGAGGGCAGTGAGGATAGAGAGGAGGTTGCAGATAAAAGAAGTATTTCAGAGGTGGAGTCAAGGATTTAGTATATAATTAGAGGGAAAAAAGGGTCATACATTAAGTTGAGGTTTCTAGTTAGGCAAACCTGTAAATGGTGGGGTCCTTCTCCCAGAAGTCACTTTATAAAGTTGACTTTACTTCCCACACTGTAAACTTAAGAGTTATATCTATAACAAGTGTTGAATTCCTGTAAGCCACAGATAGTTCAAGTCACAATTAAAGAAAAATTAGTGACCTACTTGATTTGGTAAAGGGCTGGGATAAGATTTGCATATCACTTAAGCAAGCACCCTATAACTCATCACTCTCCTATATAATAAAAGCCTAATATGCTAAGTGTCCAGTTGTCCATTCAACCAATTAAAGCATAATATGCTAATGATATGCTAAGGCTGCTCAACCGCTCGCTATGATGTGCACTAACCACCAGGGGGCAGACGGTCCCTCCCCAGCTGGCCAACCTCCCACGTCTCTCCCCTGCCCTGATTGTGCACCGGTGGGGTCCCTCAGCCTGGCCTGCACTCTCTCACAATCTGGGACCCCTCGGGAGATGTCAGAGAGCCAGTTTCGGCCCGATCCCGCAGGCCAGGCCGAGGGACCCCACTGGTGCACGAATTCATGCACCAGGCCTCTAGTTTAAACTAATGTGTTCTCTGATTGTGTAGTCTTACTAACCAACCTGTCAAAATAATTGCTCTTTAAAATTTCCCTTATAAAATGGATTGAAAACATTTTACAAATCACTTCTCCACTTAAATCACTGGTGTTCTGTTTTTAGGTCAATTCCAATTCTTTGCAATGAAGTGGGTGAATCTGAATGAAATCAGAAAGCTTCTCCTAACTCAGTACTACAAGGCATATGGGCTACACTTAGTACCCAAAGCAATAAACTTTTTGGTAGCAAGAGAAGAACTAAGTGGTCCTAAATCCATTCCTCAGAATACTGAAGTTGGGGGCGGGGCGCAAAGATTAATTTAAATAATTAGGGAACCTTATTAATGTGACAAATTTGTTTCAAAAAAATCATTATGGCCCTAGCCAGTTTGGCTCAGTGGATAGAGCATCAACCTACAGATCGAAGGGTCCTGGGTTCAATTCAGGTCAAGGGCATGTTCCTTGGTTGCAGGCTCCTCCCCACCCGGGTCGGAGCTCATGCAGGAGGCAATTAATCAATGCTTTTTTTCTGTCTGTTCCTCTCTCTTCCACTCTCTCTAAAAATCAATGGAAAAATATCCGTGGGTGAGGATTAAAGAATGAATGAAATAAAAAGTATAAAAGTCTTCAAAAAGATCATTATGAAGAGCTAGTGGGAGGAAGCATATGTTTATATTCTTCTTTCATTGCTTAAAGTTGCTTTTTTCCCCACAAATGAATTGAGGACAGCCCATTTATCTTCTTAATATAGTATTTTATTTTTAATTTACTCCAAAGATATCTTACTCTCATGTCAGTAAAAACTTTACTCCTGGTAGTAACCTCCCTACATTCTCATGGAGCTTTGCAACTTACAAAGCACTTTCACACTTCACATTTGCTTGGCGCAAACCAATAAAAGAGGCATGGTATTATCATCCCTATTTTGTTTTAACCAGGAAGAAGTAAGATTTGGGTATGTCTTGTTTATGGAGGTGACATTGGTAGGGACTCACACGCTACAAGTGCACTAACATAGTAGCCTTTAGCCACATATAGCTACTAAGCACTTGAAACATGAATAGTCTGATTTGATATGTGATATAAGTGTAAAATACACATGGGATTTTGAGGGCTTGGAACAGAAGAGAATGAAAATATATTTTATTTTTATATTGATTATACTTTGAAATGACAATGTTTTAAATATTTTCAGTTAAATAAAATATATTACTATAAGTTTTACCTGTTTCTTTTTACTTTTTATTGTGCTACTAGAAAATTTTCAATTTTGTGTATGGCTGGTATCATATATCCATCGGCCAGAGATGTTCTAGAGGGACTTGGGGGTCAGTTAGGAAACCTTGGCCTTGCTTTGACAGACAATAGACTCATTACAGATTCCAAGGCAGAGGGAAACAGGATCAAAGCAGCGTCTCAGGAAGGTCAGGCTGGCAGGGACATATAAGATATACTGGAGAAGGAGAAGCTATATCAGGAAAAAGAGGCTAGGAGTAATTAAATAGCAGTAATCCAGGCCAGAGGGAATCAGGGCCTGAGTTAGAATGGGAATGAAGAGGAAGAGGTTAACTGAGAAACATTTCAAACAAATAAGATAGGACTCAGTGACAGACAACGAGCCTAAAGGAGAGGGAGTAAAAGATGATTACAAAACTTCTAGCCTGGAAAACCTAAAGAATGGAGGTTTAGGACAAAGGAGTAGCCTGGGATGGGTGAAATCCTAAAGAGGAGTTTATTGTATTCAAGTTTTAAAGTTTCCCAGAAGTAAAATGATGGTGATGATAATGATGGTGATGATAAATAATAACCATAGGTAATATTTATCAGTGCCTATGTGTCAGTAATTCATTTATGCCACGCATTGGCATTTTATATGTATCCTTCTCATCTGAGCCTTATAACCCTATTACTATTTCCATTTTATAGATGAGCACACTGAAGCTCAGAGAGGATAAGCAACTTGTGCAAGTAAAACAACTAGTAAATGATACAGCCAGGATTTGAACCCAGGTAACCTGAGAGCCCACCAATTTAAACCGCTGTACTAGAGATTCTACTATGTATTCCACATATTCATGTCATAGACATGTTTCCTTATATTAGCTTAAAAGTTTGTAACTTTAACAGAAGTTCCAAATTTATTTAATATAAGCCTACTTTTCCTGATGCCTAAATGCAGACCAATTGGGTATGGGAACAGTAGATCAGGACTTGGAAAACCCTAGTCCAGTGATGGCGAACCTATGACATGCATGTCAGCACTTACACGCGTAGCCATTTCTGATGACACGCGGCCGCCTGCTGAGGATGAAACATTTGCTGCTCCTGAGGATGAAACATTTGCGACTAGAGTCTTGGAGTTAGTTTTTTCCTCAAAGTGACACACTACCCGAGTTATGCTCAGTTTTTTGGTGAAGTTTGACACACCAAGCTCAAAAGGTTGCCCATCACTGCCCTAGTCTATTCCTGGCTGTAACTACCAAAGCAAGTAAAGCAAGTAAGTCGTTTACTTCTTACTGGGGCTGTTTCTGACCTTCTTCATCCTTATTTCCATCTACGTATTTTTCCATGTATAAGACGCTATTTTTTTCTAAAATTGTTAGACTGAAAATAGAGGGGTGTTTTATATAAGGAAGTCAGGGGAAGAGGGAGCCATACAGTGAGTAGCTGCCCATATCTTGTCAAACAGGCTTCCTTCAATCACGGGCCTTATTGCTATGGATGTCAGCTGATGCCATAATTGGAGGTGGAGGTGGAGAGTGCGCAAATGCAACATGGACCAGAGCGGTCTGAGCACATGAAGATGTCAAAAAACAAAAAGATAAATACTGGTAAGCGATTGTCTTACTCTGCAAAATTCAAATTGAATATAATCAGCTATGCAAAAGAGCATGGAAACAGAGCTGCAGAGAGACAATCTGGACCTCCCTCCACTGAGTGTACTAGTATGATCAGACAGTGGAGAAAACAGGACCAACAACTCCTTAAGATGCCAAAAAAGAAGACGGCCTTAAGAGGAAAACCAGCAAAATGTTTAAAATATTGATTTCTTAATTTTGGGTTGGGAAAGTGTGTGTGTGGTGGTGGTGGGGGGGGGGCTTATACACGGGGGCGTCTTATATGTGGGAAAATATGGTACTTATCTGAGGGGTGGGTTTGGCAACAGGAAACTGGCATGCTCCCTCTAGGCCTGTTGCTGAAGCTTTTTCTGACTTTCTGATCTGCTCTCTGACATATGGTGCTTAAGGGGTAGGCTCTGTCCCTCCAAAAGACCTATAGGGGAGGTCTGTCAATATGTGAACTATTTGAAAGCTTTTGAGAATATACATCTAGGCTATATCCTCTAGTCTAGCTTTTAACAAGAATAAAACTGTTATTTAGAACTCTGGCTGGCTCCTGTGTCTTATTTCCCCATTGGTTTCAGTGAAGGAGGGAAAGGTGGGATTGTCATTTAGTTGGTCCCCCAAACCTCAACATCCCATTACTTGTCCTTCCTGAACTTCATCCCATTTTGGCTAGACCATTTTTCTGATTAATTTATTTATATTTCTTGTTTTTTTAAAATAGAAGAACACTTTCCTCCACTAAAAACTTGCCAGGAAGTATAAACAAGTAAAAGAGATAAAAGCCAATCAACTGTCCTTGAAGGGGATGTGGGAGTGGTGTTAGGGCCAGTGGTGTTCTGAAAACTGCTGCTCTTTCTCTAAAGGTCACTTGTAATCCTCTTTCAAAACACAAATGATCTGGTCAGACTTGGTATAAAGTGCAGATTTAATGAACATGCTATTAACTTACCCATCCAAGGTAACTGAAAAACATATTTAGGGCAGCTGCGTCTAACTTTCCACTAGAGAAATGCCTCTTTAAATTGGCTGTTTGTAAATCAGAAATTAATCGAATAATTAAAATTCTTTGGGATGATAGCTATTGAAAGAGAATGGCAATGAATGTTTTCAAAGAGCAAAAATAATCCTTCTATAGTATAGATGGTCACAAGCCAGGCTCTCTCACACAGCAACCTCTCACTGCAAGGCACCACTTACTATGTCCCTTTGACTTGGTGCAGAGCCAGTGCACTGACCCATTTGGGGCACACAAACCCAAAAGTCTATTTGGACAGTAGTTTCAGTTCAGTCCAAGTCTTCCTAGCCTGTTAGCAAGCCCTGAATAAAAAGCCTTGCTGGAATCTTAGAGACAATACATGTTGCTCCTTCTGTTAGACCCAAAGGAAATGAAATCAGCCTGATAATATTTGCCCTTTGCTATCCCATACAGAGGGCCATCCTGGACCTTGAGCTCTTCTTCTAGGTGGTTACAAACTAGATAATTAACGGATTTGAGTATTTTCCCAGATGTCGCAAGTTAAAGCCAAAGAGTCTAAATTTAGTAGGGCCAGCAATTCTCTTGTTGAAAGATAAACTACTTTTCTTTTTCCATCTGCTCTCTACAAGGTTGGGGGAAATATGTTCTGTAACAACCCAGACAATTTGAAAAATCAACCTCAACAGCATTTTTCAACCAACTTAATATCTTCTCCAACTTAACACTGTATCATCGTTGTCACCACAGACTGCTCTTTTGTTGGTAAACCAACCAGTGAAACAGAATGAGATGAAAAATAAGAAGCCCTGCTTTTCCCATCAACTCTGTCTCCTGAGGACACAAATAACTTTTCCCTTGGCTTTATATGGAATATCTGTGTGAGTTAAAGCTTTTGAACTTGAAGAATTTCCTTTTCACAATTCAAACGAACCCTAATTCTGATAGATATAAGGCAAGGTTTACTTGTCCCCTTAGGTAAACAAAACACTGTGAGAGTTGAGTCACTTTAAAATATTCAAAAGTCTTTTAAAATTGTTTACAGCTAGCACACCTATAAAGGAAGTTTTTAAAATTGTGAAATGCACCGTAGGAAGATGCCATATCATTAAAAGAATGGAATTATCTTGCTTCTTGTATCTCCTTTTCAAACTCTTTTCTCACATTATATTTTCTGACCCTACTTGATGTAATTTTTCCTTAATACTCTAATAATTTGGTCTCATTTCACTTTTTTGTGATTTTCTCACTTGACTCAGGTACTGATACACTCCTAGGTTCAAAGGAGGCATTCTATTATTTTTTTTATGCATACTAATATAGCTTTTCTTATAAAATTACTTGTTTTTTAAAATCCAGTTCTCTTGGATTCCTTTATTCCAAAATTTACTTTCCCAGGGGCACTTTTTAGTGTCCTGAACTTTCAAAAATGCTCAAAGTCCATTTTATTTGATTGTATCAAATCTCTCCCTGAGAACTCTTGATTGCTATCATTCTTTGGTTCAATCCACCAATTTTCCTGAACATGCTTCAGGAAATACTTCCAGTCAAAATTACATGAAATAATTATAGCTTACTTGAATCTTCTACTTTTAAAAAAAAGTTCTTAAGAAATTTACTCCCTACTATATTGCAAAAACTTATTTGACACTCTGTGGCTTGCAGAATTATTTTTATTCAGCAGATGGTTAAAGACTTTCATGACCACATATTTTAAAATAAACTGGGAAATCTGAAATTAATATAATATTGTACGTCAACTGTAATTGAAAAATAAAATCTAAAAAATAAACAGGGCAAATAAAAAATTCAATTTGATTCTACTGACACAAAGTTTACCATTTTGTGTTACCTGTCTTTGTAAAATACCTAGTATGATTTTTAAGTAGATAAAAAATCATAAGGATTATTCTAAAATATCTGCAAAATGCATTTATGAATTTTCAATTCTTACCACAGGGAATTAGGATAAGATTATGAAATAACACACCTCTCTGAGTTCACTTGAAAGCATGACAAGATCAAAAGAAATTTGATCTTCACCAGAGGATGCTAACATGTAGAAACTGAATTTCAGAAACTATTCTGCTTTCTTCTGGAATCAATTGCACTGTTACTGAAGGAAAAATACCTTAGAGTTGCAAAGAATTTGCCAAACACGTTCAGATAAAAATGTCAAGTTTCTTCTCTCACTCTCACACCATTTAAGTGGTAGCTACTGACCAATTATTTGTTACCAGAAAAAAAATGCTATTGTGCAGATCATGTGTTCAATTATTCAGAATTTTGGACTCTGATGAGACATTTTTATGAAGACATACACAAAATTAAAATTTTAAAAGGTGATCTTGGAAAAAATACACAAAGATAGGAGTGACACTAAGCCACTCAAACATTGCAGAAAGAGCTAAACAGAAGAGATAGCAGAAAGGCCATTCATTACTTTCTAAGGATTATATAGCATCTCTTTCCTCCTGACTAATTTTTTAAAAATAATTCTCAAAAGAAGTTTATGAACTGTTTTTTTTTTTTAATATCAGAATCATTGTTAAAAATCCCAACCGATATACAAGGCTAGTCCATCTCTTCACCAAACTCTCAGTTCTACCATTCAGAGGTAATAATTTCCAGACTCTGTCCTGAATATTAAACTGTTAGCAGCAAAAATAAGGAACAACAATAAGATGGAGTGACATTTACGGATTTAACCAGTGTGAGATACATTGCATTAAGCATGTAGGAATTGTTTTCTAAAATTTAAAGCAATTTTGAAATCAACCTAAATGCCAATGCCTCAATTATTCAACTTCCTGCCTTTCAGTTATACAATTCTCTCTAGTACTTTTTTGCAAGGAAGTGTTAATAATCTAGTCCAATCCCTTCATTTTACAGATAAGAAAACTGTCATCTAAAATAAGGTGAAGTGAATTGCCCTGGGTCATGTAGCTATCTAATCAGTAGCAGACCCTGGTCTCTTGCCTTCCAAGCCCAGCACTCTTTACAGAGCTGCTAAAGCAATAGAACTTGCCAGATTTACATGATGTGTGGATGGTGTGATCTACCAGATAAGCTGTACTATGACCACTTTTTAAAAATCTGATTTTTCTAAAAAATACCTAGACTTAAACAGAACTTCTAACATACAGTTCAGAAGCATCATTGTGAAATGGAGTTTACAATGTCTATACACATATGTAATCTTTAAGAAAAAATGGATAAATGGTAATGGAAAGAAACTTGACTTGGGGTGGTAAACACGCACTATTTCAAAAAGAAAAGAAAAATGGCCCTGACCGGTGTTGCAAGTGGTTAAAGTAAGCATGTCAAACTTTTGGACCACGGGCCACATGCAGCTCACAACGAATATTTTTGCAGCCCAGCCAATATAACGGTATGTAAGAAACGTTTTAATAAAATTTTGTAACTTAATTTTTACAATATCCTGTTATACATAGTTATTAATAATGAACTACAACATTTGCTAATGACTGATTACTATAATCGTGTTGCATTCATTTCCCTTACACGCCTCATGTGCAGCTGCACCATTTCTCTCCACTAATACTAGCAGCGAATATTTTAGCAGCCAATTGCCAGGTCATTAGTCTGGGACTGACTTGTTTGGTGTGCGCAACAGGAAATATTTCGCTCTCAGAGAACAAGAAAAAATAGGTTTATTTGCGTTACACTTATTAATTCAGTGTCTGGTAAGTTAATGTTCAAGACAAGTATTATTTTTTTATTAAAATGTTCTGTTATTTTATGTTAACGATTACTCATTTATTTCAGCCCTTTGTATTCAGCATGTCTCTACTAGTATGGAAATAAACCTACGTTTCTATGAAAGTTGAAGTTTTTGTTTTTTTGTGGCCCACATAAACTTAAACCTTGTTTATCTGGCCCGTGTTAGCCTTTGAGTTTGACATGCTTGGATTAGAGCTTCAGCCGGAGCACTGAAGGGTGGCGGGGAGCGGTTTGTTTCTCATCAAGGGCTAGTACCTGGGTTGCAGTTCTTTCCCTGCTCCCTCTCCCCCACACCCTGTTGGGGTAAGTGCAGAAGGCAACCAGTCCATGTGTCTCTCTCACATCTATGTTTCTCTCTTTCTCCCCCTCCCTCCCACTCTCTCTGAAAAGCAATGGAAAAAATATCCTCAAAAAAAGAAAAAATATCCTCAAGTGAGGATTAAAAAGAAAAATGGAGAGCTTTGCTCCTCATATTTTTAACATTCTCCTACAAGAAATAAAAAAGAGGGACTCCTACCAAAACAAAACAAAAAAGAGGGATTCCCATCTTTCTAATGCCGCGTCTGTATTAAAGTCTAGATATTCTCCCTAGAATCCTATTACTATTGTCTAATTATGTGGGTTTCCTTCTGTAGAGAATGCAAAGAGAGATTAGGGCTTCTGATTAAACAGAAGTGCCTCCAGGCAACTTCAGGCCAATCTAAATCAAAATGTTTTGGTCTAGTTCCGGCTAATCAACCACTAAAGGTCATAACCAGCTCCCTCCCTCTTCCTTCAGCAACTCCTCATCATTAAAATAGCACCTCCCCCTCAAGTCACACTCTTAATGGAATGCTTTCAGTTTGCAAGTTCTCCTCCCCCAGGCCTCCAGCTCTTCTGGATTTGTATTTCCTCTTCCTTTTATTAATCAGTGTTCTAAGGGCTGGCATCAGGAAGGAAGAGACAAATTCACAGGGTGGGAAAGACAGGTCTGGCTGAATCACAGGGATCCTTTGATAAAATGATGGGAAATGTTTATATAGACACTAGAGGCCCAGTGCACGAAATTCAGGTCCGTAGGCCTGACCGGCGATCAAAGCCAGAGTGTCTGGCATGGAAGGACAGGTCCAAGCTGACCTCTGGGCCCTGGGCAGCACCTGGGCCCCCAGGCACGCCCCCCTCCCCATGAGTCATTAGGATGGCAGCCCAGCCCCTGCTACAGCTGCTGGTCACCATCTGCGGGGAAATCAGCAGGGCGATGGGGCCCCGCTCACACCCGCCTTGGCCTGGTGCCACCTGCTCACTTGCTCCGCCATCCCACCTAGTCTTGCTCTTGTTGGCGCCCATCGGGTGCCAGCAGTGCCTCCACTGCCACCCGCTGCCAGTGCCATGTCGCCAATGCCCGCCATGTTCTGTGCCACCCCCTGGTGGTCAGCTCAATCATAGTGAGTGGTCAAACTCCCAGTCAAGGGGACAATTTGCATATTAGGCTTTTATTATATAGAATATGGAGCAGATCCCAGAGAGCTCAGAATGGCATTCATAGGTGTAGGCAGTCTTCGATGGCTTGGGAGGGGGGTTGTGATTTGATAAAACTAGCGTTTTAAGAAAGTTAACAGTTGGTGTGGGTAGAGTGTAGGAATTTGGGAGGTACTTGGGAGAGGCACATATAAGACTGATATAGTAGTCAAAGCATAAAAGGTCAGGACCCAGACTCAAGTGATAGCCCCAGAAATTGAGTTGAAGCAACATATATAAGTAAGAGATATTTCAAAGAGATGACAGGTGGGCCTTAGAACAAGATGCAAGGATAGGATCTATGGGTGACTAAAAGATGGGGAATATAGACGTGTTAACTATGTATGAGCTGATGGCAGGATAGATAGCCAGGTGTAGATGTTCTGTAGTCAGCTAGAGATGCCTGGGTGAGAAACTTAAGATGGAGAGGCAACATTGTAGAACTAGCATGTCAAACTCAAAGGCTAACATGGGCCAGATAAACAAGGTTTAAGTTTATGTGGGCCACGAAAAAACAAAAACTTCAATTTTCATAGAAACGTAGGTTTATTTCCATACTAGTAGAGACATGCTGAATACAAAGGGCTGAAATAAATGAGTAATCGTTAACATAAAATAACAGAACATTTTAATAAAAGAATATTTTTCTTGAACATTAACTTACCAGACACTGAATTAATAAGCGTAACGCAAATAAACCTATTTTTCTTGTTCTCTGAAAGCAAAATATTTCCTGTTGCGCACACCAAACAAGTCAGTCCAAGACTAATGGCTTTGGCAATCTGCTGCTAAAATATTCACTGCTAGTATTAGTGGAGATAAATTGTGTGGCTGCACATGAGGCGCATAAGGGAAAATGAATGCAACACAATTATAGTAATCAGTCATTAGGGAACGTTGTAGTTCGTCATTAATAATTATGTATAACAGGATATTGTAAAAATTAAGTTACAAAATTTTATTAAAACGTTTCTTACCTACCATTATATTGGCTGGGCTGCAAAAATATTCATTGTGGGCCACATGCGGCCCGCGGGCCACGAGTTTGACATGCTTGAAGTAGAAGGGCTACTTGAAACCATGAATGAGGCAGGATACATTCCACAAGGGAAAGAATTAGGAAGATAGGGGAAAGATTTATCAGAGAAAGGGGTGGAGAAACAGAATAGAGGAGGTGATAAGTTTCTGGAAGGAAGGAAGGAGTATTAACAGTTTCAAATGTAGTCAAGGGCAAAGAGAATAAACATTAGTAAATTGGCCCAAGGAGCTATATAATAAATCCAAAGACCTTAATAAACCATATTTACTTTTCTCACTAGTACTGTTCCTTACTTGCACACACATAAATGTTTCAAGTCTTTTGTTCAATAGCATTCAAGTCCAGAGTTTGGCTCTTGGTACTAAGTTTACTGGACTACTCAAACTTCAGGGCAGGATATAAATAATGAAAGAGTAACTGCCATTAAGGAATAATCTAATCAGGTGAATATAGTTTGAGATGCAGAACTCTACTTTTTCTACAACATCTGGCACATTAGCACAAAAGTCTTCTGGTTAAGCCCCCAGTGGCTGATTTGGCAGCATCTCCATTCTTTCTCTGAAATGTACCCCTTACCAACCTAATTAAGCAGAAAGGAAAAAAAGCTATCTGGCTATGGCAGGGGAGTGGCTTGAGGAGAATAGGAGATCTGGATGAAATGAAGACTGCACCATTAGGTGAGGCACAGGCTGATACATAAAACTCTGCAAAGGTGGTATTGTGCATTCAGGGCTTTCACAAAATCACTTCTGATTCCCCTACAGATTGTGGATTAAGATAAACTAAATGGTTACTGTGGAGTACATTGAATGTCTTTCTTTTCCCTACTAGAAAAATATTTATCATGAGATTGATAAAGTGAAGATGGCAAATCAGTTTTTGGAGGCCACTGTGATAGCGAAGGATTATCCTGTTGCTTTTTCAGGCTTCGCACCATCTTTCCTATAGTTCTATTCATTTTAGGTCCCACTCCTCAAACTTCACTCCCAAAATATACATACTATCTCAAGTTCCATCAGCTAAGAGTTCCAACAATTCCACATCTGTCCCTAAGTAGAGGCATAACTGTGAGACATCAAAGGCCAAAGTGTTTAACAAATGCACTATGATATTCACCTAAGTAGTCAGAAAAATAATAAAAATGGTAACATTGGGATAATAAACTTTATTCATTGAGTGCTTGCTATAATACCAAAATTCATTGAGTGCTTGCTATAATACCAAACACTGTTATATCAAAAGCAACTATAAAAAACAGCAAGACAATTCTTAAAAACATGCCTCCAGGGCATCCTATATAATAAAAGGCTAATATGCAAATTGTCCCCTCTACCAGGAGTTCAACCAGGAGTTCCATCACGGGGCAGGGCCAGCCAACAAACCATCTGCAGCCCCTCCCCCTGGCCGGTCCCACCCCGGATAGGCCCCCCCACCCCGATCGGGATCAGGGCCAGCCGGCCAACCTCCCACATGACCTCACTGGCCTGGCCCCATTGGCCCTGATTGTGGTGGGTTGGCCGGACCCCACCCATGCATGAATTCGTGCACCAGGCCTCTAGTATATCATAAAGAGAAAATACCAGTGAGAAGTTATTAAAAGGAATGTTGTACCATGATTGATAGTGGCTCATTACTTAAGACTCTGGAATAGAGACAGACCTGGGTTACTATTCAGCTGTGTTACTTAACCTCTCTGGGCCCCGGTTTCCTTGTCTGCTAAATGGAGATAATAATAGTACCTACAACGTAGGATTGTTGAGAAGATAAATGAAATATGCACTTCATATTCATTGGCACACTGCCCTGTGCATAAGTATTACTCAATAAATGTCAGCTACTATCATCATTAGAAAGCTATTATATTATTGTTCATTATTACAAGGAAGTACATATAAGTCAAATCATATTGGTAAAAGCTAAATAACACCCTTGACTATAAGATGGGTTTTAGGAGGACCCAAAACTAGGGCATAAAATGGTTCTACCTCCTATGCATGCTATTCATCAGCACATCTCTACTTTCACTCAGCCTCAGAATTAAACACCAATATTATTCCCTAAATGGGAGCCATTACAGTAACAAAAAAAATCACACAGTCACTTCTGCAATCCCCATTAAGAGGACTAAGTTCAGAGAAAGTAATAATCATGTTGTGTGGATCTGGACCTTTCCCATTCTTTTAATGCGACTGATGACTTCCCATTATATAAGACAAGGTCTCTGCTAGGGAACATCAAGAAAACCTTCAATAAGAGCAGTGATACAAACTCCTCTTTGTTTTACAGGTTTTACATTATGCCAAGCTGGATAATTTATCCTTTAGTGTACTTTTTAAAAAACTATATTTTATTGATTTTTTACAGAGAGGAAGGGAGAGGATAGAGAGTTAGAAACATTGATGAGAGAGAAACATCGATCAGCTGCCTCCTGCACACCCCCTACTGGGGATGTGCCCGCAGCCAAGGTACATGCCCTTGACCAGAATCGAACCTGGGACCCTTCAGTCCAAAGGCCGACGCTCTATCCACTGAGCCAAACCGGTTAGGGCTAGTTTACTTTTCTTGATGAATACTGCTCCTGGGAATTCTTGAGCCAAGTAGTTATGTAATTCTAATAAGAGATATGCTAAATATTTCTATTAACACTGAAATCATGGAACATTTTTAGTGCTACTGGTGAGCACATATTACAAACAGAATTCTGAATTACTGTAGTTACATTAGGAGCTCACATGTATCTTTAATTGTACTTAGCCCAGGAAAAAAAATTCTAACCCAACCAGTTGGATCACCAACTATATCCAAGGTCCTAGCAACCAAACTGGCTTTAAATACAACCAAGAATGGGATGCTTTCATATTTTTGCTCCAGGACCAAGGGTTATCAACCCATCAACTCTGAATTGTATGATAACCTTTTATGCACAAATGAGTCTAATATGTCACAGTTCATTTGAACAGAACTGTGAGAGAAAGGATCCCCCTTCAGAAGTAATTTCTAGGATATGAACATCATAAATTTTTTAAGAAAGCATATAGTCCAACACATCTGTCTAATAGAAATATAATGCAAGCCACATATGTAATTTTATATTTTCACGTAGCCACATTAAAAATAGAAACAAACAGGTGAAATTAATATATTTTACTTCACCTAATATGTAAAAATACTATTTAAACTTGTGATCAATTAGAAATTGTTAATTATATACTAGAGGCCCGGTGCATGAAATTCGTGCATGGGGTGGGGTGTCCCTCAGCCCGGCCTGCACCCTCTCTAATCTGGGACCCCTCGAAGGATGTCCTACTGTCAGTTTACAGGGATTGGGCCTAAACCAGCAGTCAGACATCCTTCTCGCAATCCGGGACTGCTGGTTCCTAACCGCTCACCTACCTGCCTGCCTGCCTGATTGCCCCTAACCACTTTGCCTGCTGGCCTGCTCGACCCCTACTTTCCCCTGCCACTGGCCTGCTTGCCCCCAAATGCCCCCTGCCAGCCTGATCACCCCCAACTGCCCCCATGCCAGTGTGCTTGCCCCCAACTACCTCCCCTGCTGGCCTGCTCGCCCCCAACTGCCCCCTGCTGACCTGATCATCCCCAACTGACCCCCAATGACAGCCTGCTCGCCCCCAACTGGCCCCCCTGCTGTTATGCTCACCCCCAACTTCCCCCTCTGCCAGCCTGATCACCTCCAATGGCCCTCCCCACCAGCCTGCTCACCCACAACTGCCGTCCCATCCTGGTCTGATCATCCACAACTGCCCTCCCCTCTTGGCCTCTAACCGCCTCTACCTCGGCCCCGCCACCATGGCTTTGTCCAGAAAAATGTCCGGAAGGTCTCCTGGAAGGTCTCCCAGTCTAATTAGTATATTACCCTTTTATTAGTATAGATAGAGTCCTGGTGCATGGGTGGGGGCTGGCTGGTTTGCCCTGAAGGGTGTCCCAGATCAGGGTGGGTGTTCCCTTGGGGCATGGTGCAGCCTGGGCGAGGGGCCTGTGGTGGTTTGCAGGCTGGCCATTCCCCCATGGGGTGAGGTTCCTTGCTGGGGGTGTGTGGCCAGCCTGGGTGAGGGGCAGAGGGCTGTTTTCAAGCTGGCCACACCCCCTTCAGGGTGGGGGTCCCTGCTGAGGTGCCTGGCCAGCCTGGGTGAGGGGCTGATGGCTGTTTGCAGGTTGGCCACACCCCCCAGCGGGGACTCTTATTCCATGGGGCGTGGCCAGCCTGGGTGAGGGGCTGAGGGCCGTTTTCAGGCTGGCCACACCCGCTTCAGGGTGGGGGTCCCCACTGGGGTGCCTGGCCAGCCTGGGTGAGAGGCTGATGGCTGTTTGCAAGCTGGCCAGGCCCCCCAGTGGGGACCCTCACCCCATGGGGGTGTGGCCAGCTTGGGTAAGGGGCTTTTTTTCTTTCTTTCTTTCTTTCTTTCTTTTTTTCTTTCTTTCTTTTCTTTCTTTCTTTCTTTCTTTCTTTTTCTTTCTTTCTTTCTTTTTTTCAGCACCTCCTTGAGCAGAGGCCAGGGCCAGCTGGAAGCAGGTATCTGGGATTTATTTATCTTCTATAATTGAAACTTTGTAGCCTTGAGTGGAGGCCAGGGCTGGCCAGGACGGGTGGGAAACTTGGCTTCCTCCATCGCTGCGGGCAACCCAAGCCTCCTGCTCACTCCAGCTCTGTTGCTGCTGCCATGTTTGTTGGGTTAATTTGCATACTCGCTCCTGATTGGCTGTGGGTGTAGCAGAGTCATGGTTAATTTGCATGTTTCTCTTTTATTAGTGTAGATTTTACTGA
Organism: Eptesicus fuscus; assembly: GCF_027574615.1. Taxonomy (NCBI): domain Eukaryota; kingdom Metazoa; phylum Chordata; class Mammalia; order Chiroptera; family Vespertilionidae; genus Eptesicus; species Eptesicus fuscus. The sequence continues at coordinate 107,822,362 of NC_072473.1, forward strand.
GTCTTCAAAATCTAGTGCTTAATTTACACTTACAACATAATCTTGATTCAGACTAGTTGCCTTTCGAGTGCTCAATGACCACTCGTGGCTAGTGGATGCTGTACCAAACAGTGTAAATACAGCCTAATCTAAAGTATGAATGACTGGTATATTTGAAGAGCCATGCCCACCCTCACTGCCACCTCAGCCTTTCACCCTCTTTGATGGAGCCCTTATAATGTCCCCATCCCCTCACTGGGACCACTAGCCCACCAGAGTTTTGAGGAAGAGGGGGAAGGATGTGTTATTAACAAATCACCTTGGAAACCCAAACAATAACAAACACAATAGTTATATGGCTAAGTGACATTAAGGGTTAAAAATAGCTCACCATTAGCCCCACCCCCCGCCCCTGCACATGTGGGTGGCAACCAATGAAAGTATCTCCTCTCTCTCTCTCCCTCCTACCCTTTTTTTCTCTCTCTCTAAAAATCAATGGAAAAAATATCCTCAGGTGAGGATTTAAAAAAAGCTTTCCTGGGGAGAAAGATCTGGGAACCTAATCACCATGTAGAACATTGTATCCAGGAGAGAGTACATTCCAAACTTCCAATATGCAAACACAGAAACTGCCTGGATCTCTCATTTAAACTCTTAGTGAAGGCCATGTTCACCAGGAGCTTTTCATTTAAGGACCTAAACTAGTGGGTTTCCTTATTCAACCCAGTCTCTCCCCAGCCTTGCCATCCCCCCATAGGAAGGGTCCTTCAAACCTGCCTTTCTCTGAAAAGTACATTTCTCCCTGAGATGTGGAACAGCTGTAATGTTGGGCCACTTTGAAATGAAGAAACCTGTCTCCTGAGTCATTCTAATTATCTTCCTGAAGTGAAGGCAAACTGAAAAGCACAATTATTTGCCTTTTCCTTACATGTGGCCCTGACCTTCTGCCATCCCTCCCACTCTAATCCCTAACTCGAGGCCAAAAGCTGTCAAGTGGCCAGCACTAATGCAATACTAGGCAATTCCAACTACATCTTTTGGGTTTTCCCCATCTTTAATTCTTCCCTCTCCCCAGCCCGCCTCAATATTTGCTTCTATGTAATAACCAAACAATTACATAGACAGCAAGCCTTGCCCTATTTCTCTTAAATCCATCCATAGCCCTTTATCCCGGGAGAAGTGTATAAACTATAGCTTGTAGGTTTCAAAGCTCTTTTGTGATCCAGTCTCAACCAGTTACAATCTTGACTAGATAAACGGAATTCTCAGTGGGTCCTGTCCATCCTCCCTCCCCACCTCCAATCTGTTGGTTCAGAGTCCACTGTTCTTGAAATATCTTCCACCTTAATCCACATCTGGTCACCTTTCTTCAATGACTATTCTCAAGACCCTTGATGAGTAGGACTATTTTACTATTCTGATTTCCCCTTGGGCCAGGTCTTTCCTGTTATCATTTTAAGCCCCTCTAATAAAGCGTGGTCCAGAGAGTGTGCTCAATAAACATATGGTAAATGAGTACTTAGAATGCTGTACAACCACTCTCAGACTTATCTACCAGAAACAGCATTTTGATCATATCACTACATTGCTGATAAACGTCAGACCAACAGTTATCAGTAGGGTAGAAAGAGATTGCCCAAATAAGCAAGAGGCATTTTATAGATTAACTAGAGGCCTGGTGCATGAAATTTGTGCACTAGTGGGGGGGGGGGTCCCTCAGCCCAGCCTGCACCCTCTCGCAGCCTGGGACCCCTCAGGGGAATGTCCACCTGCCAGGGATCAGGCCTAAGCCGGCAGTCAGACATCCCTCTCACAGTCTGGGACCCCTCGCTCCTTACCGCCTGCCTGCTCGCTGCTCCTTAGCACTGCCGTGGAGGTGGGAGAGGTTCCCACCACTGCCACTGTGCTTGCCAGCCGTGAGCCCGGCTTCTGGCTGAGGAGCACTCCCCCTGTGGGAGCACACTGACTATCAAGGGGCAGCTCCTGCGTTGAGCATCTGCCCACTGGTGGTCAGTGCTCATCATAGCGACTGGTCATTTTGGTTGTTCCGCTATAACAGCCACTTAGGCTTTTATTATATAGATGGAAATGTTCTGCATCTTAGTTACATGAATGTACTAAGATATAAAAATGCATCAAGTCATTAAGATTGATATATTTTACTGTATATTAATTATACTTCAGTAAACAAAAGAAAGGGGACACATATACACTGTTCTTATAAAAATATGATTCTACTATATTATAAAACTTGAACCTAAGTGAAAACTCTGGCTGTAATAAATATTAAACATATCAAATTGTTATGGGGATCACCCTCTGGAGAAGAGTAGTGAAAATGGGAGGGGAGGACTGGGTAGCTTTCACACTCATGTATTATGTGAAATCACTCCCTCCCCCAACCCCCCGCCAATTTATTGAGTACCCACTAAAATCTAGACACTCCTTAGGTACATGGGGTCAAATATAGAGAAGTGCAAATGTGTGCACTTAAAGAGCTCATATTAGGGATACATGAACACTATCACTATATAACATGCTAACTGCTATAGTTAAGGATTGGACAAAGTGTTAAGAAATCACAATGGGAGTTCTTACACTGTTTGGAGTAGGGATAGGGCAGAACAGGATGACTTTTGAGAATGTAGAATGATGAATTAAGGCATATCAGACTGACCATTGTGTCCCAGGCAGAGGGAACAACACATGCAATGGCACAGAAGGAAGAGGCAGAGTGAGTTGATGGCCTAATTTCTTATCATGGTTGGCACCTGAGGTCCAGAAGAGAAGAACGTGGGGAGACACTATTGAAAAAGTATGATAAAAGATTATGAAGGCCTTGGAGGCCAGGTTAAGGAGTTGGGTTTTTATTCTGAAATGTAATGGAAGGGTACTTAAAGATTTTTAGTAGGGAAATGACTTTCTATTTTACTTTACTGTATTTTAAGAATTATCAATTTAGTGGCATAAATATGGAGGAACTTCAGTATAATCATATTTTCTGTATCCATTTATCCATCAGTGGACACTTAGATTGTTGCCGTATCTTAACTATTGTAATTAATGCTGTAGTGAACAAGGGAGTACATATATCTTTCAAGTATGTGTTTTCATTTTCTTCAGATAAATACCCAGAAGTAGAATTGCTGGGTTGCATTGTAGTTCTATTGTGTGTGTGTGTGTGTGTGTGTGTGTGTGTGTGTGTGTGTGTGTAGTTCTATTTTTAATTTTCTAAGGAACTTCCATATTTTTTTTTCCATAGCGGCTGAACCAATTTACATTCCCACCAACAGTGCACAAGGGTGCCTTTTCTTCACAGCTTAGCCAACACATGTGTCTTTTTTATGATAGCCATTCTAACAGGTGTAAGGTGATATCTCATTGTGGTTTTGATTTGCAACCCTCTGATGACTAGTGATATTGAGCATCTTTTCATGTACCTGTTGGGCATCTGTATGTCCTCTTTAAAAAATGTCTATTCAGATCCTTTGCCCATTTATTTTATCCAATTGTTTTTTTTGCTATTGATTAAGTTGTATGAGCTCTTTGTATATTTTGGATATTAATCCCTTATCAGATATATGACTTGTAAATATTTCCTCCCATTCAGTAGATGGCCTTTTAATTTTGTTGATGGTTTATGTACCCTTTTATTATTTCAAAATAACTATCATCATATGCTTCAAATGGCCAACGAGGAAGGTGAAAAGGAAGCAAGATCACAAAAGAAAACAATTCATTATATAAGTCAATACACTGCCTTTGTGGCATTTTAAGTTTTAATTGCCCCTTCCATTCTCTCAGGTTGCTCTCACAGGCCATGTTGCTACTGTTTCACCCAAAAGCACTTCTTTGCCTTCCAACCACAATTAAATACTCCCCTAAAAGTAGCTCCTTTTCCAAATAACACCCATAAAATATACTCAAGGGCATATGAAAACGTTATATTTTAGTTAAAATACCAATAAATGTTAGGAGCCGAGATCATAAAAAAAGTTTACTTCTTAAATCTATAAGCCAAAATGCTACCTTTTACTGATACATGTTGACAAAGTCATGCAGATAACAGTAAGCAAAGTTTAAGGACTTGAAAAAGCAACACTTAAGGGAAAATTTCACTTTTTTCAAATGCTCTGTGTTTTCAAATTACAGACTTAGGCTGTTTCTTTGAAACAAGTCTTCCTATTTTAAAAAAATCCATGTGTTTTGCGATTTCTAGAAAAGTGACTTGCTTTTATGTTTAAATAGCATTTCTTCCAATCTAAATTAATTTTAAGAAACTAACTGCAAACATCAAACTATTTTGATTCTTTTTATTTTTTATTGAACTTATTGGGGTGATGGCTCACTTTCTTCTTGATGCCCTTAATTTACCCAGAGTCAGTAGTAGTGACAAGTTTACCTCTGCTATTCAGTGAATAGAAAGAAAGTTTGATTCATAGCAAAACAAAACATATGAGAAGACAGCAAAACCACTGACAAAACTATTAACTATTATACCAAAACCCCACTTTTAAAACCATGTTTTAGTCTTATGAGGATACACTGGAAATTTTAAAATATTAGTCTCATCCTAGCATACACTAAAGATACCATTGTATAAATGTAGTGTTAACATTTGTGACACTGTGCGTATAAAACTTGCCTGCAAAGCAACACTTGAAACAGATGTAGCACAAATGCTTAAATTTCATATGATTTTTATATGGTCCCCCCAATCAAACTTAATTCCATCCATCCAAAGCTGACTGCAAGTAACAGGTATGACTAATTTTAAAAGAGCATATATCCATGTCCTAAGGGGTGTGCAGCAAGAAGTTACTAAGTCCTAGGTGAAATACTATATTCACATACTCCACAGTATACATTAGTGAAAAGTTCCAGTCACAGTAACTTTTCACAACAAGATTTATTGTCAGAGCTTGTAAGTGGATATACTGGGAATAGTTCCATGCCTATTAGGGAAAAAATCTCCCAACTAAATGTACAACTTATGCCTGTAGCAACACTGACAGAATTGAATCATCTAGTAGGGAAAAAAAAACTTTCATTTTGCAGTGTTTACAGTTGAATATAACCAAGATCCCCAAAATTAAAAGCTATTTTGAGAAGAGATCAAAACAATTGCCCTCCAACCACAGAGAAATTGAAAAATACGTTTCACATTATTCTGCATAAAAATAAGCTACAAATCAAACCCTAACATCACTTTGCTGAAAAGACCTGAGGAACTAAGATGTCTGCCAACAATAAAAGGAAGAACTATTTGATAATCAGTGTGACAGAAAACAGATATTTATGGCTCCTAGCTATGAGCAAATGAAAGACTAGACTAAATTTTAAGAAAAATTCCCCAGCTGTTCTAAAATTTCAGAGCTTCCAAAATGGCTAGATCCTAACAGCTAAAGAACAAATAGTTACCACATGCTTCGGGGCAGGTTGGGGGTAAGCAGGAGGGAGTGGCTGAAAGAGACTCAGAAAAAGAAAACGCTCCCAAATGATGGCATGTCATTAGTAATTCAGGTATAGATAGCAACATGACAAGAGCATCATTAAGATCGTTAACTATTTCCTAGAACATGTAATTATCATGTAAGATTAAAATGAAAAACCTGAATAACCTTGGAAAAACATAAAGACTAAAAAGAAAATAATTTATGATTGGTAATTAAAGGTATTACAGAAAGTATCTTTCCATACCTACATAAGGAAAAAAGATCAAACTCAAATGGGAAGAAGGCTGTTTTTTACTTTAGGAAAAAATGAAGTATGTAAGATGGCAGGATAAAAAGAGCTATCAGATGAAATTTCCATTAAAAACAATATTCAACTTCCCCCCTCTGTTCACAGAACTATCTCGAGCCTCTAAAATACCATGGATAAATTACACAGCCACTAAATATTTTAAGTATGAAGACTATGTGGCAGCCCAGAAAAATTCATGGGACATTATAGGTAGAAAAAGCAGAACACAAAGTAATATGTACACTGTGATTACAATTCTAGGTAAAAAGTATGATGATGGTTGTTAAAGGGGGTGGTAGTGAGACTTTATTTTTCCTTTCCAAAGATTCTGTAAATATTGCCATGAAAGTTTTATGGGTCAAAACCCATTTTTACTTTAAAAAAATTTCTGGTGTCTGTATCTATGAGTTTGTTTATGTTTGTTCAAACCCCTTTTTAAATTATGGGTCTTGGCGTTCAGAAAAATGCTGAATAAGTGGTTCCTTTAAAGAAAAGAAAAGGCACATTGCTTTGTAGTGTATCCTTTAAGTGGCCACACTGTAAATGGTGGGTTATTATCTGTATCAGTACTCAAGGGGTGTAGACCTTCAGACTTAGGATGTACAAACATCTGCTCTTCTAAGTGGAAGAAATGGTCACACCCTTTTGGGAAAGACATTTTAAAAAAGATTATGGTATTTTGAAAGATGTCTACTTGCTCCATTTTTCTAAATAGATAAATCAAAAACCAAAAAGAAAGTATCAAAACCAGAAGTTTTTAAAGGGAACCTACTAATCAAACTGTTATTGGAAACTAAGAATTACAAAGTTAAAGCCTCCCTTTTTTGTCTATTATGTTTTCCCCTTTGGTTTTCTTTCTGAAAGAACACTTTCCTTGACCAACTATTCAGTTTGGTAGTTTCCGTTCTTATAAATACCATACTTGACTAAAACAAATTACAACACATCCAAATGGCATTTCCCCAACACTATTAAGATAATTCTAAGAAAATGAGGGAGTCCAGCAAAAGACTTCAAGGATTACGGTAATGTATTTTTTTAAGGTTCAATATACAAACAGGACTCTTACCCAGGTTGATTTAATAGTCTGAATTCAATTTCATCGGGTCACTGCAGGCAAAGCGATTCTTGATCTCCTCTCCGTTAGTAACATATATTAACTACCCCATGGAGGTGAAGTCCTCCCTACTTTTCTCCTGTAGGTCAGAATCCTTTGGATCAAATCATCCAATTTTACTATGATAACTGCGCTTAGTTGAGTCCTTCCTTTCTTTTCCACTGGACAAACCCCTACAAGGCTAACACAAACCTAACATGTTGTAAATAGGTAGGCTAGGTCCCTAAAAAGCTCTGCCTCCTGTGGGTTCCGACTGGGCATCTCCCCGCCCCACCCCCTCACGGCTAGTCTCAAATGGAACACTAACAGTAGCTAAGGTAACCAAACAATTAGGAAGAAGAAACGAAAAGAGTTTCTCTGGTCTGGGGGTTGAGAAGCTTGCTCAGAGGACAGATTTTCCATTGCGCGGGGTGGGTTAAAGACCACAGAAGTGCAAAAGCAGTACTCTAATCTTTGAAGGCCAGTGGCAGACGCTGCCACGCTCTCAGCAGGAAGGGGGTGGAGGGAGCAGGAGGAAAGTGGGAGGGAGGGGGGAGAGAGAAGCAGCAGCGGAGGGGGGTGGAAGAGGGGAAGCTGCGGGGAGCGGGAGTGGGGAGGAAGGAGGGGCCAGAGGTGGAGCCCGGGCTTCAGGGAAGCCCGCGCGGGCCAGAGCACCTGGGGCGGAGTCGCAGGCTCGCCCTTCCCCTTGGTCACAGTCGCGCGGGGTGCACCCCGAAGGGGCGGGTCTCTTCCCCTCCCACCTCTCCCTCCTTTCCATCTCAGCGGCGCCCACAGTCTCCCTCTCTGGCTCATACAAAAGCAAAATGTCCGCCATCTTCCATGGCCACTGCGGTCGCCGCCGCCACCGGTCAGGCTCTCCTGTGGTTTCTCCCCAGGGCTGCCCCTCCCCTGACCCCGGGCGCCAAAGAGGCTCTGAAACCACCGACAGCACCGCTCAGCCAGCCTTCTGCGCCTCCCGCCCCTCCCCACGTCCCTCCGGCGACGCAGGACGGCTCTGGCGGGGGCGAGGAAGGGAAGCTGCCCCAGCCCACTGGCTCCCATTCCTGGTCGCCTCACTCTCTTGATGGCCCCTTTACCTTGATGCAGTACGGGGGTTCGTCGTAGGTGACCAGCATGTACCTGTCTCCGCGGCTGGCTGGGTCCCGGGCGCGCAGCTGCGGGAGAGGGATGACAGAGGGGGCCCGCGAAGGGAAGGAGGGAGGAAAGGGCAACACAAACGTTACAGAAGCACCTAAATCCACCCCACCCCCACCCCCACGGGAGATCTTCCCATCTCTCCCCTCCCTTCCCTTTACCTTCAAAAATAACTCCACAGCACCTTTGGCAATGTCCAAATAGGAGGTGCCCAAGTCAGTGCGCTGGTTCATAGAGGCGGACGTGTCTATAAGGAACAGCAGGATGGGCATCTTCCTCCTCGCCCCTGGCTCTGTTCCCTGCTCTCCTGGCCCTCACTGCTGCGTGCTGCCACCCGAACCCTCAACTCTCGCAGAGCCAGGGCGAAGAGAGCCAGAGGAGAGAGGGAGATGAGACTGGACAGATGAAACTGCCCCTGGCCTCCTCTTTCTGCAGCCCCACCTCCTTTCCCTCCAAGGGAACTTGAAAGTGTTAGCGTGCGTAGCCCTCGGGGCCCTCCCCCTTCCTCTCTTCTGCCACCACTACTGCCGCCGCTGCCACAGACACTACTGCCCAAGCATCCGTCCACGCTCACTCTAGCGCTCGCCTCAGACTGAGAGCTATCTGTGTTCACCGACACACAACTTCTGTTCGCTCACCTACCACCGGCACCATGTGACCAGAACCTACGCCATTGGCTGCCAATTATGTTTATTTGCATATTCATTAGATGACAGCAAAGGGAGGGATTTGGGCGAACCCTGGGAGTTGAAGTTTGAACCCAGGCAGGGTGTCAGGGGAAATGTTAAGGACCCTTCTTTAAAGCCTTAGGAGGTGTTAGGATATTTCGGGGGTTGGATGGATTTTATCTTGCTCTTCAAAGATGATGACTCATTCCAAAGGAAGAGTGAATTTGAGCAACAGTTGTACAGAAGTACAGAAGCAGATGCTTAGATTGGCTGCACAGAAAACTTTTCTAACTTCAGTCCATCAATCCTGCTACTAGCTAAGACCAAAACATGTTAGAAACAGCAAACTTCATTCCTGGCAAGACCTACTCGCATTCCTTTAGCTCCCTCCCCACTCTTGATCAGTATTTATAACTTGGTTGCTGGCCTTGCATTCCACATATATCTACTTTGAAAGGAAACTAAAACTTAAACACAGTTACCTAAACTGGTCTTTTGTGTGCACAAGCTTCTTCAATTTCACTGATCTCTTTGAGGTATTGGCCTGCCGGGGATAAATCCACCCACTCTTGTATCTGCACAGCCTTTGCACATGGGAAGTTAGCCAAGATTCTCATTCAACTCACATTTATTGAGCACCTATAAGTACCAGGCAACAGCGTTAGCCTCGCTTAATCCTTGAAATGATTATAGTAGACAGCATTTTTCAGTAAAGGGATGAGGGATGTTCTCAGGTCTGACTCCAAGGAAAGGCTCAATAAGTGGCCAATCACCCTTGGCTGACTACTTTATGTAACATGATTTTTAAAAAGTCCTCATCCGAGGATACTTTTTCCATTGATCTTTAGAGAGAGAGAAAAAGAGAGGGAGGAGGGGGAGAGAGGGAGAAAAACACCAAACACATCGATGTGAGACAGACACATTGACCTGGGACGAACCTGCAACCAAGGTACATGTCCTTGACCTGCCCTTGACTGGGAATCAAACCTGAGACCTTTTGGTCCACAGGCCAACACTCTAACCACTGAGCAAAATCGGCTAAGGCAGTAACACCATTTTTAAAAATATATTTTTTATTTATTTTAGAGAGGAAGGGAGAAAGAGAGAGACGGAAACATCAATAATGAGAGAGAATCAACAATCACCTGCCTCTTGCATGCCCCACACTGGGGATTGAGCCTGCAACCCAGGCACGTGCCCTGACTGGGAATCGAACCATGACCTCCTGGTTCATAGGTTGATGCTCAACCACTGAGCCACACCTGCCGGACATGTAACACAATTTTTAAATGCAGAGGTGTGTATTCCTAGCAGGATGCTATGCATGATATGGAATTCTGACTTTCAATGACTTTATACCTTTATTGATACATTTCTTTATGTAATCTTTTTTATGTTCTTTGTATTATATATTATAGATATGTGCACACATTCAATAATAGTTTCAGAAAAATAAGATTTCAGAAAAGGCCACATGGCAGTATATGAATCAGGGGCAAATAAGTGATTAAAACAAAAAGTGCAATGAAAGCAATGGTCCAGTGGTCTAGAAGTTCAGAAGGTTTCATGGATGAGAGGGATGAGGCACAAAGAGGAAAGAGAGGGATTATAGGTTGGAAGGAATGGTGTAAACAAAAGTTCAGCCAGAGACAGTAATATGCATGCTGCATTTCAGAAAAGTCTGGTGGGATTCACCTGGTGGGAATTAATGGGGAAATAGACACTAGAAGTCCCCATTTCCATTTTCATACACATATTATTGGAGAAGGGTGGTGCCTACATGGGCTATGGTGCTATAAATTACAGGGCTAGTGGGGGTTGATGTGTCAGTTTTCTATTTCTGTGTAAATCAAAAACTGTACCATAAATTCTGCAGTTCAAAACAACATACTCATTTATTACCTTACAGTTGCTGTGAGTCAGGGGTCTGGGCATGGTGTAGCTGGATTCTCTGCTCAGTTGTACAAGACTTCAATCCAAGTGTCAGACAGGCTGTGTTTTCATCTGGAGGTTTGAATGGGAAAGAATCAGCTTCCAAGCCCATTCAGGGTTTTGGCAGAATTCACTTTCTTAGGGCTGCCTGCTGGCTCGGGGCCACCCTCCAGTATATCTGCAGCTTCGGTTTTGCAGCTTCAGTTCACTGCCATGTGACTCTCTCCATAGGTTTATTAATAGCAAGTTATTTGCTTATTCAGGGCCATCAGGACACTCACTTGCTCCAGTTTATGTAATTTGACTTAATCATGAGAAAGCCAGCCATCACCCTTGCCATATTCAATTGACTAGAAGCAAGCCACCAGTCTCACCCACACTCAGGAGAGAGGATTATACAGGATGTAACACCATGAGGTGGAGATCATGGGGCAATCTAATAATTTTGCCTAACATTAAGTGGGGATGGGATTAGTACCTGGAAACAAACTTTCTTGTTAAAGTCAACTCCAAGTAATACTATGCCACTTTCAGCCCATCAGATAAATGCATAGGGTTGATTGGTTGCTTACAGTAGCCTTTGGTTGAAGAAGTACAAAATTTTCTATTAGTTTATCCTATACAATAAAGAGGTAATATGCAAATTGACCATCACTCCAACACACAAGATGGTCATCCCCATGTGGACACAAGATGGCTGCCACAAGATGGCTGGCAGGGGAGGGTAGTTGTGGGTGATCAGGCCTGCAAGGGATGGCAGTTGGGGGATATCAGGCCTGCAGGGGAGGACAGTTAGGGGTGACCAGGCCAGCAGGGGAGGGCAGTTAGGGGCAATTGGGCCGGCAGGTGAGCAGTTAGGTATTGATCAGGCTGGCTAGGGAGTGGTTAGGGGGTGATCAGGCTGGCAGGCAGAAGTGGTTAGGGGCAATCAGGCAGGCAGGCAGGCGAGCGGCTGGGAGCCAGCAGTCCTGGATTGTGAGAGGGATGTCCAACTGCCAGTTTAGGCTCCATCCCATCAGTGGGATGGAGCCTAAACTGGCAGTCGGATATCCCTTGAGGGATCCTAGATTGGAGAGGGTGCAGGTTGGGCTGAAGGACACACCCCCATGCACAAATTTCGTGCACCTGGCCTCTAGTATATTATATATACAAAATAACATTTGTAAACTTGGGCATATTTGTTGATATGTAACATAACATTATATATTTGTTGATATACTAGAGGCCTGGTACACGAAATTCATGCACTCAGTGGGGTTCCTCAGCCCGACCTGTGCCCTCTCGCTGTCCATAGCCCTCAGGGGATGTCCAACAGTCGGACATCCTTAGTGCTGCTGCAGAGCCAGGAGAGGCTCCTGCCTCCACCACTACACCCAGCAGCCATGAGCCCAGCTCCTGCATTGAGCAACTGCCCCCTGGTGGTCAGTGCTCATCATAGCAACCAGTTGTTCTGCCATTTGGTTGATTTGCATATTAGCCTTTTATTATACAGGATAATATAATCTACTAGAGGCCCAAAGAACGAAATCATGCACGGGTAGGGTCCCTAGGCCTAGCCTGCAATCAGGGCTACCTTCGGCCTATTTGTCAGTCTCTGGTCCCACCCAGCCGCCGACACCCACCCTGGTTCCCCTTTGCCATCTGGCAGTCTATCAAAGCCTGCAGGCTGAGGGGAGGGATCAAGAGGTCTGCATTTCACCTGCTCGCCAGTCCCCAGTCCGACCCGCCACCACCCACCCTGGTTCCCCGTGGTTCCCCATTGGCCATCCAGCAATCGGAGCCTGTGGGCTGGGGGTGAGGGACCGAGAGGTGGTCAATGCACCTCATAGTGACTGGTCGATGGGTTGTTCTGATTGTTACACCATTATGGTCGCTGGCCTTTTATTATATAAGATTATAGATATACTAGAGGCCCGGTGCATGAATTCGTGCACAGGTAGGGTCTGGCCGGCCAGCCAGGAAGGTTGGCTGGCTGGCCCCACCCCCAATCAGGCTGGTTGGCCAGCCGCAGTGGACATCATAGTAACCGGTCATTCTGGTCATTCCAGTCACTTGGCTTTTATATAGATAGATGATTATAATTATAATGTAACATATTAAATATCAACAAATACATATTTATATATAACATATAACATATAACATATAACATATAACATATAACATATAACATATAATATATAATATATAATATATAATATATAATATATAATATATAATATATAATATATAATATATAATATATAATATATAATATATAATATAACATATAATATATAACATATAACATATAACATATAACATATAACATATAACATATAACATATAATATATAATATATAATATAGATTATTATATTCCCCACATCAAAACAGTATTTTAAGATTACATTAAAAAATCTTCTTTAGGAACAACCAAGATGGCAGCATAGGTAAACATCTGCTGCTGAGCACAACCATATCAAAACTACAACTAAAAGGCAAAATGAGTATCATCCAGAACCACAGGAAGGCTGGCTGAGTGGAAATTCTACAAGTAGAAGGAAAGAGAAAAGCACACTGAGACTGGGAGGAGGTGCAGAGGTGAGGAAGTGAAGTGCGGAGTTACAGACGCGTGCGTGAAAGGGGCTGGCAACTGAGTACGCTGTTGTCTTTTTCAATCGGGAGGGAGATACAAGCTCCCGACTGCTCTGAACTCCAGTTCTGGGCGAGACTCTGGGGACCCAGACTCATACGGAGAGAAACTGGACTGTCTGGCATCGGGCTAGAATGCAAAGGCTGCTTTCTCTCAGAGGTGCTTGCAGCGATCATTGTTCCTGCACGGTACCGTGGGACACAGAGACCTGGGGCCTCTTCAGGGCAGGGCTGAGGGTCAGCCATTGCTGTTTGCTCCGCCCTGGTGATTCCCCGAGATGCCGCCTCACCCAATTTACCACTACACCCAAGCTGTGCACAGAGGCTTTTGCATATGAATGGCCTGGCCTTTTGCAATCATAAACCTAGCAAACTGCAACTGGGTCAGAGAGCCCCAGAGCTGCCAAAAGCAGGCCCAGGGTTCCACAGCAGCTTGCATTGCTTCACAGTTGGGCCTCATCTGGGCACCTCCAAACCCCAAACAAAGAGGAGGAATCTGCAGATCTCTCTGTAGCTCCTGCTGGTAGCTTCAGGCAGTGGCTGACTTTGCACCTCCTTGGAGATCCAAGAGCCAGTGTACCCAGTGGTCAGAGTGAGACGATCCAGATTACAACTCTTCACATCCATAAGAGACACACTCAGGGGTCAGACTTGGTGAGTGCCAAAGCCCCACTGAAGCAAGTCCTGTCCCATAAGGGTGTCTCCAGCAGAGAAGTTCTCCCATTGTAGACACAACTGGTTCTCACAGCCAATTGTCCTGGAGGTCAATTCCTCCCAGTGATACCAACAGCAACCAAGGCTTACCTACAACAAGACTGTGCACACAGCCCACATAGGAGTGCACCAAGAGTGTCCACCTCAGGTAATTAGGAGGCTGAGCCACTGGGCCCCATAGGACACTTAGCACACAAAGCCACTCTATCAACACAGGGAAACAGCCAAAATGCAGAGACAAAGAAACAGGTCACAAATGAAAGAAATGGAGGAAAGCAAACTACTGGATATAGCGTTCAAAACCACGGTTATAAGGTTACTCAAGAATCTTCTAGAAACCTCTGAGAAATATAGTGAGACCCTCAAGGATATGAAAAAGGACCAATTAGAAATGAAGCATACACTGTCTGAAATAAAGAATAATATACAGAGATCCAAAAGCAGACTAGAGGACCCCAAGAATCAAGTCAAAGATTTGAAATACAAAGAAGCAAAAAACACCCAAGTGGAAAAGAAAAAAGATTCCAAAAATATGAAGATAGGGCAAGGAGTCTCTGGGACAACTTCAAGCGTACCAGCATCCAAATTAGGGGGTGCCAGAAGAAGAGAGAGAGCAAGATATTAAAAACCTATTTGAAGAAATAATGACAGAAAACTTCCCCTACCTGGTGAAAGAAATAGACTTACAAGTCCAGGAAGCACAGAGAACCCCAAACAAAAGGACTCCAAAGAGGAGCACATCAAGACACATCATAATTAAAATGCCAAGGGCAAAAGACAAAGAGAGAATATTAAAAGCAGCAAGAGAAAAACAGTTAGTTACCTACAAGGGAGTACCCATACAACTGTCAGCTGATTTCTCAACAGAAACTATGCAAGGCCAGAAGGGAGTGGCAAGAAATATTCAAAGTGATGAATAGCAAGAACCTACAACCAAGATTACTCTACCCAGCAAAGCTATCATTCAGAATTGAATAATATAAAGAGCTTCAGTCAGATAAAGAGCTTCACAGATAAAAAAAAGCTAAAGGAGTTCATAACTGCCAAACCAGTATTATATGAAATGCTAAAGGGTATTCTTTAAGAAGAGGAAAAAGAAGAAAAAGGTAAAGATAAAAATTATGATCAACAAAGTGACAACAAATACATATCTATCAACAAGTAAAACTAAAAATCAAATGAATAAAAAATCTTATAAACAGAATAAACTGGTGAATATTATAGAATCAGGGGAATAAAAAGGGAGTGGACTGACAATTCTCAGGGGGAAGGGGGTGTGGGGGGTGCGGAAAGAGATTGGACAAAAATCGTACACCTATGGATGAAGACAGTGGCAGGGGTGGGGTGGGAACCGGGTGGAGGGGAGCTATGGGGGAAAAAGAGGAACAACTGTAATAATCTGAACAATAAAGATTTATTTTTTAAAAAAGAAGAAATTAATGTTTAATAAATCTTCTTTATACTTTCCCCCAACTTTTCTACAATGAGTATACCTTATTTTTATAATCAGAAAGAGGTTATGTTAAAAATTCAAATACAAAATATTTTTAAAATCATTCCAAGGTGAATACTATTGAAACAGTTTTCAAAAAACTGATTTATCAGTATCAGGGAAACACAAATGATTTTAGCCACACAGTGCTCCAGAGGTTGAGGGCATGCAGGACCCATAGGACCTTAGGATGTGCTTCTCAGGCAGGTGAATGCTTTTTAACATATTTATTTTTTTCTAACAGGACGTTATTGATCCTTTCTGGAAAATGCTCAAATGGAATTGAAATGATCCTAATATATAAAGAGCCAGGGTCCGTAACATCCAAAACAACCAAACAGATGATCGAACGCCAGGCTGCGCACCCAGCAGGCTCGGGTGGGCGGGGACTGGCGAGCAGGCTGAACTGCTGACCTCTCGGTCCCTTCTGGGTTGTGGACAGCATGGTGACCCAGCACTGACTGCCACCGCCAAGGTGGGTGCAATGCGATTGGTTAGGGGGCCCTGTCATCACCCCACATTCGCCCCAAAGAGGGAGGCCCAGACTACCAGGCCAGCAGTGGCGGGGAGGGCCTCCCTCTGTGGGGCAATCGATAGCAGGGCTCCCGGACTGTGACAGGGCACAGGCCTGACTGAAGGCTCCCGCCCCCCGGATGCACGTATTTTGTGCATTGAGCCTCTAGAGTAAAGATAATGTCTGAAAAATACCTGTCTTATTATAAAATGGAAAATGGGACAACATACCAAAAATAACCATCTAGTAGATTTATGGATTTATTCAGATTAAACCAAACCCCAAGACTTCAGCCTCTCTTCTTTACTTCCTGGAGGAAAGTAGACGTTGTATTAACTAGAGTATGTACAGACATTTTATTGTGCTTCTTTGGCACACATCAACACTAAAACCCCCAGAACTCTTTCTACATCTGTCTCAGCCACTGAACTTCAGTGCCTTTGTGTTATAGGGTAATGCTTTGGCTTTCTTTTACTGGAATGTAAACTCCTGGAGAACAGGCAGAGCCTCTAACCAATACCTGGTATGAGGTACATACTCAATAAATGGTTGTTGAAAGAAATCATTGAATATGCTGTGGCTACCATTCTTTCATTGTCTTCCCAGGTGCTCCTTTTCTCAGGCTGCCCAGCCCTGCCTCTTGGCCCTGCCTGCTGTCCCCTACCCAAGAGGCAATAGGCCTAGCTCCCTTTCTCTGTGGATGCAGGTCCTTTTGGATCTGGGCCTCAGTAAGCCTTTTCAGGCCAAGCCCTTGTGCTGATAACCCCCTCCAGAATCTCTGCATTTGCCCTTCTGAAGTGACTCTTCTCTGGGCCATTACTCAGTTTGACTCCCTTAGCCAAATCTTCTTTTCAACTGATCCTAAATATCAGGCCCATTTTCACTGCCAGGCCTCTGGCCAGTTAACAGAATTCTTTTTTCATTGCAGCTCCATGACCTTTCCTAACCATCCTGTCTTCTTTCTGGCTTTCTCATGCTTTTTGAACTCTTGAAAATAGTTTCCTTTTTCCTCTTCTTGTCTCCACTCTTAATATGCTTTTATTTCATTAGTAGCTTCTAAATCAAATCACCATATTCCCTCATATCAGACCTTTCTAACTCATGTCTAGGGTTACCAGACATCTCTCAGGAAAAAATACCTACCAACCACTGTTCTCCTGGCCTTCATTCCCTTCACAACAAACATTAACATACTTTGGTCATGTTTACATTTAATGTAGTTGACTTATGGTGTGGTCCTCCACTATACAGGACTCTTTGTTTTGGTGAGAGCTGGTTTGACTTGAGTTATTCTCCAAAGATTTGTTACCTCTTGCCTTCAAGCAAGCCCTAATCACCACATCTTTACCAAAAAAAAGACCTTACTTAACCTAATGAATACCCCTTCCCAAATCCTGCCTTTCATGGCTCAGAGGGGAGTAAAATCTAACCCACAACCTCCTGAAGCAAATGCAATCTGGTTTTTCTCCCCAGCACTCTTTGGAAACTGCTCTGAGGTCCCCAGAGGCCAGCTCCTGGTCAAATCAAATGGTTGATTCTATTTTTTCCTTTGTTGACTGCAGAGCTATTTGTCACTTGCCCTTCTGAGCTGCCCATGACCCCACTACCTTACCTTTCATCACCTGCCACTTCTCCTGTGTCTTTCTTACCCCTCAGACTATTGCTTTCAACTTCTCTGACTCCTAGCCTTAATCTCTGTCTCAATCTGTGGCTACATCTTTTCTTCTCACTGCTCCCATGAAGGCCTTTATTATTTCCACTATCTTTATTCATTTAGTCATTCTTTCTTTTATTAAAAATTTCTTGGGTAGCCGAAACCGGTTTGGCTTAGTGGATAGAGCGTCGGCCTGTGGACTCAAGGGTCCCAGGTTCAATTCCGGTAAAGGGCATGTACCTTGGTTGCGGGCACATCCCCAGTGGGGGGTGTGCAGGAGGCAGCTGATCGATGTTTCTAACTCTCTATCCCTCTCTCTTCCTCTCTGTGAAAAATCAATAAAATATATTTAAAAAAAATTTCTTGGGTAGACCTTCTATATTTCAGGCAAACAAGAGGAACATTGGTAAACAAGGAGATCAGTGTATTGTAGTGTTTAAGAGCTTGGATTTGGGGGTTCAAATCCCAGCTCTGCCATTTACTAGCTATGTGACCTTGGGCAAGTTACTTAACCTCTCTCTGCCTCAGCTCCATGATCTGTATAATGCTAATAACAATAGTTCCTCATAGGATTGTTATGAAGATTAAATTAATTAATATTTATAAATAGTCTATAGAATTGCTTAGCACAGAGAAATTCTATATGAATGTTAAATAAAAGCAAGAATAGATATGGTACATGCTCTTATAAATTATATTAAGTAGGGAAAATAACCAAGAGTAGATGCAATGTGATATAAGTGCTATCAAAGAGGAAATACATGGGAACACTCAGAAGGAACATATATTCTAGAGAGGGTGGAGAGGTCAGGGGGCCATGCAGAGACTTCACAGAAGGGTAAAACTTTGAAGCCATCACTCACAGGAAATGTAGGAAGTATCCTGGTGAAGGAAGGCTGGTGGGGGTGAAGAATGATGTGGGGGAGGAGGAAGAGTGTTCTAGACAGGAAATAGTGAGGTGCATGAGATGGTGAGAGACATTGAAAAAGATCCATTAGAAAAAATGAAAGTTCTGTATTTCTGAATGAAATCTTACCATTTGCAACATGGGTAGAGCAAGACAAATATTATATGATTTCACTTATATGTGGAATCTAAACAAAATAAACCACCATCACAAACAACAAACCCCAGGAACAAACTCACAGATACAGAGCACATACAGATGGTTGCCAGGTGGGAGTGGGGTTGGGGGTTGGGTGAAAAAGGTGAAGGGATGGAGAAGTGCATGTTGGCAGCTACAAAGTAGTCATCGAGATATAAAATACAGCATAGTGAATATAGTAAAAAATATTGTAATAACTATGTAAAGTGTCAGGTGGGTACTTGTTTTGTCAGGGGAATCATTTTTTAAGTTATACAACTGTCTCACCACCATGCTGTATACCTGCAACTAATATAATGTTAAATGTCAACTGTAATTGAAAAATTAAAAAACTTTTTTTAAAGTTGTAACTTTTTGCTGCTGTCAAGTTTGATCAAAATATTCTTTATGGTTTCTGGATTTCTTGTCATGCTTTAAGAAGCTCTCCCTAATTCATGGTTATAAAAAATGTTTACATTTCTCCTAGTACATTTAAAGTTTTATTTTTTAATATTTAAATCTCTATTCCAAATGAAAAAAAAACATATTAGCAACAAAATGGATTACAAATTAAGTGTCTCAAAAGGGTAGTGATTAAGTAAATTATAGTATATACATACATAGCATGCAGTCATTTAATTGCATATGGTAGATCTTTAAAGCACTGACATGAAAATATGTTCCCCATACTAAGTGGAAAAGAGAGGAGGCATAATGTGATTCCATTTTTGTATAAAGGCATAGTGTCTGGAATTATATATACTGCAGCATTAAGAGAAGATTTTTCTGGAAAGTAGGTAAATCCATGGACAACTAAATTTTTTCTTTTGTTTTTCTATTTGAATTTCAACAAATAATCTTTTACTCATTGATTATCTGAAACCCAAGTGTAACTGGGTGTCCTGTGTTTTATTTTTTTAATTTAATTTTATTGTTTAAAGTGTTACAAATAGTAGTACATATATCTCCTTTTTTTCCCCCATTGACCTTCCCCCAGCCTCCCCTATTCCCTGACACATGCCCTTATCCCACCCCCCAGTGTCTTGTGTCCATTGGTTATGCTTAAATGCATGCATACAAGTCCTTTGGTTGATCTCTTCCCCCCCTCCCCAACACTTCCCAGCCTTCCCTCTGTAATTTGACAGTTTGTTCGATGCTTCTCTGCCTCTGTATCTATCTTTATGTTCATCAGGTTATAACGTTCTTTATTTTCCATAAATGAGTGAGATCGTGTGGTATTTTTCTTTCACTTCCTGGCTTATTTCACTTAGCATAATGCTCTCCAGTTCCAACCATGGTGCTGCAAATGGTAAGAATTCCTTCTTTTTTATAGCAGCGTAGTATTTCATTGTGTAGATGTACCATAGTTTTCTAATCCACTCATCTGTTGATGGGCATTTAGGCTGTTCCTAAATCTTAGCTATGGTAAATAGTGCTGCTATGAACATAGGGGTGCATATATCCTTTCTGATTGGTGTTTCTGATTTCTTGGGATATATTCTTAGAAGTGGTATTACTGGGTCAAATGGCAGTTCCATTTTTAAATTTTTGAGGAAATGCCATACTGTTTTCCACAATGGCTGCACCAGTCTGCATTCCCACCAGCAGTGAGGGAGGGTTCCTTTTTCTCCGCATCCCCTCCAGCACTTGTCATTTGTTGATTTGTTGATGATAGCCATTCTGACAGGTGTGAGATGGTACCTCATTGTTGTTTTGATTTGCATCTCTCGGATGATTAGGGACTTTGAGCATGTTTTCATGTGTCTCTTGGCTTTCTGAATGTCCTCTTTGGAAAAGTGTCTATTTAGGTCCTTTGCCCATTTTTTCATTGGATTGTTTATCTTCCTTTTGTTAAGTTGTATGAGTTCCCTGTAAATGTTGGAGATTAAACCCTTATCGGAGATAACATTGGCAAATATGTTCTCCCATGTAGTGGGCTTTATTGTTGTTTTGTGGATGGTTTCTTTTGCTGTGCAGAAGCTTTTTATTTTGATGTAGTCCCATTTGATTATTTTTTCCTTAATCTCTCTTGCCCTAGGATCTGTGTCTGTAAAGATATTAGTACGACATATGTCTGCAATTTTGCTGCCTATGGAGTCTTGTAGGATTTTTATGGTTTCCCGTCTTACATTCAAGTTCTTTATCCATTTTGAGTTTGTTTTTGTGTATGGTGTAAGTTGGTGATCTAGTTTCATTTTTTTATATGTACCTGACCAAATTTCCCAGCACCATTTATTAAAAAGGCTGTTTTAACTCCATTGTATGCTCTTGCCTCCTTTGTCAAATATTAATTGAGTATAATGGCTTGAGTCAACTTCTGGGTCCTGTATTCTGTTCCATTGGTCTATATGTCTGTTATTGTGCCAGTACCAGGCAGTTTTGAGAACCATGACTTGGTAATATAGTTTGATGTCTGGTATTGTGATCCCTCCAACTTTGTTCTTCTTTCTCAGGATAGCTGTGGCTATTCAGGGTCTTTTATTTTTATTTTTATTCCAGATGAATTTTTGGAGAGTTTGTTCTAGATCTTTGAAATATGCCATTGGTATTTTAATAGGTATTGCATTGAATCTATAGATTGCTTTAGGTAGTATAGACATTTTAATGATGTTGATTATACCAATCCATTAACATGGCATATTCTTCCATTTGTTTATGTCTTCCTCCATCTCTTTTTTCAATGTCCTGTAGTTTTCCGAGTACAGGTCTTTTACATCCTTGGTTAAGTTTATTCCTAGGTATCTTACTTTTTTTGGTGCAGTGGTAAGTGGGATTGTTTTTTTTTTCATTTCTCTTTCTGTGAGTTCATTATTGGTCTATAAAAAGGCCATAGATTTCTGTGTGTTAATTTTGTATCATGTTACATTGCCAAATTCACTTATTAGGTCTAGTAGTTTTTTGATGGAGTCTATGGGGTTTTCTGTGTATAGTATCATGTAATCTGCAAATAAGGACAGTTTTACTTCTTCTTTTCCAATTTGGATGCCTTTTATTTCTTCTTCTTGTCTGATCACTATGGCTATTACTTCTAGTACTATGTCGAACAGAAGTGGTAAAAGTGGGCATCCTTGTCTTG
Source organism: Eptesicus fuscus (assembly GCF_027574615.1). Classification (NCBI taxonomy): domain Eukaryota; kingdom Metazoa; phylum Chordata; class Mammalia; order Chiroptera; family Vespertilionidae; genus Eptesicus; species Eptesicus fuscus. The sequence continues at coordinate 107,844,104 of NC_072473.1, forward strand.
TTACTGTTCTTAGGGGAAATGGGTTTAGTCTTTGCTCATTGAGCATGATGTTGGCTGTAGGTTTGTCATATATGGCTTTTATTATGTTGAGGTATGATCCCTCTATTCCTACTTTGCTGGGAGTTTTTATCAAGAAAGTTTGTTGGATTTTGTCAAATGACTTTCTGCATCTATTGATATGATTATGTGATCTTTATCTCTCAGTTTGTTTATGTGATGTATCACATTTATTGATTTGCAAATGTTGTACCATCCTGGCATTCCTGGAATAAATCCCATTTGGTCATGGTGTATGATCTTTCTAATGTAATGCTGAATTTGATTTGCTAGAATTTTGTTGAGGATTTTAGCATCTATGTTCATCAGAGATATTGGCCTGTAGTTCTCTTTCTTTGTGTTGTCTTTATCTGGTTTTGGGATTAGGGTAATGCTGGCTTCATAGAAAGAGATTGGAAGTGTGCTTTCCTTTTGCATTTTTTGGAATAGTCTAAGGAGGATAGGATTTAGTTCTTCTTTGAATGCTTGATGGAACTCCCCTGGAAAGCCGACTGGACCAGGGCTTTTGTTTGCTGGAAGATTTTTGATCGCTGTTTCAATTTCTTCGGTAGTTACAGGACAATTCAGGTTTTTTGATTCTTCTTGGCTGAGTTTTGGGTGCTTGTATTTTTCTAAGACTACATCCATTTCATCTAGGTTGTTCTTTTTGATGGAATAGAGTTGTTCATAGTATTTTTTCATAATCCTTTGTATTTCTGTGGGATCAGTTGTTATTTCTCCTCTTTCATTTCTAATTTTGTTTATTTGGGTCCTCTCTCTTTGCTTCTTGGTGAGTCTGGCTAGAGGTTCATTAATCTTGTTTATCCTTTCAAAGAACCAGCTCTTGGTTTTGTTGATCTTTTGTATCAACAAAACAAGAAAACAACAACAAAAACAAACAAAAAAACGGAAGAGAGTTTTAAAAAATTGGATAATGAAGAAAGAGTATAGAGAGGTGTGTATGGACTTAGAGCAGGGGACCAGAAATTAGATATATAAGAAGGATGAATTTTTAACAGAGTAAAAAGAAGGAATAGGGAAAATCTAAAGCAGGAATAGGGTAAGAGAAACAGGACAACAAAATGGGAAAAGTGAGGAAGAGAGTGTTGGCATAAAGGTAAAGTTGAGATAGAGTAAAATGATGCTAAAGGAAAAATGAAAATAGAATGTAGAACACTAATCCTAAAATAAAATAAAATTAAAGAGAAAATAAAATGACACTTTAAAAAAAGATAAAATAGTAGTAGTAATAATACTAATTAAAAATAAAAAATATAATAATTAAAAAGGTAAAATCTAGTGAGGAAAAAAGAAAAAAATTAGTTTCTTAAGTAAAATATGAAAAAATGAAAATGTGCAGTAATGAAGGTCATTCACTTCCTCTACTGTTCTGTTTGGCATACCTGTTTCCTGTAGGTAGTCAGGACAGTATTGAAGTTCCCTACATTCCAGTGCTCCTCTGTGTTGTAAGCCACAGTCCTGATTTTCAAGCAGGCAGTATTTCTTTGTTTCTTAGACTCCTTTATTTGTGTTTACACAAGAGTCAATTTGTGATTCAACCCCTGGGTAGCAGTGTTTCCGGATTGACCTATGGGGCTATAAGTCCTCTCTAGCCAGTATTTAGATTTTGTTTTCCCTGTCGCACTTAATACCGGTTTGGGAGAATGGACTGCCCCAGAGCTGGTTCTCTGATCCTTACCCCCCCTCTGACCCCCAGGTTCCACAGAAACAACTTTCCCCTGCAGTCTCTTAGAGTGTCCCCAATTGGGTGATCCTATGTACTGGGATTAGTATTCAAAAGCAAGTATTTAAAGAGACAAAAAGAGCCAGAGTAAGTGCTCGAACTCTCAACTTTTACCCTCTGGCACTGCACGCAACTCTGTGAACTTCTCTGTGCAGTCTTTTTTCCCCTGGCACTAAGCAGCCGGCACACTGGTAAAATTTCAGGGTGCCTTTTTGAGCCCAGTCCAGCTATGGGTTGATTTTTAGAGTTCCCTTCTGCCAGCAGCCCTGCGGATCCCCTTCCACATTCATGGATCACGATAGCCCCAATGGATTTTGTGGGGTGCAGACTTCCCTCAGATATCTAGACCCCATTCGTGCGCGTTTCTCTCTCCTGCCTGGATTGCAGACCTCACCTTTCCCTAGGCGAAATCTGACCTTTCCATGAGAGGGTGCAGAGCTTATCCAAGTCCACGTATTCGCGCTGCTTGAGATCCGGTGTTCCTAGGTTCGCAGCTGGTCCCTGGGTGTTGACAACAGCCACTCTCCCATTCAAGATGGCGTGGTGTCTGTGGCATAGCAGGTCGCTCTGGGAGAGATTTCAGCAGCAGTGGAGGCTGCCTGGTCAGGGGAGCCCAGTCCAGCAGTCCCCAACAGTCCCTTGGAATATAGCTGTCCCTCACCCACAAATATACACTCCACGTTCGTCCACACACGCTCCTTTCGTTCTCTCACTCATACACTATCTTGCAGTCTGCCTTCCCGTAGACAGCCACCTTCCGAGACCTCCTAATTTTTTTCTTTATAGTTAAAAATGTTTTTGCCCTGACCAGTTTGGCTCAGTGGATAGAGCGTCGGCCTGTGGACTGAAGGGTCCCAGGTTTGATTCCAATCAAGGGCATGTACCTTGGTTGTGGGCACATCCCCAGTAGGGGGTGTGCAGGAGGCAATTGATCGATGTTTCTCTCTCATCGATGTTTCTAACTCTCTATCCCTCTCCCTTCTTCTCTGTAAAAAATCAATAAAAAATATATTTAAAAAAATAAATAAAATAAAATAAAAAATGTTTAAATACTATCAGTAAGGAAGAGGTTTTCCATTTTGGAAAACATTGCATAAATGATGTAAATGTTAGAAATGTGCTACACATAGATAAAAGTAAAAAAGGAACAAGATGGGGGACACAGTGAGAAAGCAGTTAGAAATCAAGTGTTGACATCCATTCACATCTATGAACTGCAAATTGACTAAAGAGACATAATTAGACTTAACATCATATGGACTACAAATACACAGACCATTTCTCTTTGTTTAATGGAGCTCAAATATAAGAACACTTAATTTGTCTTTGGCAAACATGTATGGTAAATTAAAATTCTGATTAACTCTATTCTAATAAGTACTGAAACAATGAGACATTTTAGAAAATAACATTATTTTCAATTAAGAGAGAAAAAACCTTCAGTGTCCCCGCCCCCCCTCAATCACTTAAACCTGTTTCCCAAAATTGCTTGAACATCAAAATCACCCCAGGTATTTTTAAAAGAACAGATTTTTCAGAAACCACCCCAAACCTGAATCTTATTATAACCCAGAATCTAAATCCTCACTAAAGGGGTCTGGAACTCCATATTTTAAACAAGTTCTTAGATAATTCTCCTACTCAGACAAATTTAGAAAACTAAATTTGTCATCTATATAAATAAATATAAATCTGGTAGACAGCTTCAGACCATGTGGAAGCACAACCAAACCACTTCCACAAGCAATACATTCAAGGAGCACACTCAACAGGCACCAGGTGTACTGGCTCTGGGACTTCTTTGAAAGTGTAGACCAAAGTCAGCCACCACATATATTCTGTCCAGGGCTGCTTGCCATGAGCTACAAAGCAATCTGCAGATGGCTGCTACTTTTGCTGGGCTTCGTAGTATTCAGGTTGAGTCCTGCTGACGTTAAGTCCTAGTCTGTGGGGTGGGATACTGCAAAGTTGATTCTCCACGGTGGTTGGTGGTTACAGCCAATCCTCATAGTCAATTGGCCTGGGGGTAAATCCCTCTCACTGATGTGCCAACAGCAATCAAGGCTAAACTACAACAGGAGATTGTACACAGTCTACATGGGGTGGGGCACACATAGAGTGCCCTGCTCAGGTGAACAAGGGGGCTGTGCCATGGGACACTACTAAATACTACATTAGACCACTCTACCAAGCCCAGGAGATGCAGCAACTCTACCTAATACATAGAAACAAACACAAGGAGCCTGCCATAATGAGGAGACAAAGAAACATCCCAAATGAAAGAACAGAACAAAATTCCAGAAAGAAACCCCAAACTAAATGAGCCCAGCTGGTGTGCTCAGTGGTTGAGCGTCAATCTATGAACCAGGAGGTCATGGTTCAATTTCCGGTCAGAACATGTGCCTGGGTTGCAGGCTCAGTCCCCAGTGGGGGGCATGCAGGAGACAGTTGATCGATGATTCTCTCTCATCATTGGTGTTTCTTTCTCCCTCTTCCTTCCTCGCTGAAATCAATAAAAATATAGGGGAAAAAAACTAAATGAAATGGGAGACAGACAAACTACTAGATGCAGAGGTCAAAACACTGGTTATAAGGATGCTCAAGTAGCCTTCGCCAGAAGGCTTAGTTGGTTGGAGCATCATCCCATACACCAAAAGGTTACAGGTTCGATTCCTGGTCAGGGATCATACCTCGGTTTTAGGTTCAATCCATGGTTGAGGTGAGAACTGAAGACAACTGATCAATGTTTCCAATTTTTCTCTGTCACATCAATTTTTTTTCTCTCTCAAGTCAATAAAACATATTCTCAGGTCAGGATTTAAAAAAAAGGGGTGGTCAATGAACTTAGAACTTCAACACCACTAAAAAGAACCAGTCAAAAATGAAGGATACATTAACTGAAATGAAGAATAATTTACAGGTAATCAATAGTAGACTAAATGAAGCCAAGAATCAAGTCAGTGGATTGGAATATAAGGAAGCAAAAAACACCCAATCAGAACAGCAAAAAGAAAAAGGAACCCCCCAAAATAAAGATAGTGTAAAGAGCCTCGGGGACAACTTCAAGTGTACCAACATTTGCATTATGGGCATGACGGAAGGAGAAGAGAGAAAGCAAGAAATTGAAAACCTTTTTGAAGAGATAATGACAGACAACTTCCCCTATCTGGTGAAGGAAATAGACATACAAGTCCAAGAAGTGGAGAGAGCCCCAAACAAGAGGAACCCAAAGAGGCCCACACCAAGACACATCATAATTGTAATGCCAAAATTTAAAGATAAAAAGAGAATCTTAAAAGCAGCAAGAGAAAAGCAGTTGGTTACCTACCAGGCAGCTCCCATAAGACTGTCAGCTTATTTATCAACAGAAACTTTGCAGGCCAGAAGGGATTAGCAAGAAATATTCAAAGTGATGAAAAGCAATGATCTACAACCAAGATTAATATACCCAGCAAAGCTATCATTTAGAATCAAAGGACATATAAAGAGTTTGCCACTGACAAATCTCAGAGGGTAGGTGGTAGCAGGGGGAGAGGGATGAAGATTAACCAAAGAACTTATATGTATGTATGCATAAGCCATGGACTCAGAAAATAGTGTGGTGAAGGCCTGGGACTGGGGGGCGGGGACAGCAAGGGAGGGGTAGAGGGGGTCAATGGGGGAAAAACAGGGACATCTCTGTAATACTTTCAACAATAAAGATAAATTTTTTTTTTAAAAGAGCTTTTTAGAGAAAAAGCAGTTCATCACTCCAGAACCGTATTACATGAAATGTTAAAGGGTCTTCTTTAGGAAGAAGAAGAAAAAATATAAAAAATATAAATAAAATGGCAATAAATACATATCTATCAACAATAGAATCTTAAAAACAAAATAAAGGAACAAGCAGAACAGAAACAGGCTCATAAATACAGAGAACATTTTGACAGTTGCCAGAGGGGAGGGGGGTTGAAGGATGGGTGAAAAAGGAGAAGGGATTAAAAAGTACAAATTGGTTGTTATAGAATAGTCATGGTGGTGTAATGTACAGCATAGGGTTTATAGTCAACTAGAGGCCCAATGCATGAAATTCGTGCAAGGGGTTCGGCCCTCGCAGCCAGGGCAGCTTGCCTCAGCCCTCGCAGCCCCAGCTTCATCCGGAAGGTCATCCAGAAGATCATTTGGCTGTCTCGTCTAATTAGCATATTACGCTTTTATTATTGTATATAATAAAAGGGTAATATACAAATTGACCCTAACGGCAGAATGACCAAGAATGACCAGTCGCTATGGTGTGCAATGACCACCAGGGGGCAGATGCTCAACACAGGGGCTGCCCCCTGGTGGTCAGTGTGCTCCCCCAGGGAGAGCTCCACTCAGCCACAAGCTGGGCTGATGGCTGTGAGTGCAGCAGTGGTGGCAGGAGCCTCTCCCACCTCCTCAGCAGCACTAAGCCATCAATCCAACATCCCCCAAGGGCTCCCGGGCTGCCAGAAGGATGTCTGACTGCCAGATAAGGCCAGATCCCCTGGGGAGCAGGCCTAAGCTGGCAGGTGGACATCCTCTGAGGTGTCCTGAATTGCAAGAGGGTGCAGGCCTGGCTGAGGGACCCCCCCCCTCCACCAAGTGCACAAATTTTTATGCACTGGGCTTCTACTTATAGATAGTCCTCTCTAATAAAAGAGTAATATGCAAATTAACCATCACTCAGCTACATAAGCCATGCCCACCAGCCAAGCCACGCCCACCAGCCAATCAGGGCGAGTATGCAAATTAACCCCAACCAAGATGGCTACCAGAAGGAAGGCTTGGGTTTCCCTGGCAATAGAGGAAGCCAAGCTTTCTACACACTCTGGCAGGCCCACGCCTCCACTCAAGGATACAAAGTTTCAATTATAGAAGATACATCAATCCCAAGAGAAATGGCTGCTGGCCACGGAGTGAGCAGGAGGCTTGGCTCCACTCCAGGCTACAAAGTTTCAATTGTAGAAGGTAAATAAATTCCAGATACCAGGGCCTCTGCTTAGGTCACCAGGGGCATGGCTGGCCTGCAAACCACCATAGGCCCCTCGCCCAGGCCTCTCCATATCCCAAGGGAACCCCACCCTGATCCAGGACACCCTTCAGGGCAAACCAGCTGGTCCCCACCCGTGCACCAGGCCTCTATCCTATGTAATAAAAGAGTAATATGCAAATTGACCATCACTCCAACACACAAGATCATGATAGCTGCCCCTATGTGGTCAAAGATCCTGCCCCCATGTGGACACAAGATGGCCACCACAAGATGACCAGCAGGGGAGGGCAGTTGGGAGGGACCAGGCCTTCAAGGGAAGACAGTTGAGAGGGACCAGGCCTGCAAGGGAGGGCAGTTGGAGGTGATCAACCCTGCAGAGCAGGGCAGTTAGGGGTGACCAGGCCGGCAGAGGAGGGAAGTTGGGGGCTAACAAGCTGGCAGGGGAGCAGTTAGACATTAATCAAGCTGGCATGGGAGTGGTTAGGGGGTGATCAGGCTGGCAGGCAGAAGTGGTTAGGGGAAATCAGGAAGGCAGGCAGGCGAGCAGTTGGGAGCCAGCAGTCCTGGATTGTGAGATGGATGTCCGACTGCCTGTTTAGGCCCAATCCCAGTGGGACATCCGGACATCCCTCGAGGGGTCCCAGATTGGAGAGGGTGCAAGCTGGGCTGAGGAACACCCCCCTTCCCCCGTGCACGAATTTCGTGCACCGGGCCTCTAGTGTTCTAATAACTATGTATGAGATTTATCAGGATGGTCACTTAGTAAGTTATATACCTGGAGTGTACACCTGAAACTAATATAATATTATATGTCAAATGTAATTGAAAAATAAAAGCTGATTTAAATTACAAAAGGAAAAAAAAGACATTCTCAGATGATGATAAATTAAGTGAAAGAGATGCCAGCAGCAAAGAATGTTTACAGGAACTTCTGTAAATATGCAGGAAATAATAAAAGGAGTACAGTATCAGGTTATCTGGAAGGAGGAATAAGAGAATGAACAAAAATATGGGTATATACATAAAACTTTAAATCTCTTTTTGTGTTTTCTAAATTGTTTGATGGTTGAAGCAAAAACTATAACAGTACCTTTACCTGGTTGTCAATTATTTAAGACAATTATATGATAAGTAGTGGAATGCAAAAAGGACATAAAGGGAGATAAAGTTTCTAAACTCACCTGAACTGGTAAAATGATGATGCTAGTAGACCATGATAAGTTATGTATAAATACATAATGTAACACTAAAACAGCTACTAAAATGTTGTATGAAGAGACACTATTAAAAACCCACTTTTAAAATTTTAATTTATTGGGGTAACATCCTAATATATAAAAACCCAGGGCCCATAACGACCGAAGGCTCGACTGACTGAAAGTCAGTCCTGTGTTGCTGTGGCGACCCAGCACTGACTGCCTCTGCTGTGGGCGGGGCAACCGAGCACTGACTGCCAAAGGGGCTGAGGATCAGGCCCGGAGAGAGGCCTGGAGAGAGAAGCAGGGTCTGATCTGTAGCCTCCATGGCAGCTGTTGATCAGCCTTGCCTCTCTTTCTCTCCGGGCCTGGCCAGCAGCTGTGCCTCTCTTTCTCTGCGGGGGCTGCTGATCAGCCCTGCCTCTCTGATCAGGCCCAGAGATAGGCCCGGAGATGCTGACTGGCATAGAAACCGACCACTCAGAACTAAATCTGGGTGAACTGTGAGGAGCCAATGGTTGCCTAGGAGGTGGAGCTTTTGATGCTGAGTAGCATAGAAACTGACCAATCAGGACCTAATCTGGGTGAACTGCGAAGGCAGAACCTAAGGTGGGGGCTTAGGAGGGGTTTTAAGGGAAACATCTGTTTGGTGTAAGGTGTAAGAAAGCAGTTCAATTTTTTAATGACCAGTTTGGCAGTATAGTGCATATGGCTGGCTATCAGTCCAGATATAGGGATTATGTATTTTTGTCTGCCAAGAGCATCTCCTCCTACTGAAAATGGCTCCCCCCCGCCACATGTAAGCAATCCTATCCTATATAATCTATCTATACTAATGAAAGGGTAATATGCTAATTAGACCGGGTCAACCGGCCATCTTCCGGATGTCTGACTTTCTTCCAGACAAAGCCATGGTGGTGGGGGCCGAGGCAGAGAGGAAAGTTGGGGGTGAGAACAGGCCAGCAGGGGAGGGCAATTGGGGACGAGATTAGGCCTGCAGGGGAGGGCAGTTAGGGGTGAGATCAGGCCGGTAGGGGAGGACAGTTAGGGGCGATCTAGCAGGCAGGCAGAGGCAGTTAGGGGTGATCAGGCAGACAGGCAGAGGCAGTAAAGGGTGATCAGGCAGGCAGGCAAGTGAGCAGTTAGGAGCCAGCGGTCCCTGATAAACTGGCAGTCAGACATTCCCCAAGGGGTCACCGATTGGAGAGGGTGAAGGCTGGGCTGAGGGAATCCCCCACCCCATGTACAAATTTCGTGCACCGGCATCTAGTTTGTTAATAAAATTATATATGTTTAAGCTGTACAATTCTCTAATACATCATCTTTATATTGTACTATGTGTTCACTACCCCAAGTCAAGTCTCTTCCATCACCATTTATTCCCCCTTAACCCTCTCCTAACTCTCCCCTCATACCTCTTCCCTCTGGTAATCACCATACTGTTGTCTTTCTGTTTATGAGGGTTTGTTAAAATTAATCCCTTCACCTTTTTCACCCAGCCCCTCTACCCCCTCCCCTCTGAAAGCTGTCAGTCTGTTCTTCGTATCTACGAGTACATTTCTATTTTTTTAATATATTTTATTGATTTTTCACAGAGAGGAAGGGAGAGGGATAGAGAGCCAGAAACATCGATGAGAGAGTGACATCGACCAGCTGCCTCCTGCACATCCCCCACCGGGAGATGTGCCTGCAACCAATATACATGCCCTTGACCGGAATCGAACCTGGGACCTTCCAGTCCGCAGACCGACGCTCTATCCACTGAGCCAAACCGGTTTCGGCAGTACGTTTCTATTTTGTTTGTTGGTTTATTTTGTTCATCAGATTCCACATATAAGTAAAATCATATGGCATTTGTCTTTCTCTGACTGGCTTATTTCACTTAGCATCATACTCTCTGGGTTTATCCATGCTCTCTCAAAAGGTAAGTTATCTATAACTCAAAATAGAATTGTAAAAAATTGTTCAAATTTATAGGAATACAGAAACAAGAAACCAGAGAAAAGTTTCAGGGTCAGAGGATCATTACATAATGATAAAAGTGCTAACTTGCTAAGAATCTTAAATGTATATGTACCAAGTGGCAAAGCTGAGAAATTTGTAAAGCAAAATCTGACAGAACTGAAAGGAAAATTAGATCCACCTTTCTAGTTGAAGCTAGAGGCCTGGTGCATGAAATTCGTGCACAGAGGGGGTCCTCAGCCTGGCCTGCACCCTCTCACAATCTGGGACCCCTCAGGGGATGCCTGACTGCCAGTTTAGGCCCGATCCTGCAGTCAGTCATCCCTCTCACAATCCGGGACTGCTGGCTCCTAACTGCTCACCTGCCTGCCTGCCTGATCACTCCTAACCACTCTGCCTGCTTGCATCATCACTCTTAACTGCTTGCCTTCCTGACTTATCACCCCTAACCACCTCTGCCTGCCTGTCTGATCACCCCTAACCACTCTGCCTGCCTGATGTCCCTAATTACTTGCCTGCCTGCCTGATTGTCCCTAACCACTCACCTGCCTGCATGATCACCCCTAATCACTCTGCCTGCCTGCCTGATTGCCCCTAACTGCTCACCTGGCTGCCTGATCGCCCCTAACCACCTCTGCCTCGGCCTGCGCAGCTTCATCCAGAAGGTTATCTGGAAGGACGTCTGGAAGGACATCTGGAAGGTCATTTAGCTGTCTGGTATAATTAGCATATTACACTTTTATTATTATAGATGTCAATACTCCTTTTCCAACAATTGATAAAACAGCCAGGCAGAAAATCAGCAAAGCACACCATCAACCAAAGTATCTAATCAACATTTATGGAATATTCCATCCAATGACAGCAGAATGCACATTATTTTCAAGCAGTCATGGAACATAACCCCAAGATAGACCATACCTTGGGCCAGAAAGTAAACCTTAATTAATTTAAAAGAATTGAAAGCATACAGAGTTTGTTCTCTGATCACAATGGGATCAAACTTGAAATTAATAAGAGAAAGATAACAGGAAATTTTCTAAACACTTGGAAACTACAGAACACACTTCTAAATAATCCATAGGCCGTAAAAGAAGTCTCAAAGGAAGTTAAAAATACATTGAATTGAATGGATATGAAAATACAATATATCATGTTTTTGAGACCCATCTAAAGTAGCTTTAAAGAGGACATTTATGGCACTAAATGCTTACATTAGGAAAGAAGAAACGTATTGTAAATAATGCTACAATGTACATATTGGTAGAGGTGATAAATCTTTTCAAAATAGTCTTTTTGTTTCTTTTGGATAAAAATATCAAATCAATAATCTAAACTTTCACCTTAAGAACCACCCCTCCCCACCCCAAAAAGAGCAAAATAAACCCAAAGCAAGGAGAAGGATGGCAATGATAAAGAGAATAAATCAATTAAATTGAAAATAGAAAAAAATTACAGAAAATCATTGAAACAAGAACCTGGTTCTTTGAAAAAGTATATAAAATTAAAAAACCTCTAGCCAGACTGTAAAAAGAGAAATGACAAATGACTAATATCAGGAATGAAACAGGATGTCACTACAGACTGAAGCCATTAAAAGGATAATAAGAAAATACTACAAACAACTCTACACCCATAAATTTGAGAACCTAGATAAAATGAACCAATTCTTTCAAAAGCACAAAAAACTATCAAAACTCACCCAATATGAAATAAATAATTTGATTAGCACTAGAACAATGAGGGAAATTGAAATTTTAACTTTAAATCTCCCTAAAAAGACATCCCTTGGCCCAATGATTCCACTAAAGAATTTTACCAACCATTTAATGAACAATTAACAGTAATAATCTACCATATTTTCCAGAAAATAGAAGAGAGGAACACTTTTAAAAAAAAACATATTTTTTATTGATTTCAGAGACAGAGAGAGAGAGAGAGAGAAACATCAATGATGAGAGAGAATCATTGATCAGCTGCCTCCTGCAACCCGCCCCCCCCCCCCCCGCATTGAGGATCAAGCCCCAAATCTGGACATGTGCCCTGACTGGGAATCAAACAATGACCTCCTAGTTTATGGGTTGATGCTCAACTACTGAGCAACACAGGCCGATTGAAGGGAACACTTTTCAACTGATTTTATGAGGCCAGATTTACTCTAATATCAAAAATGAGACAAAGACATTACAAAAACAAAAACTATAGACTAATATCTCTCATGAACTTAGATGCAAAAATACTCAAGGAAGTAATTATAAATAAGTTTAGATTATTATAGTGGATTCTATTGATTCATTTTTTGAAAACTACTGGCTCAGCCTTGCATCTCTGGAATAAAACTAGTTTGGTTATGATATAAAATCTATACTAATAAAAGGGTAATATGCTAATTAGACTGGATCGACTGGACATCTTCCGGATGTCCAACTTCCTTCCAGACAAAGCCACAGTGGCAAGGGCTGAGGCAGAGGCAGTTAGGGGCGATCAGGCTGGTAGGGGAGCAAGCAGTTAGGGGCGATCAGGCCAGTGGGGGAGCAAGCAGTTAGGGGTGAGATCAGGCCGGCATGGGGGAGCAGTTAGGGGGCGATCTGGCCAGCAGGGGAGGGTAGTTGGGGGCCATCAGGCCAACAAGGGAGCAGTTAGGGGGCAATCAGGCAGGCAGGCATGCAAGCGGTTAGGAGCCAGCGGTCCCGGATTGTGAGAGGGATGTCTGACTGCCGGTTTAGGTCTGATCCCTGTCTGCGGGATCAGGCCTAAACCAGCAGTCGGACATCCCATGAGGGGTCACAGATTGGAGAGGGTGCAGGCTGGGCTGAGGGACACCTCCCCGCTCCCGTGCACGAATTTCGTGCACCAGGCCTCTAGTTGTTATATATTGTTGGATTCTATTTGGTTACATTTTTGTAATTCTTTTTGCATTACAGTTTTGTAGGGGAGAGGAAAGCTGAACATGAATAGCTGAGCATTAATGTATGTAATATGGGGGATGACATAGCAGATATATTTAAGTGGAAAATAGGAAATTGCTGATATTCAAACACTCTAATTAGGTTGTGAGCTCCTTGATTTATTCTTCCTTTTTGTAACCCACTGCATCACCTAGAACAGGGCTTTGCACCCTCACTTGTTGGTATTGGCCCATCTCTAGGACCCATGGATCTCAGAATGTAGTATTTTTAAGAGCCATGGAGGATGCTTGTTTCAGTGCAGATCCACAGGCTTCATATAAAAACTCTGGGTTTGGAATCCAGAAGTCTGCATTAAACAAGCTCCTCAGCAGATTTAAGCACTCAGAGGACTACACATTGAGAACCTCTGCATAAGGTTGAAACATTCAGCAAAGGGTAAGGACTTGTAAATAATCACAGGTGTCCAAGCTTTAGTGTGCCTGGCAGTATTCTTTCTGTTTTTTTAAAAATATTTTTTATTGCCCTAGCCGGCTTGGCTCAGTGGATAGAGCGTCAGCCTGCGGACTGAAAGGTCCCAGGTTCGATTCCGGCCAAGGGAACATGCCTGGGTTGTGGGCTCGGTCCCCAGTGGGGGGCGTGCAGGAGGCAGCTGATCAATGATTCTCATCATTGATGTTTCTATCTCTCTCTCTCTCCTTCTCCCTTCCTCGCTGAAATCAATAAAGAAATATATTAATATATATATAATATTATATATACATACACACATATACATACATATATATATATATATTATATTATTTATTGATTTCAGCGAGGGAGAGGGAGAAAGAGATAGAAATATCAATGATGAGAGAGAATCATTGATCAGTTGGCTCCTGCATGCCCCACATTGGGGATTGAGCCCACAACCCAGGCATGTGCCCTTGACTGGGAATTGAACTGTGACCTTCTGGTTCATAAGTTAATGCTCAACCACTGCTCCATGCCAGCTGGACTCTGGAAGTATTCTTTTTAATGCAGCATCTCAATCTTGGTCACACAAATAGAATCACCTTGGGAACTTAAAAAAAAAATCCACATGCCCAGATGTCTAGCGTATTAGTAGTTTTTAAAACTCCCCAAGTAATTCCATTGTGAAGCCATGGTTGGGAAACAATAAAAATAAAAAGGGCAGTGCCTGATCAGGATTTAGTTCAAAATAGTGAGAAGGCAGAGAGAAGCAATGTGATCAGGTCATGGTGGTACATCTTGGTACTTGCTAGGCTTCTAATTGCAGGGGTGGAGATAGAGTAGGTAGAGCCACTGCTATAGCTCAAGTTCTAGAGCATCACCACAGCCTTGAAATTATACTTCACAGTCATTTGATCAAGAATGTGAATTCTGTGAGGGCAGAACTGTTTATCTCATTCCCTGTTGTATCCATTGCACCCAGGGCCAATTAACTGTTTGTAGCACCAACTAAAGCATATGCCCCATTTGGGGCTCATCTGCCTCAGAATCACCTAGGGCACTCCTTAAAACAACAGATGGCCTTCATTATTACACTATTGCTCCTCTCTCTTTTCCATCCAGAGTTCCCTTGTCTTTTTCATTAGGCAAGTTTTCATAGCATCCTCCAAAGGACTAACAAAACCCTCTCAAGGTAGTTAGCAGGATGAGAGTATTCATTCATCCACTCACCAGATGTTGATTGGTGAATAAATGCTAGACCCTGGAGAAACAGCATTCTAGTAGGGAATACAAACAATAAACAAATGAACAAACTAATAATATATAACTTTAAATCATGAAACATTTTTGTGAAAGAAAAGAACAAGATGTGCTGTAAAGAATGAACAACAGGAGCCCTGGCCTATGTGGCTAAGTAGTAGAGCATCGGCCCGCACACTGAAGGGTCATGGGTTTGATTCCCAGTCAAGAGCATGTACCTGGGTTGCAGGATCATTCCCTGGCCTGGTTGGGGCGCATGTGGGAGGCAGCCAATCTATGTGTCTCTCTCAAATTAATGTTTCTCTCTCTCTCTCTCTTTCTCTCTTTCTCACTTTCTCTCCCTCTCCTCTCCTCTCCTCTCCCTCCCAATCTCTCTAAAAGTCAATGGGATAATATCCTCAGGTGAGAATTAAAGAATGAATAACAGGAGAACCTAATAGACTAGAGAATTGAGAATCAGGGAAGGCCTCTCTGAGGAAGTAGCATTCCAGCAGATTTGTAGAATGTGTGAGAGTTATTCAGTTGAAGAGGAGAAGAGAATTTTTAGGCAGAAGAAACAGCCTGCATGAGTGTCCAGAGCTAGAAAATAATTTGGTGCTTTTGAGCTAAAAGTAGGCCAGGGTAGGAATAATTAGTGGCTTAATAGATGGTGAGAAAGGCAGGACCAGTTCGTGTGAGGCTTTCTAAGAAAAAGGAAAGAGCTTCCATATTTCTTTCTGAATGTGGTGGGGAGCCATTGAGAGGTCTGAGTGGGGAAATGGCATCATCTGATTGATGCAGTTGCTGTGTAGACAAAATATTGTAGCAGGGCAGAGTGGGAAACAGGGAGTCCACACACGAGGCTCCTAGTGTACTCCAGGTAGAGTAGTGGAGGTGGGGAGAAGTAGATAATTTGGGATAGTGAATTGAGTCTTTTTCCCCATCCTGGATCTTTTGGTACTCTGAGAGTGAGAAATTGTATGAAGCTCCATGTTAAGATACAGGGGCACATACTCATAAGGGTAGAAATACTCTGGGGATGAAGGGATTGTCTCAGGTGCACCAGAACATACCATAGGTGGTAACAACCTCACTTCAACCATTTCAGTTGGAAAGAAACAAGCACCTTAGGTGAAATCAAAGACAAACAGATTCTTTAAATCACAATTGAACCATTGGTTTATTAACTTACTTTAATTTTTTTTATTGAGGTACAACTTAATTCAGTTAAAAGCACAGATCTTGAGTGTACAGTATCTTTGAAAAAATGTATTTACACCCATTTACTATTAGTAACCCCAGAAAGCCCCTTGTGCCTCCTTCCAGTCAGTCCCTACCTGCTCATAGGTACCCATTGTTCTGAAATATATCACTATTGATTATTTTTGCCTGATCTTTAACTTTATGTAAATGGAATCATACGGTATATATTCTTTTGTGTATGGCTTTTTTAATTCATCATAATGTTGTTGAAATTCATCAAATGTTCTGTGTGTATCAGCAGTTTATTCCTTTCTATTGCTTAATAGCATTTCATTGTATGAATATACCACAATTCATTTATCTATTCTTCTGTTAATGGACATATGGACAGTTTCCCATTGGTTAATTTTCATTCTGGTTCCAGTTTTATTAGTATACTAAGTTATAGCTTCAATTCACTTTTTACTTTCTAGCCTTATCCCATATTCACTACTTCAAATGTCCACATAGTCTTACATATTTACCCTTCTATTCATCACTTCCCTTCCTTACAATATTTTAACCTTTTCTATGGGAATACTCTTCCGTTTTTATCCAAAACAGTTCCAGTTATACATTTTTCAGGAGTCCTCATATTCTCACTCTAGTTGTGTCTATCCCTAGTTGTGATAAAATTCAGCTAGCTTCTTATTTAGAATACTAGTGGCCCAGTGCACGGATTCATGCACAATGAAAGGAAATTAATTAGAAGAAATATTTTAATATCACTTTTCACGCTTTATCTATAATAGAAGTGTCAGAGATTAAAGTAAATTAGTAAAATGGAGAGATAAACCAAGATGGCGGCATAGGTAAAACACCTAACCTACAGCCTGGCACAACAATTTCAAAAATACAACTAAAAGTCAAAACGGACATCATCCAGAACCACAGGAAAGCTGGCTGACTGAAATGCCCACAACTAGAAGGAAAGAGAAAACCAAAAGGAAAATCAGAGGAGCCGTAAAAGCCTGAGGTATGGAGACACGGGCGGAGACACGAGCATGAGCGCGTGCGGGGAGGACGGAGCCGGAGAGGACGGGGTGGCTGACTGCCTGGCCGGCGTTCTCTAGCAGGAAGGAGATAAAAGCTCCAGATTGCGCTGAACCCCAGCTCCGACTGCACTGAACCCCAGTTCTGGGTGAGACCCTGGGAAGCCAGGCTCATACTGGGGGAATCTGGGCTGTAAGGCGGAAACACAGGGGGAGCGGCGAAAGGCAGAGCTCCGGAGGCACGCACGTGAATGCGTGCAGAGGACGGACTGTTGACTGTGCCGCTGAATTGCCCTAGCGGGAAGGACACAAAAGCTCCGGACCGTGCTGAACCCCAGTTCCGACTGCACTGAACCCCAGTTCCAGGCGAGACCCTGGGAAGCCAGGCTCCTACTGGGGGAATCTGGGCTGTAAGGCAGAAACGCAGAGGAGCGGCGAAAGGCAGAGCACCGGAGGCGCGCACGGGAATGCGCGCAGAGGATGGTCTGTTGACTGTGCCGCTGAATTGCCTTAGCGGGAAGGAGACAAAAACTCTGGACCATGCTGAACCCCAGTTCCGACTGCATTGAACCCCAGTTCCGGGTGAGAATCTGGGCTGTAAGGTGGAAATGCAGAGAAGCGGCGAAAGGCAGAGCACTGGAGGCGTGCATGGGAATGTGCGCAGAGGATGGTCTGTTGACTGTGCCGCTGAATTGCCCTGGTGGGAAGGAGACAAGAGTGCCAGACTGCACTGAGCCCCAGTTCCGACTACACTGAAACCCAGTTCTGGGCGAGAATCTGGGGATCCAGATTCATTGGGGGAGAGACTAGACTGTTTGGCAGTGGGCGAAACTCCAGGGCGCTTTTCTCTCAGAGGTGTTTGCAGGGAGTACAGAGGGACACTGAGACCCAGGAACCTCATAGGGCGGGGCTGACGGGAAGCCAAGGCTGTAGGCTCCACCCTGAAACTCCACCCCATCCAAGCTGAGCACAGAGGCTTTTACAATTTTGCAAGTCTAGTTGAATAAGGCTGTCTCCCGGCGTAGACACACCTGATCCTCACAGCCAACTGGACTGGAGGTCAAATCCTCCCAGTGTACCAACAGCAATCAAGGCTTAACAACACCAAGACTTTGCACTCAGCCCACAAAGGGGAGTACCAAGAGCGACCACCCAGGGAGATTGGGGAAGCTGAGCTACCGGCCCCTATAAGTCACTGACCACACAAAGCCACTCCATCAACATAGGGAGGCAGCCAAAAGGTGGAGACACCGAAGCAGGTCACAAATAGAAGGGATGAAGGAAAGTAAACTAATGGACGACACAGAGTTCAGAACCACATTTATAAGGTTACTTAAGAATCTTCTGGAGGACCAAGATGGAGGCATAGGGCAGACGCCTGATTGTTGCCTACCACAACAATTTTGAAACTACAACTGGAAAACAGATCAGACACCATCCAGAACCACTGGAGGGCTGGCTGGGGGGAGGCTCTACAACTAGAATAAAAGAGAGGGGGATGTGGGATGATGCTGATGCCGATGAGCCAAAGATCACACTTTAAGAACTATGGCTCTGGCGACACAATGGTGGCCTGGAACGTGCTCAGTGTGGTTCCCCTGGCGGTCTCCAGTTGAGGGGATGGCTTCGCTCACTGCCAAGCACAGACAGACGAGCCCCTGGGGGTCATGGGGTGGGAGACTCCGCGCTTGCTGACCTCCGAGTCATTCGAGAATCTCTGTGCCCCAGAAGTGGCCAGGTGCACATGCCCGGCAACCAGCCACCGCTGCAGACCTGAGTGCTGCTGCAGCGACCTCGGACCAGCCCGCCGCCACGCACCGGGTGCACCGGAGCTTCACTGAGCCAGCTGCCCAGAGAGTTCCGAGGCAGCTGCCCTGGAGTTTTGAGAAAATGGCCAAAGGAATTGCTGAGAGGGAATTGACTGACAGGAATTGGGATCAAGAAGACAAAGCCCCTCTGGGTCCCGGGTCCGGGTGAGGCCACGCGCCTCTGGGTCCGGGCAAGGCCGCACGCCCCTGGCTCTGGGTGAGGCTGGGTCCTGTATCCGGGCGAGGCTGCGTGTCCCTGGTTCCGGGTGAGGCCACGTGCCCCTGGGTCCAGGGGAGGCCACGTGCCCCTGGGTCGGGGTGAGGCTGGGTCCCGGGTCCAGGTGAGGCCATGCCTCTGGGTCCGGATGAGGCTGGATCCGGGTCTGGGTGAAGCCGTGCGCCCCCGGGTCCGGGTGAGGCTGGGTCCCGGGTCTGGGTGAGGCGGCGTCCCTGGGTCTGGGAGAGGCCATGCACCCCTGGGTCCGGGTGAGGCCACGCGCCCCTGGGTCCAGGTGAAGCTGGATCCCGGGTCCGGGTGAGGCCGTGTGCCCCTGGATCCAGGTGAGGCTGGGTCCCGGGTCCGGGTGAGGCCGCGCCCTTGGGTCCGGGAGAGGCCACGTGCCCCTGGATCCAGGTGAGGCTGGGTCCCGGGTCCAGGTGAGGTGGCGCCCCTGGGTCCGGGAGAGGCCACGCGCCCCTGGATCCAGGTGAGGCTGGGTCCCGGGTCCAGGTGAGGTGGCGCCCCTGGGTCCGGGAGAGGCCATGCGCCCCTGGGTCTGGGTGAGGCCACACGCCCCTGAATCCAGGTGAGGCTGCGCCCTTGGGTCTGGGAGAGGCCATGCGCCCCAGGGTCCAGTTGAGGCTGGGTCCCGGGCCCGGGTGAGGCCGTGTGCCCCTGGATGCGGGTGAGGCTGGGTCCCGGGTCCGTGTGAGGCGGCGCCCCTGGGTCTGGGAGAGGCCACGCGCCCCTGGGTCCGGGGAGGCCTCACGTCCTTGGATCCAGGTGAGGCTGGGTCCCGGGTCCGGGTGAGGCGGTGCCCCTGGGTCCGGGAGAGGCCACATGCTCCTGGGTCCGGGTGAGGCCACGCGCCCCTGCATCTGGGTAAGGCTGGATCCCGGGCCCGGGTGAGGCCGTATGCCCCCGGGTCCGGGTAAGGTTGTGCGCCCCTGGGTCTGGGGGAGGCCGTGCACCCCTGGGTCAGGGTGAGGCTGGATCCTGGGACCGGGTGAGGCTGCACGCACCTGGGTCTGGGTGAGGCCACACGCCCCTGGGTCTGGGTGATGCTGGGTCCCAGGTCCGGGTGAAGCCACGCGCCCCTGAGTCCAGATGAAGCTGCGCCCCTGGGTCCAGGCGAGACCAAATCAGAGGGAGTCAGACCTGCATTACCACCATTTGTCCACCATCCAGAGCTGAAAAGTCAGTGCCGATTGGGTCTCAAAAGAACTGTTGGTCCAGAAAGAAACTCACTACAGACTGATTCATTTGCCTGTCAGCATAACTATTATTGCTCGTCTCACATTCGGTTCTTACAAGTATATTTCTAGTAACACATGATCTCACTCATCTAGGGGAAAGAACAACATAGACTGATGAACAAGAACAGACCCAGAAACAAGGAGGCATCGATCGGACTGTCAGGCCTCAGAGGGAGGGTAGGGGAGGGTGGCGGTAGTGGGGAGAGATCAACCAAAGGACTTGTGTGCATGCATACGAGCCTAACCAATCGTTAAGGACAACAAGGGGGTGGGGGCATCCATGGGGAGGGGTGGGGGATGGGAATGGGGGGATGAGGACAAATACGTGACACCTTAATAAAGAAATTTTAAAAAAAGTAAAGAAAATTAATAAAATGTATATGAAAATAATATACAGATTGATTAATAAATAAACAATAACAACATGATATAACAACAACAAAGACATGATATAAAAACAACAAAAACATCATATAAAAAGAACAAAAACATCATATAAAAACAACATTGATAAAAAAAATGACTGATAAATTGATTCAACTTATTCTAATATCTCCCTGTATACCACAATAAGAGTAAAAACACTTTCAGAGTTCTTGACTAATTTCCCTTGTGGTGAAGTATTTACAACTTTAAATTTAATGTCACATGCCCTTTGACTCAAGAGAAAGAAATATGTAACTAACCATGTCTGAGAACAGGTTCAGGCAGGACAAACTCTACTCTGTCTATAGTTTGTCCTTGTGATTTATTAATAGTGATCGCAAATGCTGGCATCACGGGAAACTGTCTTCGAATTAATAAACATGGGAGGCCAGTGTTGAAACACACGTGTGCGATTGGCACCAGCGAGAGCTTTATATGTATTGTGCATGCGCGAGTCAATGTTTATTTTTAAATTGCCAGTGCGTATCATATGTACCAGCCGGTCAGTTGGTTGGATGGTTGGCTGGACGTACAATCGGTTACTTAGCCTTTTATATATACAGATCTTTCTTTCTGGAATAATAATTCATAGATGTGATAATAATCCAGTTAGGTGATGAGGGTTGTGCCCCATTTGCAGTTTTAGTTTCATATCAAGTATAGGTATTTCTCAGACTGATAAAGTGAATTTTTAAAAATCTTACATTTTCAAAAGAGTGAGAGAAGTTGTCATTGTTTTGCATTTTTAAAAAACCTCCAACGTCCGGTGCAATAAAAATAATTTCTCATATCTGTGTTCAATTGGCTGCCATATGTTGTTTTGGTTACAGTATGTGAAGATAATTGGGACTCATATAGATATGTATTTGGAAAAAGAGGAGTTTTTTTTTTATGTAATCTTCACCCGAGGATATTGTTTTCATTGATATTTTAGAGAGAGTGGAAGGAAGGGAGGTGGGAGGTAGAGAGACAGAGAGAGAGACATTGATGTGAGATAGGCACATGTAGTGGTTGCCTCCTGCTTGTGGCCTGACTGGGGCCAGGGATCGAGCCTGCAACCGATGTATGTGCCTTTGATCAGAAATTGAACTCATGGCCCTTTAGTCTGTGGGCCGACACTCTAACCACTGGGAAAAAGTGGCCAGCGCCAAAGAGGAGTATTTTTTTAAAATATATTTTATTGATTTTTTACAGAGAGGAAGGGAGAGGGATAGAAAGCTAGAAACATCAATGAGAGAGAAACATCGACCAGCTGCCTCCTGCATACCCCCTACTGGGGATGTGCCCGCAACCAAGGTACATGCCCTTGACCGGAATCGAACCTGGGACCTTTCAGTCTGCAGGCCGACGCTCTATCCACTGAGCCAAACCGGTCTTGGCAAGAGGAGTATTTTAATAACTTTTCCAGACGGTTATGAATATTCTTTTTTGATACCACACCTTGTGTCAAGTAATTGGATAGCTCTGAGAGCTTTGGAAGATAGGAGTTGTGAGTTGGATTAATTTAATTTTGGAGGTGTTGAAGGAGTATGTACTTTTCCTACAGATGCTAGTCCAGGCTTCAACCAGGGCAGGTTTCTCAACCCTGATTCTATTGACATTTGCACTGGATCATTCTTTGTTGCATGTGAGCAGGAGGTAGGTGTACTGTATATTATAAGAAGTTTAGCAGTATCTCTGGCCTCTACCCACTAGATGTCAGTAGCACCTCTCCCACAATTGTGACAACTAATGATTTCTCTAGACATTGCCAAATATCACCTGGTGAGGCAAAGTCAACCTTGGTTAAGAACCACTGAAAAGACACTCAAGAAAGACCGTTCTGTCTGGACCGAACAATTCAGGATAAAAATGGTGTAAGGAAGATATATTTGTAGATAACATCACTTAAATTTCTGTTGGAAATACTAATGGCAACAATGATAACAGCTATCATTTACTAAGTGCTATTATACATTTTGAAAACATTAACTAATTTAATCCCAACACTATGAGGTAGGGATTAATATTCCCATTTTACAGATGAGGGCATCAAAACTCAGAAAGATTAAGTCACATGCCCAAGAGAGGGGCAGAGTTGGGATTACTATCTGTGTGTAATTGACTCCTAAGCTTATGTTCTAAACCACCATAGTATTAGTCTTGTTAAAACTGTAGTGTCCTCTGCAGGATGTGAATATCTGGTACACACTGTATAATTCTGTCTTATGACCTTATTGGGATAACAGAGTCATGCATGATTTTAGATGGGAAATAGCATAGGGGTGACTGACTTCTTGACCTAGTACTTGGCATAGCTTTGGGATAAACATAATTGAAGCATTAGTTTGATGGATTACAGAGACTTCTGAGGTAAGATCAAAGAGACATATGTGTAAGGCCTTGAGAGACTAAATGACCCATCTCATTGGTTCTAGAAGCCATGGCAATAATTAATCAAGCAGTCTTGTGGATGTGCTGGCAGGACATTTTTGATACCTCTGCTTATCTCCCTCAAGGGGACCAATACCACCTCTGATTGACCCCAGGCCTGGCTGTTAAAACCTTTACTTTAGTTGAGGAGAAAAATGTTTCAGGGAATATTAACCATGCCCTCTCACTTCTAAGCCAGGGTTCTCCCATCTGTCCATCACAACCTTTAGGGGTCATGAAATCGATTTAGTGGATCATGAACAATATTTAAAAACAAATAGAGAAGATTAGAGTAAAGAGCATGACAGGGCCTCACACATTATAAGCAGGACCAGCTACAGAATCGGAGGGCCCAGTGCAAAATGAAAATGTGAGCCTCCTTGATCAAAAAGCTGGAAAAAAAAGTGTTGTTAAAAATATTCAAATGTAAAGCTTTTCCCTTTCTTCTGCATTCTCTCTCTTGACTTGTCATACTATTTTCATTTACCATTTATTATCATCCTAAGTAAAAAATAATCATTAACATGAATTTACCATACATCTTTGTTTTGCAATACCAGTTTAAAATGCAAATGTAACAGCACTTAACTTACATGTTAAATCACCAAAATTTCATAATTCATATTTTGCAGTTAATTCATGCACATATATTATGTATTTAGTTCTTAACCAGAACACTGGGCACACTGCATGAAACTAATTCCACTTTTTATTTCACTTCTTCATACATGTGCATTCTATCAACATTGTCTAACTCCAATTTACTGATGATTAAGGAGGATGAATGGGAACTGGTTGGCTTATCTTTCCTTTTCCTTTGATGTCATCATTTTTAGCATAAGTTGTTAGCTAATACAGGAAAGTAACACAATAGTGTGTGACTGGGTTCCTTGGTCTTCGTGTTTCTCAGAACTCTTGCATTCTTTCTGCACTGGAAACAAGTTCTGGTTGGAAAGGAAAGTGTGGCCTCTTTGGTTTGTCACCACCACCACCACCACACCCCACATCTCCATCTTACTCAACTGTAGATACAACATACTGAACTTGTTCTCACTTTGAGTCTTGCTGATCTCCCATGCATCATGGGTTCACTGGAGTTCTATGCTTATGTGGCATCACAAACTCTATATGCAAATGGAACAGCAAGAAATAGCAGCAGACGCACATATTGCCCGAATCTCATCTGCTCACAGGCATGCTCCACTGTTCCATCTGACTTCACGTGAAAAACATAAGTTCTAAAATAAAATTATTAAGAATTTCAATACAGTGAGGGACCCAGACATAGAGCTCTGGGCAACCATACAGGTCACATGACTAGGAAACCAGGCCTGATTGTCAGATATTGTTTGCAAACGTCTTATTTTAGGTTTGTATGTGAGAGTCTGATATGTGTGTACCTCCCCTTTCTCCGCCCTTCCCCCCTCTCTTGCTGTCTTTTGTAGATACTATTTCTTTATATTATTATATCATTGGTTCAGCAAAAGTTAAAGCGGTCGTTTATTGTAACTAGGAAACATTTTTTCCCACCATGTAGTTTCCTTCTCAGGGGAGATTCTTATTCCAAATTTCATCATTGTTCTTGTAATTTTTACCTTTTGCCATCAAATAATAGAGAAATGGTGATTATTTCCCCTTGGAGCTAGAATCAGACTTCTACACCAGGTTCAACTTTTTATCAAAAGAATATATTCCTTTATGTAATTTTATAAGCACCCAACTTTTAAATACAATATCCATTAAATCTGGCAAACAAATATAAAACCCTTGTTATGTACATGTTTATCTAAGTAACTTGGCAGCCCTTGGTTCTTTCTTGTCTTTAAAATTTGACCTAAATAATTACAATTTCTCTTCTCCTTATGCCTACCTGCACTTACCTTGGCCTTCTCTTTACTCCCCACCCGGGAAGGCAAGTTCAATTTTTTATTGATATCAAACTGTGGTTTTAAAATAAATCAATTAGTTTTATTATAATAGTAATGCTAAAAGTTACTACTCCTTTCCCCAATAATATAGCTTTTAAACACATTTCTAACAGAAAAAAGAGGTTTCAAATAAATACAAGAGTTCTTTTGCACTATTAGAGGCTTTGGATGACTCCATGTTCTGAAACTGAGTGTCCTCCCCTTATCCTCCCCACCCCCACTTCTGAGGATTACTACCCAGTTTCCTCCTGAGAGTCAACACTAATCACACAGTTGAGATGGTTGGGCCCTGATGTGTCCCATTATACCCAAACAAGGAAAGAGCATTTGGAGAAAAATTTTAAGGAAATGCCTCTGTCCATATTGTTATCATAAGTACATTCTGGAATAGATGAGAAATGATGGTGGCAACTATCCAAGGATCTCATAGCTCTAGTTATCTTGAGTTTGCAGAGCATGTAAACCATAGAATGTCAGACTCTGGAAATCATCCCAGCTATTCTTTCATGTTGAAGACATGAAAATATATCCAGAAAGTGAAAGAAGTGGCTTGAAAATCACATATCTAGTTAGTGGAAGATCTGAGGCTAAAAGGCCAGGTTGCCTGACTCTTTAGTTCAGCACTTTGAAATCTTCCAAACTATCTTAAACTGGTAATTGCTTTCCACTTACAGAATAATTTTGGACTCTAAGGAGCAGTGTGCTGAATGGTAGAAGAGCCAGAGGAGACTATTGCCACTGGCTGGCAGCGAGTGTAAATTGGTGGGGCTCTTGTTAATATGGAATTCATTCATTCTTTACTTATTCAATTCCATAAATATTTACTATTAGCCTGGAGGATGCAAGTAAGATGCTGTGCACTATGGGGTGGGGGGTGTTTCTTACCTTCATGGGATGACATTTTATTAGGAATGTCATTTGTAAGAAAGTGTAAGTAAGTACCATGAAAGCAGTATAAACATGGTCATGCAGGAGTTTAGGAGAAAGGCTTAATGCTTTCTGTTAGGGATCTGGGAAGAGTGGGGTATGGAAAAAGGAAAGGTGAACTTGGCTTTGAAAGACAAATAGTTTAGGGTTTGTTGAAATGGTCATGAGGCAGAAAATTCAATCTTAGATCTGACTAAAGATCTAAAGCTTCATCTCTTAGACATTATGCTATATAAGCCCTTTGAATAGATTGGGATTAGGGTGAGAAATAGCATAGGACCTTGAATGACATATTAAATGATTTGGATTTATTCTGTAGACAACTGGTAGCCACGGAAAGTTTTAAAGAGTCTAGTCTGTGCTCTTGTCCCAAAAGCACTAAGCACTTAGATCATTAGGCCCTGAGAGTAGATCAAAGCCGACAGTGCAAAGGCCTGGGTTCCATCAGAAGCTCTGATGACTGGTAAATTATTCTGTAGCTTTAATTGCTCAGAGGCTTTTACTAAGCTCTACTCTGTTACACTTGGCTGGTCAAATATATTCCCTGAGTTTCAGAGTAAACCAGGATTTTCTCAGAAGTTAAGTTTTATTCAAAGAATTTTGTAAGTTTTTATGGAAGAAGGGTTTACATTGCTTTTTAAATTAGAAAAAAATGTAATGTTATTCTTTGATTACAAAATTTTCAAACATTACAGAACTGTACAGGTAATATAGAAAGTGAATGTGTCCCATAGTCCCAGTGCTACAGAGATAACTACTGTTATATTGCTATCTATTCCTCCAAAATTTTTTCTTGTATGTAATAATAACATTTATTAAGACAAAACCATTTTAAAGCAAACTATGCGTGCTATTTCAAACTTTTTTCTTCAGAGTATAAAATGTGGAAAATTTTCCATATCAGTACATGTAGATCCATCTAATTTTCTAAAAAATAATGCACCATTATTTATTTTCTCACTTCCTCTATGAATAGAGTTTTGGGTTGTTTCCATTTTTTTCCTATTATGAACAATGCTGCAACAAACATCCTGTACATAAAGCTTTGCACAGTTAAAGTGACATTTCCATAGAATAAATTTCTAGCACTGGAAACATTATATCATAGGGTCTGAAAAGTTATCTTTTAATATATATTGAAAGATATGTTTGATATCTATCTTTGAAAATGTTATACTAATTTTCACTTTCAGTAAGAGTGTGCTGGCTTGTTCACATCTGCTTCAATAGCATCAAACTTTTAAACCTTCCCTACTATTATTGTTCCATGATCAATATATGTTTAACTTCTATATTTAGGATGAATAAGGAAGCTGGTATTAACTGGCATCTCTGTTTCTTCCATATAACCTGCAAATATCTTTAGATGTTATTAGGACCATTTTTTCAGCACCTGGAATGTTAGATGCCCACTCTGGGAACACACCCAGACATTTGTCTGGTATACATTACTTCGTAGAGTTTGTATATAGGAAATATAGATATAAATGAATAATAGGTGTGACTTAGGTTGCATACTAGTCAGATCCAAGGAATTAGCCTAATCATCCATCAAACACACAAGTGAAGAAAATCTTTATTAGGTAACAAAGACCTAGAGAGTATAGCAGATCTGTCTTGGGTCTACCACTTGGCTGTTTACCACTTATTTCACTCATACCATGTATAAATTATATTTTCCAAATGGTGACAAAATAATAACTAATACTGTGGCTCAACTAATGTAATCACTTTGCCAGATGACAGCATTCTTGGTTCAAACCCAAGAATAGATGATGGCATAATTTCCCTTCAGGAAAAGCAACAACTGTAACAAAACCATCTAAGCCCAAACAGTTGAGTAGTTTGTTCTCTGAACACAATAACCAATAGACCAGCTTAGCACATGATAATCAGAAATAATATCTGCTTAAGTGAAGTCTAGCACTCACATTGCTGGTGCTAGTCTAACTGGCTCTCTTCTCCTTCTGAGCACATTGAATGATTCCATTACCCCATAACTCTTTGCTCTTGTGAGGGGCCATGTGACTTATTTTAGCCGATGAATTGTGAGATGAAGTGACATGTTTCATGACTGGGCATTTCATTGCCTGTGTGAGACCTTCCACTTTCTCTTCCTCCTCCCATCGTGATTGGGGAAATATATGTGGAGATGTAGGTGCCACAAAATCAGAGTAGCAGGTATCACTGAGTCACCACATGGAGGAAAGATACCCCAGATAGTCACCTGGATTTGCAATGGACTTTGTTAGAGCAAGAATTTAAATTTTGTTGTAGTCCGTCACTGAGATTTTTACATTGTTTATTACCACAGAATAAATAATACAGGATCCCTTTGCCAAAATGAACCTGTTAAATAGCCGATAAGGTGAAGAGGCAGAATGGTCAATTAAGAATCAATTCCTGGGTGCTTCCTATGTGCCTGAGAGAGTGCTAGGTGCAGGTACAGTACAAATATGACTGAAACATATTCCAACTCTGTCTCTGTGGTCTTCTTTGATTCCTGCTCTTTTTACTGGGAATATCACTTCCCCTCTCCAGTTCCTTGTTTCCCTAGCTCTTACTAACCCTTCATGTGTAAGGATTATGATACTACTTCTTAAATCTTTCACTGCTCTCCCAAGTCTGAGTTAGGTGCTTC
This sequence comes from Eptesicus fuscus, assembly GCF_027574615.1. Lineage (NCBI taxonomy): Eukaryota > Metazoa > Chordata > Mammalia > Chiroptera > Vespertilionidae > Eptesicus > Eptesicus fuscus. The sequence goes on from NC_072473.1 coordinate 107,872,491, forward strand.
TCCTTTGGGCACTCACTACTTCCTGGGCCTTCTTTACCATAACACTTATCATGCTATAACAATATGATTGCCCTTTTAGCTATCTGTCACCTCCACCAGATGGCTAACGACTGTCTTGTTCATCTTTGGGATCTAACACCTCATTAAGACCCTGGCACAGAGTAGACTTACAATATGTTTTTGAATGAAACAAACACAGTATCTCATTGTAATATAACAATGTGTGACTGAATCATCTTGCTAGGTTCTTGCAGCACCAGTGGGATAGGCCTGAGAAGAGTAGAAGAGGAATGTTAGGAGCTGTGGGAAAAAAAAATGGGTGGGGGATGGGATGAGGCCTGATGGTGGAGGGTCTTGATAGGCTAATTGGTAAGTTTAGATTTTTTGCTATTGGAAATATGGGGTGCCATTAAAAAACTTAGCACTAGAGAGTGAGTGTCATGTATGATGTTCAAAGACCATTACTCTGGTATCGGTATGTGGCATGGATTGAAGTGGGGATTCACTGTGGTTATCCCACCCAGTTAGTGATCATTCAAGCAGGAGAAAGTGAGAGCCCAGGCTAGGTTTGAGGTGGTGGGACTGATGATAGAACATTTTAAGTCATCAGTAATAGGAGCCTAGGAAAATCACCTCACAATGCCTTCTCTGATCATTGCAGTCTGTTTTTCAAATACAGTTAAAATGCACATCAAGATAGTCTTAAAGGGAAAAGAAGTCAGAGCAGGATGATTGAGGGTGGCTGCCAGGGAAGCCACTCTCTCACGTTACAGTCTCACTTTACAAGTGCCAGGTAATTTTTTTTTAATGTCACAGATTTATTCCCTCTCCCAGCACTCCCTTTACATGAGTTCCAGAAAAATGGGGATCCCAAAGTCACCTGCCCAAATCAAATGACTTTAAGGTAAGAATAATTCTTCTGACTCGACACAAGTTGTGTGTGTGTGTGTGTGTGTGTGTGTGTGTGTGTTAGCTGTCTCACAGAAATCACATCTAGAAATGCAAGTTTGTTATAAGTAAGGTCCTTCATTTGATAGCTATCCTGTACTAAATTTTTGCTTCATACACAAACACAATCACACATGCACATGCACACACATGCACGTACATATGTGCACATTTAAAGAGGAAAAGTGAGTGTATTGAATGAGTTAGCCCAAATTAGAGATGTTTGCCACCCAATATAGAAGTGGGGGATTCTGGTTTCTTTGCAGACATTAATGACAGGAAATCTTATAGCAATCACATTCAAAATAAGCTAAGAAGAGATATCCAGAATAAACATACAAAATTAATAAGAATATAAAATAGTACAATCAATTGGCATGTAGAAATAATTTTTTCATTCAATATTGTGTGAAACTCATTAGGGTGCAATGTTTAAGAGAACAGACCACAGTCAGTCAGACCTGATCCCAGCCTCACTTGCTAGCTGTATGGACTTTAACCTTTCTGCACTCCAGGTTCTTCACATGGTGAATGGGGTAATAATAATAATAATAATAATAATAATAATAATTCCATAGATTTTTTATAGAGATTGAGATAATAGATACAAATAGGCTGAGATATGCTAGTGCTCAATACATTATCGCTATTGTCCTTTAAATGCAAATGTAAGATTGTATGTCTCTTATTAGTCATAATATTTTCTCACCTGGCCAGATGGCAGACCATCACAGTGGAGTCAGAGGATAATGATGGAAATACTTAATGCAACAAACCAGAGAGGAGATGATTCTCCATTGAGGTATGGGTGATCTAGAGCCTTTATCATGCTCACCTATGTCCAGGGATTTTTATTTATTTATTTTTCTTTTTAATTTTTAAAATTATTCCTCATATTGGAATTCCTGCTTTGGACATACATTTTATTCCATCTGAAAATATGCCCCAATAGCCAGATAGGGGACATATTATTTGTTGTTTTTTTAAAATTTCTTTATTGATTAAGGTATCACATATTTGTCCTCATCCCCCCATTCCCATCCCAAACCCCTCCCCATGCATGCCCCCACCCCGCTGTTGTCCTTGACCACTGGTTAGGCTCATATGGATGCACACAAGTCCTTTGGTTGATCTCTCCTCTTTATCCCCACCCTCCTCTACCCTCCCTCTGAGGTCCGACAGTCTGATCCATGCCTCCTTGTCTCTGGGTCTGTTCTTGTTCCTCAGTCTATGTTGTTCATCATTTCCCCTAGATGAGTGAGATCATGTGCTACTAGAAATACACTTATAAGAACCGAAAATGAGACAAGCAATAATGGTTATGCTGAAAGGCAAATGAATCAGTCAGTAGTGAGTTTCTTTCTGGAACAACAATTCTTTTGAGATCCAATTTCAATGTCAAACAGTTCCTTATGTGTACATGTCAGCAATGATATTACAGTTCTGGATGGTGGACAAATGGTGGTATGTCTGGGGATTTTTATAATAATTGATTGGTACTGGCTGACTATCTATAATAACCTAGTGTACTTTTAAAAAGCTATCCATATTATAAAGAGAATATGGAACTGAATGTAGAATTACTAATGGCCCGGTGCATGAAATTCATGCACAGGGGCCGGGGGGGGGGGGGTTCCCTCAGTCCAGCCTGCACCCTCTCCAATTGGGGACCCTTTTGGGATTGGGCCTAAACTGGCAGTCAGACATCCCTCTCGCAATCTGGGACCGCTGGCTCCTAACCCCTCACCTGCCTGCCTGCCTGATCACCCCTAACTGCCTCTGCCTGCCTGCCTGATTGTCCATAACCCCTCTACCTGCCTGCCTGATTGCCCCTAACCTCTCTGCCTGCCTGCCTGCCTGCCTGATCGCTTCTAACTGCCCTCCCCTGCCGGCCTGATCTCGCCTGCCAACTACCCTCCCCTGCCAGCCTGATCTCTCCCCCAACGGCCCTCCCTTGCCAGCCTGATCTCACCCCTAAATGCTCTCCCCTGCCAGCCTGATTGTCCGTAACTGCCTCTGCCTGCCTGATCACCCCTCACTGCCCTCCCTTGCTGGTCTGGTTGCCCCCAACTGCCCTCCCTTGCCAGCCTGATCTCGCCCCCAACTGCCCACCCCTACTGGCCTGATCACCCCTAACTGCCTCTGCCTCGGCCCCCATCACCATGGCTTTGTCTGGAAGGAAGTTGGATGTCCGGAAGATGGACGGTCGACCCGGTCTAATTAGCATATCATCCTTTTATTAGTATAGATAGATTATATAGGACAAGATTGCTTAAATGGGGGGGGGAGCCTTTTTCAGCAGGAGGAGATGCTCTTGGCAGACAAAAATACATAATCTCTATATCTGGACTGATAGCCAGCCATATGCACTATACTGCCAAACTGATCATTAAAAAATTGAGCCACTTTCTTACGCCTTACACCAAACAGCTGTTGCCCTTAAAACCCCTCCTCAGCCTCCACCTTAGGTTCTGCCTTCACAGTTCACCCAGATTAGGTTCTGATTGGTTGGTTTCTATGCCAGTCAGTGTCAAAAACTCCACCTCCTAGACAGCCATTGGCTCCTCACAGTTCACCCAGATTTAGTTCTGAGTGGTCGGTTTATATGCCAGACAGTGTCTCTGGGCCTATCTCAGGGCATGATCAGAGAGGCGGGGCTGACCAGCAGCCGCCCCAGGCTGCTGGTGAGTGGGCTGAACTGCTGACCTCTCAGAGAGAGAGAGTGGCATGGCTGCTGGAGAGGCCTGGAGGGAGAGAGAGGCAAGGGCTTATGAGCAGTTGCCACAGAGGCTACGGATCAGTCCCTGCTTCTCTCTCTCTCCAAGAGGTAAGCAGTTCAGCCCGTCCGCCAGTCCCTGCATACCCAAGCCTGCTGCACGCGCAGCCTGACGTTCGGTCATCCCTTTGGTCATTTTGGAAGTTATGGACCCTGGCTCTTTATATATATAGATGTTCAAAAAGCTTTTCTTCCTTAAGTGTCCATCTTCTTGCCCTAGTTTGAGACTTAAAATACCCGAGAGGCTACCGTTCAATGAGTTATTCAATTTTACTCTAGTGTAGTCTTAAGAGTGTGGATTCTGAAACCAGATTATTTGGACTCAAATTTTGGAGGTAGTATTTGATAGCTATGTTTTCTTAGGCAATTTATTTAACCTCCCTTGCCTTGATTTCCTTATCTGTAAAATGGCCACAATAATTGTACCTCCCTCATAGGATTGTTGTGAGCATTAAATGAGATAATCTCTGTACTACTTTGAATTATTCTTTCTATTTACTATTCATGTACTGTCTTCCCAACTAGGTTGTAGCATATCACTGAGGGCAGGAACTGGGTCTTACTCATCTTTGAAGTCAATGTCCAATGGAAATTTGTTGTTGATTATGAGGAAACTGGAAGTAATAGTTTTCCCTAATGCATTGTTTTTGACAGATCTCTGCAACAGACATGAAGTGGATTTTAGCTGACACTTTCTAGGTAGACTGAAAATAGGTCAGTGAAATGGGTCACCTGCCACTCTAGCTTTATAAAACAAAACCAGATACTCTCATACAATAATGAATGATCTAACTACAACTTATAACCCAATTTATAGCATGAAGTTTTGACCTTTGCTTTGAAGAAATTCCAAAAGGTTTAAGTGTGTTTAGCAAAGCAAAGGATTTCTGCTATGAGTATGACATTGTATAGGATTTTTAGGTTTGCTTCCTAAAAAAGTGTCTTTTTTTTGGAGAGCATGTAATTAGCTACAGATGGACACATCCTGATTTGTTGCTTAGTGACGGCCAAAGGAAGTCACTATAGGTGAACCACAAGTCTGTTTGCCATTACTGTTTCACACAAAATGGCCTTGTAGCAATGTTTGATAAAAACAATTACCTTGGGGAGGTTCTTAACCCCTGGTTTGTTCTGGGGTGTCCTAGGACCACCAGTGAGATTTGGGTTGAGATAAGAAAGAGTCTAGTGACTCCAAATAAGCCCCCTAGTTACTTGGCATCAACCTCTAAAATCTGGGTTTTTCAGAAATTCTGGGGCAACTGATTATTCTGTATAACAAGAAATCTCTCAAGATTTCTTAACTGCTTTAAGGGTCTGGACTCAATTAGAGTCTACTCTCTAATCAACTCTTATCCTTCAGGCTTTTTGCCTCCATTACTCTCCATATACCTAGTATTAATTTCCTAGGTCTACTGCAACAAGTACTACAAACTAGATGAATTAAAATAACGGAAATTTATTCTTTAACTGGAGGCTAAAAGTCTGAAATTAAAGTGTTGGTAGGGTCATGCTCCCTCTGAAATCTTTAAGGGATTCATTCCTTATGTATTATTAACTTCTGGTGGGTTGCCAGCAATCTCTGGGGTTCCTTGGATTGTAGAAACATCACTACAATCCTCTACCTTCACATGGCATTCTTCCTGTGTTTTCATACTGTTTTCCCTCTATATGTGTCTGTCTCTGTGTCCAAATTTCTCCATTTTATAAGGACATATAAAGTCATATTGGATTAGATCCCATACTAATAACCTCATTTTAATTGGATTATGACTGTAAAGACCCTATTTCCAAATAATGTTGAATTCTGAGGTATTGGAGATTAAAAGTTAAACATTTTTTTTTTGCAGGGAACACATTCAACCAATAACATACATGTTTTTTGTTGTTATTGTTTGGTTTTAAAAATCTCACCAGATTTTAGTCCCTAACCCTACCATGTTTTCCTAGTCAATTACTCCCTGTCTTCAATTCCTTTCCAATCCAGACCATACCAAACATCATTCAATGACTCCCTATCCTTTTTTATTTCTTTTAAATATATGTTTTATTGATTTTAGAGAGAGTGGAAGGGAGAGGGATAGAGAAATAGAAACATCGATGAGAAAGAGAAGCATAGATTGGATGCCTCCTGCACACCCCCACTGGGGACCGAGCCCCAACCCAGGCATATGCCCTGACCGGGAATTGATCTAGTTACCTCTCAGTTTATGGTTCGACATTCAACCACTGAGCCATACTGGCCAGGCACCCCTTATATTCCATTCCACTTCTCCAGAAGAACTTCAATCTTGGATCAATCCAACTGCACCTGTCTTCTTTCTGCCTTTTTACTCTAGGGCTGCTGAATGCTGCCTCCACCAGAGGGATAAATGCATTCATTTATCCTGTTAGAAAATAAATTTTTTGGTTGCAGCTCTAAGCATTATTACACTTCCAGCCTTTACTTTTCTAGCATTTCATTCAAATCCAAACATGCCGATATAGCAATTGAGACATCAAAATCTACTCTTCTATGGTGTGAGGCATCTCAGGTCCCCAGGTAGGTACACTATGTGATCACCTGAGTCACATCTTACTTGACTGAAATTAGCTCTTAAGTCAGGCTTTTCTGAGTTTTGGAAACATAAACAAATATTTAGATCTGAAACTCTGATACATGCTTATAAGTGTCATTAGTCCAAAATTCACAGTCTGAAGAGAAGGAAATTAGATCTCAAAAGGTAAGAGGTCTTCCTCAAGTGCACACAATTGGTCAAGGACTGAGATTTCTGGACTTGTCCCGCTCTTCAGTTCTCCCTATATATTATGATGCTGCCCAGTTCCAGCCTATTTCACTCTAGGCTGGGCAGGCTATCTTACTCAGCCCTGGCTGTTGGTCTTATCTTGCCTGGGTCCCAGGGACAATTCCTAGGGATCCAACTAGAAAATGATTTATGATGGTTCCTTACATGGCAGTTACTCATTGCCTGGTCCTTACATCCAGAAACATCCAGCTTCCTTCTCATCTATACTGGGGTTACTCTAAAAGCTTGGATAGATCCTTCTCTCTGAAGACCCTTTTGGGTCAGGAGCTTGGAAGCAACCTTCTGTCTTTTCATGTTTTTCTCCAGCTCTCCCCTCAGCGCTTTCATCCTCTGCCTGGATATAGTGTCAAAGAAACTGCAGGTAAAGGGATTATCCCATACTCCGAGCTGTCTTTGAAGAATCTGGGTGGGGGTGGGGGTGGGGGTGGATGAAGGAATGTCTTTCATCACTCTCAATCCAGGAAACCTTTAGATCAATGTATCTTATAATTCTTTTGGCCACAGGCCACCATAGGCAACTGATGAAAGCCATGGACACTCTCTCAAATTCACATTAGCACAAAATTATATCTATGATTTCAGGGCCATCAAAGACCATCTGAATCCCATTCAGGGTCAATAGATAATTATAGGAGATTTGATCACAGTAGGTACTTCCTGGACTTAAAGCAGACATACTTTCTAATAATTATGGGGAGAATTTGAACATTGCAGTTTAATTCATTCTCTAAAACAAAGCATGAATAATTGTTGTGTCTGGAGTGGATGTGGAGGATTTTTTTACTGGCATGTTTTTTTTCTAGACTCATTCACACAGGTGGCCTAGTAAATAATTGTGAAGACATTATCACAGTAGGTGACTACCTAAAGTCTTCCTGCTAACGTATCTCTTGGGCACAGGATACATTATTCTGCACTGTCAAAAATAGTTCCAAGCTCCAGGTCAGGCTATAATATTGGGAACAAAAAGCTTCTTATGATGGCTCCTATTTAGCTTTTAAATTATAGCTGAGTCAAGTCACAGTTATTTTTGCATAGTGTAATAGAGCAAACATGCCAGATAAAGACCTATGCTGTAGTCTCTCTCCACTTGCTCTGGTTATGCTCCTGAAAATCATCACGGTAAGATAATTTACAGTTGATGAACTTAGAACCTTATGGAGAAAGCAGAATCATGAACCAAAGGTCAAATATGAGTCTACACAAGCTCTTAGAAATGTTTCTTGGCCGAGACCGGTTTGGCTCAGTGGATGGGGCGTCGGTCTGCGGACTGAAAGGTCCCAGGTTCGATTCCGGTCAAGGGCATGTACATTGGCTGCGGGCACATCCCTGGTGGGGGGTGTGCAGGAGGCAGCTGGTCGATGATTCTCTCTCATCGATGTTTCTGGCTCTCTGTCCCTCTCCCTTCCTCTCTGTAGAAGATCAATAAAATATATTAAAAAAAAAAAAAAGAAATGTTTCTTGGCCCGGTTGGTGTGGCTCAGTGGCTGAGCATCAACTGATGCACCAGGAAATCTCCAGTTCCATTCCCAGGAGATTTGGCCTCAATCCCCAGCAGGAGGTGGGCAAGAGGCAGCCGATTAATGTTGATGTTTCTCTCTCCTTCTCCCTTCCTCTCTCTCTCTTTAAAATCAATAAAAACATATTTTTTAGAAAATGTTTCTCGGCTTTCGCTAAAATGAAGGTAGGGGAGGGTAGAGGTAAGGGGGAGAGATCAACCAAAGAACTTGTATGCATGCATATAAGCCTAACCAATGGACACAGACAACAGGGAGGTGAGGGCATAAGTGGAGGGGTTGGGGGGCAATGGGGCAATAAGGACACATATGTAATACCTTAATCAATAAAGAAAAAAACATTATAAAAATAAATAAAATGGAATGTCAAAGATGGCATATCAAAAAGAAAAAGTGTCAATATTTTATATATGTCTTAAATAATTCTGTATAATTTCCAGCTATCATCCCATAATCATTAGAGCATATTCAGGAGCTCTCTCTTCCTGTTTTATCTTGATTGTGTTATTTTTAAAGTAAGACTCCTGTAACAATTTAGTTTTATAGAAGTACTATCTATACTAATAAAAGGGTAATATGCTAATTAGGTCAGGAGACCTTCTGGGAGACCTTTTGGATGTCCTTCCAGACAAAGCCATGGTGGCCGGGCTGAGGCAGAGGTGGTTAGGGGTGATCAGGCTAGGAGGGGAAGGCAGTTGGGGGAGAGCAGGCCAGCAGGGGGGCCAGTTGGGGGTGAGCAGGTCGGCATGGGGGGCAGTTAGGGGAAAGAAGGCTGGCAGTGGGGGGCAGTTGGGGGTGATCAGGCTGGCAGGGGGGAGCAGTTGGGGGCAAGCAGGCTTGTGGGGGGGAGGGGGCAGTTGGGGGCGAGCAGGAGGGGAGGAGTTGGGAGCAAGCAGGCCAGCAGGGGGGGCAGTTGGGGGAGAGAAGGCCAGCAAGGGGGGGCAGTTGGGGGCTAGCAGGCTGGTGGGGGGGCAGTTGGTGGCGATAAGGTCAGTGGGGGGGCAGTTGGGGACGATCAGGCTGGCAAGGGGGGCAGTTGGCGGTGAGAAGGCTGGCAGGCAGAGTGGTTAGGGGTGATCAGGCAGGCAGGCAGGTGAGCAGTTAGAGGCCAATGGTCCTGGATTGTGAGAGCGATGTCCAACTGCCGGTTTAGGCCCAATCCCTGTGGGCCTAAACCGGCAGTTGGACATCCCCCGCGGGGTCCCAGATTGGAGAGAGTGCAGGCCGGGATGAGGGACACCCCCCCCGTGCATGAATTTTGTGCACCAGGCCACTAGTCTATAATAATAAAAGGGTAATATGCTAATTAGACAAGACATCTTCTGGATGTCATTCTGGATATTCTTCCTGACAAAGCCAGGGCCAGAGGGAAGCCAGCCCGGGTCCTGGGTGCCTGCGGGTGGCCCAAGGGAAGCCAGTCTAGGACCTGGATGCCTGCTGGTGGCCAGAGGAGGGAAGCCTGGGTCCTGGGTGCTGGAGGAAAGCCAGTGCCAGCAGCTGGTGGGAGGAAGGCCTACTCTTGCACGAATTTTTGTGCATCGGGCCTCTAGTTTCTATATATAAAAAGCTAATATGCTAAGTGTCCAACTGTCCGACTGGTTGCTATGACGTGCACTGACCACCAGGGGGCAGACACTCAATGCATGATGCACACTGGTCATTTACAAAGAAACAACACTGTGGACCTGGCGCCCACAAAGCAACACTCAGCTTCCCCCAAGTGGGACACAGGTCCTGCCACCATCCCAGAGCAATAGCCCACCAAATTGCAGCCAATGCTGCAGAGACCCCATGGCGCAAACCCAGCCCAGCCCAGAAATGGTGGCTGTGGGGACCGCGTAATGATATCACGTAGCAATGCCCAGCTTCCTCTCTCTAGTGACAGGCCATTTAACAATAAAATATACTGTGGACCTGGCGCCCACAAAGCAACCACCCCAGAGTGACAGCCCACCAAATCTCAGCCAAGGCTGCGGAGACCCCATGGTGCAAAATGTAGCCCACAGCCCAGCCCAGCCCGGAAACAGTAGCTGTGGGCACTGGGTAATGACATCACATAGCAATGCCTGGCTTCCTCTCTCTAGCGACTAGCCTCCTTGGAGTTTCTTCAGCCCAGGAACACGACTTGCTTTATAGCCAGTTACAAACATTTCACACTTTAACCAAGTGTCTGTGAAGTGTTTTCCCATGCCTCATCTCATTTGATCCTCACAGAAGTCCTGGAGTAGGTAGATAAGAGACTCGGTGGAATCCTATTTTCTTTACATTAGACAGAAAACAGAGATTTAGAAAGTTTAGACACTTGACCCAACTGAAAAGAAGTAAGAAATGGTGTACCTTGAAAATGACTTCAGGTTTTCTCATTACACAGAATAAAGTCAAACACTGCTGCAGTTAAATATTTAACGCATTGTTCTCCCTGCATGATCTACAATAATAATTTTTTTCATGTTGATATTTACTGCTGTGTTGCTGACAATTACCTGAAAGAGAAGTTGGGATGCTTCACTGGGCTGGAAAAAGTTTAGCTAAATCAGAAAGCAGGTCTAATTAAGCAAGTTTATTCTCTTTCTATAAAAGGCTAAGTTGAGCCCTAACCAGCTTGGCTCAGTGGATAGAGCATTGGACTGCAGACTGAAGAGTCACCGGTTCGATTCTGGCCAAGGGCATGTACCTTGGTTGTGGGCACATCCCCAGTAGGGGGTGTGCATGAGGCAGCTGATTGATGTTTCTCTCTCATCGATGTTTCTAACTCTCTATCCTTCTCCCTTCGTCTCTGTAAAAAATCAATACAATATATTTTTTAAAAAGGCTAAGTTGATTTGTGCATGTGTGATACATATAAAGCTCTCGCTGTTGTCAATCTCACGCATGTGTTTCTATCTGTCATTGTCAATCGTGAATTTGGTTGACACTTCTATAATAGAGAAAGGACGAATAGCGAAAATATTTCTTCTAATTAATTTCCTTTCAATGTGCACAAATTTGTGCACTGGGCCACTAGTAAAATATAAAAGCAAAAGTCTGGAGAGTGAAGATGGCTGCCGATGGGATGGCAGAGTGAAAGATAGTGTGTGAGTGAGAGAACGAAAGGAGAGTGTGTGGATGTGTGGGGAGTGTCTGTTTTTGTGAGTGAGGGACAGCTAGATTCCAAGGGACTTTTGGGGGCTGGCAGACCAGGTCCCTCTGACTGGGCAGCCTCTACTGCTGCTGAAATCTTTCCCAGAGTGGCCAACTCTGCCATGGAGCCCATGCCATCTTGAAGGGGAGACCTGCGGTGATCGGGAGACCGGCTGTGATCATAACCCCAGCCTTACCTTTAACTGGGGAGACCTTGGATACCTCCCAGGACCTTACAGCTACAACACCCAGGGACCAGCTACCTCAGCTGTGAACCCACGAATGCGGGACTCCACCCTCCCCAACGGTGGGTGCCTGAGAGGTCTGTTCAGGGGGAGACAAAGAGGCATTGAAAATGAGGACAAGCCCTGTGCCTTCTCACAGAGCAGATAGAAAAAATAGCTGAATCTAACAACACCCACTCAGAACTGGCAATTAAACACAGTTGGTGAGGCAATCCACGGATGGATAGGTCAGAGATAGATCGCCTAAAGAATGGTGAGATTTGGGATCTGGGCTGGAGGGAGAATCACGTGCAGTGGGAACTGGAGTCTCAGAGGAAGACTGAGCCCCACAAAATCCGCAGCAGTTAGGGTCAGTGTAGCCCATGAATGTGTAAGGGGGTCCACAGGGCTGCAGGCAGGAGGGAACTCTAGAAATCAACCCACAGCTGAACTGGGCCCAGAAAGGCAGCCTGAAGTTCTGTACCAGCTTTGCAGAACCAGGGGAAAAAGACTCAAGCAGAGACTTGCACAGAGCCAGGGGGGGAAAAGTCACGTGCAGTGCCGGGGGAAAAAGACTCGAGTCTGTGCACCTCCTCTGGCTTTTTCCCCTCTTTTTAAATCCTTACTTTTGCTTGCTAAGTTCAGTATATAGGATCTTCCAATTAAAAACACTCACCAAGACTGCAGGGGAAAGTTGTTTTTGTGGGAACTGGGGATCAGAGTTGGGAGAAAAGAACAGAAAACCAGCTCTGGTGCAGTCTGTCCCTCCAACCCAGTATTAAGTGTGGCAGGAAAACAAAAATCTGAATACTGGATAGAGAGGCCTTTTAGCCCTGGATATTAAGATAGAAACACTGCCACCCAAGGGTTGTATCAGAAATTGACTCGTGTGTGTAAATACAACTAAAGGCAGGCTGACAACCAAAGAGGGCAGAGAGATCACGCCTGCTTGAAAACACGGTTGTGGCTTATGACACAGAGGAGCAGTGGATCACAGGGAACTTCAATACTGTGCTGACTGCCTGAAAGAAAACAAACGTGCCAAGCAGAACAGTAGAGGAAATGAATGACCTTCACTACTTCACATTTTTATTTTTTATCTTTTACTTAAGAAACTAAATTTTTTTCTCTCACCTAATTTTACCTTGTTTATTATTATATTTTTTTTATTTTTTAACTATTATTATTACTACTATTACTTTACCCTTTTTAAAATTTTATTTTATTTTATTTTTTAAATTTGGAATTAGTGTTCTACATTCTATTTTTATTTTCCCTTTAGCATTATTTTACTCTATCTCAATTTTTCCTTTATGCCAACACTCTCTTCCTCACTTTTCCCCATATACATATATTTCCCCCCTCTTTTTTCTTCTCTTTCTTTTCTCTCTTACATTTTTTCCTTTTCTCAATATCATCTTTGCACTCTTTTCTATTCCTTAATTATCTTTTCTCTGGTGGTCAACTTTATTTGGGAGTATTAGTATCATGAATATATTTGTGTTTGGTGCCCTGTGCATTGTGTCTTGTTGTGTTGTATTTTGTGCCTTTAAGTCAACACAGGAGAGAGCTACATAAAAAGACACCTTGAGAGGAGCCATCATGTGGAGACAAAGAAACAACCCATATACAAAAGAAAAGGAGGAATAACCAGAAAAGGAAGTAAATGAAATGGAGGCAAGAAATATGATGAGAAAGAATTCAGAGCAATGGTCCTAAGGTCACTGAAAAGGATGAAAGACAAATTCAACAATATGTGTAAGAACCAAGAGGAAATGAAGAACCAAGAAGAAATGAAAAATGAAATCTCTGCAATGGAGAATTCAATAGAAAGCATCAACAGTAGAATAGAAGAAGCAGAGGACTGCATTAGTGAGCTAGAAGACAAGGTAAGAAAAAATACCCAAGCAGAGCAGCATCTAGAAAAAAAAAACTTAAAAAACAGGAGGAGAGCCTAAGGGAACTTTGGGGCAACATGAAACGAAACAACATCCACATTATAGGGGTGCCAGAATGAGAGGAAACTGAGCAAGGAATAGAAAACCTGTTTGAAGAAATAATGACAGAAAACTTCCCGGATATTGGGAAGAAAAAAACTCACACAAATCCAAGAAGCTCACAGAGTCCCAAATAAAATGAACCCCAAAAGACTGATGCCAAGGCACATTATAATTAAATTGGCAAACACCAATGACAAAGTAAGAATCTTAAAGGCTGCCAGAGAGAGACAGAAAGTTACCTACAAAGCATCTTCCATCAGACTATCGACTGACTTCTCAACAGAAACACATCAGGCCAGAAGAGAATGGAATGAAATATACAAAATCATGCAAAGTAAGGGTCTGAATCCAAAAATACTGTCCTTAGCAAGGCTATCAATCAAAATTGAAGGTGAAATCAGGAGCTTCACAGACAAAAAAAGGACTGAGGGAATTTATTACCAGCAATGCAAGAAATGCTAAAGGGTCTGCTGTAAAAAGAAGACATAGGAAGGGAAGAAGGAACACAGGCATAAAGAATAAAAATGGTGACAAACAAGCACCTATCAATAATAACTTTAGCCCTGACCGGTTTGGCTCAGTGGATGGAGTGTGGGCCTGCGGACTCAAGGGTTCCAGGTTCGATTCCAGTCAAGGGCATGTGCCTTGGTTGCTGGCACATACCCAGTGGGGAGTGTGTAGGAGGCAGCTGATCGATGTTTCTCTCTCATCGATGTTTCTGACTCTCTATCCCTCTCCCCTCCTATCTGTAAAAAATCAATAAAGTATATTACATAAAAAATAATAATAATAATAATAATAACTTTAAATGTAAATGGATTAAAAGCCTCAATCAAAAGACATAGGGTAGCTGAGTGGATAAGAAAAAATGACCCATATATCTGCTGTCTACAAGAAACCCACCTTAAAACAAAGGACTCACACAGACTGATGGTGAAGGGATGGAAAAAAGGTTTTTCAGGTGAATGGAAATGAAAAAAAAAAAAAAAAAGCTGGGGTAGCAATACTTATATCTGACAAATTAGACCTCAAAGTGAAGGCCATAACAAGAGATAAGGAAGGCTACTTCATAATAATAAATGGAGCAATTCAACAAGAAGATAAAACTCTGGTAAACATATACGCACCCAATACAGGAGCACCCAAATACATAAAAACAAACAAACTTCTGGAGCACCCAAATACATAAAAACAAACAAACTTTCCATTGTGTAGATGTACCACAGTTTTCTAATCCACTCATCTGCTGATGGGCACTTAGGCTGTTTCCAAATCTTAGCTATTGTAAATTGTGCTGCTATGAATATAGGGGTGCATATACCCTTTCTGATTGGTGTTTCTGACTTCTTGGGATATATTCCTAGAAGTGGGATTACTAGGTCAGATGAGAGCTCCATTTTTTATCTGGAGGATATCAAGGAAGAGATAGACAGCAATACAGTCATAGTTGGGGACTTTAATACCCCACTAATACCACTGGACAAATCCTCTAAACAAAAAATCAGCAAAGAAACATCAAGCCTAAATGACACTAGATCAGATGGAATTAATTGACATCTTCAGAACACTTCACCCCAATGTCAAAGAATGTACATTCTTCTCATGTGCACATTGGTCATTCTCAAAGATAGACCACAAATTGGGACACAGGCAAAGCCTCTTCAAATCCAAGAAGATAGAAATCATATCAAGTATCTTCTCAGATCACAATGGCATAAAATTAGAAATCAACTACAATAAAAACAATAAAAAAAATCAAACACCTGGAGGCTAAATAGCATGCTTTTAAATGATGGTTGGGTTACCAAAGAGATCAAAGAAGAAATAAAAAGCATCATGGCAACAGATGACAATGAAAACACAACAATCCAAAATCTATGGGACACAGTGAAAGCAATCTTGAGAGTTCAGAGCTCTACAGGCCTATCTGAAAAAACAAGAAAATATGGTAATTAATTATCTACCTCTACAATTCAAAGAGTTAGAAAGAGAGCAACAAGAAAAGCCTAGCATAAGCACAAGGAAGGAAATAATAAAGATCAGAGTGGAGATAAACGAAATAGAGACAACAACAAAAAAAAAACAATACAAAAAAATCAACAAAACCAAGAGCTGGTTCTTTGAAAGGATAAACAAGATTGATGAACCTCTAACCAGGATCACCAAGAAGCAAAGAGAGAGGACTCAAGTAAACAAAATCAGAAATGAAAGAAGTGAAGTAGCAACGAATCTCACAGAAATACAAACGATTATGAAAAAATACTATGAACAACTCTATTCCAACAAAATGGATAACCTAGATGAAATGGACATATTCTTAGAAAAATACAAGCTCCCAAATCTCAATCAAGATGAATCAAAAAACCTGAATAGGCTGATAACTACTGAAGAAATTGAAGCAGCAATCAAAAATCTTCCAGCAAACAAAAGCCCTGGTCCGGATGGCTTTACAGGGGAGTTCTACCAAGCATTCAAAGAAGAACTAAAACCTACCCTCCTCAGACTATTCCAAAAAATTCAAGAGAAAGGCACACTTCCAAGCTCTTTCTATGAAACCAGCATTACTCTAATCCCAAATCTAGGTAAAGACACCACAATAAAGAGGACTACAGGCCAATATCCTTGATGAACATAGATGCTAAAATCCTCAACAAAATTCTAGCAAATCGGATTCATCATTACATTAGAAATATCATACATCATGACCAAATGGGATTTATTCCGGATATGCAAGGATGGTACAATATCTGTAAATCAATAAATGTGATATATCACATAAACAAACTGAGAGACAAAAATCACATAATCATATCAATCAATGTTGTTGCAAATGGTAAGAGTTCTTTCTTTTTTTACAACAGCATAGTTTTCCATTGTGTAGATGTACCACAGTTTTCTAATCCACTCATCTGCTGATGGGCACTTAGGCTGTTTCCAAATCTTAGCTATTGTAAATTGTGCTGCTATGAATATAGGGGTGCATATACCCTTTCTGATTGGTGTTTCTGACTTCTTGGGATATATTCCTAGAAGTGGGATTACTAGGTCAGATGAGAGCTCCATTTTTTATTTTTTGAGGAAACTCCATACTGTCTTCCACAGTGGCTATACCAGTCTCCATTCCTACCATCAGTGCAGGAGGGTTCCTTTTTATCCACATCCTCTCCAGCACTTGTCATTTTTTGATTGGTTGATGATAGCCATTCTGACAGGTGTGAGAAGGTACCTCATTGTTGTTTTGATTTGCATCTCTCAGATGATTAGTGACTTTGAGCATGTTTTCATATGTCTATTGGCCTTCGGTATGTCCTCTTTGAAAAAGTGTCTATTTAGGTCCTTTGCCCATTTTTTGATTGGATTGTTTTGGTTTTTTTGTGGTTGTTTTTTAAATTTCTTTATTGATTAAGGTGTCACATATTTGTCCTCATCCCCCCATTCCCATCCCACTCCCCTCCCCACAGATACCCCCACCCCCCTGTTGTCCTTAACCATTGGTTAGGCTCGTATGCATTTACACAAGTCCTTTGGTTGATCTCTCCCCCCTACCCCCACCCTCCCCTACCTTCCCTCTGAGGCCCGACAGTCCGATCGATGCCTCCTTGTTTCTGGGTCTGTTCTTGTTCATCAGTCTATGTTGTTCTTTCCCCTAGATGAGTGAGGTCATGTGTTACTAGAAATATACTTATAAGAACCGAATGTGAGACGAGCAATAATAGTTATGCTGACAGGCAAATGAATCAGTCTGTAGTGAGTTTCTTTCTGGACCAACAGTTCTTTTGAGATCCAATTTCAATGTCCACCAGTTCCTTATGCATACATGTCAGCACTGACTTTTCAGTTCTGGATGGTGGACAAATGGTGGTAATGCAGGTCCGACTCCCTCTGGTTTGGTCTCGCCCGGACCCAGGGGTGCAGCCTCACCTGGACTCAGGGGCGCGCAGCCTCACCCGGACCCAGGACCCAGCATCACCCGGGCCCCAGGGCATGTGGCCTCACCCGGACCCAGGTGCGCGCGGCCTCAACCGGACCCGGGATCCAGCATCACCCGGACCGAGGGGCGCATGGCCTCTCCCGGACCAAGGGGCGCGCGGCCTCACCCAGACCTGGGACCCAGCCTCACCTGGATCCAGGGGTGCGTGGCCTCACCCAGACCCAGGGGCACGTGGCCTCTCCCAGACCCAGGGGCGCCGCCTCACCCGGACCCTTGACGCAGCATCACCCAGACCCAGGGGCGCGTGGCCTCACCCGGGTCCGGGGCCCAGCCTCACCCAGACCCAGGGGTGCGTGGCCTCACCCGGACCCAGGGGCGCAGGGTCTCACCTGGACCCAGGGGCACGCGGCCTCGCCCGGACCTGGGACCCAGCCTCACCCGGACCCAGGGGCGTTGATTGTATTGTTTATCTTCCTTTGTTAAGGTGTGTGAGTTCCCTATAAATTTTGTAGATTAAACCCTTATTGGATATAACATTGGCAAATATGTTCTCACATGCAGTGTGCTCTCTTGTTGTTTTGTTGATGGTTTCTTTTGCTGTGAAGAAGCTTTTCATTTTGATGTAGTCCCATTTGTTTATTTTCTCCTTTGTTTCCATTGTCCTAGGAGCTGTATCGGTAGGAATACTCAGTTCTTTAACATAAATCATTCATCTCCTGCAAATCATGTCCAAAAATGTCAAGTCATTTAAAAATGTAGGGTGCTCCTCTGCTACATATCTATATCCAATTTGTGCTTAGAAAAATATAACTTGGTACTAGGCAGGAGGCTTCTCTCCAGCCTCTCCTTTTACTCATTGGGTTGAGAAGTCCTAAGGCAAAGATAGAATGACTCAGATGTTTACATTTGATAGACTGATGTCCAGGAGGAGGGAAGAAGTTCTGGGATGTTTTTTCTTCCCTCCTCATCTTCATCAGTTGGGAGATTGTTGCATGTCAGATGTGTATGGAACAGTAGTTTCCAAACTGTGTGCAGCAGCACACTGGTGTGCTGCAAGAATTTTTAAAATGTGAAATACCTATTTAGTCAGGGACATTGACCTCTTTTCCCTTAGATTGGCAAATAAGAAAATTACAACTGCCAACACAACAACAGCCATCCGGTGTGAATGAATCAAAATTATACCTAATATTTTTGTCAGATCAGCAAAATAATATAATGTATTTTTTGGAGTGCCAAATAATTTTAGTAATTATGTGTGCCAAGAGATGAAAAAGATCGAAAATCCCTGGTATGGAAAATCCAGTTAAATAAATAGTGCCAGTTGGCAACAAGTTACCAGGACTTTACAGAGAAATCCACTGCTGCAGTCCTGGATCAGGACACACCACAGCCACCATAAGCCACTACTCCTTGTTTTACTCAGGCCAGTGTAGCCCAAGACAAGGCCTACATTGAGCATTTCCAGCCTCAATGTGAATGGTTCTGAGATCAGAAGCCAAGAAGCTAACTAAGGCTTTTTATTTGAGTTTCATGGTGTATACATTATGTTTTAAATTTTTTTTCAGAAGGAAAAGGCTGAAATGTTTGTTATGGGTGGAAGCTGAGCTGCCTGACAGCTTTAGCTTCAGCAGAAGCAATAGAGTCCAAATGGTACTCTACCGAAGAAGCACGAGAAGTGGACAGCAGTCTCCATGTTGCTCATTCTAGTTCTTGCCAGAAATTGGAATCCCAGCCTTGAACTCCAAAATACCTGAGGACCTCCCAATGTCAAATGCCTACCATTCTAGACTTTTACTCATTAGGTTTTCAGACTCATCAAAAACAGTTTCTAGCAACGACTAGACTGAGGAATGTGTCGGGAAGGGGGAGTAGTGGGGCAAATTTTGACCCCAGTTCTGGAGGAATTTGGTATTTCTGCCACTTAGCACTTGTATAATGAGACTGGAAATGGGGGTAAGGTTGTAAATTATATTTAGATGCAGAGACATAAGACAGGGGCCCTGTTATAGGCACCAGGCACAAGGCTGGGGCTTGCCCCAGAAACAAAGCACGAACCTGGCCTCTGGGACCAGAAGAGGGTCTGTTACAGGTGCAGTTGGCAAGACTAAGGTAGAAATGCCTAGGCTGAAAGTCAGGCAACCTGGTTACTAACTGGCTCTCCCACCACTAGTGGTATGGCTTTGAGCATATAATTATGAGCCTTCCTTAGTTCTTTTGCAAAATAGGGAAGTTCACTTATGTCAACCTCTGGAGCCTCAAGCTACCACAGAGCTTTGCTTCTTAATTCTAATGTGCACTTGAATCATTGGGGTATCTTATTAAAATGCAGATTCTGATTCAGTAGGTCTGGGATGGGGGCTTCAGACTAACAAGCTCCCAGGTGATGTTGATGCTGCTGGTCCCAGGACCATATTTTAAGCAAAAAGCAAGCATAGAGGACTATAGAATAGCTCAAGGGCTCTCTCTGATGGTGTGGATGGAAGGCCAGAGGCAGGATTCTAGTCACCATCCCCTTCCCAACAATAGCCAGATCAGTTAGACTTCTATTTGTTTTGCATAGTAAGATTCCACCTAAGATTTTTTTTTGAAAAGCAAAAGGAGTCCTTTTGTTTATTTTTTTAAAGAGCTTGAGAATCATTGGGTTACAACCCTTTTGAGGAAGGAGATATTTTAACCTATTTTTATTATGGAAATTTTCAAGCATACACCAAATTCGAAATAAAAAATAAAAAATTCACATACCTATTTCCCAGCATCTACAAGTACCACTATTTTGTCCATCTTATTTCATATCCAATTGATAGGAACTTAAAAGACCAGGGAAGGTCTTGAAGATAGCAGCTCGCAGGAGGGAGGTGAGGGAGAGGAAGGGAATGAGTGAGGATATGAAAGTAGAGTGTGTGGATGTGTGTGGTGTGTGTGTGTGAGTGAGTAAGGGACAGTTAAATCCCCATAGGAGCAGCAGGGGCTGGAAGACCAGGCTCTCTTAGACAAGGAGAGACTACCACCGCTGCGGGCACTCCCCAGACTGCAGGACTTGGGCACGGAGCCCACGCCATCTTGAAGGGGACAGCGACCTTTTCTAGGAATTCATCAGCACCACCACCCAGACAGGCCTTGGAACTGCCCCGCTACCCAGCAGCCACTCCAGCCAAAATCCTGCTGCCCCACCCGCAGACCCGTGGACCCTGGGACCTCCACCTCCAAAGGTGCAGCACCACTTGGCAGCAGTAAGTGCATCTTCCCCTCCCCAATGGCAGAACTCCAGACACTGCACTAGCGTGTTTGCAGTGCGCAGGCATCCAGGGCACACCACTCCATAGGCAGCGCCTGGGAGCCACTGGGAGCCCCAGAGGGTGTGATTTTGTACAGACAAGGGCACGCGGCCCTGCAGTAGAAATTCAGAATTCCCTCTTCCTGAATAACTTCCCAAGGACACTCCAGCTGTGCAACTTCAGTGCCAGGGCCCCTCAGAGTGCATCAGAGCTCTGCACAGGCAAAGGCACCTCCACTCTCGCGCATTTCCAATGAGCAGGCCCCCTGAGCCCATCTATCCACAGCACGCTTGGGGGAGCAGCTGTGAGACTCTGCTGGGTGTGATTCTGCACAGACAAGGGCGCGCTTCCCCGAAGTAGAAATTCTGAATTCCCTCCTCCTGAATAACTGCCCAAATTCACCCCAGCTGCTCAACCTCACTGCCAGGATCCCTCAGAGTGCGTCAGAGCTCTGTGCCGGCAAACGCACCTGCACAGATGTGAATTTACAACAGGCAGGCACCCTGAGCCAATCTACCCACAGGGCGCTTGTGGGAGCCACTGTGAGCTCTCCCTGGGTGTGATCTTGGACAAACAGAGGCGCACTCCCCCCACCCCCAGCAGTAGAAATTCTGAATTCACTCATCCTGGATACCTGCCCACACACACCTCAATTATGCGGCTACAGTGCCAGGGCCCTTCAGAGTGCTTCAGTGTGCCTCGCAGGCAAATGTACCACAGGTGCCCCTGTGAGCCGCCACTGGGAGTGAGCACTTATCCACTACAGGTGCAGCAGAAAAAGCTGAGTCTGCCCACCCCACAACTACAGAATTCTGGACACCACAGTCACACCTTTCCAGAGAGCAGGTCTCCTGAGTCCCATCACCCCAACAGATGGTTCCTGGGTGCCACTGTGAGTCCCCACTTGCCACACATGATTTCAATTAAGGGTGCAACACAGCAAAAATTGGGACACTCCCCTCCACGGCTTCTGACTTCTGGACACCACAGTTGTGCCTCTCAAGCTCACAGGCCTACATTAAGAGAACCCAAATAGCTCAAGTAGGGGGCTACACTAGATTACCAAGCCCAGGAGACCTGAGAGATTACACCAGTAGCACCATCCCCAAAAAAACCTAGGTAGCAGTGCAATTGGATCTACAATTAAAACATTACAGGGAGGAGGAGGAACCAAGATGGTGGCAAAGTTAAACAACTAAACTGCTGCCTCGCACAATAATTTCAAAAATACAACTAAAAGACAAAACATCTACCACCCAGAACCATGGGAAAGCGGGCTGAGTGGAAGATTTACAACTAAGAAGAGAAAGGAGCACAAACGCTGAAAAGCTGAGATACGGAGGAGCTTGAATCGGGCTGCTGGTGGGCAACTGGGTGCATGGCTTTTCTTCAACCCGAAGGGAGACAAGCTCCCAATCACTCTGAAATCCAGTTTCTGGGGACACGCGGGGAACCCAGACGCCTACGGGGGAGAAACTGGACTCTTGGCCATTGGGTCGGAAAGTGAGAGTGACTTTTTTGCAGAGGTGTGCCCAGCAATCAGTGTTTACTGCACTGGAGTGCAGGACACGGGGACTTGGAAACGCGGAAAGGCAGAGAAGGCTGGCTGGTAGCCATTGCTGTTTGCCACGCTCTAGCCTAGTGACGCCCTGAGACCCTGCCCCACACATTCTACAAACCCACCCAGGCTCCACACAGTGGCTTCTGCATATAAATGGCCTTTTCTGTGACAGCTTAACCAAATTAACTGCAGCTCCAGTCAGACTGCTCCAAAACCACCAAAGACCAAGCAAAGAGGAGAAAACTGTAGTTCTTGCTGTAGCTCCTGCTGGGTGGCCTCAGACAGTAGCTGACCTGAACCCCATTGGAGATCCAGACACTAGTGTATCTAGTGGTCGGTGTGAGACGACACCAGATTTCAACCACTCTCATAAGGGACACATTCAAGAGGCAGACTCAGTGAGCACCAAAGCCCTACTGTGTCTCCAGCACAGCAATTCTTCCATTATAGACACAGCGGGTCCTCACAGCCAATTGGCCTGGAGGTCAATTCCTCCCAGTGACACCAACAACAATCAAGACTTAACTACAACAAGGCTGTACACACAGTCCACAAAGGGGTACACCAAGAGTGTCCACCTCAGGTAACTGGGAGGCTGACCCGTTGAACCAATAAGACACCTAGTACACAAAGCTACCCAACCAACTCAGAGAAGCAGTGAAAATGAGGAGGCAAGGAAACAGATCCCAAACAAAAGAAATGGAGGAGAACAAACGAATGGACATTGAGTTCAAAACCACGGTTATAAGGTTTTTCAAGAATTTCATGGAAAAGGCCAATAAATTTAATGAGACCCTCGAGGATATGAAAAAGGACCAACTAGAAATTAAACATACACTGACTGAAATAAAAAATATTATACAGAGACCCAACAGCAGACTAGAGGAACACAAGAATCAAGTCAAAGATTTGGAATACAAAGAGGCAAAGGACACTCCTCCAGAGAAGCAAGAAGAGAAGAGAATTCAGAAAGTTGAAGATAGTGTAAGAAGCCTCTGGGACAACTTCAAGCATACCAACATCAGAATTATGGGGGTGCCGGAAGAAGAGAGAGAGCAAGAGGCTGAAAACCTATTTGAAGAAATAATGACCAAAAACTTCCCCCACCTGATGAAAGAATCAGACTTACAAGTCCAGAAAGCACACAGAACCCCAAACAAAAGGAATCCAAAGAGGACCACACCAAGACATATCATAATTAAAATGCCAAGGGCAAAAGACAAAGAGAGAATCTTACAAGCAGCAAGAGAAAAACAGTTAGTTACCTACAAGGGAGCACCCATACGATTATCAGCTGATTTCTCAACAGCAACTATGCAGGCCAGACGGGAATGGCAAGAAATATTCAAAGTGATGAATAGCAAGAACCTACAACCAAGACTACTCTACCCAGCAAAGTTATTCAGAATTGAAGGTCAGATAAAGAGCTTCACAGATAAGAAAAAGCTAAAGGAGTTCATCACCACCAAATCAGTATTATATGAAATGCTGAAAGGTATTCTTTAAAAAGAGGAAAAAGAAGAAAAAAGTAAAGATAAAAATTATGAACAACAAATACATATCTATCAACAAGTGATTCTAAAAGTCAAGTGAATTAAAAATCTGAGGAACAGAATAAACCGGTGAACATAATAGAATCAGAGGCATAGAATGGGAGTGGATTGATAATTCTCAGGGGGAAAGGGGTGTCTGTGTGGGGGGTATGGGAAGAGACTGGACAAAAATCATACACCTATGGATAAGGACAGCGGGGGGAGGTAAGAGTAGAGGGGGGGTGGGAACTGGGTGGTGGGAAGATATGGGAAGGGGGGAAGGAGAAACAATTGTAATAATCTGAACAATAAAGATTTATTAAATTAAAAAAATAATTTAAAAAATTAATAATAATAAAAAAATAAAAGGGCACAGCAATCAGACACTCCACACAGATACACACAAAAAAAAATTACAGGAAAACATGGGAAGACAAAAAAGCAATCTCCAAAGGAAAGAAAAAGAATCACCAGAAAGGGAGTTAAATGAAATTGAGGCTAGCAGCTTATCAGAGAAAGAATTCAGAGTAATGGTTATAAGGATGTTTAAACGGCTGGATGACAAATACACACAACTCAATGAGAATTATAAGGAGCTGAATGAGAATGTCGCCAACATGAAAAGGAACCAAGAGGAGATTAAGAACGACATAGCTGCAATAAAGAACACAATGGAAGGCTTAAACAGTAGTCTAGAAGAGGCTGAGGAGCGCATCAGCAAATTAGAAGACAAGGTAAGAAAAAACACACAAACACAGCAGCAACTGGAAAGAACACTTAAAAAGAAAGAGGAGAACCTAAGGGAGCTTTGGGACAACACAAAACGAAACAATATTCGCATAATAGGGGTAGCAGAAGGAGAGGAAGAGAAGCAAGGACTAGAAAACCTGTTTGAAGAAATAATGACAGAAAATTTCCCTGATATTGGCAAGAAAAAAACCATGCAAGTCCAAGAAACACATAGAGTCCCAAACAAGATGAACCCTAAGAGACTGACACCAAGACACATCATAATTAAATGGGCAAACACCAACGACAAAGTAAGAATCTTAAAGGCTGCCAGAGAGAGACAGAAAATTACCTACAAGGTTCTCCTATTAGAGTATCAACAGATTTCTCATCAGAAACACACCAGGCCAGAAGGGAATGGAATGAAATTTACAAAGTGATGCAAAGCAAGGGTCTGAACCCAAGAATACTATACCCAGCAAGGCTATCATTCAAAATTGAAGGTGGAATCAGGAGCTTCACAGACAAAAAAGGGCTAAGAGAGTTTATCACTATCAAGCCTGCAATGCACGAAATGCTAAAGGGACTGCTATAAAAAGAAGAAAGAGATAGGCAAGAAGAAACACAAACATTAAGGAAAAATATGACAACAAACATGTACTTGTCAATAATAACATTAAATGTAAATGGATTAAATGCACCAATGAAAAGACATAGGGTAGCTGAATGGATAAGAAAACATGACCCAAATATTTGCTGTCTGCAAGAGACGCACCTCAGAACAAAGGATTTACACAGACTGAGAGTGAAGGAATGGAAAAACATTTTTCAGGCAAATGGAAATGAGACAAAAAGCTGGGGTTGCAATACCTTATATCTGATAAAATAGACCTCAAAGTAAAGGCCATAACAAGACATAAGGAAGGCCACTACATAATACTAAAGGGAGCAATTCAACAAGAAGATATAACTCTGGTAAACATATATGCACCCAATACAGGAGCACCCAAATACATAAAACAACTTTTGGAAGATATCAAGGGAGAGATTGATAGCAATACAGTCATAGTAGGGGACTTTAATACTCCACTGACATCACTGGATAAATCAACTAAACAAAAAATCAGCAAAGAAACAGCAATCCTAAATGACACTAGATCAGATGGACTTAATTGACATCTTTAGAACATTTCACCACAAAGCTACAGAATATATATTCTTCTCCAGTGCACACGGAACATTTTCAAAGATAGACCACATAGTAGAACACAGGCAAAGTCTCTTCAAATTCAAGAAGACATAAATCATATCAAGCATCTTCTCAGATCACAATGGCATAAAACTGGAATCAACTACAATAAAAACAATCCAAAAAAATCAAACACTTGGAGACTAAATAGCATGCGCTTAAACAATGACCGGGTTACCAGAGAGATCAAAGAAGAAATAAAAAACATCATGGCAACAAATGACAATAAAAACACAACAATCCAAAATCTATGGGATACAGCGAAAGCAGTCTTGAGAGGGAAGTTCATAGCTCTACAAGCTTATTGCAAAAAAACAAGAAACAATGGTAATAAGTTATCTAACCCTACAACTCAAAGAGTTAGAAAGAGAGCAAAAAGAAAAACCCAGTGTAAGCAGAAGGAAGGAAATAATAAAGATCAGAGTGAAGATAAATGAAATAGAGACCAAAGAAACAATACAAAAGATCAACAAAACCAAGAGCTGGTTCTTTGAAAGGATAAACAAGATTGATGAACCTCTTGCCAGGCTCACCAAGAAGCAAAGAGAGAGGACCCAAATAAACAAAATCAGAAATAAAAGAGGAGAAATAACAACAGACCCCACAGAAATACAAAGCATTGTTAAAAAATATAATGAACAACTCTATTCCAATAAACTGGACAACCTGGAGGAAATGGACATATTCCTAGAAAAATACATCCTTCCAAAACTCAATAAGGAAGAATCTAAAAATCTCAATAGGCCATTAACTATGGAAGAAATTGAAGCACTCATTAAAAAGCTTCCAGCAAACAAAAGCCTGGGGCCAGATGGCTTCACATGGGAGTTTTACCAAACATTCAAGGAAGAACTAAAACCTATCCTCCTCAGACTATTTCAAAAAAATTCAAGAGAAATGAACACTTCCAAGCTCATTCTATGAAGCCAGCATCACCCTAATACCAAAACCAGATAAAGACAACACAATGAAAGATAATTACAGGCCAATATCCCTCATGAACATAGATGCCAAAATCCTCAACAAAATTCTAGCAAATCAGATTCAGCGTTACATTAGAAAGATCATACAATATGAGCAAGTGGTGTTTATTCTGGGGATGCAAGGATGGTCCAATATCAGCAAATCAATAAATGTGATACATCACATAAATAAATTGAAAGACAAAAATCACATAATCATATTAATTGATATAGCAAAAGCATTTGACAAAATCCAACACCCTTTCCTGATAAAAACACTCAGTAAACTGGGTATAGAGGGATCATACTCAACATAATAAAAGCCCTATATGACAAACCTACAGCCAATATCATACTCCAAAAAACTAAAACCATTTCCCCTAACAACAGGAACAAGACAGGGATGCCTGCTTTCACCACTCCTGTTCAGCATAGTACTGAAAGTACTAGCCATTGCGATTAGACAAGAAGAAGAAATAAAGGGCATCCAAATTGGTAAAGAAGAAGTAAAACTGTCCTTATTTGCAGATGACATGATACTGTACATATAAAACCCTAAAGACTCCATCAAAAAACTAATGGACTTAATAAATGAATTTGACAATGTAGCAGGATACAAAATTAACGTCAAGAAATCTATGGCATTTCTATACACCAAGAGTGAACTTACAGAACGAGAGACTAAGAAAACAATCCCATTTACCATCGCACCAAAAATATTAAGATACCTAGGAATAAACTTAACTAAGGAGGTAAAAGACCTTTACTCAGAAAACTACAGGACACTGAAAAAAGAGATAGAGGAAAACATAAATAGATGGAAGAGCATACCATGTTCATGAATTGGTAGAATCAACATCATTAAAATGTCCATACTACCCAAAGCAATCTATAAATTCAATGCACTCCCCATTAAAATACCAATGGCATACTCCACAGACCTAGAACGAACTCTCCAAAAATTCATCTGGAATAAAAAAAGACCCCGAATAGCCACAGCAATCCTGAGAAAGAAGAACAAAGTAGAAGAGATCTCAATACCAGATTTCAAGCTGTATTACAAAGCCACTGTTCTCAAAACAGCCTGGTATTGACACAAGAATAGGCATATAGACCAATGGAATAGAATAGAGAACCCAGATATCGACCCAAACCACTATGCCCAACTAATATTTGTCAAAGGAGGCATGAACATACAATGGAGTCAAGACAGTCTCTTCAATAAATGGTGTTGAGAAAATTGGACAGATACATGCAAAAAATGAAACTATACTACCAACTTACACCATACACAAAAATAAACTCAAAATGGATACAGGACTTAAACATAAGACGGGCAACCATAAAAATACTAGAATAATCCACAGGCAGAGAAATCTCAGACATATGCCAAAGCAATTTCCTCACCGATACCACTACTAAGGCAATGGAAGCTAAAGAGAAAATAAACAAATGGGACTACATAAAAATAAAATGCTTTTGCACAGCAAAAGAAACCATCAACAAAACAACAAGAAAGCCCACTGTATGGAAGAGCATATTTGCAAATGTTATCACTGATAAAGGTTTAATCTCCATTTACAGGGAACTCATACAACTCAATAAAAGGAAGATAAACGACCCAATAAAAAAATGGGCAACAGACCTAAATAGATACTTTTCGAAAGAAGACAGAAGGAAGGCCAAGAGACATATGTAAACATGCTCAAAGTCACTAATTATCGGAGAGATGCAAATCAAAATGACAATGCAATACCATTTCACACCTGTCAGAATGGCAATCATCAACAAATTAACAAACAGCAAGTGCTGGAGAGGATGCGGAGAAAAAGGAACCTTAGTGCACTGCTGGTCAGAATGCAGACTGGTGCAGCCACTGTGGAAAACAGTCTGAAGTTTCCTCAAAAAACTAAAAATAGAACTCCCATTTGACCCAGTAATCCCACTTCTAGGAATATATCCTAAGAAACTAGAAATACCAATCAGAAAGGATATATGCACCCCTATGTTCATAGCAGCACAATTTACAATAGCTAAGATTTGGAAACAGCCTAGGTGCCTGTCAGCAGATGAGTGGATTAGAAAACTATGGTACATCTACATAATGGAATACTATGCTGCTATAAAAAAAGAAGGGATTCTTACCATTTGCAGCAGCCTGGATGGAACTGGACAGCATTATGCTAAGTGAAATAAGCCAGTCAATGAAAGAAAAATACCACATGATCTCAGTCATTTATGGATAATAAAGAACATTATAACCTGACTAGGGGCCTGGTGCACGAAATTCGTGCACTGGGGATGGGGGGTCCCTCAGCCCATCCTGCCCCTTCTCACATACTGGAAGCCTTCAGGGGATGTCCTACTGACGGCTTAGGCCTGCTCCCCACGGGCCTAAGCTGCAGTCTGGCCTCCCTTTGTGGGAGGCAACTGGGCTGATCAGGGGAAGGCACCAGCCCCATCACCCCGCTGCTGCAGCCACTGCCAGTCACCACAGCCACCAAGGTGTTTTCATCAACATGGACTCCAGTCCCTTCACCAAGAAAAAATGACAACTTTCTTTAGGTATTTTCAAGATGTGTCTTTCATAGGATATGCATTTCTTTCTTTTTTTTTAATCCTCACCTGAGGATATGTTTCCATTGACTTTCAGAGAATGTGGAAGAGAAAGGGAAAGACAGAGAGCAACATCAAAGTGAGAGGAACACTTTGATTGGTTGCCTCCTGCATGAGCCCTGATCTGGGCCCCGGCCAGGGAGGAGCCTGCAACCTAGGTACATGCCCTTGATCAGAATTGAACCCAGACCCTGCTTTTGGCAGGCCGAGGCATTATCCACTGAGTCAAACCAGCTAGGGCAGGATATGACATTTCTTAGCCCTCCAGCAGCGGACCTTCATTTTTTTCTCCAGAAGTGTGGTGGAAAAACCCTAGATCACCTTTTTGGATTCTTATTACCCAAGTTACTAAGAATATTACCAGTGGCATACAGGAAGCTTAGCCAATGTGCAGTCAGAAAAGGTGTTTCCTCTATAGTTCACACCAATCGCGGGCTAGGCCCTGCCCAGGCCTAAAGCCTCTGGTCGAAGCTTTAGGCCTGGGCAGGGGCCCTCCAGCTCCCTCTGATCGTGGGCTCCGCCCTTGCCCAGGCCTGCCCAGGCCAAAAGCCTCTAGGGCAGGAGCGGAGTCCCAGCTCCCTGCCATCGATCACAGGGGGTTCGCTCATGCCCAGGTGATTGATCGCAGGGGTCTGTTCCTGCCCAGGCCAAAAGCCTCCAGATTTCGCCTGGAGCAGGAGCGGACACCCAGCTCTCTGCGATCGATCTCAGGGGTCTGCTCCTGCACCAGGCCGATTGATCGCTGGGGGTCCGCTTTCGGCCTTGAGCAGGAGCGGAGCCCCAGCTCCCTGCGATTGATTGCAAGGGGTCCTCTCCTGCACCAGGCCTTACCTCACAGTGACCTGGGTGCCAGGATGTTCCTGGGACACAGGCGCTAGGCATCTATGTATGCAAAGGTATTGACCACCATCTTTTTTGGGGATTAATTTGCATAGTCCGGTGTTTGGTGAAAAATTAAATGACACAGATCCAGAAGATGTCATTAGAAATATTTTTGCTTGCTTTGATGAAGAAGCAACAGACACCATTTAGGAAGATTATCTGAGCTGCTAACAACGGGATGTCAGTCTTTAGATGAGGAAGTAGGTAAACTATATAGAAACTATTGACAAAAAGGGAAATTTCAATACATTGAGCTCATGTACATCCTTAAACATGGAGCAAAAGACAATGATCATTGAAAAAACTTTAACTAAAAACTTCCAATTACCATGTCTTACACTATTTTATTTCCGAGACACTTATCCCATCCTCATAGAATGTGTTGAATGTGACTTAATTTTATAGCTTTGACATTTTTGGGGTGCATTTTTCCAGATCTTTCTGACAGTTAGCACTTGTATGAGACTGGAAATGGGGATGAGATTGTAAATTGTATTAAAAAAGAGATTGTAAATAAAAATCAACAGATGTGAAAACCCAGAAAAATATATCCGTATTTCTTGTTTTGCTGTTTTTTTACATTTTTTATATAATGAAAATAATATTTTGAAATAAAGATCATTTGTACACAAATGGAATATAATGGCAAGTTTAACAGAAGTGGCAACCCTAGCCCGTTTGGCTCAGTAGAGCGTTGGTCTGTAGAGTGAAGGGTCCCAGGTTCGATTCCAGTCAAAGGCACATGCCCAGGTTGCAGCCTGGATCCCCAGTAGGGGGCATGCAGGAGGAAGCTGATCAATGATTCTCTCTCATCATTGATGTTTCTATCTCTCTCTCCCTCTCCCTTCCTTTCTGAAATCATTAAAAATATATATATTTAAAAACAAAAATGGCAGTTGGAGAAAGTGCTTTTTCAGGTTTTCAACTCCATATAATTCAGATTTCAGGGTAAAATTGATTTTTTAATATACAAAGAACAGTGTCTTTCAAAACTTTTAAGCACACTTTAACATTATTACACAGGAAAAACTTGTTATGCCTTTTTTTCTCATGATTTTAGTAATTCAGATGTTTAAACGACTGAATGATAAATATAAAATGTATCTGAGAAAACATTATACATTTTATTGATCTAAGATTCTAAGAGGCAAAATTCTGAACATGTATTGTGTGAGACATTGCACATATATGATTTTTGTTGAATTCTCCCAACATGCTTGTAAGGTACATTTGTTTTAGCCCTGTATTTTAAACAGAGGACATGAGCTTTGAGTAGTTGAGTAATTGACCAGAGTCACCATTAGTAAGGATGAGTTATAATTCCATCCTTGAGCACATAGCTCCAGAGATTATAGTACTGGAACTTCTGTGCTGTCTCTATGAAAAGCCCAAAATTTCTAAAAGAGTCAAGATATTTCCACTAAATTATAATACAATTCTGTAGTCATTATTGAAATTTAAAATATTTGGGGTAATTGATTATTTGAGTAGAATTTCAGAAAATTCTATCCCTGGTTAAAAAAATAGAACACAGAAGATTAGCAATAACACTATTGCATGTTTGAAGGCAGTTCATGTAGTATAGACTGTAGGAAAGGACTAAAAATAATATTGATAAGGTTGCTACAAGCTTATTTAAAATCCTCAAGGACAAGCAATTTGAGAAATAGGAGATAAACTTTTAAAGAATGAAAAACTCCATTTAAAAAAGTTTTCCAACATCATTCAACATCTATTACCTCTCCTAATAGTGTTGTATTGGTATTTTTACCTACTTAAAATCAATGCATTTACATAATATTTAGTATTTGTTCTTTACAGCTTGGTGCAATGGACAAATCTCTATTTGTTATCACTTACTTTTTCTGGGCTTTCTTTTCATCATCTTCCCATTCTTGTGATCTAGTACAGTGCTTTGTAGTTGATAAGAGCTTTCACTTTCATTTATTATCTAACTAGAGGCCTGGTGCCCGAAATTCATGCACTGTGGGGGGGTGTCCCTCAGCCCATATTGCACCCTCTCCAATCTGGGGTCCCTCTCACAATCCGGGACTGCTGGCTCCCAACCATTCACCTGCCTGCCTGCCTGATTGCCCCTAACCGATTCTGCCTGCCAGCCTGATCACCCCCTAACCACTCCCCTGCCAGCCTGATCGATGCCTAACTGCTTCCCTGCTGGCCCGATCACCCCCAACTGCCCTCCCCTACCAACCCAGTCGCCCCTAACTTCCCTCCCCTGCAGAACTGATCACCCACAACTGCCATCCCCTACTGGCCATCTTGTGGGGGCCATCTTGTGGCAACATGGGGGTGGCCATCTTGTGTGAGGGTGTGGCAGTCAATTTGCATATTACCTCTTTATTATATAGGTTTCTCAGAGCCCATGAGGTAAGTAGAGCTTAAGTAAAGCTGAAGTTTAGAAAAGCTGAAGCACTTATCCAAAATTCCTCAAGGACAAGAAACCATACCTGGATCCTTTTTCCATTTCCTGACTTAAAGCCACTATAAAGTATAAGAAAACCAGGTGGAGAATCACTGTATGTTCAAGAAAAGAGGAAAAAAATAGTCAATTATCTTGATAGTTTTAAACCAATATTTATCAGCTTCCTGTTATGTGCCAGGCACTGTTCTAAGTGTTGGAGATAACTGAGGTGTGTCGGGGGGGTAGGGGGGAAAGGGCTGGACAGACAAAGATGCTGCCCTCCTGGGATTCACATTCTCTAATGAGGGACAAATAATCAATAAGCAAGCATGGCAGAGGGTGGTCAGGAATGGCCACTTTGAGATGGCATGTTAAGCTGAGGTCTGAATGACAAGGAGGAGGTCCCATGAGATGATCAGGGTGAGGCTTTCCATTAAAAGGGATGGCATCTCTCAAGGCACATGTGGCAGGATCATTGGGAGAACACAAGAGAACAACACAAAGATAGTATTTGCTGCATAATCTATGTGCAGAATCATGGGACTTTAGGGAGGGAAGAAACATGTTTTATGTTTTAAAAAACTCAACCTTGTTGTGTGTGTAGAATGGAGGGGCAAAGATAGAAGCAAGAAGACTTCCAGTTAGGATGCTGTTGCTGTCTTCCAGGCAAGACATGAGGACAGCTTGCATGCATGAAGTGGTTGAGAAGGTGGCTATAAAATGTTCACCCTTGCCCTACCTATTTCTTTCCCTCCAACTATGCCTCATTACCATCTTTGTGGCATACTTTAATTGCATTTATTCTATTGCTCTGCTTAAACCCAGCTTTGAGATTGGGGATAAAAAAGCTTTCAAAATTACAGCCAAAAACACTTAGTTCTTTCTTGAATGCCTTATGTTTACCTTATATCAGGCATTCTGCTTCATCTCATTGTCTATAAAAAACATTGTGGAATCCAGTACTATAAGGTGCCTGGGCCAGGGCCATGTTTCTCTTCAGTGTCCAATAATATTATTAGTGATGACAATGAAACCAAACCAAATCAAACAAAAAGCAACAACAACAAATTAGATTATGTTTGGTCCCTAAAATACTGGGATTCAAAATTCTTTCCACTATAAACAAGCCACACCACAGAGCCTCGCTGGCTGGACTGAACTAACAAGTGGGGAATAAGTGTGCCTGCTGAGGAGACTTCTCAGGAAGCAAGGACAGGAAACTGTGCAAAGTATTACAAGGCCTGCTTCAACCTGGCAGGGGGAAACAGCCAACTCACAGGAAGAAACAGTGGGGGCAGGAATGTGGCCTGGCTCTTGTCCTTCATTTGTCTGCCCCAGAGGCACCCTCCTAGAGAAGCTTGCTCTGTGGCTGCGGGAGGCCAAAGGTTCAGGCACACTAAGAGGCTGTGTGTTTCCAGCAAAGCTGGGGGCCAGCAGAGGAAGGCTGGGAGCTTCGGGGAGGCTCAGTGTGGATTTAAGCTGTAGTACAATCATCAAAGTCATGGAGTGACTGTCTTTTCCAAATTGAGAAAAATGTTGACGGATAGAATGTCCTGTTTTATGTCACTGTCCCGCCCCCTCCCCCCGCCTCCCCCCCCCCTCCCAGCCACCGCCCAATATCTGCTACCTGATGGGTGCAACTGAGGGTGAGAGCTTGTGAGAAACGGATTATTAAGGCTCAGAGAAGGTGAAGGCGGAAGGAATGAGTGGTTTCCACGGGGTGGGTGGGGGTGGGTGGGAGTGGGGAGCTCGGGCTGTTGGTGTTCCTGTTTGGCAGAGCACCTCAGCAGCTGCCACCTATGGAGCCCTTCCAAGTGCCAAGCACTTCCACACACACACAGAGTGGCATTTGATTGCCATGACGTCCCTTGAGGTGCACAAGCTAATTTTACCAGCCAGGAAGCTGGGGCTCAGAGAGGCCAAGGGGTGCTCCCACAGTCCTTGTCAGGTGGTAGAGCTGCTGTGTCTAACGACGATGTTTGTGCCCTTGACCCTTGACACGGACTCAGTGCTGTCTTTGGATGTCCCTGAGACTGAACAGCTCCGATGATGAATAAGGCTAATAGCTCACAAAGACTAGTGCTCCTTCACTGACACCTCCCGCGTGTCAGGCACCGAGCTCAGTGTTCACTGAGCGATGTGCACTATTTCACCGATTCCTCACAGGACCTCTCAAGTACTAATCATTCTGCACGTGAAGAAAGTGAAGCTCAGACTGTCTGTGGGACCTGGCCATAGTCACCCTGCTCATGACCTGGAGAGCCAGGGTTCAACCACAGCTCTTTCCCTCTCCCAAGCCCGCTGAAACCGCATTTTTCCAAGTTGAAAGATGGGACTGACCATCTCCCAGTATTACTAGTGTTCTGAAAGGACCCTGACTTATGGAGGGGCCCTTCTCCCAGGTTGTATCTGCAAATCACTGCTGTAACGTGCGTAGAAATCAGAAACACATACTCAGGTGAGAGGTTCTTATTTGTTCAAGAGCTCGCACCACGTATAACTTTTGAAAACGTATATCTCTCCTTCTCGTGCTTCGATCAGTTACAGGAAGCGGACTGTCTAAGAGGGGTGAAAGGCCCCTTCCCGCAGCCCCAGTCTGACCTGCTCTAGTGTAGCGGCGCCATCTGCTGGCTAATCCTTGGAACTATGTCAGAAAGCCTAAGTATAGCTCAGAGCCCCAATCACCTGGGCACAGCAGGTGTTGGTAAAGGGAAGAGAAGAAAGAGAAGGAAGGTCCTTGGGCTCAGGAAAAGAGTGGGGGAGTGGAGTCATTGTGAGGTTGTAGAGCCTCTGCTTTAGCAATTTCACTTGATTCTCAGGGTGATATGGTCTGACTTTATTGCTTGACACCAGGGAAATGCTGGCCCAGCACTGCATCCTCGAACTGAAGTAACAAGCAGATGACATGTTATTATGGTTTTGTCTCTTACATGTATGTTATGATTTTGAGTTAATTTTTGTATATGATGTGAAATAAGGATCATGTTTTGTTTTCAAAGATATGCTTTTCCATTGTTTCTAATACTATTTGTTGAAAATAATCTTCCTCTATTGGATTGGCTTAACTTCTCTGTCAAAAGTCAATTGTCTATATAGTTGTGAATATATTCTCAACTCTGTGTTGTGTTCCATTGATCTCTATTTTAATGAAACACCACCATGCTCAGATTATTACTGTTCAACAGCAAATTTTGGCACTAGGTAGTGTAAGTCCTGCAACTTTGTTCTTTTTCAAAAGTGTTTTCCCTGTCCTCAGCCTTTTACATTTCTACATAAACTAGGGGCCCAGTGCACGAATTTGTGCACCTTGAAAGGAACTGTGGGCCGTGAGGCTGCGGTGGGCACAGGGGTGAGTCTTGGCCCATCCTCTGCACCCCTGCCCAGCCCCTCCTGCTGCAGCCCAGGTCCCTTGTCTGCCAGCAGCCCCTGCTCCTGCCCCGGCTGCTCCCACGTGCTGATGGTGCCAGCCCGGCTCACACCTGCTGACAGCGCGGAGCGATTGGGGCCGACGCCAGCAGATGGTGAGAGCGGGTGTGAGCAGCAGTTGCTGCCCTGATCGCCCCTCAGAAGCGGGGAGAGGTGGAGAAGCCCTGAGGGGAGATCAGGGCCGGCACCAGACACTGGCAGTGGGTGCGAGTGGGGCTGATGCCAGCAGCAGGTGCGAGTGCTGGGCGGGACTGTGGCATGTGGGAGCAAAGAATTTTTAGTAACCACCAGAGGCTCACCCCTATGACAGCGACCAGCACCCCACCTTGGTCTGGCACTCCCGCTCACCTGCTCCACCATCCTGCTGCAGCCAATGCCCACCATGTTTCGTATGCGACCCCTGGTGGTCAGCGCACATCATACCTACCGGTTGTTCGGTTGTTCCGCAGTTCAGTCTATTTGCATATTAGGGTTTTATAAATATAGATGTTGGAATTACCTGTCAGTTTTTTAAAAGAAGTCCTGCTATGACTTTATTGGTAGGCATTGAATCTATAGGTCAGTTTGGTAGAATTGACAGCAATATTGAGTCTCCAAATCTGTTAGTATAGTATGTATATCTCTCCATTTATTTATGTATGTATGTATTCTTTAATTTCTTTTAAGGCTTTCAGTGTACAGTTCTCATATATCTTTTATCAAATTTATCCCTAAGTACTTAATATTTCTACAAAGAAGATATACAAATGGCCAACAAGCAAATGAAAAGATAGTCAACATCATTAGTTATTAGGTAAGTGCAAAGTAAAGATACAATGAGACCACTTCACACTCACTAGGATAGCTATAATTTTAAAAAATGAAAATAGCAACTGTTAGAGGGGATGTGTAAAACTGGAACCATCAAACGTTACTAGCAAGAATGAAAAATGGTGCAGCCTTTATGTAAAACAATTTGATGGTTCCTCAATAAGTTAAACATAGAATTGCCATGTGATACAGTAATTCCACTCCTCAATATGAATCCAAAAATTTGAAATCATGTGTTTAAACAAAACTTGTACATGAATAGCAGCACTATTTAAAATGTCCAAAAGGTACAAACAACACAAATGTCCACCAATATATGAATGGATAAACAGATGTGGTATATCCATACAATGGAATATAATTCAGCCATTAAAAATGAACGAAAATACTGATATATGCAGCAATGTGGATGAATCTCCAAAACATTATGCTAAGTTAAAGAAGCCAGATATAAAAGGCCAAATATCATATGATTCAATTTTTATGAAATATCCAGAATAAGCATAGACATAGAGACAGAAAGCATGTTTATGTTTTCCAAGGGCTGGGGTAGGGAATGAATGGAGAGTGACCATTTAATGGGTATGGCATTTATATTTGGGGTGATGAAAATATTCTGGAACTAGATAGTGGTTATGGTTGCACCCTACTTCATGCCACTAAATTGTATACTTAAAAATGGTTAAATGGCCCTAACCGGTGTGGCTCAGTGGAAAGAGCGTCGGCCTGTGGACTGAAGGGTCCCGGGTTCGATTCCCGGTCAAGGGCATGTACCTTGGTTGCGGGCACATCCCCAGTAGGGGGCGAGCAGGAGGCGGCTGATGGATGTTTCTCTCTCTCATTGATGCTTCTATTTCTCTATCCCTCTCCCTTCCTCTCAGTAAAAAAAAAAAAAAATCAATAAAATATATTTAAAAAAATGGTTAAATGGCAATTTTTATATTATATGTATTTTGCCACAATAAAACTCAAGGATTTTATAGAGTCTTCATCTGTTTCATTGATCTATACACCTATCTCTGTACTAATACCACACTGTGTTAATTACTGTAGCTTTATAGTAATTTTTGAAATAGGTACAGTAAGTTTTCAACTTAATTTTGTTTTTCAAAATATTTTGGCTATTTAAGGTAATATACATTTCCACATACATTTTAGGATCAGCCTGTTAATTTCTATAGAAAAGTCAGCTGAGATATTGATAGATGTTGTGACAATATACAGATAAATTTGGGGAAGATTGCCATCTTGACAATATTGAGTTACCCAATCCATGAAATGTTCTTGTTAAGAGCTTCTTTAAATCTGACCTAGAAATGTTTTTTAGTTTTTAGTATTCAGGTTTTATGCATAGTTTATAATAATTATGCCTAAGTGTTTTATTCTTTTTTTAAATAATAGTTTATTGATTTGTAGAAAGAGAGAGGAAGGAAGAAGAGAGAAACATGGATGTGAGAGCGTAACATCAATCTGCTGCCTCCTGCATGCACCCTACCAGGGATGACCCTTCAATCCGTGCATGTGCCCTGACCCAGAATTGAACCAGCAACCTTTCATTGCATGGGATGACACCCAACCAACTGAGCCACATAAGTGTTTTATTCTTTAGAAGGCTATTGTGAATCAAATTATTTTCTTAATTTCATTTTTGGAATTTTTGTCACCAGTATACAGAAATAAAATCAACATTTTACTATTGATCATGTGCTTTCTTGCCTTGCTAAATTTCTTTATGGATATAGCAGCTTTTTTGTGCATGTGCATTTCTTGGGATTTTCTCCATATAGGATCATCTGTGGATAAAGAAAATTTTATTTATTCCTTTTCAATAAGGGTGGTTTTATTTTAGTGGATGGGGGCACTTATTCCACTGGCTAGAACCTCCAATACAATGTTGAATAGAAAGGTGAAAGTGGACATCCTGCATAGTTCCCAATATTAGGGAAAATAATCATTTTTTCACCATTAATTATTATGCACACTGGGAGTTTATGTAGACACTTTTTATTAGGTTGAAGAC
This sequence comes from Eptesicus fuscus, assembly GCF_027574615.1. Taxonomy (NCBI): domain Eukaryota; kingdom Metazoa; phylum Chordata; class Mammalia; order Chiroptera; family Vespertilionidae; genus Eptesicus; species Eptesicus fuscus. Next base: position 107,911,298 of record NC_072473.1, read on the forward strand.
ATTTCCTTCTAGTCTAAATTTGTTGAACATTTTTTATCATTAGTGGGTGTTAGATTATGTCAAATATGTTTTCTGTCAAATCTGTTTTATATATTTATTGCAATGGACATTCCCGTCGCCCCTCCCGCCCCCAGCACTAATAATGTACATAAAGGTGTGTTGTTTCCACCATTTGGCCATTTCGAATAGCAACACTGTGAACATTCATGTACAAGTTTTATTTGAAAACCTAATTTCATTTTGGGGGTCCACATCTAGGAGAGGAATTACTAGATCACATGGTAAGTCTACGTTTAACTTACTGAGAAATCATATTTATTGATTTTCAGATGTTAAACTAACTTTGAACCTGGCGTAAATTCCACTTGGTCATGGTACGTATCTCTAGGGTGTTTGCACCAGGCCTTGCCAGATCTCCTTATTTTGCATTATAGAATGCTATCCATGAGGCAGAAAAAATGGAATCCTAGTGTTGGTGGTATTGAGCGACCAGTCTCTTCTAGGGTTGCAGCCCTGCTCAAAAAGCCACACCATCCATCCCCCCAGAAACCTCACAGAGGAGCCCCTCTATCCCCTGAAGCACACATGGGGCCCAGAACCCAGCCCACTGGCCACCATATTTGTGCCTTTCTCAGTGATGGGAGGAGCCAAGACAGCCCTGGCCACTGCCCATTAGTGGCCTAGGAACCCACCCTCCTGCTGCACTCCCATTGGTCAGACCTTGATGGGCACAGACCCTGCAGGAGAGGCACTAAAGGGTAGGGAGTTTGCAGCCTTGGTGGGCCAGCTCCTGGGATGGCAGCAGGTCCCAGTAGGACAGAAGGGTGGGGAGCCCTTGAGGCTGAGTAAGAAAGTGAAGTAAGAGGAGGGTACCCTGAGAGGCCTTTGTCACTACAGCGAGTCAGGAGGCAGCCTTGTGCTTTTTCTTCTGTGGTGAGTGCCCAGGCCATGGTCAAGCTTCTGACCATGGCTGTGGTCTTCTTCTGCAGCAGGGAAGATTCCATGGAGTGACAGTTCCTGAGGCAGCCAGGGCCCTGCCAGTTACTCTTTGAGTCCCTTCATTTCTCCATATAGTGACCCTCCCCTGAAGGGTTCCCCCACCCCTGGTCAGGTTGGTGGTGGGTAGGTGGGGGGCCGGTGGGCAGATGGCTCCAACTCCTGTGTGCATAGGGGAGTCCCCAAGTCCTGGAGTCCTAGTGTCCCCCAAGTTGGGCCTGCATCCACCCAAGCCCCAGACTCTCCTGTCCATCCAAAGTGGCAAAGGTGGAGGCAGAGAAGGCCCTTGGGGGTTCTGCCCTCCCCTGCATTTCCTGCAGCAGATTCCTTTCTGTATTTCCAGCACAGTGCACTGCCCTCATTAGAGGGTGCGTTTGGTTTTGTTTCACAAACACGCGTGTATTTGATGCCAGGTGGACAGTCATATATCTGTCCTAGAAGGGCAGGGTCTGTGTTTATGCAATTGGGATGATCATAGGGATTTTTCTCTTTGTAATAGTTTTTTCTTGCTGTCTTAACAAATTAGCACAAATTTACAACATACATTTATCACCTCACAGTTCTGTAGGCCAGAATTTTGGTACGGGTCTTCCCAGACCAGAATCATGGTATCGGAAGGCTACATTCCTTTCTGGAGAGTCTATGGGATAATCCCTTTCCTGTTCATTTGGCTGTTGGCAGAATTCAGTTCTTTGTGGTTGCAGGACCCAAGTCCCATTGTCTTGCTGTCTGGGGGCCATTCCCAGCTCCTAAGAGGCCACCATGTTTCTTGGCTCCTGGTCCCTTTCCTCCATCCTCAAAGCCAACAGTGGTAGTTTGAGTCTTTCTCACATGGCATTTCTCTAACCCACTCTTCTGTCTCTCTCTTCCTCTTTTAGCAGTTATGTGATGAGATAATCCAAGATAATCTCTCTATTTTATGGTCAACTGATTAGAAACCATATAGTGTCATCCCTACCTTTAATTCCTTGTAGCAAAGTATTCTCAAATTCTGGGGATTAAGTCATAGGAAGTTTGAGGGACCATTATTCTCTCTTTTACACTCTCCTTTTTTGTTAGTATGTATGGCATGTTGCATGATTGATTTTTAATTCATAAAACAATCTTGCTTTCCTGGGGTAAAATTCATTTAATTGCAGTGTGTTATATTTCAACTAGAGGCCCGGTGCATGAAATTCATGCATGGGAGGGCAGGGTGTCCCTCAGCCCAACCTGCACCCTCTCCAATCTGGGACCCCTCAAGGGATGTCCGACTGCCTATTTAGGCCCGATCCCTAGGATCAGGCCTAGATGGCCAGTCAGACATCCCTCCCACAATCCAGGACTGCTGGCTCCCAGCCACTCGCCTGCCTGCCTACCTGATTGCCCCTAACCACTTCTGCCTGCCAGCCTGATCACCCCCTAACCACTCCCTGCCAGCCCAATTGCCCCTAACTGCTCTCCCCTGCAGGCCTGGTCACTCCCAACTGCCCTCCCCTGCTGGCCTGGTCTCTCCCAACTGCCCTCCCTTACAGGCCTGATCCCTCCTGACTGCCCTCCCCTGCAGGCCTGATCACCCACAACTGCCCTCCCCTGCTGGCCATTGTGTGGTGGCCATCTTTGACCACATGGGGGAGGTCATCTTGTGTGTTGGAGTGATGGTCAATTTGCATATTACTCTTTTGTTAGATAGGATATGCTGCTGGGTTAGGCAAATGAATAAATAATTTGTGCCTTATTGATACAATGGAATTCAATGGACTATTGGAAGCCAAGAGGATGAGTCATATATCTGTCACCCCTTGAAGGGCAGGGGACACATTTATGTTGCTCACCTTTGGATTCTAAAAACCTGCCCCAAATATGGCACTGAGTTGATGACTCAGGAGACAATTTGAAGCTTCATTTTTTTTTTTTGTGGGAATCTGGAAAAACATGAGAAGATTTTCTGTGGTCATCACATCTGGGCCTTAAAGGCATTCATAATTTTAATCCTCAAAAAACTCCCATCAGACAAGTTGTGGTATTGTCAAGTTCATTTTACAGCTGTGTCAAGGAGACACAACCAGGGAAGGGAGGGCAGAAGGCTGGTCTCACCCAGTCCATGAGCCCTGCAGCCATTTCTGATCTCTGTACTCTAACCCCTGAGGGGCTTCCTCTCATGGGAGTAAATTCACAGTGTGCTCAGGCTGGCAGTTTGGAAGTGATTCCTCTTTGGTGAGCATTCCTCTCCAAGCAGTGACTTGGCCTTCCTGGTGTCAGTCTCCAAGATGCTTCTCTGCCAATGGAGTTTGAACCCCTGCAGAGATGGCTGAGTCTTAGCAGTTTGTTCCTAATTGGTATGTCACTGAGGGTAGGATGGTGGTCTGGTTCCTGCCCCAAAAAGGTGTGAAGGTGGCCTAGTGAAAGCCAGGGCCCATCAGGAGTGAATTAGAGTATAATGAAAAGGCTGTCCAGCAGGGTCAAAGTGTATACACAAGGACTGTGCAAAAAGGCAAATATGTTGAGGATACTGGGAGATTGGATTCTCCTGCCAGAAGGCACTATAGACATGGAAAGGTGAAAAGTGAAAGAAATCTGGCGTTATCCCTGTGCTGTTGGACTGGCACTGAAGATGCTGCTGTAACCTTATGGTTTTCGACAGATACAGAAATAAGATCTTGGCTTCTAAACAGGATGTTCTCCAATAAGAAGGACCAGGAAGCCTTGGAGAAATGGTTGAGTAAATAGCATTTTCATTTTCCAACAAAACAAATCAAAGAATCATGCATTAAGCATGTCCATGAGGGACTGTTTATACTGATAAAATATATCTATTAGAAAGATATATAGTCAAAATTTTATGCATCCCCCAACCTCATGGAATATGGAGGACAAGGGGAGAGTGAATAGAGACAGACCAGTCAGATTGGTGGGGGACAGGTTAAATAAGCTAGGGAACTAACATTTGAGGCTTGTTGAGTGATTGCGAGAATCTTAGTTTGTATAGATTCCCTAACTGGTTCAGTCACTCTATCGTCCAGATCGTCTCAACACCTTACTCTCTCAAGGCTCTGTCTTTGAAATAGCTCTGCCTATGGGAATGGTGGGCAGAATGTACAATCCAAGGACAAGGGTGAGGGTAAAGGGCCCAATTGTCCAGGTCCAGCTCAAGAGTCAACTGGTGGTCACACCCTCTCAATGACCTCCTCCAACAGATAGCTGTGGAATTATAAAACTAGAGGCCTGGTGCATGGATTCATACACTGGTAGAGTCCCTCGGCCTGGCCTGCAGGGATCGGGCCAAAAGCAGGTCTCCAAAATCCCCTGAGGGGCCCTGGATTGTGATTTTGAGAGGGCAATTCTCATGTGACACACCCTGGAATCTGGCTCCCTCCTCTCTGGTTCCTGGTGGGTCACCCGAAAATCGCAGCTGCCAAGTCACTGCAGCTCGGCAGCTCCTGCATTGAGCATCTGCCCCCTGGTGGTCATTGCACATCATAGCTACCAGTCGAACAGTCACACAGTCACTTGGGCTATAATATATATATATATATATATACATATACATATACATATATATATATATATATATATATATATATATATATATATATATATATATATATATATATGATGGCAACAAACCACCCATCACAGTGCCATGAGTTCGGTAGGTCCTCATTATACACCAGTTCCCTTCATCTGTTTTTCTCTCCTCATGGTGATAAGGCCTGAGGACAAATGTTGACAGGACAACATCCCCTTGAATGCCTACACAGGAGGAGCTGGGCTCAGAGCACAGCTCTTCTTTTTTTAAAAAAATATATTTATATCAATTTCAGAGAGGAAGAGGGAGAGAGAAATAGTAACATCAATGATGAAAGAGAATCATTGATTGGCTGTGTCCTGCACACCCCCCACTGGGGATCGAGCCTGCAACCTGGGCATGTGCCCTGACTGGGAATCAAACTGTGACCTCCTGGTTCATAGGTAGCCATGCCAGCTGGGCCAGGGCACAGGTCTTTCTTTTTTTTTTAAATATATTTTATTGATTTCTTACAGAGAGAAAGAGAGAGGGACAGAGAGTTAGAAACATCGATGAGAGAGAAACATCAATCAGCTGCCTCCTGCACACCCCCCACTGGGGATGTGCCCGCAACCAAGGCACATGCCCTTGACCGGAATCGAACCCGGGACCCTTGAGTCTGCAGGCCGATGCTCTATCCACTGAGCCAAACCGGTTTCGGCAGGGAGCACAGGTCTTAACCACAACAGGGTGTGCCTAGCTGGGAATGGTGGTCCTCCCTCTTCAGAGGGCCTTGGAGCTCTGTTCTGATCGTCTCCCATCTTGGTGTACCAAGGCCACATGATCCCTGGAGTGGGCGTGAGACCACCAGGGACTGAACTGGACCATCTGGACAAAGGGTGGGAAGCTCAGGGCACTTGGGTCCTTCCTTCCTGTGGTGGCAGATGCTGAAAGGGTCTGTTCTATCAGGATGCTTTGGCCCCTGGGGAGATCTTGGTGACAGATGAGGGGTGCACCCAGGGCCCTTCCCCAGGCTGGGCTCCTCCTTGTCACCACAATCCTGCGTCCTCAAGACGCCTTCCTTCAGCAGCCTGTGGACTTGCTTTTCTCTCTCCTGGCTGCCGTGTTCCTCCCCAGGCCTCCTGCACTCAGCCCTCTGCCCACCTGCCACCCTCTCCCCTGCAGCAGCCTCAGAAGGCAGCACCCCTGGCTTGGCTTCTCTGGGGAGGCACTGGGAGTGGAGCTCCGATGGGAGTTGGGATCTAAGGTGGGGGGAAGGGAAGCTTCTTTTTCTGTGATTTATCTCCACCAAAACTCTGCACCCATGTGGCCGGCAGGGAGGCGATGGGGACCTTGCCACCTGCTGCTACAGAGGGGCTTCTGGTGAAACACAATGATCAGCGGACAATTTCACCTCACTTCCCTCTTCCCACCCTTGGGGTTCAATTTAATTAAGCACCTTGTTACACCAGGCTCTAAAATGAAGCTGAGACTTAGGTATTAGTCTCTTCAAACAAGGTTGTGAGTGGGACAATTGCCACCCGCAGGGCCAGGCCTATGCTGCTGCCTTCCCCTCATGGGGGCAATGGTCCAGGGCCAGTGGGGTCTCCAGCGTCTCTTGAGGAGGCCCTACCCACCTGCAGCCCTCTGAGGAGGCCCTACCCACCTGCAGCTCCCTTCCCCAGCTCCTGGGCATCAGTGGTGATCTCACCACTGGCCCCTCCGTCCTCCAAGGCTATTGCACCACACCAGAAACAGGAGTCCTCCAGTTTTATTTACTTTATTGAACTTAAGAACTTTTTAATAACTTAGACAACAAGTTTTAACAACACTAGAAACAAGAACATTTCTGACCAGTACAGAGTGAACACACACAGAAAATTGAGTCATCTTATTCAGGTTGGTGTCTGATTGTGTAGAATTGCCGCCTGGAAAACAGAAGGCTAGTAAGTAAAGTGCACTGAGAGCCAGTCAAGCAGCCAGGACCCAGTGGGGTTGGGGGAGGTGGGAAAGCAGAAGCAGCTCACACTACTCAAGGCCAAAATGGTAAGAAAAGCGGCGCAGGAACAGGCTAAGGACTGGTGGCTGGCCCCTTCCCCAGCCATTCCCTTTGAGCAAAGACAGCCACAGCCAGAGCCACAGAGGACTCCCGTGTCCCCCTGGATGGGAAGAGCTTCCTGGCAGGGGAGCAGGTCTATGAGGCCAGGGCACCCTGAGGTTCAGAGACATATTTCTCCCTGTGGGACACCAGCACACATTCAGTGAGGAGCCTCCCTCATGCCATTCTCAGGTCTTCTTCCTCCCTGGCCAGCTCAGGAAGAGGCTGGAGCTGAGGATCGAGTCACCCAGAGGTGAGACCTGGGCTTGAAAGGGGCACATCTGTGTATCATCCCCAAGGAGGCCCCTGGTCCTCCTCCCATCTTATACAGCCCGTGTTGCTCTCCTTTTTCTGAGGCTGTCCCCAGAGATCGACGGGTGGAGTTGGCAGGCAGGCTGGAAGGCTCCCAGAAGTGGTCCTGGTTGGACAGGGCTGGGGTGGAGGGGCCACCAGGACCAGGGGCTCCCAGGTGACTTGGCACAAGGAAGGAAGCCATCAGGCCCTGTTAGTGGGAAACTACAGGGGGCACGTGGGAGCCTTGATCCCCAGTCTTATGGTGAGGCAGGAGGAGTACTTCACCCAGGCCCCAGGCTCCATCTGGGCAGCTGAGAAGGGCAGATGTGGTGAGACTGGGCCACTCCGTCCCTGGGGCTGACCACACTACTGTGGTTTTCAGTCTCAGGAACTCTTGAGTACTTGGGCTGACGGCAACCAGTGTCAGAGCAGATGTGGGACCGGGGGTGGGTGGTGAGGGCCAGGGCCTCTCCTGGCTCCCCTCTGGGCTGTTCCTGGCCATGCTGGTACACCAGTCAGCAGCACAGCCCGGGCCTCCAGGACCAATCCAAGCCCATCTGGAGGAGAGTCTCCTGTGTGATCCTGGGTGTGGGGGATCCAAGCCTGGGACAGAGAGATGGGTCGTGCATGGTTCCCTGTCTCCACCCACCCCCAGTTCATCCTTTACCCTCTAGTCACATCATGTCCCCAGGAGCTACGCCCACCTCCCCCACCCAAACTGAGAGGCTTGTGCCCAACTGTCGAGGAGCCCTTGGTTAAGCCTGGGGGGTGTGTGTGTGGGGGAAGACCTGGCTCTGTGGGTGAGGGCCTTAGCTGCCCAGGGGATCCTTGGACTCATCTCTCTAGTGCCCATCTCAGCTCAGACTGTCCTCCTGGTGTTTCCTGTGACTGCCCATACCACTGCAAGGAAAGCTAGTTCCCCCATTCCCCACCCGGAACCTCTCTCTCCCTAGCTCCCCTGGGAGCCTTGTGATCCCCTGCCCCATCCCACTGGGCCAGGTCTTCCAGAAGACTGGGGTGCAGGTGGGGAAGTGCAGGCCTTAGGGAAGATTTAGCTCCACCACTTCTTATCTGTGTGACAAGGGCAAATGTGAGCCCCCTCCCAGAACCCCAGTTTCCCATGTCAGCAGGTAGAGAGAATAGAACACCCTCTTGGTGTGCTAGGAGTGACATCGTCCTGTCCTTCCCCATGCCAGAACCAGACCTCTGGGCTGCCCCATACCTTGGGCCTCTGCCTGGCAGGCCCTTCATCTCCTCCTCAGCCAGGCCCTTCACTCAGCTGCTACCAGGAAGCTCTAGGGGCAGGGGGTCCTTGGGCACAGATTTGACTCTTGATGAGGCTGTAGAAGGGGCGAGTCACTGGCTACAAACACTGGTTCCTGAAACAAAGAAATGGAGACTTGAGAGTTGCCTCCCTACCCAGAGAGGGCCCCAGTTCTCCACGTGTTGCCTTCTCTACAAGCCCCTTCTCCATCTGCTCTCCCCACCCCAGCCTGAAACCTGCCTCTGCTCAAGGAAATCCACATTTTCCCAGGTGCTGTGGGTTCACAGGGCACTCCTGGACGTTGTCGGGGCCAAAGGAGGGCATTCTGTGGCAAGGGGAGGGCTGGAGATGGCAGAAGAGCAAAACTGGGGGACTGCTAGGGAGGAAGGCATCTTCCACTCTTCCTCAAAGAGGAAGGAGGGGAGCAAAAGGGAGAGCAGGGGCAGGATTCAGGGGGCTGCAGAGAGCCCCGGGGCCTGAGCGCTGAGAAGGGGGCAGACCTGGGGTTCCAGGCTACCTATCCAGGAGGGCGAAGTGTGGTACCATGGGCCACCCCAGACCGTTCCCCTCCATTGCCTCTTGCTCAGGTGACACCTCCTGGGCCTCCGGGGATAGAGGTGGGGGAGGGGCTGGCTGTGGGCGGGAGGGGACACCCAGGTCTCCATGGGTGGTGGGCCAAATCGCTGAGATGCAAGATGCCTAAGCTACAGCCACCCCTCACCCCCAAGTTGGAATCATGGCAAGGGACTCCAAGAGCCTGTGACTCTGCCTCCGCTCCGCAGCTTTCTGGGCTGGCTTCCTTGGGTCCTTCCACTACCTCTCCCCCCCCCCCCCCCGCACAACCCCAGGGGGGGGGGGGAGACGTTTAGATGCCATGGCAACCGCCTCCCTCCAGCCCGCAGGTGCAACCTCTCTCTGGCAGCCTACCTTTTTGGTTGAGACCAGTCAAAGCAAGTCCCTGCAGCCGCATTTCTTTCTGGTTTCCCACTTTGGCCAATGTGAGGCAACAGGTCGGCTGCAGTCAGAACATTTTCTGGAGCCCTACGGAAAGGGCCCGTTTTGTCCGTTTCCGTGCAATGCTGCACTGGCCGCAACTTGCGCGTGTGCGCAGGTCACGCCTGGGTCCGGGGTTCGGTGGCCCTGGCGGCTCGGTGGCCAGCGTCCTCTCGTGGAGCTCTAGGGTCCAGGGGCCCGGGCCACCCCTCCTCCTTTCCGCGCCGCGTCCCGGCGACCTGGGCGGCCCGGCTGTCCTCCATGTGGGCGGGCGGTGGGAGCGGCCCCCTCCTGCGGGGCCGCCGGGGCCACAGGCGCTCACTCGATCCGCACCTGCAGGCGGACGTTGAACATCACGGAGGCCACGATGTAGAAGTAGGGGAAGTTCACGCGCAGCCGCCAGGCCAGGTCGAAGAAGGTGAGCAGCGTGCGCGTGAGCCCCTTGCAGAAGGCGCCGTAGGAGCCGCGGGCCGCGGCCAAGCGCGAAAGTCGCACCGCCACACCGGACAGGGCCGCAGCCGCCGCCGCCACCGACAGAGCCGCGGATGCCGCCATGGGCCGGGCAGGGTCAGGCCCCGCGGACCCGCAGGAGCACGAGCCAAGGGCAGGTGGACTTGAGGCCGGGGCACCCTCAAGCCCCGCCCTCGGTCTTCTCCCGGACAGGGCACTGGTTGCCGCAGCAGCAGCAGCTATGGCTCCTCCTCTGCCGCTCTAGAGCTGCGCAGCCATCTTGCCAGCGTAGCTCCGCCTCTACCCTAGCCACACCCCTTACTGGGAGCCACAAAGCTGCGGCTAGAGATATAGCCCCGCCTATGGAACCAGCTCAGCAAGCAAGCCTCATTGGAGATGCCACTGGGCCTGCTAACCCAAGCTCCTAAGAGCAGAGTTAGAGGGCCTGAGCTAATTGAAAGGCACTGCTCCCCTGGAGGGGTGTAGAGGGGTGGGGGGTTGGAGTGTATGGACAGCTGTGTTGATTCTGTACAGTGGGCCCATCAGAAGGCCCCTCCTCTTCACGACCCTCCGCAATGTCTTTTACAGAGCTTTAGGAACATCATTTTACTACAGACTGCAACTCATCTACACCAGGGAGTTAAAAAATATCACAGAAATTCCAAGTTACTTGGCAATTTCACCTACAAATGGTAGCCTGAGACCTGTGGGCACAAAACCAGGAAGAGACCTAGCTAGGACTGGATCTCAGATCTGGGTCTCAGATCTGCTGAATAATACCCCTTCTCTTTACAACTAACTGTATAACATTAACAGGAGTAAGAAGAAATACTGTTAAGAAAGAGACAAGTGGGAAAGTGAAATATTCTGATTTGGTCTGAGTCATCTTGAAACCAGATCCTCTCCATAGGTTGCCTTGAATTGCCCAGGACATTACCCTTCTCTCATTCAATACTTCTTCAAGTATTTATTAAACACTGATTATCCTCCAGGCTTTGTTCTATGTGCTGGAAGCAAAGTAGAGAAAGGCAACAAAATCCTTGCTCCCAAGGAGCTAATATTTATTTATTTATTTATTTAAAAAATATATTTTATTGATTTTTTTACAGAGAGGAAGAGAGAGGGATAGAGAGTTAGAAACATCGATCAGCTGCCTCTTGCACACCCCCTACTGGGGATGTGCCCGCAACCAAGGTACATGCCCTTGACCAGAATCGAACCTGGGACCTTTCAGTCCGCAGGCCGACGCTCTATCCACTGAGCCAAACCGGTTTCGGCAAGGAGCTAATATTTCATTGGAGGGTGAGCATGGCGGGGGGAAGGGGGGGAGAGACAATACATCTGCAAGTAAATCAATAGATAAGATTTTTCAGCTAGTAACCAGGGACATACAATATAGCAGGAGTGTGTAATAGAGTGTTTCACACTAAAAGAGAACTATTTCATAGAATTTGGTCAGGGAAAGCAACTCTAAGGAGGTTACATTTTAGCTGAAATCCAAGGGACTATGGGAAGTAAATAACTTTGAAAAAGCTAAAGGAAGAGCCATCCAGGTTGAGAGAACAGCAATTGCTGATGCAGTAAGGTTGATTCTGCTTAGGCACTGTTGATGAAGTCTTTGCCCAAGCTCTTTTTAGAGGTAATATATTTTTTTCTGCAAAGAATGCAGGTCAATAAGATAAGTGGATACACATAATGGAATTGTATGTTATACTTGAAAGTAATAGACTAGATATACACACAGCAAGTCTACAGATGAAAAAAGTAAGAAAGAGGATGAAATATATATAACAAAGTACCATTTTGGTAAAATGAAAGTGGGTGCACAGGACATAAGAAGTCAGGTTTTCACTGTCCCAAAAATAAGTTACAAATAAGCAAGAAGGAAAGTAAGAATGAACCCTGTGGTGCTGGACCACACTTGGAGTAGAAGGCTGAATAGTCTGTATTTTATGAATCATTCATAATTTATGTATCTATGCAGCCCCTTTTCCTAGAGTTATTGGGTGCTTATTATGTGCCAGGGTTATTTGTAGTGTTTGTCTGCCAATGGGCAAGGTTTCCCTATGATATACACTCAGGAGTCATAATGTGAGCCAAAATGGGTGCATCTTGAACACTTATTAGCTAATTCCGTTTTCCAAAGTGTCGGCAGCAATCCAGTGGATAAAAGTTGCACCACCTGTCCTGTCCTATTCTTGATATAACCCATTACAATTTTTGCCAGTCTGAGAGATGTGAATTGGCATGTCATTGTGCTTTTAATATACATTTATTTGTCCAGTTACTGATGAAGCCAAGAATCTTTTATTTTCTTTTTTTAAATATATATATTTTCATTGCTTTCAGAGAGGAAGGGAGAGGAAGAGAGAGATAGAAACATCAATGATGAGAGATAATCATTGATTGGCTGTCTCCTGCATACTCCCCCACTGGGGATCTAGCCCATAACCCGGACATGTGCCCTTACTGGGAATCGAACTGTGACCTCCTAGTTCACAGGTCAATGCTCAACCACTGAACCACAGTGGCCTGGCATGCCGAGTATCTTTTCAATGTCTATTGGCAATTTGGTTTCCTCCTCTATGAACTGCTTCTTCCAAATCTTCTGTCCACTTTTCTTTTTTTTTTCTGTCCACTTTTCTATTGGACTATTTGGTAGAAATAAAAATTATTTTTAGATTGATTTTACATCTAGAATGCTTGCTAAACTCTCTTAATAATTTGAATGATTAATATGTGATTCTCTCAGAGGGAAGGTGGGGGTGGGGGTGGGTAGGAAGAGATTAACCAAAGAACTTGTAAGCATACATGCATAACCCATGGACACAGACAATAGTGTAGTGAAGGCCTGGGGCAAAGGGCAGGGGCTGGCTAGAAGGGGTCAATGGGGCAAATAAGGAGGACATATGTAATACTTTAAACAATAAAGTTTTAATAAAAAATAAACATTAAAAAATATCTGAAATTGAACAACAAAATAAGACTCAAAGCATGGAGGCATGGAACAGACTGACATACCTCTATGTGGGGTTGGGGGCATGAGGAGAGATAAACCTAAGAACTTATATACTTATATGCATAGCCAATAGACACGGGCAATAGGGTAGTGAAGACCTAGGGGAGTGTAGAGGCTGGGAGGAAGGAGGTGAAGGGGGAGAAATGGGAAATATCTGTAATACTATCAACAACAAAAATATGTTTTAAAAAATATCTAATTCTTTGTGCTTTCTAAGTAGAAAATCCTATAATCTGTAAAGAATGACAGTTTTCTATGTTTTTTTTCTAACCTTATATGGATTTTTTTTTTTTTGCATTACAAAGCCTAGTTAAAACTTTCAGTCTCCAGTGCTTCCTTGGTCTTGATCTTGATCTAAAAGGGGATGCTTTCAAAGTCTCACTGTGGATAGTTCTTATTCCAAGTATCTATCTCACTAACTCTCTAACTTCCTTCAAGTCCTTGCTCAACTATTAATTTTCTAATGAAGCTTATTCTGACTACTACCCTATTCTGACATACAACTTGCCACCCTTCTCCAGTACTCCAGAACTTCCTTTCCTGGTATATTTTTCCAAATTTTCAACATACCATATGTTTTAGTTATTTATTGCTTTAGCATCTACCCTTTCCTCAAGCCACAAGAATGTTATTTCTACATGGACCAAAGTTTTTGTCTTTCTGTTTGTTGATTTATTCCAAGTGCTCAGGAGAGTATATCTGTCAGTACTCAACAAATATTAATTAAATGAATGAATAAATGGAAATTATTTGGCAGAGTAACTGGCTAGCATAATGATGTAAGCACTCAAAAATGATAGTAGTGCTCAGCCAGCATGGCTCAGTGGTTGAGCATCAAACTATGAACAGGAGGTCACGGTTCGATTCCTGGTTGGGGCATATGCTCAGGTTGCAGACTCAATCCTCAGTTTGGGGTGTGCAGGAGGCAGCTGACCAATGATTCCCTCTTATCATTTATGTTTCTCTCTCTCCCTCTCCCTCTCCCTTCCTCTCTGAAATCAATAATATATATATATATAGATATATATATATATATATATATATATATTATTTATTTATTTATTTATTATAATATATATTTTTTAAATGTATTTCTTTATTGATTTCAGAGAGGAAGGGAGAGGGATAGAGAGATAGAAACATCAATGATGAGAATCATTGATCTGCTGCCTCCTGCACGCCCCCCATTGGGGATCGAGCGTGGAACCCAGGCATGTGCCCTTGGCCAGAATCGAACCTGGGACCCTTCAGTCCGCAAGCCGACGCTCTATCCACTGAGCCAAACCGGCTAGGGCATATATATATTTAAATGGTAGTAGTGATTAAGAAAGAATTCCATGATAAACTACCACTAGACTCTATAAAAGGTATTGGCCATCCCTAAAATGTTACATACCCACAAGTACACACACACACACACACACACCACCCAAGCAGCAGGTAATAATTTCTGGGTTTTATTTTCATTTGATCCCATTCTCATGCCCATAACCCCTTGCAGGCACCATTCCAGACAGAGTCTACTCTGAAAAGCACTTCTGCAAGATGCGGAGGCTAGAGGGATGCATTCTTTCTCTGGCACTGGTGGTGGCAGGCTAGTGCAGGCTTAAGGGAGTGGGGGTTCCTGCAGCTTTCTCAGACTCCACATTCCCATCAGTCTCCAGTTCTGGGGCATCACGAAAGCTCTGGCTTTGGCACATCTAGCACTGTTCTGTATTGTTTTCTCTTTAACTGACTATTCTGGACTAATCTAAGGGATTAGACAGACAAGTTCATTTCTTCATTGAATTTCTAATAAGGAAGATATGGCCAAGGGAATAGGCAGTTACCATATAGTGCGAAGGGCCCATCCATCAGTTTGTTAGTCAGTCAATAAAAATTGGCAAGGGCTTACACCAGAGTCCCAGACACTGTGCTAAGAAATATGAAGAAATGAGGCTTGGTGTCTGGAGAAAAAAAGATGTCAAACAAATGAGGAATGAATAAACAACTCAAGGCAATGTGTGTTCATAAGAGACTTTCAGAGTGCTGATGTCTCTGAGCACCTAAAGCAGGGGTGGTGGGGAGCCTTTTTTCTGCCAAGAGTCATTTGGATATTTATAATCCATTTAATATAAATTTACGTTGCTGTGGAAAAGGATCCTAGATTTATTGCATTTTGAGTCCCACCTGTGGTTGCACTGGCAGGGCCAGCCCAAATGATTTTGCAGGCCTTATATGGTCCATGGGCTGGAAGTTCCCCATCCTGATGTAAAGGATGGCTGGTCACCCTGGCAATTGATCCAGCGTAAAGGGGCCAAGAAAATGTTACCAATTCGAGGCCCACTAGGGACTTTAGTCTTATTGTCAGAGCAACTAAAGAGTATTATTAGATGAGAACCAATTCAGAAATTGCAGAGTACGTACAAAGAAAGATCTAAAATCAATTACCTAACCTGCCACCTTAAGAAACTAGAAATAGAAGAGTGACCTAAGCAAAAAGCAAGGCGAATGAAAGAAATTATAAAAATTAAAACAGAAATAAATGAACTAGAGAATAGAAAACAATGGAAAAAATCAATAAAACCAAAAGTTGTTTCTTTGAAATAAAAAACCAACTCTACCTAAACCTTTAGTTAGAGTGACCAAGAAAAAAGAAGACTCAAATCACTAAAATCAGAAATGAAAGAGAGGACATCTCTACCTTTAAAAAAAAGTATAAAAGAATGCTATGAACAATTACATGCCAAAAATTAAACTAAATGAAATCATAATTAACTGAAGAATAAATAGACATTGAATTGCCAATTTTAAATAGGTGATTAGTATGGTATGTGAATTGTATTTCAATGAAGCTACTATAAAAATTAAAATTAAACCTTCAAAATAAAGAAATAGAAAATCTGAATAGACAAGTAAAGAGATTGAATTCATAAGTAAAACAATTCACACACACACACACACACACACACACACACACACACACACACAGTAGCTAAGGTTTAGAGTAATTCACTGGTGAATTCTACAAATCACTTAAAACATAATGAGTACCAATCTTTCTCAAACTCTCCCAAAATAGCAGAAGAGGAGAGAATACTCCCCAACTCATTCTATGAGAGTAGTTTTACCCTGATACAAAAACTAGACAAAAACATCACAAGAAAAAAAATAACCTCAGGCCAGTGCCCCTTATGAATATAAAAACAAAAATCCTCAAACTAATCCAGCAACATATAAAAGGATTGTACACAATGACTGTATTAATTGGCTAAAATGCCATAGCAAAATATCATGGACTGGATGACTTAAACAACAGAAATTTATTTTCTCACAATTTTGGAGGCTAGATGTCTAAGATCAAAATGTCAGCAAGTTGGATATTTTTCTGAGATCTCTTCTCTTTGGCTTGCAGATGGTCATTTTTTCCCCCTGTATCTTCACATGGTTTTTCCATTATCTGTATTTGTATCACAATTTCCTCTTATAAAGCCAGTAGTGATATTGGATCAGGGCCCATCCTAATCACCTCAGTTTAACTTAATTGCCTCTTTACAGATCCTATCTCCAAACACGGTTACATTCTGAGGCACTTGGGATTAGAACTTCAGCATATAAATTTTAGGGGTACACAATTCAGCCCATAAAAATGACCAAGTGGAAGACAACTCAAACAATTCTTGTTGGAGTGAGAGGGCAGCTGCTGTCGGCCAAGTCTCTGTCGGTCACCTGGGTCCTGATCTGAGCTGGGCATGGGAAGCACGAAGCAGCCATGGGGGCAGGAGACCTCCCTCAGAAGGGGCTAGGATTCAGGCCCCTGCAATGTTGGGGGGGGTGAGGGTCTGTGCCCCACCTCTGTTGATCCCCAAATTCTCTCCTGATGGCCCCTCTGCGACTGTGCCTGTCTTAGGTTGTTCCTTCCTTGAGGAATCTTACCCGTCTCTGGCTAACCAGCCATCCTCCGGGGCCAAGCAGGGTGACGTGAGGTTCAGTTTTGTCTCCTTGGTAGCTTATGCCCCCGTGGCCTCCATGCCCAGCTCCTGTCTTGGGATCCCCTCGCCTGCTGGCGGGGCCCCAGCCCTGATCACATATCTTTTGGAACCCGGGTTTCTTCTCCAGGGGGGGCTCAGTTCGCCCTACTGGGTGAGAGACAGATCCATGGCACCAGCCATAACGAGACTTCAACCTCAACATGAACAGAGAGCTCATGCAACAGCTGTGAGCAATTGAATTGTGTCAAGAGGGTCTCTCTTGGCCTAAAGGGTAAGAGGGACCAATATAGAGTGCTCAGGTGCCCTCCCAGGAGGCCCTCCACACAACGAAAAGGGTTAAATCCTTACATGTCCTTTTTAAATTGCTGCCAGACATTCCAAGAATTAGTTTGTACGTTTGCTTGGGATAATTATATATTATGCTGTAGTAATTCTAAAGTATCAAGTGATGTGTTAAGTTTGTCTCCAAGCACCAAACAGATGACTTTTTTTTTTTTTTTATTCCCAAGGGTGCGAGGAACTATTATAAGTATTGGGGGTGATCCAAATCTGGGGATAAATTTTAATGATAGTGTAGAATAATATCATGTAAGGATATTCTTTGTTCTCATCCATGGGAATTCCCTTTCAAACTGGCTGTCCATTTCTTTTTATGTAGACAAGGTCTTAGTTACATTTTTTTGCACCTCTACCGGGGGCACGTAGTGATAGTAGTGACACCCTTTCTTTGGTATCCACACAAGCCAGAAACTTCTCTTTAATTGTATACACAAAGGGGCATTGTTTTGATTTCGTGTCCTACAAAAGGGAAGCTGGGTGGAGACCCCTGTGTATTTATACTTTCTTGCCCCACCCATGGACCTCCTATATGTCCAGGGTGTTTGGTATTATTGGTAACTACATTAGTCAGGGGATCAGCCCACGTAAGGGGTCTTACTCATGAAGGGTCAGAAACATAAGATCAAAATACTTACCCTCTTGTCCCAGGTAAAATTACCGTACATCTGATGATTGCTAGTGTGGCTAGAAAGGCGTTCTCAGGCATTCTTGGTTTCTGGTTATCTCACAATTTCTTCCCTGAGGTTTGACGTTCTGATTGATGTTTCTCTGTTTCTAGATCTATTTTCTCCCCATCAATTTATGTTGTTCATTATATTCGGGTTTATGATATCTAAACCCAGCCTACCACCAGGAATGCTCAGGACCTACTCAAGAAGGCAAATAATCCCTTCCACCAATATTTACAGGGTAAAACAAGATTATTGTTAGAGTAATAAATTTGACAGTAAAATAGTAGTCAAGTTTTCAGGCAAATTTAAATTGGCCAGTTGAAACAAGTGAATATTCTAGAAAAATAACTGTACTGGACAAAAAGGTGTCCCTAAAGTATCAACTAAAATTTTTATTGGTACTTCATCTCACGATAAAATTGTGCACCATGTAATGAACCTAAAACAGTAATATTATAGTACAAAAAATTAAAATTTAAAAGCCATCAAGACTACATTATAAAATTTTCAGAAGCCTCCTAACATTTGAATCAAAAAAGGAGGGGATAGTGGAGTAATATCATGTAAGGAAAGATATCCTGTAAGTAAGTTACATCTAGAAAGTTAATACTTTAGAAAATTAATTGTAAGGCTGAAAGCAAGACACCCATGAAAAACACACAGGGTGATAAGGCAAGCCAGAGGAAAATCGTTTGGGCAAAAATTGAAGGGGGATCCCCAGTCAAATTTATGGAGAGTGTTCCTTTATTAACTTTTGGTCGAGAATATGTTTGTGTGTTTTCAGAGGACAACTCCGAGACCATGTGGATTCTAGCAAGAGAGGAATCGACAGGACTACTCCAGCCATGAAGACAGAGGAGAGGCAGTCCAGAGACAGAAGACGCTGATGTGGCCTTCCCATACTAGCAGTTAGCAGCTGTGCGTCACTGCAGATTGCCCAGGACCAGGCCAGACAGAGTCGGACCTGCATTACCACCAGTTGTCCACCATCCAGAACTGAAATGTCAGTGCTGACATGTACACATGAGGAACTGTTGGACATTGAAATTGGGTCTCAAGAGAACTGTTGGCCCAGAAAGAAACTCACTACAGACCGATTCATTTGCCTGTCACCATAACCATTATTGCTTGTCTCATTTTCGGTTCTTATAAGTGTATTTCTAAGAGCACATGATCTCACTCATCTAGGGGAAATGGTGAACAACATAGACTGATGAACAAGAACAGACCCAGAAACAAGGAGGCATGGATCAGACTGTCGGGCCTCGGGGGGAGGGTAGGGAAGGGTGGGGATAAAGGGAGAGATCAACCAAAGGACTTGTGTGCAGACATATGAGCCCAGCCAGTGGTTAAGGACAACAGGGGGGTGGGGGCATGTGTGGGGAGGGGGGTGGGATGGAAATGGGGGGACGAGGACAAATATGTGATACCTTAATCAATAAAGAAATTATAAAAAAAAATGACCAAGTGGAATTTATCCCAGAAATACAAAGTTGGTTAAAAATTAAAATCAATCAATGTTGTACACCATATTAATAGGATAAAGGCCCAAATCACATGATCACCTCCATAGAAAAAAACATTTCATATAAACAAACATCCTTTCGTGTATATTCCATTGAGATCTTCTCCTAAAACCTCCCATAAAATTTCTGCCTGTAGTAAATGTATAAGAACCCTCAAAACAAAGACCTAGGGTGGGTTCTCTCTATGCCCATGCCTTTCTTTCCCCTCAGAAGTGCATCTTTACTTTTCTTTCCTAAGCTCTAAGGGTCCCCAGGAGACTTGGTACCAGGGGAGCAACCAGTGGCAGTTCATCCTCGGCTTACCCCCTGAACCTATCTATCTTCAAAGCCCCCTGTTCTCTGAATTTTCAGTGACCTAACAGCAGCCCCACTGTGGTTCACTTCTTTCCTATAAAATTTCTAGACATCTAAAGCAGAGTACTGCCTAGGCTCTCTCCTGTTGCTTCTTCTAACCTAAGCTTTTCCTTTGTTTCACTGTCCCCAGTTTTAATAAATGTACTCTCAAAATCACCAGGACTCATATTCTGAAAGATTTCCTGCATGAAGTGAAGAACTCACACAGTACCGGTTGGCCTGAGGGAGAATGGTTCTGGGCTGGTCTCTTTCCAGTGAAATTATGACAGCAAACGTGATTTTGTAATTTTGTGAATCATGATTGAGTTATTTCAGAAAAGAGAGACAAATTTGTAAAAGGTTTCTGTTGTTTTGCTGTGTCTAGGGAAAAGAACAGGCAAATGTATATTGCCTTTGTTTGTTTGTTCACTTGTTTTATTGATTGATTGTCTCACACTGACCTGTATTCAACTCACTAGAGAAGAGTATTTTCAAAGGAACAGTGTTTTTATGGCAATTTTGCTTTTAGAGAGAAGTTGTAGTCTTGGATTCTGTACTTGATGTCAATAGAACTTTAGTTCTTAGACTTGTTTTTTTCTTCAGAAGATTTCCTTCTAATTCTAAATGTTGAGATGGCTTTTAAAGCCAAGGTTGTGTTTGCCATACTTATCAAGAAAATAAGAATGGATATCAGTACACAGTTTTTATTTTGCTAAGTGGAACATCTGAACAGGGTAGAATATAGACTGAAGGAGAACCCAATAAAGAACCACAAACTGCATAAAAAAGAAAGAATGTTTTAGACTTATAAATATCAAGTTAAAACCCTATCAAAGTGGTGCTGTAAAAGATTAGATGTTGCCGAAACCGGTTTGGCTCAGTGGATAGAGCGTCGGCCTGCGGACTGAAAGGTCCCAGGTTCGATTCCGGTCAAGGGCATGTACCTTGGTTGCGGGCACATCCCCAGTAGGGGGTGTGCAGGAGGCAGCTGATTGATGTTTCTCTCTCATCAATGTTTCTAACTCTCTATCCTCTCTTCCTCTCTGTAAAAACAGCTGATCGATGTTTCTAACTCTCTATCCCTCTCTCTTCCTCTCTGTAAAAAATCAATAAAAAAAAAAAAGATTAGATGTTGTGTTGTACAATAAAATTAGTTTTTTACTATGTGAATCCAGTGTTTGTTTCTGTAATTACACTGTGCTCAGTCAATCTCTTTGGTAAGTCATCTCACCTGCATGTCTCAATGTTTTTATGCAATTCAAATACTTCTTTCAAGGCTTTAAGGACAGGAAAAGTTTCTACATATCTGAAACACCTTGAACTTCCTTTCTTAAAATACTTCCCACTATCTATCCTATATAATAAAAGGCCAATATGCAAATCCATAGAACAACAGAACGACCAGTCACTATGATGTGCACTGACCACCACGGGGCAGATGCTCAACACAGGAGCTGCCCCCTGGTGGTCAGTGCGCTCCCACAGGGGGAGCACCGCTCAGCCAGAAGTCGAGCTCATGTCTGGAGAGCACAGCGGTGGTGGCGGGAGCCTCTCCCACCTACGTGGCAGCATTAAGGACCCCTTGGGGGGATGTCCGCCTACCAGCTTAGGCCCACTCCCTGCAGGGACATCCCCCAAGGGGTCCCAGACTGTGAGAGGGTGTAGGCCGGGCTGCGGGACACTGCCGCCCAGTGCATGCATGTTGTGCACTGGGCCTCTAGTAGTCAAATAAGCAAGAACAAAGAGAAAAATCCATCTGCTCTTCCCTCTTCCATGTTAGTATAATGAAATCATCATTAGACTAAAGTTTTACAGCCTATTACCTCCACCTTGTTTTCTGAACCTAATAAATTGCTATTTTTTAAGGACTGAAACCATCTAATATCAGTAATACCATATGGTTCAGTGTAAGTATATTATTATATAAAAAGTAGATTATAAAATATGATAGTACACAGAAATATCAATATTATGCTGTTCCTTAAGACATTTTCTTCATCTATATCTAGAATCACAAATTCAAATGAAATGCAACAGATGCACTGAATGTGTGAGGTGGCTAGACATAAGAACTAAAGGTGACATGGAGGCAAAGGTGAACTGAAGAATCCATGTTTATCCAAAATTGATTAAAATCCTTAAAAAATAAAAGCAAAATGGCAGTCATTATAATAAACCCAAGACAATTAACAGTCTCACTTGCTATCACTTTCTCACAAAAATTATATAATTATGTGAGGATTCTGTTTGAGTGACAGATAATATTTGACTGTATGCAAATCAGGATCATAATGGCATACTGTTTGCTGCAACAAAGATGTGGGGTTTTATATGCAAGAATTAAGTTAAATAAAGCAGTTTATTCTAACTATGGCTACTTTTACAAACATAAATATTATGTTCTTCAACTTTTATGTCTTAATATAAAAACTTTACTAGTAGCAAGCTTTGTAGTATATATACTGAAAGGTTTTCTAGATTAAAATAACATCAATAAATAATGTAATACTTGTTCTAAAGATGATACTAATAATGTTACTTCTAATTCCTATTTGATGAACCCCTACAAATTATTGGTATTTGCTCCAAGAAACTCTGCAAGTATTATCTCATGTAATCCCTTTACATTAAACCTATATGATAATTTTTTCACTAGGTTAGAGACAAGGAAATGAGTATCAGAGGCTATCCTCACACTCTCTAAAAACAAACAATTCCCAAGAAATTCTTAGCATGCAAACCCATTATGTAAATAAACAAAGAATTTTTTAAAACTTGTGTAAAAGCATTGCAATATGGAAAATTTTGCTATTGTACTAGAGATAAAATATATGAGAGACAGTTCCTAACTTTGCTTAGATGTTCAGAGAACTTGCCAACACTAGATACCTTTTTTGGTATCAGCAGCAGCCCACTTTATTATTATTATATTTTTTAGCAAAGACATTTTATTCAAAGCATTTATTGAGTTCTTTGCTATTTTTTAATCTAAAAATATATCTGTGGTCTTCACAACTTTGCTCACCTATTTGCTTATATTTGGTCTGGGGTTGGGAGATATGTGGCTCCTTCTCAGGTATTCTGATCCTTTAATAAGTAGAAAGGTCACAGGTCCTGCAGTTATATGGGCACTAGGTGTGAATTGCATCCCTAGCTAAGCTTTCTAGATCTGTCTCTTCATTGTGAACATATTCGCTCTAGCTTGGGTGAAATCTAAGTTGATTTATATTTCTTGGATTATTTTTTTAAGGGGAAAGATATATGTCTGGGTGGCTGTTCATTGATGTGATCAGTCCAAATAAGATTCCATTTCAGCAGGACACACTGAGCAGGCATCTTCAGATCAACATGAACAACGAGGCTGACTTCCAAGTATTATCGGTGGGCCCTTGAGGACTACCTTGGAAATAAGGTACTTCGTTCCGGTGATGGTGTCTTGGGCAAAGATCTCAGAGCACATTAAGAAAAAACTTCTGTTGGCATTTTAAGTAGTCTTATTGGTCACTTGAGTGTTTGACAGAAAACTATAGAGCATTTACCTGCACCTGAGTCACGGTCATTTTTATCCTTGTTTGACTTTTTGTTACATCATTAAAATAGGAACTTTTGTTCTTCTTGGCCCCGTCATAGGCTGTCTTGTACTGTCTTGTCCCTTCCCCTGTGATGGGTTCCTGGATCACTTGGGCCGTAGTGAACTGCCAGTTACATTCCTGCTTTGTTTAGTTAGCTGTATGCTTATCTTAGGCTGGCATATAGAATTCACTTGGCACAGTTGTGCACAGGAACTGTTGCACTGCTCCCTGGTTTCATTATCATGGTGACTGTTGCTCCCAAAAAGCTTACATTTAAGAAAAGATAGAATCCTTTCAATTAAAAAAATGCTAAATGGTGATTCTACAAAGTGTAAAGTTGGTTAATATGATTTAACTTTTCCCTTCAATGGCTTAGTCCCTTTCTCCCCAATTATGACATTGCTCTCCAGATTCTGATTGATCGGAAAAATATTTCAGTGAATTTCTCTCAATAACTATAGCTCCCTGCTCACCTTTCCTATGAGTTTGTTTTGTTTTAATATAATTATGTTTTCATAGTAGTGTAGGTCTTGTAACTTGGGAAATTTCTGGTTAACCTGATGACCATATTTTAATTTTATAGCTTTTTAAATATATGTTTAACTAGTGGTTCTTTTTAGTTATATAAATTTTCATTCCTGGATTGGCTTTCCATTCCATTTTTTTTCTAGCAATCTTTTGGAGGAGTAAACTGCTGATAATGATAATAATGAGTGTAGTGTACACATTCATTTTTCATTTTTGCCATATTCAAAGGGATTTCCCAGGAGCATTTGTGAGCACAGATAGGGGTTCCCACAGCCAGTAACTGTGTTGTGAGGATAGACATCATATAAGGAACCCACCTCCTCAAGGCATGGCTTTCTAATGAATAGTGTGATGTGAAGAAATGCAATACATTCCTAAATGTTAGCATATTAAAATATTTAACTGCATGGTTTACTATTGGAAGTAATATTTTAAAAATATATAGAGAAGTAGAAAACATAGTCAAGAAGGTAACAAAATGGAACTTTTCATCTCTTTCATCCTTCCCACAAAAGTCATCTTGGACTCTCCTCAAATGCCCTTCATATCTATGTTTACTACAATTCAGTTCATTTTGCCTTCAAAATGTCTTTTTAACCCTTCCCTTCTCCTGATTTCCACCACCATTGACTTCGTTAAGTTCTTTGTTAGATTTTGCTGGGGATACTTGAATAGTATTTTAATCTTTCCAAAACACAACACTGAGTCCTCTATAATTCATTCTAAAGTACAAGTCTGGTCACTTTCTTGCTTAACGTTCTTCAATGATTGTCATGTACACTCAAGATAAAAACCAAACTGCATCACTGCTATGGTCTGAATGTTTGTGTTGCCCTTTGTTGCACCCTAATGTCATTGTGTTG
This sequence comes from Eptesicus fuscus, assembly GCF_027574615.1. Classification (NCBI taxonomy): domain Eukaryota; kingdom Metazoa; phylum Chordata; class Mammalia; order Chiroptera; family Vespertilionidae; genus Eptesicus; species Eptesicus fuscus. The sequence continues at coordinate 107,935,702 of NC_072473.1, forward strand.
GTACTAGAAAGCGAGGCCTTTGAGAAGTCATTAGGTCATAAGGGTGGAGTCCTCATGAGTGGAATTAGTGCTCTTTAAGAGTCCTGACCAAGATCCCTCACCCTTTCTACCAGATAAGAACAGAGATAAAGGTGTTATGAACCCAGAACAGAGCCCTCACCCAACCATATCGGCACCATGATCTTGGACTTTCGGCCTCTAGAATTGTGAGAAATAAAGTTGTTTATAAGCCAACCAGTGCATGGTATTTGTTATAGCAGCCCGAAGGAAGTAAGACAATCACCAAGCAAAAGAAAGACTTTTATTATTGACCTCTTGCCCGTCAGCCAACACACCAATCATTTTTAGCCATTCCCAGTTCCCCAAATATATCATGGCCTCTTTTCTGTCTTTGACCTGAATCACTTTGCATGGACTGCCCTTCATCTTTCCATAGTAACCATCATGTAGATTATAGGGTGATAATTAAATAAAATATGTGAACTCTAGCAGCAGTATACCAGGATTCAAAACCAACTTCAACCACTAACGACCTGTGACTTTAGGCAAAGTACTATGTCTATGTCTATGTCTATGTCTATGTCTATGTCTATGTCTATGTCTATGAATCTCTACCTCTGTCTCTATCTATATGAACAGCTTTTTCTGTTATAATATGGAGCAGGTAACTGAATCTAACTCATAGCTTAAGCTTTAAGGATCAAATGAGGCAATTCATGTAAATATTTTCATACAATGCTTACCTCATGCATAAGTAATACTCATGAGGTCATATTCTGAGAGCTAAGGATACATTACTCAACAAAACAAGGGGGGATTCCAGTCCACATATAGTGCATATATTCTAGTGCAGTCAGACAATAAATAAAATCAAGTATATTATACAGTGTATTGAAAATGTAAAAACTCCAAAGAAGAAAACTAAAGCAGGGCATGCCAGGGGTATCAATTAAGTTAGGATGGTCAGGGAAAACCTTATTGGAAAAATGAACTTTGGCCAAAATCTTTTTTTTTTTTTTTACCAAAATCTTGAAGGAGGTGAGAAGGTGAACAATATGGACATTTATGGAAAGAATATTCCAGACAGAGGAAATAGCAGGGTAAAGACCCTGAGGTGGGAATGTGCCTGGTGAGGTTGGTGAACCTGAGGGAGACCATTGTCTCTGAAACAAAGTTGGTGGACTATCAGAGGGAAAGCTGGTGGTAAAATAAATCATGTAGTAGTTTTGGAGGACATTTTAAGCACTTTGGTTTTTATTCTGAGTGACATAAAAAAGTATACTATTTCTATTGGCTATTATTGTGTAAGAATCTTTCTGAAAAATGCACTGTTGGTGGGGCTACAAACTAGGGTAACCTCTATGGAAAACAGTATAGAGATTCCTCAAAAATCTAAAAATAGATATACCATAGATCCCAGCAATTCCGCCCCTTGGTATTTATTCAAAGAAAAGAAAGATGCAGGAGGCAGTGGATCAATTATTCTCTGTCATCATTGATGTTTATGTCTTTCTCTTCCTCCCCTTCCTCTCTGAAATCAATAAAAACGTACTAAAAAAAAAAAAAGAAACAGACTCACAGACACAGAGAACACACTGATGGTTGCCAGAGGGAAGAGGGGTTAGAAGGCTGAGTGAAAAAGGTGACGGGATTAAGAAATACAAATTGGTAGTTACAAAATAATCATGGGGGTGTAAAGTACAACACAGAGAATATAGTTAATAATATTATAATATGTATGGTGCCAGGGGGGTACTTGAAATATGTGGGGGGTCACTTTATAAAGGATAATATTGTCTACCCACTATGCTGTACAACTGAAACTAATACAAAATAATATTGAATGTCAACTGTACTTGAAAATTAATTTTTTTAAAAATATATTTTTATTGATTTCAGAGAGGAAGGGAGAGGGAGAGAGAGAGAAATAGAAACATCAATGATGAGAGAGAATCATTGATTGGCTGCCTCCTGCATGCCCCCTACTGGGGATCGAGCCCACAACCCAGGCATGTGTCCTTGACTGGAATCAAACCTGGGACCTTTGGTCTGCAGGCCAACGCTCTATCCACTGAGCGAAACCAGCTGGGGTGAAAATTAAATTAATTTTTTAAAAAGCTCTCCTCTTGCTACAGGAAGAGAAGAAATAAAATGGTAATAATAGTTTGTGAATGTTTAATCATTTATGCTATGTACCTGAAACTAATATAATACTGTATGTCAACTATAAATTAATTTTTTTAATTTTAAAAATAAAATAAATAATAATTTTAAAAAATGTTCTTTATAAACAATTGCAATAATGATTAATAATTAAATAAAAATGACAGGTTATTAGTTAATAATGAATCCACAAAATAATAGCTTTTCATCTAGGATAATTACTTTACATTCAAAAACAATAAATGTGCCCTAGCTGGTTTGGCTCAGTGGATAGAGCGTTGGCCTGCAGACCAAAGGTCCCAGGTTTGATTCTGGTCATGGGCACATGCCCAGGTTACAGGCTCGATCCCAAGTAGCAGGTGTGCAGGAGGCAGCTGATAATGATTCTCTCTCATCATTGATGTTTCTATCACTCTCTCTCCCTCTGAAATACATATATATATATATATATATATATATATATATATATATATCCTACCTAATAATAGAGAAATATACAAATTGACCGTACCTTCACTATGCCCGCAATTGGCCAGGAGGCGTGAGGGGGCACGACTCAGGGTGGCCGGGGTAGCCGATTGGGCCAGCAGGACGCTGAGCTTGCGTCACCAGTGGCAGCTTGAGCTCAGTGTCTGGGCCATGGCTGTGCTGCGGCACAGAAGGGGCCTCTGGGGCAGCGAGCTCACGTCCTGCCGTGGACCATCAAAAGCGGGGGAGCTGGGTGCCTGTCCGCTCAGGCACCAGGCCTTTCAGAAGCCTCCGCCGCAATGGAGACTTCTGAAAGGCCTGGTGCACCAGCGATCAAAAGCAAAAGCATGGGAGCTGGGTGCCTGTCCACTCAGGCACTGGAGGCTTGTGAAAGGCCTGGTGCACCAGCGATCAAAAGCAAAAGCATGGGAGCTGGGTGCCTGTCCGCTCAGGCACCCAGCTCCCCCCCTAAACATGCATGATTCAATCATGCACTGGGCCTCTAGTATATATATATTTCTTAAACCTTCTACTATCTCTCAGAACAATTTTGAAAACAGTATTTTGGAAAGAATTTTGAAGCTTATGAAGAAGCATCTTTGTCCCCTATAATCAATAAAAGATTTTTTCAGTGATGAAAAAAGAAAGACATTAATTCAAAATGATATATGTACTTTTATGTTCATTGCAGCATTATTTACAACAGCCAACATATGGAAGCAGACTAGGTGTCCATCAAAGATGAATGCATAAAGAAAATGCAACACACACACACACACACACACACACACACACACAGGAATATTTTGCAGCAATAAAAAAGAATGAAATCTTGCCATTAGCAACAACACAGACACACATGGAGGGCACTATGCTAAGTGAAATAAGCTTGGCAGGCAAAGATAAATACCTTATGGTTCCACTTACATGTGGAATCTAAAAAACTAAAACAAGCAAAGAAAATAAAACAAAAATAGACTCCTAGAAAAACAGACCAAAAGAATGGTAACCAGAAGCGAGGAGGTGTGGAAAAGGGGGGAAAGAGGTAGGGGAATATAGTCTATAATATTTTTATTAGTGACAGATGATTACTAGAATTAGTGGGGTGATGAAATTGTAAGGTATAAATATAAGTTGATGCACTATATTGTACACCTGAAACTAATACAACCAATATAAGATTGTATAGCAACTATACTTAGAACAAATAAAATTAAGCAAATTTAAAACAGGATATGTTGAAATAGCAAAGGTACTTTTAGAAAGAGGGCCAACTAATATCCAGGTGATTTAATTTATTTATTGCGAGACAAAATAAACAAACCATAAATATCGCATTCTAAAATGTAAAATTTTGTGATTTTAGTATATTCATAAAGCTCTGCAACCATGTAACATCACTACCTATTCCAGAAGAAAACAGATATCCATCATCCCCAACACCACGAGCCCTGGCAACAACAAATCTCAGTTTTGGCTCTATGGGTTTGCTTATTTCTTACATTTCCTACACATGGAGTCCTACAATGTATAGCTTTGTGACTGGCTTCTTTCAGTTAGCACACTGTTTTCAAAATACCTGTGGTAGAAGACATCACTACTTCATTCTTTTACGTGGCTAAATACTCCCCCATTGCACAGATGTACCACTTTGTTTATCCAATAATCATTGGATGGACATTCGTGTTGTTTCCTCTGGTGTGTGTGTGTGTGTGTGTGTGTGTGTGTGTTAATCGTCACCATTGATTTTTTTTTTTAGAGAGAGAGTAGGGGGTAGTGGGGGGGGGGCGAGTGGGGAGAGACCGAAAGAGAGAAACATTGATATGAGAGAGGCACATCCATTGTTTGCCTGCTGCTGGCGACCAGGGATCGAGCCTGCAATGGAGGTACTTGCCCTTGACTGGGATGGAACCAAGGACCCTTCATTCCTCGGGCTGACGCTCTAACTTCTGAGCCAAACCGACTAGGGCTCTGTTTGGCTCTTATTAATAAAGTTGACATGCATATTTGTGTACGATTGCTTGCGTGGACATGTTTTGAGTTGTTTTGGATATACAGTATATGTACTAGGGAGTGAAATTGCTGACTCACGTGGTCACTACATTTTTTGGAGACATTTAAAAACATTTTTAATAATTTAGTAATTCTACCTGGTTCATTATTTCTCTCAAGTTTGAGGTCTCTCGTGTTTCATAAACTCCAAAGGGTCAAAACGCAAATTTTAGAACAACAACGGGCCAGTCAAATCGGAGGAACACTTATTAAAATGTCCTTAATGCGAGTGTCAGGAGCTCAGGGTTTGGGGGTGCGGGTGAGAAATCTGAGGTGTTGTTTTTTAAATATTCTTATTGATTTCGGAGGGGAAGGGAGAGGGAGAGAGAGATAGCAACATCAATGATGAGAGCGAGCCACCGATTGGCTGCCTCCTGCACGCCCCCTACTGGGGACCGCGCCTGGAACCCGGGCACGTGCCCTTGACCGGAATCGAACCCGGGACCCTTCAGTCCTCAGGCGGACGCTCTACCCACTGAGCCAAACCGGCTGGGGCCGAAATCTGAGTTTTGAACCCGCTCTCCGGGGAGTCTCTTGCCACAGAGGGTGTAGAATCCTGACTGGGCCTCAGGAAACTCACAAGTGTTCCCACCCGGACCTGCTCCCCCGTGCGGAGCGCCTAGCCCGCCAAGTCGCAACTCTAAGAAGACCCTGTTGGCCCCGCCCCCCGCGCCAGTGGGAGGTCTGCCTGCCGGGGGGCACGCAGTGGGGTCCTGGCGAAGCCTAGGCTGAGTGGACGCCTAGGACCTAGGACGGCCAGCACCAGGACCTGCTGGAGAGCGCAGCGGTCGGCGTCGGGCAGAAGTGAGTCCCTGGTGTCGGGGGTGGGGGGGTGGGGGGGGGAGACTCCAATGGGTGGCTCCCGGGGACGCCCCTGCTCCGACGGCCCGCCTGGGGCACCGTCCTGGCTAAGGCACTGGGAGGAGGCGCGGGCGCGGGCCGCTGCTCCTCAGCGTGACGTGCGGGAAAGTAAGCGGCGGGCGCCCGTCCGGTCCCAACACAGCAACACAGGCGCGGGAATGGAAGGAGCGGCAGGCGCCGGTGCCGTCCCTCCACCGACGGCCAGGAACGGAGGGGTGGGCGGCGAGCAAATGGGCTTTGGTCCCTTTCAAAGTCGGGGGCGTGTGGAGACAGAGGCGGGCACCCCACCCCCAACCCGGAGCAGGACATGAAGGAGGTGCCCGAATTCGGTGAGGCCCGAATTACCGCCCCTTCACGGGCGGAGAGGCCCGAATTACCGTCCCTTCAACGGCAGGCGATCACCGTCCCTTCACGGACGGAGAGGCCCGAATTACCGCCCCTTCACGGGCGGAGAGGCCCGAATTACCGCCCCTTCACGGACGATGAGGCCCGAATTACCGCCCCTTCACGGGCGGAGAGGCCCGAATTACCGCCCCTTCAACGGCAGGCGATCACCGTCCCTTCACGGGCGGAGAGGCCCGAATTACCGCCCCTTCACGGGCGGAGAGGCCCAAATTACCGTCCCTTCACGGACGATGAGGCCCGAATTACCGCCCCTTCACGGGCGGAGAGGCCCGAATTACTGTCCCTTCATGGGCAGGCGATCACCGTCCCTTCACGGGCGGAGAGGCCCGAATTACCGTCCCTTCACGGACGATGAGGCCCGAATTACCGCCCCTTCACGGGCGGAGAGGCCCGAATTACCGTCCCTTCACGGGCGGAGAGGCCCGAATTACCGTCCCTTCAACGGCAGGCGATCACCGTCCCTTCACGGGCGGAGAGGCCCGAATTACCGTCCCTTCACGGGCGGAGAGGCCCGAATTACCGTCCCTTCACGGGCGGAGAGGCCCGAATTACCGCCCCTTCACGGGCGGAGAGGCCCGAATTACCGCCCCTTCACGGGCGGGCGATCACCGTCCCTTCACGGGCGGAGAGGCCCGAATTACCGCCCCTTCACGGACGATGAGGCCCGAATTACCGCCCCTTCACGGGCGGGCGATCACCGTCCCTTCACGGGCGGAGAGGCCCGAATTACCGCCCCTTCATGAAAAGAGGGGCGGGCACACGTCCTGGACCCTCACCGGGAGCTGGAAATGAAGGAGGGCGTCCGGGGACACTGGGCTTCGGTCCGTTCACGGGCGGGGCGGGCGGGGGGGGGAGGGACACAGCGGCGGGCCCACGCCCACCCCCATCCCCCACCCTCAACCTAAGCAGGAGCTGGGATGACGGGGGGCGGGGGGAGCGCCGTCCCTCACGGGTGGGGGATGTGGACAGGAGGCAGGCACACACCCCAGACCACAGCCCGGAGCAGGACGTGAAGGAGGGCGAGCACCAGACCCCTTCCCGCCTATAAAAGAGAAAATGGAAGGAGCCGCAGGCCCACGGCCCAGACCCTAAACTGGAGCGGGACGCGAAGGAGGGGGCTGGAGGCACCGGGCTTAGGTCCCTTCACGGGCGGGGGGGGGGGGGGGTGTGGAGACAGTGGCGGGCACCCCCTCCCTCCCCACACATACACCTTAACCGGGAGCGGGAAATGGGGGAACTGCGGGCACCAGGCCCCCTCCCTGCTGATCCCAGAGAAAATGGATCCGAGACAAAATGGAAGGAGCGGCGGCTTCCTTCGCACCCAGAAGCCCACGTGGCTCCAGAGCGAGGACTAGCGAAGGCGGCGGGTCCGAAATTACTTCAACCAGCGAGGCTGCCAGGGCTCCTCGGGCCGGAGGCGCCCTCCCGGAAGCGAGGCATCTTCGCTGGGAGAGCACCGCGCTGGGCGCTCGCCACAGGCGTCCGACTTGATTTGCTTTATCTTTTAAATACTTTATTGTTGGCGGGAGGAAGGGCGAGGGATAGAGAGAGATCTAAGTGCGAGCGCGCCACCCATCGGCTGCCTCCCGCACGCCCCCTAGTGGGGAATTGAGCCAGCAAAGGGCCAGAAGGGAACTGACAACCATTCTGTGCCAGGGAGGTCGCCCCAGCAACCGAGCCACACCCGCCAGGGGCTGGCCTCGGATTTTAAACCCGCTTTTAGAATGTTTGGGTCTCGTCCCCCTATCCTTTCCCCTAGGGTCCTCTTTTCAAGACTCCCGCTGCCTCTTTCCGCACACCTCTCTCTTTCTTCTTTTTTTAACCCGAGGGTATTTTTCCATTGATTTTTACAGAGAGTGGAAGAGAGGGAAAGTAAGAGAGAAATAGTGATGTGAGAGAAACACATGCATTGGTTATCTCCTGCAGGCGCCAGGATCAGGGCCCTCGCCAGGGAAAAGCCTGCAACGGAGGTGCCCTTGACCAAATTGAAACCGGGTCCTTTCAGTCCACAGGCCAATCCTCTATTCTCTGAGCCAAACCGGCTAGGGCTCCGCACACTTCTTTAATCACTGGACTGTGAGCACGGGCTCATTCCGGAGGGTTTGGAGAGAAGGCATCAGGCCTGTGGGGAAGTGAAGTTTTCATCCGGAAGGGCCGAAGGCGGGAAAACCGGAGGGTCAATTCCATGGGAGACCTGGTATAAGGTTTGGGTCAGTAAGGGAAGAGCTGCCCCGCTGTGACACTGGAGTGCATGAAAGGTGGGTCCCCAGACTAAATCGTTAGGGTTCCCCTTAGGTGCCTAGACTGGCAGGGTGGGGAATTGAAGCTTTCTAGCAATTCGTTCTCTGGGCAAGAGCCGTCTCTGTGCCAGGCATGCTGTTGTTCACTTTTCAAGAAATTGGATACCCCAAAGGCCATTTTAAAAGCAGATGTTACAAAGAGAAGTACTGGGTGTCATTTAAGAAACTAGCACAGGGATGAGATGGGAACAGAGTGAAGTTTTTTATGACTGGGCAGGAAGAGAGCCGTGAGTATTTTTATTTTTCTTGATCCCCAGCTGTGTGGGCAAATACAAAGGTACTGCGACTGCCTATGTCACCTCAGAGATTTCACTAAGAACATTTGGATGTTTTTATTTATTTTATTATTTATTTTTTTATTATTTTACTTGATAATTTTATTTTACTTTTTGTATCCTGCTACTTTTCCAAATTCATGTATTAGATCTAGTACGCATATTTTTAGACATGAGCACTGTAGGAGGCTAAATTTCTAACCTTATCACCATTTCCCTCTGGCATTTGCTATGGGTTCTGGGACATGTTATTCAGTTCTCTGAAGCCTCAAGCCTCAGTGCCCTTGTCTGTATTCAGGACATAAAACTAGTACCCACTTTCTAACATTAGGTGAGGGCTAAATGAACTCATATATATATATATATGTATATATACACACACTAATGACCCGGTGCACAAAATTTGTGCACATTCAAAGGAAATTAATTAGAGGAAAAATTTAATATTGCTACTTGCCCTTTCTCTATAATAGAAGTGTCAGAGATGAAAGAAAATTAATAAAATGTATATGAAAACCTTCCTCCTGTCAGAGTCTGGGGCACACCACAGGACCCAGAGTCAAGTCCATGCCCACCCACATGTGCCTCAAAATCCCGTGAGACCCAGACTCGGCTGCTCCCCCCCCCCCATTGGGCTAGATCCAGACCTGGCCAGTCCCACCCTTGTCAAGCCCTGCTGGGCAAGGGGCATAGCCTGAGGTCCCCCAGCCCAGACCAGGGCGGGGGACATGCCTTCATCAAGCCCTGCCAGGTGGGGGACATGGCCTGAGATCCCCTGTCAAGCCCCACTGGGTGGGGGGCTTGGCCTGAGGTCCCCCATCAAACCCCGCCAGGCAGGGGGGGGCACATCCTCAGGTCCCTTGGCCCAGCACCAGGAGGGGGGTGCAGCCTCAGGTCCCCCATCAAGCTCCGCTGGGTGGGGGTTGCAGCCTGAGGTCCCCTGGCCCTGTGCTGGGATGGGGGGCGTGGCCTAAGATCCCTTGTCAAGCTCCGCCAGGCGGGGGGTGCGATCTGAGGTCCCCCAGCCTGGTGTCGGGGTGAGGGGTGCGGCCTGAAGTCTCCTGTCAAGCCCCACCTGGTGGTGGGCATGGCCTGAGGTCCCCCGGCCTGGCGCTGGAGCGGGGTGAGCAGCCTGAGGTCCCCTGGCCCAGCACCAGGATGGGAAGCACACCTTGAGGTCACCCGTCAAGCCCCGCTGGGAGGGGGGCATGGCCTCAGGTCCCCTGGCCTGGCACTGCTGCAAGGGGTGCAGCCTGAGGTCCCCCAGCCTGACGCCAGGACCAGGGGCGTGGCCTGAGGTCCCCTGTCCAGCCCTGCCAGATGGGGGGCGTGGCCTGAGGTCCCATGTCAAGCCCCATGGGGGGCAGGGGAGGTCGTAGCCTCAGGTCCCTGCTGATTGCTCGTTAAGGCTCCTTATGGGAACTTGGCCACAGCTGTGGGTGCAGGCATCTTTGTGACAGAGTGATGGTCAATTAGCATATTCCCTCTTTATTAGATAGGATGTGTGTGTGTGTGTGTGTGTGTAGGTGTGTGTGTGTGTGTGTATGGCTTGGAATAGCACCTGGTACTTAGCGTGCTGAACTTGATAACTGTCCTTTGTTATTAATGCAGACCAGATCCTGGTGGTCTGCTCTGGGCAGTGTGTTTTTGTCATGAGAAAAACCCTGGGAATGCATATGAGGTTCCTGATGATGTTGGCTCAACTACACATATCTGAAGTGGAGAAAAATGAGAGATTGATAAGTTGCTGTCTTTGCAGAGCATGGCTCTTGCTAAGATGCCCATAACTTCAGGTGACTGAGGGTTACTAAAAGCTATAGTATAACAAGTATTACTCCTGCAATGTAGCTAGGAGATGATATGCTATTTTATTTTATTTAAATATATATTTTTGTTATTGATTTCAGAGAGGAAGGGAGAGTGAGATAGAAATATTAGTGGTGAGACAGAATCATTGATCAGCTGCCTCCCCCACTCCCCATACAGGGGATTGAGCCCGCAACCCAGGCATATGCCCTAACCAGGAATCCAACCATGACCTCCTGGTTCATAGGTCGACGCTCAACCACTGAGCTATGCCAGCCGGGCGATGTGCTATTTTAATAAATTTCAATGTAAATATCCACTGGCTCTAGTGCCTGCCACATTGGATAAAAGTTCTAGAGGTTTTATGGATCAGTTTGGATATTTTATAAACTTTTTGGAAATTGGATTCAGAATTGGAAATGTGTGTGTAATTTTCTAGCAAGTAAGTCCATTGCTTTCATCAGATTTTGTTGTTGTTGCTTTATATTGTAATATGTCTCACAATATGTCAAAACTTTTCCTACATATAAATAAGTATATTTCTGGCAATGTGAGTGATTTTTAAACAATATGTCTAACATTTTCATCCAAATAAATCTTTTTTTTTTTTGCCAAGATCACTTTTATTTAAATCATTGCATTTACATTTTTAACATACATTCATTTTCCTTTTTACAGTTTACATTCAACATAGTTTTGTATTACTTTCCATTGCAGAGCATAGTAATTAGACAATCATATATTTTAGAAAGTGTCCCTTCCCCAAATTTCCAGTACCCATTTAGCACCATACATAGTTATTGAAATATTATTGACTATATTTCTTATGCTGTAGTTCAATTTCTGTGATTATTTTGTAACTACCACCTGTACTTCTTAATCCTTCACATTTTTCACCCAGCTCCACAAACTTCCTCCTGTCTGGAAAACATGAGTCTGTTCTCTGTTTCTATGAGTTTGTATTTTGTTTGTTTATATTGTTCTTTTGATGTCACATAAGTAAAATCATATGGTATTTGTCTTTCTCTTACGGACTTATTTCACTTAGCATAATACCCTCTAGGTCCATCCATGTAAATAGTAACATTTTCTTCATTTTATGGCTGAATAATATTCCATTATATATATGTACCACCACTTTTTTTAGAGAATAGTTCACTGATTTTTTTCTTTTAGAGAGAGAGAGAGAGAGGAACGGAAAAGATAGGGACATGGATGGGAGTGCACAACATTGATCAGCTGCCTCATGCACCCCCCTCCCCCAACCTGGGCTCAAGCCCACAACCCTAGCATGTGCCCTGATATGGAATTGAACAAGCAACCTTTCGTATGCAGGATGACACCCTACCAACTGAGCCACAGCAGCCAGGGTGAACCACCAATTTTTGTATCCATTCTTCTATTGATGTGCACATGGGTGCCTTCTATATCTTGACAATTATAAATAATGCTGCAATGAACATAGTAGTGCATATAGTCTTTCCAATGAGTGTTTTGGATTTCTTCGGATATATACCGGTATGTGGAACTGCTGTATCATAAGGCAATTCCATTTTTAACTTTTTGAGAAATTCCCATGCTGTTTTCCATAGTGTGTGCACTAATCTGCATTTGCACCAACAGTGCACAAGGCTTCCCTTTTCTCCATAGACTCACCAACATGTATTGTTTGTTGATTTATAGATGGTAGCCATTCTGACAGGTGTAAGGTGATATCTCATTGAGGTTTTAATTTGCATTTCTCTGATGATTAGTGACGTTGAGCACTTTCTCATATGTCTGTTTATCATCTGTATGTCCTCTTTGGATAAGTCTCTAGTAAGGTCCTCTGTACATTTTTAATTGGATGATTTGTTATTTTTTTGGTGTTGAGTTGTATGGTTGTTGTTTTTAAAATAAATTTTGGGGGAGAAACTAAGATGGCGGCATAGGTAAACACCTGAACTTGCTGCCTAGCACGACAACTTCAAACTACAACTAAAAGACAAAATGGACATCATCCAGAACCACAGGAAGGCTAGTTGAGTGGAAATTCTACAACAAGAAGGGAAGAGAAAAGCACACTGAGACTCAGAGGAGCTGCGGAAGTAAAGTGCAGAGGGATGCACACGCACGCAGAGAGGGTTGGCAGCTGAGTACGCGGCTGGCTTTTTCATTCTGGAGTGAGACACAAGCTCCCAACTGCTCTGAACTCCAGTTCTGGGTGAGACTCTGGGGACCCAGACTCATACAGGGAGAAACTGGACTGTCTGGCAGCAGGCAGAACTCGAGGGCGGCTTTCTCTGAGAGGTGATTGCAGCAATTACCAAGGGACACTGAGACCCGGGGGCCTCTTAGGGCAGGGCTGACAGGAAGCCATTGCTGTTTGCTCTGCCCTGAGATTCCGCCCCATCCAAGCTGTGCACAGAGGCTTTTGCATATGAATGGCCTGGTCCTTTGAAATCTAAACTTATCTAACAAACTGCAACTGAGTCAGAGAGACCCAGAACATCCAAAAGAAGGCCCAAGGCCCCACAGCAGCATACACTGACTGAAATAAAAAATAATATACAGAGATCCAACAACAGACTAGAGGATCACAAGAATCAAATAAAAGACTTGAAATACAAAGAAGCAAAAAACACCCAACCAGAAAAGAAAAAAGAATCCAAAAATATGAAGATAGTGTAAGGAACCTCTGGGACAACTTCAAGCGTACCAACATCTGAATTACAGGGGTGCCAAAAGAAGAGAGAGAGCAAGATACTGAAAACTTATTTGAAGAAATAATGACAGAAAACTTCCCCCACCTGGTGAAAGAAATAGACTTACAAGTCCAGGAAGTGCAGGGAACCCCAAACAAAAGGAATCCAAAGAGGATCACACCAAGACACATCATAATTAAAATGCTAAGAGCAAAAGACAAAGAGAGAATATTAAAAGCAGCAAGAGAAAAACAGTTACCTACAAGGGAGCACCCATACGATTGTCAGCTGATTTCTCAACAGAAACTATGCAGGCCAGACGGGAGTGGCAAGAAATATTCAAAGTGATGAATAGCAAGAACCTACAACCAAGACTACTCTACCCAGCAAAGCTATCATTGAGAATTGAAGGTCAGATAAAGAGCTTCACAGATAAGAAAAAGCTAACGGAGTTCATCACCACCAAACCAGTATTATATGAAATGCTGAAAGTTATTCTTTAAGAAGAGGAAGAAGAAGAAAAAGGTAAAGATAAAAATTATGAACAACAAATACATATCTATCAACAAGTGAATCTAAATTCAAGTGAATAAAAAATCTGATGAACAGAATAAACTGGTGAATATAATAGAATCAGGGGCATAGAAAGGGAGTGGACTGACAATTCTCGGGGGAAAAGGGTGTGGGGGGTGCGGGAAGAGTCTGGACAAAAATCATACACCTATGGATGAGGACAGTGGTGGGGGGGGTGGTAAGGGCAGAGGGTGGTGTGGGAACCAGGTGGAGGGGAGCTATGGGGGGAAAAAAGCGGAACAATTGTAATAATCTGAACAATAAAGATTTATTTAAAAAAAGAGAAATCCACACACACCCCCAAAAATAAACAAATAAATTTTGGGTATTAACCCCTTATTGTATATATCACTGGGACATATTTTTCCATATTTAGTACATTGTCTTTTCATTTTGTTCATGGTTTTCATTACTGCTTAAACACTTCTTAGTTTGATGTAGTCCCATTTATTTTTTTTGTTTGGGTTTCCTTGTCCTAAGAACTATGTCAGAAAATATATTGCTAAGAAAAATGTCCTAGTGTTACTGCCTATGTTTTCTTGTAGTAGTTTTAAGGTTTTGAGTCTTACATTTAAGTCTTTAATCCATTTGGAGTTTATTCTTGTATGTGGTGTAATAAGGTGATCTAGTTTTATTTTTATTGCATGTATCTGTCCAATTTTCCTGACACAATTATAGAATAGACTAGAGGCCTGGTGCATGAAATTCATGCATGGGGGGGTCCCCTCAGCCCAGCCTGCACCCTCTCCAATTCGGGACCCCTCGGGAGATGTCCGACTGCCTGTTTAGCAATTGGACATCCCTCTCACAATCTGGGACCACTGGCTCCTAACTGCTCACCTGCCTGCCTGCCTGGTCACCCCAAACTGCCCCCCCTGAGGGCCTGGTCACCTCCAACTGCCCCCCTCTGCTGGCCTGGTTGCCCCTAACTCCCCCCCACCAGCCTTGTCACCTGTCACTGCTCTCCTCTGCCAGCCTGGTTGCCCCTCACTGGCCCCTGCTGCTGTCCTGGTCACCCCATGCAGCCTGCTGCTCAGTCATTTGGTCACCCCTCACTAACCCCCCTGCTGGCCAGGCTGCCCCATGCAGCCTGCTGCTTGGTCATTTGGTCACCCCTCATTAACCCCCCTGCCGACCTGGTCGCCCCACACAGCCTGCTGCTCAGTTCTTTGGTCCTACCACACTAACTCCCCTGCCAGCCTGGTCACCCCACGCAGCCTGTTTGTTTGTCTGTTTGTTTGCAACAGTCACTTAGGCTTTTATATAGATAGATTGTTTTTACCTCATTGTATGTTCTTGCCTCCTTAGTCAAATATTAACTATGTAGGCATGGGTTTCTTTTTTTCTTTTTTTAAATTTTATTTTATTGTTTAATGTATCCTATATAATAAAGAGGTAATATGCAAATTGACCCTTGCACAAGATGGCCGCCCCCATGTGGTCAAAGATGGCTGCCCCATGTGGTCAAAGATGGCCACCACAAGATGGCTAGCAGGGGAGGGTAGTTGTAGGTGATCAGGCTGGCAGGGGAGGGCAGTTAGGGGCAAACAGGCAAGCAGGGGAGGACAGTTGGGGGGACAAGGTCTGCAGGGGAGGGCAGTTACGGGTGACTGGGCCTACAGGGGAGGGAAATTGGGGGAGGACCAGGCCTGCAGGGGAGGGCAGTTGAGAGGGACCCAGGCCTGCAGGGGAGGGCAATTTTGGGCAACCAGGCCTGCAGGGGAGGGCAGTTGGGGGTGACCAGGCCTACAGGGGAGGCAGTTGGGAGGGACCCAGGCCTGCAGGGGAGGGCATTAAGGGGTGACCAGGCCTGCAGAGGAGGGCAATTTTGGGCAACCAGACCTGCAGGGGAGGGCAGTTGGGGGGACCAGGCCTGTAGGGGAAGGCAGATAGGGGCTACCAAGCTGGCAGGGGAGGGCAGTTAGGGGTGACCAGGCGTGCAGGGGAGGGCAGTTGGGGGTGATCGGGCTGGCAGGGGAGGGCAGTTGGGGGCAATCAGGCCAGCAGAGGAGGAGTTAGGCATCGATCAGGCTGGCAGGGGAGTGGTTAGGGGGTGATCAGGCTGGCAGGCAGGCGAATGGTTTGGAGCCAGCAGTCCCAGATTGTCAGAGGGATGTCTGACATTCCCCGAGGGGTCCCAGATTGGAGAGGGTGCAGGCTGGGCTGAGGGACATCCCTCCCCAGTTGGAGGGGGGACCAGGCCTGCATGGGAGAGCAGTTGGGGATGACCAGGCCTTCAGGGGAAGGCAGTTAGGGGCTACCAAGCTGGCAGAGGAGGGCAGTTAGGGGTGACCAGGCCTGCAGGGGAGGGCAGTTGGGGGCAACCAGGCTGGCAGGGGAGGGTAGTTAGGGGCAACCAGGCTGGCAGGGGAGGGTAGTTAAGGGCAATGAGGCTGGCAGGGGAGGGCAGTTGGAGTTTCTGGGCCTGCAGGGGAAGGCAGTTGGAGGTTACTGGGCCAGCAGGGGAGGGCAGTTGGGGGTGACTGGGCCTGCAGGGGAGGGCAGTTGGGGGTTACCAGGCTGGCAGGGGAGGGCAGTTGGGGGTGATCAGGCTGGCAGGGGAGGGCAGTTGGGGGCAACCAGGCCTGCAGGGGAAGGCAGATAGGGGCTACCAAGCCAGCAAGAAAGGGCAGTTAGGGGTGACCAGGCCTGCAGGGGAGAGCAGTTGGGGATGACCAGGCCTGCAGGGGAGGGCAGTTAGGGGGTACCAGGCAGTTGGAGGGGGGACCAGGCCTGCAGGGGAAGGCAGTTGGGGGCTACCAGGCCTGCAGGGGAGGGCAGTTTGGGGCAACCAGGCTGGCAGGGGAGGGTAGTTAAGGGCAATGAGGCTGGCAGGGGAGGGAAGTTGGGGTTTCTGGGCCTGCAGGGGAAGGCAGTTGGAGGTTACTGGGCCAGCAGGGGAGGGCAGTTGGGGGTGATCAGGCTGGCAGGGGAGGGCAGTTGGTGGCAATCGGGCCAGCAGAGGAGCAGTTAGGCATTGATCAGGCTGGCAGGGGAGTGGTTAGGGGGTGATCAGACTGGCAGGCAGGCGAGCGGTTGGGAGCCAGCAGTCCCGGATTGTGAGAGGGATGTCCAACATCCCCCGAGGGGTCCCAGATTGGAGAGGGTGCAGGCTGGGCTGAGGGACATCCCCCTCCATGCACTAATTTCATGCACCGGGCCTCTAGTTACAAATAGTAGTACATATGTCTTCTTTTATTCTCCATTGACCTTTTCCCGGCCTCCTCTAACCCCCGGCACATGCCCTCACCCCCATCCCAGTGTCTTGTGTCCATTGGTTATGCTTATATGCATGCATACCAGTCCTTCGGTTGATCTCTTACCCCGCCCCCCCCAACACTCCCCAACCTTCCCACTGTAATTTGACAGTCTGTTTGATGTTCTCTGCCTCTGTATCTATCTTTTTGTTCATCAAGTTATAATGTTCTTTATTATCCATAAATGAGTGAGATCATGTGGTATTTTTCTTTCACTGCCTGGCTTATTTCACTTAGCATAATGCTCTCCAGTTCCATCCATGCTGCTGCAAATGGTAAAAATTCCTTCTTTTTTATAGCAGCATAGTATTCCATTGTGCAGATGTACCATAGTTTTCTAATCCACTCATCTGCTGATGGGCACTTAGGCTGTTTCCAAATCTTAGCTATTGTGCTGCTACGAACATAGGGGTACACATATCCTTTCTGATTGGTGTTGCTGTTTTCTTGGGATATATTCTAGAAGTGGTATTACTGGGTCAAATGGCAGTTCCATTTTTAATTTTTTAAGGAAATGCCATACTGTTTTCCACAATGGCTACACCAGTCTGCATTCCCACCAGCAATGAAGGAGGGTTCCTTTTTCTCCGCATCCTCTCCAGCACTTGTCATTTGTTGATTTGTTGATGATAGCCATTCTGACATGTGTGAGGTGGTACCTCATTGTTGTTTTGATTTGCATCTCTGGGATGATTAGTGACTTTGAGCATGTTTTCATGTGTCTCTTGGCTTTCTGAATGTCCTCTTTCGAAAAGTGTCTATTTAGGTCCTTTGCCCAGTTTTTTTTTTTAAATTTCTTTATTGATTAAGGTGTCACATATTTGTCCTCATCCCCCCATTCCCATCCCACCCCTCTCCCCACGCATGCCCCAATCCACTGTTGAACTTAACTGTTGGATAGGCTTATATGCATGCATACAGGTCCTTTGGTTGAACTCTCCCCCTCCCCCCCACCCTCCCCCTACCCTCCCCTATCCTCCCTCTGAGGCCCGATAGTCCGATCGATGCCTCCTTGCTTCTGGTTCTGTTCTTGTTCCTCAGTCTATGTTGTTCATCATTTCCCCTAGATGAGCGAGATCATATGTCACTAGATATCTAACCTAATAATACCCAAACATGCAAATTGACCGCACCTTCGCTACGCCCACAGCCAATCAGAACGAACAAGATGGCGGTTAATTTGCATATGCGGGTGCTGAGCAGCCTGAGTCCTGTAAACGTCCTCTGGACCCAGGCTGCTCAGAGCCTGTAGGCCTGGGTCCCATAAACATCCTCCGGACCCAGGCGGGATCGCTTAGGTCCTGAGCCACGGGGACCCCAGAACTCCCCATGGCCACTGGGAGGCTTGGTGGGCGGGAACATTCCCGCGTCGCCACAGCGACGCGGGAATGTTTCCGCCCCCAAACACGTGCAGCAGTCTGGGGTCAGGGACTTAAAGCCGCTCAGAGCCTATAGGCCCGCACTTAGGTCCTGAGTGGCAGGGGCCCCAGAACTCCCCCTGGCCACTGGGAGCCTTGGTGGGGCGGGAACATTCCCGTGTCGCCATAGCGACGCGGGAATGTTTCCGCCCCCAAACACATGCAGCAGTCTGGGGTCTGGGACCTAAAGCCGCTCAGAGCCTGTAGGCCCGCGCTTAGGTCCTGAGTGGCAGGGGCCCCAGAACGCCCCCTGGCCACTGGGAGCCTTGGCAGGGCAGGAACATTCCCGTGTCGCCATAGCGACGCAGGAATGTTCCCGCCCCCAAACACTTGCAGCAGTCTGGGGTCTGGGACTTAAAGCCGCTCAGAGCCTGTAGGCCTGCGCTTAGGTCCTGAGCAGCCTGGGTCCCATAAACATCCTCTGGACCCAGGCGGGATCGCTTAGGTCCTGAGCCGCGGGGACCCCAGAGCTCCCCCTGGCCACTGGGAGGCTTGGCGGGGCGGGAACATTCCCGTGTCGCCATAGCGACGCGGGAATGTTTCCGCTCCCAAACACTTGCAGCAGTCTGGGGTCTGGGAAACATCCTTCAGACCCAAGCCTCTCAGATCCTGTAAGCCTGCGCTTAGGTCCTGAGCAGCCTGGGTCCCATAAACATCCTCCGGACCCAGGCGAATCAGAGCCTGTAGGCCTGCACTTAGGTCCTGAGGGGCAGGGGCCCAGAATGCCCCCTGGCCACTTGGAGCCTAAAGGTGCAGGCGCCAAGGGGCTGGGTCCCGCAAACATCCTCAGGACCCAGGCCAGTCCAAGCCTGAAGGCCCCTTGCTTAGGTCCTGAGTGGCAGGGTTCCCAGAACACCCCCTGGCCACTTTGAGCCTATAGGTGCAGGAGCCAAGGGGCTGGGGGCGGGGCGGGGTGGAAACATCCCCTGTCACCATTGTGCCCCCAGCCGCTTGGGAATGCTCCAGCACCAAGAGGTAGTTTGGGTCCACGCCCCCAGCCTGGCGCATATGATGGGGGGCTGGCTGCTGGCCTCTGGGGTGTGTGGAGACCCGTGGGGGCCACCACTGCGTGCGGCCCAGGGGTCCCTGCATGCCCTCCAGCCTGGTGCCCATGGTCAGGGCTCATACAGGAGGCAACCAATCAAAGTGTCCCTCTCACATTGATGTTTCTCTCTGTCTCTCCCTCTCTCTTCCACACTCTGAAAATCAATGGGAACATACCCTCAGGTGAGGATTAAAAAAAAAAAAAAAGCATATCCTATGAAAGACACATCTTGAAAATGCCTAAAGAAAGTTGTCATTTTTTTCTTGGTGAAAGGACTGGAGTCCGTGTTGATGAAAACACCTTCGTGGCTGTGGTGACTGGTAGTGGCTGCAGCAGTGGGGTGATGGGGCCAGTGCCTTCCCCTGATCAGCCCAGTTGCCTCCCACAAAGGAGTGTGGGGAGCGGGCCTAAGCCATCAGTAGGACATCCCCTGAGGGCACCCAGTATGTGAGAGGGGGCAGGTTGGGCTGAGGGACCCTTAACCCCAGTGCACGAATTTCGTGCACCGGGCCCCTAGTATACTAATAAGAACTGAATGTGAGACGAGCAATAATAGTTATGCTGACAGGCAAATGAATCAATCTGTAGCGAGCTTCCCCCTGGACCAACAGTTCTTTTGAGACCCAATTTCAATGTCCAGTAGTTCCTTATGTGTACATGTCAGCACTGACCCCTCAGCTCTGGATGGTGGACAAATGGTGGTAATGGAGGTCCAACTCCCTCTGGTTTGGTCTCGGCCAGACCCAGGGGCATGGCGTCACCCGGACTAAGGGGCACGTGGCCTCACCCATACCCAAGGGGCGCGTGGTCTCACCAGGGCCTGGGACCCAGCCTCACCCGGATGGATCCAGGGGCGCATGGCCTCACCCGGACCCAGGATCTGGCTTCACCCGTACCCAGGGACGCTTGGCCTCTCCCAGACCCAGGGGCACGTGGCCTCACCCGGGCTTAGTTGCACAAGGCCTCACCTGGATCCAGGGACACATGGTCTCTCCCGGACCCAGGGACGCTTGGCCTCTCCCAGACCCAGGGCCACTTGGGCTCACCCGGGCCTAGGTGCACGAGGCCTCATCCGGATCCAGGGACGCATGGTCTCACCTGGACCCAGGGACGCTTGGCCTCTCCCAGACCCAGGGCCACTTGGGCTCACCCGGGCCTAGGTGCACGAGGCCTCATCCGGATCCAGGGACGCATGGTCTCACCTGGACCCAGGGACGCTTGGCCTCTCCCAGACCCAGGGGCACGTGGCCTCACCCGGGCCTAGGTGCACGAGGCCTCACCCGGATCCAGGGACACATGGTCTCACCCAGACCCAGGAACGTTTGGCCTCTCCCAGACCCAGGGACACTTGGGCTCACCCGGGCCTAGGTGCACGAGGCCTCACCCAGATCCAGGGACACATGGTCTCACCCGGACCCAGGGACGCTTAGCCTCTCCCAGACCCAGGGGCACGTGGCCTCACCCGGCCCAGGTGCACGAGGCCTCATCCGGATCCAGGGACACATGGTCTCACCCGGACCCAGGGACGCTTGGCCTCTCCCAGACCCAGGGCCACTTGGGCTCACCCGGGCCTAGGTGCACGAGGCCTCACCCGGATCCTGGGACACATGGTCTCACCCGGACCCAGGGACGCTTGGCCTCTCCCAGACCCAGGGCCACTTGGGCTCACCCGGGCCTTGGTGCACGAGGCCTCACCCGGATCCTGGGACACATGGTCTCACCCGGACCCAGGGACGCTTGGCCTCTCCCAGACCCAGGGCCACTTGGGCTCACCCGGGCCTAGGTGCACGAGGCCTCACTCGGATCCAGGGACACATGGTCTCACCCGGACCCAGGGACGCTTGGCCTCTCCCAGACCCAGGGCCACTTGGGCTCACCCGGGCCTAGGTGCACGAGGCCTCACCCGGATCCTGGGACACATGGTCTCACCCGGACCCAGGGATGCTTGGCCTCTCCCAGACCCAGGGCCACTTGGGCTCACCCGGGCCTATGTGCACGAGGCCTCATCCGGATCCTGGGACGCATGGTCTCACCCGGACCCAGGGACGCTTGGCCTCTCCCAGACCCAGGGGCACGTGGCCTCACCCGGGCCTAGGTGCATGCGACCTCACCCGGATCCAGGGACACATGGTCTCACCCGGACCCAGGGACGCTTGGCCTCTCAGACCCAAGGGCACGTGACCTCACCCAGGCCTAGGTGCACGAGGTCTCACCCGGATCCAGGGACTCATGGTCTCGCCTGGACCCAGGGGTGTGTGGGCTCTCCCAGACCCAGGGGCGCTTGGCCTCGCCCGGGCACGGGATCCAGCGTCATCCGGGTCCAGGGGCACATGGCCTCACCCAGACCCGGAGTCCGGCCTCACCTGGACCCAGGGGCATGTGGCCTCACCTAGACCCAGGGACGTGAGGCCTCACTTATACCCAGAGGCGTGTGACCACACCCGAGCCCAGAGGCGCGCAACCCCGCCCGCACCCGGGTCTCAGCGGAGCCCCGTCTTCCCGATCCCAATTCCTGCCGGTCAATCCCCCCTCAGCAATTCCCCTGGCCATCCTTCCAGAGCTCCAGTATGGCTGCTGCAGAACTCGTCGGGCAGCGGCTCGGCGAAGCTCCGGTGCGCCCGGTGCAGGGTGGTGGGCCGGTCTGGCGTCGCTGCGTCGGCCCTTGGGTCTGCATCGGTGGCCGGTCGCCGAGCATGCGCACCTGGCCGCTTCCGGGGCGTTGAGATTCTTGACGGACTCGGAGGTCAGCAAGCGCGGAGTCTCCCACCCCATGTCTCATAGGGGCTCGTCTGTCCGTGCTTGGCTGCCAGTGGAGCCGTCCCCTCAGCCGGAGACCACCGGGGGAACTGCGCCGAGCATGTTCTAGGCCGCTGTTGTATCGCCTGAGCCATAGTTCTTTTGTGTCGCCTGAGCCATAGTTCTTAAAGTGTGGACTTTGGGTCACCGGCATCAGCATCATCCCACATACCCCTCTTTTATTCTAGTTGTAGAGCATCTACTCAGCCAGCCCTATGGTGGTCTTGGATGGTGTCTGCTCTGCTCTCTTGTCGTAGTCTCAAAGTTGTTGTGGTAGGCAACAATCAGGCTTCCGCCCTATGCCTCCATCTTGGTCCTCCTTTGTATAGTTAAGTCTTGATTGTTGTTGGTGTCACTGGGGGGCTCTCTTTGTCTATAAAGGAAGAGTTGCTGTGCAGGAGACACGTTTATGGGCCGGGTCTTGGTGCAGCAAAGCTTTGGCGCTCACTGAATATTCCTGTTGAATGTGTCCCTTATGCACGTGGTTGAAATCTGGTGTCATCTCCCACAGACCACTAGATGCCCTCGTTTCTGGGTCTCCAATGGGGTGTAGATCAGCTACTGCCTTAGGCACTCAGCAAGGATTACAGCAAAAACTGTAGTTTCTTCCTCCTGTCTGAGTGGCCCTGGAGCAGTCCGACTAGAACAGCAGTTCATCTGGTCCGCTGCCAGAGGGCAGGCCACCCACATGCATAAGCCGTTGCTTGGGGCGCAGGTGTGCCTGCAAGACTTGCGGGGCAGGTCTTCCAAACGTGCGGGGCGGGTCCCAGGGCGGGGCGGGGTCTCAGGGCGCCAACAGGCCATGGTGCGGCGAGCCGCGATGGCTGTGAGTCTAGTCCTTCTGCCTTCCACGTATCTAAGTCCCCTCGTTCCGCACTCCAGCGCAGCAAACACTGATTGCTGGGCGCACCTCCGCAAGAGTCCCGCCTCTCCCCGCAGGCATCTGGGTCTCCCGTGGTTCGCCAGAAGATGGATTTCAGGGTGATGGAGAGCTAATCTCCCCTAGGTTTGGAACAAAAGCCCCTTTCCCCCGCCACCTGCCAGACCCACGTGCCTCCACATCTCATCCCCTCCGATTTCGCTGGGTGCGAGGCAACAGAACAGCCTTTAACCTCCGCCGCCATCTTTTTCAAACTTCCCAATTTGTACTTCTTAATCCCTTCATTTCAGTCAACTCTACTGAGGTCTAGCGCCGCCGGGAGGTGCACTGAAAGGGCGCCCGGGCCTCCGTCCGGTGCGCGGTGCGCGCGCCCCGCGGAACCAGGCGCGCGAGGGCCGCGTGGCGGGGACGGGCGCTGGGCGGCCGCCGAGCTCCAGGCACCACCATCGCCGCGTTCCGGGAGTCGCCGCCGCGGCGTCCCCCCAATTTGTACTTCTTAATCCCTTGAATTCAGTCAACTCTACTGAAGTCTAGCGCCGCCGGGAGGTGCACGGAGAGGGCGCCCGGGCCTCCGTCCGGTGTGCGGGGCGCGCGGCCCGCGGCACCAGGCGCGCGGGGGCTGCGCGGCGGGGACGGGTGCTGGGAGGCCGCTGGGCTCCGGGCGCCGCCGCTGTGGCGGCGTCCCCAGCGTCCCGGGCCGGGCGGCCTGCGGGGGCGGCGGAGTTGCGAAAGTGAGTGAGTTTCCCAGGGTTTCGCCCGGAATGGGGTTCAGTGCAATCAGAGCCGGCGCTCAGCGCACTCCGGAGCCTTTATCTCCTTCCTGCCAGTGAACACCGGCCAGGTCATCAGCCGCCCCTTCCTCTCCGGTTCCATCCTCCCCGCAGGCGCGTGTGCTCGTGTCTCCGCCAGTTTCTCCATACCTCAGGCTTTTACGGCTTCCCCGACTGTCCCCGTGGCCTTCTCCTTCCCCCCAGCTGTGGGCATTTCAGTCCACCAACTTTCCTGTGGTTCTGGACGATGTCCGTTCTGACCTCTAGTTGTATTTTTGAAATTGTTGTGCCCGGCTGCAGGTTAGGTGTTTAACCTATGGCGCCATCTTGGTTCCTCCTTTGCCCAGTTTTTTGATTGGATTGTTTATCTTCCTTTTGTTAAGTTGTATGAGTTCCCTGTAAATGTTGGAGATTAAACCCTTATTGGAGATAATATTGGCAAATATGTTCTCCCATGCAGTGGGCTTTATTGTTGTTTTGTGGATTTTTTTTTGTTTGTTTGTTTTTGCTGTGCAGAAGCTTTTTATTTTAATGTAGTCCCATTTGATTACTTTCTCCTTAGTCTCTCTTGCCCTAGGATCTGTGTCTGTAAAGATATTGCTGCGACATAAGTCTGCAATTTTGCTTCTTATAGAGTCTTGTAGGATTTTTATGGTTTCCCGTCTTAAATTCAAGTTCTTTAGCCATTTTCAGTTTGTTTTTCTGTGTGGTATAAGTTGATGATTTAGTTTCTTTTTCTTTTTCTTTTTTTTTTTTTTTTGCATGTATCTGACCAAATTTCCCAGCACCATTTATTAACCCTTTGCACTCGCTTGCTTTTTTCTAATGCTAACCGTGTCGAGTCACACTCGACATCCGAGTGCAAAAGGTTAAAAAGGCTGTTTTAACTCCATTGTATGCTCTTGCCTCCTTTGTCAAATATTAATTGAGCATACTGGCTTGGGTCAATTTCTGGGTCCTCTATTATGTTCCATTGGTCTATATGTCTGTTCTTGTGCCACTACCAGGCAGTTTTGAAAACCGTGGCTTGGTAATATAGCTTGATGTCTGGTATTGTGATCACTCCACTTTGTTCTTCTTTCTCAGGACAGCTGGGGCTATTCATGGTCTTTTTTTATTCCAGATGAATTTTTGGAGAGTTTGTTCTAGATCTTTGAAATATGCCATTGGTATTTTAATAGGTATTGCATTGAATCTATAGATTGCTTTAGGTAGTTTGCACATTTTAATGATGTTGATTCTACCAATCCATGAACATGGTATGTTCTTCCAATTGTTTATGTCTTCCTTTATCTCTTTTTTCAATGTCCTGTAGTTTTCCAATTACAGGTCTTTTACGTCCTTGGTTATGTTTATTCCTAGGTATCTTAATTTTTTTGGTGCAATGGTAAATGGGATTATTTTTTTCATTTATCTTTCTGTGAGTTCATTATTATTGTATAAAAAGGCCCTAGATTTCTGGGTGTTAATTTTGTATCCTTTTACATTGCCAAATTCATTTATTAGATCTAGTAGTTTTTTTATGGAGTCTTTGGGGTTTTCTATGTATAGTGTCATGTCATCTGCAAATAAGGATAGTTTTACTTCTTTTCCAATTTGGATGCCTTTTATTTCTTCTTCTTGTCTGATCACTATGGCTAGTACTTCTAGTACTATGTCGAACAGGAGTGGTGAAGGTGGGCATCCTTGTCTTGTTCCTGTTCTTAGTAGAAATGGGTTTAGTTTTTGCCCATTGAGTATGATGTTGACTGTATGTTTGTCATATAGGGCTTTTATTATGTTGAGGTATGATCCCTCTATTCCCATGTTTCTGAGAGTTTTTATCAAGAAAGGGTGTTGTCAAATGCTTTTTCTGCATCAATTGATATGATTATTAGATTTTTGTCTCTCAGTTTGTTTATTTAATGTATCATATTTATTGATTTGTGGATATTT
The DNA here is from genome assembly GCF_027574615.1 of Eptesicus fuscus. Lineage (NCBI taxonomy): Eukaryota > Metazoa > Chordata > Mammalia > Chiroptera > Vespertilionidae > Eptesicus > Eptesicus fuscus. The sequence continues at coordinate 107,961,390 of NC_072473.1, forward strand.
TACCATCTTTTCATCCTGGAATAAATCCCACTTGGTCATCGTGCATGATCTTTCTAATGTATTGATGAATCAGATTTGCTAGAATTTTTTTGAGGATTTTATCATCTATATTCATCAAGGATATTGGCCTGCAGTTCTCTTTTTTTGTGTGTGTGGTTTTGGAATTAGGAAAATGCTGGCTTCATAGAAAGAGCTTCGAAGTGTGCCTTCCTCTTGAATTTTTTGGAATACTCTGAGGAGGATAGGTTTTAGCACTTTTTGAGTGCTTGGTAGAAGTCCCCTGGAAAGCCATCTGGGCCAGGGCTTTTGTTTGTTGGAAGATTTTTTATTGCTGTTTCAATATTTTCGGTAGTTATAGGCCCATTCAGGTTTTTGGATTCTTCTTGGTTGAGTTGTGGGAGCTTGTATTTTTCTAAGAATATATCCATTTTGTCTAGGTTGTTCTTTTTGTTGGAATAGAGTTGTTCATAATATTTTTTCATAATTGTTTGTATTTCTGTGGGATCAGTTGTTATTTCACCTCTTTCATTTCTGATTTTGTTTACTTGGGTCCTCTCTCTTTGCTTCTTGGTGAGCCTGGCTAGAGGTTCATCAATACTGTTTATCCTTTCAAAGAACCAGCTCTTGGTTTTGTTGATCTTTTGTATTGTGGGTTTTTTTGTTTGTTTGTTTGTTTGTTTGTTTTGTCTCTATTTCATTTATCTCCACTCTGATCTTTATTATTTCTTTCCTTCTGCTTACACTGGGCTTTTCTTGTTGCTCTCTTTCTAACTCTCTTTTGAGTTGTAGGGTTAGATAATTTATTACCATTGTTTCCTGTTTTTTTTTGCAGTAAGCTTGTAGAGCTATGAACTTCCCTCTCAAGACTGCTTTCACTGTGTCCCATAGATTTTGGATTGTTGTGATTTCATTGTCATTTGTTGCCATGATGCTTTTGATTTCTTCTTTGATCTCTAGGGTAACCCAATAGCATGCTATTTAGCCTGCAAGTGTTTTATTTTTTTATTGTAGTTAATTTCTAGTTTTATGCCATTGTGATCTGAGAAGATGCTTGATATGATTTTTATCTTTTTGAATTTGAAGAGACTTTGCCTGTGACCCAATATATGGTTTATCTTTGAGAATGACCCATGTGCACTTGAGAAGAATGTATATTCTGTGGCTTTGGGGTGAAATGTTCTGAAGATGTCAATTAATTTCATGTGATCTAGTGAGTCATTTAGGATTGATGTTTCTTTACTGATTTTTTCTTTAGAGGATTTGTCCAATGGTGATAGTGGCGTATTAAAGTCCCCTACTATGACTGTATTGCTGTCAATCTCTCCCTTGGTATGCTCCAGAAGTTTTTTTTTTTTTTATGTATTTGGGTGCTCCTGTATTGGGTGCGTATATGTTTACCAGAGTTATTTCTTCTTGTTGGATTGTTCCCTTTAGTATTATGAAGTGGCCTTCCTTATCTCTTGTTATGTCCTTTACTTTGAGATCTAATTCGTCAGATATAAGTATTGCTACCTCAGCTTTTTTTTCATTTCCATTCGCCTAAAAAACCCTTTTCCATCCCTTCACCATCAGTCTGTGTGAGTCCATTTTTCTGAGGTGGGTTTCCTGTAGACAGCAGATATATGGGTCATGTTTTCTTATCCACTCAGCTATCCTATGTCTTTTGATTGGGGCATTTAATCCATTTACATTTAAAGTTATTATTGATAGGTACTTGTTTGTCACCATTTTTATTCTTTATGCCTGTGTTCCTTCTTTTTTTTTTTTCAACCACATTATTTTATTTTATTTTTATTTTTTATTAAGGTATTATATGTGTACATATCTTACCATTGTCCCCCCCACCCCACTCCCATACTTGCCCTCACCCCCCAGAGTTTTGCGTCCCTTGGTTATGCTTATATGCATGCATACAAGTCTTTCGGTTGATCTCTTATCTCCCCACCTCTCCCTAACCTTCCCCCTGTAATTTGACAGTCTGTTTGATGATTTACTGTCTCTGTATCTATCTTTTTGTTCATCAGTTTATAATGTTCTTTATTATCCATAAATGAGTGAGATCATGTGGTATTTTTCTTTCATTGACTGGCTTTTTTCACTTAGCATAATGTTTTCCAATTCCATCCAGGTTGCTGCAAATGATGAGAATTCCTTCTTTTTTATGGCAGCAAAGTATTCCACTGTGTAGATGTACCACAGTTTTCTGATCCAGTCATCTGCTGATGGGCACCTAGGCTGTTTCCAAATCTTAGCTATTATAAATTGTGCTGCTATGAACATAGGGGTGCATATATCCTTTCTGATTGGTGTTTCTAGTTTCTTCGGATATATTCCCAGGAGTGGGATTACCGGGTCAAATGGGAGTACCATTTTCATTTTTTTGAGGAAACTACATACTGTTCTCCACAGTGGCTGCACCTGTCTGCATTCCCACCAGCAGTGCATGAGGGTTCCTTTTTCTCTACATCCTCGCCAACACTTGTCGTTTGTTGATTTGTTGATGATAGCCATTCTGACAGGTGTGAGATGGTACCGCATTGTTGTTTCAATTTGCATCTCACAGATGATTAGTGACTTTGAGCGTGTTTTCATATGTCTCTTGGCCTTCCTTCTGTCTTCTTTTGAAAAGATTCTATTTATATCCATTGCCCATTTTTTTTATTGGATCATTGATCTTCCTTTTATTAAGTTGCATAAGCTGCTTATAGATGTTGGAGATTAAACCTTTATCAGTGATAACATTTGCAAATATGTTCTCCCATACAGTGGGCTTTCTTGTTGTTTTTGTTGATGGTTTCTTTTGCTGTAAAAAAGCTTTTTATTTTTATGTAGTCCCATTTGTTAATTTTCTCTTTAGCTTCCATTGCCCTAGGGGCAGTGTCAGCGAAGAAGTTCTTTTGGCATATGTCTGATATTTTGTTGCCTGTGGATTCCTCTAGTATTTTTATGGTTTCCCATCTTATGTTTAAGTCCTGTGTCCATTTTGAGTTTATTTTTGTGTATGGTGTAAGTTGGTGATCTAGTTTTTGTGTTCCTTCTTTACTTCCTATCTTCTTTTTACAGCAGACCCTTTAGCATTTCTTGCATTGCTCGTTTGGTGGTAATAAATCCCCTTAGTCCCTTTTAGATGTGAAGCTCCTGATTTCACCCTCAATTTTGATTGATAGCCTTTCTTGGTACAGTATTCTTGGATTCAGACCCTTGCTTTGCATGACTTTGTATATTTCATTCCATTCCCTCTGGCCTGATGTGTTTCTGTTGAATAATCAGTCGCTGGTCTGATGGGGGATCCTTTGTAGGTAACTTTCTGTCTCTCTCTGGCCACTTTTAATATTCTTACTTTGTCATTGGTTTTTGCCCATTTAATTATAATGTGCCTTGGTGTCAGTCTTTTGGGGTTCATTTTGTTTGGGACTCTGTGGACTTCTTGGATTTCTGTGAATTTTTTCTTCCCTATATCAGGTAAGTTTTCTGTTATTATTTCTCAAACAGGTGTTCTATCCCTTGCTCAGTTTCCTCTCCTTCTGGCACCTCTATTATGTGGATGTTGCTTTGTTTCATGTTATCCCAAAGTTCCCTTAGGCTCTCCTCCCGCTTTTTAAGTTGTTTTTTTTTCTCGATGTTACTCTGCTAGGGTATTTTTTTCCTACCTTGTCTTCTAGCTCACTGATTCGGTCCTCTGCTTCTTCTTGTCTACTGTTAATGCTTTCTATTGAGTTCTTTATAGCAGTGATGTCATTTTTTCATTTCTTCTTGGTTCTTCCTCATGTCCTCTTGGTTTTTACACATATTGTTGAATTTGTCTTCCATTCTTTTCAGCGACCCGATGAACATTGCTATGAATTCTTTCTCTGACATATTGCTTGCATCCATTCTGTTTACTTCCTTTTCTGGTGATGCCTCCTTTTCTTTCATTTGCATGCTGTTTCTCTGTCTCCCCATGATCTCTCTTCTCCGGGTGTCTGGTTATGTAGCTCTCTTTCTCCTGCGTTGATTTAAAGGCACAAAATACAACACAAAAAGGCACAAAGCACAAGGCACTGAACACAAATGTATTCACGTTACTGATAATCCCAAATAAAGGTGACCACCTGAGAAAAGAGAATTAGGGGATAAGAAAAAAAAGGAGTGCAAAAATGATATTGAGAAAAGGAAAAAAAAAGTAAGAGAGAACAGAAAGAGAGTAAAAAAGAAGGGGGGAAAACTATTTATATGGGGAGAAAACTCCAATAGAACAAGCACTAATCCCATAAAATGCAAACAACAAATACCCAGAGATGAATGCAAGCTACAATCAACTACTAATGACAAGCACTTTGTGCAGGAGCCTTTGCAAGCGGTTTGGGGCCACGCCCCAAGCCAGGCGCCCAGGACCGGGGCTGCCGCTGACCTCTGGGGTGTGCCGAGACCCTGGCGGCCACTGCTGTGTGCTGCCTGGGGTCCCTGCAAGCCCCGAGCCTGAGTGCCTGGCTGGGGGCGTGGCCCCAAACCGCCGCTTTGTGCAGGAGCCTTTGCAAGCAGTTTGGGGCCACGCCTCTAGCCAGGTGCCCAGGACCGGGGACTGCCGCTGGCCTCTGGGTGTGCGGAGACCCCAGCAGCCACCACCAGGTGGCAAGGACACGCCCCTAGCCCAGTGGACACAACCCAGGGGCTGCATGAGCTGCAGAGGATACACCTTTTTAAAAAAAAATTTATTGATTTTTTTTTTTTTTTTTTACAGAGAAGAGGGGAGAGGGATAGACAGTCAGAAATATCAATGAGAGAGAAACATCCATTAGCTGCCTCCAGCACACTCCCCACTGGGGATATGCCTCCAACCAAGGTACATGCCCTTAACAGGAATCAAACCTGGGACTCTTCAGTCTGCAGGCCCACGGTCTATCCACTGAGCCAAACCATTTTGAGAGTAAATACCTTTTCTGACAACTCATTGGCTAAGCTCCCTGTAGGCCACCAATTGCAGTGTTCTTGGTAATTTGGGTTATAAGAATCCAAGAAGGTAATCTAGGGTTTTTCCACCACACTCTTGAAGGAAAAAATGAAGGTCCCTTGAGAGGTCCAAGATTGGAGAGACTGCAGGCTGGGCTGAGGGACAACACCCCCCACTACCCCCCCTCCCCGCCGTGCACGGATTTCATGCACCGGGCCTCTAGTGTTGAATAAGAGTGGGGAAAGTGGACATCCCTGTCTTGTCCTCATCTTAAGGAAAATGCTTTTAGTTTTACCCCATTAAGTATGATATTAGCTGTTGGTTTGTCATATATGGCCTTTATTATGTTGAGATATGTTCCCTCTACTAAGATATATTCCCACTTCGATGAGAATTTTTATCATAACTGGGTGTTGGATTATGTAAAATGCATTTCTGCATCTATTGATATGATCTTAAAATTTTTGTACTTCATTTTTTAGTATATATTTTTATTGATTTCAGAGAAGAATGGAGAGGGAGAGAGAGATAGAACCATCAACAATGAGAGGGAATCATTGGTTGCCTGCCTCCTGCACACCCCCTACTGGAGATCAAGCCCGCAATCTAAGCATTTGCCCTGACAGGGAATGGAACAGTGACCTCCTGGTCAATGCTCAATCACTGAACCACATTGTCATTTTTTGTATGGTGTATCACGTTAATGGATCTGAGGATATTGTACCATCCTTGTATCCCAGGAATAAATCCTACTTGATCATGGTTTATTGATGGGTTTGGTTTGATAATATTTTGTTCAGGATTTTTGCATGTATGTTCAGTAGGGATATTGGCCCACAATTTTCTTTCTTTGTAGTATCTTTATCTGGTTTTAGAATTAGGATAATGCTTGGGAGTCTTTCCTCCTCTTCAATTTTTTGGGCTAGTTTTAGAAGGATAGTTGTTAGTGCTTCTTTGCATGTTTGGTAAAATTCACCTGTGGAGCCGCCGATCCAGACTTTTGTTTGTGGGAAGTTTTTTTTTACTACTTCGATTTCATTAGTTGTAATTGGTTTCATCAGATTTTCTGTTTTTTCTTGATTCAGTTTTGAAAGATTGTATGTTTGTAGGAATTTATCCATTTCTTCCAGATTGTCCAATTTGTTGGCATATAGTTGTTTCCAATATTTTCTTATAATCCTTTGTGTTTCTGTGGTTTCAGTTTTAAAATCTGCTCTTTTATTTCTGATTTTATTTATTTGGTTACTTTCTCTTTTTTCCTGATGAGTGTGGTTAATGGTTTATCGATCTTGTTTATCTTTTCAAAGAACTGTGTCGAGGTTTCATTGATCTTCTGTATTGCTTTTTTAAACTCTACTTCTTTATTTCCCCCCTTTATTTTTTAATTTCTTCTACTCTTCTGGGCTTTGGCTGCTGTTGTTTTTCTATACCTTTAGGTGTAAGATTAGATCATTTGAGATTTTTCTGGTTTCTTGGGGTAGGTCTATATAGATAAGAATTTTCATTTTGAGACTCTTTCCCTGTGTCTTATATTTAGAGTTGTTGTGTTCCCATTTTCATTTGTCTCAAGGTATCTTTTTATTTCTTCCTTGATATACTTGTTAACACATTCATTGCTTAGTAACGTGTAATTTAGCCACCATTCGTGTGTGTTTTTCAGTTTTGTTATTATAATTGATTTTTAGTTTCATACCATTGTAGTCAGAGAAGATGCTTGATGTGATTTCAACCTTCTTAAATTTATTGAGATTTGTTGTGCTTCCCAATATGTGGTCTATCCTAGAAAATGTCACATGTGCCGTTGAAAAGGATGTATATTATACTGCCTTGGGATAAAATGCTCTGATAATACCAATTAAATACATCTAGTCTAGTGTGCTACTGTTTCCATGTTGATTTTATGTCTGGAATATCTACCCATGATGTCAATGGAGTGTTAAAATTTCCTACTGTGACTTTATTACTGTCGATCTTTCCCTTTATGTCCATGAAGATTTGTTTTTTATATTTAGGTGCTTTAATATTGGGTGCATATATGTTTAATGGATTATATCCTCTTGTTGGATTGATCCCTACATCATTAAGTAGTGTCCCTCCTTGTCTCTTATTATAGCCTTTATTTTAAACTCTATATCAGATATAAGTATTGCTACCCCAGACGTTGCTTTTTTTGTTGCTGTTGTTGTTCTTGTTGTTGCTTTTTCATTTCCATTTGCCGAAAATACCTTTTTCAATCCTTTTACTTTCACTCTGTGTGTCTCTTTCTTTCTGAGGTGGATCTCTTGTAAACAGCATATCTATATCTATATCTATATCTATATCTATATCTATATCTATACCCTATGTCTTCTGGTTGGAGCATTGAAGCTATTTACATTTAAAGTGATTATTGATAGGTATACATTTATTGGTATTTTAATCTTTATAACTGTTTTACACTTTTTCTTTCTTCTTCTTAAAGAACACACTTTAACATTTTTATCAGATTCTAAAAACTCCCCTAAAGATTATCAGCGACATTAGAACTTCGCTGAAAAGCAAGTAATTAAGGGAGATTAGGATGCCCTCTGGTAACCACTGCTGTTTCTCTCATTTTCCCTTTCCTCAGCAGTAGGTGTCTACCCCCAGGAAATACACCAAGAAACACATTGGAACCTGAGACTTCAGACACCAGATAAAGTGTACACTGCTGGAAGGGGTCAATGGCTACTACCCTGGGTTCTGCAACCCAGGCCTCCTTGAGTCCTAGCTCAGTGTTTCAAGAGTATGATAAAGACACTGAATTCTTCCGTCAGCGCTTCAGACAGTACCGGTCCAACGAAGCAGCCAGGCCTCGTGATGTTTTCAACAAACTCCTGGAGCTTTGCTCTGAATGGCTGAAGCCAAAGATGCGTTCTAAGGAACAAATGGTGAAGCTTCTAACTTTGGAACAATACCTAACAATTATGCCCCAGGAGCTAGAGACCTGGGTGACAGAACAATGCCCTGAGAGCACAGAAAGAATTCTGTCACTCCTAGAAGAAATACAGATGAAACCTGAGACAACAGAGACAAAGGTGAGAAAAGAGTTTGGGATCTGGGGAACTAGACCAAAAGGTTATCAAAGGCAGGTGGGATTGGATCTGACATTTGTCTCTGTCATTCTTCTGCCCCAAATTTCTGCACAGTCCTTTTCATGTCTCTTCTGCTGGAGAAAACATATGGGTCAGTGGTTTCCAACCTCATCTTAGCCAATTCCCCTCTGTAACAAATATTTTGTAATGTCCCAGGAAATATACTTAAATGAAATTCATAGATAAATAACCTACTTACAGTCATTCATCAAAAAACACTGGTATTGTCTGGCCAACGTGCCTCAGTGGTTGAGCATTGACCTATGAACCAGGAAGTCAAAGTTTGATTCCAGGTCAGGGCACATGCCCTGGTTTCAGGTTTGATCCCCAGTAGGGAGGCGAGCAAGAGGCAGCGGATAAATGATTCTCTTTCATTATTCATGTTTCTATCTCCCTCTCCCTCTCCCTTACTCTCTGAAATCAATAAAAATATATATTTTTAAAAAGCACCTGTATTATGCTTTAAGGTCTTCAGACCAGATCCATCCACGGCTGTTTTGTATACCCCTAAGCTAATAATGGATTTTACCTGTCAAAGCATTGTTCAAAAAAAAGAGGAAGAAGAAGAATAAGTGACTGACAGAATGTGGCACACCGAGCCTAAAATAATTACTATATGACATTTTGCAAACAAAGCTGGCCAAGTCTGAGTCAAGTGGTCTCCAGAAGAAATATAAAGGAATAAGAAGGTAGTTTATTATAAACTAAAAAACTTTTCAGTGTGCACATGTCTGGGCTTGAGTGCACCAGAAGATCTCATGAAGTTGTCAGATGCTTGCCTCTCTACACAAACTCACTGTGAAGGTGACAAGCAGTAATTCAGACTGATAAAAGCTCAAACACAATGAGCCGCGTTGCTGCTGATCATGTGATTTTCCAAAGGGGGAAAATCTCTTGATGAATCTGAACCATTGTAGTATAGTCTTTCTTTAAAAAACATTTCCAATTTTTTCTTTTTTTAAAATAAAATTTATTCAGTGACACTGGTCAATAGGGTCATATAGGTTTCAAGTGTACATTTCTATAATACATGCATAATCTGTATATTGCATTCTTCAAACCTTACATTGAATATTATCTTGTATTAATTTTAGTATATGTGTACAGCCTAGTGGTTAGACAATCATGTACTTTACAAAGTGTTCCCCCTGATATTTCGAGTACCCACCTGGCACGTTACATAGTTATTACAATATTACTGACTATATTTTCTTTGCTGTACTTGACATCACCATGACTTTGATTTCCAAAGGAGTGCTTTCCCAGAAAATGCAAGTCATGTTAACATTTGCAAAAATATTTTGTGATTATATGACCAACAGAGCGAGGTTCTTGACAGATTTTTACCTACATGAATATTTGAAGGTAGGTGGGGCACAGGAGCAATTCTGCACTGTGCATTATCTATACTTATGTCTCTGCCCACTAATTCTGCGAGCCACCACCTGCCATAATTTCAAAAACACCTCCTGGGAATGGTGACCCTGTCCTGTGAACAGAACCATCTAGTAAAACGTTTTGGGACATACGATAGCTGAGCACAGGGCAGCATCTTTGGAGATGGGAGAAAGTACTTCTTGTTGGGCATTAGGGGCACTGGAGTCTTGGGTATAGATGGGGCTCTGCAGTTAGCCTGTATGAAGGACTCTTCCAAAGTTTCCTGCCTCCAGGATGGAATGCGTTTATGGTTTCCCTTCCTTTCTGTGTCTCCTTGTTTGGCTTTCTACAAGAGACTATTTTCTGCCTGTGGTCTAATCCTGCATTGTCAGTGTGGTAGGCACCATCCAAGGGTGGGTCTTGAGTACTAGAAATGTGGCTAGTCCAAATTGGGATATGCTATAAGTATAAACTGCGCACCTCATTCAGAAGACTTAGAGTGGACAATAAAGTAGGTGAAATATATCATTAATAATTCTTTATGTTGATTACATTATGAAATTATGATATTTTAGATATACTGGTTTAAATAATGCATATTATTAAGATTGACTTTATCTACTTATTTTATTTTTCATATGACCACAGGAAAATTTTTAATGACTTGGGTGGCTTGCATTATATTGCTACTGGGCACTGCTGATCTACATAGATTTTAGACTGATGGGTTCTGGCATTTCCTCCAGATTGATAGTCAGGAAAAGCTCTTGGAAGATCCAGCAGTAGTCGGAATAGCAGACATGATACCAAATACCCACCTGGAGGTACCCCCATTCCAAGCAATGGGAACTGTCCCCGAGGCCCCACTGGCAGATGTGTGGATCCCACAGGAGCCATGCTACGGTGCTGCTGGGGAAGACCAGCCCTTTCTGGAACCTCTTGGTAAGGCAAAGATTTTATTTCTCGTCCTTGATTTCTCTTTTGAGAGCTCAGGAGCTCTCCAGGGGTGGGGTTGGTTAGAAACACTGAATAATGGATGAAAATTGATAGCTCTTATAAATAGTAGTAGTAGGAAACATCCCTTGGGGAACAGCTGCCCACAATGGCCATTGTTAGATCGAACAGGATTCAAAATCTCTTAAGATAATGAGCCCACTCAGGAAGGAGTCTTTGACCAAGAATATTATAAAGGAAATTGAGGGGACTATGTGTGATATGAATAAAGATTAATTTCCCCAGCCAATTTTTATCAGTGGAATCTGTGGTGTTGTGGGTCCCACGGGCCTCAGTTGTTCTTATGGCATAAGAGTCCCATTCAAACATGATACTTTATTAATATACTCACTTCAGATCCTTTAAGAGGATTTAATTGCTTGCTGCAGTAAAAGGAATACGTATGTTTCCCATAAAAACCTAGACCAGTGTTTCTCTAGGAATGGTAAGCGGATCCTCCATATCAGGATCACCTTCGGAGCATTTTTAACAGGAGCTCCAGGTGAGTGCTGTACATACTACCTTTTGAGAACCACTGCTCCAGACAATACAAGAGTTAGTTCCGAGTGAGAAAGTCCAGGGGAAGAAAGGCTCATAGAAGTTCATGGATGTCTGGAGGGTGGTCGAGGTCTTTCCAGGATTTTATAGAGTGATAAAGCACAAGGTTCTCTGGGCAGACCCTGGGAGATATCATCTTAGAAAACATCCTTATGTATGAATTCTAAAATCTGTTAAACTTGCGGGTACCTTGCCTGGGTTCCTTGCTTTCCCATGTCCTAAGTGCATGAGAATGGATATCCTTGACACTTGGACCCATTTGCTCTTGAAGGCAATAGAAATTCTAGCTGTGGTGCTTGCCTATGGTTTTCCTTCTCTCTTGTGATTTCCATTCCAAGTGCAATCTCTCTTCTCTGAGTGTCTGGCAGACAATGGGGAAGGATACATGTGAGACTCTGCCCTCTCCTTGGAAAGGATGGCTTGGTCCATTCCAGGTCTAAGAGTAGGACCACATGTGATGTGTGCATTGCCACCACCAGCATAGAATTCAACTCATAACACCACAGTGTGGTTGTTTGGTCATGAATTTGCCTCATTTTCTGCACTTATTCAATTTGTTCAGGTTCCAAATTTTGTATCTTTCTCCAGTAAGTGCTGGTGATGTAGAGACATGGACTGTGTCTTGTTTTCCATAGAGGTGACCAGGAGGAAAAAGCCCAAAGGACATCTGTATATCCATTAAGGTCAAGCCAAACTATATAAAGTATTGCCATTTATATTCCAGTCTCTACCTTACCTACATCTCGGATCTGTTAACAAGTTTTTTAAAACATCTGTATTTCTGTGTGTATGCCTGCAACAAGTGGCAGAGCCTAGCAAGTGGTGTTGAATTATACATCTTTCTGCATATGAGTTACCATTACATGTGTGAATTTTCTTCTCTTAGCAACAGTGTCAGATACAGAGATCACATATGATACTGAGAAATACTATTGCTCTTTATTTGAATACTTCAGTCTCCAAAGTACAGGAAATTCCAGTACTAGTATATCAAACAAGGGAGAAAGAGAATGATATAACAAGTAAAATACATCCATTAGGAGGAAAGGAAAGTACCCCTTTCTCATCACTGTTTAAAGTGATATGATATACTTTGTCCTGTGGACTGGGAGGTCTCCATTTCTACCTCCTGGTCACCAAAGTCTCATCCTCCTTAATACTAGTACAGGGTCCAAGGGATCTGGGGGCTGATCTAGGAAGATGATATGACCAGGAGGTGGCAGTAGCACACATAAGCTTTGTTGGGCAACTCTGTCAGGTGTGCTTGTGGAGGAGGTCAGGGGCCAGAAGGAGAGGAAAACAAGGGAACTTTCCAGGCAGTAAGGGCTCAGAGGGCTGGCTTGCCTGTCTTGGTGAGGTCATAGCCCAGAAGCACACTGGGAGTCTATAGGTCAGGGAGTTCCAAAGGGCAGCAGCAGTTGGGGGTCCCATAACTATAAGGCTCCCATCTTTTCAGTGGCTAGCAGTTGTGGGGTGATGTTTTCTGAGCTATGCATAGGAGGCTGGCTCTCAGTGGCTAAAAATCTGTTTCTGGGGGCTAATCCTACCTAATAAAAGAGTAATATGCAAATTAACCATCACTCCACTACATGCACCAGCCACGCCCACCAGCCAATCAGAGCAAGTATTCAAATAAACCCAACCAAGATAGCTACAGCCACAGAGAGCAGGAGGGAAGCTTGGGTTTCCCTGGTAACAAAGGAAGCCAAGCTTTCCACGTGCCGTTGCAGGCCTAAACCTCCACTCAAGGCTACAAAATTTCAATTATAGAAGGTAAACAAATCCAAACAGAAATGGCGGCAGCCACGGAGCTGGAAAGAGCAGGAGGCTAGGATTGCCCCCTGCTTTCCCCACACCCTGGCCGGCCCAGGCCTCCACGTAAGGCTACAAAGTTTCAATTATAGAAGACATACACAAACCCCAACAGAAATGGCTGCCAGCCACGGAGCGAGCAGGAGGCTTGGCTCCATTCCAGGCTACAAAGTTTCAATTGTAGAAGGTAAATAAATTCCAGATACCAGGGCCTCTGCTTGGGTTGCCAGGGGACAAGGCTGGCCTGCAAACCACCACAGGCCCCTCGCTCAGGCTGCCCCATGCCCAAGGGAACACCCACCCTGATCCGGGACACCCTTCAGGGCAAACCAGCTGGCCCCCACCCATGCACCAGGCCTCTATCCTATCTAATAAAAGAGTAATATGCAGATTGACCATCACTCCAACACACAATATAGATGCCCCCATGTGGTCAAAGATCCTGCCCCCATGTGGAAACAAGATGGCCAGCAGGGGAGGACAGTTGGGAGGCACCAGGCCTGCAAGGGAGGGCAGTTAGAGGCGATCAAGCCTGCACGGGAGGGCAGTTAGGGGTGACCAGGCCGGCAGAGGAGGGAAGTTGGGGGCAAATAAGCTGGCAGGGGAGCAGTTAGACATCAATCAGGCTGGCATTAGAGTGGTTAGGGGGTGATCAGGCTGGCAGGCAGAAGTGGTTAGGGGAAATCAGGAAGGCAGGCAGGTGAGCAGGTGGGAGCCAGCAGTCCTGGATTGTGAGAGGGATGTCCAACTGCCCGTTTAGGCCCGTTGGGATCGGGCCTAAATGGGCATTCAGACATCCCTCGAGGGGTCCCAGATTGGAGAGGGTGTAGGCTGGGCTAAGGGACACACCTCCCCCATCCCCGTGCATGAATTTCATGCACCGGGCCTCTAGTTTTTAAATAATTGGATGTGTAAGAATTTTAGTTTGACACCTGCAGGCTTTTGAGTATCGAGTCCCAGGTGGGAGTGAAGAAATGAACAACCCAGGGCCCAAAGCAGAGAGTGCTCGTTCATGACCTTAGGCTCGTTTCCAGCACAACTTCTGGGGTGGTTACTGTGGCCTTTGAAGGTAGAGAAGAGCCCTGCCAGCAGAAGTAGGCATCAAGGCATGACTTCTGACTGATATTCACTCTTGACCAAAATGCCCTGGGGACAAGCTCTCAAACACACAGAATCTTTCCATGGGCATGTGTCAGCAGAACAAATGTCTAGATTAGGTATGTTTGATTAGGGGGCATATCCATCTAAAACTTTAATAGATATGGTCGAATGTCCTCCAAAATTATTGTACCAATTTACCCTCTGACCACAGCATATGAGTACTAATGTCTGCTCGCCTCCACTCACAGGCTTGCCTTGTGATGAGCGCCATGGCTGTTTCCCTATGTTAGCGTACAGAAGGAGGGCTGATATCTGTGAAAGTCTTTTGAATCAGTGTCCAGTTCATTCAGCATTTGTGACAGTATTTTATTGAATGTGTGAGTAAAGATGGGAACTGAGGTCAGAAGGGTGTGAGATGGATGAAAGGGGATGGTTAGTGTCCTTAGCTGGCATGGGCTGTGAGCATAGGTTGGGGAATGTAAACTAGTGATAGTGCCAGGAGCAGGGCTTTGAGAGTCCGGACAGTGGAGGTTGGGGGCACCTGATCCTCAAAGATCTGAATGTTACAGAGGAGGGATGTGGGTGGGGTGAGGTTGGTAGCCACTGACAAAGTGCATGAGGTTAACCACTACCAAGGAGCTCAATTTGGGCCAGCCTCTCTGAAAGCTGTCACCAGGGAGTGCTATGCTGGGGAGAGGAAGTAAGGTGACAGATCTCAGTCCTCTTTGGTTGGGTGCTGCACAGAAAGGGGCAGCTGTTCTGATGGTAAGTCCATGAGACACAGCTGCCTGGTGATGATACTCCTGGCCGTGTTCTCATGGGTGCTAGAGTCTGCCTCCAGGGTTGCTTTAGTCCTTGACTAGTCTCGTCTTTCACTGCCTTTCACCTGAGGGGCAGGTGTCTGAGTTGGTTTCATGGTCACCTGTGATGAAGTCTACAGCCTGAAGAGTATCAACTCTATGCTCTATGTGCCGGATGGGAACTACCATGTGAACACATCCTGCAATTCTGAACTGGTTTTCAAGTGTCTCTTACTGGGTATATTCTGGGCCTCCAAGTTTCTGGCACCCTAAGGCTGTGCTGCTGTCCACGCCCCACTTTTCAGATCGCTAGCACTTTCACTTGACAGCAGCTCCCTCTGATACACGACCTCCAGTTTTATCTGACCTGTGCTCCTACCCTCTCATCCTGCGCTTACCTTTGAGATGCAAGCATGAACAAAAGGAAGAGTTGTATTTTAAATTATTTTCATTGTGAAAGTAGAAATAAGGTATTTTAGTCAATGTCCTGTGCTTTGATACAATGTCCTGAGTTAAATTTTCCTCAGCCAGGCGTGTGCCCACTCATAGTCTGGGAGCACTCGAGGGATGTCCGACTGTCAGCTTAGGCCGGCTCCCCCCTGCCTAAGCCAGCAGTCACTAAAGATGTGGGAGAGGCTTCTGCCACTGCACTGCGCTCCCCAGCCTTGAGACCCGCTCAGAGCTTCTGGCTGAGTGATGCCGCCCATGTGGGAGCATACTGAGCACCACGGGGCAGATCCTGTGTTGAGCATCTGCCGCCTGGTGGTCAGTGTGCATCATAGCAATCGGTTGTTCCGCTGTTTGGTCAATTTGCGTATTAGCTTTTTATTATATAGGATGTCCTTGTATTTCAATCTGAAATGAGCCATTTCCAACCTACACTTTATTGCAGATCAGTAAACTTGAACAGAGCCGAGGAAGGTGTCTGGAAAGAGGCAGGAGCCACAGCAGCTCTCACTGAGGGGGGCAGTGGTAAGACCCAGGAGAAGAGTGAGTGTAGAAACATCTTCTGGTTGTCCTTAGATTGACAGTGAGAAGCACTTTTTTTAATGATTATTTTGGCTAGTTTCCAGAGAATCAATTTCTAGACTTCTGCTGAAGCAAACATGTACAGATTATTTTTGCTGTTGCTGACCTACTTCAGTTGCCATTTTAACTTGAATTTCTCTTACTAAAATTATTCCAGTTACCATTCCTTAACCCCCACGCTTTGGCCTGTCTCTCTTTGCTTGGCAGTCAATAAGATAGTGTTTGTCAGTTTTAATAGGGTAACACTTCAGAAAGATTGAATTCATGTTCTGTCCCTCACCTACATAATTTCATTCTCAAAACAGATGTGGAACTCATTCAGTGCATTGACTTCACACCAGAATTGATTCACTTCCCTTCCATAGACTGGAGGAAAATATATTTGAAATGAGCACAATAGAATCTCCCCCCGACCCCCACCCTACCATTCGGGTCTTGTTCTTACTGGTATCCTGAAAAACGAAAAAGCACAACAAACACAAAGGACTTGTCAGAGGCTCCTGGTGAAGCAATGCTGAGAAGGTAGTAGGCAGATCTTGAGAGGCTATGTGTCCAAGAAGAGACCTGGACTCTGGAGAAACCTGTGTTGACTCATTCTACCCTTCCTCCCATCTCTCCTATGGCTAGAATACCTGTTGCCAAAGCCTGCACTCGAAGAGCCTTGGGGGCAAGAACTACGGGATTGCAAGGAACTAGATGAACTGGAATTTTTTGACTTCAACCTAGGTAAGTGAGGGTTCATGAAATGCTCGGGAAGAAACTACAGAAAAATTAATCTTTACTCCAAGGGTAACACGGTTTGGGATGGCACTTGGAAGTTTGTATCTTCCCAGCAGCATTGAGTATAACTCTTCTCAGTCACTAGCTCTCCATTCCTCTTGGAACATGGTGACATCTGCAATTTCTGTTCACAGTCTTCATTTTGATATTGGGAGAGAAAATGTGTCAAAGCGGAAAAAACTGGAGAGTATGTATCTATTTTCTGTTTCTTCAGACAGAAATGCACTTCTTAATCCCAATTTTCCAGAAGACTTCGAAGAGCTAAACTACCTAATGGGAAATCCCGCAGAGCAGCTACTCAGAGACCACACATGGCCTCTCTATGACCAGAATCCTTCTGCAGGAGAGAGCGCTGAGGGGTCCAACCAGGAAGAACCTCTCAACCCCAGAGGCTATGCACAAAGCAGTGCCCCAAAGAAACTACACCAATGTATTCAGTGTGGGAAAGATTTTCTTTCCAAAAAGGTTTTTAAGGGGCACCTGAAAATTCATTCAGGAAACCTCCCTCATGGGTGCCCTGAGTGTGGGAAAAGATTCCTTCGTAGGTCAAACCTGCAAAGGCATCTTCGAGTTCACACAAGAGAGGCACCCTATAAATGCAGCGTGTGTGAGAAGCGATTCACTCAGTTGTCACACCTCACAGAACACCAGAAAACCTCTTCTAGTCAAGGAGTATCCACTTGCCCTGAGTGTAAGTTGCAATTTTGTAATAGAAAACAATTTATACAACACCTAAAAATCCACACAAATGGAAAACCCCATAAATGCCAGAGTTGTGGAAAAACATTTAGACGCCAAAGAGACCTTAATTTGCACTATGCGTCACACACTGCAGAGAGACCATTTACTTGTGAGTATTGTGGGAAAAGCTATAGGCAGAGATCCAGCCTTGTTTTTCATTCAAGAAACCATTCCAGGGAGAAGCCATAGAAGTGCACCAATTGTTCTACAAGCGTCCTAAAGAAAGCACACTTTAATATGCACTTTAGAGAAGAATTCTTTGAGAATTTCTTGAGGGAAACAGTTCCTAAGCAAAGTGACACGAATCTACCAAAGCTTTAACTTGCACTAGGCTGTCTTGGAAGAACAGTTTTGTTTGAGCTTATGCATTAGAACAACTTTGTATTTTGCTGTGTTTAAAACTCATCTTCCAAGGTACATACATTCTAGAGTATTCACTGACTCTTGCCACTGTTCTACACATGATTGTTTTCTGTCTAGGCAAGTCTTGTTTAATCTTTATGATGAAAATGTCTTTGTGCCCAGCCAACCACGATATCGGTTTGAGTAAGGAGCATATAAATGCTGGCATTCCTTTTGGTTCTAGGGTCAGTATTCCCATAGATGGGGATGTGCCCAATTGACCTGTATCTGTGCAATATTTCAGTCACGTGGAAATGGCTATGCTGTTCCTGTTTGATTGCCATTGACTAGTAGTTGGAGCACTACGCAGAAGCTTCCCTGACAGTGCCAACAAGCACTTCCCTTGACTCCCACTTACACTACATGTCAGAATCCCCTGTGCACCCACTGCTTTGTTTATGCATCATTTGAGCCTTGGACACAGCCCATTTCTGAAATGTGGAGCACTTCCAAAGGATAGGGGCAAGGGAAGATGTCCATCTCATAAAGTACTGGGAAGGACAGAGAACAGTACCCACCACACAAGTACTAGGAATAGTGAGCGGCTTATAGAAGGGTGGAGACCCTACCCCGAATGTACTTCCTGTGAATTCTGTGTTTTCTTTCTTTGCCCTTTGGAATGATGAAAGCATTGAATGCTACAAACTTTAAGCCTAGCTTGGATCACATGCCACAAAACGTATTCAATGTTCTGTTTGTGATTTTATAATTATTTGTTATTAGAGTTTTCATTTTATTTCCTTTCTGCCCCAAGAGTTGAACATTGTCGATAATTTCCTGTGAATTTTTGGTTACAATGCAAAGTTATTAATAAATTTGGTTCGTTCTACTTCTGCTTTACGTTTAAATAGATTTTCTTGAAGACTCGTGTCCGATGACTGTGGAGGCTAAGGGTTCCTTTTGTAGGGTACTCCTTAGGACCCTAGGAGAGGAATGGTTGTGCCATCAGTTTATACTGGTAGCTATTCACCTTCTCTAAATACTGCCAAAATGTACGACAGATATCTCTTCCCACTCCTTGGCTTCTGGTTTCACTCACTTACTGGTGTCCCTTGATGAAGATAATAGCCCAAGTGTTACATAGTTCAACTTATTACTTCCCCCTTTATTATTAGTGCTGTTTGAATTCTGGTGAAGAAACGTTTTGTCTACCCCAAGACCATGAACCTATTTCTACATTTTCATTTTAAAGTTGTATTTTTTTACCTTACACATTGAGGTCTCATTTTCTGGAGTTGGTTTCTTTTACAAATGATGTGAGGTAAGGTTCAAGATAACTTTAGAATGGAAGGTCCTTGCCACTTGAGATTTTGTCCTCGGCCTTAGGCTCTCAGCAAAAATTGAGATGCTAAGAGGGTGCTTTTGCCAGCCTACCCATGGATTTGAGCAAGTGTGTTATGGACAGCATCCCAGGTGAAGGGATGTCTCATACAAAGACCTGATGAGAAGAGCACAGACTGGCTGGAGGGAAAGCTAGAGTGCTAGGCAGAGGCCAGGTAATGGAGGGTCTGGTAATCTAACTGATGGAGTTGGAACCTCATCCGGCAGTCTAGAAAAAAATCATAGACTCCAGTTGAGAAGTACTGGTGAGGTGTGCATTTTAGAAAGCTTACTCTGGCTCCTGGATGGGGATTAGGAGAGACAAGATGGGAGACGGTAAGATTAGTGAGAAGGCTACTGCAGAGGAGAAAGTGGGCTGAGCTAAGGGCAGTGGTGTGCAGATGAAACAGAAGATAAGAATATGGGAGGAATTAAGAGGCTGAATCCACAGTCTCAGATGACTGACTATATATGGGGCGGGGAGGTATGTGACAGCCAGCTCTGTGTCCTGAGCATCTGGAGTTGGGAGACTGGAGGAACAGCTCAGGAAAAGGGAATGAGGGCCCTCTTAGTCTATAAGTCCATGGTCACCCATTCAAACTCATAGACGTTTCAATCCTGTCACCCTGTTTGCTCTCTTGTACACTGTCTCCTGCCCACAGTGTTTCATTTCTTTGATAGTCTTTCAGTGCCCATTATGTTCTAGATAACATCATAGGTCAGTGATGGTGAACCTATGACACGCGTGTCAGCACTGACACGCATAGCCATTTCTGATGACACGCGGCTGCATGCCGAGGATGAAACATTTGCTGCTCCTGAGGATGAAACATTTGCGACTAGAGTCTTGGAGTAAGTTTTTTCCTCAAAGTGACACACTACCCGAGTAATGCTCAGTTTTTTGGCGAAGTTTGACACACCAAGCTCAAAAGGTTGCCCATCACTGTCATAGGTACTGAGGATGCAGGGTCTCGGGCTTTAGGAAAATCACAGGTTAGGAAGACAAGACTAAAAGTTAAGCAGAAAATTCTTCATCAAGGTAGTAAGTCCCATAATGAACTAATATGTATAAGTTAATATTGGAGGAAGGTACAAACGTCCAGTTGTAAGATAAACAAGTACTAGGGAGGTAATGTACAACATGATGGCCATAGTTAACACTGCTGTGTGGTGTGTAGGAAAGTTGTTAAAAGAGTATATCCTCAGGGTTGTCATAGTCACACTGTTTAGAATCAGGGTAGAATGGTGGTTACTAAGGGAGGGGGAAGTGGGGAGTTGCTACTCTGTGGGATTAAAGTTTCAATTATGCAAGCAGAATAAGTTCTGGAGATCTGCTCTACACACTGGGCCTATCTGAACAATATTGCACTCTGCACTTAAAATTTTTAGGAAGGTAGATCTTGTTCAGTGTTCCAACCATAATATCCTAACTTTTTGTTAACTCTCACCTGAGGTTATTTTTCCATTGATTTTAGGGAGAGTGAAATGGAGAGAGTTGTGTGTGGGGGAGTGGGGGGGAGGAGAGAGAGAGTGAGAGAGATTGGTGTGAGAGAGACACATTGGTTGGTTGCCTCTGCACATGCCCATACTGGTGTGGGGGATCAAACCTGCAACACAGGCCTATTCCTTTGACCTGGAATCAAACCTTCTGTGAGCAACACCAGCCAGGGCAATCATACTTTTTTAAAAAATAGAAAAGAAAATTACCAAGACTCACATTTACTGAAATAAAACGACATCAAACACACAATTATTCTACAAAATAACATGTCAAACTGTGTTTAAGGAGCGTGGTTGATTGGCTTTTTAATTTTTTTCATTCTTAATGTGTAATTTTTAAGAATGTCATTCTTCATGGGTAATCATATCTTTAAATAACCTTATGGCACCTAAGAAATGTTGCTGTTATTCTGAATACGAGCTACAGTAAAAAGTCTCATGTCAGATCACTAAGGAGAAAGCAGTCTGCTATATGTCAGACACTATGTCAGATGGGTGAAAGAGATTTACATAGATTAGTGAGAGGTAGTCCCTTCCCTCTGGCTGGCTGTAGGGGACATGGAGGGCTGTGGCAAGACTTGAGGGGTGGGATCAGATTTTATCCTTCTGGTCCCTCGAGACATGGAGTCTAAGGCCCATCCTGACATCAAGATCGCCACACTGCTGTAACAACTGGCATGGAAGTCTCTGTCTTGCTCTCTACACTTTAAGATCAAACCCTAGTGCAGGGCCTGACATATATGGTCACATGTTAAATTGTGTGGCCAGCGAAAAATACACCGAATGTAGGCAGTTAATACTACCCAATAATCACACTCTGTTTCTGTAATACACAAACTTTTCCATAATTTGAGACTATATCTCAAAATTATGACTATACCAGTTAATGTTTTAATTACACAGGTTTGTGTATCCATTAATTGAAAAATAGGAAACACAGACAAGCTGGCCATGCCTCTTACTTCTCTGAGAAAATAAAGACCACTGGACAGGAGCTCTTGTGTGAATATCCTGGCACCTGTCCTGGTTTTCTCTGCGTTTCCTTCTAAAACAATAAGGGGACATCCAAGCCCTCAGCCAAGTCCGACACCTCCACTGGGCACATAGTACCATTCCCATGAGGACATTGCTCCTACAGTATTGTTCCTCTTTCTTCTACATCAGTGATGGCGAACCTATGACACGCGTGTCAGCACTGACATGCGTAGCCATTTCTGATGACACGCGGCCGCTGAGGTGGCCGCATGCCGAGGATGAAACATTTGCTGCTCCTGAGGATGAAACATTTGCGACTAGAGTCTTGGAGTTCTAACCAGTTAGACTAACTCCAAGACTCTAGTCGCAAATGTTTCATCCTCCCCTATTAGACACTCTGTGACGGGGAGGTCTGTAGGCCAAAACAACAGAAGTCCGGCACAGAGCGTCTAGCTCTGGGACTTCCGGTTAAGCCGGGATCTTTGCCCTCACTTCCGCCGGCAGAGCGGAGCAGCAGAATGCAGCGGGGGACGCATCTCTGGGGGCCCTGCCATTACTAGTAACCAAATAACAGTTAACCACAGCAACCATTATCTACCGTTCTGGGGTGTCATGGATTTCTAATCCATCATTACTGAGATAAGTGAGGGTTAGGCTGGGAGAGGCGAGGGTTTGTGACGTGCTATGGATGCCGTTTCCCTCCATTAGAAATAGCGGCAGCCATTTTAATTCACATAAGGAACATCATCTTGCTCCATAGTGCAGACTCCATTTCACCACTATTACTGTTGTGCATCCTTATTAACCCCTATTTCTGCTTATTAACCCTACCCTTTCCTAAAAAGACAGTATATGCACCATTTTGTGGTTAGTTAGGCTAGGTAACCCCTAATTGCCTGCAGGCCTAACAAGCTATCTATAATTCTATCTTCTGTCACTGTCCCCCTGATGGAGAATCCAAAAAATAAAAAACTAAGGTTAAATAAAGGAAGTGGTAGTAGCAGTGGCCGACCCTTTCAAGAGACATGGACCGAGATGTATGGCTTTATAGAAAAAAATGGCAGATCATTTTGTGTTCTATGTACTGAAACGGTAGTAAGCAGAATGTGGAATATAAATAGACATTTTGAAACTAATCATTCCCAGCTCTTGGAAAAAAGTGAGGATGAAAGGAAGGAATACATTTCCAGGCAGCTACACCTTTATAAGAGCCAATCTAATTCCATCCTTAAATTTATGAAAGGCTCTACAAATTTAACATATGCAAGTTTGAGCATTGCTCACTCTATAGCTCAGCATGGAAAAGCGCTCAGTGAGGGAGAATTTATTAAAGAAACTCTCCTAAGATGTGCATCAGTTCTATTTCACCATATGCAGAATAAAGATGCAATTATTAAGAGAATATATGAGTTACCACTCAGTAGAAATATCATAAAAGACCGAATAATGAGACTGAACACAAATGTACAACATCAATTAAAGAGAGACATAAGGAAGTGTAAATATTTTTCGATCTCTCTTGATGAAACTACTGATGTCACATCACATGCTCAGTTGGCCATTATTGGTCAATATTCTGATGGTCTCACAATGAGAGAAGAGTTGATAAAGTTAGTATCAGTGTCAACAAGTAAATCAGGAAGCGAAATATGTAAGGTTGTTATACAAACATTTCGTGACCTAAGCATTGATATCTCTAAAGTTGTGTCAGTGACGACAGATGGGGCACCAAATATGGTCGGATTTGTCAAATTGTTTACAGAAGCTATTGGACATCCGATTGTGCCTTTTCATTGTATTATCCATCAGGAGGCTTTATGTGCCAAGGCAGGATTCACCAACTTAAACAACTTAATGTCAGTTGTTACAAAAATAGTTAATTTAATAGCTGCTCTCCCCCTTCACAAGCGAGAATTTTCGGCACTTTCACTGGAGGTTGATTCCACCTACAGTGGACTGCTGATGTACAATAATGTAAGATGGCTGAGCCGAGGCAAAGTTCTTGAGCGCTTTGTGGAGTGCTTTGAAGAAATTAAGGTATTTCTTGATGATAAGGATCTGGGAAACTTTCCTCAGCTTAATGATGATAAGTGGGTCAACACCCTGATGTTTTTTACAGATCTCTCTGTTCATATTAATGAACTGAACTTAAAGTCACAAGGTTTTGGCAAAAGTATTGACGTTATGTTTGGATACATAAAAGCTTTTGAAAGTAAAGTTAAAATTTTCAAGCGAGATGTAGAAACTAAAACTTATAAGTATTTTCCTCGAGTAACAAAGTATTTTGAGAAGGCCAGTGCAGCTGTACAAAATGAAATGGAACTCTTGCATATGAAGTACCAGCATGTTTTAGACTCATTACTTGACCAGTTTAGTGATAGATTTAGTCAATTTAGAAGTCTAGAACAGACCATGAAAATAATTAAGTATCCTGATGTAGTAGTCTACAGTAGTTTGGAATTAAATGGTTTCCAATGGATGCAAATTGATGATTTGGAGATGCAACTTGCAGAATTTCAAGACAGTATCTGGGCTCAGGTGTTTGTTAACTTGAGGTCAAAGCTTGAGAATCTGGAAAGGTGCCGCTTGGAGAATCAAGAGGAGTGCCACGACGAACAGGAAATTTGGAGTGCCTGGAACCGACTACCAGACACTTTTAGCACCCTGAAAAATATAGCAATGGCTTTACTCACAATTTTTCCCTCTACATACTTTTGTGAGGCCTTATTCTCAGCGTTAAATAATATCAAAACCAACAAAAGAAACAGATTGACAGATGAAGTTAGTAGCACTTCCTTGGGCCTGAAGTGTACAAAATACTAATCTTCAATTGAAGATTTAGCCAATGAAATTCAGCAACAAAAAAGTCACTAATAGGCAGGTTAGTTAAAGAATTCACCCTCCCCCTCACTTATCTTAGTTCATGGCACCCCACACAAGCTAAATAATATCAAGACCAACAAAAGAAACCGACTGACGGATGAACAAACAAGTCACTAAGCAGGTAAGTTAAATATTTAGTTTTTGGTTTATTAAATACAATTATATATAACAATTATACATTTATGTTATTTAAACTATAAATATCACGAAATAATGCTTTTTCCTCAAAGTGACACACTACCCGAGTTATGCTCAGTTTTTTGGCGAAGTTTGACACACCAAGCTCAAAAGGTTGCCCATCACTGTCCTAGATGAACATTTCTCTCTCTCTCTCTCTCATCATCATCATCATCATCATCATCAACAAGAACAAGCATAGACCCTGACCTCCCATCTTCTAAAAAATAACTAGATTAATAAATCTCCTTTGACCTATCTCTCCCCTTTATTCTCATTTTCTTGATACCACGACAGGAAAAAGTATTGAAAAAATAACATACACTCACTTTCTTATCTGTCTTTCTATCCTCAACCTTCTCTGCTCAGGCTTTTAACCACGACATCCTCCTGAAGTGGCTTTCAGAATTACCCTTAACCACCAGGTCACCGGATACACTGGCCAATTTCTTATGCTCTCGCCACCCAACCTCTTAGCACTTGACCCACTTTATTTGCTCCATGCTTCTTGAAATACTTCCTTGCTTGTCTTCTGTGTCACCATGTTCTCCTGGAAAGGCTCCTCAGCCTCCTGTGCTAGAGATTCCCCATTGGCTACACACCAGAGTGCTCCCTGGCTCAGTCCCTAAACTTCTTCTCTAATGACACATCAGTCTTGAGTCTGTACAATTCATACAAATGCTAATGACTCCCACTTTGATAAATAGAATGAGCTACACACATGGATGTCCCATCGGTAGCCCAAGCCTAACATTTCTAAAATTTAACATGTCCTGAATTTTCTGCAAACATCTGCTCTCTTGCCCGATCTTCTCCATCTCAGAAAATTGCAACTTGGTTCACCCAGTGGCTCAACTCAAAACCCCTGTCAGAAAGCTTAACTCCCTAATTTTCCACTATATTCTTATCAGTATCTTCAAAACACCCCCGCAATCCCATCATGTTTCACTACCTCCAGTCCCACCACTGTAGCCAAAACCACTTTCATTTAATACCTTCGATATTACAAAAGTGGTGTAGCTCACCTGGTTCCTCCCCTCTTTGCTCACCAGCATCCATTCTCCAAATAGCAGTCAATTTTTTAAAGTATATGACATGAGTCTCTCTTTGGCTTAAAACCTAATGGGCTTTTCTCTGCATCTCAGAGAGATCCAAACTCCTTGCCGTAATCTATAGGGCTATACAAAATGTCTTCCTCTGTGCCTTCATCATCTGCTACTCTCCCTGTGTCTCATCATGCTCCCACATCTCAGATTTCTTTCTGTCCTTCAAACACACATTCTCCTTGAGACCCCCGAAAATCTAACTCCGATGTCAAAGCTACATCCTGCCTGGATCCAAGAGCACTACATACCGTGAGACACTCAGACACGGGGAAGATGCCATCCATAAGCACTGAGAAGCAGCAGACCTCTGGGTAGGCAGCTGCAGTGGGGTAAACACGGGAAAAGCCTGGAGCTAAATGTTCACATTTCTTTTTGTTGTTGTTTATTAATCCTCTGGGAGGATATTGTTTGCATTGATATTAAAAGAGAGTGGAAGAGCTGGAGGGAGGGAGAGAGAGATAGAGAGAAACATTTATGTGAGAGGGACACATCCATAGGTTTCCTCCCACTCGGTCCACGACTGGGACTGGGGTTGGAACCTGGGACCCAGGTACATGCCCTTGACCACGAATGGAACCCTTGATACTTTGGTATGCGGTCTAATGCTCTAACCACTGAGAACACCAGCCAGGACAACTTTCACATTTTTTGACATTTGATTTCCACATACCTGAGCAAGCGTAGCTTTGGGTTCATGTTGGATAGGTGATGGAAAATCAGATGTCAGCAAGATGATGACACATTATTGGAAGGGAAGGCAATGGAGACATATAACTCTTCCCAGATGCTTGCCTACAGAAGGAAAGAAGGCAGCCTAAGGAAAAAGCAATCTTTTCGGTTGAGTTGTTTACTCTGGGCTAAGATTTGGGACATTTTAAATACTGATCTATATTAATCAGCAGATGATCCCTTTAAGAGAGAGAATCTAAACACATTGGAAGAGAAGAGACAATCAACAGTGTGAAAAAAAATTCTGAGAAACAAAGGAAATGGGATCTGAAATACAGGTGTGAAGGGTTGGCCTTAGGAAAAGGCCACTTTCATTCTAAGGAAAGGGGAAGAGGACATGCTAGGTGAGGATATGATATATTTGCAGGTGTTGTTGTTAAAACAAACAAACCAAACCCACAAAGTTAATAACAGCTTTGGAAAGAAATGAAAAGCTACCCCACCCATCCAACCCCACCTTCCAAAGAGAGACTGGTCTAAAATGGTTTTTAATCATTAATAATCTTCATGGAATATATAATTCTTATTTTTTCCATTGATACGTGGAGGAAATGGAAGGGAGGGAGGGGATGAAGAGGAGAGAGAGAGAGAGAGAGAGAGAGCGAGAGAGAGAGAGAGAGAGAGGAGAGAGAGAGAGGAGAGAGAGAGAGAAATATCAATGTGAGGAGAGACACTCGGATTGGTTGCCTCCCACATGCACTCTGACCTGGGCTGGGGATCAAACCTGCAACTGAGGTACTTGCCCTTGACTAGAAATTTAACTCTTGACCCTTCAGTCTACAGGCCAATGCTCTAACCACTGAGAAACTGGCTAGAGCTATAATTCTTATTATAGGTTCACTAGAGGCCCGGTGCACGAAATTCTTGCACGGAGGGGGGTTGTCCCTCAGCCCAGCCTGTACCCTCTCCAATCTGGGACCCCTCAAGGGATGTCCAGGATCGGGCCTAAACGGGCAGTCGGACATCCCTCTCACAATCCAGGAATGCTGGCTCCCAACTGCTTGCCTGCCTGCCTTCCTGATTGCCCCTAACTGCTTCTGCCTGCCAGCCTGATCACCCCCTAACCACTCTGATGCCAGCCTGTTTGCCCCCAACTTCCCTCCTCTGCCAGCCTGGTTACCCCTAACTGCCCTCTCCTGCAGGGTTGATCACCTCCAACTGCCCTCCCTTGCAGGTCTGGTCCTTCTCAACTGCCCTCCCTTGCAGGCCAGGTGCCTCCCAACTGCCCTCTCCTGCTGGCCATCTTGTGGTGGCCATCTTGTGTCCACATGGGGGCAGGATCTTTGACCACATAGGGGCAGCTATATTGTGTGTTGCAGTGATGGTCAATCTGCATAGTACTCTTTTATTAGATAGGATAGAGGCCTGGTACAGGGGTGGGGGCCAGCTGGTTTGCCCTGAAGGGTGTCCCTGATCAGGGTGGGGTTCCCTTGGGGCGTGGGGCAGCCTGAGCGAGGGGCCTGTGGTGGTTTGCAGGCGGGCCACGCCCCCTGGCAACGCAAGCGAAGGCCCTGGTATCTGGAATTTATTTTCCTTCTACAATTGAAACTTTGTCGCCTGGAGCAGAGCCAAGCCTGGGGCTTCCTCCAAGGCCTGCAGCCATTTGTGTTGGGGTTATAATTGAAACTTTGTTGCCTTAAGCGGGTGAGCCCGGCCAGGGTGTGTGGAAAGGTTTGCTTCCCATGTTGCTGGCAGCAACCCTGGCCTGCTCTCTCAAGCTCCATTCTGCCGCCATTTGTTTGAATTTGTTTACCTTCTGTAATTGAAACTTTGTAGCTTGAGTGGAGGCTTAGGCCTGCAACAGCTGGCAGAAAGCTTGGCTTCCTCTGTTACCTAGGAAACCTTGCTCTCTATGGCTGTAGCCATCTTGGTTTGGGTTAATTTGCATACTTGCTCTGATTGGATGGTGGGCATGGCTTGTGGGCCTGGCTTGTGGGTGTGTCAGAGGTATGGCCAATTTGCATATTTGTCTATTATTAGATAGGATAGGTTGAGCATCGACCTATGAACCAGGAGGTCATGGTTGGATTCCTGTGGGGGCACATGCCTGGGTTGCGGGCTCCATCCTCAGTGTGGCACGTGCAGGAGGCAGCTGATCAATGATTCTCATCATTGTTTCTCTCTCTCCCTTCCTCTCCGAAATCAATACAAATATATTTTAAAAATAAATAAAAATACGCTTTCTTTTCTAGAGCAGGTTTAGGTTCATAGCAAAATGGAGCATGGCCCGCACATGCACAGCCTCCCCTGTTGTCAACATCCCCCACCCAAGTGGTACATTTGTTACAACTGAAGAGCCTACATTGACACATCATTATCACTCAGATCCCATAGTTTCCATTACTGTTCACTCTTGGTGTTGTAAATCCCATGAGCTTAGACCAGTGATGGCGAACCTATGACACGCGTGTCAGCACTGACACGCGTAGCCATTTCTGATGACACGCGGCCGCTGAGGCGGCCGCATGCCAAGAATGAAACATTTGCTGCTCCTGAGGATGAAAAATTTGCGAAATAATGTTTTTTTTCTCAAAGTGACACACTACCCGAGTTATGCTCAGTTTTTTGGAGAAGTTTGACACACCAAGCTCAAAAGGTTGCCCATCACTGGCTTAGACAAAAGTATGATGACACTTATCCACCATTATAGTATCATAAAGAGTAGATTCACAGCCCTGAAAATCCTCTGTGCTCTATAATTATTCTTATTTTAAATTGTGCAGGAGCACAACAAATTATATTTTCCCAACTCCCTATATAAAGCTGAAAGAAAAGTGATTCCAAAAGCTGACAAAATAAGCTAAAGAGAGACAACTGAAGACCAATTCCACTTTTGAAGATGCAAAAAAATCTGAATAAAAAAATAAACAAATCCAGCAGTATATTAGAAGAATTATATATCACTTGCTCAAAGTAATAATAGCTCAATATTAAGAAATCAATTTATATTTTCTCCATATTCATAATTCAAAGGCATAAAATGATATGAGAATCTTGAGGGTGTTGAAGGAACCCCTGAAAAACTATCATACCTTAATTTTAAAAATCACTCTTTTACCAATCAGGTATTTTAAAACAAATATTAGGGTCATACATTCCCAATAAAATAAGAACCAAATAAGGACCACAACGAGTCTTTTTACACTTTAAGATGCTCATTTTTTAAACATTTTAACATTTATTAAATAAAAATGATAAGCAGGCATGTTTGAGATTTTCATTATTAAACTAATGGTGTGCACTAAAGTTGATGTTAGTCTTAGAATTGAGGAGATTTTGTTCTGAAAGTGTCAATCAGTGTGAGAGAGGCAGAAATACTGTGTTTTGTAGATTTTAAAATCTGCTTTTAAGATTCTGAAATATTTCCTATTACACCTGTCAAAATTGACCAAACAGGAGTTGTGGTACATATATGCAATGGAATATTACCCAGCCACAAAAATGAATGAAATCTTGCCATTTGCATCAGCATGGATGAACCCAGAGGATATAATGCTAAATGAGTCAGTCAGTGAAAGACAACTACCATATCATTTCACTTATATGTGGGATCTAAAGAATAAAATAAATGAACCAAAAGTTGAAATAGACTTATAGAAACAGAGATCACACTGATGGTTGCCAGCAGGGAGAGAAGTTTCTGGACTGGGTGAAAGAGGTGAGGGGACTAACAAGTCCAATTCGGTAATCACAAAATAGTCATGGAAATGTAAAGTACAGCATAAGGGATACAGTCAATAATATTATAACTATGTACAGTGCCATGTCGGTACTTGAAGTATACTAGAGGCCCGGTGCACAAAATTCATGCACTGTGGGGGGCGCTCAGCCTGGCCTGCACCCTCTCGCAGTCTGGGACCCCTCGCTCTTTACTGCTCACCTGCTCGCTGCTCCTTACCACTCAGCTCACTGCTCCTTAGCGCTGCCATGGAGGCAGGAGAGGCTCCCACCACTGCCACTGTGCTCACCAGCCACGAGCCCTATCTTTCTGTGTAGTTGTTTGTGGGCCAACTGCTCTCTTCCTTCTCACTTAGGGCGAGCAGCATGTGAGGGCAGAGTGCACTGTCATGGAACGCAGAGGGCTGCCCAGAGCTGAGGGGAGTGGCCGGGCCCATGGGGTAAGAGGTGGACACAGAGGATGCTATCTCACCCAATTGTGGGGCAGGCTGGCCGGTCTTCATCTGCCTGACCCCACCCAGGGAGGGACCGAGCAAGGTGTCTGCCTCTTCATTCTCCACCATTCCATCTGTGACACCTGTCACCCTTGCCAGGCCTCCCCCAAAGTGAGTTCAGCTCAATCCCTGAATGTAAAATGGCACAGGGGGGGGGCAGCCCTCCACCCGAGTGCCCCCTGATACTCAGCGACAGGACCTGGTCAACAGGGCCTGATCTCAGGACGGTGGCCACAGCTGCAGAACATAGATCTGTTTCAAGAAAAGTTGGGAATGCAGACTTTCCTATGAGCCCCTATTCCAAAAGGTGGCAGTTTATTCACATTGTGGCAAAGACACCTTCAAGAGTAACTTAAGTGGATAAAGTCAGCGCCAAGCCTGGCCATTTCCTCATCTAATCTCTCTGAGGCGCGTGAGCAGAACCAAGTCTCAGCTGTTCACAGGACACTTCTGGGTTTTTTTAAGCCTAAAGGACAGTAGTCTGTCTCCATTATTGTTCTTTGGGATTTTTTTCACCGTCGGATAAAAGGATGTGTACATCGGGCAATCCTCTTGAGATACAATATTCCAGTTGCACCCATGTGACGACGACAGCGCCCCTCAGATGGAGGATGCTGACAGATGGGGATCAGGGAATTCTGAAAACCAAAGCGATGAAGAGATGCTAAGCCTTTCCTTCACGTATCTGACACCCCTCTTCAGGCAGCCTGCAGGACGGGCGTCTGCTGGACCTTTACCACTTGATGTCCTGGCAGGCTGCCCTGGGCCCTGCTACGTGGTGTGCAGGGCCACCTGGGCCCAGGGCGAGTCGCTCCCCCCGCCCCAGCCACTCCTGGTACAGCTCCTGCACATGGGCGCTGGTCTCTGGGGGCCACACCAGGATGGCAGTGTAGATGCCTTCCATCTGCCACAGCAGTGCCCTGTCTGCACACCTGTCCTCCGCCTGGGCCTGGCCCCTGCCTCTCAGGCATCCCCGGCACAGGCCAGGACCTCCACGAAGTGGCAGGGGAACTTGCCCCTCTACAGCTTCAGGATCATCCAGCTTTCTGGATGTTCCTAAATCCGTAAGCAGCCTCAAAGCATAGCAGAACCTCTCTGTCCCTTTCAAGGGTGACCTCCTGGAAGTCTTTGTTCCTCAGGGTGCGGTAGGTGAGCACTCCCATGTCCTCGTTGAACAGCTCCTTGGCCATGTGCCTGAAGATGTGTGCCAGGGACCTGTCAGAGCTGGCACCCTCGTGGAGCCTCACCTCCTTCTCCTTCATGTCTCCAAACAGAGTGTCCACGGCAGCGTCATTCGAGGCGAGGTCACTTTGCTCCATTATCTGGACAATTTCACCCGAGGTTAACACGCAGTCAGCACCCTGGGAACTATGTAAAGCTGTGGGAACATCTTCTCAAAGGGCCTCCAGTTTCTTGTCATAACCCGGGGCCACAATGATGTGGAAAATCTTGTCTGAGGACAGGTTCTGCTGCCTGGTGAAATAATCCTTCACCAGAGAGCCCATGATCTGCTGGGGAGACTTGGCCATGCAGAGGTGGGGGTGATGGGGTGACCCAACACACGCTCTGCATATTGGACCCAGCCTGGACAGGAGGAGGTCAGCATGGGTAGCTGGAATATTCCTCATGGTGCTGGCAGTACCAATGAGCACAAATTCCTTCTGACTCTCCAGGATGCTGAAGTCCGCAGCTATCTTCATGTCAAAGACAGTGTGCCCCAAGGCTTTTGAGAAAACCACAGAGCCTTCTGGATGCATCAGTGACACTGAGGCTGAATTTAGCAGCAAAATAAGGCAGAGACTAAGGACACATGGACACTGCCAGCACCTTGTGCTGTGAGGTATCACATTTCTTATTAAGGTTCAGAGTACAGAAGTCCTTGGTGTTCTACTGAGAAACTTGGACTGCTTCCTCTGCGGTCACACAACTGTCACACGCCAGGCAGTCACTCAGAAATATCTTGGCATCGGCCAACTTATGGAATTCTCCCTTCTCTCCGTTCTCCTGAGCCGGACTCTGGACATTGACTGCGGCATTCTCTTTGTCATCGGTTTTTGTTTTTTTACTACATTCCTTCCATGTGCAGTGATCACACTTCATCTGGAGCAGGGTGGGAGGGGGCCAGGCTGGCTTAAGTGACCTGGAGGAAGCACAGGGAGAGCAGCTAGTCACCGCTGGTCACCCCTGGTGCTGCCGGCAGTATCCTTTCTTCCTTGTGGTGCATCTAGGGAGGGGAAGCGGCCGCGGTGCGAGGCTGAGTTCCAGGAGGCTGGCAGCGCTGTCGGGATCGTGCTGGAGATGCTGGTCTGTTGGTGCCTGGCCTGTCCTCTGGAGATTGTACCTGCAGGACTACTAAGAAAGCTAGTCCCCAGTTCCGCCCAGCCTCCACCACTGATTGATTGGAGTCTGAGGGCAGAGGAGGAGGGACCAAGAGGCCTACCTTCCAGCTGCTCACCAATCCCAGTCTCGTCAGTCTCATCACTCACTCTGGTTCTCTGTTAGCCATCCTCTTATCAATGGGAGCCTGCGGGCCGGGGAAGGGACCAAGCGGTCTGCCTCCCACCTGCTCACCAGTCACTGCTGCCATGGATTCATTGGAGCCTGAGGGACCCAGTTCCCCTGTTAGCCATCCCCTGATCAATGGAGCCTGAGGGCCGGGGTATGGACTGGTCATCCATTCGGTTGTGACGGACCCAGGGTTTTTATATATAGAGATGATTGTCTAACTCTAACAACTAGCTGTATACCTGAAAATAATACAAAATAATATTTATTGTAAACTGTAATTTAAAATAAAAATTTTTAAAGATTCTGAAATCATAATATTTCTTATTATACCTATCAAACTTGACATTTGTTTATTTTGAAGTTATAAAATCTATAAAATAATTAAAAATGTGTGCTTATACATTAGCACAATCCTGATAAAAGGAAAAAGAAGATAATGCAATATCACCAAATTCCATATCTTTCATGATGCAAAATCAATAAATACTTGCTAATATTTCTAAGTCAAGAGAATGTGTAAGTATATTATACATGTTATCCAGGTGTTTATGAGAATTAGAAATAGAAAACATGAAAAGAAACATGACTGAGGAATATAAATTGGTATAGAGAATATGAGGGAGATTTTACCTTTTATTTTATATCCTTGTAGAATTTGAATTATTCACATATAATTTTATGTACATATATATAAACTCTTTAAATGTAAAGAAAGTTGATATTAATGATTTCATTTTCAGTTAATTAATATCTAAATAATATTAATTAAGCACATCTGAACCATTTAAGAAAACCAGCAAGTAGAGTTCAGTAAGTTTGCTATCTACCAAATTAATAAAACAAAAATGAAGTTTTATTGTACAGGAAGAAAAATTTGTTTGAAAATACAGTATAAAAGTCTGGAAAATTTCTTATACAAACTTAGCAAAATGTGCACAGGACCTATTGTAAGTACACTATGAAACTGTTCAGAAGCACATAAAAGGAGAGACATGCTTTGGGAAAAGACTACCATCAGCATATCAATTTTCCCTAAAGGAAATCTATAAACCTAAAATCATCCCAATAGAAACAGTTTTTGTTGTTGCTGCTTTTGAGAAGGTGGAGAGAAATTCATGGTGATGCTAAAATCAATCCAGAAATAAAGCAACATGCTTGTATTCCAAAAATAAATTAAATAAATAAATAAATAAATAAATAAATAAATAAATAAATAATTTGGACAGTAAAACTAAGCTACCAAACACTGAAATGAACTATCATGCTTCAGTAATTCAAATATTTGATCAAAATTAAGGTGTCGGAAGGAGAAAATGGCAGCAGAATAGACAGATGTGTTCTGAGCCTTGCCCCGGAGCAGAAAGGAAGAACAGCTGAGGTTCGCATGGGGAGTGTTTGTTGGCAAGCTAAGGGTCAGCTAAACTCCAGGAGAAGGTGGGGGACTGCTATACGGGGTTCCCCTGACCGGGCAGCCCCCACTGCAGCTGCGGCTGGGTCCCCTCCCAGAGCTACGGGCTTGGACGGGGAAACCTCGCCATCTTGCAAGGGAAAGTGGATCTTATCGGAAGCCTGAAAATCCACAACTGAGGCGACCACCGAACAGCTGTGAGCCCCAGAACACCGGTCCCCAATTGGCGCAAACATGCGGATTCAAAGGAGCTCTTCACTCCACCACGGAAAGGTCAGATTTCGCCGGGGATAAGGTTAGATCTCTGGTCCCCGTGGGAGAGACAAACGCGCGCGTTGTGGGAGCTGGAGGACCGGGGAAGTCTGTGCCTAGAAAAGTCCGTGGCTGTTGGGGCTAGCGTGATCCATGAATGTGGAACGGGGTCCTCAGAGCTGCTAACAGAAGGGATCTCTAAAGGGCAGCCCATTTTGATCTGACGCGGAGGGACAGCCTGGGAGTTTCAAAGGTGTGCAGGCTGCTTAGACTTGCGTGCAGACACATTGTTTGCACACTTGGGCTTTATCCTCTTCATTTCCTTGCTTCTGATTACTAAGCAAGGATCCCCAGTTGGGGACGCCCTGGAAGACTGCAGGGGGAAGTTGTTTTTCTGGAACCTGGGGATCAGAGTGGGGAGTGACCATGGAGAGCCAGCTCTGAGGCAGCCCACCTCCGCAAACCGGTATTGAGTGCCACAGAGAAAGAAGGCTAGAGAGGCCTTAGAGACTCGGAAATCAATTCAGAAACACTGCCACCCAGGGGCTGAATTTAAAATTGATTCTTATGTAATAAAAAATAAAGGAATACAAGAAATTAAGACACCGCCTGCTTAAAAATCAGGACTGGCTTACAACACTGAGGAGCAGTGGAATGCAGGGAACTGCAATACTGTTCTGACTGGGAAACAGGCATGCCAAACAGAACAATAGAGGAAGTGAATGACCTTCACTACTGCACATTTTTTTTAATTTAATTTTTTAATTTTAATTTTGTTATTTTCATTTTTTGCATCTTTTACTTAAGAAACTAATTTTTTTTCTTTTTCTCTTTTTTTCCTCACTTGATTTTACCCTTTTAATTATTACATTTTTATTTTCAATCAGCATTATTACTACTATTTCACCTTTTTTTTTAAGTGTCATTTTACTTACTCTTTATTTTACTTTGGGATTAGTGTTCTACATTCTATTTTCATCTTTCCTTTAGCATCGTTTTACCCTATCTCAACTCTACCTTTATGCCATCACTCCCTTCCTAACCTTTCCCTTTTTGGTGTCCTGTTTATCTTAACCCTTTCCTACTTTAGATTTTTCCTATTCTTTCTGTTTATCCCCTGCTAAAATTTCACCCTACTTATATATCTAATTTCCAATCCCCTGTTCCAAGTCCATACACACCTCTCTCTTCTCTGTCTTCACTATCTGTTTTTCTCTCTATTCTTTTGTTGTTGTTTGCTTGAATGTTGATTATATCTAATTTTTATGCTTTTTTGTGAGATTATTTTGCTTATTCTTTTTTGTTTTTGTTTGGTTTTTTTGTTTGCTTTATCTTTGTTTGTTTTTTACTGCTGTTTTCCCTTGCCTCACTTGATATTAGTTGGTGTTGTAGTTTGTATTAATCTCCAGGCTCGTGTTGCTGGAATTTGCTGGGAATAGTGGTTGTTCTAGTGGAGTTTACTCCCCATATATATAGTTTGTTCCCCTTTTCTCTCTTAGTCTCATTCTTGTCTCTCTTACTTTTTTTTCCTTTTCCCAATTTCATTTTGACACTCCTTTTTACTCTTCTTCTTTCTCTCCTATCCCCTAATATGCCTTTCTCTGGTGGTCATCATTATTGGAGCTTATTAATATCGTGAATACATTTCTGTTCAGTGCCTTGTGTGTTGTACCTGGTTGTGTTGTATTTTGTGCCTTTAAATTAACGCAGGAGAGAGAGAACTACATAACCAGACATCTGGAGAAGAGATATCATGGGGAGACAAAGAAACAGCCCGCATATG
This sequence comes from Eptesicus fuscus, assembly GCF_027574615.1. Classification (NCBI taxonomy): domain Eukaryota; kingdom Metazoa; phylum Chordata; class Mammalia; order Chiroptera; family Vespertilionidae; genus Eptesicus; species Eptesicus fuscus. The sequence goes on from NC_072473.1 coordinate 107,997,839, forward strand.
AAAGAAAAGTAGGCATCACCAGAAAAGGAAGTAAATGAATTAGAGGCAAGCAACCTATCAGAAAAAGAATTCAGAGAAATGGTCAAAAGGTGGCTGAAAAGAATGGAAGACAAATTCGACAGTATGAATAAGAACCAAGAGGAAATGAAGAACCAAGAAGAAATGAAAAATGACATCGCTGCTGTAAAGAACTCAATAGAAAGCATCAAGAGTAGACTAGAAGAAGCAGAGGACAGCATCAGTGAGCTAGAAGACAAAATGGGGGAAAAATACCCAAATAGAGCAGCTTCTAGAAAAAAAAAATTAAAAAGCAGGAGGAGAGCCTAAGGGAACTTTAAGACAACATGAAACAAAACAACATCTGCATAATAGGGGTCCCAGAAGGAAAGGAAACTGAGCAAGGAATAGAAAACCTATTTGAAGAAAGAATTATAGAAAACTCTCCTGATATAGGGAAGAAAAAACCCGCACAAATCCAAAAAGCTCACAGAGTCCCAAGCAAAATGAATCCCAAAAGACCAACACCAAGGCACATTATAATTAAATTGGCAAACACCAATGACAAAGTAAGAATCTTAAAAGCGGCAAGAGAGAGACAGAAAGTTACATACAAAGGAACCCCCATCAGACTAGCAACTGATTTCTCAACAGAAACTCATCAGGCCAGAAGGGAATGGAATAAAATACACAAAGTCATGCAAAGGAAGGGTCTGAATCTAAGAATACTGTACCCAGCAAGGCTATCAATCAAAATTGAAGGTGAAATGGTAAGATATGTACACATATAATACCTTAATAAAAAAAATTTTAAAAAATTGAAGGTGAAATCAGGAGCTTCACAGACAAGAAAGGACTAAGGGAATGTATCACCACCAAACCAGCAATGCAAGAAATGCTAAAGGGTCTGCTGTAAAAAACGAAATAGGAAGCGAAGAAGAAACACAGGGGTGTAGAATAAAAATGGCAACAAATACGTACCTATCAATAATAACTTTAAATGTAAATGGATTAAATGCCCCAATCAAAAGACACAGGGTAACGGATTGGATAAGAAAACAAGACCCATATATCTGCTGTCTACAAGAAACCCACCTCAGAAAAAAAGACACACACAGACTGAGGGTGAAGGGATGGAAAAAGGTTTTCCAGGTGAATGGAAATGAAAAAAAAAGCTGCGGTAGCAATACCTATAACTGACAAATTAGATCTCAAAGTGAAGGACATAACAAGAGATAAGGAAGGCCACTTCATAATACTAAAGGGAGCAATTCAACAAGAAGAAATAACTCTGGTAAACATATACGCACCCAATACAGGAGCACCCAAGTACATAAAAAAACTCCTTGCCAAAACCAGTTTGGCTCAGTGGATAGAGCGTCGGCCTGCGGACTCAAGGGTCCTGGGTTCGATTCCGGTCAAGGGCATGTACCTTGGTTGCGGGCACATCCCCAGTAGGGGGTGTGCAAGAGGCAGCTGATCGATGTTTCTCTCTCATCGATGTTTCTGGCTCTCTATCCCACTCTCTTCCTCTCTGTAAAAAATCAATAAAATATATTAAAAAAAAAAACTCCTGCAGGATATCAAGGGAGAGATTAACAGCAATACAATCATAGTAGGAGACTTTAATACCCCACTATCACCACTGGACAAATCCTTTAAACAAAAAATCAGCAAAGAAATATCAATCCTAAATGACGCACTAGATCACATGGAATTAATCGACATCTTCAGAACATTTCACCCCAAAGCCACAGAATATACATTCTTCTCAAGTGCACATGGGTCATTTTCAAAGATAGACCATATATTGGGACATAGGCAAAGTCTCTTCAAATTCAAGAAGATAGAAATCATATCAAGTATCTTCTCAGATCACAGTGGCATAAAACTGGAAATCAACTACAATAAAAACAATCCAAAGAAATCAAACACATGGGGACTAAACAGCATGCTATTAAATAATGTCTGGGTTACCAGAGAGATCAAGGAAGAAATAAAAAACATTATGGCAACAAATGACAATGAAATCACAACAATCCAAAATCTATGGGACACAGTGAAAGCAGTCTTGAGAGGGAAGTTCATAGCTCTACAAGCCTACTGCAAAAAACAAGAAACAATGGTAATAAATTACCTAACCCTACAACACAAAGAGTTAGAAAAAGAACAACAAGAAAGGCCCAGTGTAAGCAGAAGGAAGGAAATAATAAAGATCAGAGCAGAGATAAATGACATAGAGACCAAAGAAACAATACAAAAGATCAACAAAACCAAGAGCTGGTTATTTGAAAGGATAAACAAGATCGATGAACCTCTAGCCAGGCTCACCAAGAAGCAAAGAGAGAGGACACAAATAAATAAAATCAGAAATGAAAGTGGTGAAATAACAACAGACCCCGCCAATATACAAAGGATTGTTACAAAATACTACTAACAACTCTATTCCAACAAACTAGACAACCTGGAGGAAATGGACATATTCCTAGAAAAATATAACCTTCCAAAACTTAATCAGGAAGAATCTAAACAGCTCAATATGCCAGTAACTATGGAAGAAATTGAAGCACTCATCAAAAAGCTTCCAGCAAACAAAAGCCCGGGGCCAGAGGGCTTCACAGGAGAGTTTTACCAAACATTCAAGGAAGAACTAAAACCTATCCTCCTCAGACTATTCCAAAAAACTCAACAGGAAGGAACACTTCCAAGCTCCTTCTATGAAGCAAGCATCACCCTAAAACCAAAACCAGATAAAGACAACACAATGAAAGAGAATTACAGGCCAATATCCCTCATGAACATAGATGCCAAAATCCTCAACAAAATTCTAGCAAATCAGCTCCAGCAGTACATCAGAAAGATCATACACCATGACCAAGTAGGATTTATCCCAGGAATGCAAGGCTGGTACAATATCTGCAAATCAATAAATGCGATACATCACACAAACATATTGGGAGATAAAAATCACATAGTCATATCAATTGATGCAGAAAAAGCATTTGACAAAATCCAATACCCTTTCTTAATAAAAACTCAAACAAGGTAGGAATAGAAGGATCATACCTCAAAATAATAAAAGCTGTATATGATAAACCCACAGCAAACATCATACTCAATGGGCAAAACTAAAACCATTTCTCTAAGAACAGGAAGAAGACAGGGATGCCCACTCTCACCACTCCTGTTTCACATAGTACTGGAAGTACTAGTCATTGCTATCAGACAAGAAGAAGAAATAAAAGGCATCCAAATTGGAAAAGAAGAAGTAAAGCTGTCCTTATTTGCAGATGACATGATATTGTACATAAAAAACCTGAAAGACTCCATCAAAAAACTAATGGACTTAATAAATGAATTTGGCAATGTAGCAGGATACAAAATTAATGCCAAGAAATCTATGGCCTTTCTATACACCAATAGTGAACTTACAGAGAGACTAAAAAAGCAATCCCATTTACCATCACACCAAAAAAATATAAGATATCTAGGAATAAACTTAACCAAGGACGTAAAAGACCTATACGCAGAAAACTACAGGACACTGAAAAAAGAGATAGAGGAAGACGTAAACATATGGAAGAACATACCATGTTCATGGATTGGTAGAATTAACATCATTAAAATGTCCATACTATCCAAAGAAATCTATAGATTCAATGCACTTCCCATTAAAATACCAATGGCATATTTCACAGACCTAGAAAGAACTCTTCAAAAATTCATCTGGAATAAAAAAGACCCCGAATAGCCACAGCAATCCTGAGAAAGAAGAATAAAGTAGGAGGGATCTCAGTACCAGATTTCAAGCTGTATTACAAAGCTACTGTTCTCAAAACAGCCTGGTACTGGCACAAGAACAGACATATAGATCAATAGAATAGAATAGAGAATCCAGATATTGACCCAAATCACTATGCTCAATTAATATTTGACAAAAGAGGCATGAACATACAATGGAGTCAAGACAGTCTCTTCAATAAATGGTTTTGGGAAAATTGGACAGATACATGCAAAAAAAATGAAACTAGATCACCAACTTACAACATACACAAAAATCAACTCAAAATGGATACAGGACTTAAACATAAGATGGGAAACCATAAAAATACTAGAGGAATCCACAGGCAGCAAAATCTCAGACATATGCCAAAAGAACTTCTTCACTGATACTGCCCCTAGGGCAATGGAAGCTAAAGAGAAAATAAACAAATAGGACTACAACAAAATAAAAAGCTTTTTTACAGCAAAAGAAACCATCAACAAAACAACAAGAAAGCCCACTGTATGGGAGAACATATTTGCAAATGTTATCACTGATAAAGGTTTAATCTCCAACATCTACAGGCAGCTTATGCAACTTAATAAAAGGAAGATAAATGATCCAATAAAAAAATGGGCAATGGACCTAAATAGAGTCTTTTCAAAAGAAGACAGAAGGAAGGCCAAGAGACATATGAAAACATGCTCAAAGTCACTAATCATCTGCGAGATGCAAATCAAAAAGACAATGAGGTACCATCTCACACCTGTCAGAATGGCTATCATCAACAAATCAACAAACGACAAGTGTTGGCGAGGATGTGGAGAAGAAGGAACCCTCGTGCACTGCTGGTGGGAATGCAGACTGGTGCAGCCACTGTGGAGAACAGTGTGGAGTTTCCTCAAAAAACTGAAAATGGAACTCCCATTTGACCCAGTAATCCCACTCCTAGGAATATATCCTAAGAAACTAGAAACACCAATAAGAAAGGCTATATGCACCCCTATGTTCATAGCAGCACAATTTACAATAGCTAAGATTTGGAAACAGCCTAGGTGCCCGTCAGCGGATGACTGGATCAGAAAACTCTGGTACATCTACACAATGGAATACTATGCTGCCATAAAAAAGAAGGAATTCTTACCATTTGCAGCAACCTGGATGGAACTGGAGAACATTATGCTAAGTGAAATAAGCCAGTCAATGAAAGAAAAATATCACATGATCTCACTCATTTATGGACAATAAAGAACATTATAAACTGATGAACAAAAAGATAGATACAGAGACAGTAAAGCATCAAACAGACTGTCAAATTACAGGGAGAAGGTTAGGGAGAGGTGGGGGAGATAAGAGATCAACCGAAGGACTTCTATGTATGCATATAAGCATAACCAATAGACGCAATACTCTGGGGGGTGAGGGCATGTATGGGAGTGGGGTGGGGGAGCAATGGTAAGATATGTACACATATAATACCTTAATTAAAAAATGGAAAAAAATGCAAAAAAACCCCACAACATTTGATCATCTCACCAAGGTAAAACTACACACTCAATAGGACACAATAGGAAATCCCATTTGATTCAAATGCTCACGGTGATACCATTTTAACTTCAGGAAAAACTTGATTACTCATTTAATGGTATGGAAACTACTAGATGGCCATTAGCAAAATAAGATCTGGATCCTTCTCTCAGTCTTTTCACCTAAATTAATTCCATGCAGGGCAAATGATCAGACAAAATAAATACCTTTCTGAGGAAAATCTATCTGAATACTTGTGAAAATTATAAAGGAAAAGAATCCTCTCTAAGGAATCTTACTAAAACCAAAGACCATATAGACAAGGTAAACATATTTAAAGTTATATAAAAATCACACTCCATAAAACAACTGCCTTGGAGGAAATGTTTACAAAACCTTTATATGATAATTTTCCTAATAAAACTCTAATTAATTTACCAATTAGTTATAATGTTCCTTATATAGAAGTAGTTCTAAGAAAAGTTGCTTTATTTTCTGTAACATTTAAATAAATACAAAATAATGTAAGGATGTTTAGGGAGTGTAAAAACAAAACAATAAAAACCAAACAAAAGGTGTATGTAGTACAAAAAAATGAAACGCAAAGTAAAGTTATGAGACGGCTTTTCACTTCTCAGGCTGGCAAAGATTTCAGATTGATAGTAATTCAGTGCTTGCAAATATTGGTGAACAGTCAATCCACAGTCTGCTGCTCAGAGTGTCAACTACTACAATATAACTAAAGAATAATTTGATGATACCCATTAAAACGGTATCCCTCTGGGCTGTGGTGATGGTTGCAGGACTCTGTAGACTTATATAAAAAGTCATTGAGCCCTGACCGGTTTGGCTCAGTGGATAGAGCGTCAGCCTGCAGACTGAAGGGTCCCAGGTTCGATTCCGGTCAAGGGCATGTACCTTGTTTTCAGGCACATCCCCAGTAGGAGGTGTGCAGGAGGCAGCTGATTGATGTTTCCCTCTCATCGATGTTTCTAACTCTCTTTCTTCCTCTCTGTAAAAAAATCAATAAAATATATTTAAAAAAATAAAAAGTCATTGAATTGTACTCTTAAAATGGGAGGATTTTGTTGCATGTCCATATACCCCAATAAAGTTGTTTTAAAAAGTGTTTAAAATGCATGTGCTTTGACCTAGAAATTCCACTTCTAGGAATACACGCTATAGAATTTAATTTCTTATGTGAGCAAAGGACTTTGCAGGATAATAGACTACAGTAACTATCACTGTTAGCCATATTTTTTAAATGATAGAAGAACAGATTCACAATTTATAGTTTTATTAATGGAAAAGACTACAAAGATAAGGACAGAAGCGCCCATACTATCAGGCAAGTAGGACTTCAAATACCACTCTATATTCACTACACTAGTTAAGGACCACAGGGGGGTGGGGGCATGTGTGGGGAGGGGTGTGGGATGGGAATAGGGGGACGAGGACAAATATGTGATACCTTAATCAATAAAGAAATTTAAAAATAAATAAATAAATAAATAAAAATAAAACAGCAAGCCACAACAAACAGAATGAAGACAATAAAAGCGAGCCCACAAAGAATAGAAACTGTCCCCAAATTCATGCAACTCTCACTTTGATTGATATTAATTTATGAGATGTTTTATCTTCTTCTACAACCATGGTGTCTTTTTGTCCAACTTTCAGGAGACATTGCCAGACAAAACATCACTGCTTGATAGATCAACTCATTAATCCAGCCGTAATTATTACAGCACCCTGTCACAAGTTCCTGCAATTTTCAACTTAGTGTCACCCATGAGATGGCTAAACAAAAATTTATATTAAGTAATCTCAAAAGCAAACACACACTAAAAATAAAAACTCTAAAAGTAGACGCTATGCTAGACAAGGATGTGAACCTAGAAACACAATGGTGTGGATTTGAGATACAGATGACATTGACAGTAGAGCTTGGTATTTAAATGCACAGGATTATGGAGGGAGAATGTTCAGGTTCAAACGTTGGTTTGACTGTGCCCAAGGCTGTGCAGTGCCATGGTTAAGAGCACTTAGTCTGGAGTCAGACTGACTGGCTTTGAATCACAGTTCTTCCTTTTATCATCTGTATAACCATGGGTACATTACTTAATCTTCTAAGCCTATTTTAATCTGTAAAACAAAGAACAAAACAATCTAATCTAATAATAGACAAATATGCAAATTGACCGCACCTTCGCTACACCTAAGCCACGCCCACCAGCCAAGCCACGCCCACCAACCAATCAGGACAAGTATGCAAATTACCCCAACAAAGATGGCGGCTAATTTGCATATCAAGACAGCGTCGAAAGAAGCCAAGAGCTGCAGAAGGGAGTAAAGCTTCGAAGAAGCAAGCAAGCCGGGGGGGGGGGGGAGGAGAAGGGAGGAGCAGGCGGGCTGGAGGAGAAGGTGGGGCGGGCGACAAGGGCGGAGCGGAGGCGGGGCTGGGGGTGAAGGGAAACGCAGGCGGGCTGGAGGAGAAGGCGGGGCCGGGGGCGAAGGGAAACGCAGGCAGGCTGGAGGAGAAGGCAGGGCCGGGGCGAAGGGAAACGCAGGCGGGCTGGCGGAGAAGGCGGGGCGGGCAACAAGGGAGGAACGGAGGCGGGGTAGAGTGCAGCAGGAAATCCTATTGCAGGATTTTTCCTGCAACGGGAATGCTAGTGTCTTAATAAGTTTGTTGTATTAACTGACACAGTTAAATTGCTTAGAACTGTGAGGCCTCCCACAGTTAGAGTGTAAATGTTCCTGGTCATTGTTAACATCATATCTGCGTCCACAGAGTTTTAAGCATTCATTATTGTTGATGGTATTACAGATATCTCCCATTCCCCCCACCACATTTACCCATTCTCCTAGCCCCTTCCCTTCCTCCCCAGGTCTTCACTACCCTATTGCCTATGCCCCTGGGCTATGCATATCTATAATAATAAAAGCATAATATGCTAATTAGACCAGACATCCTTCCTTCTGGACAAAGCTGCAATGGGCAGGGGCTGCAGCAGAGGCCCCCGGCCACGGCAGCAGTGGTGGGTGGGGGCTGGGGCCAAGGCTCTTGCACAAATTTTGTGCATTGGGCCTCTAGTAAGCATATAAGTTCTTTAGTTTATCTCTTCTCATCCTCCCAACCCCACATTGGGGTATGTCAGTCTGTTTCATGCCTCCATGCTTCGAGTCTTATTTTGTTGGTCAATTCATTTTGTTCATTAGATTACACAAATAAGTGAGATCATGTGATATTTGTCTTTCTCAGATTGGCTTATTTCACTTAGCATAATATTTTCCAGGTCAATCCATGCTGTCCCAAAGGGTAAGAGATCCCTCATTTCTTTTTTTTTTTTTTTACAGCTACATAGTATTCCATAGTGTAAATGTCTTATAGCTTTTTTATCCATTCATCTCCTGATGGGTACTTGGGCCAAAGTACTGTTTTGACTTCATTGTAATACTCTAGTAGAAGGAACTGCTTCTATAGCCTGAAGAGCAGAGATTAAAAACATGAATGCTGGACCTGACTGCCTGGATGTGAATTCTGCTGGGACATAGGGTTGCTAAGTGTCCTCATTATCCTTTCTATGTCTCCATGACTTGGCTTTACAACGGAATTATAATATTACTACCTTCCTCATTGGTGTGTGTGTGTGTGTGTGTGTGTGTGTGTGTGTGTGTGTGTGTGTGTGAAGATTAATGTTCATAAGACCCTTAGTCTGGAGTTTGCCACATATAAACACTTGACACCCCTTAGACATTAGTGCTATTCATAGGAGGGATATGATCCACCTAAAAAATATCAAATTTTGATGGACTCCCACCAACAAAATGCATGTTTTCAAAAGTATCCACTGAGTGCCAGACTCTGGGTCAGGTTTTCAGAATTCAAAGATGAGGAAATTAAATTTGACTGCAGACTGTTGCCAGGTGACAGATATATGACTTGTCCACCCGGCTTTAAAAGACCTACACATTTCAGAAACAAAATCGAACTGACCTTCAAGTCAGGGAGAACTACTAGTATGGGGAATATAAAAAGGAATGTGTTGCATATTCACATGACAACTGCATTAGGTAAGTTCCAAAGGCACCTAGGGAAGTTCAGGAGTGATTGTATGGCCTCCCATGGGCTTTTTCTGTTTATACCATCACTACTTTGGACAAGAGAGTTCAGAAGTCAGTCAATGCAGGCCCAGCTCTTAGGTACCCAGTGAAGATGGTGCTGTCCGCCAACCCTTCCCTTTGTTGACCCAAAGAAAGAAGATACCTATCAGGAAGGGATCCTGCTGCTAAATGGGCTTAAATTTAAAAGCAGATCATAGGAGCCATTTCTAAACCAGGGCCTCTCACACAAGCTGTGCTTCAGGGAGATGCCTGCACTAAGCTGCCTGCCTCCTGCACTGAATGACCTGCCTGCAGTATGTTCCTGCCATCTGAGTCAGCCCTTTCAAAGGAGTTCTTGGAATCATATTTCAACCAATAGGAATAAGACTTTCCCTGTACAATAGGAGCTGTGCAGCTATAGTACATTAGCATCTTCACCAACCAACCAGAGTGGCTTCATTGTGAACAATCAGAACAGTGTTTTCTGGATTAATAAAATGTGAGGGTTTGGAGTCCACATTTGAGACAGATAAATCAGGGATCAGGGGACTTCTCTCTATATAAGTCAGCTCTCCTTTATATAAGCATGCTCAGTGGCCAGAACCTGGTGACCAGCCAAGTGAAAATACCCAACCTTCTATTTCTCCTTTCATTCCAGAAACACTCCCCACAGGAGAGGTAAAGACCCCTGAAAGATAGGTTGGTTGACAGATCGGGAGGAGGTCTGGGTTGTGTGTGTGGCTTAAAGAGCTAGCTTCTTTTCCTGGGCTTCTGCTCTTTTTAAGCTGTGATTCTCTGTGTTTGCCTTTTATTTCTACTTTTGGTGCAGTCATTTGCCCTGTGGCATCAATTCTCTGATATATTTTAAAAGAGTTGTTAATATTCAGTTTAATTTTTTTTCTTATTGTGAGGATAAGAATAATGAATTCCAAGCTCTTTACCTGATGGGCAGGGAATCTGGTTTTATTTTTATGTAGGATAGTGTTCTGATTTTAGGTCATATATGCTGAAAATTTTAGTAATAAAGTGTCATGAGGTTGGAAAGTGTCTATGGAAAGATTCAGTACAATGTTCAGGGAAATATGTTAATGTTTGTTGAGTCTAGATGATGAATATTTGGGTGTTCATGGTACTATTCTTTCCATTTCTCTGTATATTTAAATTTCTAGATAATTTTAAATTTAAAAATGGAAACAAAAATAGAAATCTGATCAGGTAAATAGCATGGAAATTAATACTTTTCTAAGGAAAATTATCAACCTGTGAAATTTGACATCCTTATTTGACAAGGTGAAAGAAACCAGAACCACACATGGGGATTCTAACCTTGCCAGTAATAGTCTCGGTCCCAAGGTTGTGACAACCTAATGGTTTTAAGAACAGGAAGTAAACCTATTATGAGGTGCAATTATAGCTTAGTTTCAAATATGTACTCTGTGTTGTGTAGGGGACCTCAAGTTTTACACTTGGTTTTCTTGGACCCTATCTAGTAATGGCCCCAGGCATCTGGCAGAAACGAATGAAAATCTTACCTGGAATAAGATGCTTGCATTTAGGACTCAATTTTTCTTATAAATATATTTTTAAACAAGATGGACAACACAGAGTGCCAGAGGCCAAAGTATAACAAGCATTTGCACAAAAATGCAAAAGAGACATTGAAAGGCCCATGGATGCCGAAACCGGTTTGGCTCAGTGGATAGAGCGTCGGCCTGCGGACTCAAGGGTCCCAGGTTCGATTCCGGTCAAGGGCATGTACCTTGGTTGCGGGCACATCCCCAGTAGGGGGTGTGCAGGAGGCAGCTGATCGATGTTTCTCTCTCATCGATGTTTCTAACTCTCTATCCCTCTCTCTTCCTGTCTGTAAAAAATCAATAAAATATATTTAAAAAAAAAAAAAAAGAAAGGCCCATGGACTTTGAATATCAGCACAAGTTTTGCTCCTGTGATTGCGATGGCTCAAGGCAATTTCCTGACCTGATAATCCTTACATTGTTTACCAAACTTTACCTTTGATCTGCCTGTATGCATTGCTAAAGGGTAAATGTGTATTCAAAGTGAATAAAAGCAGGCAGGACCCAGACTCAGACTCAGTGAGCCTCTTCACAAAAGAGGTTTCCACCTGGCCCCCCAATGACTTCAAAATTCATATTTTGAGTATAGTGTATTGATTGTGTAATTGGCCCTCCTGTAAGTCATCCTGAACCCACTGCATAGGTAGCAGCAACAGAGAGGAGAAAGACTCTGTGAATGAAAACCAGCAAAAAGAGGTTCACTTGGCCCACTTTGAGAGGCATTTACCAATAGATTTTGTACCTGTAGGCTATTCTAACAGGATATCATATACCAGTGGCTTATACACATCAGAAATTTAATGCTCATAGTTCTGGAGGCTTGGGAGTCTAAGCTCAAGGTGCCTGCAGATTTGGTGTCTGGTGAATGCCTGCTTCTTGATTCATACACAGAGGTCTTCTTGCTATGTCCTCACATGGCAGAAGAAGAGAACTTGGGTCTTTTAGCTCCTTAATAAAGTTACTACACTGCTGGGGGCTAATTCCAGCAGGTCATAAACGCAAGAAGTTCATCAAAAGGTTGGTGAACCTTGAGGCTTCAGCAGGGCTGAAGATACATATTATTGCCTGCTGCCACACAGCTGAGAGCATTTCCCCAAACCTGAAAATCTACATGTTATTACCTGCTGCTGGCCAAACAGCTGAAAAGCTGAAGGCAGTTCCCCCAACCTGATACTTTACTGCTTACCAAACTTTACCTTTTTAAAAATATATATTTTATTGATTTTTTTTACAGAGAGGAAGGGAGAGGGATAGAGAGTTAGAAACATCGATGAGAGAGAAACATTGATCAGCTGCTTCCTGCATACTCCCTACTGGGTATGTGCCTGCAACCAAGGTACATGCCCTTGACCGGAATCGAACCTGGGACCCTTCAGTCCACAGGCCAACACTCTACCCACTGAGTCAAACCAGTTAGGGCCAAACTTTACCTTTGATATGTGTGTTTGCTTTGCTTTAGGGCAGTGGTTGGCAAACTCATTAGTCAACAGAGCCACATATCAACAGTACAAAGATTGAAATTTCTTTTGAGAGCCAAATTTTTAAAACTTAAACTATATAGATAGGTACATTGTTATTAACTTAATTAGGGTACTCCTAAGCTGGCCTTTGCTAAAAACTCAAGGGGCCAAAGAGCCACATGTGGCTCACGAGCTACAGTTTGCCGACCACTGCTTTAGGACAAAAATGTGTGAATAAAAAGCCCTGGGTCCGGAGATTCAGGGAGAACTTAGTCACTAGAACTAAGCTTCCTCTGGCTCCCCCCAAATGCCTTTCAAATTTATATTTCATGTCTAGTTTATGTAATTTACTCGCAGCCCCTTCTCCAGATTCCTGAACCCTTCTAGATGCTGAGAATGACCCCAGCACTACAGTAGTCCCCCTTATCTGCAGGAGATACATTCCAAGATGCCCAGTGGATGCCTGAAACTGTGGATAGTACCTAACCCTAATAAATTCCTTCAGCATGCTGGAAATATTGCAGCAACATCTTCATTGGCAGAGCATCCTGTCCAGTAATTTTAAGAATTTTCAGTCTAAACCTAATCCTGAATTTGTGTAACCATCCCTTACTTGCAGTAAATGGCTTAGTGTCACTCATTTCAGAGGGTCCCTTGCTGAAGTCTTTGTATAGGCTCAATGTTTTCTGGCACAACATGTTGCCATAGATTGAAACACTTATTCTCTTCATGTTGTCCACCCACAAATTTGATTTCCATCTAAACTAAGCACTTATCACACACTGTGTCTATATCTTCTGAAGTTTGAGTTGCCACAGCAAAATTAGCAAGGATTTCTTTTACCTCCATCACAATTTTCTTACCATATATCTTAGCAACCTCAGCATGCAATTTTTTTCTTTCCTTATTAAATCAAGAGCGTTTACCTTATCACTTTAAGGAAGAAGCAATTGATAGCTTGTCTTATATATCTAAATTGCCAGCATCATTACTCTTGTTAACATCAAAACCATTGAAACCTGTAAAGAATTTTTGTGAGTTTATTTGAGCCAAACTGTCAACATATGCCAGGAAGCAGAACCTCAACGAATTGAGATAATTTTCCAAAGATTGGCGGGTTACATTTGTATTTATACATTGCAATCAAAGGAAAGGGACGTAGGTGGGTTACATGAAATCCATTGGTGATAGACTAGAGAGGCGGGAGAAATCAAAGCTGGGAAACCCCTGGGATTGGATAAAAAGTAAAATAACGGACACATAACTTAGGTGGGTGCAGGAACAATTAACATGATAATGAAGGAATTTGTGGTATCTGTCCTGGCACCCAGCACATTAGGTTGTGCCCCAAGGGGTCTGGAAAAAGGGAAGTTACAAGTTACCTAGACATTTCAAAGGGTATCCTATCTAATAATAGAGTAACATATAAATTACCATCACTCCGCTATGCCCACGATTGGGCAGTGGAAGGCTGGGGGGCGGGACTCGGGGTGGCCTATCTGGCCATTGAGAGGCACGGATCTGCTGCCACTGAGGGGGGCTACCCTGCTGTTGAGAGGCGCAGGAGGCGGGACTCCCACCCCTTGCGCCTCCCAACGGCCAGATCCGCGGCGGCTGAGGGGGCCTCCCGCGGACACCCAGCTGCGCCTCTCAATGGCAGGGTAGCCAGGTGTCCGCGGCAGCCCCCCTCAGCAGCCGTTGAGAGACGCAGGGGGCAGGAGTCCGGAGGCTTCTGAAAGGCCTGTTGCACCAGCAACAGGCACCCAGCTCCACCGCGAAAAGCGAAAGCATGTAGGGGACCCTACATGTGCATGATTCAATCATGCACTGGGCCTCTAGTGTTATTATAGATGCAAAAGACAGATAGGCTCAGTTAAGGTAAAGGTTGACCTTATCAGTGAAGATACCAGCCTAGGAGGTGACTACCCACCATAACTACTTTTAGTCAAAGTTTAATTTTAGACCATCCTTTGTGGTTACTTTAGGTCTCTGAGACTGCAAGACTGCCATGCAGGCCTTCCCTGAGCCTGTCAGGTTAGCATGTGGCCCCTTTCATCCACACTCTTATGCTTTGAGGCCATTAATAAGTACTAGTAAAATAAGGGTCTCTTGAACAGAAACACTGTGATACTGTGACAGTCAATGTGATAAGCAAGTCTGCGCTTAACTAATGGGCAGGGAGAGTCTAAAGTGTGGAGACCCTGGAGAAAGGGATGAGTCATATTCCAGGTGTGATGGAGCAGGATGGTGCAAGATTTCATCACATTACTAAAACACACAACTAAAAATTCATGAATTGTTCATTTCTGAAATTTCCCATTTAACATTTTAGTTACTGTATGAGAGGATAATTGAAACTACTGAGAGTGAAACTGCAGATAAAAAGATACCACAGCCCTAGCTGGTGTGGCTCAGTGGATAGAGTGTCGGCTTGTGGACCAAAGGGTCTCGGGTTCGATTCCTGTCAAGGGTACGTACCTCAATTGCAGGCTCCTCCCTGGCCTGGGCCCTGGTCAGGGTATGTTTCAAACCAATTGATGTGTTTCTCTCACATTGATATTTTTCTCTCTGTCTTTCCCTCTCTCTTCCACTCTCTCTAAAAATCAATGGAAAAATATCCTTGGGTGAGGGTTTACAAAAAAAAAAAAAAAGATACTACAGTATCATCTCATTTAATCCTCACAAACTCCTACAAGTGGAGTTACTATTGGCATCCCTACTTTACCAAGGAAGAACCTGAGAATGAGAGTTTAAGGGATTTGCCCAAGCACACACAGAACTGGGACTGGAAATCAGACCACCTTTCTCTTGAGCCTGTATTCCTAACCACTTCTGTATATAATGTAATTTTACTAAATTGGAGAAATGACAGTCCTCACCCTGTCATTACACATCAAAATTGCAGTTGATCAGTTCAATTAGTTTGTTGATGACAGAGACAGGTGCCACATTATTTTAGTGCATCTGGATGCTCAAACTCCCACAACATTGAACAGCCACATTTCCTACTAGAGCAGCAACTGACCAGGAAGGAAAAGAAAGGAGTTCCCTCTCCCCTCCCCACACTCTTTCCCTGAGTCCCAGGATCTGATTGGTTAGACACCAAGAGGTGTCATTACAACTCACAATGTTCTTTAGGACATAGTAACCACAAGCTTTTACAAGGTCCAAGCATGACCACTACTACTTGGGTTACTGCATGATCATGGCTGAAAATGGTGAGTGAGCGGTGCTGGAGGAGAGAGAAGATATTACCTTGGTTTGGGTACCGTCTGCTTACTTATCTGTTCCCTGGACATTGGTTATCGTGGTCTCAGAGCTCTGCGTTGGCTTGAGCAAAATCTCTCCACTTAAAACTCCTGAGGGAGGAATTACCAAAATGTCCTAACAGTGTTCATTGTGTTTCAAAAGGTCCACTGGGCAGTGGTCAGCAACACTGGCTTCAAGATCCAACTACAAACAGAAAATTACAGAAGAACTCAGGCTCAGGTAGGATTTTCTACTCTTTCTCAGTCTGGATTCAACCTCGGCCATGACTCTTAAATTACTACTTTTTTAAAATGTCAATTCAAATAAATGGGTGCTTCGTTGTAGAAAATATGCCTGTGAATAGTCACACTTCTCATGCCATATTACCTAGCAAGTCTCTGATATAGAGCAACCATATGCTTAATATCAGAATGTGACCCATGTAGGTACGGTGTAGGGGTAGGACATGGATTTTTATACCATGTGAGAGGACTAATGGTGAGGAAGGGGCTTTGTGGCTTTTTTAGTGCTGTTCTCTGAGGAACTAAAACAGATTATGAGATGTGACTTGCTGCCCCACTCAGTCTCACATAACTGAGGCAGTTGAGGCACAGATGCCTGTAAGAGGGACCCAGACCACACATTACCTTTTCTTGAGTGGCAGGGAGGGCTCAGTCCTCCGGGTTTCTTTCCATCCCATGTAGAAACATGTAAAAGCAAAACAAATAGGAGGTGGAGAATGGTTTCCTGGCCTCCCACAAGGATCAAGAGGAGGCATTCTGATGGGGTGGAGCCTGGGGCTCTGAAGCCAGACAGGGGGGTTCACATCCTGGTTCTGCCACATGCAGTTATGTGACTTTGGGCTTGTTACATACCTTTCCTGTGCCTGCCCACCAAAGCTGTTCGAGGTTAAATGAGCTACTGTATGTACATCCCTTGGAGAAGTGCCTGGCAGGCAGACACCCTGAGCAGAGGTCTGGTATTGCTGGTGTTGTGACTCTCATTACTGTATTCTTGGTAAAACAGGGAGGCCCAGGGAGTCTCAGAGACTGGAGGATGGGTGTCTTCACCTCTTCTTTGCCTCCCAAATGAGAATCTGTCAAAGACACAAACAGGGTAGAGAATTGTCCCTGGCTAAGTCTGCTCTTTTGCCTTCAACTCCAGTACCATTTTTTTGATTATGTTGTTTATCTTCCTTTTGTTAAGTTGTACGAGTTCCCTCTAAATGTTGGAGATTAAACCCTTATCAAAGATAACATTGGCAAATATGTTCTCCCATGCAGTGGGCTTTCTTGTTGTTCTGTTGCTGGTTTCTTTTGCTGTGCAGAAGCTTTTTATTTTGATGTAGTCCCATTTGTTTATTTTCTCTTTAGTTTCAATTGCCCTAGGAGCTATTGCTATGACAAATGTCTGCTATTTTGCTGCCTATGGCTTCTTCTAAGATTTTTATGGTTTCCCATCTTACGTTTAAGTCTTTCATCCATTTTGAGTTTGTTTTTGTGTATGGTGTAAATTGCTGGTCTAGTTTCATTTTTTGCAAGTATATGTCCAATTTTCACAACACCATTTATTGAAGAGACTGTCTTGACTGCATTGTATGGTCTTTCCTCTTTTGTCAAATATTAATTGCGTATAATGGCTTGGGTTGATTTCTGATTCTCTGTTCTGTTCCATTGGTCTATATGTCTGTTCTTGTGCCAGTACCAGGCAGTTTTGAGAACAATGGCTTTGTAATATAGCTTGATATCTGGTATTGTGATCCCTCCAAAATGGTTCTTCATTCTCAAGATTGTTGCAGCTATTCGGGGTCTTTTTTTATTCCAGATGAATATTTGGAGAATTTGTTCTAGGTCTTTGAAGTATGCTGTTGGTATTTTAATGGGGATTGTATTGAATTTATAGATTGCTTTGGGTAGTATGGACATTTTAATGGTGTTGACTCTACCAATCCATGAACATGGTATATTCTTCCATTTGTTCATGTCTTCCTCTATCTCTTTTTTCAGCATTCTGAAATTTTCTGAGTACAGGTCCTTTATCTCCTTGGTTAAGTTTATTCCTAGATATCTTAGTATATGTGCTGCCAAAGTGAGCACTATTCCTAGATATCTTAATTTCTCTGTTGCAATGGTAAATGGGATTGATTTTTTAATTTCTCTTTCTGTGAGTTCATTATTGGTGTATAGAAAAGCCATAGACTTCTGGGTGTTAATTTTGTATCCTGCTACATTGCTGAATTCATTTATTAAGTCTCGTGGTTTTTTGATGGAATCTTTGGGGTTTTCTAGGTACAGTATCATGTCATCTGCAAATAAGGACAGTTTTACTTCTTCTTTTCCAATTTGGATGCCTTTTATTTCTTCTTCTTGTCTGATCACAATGGCTAGTACTTCCAGTACTATGTCGAACAGGAGTGATGAGAGTGGGCATCCCTTTCTTGTTCCTGTTCTTAGTGGAAATGGTTTTAGTTTTTGCCCATTGAGTATAATGTGATCCTTCAATTCCCACCTTGCTGAGGGTTTTATCAAGAAAGGGTGTTACATTTTGTCAAATGCTTTTTCTACATCAATGGATATGATTATATGGTTTTTATTCACAGTTTGTTTATATGGTGTATCACATTTATTGATTTGTGGATATTGTACCATCCTTGCATCCCCAGAATAAATCCCACTTGGTTATGGTGTATGATCTTTCTAATGTATTGCTGGATTCAATTTGCTAGAATTTTGTTGAGGATTTTGGCATCTATGTACATGAGGAATATTGGCCTGTAATTCTTTTTTTTTTTTTTTTTTGTATTGTCTTTATCTGGTTTTGGGATTAGGGTAATGCTGGTTTCATAGAAAGAGCTTGGAAGTGCTTCTTCCTCTTGAATTTTTTGAATAACCTGAGGAAGATAGGCTTTATTTCTTCTTTGAATGTTTGATAAAACTCCCCTGCGAAGCCATCTGGTCCAGGGCTTTTGTTTGTTGGAAGATTTTTGATTACTGCTTCAATTTCCTCCATAGTTATTGGCCTATTCAAATTTGTTGATTCCTCCTGGCTGAGTTTTAGAGGGTCATACTTTTTTTAGGAATATGTCAGTTTCTTATAGGTTGACCAGTTTGTTGGAGTAGAGTTGCTTATAGTATTTTTTTTACGATTCTTCGTATTTCTGTGGGGTCTGTTGTTATTTCACTTCTTTCGTTTCTGATTTTGTTTATTTGGGTCCTCTCTCTTTGCTTCTTGGTGAGCTTGGCTGGAGGTTCATCAATCTTGTTTATCTTTCAAATAACCAGTTCTTGGTTTCATTGATGTTTTCTATTGGTGTTTTTTTGTTTGTTTGTTTGTTTTTTGTCTGTATGTCACTTATTTATTTATTTCTGCTCTAATCTTTATTATTTCCTTCCTTCTGCTCACTCTGGGCTTTTCTTATTGCTCTCTTTCTAATTCTTCAAGTTGCAAAATTAGATGGTTTATTATCAGTTTTTCTTGTTTTTTTGAGGTAGGCCTGTAATGCTATGAATTTCCCTCTTAGTACTGCTTTCACTGTGTCCCAAAGATTTTGGATTGTTGTACTTTCATTGTCGTTAGTTTCCAGGATGTGTTTTATTTCTTCTTTGATCTTTTTGGTAACCCACTAATTGTTTAATAGTATGCTATTCATCCTCCAAGTGTTTAAAGTTTTGTGATTGTTTTTACTGTAGTTGATTTCTAATTTTATGCCATTGTGATCTGAGAAGATGCTTGATATGAGTTCAATCCTCTTGAATTTGGAGAGACTTTGCCTGTGTCCCAATATGTGGTCTATCTTTGAAAATGTCCCATGTGCACTTGAGAAGAATGTATATTCTGTAGTTTCGGGTGGAATGTTCTAAAGATGATTAAGTCCATCTGATCTAGTGAGTTGTTTAGGATTGAAGTTGCTTTGCTATTTTTTTTTTTTATTTTTTTTTTGTCTAGAGGATTTATCCAATGATGTTAATGGGGTATTAAATTCTCCTACTATAATTGTGTTGCTGTCAATCTCACCCCTGATATCTTCCAGAAGTTTTTTTATGTATTTGGGTGCTCCTGCATTGGGTGCATAAATGTTTACTAGAGTTATATCCTCTTCTTGTATCAATCCCTTTAGAATTATGAAGTGGCCTTTCTTGTCTCTTGTTATGGTCTTCAATTTGAGGTCTATTTTGTCAGATATAAGTATTGCTACCCTAGCTTTTTTTTCATGTCCATTTGCCTGATAGATACTTTCCATCCCTTCACTTTCAGTCTGAATGAGTCCCATATTCTGAGGTGGGTCTCCTATAGACAGCATAAACAGTATATGGGTCATGTTTTCTTATCCATTCATTCACTCTATGTCTTTTGATTGGAGCATTTAATCCATTTTCATTTAATGTTATTATCAATAGGTACTTGTTTGTAGCCATTTCTGTATTTTATACCTGTGTTCCTTCCTCCCTTTCTATTTATTCTTTTTACAGCATTTCCTTTTGCACTTCTTGCATTGCTGGCTTGGTAGTGATAAACTCCCTTAGCCTTTTTTTGTCTGCAAAGCTCCTGATTTCCCCTTCAATTTTAATTGATAGTCTTGCTGGATAGAGTATTCCTGGATTCAGTCCTTTGTTTTGCATCACTTTGTATACCTCCTGCCATTCCCTTCTAGCTTGATGTTTTTCTGTTGAGAAATAATTTGATCATTTGATGGGGGATCCTTTGTAGGTAACTCTCTGTCTCTCTCTTGAAGCCTTAAATAGTCTCTCTTTGTCATTAACATTTGCCATTGTAATTATGACATGTCTTGGTGTGGGTCTTTTGGGATTCATCTTGCTTGGGACTCTCTGTACTTGTGTAACTTTTTTCTTCCCCATATCTGGGAAGTTTTCTGTCATTATTTCTTCAAATAGATTTTCTAATCCTTGCTGTTCTTCTTGTCCTTCTGTCAGCCCTATTATGCATATGTTACTTTGTTTTGTGTTGTCCCAAAGCTCCCTTAGACTCTCCTCCTGCTTCTTAATTTTTCTCTCCAGTTGCTGTTCAGATTGGGCTTGTTTCTGTACCTTATCTTCTAACTCACTAAATCGGTCCTCTGCTTCTTCTAGTCTACTGTTGAAACCTTTCATAGTATTTTTTATTGTAGCTATATCACTTTTGATTTCTTCCTGTTTTTTGCATCTGTTGATTTTTCTCGTCCATCTGGTATATGAACTGTATGACCATTACTCTGAATTCTTTTTCTGTCATGTTGCATGCTTCCTTTTCACTTATTTCCCTTCTTGGCAATTTCTTATTTTCTCTCCTCTGACTATGGGTGTCATTTTTTTCTGCTGATATATGAATCTCAAAATGGGCCATGCTGAGTACTTAATTACCAGGGATTCTTACTGGTCAGTTACAAAGTTCTGATACCTGGATGGACAGAAAGCCCTGTATGTGACTGAGCAGGAATCAAGGTTTTCCATGAGTTCCAGTTGGTTGAATTATCTACTGTTAACATAGAACAGCTGTTTAATATTTCATTGAGGACACAATCTTTTTGTGTTTTTGTCAATAACTTCAATACCGACTTCCTTGGGTTGTGTTAATACAATAACACCCAGGCTCGGTATATTCCCTCAAAATGGATCAACCCCTAAGCATATTGATAGCACAAATTCCAGATATGTGAAATTCTCAGGTTGAATCAGAAATGGCTTACTGGGCTCTCAGCAGACCTGCAGGCACTGTAAGGATCTTGAAGGCAGCTGCCTCACAGCCAACCTCTGGTGCCTGAGGCAAATGAAAATATGGAGCAAAGGACCATGTGATGAAAGTTACACACAGAAAACTGGACTCTTCAAGTTGCTGACTTCCTAATAACAGGCCAGGGAAGTCTTCTGAGCAGAATCTAAAGCACCTATAAATTAATATGAGATGATCAGGAGGAAAGTGGAATTTTCCAGTCAAAGCAGGATATGTTGGCAATTGCATCAAAAAGACTAATTACTCAGGGATAAGCTTAACCAAGGAGATGAAAGACCTGTATTCTAAAAACTATAGACATTGAAGAAAGAAATCCCAGTTCTTGGCACGAAGCTCCTAAAACCCTTGTAATGTCCTAAGCGATAAGAACACTAGAAGCATATTTTATTGTAATATTTGGTCTTTGGCACCAGTTGTTGTTTTTTTAATCCTCACCTGAGGAGGATATTTTTCCATTGATTTTTAGAGAGTGGAAGGGAGAGGGAAAGACAGAAATATTGATGTGAGAGAAATACATCAATTGGTTGCCTCCTGCACGCACCCTGACCAGGGCCCAAGCCCGGGAGGAGCCTGCAACCAAGGTATGAGCCCTTCCTTGACCAGAATTGAACCTGGGACTCTTTGGTCCACAGGTTGACACTCTATCCACTGAACCAAACTGCCTAGGGCAGGACCAGTTTTTGAAAGAGTTCCTAAATCCCTTGGAATTTCCTGGGTAATAAGAGTGTCTTTCCTTCCCTCTGAGGTTTGACGGTGGGGGTAAGGGGAAGAGATCAACCAAAGGACTTGTATACATGCATATAGGCCTAACCAATGGACACAGACAACAGGGGGAGTGAGGGCATGAGTGGGGTGGGGGGATGGGAGGGTAATGGGGGGATAAGGACACATATGTAATAACTTAATCAATAAAGAAAAATTTTTTAAAAAGAGTGTCTTTTGTTCTATTGAGGTGATTCTAGTTGTGCTTCTGAGTAGCTTCAGAAAGGTGGCTGTTCACCAGAAAGACCAAGCTATGATTAGAAGCTTGGAACATTTAGCTTCACACACACACACAGACAAAACCTCTGGGGAGAGAGAGGCTGGAAACGAAGTTAATGACCTATCATGCCTACATGACATAACCTCCATAAAAATGAGGTCCTTGCACTCCTGTCACTTACAGTCAAATGGGGAACAAGATGAAGAAAAACCAGAATAACTCCCTTCAGGGAAGCTGAGGGCCTCCATAAGGGAGGCCTGGGGATGGGCAGATTACCAGACACTACCTGAAGAGATAACTTCCTCAGACATGAGATCTTGTGCTACCAAATCTGAATTCTTCTGAGGTGTCTGCAGCCCTTGTGTTGGGAGTCAGTTCCTTCCTGCCACTCCTAGTCTTGTTTAGACAAACCAAGCCTGAGGTGCATGGGAAATCTTTCTTGGTGTTTCCTAGCTCTTCCTTTCTACTTCATCACTAAATCCCAGCCCTAGAGCAGAACTGCTTCCCAAAGGTGGCCTGGCCTCGTTTCCTCCCTCCCTTCCCTGGTTTGTCCAGAAGAGCTGAGGGTTATATGGCACTCACCATGCTCCACTCAACCATGGCTACTGCCCTCTCCCCTCAAATGTGCATGATTGCTGGTCTTCAGGAGTTTCCCTGACTCCTTGACCCTTCTTCCATAGCTGTGTCCCTTGCCTAAATCCACAGAGTAGTAAGGAACAGGCAACAGAGAGAAGGCAAAGACAAGAATAAAAATGGAAGGGCTTAGCAGCAACTGTGTACAGCTGTCCAGCCAAGAACAGGACTTTTTTAGAGAATACCCTCATTTAAATTAAAAACAGCTCTCTCCACCCTCAGCCATTCTTAGTTATTGTGTCCATTCCTCTTGGAACGGTGGAACACAATTACCATTATGGGCTCATGCCCTGGGCACCTTTTCTGTGCTGTGGGAAAGGAATTGGCAGTGTCAGGAGCAGAGCTGGCCTGTGGTAGGGGGAGTGAGTTGGTGAAAAGGGTCCTGAACAGGATTTGGGTTAGAAGCCATGTCATTTGCTTGGAGGGAGAATGTAAAGACATGGGCCCTGCATGAAATGGCCTGGTGTCAATGGCATGCTCTTGTGCCTCAACCACAGCAAGCAGCAGATTTCTGCTTGCTGAGCCCATGACTTCCTACCACAGGCCTTACAAATGCAGACCCGAGCGGGAAAGGACTGCTGTCCTCTACTATCCCAGCTCCTTTCTCATGTTCTTTGTCCAGCTAATCTTTTCCCTGATGTCGTTCACTTCCCGAAGATAGGAGCACAGAGACTGGGATGTGAACTCACACCTGGCTCAGGTCAAGCTTTTGTCTCCTGTTGGATCTGAAGTTGGAACACTCTGCCACTTCAGTTCCCTGAAAAAATAATCGGCCTGCTTCTCCAGTCCCTGAGTTTTCTTATGCTGTCTTCCTGTTGTCTTTAGAAAGGCAGTGGAGTTTACATCTTAGCCATGTATTGTGGAGGTAACAGGCAAGTAAAAAGCAGTGACAGCTCTCCCCTTTATTCCATTCTGCCACTTTTTTCTTAGTGCTCATGTCTTTTTTTTTTTTTATGGTGAGTGCTGATACAAGTGGTCAGGATGCATGGGAAAAACGGGCCCCTCTGAGGCTGTGTCAAGAGGGATGAAAGGAAAGAATAGGTACTGATGTGTCAGCGAGGAACCCCCAACTTCTAGTGTTCCACACCATGAGAAGAATGTCTTTTTTCCTGGAGCTCTTGTAGTCAAAGGGCAATGTAGTTTGAACTTGGAATCAAGAATCCTCAATTCTCTTCCTGTTTCTGGCCATTCATATCTAAAGGCCTTCCTGACACTTACCTTAACCGATTTCTGTAACGGGACCCATATACCCTGTTTTTGGTGTTGTTTTTACCTCTCCTGGGAATGCTAGATGGGAATCTGCAAAATGAGCTTTCAAGCTAACAGGTGTTGTAACAGGGACTGGCAGTTACGTGAAAATGGAGTGCCCTTTTGCTGACCTGTTGTTAGGAACTTTGCTGAATCTCCCGAGTGGACAGTAACTGCTGGCTCCATTGATGCAGTACTTCCTTCCATTTTTGAGTCACTGTTCTAAATGTTACACGAATAGTGATGATAGCAGCTATCCAGGGTGCTACTAAAAATGGATTCATGCAAAGAGAGTACCCTCTGCAAGAAGTTTAATGTCCCCTTTGTTCCAAGGACACAATCTCATTAAATTCTGGAAAGGATGGTGGGGCAGTCAGTCTTCAAGTTTTAGGAATATAGTGGGATCTTTTCCTTCCAGGCAACTTCTTCCTCCAGGCTTAGCACTTTCATTCTTTTTAGTTACCATTGTACACTCACCGTTTCCTTCTTTCATTAGTTTGAGGATGCACCTAACAGTGTAAATACTATCCATAAAAATTCCAATCCAGCCTTCACCTTCCCCTTCCTTTTCCAGGCATCTAGTATATTTTGGTTCTGTCACTCATTAAAAGTGTAACTAGCTGAATAGGGACATTAGCTAATTGTTTAACAGCCTAGAGAGAAGCACCTCAGAAAATAATGTTATACCAGAAGGCGACCATTCAGAACATCACGAACAGGCTTAAAAACCCCATTAATTAGGGATGCTTAAAATCTGGACTAGATAAAGTTGATTTAAAAAAAATAACTAGTGCCCTGGCCAGGTGGCTCAGTTGGTTGGAACACTGTCTCATATACCAAAAAGTTTCATGTTCTATTCCTAGTAAGGGCACATACCTAGACTTTGGGTTTGATCCCTGCATGGATGTTT
Source organism: Eptesicus fuscus (assembly GCF_027574615.1). Classification (NCBI taxonomy): domain Eukaryota; kingdom Metazoa; phylum Chordata; class Mammalia; order Chiroptera; family Vespertilionidae; genus Eptesicus; species Eptesicus fuscus. Next base: position 108,023,016 of record NC_072473.1, read on the forward strand.
CTTTCGTTTTCTTTCACTACCTTTCTGTTTAGAAAAAAAAAATCAATTAAAAATCCATATATTCAGGTGAGGAATAAAACACCCAAATGGATACAAAGTAATATTGAATGTAAACTGACATTGGGAAAAAAATCATAAATAAAATGTTTAAAAATTAAAAAAAAAACTAGGTGAAAGATGAAGGAAGAATGCTCCAAATGTTTATGGAACAGTTATGTGGCCCATCAGTGTTAGGCATGCTCACATGTCTCATTTAATCCTCACAGCAGCCCTGAGAAGGAATTATCTCCATTTTACAAAACTGAAAACAGGCTTAAAGAAGTCTCTTGATGAAAAAAATATAGCTGTATATATTTCAAAAAAGTGAACATTGGCCATATCTACGTAATTTGGTAACAATGTTTTGTTTAATGTTCAAATTTAATATGCAACAACATGCCACTTTCATAAAAAGATACAATTTTATGAATCAATATATAGAAGCCTTGGTCAACATCATAAACTAGGATTGGACGAAGATATAAATCCATGTCTTCCAGCTTCCCTTGACATAACATTGCTTTTCAGAAGATAATCACTGAGGCCAATGGGGAAGGAATAGAAACCACCAATGTCAAAAAAGTTTCCATCTGACCAAACTCTCATGAGGCCATCATTATAAGCCACAGGCCTTACCTTGCTCTGACACTTCTGGATGTTTCCTCCTGATATGTGCATTGAGGTTAGGTCACAGGGCTATCCTTGCATTGCACAGTCAAGTAGTTTACAAAATCTCAAGATCTTCTGCAGAGCATTTAGGTGTATGGGGTTGTGCTGAACAGCTATAATAATGGGCCTTCCTTTAGGCCCTGGAGCAGTGTGGCACCAATTTGAAAGCCTCAAATCCACAAAGTTAAAGTAAAAAAAGACCAATAACCACTGCTCTGTGCTTTTGAAGATAACAGAATGAGGGCCCAGACTGCCTCCTTCACCATTACACTCTATATACCTCAGTGTTGAAAGGATCAGCAGGAGGAGATATATCAAGTGCTTACAAGGTCCCAAGGTCTGTGTTGATATTAAGCCTTCACATGTGACTTGGAATTCCTTGACAGAAAACATTGTAGTAGTGTTCATGGGAGGAGCAACTAGAATGGGTGTACTTCTTCCAGGGCAAACAGTGAATCCTCTCTTACTGTTCCAGAATAAAGTTCCCTGAGCCATGGGCTTGGTTGTTCATCCACAAATAATAATAGCCCTAGAAAGTCTAACTTAGTAATACTCTCTGAGCTCCCTTCAGAGAACCTGAATATTCTTATTTTCCACCTCTCCTGAGAATGAGAGTAGGACTAATGGCCATCATACATTATCTGAGGACCTGATACCTACCTGAAGAATTTAAATCACATAGGGTTGGGAAGGTAATAATATAGATAGATAGATAGATAGATAGATAGATAGATAGATAGATAGATAAACTATAGACATGATTGTTATATTTTCATTCTTTTATTTATAAAGTACCCATTATGTTATCAGTCTTATGGTAGGCAATGAAGATACAATGCTGAATAAGAGAGACAACTTAGATTCCTTTATGTGAAGCATGACATGTACCCCTCCCAAATTTTCTGTTGATGACATAATCCTAGGTGCATGATTTTGTATTCTTTTATTGCCTCTAGGGTCAAGCTCCATATGGTGACTTTCTTCAGACTGGAGATTCTGGACATGATTCCTTTCTCCCATGGAGCTTTTGGTGTCTAAGAAGGCTTGACCGCCTGCTGAAGTTTCTCCTACATATGCTACAGGAATAAGGCTGCTCACCTGTGTGGGTTCTTTGGTGTTTAATAAGGTGCGAGTTCTGAATGAATCTTTTTCCACATTCATAACATTTAAAGGGCTTCTCTCCTGTGTGAATTCTTAGGTGTGTGTGTAGATTTGTATTATGACTAAAGCTTTTCCCACACCATGAGCATCTATATGGTTTTATTCCTTGGTGTGCCATTAAGTGCTTATTTAAATCTGAACTCCATCTAAACCTCTTATCACACTGTTCACATTTATAGGGTTTCTCTTCAGTGTGAATTCTCTGGTGCTTAATTAGATCAGAGCTGACTCTGAAGCCTTTCCCACATTCCTGACATTTAAAAGGTTTCTCTCCTGCATGGCCTTTCCCATGAAGATCCATATGTTTTGGAAGCTCTTGTTTACAAGTTGAAAGTTTCTTTCTCTTCCTCCCCAGAAAAGCTCGAGGCCGTTTCCGTACCTTATGTGTACTACCATGATTTTCTTTGCCTGTTGTTTTCTGGGCAACTTTCATTCTGGCCTTTCTTAATACTTTGCATCCTGTTGTTTGTATTTCTAATGTAGAAGTAGACATAGGTGGGTCATTTCCAGTGTCATTTTTGAGCTTTAACCCTGTTGGAATAAACAGAAGAATCAGTCATCTGTGTCCCAATACAACAAAACTAGGAATGGAGCTTAAAAAATCAATGATTTTAAAAAAAATACAGGAACAAGTGTTTTCTAGTCCAATCCACACAAAATTGCATAGACCTATTTCTCCCTGATCCTCCCTACTAGGCCCAACAACAAACCAACAGAGAATTTTAATAACATTTTAAAAATATTTTTAAAAATTGATTTTTAGAGACAAGGGAGAGGGAGAGAGAAGCATCGATGTGAAAGCTGAACATCAAGTGGCTGCCTCCTGCACACCCCCTACTCGGATTGAGCGAGTAACCAGGGCATGTGCCCTGACCAGGAATCAAACTGGCAACCTTTGGTGCATGGGACGACACCCAAACAACTGATCCACGCCAGCCAGGGACCAACAGAGAATTATAAAAAGTGGGAAAATAGTTTGGGACCCCAGGACTAGGAGAATAACATAGCAAGGATTCTTACATACCCACATCCAACAGAAGAAGGCAACCCAGATCTAATGTTTTCTAACTCACAACCTAGCAACAGAAGCCTTCCTGAATAGGCTTCTTCCTTCCCCAGTTTTCATGGGAAACCTTCTGACAACATAAGAACCTATTACAAAATGGGCAGGCAGAACTAGCGAGATGCCTAGGCACAAGTGGCCTGGCCCAGGAAGCCTTTCATCCCTGTGGGTCCAAGACTCCCAATTCTCACTGAGAGATACTCTGGCCTAAGTAAATACCTTCCTTACCCTCAGGGAGCACCAGGAGAGACACATGGGAGTCCTATCAGTGCCACATAAACCAAGGAAATAACAAAAAGTCTCTGAAAATTAAAATTGTCACTGGAGCATATCCCATAAAAGTAGGAAAGAACATATGTAATAAACTAAAACATGGTGACTGCCCATTAAATTATTTAAATAGGACCCAGACTCTCCTAACATAATAGACAAAATGAGCAGGACACAATAAAAATGCACCCATCAGAATGAGAACAAACAAACAAATTCACAACTTAAGTGAGAAAAGGCAATCTGATAAAAATGAAATCAGACTAGAATTCAAAAAAAATCTAAGACCAGAAAATCTAAAAATACATGAAATTAAACAATACTTCTAAATAGTCCATGGTTTAAAGGGAAAGTCTCAAAAGAAAGGTAAAAATATATATTTGAGCCCTGGCCAGTGTGGTTCAGTGGTTGGAGCATTGGTCTGCACACCAAAGGATCTCAGGTTTGATTCCTAGTCAAGTGCATGTACCTGAGTTGCAGGTTCTAGTCCTGGCCTCATACAGGAGGCAGCCAATCTATGTGTCTCTCTCACATCAGTTTCTCTTTTTCTCTCTCCTTCTCCCTCTCCCTTTCTCTCTGCCCCCTTCCTTCCACTCTCTCTAGAAAATCAATGGGAAAAAAATACTTGGGTGAGGAATAACAACAAAAAACATACATAGTTGAATGAAAACAAAATTACAACATATCAAAATATGTGGAATGAAGCTAAAGAAGTGCTTGGATGAAAATGTATAGCCAAAATGCTTACAATAGAAAAGGGGAAAGGTCTCAAATCAATAATCTAAGTTGTTACCCCAAGAAACTAGAAAAAAAAAGCAAAGTAAACCCAAATCAAGTTGAAGAAAGAAAATAATAAATATCAGAGCAGAAATCACAATCAAACAAAGTTCTTTCATCTTTAAAATGTTCATACTACCCAAAGCAATCTATAGATTCAATGCAATCCCCATTAAGGTACCAATGGAATATTTCACAGACCTAGAACAAACTCTCCAAACATTCATCTGGAATAAAAAAAGACCCCGAATAGCTGCAGCAATTTTGAAAAAGAAGAACAAAGTTGGAGGGATCACAATACCAGATATCAAGCTGTATTACAAAGTCACTGTCCTCAAAACTGCCTGGTACTGGCACAAGAACAGACATATAGACCAATGAAACAGAACAGAGAACCCAGAAATTGACCCAAGCCAATATGCTCAATTAATATTTGACAAAGGAGGCAAGAGCATACAATGGAGACAAGACAGTCTCTTCAATAAATGGTGTTGGAAAACTGGACAGATATATGCAAAAAAATGAAACTAGGCAACTAACTTACACCATACACAAAAATAAACTCAAAATGGATAAAGGACTTAAATGTAAGACGGGGCACCAATAAAAATCCTACAAGACTCCATAGGCAGCGAAATTGCAGACATATGCCATAGCAATATCTTTACAGACACAGATCCTAGGGCAAGAGAGACTAAGGAGAAAATAAACAAATAGGACTACATCAAAATAAAAAGCTTCTGCACAGCAAGAGAAACCATCAACAAAACAACAAGAAAGCCCACTGCATGGGAGAACATATTTGCCAATGTTATCTCCGATAAGGGTTTAATTTCCAAAACTTATAGGGAACTCATACAACTTAACAAAAGAAAGATAAACAACACAATAAAAAAATGGGGAAAGGACCTAAATAGGCACTTTTCGAAAAGAGGATATTCAGAAAGCCAAGAGACACATGAAAACACGCTCAAAGTCACTAATCATCCCAGAGATGCAAATCAAAACAACAATGAGGTACCACCTCACACCTGTCAGAATGGGTATCATCAACAAATCAACAAATGACAAGTGCTGGAGAGGATGCGGAGAAAAAGGAACCCTTCGTCACTGCAGGTGGGAATGCAGACTGGTGCAGCCACTGTGGAAAACAGTATGGAGTTTCCTCAAAAAGTTAAAAATGGAACTCCCATTTGACCCAGTAATCCCACTTCTAGGCATATATCCCAAGAAACTAGAAACACCAATCAGAAAGGATATATGCACCCCTATGTTCATAGCAGCACAATTTACCATAGCTAAGATTTGGAAACAGCCTATCAGCAGATGAATGGATTAGAAAACTGTGGTACATCTACACAATGGAATACTATGCTGCTACAAAAAAGAAGGAATTCTTACCATTTGCAACAGCATGGATGAAATTGGAGAGCATTATGCTAAGTGAAATAAGCCAGTCAATGAAAGAAAAACACCACATGATCTCACTCATTTATGGATGATAAAGAACATTATAAACTGATGAACAAAAATAGATACAGAGGCAGAGCAGCATTGAACAGACTGTCAAAATACAGCAGGAAGCCTGGGGAGGGTTGGGGGGAGGTAAGAAATCAACTGAAGGACTGGTATGTGTGCATATAAGCATAATCAATGGATACAAGATACTGGGGGGTAGGGGAGACTGGGGGAAGGTCAATGGGGGAAAAAAGGAGACATATGTGCTACTCTTTGTAATACTTTAAACATTAAAATAAATTTTTAAATAAAGAAGTGCTTGGAGGAAAATATATAGCCAAAATGCTTACAATAGAAAAGGGGAAAGGTCTCAAATCAATAATCTAAGTTGCTACCCCAAGAAACTAGAAAATAAAAAAAAAGCAAAATAAACCCAAATCAAGTTGAAGAAAGAAAGTAATAAATATCAGAGCAGAAATCACAATCAAACAAAGTTCTTTCATCTTTAAAATGTCCATACTACCCAAAGCAATCTATAGATTCAATGCAATCCCCATTAAAGTACCAACAGCATATTTCACAGAACTAAAACAAACTCTCCAAATATTCATCTGGAATAAAAAAAAGACCCCGAATAGCTGCAGCAATCTTGAAAAGAAGAACAAAGTTGGAGGGATCACAATACCAGATATCAAGCTATATTACAAAGTCACTGTCCTCAAAACTGCCTGGTACTGGCACAAAAACAGACATATAGACCAATGGAACAGAACAGAGAACCCAGAAATTGACCCAAGCCAATATGCTCAATTAATATTTGACAAAGGAGGCAAGAGCATACAATGGAGATAAGACAGTCTCTTCAATAAATGGTGTTGGAAAACTGGACAGATATATGCAAAAAAATGAAACTAGACCACTAACTTACACCATACACAAAAATAAACTCAATATGGATAAAGGACTTAAACGTAAGACAGGAAACCATAAAAATCTTAGAAGAAGCTATAGGCAGCAATATAGCAGACATATGTCCTAGAAATATCTTTACTGATACAACGCCTAAGGCAATAGAAACTAAGGAGAAAATAAACAAATGGGACTACATCAAAATAAAAAGCTTCTGCACAGCAAGAGAAACAATCAACAAAACAACAAGAAAGCCCACTGCATGGGAGAACATATTTGCCAATGTTATCTCCGATAAGGGTTTAATTTCCAAAACTTATAGGGAACTCATACAACTTAACAAAAGGAAGATAAACAATCCAATCAAAAAATGGGCACAGGAACTCAATAGACACTTTTTGAAAGAGGACCTACAGAAGGACAGAGACATGTGAAAACACTAGTGGCCCAGTGTAAGAATTCGTGGCCATTGAAAGGAAATTAATTAGAAGAACTATTTTAGTATCGGTATTCGCTCTTTATAATAGAAGTGTCAACCTAATTTACAATAGACAATAACAGATCGAAACACACATGTGCGATTTGCGCCAGCAAAAGCTTTATATATATCGTGCATGCGTGAGTCAACTTAGCCTTTTATATATAGACTAGAGGCCTGGTGCATGAAATTCGTGCACGAGGGAGGGGGTGTCCCTCAGCCCAGCCTGCACCCTCTCCAATCTGGGACCCCTCGAAGGATGACCTACTGTTGGTTTACAGGGATTGGGCCTAAACTGGCAGTCAGATATCCCTCTCGCAATCTGGGACTGCTGGCTCCTAACCGCTCACCTGCCTGATTGCCCCTAACCACTCTGCCTGCAGGCCTGCTCGCCCCCAAATGCCCCCCACCAGCCTGCACACTCCCAACTGCCCCCCCCTGCTGGCCTGCTCACCCCTACCTTCCCTCCCCACTGGCCTGCTTGCCCTCAACTGCCCCCCTGCTGGCCTTCTCACTCCCAACTGGCCCGCCCCCACTGACAGCCTGCTCGCTCTCAAATGGCCCCCCTGCTGGTCTGCTTACCCCCCAACGGCCCCGCCCCCCACCAGCCTGATCACCCACAACTGCCGTCCCACCCTGGCCTGCTCACCCCTACCTTCCCTCCCCACTGGCCTGCTTGTCCCCAACTGCCCCCCTGCTGGCCTGCTCACTCCCAACTGGCCCGCCCCCACTGACGGCCTGCTCGCTCCCAACTGGCCCCCCTGCTGGTCTGCTTACCCCCCAACGGCCCCACCCCCCACCAGCCTGATCACCCACAACTGCCGTCCCACCCTGGCCTGATCACCCACAACTGCCCTCCCCTCTTGGCCTCTAACTGCCTCTACCTCAGCCCCGCTTGTCCAGAAGAACGTCCAGAAGGTCTCCCAGTCTAATTAGCATATTACCATTTTATTAGTATAGATAGAGGCCTGGTGCATGGGTGGGGACTGGCTGGTTTGCCCTGAAGGGTGTCCTGGATCAGGGTGGGGGTTCCCTTGGGGAATGGGACGGCCTGGGAAAGGGGCTTGTGGTGGTTTGCAGGCTGGTCATGCCCCCATGGGGTGAGGGTCCCTGGTGGGGGGAGGCGTGGCCAGCCTGGGTGAGGGGCTGAGGGATATTTTCAAACTGGCCACAGCCCCTTCAGGGTGGGGGTCCCTGCTGGGGTGCCTGGCCAGCATGGGTGAGGGGCTGAGGGCGGTTTACAGGCTGGCCACACCCCCTTCAGGGTGGTGGTCCCCGCTGGGGTGCCTGGCCAGCCTGGGTGAGGGGCTAATGGCTGTTTGCAGGCTGGTGAAGCCCCTCAGTGGGGACCCTCACCCCATGGGAATGTGGCCAGCCTACGTGAGGAGCTGAGGGCTGTTTTCAGGCTGGCCACGCCCACTTGGCAATCCAGGCTCCCAGCCCCTCCTTTTTTTCTTTCTTTTTTTTTTTAACATTTTTTTTATTGAGGTATTATATGTGTACATATCTTACCATTACCCCACCACCCCACACCCACACATGCCCCCACCCCCTAGAGCTCTGCGTCCATTGTCCATGCCTATATGCATGCATACAAGTCCTTCGCTCGACCTCACATCTTCCCCTCCTCTCCCCAACTTTCCCCCTGCAACCTGAAAGTCTGTTTGATGCTTTACTGTCTCTGTATCTATCTTTTTGTTCATCACTTTATAATGTTCTTTACTATCCATAAATGAGTGAGATCATGTGGTATTTTTCTTTCATTGACTGGCTTATTTCACTTAGCATAATGTTCTCCAATTCCATCCAGGTTGCTGCAAATGATGAGAATTCCTTCTTTTTTATGGCAGCATAGTATTCCATTGTGTAGATGTACCATAGTTTTCTGATCCAGTCATCTGCTGATGGGAACCTAGGCTGTTTCCAAATCTTAGCTATTGTAAATTGTGCTGCTATGAACATAGTGATGCATATATCCTTTCTGATTGGTGTTTCTAGTTTCTTCTTTTCTTTCTTTTTTTTTTTCGTCGTACTCCTTGAGCGGAAGCCAGGGCCAGCTGGAATCAGGTATCTGGGATTTATTTATCTTCTATAACTGAAACTTTGTAGCCTTGAGCAGAGGCCAGGGCCAGCCAGGAAGCTTGGCTTCCTCCATCACGGGGGACAACCCAAGCTTCCTGCTCGCTCCAGCTCCGTGGCCACCATCATCTTTGTTGGGTTAATTTACATACTTACTCCTGATTGGCTGGTGGGCATAGTGGAGTGATGGTCAATTTGCATGTTTCTCTTTTTTTAGTGTAGATAATAAACTTGCTTAATTAGACTTGCTTTCTGATTTAGCTAAACTTGTTCCAGCCCAGTGAAGCACCCCAACTTCTCTTTCAGGTAATTGTCAGCAACATAGCAGTAAACATCAACATGAAGCAGATTATTACTCTCGTTCATGCAGGGGGAACAAAGGGTAAAATATTTAACTGCAGCAGTGTTTGACTATATTTTGCGCAGTGAAAAACCTGAAGTCATTTTCAAGGTTGACCATTTCTTACTTCTTTTCAGTTGGGTGAAGTGTCTAAACTTTCTAAATCTCTGTTTTCCAGCTAATGAAAAGAAAATAGGATTCCACTGAGTCTCCTATCTACTTACTCCAGGACTTCTGTGTGGATCAAATGAGATGATGCATGGGAAAACACTTCACAGACATTTGGTTAAAGTGTGAAATGTTTGCACCTGGCTATAAAGCAAGTTGTGTTCCTGGGCTGAAGAAACTCCAAGGAGGCTAGTTGTCGCTAGGGGAGAGGAAGCCAGGTGTTGCTACGTGACATCATTACCTAGTGCCCATAGCGACTGTTTCTGGGCTGGGCTGGGCCATGGGCCGCATTTTTACCCATGGGGTCTCGGCAGTGTCGACTGCGATTTGGTGGGCTGTTGCTCAGGGTGGTGGCGGGACCTGTGTCCCGCTTGGGGGATGCCAAGTGTTGCTTTGTGGGCGCCAGGTCCGCGGTGCTATTTCTCTGTGTGCGACATGGCAGGTCTTGCATTGAGCGTCTGCCTCCTGGTGGTCAGTGCGTGTCATAGTGACTGGTTGGACGGTCAGACACTTAGCATATTAGCCTTTTATATATATATATATATAGATGCTCAAAGTCACTAATCAGCTGAGAGATGCAAATCAAAATGACAGTGAGGTACCATCTCACACCTGTCAGAATAGCTGTCATGAACAAATCAACAAATGACAAGTTCTGGCGAGGATGTGGAGAAAAAGGAACCCTCTTGCACTGCTGATGGGAATGCAGACTGATGCAGCCACTGTGAAAAACAGTATGGAGTTTTCATAAAAAATTAAAAATGGAACTCCTATTTGACACAGTAATCCCACTTCTAGGAATATATCTCAAGAAACTAGAAACACCAATCAGAAAGCATATAGGCACCCCTATGTTCATAGCAGCACAGTTTACAATAGCTAAAATTTGAAAACAGCCTAAGTGCCCATCAGCAGATGAGTGGATTAAAAAACTGTGGTACATCTATACAATGGAATACTACACTGCTATAAAAAAGAAGAAATTCTTACCATTTCCGACGCATAGATGAACCTGGAGAGCATTATGCTAAGTGAAATAAGCCAGTCAGAGAAAGATAAATATCACATGATATCACTCATTTGTGGAATATAATGAACAACATAAACTGATGAACCAAAATAGAGCCAGAGAAAATAAAATATTTTAGAATATAATAGAAGTAACCCTGTTATTTGCGTATCTTTAATATTTCCTACAACTTTTGTGATATTATACTATGTTAGTACAGTTTTGGTAATATTATTATAGTTAAAATCTTTTACTTGAAATATTAATTTTTATTGCATGTAATATTATATTTAAAATCATTTTTCCTTTAAATATTAATGTTTATTGCATGTAAAAATAAAATACATATAAGTAAATAAATAAATTAAAAATAAGGCCAGTATTACCCTGATAGCAAAATCATACAAGGACAGTACACTAAAAAAGAAGACTACAGACTAACATCTCCCGTGAACTTAAATGCAAAGATCCTCACCAAAATATTGGTAAACTGAATGTAACAATATTTAAGTATTATATAACATAATCAAGTCAAATTTATTGCAGGTATGCTAAGCTGGTTCAACATATGAAATTGATCAATACAACCCACCATATCAATAAGCTTTGTAAGATCACAACCCTATAAACTTACACAGAAAAGTATTTAAGAAATTCCACATCCATTTATTATAAAACACTAAGGAACATAGAAATTATATAGACTTGATAAAGATTATCAACAAAAATCCCTATACATCCAAGATAATGGTGAAAGATATTGTACATAAAAAACCCAAAAGATTCCATAAAAAATCTAATAGACTTAATAAATGAATTTGGCAATGTAGCAGGATACAAAATTAACGCCAAGAAATCTATGGCTTTTCTATACACCAATAATGAACTTACAGAAAGAGAGACTAAAAAAGCAATCCCATTTACCATCGCACCAAAAAAATTAAGATACCTAGAAAGAAACTTAACTAAGGAGGTAAAAGACCTATACGCAGAAAACTACAGGACACTGAAAAAAGAGATAGAGGAAGACGTAAACAGATGGAAGAACATACCATGTTCATGGATTGGTAGAATCAACATCATTAAAATGTCCATACTACCCAAAGCAATCTACAGATTCAATGCACTCCCCATCAAAATACCAACAGCATATTTCACAGACCTAGAAAGAACTCTCCAAAAATTCATCTGGAATTAAAAAAGACCCCGAATAGCCACAGCAATCCTGAGAAAGAAGAATAAAGTAGGTGGGATCTCAATACCAGATTTCAAGCTGTATTACAAAGCCACTGTTCTCAAAACAGCCTGGTACTGGCACAAGAACAGGCATATTGATCAATGGAACAGAATAGAGAACCCAGATATCGACCCAAACCACTATGCTCAATTAATATTTGACAAAGGAGGCATGAACATACAATGGAGTCAAGACAGTCTCTTCAATAAATGGTGTTGGGAAAATTGGACAGATACATGCAAAAAACTGAAACTAGATCACCAACTTACACCATACACGAAAATAAACTCAAAATGGATACAGGACTTAAACATAAGACGGGAAACCATAAAAATACTAGAGGAATCCACAGGCAACAAAGTCTCAGACATATGCCAAAAGAACTTCTTCACTGATACTGCCCCTAGGGCAATGGAAGCTAAAGAGAAAATTAACAAATGGGACTACATCAAAATAAAAAGCTTTTTTACAGCAAAAGAAACAATCAACAAAACAACGAGAAAGCCCACTGCATGGGAGAACATATTTGCAAATGCTATCACTGATAAAGTTTTAATCTCCAACATCTACAGACAGCTTATGCAACTTAATAAGAGGAAGATAAATGATCCAATAAAAAAATGGGCAACAGACCTAAACAGAATATTTTCAAAAGAAGACAGAAGGAAGGCCAAGAAACACATGAAAACATGCTCAAAGTCACTTATTATCCGAGAGATGCAAATCAAAACAACAATGAGGTACCATCTCACACCTGTCAGAATGGCTATCATCAACAAATCAACAAATGACAAGTGTTGGCGAGGATGCGGAGAAAAAGGAACCCTCGTGCACTGCTGGTGGGAATGCAGACTGGTGCAGCCACTGTGGAGAACAGTATGGAGTTTCCTCAAAAAACTGAAAATGGAACTCCCATTTGACCCAGTAATCCCACTCCTGGGAATATATCCGAAGAAACTAGAAACACCAATCAGAAAGGATATATGCACCCCTATGTTCATAGCAGCACAATTTACAATAGCTAAGATTTGGAAACAGCCTAGGTGCCCATCAGCAGATGACTGGATCGGAAAACTGTGGTACATCTACACAATGGAATACTATGCTGCCATAAAAAAGAAGGAATTCTCATCATTTGCAGCAACCTGGATGGAATTGGAGAACATTATGCTAAGTGAAATAAGCCAGTCAATGAAAGAAAAATACCACATGATCTCACTCATTTAGGGATAGTAAAGAACATTATAGAGTGATGAACAAAAAGATAGATACAGAGACAGTAAAGCATCAAACAGACTTCCAAATTACAGGGGGAGGGTTAGGGAGAGGTGGTGGAGTTATGAAATCAAACGAAGGACTTGTGTGCATGCATATAAGCATAAACAATGGACGCAAAACTCTGGGGGGTGAGGGCATGTATGGGTGTGGGGTGGGGGGGGTAATGGTAAGATATGTACACATATAATACCTCAATAAAAAAAAATAACCTTAAAAAAATTTAAAAAAAAAAGATAATGGTGAAAGACAATGTTTTCATGAAGATTGGAAACAAGGCAAGGATGTGTACTCTCATCACTCTTATTCAGCATAATACTGGAAGTTGGGACTATTGCAATAAAAATAAAAGGTAACTTCTGGGCAAGATGGCCTTTAGGTAAATGCAGTACTCGCCTCATTGCACAAACACATAAAAGATACAACTAAACTACAGAACAACCATCATTCATCACCACCAAACCAGCCTTATATAAAACTAGAGGCCTGGTGCATGAAATTCGTGCACAGGTAGGGTCCGTAGGCCTGGCCAGCGATCAGGGCCAATCAGGTTCCCCACCTCCTCCTTCCCTCACCACACACATGCTGCCACCGCACGGTTCCTTCACCTCCCTGCTTCCTTCTTCCCTCACCACCTGCACGCCACCACCAGGCAGTTCCCTCCACCTCCTCCTTCCTTCACTCCCTCAGCACCCTGCTGCTGCCCCCTGGTGCTCAGTGCACATCATAGCGAATGATCGAACTCCCAGTCTCACGGCTGAATTCCCGAGGTGACACTTTGCATATTAGCCTTATCCTACCTTATAAGAGAGAAACATGCAAATTGACCGCACCTCCGCTACGCCCACAGCCAATCAGAGTGAACAAGATGGCGGTTAATTTGCATATGCAGGCGCTGAGTGGCCTGGGTCCAGGAAACATCCTCCGGACCCAGGCCGCTCCTAGCCTGTAGGCCCGTGCTTAGGTCCTGAGCGGCAGGGGTCCCAGAATGCCCCCTGGCCACTCAGAGCCTATGGGTGTAGGCGCCAAGCAACCTGGTGGGCGGAACATCCTCGCATCGACGCGGGGATGTTCCGCCCCGCCCCCAGTGGCTTGCAAAGGCTCCTGCACAAAGCGGCGGTTTGGGGCCACGCCCCCAGCCAGACGCCCAGGACCGGGGGCTGCCGCTGGCCTCTGGGGTGTGCCAAGACCCTGGCGGCCACTGCTGTGTGCTGCCCAGGATCCCTGCAAGCCCCGAGCTTGAGCGCCTGGCTGAGGGCATGGCCCCAAATCCCCGCTTTCTGCTTTGTGCAGGAACCTTTGCAAGCGGTTTGGGGCCACGCCCCCAGCCAGGCGCCCAGGACCGGGGGCTGCCACTGGCCTCCGGGGTGTGCCCAGACCCTGGCGGCCACTGCTGTGTGCTGCCTGGGGTCCCTGCAAGCCCCGAGCCTGAGTGCCTGGCTGGGGGCATGGCCCCAAACCGCCGCTTTGTGCAGGAGCCTTTGCAAGCAGTTTGGGGCCACCCCTCTAGCCAGGCGCCCAGGACCAGGGGCTGCTGCTGGCCTCCTGGGTTTGCTAAGACCCTGGCGGCCACCACTGCGTGCTGCCCAGGGTCCCTGCAAGCCTCAAGCCTGAGGCCCATGGTGGGGCTGGCTGCTGGCCTTGGGGCGTTTGGAGATGGGGATGTTCCCGTCCCACCCCAGAGGCTTTCCAAGCTCCAAGCACCAAGTGGCAGATTGTGTCCATGCCCCAAGCCTAGCACCCTCCACAGGGGGATGTCTGCTGGCCTCTGGGGTGTGTGGAGACCCCGGCAGCCACCACTGGGTGGCAGGGACATGCCCTAGCCCAGTGGACACAACCCAGGGGCTGCATGAGCTGCAGAGGATACACCTTTTAAAAAAATTTTTATTGATTTTTTATTTTTTTTACAGAGAAGAGGGATAGACAGTCAGAAATATCAATGAGAGAGAAACATCCATTAGCTGCCTCCTGCACACTCCCCACTGGGGATATGCCTCCAATCAAAGTACATGCCCTTAACAGGAATCAAACCTGGGACCCTTCAGTCTGCAGGCCCACGGTCTATCCACTGAGTCAAACCATTTTGAGAGTAAATACCTTTTCTGACAACTCATTGGCTAAGCTCCCTGTAGGCCACCAATTGCAGTGTTCTTGGTAATTTGGGTTATAAGAATCCAAGAAGGTAATCTAGGGTTTTTCCACCACACTCTTGAAGGAAAATTGAAGGTCCCTTGAGGGGTCCCAGATTGGAGAGACTGCATGCTTGGCTGAGGGACAACACACCCTGCTACCCCCACTCCCCGCCGTGCACGAATTTCGTGCACCGGGCTTCTAGTATATATATAGATAGTAAAGGATCTTCTTTAAGAATAGTAAGAATAAAAGATAAAAAATATGAACAATAAAATGGCAATAAATATGTATCTATGATCAATTGAATCTAAAAAACAAAATAAATGAATAAGCAGAACAGAAACAGACTCATAGATATAAAGAACATTTTGACGGTTGTCAGATGAGAGGGGGGTTAGGAGATGGGTAAAAAAGGTGAAGGGATTAAGAAGTACAAACTGGGTCCTAACAGGTTTGGCTTAGTAAATAAAGCGTCAGCCTGCAGACTGAAAGGTCCTAGGTCCGATTACGGTCAAGGGCACATGCCTGTGTTCCAGGCTCGATCCCCAGTGGGGGGCATGCAGGAGGCAACCGATTAATGATTCTCTCTCATCACTGATATTTCTATCTCTCTCTCCCTTTCCCTTCCTCTCTGAAATCAATAAAAATGTATTTTTTAAAAAAGAAGTACAAATTGGTTGTTACAGAATAGTCATGGAGCTGTAAAGTACAGCACAGGGAATCCTCTCTAATAAAATGGTAATATGCAAATTAACCATCACTCTGCTACATAAGCCACGCCCACCAGCCAATCAGGGCGAGTATGCAAATTAACTCCATCCAAGATGGCTACAGCCATAGAGAGCAAGGTTTCCCAGGTAACAGAGCAAGCCAAGCTTTCCATAGCCGTTGCAGGCCTAAGCCTCCACTCAAGCTACAAAGTTTCAATTATAGAAGGTAAACAAATTCAAACAAATGGCGGCAGAATGGAGCTTGAGAGAGCAGGCCAGGGTTGCCGGCGGCAACAGGGGAAGCAAAGCTTTCCGCACACCCTGGCCGGGCTCACCTGCTTAAGGCTACAAAGTTTCAATTGTAGAAGGTGAATTAACTGCCACAGAAACGGCTGCCGGCCACAGAGGGAGCAGCAGGCTTGGCTCCGCTCCAGGCTACAAAGTTTCAATTGTAGGAGGAAAATAAATTCCAGATACCAGGGCCTCCTCTTGGGTTGCCAGGGGGCATGGCCGGCCTGCAAACAACCACAGGCCCCTCGCTCAGGCCGCCCCACGCCCCAAGGGAACACCCACCCTGATCCGGGACACCCTTCAGGGCAAACCAGCTGGCCCCCTACCAGTGCACCATGCCTCTATCCTATCTAATAAAAGAGTAATATACAGATTGGTCATCACTGCAACACATAATATAGCTGCCCCCATGTGGTCAAAGATCCTGTCCCCAAGTGGACACAAGATGGCCACTACAAGATGGCCAGCAGGAGAGGGCAGTTGGGAGGCACCCGACCTGCAAGGGAGGGCAGTTGAGAGGGACCAGGCCTGCAAGGGAGGGCAGTTGAGAGGGACCAGGCCTGCAAGGGAGGGCAGTTGGAGGTGATCAACCCTGCAGGAGAGGGCAGTTAGGGGTGACCAGGCTGGCAGAGGAGGGAAGTTGGGGGCAAACAGGCTGCCAGGGGAGCAGTTAAGCATCAACCAGGCTGGCAGCAGAGTGGTTAGGGGGTGATCAGGCTGGCAGGCAGAAGTGGTTAGGGGCAATCAGGAAGGCAGGCAGGCAAGCAGTTGGGAGCCAGCAGTCCTGGATTGTGAGAGGGATGTCCGACTGGACAGGATCGGGCCTAAACGGGCAGTCGGACATCCCTCCAGGAGTCCCAGATTGGAGAGGGTACAGGCTGGGCTGAGGGACAACCCCCCGCCGTGCACGAATTTCGTGCACCGGGCTTCTAGTATAGTCAATAATATTTTAATAAAATATGTATGGTAACAGATTGGTACTAGATTTATTGGGATGATCACTTAGTAAATTATGTAATGTCTAATCACTGAGGTGTATACCTGAAACTAATATAACAATGTATGTCAACTGTAATTGAAAAATAAAAATGATCAAAAAATGGAGAAGACAAGAAAGAAATAAAAGGAATTACATATTATGTGATTGTCTATATGGAAAAATCTCAAGAAATCAAAAAAAACCCTCTTAGAACTAATAAGTGATTTCAGTAGGGTCACAGGATACAAGACCAAAACAAAATCAATGGCATTTATATAATAAAGAGCCAGGGTCTTAATGACCATTACGACTGGAGGCTCGACCAGACTGGAAGTCAGTGCTGGGTTGCCGTGGCTGCGGGTCAGCCGTTCCGGGCGGGAGTCAGTCCTGGATCCTGGCCGCACCAGCAGGAGGCAGTCCTGGGTCATGTAAGTGGAAACCGTAAGAAATAGAAACAAAGCAGACTTATCCCTCCACATGGGGAGATATTGGCAGAAGAATAGCAGGGAGCCAGAACTCCCACCATCTCATAACAATAATGAATACCCACTCTTTTCCCCCAACACACACACCTACAAACCTTGGGCCAAGTGGGGAACCTGGACTTCTACTCTCTTTTTGAAATAATTAGGTGGCATCTCACTCGTCCCTTACCAGAGCAGTATCAAAGCAAAGGCAGATAAAACAGGGTTGAAAAAGATCCAGAGTTTCATAATGCTCAAAATTTCTAGGTTTCGGATGTGAGGGCGATCTGGCTGTGACATCTGTCACCCCACTGATCGCCAGGGTTGATTCGGCTGATCTGGCTGGCTAGGCGGGTGTCCCCCTCCTCCCTGCTCGGTCAAAGAGGACGACTTTCCCCCCAGAGGAGAGGACTGGTCTTCGGTCAAGGGTATACGAGTAGCTGCACTCCCCTGCTAGAACCTCCAAACAAGCTCTCAAAATTTCTAGGTTTCAATTATCAAATTATTCATACAAAGAAGCAGAAAGATCTAAAACTGAATAAAAAAGAATAGATACTAACACTGAGATAGTAGAGATGACAGAGTTATTTGATAATAAGTTTAAAGCAGCCATCAAAATAATCTTTACATGAGTAATTTTGAACATCCTTAAATGGGAAAAAAAAAGTTATGGCAAGTAAATAGAAAGTCTCAGCAAAATGCCGAGGCCGGTTTGGCTCAGTGGATAGAGCGTCGGCCTGCGGACTCAAGGGTCCCAGGTTCGATTCCGGTCAGGGGCATGTACCTTGGTTGCGGGCACATCCCCAGTAGGGGGTGTGCAGGAGGCAGCTGATCGATGTTTCTCTCTCATCGATGTTTCTAGCTCTCTATCCCTCTCTCTTCCTCTCTGTAAAAAATCAATAAAATATATTTAAAAAAAAAAAAAAGAAAGTCTCAGCAAAGAAAATGAAGCTATAAAGAAGAACCAAATGAAAATTATAGTACAGAAGAATGTAATAACTGAAATAAATAACTCAAAGAAAATGAAGCTATAAAGAAGAACCAAATGAAAAATATAGTACAGAAGAATGTAATAACTGAAATAAATAACTCAGTGAATAACAAAGCAGAATGGATGGAACAGAGGAAACACTCAGGGGACTAGAAAATATAACAATAACAATAAAAATATCCAATGAGAATAGGGAGAATATAGGCTTGAAAACAACAACAGAAAAAGATCAGAACCACAGAACCACTGGAGTCATAACAACAAACAAACAAACAAACAAGTAAATAAATCAAACTGTAACATTTGGAGTCCAGGAAGAAATTAACCTTTTGCACTTGGATGTCGAGTGTGACTCGACACGGTTAGCATCGGTAGCAGCTCTTTTTATACTCTTTGAATGTATCAATAATTTCAAATATAAAAAAATCCAAATAAATAAGTTTGTATGAAAAGAAACTCCAGTTTTTTATTCTCTGCTGCGCTTTGTAAAATCTGGGGTATTTAAAAAATTAAATCCCGAGTAGAATAAAGGAATCGAGAAAAAAGCAAGCAAGTGCAAAGGGTTAAAGGAAATGGAGCTGAAAGAGTACTTGAAGAAATAATGGCTGAAAACTCTTTCAATTGGTCAAAAGAAAGAAATCCTCAATTTTAAGAAGGTGAGCAAATACAAAATGAGATAAACCCAAAGATATCAACACTGGCATCATAGTCAAACTTCTGGGGGGAAAAAAAAAAAGAAAAAAAGAAAAAAAATCTTGAAATTTCTGAATGTCAAATAACACTTTATCTATAAGGAAAAAGTAATTCTCATGACAATAGGTTTTCCATTAGAAACCATAAAGTCTAAAAATAAAGGAACTGTCAACAGAGTCCTATTTCCAATGAAAATATCCTTTAGCAATATGAGGAAAATCAGGGCACCTCAGGAAAGAGAAAACACAAATGTAAACAAGAATTGATAAAGAAGAATATCCAAATCTCAAAAAATATGAAATATATTCAATATCATCTATCCAGATAAACTCAAATTTATTCCTCTACTACTTACCAGGATAGCTAAAATTAAATAGATTTATAATATTAATTATTGGCAAGCATCTGCAGGATCTGGAACTCTCATTCACTGCAGGTGGTTGTATAACTTGGATAAAAGGATGCAAAACTGTATCTACTAAAACTAAACATATGCCTATAGCATGAGTCATTAAATTTACTGCTTTATATATATAAAAGACATGGGCATATAGGTCCTCAAAATCATATGTGAAAGGATGTTTAGCATACCTTTATTCATAATATTTTTAAATTAGAAACAACTTACAAATCTGCCTACAGGAAAATGGAAGAATGGTAGTAAATTCAAATAATGGAATACTACACACCTAAAAAAAAAGAGAAAAAATCCTGATATGAAAAATAATATGGGTTAATTTCATAGATATTATGCTGAGCAAAAGAAGTGAGACACAAATGAGAATACATCATATAAATCCACTGATATGAATTTCATGAACTGATGGTACTATCAATGATTATAAAGGTCAGAAAATTAAGAAATTCTGAGGGTAGTAGTCAGAAAGGGGGATGAAAGAAACTTCTAAAATCTTGAAAAAGATTCTACATCTTATATTGGATGTTACATATGTAAACAAGTTTGATCTCTACATTTACGTTTCATGCACAGGTGGAGTTAAATATAAGTGTTTTCTAGCACTGAAAGTCGCTTATTATTTGAGCTTGGGTTCCTCAACTTTCAGAGTCCATGCTAATCTCCATTATGTCATATTACCATCTGAAGATAAATAGTGCCATCAAGGTCTAATTCTACAGCTCAGTAACCCTGAAAAATGAAAGAGGATTTATCCTGATTAAGAATTCTGAAGAAATCATACTAACAATTCAATATAATTCACCAAATATTCTGCATAAAATATCATCTCAAATGGAGTACCATTTATGATTCAATAATTGGAATTTAAGAGGAAGTAAAAGAGTAGGCCTTTTGTTATTCTCAGTTTGTGGACTCAGTAGTAATACTGATAAACTATTGAAAAAGTAGGTGTTTACTTTTTCTACAAATATTTAAATTGTTTGGGTAATACCTGTAAATTTAAAGACTGTAAATTTTTAGCATAAACATACTTTAATATATTTTTATTGTTAATTTTAGAGAGAAAGGGAGAGAGAGAGAAAGATAGAAACATCAATGATGAGAGTCATTGATCGGCTTCCTCCTGCATACCCCACACTGGGGATCTAGCCTGCAACTCGGGCATGTGCCCTGACCAGTAATCAAACTGTGACTTCCTGATTCATAGGCTGATGCTCAACTACTGAGAAACACCAGCCAGGAAGCCTAAACATACTTTAACCCTTTGCACTCGCTTGCTTTTTTCTCGATTCCTTTATTCTACTCAGGATTTAATTTTGAAATACCCCAGATTTTACAAAGCGTGGCAGTAGAATAAAAAACTGGAGTTTCTTTTCATACAAACTTATTTATTTGGAATTTTTTATATTTCAAATTATTGATACATTCAAAGAGTATAAAAAGAGCTGCTACCGATGCTAACCGTGTCAAGTCACACTCGACATCCGAGTGCAAAAGGTTAAAAAGTGACTCATATATTGGGAAATGAGACATTAAAGTAATATGTAATCCTATATAATAAAAGGCTAATATGCAAATTGACCAAGCAGTGGAACGACCGGTCACTATGACACGCACTGACCACCTGGGGGCAGACATTCAATGCAGGAGCTGCCTCTGGTGGTCAGTGCGCTCCCACAGGGGGAATGCTGCTCAGCCAGAAGCCCTGAGCCGGGCTTACTGCAGGCAAGTGCAGTGGTGGTGGCAGGAGCCTCTCGCGTGGGGAGCGGGCCTAAGCCATCAATCAGACATCCACCGAGGGCTCCTGGACTGCGAGAGGGCACAGGCCGGGCTGAGGACCCCACCCCTGAGTGTACGAATTTTGTGCACCGGGCCTCTAGTTATTATATAAAAACACTGACCATGTTGAAGCCAAAATTAAAAATATTACCATTTATAATTACTCCAATGAAATGAAATGCTTTGACATATACTTAACAAAACATGTAGAAGATATTTATACTGAAAATTACAAAAAGTTGAAAGAAATCACAGACCTATATAGAAAGACATACTTTGTTCACTGACTGGAAAAATCAACATAGTAAAGATATCTATCCTCTTCAAACTAATATATAAGTTTAATGTGATTTCTGGCAAAATCTCAACATAGCTTCTTATAGACATAGAGGCCCAGTGCACGAAATTCATGCACGGGTAGGGTCCCCAGGCCTGGCCAGAACCTTCCTTCCCAGGTTGCTGGCTGCCTGCCAGGGCCTCCCTTTATTCTGTGCTGCCCCCCTGGTGGTCAGCGTACGTCATAGCGAGCAATCAAACTCCCAAGGGGACAATTTGCATATTATCCTTTTATACATATAGATAAGCCTACTCTAACATTTATGTGGAAAAGCCCAGGTCCTAGAATATCTAAAATAAAATTTTATCTTGACAAAAAAGTATAAAGTGGGAAGAATCACTTATACTTGATAGATATTAAGGCTTATCCTACCTAATAATAGAGTAATATACAAATTGACCGTACCTTTGCTATGCCCATGATTGGCCAGGAGGCGCCGGGGGGCGGGACTCGGGGTGGCCGATTGGGCCGGTGGGACGCTGAGCTCGCGTCGCCAGCGGCAGCGTGAGCTCAGCATCTGCGCCATGGCTGTACTGTGGCACAGAAAGCCCACATCCTGCCGCCGACCATCAAAAGCGGGGAGCTGGGTGTCCGCTCTGGCACCAGCGGACAGACACCCAGCTCCCCCGTGATCAAAAGTGAAAGTGGGGGAGCTGGGTGTCTGTCCACTCCGGCACCAGGCCAAAAGCCTCTGCCGGAGGCTTTTGAAAGGCCAGGTGCACCAACGGACAGACACCCAGCTCTCCCGCGATCGAAAACAAAAGCAGAGAAGCTGGGTGTCTGTCCGCTCCAGCACCAGGCCAAAAGCCTCCACTGGAGGCTTTTGAAAGGCCTGTTGCACCAGCGGACAGACACCCAGCTCCCCCGCGATTGAAAGCAGGTAGCTGTGTGTCCACTCCGGCACCAGCGGACCCCTTGCCATCAAAAGTGGGGAGCAGGCTGCTAGCAGTGTCCGCGGAGCATGCTAGGCTTTGTGGGGCAGTGGATATGGCCTGGATGGCAGGTTAGGCCTAGGGGACCCTACACGTGCATGATTTAATCATGCACTGGGCCTCTAGTATATTATATAGCTACTAGAGGCCTGGTGCACGAAATTCGTGCATGGGGGTGTGTGTCCCTCAGCCCGACCTGCACCCTCTTCAATCTGGGACCCCTCGGGGGATGTCCGATCGGGCCTAAACCAGCAGTCAGACATCCATCTCACAATCTGGGACTGCTGGCTCCTAACCGCTCACCTGCCTGCCTGCTTGATTGCCCCTAACCGCTTCTGCCTGCCAGCCTAACTGCTCCCCTGCCAGCCCGATCGCCCCCTAACCGCTCCCCTGCCGGCCTGATTGATGCCTAACTGCTCCCCTGCCAGCCCGATCGCCCCCAACTGCCCTCCCCTGCTGGCTTGATCGCCTCCAACTGCCCTCTTCTTCTGGCCTGTTCGCCCCCACATGCCCTCCCCTGCCAGCCTGGTCACCCACAACTACCCTCCCCTGCCAGCCATCTTGTGATGACATGAGGGCTTCGCGCAAGGGCATGAGGACCACCTAGGCTTTTATTAGAAGAGACTAAAGGCCCGGTGCACGAAATTCGTGCACGGTGGCGGGGGGGGGGGGGTGTCCCTCAGCCCGGCCTGCACCCTCTCACAATCCAGGACCCCTGGCGTAGGTTCCCTGGGCCTGGCCTGAGACCAGGGCCTATCGGGGCTTTCCTTCCCCCAGTTGCATGCAGCTGGCCCCATTCCCACCACTGCTACTGCTTGCCATCTGGGCAGTGCTGCCCCCCAACCCTGCCACTGGTGGCCTCCCTCTGCAGGTGACAGGCGTGGGGTGCAATGGCTTGGCTGGCCCGGGCCTCCCCCTGCGGGGTGATCACTGGCTGGCCGTACACCTGCCACAGAGTCACCGCCGTTGGCCTGGGCCTCCCTCTTCCTTTGCTGGGGGACGAGGGGCCATCTGCCTATCTGATCGCCCCTAACTGTTGGCCTGCCTACCTGATTGCCCCTAACTGCTTGTTGGGGGGCATGGCCAGCCCTGCAAGGGGCTGTCTGCCTACCTGATCGCCCCTAACCATTTGCCTGCCTATCTGATCACCCCTAACTGTGGCTCTGCCTACCTGATCACCCCTAACCACTCTGCCTGCCTGCCTGATCACCCCTAACCGCTTGCTTGGGGGAGGGGCCAGCCCGGCGAAGGGGTGTCTGCCTACCTGATTGTCCCTAACCACTGGTCTGCCTACTTGATCAACCCTAACCATTGGCCTGACTACCTGATCGCCCCTAACCACTTGCTTGCCTACCTGATCACCCCTAACCACTGGCCTGACTACCTGATCACCCCTAACTACTTGCTTGGGGGTGGGGCCAGCCCAGTGAGGGGCTGTCTGCCTACCTGATTGCCCCTAACTGCTGGCCTGACTACCTGATCATCCCTAACCACTCTGCCTGCCTGCCTGATTGCCCCTAACCACTTGCTTGGGGGTGGGGCCAGCCCGGCGAGGGGCTGTGGTGGTTCTGGTCTCTGGTCATTTCGCTTATGGTGGCTGGACTTTTATTATATAGGATAGTAATCAAGATAGTGTGATATTGGCAGAGGTATAGACATATAGCTCAATGGAACAGAACAGATGAATAAAAATATGCCCAACTGATCTTTGACAAAAGTACAAAATCAATTCAATGGTAAAAGGATGTCCTTTTTAACAAATGGGGCTGAATCAATTAGACCACCATAGGAAAAAAAATGAGCCTTGACCTAAAAGTCACACTTTATATAGTAACTGAAAATGGATCACGGTCTTGAGTGTAAAATTATAAAACTTTTAAGAAAAAACATAAGAGAAAATTTTAGGGATCTAGAGTTATTCAGAGTTCTAGCCTTGATACCAAAAACACAATCCATTAAAGGAAAAATGGGAGCAGGCCGTGGATGGGTCGGGGCCCTGCATGAGGTCTGGTGGCAGCAACATGGGGCTCCTAGGTGCGGGGTGTGCTGTGTGGTCCACAGTGCCGACCCGATGAGCAAGTGGACCAGCAAGTGGGGCCCTGCACACCTTCTACAAGAGCCACGGTGCAAAGAGCACTGGCTGGTCAAGGAGAAAGTGCCCGAGCTGACCAGCTTCAAGCTCAAGCCCTATGTGAAATACCTCGCCCTGGTGGGCACCGGGCACCGACAGGCCCCTGATGGCTGGCAGAGCAGCTCTTTTGTGAGGTGGTGGCCGCCATCAAGAAAGACTTTAGGGATGATCCCGAGTGCCTGGAGAAGCACAGCTTCGAGCCCACACAGGAGGACAAGCTCTTCCAGCTGTACCCCACAAGAACTTCCCACGCTAGCAACCAGCAGTACAAGTCTGGATCGCATATGGCCCCCTGCGTGACCGCAGCATCTCTTTCCCTTTACCTGGATTCTATTAAAGACCGTGGCTACCTTAAATAAATTTTTTAAAAAATTGGTTCTCATCAAAATTAAAAAGTTTCACTCTGTGGAAGCCCATGGGAAGAAGATGAAGATAATATACAGACTTGAAGAAACCATTTGCCAACCATATTATCTGACAAAGCACTAGGATCTATAAGATATAAAGAACTCTCAAAACTCAACAGTTGAAAACAATTAAATTAAAATATGGGCAAAAGACATTTCACTAAAGAAAATAGAGAGATGGCAATTCAACACATGAAAAAGATAAAACATCATTAGCCATTAGGGAAATGCAAATCCAAACCACAAGGAGATAACACTACATGCCTAACAGAATGGCAAAAAATAAAATAAAAAAAGATGTCAGTACTAAACACTGGCAAGGATGTGGGAAAGCTGAATCACTCACCCATTGCAGGTGAGAAGGTAAAATTTTACAGCCATTATGAAAAAAACAATTTGGTAAGTTCTTATAAAACTAAACATGCAATTACCAAATGAACCAGCAAATGCACTCTTAAAGCATTCATCCCAGATAAATGAAAATTTATCTCTACATAAAATCACATACATAAATGTTCATAGCAGCTCTATTTTCAATAGCCAAAAACTGAAGATAGCAAAGATATCTTTCAGTAGGTGAATGGTTAAACAAAGCATTCACCTAGTATATCAATACTATGGAATATAACTCAGCAGTAAAAAGTAGTAAACTGCTGAAACATGCAACAACTTGATGAATTTCCAGGGAATAATTCTGGAATTATTCAGAATAATTCTGAAAGAAAAAGTGAATCCCAAAAGTTTACATAGTTTACATTCCATTCATATAACATTACTGAAATTGCAACATTTTAGAAATGTAGAACACATTAGTGGTTGGCATGGGCTGGTGATGGGGTAGGGTGTGGGAGGGAAGTGTGTGTGGTTATAAAGGGGTAACAGGAGGAATTGTTGTGGTAATACAACTGTTTAGTATCTTGATTGTGGTAGTAAATACCCAAACCTATACATATAATAAACCTTTGAAGAACTAAATATACACACACATAAACAAATATAAGTAAAATAGGAAATATGAATAAGGTCAGTGAATTATATCAGCATCAATAGTCTAGTTGTGATATGATACTTTTGCAAAAAGTATCATTGAGGGAAACTGGGAAAAGTGTACATGGATATCCTTTGTATTACATTTTAAATCTGCATGTGAATCTGTAATAATCTCAGTAAAAAGTTCAATAAAAAATACAGGAGCAGAATCTTAAAAATCCCTGTAAAGACTCCTATCAAGAAACATTTCTCCTCTTCCCATGTATATAGTTACCTGTAGAAAACTGTCCTTGAACTATGGGGACCTTAGATCTATGGCTCTTCTACTTGTTCTAACAGATCACTTTAAATTTAGAAAGCAATAATGTTCTGAAAATAAAACCTTAAGGTCACAAACTACCATCTTAATTCTAGATTACTGTCAGGAAGAGTGAAGTATCTTTTATACTTTCATGTACTCCAAATGTTTAAATGGGCAGAATCTTAGATTCAATATCTTCTTTATACTCTACTGTGGTTGTGGACAAATATGCAATGAGGAAGCTAAGAACTAAACCTAAGGAGGACCAATCAAAACAATATGGGGAATGAGAACTCAGTGCTATTGAATTATACTTGGTTAGAGCTGATGGTGGCTTACACTAGGATGATTAAGAGTGGAAGAGGGTTGAGAATATCATGCTAAGTGAAATATGTAAGTCAGAGAAAGCTAAGAACCATATGATTTCACTCAATATGTGGGATATAAAACTGAAACTCACAGACACAGACCACAGGAAAGAGGGTGGGGTGGGTAGTAAAAGGTTAAAGGGGGCCAAATATATGATGCCCTTTCATGACATGGAAAAGATATGAGAGTAGCAGATTTGCAGAGTGGGGCAGAAGTATGATATGATGGATTAAGATTTCTATTTAGAATAAAGAAGTGGGATGTGTATTTGTAAAAAGTTCTCTAGCTGAAACCGGTTTGGCTCAGTGGATAGAGCGTCAGCCTGAGGACTGAAAGGTCCCGGGTTTGATTCCGGTCAAGGGCATGTACCTTGGTTGCGGGCACATCCCCAGTGGGGGGTGTACAAGAGGCAGCTGATCGATGTTTCTCTCTCATCGATGTTTCTAACTCTCTATCCCTCTCTCTTCCTCTCTGTAAAAAATCAATAAAATATATTTTTAAAAAAAGTTCTCTAGATCAGCGATATTCAACAGGTGTGCCACAGGAGGCATACTAGTGTGCCACAAAAAAATGTAAAACATTCAGTACTTGACTATTTAGTCAGCAGCACTGACCTCTTTTCCCTGTCAAATTAAAAAAAATATAACAGCCAACATAACAATAGCCGTCCGGTGTGAGTGAATCAAACTTAAACCTACTTTTTTTGTCAGATTGACAAA
Organism: Eptesicus fuscus; assembly: GCF_027574615.1. Classification (NCBI taxonomy): domain Eukaryota; kingdom Metazoa; phylum Chordata; class Mammalia; order Chiroptera; family Vespertilionidae; genus Eptesicus; species Eptesicus fuscus. The sequence continues at coordinate 108,050,592 of NC_072473.1, forward strand.
AAATATAATAGATATTTTTGGTGTACCAAAGAATTCTAATAATTAATTAGTTTATGTGTGCCATGAGATGAAAAAGGTTGAAAATCGCTGCTCTAGGTGATTTGGATATGCCTTTCTTTTTCTCCACATCACCAAGTTGAGAACCAACCAGCTACTGGAACATAGGGACTCTCTTACAGGAATGCATTTTCCATAAACTGAGGACATAACAGATTATTCAACTTCTACACAAAGGAAAGGAAGAATTTTTACCTAGAGAGATGACAGTCTCATAGTTTTCCTGCATTACTTCATTATAGAGGATCTTCTGAGTAGGGGCCAGTAATTTCCATTCTTCTTCGGAAAAATGCACAGCCACATCTTCAAATGTCAACAAACTCTAAAGAAGAGAATGGGTTTTAGTTCAGTATTTGCCACCACAGAAATCGTACTGTCACTCATTTCTGAATTACATGGTAGGTCAGTCACTGAAATTAAATGTATAAAATTTAGAGAGGAGCCGAAACTGGTTTGGCTCAGTGGATAGAGCGTCGGCCTGTGGACTTAGGGGTCCCAGGTTCGATTCCGGTCAAGGGCATGTACCTTGGTTACGGGCACATCCCCAGTAGGGGGTGTGCAAGAGGCAGCTGATCGATGTTTCTCTCATCGATGTTTCTAACTCTCTATCCCTCTCTCTTCCTCTCTGTAAAAAATCAATAAAATATATTTTTTAAAAAAACAACAACAACAACAAAAAAACAAAATTTAGAGAGGAAAAGTGAGTGGCAGAAAAGAAAGAAAAGAGATCAGTAAACAAGCTTGGGAGGTGCCCAATTCCCACTGTCCCAAGCCTAGCTGTGTAAAGGACATCTGAGGCTAACTCGGCTCAGAATACCTGCTGGGCACTGTGGGTCTTGGGCAGCAGAGAAAAGCACAGACAAGGTCACATTCAGGCTGCCTGAAAAATCTGGAATGTACAGCTCACCTGGGATTCAGGCAAGACGAGCTCAGTTGCCATCTTCCAGTTTGGGGTGCTTTTCTGCTCAGAAAAGGCTAGAATCTGTTGAGCAGGCACAGCTGTGGGTGGAAAGGAGCCAGAAAATTTCTCTTTTCTGTTTATGAATATCCTGAGCTGATTTGTAAAATATAGAATATCAGGACACCTTCAGTAAAGATAGTTCACCTTCATGTGTATGAATGTGTATGTAATGCCAAAAGTGGCCTTTTCATGGTAAATAAGAACCGAATATCCACCACTCCATAGAACCGGTTCCCCAGATTTCATGAGATAAATTATTAAAGGAAATTCATTATTTTTTCCTATCATAAAATAGTTTGTTCATTGGGCTGGGCAAGAATTAGAGATGTTTGAAAATGAGGGACTCAAGTTCTCCAGTGTATGGTAGGAAATGTGAAATGTTTTTGTCTATTATTATTTTTTCCTGGTGCATAATTCTCTTCCTCTTTTGTCACTTACAGCTCATTTCTGATCTACTTTCTCCTCTAACTTACAAGGGTCAGATGACCCCACCAGTCCCTATTCCATTTTCTCTCCAATTTCTAAGGAACAAGGTCCATGATATGAATACCAGGGTTCCATGGTTTGGATATCTCTGTACACCACACTGCTCCTCACCTTCACCCACCACTGACCTATTGTAGTCCCATATGAGACATCCTAACTGCTAGCATGGCTGGGCACCTGGAAAATTCCCATGATATTCTAGTTGAATCGATTACTATCACAGCTCCCAGAAGAGAATTATTATGAAGCTCCTCACCTCTTTCATATACAGGCTGGGTTTCTGTGTGAGTTTTCAAGCCCAGCTGTTCTTGTAGTACCTGGTATGCATTCCAACATTCTTTCTGGAACACACCCATTGCTTGGGGCTCTGCTGGCTTCCACTTAAAGCCTGGGACCTCTGCTGTTCCTCCCAAGATCACTGCCTCCTTTCCCAGGTCATGGACTGTGACCTAGAAATAATCCCCATCCTCATTAGCACAGAACTTACTTGCAGTTTTAGGCTGTGGTGGAGGAACGAACAAGAATAGAGCCCAGATTTAGGGAGTGTGTGACATTAAAGGAAGTATTAAAAAACCGTAAAGGTATTGTGCTACCCTTTTCTCACAAAGAACTATATACATCACGTGGGAAAATTAGGATAAAATAAAAAAGGCTGTGACTGCTGCTAGCCTCCACCCCTCCACATACTAGTACAGCCACAGCTCAGGCTACTAGCAGACTGGGTGCAGGCTGCCTGTTATGCTGCCTTCACTGGCTTGTTTCCTTGACTTAGACACTTGCCTGAGTGGATTTCTATATTTTAGTCTTATCTAAGGCATTAAATAAAAAAGGTTTTCCCTCTTTGTCAGATTTTCTAATCTCCTCATGGTTAGGAAAGGATTTCATGGAGAAAGGGGATGCAATGGGGAAAAAACTGGGCAAAGTTCAGCTCTAACCTCCCTCCTCAGGATTCAGTTGTAGTAAGACACAAAAATATATCCTGCCCTGTGTTCCTCAAGGTGAGCTCCTGAAGAAAGGGAGTGTGCTGCCATCTCCCCAGGGCATACCTTGGTCCCCCACTCACCAGCAAAGCCAAGGATAGATCACTAAGGGAGGGTAATGGAGGCTCTTTTCCTAGCCCAGAGATGTGTATTCCCAATACAGAGGGCACTACCCCTCAGCATCTTGATTCTCTCCACTTCTCTTTTGGCATTTTATTTCTTTCCATGTCCTTGCTTCCCATTTATTCTATTTCTTCTCCTCCTCTGCAGTCTCCCCAGAGTTGATTTATACTTCTGTTTGCTACCCTTGCTCTCCTTTGGTCTCTAAGTGCTGTCTGCCCGCCCCCTCCCGATTTTCTCCCCTTTCCCAATTTGTTCTTGCCTTTTAGTTCTGTTTCTAGGAAATCAAGTCCTATCTCCTTGGCCATGCCAGACTAGGCTCACCACACTCAATTTGCACTGGCCCTAAATAGGGAAAAATGCATTTCTTTTTGCTAAGGCCAGGAAAGACTGCCAGGAGCTCTGAAACCTGTAGACTATTGCTGCATATACGTGATTTCAGATCTCACCTAATTGTCCTAAAGCAGTGGTCGGCAAACTGCGGCTCGCGAGCCACATGCGGCTCTTTGGCCCCTTGAGTGTGGCTCTTCCACAAAATACCACGTGCAGGCGGGTGCGCACGTACAGTGTGATTGAAACTTCGTGGCCCATGCGCAGAAGTCGGTTTTTGGCTCTCAAATGAAATTTCAATCGTTGTACTGTTGATATTTGGCTCTGTTGACTAATGAGTTTGCCGACCACTGTCCTAAAGGAACAATGGAAGAGTGACCTAACCAAAATCATTCCCCCATTAATCTCCCAACCCATAAACATACCCACCCTTATCCTATTTCATTGTATGGGTGAGGAATCTTTTTTTCTCACCTCATTACTTATTCCACCAGGTTCTCTCTGAAAGCATTCCACTAGGGCCACAACCTCTTTGATGCTCTGTGGATGATACTTCTGTACCCAGTTCTGAATATCCCTGGGCAGAATGTTTAGGAACTGCTCTAGCACCAGCAGTTCCAAGATCTGTTCTTTTGAGTGGATCTCTGGCTTTAGCCACTGATGGCATAATTCCTGAAGTTGGTTGACAGCCTCGAGGGGTCCAGGTGCTTCCTGGTAACAGAAACTCCGGAATTGCTGGCGAGCATTCTCAAGACCAAGACTGTCCATGTGTGGGCTGAATTTCTTACTCTGACTGGAGCTCTCTTTCACAGACTCCTTAGTCTCCCACAAAGACTCCACGTGTGGGTATGAACATGCATTCATCTTCAGATGTCTCATCATAATTTGCTCTTGGAACTGTTTTTCTCCTATTTGTGACATTTTCCTGGTGCCACCTTTGACAACTGAGGCCTTGTCAGGTTTGGTACAAAACCAATGAATGGATCTTCTCCCCAAGGGCACTGAGGGAGGAGAGGAAAAAAGTGAAAGTCAAGATAAAAGCCACATGATATATATTTATTTGCTCTTTATAATTATCAGAGAAGAATGAACAGAAAAGTTCTGTCCTGCTTCCTCCTTAAAATCAACTGCCAAGAATTAGGACATTCATGATGGCAGATTACTTCAAAGTAACATGTTTCTCTCCTTTTCTGTTACTCAACTTTGAAACAAAGAACAGCTCAGAGAATACAGATGTCAACTGAAAACTGTTTGCTCAAAGGCTGAGGAACAATTGGTAGGTGAAAAAAACTGGCACCCATTTGCTAAAAGGAGCTTTAAGACTATTTAATACTTAATCTGTGTTCTTCCTAACCCATCTTCACAAATAGGGCATATTTGAGTTTCTCTAAATTTTAACAGATCATTCAATCTTTTGTCTTTAGTCAGGGGGGAAATAACTTCTATGTCCCTTCATTCTCTTAAGAAGACTGAAGCCTTTACTTCATGGAACATTTGATAGTTTTCTTTCCATTACATTAACATGGGCAGGAGAACTGAGACAGGAAGATCAGAAAAGAAGTAAAGTATTCAGGAAAAAAAGTAACCTTATTCCTCTCAGCAAATATCCCCCGACTAAGCAACCAGATGTCCACAACATTTTTTGTTGGTACTTATAGGGGAAATTTATAAAGGACTCTGTGCAAATGTGTAACTGTGCATTCAATTTCTTGTTTACTTACTGGAAAAACTTCCATTTGTTTATAAGATATCTAAATGGCAGATTTTTAAAAAAAGGAAATAAATAGTGATGGTTAAATTTCTTGAGACAGGAAGGGTCTAGTAAAGTTACTCCTTCTCCTGACTTTACATTTCTTCAGGGTCATTACAGATCTTTAAGCAAGGCTGAGGATAGCCTGGAAAGTCTGATTTTCCCTGAGGTGATCCACAAAAAGAGCAACAAATTTATTTCGAGGATACCACTGGTATTCAAAGAAATGGTTGGTTCTTTGCTGCTTATACAGGCTGAGGAGGTACAGGGACACCTCCTATATATTTCGTTTGTTTGTGGATTTTTTTTTTGTTGTTTTTACACTTATGTATTTATTTATTTATTTTTGTATTAAATTTTATTGGGGTGACATTAGTCAACATGAACATATAGGTTTCATGTGTCAATTACTAAGTTACACAGTCTGTATATAGGACCATGTGTCCACCACCCAAAGTAAAATCTTCTCCTGTCACCTCATATTAGGACCCCCTTCTCCCATCCTCCCTCCCTCTGGCAACCTCCTATATTTTTTAGCAGCAGAAGCTGTAATGACCCTTCCTCCAGGGATATGACCATAAGCCAGCAAAAACCGGAAAGTTTCCCTGGGTGCACTGGTAGTCATCACTGCCCCATCCCCCACCACTAATTCGCTACACCTTCTATGTCGACCACAAGGGTGACAATAAGCCCTGTGCACGTGGGCAGCCTCCGAGTGTGCTTCAGCAGCAACCCTGGATGATATTTGCACAGAGTACAAAGAGATCACTTCCGGAGGTTAGATGTGGAAATAGGAACCTGAATACCGGCCTCACAGAGAAAAGGTCCTGCCTGAACTCAGGCAGACGGCCGCCGGGCAAAGACGCCACCGCGAACTGGGGAAGGCTACATCCCCCATCCCCCACATCCCCACCCCCACCCCCACCCCCTCACCGCCTTGCAGGCTGCAACTGGCACGTGCGGCCCTTATCTCTCGAGCTGTCTAGACCAAATGCAAAGGGAAAATCGGGCTTCTCGATTACCTTCACGCGGCTCTGGCCTCCGTGGACGCCACTTCCCTCTTCCTCACTAGACTCTGAAGTCGCCACGCCTCCGGGGTACTCTGGGAAGAAAGCTCTCCGCGCCTGCGCCACTGCGGAGGCGGTGTCGGGAGCCTGTGACGCCTGGCCAGAGGAGCGCCAAGACTCAAAAGCGCAGGGAACTTGGAAGCTCAGTCTCCCATCCGTTCCCTCTATCTACCCAAGACTGTACCCCGACTCGCCATTTTAAGGTCGCGGGGTGTAGACCGGGCCCCAACCGGAAAAGGAAGACTCGTTTCCGGTGGCTTTGTGACAACCACGCCCAGCCATCTATCTTCCTTCCTCCACCTGTGCAGTCTTAGCCCAGCCTGCTAGGAACAATCCCTCGGGTCCTTTCCAACCTCCAACCTAGAAGGATTGCCTTTCTTCTCCCATTCAGCCCCTGATGCAAAAAAAGTTAATCCCATTGAGTCTCCAGACCAGCTGACAAAGGGTGCCATAATCCCCACAATCCCTCTTCTCTCTCTCTCTCTCTCCTCTCTCTCTCTCTCTCTCTCTCTCCCCACACACACGGATATTTTTTCATTTTTTAGTGCATTTTATTTTTTAATTTTATTTATTGTTTAAAGTATTACATATAGTAGTACATATATCTCCTTTTGTACCCATTGACCTTCCCCAGCCCCCATATTTTAAATCTTTGTTTTTAAGTTAAATCTTTATTGTTTAAAGTATTACATATGTCCCTCCCCCCCCCCCATTAATCCCTTTTAGCCTGCAACGCCCCCCCCCCCCACTCCAGGCCTCCACCACCCTATTGTCTGTGTCCATGGGTTATGCATATATGCATACAAGTTCTTTGGTTGATCTCTTCCCACCCACCCCCCTGGCTTCCCTCTGAGATTCAACTGTCTGTTCCATGGTTTTATGTCTCTGGATCTGTTTTGTTCATCAGTTTGTTTTGTTCATTAGATTCCACAAATGAGTGAGATCATGTGATGTTTATAGTTCTCTGACTGGCTTATTTTGCTTAACATATTTCTCTGCAGGTCCCACCATGCTGTCTCAAAGGGTAAGAGATCCTTCTTTTTTATAGCAGCGTAGTATTCCATGGTGTAAATGTACCACAGCTTTCTTATCCACTCATCTACTGATGGGCACTTGGGCTGTTTCCAGATCTAAGCTGTTGTAAATTGTGCTGCTATGAACATAGGGGTGCATACATTGTTTCTGATTGGTGTTTTGGGTCTCTTAGGATATATTCCTAGAAGTGGGATCACTGGGTCAAATGGCAGTTCTATATTTAATTTTGTGAAGAAACTCCATACTGTTTTCCATAATGGCTGCACTAGTCCATTGATGATAGAAAGAGTGGAAGGGAAGGTGGGGGGAGTGGGAGGGAGGGATAGAGAGACATAAATTGGTTGCCTCCCAGATGCAGCCCTCGTCTGGGCCTGGATCAACCTGCAACCCAGGTACATGCCCTTTCCCAGGAATGAACCCGAGACCCAGTGCACAGGCCAACACTTTTAACTACTGAGCGATACTGGCCAGGGCTTAATCTCTCCCTGACTTGAGTAAAGTGTTGCTAGTCCAGATTATTCCTACATCACTTTCCAGCTGCTGGCTGCCCTTTCTACAGGGAACCTCCCCGGTGAGGGCCACCGCCCCAAAAGTTGTCACTAGGCTTGTCCAGAGCCTCCTTTAGTAAGAGGCAGTTTGGTCCTGGGCAGGCTCCTCCCTTGATTAGGAACCACAGTCCTTTATGGGTTTTTTTTGTTTGTTCTTTGTCCTTTATGTTTTTAAAAAACTTTTCTGGTTCACTGGCACGTTCTTCTCAACTATTACTACTTTATTATTGTTAGATAGGTTTTAACCTCATGACATAGGTTCCATATATGTCAGACCCTGCACTAGGGTTTGATCTTAAAGTGTAGAGAGCAAGACAGAGACTTCCATGCCAGTTGTTACAGCAGTGTGGCTATCTTGATATCAGGATGCGCCTTAGACTCCATGTCTCGAGGGACCAGAAGGATAAAATCTGATCCCACCCCTCAAGTCTTGCCACAGCCCTCCATGTCCCCTACAGCCAGCCAGAGGGAAGGGACTACCTCTCACTAATCTATGTAAATCTCTTTCACCCATCTGACATAGTGTCTGACATATAGCAGACTGCTTTCTCCTTAGTGATCTGACATGAGACTTTTTACTGTAGCTCATATTCAGAATAACAGCAACATTTCTTAGGTGCCATAAGGTTATTTAAAGATATGATTACTCATGAAGAATGACATTCTTAAAAATTACACATTAAGAATGAAAAAAATTAAAAAGCCAATCAATCACGCTCCTTAAACACAGTTTGACATGTTATTTTGTAGAATAATTGTGTGTTTGATGTCATTTTATTTCAGTAAATGTGAGTCTTGGTAATTTTCTTTTCTATTTTTTAAAAAAGTATGATTGCCCTGGCTGGTGTTGCTCACAGAAGGTTTGATTCCAGGTCAAAGGAATAGGCCTGTGTTGCAGGTTTGATTCCCCCACACCAGTATGGGCATGTGCAGAGGCAACCAACCAATGTGTCTCTCTCACACCAATCTCTCTCACTCTCTCTCTCCTCCCCCCCACTCCCCCACACACAACTCTCTCCATTTCACTCTCCCTAAAATCAATGGAAAAATAACCTCAGGTGAGAGTTAACAAAAAGTTATATTATGTTTGGAACACTGAACAAGATCTACCTTCCTAAAAATTTTAAGTGCAGAGTGCAATATTGTTCAGATAGGCCCAGTGTGTAGAGCAGATCTCCAGAACTTATTCTGCTTGCATAATTGAAACTTTAATCCCACAGAGTAGCAACTCCCCATTTCCCCCTCCCTTAGTAACCACCATTCTACCCTGATTCTAAACAGTGTGACTATGACAACCCTGAGGATATACTCTTTTAACAACTTTCCTACACACCACACAGCAGTGTTAACTATGGCCATCATGTTGTACATTACCTCCCTAGTACTTGTTTATCTTACAACTGGACGTTTGTACCTTCCTCCAATATTAACTTATACATATTAGTTCATTATGGGACTTACTACCTTGATGAAGAATTTTCTGCTTAACTTTTAGTCTTGTCTTCCTAACCTGTGATTTTCCTAAAGCCCGAGACCCTGCATCCTCAGTACCTATGACAGTGATGGGCAACCTTTTGAGCTTGGTGTGTCAAACTTCGCCAAAAAACTGAGCATTACTCGGGTAGTGTGTCACTTTGAGGAAAAAACTAACTCCAAGACTCTAGTCGCAAATGTTTCATCCTCAGGAGCAGCAAATGTTTCATCCTCGGCATGCAGCCGCGTGTCATCAGAAATGGCTATGTGTGTCAGTGCTGACACGCATGTCATAGGTTCACCATCACTGACCTATGATGTTATCTAGAACATAATGGGCACCCAAAGACTATCAAAGAAATGAAACACTGTGGGCAGGAGACAGTGTACAAGAGAGCAAACAGGGTGACAGGATTGAAACGTCTATGAGTTTGAATGGGTGACCATGGACTTATAGACTAAGAGGGCCCTCATTCCCTTTTCCTGAGCTGTTCCTCCAGTCTCCCAACTCCAGATGCTCAGGACACAGAGCTGGCTGTCACATACCTCCCCGCCCCATATATAGTCAGTCATCTGAGACTGTGGATTCAGCCTCTTAATTCCTCCCATATTCTTATCTTCTGTTTCATCTGCACACCACTGCCCTTAGCTCAGCCCACTTTCTCCTCTGCAGTAGCCTTCTCACTAATCTTACCGTCTCCCATCTTGTCTCTCCTAATCCCCATCCAGGAGCCAGAGTAAGCTTTCTAAAATGCACACCTCACCAGTACTTCTCAACTGGAGTCTATGATTTTTTTCTAGACTGCCGGATGAGGTTCCAACTCCATCAGTTAGATTACCAGACCCTCCATTACCTGGCCTCTGCCTAGCACTCTAGCTTTCCCTCCAGCCAGTCTGTGCTCTTCTCATCAGGTCTTTGTATGAGACATCCCTTCACCTGGGATGCTGTCCATAACACACTTGCTCAAATCCATGTGTAGGCTGGCAAAAGCACCCTCTTAGCATCTCAATTTTTGCTGAGAGCCTAAGGCCGAGGACAAAATCTCAAGTGGCAAGGACCTTCCATTCTAAAGTTATCTTGAACCTTACCTCACATCATTTGTAAAAGAAACCAACTCCAGAAAATGAGACCTCAATGTGTAAGGTAAAAAAATACAACTTTAAAATGAAAATGTAGAAATAGGTTCATGGTCTTGGGGTAGACAAAACGTTTCTTCACCAGAATTCAAACAGCACTAATAATAAAGGGGGAAGTAATAAGTTGAACTATGTAACACTTGGGCTATTATCTTCATCAAGGGACACCAGTAAGTGAGTGAAACCAGAAGCCAAGGAGTGGGAAGAGATATCTGTCGTACATTTTGGCAGTATTTAGAGAAGGTGAATAGCTACCAGTATAAACTGATGGCACAACCATTCATCTCCTAGGGTCCTAAGGAGTACCCTACAAAAGGAACCCTTAGCCTCCACAGTCATCGGACACAAGTCTTCAAGAAAATCTATTTAAACGTAAAGCAGAAGTAGAATGAACCAAATTTATTAATAACTTTGCATTGTAACCAAAAATTCACAGGAAATTATCGACAATGTTCAACTCTTGGGGCAGAAAGGAAATAAAATGAAAACTCTAATAACAAATAATTATAAAATCACAAACAGAACATTGAATACGTTTTGTGGCATGTGATCCAAGCTAGGCTTAAAGTTTGTAGCATTCAATGCTTTCATCATTCCAAAGGGCAAAGAAAGAAAACACAGAATTCACAGGAAGTACATTCGGGGTAGGGTCTCCACCCTTCTATAAGCCGCTCACTATTCCTAGTACTTGTGTGGTGGGTACTGTTCTCTGTCCTTCCCAGTACTTTATGAGATGGACATCTTCCCTTGCCCCTATCCTTTGGAAGTGCTCCACATTTCAGAAATGGGCTGTGTCCAAGGCTCAAATGATGCATAAACAAAGCAGTGGGTGCACAGGGGATTCTGACATGTAGTGTAAGTGGGAGTCAAGGGAAGTGCTTGTTGGCACTGTCAGGGAAGCTTCTGCGTAGTGCTCCAACTACTAGTCAGTGGCAATCAAACAGGAACAGCATAGCCATTTCCACGTGACTGAAATATTGCACAGATACAGGTCAATTGGGCACATCCCCATCTATGGGAATACTGACCCTAGAACCAAAAGGAATGCCAGCATTTATATGCTCCTTACTCAAACCGATATCGTGGTTGGCTGGGCACAAAGACATTTTCATCATAAAGATTAAACAAGACTTGCCTAGACAGAAAACAATCATGTGTAGAACAGTGGCAAGAGTCAGTGAATACTCTAGAATGTATGTGCCTTGGAAGATGAGTTTTAAACACAGCAAAATACAAAGTTGTTCTAATGCATAAGCTCAAACAAAACTGTTCTTCCAAGACAGCCTAGTGCAAGTTAAAGCTTTGGTAGATTCGTGTCACTTTGCTTAGGAACTGTTTCCCTCAAGAAATTCTCAAAGAATTCTTCTCTAAAGTGCATATTAAAGTGTGCTTTCTTTAGGACGCTTGTAGAACAATTGGTGCACTTCTATGGCTTCTCCCTGGAATGGTTTCTTGAATGAAAAACAAGGCTGGATCTCTGCCTATAGCTTTTCCCACAATACTCACAAGTAAATGGTCTCTCTGCAGTGTGTGACGCATAGTGCAAATTAAGGTCTCTTTGGCGTCTAAATGTTTTTCCACAACTCTGGCATTTATGGGGTTTTCCATTTGTGTGGATTTTTAGGTGTTGTATAAATTGTTTTCTATTACAAAATTGCAACTTACACTCGGGGCAAGTGGATACTCCTTGACTAGAAGAGGTTTTCTGGTGTTCTGTGAGGTGTGACAACTGAGTGAATCGCTTCTCACACACGCTGCATTTATAGGGTGCCTCTCTTGTGTGAACTCGAAGATGCCTTTGCAGGTTTGACCTACGAAGGAATCTTTTCCCACACTCAGGGCACCCATGAGGGAGGTTTCCTGAATGAATTTTCAGGTGCCCCTTAAAAACCTTTTTGGAAAGAAAATCTTTCCCACACTGAATACATTGGTGTAGTTTCTTTGGGGCACTGCTTTGTGCATAGCCTCTGGGGTTGAGAGGTTCTTCCTGGTTGGATCCCTCAGCGCTCTTTCCTGCAGAAGGATTCTGGTCATAGAGAGGCCATGTGTGGTCTCTGAGTAGCTGCTCTGCGGGATTTCCCATTAGGTAGTTTAGCTCTTCGAAGTCTTCTGGAAAATTGGGATTAAGAAGTGCATTTCTGTCTGAAGAAACAGAAAATAGATACATACTCTCCAGTTTTTTCCGCTTTGACACATTTTCTCTCCCAATATCAAAATGAAGACTGTGAACAGAAATTGCAGATGTCACCATGTTCCAAGAGGAATGGAGAGCTAGTGACTGAGAAGAGTTATACTCAATGCTGCTGGGAAGATACAAACTTCCAAGTGCCATCCCAAACCGTGTTACCCTGGGAGTAAAGATTAATTTTTCTGTAGTTTCTTCCCGAGCATTTCATGAACCCTCACTTACCTAGGTTGAAGTCAAAAAATTCCAGTTCATCTAGTTCCTTGCAATCCCGTAGTTCTTGCCCCCAAGGCTCTTCGAGTGCAGGCTTTGGCAACAGGTATTCTAGCCATAGGAGAGATGGGAGGAAGGGTAGAATGAGTCAACACAGGTTTCTCCAGAGTCCAGGTCTCTTCTTGGACACATAGCCTCTCAAGATCTGCCTACTACCTTCTCAGCATTGCTTCACCAGGAGCCTCTGACAAGTCCTTTGTGTTTGTTGTGCTTTTTCGTTTTTCAGGATACCAGTAAGAACAAGACCCGAATGGTAGGGTGGGGGTGGGGGGGAGATTCTATTGTGCTCATTTCAAATATATTTTCCTCCAGTCTATGGAAGGGAAGTGAATCAATTCTGGTGTGAAGTCAATGCACTGAATGAGTTCCACATCTGTTTTGAGAATGAAATTATGTAGGTGAGGGACAGAACGTGAATTCAATCTTTCTGAAGTGTTACCCTATTAAAACTGACAAACACTATCTTATTGACTGCCAAGCAGAGAGAGACAGGCCAAAGCGTGGGGGCTAGGAATGGTAACTGGAATAATTTTAGTAAGAGAAATTCAAGTTAAAATGGCAACTGAAGTAGGTCAGCAACAGCAAAAATAATCTGTACATGTTTGCTTCAGCAGAAGTCTAGAAATTGATTCTCTGGAAACTAGCCAAAATAATCATTAAAAAAAGTGCTTCTCACTGTCAATCTAAGGACAACCAGAAGATGTTTCTACACTCACTCTTCTCCTGGGTCTTACCACTGCCCCCCTCAGTGAGAGCTGCTGTGGCTCCTGCCTCTTTCCAGACACCTTCCTCGGCTCTGTTCAAGTTTACTGATCTGCAATAAAGTGTAGGTTGGAAATGGCTCATTTCAGATTGAAATACAAGGACATCCTATATAATAAAAAGCTAATACGCAAATTGACCAAACAGCGGAACAACCGATTGCTATGATGCACACTGACCACCAGGCGGCAGATGCTCAACACAGGATCTGCTCCGTGGTGCTCAGTGCGCTCCCACATGGGCGGCATCACTCAGCCAGAAGCTCTGAGCGGGTCTCAAGGCTGGGGAGCGCAGTGCAGTGACAGAAGCCTCTCCCACCTCTTTAGTGACTGCTGGCTTAGGCAGGGGGGAGCCGGCCTAAGCTGACAGTCGGACATCCCTCGAGTGCTCCCAGACTATGAGTGGGCACACGCCTGGCTGAGGAAAATTTAACTCAGGACATTGTATCAAAGCACAGGACATTGACTAAAATACCTTATTTCTACTTTCACAATGAAAATAATTTAAAATACAACTCTTCCTTTTGTTCATGCTTGCATCTCAAAGGTAAGCGCAGGATGAGAGGGTAGGAGCACAGGTCAGATAAAACTGGAGGTCATGCATCAGAGGGAGCTGCCATCAAGTGAAAGTGCTAGCGATCTGAAAAGTGGGGCGTGGACAGCAGCACAGCCTTAGGGTGCCAGAAACTTTGAGGCCCAGAATATACCCAGTAAGAGACACTTGAAAACCAGTTCAGAGTGGCAGGATGTGTTCACATGGTGGTTCCCATCCTGTACATAGAGCATAGAGATACTCTTCAGGCTGTAGACTTCATCACAGGTGACCATGAAACCAACTCAGACACCTGCCTCTCAGGTGAAAGGCAGTGAAAGAAGAGACTAGTCAAGGACTAAAGCAGCCCTGGAGGCAGACTCTAGCACCCATGAGAACACGGCCAGGAGTATCATCACCAGGCAGCTGTGTCTCATGGACTTACCATCAGAACAGCTGCCCCTTTCTGTGCAGCACCCAACCAAAGAGGACTGAGAGCTGTCACCTTACTTCTTCTCCCCAGCATAGCACTCCCTGGTGACAGCTTTCAGAGAGGCTGGCCCAAATTGAGCTCCTTGGTAGTAGTTAACCTCATGCACTTTGTCACTGGCTACCAACCTCACCCCACCCACATCCCTCCTCTGTAACATTCAGATCTTTGAGGATCAGGTGCCCCCCAACCTCCACTGTCCGGACTCTCAAAGCCCTGCTCCCGGCACTATCACTAGTTTACATTCCCCAACCTATGCTCACAGACCATGCCAGCTAAGGACACTAACCATCCCCTTTCATCCATCTCACACCCTTCCGACCTCAGTTCCCATCTTTACTCACACATTCAATAAAATACTGTCACAAATGCTGAATGAACTGGACACTGATTCAAAAGACTTTCACAGATATCAGCCCTCCTTCTGTACGCTAACATAGGGAAACAGCCATGGCGCTCATCACAAGGCAAGCCTGTGAGTGGAGGCGAGCAGACATTAGTACTCATATGCTGTGGTCGGAGGGTAAATTGTTACAATAATTTTGGAGGACATTCGACCATATCTATTAAAGTTTTAGATGGATATGCCCCCTAATCAATCATACCTAATCTAGATATTTGTTCTGCTGACACATGCCCATGGAAAGATGCTGTGTGTTTGAGAGCTTGTCCCCAGGGCATTTTGGTCAAGAGTGAATATCAGTCAGAAGTCATGCCTTGATGCCTACTTCTGCTGGCAGGGCTCTTCTCTACCCTCAAAGGCCACAGTAACCACCCCAGAAATTGTGCTGGAAACGAGCCTAAGGTCATGAACGAGCACTCTCTGCTTTGGGCCCCGGGTTGTTCATTTCTTCACTCCCACCTGGGACTCCGTACTCAAAAGCCTGCAGGTGTCAAACTAAAATTCTCACACATCCAATTATTTAAAAATAAGCCCCCAGAAACAGATTTTTAGCCACTGAGAGCCAGCCTCCTATGCATAGCTCAGAAAACATCACCCCACAACTGCTAGCCACTGAAAAGATGGGAGCCTTATAGTTATGGGACCCCCAACTGCTGCTGCCCTTTGGAACTCCCTGACCTATAGACTCCCAGTGTGCTTCTGGGCTATGACCTCACCAAGACAGGCAAGCCAGCCCTCTGAGCCCTTACTGCCTGGAAAGTTCCCTTGTTTTCCTCTCCTTCTGGCCCCTGACCTCCTCCACAAGCACACCTGACAGAGTTGCCCAACAAAGCTTGTGTGTGCTACTGCCACCTCCTGGTCATATCATCTTCCTAGATCAGCCCCCAGATACCTTGGACCCTGTACAAGTATTAAGGAGGATGAGACTTTGGTGACCAAGAGGTAGAAATGGAGACCTCCCAGTCCACAGGACAAAGCATATCATATCACTTTAAACAGTGATGAGAAAGGGGTACTTTCCTTTCCTCCTAATGGATGTATTTTACTTGTTATATCATTCTCTTTCTCCCTTGTTTGATATACTAGTACTGGAATTTCCTGTACTTTGGAGACTGAAGTATTCAAATAAAGAGCAATAGTATTTCTCAGTATCATATGTGATCTCTGTATCTGACACTGTTGCTAAGAGAAGAAAATTCACACATGTAATGGTAACTCATATGCAGAAAGATGTATAATTCAACACCACTTGCTAGTATGTTGCAGGCATACACACTGAAATACAGATGTTTTAAAAAACTTGTTAACAGATCCGAGATGTAGGTAAGGTAGAGACTGGAATATAAATGGCAATACTTTATATAGTTTGGCTTGACCTTAATGGATATACAGATGTCCTTTGGGCTTTTTCCTCCTGGTCACCTCTATGGAAAACAACACTCTGCCACTTGTTGCAGGCATACACACAGAAATACAGATGTTTTAAAAAACTTGTTAACAGATCCGAGATGTAGGTAAGGTAGAGACTGGAATATAAATGGCAATACTTTATATAGTTTGGCTTGACATTAATGGATATACAGATGTCCTTTGGGCTTTTTCCTCCTGGTCACCTCTATGGAAAACAAGACACAGTCCATGTCTCTACATCACCAGCACTTACTGGAGAAAGATACAAAATTTGGAACCTGAACAAATTGAATAAGTGCAGAAAATGAGGCAAATTCATGACCAAACAACCACACTGTGGCATTATGAGTTGAATTCTATGCTGGTGGTGGCAATGCACACATCACATGTGGTCCTATTCTTAGACCTGGAATGGACCAAGCCATCCTTTCCAAGGAGAGGGCAGAGTCTCACATGTATCCTTCCCCATTGTCTGCCAGACACTCAGAGAAGAGAGATTGCACTTGGAATGGAAATCACAAGAGAGAAGGAAAACCATAGGCAAGCACCACAGCTAGAATTTCTATTGCCTTCAAGAGCAAATGGGTCCAAGTGTCAAGGATATCCATTCTCATGCACTTAGGACATGGGAAAGCAAGGAACCCAGGCAAGGTACCCGCAAGTTTAACAGATTTTAGAATTCATACATAAGGATGTTTTCTAAGCTGATATCTCCCAGGGTCTGCCCAGAGAACCTTGTGCTTTATCACTCTATAAAATCCTGGAAAGACCTCGACCACCCTCCAGACATCCATGAACTTCTATGAGCCTTTCTTCCCCTGGACTTTCTCACTCGGAACTAACTCTTGTATTGTCTGGAGCAGTGGTTCTCAAAAGGTAGTATGTACAGCACTCACCTGGAGCTCCTGTTAAAAATGCTCCGAAGGTGATCCTGATATGGAGGATCCGCTTACCATTCCTAGAGAAACACTGGTCTAGGTTTTTATGGGAAACATACGTATTCCTTTTACTGCAGCAAGCAATTAAATCCTCTTAAAGGATCTGAAGTGAGTATATTAATAAGGTATCATGTTTGAATGGGACTCTTATGCCATAAGAACAACTGAGGCCCGTGGGACCCACAACACCACAGATTCCACTGATAAAAATTGGCTGGGGAAATTAATCTTTATTCATATCACACATAGTCCCCTCAATTTCCTTTATAATATTCTTGGTCAAAGACTCCTTCCTGAGTGGGCTCATTATCTTAAGAGATTTTGAATCCTGTTCGATCTAACAATGGCCATTGTGGGCAGCTGTTCCCCAAGGGATGTTTCCTACTACTACTATTTATAAGAGCTATCAATTTTCATCCATTATTCAGTGTTTCTAACCAACCCCACCCCTGGAGAGCTCCTGAGCTCTCAAAAGAGAAATCAAGGACGAGAAATAAAATCTTTGCCTTACCAAGAGGTTCCAGAAAGGGCTGGTCTTCCCCAGCAGCACCGTAGCATGGCTCCTGTGGGATCCACACATCTGCCAGTGGGGCCTCGGGGACAGTTCCCATTGCTTGGAATGGAGGTACCTCCAGGTGGGTATTTGGTATCATGTCTGCTATTCCGACTACTGCTGGATCTTCCAAGAGCTTTTCCTGACTATCAATCTGGAGGAAATGCCAGAACCCATCACTCTAAAATCAGTGTAGATCAGCAGTGCCCAGTAGCAATACAATGCAAGCCACCCAAGTCATTAACAATTTTCCTGTGGTCATATGAAAAATAAAATAAGTAGATAAAGTCAATCTTAATAATATGCATTATTTAAACCAGTATATCTAAAATATCATAATTTCATAATGTAATCAGTATAAAGAATTATTAATGAGATATTTCACCTACTTTATTGTCCACCCTAAGTCTTCTGAATGGGGTGTGAATTTTATACTTATAGCATATCCCAATTTGGACTAGCCACATTTCTAGTTCTCAAGACCCACCCTTGGCTGGTGCCTACCACACTGACAATGCAGGATTAGACCACAGGCAGAAAATAATCTCTTGTAGAAAACCAAACAAGGAAACACAGAAAGGAAGGGAAACCATAAACACATTCCATCCTGGAGGCAGGAAACTTTGGAAGAGTCCTTCAAACAGGCTAACTGCAGAGCCCCATCTACACCCAAGACTCCAGTGCCCCTAATGCCCAACAAGAAGTACTTCCTCCCATCTCCAAAGATCCTGCCCTGTGCTCAGCCATCGTATGTCCCAAAATGTTTTACTAGATGGTTCTGTTCACAGGACAGGGTCACCATTCCCAGGAGGTGTTTTTGAAATTATGGCAGGAGGTGGCTCGCAGAATTAGTGGGCAGAGACGTAAGTATAGATAATGCACAGTGCAGAATTGCTCCTGTGCCCCACCTACCTTCAAATATTCATGTACGTAAAAAGAATCTGTCAAGAAACTCACACTGTTGGTCACATAATCACAAAATATTTTTGCAAATGTTAGCAGGACTTGCATTTTCTGGGAAAGCACTCCTTTTGAAATCAAAGTCATGGTGATGTAAAGCACAGCAAAGGAAATATAGTCAATAATATTGTAATAACTATGTACGGTGCCATGTGGGTACTGGAAATATCAGGGGGAACACTTTGTAAAGTACATGGTTGTCTAACCACTAGGCTGTACATCTGAAACTAATACAAAACAATATTGAATACAAAATTTGACTTTGGGTGATGGGTACACAATGCAATATACTTACCATGCACGTATCATAGAAATGTACACTTGAAACCTATATGACTCTATTGATCAGTCATTCAATAAATATAATTTACATAAAATAAATTTTTTAAAGTTTTTAAAAAAAACACTATACTACTATTTAGTCAGATTCATCAATTGTTTCCCCTTTGGAAAATCATACAATCAGCACCAGCACTGTTCATTGTGTTTAAGCTGGATTCATTTTAATAATTGCCTGTCATCTTCACAGTGATTCTGTGCAGAGAAGCAAGCATCTGAGTACTTCATCAGGTATTCTGATGTGCTCAAGCCCAGACATGTGAACACTGAAAAGTTTTTTAGTTTATAATAAACTACCTAACTATTCCTTTCTATTTCTTCTTGATTCCACGACTCAGATTTGGCAAACTTGGTTTGCAAAGATCATATTGTAAATATGATCATATAGTAAATATTTTAGGCTTTGTGTGCCACATTCCTTCTTCCTCTTTTTTTTTTAACAATGTTTTAACTGGTAAAATCCATTATTAGCTTAGGGGTATACAAAACAGCCGTGGGTGGATCTGGTCTACAGATCCTAAAGCATAACACCAGTGTTTTTTGATGAGTAACTGTAAGTAGGTTATGTTATCTATGAATTTCATTTAAGCATATTTACTGAGACATTACAAAATAGTTGTTACAGAGGGGAATTGGCTAAGATGAGGTTGGAAACCACTGACCCATATGTTTTCTCCAGCAGAAGAGACATGAAAAGGACTGTGCAGAAATTTGGGGCAGAAGAATGACAGAGACAAATGTCAGATCCAATCCCACCTGCCTTTGATACCCTTTTGGTCTAGTTCCCCAGATCCCAAACTCTTTTCTCACCTTTGTCTCTGTTGTCTCAGGTTTCATCTGTATTTCTTCTAGGAGTGACAGAATTATTTCTGTACTCTCGGGGCATAGTTCTGTCTCCCAGGTCTCTAGCTCCTGGGGCATAATTGTTAGGTATTGTTCCAAAGTTAGAAGCTTCACCATTTGTTCCTTAGAACGCATCTTTGGCTTCAGCCATTCAGAGCAAAGCTCCAGGAGTTTGTTGAAAACATCACGAGGCCTGGCTGCTTCTTTGTACTGGAACTGCCTGAAGCGCTGACGGAAGACTTCAGAGTCATTATCATACTCTTGAAACACTGAGCTAGGATTCAAGGAGGCATGGATTGCAGAACCCAAGACAGTCATCATTGCTGCCTTCCAGCAATGTACAATTTACCTGCTGTCTAAATTCCCAAGTTCCAATGTGTTTCTTTGTGTATTTCCTTGGGGTAGATACCTACTGCTGAGGAAAGTGCAAATGAGAGAAGCAGCATTGCTTATCAAAGGGGATCCTTATCTCCCTTAAATGCTTGCTTTTTAGAAAAGCCCTAAAGTAGTAGATAATATTCTTTTGGGTAGTTTTAAGAATCTGACAAAAATGTTAAAAGGCCCCCTTGGAGTGGCTCAGTGGTTGAAGTGGCTCAGAGATCACGTGTCTACTTCTGAACCAGGAGGTCACGGTTCAATTCCCAGTTGGGGCACATGACCAGATTGTGGGCTTGATGTTGGAGAAATTGGAGAGATACATGCAATAAAAATGAAACTAGACCATCTTATTACACCATATACAAGAATAAATTCCAAATGGATTAAATATTTAAATGTAATACTTGAAACCTTAAAAGTACTACAAGAAAACATAGACAGTAAAATCTTGGACATTTCTCTTAGGAATATATTTTCTGATATAGTTCCTAGGAGAGGGAAAAACAAAGAAAAAATAAACAAATGGGACTACATCAAACTAAGAAGTGTTTACACAGCAAAGAAAACCTTCAACAAAAAGAAAAGACAGTCTACTGAACGTGGAAAGATATTCCCCAGTGATATATTTGATAAGGGGTTAATACTCAAAATTTATATTTAAAAAAACACATACAACTCGACACCAAAAAAATAACAAATCATCCAATTAAAAATATACAGAGGATCTTAATAGAGACTTCTCCAAAGAGGACATACAGATGATAAACAGACATATGAAAAAGTGCTCAACGTCACTAATCATCAGAAAACACAAATTAAAACCTCAATGAGATAACACCTCACACCTGTCAGAATGGCTACCATCTATAAATCAACAAACAATACATGTTGGTGAGGCTATGGAGAAAAGGGAAGCCTTGTGCACTGTTGGTGCAAATGCAGATTAGTGCACACACTATGGAAAACAGCATGGGAATTTCTCAAAAAGTTAAAAATGGAATTGCCTTATGATACAGCAGTTCCACATACCGGTATATATCCGAAGAAATCCAAAAAACTCATTTGAAAGACTATATGCACTACTATGTTCATTGCAGCATTATTTATAATTGTCAAGATATGGAAAGCACCCATGTGCACATCAATAGAAGAATGGATACAAAAATTGGTGGTTCACCCTGGCTGCTGTGGCTCAGTTGGTAGGGTGTCATCCTGCATACGAAAGGTTGCTTGTTCAATTCCATATCAGGGCACATGCTAGGGTTGTGGGCTTGAGTCCAGGTTGGGGGTGGGTGCATGAGGCAGCCGATCAATGTTGTGCACTCCCATCCATGTCCCTATCTTCTCTCTTCCTCTCTCTCTCTCTCTCTAAAAGAAAAAAATCAGTGAACTATTTTCTAAAAAAAGTGGTGGTACATATATATAATGGAATATTATTCAGCCATAAAATGAAGAAAATGTTACTATTTGTATGGATGGACCTAGAGGGTATTATGCTACGTGAAATAATTCAGTAAGAGAAAGACAAATACCATATGATTTTACTTATGTGACATCAAAAGAACAATATAAACAAACAAAATACAAACTCATAGAAACAGAGAACAGACTCATGTTTTCCAGACAGGAGGCAGTTTGTGGAGCTGGGTGAAAAATGTGAAGGATTAAGAAGTACAGGTAGTAGTTACAAAATAATCACAGAGATTGAACTACAGCATAAGAAATATAGTCGATAATATTTCAGTAACTATGTATGGTGCTAAATGGGTACTGGAAATTTGGGGAAGGGACACTTTCTAAAATATATGATTGTCTAATTACTATGCTCTGCAATGGAAAGTAATACAAAACTATGTTGAATGTAAACTGTAAAAAGGAAAATTAATGTATATTAAAAATGTAAATGCAATGATTTAAATAAAAGTGATCTTGGCAAAAAAAAGATTTCTTTGGATGAAAATGTTAGACATATTGTTTAAAAATCACTCACATTGCCAGAAATATACTTATTTATATGTAGGAAAAGTTTTGACATATTGTGAGACATCTTATAATATAAAGCAACAACAACAAAATCTGATGAAAGCAATGGACTCACTTGCTAGAAAATTACATGCACATTTCCAATTCTGAATCCAATTTCCAAAAAGTTTATAAAATGTCCAAACTGATCCATAAAACCTCTAGAACTTCTATCCAATGTGGCAGGCACTAGAGCCAGTGGATATTTACATTGAAATTTATTAAAATAGCACATCACCCGCCTGGCGTAGCTCAGTGGTTGAGCATCGACCTATGAACCAGGAGGTCATGGTTGGATTCCTGGTTAGGGCATATGCCTGGGTTGCTGGCTCAATCCCCATTGTGGGGAGTGGGAGAGGCAGCTGATCAATGATTTTGTCTCATCACTAATACTTCTATCTCACTCTCCCTTCCTCTCTGAAATCAATAACAAAAATATATATTTAAATAAAATAAAATAGCATATCATCTCCTAGCTAGATTCCAGGAGTAATATTTATTATACTAGTGAGGAAACCTGAAAGTTCACATAGCTTTTAGTAACCCTCAGTCACCTGCAGTTATGGACATCTTAGCAAGAGCCATGCTCTGCAAAGACAGCAACTTATCAATCTCTCATTTTTCTCCACTTCAGGTATGTATAGTTGAGCCAACATCATCAGGAACCTCATATGCATTCCCAGGATTTTTCTCATGACAAAAACACACTGCCCAGAGCAGGCCACTAGGATCTGGTCTGCATTAATAACAAAGGACAGTTATCATGTTCAGCACGCTAAGTACCAGGTGCTGTTCTAAGCCATACATACATACATACATACACACACACACACACACACACACACACACACACATCCTATCTAATAAAGAGGGAATATGCTGATTGACCATCACTCCATCACAAAGATGGCTGCACCCACAGCTGAGGCCAAGTTCCCATAAGGAGCCTTAACGAGCAATCAGCAGGGACCTGAGGCTACGCCCTCCCTGGACCCCATGGGGCTTGACAAGGGACCTCAGGCTGCGCCCCCCACCTGACAAGGCTTGACAGGGGACCTCAGGCCGTGCCCCCCACCCTGGCATCAGGCTGGGGGACCTCAGGCTGCACCCCTGCCCCAGTGCCAGGCCAGGAGACCTGAGGCCATGCCCCCCGCCCAGCGGGGCTTGACGGGAGACCTCAAGGTGTGCTTCCCATCCTGGTCCTGGGCTAAGGGACCTCAGGCTGCTCCTCCCACCCCAGCACCAGGCCGGGGACCTCAGACTGCACCCCCTGCCTGGCGGGGCTTGACAGGGGACCTCAGGCGGGGCCCCCAGCCCCAGCACTGGGCCAGGGGACCTCAGGCTGCTCCCCCTGCCCCAGCACCAGGCCGGAGGACCTCAGGCCGTGCCCACCACCAGGTGGGGCTTGACAGGGGACTTCAGGCCACACCCTCCACCTCAGCACCAGGCTGGGGGACCTCAGACTGCACCCCACACCCAGCGGAGCTTGACGGGGTACCTGAGGCTGCACCCCCCTCCTGGTACTGGGCCAAGGGACCTGAGGCTGTGCCCCCCCCTGCCTGGCGGGGTTTGATAGAGTGACCTCAGGCCATGTCCCCCACTCAGCGGGGCTTGACAGGGCATCTCAGGCCGTGTCCCCCACCTGGCAGGGCTTGATGAAGGCATGCCCCCGGCTCTGGTCTGGGCTGAGGGACCTCAGGCTATGCCCCCTGCCCAGCAGGGCTTGACAAGGGTGGGACTGGCTGGGTCTGGATGTAGCCTAATGCGGTGGGGGGGGGGGGGCAGCCGGGTCTGGGTCTCACGGGATTTTGAGGTGCATGTGGGTGGGCATGGACTTGACTCTGGGTCCCGTGATGTGCCCCAGACTCTGACAGGAGGAAGGTTTTCATATACATTTTATTAATTTTCTTTCATCTCTGACACTTCTATTATAGAGAAAAGGCAAATAGCAATATTAAATTTTTCCTCTAATTAAGCACCTTTGAATGTGCACACATTTCGTGCACCAGGTCACTAGTGTGTGTGTGTGTGTGTGTGTGTGTGTGTGTGTATTCATTTAGCCCTCACCTAATGTTAGAAAGTGGGTACTAGTTTTATGTCCTGAATACAGACGAGGGCACTGAGGCTTAAGGCTTCGGAGAACTGAATAACATGTCCCAGAACCCATAGCAAATGTCAGAGGGAAATGGTGATAAGGTTATAAACTTAGCCTCCTGCAGTGCTCATGTCTAAAACTATGCATACCAAAAAGAAAGAAAGAAAGAAAGAAAGAACAAAAAAATAAAATAAAACTATGCATACTAGATCTAATAAATGAATTTGGAAAAGTATCAGGATACAAAAAGTAAAATAAAATTATCAAGTAAAATAATAAAATAAATAAAATAAATAAAAATAAATAAAAACATCCAAATGTTCTTAGTGAAATCTCTGCGGTGACATAGGCAGTCGCAGTACCTTTGTATTTGCCCACACAGCTGGGGATCAAGAAAAATAAAAATACTCACGGCTCTCTTCCTGCCCAGTCATAAAAAACTTCACTCTGTTCCCATCTCATCACTGTGCTAGTTTCTTAAATGACACCCAGTACTTCTCTTTGTAACATCTGCTTTTAAAATGGCCTTTGGGGTATCCAATTTCTTGAAAAGTGAACAACAGCATGCCTGGCACAGAGACGGCTCTTGCCCAGAGAACGAATTGCTAGAAAGCTTCTATTCCCCACCCTGCCAGTCTAGGCACCTAAGGGGAACCCTAACGATTTAGTCTGGGGACCCACCTTTCATGCACTCCAGTGTCACAGCGGGGCAGCTCTTCCCTTACTGACCCAAAGCTTATACCAGGTCTCCCATGGAATTGACCCTCCGGTTTTCCCGCCTTCGGCCCTTCCGGATGAAAACTTCACTTCCCCACAGGCCTGATGCCTTCTCTCCAAACCCTCCGGAATGAGCCCGTGCTCACAGTCCAGTGATTAAAGAAGTGTGCGGAGCCCTAGCCGGTTTGGCTCAGAGAATAGAGGATTGGCCTGTGGACTGAAAGGACCCGGTTTCAATTTGGTCAAGGGCACCTCCGTTGCAGGCTTTTCCCTGGCGAGGGCCCTGATCCTGGCGCCTGCAGGAGATAACCAATGCACGTGTTTCTCTCACATCACTATTTCTCTCTTACTTTCCCTCTCTTCCACTCTCTGTAAAAATCAATGGAAAAATACCCTCGGGTTAAAAAAAGAAGAAAGAGAGAGGTGTGCAGAAAGAGGCAGCGGGAGTCTTGAAAAGAGGACCCTAGGGGAAAGGATAGGGGGACGAGACCCAAACATTCTAAAAGCGGGTTTAAAATCCGAGGCCAGCCCCTGGGGCGACCTCCCTGGCACAGAATGGTTGTCAGTTCCCTTGTGGCCCTTTGCTGGCTCAATTCCCCACTAGGGGGCGTGCGGGAGGCAGCCGATGGGTGGCGCGCTCGCACTTAGATCTCTCTCTATCCCTCGCCCTTCCTCCCACCAACAATAAAGTATTTAAAAGATAAAGCAAATAAAGTCGGACGCCTGTGGCGAGCGCCCAGCGCGGTGCTCTCCCAGCGAAGATGCCTCGCTTCCGGGAGGGCGCCTCCGGCCCGAGGAGCCCTGGCAGCCTCGCTGGTTGAAGTAATTTCGGACCCGCCGCCTTCGCTAGTCCTCGCTCTGGAGCCACGTGGGCTTCTGGGTGCGAAGGAAGCCGCCGCTCCTTCCATTTTGTCTCGGATCCATTTTCTCTGGGATCAGCAGGGAGGGGGCCTGGTGCCCGCAGTTCCCCCATTTCCCGCTCCCGGTTAAGGTGTATGTGTGGGGAGGGAGGGGGTGCCCGCCACTGTCTCCACACACCCCCCCCCCGCCCCCGTCCGTGAAGGGACCTAAGCCCGGTGCCTCCAGCCCCCTCCTTCGCGTCCCGCTCCAGTTTAGGGTCTGGGCTGTGGGCCTGCGGCTCCTTCCATTTTCTCTTTTATAGGCGGGAAGGGGTCTGGTGCTCGCCCCCCTTCACGTCCTGCTCCGGGCTGTGGTCTGGGGTGTGTGCCTGCCTCCTGTCCACATCCCCCACCCGTGAGGGACGGCGCTCCCCCCGCCCCCCGTCATCCCAGCTCCTGCTTAGGTTGAGGGTGGGGGATGGGGGTGGGCGTGGGCCCGCCGCTGTGTCCCTCCCCCCCCCCCGCCCCGCCCGTGAACGGACCGAAGCCCAGTGTCCCCGGACGCCCTCCTTCATTTCCAGCTCCCGGTGAGGGTCCAGGACGTGTGCCCGCCCCTCTTTCCATGAAGGGACGGTAATTCGGGCCTCTCCGCCCGTGAAGGGACGGTGATCGCCCGCCCGTGAAGGGGCGGTAATTCGGGCCTCATCGTCCGTGAAGGGACGTTAATTCGGGCCTCTCCGCCCGTGAAGGGACGGTGATCGCCCGCCCGTGAAGGGGCGGTAATTCGGGCCTCATCGTCCGTGAAGGGACGTTAATTCGGGCCTCTCCGCCCGTGAAGGGGCGGTAATTCGGGCCTCATCGTCCGTGAAGGGGCGGTAATTCGGGCCTCATTGTCCGTGAATGAGGGTAATCCCCTGCCCGTGAAGGGACGGTGATCGCCTGCCGTTGAAGGGACGGTAATTCGGGCCTCTCCGCCCGTGAAGGGACGGTAATTCGGGCCTCTCCGCCCGTGAAGGGACGGTGATCCCCTGCCCGTGAAGGGGCGGTAATTCGGGCCTCTCCGCCCGTGAAGGGACGGTGATCCCCTGCCCGTGAAGGGACGGTAATTCGGGCCTCATCGTCCGTGAAGGGGCGGTAATTCGGGCCTCATTGTCCGTGAATGAGGGTAATCCCCTGCCCGTGAAGGGACGGTGATCGCCTGCCGTTGAAGGGGCGGTAATTCGGGCCTCTCCGCCCGTGAAGGGGCGGTAATTCGGGCCTCATCGTCCGTGAAGGGACGGTAATTCGGGCCTCTCCGTCCGTGAAGGGACGGTGATCGCCTGCCGTTGAAGGGACGGTAATTCGGGCCTCTCCGCCCGTGAAGGGACGGTAATTCGGGCCTCTCCGCCCGTGAAGGGACGGTAATTTGGGCCTCATCGTCCGTGAAGGGGCGGTAATTCGGGCCTCATTGTCCGTGAAGGGGCGGTAATTCGGGCCTCATCGTCAGGGAAGGGACAGTAATTCGGGCCTCTCCGCCCGTGAAGGGGCGGTAATTCGGGCCTCACCGAATTCGGGCACCTCCTTCATGTCCTGCTCCGGATTGGGGGTGGGGTGCCCGCCTCTGTCTCCACACGCCCCCGACTTTGAAAGGGACCAAAGCCCATTTGCTCGCCGCCCACCCCTCCGTTCCTGGCCGTCGGTGGAGGGACGGCACCGGCGCCTGCCGCTCCTTCCTTTCCCGCGCCTGTGTTGCTGTGTTGGGACCGGACGGGCGCCCGCCGCTTACTTTCCCGCACGTCACGCTGTGCGCCTCCTCCCAGTGCCTTAGCCAGGACGGTGCCCCAGGCGGGCCGTCGGAGCAGGGGCGTCCCCGGGAGCCCGCTCCGCACACCCATTGGAGTCTCCCCCCCCCAACCCCCCCACCCCCGACACCAGGGACTCACTTCTGCCCGACGCCGACCGCTGCGCTCTCCAGCAGGTCCTGGTGCTGGCCGTCCTAGGTCCTAGGCGTCCACTCAGCCTAGGCTTCGCCAGGACCCCACTGCGTGCCCCCCGGCAGGCAGACCTCCCACTGGCGCGGGGGGCGGGGCCAACAGGGTCTTCTTAGAGTTGCGACTTGGCGGGCTAGGCGCTCCGCACCGGGGAGCAGGTCCGGGTGGGAACACTTGTGAGTTTCCTGAGGCCCAGTCAGGATTCTACACCCTCTGTGGCAAGAGACGCCCCGGAGAGCGGGTTCAAAACTCAGATTTCGGCCCCAGCCGGTTTGGCTCAGTGGGTAGAGCGTCCGCCTGAGGACTGAAGGGTCCCGGGTTCGATTCCGGTCAAGGGCACGAGCCCGGGTTCCAGGCTCGGTCCCCAGTAGGGGGCGTGCAGGAGGCAGCCAATCGGTGGCTCGCTCTCATCATTGATGTTGCTATCTCTCTCTCCCTCTCCCTTCCCCTCCGAAATCAATAAGAATATTTAAAAAACAACACCTCAGATTTCTCACCCGCACCCCCAAACCCTGAGCTCCTGACACTCGCATTAAGGACATTTTAATAAGTGTTCCTCCGATTTGACTGGCCCGTTGTTGTTCTAAAATTTGCGTTTTGACCCTTTGGAGTTTATGAAACACGAGAGACCTCAAACTTGAGAGAAATAATGAACCAGGTAGAATTACTAAATTATTAAAAATGTTTTTAAATGTCTCCAAAAAATGTAGTGACCACGTGAGTCAGCAATTTCACTCCCTAGTACATATACTGTATATCCAAAACAACTCAAAACATGTCCACGCAAGCAATCGTACACAAATATGCATGTCAACTTTATTAATAAGAGCCAAACAGAGCCCTAGTCGGTTTGGCTCAGAAGTTAGAGCGTCAGCCCGAGGAATGAAGGGTCCTTGGTTCCATCCCAGTCAAGGGCAAGTACCTCCATTGCAGGCTCGATCCCTGGTCGCCAGCAGCAGGCAAACAATGGATGTGCCTCTCTCATATCAATGTTTCTCTCTTTCGGTCTCTCCCCACTCGCCCCCCCCCCACTACCCCCTACTCTCTCTCTAAAAAAAAAAAATCAATGGTGACAATTAACACACACACACACACACACACACACACACACACACACACCAGAGGAAACAACACGAATGTCCATCTAATGATTATTGGATAAACAAAGTGGTACATCTGTGCAATGGGGGAGTATTTAGCCACGTAAAAGAATGAAGTAGTGATGTCTTCTACCACAGGTATTTTGAAAACAGTGTGCTAACTGAAAGAAGCCAGTCACAAAGCTATACATTGTAGGACTCCATGTGTAGGAAATGTAAGAAGTAAGCAAACCCATAGAGCCAAAACTGAGATTTGTTGTTGCCAGGGCTCGTGGTGTTGGGGATGATGGATATCTGTTTTCTTCTGGAATAGGTAGTGATGTTACATGGTTGCAGAGCTTTATGAATATACTAAAAGCACAAAATTTTACATTTTAGAATGCGATATTTATGGTTTGTTTATTTTGTCTCGCAATAAATAAATCACCTGGATATTAGTTGGCCCTCTTTCTAAAAGTACCTCTGCTATTTCAACATATCCTGTTTTAAATTTGCTTAATTTTATTTGTTCTAAGTATAGTTGCTATACAATCTTATATTGGTTGTATTAGTTTCAGGTGTACAATATAGTGCATCAACTTATATTTATACCTTACAATGTCATCACCCCACTAATTCTAGTAATCATCTGTCACTAATAAAAATATTATAGACTATATTCCCCTACCTCTTTCCCCCCTTTCCCACACCTCCTCGCTTCTGGTTACCATTCTTTTGGTCTGTTTTTCTAGGAGTCTATTTTTGTTTTATTTTCTTTGCTTGTTTTAGTTTTTTAGATTCCACATGTAAGTGGAACCATAAGGTATTTATCTTTGCCTGCCAAGCTTATTTCACTTAGCATAGTGCCCTCCATGTGTGTCTGTGTTGTTGCTAATGGCAAGATTTCATTCTTTTTTATTGCTGCAAAATATTCCTGTGTGTGTGTGTGTGTGTGTGTGTGTTGCATTTTCTTTATGCATTCATCTTTGATGGACACCTAGTCTGCTTCCATATGTTGGCTGTTGTAAATAATGCTGCAATGAACATAAAAGTACATATATCATTTTGAATTAATGTCTTTCTTTTCTTTTTTTATCATTCAAAAAATCTTTTTATTAAGAATTATAGGGGACAAAGATGCTTCTTCATAAGCTTCAAAATTCTTTCCAAAATACTGTTTTCAAAATTGTTCTGAGAGTTAGTAGAAATAAAGTTTGAGGATTACATTTATTGGTTTTGAATGTAATGTACTTATTGTAGATAAAAAGCTGTTATTTTGTGGATTCATTATTAACTAACTAGTGGCCTGGTGCACGAAATTCATGCACATTAAAAGTGAATTAATTAGAGGAAATATTTTAATATTGCTATTTGCCCTTTCTCTATAATAGAAGTGTCAGAGATGAAATAAAATTAGTAAAATATATATGAAAACGTTCCTCCTGTCAGAGTCTGGGGAGAACTGTGGGACCCAGAGTCAAGTCCCTGCCTACCCGCGCACGTCTCAAAACCACATGAGACCCAGACCCAGCTGGCCCCATCCCTGGGTAATTTACTCTTTTTGATGCAATTGTCAACATATACTGCTTTGACTAGAAAACTCTGCTTTCCTCTTGATCATCTCAGATGAACTTGTAGGTGCTTTTGACTCTACTCAGAAGACTTACCTGGCCTGTTATTAGGAAGTCAGCAGCTCCAGGAGCCCACAGTTTTCTGTGTGTAACTTTTGTGACATGGTCCCATCATTAGTCCATGTATTCCTTCTTCTCAGATACCAGAGATTGACTGTGAGACAGCTGCCTTCAGGGTCCTTACAGTGACTGCTGCTCGTGGTGAGAGCCCAGTATCTTTCTTGCTCAACCTGAGATTTCCACATATCTGCTATTTGTTCTGTCAATATGTTCACCAATCCTTGTCTAGCTATGATCTGGTTCACTAATATATTGGCTAGCATGTACCAGTAATTTGGGTCATTCTGTCCTCTGTCAATCAAGATGTTCTGTGTACCATGCCTGTAAGAACTATACTTTTAGGTGTAAGCTAAGGAAAAATGTAGAAATGTATTTATTATTTAGATATTATAAACCCGTTGTTAGCAACTTGTTTTTAAGGAGGTCTTTTTCTTCTCTGTTATTTGGCATCATTTTTTCATCATGGTTCAAACTTTCTGTACTTTTCCTGAACCATTCAGCTTAGAGATGCTGTGGGGGTTTTTGTTTGTTTCAATTTCTACCATTTAAGTACTGTTGAATAGAAGTCACTTTTTGACAGAATCAAACTGAGATAGTGTAGTCCTCAAGGGATCCAGGCTGTCTTGCCATCTTTAGCAGAGTGACATCATAATCTATCACCATTGTTAACCATCCTTATAATAATTTATTTAGGCAAAAGTATTGATGGATGCAAAAATCATTGGGTGAAAGAATGTAGGAAAATAAGGCATTTACACACTCTAAGATTATTTATTTATTATAAAGAGGAAATTCTCCATTAATTACAATAGAGAAATCTTGAGACATTTTAATGTTTAACTTCAGTCTAATAATGAAGAAAATTTGGACAAATTAAATATAGAGACATTCTGCTTGAAATTAACTTTTCAAAAACATTACTCTTTTGTAAGAAAAACACACACAAGAAATGTGTGGATGTGTTCTAAATAAAATTAGACTATGGAGACATGAAAAGTAAATGTGTAATCTTTGATTAGAAACAAGGTACAAAGGATGACATTGGGTTGAGGATTTTTATGGACTGATAGTAGAATGGTAATTCTAAAAACTATGAGAGAGAGAGAGAGAGAGAGAGAGAGAGAGAGAGAGAGAGAGAGAGAGAGAGAGAGAGAGAGAGGATCAGGTATAGTAAAGTTTTAAAAATTCTTTAATCTAGGTAAATGGTTTATGGGTGTTCATTTTACTATTATCTCAACTTTTCTGTAGGTTTGAAAGCTTTAAAACTAAAAGTTGGAGCCCTAACTGGTTTGGCTCAGTGGATAGAGCGTCAGCCTGCGGACTGAAGGGTCCCAGGTTCGATTCCGGTCAAGGGCATGTACCTGGGTTGCGGGCACATCCCCAGTAGGAGGTGTGCAGGAGGCAGCTGATTGATGTTTCTCTCTCATCGATGTTTCTAACTCTCTATCCCTCTCCCTTCCTCTCTGTAAAAAATGAATAAAAAATATTTTAAAAAAACACACACACACACAAAAAAACACACTAAAAGTTGGAGGGGAAACCAGGGCATGCAGAAAACAGATACAGGTAAGTGAGAAGTGAATTCATCCCGCATATAACTTCCTATTAGCTTTGGGACCACCTTGGCTCTACACTGGGCTGTGAACTATGAAAAATGACTTATGCCCTTTTCAAAATAGAAACAGACTCATAGATACAGAGAACAGACTGACAACTGTTAGAGGGGAGGAGAGTTCGGGGCCTGGGTGAAAAAAAGTGGAAGGACTAAACAACAACAGCCCAAGCAGGTTTGGCTCAGTGGATAGAGCGTCTGCCTGCGGACCTCTCTGAGTAGCATAAATACCATCAGCAGCAGTGCTTCAAGCCTAGATGCCCAGACTGGCACCCATCTGGGCTCCAGGCAGATCCTGGGCTTGCCAGTCTCAGTGAGAACTGGAATTGAGCTTATGCATGGCTACAAGGGAAGTTGTCCTAGCTCTCTGGGGTTATAGTGCATGCCAAGTTATTCCAGCTAAGGCTCTCAGCAGCTGATGCCAGCAGAACTTTCATGGATACAAATGGAATGTTCTCTCTTGTGTAATTGCATAGCCAAGGACCTCACAAACACCTAAGGAAGGAAGGGTTGTCATCCCCACTTTACAAAGGGGAAACGTGTGTATCAGCGAGCTTAAAAGACTTGTCCAACGTCACGCAGAACAGGGATTGGAAAAAAAGTAGCCTGTCTCTTGAGCTTGTGCTCCTAACCACTTTTGTATGCAACATCATTCTACTATTATGGGCAATTACTAGTCCTCCACATAGTTGTTACCCTGCAGGGTTCGAGTTCAAAAATCAATTCATTTTGTAGATAACAGATAAAATGCTAAATTAACTAGATGTATCTAATTGTTTTATCCAGATCACAGGAGTTATTTTGAGCAGCCACATTTCCCACAAGAGTAACAATTGGTCTGGAGGAGAGAGCAAAGAAAGGGAGGAAAAATTCCTTTTATCCCACTGCCTTTCTGTAAGCCACAGGGTCTGTTTGGTGAAGCACCTACAGCAAGCATGTCAAACTCAAAGGCTAACACGGGCCAAATAAACAAGGTTTAAGTTTACGTGGGCCACAAAAAAACAAAAGCTTCAATTTTCATAGAAACGTAGGTTTATTTTGATAGAGACATTCTGAATACAAAGGGCTGAAATAAATGAGTAATCGTTAACATAAAATAATAGAACATTTTAATAAAACTTAATATTTTTTTCTTGAACATTAACTTACCAGACACTGAATAACTGCACAAATTAGTAAGCATAACGTAAATAAACCTATTTTTCTTGTTCTCCGAAAGCAAAATATTTCCTGTTGCGCACACCAAACAAGTCAGTACAAGAGTAATGACATGGCAATTGGCTGCTAAAATATTTGCTGCTAGTGTTAGTGGAGAGAAATGATGCACCTAAGCGTAAGGCCCGTAAGGGAAATGAAAGCAACGCAGTTATAGTAATCAGTCCTTAGCAAACTTTGTAGTTCATTATTAATAACTAGAGGCCCGATGCATGAAAATTCGTGCAAGAGTAGGCCTTCCTTCCTCTGGCTGCCTGCACTGGCTTCCCTCTGGTACCTGGGACCCAGGCTTCCCTCCTCTGGCCGCCGGCAGGAACCCAGGACCCAGGACCCGGGCTGGCTTCCCTCTGTCCCAGCTTGGTCAGAAAGGAAGTCCGGAAGATGTCATGTCTAATTAGCATATTACCCTTTTATTATTATAGATTATGTATAACAAGATATTGTAAAAATTAAGTTATGACATTTTTATTAAAACATTTCTTACATACCATTATATTGGCTGGGTTGCAAAAATATTCATTGTGGGCCACATGAGGCCTGAGGGCCAAAAGTTTGACATGCTTGACCTAGAGGAATCATGTTAACCCTGCAATGGCTCTCAGAACATTGTTACCACACTCAATGGCAAGTTCTGAACACCAGTCACCAGCACCTGGGTTACTTCTGGTTCAAGGATGGATACAATGAGTGACTAGGAGAGGGGACAGATTTAACATATATATGAATTGTTTATTTCTGAAATTCTCCATTTAATATTTTCAGACTGCAGTTGACTGAGGGTAACTGAAACCAGTGAGAGCCAAACCGCATAAAAGTTCTGGGGATACTACACTATCATCTCATTTAATCCTCACAAAATTCTGCAAGTGGGGTTGCTATTGTCATCTCTACTTTGCCAAGGGAGAACCTAAGGATGAGAATTTAAGGGATTTGCCCAAGCACACACAGAACTGGTAAATCAGACCACCTTTCTCTTGAGCCCGTGTTCATAATCACTTCTGTATATAATGTATTTTTACTAACTTAGAAATGACAGTCCTCATCCTGTCATTACACATCAGGGTTGGAGTTCATCATTTCAATGAGTTTGTTGATGGCAGATTAAGATGCCACATTATCTTGGTGTATCTGGATGTTTTATTTCCCAGACCACTGAGCAGCTACATGTCCTGCAGAAACAACAACTGATCAGGAGTGGAAGACAAGGAGAGAAAGAAGTTCCCTTTCCCCTCCTCCCACTCTTTTCCTGAGTCTCAAAACCCAACTGATTAGGCATAAAGAGGTATCACGACAATGCACAATGTTCTTTAGGACATAGTAACCACAAGCTTTTACAAGGTCTAAGCACTGACCACCACTACTTGGGTTACTGCATGATCATGGCTGAAAATGGTGAGTGAGCGGTGCTGGAGGAGAGAGAAGATATTACCTTGGTTTGGGTACCGTCTGCTTACTTATCTGTTCCCTGGACATTGGTTATCGTGGTCTCAGAGCTCTTCCTTGGCTTGAGCAAAATCTCTCCACTTAAAACTCCTGTGGGAGGAGTTACCAAAATGTCCTAACAGTGTTCATTGTGTTTCAAAAGGTCCACTGGGCAGTGGTCAGCAACACTGGCTTCAAGATCCAACTATAAACAGAAAATTACAGAAGAACTCAGGCTCAGGTAGGATTTTCTACTCTTTCTCAGTCTGGATTCAACCTCGGCCATGACTCTTAAATTACTACTTTTTTAAAATGTCAATTCAAATAAATGGGTGCTTCATTGTAGAAAATATGCCTGTGAATAGTCACACTTCTCATGCCATATTACCTAGCAAGTCTCTGATACAGAGCAACCATATGCTTAACATCAGAATGTGACCCATGTAGGTACGGTGTAGGGGTAGGACATGGATTTTTATACCATGTGAGAGGACTAATGGTGAGGAAGGGGCTTTGTGGCTTTTTTAGTGCTGTTCTCTGAGGAACTAAAACAGATTATGAGATGTGATTTGCTGCCCCACTCAGTCTCACATAACTGAGGCAGTTGAGGCACAGATGCCTGTAAGAGGGACCCAGACCACACATTACCTTTTCTTGAGTGGCAGGGAGGGCTCAGTCCTCCGGGTTTCTTTCCATCCCATGTAGAAACATGTAAAAGCAAAACAAATAGGAGGTGGAGAATGGTTTCCTGGCCTCCCACAAGGATCAAGAGGAGGCATTCTGACGTGGTGGAGCCTGGGGCTCTGAAGCCAGACAGGGGGGTTCACATCTTGGTTCTGCCACATGCAGCTATGTGACTTTGGGCTTGTTACATACCTTTCCTGTGCCTGCCCACCAAAGCTGTTCGAGGTTAAATGAGCTACTGTATGTACATCCCTTGGAGAAGTGCCTGGCAGGCAGACACCCTGAGCAGAAGTCTGGTATTGCTGGTGTTGTGACTCTCATTACTGTATTCCTGGTAAAACAGGGAGGCCCAGGGAGTCTCAGAGACTGGA
Organism: Eptesicus fuscus; assembly: GCF_027574615.1. Taxonomy (NCBI): domain Eukaryota; kingdom Metazoa; phylum Chordata; class Mammalia; order Chiroptera; family Vespertilionidae; genus Eptesicus; species Eptesicus fuscus. The sequence continues at coordinate 108,086,318 of NC_072473.1, forward strand.
GGATGGGTGTCTTCACCTCTTATTTGTCTCCCAAATGAGAATCTGTCAAAGACACAGATCTTTACAAATGTAATCCCTGTCTGGCTCCTTTCCTATACCCCACCATCTTATCCTCCTCTACCAAAAGAACTGTCATTAGCAGTTTGCTGTACATTTTTTCAGATCTTATTCTTTGCACTTACTTTTTGCCATGTGGATGACTCTGTGAAGAAAGACAAATGGAATAAGGAGACACCCATTTTTTTTCAAGGTTCTTTCTTCAATTACCATTTCTTAGAGATCCTGCCCATGTCAGTACATAGAGGACTCCTTCATCTTTTTCAATAGCTGCATTTTATATCATACTAGTGACCCAGTTCATGAATTCATGCACATTGAAAGGAAATTATTTAGGAGGTGGTTGGTGAGGCAGGACTAGGCAAGATAGGCCAGACATGCCCTGGGGCCAACCTTCCGTGATCCCTTTCCCAGTGTCTGTGGAATGAGCAGTATCTCTCTGGCACGTCGAGTCCCTTGGCCTGGCCTGCGGGTATCAGGCCAAAATCCGCTCTCCAACATTCCCCTAGGGGTCTCGGAGTATGAGAGGGCACTGTGCAAAGTTGCTGTTGTACAGGGTGGGGAATGCAAATGCAAGTGTGCAGTAAACCAGATTTGGGGCAACAGTGCCCCAGCTACAACATAACCCATGGCCAAAAGTGGAGTAGCATGGCCCCGTGAGGAATTGGGCTCCCTCCTCTCTGGTTTTGGGGTGTGTCACCCAAGAACCGCCACTGCTAAGTCACTGCAGCTCAGCAGCTCCTGCGTTGAGCATCTGCCCCCTGGTGCTCAGTGTGCATCATAGCAACTGGATGGACGGTCAGACACTTAGTATATTAGCCTTTTATATATATATAGATTGTTGATATGCTATAATTAATTTACATATAGAAATTGGAAAATTGCCTATGGCTTCTTATGTGACTGACTCTTCAGAATAACCAAGTCAATTATTCAGATAGTTTACAAAAAGTAAGATTGCATGCATTTTAAACACACAGAAGAAGACATTATATACTCTTCTAAAAATAAAATACGAAAGTAAAGAAATACTATAGCCAGTTCACTTGGCCACAAAACATATGTGAATATAATTTTTTACATAGTTGGAAATTTGCATGAAACTTTTTGTGTGTTTCCTGTTTTGACACTAAAAATACCATTTCTTGCTAGATAGGAAAAATAATTATTGTTATCTTATCAATTCTTCCCAAAATGAATCTATGCATTCAGTGCAAGCACAGTCATGACTCTCAACAAGATTTTGCCATGATGAACTGATTATTCAGTAAACTTGAAGAGAACACATGTGAGAGTACCCGTGGTATTGAGCTTTCTCTACAATATATGAATATCTGCACTATAGATGTAACAATTAAAATAGGAATTGAGAATATGTCAGTGTAAAGGAACACATATTCTAGACACAGTCACATGTACATAAAAAAATGAAAGAAATGATAAGGTTGGCATTTGAAGTCAGATGATGTCCCAAAGCTATCTCTTATGACTCGTTCTGGAACCAAGTGAGAGTGTGTCTGTGTGTGTGTGTGTGTGTGTGTGTGTGTGTGTGTGTTGGGGAGGAGGCTGGGGGAAGAGGCCCCTAGTTCCCCTGGATTAACTGGGTTTCATCATCTTTTCCACACTTTCTAGTTTTTGCACTCTTCTGAAGCAGTCTGTGGTGTTGAACAGTCATAGATAAAGACCAGTCTGAAGTCATTCCCAGCAAGCCCTCAGTAATCCTCAGGAGAAGGGAAGATACACACATAAAACACAACATGGCCTCCAGAAACGTGCTGACCTTTTTACTTGGTAGGCAGCTGGGGATTCTGAGAAATGATGTGGATCTGTCAAAGTGGCTGTGGATGCTGACATAAGCCACACCAGAGTAGAGTTGGCCTTTGAAAAAATTCATGTGACTTGCCTGCTTATGCCTGTCTGTGACTTTTGAAAATGCAGAAAAAATGATTTAGGATAACAGATTCCTCCTTTTAACAGCTGTTAAAATAAAACTGCATTTTCACTCCTTTTGATTTGATATGTTTTTATGCCATATAACTTTCTTGATTTATATTGATGGGGAGTCCATTCATTCTCACATACTAAGCAGAAGCTCTCAGATACTGGGGATGGCGAGATCATGCTGGATGTCAGAGTTCTTCCACCTTTAATGTGAAAAAGCAAGGGAATAGTGATGTAGTACCAGGTCACTCCAGGACCCAGGACTCCTCTCCCTGGGCATTTTGGAGAGACAGCCACTGTATTCACCTCTAAAGCCTAGTTGCTTACCCTGATGAGAAGACATTAAGAACAGGCCATGAGATGGGTGGGGAGGTTAGGACACTTTTTTACTACTCTGATGCTATGAAAACATCATTTAGAAACTACAGCTATGTTTCTTTGTTTATTCTACTAAATATTAAAAAAATAGATCACAGGCATTTTAATATGAAAATATCAAACCTTCAGGGCCTTCTAAAGGTCATTGTTATTCTCATTGTCCCCAAAGAGTCGAAACCCCCACCCCCAGGCCCCTTTATTTCGCCATGTTGAGTAAACCTGTTCAGGCCACTGTTGACAGAAGAGAATTCATTTGACTGAAGTGAAGCCAGCCCATAGGTCATAAAGACCAGTAGTGCAAGAGCTTCCAGAAAAAAAGTTTCCCAAAGGAATTGCTGGGAAAGCAGATACTCACTCAAGAACTTGGAAATGGGCCCTGGCCAGCTTGGCTCAGTGGGTAGAGCGTCACCCATGGACTGAAGGATCGATTCCGGTCAAGGGCATGTACCTCAGTTGCTGGCTCAATCCCGGGCCCCGGTCAGGGCGTGTGAGAGGCAACAAGTCAATGTGTCGCTCTCACATTGATGTTACTCTCTTTCTCTCCCTCTCCCTTCCACTCTCTCTCTCTCTCTAAAAATCAATGGGAAAAAATATCCGCCAGTGAGGATTAACAAAAAAACAAAACAAAAAAGAACTTGGAAATGGGTGTAAAGTGGCAAATTGGACATTCAGAAGTAAGAGCTAAGCTGAAGAGAAGACAGGGAGAGCTAAGAGGTAAGAAGGGTGGTGGATATGGGCAAGCCAAAATGACCAGTAAGATTACCTTAAAATAAGGATGAAAAGTTCATACCATCACATATTCCAGGCATGAATCTCCTGTAAAGTGAAATCCAAAAGTAAACTCCAAGCATCCTTTCCCTTACCCTCTCTTCTCTCCCCTTACAACTTGTAAACCATTTCCAGAACACCCTCTTATCCTTCTCCCTCACTTACAGTTCAGGGGCTGTCGTTCTGTCTCCTTTGCCCAGTTTCTCCCAGCTCTTTATTATGCAGACAATTTAACCTCTCCATGTCCTTTGAACACCCCTCCCTGTTCATACCCCCTTCACTTGTGCATGCTATGAATTGGCTTTGTCAGAGTATAACAAGCCTCTCCTCAGAGGGTCAGGTATGGCTGTGGGATGGAAGGGAGGGTATCTGAGCTGAACTATGACTGTTAACCTCCTACTTGTGAGCAAATAAAGGCAGTGGCATGGGGGAACTTGAAGAGTTGAGGTGAAGACCTGAGGGTAGAGCTAGGAGGAAATAAACCAGGGAGCTTGGTAGAGGGAGGAGGAGACAAACTAGAGATCAGGGACCCATTATGGCCAGTCCACTGGCATCTAAGGGAAAACACAATACTTATAACATAGAGCTCCATGAACCAACATGGATAAATCTCACAATCATCCTGTTGAGAGACAAAACCAGCAGCACAGAGAAATTTAGCAATGGTGACTAGCACACGCTAGGCAGTCTTGGATATACTAGTATAGGGACATAGTAAAAGTGTCCACACCAGTGGGGCAGGAGATCCAGGTTGAACTCTATATTACCTCACACTTGGCTGACTTCCCCCAAAATTGGTATTGATGGCTCCACTTCTCACAGGGGATGCCTACCATCCGTGGAGGACTGGTAATGAAGGCAGTCTCACACAGATCATGTGAACTCTGACCACTCAGCCAAGGGAGGCTGTGAACTCCTATGGGAGAGTCTGGGTGGGTTGAAGACCAGCGAGGCCCCCTTCATAGAGGCTCAGTAGTGTGCTGAGTTTACGGGAAGAAAATACCCTTCACTTATGGTGACGATGAGGTCTCAAAATGTCCACTCAGAGGGTTTGATCTGTCTCTCCAGAAGTCAGAATCACAAATAAAATATTCAAAAGGGAAATGGCGGCCAGAGAGACAGAGAGAGAAAGGAAGATTAACCAGAAACCAGGGAGTGCTGCAAGGGACCAGCCATGTCCACATCCATCCTCCTTAGGAACCTTCTTCCCTTTGGTTTGTCTAGGGGCACACAGTGCTCCTTTTATATGACTCTTTCTTCCTATAGTGTTTGACTCACATCCACTGTCCAATGCCTGGAGTACCAATGCCAAGTGTTTCAGAAAGATCCTCAATCACTCCCACATACTCTAAAAGACAGGGTCACAATGCCCACCGCTCCTTGATCTTTCTGGGCTGGGAACAGGAATAAGAACAAGAAGTGGATTTGAAACCAGGAAGATATTGCTTCCTCTCCCTCCCTTTTTTTATTGGCTGCCTTATTCCCCCTATTCCACTCCAAGTTAATGCCAGCTTGGAGGATAAAAGAGGAGAAAGGGGCTCACTGATATGTGTGGAGGGACCTGTGTTCTGGGTGATGACCAGAGACACTCCAGTGGAATGCTGGAGCTGTGTTTAATGTACATGCACACACTGTCTGTGCATTATGTATACTTACACGTGTGCATGTGTGTGATACCAGGGTATTCAGTGGCTGAAACACTTTCTCTTTAATCTCACATCAAGCCACAGGACTATGGTTATGAGGGAGGACTGGATGCAGAGAAGGCTGGGAGCCCAGAACAGAACTCCTCATCTTCCCTGTTCTCTGCTACTCAGCCCTCTTGGTAGTGATAGCACCTTCCCCATACTCAGCCAGAATCTGCTTCACCCCTAACCTCTTTTTTGACCCCACAGTAAGTCAACAAGTCCCCTGTACTAAACTGACACAAGAACACTTGGTTTTTAAAAATATATATTTTATTAATTTTTACAGAAAGGAAGGGAGAGGAATAGAGAGTTAGAAACATCAATGAGAGAGAATCATTGATCAGCTGCCTCTTGCACACTCCCTACTGGGGATGTGCCTGCAACCAAGGTACATGCCCTTGACCGGAATAAAACCTGGGACCCTTCAGTCCACAGGCCGATGCTCTATCCACTGAGCCAAACTGGTTAGGGCAACCCTTGGTGTTTTTATTTCCCAACCTGAGAAAAGAATGCCTCTGAGTAAATTAGTTTTTGCAATAAGAAGGAGAATCATTGATGTGGCAAGACCCAGAGCAAGTGTATCAGGTAGGATCACGGACACAATGAACAGAGGAAGGAGCAAGTAGTTATTCCATTTGGAACTGGGAGTATTTGTGGAAAGGTGTGCCAAATGGAGTTGTTACTGCCTGAGAGAATGCTCCTTTCCCTTCCTGCTGTGTTCTCCTGCATAAGACAGATAGACTCAGAATTGTTACTGAGGTCTGGAGTAGTGTGGACTCTCAGCATATGGAGCAGCCTGAGGGCATATTCCACCTGGAGGCTGTGTCAGTGGGTAGTCAGTACCCATCAGTACCAAAGATTCCCCCAAATTCTGTAAATACATGTTTTTATTTAACTCAGATTTTCTTATTGTTTTTTTTTTCCTAGCATGGAGAGCTTTGATTCATGTAATAGCAGACAACTGTTTCATGAAGTTCAGCTACAGAATAAGAGAAACAATGGGAACAATGGACATGCAAGCATTTTGATACCACTTAGAAGTCTTGAGGATATTGGCAGTTTCTAGCAGATTTGTAATTTCAAGTAGCTCAGCCATTCAGAAATGTAACTTTCTTTATATCCCTACTAGTGGCCTGGTGCATGAAATTCGTGCACATGAAAAGGGGATTAATTAGAGGAAATATTTTAATATTGCTATTTGCCCTTTGTAATAGAAGTGTCAGAGATTAAAGAAAATTAGTAAAATGTATATGAAAATCTTCCTCCTGTTAGAGTTTGGGATGCACTGTGGGACCCAGAGTCAAGTCCCCGCCCACCCATGGCACCTCAAAATCCCGCAAGACCCAGACCCAGCTGGCCCCACCCTTGTCAAGCCCTGCCTGGGCACTGATGGGCATGGCCTGAGGTCCACCAGCCCGGGCTGGGGCAGGGTGTGCACCTTGAGGTCCCCTGTCAAGCCCCGCCGGGTGGGGGATGTGGCCTGAGGTCCCTTGTCAAGCCCCGTTGGGCAGGCGGTGTGACCTGAGGTCCCCTGTCAAGCCCCACTGGGCAGGGGGCCCAGCGCCATGCAGCCTCAGGTCCCTGCTGATTGCTCATTAAGGCTCCTTACAGGAACTCAGCCTCCACTGTGGGTGCAGCCATCTTTGTGATGGTGTGACAGTCAATTTGCATACTCCCTCTTTATTAGATAGGATATCTTAGGTCAACCTGCTCATGAACTCCCATTTCTACTGATGGAAGAAATTATTGAATCCTGTCCCTTGAAGGTGACTCAGTCTCTTCTAGATTAAAACTTAATCTCTCTTGTGCAATTAATTACTTATTTTGTTCTGCATTTCAATTGTGTAAATTTAAAATCCAATATCCTTATAAGGGCTGCTTTCTCCTCTTATATATACTCCCCCATGTCCCTGTCCCCTTCTTGCTTTTCCCCCTTTCCTTCTCCCTCCTTGTAGTCCTCATGCCCCTCTTCCTCACTCCTCCTCCACTTCTCCCCTTGCTTTTCTCCTCCTTTCCCTCCCCTTCTCTTTTCTCCCTACCCAATTATTACTTTCTCTGCCCCCCCACCTCTTCTGCTTCTCACTCTTCTTTCCCCTCTTCCTCTTCCCCAAGAAATCATTTAGCTACAGATGACTACAGCAAGGACCTGTCCCCTTTTCTCTCTCACCTCTCTTAGTCTTTGAGTGTTTGTGATCCCCACCCCTTATATATTTGGTGGATGGGTGTAACTGATCCTTCCTGACCTTTGGCACACACTAGCATCTGCTGCCAGTGCTGATGGCTGCTGCCGTGGCCTCCAATCAGTATAGTTGTATACTCTGGGCCATCTTCTTCCAAGTTCCAGGCCTTGTCTTGTTACCAGTCCTCTCAGCATTTCTATGGAGTCTCTTTATGAGCCTATAGCTGAAACTCACTCATGCTATTCATAAGCCCCCAGGAACTCAAGGGCACTGTCTCAGGATCTCTCCTCCCTAAATGCCAGGCTCATTTTATTTATTTATTTATTTATTTATTTATTTATTTATTTATTTATAAATCTTTATTGTTGAAAGCATTACATATGTCCCCTTTATCCCCCCATTGACCTCTTCTAACCCGCCTCCACCCCCAACCCCAGACTTTCATTACCCTATTGTCTGTGTCCATGATTATGCATATATGCATACAAGTTCTTTGGTTGATCTCTTCCCACCCACCCACCCACCTCCACATTCCTTCTGAGATTCATCAGTCTGTTCCATGCTTCTACAGTATGTCTCTGGATCTATTTTGTTCATCAGTTTATTTTGTTCACTACATTCCACATTTGAATGGGATCATGTGATACTAGTCTTTCTCTGACTGGTTTATTTTGCTTAGCATAATACTCTCCAGGTCCCTCCACGCTGTCTCAAAGGATAAGAGCTCAATTTCTGACCTCCTCTTGACTTCTCCTGTTGGTGCGGGGCACTGATAGGGTGTGTCCCTCTCAGAACTCCAGGTAGAATGTAGGGCCAGGTTCAATTCTGCTCTGGGATTCCCAATCTTTCACATTTCCTATCTCAATATTCTCTCATTCCTTTCCAAGCCTCTTTCTAGGGTCATTTCATACAGTTACACAGGTTGTGCAGTCTGTAATTAAAGTGAACCCATTCACATGTGATGCACCTTGGAGTTGTGTAGTGCACAGCATGCCTAGCAGCACATACTGATATTGTGTCCAGCCCCATCCCTAGCTCTAGAAGTGCACTATTCCCTCTTCTGGGAGAGAAGCAAACACTTTATCCTATCCTAGATCCTACTTATCTATGGCTAAAAATGCATATATCTAGGCTCTGAGCTCTAAGCTTTGGCTATCTGAGGGTCTGCATATACTTATTTCTTTTAACAAAACCCAGCTCTTGCAAATGAAAACATTAGCTTTAAAAACTAAGGTCTATTGGATGCTGCTTTTTGTCATTCTTCTATTGAAGAGGATTCCTCAGCTTCAATAGGGAAGGGGTCATGAGCAGCAATAGTGATTTTGGGAAATAAAACTCTTGGTTTCACATCCCTAAATATTTTCCCACTGCAACTTTTTGTGGTAGTTAGATAGGTCTTGGTGTGTAAGGCACAGTAGATTCACAACTGAAATTCTTCCACAAGGTCAAGAACACTTAAAAATGGTCCTATATTCAAGGGCCAACAAAAAAAGAGCTTTTCCATGTCCACCCCTCCCTGCTAAAGAGAGGGCAGATGAGAGAAGGATTGATGGGGACAAGAACCACAAAGTGATGGTAAGACAGACCCTAGGGAGCTGGGCTCTCCTGTCCTTTCCTGGGCTTGTGTCTCAGAAGGGTGCCTGGTTCAGGAAATCTCTCCTTAACCATTGACCCTGAGAATGCTCTCCACCACCCAGAGACACTTTTCTGCTGGGAGGCTCCAGCAAAGGAAATCAGGCCATAAGTTCCAGGCCCAGACAATGTTCCCCACCCCCTAATAGCAGGATTCCTGCCTCCAGCAGCTCCCAACACAGGAAACATTCTTGCAGAAGTTAACAGAACCCCTTCCTCCACTACTAGATGGCCAGGTCTAGGAAAGCTCCTTTCACCCCCTCAAGAGCATCAGCAGGGAAGACATGCTATAAACCAAGCATACCAATAGAGCACCACATAATCTCTGAAAATCATACTGTCATTATAACTATAGTCCACAATAGTAGGCCAGGGCTGCATGCCAAACCTAAAAGCGGGGATTGCCTGCTAAAGTAAAAAAAAAAAAAAGAAGAAGAAGAACCAAGTGTCTCCTAACAATACTCAAAAATGTGCAGGATATAATAAAAATCATACAAAGAACCAGGAAGGTCACAACTCAAATGAGAAATGACAACAGACTGGCCCTAGCACTGAGATACAGTAATTCAGATATCAGAATTCTCTGACAAGAATTTTAAAGCAGCCATCATAAAAATAATTACAAATTCTCTTGGAAAAAAATATAAAATCTCAGAAAACAAATAGAATTTATAAAAAAGAACTGAATGAGAATCACATGACTGAAAAATATGGTAACTATGGGGTAGCCACAGTGCAGAGATTTCTGAAAACTAAACCCAGACTATCATCCTGCCAGTGGCTAAATTACTAGTACAATGCAAATTAAATCTCAAACTTCACAGGGTATCTTCTGTTAAAGTAAGGGCATTGATTGGAAAGAAATGAGATCCTGAATATTGAAATGGGGACATATGGACAGATCCCAGTCAAGCTGGGGACAGTGGACCCCTAAATTCTGCTGAGTCTTCTCTGCCAATAGAAGCAGTCCTTCCACCCCTGTCTGAAGAGGTTAAACCTGCTGTCCCTAAAAACCTTTAATGGCTTCCCCTGAGGTAGTTTACTTCCAAACATTGCTGATTGTCCTCATAATCTACCCAACACTTGTCTTTGCTTCTTGACTAGTTTTGAATCCTAGCAGGCTCCAAAATGTGAAGTACAAAGTGTGACTCATGAGAAGGTACACTACACATCAAAAGAACTGTGTGATTTTTTTCAATTTATACAGACCAACATCTGGGGAATTTGTGTGGAAACTAATATTAAGAGTATGAGATAACAAAGTGAATAACATAAAGTTGGATTGGGCTGAATATATGAATATGAGCCCAGTAAGCAGAGATTCTGGACTCAAACATGCAGCTCAATGGGTTAGAAAAAGTGCTATCACTTTTGTTCGTTGGTTGAAACATGAACCAAAAAGTGGTCTGCACTATATAAATTTAAAATGCTAGGACTCCTTTGGTATACTGTATCTGAAAGCTTAGGGAGACTGGAATGTAAAAGTGGATTTATCATGTAAGAACTGTTCACCCACCCCGGGAGAACATACCTCTCATGACTGTGAGAAATACATTTTTGAGGGGAGCCCCAACAACTTTGAAGAGCTCTGTGATCACTCTTCTCAAAAGGTCAGAAATTATAGTGGTAATTACTGCCACTGAACGAGTATCTTTAAATTAAATGGGGATAACTGGATCCCAGGGTGATAAGCGCCAAGTAAGGGCACTTAATCGACAAAAAACAAGGTAGGCATGGTTACTGTAATAGACAGCAAAGTCAAAGAAATAATGAGAACAGTCTGACTTACAAAGATTTATGGCATTGATTAGCTGATCATTGTGTCTCTTGAAGAGAAATAGATGGGCAGTCTACTATATCCTTTCTTGAACTATATAAGTGAAGAATCCTAGGTCAAGTCCACTGAAGATTAATTTAAATCACCAAAACAGAGATATATGGCCCCCAATAACTTGTAAGACTTGAGCCAGTTTACAGACTTAGAACCCCTTGAATGAAAGGGGAGACCAGGGAGATTAAATATGGTGGCAGAGTAAGTGGATGCTGCATGTTCATGCTCCCAGGAACAAACTGGAATTACAACTAAATACAGAAAAGGTTCCTGAATAATCAACAGAAAACTCGCAGGAGAGAACCCTGATACCCAAGGACCGAAAGTTGGAGACCGCATAGAGACTGATGCGTCATCAGTGAGGAGATACACATCCTCTAACTTTAGAAGAAATTTTGGATGAAACACAACATTTAGATATTGGACTCAAGCAGAAACAATGGCTACTGTCTGAGACATTAGTCAATAATCCAAAAATTGAAGTAATAGATGGGAAGTATACCTTCAAGCCCAAGTACAATTTAAAAGATAAGAAGGCTCTGCTTAGGCTCTTAGATAAGCATAACCAGCGAGGCTTAGGAGGAATTCTCCCAGAAGATACAGAGGAAGGACTGCCAAATTCCCAGAAAGCTGTCAAGGCTTTAGGGGACCAGATATTATCTGTAAATCGTCCTAATAAGAAGAAAATTATTTTCTTCAATGATAAAGCTGTCAATTTTCTGTGGATGAAGAGTTTCAGAAACTGTGGAGGAGTGTCACTGTGGATTCAATGGAGGAGAAAATTGGAGAATATCTGAAGCGACAGGGTATTTCTTCCATGCAGGAATCCGGACCAAAGAAAGTGGTAACCTATTCAAAGAAAAAAGCCTGCTTCACAGAAAAAAACTATTTAAGACTCATAATGACTACATGGCTGGAGTGCTAAAGGACTACTCTGACATTGCTCCTGGCAAATAGTAAACAGTTTTGTAGGATAAATCAGAATTTAGCCTCTTGGATTTTGCAAATCATCAAGGATGGATAGAGTCATCTTGCCAACCTGAATGCTAGCTTTACAGCCCAACGCTCAGGGGGCTTGACGGTATCATCTAAAATGTTATTGTCAAGACCCATGTCAAGAAGCTTTTTAAAAAATGTTCTTATTGAATTCAGAAAGAGGAAGGGAGAGGGGGGAGAGAGAGAGAGAAACATCAATGAGAGAGAAACATCGATTGGCTGCTATGTTTTATTCTAGAAGTTTTAAGATTTCTGGTTTTACATTACCATGGGTTTATAATTTAGCTTGAAATCTTGACGTGTGATGCCTCCCGCTTTATCCTTCTTAGGATTGCTTTGGCTATTTGGGCACATTTGTGGTTTTATGTAAACGTTAGGATTGTTTTTATACTTCTGTAGAAAATGCCACTGGAATTTTGATAGGGATTGTATTAAATCTATAAATGGCTTTGCATAGTATGGACATTTTAATAATGTTATTCTTTTAATCCATGAACACAGGATATCTTTCCATTTATTTGTGTCTTTAATTTCTTTTATCAATGTTATATAATTTTCAGTTTGGCGATCTTTAACCTCCTTGGTTAAATTTATTTCTAAGTATTTTATATTGTTTTCCATAGTATTGTAAATGGGATTGTTTTCTTTATTTCTTTTTAGATGAGTTATTGTTAGTGTATAGGAATACTACTGATTCTGTATGTTAATTTTGTATGCTGCAACTTTATTGAATTTGTTTATTAGATTGAATAGTTTTTTGGTGGAGTCTTTAGAATTTTCTCTATATAAAATCATGTCATCTTCAAGTAGAAATTATTTTACTTCTTCCTTTTATTTGTTCTGGTGCCTTTTATTTCTTTTTTCTACCTGGTTGCTTTGGCTAGGAATTTCTGTTCTGTGTTGAGTAAGAATGGTGAGAGTGGGCAACCTTGTCTTGTTTTTGATCTTAGAAAAAAGCTTTCATTGTTTCTCCACTGGGTATGATGTTAGCTCTAGGCTTGTCATGTATGGCTTTTATTATGTTGAGGTATGTTCTGTACCCATTGTATTAAGAGTTTTTATCATGAACAGATTGAGTTCTGTCAAATGTTTTTTCTGTGTCTTTTGAAATAATCATAGGATATTCTTCTGTCACTATATTAATGTGGTTTATCACATTGATTGATTTGCATACATTAAACCATTATTGCATCCAGAAAAAAAAGAAAGGGGAGTCCAGGTCTCTGAAGGAAGGACCCCCTCCATACAGCCAAAAATATATACTGTAAATCTTTATGCCAGGATTTACCAAAGGGACATATGGCCTTTTAACAGGATGATTATGCATTGGGGGGAAAATAATCAAACATTTCAGGGAGTATTGAGCACTGCTTCTGGACTGACACTAATTCCAGGACACTCAAAGTGTTTCTGGGGTCTACCAGTCAGAGTGGTGGTTTATATAAGTCAGGAGATCAATGGAGTTTTAGATCAGGTATGTCTTACAGTGGGTCCATTAAGTATCCAAACTCATCCAATGGTTATTTCCCCAGTTCCAGAATGGATAATTGGAGTAACTGGAAGAATGCCCACATTGGTTATTCTCAGTAACTGGCAGAATGCCCACATTGATTCCCTGACCTGTGGGGTGAAAGATATTTACCTAAGAAAATAGTAAACCAAAGGCAATACCACATTCCTGGAGGGATTTCTGAGTCTAGTGATGCCATTTAGAACCAGAAGCATGCAGGGATGGTGATTCCCACTACATCCTCATTCAATTCACCTATTTAGCCTGTGTAGAACACAGATGGATCTTGGAGGATAACAGTTTATTATAAACTTAGCCAGGCGGTGACTCTAATTGCAGCTACTATTGTAGTTGTGATTTCATTACTTGAGCAAATGAACACATACCTTGGTACTTGTTATGCAGCTATTGATCTTGCAAATGCTTTTTTCTCACTAACTGTTTGTATAATCACCAGAAGCAGTTTGCTTTGAACTGGCAAGACCAGCAATACATCTTCACTGTCCTACATCAGAGATATATCAACTTTCCAGCCCTATGTCATAATTTAGTTTGTGAAGATCTTGATCAATCTTCCCTTCTACAAGACATCTTAAAGTTCTATTACACTGATGACAATAAGCTGATTGGACCTAGTGAGCAAGAAGTAGCAACTACTCTAGAATTCAGGGCTTCCCTGAGTGTCCCTGGGCTCCAGCTTGAAGCTCAGTAATTTTCATGCAGTTTCCTGAGGCAAAGCCTTCTCTAAAAGCACTTCTATCCCAACCCATTATTTTTTTAAAATATATTTTTATTGAATTCAAAGAGAGGAATGGAGAAACATCAATGATGAGAGAGAACCACTGATTGGCTGCTTCTTGCACGCCCCCTACTGGCGATCGAGCCCACAACCTGGGTATGTGCCCTTGACTGGAATCAAACCTGGGACCCTTCAGTCTGCAGGCCGACTCTCTACCCACTGAGCCAAACCAGCTAGGGCCCAGCCCATTATTTGCAACCTGGAGCCAAACTGCCATCACTCAGCATCATAACAGGGCCCAATACAAAGGGAGATTATTAAGGGAATCTGAGGATAAACCTTCAACAGGAGACCAGTCTATTTCTTTAGACCCAAAAAGATAAAAGGATGGTTTAAACTAGAAGCGGTTTTTGACACCATGCCCATGAGCAAAAAAGTGTGTATGTGATTGTATGTGGAGGGTGTGGAGAGCGGGTCCTTGCCAGTACACACTTTACCCTGTAGATCTCCTGATGTACTTCATTCCTCTTTAACTCCCCACCTTTCCCAGATACTCCCATTCCTCACTTTTGGATAAGCTAAACTGGGGAGACCTGGGGGCACTGGCCTCAAAGCCTCAGTACCAAACTGTTTTTCCATGTTCGCCATTAAGACCCAGCTCTGCAGATGAGACCAGACTGCTGACCTTAGTATAACAACAACTAACAGTTTTAAGCACTAGTTGCCAGCAGTGTGATCAAAATATACAGGTTACTCTCCCTCTAATCCTCAAAATAATCCTGGAAGCATTTTACCAAAGGGAAAATTGAGGCCCAAGGAGGAATAGTAACTTGCCAAAAGTCACATAGCTAGTGGGCAGCCAGCAGAAACAGGATTTGAACCCCTTGGATCTAACTCCAGAGCTAACACTAACTACTGCAGCAGCAACTCTGCCTCCCCGTGGAAACAGGCACCCTTCACTATTCACTTTCTGTGCTTGGTGGGAAATCTGGAGAATGAAAGTTCCAGACTAAACTACAAAATGTCACTTGGCCATATAAGGTCTACTCAGGGCAATCAATACAATCTGAGTGGGGAAATAAGAGTCTGTGATGTCACAGGCTTTGGGACCAACCAACCACAGGTGAAACCGCTCTCTCCCTCATCTATTCCCTCAGTCTCACAAGCTCTCTCTGCACATAGTCTAAGAGTCAGAGCTTCTTTGCAGCTCTGCACCTGCTATGGCTCTCCTGGGACAGGAAGGTCAGAAACTGCTCCAACATGAGTAGCTCTAAGATCTGCTTCATGTTGTGCATCTCAGGCCAAAGCCACCGAACCATGGCAAAGCTCCAGGAGCCACCTAAGGGTTTCTCCAGGGGCCAACGGCAGAACCCACAGAAATGCAGATAGGAGGCCTCCATGCTGGACCTTTGGTCAGCAGGGACAGCTCCTGGCTCCAGTTGCAGGAATATCTTCAGTTTCACAACCAGGAGCCCTTTTTGCTCCTGGGAGCCCAGGTCAGGCCATTGTCAGACTCCTGGATCATTTTGGCCTTGAAATCAACCTCAACTGCAGGCAAAGTTTCCCCTAGCACCTCTTGCAACAATAAACAGCATGTGCAATTGTCAGTGTTGCCGAGGCTTCATGTCCCAGCCCATAAACCCAACTCTATCCCTGGTGGAGCTGTTTCCAATACTTTGGCTTCTGTGGGTTCGGATATGTGATGCACCTACCTGCTTATATTGTTTCCATCAGGGTCCATGAAAAGGCACAATGGCAGATAGCTCTCTACTCTCTGTCTTAAATCCATGCAGGACTGGATGCTGCTCTCACACAGGAAGTACAAGCACTAAAGTCTGGTGTCCAAAAACCAATAGTACTGGCTCCAAACCAAAGTGATGACAACTTTACCAAATGACAACATAGCATCTGACTGCCCTACAACTTACCACTGACCACCCGGGTGGGAAAATCTGACTCCAGGAGTGGGACCAGCAAGGGACCAATTGGAAGACAATAGAGGTGGGGCATCAGACAAACCTCAAAATCTGAGAACCCTCCGGTGGTAGCTGAAAGGTGAGAGGAATAGAAGGGTTAGGTAGGTGGACGCTCTGGTCTTTAAGAGAAGAAAATAAAAAGTTAGACCAAGGCCATTATGAGCTGTGAATCAAAGAATAGAATCACAAAGAAAGCTTATTAAAATGGAAATTCTAGCCCTGGCTGGTGTGGCTCGGTTGGTTGGAGTGTCATCCAGTACTGTGAATTCTAGAACTATGGCAAGATCCAGTGCCTCAGAGTGTTGTGATGGGTCCCAGAAATATAATTTTTAAACAAACTCTGCCTAGAAACTCATCCTACATATAGAGGTTTGAGAATTACTGGGCACATCATAACAGATTTTCAGGAGGGCAATGTGGACTTCAAGAAGGAATTTATCTGCTGAGATGAACTCCCCATGGTCAATCCAGGGCCCAAATTTAATAAATAATAAGAGCTTACCAGCTATTTGCTGACAGGGGCTTCCTCAGGGGAATTCAGACTGAACTCTGAGCTTCCAGCACATTGCCTGGTTTGTTTATGCCATCTCAGTCAACCACTACAGGGAAACACTGGTTTCCTCTTTTCTCCCGTGGACTGAGAACTGCCCTATCCATTCAGAACTTCATATTTGGATACTTCAGTTACATAAAGCAGACACAATTGAGAACCTGAGTAAGAACTTTCACTATAAAAGACAGCCTCCCCTTTGTCTCAGTGGAGCAAAATAGAAGTTGCTACCTAAATCTGTGTCTCCTGAGCTGCAGCTCCTTTTGGGGCAAATAAAAGCCTTTTATTCTTTATCACAGTCTAAAATTTATTTTGGTTTACATTCCCAACCGCTCCTAGTATTCTTGAGCTGAAGGGAGAGAAGCCCTGGCTAAGATCAAGAACATGACAGGCCTCACCCAACCCCCTGGGACTTAGAGGCCTCTAAGACCGGAAATGGAATCCCTTCCAAAGAAAAGCTCCAGCCCCTCTAACGTCAGCAATCTTCTATCCACACCCCCCACCCGCAGGGAAGGGTGGCCTGCGGCCTGCTGGGAGTTGCAGTCCGCTGCGTGGCCCCACGCCTGCGCATTGGATACTGCACCAATCGAGCTGGGAGAGCCGTGGGCGCCCAGGCGGTGAGTCCCGGTGCGTCCGGAGGGCGTGGCCGTCCCTGGGGCGCGGGGAGTGGGGCTCCCTTCCCGTATGGGCTACAAAAATTTGCAGCCTCCAGGCCTGACCTGGTGGCGGGCCCCTGTCCCGCCTGGGTCCCCGCTGCCGCTCCTTGAGACTCGGCCGGGCCTTCCCGGGGGTCCTCTGGGGCTGGCGTCGCCCCTCCAGGAAGCGAGACATCTACGCCTGGAAGAGCGCTGGGGCCGCGCCCTTGCCACCAGCATTCGATTTTAAACCAGCTTTTAGATATTTAGGGACTTGTCCCCCTATCATTTCCCCTAGTGCCCTCTTTTCACGACGCCCAGTGCCTCTTTCCGCACACCTCTCTATCCACGGCCCGGTGAGCGCGGGCTCATTCCGTAGGGTTTGGAGAGAAGCCATCAGCCCCGAGGGGAAGTGAAGTTTTCATCCGGAAGGGCCGATGGGAGAAAACCCGGAGGGTCAGTTCCGTGAGAGACGTGGGGTAAGGTTTGTGTCAGTAAGGGAAGAGCTGCCCAGCTGTGAGGCTGGAGTCCACGAAAGGTGGGTCCCCAGACTAAGCCTTCGGGGTTCCTGGATGCCCTCCAGCGATCCTTAAGTACCTACTCAGGGGAATAGAAGCTTTCTAGCAACGAGTTCTCGCGAGCAGAGCTGTCTCTTGGCCGGGCATATTGCTGTTCCCTTTCCATCCAATTGGATCCGTCAAAAGCAATTTTATGAAGAGGATGTTACAAAGAGGCGCAGGGTGTCATATAAGAAACTAGCCCAGGGATGAAATGGGAACAGAGTGAAGTTTTTGAGTGACCAGGCAGGAAGAGATTCAGGGTTTTGTTGGTTTGTTTGTTTTGTTTTGTTTTCCCCTTGATCGCGTCCAGGAAAGGAGACCGGTATGTGAGCTGTGTGGGTAAATTCAGAGAGGACCCATAGCACACGGGCAGGTACCAGTCGTCACACCTTTGCAGACATATATGTTACCACCTATGTGACCTCGGAGATTGCACTAAGGACATTTGGATGTTTTTAGACATGAGCATTGCAGGAGTCTATAGTTCTAACCTCATCACCATTTCTCTCTGGCATTTGCTATGGTTCCTGGGACATGCTATTCAGTCCGCTGAAGCCTCAAGCCTCAGTGCCCTCATCTGTATTCAGGGCATAATACTAGTACCCACCTCCTAACATTGGTTGAGGGCTAACTGGCTTAGAACAGCACCTGGCACTTAGCATGCTGAACATGATAACTGTCCTTCATTATTAATGCAGACCAGATTCCTGATGGCCTGCCCTGTGCAGTGTATTTTTCTCATGAGAAAGCCACTTGGAATGCATTGCATGATGAGGTTCATGGTGATGTTGGCTGAACTACACATACCTGAAGTGGAGAAGAATGAGGGATTGATGAGTTGCTGCCTTTGCAAGGCATGGCTCTCCCTAAGATGCCGGTGATTGAAGGTGACTGAGGGTTACTCAAAGCTAGGTTAACTTCCAGGTTTGCTCACCTCTATTGTAAATATTGCTCCCTCGTATTTTTTCTTTGGCTTAGCTATATTCAGAGACACAAGAAAATTGTTACTAGACTAGGAGTGAAGATACAGGCCACCAGATGTATATGGGTTCGTTTAAGGGAAGAGATTCTTAGCCCTGGGTCCAGGAATTCTAGAAAAGAGCTGTTCAGTAGAACTTCCTGCAACAGTGTCTACTGAGCATTTGAAATGTGAACAATATGAATAGGAAATTGATTTTTATATTTAAATAATTTAAACTTAAACTGCCACATGGGACTATTGTCTACCATATTGGACAGAACAATTCTAGAGGATCTTGAAGTTTTAGTGAACTTTTTGAAACTGGATGTAGAATTTGAAGTGCTATGTGTATTTTTCTAGGAAGTGAGTCCATTGCTTTCATCAGATTTTCAGAACCACTGAAAATATTACAATCTGCTACTTTAGAGCTTTGCTGAAAAGCAAGCAATTAAGGGAGATAAGAATGCCCTGTTAACCACTGCTCTTTCTCCTTTCTCATTTGACCTTTCCTCAGCTTTAGATCCTCCACCCAAGAAATATACAAAGAAACAAATTGGGAGTCTGAGACTTTAGGCCCAGATACATTGGACACTGCGGGAAGGGGGCAATGGCTGTTGCCCTGGGTTGTGCAATCCAGGCCTCCTTGAATCAGGGCTCAGTGTTTCAAGAATATGATACTGACTCTGAAGTCTTCCGTCAGCGCTTTAGGCAGTTCCAGTACAAAGAAGCAGCCGGGCCTCATGAAGCTTTCAACAAACTTTGGGAGCTTTGCTGTCAATGGCTGAAGCCAAAGCTGCGTTCTAAGGAGCAAATCCTGGAGCTTCTAGTGTTGGAGCAATTTCTAACAATTTTGCCCACAGAGATAGAGACCTGGGTGAGGGAACATTGCCCAGATAATAGAGAAAGAGTTGTATCACTGATAGAAGACTTACAGAGAGAACTTGAGATACCAGAGCCACAGGTAAGAAAAGAATTTGGGATCTGGGTAATTATTCTAAAAGAAGTAGCAGACACATCTGGTACTAGATCAGTCATTTTGTCTTTTTGTCCCAGGACCTCCCTGCAGTGATTTTTATATTTTCCTTTTGTTGGAATCAGCAAATGGGTCAGTGATTCTCAATTATTAAACCAAACTCTTTAAATATTTGGTCGTGTCCCTTTTACTGTCCTATAGATAGTATAATCTACTTATATACACAAAATCAAAACCATCATATAATAAGTGCTCTGTGGTTTGTGAGCCAAAAACAGCCCAAGGTCTGTTTTTATACAGCCCATGAGCTAATAACGGTTGTTACTTTTTCAAAGTGTTGTTTTTAAAAAAAGAATAGGCAACAGACCAACATAACCCAGAAAGCCTAAAATATTTACTATCTGGTTCTTTCCAAAAAGGTCTGCCAACCATAAGCCAAGTAGGGTTTAGAAGTAATATAAAAGAAAAGGAACATAGTGTCTTATAAACTAATGGGCATTTCAGCATTCACATGTCTGGACTTGAGCATACTAGAAGACCTCATGAAGTTGTCAGATGCTTGCCTCACTGCACAGACTTGCTGTGAAGGCAACAAGCAGAAATTCAGACCAATATAACTCAAACACTATAAATGGTGTTGCTGCTGGTCATGTGATTTTCCAAAATGACAAACAACTTTGGTTAATCTGAACAATTAGTATAGTATTTCTTTGATTTTCAAATTATTGCTTTCCTAGAAAAGTTAAGTCAAGCTAACATTTGCAAAAATATTTTGTGATTATATGACCAACAAGGTGAGGTTCTTGACAGATTCTTTTTACCTATATGAATATTTGAGGGGGACACTCCAAAGTTGGTAAGGACCTGGAACAATTCTGCACTGAGGGCATTATCTATACTCCCATCTCTGCCCATTAACATCAGTGATGAGAGAACCATGGATCGGCTGCCTCCTGCACACCCCCCTACTGGGGATCGAGCCTGCAACCCGGGCATGTGCCCTTGACTGGAATCAAACCCAGGACCCTTCATTCCACAGGCCAATGCTCTACATACTGAGCCAAACCGGCTAGGGCTATTGGGTTGATTCTTGTATGTGCCTTTACCAGGCATCAAACCCGCAACCTTTGTGTATTGGGACAACACTCTAACTGAGCTACCTTACATTATCTATATACTCCCATCTCTGCCCACTAAATTCTGATAGCTACCACCTACTACAATATCTAAAATAACTCCTGGGGGTGGTGGCCCTACCCTCTTTCAGAACCACCTAATAAAACCTGCTTGGGGCTTGCTATAGCTGAGCACAGGACAGCATCTTTGGAGAAGGGAGGAAGTGCTTCTAGTTAGGCATTAGTGGCACTGAAGTCTTGTGTGTTGATGGGATTCTGTGGTTAGCCTGAATGAACAGGATTCTTCCAAAGTTTCCTGACCCTAGGATAGAATAGTTTATAGTTTCCCTTCCTTTCTGTGTCTCCTTGTTTGGCTTACCACATGAAATTTTGTCTTCATGCAGTCTAATCCTGCATTGCCAGTATGATAGGCACCAGCCAAAGGTGGTTCTTGAGCACTAGAAATTTGGCTAGTCCAAATTGGGATATGCTGTAAGTATAAAATGCATACCACATTCTGAAGACTTAAGGTGAAAAATAAAGTAGGTGAAATATATTATTAATAATTCTTCATACTGATTACATTATGAAATTGTGTTATTTTATATATGTATATTTTGTTAATGCATATTATATTATTATTTCTTTTATTTTTTTTCATATGACCACTGGAAAATTTAAAATGACTTTGTTGGCTTGCATTATATTGCTCCTGGGCACTGATGGTCTAGATATTAGAGTGATGGGTTCTGGCATTTCCCCCAGATTGACAGGCAGGAAATACTCTTGGAAGACCTCGCAGCAGTTGGAATGGCAGACATACCACCAAACATCCACGTGGAAGTACCCCCACTCCAAGCACTGGGACCTGTCCCCGAGGCCCCGGTCGCAGATGCGTGGATCCCACAGGAGCTGAGCTACGGTGCTGCTGGGGAAGGCCAGTCCTTTCTGGACCCTGGTAAGCCAAAGATTTTATTTCCTTTCCTTGATTTCTTTTTGAGAACTCAGGAGCTATCCAGGGTTTGGTTTGGTTAGAAACACGGAATAAGGGATGAAAATGGATAAAGAGTAAGTGTGGAAACGTCTCTCTGAGAATAGCTAGCCACAAAACACGTTAGATTAACCTGGATTCAAGAAGTTTATTTTTCACTTTTTTTAGTGCAATAAACATAATCATATATTAACTTCTTAACCATTTTTGCATGTACATTTCAGTGGTAATGAATATATTTATAATGTTGCAAAACCATCACCACTACCCATGTCTACAACTGTTTTCATCTGTAAAACTGAAACTTTGTACCCATTTACACAATAACTGCTCATTTCCACCTCCCCCCAACCCCTGAACGACCATTTAAATTTTTGTCTCTAAGAATTTGACTACTGTATGTACCTCATATAAATGGAATCATATAGTGTTTGTCTTTTAGAGACTGTCTCATTCACTTAGTGTAATGTCCTCAAGGTTCATTCATGTTGTAGTATATGTCAGAATTTCTATTCTTTTAAAAGTTGGATAATATTCTATTGTGCATATATGTTATATTTAATATATCCATTTTTTCATAAATGTATATTAGGTTGCTCTTATGTTTTAGCTGTCATGAGCAATGCTTCCCTGAGTAGGGGTGTAAATCTCTTTGAGACCCTGCCTTTACTTCTTTTGGGTATATAACCAGAAGTGGAATTGCTTGATTATATGATTATTCTATTTTTAAACTTTTGAGGAACCAGCATACTGTTTTCCACAGTGGATGTACCATTTTACATTCCCACTAACAGTGCACAAGCTTTGCAATTTCTCCACATCCTTGCTAACACTTGTTATTTTCTGATTGTTGGTTTTTTTTTTTTATAATAGCATTCCTAATGGGTGTTAGGTGGTATCTCATTGTAGTTTTTTTTTTTTTAATCCTCACTTGAGGATATGTTTTTTATTGACTTTTAGAGAGAGAGAGGAGAAAGAGAGAAACATCAATGTGAGAAACATCAATCAGTTGCCTTCCTTACACGCCCTGACCAGGTATCAAACTCACAACCTAGGTATGTGCCCTATCTGGGAATTGAACCTGCAAACTTTTAGTGTATGGGACAATGCTCCAACCAACTGAGCCACCTGGCCAGGGCTAATTGTAGTTTTGACTTGCGTTTTCTAAATGATTCGTGACATTGAACATCTTTTCATGTGATTTTTGACCAGGAATATATCTTCTTCTTCTTCTTTTTTTTTTTTTTTACCAGTCTGGATGAACACACTTTATTTAGTTTTTGTTGTTTTACATTTTTATTGAATTTATTGTGACATTGGTTAATATAATTATATAGGTTTCAAGTGTACAATTCTTAAGACATCATCTTTACATTGTATTGTGTGTACAACCAAAAGTCAAGTCTCCTTCCATCACCATTTATCTGCCCTTTACCCTCTTCTACTCTCCCCATCCCCCTTTCCTTCTGGTAATCACCATACTATTGTCTGTGTCTGTGAGTTTTTGGGGTGTTTTTTTGTTTGTTTTTTTGTTTTTTACTTAAAAATGTCTATTCAGTCCTTTGCACATTTTTTAATTGGGTTGTTTGGCTTTCTTTGTTGAATTTTAAAGTTCTCTTAGTATGGGTATTAATTCCTTATCAAATACTAGAGGCCCGGTGTACGAAATTCATGCACGGGGGGGGTGTCCCTCAGCCCAGCCTGCACCCTCTCCAATCTTGGATCCCTCTCACAATCCAGTACTGCTGGCTCCCAACTACTTGCCTGCCTGCCCTCCCCTGCAGGCCTGGTCACACCTAACAACCCTCCCCTGTAGGGCTGGTCCCCCCACAACTGCTCTCCCCTGCAGGCCTGGGTCCCCCCACAACTGCTCTCCCCTGCAGGCCTGGTCCCTCCCAACTGCCCTCCCCTGCTGGCCTGGTCCCTCCCAACTGCCCTCCCCTGCTGGCCTGATCCCTCCCAACTGCCCTCCCCTGCTGGCCATCTTGTGGTGGCGATCTTGTGTCCACATGGGGGCAGCCATCTTGACCACATGGGGGCAGCCATCTTGTGTGTTGAGTGATGGTCAATTTGCATATTACTCTTTTATTAGATAGGATAGAGGCCTGGTGCATGGGTGGGGGCCAGCTTGTTTGCCCTGAAGGGTGTCCTGGATCAGGGTGGGGGTTCCCTTGGGGCATGGGGCGGCCTGGGTGAGGGGCCTGTGGTGGTTTGCAGGCCGGCCACGCCCCCCAGTGACCCAAGCGGAGGCTCTGGTATCTGGGATTTATTTATCTTCCATAATTGAAACTTTGTAGCCTTCAGCAGAGGCCTGGGCTGGCCAGGGTGTGCAGGAAGCTTGGCTTCCTCCATTGCCAGGGAAACCCAAGCCTCCTGCTTGCTCTGTGGCCACAGCCATCTTGGTTGGGTTAATTTGCATACTTGTTCCTGATTAGCTGGTGGGCGTGGCTTGTGGGTATAGTGGAGATACAGTCAATTTGCATATTATTCTTTTATTAGATAGGATATGATTTGTAAATACTTTTTGCATTCTGTGGTCTTTTTTACTCTGTTGACACTGTCTTTAGATGAACAAATGTTTAAATTTTTCATGAAGTACTGTGTCTACTTTTCCTTTTATTGCCTGTGCTTTTCTTGTCATATCCAAGAAAACATTGCCAAATGAAATGCCATTAAACTTTTGCCTTATGTTCTTCTAAGGTCTTACTTTTAGGTCTTTGATCCATATTGAGCTAATTTTTGCATATGGTGTTAGGTAAAGGTACAACTTTGTTTATTTATTTTTGTGTGTGCGTGCATATTCAGTTTTTCCAGCATCATTTCTTGGAAAGGTTGTCTTTTCTCCATATGATGATCTTGGTATCTTTGTTAAAAGTCATTTGACCATATATTTGATGGTTTCCTTCTGGGCTCTCTATTCTAATACATTTGTCTGTATGTCTGTCTTTATGTCAGTACCAAACTATTTAGATTACTGTAACTTTGTAGTAAATTTTTGAAATCAGAAAATGTGAGTCCTCTAACTTTGTTCTTTCTTTTCAATATTGTTTTGTCTATTTGAGGTCCCCGGAGGTTCCATATGAATTTTAAAAGGGGCTTTTCTTATTCTGCAAAAAATGTCATTTGGATTTTGATAGATTACATTGACCCTATAGACCATTTTGGATAGTGTTAACATCTTAACAATATTAAATCTTCTAATCCATGAATGTGGAATGTATTTCCATGTATGTATTCTTTAATTTCTCTTACCAATGTTTTATAATTTTCATTGTACATTTTTCATCTACTTGTTTAAATTAGTTCCTAAGTGTTTTATTCTTTTTGATGCTGTTATAAATTGAATTGTTTTCTTAATTTCCAGAATTGTTCATTGTTAGTGTATAGCAATGCAACTAATTTTTGCATGTTCATTTTGTATCCTATTATGTTGCTGAATTCATTAGAACAGTTTTTAAATAGAATCTTTAGGATTTCCATTAGATCATATAATCTACTAATAGAGATTATTTTACTTCTCCCTTTACATTTTGAGTGCCTTTTACTTCTTTTTCTTGCCTAATTGCTCTGCCTACAACTTCCAGTACTGAGTTTAATAGAAGTGGCCAAAGTGGGCATCCTTACCTTCTACCTAACTTTAAAGAAAAAGCTTTCAGTCTTTCACAATTGAGTATGATGTTCCCTGTGTTTTTTTCATATATGCCTTTTATTATGTGGAGGTAATGTCCTTCTGTTCCTATTTTGTTGAACGTTTTTTATCATTAAAGGATGTTGAATTTTGTTTAATGCTTTTTCTGCATCAATAGAGATGATCATGTGGGTTTTTTTCATTATGTTAATGTGTGCATTACACGGATTGATTTTCATATGTTGAAACATCTTTATATTGCAGGAACAAATGCAACTTGTTTATGGTGTATGATCATTTCTTATTTTCAATTACAGTTGACATACAATATTATATTAGTTTCAAGACATTATATAACTTAGCAAGTGTTCATCCTGATAAATATCATACCTATCTGACATAATATTATTAGAATATTGACTATATTCCCTATGCTGTACTTTACATCACAGTGACTATTCTGTAACAACCAATTTGTACTTCTTAATCCCTTCACCTTTTTCACCCATCTTCCCAGCCTCCCTCCCATCTGGCAACCATCAAAATGTTCTCTGTGTCTATGAGTCTATTTCTGTTCTGTTTATTCATTTCTTTTATTTTTTACATTCAGTTTTTGATAGATATGTGTTTATTGCTATTTTATTGTTCATATTTTGATCTTTTAAAAAATTCTTCTTTTTAAAGAAGACCCTTTAACATTTCATGTAATACTGGTTTGGTGGTGATGAACTCCTTTAGCTTTTTCTTGTCTAGAAAGCTCTATATATGTCCTTTGATTCTAAATGATAGCTTTCCAGGTAGACTAATCTTGGTTGTAGGTCTTTGCTTTTCATCACTGAATATTTATTGCCAATCCCTTCTAGCCTTGCAAAGTTTCTGTTGATAAATCAGCTGACAGTTTTATGGGAGCTCCCTTGTAGGTAACTAACTGCTTTTACCTTGCTGCTTTTAAGATTCTCTCTTTGTCTTTAACCTTTTGCATTTTAAGTATGATGTGTCTTGGTGTGGGCCTATTTGGGTTCATCTTGTTTCTGACTCTCTGTGCTTACTGGACTTGTATATCTATTTCCTTCACCAGGTTAGGAAAGTTTTCTGTCATTATTCTTTCAAATAGGCTTTCAATTTCTTGCTGTCTCTCTTCTTCTGGCACCCCCATGATGCAAATGTTGATACCTTGAAATTGTCCCAGAGTCTCTTTACACTATCTTCATTTTTTGGATTCTTGTTTTCTTTTCTTGCTGTTCTGATTGGGTGTTTTTTTGCTTCCTTATAATTCCAAATCACTGATTTGATTCTTGGCTTCGTCTACTGTTGACTCCCTGTAAATTATTCTTCATTTCAGGTAGTGTATCCTTCATTTATAATGTGATAACTACAGATTTAAAGGTCATGTGCAGGAGACAACCAATTGATGTGTCTCTCTCACTATAGTATCTTTTTCAAGCTTTGATACCATGGTAATGCTGGCCTCACAGAATGAGTTAGGAAGTGTTTCTGCCTCTGATTTTTTTTTTAATTTCAGAAGCATTGGTATTAGTTCTTCTCTAAATATTTAATGGAATCCATCAGAGAAGTCATTAGGTCCATTTTCATTACGGATTAAAAATCTCCTTGCTAATTCTAGGTATATTGAGATTTTTGCTTCTTTATGATTTAGTCTTGGTAGGTTTTGTGTTTATAATTGTCCATTTCATTTGGTTATCAAACTTGCTGACATACTATTTTTCATAGTACTCTCTTATAATTCTTTTTAGTTATGTAAAATCATTGGTAATGCCCCTACTTTCACGTTTATTTTAGTGATTTGAGCCTTCTCTCTTTTTTCTTAGTCCATTTAGCTAAAGGTTTGTCAACTTTGTTGATTTTTTTTAAAAAACCAGCTTTTGGTTTCATTGATTTTTTTTTCTAGTCTCTATTTTATTTATCTCTACTCAATCATTAATGTTTCCTTCTTTCTGCCAGCTTTGGGATTAGTTCTTTTTTTTCTTTTCTTCGTTCCATAAATTGTGAAATTATGTTGTTTTGGGGTCTTTCTTATTTATTAATATAAGTATTTATATACAGGGTGGGGCAAAAGTAGGTTTATAGTTGTGAGTTCATGAAACAGTTTATTCTTGTATTAGTATTTATTAATTTTTGAAGTATTTTCCATATGAACTATAAACCTGTTTTTGCTCCATCCTGTATAGCTATAAATTTCCCCCTTAGGCCGAAACCGGTTTGGCTCAGTGGATAGAGCGTCGGCCTGCGGACTGAAAGGTCCCAGGTTCGATTCCGGGCAAGGGCATGTACAATGGTTGCGGGCATATCCCCGGTAGGGGGTGTGCAGGAGGCAGCTGATCGATGTTTCTCTCTCATCGATGTTTCTAGCTCTCTATCCCTCTCCCTTCCTCTCTGTAAAAAATCAATAAAATATATTTTAAAAAAAAAATTTCCCCCTTAGCACTGCATTCATTGTGCCCCATAAGTTTGGATATGTTGTGTTTTCATTTTCATTTATCTCTAAGTATTTTCTAATTTCCCTTGTGATTCCTTCTTTGACCCATGGGTAGTTTAAAACTATGTTATTTATTTTTCACATATTTGTCAATTTCCCCATTTTCTTTCTGTTATTGTTTTCTAACTTCATCCTGTTGTGGTATATCTCTTTTGAAATCAATTGAGAGTTATTTGTGCTCTAACATATGGTCTACACTGAGTGGCCAGATTATTATGATCTCTGAACGCATAATAATCTGGCCACTCAGTATATATATATATATATATATTAGAGGCCCGGTGCATGAATTTGTGCATGGTTGGGGTCCGGCAGCCTGGCCAGGGGGAGGGGACATGGGCGGTTGGCTGGCCTGCCTGCTGGTCGAACTCCTGGTCGAGGGGATAATTTGCATATTAACCTTTTATTATATAGGATATACATTGAGTGGCCAGATTATTATGCATTCAGAGATCATAATAATCTGGCCACTCAGTGATATCCTAGATATATAGGGTATCCCCAAAAATGTATATACACACTTTGAATAATTATAAAGGCAGTGTTAATTAAAATACATTTTATTTTTTAAATTGAACTGTCAGCTGTAAAAGTGTGTGTACATTTTTTGGGATATGCTGTATATTACCAATGGGGAGGAACCTCTATCATTTTGCTATTTTTTTTCTATATGTCTTATAGCTTTTTTGTTCCTTACTTTCTACATTACTTCTTTTGGGTTTAGTTGATTGTTTTATATCAAAATGCTTAAATTTCTTTATCATTTATTTTTGCATTTATTGTATCGCTGTTTTCTTTTAATCTGTAATCAAAGTGGTTTCCATGGAGATTACACTTAACATCCTAAAGTTATGTTCTAATTTGAATTTATAACATCTTAATTACAATAACATCCAACAACTCCACTTTTTTACAGCTCCATCCCTACTCAGTTGTTGATGTCACAAAATTACATTTTTATAGAATATGTGCCCCAAAACAAACAAATAATTATTTTAAATGCATTATTCTCTTAAATTATATAGAAAGGAAAATGGTGAGTTACAAATAAGTTACCATAATACTACACTTAGACTATTAATTGTGTTTTTAAAAATATATTAGTCATTTAAATCATGTAGAAAACAAAAAGTGGAATTATAAATCATTGTTACAATAATACTAGATTTTATAATTGTCTACCTATTTACCTTAATTGAGATATTTATTTCTTCATGTGGCTTCAAGTTACTGTCTAGTGTCCTTTTTATTTCATCCTGCAGGACTCACTTGAGCATTTTTTCACATCAGGTCTAGAGGTAATGAACATCCTCAGCTTTTGTTTATCTGGGAATGCCTTAATTTCTCCTTCACTTTTGAAGGACAGTTATGCTAGATATAGGATACGATTCTTGGTTGACAGTTAATTTATTTTAGTACTTTGAATATGTCAGCCCACTGCTTTCTGACCTCCAAAGTTTCTGATGAGAAATCTACATATTTTCTTATTAAGGCTCCATTGTATGTAATGAGTTTCTTCTCTCAGCTGCTTTCAAGATTCTCTCTGTCTTTGACTTTTCAGAGTTTGATTATAACATACCTTGGTGTGTGAGTCTCTAAGTTCATCTTACTTGGAGTCTGTTGAACTAATTAAATGTTTGTATTCATGTCTTTCTTCAAATCTGGGAACTTTTCAGCCATTATATCTTCAAATATTAGCTAGTAATATTATATCTAATTATAAATCTTTCTGCATATGCATTTCCATTCCCCATGTTAATTCGCTTAGCAACAGTGCTAGGTAGGAAGATCACATGTAATGCTGAGAAATACTACTGCTCTTGATTTTAATACTTTCCAAAGCACAGGAAAGTCTAGTATATTTAACATGTGAAAGATAGAATGAATTTAAAAAGTAAAATATTGCCCTAGCTGGTTTGGCTCAGTGGAGAGAGCGTCGGCCTGCGGACCCAAGGGTCCTAGGTTCAATTCTGGTCAAGGGCACATGCCTAGGTTGCGGGCTCGGTCCAACGTGCAGGAGGCAGCCAATCAATGATTCCTTCTCATCATTGATGTTTCTATCTCTCTCTTCCTCTCCCTTCCTCTCTGAAATAAATAAAAATATTTTAAAAACTAAAAAGTAAAATATACCAATTAGGAGTAGAGGAAACTACCTCTTTCTCATCACTCTTAAAGTGATATATTATGCTTTTCAAAATGATGTAGCACTTACTATTCCATAATTTAAACATTAATTCTACTTTTACTGCTTTTTTAATAAAAGTGAAAACATAATGGATATATGACATGAAGCACATCCTATTTTAGGCTGAGTGGAAAGAACAGCTTGCTGGCAGAGTGGAAGAATAAATTTTAAACTAATGGAAATAAGTCAAATGATTTTATATTAAAGTTTGGAATATACTCTCTATAAGCAAAAAGTAAAGATGTTGGTATATATGAAATGGAAATACACACACACACACACACACACACACACACACACACTTCTTTATCCATTCATCTGTCAATGGACACTTAAGTTTTTTCCATATCTTGGCTATTGTAAATAATGCTGTACTGAATGTAAGGGGTGCCTATATATTTCCAAATTAGTGTTTTCATAATCTTCAGATAAGTACCCAGAAGAGGAATTGCTGGTCCATCTCTTTACTTTCATTCTATTTGTATCTTTGAATCTAACGTGTGTCTCCTGTAGACAGCATATAGTTGGATTTTTAAATCCCTGCCTTTTGATTGAGTTGTTTAATATGGATTATTAAACAACATTTAATCTTGTTTTGATATAATGTTCTAAAATTTAAATCTCCATCAAACTAGCTTACTAATGTTATTTTAATAATGCTAATATGTAAAGATCATTCTGCATTTAGATATCAAATCATCAGTTTCCAACCCACATGTTACTGCACACCATGTTACTGCACATCAATATTCTTTGACAGAGCTGAGGAAGGCAAAGAAGGGGTGTAGAAAAGAGGATTTGAGCTACAGGGGCTCTCAATGAGGAGAAGGGTGGTAGGATGTAAGGGGAACAACAATAATAGAAACATCTCCTGTTCTTCGATTTACAGTGAGAAACACTATTTGATGGATATTTGGGTTAATTTCAAGAGAATCCACTTCTAGACTTCAGTTGAAACAAACAAAAACTGCTTTTTTAAATATATATATATATATATTATTGAGTTTCTACAGAGAGGAAGGGAGAGGCATAGAGAGCTAGAAACATCAATCAGCCACCTCCTGCACACACCCCACTGGGGTACATGCCCTTGACCGAGATCGAACCCGGGACCCCCCAGTCCGCAGGCCGACGCTCTATCCACTGAGCCAAACCGGCCAGGGCAAACAAAAACTGCTTTTGCTGGTTGTCAACCTACTCAATTTCCTTTTAAAAAAAATCCTTACCCAAGGATATTTTTCCGTTGATTTTAAGAGCATGGAAGAGAGAGGGAAAGACAGAGAGAAATATCATCTGTTGCCTCCTGCACGAGCCCTGACCAGGGCCTCAGGCCAGGGAGGAGCCTGCAACCAAGGTGTGTGCCCTTGACTGGAATCGAACCCGGGACCATTCAGTCCATAGGCCAACACTCTATCCACTGAGCCAAACCGGCTAGGGCTCAATTTCCATTTTAATTTGAAAATCTCAACTGAAATTATTTCAGTAAACAGTTTTATAACTCCTACTTTTACCTCTCTTCACTTGGTACTCAGTAGTAGCATTTCTGTTTTAATATGCCAAAACTTTATGAAGATTTACTTCATATTTTGGCTCTAACCTAATTAAATCTATATCAAAATAGATTCAGAAGTAATTTAGGACACTGATTTCAGCATAGAATCGATTCCCTCTCCTTCCATAGACTAGAGGAGAATAGTTTTGAATTGAGCAAAAAGGATGTTATCTCCTTTCTGTTTTCTTCTTTTAAAAGACTCTTTCACAAGATTCCAGTGAAATAATAGTAATTAAGGTAGAAGTAGATATTAAGTGGCTATATGTCCAAGATATCAGCCTGAACTCTGGAAAAACCATTAATAACACAAACAATTATGCTTTTTACCTTTCTAATGGCCAGGATACTCAATACCAAAGCTTGATGTGAGCTTTCCATTGGAGCATAGAGAAGAAGCATGGGTGAAGGAGCTACAAGATTCCAAAGAAATTAAACAATTACTTGAATCCAAGATAGGTAAGTAATTGTTCATTGATACTAGAGAAGAAAGAAAAGAAAAATTCATCCTTAATCAGGGTAAAGAGTTTTGGCTTCCATTTAGTAATTTCTATATCCCTACTGATGGTTTACTATAACTCTTCATTTTCTTCATGTTCTTTTCTCAGTGGGACACAGTGACATCTGCAGTTTCTGTTTCCTTCTCCTAGGTTTTGAGATCGGGATAGATAATGAAGAAGATACTTCAAAGCAGAAAAAACTGGAAAATATGTACCCATTTCTTGTTACTTTAGAGGAGAATGCTAATCATGGTCCCATTTTGCAAAAAGATTATGTACAGTTAGAAAATCAATGGGAAAAACCCCCAGAGGATTTACAGACAGATTTGACAAAACTTGTAGATCATCAGAATCCCTCTATAGGAGAGAAGCCTGAGAGCTCTAGCTTGGAAGAACCTCTCAACCCTAGAACCCATAAGAAAAAGAGTCCAGGAGACAAACCTCACAAATGTTCTCAGTGTGGAAAATGTTTTGCCCGGAAGTCACAACTTACAGGGCACCAGAGAATTCATTCAGGAGAGGAACCTCATAAATGCCCTGAATGTGGAAAGAGATTCCTTCGTAGTTCAGACCTTTATAGACACCAACGACTTCATACAGGGGAGAGACCCTATGAATGTACTGTGTGTAAAAAGCGATTCACTCGGCGCTCACACCTTATAGGGCACCAGAGAACCCATTCTGAAGAAGAGACTTATAAATGCCTTGAGTGTGGGAAAAGCTTTTGTCATGGATCAAGTCTTAAAAGACATCTGAAAACTCATTCGGGTGAAAAACCTCATAGATGTCACAATTGTGGGAAAAGTTTTAGTAGACTGACAGCTCTTACTTTGCACCAGAGAACTCATACAGAAGAGAGACCTTTTAAATGTAATTATTGTGGGAAAAGCTTTAGACAGAGACCAAGCCTTGTTATTCATTTAAGAATTCATACAGGGGAGAAGCCATACAAATGTAGTCATTGTTCTAAAAGTTTCAGACAGAGAGCAGGCCTTATTATGCACCAAGTCACTCACTTTAGAGGACTTCTTTAATAATTATGAAAGGAAACAGGTCATGCAAAAATTGGCACTAACTCAAAAAAATCTTAACTTGAAGCAGTCTGTTTGTCTTGGAAGAATCTTTTTTGTTTGAGCTTATAAGAACAGATTTTCTTTCTTTTACTATTAAAAAACCTATCTTCCATGGCATGTGAATTCTAGAGTATCCACCTACTCTTGCAACTCTTACAACTTTACTAGATTTGATGTATTCTATCTTTACAACTCTTACTTTTTAATGAAAATGTTTGTGTCCCAAGCCAACCGTATCATAGATGAAAGCATAAAACATATAGGGTAGGGTCAATATAATGGATAACCATGTCTATCTGATATATAGCAGCATCATAATTATTCTTCTGTCATTATTAAAGGTGGTTATATTAGTTTAAAGCTTTATTTGTGTTCCAAGTGGCAAGAAAGGAGACAGTGTATTTTGTTCAAAGAATAAAAATGTGTCAGGAACATATGGATAAAGAGGATTTCATTTGCCTCATAAGAACTGGGTTATTTCCATAGAATTTTTTTATGTTTAAGAAATTAAGATTTTAACCTTTTTGAATTTTGCAAAATTTGCTAATCTGCTTATTTGGCTGTTTGAGGTAATGCACTTAGAGCTGTTAATTTAATGGTTTATTTTGTTCAGAGAATGAGTAAACTCTAGATGGAAGAATCCATTCGACAGTTGAAGTCATACAATTAAAACCTGATTCAAATTAGATTGACTGAGGAGCCAGTGTCCATTGCTTTTTAATATATATATATTGATTTCAGAGAGGAAGGGAGAGGGAGAGAGAGATAGAAACATCAATGATGAGAAAGACTCATTGATCGGCTGCCTCCTGCACACCCCACACTGGAGGATTGAGCCTGCAACCCAGGCATGTGCCCTGACCAGGAATTGAACCATGACCTCCTGATTCATAGGTCTACGCTCAGTCACTGAGCTTCCTAGCCAGGCAGTGTCCATTGCGTTTTACTATCCTTTGGTATTCAAACATTACTCATTCTTTAATTCAATGTCTCCCTAAGTGTGTGTCATAGAACACTTAGTTCTGTAAGATATTTTGCAAATAAGGTTGGGAATCCCTGCTGTTTCCCTTTTCTAGATTCATAGTGCACATCAGCATATGAGAATCTCTGACAGGTCCTTCAGTAAAGGCAGAAAAAGCAACTCTGTTGGCTCAATGTTTTGACCATAGAACCCTTTTTCATGTACACCCAAGCAATAACCCACAGAACTAGTATTCTGCAAATATCTCTTGGAACACATGCCTTTAACATATATTTCTATAGTTATCAATATAGTCTTATTACTCCCAAGCCTAGTTATCTCCAGTCATTTGAAGGGTGTTATGAAAAATTCTTTACACATATGTTTTTATGTAATACACACATAAACATACACACATATTTTAAGGAGGTGAGGCTCACTCAGATACTTTGTAAGTTGCTCAGTGATTCTCAACCTCTTTGAATTTTACATATAATCATACACACATTGCTACTTATATAAATGTTCTCATATAATCATAGTAATGACTCAAACTCCTATAGCAAGGGAAGAATTCTTTGTCAGTTAAAGCTGTTAATACATGAAAATATTCAGCCTAGTTCCTTGTTATAAAATACAAAAAATAGGACATTCAAGTATTTTTCCCTTTATGAAGATACCAGTCATCCTTTCCTTAAACTAGAATTAGGGAAAGTATATTTTTTTCTATTCCACTGAACGTCTTAGAAGTTATATTTAAGTATTTTGGGGGTATCTACTTTGTGCCTAACTAGTCCTGTTCTAGGCTTAATGGAAACTAGGAAACAAATTAATTCATGGATCAGGTTCATAAAGAGTATAATATCTTTAATTAAACAAGAGTTGGGAAACAAATGGAGAACAATGCAAGAGAGTTTGTATTAAGTGCCAAATCATATCAAGTGCTAAAGCTAGGATGTGTCTTTATTGTCACCCCAGTCCCTGTATGACGCTGCTATAAATGTGGGATTAAAAATTGAGATCCTAGTAGCAATAAAATGTAACATGGGAGGAGTCTGAATGTAGAGATGAAAAACACTGAATGTAATGGCTTCTCTTTTCTCTCTTGTGGAATTGCATTCCAACCAGAATAGTGCCTTAGAATGAATGTGCCCAACTGCTCTGTATCTATGCAATATTTTAATAAAGTGGAAATATATATATGCTCTTTCTGCTTCAATCACATTAACTAATTGTTTGCACAACTTAGAGCTGCTTCCATGAGCAGTGGCAACAGGCACCACAATTGACTCCTGCCCCTAAGCTGGAATCACTTTACTCTCTGCATTTAATACAGTCAATTTTAGCTAGTAAGGTTAGTTGTAGTCATAATGTGAGCTACATCCTCCTCCTCAGCTATATCATAAACACACCTAACTGGATTTTACAGGGTAGAGAACATCCATTATTTATTTTGAGGCACTGAATCAAGAAATACGTGAAATAGTTATTGGAAAAAGAGATCATAGAACATTGTATGAGTGTCCCTAATTTTACTTCACAAAAGTAAGGGCAAAATACAGTACAAAAAATACAGTACCTACCTATCTTGTAATCAGTATGAGGAGCAAAAACAGTACTCACCTTATAAGTACTATGAAGATTAAATGAAATATATTTTGTTCAGGCCCTACACAGTGTAAGCTTTCAATGAATATCCAGCATATTGTGTTTTATTTTTTGTTGTTTAATGATAAAAGCATTTAAGGCTATGGACTTTCCTATAAATATGGCTTTGGTCACATTCCATAGTTTTTATATATAATGTTTGTATTAATCAGGATTCTCCAGAGAAACAGAAGCCAATATATATATATATATAAAGAGGTTTGTTATAGGAATTGACTCATGTTGTTATGAAGATTGAGAA
Source organism: Eptesicus fuscus (assembly GCF_027574615.1). Lineage (NCBI taxonomy): Eukaryota > Metazoa > Chordata > Mammalia > Chiroptera > Vespertilionidae > Eptesicus > Eptesicus fuscus. The sequence continues at coordinate 108,122,101 of NC_072473.1, forward strand.
GTCCCATAATCTACCATCTGCAAGCTGAAGAAAAAGGAAAGGTAATGGTGTCCTTCAGTCCAAAGGCTGAAGACCTGAGAACCAGGGGATCCGATGGTGTAACTAAGCCAAAGTACTGAGACCTGGGCAGGGGGATGTAAATCATGAAATCTGAAAGCCAAAGAACCAGGAGATCTGATATCTGAGGGCAACAAAAGATGTAGGTCCCAGCATAAGAAGTGATGGAATTCACCCTTCTTTGTCTTTTTGTTCTATTCTGGTTCTCAATGGATTGGATGATACCCCACCCCCACATTGGTGAGGGCAGATCTCTGTACTCACTCTACTCAATCAAACGTTAATCTCTTTGAGGAGCACCCTCCCAGACACACCCAGAAATATTTTACCAGCTCTCTGGGCTTCTCTTAGCCCAGTCAAGTTGGTATATAGGATTATTCATCACGGTGTTATTATTGATAATTTAAAACTTGATATTACTGTATTCATTAATATTCCCTCTGACCCAAGAGCTATACAATATTGCCATTTTCCACTTAATTTTTGGTTTTGCTATATTGTGATTAGAAAATATGGTTCATTCTATTTCTGCTTTTAAAGTTCATTTAGTTTTTTTAAAGACATATTTGATAAAATTTGGTAAGTATCCTAAAGACCCTAGAAAATAAGGATTCTCTCTGTAAAGGCACAGGTTCAGAATACAGTATTGGACCTCTCAATTAAGTTAATGTCTTTAGGAGTGTCCTTGGTGCTTATGAAGGGACAGTGACACAGAATAGATTACTCCCCATTCTGAAAACCAGAATCCTGGTATTCTCCATTCCCCTCTTAAGAGTTTTATATTTTTGACCCATTTATGGATGTCTTATAGCAATTACTAATAGCTTCCCAGCTATCAAAGCTGGCAGTTAAAGCTGGAAGCTAAAGGACCTAGGAGAGACCTAGCCTCTCCATACCAGGATGAGGAATCTCTCCCTTGAGATTCCACAGTGATTTGTCCTGAAAGCAGAGAGAGTGCAACTCTGCAGCAGTGGTCCTCCTGAATCAGCAGGGATTGTTTCACAGTGTGCTGAGGAGGTTGTCTAGGCTAAAGTCAAGGTAATCAGGGAACATACAGGTGAATCAGCCCCCAAGTGGCTCACCATCAGGTTGGGAGCAAAGACATTATACTCTGCCCTCTTGCATCTGCAGTCATCATGACATTCTGAAGAGAAACATTCTGGGCACCTCCAAGAAGCTACATGATCTTTGTTCCTGATACCCTCTCTCATTTCTAGCCTAGTCATATGGGCTAAACATTCTTTTAAAGAACCAAAGCTCACACTTAAAACTTGAGCAGCCCCTGCTTCTCTAGTCCTATTTTACAAATATAGAACAGATGGAAAGGCAGCTCATCTCTTAGTCTTTTCTCAGTATTAGTAATCTGTTTACTCAGCCCCCGATACTGGAATTTTAACTATTGGGGTTGGGTGTGGTGGTAGATCCTTTTCCCACCAGAATTATGTATAGGTTATTCTTTATCTAGCCTTTTCCAGCTTGCATTGTCAGAAAGGACATCTCAGACATCTAGCAAGGCCTAAGTTCACATTTTTAAGAATCCAAAGATATTAAAATCTGTATATCTTCCTTCTGAATGAGTGAAACCCATCTCAATCCCCAACAGACATGATTTTTCAAAAACAAAGTTTTATCACCAAGGGATTACCTAGAAACTTGATTCCTATATTAGAGAACCAGTTTACATTCAAAAGATATATAACTACTGAGTCACTGAAGAATTTCTTCAGATTTTTATTTGAAATAAGCAATATCAGTAGTCCGTTTTGACTCCGCCTTGCCTCTTACTGCTGCATTCAGAATTTTCTTTCAACAGAGCAATGACATATTCCATCCATGATCTTCCCTCCTGGACACTCCTGCCACCATCTTTACCTTTCAATATGGCCTGCATTTTGAAGTGCTATATTCTAAGGGGGAGAATGTCAGACTCACATTTCTTAAACTACTTGCTTCTTCATACTCCTGTTGGAGGCACCTCTCACAGATACCAGGGAGGTATTACCAAACAGCCCCCTGAGTCAGTGGGAGAGGGCCATTCCCAACCTTGATCCTTGTCTTCTCATATAAACAAATTTATATGAGACCTTAACTGTGTTGTGAAAAGCCAATTTATTAAAGTAATTAAAGCATGCACCTTTACTGAAAAAGCAAAGCAAACAAACACATACATCTGGCTTATGAAGTGCAGACAGGCTCTCAGCGGATCTTAAGAGTGCGTTGGGTGGGGGTCCAAGGCATTATATACACTCCTGTCTATAAGTTTCAGAATTCTTCTGCTGAATATTTTGGTACAGATTAATTCTCAGGGTCCCTTTTTACTTTGTTGTGGCCTTCCCAGAATTCATGAGAAGCACCTGGCAACTTTATCTTGCCAAGCCTTGAGACTGCTGGCTTCTCTGCTTAGGGAGTAAAACTCCACTTTTTCCTTTCCCCCTTCCCCCCTCCCTTTCTGTATTCTCTCATTAGGGAGGTTGTTAACCATTTGCTGTCAAGTGTCCTTGGCTGGGGAAGATAATGGCTTCTTAGTTGCAAACTGGCTGCAAATTGTCCACACTGTTTGGCCTTGTTTTAACTTTCCTGTCTCAGTTTCCCTATTCCTTCTGCCCCGGAATCCTGTAACACTGTCTTTCAAAACAAAATACCTTTACTCTTCAGCCGTATCAAAGCCCCTGCTCAGTCGGACTCCTGCATAAACTGACCCAGATTCCATGCTTCTAGAGAATTGAAAAGCATGAAATAAAGAAAGCAAACCACCCTTCTGAATGTATCTTTGGCTTTATCCTTCAACTGCTCCAGCTGCTGAAGAACTATGGAAGTTGAAAAAAAATCTCTTTGTTGTGCCTACAACATCTTGCATGAAAGTGATGAATTCAAACCCAGATGCTCTCTCTATTTAGCTCAACGATCTTCAGGTCCATGTAGACCTCCTCCTTGACACACTGAGTTCTGAACAATAGAATCTCCAAGCTTTGGAGCCTGGTTTCCCCTTAGAGGGCATTATCTTAATTTTCTCACAGCACTATATTCTGATTTACCTCTTTAAAAGTACTGATGTTCAGTGGAGTAACTTTAAGGTCTATTGTGAGACAACAAGAATGATAATACCTGGAATTATTATTGGTCAGGATGTTACTGATTTCAAGGGGTTTGACACTTGGGGTGGTCTTTTCAAGAACCAGATATGGCTATCGTTAGGTAGTTTTATTTACTTATAATAGGTAAAGAAGACAGAGGATTCACATCCAAAGCTCTGTCTCCCTGAAGGGATGCTTAGTCATTGCTTATATACACTATTTGGTTAATTACATGTTGATTTCTTCTTTGCAAGTTAGCTAAACTTATCCAGTTGCAATCCTAGTCAAGCACATTGGTTTCAGCTGCATCTGAAAAATTATTACATTTTAGCAAGAGTAGCATTTAGTAAGAACCAACCTTAAGTTTGTTGTCCTTTCTTAAAGGAGACAAGAAGTATTACGATGAAGACTCAAATAATGTTAGTGCTTCAACAATAAAGATTTTTTAAAAAATCACAAATAATGTTAGTGCCAAGTGTGTGGCATAAAAAATGACTGCTACAGGTCCCGTCTAGGCAGAGAAGACAGATGCACAACAGAGGTGACTGGGGGCCATGCAGGGCCAATTGCAGTAGGATGCTGGGTGGTGGGCTCATCATCTCCAGCCCTTCCCGTCTATAATCAGTAGGGTGGTCCATTACAGAAATGACATCACGGAGGGTTATATGAAGGAGGAAAAGGGGAAGGAGCAAAGCATTGACTACAAATGTCTTAATAATGAGCAAATATGGCAGGAAAAATATATTAAGTAAAATGACCATGCAAACAATTGAATCCCAGCAGGGTGGAACAGATTCTATGTAACATTCTGTGACAGAGAGCAAATCTGCACATATGCAAACTTAGACTGGTCAAAATTCAATCTCTGATTTAGCTCAGGTTTCTATAGCTAGATCCGGTAGCAGAAGCAGCTCCCCAGCTGTAACTCTAGTGTAATTGCCCTCAGGCCAAACACTAGTGTCCAAGGAGTAATTGAGACACCACAAACATTGGTTATTCAGTTGCCACAAATACAAATTGTTCAGGTAGCAGCAATTGGAGAGAGAGATGAATCTGCAGAATCAGAAGGTGTAATCAAATCTCATAATTGTAGAGAAATCATTTTATGAAGACACTTTATTAAAAAGTACTGAATGAACTTCCCTCTGCTGATGTGACTGGTGTTTTCAAGATTGAAGAAGAAAAATCAGAGGAATGAGAAATGCCATCTAACATTGTTACCATGGCAATACCGATTAGTATATGGTACATCAGACTAGCACAGGGCAATATGGTATATATGCTGCAGTAAGATATGATACAGTAGTAGCTTTGTCTTCTCTATTTATAGTAAAGCAACGCAGGTTTTGCATTAAATTGATCCATTTAAAAATGTATCATTAATACCTAACTTGTGTATTATAAAATGAAAATTGATTTTTTTATTAAAGTGAAATTTTTAGTGATAGCTGTCATATACTTTTGAAAAGTAAATATTTTGTTACTGAATATAGAAGACAATTTGGGGTTAAACTAAACAAGGAACAGTTTTTTTCTATTTCTATGTTCATATTTATGTTTTGTAAAAGTTTAAAACTTATTTTTGTTGTCTTTATAATGCATTCAAACATGATAAGACACAAATGTCTGTATTTGATTCTTGTTGGCTTTTGGTACCAAAAATTATATATCATAGTTACTAATCTAAAGGAAGTACATTTGTTTTCTAAATTATGTTTTAAATGTAATTTCACTACTCTCTACTAAGTTCATTTGTGTTGCAGTTTTTCCCTAAAAAATGGGAAAAAGATTTTTTTACCATACCAATCAGACAGGTCAATTTATTTAAATTATTAGTCACTAAACAAAGGCAGTCATCACATTTACTTTCTTAAATGACTTACATGAATTATATTAAGGTTCAGAGTGAGATTACAAGCATGGATGACACTTAAAATAAAGTTAGGGTTCAATGTTTGATAACAAGCAGGTAGATCTGACTATGGGATAATTTTTGATTCAAGCATGAAACAACGCACTGGATCAAAGTTTAGATTCATTTTGAAACCACAAACACAAAGACAGCCACTTGTTCGTGTGAGACAAAAACAGGAAATTTTCACTGGGAAAGGTTATGGTTCAGTGTGAGACACCATGCATGAAGACTGCTGGAATAAGGCTATTCTCAGTGTGAGAAACAATCCTGAATATGACTGTTGGAATGAGGTTAAGTTTCACTGGACAACACAAGCAATTAGATGGCTGCTCAAATAAGATTATGCTTCAGTTTAACACAACAAGCATACGATGAATGCCAGAGTGAATTTATTTATCAGTGTGAAACAAAAAAGTATCAAACTGACTGCTGAATGAGGTTAGGTTTGGTATGCAACAAGAAGAAAGAAAATCACCCTAGCCTGTTTTGCTCAGTGGTTAGAGCACCGGCCTGTGGACTGAAAGGTCCCGTGTTTAATTCCAGTCAAGGGTGTGTAACTCAGTTGCAAGCTTTATCACATCGATGTTTCTCTCTCTGTCTCTCCCCCTCCCACTCTCTCTTAAAAAAAATGGAAAAATATCCTCAGATGAGGATTAACTAATAATAATAATAACAGGCCTGAGGGCCGCACTGTAGGGCCGGCCCTGTTACCAGGCTCCGAGGAAGGGGCGGGGTTTAGGCTGCGTACTTCCGCTTCCTGTTCCCAGTGCAACTTCCAGTCCCCGCTTTGCTGTGGAGCGAAGAGGTTGTGGCTTCGGCAGGTTCCAGGCGATTCCAGGATGATCTAGGTTGTTTGCAACGACCGTCTGGGGAAGAAGGTCCGCGTCAAGTGCAACACCGATGACACCATTGGGGACCTCAAGAAGCTGATCGCAGCCCAAACGGGGACCCGTTGGAACAAGATCGTTCGTGTTGAAGAAGTGGTACACGATTTTTAAGGACCACGTTTCTCTGGGCGACTATGAAATCCATGATGGGATGAACCTGGAGCTGTATTACCAATAAAGCGGATTTCCTTCCTAGTCCCCTGTCCCCCCTCCCCTTTTCTCCTGCTCTCAGCCCCAGCACTGGAATGGATGCTTGTTTTTAAAGTCCTGTTAATAAAAACTTAGAACAGCAAAAAAATAAATAAATAAATAAATAATAATAATAACAGAACAGAAATTGGCAGAGTAGATTTTTTTAAAAAAACATATCTATGCTGCCTACAAGAACCTCACTTCAAATTTTAATGTGATTTTATTTTTTTTATTTTATTTTTTTTAAATGAATCTTTATTGTTCAGATTACAATTGTTTCTCCTTTTTCCCCACATATCTCCCCACCACCCAGTTCCTACCCCCCCCTCTTCCCTTACCTCCCCCCCCCGCTGTCCTTATCCATAGGTGTATGATTTTTGTCCAGTCTCTTCCCATACTCCCCACACAGACACCCCTTTCCCCCTGAGAATTATCAATCCACTCCCATTCTATGTCTCTGATTCTAATAAGTTTATCAGTTTATTCTGTTCCTCAGATTTTTAATTCACTTGACTTTTAGATTCACTTGTTGATAGATATGTATTTGTTGTTCATAATTTTTATCTTTCTTCTTCTTTTTCCTCTTTTTAAGGAATACCTTTCAGCATTTCATATAATGCTGGTTTGGTGGTGATGAACTCCTTTAGCTTTTTCTTATCTGTGAAGGTCTTTATCTGCCCTTCAATTCTGAATGATAACTTTGCTGGGTAGAGTAGTCTTGGTTGTAGGTTCCTGCTATTCATCACTTTGAATATTTCTTGCCACTCCCGTCTGGCCTGCATGGTTTCTGTTGAGAAATTAGCTGATAATCGTATGGGAGCTCCCTTGTAGGTAACTAACTGTTTTTCTCTTGCTGCTTGTAAGATTCTCTCTTTGTCTTTTGCTCTTGGCATTTTAATTATGATGTGTCTTGGTGTGGTCCTCTTTGGATTCCTTTTGTTTGGGGTTCTGTGCGCTTCCTGGACTTGTAAGTCTATTTCTTTCCTCAGGTGGGGGAAGTTTTCGTTCATTATTTCTTCAAATAGGTTTTCAGTGTCTTGCTCTCTCTCTTCTTCTGGTACCCCCATAATTCTGATGTTGGTTCGCTTGAAGTTGTCCCAGAGGCTTCTTACACTATCTTCAACTTTCTGAATTCTCTTCTCTTCATGCTTCTCTGGAGGAGTGTCATTGGCCTCTTTGTATTCCAAATCTTTGAGTTGATTCTTGCAATCCTCTGGTCTGCTTTTGGGTCTCTGTATAATATTTTTTATCTCAGTCAGTGTATGTTTAATTTCTAGTTGGTCCTCATGGAATTTATCGGCCTTTTCCATGAAATTCTTGAAAAACCTTATAACCGTGGTTTTGAACTCTATGTCCAATCGCTTGTTTTCCTCCATTTCTTTGGTTTGTGATCCGTTTCCTTGCCTTCTCATATTCTCTGCTTCCCTGAGTTGGTAGGGTAGTTTTGTGTACTAGGTGTCCCATTGGTTCAACGAGTCAGCCTCCCAGTTACTTGAGGTGGACACTCTTGGTGTACCCTTGTGTACTGTGTGTTCCCCAGCAGGAGCTACAGCAAGGGCTAGTTTTCTCCTCCTTTGCTTGGGCGGTTTTGGAGCAGTCTGACTGGAGCTGCAGTTTGTTAAGCTGCCACAGAACAGGCCATTTATATGCAAAAGCCGCTGTGTGGAGCCTGGGCGGGTTTGTAGAATGTGCGGGGCGGGGCCTCAGGGCGGGGCCTCAGGGCTGGGCGGGGTCTCAGGGCGTCACTAGGCTGGGGCGTGGCCAACGGCGATGGCTGCCGTCAGCCGTCTCTGCCTTTCCCGTTTCCAAGTCCCTGCGCCCCACGGTCCAGCGCAGTAAACAATGATTGCTGGGCGCACCACCGCAAAAAAGTCACTCTCACTTTCCGACCCGATGGCCGAGAGTCCAGCTTCTCCCCGTAGGTGTCTGGGTCCCCCGAGTGTCCCCAGAAACTGGATTTCAGAGTGATCGGGAGCTTGTCTCCCTGCGGGTTGAAGAAAAGCCGCGCACCCAGCCGCCCGCCGCCAGCCCGATTCGCGTGCCTCCGTACCTCAGCTTTTCAGCGATTGTGCTCCTTTCTGTTCTTAGTTGTCAGTCTTCCACTCAGCCAGCTTTCCCGTGGTTCTGGGTGGTAGACGTTTTTGTCTTTTAGTTGTGTTTTTGAAATTGTTGTGTGAGGCCGCAGATTAGTTGTTTAACTATGCCGCCATCTTGGTTCCTCCTGACTCCTTTAATGTGATTTTAAAGATTTATTTATTTTAAACATAGTTTTTTTTTCTTTTTTATCCTCACTGGAGGATATATTTTTACTGATTGTAGAGAGAGAAGAAAGGAGAGAGAGAGAGAGAGAGAGAGAGAGAGAGGAGAGAGAGAGAGAGAGAGAGAAGAGAGAGAGAGAGAGAGAGAGAGAGAGAGAGAGAGAGAGAGAGAGAGAGAGAGAGAGAGAGAGAGAGAGAAACATCGATGTGAGAAACATTAAGTAGCGACCACGGATGGAACCCGCAACCTAGGTATGTGCCCTGACCAGGAATCGACCCCACAACTTTTTGGTGCATGAGGCAATGCTGAAATCAACTGAGCCACACTGGCCAGGGTGTCATTTTAAGCATAGTTTTATGCTTCTTATTAAAAAAAACAACACCACATTTTTCCGGGGGGGGGGGGAGGTCAATGGGGGAAAAGGAGACATATGTACTACTATTTGTAATACTTTAAACAATAATTAAATAAAGTAAAACACATTTTTCCAAATATATTACAAAATAAAATAATTTTATAATGAACACAAATATTAGTGAACTTGGAAGCAAAAGAGCCTGGAATTGTAAAGGTTCTTTCAAGCCATCTAGTTTAATGACCCCATCATGGAAAACTTAATTTAACAATATCCCTAACCAATAATTTCCAAGTGGTGCTAAGATACTGCAAATGACAGGAGCCTTATTGCTTCTCAAGGTTGTCCATTCCTTAAATTGGCCAAAGACAGTTTCAGCCGACTGGTCTAAATTCTAAACCACAGAATGGTACTGTGGTAGTTTAATCCCTCTCCAGCATAGTAGGCCTTCAAGTACTTGAAGGAAATCTCCTATCTCTTTTATGTTTTTGTTCTCTAAACTACAAACATTTCAAACATTCATCACAAGGCATGGATCCAGTTCTTTCATCACCCACATTCCTTTCCTCTGGAATCACTCCAGAGGAATGCTCTTTTTTTGTTTTTGTTTTGTTTTGTGACATGATAGAAGTCAATTGGTAAAGATTTTTTAACATGCAATTTTATATTGAGTTTTTTCTTTATTGATTAAGGTATTACATATGTGTAAAGCCATAAAACAAATCTAAAAGTATCTAAAAGAATGGGAAGCATACCGCCCAGCTGGCGTGGCTTAATGGTTGAGCATCAACCTATGAAACAGAAGGTCATGGTTTGATTCCTGATGCCCAGGTTGCAGGCTCCATCCCTAGTGTGGGGCGTGCAGGAAGCAGCAGGTCAATGATTCTCTCTCATCACTGATGTTTCTATCTCTCTCTCCTTCACTCTTCCTCTCTGAAATCAATAAAAATATAAAAATTTTAAAAAGAAAGCATATGGAGTTTGATTTCTGAACACAATGGGATCAAACTATAAATTAATAACCCTATATAATAAAAGGCTAATATACAAATCAACTGAACGGCGGAACGACCAGTTGCTATGATGCGCACTGACCACCAGGGGGCAGACCCTCAATGCAGGAGCTGCCCCCTGGTGGTCAGTGCACTCCCACAGGGGGAGCACTGCTCAGCCAGAAGCCTGGCTCATGGCTGGCGAGCACAGTGGCAGTGGCAGGAGCCTCTCCCACCTCCACAGCAGTGCTAAAGATGTCAGACTGACGGCTTAGGCCCGTTCCCCGCCTAAGCTGTCAGTTGGACATCCCCCGAGGACTCCTGGACTGTGAGAGGGTGAAGGGGGCTGAGGGGACCCCCCAAGTGCATGAATTTTATGCACTGGGCCTCTAGTAGAAAGATAAGAAAAATCTCCAGACATCCAGAGTGTCTCGGCAGAGTATCATCCTGTGTACCAAAAGGTTGCCGGTTCGATTCCCTGTCAGGGCACATACCTGGGTTGCACGTTCTATACCTGGTCTGGGCACACATATGGAAGGCAACTGATCGATATTTCTTGCCCCCCCTCCCTTCCTCTCTCTTAAGCATGTTCTTGGGTGAGGATTGAAAAATCTCCAAACATGTGAGAAATAAGCAACACAATTTTAATTAATTTATAGAATTTCTACATAATAATAACAAGCATGTGGAAACTCAAACTGAAAATACAATATCATTTATAATTGCTTTAAAGAAAATGAGTACTTAGGAATATATTTATTAAACATGTACAGGATTTGAATGCAGAAAATTAAACAAATTTTGACGAAAGAAATCAAAGATCTAAATAAAGACACATAGTATGTTCATGCATTGGAAGACTAAACATAAAAATGATGTCAATTCTCCCCCAAATTGGTCTGTAAGTTTAATACTATTTTAAGCAAGAATTTTGTACCTATAGACAAACTTATTCCAAAATTAAGCAGACAAACACAAGTCCTGGGATAGCTAAAGAAATGCTGAAAAACAAACAAACAAACAAATGTGAGGAATCATTCTACTCAATATTTATATATACTATATAACTACAGTAATCAAGACAGTGTGGTATTGGAGAAAGGATAGATATCTAAGTCAATGCAACATAATAGAGGACACCAATATTCTCAAATATGACAAATATAAAAAATAAATTCAAAGGAGGAAGGCTAGCCTTTATAACAAATTGTGATCTAGCAATTGGACATTCATAGTCAAAATTTGAACCTGGACTTTAACCTCTGAAACTTACCAAAAATTAACTCAAAATGGACCACAGACTTAAATGTGAAATTGATCTTCAAAACTTTTAAAAGAGAACATAGGAGAAAATCTAAGGGTTCATAAAAAGTTCTTACATATGATGCCAAAACCACAATCCATAAATAAATTGGACTTCATCACAATTAAAAACTTTTGTCCTGAGAAAGCCCTTGTCAACAGAATGAAAAGACAAGCTACAAACTAGGAGGAAATGATTTGCAAGTCACATATCTGACAAAGGACTCATATCTAGAATATATAAAGAATTAACAAAGCTTAATCAAAACAGTTCAATTAAAAATGAGAAAAGACATTTCACTGAAGAGGATATAGAGATAGAAAATAAGCACATAAAAAGATTTTCACCATCAGTACCATTAGGGAAATACAAATTAAAACAAGTTAATATCACTATATATCTGTCAGATGGCTAAAATCAATTTAAAAACACCAAATACTAAGGAGGATGCAGAGAAACTGGATATATTCACAAATTGCTGATGGGAATGTAAATGTTACAGCCACTCTGGAAAACAGTTTATGAGAGTCTTTTTTTAAAAAATATATTTTTATTGATTTCAGAGAGGAAGGGAGAGGGAAAGAGAGATAGGAACATCAATGATGAGAGAGAATCATTGATTGGCTGCCTTCTGCACGTCCCATACTGGGGATCAAGCCCGAAACCTAGGTATGTGCCCTTTACCAGAATTGAACCTGTGACCCTTCAGTCCGCAGGCTGATGTTCTATCCACTGAGCCAAACCAGCTAGGGCTTTATGAGAGTCTTAAAAAACAAACCATACAATCCAGCAATCATACTTTTGGGCATTTATCCCAGATAAATGGAAATTTTTGTTTATACAACAACCTGTAAACCAATATTCACAGTAGTTTTATCCCTAAGAGCCTCAAGCTGGAAACAATCCTGATGTCCTTCATGGATGAATAGTACAAAAACTATGGAACAACCATATCAAGGAATATGACAATTAAAAGAAATTAACTATTAGTATTGGACATTCCCCAAAACTTGGATGATTCTCCAGAGAATGATGCTCAATGAAAAAAGCCAATCCCAAAAGGATATACAGTGTATGATTACATTTCTATAACATCTTGAAAAGACATAGTTATAGTAATATACAACATAGTAGTGGTCGCCAGGCATTAAGAAAGGAGAATAAGATGGAAATGGGTGTGTTCAAAAAAGGCAACATGAGGGATACTTATGGTGATGGAACTATTCTGTATCTTGACTGTGGCGGCAGATGCATGAACCTACACATGTGATAAAATTCCATAGAGCTAAATACACACACATGAAAAAAAGTAAATTGGGGAAATCTGGACAAGATGGATTGGTTGTGTCAATATTCTGATTTTGATACTGTACTGTAGTTTTGAAAGATGCTACCACTGTGGATAACTGGATAAAAAATACATGGGATCTCTCTGTATTTTTTCTTACAATCACATGTAAACCTACAATTATCTCAAAATAAAAAGTTTAATTAAAAAATCAATTGCAGCCCAGACAGTGTGGTTCAGTGGTTGAGCACTGACCTATGAACCAGGAGGCCATGGTTCGATTCCCAGTCAGGGCCTATGCCTGGGTTGTAGGCTTGATCCCCAGTGTGGGGCATGCAGGAGGCAGCCGCTCAATGAATCTCTATCATCATTGATGTTTCTGTCTCTCTCTCTCTGTCTCCTTTCCTCTCTGAAATCAATAAAATATATTTTGAAAAATCAATTGCAGTTCTACATACTAACAATGGACATGTGAAAACCAAAATTATACACATACTATCTTGTGCAGCCACTCCAAAGAAAATGAAATAGATATAACTCTAACAAAATATGCACAGGGTGACTGAGTGAGAACAAAGAGCCCAAAGGAGTTCTTATGTGGTGATGAAATATTTTTGTATTTTGATTGTAGTGGTGATTATACAAATCCTGACATGAGAAAAATCACTAGAGTAATACATATGCACACACACAAATTAATGCAGGCTAGAAAAATGATGAATGCTGAATTAGGCTGTGGTCTAGTTAACAGTAATGTACCAAAGTCAATTTCCAAGTTTTGATACTATACTGCATCTATGGAAAATGTTACCATTGGGGAAGCTAGGTGAAAGGCACAAGGTCTTATTTGTATTATTTTTGCAACTTCCTGTCCCTAATTGTTTCAAAATCAAATGTTAAAAATAAATGAGATGAGGCTAAGGAGAGGTTTCAGAAATGATTGGAGAAAACAAGCACTGCAAATGAATTAAGCTGAATCCAGTCTAGAACAAAGGGTTTATATGTGGCTCAAGTCTATATTTCTGTGGCCCCTTTTTTCAAGTAAGTAGTATTTTCATTGAATTACACAAGTAATACTTATATACATGTAGATATGCATACATATACACAGTAAAAAGTGTTAAAGTGTTATGCTATCCTTCCTACTGCCTTAACCAGAGTTAAACAATGTTGACTAATTCGATATATCTGCCCTTGTATTTTTTATGCATTCATACCCATGCATATTATGTCATTGATAAAATCATGATGCTACACAATAATCTAGTGTCTCTGAAACTTGTTTTTCCTTGACCATGTAGGTATGACAATGGCTCAATCAGTGTACATGAATCTGCTGAGTTCTGTAAATAGTTACACAGATGCCATAGTGATGTTCACTTGTGACAGTGAACAGACATTTTGAGAGGCCCTTAATACTCAGGCCAGCCCTCCTCTTGAAAACTTGGATGAGTTCTTCCTAAATCCACTTCTTAAAGATAGAATTTTAAAAGTTATAACTATAATGAAGTGTGAGCATTTCAATAGTCATGAAAACATGGTCAAGTTTGGGTTGGATTTGGTTTAGAATAAAAATGAGATGAAACCATGAAAGGGCTTTTAAGCCCACCAGCAAGAAAAAGTCATGAAAAGGGCAAATGAAAATCTGAGAAGACCTGCAATATCCAGGGCAAAGATAGACTAAGCGGAATCCTTAGAAATCACTATGAAGTGAAAGGTAAGAGCATCAGCGCAGTTCATGAATAAAGAAAAACACACATGACCCAGCAAATGTACCAGAAATGATATTTTGTGGGTTTGTTGGAACGCCATAGTGCATTGGTACTAGAGAAATAGGAATTAAACAAAAGTACGACGGGTTGGGTGGCCAGATTTTCTGTGGAGACAGTGAATGGTGGGCCTTCCATAAGGACTCTGTATACCAGTCCAGAACTTCTGCCCTCCACTCTGCTCTAGGGCTTTCCACAAAAGGAATCCCTGGGGAGCACCCCTTTCTAATTAGCTCAAGCCCTCAGGCTCTGCTCTTAAAAGCATGGGCTTGCCAACTGGGCCGTGTCCTGGGGAGGCCTTGCCAACAGGGCTGGTGCCATTGGTGGGACTATATTCCCTGCAAAGGCTCTGTGGCTGCAGGCAAGAAAGGCTGATAAAAATGGAGGGCGGGGCTATGCTGGAGGCCACACCCCGGGGAGCCGGCAAAGGGGCGGGGCTGTCTGTGGGTCTCAGAGGAGGGGCAGGAGCTGCTGCAGCGTCCTCCAGAGAGCTGCTAGGGAGGAGGCTGAGTGCGGAGCCGGGCAGGAGGGCTTCCAGGGCTGGCGGGTGGCTCCAGGCCTCCTGAACACCTGCCCTTGGCTCCTGCTCCTGCGGGTCCGCGGGGCCTGAGCCTGCCCGGCCCATGGCGGCATCCGCGGCTCTGTCGGTGGCGGCGGCGGCTGCGGCCCTGTCCGGTGTGGCGGTGCGACTTTCGCGCTTGGCCGCGGCCCGCGGCTCCTACGGCGCCTTCTGCAAGGGGCTCACGCGCACGCTGCTCACCTTCTTCGACCTGGCCTGGCGGCTGCGCGTGAACTTCCCCTACTTCTACATCGTGGCCTCCGTGATGTTCAACGTCCGCCTGCAGGTGCGGATCGAGTGAGCGCCTGTGGCCCCGGCGGCCCCGCAGGAGGGGGCCGCTCCCACCGCCCGCCCACATGGAGGACAGCCGGGCCGCCCAGGTCGCCGGGACGCGGCGCGGAAAGGAGGAGGGGTGGCCCGGGCCCCTGGACCCTAGAGCTCCACGAGAGGACGCTGGCCACCGAGCCGCCAGGGCCACCGAACCCCGGACCCAGGCGTGACCTGCGCACACGCGCAAGTTGCGGCCAGTGCAGCATTGCACGGAAACGGACAAAACGGGCCCTTTCCGTAGGGCTCCAGAAAATGTTCTGACTGCAGCCGACCTGTTGCCTCACATTGGCCAAAGTGGGAAACCAGAAAGAAATGCGGCTGCAGGGACTTGCTTTGACTGGTCTCAACCAAAAAGGTAGGCTGCCAGAGAGAGGTTGCACCTGCGGGCTGGAGGGAGGCGGTTGCCATGGCATCTAAACGTCTAGGCCCCTGGGGTTGTGCGGGGGGGGGGGGGGGGGGGGGGGCCTATGGAAGGACCCAAGGAAGCCAGCCCAGAAAGCTGCGGAGCGGAGGCAGAGTCACAGGCTCTTGGAGTCCCTTGCCATGATTCCAACTTGGGGGTGAGGGGTGGCTGTAGCTTAGGCATCTTGCATCTCAGCGATTCGGCCCACCACCCATGGAGACCTGGGTGTCCCCTCCCGCCCACAGCCAGCCCCTCCCCCACCTCTATTCCCGGAGGCCCAGGAGGTGTCACCTGAGCAAGAGGCAATGGAGGGGAACGGTCTGGGGTGGCCCATGGTACCACACTTCGCCCTCCTGGATAGGTAGCCTGGAACCCCAGGTCTGCCCCCTTCTCAGCACTCAGGCCCCGGGGCTCTCTGCAGCCCCCTGAATCCTGCCCCTGCTCTCCCTTTTGCTCCCCTCCTTCCTCTTTGAGGAAGAGTGGAAAGATGCCTTCCTCCCTAGCAGTCCCCCATTTTTGCTCTTCTGCCATCTCCAGCCCTCCCCTTGCCACAGAATGCCCTCCTTTGGCCCCGACAACGTCCAGGAGTGCCCTGTGAACCCACAGCACCTGGGAAAATGTGGATTTCCTTGAGCAGAGGCAGGTTTCAGGCTGGGGTGGGGAGAGCAGATGGAGAAGGGGCTTGTAGAGAAGGCAACACTTGGAGAACTGGGGCCCTCTCTGGGTAGGGAGGCAACTCTCAAGTCTCCATTTCTTTGTTTCAGGAACCAGTGTTTGTAGCCAGTGACTCGCCCCTTCTACAG
Organism: Eptesicus fuscus; assembly: GCF_027574615.1. Lineage (NCBI taxonomy): Eukaryota > Metazoa > Chordata > Mammalia > Chiroptera > Vespertilionidae > Eptesicus > Eptesicus fuscus. The sequence continues at coordinate 108,138,287 of NC_072473.1, forward strand.
CCTCATCAAGAGTCAAATCTGTGCCCAAGGACCCCCTGTCCCTAGAGCTTCCTGGTAGCAGCTGAGTGAAGGGCCTGGCTGAGGAGGAGATGAAGGGCCTGCCAGGCAGAGGCCCGAGGTATGGGGCAGCCCAGAGGTCTGGTTCTGGCATGGGGAAGGACAGGACGATGTCACTCCTAGCACACCAAGAGGGTGTTCTATTCTCTCTACCTGCTGACATGGGAAACTGGGGTTCTGGGAGGGGGCTCACATTTGCCCTTGTCACACAGATAAGAAGTGGTGGAGCTAAATCTTCCCTAAGGCCTGCACTTCCCCACCTGCACCCCAGTCTTCTGGAAGACCTGGCCCAGTGGGATGGGGCAGGGGATCACAAGGCTCCCAGGGGAGCTAGGGAGAGAGAGGTTCCGGGTGGGGAATGGGGGAACTAGCTTTCCTTGGAGTGGTATGGGCAGTCACAGGAAACACCAGGAGGACAGTCTGAGCTGAGATGGGCACTAGAGAGATGAGTCCAAGGATCCCCTGGGCAGCTAAGGCCCTCACCCACAGAGCCAGGTCTTCCCCCACACACACACCCCAGGCTTAACCAAGGGCTCCTCGACAGTTGGGCACAAGCCTCTCAGTTTGGGTGGGGGAGGTGGGGGTAGCTCCTGGGGACATGATGTGACCAGAGGGTAAAAGGATGAACTGGGGGTGGGTGGAGACAGGGAACCATGCACGACCCATCTCTCTGTCCCAGGCTCGGATCCCCCACACCCAGGATCACACAGGAGACTCTCCTCCAGATGGGCTTGGATTGGTCCTGGAGGCCCGGGCGTGCTGCTGACTGGTGTACCAGCATGGCCAGGAACAGCCCAGAGGGGAGCCAGGAGAGGCCCTGGCCCTCACCACCCACCCCCGGTCCCACATCTGCTGACACTGGTTGCTGTCAGCCCAAGTACTCAAGAGTTCCTGAGACTGAAAACCACAGTAGTGTGGTCAGCCCCAGGGACGGAGTGGCCCAGTCTCACCACATCTGCCCTTCTCAGCTGCCCAGATGGAGCCTGGGGCCTGGGTGAAGTACTCCTCCTGCTTCACCATAAGATTGGGGATCAAGGCTCCCACGTGCCCCCTGCAGTTTCCCACTAACAGGGCCTGATGGCTTCCTTCCTTATGCCAAATCACCTGGGAGCCCCTGGTCCTGGTGGCCCCTCCACCCCAGCCCTGTCCAACCAGGACCACTTCTGGGAGCCTTCCAGCCTGCCTGCCAACTCCACCCGTCGATCTCTGGGGACAGCCTCAGAAAAAGGAGAGCAACACGGGCTGTATAAGATGGGAGGAGGACCAGGGGCCTCCTTGGGGATGATACACAGATGTGCCCCTTTCAAGCCCAGGTCTCACCTCTGGGTGACTCGATCCTCAGCTCCAGCCTCTTCCTGGGCTGGCCAGGGAGGAAGAAGACCTGAGAATGGCATGAGGGAGGCTCCTCACTGAATGCGTGCTGGTGTCCCACAGGGAGAAATATGTCTCTGAACCTCAGGGTGCCCTGGCCTCATAGACCTGCTCCCCTGCCAGGAAGCTCTTCCCATCCAGGGGGACACGGGAGTCCTCTGTGGCTCTGGCTGTGGCTGTCTTTGCTCAAAGGGAATGGCTGGGGAAGGGGCCAGCCACCAGTCCTTAGCCTGTTCCTGCGCCGCTTTTCTTACCATTTTGGCCTTGAGTAGTGTGAGCTGCTTCTGCTTTTCCACCTCCTCCAACCCCACTGGGTCCTGGCTGCTTGACTGGCTCTCAGTGCACTTTACTTATTAGCCGTCTGTTTTCCAGGCGGCAATTCTACAGAATCAGACACCAACTTGAATAAGATGACTCAATTTTCTGTGTGTGTTCACTCTGTACTGGTCAGAAATGTTCTTGTTTCTGGTGTTGTTAAAACTTGTTGTCTAAGTTATTAAAAAGTTCTTAAGTTCAATAAAGTAAATAAAACTGGAGGACTCCTGTTTCTGGTGTGGTGCAATAGCCTTGGAGGACGGAGGGGCCAGTGGTGAGATCACCACTGATGCCCAGGAGCTGGGGAAGGGAGCTGCAGGTGGGTAGGGCCTCCTCAGAGGGCTACAGGTGGGTAGGGCCTCCTCAAGAGACGCTGGAGACCCCACTGGCCCTGGACCATTGCCCCCATGAGGGGAAGGCAGCAGCATAGGCCTGGCCCCGCGGGTGGCAATTGTCCCACTCACAACCTTGTTTGAAGAGACTAATACCTAAGTCTCAGCTTCATTTTAGAGCCTGGTGTAACAAGGTGCTTAATTAAATTGAACCCCAAGGGTGGGAAGAGGGAAGTGAGGTGAAATTGTCTGTCTGCTGATCATTGTGTTTCACCAGAAGCCCCTCTGCAGCAGCAGGTGGCAAGGTCCCCATCGCCTCCCTGCCGGCCACATGGGTGCAGAGTTTTGGTGGAGATAAATCACAGAAAAAGAAGCTTCCCTTCCCCCCACCTTAGATCCCAACTCCCATCGGAGCTCCACTCCCAGTGCCTCCCCAGAGAAGCCAGGCCAGGGGTGCTGCCTTCTGAGGCTGCTGCAGGGGAGAGGGTGGCAGGTGGGCAGAGGGCTGAGTGCAGGAGGCCTGGGGAGGAACACAGCAGCCAGGAGAGAGAAAAGCAAGTCCACAGGCTGCTGAAGGAAGGCGTCTTGAGGACACAGGATTGTGGTGACAAGGAGGAGCCCAGCCTGGGGAAGGGCCCTGGGTGCACCCCTCATCTGTCACCAAGATCTCCCCAGGGGCCAAAGCATCCTGATAGAACAGACCCTTTCAGCATCTGCCACCACAGGAAGGAAGGACCCAAGTGCCCTGAGCTTCCCACCCTTTGTCCAGATGGTCCAGTTCAGTCCCTGGTGGTCTCACGCCCACTCCAGGGATCATGTGGACTTGGCACACCAAGATGGGAGACGATCAGAACAGAGCTCCAAGGCCCTCTGAAGAGGGAGGACCACCATTCCCAGCTAGGCACACCTGTTCTGGTTAAGACCTGTGCCCTGGCCCAGCTGGCATGGCTACCTATGAACCAGGAGATCACAGTTTGATTCTCAGTCAGGGCACATGCCCAGGTTGCAGGCTCAATCCCCAGTGGGGGATGTGCAGGACACAGCCAATCAATGATTCTCTTTCATCATTGATGTTACTATTTCTCTCTCCCTCTCCCTCTCTGAAATTGATATAAATATATATTTTTTTAAAAAGACCTGTGCTCTGAGCCCAGCTCCTCCTGTGTAGGCATTCAAGGGGATGTTGTCCTGTCAACATTTGGCCTCAGGCCTTATCACCATGAGGAGAGAAAAACAGATGAAGGGAACTGGCGTGTAATGAGAACCTACTGAACCCCTGGCACTGTGATGGGTGGTTTGCTGCCATCATCCTACCTTATAATAGAGAAACATGCAAATTGACCGAACCTCTGCTACGCCCACGATTGGGCCAGCAGGAGGCTGGGGGGCGGGACTCCGGGTGGCCTATCCGGCCGTTGAGAAGATCAAGATGGCGGCGCCCAGTCCTCTTAGTTCCAGGGGTCCCTGGGGAGATCAGCAACCTGGGGGAGTCATGGCCGGGCCCATGCAGCCACTCCCGGGGGTCCCTGGGGCGATTGGTACCCCAGGGGGCGTGGCCGGGCCCATCCAGCTGCTCCCGGGGGTCCCTGGGGCGTGGCCGGGCCCATCCAGCCTCTGGGGGGGGGGTCCCTGGGGAGATCAGCAACCTAGGGGGGCGTGGCCGGGAGATCGGCAACCCGGGGGGCCTAGCCGGCCCATCCAGCCGTTCCCGGGTGTCCCTGGGGATATAAGCAACCTGCAGGGGCGTGACCGGGCCCATCCAGCCTCTCCCAAGGGTCCCTGGGGAGATCGGCACCCCGAGGAGGTGAGGCGGGACTCGCTCAGCTGCTCCCAGGGTCCCTGGGAACATTGCAGGCATGTGGTTGCTGAGACCCAGACCAAGCATCTGGCCACAGATTCAAGCTTTGCGGAGACCTAGGGCAGGGATCTGCCTCATCTGCAGAGAGACAGAGGTTCTGCAGTGCCCCCAAGACGTGGGTGGGCCCAGCCAGGGATCAAGGGGCATGGAAGGACTCCTGGCAGAGGGGCAAGGACCCTCACCCCTGAGGCGGGGGTTGAGGGGTGGTGCCACCTCAGTGGAGGGGTGCTGCACTGCAGGGTACTGGACTGACTGATGTGATTCAGAGAAGCTCCCAGTGCTAATGGGCCTAGCTCAGGCGGCCTTCACACTTCAGAGGCAGTGACTCCTGCTCCTGCCTTGACCCCAAAGCAAGCTCGCTACACCCTGCCCCATAGCAGAGCATGCCTAGGCAGTGAGTGGGAAGCCTTCCACCTGCTTCAGAGAAGGGGGGGCAGTAAAGAATGGGGGGAGAGGAAAGAATGTGGAGCATCCTCAATGAAGAGGTGCTTGAGAAAGAGGCTCGGAAGCCTGACTGGAAGGTTTGTTCTGTTTGCTGGGCGGCTGCCCCTTAGGAAGCGCAAAGAGCATGGCTCTGAGGGCTTCCTGTGTGCTGAGTGAAGTTCCACAGCCAACTGGAATTGGCCTCAGTTTCCTGGTCTGTAAAATGGATGAAGCGTGTCCCAGTGCCTTCACTGAGCTTTGATGGCCAATTGAGATACTATATAAAGAAAATGAGGGAAGAAGTGAGAAAGAAAAGGAAGGACAAGCAACACAAAAGAAAGACTGAAAGGAACCTGTAAACCCATTGTCACTTAAATAGGGAATATAGTCACTATTGTTGTAATGATGGTATGATGCCAGGTGGGTACTAGAAATATCGGGGAACACTTTGTAAAGTATATGCTTGTCTAACCACTATTCTGTAACTAATATAAAACCTGAAACCAATACAAAATAATGTTGAATGTAAAGAAATGAAAATTGGAGTGAAATTTTTATAAATTTCAAAGTTTAAATAAAAGCTGTAAAGGGCCAAAACTGGTTTGGCTCAGTGGATAGAGCGTCGGTCCGCGGACTGAAAGGTCCCAGGTTCGATTCTGGTCAAGGGCATGTACATTGGTTGCGGGCATGTCCCCAGTGGGGGATGTGCAGGAGGCAGCTGGTCGATGTTTCTCTCTCATCGACATTTCTAACTCTCTATCCCTCTCCCTTCCTCTCTGTAAAAAATCAATAAAATATATTTAAAAAAAAAAAGCTGTAAAGGAAGGAAGGGGAGAATAAAAAGTGTTTTTCATTTTGCCACTTCATTAAAAAGACAGTTGTCTTTATATGGTGCTTTTATACTTTTCTATAAGTGTAATAGAAAAGTATAAACCAGCTAGGCACACTGTATTAAAAGTATAAACCAGCTAGGCACACCTATAAGGCCTGAGGCCAAATGTTGACTCACCCTTGTCCTTGGATTGTACATTCTGCCCACCATTCCCATTATCTCATTTTAATTTCCGGGCAACTTAAAGACAAGATAAGTATTCCCTCCACTATTCAAAGAAAGGAAATCTTGGTGTCTGGTCCTAATGACTCAATCGTCAAGCCCTTATTGTAAAGCAGGGTTAGTAAAATTTTCTGTGCAGGGTCATATCTATACTAATAAAAGCCTTGGGGGTCATCAGGCCAGCAGGGGAGGGTATTTGGGGGCAATCAGGCCTGCAGAGGAGCAGTTAGGGGGCAATCAGGCCAGCAAGGGAGCAGTTAGGGGGCAATCAGGCAGGTAGGTGAGCGGTTAGGAGCCAGCGGTCCCGGATTGTGAGAGGGATGTCCAACTGCAGGTTTAGGCCTGATTCCACAGGGATCAGGCCTAAACCTGCAGTTGGACATCCCCCAAGGGGTCCCATATTAGAGAGGGTGCAAACTGGGCTGAGGGACACCCTCCCCAGTGCACGAATTTCGTGCACCGGGACTCTAGTCCTATATAATAAAAGGCTAATATGCAAATCGACCGAATGGTGGAACGACTGATCACTATGAAGCACACAGACCACCAGGGGGCAGATGCTCAATGCAGGAGCTGCCCCCTTGGTGATCAGTGCACTCCCACAGGGGGAGCGCTGCTCAGCCAGAAGCTGGGCTCACAGCTGGCAAGCACAGTGGCAGTGGTGGGAGCCTTTCCCACCTCCACAGCAGCACTAAGGATATCCAACTGCTGGCTTAGGCTGGCCCCCTTGGGAGTGGGCCTAAGTCATCAGTTGGACATCCCCCAAGGGCTCCTGGACTGTGAGAGGGTGGAGTCCAGGCTGAAGGATCCCCGCCCCCGAGTGCATGAATTTCATGCACTAGGCTTCTAGTCTATATATATAAAAGCCTAAGTGACCGGATAACTGGCCAGTAGCTATGATGCGTACTGACCACCAGGGGGCAGACACTCAATGCAAGAGATGACCCCTGGTGGTCAGTGGACTACCACAGTGGGAGCGCCGCTCAGCTGACAGACAGATGCCAGACAAAGGGCTGACTGCTGGTGAGCCTGTCCCAGGGACACTCGCGTGTGTGCCCGAATTGCGGTGGCAGGTGTGGCAGGGCTAGGATGAGCAGGAGCAGTAGGGCACCCAGCCCGGGCTTGGGCTCTTCCCAGGCCACCTACCACTTCATGCACTACTTCACGCTGTGTGAGATCAATGCGGACAGTGGGCTGGAACCTGATGAGTGGGTAAGGCCAGGCTGTGGCATCCTGGAGGTCCACTGATCCCCACAGGCCAGGCCGAGCGACCCCACCGGTGCATGACCAGGTCTCTAGTTTTATTATAATTCCACATCCATCTGATGGAGGAGGTCATTGGGAGGATGTGACCACCAGTTGACTCTTGAGCTGGACCTGGAAAATTGGGCCCTTTACCCTCACCCTTGTCCTTGGATTGTACATTCTGCCCACCATTCCCATAGGCAGAGCTGTTTCGAAGACAGAGCCTTGAGAGAGTAAGGTGTTGAGACGATCTGGACAATAGAGTGACTGAACAAGTTAGGGAATCTATGCAAACTTTAAGATTCTCGCAATCACTCAACAAGCCTCAAATGTTAGTTCCCTAGCTTATTTAACCTGTCCCCCACCAATCTGACTGGTCTGTCTCTATTCACTCTCCCCTTGTCCTCCATATTCCATGAGGTTGGGGGATGCATAAAATTTTGACTATATATCTTTCTAATAGATATATTTTATCAGTATAAACAGCCCCTCATGGACATGCTTAATGCATGATTCTTTGATTTGTTTTGTTGGAAAATGAAAATGCTATTTACTCAACCATTTCTCCAAGGCATCCTGGTCCTTCTTATTGGAGAACATCCTGTTTAGAGCCAAGATCTTATTTCTGTATCTGGCAAAAACCTGACCAAATCCAACACCCATCCATGATAACAATTTCCAACACATTTAGAACAGAAGGGAATTTCCTAAACCCGATAGTGTCTCCATAAACTTAAAAGCATTGTGCCCACAGCAGCTCTATATTCATTGACCCACCTATCTAGTATTGCACATAATACTTACTGGTGAAAAGGAATGTTTTCCTTAATATTGGCAATAATGCAAGATGTCAACTTTTGCCTATTCATTTCAAAATTGTACTGGAGTGTCTAGCCAGTGGGACAACCCCCCACCAAGACCACCCCATCGCAACAAAATGAAACCATCCTGATTGGAAAGAAAGACCTAAAACTATCTTTATTCACAGATGACATGATCCTATATGGAGAAATTGCCAAGAAATGACAAACTTCTTTTGTGATGTATGCAGTGAAGGGTGGATACAGCCTCTCAGTGTCTGCTCATACTCAGTTATATCTCCCTTGGAAAGCAGCCTGTGTCCACCCCAATATCAGAAACACTGCAGGAGGAGGAGGAGGCACTTCGTGTCCCCAGCTTGCCCACACAGTCCCCTGTTGGGAAAGCAGACCAATCTCAACAGCATAAGTGCCCTGTGTCTGTGTGGAGAAGCAAGTGTCCTGGGCTGGAGAGAGCTCCCCAAAGAGTAGGGGGAGGGGGGGAGGAGAGAAAAGCATTGTGCCCACAGCAGCTCTATATTCATTGACCCACCTATCTAGTTTTAGGCATTAGCAAAAGGAAAGATGAGGCCATCCCAGCAACCAGAGGACGGAAAAGCAGCAAACAGATCATAAACTGGAAGAGCCAGGGCCAGCCTTTTAGAAGAGCATACATAAGCTCAGGGGACAGAAGTTATGTCTCCCAGAGGTACCTGTGACAGTGGAGCAAGTGGGCCTCCGCTCAGTGCGGAGGGGGCAGGGTAACTGATGCAAGAATACACAATGAGAATGGGGGGATGAGGACAAATATGTGACACCTTAATCAATAAAGAAATTAAAAAAAACACAAATTGCCAAACCCAAGTAAAAAAAAAAAAAAGAATACACAATGACTGCCCAGGCCCCCCATCCCACTGCAGCACCATACACAGGAGAGAGCAGATTTTCTCTCTCTAGTGTGTTGAGCCCCTCAGAGGCCCCAGCAGGACCCACACAGCTCTTGTAAGAGCAGAGCTAAGGACGCCCCCTGGACACGAGAGGGACTGAACACATAAAGCCAGGGGAGGAGTATCCATGACAAAACATGTGGCCCCAAAACTGTGATGGCAGCAGGGCAGCCAAGTGAATATTCATGAACAGAGTAGAGGGGAGGTTTCGAATATCGAGTCAGGAGAAGAGTATAAGGCACTGCTCCATATCGTCAAGAAGAGAGCAGAGCCGAAACCGGTTTGGCTCAGTGGATAGAGCGTCGGTCTGTGGACTGAAAGGTCCCAGGTTCGATTCGGTCAAGGGCATGTACCTTGGTTGCGGGCACATCCCCAGTAGGGGGTGAGCAGGAGGCAGCTGGTCGATGTTTCTCTCTCATCGATGTTTCTACCTCTCTATCCCTCTCCCTTCCTCTCTGTAAAAAATCAATAAAATATATTTAAAAAAAAAAAGAAGAAGAAGAGAGCAGAATGGGCAGCAGTCCGTTCCAGCTCAGAGAGAAGATCAGCAGCATGAAATAGAAGATTCCAGCTGTGTTTCCATCCTTTGAGGGTACCGCTGTAACAGAGATTAATAGGATGTGTAGAAAGCAGAGCATTATTCTTCATCTTTGATCTGATATTCAGTTGGAGATCAGGGGCAAGTGTTCATCTCTGCATCTGGATTTTTCTCAGCACCACCGCCAGACACACACCTTTCATCGGGCCAGTTGGAATAGACACAAAACTCCTGATGGCAATTTTCTGCTGTGGATCAGGCCTTTTTGATTATATATATATATATATATATATATATATATATATATATATATATAATTGATTTCAGAGAGCAAGGGAGAGAGAGAAGTAGAAACATCAATGATGGGAGAGAACCATTGATCGGCTGCCTCCTGAACGCCCCACACTGGGGATCCAGCCTGCAACCTCCTGTCGCGAAATTGAACCGTGACCTCCTGGTGCATAGATTGATGCTCAACCACTGAGCCATGCCAACCGGGCCTGACTTATATTTTTGATTCACCGGTGGGCCTCTTCCGCAGATGAACTTCTCTCCTGGCCTAACAACGCTTGCCCTACCCCTGTGATATTGGAAGCTCAAAAGGTAGCCCTACCCCCATCCCATTAGTTCCAGAACAAGCCTAGGTCTCAGTTCTTTCCCCACTAGGCTGGATCAGACAGAGAGCTGGGATCTCTAGTGGATGGTAGGGTCATGTAGGACTGGTCTGCCACTCTCCCAGTGCCTGCCTAGTAGGAAACAGGAGTGATAGCACTCTTTAGGAAAAGAACAAAAGAGCTTTTGTGCCCCCCAGCAGGCTTGTTCACACTACCCTTGGGCTTGACTCTGAGCTCTGACCCTGGAGCCTTCTCCTTGGACACGGGATGTCCTGGGCTTCTGGACACATCAGTGCTACCCCTACATAAATGCTTGCTCTGGACCCAACCCTATACCGTCCCACATTCCCAGCAGTCCCAGCAGGCTTCCCCCAGCTCCTCCCAGGAAGAAGATCAGAATGGGCAAGTAGGACCAAGGCAATGGAAAGAGAGCCCTGAGGGGACCAAAGTCACTCCACGGGACATTCCAGCTATTACCTGGATGTAGAGCAGCGATTGAGTCGCTCCAGCAGGGCGATCAGACCCTCAGGAAACAATGGGTCTGGCCTCTACAGCCCAGAGTCCTGCTTAAGTACAGGTTTCACCAACCCAGAGGCTGATGTTTCTGTGAGCAGAAGAGGGTGCTACTGGCCTAGCCCTGCCTCCACAGGCCCTACACCTCAAGAGGCCCTTACTTTTGGTTGGCCGTGACGCACCAGGTTTTTCCTGGCATCTGGGTGTTTGGCACACAGTCTTAGGACCTCAGCCCTCGGGGCCTGCACCCCCAAAGGATGCCTAGGTGCTGCTCTCCCTGGCTGTCTCCTGGCTCGGCCCACCCTTACAGCAGGATCAAGGTCCGTCTCCTCAGACCTCACCCCAGCATCTGCACCCATCCATCCTTCTATGAGCAGCCCCCAGCCCCAAAAGAGCAGGCTGCCATCTGCTGTCCCTCCCTCAGCCTCATCCTCTGGTCTCAACCTGGCCTCTTCCACTGCCTAACGCCTCCTCCTGCCTCCTGCTCTGCTCCCAAATTTCCACAACCCTGAGCCCAGGGCTCACTCAACATCCCAGCATCTGGACCCAGAGGCAGTCTCTTTCCTCCCGTCTAGTGTTTCCGGTGCCTCTAGGCCTCCTGCTTGGCACCCACATTTGTCCTGGACCTGAGGCTGCTTGCGAGTCTGCGCACTGAACACCACTCAGCTCCCTGTTCCCTGAGACCTCTTCCCCAGCCCACCATGGAGGCCCATTCTGGTCCCTTGGCTGCCCTTCCCACCCACCCAGTCAGAAACAGGATGCCTACACAGTGTCTTCCCATAGAGGCCAGCAGAGCAGGTCCCTCTCTCTCTGGCCAGACAGCTCACGGAGGCCCACGACTGAGTTGTTTAATCTCCCCAAACAGCAGGCCGCCATGGCCCACGGCCTGCCCAAGGCAGTGAGACTACCAGTCAGAAGTCCCCAGGCTTGCTTCCCGCCCCCACCCTCACCCCCCACACAGGCATAATGCACCAGATTGGCTGCCTGGCTGACAAGGGCAGATGCCCCTGACCGCACACCAGTCACTGTTGCCGTCTCTAGGCTCTGTCCCACCTAGGCCACCTGCACCTGGAACCATGTTGGACCTGGGGCCCTCTCCCACTTCTGCAGAGCAGTCCCCAAGGCCACACCAGTCCCTTTTCCCTTGTCCTGCCACCGCCCTTTCTCAGAAGCCGCCCTCTGTGACCACAAGGACAACCCTCCCTGACTCTGGTCGCCACAGAGTCCAGCTACAACAACCGCTACTGCTCTTCCACCAACAACACTCCCTTCCACAGAAACCAGGAGTCTAGCCCATAAACCCCACCTTCCCCTCCCCCGCTCCCGCTTCCCCATGTACCAATGCATGCCATAGTCCCTCGGTGGCTCATTAAAGTTTAAACGGGATCCATGCTCCCAGGAAAGGCCTTCAGGACACCGTACAAATAGCTCACTGTGACAACCACAGGGCCTCAGTGGAGGCAAAGATCCTTGGCTGTTCACTTGGTAACATACATTTCCTGGACACCTCTCCATGCCCGACCCATGGTGGGCCCTGGGCACAGACCCCCCCCCCCCCCCAACCCCAGTGGACCAGTTAGAGAATCCTACAGAGAATATGTGAGTGCTCAGCAGTTTCGAGGATTGTATGAGGGCTCAGCCAGGAGGAATGTATCCCCCAAACCCAGGAAGTAACCTGGGGTGTGGGTTAACTCAGAACAACCAAACTGCCCAAAATAACACAATCAGAAGTAGACTTTACAGTTCCCAGAGACTGGCACCCAGAGAATCTTTTAAAAATTGTGTTATTAAAAAATAATAAAGGCAGGGGGTGAGGGTGGGAAATGTGACAAGAATGCCAATGGATGCACCTGACACAATGGGAAGGTAATTCCATTGAAGTTCCAAAAGTGCATTCAGTGCAACTTTTCTGGAAGGCCTTTTCTAAATAAAGCACTTCCCAGGTGAAGCCCATAGCAGATCTGAGCGTTTTGTAAAGCACATTTTATTCCAATGTGATGCAAGATCTTGATCCAGAGCCTGTGTGGTGTTTCCATCCTCCACTTCCTACTTCCCTCTATGGCAGGTTCTTTCCCCCAGGAGTGCAGAGGGCAGAGTGCCAGTCTGAGAGATCCAGCTCCATGGCTCACCTGCTATGGGGACGTGGGCGTGTCACGGCCATCCTCTGCACCTGTTTCCCCATGTGCCCCACAGACACAGTGATGCAGGCCCCAGGGGAGTAACATCACAGTCGAGGCAATGTTTTGAGAAGAGTAGACTCATTTCTCTTCTGTTTCTAGGTTCTCATGTTCTATGACCTCACCATCATAGCAAGTCTCCATTTACATGCCACCTGTGAGTTCCTGCAGTTCAAACATGTGCTGCTGGGCCAGCTTTTCCCCAATGTCAAATTTAATTTTAAAAAAATCAGACCATATCACCCCAAGAATCAAATGAAATTGCTAAAGCAGAGGCTCTACAACCACACGCTGACTTCACTCCCCCACTCTCTTCCTATGCCCAAGGACCTTCCTTCTCTTTCTTCTCTTCCCTTTACCAACACCTGCTGTGCCCAGGTGACTGGGGCTCTGAACTGTAGCCTTAGCAACACCCACCTGGGCTTTCTGATGTAGTTCAAGGGAACAGCCAGTAAGTGGCGACGCTCCACTGGCTGAGGCCAGACTGGGCCTGTGGGAAGGGACCTTTCACCCCTCTTAGACAGTCAGCTTCCTGTAAGTGATCGAAGCACGAGAAGGAGAGATACACGTTTTCAAAAGTTATACGTGGTGCGAGCTCTTGAACAAATAAGAACCTCTCACCTGAGTATGTGTTTCTGATTTCTACGCACGTTACAGCAGTGATTTGCAGATACGACCTGGGAGAAGGGCCCCTCCATAAGTCAGGGTCCTTTCAGAACACCAGTAATACTGGGAGATGGTCAGTCCCATCTTTCAACTTGGAAAGATGCGGTTTCAGCGGGCTTGGAAGAGGGAAAGAGCTGTGGTTGAACCCTGGCTTTCCAGGTCATGAGCAGGGTGAGTATGGCCAGGTCCCACAGACAGTCTGAGCTTCACTTTCTTCACGTGCAGAATGATTAGTACTTGAGAGGTCCTGTGAGGAATCGGTGAAATAGTGCACATCGCTCAGTGAACACTGAGCTCGGTGCCTGACACGCGGGAGGTGTCAGTGAAGGAGGACTAGTCTTTGTGAGCTATTAGCCTTATTCATCATCGGAGCTGTTCAGTCTCAGGGACATCCAAAGACAGCACTGAGTCCGTGTCAAGGGTCAAGGGCACAAACATCGTCGTTAGACACAGCAGCTCTACCACCTGACAAGGACTGTGGGAGCACCCCTTGGCCTCTCTGAGCCCTAGCTTCCTGGCTGGTAAAATTAGCTTGTGCACCTCAAGGGACATCATGGCAATCAAATGCCACTCTGTGTGTGTGTGGAAGTGCTTGGCACTTGGAAGGGCTCCATAGGTGGCAGCTGCTGAGGCGCTCTGCCAAACAGGAACACCAACAGCCCGAGCTCCCCACTCCCACCCACCCCCACCCACCCCGTGGAAACCACTCATTCCTTCCGCCTTCACCTTCTCTGAGCCTTAATAATCCGTTTCTCACAAGCTCTCACCCTCAGTTGCACCCATCAGGTAGCAGATATAGGGCAGTGGCTGGGAGGGGGGGGAGGCGGGGGGAGGGGGCGGGACAGTGACATAAACCAGGACATTCTATCCGTCAACATTTTTCTCAATTTGGAAAAGACAGTCACTCCATGACTTTGGTGATTGTACTACAGCTTAAATCCACACTGAGCCTCCCCGAAGCTCCCAGCCTTCCTCTGCTGGCCCCCAGCTTTGCTGGAAACACACAGCCTCCTAGTGTGCCTGAACCTTTGGCCTCCCGCAGCCACAGAGCAAGCTTCTTGGTACTGACTCTCCAGGAGGGTGCCTCTGGGAAGAAAAGTGAAGGACAAGAACCGGGCTACATTCCTGCCCCTCACTCTATAGTGTTTTCTGCCTCCACCCACTTCTCCCTGTGCTTTTCCATCACTTGTGTCTTCCAAGAAGCATAAGGATTTGCTCAGCCTCTCAGGCCACAGAGGGCTTAAACTGCAAAGTCGGCCACATTTTCTCCCCCTCTGGAACCCACACTATTCTGAGTCACCTGGGGCTCCTGAGGTCTTTGTGTCTCCACTACCCTGTTAAAATACACCTATCCTGGGATCCCTTTCCTTTAAGAATACCGTCTGCTTTCTAATTCATATTAGTGGTTTATTTTGACCACTATAGTTCTCAGTCATGAAAGTTGATTGGCACTCTAGTTTGTAGCTCAGTTTCTGGTGAGTTTGCCTCAATTCTTGACTTTTGCAAGAATGAGTTTTTTACCTTGCAAGGCCGAGGTCTAGCCCTTCAACATGGTAACAAAGCAGGTTTTGATCATCGATCTAACTGCCTATGGCACTCTCAAATGTTCAAACTTGAAATGTTCCAAGTTGAACTTGCCTTTTTTAAAAACCAAAAAAAAAAAAAAAAAATACCCTTCTTTTCTTCCTTGGTTCCCTACCTTGGGTGGAGTCCCCTGCCCTTCCAAAATCAGGCGTCATCTCTGAGACTGCTGTGTCCTTCTCTCCCACGTTGTATCCAGTTAGTAACACTCCACTTCCTGTGGTTTCTGGAATCCATCCCCTGCTTTCCATACCCACCAGCCTTGCCTTGGTTTAAATACAAATGGTTTTGGTGGGGGGCAGGAAGGGTTGGGAGGGGGAGGGGTAAAGGGAGGGGAAATGGGAGATATCTGTAATACTGTCAACAATAAAACATATATTTTAAAATGAAAAAAATATATACAAATGGGTTTCCCCTTGGCTCTTCTCTACAAGATTCCTGTCACTGTCTATCTGTTCCCAGGTTTTCAGCCCCGCCCCCCACCAATGCCAAATTCACCCTCCTCATTGGGATAATGTGATCTATGGAAAACATAGATATGGCCAGAACACTCACCTCCCAAACATCTTCCAACAAATCTCAAAGTTTAGGATTGGGCCACATCTCCAGAGCCTCTGACCCTTTTCCCCTGAACCCAGTTTCCAATGCGCAGTGTGTACTGTGAGGCTTGTGTTTTCCTGCCCTCCAGAGAATCACAAGCTTCATGTTCAGGAGGACCTGAATTTGCGGTTGCTCTCCGAGGCAGATTGCCTTTCACAAACATCATGGAAACATTCAAAAGCATGGAAACGAATAAGTCATGCAGAGACACTGCATGCCCCATCATGCATCTACATTGAGTATCTACCCATAGTTCAATTGGGCTTGATTTCTGCCCCCTCGTCTTCCCTACGACCACGGGATTATTTTAAAATCAATCCCATACATGCTATATGAGTATGTATAGGACATTGTGTTCAAAAGGAAGACCAGAAAGCCTTACAAATGGCTCTCAGATATGTTGTATTCATCCATTTTGTTGGCTTGTAAAATACTTCAGGCATCCCCAAAGCCAGGACTGGGCTGCTGGGGTGGCTGATGCGGGGATAATTTTTTGAGTTTCTAGGTATGTGAAAGGTATCCAGCCCTATGGGAGAAGAAACCTTTGCAGGTGACTCCAGGTGTGAGGCAAGGAAGTGTACCAGGCAGTGTGATGCCCTGCAGTGCATATCAGGTCACTGTATGCAGCCTATGGCAAGTCACAAGATGAGCCTCTTCCAGATGTATACTAGTGTGCTAGAGGAAGCCCATACTCTCTTCACCTTTTCACCACCTCCCTTGGATATTCAATACTAGGCCCTGCTACTTGGAGACTGGATGCCCCATCATGAGATACCAGGTCCCCCAAGCTGCCCTCCCCAACTGGTGATTCCTGAGGTTTAACCCTTTGTTAAGGAAGGAAAGGGAATCGGTAAATAAATACCTCCCTATGAGAAGTGACACCTTGTGCCACTACATGAAAGCCACAGATACACCTTTGAGGGTTGTAGGTGTGTTCAGGGAAACCTCCTGACCCTGCTAAGGGTAAAGCAGAGGTAGGGTGGCTGGTATGGTCTTACAGAAGACCGCCTAAGTCCAGGACCAGAACTGGAAACAGTGGGCACATGGCTAAATCCTGTTTAAACTGATATCAGAAACTTAGTCCCTTAACTCTTATGTTTCTCATTATATCACAGTGCCTGGTTTTATAAAATCTTTGTAAGGCAGAATCAAAATAGGTACGTCAGCCCTGGCCAGGTGGCTCGGTTGGTTGGAGCATCATCTCATATACCAAAAGTTTGTAGGTTCCATCCCAGGTAGGGCACATACCTAGGTTGCCGGAGCCCATACCAGAGGCAACCAATCCATGTTTCTCTCTGCCTCTCTCTCTCTCTCTCTCTCTCTCTGCCTCTCTCTGCCTCTCTCTCTCTCTCTCTCTCTCTCTCTCTCTCTCTCTCTCTCTCTCTCTCCCTCCCTCTCTTCCAAACCAATACACATACCATAAGGTGAGGGTAAAAATCAAATAGGTAAGTCACAGGGCTACTTCCGACATGGCAATGAGCAGAGCTTCATAGACCCACTCCTACTCCCGAGTGAAACTGACGAAAATTATCTCGAAATCAGCCATTTAAAATCTCCCTAATGATGCTGAGGGAGCAAATAGAGTGAGCAAAAAAACATTTATTTAAGAAAGCCTACGCTGAAGAGCAATTTTAAAAATCTACCGAAATAAAACTCAGCCTTTGTATGACCCCCCGGCCCCCCCCCCCAAAAAAAAGTCTACTAAAACACCAGTTCTCGATGGATTTGACCTGATTTGCCTTTGGAGGGCTGTGACTTTGGGTTTGTCTTTGCCTTTTGGTTGTTTTCCTTGTTTACAATGTGTGCATTTGTGCTTACACAAAGGTCTTGGAATCTTATGTGCGGAAAGATATGAAAACATATATGTCCTGTATTTGTATCCTACAGGGTGAAGGCAGTAGTCACAGGCTGACTGGTTTGTCTAGCAGGCGCCTTTTCTCTGAGAACTTGCCACTGCACTGACACCCTTCTCTTGCTTGTGTGACTGAGTCCTCTGCTTTAGCTACTTGGTTTGATACTTGTGGCTTAACCCTAGTTGAGCCAATATTAGTCTTTGTTCTATTAATTTTTGAGTATTGAACTAGACCCCAAGACTGATTGGTTTCCTGCTAAATCTCTTTAAAGCTATTGCTTTAGGTAATTTTACTTGAGAGACCTGCTGTTGATTTCACCCTTGTTCCTGCCCTGTGACACTTGTTTGTTGCTTTGGTTTCTAGGATTTTGTAAAGTACTAGTGGTCTTGTAATCAAATTTGCTTGTTGGAGAAGCTCCCACTTGCAGATTTTTATTATTTGCCTGTATACAAGTGTAATCAAGGAAGCTGGCGGTTCTGCCATCAAGGGTGTACCAGGGCGGAGCTCTGAACTCTGTAATCTGGGGCATTGATGTCAGGGGCTTGGTGGCAGGTGAGTGATCGCCGGGCCTGGATTGAAGATCTTCCCCTGCTAAGGTAAGAAAGGTAGGAGATAGTCTAATACTTTCCTATGTAAACGATCCTTTTGGCCACTACATGAAGATGACAAATACATACCTGGATATTGTGATGGGGCATCTCCTGTTCCTGCTAGAGTCAGACCAGCATGGTTCTGCAGAACATCTTTCCAGAAGTCATGAGGAGCAAAACTGAAAGCAGTGAGCATGCAGTTAATTCCTAGTCAAGCCTGCATTAGAGTCTTGGTCCCTTAAGTCTGAAGTGTTTCTCATTGTACAACACTTCCTGGTCTTATAAAGCATTAGTAAGGGAAGAATCCAGAAAGGCAGGCCAGTGAACGATTATTTGTCGCATTGTCCCTTAAACGTATCTATACAGTAGGCCTAAAAATCAAAACAAAACAAAAGATTCTATAAAAACAAAATACAGTAGGTCTTATCCACAGGGGATATGTTCCAAGACGCTCAGTGGATGCCTAAAATATATATAATCTCCCCATACACATATATGCACTTTATTACTTCTCTTTGGCATATCCGAATTGCCAGCATCTTGCTCTTTGGGGCCATTATTAAGTAAAATTAAGGTTTCTTGAACACAAGCACTGTGATACCCTGATAGTTGGTCTGATAACTGAGAGGGCTACTAAGTGACTAATGGTGTGGGGAAGTGTAGCATTTCCAGCGTAGATAGGCTAGACAAAGGGATGATTCATATCCTGGGAGGGATGGAGTGGGACATGAATTATTTATTTCTGGAATTTAACATGTTTCATTTAACATGTTCAGACCACAGTTGACCGTGGAAAACTGAAATGGCAGAAAGGGAGACCACAAATAAAGGTGGACTACTGTACATTTTCCACTACTTGTATAAAATTTCCAATTAACTAAAATTGTAGACCTCTGTACAGCTTAGCATGGTTTAAACACACATCAAATGAGCTTATCATGGTGGTCATGAAAATCTCCCCCCCGAGAAATGAGAAAAATATTGTGATAGTCTGTCCTGCCTGAAGGTGGGCCACGCTGGGTGGTTGGGCATGCGTCTCTCCCTGGGATTTCATGAAGATCCTGGGCCGCAGGTGTCAGCAACTCTGTTGTTGCCATTCAGTTTAGAGGGGCCCAAGTTTAGAGGGTTTCCTCAGTATGCAGAGTTCAAAGAACCTCCTATGGTTCCCCCATAGCAGTTGGAACTTTATCTATATCCCTATTATTAAGCTCTGTGTGTTAAGAATTAGTCGCCATTAGGCCACGAGCTACTCCCACCCAGCTATATAGCTCACCCTACCACCCAACCAGTACACTGTCCCCTCAGTGTGTGTCCCTCTCTCCAGTGATTGTCAGAAGTGCTGTTCTGGGTGCTGAGCAGTTTGTAAGGGACTGGAGAGTTAGAAGAGCAGACGGTCAGTGACATTTAGGGTATTATTACTAACCAGACTGTATTTCAGCACTGGCACAGACACAGGTGTCAACAGATGGTCTTCCTAAGTTTGTGATTAGAATCCAGTAATGAATCTTTGTCACAACTCAGATGTGACTTGGATGCCTGGCTCCACTGGCTGCCCAGCCAAGTGTATGGTGTCTTCCCTCAGCTGTTGTAGATTCTCTGGGCTGTCACCATCCACAAGCCAGGGGGTACTTAGGGCTGCTTTACCTGCCACCCTAATGCCCCCAGAGAGATTTTGAGTAGCGGCCTGGATAGAGGGTTATGGGGAAAGAGACATTATGGGGTTGTGTGTATGTGCGTGGGGGCGGGGCGGGGGAAGGGGTGTTAAACACCCTCAAAGGAAAGGTAGGACCTGCAGGGCAAGAACTGAGAGAAAGCCTTGGGAGACTCAGGGGACTCCCATCTGTTTTCTGATTTGGGATCAGCAGGTACAAACACACCAACACACATATATGAACATACAAACAAGCAAGTAAAACAGGGAGGTTGGATGTTGGCTCGTGACAGTAAGCTGAGACAATCATAGGGGTCACCTCATGTGTGTTTGTTTTCCTTCACTCTTAAGGAACACTACCCTGACTGCTTGGTGTCCAATGTCAGAAAACTGTTGTTTCATATATGTTGAATGTTTTGTTGAACTTGTGAATAATTCAGGTAGGTGCACAAGAGATATTTTGCACTTGAAAGGTCATGGGGACACCAGGCACTGTTGCAACTCAAGGAAGTGGAGGCAAATTTGCTGTCACCCTATTGGTATGGGGCAGAAGCTGGCTCTGTAGCTCGTCTAACTCTAGCTGAATCTCCTCCATCAGCTTCTCCAACTCAGGAGGAAGCATGTGCACCCCCTGGGGTAGCGCCTCCATCCATACCTCCTCTATGTACCCACAGAGGGGAAATGAGCATCTTTAAGATGCTGTGCCATCCTATCTCAGACCTGTGTATGCATTTCTGTTTGCGCGAGTCTTCTTTAGCATTGAAAATGTTTTTTTAAGCGGCTTTCACAGTTTTTCAAATATATTCCTATTTCTTTTTACTTGCTTTTCTGAGTTGAGTCATTAACACCATTATCTATTATAACTGGTTATTTTCTGCATATATAAAAGGTTGTGAAGGATTTGTATTACTTTTGTACTCAGCCAACAAATGAATTCAGATATAACCTTTAATAGTTAGATTCCCCTCCTTCAATTGGTCAGTTTCCTAGTCGTTCCTTTCCTTTATTCTTCAATATGGAAATGAATAATGTCATGGTTGGAAAGCATCCAACAGCTCTTACTTTTGACTTTCCGTTTCTATACTGATAATCCTGTCGAGTCCAAGGAAGAAGATACCCACTAAGAAGGGCTCCTGGTGGCTAACTGGGCTCAAATTAAAAACAAAAACAAAAACAGAGACTAGCAGCCATTTCTACACAGGGGCCTGTCAGGAAAACTGCACTTCAGGGAGAAACCTACACTGAACTGCCAGCTTGCACTGTGTTCCTGCCATCTGAGCCAACCCTTATAAAGTAGTTCTGGAATTGTATTTCAACCAATAGGACTGAGACTTTCCCCATCTAATCCGGAGCTGCCGCAGCTATATCCCTCATCAGCATCTTCACCAACCAATCAGTGGTTCCATTAGGACCCATCACGACAGTGCTTTCTGGACCAATCAAACTGGGAGGATTTGGCATCCTCATTTGCCTGAGGACAGACTAATTGGGGACCAGGGGTGGGGACTTCTGTCTATATAAGTCAGTCCCCTCTGTCTGGGAGAGCGAACTTTCCTTTTTGACTGAACATTTGGTGTTTCCCTGGCTGCAGGTGAAACACCAAAGATGAAACACAAAAGACAGAGCAGGGCAGGGCAGGGCAGGGCAGGGCAGGGCAGGGCAGGGCAGAGCAGAGCAGTTTAGCTGGAGAGGGGCTTTGCCCCAGGGCCTCCTCATAGCCCTGCTGTTTCCATAATTGAGCTGTAATACTACTGAGCTACTCCACAGCCCTGGTGTTGTCACGGCCATGTTGTATCACAGTTGAGCTGTTTGCACTGAATAAATTTTCCTTCTTCAGCGCACCCCAGATTGGGGATTCCTGTTGGTGTTGAATTGGTGCCAAGGACCATTGGTTGACAATCCTCTTTTGGCCTCTTAATATAGCACATTAAGAGATTTCTTATGATTTAACCCTCTTTACATTAATTGGTCATGGTGCATTATTGTCATATCCTGCTCTGGATTATGTTGGCCAACATTTGGGGCTTTTCAATTTTGGTGCAAGGCCACCACATCTACAACCAGCAGTGCAATACTTCTCTGGCTGAAAGAGACATCCATAAGCAGGGAAATGTGTTCACAGAGTCCAAGGTCAGCAAAGGATATGCTGGGGCTGAGGGACTGAAGGGGTGAAAAGGCAGGACTCCATCCCTCTCCTCCTCCTCCCCCTGGCCCTGCCCACGCTGCCAGCCCAGTCTCTCAGGCCTCCTTGTAGGCGGAGCCCGCGCATGCGCCTTGTGCGACCCGTGCTCCCGCCCACCGCGGGCCTGGGCCCGCCTCTGCACAGTGGCACTTCCCTGCCCGCCTCCCCGCCCACCTCCGCCCAGCCCCGCCCAGCGCAGACAAGCCAGCAGCGGTGCTGCGATGGACGGCCGAGTGCAGCTGATTAAGGCCCTCCTGGCCCTGCCCATCAGGCCCCAGACGCGTCGGTGGAGGAACCCGATCCCCTTCCCTGAGACGTTTGACGGCGACACCGACCGGCTCCCGGAGTTTATCGTGCAGACGGGCGCCTACATGTTGGTGGACGACACCCTGTTCTCCAGCGATGCCCTGAAGGTGACGTTCCTCATCACCCGCCTCACGGGGCCTGCCCTGCAGTGGGTGATCCCCTACATCAGGAAGGAGAGCCCCCTGCTCAATGATTACCGGGGCTTCCTGGCCGAGATGAAGCGGGTCTTTGGATGGGTGGAGGACGAGGACTTCTAGGCCAGGAGACCCTCGGGCCTGGGGACAGGTGCTCTCGGGGGAGGGTCCCCGCGCCGGTGGCTGCCGCCCAGATCGCCGCAGGCGTCCTCCCACCGCGCCTCCCCATCCCTGTGTTCCAGTGGCGGTGATCTCCCCCGCGCTCCTGTTCCCTCCCGCGTAGTGCTTGCCTTTGTTCCAGGAATAGCGCCCCAGGTTCCTGCTGCAGCTGGGCCTGGCTCTGGAGCGCGCCGCCGCCCTCTCCCGCCAGCCCGGCCCCTCCCATGCGGACTTGGACTCTGTCCTGGGCTCCAGCTGCGAGCTGGGCTCCCGTTACACACTGGACAGACCCCCGCGCAGACCAGCCGTTACCAACCTCTCCCTGCCAGGCTAGCAGGCCTGCATAGATGTGCCCAGAGACCAGCGCTGCGGCTGCCATCACCATCCACCACCTCCCACCGACAGACTGCAGCCTCCAGCGATCTCGTCTCACCCAGGAGGTATCTGAGCTGGCCACAGCCCCTGGACAATGATTCCAACAGCTCGCCAACCCCTTGGAGGGGCCGGCCAGCCTTTCACCTTCAGGGGGCCCATTCCCTCCCTACTCCCAGAGACACCTTCTATTCCTGCCAGGTGGCTGCCAGGTCCCAGGGGTGCCCAGCAGCCAAATCGAGTCACTCGTTTTCTCCTGTGGACCTGTTGGTTTTGCCCAGCACCCAGTTCTCTTCTGAGTTTGCAGCTGTCTCTCTGATGTGTGCCTTTTGTTCAACACAGTGACCCCTGCACTCTGCCCGGCTTTCTACACTACCTAGGCAACAGTCTTTTCCTTATTTTCAATAAATGTCAGATGCTATTAAAAAAAGAAATTGAGTCTCAATTAATGTGGGGCCTCTCCCTCCCTGGTCCAGTACATGGGGTCCATGTCTTGTTCAGCAGGTATGCCCCCTGCCATTCTGTGGCTGACATCGAATCTAGCCTTATAAAATAGCAGTGGTAGTCCTCTGGTGGTCCTGGAGGTGGAGACCCCGCTGCTGATCATGCAATCCCAGATGCTGACTCTTCCAAACCAGTCAGTTCCCTGCCCCTTAGGAAGTGGGCCTTGATCTGATTTTGGCCAAGGTGATGTAAGGAGAAGTCAGCTAGGAGGCTTTTCAGAGAAGGTCTCTTTCCAAAAAGCTGCTTGAAAGCACAACACCTGATTGTTACAAACCATGAGTCCCACACATTTGTTGGTGAACACCCATCAAAGTGTTATTTGACCCATTATTCAGGGAAGCAGTAGAATGACAGAGGTGCTTAGAAAATGCATTGACATTTTTGGAGCCTTGATCTTCTAAGGCTCCAAAAATGTCTGCAGAACTGCCCTTAATTTAGGTACAAACCTGGTTGATGATCTGCAGGACCATAAAATTATAACTTTTTCTAACAGGCGGAAAATTAAAAACAAAAACAAAAAACCACGCATTACCCTCTGCATGCTAACTTCTTATGTCCACAGTGCTTGCTGATAAAAAGCCTCTGCTACCTCATGTGTGGCTGGGAAAACTTGTATCCCAATAGTCAGATAAAGGTGGGCTTGTAAGACAACACTCAATCAACTCTGCCTCATTTCTAATTTAGGTGATTTTTCCGGAACATATGAAAGAATAATCAACCACAGCAGTGATTTTTATTGTCTTTCCTCTCTCCTTATGAACAGGTAAATCGTTGCCCTTCGTGTTTAGTTGTTCATAAGGCTGTACATGGGTCTAGACGTGCATTATGTTTGTTATGTATCTGACAATGCTTTATTCCCAGAAATAGTGGAAACATTAACTTACAATTTGGCATGTAATAGATCAAACTCTTCTTGAAATTAGAGGGAACATTGTGGTTGTTATGGCTCACAGGTTTCTTAAGACAATTGAAAGCAGCTAAGTATATTGTTCTAGGTGGTCCTGGAGGTGCAGACTGCTGGCAGTCTGCCTTCCTGGATGAGGTGGAAGGATGGTCGTGTTAAGCATAATCACTGTTTGGTTTTAAACATAGATTCTGTTAAAGTGGTTTGAAAATTGTTTAGAAGCAGTTTACTTAGTGAGTAGGTCCAGAATATTCCCTATGACCCGTGTCCACCTGGCTCTAGAGGTTGGTAGAATGGGTATCCTTTGAACAATGTCGGTAACACCCTACCTCGCTCAACAAAAATACCCCTGCGAGTTTCTTCCTCCTGCCAGAATGGCTCTCTTAGGGATTGTTCCTTGGACTACACTGATTGTATCATACCAACTCATCTTTCATGCTGAAAATATCTTTGGAGACTTGATCGTGTAAGTAGTGGGGTAAGGAATGCAGAACTTTGGTTAAGTGGGGTACAAACCTGTTTGATGACATGCAGGACCATACAATTATAACTTTCTCAGGCAGAAAAGGAAAAAAAAATCAAGACTCCTTACAGGGACAAAGGAATGACATTTGCTAGTGAGAAGGGAGTTTCTTTCTCACCATTTTGCAAGCTCACCCCTTCCAATTGTCATGTTTGGCTTGTTTCCCTCACCTTATTCTAGCAGTCTACTCAATACCCAATCAAGAAGCCTTAGCTCAGAAGAAGGAAGAAATATAAAGACTGACAAAAAGGAAGATGGATGTAAGAGGGACATAGAAAAATTCAATTAACCCTTTTTTTTTTGGTGCTGGGGACCCAGAATGACTTTAAATCTATAATTAAGATACCATTACACAAATTTTCATTACCCCCCCCAAAGGAAAACCTGTGCCTCCCTTTCCTCCCCTCCCCCAAGCTCCGCCAACCACAAATTGAGTCTCTGCATCGATATTTTTGCTTATTCTGAACACTTCATATAGAAGCATACAATATATGGTCTTTGTGCCTGGCTTCTTTCACTTCCTATTATGTTTTCTATGTTCATCCATGAGGTAGCATGTGTCAATCCTTCATTACTTTTTATGGTTGAATAGTATTCCATTGTATAGATATAGCACTTTTGCTTCATTCTTCAGCAGTTGCAGGTCATTCACTCCCCACTTTCTCTGACTCTTTGGATGGAGTGTACATACCTGTTCCTCTGAATCTAGGCTCGGTCATAAACTTGTTTTTGTTTAATTGAATATATGAGCAGACATGAAGTGCATGAAAGATGTCAATATGCTTGGGTGCTTTTGATAGTCTTTTTGGTCTCCTGTGATTGTCATGAGAAGAGCATGCCCCACATAATTGTTGATCCTTCATATTAGAGTACCCAGTGACTTACCTGGAGCAGATTTAAACACAATCTGTATCCTAGAGACAAGCCTACCCTAACTGTATCCTTAAGCAAAATAGCCCCAGATGGCCCAGAGCATGTGAGCATGGAGAAAAAATTACTGTTATAAGTTTTGGGGAAATTTCTTATGAAGCATTATGGTATCGATAGCTGACTAATACTGAAACCAACAAAGGATTTTGTTATATCCTTGGCTGGCAATAGTGGGGATCTATTACCTCCAACCACAACTTTAAGTGGTAAGGGAAATGAATGGTTACTAGAATACAAGAACTATAGAAGAGAAACCTGGACAGGATTTGCAACCTTTGGTAGAAGAACTCAGCCACAGTCACTTCTCAATCTGGTAGATGTGGTTGGCCAAACTCAACCAGAAGCCAGAGAGCAAGGGAACCATTTATGCAATCCATAAAGGTCAGCCTCCTGGGCACAGATCAGGGTGCAAGAGAGTGGATAGTGGTTAAAAAGGGCATGGAAGATATAGAAAAGAAATATGAACAATCAATTTCAAGTGAGGAAAATTTGAAGAGATGCACAATCACATTAGTAATCAGAGAAATTTTTAAATAGAACAACAAAAAATGGGATCCTATTTCAAAACTATTAGATTGGCAAATGTAAAAATAATGACAATATCAAATGTAGAATGGATATGGGGAAATGAGAATTTTCTTATGCTACTTATGATAGTGTACAGCAAAATTGGAATTGTACAAAAATGAATGTGACAATGCCTCAATAAGACATACATATCCTACAAATGAGCAAATTCAATAAGGATGTTAACTACAGCATTAAAAAAAAGTGTTTTTGATTAGAACCTCTGAACTGTATGGCACCTTTGTCTAGATTAACAAAAGGTGACCCTTGTGGTGAAAGCAGCTTCATCTGTGCATAGCCTGGCAGCAGATAGTATTATTATGCAAAAAACAAACAAACACAACAACAAAAAAAAACACCAACCCTTAATAAGTGTGGATGCAGTTCCATTGTTTGGCTTGGTGGGCTGGGTGGGGTGGATTGTAGCCTGAGTAATTGCTTAGAAAGGGCCACTTCATAAGTGAATAACCTAGATTCTAGAACATAAGCATCAGTCCTGTTTGTAGTAAATGCAAATTGGAAACAACCTATGTATTATCGGTAGAAAAATGCATACACATGGGTATATACATTTGTTTTGTCCTCTTTTTATTTTTTTAAATTGATTTGAGAGAGGAAGAGAGAGAGAAAAGAGAGAGAGAGAGAGAGAGAGAGAGAGAGAGAGAGAGAGAGAGACATCAATTGTTTGCCTTCCCCATGCACCCCAACCCGGAACCGAGGAACCGAACCCAAAACCAGGGTACGCTCCCTGACATGTAATCAAACTGGTGATCTTTCAATGTATGGGACAATGCTCAACCAATTGAGCCATACCAGCCAGGGCATTTTTGTCCACCTTTGAAAATGTAAAAAATAATTTTAAATTTTAGAAAAGTTACAAAAATAGTTCATGCAACTCCCATCGTACTTTACCACATTTGCTATTTCTCTCCCTATCTACTTATTTATTTACTGATAAGATACACATAGGCATATTTTCTGAGTCATATCCATCATTATATACACATTAGAGGCCCAGTGCATGAATTCATGCACAGGTGGGGTCCCTCAGCCTGGCCAGCAATCAGGGCAATCGGGGCCACGGGAGGTTGGCTGGCGGGGGTGGGTGTGGGGGGAGAGATTGTGGGAGGTTGGCTGGCCCGAGAGGTTGGCTGCGGGAGTGCACTGACCACCAGGAGGAAGCTCCTGCATTCAGCATCTGCTCCCTGGTGGTCAGTGCGCATCATAGCGACCGGTCCACTGGTCAGTTGTTTGGTCACTTAGGCTTTTATATATAGAGATATAAACATTTACACACATATATTACTATGTAAATATAATTTTTATGAATTATTTGACAGTAATCTCTTGAGAATGATAAAGTATTTCTAGAAAAAAACTACAACTATGATAATATTTAGTGGTTAAATATCAAATGCTTTCCTTTGAGGTCATGAACTAGACAGAATTGTCCACCATCACCATTTTATTTATTTATTTATTTATTTATTTATTTATTTATTTATTTATAATCCTCACCCAAGGATATTTTCCCATTGATTTTAGAGAGAATGGAAGAGAGAGGGAAAGACAGAGAGAAACATTCATGTGAGAGAAACACATCAATTGGTTGTCTCCTGCATGCACCTTAACCAGGGCCTGGGCCAGGGAGGAGCCTGCAACTGAGGTATGTGCCCTTGTCTGGAATTGAACACTTCAGTCTACAGGCTGATGCTCTATCCACTGAGACAAACTGGCTAGGGCCACTATCATCATTTTAATTCACAATGTTGTAGAGGTCTTAGCCAGCACAACTAGCAAATAAAATGAAATGAAGGATATTAAGATTGGAAAAGAAATAAAAGCCATTATTTGAAGATATGACTGTGTGCCTACAAAATCCAAACAAATCTAAAAGCAATTAGAAATACTAAATAAAATTTTACAATTTTACTGAATAGAAGGTCAATATTAAAAAAGTAAAAACTGTTGTGAGGATGTGGAGACATTAAAGACCTCATACATTGCTAGTAAAATGGTGCAAGTACTGTGTAAAACAGTCTGGCAGTTCCTCAAAATATTCATTTGTAGTATAGAGTTATCATATCACTCACCCAGTAATTCCACTCCTAGGTATATATTCAAGGTAACTGAAAATATACATCCTCACAAAAACTTGTATGTGGATATCTATAACATACAATGAATAATTACCAAAAAAAGTGGAAAAAACCTGAAAGTCTACAACATATTATGTTTAGAAGGTTAACTGAATTTTTCTATGTCCCTCTCACATCCATCTTCCTTTTTGTCAGTCTTTATATTTCTTCCTTCTTCTGAGCTAAGGCTTCTTGATTGGGTATTGAGTAGACTGCTAGAATAAGGTGAGGGAAACAAGCCAAACATGACAATTGGAAGGGGTGAGCTTGCAAAATGGTGAGAAAGAAACTCCCTTCTCACTAGCAAATGTCATTCCTTTGTCCCTGTAAGGAGTCTTGATTTTTTTTTCCTTTTCTGCCTGAGAAAGTTATAATTGTATGGTCCTGCATGTCATCAAACAGGTTTGTACCCCACTTAACCAAAGTTCTGCATTCCTTACCCCACTACTTACACGATCAAGTCTCCAAAGATATTTTCAGCATGAAAGATGAGTTGGTATGATACAATCAGTGTAGTCCAAGGAACAATCCCTAAGAGAGCCATTCTGGCAGGAGGAAGAAACTCGCAGGGGTATTTTTGTTGAGCGAGGTAGGGTGTTACCGACATTGTTCAAAGGATACCCATTCTACCAACCTCTAGAGCCAGGTGGACACGGGTCATAGGGAATATTCTGGACCTACTCACTAAGTAAACTGCTTCTAAACAATTTTCAAACCACTTTAACAGAATCTATGTTTAAAACCAAACAGTGATTATGCTTAACACGACCATCCTTCCACCTCATCCAGGAAGGCAGACTGCCAGCAGTCTGCACCTCCAGGACCACCTAGAACAATATACTTAGCTGCTTTCAATTGTCTTAAGAAACCTGTGAGCCATAACAACCACAATGTTCCCTCTAATTTCAAGAAGAGTTTGATCTATTACATGCCAAATTGTAAGTTAATGTTTCCACTATTTCTGGGAATAAAGCATTGTCAGATACATAACAAACATAATGCACGTCTAGACCCATGTACAGCCTTATGAACAACTAAACACGAAGGGCAACGATTTACCTGTTCATAAGGAGAGAGGAAAGACAATAAAAATCACTGCTGTGGTTGATTATTCTTTCATATGTTCCGGAAAAATCACCTAAATTAGAAATGAGGCAGAGTTGATTGAGTGTTGTCTTACAAGCCCACCTTTATCTGACTATTGGGATACAAGTTTTCCCAGCCACACATGAGGTAGCAGAGGCTTTTTATCAGCAAGCACTGTGGACATAAGAAGTTAGCATGCAGAGGGTAATGCGTGGTTTTTTGTTTTTGTTTTTAATTTTCCGCCTGTTAGAAAAAGTTATAATTTTATGGTCCTGCAGATCATCAACCAGGTTTGTACCTAAATTAAGGGCAGTTCTGCAGACATTTTTGGAGCCTTAGAAGATCAAGGCTCCAAAAATGTCAATGCATTTTCTAAGCACCTCTGTCATTCTACTGCTTCCCTGAATAATGGGTCAAATAACACTTTGATGGGTGTTCACCAACAAATGTGTGGGACTCATGGTTTGTAACAATCAGGTGTTGTGCTTTCAAGCAGCTTTTTGGCAAGAGACCTTCTCTGAAAAGCCTCCTAGCTGACTTCTCCTTACATCACCTTGGCCAAAATCAGATCAAGGCCCACTTCCTAAGGGGCAGGGAACTGACTGGTTTGGAAGAGTCAGCATCTGGGATTGCATGATCAGCAGCGGGGTCTCCACCTCCAGGACCACCAGAGGACTACCACTGCTATTTTATAAGGCTAGATTCGATGTCAGCCACAGAATGGCAGGGGGCATACCTGCTGAACAAGACATGGACCCCATGTACTGGACCAGGGAGGGAGAGGCCCCACATTAATTGAGACTCAATTTCTTTTTTTAATAGCATCTGACATTTATTGAAAATAAGGAAAAGACTGTTGCCTAGGTAGTGTAGAAAGCCGGGCAGAGTGCAGGGGTCACTGTGTTGAACAAAAGGCACACATCAGAGAGACAGCTGCAAACTCAGAAGAGAACTGGGTGCTGGGCAAAACCAACAGGTCCACAGGAGAAAACGAGTGACTCGATTTGGCTGCTGGGCACCCCTGGGACCTGGCAGCCACCTGGCAGGAATAGAAGGTGTCTCTGGGAGTAGGGAGGGAATGGGCCCCCTGAAGGTGAAAGGCTGGCCGGCCCCTCCAAGGGGTTGGCGAGCTGTTGGAATCATTGTCCAGGGGCTGTGGCCAGCTCAGATACCTCCTGGGTGAGACGAGATCGCTGGAGGCTGCAGTCTGTCGGTGGGAGGTGGTGGATGGTGATGGCAGCCGCAGCGCTGGTCTCTGGGCACATCTATGCAGGCCTGCTAGCCTGGCAGGGAGAGGTTGGTAACGGCTGGTCTGCGCGGGGGTCTGTCCAGTGTGTAACGGGAGCCCAGCTCGCAGCTGGAGCCCAGGACAGAGTCCAAGTCCGCATGGGAGGGGCCGGGCTGGCGGGAGAGGGCGGCGGCGCGCTCCAGAGCCAGGCCCAGCTGCAGCAGGAACCTGGGGCGCTATTCCTGGAACAAAGGCAAGCACTACGCGGGAGGGAACAGGAGCGCGGGGGAGATCACCGCCACTGGAACACAGGGATGGGGAGGCGCGGTGGGAGGACGCCTGCGGCGATCTGGGCGGCAGCCACCGGCGCGGGGACCCTCCCCCGAGAGCACCTGTCCCCAGGCCCGAGGGTCTCCTGGCCTAGAAGTCCTCGTCCTCCACCCATCCAAAGACCCGCTTCATCTCGGCCAGGAAGCCCCGGTAATCATTGAGCAGGGGGCTCTCCTTCCTGATGTAGGGGATCACCCACTGCAGGGCAGGCCCCGTGAGGCGGGTGATGAGGAACGTCACCTTCAGGGCATCGCTGGAGAACAGGGTGTCGTCCACCAACATGTAGGCGCCCGTCTGCACGATAAACTCCGGGAGCCGGTCGGTGTCGCCGTCAAACGTCTCAGGGAAGGGGATCGGGTTCCTCCACCGACGCGTCTGGGGCCTGATGGGCAGGGCCAGGAGGGCCTTAATCAGCTGCACTCGGCCGTCCATCGCAGCACCGCTGCTGGCTTGTCTGCGCTGGGCGGGGCTGGGCGGAGGTGGGCGGGGAGGCGGGCAGGGAAGTGCCACTGTGCAGAGGCGGGCCCAGGCCCGCGGTGGGCGGGAGCACGGGTCGCACAAGGCGCATGCGCGGGCTCCGCCTACAAGGAGGCCTGAGAGACTGGGCTGGCAGCGTGGGCAGGGCCAGGGGGAGGAGGAGGAGAGGGATGGAGTCCTGCCTTTTCACCCCTTCAGTCCCTCAGCCCCAGCATATCCTTTGCTGACCTTGGACTCTGTGAACACATTTCCCTGCTTATGGATGTCTCTTTCAGCCAGAGAAGTATTGCACTGCTGGTTGTAGATGTGGTGGCCTTGCACCAAAATTGAAAAGCCCCAAATGTTGGCCAACATAATCCAGAGCAGGATATGACAATAATGCACCATGACCAATTAATGTAAAGAGGGTTAAATCATAAGAAATCTCTTAATGTGCTATATTAAGAGGCCAAAAGAGGATTGTCAACCAATGGTCCTTGGCACCAATTCAACACCAACAGGAATCCCCAATCTGGGGTGCGCTGAAGAAGGAAAATTTATTCAGTGCAAACAGCTCAACTGTGATACAACATGGCCGTGACAACACCAGGGCTGTGGAGTAGCTCAGTAGTATTACAGCTCAATTATGGAAACAGCAGGGCTATGAGGAGGCCCTGGGGCAAAGCCCCTCTCCAGCTAAACTGCTCTGCTCTGCCCTGCCCTGCCCTGCCCTGCCCTGCCCTGCCCTGCCCTGCTCTGTCTTTTGTGTTTCATCTTTGGTGTTTCACCTGCAGCCAGGGAAACACCAAATGTTCAGTCAAAAAGGAAAGTTCGCTCTCCCAGACAGAGGGGACTGACTTATATAGACAGAAGTCCCCACCCCTGGTCCCCAATTAGTCTGTCCTCAGGCAAATGAGGATGCCAAATCCTCCCAGTTTGATTGGTCCAGAAAGCACTGTCGTGATGGGTCCTAATGGAACCACTGATTGGTTGGTGAAGATGCTGATGAGGGATATAGCTGCGGCAGCTCCGGATTAGATGGGGAAAGTCTCAGTCCTATTGGTTGAAATACAATTCCAGAACTACTTTATAAGGGTTGGCTCAGATGGCAGGAACACAGTGCAAGCTGGCAGTTCAGTGTAGGTTTCTCCCTGAAGTGCAGTTTTCCTGACAGGCCCCTGTGTAGAAATGGCTGCTAGTCTCTGTTTTTGTTTTTGTTTTTAATTTGAGCCCAGTTAGCCACCAGGAGCCCTTCTTAGTGGGTATCTTCTTCCTTGGACTCGACAGGATTATCAGTATAGAAACGGAAAGTCAAAAGTAAGAGCTGTTGGATGCTTTCCAACCATGACATTATTCATTTCCATATTGAAGAATAAGGAACGACTAGGAAACTGACCAATTGAAGGAGGGGAATCTAACTATTAAAGGTTATATCTGAATTCATTTGTTGGCTGAGTACAAAATTAATACAAATCCTTCACAACCTTTTATATATGCAGAAAATAACCAGTTATAATAGATAATGGTGTTAATGACTCAACTCAGAAAAGCAAGTAAAAAGAAATAGGAATATATTTGAAAAACTGTGAAAGCCGCTTAAAAAAACATTTTCAATGCTAAAGAAGACTCGCGCAAACAGAAATGCATACACAGGTCTGAGATAGGATGGCACAGCATCTTAAAGATGCTCATTTCCCCTCTGTGGGTACATAGAGGAGGTATGGATGGAGGCGCTGCCCCAGGGGGTGCACACGCTTCCTCCTGAGTTGGAGAAGCTGATGGAGGAGATTCAGCTAGAGTTAGACGAGCTACAGAGCCAGCTTCTGCCCCATACCAATAGGGTGACAGCAAATTTGCCTCCACTTCCTTGAGTTGCAACAGTGCCTGGTGTCCCCATGACCTTTCAAGTGCAAAATATCTCTTGTGCACCTACCTGAATTATTCACAAGTTCAAC
Source organism: Eptesicus fuscus (assembly GCF_027574615.1). Classification (NCBI taxonomy): domain Eukaryota; kingdom Metazoa; phylum Chordata; class Mammalia; order Chiroptera; family Vespertilionidae; genus Eptesicus; species Eptesicus fuscus. Next base: position 108,171,243 of record NC_072473.1, read on the forward strand.
AAAACATTCAACATATATGGAAACAACAGTTTTCTGACATTGGACACCAAGCAGTCAGGGTAGTGTTCCTTAAGAGTGAAGGAAAACAAACACACATGAGGTGACCCCTATGATTGTCTCAGCTTACTGTCACGAGCCAACATCCAACCTCCCTGTTTTACTTGCTTGTTTGTATGTTCATATATGTGTGTTGGTGTGTTTGTACTTGCTGATCCCAAATCAGAAAACAGATGGGAGTCCCCTGAGTCTCCCAAGGCTTTCTCTCAGTTCTTGCCCTGCAGGTCCTACCTTTCCTTTGAGGGTGTTTAACACCCCTCCCCCCCGCCCCACCCCCACGCACATACACACAACCCCATAATGTCTCTTTCCCCAGAACCCTCTATCCAGGCCGCTACTCAGAATCTCTCTGGGGGCATTAGGGTGGCAGGTAAAGCAGCCCTAAGTACCCCCTGGCTTGTGGATGGTGACAGCCCAGAGAATCTACAACAGCTGAGGGAAGACACCATACACTTGGCTGGGCAGCCAGTGGAGCCAGGCATCCAAGTCACATCTGAGTTGTGACAAAGATTCATTACTGGATTCTAATCACAAGCTTAGGAAGACCATCTGTTGACACCTGTGACTGTGCCAGTGCTGAAATACAGTCTGGTTAGTAATAATACCCTAAATGTCACTGACCGTCTGCTCATCTAACTCTCCAGTCCCTTACAAACTGCTCAGCACCCAGAACAGCATTTCTGACAATCACTGGAGAGAGGGACACACACTGAGGGGACAGTATACTGGTTGGGTGGTAGGGTGAGCTATATAGCTGGGTGGGAGTAGCTCGTGGCCTAATGGCGACTAATTCTTAACACACAGAGCTTAATAATAGGGATATAGATAAAGTTCCAACTGCTATGCTTTGAACTCTGCATGCTGAGGAAACCCTCTAAACTTGGGCCCCTCTATACTGAATGGCAACAACGGAGTTGCTGACACCTGCGGCCCAGGATCTTCATGAAATCCCAGGGAGAGACGCATGCCCAACCACCCAGCGTGGCCCACCTTCAGGCAGGACAGACTATCACAATATTTTTCTCATTTCTCAGGGGGGAGGTTTTCATGACCACCATGATAAGCTCATTTGATGTGTGTTTAAACCATGCTAAGCTGTACAGAGGTCTACAATTTTAGTTAATTGGAAATTTTATACAAGTAGTGGAAAATGTACAGTAGTCCACCTTTATTTGTGGTCTCCCTTTCTGCCATTTCAGTTTTCCACGGTCAACTGTGGTCTGAACATGTTAAATGAAACATGTTAAATTCCAGAAATAAATAATTCATGTCCCACTCCATCCCTCCCAGGATATGAATCATCCCTTTGTCTAGCCTATCTACACTGGAAATGCTACACTTCCCCACACCATTAGTCACTTAGTAGCCCTCTCAGTTATCAGACCAACTATCAGGGTATCACAGTGCTTGTGTTCAAGAAACCTTAATTTTACTTAATAATGGCCCCAAAGAGCAAGATGCTGGCAATTCGGATATGCCAAAGAGAAGTTATAAAGTGCATATATGTGTGTGGGGAGATTATATATATTTTAGGCATCCACTGAGGGTCATGGAACATATCCCCTGTGGATAAGACCTACTGTATTTTGTTTTTATAGAATCTTTTGTTTTGTTTTGTTTTTTAGGCCTACTGTATAGATACGTTTAAGGGACAATGCGACAAATAATCGTTCACTGGCCTGCCTTTCTGGATTCTTCCCTTACTAATGCTTTATAAGACCAGGAAGTGTTGTACAATGAGAAACACTTCAGACTTAAGGGACCAAGACTCTAATGCAGGCTTGACTAGGAATTAACTGCATGCTCACTGCTTTCAGTTTTGCTCCTCATGACTTCTGGAAAGATGTTCTGCAGAACCATGCTGGTCTTACTCTAGCAGGAACAGGAGATGCCCCATCACAATATCCAGGTATGTATTTGTCATCTTCATGTAGTGGCCAAAAGGATCGTTTACATAGGAAAGTATTAGACTATCTCCTACTTTTCTTACCTTAGCAGGGGAAGATCTTCAATCCAGGCCCGGCGATCACTCACCTGCCACCAAGCCCCTGACATCAATGCCCCAGATTACAGAGTTCAGAGCTCCGCCCTGGTACACCCTTGATGGCAGAACCGCCAGCTTCCTTGATTACACTTGTATACAGGAAAATAATAAAAATCTGCAAGTGGGAGCTTCTCCAACAAGCAAATTTGATTACAAGACCACTAGTACTTTACAAAATCCTAGAAACCAAAGCAACAAACAAGTGTCACAGGGCAGGAACAAGGGTGAAATCAACAGCAGGTCTCTCAAGTAAAATTACCTAAAGCAATAGCTTTAAAGAGATTTAGCAGGAAACCAATCAGTCTTGGGGTCTAGTTCAATACTCAAAAATTAATAGAACAAAGACTAATATTGGCTCAACTAGGGTGAAGCCACAAGTATCAAACCAAGTAGCTAAAGCAGGGGACTCAGTCACACAAGCAAGAGAAGGGTGTCAGTGCAGTGGCAAGTTCTCAGAGAAAAGGCGCCTGCTAGACAAACCAGTCAGCCTGTGACTACTGCCTTCACCCTGTAGGATACAAATACAGGACATATATGTTTTCATATCTTTCCGCATATAAGATTCCAAGACCTTTGTGTAAGCACAAATGCACACATTGTAAACAAGGAAAACAACCAAAAGGCAAAGACAAACCCAAAGTCACAGCCCTCCAAAGGCAAATCAGGTCAAATCCATCGAGAACTTGTGTTTTAGTAGACTTTTTTTTTGGGGGGGGGGGCGGGGGGTCATACAAAGGCTGAGTTTTATTTCGGTAGATTTTTAAAATTGCTCTTCAGCGTAGGCTTTCTTTCTAAATGTTTTTTTGCTCACTCTATTTGCTCCCTCAGCATCATTAGGGAGATTTTAAATGGCTGATTTCGAGATAATTTTCGTCAGTTTCACTCGGGAGTAGGAGTGGGTCTATGAAGCTCTGCTCATTGCCATGTCGGAAGTAGCCCTGTGACTTACCTATTTGATTTTTACCCTCACCCTATGGTATGTGTATTGGTTTGGAAGAGAGGGAGGAGAGAGAGAGAGAGAGAGAGAGAGAGAGAGAGAGAGAGAGAGAGAGAGAGAGGCAGAGAGAGAGAGAGAGAGAGAGAGAGAGAGAGAGAGAGAGAGAGAAACATGGATTGGTTGCCTCTGGTATGGGCTCCGGCAACCTAGGTATGTGCCCTACCTGGGATGGAACCTACAAACTTTTGGTATATGAGATGATGCTCCAACCAACCGAGCCACCTGGCCAGGGCTGACGTACCTATTTTGATTCTGCCTTACAAAGATTTTATAAAACCAGGCACTGTGATATAATGAGAAACATAAGAGTTAAGGGACTAAGTTTCTGATATCAGTTTAAACAGGATTTAGCCATGTGCCCACTGTTTCCAGTTCTGGTCCTGGACTCAGGCGGTCTTCTGTAAGACCATACCAGCCACCCTACCTCTGCTTTACCCTTAGCAGGGTCAGGAGGTTTCCCTGAACACACCTACAACCCTCAAAGGTGTATCTGTGGCTTTCATGTAGTGGCACAAGGTGTCACTTCTCATAGGGAGGTATTTATTTACCGATTCCCTTTCCTTCCTTAACAAAGGGTTAAACCTCAGGAATCACCAGTTGGGGAGGGCAGCTTGGGGGACCTGGTATCTCATGATGGGGCATCCAGTCTCCAAGTAGCAGGGCCTAGTATTGAATATCCAAGGGAGGTGGTGAAAAGGTGAAGAGAGTATGGGCTTCCTCTAGCACACTAGTATACATCTGGAAGAGGCTCATCTTGTGACTTGCCATAGGCTGCATACAGTGACCTGATATGCACTGCAGGGCATCACACTGCCTGGTACACTTCCTTGCCTCACACCTGGAGTCACCTGCAAAGGTTTCTTCTCCCATAGGGCTGGATACCTTTCACATACCTAGAAACTCAAAAAATTATCCCCGCATCAGCCACCCCAGCAGCCCAGTCCTGGCTTTGGGGATGCCTGAAGTATTTTACAAGCCAACAAAATGGATGAATACAACATATCTGAGAGCCATTTGTAAGGCTTTCTGGTCTTCCTTTTGAACACAATGTCCTATACATACTCATATAGCATGTATGGGATTGATTTTAAAATAATCCCGTGGTCGTAGGGAAGACGAGGGGGCAGAAATCAAGCCCAATTGAACTATGGGTAGATACTCAATGTAGATGCATGATGGGGCATGCAGTGTCTCTGCATGACTTATTCCTTTCCATGCTTTTGAATGTTTCCATGATGTTTGTGAAAGGCAATCTGCCTCGGAGAGCAACCGCAAATTCAGGTCCTCCTGAACATGAAGCTTGTGATTCTCTGGAGGGCAGGAAAACACAAGCCTCACAGTACACACTGCGCATTGGAAACTGGGTTCAGGGGAAAAGGGTCAGAGGCTCTGGAGATGTGGCCCAATCCTAAACTTTGAGATTTGTTGGAAGATGTTTGGGAGGTGAGTGTTCTGGCCATATCTATGTTTTCCATAGATCACATTATCCCAATGAGGAGGGTGAATTTGGCATTGGTGGGGGGCGGGGCTGAAAACCTGGGAACAGATAGACAGTGACAGGAATCTTGTAGAGAAGAGCCAAGGGGAAAACCATTTGTATATATTTTTTTCATTTTAAAATATATGTTTTATTGTTGACAGTATTACAGATATCTCCCATTTCCCCTCCCTTTACCCCTCCCCCTCCCAACCCTTCCTGCCCCCCACCAAAACCATTTGTATTTAAACCAAGGCAAGGCTGGTGGGTATGGAAAGCAGGGGATGGATTCCAGAAACCACAGGAAGTGGAGTGTTACTAACTGGATACAACGTGGGAGAGAAGGACACAGCAGTCTCAGAGATGACGCCTGATTTTGGAAGGGCAGGGGACTCCACCCAAGGTAGGGAACCAAGGAAGAAAAGAAGGGTATTTTTTTTTTTTTTTTTGGTTTTTAAAAAAGGCAAGTTCAACTTGGAACATTTCAAGTTTGAACATTTGAGAGTGCCATAGGCAGTTAGATCGATGATGGAAACCTGCTTGGTTACCATGTTGAAGGGCTATACCTCGGCCTTGCAAGGTAAAAAACTCATTCTTGCAAAAGTCAAGAATTGAGGCAAACTCACCAGAAACTGAGCTACAAACTAGAGTGCCAATCAACTTTCATGACTGAGAACTATAGTGGTCAAAATAAACCACTAATATGAATTAGAAAGCAGACGGTATTCTTAAAGGAAAGGGATCCCAGGATAGGTGTATTTTAACAGGGTAGTGGAGACACAAAGACCTCAGGAGCCCCAGGTGACTCAGAATAGTGTGGGTTCCAGAGGGGGAGAAAATGTGGCCGACTTTGCAGTTTAAGCCCTCTGTGGCCTGAGAGGCTGAGCAAATCCTTATGCTCCTTGGAAGACACAAGTGATGGAAAAGCACAGGGAGAAGTGGGTGGAGGCAGAAAACACTATAGAGTGAGGGGCAGGAATGTAGCCTGGCTCTTGTCCTTCACTTTTCTTCCCAGAGGCACCCTCCTGGAGAGTCAGTACCAAGAAGCTTGCTCTGTGGCTGCGGGAGGCCAAAGGTTCAGGCACACTAAGAGGCTGTGTGTTTCCAGCAAAGCTGGGGGCCAGCAGAGGAAGGCTGGGAGCTTCGGGGAGGCTCAGTGTGGATTTAAGCTGTAGTACAATCACCAAAGTCATGGAGTGACTGTCTTTTCCAAATTGAGAAAAATGTTGACGGATAGAATGTCCTGTTTTATGTCACTGTCCCGCCCCCTCCCCCCGCCTCCCCCCCCCCTCCCAGCCACCGCCCAATATCTGCGGGTGCGACTGAGGGTGAGAGCTTGTGAGAAACAGATTATTAAGGCTCAGAGAAGGTGAAGGCGGAAGGAATGAGTGGTTTCCACGGGGTGGGTGGGGGTGGGTGGGAGTGGGGAGCTCGGGCTGTTGGTGTTCCTGTTTGGCAGAGTGCCTCAGCAGCTGCCACCTATGGAGCCCTTCCAAGTGCCAAGCACTTCCACACACACACAGAGTGGCATTTGATTGCCATGATGTCCCTTGAGGTGCACAAGCTAATTTTACCAGCCAGGAAGCTAGGGCTCAGAGAGGCCAAGGGGTGCTCCCACAGTCCTTGTCAGGTGGTAGAGCTGCTGTGTCTAACGACGATGTTTGTGCCCTTGACCCTTGACACGGACTCAGTGCTGTCTTTGGATGTCCCTGAGACTGAACAGCTCCGATGATGAATAAGGCTAATAGCTCACAAAGACTAGTCCTCCTTCACTGACACCTCCCGCGTGTCAGGCACCGAGCTCAGTGTTCACTGAGCGATGTGCACTATTTCACCGATTCCTCACAGGACCTCTCAAGTACTAATCATTCTGCACGTGACGAAAGTGAAGCTCAGACTGTCTGTGGGACCTGGCCATAGTCACCCTGCTCATGACCTGGAGAGCCAGGGTTCAACCACAGCTCTTTCCCTCTCCCAAGTCCGCTGAAACCGCATCTTTCCAAGTTGAAAGATGGGACTGACCATCTCCCAGTACTACTGGTGTTCTGAAAGGACCCTGACTTATGGAGGGGCCCTTCTCCCAGGTTGTATCCGCAAATCACTGCTGTAACGTGCGTAGAAATCAGAAACACATACTCAGGTGAGAGGTTCTTATTTGTTCAAGAGCTCGCACCACGTATAACTTTTGAAAACGTGTATCTCTCCTTCTCGTGCTTCGATCACTTACAGGAAGCTGACTGTCTAAGAGGGGTGAAAGGCCCCTTCCCACAGGCCCAGTCTGGCTTCAGCCAGTGGAGCGTCGCCACTTACTGGCTGTTCCCTTGAACTACATCAGAAAGCCCAGGTGGGTGTAGCTAAGGCTACAGTTCAGAGCCCCAGTCACCTGGGCACAGCAGGTGTTGGTAAAGGGAAGAGAGGAAAGAGAAGGAAGGTCCTTGGGCATAGGAAGAGAGTGGGGGAGTGAAGTCAGCGTGTGGTTGTAGAGCCTCTGCTTTAGCAATTTCATTTGATTCTCGGGGTGATATGGTCTGATTTTTTTAAAATTAAATTTGACATTGGGGAAAAGCTGGCCCAGCAGCACATGTTTGAACTGCAGTAACTCACAGGTGGCATGTATATGGAGACTTGCTGTGATGGTGGGGTCATAGAACATGAGAACCTAGAAATAGAAGAGAAATGAGTCTACTCTTCTCAAAACATTGCCTCGACTGTGACGTTACTCCCCTGGGGCCTGCATCACTGTGTCTGTGGGGCACATGGGGAAACAGGTGCAGAGGATGGCCGTGACACGCCCACGTCCCCATAGCCGGTGAGCCATGGAGCTGGAACTCTCAGACTGGCACTCTGCCCTCTGCACTCCTGGGGGAAAGAACCTGCCATAGAGGGAAGTAGGAAGTGGAGGATGGAAACACCACACAGGCTCTGGATCAAGATCTTGCATCACATTGGAATAAAATGTGCTTTACAAAGCGCTTAGATCGGCTATGGGCTTCACCTGGGAAGTGCTTTATTTAGAAAAGGCCTTCCAGAAAAGTTGCACTGAATGCACTTTTGGAATTTCAATGGAATTACCTTCCCATTGTGTCAGGTGCATCCATTGGCATTCTTGTCACATTTCCCAACCTCACCCCCTGCCTTTATTTTTTTTTAATAACACAATTTTTAAAAGATTCTCTGGGTGCCAGTCTCTGGGAACTGTAAAGTCTACTTCTGATTGTGTTATTTTGGGCAGTTTGGTTGTTCTGAGTTAACCCACACCCCAGGTTACTTCCTGGGTTTGGGGGATACATTCCTCCTGGCTGAGCCCTCATACAATCCTCGAAACTGCTGAGCACTCACATATTCTCTGTAGGATTCTCTAACTGGTCCACTGGGGTTGGGGGGGGGGGGTCTGTGCCCAGGGCCCACCATGGGTCGGGCATGGAGAGGTGTCCAGGAAATGTATGTTACCAAGTGAACAGCCAAGGATCTTTGCCTCCACTGAGGCCCTGTGGTTGTCACAGTGAGCTATTTGTACGGTGTCCTGAAGGCCTTTCCTGGGAGCATGGATCCCGTTTAAACTTTAATGAGCCACCGAGGGACTATGGCATGCATTGGTACATGGGGAAGCGGGAGCGGGGGAGGGGAAGGTGGGGTTTATGGGCTAGACTCCTGGTTTCTGTGGAAGGGAGTGTTGTTGGTGGAAGAGCAGTAGCGGTTGTTGTAGCTGGACTCTGTGGCGACCAGAGTCAGGGAGGGTTGTCCTTGTGGTCACAGAGGGCGGCTTCTGAGAAAGGGCGGTGGCAGGACAAGGGAAAAGGGACTGGTGTGGCCTTGGGGACTGCTCTGCAGAAGTGGGAGAGGGCCCCAGGTCCAACATGGTTCCAGGTGCAGGTGGCCTAGGTGGGACAGAGCCTAGAGATGGCAACAGTGACTGGTGTGCGGTCAGGGGCATCTGCCCTTGTCAGCCAGGCAGCCAATCTGGTGCATTATGCCTGTGTGTGGGGTGAGGGTGGGGGCGGGAAGCAAGCCTGGGGACTTCTGACTGGTAGTCTCACTGCCTTGGGCAGGCCGTGGGCCATGGCGGCCTGCTGTTTGGGGAGATTAAACAACTCAGTCGTGGGCCTCCGTGAGCTGTCTGGCCAGAGAGAGAGGGACCTGCTCTGCTGGCCTCTATGGGAAGACACTGTGTAGGCATCCTGTTTCTGACTGGGTGGGTGGGAAGGGCAGCCAAGGGACCAGAATGGGCCTCCATGGTGGGCTGGGGAAGAGGTCTCAGGGAACAGGGAGCTGAGTGGTGTTCATTGCGCAGACTCGCAAGCAGCCTCAGGTCCAGGACAAATGTGGGTGCCAAGCAGGAGGCCTAGAGGCACCGGAAACACTAGACGGGAGGAAAGAGACTGCCTCTGGGTCCAGATGCTGGGATGTTGAGTGAGCCCTGGGCTCAGGGTTGTGGAAATTTGGGAGCAGAGCAGGAGGCAGGAGGAGGCGTTAGGCAGTGGAAGAGGCCAGGTTGAGACCAGAGGATGAGGCTGAGGGAGGGACAGCAGATGGCAGCCTGCTCTTTTGGGGCTGGGGGCTGCTCATAGAAGGATGGATGGGTGCAGATGCTGGGGTGAGGTCTGAGGAGACGGACCTTGATCCTGCTGTAAGGGTGGGCCGAGCCAGGAGACAGCCAGGGAGAGCAGCACCTAGGCATCCTTTGGGGGTGCAGGCCCCGAGGGCTGAGGTCCTAAGACTGTGTGCCAAACACCCAGATGCCAGGAAAAACCTGGTGCATCATGGCCAACCAAAAGTAAGGGCCTGAGGTGTAGGGCCTGTGGAGGCAGGGCTAGGCCAGTAGCACCCTCTTCTGATCACAGAAACATCAACCTCTGGGTTGGTGAAACCTGTACTTAAGCAGGACTCTGGGCTGTAGAGGCCAGACCCAGTGTTTCCTGAGGATCTGATCACCCTGCTGGAGCGACTCAATCGCTGCTCTACATCCAGGTAATAGCTGGAATGTCCCGTGGAGTGACTTTGGTCCCCTCAGGGCTCTCTTTCCATTGCCTTGGTCCTACTTGCCCATTCTGATCTTCTTCCTGGGAGGAGCTGGGGGAAGCCTGCTGGGACTGCTGGGAATGTGGGACGGTATAGGGTTGGGTCCAGAGCAAGCATTTATGTAGGGGTAGCACTGATGTGTCCAGAAGCCCAGGACATCCCGTGTCCAAGGAGAAGGCTCCAGGGTCAGAGCTCAGAGTCAAGCCCAAGGGTAGTGTGAACAAGCCTGCTGGGGGGCACAAAAGCTCTTTTGTTCTTTTCCTAAAGAGTGCTATCACTCCTGTTTCCTACTAGGCAGGCACTGGGAGAGTGGCAGACCAGTCCTACATGACCCTACCATCCACTAGAGATCCCAGCTCTCTGTCTGATCCAGCCTAGTGGGGAAAGAACTGAGACCTAGGCTTGTTCTGGAACTAATGAGATGGGGATAGGGCTACCTTTTGAGCTTCCAATATCACAGGGGTAGGGCAAGCGTTGTTAGGCCAGGAGAGAAGTTCATCTGTGGAAGAGGCCCACCGGTGAATCAAAAATATGTCAGGCCCGGTTGGCATGGCTCAGTGGTTGAGCATCAATCTATGCACCAGGAGGTCACGGTTCAATTTCGCGACAGGAGGTTGCAGGCTGGATCCCCAGTGTGGGGCGTTCAGGAGGCAGCTGATCAATGGTTCTCTCCCATCATTGATGTTTTTACCTCTCTCTCTCCCTTGCTCTCTGAAATCAATTATATATATATATATATATATATATATATATATATATATATATATATATATCAAAAAGGACTGATCCACAGCAGAAAATTGCCATCAGGAGTTTTGTGTCTATTCCAACTGGCCCGATGAAAGGTGTGTGTCTGGCGGTGGTGCTGAGAAAAATCCAGATGCAGAGATGAACACTTGCCCCTGATCTCCAACTGAATATCAGACCAAAGATGAAGAATAATGCTCTGCTTTCTACACATCCTATTAATCTCTGTTACAGCGGTACCCTCAAAGGATAGAAACACGGCTGGAATCTTCTATTTCATGCTGCTGATCTTCTCTCTGAGCTGGAGAGGACTGCTGTCCATTCTGCTCTCTTCTTGACGATATGGAGCAGTGCCTTATACTCTTCTCCTGACTTGATATTCGAAACCTCCCCTCTACTCTGTTCATGAATATTCACTTGGCTGCCCTGCTGCCATCACAGTTTTGGGGCCACATGTTTTGTCATGGATACTCCTCCCCTGGCTTTATGTGTTCAGTCCCTCTCGTGTCCAGGGGGCGTCCTTAGCTCTGCTCTTACAAGAGCTGTGTGGGTCCTGCTGGGGTCTCTGAGGGGCTCAACACACTAGAGAGAGAAAATCTGCTTTCTCCTGTGTATGGTGCTGCAGTGGGATGGGGGGCCTGGGCAGTCATTGTGTATTCTTTTTTATTTTTTACTTGGGTTTGGCAACTTGTGTTTTTTTTTTAATTTCTTTATTGATTAAGGTGTCACATATTTGTCCTCATCCCCCCATTCTCATTGTGTATTCTTGCATCAGTTACCCTGCCCCCTCCGCACTGAGCGGAGGCCCACTTGCTCCACTGTCACAGGTACCTCTGGGAGACATAACTTCTGTCCCCTGAGCTTATGTATGCTCTTCTAAAAGGCTGGCCCTGGCTCTTCCAGTTCATGATCTGTTTGCTGCTTTTCCGTCCTCTGGTTGCTGGGATGGCCTCATCTTTCCTTTTGCTAATGCCTAAAACTAGATAGGTGGGTCAATGAATATAGAGCTGCTGTGGGCACAATGCTTTTAAGTTTATGGAGACACTATCGGGTTTAGGAAATTCCCTTCTGTTCTAAATGTGTTGGAAATTGTTATCATGGATGGGTGTTGGATTTGGTCAGGTTTTTGCCAGATACAGAAATAAGATCTTGGCTCTAAACAGGATGTTCTCCAATAAGAAGGACCAGGAAGCCTTGGAGAAATGGTTGAGTAAATAGCATTTTCATTTTCCAACAAAACAAATCAAAGAATCATGCATTAAGCATGTCCATGAGGGGCTGTTTATACTGATAAAATATATCTATTAGAAAGATATATAGTCAAAATTTTATGCATCCCCCAACCTCATGGAATATGGAGGACAAGGGGAGAGTAAATAGAGACAGACCAGTCAGATTGGTGGGGGACAGGTTAAATAAGCTAGGGAACTAACATTTGAGGCTTGTTGAGTGATTGCGAGAATCTTAAAGTTTGTATAGATTCCCTAACTTGTTCAGTCACTCTATTGTCAAGATGGTCTCAACACCTTACTCTCTCAAGGCTCTGTCTTTGAAACAGCTCTGCCTATGGGAATGGTATTGGATTTGTATTGGATTTGATCATGCCCTTTTTTTTGGGGGGGGGATGCATCCATTGCAGTGCTCATCTTCCCCACCTCCCCCTTGTACTATCAATATGGAGTATAACAATTGATTTTCAGATTTTAAACCAACTTTGCATTCCTGGGACACATCCAGTTGGCATGTATCTCTAGGGTATTTGCACCAGGCCTTGTCTGGTCTCTGTACTTTGCATTCAGAGAATGTTGTCCATGAGGCAGAAAAAAAGGAATTCTAGACCAGCATCTTCTAGGGTTGCAGCCCTGCTCAAAAAGCCACACCATCCATCCCCCCAGCAACCTCACAGAGGAGCCCCTCTATCCCCTGAAGCACACATCGGGCCCAGAATCCAGCCCACTGGCCACCATATTTGTGCCTTTCTCAATGATGGGAGGAGCCAAGACAGCCCCGGCCACTGCCCATTAGTGGCCTAGGAACCCACCCTCCTGCTTCACTCCCATTGGCCAGACCTTGATGGGCACAGACCCTGCAGGAGAGGCACTAAGGGGTAGGGAGTCTGCAGCCTTGGTGGGCCAGCTCCTGGAATGGAAGAAGGTCCCAGTAGGACAGAATGGTGGGGAGCCCTAGAGGCTGAGTAACAAAAGTGAAGAGGAGGGAATCCTGAGAGGCCTTTGTCACTACAGCGAGTCAGGAGGCAGCCTTGTGCTTTTTCTTCTGTGATGAGTGCCCAGGCCATGGTCAAGCTTCTGACCATGGCTGTGGTCTTCTTCTGCAGCAGGGCAGACTCCATGGAGTGACAGTTCCTGAGGCAGCCAGGGCCCTGCCAGTTACTCTTTGAGTCCCTTCATTTCTCCATATAGTGACCCTCCCCTGAAGGGTTCCCCCACCCCTGGTCAGGTTGGTGGTGGGTGGGTGGAGGGCCGGTGGGCAGCTGGCTCCACCTCCTGTGTGCATAGGGGAGTCCCCAAGTCCTGGAGTCCTAGTGTCCCCCAAGTTGGGCCTGCATCCACCCAAGCCCCAGACTCTCCTGTCCATCCAAAGTGGCAAAGGTGGAGGCAGAGAAGGCCCTTGGGGGTGCTGCCCTCCCCTGCATTTCCTGCAGCAGATTCCTTTCTGTATTTCCAGCACAGTGCACCGCCCTCATTAGAGGGTGCATTTGGTTTTGTTTCACAAACACGCGTGTATTTGATGCCAGGTGGACAGTCATATATCTGTCCTAGAAAGGCAGGGTCTGCGTTTATGCAATTGGGATGATCATAAGGCTCTTTCTCTTTGTAACAGTTTTCTCTTGCTGTCTTAACAAATTAGCACAAATTTACAACATACATTTATCATCTCACAGTTCTGTAGGCCAGAATTTAGTACGGGTCTTCCCAGACCAGAATCATGGTATTGGAAGGCTACATTCCTTTCTGGAGAGTCTATGGGATAATTCCTTTCCTGTTCATTTGGCTGTTGGCAGAATTCAGTTCTTTGTGGTTGCAGGACCCAAGTCCCATTGTCTTGCTATCTGGGGGCCATTCCCAGCTCCTAAGAGACCACCATGTTTCTTGGTTCCTGGTTCCTTCCTCCATCCTCAAAGTCAACAGTGGTGGTTTGAGTCTTTCTCACATGGCATTTCTCTAACCCACTCTTCTGTCTCTCTCTTCCACTGTTAGAACTTTATGTGATGAGATAATCCAGGACAATCTCTCTATTTTATGGTCAACTGATTAGAAACCATATAGTGTCATCCCCACCTTTAATTCCTTGTAACAAAGTATTCTCAAATTCTGGGGATTAAGACACAGGCAGCTTTGATGGGCCATTATTCCCTCTCCTACACTTTTCTTTTTTGTTAGTATGTACGACATGTCACATAATTGATTTTTTTTTCATAATTGATTTTTAATTGATAAAATAATCTTGCTTTCCTGGAGTAAACTTCATTTAATTGCAGTGTGTTACCTTTTCAGTACTGCTGCTAGGTTAGGCAAATGAATAAATAATTTGTGCCTTACTGATTCAATGGAATTCTAGAATCTTTTAAAATGACTACTAGTACTCCCTGAAATATGGATGAGTGCCACATATAATATATTCACGATAATAGGTGAGTGACAAAATAGTATATACTTTAATGATTTCATTTTATTTCAATGCCAATAATAGGATAAACTAAATATTTGTAGAATTAAGAACAGTGGTTATCTAATGGGAGGAATAATTATAGTCCACAAATATTTTCCACTAGGTTTCTACTATTCTGTATCTCCATGAGCAATGTATTAGTTATTCATTTGCTCTTCAAACTTAGGGGCCTTTAGTATTATCAGGTTTTGTTCTGTTGTTTTTTATTTGATTTTTTTGTTTTGTTTTTATTTTAGTCTTTCTAATGCTTTTAGTTTTCAATTTCCTAATTATTAAGGATGTTTAGCATATTTTTATTTCCTTATTTGCCACACATCTATCTTCTTTTGGGAAGTGTGTGTCCAAATATTTGCCCAGTTTTAATTGATCTGTTTATTTTCAATTGCTGAACGATATGTGTGTATGTATGTGTGTGTGTATATATATATATATATATATATATATATATATATATATATATACCCTGTATTTAAGTCTTAGATATTCGACTTACAAATATTTTCCCCCAGCTTGTCCCATTTATTTTCAGTCTTTACACAGTGTTTTTTGAAGAGCACAAGCTGTTTAATTTGTTAAAATCCAATTTAATTAATTTTCCTTTTATGAATTATGCTTTTGTTGTCATAGGTTAAAATTTTGCCCAATCAGCCCTGACCGGTTTGGCTCAGTGGATAGAGCGTCGACCTGTGGACTGGAGGGTCCCAGGTTCGATTCTGGTCAAGGGCATGTACCTGGGTTGAGGGCAGATCCCAGTGGGGGGTGTGCAGGAGGCAGCTGATTGATGTTTCTCTCTCATTGATGTTTCTAACTCTCTATCCCTCTCTCTTCCTCTCTGTAAAAATATCAATAAAATATATTAAAAAATTTTTTTTGCCCAATCAGAGGTTGAACAGGTGGTTTGTTTGTTTTTCAAGTCTTTTTAAAAAATCTTCACCCAAAGATTTTTTTCTCCATTGATTTTTAGAGAGAGTGGAAGAGAGAGGGAAAGACAGAGAAACATATCAATGTGTTTCCGATTGGTTGCCTCCTGCACATGCCCCAAACAGGGCCCCAGCCAGGGAGGAGTCTGCAAAAACAAAAACAAAAGAAAAACAAAAAACAAAAAAAACCCCAAAAAACCGGGGACTCTTTGGTCTGCAGGCAGATGCTCTATCTGCTGAGCCAAACCATATAGGGCAGGTTGAACAGGTGTTTTTTTTCTTGGTTTCTTCTACGAGTTTTATCATTTTATGTTTTACTAGTAGATCTATGAATGATTTTGAATTAATTTTTGTACATGGTAGTAGCTATTGATTGAAATTTTTTTTTTTTTGCAAATGGATAGCTAATTTTTTCTTGTTGAAAGGACTATCCTTTCTTCACTGAATTGCATTTATACCTTTGTCAAAACTGAGTTATGCATATATGTGTGGGCCTTTTACTGGTTTCTATATTTTATTACATTCATCCATATGTGGATCTTGATGACAACATTACACTGTTTTAATTACTGTGCCTTTATCATAAATCTTTTTAAAAATATATTTTTATTGATTTCAGAGAGGAAGAAAGAGGGAGAAAGGGATAGAAACATCAATGATGAGAGAGAATTATTGATTGGTTGCCTCCTGCACGACCCCCACTGGAGACCTAGCCTGCAGCTTGGGCATGTGCTTCTGACTGGAATCCAACCCCTCAGTCCACAGGCTGACGCTCTAGCCACTGAGCCAAACCGGCTAGGGCTATCATAAATCTTGAAATCAAATAGTATTAGTCCTATAAGTTAGATTTATTTCAAAGTATTTTTGTACATTGTATGTCCTTTGCATTTCCATATAAATTTTTAGAATCCATTACTTATTAAAAATTTTGCTGGGACTTTGAATCTATAGATTGATTTGGGGAGAAATGCCATCTTAACAATATTAAGTCTTCCAACACTTGAACGTGTATCTCTCCACTACTCAGATTTCTGTAATTCATCTAGCTAATGTACTGTAATTTTCAACATACAAGTTTTCCCATTATCATATTTAACCCTATCTTTTCAAGATTTCATGGTATTTAAAATATTTTCAGTTTTGAAGTTCTCTTGTATATCTTTGTTACTAGATATACAAGTATTATTTTTATATTCACCATGTGTCCTAAAACCTTGCTAAACTCACTAATTAGTTATATTATTTTTGTTGATGATCCTAGAGAAACTGTTTTCTATATGTGTGATCATGGAGTCTGTGAATAACGAGAATTTGCCCTTTTTTTCTGGCCAATCTGCATGCCTTTTATTTATTTGTCTTTTCTTCCTTCTCCTTCTCCTCCTCCTCCTCCTCCTCCTCCTCCTCCTCCTCCTCCTCCTCCTCCTCCTCTCCTTCTTCTTCTTCTTCTTCTTCTTCTTCTTCTTCTTCTTCTTCTTCTTCTTCTTCTTCTTCTTCTTCTTCTGTCTTATTGCACTGGATAGAACATCCAGTATAATATAAACCTGAAGTGGTGACAGTGTACATGTCTGTCTTGTTTTTTATCTTAGGATGGAAAGGATTTTGGTTTCACCTTTAAGTATGATCTGTAAATGACCTCTTTCAGATTGAGGAGTTCCCTTCTATTCCTAATTTGGTGAGAGTTTTTTTTTAAAGAACTATATGCTATAGCCTCCCAGGAGCATGCCTGTGCCTCTCCCTCTTCTTTCCCCACAGGAACTCATTTTCTAAACTCTAAGGGATCCTGCAAGGCTTGCAACTAGGGCAGCAATGGGCAGTGATAGCTTGTCCTGGGCTAAACCCCTGAACCTGTCTCCAAGGCCCCCCTTTCTCTGACCTCTTAGCAAGCCAAAGCAGCCCAGTCTAGGCTCATTTCCTGTTATCCTAAGCTCTTCCTTGGAAAGCTTAGAAACTTGACCAACTGAAAATAAGTTAGAAATGGTGGACCTTGAAATTAACTTCAGGTTTTCTCACTGCACAGATATATTCAAACACTACTGCAGTTAAATATTTTATCCTTTATTCTCCCTGAGTGATCTACAATAATAATCTGCTTTGTGTTGATATTTACTGCTGTGTTGCTGAAAATTACCTGAAAGAGAAGTTGGGGTGCTTACTGGGCTGGAGAAAGTTTAGCTAAATCAGAAAACAGGTCTATTAAGCAAGTTTATTCTATATATATATAAAAGGCTAAGTTGACTCACACATGTGTGATACATGTAAAGCTCTCACTGGAGCCAATCTCACATGTGTATTTCAATCTATCCTTGTCAATCATTAATTTGGTTGACACTTCTATTATAGAGAAAGGGCAAATAGCGATATTAAAATATTTCTTCTAATTAATTTCCTTTCAATGTGCACAAATTCGTGCACCGGGCCACTAGTTGTACTATTAGCTTTTTATATTCTCTACTTGGAGAGGAAGAAGGAGTTACAAGCAGTTGACTTCAATACTTATTACCCCCACAATGACTAGTGCAAGCTAATCATGATTTTACCATTCCCTTTGTTAGCAAGGAAACGGGAGACCATGGGAATGTGATCCAATCAGGGGCAGAGAAATGTGAAAAGTGCACTAAGATGCTTCCTAAAAGGGTTTCCTGTTCCTACGAAGTAAATGCAAGATGTGTTCCTTTTCTCCCCTTGTGGACATTATTAAAACCTGAATGTGACCCTTGGGAACTCCTTTAGACATTTTGCCAATGAAGCCTGACAATGAAGCCAAATCATGGAGGATGAAAGTTCCAAGGGAATCACAAAGAAGTGGAACTGGAGCTGTGTGTCTGGAGCTTGCTATACTTGGGACTTCTCCCCTAATGACCATAAGAAAATAAGCTTTTATTAACTGAGAAACAGGTACTTGAAAGGCACATGTGCATTTCGTGTGTGTGTGTGTGTGTGTGTGTGTGTGTGTGTGTGTGTGTGTGATGCTATATCTAGCCCAACATAAATGATTAGAGTCCCCTGAAATCAAGCATTAGCCATCATCCAAATTGTCAGTGGCTTACTGAAGGAATTTAATGAAAACAAATGAGAGGGAGACATTGAGGCTGAGTGAGGGGAAGTAACCTGGCCAAAGTCACTTTGGAAGTTAGTAGTAGATACAAGACCTGGTATTAACCTGGGAGAGTCTCAAGCTCTCCACATAGTGTAGGATCCTAATGAACAAATGGATGAGATAAAAGGTTCTTGAAATGACTGGATTTCAAAAGGCGTCTCTCTAAAGGGCCTGTCATCAGGTATATTTTTCAAAGTATTCCTTCCCAAAGAATACATCAACAGAGGGCCGACTTGGGGAAACCAGTTGTCTCAGCCTGACAGATAGCTCTGCCCATTAGTCAGGACTCAGAAGATGGTGCTGTGCGAAGAGTATTCAGTTTACCAATAATAGCAACATACACAGATCTTCCAAATGCTACTGTGTCATTTCAATAGCATGAGAAGGCATTTCCCAAGTTAAAAAGAAGGGAGGAAAAATGAATAAACTTAATGTGGGATGGGAGCCATGTTTTCTTCCTCAGACAACTCATTTCCTTAACTTTACTATGAAGTTGCATTGCTGGTGGGAGAGCAAATAGGTCCAACCAAGTGGGGAACCTTTTTGACAGTATCTACTGTTGGAGAGTGAGAATTTTTGAGCATTCCAGAGAGGCCGTGGACTATGCCCCAGATAGAGTTGTCAGTGCTGACACCAGGCCAAGCCTTGAGATATGGTCTCATAGCCCCTTCCCAGCACGTAGCCTTCTTTCACAGAACACTGTCAGCTTTCTGAAGAACAGGATAACCCTGTGAATAACATGGTCGTCATTGGCATGATCCTGACGTTGCTTGGGAAAAACTGTTTTGTCTTGGGTTACTTGTTCTGCAAAAACCGGATGTGGTTAATGTGCTTAAAAGCGGTCCTACACAAAGGGTCGCTGCTGCTCTCTGGTCTCCCTGCGTGGAGATTGGCAGAGCAGTCGCCGGGTCTCCCGGCCACCCGGCTAATAAAGGCTCCCTAAATTTTAATTTGGTCTGGGCTCCAGTGGTCATTCACTCGCATCCGCTCCACAACATCTACCAAAGCTAAACATAAGCATCCTTGTGACCCAACAACTGTAACTCCGAGTGCTTTACCCAGAAACATGCAGATGTTTAACAAAAGATATATACAAGAAGTGACTATATAGAGCAAGGGAAGAAGTAGGTACTCCGACCCAGAAAAGTGTAACGGTGGAGTTACAAAACACTGGTCAGATCCTGGCAGTATATTGAAGGTATAGCTGAGGATTTGTTGATGGAATCAATGTGAGGCATGAAAAAAAACAGAAGGGTCCAGGAGGACATCAAGGTGTTTGGCTTCAGCAATAGGAAGGGAAGAGTTGCCACTTACCAAGATGGCAAATACAGACTAAGAGTAGATTGGGAAGGGAAAAAACATACCAATGTCTTTTTGTTGTTGTTTTTAATCCTCACCCATGGATAGTTTCCCATTAATTTTTAGGGAGAATGGAAGAGAGAGGGAAAGGCAGAGAGAAACATCGATGTGAGAGAAACACATCGATTGGTTGCCTCCTGCACAATGCCCTGACCAGGGACCAAGCCCCTGGCCGGAGAGGAGCTTGCAACCAAGGTACGTGCCATGGCCTTCACCAGAATCAAACACAGGACCCTTTGGTCCGCAGCCGAACGCTCTATCCACTGAGCCAAACCAGCTAGGACAACACACCAAAGTCTCATTGAATAAACCCTTCACGAATACAAAATAAGTCTATTGATTTTAAAAAGTTAACCTATAAACTTTCTCAGGCAGGAAATGGAAAATAGCAGCTTGAGCCCCTTGGACTGGATGGCAAGAATAGAATTGCTGAACCCAAGATCTTTATGAAATCCAAAGAGAAACCTATGCTCAACCACTCAGCGTAACATATCCACAGGCAGGGCAGACTGTCAGGGTCTTGGTTTCCTTTCCAGTACGGGGAGATTTTAATGACCACAATAATGTTACTTTCTGAAATGTGTAAACTATGGTAAGCTGTACAGAAGACAGGCAATTTTAGCTCATTGCAAATTTTAAACAAGAACAGATACTGTATGCATATGTTTAGAGAACTAACTATGCCAAACAATTCTTCTACTCAATTTAATTCTGCTATTACAAAGCCTTTATTATACTACACCTACAGGTGTAGTGTAATGATCGATACCTCAGATACAAAGGACCAAGATTCAAATGCAGGCTTCAGTTGGAATAAACTGTGTGCCTGCGGCATCTAATTTCAGTCCTACTGACTTCTGGACTGATCTTCTGTATAATCATGCTAGTCACCCTACCTCTGTCTTAACCTTGGGAGTATCAGGAGATTCCCCATACCACCTCCGTGATCCTCAAATAAGTAATCATGGCCTTCACAGAGTGGCTAAAAGGATCACTTCTTATAGGAAGATATTAAATTACCTACTACTTTGAGGGGAATACTTCCCTAAACATAGGGGAGAGAATAACAAAGGGGGAGAAATTCCATAATGGCCTGGAAACCCATTCCTCCCCACCAAACCCCCGTCCTTAATGCATCAGATGCTATAGCTCCGAACTTTGCCCTGGTTCTGGCATTGACGCATGTGGCAGAACCACAGCTTCCTTGATCATGCCGGTGTTCATTGTGAAGAGTAAAATTCTACAAGTGGGATCTACTGAAATAAATTTTATTGCAAGAAGACAAGTATTTTACAAAATGCAAGAACCCTAAGCAACAAACACATTTTTCTTTTTTTAATTAAATTTATTGAGGTAACCTTGGTTAATAACATATAATTTTCAGGTGAACAAGATTATATAAGTCAACATCTGTATACTCTATAGTGTGCCAGAAAGAACTCGGTTCAGAGCAAGGCAAAATCTGGGTTGCCAGGCTACCTCCGGGCATCGTAGCACAATTAAAGGATTGGTTTCCAAAGAGATGCTCAGTCACCTCTGAGGAAATGTGCTGACCCTGTGAAAGAAAACAAGCATTTAGTTGAAATGATGGCAAAAGTTTAAAGCGATGAAGCGGGAGTGGGTCCTGGCCAGGTAGGGAAAGGAGTTAAATCAAGCCATAATGTTCTGCTTTGATATATGGATTCTGGAAATGGTGTACTATTCCTACAGTACCTCTTGTGTGCTGAACACTTTATCGAGATTATCACACTTGCTTCTCCCAACATCCCTGACAGCAAGGTGTGATTCCCATTTTGCAAGTGTGGAAACTGAGGTTTAAAGATGAGAGTAAGAAAGAGCCGAGGGTTTTTCAGACTCAGATACTAGACATCTATTGTGAATGACACACAATGTGTGGTGTCTCAGTAACATCTTGCAAGGCAAATCAGCAACCCGGGGAAGGCAGACAAAATTGCCAACAATGTATGGAAGAGTAAGTATTTAAAGAAGTATTAACCTACATATTGCTTGAATTTGTTAGCCTATGCCTCCCAGACCACTGTTAAATAAATGCCCACGCATAGCGGGGTTAGACTGGAAGACTGTCATTCTCTGGCACCCCCTTGGTGTACAGGTCTCAGCTCCCCGCCCCCATCCTAGATAGAGTTTGGCTTTAAATCACATTCAAATCCATGTTGCTGTACCTGAAAAGCAATCACAAGAGCAGCATTCCCACAATTTCTGAATTCCTGACGTTTATTTTTGACAAGCCCATCCAGTCTATCCTGCTATGAACTACAACAGTTTTCCAAAAAGGACAAAGAAACAAATAAAAACTTTGATGTGAAAATGTCAACGTAAGTTATTTTTAATATATTTTATTGATTTTTTTACAGAGAGGAAGGGAGAGGGATAGAGAGTTAGAAACATCGATGAGAGAGAAACATCGATCAGCTGCCTCCTGCACACCCCCTACTGGGGATGTGCCCGCAACCAAGGCACATGCCCCCGACCGGAATCGAACCCGGGACCCTTCAGTCCGCAGGCTGACGCTCTATCCACTGAGCCAAACCGGTTTCGGCTAAGGTAAGTTATTTTTAAAATTTTAAAAAATCTGACGTTCTAGTAAAGAATTCAATGTGTCTACAACAGTGGCACCCACAGTAAACAGAGGAATACAAAGACCAGAAAAAGATGCCACTGACTAGTTAAAATAAAACGGATTATACACATTTGGGTCTCTATCATACAGTTAATAAGCCATGCCCAGGGACTGACCCCATATAGTTGAACTTTCCTATCTTAGAGACTCCGGGAAGGGATTGCAACACCATCTTAAATAATGGCAGGGGACAGGTGCTACCCTCTACCCAACATTTGAGGGCCCACATAACATAAGGTTGCTCTTATTTGTCTGGCTGGTCTTGACTATTGTTCCCAGTTGCACTCTCTTCTCATTTCATGTCCATGGACTGACCAGTCCTGGACTGTTCCATCACAGGTCCTGAAGGAGATGGTGATTGTACAAGTATGGCTTGCCTGTGAGAAAACTAAATAACTTGGAAACTCATAGGATGAATGGCCCGGGCAAACTTCTTCTTTCCCTCATACAAAAGGAATTTCTGAAAATGGTTGGTAGGGCTAGAGTACCCAATCATGCAGCCTGTGTGAGGTAGGCCAGAAGATTGAAAGATAATGTAAGGCAGTGAAAGATAACTGCACGAATGCAACCACAAGCCAAGATTGCTGCTTTAGAGGTTTGATTGTGCCTTTAAAGTGAACTATAGTTCATCCCGCTTTAATCAAACATCATAGGAGAATTGTTAAACATTATGTTGAGAGGTACTGCCAGTTGTTTGCTAGAAGGGCAGTCTCAGAACTACATTTTTCTCTTCAGTAATAAGGCAATTGACTCATACAAAATTATGGGTAACAAACCCATGGGATGGTCTACACGTTCTCACTTTATTATCAATTACTGACACATACCATGCAAGATTATGGATAAAAAATCATTCGAATGAGCTTTGTGTTCTACTGAATAGACTATGAAATGCATATTATACAACTGCGTTGTTATATCAGTCTCAGTAATTGGTAACATAGTAAGTTCAAAAAGTCCTAAAACTAGAAATGAGCTAATTTAACTCTGAACAATTTTATGAAGAATTTAATCCATTTAATAATGTTATTACCACCTGACAATGAACATAATCTTTGAGGAGCAAGCAACAGAAAAAAAACTGAACTTGTGGTAATAGACAGGTTGGGGAATTTGCTCTTAATTTGCAAGTATGCCCCTAGGATTCTATGGACAATGGGCATGTGATAAAAGTACCTGAATTCCACACTTAGATATTGTTCAAGGTCTAGGGCTCTGCCTGAAAAGTCAGGATTAGTGAAGTTAGGTAGTGTCCCACTTCCTGAAATCTGCATTCCTGCCAGCACCAATGACACAGAGAAAGCAGAATCCAAATACCAGCAACAAATCTTTCACATTTCTAAATGTAATCAAGGTGGCTTTAGAGATCATCAATGTTTCACAAATATAAGTCACTAAATCATTTCTACATGAGATAGTAGACACAATTTACATCGATACCAAGAATCAACCATCCAAAAGACAACCGTCACCATTACCAAGAGGAAGTAACTATTTTATTTGACACTGAGTATCAGGTTACTCTCACTGATTAGGGTCCTCGGGGTTTTGAGTAAAACAGCAGTTTTCCTTTCATTTAATTCTCCCCTTGAATACACATTAGGTGTCACAAGATGGAAGCATGAGTATAGGCAAACACTGCCTAGTTCTTAAGCCAATGTGCTAGCCCCTGAGGCATTAATGCACAGTCGGCACTCATGGCCAGAGGCAGGGGCAGCATCCTCTGTAATGGGAGGTGGGGGCAGGAAGAAGCATGTCTCTGATGGTCCAGGACCCCAAACAAGGAGGACAGGAGTTGTCCTGTGCCAGACTGGCCAGAAAGTAAACGGGCATATCCTCCCTTTCTGTAAATAAAAACTGCACATTTCTTTTTTTTTTTTCCCCTATGGTAGAACACCTGGGAAGGAGAACCTAGGCCAACTTTAAAGAAATAATAATACATTAAATGCACACTTATGATTATAAAACAACATTCAAACGTATGTGCGATGACCTGCAAGAGCCATTCACTTCTAGAAAACTGAGAGCACACACTCTCGGGGTGAATTTCCTTCCATGTAAATTAAAAATGCTCCACGATTTTCAGGGGAACTAAATGACAAGACTAAGGGAAGAATTGAACTGAACAATATGATATTCAACATGCAATTATGGGAAGACATGAAGTTCCAAAAGAACCCAAACAAAGTCCAGTGGCGGCCGGAATTCACTGGAATTCACTGTACTAAAACAACAGACGTTCCTCCGGATGGTCGATGTGTGCACTTTTTACATTTAAAACAAACCTTTCTTCATTTTTAGTAGATTCATGAAATAAAACACCTAAAAACAAACTTTCTGACAAATAAAAAATTTTAATGGTAAAATACAATGAAAGGTTAGGTTAGTTTAGCTGGCCGCTGCAAGCTAGGAACTGTCTGTCGCAAAGCAAGAACCACAAAGACAATTAGAATAGTACTTTCATCATTTGTAAATCGAAGCTAAGATGAAAATGTCCCACACGAAGCTTTAGAAAAGGGCCAGGACCCACATTTAATAGAATAAAATGATATCAAACACATTTTCCCCCCTGTAAAACAAAATCCCAGACTGTTAAGAGCATCCTTGGTCGTAAAATGCCAAGGAATCAGCCAACTGACTGTTCTGTACTGTAAATCGAGAGTACCTCAAAACATGTATTTTTAAGGACATTTATGAACAAGGAACAACAGAATTTTCCAAAATAAGTTATGTCAAACACTCAATTATAGTGTAAAGTTAAAGGTACTCAATCAATGTAAATTCCTCTGTAAATAAAAAGTTCCACCAAACCTGTTAAAGGACATTTATGAGGAGCGCCGGCACCAAAATGTAATTGAATCCATGAGGATGAATATGTAAAATTAAATCCCGAGCAAGGTCCAGTCTTGTCCGACAAGAGCAGCTCGGGGGCCTTCAGAGTTTCTGAACTTTCGAGAGCCCGGCCGGACAATTCACTTCCAAAAGTGTACACTGAAGATATTTTCATATGAAGAATATTTATGAAACACGGCCAAGATAAA
This sequence comes from Eptesicus fuscus, assembly GCF_027574615.1. NCBI lineage: Eukaryota > Metazoa > Chordata > Mammalia > Chiroptera > Vespertilionidae > Eptesicus > Eptesicus fuscus. The sequence goes on from NC_072473.1 coordinate 108,196,332, forward strand.
AATTAAACAAATTCAAATGACTGAACTGTAATGACAAAGAAAAACCCCAACACCATTATATTACATCTAGAGGTCCAGAGCACGAAATTCGTGCACAGCAGTGGGCGGGGGAGGGGGTCCCAAAGCCCGGCCTGCACCCTCTCGCAATCCGGGACCCCTCGGGAGATGTCCGACTGTGGGATCCCTGCGGGATCGGGCCTAAACCGGCAGTCGGACATCCCTCTCGCAATCCAGGACCTCTGGCTCCTAACTGCTTGCCTGCCTGCCTGCCTGCCTGATGGCCCCTAACCACCTCTGCCTGCCTGCCTGATCATCCCTAGCTGCTTGCCTGACTGCCTGCCTGATTGTCCCTAACTGCCTCTGCCTGCCTGCCTGATCACCCCTAACCACTCTGCCTGCCTGCCTGATCGCCCCTAACTGCTAGCCTGCCTGCCTGATTGCCCCTAACCACTCGCCTGCCTGCCTGACCACCTCTAATCGCCTCTGCCTCAGCCCCCGCACCCAGGACCCAAGCTTCCCTCCTCTGGTCGGCCACAGGCACCCGGGACCTGGGCCGGCTTCGCCCGAGTTGGCCCCTGGGCCCCTGGGCCCCTGGGCGGCGCCGTCCGGGCCCCGGCTTTGTCAGGAAGGACGTCCAGAATGACGTTCGGAAGACGTCCAGTCTATCAGGTCTAATTAGCATATTACTTTTTTATTAGTATGGAAATGTAACAAGAAATAGGATCCCTGGGGGTGGGGGTGGGTTTCCCTTCAGGGATTTAAAGGGACAAGCTCTTGCCAACCAATGTTCTTCATGGAAATTTGCAAATAACAAAACATGTTTTGTGGAAAATGCAGGAGACTCGTCTGGACCACTCTTTTTCAAATACAATGATATGAAATACACAAGTACATTACATACAAATGCAAGCCAGCGTCCAATGGTGGTATCCCGTGTTCAGTGAAGGAACCCTGAGCCAGCCAGGCCTGTTTACTCATTTTTACATTGGAATTATCAGGATTTTTTGTCCTTACTAAGGCAACATAAGAAACAGGCCGATTCTGAAATTTAACCAAATATTAAACATACAGTCATGTTGTTAAGTGACACATCAATAACAGCAACAACCTGCGCTCAAGGGCTGCTATGGCCATGAGCTGGCAAAAGCGCTCTCACACTCCTCAAGGCCTTACTTTCTCTATCCAGCTCGAACATGAAAGAAATCCTGTTACTGATAGGAAATCTCACGAAAATAGCCAAGACCGAGATTTAAACAAATACCCGGTAACAATGTCCACCCAACAACATTGTACAATAAGAGGCAACATCAGCTTCCTGGCGGCCAACCGCCACTGTGCTGTCCTGGACCCACACCATCTCAGCCATGAGCACTATAGCCGTATCCTCATTTTAAGCAGCAAACACCACAAACGATTTAAGACCACGAATAGTGGGGTTCAAGACCCACATTTAAACACACGAAATGGCCCCAAAAACCCATCATGCTGTTACATAAAGCTCAACACTGCGCCGGCAGCAGCGAAGGGACCTTCCCTGTCATCAATCCAGGAGCACATGGGACGCGTCTGTCAAATTATTTCAGGATACACCATCTATCCGAGTCTCTGAAAATCACACTACCGACAGCTAATTGCAAAATAAAGTAAATTAAACTTACACTTTGAGATCGCAGGACAGGTAGCCGCCATGTTCCCTCAGCACTGGTGAAACCGTCCCGGAAGCCACACTGTACAATCCAGATTTTAAGAGCTTGCTCACGTGGTAGAGCTTCGCCCACAGCCTCCTTGTGGCCCGCCCTCACACACCATCATTGGAGGGCCTGCAATGATTGACAGGGAGACTGCCCAATCTCTCCAGGTCTGTGAGTGGAAACTTGGCCCATATCACAAGGCCCAACCAAAAAAACTCACCTTTACCCATATTGTTATCACTTTTATATCTCCTTCTTCAATGTTCACCTCTACTACGCAGGCCTTTGCATATACCATAGCCTCGACGTTATCTCCGATTTTGGAAATCGTGCTAAGTTGATCCAGGCCTAGTGCAATTGCACCCTCCTCCTCCACGGAGCCTTCCATGCTGTGCTTGTCCCACCCCTAAGGATAAATGTGAGTTCTTCTTTGCTATTAGGTGGGGACATGGGGAGACATCAGAGCTGGGATGCAAGGGAATCACGTGAGCTCTGGGATCAGAGCACACTGGCCTGGGCACACTGTGAAGGACCCAAAGTTTGTATTCAGAATGGTGTTGGCAAGCCAGTTAAGGGGGAAAAAACTGGGGGAAAGGCAAGGGAAACTGACAACAAGGTCACTCATAGTGGACTTCCAGGATTAGTCCCAGCAATTAATTCAAACGTCTCCCAACCACCCTCTTCAGGATTTCCATATCCTATCATTGCCTTCCTTTGTCTTTGGAAATCCACCCCCGCCTTTCCACTTTCAAGACTCAGGCATGAGCAGTCCCTTCTCTGACTCCTGTCATTTCATGTCCCCACCCCCGTGTGCAGAGTAATGATTCCTTCTGTTGCTATAGGATGAAAGGTAACCGACTTCAGATCTTGTCTGGAAAGGGTACCAAGTTTCATATAATTTGAGACTGTCAGCCTGATCCTTTCCAGGAGGCCATATGCTATCTGAATTTCACAGCTACTCAAACAGGGATATGCAGCTGGCTTAGGGGTGAGTATCTTCAATGTTGAACTCAACTGCTCCCAAATGTGGCAGGTGAACCACATAACCACTGGGTCATGTCATGTAATTGTTCATAGTATTACTCTACCCACCCTGGAATATCATCCACCGCCAATGGTAGCTGATAGAGAGGGCCTCATAGTTCTCCAAGAGGAAATAGGAAGAGACAGCAAAGTAAAATTGGCTGAATTCAGTTCCGAACTCCAGTTTAGCAAGTTAAAACCCCAGAGACATCTAGCCACATTATTTGTGCAGGGCTAAGAACATAGCAATTGGCGCGCATGGGTGACTACCCACTAGAGCTTGTCTACTTCTTTGGAAGCTCAGAGAACGATAGGTGAGTTCCTCCAGAGTTGGGGTGTAACCATTTTCATACCATTTTTTGGTTGTTTATTCTTCCATCTGAACCTCAAAACGAGCTTGTCTAATCAAAATAAAATCCTCTGGCTGGTTTGGTAGGATAACGTTGGGGAAAATTAGTGCCCATAGTTGGATTAAATACAATATTGACTCATGACATGTCTTAATCATGTGTTGGAAGTGTAATTTGTCTTAGGGAAATTTAACATCTTTAAGACGTTGTCATCCTATGCAAGACCTGGGGATATCTTACCATTTGTTGGAGCATTCTTTGGCACCCCTCTTTAGCTTTGAAATTATTTAATGTGGCCTTCACAACTCGAAGAATATATTCCTGGGCACTATTTCATTTGAATCGTTTTTCTGACTAGGGCATCCTATATAATAAAGGCCTAATATGCTAAGTGTCTGGTCGTCTGGTCGGCCATTCAACCAATCAAAGCATAATATGCTAATGATATGCTAAGGCCGCTCAACTGCTCACTATGATGTGCACTGACCACCAGGGGGCAGACAGTCGACCGGCCGACCAGTCGCGATGATGTGTACTGACCAACAGGGGGCAGACGCTCCGACCAGTAGGTTAGCTTGCTGTTGAGGTCCGGCTGATCAGGACTGAGCGAGACAGGCCGGACATGCTCTGGAGCCCTCCCGCAGTCCCTCCCCAGCTGTCCAACCTCCTGCGTCTCTCCGCGGCCCTGATTGTGCACTGGTGGGGTCCCTCGGCCTGGCCTGCACCCTCTCACAATCCAGGCTGAGGAACCCCTCCCCCCCCAAGTGCACAATCACTTGATTTCAGAGATGAAGGAAGAGGGAGAGAGTGACAGAAACATCAGTGATGAGAATCATTGATCGGCTTCCTCCTGCTCGCCCCCTACTGGAGATTGAGCCTGCAACCCCGGGCATAGGCCCTGATGGGGAATCCAACCACGATCTCCTGGTTCATAGGTTGATGCTCAACCCCTCAGCGACACCAGCCTGGCAACCCCTATATATATTTAACTGGTTATTTACTATATATATAAAAGCCCGTGATATATTTATATTAATTTTTGCACTCAGCCAGACAAATGAATTCAGATATAATGAGTAATGGTTAATTTCCCCCCCTCCTTTCCAATTTGTGAAATGCTTAGTAATTCCATTCCTTTATTCTTAGGTAGAACGTGTTTAAAGTCATGTTTGGAAAGCATCCCGCCTCCCTTATTTTTTTCTTTTGGTTTGTATACTGGTAATCCTGCTTTGGCTTCTGCAATAGCACATTAAGAGATTTTTCTTTTTTATCAAGTAACCCTCTTTATATGAACTGATTGTGGTGCTTTATTTTTTGATTATGCTACTCTGGATTATGTTGGCAAACATTCAGGGCCACCACATCTACAACCATCCATGTAATTAATACCTCTGTGGCTGAGAGATTCATCCATAAGCAGGAAAATGTGTTCACAGGACCTCAATCAAGTATCATTCAAGAGCCGAAGGTCTGCAACAATTACGCAAGAGCCCAGGGGAGGACAGGAGAAAAAGGGACCCTGTGGTCCCCACATGCAGCGGGCACCTACATCATCACATAGAGCTAGGTATCCTGGACTCCTCCCCTGATGTCCGCCCCTCCCCGGAGGCCCACCCAGAAAAAGCTCAACCCAGCTGCTCTGAAGTCTGTCCTGCTTCTTTCAAAGGGAGCTAGCCCACCCCTGACCCCTCCCTCTGTCTTCTAGTACCCTAGCCCATAGTCCCATCCTTCCACTTGGCACCTGCGCATTAGTGACCAACTGCCTTGTGGGCGGAGTGTTTAGTGTACCGCCCATGGACTCGGTCCCACGCAGGCCCTAGGCCCTGGTTAGTGCCTCTGCCCAGAGTGCGCCTGCGCACTAGCGACAACTAGGCCTTTTAGTCAGAGCAGGTGCACTTGACAGACACAGCCCTTGGGAACATGACCTCTGACCCCTGATGCTTTTGTGATCACATGACCACGCTCATCCACAACATGTTATCTTCCCCAAAACTCTGCCTTTCCCATCTTCTGGGGAGAGGCACAGCTTCCCCTTAACAGGAATTGAGTGTGCCTAGCCCCATCTCCCCTTTTCTCCACTGAAGAGATGAGTGCTTGGGGCTTGGACCCCTTATGCCACTGCTGCTGACTGGGCAGGGCCCTGGGCCCCTTTATTTTTATTTATTTTTTTAAATATGTTTTTAGTGATTTCAGAGAGGAAGGGAGAGGGAGAGATAGAAACATCAATGATGAGAGAGAATCACTGATCGACTGCCTCCTGCACTCCCCCCACTGGGGATCGAGCCCGCAACCCGGGCACGTGCCCTTGACTGGAATCAAACCTGGGACCCTCCAGTCTGCAGGCTGACGCTCTATCCACTGGGCCAAACCAGCTAGGGCATGGGCCCCCTTTATTTGCATGTCAGGGAGCCAGCTCCCCCCTTGAATGTCCCAGACCCTGGGGCGGGGGGGGGGTGGGTCACTAGATGCAAGATTTTAGGGGTGAGGTGTCACCAGCCACTCCAGGGGCAGGGACCATTCTAAAAGCACTTCAATGATTTCCCTTCCCTCCAAACCCCGGGGAATGGAAGGGGGACCCCGCCAGCCAAAACATTTCTCTCTGCCCTGGATCAGCAGGAAAATGTGTTCACAGGACCTCACTCAAGTGGCATTGAGGGTCTGCAATAACTATGCAAGAGCCCGGGGGAGGAAGGGATGGGGCTGACCACCTCAACCCTGGAAAAGGGACCCTGTGGTCCCCACATGCAGCGGGCACCTACATCATCACATAGAGCTAGGTATCCTGGGCAACTTCCCTGATTCTCGCCCCTCCCCGGAGGCCCGCCCAGAAAAAGCTCATCCCAGCTGCTGTGAATTCTGCCCCGCTTCTTTCAAAGGGAGTTAGCCCCGGCCCTGACCCCTCCTTCTGTCTTCCTGTGCCCTAGCTCATTGTCCCATCCTTCCTGTTTCGCACCTGCACATTAGAGACCAACTGCCTTGTGGGCAGAGACCACGCACTGGCTGGGTGCTGCTCCTGGCCCCGCCCACCCTGGCCCTGGGCCTGGGCCCCGGATCCTAACCCCGCCCCGCGAGTGCCTGTGCACTAGAGACCAACGCCTGGTAGTCAGAACCCACGCACGTGCCAGACACCGCCCTTGGCCCCGCCCACCGCGGGCCTGGGCCCGCCTCTGCACAGTGGTACTTCCTGCCTCGGCTCCCCGCCCACCTCCGCTCAGCCCCGCCCAGCGCAGACAAGCCAGCGCGGTGCGATGGAGGGCCGAGTGCAGCTGATTAAGGCCCTCTTGGCCTTACCCCTCAGGCACCGGAGGCGTCGGTGGAGGAACCCGATCCCCTTCCCTGAGACGTTTGACGGCGACACCGACCGGCTCCCGGAGTTTATCGTGCAGACGGGCGCCTACATGTTGGTGGACGACACCCTGTTCTCCAGCGATGCCCTGAAGGTGACGTTCCTCATCACCCGCCTCACGGGGCCTGCCCTGCAGTGGGTGATCCCCTACATCAGGAAGGAGAGCCCCCTGCTCAATGATTACCGGGGCTTCCTGGCCGAGATGAAGCGGGTCTTTGGATGGGTGGAGGACGAGGACTTCTAGGCCAGGAGACCCTCGGGCCTGGGGACAGGTGCTCTCGGGGGAGGGTCCCCGCGCCGGTGGCTGCCGCCCAGATCGCCGCAGGCGTCCTCCCACCGCGCCTCCCCATCCCTGTGTTCCAGTGGCGGTGATCTCCCCCGCGCTCCTGTTCCCTCCCGCGTAGTGCTTGCCTTTGTTCCAGGAATAGCGCCCCAGGTTCCTGCTGCAGCTGGGCCTGGCTCTGGAGCGCGCCGCCGCCCTCTCCCGCCAGCCCGGCCCCTCCCATGCGGACTTGGACTCTGTCCTGGGCTCCAGCTGCGAGCTGGGCTCCCGTTACACACTGGACAGACCCCCGCGCAGACCAGCCGTTACCAACCTCTCCCTGCCAGGCTAGCAGGCCTGCATAGATGTGCCCAGAGACCAGCGCTGCGGCTGCCATCACCATCCACCACCTCCCACCGACAGACTGCAGCCTCCAGCGATCTTGTCTCACCCAGGAGGTATCTGAGCTGGCCACAGCCCCTGGACAATGATTCCAACAGCGCGCCAACCCCTTGGAGGGGCCGGCCAGCCTTTCACCTTCACGGGGCCCATTCCCTCCCTACTCCCAGAGACACCTTCTATTCCTGCCAGGTGGCTGCCAGGTCCCAGGGGTGCCCAGCAGCCAAATCGAGTCACTCGTTTTCTCCTGTGGACCTGTTAGTTTTGCCCAGCACCCAGTTCTCTTCTGAATTTGCAGTATTTCCTTAATTATGTGCTTATTGGTCTACCAAATAACTCTTAGATTCTACCATATTCCTCAACACTCTCTGGACAGTTTTTTTCCCCAATAAATGTGAAACACTATTATAAAACAGTCTCAATAAATATGACACTACTTCTTTCCTGTTCCTATAAATGTGGTCCGTTTCTTGTCCAGAAAAGATATCCTTTACCATTCTATGTGTGATGTTAGAGACACTCTCTGTTGACTCTTGCATACAAAACATCAAATTGGAAACCTGAGGTGGTCCTGATAATGGAGACCCCACTGATGACTGTTTAATCCAGTCAAGATTGTTCCAAACCTCTTATGAATTGGATCTTTATTTTTTCCAAGGCAATGTGAATAGTCAGCCTGGTAACTTCTCTGAAAAGGTTTTCTCATTTCCAAAAAGTGTTTCGAAAGCACCCAAATTGTCCTAACCATAAATCCCATATTGATGGTGAACAATATCTAAGTTTTATAGGCCAATTTTTCAGGGAACCAGCAAAATTACATAGGTACTTATTTTAAAAAAAAACCACAAAAAAACATGTATGGAACTTTCATTATGTAAGAAGTAGGGGTCGGAAAAAGCATGCAGAAATGACATTGTTTAGAAACTAGCCTGGTTTTTTACCTGTAGGAGAGTAAAAGTGTACACTTCCCTAATGGTCAGAAAAAGTCATTGCTCTTTGTTTATCTGTAGTTTAACTTCATATTTATAGTACAATTAAAAGCCTATTCCTCACCAATTTTTTAAAAAAATACATATATATATATATATATATATTATATATATATTGATTTCAGAAAGGAAGGGAGAGGGAGAGAGAGAGAGAGAATAGAAACATCAGTGATGAGAAGGAATCATTGATAGGCTGCCCCCTGCATGTCCCCCACGGGTTCAAGCCCACAACCCGGGCATGTGCCCTTGACCAGAATCGAACCTGGGACCCTTCAGTCCACAGACGGTTGGTCTATCCACTGAGCCAAACCAGCTAGGGCCTCACCAATTGTTGTTCACCAAAGTTAAACATTCTAAGTCAGATGGTTCACAGGTCTGCTTATAGACAGCTCTTTGTTATGATGTCTAAAGTTTGTGTGTTACGTGCTGTTGAGTGGGCTCTGATGTTGGAGACCTTATGGATGAGTGATGTCCACAATGTCCTGTCCTCAGCCTTGCTCAGCTCCTGCAGACTCATGCCTATGGCTGCTTTTATGGAGTCAATCCATATAATTTTTGGTCTTACTCTTTTCCTGCTGCCTTCTATTTACAAAAAACTTTTTCTCTCATTTCTAAATTTTGGTGATTTTCCTGACATGGGATAAAGGAATAATTCACACCAGTATTTTTTCTCTTTTATTTCACTGTCTTCTTTCTTCATTTTCATGGTTAATCTTTGCTATTCATGTGCTGTGGTTTGCAGGACTATGTATATACTAGAGGCTCGATGCACAACATTCATGCACTGGTGTGGGGGGAGGGATCCCTCAGCCCGGTCTGTGTCCTTTAGCAGTCTGGGAGCCCTTGGGGGATGTCTGACTGATGGCTTAGGCCCACTCTCCATGAGAGCGGGTCTAAGCTGCAGTTGGACAGCCTTAGCACTGCTATGGAGACGGGAGAGGCTCCAGCCACCGCTGCTGCGCTCACCAGCCATCAGCCTGGCTTGTGGCTGAGCAGCACTCCCCCTGTGGGAACACTGACCACCAGGGAGCAGCTCTTGCGTTGAGCGTCTGACCCCTCGTGGTCAGTGTATGTCATAGTGAGCAGTTGTTCCACCATTCGGTTGATTTGCATATTACCCTTTTATTATATAGGATAACTGAAAGGAAATTACCTGCATTATGTCTTTTTTAAAATATTTTTTATTGATTTCAGAGAGGAAGGGAGAGAGAGAGATAGAAACGTCAAAGATGAGAGGGAATCATTCATCGGCTGCCTCCTTCATGCCCCCTACTGGGGATTGAGCCTGCAACCTGGGTATGTGCACTTGACCAGAATTGAACCTGGGACCCTTCAGTCTGAAAGCCGACTCTCTATCCACTGAGCCAAACTGGCTAGGGCACCTGTACTATGTCTTATTTCTTGTTCCTCCACATAGTGAAACTGTCATTAACTTGCAATATAGCATGTAATACATCAAAGTGTTGAAGTCAGAGTAATAATTTGAATTGCTGAATAAAATGAAGTTTTTATGGTTCACAGGTTCTTAAAACAATTTTTAAAAAGGCAAATTATGAGGTTTCAATTTGTGGTTCTGGGAGTCTGCCTTCCTGGATGGATAGATAGGATGATAAGCATATTCACTGTTTGGTTTTAAACATAGATTTTGCTAATTTGAGAAGTGTTTGGAAGCAGTTTACTTTAGGGAGCAGGTCCAATATACCCCCATACAATCTGTGTCCACTTGGTTCTAGATATAGGTAGTATGGGCATGGACCTGCTGGGTATCCTTTGAACAATATCATAACCTCCTATCTCCCTCACCAAAAATTCCCCAACAGTTTTCTTCCTTCTGTCAGAATGGCTGTTTAGGGATTATTTAATCTATACTAGTTGTACCATTCTCAGTCCTTTTATGTGATACAAATATGTTGGGGAGGGTTAATAATTTGCAAGAATTAATCATGAACATTTTTGAAAGATCTCATGAAAGGACAGAGGACATGTTATTTGTAAGGGGAGAAGGTAGGTTGTTTTTCACTTGTGCCTCAAGCAGTTTAGCTGCTATAAAATACCATAACTTTAGTAACTTAAAGAATAAAACATATTTCTCATAGTTTTGGAGGCTGGGAAGTCCATGTTCAAGGTGTTGGTATATTAGGTGTCTTATGAGTGCTCATTTACTGGTTTGAAAATGCTGCCTTCTTGCTGTATCCTCACATGGGGGAGAGAGGGAGGGGGCGGGGAGCACTCTGGTCTTTTCCTCTTCTTAAAAGGTACTGATTCCATCTTGGGGGCTCCAACCTCATCTAAATCTAATAACCTCCCCTGATGTCCTACCACCAAATATCATCACATTGGGGATTGGGGCTTCAACGTATGGGTTTAGAATGGGGTGGGGGACACAAACATTCAGTCCATGGAAGTTACATTGATCATATCACCTGTTACAGTTGTCATTCTTGGTTTGTTTTCCTCACTTCATTCTCAGTAAACTATTCTATCTCCCATCATGAAGCACCACTCAAATGAGCACCAATGAAGGAATAAACATAAGATTCATAAAACATAGAGAAATATGAGTCATGAGAGAGAAAATTAAATTAAACTAAAATTTTGGGGAAAGGTAATTGTGGCCAATATTGACTTGAAGTCTATAATTAAGATATAATTTCACAAATGTTGTGACATGTACAAAAATTTAATATAGAAAATGCAGGCATGGAGGGGACAAAGTGGCCTTTGAGTTGTTTAATATTCTGAGATTTTGGGTTCCAGGGCAATATTAGTAGAGAGAACTTATATAACAAATGGCTTGAAAATACAATTATCAAAATATTACAACCATAATTTTCACATAGCTTCTTGATGAATACCTGCAAAAGTTTTATTTAACTCATTATTCCAAAAGAATGGTAGATCTAATTCATAGAATCATTTAAAGATTCTGGGGAAAGGAATACAGTAATAAGAATGTTAATTTATGTGTAAATCTGCTCGATGTCCAGAAAAAATATTAGTTATTACTATATTTCTGCAAATTAAGCTCTCAAATATTTTTCAAATATTTTTAAGCTCTCAAGTATTTTTTCAATTTTCATAAGGATTTCTTTATTCTATTTAAAGGATGTCCTTGAATTAGAGATGAAAACCTATATAATAACAAAATGGATGAAGATTTTTTAGCACACTCAGTGTTCCAGGAAATTTACACAGATGTTCTTGTTTAATCTTCAACACCCCTCATGAGGTGAGCACCATTTATATTTGAGGAAACAGAAGCTTAGCAGTGGCAACTAATTTCCCCAAGGTCCTATGGCTAAAAGCTGGCAGACCTGGGACTCACATTGAAGATACCAGAAGCCCTGCACCCTTCACCAATATGCTATCTGTCCTGGAGCTCTTTCCTTTTTTTATTTTTTTAAAGAAAGAGATAAAGAGATAAAGACCTTCAAGGATTTTTTATAAAAATACTAGAGGTCCAGTGCACGAATTCATGCACGGGTGGGGTCTAGCCGGCCCCAATTGGGGTGGGAGGGACAATTGGGGCTGGTCGTTCTAGTGTTCCGGTTGCTTGGCTTTCATATATATATATATATATGTTTATATATATATGTTTTTATTGATTTCAGAGAGAGGAAGGGAGAGCAAGAGAGATATAGAAACATCAATGATGATAGAGAATCAATGATTGCCACCTGCATGCTCCCTACTGGGGATCAAGGCCACAACCTGGGCATGTGCACTGACCGGGAATTGAACCGTGACCTGGTTCATGGGTCAATGCTCAACCACAGAGCCACACCAACCTAGTGGGCTCTTTTCATTTTTAACAGCTTTATCGAGATATAATCTGCATACTATAAAATTCATCCATTTAAGTGTACAAGTCAATGGCTTTTAGTTTATTTACATAGTTCTACAATGTCACCAAAATCTAATTTTAGAATATCTTCATCACTCCAAAAAGAAACCTCATATCTCTTATCAGTTACTCCCAGTCTTAGTTCAGGCTTCTATAACAAATAGCATAGACTGGGTGGCTTAAAAAGCATTTATTTCTCACAGTTCTGGAGGCTAGAAAATCCTAGATCAGGGGATTGGCAGATTCCGTGTCTGGGGAGGGCACTCTTTTTTGTGTGTGGGAGGGGAGTTCTTTGGTCTCTCATTTAAAAAATTTATTGAGGTGTTATTAATATGTGTAAAGCTTTCTTGTTAAATATATGGGTGGGCAAAAGTAGGCTTACAGTTATATGTGAAACAGAGTTAATAAGGCTATTTCAATAATAATAACCTGCATGTTTTTTTTCCCATACAAACAACTGTAAATCTACTTTTGCCAACCCATGTGTAAAATGATGAGTTTGGAGATAAGTATCCACCTGTGAAACCATCACCACCATCAAGGTCATAGATTATTAATCAACTCCTAATGTTTCCTCCCACCCCCTTTAATATTATTTGTATGTGCGTGCATATGTGTGTGGTGTAAGAACATAACATAATATCTACCAGAACACTTAACATAAGATCTGTTAGAATAAAACACAGGGAAAAGCTCCTTGATATTGGTGTTGGCAATGACTTTTTTTTAAAATATATTTTATTGATTTTTTACAGAGAGGAAGAGAGAGGGATAGAGAGTCAGAAACATCGATGAGAGAGAAACATCGATCAGCCGCCTCCTGCACACCCCCTACTGGGGATGTGCCCGCAACCAAGGTACATGCCCCTGACCGGAATCGAACCTGGAACCCTTGAGTCCGCAGGTCGACGCTCTATCCACTGAGCCAAACTGGCTTCGGCAGGCAATGACTTTTTTGATATGACAGCAAAAGCATCAGCAACAAGAGAAAAAAAATGAAATTTCATAAAATTTAAAAGCTTCTGAACAGCAAGGGAAATAATCAACAAAACAAAAAGTCAAACTATGTAATGGGAGAAAATATTTGCAAACCTCATACCTGATAAGGAACTGATATACAAAATATATAATGAACTCCTACAACTCAACAGCACACGCGCCGCCCCCCCCCCAAAAAAAAAAAACAAAACAAAACAAAACAAAACAACAATTATAAATTGCGGGAAGGAGAGAGGATTGGGACTGTCACCTTCCTTGTGCAGAAGATTTTATCAATATGGCCTGAGGAGAAACCAAGATGGCAGCATAGGTAAACACCTGAACTGCTGCCTCGCACAACAATTTCAAAACTACAACTAAAAGACAAAACGGACATCATCCAGAACCACAAGAAGGCTGGCTGAGTGGAAATTCTACAACTAGAAGGAACGAGAAAAGCACACTGAGACTCACAGGAGCTGCGGAAGTGCAGAGGTACAGAGGCGTGTGTACGGAGAGGGCTGGCAACTGTGTACGTGGCTGGCTTTCTCAATAGGGAGGGAGACAAAAGCTCCTGACTGCTCTGAACTCCAGTTCCGGGAGAGACTCTGGGGACCCAGACTCATACGGCGAGAAACTGGACTTTCTGGCATGGGGCAGAACTCGAGGGCGGCTTTCTCTCAGAGGTGCTTACAGCAATTACCGTGGGACACTGAGACCAGGGGCCCCTTAGGGCAGGGCTGATGGGAAGCCATTGCTGTTTGCTCCGCCCTGAGATCCTGCCCCATGAAGCCATTGCTGTTTGTTCCGCCCTGAGACTCCACCCCATCCAAGCTGAATGCAGAGGCTTTTGCAAATGAATGACCTGGTCCTTTGAATTCTAAACTTACCTAACAAACTGCAGCTGAGTCAGTGAGACCCAGAACATCCAAAAGAAGGCCAAAGGCCCCACAGCAGCTTGCATTGCTTCACAGTTGGGCCTCATCTGGGCACCTCCAAAACCCAAACAAAGAAGAGGAATCTGCAGATCTCTCCATAGCTCCTGCTGGGTGGCCTCAGGCAGATGCTAAATTAGCACCTCCTTGGAGATCCAAGAGCCAGTGTACACAGGGGTCAGAGTGGGACCATCCAGATTACAACTCCTCAGATCCATAAGGGACGCACTCAGGGGGCAGACTCAGTGAGCACCGAAGCCCCACTGAAGCAAGTCTTCTCTCATAAGGTGTCTCCAGCACAGAAGTTCTCCCATTGTAGACACAGCTGATCCTCACAGCCAATTGACCTGGAGGTCAATTCCTCCCAGTGATACCAACAGCAATCAAGGCTTAACTACAACAAGACTGTGCACACAGCCCACATAGGGGTGCACTAAGAGTGTCCACCTCAGGTAACTGGGGAGGCTGAGCCACTGGGCCCTATAGGACACCTAGCACACAAAGCCACTCTATCAACTGAGGGAAGCAGCCAAAATGTGGAGACAAAGAAACAGGTCACAAATGAAAGAAATGGAGGAAAGCAAACAACTGGATATAGCGTTCAAAACCATGGTTATAAGGTTTTTCAAGAATTTTCTAGAAAAGTCCAATAAATTTAGTGAGACCCTCGAGGATATGAAAAAGGACCAACTAGAAATTAAGCATACACTGACTGAAATAAAAAATAATATACAGAGATCCAACAGCAGACTAGAGGATCGCAAGAATCAAGTCAAAGATTTGAAATACAAAGAAGCAAAAAACACCCAACTGGAAAAGCAAAAAGCAAAAAGAATCCAAAAATATAAAATAGGGTAAGGAGCCTCTGGGACAACTTCAAGCGTACCAATATCTGAATTATGGGCGTGCCAGAAGAAGAGAGAGCAAGATACTGAAAACCTATTTGAAGAAATAATGACTGAAAACTTCCCCACCTGGTGAAAGAAATAGACTTACAAGTCCAGGAAGTGCACAGAACCCCAAACAAAGGGAATCCAAAGAGGACCACACCAAGACATATAATTAAAATGCCAAGAGCAAAAGACAAAGAGAGAATATTAAAAGCAGCAAGAGAAAAACAGTTAGTTACCTACAAGGGAGCACCCATAAGACTGTCAGCTGATTTCTCAACAGAAACCATGCAGGCCAGACGGGAGTGGCAAGAAATATTCAAAGTGATGAATAGCAAGAACCTACAACTAAGATTACTCTACCCAGCAAAGCTATCATTGAGAATTGAAGGTCAGATAAAGAGCTTCACAGATAAGAAAAAGCTAAAGGAGTTAATCACTGCCAAACCAGTATTATATGAAATGCTGAAAGGTATTCTTTAAGAAGAGGAAGAAGAAGAAAAAGGTAAAGATAAAAATTATGAACAACAAATATATATCTATCAACAAGTGAATCTAAAAATCAAGTGAATAAAAAATCTGATGAACAGGCCGAAACCAGTTTGGCTCAGTGGATAGAGCATCGGCCTGCAGACTGAGGGGTCCCAGGTTCGATTCCGGTCAAGGGCATGTACCTTGGTTGTGGGCACATCCCCGGTAGGGGTTGTGCAGGAGGCAGCTGATCGATGTTTCTCTCTCATCGATGTTTCTAACTCTCTATCCCTCTCTCTTCCTCTCTGTAAAAAATCAATAAAAATATATTTTAAAAAATTCTGAACAGAATAAACTGGTGAATATAATAGAATCAGGGGCCTAGAAAGGGAGTGGATTGACAATTCTCAGGGGGGAAGGAGTGTGGGGGGTGCGGGAAGAGACTGGACAAAAATCGTACACCTATGGATGAGGACAGTGGGGGGAGTAAGGGCAGAGGGTGGGGTGGGAACAGGGTGGAGGGGAGCTATGGGGGGGGGAAGAGGAACAATTGTAATAATCTGAACAATAAAGATTTATTTTTAAAAAAAGGAAAAAAATTGTGGGAAGGACCTGCATATACATTTCTCCAAAGAAGACATGTAAATGGCCAACAGGTGTATGATAAAGAGCACAACATCACTAATCATTAGAAAAATGCAAATCAAAATCATAGCTAGCCCAGCCATGTGGTTCAGTGGTCAGCACAGACCTATGAACCAGGAGGTTGCAGTTGAGGCACATGCCCCAATTGCGGGGCTTGATCCACAGTGTGGGGCATGCAGGAAGCAGCAGATCAATGATTCTCATCATTGATGTTTCTATCTCTCTCTCCCTTTCCCTTCCTCTCTGAAATCAATAAAAATATAGTTTAAAAAATAGAAATGATGGAGCCCTGATGGGTGTGGCTCAGTTGGTTAGAGCATTGGTCCATACAGCGAAAGGTGGTGGGTTTGATCCCCATTCAAGAAGCATGTGGAAGGCAGCAAATTGATCTCTCTCTCTCTTTCTCTCTCTCTCTCTCTCCCCCCTCCTTCTCTCCCTCCCTTCCTAAAATAAATTACAAAAATTTAAATAAATAAAAACGATGGAATTTTAAATAGTGGAGCAGGAAGAGGATGAATCACAATTGTAGTCTGGAGACCAATTACAGTGATGGGGGCTGGAGTTCATTACACTAATCTACATCTTGTAAGTTTTCTTTCAGGAAGAGAGGCCATATCAATCATGAAGTAGTAGATGTTCTCATATCTTAAATAAAGAAGTACATCTGTGCTCCAGTGTTGCACTGAGGTAGTCATGGAAGTGTGTGCCACTTGGACTTCCCTTCAAGACAACCTTCTATCATGATAATAATGAGCAGTCACCTTCCAGCTACTGCACTTTTGTTTTGTTTTGTTTTGTTTTGTTTTGTTTTGTTGTTTTAAGTTCTCACCTGTGGGTATTTTTTCCATTGATTGCTAGAGAGAGTGGAAGGGAGGGAAGAGGAGAAGAGAGAGAGAGAAACATTGAAGTGAGAGAGACACATCAATTGGTTGCCTCCCACACACATCCCTACTGGTGCTGGGGAATCTGTAACCTTGACCGGGAATCGAACCTAAAACCCCTCAGTCTGCAGACCGACACTCTAACCACTGAGCAACCAGCCAGGGCATGCACTTTTGGACTCAATGCAGTATTCACATTGAGGTCAGGCTCTCTTCAGGATGCTATTGGTTATGACTGAGCAGTTGAGATTACTAGAGCTGAGCCATTCCTGTCTGACACACAACTCCAGTAGCAACAGTATTTGTTCTGAGTTCCCAATTTGTTCAAAAGAGATTTTTTTAAAAACTTCAACTGTAAACATAGGTTCTTCCTTCCTTTTCCCTTTTCTTTCATAGACTGAAGGCTTCCCTCACCTGCCCCTTCTCTCTCTCTTCTTTACCTTCTACCAGTGTTTCCCCCAATAAACTTCATGGATGTCTAATTCTTTCTTGGCATCTGTTTTTTGGAGGACCTCAAACAATAAAAGACTGCCTGGCCGGCATGGCTTAGTGGTTGAGCGTCGACCTATGAACCAGTAGATCACCATATGATTCCCCATTAAGGTATATGCCCGGGTTGTGGGCTCAATCCCCGTGTGGGGCGTGCAGGAGGCAGCTCATCAATGATTCTCATCATTGATGTTTCTATCTCTTTCTCCCTCTCCCTTCCTCTCAGAAATCAATAAAATATATATTTAAAACACTAAAATAAAAGACAAAAATTATAAATTGGACTTCATATAAACTATGGAAAGCATCATACTTTAGAAGATTACTTTCAGAAAACTGAAAGGTATAGTGCATATACCTAGAGAATACATTTGGAATGCATATATATTACGAATGATTTTTATCCAGAATATAATAAAGAACCACTATTACTAAATAATTTTTTTAAATGATGATTTAAAAATGGCCTGGCTCTAGCCGGTTTGGCTCGGTGGATGGAGCGTCGGCCTGCGGACTGAACGGTCCCAGTTTCGAGTCCATTGAAGGGCACATGCCTGGTTGTGGGCTTGATCCCCAGTGGGGTGCGTGCAGGAAGCAGATGACCAATGATTCTCTCTCATCATTGATGTTTCTATCTCTCTCTCCCTCTTCCTTCCTCTCTGAAATCAATAAAAAAAATAAAAAATAAAGTAAAAATTGCCCAGTACCGCGCCCGGCTAGCTCAGTCGGTAGAGCATGAGACTCTTAAAAATGGCCCAGAGACTTGAACAGGCCCTTTATTAAAAACAACAACATGAGAATAGGGTTTCTGGTCAAGATGGTAGTGTAGATAAATGTAGTACTCCCATCCTCCCACAACCATATCAAAATTGTAACTAAATTACAGAACAACCATCATTCATATCTGCCTGAAATGTAGCTGAATGAAAGCCATACAACTATGGATATAAAAAAGAAGCCACATAGAGACTGGTAGAAGGGGCGGAGAGGGGGAATGGAGAGGTCCTACACCCACATATGGCAGGTAAATATTGGGAGGTATATCTTGACTGTAGCGGAGTGAGTCTCATAGCCCCAAGCCAGGCCCCCCAGCCCAGGAAGAGAAGTCCCCATAACTTCTGGCTGTGAAACCCAACAAAGATTGTGGCTGAGTGAGACTGAGGGCTTCTGGAGTTCCTCTTAAAGGGCACACACATGGATTCACTTGGACTCACTCCCTCTGAACTCCTGCACTAGGCAGCTGCTTGAAAGGCACCAGAGATATACAAGGATGGGCTGAATTGTCTGGCATTGGAGCAAGAGCTGGAGGGGCATCTTTCTCCTGAACAGAAGTTCTGTTGTTCTTTTTTTGACCCCCTTGGCCCCGCGCACAACGCCAGCAGCGGGGCACCACATCTGAGTCTCTATCAACCTGGCTATTACTGTTTGCCCTGCCCTAGTGATTTCCTGAGGTCCTGGCTTCACTCAACTATTGCACTCACCCTAGCAGTTTCCAGTGGCTTTTCTGTAAGAATGACCTGTCTTGTCTCATGCTTCAGACTTTCCTACAATCTCTCAAACAAGAAGCATCAACCAGAAAAAAATAAAAGGTACATAGTCAGGGAGCCAAAACAGAGGTTAAAGATATGAACTACACTGATATTCACTTTCTTTCTTCCTCTCCCTCCCTATCTCTATCTCTTCTCCAACAGATATGCTCCACTGAAAGAAGCCAAAGACCTCTTCCTATTTGAAGCAATGTGCATTACCTCACATCTACCCATTTCAAAGTCAAATGACATGGAAGGATCTAGAATAAAAGAGGCCACATGAACAGACCAGGAAAAAGAGTTTTTCTCTTGAGACAATATGAATGTGGGACCTGTTATAGTTGAATTGTGTTTCCCCAAAAAAATGATATGTTGGAATCCTAACACCCAGTACCTTAGAACATGACCTTATTTGAAGATAGGGCCTTAACAGAGGTAATCAAGTTAAATAAGGTCATTAGGGTGGGCTCTAATCCAGTGTGACTGGTGTCCTTATAAAAATGAGAAATTTAGACCCAGAGGAAAACATGAAGAGAGGGAAGATGAAGTGCAGAGGCTCAGGGAGAATGCAGCCATCCACAAGCCAAGAAAGGGGATCTAGAACAGAGTCTTCCTTCACAGGCCTCTGAAGGAACTAACTTTGTTGACACTGTGATTTTCAACTTCTAGCCTCCATAACTGTGGGACAATAAATTGCTATTGTTTAAGCTACCCAGTTTGTGGTACATTGTTATAGCAGACCAGGCAAACTAATACAGGGCTATATTTGTAATTTTTCGTTGTGGAAAAATGAAACTTCTTCAGATGGCAAATCGACCTAAATATTGAAGATGCCTGAATAAAATTCCTCTGTAACTTACAGTCAAAGGTCTATCAGTAGCCTCCCATATTGGGAAGTGAATTTTCTTCCAGATAACAAAAAAGCTATACTATTCCACAATGTAATCCCTGCCTCACTGCAGATGTTGCAGTGAACATGAAGCATTTGAACTGATAAAAACCTTTGCAGCACTATCAGTTGGCTAGTATGCTTCTCTCACACACAAGGTGTGTTCTCAGAAAGGAATAAGGGTGAGTTCTTTTGAATGATATCAAAAGTTCCTCCAGGTCTCTCTAGGAGGTGCTGGCATTCCCCAGTTTCTTTATACTGGGTATTTCACTAGGAATCATTTATCAAGTTTTTAAAGAAGTTAATTTCTTTTTCTGCCCAGAAGTTCCTGTACTCGTCTTCTTTTTTGCAGACTATTGGTATCATCTACTTCTCAATGTAGGTTTTTGTTTACATTAGAGCAGGAAATGAGGCAGAGAAAACAAAATGACAACTGCAAGGGACAAGATCACAAAGGAATGAAAAAAAAATCCCTTTTTTTACAAATGCAACAGCTTCAGTCCCTACGGAATCTTGTTAGAGATGTTCATGATTAATTTTTATAGAGCAATAGCCTCTTCAAGATATTTTCAGCATGGACGATGACTTAGGATAATATGAATAGTGTAGTCCAAGGAACAATCCCTAACAGAGCCTATTCTGGCAGAGAAAATTTTTACTTAGGGAAGTAGAGGTATACAGACATTGTTCAAATCCATCAAGCAAGTCCCTGCCAATTCCACCTACTTCTAGAGACAGGTGGACAGATTGCAGGGAATATGCTGGACCTACTCCCTAAACTGCTTCCAAATACTTCTCACACCAACTTAGCAGAATCTATATTTAAAACCAAACAGCCCTGCCCCTGTAACTCAGAGCATCATCCCCATATATCAAAGGCTTCAGGTTTGACCCTTGTTAGGGGATATAAAAGAATCAACCAATAAATGCATAATTAGGAGGAACAACAAATTAATATTCTCCCCACTCTTTCTCTTCCTCTCTCAAATAAATAAAGTTTAGTCTAGCCGACGTGGCTCAGTGGTTGAGCATCCACCTATTAACCAGGAGCTCTCGGTTCCATTCCCAGTCAGGGCACATGCCCGGTTTCGGGCTCCATTCCCAGTGTGGGGTGTGCAGGAAGCAGCCCATCAATGATTCTCTCTCATCATTGATGTTTCTATCTCTTTCTCCCTCTCCCTTCCTCTATGAAATCAATAAAAATATATTTTAAAAATAAATAAAGTTTAACAAAATATAAAACCGAACAGTGAATATGCTTAACATGATCATTCTTCCACCCCATCCGGGAAGGCAGACTGCCAGGGCCTTCAACTGGAACCTCATAATTAGCTACTTTTAATTGTTTTGAGAACCCTGTGAACCATAAATTCATTGTATTAACTCCAAAGTTTCCCCTGATTTCAAGAAGACTTAGACCTATTACATGCCAAATTGCAAGTTAATGCTTCCACTATTTCTGGGAACAAAACATTGTCATATACATAATGCAGAAAATGCACCTCTACTTCCACGTACAGCCTGATGAACAATTGAACATATAGGGCAAGTATTTACCTTTCATATGGAGAGAGAGGAAAAGTAATCAAAATTACTGTTGTGATTGACTCCTCTTTCATATGTTCTGGGAAAATCACCTAATTTAGAAATGAGGCAGATTTGACTGAGTATTGACTTATAAGCCCACCTATTATTTGACTATAGAGATATTTAAATTATCCCAGCCATACATGAGGTAGTTTTTTCCCCCCAGTACTGTACATTTAAGGGTGAGCATGCAGAGTAACGTGGTTTTCTTTTCTTTCTGTTAGAGAAAGTTATAATTTTTTGTCCTACAGATCATCTACCAGAATTTTACCAAAATTAACCACAATTCTGTATTCCTTTCCCTTCTTTTTAAAAAAATTTGTATTTCTTTATTGATTTCAGAGGGGAATGGAGAGAGAGAGAGAGAGAGAGAGAGAGAGAGAGAGAGAGAAATATCAATGATGAGAATCATTGACCTGCTGCCTCCAGCAGGTCCCCTACTGGGAATCGAGCCCGCAACCCAGGCGTTTGCCCTTGGCCGGAATCGAATCTGGGACCCTTCAGTCCGCAGGCAAACACTCTATCCACAGAGCCAAACCAGCTAGGGCTGTATTCCTTTCCCTTCTACTTACACAATCCAAGATCTTGTAAATGCATTTTCTAAAGCCCCTTTGTCATTCCACTGGTTCCCTGAATAATGGGTTAAAAAAATTTTGACAGATACTGACTAAAAATGTGTGGGGTTCATGGTTTATAACAATTAGGTGTGATTTCAAGCAGATTTTTTTGAAAGGAAGAAACCCTCTCTGAAAAGCCTCCTAGCTAGCTTCTCTTTACAAGGTCCACTTCCTAAGGGGCATGGAACTGACTAATTTGGAAGAGTCAGCATCTAGGATTGCATGATCATCAGAGGGGTATCCAACTCCAGGATCAACACCTTTATTCTTTAATAATCCAAGACCCTACACTAGCCACAGAATGGGAGAAGGAATAACTGCTGAACAAAACATGGACCCTATGTAACAGACCAGGAAGGAAGAGGCACCATATTCATTAACATTTCATTTATTTTTAATAATATGTGATGTATATTGAGGGAAAAAGACTTTTGTCTAGGTAGTGTGGAAGAGCTGGGCAGAATGCAGGGGTCACTGTGTTACACAAAAGGCACACATCAGAGAGACAGCTGCAAACTCAGAAGAGAACTGGGTGCTGGGCAAAACCAACAGGTCCACAGGAGAAAACGAGTGACTCGATTTGGCTGCTGGGCACCCCTGGGACCTGGCAGCCACCTGGCAGGAATAGAAGGTGTCTCTGGGAGTAGGGAGGGAATGGGCCCCCTGAAGGTGAAAGGCTGGCCGGCCCCTCCAAGGGGTTGGCGAGCTGTTGGAATCATTGTCCAGGGGCTGTGGCCAGCTCAGATACCTCCTGGGTGAGACGAGATCGCTGGAGGCTGCAGTCTGTCGGTGGGAGGTGGTGGATGGTGATGGCAGCCGCAGCGCTGGTCTCTGGGCACATCTATGCAGGCCTGCTAGCCTGGCAGGGAGAGGTTGGTAACGGCTGGTCTGCGCGGGGGTCTGTCCAGTGTGTAACGGGAGCCCAGCTCGCAGCTGGAGCCCAGGACAGAGTCCAAGTCCGCATGGGAGGGGCCGGGCTGGCGGGAGAGGGCGGCGGCGCGCTCCAGAGCCAGGCCCAGCTGCAGCAGGAACCTGGGGCGCTATTCCTGGAACAAAGGCAAGCACTACGCGGGAGGGAACAGGAGCGCGGGGGAGATCACCGCCACTGGAACACAGGGATGGGGAGGCGCGGTGGGAGGACGCCTGCGGCGATCTGGGCGGCAGCCACCGGCGCGGGGACCCTCCCCCGAGAGCACCTGTCCCCAGGCCCGAGGGTCTCCTGGCCTAGAAGTCCTCGTCCTCCACCCATCCAAAGACCCGCTTCATCTCGGCCAGGAAGCCCCGGTAATCATTGAGCAGGGGGCTCTCCTTCCTGATGTAGGGGATCACCCACTGCAGGGCAGGCCCCGTGAGGCGGGTGATGAGGAACGTCACCTTCAGGGCATCGCTGGAGAACAGGGTGTCGTCCACCAACATGTAGGCGCCCGTCTGCACGATAAACTCCGGGAGCCGGTCGGTGTCGCCGTCAAACGTCTCAGGGAAGGGGATCGGGTTCCTCCACCGACGCCTCCGGTGCCTGAGGGGTAAGGCCAAGAGGGCCTTAATCAGCTGCACTCGGCCCTCCATCGCACCGCGCTGGCTTGTCTGCGCTGGGCGGGGCTGAGCGGAGGTGGGCGGGGAGCCGAGGCAGGAAGTACCACTGTGCAGAGGCGGGCCCAGGCCCGCGGTGGGCGGGGCCAAGGGCGGTGTCTGGCACGTGCGTGGGTTCTGACTACCAGGCGTTGGTCTCTAGTGCACAGGCACTCGCGGGGCGGGGTTAGGATCCGGGGCCCAGGGCCAGGGTGGGCGGGGCCAGGAGCAGCACCCAGCCAGTGCGTGGTCTCTGCCCACAAAGCAGTTGGTCTCTAATGTGCAGGTGCGAAACAGGAAGGATGGGAGAATGAGCTAGGGCACAGGAAGACGGAAGGAGGGGTCAGGGCCGGGGCTAACTCCCTTTGAAAGAAGCGGGGCAGAATTCACAGCAGCTGGGATGAGCTTTTTCTGGGCGGGCCTCCGGGGAGGGGCGAGAATCAGGGAAGTTGCCCAGGATACCTAGCTCTATGTGATGATGTAGGTGCCCGCTGCATGTGGGGACCACAGGGTCCCTTTTCCAGGGTTGAGGTGGTCAGCCCCATCCCTTCCTCCCCCGGGCTCTTGCATAGTTATTGCAGACCCTCAATGCCACTTGAGTGAGGTCCTGTGAACACATTTTCCTGCTGATCCAGGGCAGAGAGAAATGTTTTGGCTGGCGGGGTCCCCCTTCCATTCCCCGGGGTTTGGAGGGAAGGGAAATCATTGAAGTGCTTTTAGAATGGTCCCTGCCCCTGGAGTGGCTGGTGACACCTCACCCCTAAAATCTTGCATCTAGTGACCCACCCCCCCCCCCCCGCCCCAGGGTCTGGGACATTCAAGGGGGGAGCTGGCTCCCTGACATGCAAATAAAGGGGGCCATGCCCTAGCTGGTTTGGCCCAGTGGATAGAGCGTCAGCCTGCAGACTGGAGGGTCCCAGGTTCGATTCCAGTCAAGGGCACGTGCCCGGGTTGCGGGCTCGATCCCCAGTGGGGGGAGTGCAGGAGGCAGTCGATCAGTGATTCTCTCTCATCATTGATGTTTCTATCTCTCCCTCTCCCTTCCTCTCTGAAATCACTAAAAACATATTTAAAAAAATAAATAAAAATAAAGGGGCCCAGGGCCCTGCCCAGTCAGCAGCAGTGGCATAAGGGGTCCAAGCCCCAAGCACTCATCTCTTCAGTGGAGAAAAGGGGAGATGGGGCTAGGCACACTCAATTCCTGTTAAGGGGAAGCTGTGCCTCTCCCCAGAAGATGGGAAAGGCAGAGTTTTGGGGAAGATAACATGTTGTGGATGAGCGTGGTCATGTGATCACAAAAGCATCAGGGGTCAGAGGTCATGTTCCCAAGGGCTGTGTCTGTCAAGTGCACCTGCTCTGACTAAAAGGCCTAGTTGTCGCTAGTGCGCAGGCGCACTCTGGGCAGAGGCACTAACCAGGGCCTAGGGCCTGCGTGGGACCGAGTCCATGGGCGGTACACTAAACACTCCGCCCACAAGGCAGTTGGTCACTAATGCGCAGGTGCCAAACAGGAAGGATGGGACTATGGGCTAGGGTACTAGAAGACAGAGGGAGGGGTCAGGGGTGGGCTAGCTCCCTTTGAAAGAAGCAGGGCAGACTTCAGAGCAGCTGGGTTGAGCTTTTTCTGGGTGGGCCTCCGGGGAGGGGCGGACATCAGGGGAGGAGTCCAGGATACCTAGCTCTATGTGATGATGTAGGTGCCCGCTGCATGTGGGGACCACAGGGTCCCTTTTTCTCCCGTCCTCCCCTGGGCTCTTGCGTAATTGTTGCAGACCTTCGGCTCTTGAATGATACTTGAGTGAGGTCCTGTGAACACATTTTCCTGCTTATGGATGAATCTCTCAGCCACAGAGGTATTAATTACATGGATGGTTGTAGATGTGGTGGCCCTGAATGTTTGCCAACATAATCCAGAGTAGCATATTCAAAAAATAAAGCACCACAATCAGTTCATATAAAGAGGGTTACTTGATAAAAAAGAAAAATCTCTTAATGTGCTATTGCAGAAGCCAAAGCAGGATTACCAGTATACAAACCAAAAGAAAAAAATAAGGGAGGCGGGATGCTTTCCAAACATGACTTTAAACACGTTCTACCTAAGAATAAAGGAATGAAATTACTAAGCGTTTCACAAATTGGAAAGGAGGGGGGGGAAATTAACCATTACTCATTATATCTGAATTCATTTGTCTGGCTGAGTGCAAAAATTAATATAAATGTATCACGGGCTTTTATATATACAGTAAATAACCAGTTAAATATATATAGGGGTTGCCAGGCTGGTGTCGCTGAGGGGTTGAGCATCAACCTATGAACCAGGAGATCGTGGTTGGATTCCCCATCAGGGCCTATGCCCGGGGTTGCAGGCTCAATCTCCAGTAGGGGGCGAGCAGGAGGAAGCCGATCAATGATTCTCATCACTGATGTTTCTGTCACTCTCTCCCTCTTCCTTCATCTCTGAAATCAAGTGATTGTGCACTTGGGGGGGGGAGGGGTTCCTCAGCCTGGATTGTGAGAGGGTGCAGGCCGGGCCGAGGGACCCCACCAGTGCACAATCAGGGCCGCGGAGAGACGCAGGAGGTTGGACAGCTGGGGAGGGACTGCGGGAGGGCTCCAGAGCATGTCCGGCCTGTCTCGCTCAGTCCTGATCAGCCGGACCTCAACAGCAAGCTAACCTACTGGTCGGAGCGTCTGCCCCCTGTTGGTCAGTACACATCATCGCGACTGGTCGGCCGGTCGACTGTCTGCCCCCTGGTGGTCAGTGCACATCATAGTGAGCGGTTGAGCGGCCTTAGCATATCATTAGCATATTATGCTTTGATTGGTTGAATGGCCGACCAGACGACCAGACACTTAGCATATTAGGCCTTTATTATATAGGATGCCCTAGTCAGAAAAACGATTCAAATGAAATAGTGCCCAGGAATATATTCTTCGAGTTGTGAAGGCCACATTAAATAATTTCAAAGCTAAAGAGGGGTGCCAAAGAATGCTCCAACAAATGGTAAGATATCCCCAGGTCTTGCATAGGATGACAACGTCTTAAAGATGTTAAATTTCCCTAAGACAAATTACACTTCCAACACATGATTAAGACATGTCATGAGTCAATATTGTATTTAATCCAACTATGGGCACTAATTTTCCCCAACGTTATCCTACCAAACCAGCCAGAGGATTTTATTTTGATTAGACAAGCTCGTTTTAAGGTTCAGATGGAAGAATAAACAACCAAAAAATAGTATGAAAATGGTTACACCCCAACTCTGGAGGAACTCACCTATCGTTCTCTGAGCTTCCAAAGAAGTAGACAAGCTCTAGTGGGTAGTCACCCATGCGCGCCAATTGCTATGTTCTTAGCCCTGCACAAATAATGTGGCTAGATGTCTCTGGGGTTTTAACTTGCTAAACTGGAGTTCGGAACTGAATTCAGCCAATTTTACTTTGCTGTCTCTTCCTATTTCCTCTTGGAGAACTATGAGGCCCTCTCTATCAGCTACCATTGGCGGTGGATGATATTCCAGGGATGGGTAGAGTAATACTATGAACAATTACATGACATGACCCAGTGGTTATGTGGTTCACCTACCACATTTGGGAGCAGTTGAGTTCAACATTGAAGATACTCACCCCTAAGCCAGCTGCATATCCCTGTTTGAGTAGCTGTGAAATTCAGATAGCATATGGCCTCCTGGAAAGGATCAGGCTGACAGTCTCAAATTATATGAAACTTGGTACCCTTTCCAGACAAGATCTGAAGTCGGTTACCTTTCATCCTATAGCAACAGAAGGAATCATTACTCTGCACACGGGGGTGGGGACATGAAATGACAGGAGTCAGAGAAGGGACTGCTCATGCCTGAGTCTTGAAAGTGGAAAGGCGGGGGTGGATTTCCAAAGACAAAGGAAGGCAATGATAGGATATGGAAATCCTGAAGAGGGTGGTTGGGAGACGTTTGAATTAATTGCTGGGACTAATCCTG
Organism: Eptesicus fuscus; assembly: GCF_027574615.1. Lineage (NCBI taxonomy): Eukaryota > Metazoa > Chordata > Mammalia > Chiroptera > Vespertilionidae > Eptesicus > Eptesicus fuscus. Next base: position 108,223,699 of record NC_072473.1, read on the forward strand.
GAAGTCCACTATGAGTGACCTTGTTGTCAGTTTTCCTTGCCTTTCCCCCAGTTTTTGCCCCCTTAACTGGCTTGCCAACACCATTCTGAATACAAACTTTGGGTCCTTCACAGTGTGCCCAGGCCAGTGTGCTCTGATCCCAGAGCTCACGTGATTCCCTTGCATCCCAGCTCTGATGTCTCCCCATGCCCCCACCTAATAGCAAAGAAGAACTCACATTTATCCTTAGGGGTGGGACAAGCACAGCATGGAAGGCTCCGTGGAGGAGGAGGGTGCAATTGCACTAGGCCTGGATCAACTTAGCACGATTTCCAAAATCGGAGATAACGTCGAGGCTATGGTATATGCAAAGGCCTGCGTAGTAGAGGTGAACATTGAAGAAGGAGATATAAAAGTGATAACAATATGGGTAAAGGTGAGTTTTTTTGGTTGGGCCTTGTGATATGGGCCAAGTTTCCACTCACAGACCTGGAGAGATTGGGCAGTCTCCCTGTCAATCATTGCAGGCCCTCCAATGATGGTGTGTGAGGGCGGGCCACAAGGAGGCTGTGGGCGAAGCTCTACCACGTGAGCAAGCTCTTAAAATCTGGATTGTACAGTGTGGCTTCCGGGACGGTTTCACCAGTGCTGAGGGAACATGGCGGCTACCTGTCCTGCGATCTCAAAGTGTAAGTTTAATTTACTTTATTTTGCAATTAGCTGTCGGTAGTGTGATTTTCAGAGACTCGGATAGATGGTGTATCCTGAAATAATTTGACAGACGCGTCCCATGTGCTCCTGGATTGATGACAGGGAAGGTCCCTTCGCTGCTGCCGGCGCAGTGTTGAGCTTTATGTAACAGCATGATGGGTTTTTGGGGCCATTTCGTGTGTTTAAATGTGGGTCTTGAACCCCACTATTCGTGGTCTTAAATCGTTTGTGGTGTTTGCTGCTTAAAATGAGGATACGGCTATAGTGCTCATGGCTGAGATGGTGTGGGTCCAGGACAGCACAGTGGCGGTTGGCCGCCAGGAAGCTGATGTTGCCTCTTATTGTACAATGTTGTTGGGTGGACATTGTTACCGGGTATTTGTTTAAATCTCGGTCTTGGCTATTTTCGTGAGATTTCCTATCAGTAACAGGATTTCTTTCATGTTCGAGCTGGATAGAGAAAGTAAGGCCTTGAGGAGTGTGAGAGCGCTTTTGCCAGCTCATGGCCATAGCAGCCCTTGAGCGCAGGTTGTTGCTGTTATTGATGTGTCACTTAACAACATGACTGTATGTTTAATATTTGGTTAAATTTCAGAATCGGCCTGTTTCTTATGTTGCCTTAGTAAGGACAAAAAATCCTGATAATTCCAATGTAAAAATGAGTAAACAGGCCTGGCTGGCTCAGGGTTCCTTCACTGAACACGGGATACCACCATTGGACGCTGGCTTGCATTTGTATGTAATGTACTTGTGTATTTCATATCATTGTATTTGAAAAAGAGTGGTCCAGACGAGTCTCCTGCATTTTCCACAAAACATGTTTTGTTATTTGCAAATTTCCATGAAGAACATTGGTTGGCAAGAGCTTGTCCCTTTAAATCCCTGAAGGGAAACCCGCCCCCACCCCCAGGGATCCTATTTCTTGTTACATTTCCATACTAATAAAAAAGTAATATGCTAATTAGACCTGATAGACTGGACGTCTTCCGAACGTCATTCTGGACGTCCTTCCTGACAAAGCCGGGGCCCGGACGGCGCCGCCCAGGGGCCCAGGGGCCCAGGGGCCAACTCGGGCGAAGCCGGCCCAGGTCCCGGGTGCCTGTGGCCGACCAGAGGAGGGAAGCTTGGGTCCTGGGTGCGGGGGCTGAGGCAGAGGCGATTAGAGGTGGTCAGGCAGGCAGGCGAGTGGTTAGGGGCAATCAGGCAGGCAGGCTAGCAGTTAGGGGCGATCAGGCAGGCAGGCAGAGGCAGTTAGGGACAATCAGGCAGGCAGGCAGGCAAGCAGCTAGGGATGATCAGGCAGGCAGGCAGAGGTGGTTAGGGGCCATCAGGCAGGCAGGCAGGCAAGCAGTTAGGAGCCAGAGGTCCTGGATTGCGAGAGGGATGTCCGACTGCCGGTTTAGGCCCGATCCCGCAGGGATCCCACAGTCGGACATCTCCCGAGGGGTCCCGGATTGCGAGAGGGTGCAGGCCGGGCTTTGGGACCCCCTCCCCCGCCCACTGCTGTGCACGAATTTCGTGCTCTGGACCTCTAGATGTAATATAATGGTGTTGGGGTTTTTCTTTGTCATTACAGTTCAGTCATTTGAATTTGTTTAATTTTTATCTTGGCCGTGTTTCATAAATATTCTTCATATGAAAATATCTTCAGTGTACACTTTTGGAAGTGAATTGTCCGGCCGGGCTCTCGAAAGTTCAGAAACTCTGAAGGCCCCCGAGCTGCTCTTGTCGGACAAGACTGGACCTTGCTCGGGATTTAATTTTACATATTCATCCTCATGGATTCAATTACATTTTGGTGCCGGCGCTCCTCATAAATGTCCTTTAACAGGTTTGGTGGAACTTTTTATTTACAGAGGAATTTACATTGATTGAGTACCTTTAACTTTACACTATAATTGAGTGTTTGACATAACTTATTTTGGAAAATTCTGTTGTTCCTTGTTCATAAATGTCCTTAAAAATACATGTTTTGAGGTACTCTCGATTTACAGTACAGAACAGTCAGTTGGCTGATTCCTTGGCATTTTACGACCAAGGATGCTCTTAACAGTCTGGGATTTTGTTTTACAGGGGGGAAAATGTGTTTGATATCATTTTATTCTATTAAATGTGGGTCCTGGCCCTTTTCTAAAGCTTCGTGTGGGACATTTTCATCTTAGCTTCGATTTACAAATGATGAAAGTACTATTCTAATTGTCTTTGTGGTTCTTGCTTTGCGACAGACAGTTCCTAGCTTGCAGCGGCCAGCTAAACTAACCTAACCTTTCATTGTATTTTACCATTAAAATTTTTTATTTGTCAGAAAGTTTGTTTTTAGGTGTTATATTTCATGAATCTACTAAAAATGAAGAAAGGTTTGTTTTAAATGTAAAAAGTGCACACATCGACCATCCGGAGGAACGTCTGTTGTTTTAGTACAGTGAATTCCAGTGAATTCCGGCCGCCACTGGACTTTGTTTGGGTTCTTTTGGAACTTCATGTCTTCCCATAATTGCATGTTGAATATCATATTGTTCAGTTCAATTCTTCCCTTAGTCTTGTCATTTAGTTCCCCTGAAAATCGTGGAGCATTTTTAATTTACATGGAAGGAAATTCACCCCGAGAGTGTGTGCTCTCAGTTTTCTAGAAGTGAATGGCTCTTGCAGGTCATCGCACATACGTTTGAATGTTGTTTTATAATCATAAGTGTGCATTTAATGTATTATTATTTCTTTAAAGTTGGCCTAGGTTCTCCTTCCCAGGTGTTCTACCATAGGGGGGGAAAAAAAAAAAGAAATGTGCAGTTTTTATTTACAGAAAGGGAGGATATGCCCGTTTACTTTCTGGCCAGTCTGGCACAGGACAACTCCTGTCCTCCTTGTTTGGGGTCCTGGACCATCAGAGACATGCTTCTTCCTGCCCCCACCTCCCATTACAGAGGATGCTGCCCCTGCCTCTGGCCATGAGTGCCGACTGTGCATTAATGCCTCAGGGGCTAGCACATTGGCTTAAGAACTAGGCAGTGTTTGCCTATACTCATGCTTCCATCTTGTGACACCTAATGTGTATTCAAGGGGAGAATTAAATGAAAGGAAAACTGCTGTTTTACTCAAAACCCCGAGGACCCTAATCAGTGAGAGTAACCTGATACTCAGTGTCAAATAAAATAGTTACTTCCTCTTGGTAATGGTGACGGTTGTCTTTTGGATGGTTGATTCTTGGTATTGATGTAAATTGTGTCTACTATCTCATGTAGAAATGATTTAGTGACTTATATTTGTGAAACATTGATGATCTCTAAAGCCACCTTGATTACATTTAGAAATGTGAAAGATTTGTTGCTGGTATTTGGATTCTGCTTTCTCTGTGTCATTGGTGCTGGCAGGAATGCAGATTTCAGGAAGTGGGACACTACCTAGCTTCACTAATCCTGACTTTTCAGGCAGAGCCCTAGACCTTGAACAATATCTAAGTGTGGAATTCAGGTACTTTTATCACATGCCCATTGTCCATAGAATCCTAGGGGCATACTTGCAAATTAAGAGCAAATTCCCCACCCTGTCTATTACCACAAGTTCAGTTTTTTTTCTGTTGCTTGCTCCTCAAAGATTATGTTCATTGTCAGGTGGTAATAACATTATTAAATGGATTAAATTCTTCATAAAATTGTTCAGAGTTAAATTAGCTCATTTCTAGTTTTAGGACTTTTTGAACTTACTATGTTACCAATTACTGAGACTGATATAACAACGCAGTTGTATATTATGCATTTCATAGTCTATTCAGTAGAACACAAAGCTCATTCGAATGATTTTTTATCCATAATCTTGCATGGTATGTGTCAGTAATTGATAATAAAGTGAGAACGTGTAGACCATCCCATGGGTTTGTTACCCATAATTTTGTATGAGTCAATTGCCTTATTACTGAAGAGAAAAATGTAGTTCTGAGACTGCCCTTCTAGCAAACAACTGGCAGTACCTCTCAACATAATGTTTAACAATTCTCCTATGATGTTTGATTAAAGCGGGATGAACTATAGTTCACTTTAAAGGCACAATCAAACCTCTAAAGCAGCAATCTTGGCTTGTGGTTGCATTCGTGCAGTTATCTTTCACTGCCTTACATTATCTTTCACTCTTCTGGCCTACCTCACACAGGCTGCATGATTGGGTACTCTAGCCCTACCAACCATTTTCAGAAATTCCTTTTGTATGAGGGAAAGAAGAAGTTTGCCCGGGCCATTCATCCTATGAGTTTCCAAGTTATTTAGTTTTCTCACAGGCAAGCCATACTTGTACAATCACCATCTCCTTCAGGACCTGTGATGGAACAGTCCAGGACTGGTCAGTCCATGGACATGAAATGAGAAGAGAGTGCAACTGGGAACAATAGTCAAGACCAGCCAGACAAATAGGAGCAAGCTTATGTTATGTGGGCCCTCAAATGTTGGGTAGAGGGTAGCACCTGTCCCCTGCCATTATTTAAGATGGTGTTGCAATCCCTTCCCGGAGTCTCTAAGATAGGAAAGTTCAACTATATGGGGTCAGTCCCTGGGCATGGCTTATTAACTGTATGATAGAGACCCAAATGTGTATAATCCGTTTTATTTTAACTAGTCAGTGGCATCTTTTTCTGGTCTTTGTATTCCTCTGTTTACTGTGGGTGCCACTGTTGTAGACACATTGAATTCTTTACTAGAACGTCAGATTTTTTAAAATTTTAAAAATAACTTACCTTAGCCGAAACCGGTTTGGCTCAGTGGATAGAGCGTCAGCCTGAGGACTCAAGGGTCCCGGGTTCGATTCCGGTCGGGGGCATGTGCCTTGGTTGCGGGCACATCCCCAGTAGGGGGTGTGCAGGAGGCAGCTGATCGATGTTTCTCTCTCATCGATGTTTCTGACTCTCTATCCCTCTCTCTTCCTCTCTGTAAAAAAATCAATAAAATATATTAAAAATAACTTACGTTGACATTTTCACATCAAAGTTTTTATTTGTTTCTTTGTCCTTTTTGGAAAACTGTTGTAGTTCATAGCAGGATAGACTGGATGGGCTTGTCAAAAATAAACGTCAGGAATTCAGAAATTGTGGGAATGCTGCTCTTGTGATTGCTTTTCAGGTACAGCAACATGGATTTGAATGTGATTTAAAGCCAAACTCTATCTAGGATGGGGGCGGGGAGCTGAGACCTGTACACCAAGGGGGTGCCAGAGAATGACAGTCTTCCAGTCTAACCCCGCTATGCGTGGGCATTTATTTAACAGTGGTCTGGGAGGCATAGGCTAACAAATTCAAGCAATATGTAGGTTAATACTTCTTTAAATACTTACTCTTCCATACATTGTTGGCAATTTTGTCTGCCTTCCCCGGGTTGCTGATTTGCCTTGCAAGATGTTACTGAGACACCACACATTGTGTGTCATTCACAATAGATGTCTAGTATCTGAGTCTGAAAAACCCTCGGCTCTTTCTTACTCTCATCTTTAAACCTCAGTTTCCACACTTGCAAAATGGGAATCACACCTTGCTGTCAGGGATGTTGGGAGAAGCAAGTGTGATAATCTCGATAAAGTGTTCAGCACACAAGAGGTACTGTAGGAATAGTACACCATTTCCAGAATCCATATATCAAAGCAGAACATTATGGCTTGATTTAACTCCTTTCCCTACCTGGCCAGGACCCACTCCCGCTTCATCGCTTTAAACTTTTGCCATCATTTCAACTAAATGCTTGTTTTCTTTCACAGGGTCAGCACATTTCCTCAGAGGTGACTGAGCATCTCTTTGGAAACCAATCCTTTAATTGTGCTACGATGCCCGGAGGTAGCCTGGCAACCCAGATTTTGCCTTGCTCTGAACCGAGTTCTTTCTGGCACACTATAGAGTATACAGAGGTTGACTTATATAATCTTGTTCACCTGAAAATTATATGTTATTAACCAAGGTTACCTCAATAAATTTAATTAAAAAAAAGAAAAATGTGTTTGTTGCTTAGGGTTCTTGCATTTTGTAAAATACTTGTCTTCTTGCAATAAAATTTATTTCAGTAGATCCCACTTGTAGAATTTTACTCTTCACAATGAACACCGGCATGATCAAGGAAGCTGTGGTTCTGCCACATGCGTCAATGCCAGAACCAGGGCAAAGTTCGGAGCTATAGCATCTGATGCATTAAGGACGGGGGTTTGGTGGGGAGGAATGGGTTTCCAGGCCATTATGGAATTTCTCCCCCTTTGTTATTCTCTCCCCTATGTTTAGGGAAGTATTCCCCTCAAAGTAGTAGGTAATTTAATATCTTCCTATGAGAAGTGATCCTTTCAGCCACTCTGTGAAGGCCATGATTACTTATTTGAGGATCACGGAGGTGGTATGGGGAATCTCCTGATACTCCCAAGGTTAAGACAGAGGTAGGGTGACTAGCATGATTATACAGAAGATCAGTCCAGAAGTCAGTAGGACTGAAATTAGATGCAGCAGGCACACAGTTTATTCCAACTGAAGCCTGCATTTGAATCTTGGTCCTTTGTATCTGAGGTATCGATCATTACACTACACCTGTAGGTGTAGTATAATAAAGGCTTTGTAATAGCAGAATTAAATTGAGTAGAAGAATTGTTTGGCATAGTTAGTTCTCTAAACATATGCATACAGTATCTGTTCTTGTTTAAAATTTGCAATGAGCTAAAATTGCCTGTGTTCTGTACAGCTTACCATAGTTTACACATTTCAGAAAGTAACATTATTGTGGTCATTAAAATCTCCCCGTACTGGAAAGGAAACCAAGACCCTGACAGTCTGCCCTGCCTGTGGATATGTTACGCTGAGTGGTTGAGCATAGGTTTCTCTTTGGATTTCATAAAGATCTTGGGTTCAGCAATTCTATTCTTGCCATCCAGTCCAAGGGGCTCAAGCTGCTATTTTCCATTTCCTGCCTGAGAAAGTTTATAGGTTAACTTTTTAAAATCAATAGACTTATTTTGTATTCGTGAAGGGTTTATTCAATGAGACTTTGGTGTGTTGTCCTAGCTGGTTTGGCTCAGTGGATAGAGCGTTCGGCTGCAGACCAAAGGGTCCTGTGTTTGATTCTGGTGAAGGCCATGGCACGTACCTTGGTTGCAAGCTCCTCTCCGGCCAGGGGCTTGGTCCCTGGTCAGGGCATTGTGCAGGAGGCAACCAATCGATGTGTTTCTCTCACATCGATGTTTCTCTCTGCCTTTCCCTCTCTCTTCCATTCTCCCTAAAAATTAATGGGAAACTATCCATGGGTGAGGATTAAAAACAACATCAAAAAGACATTGGTATGTTTTTTCCCTTCCCAATCTACTCTTAGTCTGTATTTGCCATCTTGGTAAGTGGCAACTCTTCCCTTCCTATTGCTGAAGCCAAACACCTTGATGTCCTCCTGGACCCTTCTGTTTTTTTTCATGCCTCACATTGATTCCATCAACAAATCCTCAGCTATACCTTCAATATACTGCCAGGATCTGACCAGTGTTTTGTAACTCCACCGTTACACTTTTCTGGGTCGGAGTACCTACTTCTTCCCTTGCTCTATATAGTCACTTCTTGTATATATCTTTTGTTAAACATCTGCATGTTTCTGGGTAAAGCACTCGGAGTTACAGTTGTTGGGTCACAAGGATGCTTATGTTTAGCTTTGGTAGATGTGGAGCGGATGCGAGTGAATGACCACTGGAGCCCAGACCAAATTAAAATTTAGGGAGCCTTTATTAGCCGGGTGGCCGGGAGACCCGGCGACTGCTCTGCCATTCTCCACGCAGGGAGACCAGAGAGCAGCAGCGACCCTTTGTGTAGGACCGCTCTTAAGCACATTAACCACATCCGGTTTTTGCAGAACAAGTAACCCAAGACAAAACAGTTTTTCCCAAGCAACGTCAGGATCATGCCAATGACGACCATGTTATTCACAGGGTCATCCTGTTCTTCAGAAAGCTGACAGTGTTCTGTGAACGAAGGCTACGTGCTGGGAAGGGGCTATGAGACCATATCTCAAGGCTTGGCCTGGTGTCAGCACTGACAACTCTATCTGCGGCATAGTCCACGGCCTCTCTGGAATGCTCAAAAATTCTCACTCTCCAACAGTAGATACTGTCAAAAAGGTTCCCCACTTGGTTGGACCTATTTGCTCTCCCACCAGCAATGCAACTTCATAGTAAAGTTAAGGAAATGAGTTGTCTGAGGAAGAAAACATGGCTCCCATCCCACATTAAGTTTATTCATTTTTCCTCCCTTCTTTTTAACTTGGGAAATGCCTTCTCATGCTATTGAAATGACACAGTAGCATTTGGAAGATCTGTGTATGTTGCTATTAGTGGTAAACTGAATACTCTTCGCACAGCACCATCTTCTGAGTCCTGACTAATGGGCAGAGCTATCTGTCAGGCTGAGACAACTGGTTTCCCCAAGTCAGCCCTCTGTTGATGTATTCTTTGGAAGGAATACTTTGAAAAATATACCTGATGACAGGCCCTTTAGAGAGACGCCTTTTGAAATCCAGTCATTTCAAGAACCTTTTATCTCATCCATTTGTTCATTAGGATCCTACACTATGTGGAGAGCTTGAGACTCTCCCAGGTTAATACCAGGTCTTGTATCTACTACTAACTTCCAAAGTGACTTTGGCCAGGTTACTTCCCCTCACTCAGCCTCAATGTCTCCCTCTCATTTGTTTTCATTAAATTCCTTCAGTAAGCCACTGACAATTTGGATGATGGCTAATGCTTGATTTCAGGGGACTCTAATCATTTATGTTGGGCTAGATATAGCATCACACACACACACACACACACACACACACACACACACACACGAAATGCACATGTGCCCTTCAAGTACCTGTTTCTCAGTTAATAAAAGCTTATTGTCTTAGCATCCCTGGGTCCGGGTGAGACCACGTGTCCCAGGATCCGGGTGAGGCCTCGTGCACCTAGGCCCGGGTGAGCCCAAGTGGCCCTGGGTCTGGGAGAGGCCAAGCGTCCCTGGGTCCGGGTGAGACCATGCGTCCCTGGATCCGGATGAGGCCTCGTGCACCTAGGCCCAGGTGAGCCCAAGTGGCCCTGGGTCTGGGAGAGGCCAAGCGTCCCTGGGTCCGGGTGAGACCATGCGTCCCTGGATCCGGATGAGGCCTCGTACACCTAGGCCCGGGTGAGCCCAAGTGGCCCTGGGTCTGGGAGAGGCCAAGCATCCCTGGGTCCGGGAGAGACCATGTGTCCCTGGATCCAGGTGAGGCCTTGTGCAACTAAGCCCGGGTGAGGCCACGTGCCCCTGGGTCTGGGAGAGGCCAAGCGTCCCTGGGTACGGGTGAAGCCAGATCCTGGGTCCGGGTGAGGCCGTGCGCCCCTGGATCCATCCGGGTGAGGCTGGGTCCCAGGCCCGGGTGAGACCACGCGCCCCTTGGGTATGGGTGAGGCCACATGCCCCTTAGTCCAGGTGACGCCGTGCCCCTGGGTTCGGCCGAGACCAAACCAGAGGGAGTCGGACCTCCATTACCACCATTTGTCCACCATCCAGAGCTGAGGGGTCAGTGCTGACATGTACACATAAGGAACTACTGGACATCGAAATTGGGTCTCAAAAGAACTGTTGGTCCAGGGGGAAGCTCGCTACAGATTGATTCATTTGCCTGTCAGCATAAATATTATTGCTCGTCTCACATTCAGTTCTTATTAGTATATATCTAGTGACATTTGATCTCATTCATCTAGAGGAAATGATGAACAACATAGACTGAGGAACAAGAACAGAACCAGAAGCAAGGAGGCATCGATCGGACTATCGGGCCTCAGAGGGAGGATAGGGGAGGGTAGGGGGAGGGTGGGGGGAGGGGGAGAGTTCAACCAAAGGACCTGTATGCATGCATATAAGCCTATCCAACGGTTAAGTTCAACAGGGGATTGGGGCATGCGTGGGGAGAGGGGTGGGATGGGAATGGGGGGATGAGGACAAATATGTGACACCTTAATCAATAAAGAAATTTAAAAAAAAAAAAAAAGCTTATTGTCTTACTAGAAGCCCGTTGAACGAAGTTTCGTGCAATAGACCTTCCTTCACCTGGCTGCCGGCACCAGTTTTCAACCAGCAGCAGTTTTCCTCTGGCCACACGCGATCGGAGCGCCTCCTGCCAGCGAGATCAGCCACCCCGAGAGGAACTCCGATCCGGAGGCGCTCTGATAGGTGGGTGGCCAGAGGAAAACTGCTGCTGGAGGAAAACTGGTGCTGGCAGCCACGCAATTGGCCACCCCGAGTTCCACCACCGGTGCCTTCCACAGGCTCCATCGGTCCTCTGCAGTGCAGGCCATTGGGGCCTGCGGGAGGAACCAGGGGTGGGGACTCGAGTCCCCGCCCCCCGCTCATCCTGTCAGCCCAATTGTCAACCCTCAAGTCCTGCCCCCAGCCTGCTGCAGGCCCAGTCATGGGCGTAGCGGAGTGATAGTTACTTGCATACTTCCCTTTTATTAGGTAGGATGGTCATTAGGGGAGAAGTCCCGAGTATAGCAAACTCCAGACACACAGCTCCAGTTCCACTTCTTTGTGATTCCCTTGGAACTTTCATTCTCCATGATTTGGCTTCATTGTCAGGCTTCATTGGCAAAATGTCTAAAGGAGTTCCCAAGAGTCATATTCAGGTTTTAATAATGTCCACAAGGCGAAAAAAGGAACACATCCTGCTTTTACTTCTTAGGAAGAGGAAACCCTTTTAGGAAGCATCTTAGTGCACTTTTCACATTTCTCTGCCCCTGATTGGATCATATTCCCATGGTCTCCCATTTCCTTGCTAACAAAGGGAATGGTAAAATCATGATTAGCTTGCACTATTCATTGTGGGGGTAACGAGTATTGAAGTCAACTACTTGTAACTCCTTCTTCCTCTCCAAGTAGAGAATATAAAAAGCTAATAGTACAACTAGTGGCCCAGTGCACGAATTTGTGCACATTGAAAGGAAATTAATTAGAAGAAATATTTTAATATCGCTATTCGCCCTTTCTCTATAATAGAAGTGTCAACCAAATTAACGATTGAGAATGACAGATTGAAACACACATGTGAGATTGGCTCCAGTGAGAGCTTTACATGTATCACACATGTGTGAGTCAACTTAGCCTTTTATATATAGAGAATAAACTTGCTTAATAGACCTGTTTTCTGATTTAGCTAAACTTTCTCCAGCCCAGTGAAGCACCCCAACTTCTCTTTCAGGTAATTTTCAGCAACACAGCAGTAAATATCAACACAAAGCAGATTATTATTGTAGATCACTCAGGGAGAATAAAGGATAAAATATTTAACTGCAGCAGTGTTTGAATATATTCTGCTCAGTGAGAAAACCTGAAGTTATTTTCAAGGTCCACCATTTCTAACTTATTTTCAGTTGGTCAAGTTTCTAAGCTTTCCAAATCTCCGTTTTCCAGCTAATGAAAAGAAAATAGAATTCCACGGAGTCTTCTATCTACCTACTCCAGGACTTCTGTAAGGATCAAATGAGATGAGACATGGGAAAATGCTTCCCAGACATTTGGTTCAAGTGTAAAATGTTTGCACCTGGCTATAAAACAAGTCGTGTTCCTTGGCTGAAGATACTCTATGTAGCTAGTCATTGTTGGGGAGAGGAAGCCGGACATTGCTATGTGATGTCATTACCCAGCACCCACAGCCACCATTTCTGGTCTGGGCTGGGTTGTGGGCCACATTTTGCATCATGGGGTCTCAGCAGCATCAGCTGTGATTGGTGAGCTGTTGTTCCACGGTGGTGGTGGGGCCTGTGTCCCACTTGGGGGAAGCCAAGGGTTGCTTTGTCGGCACCAGGTCCATGCTGCCATTTCTCTGTAAATGGCAAGTGCACGTCATGGCAGCTCCTGCGTTGAGTGTCTGCCCCCTGGTGGTCAGTGCATATCATAGCGACTGGTCTGGTGGTGGGAGGGACACTTAGCATATTAGCCTTATATATATATATATATATAGACTAGAGGCCCAATGCATGAAATTATTTTAAAATATATATAGTTTATTGATTTTTTACAGAGAGGAAGGGAGAGGGATAGAGAGCCAGAAACATCGATGAGAGAGAAAGATCGATCAGCTGCCTCCTGAACACCCCCCACTGGGGCTGTGCCCACAACCAAGGTACATGCCCTTGACCAGAATCGAACCCAGGACCTTTCAGTCCACAGGCCGACTCTCTATCCATTGAGCCAAACTGGTATTTGCCTGATGCATGAAATTTTTGCAAAGGGTTCGGCCCCTGCAGATCCCCGATTCATCCAAAAGGTTGCCTGGGAGGTCGTTCAGCTGTCCGGTCTAATTAGCATATTATGCTTTTTAAAAAAATTTAATAAATCTTTATTGTTCAGATTATTACAATTGTTTCTCCTTTCCCCCCTCCATAGCTCCCCTCCACCCAGTTCCCACCCTCCCTTCTGCCCTAAAGTACCCCCACTGTCCTTATCCATAGATGTATGATTTTTGTATAGTCTCTTCCCGTACCCCACACACAGACACACATTTCCCCCTGAGAATTATCAATCTACTTCGATTCTGTGCCCCTGATTCTATTATGTTCACCAGTTTATTCTGTTCCTCAGATTATTAATTCACTTGACTTTTAGATTCACTTGTTGATAGATATGTATTTGTTGTTAATAATTTTTATCTTTACTTTTTTTCTTCTTTTTCCTCTTTTTAAAGAATACCTTTCAGCATTTCATATAATACTGGTTTGGTGGTGATGAACTCCTTTAGCTTTTTCTTATCTGTGAAGCTCTTTATCTGACCTCCAATTCTGAATGATAACTTTGCTGGGTAGAGTAGTCTTGGTTGTAGTTTCTTGCTACTCATCACTTTGAATATTTCTTGCCACTCCCGTCTGGCCTGCATAGTTTCTGTTGAGAAATCAGCTGATAATCGTTTGGGTGCTCCCTTGTAGGTAACTAACTGTTTTTCTCTTGCTGCTTGTAAGATTCTCTCTTTGTCTTTTGCCCTTGGCATTTTAATTATGATGTGTCTTGGTGTGGTCCTCTTTGGATTCCTTTTGTTTGGGGTTCTGTGCACTTCCTGGACTTGTAAGTCTATTTCTTTCACCAGGTGGGGGAAGTTTTCGGTCATTATTTCTTCAAATAGGTTTTCAGTGTCTTGTTCTCTCTCTTCTTCTGGCACCCCCATAATTCTGATGTTGGTACGCTTGAAGTTGTTCCAGAGGCTTCTTACACTATCTTCAACTTTCTGAATTCTCTTCTCTTCTTGCTTCTCTGGAGGAGTGTCCTTTGCCTCTTTGTATTTCAAATCTTTGACTTGATTCTTGCGTTCCTCTAGTCTGCTGTTGGGTCTCTGTATAATAGCATATTATGCTTTTATTATTATAGATGTTAGGATTATCTCAAATCCCCTGAGAGGGATTAAATGGTCATTTTCATGTCATGAGTCAATAATTGCTGTCAATTCTGTTCCATGGGACCAGTGTTTTTGCTTATGGAGGAGGAGGGCCACCTCATGGAGAGGATAATATCCACTATCCAGAGGTGCTGTTATCCTTCTATATTAGCTTAAGGCATATTATCTAGGGTTGGGAAGTGAGATGCAGTGTCAGTCATAGAATAGAACTGAATACAAAATGAGTGGTAGGCTTTCATGAATTTTATTCACTGTGCTGGGCTCAGGCAGCAGGCTGTGATTCTGCTTTCTGGGTTGTCTAATGCAAACCTGGACCAGATTCTAGCCTGTGGTATATGGCTAGAAACCCACAGGTTCTGAACACCGAATCCTCAGAATGGAGGATGGTCAGGTGAATCTGAGCAAGAAAGCTGCTGTAGTACTTATGATCCTTCTCCCTGGCCTTCTCCTCAAGGCACCTGCACCCATTGATCTTGGCAACTCGCTACAGGGAGCAGAGCAGCTCCAAACTTTTCAGAGACTAATTGGAAACTGCCTTTAAGTCAGTGTTGGTGCCAAGGGACCCAGAACACCCTTGCAGTAGTACTACCACTGAGTGGAGGGAGTTCTCATAGAGGTTAGGGGAAAATGGAGCTCTTCCCCAATTCTGCCAGTAGATGGACTCACTGAGTCCCTGAACCCCTCCTGTGGATTATTCTACCAGTTCCTGGATGGATTTGTCCTCAGGTCTCCTCTACACATTGTTTCAAATGTGTACTTTTGTGGTTGATGTTCAGCCTCACTGGGACCCTGCCCCTCTGACAGGAACATTTGGGTCTCTCTCTTTTCTTTAAGTAACATTTATATTTTTAAAAGTTAACATGTGCATGTGATAGGAAACTGAAAAACACAAGAAGCAAAGAACAAAGCCATCCCTAATCACAAGCAGTTTATAGTCTGGTGTGTTCTTCTAAATCCCCTGTGTATCTACACAACTAAGCTTCCATTTTTATGTAATTAAGATGTCACAGTTATATATCATGCTTTCTCACACATCATGAATATTTATTATTTCTAAGTCCCAAAGCTATGAGTATTTTGATAACCCGACACCAACTCATTCTGAAAGAAAATATAATCCTGCCTTACCTGGTGACCAAAATTTCATAAAGGACAAAAGTAGCTTGGGTCTCCGTTTAAATCCACCAGACCAAGACCCCAATGCCCTCTCCAAGGTTCCTTATTTGGTTGGTAGTTGTCAGGGCTACCCTGAGGTTCTGTTGCTTCCTCTAATCTCTGTGCTCTAACATGTGGTGTCACAGAAAACACTAAAGTTATCTTTTGCACCCTTTGAAAGATGTAGAGAGAAGGCATGAGGTGGGAGCTTACCCCCACTCTTTATACCCAGGTCCATGGTATCATTGTCCCTACTCAAGCTCCTGCTACAGGCTGCTCCCACAAGCCTCCTGACTTCAGAAATCTCCAGCCAGAAACAGCTGCCAGTCTCTTATATACTGGGACATTGGCCCTGGGGATACGGGTATTACAGTAAAAAGGAGCAAATCAAAGCTATTATAGCTCTTCCTCCTTGAAAACAGGAAGTGTACTGCAATACCTCATCCTTGTGGGAATTGCAGAGAATTTTGCCACTATACAGTACTTGAAAAATGCAGGTGTTATCCCTATCACACACAGGCTAATGTGGATCCACAGCTAAAACAGGCTCTCCAGTTAGTGTCAATCACCATGTTACTAATTCTGCCCCTTAGCCTTTAGCATCTGGCAGATCCAATAGTGCTCAAAATGGTTGGGGTAAATCTGCATGCTATATGGAGCCTGTGGCGAGCCCTGATAGGAGAACCTCAGTGAAGGCTGCTAGGATGTAATATCTACTACGAACCAGCTGCCAATATATATATAGTGCTGTTTCTCCCACTGCCAACATTTGCAAGTCTGGAAAAAGAGGAGTGGAAATAAAGGTGATGCCTCTCATAATTATAATACACCTGACTCACCGGCAGCATTTTTACTTCCAGTCCCTGCAATGTTTGTCTCTGCTGGTTTAGAGGTTTTCATTTCCTAGAAAAAAACACACATCCCCTTTAAGAAGAAACAATGGGTCCCCTAAAGTTGGAGCCACTATTTTTTTTTTTTTTTTTTTTTTTTTTTTTTCACTCTTAGCTTCTGGAGCCATTCAAGACAGGTGATTATGGTGTTCATGCTGTAGAATGAGGAAGGGAGGGATATGGATGAGACTCAGCTCTCCTCAATTGCCTTCTCATTCTATAATCCTGAGGGGGTGCACAGCTGAGTACTGCAAACCTGCAAACGACCACCAATGGCTCATACTCCTTAGCAATGAGAAACTGAGACTGCCCAGTAGATAAGGCCAAAGGAATGTGGCATTGGAAGAGACGCTTCAAATAACAGGACTATCTCATGACTCTGTGCAGAAATAATGACTGTACTTTTTCCTAGTTGTATTTCCGTGCTTATTATCACTTTTTAAAACTCCTCTCACCTCTTGTTTAGTATTGTAAATAGGACAGAGTGGAGCTGCTGCTGGTGAATTCACCATTTAGGTAGTGGAATTGTAGACTATCAAGTAGAGATAATGGCAACGCTAGAGAAAGAAGAGACATACATCACCGGGAGGACTTGAACTACAAGCAGTGGCACCATGACCTCATCTCTGACTATGATAACTGGAAAAGTTTGTGTGTGTTGTCTCTCTCTGGGTAGGTGTTGATTTTACATGGCATAGTTCAATGATGCCAGGAGGGAGCATTTTTTGAATCCATGGAAGAAGGGTATATTTGTACATGCCAGGGGTACAAGGAGTAGAAGGTAATTATTGTCCGTTATACTTTTCCGTCTACCTACCATCCCTTCCTTTTAGCAACTGCTGAAAATCATAGAGATTCGTTTCTTCAGAATCACTTGTGATAGAAACACAGGAGATGGAAAGACATTAGTACTCAGTAAAGCCCCTGAATAGGGACATCCTTGCTTGTTTTGGTGCCTCCATCTTTTAAGACTTCGGTTTCCTTGCTCAGAATCATTCAGATTCTTTGGTTCATCAAAATTGAGCGTTTGAACTTGACCTCTAGGTTCCCAAGCAGTTTTCAGGAAGGATTTGAAATGAAGCTGTTAGATTTCTAGTAAAACTACCCAAAGTGGGGACTTGTGTTAAATCATGTCTTGAAAGACAGAATGTTTACAATCCTCTGACCACTCCTACCCATATACTGACATACCTCAAACACGTCATGGGTTCTGCTCCGGACTACCTCAATAAAGGGAATATGGCAATAAACAAGTCTTAATCTTTTTGTTGGTGGAGGATCTTGCTTTCTTTTTTTAAAAAATATATTTTATTGATTTTTTTTTTTTTACAGAGAAGAAGGGAGAGAGATAGTGAGTTAGAAACATCGATGAGAGAGAAACATCGATCAGCTGCCTCCTGCACACCCCCCACTGGGGATGTGCCTGCAACCAAGGTACATGCCCTTGACCGGAATCGAACCTGGGACCCTTCAGTCCGCAGGCTGACGCTCTATCCACGGAGCCAAACCGGTTTTGGCGGATCTTGCTTTCAATTTGTCAAAAGCACAACATCTGTGAAGTAGTGAAACAAAGTATGGCTGTACTGGGGACTTGGATTCTAGAGACAGTGTCTCTGAGTTGCTGGGGAAGGGAGTCAATGCCAGTAGTCATTCGGGTGACAAGGACCAGTCGGAGTCTGAAGGCAGCCAGGGAACTGGGTAACTGCTTCCAAGGAAGGGGTCAATGATCACAAAAGAAAGCCCAGGTCGTGGGCCTGCCTGAGGCGTCTGGAACCTGCACCTGTGCCTGTAAAGTCAAAAGTTTGGTCTTATCAGGAGAGGGCCTGGAGAAAAGAAGGGGGAAATGACATTCAAGTTATTACAAATCTGGTATGTAAGAGAGGAGCTTTCTTCCATTTTTGTGATTTCAAAGGACTGCATCTTTAGTGAAGGAAGAGTTAAAGGACATTTTTTTTGTTGCTCTAGGGGTAGTGGTAACAGTGTTAAGAGAACTGTACTGACCTTAAGCCTATGCCAAAAGTTACCATAAATACTCAGCTCAGGAAAGTCAGACAGTTATGGAAGAGAACAGGTTAATAATTCCAAGGATGAGGTAGATTCACTGGCTTTTTTTTTTTTTGTCTGTGTGAGAGAGAAAATTTATCTGCAGTGAATTAGAGGATATGATTTGAAAAGTGAAACAAAACCAAAAGCCTGTGCTCTTTGCTAGTTAAAATGTTTAAATCTAGCTGTTGAGAAATGTGTTAATGGGCAAAAAGCTGTGTTTTCTTAGGAAAAGGTCATATTTAATTAACTTATATTAAAAAGGTCATATTTAATTAACTTTCTATCTCTCTCCCTTTACAGAGGAAGGGAGAGAGATAGAAAGTTAGAAACATCAATGAGAGAGAAACATCGATCAGCTGTCTCCTGCACACCCCCCACTGGGGATGTGCCCGCAACCAAGGTACATGCCCTTGACCAGAATCGAACCCGGGACCTTCCAGTCCGAAGGCCGACGCTCTATCCACTGAGCCAAACCGGTTTCGGCTACACACATATACTTCTTTAATCGAATAGTATAAAAGGGAACATCTATAATGAAAAGCAGGAAATCCCTGCCCATCCCTCTCAACTCTTGGTTTTCCAGCCCAGAGGCAAAACTTTTACACATGTCTGTTTAGTGGTCACCTCAATTTTAATAATATGCTCTTATTACTATTTATTGTTTTGATGACATGAGGTATTTTCTGCTTATTTCCTGCTGTTCCCTCCACTCTCCTCCTCACTTCATATGATTATATCATTATTTTTAACTCTAAATCTGTCTTATTCTTTTTTAATTTTTTATTTTTCAATTACTATTGACATTCAATATATTAGTTTCAGGTGTACAGCACAGTGGTTACGCATTATATAAGACTAGTGGCCCATTGCACGAAGATTCATGCAATAGGCCTTCTTTCCCCTGGCTTCCAGCACTGGTTTTCCTCCGGCACCCGGGACCCAGGCCCTTGCTCTGGCCGCCACCTTCCGCCTTCGCTCCAGCAGGAGTCTGCTTGGCCGGAGTACTGCTCCTGTAGATCCCTTCGCCCCCCGCCCTCCCTCTCATAGCAGGTGTCCTGCCCTGCCCAGTTGCTCTGCGCCTGGAGCGGCTGGGCGGTGGGGCCGCCACCATCTTTGTCCTAATTTGCATATTCCCTCCTGATTGGCTGGTGGGTGTCGTGGAGGTACAGTCAATTTGCATCTTTCTGTTTTATTAGTGTAGATATAAAGTGATAAGTGATCTCCCCCATGTCCTTTGAACTACACCCTATCTTTGAACTACACCCCACTTCATGAGCATAACACCACTATTTTATTTTCTCCCCTCTGCCAATACTGTCAAGTTGGTTATTGTCTGTTCCATAACTGTAATTATGTTTTCCCTTGAGATTTACTCCAAAAATGGAAAACCATAGCTAATATTTTCATTGTAGTGATCATTTAAATATTGTTCACTGAATAGCAAAGTCTAATGCTATGACTGTGTTTTCTCATCTGTGACTGCAGTCTTAATTCATGTGCCAATGTTCAAGCAGTTTTCCTTTTTCATACTCCTGGCAACTGTTCAAACCAAGCCACATTTGAAGTTGTTTCATATGTGAAGCATGCTTTCCATGTACAATTTGAAATGTTTGTTTCCCTGTAATTTCTGTTTACCATTGTTTTTTTCTTTGAGGATGAAGCAAATGTATGAGTTTCAGATCATGTCATTAATTGCTCCACATTCTAATTCCATCTGTCTACGTTTAGAATTCACTTCATTCAGTTGGAAATCTATTTACTTATTATTCTAATTTGGAAGTTTGGCCTCCTATTTGACCATTCTTGCACAGTTGACCTTTAAGTTGTCAACAATCTTTTTTTTTCCTTTCAAAAAGGAATGTGCTCATTGTCATTGTCATTGTCAAGGAATGTGCTCATGTTCCTGTGCTCATTGTCATTTCCTAAAGGTCATGCTGCTTTTGTTTCATGGTTGCAAGACTTTCTCATATTTCTGAGGTTTTTCAGATTTTTAAGTTCTTTTCTGTTCCTTGAATTATCTAGTTCCTTGCCAGTCAACATATAGTTATATCTTGGGGTGTTTTTGGTTATTTTTTAAGGCTTTCCATAAATACTGATTTCTAGAGCCCATTTATATTAAAAGATGAGGCACTGACTGGAAAGACAAACCGAGAAGTCTGTGAGTGCGAGCTGAGCTGATTGCTTTGCTTTAGGGTGGGTGAGCTGATGAGTGGAATTTAGTCATCCTGAGGAGGGTCTGCAAATGCCACAAAGTTACTTAACCTAAATATGTACCCGCTGGTGAACATTGAACATCACGGAGGCCATGATGTAGAAGTAGGGGAAGTTCATGCACAGCCGCCAGGCCAGGTCAAAGAAGGTGAGCAGCATACACTTGAGCCCATTGCAGAAGTCGTCGTAGGAGCCGTGGGCCGCCACCAAGCGTGAAAGTTGCACCGCTACACCGGACAGGGCCGAAGCCACTGCCACTGTTGGTCTGGGGAAGCATCCCATACAGTACCCAGAGCCCAGGGTCTTCATCCAGCTCTTTGAACACACCAATCGACCAACGGAGGGACAGACGCTGGGGAGAATCCTTGTGGGATGCCAACTGGGCTGCTCTCCTTCCCCTGAAGCACTCCAGGCAAGGCAATCACGGGAACCCTCTTGACAAAGTTTGGGGACCCTAAGGGTGGGGCTGGGTGGGGTGCCAGAGACCAAGGGAGCCACAGGACGGGGAGGGGTAACTGGAGAAAGGTGGAGGTGGGGTAAGGAAGCAAGATGGAAGGGGGAAGGAACACGTGGCTTATCCGGGTGAGCTACCTTTCTGAAGCTGGTGGTTCATTTTCATTTTGAAAACAATTTACATTTTAATGGAAGCAAAATGAAACGTGCTCAAAACATTAGAAAATGTCCCTCATAAACACAATTTTGAGGCCCTTGGAAGTGTGAACCCATTTCTCATTGCCTCAAATCCCTTTAGGAACTTTTCTAATCCCCAACTATGGGCTAATCTACACTAATAAAAGAGTAAGATGCAAATTGACCATACCTTCGCAACACCCACCAGCCAATCAAGAGTGAGTATGCAAATTAACCCAACAAAGATGGCGGGTTAATTTATATACACAAGCGCCGAGCTGCTCCAGGCCTCTGGGTAGTGTGGGAAGGTGGAAAGGCAGCTCCGAGCTGGAGCGAAGGCGGTGCCGGCAGCCAGAGGAAGGAAGGCCCGTTCTTGCATGAATCTTTGTGCATCGGGCCTCTAGTACAAATATACAAAAACCTACTAAAGTTTTTTCAATTTTAAAATGTGTGCATTGTTGTAATGATTCAAATGACTTCTTGGTTTTGTTTTAGATCTTTAATATTCTTCTAATGCAAGCATGTCAAACTTGCGGCCCGTGGGCCACATGCAGCCCACAAGGAATATTTTTGCAGCCCAGCCAATATAACGGTATGTAAGAAACATTTTAATAAAAATTTTGTAACTTAATGTTTACAATATCCTGTTATACATAATTATTAATAATGAACTACAACGTTTGCTAATGACTGATTACTATAATCGTGTTGCATTCATTTCCCTTATGCGCCATTTCTCTCCACTAATACTAGCAGTGAATATTTTAGCAGCCAATTGCCAGGTCATTAGTCATGGACTGACTTGTTTGGTGTGTGCAACAGGAAATATTTCGCTTTTGGAGAACAAGAAAAATAGATTTATTTGTGTTATACTTATTTTTTTTTTCCATGCTTAATCGCTTGGGGTTTATTTTGACTGTTTGGGATTGAAACACAAAAGTAACAATGGCACACACAGGATAGTTTAGGGTCAACTTCTTCTCCCTCTTTAAAGAAGTCCAGGGCTGACACCAGCTCTCCCATCATCAGATACCAGTTCTGTATCACCCCCAGAGCATGGCACCCCTCCTTACTTGTGGAATGTGGCTGCCAGATCTCCAGCCATCACACGCCCAAATTCTAGAAAATAAAGGGCAGGGGGGGAGGGTATACTCCCTTGCCTTTTAAGAATCCTCTAGAAGTCTCATACAGCATTTCCACTTACATTTCATTGGCTCAATTTAGCTGCAAAAGAGGCTGGGAAATGAGTTTTGACCAGGCATAGCTCCAGGGTGGCATCTGCTCACACGAGACTCCTTCACGGGGCAAAGGGATCCTTTTCACCTTCATCTGTGTCTTGGGTGCCTAGCACAGTTCTGGCACACAGTGGCACTCAAAGATACTCTCTGAATGAATAAAAAAGGGCCAAACTTGAATAATAAATTATAAGGACCTGGAATTTGTCATCATACACTATGGTGTCATTTGTACAATGTTGTCACAGATGTGAAGTCACAGGCCTGGCAAGTTAAGTCAGTTCTCTATGGTTACCTGGCCCAGGGCAGTCCAACATTTGAGGCAAAAAATCAGGGATGGGGGACGGGGAGAATTCAGTAAAAATCTCATTTATGTTTAAACATTTAATTTTAAGCTGATCTCACCACCAAGGCACTAACCACACACTAGAAATTATTCCAGCTATGTGCAAGACAGTCCGAGAGGCTCCTGGCTACCACTCCATGTCCACCAAACTCCAAAGATAGTCGCTGATGAATTTCTTGGAGAGCCGGGTTCTGTCCAGGTGAATGGGCTGGGCCACGCTGGGGCCACGCTGGATGCTTTTGATCATCCCTGGTTCACACTCATAATCCCACTTAATTTTACTAATTCGGTGATAAAGTTGAACCACATACATGGCTGTAGGGATGGTGACCGCTGTGTCATCATCAACTTCCTTCTCTTGTGTCCTCAATCTCCCTGAGGTCCTCTAGCTTCCTGGTGAGCTGAAGGAGTCTGGCCTTCAGGTGAGTGTCCTCCTCGCTGGCCTTCTGAAGTTTGGCTTCAATCTGCTGCAATTCAGCACCCCCCTGGCATGCCTGCTCCTTCGCATCAAGAAGGCTCTGGGCCACATCCTTCTTTGCTTTGAGGATCTTTCGCAGCTGCTGCTTGGCACCCTCTTGCCTCTCTAGCAGCCGCTCCATCATCTGCCCGTAGAGCCGCAGCAGCCGCCACTGCTGCGCAATGTGGTTGGCGCCCAGGAGACTCAGCAGCCCTTGGCACAACTCCTCCATGTCGCGGAAGGCCACCATGACTCGCGTTACACTTATTAATTTGTGCAGTTATTCAGTGTTTGGTAAGTTAATGTTCAAGAAAAAATATTAATTTTTATTAGAATGTTCTATTATTTTATGTTAACAATTACTCATTTATTTCAGCCCTTTGTATTCAGCATGTCTCTATCGAAATAAACCCACGTTTCTATGAAAATTGAAGCTTTTGTTTTTTTGTAGCCCACATAAACTTGAACCTTGTTTATTTGGCCCGTGTTAGCCTTTGAGTTTGACATGTTTATTCTAATGGGAAAAGTTACACAAACATAAATTGTTAACTGCACAAACAATTAGAACATTTGAAAGCAAATTCCCTGCATAACTTCACATTTCACACCCAACCCTCCACCCCCCCACTGTGAAAACAATTCCATTTCCTGCATGTATTTTCAGACTTGATGTTGATGTATTGCTGTTGCTCTTATGTCAGTAATATCCACCTGCCTCACTCTCTTTGACAACTGATTATTACACCTATATATGTTGACTAAAATTTTTCAGTAATTAACTAGTCCCCTATTGATGGACATTCTGAATATTTCAAATTTTTTCTATGCCAAAAAATTGTAGTAAATCATTGTACACATGAATTTACAAGTTGCAGAAGAGTATGAATAATATGATCCCATTTTTATTTATAAAAACAATCATGTAGACATATATTTAGTGTGCCAGGTTAAAAAGTTTTACTAATAATACATGTGGTCCATCAAAAAAAGTTTATAGAGACTAAGGCTCTATATAACATTGTGTGTTCATCTTGGAATTTTTCCCAATATGATATCAATAATTATATTTAATTATTCTCATTTGCATTTTTAAAATTATCAGGAAAGCTGAGCAACTTTTCTAAATTTCTTAATTTTTCTTTTAATATATTTTTATTGATTTCAGGGAGGAAGGAAGAGGAAGTGAGAGGTAGAAACATCAATGATGAGAGAGAATCATTGATCGGCTGCCTCCTGCATGCCCCCCGACTGGGGATCGAGCCTACAACTCAGACATGTGCCCTTGACCAGAATCAAACCCAGGACTCTTCAGTCTGCAGGCCAACTCTCTATCCACTGAGCCAAACTGGCTACGGCTAAATTTTTTAATTTTTCAATATTGTTTTACTGATTGTAAAATATTATAAATATATATTATGAGTAAAGTAACATTTTTAGGATCATGTTACATAGAGCAGAAAGAGTTCATCCACCTACTACTAGCAGAACCAAATATTGAGAACTGAAATGGAGAAATATTTTGATGAATAGTACTATCCAGGATAACATAAAGCTGGCACTCCTTGAGAATGGTATGTAGGTTACGTATTATGTAGGGCAAAACCACAAAACACTGTGGATTAGAGGTTCAGAGTGTGCTGGGAGCTGATTGGTCAGAGGTGAGGTACGGGTAATAAATCATTTTTTTAGGTCTTGTGAACAGCTTTTCTGGCTGCTAACGGGTTGGAGAGCTGAAAGCATGATACAGATAAGACTTACAGAAGCCACAATGGTGTGGTGGGAGTCAGCTGATCAGACTGGAACAGCAATACTTAACCTCAAAAAATATCAAAAGTGATGACACCATCGGTAGCACTGAGGGGGACAGTCAAAGGTCTAATGTAATCAATCTGTCAGGAGCAAGGATGGTCAATACTCTAATGTGGCCTTTGTTGTAAGACAAACGCCAACGTTGGGCAAGAGTCACAAGTCTGGAATGTAGTAATGGCTTCTGCATCAGAATCAGAGTTTTCTACTTTGTGCCCAGTCCCTGATAGCAAATGTGTTGCCATGTGTGATGGCAATCTGGGCAGTGCAGGCTTGATCAGTAGTTTGATTTTAGATGGTCTCATTAGAGAACAGACCTTTATTGTGGACATTGTGAGTGAACCAGATAGTACCATCAGCATCCACACTTTATTTCCAGTTTACTAGTATGATCCCCAAAAGAGGTGTCTTTAATCTTCAGTCCGTAGTCTTTCAAGTGGCAGATCAAATGGCAAAGCCATTGGCAACAGCCCCAAGGTCAGTAAAAATATAACAAGTTTCATTAAATGGAAGGTTGGCCACACTTATGAGAACAGCCTTAAGTTCTGCCCATTGAGCAGAATATGATAACACTGTAGCTAAGGGTTGTTAATCTGAAATTCTGACAGTCAACCACCAGGACATCACCTATATAGTGGAAGATTTGTATATCAGAGGATAAAGGCACTCACACTAAATGCTGCCACACACACACACACACACACACACACACACACACACACACACACACGTAACAATTATTTATCAGGGAAGTTGGTCCAGCTAGAACTTCTCTACTTGTGTCAGTGCCCTGAGTGGGAGAACTCTCTGACACTTGATGAGCATTTATAGTACAAGCATTTAACATACCCATTTCCTTATACATTTTCACAATAGTAGATTGAATTGGCACAGAGAGCCCCATCCACAATGTCACTTAACTGTTCCTTTGCTTGAGAATTTTAGTCAAACCCTGTCAGTTGAGTCCAGGTAAATGCAATTTAACCTGCACTTCAGAAGTTAACAGTAGCTCTGGGTAGTTCTAAGCTGGGGAGGAGAGAAGAAGAGGAGGGGAGAAGTCTGCAGGGGGCCAGACTAAGGGAAAGGCTGGAGGCTTTTTCTTCTTTGTCTCCTAGCCTCAGGAGGTACCATACTTGCACATCTGCCTCCTCCCCCTTGTACCTCCCAGAGTGCCAGGGCACAGGGAGTCTTCCTTTATGCCTCCTCATAGACCATAGCTCTACCCTGGAGACCTCAAAGCCATTGGCCACCTCTGCTGGGTTCAGTGCCCTCTTCTGCCATAATACCAGGCAGGATGGTGACTTGAATACCTGTTTCTAGCAGTCATAAAAGTTTAAGTGCCTCCCAATGCAAGTTTTCCTGCATACTCTTTCTTGTTCTTTAAAGCAGCTGAAATCCTGCTAGAAGAAGGAGGGCATTGAGGGGTTTGGAGGGAGAGAGCAGCTCTGCATCAGTAAACAAGACTTTTCATTTTCAATTTGGAATGGCTGCCCACTTGGGCTCAACAAGTGAACTTCTAATATTTTTCATTACCTAAAGCTATACATCTTTATTTCTGACACCGTTTATTTCAGCTTTGGTGACTCCCTGGACTCACCAACCAAAGTCATATGTCTTTTTAACTAGGGCCGTAGGGAATGGCTGTTCATTGTCATGATAATATCATTGTTATGATAACATTTTGTCCTTTACTCAAGCAGAGGAGAAGGATCTAGAAGTAAGGTAAGAAACTCAGAAAAAGATCTGATTTGTGGTGAGGGTTGGGAGGAATTGAGGAAGGTGGTCAAAAGGTACAAACTTCCAGTTACAAGATAAATAAGTAGTAGGGGTATAATGTACAGCATGATGTCTATAGTTAACCACTGTCGTATGATAGAAAAATTGAGTAAATCTTAAGAGTTCTCATTACAAGGAGAAAAATTTCCCCATTTTTTTTTTAAAATTTCTTTATTGGTTATGGTATCACATAATTGTCCTCATCCCCCTATTCCCATTCTGAACCCCTCCCCACGTATGCCCCCACCCCCCTGTTGTCCGTGACCACTGGTTAGGCTTATATGCATGCATACAAGTCCTTTGGTTGCTCTCTCCCCCTTTCCCCCACCCTCCCCTGCCTTCCCTCTGAGGTTTGACAGTCTGGTCGATGCTTCCCTGTCACGGGGTCTGTTTTTGTTCTTCAGCTTATGTTGTTCATCCCATTTCTTTTTATTGTATCCACGTGAGATGATAGATGTTAACCAAACTTATTGTGGTAATCATTTCAAAATATATGTAAGTCAAACTTTTATGCTGTATACCTGAAACTCATACAGTAATGTATGTCAATTACATCTCAATAAAAGGGGGAAGGAGTAAGATACCCAGTGGAGGAATATTACAACAAAGCCTGGATGAATTTTTGTGTGATAATTGAAAATGCCCTGGAGAATGGTGACTTCTGAAATGGATACTAAATCACAGAAAAGTAGGTGGTTGAGGAGAACTGTTGCCTAGAAGCTAAATAGCCTACGTATGTGGATACCTTTCCCTTGAGATGGTAGCTACTGGTAAAGAGAGAGAGGAGTATAAGCATAATCCAGGGACACAGACAGTAGTGGGGTGAGGGCATGTGCTGGGGAGTGGGAACGGCTCGGGAGAGGTCAATGGGGGAAAAAGGAGATATATGTAATACTTTAAACAATAAAGAATGAGAGGAGAGGGAGAGAGAGAGAGAGAGAGAGAGAGAGAGAAGAAAGAACTGAGGTACCAATCAGGTGGCTTGTTTCAATCCTATGTCTCACCACTTAGCCTCTAACATTCACTAACAGGTAGGACAGTAGGAGATTATTTTATTTATTTGTTATTATTATTTTAAGTGGCAGATTCTTTACACCTTCTCACTTGCCCACTGTTTGTGCAGAAGCATTGCCTACTGGAGCCCAGAAAGTCTTCTCACATTCCCTAACCTGGCTCCCATCCATATCTCCAAAACTATCAAGCACTATGCAAAATCTGAGATTTTATCCTACTTACAAACTATCAAGTTAGCCTATTATTGTTTCATGGATACTGGCAGAAGACATAAGTCTACAAAATCAGAGACAAGGCACTTTATTATTCACTATAAAAGTAGTAGCCAGAGGGTTTGTATAATGCTTATGTCAGTCTCCATGCATCAAAGTCCCAAGGGGGTGATACAAAGGGCCCATCATGGGTGTCTGCACACAAAGTGGACTGTTTTATAAGAGAATGTCGAGGTACTGAAAGGTTAACATGGAAGGTTAGCATTGTGACAGGTGTGCAGGCTAAATAGCCATCTCAGATGGTGGTTTAAAAAATGAATTAATTCAATGAAAGGGGATGAGGGAGGAATATCCAAAGGGAAGGGCTGCACAGCACCGAGCCAAGGGGACATTGGGTCTATGATGGCAGCACCCAGGAGCCTGAGTTTCATCCTTATATGCAGTCACTGGCGGGAAGCTCTAGTGTTGGTGCATCTGGGGGCTGAGCTGGTGGCCTTGGAATGCTGATGGAATGCAGGTGTGTGATCTGGTGTCATCAGGACAGTTTCAACTCCTGGTGTCCAGCAAATCGTTCCTGGTCTTTTGTTCTCCTGTGATGGGAAGCTTACAAATGGCTGTTAAGGATTGTATTGCTCAATAGTCCTAACATTTCCCTCCTCTTTCTATATGTTAATAATTATTCTTAATCAAGGCAAAGGTCTCTATCTTTTGTGGTCATCCTAGAACTTTCTGCATGTGAAGGCATTCTGGCTGCTACTCCAGCCTTGTGTCCTATATTAGTCTGCTCAGGCTGCCATGACAAAGAACCTCAGACTAGGGGGCTTAAACAACAGAAATTTATTTTCTCACAATTCTGGAGGCTAGAAATCCCTTACCAGGACATTAAACTCTGAGTGCGCCTATGTCAATGAGTTCTCCCCTTTCTACCCTTAAATTCGCCCCCTGGCCAAACCTGACTATCCAAGCATCCTAAGGTACAGGCACTTCCAATCTTAGCCCCAGGCCCAAGCCCAATGCTGCTCATTCCCTGCTACACTCAGTGAATAATGAAAAGTCAGCTGGGAAACCACTATTTATGGAAAATTCAAGGGCTTCTCAGGGCTTCTCAAGAGGAAACTATGGACCCCTAAGAATTGGGGGTGGGGGGGCTTAATATCATGATGAAGTAGGACATGTTTCCTGGTTTAACTATATTTTCCAAATGTTAACACTTTTAATAAGAAATGGGATTAGAATATACTAAACTAGAGCAGCTTTGCCCCCTGGTGGCTCATTCAGTAATTGTCTGCCTTTAGTCTATGGGAAGAATGTCATTTGCTCAGATTGAAGAGCATATGTCACTGTAGGCTTTAATCTTTTTTTTTTTGTTTGTAGACTTTAACCCTAAAGCAATACTTTCAAGATTCACAAATTCTTTGGTAGGACAAGTTGTTGCAAGGAGTGGTCTTGTGGAACTGTAATTGTTACCTTTGACTGTATGACATAGTATGCTCTCAGCTGACATTAAGACCCACAGAAACACGAAAAACAGGAAGAGGAAAACATGTTAATATGTTCCAGGAGCAGCTAGACAGCATTAATAGAGTTAAAGGCAATTCACATAATAAGCACATATTTGCAATACATATATCTAAAAAAGGATTTTTTTGTCCAGTGTATATAAAGCATTCTTTAAAAGAAATTATAAATAGCAAAACACTGGAAAATAATAGAAACATGAACAAAAGATGTGAACAGGTATTTCCAATAGGCAGTAAACATGAAAACATATTTACTTTCATTACTCGTCAGGGAAGTTAAAACCACAATGAGATATCAGAATGGCTAGATTAAAAACAAGAAAAAACACTAGGTGCTTATGAGAATGTGGAGCAGCCAGAATGCTCATATTCTGATGGTGGGAGTATAAATTTGTGCAAGCACTTTTGAAAACCACTTGAAATATCTGAACAAATGAATTCTCTATAATCCAGCAATTCTACTCCAAGGTCTAAACAGAAATATATGCATATGTTTACCAGTAGACATGTTCAAGAATATTCATAGGAGCACACTTTGTAATACCCCAAAACAGGAAACTTATTCAGTTGCCCATGAAAAGTAGAATGAATAAATTATATATAATCACATAATGGAATATTAAACAGCACTAGGATAAATGGACAGGATATGAATCACTCCCACAAAAATAATATTGAGTAAAGGATGACAAATGTATAAGAAACATATGGTCCAATTCTATTTCTATAAAGGTAAAAAAAAGCGTGCAAAAAAAGTAAGAATAGTGGTTACTTTCAGTGGGTAGTGACTGGAAAGAGGTCCGAGTGGGACTTCTGAGGTGCTGGTAATATGCTGTTTCTCAATTTGGGAGCTGCTTATTATACAGACAGGCTCAGCTTTTGAAAATTCATGTACTATACCATTAAGACTTGTGTTCATTTCTGCATGTCTGTCATGAAGCAATTAAAATGTTTAACTCAAAGAAAGTGTAAGAGCTGAAACCGGTTTGGCTCAGTGGCTAGAGCGTTGGCCTGTGGACTGAAGGGTCCCAGGTTCGATTCCGGTCAAGGGCACATGCCTGGGTTGCAGGCTCGATCCCCAGTGGGGGGCGTGCAGGAGGCAGCCGATCCATGACTCTCGCTCATCATGGATGTTTCTCTCTCTCTCTCTCTCTCTCTCTCTCTCTCTCTCTCTTCCTCTCTGACATCAATAAAAAAAAAAAGAAAAAGAAAAAAGAAAGTGTAAGAGAATAAGGTGAATTTGTATATGGTCTCTGGGAAAAAATTTTCAAGTATAATGGCAACATAACTAAAAAAATAAACACTAATAGTTTTGATGAGTTAACCTTTTGAAGTTTGCACATGTCCAAAGAAATTTATTGAAAAAAAATTGAGAAAATATTTTCCAGAACATTACTAATGTTTACTGTGTTCAATTAATAAAGACCTCGTATAAATATATTTTTACTAGAAAAAAACTGTGCAAAGTTAATTTACAGATTATGGGGAAAGATGAAAGAAAAATAATAAGGAAATTATGAAAAAGCCTACTAGTTATTGGCAAAGAAGTAGAAATGAAATTAATTATTAGATTTTTTTTGCTTACCAGATACAGTGATTATTGAATAATTACTTTTAGTGGGGATGTAATGATATGAATTGTGTTACACTCTATTATTAGCGGAAGTGGAAATTGATATAATCGTTCTGGAAAAACATCTGAGAATGTTCATGGCTTTGATACAATTTAGTTTCTAGAAATCTAACTTAAAGTATGAGCACAAAAGCAGATATACATATGTAGGGAAAGGTATAGTACAACGTTCCTTAAAACAGCAAAAGAATTAGAAAAAAATTAATATTTCCAACTTAGGAATATTTGGTATATTATGGTATATCCACACTTAGATGTGCACACATTAAAAATTACATTTTGTCTTGCTGCTTTTAATATTCTCTCTTTGTCTTTTGCCCTTGGCATTTTAATTATGATGTGTCTTGGTGTGGTCCTCTTTGGATTCCTGACAAAAATCGTACACCTATGGATGAGGACGTGGGGAGGGGGTAAGGGCAGAGGGTGGGGTGGGAACCGGGTGGAGGGGAGCTATGGGGGGAAAAAAGAGGAACAACTGTAATAATCTGAACAATAAAGATTTATTAGTTAAAAAAAAATTACATTTTGGCCCAGCCAGCATGGCTCAGTGGTTGAGCATTCATCTATGGACCAGGAGACCACGGTTTGATTCCCAGTCAGAGCACATGCCTGGGTTGCGGGCTTGATCCCCAGTGTGGGGCATGCAGGAGGCAGCCAATCAATGATTCTCTCTCATCATTAATGTTTCTATCTCTCCCTCTCTGAAATCAATAAAAATGTATATATTTTTAAAAACATGTTTTGTCAGAAATTTTTAGCAATATAAGGTTAATATGATATAAAATTGTTGAAAAGAGCAGGATACAAAACCATATTAAATTATAACTATGTAATATATGTATGGGTATATGTATAATATACACTGAGTGGCCAGATTATTATGTGTTCAGAGATCATAATAATCTGGCCACTCAGTGTATATATTATAGTATACATATTATGTGTGCAAATATAATGTATATATACATTATATCACATAATTATATAAATATTGTTTATTATACATATATGCATAATGTACATATACCCACACAGATTTATATATAGAGAGAGAACAGAAAAGGTTAACAATCTCGTAGTATATTAGTCTTTTTTGGACTGCCATAACAAAATAGCACAGACTGGGTGGCTTAAGCAACAGAAATTTATTTCCTCACAGTTATGGAATTTAGAAGTTGGAGACCAAGGTGTCAGTAGGGTTGGTTTCTTCTGAGGCCTCTCTCCTTGGCTTGCACATGGCCTCCTTCTCATTGTGCCCTCATATAATCTTCCCTTTGTGCATATGCATCCCTGATGTCTCTCTGTGTGTCCAGAATTCTTCTAAGGATACCAGTCAGACTGGATTAGGGCCCGTCTTAATGATCCCATTTAACCTTAAGCACATTTTAAAGGCCCTATCTCTGAGTCATATTATAAGGTGCTAGGGGTTAGGACTTCAATATATGAATTTGGGGAAGGACACAATTTGGACCATAATATGTAGATAAGAAGTTTTCTACCAAATACAGCAGGGAGCACAGAAGCAGTAGATGCTGCATGTGATAAGGCCCAGGCAGGTCAAGGAGAGGAGTGCCTTGATCATCCCTGGAGGTTAGTGTCACCATTAAAGGAAAGGAAGAAAGGAGTGGGAAGGAAGCCTGAGCAAGGATCAAAGACCCAATCATCACTTCAAAGTCACATGGCTTTTTTATTTCCTACAAACAATTGCATAATCATGCCTGTGTAAAACATGTAGGAAGGAAAAATGAATTACGATATTTATTTTTTATTATTTATTTTTATTTTATTATTTTTCTTTTTTTATATTTAGAATTTACTAAAACAGAGCAGCTGTTGCCCCCTGGTGGTTCATTCAATAATTGTCTGTGTTGGAGTGAGTAAATAATGATGCCCTCCACTTTGGCTGCAGAGCAGGTATTAGTGCAATCTTAATTCTAGGGCCCAATGTAAGGCTCACTATATCTCTGAGTACAGCAAAGGTTCTGAAATTCTAAATGTGACAGTTCTTATCGTGTGACAATATGCTCTCAGCTGCTGTAAGACAGAGGAACACCTACAGCAGGAAGAGGAAAATAGGTTCCAGGATTGGTTGGGCATTTATGGCAGGGCCTCTGCAATCAGAGGGCTAAAGAGGGCAGGTAATTGGAATTGGGGCGGGGGCAGTCCTCCAGTTGGAGAAGAGGGGACACATTGAAGTGAGACTCAAGGGGCAGAATGGATTTATTTACTCTCTTTGGGGTATCAATAAGAGGGTGAGCATGAAGAGGAC
Source organism: Eptesicus fuscus (assembly GCF_027574615.1). Lineage (NCBI taxonomy): Eukaryota > Metazoa > Chordata > Mammalia > Chiroptera > Vespertilionidae > Eptesicus > Eptesicus fuscus. Next base: position 108,256,977 of record NC_072473.1, read on the forward strand.
TTAAGATGAGTGGGAGAAGATAGTACAACCAGCAAGAGGGCCAAGATTAACAGAGTAGAGGGAAGAGAAGCAGTTCAGTTGTAGGTCAGCAACTACTCAAGCAAACCAGGCAACCAAAGCCTTCCCATAGACATGTCCTACTTCATCATGATATCAAGCCTCCCCCCAACCCCCAATTCTTAGGGGTCCATAGTTTCCTCTTGAGAAGCCCTGAGAAGCCCTTGAATTTTCCATAAATAGTGGTTTCCCAGCTGACTTTTCATTATTCACTGAGTGTAGCAGGGAATGAACAGCATTGGGCTTGGGCCTGGGGCTAAGATTGGAAGTGCCTGTACCTTAGGATGCTTGGATAGTCAGGTTTGGCCAGGGGGCGAATTTAAGGGTAGAAAGGGGAGAACTCATTGACATAGGTGCACTCAGAGTTTAATGTCCTGATAAGGGACTTCTAGCCTCCAGAATCGTGAGAAAATAAATTTCTGTTGTTTAAGCCCCCTAGTCTGAGGTTCTTTGTCATGGCAGCCTGAGCAGACTAATATAGGACACAAGGCTGGAGTAGCAGCCAGAATGCCTTCACATGCAGAAATCTCTAGCAATGGTTAATAGGCATTGTATTCTTAGGGACAAGAAAGATGAACAGCCAACTAGGGTGACAGTTGATTTATGTACTCCCTAGAAGTTTATAGCTGGGGAGTAAAGGGCTAATATCAGCCACTACAATGGAAAATCATGATCCTTCATCCAGTTTCTAATCTAAATTTATTCACAGATCTAGAGTCCAGCAATTGAAAGGAAGGCTTGATGCTCTTGGAGAACTCCATAATACCACTGCAAGTATGTATAATAAACATTTCCCCAGTGCTTCCCCAAATGTGGCAATGTCCATTTCCTTTCAGTTATATTGAAAAGGAAATTGAGCCCGGCCGGTGTGGCTCAGTGGTTGAGTGTCAATCTATGAACCAGGAGGTCAGGGTTTGATTCCTGGTCTGGGCATATGCCCGGATTGTGGACTCGGTCTCCAGTGTGGGGAGTGCAGGAGGCAGCCAATCAATGATTCTCTCTCATCTTTGATGTTTCTATTTCTCTCTCCCTCTCCCTTCCTCTGTGAAATCGATAAAAATAGATTTTTTTAAAAAGAAAGAAAGAAAAGGAGGTTGAAAAAAGCTGGTCATTCACCAAGGCCAGTACTCATAGGTAATGGAAGACAGAGAAGCTGAAGATGGAGACAGGACAGCAATATGTTTCTATGGACTGAATGTTTGTGTCCCACCCAAATTCATATGTTTAAGGTCCCCAGATCATCAATGTGATGGTATCTGGAGGTGGGGCCTTTGGGAGGTAATTGGGATTAAATTAGTTCCTGAGGGTGGAGCCACTATGAGATTAATTCCCTTATAAAAAGAGGAAGAAACATGAAACCCCTCTCCCTCCTTCTATCCCCTCCCATCCCCTTCCTCCTCTTATCCCTCCCCTCCCCTCCCCTCCCCTCCACTCCCCTCCTCTCCTCCTTTCTCTCTCTGGACCAAGAAAAGGCCATGTGAGCACATAATCAGAGACAGAGCCCTAATCAAGAACCCAGTCATATTGATCTTGGACTTCCAGACTCCAGAACTTTGAGAAATAAATTTTTGTTGTTTAAGTCACCCAGGTATTAGTTATAGAAGCCTGAACTGGCGAAGACAAATGTCAAAGTAAGAAAACTCATCCAGAAGCCCAACATCACAGTGAGGCCATGTGTCAAAGCCAAATAATAGCCAGGAGAATGGAAGTGGACATAATTCTGGTCAATTTTGCCACCCAACTGTTTTAGCTCAACATGTGATAACTTAAAAATTATTTGCATAAATTCCTGGGAGCTTGGTAGAGTAGTAAAGAAATTTAAAGTTGTCTGGGGACATTCTTGATTTTTGAGGGGCTGATACTAAAGGAGGGCACTTATCCTTTTCTACCACTGCATCAGCAGCAGAATCCTGGACTATACAAACTTGAGTGTTGACCCCCATTTGCATTCCTTCTGTTCTTACATTTTTTGGAATGATGCCATATTCTAGTGATCCAACTAGCCAGGAAGTATTATCATTGAATAAAACCACCTTGTTATTTAAAAATGCAAGAATTTGAAGAAAACAGACCTCTAGCATTAAGAGGACTTGGATTGGTCAATATATTAATCTAGATAAAAGAGATTATAAATAGTGACTATACCATTTTGCAAATTTGTATCAACCTAACAAGGTTTAATTGCATTTCTTAGCAACCATCTTTCAACACAGAAAATCAGGCCTAGTGAATCCTGAGGAGACAATCTTTGCATTGCTTTGGCTGCACCTGTGAAACTGGATGAATTTAAAGGATGGTGTTGATCCTGGTTTAAAATCTTCACAAATGAATGCTGAATGTTTGCTATTCATTACAAGAATGCTCTTAAGAAAGGAACTTTAGTACTAACATTAATGAAATTCTTATAAGTACTTTCGTAAATTATAACCCACGTAGCAAGAAGCTTAGGGAGGAGATTTCTTTCTCTTCTAGGGCTATAGTCACCATCTGTTCAAGATTATTGTTTTCGCCAAAACCGGTTTGGCTCAGTGGATAGAGCATCAGCCTACAGACTGAAAGGTCCCAGGTTCGATTCCGGTCAAGGGCATGTACCTTGGTTGCGGGCACATCCCCAGTGGGGGGTGTGCAGGAGGTAGCTGATTGATGTTTCTCTCTCATCGATGTTTCTAACTCTCCATCCCTCTCCCTTCCTCTCTGTAAAAAATCAATAAAACATATTTTTTTAAAGAAGATTATTGTTTTCTATCATGGAACAGTTTTGTTATGTACATAAACTGGGCAGCACATTATTTTTTAAAATTTTATTTATTTATTTATTTATTTTATTTGTAAAAATCTTTATTGTTAAAAGTATTATATTTGTCCCATTTCCCCCCCCCCATTGACCCCCTCCAGCCCATCTCTGCCCCCTACCCCAGGCCTTCACCATCCTATTGTCTGTGTCCATGGCTTATGCATATATGCATACAAGTTCTTTGGTTGACTACCTCCCTCCCTCCCCCACCTTCCCTCCGAGATTCCACACTCTGTTCCATGCCTCCATGACTCTGGATCCAGTTTATTTTGTTAATTAGATTCCACATATGAGTGAGATCATGCAGCACATGATTTTTTAACTTACCAACTCAATACTGAGTTATGCCCTCATACTGAGGTGAAAGCTTGGGAAGCATTTATGTCAGATCTCAGGGCAAGGTATATTTTACTTCAGTGGAACCACATAGACTGTGAGGATCTGTGAAGCGAGCTGGAGTCTTCCTGTGAGGAGCAAGGACAGCACAAAGTGACAGATGTAGCTTTGAAGTGCCAGATAAGGAGGCAGCTTTAGGATGGGGTATGTGGTCAGAGTATGTTGAGGGCTTCCAACCTGAAGAGATAAGAAGCATATTGGCCGAAACTTAGAGCAGGGAATGAACTAGAACATTCACAGGATTATTCTGAGGAACCAAAGCCCTCTTAGCTAAAGAGGGAGGAAGGTCAGCAAGTGGGGAAAACACAGGGACCTAGCAGTTATGGTGGACACCCCGGAATCTCCACTAGAATCTCATTGCTACTACAAGATGATTCCTCTCCCTTCTCCCTGACACACAAATATAAGGAAGTCCAGTGTAGAAGGAAGGAACGTAGGTTTTAGAGTTAAGCAGACCTTTTTGCAAGTCACAATTCTGTCATTTATTTACTTGCTCTGTGACCTGGAACACATTACTTGCGCTCTCTGATCTTTAATTCCCTCATCTATAAAATAGGAATGATAAGAGTACCTACCTTACAGGATGTTTTTAGGATTAATGGATGCAGTACAAATGTAACAGTTTATTGAGTTGCCTCAATTCATTGGGATACATACATAAAATGGTTTCATTTTATTGCTCAACTGCGCTGTAGCACTGATGGAGGCATAATACTACATTCTGCTGAGGTATGAAACTTTTTGCCCCTATATTGTGATAGTTTTTGTCAAGCCCATGGACCTCAATCTTATCTATCATTTTGGGACAATTTTCCCCAGGTATGCAGACATATGCCATATATACCTTACCTACTCCTCAAGAATCAGGAAATTGAGGAGCCTGCTCTTGCCCTTTCTACACCTGGAAGATCCCCAGGCCTCCATCTCTCCCACAGCACTTTCCTCTATGCCTCAACAGCATCAGGCACAGTGCCAGTATGGTAGCTTTGCAACTTTCAGAGAAAAGACAGGCACCAGTTCTCATTTTAGTAAGATAGTGGGTCACATTTAGCAACCTCCATTTTTCTGAGTGATTCTCTTAGAGTTTCCCCTCTCTTGACTTGGGGAAAAGAAACATTATACACCCCAGACTAGACCTCTTATATCAACTGGGAAGTTGGTTTTTCCACAGCAAGATCTGTTGGCTGGTGTCTGGCCCTAAGAGTTGCTGGTCCTCTGAACTTAGAATATAGGGTATTGAGAATCTTTTGCTTACCTATAGAGACAGAAACCATATTAGTGGTTGTCAGAAGCTCACATTAAGGGTTGGGGGATTGACTATGGAGGGACATGCAGAAACTTTTGGAGGTGGTGGAAATATTCCACATCTTAATCTGGTGGTGATTGTGTGATATAACTCCTTGAACTGCACACCTAAAAGGAATCATTTTTACTGAATCTAAATTATCCTATATAATAAAAGCCTAATGTGCTAAGTGTCTGGTTGTCCGGTCATCCAGTTGGCCATTCAACCAATCAAAGTGTAATATGCTAATGATATACTAAGGCTGCTCAACTGCTTGCTATGACATGCACTGACCAACAGGGGGCAGGCACTCTGACCAGTAGGTTAGCTTGCTGCTGGGGTCTGGCCGATTAGGACTGAGCAAGACAGGCTGGACACACCCTGGAGCCCTCCTGCGGTCTCTCTCCAGCTGGCCACCCTCCCACATCCCTCCCCGGCCCCAATAGTTCACTGGTGGGGTCCCTTGGCCTGGCCTGTGCCCTCTCGCAATCTGGGACCCCTCGGGGGATGTCAGAGAGCCAGTTTTGGCCCTATCTTGCAGGCCAGGCTGAGGGACCCCACTGGTAAATGAATTTGTGCACTGGGCCTCTAGTCTATATATATAAAAAGCCAGTGACTGAAATGGCCATAATGACCTTAACGACTGGTTGCTATGATGCCCACTGTGGCCAGCAAACCAACCCGATCAGGGCATGAGGCTGGCCGGCCAATCTCATGGCCCCTCCCCGCTGCTGGCCTGCTCCTGATCAGACTCTCCCACCCCAATAGGGGGTGGGTCTGGGCAGCCAACCTCCTGCAGCCCCTACCTCTGCTGTCCCACCCCTGATCGCATCCCCCATCCCAATAGGGGGCAGGGCTGGCCAGCCAACCTCCTACAGCTCATCCCCCCCAGCTGGCCCCACCCCTGATTCCCCCCACCCCCAATAGGGAGCAAGGCTGGCCCGCCAACCTCCTGCAGCCCCTCCCTCCACCTGGCCCTACCCCAGATTAGCACCTCCACCCCATCAGGGGTAGGGCCCACTAGTCAACCACCCATAGCCCCTCCCCCAGGCTGCTGGCCCCCGATCGGCACCCCACACCCCATTTGGGGGCATGGCCGGCAAGCCCACCACCCCAGCCCCTCCCCATGGCTGGCCCTGCCCCCAATCAGCCCCCCAACCCCAATTGGGAGTGGGGCCCACTGGCCAATCACCCACGGCCCCTTCCCCCAGCCAGCCCAGCCATGATCAGGCCCTGATTGGGGTGGGCTGGCCAGCCAACCTCCTACCATCTTCTCCAACTGACAGGCCCACCCTGATCCACGCTGATTGGGGCCGGGCTAGCTGGACCCCACCCATGCATGAATTCGTGCACTGGGCCTCTAATAATTTAATAAAAGGGGAAAACCAAGAAACAGGAAAATCTCTTTGGCACCTAAATTTCTTATCACAAGGTAAATTGTTTAGTGCTTGGCACACAGTAGTCAATAAATGGTAGCTGTTGGTTCTGGTGTGAGCTAGCTCTGCTGGTGCTCTGCCAACACTGTCATAGTCACAAAATTATGCATCTAGTCACCCCATTGATACCTTCCCTGGGCTATCCTGTTATCCATGGTTGCTAATATAGAACCATTAATACCTGCACTGATGAGGTTCCTATTCCTGTGGGCCTTGGGCAAAGGGAGAGTCTGCTTCAGCATTCCTGCTCTGAGTCCCTGAAATGCTAGAGCCATGGTGGAAGGGGAGAATCCCTCCAGAGAGGACCGAGTTACTGACCACTGAGAAAATCTGTCCAGGACCTCCATGGACATTGGCTACGTTGGTACTTTGAGCTATATTCTCAACATTGCTTCTCTTGATGTCCCTGCAGAGAAGCATGACCTCACCCTGAGGCCGACTCACTTATCCTCAGTCCCAGAAACCCTATATTTGGCACAGAAGAGACAGTGAAATAAAGCAGGAAATACAGGTTTGTTTTTTGTTGACTGCTGACTCAAGATAGCAGCTGATAAGGCCTTAATGTATATGCCTCCTTATTTTCATCAGAAACTTTTACATATTTTTTTTAAAAAGAAACTTTCACATATTTTGTTTAAATATTTCAAACTCTTGCCTGGCTGATGTGGCTCAGTGGTTGAGCATCGACCTATGAACCAGGAGGTCATGGTTTGATTCCCGGTCAGGGCACATGCCTGGATTGTGGGCTGGATCCCCAGTAGAGGGCATGCAGGATACAGCTGGTCAATGATTCTTTCTGATCATTGATGTTTCTATCTCTCTCTCCCTCTTCCTTCCTCTCTGAAATCAATAAAAACATACTAGAAAATAATAATAAATATTTTCAAATTCTTGAGACTTGACACTTTGAAAAGAAGGCCTTGAATAACAGTTATAGAGTAAATGAGTGACCATCTGGCAAGGAGTCTGTAAAAGTCAGATGTCAACTGGGGTCACCTTGTCATTTGAGATTCCCATATAATTGGCTTAATCCCCTGTCCCACATCCATAAGAGCCCTACCATGTGTTTGGAATTCTGAGGAGAACCTGATTTTCTCCTAATTGCATACCTCTGGCTCTGAGGTTTTGCTTGAGCTGAAATAGCTCAGCAAACAGACGTTCCCACCATCTCACCCTTACTGCCATTGTTTTCCACATTGAAGATAGTGGAGTATCAAAATTAAAAGCCCAGCCCTGACTGCACATTTGCATTGCCTGGGGAGATTTGAAAACTTCTAATGACAAGGATGCAACTAAGTCATCAGTACTTTTTAATTTTGTTTAATTAATTAATTAATTTTTTTAGGCATCACTATTTTTATAGCTCCCAGATGTTTGTGTTGTGCAGCCAAATTTGCGAATCAGTGATTTTGAAGTTCAGACAAGCCTGGGTTTCATTCTGACTCAGTCCACTGGTTGATGATGGACCTTGAATAAATTACCTAAACTTTCTGAATCTCAATTTCTTAATCTCTAAAAGGGTTTGCATGAGGAGTCTATGAGTTAATCTCAATAAAGCATTGTGCCGGGCAGAGTGTAAGCATCTAATAAATGGAATATCTTACCTAATAATAGCCAAACATAAATTGACCGTACCTCCTCTATGCCCACCAGCCAATCAGGAGGGAATATGCAAATTAGAAGGACAAAGATGGCGGCCGCCCAGCTGCTCCAGGTGCAGAGTGGCCGGGCGGGGCAGGATGCCTGCTATGAGAGGGAGGGCAGCGGGGGGGGGGGGGGCGGTGGCACGAAGGGATCTACAGGAGCGGCACTCCGGCCGCAGCGAAGATGAAGACTGCAGAGTCTGCAGCGAAGATGAAGAGGGCAGTCTGCAGCGAAGATGGCAGACTCCGACTGGAGTCTGCAGCAAAGACTAAGAAGGCAGACTCAGGCAGGAGCGAAGGCCTGGGTCCTGGGTGCCGGAGGAAAACCAGTGCTGGAAGCCAAGGGAAGGAAGGCCTATTGCACGAATCTCTTCGTGCAACAGGCCTCTAGTGTAAATATATTTTAAAAATATATTTTTATTGATTTTACAGAGAGGATGGGAGAGGTATAGAGAGTCAGAAACATCAATGAGAGAGAAACACCGATCAGCTGTCTCCTGCACACTCCCCACTGGGGACCGAGCCCACAACCCGGGCATGTGCCCTTGGCTGGAATTGAACCTGGGACCCTTCAGTCCACAGGCCGACGCTCTATCCACTGAGCCAAACCAGCGAGGGCAATATATTTTTCAATTAGCAATAATTGCACCTCGGGTAAACATCATTGGCTACAATACTGCCACTGGGCAAAGTTTCCAGATATATTTTTTATAGGACAGCCTATTGCTATTATTTATGGTGGATTATGGGCAATGTAATGCCCTTGAAACCACAAGCCTGGGCCCTGGTTGGGTAGCTCAGTTAGTTAGAGCATCATCCCCATATGCCAAGGTTGCAGGTTTGATCTCTGGTCAGGGCATAAACAGGAAGCAAACAATGAATGCATAAATAACTGGTACACCAAATTGACCCCTCTCTCTCTCTCTCTCTCTCTCTCTCTCTCTCTCTCTCTCTCCCTCCCTCCCTCCCTCCCTCTCTCTCTCTCCATCAATAAATAAAAAAATTAAAACAACAGCAAAACCCACTGGCTCAGGAAAGCAGTGCTCTGAATGCAGGAATAAGAGAAGATAAATTCTAGCCACAAATACTAGTATTTATTGTGATTCTAACTTATGGTAAGCTTTGAGGAGACAAAGAGATGATGTGAACTAAGCTCTCCAAGACTCACAAATCTTATTGTGGAGAGAATAGATGTGTAGACAAAGAAAAAGTTCACCTTAACTTATACTACAGACAATAAATAAATTCAGACTCTGTGCTGGACTAGCCAGGAGAGTTTTCACAGAGAAGGATTTGTTTGTTTATTTTGTTCATTAGATTCCCCTTAAATAAGTGAAATTACATACAACACAATATACAGATAATGCATTATAGAATTGTACACTTGAAAACAAATAAAAATGAATTGTACACTTGAAACTTATATAATTTTATTAACCAATGTCACTCCAATAACTTAAATAAGGTGTTTTTTATTCAATAAAAAATATATGGCTAGGATTTGGACTGGCAGAGAGGATTGGGGAGAGCATATCAAAAAGAATAAATATCTAAGTAGAGATCCAGTGGCTGGAATAAAGATGGGTGGACTGTTCTGACTGGAACAGGTGGTTTGTTATGGAAAGCACTGGAGGTAAGTGTGGAGAGGCAGGATTAGGAAGAACTTGAATCTCAGATGACGGGATGTAGACTTTATCCTGTAGGTTCTTAAGGAGTGTGTGTGTGTGTGTGTGTGTGTGTGTGTGTGTGTGTGCGCGCGCGCGCGATGATTGAATCCTTTGGGCACTTACTGCAAAGCTATATATATGGTGGGGAAGAAGGTCAAGGATATGAATTAACCACATTCCTCCCCCCACACCACGGGATCTGAACCAATAGAGAAATATGCACATGAATCAGAAACAAAGTATGAATTTTGTTAATAATAAAGTTGTGTTGGAGAACATAGTATGACCCCCAAGGCCAAAATGGACGTCGTACTCTTCCCTCCTAAAATAAGACAAAATTAGCCATTTAGTTACAAGCAGGAGAAATCTTGACCTGGTCATATAAGCAGGAAGCAGAAAGAATATATATGCCATTCGTACAGAGAAATGGAGCAAGAGGTCAGGTCATTTATTTTCAATGACATTAAACATATTAACCCTTCCCAGAATTGGAATGAATAGAAATAAAGCTGTTATAAAGTGGCATATTTTAAATATAATTTCAGGAAGTTAATTGACTCCTTTGGAGTTCATGTAGGCAAAGATAAGTCACAAGTGTTGGGTTTTTTTTTTTTTCAGTAGCAAAATGAAGTAGTAGGTTTATTCATAATAGCCAAAATTTGGAAGCAACCAAAATCTCCTACAACTTTTAAGTGGTACATCCATACCATAAAATACTACTCAGTAATAAGAAGGAATGAAGAGGACACACTAGAATATTTTTACTTTTCAATTTATATCATTCTTTAAGAGAAAAAGAAACAAATTAATCAAATTTGAAAGCTAAGTGGTGACTCTAGATAAATGGTTTTCACAAAAACTCTGGAGCCCAGAAGGAGAGAGGGGTTCTGAGTGGATGGGGCTGTTGGTGCAGTCAAGCTTGTTAGTATGGAAGCATTTTAGCATTTTTAGTTTTATCTGTTATTTATCTTTGCTTTCTTTACTATCACACAGAACACTTATAACACTCTGATACCAGATATGGGGGTTCCCCCACCAAGCAATACTCTGTGGCACCAATTGGGTTTTGAAATCACAGGTTAAGGTCTCAGTCTCAAGACTACTCCCCACCCCAAATCAAAAGTTGAGGTTGTTACCTGTGCTTCTGCTGATCAGCTATAAATTGGAGGTTCAAAATAAAAAAATAAAAATAAATAAATAAATTGGAGGTTCATGAACCCCTTCTTGGGCTTGATTGATTTACTAGAGTGGCTCACAAAACTCAGGGAAACACTTATGTTACAAGTTTATTAAAGGACTAGAGGCCCGGTGCACGAAATTCATGCACGGAGGGCGGGGGTCCCTCAGCCCAGCCTGCACCCTCTTCATTCCAGGACCCCTCAGGGGATGTCCGACTGCCGGTTTAGGCCTGATCCCATAAACCGGCAGGTGGACATCCCTCTCATAATCTGGGACCGCTGGCTCCTAATTGCTCACCCATCTGCCTGCCTGGTCACCCCCAACTGCCCTCCCCTGCCAGTCTGGTCGCCCCTAACTGACCTCCCCAGCTGGCCTGGTCGCCCCTAACCACCTCTGCCTTGGCCCACACCACCGTGGCTTTTTCCAGAAGGATGTCCAGAAGACGTCTGGTCTAATTAGCATATTACCCTTTTATTAGTATAGATATGATAAAGGATATAGGTGAACAGCCAGATGAAGAGATGTATTAGGCAATTTCTGGGAAGGCCCCAATTGCAGAATCTTCTGCCCCCATGGAGTTGGGTGTGTCACCCTTCTGGACGTGGACATGTTCACCCACCTGGAAGCTCCTTGAACCCCATACTGTTGAATTATTAACTCCATTTCCAGCCCCTCTCACCTCTCTGGAGAATGGAGGGTGGGGTTGAAAATTTCAATCTTCTAATCATGTCTTCATCTTTGTGGTCAGCAGCTTCCACATTGAATCTATCTCAGAGCTCACCCAGGTTTGCCTCATTAAAAAAAAAGATATTCCTGGTGTTCTTATCACTTAGGAATATATAAAGGTTTTAGGAGACCTGTGTCAGGGACTGGGGACAAAGACCAAACAGATATTTAATAGAGGTCGGTAAGTTCTAAGATCTGCAGGGTGGGTTGGAAAACTGGAGATCCAGAGTTGCTGATGGTTTAGTTCTAGTCAGAGTACAAAGGCCTGAGAACCAGGAGGGTCAATGATATAGTTCTAGTCCAAAGGCCAGCAGGTTTGAGACACAGGAAGGATGGATATTTTAGTTTCAGTCTAAAGATAGGAAAAATTATCCAATGCTCCAGTTTGAAGGCCATCAGGTAGGAAGAATTATCTTTTATTTGGGAAAGGTCATCCTTTTTTTTTTTTTATTCAGGCCTTCAGCTGATTGGGTTAGGCCCGCCCATATTAAGAAGGGCAATCAGCTTTACTCGGTCTACTAATTGAGATTAATCAATTCAAAAATATTTTCAGCCCTGACCGGTTTGGCTCAGTGGATAAAGCGTCAGCCTGCAGACTGAAAGGTCCCAGGTTCGATTCTGGTCAAGGGCATGTACCTTGGTTGTGGGCACATCCCCAGTAGGGAGTGTGCAGGAGGCGGCTGATCGATGTTTCTCTCTCAATGTTTCTAACTCTCTATCCCTCTCCCTTCCTCTCTGTAAAAAATCAATAAAATATATTTAAAAAATATATATTTTCACAGAAACACCCAAAATGATGTTTGATTAAATATCTGGACACCCTGTGTCCCAGTCAAGTTGACATAAAGTTAACCATCACAGTGACTGAAAAAATGTCTGAATACCATTGACCTACTAAACATCCACCATTTAAAAATATTTTTATTGATTTTTTTAGAGCTATTTATAAGGGAAGGAGAGAAGGACAGGGAGAGGGAAGGAGAAAGAGGGAGGGGAGGAGGGAGGGAGGGAGGGAGGGAGGGAAAGAGGGATGGAGAGAGAGAAGGAGGAGGAGAGAGAGAGAGAGAGAGAGAGAGAGAGAGAGAGAGAGAGAGAGAGAGATATGAGTGCAAAACATCCATCAGTTACCTCCTGCATGGCACCTACCGGGGATTGCAACTTGGGCATGTGCCCTGACTGGGAATCGAACTAGCAACCTTTGGGTGCACAGGATGACACCCAACCAACTGAACCACACCAAAACTCTCTGTTTATATTACAGAACTGTTTCCAGAGGGACACTGGCTCCATTTTACTGATGATAAACCTTGAAGTCAGAAAGAGGAAGGCCCTTGATCTTCTGATTTTCCTTAGTGGATTTACTTTTGCTGATTCCATTTAGGTACAGGTCTTCATTCCCTTGTAGAGCCTCCAAGATACAATCTCTTTCCTTGCCTTTTTAAATTTCTAGAGACTATCACATTCCTTGGTTTGCGACCCTCTTCCTTCATCTTCAAAGGCAGCAATGATAGTTTGAGTCTTTCTCACATCAAGTCACTCCAACACAGACTTTTCTGACTCCCTCTTTCACTTATAAGTACGCTTTTGATTACTTTGGACTGACCAGGATCACCTCCCCACCTTGAAGTCAGCTGATTCACAGCCTTAATTCTATCTACAACCTTAATTCCTCATTAGGGAATAGCATATTCACAGATGCTAGGGATTGAAAAATGGACATCTTTGGTAGTTCATTATTTTGCCTACTTCAATACTACTGTCAGAGACATCCGAAAGAACCTCTGTCTTCACACTACTGAACTGTTTCCAGAGGAACATTGGCTCCCTATCCCATGGCTGAACGCTTTCTACTTTCTGGCATCCAAGCCCCTCTACAACAGGGCCTTACCCTACTTATCCAACATTATCTTAGAATTTATTCTTGTATTGATTGTCCTGCCTGGAAAGTGGACATTTCTTTTTTGGGGGGTTGAAATTACAGAACCAAAAGCAACCAACCTAAGGTCAGCTTCTCATTATTGAATGGCACATTGAATTAAAATTCTAAATAGTTCCTATATACTTCAGGGCCTTTGCATTTACATCCTTCTGTTTTTAGATGTTCTTCCCACAGATTTCCTTATGGCTACCTCACTTCTTTCAAGTCTCTGCCCCCCACTCCTTCTACTTCCATCCCTTTGTTCTGATTTATTTTTCTTTTTAGCATTTATTATGATCTCACATAGATCATATATGAACTTGCTTTATTTTTATTTTATTAATTTTTTAAATTTTAATTTTAAAAAATTTTAAGTATAGTTGGTATTCAATATTATACTAGTTTTAGGAGTACAACATAATGATTTGACATCTACATACCTTACAGTGGGATCACCACAATAAGTCTATTAATCACCTGTCACTGTGTAAACTTATTATAATATTATTGACTATACTAGAGGCCTGGTGTATGAATTCGTGCACCAGTGGGGTCCCTTGGCCTGGCCTGTGTGATTAGGCCAAAACCAGCTCTCTGATATCCCCTGAGGGGTCCCGGATTGCGAGAGGGCACAGGCCAGGCTAAGGGACTCCACCAGTGCACAATCAGGGCTGGGGAAGGACACAGGAGGTTGGCCAGCCAGGGAGGGACCACGGGAGGGCTCCAGGGCATGTCCAGCTTGTCTTGCTCAGTCCTGTTGGGTCGGACCCCAGCAGCAAGCTAACCTACTGGTCAGAGCGTCTGCCCCCTGGTGGTCAGTGCATGTCATAGTGACTGGTCAACCTGTCAACTGTCTGCCCCTGGTGGTCAGTGCACATCATAGCAAGTGGTTGAGCTGCCTTAGCATATCATTAGCATATTATGCTTTGATTGGTTGAATGGCTGACCAGTCGACCAGACACTTAGCATATTAGGCTTTTATTATATAGGATTCCCTTTCACCTTTTCAGCCCATTTTCCTTCCCACACTAGAATGTGAGCTCCATGAGAGTAGAACTTTGTTTTCTTCACTGCTATAGCACCGGCATCTAGAACTAAACTTGTCACCTACTAGGTGCTTAATAAATATTTGTTTGAATGAATCCCCTTCTCTTTATCTCTATTTTGACAAATTTAGTTTGAGTATTCATCATCACCTCTCATTTGGATAATTGAAACGGTCTCCTAACTGGTCTCTAGGCTTCCCCATTGCCCATTCTGCAGTAAAAATTATCTTTCAAAACCACAGATCCAATCATGACATTCCCTTGCTCAAAAACATAACAAAATAAAATTCAATGTTTCCTTGTTTTCTTCCGGATAAGATAACTTGGCAACAAGGTTCGTGATAATCTGATCTTTGTCCACTTGTCATTCAATCATGAAGTAAGTACTTCATGAGCACCTACTGTGTGCCATATACTGTTTCTAAACTGAAGCCACAAGAGTGGATGAAATATGTCCCCTACCCTCAAAGAACTCATAGGACTAGCTCATAGGTCTTGAAATTGACAGGTACAGAGAACTGGGTGGGTTGAGGGATGGAAATTGGGGGGGAACAACTGGGACAAAAGGTCCCTTCCTGTTTCCTAGGTATAAGCAGCAGCAGTTGTAACCAGCACCCATCCTAGTAACTGCTTTCTTAAAGTAGAAAATTTACCTTGTGTGAATCCTAAGAATGAATATGGATATAACAGAGAGAGTAGAACAGACCCTGGGATTTACTTTTGAATTACACAGCAGACCCAGAGGGAATACAAAGCAGTACCCAGGAGTAAAATACACGTAAGAATAAAGTCCTCCTTGCATTGGCAATGGAGCTATTGGGGTGATGACCTGAGCTAGCTTCTTTCCCCAGCACACAAAGGAAGCCTGGTTGTTGAATGAAATGGCAAGTGGAATTGCTCTTTATATATATATATATATATATATATATATATATATATATATATACATATATATATATATATATATATATATATATATATATATATATATATAATTTTCCTTTATTTGGTGGTGAGGGAGGAGCAGCATGCACTTTATGAATTTGCATAAAGTAAATGCAGTATATGGACACCACTGGTTTACTAATATTTGAAAGTTGCTTTCTTCAGGGTCATCCAATGTGAGCTCTACCCTTTGCTACTTTCTTGTTCTCTGAGACAAAAAAGACTGAGTCTTTAAAAGCCTGACCATGAGACCCCTTTCTTTTTTTTGTTTTTAATCCTCATCTGAAGATATTTTTCCATTGATTTTTTTTTACAGAGAGTAGAAGAGAGAGGGAGAGGGAGAGGGAGAGAGAGAGGGAGAGGGAGAGGGAGAGGGAAGTACTCATGCCCCAACTGGGCCCGGGGATTGAACCTGCAACTGAAGTACATTCCCTTGACCTGGAATTGAATCTAAGACCCTTCAGTCTGCAAGCTGACACACTAACCACTTAGCCAAACCGGCCAGGGCAAGACCCCTTTCTATAGAAACCACAGAACTTACAGTTTGAAAGGATCTTGAAGGTATTGGTCAGTGCACTCACTAGATGGTAGAATATCAGATTGGGGTACTTACAAGCTAGATGAGCCACTTAACTCCTTTGCCTTTCAGTATGCTCACAGGTGAAATGATGGGCTATGTTGCCTATTCCAAAGTTGTGGAAAAGACTTCATTAGATAGTAATTATCATAATAATTATAGCGATAATAGCAAACATTTCCTGAAGGCTAAGTTATCTCATTTAATTCTTAAAATACCCTTGACTGAGGTAGTGCCCATCATTATCCTTGATTTACTCATGGAAAAACTGAGACACCAGAAGGTATGTCAAAACACTTGAAAAAATCTAAAGTGCTATGCAAGTTTAGGGAATGTTGGGATGAGGAAGTTGAAAGAGAAATACAAACATGACCAAAGGCAAGTCACATCCCAAAATTGGGCCTGGTTTTCTTATTTGTAAAATAAGATTGAACTCTTCAAGGTACATCCAAAACTTCAAGAGTAAACACAAAAGCTTGGAGTAAGGTCCATGGTCTATACACTATAAAGTAAATTATTTCAAGAATAAAATTCTGATAAATTTACTTGTCAAGCTCTCTGCAACAGCTCTATTAGATTCACATGTTGAAGCATGCATGACATTTCACCCATTGCCAAACCAGCCCCTTCTTTTATGTTTGACAAGCACGAATGCTTCAAAATGTTCTGAATAGCTAGGCTGGTGTGGTTCAGTGGTTGAGTGTTGATCTATGAACCAGGAGGTAATGGTTTGGTTCTGTTTAGGGCACAAGCTCGGGTTTTGGGGGCATGCAGGAGGCAACCAATCAATAATTCTCTCTCATCATCGATATTTCTATCTCTCCCTCTCCCTCTGGAAAAAAAATATATATTTACTACTAGAGGCCCGATGCACGACATTTATGAACTTGGGGGGAGGGTCCCTCAGCTCAGCCTGTGCCCTTTTGCAGTCCGGGAGCCCTCGGGAGATGTCTGACTGACTGCTTAGTCCTGCTCCCCATCAGCCGGCTTCTGGCTGAGGGGCGCTCCCCCTGTGGGAGTGCACTGACCACCAGGGGGCAGTTCCTGCGTTGGACGTCTGCCCCCTGGTGGACAGCCAACCGCCTATGTCCCCTTCCCCTGGCCAGGCTGGCTGGACCTCACCCATGCACGAATTCATGCACTGGGCCTCTAAGATATATATATATATATATATATATATATATATATATATATATATACACACACACACACACACACACACACACACACACACACTGAGTGGCCAGATTATTATGCATTCAGAGATCATAATAATCTGGCCACTCAGTATATATACATTCTGAATATTTCCTCCTTGGAACACAATAAAGGACCAAAGAACATTTCCCAGTAAAGCCTGCTTAGTGCAGATTATCTCTATTTCTATATATAAAAGCCTAAGCAACCTGAATGACCGGTCACTATGATGCGCACTGACCACCAGGGGGCAGATGCTCAATGCAGGAGCTGCCCCCTGGTGGTTAGTGTGCTCCCACAGCCAACATCCCCTGGCTGGCCACCCTCCTGCAGTCCCTCCTCCCCCACCCCCCCCTGACCAGCAGGCCCCGATCTTCCGATTGGGGCCGGTCCCTGGGCTGGGATGGGGAACTGGGAGTGGGTGGTGGCGGCTCCTTTCCCAGGGGGCCGAGGGTGGCTCCCTCTTCAGGGCCAGCGGCCAACCTCCCATGCCCTGTCCCTCCCCATAGCCGGCAGGCCCCAATTGGCCTGCCGCCCACCTGCTGCAGTGGTGGTGCATCAGTGAGGGAAGGAGAGGGAGGAGGCGGGGAACTGCACAGTGGTGGGGTGCCAACGATGGCAGCATCGGTGTCCCGCATCTGTTCCTTCTGCACCTGGCCAGGTGATCATCGCCTCCTCTCCAGCCCGGCCCTGGCTGGCCTGGCCCCGATCAGCCCTGATCACTGGCCAGGCCTAGGGACTCCACCCATGCATGAATTTCATGCACGGGGCCTCTAGTTATTTAATAACATATTTGTGGTTACTTTGGTATGTCTTACTGAAATATTTTTTTAAAATACATTTTTATTGATTTCAGAGAGAAAGGAAGGAGGACAGAGAAACATCAATGATGAGAGAGAATCATTGATCGGCTGCCTCCTGCACATCCCCTTCTGGGGATCGAGCCCACAACCTGGGCATGTGTCCTTGACTAGAATCGAACCCAGGACTCTTCAGTCCACAGGCTGACACTCTGTCCACTGAGCCAAACCAGCTAGGGCATTACTGAAATATTTAATGTGCATTTTTCTGTAAGGCAAACAGAATGTATTTCTTTTCCCATGTTTTAATTAAACATAACATTAAATATTTTTCAGAGAGAGAAAGAAAGGAAGGAAGGATGGAGAAAGAAAGAAAGAAAAGAAGAGAGGGGAAAAAGGGAGGGAAGGAGAGAGGGAAAAAGAGATTGATTCTGTTTTAACCCAACCCCAATATTTTTCATTCCCAGATGCTTCCTTCAGTCCACATTCAGCTTGCTTCCAGTTTTTTCCACAGTTCATTCATTCATTCCACAAGTATTTATGAGGCCATACCATGTACTAGGCACGTACTTATCTAGGGACGGAATATGCAGCAGTAACATCTCAGTCCTGGTTGCAAGTCCTGTATATGTGCACTTTCTCCCCCCCCCCCACCTTTTATTTTTTGTGGTTTAACATTATATTTTCGGCATTTTCCCATGTGTCTGCCCTAAAAGAATGAGGCCAGAGAGGATAAAATAGGCTCTGTGATCAGAGGGAATTAGTAAGTTAATAAAGCATTTTTGCAGTGCTGCTGGGGAAGAGATTAGAATATAATAATGACTGTTTCTTGAGCACCTCCTTTGTCATAGGAGTTGCTCAATCTATCTATCTAGATCAAGAGTGGGGAACTTCTGGCCCACAGGCCCTATGAGGCCTGCAAAATCATTTGGTCTGGCCCAGCCAAGGCATTAGGGTGAGTTAATTAAATGTTTGACCAAATACAAATATAGCAGGCTAATTTTTAAATTTTTTTCTCTAATCATTTTAAAAATCTTTATTGTTGAAAGTATCACATATGTCCCCTTTTCTCCCTCATTAACTCCCTCTAGCTCTCTCCTGCTCCCCCTCCCCCCCCACCCCAAGCTTTCACCACCTAATTGTCTGTGTCCATGGGTTATGCATATATACATACAAGGTCTTTGGTTGATTATGTCCCACCCACCCACCCTCCTTGCCTTTCCTCCGAGATTCTGCACTCTGTTCCATGCTTCCATGTCTCTTGATCCTCTCTGTTCATCAGTTTATTTTGTTCATTAAATTTCACATATGAGTGAGATATCAGGCTAATTTTTAAGTTGATAATTTTGTATGGCTTTCGAATAATGTTATAAATATCAAAATGGCCCTTGGCAGAAAAAAAGGTTCCCCACCCCTGATCTAGATGATATTTATACATGATCTCATTTACTATCTAGAATCTAGATGATATTCATACATAATCTCATTTACTTTAATCTTCACTGCAACTCTCTGAGGTTGGAAATATTATCTTATCTTCATTTTACATATAAGGAATCTGAGGCTCAGCAAGGTTATTACTAGCTTAAGATTGTATAGCTTATAAATTGCAAAACCAGAATTGGAGTTCCACTCTGAATTGCCTCAAGCAGTTCTCTTTACTCTGGATATGGATTGGGAACTTCCAGTCCTTCTTAAGGATCATCAACTTAATTCCATTTCTTTCTTTTTGAGGAGAGTAGGGAGTGGAAAATCATTCTATACCACCTTTTACTCAATTTCATAACTACTTCCAGGCTTGAAATAAGATAGAAGTAGAGAGAAAGGAAGTAGCCTGCAATTTAGAGGAAGTGAAAGAAAATAAGTACTCTTCCTTCACTTTTTTCTTGTCGCAAGCCCTGTTACTGCATCGTTTTGTTTGGAGAAACAACTGAGAAAATAATACAAACAACCTATTAGCAATAATATAAAACACAAATTACTAATATGTAGTAGCTAGACTGAATAATAAAGGATTGCCCAAAACCCACAACTTTATTGCAAACATACACCAATGATTGAAGGGAAGCCAGGGTCACCTTGAACTCTTGAGATTTCTCCAAGGTAATAACAGCAACAAAAACAAAATTTCAATAACAGGAATCCCTGGACAGTCATGCAGCTCTTTACAGTGATATTATCTACAAAGATAATATGATATTATTTGCAATCCCTGTACAGCAGTTTCTCAAATATGAGCAATGTTTGGACACTTTCTATTGCAAAAAAAAAAAAAGTCCTTCAGGCCCTCAGTGTTGATCTTTTATTATAATACTAGAGGCCTGTCGTATGAAAATTCATGCATTGGAGGGGGGTCCCTCTGCCCGGCCTGCCCCCTCTCACAGTCCAGGAGCCCTCAGGGGTGGGAGGCAAACCGGCAATCAGGGGAAGGCGACACCCATCACACCTCTGCTGCTGCCACTTCTGGCCGCTCAGACCTTGGCCGGCCCTGGTTACCTGTGCCTCGGGTGGCTGGACAGCCAACATCCAAGGCTTGCCTGCGCCTCAGGCTGGCCCTGGGTGACTGGGGGGCTATGGGTGAGTCTGGCCACACCGTGCACCTGCTGCCCCCCCAGCTGGGCTGAAAGGACTTGGGGACTCCGACAGGGCTGAAGGGACTGGGCGCCGCCATCTTGTGGCTATGGGCGCCATCATCTTTGTGACGGCATGATGGTCAATTTGCATATTCCATCTTTATTAGATAGGATTAGTTAAATATATGCTAACATAAAATGAGACATAAACTCCTTATGTTTACAGTAGTTAAACAACTATAAAACCAAACTGACTTTGCATATTAAATGCAAACAAAATTACAAAATCAATAAAACTCAAATCACTAACGTTAATTTAATATAATGGATGTTTTCTGAAACTAAATCACTTTCCACAATATTGGTATGTGCATTATTAAAATACTTCCTCTAAATTAACTGTGATGCTATCTGCCTTCATTTGGAGCAAATACATCATTTCTGCATCAGGTCTACCTCTGTTCTTTCCTTTTTGATGCAAAACAATTAAAGCAGTGCTCTTTATACTGTTGTTACCTGGGAGATGGGGAGGAAATGAGGAAGCCTCGGTTCTTCTTGAGGGAAAGATTTCAGTCAAGAGATAAAGTATAGAAAAGCAAGCAAGAATTTACTGACTGCAGCAAAAATATACTTAGGAGAGTGAAACAAGGAAGGGCATAGAAGAAGCAACAAGAGAGCCTAGGCTGGGTTGCCTTAGTTCAATGGGAAGTCAGAGGATAGGGGGCCTTTGCTCCCCTCATTGCAAGTCTCATGGAGTCCCTTAGAGGTTAGGGGATATGTTCCTTGGGGGTGGGGAGGGAGGAGAGGGTAAGGGAATGGCCTGGGCATGCTCTCTTAAGGGAGAGTGCCCTGGGACTGAGCTGCTACCGCCCATTGCTCCCCTCATGGGGTCTCTTAGAGGTTAGGGTATATGTGCCTATGGGTGAAAGGAAAGGGGGCAGGGAAGAGCAGGAGTGTGCTCCCTGGAGGTTTTAAAAAATATATTTTTATGATTTCAGAGAGGAAGGGAGAAGGAGATAGAAACATCAATGATGAGAGAGAATAATGGATTGACTGCCTCCTGCACACCCCCTACTGGAGATTGAGCTCTAAACCCAGGCATGTGCCCTGACCGGGAATTGAACCATGACCTCCTGGTTCATAGGTCGATGCTCAACCACTGACCCATAGCAGCCAGGTTCGCTGGAGGGGTTTTAAAGGCTGGGTGTTTATGGGAGGTCTTAGGGGAAGATCAGTATAATATTTATCAACTTTATGCTGAAGTACCAAAATGAGATTTATTCTTTTAATTTGTCTGTCCTTTGGTGTTGTTGGCAACTGGCACTTAATTGGCTTTCTGTTATCTGTCTTCCCAAGTAGGGTGACTTAAGCTATTTACCCTCTTGTTAGAGAGAAGTGCAAGCTATTTACTCTTAAGTGTCCTTGGTTTAGGGAAGACAGGATTTATTGAATGATAACTATTTGTCTCAGTTTCCCTATTCCACTTGTCCTGGAATTTTCCTAGCCTTTACTATGCTATAACACTGTTATGCTTGTAAACAGAAACACAAATTCTGATGTTGAAATTGTATGAAAATATGTGGTCATAAAGTGGTCATGAACTTAATAAAATTCTAAGGACTGCAGTTTTGGAAGCACTAATGATTAAGAGCATGAGCTTTGGAGTCCTACAGATGAGTTTGTATCCTGGCTCTGGCTTTGTCACTTTCTAGTTACCACTTTCTAGTTGGACAGTTATTTAACCTCTCTGTTCCTCAGGTTTCTTCCTGTATAAAATGGGGGTGATAATAATAGTACTTTAATTTTGCCAGCAGAGACAGGCACCATGACCCACTTTCTAGACACGCATGATGCTTAAGCCTGAAACTGTAGAGTAACTTCAGAGCTCTGTAACTTATTCAGAGCTCCTCTGTAACTCGAGAACTACATGGAGTTGGGCAAGTTGAAAAAAAAAAGTATTTCTATGGACTCCCACCTTACCTTCCCAATATCTGCACATGCTGTTCCAGGTTCAGGTTCATGTTTTAGAGTGGAAATAGAAAATATGATTGAGCCTCAAAAGGAAACAACTGGCAATGCCAGTAAATACACAGTTGAGAATCAGTTAATCCCATGCCACAAGAAGTTGGTTTTATCTGAAGCCCACCAAGAAGGGCTTGCTGTTTTGCTTCCTGGTCTGGCATGAATTCCTTGATTCCTGAGGCCCCCAAGGTTGAAAATAGCCTAAGCACCTGCCAATGGTTGTTATATTTTTAGGACAGGCAGGATTAGAAACAGGCCTCAGTATGCCTGGAACTTGAGCCAGTCTACTGGGGGGAGTCTCTCACTTCCATTAGGTTGGGAACTCCTGAGCTGCTGGGTCAAATCTAGCAGCCAGTCATGGAAGAGGAAAGATACTCTGAGAGGAGCAGATTGGAATACTAAAATGTGGGGTTTGTTTGTTTTGGGGGGAGAATGGTTTGAGTAGAAGGTCTTAGCTAGTGGATATTTGCATAAATGATATAGGAAAGTTGTATAAAAGATAGGTTCCCATAATAAGCAGAAATCACACCATTAGACCCTTTCATTTTTTAGGAAGAAAGTGTAGCCCTAGCTGGTTTGACTCAGTGGATAGAGCGTTGGCTTGCAGACTGAAGGGTCCCGGGTTCGATTCCGGTCAAGGTTACATGCCCGGGTTGTGGGCTCGATCCCCAGTAAGGGGCATGCAGGAGACTGCTGATCAATGATTCTCTCTCATCATTGATGTTTCTCTCTCTCCCTCTCCCTTCCTCTCTGGGATCAATAAAAATATATTTACTAAATAAATAAATAAAAATTTTTAAAAAGAAGAAAGTGTAATTAAAATTGATCTTATTATCTCTTACCAATTGCTCAAAAAAGCCCAATTGCTAGAAAATGTTCAAATATTGTGTATTTGTAAAAATGTAACAGACAAATCCAAAGGTTTTGTTCTCTCCTTACTCTTATCCCCATCCTACTAAAGAGAAAGATTCATTCTTCTTGTCTCACTGTGGGTCTCTTTCTCCGGGGTGATTTATAGAAGTCATTCTTCCAAACTAGCACAAGATTTGCCTTAAGGGAATACACACTTACAGAGAGAGAGAGAAATGAATACAGGAGAAAGCAGAACAGGGAGAGCTCACTTAATCTGGGAGACGGAAAACATTTCTGAGAGAAAATAATGGGATTGAAGCTGATTGCACACAAATGCTCATATCAGCTTTATGTAATAGCTGTAAAGTATAAACAGCCCAAGTCTCTATCAAGTGGTGAATGATGGATAGGCAAACTTTGGTCCATCCATACAATGGAATACCACTTAAAGGAAAAGGAATGAACTATGGCCCGGCTTGCTTGGCTAGTGGTTGAGAGTCGACCTATGAACCAGGAGGTCACTGTTCTAGGTCACTGTTCAGTTCTGGTCAGGGCACATGCCTGGGTTGCAGGCTTGATCCCCAGTGTGGGGCGTGCAGGAGGTGGCCAATCAATGATTCTCTCTCATCAATGATGTTCCTATCTCTCCCTCTCCCTTCCTCTCTGAAATCAATAAAAATATATTTTGCCTTTACCAGTTTGGTTCAGTGGATATAGCATGGGCCTGTTGGGCTCTATTCGGTCAAGGGCATGTATCTTGTGTGTAGGCTCCTCTCTGGCCCAGGCCCTGGTCGGGGCTCATGCAGGAGGCAACCAATCCATGTGTTTCTCTCACATCAATCTTTCTCTCCGTCTTTTCCTCTCTCTTCCACTCTCCCTAAAAATCAATGGAAAAAATATCCTTGGATGAGGATTAACAACAACAACAAAGAAAGTCAATGGAAAAATATTGTTGGGTGACGAATGAATGAATGAATGAATGAGTGAGTGAATAAAAATACATATATAAAAAAAGAAAAGGAATGAACTATAGATACATACAACATCAGAGATGAATCTCAAGATAAATATTCTTAAAAATACATATATTTAAAAAAAGAAAAGGAATAAACTATAGATACATACAATCAGAGGTAAATCTCAAAGAAGCAAGACCAAAATCAAAAGGACACACTATATTATTCCATTTACATAAAACTCTAAAAATGCAGACTATATATATTAAATATACTAGTATGCAGCTGTTTACATGTCAATCATACCTCAACAAAGTGATTTTTTAAATGTAAACTAATCTTTATTGAAAAAATCAGATCATGGATTGATTGGACACTAGGGTAAGGAGGGGGGACGGGGTTTAAATAGGGTCATGGGGAAATTTGGGGGGTGATTTATATGTTCATTATCTTGATTGTGGTGATGGTTTCATGGGTGTATACTTATGTTGAAACTTACCAAATTGTACACTTTAAATATGTATAGTTTATTGTAGATCCTTGAAACCTCAATCTGCTTGAAAAATATTTTTAATTGAATTTGACACCTGAAGAATGAACAGTGGGAAATTGTGGTGCTGATGTTGGAGGAGGTGTGATGGCTTGGAGACTGAGAGCACTCCAGGTAGAGAGAACAATGTGCAAAGTTTCTGGGGTTGGGGAGGGTATGACATGTTTGAGGAATTCAGAATAGTCCTATTTGAATGGGTTGAGAGATCAAAGGGAAACGTAGCAGGAGATGAGATAAGAAAGGGCAGCAGAGTCCAGATCATGCAGGGCCTCACATTCACCTATTCTTTTTTTTTATATATTTTTATTGATCTCAGAGAGAAAGGGAGAGGGAGCGAGAGATAGAAACATCAATGATGAGAGAGAATCATTGACCAGCTGCCTCCTGCATGCCCCCTACTGGGGATAGAGCCTGAAACCCGGGCATAGACCCTTGACCAGAATTGAACCTGGGACCTTTCAGTCTTCAGGCCGACACTCTTTCCATTGGGCCAAAACAGCTAGGGATCACCTATTCTTTTAGTAAATATTTGTTGAGTGCTTAGTATGTTCCAGGTGCTGTTTCAGGTGTTTGGGATTGTATTCCTTTGCTAGCAGGGCTACCATAACAAAGTACCACATACTGGGGGGCTTAAACAACATAAATTTAATCTCTCACATTTCTAGCAGATAGAAGTTGGAAGTCAAGGTGTCTGCAGTGTTGGTTCTTTCTGAGGCCTCTCTCCTTGCCTTGTAGATGGCTGTCTTCTCCCTGTGTCTTCACATTGTCTTCCCTCTGTGCATGTCTGTATCCCAATTTCCTCTTCTTATAAAAGCAACCATAATGGATTAGGGTCCATTCACATGAACTCATTTTAATTTAATTGCCTTTTTAAAGACCCTCCTTCCAAATAGTCACATTCTGTGGTACTGGGGGTTAGGACTTCAACATATGAATTTTGGGGAGGACACAGAGTTCAGCCCATAACAGGCATATATATATATATGTAAAATAAAGATACATTGCCTCATGGAGGGGAGTCTCATTCTAGAGGGGGAAGAAAGAGAATAAACAACAGTCATAGTAAAGTATATAGACTCTTAGAAGGAGATAAGTGGTTTGAGAGTAAAAAGTATGGCAGAATGAGGGGATTGTGCATATGAGCTTTGTGAAGGTAGAAGTGGGCACAGAAGTAAAAAGGGAGAGTTACAGTTTTATTTTTTATCCTGGGGTAATGAAAAGCTATTAATGGGTTTTAAACAGAGATGTGGCATGTTTGCTTTTGAAAAAGATCACTATGCTTATGGAAAATGAATAAAATGGTAGGGGAGGCAAGTAGGAAGATATGGCAATAGTCCAGATGCAAGGTCATACTGGTCTGAACTAAGGTGGTAGTAGAGGAATGGGATGATGTGCACAGATTTAAGATATGTTAAGTAAATTGAATCAATAAAATTTGGTGATTGATTGAATGGAGAAGATAAAGAAAATGGACAAAGCAAGTATGACTCCTAGGATTCTGTCTTGCATAAGAAGATGGAGTATGGTGTCATTCACTGGGATAAGGAACACTAAAAAATTGACCTGGTTTGGGAGAGAAGATCTTGAGTTTGATTTTTGATATGGTGAGTGAAATGCCTGTATGATACCCAAGTGAATATATCCAATGGTCAATTAGATATGTGAGCCTGGATGTAAGATGTAATGCATGGACTAAAGGTATAGATTGGGGAACCAGAAACATGAAATGGTAGATGCAATGGGAGTAGATGAGATCAACAATGACTGGCAAGACTACTTTGTTTCTCTGGTCTGTTTGCTTTCCCACTTTCTGCAATGATATTTCACACTTTCTCCATCCTCTTTAAAACTTCTACCGCCTCTACTCAACCAACACACAAACATACACAACCACCACCACTACCACCATCATAAACTGAGATCCATATCCCAACCTCATCTCCTGAATCTTGTCCACTATTCCATCTTTTCTATACCTTCAGTTACTCCCTCTACTTTCTCTACCCCATCATTATTTAGACATGCTCAAGACTTTCACATCTTGAGAACAATTTTCTTTGACCCCACTTCTCCCTCTAGCTATCATTCTGTCTTTTCCTGCTTCATTGTGAATCTTCTCCCAAGAGTTGTCAATTCTCACTGCCTCCATTTTTTCACTTCCCACTCATTTCTTGATTTATATTCATCTGTATTCCACCCCCACCATTTACTGAAATCTTTCAAGAATGTTGGCAGGACCTTCATGTTCCTACATCTAATGGGCACTTTTTGATTCTCCTTGTTATCTCAGGAGCATTTTTAACAGATGACAGCAGTTGAGAACAAATATTGCTCTGTTAGAGTGCCAGGATCACTTCATCTATTTATGAAAAAAATGCCAAATACTCTTTCTTTAAAAAAAATCCTTTCTTTTTATTTATTTGTTAATTTTGAGAGAGGGGAACACACAGAGAGAAATATCAATTTGTTGTTCCACTTATTTATGCATTCATTGGATGATTCTTTTTTTTTCATGTTGCTTTAAGCAGTTAAAAAGACAATCATAATTAAGTGGTTGGTTCTTTTTTAAAATTATTTTTATTTATCTTTATTGTTGAAAGTTGATTCTTGTATGTGCCTTGACTGGGGATTGAACCCATAACCTTGGCATATGGGGTCTATGCTTTAATCAACTGAGCTACTCGGCTAGGACTGTCAGTCATTATTTTAAATAAAAATGGAGTTCCAGCCCTAGCCTGTTTTGCTCAGTGGATAGAGCATCGGCCTGAGGACTGAAGGGTCCTGGGTTTGATTCTGGTCAAAGGCACATGCCTGGGTTTCTGGCTCAATCCCCAGTAAGGGGCGTGCAGGAGGCAGCCAATCAATGATTCTCTCCCTCTCCCTTCCTCTCTGAAATCGAGAAAATATTTAAAAACTAATGTTTTTAGCAGAATTAGTTACTAGAAAAGGAGGAAGATAATAAATTCCTTCCGGTATTTTTTGTTGTTTTTTTTTTGTAACTCATAAAACTTTATAGACTATAGAAAAAAATGAACTTTTTTATTAACAGTTAATTATAAAAGCACCAATTTTGTGGAAAAAAATAATGTTTTTTAAAATGGAGTTCCATGAAAAAAGCAGCTAGTCTAGTTTGTAACTCAACTGGGTAAGTTAAATATTTTTTGAAATGACCATCATACATGTTTTATGCAGAAGTGCTTTATGTATAATTCCTCTTTTGTCACACAGAATATTAAGAAGATCTTCCTCAAGGGTTGAGATTTAATGAAATTAACACTTCTTACTGCCCACTGAGGTAAAATTGGATTTTATTTTTCTTTCTTCAAGTATGTGGTGATGAAAAAGCAGTCTGATACCACTGCTTTGATTTGTCCCATTGCACCAGCAGTTTTACCCACCATAACATTTGTACCATCAGTAAAAATGTCCATACAGTAAAAAAAAAAAAAGGCAAATAATGACTATAATATAAAAATAGTTTTGATTTTGTGGGTCCTTGGAAAGGCATCCATCTGTAGGAATCACAATTTGAAAATTATCCTTTTAGATTGATCAGGATTTACCCTTAAGCTAGTAAATAAAGTCACATTCCCTACGAGGTGGATAATGGAAAAAAGTAGGGTTCTTTTAGCATAAAAGAGGAGCAGAATCAGTGTTGACAGCGAATCAAATGTCTTCATTGATAAAAACACAGGTGTAGTTGGAATAATTAAGGGGAAAATTGCATAATGGTAGGTTTGATCAGAAAGTATAATTTTGAATTAAGATATATTTCTGTTGATTGCAAGGGTAATCTCTAGGGTGTAACAGTTGGGGTGGGTGACTGAGGGGAGGAGAGAGTCAGAGGTTAAGGATACAATGGCCAGGGCAATGGGTGGATTGACTATGTGGACACTGAATACTCACAGGACGATGGCAGCAAGATTTGTGGTAAAAAAGAAGACTAAGATCCAGTTGTTAAGGCCTCCAGTGGATAAGAATAATAACCAGAAGTTCAGTAAATAACAGGGACCAATATGAGAAAGTGTTAACAGAGCTAAACAGTATGAACCTCAAAGGAGGGAGTAATAACTTGAAGGTGGCATTCTTCAATGTGGAGAATAGCAACCCCACCTTCAAGCCTGTGGAATGTGAGATGTTGAGAGAAAAAGTAGGCACCATTCAAGAGGGCTACAAAGGAAATGGTGTCCTCAGAGGAAAATCAGATTTCCATTAAGGTAAGGAAGTGGAAGTATGCTCAGAAAATGTATTGAGGATATAAAGGGATGTGATAGCTATACTGCAGCCATTCCAGAAAACACATGATGGAATTTTTTGTTTGCTGAGAAAAGAGTGGACCTTTGGTTAACAAGAGAAGCAACAGAGTATTATGGTGAGAAGTATACTTGGCAAATGGAGCTGGGAGGATATATGACTAGAGGGGCTTAGAGTTGGGAAAACACCTCTGAAAATAAGCCTGTAAACTACCCTAGACGTAATCCTGCTGGCCTCTGGGATCAGACTCGGACCTTCAAAATTCAGCTAAGTTTTGAAAAAAAAAAAAAAGCCATGAAATAATCATATCCTGAGGATGCGGGGGATGGGATGGTGTGAGGTGGGTAGGAACTGTTGGTCTTATATTTTGTTAGACTAAAGACCAACAGTTCTTACCTCAGTCATTTTTTTGTTTTGTTTGTTTTTCAGAACAAAGGAATGTCTGCCCCAAAGAAGTGTGAAAATCCATACCTCTTAAGAGGGAAATGATTGCAGCTTTGAAATGAACTTATCCAAGTTCTAACCTTTGGAACTACTTAAAATTGTAGGGGCTTTTTACCAGAGCACCTATTCAGCTATAAAAATCATTATTAAGTGCTATAAACAGTATAAAAATTTAGTTGGGAAAGACAGAGAGAAACATAGATGTGAATGAAGCACATCTGTAACCAGCTAATCAATGGGTCCGTGCTGCCTGTCACTACTTGAGCCAATTCAGCAGAGACAGGGTCAAATCATATATGAACATTTATTCCAATACTGCTGGCAGTATGAGAGAGCAGCAGGTCATCCACAAAAATCTGCTCCGCAGCCCCCCATAAACCAGCAGCTTATATAGGGTAGGACAAAGATTACATGGGAAAGTAGGAAGCTGGGGTGGGACTCTATTGTTTGGGCAACAGGTTGTTAATCTTTCTATGATAATAGGCAGTTCTTGAATGAGAATGTTTTCAAGATTGATTCCCAGGTCCAAGGTTGACTCCCATGTTCTGGAGGCGTACAACTCCCAGCCAGGTCAGAATGTCCTTTAACCAACACAAGGCAATCATGGTTAACAGAGCATGATTAATATTTCCCATAACCATAGCTAGTCTCCAATATTCTATGTTTACTCCTAACACATCTACTGGTTGCCTCCTGCATGAGTCCTGACCAAGGCCTGGGCCGGAGAGGAGCCTGCAACCAAGGTACGTGTTTTTTTATTTTTTTTTTTATTTTTTAAATTTCTTTATTGATTAAGGTATTACATATGTGTCCTTATTCCTCCATTACCCCCCACCCCCCATTTATGCCCCCACCCCCCTGTTGTCTGTGTCCATTGATTAGGCTTATACGCATGCATATAAGTCCTTTGGTTGATCTCTCCCCCTTACCCCCACTGTCCCCTACCTTCCCTGAGGTTTGACATTCTGATTGATGTTTCTCTGTCTCTGGTACGTGTTCTTGACCGGAATCAAACCCGGGACCCTTTGGTCCGCAGGCCGACGCTCCATCCACTGAGCCAAACTGGCTAGGGCTTGCTTTAATATTTTTTAAAATATATATTTTATTGATTTTTTTTTACAGAGAGGAAGGGAGAGGGATAGAGAGTTAGAAACATTGATGAGAGAGAAACATCGATGAGCTGCCTCCTGCACACCTCCTACTGGGAATGTGCCTGCAACCACGGTACATGCCCTTGACCGGAATTGAACCTGGGACCTTTCAGTCTGCAGGCTGATGCTCTATCCACTGAGCCAAACCAGTTAGGGTTGCTTTAATATTTTAAGATACTGTTCCAACCAAACAAAATACTTATATCTAAAAAATCTCTACAGTTTTAATCTCACTAAAGTCCTAAAGTCTCTTGATTTATCATGAGGTTTTTAAGGTAATATAACTACAACTAATCACTTCATTGTGGTCAATTTTACCTAAAATGGCACAGCACTAGCCCTAGCCACTTTGTCTCAGCAGATAGAGCGTCAGCCTGAGGACCAAAGGGTCCCTGATTTGATTCCAGTCAAGGGCACATACCTTGGTTGCAGGCTCCTCCCTGGCCTGGGCCCTGGTTGGGCTCGTGCAGGAGGCAGCCAATTGACGTGTTTCACATCAGTGTTTCTTTCTGTCTTTCCTTCTCTCTTCCACTCTCCCTAAAAATCAATGGAAAAATATCCTCAGGTGAGAATTAATAAAATGGCATAGCACTAGTAGATGGCTAAAGGCAAAGGAAGCAGTTTGCGTTGCTGATAGGTAAATTGTTGTAGTAGTGATGTGATTTTTGCCTATTTTCTTAGCCTTGCATTAGGCCACAGAAGAGTAGCATTGGACCCCAACCACCTTGGTCCTGTGGAATCACAAAGATGAGGTTTTCACCTAGATCTGAATGTTTCTTATCCATGCTCTTAAACCACAGCACCGAAATGTAGTATACTGCCTTTTGCAGTAGCCATTTGGAAAAATTCTTAAAACTGTATTATAGGGCTCATTACTTTCGAAGTAAAAAATTACATGGGTTGAAGTGACTTATAATTATACACACACACACACACACACACACACACTCACTCACTCATATATATATGCTGCAATGACACATTCTCTTTGAGAGAGAGAGAGAGAGAGAGAGAGAGAGAGAGAGAGAGAGAATGTGTCATTGCAGAATCTCCTTGCTTTGGCTTCCTCATTCCAATCAGTGAAATCATCTGTGATGAAACATTCCCAGATGTGCTATGGCATGCACATGCTTACCTTAAAAACATTGTTTTCAAGTCTGCCTTCCAAATGTGCCTATGAAGTCAGTAGATCGGTAGGTGAGTGTGCCGAGTACATCTTGAATGCTTAATGAAATTTTAGTGCCACCCTTTGGCATGTTCCCTCAACAGGTTGTCTCAATGTAGTTTTAAGCTTTACATATCAGTATATTTTATTGAGAACCTACTGGATTACTAGATACAAAATTCTAGATTTTTCTGCCATTTATGAGAGAAACTAAAGAGTTAATCATGAAGGGTTGAGTCACAGGGAGTACAAGCTTTGGAAAGGGACGGAGTGAAAGGCTGAAGACAGCAAGATAGCAGAATGTTACCCAGAGCACAATGTGGGACCTTAAAATTTTTAGTGAAGTTACCAATTTTAGAAAATCCTGTATGTCTGGATTTCTTGTGAGAAATGGCAAAACTCATCTGAGTTTAATGCAGGACAGAACCAAAATAGCATGCATATGTGTCTGAGAGCATGGAGACACTGAAGTATGAGTCTGTAAAAGCATGAAAACCCTCTGGAGAGTACTGAGATATAACCTGGAGTTTGGGGTGACTCAAGCCAATATCTGGGCTACACCATCATTAGATAGTGTGGACACCCCTTGAATTGTTACAACAAAGTTGCCTAGTCTCAGTGGCTCATGGCCTTTATTTCTTCCTTCATCAGGTCTCAGATTATTTGTAATAATAACTAACATGTACTGATTGCCTTCTATATTCCAATGTCTTTACGAACATGCATTATATACAGACCATTATCTGAGGGAAGGTTTTACAGATGAAGAATCTAAGCTAAGAGAAGTTAAGAAACTTATCCCAGTTTCCTTAGCTCATGACTCCATGCTTCTTCTAGTAAACCATATTACCTCACATGCTTTTTTCCATAGTTGTCCTCTGTATTCTAAAGGAATTCCTGACTTTTGATTTTTTCCCCTTAATACTGTGCATAAGACCATCTCCTTATCTTAGTCAATTTTCTGTAGCATATTGACTAGAGAGCCTTGTGTAACAGTGTTGTAACCTGACAGGTGCAAAGAGTACAGTTGCCCTAGTTGCCACAACAGAAGGTAAAAACCATTCTTAGCTCTGCTCACAAGGTCACTAAGTCATATGCTTCTCTTGGTGTCATTGAGGCCACCTCAAGCCCCTGGAACATGGAAAATGATCCCATTATTTAAAGAATAAAACAAAATAACTCATACGTAGTACTGACATCTAGCAGACAATTAAAAATGGTTTTGACTGTTAATTTAGTAATTTTTGGATATAATATGTGTAGTGAGGTATGGGAGGAAAGTACAGAACAATTTTTCTGTGGTTCATTCAATAAGTTTTAGTGGGGAATTCAGGGCAAGAAAAAGTCTATTTCCAAGACCTTGAATGGAAATTTGTGGCCAGGCTTGCCATAGACTCATTGTAGTCCATCTTTTAGTTGTATTTCCGATACTGCCATGCGAGGCAACAGATCAGCTGTTCAACTCCGCAGCCATCTTGGCTCCTCTCGGCAGGGATATCTTGACCACCTGGTGTCATTCTTAATTATACGATTGATCTTTTTTTTCTTCTGGTGTGATATTGTGATTTATAATAAGTATATATTTGATCTTTCCCCTGTTTCTGGCACAGAGCTCCTAAAACCCTTGGAACTTCCTAAGTGATGAGAGCAAATAAAGGTGTCTGGATATTCATAACCCCTTTTTCAACCACACCTGAGTTTATGTTAATGAGGTGACTTTTGTATCCCACCTAAGGATTGGGTAGCTGGTTGCCAATCCCCTGCTTGAACCAACCACGTAATTTGAAGGTTGGAACTTTTAGTCCCACCCCACCCCTGATCTCTGGGGAGGGGTAAGGGATTAGAGGTAATCAATCACCAGTAGTCAATTATTTAATCAATTATGTCTATGTAATGAAGCATTCATAAAAGCTCAAAATCAAGGTTTAGCCCTAGCTGGTTTGGCTCAGTGGATAGAGTGTTGGTGCTTCGGACTGAAAGGTCCTGGGTTCGATTCCCATCAAGGGCACATGCCTGGGTTGTGGGCTCAATCCCCAGTAGGGGGTGTGCAGAAAGCAGCTGATCAATGATTCTCTCTCATCACTGATGTTTCTATCTCTCTCTCCTTCTCCCTTCCTCTCTGAAATCAATAAATATATATTAAAATAAACAAAACAACAACAAGGTTTAAAGAGCTTCCAGTTTGGTGAACCAGAATTCTTCCATGTATTGCCATGCTGGACCTCAAAATTCATGGGGACAAAAGCTTCTTTGTTTGGGACCTCACCTATGTGTCTCTTCTTCTGGCTGTTGATTCATATACTTTAATATCCTTCATAATAAACTGGTAATTTAGTGAGTAAACTGGTGTCCTGAATCCTGTGAGCTGCTCAAGCAAATTAATCAAACCCAAGGAGGAGGTTGTGAGAATCTCTGATTTATAGCCAATAATTCAGAAGTACAGTACAGGTAACAACCTGGACTTGCAATTGTCATCTGGAGGGCAGTCTTGTGGGACTGAGGCCTTTACCTCTGGGTGAATTGGACCCAGTGATCCCACTTCTGGATATATATCTGAAGAAACCCCAAACACTAATTTGATAGCATATACGTAGTGCTGTGTTCAATGCAGGGTTAGTTACAGTAGCCAAACTATGGAAGCAACCCAAGTTCCCAGCAATAGATGAGTGGGTAAATTTGTGGTACATATATACAATGGAATATAAAAAACATAAAAAAGAATGAAACCTTACTATTTGCAACAGACATGGATGGACCTAAAGGATGTTATGCTCAGGGAAGTAAGCCAGAGGAAGACAAGTACCATATGTTTTCACTTAAATGTGAAATTTAAACAGCAAAATAAAGAAACAAACAAAACAGAAACAAACTAGTAGATGCAGAGAACAGATTGATGGTTGTCAGAGGAGAGGATGGTTGGGGGGCTTGATGAAAAATGTGAAGGATTAAGAAGTAAAAATTGGTACTTATGAAATAGTCACAGGAATGTAAAATACAGTATAGGGAATATAGTCAATAATCCTATCTAATAATAGAGTAACATGTAAATTACCATCACTCCGATACGCCCACGATTGGGTGGCGGGAGGCTGGGGGGCGGGATTCGGGGTGGCCTATCCGGCCATTGAGAGGCACGGATCCGCTGTCACTGAGGGGGCTACCCTGCTGTTGAGAGGTGCAGGGGGCGGGACTCCTGCCCCCTGTGCCTCTCAACGGCCAGATCCGCGGCCGCTGAGGGGGCCTGCCGCGGACACCCAGCTGCGCCTCTCAATGGCAGGGTAGCCAGGTGTCCGTGGCAGCCCCCCTCAGAGGCCGTTGAGAGGTGCAGGGGGCGGGAGTCCCGCCCCCTGCGCCTCTCAACAGCAGGGTAGCCCCCCTCAGCGGCTGCGGACCATCAAAAGTGGGGGAGCTGGGTGCCTGTCTGCTCCGGCACCAGCGGACAGGCACCCAGCTCCACCACAAAAAGCGAAAACGTGTAGGGGACCCTACACGTGCATGATTCAATCATGCACTGGGCCTCTAGTATTGTAATAACTATGTATGGTGTCGGGTGGGTACTGAAAATATCAGGGGGAACACTTTACTACAGACATAAAATTAATATTGAATGTAAACTGTCATTTAAAATTTAAAAATTTAGTTGAATCGTAGGACACCCAGCTGATGTCAGAGAATTGGTGGTATGAACACTTTAGAATTGGTGGTATAAATCTACACTTTAGAATTGTTGGAGCTGAATCTTACCTGGAAATTTTTATTCAGTAGGTCTAGGGTAGATTCTGGGAATATGTTTTAACAAGGGCTCCTAGTGATTCTTATCTTCTGGCAAATTTGGGAAACCATGATTAAAAGCATTATGCCCAGGAATTCACAATAAAGGCTTTGATCCCAAATGTGAAGTCTCAAACACACGTATCTAAATAGTACAGTGTATATAGGCTTTTAAAATTGTAATAATAAAATAGACCTTATATTTGAAGAGCATCCTATACTTACTTTATCACATATGCTATAAATATTACCACATTAGAATCTTTTAACAGCCTAGTAAACTGTTAAAAGGGTAGGTCAAGGAGTCTTGTACCCATTTTAGGGATGAGGAAACAATGCCAGGGTGTAGCTTATAGTATTATTGGAGAGAAAATAAATACACATTAAATGATGCAAGAACAAAACAAAGCAACATGCCTACTTTGTAAAAGAATACCTTATAACACAGAATACAAGGTCTGAGGAATATGGAGCCTAAAGGTTGCCTGGGCAAGTAGGAGTCCAAAACCTCCCAAAAGTAGGAGATACATCTGGGTTTGGAAACTTAGTTATTTCTTATGGTATCAGAAAATTTTTCTACACTGCATTCTCATGTGAACTGTACCAGTTACATTTTCTACAACTACATACTGTACCAAAAACCTGTCTGACCTGCAAGGGAAGTACAAGCTTTGGTCCTTTTGCAATGCTCTGCTGCCTAACCAGTTTGTGTTTGCAAAATGACATGTGGCTGGGTCAAGATGGAGATGACCTAGTGAAGGGAGGGTGGTTGTTATATGTGGCATGACTAAGAGGCTTTATGGGCCTACTTAGGGCCTCAGATGCTGTGGAGTTGAAGGATTTCATTTCATCCAGTTGTATTGATGTCTTTTCTGGATCAGGCATTGGTGCTGGCAGCTGAGGAATTCATTGTCTAGGTAGGAGGGAAAGGAAGACATATGTGTGGCTAGTGATGATGTAAGTCAGGAAGCATTGCAAAGCAGAATAAGCAACATTCTATGGTGATGGAGCAGGAGTCTTGGAAGTCCCATTTGTTTATTTTTGCTTTTGCTTCTCTTCCTCAAGGGGACATATAAAAAAAAGATATTACTCAGACTGATGTCAAATGGTTTACTACCTATGTTTGTTTTTCCTCTATGCGTTTTATGGATTCAGGCTTTACATTAAAGTCTTTAATCTATTTTGAGTTTATTTTTGTATATGGTGTAAGAATAGTGATCCAGTTTCATTTCTTGCATGTGTCTGTCCAGACCAGTTTCATGATACCACAAACTACTTAATGGGAGAATATTTTCTCAAATGATATATCCAATAAGTCTATTTCCAAAATATATAAGGAACACATGCAATTCAGTAACAAAAAATAAATAAACAATACAATCCAAAAATTGGCAGAGGACATGAAGAGCCATTTCTCCACAAAGACATATAGATGGCCAACAGATGTGAAAATATGCTCAACATCACTAATCATCAGGGAAATGCAAATCAAAAGCACCATAAGATATGTCCACCTCACACATGTCAGAATGGCTATCATTAATAGATAAACAAACAACAACAAAAAATCAACAAACAACAAGAGTTGCCTATGATATGGAGAAAAGGGAATCCTTGTGCACTATTGGTGGGACTGCAAATTGGTGCAGCCACTGTGGAAAACAGTATGTGGAGTCCTCAAAAAACTAAGAATACTAGTAGATCTACCATAGTACCCAGCAATTCCACTTCTGGGTACTTATCTGAAGAAAACAAAAACACTAATTTGAGAACATATATGCACCCCTGTGTTTATTGCAGCATTATCTTTAAAAGCCAACTTATGGAAGCAACCTAGGTGTCCATTGATAAATGAATGGATAGAGAATTGAATAGTATGCAGCTGTAAAAAGAATGAATTATTGCCATTTGCAACAACATGGATGAACCTAGAGGGTATTATGCTGCTAAGAAGTGAAATAAGTACAACAGAGAAAGACAAATACCATATAGTTTCACTTATATGTGGAATCTTTAAAAAAACACACAAAATAAATGAACAAAAATACTCATAGAAACAGAGACCAAAGGGATGGTTGCCAGATGGGAGGGCTTGGGAGAATGGGTGAAAAAGGTGAAGGGTAATCCTATATAATAAAAGCCTAGGTGGCATCACGCCTTCACGCGACACCCTCACGTCATCACAAGATGGCCGCCCCCACATTGTCACAAGATGGCTGCCACAATATAGCTGCCACAAGATGGCTGCCACAAGATGGCCATCACAACATGGCCACCACAAGATGGCCTGCAGGGGAGGGCAGTGGGGGCAATTGGGTCGGCAGGGGAGCAGTTAGGCATCAATCAGGTTGGCAGGGGACCGGTTAGGGGGCAATCAGGCTGGCAGGCAGAAGCAGTCAGGGGCAATCAGGCGGGCAGATAGGCAAGCGGTTAGGAGCCAGCAGTCCCGGATTGTGAGAGGAATGTCAGACTGCCAGTTTAGGTTCCAGATTGGAGAGGGTGCACTGGGCCTCTAATATAATTAATAATACTGTGATAGGTTTGCACTGTGACTGATGATTACTAGAATTACAGGGGTGATCACATTGCAAGATATAAAAATGTTGAATCACTATATTGTATATCTGAAAAAAATTTTTTAATGGAAAGCTTCACGAATTTGTGCAGGGGACATGTTAATCTCTGTATTGTTCCAATTTTAGTATATGTGCTGCTGAAGTGAGCATGTGCACCTGAAATTAATATAACTAATATAATATTGTACACCAACTATATTTAAATTTAACAATTAAAGAAATAGTTCTCAGGGGAGATCCTGGAAGTTTATTTGAGGACATGGTGTTTCCCCTGGCCCTTGAAAGATAGGTAGAATTGCATAGACAGAGAAGGACATTATTAAGTGGAGAGAATCTGTGAGAAAAGGCATCAGAAGCTTGAGCCCAAGGAATATCTCCTGGCAGCCCATTGCTTACGTGGGCAACTGGGGAGAATTCTTTGGGCCTTATGCTTATGGGGAGGGGACCTGTGGCAGCTGTACCTTGCTCTTCCTTTCAGAAATTAAAATTTAATTTTGATAATTCTATTTGTTTTATAGGACAGTCATAGTATTTTTAAAAAATATTTTTATTGATTTCAGAGAGGAAGGGAGAGGGAGAGAGAGATAGAAGATCAATGATGAGAGAGAATCATTGATCGGCTGCTTCCTGAATACCCCCTACTTGGGATTGAGCCTGCAACCAGGCATGTGCCCTTGATCAGAATCAAACCCAGGACCCTTCAGTCCACAGGCCAATGCTCTATCTACTGAGAAAAACCAGCTAGGGCTTGATAATTCTATTTTTAATGATACTTCAAGGGGCCTGTGGTTATTACTGACTGTATGGCCACCTTTTAAGGGAGATGATTTGAGGTAGCCAACACTGGTTGGATTTTCCCAGGCCCTGCTGTCTTTCATGGATGGTCAGTTGATTGGGTTAGAGTATTGGGTGCATCAGAGAAGGATTACAGAGGGCCTTATATCCCATGCAAAGGGGTGTAGGTACTGCTGAGACATCGGGAAGTTTTAAGTCACCTATACATCTTAGATAAATCCCTCTGATTGCTGTCTGGGAGATGGTGTAGACAAAAGCAAGGATAGGAAGAGAGCGTCCAAACAAGAGGCTAACTGAGAAAAAGGTCATGGGGCCTAAACAGACAGCACTGAAGATGGAGTGGAGAAATTTGGTCAATAGGACATGTCTCAGAGGTAGAATCAACTAGCCTTTGGTACTCACTGGATCTGTGAATGCCTGTAGGGGAGTAAGAATGTGAAAGTCAAAGGTTGCTGCATAACAAGTGCAAAGGCAGATGGCACTTCTGTTAAGTCTCTAGTCTCCTCAAGGAGCATAGAGAGGGGAGGGGAGAAGAGGGGAGGGGAAAAGAGGGAAAGGGAAGGAGAGGAAGGGAGGGAGGGGAGGAGGGAGAGACTGGTCAGAGACAGAAGGAAAAAGTTTGGAGCACTGAGAAGGAAGAAACCCAAAAGGCCAGGTGGCAGTAAGGAAGCCCCTCCCTCAGCTCAGGTCCCGCCCCCGGCTCCACCTCTTCTTCCTTTTCCCACCCACCCCATAACAGCAGATCTCGTCCTAGAGGGCGGAGAGAGGTGGCATTTGAGTCCTCCGGTATCCCAGCAGGCAGTGCAGCCTAGAGACGCTGACAAAGGACCGAAGGAGCAGTCGCAGCTTCTTTCCTTGGAGCCGGGTTTGCCGAGGTGAGAGTCCCCCACCGTCCCGTCACACACTCCTCCGACTTCGGGAAAACGTGGAAGTTACCTTGCCGAGAGACCCAATGGAAAGAACGAGCAGTTTCCAAATCCAGAGCCTGGCTCAGTGACTGA
Source organism: Eptesicus fuscus (assembly GCF_027574615.1). NCBI lineage: Eukaryota > Metazoa > Chordata > Mammalia > Chiroptera > Vespertilionidae > Eptesicus > Eptesicus fuscus. Next base: position 108,296,753 of record NC_072473.1, read on the forward strand.
CAGCAGGGCTCGGTGGCTCCAGGATGCGGGTGGGAGGTGGAGAGAAGGAATCTGATGAGGTTCTTTCTGCTCTCTCTCAATTGCCCTGCAGTATGCGGATCCCATCCTCTGGTCTGGCGGGCTCCTGTGTGTGTTTCTCGTGCACGGGCGGGCGGAGGCAGCAGGCTCGGGAACCTTGCTGTGCTTGCCAAACAGAGTTCGGTTACCCCCGGGGATGCGACTCTGGGGAGAACTCTTTGACGGATGTTTTGAGGAGAGCTGGGGGAGGGAAGTTGACTCCCTGTTTGGGTGACACCGTCCTTGCCTTTCCTCCAGCCCTACTGGCCCACTCGTTGAGCAACTGGAAGGAAATCGGCGGGTTTGGAGTGAGGCGTCCTGGGGTGGCTGGAGGAAGATGAAAGTGGGGTAGAGAGGCTGGGAGGGAGAACGAACGCCTTCTTGGAATGGTGGGGGTGGGGTGTAGGGGCTATGTGGCCTATGCTTCCCCCTTCCAGGACCTCTGCACGGATCCTGATTGTTGCACCAGCTGCTCGGCTGTAAACAGGCTCACATGACCTGTTTCACTTGGAGCCGGCCAGTGTGGGGATGGGGGCTGGAAAGGCTGGGCCAGGCCAATCAGGTGGAGCTGAAGTCCTAGGACAGACCTTTGATACTCTCTCCCCTGCCCTCCCGCCCTTAATCAGTGCTCTTAGGTTTCCCTTTCTGGGTAAAGTAACTGACATCTGTCCTCTACAGACTGTAGTAGCATTTCTGCACCCCGGGGTAGACTCAATGACCTCTCATATAGGAGAGCGAGAGGGCAAGTATTAGATGAAAACAGTCCCCGATTTTTTACTTCTGAAAGGAAATGAGATCGACGCAAACCTGAAAAATTGGATCTTTTGGGTCTTGCCTAAAAAGCATTCCTGTTCTCTAGGAATGCATTGCATTCTTAATATGAATTCCAGACAGGAAAAGGTCTACTTTTTCAGGCAGGGCACACATAGGGTTTAATATATTCTTGATGCTGAAAATCGTGTCCAAGTTTTCTAAGTGCTGGGAAATCTCTCTGACTATAAGATGCGATATTCAGGATATTGTATAAGGAATGGACACCAATTTTTAGATCATGGCATATTTGATATAAAGCAGTTGGAAGTTTGGAAAATGGGACCAAACGTGCCTTTAAAGTTGTTAACGTCTACATACCCAAACAGGATGGGAGTTTCTGAAGCACTTCTAGAACTCTCAAAGTAAGAGGTTTACTCAAATATCAGTATATTTGAAAATGTGGAATTTTGCCAATGAGGTAGTTATGTAGATTCCCGTTACATGTAATACATAATTAAATATAATGCACAATATTCAGTATACTGAATATAGCCAAATATAGGAAATAGAACAAATAGCTTATACTAGTAAAATAATTCATGTTTCTTCCCTTAACTTGTTTATGCACATTTGCTCCCCAAATACTTTTAATGGAACTTGTTACATTTAACTCTAATTCTTGAAAATATGAAACAATAAACTCCAAGAAAAGCTTCCTCATTCTCTACTAGACAAATAAAGTAAGTAATTTGCTATTCTTTTTCTGTTTTTAAAAAGTTTAGATGGAAAATAGGGGGGTTCATTTTTTAATTTTAATTTAAAATATATTTTTATTGATTTTAGAGAGGAAGTGAGAGGGAGAGAGTGATAGAAACATCAATGATGAGAGAGTCATTGATTGGCTGCCTCCTGCACACCCGCTACTGGAGGATCAAGCCTGCAACCTGGGCATGTGCCCTGACCGGAAATCGAACCCATGACCTCATGGTTCATAGATTGATGCTCAACCACTGAGCCATGTCGGCTGGGCAAAAATAGAGGAATTTAAAATCTTATCTAAAATTTAAAGGAGATTATCAGTATTGCTCTTAATCTGATTTTGCTACCCTATAGCATTCTGGAGAATCTTGCCCTACAATAAACAGATTAAGTGATTTGCTCTTTGAGGGCTTCCATTTCCTCATCTGTAATATGAAAATTTTGTTTTAATCTCCAGGGTCTTTTATAGTTCTCCAATTCCATAAAATAGTGCAGTTTTTTTATTGGGAATTATTCTTGGCCAAAATAAAATTGTCAAATAAGCCAAGATATTGATATCAACTAAAAGAACAATAAGTAACAAGAGGTATCCAGAGTCCTAATAGAAATAGAAATTACTGAATAGGTTGACCTGTACCTCTCTTTCTCATTCTCCTCTCCATCAGGAAATTGAAGATTGGCTCACCTAAATCCTATTTCCAAAATCAGAAATAACAGTTCCACTTGACTTTCTTGACCTTCATAGCATAGTACAAAGTCTGATTCTTTCACTCATTACAACTTTTTCCTGAAATAAGTGGGCTATGTGATCAGTGATGAATCTAGAATAAAAAGAAGGTGGTTCTAGCAGGGCCTCACCTTGGTAGTATCTTGGTTAGATCACCAGAACATTTTTTTTAACTTTGCAGGGTTTGAAATTTAATTTTTTCAGCACATCCAGAAATTACCCATCAATTTCAGGAATTGACTCACACTAATCAAACTTAAAAGATTTCTTTGTTAATATATGAATGCCAGTTTACTAACTTACAGTGAGAAGTAGAACTGCCAAGCAGACCAAGAGACACATGTGCAAGCCAGGGCACCCTTTGTTCTTGACACTATGGGAACACATAGATGTTGCTCTTGACCTTCCTTTATTCTGAATCATTCTTATAACATCTAGTGGTAAATACATTCAACAAGAGTACAACATGTTTTTATATAAAAGCCATTTCAGTAACACCTTTGTATGGATCTCTCCTAGTCTCTTGGGCCACCTGCAAAGCATCTCTAAAATATGTTCCTCTGCATTCCTACTTAATCTAGGCCCTCATCATCTCTCCATGCCACAGTGATTCAACAGCTTTTTTCTTCTCACTATGACTACTCTAGAGTCAGGTGCTGTGCTTAACTTGTCAGTGGCAACCAGCTTCCTGCTTAAGATCTTATCCAGCTAGTTCCCTGCTTAAAATCCTATGGAGGTTTCTCATTGCCTGAAGCAGTGGTTCTAAGTGTAGTATGCATCAGAATCATCTGGAGGGCCCCAACCCCAGCATTTCTTTTTTTAAAATTTTTTAAAATATATTTTTATTGATTTCAGAGAAGAAATGAGAGGAAGAGAGAGATAGAAAGATCAATGATGAGAAAGAATCATTGATTGGCTGCCTCCTGCACGCCCCCCTACTGGGGATTGAGTCCACAACCCGGGCATACTCAGCCGACTGGTAATCGAACTGTGACCTCCTGGTTCATAGGTCAATGCTCAACCACTGAGCCACGCTCAGTAGATCTAGGGTGGTACCCAAGAACCAGCATTTCTAACAAGTTACCAGGTGAAACTGCTGCTGCCAGCACCACATGTTGAGAAACACTGGCATGCAGAATCAAGTGTAAAGCCCTCAAACTTGGCTTACATGATTTATCTCCATCCACCTCCAGCTTACCTTTCCTGGCTTATCTCTTTCATACTACTTTTTAACCATAGGCAATGCCAAAGCTAATTTTAAGAGTCCCTTTCATGTATTTATACATATTCTTCCTGGAATTTATCCCTCTCCACTACCTCTGAAAACTCCTGTTTAAGGAAGACTGTTACTTTCTTTATGCTACCAGAGCATTTTATATCTACCAGCATTTTAACACTTACTACATCATATTCTAACTACTATGTGTATCTGTTTTTCCTGCTAACCGAGTTTTGAAGGGTGAGAGCATGTTTCCATCGTTTCCCCACATTCCATAGCACAGTGCTTGGTATATAAGTGCTCTGTCAATGTTTGTTGAATGAATTTGTGATTCTAAAACTTCTGAGAGTACTATATGTAGCAACATACATACTTCATATAATGAATTAGTATGGATTTTGCTTTGAGAATTGCACATCTTGAAATGAAGACATTGAGATATTGTAAAACAAATGTTGGAAATAACTAGCTTAAAAGAAATATCTCAAAAAAGACATTACTGGAGGACATCCTTATTTTTTAAATGCTTACAGCATGCACTACTCAACTTTACATCTTTTTTTGTTTGTTTGTTTTGTTACTTTTTTGTTGTTAATCCTCACCTGAGGATATTTTTCCATTGATTTTTCTTAAAATATACTTTTATTGATTACAGAGAGGAAGGGAGAGGGAGAGGGGTATAGAAAAATAAATGATGAGAAAGAATCTCATTGATCGGGTGCCTCCTGCATGCCCCCTACTGGGGACTGAGCCCACAATCTGGGCATGTGCCCTTGATCGGAATTGAACCTGGGATCCTTTGGTCCACAGGCCGATGCTATATCCACTGAGCAAAACCGGCTAAGGCTCCATTGATTTTTAGAGAGAGTGGAAGGGAGAGGGAAAGACAGAGAGAAATATCAATGTGAGAGAAACATCGATTGTTTGCCTCTTGCAGGAGCCCACAACCAGGACCTGGGCTGGGAGGAGCCTGCAACTGAGGTACATGCCCTTGACCAGAATCAAACCCAGGACCCTTTGGTCGACAGGCTGAGGCTCTATGCACTGAGCCAAACCGGCTAGGGCTCAACTTTACATCTTTAGTATGTAATAACTTATCACTACATATCATTTATAGCAGGCAATCCATTAGTAAGGTATCAGATTATACAAAAAACCTAGCAAATTTATAAAAGCAAAAGTATTTAATATTGAGCATTGAACTATTAAAAAAATATAAAGAGAATATTATAACATCACTTGTATAAGAGTTAACTTTAGGAAAATCCCAATAGATGATAGTGAAACTCAAAGAGGAAGATAACTGAATTTATGAAATGGGAAGGAAATAGAGGTTTTACTGCCATTGAGAGTAAAGCAAAAGAACTTGTTGCTGTTAACTGTTTCTTACTTACTTGGCATTGGCAAGGACTGCACCAAACATGGGGGAAGAAGATAGCCCCTGTGCCCAGATAAAAAAGAGCAGGCCTGGAGGTGGAGCTAGGAACCCTAATCAGAGTAAACACAAGAGCCAGGGACAGATAGTAAGTAGCTGGTGTTCTGAAGCCAAGGAAATGGGTCAGTAGTTTCTGTGCAAGTCTGTACTTTGAAACATCCCTGTCTGTTTCAAGCTTTGAACCACTTTATTATAAAAATACCCAAGTTTCACTTTTTTCACTTGATTTTTATCACGGCCTCCTCTTCTCAAAAAAGGAGGGACAACTGACAATATGATTTCTGTGGTCTTAACAGTTTTGAATATATGGTGGTAAAAGATATCGAAACTCCCCTGTTTATCTCAGTCTCATCTTTTTCTGGTCAAGCCAAAGTGAGGGGAACAGAAAATAATAAAATTTGGGGGGTACTGGTCTCCCTGGAATGATGGTAGAAAGTGTGTGTGATGATTTCAGTGTATTTAGGCCTTTATTGGGGGGTGTGGGAGTAGTTTGCAAACTGATCACAAGGTGGTGTACATACATAGGGTTTTCTTTCAAATTTCATTCAGAATTGCATTTCTGTACCTTTAGTGCAAGAGGGTGGAGGCGGCGGGAGGTGGGGGGGGGGAGGGTTGGCACGGAAGGGCAAGGTAGTTTTCCTATAGCACCAGCTCCCAGCTTCATAGTTTCCATGTAAGGTCGAGGGTATGGGGGTATGTTGGAGTCTCGTATTTCTTTCTTTTCTTTTATTTTTTTTTTGAGCCTGGTATTTCTAAACACTGTTGGCCCAGTTGGGCACTGAAGAGCCAGAGGAGCTGATGGGAGGGGAGGGAGATAGAAGAGAGGGAAGGAATGGGTAGAGACGGCTGGCCGTCTGTTCTCCTTTTACCCCAACCTATGGCAAGTAGCCACTATAGATTTACTGTTCCTCTAATTGGGATCCTTTGCCTGTCTTCGGATGAAGTGTGTTCACTTACAAGGAAGAAGTGTTACTTGATGAAGGAGACAAATATTAGTAGACACCTGTAGGTTAACTGATAAGCTCAGTATCTGCTAAGAGCCTAACACTGAGCTTGGGTATATGAAGGATGAAAATAAAACCCCACAGGAAAACAATATGGCACTATGCCTGAAGTCTGGGGAGTCAAAATTAATCCACACAAAACAAAAGTCAAAATAGCCAATCTATATGGTAAGTACATAATAGCCTGGCTGGCATGGCTCAGCAGTTGAACGTTGACTTATGAACCAAGAGGTCACGGTTCGATTCCTGATCAGGACATATGTCTGGGTTGTGGGCTTGACCCCCATTGGGTTGCATGCAGGAGGCAGCCAATCAGTGATTCTCATCATTGATGTTTATTTCTCTCCTCCCTTTCTCTCTGAAATCAATAAAGACATATTTTTAAAAACATAATAAAATCAGTGAGATCCATGTAGATCAGGGTGGTAGAAGAAGGCTTCAGAGAGAGGGGATTTGAATAAGGCTTTGAAGAATGAGGAAAATAATGGTGTCCAGAGAGAACAAATAAGATAAACCTTGGTTATTAATGACCTAATGAACATTTACTGATAGCCATAGCTATTTTATACTAGTAGGCAGGAAAAGAAAGTGTGCACATCTTAGTAAGTGGAATTGTCTCTTGATATTTTCTTTATAAAACTGAAAAGGAAACATATATATCAAGAGCTGAATTTTGGATCATCCTTTGAGAACTCTCTGGAAAATAAGGGACATTTTTAGAGATGAGGGCATGTGTGGATGTTAGCATTAGGGAGGCAGGACTTTTGAATTGAGACACAAAGGAGATGATGACTGTATAGGGAAGTGTGAGTGGTGACCAGACTCCTTCCACCAATACACTGGTAAGTCCTTTACTTACCCTGGGCCTGCTATCCTCAGCAGGAAAATGAGAAGGCTCAGGAGCTAACATTCTTTGATTTTGTGCATGCTTTTATGAAAACAACCTTAAAAATAAACTAGAGGCCTGGTGCATGGATTTGTGCACTGGTGGGGCCCCTCGGCCTAGCCTGTGGGGATCGGGCCAAAGCCAGCTCTCTGACATCCCCCGAGGAGTCCCAGATTGCAAGAAGGCGTAGGCCAGGCCGAGAGATTCCACTGGTGCACGATTGGGGCTGGGAAGGGACCACAGGAGGGCTCCAGGGCATGTCCGGCCTGTCTCGCCCAGTTCCAAAGCTGCTGGACCCCAGCAGCAAGCTAACCTACAGGTCAGAGCATCTGCCCCCTGGTGGTCAGTGTGCGTCATAGCAAACAGTCAAACAAACAGTTGGACACTTAGCATATTAGGCTTTTATTACATAGGATTTTCATTAAGGTTTTATTGGCTCAGAATATTATCACTCCCCAGAATTTTTGTACCTTATTGTTTTGCAATATGGACTGGAGTGAAAAAAGTATTAATCTCCAGAAAACCATCAATTAAAGGCAGGTGTTAGTTTCATTAGGTTTGCTGGCAGAGTCTCTGAATTTGCCCTGGTGACCTGGTGCTAATTCTTCCCTAATTTCCACTGGTTGGACTTTAGGAGGTAACATATCTTTGCCAAGATATGTGAGAAATGGAATTAGGAATCTGAAAAGAAATAATAAACTGCTCAAAAAATACTTATAGTGACCAGGGGATAGACAACCTATTCATGATTTGTGGGGAAATGTGTACATATTCAAGTGGTAAAGAGAAAGCTTAAAAATTAAAACAAAAATTTCTACTAAGCCAAAATATATATAAAGCTAGTAAAATTTCTACTCTGGCCTGTGACGATTAACTTCTCCTTAAGGTTATTTCATGGTTAGCTCTATAATCCATCTTATATCCTTTATAACAAAAAGTTTTACATTTTTTTCCAGGTTTGCAAGTTATCTTAAATAAACCTTTGTTTTTTCTCATTGTAAGAGTTTGTGGTACACAAAATTATTTTAAATAATTGAAATAATTCTATTTTACACACAGTTTTAAGGTTTTTCAGTGTTATTAAAGGATCATAAATTGGAAATACAATTAAAAGGGGTTTTTCACAAATTGTTTCTAAATTCCTCCTTGTGTTTCAAAATTCCTTCTTGTGTTTCAAAATTGGCACCTTTTTCAAATTAGGCCCTAGGAGAGTTGTTGTGTAACTCGAACTTAAAAAAAAAAATTTGAGCCCTAGCCTGTTTGGCTCCATGGATAGTGTGTTAGCCTGTGGACTAAAGGGTTCTGGGTTCAATTCTGGTCAAGGGCATGTACCTCAGTTGCAGGCTTGATCACCACCCTGGTTGGGGTAGGAGCAGGAGGCAACCAATCAATATGTCTCTCACATCGATATTTCTCTCTGTCACTTAGCCTCCCTTCCACTCTCTCTAAAAATCATGGAAAAAGATCCTCGGGTGAGGATTAACAACAACAACAAACATTTGAATAGGTATTCACAGTGTTCAGAATTTTAAAAATGCAAAAGGGCATCTGGAGAAAACACTCCCACCTTTGTTCCTGGCCACTCAGTTTGCCTCTCCAGGGGCAACCCTGGCTATCCTACCATTGATATTTTACCCATTTCCAAGAAAATAGGTTTGCATATTCTTTTATCTCCCCTTTCCACACAAATGGCAGCATGCTCTACACTCTGCATTGCACCTTGCTTTCTCACTTAATGCTACACTTGAAGATCAGTCCAAATGCATATTATACAAAGAGCTTCCTCTTCTTGACAGATATCTGGTATCCCAACACATGGCTATATCATGTGTTATTTAATGAATCTACTATTAATGGATAGTTGGGATGTTTCCAATCTTTTGCTAGCTCTTACTGAGTGTTTCACATAAACTTTATTTAATCCTTAGTGATGAAGAAAAAACAAAAACAAAATATCTTTCACATACACTATTTCACACAGGACGAATATTTATACCAGATAAATTCCTAGAACTAGAATCTAGATTTGAGGGTATGTGCATTTAATTTTGGCAGGTATAGTGGATGTGCCAATTTATATCCATGCCAGCAATGTTAAGAACATACCTGATTGCCCCCACCATGTGCTATCAAACTTGTTGATTTTTGCCAATCAGATAGGTAAAAACTTTTATCAGTATAGCTTTAGTTGGTATTTCTCTTGTGGGTGAGGTTATACAACCTTTTGTAAGTTTAGGAACAATCTGTATATCATTTTCTATAAATTATTATAGAGTTTGCTCATTTTTATATTGAGTTGTCTTTTGGTAATGATTTGTAGGTTCTTTATATATATTATTTAATCCTTAGTGATGAAGAAAAAACAAAAACAAAATATCTTTCACATACACTATTTCACACAGGACGAATATTTATACCAGATAAATTCCTAGAACTAGAATCTAGATTTGATTAGATTCTAGTTCTAGGAAAATTAGACATTGCCTATGCTATGAATTGAAAATGTTCTTTTGGCTTTGCTTAATAAGTATTTTGCCATGCAGAATTTTAAAAGTTTTAATATAGTTGAATTTACCAAATATTTTTTTTTTGGTTTCTGGTTGTTAGAAAGCCTAATTTATAAAAAAGAAAAATATTTCCCAAGATTTCTAGTGTTTTATGGTTTTCTTTCTCTTTTAAAAAATATGTCTTCATTGATTTTAGAGGAAGGGAGAGGAAGAGAGAGAGATAGAAACATCAATGATGAGAGAATAATCGAATGACTGCTGCATGCCTTCCACTGGGGATTGAGCCCACAACTGGGCATGTGCCCTGACTTCCTGGTTCATAGGTTGATGCTCAACCACTGAGCCATACCAACTGGGCTATGGTTTTATTTCTTTACATTTAAAGCTTTGATCCATTTGGAATTTGCCATAATCTTAAAATTTTATAAGGAGTAAGGTACAAATTCAACTATCTTCTGCAAATCAGAGATTCCACCTTTTATCATAAGCTAAATTTTCATCCTAACAGTTTTAGAATGAGATGTTGAATTTTATACAAATTTGGATGTTCTATTCCTAATAGTCAAGCTTACAAAGAAAGTAATTATGTCAGTAATCATCAGTGAGAAGCAAATTAAAACAACAATGTGGTATCACTTCACACCTGTCAGAATGGCTACCATCAACAAATCAACAAATGACAAGTGATGGTAAATTGTGGAGAAAAGGGAACCCTAGTACACTACTGGTGGGTATGCAGACTGGTGCAGCCACTATGGAAAACAGTATGGAGTTTCTTGAAAAAATTATGGGACTGACATTTATCCAGTGATCTCATATCTAGGAGTATATACTTAGAAATCCAAAACACCAATCAGAAAGAATGTATGCACTCCTATTTTCATAGCAGTGCAATTTACAATAGCTAAGACCTAGAAATAGCTCTAGTGCCCGTTAGTAGATAAGTGGATAAAAAAGCTGTGGTACATTTGCATCATGGAATCCTATGCAGCAGTAAAAAATGATATCTTACCCTTTGAGACAGCATGGATGGACCTGGCTAAGTGAAGTAAGCCAGTCAGAAAAAGATAAGTATCACATAATCTCACTCATATGTGGAATCTAAAGAACAAAATAAACTGATAAACAAAATAGATCCAGAGACACAGAAGCATGAAACAGACTGTTGAATTTCAAAGAGAAGCTGGGGGTAGGTGGGGCGAGATTAACCAAATAATTTATATGCATGTATACATAACCCATGGACACAGACAATGGTGTGATGAAGGCCTGGAGTAGGGGGTGGGTGTTGGCTAAAAGGGGTCAATAGGAAAAAAAGGGGGGCATCTAAAATACCTTTAACAAGAAAGATAAATTTAAAAAAAAATAAATAGGGCTGAAACTGGTTTGGCTCAGTGGATAGAGCGTCGGCCTGCGGACTGAAGGGTCCCAGGTTCGATTCCGGTCAAGGGCATGTACCTTGGTTGCGGGCACATCCCCAGTGAGGGGTGTGCAGGAGGCAACTGATCGAAGTTTCTCTCTCATCGATGTCTATAGCTCTCTCTCCCTTCCTCTCTGTAAAAAATCAATAAAATATATTAAAAAAAAAGAAATAGGGGAGCAGAAAAGAAAATAATTATAGAGCTTATTATTTTTTAGCTTATTATTTTCTATTAAATAAGATACCACACTTCTGAGAGTACATTATCCAAATGCAAATGTGTATGGCTCTTAGGAAAAGAAAGAAATTCATGGCAAATAAAAATTCAAAATTAGAATTATGTAATCAGATGCTTTTCAGAATAATCTTAGTTTAATTTTATTGAAATGGATTGTTACTTTGGTATAGCGGAAAGAATACTGGACTAAGAAGCAAGAGGCTTGCTGACATTTTTTGTTTTAATCTGGTTTCTTCCTAATTTAATAAAACAACAAACAGAACATTGCCTGGCCTAGAATAAGTACTAAAAGTTTTACATATATTTATAATTATTTTAAATCTTTATTGTTGCAAGTATTACATATGTCCCCCTTTCCCCCCCATTGACCTCTTCTATCCTGCCCCCACCCCAGGCCTTCACCACCCTATTCATTCAGTGTAAGTGATTAATGAAAAAAGTTTGAAATTTCTTATGAATCATACAAATGTTAAATGTTACAAATAAAAATTGACAGGCAAAATGGGGGACATCTGTAATACTTTCAACAACAATGATAATAAAAAATGTTTAAAGCTCCTTTCAGCTCAGTAAAAAACAACACTGTTATGAGCTATATGCATGCTATGAAATGTATGGACATAAAGTAGCATGATGATCTGCGGGGAAGCACTTGGTTGGAAAGTCTGTAAGAAGGATTCTTTGAAAGATCAGAGGTCTCTAGGGGGACCTTGCCAAAGGCCGCAGACCCTGCCTTGACTTTTCCAAACAAGTCTGAGCCCCCAGGTGTTTTGCTTGAATCTTTATATTTAGACTTCAAAATGTCCTTGCTTAAAGGACACTACAGACGCATGTGTCTTCTCAAGGATGCTTACCCTGCTGATAGTATCTAATAGTTAATTTCAGTTCAAGCTGTTGTTACAATAAAAGCCTAATGAGGCAGGTGAATAAGGCTGTTTGGTTGCTATAGCCAAGCAGTCCCTTAGCCCTCTCTTTCACAGAAACAATGTGTCAGAGTAATCATTCTTCCATTGTTCAGGGTCTGCCAGTTAGTCCTGGCAAGAATTATCTAGGAGAGTGTATGAATTATGACTTTTTTTTAACTGACAGTATTTTTTTGCTTTAAAAAAAAAACTTTACTGTTGAGAGTATTGCAGATGTCCCCCTTTCCCCCCAATTACCCCCTTCCAACCAGTTCCTGCCCCATCCCAGGCCTTTACCACTCTATAGTCTGTTGTCCATAGGTAAGATCTTTGGTTAATCTCTTCCCACCCCTCCCCCCTTCCCTCTGAGATTCATCAGTCTGTTCCATGCTTCTATGCCTCTGGTTCTGTTTTATTCACCAGATTATTTTGTTCATTAGATTTCTTGTTAATTTATTTTAATTTTTAGATTTGATTGTTGATAGATATGTATTTAGTGCCATTTTATTGTCTGTATTTCTTCTTCCCTTCTCCTCCTCCTCTTCCTCCTGTTCCTTCTCCTTCTCCTCTTCCTCTTCCTCTTCTTAAAGAATACCCTTAACATTTCATGTATTACTGTGTTTTTTTTTCTTTTCTTCTTTTTAATATATTTTATTGATTTTTTACAGAGAGGAAAGGAGAGGGACAGAGAGCTAGAAACATCGATGAGAGAAAAACATCGATCAGCTGCCTCCTGCATGCCCCCACTGGGGATGTGCCCATAACCAAGGAATGTGCTCTTGACCAGAATCGAACCTGGGACCTTTCAGTTCGCAGGCCGATGCTCTATCCACTGAGCTAAACAAGTTTCTGCGTATTACTGGTTTGGTGGTGGTAAACTCCTTTAGCTTTTTCTTGTCTGTGAAGCTATTTATCTAACCCTCAATTCTTGTAGGTCCTTGCTATTCATCACTTTGATATTTCTTGCCACTCCCTTTTGGCCTGCAAAGTTTCTGTTGAGAAATCAACTAATAGTTGTAGGCACTTCCTTGTAGGTAACTGCTTTTCTCTTGCTGCTTTTAAGATTCTTTGTCTTTAACCCTTGTCATTTTAATTATGTTGTCTCTTGGTGTGGGCCTCTTTGGGTTCCTCTTGTTTGGACTTCCTAGACTTGTAAGTCTGTTTCTTTCACCAGGTAGAGGAAGTTTTCTGTCATTATTTCTTCAAATAGGTTTTTAATAGCTTGCTCGCTCTCTTCTCCTTCTGGCACTCCCATAATGTGAATGTTGGTATGCTTGAAGTTGCCCTAGATCAGTGATGGCGAACCTATGACACGCGTGTCAGCACTGACACGTGTAGCCATTTCTGATGACACGTGGCCGCTGAGGCGGCCGCATGCCGAGGATGAAACATTTGCTGCTCCTGAGGATGAAACATTTGCGAAATAATGTTTTTTCCTCAAAGTGACGCACTACCCGAGTTATGCTCAGTTTTTTGGCGAAGTTTGACACACCAAGCTCAAAAGGTTGCCCATCACTGCCCTAGATGCTCCTTACACTAGCTTCATATTTTTGGATTCTTTTTATTTTTGTTCTTCTGATTGGTTGTTTTTTGCTTCCTTGTATCCCAAATCAAATCCCATTGATTTGATTCTCTGAATTCTCTACTTTACTGTTGAGTCCCTGTAAATTATTCTTTATTTCAGTTAGTGAATGCGTGATTTCTGACTGGTCTTTTTTATGTCTTTGACATTCTTACTAAGATCCTTGAAAGTCTCACTAAGTTCCTTGAAGCTCTCATTAAGATCGTTGAGTAATCTTATAACCATTGTTTTGAACTCTGTATCCAGTAGTTTGCTTGTTTCCATTTCTTTCATTTGTGACATGTTTCTTTGTCTCTGCATTTTGGCCGCTAACCTGTGTTTGTTACTATGTATTAGGTAGAGCTGTTATGTTTCCTGGAGTTGGTAGAGTGGCCTTTTGTAGTACATGTCCTATAGGTCCCAGTGGCTCAGCCTCCCCAGTCACCTGAGCTGGGCACTCTAGGTGTGCCCTTGTGTGGGCTGTGAGCTCTGTCTTGTAGTTGAGCCTTGATTGCTGTTGGCCTCTCTGGGAGCAGTTGACATTCAGGTCAATTGGTTTTGAGGACCAGCTTCAACTACAGTGGAAGAGCTGCTGTGCAGGAGGCAAAGCCCAGCTGTGGAGCAAAGCAGGCTGGTACTGGTGCCAGGTCTTGGGCCTTTTAGTGATAGGTTTGGGGCATGCTGTCACCAGCTGCAGCTTGTTTGACAGATTTTAGCAAAATCTGAAGCCTGAGCCAGGACAGACCATTCATATGGAAAAGCTGTTGCAAACAGCTTGGGTGGGGCTGTAAATTGGGTTGGGTGGGATCTCAGGGAATCCCCAGGGTGGAGCAAACAGTGTGCTCTAGGCTGGTTGAGACTCAGCTATGGATGCCAGTCAGCCCTGCAACAGGGGAGGTTCCAGACCAGGAACAATTACCCTTGCTGCACCCCTGTCTGGGAGAAAGCCACCTCCGAGTTTCTGTCCTGATGCCAAACAATGGACCATGTAAGTTCGTGTGATGGCCCTTTAAGAGGAGCACCTGGGTCTCCAGCAGCCTCCTTGTCATTCAACCACAATCTCTGCTGGGTTTTACTGCCCAAAGTTACGGGGACTTCTCTTCCTAGCTCTGGAACCCTGGGCTGGGGGGGACTGGGGTGGGGTTTGGACCCCTTACTCCTCAAAGGCAGCCTCCACACAATCTCCCTCCCAATTAAAAAACAACACACTTGGGTGTTGGCTGGGCTAACCTGTTCCATGCCTCCACCCCTCCTACCTTCCTACGAATCTCAGTGTGCTTTCTTCTTTACTTTTCTAGTTGTGTGACTTCCATTCAGTTAGCTTTCAGGCAGTTCTTTTTTTGTTTATTTAATCTTTTTTATTCAGGCTGTTCTGAATGATGGCTGTTCTGTATATTAGTTGTAATTTTGATGTGGCTGTGGGAGGCATTGAGTACAGGCATTTACCTACCCTGCCATCTTGGTTCTCCTGGCAGTATTTTTAGATGCTTTTTAGGTAAAGAGAGAGGAAGGGAGAGAGAGAAAGAAACATCGATTTTTGTTTCACTTATTTATGCATTCATTGGTTGACTCTTGTATGTAGCTCGACCAGGGATGGAACTGCAACTTTGGTGTATGGGGACTGAGCTACCCGGCCAGGGCCTTGATTAGGACCTTTTTAACATTCTTTCTTACCTTCATGTTTCTGCATCTTTGCTTATGCTGTTCCCTCAGTCAGAATACCCTCTGTACCTATCCCCAACCCCTACCCCTAGCATAGAAGTGTGTATCCTTTTCTTTAAGAACTACCTCAAGTGCTATCTCCTGGCCTCTCTTCCAAGTAGAATTATTCATGTACTAGTAGTCTTCTAATCCCCTAGTACTTAATATACAATAGTATGCATTATAATAGAGGCAGCTTTAATATTTATTTTATCAGTGAGACTTGAGTTTCTTGAGGACAAGGCCTGTGCATTATTTATCTTTGTATCTTTGTGCAGCTCCTGACATAGTGCCAGGCCTATATATAATAGGCATTCAGCTGAAAGAAAAGGATAAAAATTTGCATGCATGACTATACAGTATCCTATTTGATAAAAGTGGTAAAGGCTTAAATCAGAATCACAGCATGTGCACTCTAATAGCCGGTAAAACAACAAAAAAAAATTAATCATTTGTTATATTTACTTTGAATATATGAGAACTTGAAAGCAAACTATTAAATACTTATCACTTATTTTAAATGTCTGATCTACAGGGTGAAAATCAGGTATTTTCTGTGATTGTATGGTTTAGCTTTTGTATTTTATTTGAAAAAGTCACACAGGGTACTAGCTAAGTAATGTTGTTTCTTGAAATTAGATTAGGAGACAAATACAGAAACATTGCACTTATCAATCAGACTTATGCCAGTTACAACTGTCTGGAACATATTCAACAACCCCCGAAGGAATCCAGAAAGGTCTTTAAAGTTGGAAGAAGAAAATAGCTCTCAAAAAGTCTGTGCACTTGATGTGGAGGGGCGCGGGAGGCACAGTGCCACTCACATACCAAGACCTACTTACTGACTTTGAAATTTCATAGAAAACTCCATGGACAGTTTGGATATTCAACTTCCCTCCCAGACATTTTTGCTTATCTTCGGTTTTGGTAGAAAAAAAGATTGAAATAACTCTGCCATCCATGCTTCCTGAAGGCACTATAGTATTGTTGAGATGAGTATGAAAATTATTCTCAAGTTTTTCTTCCATAAACCATGGAAACTTGCTTTGTTCTATATATTTCTTGTTCTATATTTTTTTAGTCTTTAAGAATTCTGAGTGGCTCATATAAGATTGGTGGAGGGAATACTTACTTTATTTAAAAAATCTGAAATTTAAAAAGAGTGATGTCTCTTTGATCTCATCTCTTTGAAAGGGGGCGATTAAATTGAGGTACAAAGCCTTTATTCCCTCATTCAGGTATTAATGTTATTTGTCGTAGGTTGAAACCTTGAATGTGAAAGGAACATGTATAAATTTCTTTGCTGAGTTAGCTAAAAGCTGTATAAGTAAGCCTAGAGGAAAAGTCAAAAGGCTTGTTTAAATTATTTGGGGGTCTCTTTTAATGCACGCTAAACATGCTTTTTCATGGTGGGACAACAAATGAAAACAGGTATCATTCAGTTTTCTTTCTCTCTTCTCTTTCTAGATTGCCAAAATGCTTTGGAATTTTTAACTGACTTTAAAGAAAGTCCAAAATAGAGTCAAGACTGTGAAAACAGAAGCTGCAGCAAGGGGGATTCAGTGCCAATGCATCAACAAAAAAGACAGCTAGAGTTAGTGCAAGGAAATCTTCCTGTTTTTGTGTTTCCCACAGAGCTAATATTTTATGCAGATGACCAGTCAACACATAAGCAAGTGTTGACTTTATATAATCCCTATGAGTTTGCCTTAAAGTTCAAAGGTGAGTCTCCTAGGTCTATTTGATGGCTTTAACTAGTCCCTACTAATTTTTTTACTTGTAGAAACTAATGTTTTTAAAAAACACTAATGGTCATTGTGACTTTTTCTTTCAGTTTTGTGTACTACTCCAAATAAGTATGTTGTCGTTGATGCTGCAGGTGCAGTAAAGCCTCAGTGTTGTGTGGATATGTAAGTCCCAATCACTTCCTGGTAACATGTTTTAAATGTGTTAATACTTATATGTTTAACTTGAAAAGGTTTTTTCTTGAAGCTATTCCCACATAGGCATTTATTATACTTTGATTTTTTTGCTGAAAGTTTTAGTCTATCAAAATTCTTGGGGAGGTAGTAAAGGGTAAAGGGAGTGAAATATATGGTAATGGAAGAAAATTTGACTTTGGGTGGTGCTCACACAATGCAGTACACAGTTGAGGTATTATAGAATTATACACTTGAAACCTATATAATTTTATTAACCAATGTCAAACCAATAAGTTGAATTAAAAATAAAAATAAATTCTTGCTAAGTTACTAATGGATTCTAAATAAGTCAAACAAATACTTAATAATATTTCATTATGTTAGTACTGATGTATGTTAATATTTCTGTGAACATTTCCTCATTGTTGTGCTTTTAGTTATAATGGACATTTATGAAGGTAAAGTTTTAACTTATTCCTTTAAATTTCTCTAGCTATAATAAGAAATTCAACTTTCTTTGGAACATCTTGCTATTATAGTGAAATTTGGGAAAAATAATACTACTACACTCTCAGGACAACAGTAATATAAGTTCATCCAAAATGATTCAGCTAATAAGCTTTGAAGTTAATCTATATAAACAGGAAGCAAGTGCATAACTACTCATCTATAAAAGGTTATCTGAGCTCTTCTAGATAATTTCTTCTTAGAGTGCCAGATAAATGACTGTTTGTTCAGGCTGTTCATACTTAATTTTCACTTTAGAACTGGTGATGACCAGATGGATCCATTGAACAGCCCTTAATTTAAGCCACCCAGTAAACTGTATTTGTTTAAATTTTCTGGGAGAATGAGAAGCAGAAGTCTTTTCTTTTTAATAGACTTACAACATTAAAATGATGTATCTTTAAGAATGTGTTTTTGCACATTTCTTTTTATTTTCATTCAGTACAAAATAAGCAAGGACTATTCCAAAGAAATGTAGTTTCTAGCCAAATAAATGTGTTACCTTTGACCTAGTTATTCTGTGTTCCTTATTAAGAACAAAGTAAAATATATAGAATTTCAGATAATTCATAAAAATTGAAGTGCTTTATACTCTTTTCAGAGAGATACAGAAGTGTATTGTTAGCCTTCTGTTGGATTGGTCAGACTGGATTACTCATGCAAATGCTTATTTTTATCTGCATTCATGGATTTTAGATTTTAAGTCTAGGGTGAGGTTTGTAAAATGTGTTAATATTTTTGAATAAGTGGCAATAGAAAATTTATGAGACTTTTGTGGAGGAAGAAACAATTTCATATATCTTATTTAGTAAATATTACTATATTCAGATATCCAGAAAAAAAGTCATTGCCAAAAGGAATTTTCTTTGCCCACAACTTGGGCATGTGCCCTTGACTGGAATCGAACCTGGGACCCTTCAGTTCGCAGGCCAGTGCTCTATCCACTGAGCCAAACCAGCTAGAGCTGCCCATCATATTTTACTTTTATTCTCTATTTTAGAGTATGTGCTTTCATAAAATATTTCAGCAGTACCTATTTCCTTTTGGGTTATACTGTGATTTTTTAAAAAGCCTCATTAGCAAATCTCTGTATTTGAATACTTGGTTATAATCAGTTAATATTATTTTAATGTATGAAATCTCTTGCTGAATTCTGTTTGACAGCCCCCCTGAAACCTAAACAGCATTTGTTATTTTTTAATGTTTTCAGTGTGATTCGTCATAGAGATGTTCGATCCTGTCACTATGGAGTAATAGACAAATTCCGTCTCCAAGTTTCCGAACAAAGCCAGAGAAAGGCTTTAGGAAGGAAAGAGGTTGTGGCTACTCTTCTCCCTTCTGCAAAAGAGCAACAAAAGGAAGAAGAGGAAAAAAGAATAAAGGAACCATTAAGTGATAGCTTATTTTTTGAGCAGTCTTTTCAACCAGGTAATTTTGGGTTGTTTTAAAGCTCTTTTGAGGTCTTACACATTTCTAACTTTAAAATAGTCAGGGAGCTAAGAATAATTACTAGAAAAATAATGTGTTGCTTTAAAACTAATCAACTACTTTTGAAACAGAACCTAGAGATCAGGTACCTAAAATTGAGCTGAGGCCTAGAGCTGGATTTTCAGAGGAGAGGACTAGAGGATGCTGTAAGGAGAAGGCAAATGTTCCCATAATATTTAAATCTATAAAACCTGAGAATGCAGGCACTGTACTTTATAATGCTATCATAATTTGGCAATTGTTTCTGTGACTTTTCTATATCCTTTCTCATTTAATTAGTTTAAAGAAGGAGAGAGAGATTGTGTTTGGCAATAGGCCAAGCTTGGTGCACTGTTTATATTATTTTTGAAAAAAAAGTCATTAAAGTTGAAGTTAATTAAACTAAGTAGATTATAATATCCCCTGTGGGCTATTGATTCAATCCCTCTCTATTCCCCATTTTCTTCCAGCTTAGATATATAGAAGTGTTATGATATATTAGAGGCCCGGTGCATGATTGAATCATGCACGTGTAGGGTCCCCTACACGCTGTTGCTTTCGATCGCGGGGGAGCTGGGTGCCTGTCTGCTGGTGCCGGAGCAGACAGGCACCCAGTTCCCCCGCTTTTGATGGTCCCCGGCTGGATGTGAGCTCGCTGCCCCAGAGGCCCCTTCTGTGCCGCAGCACAGCCATGGCGCAGACGCTGAGCTCGAGCCGCCGCTGGCGACGCGAGCTCAGCGTCCCACTGGCCCAATCGGCTACCCCAGCCACCCCGAGTCCCGCCCCCTGTGCCTCCCACTGGCCCAATCATGGGCGTAGCGGAGTGATGGTAATTTACATATTACCTTTTATTAGGTAGGATTCTTTCAACATTGACAGTATCCTCATCTTCAACTCTTTGGACATCTTTCCCTCTCCTTCTTAATTTTTCATTATCTCCCTCCAACCCCATTAAAAGAGGAGGTAGATAAATTTTCCATAGAAAATCATGGGAACTTTTTGATAGTGATATATAAATGTGATAGCAGCTACCCTTGAAATTGTCACATAAAGTCTACTTGTCATGATATTAATTCATAGATTCCCTATCAGTCTGTTCATCTTAGCATGTTTATTTTGATAACACAGGGAGTAATGCCTCTTTGATTTACTGTAGGCAAGGCTTCTCAGTCCATGTAGGGAGTGCCCAGATTTCCTGGTGATAACAAAACTAGGGACTGGGGAGTAGCTAGTAGATTGATTTCTTCTTAGCAACTGTTATTGATTGACAGGACCAGCTTTTCTTATTTTGAAGCTGAAAGAGACCCTTTGTCAAATGCCACTTTAACCTTAGATCAATATTAAGTTGACTTATAAATATTTATGATATTCAAGATTCCCCTTTCACAATGCTTTCTCTAGAACAAGAAAGGCCATAAAATGAACATTTGTTTTTTATGTTAAATTCATAATTTAAGTTAACTGTCACAATATTTTTAATTTAATTAAAAAAGGCCCGCTGCTTGTGGCTATAGACGCTTATGGCATTCAAATGTTTAAAAAAGTGATCATTGGAACTCATTTGTATTTAACAGACCAGTTTAATAGCCAAGAATAAGAGTTAAAAGTTTAGTTATATTTTTATCCTCTTTTATTTTTATTTTTAAATATATTTTTATTGATTTCAGAGAGGAAGGGAGAGGGAGAGAGAGATAGAAACATCAATAATAAGATAGAATCATTGATTGGCTGCCTCCTGCACGCCCTCTACTGGAGATCGAGCCCACAACCTGGGCATGTGCACTTGACCGGAATCGAACCTGGGACCCTTCAGTCCGCAGGCTGATGCTTTATCCACTGAGGCAAACCAGTTAGGGCTATCCTCTTTTATTTTTAAGTGTATGAGAATTCAGGTGAAAAATTATCCTGAAAGGCTAAATAATTACAATGTATATTAATTGAGCATTTTGTTCTTACTTTATTTTTATATTGAATCTTTGGTATCTGAAATATATTAAAGTATTCTTCTAATTGTAAAATTGGAGTAGATAAATAAATGAAATTAGGTGATACTGGAATAACACGTGGTGATCTCTGTTTTGAAAAAAAAAAATCCATGTCAGGAAGCTCAGTGAAAGCAAGGCCTCTTATTTGTCTGGTGTTCCATTATGTCCTCGGCACAGAATAAAATTGTCCTTCTGTACCCAAGGATGACTGGCTCCAGAACCCCCGCCCCCCAAATACTAAAATCAACAGTTGCTTAAGTGTCTTATTTGGCCCTTCGTATCATGGGTTCCCCATCCTCCAACTGCAAATCAATGGTTTGTTGAATCTGTGGCTGACTATAGCTTTACTGAACTTCTTCTTTGGTAGGGTCTGTTGGTTGGCTTTCTTTATCTTACAAGGTTTCCACTGCTATGGACACTCTAGAGCAAGGGCAATATGTTTCTAATAGGGAATTGAGTAAAGTTTTCTTCTTTAATAGAGTGTAATGGTGACTGATTTAGTCTATGTTGACAAAGTGCTATTTTAAACTTCTGTTTATTTTTTTAATACAGTCATGTGTCACTCAATCACTGGGATACATTCTGAGAAATGTGACATTAGTCAATTTTGTTGTTCAAACATCATAGAGTGCACTTACACAAACCTACATAGTATAGTCTACTACACACCTAGGCTATATGGTATTGCCTATTGCTTCTAGGCTACAAACCTGTGTAGCATGTTAATGCACAGAACAACACAAGATTAAATCAAGCACAAGAGAAAATGATGCAATCAAGAGACATGGAAAACATAAGACCTGTGAGGCTGCTGTTGCCTACATAACATGGCATACTATTTTACAGCAAACTCTAGAGTAGAAAGAGTATACTATAAAATAATGATAAAAATTATATGTAGTATAGTAAATACAGAAGCCAGTAACATCATCTTTTACTATTATTATCAAGAATTATGTGCTGTACGTAATTATATGTGCTGTACTTTTATACAAATGGTAGCTCAGTAGGTTTGTTTATACCAGCAGCACCAAAAACGTGTGAGTAATGTGTTGTGCTATGACACTGTGATGGCTACAATATCACTAGGTGATAAAAATTATTCAGTTCCATTATAATCTTATGGAACTACAGTTGTATATGCAGTCTGTAGTTGACCAAAACATCAGATTTGGCACATGACTATAGTGAATTATGTGTGATTTCCTGTATATAGGATTCTCAGGTTTCCCATTAAGTTTTTCTGAACTAAATTTTTTAAAATATTTTTATTGATTCCAGAGGGGAAGGGAGAGGGAGAGAGAGACAAAACATCAATGATGAGAATCATTGATCGACTGCCTCCTGCACGCCTCACACTGGAGATTGAGCCCACAGCTCAGGCATGTGCCCTTGACCGGAATTGAACCTGGGACCCTTCAGTCTGCAAGCCAATGCTCTATCCAAACTGGCTAGGACTGAACTAAAATTTTGAAACAAATTGAGATTGTTTTCTGAGAGGTTTTGAAGTGGTATTATTTTTTTCATGTCTTTAGCTGGGAAAGTGTTTATTAGACATGTTATCAATACAACAATTTTGTGAGGCTCTTTGAGCTAGCTGGAAAATGGTCAACGGCTATGCTCATGAAAGATTCGGATTTTTAAATGTATTGTAAAGCAGTAAAAATGAGATTTATTTTCTCAAATTTATTGTCTAAAAACATATGGCGATAAAGTTTAAAAAGGAAGCAGCCCTTGTAATCCCATACACTTCACAAATATGCTGATTAAATGTTCCATGTTACTTTCTAGGACTTGTGTATGCACATAAATATAATCATGTATATATTAATTTAGAAATTTAACTAAAGGAAACCCACAAAGCATACTTTTACATAATACTACAGCCCAGGTTATTAAAAAGATGCAGCTGAATCTTAGTGGGTTTGTCTTAATTACATTACTAATGAACTATGTCTTTGCAATGTTTGAGTCAGTGCACTCTGGCTTATTTTCTTAAGCCTCTATGCTCTGGCTTAAGAAAATTAGGCTCCTTATTATTATTTATAATAATAAATGGTTGAAAAGGATATAAATGTCTATCAGTTGGGGATTGATTAAATTATAAATGTTTATGAGATGGGATGCCAGGCAAGTATATACAAGGTTCTAATTTACATATTAACATAGAAAGAGGTTCAAATATACTCCCAAGTGAGAAAAAACAGGTATAGAACAGTATATTATAGTATAATATTATAACAGTGTAGTATAGTCTCATTTATGTAAAAATTATTTTACATGTTTATAGGGGCATTAATAAAATCCAAAAGGATCTGTAGTAAGCTGCAAATAGTGTTCTTTTCAGGAAGATGAGATTACATAGGAACTTTTATGATTTCTGTATCTCTATAAAATTTTTACAACAATCATAAAAAGAACTATTTCCTGCCCAGGTGGAGTGGCTCAGTTGCTTGAGCATCATCCTGTGCACCAAAAGATTGCCAGTTTGATTCCTGGTCAGGGCACATACCTGGGTTGTGGGTTCCATCCCCAATGGGGCACTTACTGAAGGCAACTGATCTCTCTCTCTCTCTCTCTCTCTCTCTCTCTCTCTCTCTCTCTCTCTTTCTCTCAGCATGTCTTCAGGTGAGGATTTAAAAAAAGAGAGCTATTTCCATTTTGAAAAACTTCAAGCATTTATGCAAATGTTCTTTTCCCCCACCAAATGTCCCCTTCTTTATCCCCCTACCCTCCACCACTCGATTCCTGCCCCGCTCCAGGCTCTAGGCCTTCACCACTCATGTCTATGTTCATGGGCAAGTTTTTAGGTATTAATGCTATTATTTCACCTCAAACAGTAATCACTATAAAATTTGAATTTGTTTTCATCTACCTGGTTTTGGCAATGCTCAATTAAACTTTGCACAAAAGCAAAAGTATTAATAATTTAGAAAAGATGCATTTAATAATAAAATAAACGGCATTATTTCATTAACGAAAGACAAAGATTATGTTGCTATTCCTTTTAATGAAAGGAAGGGTAGTGGGAAAAGCCAAGTAACAGAAAATGCTCTTAATGGGTTTCTTAAAAATATTGGTATGGATATTGTACACATACACCCAGAACTGTAAATAGTAAGGCCGATAATAAATGCTTTATAAATTTTATTTTATTGTGGTAAGAACACTTAACATGAGATCTACCCTGTTCACCAATATTTCAGTGTACAAAACACTATTGTTGACTATAGGTACAATGTTGTACAGCAGATCTCTAGACCATACTCATCTCACATAATTGAGACTTTATGTCCGTTGATTAGTAACTCCCATCTCAAACATCCCTAACCCCTAGCAACCACCATTCTACTCTCTGCTTCTATGACTTTGACTATTTTGACACTTCATATAAGTGGAATTTTGCAGTATTTGTCCTGTAACTGGTTTGTTTCACTTAGCATAATATTTGCCAAATATTGTTTCTGCTGCTTTCTTCTTTGCTGTAAATGGGAAGAGAGCAGAGGGCAAGAGTTTTCATAGTTAGCTTTAAAACACTCAAATAGTGCCTTTTTGCTGCCTTAACACTTTCAAAATTGGTAGCAGGATACTGTAGTTATTAGGACCAAATGTCTGGAGACCTACATGAGATACTTCTAGAAGATAGTGGAGCTCTAGTGCAGTGTGTTTCAGAAAGAAGTACACATAAGCAATCCATTAGGGTACAGGAAGAAAACATCAGAATTTCAATGTCTATTTTTAGCCCATTATTTAAAAGTTTTATATTAAGTGTAATAGGACAGTATTTGTGCATATAATTTATAAACATACACATCTGATACATGCTTGAACATGTTCTACTGATTACGGTGAGAAGAGTGTGTGGAAGGATAGTAGCCTTTCAATAGGAACCCACTACCTCACAATGCTGTTTCAACATTCCACTCTATGAGTCAGAGAAGTATAGGCTTCCAGATAAGTTCAGCAGATAGGTCCCTATGGAATGGGAGTGATGGAGAAAGAGTCAGAGAAGTTAGACAAAACCAGAATCCTGGTGAATGGTGGACAGTATATGTGAACAAACTTTTGTCTAAGTTGTTTTTGGAAGCAGCTCAGCGATTTTTGTCTTTTTTACAGAAAACAGAACTGTCTCCTCAGGACCTAGTTTACTAACTGTCTTCCTGGCAGTGGTGTGCATTGCAGCTCTGATGCTTCCTACACTGGGGGATGTGGAATCGCTGGTGCCTCTCTACCTCCACTTAAGTGTGAATCAAAAATTAGTGGCTGCTTACATCTTAGGTAAGTGTTTTAAAGATTTGGGGCATATGTGTAGGCAATATGCATGGCTTGGAGGTGGTAGTGATGGTCTTATGTATATTGGATCATGGTGGTGGTGCTGGTTTGATTTTTTTTTTTAATCAAAACATAAAAGATTGCTTTAAATATATGTTGAGGCCAAGTACATTTTAAGATTTAATTTTTTTACTCACATTTAGTTCTTTTTAGCTTATCTAGTACCTAATACTGTATTTATTCAATTATCTTATTTATACTGACTTACAATGACATAAAATATGTGTAAAATGCATATATTCCATGATAAAGCTTTTCTACTTCAAGGAATTGATCCTAGGGAAAACTTAGACAAAGTATATACAGTGATAGGGATGAACAGTGCAGTCTTGTTTAATATTGTGAACCTTTCTCTTTATTTTTATTGATTTCAGAGAGGAAGGGAGAGGGAGAGAGAGATAGAAACATCAATGATGAGAGAGAATAATTGATTGGCTGCTTCCTGTATGCCCCCCAATGGGGATCGAGCCCACAACCTGGGCATGCGCCCTGACCAGGAATCCAACCGTGACCTCCTGGTTCATAGGTTGATGCTCAACCACTGAGCCACACAGGCTGGGTAATGAACCTTTCTCTTTAAACCAGTTCCCCTTTTTCCTGTTAAGGCATTTTTTCAGTCATCCTGATTTGAAAATTTATAATTAGTTCAATGGAACATTTATTCAGTACCTGCCTAATGTGTGAAGGATTAAGGTTCTGGTGATGAATGACTCTTTGCTCAGAGTCTCTCATCTCTTCTGAGATGCCAACTCTTTTTTTTTTAAATTTAATAAATCTTTATTGTTCAGATTATTACAATTGTTCCTCTTTTTTCCCCCATAGCTCCCCTCCACCTGGTTCCCACCCCACCCTCTGCTCTTACCTCCCCCCCACTGTCCTCATCCATAGATGTACGATTTTTGTCCAGTCTCTTCCCGCACCCCCACACCCTTTTCACCCCGAGAATTGTCAGTCCGCTCCCTTTCTATGCCCCTGATTCTATTATATTCACCAGTTTATTCATCAGATTTTTATTCACTTGATTTTTAGATTTACTTGTTAATAGATTTGTATTTGTTGTTCAAATTTTTATCTTTACCTTTTTCTTCTTCCTCTTCTGAAAGAATACCTTTCAGCATTTCATATAATACTGGTTTGGCAGTGATGAACTCCTTTAGCTTTTTCTTATCTGTGAAGCTCTTTGTCTGACCTTCAATTCTGAATGATAGCTTTGCTGGGTAGAGTAATCTTGGTTGTAGGTTCTTGCTATTCATCACTTTGAATATTTCTTGCCACTCCTGTCTGGCTTGCATAGTTTCTGTTGAGAAATCAGTTGACAGTCGTATGGGTGCTCCCTTGTAGGTAACGACTGTTTTTCTCTTGCTGCTTTTAATATTCTCTCATTGTCTTTTGCTCTTGGCATTTTAATTATGATGTGTCTTGGTATGGTCCTCTTTGGATTTCTTTTGTTTGGGGTTATGTGTGCTTCCTGGACTTGTAAGTCTATTTCACCAGGTGGGGGAAGTTTTTGGTCATTATTTCTTCAAATAGGTTTTCAGTGTCTTGCTCTCTCTCTTCTTTTGGCACCCCCAGAATTCGGATGTTGGTACGCTTGAAGTTGTCCCAGAGGCTCCTTACACTATCTTCATATTTTTGGATTCTTTTTGCTTTTTGCTTTTCCGTTTGAGTGTTTTTTGCTTCTTTGTATTTCAAATCTTTGACTTGATTCTTGCCATCCTCTAGTCTGCTGTTGGATCTCTGTATATTATTCTTTATTTCAGTCAGTGTATGCTTAATTTCTAGTTGGTCCTTTTACATATCCTTGAGGGTCTTGCTAAATTTATCGGCCTTTTCTAGAAAATTCTTGAAACCTTATAACTTGGTTTTAAACTCTATATCCAGTCATTTGCTTTCCTCCATTTCTTTCATTTGTGATCTTGTTCTTTGTCTCCGCATTTTGGATGCTTCCCTGTGTTGATAGAGTGGCTTTTTTGTGCTAGGTGTCCTATAGGGCCCAGTGGCTCAGCCTCCCCAGTTACCTGAGGTGGACACTCTTGGTGCACCCCTTTGTGGGCTGTGTGTACAGTCTTATTGTAGTTAAGCCTTGTTTGTTGTTGTATCACTGGGAGGAATTGACATCCAGGTCAATTGGCTGTGAGGATCAGCTCAGCTGTGTCTACACTGGGAGAGCTACTGTGCTGGAGGCACCCTTATGAGACAAGACTTGCAAAAAGCCTCTATGCTCAGCTTGGATGGGGCGGAGTCTCAGAGCGGAGTAGACAGCATTGGTTTCCCCGTCATCCCTGCCCTAAGAGGCCCCCAGGTCTTAGTGTCCCACAGTAATCGCTGCAAGCACCTCTGAGAGAAAGCCACCCTCGAGTTTCGCCCACTGCCATACAGTCCAGTTTCTCCTCGAATGAGTCTGGGTCCCCAGAGTCTCTCCCAGAACTGGAGTTCAGTGCAGTTGGGAGCTTTTGTCTCTCTCCCGATTGAGAAAGGCAGCCATGCACTCAATTGCCCACCGTCTCCGCACGCGCGTCTCAGTACCTCTGCCTTCCGCAGCTCCTCTAAGTCTCAGTGTGCTTTTCTCTTTCCTTTTAGTTGTAGAATTTCTACTCAGCCAGCTTTCCTGTGGTTCTGGATGATGTTCGTTTTGCCTTTTAGTTGTACTTTTGAAATTGTTGTGCGAGGCAGCAGTTTAGGTGTTTACCTATGCCACCATCTTGGTTTCTCGGAGATGCCAACTCTTTTCATTATTCCTTGGTGCACTCTCTTGTTTTTTAAAAAATATTATTTTGCATTTTAGAGAGAGGAGAAGGAAGAGGGATAGAGAAATAGACACATCAATGAGAGAGGAAGTCATTGATTGGCTGCCTCCTGCATGGCTCCCACTGAGGATCAAGCCCACAACCTGGGCATGTCCCCTGACTGGGAATTGAACTGGTGACTTCTTGGTTCCTGGGTTGATGCTCAATTGCTGAGCCACACTAGCCAGGCTGATGCATTCTCTTTCTAATTTCAAAATTGTTTTCTGTATTGTCTCCCTATCTTCTGACTGTGTCCCTTCTCTTCCTATTTCTGTCTTTTCCCATTATTCTCCCCCCCCCCCCGCCCCAGAAAAAACCCATCTATTATATTGCTGTCAGATTGCTTTCCATTCTGTTTTGGTTTCACTACCAACACTCCCTGCTCAAAAACCTTCAATGTTTCCCCATAGTCCAGGAGTGGGGAACCTTTTTACTGCCAACGGACATTTGTATATTTATAACATCACTAGTGCATGAAAGTTGTGCACTCGGTGGGGGGACCCTCAGCCCGGATTGCAAGAGGGTGCAGGTCAGGCCAAGGGACCCCACCAGTGCATGATTGGGGCCGGGGAGGGTTGTGGGAGGTTGGCCAGCCTGAGAGGGACCATGGGAGGGCTACAGGATGTGTCCAGACCATCTTGCTCAGTCCTGATCGGCCAGACCCCAGCAGCAAGCTAACCTACTGGTCAGAGCGTCTGCCCCCTGGTGGTCAGTGCACATCATAGCGACTGGTTGACCGATTGTCTGCCCCCTGGTGGTGAGTGCACATCATAGCAAGCAGTTGAATGGCCTTAGCATATCATTAGCATATCACGCTTTGATTGGTTGAATGGCCGAACGGATGACCGGACACTTAGCATATTAGGCTTTTATTATATAGGATTCTTGGGCCATACAAAATTATCAGCTTAAAAATTAGCCTGTTATATATTGGTCAAACATTTAATTAAGTAACCCTAATACCTTGGCAGGGCCAGACCAAATGATTTCGAGGGCCTTATATGGTCTGCTGGCTGGATGTTCCCCACCCTTGCCATAGTATATAAAATGAAGTATAAATCTATAGTTTGGCATTTAAGACTTTCCATGCTCTGTTTGAGATCTCTCTGAGCTACTCTTGTCTAGCTGCTGCCCTACATAAATCCTTAATTAGAGTGGTTAGGTTACTTATTGATCCCTGAAAAGCTCATTGAGAGTCCTAGTCTTACTAGTATCTCCATGCCCTTGCCCTTGCCCTTCCCTCACAATGAATGTCTGCCCATCTCATTGTTCTGTATCTTTTCTGTTCATCTTTTAGGCTTATTTCAGCTTTACATTTTGGGGTATGTTTTCTGACTGCCCCAGTCCCACATTTGTGGTTTTTAACCACTCATTTGGGACTGAACATTTCATTAAATTTTTTATGGTTTTATGTATGGAATCTCTTCAATAGTACTCCACTTCTGTCTCTTTGTGGCCCTAGGGCCCTGGGATGCAAATAGGCCCACAAAGTTTTTGTTGATGAAGTCAACTGGCTTTACTGACACTTTAATGGCACATTTGCTATTATTATATAGCTGAAGTGATTAGATAAAATGGGAGGTTAAAAAATTAGCTATGTTCTGACATTAAATATATCCAGTGACTGCCCTTTGTTATAAATTGGATTTTTTCTGTATAATATCAACTAAATTCAAATTGACTTAAAGCTCTTGGTAGAGTACCTGCCTATGTGCTATATTTTATTTGCTCATTGAGGGCTAATCAATTGCTTATTGAATGGAAAATTTTGTAAAATGCATGTCTTTAACTGTTCTTCATTTTCTTTTCTTTCAGGTCTTATCACAATGGCTATATTTAGAACATGAGCAAGGAATTCAATTGACTTCTGAAGTAAATTTATCTTGAAAATATGAATGTGGACTGCCTTTTATCTCTATTTCACTCCATTAATATGCTATAAATTATTGAATGATTTACAGTGATTATAAATATATAATATATATTTTAAATTACTTTATAATTTTATTCAAAGGAATCCAGCACATTATGTTATAAACACACACACACACACACACACACACACACACACACACACACCCCAGGATGCTTCTGAGTAACACTGAGGAAATTCTTTGAAGAAATTCTTTTTATATCTAAACCTATTGTGCAGAAGACTTTCATTAAAACATTTGTTATTTTCTCATCTTTTTGCTAATTCACTTTAAATTTACTTTAATTGTTAGGCTCATGCGTCCTTCAAAGTTAGTTAAAGGCCTAAAACAGCAAATTGACTAGCCTAAAAATAAAATTACATTTATTTCCTTGCTACAAACATCAACATTACTATGTAAATTATACCTTGGCTTCTATTATAAACAGTTGCCATGGTGTTTCTGAAATAAGAGTTTTACAGTTAATCTGTGGAGGTATTTTTTAATAAAGCACAAAATATTGAGGAATCATGCTTATCCTAGGGCTCACAGAAGACAGGACATATTTAATGCATCTTCTGAATTACAGAATAGGTTGTGGTCCAGACACCAAATATGTGGGGTTATTTTAAACCTCATAAAAGTAGGCTGACCTCTCTTATTTGGTCTAAGAAATCTAAAGGAAGGTAGGCATGTGTTTAGTTAGTGGTTCACCTTGGCTTTACCTCTGGATAACAGGAGGGAAATCTATTTTTTCTCCCCAGCCCCTTGCCCGACTGTAAGAGACTAGGCCAGGTTGGGATTACCAGATACCGGATGGTTTATGTGGAGATGATTTTTCACCTTTAAACCCTAAGCCCAGTATATAAAATCCTTGATATCTGTGTCTATTTTATATCAGTCACTGAGACATTTTTAAGTTTATATTTATTATTAAAACAACTTTATGAAAAAAGTTCCTGAAGCACAAATATTTACATTTCTTTATAGCATCTTCTGATCTCTAACACATAATATGCAGTTTTAACTGTTACTGTCATACTTAGGATTTTTATCTGAGAGCACAATGCATTAAGAGTCTCAATTCTTTTTTCAGATCTTTTTACAGAATGGACTTATGCACTGCTACTGTAGTATTCTCAAAGAGTATATGTAAACACAAAATGTATGCCTGAGGTTGGTTTTAGCAGGAAACAGTTCTTTGAGTCTAACCTAAAAGCTTTTACATACACTCTTTCAGAGAAAATCCTGATTGGTTTAACCATTTGGGGGAGCATAAATCATTAAACGGATCATGTCTATATATTGTGTAATGAATGGAAAGCACATAAATGTCAATGTAATCTATTTTGAACTTTGTAAAAAAAAAAACCTGTTTGGAGGCTATCCTTGTTTCTCTGTCCATCTTAAATCCTGTGTGTGTGTGTGTGTGTGTGTGTGTGTATGGGTATGTGTGTGTATGTGATAACACATTGTAATAAAAATAAGGTACTTAAAAAAATAAAAGAAAATGGAGACACAAGTTTCACATTGATTTACACATTTTATTTGGGTTATTCTGAGGAACTCAAAAGTTTTAGCTCTCCTAATTCCTAAACTATCTCCTATTCCTGTGGGTTAAATAGAAAAAAAATGAGCAAAACATGTGAGCTTAAATATCTTAAATTTCTTAATTTACCAAAGCAGCTAATATTTTTAATTATTGAAAAAGTAACGGTCATGTGCTTAAAAACTAAAAAGGTGTATAGTGAAAAGTTACTCCTCTCCATCCCTGTCTACCTCATTCCCTGTCCACTCATCACCTTACAAGTGACCACTTTTATTAGTTTAAACATGCTATTGTATCTTTATCCAAATACATATATACTGGTATCCCCTGCTTTTGGAAAGTTTGCTTTATGCCACTGCTTTTACAAAAGTATTACTTAATACTTGTTTCCCTTAACCAAAAGATCTGAAAAGGATTTTTGCTTTTATGAAAAAGGCAACAAGCAAAAATAGTGTTCAATGTTTGTTTTGCAGTATGCACCCGGAGCAGCAAGAGTGGACCCCACCAAGCTCTTTACCTGGGAATTACACTCAGCATGTCAGCATCAAGCCGCCATAGCTTTGACCTCTGAGCATGTGTGATTTATTATCTTGCACCCATTAGCAAGATGTGTCCTAAGGTAATTGCTTCTTTGCTTTACACCATTTCAGCTTTTGAAAGGTTTCATAGGGATGCAATTCCTTAAAAGCATAAAAATGAGAATAGTTTCGGATAGTGGGGGAAACCTTATTTTTATATGCTTTTATATAAAAGCTAGAGGCCCAATGCATGAAATTCTTGCATGGGTAGGGTCCCTAGGCCTGGCCAGTGATCAGGGCCAATCTGTGGGGCAACCGGCGGGGCGATCAGGGTGCCCCCACTGGTACCCGCCTTGGCCGGCCTGGCACCACTCACTCGCTAGCCCTGCCCCCCAGCCACACCCCCACCTACCGCTGCCAGTCACCTCCCTCTGTGGGGTGACTGGCGGGGTGATTGGGGGGCCCCCACTGGCACCCACCTTGGCTGGCCTGGGGCCTGCGGGCTAGGGGAAGCTCCTGCGTTGAGCATCTGCTCCCTGGTGGTCAGTGTGCATCATAGCAACCGGTTGTTCCGCTGTTCGGTCGATTTGCATATTAGGCTTTTATTATATAGGATGGTAGCATGTTTTACATACTATACAGCACCTAGCATTTTTTTTACTTAACACTATATCAGTAATTGAACTTTCTATATGATTAATTGAAGAGTGTCTTCATTTTTTTTTATTACAGCTGCATAGTATTTTATTGTAAGGCCTGTAGCATAATGCATTTTACCAGTTCCTCCTTGATCAGTTCTATCAGCAATGCATGAGTGCCTGTTCTTTCATAGTTTCATTAGCCATGTGTCTTCCAATCTGATACATGAGGAATGGTATTTCAGTATAGTTTTAACTTTTATTAACTTATAAGTGAGGTTGAGTATATCTTTTCATAGACTAATTTATTTGCATCCTTTGTCCCCCAACCCCTGCTTTCTGGTGGGTGGGTGAGTTTTTTTCTTATTGACTTGTAGGAGCTATTTGTGATATGAGTTGCATATATTTCCTTTCAGTTTATAATTTTCTCTTGTCTTAGCTTATGGTGTCTTTAGCATGCAAAATTTATTCTGGGGTAGTTGAATTTATTAATCTTTTATGACTTCTGTGTTTTTAATCATAGAAAACCCTACCCCACTCCAAGGTTACATGGATACATGTATGTATACAAACAAACACAAGTTAGGAGATTTAATAATATAATAGAAAAAAAAAACTAAACTAAAAAGCCTTAGGTTTAATCTTTAAAAAGTCTCAAAACCTTTAAACTATAAGATACTCCTGGTAAACACAAAACTAGACTTGAACAAGTGGAAGACATCTGGGATATTCTTGGATATGTATATTCTTGACATCATAAAAATTTCCTTTATTTTTAAGTTATATAAATTTAACGTGATTCCAATAAGAATACCAAGGGTTTTTTTTGTGTTGTTTTTTTTTTTTACCTAGGTAAGTTCATTCTAGAATTCATATGGAGAAATAGGCATAGCTATGAAAACGCTTCAAAAGAAGAGTAAAGGGGGAAATTTTCCCAATATTAAAATATATAACCCCAAAATTCCAACAGTGTGGTATTTGCCCATGAATAGACCAATGGAAAAGAATCAGAAGTACAGAAACAGATGCAAATACATCCAGGAATTTAGTATATGATAAAGGTATCATCTCAAAATAGTGGTCAATAAATAGCATGAAATCAACTAGATGGACATCTAGGGGGAAAAAAGGAAGTGGGATTGATGCATTCCACCAGAATAAACTCCAAAAGAAATAAAAATTTAAGTGTAAAAAACAAAACAATAAAAGTGCTAGCCAACAATGTGGCATCATTAATTCCCATATAATCTTGGAAGAGGTTAATTCTTGATGACTCAGTAGCAGTATTTCATATCAGTTACTAAATTTGTAACTAGTGTTTCCCCTTGGCAGTTGTTTTTCTTCTCTGCTGAATGTGATTTCCCAGTTTTATAAAAGGGCCTCCACAAAAATTAATTGCCAAAGTAGATTCCTAGAATCATAAAACTTGGATCTTCCTATTAGAGATTACTTAATTCAATTCACTAAGTCTTGCCCTTTAATTCAAAACAATGCTGCATTTTTGACAGGCTGTAATCAGCAAGAACTGGGTGCCTGGCAAGTGATCATACACTGTGTATCTGCACTGTCTAGATTACAATTCACAGTTGAATGTATGGTGGTGTTGGGGAAGGGCAGAAAAGAAAATGGAACTTAGACAGCCTTTGATCCAATTCCATGCTGAAATGCATGGCATACCCTACAAATGTAGGAGTTGGGGGTACCTGAGCTGGATTTTAAAGGGTGGGTTTGACTCATATATGGAAAAGAGTTGGCTTCATAAGAAAAGGCAAGGATGCATGTGCCACAACATAGAGTTGTTTTGAAATAGTTTCTAGGGAGATATTTGAGACTGCAATGTATGCGCCATTATTACCTGTCTACCAGAAAGAAAACTTTTTCCTGCCATGATTAAAAGGGAGGAACATAGGGTATTGAGGAAAGAACCAAGCTTACTAAGGGGCCATAAGTATTACAAAGGTTAATCAAGGATAAGGTAAAGAGGTAGTTTTCATTATGAAAGCAATTATGATTCATCCTAAAAAGGATCTAGCAACTAGGCACTGTACACCAAGAGCCATGGCAATAGCTATAATTATCTGTAACTGCAGGTGTTTCTGCCGCCTCAAGATTGTTAGGCCTCCACAATTCTGCTACCTGAGTCCACTTCAAAAGGAGTTATACAAAGTCAGCATGTAAAGTTTCAGGTTTCTAGACGGGATTCTGGAAATGAGTGTCTCCTAGATATTTCATTCACCAAACAATTGAGTGGAAAAACTATATAGCAGCTGCCCAGAAGACACCTCCAGGATTTCAACATGAAAACAAAATAGAATGCTGAGGTTTCAAAACTTTGC
Source organism: Eptesicus fuscus (assembly GCF_027574615.1). Lineage (NCBI taxonomy): Eukaryota > Metazoa > Chordata > Mammalia > Chiroptera > Vespertilionidae > Eptesicus > Eptesicus fuscus. The sequence goes on from NC_072473.1 coordinate 108,331,875, forward strand.
TATTATGAAAGAGATTGAAGATTTCAAGTAGCATCTAAAGCCCTGACATTTTGAGAGAACATGCCTAAAGGGAACAAGCCTACCTAATAAAAGAGTAATATGCAAATTGACCCTAACTCCACCACGCCCACAAGCCAATCAGGAGCAAATACGCAAATAAACCCAACCAAGATGGCTACAGCCACAGAGAGCAGGAGGGAGGCTTGGGTTTCCCAGGCAACAGAGGAAGCCAAGCTTTCTGCCTGCCATTGCAGGCCTAAGCCTCCACTCAAGGCTACAAAGTTTCAATTATAGAAGGTAAACAAATCCAAAAAGAAATGGTGGCAGCTACGGAGCTGGAAAGAGCAGGAGGCAAGGGTTTCCCCCAGCAATGGAAGAAGCAAAGCTTTCCGCACACCCTGGCCGGCCCAGGCCTCCGCTTAAGGCTACAAAGTTTCAATTATAGAAGGTACAAAAACCCCAAAAGAAATGGCTGCCGGCCACAGAGCGAGCAGGAGGCTTGGCTCCACTCCAGGCAACAAAGTTTCAATTGTATAAGGTAAATAAATTCCAGATACCAGGGCCTCCTCTTGGGTCGACAGGGGGCGTGGCTGGCCTGCAAACCACCACAGGCCCCTGGCTCAGGCCATCCCATGCCCCAAGGGAACCCCCACCCTGATCCGGGACACCCTTCAGGACAAACCAGCTGGCCCCCACCCGTGCACCAAGCCTCTATCCTATCTAATAAAAGAGTAATATGCAGATTGACCATCACTCCAACACACAAGATGGCTGCCCCCATGTGGTCAAAGATCCTGCCCCCATGTGGACACAAGATCGCCACCACAAGATGGCCAGCAGGGGAGGGCAGTTGGGAGGCACCAGGCCTACAAGGGAGGGCAGTTGAGAGGGACCAGGCCTGCAAGGGAGGGCAGTTGGAGGCAATCAACCCTGCAGGGGAGGGCAGTTAGGGGTGACCCGGCCGGCAGAGGAGGGGGCAAACAGGCTGGCAGGGGAGCAGTTAGGCATCAATCGGGCTGGCATCGGAGTGGTTAGGGGGTGATCAGGCTGGCAGGCAGAAGCGGTTAGGGGCAATCAGGAAGGCAGGCAGACAAGCAGTTGGGAGCCAGCAGTCCTGGATTGTGAGAGGGCAGTCGGACATTCCTCGAGGGGTCCCAGATTGGAGAGGGTGCAGGCTGGGCTGAGGGACACCCCCCCCCCCGTGCACGAATTTCATGCACTGGGCCTCTAGTTTATAATAATTAGAGGGAGGGTGATACTGGGACCATGCAGCTACACTAGAAGATTCTCTACAGAGCCTAGCTGTATTATCTCAGTAGCAGAATGTCAAGTTAGTGATTATTTCATCAGGAAAATATTTGCTACACCTATAGTCTGGAAGTGATAAACAACATACCAGAGCAGAACATTACTCTCCAGGATTAAGTACCAAACAAAATGACAAAGAGTTGACCCAAACTTTGAGATGAAGCCTTGTCCAGTTACCACATCAAAGACCCTTTAAATAAGTCATAGGCAGAAAAAGAAAGGAATAATTCGGACACTGGTTTGGAGACGCTTTATATAACCAAGAGAAAAAAACATGCAAATAGATTAAACCTAATCTGGCTGTTTCCTTTATTTTGTTCATTTAGTTTCTCTCTGATTTGCCCCTGTCACTTGGTTAATCAAAACCTGTCCAAAAATTTAAAGTGACACCTACACTGGGCTATGTTAGCTCAGTACCCAATAAAAACTGAGTCCAGTAGGAAGATGATGAGGGGAATGTCCAGTCCACTAAATGCATTTTTCTATTAGCTGAGTGATTGCTTTGTGAATCACAGACTTAATGAAACCACAAGCCGGGAAGTTTAGGATGTGATCCAGGTAGGTGGGGAAAAGCTATGATTCAATAAATAAGATTATTTCATGAGCTTGTAGACAGATTTTAGTCCACCAAGGTAGAGAAAAACAATGCAAAATCCATCTTGACAAACTGAAGTGTGAGCTGTGCTAATGGTAAGGGGAAAATGTGCTAAATCCTGGGATGGATGGATAAATTACTTTTACACAATCATGTCATAGGAGGCAAGGTTAGGAATGGATTTATTTAGGGAATTGAAATGAAACCTCTCTCCTAATGATCAGGTTTTTGGAGCTAATCACTGTATACTAGGTAAACTGTATCTTCTGTTTTCAGGCTGTTAGGAAACAGGTGTTTTCTGTTTGTGGGATTTTTTTTCTTAATAGATTTTATTACTTAGAACAGTTTTGGGCTCACAGCAAAGTTGAGCAGAAACTAGAGAGTTCCCATATACCGCTGCCCTCTCAAATACATTCATAACCTCCTCGACTATCACATCCCGAAGTGATGCATTTGTTACAATGGATGAACCTACATTGATTCATCATTATTAAAGTCCATCGTATATGAAGGGTTCACTCTTGGTATTGTATATTTTATGGGTTTGGACAAATGTATAATAACATGTATCCACCATTCTAGTATAGAGAATAGTTTCGCTGCCCTAAAAATCCTGTTGGGGTTTTCTTTTTTAACTTAATTTATTATAGAAATTATTAAACATGTACAAAAGCAGACAGGATAGTATAATGAACCTCTCTCATTTACCCATCACCTGCCTTCAGAAATTACTAACCATGGCCAGTTTCAAAGAGACATTTTGTAAAGACTGTAAGAACATAGTTATAGGTAGATAGATATTACTTATGTGGGGGAAAAAAAGGTTTCTTCTCAGTAATTTTTGTTTGTTGGTTAATCCTTACCTGAAGGTGTTTTTCCATTGATTTTTAGAGAGAGGGAAAGGGAGGAGGAGAGACAGAGAAACATCAATGTGAGAGTTATACATCAATTGGTTGCCTCCTGAATGAACCCCGACAGGGGCCATGGATCAAGGTACGTACCCTTGACCGCAATCAAACACTAGACCTTTCAGTCCATAGGCCAACACTTTATCCACAGAGCCAAACTGGCTAGAGCATCTTTTCAGTAATTTTTAAGTGAGTGAATTATTTTTGGGTGACCACGTATTAAGTACTAACTGTGCTAGGCACTTTGCACTTGATACCTAGACCCTGGCAACTCAAAAGTTGTGACCTGTGGACCAGCAGCATGGAAGCTTATTGATAGTGAAGACTCTCTGGTCTCACACCAGACCTACTGAATCATGTCAACAGTTTAACAAGATCTGTATGTGCATTAAAAGTTAGGAAGCACTGACTGCCTGGCCCAGAGTAAACACTTAAAATAATCTCCTAACAATCCTGCAACAACACCTCAAGGCAGATATTATCATGCCCAATTTATAGATGAGAAAACTAAAGCTCAAAGATATTATTGGCCATTCTAAGATATCACTGCTTTTAATAAAGTTAGATCTGTCTGGCTTCTGAGTTTATTATTTAACTACTTATAGCATGCTATCTCTCAGCTAGGGAGTTCATTTGTGGAGCAACTCAGTAAAGGATATATAGTATGTGTTTACACAAAAACAACCAGTCATCTTGATGATCTATAATAATAAAAGCATAATATGCTAATTAGACCGGATGACTTTCCAGACGAAGCTGGGGCTGCGAGGGAAGCCCAGATCCTGGGTCCCAAGGGAAGCCTGGTGCTGGCAGCCAGGGGTAGGAAGGCCTACTCTTGCACGAATTTCGTGCATTGGGCCTCTAGTAACAACAATAATAGAAAACCAAGCTGCAGTGATTCAAGCAATTACTTGCTCCACTGAAAGATCTTTTCACTTTTCAAGAAGTTATTATGGCATCATGTAGATAGCTAAATATTTCAGAGTAGTCAGAAAAACAAACTGGAGCAATTATCAAACTCACTCCCTTTGACAGTGACTGTTGATCCAAATATGAACCAAACTGCAAACTACAGCTCTCCCAGAACAAAAGGTTTTGCTGTAAACCAAAATAACTGGTAAATGCATTAAAAACAAAAACAAAAAAAACCCACCCAGTTTCATAGTAGATAGGCAGGAAGGGCAGATAGTTGGCTGCTATTTCACTTTCCAACCAGCCGGGGGGGTCTAAGCCTACATATATAGTTCTGTGTGAGTGTGAATTGCTTACACTGAGAAGGAAGCCTTAAATGCCTGAGCATGGCTGGGCAATGCAATAGGCTCTTTTGTTTTCTGGGTGGCTTTTTGAAAGGGGTATTACAGGGAAAGATAGAAAAATCAATTCCTGGAGCATGCCCCAGTTTAGCAAGAACTCATTAGATTTTAGGAACTTCTCCCCTCTAATCCTGGGAGATTAGGCCATTTCCTTCTCTCTGTTGCCCTAATGACTTTAGGGTCCTGCATTACAGGATCAGCATGGCAATGAACTAATTTGATAATTAATTAGACTCTAGCAGGAACCTGATGAAGTTCTCAGATCAAAGCTCTGGGAATACTGTGCAGGGCAATCTGCCCTAACACACAGGCACACAAACAGGCCAGGTGAAAAGGCACACAAACTGGCCTGTGATAGACTGTCACAGGGGTTATGATTCACTTTCTACTTACAACCAGATGACCTGGATACAACTTGCTGTTATGAAACAGTAATCCTGAAAAGTAGTAAACCTACTGGCTCAACAAAGCTAATTGCCTTTATGCGTGAAATCAAATTCTTAGTGTATCATCTCTGCCTTATAAATAGCTATTTGGATCACTTTATTCCACATTCTTTTTTAAAAATCCCACATTATAAACAGAATGACTAAAGAAAAATTCTAAATTATAGCAGCTGGAGAGTAAGAAAGGAACAGGAATAGTTAAGCAGTTAATAGCTGTGGGGCAACTAACAAGAATTGCTCACATTCCTGAATATATGTGGGAGCTTTGAATCAATCTTCTGGCATCTATTTACTGACCACTAGATGCCATAGCATCCTGCATGTGCATGAACTTTCAGGACTGTGGCCTGTAGCAAATATTTCTTCCTTACAGACTGTGCACCCACCATAGAGCTGCCTCTGCTTCACCTTTTCCTGCCCACCTTATCTGTAGCCAATGTAAATTCTTTCAAAACAACTTACATCATTCCTTTCCAAAACAAGATATGAAAGAGTCTGCAACTCCAGGTCTAAGGACATGCTGTCTTTTCCATCTGGCCATGCTGCTGGTGGTTTAGACTTCATGCCCCAGAACCTGGTCCTTTTCTGGATAGCATATGGCTCAATAAACCCTTTCTTTTAAAACAGACTTTAGCAGTGGAATTTGATTTTTGTTTAACACATATTTCATAATAGTTTATGGCTAACCTTTCCCTCATGCTAAAAAATATAATTAGTACTAAAAAGTGACTCAAAATAGGCCAAAAAAGCCATATACGGCAAAATAGGTAACATTTTGAATTATTTTAAGAATGTTTTTCTAAACAGTGAAGAAAATTTTAAAACAGGTTTAGTACTGTACTTGAATGTTTTAATCACTATATTTTCCTCTGAAACTTTTACAATGTTTCTAAGATCTATTTTCTAATCTTTGTAAGGTTAAGAGGGCAGTTATTATTTATACCTCTTTTGCAAATGAAGAAACTGAGGCTCTGAGAGTTGAAGTTACTTGGCATCCACAAGAAGGCTGCCCAGCAAGGAAGGGCAGGGCCAAAATTGGCACCCAGACTATAACCTGTCCCTGTCTTCCTTCCATTTACCACAAAAATGGTGGAAGAAAATGACAGCACACAAATAGTCACATAACTATCCCCTTTAAAATCCATGGCAGCTGATAACATCTCAGGATTATTAAATCAGTTGGAAATATCTTCACTTTGGAAATTATAAATGCTACTTGGGTTATTTGGCAAGGTAGAAGACATTAAGACATGAGTAGCTGCATTCTTCATGCATATTGAAGGCCTTTGGGTTGTGAGTTGTGATGTGGACCCAAAGCAATGGCATTTGGTGTAGGGCACATAGCTAGATGCTTTCTCTCTTTCCCTCCCTCACTGCTCCTCATTCTCTCCTCACCTGTGAACCAACAGTATGGTTGTTGCAGGGGGAAGTGATGAATGTTCTGGAAGGCAGGAGCCCCTACTCAGAAAGTAGGGAACTGGAGCACCATTGCTCTGACTTCAAGAAGGAAGAGAACATTCACTAAACTGTAGTGTCTCCTGGCCTAAAGTCAGATATCCGCCGTACCTCTACCTCTGGGGCTGGCTCCAAAGGGAACCATTTGTTTGAAGTAATTTCTTCTAAAGGGCACATCCTAAAGGGTCTGAGTGGATTTGTGTATGTGCTGCTATCTAGTTGAGAGTACAGTGTTCTTTGTGACATGAACAGCAAATTAAGTTTGTGCAAAGAAGAAAGATTGCAGAGCAGTCCAGGGAAGAAGAGGATAGGGATTCCAAATTAATCTGAGCCATGGAACCCCCATGGCTTTACTTCTGCTAGCCCTTCCTGGTCTTAGCATGACTTTTGGTCATTATTTTATGATGTTATGGGCTATAGAGGACCCTGTAGTGCTCTTTCCCACAAGGGAGTCCTCGGAGTTAGACTCCAGGGGATTTGGGCTCCAGTTCAGATTATCTCAAGGAATGACCATTGTAGATATGTAGATAACACACTCACAATCAGCCCAGGAAATAAATTCCATATATGAACCACTTACATTTGAAAGGCCCCTGTTGTTGAAGGCAAGACTATTTAATCTACAGTTAAGGAAAGAATTTCTGAAATTTTCTGTGAGCCTTCCAGGCTTCTTGCCTCACTAGGTAAAAGGAATAGAAAAGGGAGATGTTTGTTTTGGACCGAACAGCGTGTGATGGGGATATCAACACACAGAGGGCATTTTGTAACATTTAATCTAAAGATAAGAGTTTTGCTAATTATTGAATAAGTGTATGGAAGCAAACAATGTCCTTGGTCTAAAATTGTTTTGTATCAAATACCTTAACACTCCCCAAAAATCAAGGTTCTGGTTTGTGGTGGGGGCTGTATGGACACTTGGAAGAGATATTGTAGAGGGAATCTGGGCATGGGACAGGAGATTGGTCTGGAGAATTCACTAATTCAAGCCTGAGATTCTATGAAAACTAGAGGTGCCAATCCTTTCTTAAGCAAATTGTACTTTTTAAAGTATAAAATTATAGAGATGGAGAACAGATTAATGGTTACCAGAGTTCAGGGATGGTTGGGGTGTGTGTGATTATAAAGAGGTACACCAGGGTGATTTTTGTGGTGATGGAATAGTTTTGTATCTTGATTATGGTGATGGTTCCACAAATCTATCCTACCTTATAATAGAGAAACATGCAAATTGATCGCACCTCCGCTATGCCCATGATTGGGCCTGCGAGAGGCTGGGGGTGGGACTCCGGGTGGCCTATCTGGCCATTGAGAAAACCAAGATGGCGGCGTCAAATCCTCTTAGTTCTGGGGGTCCTGGGGAGCGCTGGCAAACCTAGAGGGGCGTGGCCAGGCCGAGCCAGCCGCTCCTGGGGGTCCCGGGGGCCACCCCTGGGCCGAGGGCAGATCGCGACCCGGGGGGGCGTGGCCGGGCCCAGCCAGCCGCTCCCGGGGCGGGGTCCCCGGGCGATCGCCACCCTCGCCTAAATGGCTGGTGCTGAGAGGGATCAATGGGGCCAGTGGAAGGAGCAGGTGGTAGTTGACCACCGAGGCCATCTGCAGCAGCCGGATGCAGAGCTGGGGTCCACATTCTCCAGGTTGGCCTCCGTGGGGCCCGTGTCGCACCCATAGTAGCCGAGTGGGCATGCTGGCATCGTAGCCCCAGCATGAGGCCAGCTTCCCAAGCCAGGCTGCGGAGGGAGGGAGGGCCTCTGGGCTGGGAGCACTCCCCCACCCCAGAGGACAGGGCACAGCGAGGGAGCAGCAGAGAGCTACTAGAGGTGGTGGGTGTGGTGGCCTGGCTTCCAAGAGGCTGGCTTCAGCTGCTGTGGCCTGCGCTGAGGTGGCTGGTGGTGGGGGCAACTGCGTGGGCGCATCCGAGGCTGGGGCACTGGGAGACGTGGGACTGCAGCCCAGAAAGCGAGGCTCCGGAGGACCTGGTCACCGACCCCCGGCATTGAAGCCGCCTCCTACAAGATGTATCCTAGCCTAGGTGTGTGGGAAGCAGGTTCAGGAACCTCTCCCTTTGCGGCGCCAGAGCCCAGGCCTGCCAGCGCCCCAGAGGAGACCCCCGCCAGGATCGGGGGCTTGACCACTCTCTAAACCAGGGCAGCCATTAGCCCAGGCCTGCCAGCACCCCAGAGGAGACCCCCACCAGGATCGGGGGCGTGACCGGCCTCCAAACCGCCCGCAGCCCTAGCCCAGGCCTGCCAGCACCCCAGAGGAGACCCCTGCCAGGATTGGGGTCATGGCCAGCCTTCAAACTGTGGAAGCCCCTAGCCCAAGGAGGCCTCCTGGCCGAGGACGCCTGAGTCTGTTCTTGACCTAGGGCCGGGCTCTCCCCGCAAGGGACTCAGAAGCCGCCAGAGTCTAACTGCCAGTCTCTGGGAGTGCATCCACTGTCCACCAAAAAGTAGGGCCATCAAACCATTCAGTCTCAGTGCAGGCACAGGTCCGTGGCTGACGGGGTGGAGGCCAGACCAAAACAAAACAGCAGAAACACCCTGCCCACCTGGGCGGGTACTGCTGTAGTCCACGTGGCCTGGGCAGTGTAGAAAGCGCTACCTTCTCCCGGGTCCTGTGCTGGCACCGCCGCCTCGCTCACCCTCAAGCCCCCCTGAGTCCTGACAGCAAAGTGTGCGGGGCATTCTGCAGGAGTTGTGCCGTTCTGGGTGCTTTTGCCCAAAGACACACTTTGGGATGAATTCAGAGCCACATCTCATTTCCCATGAGACTGGAAGAACCATGTAAAAGGATTTTGACAAAAGCTTTCCACATCTCTGTTTATTCTTTTGAATCCATAAAACGACCTTAAAAAAAGCATCCGGGCCACCTAAGAAAGAATGCACTTTCTGGCCAGAGCACGCAGGATTCTTTTGCCCAACAGGTTAAAGGGAGCAGAGCTGGCACAGTGGGAATGGCCCTGGTGCCCTATGAGGAGACCGGGGGAATGGGGTTGCCGAAATTCCATAAGCCTCTTGCCACCTTCTCCTTTGCAAACCACACCATCCAGATCCACCAGGACTGGAGGCAACTGGGAATCACAGCCGTGATTTGGGACATGGTGAGCAAATCTTGAGGGGCCTCTGAAAACATCTGCAATTGATTATAAGACTGGTCTTTATTTAAAAAGAAATAAAAGAACAGCTTTGTTGAGATATAACCCATATACTGTACATGTCACCTAAAGTGTACAATGAACTGGTTTTTTAAAGTAAATTCAGAGTGGTACAACCATCACCATGCTCAATTTTTAAATATCTTCATGACCCATCCCCTCCAAAAAAAACTTCTACCCATTGGAATCACTTTCCTGATCATCTTCCCCAAAATAGATTGCACTTTAAAGGTGGGTAAAGGAAAGTTGAGGGAAGTTAAAACACTGCACAAAGGATATTGTAAGATGACAAAGCCCAAAGTGAAGATCATGTGTTTTCTTTAAAAAAATATATATTTTTAAAATGTCAGAAAGGGAGAGGGAGAGAGAGATAGAAACATCAATGATAAGAATCACTGATCAGCCGAAACCGGTTTGGCTCAGTGGATAGAGCGTCGGTCTGCGGACTGCAAGGTCCCAGGTTCGATTCTGGTTAAGGGCATGTACATTGGTTGCTGGCACATATCCCGGTGGGGGGTGTGCAGGAAGCAGCTGGTCGATGTTTCTCTCATCGATGTTTCTAGCTCTCTATCCCTCTCCCTTCCTCTCTGTGAAAAAATCAATAAAATATATTTTAAAAAAAAGAATCACTGATCAGCTGCTGCCCACAGGACCCCTACTGGGGATTGAGCCCGAAACCCAGGCATGTGTGCCCCTGATCAGAATCAAACCTGGACTCTTCAGTCCACAGGCCGATGCTCTCTCCATTAAGCCAAACTGACCAGGGCCATTAGTTTTCTTCAAGTTCTGCGTGGTTGTAATGGTCCCCAAATCTATACTAATAAAAGGGTAATATGCTAATTAGAGTGGTTGTCTTCTGGACATCTTTCCAGACAAAGCCTCAGTGGCTACAAAGGCCAAGGCTCAGGCATCCATAACCAGCTGCAGTGGCAGCAGCATTGGGGTTATGGGGGTGGTGCCTCCAGAGGGAGGCCAGACTGGGGGCCAAGGCACAGGCAGTTTGGGGTGATCAGGCTGATAGCGGAGGGCAAGGTAGGGGCAATCAGGCTGGCAGGAGATCAAGGTAGGGGCGAGCAGGCAGGCAGGCAGTGGGGTTAGGGACAATCAGGCAGGCAGGCAGGTGAGTGGTTAGGAGCCAGCGGTTCCGGATTGTGAGAGGGATGTCCGACTGCTGGAAGTTGGACATCCCCTGAGGGGTCCCAGATTGAAGAGGGTGCAGATTGGGCTGAGGGGTACCCCCCCACCCCCCCCACCCCCACCCCCAGTGCACGAATTTCGTGCACCGGGCCTCTAGTACATGTAATAAAATAGCTATTCACACACATTGTACCTATGTCAATTTTCTGGTCTTTATATGGTATTATAATTATGTACGATGTAATCATTGGGAAGACTGGGCAACTTCCTATAAATCTAGAATTATTTCAAAATAAAAAGTTAAAAACATCTTAAGCACAATCCTGCATTTCTTTTAAGTGCTCTATAAAAGCCTTCCTTTATCTAATTTTTCTTTTGAGAGAACCCTACCCCCCTACCCCCTCCGCACATACATACTATAACACTTTGATTCTTGAGAGTTAGAACTATGGACTTAGGAAAAAACTTTCTTTTCCATCATAATTTCTTCATTGGGGAAAATAAAGTGAGAATGCATGTTCCCTTCTTTTCTTTTAATTAACAGATCTGATGTTTCGGATGCAGCTATTTGATTGGTAATGCCTTGAGTAGACTGGGAAGATTCTACATCTGACTGAGCCAGCTCTTTTCCAAGTCATGAAAACAAAACAAAAACATTTAAAATTCCTTTTATGCCTTTGATGTAAATAGAAGCATAAGGATAGGAAGGAAGGAGAGGTGTCTTGTGGTTCTGAAATAAGAGGCACCTGGTCATCACACAAAGCAAAGAGGTTCCTTTTAGCTCAGATGGAGCAGTGCTTCTGGGGTTCAGAAACATGGAGAAATTGACCCAGGAGGTCAGGGACTTGGAAGAATAACAATCCATCTTGCTTCAGAGAGGGGGCAATTTGAGCAGAATGTAGAAATGTGAACCAGCTTCTTCTTCCCACCTTCCCAAGTACACCAGAAGAGATGACAGAGCCTGAGCTCTTCAGTGTAAATAGGTGGTTGTAAGGGCAGGTTATAAATGGATTTGGAGGGGAGCACTGCTGAAGACTGTCAGCTTCCTGACACTATCTCCCAGAGGCCCCATCTTGGGAGATAGATTTTCATAGATTCCAAGTTTCTGACTGAAACTTCTTCAGTACATCTTATCTGGCCCATGAAACCAAGCACTTGACTATAAACTGTCTCATTATTTTGAGTCACAGAGGCCTAAGTTCAAATCCTAGTCCTACCACCTACTAGCTATGTGATTTTGGGCAAGTTGTCTTAACCTCTCTGCCCTGAAGTTTGCTCATCTGTTAAGTGGGAACAAACCCTTACAGGGTTTGTAAAGTTTCTGGCACCTAACAGGTGCTTAGCAAATGTAACCCTTCTCTTCATTGTTTCTCATGTGAAGGCCACATTGCTCACTAGATTGGAAGTTCCTTGAGAGAGGTTCTTTCTGATCTCAAACCCCCACCCACCACCATCACAGTAAATAGCATAGGATTGGGCACACAGCATGTGGTTGATGAGTCCTTGTTGGCAAGGCTAAATAGAGCTTTCCTGGCTACTTCAGTGATGTTGACGAAGACCCAGAAATAAGTATAAGGGAACATCAACATTCCATTTCAAAGATATAAAGTTAACATGCTGAATTCTTTACTTCCTTGATACATTGTTATAAAACTGTCCATGTGATAAGGATTTTTTTTTGTACAAATGTAATTTGTGACAAATATGTAGTCCAAGTAAAATTAGTGGCTTAAGAACCTTGACAAAATGACTTCTTGATCAGTTTAGCACATGTGGAGCAGTAAAAAAAGTATCAATTATAGACTGATGTGTTTTTAAGCACAGAATTCAGAAGGTTATCTATATATGTAAAAGCCTAAGCGACCCTTATGACCAGATGACTGGACGACTGGCCGGTAGCTATGATGTACACTGACCACCAGGGGGCAGACACTCAACACAAGAGCTGCCCCCTGGTGGTCAGTGTGCTCCCACAGCCAACCTCCCATGGCCAGCCAACCTCCTGTGGTCCCTCCCCCTGGCCAGCCAGCCCTGATGGCCCCGATCGCCCCTGATCACCAGCCAGGCCGAGGAACCCCACATATGCATAAATTAATGCACCGGGCCTCTAGTCAAATATAGAAAAAGAATCTGAATTGACCAAGTCACATCTATACTACAGTCATTGTCTTGAGACCATACTTCAGTCTACAGTCATTTGTGTGATCCAATGGAAAGAGTAATGGATCCAGAAATGAAGACCAGAGCTATAGTCGCAGATTTAGTCGTCCATTCACTCAGCCAACAAATATTTACTGAGCGCCTACCATGGGGCCAGGCTCTATGCTTCACAGACATGACTCGGCTCTGCATGACATTTCCTATCAGTAGCTGTGTGATCTATGGGAAGTCACTTCATCTCACTGGGTCTCATGCTCCCTGTCTGTCAACTGGTGACAAATCTATTTATATAATAATTATGATAATTCTATGAAGAATGCAAGGGCCAGAGCCTTACAGACTGTGGATTGTTCTCTATTATTGTCCTCTATGTAATGGTTACATGAATAACTTGTGATCATTTGAAAATTATGTCCAAAGTCTATTTCAAGGGGGCTGAGCTTGTTCTGTCTACTCAGTTTCCTTCCTTACATATTGACAGTGCCAACCAAGACCAGAGTGAGCAGAAGGGGCTGAGGGCCCTATTATATTGGGCTTATGCACTATAGCAAAATGGCACTCCACTTTGTGTTCTCAAATGGGTTGGATTTCAGATATGGTTCCTGTTATGGGTTAAATTAGCTCCCATTCAAGGTCTAGCCCTGGGCACCTGTGAATGTGACCTTATTTGGAAATGGATTAAGATGAGGTCTTTAAGGTGGGCCCTAACCAATATGGCTGATGTCCTTATAAGAAAAGGGAAATTTGGATATAGACACATATATATATAAAGAACACACAAAGATACAGAGGGAAGAAGACCATGTGAAGATGAAAGCCAAGTTTGAAGTTATGCAACCACAAGCTAAGAATGCCAGGGGCTACCAGAAGTTGGAAGAGGCAAAGAGGGATCCTTTCCTGGAGGCTTCTGAGGGAGCATGGCCTTGCCACACCTTGATTTCAAATTGCTAGCTTTTGAAACTGTGAGAGAATAAATTTGTTGTTTCAAGCCACCCAGTTGGTGGTCATTTGTTACAGTAGCCCTGGGAAACTAATATAGTCCCCAAAAGAAATAGCTCCACAACATACTTCTTTCTGCTCTCCATGTAGTCATGGTGCCCCCTCATTTTCTGTATGTGAATCCACATAAAAATGATGCCTTCATCCTGGTGCTTAAAAATGTGGGTCTCTCGCCCTGGCCGGTTTGGCTCAGTGGATAGGGCGTCGACCTGCGGACTGAAGGGTCCCGGGTTCGATTCTGGTCAAGGGCATGTACCTTGGTTGCGGGCATATCCCCAGTGGGGGGTGTGCAGGAGGCGGCTGATCGGTGTTTCTCTCTCATCGATGTTTCTGGCTCTCTATCCCTCTCCCTTCCTCTCTGTAAAAAGATCAATAAAGTATATTTAAAAAAAAAAAATGTGGGTCTCCAGAATGGCCAAAAAAGCTTATGTGGAATACTGAATTCTATTTTATGTTGTTCAAATAAACCAAAATGGAAGGCAAGAGTACCCTCCTACTCATTTACCACCTCTGTCTCAAGTCTGATGGAAAATAGTAAGAGAAGGCAGTCCTGGGATCTACTGAGCAAACAGCATGGAGACTATTTTGGGAAAGTCATGGAGTCCATTTTGGACCATGATGAAGGCCAGCGGGGCTTGCAGGAGAACCAACCTCATCTAAGGTTTTCAATCACTGCAAAGTATCATTGTGTTTTAGAGCCAAGCTGCTAGCTTGTCTCCTAGACTCCACTCTTGCAGCCAACCAGAAGCTGCTGTCCTAGTGAAGGAGGTGTGCCTTCTGTTGGACAAATGAACGAATCATATTAATCAATGCATATGTATTATTTTGAAAATTTACTATTTGGCAACCACCATAGTAATTGATTCAGGCAAGAGTCATAAATGGATCCTAAAACAAATGAGTGAAAGTTTTATGGGAAGCATAATATTTATGTATTAAGTATCTTCCCATATATTAGTTATTAAGTACAAAATGAAAAAAAAGTATCTTTATAGTGGAAAGACCTGGCAGACATCATCTTAACCAAAGTAATTAAAGTTAACACCACCTTCAATCATGTACCTTTTTATGTTTTACTCTTGCCATAAATGCATAACTTCTCATTACGAGGGCACATCAGGCAATCCCAAATTAAGGGATGTTCTACAAAATAACTGGCATGTATTCTTCTAAAGTGTTGATGTAATGAAAGGCAAAGAAAGATTGAAGACTGTACCAGATTTAAGGAGACTTCAGAGAATTAAGAGACATGACAACTAAATTCAATGTGGGATCCTAGAATGGAACATGGACCAGAAAAATAAAATAGCAATGAAGGACGTTCTTGGGACAATTAACAGAATTTAAATATGATCTGTATATTATATGACAGTGTACACTATCAATGTTATATTTCTTGAATTTGCTAACTTTACTATGTTTATATTACACAATGTCCTGGTTTTTGGAAACACATTGAAGTATTAAAGGGCAAAGGGAAATAATGTCTGCGACTTACCCTCAACTGTTTCAGAAAAAAGTGTGTGTGTGTGTGTAGGGGGGAAGAGAGAGAGAGAGAAGTATGTAACAAGATGCTAACAACATGAATCTTTGTAAAGGGTGTGTGAAAGTTCATTTTGCCATTTTTGTATACAATTTTCTGAAAGTTGAAAGTATTTGAAATTTTAAAAAGTTAAATATATTATTTTTAGCATTTAACTATGTGCCCAATGCCATGTAAGTGTGAAAGTGTGAGATATTCATAGGAGAAGACAGGGTCTCTGTCCTTAATCCAGGAGTTCACAGTCTGGGGTGCACTGGACAAATAAAGAGGTCAGCACAATTCAGTGTGATAAAAGATGGTGTGAGGGCAGAGAAGAGGTATGCTAAACCCAGACTTTGAGGGGAAGGGGGATCAGAGGAGGTTCTTAACAGAGAAAACAAAGGGAAAGCTTAAAGTTGGGTGAACTAATTAAGTTTGGGGTGCCAGTGCAACGTGCAAGCAGAGCTGAATGACAGAATATGGGACATAGAGATGATGCCTGGGCTATAGGCAGCAAGAGGAAGCCACCTGCCAGGGCATGGATTAGCATGTGTCTGGGGTTAGGCCAAAGTCATCATAGCCTCTAAGGAAACATAAACACAGACATCATAAAAAAAAACAACTTGAGGCTAAAAGGCTGAACACAATTGTGCTTTCTGATGGTGTGGGTTGAATTTTGTGGTGCTGAATGTCTCAGAGACATCAGCCCCCAGATTGATAAATATAAGTAACTTGGACAAGGGCATGACCTCCATATTAGTTAGGATTGCCAATAATAGACTGTGAGGTAGGAAGGGAATGTCAAGTGATCATAAGAAACTAATGAAGTGATTTTTCAAGAACAGGATGAGCTTTACCAGCAATAAGGATAAGGTAGTATCCAATTAACACAACAGGATGGGGAGAGAATGTTGTTAATAGGAAAAATCCTGAGAACAGTACCAGGTCCCATAATAAAGGGAAATCAGTGAGGCAGTGCTGCTGTTTGAGAAGTTGATTGGGGAATGGGAATTTCCACTCAATTATGAGATACAAGAGCCAGGATAAGAAAGTACATGAATGTTCTAGCAAAGGCCTGGTGGGAGGTCATTTTTTATCTTTTATTTGAAAACTTTCATATTGTGGAAAATTTACAAAAATAATGAGAACAGCACTAGCTTAAACCATGTGAAATTGCCAAAATGTGACAATTTTTTAGTGAAAAATGGCAATTTCATTTTTCAAATGAAAATGAAGCCCATATCCCATCACCCACCTTCAGCAATTATTGACACATGGTCCATTTCATTTAATCCCAAACCCACCCATTATCCTGGCAAACTTGAGTGATTTGAAGTAAATCATGATGGGAGTTTTAATTACTTAATTTTCTCAGTAAGGTATTCAAATGGTTCAAAATTCAAAAGGCACATCACATTGTACACCTTTAATATATACAACTTTTGTCAATTTACACTTCCATAAAGTTGAAAAAAGTTACAAAACAAAGGAACAAGTGAAAAGTACCCTTCCAAACCCTGTCACCTAGCCAACAGCTCTCCCTCATTGGAGACAACTAATATTAAGGTTTTTTTTATGCATCCTTTCAAAGATGTTTTATGCATAAGTTAGCAAAGAGATTGCAAACTACTCACAATGATCTGCACCTTGCTTCTTTCACTTAGCAAAATATTTTGGAAATTATTTTATATCAACACATAAAGAGCTTCCTCCTTTTTTCAGGTTACCTAGCATTCCATTTTTTGAGCCATACTTTAATCAAATCACTGTTGACGAACTTTTAGGCTGTTTCAAATCTGCCGCCATTACAGACAGTGCTGCAATAATTTACCTTACACATTCATCTTGCACAAAAACAAGCAAGTATATTTTTAAGAGAAACTCCTCAAAAAAGAATTGCTGTTTGAAAGGGAACGTGCATTTGTAATTTTAATAGATATTGCCAAATTTCCCTCCATCAGGTAGAAGTTATTTTAATGCTGTCTTTGCCCTTTTATCACCCACAGTTTCCTTGCTACTCTTTTCCACTTAATCCCAGGGCCCCCAGGGGACCACCGCAATATACAAACTCAGAAGCACTCATCCCTCTGACCTCAGCCTCCTATGGGTATCCTTCTACTACTCTCTGGCCCCCACAGCCACCAGCCTGTTTTTCCTCCCCTCTCTTTTCCCAGAGGTCATGTGTAGCATGCTGGTTTTCTTTCATCCTTCCAAGTCGCCTCATGATCGGTCATTTTACCATGCTAGTGTTGACCCTTGGACTTACTCTCCCATGACATTCTGTAGCACCTGCTCTGCCAATCCTTGGCCCTGTGAAAACTCCACCATCCATTTTCTCCATCCTCCATCCTCCCCGCTGCTCCCAGGCTGCTAACTTTTGCTGGAGAAGGTCATGAACTGGCTAAACAACAAAGCCAGGACAGCTAGCCTCAGCAGGGCCCCAAGGGCTGGGAGGCAATCCTTTCATACACTTGTATTGAATTTCTCTCAGGGATTGTTCCAAATCTTCCCCCTCTCCTCAGATCCCTTGTCCCACCCTCACCCCAACCCCTCTGTGGAGGGTCTAGCTGTGGATATCAATGCCAGGACACAGGTCACCTAACAGGGGCTTCCTCAATTCTTCCTTCTTTATCTTGCCCTTCCCTGCTTCTCTGCATTTTTGCTTATGCCTGCTCATCCCCCATCCCTCAGCCTCATGGGAACCAGGGGACTTTCCTCCTCAAGGTTGCCTCTTCCACTTGTGACCATGACAGTAGTTTTCTTTGTCTTCTGCACTTACTCCAGGACTATCCTCTTTCCCTCTGAGCAAGCTTTCTCCACCCATTAGGTTTTCCTCTCAGTGGAAAACATTTTCCCCTGTGCCATTGTTCCATATTACCATCAAACTTTTAAAATTTAGTCATCTTTAAAATTACACAACTAATTCATACCTGCTGACTTCACTTACTCCTTCCCAGTCAGCCCCAAAATTTAACAGAAAAGTCAGGAAATAATAAGCCAAAAGAAGAAAATAAAACCACCCACAACCCCACATCCAACTGTTAATATTTTGATGTATTCCTTTCCAGTCTTTTTATATGCACATATAAACATTTGTATATCTATATATATTTTTCTTACAAAAGTGGATCATAGTATACATCCTGTTTTGTCATAATATATTTCAGACATTTCAACTTTGCTATGAGTTGTCTAACCCTGGCTATGTAAATTAAGTTCCCTGAGTCCGTTTCCTCCTGTGTAAAATGAGGACTATTTTAAGTAACTACCTCACAGGGCTGTTATGAGGATTGAATGAGATAAAAATACATAAAAACACATCACAGTTCTTGACACATAGCAAGTTGAATTAATGTTAGCTATTATGATCTTCCCACATCAATAAATATAGCTCTACATAATAATTTAATGAGTTCTGTCACTGCTGTATCTAATAGGCATGACTAAAGCAATGCAGTGACTCACCAGCACATATTCATTTGGCACATGATCAAGTTTCTCTGTGGGATAAACTCCTAAAAGCAGAACTGCCACACCAAAGGCTATGTGCATTTGTAATTTTGATAGATATTGCCATATACCTTCCGTCAAGTGAGAGTTACCATGATATCTCTAACTTATTCTTTAAGGCTGCTTTACATTTTTCACTGATACAAACCCAAACTATGAAAAACATTCTTACAACTAAATCTTTGCATAGGTCCATGATTATTTATCAGGGCAGAGGAAATAGTATGAGTAAATGTTGAGATGAGGGAGCAAATGATGTGCATGGGAAACCACTCATATCAGTGACACATAGAAAGGAGAATGACAAGAGGTGAGGCTGAAAAAGACAATGGGATGAAATTCTGAAGGACTGTGAATGCCTCCATTATTTATTAATTCAGTCACCACATAGTGACAACCTACAACATACCAGGCACTAGTTTAGACACTTTGTTTGCTTAGTGAATAAAAAACAGTAAAAGGTTTCTGCCCTGGAGGAGCTTACATTCTAGCAGAGAGACAATAAAAATAACTAAACTATGCCCTGACCGGTTTGGCTCAGTGGATAGAGCGTCGGCCTGCGGACTGAAGGGTCCCAGGTTTGATTCCAGTCAAGGGTATGTACCTTGGTTGCGGGTACATCCCCAGTAGGGGGTGTGCAGGAGGCAGCTGATAGATGTTTCTCTCTCATCGATGTTTCTAACTATCCCTCTCCCTTCCTCTCTGTAAAAAATCAATAAAATTATTTTTTTTTAAAAAAGGAAAGTGATAAGTCCTATAGAATAAAGAAAAAGTAGAGCAGGTTAAAAGAAATTAGGAAGTGGGGGATGTGGGAGATGTTAATAATAATTAATATTAATATTGTACAGTGTAATATTAAGTAGAGTTGCTGCTCCATTATGGAGTTTGAACTTATTCTAGCCATGAGGAATCACTGGAGTAGCCATTTACTTACATCATCACCATCTTTGCCATATCCACATACATCCTGACACCTGATATCTAATGATTTTCTTTAAATAAACTTACCATGCCCTATGTTAGATTAAATTTATTTCATTTTTCAATTATATTTTTATTGATTTCAGAGAGAATGGGAGAGGGAGAAAGATAGAAATATCAACAATGAGAGAGAATTGTCGATTAGCTTCCTGCATGCTGCTCACTGGAGATCGAGCCCACAACCTGGGCATGTGCCCTGATTGGGAATCGAACTATGACCTCTTGGTTCATAGGTCAACGCTCACCACTAAATTATTTTAAAGGAAGCTTTATAAAACCAGCATAAATAGAATTCAGTATTGTATGCAATGAAGGTCCAGAAAAGAAGACTAGAGGATACCTAGGACTGGCCTCTTTCTTTCAGAAACCAGCTTGTAAATAAGAAAAATAACAACAAGCCCTTTTCAAATTTTGTGCTTATTATTTCTCAGGTAGCTTAGTGTTTTACATGTAGCTGAAATTTTATCTTAACAACTTTATGAAGTAGGTACCATTATTGTCCCCATTTGTTTAGGAGGAAATTGAGCAAGTGATTAACCCTCCACAGCTCCAGTATCCTCCCAAATAAATGGGGACAATAGCCCTGACCGGTTTGGCTCAGTAGATAGAGCGTTGGCCTGCGGACTGAAGGGTCCCAGGTTCGATTCCGGTTAAGGGCATGTACCTTGGTTGCAGGTACATCCCCAATAGGGGGTGTGCAGGAGGCAGCTGATTGATGTTTCTCTCTCATCGATGTTTCTAGCTCTCTATCCCTCTCCCTCCTCTCTGTAAAAAATCAATAAAATATATTTTTAAAAATAGGGACAATAATGGGGATATAGGAGAGTAGGGTCCATGGCTTCTGCTCACTCCATGTCATTCTTGGAGGACAAGAAAGGGACAGAAGCTCCCAGCTACTTCATTCTCTGACCACTACCTCCCAAATTCCAATGATTAAGATTAGAACTACAGTACTTCTTTAGAATAAAACACCACCCCCCCCACAGTTAAATTTGTTGGTCACTTTAATTTTCCTGTGAAATTTAATCAGAATGTTCAAATTTATTTCAGACTTGATAGAATAGAAGTTTAAAAATGCACCTTTGGAGCATCGGTCTTGGCTTCTTTTGGAAGAGGGCAGACATGGGCAGATTCCAGTGGGGAGGAGAGGGTTGGCACTTGGGGAGCTAGAGGGAAAGAGACAGCAGAAAGCAAGGTAGGAAGAAATGGAAGACAAACTGTATCAACTTCAGTTGTCTCTAATTCAAGTCCTTTGGGGGAAAAGAAGCAAAATAAAGTACAGTAAATAATACATTGCTAGAGAGATAGTGCCTAGGCTCTGTTAATGTGCTTAGTCTCTCAAAGCATACTACTGCTATTCAACTTCCTGAGAAATGTGCTTTGTTTCTTTTTTTAAAAAAAATAAGTCATTTTGCCCAGCCATTATGGCTCAGTGGTTGAGCATGGACCTATGAACCAGGAGGTCATGGTTTGATTCCTAGTCAGGGCACATGCCTGGGTTGTGGGCTCAGTTAGGAGGCAGCCAATCAATGATTGTCTCTCATTATTGATGTTTCTATCTCCTTCTCCCTCTCCTTTCCTCTCTGAAATCAATAAAGATATATTAAAAAAACAAATCATTTTCATTAATAGAAAATAATATGGGACTTTGAACCACTCAACTGAAGATATTTGAACCAGAAATATGTCTTTCCCTGGTTTCGGTTAACACTGACTAATGAGAATTCCACAAAGTCACACAGATGAACCCAGGTTCCATGAAAGGCTTACAAACAAGAGAAGTTCAATTTAATATAGTAACCCTGGATTGTGAGAACCAGTGCTGTCCTTCAATATTTTATTTATAAATGGAAGATGAGCCCTTGTATACAGTAAATAATAAGATTTTAAATAGCTTAGAGAAAATTGGAGACTAAAGAAAACTTCTCATGGAAACAAAAAAAATCTAGGAGCAGAAGGAGGTAGGATCTCTGGTGCAGAGCAGACATTGCCCAATGACCCCACATAGCCCATAAATGTAATGTGTTATGTGGGTACAGTGTCATAGAGGAAAACAGTATTGGATCTGATTGGTGCAGACCATCTATAATGGGATAGAAATCTTCAAAGGCAAGCATACTACTCCTGGTTTACACAGGAGACATCAAAATCCTTTAGGTGATAGCCTGATGAATGTAAATGCAGGATCTCAAATTCAAAACATTGTTTAAACGAACTAGTGTATGTGAACTACATAAATGAACATGCATTGCTGGTGGGAATATAAAATGGTAAAATCACTTTGGAAAACAGGCTGGCAATCTATACTAATAAAAGCCTAGGTGGCCCTCGCGTGCGATGTCGTCACAAGATGGCCACCACAAGATGGCCACCACAAGATGGCCACATGCACAGCAGAGGCAGGGTCTGGCAGCCACTCTGCGTGGTTAGGCCTGGGTGTCCCACAGCTCTGTACAACATGGAGGAAGCCGGTCCTGGCAGAAGAGGTGGGTAGTGGCAGGGAAGGGCAGTTGTGGGCAATCGGGCCAGCAGGGGAGGGCAGTTGTGGGTCATCAGTCCAGCAGGGGAGGGCAGTTGGGGGCGATTGGGCCAGCAGGGGAGCAGTTAGGCGTCGATCAGACTGGCAGGGGAGCGGTTAGGGGGCAATCAAGTTGGCAGGCAGAAGTGGTTAGGGGCAATCAGGCAGGCAGGCAGACGAGCGGTTAGGAGCCAGCAGTCCCAGATTGTGAGAGTGATGTCCCAGATTGGAGAGGGTGCAGGCTGGGTTGAGGGACACCCCCTCCCCATGCATGAATTTCATGCACCAGGCCTCTAGTTTCTTATAAAGTTAAACATGCATTCACCATATAATATAGTAATTCTACTAGGTATTTACTCAAGAGAAATGACAACACACATCCACACAAAAGCTTAAACACAAATAGTCATAACAACTTTATTCAGAATAGTCCCCAGTTGGAAACCCAAATGTCCATCAAAAGTCGAAAGAATAAACAAATTGTGCAATATATGTACAATGAAATACAACTCAGCAATAAAAACTGATGAACTACAGATATAGGAAGCAACATGGATTGATCTCAAGGACGTTCTAAGCAAAAGTAATGAGACACAAAAGAGTATATATTGTATGATTACATATATATATATATATATATATATATATATATATATATATATATATATATTTCTATAAAAGAGAAAGCTAATCTACAGGAGTGGCCAAAAGTAGGTTTACAGTTGTGAGTACATGAAACACAGAGTTTATTCTTACATCATTATAATCATAACCTGCATGTCTTTTTTCCATACAAATAACTGTAAACCTACTTTTGCTCACCCCTGTATAGTAATGAAGAAAAGGAAATCAGTATAACCTGGAGCCAGCAGTGGGGATGAACAACATTAACTACAAAGGGGCAGTGGACATTTTCTGTGGTAACGGAAGGGGTCTATATGATTTTTTAAATATCCTCATCTGCCCTTGCTGGTTTGGCTCAGTGGATAGAGCATTGGCCTGCACACCAAAGGGTCCCGGGTTCGATTCCAGTCAAGGGCACTTTCCTTGGTTGCAGGCTCTGCCCCGGCCCAGGCCCTGGTAGGGGTGTGTGCTGGAGGCAACCAATTGATGTGTTTCTCTCACATCAACGTTTCTCTCTGTCTTTCCCTCTCTATTCCACTCTCTAAAAGATCAATGGAAAAATATCCTCAGGTAAGGATTAACCAAAAAAATAAAAAATATATAAATTATATCTTAATAAAGTTGATTTTTAAAATAGCATAAATGTAAAACTCTTCAAAAAATTGAAGATTTAGCCCTATCTGGTTTGGCTCAGTGGATAGAGCATCGGCCTGTGGACTGAAAGGTCCTGGGTTCAATTCCCTTCAAAGGCACATGCCAGGTTGTGGGCTTGATCCCCAGTGTGGGGCATGCAGGAGGCAGCCCATCAATGACTCTCTCTCATATTGATGTTTCTATCTCTCCCTTCCTCGCTGAAATCAATAAAATAATATATTTTTTAAATTGAAGATTTAAAGTTATTTCTTCTTAGAAAGTACCTTATATGAAGCATCCTATGTAAACTGTGTACCAAGATGCAGTCCCTCCAATCAGAAAACTACTCTCTTGAAAAAACTAAGCACACAGGCATATATACATGGTGGAAGGCATTGGGTTTGATGCTATATGGAGCTGGAATATACAGTTTACCAGGCTCTTTTATTTTTATTTTAAAAATATTTTTATTGATTTCAGAGAGGGAGAGAGATAGAAACATCAATTATGAGAATCATTAATTGGCTGCCTCTAGCATGCCCCCTACTGGGAATCGAGCCTGCAACCCAGGCATGTGGCCTGACCAAGAATCGAACCTTGAGCTCCTAGTTCATAAGTAGATGCTCAACTACTGAGCCACACCAGTTGGGCACCAGGCTCTTTTTAAATAGTGCCTACCATGTTTGAGGAATGACAAAAGGAATTAAAAGCAAAGGATTCATTAGGCTGGAAAGAAGACCAATGTATACACTAGGTTGATCAGAACTGTGATCAGATCAAGGACAAGAAATGTATTCTACATCAACATGTACCCTGGTCTGTCACTGTCATCTTGGTGAAGTGCCTTGCAATAGAGAGGCCAATCAATCTGGAGGCAGCTTGACTTTGTCTAAAACATGGTACCAATAACTGGAACAAAAAGTAGAAAATGTTAAAGGACAAGAGGGATTTCAGATTCCTTGGCCAGACTGCAGGGACTCCCTTGCCATCCCTATCAGAATGGAAGCTCTCTCATTCACCTTTAAGTGTTTGGTAAAAAGTTCTACTAAGGTTTTTTTGTTTGCTTTTTTGTTTTTTGGTGGTGTTTTTGTTTTTTGTTTTGTTAATCTTCACCCGAGGATATTTTTTACATTGATCTTTTAGAGAGAGTGGAAGAGAGAGGGAAAGACAGAGAGAAACATCAATGTGAAAGAAACACATTGATTGGTTGCCTCCTGCATGAGCCCCGACCAGGGCCCAGGCCAGGGAGGAGCCTGCAACCAAGGTACGTGCCCTTGACTGGAATCAAACCTGGGACCCTTTGGTCCACAGGCCGATGCTCTATCCACTGAGCCAAACCAACTAGGGCTCTACTAAGGTTTTAATAAATGCAGGAGATGAGGAATTGATGTGGAATATTTTATTCATCCATCTAGCTTTAAAAATTAAAAGATGAGGGAAATATATAATTGAGTATATCATATATAATCTTAGGATAGAATTCAGAGTATAGGCACACTGAAGTGGGAAATATTCTGAAATTACTTTTTTAATCAGAAGAATCTGATTAAATCACAATTTTTAGGAACTTATGAGATGTAAAAAAAAAAGTGTGGAGTGCTGTGGTCATTTCTGGGTTCCACGCTTGAAGGATATTGACAAACTAGAAAATGATTGGAGGCCAAAGGCCATGATGGTAATAATGTCTGGAAACCATCTCATAGAAAAAAAGGCTAGAATGGAAACCTAGAAGAGAAAAGATTTGTGGAGACATGGTAGCTGTTGCCAAATATTTGAAAGTCTATATCTATGGGAGAGGAAATGGATTTTGCTTATTTTATGGCATTCCCAATGACAAATTAGGACCAATGGATGGAAGGTAGATTTTAGTTAAATATCAGGAAGAATTTTTGAATGAGTAGAACTCTCTAATAGTTGAAAGGCTCTTCGACTTTCTTTCATTGAAAATTCAAACAGAAGTAAGTAAAGAGTCCAACAGTGATAAGGGAGTTCTGATCTTCTCATCCCTTCCCTCACACAATTAATAACTACTTCCTATAACATTTATTTTAAATTCTATTATTTCTTGATTATACAAGTAACAGATATTCCATGTTGAAAAATCTGAAAATAAAAAGAGAAAAGCAAATGAAAATAAAATCATCCGTCTTCCAACCTCCCAAAGACTTGAACATTTTGTCATATAGCTTCACAGACTGTCTGCTATTTATCAATTATATATTGGCATATAGCTTTACAGACTGTCTGCTATTTATCAATTATATATATATACATATATATATATATATATATATATATATATATATAATTTTTAAAAACAAAAATGAGATCCCATTAATCACACTGTTTTTTTTTAACTTTACAATATAGTGTAAACATCCTTCCATGTCAAGTGATATATGACTGTGTCATCATTCTTAATGGATGCAGAGATTTCTATGGAATGAATGTACTGTAATTTGTTTAACTCAATGTTTCCCAAAAGGTATTCTACATTTCAGCAATCCTATAAGATGACCCTCAAAAAAGAACTTTGGTTAAACAGTTTTAAAATGTTCCATACCAGCCCTAGCTGGTTTGGCTCAGTGGATAGAGTATCGGCCACTGGACTAAAGGGTCCCAGGTTCGATTCCAGCCAAGGACACATGCCTGGGTTGTGGGCTTGATCCTCCTCCCCAGTAGCGGGTGGACAGGAGGCAGCCGATCAATGATTCTCTCTCATCATTGATGTTTCTATCTCTCTATCCCCTCTCCCTTCCTCTCTGAAATCAATAAAAATATTTTTTCAAAAGTAAAAAAATAAAATAAATAAAATGTTCCATACCATATTCCCATTTTGGGTTTTCACAATGTTAAAGAAACAAGTTTAACTGAGTTTCCCAAACTTACTTGGCCATAGATTGCCTGTGGCCTCCTCCTTCTTTAATTCTTCAGGACACTTATTTACATTTTCTAAAACCCTCTGAGAAATGACGCCTTACCTTATCCTTTAGCATTAGAAAGGGGGTTTTCTTTTTTTTTTTAATACTCACCGGAGGATATTTTTCCATTGATTTTTAGAGAGAATGGAAGAGCGAGGGAAAGACAGAAATATTGATGTGAGAGAAACACATCAATTGGTTGCCTCCTGCATGTACCCCTACCAGGGCCTGGGCTGGGGAGAAGCCTGCAACTGAGGTACGTGCCCTTGACTGGAATTGAACCCGGGACCCTTTGGTCTTCAGGCCGATGCTCTACCCACTGAGCAAAACTAGCTAGAGCTGACTTTGTCTATTCTTAATATCTCATTTAAGTGGAGTTGTGATGTTTGTCCTTTTGTGTCTGACTTATTTCACTTAGCATATGTTTTCAAGGCTCATCCATGTTGCATCATGTAACAGAACTTTGTTTTCATAGCTAAATCATATTCCATTGTATGAGTATACCACATTTTTATCCTTTCATCTGGTGATAGAAATTGATGCAGAAAGGAACATTGACATACCATTAACTGTTTGAGTCTTTGTTTTCAAAGAGTGGAATGTTTAATCACATGATAATTCTGTTTAATACTTTGAGGAACTGCCAAACTGTTTTCCAATGTCACTGCATCATTTTACATTCTAACTAGCAATGTACATGGTTCTTATTTCTCCATATCCTCACCAAAACTTGTTATTATCTATCTTTTATTTTGTAACCATCTTAGTGGATATAAAGTGTTATCTTTCTAGTTTTAATTTGCATTTCTCTAATGACTAATATTGTTCAACATCTTTTCATGGACAGTTATATATCTTCTTTGAAGAAATATCTATTCATAAAGTCCTTTGCCATATTTTATTTTTTTCTTTGCCCATATTTTAATTGAATTGCTTATCTTTTTTTGCGAGTTATAGGAGTTCTTTATATATTCTGGATTAAACCCTTATCAGATATGATTTACAAACATTTTTCTCATTTTATAGATTGTCTTTTCACTGTCTTGTTAATGTCCTTTGATGCACAAAAGTTCTTAATTTTGATAAAGTCCAATTTATCATTTTTTCTTTTGTTGCTCATGCTTTTGGTGCTGTATCTAAGAATTCATTGCTAAGTCAAAGATCATAAAGATTTACTCCTTTTTTTCCTAAGAGTTTAATGGTTTCAGCTCTTAATATTTACGCCGTTGGTCCATTTTGAGTTAATTTTTATATACGGAGTGAGTTTGAGTCCAACATCATTATTTGCATGTGGATATTCAGTTGCCCCGGCATTTGTTGAAAACATTAGGTTTTTCACAATTACAAATAACATTATAGTAAACATCATTTTCAACCTGTCCCATATTTTTCTCTAAGAAAAATTCCTAGAAGCATTAATATATCAAAAATATGCACATTTTGAAGGCTTTTTTATGTATACCATCAAACTTCTTCCAGAAATGACATTAAGAATCTATCATAGTGAATTCAAATACCACTTTCTCCACACTATCAACAGCCTTGCATATTTCAAAAAATATTTTTAATCTGTGCTTATCCATGTGATATGAGAATGTATTCCAAATCAAGCTTAAGGGAGTTTTAGTGAACTTCTCTCAACAGCCCCAAAGTCCTAGCTTCAATACCTTCCTTTCCAAAGACCTCACACTTATGAAAAGATTATCCAAGAATAGTACTCAATGTAAACCACTGCAGAATTTAATATAAGTCTAGTTAAGGAAGCAATCTAAACCCTTCCTCTCAGAAGAGAGAGACTAGAAATGGAAAGTGTAATTAGGTTTCTCTGCTGTATAATGTAATTTCAAATATTTTCTTCCTCAGCACAAAATCACAAACCAGCTGTCTGCAACTTTCAAATGTGCCCTTTTTCCCTTGTGTTTAATGGAGAATTACCAAACACAAGAGTCATGCCAAGAAATCAAGTAAACTGAAGGTAGAGTATTTTCTTATAGCCATATGATAATTATTGGAGAAAAAACAAAAGTTATTTTGCTGGCAGTATGCTTTTTAGTACTAGTTGAGTATTTCCAAATGCGTATTGGTACAGAGTTTTTATAGTTGATGTAGCTTTTGGCCCTGTCTCCTTCACTTCTCTGAAGCAAGCATACCAAGTATATCTTTATTTTGTTTTGTTTCAAGCTGTGTTTACAGTAGAAGAAAAATTTTATGATGAGTGGTTTGTCAATGGGAAGTTGTTATTAACATGGAAATCCTGAGAGGATCATTTATCCACACAAAACAAGGAACCGGAGGGAAATTATCTTTCCACATTTCTTCATAAAGCATGCATAATTCATAGAAGAGAGGAAACTATTGATGAGGCTGAACAAAATGAGTTTCTTGTTGCCAGAAAGAATAAAAACATTAGGTAATAAAGCTCTCTAATTTCCTAAATATTTTCTTAAAGTCTTTTGAAGTTGAATGCCATCGTGACTTTCACTGTCATGCTAGCAAGATGAAGGCAGATGTTTTTACACAATCAATAAAATTTTAAGAGACAGAAGGGACCTTATAAATATATAGTCCAACTACACTTTACAGATTGGAAATCTGAAGCCCACAGAGGTGAAGTGACTTCACAAAGTCATACAGAGCTAATGACAGAGCTGGAGTTATAAGTCAAGTCTCCTGACTCCTGTACTCACTAATAATGTAGTCTGGTCACTTCCCTAAAAGTTTGACATGAACAATTATGTTACCAGTTTACTTTGACATCAGTAATCCACAGAGTTCTCCAATTTCATACATCTAGCTTATTGTTCAATTTATAGGATTTAGTTAATAACTGTATTAATTTGATGCATTTATTTTGAGAGAGCATGGTCATTAAGTCTCCCACTGTTAAGAAAATTGAGCAAGTTTCCAAGAGTCCTATATGATATATGATTCTCTCCACCTATAAATTATAGACATTTGTAAAAATCAATCTTATTTACTCTTGTGTTAAGAACCACATTTTAAGAAATCTGTGAGATATGGACTTTAAGGAAAACAAAACAATCTTTTTTCAGAGTACTTACTGTTCTCTGGCCTTTTCTAAATGCACAATTTCAATTATTTGACAGTGAAGTCTACCTATATGATAGATTTTTCAAGCTCAACTTTTATGTTCTAAAATATTTAAAAACACTTCAGGCAAATTATAATTAGTTTTCTCCATAGATATCCAAAGTACCATACATGCATTTTCATCATGGATATTTATATATAGTTGCTTCTAGGTGAATTTTAAAAATTCATTTAGGAGATGAGATTAAATATATCCTGTAGTGGGAGTACTAATAATTCAAAGAGCAGGGATGAAGATTAATAAAGAAGTAGAATCTTAACTCATGGGCTTTTAATAGCTCATTTGATTTGCTTTAATTCTGAAGAGCCAATAAAACAGGCCACCTTGATATAAATTCTAACCCCACATCCCTTTTTAATGTAAGAGCTTCCTTCCCCACCCCTTCTATTGAATTTCGTGAGGTGACACTGGTTAACAAAATTATACAAATTTCAGGTGCACAATTCCACAACACAATTCTTTTTTTTTTTTTTTTTTTTATTATTTTTTTATTTTTTTAATTTCTTTATTGATTAAGGTGTCACATATTTGTCCTCATCCCCCCATTCCCATCCCACCCCTCTCCCCACACATGCCCCAATCCCCTGTTGAACTTAACCGTTGGATAGGCTTATATGCATGCATACAGGTCCTTTGGTTGAACTCTCCCCCTCCCCCCACCCTCCCCCTACCCTCTTCTATCCTCCCTCTGAGGCCCGATAGTCCGATCGATGCCTCCTTGCTTCTGGTTCTGTTCTTGTTCCTCAGTCTATGTTGTTCATCATTTCCTCTAGATGAACGAGATCATATGTCACTAGATATATACTAATAAGAACTGAATGTGAGACGAGCAATAATATTTATGCTGACAGGCAAATGAATCAATCTGTAGCGAGCTTCCCCCTGGACCAACAGTTCTTTTGAGACCCAATTTCGATGTCCAGTAGTTCCTTATGTGTACATGTCAGCACTGACCCCTCAGCTCTGGATGGTGGACAAATGGTGGTAACGGAGGTCCGACTCCCTCTGGTTTGGTCTCGGCCGAACCCAGGGGCACGGCGTCACCCGGACTAAGGGGCACGTGGCCTCACCCATACCCAAGGGGCAAGTGGTCTCACCCGGGCCTGGGACCCAGCCTCACCCGGATGGATCCAGGGGCGCACGGCCTCACCCAGACCCAGGATCTGGCTTCACCCGTACCCAGGGACGCTTGGTCTCTCCCAGACCCAGGGGCACGTGGCCTCACCCGGGCTTAGTTGCACAAGGCCTCACCTGGATCCAGGGACACATGGTCTCTCCCGGACCCAGGGACGCTTGGCCTCTCCCAGACCCAGGGCCACTTGGGCTCACCCGGGCCTAGGTGCACGAGGCCTCATCCGGATCCAGGGACGCATGGTCTCACCCGGACCCAGGGACGCTTGGCCTCTCCCAGACCCAGGGGCACGTGGCCTCACCCGGGCCTAGGTGCACGAGGCCTCATCCGGATCCAGGGACACATGGTCTCACCCGGACCCAGGGACGCTTGGCCTCTCCCAGACCCAGGGCCACTTGGGCTCACCCGGGCCTAGGTGCACAAGGCCTCATCCGGATCCAGGGACACATGGTCTCACCCGGACCCAGGGACGCTTGGCCTCTCCCCGACCCAGGGCCACTTGGGCTCACCCGGGCCTAGGTGCACGAGGCCTCACCCGGATCCAGGGACACACGGTCTCACCCGGACCCAGGAACGTTTGGCCACTCCCAGACCCAGGGCCACTTGGGCTCACCCGGTCCTAGGTGCACGAGGCCTCACCCAGATCCAGGGACACATGGTCTCACCCGGACCCAGGGACGCTTAGCCTCTCCCAGACCCAGGGGCACGTGGCCTCACCCGAGCCTAGGTGCACGAGGCCTCATCCGGATCCAGGGACCCATGGTCTCACCCGGACCCAGGGACGCTTGGCCTCTCCCAGACCCAGGGCCACTTGGGCTCACCCGGGCCTAGGTGCACGAGGCCTCATCCGGATCCAGGGACGCATGGTCTCACCCGGACCCAGGGACGCTAGGCCTCTCCCAGACCCAGGGCCACTTGGGCTCACCCGGGCCTAGGTGCACGAGGCCTCACCCGGATCCTGGGACACATGGTCTTATCCGGACCCAGGGATGCTTGGCCTCTCCCAGACCCAGGGCCACTTGGGCTCACCCGGGCCTAGGTGCACGAGGCCTCACCCGGATCCAGGGACGCATGGTCTCACCCGGACCCAGGGACGCTTGGCCTCTCCCCGACCCAGGGCCACTTGGGCTCACCCGGGCCTAGGTGCACGAGGCCTCACCCGGATCCAGGGACGCATGGTCTTATCCGGACCCAGGGATGCTTGGCCTCTCCCAGACCCAGGGCCACTTGGGCTCACCCGGGCCTAGGTGCACGAGGCCTCACCCGGATCCAGGGACGCATGGTCTCACCCGGACCCAGGGACGCTTGGCCTCTCCCCGACCCAGGGCCACTTGGGCTCACCCGGGCCTAGGTGCACGAGGCCTCACCCGGATCCAGGGACGCATGGTCTCACCCGGACCCAGGGGCGCTTGGCCTCCCCCAGACCCAGGGCCACTTGGGCTCACCCGGGCCTAGGTGCACGAGGCCTCATCTGGATCCAGGGACACATGGTCTCACCTGGACCCAGGGACGCTTGGCCTCTCCCAGACCCAGGGCCACTTGGGCTCACCCGTGCCTAGGTGCACAAGGCCTCACCCGGATCCAGGGACACATGGTCTCACCCAGACTCAGGGACGCTTGGCCTCTCCCAGACCCAGGGCCACTTGGGCTCACCCGGGCCTAGGTGCACGAGGCCTCACCCGGATCCAGGGACGCATGGTCTCGCCCGGACCCAGGGACGCTTGGCCTCTCCCAGACCCAGGGGCACGTGGCCTCACCCGGGCCTAGGTGCACGAGGCTTCACCCGGATCCAGGGATACATGGTCTCACCCGGACCCAGGGACGCTTGGCCTCTCCCAGACCCAGGGCCACTTGGGCTCACCCGGGCCTAGGTGCACGAGGCCTCATCCGGATCCAGGGACGCATGGTCTCACCCGGACCCAGGGACGCTTGGCCTCTCCCCGACCCAGGGCCACTTGGGCTCACCCGGGCCTAGGTGCACGCGGCCTCACCCGGATCCAGGGACACATGGTCTCGTCTGGACCCAGGGGTGTGTGGGCTCTCCCAGACCCAGGGGCGCTTGGCCTCGCCCGGGCACGGGATCCAGCGTCATCCGGGTCCAGGGGCACTTGGCCTCACCCGGACCCGGAGTCCGGCCTCACCTGGACCCAGGGCCATGTGGCCTCACCTAGACCCAGGGACTTGAGGCCTCACTTATACCCAGAGTCGTGTGACCACACCCGAGCCCAGAGGCGCGCAACCCCGCCCGCACCCGGGTCTCAGCGGGGCCCCGTCTTCCCGATCCCAATTCCTGCCGGTCAATCCCCCCTCAGCAATTCCCCTGGCCATCCTTCCAGAGCTCCAGTATGGCTGCTGCAGAACTCGTCGGGCGGCGGCTCGGCGAAGCTCCGGTGCACCCGGTGCATGGCGGTGGGCCAGTCTGGCGTCGCTGCGTTGGCCCTTGGGTCTGCATCGGTGGCCGGTCGCCGAGCATGCGCACCTGGCCGCTTCCGGGGCGTTGAGATTCTTGACGGACTCAGAGGTCAGCAAGCGCGGAGTCTCCCACCCCATGTCTCATAGGGGTTCGTCTGTCCGTGCTTGGCTGCCAGTGGAGCCGTCCCCTCAGCCGGAGACCGCTGGGGGAACTGCGCCGAGCACGTTCCAGGCCGCTGTTGTATCGCCTGAGCCATAGTTCTTTTGTGTCGCCTGAGCCGTAGTTCTTAAAGTGTGGTCTTTGGGTCACCGGCATCAGCATCATCCCACATACCCCTCTTTTATTCTAGTTGTAGAGCATCTACTCAGCCAGCCCTATGGTGGTCTTGGATGGTGTCTGCTCTGCTCTCTTGTCGTAGTCTCAAAGTTGTTGTGGTAGGCAACAATCAGGCTTCCGCCCTATGCCTCCATCTTGGTCCTCCTTTGTATAGTTAAGTCTTGATTGTTGTTGGTGTCACTGGGGGGGCTCTCTTTGTCTATAAAGGAAGAGTTGCTGTGCAGGAGACACGTTTATGGGCCGGGTCTTGGTGCAGCAAAGCTTTGGCGCTCACTGAATATTCCCGTTGAATGTGTCCCTTATGCACGTGGTTGAAATCTGGTGTCATCTCCTACAGACCACTAGATGCCCTCGTTTCTGGGTCTCCAATGGGGTGTAGATCAGCTACTGCCTTAGGCACTCAGCAAGGATTACAGCAAAAACTGTAGTTTCTTCCTCCTGTCTGAGTGGCCCTGGAGCAGTCCGACTAGAACAGCAGATCATCTGGTCCGCTGCCAGAGGGCAGGCCACCCACATGCATAAGCCATTGCTTGGGGCGCAGGTGTGCCTGCGAGACTTGCGGGGCAGGTCTTCAAAACGTGCGGGGCGGGTCCCAGGGCGGGGCGGGGTCTCAGGGCGCCCACAGGCCATGGTGCGGCGAGCCGAGATGGCTGTGAGTCTGGTCCTTCTGCCTTCCACGTATCTAAGTCCCCTCGTTCCGCACTCCAGCGCAGCCAACACTGATTGCTGGGCGCACCTCCGCAAGAGTCCCGCCTCTCCCCGCAGGCATCTGGGTCTCCCGGGGTTCGCCAGAAGATGGGTTTCAGGGTGATGGAGAGCCAATCTCCCCTAGGTTTGGAACAAAAGCCCCTCTCCCCCGCCACCAGCCAGACCCACGCACCTCCACACCTCATCCCCTCCGATTTCGCTGGGTGCGAGGCAACAGAACAGCCCCTAACCTCCGCCGCCATCTTTTTCAAACTTCTCAATCCGTACCTCTTAATCCCTTGAATTCAGTCAACTCTACTGAAGTCTAGCGCCGCCAGGAGGTGCACGGAAAGGGCGCCCGGGCCTCCGTCCAGTGCGCGGTGCGCGCGTCCCGCGGAACCAGGCGCGCGAGGGCCGCGCGCTGGGACGGGCGCTGGGCGGCCGCCGAGCTCCAGGCACCGCCATCACCGCGTTCCGGACGTCGCTGCCGCGGCATCCCCCCAATGTATACTTCTTAATCCCTTGAATTCAGTCAACTCTACTGAAGTCTAGCGCCGCCGGGAGGTGCACGGAGAGGGTGCCCGGGCTTCCGTCCGGTGCGCGGTGCGCGCGTCCCACGGAACCAGGCGCGCGAGGGCCGCGCGGCTGGGACGGGCGCTGGGCGGCCGCCGAGCTCCAGGCACCGCCATCGCCGCGTTCCGGACGTCGCCGCCGCGGCGTCCCCCCAATTTATACTTCTTAATCCCTTGAATTCAGTCAACTCTACTGAAGTCTAGCGCCGCCGGGAGGTGCACGGAGAGGGCGCCCGGGCCTCCGTCCGGTGTGCGGGGCGCGCGGCCCGCGGCTCCAGGTGCGCGGGGGGCTGCGCGGCGGGGACGGGTGCTGGGAGGCCGCCGGGCTCCGGGCGCCGCCGCGGCGGCGGCGTCCCCAGCGTCCCGGGCCGGGCAGCCTGCGGGGGCGGCGGAGTTGCGAAAGTGAGTGAGTTTCCCAGGGTTTCGCCCGGAATGGGGTTCAGTGCAATCGGAGCCGGTGCTCAGCGCACTCCGGAGCCTTTATCTCCTTCCTGCCAGTGAACTCCGGCAAGGTCATCAGCCGCCCCCTCCTCTCCGGTTCCATCCTCCCCGCAGGCGCGTGTGCTCGTGTCTCCGCCCGTTTCTCCATACCTCAGGCTTTTACGGCTTCCCCGACTGTCCCCGTGGCCTTCTCCTTCCCTCCAGTTGTGGGTATTTCAGTCCGCCAGCTCTCCTGTGGTTCTGGACGATGTCCGTTCTGACCTCTAGTTGTATTTTTGAAATTGTTGTGCCCGGCTGCAGGTTAGGTGTTTAACCTATGCCGCCATCTTGGTTTCTCTCCCACAACACAATTCTAATTGTAGATTTGTGTTCACCACCCCAAGTCAAGTCTCCTTCCATCACCATTTATCCCCCCTATACCCTCCTTGACCTTTCCCCAGCTCAACCCCCACAATCATCACACTGTTGTCCCTGTCCATGAGTTTTTTCTCTTTTTATTGGCTCAATTCCTCCACCACTACCCCCAGCCTCCCAACATCCCCCAAAAAAGCTGTCAACCTGCTCTCTATCTATGGGTCTGTCTCTATTTTGCTTATTAGTTCATTTTGTTCATTAGATTCACGTATGCATGAAAGGGTATTGTCCAACAATAGAATTAACTGTCATGTGAGGGAGTTGGTTTATTACTACAAGATTTCAAACTAAGGCTAAAAGATAATCTGTCTGGAATTCTTAAAAGGATTCTTGCATTGAGAGG
Organism: Eptesicus fuscus; assembly: GCF_027574615.1. Classification (NCBI taxonomy): domain Eukaryota; kingdom Metazoa; phylum Chordata; class Mammalia; order Chiroptera; family Vespertilionidae; genus Eptesicus; species Eptesicus fuscus. The sequence goes on from NC_072473.1 coordinate 108,367,509, forward strand.
TAGATTAAAATCCACTCTGGCCAGTGTGACTTAGTTGCTGGAGCTTCATCGTTCCATGCACAGAAAGTTTGCCAGTTCAGTTGCTGGTCAGGGCACATACCCAGGTTGTGTGTTCGATCCTTGGTCAGGGTGCATAAGAGAGGCAACTGATCAATGTTTCTCTCTCTCTTTCTCCCTCTCCCTTCCTCTCTAAAATCAATACAAACATGTTAAAAAAGACTTCTAAAATCCTCTATGTTCAAAGATTTTGTGATTCCTATACTAATATTGTCTTTCCTACTTCTATGACACAAACAAAACAGAAATAGACTCATGGATACAGAGAAAAAAACTGATGGTTGCCAGATTGGGGGGCGGGGCTGGGTGAAAAAGGTGAAGGGATTAAGAAGTAAGCACAAATTGGTCATTACATTACAAAATAGTCATGGGGATGTAAAGTACAACATAGGGAACATAGACAATAATCTATCTATATAAAGAGGAAATATGCAAATTAGGCCAGGACTCCGTAATGGGTCATGACCAGTCAGGAGGGGGTTGCGCATGCAGGTGAGTCCTGGAATGGAGACAGAGACAGAGACAGGGGGCTGGCGAGCCACCATGCCCAGCTCGGGCCAGTCCCCCAGAGCTGGAGCAGACACGGGCAGGGATGGGGGGCTGGCCCACAACCTCTGCGGCTGAGCACAGGCCTGGAGAGGAGACAGCGGGCCTGCCTCCCGTGGAAGCAGCGTGGGTCCCTCCCGCCTCCCGTGGAATTGGCACGGGTCCCTCCTGGCTCCCGCAGAAGTGGTACAGCTCCCTTCCGGCTCCCATGAGCGGCACGCTGTGGTTCCCGGTGGCTCCTGTGGAAGCAGGCAGCCTATTGCGTGCGATATCATGCAATGGGCTATTAGTATAGTAATAACTATGTACGGTGCCAGGTAGATACTAGGCTTATTGGGGGGACCACTTTGTATATTATATGAATGCCTAAGCATTGTGCTGTATAGCTGAAACTAATATAATACTGAATGTCAGCTATCATTTTTTTTCTAAAAAAATAAGGCCATATGATAACACAGGGACACAGGGAGAATCCCATGATGAAGATAGAGATTGGAGTGATATGTCTGTAAGAAAAAGGATTTCCAGCAACTACCAGAAGCTAGGAGAGAGACATTAACAGATTCTCTCTCAAAGCCTCCTGAAGGAACCAATTCTGCTGAAACTTTGATCTTGGAATTTTAGAATTCCAAGAACTGTGAGATAACCCATGTCTATTGTTTTAGGCCAAGCATGTCAAACTCACAGCCCACAACGAATATTTTTTGCAGACCAGCCAATATAACAGTATGTAAGAAACATTTTAATAAAAATTTGGTAACTTAATTTTTACAATATCCTGTTATACATAACTAGAGGCCCGGTGCACGAAATTCATGCATGGGTGTGGTCCTTAGGCCTGGCCAGCAATAGAAGCAGGGAGCGTCTGATGTGGAAGGGCAGGTCCCAGCTAACCTGTGGGCCCTAAGCAGCACCTGGGCCCCTGGGCCCCCATGTGCCTCCTCCGCCTGAGTCATCGGGCTTCTGTCCAGGTCTCTCAGTGCCTGGGAGTCAGGTGGTGGCACCTTCCCCTGCCACTGGTTGCAGTCTGCGGGGCAATTGGCGGGGTGATTGGGCCCTGCTCACACCCGCCTTGGCCTGGTGCTGCCCACTCACCTGCCCCACCATCCCACTGTGGTCCTGCTCTCGTCGGTGCCCATCAGGGCTGGCAGTGCCTCCACTGCTGCCCGCTGCCAGCGCTGCATTGCTGACGCCCGCCATGTTCCATGCTGCCCCCTGGTGGTCAGTGCACACCATAGCGAGCAGTCAAAGTCCCAGTCAAACTCCTGGTTGAGGGGACAATTTGCATATTAGGCTTTTATTATATAGGATAATTAATAACTACAATGTTTGCTAATGACTAAATACCATAATCGTTATGTATTCGTTTCCCTTATACACCTTATGGGCAGGCGCATCATTTCTCTCCACTAATACTAGCAGTGAATATTTTAGCAGCCAATTGCCCCGTCATTAGTCTTGGACTGACTTGTTTGGTGTGTGCAACAGGAAATATTTCACTTTCGGAGAACAAGAAAAATAGGTTTATTTGCATTATGCTTATTAATTTGTGCAGTTATTCAGTGTTTGGTAAGTTAATTTTTAAGAAAAAATATTAATTTTTATTAAAATGTTCTATTAATTTGTTAACGATTACTCATTTATTTCAGCCCTTTGTATTCAGCATGTCTCTATTGAAATAAACCTACGTTTCTATGAAAATTGAAGCTTTTGTTTTTTTGCGGCCCACATAAACTTAAACCATGTTTATTTGACCAATGTTAGCCTTTGAGTTTGACATGCTTGTTTTAGGCTATCTGTTTCTGGTATTTTGTTATAGAAGCCACAGGAAACTAACATATGTCCTTCACTATGGAAAACTGATATGACAATTTTTTGGCATGTTTAGGATAACAAAATAAGTCTTACCATAATTTTGAAAAATCAACCACAAAATATCATGAAAAAGTTATATTTGCTTTGATCTTAAAATCAATAAATGGAAAATCATTTAAGAAATGGATCCTCCTAACACATAAGTTCAAAAGACAACAGAATGGAAAATCCTTGATTCTGAGTATATTATAGTGAGTGTGGCATCCTAGGGTACAACTAAAACTAACTGAATAAAGTTAAATTGTTGGAGTTGAGAAAAGTATATTGAGATAGTCAAGTTTACCAAGATTTATTGATTAAAGTTCCTTATACAACTGAGTAGTAGTCTCACCCCCATTGTTCACTTTCTCCATCCGTAGTCTTTGTACCTGAACATACTACAAAACTTTTCTTTCTAAAGTGCCAATAATGTATGAGGACTTTTTGTCTGTCAATGATCAACAATTTCAGCAAGGAACATGACAGCAATCACACCTTGTTCCATGAGGGTCCCCTTATATATTCACAATTGACCCACTAAAGGTCTGGCAAGTATAGAAGCTGGGTTAAAAAAAAGGCAGTAGTGATAGTTCACTTGTCCTTAGCCAAGCAGAATCCTGTCCCAGTTTCAGGATTGAAGACCATCATGATCCCAGTCATTTCATAAATACCCACTTACTCACAGGTGAATAGAATTTTCACCTACATATATGTCTATTCTAATCAATTCTATCAGGGCCATTGTCAAAAAAATTTTTTGTGCCCCAGTCTTTTTCCAGCATGGGGCATACTTACATCAAATTTCCATCATGATGATTGTTTCTAATGACAAAGAAAAACTTTTATAAATATTTTAAATAATCATTCCTATTTCATTAGTGAGGAAATTTAAACTTCATTTATGAAGATACATTTCTATTTTTCAAAATGCTGAAACTACCCTCAATTACTTAAAACACTTTAGATTTAAATTTTTTAACACATGATATTTCTTATTTAAAGAAACACCTTTAGACTTTTGATTAGAAAACTGGGGCTTAAACAAATATTTATAGCCCTTAGGAAACAACTAAAAGAACATAATTCTTGCAGAAAAGCCCTAACATATTAAATATCTATTTAATCAAATCAGTAGTCATGATTATGAATAATAGGTTACTTATAGAAATGTGAAAGACCACAATTTATCGACATTGTCTTTTTTCCACACTTAATTAGAATATAAAATTGATCAGAGATAATCAGGTAAAGTACAAATTGAATGAAGCCTCAATTACATATTATTTTCTTCCAATCAGTGTTTTAAAATTTAAATTCTTTATTGTTGGAAGTATTACATATGTCTCCTTTTTCTCTCATTGACCTCTCCCCACCCACTCCCACCCACCAGCACAGGCCCTCACCCCTCTACTGTCTGTCCATTGGTTATGCTTATATGCATGCATATAAGCCCTTTGGTTGATCTCTTACCCTCCCTCCCCCCTCCCCTGCCTTCCCTCTGAGGTTTGATGGTCTGTTCTTTTTTTTTTGACATTTTTTTATTGAGGTATTATATGTGTACATATCTTACCATTGCCCCCCCCCCACCCCACACCCATACATGTCCTCAACCCCCCAGAGTTTTGCGTCCATTGTTTATGCTTATATGCATGCATACAAGTCCTTCATTTGATTTCTTATCTCCCCCACCTCTCCCTAACTTTCCCCCTGTAATTTGACAGTCTGTTTGATGCTTTACTGTCTCTGTATCTATCTTTTTGTTCATCACTTTATAATGTTCTTTATTATCCATAAATGAGTGAGATCATGTGGTATTGTTCTTTCATTGACTGGCTTATTTCACTTAGCATAATGTTCTCCAATTCCATCCAGGTTGCTGCAAATGATGAGAATTCCTTCTATTTTATGGCAGCATAGTATTCCATTGTGTAGATGTACCACAGTTTTCTGATCCAGTCATCTGCTGCCGGGCACCTAGGCTGTTTCCAAATCTTAGCTATTGTAAATTGTGCTGCTATGAACATAGTGGTGCATATATCCTTTCTGATTGGTGTTTCTAGTTTCTTTGGATATATTCCCAGGAGTGGGATTACTGGGTCAAATGGGAGTTCCATTTTCAGTTTTTTGAGGAAACTCCATACTGTTCTCCACAGTGGCTGCACCAGTCTGCATTCCCACCAGCAGTGCACGAGGGTTCCTTTTTCTCCGCATCCTCGCCAACACTTGTCGTTGGTTGATTTGTTGATGATAGCCATTCTGACAGGTGTGAGATGGTACCTCATTGTTGTTTTGATTTGCATCTCTCTGATAATAAGTGACTTTGAGCATGTTTTCATGTGTTTCTTGGCCTTCCTTCTGTCTTCTTTTGAAAATATTCTGTTTAGGTCCGTGTCCCATTTTTTTATTGGATCATTTATCTTCCTTTTATGAAGTTGCATAAGCTGCCTGTAGATGTTGGAGATTAAACTTTTATTAGTGATAGCATTTGCAAATATGTTCTCCCATGCAGTAGGCTTTCTTGTTGTTTTGTTGATGGTTTCTTTTGCTGTAAAAAAAAGCTTTTTATTTTGATGTAGTCCCATTTGTTAATTTTCTCTTTAGCTTCCATTGCCCTAGGGGCAGTGTCAGTGAAGAAGTTCTTTGGGCATATGTCTGAGATTTTGTTGCCTGTGGATTCCTCTAGTATTTTTATGGTTTCCCGTCTTATGTTTAAGTCCTGTATCCATTTTGAGTTTATTTTTGTGTATGGTGTAAGTTGGTGATCTAGTTTCATTTTTTTGCATGTATCTGTCCAATTTTCCCAACACCATTTATTGAAGAGACTGTCTTGACTCCATTGTATGTTCATGCCTCCTTTGTCAAATATTAATTGAGCATAGTGGCTTGGGTCGATATCTGGATTCTCTATTCTGTTCCATTGATCTATATGTCTCTACTTGTGCCAGTACCAGGCTGTTTTGAGAACAGTGGCTTTGTAATACAGCTTGAAATCTGGTATTGAGATCCCTCCTACTTTATTCTTCTTTCTAAGGATTGCTGTGGCTATTCAGGGTCTTTTTTTATTCCAGATGAATTTTTGGAGAGTTCTTTCTAGGTCTGTGAAATATGCTGTTGGTATTTTGATGGGGAGTACATTGAATCTGTAGATTCCTTTGGGTAGTATGGACATTTTAATGATGTTGATGCTACCAATCCATGAACATGGTATGTTCTTCCATCTGTTTACGTCTTCCTCTATCTCTTTTTTCAGTGTCCTGTAGTTTTCCGCGTATAGGTCTTTTACCTCCTTAGTTAAGTTTATTCCTAGGTATCTTAATTTTTTTGGTGCGATGGTAAATGGTATTGCTTTTTTAGTCTCTCTTTCTGTAAGTTCACTATTGGTGTATAGAAATGCCATAGATTTCTTGGCATTAATTTTGTATCCCGCTACATTGCCAAATTCATTTATTAAGTCTATTAGTTTTTTGATGCAATCTTTTGGGTTTTTTATGTACAATATCATGTCATCTGCAAATAAGGACAGCTTCACTTCTTCTTTTCCAATTTGGATGCCTCTTATTTCTTCTTCTTGCCTAATTGCGATAGCTAATACTTCCAGTACTATGTCAAACAGGAGTGGTGAGAGTGGGCATCCCTGTCTTGTTCCTCTTCTTAGGGGAAATGGTTTTAGTTTTTGCCCATTGAGTATGATGTTTGCTGTGGGTTTATCATATATAGCTTTTATTATGTTGAAGTATGATCCTTCTATTCCCACCTTGTTGAGAGTTTTTATCAAGAAAGGGTGTTGGATTTTGTCAAATGCTTTTTCTTCATCTATTGATATGACTATGTGATTTTTATCTCTCAATTTGTTTATGTGATGTATCATGTTTATTGATTTGCCGATATCGTACCATCCTTGCATTCTTGGGATAAATCCTACTTGGCCATGATGTATGATCTTTCTGATGTATTGCTGGAGCTGATTTGCTAGGATTTTGTTGAGGATTTTGGCATCTATGTTCATGAGGGATATTGGTCTGTAATTCTCTTTCATTGTGTTGCCTTTATCTGGTTTTGGTATTAGGGTGATGCTGGCTTCATAGAAGGAGCCTGGAAGTGTTCCTTCCTCTTGAATTTTTTGGAATAGTCTGAGGAGGATAGGTTTTAGTTCTCCCTTGAAAGTTTGGTAAAACTCTCCTGTGAAGCCGTCTGGCCCCGGGCTTTTGTTTGCCGGAAGCTTTTTGATGTCTGCTTCAATTTCTTCCATAGTTACTGGCCTGTTGAGCTGTTTAGATTCTTCCTGATTGACTTTTGGAAGGTTGTATTTGCCTAGGAATATGTCGATTTCCTCCAGATTGTCCAGTTTGTTGGAGTAGAGTTGTTTGTAGTAATTTGTAACAATCCTTTGTATTTCATCGGGGTCTGTTGTTATTTCACCTCTTTCATTTATGATTTTGTTTATTTGGGTCCTCTCTCTTTGCTTCTTGGTGAGCCTGGCTAGAGGATTCATCAATCTTGTTTATCCTTTCAAAGAACCAGCTCTTGGTTTTGTTGATCTTTTGTATTGTTTCTTTGGTCTCTATGTCACTTATCTCTGCTCTGATCTTTATTATTTCTTTCCTTCTGCTTACACTGGGCTTTTCTTGTTGCTCTCTCTCTAACTCTTTGAGTTGTTGGGTTAGGTAATTTATTACCATTTTTTCTTGTTGTTTGCAGTAGTCTTGTAGAGCTATGAACTTCCCTCTCAGGACTGCTTTCGCTGTGTCCCATAGATTTTGGATTGTTGTGTTTTCATTGTCATTTGTTGCCATGATGTTTTTTATTTCTTCCTTGATGTCTTTGGTAACCCAGTCATTGTTTAATAGCATGCTGTTTAGTCTCCATGTATGTGATTTCTTTGGGTTGTTTTTATTGTAGTTGATTTCCAGTTTTATGCCACTGTGATCTGAGAAGATACTTGATATGATTTCTATCTTCTTGAATTTGGAGAGACTTTGCCTATGTCCTAACATATGGTCTATCTTTGAAAATGACCCATGTGCACTTGAGAAGAATGTATATTCTGTGGCTTTGGGGTGAAATGTTCTGAAGATGTCGATGAATTCCATCTGTTCTAGTGAGTCATTTAGGATTGATGTTGTTTTGCTGATTTTTTGTTTAGAGGATTTGTACAATGGTGATAATGGGGCATTGAAGTCTCCTACTATGATTGTATTGCTATCAATCTCTCTTTTGATATCTTCCAGGAGTTTTTTAATGTATCTTGGTGCTTCTATATTGGGTGCATATATGTTTACCAGAGTTATTTCTTCTTGTTGGATTTCTCCCTTTAGTATTATGAAGTGGCCTTCGTTATCTCTTGTTATGTCCTTCACTTTGAGATCTAATTTGTCAGATATAACTATTGCTACCCCAGCTTTTTTGTCATTTCCATTCGCCTGGAAAACCTTTTTCCATCCCTTTACTCTCAGTCTGTATGCGTCCTTTTTTTTGAGGTGGGTTTCCTGTAGACAGCAGATATATGGGTTTTGTTTTCTTATCCAATCTGTTACCCTGTGTCTTTTGATTGGGGCATTCAATCCATTTACATTTAAAGTTATTATTGATAGGTACTTATTTGTCGCCATTTTAATTCTATACCCCTGTGTTCCTTCTTTGCTTCCTATTTCTTTCTTTCTTTTTTTTAAAATTTCTTTATTGATTAAGGTGTCACATATTTGTCCTCATCCCCCCATTCCCATCCCACACCCCTCCCCAAGGATGCCCCAACCCCCTGTTGAACTTAACCATTGGTTAGGCTCATATGCATGCACACAAGTCCTTTGGTTGATCTCTCCCCCGTCCCCCCACCTCCCATCGATAGTCCGATCGATGCCTCCTTGTTTCTGGTTCTGTTCTTGTTCATCAGTCTATATTGTTCATCATTTCCCCTAGATGAGCAAGATCATGTGTCACTAGAGATATACTTATAAGAACTGAATGTGAGACGAGCAATACTAGTTATGCTGACAGGAAAATGAATCAGTCTGTAGTGAGTTTCTTTCTGGACCAACAGTTCTTTTGAGACCCAATTTCAATGTCCACCAGTTCCTTATGTGTACATGTCAGCACTGACCCCTCAGCTCTGGATGGTGGACAAATGGTGGTAACGGAGGTCTGACTCCCTCTGGTTTGGTCTCGGCCGGACCAAGGGGCACGGCTTCACCCGGACTCAGGGGCACGTGGCCTCACCCAGACCCAGGGGGCATGTGGCCTCTCCCAGACCCGGGACCAAGCCTCACCCAGATCCAGGGGCACATGGCCTCACCCGGACCCGGGATCCTGCTTCACCCGGACCCAGGGGCGCATGGCCTCTCCCAGACCCAGGCGCGCGTGGACTCACCCGGACCTAGGTGCGCGTGGCCTCACCCGGACCGGGGACCCAGCCTTACCCGGATCCAGGGGCACACGGCCACACCCGGACCCGGGACCTAGCTTCACCCGGACCCAGGGTCGCGTGGCCTCACCCGGATCCAGGGGCACACAGCCTCACCCGGGCCTGGGACCCAGCCTCACCCGAATCCAGGGGCACAGGGCCTCGCCCGGCCCCAGGATTCAGCTTCACCCGGACCCAGGGGCGCATGGCCTCACCCGGACCAAGGGGCACGTGGCCTCTCCCAGACCCAGGGGCGCATGGCCTCACCCGGACCTGGGACCCAGCCTCACCCGAATCCAGCGGCACGGCCTCGCTCGGACCCAGGATTCAGCTTCACCCGGACCCAGGGGCACGTGGCCTCACCCGGACCCAGGGGCGCGTGGCCTCTCCCAGACCCAGGGGCGCATGGCCTCACCCAGACCTAGGTGTGCGAGGCCTCACCCGGACCCGGGAGCCAGCCTTACCTGCATCCAGGGCACATGGCCTCACCCGTACCCGGGATCCAGCTTCACCCAGACCCAGGGGCGCGTGGCCTCATTCGGACCCAGGGGCGTGTGGCCTCACCCAGATCCAGGGGCACACGGCCTCACCCAGACCCAGGGGCACGTGGCCTCACCCGTGCCTGGGACCCAGCCTCTCCCGGGTCCAGGGGCACACGGCCTCACCCGGACCCAGGGGCGCATGGCCTCACCCGGGCCCGGGACCCACCCTCACCCGGATCCAGGGGCACACGGCCTCACCTGGACCTGGGATCTGGCTTCATCTGGACCCAGAGGCGCGTGGCCTCACCCGGACCCAGGGGCGTGTGGCCTCACCCGGATCCAGGGGCACACGGCCTCACCCGGACCCAGGGGCACGTGGCCTCACCCGGGCATGGGATCCAGCTTCACCCGGACCCAGGGGCACATGGCCTCACCCGGACCCAGAATCTGGCTTCACTTGGACCCAGAGGCACGTGGCCACACCCAGACCCAGGGACGTGAGGCCTCACCTAGACCCAGGGGCATGTGACCACACCCGAGCCCAGAGGCGCGCAACCTCGCCCGCACCCGGGTCCCAGTGGGGTTTCGTCTTCTTGATCCCAATTCCTGTTGGTCAATTCCCTCTCAGTAATTCCTTCGGCCATTTTCTCAGAGCTCCAGGACGGCTGCCGCAGAGCTCGTTGGGTGGTGGGCTCGGCGAAGCTCTGGTGTGCCTGGTGCGCGGCGGCGGGCTGGTCCGGTGTCGCTGCGTCGGCCCTTGGGTCTGCAGCGGTGGCCGGTCGCCAAGCGTGCACACCTGGCGCTTCCGGGGCGTTGAGATTCTTGAAGGACTCGGAGGTCAGCAAGCGCGGAGTCTCCCACCCCATGTCTCCCAGGGGCTCGTCTGTCCGTGCTCGGCAGCGAGTGGAGCTGTCCCCTCAGCCGGAGACCGCCGGGGGAACTGCGCCAAGCACGTTCCAGGCCGCCATTGTGTCGCCTGAGCCGTAGTTCTTAAAGTGTGGTCTTTGGGTCACCGGCATCAGCATCATCCCGCGTACCCCTCTCTTTTATTCTAGTTGTAGAGCATCTGCTCAGCCAGCCCTCCGCTGGTTCTGGATGGTGTCTGCTCTGCTCTCCCATCGTAGTCTCAAAATTGTTGTGGTAGGCAACAATCAGGCTTCCGCCCTATGCCTCCATCTTGGTCCTCCTTTGTATAGTTAAGTCTTGATTGTTGTTGGTGTCACTGGGAGGAATTGTCCTCCAGGCCAATTGGCTGTGAGGGCCCTCTTTGTCTATAAAGGAAGAGTTGCTGTGCAGGAGACACGTTTATGGACTGGGTCTTGGTGCAGCAAGGCTTTGGCGCTCACTGCGTCTGCCTCTTAAATATGTCCCTTATGCGCGTGGTTATAATCTGGTGTCATCTCACACAGACCACTAGATGCCCTCGATTCTGGGTCTCCAATGGAGTGTAGGTCAGCTACTGCCTGAGGCCACTCAGCAGGGATTACAGCAAAAACTGTAGTTTCCTCCTCCTGTCTGAGCGGCCCTGGAGCAGTCCGACTAGAACCTCAGTTCATCTGGTCAAGCTGCCACAGGGCAGGCCACCCACATGCAAAAGCTGCTGCTTGGAGCGCAGGTGCACCTGCAAGACTTGCGGGGCGGGTCTTCAAAATGTGCAGGGCGGGTCCCAGGGCGGGGCGGGTCTCAGGGCGGGGCGGGATCTCAGGGCGCCACCAGGCCATGGCGTGGCGAACCGAAATGGCTGCAAATCTGCTTTTTCTGCTTTCCACGTTTCTAAGCCCCCTTGTTCCGCACTCCAGCGCAGCAAACACTGATTGCTGGGCGCACCTTCGCAAGAGTCCAGCCTCTCCCCGCAGGCGTCTGGGTCTCCCACGCGTCCCCAGAAGCTGGATTTCAGGGTGATGGGGAGCTAATCTCCCCTAGGGTTGGAACAAAAGCCGCACGTCCCTTCACCCGGCACCAGCCCGACCCACGCGCCTCCGCACCTCATCCTCTCTGAGTTCGCTCGTTTCCTCTTCCCTCTTAGCTGTAAATCCACCATTCAGCCAGCTCTCCTGTGGTTCTGGGTTGCAGACGCTCTGTCCTCCAGTTGTATTTTTGAAATTGCTGTGCGCGGCGCAGTTCATTTGTTTAACTTTGCCGCCTTCTTGGTTCTCCTTTGTCAAAATGGCTAAAGGACTTGAATGTAAGATGGGAAATCCTAAGAATCCTCCAAATCGGTGTTGGCGGCCTCCGGGGCCCCGAGGATCTCTCTGGGCAGCTCGGCCAGGTTGGTGACGCAGATGAGCCCTTCCTGCAGAAAGATGGTCTCTTCCTTCACCAAGAGCCACTGCGCCGAGTCCGCGGCCACCGCCACAGCAGCTGCCGCGGCGCCCATGAGCCCATGGCCCTGGCTGCGGTGCTGACTGAGAGGAGCAGCCGCCCGGCCTGGGGAGACGCGAGCAGGAGTCGCCGCACTCACCAGTCCATGTTTTACTTGTATTTCCGAAACTGCCATGCGAGGGAACAGATCAGCCGTTCACCTCCGCCGCCATCTTGGCTCCCCTCTCTTTCTTTCTTTATTTTTTTTTTTTTACAGCAGACCCTTTAGCATTTCTTTCATTGCTGGTTTGGTGGTGATAAACTCCCTTAGTCCTTTTTTGTCTGTGAAGCTCCTGATTTCACCTTCGATTTTGATTGATAGCCTTACTGGGTACAGTATTCTTGGATTCAGACCCTTCCTTTGCATGACTTTGTATATTTCATTCCATTCCCTTCTGGCCTGATGAGTTTCTGTTGAGAAATCAGTTGCTAGTCTGATGGGGGTTCCTTTGTATGTAACTGACTGTCTCTCTCTGGCCGCTTTTAAGATTCTTATTTTGTCGTTGGTGTTTGCCAACTTAATTATAATGTGCCTTGGCATCAGTCTTTTGGGGTTCATTTTGCTTGGAACTCTGTGAGCTTCTTGGATTTGTGTGGGTTTTTTCTTCCCTATATCAGGGAGGTTTTCTGTTATTATTTCTTCAAACAGGTTTTCTATTCCTTGCTCAGTTACCTTTCCTTCTGGTACCCCTATTATCCTGATGTTATTTTGTTTTGTGTTGTCCCGAAGTTCCCTTAGGCTCTCCTCATGCTTTCTAATTTTTGTTTCTAGAAGCTGTTGTATTTGGGTATTTTTTTCCATCTTGTCTTCTAGCTCACTTATGCGATCCTCTGCTTCTTCTAGTCTACTCTTGATGTTTTCTATTGAGTTCTTTACAGCAGCAATGTCATTTTTCATTTCTTCTTGGTTCTTCTTCATTTCCTCTTGGTTCTTACTCATATTGTCGAATTTGTCTTCCATCCTTTTCAGCCACCTTATGACCATTTCTCTGAATTCTTTCTCTGATAGGTTGTTTGCCTCTAATTCGTTTACTTCCTTTTCTGGTGATGCCTGCTTTTTTTTCCTATGGGGGCTATTTCTTTATCTCCCCATGGTCTCTCTTCTCCAGATGTCTGGTTATATAGTTCTCTCTCTCCGGCGTTGATTTAAAGGTACAAAATACAACACAACCAGGCACAACACACAAGGCACTGAACAGAATTGTATTCATGATATTAATAACCTCCAATAAAGGTGACCACCAGAGAAAGACAAATTAGGGAATAGGAGTGGAAGAGGGAGAGTAAAAAGAAAGAACAACAACAACAAAAACAAAGAGTGTGAATCTGAACTTGGGAAAAGAGCAGGAAAAAAAAGAAAAGAAAAAAAAGTAAGAGAGACAAGAACGATACTAAGAGAGAAAAGGGAAACAAACTATACATATGGGGAGTAAACTCCACTAGAACAACCACTAATCCCAGCAAATTCCAGCAACACGAGCCTGGAGATTAATACAAACTGCAACACCAACTAATATCAAGTGAGGCAAGGGAAAACAAAAGTAAAAAACAAACAAAACAAAGCAAACAAAAGAACCAACCAACCAAACAAAAAGAATAATCAAAACAATCTCATAAAAAAGCATAAAAATTCAATCTAATCGACATTCAAGCAAACAACAACATAAGGCCAGAGAGAAAAATAATTTTTTTAAGGTAGTGTAGAGAGAGGTATGTATGGATTTGGAGCAGTGGGTTGGGAATTAGATATATAAGTAGGGTGAAGTTTTAGCAGAGGGTAAACTGAAAAGTAGGGAAAATCTAAAGCCAGAAAGGGTTAAGATAAACAGGAGAACAAAAGGGGAAAGGTTAGGAGGAGAGTGATGGCATAATGTTAGCTTTGAGATAGGGTAAAACAATTGTAAGGGAAAGATGCAAATAGAATGTAGGACACTAATCCCAAAATAAAAGAAAGAGAAAATCAAATGACATTAAAAAAAAAGTAAAATAATAGTAATAATAATGCTGATTGAAAATAAAAATGTAATAATTAAAAAGGTGAAAATCGAGTGAGGAAAAAGAAAAAAAATTTAGTTTCTTAAGTAAAAGATGCAAAAATGAAAATAAAAAAATTAGAATAAAAAAATTTAAAAAATTGAAAAAAAATTTAAAATTAAAAAATAGGAAGACTAAAATGTGCAGTAGCGGCTGTCATTCACTTCCTCTATTATTCTGTTTGGTATGCCTGTTTCCCAGTCTGGGCGGTATTTCAGTTCAGCTTCATTCCACTGCTCCTCAGTGTTGTAAGTTAGTCCTGCTTTTTAAGCCGGCCGTGTCTTAATTTCTCGTATTTATTTTTGATTACACCAGAGACAATTAGCGTTTCAGCCCCTGGGTGGCAGTGTTTCTGAATTGACTTCCGGGCCTCTCTAGCTTTTTTTTTTTTTTTTCCCCCTCTATGGCACTCACTACTGGTTTGTGGAGGTGTGCACCTCAGAGCTGCCTCTCTGATGGTCACACCCAGCTCTGCTCCCCAGGTTCTGAAAAAACAACTTCCCCCTGCAGTCTTTCAGGGTTTTTCCACCTGGGTTTTCCTATGTATTGGGCTTAGTAATCAGAGTTGGAAAGAGCCCAAGTGTGCGGACAGTGGGTCTGTGTGCCAGACTAAGGAGCCTGCACTCCTTTGAAAATTCTTAGTGTGACCCTCCTCATCAGATTAAAATGAGTTGCTTTTAAGAGGTCACTTCTGTTAGCAGCTCAGAGGACCCCCGTCCACATTCACGGATCACGGCAGTTCCAACTGCCACCGATTTTTCTAGGCACAGACCTCCCGGTTCCTGCCGGTTCTGCAGCTCATGCGCTTCCCTCTCCCACCGCAGGGATTAGAAACCACACCTTATTTCAGGCGAAATCTGACCTTTCTGTGGTGCAGTGAAGAGTTCCTTTGAATCTGAATGTTTGCGCCAATAGGGGACCGGTGGTCTGGTGCTCGCAGCAGTTCAGTGTTTGCAGTTGTCGCGGAAAGTCAGGTTTCCAATAAAATCCTCCTTTCCTTGCAAGATGGCGAGGCGCCCGGTGAGCTCGCAGCTCCAGGAGGGGACCCAGCCCCTGTGGGTGCTGCACGGTCAGGGGAACCCTGCCCAGCACTCCCCCGCCTTCTCCTGGAGTTTAGCTGTCCCTTGGCTTGCCAACATACACTCCCCCTGCGAACCTCTGCTGCTCCTACTCTCCGCCCCAGGACCAGACTCCAAACACGACTCTATTCAGTCGTCATTTTTTTCTGATGGTCTGTTCTATGCTTCTAAATGTTTGTATCTATTTTTGTTCATCAGTTTATGTTGTTCATTATATTCCACAAATGAGTGAGATCATGTGATACTTATCTTTCTCGAACTGCCTTATTTCACTTAGCATAATGCTCTCCAGGTTTATCTATCCTGTTGAAAATGGTAAGAGTTCTTTCTTTTTTACAGAAGCATAGTATTCCATTGTGTAGATGTACCACAGTTTTTTAATCCACTCATCTGCTGATGGGCAATTAGGCTGTTTCCAAATGTTAGCTATTGTAAATTGTGCTGCTATGAACATAGGGGTACATATATTATTTCTGATTACTTGGGATATATTCCTAGAAGTGGGATTACTGGGTCAAATATCAATTAGCTTTTATTCATCTTGCTTCCATTATTGCTTCCCAAGAAATTAAATATCCAAGGATCCATGTGTAAAATAGGCAATCCTTGGATCAGTATGCTACAACTAGCTTAGTTTTAAAAACATCTTGGAATAGCTGATTTTTCCATACCAAGTGGAAACTAGCAATTACTGAAAATATTAAAAAGCAACATGGACATTCAGTATATAATCTTTAAAAATCATTTTAACATTAATATTCCATCAAGACACAATTTTATTTATGTATTTCCATAAATAAATAGAGCTCTCAATTGTTTTTAACAATTGTTCAGCATGCTTCTATATATTAGCAACTTGAAAATGTATAACTGTATCTTCAACATAGTCCTTATTTGAAAAATAACTTTGAAAATATTACTACATTACTTTTCAGGGCATACACAGGACATAGACATTCAAGTTCTATAAATACACAGAATTTTAGGGAAAAATAAATAGAAAATAATCTAAATTATACTATACAATTATGTTATTGCTTCAACTTGTGTGTGTGTGTGTGTGTGTGTGTGTGAGAGAGAGAGAGAGAGAGAGAGAGAGAGAGAGATATGGAGTACACCAGCAAGATAATGCCCTCATGTGTTTCTCCAATGGTGAGAAAGTCTTGGGATGGGTGAATCACTTAGTTGAAAGTTCATCAAGTATAATATATGGAGAACTGTAGTGGTATTTCTCTCTTTTCCACGTCATCATGGAAAAGGTACTGGTCTGGTTGCTGAGTGGAGGAGCTGGGGATTAAGAAATTAAAGAAAGAGACCAAGAGGCAGAAATAGATTCATGAAGCTGGGAGCTGGGTGGACCACCATTTTCTCTGATGGACAGGCAGCATGACAGCGACCCAAGCCACACAGCGTGCTTATTTTATAGGCCTAGATTTACATATCTAGTCCCGCCCCTGCCGATACCTGGGCTGCTATGAAGTCAGAACTGATTAACATGTCCAGCCTCATTGGGGAAGCATGTTCCCAGGGCGTGACTCGGCCTACACCCTGAGTTCAGCTGATGATAATTAAAGAAAAATGCCCATGTGTCTTCCCAGGCAGTCCTCTACAAAGAACTAAAATCAGCAGGTGACACAGGAGAATTTGTGACAGTGCTGATTTTAGCCAGTGAATTACAAGGAGATCTTATACTGCTGTTGTTTCCATCAAAAGTGTCTGAACAAATGATAGATTAGAAGAAGAAAATGCCACTTATTGATAAAAGAATTCAAGCCCTTGCCAGTTTTGCAAAATGATTAGAACATTAGCCCTTCGACTGAAGCATCGTGGGTTTGATTCCCAGTCATGTACCTGGGTTGCAGGTTTGATCCCCGGCCCTGGCTGGGGCTCATGCGGGAGGCAACCAATTGATGTGTCTCTCTCACATCAATGTTTCTCTCTCTCTCCCTCCCTCCATCTCTTCCACTCTCTCTAAAAAATCAATGGAAAAATATTCTCAGGTGAGGATTAAGAACAACAACAAAAAGAATTCAAAAGCCCTCTGTGTACTCTACCTTGTCTACAAATGAATGAAAAATATATGAAGCAAAGAAATGGCACTACTTATAAGAGCAATTTCACAAGAGCAGCAAAACAAACCAATAGTAACAAATAAAAATCCATTCATTGAATTTCCCATTTTGATGATTAAAACATGCTTTTTCAGCACATTTTTCAATAATATCCTCCATCTAATAAGACACACAAAAATCCAAGGTAGAAATGATGGGCAGAAGATTACTTTTTTTCCAATCTTGCATTTTTATGTCTTTCTCTAATACCTCTTAATCTAATACCAATGATTAATGTCACACATAAATGCTAGGGAGGAGAACTCAAGTTAATAGCATTTATTTGGGATATTAGTTTTATAACTTCCAGAAATATTTAATAATATACCATACTTGTGAATATATACAATAGCTAAAGTAGACTTAAAAACTAAGTGAAAATGACCACTGAATATTTAAAACCTCATGTTAAGACTCACTACAACCCATCCAGCATGGCTCAGTGGTTGAGCACCAAACTATGAACCAGGAGGTCGATTCCTGGTCGGGGCACATGCCCAAGATGTGGTCTCGATCCCCTTTTGGGGTGTGCAGGAGGCAGCTGATCAATGATTCTCTCTCATCATTGATGTTTCTCTCTCTTCTTCTTTCTTCTCTAAAATAAAAAAAAAATTTAAACAAAGACTGACATATTTATATCAGACAGCTGGGTAGTATCAGAAGAAACCACATTGGTTTTTGCCTTGGAAAAATCTCATTGGCTGATCTTCAAATATCATTTCACCTATGACCAAAAAAAAGCAGATCTAGGTAGAGATACTTTTCATCTAACATGTTTATTATGTTTTTCATTGCAAAAGTAAAACTTGCCCTAGCCGGTTTGGCTCCATGGATAGTGCGTCGGCCTGTGGACTGAAGGGTTCTGGGTTGGATTCCGGTCAAGGGCACATGCCTGGGTTGCAGACTCAATTCCCAGGAGGGGGGTGCAGGAGGCAGCTAATCAATGACTCTCATAATTGATGTTTCTCTCTCCCTCTCCCTTCCTCTCTGAGATCAATAAAAACATATTTTTAAAAAAATAAGTAAAACTTGTTCATTGCAATTAGTTTATAAAATACAGGAAAACACAAAGAAAAAACATTTCAGAGTTGACCACTTTCTAGTAATTACTGAATATGTGTATGTACATACAATTTTTTTCAAACTAAATTGGATTTGTACTATATATAATACCAATATGTAATCTACTTTTTATTTTAATGATTATAATTTTATCATAGTATTCACTAAATTCCAAAGCATGGCTTTATATAGCTGTATAGTACCATAATTTAATCTTATTCCTTACTTTAAACCATTAGGTCATTGCTATCTTTATTTTGCTAAAAATGCACAATGAACTAAATATAAATAGATCAATTATTTGTAGCATACAATGAACAAAATAAATATATTTTTAAAGATTAAGGAGAAACATCTAATCTCCAAAAACTGCACTGCTATAACCTTTACCTTGAAGTAAATGTTAAAATCTGTACATTGTTACACATTCATGTGATAACCATATCTGGCTATGAGAAAAACTGATGTCCAAGTCCGTAACTTCTAAGGTGGAATATATTTAAATGCTAAAACACTAAAGCCATCTACTCATTAAAAAATACCCATAGAAACAGTTTCCGCAGACCTTCCTTAGGAGTATTATCATGGTTCATAAAGCTCAAAAAGGTATCCTGTCGCTCTAACCGGTTTGGCTCAGTGGATAGAGCATCGGCCTATGGACTGAAGGGTCCCAGGTTCGATTCCAGTCAAGGGAATATACCTTGGTTGCAGGCATATCCCCAGTGGGGGGTGTGCAGGAGGCAGCTGATTGATGTTTCTAATTCTCTATCCCTCTCCCTTCCTCTCTGTAAAAAAATCAATTATCCTACCTTATAATAGAGAAACATGCAAATTGACCGCACCTCCACTATGCCCATGATTGGGCCTGCGAGAGGCTGGGGGCGGGACTCCGGGTGGCCTATCCGGCCGTTGAGAAGACCAAGATGGCGGCGCCCAATCCTCTTAGTTCCGGGGGTCCCCGGGGCGATCGCCACCCTGGGGGTGTGTGGCCGGGCCCAGCCAGCCGCTCCCCGGTGGTCCCGGGGGCAATCGCCACCCTGGGGGGGCATGGCCAGGCCCAGCCAGCTGCTCCCGGGGGTCCCGGGGGCGATCGCCACCCTGGGTGGGCGTGGCCGGGCCGAGCCAGGGGGTCCCAGGGGCGATCGCCACCCTGGGGGGGCATGGCCGGGCCCATCCAGCTTCTCCCAAGGGTCCCTGGGGAGATCGGCACCCCGAGGAGGTGAGGCGGGACTCGCTCAGCTGCTCCCAGGGTCCCTGGGAACATTGCAGGCATGTGGTTGCTGAGACCCAGACCAGGCCTCTGGCCACAGATTCATAGCTTTGCGGAGACCTAGGGCAGAGATCTGCCTCATCTGCAGAGTGACAGAGGTTCTGCAGTGCCCCCAAGACGTGGGTGGGCCCAGCCAGGGATCAAGGGGCATGGAAGGACTCCTGGCAGAGGGGCAGGACCCTCACCCCTGAGGCGGGGGTTGAGGGGTGGAGCCACCTCAGCGAAGGGGTGCTGCACTGCAGGGTACTGGACTGACTGACATGATTCAGAGAAGCTCCCAGTGCTAATGGGCCTCGCTCAGGCGGCCTTCACACTTCAGAGGCAGTGACTCCTGCTCCTGCCTTGACCCAAAAGCAAGCTTGCTACACCCTGCCCCATAGCAGAGCATGCCTAGGCAGTGAGTGGGAAGCCTTCCACCTGCTTTGGAGAAGGGGGGAGAGGAAAGAATGTGGAGCATCCGCAATGAAGGTTTGTTCTGTTTGCTGGGCCGCTGCCCCTTAGGAAGGGCAAAGAGCATGGCTCTGAGGGCTTCCTGTGTGCTGAGTCAAGTTCCACAGCCAACTGGAATTGGCCTCAGTTTCCTGGTCTGTAAAATGGATGAAGCGTGTCCCAGTGCCTTCACTGAGCTTTGATGGCCAATTGAGATACTATATAAAGAAAATGAGGGAAGAAGTGAGAAAGAAAAGGAAGGACGAGCAACACAAAAGAAAGACCGAAAGGAACCTGTAAACCCATTGTCACTTAAATAGGGAATATAGTCAATAGTGTTGTAATGATGGTATGATGCCAGGTGGGTACTAGAAATATCAGGGAACACTTTGTAAAGTATATGATTGTCTAACCACTATTCTGCAACTAATATAAAACCTGAAACCAATACAAACTAATATTGGATGTAAAGAAATGAAAATTGGAGTGAAATTTTTATAAATTTCAAAGTTTAAATAAAAGCTGTAAAGGAAGGAAGGGGAGAATAAAAATAGTGTTTTTCATTTTACCACTTCATTAAAAAGACAGTTGTCTTTATATGGCGCTTTTATAATTTTATACTTTTCTAAGTCATTATCTCATTTTAATTTCCGGGCAACTTAAAGACAAGATAAGTATTCCCTCCACTATTCAAAGAAAGGGAATCTTGGAGTCTGGTCCTAATGATTCAATCGTCAAGCCCTTATTGTAAAGCAGGGTTAGTAAAATTTTCTGTGCAGGGTCATATCTATACTAATAAAAGCCTTGGGGGTGATCAGGCCAGCAGGGGAGGGTATTTGGGGGCAATCAGGCCCGCAGAGGAGCAGTTAGGGGGCAATCAGGCAGGTAGGTGAGCGGTTAGGAGCCAGTGGTCCCGGATTGTGAGAGGGATGTCCAACTGCAGGATTAGGCCCGATTCCACAGGGATCGGGCCTAAACCTGCAGTTGGACATCTCCCGAGGGGTCCCATATTAGAGAGGGTGCAAGCTGGGCTGAGGGACACCCTCCCCAGTGCACGAATTTCGTGCACCGGGCCTCTAGTATTTATATAAAAGGTATCCTGTCCCATGTAAGATTACATTGACACCATTATGGAAAAATGACTCATCTCTTATTTTTGGTTTAAATTAAAGATGAGACAAATTAAAACAAATTCATCAGAGAAGAAAATTAAAAATTTCTTTGCTACAACCGTTATTACTTATACAACAATATAGTCATCCCTCAGAGCAGCTGAAAACCAGGAACAAGAAGCTTGCAAGTGACATGCCATGTCCACCAATGTACTGAGCCGAAATCTAGTCTATTATGCCAAAATTGCAATATAAAAACAATTTTAAATCATAAATTCTAAGTAAATGCCAGGCACTTTCAATGTCATAAAACTTTGTATGAGTAAATGTGTTAAAGGAGAATTATTTTAATTTAGTAAAACTGTTTTTGATTTAAGCGTTTTTTAAAAATACTCAAATAACCCCAACTCCCTAATAGCTATTTAACTGTTAATATACTTGAATGTTTTTTCAACACTAGCCCAAACTTCACAGAACTGGCAAAAGACCCGTAAGCTAGGTCATTGAGTTATCTTCATAACACAATGCATTTAGTTTGGAAAAGAGTATTTTCCAGAATTGATCTAGTCTTAGTCTTAGAATATAATAAATACATGCTGAGTTAGGTATATTGTTAGGAAGACTGCCATGAATTAATACAAAATACAATGAACATTGAAGTACATTTCAATTTCTTTCCATATAGTTTTGCTCTTCTTCTCCTTTCCGTTCTCCTACTCCTCCTTCTTCTTTCCCATCTTAATGATTTTTTTTTTGCAAATACACATTTTAAAAGTTTTATCTCCTTTATCATTTTCCCTTCATATCATATTTCAAGTTGATACTAAGCCTATAATCTGGTAGTAGTGTTAACAAAATAGGAAGAACATAGCTTAGTGAAGCAGAGTTTAGAACTGGGATCTAGGATTATGGGAGTTAAAAAAAAATTCAGTTTTTTATTGCCATTTTATTACTGAGTAGGTGGGTCATTTTCCATATACTTAAACAAAAATAGCTCTCATAAAGAAGTAAAACATTGAACTTTATCATATATGTTGGTGTTCTAAGTGTATCTAATTTCTGTCAACTTGTTCATATGATATCAACATGTATATGTGGTGGTGAGGTAAGGTAGGGGTTGACATTCAGCAGAATACTTGATGACTGATTTACTCTATTTATTTGTTCATTCCCTAGCTTTTTTTCAGAAAGCATTTAGGGCAGCTAGCTTGGTGAATTATACTCACATCATAAAAATCATAACCGTTGACTAAATGGGAATTAATTTTCTCAATTCACAGTTATATGGTACCTTATAGCTTTCAAAATGTTTTTACATAGTTTCATTTCAGTAAAATAAATGGTATCTAGTAACTTATCAAACATATTATAAATAAATAAATCATTTAAGACAAATTTTTGTATAACACTTGATTTTATAAAATATTTAATAAGAATAATTCAAAGCTATATTTATTTCTGCTGGTAGATAAAAGTACCTTTTCTTTCTAATGATTCGGGGATATTTGGTCTAATAGTGTTGGTAGAACTTTGACTTCTTCTAAAATAAAATTATCACAAGAATATTTTAGAACAAAATCATGTATCTATGACTATTTCATTATATCAGACCTTAGAACATAGACTTTAAAAGGAGACTGTATAGTACTTTACATCACATAATTTTACTGCTTTTCTCTAAATCTAGGTAAAAATAGAAATGCCACAGGACAGAAAATTCTCTTCTAATTTATAGGGATTCAGGATTTTCCTGAGTTGTGGAGAAAAGAGCTGGAATGATCTGCAGTCCTGGCCTTGACTTGCCTGGAATCAAGTGAGAATCATGGGTGAATTAGCAGATACAGTTGTTTAAAGTTAGAGAATTAGCTCTGATTCTTATCAATAAGCTTGCTCATCGTTATACTATTTTCAAACAGGATTAATGAATTACTGATTCTCAGTTACTTGATTCTTTTCAACATACAAAATTATAAACCCCAAACAATTACATTTTAATGTAGCTAAAAAGACATTTTTTTGTCACAGAACCTAGAGCTATAATTTCTTTTCTTTTTTTAATATATTTTATTGATTTTTTACATAGAGGAAGGGAGAGGGATAGAGAGTTAGAAACATCAATCAGCTGACTCCTGCACACCCCCTACTGGGGATGTGCCCGCAACCAAGGTACATGCCCTTGACCGGAATCAAACCCGGGACCCCTCAGTCCAAAGGCCGACGCTCTATCCACTGAGTCAAACCAGCTAGGGCATATAATTTCTTTTACATTTCTAAAATTCTTATTTTATAAGCAATTTGGTATTTTCATATGAACTTACATTGTAAATTGTTGCGTAGGACTGGGAATAGGACTTGCAATCAAACTGGAGAAATTCCCACAAGTTAGTAATAATGGAGAAAAGCACTGCTGAAACCAAATTGGAAAGAGGTTTTAAAGCTGCCACTTTTCTTTCTCGGACTGGCTTATTTCAATAATTTCATTTATATGTGGAATCTAATGAACAAGATAACTAACAAAACAGACTCACATAAAATTATAAAACTGCCAAAAATAAAAATAAATGAGAATGTAAAAAAATACAAAAAACAAAAACAGACTCATAGATACAGAAAACAGACTGACAGCTGTCAGAAGGGATGGGGGTTGCAGGGCTGGGTAAAAAGGTGAAGGAACTAAGCAAAACAAAACAAAACAAACAAAAAAACCTCCAAAACTCACAAAGTATGGTATTACCAGAGAGAAAGGGGGTGGGGGGAGATTAAAGAAGGTAAAGGGGGGATAAATGGTGATGAAAGGAGACTTGACTTGGAGTAGTGAACACACAGTACAATATATAAATGAAATATTGTAGAATTGCACATAAAATCCTATATAATTTTATTAACCAATGTCACCCAATAAATTCAATAAAATTAAAAGACAAAAAAAAGAAACTACCACTTTTCTCAGAAACCGATCAGTGGTTTCCTAGAGTGGGCAGGGGTGGGAAGGGGAAGGAGATCAAGTGCAAAAGATTATGAGGAAATTGTTTAGTGTATGGGAATTGTTCTATATCTTGATTATGGTTACAGTATTGCACACAATTACCAAAATTAATCATATTGTATACTTGAAAGTTGGTGACTTTTGTTACATGGAAATAATAGTTTCGGAAATGAAAAGAAAGGGAAAGCTATCATTTAGAATCAGATATATTATAACAACATATATCTCCCAATAGATTTGAATGGAGAATCATTAATGTTTCATAAATATTTCAAGGGACATAGACTTTTAGTAACTCTTGTCTTACTTTCCCAATATCCTTGGTGGGAGAAGCTGCTGAGGATACTGGAATTAAATCAATACAATTTAGGGAATATGGTTTCTCTAAATTGTTGTCACTCTGTGTAAACAGAAAGCAATGTACAATTGTAGCACCAATTGCTTACCTATCAAACTAGAGGCCCGGTGCATGAAATTCGTGCACGGAGTGGGGGGGGCATGTCCCTCAGCCCAGCCTGCACCTTCTCCAATCTGGGACCCCTCTCACAATCCAGGCTGCTGGATCCCAACTGATCACCTGCCTGCCTTCCTGATTGCCCCTAACCACTTCTGCCTGCCAGCCTGATCATCCCCTAACCACTCTGCTGCCAGCCTGATTGATGCCTAACTGCTCCCCAGCCAGCCTCTTTGCCCCCAACTTCCCTCCTCTGCCGGCCTGGTCACCCCTAACTGCCCTCCCCTGCAAGGTTGATCGCCTCCAACTGCCCTCCCTTGCAGGCCTGGTGCCTCCCAACTGCCCTCCCCTGCTGGCCATCTTGTGGTGGTCATCTTGTGTCTACAAGGGGGAAGGATCTTTGAGCACATGGGGGCAGCTATATTGTGTGTTGCAGTGATGGTCAATCTGCATAGGATAGAGGCCTGGTGCATGGATGGGGGCTGACTGGTTTGCCCTGAAGGGTGGGGGTTCCCTTGGGGTGTGGGGTGGCCTGAGCGAGGGGCCTGTGGTGGTTTGCAGGCCGGCCACGCCCCCTGGTGACCCAAGTGGAGGCCCTTGTATCTGGAATTTATTTACCTTCTACAATTGAAACTTTGTAGCCTGGAGCAAAGCCAAGCCTGCTGCTCGCTCAGCAGCTAGCATCGATTTCTGTTGGAGTTAATTCACCTTCTATAATTGAAACTTTGTAGCCTTGAGTGGAGGCTTAGTTCTGCAACAGGATGGCTTCTTTTGTTACCATGGAAACCCAAGCCTCCCTCCTGCTGTCAGTGGCTGTAGCCATCTTGGTTGGGTTTATTTGCATATTTGATCCTGATTGGTTGGTGGGCGTGGCTTAGGCATAGTGAAGGTGCAGTCAACTTGCATATTACTCTATTATTAGATAGGATAATTAGGGAAATAAGCTTTTGCCTGGGGAAGGAAATTCTTACTGAGTCAGTGGTCGTACCATGATGCACAGCTCTTACCATCCTAAAGCAAGCAGGGAATCAAAGATTCACAATAAGCAAAGGTACCATTTGCCTTTTGTGAAAGAGAGCCACATGGTAGTTGAGGGCTTCCCTAGTGCCCCAAAGACCAAGAATGTGAGTACTCAATATTGAACAATATACACATAAATCCTAAATTTATTTTTTTTCCTCTTTGGGTTTGACCTATGCTTTGTTATTGAAAACTACAATAGTATATCTAGGAAGGAGCAAAAAGAATTTGGTTAGAACTAATACACAAATGGGAGAGCAAAAATAACTACAGCTATTAAAATGTTTATAGATTTTTATATAGACAAAAATCAGCACTACATAATTCAGGATTTTAAAATGTGCTCTTTTCATGCCCAGCCGGTGTGGCTCAGTGATTTAGCGTCAACTTATGAACCAGGAGGTCACAGTTCAATTCCCAGTCAAGGCACATGCCTGGGGTGCAGGCTCAATCCCCAGTGTGGAACATGAAGGAGGAAGGCAATCAATGATTCTCTCTCATCATTGATGTTTCTATCTCTCTTTCCCTCTCCCTTCCTCTCTGAAATCAATCCTACATAATAATAGACAAATATGCAAATTGACCATACACCTGACACACCCACAAGCCACGCCCACCATCCAATCAGAGCGAGCATGCAAATTAACCCAAACCAAGATGGCTACAGCCACAGAGAGCAAGGTTTCCTAGGTAACAGAGGAAGCCAAGCTTTCCGCCTGCCCTTGCCAGGCCTAAGCCTCCACTCAAGCTACAAAGTTTCAATTATAGAAGGTAAACAAATTCAAACAAATGGCGGCAGAATGGAGCTTGAGAGAGCAGGCCAGGGTTGCCGCCGGCAACAGGGGAAGCAAAGCTTTCCGCACACCCTGGCCGGGCCCACCCGCTTAAGGCAACAAAGTTTCAATTATAACCCCAACAGAAATGGCTGCTGGCCATGGAGGGAGCCCCAGGCTTGGCTCTGCTCCAGGCTACAAAGTTTTAATTGTAGAAGGAAAATAAATTCCAGATACCAGGGCCTCCGCTTGGGTTGCCAGGGGGCATGGCCGGCCTGCAAACCACCACAGGCCCCTCACTCAGGCCGCCCCACGCCCCAAGGGAACCCCCACCTGATCCGGGACACCCTTCAGGGCAAACCAGCTGGCCCCCACTCCTGTACCAGGCCTCTATCCTATCTAATAAAAGAGTAATATGCAGATTGATCATTACTGCAACACACAATATAACTGCCCCCATGTGGTAAAGATCCTGCCCCCATGTGGACACAAGATGGCCACCACAAGATGGCCAGCAGGAGAGGGCAGTTGGGAGGCACTCAGCCTGCAAGGGAGGGCAGTTGGAGGTGATCAACCCTGCAGGAGAGGGAAGTTAGGGGTGACCAGGCCGGCAGAGGAGGGAAGTTGGGGGCAAACAAGCTGGCAGCAGAGTGGTTAGGGGCAATGAGGAAGGCAGGCAGGCAAGCAGTTGGGAGCCAGCAGTCCTGGATTGTGAGAGGGATGTCCGACTGCCCGTTTAGGCCCGATCCCACCGGTGGCCTAAATGGGCAGTCGGACATCCCTTGAGGGGTCCCATAGGGTACAGGCTGGGCTGAGGGACAACCCCCCTCCATGCACCGATTTCATGCACCGGGCCTCTAGTAAAGATATAATTTAAAAAAATGTGCTCTTTTCTTTTCCAAGACACAAGTTATATTACATGTTCCTTTCCTCCTCTTAACACACTCACAGATTCACTCATACCAACACCTAAAGTAATCAGAATTAAATTAGTTAAGGGAAATCAAAGCATCTATAAATTGTATTCACACCAAATTATGAAAAGTGACAGGCTCCAGGAGTCCTCTACTCATTCTTCAGGACTACTGAATCAGGGATAGATTCAGGCACTCAGAGCTCAAAGAGAAATAAGATGTCACTGCTTCTGCTGATGACCCCTTTTCTTCTCTAATAATTCTCAAATCTGGAAATTGACATCTAATCACAATCTCCTCTAATCAAATTTGAGCTCAATTCTTATTCTGCAATAATTTGAGATTTCCCTGGAAAGCAACCCTAAACATCATTCAACTACCACAACTAAGTAATCATAATATATACAGAGATATTAACAAATGTTAGCAGGTAATGTAACTAAATTCCAAATACATTTAAGGTAAAGTTGAATGTTAAAATATTAGTGGGAATATATATGTTACAGGCATAAAAATGTAGCTATTTCCCTACAATAGAAAACATTAATAAATCCAAGGTCTATGGATTAAAACTCTAATATATAGTTAATAACTTATATAAAAGGGAGTGAAGTAATTTATTGTTTTGTCATCTGAGCAATTTAATTAGCACAAATGAACTTTTTTAGACCCACTAGGATAGAGAGGAAGCTGGCCCACAAAAATTATGGTTTTGTATCAGACAATTATTTACTTTGAACCCCACTTTCAAACAATGTTAGTTATTTATATGGGTAAATCATAAACTGTTTCTGAAAAGCAATAAACACTATTTATACAGCCCTGGATGGTGTGCTTAGTGGTTAGAGCATCAGCCCACCCACGGAAGGTCGTGGGTTTGATTCCCATTCAAGGGCATGTACCTGGGTTGCAGGTTTGATTATGTCCCAGGTCTGGGTGCATGCGGGAGGCAACAAATCGATATGTCTCTTTCATGCCAATGTTTTTTTCTCTCTCTCTCTTTTCCCCTGCCTCCCTCCCTTCCACTCTCTCTAAAAATCAATGGAAAAAATATCCTAATTTCCTCATGTGAGGATTAACAACAAAAATTTATACAGTATATATAATTTTAGTTTCCAATGAGAGCTTCAATTTCTAGAAATTACAGCAAAACTAGGCAGCATCAACATTGAAATCAATAAACATTTTCTATGAAATTGAAGTATTAATACCATACCAAGTTCAAATTTTATTCCCGAGACTGATGTATCTGTATTGTAGTTTGTATCTCCCTACAAAAGAAAGACACACACACACACACACACACACACACACACACACACACACACACACAAGACATCAGTACTGCAGTTTGCCTATCTGAAAGAAAAGATGTAACTGAATATACAAATGATCAGAATAGTAACTCAAAGTACAGTACTCACCATTCATTCATTGCTTCTTTAGTTATTAAATCCATGCCTTCTTCTTGAAAGGCTAGGATATGAGAATAAACTGAATATAGTTCTTGTGGTTTTACAAAGTGATTTCATTCACTGGGCTATTGAATGGTCAAATGAACCTCTAAAAAAAATTTCTGGTTCTCTACTTTTCATTGTTGCACCTAACACACTAAAGATCTCTTACTTACACATTATAGTACATCAGATAAGCAAGAATTGATTGATTATGAGGAAAAACTTTGTGCCCTTATTCATTCAAAGGAAAAAATAGAAAAGATTAATATTATACTATTTTCCTAATATTAATACTATGATATTAATACTACCCAGAGCCCAAAACATACTAAATTTCTGTCTGTAAGGGTGCACTTAAGTAAACAATAGACAAGCATGATTTAAATCTAGTCATTCACATTGAAAAATGTGAATTACATGGTAAGTAAGAAAAATGGATGCTATTTATGTAAAATGCGTATTACATGGTAAGTAAGAAAAATGGATGCTATTTATGTAAAATTTTAAACAAGAGGTTCAGAAGGATGTTCACCAAAAATTTAACAATATTCATCAATGAGTAGTGAGGTTTGGGGTATTTTGTTCTTCCTTTCTTTGTACTTTACCATATTTTCTGTCTTTGTATAATATGCAAGTATCATTTTCACAGTTATTTTTAAAAATAACCCACATATGGAAAGACATCCTGTGTTTGTGGATGTGAAGACATAATATGTTAAGAAGGCAATACTATTCAAAATGATCTACAGATGCAATGCAACTCTCTATCAAAAATGAATGGATACTTTTGCAGAAATACCCATCCTAAAATTCACATGGAATCTTAAGGGGCCCCAAATAGTCAAAACAATTGTAAAAATGAAGAATAAACTTAAAAGGCTCCCAGTTCCCAATTTCAAAACTTACTACAAAGCTACAGTAACCAAAAAACAGTGTGGGACTGGCATAAGAACAGACTATATGGAACAGAAATAACCCCTCACATATATGGTCTATTGATTTTAGAAAAGGATGGAAAACCATTTAATGGGAAAAGGATGATATTTTCTACAAATGGTACTTGGAAAACTGAACATGCATGTACAAAACAATAAAATTGAATGTTTTCCCTGTACCACATACAAAAATTAACTCAAAATATATGAAAGAAAAAAATTAAGTAAAAGGAGCAAGTAAGACAGGAAGAGAAGTAGAGGCAGAATTATTTAATAAGTAACAAGAAAACAGTGTCTCAAACAAGGAAAACTAGAAAATACTATGCTAACTGAAATAAGCCAAATACAAAAGAAAAAATATTGTATGATCCCACTTATATGGGGTATCTAGCATAATAAAATTCATAGAGACAGAAAGTAAAATAGATATATAGGAGATGGGGGTAAAATGGGGCATTATTGCTGAATGGGTACAGAGTTTCTGTTTGGCATGGTGATGATTAACATTGTGAATGTACTTAGTGCCACTGAATTGTATTCATGGTTAAAATGCTTAATAAAAACCCCACAGTCCAAATTCATCCTGGCATTCTTAAAAACATATTTTACACCTAATAAAGTATCTAGAATAGTGCTTGGAAAATATGATGCTAAGTATTATGGAGAACATAAAATAAGCAGATGAGCCTTCCTTAAAGACACCTGGAATCATATATGAGAGGCAAGCTTTATTATATTAGGTTGGAGCTCTCCAAAATAAGCATGATCAGAGCCCAGGAAGTGTACAAGATGATCCACTGAGAAACAAAAAGAAAAAAAATAGACATTCACTTTATAAATATATATATTGCCTTTAGCTAATTACAACTAATTGCAGTTCACCTGAGTCAAGTTAGGTGGACATATGGATAGCACAGTTGTTAGAAACACAGGTTTTGGAGCAAGACAGAATTGAATCAAATCCCCAGTTCTGTAACTTATTACCTGTGCAACCTTAGGCAAGCAACTTATCCTGAACCTCAGTTTCCTCATCCATATGAATATTGTGGTAATAGATGACAAGGAGGTGGTTGTAGAGTTCTCATTATGTGCCTGGCAACCTATGTAAGTAAATGCTCAATATAAACTAGGTGTTCTTATTCTTATTCAATAGGTAATAAGAAGCCATTGTAACATTTTGCACAGGAGAGAGAGAAAGAGGTTAAAAATTATGTTTTAGAAAAGTTATCTTGGTGTTGGTTATAGAAGTCAGATTAAACTGGCAGAGATGGGAAATCTGTTAGATTATTATTAGAGTAATCTGGGCCCAAGGGACAGAAGGAAGTAGCAGTGGGAACAGAGATGCTGTCAAGGAAGAATTAACAGGATTAGTTGCATAATTAGATACAGTAGAAAAATAAGGAAGAAGTGAAGATGAGCTTCGAATCTTAAAATTGTGTGACTATTTTTTAAAAATACATTTTTATTTATTTCAGAGATGAAAGGAGGGAGAGAGAGATAGAAACATCAATGATGAAAGAGAACCATTGATTGGCTACCTCCTGCATGCCCCCCACTGGGGATCAAGCCAGCAACCCGGGCATGTGCCTTTGACCAGAATCAAACCTGGGACCCTTCAGTCCAAAGGCCAAAACTCTATCCACTGAGCCAAACCAGCTAGGGCTGACTGTGACTATTTTTTATGTCATTATAGAAAATGAGGAGAGTGTAAAAATGGGAGCAGAGTAAGTGGATGCTGCATGTACATGCTCCCAGGAACAAACTGATATTACAACTAAAATACAGAAAAACATCCTGAACAATCAATGGAAAACTCACAGTAGAGAACCCTGATACCTGAGGACTAAAAGTGGAGATGACATAGAGACAGGTAGGAGGGGCGGAGGCGCGAAAGGGCTGGCCCGGCACCCACAGACAGCAACTGAAGTCCCAGAGACATATCTCAGATGTGGGGGTTTGCCACTGAGAACTCTGGGATCTAATCTACAAGCTGGGCCCCCCAGCAGACAGCACCAAAACTGAGGAGGGTACCCATATAACATCTGGCTATGAAAAGCAGCGGGGTGCTGTCTGCCAGGGACTAAGCTGAAAATTCAGGCACCCTGTTAAAGGGCCAATGCACAAAATTCCCTGTGGAACCACCCACCTTGTGCTCAGGCAGAGGGAGGGTGAAGTAGACTAGAGCTGGGAGAGCAGAAGCCAGGACTGGGGACTCAGAGGATAGAGCTCAGAAGACAGACATCCTGTTTCCTGGGCATAGTCATTTGTTAATACAAATGACTTCTTTCCCACAAAGACATTTGCCTTGCCTGGGGGGAAGACAGTTGATTCACCCTGTAGGAAAATACTTGCCCTGAGGCCACTTAAGAGATTAAAAACAATTAGCCTCCAGGCAGAAGCAACTGTTCCACCCTGTTGAAATAAACTCTCACCACACCAGAGGATGATTGCCTGGGGGTGCAATTCAAGTCGGAATCCTATCAGTCTGTAGGCAGAGGTGGTCTCTGGAGGCTTTGAATCTATGCCTGATTTAATTAGTCAGAAACAGCCTTTAACACTGTCTTGCACTAGAGATTGAGAGGTGTAGGGGATCTACCTAATACATAGTCACAAACCCAAATAGACAACCAAAAATGAGGAAACAAAGAAACAACCTCCAAATGAAAGAACTAGCAAATTCTCCAGAAGAGATAAATGAAGCAGAGATAAGAAATTTATCTGAATCAGAGCTCAGAATAATGATGGTAAAAATGCTCAACAGCATAAAAAAAGATATTGTAACTATGAAAAAAGAACAGTCTGAGATAAAGAAAAAAGAACAGTCTGAGATAAAGAATAACATAACACAAAATAAATAACACATTGGAAGGAATACACAGCAGATTAGGGGAAGCTGAGGATCAAATCAGTGAATTAGAAGACAGAGTGGAAAATATCACTCAATCGGAGAACCAAAAAGAAAAGAAAAACAATTGAAAAACAGGAGGACACCTTAAGGGAGCTGTGGGACAATGTGCAACATAACAATATTAGAATAGCAGGTGTGCCAGAAGAGGCAGAAAGGGAGAAAGGCATAGAGAAGGTGTTTGAAGAAATAATGGCAGAAAACTTCCCTAACCTGGTAAAGGAAAAAGTCACACAAGTTCAAGAGGAACAGAGAACCCCAAACAAGAAGAATCCATACAGGCCCACACCCAGACACATCATAATTAAAATGCCAAAAATTAAAGACAAAGAGAGAATTTTAAAGGCAGCAAGAGAAAAGAAAACTGTTACCTACAAAGGAGTTCCCATAAGGCTGACACCTGATTTCTCATCAGAAACTCTACAAGCCAGAAGGGAATGGCATGAAGTACTCAAGGTAATGGAAAGCAAGGATCTGAGACCAAGGTTACTATATCCAACAAGGCTAGCATTCAAAATAGACAGTCAAAGAGCTTCCCAGACCAAAAAAAAAAAAAAAAAAAAAGCTAAAGAATACATCACCACCAAGCCAGCATTATAAGAAATGCTAAAGGGATTGCTCTCATGAGAAGAAACAGAGAGAGAAACCTAGCCATACAGAATTAAAATGGCTATAAATAAGTACCTCTCAATAACAACCCTAAATGTAAATGGATTAAATGCTCCAATCAAAAGGTGTAGGGTAGCTGAATGGATACAAAAACATGACCCAACTATATGCTGTCTACAAGAGACCCACCTCAAAACAAAAGACACACACAGAATGAGAGTTAAGGGATGGAAAAATTTTTCCATGCAAATGGAAAAGAAAAAAAAGTTGGGGTAGCAATACTCATATCTGACAAAATAGACTTTAAAATGAAAGCCATCACAATAGACAACAAAGGTCACTACATAATACTAAAGGGATAGAACCAAATAGAGGATATAACCATGGTAAACATATAGGCACCCAATATAGGAGCACCTAAATATATAAAAAAAAATTCTAGAGGACTTTAATGGAGAGATTGACAATACAGTCATAGTAGGGGATGTTAACACACCTTTGACTTCACTGGATAGATCTTCCAGACAAAACTTAACAAGGAAACAGAGACTCTAAAGGACACACTGGATCAAATGGATTTAATAGACATTTATTGAACATTTCACCCCAACGCAGCAGAATATACATTCTTCTCAAGTGCACATGAATCATTCACAAAGATAGACTAAATGTTAGGACACAAAACAAGTCTCTACAAGATCAAGAAGATTGAAATCATATCAAGCATCTTCTCAGATCACAGTGAAATGAAATTAGAAATCAACTACAGTAACAACACCCCAAAACATTCAAACACCTGAAGGCTAAATAGCATGTTATTAAACAATGAATGGGTTACCAACAAGATCAAGAAATAAATAAAAAACTTCCTGGAGACAAATGAAAATGAACATACAACAACCCAAAATCTCTGGGACACAGCAAAAGCAGTCCTGAGAGGGAAGTTCATAGCATTACAGGCATACATAAAAAACAAGAATAATCAGCAATAAATTATTTAACCCTACAACTTAAAGAACTAGAAAGAGAACAACAAGAAAAGCTCAGAGTAAGTAGAAGGAAGGAAATAATAAAGATTAGAGCAGAATTAAATGACATAGAGACTAAAAAAATACAAAAAAAATCAATGAAACCAAGAGCTGGTGCTTTGAAAGAATAAACAAAATCGATAAACCATTAGCAAGACTCATCAAGAAATGAAGAGAAAAGACTCAAATAAATAAAATCAGAAACAAAAGTGGAGAAGTAATCATTGACACCACAGAAATACAAAGGATTATAAGAAAATACTAGGAACAACTATATGCCATTAAACTGGACGATGTGGATGAAACAGACAAATCACTAGAAAAATACAATCTCCCAAAACTGAATCAGGAAGAATAAAAAAAACCTGAATAGGCCAATAACAACCAATGAAATAGAAGCAGTAATAATAATAAAAAAAAACTCTCACCAAATGAAAACCCAGGTGCAGATGGCTTCACAGAGGAGTTTTACTAAACATTCAAAGAAGAACTAACACCTATACTCCTCAAACTATTTCAGAAAATCCAAGAGGAAGGAACACTTCCAAACTCTTTTTACGAGGCCAGCATTCTCCTAATTCCAAAACCAGACAAAGATACTACAAGAAAAGAGAATTACAGGCCAACATCTCTAATGAACATAGATACCTCAACATAATATTAGCAAATCGCATCCAGCAATATATTAAAAAGATCAAACATCATGATCAAGTGGAATTAATTCCAGGGATGCAACGCTGGTACAATATTCACAAATAAATAAACTTGATACATCACATAAACAAATTGAAAGACAAAAATCACATGATCATATCAACAGATGCAGAAAAAGCATTCAACAAAATCCAACACCCATTTTTGATAAAAACTCTCAGCGAGGGAGGAACCAAGATGGTGGCAAAGGTAAACAACTAAACTGCCGCCTCGCACAACAATTTCAAAACTACAACTAAAAGACAAAACGTCTACCACCCAGAACCATGGGAAAGCTGGCTGAGTGGAAGATTTACAACTAAGAAGGAAAAAGAAAGGAGCACAAACACTGAAAAGCTGAGGTACGGAGGCACGCAAATCGGGCTGGTGGCGGGTGATTGGGCGCACGGCTTTTTTTCAACCCAAAGGGAGACAAGCTCCCAATCACTCTGAAACCAAGTTTCTGGGGACATGCGGGGGACCCAGATGCCTACGGGGAGAAGCTGGACTCTCTGCCTTCGGGGTGGAAAGTGAGAGTGACTTTTTTGCAGAGGTGTGCCCAGCAATCATTGTTTACTGAGCTGGAGTGCGGGACACAGAAACTTGGAAATGAGGAAAGGCAGAGATGGCTGACGACAGCCATTGCAGTTGGCCATGCCCTAGCCTAGTGACACCCTGAGACCCCGCCCCGCCCTGAGACCCCACCCCGCACATTCTACAAACCCGCCCAGGCTCCACACAGAGGCTTTTGCATATAAATGGCCTGTTCTGTGGAAGCTTAACCAAATAAACTGCAGTTCCACTCAGACTGCTCCAAAACCACCAAAGCCCAAGCAAAGAGGAGAAAACTGTAGTTCTTGCTCTAGCTCCTGTTGGGTGGCATCAGACAGTAGCTGACCTGCACGCCCCTGGCGATCCAGAAACTAGCGTATCTAGTGGTCGGTGTGAGACGACACCAGATTTCAACCACTCTCACAAGGGACACATTCAAGAGGCAGACTCAGTGAGCACCAAAGCCCTACTGGAACAAGTCCGGCCCCATAAACGTGTCCCCAGCACAGCAATTCTTCCATTATAGACACAGCGGGTCCTCACAGCCAATTGGCCTGGAGGTCAATTCCTCCCAGTGACACCAACAACAATCAAGACTTAACTACAAAAAGGCTGTACACACAGTCCACAAAGGGGTGCATCAAGAGTGTCCACCTCAGGTAACTGGGGAGGCTGAGCCACTGGGTCCTATAGGACACCTAGCACACAAAGCCACTCTATCAACACAGGGAAGCAGCGAAAATGAGGAGGCAAGGAAACAGATCACAAATGAAAGAAATGGAGGAGAACAAATGAATGGATATAGAGTTCAAAACTATGGTTATAAGGTTTTTCAAGAATTTCATGGAAAAGGCCGATAAATTTAATGAGATCCTCGAGGATATGAAAAAGGACCAACTAGAAATTAAACATACACTGACTGAGATAAAAAAATATTATACAGAGACCCAAAAGCAGACTAGAGGAACGCAAGAATCAAGTCAAAGATTTGGAATACAAAGAGGCAAAGGACACTCCTCCAGAGAAGCAAGAAGAGAAGAGAATTCAGAAAGTTGAAGATAGTGTAAGAAGCCTCTGGGACAACTTCAAGTGTACCAACATCAGAATTATGGGGGTGCCAGAAGAAGAGAGAGAGCAAGACACTGAAAACCTATTTGAAGAAATAATGACAGAAAACTTCCCACACCTGGTGAAAGAAATAGACTTACAAGTCCAGGAAGCGCATAGAACCCCAAACAAAAGGAATCCAAAGAGGACCACAACAAGACACATCATAATTAAAATGCCAAGAGCAAAAGACAAAGAGAGAATATTAAAAGCAGCAAGAGAAAAATAGTTAGTTACCTACAAGGGAGCACCCAAACGATTATCAGCTGATTTCTCAACAGAAACCATGCAGGCCAGACGGGAGTGGCAAGAAATATTCAAAGTGATG
Source organism: Eptesicus fuscus (assembly GCF_027574615.1). NCBI lineage: Eukaryota > Metazoa > Chordata > Mammalia > Chiroptera > Vespertilionidae > Eptesicus > Eptesicus fuscus. The sequence continues at coordinate 108,404,064 of NC_072473.1, forward strand.
CATAGCAAGAACCTACCACCAAGACTACTCTACCCAGCAAAGTTATCATTCAGAATTGAAGGGCAGATAAAGAACTTCACAGATAAGAAAAAGTTAAAGGAGTTCATCACCACCAAACCAGTATTATATGAAATGCTGAAAGGTATTCTTTAAAGAGAGGAAAAAGAAGAAAAAAGTAAAGATAAAAATTATGAACAACAAATACATATCTATCAACAAGTGAATCTAAATGTCAAGTGAATTAAAAATCTGAGGGAGAGATCAGATTAGAGGGAGGAACCAAGATGGCGGCATAGTTAAACAACTAATCTGCTGCCTCACACAACAATTTCAAAAATACAACTAAAAGACAAAAACGTCTACCACCCAGAACCACGGGAAAGCTGGCTGAGTGGAAGATTTACAACTAAGAAGAGAAAGAAGCACAATCGCTGAAAAGCTGAGGTACGGAGGCACGCAAATCGGGCCGGCGGTGGGCGGCTGGGTGCGCGGCTTTTCTTCAACCCGCAGGGAGACAAGCTCCCGATCACTCTGAAATCCAGTTTCTGGGGACACTCGGGGGACCCAGGCACCTACGGGGAGAAGCTGGACTCTCGGCCATCGGGTCGGAAAGTGAGAGTGACTTTTTTGCGGTGGTGCGCCCAGCAATCATTGTTTACTGCGCTGGAGCGCGGGGCGCAGGGACTTGGAAACGTGGAAAGGCAGAGACGGCTGACGGCAGCCATTGCCGTTGGCCACGCCCCAGCCTAGTGACGCCCTGAGGCCCCGCCCTGAGGCCCCGCCCTGAGGCCCCGCCCCACACATTCTACAAACCCGCCCCGGCTCCACACAGCGGCTTTTGCATATAAATGGCCTGTTCTGGAGCAGCTTAACCAACTGCAGCTCCAGTCAGACTGCTCCAAAACCGCCCAAGCAAAGGAGGAGAAAACTAGCCCTTGCTGTAGCCCCTGCTGGGGGACACACAGTACACAAGGGTACACCAAGAGTGTCCACCTCAAGTAACTGGGAGGCTGACCCGTTGAACCAATAGGACACCTAGTACACAAAACTACCCTACCAACTTAGGGAAGCAGAGAACATGAGAAGGCAAGGAAACAGATCACAAACCAAAGAAATGGAGGAGAACAAGCGACTGGACATAGAGTTCAAAACTACGGTTATAAGGTTTTTCAAGAATTTCATGGAAAAGGCCGATAAATTCCATGAGGACCAACTAGAAATTAAACATACACTGACTGAGATAAAAAATATTATACAGAGACCCAAAAGCAGACTAGAGGAATGCAAGAATCAACTCAAAGATTTGGAATACAAAGAGACCAAGGACACTCCTCCAGAGAAGCATGAAGAGAAGAGAATTCAGAAAGTTGAAGATAGTGTAAGAAGCCTCTGGGACAACTTCAAGCGAACCAACATCAGAATTATGGGGGTACCAGAAGAAGAGAGAGAGCAAGATGCTGAAAACCTATTTGAAGAAATAATGAACGAAAACTTCCCCCACCTGATGAAAGAAATAGACTTACAAGTCCAGGAAGCGCACAGAACCCCAAACAAAAGGAATCCAAAGAGGACCACACCAAGACACATCATAATTAAAATGCCAAGAGCAAAAGACAAAGAGAGAATCTTACAAGCAGCAAGAGAAAAACAGTTAGTTACCTACAAGGGAGCTCCCATACGATTATCAGCTAATTTCTCAACAGAAACCATGCAGGCCAGACGGGAGTGGCAAGAAATATTCAAAGTGATGAATAGCAGGAACCTACAACCAAGACTACTCTACCCAGCAAAGTTATCATTCAGAATTGAAGGGCAGATAAAGAGCTTCACAGATAAGAAAAAGCTAAAGGAGTTCATCACCACCAAACCAGCATTATATGAAATGCTGAAAGGTATTCTTTAAAAAGAGGAAAAAGAAGAAGAAAGATAAAAATTATGATCAACAAATACATATCTATCAACAAGTGAATCTAAAAGTCAAGTGAATTAAAAATCTGAGGAACAGAATAAACTGGTGAACTTAATAGAATCAGGCATAGAATGGGAGTGGATTGATAATTCTCAGGGGGAAAGGGGTGTCTGTGTGGGGAGTATGGGAAGGGACTGGACAAAAATCATACACCTATGGATAAGGACAGCGAGGGGGGGGGGAGGTAAGGGAAGAGGGGGGGTAGGAACTGGGTGGTGGGGAGATATGTGGGGAAAAAGGAGAAACAATTGTAATCTGAACAATAAAGATTCATTAAAAAAAAATAAAAATAAAAATCTGAGGGAGAGAATAAACTGTTAAACATAATAGAATCGGGCATAGAATTGGAGTGGATTGATAATTCTCAGGGGGATAGGGGTGTCTGTGTCAGGGGTACAGGAAGAGAATCGACAAAAATCATACGGATATGATTATTATCCAAAAATCTATGGATAAAGACAGCGGGGTGGGGAGGCAAGGGCAGAAGGGGTGTGGGAACCAGGTGGAGGGGAGGTATGGGGGGGGAGGAGAAACAATTGTAATAATCTGAACATAAAGATTTATTAAATTAAAAATAAACAACTCTCAGCGAAGTGAGAATAGAGGGAGCATAACTCAACATGAAAAAGGTATATATGACAAATCTACAACTAACATCATACTCAATAAGCAAAAACTAAAACCATTTCCCATAAGATCAGGAACAAGACAGGAATGCCCACTTTCACCACTCCTGTTTGACATAGTACTGGAAGTGCTAGCCATAGTGATCAGAGAAGAAGAAGAGATAAAAGACTACCCAAATTGGAAAATAAGAAGTAAAACTGTCATTATTCACAGATGATACTATATGTGGAAAACCCCAAATGCTCCATCAAAAAACTACTAGACTTAATAAATGAATTTGGCAATGTAGCTAGATTCAAAATTAACACCCAGAAATCTATGGCTTTTAACTATACCAATAATGAACTCACAGAAAGAGAAACTGAAAAAACAATCCCATTTACCATTACACCAAAAAAATTAAGATATCTAGGAATAAACTGAGGAGGCAAAAGATTGGTACTCAGAAAACTACAGGATGTTGAAAAAAGAGATAGAGGAAGACATAAACAAATGGAAGAATATACCATGTTCATGGATTGGTAGAATGAACATTATTAAAATGTCCATACTACCCAAAGCAATCTATAGGTTCAATGCAATCCCCATTAAGATACTAAGGGAATATTTCACAGACCTAGAAAAAAACTCTCCAAAAATTCACATGGGATAAAAAAAGACCCCAATAGCCACAGCAATCCAGAGAAAGAAGAACACAGTTGGAGGGATCACAATACCAGATATCAAGCTATATTACAAAGCCACTGTTCTCAAACTGCTTGGTACTGGCATAAGAACACACTTATAGAGCAACTAGAGGCCCAGTGCATGAAATTTGTGCACGGGGGAGGGGATGTCCCTCAGCCTGGCCTGCACCCTCTCCAATCTGGGATCGGGCGTAAACCGGCAGTCGGACATCCCTCTCACAATCCAGGACCACTGGCTCCTAACCTCTCGCCTGCCTGCCAGCCTGATTGCCCACAACTGCCCTCCCTGGCTGGCCTGATCACCCAAAACTACCCTCCCCTACCACAACCTGCCTCCTTCACTGGGCCCCACCTCCGCTTTGCACGTGACCATCTTGTCATGGCAATCTTGTGACAGCCATCTTGTGATGACATTAGGGCATGATGCGTGAGGGCGAGACGACCACCTAGGCCAGTGATGGCAAACCTATGACATGTGTGTCAGCACTGACACGCGTAGCCATTTCTGATGACACGCGGCCGCTGAGGTTTATTAAATACAATTATATATAACAATTATACATTTATGTTATTTAAACTATAAATACCGCGAAATAATGTTTTTTCCTCAAAGTGACACACTACCCGAGTTATGCTCAGTTTTTGTTTTTTTTGGCGAAGTTTGACACACCAAGCTCAAAAGGTTGTCCCTCACTGACCTAGGCTATTATTATTGTAGATGGAACAGAACAAAGAACCAGAAATCGACTCAAGCCGTTATGCTCAGTTAATATTTGACAAAGGAAGCAAGAGCATACAATGGACTCAAGACAGTCTCTTCCATAAATAGTGTTGGGAAAATTAAACAGATACATGCAAAAAAATGAAACTAGATCACCAACTTACACCATACACAAAAATAAACTCAAAATGGATAAAGGACTTAAATGTAAGATGGGAAACCATAAAAATCTTAGAAGAATCCATAGGCAGCAAAATATCAGACATATGTTGTAGCAATATCTTTACTGATACAGCACCTAAGGCAATGGAAACTAAGGAGAAAATAAACAAAAAGGACTTCCTCAAAATAAAAAGCTTCTACACAGCAAAAGAAACCATCAACAAAACAACAAGAAAGTCCACTTGATGGGAGAACATATTTGCCAATGTTATCTCTGATAAGGATTTAATCTCTAACATTTACAAGGAACTCATACAACTTAACAAAAGGAAGATAAACGATCCAATCAAAAAATGGGCAAAGGACCTAAATAAACACTTTCGAAAGAGGACATAAAGAAGGCCAAGAGACATATGAAAACATGCTCAAAGTCACTAATCATCTAAGAGATACAAATCAAAACAACAATGAGATACCATCTCACACCAGTCAGAATGTCTATCATCAACAAATCAACAAACGACAAGTGCTGGCGAGGATGTGGAGAAAAAGGAACCCTCGTGCACTGCTGGTGGGAATGCAGACTGGTGTAGTCACTGTGGAAGACAGTATGGAGTTTCCTCAAAAAGTTAAAAATGGAACTCCCATTTGAACCAGTAATCCCCCTTCTAGGAATATATCCCAAGAAATCAGAAACACTAATCAGAAAAGATATATGCACTCCTATGTTCATAGCGGCACAATTTACAACAGCTAAGATTTGGAAACAGCCTGAATGCCCAACAGCATATGAGTGGATTAAAAAACAGTGGTACATCTACACAATGGAATACTGCGCTGCTGTAAAAAAGAAGGAACTCTTACCATTTGCAACAGCATTGATGGACCTGGAGAGCATTATGCTGAGCGAAATAAGCCTGTCAGAGAAAGATAAATATCACATGATCTCGACCAAACCAGAGAGGGTTGGACCTGCATTACCACCATTTGTCCACCATCCAGAACTGAAATATCATTGCTGTTATGTACACATAAACAACTGTTGGACATAGAAATCAGAACTCAAAAGAACTGTTGGCCCAGAAAGAAACTCAGTATAGACTGATTCAGTTGCCTCTCAGCATAACCATTATTGCTTGTCTCATTTTAGGTTCCTATAAGTGTATTCCTAGTATCACATGAGCTCACTCATCTAGGGGAAAAGATGAACAACATAGACTGAAGAACAAGAACAGCATTGATCAGACTGTCAGACCTCAGAGGGAAGGTAGGGGAGGGTGGGGACAAGGGAGATAGATCAACCAAAGGACTTGTGTCCTTGCATATGAGCCTAACCAGTGATCACGGACAACAGGGGGATGGGGGCATGCGTGTGTGGGGGGGTTTAAGATGGGAATGGGGGTGTTGATGACAAATATGTGATACCTTAATCAATAAAGTAATTAAAAAATATATATCACATGATCTTACTCATATGTGGGATATAATGATAAACATAATTTGATGAACAAGAATAGATCCAAAGACAAATGGTAGGGGGGGGGGTGAGAGAGCAACCAAAGGACTTGTATGCATGCATATTAGCATAACCAATGGACACAGACACTGGGGCGGTGGGGGCTTGCCCAGGGTGGGAATGGCTGCGGGGGATGCCAATTGGGGAAAAAACAGACATTTGTAAAACTTTAGACAAAAAAAAGGAACCATTATTTAGAATCCTGACAAAACACACACACACACACACACACACACACACACACACACACACAGAAGATAAACAATCCAATCAAAAAATGGGGAAAGGACTTAAATAGACACTTTTCAGAAGAGGACATACAGAAGGCCAAGAGATGTGAAAACATGCTCAAAGTCACTAATCATCTGAGAGATGCAAATCAAAATAACAATTAGGTACCATCTCACACCTGTCAGAATGGCTATCATCAACAAATCAACAAACGACAAGTGTTGGCGAGGATGCGGAGAAAAAGGAACCCTCGTGCACTGCTGGTGGGAATGCAGACTGGTGCATCCACTGTGGAGAACAGTATGGAGCGTCCTCAAAAAATTAACAATGGAACTCCCATTTGACCCAGTAATCCCACTTCTAGGAATATATCCCAAGAAATCAGAAACACCAATCAGAAAGGATATATGCACCCCTGTGTTCATAGCAACATACTTTACAATAGATAAGATTTGGAAATAGCCTAAGTGCCCATCAGCATATGAGTGGATTAAAAAACAGTGGTACATCTACACAATGAAATAGTACGCTGCTGTAAAAAAGAAGGAACTCTTACTATTTGCACCAGCATTAATGGACCTGGAGAGCATTATGCTAAGCGAAATAAGCCAGCTGGAGAAAGTTAAATATCACATGAGCTCACTCATTTGTGGAATATAATGAACATAAACTGATGAACAAAAATATAGCCAGAGGAAAAAAAAATTTAGAATATAATAGAAGTAATCCTGTTATTTGCAGATTTTTAATATTTCCACAACTTTTGTTGTATTATACTATGTTAGTACAGTTTTGGTAATCTATATATATAAAACCCTAATGTGCAAATAGACTGAAGGGTGGAACAAGTGAACAACCAAACAGCCCATTGCTATGATGTGCGCTGACCAAAAGGGGTCGCACACGGAACATGGCAGGTGTCAGTCGTGGTGGGATGGTGGAGCAGGTGAGTGAGGGCGCCAGACCAAGGCGGGTTACCCATCACTGTCATCGGATCAAGACTCTAGTGGTTACTGAAAATTTTTTGCTCCCAGGTGCCACAGCCCTGCAGGGCACTCACACCTGCTGCTGGCACCAGCCCTGCTCGCACCTGCAGCCAGCACCCGGCACTGGCCCCAATCGCTCGGTGCTGTCAGTGGGTGTGAGCGGCGGTTGCTGAACCCCATCGCCCCTCAGGGCTTCTCCACCTCTCCCTGCCCCTGAGGAGTGATTGGGGCCAGCAGCCACCTCTCACACCCGCTGCCAGCAACAGCCCTGCTCATACCGGCTGCTGGCAACAGCCCCAATGGCTCTGCACCATCAGCAGGTGTGAGCGGGCTAGAGCTTTCAGCGCGTGGGAGTAGCAGTGGCGGGAGCGGGCTGCGGGCAGACATGGGCCCGAGGTTTGCTGTGGGAGGGCCGGGTCGGGGTGCGGAGGATGGGCCAAGACCTGCCCCTGTGCCCACCACAGCCTTGCAGCCCACAGTTCCTTTCAATGTGCATGACTTCATGCATTGGGCCCCTAGTATTAATATATTTAAAATCTTTTTTTTCTTGAACTATTAATGTTTATTGTATTTAAAATAGTTTTTTCTTGAAATATTAATGTTTATAGCAAGGAAAAATATAAATAAAATTTGATTTACATTAATAAAAGAAAAATAAATTTTAAAAAATGAGGAAAATCAGGAAAGTTAGTTAATAAAATTAATCAGTCTTTTAAAAAATTAATTAAATTTACTCGGGTAACATTAACAACATTATATACATTTCAGGGGTACAATGCTATAATACATCATCTGTGTATTGCATTGTGTGCTCACCTCCCAGAGTTTAGTCTCTTTCTGTCACCATATATTTGACTCCCTTTACCTTTTTAATCCTCTCCCTAGCCTCTCCCCCTCTGGTAATCACCATACTGTTGTCTGTGTCTTTGAGTTTGTTTTCTTGTACTGTGTTCATTGTGGCTTTTTTTGTTTTATATCCCACATATGAGTGAAATCATATGGTTCTTGTCCTTTTTCACTTTTGTTCCCTGAAGGAGAGTATGCCTATAATATTTTTTTTCTTTCTATTTTTTTAATATATTTTATTGATTTTTTACAGAGAGGAAGGGAGAGGGATAGAGAGGTAGAAACATCGATGAGAGAGAAACATCGACCAGCTGCCTCCTGCACACCCCCTACCAGGGATGTGCCCGCAGCCAATGTACATGCCCTTGACCGGAATCGAACCTGGGACCTTTCAGTCCGCAGACCGGCACTCTATCCATTGAGCCAAACCGGTTTTGGCTATGCCTGTAATATTTGCCTAGTGTTGGCACAGTTCTAAATAAATGCTGTTGAGAGAATGAAACAATTTGTAAAGATCAAATTATATTTCTTTTAAAACAAGCTAGACTATTCCCCTAAAGAACTTCTCTTCATAAAAGAGACTAGGTCCTTAGTAAGTTCTAAGGAAAAAAACAAAAAACATTACAGATCTCTAATGTCATTGCTTTACTAAACTAGAAAATGGTAGCAAAGTCCATAAGACAGACTAACTATGAAACCTGTCAGCAGAAGAAAAAGCTCACCTGTAACAGATGATATCTACCAGTAAATTGATCTTCCTATCATAATCATGCCTTGTACTACAACTAGTATAATCTGTTTTAAATGGCTTTATTTCACAAAGGTCCCTTACATTTGTGTGTAAACCCAGTTAAATTTATCCAAACCAGATAAGATAAAAAGAAGATGGTAATACTATGAGTTGCTAAAGTTTACATTTGTGGAGATATAAATACAAGGGATACTAGAAATACAGAGGCAATATGTAAATAGATAATGTTAAATTAATTTTACTCAAGACATTAGAGAGAAAGTCAAGTTATTACTGAGTACCAATGATTTTATATTCTATTAAACAAGTCAGGAGATAAATGTAAAGTTATAGAACAATATACTGTGAGCAAACTCTTATGGATTGACTTGTTTCCCCTAAAATCCAATGGTTGAAATTCTAAGCCCCAGTGCTTCAGAATGTGACTTTATTTGGAGAGAAGGTCTTTGTAGAGATAAGCAACCCTGCCAACACCTCTACTCCAGAATGCTGGCTGCCAGAATTGTGAGAAAATAAATTTCCTTTGTTTAAGCCCTACAGTTTGTTGTACGTTGTTATGGCAACCCTAGCAAACTAATACACAAAGTATTTCTGTATGGTGGTTATTTTTGTTTAGGGTTTGGAAGATAGGGAACTAAAAGCCAACTGCTTTCAAACCTATTGAAATACTAGCTCAATTATTATTAGGAAAGGAAAATCACATAAAAAGTATAATTCCTGGAACCCAAAGATGGCGATCTGCAGGAAGGTAGGGAGGGAGAGGGTGTGAGAGAGTGAGGGAGCCATAGAGGAGTGTGTGGACGTGTGTGGTGTGTGTGAGTGAGAGTTAGGGATAGTTAGATCCTGCAGGTCTTCCAAGGGGCTGCAAAACCAGGCAGTCTTAGATGGCAGAGCCCTGCTGCCACCACGGACACTTTGGAGGCAGCCAGCATGGGCACAGAGACCATACCATCTTGAAAACAGAGCTGCTTGAGACTAGGATCCTGGCCTCAGCACCACCCAGTCTGATCTCAGACGCAAACTGGGACCCTGCAGCCACTGGGGACAGAGACCTGTGACCACAGCTGCAGACCCACAAACACCAAGAATCCAGACATCCTGGCCACAGATTTCTGTGAGTCGCAGAGCCCATACCCTCCCTGCAGGCTCACGGCAGCGCCATAGGAACTGCTAGACCCGCCACTCACACAGGGCCACAGTGGCACTACAGGAATTTGAGCCTGGGCATGCACGCAGACACTGAGAATCTGTTTCCCACAACGCAATCGGGTGACCAAACCCCAGGCCCACAGGGCAGCAGTGCCATTTGACTTCGATTCTGGGCAAGCGCACACAGAGTCTGCTTTCCACAGCGCAGGGATGGACCTCCTGCTGACATAGTGCTACTGTGCAACCTGGTCTCCCAAGCAGACCGGGGACTCTGATTCTCCATGCAAGAGACAGCGCTGAGCACCAGTGACTTGACTCTGTTTCTCATTGTGTGCGCATGAGATCCCTGATTCCCAGTGCATTCACACTAAGAGCCAGTGACTCCAATTCTTGGTGCATGCACACACAGGGACCCTGATTCTTGGCACGAGGCCGCAAGAAGCAACAGAGACTCTGATACTTGACTCTTGGTGCGGGCACAGGGGAACTCTGACTCCTAACATGCGCTAGGGGACTCTGATTTTCAGCACATGCCAGTGAGTTCTCTATTTCAGCGTGGCACAGGTGGGATCCCTGATTCTAGGTGTGCACATGAGGCCACACTGAGTGCCAGTGACTCAGATCCCGAACAAGCATGGCTCCCACCAACCCACGGCAGCCACACGTCTTGGTGTTAGAGCTCTTCAGTGACACTCAGGTGGTGCGAAGCTCCCACTGCACATGGCCCAGGCCCACGCAACTCAATGTTTGAACCTTCTGGTGATAGAATGGGGAGATGACACAATCCCCAGAGGAAAGGAATAAGTAAAATGGAAGCATGCAACATGACAGAAAAAGAATTCATAGTAATGGTCATACAGTTCATACACCAGATGGATAAGAAAATCAACAACCTATGCAAAAATCAGGAAAAAATCAAAAGTGATATAGCTACAATAAAAAACACCATGGAAGGTTTCAACAGTAGACTAGAAGAAGCAGAGGATCAAATTAGTGAGTTAGAAGATAAAGTAGAGAAACAAGCTTAATCTGAACAGCAACTGGAGAAAAAAATTAAAAAGCAGGAGGAGAACATAAGGGAGCTTTGGGACAACACGAAACAAAGTAACATACGTAAAATAGGGCTGTCAGAAGGACAAGAAGAGCAGCAAGGATTAGGAAATCTATTTGAAGAAGTAATGACAAAAAACTTCCCGGATATGGGGAAGAAAAAGGTTACACAAGTACAGCGAGTCCCAAGCAAGATGAATCCCTAAAGACCCACACTAAGACACATTATAATTACAATGGCAAATGTTAACAACAAAGAGAGAATCTTAAAGGCTGACAAAGAGAGACAGAGAGTTACCTATAAAGGATCTCCCATCATTATCAAATGATTTCTCAACAGAAACACATCAAGCTAGAAGAGAATGGAAGGAGGTATACAAAGTGATGCAAATCAAAGGACTGAATCCAAGTATACTCTGTCCAGCAAGATTATCAATCAAAATTGAAGGGAAAATCAGGAGTTTTGCAGACAAAAAAATGCTAAGGGTGTTTATCACGACCAAGCCAGCAATGCAAGAAATGCTAAAGGGAATTCTGTAAAAAGAAGAAATAGAAAGGGAGGAAGGAACACAGGCTTAAAGTACAGAAATGGCTACAAACAAGTACCTATCAATAATAACATTAAACGTAAGTGGATTAAATGCTCCAATCATAAGACATTGAGTGAGTGAATGAATAAGAAAACATGACCCATATATATGTTGTCTACAGGAGACCTACCTCAGAACAAGGGACTCACACAGACTGAAAGTGAAGGGATGGAAAAATATCTATCAGGTAAATGGAAATGAAAAAAAAAGCTGGGGTAGCAATACTTATATCTGAAAAAATAGACCTCAAAGTGAAGACCATAACAAGAGACAATAAAGGCCACTTCATAATTCTAAAGGGATCAATACAACAAGAGGATATAACTCTGGTAAACATTTATGCACCCAAAACAGGAGCACTCAAATACATAAAAAAAAACTTCTAGAAGATATCAGGGGACAAATTGACAGCAACACAATCATAGTAGGAGACTTTTTAAAAAATTTCTTTATTGATTAAAGTATCACATATTTGTCCTCACCCCCCATTCCCATCCCACACCCCTCCCCACGCATGCCCCCAACCTCCTGTTGTCCTTAACCACTGGTGAGGCTCATATGCATGCACACAAGTCCTTTGGTTGATCTCTCCCCTATATCCCACCCTCCCCTCCCCTCCCTCTGAGGCCCGAAAGTCTGATCCATGCCTCCTTGTTTCTGGGTCTGTTCTTGTTCATCAGTCTATGTTGTTCATCATTTCCCCTAGATGAGTGAGATCATGTGCTACTAGAAATATACTTATAAGAACCAAAAATGAGACAAGGTTGCCCAGGACCAAACCAGAGAGGGTCGGACCTGCATTACCACCATTTGTCCACCATTTAGAACTGAAATATCATTGCTGACATGTGCACATAAGGAACTGTTTGACATTGAAATTGGGTCACAGCCGAAACCGGTTTGGCTCTGTGGATAGAGCATCGGTCTGCGGACTGAAAGGCCACAGGTTCGATTCCGGTCAAGGGCATGTACATTGGTTGTGGGCACATCCCTGGTAGGGGGTGTGCAGGAGGCAGCTGGTCGATGTTTCTCTCTCATCGATGTTTCTAGCTTTCTATCCCTCTCCCTTCCTCTCTGTAAAAAAATCAATAAAATATATATATATATATATATACATATATATATATGTATATATATATAAAAAGAAGGAGCCGAGACCGGTTTGGCTCAGTGGATAGAGCGTCGGCCTGCGGACTCAAGGGTCCCAGGTTCGATTCCGGTCAGGGGCATGTACCTTGGTTGCGGGCACATCCCCAGTAGGGGGTGTGCAGGAGGCAGCTGGTCGATGTTTCTCTCTCATCGATGTTTCTGACTTTCTATCCCTCTCCCTTCCTCTCTGTGAAAAAATCAATAAAATATATATATATATAAAAAAGAAGGAAAAAAATGAAATTGGGTCGCAAAAGAACTGTTGGCCCAGAAAGAAACTCACTACAGACTGATTCATAGTAGGAGACTTTAATACCCCATTGACATCACTGGATAAATCTTCTAGACAAAAAATTAGCAAAGAAACATCAATCTTAAATGATTCACTAGATCAGATGTAATTAATTGATATCTTTAGAACATTCCACCCCAAAACTACATAATATACATTATTCTCAAGCACACGTAGGACATTTTCAAAGATAGACCATATATTGGGACACAGGCAAAGTCTCTCCAAATTCAAGAGGATTGAAATCATATCAAGCTTCTCAGATCACAATGACATAAAATTAGAAATCAACTATAGTAAAAACAATCACAAAAATTCAAACACTTGGAGGCTGAATAGCACACTATTAAACAATGAGTGGGTTACCAGAGGGATCAAAGAAGAAATAAAACACATCCTAGAAACAAACAACAATGAAAACACAACAATCCAAAATCTTTGGGACACAGTGAAAGCAGTCCTGAGAGGGAGGTTCATAGTATTACAGGCTTACCTCAAAAAACAAGAAAAACTGGTAATAAATTATCTAACTCTGCAACTTGAAGAATTAGAAAGAGAGCAACAAGAAAAGCCCAGTGTGATCAGAAGCAAGGAAATAATAAAGATCAGAGCAGAAATAAATGACATAGAGACCAAAAAAACAAAAACAAAAGATCAATGAAACCAAGAGGTGCTTCTTTGAAAGGATAAAGAAGATTGATGAACCTCTAGCCAGGCTAACCAAGAAGTAAAGAGAGAGGACCCAAATAAACAAAATCAGAAATGAAAGAGGTGAAATAACAACAGACCCTGCAGAAATAAGAAGAATCATAAAAAAAATACTATGAGCAACTTTACTCCAACAAACTGGTCAACCTAGAAGAAACACATATTCCTACAAAAATACGACCTTCCAAAACTCAACCAGGAGGAATAAAAAAATCTGAATAAGCCAATAACTATGGAGGAATTGAAGCAATAATAATTAAAAAAAACCCCTTCCAAACAAAAGCCCTAGACCAGATGGCTTCACATGGGAGTTTTATCAAAAATTCAAAGAAGAGGGGCTCACCGGGCGCCTCGCCATCTTGCAAGGAAAGGAGGATTTTATTGGAAACCTGACTTTTCGCGACAACTGCAAACACTGAACGGCTGCAAGCACCAGACCACCAGTCCCTTATTGGCGCAAACATTCGGATTCAAAGGAACTCTTCACTGCACCAAGGAAAGGTCAGATTTCTCCTGAAATAAGGAGTGGTTTCTAATCCCCGCGGGGGGTGAGGGAAGCACTGGGTGAGGGAAGCGCGGCAGCAGCAGGACCGGCAGGAACTGGGAAGTCTGTGCCTAGAAAAATCGGTGGCAGTTGGAACTGCTGTGATCCGTGAATGTGGAGGGGGGGTCCTCTGAGCTGCTAACAGAAGTGACCTCTTGAAAGCAACTCATTTTAATCTGACGAGGAGGGTCACACTAAGAATTTTCAAAGGAGTGCAGTATCCTTAGTCTGGCGCACAGATCCACTGTCCGAACACTTGGGCTCTTTCCCACTCTGATTGCTAAGCCCAATACATAGAAAAACCCAGGTGGAAAAACCCTGAAAGACTGCAGGGGGAAGTTGTTTTTTCGGAACCTGGGGAGCAGAGCTTGGTGTGACCATCAGAGAGGCAGCTCTGAGGTGCACACCTCCACAAGCTCTGAGGCACACACCTCCACAAACTGGTAGTGAGTGCCATAGAGGGGGAAAAAAAAAAGAGCTAGAGAGGCCCGGAAGTCAATTCAGAATCACTGCCACCCAGGGGCTGAAACGCTAATTGTCTCTGGTGTAATCAAAAATAAATACGAGAAATTAAGACACGGCCGGCTTAAAAAGCAGGACTGGCTTCCAACACTGAGGAGCCCTTGAATGAAGCTGAACTGAAATACCGCCCAGACTGGGAATCAGGCGTACCAAACAGAATAATAGAGGAAGTGAATGACAGCCGCTACTGCACATTTTAGTCTTCCTATTTTTTAATTTTCAATTCTTTTTTCAATTTTTTAAATTTTTTATTCTCATTTATTTTATTTTCATTTTTTGCATCTTTTACTTAAGAAACTAAATTTTTTTTCTTTTTCCTCACTCGATTTTCACCTTTTTAATTATTACATTTTTATTTTTAATCAGCATTATTATTACTATTATTTTACTTTTTTTTTTAATGTCAGTTGATTTTCACTTTCTTTTATTTTTGGATTAGTGTCCTACATTTGATTTGCATATTTCCCTTACAATCGTTTTACCCTATCTCAAAGCTAACATTATGCCATCACTCTCCTCCTAACCTGTCCCCTTTTGGCCTCCTATTTATCTTAACCCTTTCTGGCTTTAGATTTTCCCTACTTTTTCAGTTTACTCTCTGCTAAAACTTCACCCTACTTATATATCTAATTCCCAACACCCTGCTCCAAATCCATACAAAGCTCTCTCTACGCTACCTTAAAAAAATTATTTTTCTCTCTGGCCTTTTGTTGTTGTTTGCTTGAATGTTTATTAGATTGAATTTTTATGCTTTTTTATGAGATTGTTTTGATTATTCTTTTTGTTGGTTTGCTTGGTTCTTTTGTTTGCTTTGTTTTTGTTTGTTTTCTACTTTTGTTTTCCCTTGCCTCACTTGATATTAGCTTGTGTTGCAGTTTGTATTAATCTCCAGGCTCGTGTTGCTGGAATTTACTGGGAATAGTGGTTGTTCTAGTGGAGTTTACTCCCCATATGTATAGTTTGTTCCCCTTTTCTCTCTTAGTATTGCTCTTGTCTCTCTTACTTTTTTTTTCTTTTCTTTTTCTTTTTTCTCTTTTTCTTTCTTTCTGCTCTTTTCCCAAGTTCAGATTCACACTCTTTGTTTTTCTTGTTGTTGTTCTTTCTTTTTACTCTCCCTCTTCCACTCCTAATCCCTAATTTGTCTTTCTCTGGTGGTTACCTTTATTGGAGGTTATTAATATCGTGAATACAATTCTGTTCAGTGCCTTGTCTGTTGTGCCTGGTTGTGTTGTATTTTGTACCTTTAAATCAACGCCGGAGAGAGAAATCTATATAACCAGACATCCGGAGAAGAGAGACCATGAGGAGACAAAGAAATAGCCCCCACAGGAAAGAGAAGCAGGCATCACCAGAAAAGGAAGTAAACGAATTAGAGGCAAACAACCTATCAGAGAAAGAATTCAGAGAAATGGTCATAAAGTGGCTGAAAAGGATGGAAGACAAATTCGACAATATGAGTAAGAACCAAGAAGAAATGAAGAAGAACCAAGAAGAAATGAAAAATGACATCGCTGCTGTAAAGAACTCAATAGAAAGCATCAAGAGTAGACTAGAAGAAGCAGAGGACCGCATAAGTGAGCTAGAAGACAAGATGGAAAAAAATACCCAAATACAACAGCTTCTAGAAACAAAAATTAGAAAGCATGAGGAGAGCCTAATGGAACTTCGGGACAACACAAAACAAAACAACATCAGGATAATAGGGGTGCCAGAAGGAAAGGAAACTGAGCAAGGAATAGAACACCTGTTCGAAGAAATAATAACAGAAAACTTCCTTGATATAGGGAAGAAAAAACCCACACAAATCCAAGAAGCTCACAGAGTTCCAAGCAAAATGAACCCCAAAAGACCGACGCCAAGGCACATTATAATTAAGTTGGCAAACATCAACGACAAAGTAAGAATCTTAAAGCGGCCAGAGAGAGACAGTCAGTTACATACAAAGGAACCCCCTCAGACTAGCAACTGATTTCTCAAAAGAAACTCATCAGGCCAGAAGGGAATGGAATGAAATATACAAAGTCATGCAAAGGAAGGGTCTAAATCCAAGAATACTGTACCCAGCAAGGCTATCAATCAAAATTGAAGGTGAAATCAGGAGCTTCACAGACAAAAAAGGACTAAGGGAGTTTATCACCACCAAACCAGCAATGAAGGAAATGCTAAAGGGTCTGCTGTAAAAAAAAAAAAAAAAAAAAAGAAGAAAGAAAGAAATAGGAAGCAAAGAAGGAACACAGGGGTATAGAATAAAAATGGCGTCAAATAAGTACCTATCAATAATAACTTTAAATGTAAATGGTTTGAATGCCACAATCAAAAGACACAGGGTAACAGATTGGATAAGAAAACAAAACCCAGATATCTGCTGTCTACAGGAAACCCACCTCAAAAAAGAGGACACATACAGACTGAGAGTAAAGGGATGGAAAAAGGTTTTCCAGGCGAATGGAAATGAAAAAAAAGCTGGGGTAGCAATACTTATATCTGACAAATTAGATCTCAAAGTGAAGGACATAACAAGAGATAATTAAGGCCACTTCATAATACTAAAGGGAGAAATCCAACAAGAAGGAATAACTCTGGTAAACATATATGCACCCAATACAGGAGCACCAAGATACATTAAAAAACTCCTGGAGGATATCAAAGGAGAGATTGACAGCAATACAATCATAGTAGGAGACTTCAATACCCCACTATCACCATTGGACAAATCCTCTAAACAAAAAATCAGCAAAGAAACATGAATTCTAAATGACTCACTAGAACAGATGGAATTCATCGACATCTTCAGAACATTTCACCCCAAAGCCACAGAATATACATTCTTCTCAAGTGCACATGGGTCATTTTCAAAGATAGACCATATGTTAGGACATAGGCAAAGTCTCTCCAAATTCAAGAAGATAGAAATCATATCAAGTATCTTCTCAGATCACAGCGGCATAAAACTGGAAATCAACTACAATAAAAACAACCCAAAGAAATCAAACACTTGGAGACTAAACAGCATGCTATTAAACCATGACTGGGTTACCAAAGACATCAAGGAAGAAATAAAAAACATCATGGCAACAAATGACAATGAAAACACAACAATCCAAAATCTATGGGACACAGCGAAAGCAGTCCTGAGAGGGAAGTTCATAGCTCTACAAGACTACTGCAAAAAACAAGAAACAATGGTAATAAATTACCTAACCCAACAACTCAAAGAGTTAGAGAGAGCAACAAGATAAGCCCAGTGTCAGCAGAAGGAAAGAAATAATAAAGATCAGAGCAGAGATAAACGACATAGAGACCAAAGAAACAATACAAAAGATCAACAAAACCAAGAGCTGGTTCTTTGAAAGGATAAACAAGATTGATGAACCTCTAGCCAGGCTCACCAAGAAGCAAAGAGAGAGGACCCAAATAAACAAAATCAGAAATGAAAGAGGTGAAATAACAACAGACCCCGACGAAATACAAAGGATTGTTACAAAATACTACGAACAACTCTATTCCAACAAACTGGACAACCTGGAGGAAATCGACATATTCCTAGAAAAATACAACCTTCCAAAACTCAATCAGGAAGAATCTAAAAAGCTCAACATGCCAGTAACTATGGAAGAAATTGAAGCGGTCATCAAAAAGCTTCCGGCAAACAAAAGCCCGGGGCCAGATGGCTTCACAGGAGAGTTTTACCAAACTTTCACGGAAGAACTAAAACCTATCCTCCTCAGACTATTCCAAAAAATTCAAGAGGAAGGAACACTTCCAGGCTCCTTCTATGAAGCCAGCATTACCCTAATACCAAAACCAGATAAAGACAACACAAAGAAAGAGAATTACAGGCCAATATCCCTCATGAACATAGATGCCAAAATCCTCAACAAGATTCTAGCAAATCGGCTCCAGCAGTACATCAGAAAGATCATACACCATGACCAAGTAGGATTTATCCCAGGAATGCAAGGATGGTACAATATCTGCAAATCAATAAATGTGATACATCACATAAACAAATTGAGAGATAAAAATCACATAGTGATATCAATAGATGCAGAAAAAGCATTTGACAAAATCCAACACCCTTTCTTGATAAAAACTCTCAACAAGGTGGGAATAGAAGGATCATACCTCAACATAATAAAAGCTATATATGATAAACCCACAGCAAACATCATACTCAATGGGCAAAAACTAAAACCATTTCCCCTAAGAACAGGAACAAGACAGGGATGCCCACTCTCACCACTCCTGTTTGACATAGTACTGGAAGTATTAGCTATCACAATTAGGCAAGAAGAAGAAATAAGAGGCATCCAAATTGGAAAAGAAGAAGTGAAGCTGTCCTTATTTGCAGATGACATGATATTGTACATAAAAAACCCAGAAGATTCCATAAGAAAACTAATAGACTTAATAAATGAATTCGGCAATGTAGCAGGATACAAAATTAACGCCAAGAAATCTATGGCATTTCTATACACCAATAATGAACTTACAGAAAGAGAGACTAAAAAAGCAATCCCATTTACCATCATACCAAAAAAATTAAGATACCTAGGAATAAACTTAACAAAGGAGGTAAAAGACCTATACGCAGAAAACTACAGGACACTGAAAAAAGAGATAGAGGAAGACGTAAACAGATGGAAGAACATACCATGTTCATGGATTGGTAGCATCAACATCATTAAAATGTCCATACTACCCAAAGCAATCTACAGATTCAATGCACTCCCCATCAAAATACCAACAGCATATTTCACAGACCTAGAAAGAACTCTCCAAAAATTCATTTGGAATAAAAAATGACCCCGAATAGCCACAGAAATCCTGAGAAAGAAGAATAAAGTAGGTGGGATCTCAATACCAGATTTCAAGCTGTATTACAAAGCCACTGTACTCAAAACAGCATGGTACTGGCACAAGAACAGACATATTGATCAATGGAACAGAATAGAGAATCCAGATATCGACCCAAACCACTATGCTCAATTAATATTTGACAAAGGAGGCATGAACATACAATGGAGTCAAGACAGTCTCTTCAATAAATGGTGTTGGGAAAATTGGACAGATACATGCAAAAAAATGAAACTAGATCACCATCTTATACCATACACAAAAATAAACTCAAAATGGATCCAGGACTTAAACATAAGACGGGAAACCATAAAAATACTAGAGGAATCCACAGGCAACAAAATCTCAGACATATGCCAAAATAACTTCTTCACTGACACTGCCCCTAGGGCAATGGAAGCTAAAGAGAAAATTAACAAATGGGACTACATCAAAATAAAAAGCTTTTTTACAGCAAAAGAAACCATCAACAAAACAACAAGAAAGCCCACTGCATGGGAGAACATATTTGCAAATGCTATCACTGATAAAGGTTTAATCTCCAACATCTACAGGCAGCTTATGCAACTTAATAAAAGGAAGATAAATGATTCAATAAAAAAATGGGCAACAGACCTAAACAGAATATTTTCAAAAGAAGACAGAAGGAAGGCCAAGAGACACATGAAAACATGTTCAAAGTCACTTATTATCCGAGAGATGCAAATCAAAACAACAATGAGGTACCATCTCACACCTGTCAGAATGGCTATCATCAACAAATCAACAAACGACAAGTGTTGGCGAGGATGCGGAGAAAAAGGAACCCTCGTGCACTGCTGGTGGGAATGCAGACTGGTGCAGCCACTGTGGAGAACAGTATGGAGTTTCCTCAAAAAACTGAAAATGGAACTCCCATTTAACCCAGTAATCACACTCCTGGGAATATATCCGAAGAAACTAGAAACACCAATCAGAAAGGATATATGCACCACTATGTTCATAGCAGCACAATTTACAATAGCTAAGATTTGGAAACAGCCTAGGTGCCCGTCAGCAGATGGCTGGATCAGAAAACTGTGGTATATCTACACAATGGAATACTATGCTGCCATAAAAAAGAAGGAATTCTCATCATTTGCAGAAACCTGGATGCAATTGGAGAACATTATGCTAAGTGAAATAAGCCAGTCAATGAAAGAAAAATACCACATGATCTCACTCATTTATGGATAGTAAAGAACATTATAAAGTGATGAACAAAAAGATAGATACAGAGACAGTAAAGCATCAAACAGACTTTCAAATTACAGGGGGAAAGTTAGGGAGAGGTGGGGGAGTGATGAAATCAAACGAAGGACTTGTATGCATGCATATAAGCATAAACAATGGACGCAAAACTCTGGGGGGTGAGGGCATGTATGGGTGTGTGGGGGGTAATGGTAAGATATGTACTCATATAATACCTCAATAAAAATATAAAAAAAATTTCAAAGAAGAAATAAAACCTATCTTTCTTAGACTATTCAAAAATATTCAAGAGGAAGGAGAACTTCCAAGCTCTCTATGAAGCCAGCATCACCCTAATCCCAAAACCAGATAAAGACAATACAAAGAAAGAGAATTACAGGCCAATATCCCTCATGAACACAGACGCCAAAATCCTCAACAAAATTCTAGCAAATTGAATCCAGAATTACATTAGAAAGATCATACACCATGACCAGGTGGGATTTATCCCAGGGATGCAAGGATAGTACAATATGCGCAAATCAATACATGTTATACACCACATAAACAAACTGATAGATAAAAACCATATAATCATATCCATTGATGCAGAAAAAGCATTTGACAAAATCCAACACCCTTTCTTGATAAAAACTCTCAGCAAGGTGGGAATAGAAGGATCATACCTCAACATAATAAAAGCCATACATGACAAACTCACAGCCAACATCATATTCAATGGGCAAAAACTAAAACCATTTCCCCTAAGAACAGGAACAAGGCAGGATGCCCACTCTCACCACTCCTCTTCGACATAGTACAGGAAGTACTAACTATTGCGATCAGATAAGAAGAAGACATAAAAGTGTCCAAATTGGAAAAGAAGAAGTAAAACTGTCCTATTCACAGATGACATGATATTGTTCAACGAAAACCTCAAAGACGCCATCAAAAAAGTACTAGATTTAATAAATGAATTTGGCAATGTAGCAGGCTACAAAATTAACATCCAGAAGTCTATGGCTTTTCTATACACCCATAATGATCTCACAGAAAGAGAAATTAAAAAAGCAATCCCATATACCATTGCAACAACAACAAAAATTAAGATACCTAGGAATAAACTTAACCAAAGAGACAAAAGACCTGTACTCAGAAAATTTCAGGATGCTAAAAAAAGAGGTAGAGGAAGACATGAAGAAATGGAAGAATGTACCATGTTCATGGATTGGTAGAATCATCATCATTAAAATGTCCATACTACCCAAAGCAATCTATAAATTCAACTCAATCCCCATTAAAATACCAACAGCATACTTCAAAGATCTAGAACAAATTCTCCAAAAATTCATCTGGAATAAAAAAGAGACCCCAAATAGCTGCAGCAATCTTGAGAAAGAAGAACAATGTTGGAGGGATCACAATACCAGATATCAAGCTGTACTACAAAGCCACTGTTCTCAAAACTGCCTGGTACTGACACAAGAACAGACAGATAGAGCAGTGGAACAGAACAGAGAACCCAGAGATACACACAAGCCAATATGCTCAATTAATATTTGACCAAGGAGTCAAGAGCATACAATGGACTCAAGACAGTTTCTTCAATAAATAAAGTTTGGAAAACTGGACAGATACATGCAAAAAAATGAAACGAGACCACCAACTTACACCATTCACAAAAATAAACTCAAAATGGATACAGGACTTAAACATAAGATGGGAAACAATAAAAATCTTAGAAGAAGCCATAGGCATCAAAATAGCAGACATTTGTCATAGCAATGTCTTTACCAATACAGTTCCTAGGGCAATGGAAACGAAAGAGAAAATAAACAAATGGGACTACATCAAAATAAAAAGCTTCTGCACAGCAAAATTAACCAGCAACAAAACAACAAGAAAGCCCACTGCATGGGAGAACATATTTGCCAATGTTATCTCCGATAAGGGTTTAATCTACAACATTTAGAAGGAACTCATACAACTTAACAAAAGCAAGATAAACGATCCAATCAAAAAATGACCTAAATAGACACTTTTTGAAAAAGGACATTCAGGGGGAGAAACCAAGATGGTGGCATAGGTAAACACCTGAACTGCTGCCTCACACAACAATTTCAAAACTACAACTAAAAGAGAAAATGGACATCATCCAGAACCACAGGAAGGCTGGCTGAGTGGAAATTCTACAACTAGAAGGAAAGAGAAAAGCACACTGAGACTCAGAGGAGCTACGGAAGGCAGAGGTATGGAGGCGCGCCTGTGCGCGCACTGAGAGGGCTGGCAACTGAGTACGCAGCGGGCCTTCTCAATCGGGAGAGAGACAAAAGCTCCTGACTGCTCTGAAGTCCAGTTCTGGGCAAGACTCTGGGGACCTAAACTCATATGGGGAGAAACTGGACTGTCTGGAAGTGGGTGGAACTCGAGGGTGGCTTTCTCTCAGAGGTGCTTGCAGCGATTACTGCAGGACACTGAGACACGGGGTCCTCTTAGGGCAGGGCTGACGGGAAGCCATTGCTGTTTGCTCCGCCCTGAGACTCCGCCCCATCCAAGCTGAGTACAGAGGCTTTTGTATATGAATGGCCGGGACCTTTGAATTCTAAACTTACCTAACAAACTGCAGCTGAGTCAGTGAGACCCAGAACATCCAAAAGAAGGCCAAAGGCCCCACAGAAGCTTGCATTGCTTCACAGCTGGGCCTCATCTGGGCACCTGCAAAACCCAAACAAAGAAGAGAAATCTGCAGATCTCTCCGTAGCTCCTGCTGGGTGGCCTCAGGCAGAGACTAAATTAGCATTTCCTTGGAGATCCAAGAGCCAGTGTACCCAGTGGTCGGAGTGGGACCATCCAGATTACAACTCCTCAGATCCATAGGGACACACTCATGGGCAGACTCAGTGAGAACCAAAGCCTCAGTGTAGCAAGTCTTGCTCCATAAAGGTGTCTCCAGCACAGAAGTTTTCCCATCTTAGACACAGCTGATCTTCACAGCCAATTGACCTGGAGGTCAATTCCTCCCAGTGATACCAACAACTATCAAGGCTTAACTACAACAAGACTGTGCACACAGCCCATAAAGGGGTACACCAAGAGTGTCCACCTCAGGTAATTGGAAAGGCTGAGCCACTGGGCCCTATAGGACACCTAGCACACAAAGCCACTCTATCAACTGAGGGAAGCAGCCAAAATGTGGAGACAAAGAAACAGGTCACAAGTGACAGAAATGGAGGAAAGCAAACTACTGGATATAGAGTTCAAAACCACGGTTATAAGGTTTTTCAAGAATCTTCTAGAAACCGCCTATAAATTTAGTGAGACCCTCGAGGATATGAAAAAGGACCAACTAGAAATTAAGCATACACTGACTGAAATAAAGAATAATATACAGAGCTCCAACAGCAGATCAGAGGATCACAAGAAACAAGTCAAAGATTTGAAATATGAAGAAGCAAAAAACACCCAACTGGAAAAGCAAAAAGAAAAAAGAATAAAAAAATATCAAGATAATGTAAGGTGCCTCTGGGACAACTTCAAGTGTACCAACATCAGAATTATGGGGGTTCCAGAAGAAGAGAGAGAGCAAGACACTGAAAACCTATTTGAAGAAATAATGACAGAAAACTTCCCACACCTGGTAAAAGAAATAGACTTACAAGTCCAGGAAGCACAGAGAACCCTGAACAAAAGAAATCCAAAGAGGACCACAACAAGACACATCATAATTAAAATCCAAGAGCAAAAGACAAAGAGAGAATATTAAAAGCAGCAAGAGAAAAACAGTTAGTTACTTACAAGGGAGCACCCATACGATTGTCAGCTGATTTCTCAACAGAAACTATGCAGGCCAGAAGGGAGTGGCAAGAAATAGTCAAAGTGATGAATAGCAAGAACCTACAGCCAAGATTACTCTACCCAGAAAAGCTATCATTAAGAATTGAAGGTCAGATAAAGAGCTTCACAGATTAAAAAAAAAAAAAAAAAAAAAAAAGCTAAAAGAGTTCATCACCTCCAAACCAGTATTATATGAAATGCTGAAAGGTATTCTTTAAAAAGAGGAAAAAGAAGAAAAAAGTAAAGATAAAAATTATGAACAACAAATACATATCTATCAACAAGTGAATCTAAAAGTCAAGTGAATTAAAAATCTGGGGAAGAGAATAAACTGGTGAACATAATAGAATCAGGGGCATAGAATGGGAATGGATTGATAATTCTCAGGGGGAAAGGGGTGTCTGTGTCGGGGATACAGGAAGAGACTGGACAAAAATCATACACCTATGGATAAGGACAGCGGGGTGGCGGGGAGATAAGGGCAGAGGGGGGTGGGGTCCGGGTGGAGGGGAGATATGGAGGGGAAAAAGGAGAAACAATTGTAATAATCTGAACAATAAAGATTTATTAAATTTAAAAAAAAAGAAGAGGAAGAAGGAGAAAAAGGTAAAGATAAAAACTATGAACAACAAATACATATCTATCAACAAGTGAATCTAAAAATCAAGTGAATAAACTGGTGAATATAACATAATCAGGGGCATAGAAAGGGAGTGGACTGACAATTTTGGGGGGAAAGGGGTGCGGGAAGAGATTGGACAAAAATCATACACCTATGGATGAGGACAGGGTGGGTAAGGGCAGAGGGTGGGGTGGGAACCAGGTGGAGGGGAGCTATGGGGGGAAAAAAAGAAGAACAACTGTAATAATCTGAACAATAAAGATTTATTTTAAAAAAAGAAAAAACATAGATCCAGATACAGAGAAGCTTTGAACAGACAGTCAAACTTCAGAAGGAAGGCAGGGGAAGGAATGGAGGTGGTAAGAGATCAACCAAAGGACTTGTATGCATGCATATAAGCATAAGCAATGGACACAGACACTAGGGGGGTGAGGGCATGTGTAGGGGGATGGGGTGGGTGGGGAGAGATCAATGGGGGAAAAAGAAGACATATGTAATACTATATGTAATACTTTAAACAATAAAGTATTAAAAAATAAAATATTAAAAATCATTGGAAAAATATCCTTGGGGGAGGATTAAATAAATAAATAAGAAAATATTTTAAAAAATAAAATATTGATAAACATTAAGGGAGAGATCAACAGTAATATAGTCATAGTAGGGAATTTTAACACACCACTGACATCAATGGATAGTTCATCCAGACAAAAAATCAACAAGGCAACAGAAAACTTAAACAACACACTAGATCAGATAGATTTAATTGATATTTACAGAACATTTTATCCCTAAGCAGCAGAATATGCATTCTTCTCCATTATACATGGAACATCTCAAAGACAGACCACATGTTAGGACACAAAATAAGTTCCAGAAGATAGAAATCCTATCAAGCATCTTCTCTGACCATAATGGTTTGAAACAAGAAATCACCTACAATAAAAAATCTGAAAAACATTAAAAAACATATAAGCTAAATTACATGTTATTAAACAATCAATGGTCTAACAATGAGACCAAGGAATAAATCAAAAGCTACCTGGATATCTCTGAAAATGAATGAAAAACAACCCTGAATCCATAGGACACAGTAAAAGCAGTCCTGAAAGAGAAGTTCATAGCAATATGGGCCTACCCCAAACGGCAAGAAAATTTCAAATAAAAAATCTAACCCTACATCTACAAGAACTAGAAAAAAAAACAAAGCCCCAAGTAGAATGAAGGAAATAATAAAGATCAGAGTGGAAACACCAATGGCATATTTCACAGACCTAGAATAATCTCTCCAAAAATTCATCTGGAATAAAAAAAAGACCCCAAATAGCTGCAGCAATCCTGAGAAAGAAGAACAAAGTTGGAGGGATGACAATACCAGATATCGAGCTATATTACAAAGCCACTATTCTCAAAACTGCCTGGTACTGGCACAGGAACAGACTTATAGACCAATGGAACAGAACAGAGAACCCAGAAATCAAACCAAGCCATTTTGCTCAATTAATATTTGACAAAGAAGGCAAGAGCATACAATGGAGACAAGACAGTCTCTTCAATAAATAAAGTTTGGAAAATTGGACAGATACATGCAAAAAATGAAACTAGACCACCAACTTACATCATTCACAAAAATAAACTCAAAATGGATAAAGGACTTAAACTTAAGATGGGACACCATAAAAATCTTAGAAGAAGCCGAAACCGGTTTGGCTCAGTGGATAGAGCGTCGGCCTGTGGACTGAGGGGTCCCAGGTTCGATTCCGGTCAAGGGCATGTACATTGGTTGCGGGCACATCTCCGGTGGGGGGTGTGCAGGAGGCAGCTGGTCGATGTATCTCTCTCATCGATTTTTCTAGCGCTCTATCCCTCTCCCTTTCTCTCTGTGAAAAATCAATAAAATATATTTAAAAAAAAAATCTTAGAAGAAGCCATAGGCAGCAAATGTCAAACATATGTTGTAGCAATATCTTTACCAATACAGCACCTAAGGCAATGGAAACTAAGGAGAAAATAAAAGGGACTATTTCAAAATAAAAAGCTTTTGCACAGCAAAAGAAACCATCAACAAAACAACGAGAAAGCCCACTGCATGGGAGAACTTATTTGCCAATTCTATCTCCGATAAGGGTCTAATTTCCAATATTTATAGGGAACTCATACATCTTAACAAAAGGAAGATAAACAATCCAATAAAAAAATGGGCAAATGACCTAAATAGACACTCTTCGAAAATGGACATACAGAAGACCAAGAGACACATGAAAACATGCTCAAAGTCACTAATCATCTGAGAGATGCAAATCAAAACAACAATGAGGTACTGTCTCACACCTGTCAGAATGTCTATCATCAACAAATCAACAAATGACAAGAGTTGGAGAGGATGCGGAGAAAAGGAACCCTTGTGCACTGCTGGTGGGAATGCAGACTGGTGCAGCCAGTGTGGAGAACAGTATGGAGTTTCCTCAAAAAACTAAAAATGGAACTCCCATTTGACCCAGTGATCCCACTTCTAGGAATATATCCTAAGAAACTAGAAACACGAATCAGAAAGGATATATGCACTCCTATGTTCATAGCAGCATAATTCACCATAGCTAAGATTTGGAAACAGCCTAAATGCCCATCAGCAGATGAGTGGATTAGAAAACAGTGGTACATCTACATAATGGAATACTATGCTTCTGTAAAAAAGAAAGAACTCTGTCCATTCGCAATAGCATGGATGGACTTGGCAAGCATTATGCTAAGCAAAATAAGCCAGGTGGAGAAAGATAAACATCACATGATCTCATTCATTTGTGGAATATAATGAACAACTTAAACTGATGAACAAAAATACATCTAGAGACAGAGAAGCATCAAACAGACCATCAAACTTCAGAAGGGAGGGCGGACGGGGGGAGGGGTAAGAGATCAACCAAAGGACTTGTATGCATGCATATAAGCATAACCAATGGACAAGATACTAGGGGGGTGAGGGCATGTGTTGGGGGTTAGGGGTGGCTGGGGAGAGGTCAATGGGGGAAAAAGAAGACATATGTAGTACTTTAAAACAATAAAGATTTTTTTAAAAAGAAAAAAGAAGGAAATGTAAGATTCCAAGAAAACTTAAAAAATATCATTCTGTTTTTTTCTAATAATTTGATAGAAGGTGGAGGAAATAGCTAAGGATGTAATAGTAACAATAGAAAGTTGATATATGGATAACTGAAAATTCACTACATACAAATTATATTTCACAATTAGCGAATTACTTCATTATAATAATTTACTATCAGAAAAAATAGGGCTAACTTTTTTTTGCCATTTTCACCATTTAAAAAATATTTTTATTGATTTCAAAGAGGAAGGGAGAGGGAGAGAGACATAGAAACATCAATGATGAAAGTAATTGAAGAAGGCAGGGGGTGAGCGGGTAAGAGATCAACCAAAGGACTTGTATGCATGCAAGTACGTATGAACAAAACCAATGGACACAGACAATAGGGGGGTGGTGAGGGCTTGTGCTTTGGGGAGGGGGTGGTGGGGGAGAGGTCAGTGGGGAAAAAAGGAGACTCATGTAATACTTTAAACAATACAGAATTTTAAAGAAATACAGGTACATTATAAAATTATAGATAATACAGAAAAGTAGAAAGAATGGAAAAAGCACTAGTATTCACCCACCCTTATTGAATTGTCATGCATTTCCTTCTAGGCTTGTCCTGCCTGCAATTTTGACATGGTTTTGATCACTTTGTAGTCTACTTATTTCATTTGCTATTTTATCATACCACTTCATGTTACTGAAACAGTAATAAATACTAGAGGCCCGGTGCACAGGGGGAGGGGTGTCTCTCAGCCCAACCTGCACCCTCTCCAATCTGGGACCCCTTGGGGGATGTCCGACTGCCTGTTTAGGCCTTTCACAATCTAGGACTGCTGGTTCCCAACTACTCGCCTGCCTGCCTTCCTGATTGCCCCTAACCACTCTGCCTGCCAGCCTGATCACCCCCTAACCACTCCCCTGCCAGCATGATCGATGCCTAACTGCCCTCCACTGACACCCTGGTCACCCCCAATGCCCTCCCTTGCATATTCCCTCTTTATTAGATAAGTTTTTTCTTTAGCATATTGGACAGTCCTAACTGGTTTGACTCAGTGGATGAAGCATTGGCCTGCAGAATCAAGGGTCCCAGGTTCGATTCTGGTCAAGGGCATGTACCTTGGTTGGGGGGAGTGTGCAGGAGGCAGCTGATGGATGTTTCTCTCTCATCAATGTTTCTAAATCTCTATCCCTCTCCCTTCCTCTCTGTAAAAAATCAATAAAATATATATTATAAAAAAAGAAACATTTAAGATTCCTCCATATCTGCCTGGCTGGTGTGACTCAATGGTTGAGACCCCAGGCTGCCACCACTGGAAAGGGTTCAGGCCCTGGCCAGGCTGAGACCCCAGCCCAGGCTGCCGCCTCAGCCCAGCCAGGCTGAGACCCCTGCCCAGGCTGCCATCTCAGCCTGGCTGCGGATAGCCCAGTGGGGGTGCACGGCTCCAGCCCAGGCTGCCTTTGCTGGCCTGAAGATCGCGCATTGGGGGTGCACTGCCCTGCTGGCCTGAGACCCCGGCCCTAAGCCGCCTCTGCTTTGCCCCGGATCACCGGCTTTGGGGCTCGGGGATAAGAGGACTGGGCGCCGCCATCTTGTGGTCATGGGCGCTGCCATTTTGTCATGGAGTGATGGTTAATTTGCATATTACTCTTTTATTAGATAGGATAATTTTTTAAATATATTTTATTGATTTTTTACAGAGAGGAAGGGAGAGGGATAGAGAGCTAGAAACATCAATGAGAGAGAAACATAGATCAGCTGCTTCCTGCACACTCCCCACTGGGGATGTGCCCACAACCAAGGTACATGCCTTTGACCGGAATCGAACCTGGGACCCTTGAGTCCACAGGCCGACGCTTTATCCACTGATCCAAACCAGTTTCGGCGATAGGATAATTTTTAACAATTAAAAAATAAAGTAATTGATTGGCTGCCTCCTACACACCCCCTACTGGGGATTGAGCCTGCAACCTGGGCATGGGCCCTTGGACCGGAATCGAACCTGGGACTCTTTACTCTGCAGGCTGACACTCTATCTACTAAGCCAAACCAGCTAGGGCCTAACTCTTAAGTATTCAATATTTTTGAGCCCTTGTTATATGTAAGGACCTGTTTTTCTGCTCAGAGGGGAAGGAAAGATTTAAAAAAAAAAAAATCAACTAAGCCATAGTTATTATTCTCAGAGACCTTACAATCCAGACATCATAGCAAATATTATGTAAGAGACAAGTAAATGAGTGTGAGATGGAGGCAAAGGGTGGTAGGTATAAAAAACAAAGATTAAATGTATAGGTGTAGGGGGTGGGAGGTGGGAGACAGATAAGAAAAGCATAAGGTGTAATTTGAATTGAACCTTGTAGGACAGCATAAGCAATACGAGTGCTTGAAATATTTTAGGAAAGGTTGCTAGTCCTGTTTGGCATGCCAGGCATCTGTGGAAGGATAGAAGACTGGGGCCAAGAGGGTGAAGATGATGGAAAGTTTTGAATTCCCTTCTCAAAAAGTTTGAACTTTTTGAGTAGAAAAATTATTTACTTTGGTATCTACAGAAGAGCAGATTATACCTAACAGCACTGTCTATCTAACTTTGGAATAGTCATACTCAGGTATTCATCATCCCTGAGCCTGGTTCAGTTTCTATCCAGTGATGAGTATAAAGAAGGAAGGGTCAAACATCTATGGACTGCTTACTGGCTAGAAACTCAGGCTGGCCTGTACTAATCATGTTCCAAGGTTGATATTTCAAGAAAATTCCTAATGAAAGTCAATAATGCCACTAGGTGAACCCTCTCACAAAAAGTCAGGAAGTTTTTCTTGATAAAACTGACATAAAAGGGTGAAAAAGGTAAAGGGGAATAAGAGGCACACACTTCTAGTTATAAAATAAATAAGATACCAGGGTATAGTGTACAGCACAGGAAATGCAGTCAATAATATTACAATAACTTTGCACGGTGACCGATAGTTACTAGACTTATTGTGGTGATCACATTATAAGGTATATACTAGTAAATGTCAAATCACTATGTTGTGCACTTAAACTATAACATGATATTGTATGTCAACCATCCTTACTAATAAAAGCCTAAGTAGTCATCATGCTGTGATGCCCTCACACCGTCACAAATGGCTGCGTGCACAGCGGGCAAGCGCAGGTGGGTGGGGCAGGGCTTGATGCTGTGTGCACAGCACGGAGCCTGCCTGGAAGTCCTGCCTCCTCAAGGTATGGCCTGCCTGGGGGTCCGGCGAGGTCTGCCTGGGGGTCCTGGCTCCACGAGGCGAGACCTGCTTGGGGATCCCACCTCCTCCTGGCTCCATGAGGCGAGGCCTGTCTGGGAGTCCCACCTCCTCCCAGTTCCACGTGGGGAGCTGAGATGAGGCAGGTCCCCAGGCTCCACGTGGCGAGGCCTGCCTGGGGGTCCCGCCTCCTGGTTCTGCGTGGCACGGAGGTGGGACCCCCGGCTCCGGCCTACCTCTTTAGGGCAATCCATCAAGGAGCCCCAGATGGATGGGTGGAACCTACCTCTTTGGGGCGATGGATCGTGGGGCTCCCGCACTGTGACAGGGCACAGGCCAGGCTACCCCCCCCCCACCAAGTGCACAAATTTTGTGCACCAGGCCTCTACTACTTTAATAAAAAAAAATTAAAAACATACTTAAAATGGATATATTTGCTATATAATTTGTTGCTATATGGAGTAGTGTTATTAAAACTATAACAGTTCTTTCAAGCATCTGTTTATATTAAATGTGATGACAATAATACACATAGTATGCTTAATACAGTACCTGGCTGGCACATAGTATATACTCAATAAGTGCTAACTATCACTACCACTACCACCATTATCACCACCATCATCAAACACTTATAGAATTGAATGTTTAATGATCTACAAACAACACCTTGGATTATATGTGATACTTATAAAACTAGGGTTATCTATTCCCTATCACCCAGCATTCTTCATTCTTTTTCCCATCTGATATTTTATTCTAATTAGTTTTTAATAAACTTAATTTTTAGAGCAGTTTTAGGTTCACTACAAAATTGAGTGGAAAGAACAGAGATTTCCCTTATACTCACATAAGCATAGACTCCCCTACTATCAAAAACCAAACAATTGTGGTAAATTGTTATCCTATCTAATAAAGAGGGAATATGCAAATTGACCATCACACCATCACAAAGATGGCGGCACTCATAGCCACAAGATTGCAGCACCCAGTCCCCTCAGCCCCGCTGGAGTCCCCAATGGGAGGGTGGTGGCAGGTGTGCAGTGCGACTGGACTTGCCCTCAGCCCCCCAGCTGCCCAGGGGCGACCCAAGGCTCAGACAAGCCTTGGATGGCGGCTGCCCAGCCACCCAGGGCGGGCCCAAGGCACAGGCAAGCCTCGGATGGCAGCTGCCAAGCCACCCAGGGCCGCCCGAGGCTCAGGTAACCAGGGCCGGCCGAGGCTTGCACTGCCAGCAGTGGCAGCAGCAGAGGTGTGATGGGGCATCGCCTTCCCCTGATCACCAGGTTGCCTCCTGCCCCTGAGGGCTCCCAGACTGTGAGAGGGGGCAGGTCGGGCTGAGGGACCCCCCCCTCCAGTGCATAAATTTTCATGCACCGGGCCTCTAGTAATAGATAAACCTACATTAACACATCATTATCACCCAAAATACATACTTTACATTAGGGTTCACTCTTGTTGTTGTACACTCTATGGGTTTGGACAAACTCAAGATAACATGTATCCATCACACAGTATTGTATTGGGTAGTTTCACTGCCCTAAAAATCCACTGTGCTCCACCTCTTCACCCCAATCTTTTATTTTGCAACAGAAATCTATTCACTTTTTCTCATTATAAAGCAATACATGCTCAATATAAAACATAATTCATGGGGAAAAAAACAGCATCACCCACCATCCAGGGATGACCATAGTAAATATCTCAGTGTTTATTTTTCCAGACCTGAGTCCTACTACACATACTATTCTTCAGGTTTTTTAAAAAATAATAATACATTCTGGCTCTGCATCTGGGGATGTTTGCAGTTCTCAGCTCCTGGTCCAGCTTCTATAAAAATGTCCACTGTTCATAAAATTCTGTGCAAGCTCAGCTTGGAGAATGACCACTCTACATCCCTAAGTGGATATAAGTCAGTCAAAGAATACACCAACTTTTATACTGAGCAGGATACTTTGAACATTGAAGCAGCCATCAAGACTAAAGGTGAATGAGGTCACCATTGTCAACATATGACCAGCTGTAGCAATGAACAGAAAAAGGATATTGCTTTTGTCTGCCACAGGACCAAAATGTAACTTGCATCAGTAGTCAGCCTTGTCTGGCCAACTGGAATTCAGATACAGATGATGATTTGAGGGCCTACTGAAAATATCTGCTCAGTATGAGGCTTCCGAGCTGAAAGCCTTCTTCCTCCATGAAGGGTCTGGGGACTGATGAGGACTCTCCATTGAGATAATCTGCTCAAGGACCAACTAGGAGCTGTAGGAAATTAAGTTTACAAGGAATAGATCTGAAGAATTATCTGAAGAAGGATATTGTTTTTGACACATCTGGTGACTTTTGCAAGCTGATTGTTGCCCTTGCAAAGGGTAGAAGAGCAGAGAGAGTGGCTCTGTCATTGATTATGAACTGATTGACCAAAGATGCCTGGGATGTCTATGATGCTGAAGCAGAGAGGAAAGGAGCTGATGCTCAAAGTGGATCAGCATCATGACTTAACAGAGGGCATATTGCCTCCAGATATTATTTGAAAGGTACAAGAGCTACAGCCCTTAGGTCAAAGGAGACCTGGCCCAGTGTATTCAGAACAAGTGGCTGTGTTTTGCTGACTCCATCCAGGAAGACAGTAAAGGCAATTACCAGAGGGCTCTGCTGTACCTGTGTGGTGGGGCTGACTGAAACCTGAGAGCATGAGCATCCAGAAGTGGTGTTCCTATGCTCTCAGCTAACAGTTATAGAAAATCAGCTTGCAACTAATGGCTCCCATGTGCCCATTCCTGTGAGGATGATATTAGCATCACTCCCCCAGACTTATTTTAGTTAAGTAGGCATTGCCTGACTTTCTCAGCTACTCTCTCTTTTTAGCCAAAAAAATTAACAAAGGAGTTGGAAGTGAAATCTATGAGGTGAAACACATTGTCTCTTGTGTGTTATGTTGTAAACAGGTCAATAAACTGAATTTTTACTTTAGAAACAAAACAAAAATAACTTAATACATTACAAATATCTTTCCAGGTTAAATTCAACCACTCTAGCATTTTTGTTTTGTTTTGTTTTGAATATATTTTATTGATTTTTCACAGAGAGGAAGAGAGAGGGATAGAGAGTCAGAAACATCGATGAGAGAGAAACATCAATCAGCTGCCCCCTGCACACCCCCCACCGGGCATGTGCCCGCAACCAAGGCACATGCCCCCGACCGGAATTGAACCTGGGATCCTTGAGTCCGCAGGCCGACGCTCCATCCACTGAGCCAAACCGGTTTCGGCCACTCCAACATTTTTAAAGGCTAAATATTATACTTTATGGATGTTCTGTAATAATAAGAAGCACTCATTGTGTACCAGCCATATCTTATCTCACTCAGTTCTCAGAACAACCTCACAACATAGACATTGTTTCCATTTTAAAGATTAGAAAATTGAGGGCCAACGAAATTAAGCAACTTGTCCAAGGTTGTATAAACTAGTAACTGCTAGAACTGGGATTCAGATACAGATAATGAAGGCTAGTCATTTAACATATTCCCTGCTGTTGCACATTAATACTGTTGCTACATTTTTGCTTGCTCTTATAAATAACTAGAGGCCCAGTGCATGAAAATTCATGCACTGGAGGGGGGTCCCTCAGCCTGGCCTTCCCTCTCTCACAGTCTGGGAGCGCTCAGGGGGCAAGAAGCGACCCAGTGATCGGGAAAGGCGACGCCCTCATCACACCTCTGCTGCTGCCACTGCCAGCAGCACAAGCCTTGGCTGGCCCTGGTTACCTGAGCCTCGAGTGGCCCTGGGTGGCTGGGCAGC
This sequence comes from Eptesicus fuscus, assembly GCF_027574615.1. Taxonomy (NCBI): domain Eukaryota; kingdom Metazoa; phylum Chordata; class Mammalia; order Chiroptera; family Vespertilionidae; genus Eptesicus; species Eptesicus fuscus. Next base: position 108,439,214 of record NC_072473.1, read on the forward strand.
TGCCATCCAAAGCTTGCCTGTGCCTTGGGCCCGCCCTGGGCAGCTGGGGGGCTAAGAGGACTGGGGGACTTCAGAGGCAGGCGCATGGAGCGGCCGGGCCTTGCAGCGTGCCTGCCACCACGGCCGGTCTGAGGGGACTGGGCGCTGCCATCTTTGAGGGCATGGCAGTCAATTAGCATATTCCCTCCTTATTGGCTGTGGGTGCCGCCATCTTTTGTGATGGTGTGAGGGTCAATTAGCATATTCTCTCTTTATTAGATAGGATGCTATGACAACCTTAAAGCTGAATCTTTGCATACACCCTTAGTGAATTCTTCAGGATCAATTTATAGAGTTGAAGTTTCTGGCTCACAAGGCTGTTGATACACATTGCCAAACTGTCCTCCAGAAAGCTTATTCAAATTTACTTTCCAGCAGTGTGTGAGACTATGGATTTCCTTGTACCTCTCCAATATTAGATATAATTGCTAATTTAAAAATATTTGTATTCCCATTCTTAAGGCATACTGTAAAGATAATCTACTTTCCAAAGCAAGTAGAAACTATTTTGATTTATCCAGTTTGGTATATTCTGCCCCAATGCTCTCTTTTATTAGCATTGATCACTGAGAAGTTGTACATGCACCAAATCTAAAAAAAACTTATTTTTTCTTAAAAAAAAAAAAAAACAACCCTTCAAATGTGCCCTACCTGGTTTGGCTCAGTGGATAGAGCATCAGCCTGCGAACCAAAGGGTCCCGGGTTAGATTCGGGTCAAAGGCACATACCTTGGTTGCAGGCTTTTCCCCGGCCAGAGCCCTCATCAGGGCTCCTGCAGAAGGCAACCAATCAATGTGTTTCTCTCACATAGATGTTTCTTTCTGTCTTTCCCTCTCTCTTCCACTCTCCCTAAAAATCAGTGGGAAATATCCTCAGGTGAGGATTAATAACAACAAATCAATAAAATTTTAAAAAAACCTCGAATGCACACATACCTTTGAATAAACAGAATTTTAATACATTTAACTCATGCTACTGATGCTCATAGCATCATCATTCAAATGCCCAGAAAATTCACAATATAGAATGTGAAACACTAAGGTTTATAATCTAATTGAAAAGCCATACTAACTTGATCTTAAATATACACATATACTCTATATACAGACATTATGGTCCTTTAGCTATATTATAGTAACATGAGTAAATGAGTGGACAGAAGGAGATTTGTTTAATGAACAATTCTATCCCCCCCCACCCAATATAACATTAGTACATTTGCAGTTCAAACAAAAAAGGGAATCTAATAAATCTGACAAATTCAGTAATTGAAGGTAATCTCACAGCTTAATGTATGTAATCATAAATTCCTAACTGGGAATGTCAGGGGGGATAATCATACTCCAGGCCTATAAAAGGTTTATCTTTGCCTTAAGCAAGCCCTCTCCATTGTTCTTGTGCATCTAGGTTAAAATTCCTATGAAATGCCAGAAGTACACATAATCCTCTTTTCCAGACCCCTCAGGGGTATAACCATTCTCAAGAGCACATAATCTTGTTTAATCTTCCTTATTTCCCTCCTTATTCTAAATGTATAAAAAGAACCAGAAAACTGTCATTTGCCAGAGCATTGAGATCTTGCTTCCCAGGATGTCATCAGTTTGGCTCAAATAAACTCAAAAAATTCTCTATAGATTTGGCTGTTTCTTATGTTGACAGTGGAGTAATATTGAATATCATTCTACAAAGAGGAAAATGTCCAGTTCTAAGATTAGGAAGCAATATTTAAAAATGAGTTCCAAGCTACAACATTTCACTGAAATACGCTCTATAGATTCCATCATGTTAAAAATCATATGAGAAGTCTATAAACAATTAATTGTAGCCTTAGACAGTTTGGTTCCGTGGATAGGGCATTGGTTTTCGGTTCAGAGGGTCCCAGGTTTGATTCTGGTCAAGGGCACAAGCCAGGGTTGTGGGATCAATCCCCAGTAGGGGGCGTGCAGGAGGCAGCCAATCAATGATTCTCTCTCATCATTGATGTTTCACTCTCCCTTCCTCTCTGAAATCAATAAAAACATATTAAAAGAACAACAACAAAATCCTCCACAATTAATTGTCTGTCAACAAATTAAATAATCTAGAGCAGCGATTTTCAACTGGTGTGCCACAAGAATTTTTAAAACATTTAACAATACCTGAATATTTAGTCAGGTGCACTGAATGTTTTTTACCTTAGATTGTCAAATAAAGAAATGACAACAGCCACCCTGGCCAGTATAGCTCAGTTGGTTGGGCATCATCCCATTCATCATAAGGTTGTATGTTCAATCCTGTCAAGGCACATGCCCAGGGTTGTGGGCTTGATCTCCTGTAGGGAGTGTGCAGGAGGCAACCAATCAATGTTTCACTCTCACATTGATGTTTTTCTCTCTCTAAAAAAAAAAAAATTCAATAAACTATTAAAAAAAAAAAAAAAAAAGACAAGCCTGGCCAGCGTGGCTCAATAGTTGAGCATCGACCTATGAACCAGGAAGTCGTGGTTCCTGGTCAGGGCACATGCCTGCGTTGAAGGTCAATCTCCAGTGTGGGGCATGCAGGAGGCAGCCTATCAATGATTCTCTCTCATCATTGATGTTTCTATCTCTCTCCATCTCCTTTCTTCTGTGAAATCAATAGAAATATATTTCTAAAAAGATTTTAAAAAGACAACAGCCAACACAACAATAGCTATCCAGTGTGAATTAATGAATGAATCAAAATTATACATAATTTTTTCTCAAATAGGCAAAAACTATATTTTTTGGTGTGCTGCAGAATTTCAGTAGTTTATGTGTGTCATGAGATGAAAAAGGTAGAAAATCGCTGACCTACATGAAATGGGACAAATTCATAAAAACACACAAATTACCAAACTGACACAAGAGAAAATAGAAAATCTCAACAGACCTGTAACAAGTACTGTAAAAAACTAGAATCTATTTCAAAAACCTCTCAGATGACTTCACTGGTGAATTCTAGCAAACATTTAAAGAAGAATAAACACCAATCTTCCTCAAACTCATCCAAAAAAGAAGAGGAGGTAAATTTCCTAACCCATACTAGGAGATTAGCATTATCCAAATACCAAAGCCAGCAAAGAGACCACAAGAAAAAAACAAAAAACTATAGACCAATATTCCTATAAATATAGATGGAAAAATCCTCAAAAACCGAATCCAATAGTACATTAAAAGATGATACACTAGGACCAAGAGGGATTTATCCCAGGAATGCAAAGGTGGATCAACATAAGAAAATCAATACAATACATCATATTAACAGGATGGAGGGGGGAAAAACCACATGATAATCTCAATAGATGCAGAAAAGGCATTTGACACAATTTGACAGCCTTTTCTTTTTTTTAAAAATATATTTTACTGATTTTTTACAGAGAGGAAGGGAGAGGGTTAGAGAGTTAGAAACACTGATCAGCTGCCTCCTGCACACCCCCTACTGGGGATGTGCCCGCAACCAAGGTACATGCCCTTGACTGGAATCGAACCTGGGACCCTTCAGTCCACAGGCCGATGCTCTATCCAATGAACCAAACCGGCTAGGGCTTGACAACCTTTTCTGATAAAAATATACAACCAATATCAAATGGCAAGATTTCATTCTTTTTATTGCTGAAAGGAAACTTCACCAACATGATAAAGGGCATTTACCAAAACATACATCTAATATCATACTCTGTGATGAAAGACTGAAAGCTTTCATGGTCAGGAACATGTGTGCTTTTGGAAACAGGAGAGAGATAGTGGTTGAACAACATTGTACATGCACTAAATGTCCCTTAGTTGTACACTTTAAAATAGTTCACTATGTTATATGAATTTCACTTCAATAAATAGATTCATATAGTGAATCATTTACTCACTTTGTTTTACTAATCTACTAGCATTTTTCCTATGTCTACAGGATAATTAGTAGATAAGAGTTATAATTTAGAGATTGCATTATAACATCATGAAAGACAAACTTTATTTTCAATTCAAGATAAATTCAACTTAAAAGTCAAACCAAAAGCCTGAAAACTACTCTTAGGAGAGCCTGCAAAATTTTCTTCTCAAAATTAGAATATTCTTTTAAAAATTGGAAGCCAGATGTTTTTATACATGAAAACAAATCTCAATGTTAAATCCATATGACATTTAAAAGTAAAAACAAACAAACAACCACCTTGCCCAGCCAGTGTGGCTCAGTGGTTGAGCATTGACCCAGGAAACAAGAGGGCACTGGTTTGATTCCGGGACAGGACACATGCTTGGGTTTCTGGCTTGATCCCTGGTGGGGGGCATGCAGGAAGCAGCTAATCAATGATTCTCTCTCATCAATGATGTTTCTATTTCTCCCTTCCTCTCTCTCTAAAAAAAAAAAAAATCAATAAAAACTTATTTTTAAAAAAACAACCCTTAATTCTGCTGCAGTTTCAGCAAAACAATTGTGACTGTAGTCAACATGCTTATTTGCCCTTCTGGTTTGTGGGAACTTGTCGGAAATGCAAATTCTCAGACCTCACTCCAGACTTTCTGAATCAGAAACTCTGGGTTTGAGGGCCAGGAGACTATTTGTTTGTTTGTTTGTTTGTTTGTTTTACATTTCTATTGGATTGAGGAATTCTTATAGAGTAATAGACTCTGAGTATCAGTTAAATTTATCTTCAGCAGTCTGTTTTAATAAGCTTTCCAGGTGCACACTCAAGTTTGAGAACCACTAGTTAAGGCCAAGAGTACAATCTTGGCCAGTGAGCATGCTATAAGCATTTTCTTACCAGACAGTGTGGTGTCATAAATGTTGTACTGTTTCTTCTAGTTCTTAATCCGTCAGCTTGGAACACCAGTGAATTATCACTAAGAAGAAAAAGAGATCATTTGTCATTTAAAATCCATTATAATTTTTTTTAAGGAAATAAGATTTCAAAAGAAAGAAAAAAAGAAATAAGATTTCAATACTCACACAGCAATGCCATTCATCTAAATGGCTTCTTTTTGGAGATGCTGTGCAGATGTAGAAATTAAAACACGCACACACACATACACAAAGCCTTAGTTGGCTGAGCCAAACAAGTGTCCATGTAAGGTAAGGAATTCTCAAGCATAGCCACTTTACCTCTAGTCATGCTACCAAGAATAAATATAATTTATTGTGGCCTTGGAAATACATCATTTTCTTTTTCAACTTGATTTAAACTTATGATTGGAGCTACAATGTGCCAGTATCAAGTCCCTCTCAATTCCCAAACTGTCCCAGGAATAGGAGGTATAACCAATAGCAGGAGTCCATAGAACTGAAATTTCTTTTCTTTCTTTTTTCTTTCTTTCTTTCTTTCTTTCTTTCTTTCTTTCTTTCTTTCTTTCTTTCTTTCTTTCTTAAACATAATCCTTATGGATTTGAAAGCAATTCCTATCTTGTATGTTGCAAGTCAATAAGCTCCACTACATTAGTGAAGATGTACACAACTCTGTTCGAGGCAGGAGGTAGAAAAACAGAGGACAGGAAAGAGCAAGATATTTTCTTTAAATTTTTTAAATTTAATTGTTTTTTATTTTTCAATTATAGTTGACATACGATATTATATTAATTTCAGGTGTACACACAGTGATTAGACATTATACAACTTACTACGTGATCATCCCAATAAACCTCATACCCATCTGACACTATACATAGTTATTAGAATATTATTGACTATCTTCCCCATGCTGTACTTTACATGCCCATCCATGACTATTCTGTAACTACCAATTTGTATGTCTAAATCCCTTCCTTTTTCATCCAGCCACCCCCCCTCCCCAACCTCCCTCCCCTCTGGCAAATGTAAAAATGTCCTCTGTATCTTTGAATCTGTTTCTTTACTTCCTCGTTTTGGCTGCTTCCCTATGTTTGTCTCTATGCTACATCTCCTGGATTGGTAGAGTGGCCTTGTGTAATAGTTGTTCTGTGGGGTCCAGTGATGCAGCCTCCCCAGTCACCCGAGCTGGGTGCTCCAGGTGTGCCACTTTGTGAGCTGTGTGCATTTCCTGTTATAGTTGAGCCTTGACTGCTGTTGGCATCACTGGGAGGGGCTGACCCCCAGGCTGATCAGCTGCAAGGACTGGCTAAGACTACAGCAGGGGAGCTGCTGTGTAGTCCATCCTACAGAGCAGGAAATGCTTCAATGGGGCTTTGGTGCTCACTGAGTCTGCTCCTTGAATGTATTGTGCGTGGGCCACATTCTCACATTGCAACAATGGACTGAAGCCCACTGAAGATGGTGCTTGTGTTCTCAGCTTTGACAGGCCCACCCTGCTGGCCTCAGCCCTATTTTGGACACTGAAAAAGTAATTTTTTTCCTTGTTCTGTCTTTTTTTTTTGTTATAACTTTTAATTTTCAAACACTTCAAAACTCACAAGAAGTTGCAAAAAGAGTACAGAAGGTTCGTGTGTACCTCTCATCCACCCTAATGATCATAAGAAATCATCTTTTTCATTTCCTTTTTGGTCCTTTAAAGCCAATCATGTGCCAGGTCTTTTAGGTTTCATGTCTATGACCTCACTTATATCCATCTTACTCTTTTCAGTATCCAGCCTCAAACCAATTCAAAGCCATTTTACTTTTCTACAGGCTCTGCAATAGTCTAATTGGTCACCTCACCTCTGCTCTTTCCCCACTGCCATATCTGTAACAGACTACCAGATCACCTTCCTAAAGAACAGCTTGCTCTCCTGCTCACAACTTTCAGTGATTCTCTGCATCACCTGCCAAATTCAGTTACCTTTTTACTATAACATTCAAAGCCTTCCATAATTTAGCTTGAGACTTTGGGATTTCATGGACTAGTAAAATTTCATAACAAAATCACACAGTAGCTATCATTTTCTTCTGTCAAGTAAGATTATTAAAAAACAAACAAAAAAACAACAAAACAACCTCACCAACTACCAGCACCATTGTTTCATTTATAAAAGGACGTCTTGGTGGTTTAAAATAAAAGCTAGCACTAACAATCTCTGAGTAAAATATAATCCTGCCCAGGAAAGGACAATTGGAAACTACATAACAACATATTTAATTATGCTGTACTTATTTAAAAACAAAAACAAAAACATGAATTGGTGAAAACATCACCTAGGATCAGCAATAATCAGCAGATGAACATTTGGGAGACAGTGATACAGGCAGAGTTGGCCAGCTATCTGGAATACACCTATGTTTTTCTGCCTCCAAGCCTGTTCCATATAGGAATGTTGACACAGTTGTCCAACCCCCTCTCTTCCAGTCTGCATCTTATCAATCCATTAGGATTCATCTAAAATGCTACTTCTCCAAGACCCTTTTTCTTTTCCCTCACCAATTCCACCAATTTCTCATTCCCTTCTTTGAATTTCTCTGGCACTTTCTTTCCCTCCCTAAGCACAGGTCTAACACTAATACATTTAAGTCATTGGTGTATTTATTTTTCCTATTAAATTAAAAGCCTATTGAGCCTTGAGATATATTTTTTCAACATGGTAATTTGCATATAACAGGCAGTAACTTAATATTTTATGAGAGGATATATATATATATATATATATATATATATATATATCTAATTTTTGCTTCTTTCCCTAATCATGTTCCCTATAAAAACAGGAATATATTCCAGCAGTCACTTATAAAGATGTTGGGGGACACTAATGGGTTACATATTTCAACTATATTTTGTGTCAGTGTGGAGGTAATTCTTATGGCTGGCACTTATATTCTCCCCTATATTTGCTAATTTTATTTAATAAAAACTATAAATGAAATAAATCAAGGTAGCATATACTCAATTGGTACAAGTCACTCAACATGAATTTATAGAATCCTAGGTGATATTTACAACTGAGTTAAGTGCTACACTACTTACAATTTGGAAAAAGTGAAGGTAATATAACTAGATAGATGTTTAATGCTCCACATCAAACAATCAGTAAGCAGCTCTGTCTAAACTACAATATATGTCAGTTATAGTCCCCAATCATTCCTCATGACCACTATTCTTCTTCTAGATTTGTAAGATTTACTAAACCAGATGTTGACAAACTTTTCCTACAAAGAGCCAGATAGTAAAAACATTGGGCTTTGTGAACTATACAATCTCTGTTGCAACTACTCAACTCTGCTATTGCAGTGGGAAAGTGGCCATGAACTAGTAAACATATGGGCATGGATATGTTCCAATAAAACTTTATTTACAAAACCAAGTGGCAGGCTAGATTTGGCCCAAGGGCAATAGTTGGACTTTCAAACAGAATTGATGCAGTGACAGTTTAAATGCAGGGGTTGGGCTAAAGGTATTTAAAGTGGGAAGGTACTGGCAGAAATCCAAGAACTTAATTTCTAATTCCAATAAAAGCTAGAGAAATAAAAGAAAAAAAAAACTACTCCCTTTAAATACAGCTATTGACAACAGTAGTGAACTACCGGGTAAGCCAACTAGAGGGCTAAAGAGTATAAAGAACCAAGAGGTTCAAAATTGTAGACATTGGTATTTCTATTAATGCAAGATATACTCAAAATAGTGAAGGGACTTCTTAAACACAGTAACACATGTATTAAAGAACTGACCTTTAAGGAACAAATTCTGCAAATGCTGGTGCAAGAGAGACTGATTCTTTATGTACAGGAAGTATCAAGCAAAAGTGGAAAATTACTTAAAAGAAGTTCAACAATATTTAGTAACCTGTAAAAGCAGCAAGGCAACAAGTATTAGAGGCCCAACTAAGAGAAGGTGAGAAAAGTGAGCAGTGCACATGTGCAACTGAAAAGAACTGAGGTAAAAATAAATTCAACTAAGGTTTAAAGTAATTCTACTCTAATTTCCCTTCCTTCAGTGTAACCTCTCTGACCACACCCTAAACTTGCCAAAACAGCACAAAACATGCCCATAGATCATTTGGACAAGTTTCCTGACCTCAGGCATGCCATATTCCATTCCTATGTTATTTCTTTTTCATAAACAAGAGGCTTTGGGCTTGGTCCACTTTGAGGTTTCTTTATCTTTAACTCCTTCTAGATAAAGATTCAATTGCCCCACAACACTTCTATACAAATTTCTCTTCATGCATCAGGATCTTAAGCTATGGAATTTGACACTGTAACTATACTGTCATGATAAAATAAAAAATTCAAATCCTTTTCAGAACAAAGCAAAGTATGAAGGGATAACTAAGATCACTTTCTTTGTTTCCAGGACTTTGGGGGTTTGGGAAGGGTCCTGACATCTCTGCCCTGCTCCAGCACTTAATATATTAAACAGGATCCACATGTTCCTTCAAGTATATATCCTCTATCATCAATATGCAACTTGTTTTTTTCATTTCATAAGGCTTCCAGGAAAACCAACATTCCCCCTAAGTGCTTTCTTCTATTAGCAGAGTGGGTCCATAACAATTTATCCACACAACAAGATTAGAGTAAAATTCTCAACACAACATGCAGAATTGCTCTGTTTAGTCTTAGTTTGCTTTTCATTTTAGAACACTATATTCTCCCTTACCTCAAATGACCAGAAAGCTGCATTTGTTTAGAATTAATCAGCTTAGATGTTGATTAGTAGCAGACAAAGCAGTAACTTAGGTGTCAGGAGACACAGGTTCCTAGTACTGGCTCTACTGCTTTGTCATTTTGGAGATTTATGGGCCTCAGTTTCCTTATAGGTTAAGCAAGGAAGGTAGATCTGCTCTTTGAGTTCACTTCTAATAGTTGCTATTTACAACTCCGGATTAGTTTAATGCCAGTAAAAGGTGAGGAGCAAAGTTAATAACATATGTAGTAAATACATTTTTGACATTTTTACAATATTGAGAAAACTTTATGATATTTGGATGTGAAATGCAAGATTTCACTTTAAAATTCTATTTTAAGAAAAAATAAGCGTGACTCATGCCAGACCTTTGGATATGTGCAGAAAATACAGTTAACTATCAGTTAGAGCAGTGTTTTTAAAGCATATTTGTTTCATTATCAGCCCTCTAAGGAGCCTTTATATAAAGTTCTCCTCCAATTGCACTCCCTTGAAAATCCCCATGAAATTTATATATATATATATATATATATATATATATATATATATATATGATCTGCTTTACACATAAAAAGAGTTGTGTTTTTCCCCCACACACCCAAGAACCAAGTTGGGGGCAATATTAGCCACTGAGAATACAAAATGCAAACTTTAGATCAACTTTCTATAGTACTTAAAATTTTTGGTGCCAATAAAAACTATATATATATGGCCCAAGCTTATTTGCTTGCCAACCATTTCCATTTGCTGGAGGTGAAGGTCAGAGGTGACAAAGCAGCTGAGAGAATGACAAAAATTCTTAATCACAGAAAATATGGAGGAAAGTATTCAGTTTCTTCAAAGGAATGGATAAGAGATGGTGTAAAGTTAGAAAAAGTCAAGCTCCACATCAATTGGTCGCTGCTCTTGGGTGCTGGTGGACTTTCAGAAGAGAAGATTCAAGTTCAAATCAACCTCTGGGTGGGTGTGCGCTTTCCCTCTGGCCAGCCCCTCCCACTCCCTTCTAGGCTGAGGGTGGGATATTTGGACGTCAAGACCAACAGAGATACCTGCAGAACCTTGATGAATAAAGGGATGGGAATATTTTTGGAAGTCACTTTCTCCAACTCTTGCCACGTCCCCCGCCCCTTGTTTCCAGTATTTCAATCCTGCTCACCCAAGCTCACTGATCAAAGGGGTGCTGTTGGATCTTCTCAGGATGTTGCCGGCTGTGATGGTTGAACTTGGCAGCAACTCCACGCCTAGTTCCATTTTCTCCTGTGCCAAGTCCGTGTTGAGGCAGAAGCTACTGCTTACCTCTATGATCTCAAGGTTTTCTGGCATACAGACAGGTCAACTTGGTGAGGAGATGATGTAGGGAGAAAGGGGGGAGAAGAGAAGAGAGGAGGAAGCTATTAGACGACGGAAGTGCTCACCTTTGCTGCCTTACCAGCCCTAACACTACCAGGCACAAAGTGGGGCAGTGCTGGCTCCAAACCGATAATACTCCCTTCCCCCGCCTTCAAGCTGGGGGTCACAAACGCTGAGATCTTCCGCCTCCAAACCTATAATGAAAATGAATTTGTCTTAGTTTACGTCCGCAAATCCTTCTCTTTAATTTTGCTGAGCCAAGGCAAAAACCAGATAAGCCTTTCGGGCTGAAGCAAAGACTACAACCAGTGATCTTGGTGTCTAAGTTGGGCGTCGCCCTTCTGCGCCTGTGCCCAGTGCCTGGCTGGTTGGAGTGTGCTTACTGCGCAAGCAATGAGCATTATTGCTGTCGCCTCTTGTCAGCCAGGCCAAGGACGCAGGCGCAGTCAGGGAGCTGCCGAGTTTTTGTTTTTGTTTGTTTGTTTGGCCAAGCTCGATCTTCCCTTCTCCTTCTAGTGCAGATTCACAGAAATCATTCCTCTGCTCCTATGTTAACCCTGGAATGATTTCCTTAACCACTATTTAGGAAATAATGGGTGGGGAGGAGTACGGTGTATGGGAGAGCCATCCTTTTCGCCCTATATCTAATACTCAATTTTCTCAGTTTTGGTTAAGCCATTAACCCTGTATGACTGAGGCCAACAAACTGGTAACCTCCCATGACAAATTTTTCCATCTTGTTACAGGAGACACACTACATCTTTGTAATTTTTAAAAAGCTGAAGGCTGGGGTGGGGGCTGGGGGACCAAAACCACTCCTATGTGTTTAGAGGCCACTTATTCCCAAAGGGTCCTGGTAAGACGCTAACACAAATGAATCAATTGTGCAGACGAATCATTGTTTTCCATGTAGTTTCATTATTTTTTAACATAATCATATAATGTATATTTTTTACACTGAATAAAATCTAGCTCTTTAAAGCTGTTCATCTAAGAAAAAGATTAGAGATAAAGCAGAGAGGCTTATTTTTCTTAAATATCGCAGAACTTAGTATCCATCCAAATCAGTATTTCCATTTAACAATGCTGTGATGGCTCAAAACATTTTAAAAACTGCTCTTTTCAAATTTTGAGTGCTGAAATTCCATGCTAATAATTTTGTAGAACCACAAATTTTAGGAATTATAGATAACTGGCAGAGAAGACAAGTGCAACTAGTGGCAAGGGAGTTCTTAAAATAGTAATAACATGGCATAGCACTTTACTGTTTTAAAAAAGATTTCACATACTTGTCTCAATTGGTTCAATTATTAACCCTGCTCATCTAATCAATCAGTGGTCGTCTTCTTCCTCGTTAGTATAGTGGTGAGTATCCCCGCCTGTCAATCAGTGGTGAACTTAAAATAATGGGATTATCTTGAAACCGTTCAAGACAAGTTATGATATGAAAGATCGTAATCATTCTTCATTCATTCTGAGAATAGAAAAAGAAAAGCTTAATTATATTAGGCAGGATTAAGTTACCTAAATCCCAGACATGAGGGTGATTTGGAGTCATCATTCCTGATGTAAGACATGTTAACAATAGTGACCATTTTTTGAGCACTTACTCTGTCCCAGGTACTATCTGTCCTAAGCACTTTAAGTATGTGATTGCATTTAAGGCTTACAATAACTCTGAGGTAGGTACCATCACAATAGCCATTTTTCAAAGGAGGAAACCGAAGTCCAGAGGGGTTACTAAAATTACAACTAATAAGGGGCAAAGTCCAGATTCTTCTGTCCTATTTAAGTCAAGGGTGGGGATTGTCCGGCCGGCCCATGGGCTGTATAAGGACCAAGAAATCATTTGGTCTGGCCCTGCCAAGGCATAAGGGGTGAGTTAATTAAATGTTTGACCAAATATAGCAGGCTAATTTTTAAGTTGATAATTTTGTATGGCTCATGAATGATGTTATAAATATCCAAATGGCCCTTGGCAGAAAAAAGTTTCCTCACCCCTTAAAGTGAAAACGAGATGCCTCTGGATATTTCTCTGGCTACTGTTTTTGTACTCATAAGCACTTGATGACTACTTATTAAATTATTTCATTAATAAATGCAGGTTTAAATAATCTCTTTCACAGTTATCTTGTAAGGTAGGTAAATCATTTCTATTTTACAGTTGATACAATTCCAGAGCGATTCATGTCACATAATTAGGTAGCAGTAGAATCTCAGCTAGTACCAAGATCTCCTGAAAGCCAATGTCAGTTCCCAAGACACTTGTAAAGTTTATGAAAAATGGCAGCTAGATGTGCGTAAAGTCGGTGTATGCAGGAGGCAGTAGTTAAATACAGAACAGAGATTCAAAAACAAACTAAATAGCAGGAAAATATGGAGTACACCAGAGAACAATACAATATCTTACCTCCACTCTACTGCTCATTATAGTTTTTAAAGAGTTTGTTAATATTCTTGGCAGGTAAGAATTTTTAGTGGATATATTTTGAATGAATAGACAAAATTTCTTCATGCCTAAGCATAATAGATATCTAATTTAAAAAATTCTAAATACCATAACATTAAGATAATAGGTGTAATAAAACAAGGAAAGAGCAACTAAGAGACTGTTTTTAAAAGGGGGGTAGTACATGAGATGGAGATAAGTTTCCACCTATTACAAACAGGAGACATTCTCTTTAACTAAAGTGCAGCTACATGTCAAGGACCCAAAACCTCTAAAGATATAGCCGGGATTCAATACATACACAAGTTGGAATGTCAAAAGGAACAAGTATTACAAAAACAAAGAATTCTGTATACTATAGTGGCAAACACAACATTTAAAGAACTTATTTTTACTACTTCCCATTTCCACCCACACTTTATTATACCAACTTAGCCATGTTTCATGATCAACTAACTCTTGCTGTTCCATAGTACTATGCCATGATCTCAGATTGCTGGTTTGTTTAGGCAAACCTTGACACTTATGCTGCTCCTGTTTCTATGACCCCATCTGCTGCCATTTGTCCCTTATAAAAGATGTCCCACAAACATGTCATAATTAGCTCTTTATTTCACCAGTTGTCATGGCAACTTGCTAACTCACAAGAGCAAGCCCACAAATTACAAACATCCCAAGCCTCCCATAAGTTTACATGAAGAGTAAAAGAAGCTAGGTAGGCAAGAGTGATGTGAATAAAATCTGGAAATGATGGCCAAGGTAGCATCCATCTCCTTACATATCCTTGAGTTTCTCCTAATTCTTAAGCTCCTGAAAATTAGGGATTCTACGAAATTGTTTGACTTCTCAGAGTTAGGGACTGTGCATGTGGTCAACAAATGATTGTATAGTTGCTATTGTGAACAATAGAATGCACTATAATTTTTTGAGCAGATGGAGTGGGAGGTTTGCTAAGACCATGAGATAAAGAGATACATACATTGGTCAAAAACAGAGTTTGCATTTCTAATCTAGCAGGAAATATATAGGCAATTTAAAGGAAACTTTTCAAAAGTTTTTAAAAACTCTCATACTACAAGTAGAAAACATAAACATTGAGGAATAAAATGATGACTGGGCTTGGCAAGTTTAATATGAATCAACTGAATTAAGGGCCAAGTAAAATTAGTTTTGCTAAATTTTGAAACCAACTTCATAATGATTAAATTTCTTGTACTTTCTAGATATGTATGATTAACACAATACAATGATCATCTTTCTCTCAGGGTCATTCAATTGGTGAGGATTAAATGTGTGGACAAAAGGGGCCACATGCTGACCTGACAAGCTCAAGGGAGGCCTGCATGGCAGTCTTGCAAACTCAGAGACCTAAAGTAACCACAAAGGATGGTCTGAAATTAAACTTTAACTAAAAGCAGTTATGGTGGGCAGTTACGTTCTAGGCCGGTATCTTCACTGACAAGGTCAACCTTTACCTTAACTGAGCCTATCTGTCTTTTTGCATCTATAATAACATATTAGTACCCTTGAAATGTCTGGATAACTTGTAACTTCCCTTTTTCTGGACCCCCTGGGGCACAACCAAATGTGCTGGGTGCCAGGACAGATGCCACAAATTCCTTCATTATCATGTTAATTGTTCCTGCACCCACCTAAGTTATGTGTCTATCATTTTACTTTTTATCCAATCCCAGGGGTTTCCCCTCTTTGCTTTATCCCACCTCCTTAATCTATCACCAATGGATTTCATGTAACCCACCTAAGTCCCTCCTTTGATGGCAATGTATAAATACAGACCCGCCATTTCTCCGGAGCATTATCTCAATTCGTGGAGGTTCTGCTTTCCTGCATATGTCGACAGTTTGGCTCAAATAAACTCACAAAAATTCTTTACAGGTTTCAATGTTTGTTTGTTTTTTACGTTAACAAATGACTTAATATTTCAAAAGTTCTTAGAATAGTGCCAAGCACAGTAATGGCTGTGTAGATGTTTGTAAAATACAATAATTTCAGGTCTCACACATGCCAAGTAATTATTTCCAGGGTCTCCATAAATCCTATAAAGTAAAAACACTTCTGCTACTTGTTCTTCAGGGCTTTTCCTGATATCTTTGAAGTTAACAGCGCTTGTAAAATGGAGATGAGTGCTTCTCACTATGAACGCTCGTAAGATTGTTTTTACACCATTGCTTTTGTTTTTTCACTTCCCTTTAGTCTAGTGCATCCAAATAGATCATCTGAAAACGAAATCGGCCACTCCTGACGAAGACCAACAAAATAGAAGGGTTTAAAAAATGAGCGGAGATCGCAGAAATCAGAGCACACAAATTGGGATGACATAACGCAGAACCCGCATGTTTCTGTTTCCCTTGAATACCGGCTCAAACTCTTCCAGAAAGATGATGCTCCGGTGTCTCTAAGTTATTGGTTCTATTCAAAATCGGGCGCTAGGTTTCCCTGGCCAATACCAACTTGGAAAGCGCCGGGGACCCCCAGGAAACGCTCCTCCCCTTTGGGGGAGGTTTGCGCGGGCGGGGCTCCCACGCATGCTCTGTGCCCGTGGGACCATGGGCGCGGTTGCCGGGCGCGTGCGCAGGACCCGATGGGTGCCCGAATGCGGAAGACCTGGCTCCGCGGAGGTTCCCGCTTCCGAAGCGTGGGAGGAGCAAAAGAAGGCAGGTTGTAGTTTTTGGTCTTGGCACCCAGGGGTTCCCCGAGCCATTAGAAACAAAGAGAGGAAGATGAGGCACCGTGGTGGCGGCTGAGGGGCTGAACCCCCCACCTGTTCTCCAGGTGGGAGGGGGGTAGGGAGAGGAGAAGTACCGAAAACAGGGCTGAGGAGCCTCTGGGACAGGGTCCCAGAGCATGGAGGGCTGGACCCGGTCCCTAAGCATGGGGAGCTGGAGCCGCCAAGGCCGCCCGACTGGGTCCTGTCCAACTATCAGCTCCTCGGTGATAGCGCCACCGGGGCAGCTGCAGAGGCTGTAGCCTGGCCCCCGCTTGAGGTCCTTGGCCAAAAGATAGCATGAGTTCCGCTGCTGCCTAGTTTCCTCTCCCTCCTACTCTTCTCCCCTGCCCTCTTTCCTTCTCTCTCCCCCATACATTGTCCTTCTTTTCCTCCCCCCCTGCTCCTCTTCCCTCCCCACGACCCTGCCCCCCCTCCTCCCCCCTATCTTTCAATTCCTTCTTTCCTCCGCCTTTTACACTGTTTTCAATCTGCCCTTTTCCCTCCCGTTTTCTCTTTTCCATCCTCCTTCCACCCCTTTCTTCTTTCTCCCTTTATACTGTCACCCTCCATTACAACCTTTCCATTCTCCTTCCCTCGCTGGATATCATCCCTCCTCATCCTCATCCTCCTTCCCTCCTGCTTTTCTCCGCCCCTTAGCCCCCGCCCCCGCCCCCAAGCCTCCGCCCCTTAGCCCCCGCCCCCAGCTGCCAGTCCCCAGCAGCTCAGTCCTGCCGTGAGTCCATAGCTAAGCACCAGGAGCTGAACACTGTTCGCTGTGCCTGGCTGCAAGTCTCCAGCATGGCCCAGGAGAAAATGGAGCTGGACTTTGAGCATGGCACATCAAATGGGGGCACCCTGAGAAGATCCAGCAGCGCTCCCCTGATTCATGGGCTCAGGTGAGCAGGGTTGGGGAGGATGGATATAGGGTTCAGGGGCTCCTGGAGCCCCTGCAAGCAGTCTTCCTTCCCTAAAGTGAGAGTTGGAGCTCCTTGGGGCACTCCAAACTGAGGGGGTGATGACTTGTGTGCTTGACAGTGGGGTCCCGTGGTGGAGTGAAAGTTTGACCCCAAACTCTGGGCTGTGTGGGAACAACGGGGCCCTCTCTACCTGAGGCTCTGTTAGCTCACTCTAAAAGTAACGACAAGAAGCTTCTGGCTCTTCTAACAGGTTGCCTGCCCTGCCTAATTTACACCACTGAATGTCAGACTGAAGCCCCTGGAACCAGACTTGCAATTTGACACCTGTCTCTAAGAGCTGCTATTTCTAAGCCTAGTTTAGGAACCCTGGTATTAACAGTAGTTTACTTTAAAAAATCACAGTTTATCTAATAACTTGAAATGAAATCATGTGTTCATGTCCTATTAAGTGATTCAGATTTGTCATAATGTTTTCAGTTTCTAAAACTGCCTGAAATGCATTCCAGTGAATAAGAAGGAAGGATAGCATGTAGCTTCGGTTAGAGAAAACACGGGTTTTAGAAAACGATGGAAAGAGTCCACCGTTGAATTTTAGTGGTAGGGTCTTTTGTTTTCATGTGAATAAGTCATCAGTGGGTCTATTTTAAGGTAGAATATTGTGATAGTGAAGGTTAGGTTGGCAGACCTCCTGAGCCTATTACATTTCACTTTTATAAGTAGACAATTCATCTTAGGAAGAGAGCCATTTTTGAGACCCTGTAGAAATGGAATTAGTCAAAAAAAGGAGATAGGAGTAGAGTTAGCCAAAAACATTAATCAAGTGCAGGGAAGGCAAAGATTAATGTTTATCAAACTGATTATAATATCCTCATTTTTTGGGGAAAATGGGTTTACTTTTTTCTTTTATTAAATTTTGAAACTACAGATGATAGAATGACCCTTCTCTAATGCTGTCCTCGGTTTTGCATTTATTTTTGCCACTATAGGAATAAAGTGGTCTTTTTTGGTTGTCTTTTAAAATCTAGTAGGCAAGCACTTGCTAGAGACCAGGGTAATCCTGTTGACCTGAATTTAGTCTACTGTAGAAATAACATACTGTTTTTTGAATCACAATTTAAGTAATTACTTGAAAGGTAGCATAATGACAGAAGAGTGAGTGAGGAGACCAGGCCTAGTCCCAATTTTCTCCCTGACTGGCTATGATTATGAATGAGTCACTTAGCCTTTTTGAATCTCTGTTTTCTCACTTAAAACGTAGGAGAGCTGGATTGGGTGATATCTATATCACCAGTCCTGGAAATCCTTCTTGGCCTCTTAACAATGGCATGACACTCTGCTGGGCACTGCAGGATAGTGTATAAGGATGACCAAAACACCTCCACCAAGGATTTAAAACACATGCATAGTTTTCATTTATAAAAGGTAAAGATGGTGTTCGAGGAAGCATCTACTTTCCCATTATGCTCTTTGAGTTCAAAGGAGGGAAAGATTGCATTAGATTTGTGGAATAAATAGGCTTCATGGAGGGCATGGCATTTGAAATGAGTGTTGAAGGAAAGGAAGGATTTTGACAGATGGTAGTGGGAAGGAGGGCATTCAACTCAGAAAGGGCAACACGAGCAAAACTCCAGGTATGATTATTTAGTTGGACAGTGTGGTTCAAAAGTAGAACATGTGTTTAGGGCAATAATGGGAGTTGCTGATTGGGCTCACATTGTAGAACACGGCTCAATTCTTGTCATGTCATAGCACACACAGAAAGCAGTACTGATTGTAGGTCCTCTAGGATAAACAGATGAGGCTGCTAGTTTGAATCTGGTGGTAACGGGTTTTGAGTGGGGGGGGGAGGGGGGAGTTCTGAGCAGAAGCAGCTGGAGGCAACCAGTTTGGAGCTCCGCCCCATACCTCTCCTAGCTGCCCCCCAACACCCCTAGGAGATCAGTATCTCCGCCAACCTGTAATCACCAGCACACCACTGAGGAAGCTCTGAAGAGGACGGTGAGGAGTTTATTCATTGTGTGATATGAGGAGCCACTGAAGATTTCATTGTTAATTACAGAATTGACATCAAATATAGTTGAAGGATATCTTAAATGAGAAGACATTAATAATTTTATTTTTATTTTTAGTCACCTTTCACAGGTTTTTCAGCCTTACACATTTAGAACTCGGTGGAATAGTACAACGATTATGAGCAGTCATAGCCTGGTGAGTATAGAAGTAAGTATCCTTAGTGGTTTTGGTTGCAGGAAACACTTTCAGATGTAGTTCTTTCTTAAAATTATGTGCTATGCACAATTATTTACAAAAGAAAAATTTTCTTACCTATCTTGTTTGCTGCTTAAGGCTGTGGCCAATTTCAGCTTTCAATGCACAAGAGAAGACCTGGTTAGAAATACTTCTTGGCTGTGGAACTTTGTACTTTTAAACATTGCTCTTTGTTTTGTACCACTACTTGTATCATGATTGTGAGGTAAGTCAGGATTAATTTCTAATTATAACTGAGAGCTGTGGTCTTAGTTTGTCCTAGGATGCAAAAATCACAAAAATGGTGGCAGAGTGTTTATTTCTGTTGGTGAATGCTATTTATCCAAAGAAAGACCCCTTTAAAATGTGTGTATTTGTATTCTCAGTAGAGTTGCTGATCGTGACTGTTCTATATTGGTAGAGCTGTTGGGGATCACCTTATTAGTTGGTTGTGTTGGGAGAAATTATGATGAGGTTTTTATATAGCAGCACTTCACATGTGGAGCCCACTTATGCTGTAGCTGCAGTGCTCTGGAAGACATCTGAGATGTAAGCAAACAGACCTCTAAATGGCTGAACTAGATTTCCATAGTCTGTGCACAAATGTTCATCAGTTTATTTATAGGAGAGCCTTTCTGACCTCTGAATCATCTAAAATTTATGCACAATTATAATAAGCTTCCAATCCAGTAGTGTGTGAGAAGCAGCAAATCAGAAGAGGTACATTTGTGTTAAAGGTATACTGACAGCTGCTAGCAAAGGAAGAGAGGAGAAAACTAAAAAGCAGACAGAGGTTTTCTTTAAAAAAAAAAAAAAGTATATGGCTGAGTATAAGAGCTAAGAACCTGGTAATGGATCCTGAAGTGTTAATGGCATAGAACCGTAAAATAATATGTTTTTAAGGATACCTGGGTCTTCACCTTTTCTTAAATTATAGTAATACCTACTCTTGTATGACATTTTACATGTTACAAAGTACTTTCACACATTTAATCTCATAGCAACCCCAGTGAAGTAGGCAGGGTAGAAAATGTTTTTCCCAATTAAAAGAGGCAGCAGCTAAGACTCAGCCGATATAAGTGACTTGCTCAGAATCACACAATTAATAAGTGGCAGAGCTGGGATTAGAATAGAGATCTTCCTGTGCCATTCTGCTTGGTATAATCTGTTTAACAAGGGGGAAAATATCACACTTTTAAGGAAGATTTCCATATGAAGTGCTAAAAATACTTAAAGGGGAAAATGTTAGCTATCTGGAGGTTTGATTCTCCTCACCACCTTCCCCAAGGATACTGGAAAATACAAGTACTTATTTTTGCTGTATATATGAAAAATGTTCCTGTATCAATAGCATAGCAAAGAAGGGAAAATGAATGTGCCTCTCTACACTTCACTTTTCTCTTTTCTAAGATATAAAGATTCTTATCAGCTCTATCTAGGCTCAGTTCTCACTGTTCCCTGACAAATACCCACCCTAGGCTCTGGCTGCACTGGTTCATGGGTCGATGCTCAACCATGGAGCCACACCAGCCTGGATAGATCTTCATGATTGACAACTGATTAGATATAAAGGCGGACTCACAAGTCACTGCAATTTTATTTCTTGATGACCAAGGGGAAAGTATTACCTTAGGAAAATTGAGTGGAATTGGTCATTTGAAGGAACAGAAGATAAATTCTTTCTGGGCATGTTGGGTTCAAGGTGCTCTTTTTCCAAAGCAATATTCTAAATCTTTTTTTTAGAACTACAAGCTTCCTATCTCACCACCTTTCACTTTCAGCAGATGATGCTTTTCACTTCACAGAGAAGGCAGACACCTATCTTGTATTCATGTCAGCTTTCTTCTCCTTAAAACGTCTTTACCTTCACATGCGGTGTTTTCTCCTAATGGTTCGTATATTTTATGACTCTCCTGTCACTGTGCTTGGTCTGTCATCTTCTCTCTGTCTTGTGTCTTCAGTCTCTTCCTCACTGGCCCTTTTCTTCCACCTTCTCCCGACTCACACCTCTAATATCTGAAAAACAAACTGTTATCTATTTTCTCCTTCCCTTTTTCTTCTTCTCCTCTGGGAGCTTTTCAAAGCTTAATCTACACTCCACTGCCTCTAATTCCTTGTCTCCTAATTTCTTGTTAACTATTGGGTCAGTTTGTAATCTCATCATTCCTACCACAACTCCATAAAATATCTGTTCTTGAAAAAGTCATCAACGCCCACTTATTGCCAAAGTCAGGGGCCTCTTATCCCACTTGAGCTCTTTGCTTGACTTAACATCATTAACCAGTACCTCCTTGAAGTTCTTGGCTTTTTTTCTCAGCTTATACTTCACTCTTATTTCTGGGACTAGACATGGCTTTGCTCCTTTGCCCCTCTTTCAAGTCTACTAAGTTCTGTGTTAAATTTACAAATTGTACATCATATAAATTCATCATCTAAATTTCTGACTTTCTTCACAATCAGGCTTGGTAACCCTCATTTTTGTCTGTCCTGATTATTTCACTGCCTTTGGGGTTTCTTTTGTTGTCTGATGGACACATTCATGCTCTCCTTTATATTATCCTGTTAGAGTCTTTCTTGTCTCATTTACTTGCCTAGTAGCTTAATGTTTTTCAAATGACCTTATTAAGAGTTCACCAGTAAACATTTATTGCTTTCATAATGGCAAAAGTACTTTTTAAAAGAATTGTACTGGTAAAGTTTTTGTTTTCTTTTCAAAGCCTAGAAGAGGAAAAAGTTAAAAGAAAGGGGTAGGTAATGAAGAGATATATTTTGAGGTAAAATCATATTTTAGTGGATAACTTTATTTATTTATTTTAATTGATTTTAGAGAGGAAGGGAGAGGGAGAGAGAGAAACATGATGAGAGAGAATTATTGATAGGCTGCCTCCGGCACGCCCCACACTGGGGATTGAGCCCACAACCCAGGCATGTGCCCTGACCAAGAATCAAACCGTGACCTCCTGGTTCATAGGTTGATGCTCAACCACTGAGCAATGCTGGCTGGGCATAAAAAATTTACCTGAATTACCTTTTGCTTAAGGCAGTTTATTACCATTTTATAATCCTCACTACGTTAGTATTAAAAAAAAGTTTTAATAGGATAGGGCCTTTTGTAACAGGATAATTGTCTTATTTACTTTTATATAGTATTATAATTTCATTTGCATTTCACTAGGGGATAAATAGTAGTTATTTATATTATGGCTATTAGAACCCTAAGGTCCACTTATATGAATTTTATCTTACATTTTGTAATCAGATTGTGATTATTTTGAAGGAACATAATTTGCCCCCCACAAAACATTCCATCTGTGTTATTAAAAAAATGGTGATCTAAGGGAAAGCAGCAGCTATTTTAAAAATTTACTTTGCCTTCCACATTGATTTTTCTTAACTACTAAGGTTTGTGGTGATAGCATTAGTGATCAAATTTTAGATTTGATTTAGGTCATGAAAACAAAATCTTGAAGTTTTAAAGTGTTTTTGATAAACTTAAATCATAGTCACAATATCATACTTGGCTTCTTAGTTTGTCTTTGTCCATTGGCAAAGTGCTAATAAAAATGAATAAAATCAGTTTTTTTCTTTCCCTTCTTATATAGTTCTTTATTTTACATTAGTAGGGTAATGGATATTTCCAAGGCCTGGAGTCTTTTTTTTTTTTTTTGTATATATAAATGTACACAGCTCTGCATTCATTTGGGAAAAGCATTAAAGTAAGTGCCTGTCTAGCGACAGATGGTGCCTTGAGGTTGGACACCTGGTGTACTTTCTAAAGACTGAATGTACTGCCTCTAGTGCATTAATGTTCAGTAATTTAAAGAGCTAGATTTCTAAGAAGAATATGAAAAATTATCTAGGAAGAGGTCGTACACTGGTACTGACAGCAGATTGCTGCTTTGTGATTCAGAAAATAGTAAATGTTTACTTTTCTTTCCAGTTGCTGTCATCATCATCTAATGGGATTTCTAGTAGCAGACTGCATCAAATCAAAAAGGTAAATTTTACTTTCTAGTGCAGATCTACAATTTTCTGAATTGATTTTATTTTCATTTTGAAGATTTAGATATCAAAAATGCAGTAAGCTGTGACTGCTTTGTTGTAGACAGATTAAAAATCTCCTTCGGGTTCAGATAAGATACAGATGTGGTGTGAGTGACAGTCTTAGAATGTTATTTCTGCTATACTGTGATTATGTCAAATAAGGTAGAAAAGTCTTTTTTCTTTGCAATAAAGAACTGGGTGGATAAATATTATGTTTTCAGCACATGTTTGTCTTTGCAGGAGGAAGGCACGGATATCATGAACAGAGAAACTGCCCATGAAAGGTTAGTGCTTCACAAGAATAGGACACAGCCTTGTGCACGTCTTGTTTCTGAGCACTGATGGCCTTTCATTTTTGTTTCTTTTAGGGAAGTGCAAGCGGCCATGCAGATAAGCCAGTCATGGGATGAGAGCTTGAGCCTGGTAAAGTTTTCACATTTGCTTGTGTGTTTTTAATTTACAGAAACCTTTGTATTGTTCATTAGCTTTATTAATTTTTTTTCATATACTCATATTAATTTTTGATCTCTGCTTTTCTTTTTTTTTCTTTTTTTTTGTTTTTTGATCTCTGCTTTTCTACCAGAATATTATATTGCAACTTTTTAGAGTATATATATTTGTACTCTAAAAATATAGGCATGTTGCCCTGGCCGGTTTGGCTCAGTGGATAGAGCGTCGGCCTGCGGACTCAAGGGTCCCGGGTTCGATTCCAGTCAAGGGCATGTACCTTGGTTGTCGGCACATCCCTAGTAGGGGGTGTGCAGGAGGCAGCTGATCGATGTTTCTCTCTCATCGATGTTTCTAATTCTCCATCCCTCTCCCTTCCTCTCTGTAAAAAATCAATAAAATATTTAAAAAATAAAATAAAATAAATAAAAAAAAATATAGGCATGTTTAAGTAGTAACGAAGAGCTGTGATGTGCTGAATTGTGTATTATGAGGAAATAACACTTTATATTTACAGAGTGATAGTGATTTTGACAAGCCAGAGAAATTATATTCTCCTAAAAGGATTGACTTCACTCCAGTTTCTCCAGCACCATCACCCACCAGAGGACTTGGAAAGGTAGGCTCATGGACAATATATTAACTCTCACACACTGAGCTGTTTACTCTCTAAAACACACACACACACACACACACACACACACACACACACCACCTCACTTTTTATTTCTTTCTGCTGCCAGGACCCAGGTGGTGGCAGCCCCTAACCTCTCCTGGCTCCCCTGAACCTCAACCTCCTCTCCCTCATCCTGGATATGGCTGTGGTCAGTGCCCATCCCTCAGGGGTCACCTCCTTAGTGCTTTCCCTGGGGAGCAGTGTGCCCAACAATCTCGGCCCAACTGGAGTCTTTGCTCTAGGAAGAAGATGAGTTACAGACCTGTACCAGGGAGGAGTTTGTTCCAATACCTGGTTCCTTAGAACCCCATAGGGATGAGTGGGAATTCCCAGCAGGCTGGGCAGATAATTGACGTCTGCTGGGCAGGCAGGCCCAGGGTCTGGGAGTGATGAGAAGTCCCAGAAGAAGCCATGATCCTGTGCTTGTAGACACTGTGGTGTAAAGTCTTTCCATCTAGGCCCTGGAGCCTGAGCAGTCTGGTAGGGAGAGGTGTGCAGGAAGACCAATGAGGAGACATGGGGGCCAAGAGATAGAGACACAGAGAGGGAGATGAAGACTTGGAGAGAGACAGAGATTGGATGAAAACACAACAGAAGAGATAATCAGAGAGAAAGGGGGAGACAGGGGCACAGAGGGCAAGATTGAGCCCTGGGGGAGAGAGGCATATATAAAGATAGGAAGACAGAGACAAGAGGAACAGAGACATAAGGGGGAGAATGACAGAAACAGATGGAGGCATAGAGACATGTGACAGAGATAGAGAGATATCATATTGCTTAACTTTTAGCCCTAGCCGGTTTGGCTCAGTGGATAGAGCATTGGCCTTCGGACTGAAGGGTCCCAGGTTCGATTCTGGTCAAGGGCACATGCCTGGGTTTCGGACTTGAGCCCCAGTAGGGAGCGTGCAGGAGGCAGCTGATCAGTGATTCTCTCTCATTATTAATGTTTCTATCTCTCTCTCCCTCTCCCTTCCTTTCTGAAATCAATAAAAATATATTTTTTTAAAAATTGCTTCACTTTTATAGAATCCAATGACTGGAAGGAAAATCAAAACCTGTGATAGTAATTTGGGAAAAATAATATATTCATATATATTCTCATTCATATATGAGAGAAGTACATAGACAACTAAACAGTTCGAAGGATATTGTTTCTGTCATTTTGAGAAGAATCTTTTGAAAACGAGCATTAGAACTAACTATTTTAATATTAAATATGTTTTTCTAGCAATGTTTTTCACCATCCTTACAAATGTTGAACAGCAGTGGGCTACCACCAAGTCCCAATCCTAGTCCAAGACACTTATCCAGGTAGGTAAACCTGCTTTTTATATGTGAGTGAAATGCTACTTATTGAAATTGTTTCTCTGAAGAACTTGCCCCCTCCTGACATTTTATTATGGAAATTTTTAAACAAAGCAAAATTGAAAGAATTGCGCAGTGAACATCCATGTACCTATTACCTATATTCTACTATTAACATTTTACCACATGCATTTTTTGAGACTTAATGCCAATTTATATTCAGAGGACATACATGTGCGTGCTTGATGATATGTCTTTATAAGGAAAAAGTTTAAGATTATAGAGCAGTCAAATCCAAATAACATTTTTTGTTTGTTTTTTTTTGTTATTCCTCACCCAGGGCTATTTTTTTCCATTGATTCTTAGAGAGAGTGGAAGGGAGAGGCAAGGTTAGGGGAGGAGATAGAAATATAGAAATTAAGATAGGGATAGGGTTAGGCAGAGAGAGAGAGAGAGAGAGAGAGAGAGAGAGAGAGAGAGAGAGATTTGAAAAAGGTACATGGGCCTGGTTGGTGTGGCTAAGTGGTTGGTTGACCTATGAAACAGGAGGTCTTGGTTCAATTCCCCAGTCAGGGCACATGCCCAGGTTGTGGGCTCAATCCCCAGTAAGGGGCATACAGGGTGCAGCCTATCAATGATTCTCTCTCATCATTGATGTTTCTATCTCTCGCCCTCTCTCTTCTTCTCTGAAATCAATAAAAATATATTTTAAAAAAGAAAGACACATTAATTGGTTGCCTCCCACATATACCCAACTGGAGCCTGGGATCTGATCTGCAACCCAGGTATGTGCCCTTGACCTGGAATTGAACCTGAAACCCTTTGGGGCATGGGCCGATGCTCTAGCCATTGAGTAACACCAACAAGGCAGCTTTTAAAAAAATCCTCACCAGAGGATATATTTTTAAAAATATTTTTATTGATTTCAGAGAGGGGAAGAGAGAAAAACATCAATGATGAGAATCATTGATCAGCTGCCTTCTGCATACCCCACACGGGATCAAGCCCACATCCCGGGCATATGCCCTGACTTGGAATCAAGCTGACCCTCCAACTAACTGAGCCACCTGGCCAGGGCCCCAATAACTTTTTTTAAATGTATATTTTGATTTATTTCAGAGAGGAAGGAAGAGGGAGAGAGAGAAACATCAATGAAGAGAATCATTGATTAACTGCTTCTTGCATGCCCCACACTGGGATCGAGCCCACATCCCGAGCATATGCCCTGACCTGAAATCAAACTGACCTCCTGAGCCACGCCGGCTGGACACAAATAACTTTTTGATAAAGTTTATTATATTTTTAAAGAAACTGCTGTGGGTATTTGGTGTTATAGAACGATTAAAATATAGCTTAAAACACCATGTTATTCCAGATTGTCATATGCCAGGTCAGATCATATATTAGCATTTCATTTACTCAACCTAGAACACAGGCATTTTATATTTCTTCCTATATGAATACTAATTTTATTGACTTATTTGGTGGGTTGAAATGGTTCTTGCATCTTAGCACATCATCGTGTTTGTTCTTTGAAGCAGGAGGAGTCAGAGCCCAGTCAAATGCATTCGACCCAGTGCTCTTGGTCCTCTTAAAAGAAAAGGTAAGCATCACATTTCTGATATTAAACCTAGTCAAACTTGAATTACAAATTATAATTTCTGTCTGAAATTAGTTTCAAGACAGGACTCCTTTATCCTAAAGAAACATGCATTACTCTTTCTCATGTATGCTTTACTAATTCTATATTTTGTAAATTAGTTATTTGATACTGCGCATCTTTTTTTATACTTCATAACTGAGTCTTATTCATATATTCATATTATCAATATATATTCCAAAATTTTGCCTCTCGGTGATCTGAATATAAAAGAGATGCAAATTGATATGTTGCAGAAATATATGCTTATGTCATAGTAAATAGGTCTATAAACAAGCTGTATTCTCAAATATAAGCCACCACCAAATTACACCTTGGCAGAGAGAATTGCCTCATATTCAAGTCTATAGGATTTTTGCTGTAATTGGGGTGCTCTCTTAATTACCTTATTTTGAATCACAAAGCACTAAACTAAAATGATCTTACTCAATGCTAGTTTTAGAAGCTTATGGGCACCTGATGGAGTCTATTAAAAAGAGGCAAAGAAATTTAACACAGTTTTAGTCATTATTCCTGGCGATATGACCACATGATTGCAAGTGTTGGATGTCATTTTAAACAAGAGTTTTAGCAATAATTTTAAAAAGCAATTCAGTAAGTGGTTTCTTTGTGCAGATCAGCTTCAGGGCCAGTAAACAAATCAACTCTCCTCATGGTAGGTAAACAGATACTTGCTGGTTTCGGTGAAAATTTTCCAGTGATAGCCTCATACACAGATTCAAAAAATGCTGCATTTCAGACAACATAAAATTAAAGATGGTATGTTCTGGAGAATAGATCCTGATACACTGACAATATTTGTATTAGTGAATAAATTTTATTTTATAAACCAATATTTTTTTCTTAATTCTTTAAGGAATTATTTATAATCCTAAGAAGCTTCCCAAGAGCTATTACATGAAATTAGCATAGGGAAAGTAAAGCTATTATTGTTGTTGTCATTAATTTTAAATTTGTTGCAGGAAATTGGTGGAATTGGTTATTTAATTTCAAAGCTATTCCAACATATACCAGCAGATGGAGGAATTCTTTGCTAAAACGTGTTTTGCTAATGAGGTGTTGAAAGCCAGGAGGCAGCTTTTAAAAACTGCATATTAAAAAAAACAAAACAGCCGAAGCCGGTTTGGCTCAGTGGATAGAGCGTCAGCCTGCGGACTGAAGGGTCCCGGGTTCGATTCCGGTCAAGGGCATGTACCTTGGTTGCGGGCACATCCCCAGTCGGGGGTGTGCAGGAGGCAGCTGATCGATGTTTCTCTCTCACTGATGTTTCTGGCTCTCTATCTCTCTCCCTTCCTCTCTGTAAAGACTCAATAAAATATATTTTAAAAAAATAAATAAAAAGATAAAAAACAAAACAAAAAAAGCACGACAACTGCATATTAAAGAATGGAAAAATAAATAAAAATACAACCTTTCTTCAATTTTAGTCATATTCAGAATAGCTCCAGAGGAAAGATAATGTAAATTAATTGATAAATGGGAAAAAATTGAATGTTGTATTTGTTTTTGCTTGATCTTTTTTCCTCATAAGAATCTTGTAAGGGTTTAAGTTCACAGTTATTAATTTTCCTACTGGAGTATAGATAGGCCAATGACTTAAAGTTTCTTTAATATTCCATTTAAAGCTCAAATGGAGCTTCCATTTCCAGATAAAGAACTTCAAAACCAAGGTATTTGCATGTTTTATTTCATAACTTATTTGGAAAAGGGCTTTTTCTGTCTAATTTAGGGTTTAGTGTTTGCACTCCTGGTGGCAAAATGTTAAGCACTGTTCCTTTGATGCAAAGTTTTTCTATTACCAGTTCTGAGAAAATCTATAGGATTAAGATAGCCAGTATAATACAAATTTTGTGAATTGGTTAATAATTGCTTTTACTTATAGATGTGCTTTCAAACTTATACAGTCCTGTATCCCTTAACAGTGGAGATATGTTCTGAGAATTTGTCATCAGTTGATTCCATCATTGTATAAATATTATAGAGTGCACTTACATACACTTCTAGGCCATATGGTACAGCCTATTGCTCCTAGTGTACAAGTCTGTACTGCATGCTACTCTACAAAACAGCATGAGATCAAATCAAGGACAAGAGAAAATTATGCAATCAAGACACAGGGCAAATGTGAGATGTTTACCAGTGTAACATGACATACTGTTTTACAGCCAACTTTTAAAAAAATATTTATTTTATTGATTTTTTTTACAGAAAGGAAGGGAGAGGGATAGGGAGTTAGAAACATTGATGAGAGAGAAACATTGATCAGCTGCCTCCTGCACACTCCCCCCTGGGAATGTGCCCGCAACCAAGGTACATGCCCTTGACCGGAATCGAACCTGGGACCCTTGAGTCCGCAGGCCGACGCTCTATCCACTGAGCCAAACCGGTTAGGGCTTACAGCAAACTTTTAAAAAATTATTGAGAGTATGTTTATTAAAGCTGGAACACTGATAGAAGGAAGGGCTTAGGATAGAAGAAATAACAGGAGAGCCTAAACATGGCTGATTTGGCTCTCTAGAAAGTCAGAAAAGGGGGTCTTGGAGATAGGTTCTGGGGGTTAGCCTGGGACAAGCTGCTGCTGTTCATTGCTCGCCTGGTTGCAAGTCTTGTAGGGTTCCTTAGAGTGTAGGAGATGCATGCCAAAGAGAAAAAGAGAGTAAAGGGAAAGTCATGGGCGTGGTTTGGGGAGGGAGAGTGTGCCAGCAAACTTTTTTTTTATAAATACAAAGAATACACTCTAAAATAATAACAAGTATTGTATAGTAAATACATAAGCCAGTAACATAATTGTTTATTATCATTGTCAAGTATTATGTATGGTACATAATTTTATGTGCTGTACTTTTATGACTAGAAGTGCAGTAGGTTTGTTTATACCAACATCACCACAAACACGTGAGGAATGTGTTGTGCTATGACCTTATGATGGCTCCATTATAATCTTATGGGACCACCATCTCACATGCAGGCCATCATTGACCAAAACATCATTATGCAGCCTGTGACTGTATTTTTACCTTCATTTTCACTAAGTAGGTTAAAGCAACCTTTGATTTATACACTCTTTATCAGATTGAATACTTTTTTTTTAAATTGATATTTCAGAGAGAGGAAGGGAGAGAGAGAAATATCGATATGAGAGAGAAACATCAATCGGCCAACTCTCATGAACCCTGACCGGGGACTGAACCCACAACCCAGGCATGTGCTCTGACCAGGAATCAAACCAAGTGAGCCACACTGGCCAGGGGAAGACTGAATACTTTTTAACCCATTTGAATTCAAATCAGGAAATGTTCTGATATTAAAACATATCAAATCCTTACTAATCATCTAGCATAAATTATTATTTGCTGTGAGTTTCACCTATTTGGAGATACTTTATTTCTGCTGTGGTTAGCCTTGATTCATTTTGCCTGACGCAATCAGTGTCCGACTCTACTATTAAATAACATGACTATATTAGTAGCATGATACATATAATAAATGAGTTTTCTTTAGGTCTGTTAACTTGTTGGTTGAGGTTATGTGGAAGTATATTTCTTCTAGTTAAACACATGGAAAATATCTTTCAAGTAACAGCTTCAAGAAGTATGCTAAGCTTTGGTTAATCAGAGATCATCCTATTTTAGCACTAAGCCTGTAAAATTGTTTTACAGTACTATTCTCTCTTTTTGTTTTAGGTGAAATGGAGTCCGAAAGCCAGCCTAAGAGGCTCTTCCAAGGCACTACCAATATGCTGCCTCCGGAAAATGCACACTTGTCTGATCTCAGTTCATGGTAAAAAAATGAAATAAAATCAAAAGGATGTTAAGATATGATCTATTTAAAGAGTCATATCAAAAATATATTGGGATCATTTAAAATATATTCCGCTTTTTAAAAAATATATTTTTATTGATTTTAGAGAAGAAGGGAGAGGGAGAGAGAGATAGAAACATATCAATGATGAGAGAAAATCATTGATCGGCTGCCTCCTGCACATCCCCTACCTACCGGAGATCAAGCCTGCAACCCAGGTATGTGCCCTTGACTAGAATTGAACTTGGGACCCTTCAGTCCAAAGGCCAACACTCTGTCCACTGAGCCAAAGCAACTAGGGCATATATTCAGCTTTTTATCCATGCTCCATAGAGGGGAAATCTCTCAGAGGTGTAGATAATGTGGAAAAGCAGATCATTTGAAAGTCATGAGTACCTTTTTGGAAGTGTGTATCTTTTGGCACCTCCACCTTTATTCCTAGCTCCTGTTAAGTCAGCCTCTCTCAGTAGATGCTAATGGTGTGGTAGTGTCAATAGCTGGACGGTGTGAGAGTTTCTGGATTGCTTGGTAATGGCACACTGATTATAGCTGGTCTGTCTGCATTTTGTATTATATCCTTTTAAAAATATATCTTTATTGATTTTAGAGAGGAAGGGAGAGAGATAGAAACATCAATGATGAGAGAGAATCATTGATTGGCTGCCTCCTGCATGCCCCCCTCACTGGGGACCAAGCCTGAAACCCCAGGCATTTGCCCTGACCGGGAATGGAACCATGACCTCTTAGTTCATAGGTCAATGCTCAACCACTGAGGAACACCGGCTGGGATAATTTGAAAGTTTTAAGTACATTTGAATCAACTCACTGAACATCCATGTTCTAGACATGATTGTGTACTGCCTTTCAGAACTTTCTCTTTCCTAAGTTTTATGTCTGAGGATCTTATTTTTCCCCTCAGTTTTTTTTATTTCAAGAAAAACAATTTTAAATATAATAATGTTACATGCAATAAACCTTAATATTTCAAGAAAAACGATCTTGAGAAACCAAGATGGCGACATAGGTTAAAGACCTGACCTACAGCCTGGCACAACAATTTCAAAAATACAACTAAAAGTAAAAACGGAGACCCTGGGTCTGGGAGAGGCCACGCGCCCCTGGGTCCGGGTGAGGCCACGCGCCCCTGGGTCTGGGTGAAGCTGGAACCCGGGTCCATCCAGGTGAGGCCGTGTGCCCCTGGATAAGGGTGAGGCTGGGTCCCAGGTCCAGGTGAGGCCGCGCGCACCTGGGTCCGGGTGAGGCCGTGTGCCCCTGGGTCTGGGAGAGGCCACGCGCCCCTGGGTCTGGGAGAGGCCACGCACCCCTGGGTCCGGGTGAGGCCATGCGCCCCTGGGTCCGGGTGAAGCTGGATCCCAGGTCCGGGTGAGGCCATGTGCCCCTGGGTCTGGGAGAGGCCACGCACCCCTGGGTCTGGGTGAGGCCACGCGCCCCTGGGTCCGGGTGAAGCTGGATCCCAGGTCCGGGTGAGGCCGTGTACCCCTGGATCCGGGTGAGGCTGGGTCCCGGGTCCGGGTGAGGCCGCGCGCCCCTGGGTCCGGGTGAGGCCACGCACCCCTGGGTCCGGGTGAAGCTGGATCCCAGGTCCAGGTGAGGCCGTGTGCCCCTGGATCCGGGTGAAGCTGGGTCCCAGGTCCGGGTGAGGCTGTGTGCCCCTGGATCCGGGTGAAGCTGGGTCCCAGGTCCGGGTGAGGCCGCGCGCACCTGGGTCCGGGTGAGGCCACGGGCCCCTGAGTCTGGGTGAAGACGTGCCTCTGGGTCCGGCCGAGACCAAACCAGAGAGAGTCGGACCTGCATTACGCCATTGTCCACCATCCAGAGCTGAAAAGTCAGTGCCGACATGTACACATAAGGAACTGGTGGACATTGAAATTGGGTCTCAAAAGAACTGTTGGTCCAGAAAGAAACTCACTACAGACTGATTCATTTGCCTGTCAGCATAACTATTATTGCTCGTCTCACATTCAGTTCTTATAAGTATATCTCTAGTGACACATGATCTCGCTCATCTAGGGGAAATGATGAACAACATAGACTGAGGAACAAGAACAGAACCAGAAACAAGGAGGCATCGATTGGACTATCAGGCCTCAGAGGGAGGGTAGGGGAGGGTGGGGAGAGGAGGGAGAGATCAACCAAAGGACTTGTGTGCATGCATACGAGCCTAACCAATGGTTAAGATCAACAGGGGGTTTGGGCATCCGTGGGGAGGGGTGTGGGATGGGAATGGGGGGATGAGGACAAATATGTGACACCGTAATCAATAAAGAAATTTAAAAAAAAAAAGTGAAAACGGACATCATCGAGAACCACAGGAAAGCTGGCTGACTGAAATGCCCACACTAGAAGGAAAGAGAAAACCACAAGGAAAATCAGAGGAGCCGTAAAAGCCTGAGGTATGGAGACACGGGCGGAGACACGAGCACACGCGCGTGCGGGGAGGATGGAGCCAGAGAGAAAGGGGCGGCTGACTGCCTGGCCGGCGTTCTCTAGCAGGAAAGAGATAAAAGCTCCAGATTGTGCTGAACCCCAGTTCCGACTGCACTGAACCCCAGTTCCGGGCGAAACCCTGGGAAGCCAGGCTCATGCTGGGGGAATCTGGGCTGTGGGGAGGAAACACAGAGGAGCGGC
Source organism: Eptesicus fuscus (assembly GCF_027574615.1). Classification (NCBI taxonomy): domain Eukaryota; kingdom Metazoa; phylum Chordata; class Mammalia; order Chiroptera; family Vespertilionidae; genus Eptesicus; species Eptesicus fuscus. The sequence continues at coordinate 108,473,044 of NC_072473.1, forward strand.
GAAAGGCAGAGCTCCGGAGGTGCGCACATGAATGCGCGCAGAGGACGGACTGTTGCCTGTGCCGCTGAATTGCCCTAGCGGGAAGGAGACAAAAGATCCAGACCGTGCTGAACCCCAGTTCCGACTGCACTGAACCCCAGTTCCAGGCAAGACCCTGGGAAGCCAGGCTCATACTGGGGGAATCTGGGCTGTAAAGCGGAAATGCAGAGAAGCGGCGAAAGACAGAGCACCGGAGGCGCGCATGGGAATGCTCGCAGAGGATGGTCTGTTGACTGTGCCACTGAATTGCCCTGGTGGGAAGGAGACAAAGGTGCCAGACTGCGCTGAACCCCAGTTCCGACTACACTGAAACCCAGTTCTGTGCGAGAATCTGGGAATCCAGATTCATTGGGGGAGAGACTAGACTGTTTGGCAGCGGGCGAAACTCCAGGGCGTTTTTCTCTCAGAGGTGTTTGCAGGGAGTACAGAGGGACACTGAGACACAGGAACCTCATAGGGTGGGGCTGACAGGAAGCCAAGGCTGTAGGCTCCACCCTGAAACTCTGCCCAATCCAAGCTGAGCACAGAGGCTTTTACAATTTTGCAAGTCTAGTTGAATAAGGCTGTCTCTCAGCAAAGACACAGCTGATCCTCACAGCCAATTGGACTGGAGGTCAAATCCTCCCAGTGTACCAACAGCAATCAAGGCTTAACAATACCAAGACTTTGCACTCAGCCCACAAAGGGGGGTATCAAGAGCGACCACCTAAGGAGATTGGGGAAGCTGAGCTATAGGGAGGCAGCCAAAAGGTGAAGACACCGAAGCAGGTCACGAATAGAAGGGATGAAGGAAAGTAAACTAAAGGATGACACAGTGTTCAGAACCACATTTATAAGGTTACTTAAGAATCTTCTGGAGGACCAAGATGGCGGCATAGGGCAGACGCCTGATTGTTGCCTACCACAACAATTTTGAAACTACAACTGGAAAACAGAGCAGACACCATCCAGAACAATGGCCGGAGGAATTGCTGAAAAGGAATTGACCAATGGGAGTTGGGATCAGGAAGACGAGGTCCCACTGGGTCCCAGATCCAGGTGCGCTCGCCCAGCGACTGGTCGCCGCTGCAGACCTGAGTGCCACCGCAGGGACCTTGGACCAGCCCGCCGCCACGCACTGGGTGCACCGGAGCTTCGCCGAGCCCGCCGCCCAGCGAGTTCCTCGGCAGCCGCCCCGGAGCTTTGAGAAAATGGCTGAAGGAATTGCTGAGAGGGAATTGACCAATAGGAATTGGGATCAAGAAGACGAAGCCCCACTGGGTCCCGGGTCCGGGTGAGGCCGCGCCCCTGGGTCCGGGTGAGGCCACGCGCCCCTGGGTCTGGGTGAAGCTGGGTCCCGGGTCTGGGTGAGGCCGTGCGCCCCTGGGTCCGGGAGAGGCCATGCGCCCCGGGGTCCGGGTGAGGCCACGCTCCCCTGGGTCCGGGTGAAGCTGGATCCCGGGTCCGGGTGAGGCCATGTGCCCCTGGATCTGAGTGAGGCTGGGTCCCGGGTCCGGGTGAGGCCACTACCCTGGGTCTGGGAGAGGCCACACGCCTCTGGGTCCAGGTGAGGCCACGTGCACCTGGGTCTGGGTGTAGCTGAATCTCGGGTCCAGGTGAGGCCGTGCGCCCCTGGATCCGGGTGAGGCTGGGTCCCGGGTCCGGGTGAAGCTGGATCCCGGGTCTGGGTGAGGCCATGCACCCCTGGATCCGGGTGAGGCTGGGTCCCGGGTCTGGGTGAGGCCGCGCCCCTGGGTCCAGGAGAGGCCATGCGCCCCAGGGTCCGGGTGAGGCCATGCGCCCCTGGGTCCGGGTGAGGCTGGATCCCGGGACCTGGTGAGGCCGAGCACACCTGAGTCCGGGTGAAGCCACGCCCCTGCATCCAGGCGAGACCAAACCAGAGGGAGTCGGACCTGCATTACCACCATTTGTCCACCATCCAGAGCTGAAAAGTCAGTGCCGACATTACACATAAGGAACTGGTGGACATTGAAATTGGGTCTCAAAAGAACTGTTGGTCCAGAAAGAAACTCACTACAGACTGATTCATTTGCCTGTCAGCATAACTATTATTGCTCGTCTCACATTCGGTTCTTATAAGTATATTTCTAGTAACACATAATCTCACTCATCTTGGGGAAATGAACAACATAGACTGATGAACAAGAACAGACCCAGAAACAAGGAGGCATCGATCGGACTGTCGGGCCTCAGAGGGAGGGTAGGGGAGGGTGGGGGTAGGGGGGAGAGATCAACCAAAGGACTTGTGTGCATGCATAGGAGCCTAACCAATGGTTAAGATCAACAGGGGAGTGGGGGCATCCATGGGGAGGGGTAGGGGATGGGAATGGGGGGATGAAGACAAATATGTGACACCTTAATCAATAACGAAATTAAATAAATAAATAAATAAAAATAAATAAAGAAAAACGATCTTAAATATAATAATGTTTCATGCAATAAACATTAATATCTCAAGAAAAATGATTTTTAAATATGATAATGTTACATGCAATAAACATCAATTATTTAAGAAAAATGATCTTGCATATAATATTACATGCAATAAACATTAATATTTCAAGAATAAAAGGATTTTAAGTATAATAATGTTACTGAAACTGTACTAACCTAGTATGCTATCACAACAGTTGTAGGAAATATTAAAAATCTGCAAATAACAGGATTCTATTATATTCTAGTATATTTTTCCACCTCTGGCTCTATTTTTATTCATCAGTTTATGTTGTTAATTATATCCCATAAATGAGTGAGATCATATGATATTTATCTTTCTCCAACTGCGTTATTTCGCTTAGCATGATGTTTTTAAAGTCTATTTTATCGATGTGAGTATTGCTACTCCAGCTTTTTTTTTCTTTTCCATTTGCATGGAAAATTTTTTTCCACCCATCACTTTCATCCTGTGTGTGTCTTTGTTTTGAGGTAGGTCTCTTGTAGACAGCATATAGTTGGGTCATGTTTTTATATCCATTCAGCTACCCTACACCTTTTGATTGGAGCATTTAATCCATTTACATTTAGGGTTATTATTGAGAGGTACTTATTTATAGCCATTTTAATTCTGTATGGCTAGGTTTCTCTCTCTGTTTCTTCTTCTCAGCAATCCCTTACAGCAATCCCTTTAGCATTTCTTGTAATGCTGGCTTGGTGGTGATGAACTCCTTTAGCCTTTTTTTGTCTGGGAAGCTCTTTATTTGACCATCTATTTTGAATGATAGCCTTGCTGGATATAGTAATCTTGGTCTCAGATCCTTGCTTTCTACTACCTTAAGTACTTCATGCCATTCCCTTCTGGCCTGTAGAGTTTCTGATGAGAAATCAGGTGTCAGCCTTATGGGAACTCCTTTGTAGGTAACAGTTTTCTTTTCTCTTGCTGCCTTTAAGATTCTCTCTTTGTCTTTAATTTTTGGCATTTTACTTATGATGTGTCTGGGCATGAGTCTGTTTAGGTTCCTCTTGTTTAGGGTTCTCTGTGTCTCCTGAACTTGTGTGACTTTTTCCTTTACTAATTTAGGGAATTTTTCTACCATTATTTCTTCAAACACCTTCTCTATTCCTTTCTCCCTTTCTGCCTCTTCAGGCACACCTACCATTCTAATATTGTTATGTTTCACATTGTCCCACAGCTCCCTTAAGCTATCCTCCTGTTTTTTTTCTTTTTGGTTCTCTAATTCAGTGATATTTTCCACTGTCTTCTAATTCACTGATTTGATCCTCAGCTTCCCCTAATCTGCCGTGTATTCCTTTCAATGTGTTCTTTATTTGTGTCATGTCATTCTTTACCTCAGACTGTTCTTTTTTCATAGTTACTATATCTTTTTTCATACTGTTGAGCATTTTTAACATCATTACTCTGAACTCTGTTTCAGATAAATTTCTTATCTGATTGGATCAGGCTAGGACTCAAAGCCTCCAGAGACCACCTCTGTCTACAGACTAATAGGATTCTGACTTGAATTGCCCCCAGGCAATCGTCCTCAGGTGTGGCGAGAGTTTTTTCTGCAGTGTGTGGCAGTTGCTTCTGCCTGGAGGCTAATTGTTACTTTTAATCTCTTAAGTGTCCTCAGGGCAAGGTGTTTTCCAATAGGGTGTGTTGACTGCCTTCTCCCCAGGCAAGGCAGATGTCTATGTGGGAAAGATGTCCTGTGCTGTGTGAGGGAATGACTCAGCCCAAGAAACTTAGGGTGTCTGCCTTCTGAGCTCTATCCCCCGCCCCGCCCCCCCCCCGATTCCCCAGTCCTGAGTTCTGCTCTCACAGCTCCAGTCCACTTCACCCTCCCCCTGCCAGAGCATAAGGGGGGTGGCTCCACAGGGAACTTTTGTGCATTGGCCCTTTAAGAGGGTGCCTGAACTTTCAGCTGCCACTCCCTGGCAGACAGCACCCTACTGCTTTTCACAGCTAGATGTTATGTGGGGACCCTCCTCAGTTTGGTGCTCTCTGCTGGGGAGCTCAGCTTTGGGATTAGATCCCAGAGTTCTCAGTGGCACCCCCCCCCCAACACACACACAGCTGAGATATCTCTCCAGGACTTCAGTTGCCATTTGTGGGTGCCTGGGCAACCCTTTTGTGCCTCTGCCCCTCCTACCAATCTCTATGTGGTCTCCACCTTCAGTCCTTGGGTATCAGAGTTCTCTCTTTTGAGTTTTCTATTGATTATTCAGGAAGCCTTTCCATATTTTAGTTGTAATTCCAGCTTGTTCCTGGGAGCATCCTCCTACTCTGCTGCCATTTTTAATCTTAGGAATAATTTGAATTCAATTTATGTTAGTCCATTTGGGCTGCTGTTAAAAAAAAATCCGTTTAACAGCAAACTGCCTTAAACAACAAACATTTATTTCTGATAGTTTTGGAGGCTGGAAAGTCTAACATCTAGGTAACGGTGGATTTAGTGTCTGGTGAGAGCCCAATTCCTAGTGTATGGACAACCATCCTCTGTGTTGTCACATGGTAGAAAGTGAGGATCTTTTTTTGAGTCCACAAGGGCATTCACTTTAAAAGGTTTGTATCCTTTAAATGGAAGAATTGTGTAAGCCACTTATAAGGTATAAGTGTTAACGATTCCTTTCCAGATCACTTATTCCACATTTTGTGGAAGATAACTTGTAGTTCTAGTTGACCAGGAAGTTAGATTTTTCTAGTTTATTAGACTTGTTGATAAGCACTGTTCTAACCTTGGAACAGATGCCTTTTAGATTGTTCCAGCTATTTTCAGCCCCACAGTTTTTCTTCTCTCTCATCTCTGTCTGTCCTTGGTAGTTCAGTGTGCTAATTTTGGTACAGAGTGCCTTTCCAGGTATGTAGATGATAAAAAAGAGAAAACCTCTAAAGCTTGTCAAGATAACTAGTAGATGAAACTCTATACTTAGTAGAAACTACATATCACTTTTATGGTAAAGTATGTTTTAATATAGGCGCATGGCATTATAAATAGATTTGCTTACCCAGTTACTAACCAAGTAACCAAGTTAGGTAAAAGATATAAAAGGTTTTTGCCAAGCTAGAAACATACAGACAGGGTGAGGTAATTTATAAAAAATATTGTCATAGACTGATTGTGCAAGTTGCCATAAAACAGGTTCATGTAAATAAGAAAGGAAAGAGAAGGCATGGTATTTACCAAAAGTTCTCTTCTCTTGTCCATTCGTTTATTCCTCTAAGCAGCAACCTAAGCTTTAGACGATCGTGGCTGTTGTTAGGTTTCTATTTCTGTTGCCCCTACTTCCATTCTCTGAGGACCTGTGACTGGCAATGAGAGTCCTGGGAACACTGATGATAAAGGGCACTTTTGATCCATAAACACAAAAAGTGTTCCCTCACACTGGAGAGATTTGCTTTATTCACGGCCACTCATAGAATGCTAAGAAGCCAATATATGGCTCAAATGATATGTTAAAAAGAAACTTATTACTCAAAATTCACAAAACTAAGTTTCATATATATATATTTAAGCAATTAAAAATTTAAATGACATTTTTAGTAAGTTTGTAGCATCTGGACTTCCAAGGATATTAAAACTTAAGATTTCACTAAGTTTTTTGGGACACCTTGTATAATAATATTGTTGACATTTATGTCTATAGCTAAGAGATTTTAAATATGAGTTATTCCTGATATGTAAAAATTGGATCCTGCCTTTGCAGAAACTTTTTTCTCTCTTTAATGTATTTTCATTGATCAGATATACATATTTCTAGAAATGGGGAGAAAAAGGGGAAGTAGCTGTGTTCTGGTTTTTATTGCCATAGATAGCAATCTACTTGATAATGAAACCAATGGTACAATTTTTATACCATTTAGGGAATAGAAAAATTATCAGATCATTAGTAAATGATCATTTAAATTGTTATAGTTAATTCCTTGACCTACCCTGCAAATAAAAGATAGGCTTTAACACTTTAAAGTTTATATACTAGATCAGTGGTTGGCAAACCGCGGCTTGCAAGCCACATGCGGCTCTTTGGCCCCTTGAGTGTGGCTCTTCCACAAAGTACCATGTGCGGGCACACACATACAGTGCAATTGAAACTTCATGGCCCATGCGCAGAAATTGGTTTTCGGCCTGGGCGAGTCTATTTTGAAGAAGTGGCGTTAGAACACTCAAGGGGCCAAAGAGCCGCATGTAGCTCGAGAGCCGCGGTTTGCTGACAACTGTACTAGATAATAACCTTTAAAATCTGACATCTTTGAAATAGAAATTAAATGTGAAGTTTGAGTATGGAACCATCTGGAATTAGTGTCCAGTGTGCCAACTGCCACCAAAGAAATACTAAGCCTATTCTTTATATCATATTTTTTACTAAAAGAAAATTCGGAAATCTCTGATAATAAAATCTGGGGAACATTGTCACCACAAGGCAGGAATTATGCCATTTTGCATTTAGTCTTCATGAACATCAAGAGTTTTAAGTACACATTTCTTTGCATGGTGCTTTGATTTTTTTTTTTTTTTTGCATGGTTGGAACCTTATGTTCTGCTCCTCATTTTGGGGGAATAAGTCCGTGGCATGAAAATTAAGGAATTTGCCTGGCTGGCATGGTTCAGTGGTTGAGTGTCAACCAATGAACCAGGAGGTCATGGTTTGATTCCAGGTCAGGGCACAAGCCCAGGTTGCAGGCTCAATTCACCAGTGTGGGACATGCAGGAGGCAGCTGATCAATGATTCTCTCTCATCATTGATGTTTCTATCTTTCTCTCCCTTCCTCTCTGAAATCAATAAAAATATATATTAAAAAAAGAAAATAAAGGAAATTTCAGGGCTGCTAGTCAAGACTAAGTGGTAGTCTATTTCTCCTACAGAAAAGGAAAAAGTCTTCAATGAAGTTTCAGTTTTAATGTGACTGCTAATTTAACCTTTATGATTTTAACATTTTTATTAGATTAATCTTAATGATTTTAGCATTATTTTTAATGTTATATGTGTCATGACAAGACAATTTTATAGTGAATGTGTGACATACCAAGAGTAAGGTTTATTTATTTATTTATTTAATATATTTTATTTTTATTTTTTGTTAATCCTCACCTGAGGGTATTTTTCCATTGATTTTTGTAAAATATATTTTTATTGATTTCAGAGGAATGGAGAGGAAGAGAGAGATAGATACGTCAATGATGAGAGAGAATCATTGGTTGGCCACTTCTTGCATGCCCCCTACTGGGGATCGAGCCCAAAATCTGAGCATGTGCCCTTGACCGGATTCAAACCTGAAACCATTCAGTCCACAGACAGATGCTCTATCCACTGAGCCAAACCAGCTAGGGCTCCATTGATTTTTTAAAGGTAGGGGGAGAGACAGAGAAACATCGATGTGAGAGAGGCATTGATTGGTTGCCTGCTGCATGTGCCCTGACAAGGGTCACGATGGAGCCTGCAACCAAGATACATGCCCTTGACTGGAATCAAACCCAGGACCCTTCAACCCATGGGCTAATGCTTTATCCACTGAGCCAAATCAGCTAGGGCCCAAGAATAAAGTTTAATAATGATTTATTTATTTTTTAAAAAATATATATTTTACTGATTTTTTACAGAGAGGAAGGGAGAGGGATAATTAGAAACATTGATGAGAGGGAAACATTGATGAGAGGGAAACATCAATCAGCTGCCTCCTGCAACACCCCCTACTGGGGATGTGCCCACAACCAAGGTACATGCCCTTGACCAGAATCGAGCCTGGGACCCTTCAGTCCGAACGCCTACTATGCTCTGTCCACTGAGCCAAACCGGTTAGGGCTATGATTTATTTATTAATAGAAATGTATACATATACTTTGTGTTTTTTTTTTGGGGGGGGATGGCTGAAAGAGGCTGGGGAGGAAAGAGAACAGAAGTGTTTCTGTTTTTTATTTTTTTTATATATATATTTTATTGATTTTTTACAGAGAGGAAGGGAGAGGGATAGAGAGCTAGAAACATCGATGAGAGAGAAACATTGACCAGCTGCCTCCTGCACACCCCCCACTGGGGATGTGCCCGCAACCAAGGTACATGCCCTTGACCGGAATCGAACCTGGGACCCTTCAGTCTGCAGGCCGACACTCTAGCCACTGAGCCAAACCGGTTTCGGCTATACATATACTTTGAACATGTTTATGTGAGCAACTTAGACATCTGTGCAGATACTTTTAAATTCTTGTTCCCAACGTGACTGAAAATTATCATATTTAAATGTATGATCTTAAGAATTTAGAGGTTATATTGGAAGATAATCTTGGGCCTTACTAAGGTAAAATAGTAGAGACTAGAGAAAATGCCCTATGGGCCAGTTTAACTCACATCAAGGGGTAAGGATACCCTGTTATCTTACCTTATTTCAATATCTGCTGAACTTGATAAGGCTGTGGCTAATTTTTAGTGCACTTACCTGTCTGTTCATCAATCTGATTGAACCCAATTTATTGATTGGATAAGGCAAAGTAGCTCAACCAGATGGGGTGAGAGTACGTGTCACAACAGACATCCTAGTTTTGTTGTTTGAATGTTTTAATGATTCTCTTACAATTTCACCCTTAGTTTTTTTAGACAGAGGGAGTTACTTTAATAGTCATAAGTATTTTTGGTTGTGTGGTTCAGATACATATTGCCTCAACATTATGTTTAGTGGTTGGAATTAATTAGTTCTCTCTCTCTCTCTAATCTCATTCAAGGATATTTTTCCATTGATTTTTAGAGAGAGGGAAAGACAGAGAGAAATACCGATATGAGAGAAACACATTGATTGGTTGCCTCCTGCACGAGCACCGACCAGGGCCCAGGCTGGGGGCAAGCCTGCAACCGAGGTGCATGCCCTTGACTGGAATTGAACCCAGGACTTTTCAGTCTGCAGGCCCACGCTCTGTCCACTGAGCCAAACTGGCTAGGACTGAATTAGTTCTCTTTTGATTCATTTACTCCTATGTTCAGTTTCAATTATGTAGATCCTTTGCTTTCCTGACATTGTCTGGCTCCATCAGACTTTAAGCTAGGAAAGAAAGAAGATAAAAACTCAAATTGGACCATACTTTGTTGCTTTTAGAAGCCCTGGTAGAAGTTTAATAGTAGATACTGTGAAAATCACTTTTATTTACTAATCTATGGATTAAAATATAACATAAATCTTGCTTTATGTAGATATACTGACAATGAGTAATTTGTGATTTGTAGTCTTTGCTTCCTGACCATGTGTAGTAGTGCCGGATTAATTAAAACAGAAAGTAGATTTTTAGCTTGGTGAAAATACATGGTTAATGGTTTATTAAATTCTGAATCTGAATTGCTTTGGTGACTAAATATAAGTATGCTGATTTTCTGTTAATAATAAAAATTTTACATATGTTTATATTTAATAATAGAGAAAAAATTCTTGAAAAGATATGACATGTTCAGATTTCTTTTTTTCTTGGTAAATTTTCCATTAGCTTATTTCTTTTAAGGTAATCAATAGTGTTAGATGACAGATTTCTCTGCATGTTCTGTGGTTTTTAAATTAAATTTATTGGAGTGACATTGGTTAATATAATTTTATAGGTTTCAAGTGTACAATTCTATAACTCATCATCTGTATATTGCACTGTGTGTTCATTACCCACATCTTCCGTGTTTTTGAATGAATACAAGATTCATCTAAGCAGCAGGTCTTGTTACAAATGGAATCTTTTAACCCAGGGCTCACCATAAGTCTGGTGGTTGGAATAAGAAAGTCTTTATTTATATTCAGATTATCTGCTTGGTGGCCAAATTTTAATCCAAGCCTGTTTATTCCTTCCAACTACCACAGAGCATGTTCTTCAGCTGACCAGCCAATATGTGCTTTAGGAAAATAAATTTATTTTAATATTAGTCTAGGCCAAATCCTGCAAGAGGAAAATATCACATATATTCCAAAGCAAATATAAAGGTGTTTTGATTTCCCAATGTATTAGATTATCTGTGCAACTTTCTTTCAGTAGTTTGAATAATTCATATTTTAGATCTGTTTTGCCTTTTGGTTGAAAACATATCTGAGCCAGCTAAATTATCCAAACTTCTTTCTTAAAAGTGGTATTATTAATGATGCATTTGACAGCAGTGAGCTTAGAGTAGGAGTACTGTGGAATATACCATTTCCATTTTAATTTTTACTATTCTGAAGCCTGTTTATATTCTGTCTCCACCTAAAAAAATCCAGTGGCAATAGAAAGAAATGACATTTTGAAGAAAAAATAGAAGAGTAGAGAAGCAGGGCGGGTGGGAAGTTATATTTCATTGAAGGTGGTATAGGGCCCAGAAACTTCCAAATGTACAACAGGTTACTTAATACTGGAAATATATTAACTTAGTAATTCATGAAAATGATAATATTAAAGGCTCATAATATTTAGCCTTAGAACACATTAGATCAGGATGGGCTTTTTCAAAGGAGCTAGTGACTAGATTTAAATTATAACCCATATTTTCTGATTCATAATTCCTTCTCCAATTCTATGCTTTGTTTCTTTTTCAAAAATAAAAAGTATTTCCGTATAAATCCTAAAACTGCCTGACTACCTCTCCAGCTTTGTTTCTCGTGTTCTTCTTACTGTCTATACTATAGCCACACTAGCCTGCTTTTGGCTTCTAGAACTATCCTTGCTTCCTCCCAAACCTTACCTCATTCATGCCTACTCATCTTTCAGATGATAGCTCAAATATCACTTTTAGGGAGCCTTGTTCCTCCCTGTTCCTTCAAATTAGATCAGGTTTCCCATATTATATACTCTCAGAGCCCCTTGTATATTTCCTTTATTGCTTTGATCACAGATTATAATTATATGTTTATTAGCATAATTATTTCAGTGTCTGTATTCTGCACTGTTCTGTAAATTTGATGAGGGCAGGAACCATGTTTGTCTTATACACCATTGTTTTCTAATATCTAGCATAATTCCTGCACTTGGCAGGAACTCAGTAATATTAGAATAAATGAATTAGTGAATTTGGGCCAAATATAGAGCATAGAGCTTATATTTTGGATTGATGGGAATCAAAGCTGGAAAGGCAGCCTGATGGCAAATGGTGAAAGCTCTTAATTGTGAATGCTGAAATATGAAGGCAGATTTATGAGGAAAGCCAGACTGATTGTTGGGAGCCATGAGGGTTTGGGCTGGATGGATAAGGTATCCCTGTGCTGGCCTGTAGAGGCTCTTGATGCCCCAGACCAGGAGTTTTAGTGGAAGGGTAGGAGCAGAAGCCAGTTGTCAGGATTAAAGAGGCAAATGGACTGTGAGGGTATTGGGTCTGTGAATATAGAGCATTCCTTTCATTTAAAATATATATATTTTATTGATCTCAGAGAGGAAGGGAGAGGGAGAGAGAGAGAGAAACATCAATAATGAGAGAGAATCTTTGATTGGCTTCCTCGTGCACACCCCACACTGGGGATCGAGCCCACAACTGGGGTATATGCCCCATACGCTGGCTGGAATTCAACCGTGACCTCCTGGTTCAAAGATCTGCTCAATCACTGAGCCATGCCAGCTGGGCTATAGAGAGCATTCCTTTTAGAAGCTTAACTGGATAGTAATAGAAGGGATCAAAGAAAGGAGTATTTTAGAGGTGGTAGGGAAACCTTTGGGTTTTGAAAGCAAGAAGAGAGGAAACAGTGTAGGAAATTCATAAAATGAGAAGAATATGAAAGGCAAATAATGGAGGAAATTAGAAAAAATGTGTTTGAATCAAAGTCCTTTTGGGAGTGGGGAAGTGGTAAAATGTAGTTCAGTTGAAAGACTTGGTTCTGGAGTAGAAGGACCATGAAGCACTGTTTGATAGAATACTTCACACAGCTCAGGGTAGGTACTTCAATGAGTAACCATTTCCTTCTACTGTGAGACTGATGGGAAGGTAAGAAGATAAATATAAGGTAGAAATCTCTAGCTGAAGGTAAGGGAACAACCTCACTAAAACTGTGACTTGTCAAGAGGAAGGCTTATTGACTTTCTGGTGCCTCCTGGAGAGCACTAAAATGATAGGGAACCTCGAGTGTCTTACTTTCACAGGTATCTGAATATAGCACATGATGTAGTTCATTGCTATTGCTTTTTTTGCTTTTTATTATTTACAAATGCTGTACTGATTCGTGAGTTCTTGAAACTATGTTTTTGCATGTTATATTTACTTTTACCCTGATAGATACATCTGCTTATAATTCTTTTTGCTTTGTCTTTAGTTCAGATATTTTAGATGGCAGTAGTAGGAGCAGTAGCAGCAGTGGCTTATCCTCAGATTCACTGGCTAAAGGCAGCATGACGCAGAGTCTTCAGTAGCATGTTCCAATTCATACCCTCCATTCATCTTGATGGATGATCTCTCACCCAAGTGATTTACCCATTTCTGATTCAGTGTTTTAGCTGCTGTTTCCTACATAAATCATTCAGTGAGAGGAACGCAGAGAACTTTGATCCATAATGAGGATTAAAGTATTACATATTTAAACCATTTTGACACCATTCTCTTTTTGGCATCTCTCTTCTCTAAAGTTCAATTTTACGAGGATAGTGACCTTCTGACCTTCTCTCTCTCTCTCTCTCTGCTGATCACATTTTGGATCTAGGGACTAAATCTCAAATACATTTAAGGAAAGCACTGATATGTATTTTTTTTTTACTGATATGTATTTTTATAATGGTTCATTTTCCCAGAAGTTATATGACACCTAGAGTAGATCAGAAATTCTCTTGCTTGACAAATTTTTTGTCCTCTGTTGGCTACATAGTTTCAAATATATTTCACAATAGATGAGTTGCTTTTCATTATATTAATTTTATTTTTCTGCATCAGTTTAAAGCACATTGTTCTGTTTCCTTTTCCTGTTTGAGCTGCTTACTTGTCATTTCTCACAGAGCAGAAAAAAACACATAGTTGCTTTCATTACTACCCATATCGGTTCTTTGTTGTTGGAGTGTATGACGTGCGGATTGATTTCAGTGCTGAGAGTGTAAATGAACTTATATGATGCCTGGAGTAGTCACCACACAAGTTCCTATGACTTAGCTACCACAGTTGATATTTTTCTCCCCAAATCTGTTGCCCTAAGGAATATATAAAATATTATTAATATTTCTAGGTGGTGTTATCAAGGAGAAGAAATTCCTGCCTTGACCAGATGTGTGGAGCACCTACAAATGAATGAATAATGTTATTTACCCACAAACTACTGTCTAGAAAGCATACCTGAGCTTGACAGCTTGCCTTGGGTGGCATTATGAGGCCTGAGATGCCTTGGGATACAGTGCTGTGCTGTAAAGATGTATATCATAAGGTACGTAGAAAAGGGGGCTTTATGTGACTGCCACATACTGTTTTGATTGCTGCTTTTTTTCTGATTACTTTTGTGACATTGGATTCTTTTGTTTTGTCATGTGATGAGTGGTGCTGCCGACTGTGTTTTGGTCATTGTGTTGCCACCAGAATCAGAATCCAGTTCTTGTTCATGCTGCCTTATAGCAAGGCAATTTAATATCTATGAGGAATAGGGGCTGAAAAAAATCAATGTTATTGTGAATTCTGCTTTTAAGAAGCTGTTTGAGCTGTGAACATTGTACATGATAGTCTGTGATACCAGAAGTTAACTTTTAAAAGGTAAATCCTGAATGGAGCTATTTTAAAAACCTGAGTGTAGTCTATTGTTGTGTTATTTATTATTTAAAATTGTGTAAAAATGTATGTCATGATAGATTTCTTTTAATGTTCATATATCGTGGGTGGATAGTCTGTATTTAATATGCAAATTTGCCTGCTAGGATCATAGTATTCCATTTTTGAATGTATGTAAGAAACGAAAACTACTGCACTTGTGTGTTTTGAAGGCAAAGATCCTTGAATCTTGAAGGAAGATGTTGCACTTTGCAGGTACTCACAGGCTAGTAATACTGTATGGCTTGAAGGGAAACATATTCTCTTTGAATTGTAAGAGAGCATCACTTAGCTATCAATAAGTAGTTCTGTTACAGCATCAGATGCGTTGTTTATTTTAAATAGTAATAACCACCATTAATGGCTTTATTTCTCTTATTGCTTTCACCTGTGCAAAGCCCATAATCCTTCAAACCTAACATAAATGTGTATATTATGAAGATTTTTCTCTAGTATGCCATTTTAAAGAAACATTATTTCTATGGCATTCAGTGTATTTATTCTGTTTGTGAAAGAACCATGTTAAGATGTTTCTGCCTATATCATATTGAGCAATGGTTTATCTTACAGGATACTTATCCACATTCACTCTACTGTGTTTTTGCCTTAAAGGGACACTTTTGGCCATTTTTTGGCTCTAATTTAGAACTCTTAAGAAATAACCTTTGGAATGTGATGATATTTATTTTTCAAATTCAGTGGTGGGGTAGAATTAGGGCAAGAAAATGAAATTGTTCCAATGGTATGAGGACTAGGAAGCAAGATGGTTAACTTTATTGTTTAAATGGACTAGAAAGTTAAGTTTCTGCAGGGATTGTTTTGAGATAAATAAAAGATAGACATGCTAATCTTCAGATTAGCTTGGTTAAGAGTACCCCTTTATTTTTATATAAAATTTAATATTTGAAAAGTGATCATTGTTATAAATTAAAATGATCTCTTCCTATTCTATATTATGTCATATTTTAAGCTTCTATTTGAAAATAAGTACAAGAGATGATATGGTAAGAAAATCCTATAGGTGATGCTCTTTTTGCTTGACTGACTTATGTAATCATTGTATTTCATGATAACTGCTTTTGGAATAATGGGAAATTTTGTGAAATGATGACCTTGTGTATATCTTAAAAAGCAAATTTAATAAAGTGTGTACACATGCATAAAATTCTGTAAAATTTTTTGAAGTGTATTTATTTTATTCTTATTAATAATGATTTTCTGCCTCCATAGTCCAGTATTATATTCTCTGTGGCTAATTGTAATTAAGTTTTGAATAAAAGGGTATCAGGAACACAAAGGAACTAATGACTATATTGAAGTTTGGATTGTTCCCCCCCCCAAAAAAAAAAAGAAATCTCTCCTCATAACCTGTCAAATTTTCAAGAACATTTTATAGAATTTGACAATTTAGAAAGTTCTTGCCAAGACCACATGGATTTCATACTTGTTTTCAATTATTTTATCTTGTTTATTTTTTACATATTCATAAGATTAAATTGTTTTTAGAACTAGATGGAGGAGTAGACAGGTGAAAAATAAAAGCCTTTTTGTATGACTCAGGTTACAAGCACTCAGTTTTCTTTTCAGTATTTTAAAAATATATTAACTGTTTTATTTCACACTTACAGAAAACTTGTATAAATAGCCCAAAGAACTCCAGTATATCCTTCACTCAGGTTTCTCAATTGTTGATATTTAACCATATTTGCTTTATCATTCTCTCTCTCTCTCTCTCTCTCTCTCTCTCTCTCTCTCTCTCTCAGTTCTTGTATATATGTATGTATGTATCTATCTAATGTGTGTATGTGTATGTACACACATTTTTTTTTCTGAAGCAACAGTTACAGGCATGATATGCCCTGTTATCCTTAAATGCGTCAGTGAAAATTTCCTAAAGACTTGGACATTCTACATAACCACATTACAGCTTTTAAAATTAGGAGGTTAACTTTGATACCATTTAATCTTCAGACCCTTTTCAAATTTTTCCTATGGTCTCAATAATGTTCTTTAAGTTAAAGGAAAAGAAATCTTTTATCTGACCCAGGATTCAAGCCAGTATTATATGTTACATTTAATCATTATGTGTGTGGTTTCCCTCAATCTGGAAGTTCCCCGATCTTTCCTTATCTTTGGTAACCTTCATATTTCTGAAAAGTGCTGGTCAGATATTGTGAGAAATGTCCCTTAATTTAGGTTTGACTGATGTTTCCTAGTTATTAAATTCAGGTTTTTTATTTTGGGCAGGAATGCCACATAAGCGATGCTGTGTTCTCAATATATCATTGCAGGAGGCACATGCTGTCACTGTCCTATTACTGGTGATGGTAACTTTGATCCTTTGGTTAAATTGGTGTCTACCATGTTAATCCACAGTTAGTGTTTTACCTTTGAAAATGATAAAATATTTTGTATAGAGATACTTTGAGAGTATTACTTACCTTGTTTCCTCATGAAACTTTTATTTACTACTATTAGTATCCACTGATCTTTCTTCCCTGACTGTATTATGATGGCTACCTAATGGTGACTCTAATCCTATCATTTCAACTACAGTTATTAATTAACATTCTACTGTGAAGAAAATTCCCTTCTCTACCATTTATTTAAATCAATGTAGACTCATAGACTCCTATTTTAGTCAATGGGGTTTAATCTATTACCATATTTATATTGATATTCACCTCCCAGATTTGGATGGTGAGTGCTCCTCCACGCTAACTCCCTGTCCTGTTGACAAATCCCTATGATTTTTTGAGCAGTGTTTTATTTTCTGGCATAAGATGTCCCAGATTCATACTTTCCTTGCCCCAGCCCTAGGATCAGCCATTTCTCTAAGGATCCCTGATTTCCTTTAATGGAGAATGGTATTTCAAAATCAAAGTGTAGGCTGGACACTGGTATAATCATGCCACTGGGGGTTGGGGGGCATCATGGTTTAAAGGCCTTCTCAGCATAGATCCACACATATTTATATCTGTTCATCTATTAAAAATCTTGAATTCAAATTCATACCTCCTGTTTCAGTTCAACAGCACAGGGTTCATCCTAGCATCTACCCTATAATTCCATTCTCAGGTAGTGACAGACCTGGTTCCCTTTATCCTCAAAATAATTGGCCATTTCTCCTGTATGTAACCAATTTCCAGCCCTGACATCCTGGTGGCCTTGTTAGTCCAACCATCTCTTTGGCTCTGACCCTCATGCCCCTCTAAGCCCCACCAGCCCTGGCTGCCTCTATGAAGGGAAAGGGAAAAGGATCTAAATACTCAAGTGTTAAATATCCCTGGCTTATACCACCAACAACCTCCTCTTCCTTTGTGTTCAACTGTTCACAGTTCAGGGATTTTTTTTCCTCTTTTTTGGATGATTTTTTATTACAGTTTACATTCAATATTATTTTATATTAGTTTCAGGTATACAGTGGTTAGACAATCATAAACTTCACAAAGCGTTCCTTCCAATATTGTCAGTATTCACCTGGCACCATACAGAGTTATTACAATATTATTGACTATATTCCCTATGCTATAGTTTACAAGGGATTTCTTAGACTGTTTATCAATTTAACATATTTATTGAGCCCTGTGCTGGGAACTATAAGTGCAGATTAAGTTCTTGTCTTTAAGAACACAAGTCTAGTGGAATAAACAGAAATACACAGACTGTTAGAAGCACCAATTTGAGTGTGCTGGGTGAATACAAAGGGAGAGCACCCAAAATAGGCTGGGCTGTGCTTCTGGAATGCTTCCCAGAAGAGGTAGCATTGAAGCTGAATCTTGAAAAGCAAACTTTTGGGTGGAGGTGGGAGTCAGGTAGAGGGAAATTGGATACAGGCAAGAAGAGACCAAATCACTATCACAGAAACACAGTAATTTGACAATTATGGAAAATGAGGCTGGATTAACCAATGTTACATCAATAAATGAAAAACAATGAAGCTGGAGAGAGAAATAGGCTGTGGTCTTAGAATTTGAGAGTTTTAGCTTATGTAGGTAGAAATCTTTATGTCTATGTGTGTAGACATAAGCAGGGAGGTTGTATGGAGAAGTGGGTTAAGGACAAAATCCTGACAAGCACCAACATTTAAAAGGAAGCTGAAGGAGAGATGAGGTGGCAAGATAAAACTGGGGAAAGCAGCTATCTATATCAATGAATCTAAGGAGGGAGTCATTGCCAGGGTCACTTAAGGTGAGGACTGAAAACTCCTTTTGGTTCTGATAATTAGGAGGTCCCTAGAGCCTTTCATATGTGTACTTTTGGTGAAGCAAAGGGGTAAAAGTGAGATTGTAGAGGCTTAAGTAAATGAGGGGTTACTATCTCTTCTGACTAAAGGAGTGGTTAGAGCTCCAAAGCTAAGTAAGGTCAGAATATAGACCTTATAGACAAGCTTCTAGTTTGGGTCACTGAGACCTGCCTACTTCGGACAAAAGGAATCTATGCCCAAATTTTCTAGCTTCCTCTTTTCCTTCTTTCCCAATCCTTGTTCATTACATACAATAATTTTCTAATTTTCTACTCTGTATTCTCAACAGCCAGCACTGTATCTGAAACATAATAGTAGCTCAATAAAGTTTGTTGAATAATTGTGGAGTTATTCACTCTAACCAGTAGAGGGAGCTGAAGGAATATCACCAGGGAGTGTTAACCTATAGAAGGAGTGGGAAGAAAGCCACACACACTCTGCCCTCTAGGAGGAGCATCAAGCCTCTTGTCTTCCACACATTCCTGAGGAAACTTACATGAGGAGTTTCCACTTTTAGCTAAATAAGAAAAAGTGAGTTCATTTATTTTTATTGAATTTTTACATTTTATTGAATTTATTTAGATGACATTATTAATAAAATTATTTAGGTTTCAGGTACACAATTCTACAACACATCATCTGTTATTATATTGTGTGTTTACCACCTCAAGTCAAGTCTCCTTGCATCACCATTTATCCCACCTTTACCTTGTTCTACCTCCCTCCACCCTCCCCTTCTCTCTGGCAATCATCATACAGTTGTCCATGTCCACGAGTCTTTCTTCCTTTTTTTCCTTTGAAAAGTGAGTTCATTTAAAGAAACATTGTAAGTAAACAATAGTATGAGTGATAGATATCTAGATATGGCCAAAATCATCAAAGTAAACTATAAATCAGAACTCAGATCCAGGAAAGTATTGGGTCACAGTGGTGTGTAGAACTGTGTGTTGAATCTGTGTGGAATGCTCTTTTTGGGTTTCTCTTTGTATTCTCTCTTTCTTCTGTGAAGTGTGATAAGAGAAGTCCGGTACCTCTTTAGCTTCTGAGAAGACACCCACTGCTTTGAAGATCAAGGGGAGAACCTGTCTGGGGCTTAGGGAAAAAAGATCTTAAGGAGCACTTGAGCCCTGGTTTGTGAGGTCCTGGTTGGTTTGGAACTGAGGATTTTCATGGGGACTTTTATTTATTTTATTTTTTAAAAATATATTTTATTGATTTTTTACAGAGAGGAAGGGAGAGGGACAGAGAGCTAGAAACATCAATGAGAGAGAAACATCGACCAGCTGCCTCCTGCACACCCCCTACCGGGGATGTGCCCGCAACCAATGCACATGCCCTTGACCGGAATCAAACCTGGGACCTTTCAGTCCGCAGACCGACGCTCTATCCACTGAGCCAAACCAGTTTCGGCTTCATGGGGACTTTTAATGCTAAAACAAGGAAAGTCCCAGACAAACTTGGACCAATCAGTCACCCTAAAAGGTTTCTTGCCTCCTTAGGTATGGTTTTCCTTTTGTTTGTGTTTTATTACCTATCTTTTCTGACTAAAGGAGTGGATAGAGCGCCAAAGCTAAGGTCAGAATGTATCCCTCAGAGAAAGAAGTTACTGAGGCCTGCCTACTTTGTTGTTGTTTCTTAAAGAAATTCTTTTATTTTGATACTAGAGGCCTGGTGCACGAAATTCGTGCACGGTAGGGGTGGGGGGTGTCCCTCAGGCCAGCATGCACCCTCTCCAATCTGGGACCCCTTGAGGAATGTCCGACTGCCCGTTTAGGCCCAATCCCAGGATCGGGCCTAAACGGGCAGTCGGACATCCCTCTCACAATTCAGGACTGCTGGCTCCCTGATTCTTAGAGAGAGAGGAAGGAGCGGGTGAGAGAAAGAGAAACATTGATGTGAGATGTGAGAGCTGAACATTGATTGGCTGCCTCCTGCACACCCCCTACTAGAGATTGAGTCCAAAACCCAAGCATGTTCCCTGACTGGGAATGGAACCAGCAACCTTTGGATGCCACAAGATGATGCCCCAATTGAGTCACATCAGCCAGACAAGGCCTGCCTACTTTGGACAAAGAAATTTTTAGTCTAACCCATCTGGTGACTGCACTGAAGTCTGAGGTGAAAGCCCAAGCTAATACAGTAGTTCTTTGTCTGATTCTGTCCTTCAAGCATTTGTCTCCCTCCAGGATGGGGGTGGGAGGAGGGTAACTGTGGCTGTTGTAGGTGGTGGGTCAAGAAATCTAGGATTTGTAATCCTGACCATGCATATTTCCTCCTCAAAGACAAAACTAACATCTCATAGCAGTGTTTAAAATCATTTTCTCTTTTATTGTTTTCTTCATTATTTGTTATTCATTTTATAATTATAAATTATGAAGAAAAAAGGCTCATAAAAGTTCAAACCTTATAGAAATATGCAAATATTTCTATTCAAATAAATAGTCTTTCCTGTACAGCCTTCACATTTATAATATATATGCATACTTTAAAACTTTTTATTAAAGTGCAACATACAAAAGAGTGTACAGATTACTGAATTATCACAAACTGGATGTTTTAGGAATGTTCTGGAATGTTGTATGTGACCTGGTTGATGGTTGCATGGGTTTATTCAGATTATGATCATTCATAGGGGGTGAATGGCTGGAAGTGGGCATTAGGGGGCACTTCAGGAGTTTTGGAATATTCTATGTTGATCTGGGTGATGGTTTATGGGTTTATTTTTAGCAACTGTATAATATTCCCTTGTATGAACATTTCATTATTTTACTAATCCTTAACTTTAATTGATTGTCATTTAGGCTCTTTATAATTTATTAGTATATATAAGTAATAACATACATTTATCTTTGCTTCTGTATTTCTGCAGAAGATAGTCTTAGAAGTGATAAATTGCTGTGTCAAAGAGTATGTACATTTTATTCATGAGTTCCCTTTTGAAAAGTTTAATACAAGTTCAGTGTAAAAAATTCAAACAGTAAAAAGAACATCAAGAAAAAGTCAGTCTTTCTTCTATCCTTGATCCCCAGTTCCATAAGGTCCTTCTTCAGAAGCAACCAGATTTATCAGTTTCAGGTGGGTTCTTCCAGAGATAGCCTATGCATTTACATAGTTTACTTAAAGCCATACCTCCACCCTACCAAGATTGTACCAATTTATATCACCAATAAGGTATGAGAGTTCCCATTACTCACTAGAGATGATTCAATGGTTCTGGAAAGGTTGAGTAAATGAAACATATTTCATTCATTCCATCATTTATTAAAAACACATTCACATGTTTCAAAATTCAAAAGGTACAAAAAAGCCGATAGTGAAATATCTCCCTCCTATCTTCATCCCCCAGCTTCTCTCCTCAAAAGCAATTGCATTTTTAGTTTTTTGTGCATCCTAAAAGAGAAAGTTTGCATATGAAAACAAGTGTATCTATATATAATTTTTTTTCAAAATTTTACACAAACTGTAGCATATTTGTATGAGTTATAACTGGGTAAGCTCCCTCTCCATCCTCCAAAATCTTAGTGACTTTAAACAATAATTGTTCTTTTTTTTTTCCCCTCTGATGAATCTGTGGGTAAGTTGGACAATTCTACTGTTCGGGGCCAGGCTCAGTTGATCTCAGCTGATGAGTTTGAGCCAACTGGGGATTGGTTGGTCTAGAATGGCCTCAACTGGGATTATTTGACTGTATACCACAGTGCCTTTCATCTTCCAGTTTTTTCTCATTGTGGTGTCAAGATTTCACAAAAACAGAAGCACACAGGCCTCTGGGAGCCTAGGCTTGTACCTGGCATACCATAACTTTTGTTATATTCTATTGACCAAAGCAAGTCATGAGGCTATCCCAGATTCAAGGGATGTGACCAGCTGCAAAGTCACTTTGCAAGGGGTGTGGGATTAGGGAAGGGAAGAAGTAAGGGCAATTTATTCCAATCACAATGCTATAGGAATTGTTCTGTACCTTACTCCCCCCCAATACTATATTTTGGGGATGATTTCATGTTAGTCCTCAAAGAGCTTCTTCAGTTTTTTTAAACCATTTTATTTTGCTAGTCCCCTGTTGAAGGAAATTTTGATTGCTCTCAATCTTTTGCTATTATCTAACAACTAGAGGCCCAGTGCACAGATTCGTGCACCGGTGGGGTCCCTTGGCCTGGCCTGTGGGGATCAGGCTGAAACCGGCAGTCTGACATCCCCTGAGGGGTCCCAGATTGTGAGAGGGTGCAGGCCAGGCCGAGAGATGCCACTGGTGCATGGATCTCTAGTATGCATACAAGATCTTTGGTTAATCTCTTCCCACGCTCCCCCCGCCACCCCTTCCCTCTGAGATTCATCAGTCTGTTCCTGTTTCCATGCCTGTGCATTGAGCGTCTGCCCCATGGTGATCAGTGCGCATCATAGCTACCAGTCGAATGGTCAAACACTTAGCATATTAACCTTTTATATATATAGACTAGAAGCCCAATGCTTGAAATTTGTGCAAGGGGCTCAGCTCCCACTGCTGCAGTGGCTGCCTCTACTCCCACCACCACTGTGACCACCTCTGCCTCAGCCCCTGCCTGCCATGACGGCTGCCTCTGCCTTGGCCCCCGCTGCCGCGGCTTCGTCTGGAAGGTCGTCCGGGAAGACATCTGGTCTAATTAGCATATTACATTTTTATTATTATAGATACTATAATGAATATCATTGATCATATGTCAGTTAAGTTTATAAAAGTAGAACTACTGGTTCAAAGGGTATGTGTATTTGTAATTTTGATAGATATTTCCAAATTTAATTTAAAAATTTCAGCATTTAATTTAGAAAAATCTTAAACCTATAGAAAAATTTAAAATATTAAAATAGTCCTAAGAACACTAATATACCCTTCAACAAAATTAGTTAATATTTTGCTACATTTGTTCTTTTTCTCCCTCTCTCCCTCTCTCCTTCTCTATCCTCTCCCATCTGTGTAGCAACAACAAAGAGTTAATATCCCCAATATATGAAGAACTCTTAAATTCCAGAGGGGGAAAAGGCTAAAAATCCAAAGAGGATTTACACACACATATTTTTATGAACCATTTGAAATTAATTTGCAGATATCAAGACATTTTTTCAGACACCTTTTCAGCCTCTAATTACCTTAAAAACAAGGGTGTTTGCCTACATAATTACAATTTTGTTAGCAAACTCAATAAATTTAACATTGATAAAATATTTAATTCACAGTCCATATTCAAATTTCCCAAATT
Source organism: Eptesicus fuscus (assembly GCF_027574615.1). Lineage (NCBI taxonomy): Eukaryota > Metazoa > Chordata > Mammalia > Chiroptera > Vespertilionidae > Eptesicus > Eptesicus fuscus. The sequence continues at coordinate 108,496,696 of NC_072473.1, forward strand.
GTCTCAATAATGTCCTTTAGAGCTTTTTTAAACCAAGGATTTAAAATTCGGGGTCAAAGAACATGCAAATTTATTTACTTGTCAAGTCTCTTTAGTTTCCTTTAATACAGAACAATCCCCCACTTTTTTTTAGTCACTCATGAAATATTCATTTTTGAAGAGTCTGGGCCAGTTGTCTTATATAGTGCCCTGTCATTTATAATTGGAAGATTGTTTCCTCATGATTAGATTTGGTTATACATTAGCAATTAGTTAAACATTTTTAGCAAGAATACCACAAAGCTCATTCCCATTGCATCACATCAGGAGATACATGATGTCAGTTGTCCCACTGGTGATGCCAAGTTTGATCACTTGGTCAAGATAGTGTTCTCCAGATTTCTCCACTGTAAAGGTACCTTTCCCACTTTAAATTAGTATTTTAAAAAGTAGATGACCATGTAAATGTCCTGCTCCCCAACAACTTCTACCCAATAGTTTTGGCATCCATTAGTAATGCCTACCCCAATCAGTTTTTAAGATGGTGGCTGCAAAATGATGTTTTCCTGATTATATCATTCCTTGCACATTTATCAGCTAGCATTTCTTTGTAAAGAATGCTTCCCCCCACCCCCTGTGGTACATTTACACAATGGAATACTACACAGCTGTAAAAAGAAAGAATTCTTACCATTTGCAGCAGTATGGCTGGACCTGGAGATTATTATGTTAAGCGAACTAAGCCAGTCAGAGAAAAATAAATATCACATAATCTCACTCATATGTGGAATATAATGAACAAAATAAACTGATGAACAAAATAGATCCAGAGACATAGAAGCATGAAATAGATTGATGAATTTCCGCAGGAAGGTGGGGGCAGGGGATGGGGGGCTGGAGGGTGGATGGGTGGGAAGAGATCAACCAAAGAACTTGTATACAGCCTGGCCGGCATAGCTAACTGGTTGAGCGTTGACTTATGAACCAGGAGGTCATGGTTCGATTCTGGGTCAGGGCACATGCCCAGGTTGTGGGCTTGATCCCCAGTGGGGGGCATGTGAGAAGCAGCCGATCAATGATTTTTCTCTCCCTCTCCTTTCTTTCTGAAATCAATAAAAATATATATATTTTAAAAGAACTTGTATGCATATATGCATAACCCATGGACACAGACAATAGGTTGGTGAAGACCTGTAGTAGGGGATGAAGGCGGGCTAGAAGGGGTGAGTGGGGGAAAAAGGGAAACATATGTATTAATTTCAACAATTAAGATTAAAACACACACACACCAAAAAACGGACTGATGAATTTCAGAAGGAAGGCAGGGGGTGTGGAGTGTGGGCAGGGGGTGTGGAATGTGGGTAGGGAGTGATTAGTCTGGAACCTGTATGCATATATGTATAGCCCATGGACACACATAATAGTGTGGTGAAGGCCTGGGAGGGGCAGGTGCGGGCTGGAGGGGGTCAATGGGAAAAAACAAACAAAAAAAGGGACATCTGTAGTACTTCCAACAATAAAGATAATTTTTTTAAAAAGAAAGCTACCCCTCTTCTTTTTGCATATCACCTCAAATTCTTTTAAAATTATTTTTCAATGTGTTACAATATTATATTACATAAAGAAAATGAAAGTTAAAACCTTTTCATGGCAGCCCTGACTGGTGTGGTCAGTAGTTAGAGTGTCACCCAATGCACCTAAGAGTCACGGGTTTGATTCCCAGTGGGGGCACATACCGGAGTTTTGGGTTCTATCCCCAGTGACCCTGAGGCAACCCATTGATGTTTCTCTCTCACTGTCTCCCTCTCCCTTCCTTTCTCTAGAATCAATGAAAAACGTAGCCTCAGGTGAGGATTTAAAAAACAACAACAAACTTTTTCATGGCAAAAAAATATATTAGCAAAGTCAAAAGGAAGCTGGCAAAACACATCTACAAAAAGGGTTAATATTGGGGGGTCCAGCGAAGGTGGGTGCTGGCTGGGGCCCCCCTGATTGCCTCGCTTGTATCCCTGCAGAGGGAGGCGACCTGCAGCTGCAGTGGGGGGCAGGGCCAGTGAGTGGGTGGCAACAGGGGGTGGGGCTGGTGAGTGGGCGGTGCCAGGCTGGCCAAGGTGGGTGCCAGTGGGGCCCCCACAATTGCCCTGCTGGTTGCCCCACAGTTTGGCCCTGATCGCCCTCCAGGCCTAGGGACCCTACCCTTGCATGAATTTCATGCATCCGGCCTCTAGTACTTGAAATAATGAACAAATGCATGAACTACTGGGTTCTTATACTCACCAATGGGGCCTGCTATTTCATAATTGAATGACTGAATGAAGTGGAAACAAGAAGTGTTGTCTACAATGTAGACTCTACATCCATTTTTTCTTTAGTTCCCTCTCCCCCTTCTGTGTCAATTCTTAGCCAGTTTCCATAGTAAAATCACTCTCCTAATTTTTCTCCCTAATTACCATTTCATGTCCATTTATTAAGTAAAGTAAAACCTTAAGCACGACCCATAAGCATAAAACAAAAATAAGATAAGCTGCAAGATTTAAAGAGCAATTAGTTGTTACTATCTAAAGTGCTTGAAAATGTCCCACTTTCTTATCTTTCTGTAGTTATTTTCTCATGCACCAAAACATGAAAACTGAAAAATAATTTGTTAAAAGCATTCCAACATGTGTTTGATTTTATTGCTAAAACTTCATTCTACAGTTTCATTGCAAACATAGAGTATTTTAGATTTTAGCTTTACTTTTGTGAAATAACTTGGAACCTTACTACCATACTTTGTTTCTTTGTTTTGGGCACACCCCCCCAAAAAAAATCAATAAGCGTTAGAAATGTAACACACTTGTAAGTTGGGGAGACTGAATTTTTATGAATGCCCATTGATTGAATTTCTTAAGGAGACTTTAAGCAGTTGTACTTTTTATTCTACCAGTAGAAGTCCTGGTGGATTTTTCTATTATACTTAATTTTTAACATGTAAAATAAAGCTTTCTTCAAACATTGATTTTTTTTTCCTCAGAACTTGAATGAGTCTCTTGATTTTGCAAGTCCAGAAAGACAAACTTTCCCCCATACAGTCATTGTAAAAGGAGCCTCATGGTAGTAGATCCTATTTTCTCTAATACTGTAATTATAGATTGATTCAATAAATTTTACTTAAAAATATTTCTCAATTGAAACAGCACTAGAGAAAAATCATATGTCTTAGACTAGAGTAGCTTGAGTCTGCTACAAATTGGTTTTATCCTTATTTTTGTGTGTTTAGAAGTTTTGATAATCTATATAAATAAACATGCTGCATAGCAGTGGTTTACTACAGTAAAGCAGCATTTTGCAGGGTGCTGTTAAAAGGCTTTGATGAATGTTAATACAAATTGAATTGGGACAACTAAGGGTTTGAAGTTAAAATTTAGGTAGCATGCTTTAAATTACTTATTGTAAAAGTACTATATGCTCATTTGAGAATATACAAAAAGCAACAGAAAATAGAAGAAGGAAAAATTTTAAGTGAAAATAAAACCACCACAATTACACCAGGCAGAAATAGTTATATTTTTCCTACATAATTGAGCTCATATATTATGTGCAATATTTTAATCTATGAAAGCACTTACACTTTGATAGTATTTTTAAAAATAAATAAATTGTCATTCAGGGTATTATATGTTGTGTTATATGTTTGTATACTACTGTGATGACTGGTTTGATAGTCCTGTGTCTAGAAAACAATTCCTATAAGTCCTGTTTCAACTACCTGCAGATGTCAGTGTGGATCTGAGTGTGGTTCAACAGTTTGTTCTTTGATGTGATGGGGCAGTTGAAGTCCAGTTGTGAACCAGTTTCTTATTAAACAAATACCAGTTTAGTTTGGATGATAAATATGAGCTGCAAGGGCCTTTAGTTGCTGAAACTTCTTTTTAAAATTTTTAATAAACATGGATATATTTTCTAGTTACAGAGGTTCGCAGAAGAGTATACACTCTTCTTCCCAGCCTTTATTAAATGTTACCGTGCTAGAGAGGTGGAATTGATATAGCTGGGCTTATTAAATCTGACTTCAACCCAGATGGCAAGTCTGAGGGTATATTACTAGCTGTGTTGGTTTACTTTCTGCTGCTATCGCTTATTTATTTATTTATTTATTTATTTATTTATTTATTTATTTTGCTATCGCATATTTAAAACCAATAATTCCACCTCTCAAAGAGCATCATTTTTGTCATTCATTTTGACTCTTCTTTTCTTTTCTATGTGATTCCACTCTTCTACTTCACAGTATAAAAAGCCATAGTGTTTATTAGGTTAGGAAATTGTCAGAGAGACTTGCAGTGGCTCATTGTGGCAAAACCCTGTTTTTCTTGGGCTACGACATAAATCTACCATCTGTTTCATAAACTAGCAAGCTTCCTCTCAGCTATAATTTGCTGTATATATTGGTACATAAATTGTTGGTGGCTTATGTTTACCTAGCAACAGAATCTGTTTGGCAGAAGGCAGTGGGAAAGGAGGCTCCCTTCCTTCCTTTCTTTTCTCTCTCTCTCTCTCTCTCTCTTCCTTCCTTTCTAGAAGTTTCATCTACCAATTTTCTTCAAGTGCAAGAAAGGCAGATGTACTGGGCGAAACAATCTGCCTTTTATATTATTTTAACCCAAATTGCCTAGTAAATGCCCACTTTGGAAGATATTTTTGCTACTTTTATTACCTTGTGTATAACTGAAAGCCCTCTCTTGTTTTTCTTTTATAAGCAAACTTCTTATAAATCATTGTGAAAAACTGTCTTGATCTTTTAGCTCTCAAAGACCACTGAGTTTTGGAACGGCCCACATCTGTCCAGTTAAATTTCTCCAGTGTTCTTAGTGTCACTTATAGGTTTGGGGTGTTGAATTTACATTTCAAGAATATTGATTTGGGAAACAGAAAGACAAATATTGTATTGTGGACAAATAGTTATATGTGGAATCTAAAAAAATAAAAGTAAGACTCATAGAAAGAGAGTAACTCATGATGGCCAGGGGGCTGGTAGGTAGAGAAAATGGGATATTGGATAGAGGGTTCAAACTTCCAGTTAGAATATGTATAAATTGTGAGAATCTAATATACAACTTGGTGACTACAGTTAATAAGTGTTGTGTAAAAAAAAAAGGTAGCTATGTGAGGTAATGGATGTGTTCATTAACTTGATAGTGGTAATAATTTCACATCCTATATAATAAAAGCATAATATGCTAAGTGTCCGACCTTTTGGTTGACCACTCACCCAGTCACTATGATGTGCACTGACCACCGGGGGCAGATGCTCCAACCAATAGGTTTGCTTGCTGCTGCTGGGGTCTGGCCTATTGGGACTGGACGAGAGGGCCAGACATGCCCTGGAGCCCTCCCATGGTCCCTCCCTGGCTGGCCGGCCCCCATCGGCCCCAATTGGAACTGGGCAAGAAGGTCTTGATCGGGCCCCAATCACCAGCAAGGCTGAGGGACCCCACCTATGCACAAATTTGTGCATTGGGCCTCTAGTCCTAATATATAAAAACCCTGGGTCATAATGACCAGTAACGACCGAGGCTCCACCAACTGGAAGTCAGTCCTGCAGTCAGCCCTAGGTTGTTGTGGCAACCAAGTGCTGACTGCTTCTGCTGCAGGTGCGGCTCCCCAGCACTGATTGCTGAGGGGGCTGAGAATCAGGGCCAGAGAGAGGCCTGAAGGGAGAAGCAGGACTGATCCATTGCCTCTGTGGATCAGTACTTGCCTCTTTCTTTCTCTCCCAGTCTGGTCAGCAGCTGCGCCTCCATTTCTCTCCAGTCCTCCACCAGGGCTGCTGATCAGCCCTGCCTTTCTGATAAGGCCCTGTTGATAGACCCAGAGATGCTGACTGGCATAGAAACCGACCAATCAGAACCAAATCTGGGTGAAATGCGAGGAGCCAATGGCTGCCTAGAAGGCAGAGCTTTTGACACTGACTGGCATAGAAACCGACCAATCAGAACCAAATCTGGGTCAACTGTGAGGAGCCAATGGCTGCCTAGGAGGCGGAGCTTTTGACGCTAACTGGCATAGAAACCAACCAATCAGAACCAAATCTGGGTCAACTGTGAGGAGCCAATGGCTGCCTAGGAGGTGGAGCTTTTGACACTGACTGGCATAGAAACTGACCAATCAGAACCAAATTGGTCGGCAGAGGAGGGCAGTTGGGGGCAAGATCAGGCAGGCAGAGGCAGTTGGGGGTGAGATCAGGCAGGCAGGCAGTTGGGGGTGAGATCAGGCCGACAGGGGAGAGCAGTTAGGGGTGATCAGGCAGGCAGGCAGGCAGAGGCAGTTAGGGGCAATCAGGCAGGCAGGTGAGTGGCTAAGAGCCAGCGGTCCCAGATTGCAAGAGGGTTCAGGCTGGGCTGAGGGAACCACCCCTCCATGCACAAATTTTGTGCACCTGACCAATAGTGTATATATAATCAAATTATCATGTTGTGAATTTTAAGTATATTACAATTTTATTTTTCAACTGTATCTCAATAGAGCTGGGGTGGTGCAGGGCAGAGGAATACTGGTCAGGACCTGGTAGTTTTTGTTTGTTTGTTTGAAATATATTTTTATTGTTTTCAGAGAAGAAGGGAGAGGGAGGGAGAGATAGAAACATCAATGATGAGAGAGAATCATTGATTGTCTGCCTCCTGCACACCCCCCACTGGGGATCAAGCTCACAACCTGGGCATGTGCCCTAACTGGGAATCAAACCATGACCTCCTGGTTCATAGGTCGATGTTCAACCACTGACTCACACCAGCCGGGGAAGACCTAGTAGTTTTTAAGTTAAGTGTAACAGAATCAAGCATCTTACACTGTGTTGTCTGCATTACTTTAATTTTTCTTTAGTTGAATGAGTTGCATATTTCTCCCAATTCACTTTTTTAGCTTTCTAATCAGCAGAACGATGTTTCTGCTAAAAGAAAAATAAACAAAGGGAGAAAAAAGTTCTGACTTTCCTTAACATTAGTTATAGACATCATATGCTGTTAAAGGTTAGAGTGTACTTTATGCCTTCATTTTAAGAAGGGAAGGAGGTGTTGTCCTGTCAACTTTCTTCACAAAGCACCAGGGTGTAATTTTCTGTGGTCTTATCACATTACTATTGCATTTGTGCAAGTGGCTGGCTTTTTGTTTTGATCTACAACTGTTGTGTAGTTTGCTATGAAGAGGCAGTTTGGAGGTTACTAACACACTCCTCCCTCCAAACAAAAAGAAAAAAAAAAAGAAAGAAGAAATGATTAGGAAAAAGAACTACTATTCTATTCTTCAACGTTGAAACTAGTCATAAGAGAGACTGTAGCAGAATTATTATACAGAAAAAGTTCCTTTGGCCAGAGCCTTCCCATATTTTCATTTTACAGTCTTTGTTCCTGCCCCCTTAAATCTCTGACTGTTCACATGGGAATTAACTGGCATGTTTCAGGTGTACAGCATAGTGGTTAGACAATCATATACTTTACAAAGTGTTCCTCCTGATATTTCCAGTACCCATCTAGCACCATACATAGTTATTAAAATACTAGAGGTCTGGTGCACGGCATTTGTGCACTGGGGCTGGGGGGGTGGCTCAACCTGGCTTGCACTCTCTCGCAGTCCGGGACTCCTCAGGTGATGTCCACCTGCCAGCTTAGGCCTGCTCCCTGCTCCCTGAGGGGTCCTTAGCACTGCCTTGGAGGCAGGAAGGCTCCCGCCACTGCCACAGCCATGAGCCTGCTGGCGAACCCGGCTTCTGGCTGAGTGGCGGTCCCTCTGTGGGAGCGCACTGACTACCAGAGGCCAGCTCCTGCATTGAGTGTCTGCCCCCTGGTGATCAGTGTATGTCATAGCTACCAGTTGTTCTGCCATTCGGTGGATTTGCATATTAGCCTTTTATTATATAGGATTATTGACCATATTTCCTATGCTGTACTTTATATCCCCATGACTATTTTGTAACTACCAATCTGTAGTTCTCAATCTCTTCACATTTTTCACCCAGTTCCTCCATCCCCTCCCCTCTGGCAACCATCAGTCTGTTCTTTGTATCTATGAGTCTGTTTCTGAGAAATTAGCATATTGAGCCAGGGGATCAAGACCCATTTCAAAAAAGCAGATACTAGTAGTTAAAGGTGAAGGAGAGAAGATGAGCTAGTCAGAGAAGGGCTGGCAAAGGAAAAAAAGCAGAAGATTGGGCTTTTGAGACAGGAGTGAGTCGCATGATGGGTCCTGGAGGAATAAGTGATCAAGGAGGAAAGTTCATTGTCTCAGTTAACCAACACTTATTCAGCAATGATTATGTGCCAGGGACAGAAGGTGGGAGAAGCAGGTTAGAGAGAAGTAATTTTAGGAGGATGATAAGTGGAAAAAATGGTGTAGGATGCACCAAAAGTTTTCGGTGGCTTTATTTCTGCAAAGAAGATACAGAAGTCAGACTGCAAAGGACTAAAGAAGGAATTTAGGGGTGAAAGCAAATTCTCATTCTAAAAGTTTGGCAGCATTTAGAGACTTGTAGCTAGCTACAAGGGTAGAAGGGTCACTTGTAAGGTAGTTGTTGCTATTGTTGATGATGGTGAGACTGAAGAGCCCATGAGATAAGAAAGAAATCAGAGGACACTATTGAAAATTGCTATCCAGTAGAACTTTCTGTGATCATGGAAATTTTCTCTGTCTTTGCTGTGCCATATAATAGCCACATGTGGCTTTTAAGAACTTGAAATGTGGCTAGGTCAATTAGAAAACTGAACTTTTAATTTAATTTAATTTTAATTAATTTATATTTAAATAGCTTCGTGAAGCTAGTAGCTACCATATAAAATGGTGCAGGTCTAGAGGGAGAGGATAAATGTGGGAGTAGAAAAGTGGGAAGGGATGAATTCTACAACAGAGGAGAAGATAGATAACTTTGAGAATATTCAGGGTGGAAAAACATCATCTGATGTGAGAGATATTCTAACATTTCCAATAGCTAAGTGAGTTTATACCCATAGCTTCAAGCAACATTTGTAAGAGGTTTGTAAGCAAGCTCATCTACTAAGAATGGGGAGTTGGGAGGAAGACTGGAATATTCACAGTGTAAGATGAATAAGGAACAATTGGGCCATGGTGGGAGCTAAGCTGTAATTGACAGCATGAATTTGTGTTGGGCCAAGTCTAAGGGGCTTGATATGGGCCAAAGTTGTACTGGGCCAAATGTGAACAATCCCATATAAGGTTCTTTTTGGAGTGAAAAAAATGAACTAAAAGATGTGGAAAAGATTATTATGTAGTTTAAGCTTAGAAAGTTATGTTTAAGTGTATCTCAGCAGCTCTATTACTCTACATTAAACATTTCCTGGTACATTTCATTGTTTTATTCTGATGAGTTTAAGCCTTGATACAAAATGCATTTGAAAGAATCTTACCAGACAAGTTTGGCCCTTCTGCCTGAGTGCTATTTGGTTAGGATAATCTGCTGGATTCCATTGCTTATTCTCATGAAAGAGTTTTGGGGGAGCTCACCCATCTCTGGTGTAGGGATGTCGGTGGCAGGTGGCTTCTTTATAGCTATAAAAATTATAGCACTGTACAAAATCATTGCTACTTAACACCCTTTCCAGATGTCCTTGGAGGGTAGTAGCAGGAGATGGTTATTGCATTATACTAGATCCTATTTATGGGGAAGGAGAAAAATTAAGGGATTGAGGAGATAGGAATGGAAACTGATGAGCTAAGGTTTTTCTATATGTCAACAACACAAAAGAATTATGAACTAAAGAGAGTTTTTTAAAAAAATAGTCCAGGTATAGACAACAGTTTAAAATCTTGATGTTTTTATTAGAACTATCCACCAAGTTCAAAATTTTAGCTTCAGAAAATTCTAAATGCACGCTTTGGTTAACCAGTGAATCCTGTGGGTATATCCATGTAAGTCTTTGATTCTTGTTTTCATTGCAGCCTAATGCCCTTTGAAGAGGCTAGTTTGCATCAAAAGTCCATGGCAAATAATCCTGATTAGAACTCTTCTTCTAACATTAAGATATAAAATGATCACAATATATTTCATTTAATATATTCCAATTACCAGAAAGGGGCAATATGACTTTGCCATTCTAGAGTTCCAGTCAGGGCTTTACTGAAAAATAAAATACATGTTGTATCCTCAACTTGCCAATATCAGGCCTAGGTAATAGCCTTGCTAGTTGTTTTATCCATCAAGAAAAGCAATCTGCTATGATATCAAGACATTCCCCCAATTTATAGTAAGCCCTGATACCAAAGTATTTCAACCCAGTAGCTACAACCAAATGAAATTTCCAAAGATGAGGATAAAATTGGGGAAAGTCGAATCTAGAATGTCTCTAAAGTGTAAGGACTAACTCAGAAATTTTAAAATTTCAATTTGTTTATAAAGACATCTGTTCAATATCTTCCAAGAACCCCTAACATTGGTGGTGAGCTAGGGAGAAGACAGATATTCAAAGGTAGTATGCACTATGAGATATGAATCTGGCCCTCAAAATCTTATACTCTATTTGGGGTAACAGATCTGAAGCTTCTAAAGCACTTCAAGAATGATTAGGTACTAAATTATATAGTAAGGACCACAAGGGTGATTAGAACCTATCTCCTTAAAGATAAATGAGACATGCAATAGCATGGAAAGAATCCGGGACTAGGGTGTCTAAGGCCAGTTTTATCACTAATTGACTGTATCATCTTGGCTTGAAACTCTCTAAGTCATTAGTTGTTTTTTTTTTTCTCTAAGATGGAGATGGTGTGACCTGCTAAGCTTGCTTCCACAGAGGACTTCTTTGAAAGTTAAATGAGAGGGATGTTGTAGGTGAGTCTTGCCTGGAGTGGGAGGCTATAAAGAGGAAACCACCAATCTTACCTTCCCCCCAACAATTTCATCCCCTTCCATCTACCTCACAAAAAGATAGTGAAAGGGAACTAGTATTGGGGTTCTGAGCTCCTTGGGCAGTTAGAAAAGGAACAGAAACCAAAACAATCACTGGATGTGACAGAGATTGACAATCAAGAAGTCTAAAGCAGAGTGGGAAAGGTGGTAGAAAGGAGAAGGCAGGAGGAAGGAGAGGTACCAGAAGTCATCTCTCCCATTAACCTCCCTGCTAAGAGGTTCTGGAGAAGAGCCTCAAACATTAGGAAGTACAGATCCTGAAGGAAGATGTCAAGGAAGGGGGGGCCATCTCTCTCTATGTAGAATGGGACCCCCGCACAGCAGGCGCAGCAGCTTCACAGGCCATAGACACTTTCGTCACTGTAGGCAATGTATAGAAAGAAGTCTTCTTCATGGTGTTCCTGGTATAGCTGACCCATCGTGGCACTGGTGGGTGGAATGACATTGTTGACAAAGAAAAACAAGGCATCCTCAGCTCGGAGGTGAATTCACTTCCGGATCAAGAAATGGAACTGCCCAACTGTGAGATCAGAAGGCACCAGGTACTTCTTTTTGTTCAAGTCTCCTATCAGAGCTTTGGGAGCCTTTTCTACTATCACCGGGACCAGGTCCGGGTATTTCTGATCTTCTCGCCCTCAGAGCGGCGCTTCTGGAACGGATGCTCCTCTTTATACACGAACTTCATCCTCCCGGGAACCAGGCTGGACCGGACTGGGCTGAGGGAACTTAGGGAGGGGGGGCCCCCCGGGGACGGCGGGGGTGGGGGAGGGGAGTTGGGGGCGGAGGCAGCCACACAGCATATTTCTTGACTTCCAAGCCAGGGTTCTCTTCCTGACCTCATAATGCCTCTTAAATATCAATACTCTCAGCCATGGCCTGTGTGGCTTGGTAGGTTGGAGTGTTGTCCTGTACACCAAAAAGTGGTGGGTATGATTCCCAGTCAGGGCACATACCCAGGTTGTGGGTTTGATTCCTGGTCCAGCCATGTGCGGGAGGGAATCTCTCTCTCTCTCTCTCTCTCTCTCTCTCTCTCTCTCTCTCTCTCTCTCTCCCTCCCTCCCTCTCTCTTTCTCTAAAACAATAAAGAAATTCATTAAAACAAAATTAATAAACTTAGTGACTAACAGAGAATTTTCCAAGGAGGTCTATACTCTTTCCCCACTCCCACAGACCCCACAAACATTTAATTTTTCTTCCCTGGCAGAGTGCAAACTTCACTCACTACAGACCGATGAACAAAATAATGTCTTTTAAAATCATTAAGTGGAGCCCTGGCTGGTATGGCTCAGTTGGTTGGGTGTTGTCCCATGTATTGTTTGATTCCTGGTCTGGGTACATGCCAGGATTGGGGGCTCAATAGCCAGTAGGGAGCATGTGGCAGGCAGCCAATCGATGTGTCATTCTTACATTGATGTTCCCCTCTCTCTCCTTCTCCCTTCCTCGCTTTCTAAAAAAAAAATTATATATATATATATATATATATATATATATATATATATATATATATATATATATAATAAAACCATTAAGTGGAGTGACCAGGCAACCTACAATATGGCAGGGTAATTTTTTAGGGAGGTCCTTCCACATTTATCTTTCCTTCACTATCAGAATGCAAGCTGCCATACAAAACCACTGGACAGACACTCTTTTGGCCTCCTGCATAGGCCAACTTTAGCCACAAGAAGCAAGCAACTGAATGGGGTGCTCTTGCTGCAGGTTGGCCATGGGTTAATAAGAGGTTTCGTTTAACTTTAAATGGTGTTCCACCCCACCTCTCCCAGAGTATCTTATTGTCCTGAATGAAAGGCCCAAGGGCAATGCTTAGAAATGAGTTTAAGCTGTTATACATCAACTAAGGATAAAGTCCTCTGTGCTTCTGCTGCATTTATAGCCTGCTCTATACCATTCCTTTTGACTTAGCATATACTACCTTGGATTGTTTTTAATTTTTCCAAAGCATATGGCATGTATTCCTTACTAAAACCCTTGTAGTCCCTTGAACATTGAACACAATGTTCTGTACACAATATTCACTTGATTTGAAAAACAAATTCCAAGTAATGTAGAAAATACCTGTATGATCTTTCAAAGTTATTTACAGTACAAGGGAAATTACACTGATACTACTCCAAGAAACTTGCAAGTCTATTTGCTTCTACCCTTTCACTTCAAATAATGCAGATTGGTTTAACAGCCCACTGCATCTTACCAATGTTAATGTATGGTTACTTCTGGCAGTCAGTGCTGGGAGCTGGGAGTGGAGTTTGGGCATTAGTTAAGCTTTGCCAATGACTGTGATATATCATCTATAATATATGATACGTGATATAGCCAGCAGAGCCAAACAAGTCACTTTGAGAGTGAGTTATTGGCTTTCTGAGCAGAAAAGGTATTGGGTAAAGTCCAAAAACAGCACTGAATTTTCCTACTCTGTAGAAGCAAGAAAAATGAGGGCCAAGGTGACCACAATCCTATCTAGCTTCTACATCTGCATTTACCAAGATGTTTTCAAAGTCCTTGATGTTAATTCCAGAGAGGCAGTAAAAATGGACCAAAACTGTAGAGATGTAAAGGGTGCCTTCCTGTCTCTTGGGACAATTAGGCAGCCAGCCAGCCTCGCCAGCTGAGGGAGAACAAGGCAGCCTGCCCAGGGAAACCACGGAGAAGTCAGGCAAAAAACTGAAACCGTCTGTGAGGGGGGTGGGAGGTTTGAAAAATTAAAAACAGGTCAAGGAGGAAGCCAATGGTGGGAACTGAACCCTGAGGCACAGGCCTGTGGTTGTATACATTCTAGAACAGGGTGCCACATTGAGCTCTGCAAGTAGTCAAGCCTTGCCTGTGTCAGTCCTCAGCCTGAGCTGGGGTGAATCTTGGTTTCTCAGGCTGATTCATTATATATTCAACACAAACAGTAGAGAGATGAGGAGAGGAATGGATTTTAGGACCTCCTTAACTCTCTCTCAAACTGCAGCTAGTGTTTTTTAACCCAGCACCTTCAAACAAAGGGAGAGCCATGTTAGCTTCCTTCTGGGAAAGGAAGGAACTAGGCTCTCTGTGGTTTGGGTCATGCTTGCTACTGAGGCATTAATCAAGGTCCTGACATAGCTGGAAAGGGCTGGTTTCCTCTTTATGTATAGAATCATAAAGGGGGCACGACATTCAAACAAAAGGCCAAGGAAACCTCTCCCAAAGATCCTATCAACTGTAGTTATGGACCAAGGAGTCTGGCCAGAAGGGAAAGCCCATTTTAGAAAGGGGCCTTGTTTTTCCAGGCAGTGACATTCCTGTTACTCCGGATATGACTATAGTTCCAAAGAGGTCACTAGGGTACACCTTAACTTTAACTTGCTTTTAGGGAGTGGCCAATTATTCATGGTAGGGTTATTTTTTATGATCGCCAGCATTAAGGAGCACGGATATCCTATGCTTAAGGTGGTGGCCTTTGTGGGTTGATATCCTACCATTTGTTCTACCTCTCTCACATTGTTTTAGCACAAATGTAATTTTGGGGATTGCTTCCAGTTTCAGTGGGTGAAGCCTAATTACTTTAACCCATTCTTAGTAATGCCATGCTCCTGATATTTCAGGAGTACCTGGCTACAAGGATTAGTTTGGAAGTGGGCATGTGACCCAATGCATATTTTAAAAATATGTTTTTATTGATTTTTAGAGAGAGAGGAAGGGAAGAGGGATAAAGAGATAGAAACATTGATGAGAGAGAAACATTATTGATCAGCTGCCTTCTGAACACCCCCTGCTTGGGATCGAGCCTGCAACCTGAGCATGTGTCCTGACCGGGGATTGAACCAGTGACCTCTTGATTCATGGGTCGATGCTCAACCACTGAACAATACTGGCTGGGTGACCCAGTACATTTTTTTAAATTTATTTTTTATTAGAGAGAAACTTTTTTTAAAAAATTTCTTTATTGATTACGGTGTCACATATTTGTCCTCATCCCCCCATTCCCATCCCACACCCCTCCCCAAGGATGCCCCAACCCCCTGTTGAACTTAACCATTGGTTAGGCTCATATGCATGCACACAAGTCCTTTGGTTGATCTCTCCCCCCTCCCCCAACCCTCCCCTATCCTCCTTCTGAGGCCCGATAGTCAGATCGATGCCTCCTTGTTTCTGGTTCTGTTCTTGTTCCTCAGTCTATGTTGTTCATCATTTCCCCTAGATGAGCGAGATCATGTGTCACTAGAGATATACGTATAAGAACTGAATGTGAGACGAGCAATAATAGTTATGCTGACAGGCAAATGAATCAGTCTGTAGTGAGTTTCTTTCTGGACCAACAGTTCTTTTGAGACCCAATTTCAATGTCCACCAGTTCCTTATGTGTACATGTCAGCACTGACCCCTCAGCTCTGGATGGTGGACAAATGGTGGTAACGGAGGTCCGACTCCCTCTGGCTTGGTCTCGGCCGGACCCAGGGGCATGGCTTCACCCGGACTCAGGGGCGCGTGGCCTCACCCAGACCTAGGGGGCGCGTGGCCTCACCCGGGCCCGGGACCCAGCCTCACCTGGATCCAGGGGCACACGGCCTCACCCGGACCCAGGATCCGGCTTCACCTGTACCCAGGGGCGTGAGGCCTCACCTGGACCCAGGGGTGCATGGCCTCTCCCAGACCCAGGGGCACGTAGCCTCACCCGGACCGAGGTGCGGGCGGCCTCACCCAGACCCAGGACCCAGCCTCACCTAGATCCAGGGGCACACGGCCTCACCCAGACCCAGGATCTAGCTTCACCCGGACCCAGGGTCGCGTGGCCTCACCCGGACCCAGGGTCGCATGGCCTCACCCGGATCCAGGGGTGCACGGCCTCACCTGGACCCAGGGGTGCACGGCCTCACCTGGACCCAGGGACACGTGGCCTCACCCGGATCTAGGTGCGCGAGGCTTCACCTGGACCCAGGACCCAGCCTCACCTGGATCCAGGGACACATGGCCTCATCCGGACCTGGGGGCGCATGGCCTCTCCCAGACCCAGGGGCGCGTGGCCTCACCCGGATCCAGGGGCACATGGCCTCACCCGGACCCAGGATCTGGCTTCACCCGGACCCAGAGGCGCGTGGCCTCACCCAGACCCAGGGGCGTGTGGCCTCACCCGGATCCAGGGGCACACAGCCTCAACCGGACCCAGGGACGTGTGGCCTCACCCGGGCCTGGGACCCAGCCTCACCCGGATCCAGGGGCACACGGCTTCACCCGGACCCGGGATCCAGCTTCACCCAGACCCAGGGGCACATGGCCTCCCCCGGACCCAGGGGTGCGTGGCCTCTCCCAGACCCAAGGGCGCATGGCCTCACCTGGACCTAGGTGCACGTGGCCTCACCTGGACCTGGGACCCAGCCTCACCCGGATCCAGGGGCACATGGCCTCCCCTGGACCCAGGATCCAGCTTCACCCAGACCCAGGGGCGCATGGCCTCACCCTGGCCCGGGACCCAGCCTCACCCGGATCCAGGGGCACACGGCCTCACCCGGACCTGGGATCCGGCTTCACCCGGACCCAGAGGCGCGTGGCCTCACCCGGACGTAGGGGCGTGTGGCCTCACCTGGATCCAGGGGCACACGGCCTCACCAGGACTCAAGGGCACGTGGCCTCACCCAGGCCCGGGACCCAGCCTCACCCGGATCCAGGGGCACACGGCCACACCCGGACCCGGGATCCAGTTTCACCTGGACCCAGGGACCCGCGGCCTCCCCTGGACCCAGGGGCACGTGGCCTCACCCGGACCTAGGTGCACGAGGCCTCACCTGGATCCAGGGGCACACAGTCTCACCCGGACCCGGGATCCAGCTTCACCCGGATCCAGAGGAGCATGGCCTCACCCGGATCCAGGGGCACACGGCCTCACCCAGACCCAGGGGTGCGTGGCCTCACCCGGGCCCGGAACCCAGCCTCACCCGGACCCAGGGGCGCGTGGCCTCACCCGGACCCAGGGGCGCGTGGCTTCTCCCAGAGCCAGGGGCGCGTGGCCTCACCCGGATCTAGGTGTGCGAGGCCTCACCCGGACCCGGGACCCAGCCTCACCCAGATCCAGGGACACATGGCCTCACCCGGACCTGGGGGCGTGTGACCACACCCAAGCCCAGAGGCTCGCAGCCTCGCCCGGACCCGGGTCCCAGCGGGGTTTCGTCTTCTTGATCCCAATCTCACCCGGATCCAGGGACAAAATCCTGTTGGTCAATTCCCTCTCAGCAATTTCTTCGGCCATTTTCTCAGAGCTCCAGGGCGGCTGCCGCAGAACTTCTTGGGCGGCGGGCTCGGCGAAGCTCCGGTGTGCCCGGTGCACGGAGGCGGGCTGGTCCGGTGTCGCTGCATCGGCCCTTGGGTCTGCAGCGGTGGCTGGTCGCCGAGCGTGCGCACCTGGCCGCTTCTGGGGCGTTGAGATTCTTAAAGGACTCAGAGGTCAGCAAGCGCGGAGTCTCCCACCCCATGTCTCCCAGGGGCTCGTCTATCCGTGCTCGGCAGCGAGTGGAGCCGTCACCTTAGCCGGAGACCGCCGGGGGAACTGCGCCAAGAACGTTCCAGGCCGCCATTGTGTCGCCTGAGCCGTAGTTCTTAAAGTGTGGTCTTTGGGTCACCGGCATCTGCATCATCCCGCGTACCCCTCTCTTTTATTCTAGTTGTAGAGCATCTGCTCAGCCAGCCCTCCGCTGGTTCTGGATGGTGTCTGCTCTGCTCTCCTGTCGTAGTCTCAAAATTGTTGTGGTAGGCAACTATCAGGCTTCCGCGCTATGCCTCCATCTTGGTCCTCCTTTGTATAGTTGAGTTTTGATTGTTGTTGGTGTCACTGGGAGGAATTGTCCTCCAGGCCAATTGGCCGTGAGGACCCTCTTTGTCTATAATGGAAGAGTTGCTGTGCAGGAGACACATTTATGGGCCGTGTCTTGGTGCAGCAATGCTTTGGCGCTCACTGAGTCTGCCTCTTGAATGTATCCCTTATGCAAGTGGTTGAAATCTGGTGTCATCTCACACCGACCACTAGATGCCCTCGTTTCTGGGTCTCCAATGTAGTGTAGGTCAGCTACTGCCTGAGGCACTCAGCAGGGAAAAGCCTCTGTGCTCACCTTGGATGGGGCAGAGTTACAGGGTGGAGCCTACAACCTTGGCTTCCTGTCAGCCCCGCCCTATGAGGTTCCTGTGTCTGTGTCCCTCTGTACTCCTTGCAAACACCTCTGAGAGAAATGCGCCCTGGAGTTTCGCCCGCTGCCAAACAGTCTAGACTCTCCCCTAATGAATCTGGATTCCCAGATTCTCGCCTGGAACTGGGTTTCAGTGTAGTTGGAACTGGGTCTCAGCGCAGTCTGGCACTTTTGTCTCCTTCCCACCAGGGCAATTCAGTGGCACAGGCAACCGTCCCTCCTCTGCGCACCTTCCCGTGTGCGCCTCTGGAGCTCTGCCATTCGCCGCTCCTCTGTGCCTGTGCCCCACAGCCCAGATTCATTCCCCCAGCGTGCGCCTGGCTTCCCAGGGTTTCGCCCGGAACTGGGGTTCAGCGCAATCTGGAGCTTTTATCTCCTTCCTGCTAGTTAACGCCAGCCAGGCCGTCAGCCGCCCCTTCCTCTCCGGCTCCGTCCTCCCCGCACGCGCGCGTGTTCGTGTCTGCGCCCGTGTCTCCATACCTCAGGCTTTTACGGCTCCTCTGATTATCCTTGTGGTTTTCTCTTTCCTTCTAGTTGTGGTCATTTCAGTCCGCCAGCTTTCCTGTGGTTCTGGATGATGTCCGTTTTGACTTTTAGTTGTATTTTTGAAATTGTTGTGCCCGGCTGTAGGTTAGGTGTTTAACCTATGCCGCCATCTTGGTTTTCTCCGACCCAGTACCTTTTAATGAGAGAAGAAAGAAGGCCTGCTGTGGGTTAAATTATTTTTTTTCTGCTAACAATGCATTTTAATTAATTAATTTATTTATTTAATATTTTTTATTGTTTAAAATATTACATATATTAGTACATATATCTCCTTTTCGCCCCAATTGATCTTCCCCCAGCCTCCCCTAACCCCTGTCGCATGCCCTCATCCCCCCCCCAGTGTCTTGTGTCCACTGGTGTGCTTATATGCATGCATACAAGTCCTTTGGTTGATCTATTTCCCTCCCTCCCCAACACTCCCAAGCCTTTCCTTTATAATTTGACAGTCTGTTCGATGCTTTACTGCCTCTGTATCTATCTTTTTATTCATCAGGTTATAATATTCTTTATTTTCCATAAATGAGTGAGATCATGTGGTATTTTTCTTTCATTGCCTGGCTTATTTCACTTAACATAATGCTCTCCGGGTCCATCCATGCTGCTGCAAATGGTGAGAATTCCTTCTTTTTTATAGCAGCGTAGTATTCCATTGTGTAGATGTACCATAGTTTTCTAATGCACTCATCTGCTGATGGGCATTTAGGCTGTTTCCAAATCTTAGCTATGGTGAATTGTGCTGCTATGAACATATGGGTGCATATATCCTTTCTGATTGGTGTTTCTAGTTTCTTGATTACTGGGTCAAATGGGAGTCCCATTGATAATTTTTTGAGGACATTCCATATTGTTCTCCACAGTGGATGCACCAGTCTGCATTCCCACCAGCAGTGCACGAGGGTTCCTTTTTCTCCACATCCTCGCCAGCACTTGTCATTTGTTGACTTGTTGATGGTTGCCATTCTGACAGGTGTGAGATGGTATGGCATTGTCGTTTTGATTTGCATCTCTCAGATGATTAGTGACTTTGAGCATGTGTTCATATGTCTCTTGGCCTTCCTTATGTCTTCTTTCAAAAAGATTCTATTTAGGTCCGTTGCCCTTTTTTTTTTATTGGATCATTTATCTTCCTTTTATGAAGTTGTATGAGTTCCCTGTAAGTGTTGGAGATTAGACCTTTATCAGTGATAACATTTGCAAATATGTTCTCCCATACAGTGGGTTTTTTTGTTGTTTTGTTGATGGTTTCTTTTGCTGTGAAAAAGCTTTTTATTTTGATGTAGTCCCACTTGTTCATTTTCTCTTTAGCTTCCATTGCCCTAGGAGTGGTATTGGTGAAGAAATTGCTTTGGCATATGTCTGAGATTTCTCTGCCTGTGGATTCCTCTAGTATTTTTATGGTTTCCCATCTTATGTTTAAGTCCTGTATCCATTTTGAGTTAATTTTTGTGTATGGTGTAAGTTGGTGGTGTAGTTTCATTTTTTTGCATGTATCTGTCCAATTTTTCCAACACCATTTTGAGCCGCGCCAGCATAGCCAAGGGTTAGGCGAGCCTGAGGGAGGGCGGGCAAAGGATGAAGAAAAGACAGACAAAGAGAATAAACTGGGTCTAGGTGGATCTTCTGTGCGTGACTGAGACCACAGAACAGATCCAGACTGCAAGCTGATGTTTTATTTTATTGTCAGAGGAAAACAAGGTAATTTACAATGTTCTTGTAAGTTTCACTTGTTTTGGCAGCACTTGGTGCACCTCCCACAGCCTATTAGCTACCCAGGAAAGATCTAGGTAGCAGTCAGAAGATCAAGCTTAATTATGCTAAGAGGGCTGTGCCCTCTAAGCTGGGACTTGTTTGTGGCTTTGCCAGCAGGTCAGTCTGAGGCTTAACCCTATAACTGCTCCCTACATCTCGCCCTTCTTTTAATTTTAAGCTACTAATAATGGAAGTAAAACTTAAACATCAAGAACAAAGTTCTGACTATTAAAATATTAACAAAACAATGCCAATGCAAAACCCAGACATGGTTATTAATAAAACAATGCCAATGCAACACTACAATAATAGAGAAATCAAACTACAGTAACATTTTTCTACTAAATGTTAGTAGATTTATTTTGCTGATTTACTCAAGAGTCCTCGGACTTGGCTGCACAAGAGTTTGCAGAAGACTGGCAGCTAACCAATGCTAGCATGGCCAGAAACATGATTGAGGGAGTAGCTTTCACTTCTTGCTTTTCTGCCATCTGCTGGGCCTCAGTTGTTAACTTCTTCAGCTGATCCCATGTTGGCACCTTGGTCTTTTGTTTAGCCTTTGTCGTCTTCCTTTTCTGCTTTGCTGTCATCGGGGCAACTCTCAGTCTTTTGAATGATGGGACAAGCACCTTCTCTGGGTCCATTGTGTTGACACATGTAATGCTCTGGCACCCATATTGGCTGTGCTGCTCCTTCTGGAAAGATACAAACACAACCTCTTCCCCACATCATTACTGGATCTGGTCCAAACGATTGTCCAGTTTTTGCATCTTTCCATTGGGTTAACCCTGAGGAGGCTATTGTACAGGAGGACTGATGCCTTTCAGTTGCTGTATGACCCTCTGCATCGCAATTGAAAAAATTTAAAGTATAAAGAACATGACTGAGTTTGTTTTGAGGTGACACATAACATCCATCTCCTCCTTTCTGTTTTAATAATTGAATTTTAAGAGTACGATTTGCTCTTTCCACTATTGCTTGACCTTGAAGGTTGTAAGGGATACAAGTTTTATGACAATATTTTTTCTGTTCATCAGATTTTTTATTTACTTGATTTTTAGATTCACTTGTTGATAGACATGTATTTGTTGTACATAATTTTTATCTTTACCTTTTTCTTCTTCCTCCTCTTCTTAAAGAATACATTTCAGCATTTCATATAATACTGGTTTGGTGGTGATGAACTCATTTAGCTTTTTTTTATCTGTGAAGCTCTTTATCTGATCTTCAATTCTGAATGATAGCTTTGCTGGGTAGAGTAATCTTGGTTGTAGGTTCTTGCTATTCATCACTTTGAATATTTCTTTTTTTTAAAAAATATTTTATTGATTTTTTTACAGAGAAGAAGGGAGAGGGATAGAGAGTTAGAAACATCGATGAGATAGAAACATTGATCAGCTGCCTCCTGCAACCCCCTACTGGGGATGTGCCCACAACCAAGGTACATGCCCTTGACCAGAATCGAACCTGAGACCCTTCAGTCCACAGGTTGATGCTCTATCCACTGAGCCAAACCGGTTTTGGCGCTCTGAATATTTCTTGCCACTCCCGTCTGGCCTGTATAGTTTCTGTTGAGAAATCAGCTGACAATCGTATGGGTGCTCCCTTATAGGTAATTAATTGTTTTTCTCTTGCTGCTTTTAATATTCTCTCTTTGTCTTTTGCTCTTGGCATTTTAATTATGATGTGTCTTGGTGTGGTCCTCTTTGGATTACTTTTGTTTGGGGTTCTGTACATTTCCTGGACTTGTAAGTCTATTTTTTTACCTGGTGGGGGAAGTTGTTGGTCATTATTTCTTCAAATAGGTTTTCAATATCTTGTTCTCTCTCTTCTTCTGGCACCCCCGTAATTTGGATGTTGGTACACTTGAGGTTGTCCCAGAGGCTCCTTACACTATCTTCAAATTTTTGGATTCTTTTTTCTTTTCCGGTTGAGTGTTTTTTGCTTCTTTGTATTTCAAATCTTTGACTTAATTCTTGCGGTCCTCTAGTCTACTGTTAGGTCTCTGTATAATATTTTTTATTTCAGTCAGTGTATGTTTAATTTCTAGTTGGTCCTTTTTCATATCCTCGAGGGTCTCGCTAAATTTATCAGCCTATTCTAGGAAATTCTTGAAAAACCTTATAACCGTGGTTTTTAACTCCATATCCAGTCTTTTGCTTTCCTCCATTTCTTTCATTTGTGATCTGTTTCTTTGTCTCCACATTTTTGCTGCTTCCCTGAGTTGGTAGAGTAGCTTTGTGTGGTAGGTGTCCTATATGGCCCAGTGGCTCAGCCTCCCCCAGTTACCTGAGGTGGACACTCTTGGTGCACCCCTTTGTGGACTGTGTGCACAGCCTTGTTATAGTTAAGTCTTGATTGTTGTTGGTATCACTGGGAGTAATTGACCTCCAGGCCAGTTGGCTATGAGGATCAGCTCTGTCTACACTGGGAAAACTTCTGTACTGGAGACACCCTTATGGGAGAAGACTTGCAAAAGCCTCTGTGCTCAGCTCGGATGGGGTGGAGTCTCAGGGCGGAGCAGAGGGCTTTGGCTTCCTGTCAGCCCTGCCCTATGGGACCCCTCGGTCTCAGTGTCCCTCGGTAATCACTGCAAGCACCTCTGAGAGAAAGCCGCCCTTGAGTTTTGCCCACTGCCAGACAGTCCAGTTTCTCCCTGAATGAGTCTGGTTTCCCAGAAGCTCGCCCAGAACTGGAGTTCAGCGCTGTAGAGCTTCTGTCTCCCTTCTGCATTAGAAAGCCAGCTGTGCACTCAGCTGCCCATGCACTCAGCAGTCAATAGTCTCTACGCACGCGCGCCACCAGACCTCTGCCTTCTGCAGCTCCCCTGAGTCTCAGTGTGCTTTCTCTTTTCCAGACAGTCCAGATTCTCCCCAAAATGAGCTTGGGTTCCCAGAGTCTTGCCCAGGACTGGAGTTCAGTGCAGTCAGGAGCTTCCATCTCCCTCCCGCTTTAGAAAGCCAGCCATGCACTCAGCCACCCATGCAGTCAGCCGCCCGTCCTCTTCATGCACGTGTGTCTCTGTACCTCAGCCTTTTGCAGATCCTCTGAGTCTCAATGTGCTTTCCTCTTTCCTTCTAGTTGTAGAATTTCCACTCAGCCAGCTTTACTGTTTTTCTGGATGGTGTCCGTTTTGTCTTTTAGTTGTAGTTTTGATATTGTTGTGTGAGGCAGCAGCTTATGTGTTTACCTATGCTGCCATCTTGGTTTCTCCTTTATGACAAATTTGATATTGCTGACAAAAATGTTGAAAAGCAGAACTAGTGTATGGCGGTCCATTGTCTGTCTTTAGCTCTAAGGGATGACATAGTACCACAAAGGCACCTAGGCAATGATTAATTACATGCTTGGCACTCTCTCCCATTTGGGTAGTTGCAAAGATAAAGCAGGAGCAGGTATCTACATTAACATGTACCCATCTATGCTTATCAAATTCCGGTATGTGGGTGACATCCATTTGCCAAATTTGATTAGGTTTAAGGCCCCTAGGATTAACCCCCAACGATTGTACAGGGCAATGAATTACATACTGAGAGCACTGCTTAACAATTTGAGGAGCTTGCTCCCTAGAAATACGGAATTGTTTGCGTAAGGCAGTAGCATTTTGATGATGCAAAGCATGGGAGGACTGGGCAAGAGAAAATGGGGTAGCCTCTTGCATTACAGCAAGGAGGCGATCAATAGCATCATTGTCTATAGCTAATGGACCAGGGAGACCTGAATGAGATTGGATATGACCAATAAAGCAGGGAAATTGTTGTTCTCTAATGCCTTTTTGAAAGTTGAAAAATAAATGAAAGAGTTCCTCCGAATCAGTGTGCCCTATAGTAGCCGTTTCAATTAGTTTGGCCATACTTACCACATAGGCACTATCACTATGTAGGTTAATGGGCTCTGTAGCAAAATTTGTCAAGGCATAGATAAGAGCTTGTATTTCTACCCGTTGTGCTGAACTATAAGGGGTTTGAAGGACCTTTGCACCTCTGCTGCAGTAGTATCCAGCTTTTCCAGAACTGGATCCATCTGTAAAAATGGTTAATGCCTGAGGTATAGGTTGTGACTTCACTATCTTTGGGAAGGCAAAGGTAGTAACTTAGAGAAATTGTAAAACCTTATTTGCTGGATAATGGTTACCAACCTGTTCGGAGTAATTAACAAGTGCAACTTGCCAATTTGTTGATCGTTGCCAGAGCCAGTCTTGCTGTATAGCTGTAAATGGCACTATAATAAGGTCAGGGTCTTGGCCCACTAATTGGCCTGTTCGAAGGCGGGCTTGAGCTACTAGCTAGGAAACCAAATCATGGAAAGGAGTTAATACCTTAGTTGGAGAATGAGCCAAATATAGCCATTCAACAACTCCAGGAGCTTGCCAAATGACCCCAGTGGGTGTATGTGTCGTAGGGAAAATTAAAACCTGTAAGGGAAGGGAGTAATCAATTCTGGTAAGTTGTGCTGAACTTAAGGCATCCTCAATTTTATGTAGGGCTGTCTTGGCTTCCTCTGTCAAGCAGCGTGGGGATGATGGAGATGAATCTCCCCTTAGTATATGAAATAAAGGGCTTAAGTCAGCAGTGGTTAATTTTAAAGCAGGTCGAACCCAGTTAATATCTCCTAATAATTTTTGGAAGTCATTTAATGTAAGTAAAGTGTCAGTCCAAATTTGAATTTTTTGAGGTTTTATTGTTTTTCCCCTCAATAATGCTGCCAAGATAAGAACAAGGAAATGTCCTTTGAACTTTTTCGGGTGCTATGCATAATCCAGCACAATGCTGGGAATCCTGCAAATCTATATAGATATTATTTAGATGCGTTTCATTTTTATGAGCTAAGAGAATGTCATCCATATAATGAATAATATAAGTCTCGGGATATTTTTTCCTTATAGGATGTATGGCTGCAGCCACAAAATCCTGATATAAGGTAGGACTATTGGCCATGCCCTGAGGCAATACTTTAGCATATCTCCACCCCCATAATCCCAAACCCACCATCACTGTTCCCTTGCTTTCTCTAATCCTTGCTCTTATTTGGGAGGAAGCGCATGGTCCGGAGGGCTTTCTTCCTAGGAGCTGTAGCCCCACGGACTGGAGGAGGCAACGGAGGCACTGATGGTGGAGTCAGAAGCCTCTGGCAGCCTTCCCCTATCTTTCTAGATTCCCCTACCACATTCATCCACTCCCTTTCTGGAGTGGGCTCTCAGTAGTCCCGAATCAGGGATCACAGGCTGAAAGTAGAGGCAGGCATTTCCTCTGGACCTTCAGCTATGTAATGATAGCAAAGTTGTTTTCCTACCTTTTCCCATGCTTCTATATTTACCTTTTCTTCCTCAGAAAACCATGGGCAGGTTTTACTCACAAAATCCAAACAATCGAAAAGCTGTTCATACCTCACAGAACAGCCCCATGCTTGGAGCATAGCCTTAAGCATGGATACGCATACATTCTTTCCCTTCAATCCTGAATTTCCCATGTTTTACACCTAGCTAGTACTACAACCCTACCTTACTTATTGCATGCGCACACCTTGGGGCCTCCTTTCACCTGACAATTTCAGTTCCCTCACACTCAGGTCCGCATTGAGTGCCACTTGGGCTGAACTCAGCCCCACGTTGGATGCCACTTGTGCCGTGCCAGCACAGCCAAGGGTTCGGCGAGCCTGAGGGAGGGCAGGCGAAGGATGAAGAAAAGACAGACAAAGAGAATAAACTGGATCTAGGTGGATCTTCTGTGCGTGACTGAGACCACAGAACAGATCCAGACTGCAAGCTGATGCTTTATTTTATAGTCAGAGGAAAACAAGCTAATTTACAATGTTCTTGTAAGTTTCACTTGTTTTGGCAGCACTTCCTGCACCTCCCACAGCCCATTAGCTACCCAGGAAAGATCTAGGTAGCAGTCACAAGATCAAGCTTAATTATGCTAAGAGGGCTGTGCCCTCTAAGCTGGGACTTGTTTGTGGCTTTGCCAGCAGGTCAGTCTGGGGATTAACCCTATAACCGCTCCCTACACCATTTATTGAAGAGACTGTCTTGACTCCATTGTATGTTCATGCCTCCTTTGTCAAATATTAATTGAGCGTAGTGCTTTGGGTCAGTATCTGGTTTCTTGTTGTTTTGCTGATGGTTTCTTTTGCCGTGAAAAAGCTTTTTATTTTGATGTAGTTCTTGGCATTAATTTTGTATCCTTCTACATTGCCAAATTCATTTATTAAGTCTAATAATTTTTGATGGAGTCTTTAGAGTTTTCTATGTACAGTATCATGTCATATGCAAATACTGACAGTTTTACATCTTCTTTTCCAATCTTGATACCTTTTATTTCTTTTTCTTGTCTAATTGCTATGGCTAGTACCATTGGTATTTTAATGGGGAGTGCATTGAATCTATAGATTACAAAGCCCAGACTCTTAACTACCAATTTATATAGCCTTTAGTAGCAATCAGGAGATTATCATGGTTAACAAAAACAATAACAAACTTTTACTGAGCTCCTGATGTTCTGTAGGCCTTGTGCTACGTACTCCACATGTATTACCTAGTCAAATCCTTATCATATACAGTGGGGGTGGGTATCATTATAATAAGAATTATTATTATTATTATTCCCACTTAACAAAACTCAGGCTTGGGAATGTGAAGTCAGTCCTCAAGTCTACATGAGTAATAAGTGGTGGAGTCACCTGGTTTGAATCTAAAGGAACCACTATTTTATTTTTTTTAATTTTAATTTTTTTAATTTAATAAATCTTTATTGTTCAGATTATTACAATTGTTTCTCCTTCCCCCCCCCCCATATCTCCACACCACCCGGTTCCCACCTCCCCTCTGCCCTTACCTCCCCCCCACCACCCGCTGTCCTTATCCATAGGTGTATGATTTTTGTCCAATCTCTTCCCGTACCCCCCACACAGACACCCCTTCCCCCCTGAGAATTATCAATCCACTCCCATTCTATGCCTCTTCTATGCCTCTGATTCTATTATGTTCACCAGTTTATTCTGTTCCTCAGATTTTTAATTCACTTGACTTTTAGATTCATTTGTTGATAGATATGTATTTGTTGTTCATAATTTTTATCTTTACTTTTTTCTTCTCTTTCCTCTTTTTAAAGAATACCTTTCAGCATTTCATATAATACTGGTTTGGTGGTGATGAACTCCTTTAGCTTTTTCTTATCTGTGAAGCTCTTTATCTGCCCTTCAATTCTGAATGATAACTTTGCTGGGTAGAGTAATCTTGGTTGTAGGTTCTTGCTACTCATCACTTTGAATATTTCTTGCCACTCCCTTCTGGCCTGCATAGTTTCTGTTGAGAAATCAGCTGATAATCGTATGGGTGCTCCCTTGTAGGTAACTAACTGTTTTTCTCTTGCTGCTTTCAAGATTCTCTCTTTGTCTTTTGCTCTTGGCATTTTAATTATGATGTGTCTTGGTAAGGAACCACTATTTAAAAAAAATATATTTTTTTATTGATTTCAGAGAGGAAGGGGGAGGGAGAGAAATAGAAACATCAATGATGAGAGGGAATCATTGATCGACTACCTCCTGCACGCCCCTACTGGGGATCGAGCCTGAAACCAGGGCATGTGCCCCTGACCGGAATCGACCCTGGGGACCCTTTAGTCTATAGGCCCATACTCTGAGTCAAACTGGCTAGGGCAAGGAACCATTATTTTTAGGACATTATAACCATGGGAGGGCTAGAAGGGTAACATCTGGTTGTCTCCTGTATTCCGATCCAAAGTATACCTTTCTTATGGCCAAAAAACTTAGGTCCACTTCCATAAACAGTGCTGCACACTTATTAACAATTTCTTATGATTCACATCTCCTCATTCATTATTCACACTCAGTTACCAAAAACTTTTTGTGACAACCACGTCAAGATAACTGATTTTGTACCATTTAGCCCTTTAAATTTTATTTATTTATTGAGATTTTATTTTAATTAAAAATTAATTTATTAAAAAATTTGTTTTTAATTATAGTTGACATACAATATTATAATAGTTTCAGGTGTACAACAGAGTAATTCAACATTTACATACCTTAAAAAGTGATCACCACAATGTAGTTGAGATTTTAGAAGCCATTCTTGGTCTCCTGTTGATTTTGAGACAGTACCCTAAACTTAATAGAAAAAAAGGTTAGAGTTTTTCTTGTTAAAATCAGTTGTTAATGACAGTTGCAGAGCATGACATTGGTTAGCCTTATTCCTACAGCCCAAGTCTACCTTATTTGCAATCTGTAGGACTCTCCTTACTATCTTCAACAAATCAATGGGTGTTGATTTGCCCATTTTTGCCTGAACCATACATCTTTGCATCAAAGTATGTTTTTTATTCTTTTTTTAAAATATATATTTTATTGATTTTTTACAAAGAGGAAGGGAGAGGGACAGATAGCCAGAAACACTGCTGAGAGAGAAACATCGACCAGCCGCCTCCTGCACACATCCCCCACTGGGGATGTGCCCGCAACCAAGGCACATGCCCTTTACCAGAACCGAACCCGGGACCCTTCAGTCCGCAGGCCGACACTCTATTCACTGAGCCAAACCGGTCTCAGCTGTTTTTTATTCTTTATTATGTCTTTATTTTCTGATTTAATTGTTCTATGTTTAGAAGTCTTCTCTCTTCCAACAAAATAGCAAACTTCTGGTAGGCATTGACTGTGTTTTCTGCTTCCTGAACATTCCCTACAGAACGAAACAATGTTGAGCACATAGTAAGCATTCAGTGAATTCTGATGGAATTGAATTATGAACTATTGTCTCATGTTCAGTCTTTCCTCAAGGGCTTTCAGTTAGAACATTTGGCTGGAATTCTGTACAGACAAAACTGAATTAGGAAAAAACATGCAATGTATGTTACAGTTAAGGCTCAGCATTTCACATTACCTAATGTTTCGACTTTTTTCCAAATCAGTTAGTTATTATCTGGTCTCACAGACATTGCCTTACTTTTCATATTTCCTAGGTGGGAATTTTCTTCTCTTTGCCCCTAATTTCACATTTTTCTTTCTCAAACAAATGCTTGAGTGAAGTTCTTTATTTGTGGTGAAGAAGTTACTGTTTTGGCCATTCATAGTGGCCTAATTTGGAACATGTGCCATTTCATATCTGTCCTCACGTTTCTTCTTTTTCTTTTTTACATTCATAGCTGCATGTAGATGACAACAGCTCAAAGGTGACAACAGAAATGGAGGGCCCAGCCCTTACTGTCCTTGTGGCTAACACTCTAAAAGAAGAAAAACAGAGCATTCACAGAGACCACAACACACACTATTCTTTTTTTCCTTTTTATTGAATTTATTGAGGTGACACTGGTTAAAAAAATTATACAGGTTTCAGATGAACAATTCTATAATGCATCATCTGTACACTGTATTATGTGTTCACCACCCCAAGTCAAGTCTTCTTCTATCACCATTTGCTCCCCATACCTTCCTCCACCTCCCTACCCCACTCTCCCGTAGCAATCACCACACTGTTGTCAGTGTCCATGAGGTTTCTCTCTCTCTCTTTTTTTTCCTTTTTTGCACAATCTCTCCACAACCTCTGCCCCCAAATCCACCCAACAGCTGTCAGCCTGTTCTATATCTATGAATCTTTCTCTATTTTGCTTATCAGTTCCGTTTGTTCATTAGATTCCACATATGAGTGAAATCATATGGTACTTGTGTTTTTCTGACTTATTTCACTTACCATAATGCTCTCCAGGCCCATCCACACTGTCACAAAGGGTAAGATTTCTTTCTTTTTTTTGACATTTTTTTTATTGAGGTATTATATGCGTACATATCTTACCATTGCCCCCCCCACCCCACACCCATACATGCCCTCACCCCCCAGAGTTTTGCGTCCATTGTTTATGCTTATATGCATGCATACAAGTCCTTCGTTTGATTTCTTATCTCCCCCACCTCTCCCTAACTTTCCCCCTGTAATTTGAAAGTCTGTTTGATGCTTTACTGTCTCTGTATCTATCTTTTTGTTCATCAGTTTATAATGTTCTTTATTATCCATAAATGAGTGAGATCATGTGGTATTGTTCTTTCATTGACTGGCTTATTTCACTTAGCATAATGTTCTCCAATTCCATCCAGGTTGCTGCAAATGATGAGAATTCCTTCTTTTTTTATGGCAGCATAGTATTCCATTGTGTAGATGTACCACAGTTTTCTGATCCAGTCATCTGCTGACGGGCACCTAGGCTGTTTCCAAATCTTAGCTATTGTAAATTGTGCTGCTATGAACATAGTGGTGCATATATCCTTTCTTATTGGTGTTTCTAGTTTCTTTGGATATATTCCCAGGAGTGGGATTACTGGGTCAAATGGGAGTTCCATTTTCAGTTTTTTGAGGAAACTCCATACTGTTCTCCACAGTGGATGCACCAGTCTGCATTCCCACCAGCAGTGCACGAGGGTTCCTTTTTCTCCGCATCCTCACCAACACTTGTCGTTTGTTGATTTGTTGATGATAGCCATTCTGACAGGTGTGAGATGGTACCTCATTGTTGTTTTGATTTGCATCTCTCGGATAATAAGTGACTTTGAGCATGTTTTCATGTGTCTCTTGGCCTTCCTTCTGTCTTCTTTTGAAAATATTCTGTTTAGGTCCGTGTCCCATTTTTTTATTGGATCATTTATCTTCCTTTTATGAAGTTGCATAAGCTGAGTGTAGATGTTGGAGATTAAACCTTTATCAGTGATAGCATTTGCAAATATGTTCTCCCATGCAGTGGGCTTTCTTGTTGTTTTGTTGATGGTTTCTTTTGCTGTAAAAAAGCTTTTTATTTTGATGTAGTCCCATTTGTTAATTTTCTCTTTAGCTTCCATTGCCCTAGGGGCAGTGTCAGTGAAGAAGTTCTTTTGGCATATGTCTGAGATTTTGTTGCCTGTGGATTCCTCTAGTATTTTTATGGTTTCCCGAGATTTCTTTCTTTTTTTATAGTCAAGTAGTATTCCATTATATCAGTGATGGGCAACCTTTTGAGCTTGGTGTGTCAAACTTCGCAAAAAACTGAGCATAACTCGGGTAGTGTGTCACTCTGAGGAAAAAACATTATTTCGCAAATGTTTCATCCTCAGGAGCAGCAAATGTTTCATTCTTGGCATGCGGCCACCTGAGCGGCCGCGTGTCATCAGAAATGGCTACGCGTGTCAGTGCTGACACGTGTGTCATAGATTCGCCATCACTGCATTATATAAATATACCAAAGCTTTTTTATCCAGTCATCTACTGATGGACACATGAGCTGCTTTCAAATCTTGGCTATTGTAAATAATGCAGCAGTGAACATAAGGGTGCATATATTCTTTTGGATTAGTGTTTCAAGATTTTTTTGATAAAATTCTGGAAGTGTAACACTAAGTCATAAGGTCCTTTAATTTTTAATTTTTTGAGATAACTCCATACTGCTTTCCACAATGACTGTACCAATCTGAATTCCCACCAACAGTGCATGAGGGCCCTCCTTTTCCCACATCCTCACCAAAAATTGTTGTTTGTTGACTTGTTAATGATAGCCATTGTGACAGGTGTGAGGTGATATCTCATTTTGGTTTTAATTTGTATTTCTGTGATGATTAGTGATGTTGAACATCTCTTCATATGTCTATTGACTATCTATATGTCCTCTTTGAAGAAGTGTATATTTGGGTCCTTTGCCCATTTTTTAATTGAATTGAGTTTTTTCTTAGTGTTGAGTTTTATACACTTTTTATAAATGTTGGACATTAACCCTTTATCAGATGTATCATTGGCAAGTGTGTTCTTTCATTCAGTGGCTTGTCTTTTCACTTTGTTGATGGTTTCCTTTGCTGTGCAAAACATTTTTAGTTTGATGTAGTACCATTTATTTATTTTTTCTTTTTTAAAAAAATAAATCTTCATTGTTCAGATTATTACAGATGTTCCTCTTTCCCCCCCCCATTGCTCCCCTCCACCTGATTCCCCCGACCCCATGCCCTTACCCCCGCCACTGTCTTCATCCAAAGGTGTAAGATTTTTGTCCAATCTCTTCCCACACCCCTCATACCCCCTCCCCCCGAGAATTGTCAGTCCACTCCCTTTCTATGCTCCTGATTCTATTATATTCACCAGTTTATTCTGTTCATCAGATTTTTTATTTACTTGATTTTTAGATTCACTTGTTGATAGGTATGTATTTGTTGTCACTTTGTTGTTCATAATTTTTATCTTTACCTTTTTCTTCTTCTTCCTCTTCTTAAAGAATACCCTTCAGCATTTCATATAATCCTGGTTTGGTGGTGATGAACTCCTTTAGCTTTTTCTTCTCTGTGAAGTGCTTTATCTGACCTTCTATTCTAAATGATAGCTTTGCTGGGTAGAGTAATCTTGATTGTAGGTTCTTGCTATTCATCACTTTGAATATTTCTTGCCACTCCCTTCTGGCCTGCATAGTTTCTGTCGAGAAATCAGTTGACAGTTGTATGGGTGCTCCCTTGTAGGTAACTAACTGTTTTTCTCTTGCTGTTTTCAAGATTCTTTCTTTGTCTTTTGCCCTTGGCATTTTAATTATGTGTCTTAGTGTGGTCCTCTTTGGATTCCTCTTGTTTGGGGCTCTCTGCACTTCCTGGACTTGTAAGTCTATTTCTTTCACCAGGTAGGGAAAGTTTTCTGTCATTATTTCTTCTAATAGGTTTTCAATACTTTGCTCTCTCTCTTCTTCTGGCACCCCCATAATTCAGATGTTGGTACGCTTAAAGTTGTCCCAGAGGCTCCTTACACTATCTTTATGTTTTTAGATTCTTTTTTTCTTTTTGTTTTTCTGGTTGAGTGTTTTTTGTTTCCTCATATTTCAAATCTTTGGTTTGATTCTTGGGGTCCTTTGGTCTACTGTTGAATTTCTGTATATTCTTTATTTCAGACAGTGTATGCTTAATTTCTGACTGGTCCTTTTCCATTTTCCTGGCATTCTCATTAAGATACTTAAAGGTCTCACTAAGTTCCTCAGAGGTTTCTAGAAGATTCTTGAGTAACCTTATAACTGTGGTTTCAAACTCTATGTCCAGTGGTTTGCTTTCCTCCATTTCTTTCATTCATGACATGTTTCTTTGTCTCCGCATTTTGGCTGCTTCCCTGTGTTGATGGAGTGGCTTTGTGTGGTAGGTGACCTATAGGGCCCAGTGGTTCAGCCTCCCCAATCACTGGAGGTGGACACTCTTGGTGCACCCTTTTGTGGGCTGAGTGCATAGTCTTGTTGTAGTTAAGCCTTTATTGCTGTTGGTACACTGGAAGGAATTGACCTCCAGGCCAATTGGCTGTGAGGACCCGCTGTGTCTATAATGGAAGAACTGCTGTGCTGGAAACACCCTTATGGGGCAGGACTTGCTTCAGTGGGGCTTTGGTGCTCACTGAGTCTGCCTCTTGAGTGTGTCACTTAAGGATGTGAGGAGTTGAAATCTGGTGTCGTCTCACACTGACCACTAGGTACACTGGCCCCCTGGATCTCCAAGGAGGTGCAGGTCAGCTACTGTCTGAGGCCACCCAGCAGGAGCTATAGCAAGATCTGCAGATTTATCCTCTTTGCTTGGTGTTTGGAAGTTTTGGAGCTGTCTGAGCTGCCATTTGTTAGGTTAAGCTGCGAAAGGGCAGGCCATTCATATGCAAAAGCCGCTGCGCACAGTTTGGGTGGGTTTGTAAATTGGGCAAGGCGGGGTGTCAGGGAATCACTAGGGCATGGCAAACGGTGATGGCTGCCAGTCAGCCCTCTCTGTGTCTCTGCATTTCCACTTCTCCACATTTCTGCTTCTCCGCATTTCCATGTTCCATGTCACCAAATCCCACCACCCAGTGCAGTAAACAATGATTCTTGTGCGCACCTCTGCAAGAAAGCCACCCTCACTTTCCAACCTGATGGCAGACAGTCCAGCTTCTCCCCCGTAGGAGTCTGGGTCCCCAGAGTCTCACCAGAAACTGGAGTTCAGAGCAGTCGGGAGCTTGTGTCTCCCTTAGGATTGAAAAAAACAGTGCACCCAGTCGCCAACCGCCAGCCTGATTCGCACGCCTCTGTACCTCTGCTTTTCCACTCTTGTGCACGTCCTACCCGGTCTCAATGCTCTTTTCTCTTTCCTTCTAGTTGTAGAACTTCTACTCAGCCAGCTTTCCTGTGGTTCTGGGTGACAGACGTTTTGTCTTTTAGTTGTAGTTTTGGTGTGGTTGTGAGAGGCAGCACATACAGGTGTATACCTTATGCCGCCATCTTGGTTTCCTCTATTTACTTTTTCTTTGTTTCCTTGCATGAGATGATGCCCAACCAACTGAGCCATGCTGGTCGGGCTATTATTTATTATTATGATGATTACTAGAGGCCCGGTGCACATGCACAGGTGGGGTCCCTTGGCCTGGCCTGTGGGGATCAGGCCGAAACTGGCTCTTCAACATCTCCTGAGGGGTCCCAGATTGCAAGAGGGTGCAGGCCAGATCAAGGGACCCCACCAGTGCACAGAGCTGGGGAGGGACCACGGGAGGTCTCCAGGGCATGCCTGGCCCTTCTCGCCCAGGCCCGATCAGCCGGACCCCAGCAGCAAGCTAATCTACTGGTTAGAGTGTCTGCTCCCTGGTGGTCAGTGTGTGTCATAGTGACTGGTCGAACAGTCGGTCACTTAGCATATTAGGCTTTTATTATATAGGATTGTTGTTGTTGTTAATCCTCACTCAAGGATATTTTTCTTTTCTTAATTTTTATTGTTGAAAGTATTACATATGTCCCCTTTTAAGGATATTTTGCATTGATTTTTAGAGAGAGTGAAAGTGAGGGGAAGAGACAGAGAGAGAGAAATATCTATGTGAAAGAGACACATGGATAGGTTGCCTCCTGCACATGTCCTGACCAGGGCTGGGAATCGAGTCTGCAACTGAGGTACATGCCCTGAACTGGAATAGAACCCGGGCCCTTCAATCTGTGGGCTGAGGCATTTATCCACTGAGTCAAACTGGCTAGGGCCATCCCTTTACTTTTAGATTGTGTGTATCTTTCATTCTGAGGTAGGTCTCTTGTAGAAAGCATATATACACTGAGTGGCCAGATTATTATGATCTCTGAATGCATAATAATCTGGCCACTCAGTGTATATCCTATATAATAAAAGGCTAATATGCAAATTGTCCCCTTGACCAGGAGTTTGTCCAGCAGGCAGGCCGGCCAACCGCCCATGTCCCCTCCCCCTGGCCAGGCTGGCCAGACCCCCACCCATGCACGAATTCATGCACCGGGCTTCTAACATATATATATATATATATATATATATATATATATATATATATATACACACACACACACACACACACACACACATATATATATATATATATGTATATATCCTATATAATAAAACGCTAATATGCAAATCGACTGAATGGAGGAACGACCAGTCGCTATGACATGCACTAATTACCAGGGGGCAGATGCTCAATGCAGGAGCTTCCCCCTGGTGGTCAGTGCGCTCCCACAAGGAGAGCGCCACTCAGCCAGAAGCTGGGCTCACAGCTGGCAAGCACAGTGGTGGTGGAGGGAGCCTCTCCCACCTCCACAGCAGCGCTAAGGATGTCTAATGCCACGGGCTCCCAGACATCTCCTGAGGGCTCTTGGACTTCAAGAGGGCCCAGGCCGGGCTAAGGAACCACCTAAGTGCACGAATATTGTGCACCAGGCCTCTAGTCTATACACACACACACAGACACACACACACACACTGAATGGCCAGATTATTATGCATTCAGAGATCATAATAATCTGGCCACTCAGTGTATGTGTCTTGCTTTCTTATCCATTCAGCTACCCTATGTCTTTTGATTAGAGCATTTAAGCCATTTACATTTGAAGTGATTATTGATAGTGATGTACTTATTGCTACTTCATTATTTTAACTATGTTCCTCTGTTTCTTCTTCTTCTTCTCCTTCTCCTTCTCATTCTTATTCTTATTCTCCTTCATCTTCTTTTCCTTCTATCAGGCCCTTTAACATTTCTTATAATACTGGTTTGGTGATAACAAACTCCTTTAGCTTTTTCTTGTCTGAGAAGCTCCTTATTTCTCTGTTGAGCGTTCTTATAACCATTACCTTGACTCTATATCTGATAAATTGCTTGCCCCTATTTCATCTAGCTCATTTTCTAGAGAGTTCTCCTATTCTTTCATTTTGGATTTGTTTCTTCATCTCTCCATCTTGGCTATCTGTGTTCATTTCTATGTATTAGATAGTTCTTCTATGACTCCCAGCCTTCATGGGGTGATCTTATGTAGTAGGTGTCCTTTGGGATCCAGTGGTAGAGTCTCCTTGATCACCTGAGCTGGGTGTTTCAGGAATGTCCCTTGTGCGGGTTATGTGGGCCTCCTGTTGTAATTGAGGCTTGATTACTGTTGGTCCATTTGTGCATGGGATCGATCCTCAGGCTAGCTGACTGTGAGGTTCAACCCTGACCATGGCGTGTGAACTGCTGCACAGCATACACATTTGTGGATTCCAATGCAGGAGAGAACTAGAGGAGTCATCAATTTTAATCTAATTTGGCCCCTTAAGGAAGTCAGCACCCAAACCATTGCCAAAATTTTGCTTATTCCTATTGTGGACTTCAAAACCCCTCTCACAGTTGAAAGAATACTACTGTTGTCTTTTTTGCTGTGTACTCAGTGCCCCAGACAATATGGTCACATTCACATGTTTTTGGTGCCTGAGCAGGGCTAATGGGAGAGATTGTGTTCCATTATGAGGAGAAACAGTAGACCTGTC
Organism: Eptesicus fuscus; assembly: GCF_027574615.1. Taxonomy (NCBI): domain Eukaryota; kingdom Metazoa; phylum Chordata; class Mammalia; order Chiroptera; family Vespertilionidae; genus Eptesicus; species Eptesicus fuscus. The sequence goes on from NC_072473.1 coordinate 108,533,779, forward strand.
AGCCCAATTTCAGTGAAGAGGCCTCCTTAAACTCACAAGTTCAATAACTGGACTTAGGCAGCAGTGGCCTCCTTTAAGTAGACATGCCTGAGAACTGATTTATATGAGGGTAGGAAAAAGCCCCTCCCATGGGATTCCATCTCCTGCTCTGTGCCTCCCTGCACCTGTGACTGTATGAAATCTCCACCCTGCCAGCTTTTTTTCTCAGTAATCCCTACTGAGGGAATTTGGGTCTGCTCCCCACAGCCACTTCCATCTGCACTTGGCTTTCATCTTGCGTCCACAGTTCTGGCAAATGCTGACTTATTCTAAGCCAGTGTGAAGAGAATGCACGTTCAAAGTCATATGCCTGTGGTTGGAGGGAATAGAAAATGGAAAACATGCTCATTTTGGAGGCATCTCATTCTTTTGGAAAAAATCTGAAACCACTGGTTTATTGTTTTCAGGCTGCCAAGTGTGTTCTTTTTTTCTAAGACACAGGAAATCATCTTTGAATTTCATTCTTAATAACATAGGAACTATTTGCAGTACTTCTCTCACTCATTGCAAAATTTCCAGATAAGGTGGCGTTTGGGTTGGGCTTCTTTGTGTTGTTGTTGATCACAAAAGGTTAATAACTGATCCACTTTGAGCAAAATCAAGGTGTTTGTCATTACCCAAAACTTCTAGACAATTCCTGTCTTAGAGATTTGCTATCTTTTAACTAACCTGCTACTTACTTCAACAAAAAGGAAAATATGAAATATGGATGTCTGCTCCTTCTAACTTCCTGTCTTCCAATGTTCCCTCACAATACTACAGTGGAGGGAAAGGCTGTGACTATACATTTATCAGGGGCATTTTTTTTTATTTCATGAAAGGCTTTCCTTCCTGTTGTAAAGCACAGCTTAAATATAAGCAAATAAAACTTCATAAAACCAGCCTCTGTTTACTCAAAATGATGGGTAATTGGAAACTAGATTATAGAAACATAGATTTTTTTTTTGTTAATCCTCACCTGAGGATATATTTTTTCCATTGATTTTTAGACAAAGTGGAAGGGAGGGGGAGAGAGAGAGAGAGAGAGAGAGAGAGAGAGAGAGAGAGAGAGAGAGAGAGAAAACATCAATGTGAGAGAGACATATCGATTGGTTGCCTCTCACACGCACCCTGACTGGGGCCAGGGATTGAGCCTGAAACTGAGGTACATGCCCTTGACCGGAATCAAACCTGTGACCCCTCACTCCAAGGGCTGGAGCCCCAACCACTGAGCCAAACCAGCTAGGGCAGAAACAAAGATTTTGTTAAAAAATAAAATTTTAATGAAATATAATATACATGTAAAAAGTATACAGGTTATCAGTTTATAACCTGATGAATTTTTACAAAATGAACATACTCATGTAATCAGTACTCAGATCAAAAAACAGAACACCTTCCCTATAATAGTTTTCTAGGACTTCTATAACACATTGCCACAAATTTAGTGGCTTACAACAACATAAATTTATTCTCTTGCAATTCTGGAGGTGAGAAGTCTGAAATCAAGATATTAGCTGGGCCATGCTCCTTCTGGATGCTCTAGGGCAGAATCCTTCCTTGCCTCTTCCAGCTCTGGTGGCTCCTGACCTTCCTTAGCTTGTGGCCACATCATGCTAAATCTCTGCCTCCTTCTTCAAAGGGCCCTTCTCCTTCCACTTCTGTGTCTTCCTTTATTCAATCTCTTATAATGACCCCACTCATCTTTTTTCCCAGCCACTCGCTTGTCAAAGGTAACCACTGTTCTGATCTCTAACAGCATAGATGAGTTTTTCCTGCATTTGAACTTTTTTATATATCAACTAGAGGCCAGGGCGTGCACTGGTGGGGTCCCACAGTGTAGACTGCAGGGATTGGGCCGAAACCAGCAGTCCAACACTGCCTACTGCTCCTGCCTGCTGCTCCTGCTCATTCCGACCCCGCTGAGCCTGCTGCCACTGCTGCTCAGTAGGCTTGCTGCTACTCTGCTGTGGTCTCTGGGCTGTGGCAGCCAGCCATGAGCCCTGTGTCTGGTGCCTGTTGGTCAGCTGAGTGGTGCTCCTGCTGTGGGAGCGCACTCACCACCAGGGGGAAGTTCCTACATTGAGCATCTGCTCCCTGGTGGTCAGTGCACTCATAGCAACTGGTCGACCTGTTGTTCAGTTGTTCGGTTGTTCAGTCACTTAGTCTTTTATATATATACTAGAGGCCCGGTGCAACAATTTGTGCTCTCGGGGGGGGGGGGGGAGGGTGCGTCCCATAGCCCAGCCTGTGCCCTCTCACAGTCCAGGAGCCCTTGGGGGATGTCCGATTGATGGCTTAGGCCCATTCCCCTTAGACATCCTTAACACTGCTGCAGAGGTGGGAGAGGCTCCTGTCACCGTTGCTGTGCTCACTAGCATGAGCCTGGCTTCTGACTGAGCGGAGCTCCCCCTGAGAGAGCGTACTGACCACTAGGGGGCAGCTCCTGTGTTGAGCATCTGCCACCTGGTGGTCAGTGTGTGTCATAGCGACCAGTCATTCTGCCATTCGGTCTATTTGCATATTAGCCTTTTATTATATAGGATAGATGGAATGACACAGGATATGCTCTTCTGTGTCTGGCTTTTTTTGTTCAACATCATGCTTGTGATATTTATGTATATGTTTACTTATAGCTGTAGACCATTCATTCTCATTGCCCTGTAGTATTCCACTGAATGACTTTATCACAATTCATTTATTCTACACTTGATGGACCTTTGAGTTGTTATCTGTGTTGGCCATTATGAATAACTAGAGGCCCAGTGCATGAAATTCATGCATGGGGGGGGTGTCCCTCAGCCCAGCCTGCACCCTCTCCAATCTGGGACCCCTTGAGGGATGTCTGACCGACCGTTTAGGTCAGACATCCCTCTCACAACGCAGGACTGCTGGCTCCCAACTGCCCTCCCCTGCAGGCCTGGTCCCCCCCAACTGCCCTCTCCTGCAGGCCTGGTCACCCCCCAAATGTCCTCCCCTGCAGGCCTGGTCCCCCCCAACTGCTCTCCCCTGCAGGCCTGGCCCTCCCCAACTGCCCTCCCCTGCAGGCCTGGGTCCCCCCCAACTGCCCTCCCTTGCTGGCCTGGTCTCCCCCAACTGCCCTCCTCTGCTGGCCTGGTCACCCCCAACTGCCCTCCTCTGCTGGCCTGGTCACCCCTAACTTCCCACAACTGCCCTCCCCTGCAGGCCATCTTGTGGCAGCCATCTTGTGGTGGCCATCTTGTGTCCACATGGGGGTGGCCATCTTGTGTCTTGGTGTGATGGTCCATTTGCATATTACTCTTTTATTAGATAGGATTCTAGTATGAATATTTATGTATATGTGTCTTGGAGCACATGCACATACATTTCTCTTGAGTATACCTAGGAGTAGAATTACTGGTTTCTATCTAGGTTGTGTATATGTTCAGTTTTGGTAGATAATGTCAAAGGATTATAAAATTTTAAAGTTAGAATTAATTTTTGACATCAAGGAGATTCTTCACTTAAATTAAACTCAAATACTAATTCCAAATCCACTTATTTCAAAGCCCACTCTTTCCCCTGGCCCCAGACTTTTTGAATTGGGAAGATGTTATTACACATTGTCATTCTGACTTAGTACCCCATCAAGGTGCTGGGCCGAAACCATACAGCATTGCATTTGTCAGATCAGACAAGTAAAAGAGAATTTGGTGGTACTGGTTATGGGGGATGCAAGAGGCAAACAATGTGGCCAATAGTGTTAGCTGGAGTTAATTGATTTCCTCTCTGCATTTAGGTGTCCTATTTGTTCCAGGAGTCAGCTGGCTCAGGATTAAGTATCTCATGCAGGCTCTTTCATCCTCACTGGTGTAAGCAGAGGAGTAAAGAGCTTTACATATGAATCTTTCATTGAAAGGAGTATATGTTTCAGAAAAGAGTCCCATCTTTTGTACCCCAAGCTATGGAAAGACAAAGGCAGCTAAAAGTAAAACAAAAAGCAATTTAACAAGCTATCTACCCCAACCGGACTCCCACCCTGCTGTGTTATTTTTTAAAAACACCATTTAGTGTAATTAAGCCATTGCCTCATAAAGTTGTTTCATCAGGAACTTCGGTTTCCCCAGGAAAATATGAAAATAAACTGAACATTTCATGTCACTGTTCCCACAAGGTTTTTAAAATCATGTTTTTCTTTAACAACATGCTAGGAAGCATCTCTTGTCAATAGTTGTTTTACCTCAGAATAACAAGGCAACAGAATCTATAATGAAACCTTAAGTGCACATTTTAAACATGAATTCTTCATATAGATTACCAGGCATGTTTGACTACACTGTATTTTCCCACATAATTATTTCTTTTAAATTGCCTAATTATTTCATTCTGTTGAGTACCATCTGTCCTGGAAGAATTGTGTCTAAACAAATCAACAGGTTTTGGGTCATTGTTCAAATATGAGGGAAAAACCACCCCCAAACTATATTCTGGCACTTTGGTGGAAACTAACAGAATTCTGAATCCCACATTGGGAATGCCTCATCTCTAGCTCCCCTGAAAGCTAACTTTCATAATTTGTGGAGCCCAAAACAAAGCCAATTCATTTTGGAAAGAAGAGTGGGAAAGGGATTGGGTTGGGACTTTCCCAGAAAATGTTTGAGCCTTTGCTTTGAGAACTGTCTGGTCACCCGGACAGTTTGCACTTCTCAGAGAGGGTGGAGGAGAGAACAGAAGATGGACACCTGGGATATGCCCAGTTTGCTTGGGGCAGCCATCTCACCCTGAGCATCACATGATTAGTGTAGTTATATCAGGAACCTTGGAGAATGAGCCATAGCATCTGTGGGAAGAAAATTGCCAAGGATTGTCTGCCTTGTGTCTTGTTATTTAGAGAATTGCTGATGTGTTTCAAATAATCAAATACTGTTCACTGGGAAAGCACTTCTCCCTGAAGCCAGTTCTAGGCACTCTGGATCTCTGGTACTTCTGCTAAGGACCTGCAGACATTGCTGTTAGTAGTCTACCTTCCAAAAATAATTGGCCTTCTTTTTTTCTTTTCTTTTTTCTCACCCTGTCTGTCTTGCTCTCACTACTCACCTCTCCCAACTTATTTCTTCACTCAAAGATGTAGCCAAGAAGCTCCACTGGCTCTCAGGGTTAGAAAGGAGGTTGAGTCTACTGGCCTGAGAATTGCCAGCAGTTCTGAGAAATCATTAAGTAAGTCCTGGGACATTCTTTTCTTTGCTCTATGATTTTATCAGCCTCATTGTCTCCTTCTTGTCTATATTATATTTTTATATACACTCAATTCTAAATCAGTTCATTCAGATACTGTAAGCCTCCGCCTTCAGCTAATTAGCTGATTTGGTTAGAAGCCCAATCAAAAGGGACCAGAATGAAGGAGTAGACTATTCTTCAGCCCCAATCATTTCCCCAGACTCAATTTTTTCAGAAGTCATGGTGTGATTAGAGCTTCCATATCTCCTCCCCCAACAGTTCCATGCAATGTCGGAATGGTAAAGGAGCTCCCCATTATATTGTTAGGTATCAGCAATGCTCCCAAAATGTGACCTGCATACTAGCATGCACCCACTTCCTAGACTCTTCCCTGCCTCTACCCAGAACACCTGCAAGATAATTGCAAGGAAAATGTGTGTGCATGGATGTCAGGAGTGTGCGAGCAGGTAGCTTGCTTCAGAATTAGCCTGCAGCATCTCTTTTTCTAGTTGCCATCCAGTATTGGACATGCTAACCACACCAGTTAACACCCCAGATTGGTTTAGGATTATGAATGGAGGGAAGGGAGATCCCCGTGCAAACAAGCAGCTGTCCCTTTGGTTAATTATTGGGATCCACAAGCCCAACCCCATTGCCCAGGATCCAGTGTCGAGATGATGAAATAGGTGATTAAGGAACTTGGAGGCCAGTCTACACTGCAGCTTTGTCTGGAGTGTTCCAACAACAAGTGTTATTAGTCCACTAATCATAACATTGTCTGCAGTGGAATTTCCTTGGGAAGGAATGGGGCAGCGCCTCCATGCCAGAGGGCTGCTCTGCATGAAAATACTAACACATCACAATTGGCTGTTCTGTGGGAAGGCGATTCCAACATCCAATTCAAGAAATGGATCACCAGGCTGCTAGATGCACTGTGATTTTGATTTACTTACTTATAGTCTTGCAGTTTTATATACTTCTCTCTGGGTAGAATGAAACTCCTTTGAGTTATTGGCTTCTGGAATGCCACACAGGGAAATATGCAAGCAGGTTCTGAAAACAGAGGCATGTGTTTTCTGTGGTCAGGTCTGCAGGATGCACTTGCTTCTAGGAATCAGACATGATGCCCTTCAGGTTAATACTCCTCACCTGGACCTTTTTTCGGTGGGGTCTCTCAGAGGTCTGAGGCCATGGCTCTTAGGAGCCTGCAGCTGTGCCTGCCAAACAACAAATGTTTGGAGAGAGGATAAAGAGATACAAAAGGGTTGGAGGGAGCCAGAGCCTTCTCAGTAATAAGCATAGCAAAGCTTCCATGTTCGAGGATCTTGGGAAGATAAGATGTACTCATTTGGAGTATCACACTGCCAGGGCCGTTTCGACCAGCTGTTGGATTCTGGGACCACCCTGTTGGTGGGGTTAGGGGGCCATCCAAACCTTTTATTTTATACCTCTTGACACTTGGACCTTAAGAAGCAGGAGGCAGGGGCTCTGGGGGTCTGACACCAAACAGCTGTCTCCTCTTTCCTGGATCAGTCTAGAATTCCCCCAATTTTTTCTAAACCCAAGCAGTTGTTTGTTGCCTTGGAGTGTCAGCAAAGGCTATTTGTGGGTCCAATGATATTTTCAGATTTTACATCAGGCGAAAGCTTATATTTCTTTTTTAAAGGTAGATAGGTGGTCTGACACTGGGGGCTCTGAACATAGCCCCATTCCCTTTTAGTTTTTAACCATTCAACTGCTGGGTATTTCTAGATTTACCACATCTTTTTCAGTGCCCAGAGACATACTATATTTTATTGGGGCATACATTCTGGCCTCCAGCTTACCTACCCAGAGATACCATTTCAATGGATTCTTTTAGGAGAGGAAGAGTTGTGCCAATGGTGCATTGGGCATTGAGAAAGCATGGGAGGGTTTGGAGAGTAAGACCAGAGGGTGTTCTCGCTCTCTCCCTCCACCCCATTGGTCATTATCTATCTAGGCAAATAGGAAGGAGGAAAGGGAAATCTTTGTGATGAACTCCTCAAGCATTATTTTATTTATTTGGACTCTGGACTTGAAAAGAGTTTTACTGCCTTTAAAAAATTATAAGTAGCCTGTTGAACACAATCTCTACCCTTCAATTTTGTTTGTTTTATAAACCTTTAGAGCACAGGTTGTCACACTTAAGCAACTGGAGTCATCCCAGAACTACCGCATCTCTATTGCATGTAATGCAGAGACAAGGAAAAGATATGACTCTAGAATCGTGAGAGCAAGCACAGTACAGTACAGCAGACAGTAGTGCAGAATGGTTACAGAGACACTGATATAAGCCATTTGGGTTTTATTCCCAGCTGGGCTGCTTTCTAGCTCTGGGGCTAGGCAAGTGTCTGAGCTCCTCCTAGGAGCTTTCAACCAGAATTTTCAATGCAAAAGGGTTGAGAAGGTTAAATGATAAAATGCAGGAGATGTGCTTTGTTAGTTCATTCCTGGAAATGAGCAAAGTGGCTGTTACATATTGACTTTTCTCATTATGAAAATCACCTCCTTGGCTCTGTAGTCCCATTTCCTGTTTAAAAACAACTGAAGGAGTTCGCAGGAGCCACCCCCTATCTGAGTCAGGCTATTTGTGAGGCTCCCTTTGGAATGGGCTGGCTCCAGCAGTCTAGGGGATGGGAGGCAGGGAGGGAGGCATTATTCTCTGGGTTGCAGCTGTGGCAGCCAGTACAGTATCCCCCACATGCCAGATGAATCAAGCTGAGGGCCAGATATGGGCTGTGGGCCAGAGGCTTCCCACCCTGATTTATAGTGTGGACAGAGATGTGGGTGTTTTGTGAATATATTTTAATGATGATAAAGGGAGAGACAGACAGAGGGAGGAAGAGAGAGAGAGAGAGAGAGAGAGAGAGAGAGAGAGAGAGAGAGAGAAAACACCCTTCCTAAAAAATGTGCTGAGGAAGGGAGGTTTTTGCCTATCTGCAAGATTAGAGTGGAGTGACTGTGAGCAGCAGCAACTGGTTAGAAGGAGGCCCCATGGCAGAGCTGCCTGTGATAGGCAGTGCCCCTCAAAACTCAGTGAATTGTGAATGAGGCCCCTTTATGCCAGCCATTGGGGGCAGATCAAGCCTGCTGTCCCTCCGCAGGTGTGGAATAGGGGACTGAGCCTGCATTTTAAGGCCTGCAGGCCCCATGAGTAGGGAGAGAGAGTACTGGTCTTCCTGGGATCTGGGGGGACCCCTTTCTCCCATGCTTCTATAATGCTAACACTTTTCCAGAAATCGGCCAGGCTTTGCCCTTGGGGTCAGGCCTAGATCATTGCCAATGGGCTGGGGACAATAGGCTAAGCGTGGGAAGGCAGCCCTGGATGGAGTTTGGGGGAAAAAACACACACACATTCAGGATTTATTCTCAACCTTCAACCCAACACATTTGAGAGGGCTCCCAACTCTGGGGCTGAGGGAGCAGAGTGGAAGCATGGGCTCCCTCAGGAATGTTTCCCCCTCCCAGACAAGGCAGAGCCAGGCACAGCCCTCCTTGCTTTGCTCATAAAATGTCAGGCACAGCTGTCCTGGCTTAATGTATTTCACCCAAGAAAGAACCTAGGTTTCCTAGGATCCATACAGATCTCTGAAGGCAAGAGATTTATTCTTCAAAGTCCAGGCCATTAGGCAGATATTGTGCTGGAGAGCTTACTTAAACTCACATCGGTCTGCAAACATTTTTTCCCCTAGGGAAGGGCCATGAACACTCTCATGCCAATAACCTGTAGTATCTGACAAGTACAATCTGTTTTGTTTTGTGTGGGGTTTTTTCCATCACTTCCTCGCCTTTCAACACTTCTGACCTAGGCCCTGTGTTCAAGCCAGGCCTCATTCAGGTCACTGGCACCTCTGCCACCCCACCATGCTCATGTTTGCCTTTAAGATTTTGCTCCATCTGGAATCCTCTCACTTTTGATGACACAAAGCCTCCTTTTCTTTCACATGTCCAGATCTCTGAGGAAACAGCCCCAGGTACCTTGAGTCCCCCCATTATAGCCTGTCCCAGGGATTTGGGGCACATACTGCCTGTGTGAACATCCTCACACTCACAAACTCCAAAATTCAGTCCAGAGGACAAAGAAAACTCAACCGACAAGTCTAAAAGGAGAGAGGGAAGCCTTTCTCTATTTAGTTTCCCCTTCAGACCCAGCTCAAGTCGTTTTTGGAGCTTTTCCTGTGATTTTTTTTTTCACATACTCACCTTTTTTGTGTGTTTATGTCACCAAAACACAAATCCACAGCACCCACAAAGCCAACCCTGGGTTACATTCAGAGCCTACTGTGATTTTCTCCATCAGATGAAGCTTCTCCTGCCCTGAGGCCTGGAAAATCTCTGTTTTATATCTAAGATGAGAAATAAGACTCCATGAGAAGGGTTCTGGTCTGTATCACTCAGGGCTGGCTCCTCTGTAGGACAGTGAGAAGACCCCTGAAAAGGAAATAAAATGGCTTCTCAGGCTCTTCGTTTTGAATTTCCCATTTCCTGCCCTGTGGTTCAACAAAAGACTTGTGTATGGAGTGTGTATGTGAGTATGTGTGTCATGGCAGGAGAATACACACAAGATCCTTGTCCATTCACTTTTCTTGGGAGGAAACATAAGTGTTTGTCTATTCCCAGCAGTATGAGGGAGCAGCAGTGGGGGCCTCTCACCATCTCTCCTCCCAGCTTGCTTGGGATATCTTTTTCCCCCTTTTGTTGAATTCATTGGGGTGACACTGATTAGCAAAATTATACAGGTTTCAGGTGCACAATTCTACAACACATCATCTGTACACTGTATTGTGTATTCACCACCCAAAGTCAAGTCTCCTTCTATCACTATTTATATCCTCTATAATTTCCACTCCACTTCCTGGCACTCACCCCACTGTTGTCTATGTTCATGAGTTCTCTCTCTCTCTTTTTTTCCATTTTTACTCAATCCCTCCACCCTGCCACCCAATCCCCCACCCTGACAGCTGTCAGCCTGCTCTATATCTATGAGTCTCTCTATTTTGCTTACCAGTTCAGTTTGTTCATTAGATTTCATGTATGAGTGAAATCATATGGTATTTGCCTTTCTCCAATTGGCTTATTTCCCTTAGCATAATGCTCTCTAGGTCCACCCATGCTGTTGCAAAGGGTAAGATTTCCTTCCTTTTTACAGCCAAGTAGTATTCCATTGTGTAAATGGACCATAGCTGTTTTATCCACTCATCTACTGATGGACACTTGGGCTGCTTCCAAATGTTGGCTATCTATATATATAAAAGGTTAATATGCTAAGTGTCCAACCATCTGACCAGTCACTATGACATGCACTGATCACCAGGGGGCAGACCCTCAATGCAGGAGCTGCCAAACTGCAGTGACTTGTCAGCAGTGGTTTTCAGGTGATGCAACCCAAAACCAGAGAGGAGGGAGCCCAATTCCTTGTGGGGCCACGCAATTCCACCTTTGGCCATGGGTTATGTTGCTGGGAGACTGTTGGCACCGAATCTGGTTTACTGCACACTTGTGTTTGTGTTCCACACCCTGTACCACAGCAACTTTGCAGAGTGCCCTCTCACACTCCAGGACCCCTCGGGGGATGTCGGAGAGCCGGTTTTGGCCCGATTACCTCAGGCCAGGCCAAGGGACCTCACCTGCTGGAGGGACCCCACTCACTCCACAGACGCCCTTCGAGCCACGGCACCACCACAGGTGCGGCTGGCCGGGGATGGATGGCGGGAGGTTGGCTCCAGGGCATGTCCAGCCCATTTCACCCAGCCCTGCCCCACCAGCCACCTTCTAATTAGTTTCCTTTCAATGTGCACGAATCCGTGCACTGGATAACTAGTTGTAAATAATGCAGAATGAATATAGGTGTGCATATATTCTTTTGAATTTGAGTTTCAGGTTTCTTCAGATAAATTCCCAGAGTGAATCACTGTGCCATTACTAACAGCTTGGTTTGACCCAATCTAAAAGTTGCATCTATGGCTTCTTACTACACACCACTCCCCACTTGTTGCATGTGCGGTGCATGCATGTGCGTGCATGCGTGCGTGCGCGCGCATGCGCGCACACACACACACACACACAGCATGTTCAGTTGATGTTTGAGAAGACTGCATAGTCTTAGCAGATAGGGAAGTCTGGGCCATTCCTTTCTCAGGGTGCTGGTGTTTCATTCTAACAAAGTCAGGGTTTCTCCTCCCCCACAGTATTGCTTACTAATGATCTGGCAACAGTCAAACGTTGGTCACTGCTTTGGATGGCCCTTTCTCAGCATTGAGAGCATCTTCTTGGGGCTGGGCTTCATAAATCTTCAATTTTATTTGAGATCCTGTTAAAATGGAGTAAGCATTGTGGGTACATGCTCATCACAACCATGGGAACAAACTGTTGGCTAGGAGTTTAGTAAATCCCATTTACAGACCAAATGTGTTAATTATAAATGGTTCTTATCTTGTCATTTAAGGAGATCTGGCAGGCCTGGAACTTGGCAGCCTTTGGTTAGCTATTAGTTCCATGCTACTGTGCCGGCTGGGCAGTCATAAAACTGTATCCCTTTGAAAAATGGTCTGTAATGTAGACTATCCTCCTCTGCATCCATTAGGCCAAATTGGTATGACTTGATTGTCCAATATTGGGCTCCTCAAACATTGGATTTAATTTCTATCTGGAGTTTTAGGAAGACTGAGGGAGGGACACAAAGGCTGAGTGCAGTGAGGTTGGGTCAGAAACTTTGGCCCCAAGTCCCCAGACTCCCACCTCCTCCTGCACCACTTGCCTTCTGGCTGCCAGTACAGTCAGATATCTAGTTCATATTATCATTCTGTGCCCCACTCTTTCAGGACTGGTTAAGCAATTAACTGGAGTTGGGAGTTAGTTGGTAAGAGCCTGGGGCATAACAGGCATACTTGTATATTAACAGAAGTATGCAGAAGACCAAAAGCCTCCATGGTTGGAGGCCACAGTTCTGGGATGAGAACTGATAAGGTAGATATTTCTGGACTGCGTCTTCTCAGAAGACACTGTGGGCATTTCAGGCACCAGGAAGAAGTAGTTAGGAAAACGTGTGTGTGTGTGTGTGTGTGTGTGTGTGTGTGTGTGTGTGTGTGTGTTGGGGGGAAGTGCTTCCCAATGCACCAGAAATATCACCAAATATACTGCAGTGAGTCGCTGGTCAGATGATGCCAATCTGTCTGCTACAACCTGGCAGTGTGGTAGAGAGCATTTAAGAACTATCACACATTTGACACCACTGGATAAATCCTCTAAACAACAACAAAATAATCAGCAAAGAAACATCAGTCCTAAATGACTCAATAGATCAGATGGAATTAATTGACATCTTCAGAACATTTCACCCCAAAGCCACAGAATATACATTCTTCTCAAGTGCACATGGGACATTTTCAAAGATAGACCACATATTGGGACACAGGCAAAGCTTCTTCAAATTCAAGAAGAAAGAAATCATATCAAGCATCTTCTTATATCACAATGGCATAAAATTGGAAATCAACTACAATAAAAAAATGAAAAAAATCAAATACTTGGAGGCTAAATAGCATGCTATTAAACAATGATTGGGTTACCAAAGAGATCAAAGAAGAAATAAAAAGAATAATGGCAACAAATGACAATGAAAACACAACAATCCAAAATCTATGGGACACAGTGAAAGCTGTCCTGAGAGCGAAGTTCATAGCTCTATAGACCTACATCAAAAAACAAGAAAAAATGGTAATAAATTATCTAACCCTGCAACTTAAAGAATTAGAAAGAGAGCAACAAAAAAAGCCCAGAGTAAGTAAAAGGAAGGAAATAATAAAGATTGGAGTGGAAATAAATGACATAGAAACAAACAAACAAAAAACACCAACAACAAAACAATACAAAAGATCAATAAAACCAAGAGCTGGTTCTTTGAAAGGATAAACAAGATCCATGAACCTCTAGCCAGGTTCATCAAAAAACAAAGAGAGAGGACCCAAATAAACAAAATCAGAAATGGAAGAGGTGAAGTAACAACAGATCCCACAGACATACAAAGGACTGTAAAAAAATACTATGAACAACTCTACTCCAACAAACTGTACAACTTAGATGAAATGGGCATATTTTTAGCAAAAAATAAAGCTTCCAAAACTCAGAATAAAAAAACCTGAATAGGCCAATAACTACTGATGAAATTGAAGCAGTAATAAAAAATCTTCTAGTAAACAAAAACCCTGGTCTGGATGGCTTTACAGGGGCGTTCTACCAAGCATTCAAAGAAGAACTAAAACCTATCCTCCTCAGACTATTCCAAAAAATTCAAGAGGAAAGCTCTTTCTATGAATCCAGCATTACCCTAATTACAAAACCTGATAAAGATACCACAAAGAAAGAGTACATGCCAATATCCCTGATGAATATAGATACTAAAATCCTCAACAAAATTCTAGCAAATATGATCCAGTATTACATTAGAAAGATAATGCACGATGACCAAGTGGGATTTATTCCAGGGATGCCTGGATGGTACAATATCCACAAATCAATAAATGTGATACATTACATAAACAAATTGAAAGACAAAAATCACGTAATCATATCAATTAATGCAGAAAAAGCATTTGACAAAACCCAACACCCATTCTTGTTAAAAACTCTCAGCAAAGTGGGAATATAGGGATCATACCTCAACATAATAAAAATCTTATATGATAAACCTACAGCCAACATAAAATTCAATGGGCAAAAACTAAAACCATTTACCCTAAGAACAGGAACAAGACAGGGAGGCCCACTTTCACCACTCCTGTTCGAAGTAGTACTGGAAGTGCTAGCCATAGTGATCAGACAAGAAGAAATAAAAGGCATTGAAATTGGAAAAGAAGTAAAACTGTCATTATTCACAGATGACATAATATTGTACATAGAAAACCCTAAAGACTCCATCAAAAAACTACTAGACTTAATAAATGAATTGTCTCACCAGCTGTGTCTACTTCGCCAATTTGGGATGGATGTTATTCGATTTAGTTGCTCCTTCTATCTGCTCTGGGAAAAGGCTTGGGACATGTCTGCCTATTCCACCGCATTTTGTCTCTCTAGACTTAATAAATGAATTCAACAATGTAGCAGGATACAAAAGTAACATCCAGAAATCTATGGCTTTTTTACACAACAATAATGAACTCACAGAAAAAGAAACTAAGAAAAAAAAAACCAATTCCATTTTTCAATTGCAACAACAACAAAAATTAAGATACCTAGGAATAAACTTAACTAAGGAGGTAAAAGACCTGTACTCCACAGGACAGGAAAACTACAGGAGATTGAAAAAAGAGATAAAGGAAGACATAAATAGATAGGAGAGCATACTGTGTTCATGGATTGGTAGAATCAACATCATTAAAATGTCCATACTACCCAAAACAATCTATACATTCAATTCAATCCCCATTAAAATACCAACAGCATATTTCACAGAACTAAAACAAACTCTCCAAAAATTCATACGGAATAAAAAAAAAGACCCCGAATAGCTGCAGCAATCCTGAGAAAGAAGAACAAAGTTGGAGGGGTCACAATACCAGATTTCAAGCTATATTACAAAGCTACTGTTCTCAAAACTGCCTGGTACTGGCACAAGAACAGACATATAGACCAATGGAACAGAACAGAGAACCCAGAAATTGACCCAAGCCATTATGCTCAATTAATATTTGACAACAGAGGCAAGAGCATACAATGGAGTCAAGACAGTCTCTTCAATAAATGGTGTTGGGAAAATTGGTCAGATACATGCAAAAAAAAAAAAAAAATGAAACTAGATCACCAACTTACACCATTCCCAAAAATAAACTCAAAATGGATAAAGGACGTAAACGTAAAACAGGAAATTATAAAAATCTTAGAAGATTCCATAGGCAGCAAAATATCAGACATACACTGAGTGGCCAGATTATTATAATCTCTGAATGCATAATAATCTGTCCACTCAGTACACACACACACACACACACACACACACACACACACACACACACACGCTAGTGGCCTGGTGCACGAAATTTGTGCATGAGGGGGTGTTTCTCAGCCCGGCCTGCACCCTCTCCAATCTGGGACCCCTCAAAGGATGTCCTACTGCCGTTTTACAGGGATTGGGCTTAAACCGGCAGTCGGACATCCCTCTCGCAATCCGGGACTGCTGGCTCCTAACCGCTCACCTGCCTGCCAGCCTGCTCACTCCCAACTGCCCCTTGCTGGCCTGCTCACTCCAAACTGCACCCCCGTTGTCCTTATCACTTCCAACTGACCCCCACTGATGGCCTGCTCGCCACCAACTGGCCCCCCTGCTGGTCTGCTTACCCCCAATGGCCCCGCCCCCCCACCAGCCTGATCACCCACAACTGCCATCCCAACCTGGCCTGATCACCCACAACTGCTCTCCCCTCTTGGCCTCTAACCTTCTCTACCTCAGCCCTGCCACCATGGCTTTGTCCAGAAGAATGTCTGGAAGGTCTCCCAGTCTAATTGCATATTACTCTTTTATTAGTATAGATAGAGTTCTGGTGCATGGGTGGGGGCCGGTTGGTTTGCCCTGAAGGGTGTCCTGGATGAGAGTGAGGTTCCCTTGGGGCATGGGGCAGCCTGAATGAGAAGCCTGTGGTGGTTTGTAGGCTGGCCAAACCCCCATGGGGTGAGGGTCCCCGCTGGGGGCACATGGCCAGCCTAGGTGAGGGGCTGATGGCTGTTTGCAGGCTGGCCACAGCCCCTTCAGGGTGGGGGCGGATCCCGCTGGTATGCCTGGCCAGCCTGGGTGAGGGGCTGATGGCGGTTTGCAGGCTGGTCAAGCCCTCCAGCGGGGACCCTCACCCCATGGGTGTGTGGCCAGCCTTGGTGAGGGGCTGAGGGCTATTTTCAGGCTGTCCACACCCCCTACAGGGTGGGGTCCCCACTGGGGTGCCTGACCAGCCTGGGTGAGGGGCCGAGGGCTGTTTTCAGGCTGGCCACACCCCCTTCAGGGTTGGGGGTCCCCACTGGGGTGCCTGGCCAGCCTGGGTGAGAAGCTGATGGCTCTTTGCAGGCTGGCCACACCCCCCGCAGAGAACCAAGTTCCCAGCCTCTCCCTTTCTTTATTTCTCTTTTTTTTTAGCGCCTCCTTGAGTGGGGGCCAGGGCTGGCTAGAAGCAGGTATCTGGGATTTATCTTCTATAATTGAAAATTTATAGCCTTGAGTGGAGGCCAGGGCCGGCCAGGGTGGGTGGGAAGCTTGGTTTCCTCCATCGCTGGGGGAAACCCAAGCCTCCTACTCCCTCCAGCTCCATGGCCACCACCATCTTTATTGGGTTAATTTGTATATGTGCTTTGATTGGCTGGTGGGCGTAGTGGAGGTATGGTCAATTTGCATGTTTCCCTTTTTTTATTGTTTAAAGTATTACATATAGTAGTACATATATTTCCTTCTTTTTCCCCATTGACCTTCCCCCAGCCTCCCCTACCCCCTGTCGCATGCCTCATCCCACCTCCTCCCAGTATCTTGTATCCATTGATTGTGCTTATATGCATGCATACAAGTCTTTTGGGTTGATCTCTTTTCCACCCCCAACACTCCTCAGCCTTCCCACTGTAATTTGACAGTCTGTTTGAAGCTTTACCGCCTCTGTATCAATCTTTTTGTTCATCAGGTTATAATGTTCTTTATTTTCCATAAATGAGTGAGATCATGTGGTATTTTTCTTTCATTGCCTGGCTTATTTCACTTAGCATAATGCTCTCCAGTTCCATCCATGCTGCTGCAAATGGTAAACATTCCTTCTTTTTTATAGCAGCGTAGTATTCCATTGTGTAGATGTACTATCGTTTTCTAATCCACTCATCTGCTGATGGGCATTTAGGCTTTTTCCAAATCTTAGCTATCGTGAATTGTGCTGCTATCAACATAGGGGTGCATATAGCCTTTCTGATTGGTGTTTCTAGTTTCTTGGGGTATATTCCTAGAAGTGGGATTACTGGGTCAAATGGGAGTTCCATTTTCAGTTTTTTGAGGAAACTCCATACTGTTCTCCACAGTGGCTGCACCAGTCTGCATTCCCACCAGCAGGGCACGAGGGCTCCTTTTTCTCCGCATCCTCGCCAGCACTTGTCATTTGTTGATTTATTGATGATAGCCATTCTGACAGGTCTAAGATAGTACCTCATTGTCGTTTTGATTTGCATCTCTTGGATAATTAGTGACTTTGAGCATCTTATCTAATAATAGACAAATATGCAAATTGACCATACCTCCGAAACACCCACAAGCCACACCCACCATCCAATCAGAGAGAGTATGCAAATTAATCCAAACCAAGATGGCTACAGCCACAGAGAGCAAGGTTTCCTAGGTAACAGAGGAAGCCAAGCTTTCTGCCTGCCCTTGCCAGGCCTAAGCCTCCACTCAAGCTACAAAGTTTCAATTATAGAAGGTAAACAAATTCAAACAAATGGCGGCAGAATGGAGCTTGAGAGAGCAGGCCAGGGTTGCAAAGCTTTCCACACACCCTGGCCGGGCCCACCCGCTTAAGGCAACAAAGTTTCAATTATAACCCCAGCACAAATGGCTACCAGCCTCGAAGGGAGCCCCAGGCTTGGCTCTGCTCCAGGCTACAAAGTTTCAATTGTAGAAGGAAAATAAATTCCAGATACCAGGGCCTCCGCTTGTGTTGCCAGGAGGTGTGGCCCACCTGCAAACCACCACAGGCCCCTCACTCAGGCCGCCCCACTCCCCAAGGGAACTCCACCCTGATCAGGGACACCCTTCAGGGCAAACCAGCTGGCTCCCACCCCTGTACCAGGCCTCTATCCTATCTAATAAAAGAGTACTATGCAGATTGATCATCACTGCAACACACAATATAGCTGCCCCCATGTGGTCAAAGATCCTGCCCCCATGCAGACACAAGATGGCCACCACAAGATGGCCAGCAGGAGAAGGCAGTTGGGAGGCACCTGGCCTGCAAGGGAGGGCAGTTGGAGGTGATCAACCCTGAAGGAGAGGGCAGTTAGGGGTAACCAGGCTGGCAGAGGAGGGAAGTTGGGGGCAAACAGGCTGGCAGCAGAGTGGTTAGGGGGTGATCAGGCTGGCAGGCAGAAGCGGTTAGGGGCAATCAGGAAGGCAGGCAGGCAAGCAGTTGGGAGCCAGCAGTCCTGGATTGTGAGAAAGATGTCCAACAGCCCGTTTAGACCTGATCCTGGTGGGTAGTCGGACATCCCTAAACAAGCAGTCGGACATCCCTTGAGGGGTCCCAGATTGGAGAGGGTACATGCTGGGCTGAGGGACAACCCCCCTCTGTGCACGAATTTCATGCACCGGGCCTCTAGTGTTTTTATATGTCTCTTGGTTTTCCTTCTGTCTTCTTTCAAAAAGTTTCTATTTAGGTCCGTTGCTCATTTTTTTTATTGGATCATTTATCTTCCTTTTATTAAGTTGTATGAGTTCCCTGTAAATGTTGGAGATTAAACCTTTATCAGTGATAACATTTGCAAATATGTTCTCCCATACAGTGGGCTTTCTTGTTATTTTGTTGATGGTTTCGGTTTCTTTTGCTGTGCAAAAGCTTTTTATTTTGATGTAGTCCGATTTGTTTATTTTCTCTTTAGTTTCCATTGCCCTAGGAGTGTATTGGTGAAGAAATTGCTTTGGCATATGTCTGAGATTTTGCTGTCTGTGTATTCCTCTAGTATTTTTATGGTTTCCTGTCTTATGTTTAAGTCCTTTATCCATTTTGAGTTTATTTTTGTGTATAGTGTTAGTTACCGGTCTAGTTTCATTTTTTTTGCATGTATCTGTCCAATTTTCCCAACACCATTTATTGAAGAGACTGTCTTGACTCCATTGTATGTTCATGCCTCCTTTGTCAAATATTAATTGAGCATAGTGGTTTGGGTTGATATCTGGGGTCTCTATTCTATTCCATTTGTCTATATGTCTGTTCTTGTGCCAGTACCAGGCAGTTTTGAGAACAGTGGCTTTGTAATAAGGCTTGATATCTGGTGATCAGATCCCACCTACTTTGTTATTCTTTCTCAGGATTGCTGCAGCTATTTGGGGTCTTTTTTTATTCCAAATGAATTTTTGGAGAGTTCTTTCTAGGCCTGTGAAATATGCCATTGGTATTTTAATGGGGATTGCATTGAATCTCTAGATTGCTTTGGGTAGTATGGGCATTTTAATGATGTTCATTCTACCAATCCATGAGCACAGTATGTTCTTCCATCTGTTTATGTCTTCATCTATCTCTTTTTTCAGTGTTCTGTAGTTTTCCACGTATAGGTCTTTTACCTCCTTAGTTAAGTTTATTCCTAAGTATCTTAATTTTTTGGTGCGATGGTAAATGGGATTGCTTTTTTAGGATCTCTTTCTGTAAGTTCATTATTGGTGCATAGAAATGCCATAAATTTCTTGGTGTTAATTTTCAATCCTGGTACTTTGCTGAATTAATTTATTAAGTCTAATAGTTTTTTTGATGGAGTATTTTGTTTTTTTTATGTACAATATCATGTCATCTGCAAATAAGGACAGTTTTACTTCTTCTTTTTCAATTTGGATGCCTTTTATTTTTTCTTCTTGTCTAATCACAATGTCTAATACTTCTAGTACTATATCAAACAGGAGTGGTGAGAGTGGGCATCCCTGCCTTGTTCCTGTTCTTAGGGGAAATGGTTTTAGTTTTTGCCTGCATATTTCTATTTTATTAGATAGGATATTAGAAGCCTGGTGCATGAATTCATGCATAGGTGGTGTCCGGCCAGCCTGGCCAAGGGGAGGGGACATGGGCGTTGGCCGGCCTGCCTGCTGATCAAACTCCTGGTCGAGGGGACAATGTGCATATTAGCCTTTTATTATATAGGATATACACTGAATGGCCATATTATTATGCATTCAGACATCATAATAAACTGGCCACTCAGTGTATGTCGTAGCAATATCTTTACCGATATTGCTCCCAGGGCAATGGAAACTAAGGAGAAAATAAACAAATGGGACTACATCAAAATAAAAAGCTTCTGCACAGCAAAAGAAACCATCAACAAAACAAGAAAGCCCACTGCATGGGAGAACATATTTGCCAAGGCTATCTCTGATAAGAGTTTTATCTTCAAAATTTACAGGGAACTCATACAGCTTAACAAAAGGAAGATTAAACAATCCAATCAGAAAGTGAGCAAAGACAGTAAAGCATCAAACAGACTTTCAAATTACAGGGGGAAAGTTAGGGAGAGGTGGGGGAGTTATGAAATCAAATGAAGGACTTGTATGCATGCATATAAGCATAAACAATGGACGCAAAACTCTGGGGGGTGAGGGCATGTATGGGGGTGGGGTGGGGGTGGGGGGTAATGGTAAGATATGTACACATATAATACCTCAATAAAAAATGTAAAAAAAAAGAAAGTGAGCAAAGGACCTAAATAGGCACTTTTCAAAAGAGGACATACCGAAGGCCAAGAGACATATGAAGACATGGTCAAAGTCACTAATCATCTGAGAGATGCAAATCAAAACAACAATGAGATACCATCTCACACCAGTCAGAATGTCTATCATCAACAAATCAACAAATGACAAGTGCTGGGGAGGATGTGGAGAAAAAGGAACCCTCGTGCAATGCTGGTGGGAATGCAGACTGGTGCAGCCAGTGTGGAGAACAGTATGGAGTTTTCTCAAAAACTAAAAATGGAACTCCCATTTGACCCAGTAATTCCACTTCTAGGAATATATCCCAAGAAATCAGAAACACCAATCAGAAAGGATATATGCACCCCTATGTTCATAGCAGCACAATTTACAATAGCTAAGATTTGGAAACAGCCTAAGTGCCCATCAGCTGATGAGTGGATTGAAAAACAGTGGTATATCTACACAATGGAATACTATGTTTCTGTAAAAAAGAAGGAATCTTTACCATTTGCAACAGCATGGATGGACCTGGAGAGCATTATGCTAAGCAAAATAAGCCAGTCAGAGAAAGATAAATGTCACATGATCTCACTCATTAGTGGAATATAATGAACAACATAAACTGATGAACAAAAATAGAGACAGAGAAGCATCCAACAGACTGTCCAACCTCAGATGGGAGGCAGGGAAGGGTGGAGGAGGAGAAAGAGATCAACCAAATGACTTGTTTGCATGCATATTAGCATAACCAGTGGACATGGACACTGGGGTGGTGAGGGCTTGTCCTTGTCCTAGGGGGTGAGAGTGGCCGGGGAGGGGTCAATAAGAAAGAAAGGAGACATATGTAATATTTTAAACAATAAAAAAGAAAGATCACACATGCATTTGCAAGTTTAAGGACAGTCCTTTAGGGTGGCTTATAGTCTAAAAGAGAAGACTGAAGGCTTTTCCCAGGTTTCTAAAGCTTGAATTGGCTTTCATTTTATTTAAATACTAGAGGCCCAGTGTATGATTGAATCATGCACGTGTAGGGTCCCCTACACGCTTTCGCTTTCGATCGCGGGGGAGCTGGGTGCCTGTCCGCTGGTGCACCAGGCCTTTCAGAAGCCTCCAGCTCGGTGGAGGCTTCTGAAAGGCCTGGTGCCGGAGCAGACAGGCACCCAGCTCCCTCGCTTTTGATGGTCTGCTGCGGGATGTGAGCTTGCTGCCCCAGGGCCCCTTCTGTTCCACAGCACAGCCATGTCCCCTTCTGTTCTCGTGAGCTCAGCTTCCCGCTCGCCCAATCGGCTACCTCGGCCACCCCGAGTCCCACCCCCTGCGCCTCCCGCTGGCCCAATCGTGGGCTTAGCGGAGTGATGGTAATTTATATATTACCATTTTATTAGGTAGGATCTCAAAAATAGAGAAATGACCAAAGTTCTTATTGACATCAAAATATAAATTGGGGGATAAAATCCAACCATTGCTCATTTAATCACTTTTTACCTTTAAATTTTAAAGAGAGAGGAAGGGAGAGGTAGAGATAGAAACATCAATTCTTCAACATTGATTGGCTGCCTCTTGCATGCCTCCTGCTGGGGTTCAGGCCCACAACCAGGGAGTGTCCCCTGACAATAATGACCTCCATGGAGTTCATGGGTCAATACTCAACCCCTGAGCCACACTGGCCAGGCATTTAATCACATTTAATAGAACATATGAAGCACTTACTATGTGCCAGGCACAGTGTTTAATATGTGACAGGCAGGTGCATTTATATCCCCAATTTATAGACTAGGAAACTAAGGCTCAGGTACATTAATCAGGTTGCATAGCGCTGATATGCTGGCACTTGATTGAAAACATGATGTTCATAGAGCACAGGTTTTGAAGCCAAGGGATTTTCATTGTATCATAGACAGATGTGTAAAGTTATGTGATATTTCTTTTTGTTCGTTTCCTCTGGAAGGGACTTCAGCCCACTGAGGACATAGCTCTCTCTTAGCAGGGCGGTTTAGTATAAAACTATACTAAAGCCATCAGCACACAGAAGACAAATGAAGTCTGGTGGAGATGAGAGCAACCAGCCAGAATGACTTGCTCAAGGTTATACAGCAATCAAGGGCGGAGCTAAGCCAAGGCAAGAGCACTTACCCTATGGCAGTCCCTTCAGCTGGCTGGAAAAGCACAGGCTATTCGACACTTTTTTACCCCCTTCCTGCTCCTCAGCTCCCTTCCTCTTGCTTTACAGATAGGAATTGTTTCACAGTAACCGTGTGGACAATCAGAGAAATTTGTGCTGAGTAATATTTCAGAGCTAAGTAATGTAATTCCAAGATAAATGACAACTCCAGGATTTTCAGCATCACTTCCCCTGAAGAACCTTGTTCCAAAGGCTCTAACATGAAAGACTTTCCTTTTCAGAAACACAGTGCTGTCGTCTGTGAGGATGTTTCCAGAGTAATGACTGTCATTTGATAAGGGCTAGTCTTTTCCAAAACAGTGACATCTATCTGTTGCAGGCCTCTACCTTGTTCCTTTCTCTTCCATGGAGCCTTCAAGCCCTTGTGCTCTCATGTTTTCTTCCTTTTCTGGATATAATTGCATCTTATGTTGGCTGTTTACATGTACAATAAAATCATCTCTCTGGAAAGAATATTATAACAGCTTATATTCTCTTTCCTAGACCTTGGTTTCAGGGCATAGGAATCTTAAGCCAAAGGAATAAATCTGTAACTGAAATTTCAAACATAGGTCAGCAACTGGAAAGGTTAATAAAGGAAAATTGAGAGAGGACACTTTTCAGGCACTTCTGAAATCATATTATATTCTCTGAATGTCAGCTCCTCATTTGGGAACTACGATCTAGAGCTGGAAAAAAATCTCAGACACTCCTCACATGGTAGAGTGGAAAGGACATTGAGTTTTGGAGCCAGACTGTCGGAGGTCACATTCTAGCTCTGCCACTTACCAGCTCTGAGACCTTGGCATAAGTTACTTAAATGCTTGATGCCTCGATTTTCTCATTCTATAAATAAAACAAGATAGTTATAAAACCTATTTCATAGGGTTCTTATGTGGGTGAAACTAGATAACTTGAATATATATAAACTTTTTGCATGGTGCCTGGCACAATGGGAAGCACTTAATGAATGATATCTAGTCTTGCCATTTCTCCACTAAAGCTTCCTTTTCCTTAGGTCCCTGAACTATAAAGCTCACTCTGGAGGAACTCAATTCAACTGAAATTATTGAGTATACCAGGTATGCTGTGTGCCTAGCCCTGAATTGGGGACAATGTGAGGAATACAATATAAATCTATAAAGGAGGAGCTATTCTCAAGGACCTTTTTTGGGGGGGTGTTTTGAAATTCCTCCAAAGATCCCCAACTGGCAGAAAGATGGAGAGGCCCAGAGTTCTTCTTTACACACCATAGCAAGAGGATTAAACTCATGGGCTCTGCAATCAGGCAGACATATGTTCAATTCTTGCCTCTGCCTCTTGACTGTGGCAAAGTGTGCTACCTCCTCATTCCTCAGTTTGAGCATGCCTCTGTTCCTCATCTGTAAAATGCACATCATAATTACATCCTTATAGATGGTGTGCCCAACATAGATTCATAATTATTGCTTTATGCAATTGTCTTTTCAGTCAAATGGAAAAAAAGAGTTAAAATTAATTAATATCATTTAAAAATATGTTTTCATTGATTTTAGAGAGAGAGAGGGAGAGAGAGGTAGAAACATCAATGATGAGAGAGAATCATTGATTAGCTGCCTCTTGCACACCCCCTACTGAGGATTGAGCCCACAACCCAGGCATGTGACTGACCAGGAATTGAACCAGTAACCTTCTGGTTCATGGGTCGACACTTAACCACTGAGCTACATTGGCTGGGCAAAAATAATTAATATCCTATATAATAAAAGCCTAATATGCAAATTGACCGAATGGCAGAAGAACTGGTGGAATGGCCAGTTGCTATGACATGCATTGACCACCAGGGGGCAGATGCTCAATGAGGAGCTACCCCCAGCCTGCAGGCCCCAGGCCAGCCAAGGCAGGTACCAGCAGGGGCCCCCCAATCTCCCTGCTGGTCATCCCACAGATTGGCCCTGATCGCCAGCCAGGCCTAAGGATCCTACCCATGCATGTTTTCATGCGCTGGGCCTCTAGTCCTATATAATAAAAAGGTAATATGAAAATTGACCATCATGCCCTCACAAGATGGCTGCCTATGACCAGGCTAGCAAGGGGGTTAGTGAGGGATGACCAAACAACTGAACAAGCAGGCTGCGCGGGGTGACCAGGCCAGCAGGGGGGTTAGTGAGGGACAACCAAACAACTGAACAAGCAGGCTGCATGGGGTGACCAGGCCAGCAGGGGGGTTAGTGAGGGATGACCAAACGACTGAACAAGCAGGCTGCGTGGAGTGACCAGGCCGGCAGGGGGGCTGTGAAGGGCGACCAGGCCAGCAGAGGGGCAGTTGGAGGCAACCAGGCTGGCAGGGGGGCAGTTAGAGGTGACCAGGCTGGCAGAGGGGGGCAGTTGGGGGTGACCAGGCCAGCAGGGGGGGCAGTGAGAGGTGACTAAGCTGCGTGGGGGGGGGGGAGTTAGGAGCAACCAGGCAGGCAGGCAGGTGAGTGATTAGGAGCCAGCAGTCCTGGATTGTGAGAGGGATTGGGCCTAAACTGGCAGTTGGACATCCCCTAAGGGGTCCCAGATTGGAGAGGGTGCAGGCTGGGCTGAGGGGATTCCCCCACCCCCATGTGCAAATTTAGTGCACCGGGCCTCTAGTCTTAAATATTTACCTATAAATATTCAATTTACTGGCAGCCTCTATTTCTTTGTGTGGATTTGAATGACTGTCTAGTGCAGCGGTTGCCAGCTGGTGGTCCATGAGGTCCGAAAGGTTGGTGACCACTGGTCTAGTGTCCTTTCATTTAAACCTGAAGGACTCCCTTTGCCATTTATTTATTTATTCCTCTTTTTTTTATTAAGGCATAATTGACATAGAATATGGTATTAGTTTCAGGTGTACAATATAATGATTTGATACTTGTATCTATAGGTATATCTCATTTTATTGTGCTTCATAGATATTGCATTTTTTTAAAAAAATCAAAGGTTTGTAGCAATCCTGCATCAAGCAAGTCTACTGGTGCCATTTTTTCCAATAGGCTCAGATGGTGGTCAGCATTTTTGATCAATAAAGTATTTCTAATTAAAGTATATAATTTGTATTTTTAGACATAATGCTGTTGTATATTTACTAGACTATAATATTGTATAAACATGACTATTATATGTACTAGGAAACAAAAAAATTTGTGAGACTCATTTTATTGTGATATTTACTTTATTGCAGTGTTCTGGAATCAAACCTTCAATATCTCTGAAGTTTGCATGTATTATGAAATGATCACCACAATAAGTCTAGTTAACATCTGTCACTCTACATAATTACAAAAAATTTTTTCTTATTATAAGGCTTTATAAGATTTATGCTCTTAGCAACTTTCAAAAATTCAATACAGTAGTATTAACTACTAGAGGCCTGGTGCACAAAATTCGTGCACGGGGACAGGGGTGTGTGTCCCGCAGCCCAGCCTGCACCCTCTCTGATCCAGGACTGCTGGCTCCCAACTGCTCGCCTGCCTGCCTGCCTGCCTGCCTGATTGCCCCTAACCACTTCTGCCTGCCAGCCTGATCGATGCCTAACTGCTCCCCTGCTGGCCCGATTGCCCCTAACTGGCCTCCCCTGCCGGCCTGGTCACCCTAACTGCCCTCCCCTGAAGGCCTGGTTGCCCACAACTGCCCTTCTCTGCCTGCCTGGTCCCCCCCAACTGCCCTCCCCCGCAGACCTTGTCATCCCCAACTGTCCTCCCCTGAAGGCCTAGTCGCCCCCAACTGCCTTCCCTTGCAGTCCTGGTCCCTCACTACTGCCCTCCCCTGCTGGCCATCTTGTGGTGGCCATCTTGTATGTTGGAGCGATGATCAATTTGCATATCACCTCTTTATTATATAGGATTGTTACCATGCTGTACATTACATCCCCAGGACTTATTTATTTTATAACTGGAAATTTGTACCTTTTGACTACTTCCACCCATTTTGCCCCCCACGCCCACCTCTGGCAACCACTAATCTGTAGTTCTCTGTATCTATGAGCTTGGTTTATATTTTTTCAGATTCCACGTTTAAGTGAGATCATATGGTATTTGTCTCTCTCTGACATATTTCACTTAGCTTAGTGCTACCAACATCCATCCATATTATCACAAATGGCAAGACTTCATTATTTTTTGTGGCTGAATAATATTTTTTTAGTTTTTATTTTTTTTAATCTTTTTTTTTAAATATATTTTATTGATTTTTTTACAGAGAGGAAGAGAGAGGGATAGAAAGTTAGAAACATCGATGAGAGAGAAACATCGATCAGCTGCCTCTTGCACACCCCCTACTGGGGATGTGCCCACAACCAAGGTACATGCCCTTGACCGGAATCGAACCTGGGACCCTTGAGTCTGCAGGCCGACGCTCTATTCACTGAGCCAAACCGGTTTCAGCCTATTTTTTTATTTTTAAGGGTAGTTTTTTTAGATATAGAATTCTTAGCTGACAGCTTTTGCCTTTCAGAACTCTTAATGTCATCTCACTGCTTTCTTGCCTCCCTGGTTTGATGAGAAATCAGCTGTTAATTTTATTTAGGACTGTTTGCATGTGATGAGTCATTTCTCTCTTGCAGCTTTCAATATTCTCTCCTTGCCTTTGGCTTTCAACAGTTTACTTATGATATATCTAGGTATGGGTTTTTTTTAGTTCTGCTTGGATTAGTTGAGCTTTAAATTAATGTATGTAAATTAACGTTTTTCCATCAAGTTTGGGAAGATTTGTCTATTGTTTCTAACTCTCTCTCTCTCTCTCTTTCTCTCTCTCTTCGCCCTCTGAGACTCTCCTTTGGTGTGTGTTGGTATACTTAAGAGTGGTCCATTGGTCTCTGAGGCTATGCACATTTTTCTTCACTTTTTTTTTTCTTTCTGTTTGTCATATTGGATATCAATATCTTCAACTTTGCTGATTTTTTCTTCTGCCTATTCAAATTTGTTATTGAACTTCTCTAGTGAAATTTTCATATCACTTACTGTACATTTCAATTCCAGAATTTCTATTTGGTTCTTTTAAAAAATAATTTTTACCTCTTTGTTGATATTCTCTATCTATTAAGATATCATTCTCATACTTTTCTTTAGTTCTTTATACATGTTTTTATTTTGCTCTCTTTGAATATATTTGAAATAGCTTATTTAAATATTTGTCTAAAAAACTCCAACATCTGAGCTTCCACAGGGACAGTTTCCATTGGTTGTTTTTTTTTTCCCCCTGGCTATTGGTTATTTCTTTGAAGGTCTCATAATTTCTTGTTCAAAACTGGGCATTTTGAATATTATAATTTTGGTAAGTCTGAAAATCAGGCTTTTCCTCCTCCCCAGGATTTGTTGTTGGTGCTACTTGTAATTTTTGTTGTTTGTTACAATTTACAAAGTATAACTCCCCTTACTGTTTGCTTTGGCTGACCCAAAACTTTTTTTATGAGGCCTGAAAAGACTCCCCTAAAAAGAATAAGCTACAATATATAGAGAGAGTTAAAATTCATGTCATCCAGGATAAATGCCTTGAGCCCCTTCTTTTCATTTCAATAATTCTTACTTTTGAGGGGAGGGTAGCACACCCCTTAAAACTGGAGTTGACTAAGTCTTGCAGTATTACCACAGACAAGGATGCCTATGTGAGGTTCTCTCCCCACAGCAAAGGGGGAATCTTTAATGACAATCTGGAGGCAATCAGAGACTGAGGCAGAAGGACTGGAAAGGTAACCTGAGGAGTATGTGCAGAGTGTATTTGGCACTGAATGGAGATGGGGGATGGAGACAGGCAATGGAACAGAGAATGGTCAAGAAATTCTGTATCATTGGGATAGGCTTAGAGCAAGAGGCAGTTTGCTTTTTCTAATTCCATATTTTCAACAACCAGTTTTTAATATTATTATTTTGGTTTGTGAGATGTTTCTCAACCATTATCTTATACATTCATTCAACAAAAGTTTATTAGGCACTGGGAATAATGATGTGAATAAAACAGGTTCCTCATGGTTATAGGGGAAACCAATGTAAAGGAAATTATAATGATATGATAGTAGTGCTGTGACTGAGGAAAGTCTAGAGAACTGGGAGCCCCAATAAAGCTCCTTGGTCCAGCTTGGGGTGGGGTTAGGAAGTAGGATTCTGTAAGACCTCTGGACAGAGATAATGCTTGAGCCAAATTTCTAATATTAAAGTACAAGAAGTTTATCAAGTGTTGTCAGGAGGAATATGTGAGGGTGTAGACATCTTAAAGAGAAGGAACAGCAATTGCAGAGAGAAGCAAGAGAGAGAGCTTCTGGTTCATTCTAGAGTGGAAAATTCACTTTGGAGGAGGCTGGTATGGAGGGTACCAGAAGATGAAATTAGAATGTTAAATAAGGCCCAATCATGAAATGCACTGCATGTTTTAAAGAGGCACCTGTGCTTTCTCTTGAAGGTCAAGATGTGGCCCTCTACCAGCAGCATCAGCATCACCTGGGAACTTACTAAAATGTAAATTCTTGGGCCCCATCCAGACCTACTGAATCAGAAACTCTGACCATGGGACTCAGTCATCTGTGTTTTAACAAGCTCTCCAGATGATTCCGATGCATGCTCAAATTGTTTAACCACTGCCCTAGACAGACTACCTACTTGGAATTCTAGCTCTCCCATTGTATAACCTTAGGCAAGATTGAAACCTTTGTAAGCCTCAGTTTCCTCAGCTGTAAAATGGACATTATAAAATTGTTGTAAGGACTAAGTACATTAATTTATGATCCATTATATTGTCATCCAAATTCTTTCTGGATGGTCAAACATTTTTATCTGACCTGTGGGCCTTAGTTTAGTGTCACGACTCTTTTTTTTATCTTCCCTTTCCTTCCATGTCCTTCCCTTCCCTTCCTTCATATGAAGAAAAAGATATATTAAATGTCTATTACAAGCAAAGGGATGCTTAAGGGGAATTCATTTGGAGATAGTGGTAGCACCCTAATGAGGGTACAGATCTGCTGACTTTATAGAAGAGATGGAACTCAGGGTATGGACTTAGATAAGCCCTCTTCTTGTCTTGTCATTAGTATGCTGACTGTGGAGTGAGGGAGTTGGAATAGATGATTTTGGAAGGATCTGATATTGGGTAATTCTGCTTATCTTTAAATGAGTCAGATTCAGCAAATATTTTCAGAGAATTTCACAAGCCTGTTAGATGGGCATTGATATTATCTCCCAATTAAAAATAAGAACATGAAAGCTGAGAGAAGATAAGCTTGCCTCAAATTGCACAGCACCCAAGTGGCAACACTGAACTTTGAGGTCTGTGTCTCTTCTGCCGGGTCACACTGCCTCCTGTGGCACACCGTGGCTTCCTTTATTAGTATTTTTTTATTTTTAAACTATGTATTTATTGATTTCAAAGAGGAAGGGAGAGGGAGAGAGAGATAGAAACATCAATGATGAGAGAGAATCATTGATTGGCCGCCTCCTGCACATCCCCCAGTGGGGATCAAGCCCGCAACCCAGGCATGTGCCCTTGACCGGAATCGAACCTGGGACCCTTTAGTCCGCAGGCTGATGCTCTATCCACTGAGCCAAACCAGCTAGGGCAACCGTGGCTTCCTTTAGAGAGATAAATTGGTTTGCCCAAGGTCACACAACTAAGCAAAGGGCAGGGAAGGGACTAAAACCCAGGTTTTCTGACTCCAAGGCCGGTGTTTTGTCTACAAATCACATTGGCCTCTAACAATGAAGGCTAACAGCATGCTAAGTGCTGGACAGATTAATGGCCTGCCTCTTGCCTACAGGCTCCAACAATCTAAAGTCAATAGAGAACACTCCAGTCATGTAACAATCAGCCATGTGGCACAGAGGTCAGCAGTCCTCTGCAGAAGCCAATTTGAAATGCTTGGAGGAGTCCAAGAGGGTTCGAGCTGGACTTCCTGACTGAGGACTCTGTCAGGAGCTATTTGGAGCACATATTCCAGTAATGGGGTGGGGGGTGGGGGTTTGGTAATATTGGTTTGGATCCATTCAAACAAAGGAACTTTAACTCTTGTTTTAAAATGATGTTGGAGAAAAATGTTTTGATGTGGAGAGATGGTCTTGTAACTATATAAAGAAAAGTAGTTTACAATTACAACCAGATGATTGGTATTTTTATTAAAAGAAAAATCCCACAAATCGTGTATATATGTATGAGAAAAGACTAAGAGGAAATTGCCCAACGTACTCATTGCAGTGTGCAATTGCAGGCATTTTTGTTTTCTTCTTTGTAGTTGTTTTCTAAATTTTCTATAAGAAGTTTATATTTCTCTTGTAATCAGGAAAAACTATTTAAAAAGAAAATAAATCAAGCACATGCACTCGAGGAAGATGTAAGCATCCTTGTAGTGCACATTGCATGCCCACAGGGAAAAAAACTGAGCCCTACTTGTTGCTGCTTCCTGCAGGAAGATGCTGGGGACCTTATCAAATCAGTGAGTGGTAAGGGCCCCCAGGGAGAATTTCTTTCACGTCTCAGAAACAGGAAGAGCTTCTCTTGTGTGCTTTTATCTTATGGACACAGTGACTCACATAACTCAATAATCTTCAAACATTTTTGGCTTGAGAATCCCCTGAGATTTTAAAAACTTTTTATTTTGAAGTAATTTTACACTTACACAAAAGTTGAAAAATTAATACAGAGGGCACATATACCTTTCACCCATTTTTCCCTAATGTTAATGGACTTAAATATAGTACAGTGATCAAAACAAAACAAAAAAAAATAACAACACCAGTACAATAATATGTCTTAGTCAATTCAGGCTGCTATAACAAAGTACCATAGACTGGATGGCTTATTATCAACAGACATTTATTTCTCACAGTTCTGGTGTCTGAAAGTCTGAGAAATGGGTGCCAGCATGGTTGGGCTCTGATGAGAGCTCTCTTCTGGGTTGCAGAATGCTGGTTTCTTTTTAAAAAAATATTTTTTTATTGATTTCAGAGAGGACAGAAGAGGGAGAGAGAGAAACATCAATGATGAGAGAAAATCATTGATTGGCTGCCTCTTGCACACCCCGCACTGGGGATCAAGCCCACAACCTGGGCATGTGCTCTGACCAGGACTTGAACTGTGACCTCCTGGTTCATAGGTCGATGCTCAAGCACTGAGTCACTCTGATAGGGCCAGAATGCTGTTTTCTTGTTGGATCCTCACATAGTGGAAAGGGGGAGAGAGCTCTCTGGCTCCACCCTCTGACCTAATTACCTATTAAAGGCCTCACCTCCTAATAACATCACATTGAGGATTAAGATTGGGTACATAAACCTTCAGTCCATTGCATTAAATAAAAGAGTTTGTTCATATTTCTCCAAACTTTCCACTGATGTTTTATTTTTGTTCCAGGATCTAATTTAGGATCTTTCACAGCATTGAATTGTCATGTTTCCTTAATCTCCTCCAATCTGTAACAATTCTTCAATCTTTATGTTTATCATGGCTTTGATGCTTTTAAAGATACTGGCTTTTTTATAGAAGACCCTTCAATAGGGTTGTCTAATGTTTTTCCATGATTAGATTGAGCTTAAACACATTTTTATAAGAATACCACATAAACGATTTTGTGCCATTCTCAGTGTTTCATGACCTTCTAATAACTAAGTGTCCCCTTGCACATTTTTATCATAGTTTTAAAGTCATAAGTTTAAACAGTTGCAAACATGTTCTTTCCATTCTACTGTAAACATCAGCATTTACAACAAAACTGTTACTTCACTCCTTTAAGTGCGTTAAATGGAATCTAAATACCAAAGTGATTTTTACCCACCATCATTTTATTTTAAAACATAAACAAGGTCTTTTTAAATATTTAACATTTTACTCCTTGAATCTGTATATCAAGTTCACTTTCCCCAGAGACTTTTATCTTAAGGTAATATATTTTTTAAATAATATTTTATTGATTTGTAGAGAGGAAGGGAGAAGAGAGAAACATCAATGTAAGAGGGTAACATCTATTGGCTGCCTCTTGCATGCTCCCCACCAGGGATTGAGCCTACAACCTGGGCATGTGCCCTGACTGAGAATCAAACCAGCAACCCTTCAGCACATGGGATGATGTCCAACCAACTGATCCATACCATCCAGGGCAGTAATACATTTTTAAACATGAAAGTCTTATAATGCCTCCCCTATCAGACTTCTCTGTAGCAAAAATACACTTATAAATTAAAATTAATGTTTACTTCCTGTGTCCATAAAACAAATTATTAGAATTTATTATAATTAATATACACAAAAGATCAAAACAAGTATATTAAAAGTTTTTTGAAAATAATTATTATTTACAAAAACTAAATTTTTATTTTAATGCATGTCTTAATAAAATGGATGGGACTTTTTTCAGGTATTCATGGGTAAATATTACTTACTAGAGGCCCTGTGCACAAAATGCATGCACTCTGCGGTGGGGGGGGGCAGTGTCCCTCAGCCTGGCCTGTGCCCTCTCACAGTCCGGGAGCCCCATTATCAATCTCCCCAAAGAGGTAGGCTCTGCCCATCAGGCTGGGGCATCGCGATGGATCACACCCCTGCAGAGGGAGGCCCCATCCACCCACCGCAGCCTGCTGGTCAGTGGCCTGGGCCTCCCTCTTTGGGGCGATCATGGAGCAGCCCCAATTGATTGATCTCCCTGCCAGCTGGTGGCCTGGGCCTCCATCTGCAAGGTGATCATGGGGTGATGGCTGGGCCCCCGACCAATCACATTGCACCCTCCTTGGCTGGCCTGGTGCCAGTGGGTGTCATAGCATGGTCATCCGGATGGCTGTCCAGATGGTCATTCTGCTATTAGGCTGTTCAGTCAATTTGCATATTATGCTTTTATTATTATATATTGCTAGTAAGAGACAGTATTCAGCATCAATTCTCTTTCTAATTTTCAATCTTTATATACATAAGGACTGAGAAATCTTGTTAATATAAATAAGAAGATGAAGTTTGAAACGTTTTATTATAAGTCACACTAGAGGCCCAATGCATGATTAAATCATGCACGTGTAGGGTCCCCTAGGCCTAACCTGCCATCCAGGCCATATTTACTGCCCCGCAAAGCCTAGCATGCTCCGTGGACACTGCTAGCAGCCTGCTCCCCGCTTTTGATGGCAGGGGGTCCGCTGGTGCCAGAGCGGACACACAGCTCCCCGCTTTCGATCACGGGGGAGCTGGGTGCCTGTCCTCTGGTGCACCAGGCCTTTCAGAAGCCTCCTGTGTGGCGGAGGCTTCTGAAAGGCCTGGTGCACCAGAGGACAGGCACCCAGCTCCCCCGCTTTTGATGGTCTGTGGCGGGATGTGGGCTCGCTGCCCCAGAAGCCCCTTCTGTGCTGCAATACAGCCATGGCGCAGATGCTGAGCTCACGCCGCCACTGGCGACGCGAGCTCAGCGTCCTGCCGGCCCAATAGGCCACTCCGGAAGTGGCCAGGTGCGCACGCCCGGCGACCAGCCACTGCGGCAGACCTGAGCGCCGATGCAGCTACCCCGGACCAGCCCGCCACCGCGCACCGGGCACACCAGAGCTTCGCCGAGCCTGCTGCCCAGTGAGTTCCGTGACAGCCGACCCGGAGATTTGAGAAAATGGCCAGAGAAATTGCTGAGAAGGAATTGACCGATGAGAGTTGTGATCGGGAAGACAAGGCCCCGCCGGGTCGTGGATCCAGGAGCGCTTGCCTGGCGACTGGTCACCACTGAAGACCCGAGTGCCGCCGCAACGACCTCAGACCAGCCCACCGCCATGCACCGGGTGCACTGGAGCTTCGCCGAGCCCGCCGCTCAATGAATTCCGTGGCAGCTGCCCCGGAGCTTTGAGAAAATGGCTGAAGGAATTGCTGAGAGGGAATTGACCGACAGGAATTGGGATCAAGAAGATGAAGCCCTGCTGGGTCCCAGGTCCGGGTGAGGCCGAGCGCCCCTGGGTCCGGGCGAGGCTGGGACCCGGGTCAGGGTGAGTCTGAGTCCTGGGTCTGGGTGAAGATGTGCGCCCCTGGGTCCAGGCAAGGCTGGGTCCCGGGTCCAGGCGAGGCTGCACGCCCCTGGGCCCGGGTGAGGCCACACGCCCCTGGGTCTGGGTGGGGCCTCATGCCCCTGGGTCTGGGTGAGGCTGGGTCCTGGGTCCATGTGAGGCCGCATGCCCCCGGGTCCAGGTGAGGTTGCGCGCCCCCGGGTACAGGTGAGACCACGGGCCCCTGGGTCCAGGTGAGGCTGGGTCCTGGGCCCGAGTGAGGTTGCACCCCTGGGTCCGGGAGAGGCCACGCACCCCTGGGTCCGGGTGTAGCTGGATCCCAGGTCTGGGTGAGGCCGAGCGCCCCTGGGTCCGGGCGAGGCTGGGACCCGGGTCAGGGTGAGTCTGAGTCCTGGGTCTGGGTGAAGATGTGCGCCCCTGGGTCCAGGCGAGGCTGGGTCCTGGGTCCAGGCGAGGCTGCACGCCCCTGGGCCCGGGTGAGGCCACACGCCCCTGGGTCTGGGTGGGGCCTCATGCCCCTGGGTCTGGGTGAGGCTGGGTCCTGGGTCCGTGTGAGGCCGCATGTCCCCGGGTCCAGGTGAGGTCGCGCGCCCCCGGGTACAGGTGAGACCACGGGCCCCTGGGTCCAGGTGAGGCTGGGTCCCGGGCCCGAGTGAGGCTGCACCCCTGGGTCCGGGAGAGGCCACACACCCCTGGGTCCGGGTGTAGCTGGATCCCAGGTCCGGGTGAGGCCGTGTGTCCCTGGATCCGGGTGAGGCTGGGTCCCAGGTCCGGGTGAGGCCACGCCCCTGGGTCCGGGAGAGGCCATGTGCCCCTGGGTCTGGGTGAGGCCACATGACCCTGGGTCCAGGTGAGGCTGGGTCCCGGGCCTGGGTGAGGTTGCGCCCCTGGGTCCGGGAGAGGCCATGCACCCCTGGGTCCGGGTGTAGCTGGATCCCGGGTCCGGGTGAGGCTGTGCACCCCTGGATCCAGGTGAGGCTGGGTCCTGGGTCCGGCCAAGGTCGTGCACCTCTGGATCTGGATGAATCTGGATCCTGGGTCCGGGAGAGGCCATGTGCCCCTGCTTCCGGGTGAGGCTGGATCCCGGGCCCGGGTGAGGCCACATGCCCCCGGGTCCGGGTGAGGCTGCGCGCCCCTGG
The DNA here is from genome assembly GCF_027574615.1 of Eptesicus fuscus. Taxonomy (NCBI): domain Eukaryota; kingdom Metazoa; phylum Chordata; class Mammalia; order Chiroptera; family Vespertilionidae; genus Eptesicus; species Eptesicus fuscus. The sequence goes on from NC_072473.1 coordinate 108,569,644, forward strand.
GTCTGGGGGAGGCTAAAGCCTGGGTCTGGGTGATGCTGGATCCCGGGACTGGGTGAGGCCATGCGCCCCTGGGTCCAGGTGAGGCCACGCACCCCGGTGCCCGGGTGATGCTGGGTCCCAGGTCCGGGTGAGGCCGCGCGCCCCTGAGTCCAGGTAAAGCCATGCCCCTGGGTCCAGGTGAGACCAAACCAGAGGGAGTCAGGCCTGCATTACCACCATTTGTCCATCATCCAGAGCTGAAAAGTCAGTGCCGACATGTACACATAAGGAACTGGTGGACATTGAAATTGGGTCTCAAAAGAACTGTTGGTCCAGAAAGAAACTCACTACAGACTGATTCATTTGCCTGTCAGCATAACTATTATTGACCGTCTCACATTCGGTTCTTATAAGTATATTTCTAGTAACACATGATCTCACTCATCTAGGGGAAATGATGAACAACATAGACTGATGAACAAGAACAGACCCAGAAACAAGGAGGCATCGATCGGACTGTCGGGCCTCAGAGGGAGGGTAGGGGAGGGTGGAGGTAGGGGCGAGAGATCAACCAAAGGACTTGTGTGCATGCATACGAGCCTAACCAATGGTTAAGGACAACAGGAGGGTGGGGGCATCCGTGGGGGAGGGGTGTGGGATGGGAATGGGGGGATGAGGACAAATATGTGACACCTTAATCAATAAAGAAATTAAAAAAAAGAGTTCTATATATTTTTTTATATAAGTCTCTTATTAGATATATGATGTGAAAATCTTTTCCCCCATTCTGTATGTTGTCTTTGCACTTTCTGGACAGTATAATTTTCAGTACAAAATGAAAACATTTTTAAGTTTTTATATAGTCCAATTTATCTCTTCCCCCCCCCCCCTTTGTCACCTGTGCTTTTGGTGCCCTATTTAAGAATCATTACCATATAGAAACCAAGATGGTGGCATAGGTAAACACCTAAACTGCAGCCTCGCACAACAATTTCAAAAATACAACTAAAAGACAAAATGAACATCATCCAGAACCACAGGAATGCTGACTGACTGGAAATTCTACAACTAGAAGGAAAGAGAAAACCACAAGGAAAATCAGAGGAGCCGTAAAAGCCTGAGGTATGGAGACATGGGTGCGTGCATACGGAGAGAACGAAGCTGGAGAGGATGGGGCGGCTGAGTGCCTGGCTGGTGTTCTCTAGCAGGAAGGAGATAAAAGCTCCGGACTGTGCTGAACCCCAGTTCCAACTGCACCGAACCCCAGTTCTGGACGAGACTCTGGGGACCCAGTCTCATACTGGGAGAATCTGGGCTGTAAGGCGGAACCTCAGGGGAGCGGCGAAAGGCAGAGCTCGGGAGGCGTGCATGTGCATGCGTGCAGAGGACGGACTGTTGACTGTGCCGCTGGATTACCCTAGCGGGAAAGAGACAAAAGCTCTGGACTGCGCTGAACCCCAGTTCCGACTGCACTGAACCCCAGTTCTGGGAGAGAATCTGGGAGTCCAGATTCATTGGGGGTAGAGACTAGACTGTCTGGCAGTGGGCAAAACTCGAGGGCACCTTTCTCTCAGAGGTCCTTGCAGTGAGTACTAAGTGACACTGAGGGACACTGAGACCCAGGAACCTCATAGGGCAGGGCTGACGGGAAGCCAAGGCTGTAGGCTCCACCCTGAAACTCCGCCCCATCCAAGCTGAACACAGAGGCTTTTGCAATTTTGCAAGTCTAGTCGAATAAGGCTGTCTCCCGGCGTAGACACAGCTGATCCTCACAGCCAATTGGCCTGGAGGTCAACTCCTCCCACTGATACCAACAACAATCAAGACTTAACTACAAAAAGGCTGTACACACAGTCCACAAAGGGGTGCACTAAAAGTGTCCACCTCAGGTAACTGGGGAGGCTGAGCCACTGGCCCATTTAGAACAACTAGCACAGAAAGCTATCCTACCAACTCAGGGAAGCAGTGAAAATGCGGAGACAAAGAAACAGATCACAAACGAAAGAAAGAGAGGAAAACAAACAACTGGAGATAGAGTTCAAAACCACAATTATAAGGTTTTTCAAGAATTTCCTAGAAAAGGCCGATAAATTTATCAAGACCCTCGAGGATATGGAAAAGGACCAACTAGAAATTAAACATACACTGGCTGAAATAAAAAATATTACACAGAGACCCAACAGCAAACTAGAGGAATGCAAGAATCAAGTCAAAGATTTGAAATACAAAGAAGCAAAAATCACTCAACTGGAAAAGATAAAAGAAAAAAGAATCCAAAAATTTGAAGATAGTGTAAGAAGCCTCTGGGACAACTTCAAGCGTACCAACATCAGAATTGTGGGGGTGCCAGAAGAAGAGAGAGAGCAAGATACTGAAAACCTATTTGAAGAAATAATGAATGAAAACTTCCCCCACCTGGTGAAAGAAATAGACTTATAAGTCCAGGAAGCGCACAGAACCCCAAACAAAAGGAATCCAAAGACGACCACACCAAAACACATCATAATTAAAATGCCAAGAGCAAAAGACAAAGAGAGAATATTAAAAGCAGCAAGAGAAAAACAGTTAGTTACCTTCAAGGGAGCACCCATACGATTGTCAGCTGATTTCTCAACAGAAACTATGCAGGCCAGACGGGAGTGGCAAGAAATAGTCAAAGTGATGAATAGCAAGAATCTATAACCAAGAGTACTCTACCCAGCCAAGCTGACATTCAGAATTGAAGGTCAGCTAAAGAGCTTCAGAGATAAGAAAAAGTTAAAGGAGTTCATCAACCCCAAACCAGTATTATAAGAAATGCTGAAAGGTATTCTCTAAGAAGAAGAAGAAGAAAAAGGTAAAGATAAAAATTATGAACAACAAATACATATCTATCAACAAGTGAATCTAAAAATCAAGTGAATTAAAAATCTGATGTACAGAGTAAACTGGTGAATATAATAGAATAAGGGGCATTGAAAGGGAGTGGACTGACAACTCTCAGGGGGAAAGGGGTTTGGGGGGTATGGGAAGAGACTGGACAAAAATCGTACACCTATGGATGAGGACAGTGGTGGGGGAGAGGTAAGGGTGGGATGAGAACCAGGTGGAGGGGAGCTATGGAGGGAAAAAAGAGGAACAACTATAATAATCTGAACAACAAAGATTTATTAAATTTAAAAATAAAATGAAAAAAAAGAAGAATCATTACCTAAATCAAGGTCAGGAGGATTTAAAACTACCAAAAACCCAAGTGGATTTAAAACTACCAAAGACCTGATGATTTCTTCTAAGAGTTTTAGTTTTTATAGGTTTAGCTCTGGGTCTCTTACCATTTCCATATGAATTTTAGGATAAGCATGCCAATTTATGCAAGAAAAGCCATATGGGATTTTGTTAGGGATTGCATTGAAACTGATGATCTGTTTGGGGGAATACTGCCATCTTAACAATATTATGTCTTCTAACCCATGAACAAGGAATGTCTTTTTTTATTTTTATTTTTTTCAATGAAATTTTATAGTTTTCAATATACAAGTCTTGCACTCCTTTTGTTAAATTTATTCCTATTTATTTATTTTTTGTTTTTGTTTTAATTTTATTGTTTAAAGTATTACATATAGTAGTACATATATCTCATTTTTCCCCATTGACCTTCCCCCAGCCTCCCCTACCCCCTGTCACATGCCCTCATCCCCCGCCCCCCCCAGTGTCTTGTGTCCATTGGTTGTGCTTATATGCATGCATACAAGTCCTTTGGTTGATCTCTTTCTCCCCCTCCCCAACACTCCCCAGCCTTCCCACTGTAATTTGACAGTCTGTTCGATGCTTTACTGCCTCTGTATTTATCTTTTTGTTCATCAGGTTATAATGTTCTTTATTTTCCATAAATGAGTGAGATCATGTGGTATTTTTCTTTCATTGCCTGGCTTATTTCACTTAGCATAATGCTCTCCAGTTCCATCCATGCTGCGGCAAATGGTAAACATTCCTTCTTTTTTATAGCAGCATAGCATTCCATTATGTAGATGTACTATAGTTTTCTAATCCACTCATCTGCTGATGGGCATTTAGTCTGTTTCCAAATCTTAGCTATGATGAATTGTGCTGCTATCAACATAGGGGTGCATATATCCTTTCTGATTGGTGTTTCTAGTTTCTTGGGATATATTTCTAGAAGTGGGATTACTGGGTCAAATGGGAGTTCCATTTTTAGTTTTTTGAGGAAACTCCATAGTGTTCTCCACAGTGGCTGCACCAGTCTGCATTCCCACCAGCAGTGCATGAGGGTTCCTTTTTCTCCGCATCCTCGCCAGCACTTGTCGTTTGTTGATTTGTTGATGATAGCCATTCTGACAGGTGTGAGATGGTACCGCATTGTCATTTTGATTTGCATCTCTTGGATAATTAGTGACTTTGAGCATGTTTTCATCTGTCTCTTGGCCTTCCTTCTGTCTTCTTTCTAAAAGAATCTATTTAGGTCCATTGCCCATTTTTTATTGGATCATTTATCTTCCTTTTATTAAGTTGTATGAATTCCCTGTAAGTGTTGGAGATTAAACCTTTATCAGTGATAACATTTGCAAATATGTTCTCCCATACAGTGGGCTTTCTTATTGTTTTGTTGACATATTTATTTTATTATAAATGGAATTGTTTTCTTCATTTGATTTTCAGGTTGTTCATGGTTTACATATAGTAATACAATTAATTTTGTGTATTTATCTTATATTTTGCAGTCCTGAACACAATTATTAGCTCTTAATAGATTTTTTAGATTCTTTACAATTTCTACTATAAAATCATATTGTCTATGAATGGGGATATTTTTACTTATTCCTTTTCAATATGAATGCCTTTTATTTCTTTCTCTTACCTAATTGGCTTGGTTAGAACCTCTAGTACAATGTTGAATAGAAGGGGTAAGAGTGGACAACCTTGTTTTGTTCCTCATCTTAGGGAGAAAGATTTCAGTCTTATACTATTAAATCTTTTAAATATATATATATTTTTTTATTTATTTCAGAGAGGAAGGGAGATGGAGAGAGAGATAAAATATCAATGATGAGGGATTGAGCCTGCAACCTGGGCATGCGCCCTGACCGGAAATCGAACTATGACCACCTAGTTCAGAGCTCGACACAACCACTGAGCCACATCGGGCTTATACTACTAAATCTGAAGTTAGTCGTGGGTTTTTCATAGATGCCCTTTGTCAGATTGAGGAAGTTACTTTTTATTTGTAGTATATTGAGTGTTTTTAGCATGACAGGATATTGGATTTTGTCCTTGAACATGTTTTTGACCTTTGTTCTATTTTTTTTAACCCTCACCTGAGGATATTTTTCTATTGATTTTTAGAGGGAGTGGAAGGGAGAGAGACAGAAAGAAACATCAATGTGAGAGAGACACATCGATTGGTTGCCTTTTGTGTCTGCAACCAAGGTACATGCCCTTGACCATAATTGAATCCAGGACCCTTCAGTCGCAGGCCAATGCTATTTCCACTGAGCCAAACCGGCTAGGGCTCTTTGTTCTATTAATACAGTGCATTACATTGATTTTCATATACTATTGAAAAACCCTTCAATTCCTTGGAGAAATCCCACTTGGTCATTTTATATAATCCTTTTTATATGTCATCCACTAGTATTGTGTTGAGGATTTTTTATTATTGTGGTAAAGCGCACATAACATAAAATTCACCAATTCAGCCATTTCAAAATGTCCAATTCTGTGGCATTTGTACATTCACAGTATTGTTAAATCATCAGCACTATGTAGTTCCAGAACATTTTCATCACATACATATCACAGTCACTCCTCATTCGCCTTTCCCCCTAGCCCTTGGCAACTTACTTTCTGTCTGTATGGATTTACCTATTCTGAATTTTGTTGAGGGTTTTTACATATGTATTCCTAAAGATTATTTGTCCACAGTTTTTTTTTTCCCCAGGTATGAGGTGAAATTGGCTTGTGTGAAATCTTTCCTAGTTAGAGATTTTTTTCTATCATTGTTAGGTCAAGGCAGGGGGGAAAGACCACAGCCATGCAAGCATCCACAAGGTAGATGGTGACAAAGATAACTGGTGCCTTCCAGACCCTTGCCAGTCTCCCCAGACCCCTGCCCGAGGCAGGAATTCCACACCTCTCATGTCCTCCACCCTCCCCTCACTAAAAAGCTGTATAAAGGAAGTACCTAAGCCCCAGTTTTGGCGCGAACTCCCCTGGCCCACTCTCGGACCGGTGAGTTTCTCCAGGGAGCACAAGATTAAAACCTCCCTCCCTTTCCATCGCCTGGACTCTGTGTCTTGTTTCCTGCATCGCAAACCTTTCAATCATTAAGATGCCTATAAAGAGGGGGCCTAACATTTCTATCAAACAATTATTTAAAGGCCCTTTTATATCCCTTTCATTTGGCAAGAGAGGGAAGTGGACAGAGAAAAGGAGAGAAATCTGTCTAATGGAGGAGAGCTTCGGGAGGAGGGGATGCCCACCATGACTACAGGCAAAATGTCAACTTTTGTCTTCTTTGACCTCTAATATACCCTTTCTTCTGCTGTGTCCAGTGCTGAATGTCCTCAAGAAGCTGGGTTCTAGGATAATATTTCTGAAGTCTCTGCTCCCCAACTGGGGCCTTAGGCCCTGAGACTGCTCTCAAAATGGTTCCCTATTGGGTATCCCTTGGCTACAAGCCTTGTTAACTGGCCAGATGGCATCCACTTGCTTGAGCCACATGTTCTTGTTTGCTAAGACCTTCATAAATTACCCTGTCCAAATCAAATTCTTTGACCATGAGGAATGTCAAGCCCCAAAGCCATATATATATATATATATATATATAGTGACTCACTGGAGGCCAAGAAGGAGGTATTTCTTGAGAGCAAGGTTTTCAAAGTAATACACACAGGCAAGTTCATTATTTGGTGAAGCAATTTCATGGAGTAGGGTGTGAAAGGTTACACTCCTACCCTCACAGTACCCCTCACATCCTAAGTCCACCATACAGCTTTGTTGATAGCTTAAAGTCTATGGAGTGACTTTGTGATGGGATTTTTTTTTTCCTCCAGGGAAGCTTTCAGACTCCAAGGACACTTCCAGACTCTCAGTGATGTCATTGGAGTGTTTTCAGATAGAGAATTTAAGACTAGCTCTGACTTCATGTGCTTTGTGTTTCCAGCTGAACTCAAACTTTCCAAGACTTGGGTTCATTTACCTGTAGTCAAAAATACCCTTTCTTGGCTCCATTTCTAATTACACATGGACTTCTCAGTCTTTTTGGCCTTCAGGTACTAGTTTGTCAAAAGTGCCACATATTTAGGTGGGGCCAATGTGGCTGACATGTCTTTTAAAGTTTAAATAGGGTTGGAAATAGTACAATATTGCTCATATGATGTCAAGTCACATGTTTGAAATATAATGTGTGATATTTGACAAACTCAAGCACATGGTAAGACAGCTGTTCTTATAGATCTAAAGACTTGCTCTCAAGAATAGGGGAGTGACTTCCCATTGGGGTATCCTTCTCTGTTGATGGCAGACTCAGACTGGGGAGTTCTTTGATAAAGAATCAGAATGATATTTCCAACCCTTAGGCAAATACTGGCTTATTGGAATGGTTTCAGAATTTTGGGCAGGTCTATCCTCAACTCTTGCTCACACTCTAGGGGAAGGTCCCTACTGAAGGCATAAATTTTTCCTCCCCAACCTGTATGGTTGACAAAAGCTACTCATCATATATATGCAATATACTTCTGCTCCCTGAAGACTACTCCATATGGTTTGGGTTTGGCCATCTGACCAGACCAGAGAAGGCAAATCCCATGCAAGTAAGTTCCCACTTCTGTCCTCTTCACCCATACCTGGTCTTAGAACACTCCTTTGCATTGAATCTGGATATAACCACCGAACCCTCAATTCAGCATCCTTGGCAGTTTGGACCAGTTGCCTGGAGTTGGTATACAGAATTATAATAATAACTAGTAGCCCATTTGCAGGAAAAATCCTGCAAGCGGCCGCTGTGGCCACATGTGCTGCCGCTGCTGCCGCTGTTGCAGCCACCACGCCTGCACCCCTGCACCCGCGCATCTGCCACCCGCCCCGCCCCGTCCGGGCTTTCCCTCTGGCAGCCATCTTGCTTTCCGCTTTTCCTCTGTCTTCCTTCTAAGTTGTCTTCAGTCTTCACTCCTCCCTCCCTCAGCATATGCAAATTAACTGCCATCTTTGTTGGGTAATTTGCATACTCGCCCTGATTGGCTGGTGGGCGTGGCTTTGGCTGGTGGGCGTGGCTTGGGCATAAGGGCAGTGCGGTCAATTTGTATATTACTATTTATTAGGTAGGATAGCTAATATTTTACTGAGAACTTAAGGGTCAGGCACTGGCTAAGTGCAGTACTTGCATTATCTCTCCTCAATTAACCCAATAGTCTTGTTATGATACTATTCTTTTTATTTTATAGACAAGGAAACTAAGACCAAGGGAAGGTAACTTATCTTTCCCAAGGTCAAATTATCAGAACCTGGGATGGAATTCTGTTCTGACTTCAGAAACTGATTTCTTAACCATTACACTATGCCAATTCATTCATTCACTCAACAGGTATTTAATCAGCACCAATTATGTGTTAGCACTGTTCTAGGCACTGGGGATACAGCAGTCAGAAAGTCTTCAACCAGAGGAACATAACACTATGTGCACCTCCTGAAAGAAGAAGACCTCTAGGGATCATGACATAACACTTGCTAGCAGGAGCAGGGATCTAAAAATGTGAGAGCTCCAAACTTGAGTACATTGAGTGTATAAAAAACTCAAGCCATGAGGCAAAGGGGCAATGGTAAAGTTTGAGCTTAACACTGGTTTTAAAAGGGCTCTGTCTTCTTAGTATAGGCTGTGGCCCATGCTCCAATGCTTGAGTTAAGGAAGATGTCCCATTCATCTTTATAATTCTGTGGAGGTCAACCACCTAGGGCTCCCTAACCGTAAGTCAACCTTACAATACTCAAGAATCCTATGTCTGCTTGCCTTTTTTTTTTTTTTTTTGCCATTAGCAGCTGATATGTGGTCTCTGAAAGTAAGGTGCCCAAGCTGGTCTCTGGAAGTAAGGCACCCAGGCTGGTCTCTGAAAGTAAGGAGCCCAGACCGGTCTCAGGAGGTAAGGTGCCCAGACCAGTCTCAGGAAGTAAGGTGCCCAGACCAGTCTCAGGAAGTAAGGCGCCCAGACCAGTCTCAGGAGGTAAGGCGCCCAGGCTGAGATCTCAGGGGTAAGAGTCTGTTGGAGGGCTGGACACTGCATAACCTCCAGACTCTGGTCAGGACACTACAGTGTCCTTGGCCCGGGAGGACACACAGTGTCCTCCACCCGTAAAGGTGTCCGGCTGGTGGTTGTCTTGTGTTTTGTCGTGTTGGTGTCAGGACTGTTTGTTTTGTCTTTTTTGTCTTGTGTTTGTCTGTCATATTTGGGCCCTGTGTGTGTATTATTTGTTGAGTTTTGATTTGCCAAGGTTTTTGTCAGTTTGTTGTCACTTTGCTGAAATCCTCTTGGAGGACATTGAGTGGTTCTTCCCTTCCTGTTTAATCTTTGACTGTGTGATTGGATTACTGAGTTTTTTTTAATCAAGATTCCTTGCAAGGTTTTGCCTGTCCTGGAATAACGCTCTGTGTGTAACCTGTCCCTCCCTGACTAAGCATTTTTTTCCCCCAGGTCAACGCCGGACTGTAGGATAACTTTCCCCTCACAGCCCCTGGAATATTAATCTTGTTTCCTTTGTCCAACATGAGTGCCATTTCTGTTTTGCTGAAACATGGGTTGAAAATCCTGTCCTGGGATGTGGAAAAGGGAGGCCCCCATCAGGGGACTTAGAGGCAGTGTTCCTGTTATCTGCTCAGATCCCAAAACTGTAAGAGTACTTGTTCACTGAAATGGTGTAAGTACAGATGTTTGTTTGATATTTTGTTTGTTTGCCTGGGTATAATTATTTGTTCATGTGTGGAAGTCTGTGAGAAGAAAAAAGAAACATTTAATTTGTTTAAGGCTGAGTGCTCTGACACATAGCAAATCGCCCCGAGTAGCCACTGGGATTTCTTTTTCCCAGGGGTGTTTGCTCTCTGTCAGAGGGGGAATCGGCCCGCCTAACAAAATTTCTATCTATGTTTATTAATTTGAAGGAATAAAATTGTAACAATTGTGGTCCAAAGAGGTTTAAAGCAGGGACCAAATTTTAAAGTTAACTATTTATAAGAAGGAAGCTGGAGCTGGCAAAGTCACCAAGTCTGCCCAGCAAGCTCAAAAACTAAATGAATCTTATTTCTGATACCTGCTGCCACCCAGTCTTAATCAGTAGTGGAGAAACGGTCTCAGAAGTGTTTGTCTCAATTGGCCATTTAAGTTTGATGTGATTAATGATTACAGTACATTGCAAAATCTTTAGAAGAAAAGGAAAATATTTTGTGGGCCACTTGGTCCTTGTGTGTGTGTATCAACCCTTAAGTTATAGTTTTAAAATCAGCAATTTTAATGGAAACACACTCAAGCAGAGGGGCTTTTCAGAAAGGTCAGGGAGTCTGATTGAAGTGTAAGGGTCACTGGTTCCCCCCATGCCACCTTCATTGGCAGGAGACAAGCGCTTTTCCCAGTGGGAACAGAGAGTGGACTGCCAGATGAAAACGCCTCGGTGGGAGCCTTCCTTCGCCACCTGGGACCCTCGCCGCGCTCCCTGCCTCCACCCACCCGGTGTCCATCCCCTCCAGGGGTTGTTTTGAGTAGCTGTTGGAGGCAGCAATGAAGAGGGAAATACCCTTGTGACCCCCTGTGCCCCAATGAGACCCAAGAACCCCCGGCAACTCCTTGGACACTTTTCACCGCGTTCTGTTAGGGGGCTTAAAGGCATGTTCTGTTAGGGGGCTTAAAGAAGGCACAGCTAGTAATTCCCCCATTCCCCTTTTCAGGCTTATCAGAATCTGAGATCCTTATCTGTAGGAAAAATGTGGCCTTTTGAATTTCAAGCAGCTGGAGGCCTGGGAACAGGGTGATGGGCCTGCTCCCTCCTCCCTCTGCCTTTTTCTAAATATTTTAAGTAATAGAAGGTTTGAAAGTTAATTTGAAATTATGAAGGTTTTTGTAAAGGTTGTACATGTGATGAGAAAGGGGAACAGAGAAAGAAAGAAAAGGCCAGCAGCAAATAGGAAGGAATTAGTATGCCTATTGTAGGAAGCAGGGGCACTGCAAGAGAGAATGTCCTGGCAGGTTACCTAGAGAAGGAAAAGGGGAGACTCAGACTCCAAGGGTCTTTAACTTAGAGAAAGAGAACTGACAGGACCGGGGCTCCTTTCCATTGAGCCCCCAGGAGCCCAGGGTAACCTTACAAGTGGGGGGCAATCCTGTTAGTTTCCTGGTGGACACTGGGGCAGCCTATTCAGTCTTGACAGAGCCGATGGGACCCGTAACCTCTAAGAAGACATCAATCCAGGGAGCCACCGGACAAATTGCCTGTTTTCCTTGGACATCAAAAAGGACTGTAGACCTCAGAAGGACATGGTAATGCATTCATTTCTGATCATGCCAGAATGCCCATACCCCCTGTGTAGACGTGACCTCCTACAGAAACTATTTGGACGTGCCACCATATCCTTTGAGGGGGACGGAGCGGGAATTCCTACGGGCAGTTGGATACTGCCACCTGTCGATACCGGGGCTCACGGAGATTGCTAAACCTCTGTACTCAAGTACTAGGAGAATGCATCCACTGAACTGGACAGAAGTGGAACAACGGGCCTTTGAGGAGCTAAAGAAGGCTCTCATCTCAGCACCTGCCCTAGGCTTGCCAGACGTCACGAAGCCCTTCCACCTCTACGTGAGTGAGGTAAGGGGCATTGCCAAAGGGGTTCTCACTCAGACTCTAGGTCCCTGGAAGAGACCTGTTGCCTATCTGTCTAATAGACTAGACCCTGTGGCAGCAGAGTGGCCAGCATGCCTCCGGGCAGTGGCCGCCACAGCATTGCTGGTGAAGGAGGCAGATAAGCTGACTCTGGGCCAGGAAGTAGCCCTGACAACACCCCATGGTGTGGAGGCCCTCCTTCGAGGTGCTCCGGAGAGATGGATGTCAAACACCAGGGTCACCCAGTGCCAAGCTCTTCTCCTGGACCAGCCCTGCGTCCGGTTCCATAAGACACTGGCCATCAACCCTGCCAGCCTGCTTCCAGATGATGATCCAGAGGAACCTATTCAGGACTGCACAGAGGTAACAGACACAGTACAAACGGCTCGCCCAGACCTGACAGATGCCCCGCTATCATCACCAGACAAGGTACTGTTCACGGTTGGGAGCAGTTATGTTCAGGCTGGCATCCTATATGCAGAGCAGCGGTAGTAGCCCTGGACCGCACCATTTGGGCGCAGTCCCTGAATAGGGGAACCACGGTACAAAAAGTCGAACTTTTGGCCTTAATCCAGGCCCTTTGATGGGGACACAGTGCCATCATCCGGGAAAGAGGGTTACCAACTGCAGCAGAAAAGGACATTAAAAATAAGGAAGAGATTTTAGCCTTATTAGAGGTCATCTGGTTCCCAAGGGCAGTTGCAATAGTGCACTGCAAAGGACATCAGAAAAGGAAGACAATTGAAGCCAGAGGAAATAGAGCCACAGACCAAACTGCTAAGGAAGCCGCCCTAAAACAAGTGGGGCCTTTGCAAGTTTTAGTAACCCTGCGGGACCCCGACCTACGACGGACCCCCTCCTACACCAAACAAGAGGAGGAATTGGCAGAACAGAAGCAAGCCATTAAAGGACCGGATGGTGGGTGGACCCTACCAGATGATAGACTGTTGGTCCCAGAGGCTCTAGGTCGGACGTTAGTTGCCCAGTTACACCAGGCTACCCACTTGGCATCACCAAGACTTCTGAACTTCTGTGAGGCAGGTACTACCAAGCTTAGATATGATAATTAAAAGCATAGTCACTAGAAGTAATGTCTGTGCACAGGTAAATGCTAAGCAAGGTAAGAGGGTCCTACTGAAAATTTGGGCCCTGCGGAAATTCCCCAGGAGAGCATTGGGAGGTGGATTTCACAGAGATTAAGCCACCAGCGTCAGGGTATAAGTATCTTCTAGCTCTCATAGACACCTTCTCGGGTTGGGTTGAAGCATACCCCACTAGGACAGAAACTGCCTCTAAAGTTGTCAAGAGATTACTCCAGGAGATTATACCTAGATTCGGGCTGCCAGTAGTCATAGGATCAGATAACAGCCCCACCTTTGTAGCCAAGGTATCTCAAAGTATAACTCAAGCCTTAGGCCCAGAATCTGGACAGGCATAAGCAGGACTCTAAAAAGTACATTAACTAAATTTGTCCTAGAAACCGGTGAAAACTGGACCAACCTCCTGCCCTTCGCTCTCTTATGGGCCATGTGTACCCTCTACCGGGAGGGGTTCCTCCCTTCTTTTTGAGATCATGTATAGTAGACCTCCCCCCATCCTTTCCAGGGTCAGGGAGAAACTGAAAGCTGGAATTCATAACCATTACCTTACTCAAGTCCTTACAGGCTCTGCAGTATATCCAGAGAGCCACCCATAAGCTTGTTCGAGATGCACTGCCAGTGCCCACCGCGGATCCTGTACATCCCTTCCAGCCCGGGGACTCAGTGTAGATAAAGAAGTTCACTGCCCAAGGACTCACCCCAACCTGGAAGGGACACTACACTGTTATCCTGAGCACGCCCACGGCTGTTGAAGTGGACGGCACCCAGACCTGGCTACACCACTCCCAGCTCCTGCACCAGGAAACGGCCTGGATCCTGGCAACCAGCGGCCTCACCCGTGAGATCCCTAGCCTGGGCTCCACGCAGGCCAGGAGGAGACTCGACACCTGAAGGAGGGGAACTGGACTTCAGTGAGGACAGTACTGATGGGGACTGTGTTACAAGGGGCCTTGGTAACTGTAAGAACATTTTTGCTAGGCAGTGAGAAAGTCCAGGGCTAAGTAAGGCTAGATGTGCTAGGGGATGGGAGAGCAGGAACAGAACAGAGAATGCCCTTAAAGGAAGTAAGATGAGTCCATGATTTGACTCATGCACCTAAAATCAGTGGGGAATGAAATATGGTAGCAACCATACTTAGGTAAAAACTGCTGTTTGAATTTTAACCCTGCTATTCTGGCTTCTGTACACACTTGCTTGCTTGGACAATAGGGTGGTTACCTAAGCTTCCAGACTGAGACCTGGAGACTCACAGAGGTAATTTTCCTGTGCCTGTGGACCAGGACTATAGGAGATTGATTCCCACTGACTCAGTAGCTCCAGGAGTAGAAACTGTAGATAACCTTTAGAGATTACTGACTCCGCTTGGGTCTGCTTCTGTAAAAACCTGCTTTCCCAAGATAGGGCCACATTCCAATAATGTCCACCAGGGGCTGGGAACCCCCCCTGCAGGCTGTCCCAAGACTTTAGAATTTAGAACAAAGGAATTTTTTTGTGGTTTGGACCTTTTAAAGGACTGCCTACACCTGGGACAGCACGGTCGTGTGGACTCCACCTGCGTGCGGTGCTCTCACAGCCGTCCTGGCCAATTCAATAAATCCTTGCCTGCTTTTTTAATCAGTTAGCAGCCTCCGGTGGTCTTATTTTTGACTCCAGGGTTCGACCCCACAACAGAGGTCAACCACCTAGGACCCCCTAACCGTAAGTCAACCTTACAATACTCAAGAATCCTATGTCTGCTTGCCTTTTTTTTTTCCCCATAAGCAGCTGATATGTGAAGTTCACAGTTCCCTGAAAGGAACCCTGAGGGCAGGTCGCAGATGGGGCTTAGCTCATCCATCCTATAGATACATTTGTCCCTTATAAAGGGCAAAGGAGATAGATCAAAGGACACCTGTGCCCATTTGCTAGCTATGGAGATCCGGGTAAGCTGGAAAGGAAGGAGGAGGAGGGGATTGGGGTAGGCTAGAGCTGTGCCATGATTTATTGGCTTGTTTTTCTCCTGCACTTCTGTTTACCCAGCTGGGCCTGCTGCTGCCCAGGGCGCCAGCATGTGCACGGCCACTCTGGCCAGCCTTTGGAGTGGTGTCATAGAGAACTGTGGACCTGGCAAAACTGAGGCAGCAGAATATTGTTTTATGTTTGCAATTTCCCTGCCTAACTGGGCCTTTTCTCACCTCCATGAGTGAACCTTGAGGACATTATGATAAGTGAATGAACCAGTCACAAAAGACAAATACTATTATGATGCTACTTACATAAGGGATCTAGGGTAGTCAAATTAATAGAGACAGAAAGTAGTATGGTGATTGCTAGAAGTGTTTAATGTGTACAGAATTTCAGATTGGGAAGATGAAAAGAGTTCTGGAGCAGATGGCCAAATAACAATGTGAATTTACTTACACTTAAGTAGTAAATTTTATGTTATATAAATGTTACTACTGTTTTTTTTAAATTAGTGTTCTAGAATTGATGTAATTAAGAATATATGCATGAAGAATGAGAGAGAAAAAAATAAAAGTCATGGCAAATAGATGAGTGCCCCAATGAAAACTTTGCTGGGATTCTACTATATTCTCCCCTACTCTGAGAGAGCAGCTGATTTCCATAAAACGGAGAGGGAGAGAGAGAGGGAGAGAGAGAGAGAGAAAGAGAGAGAGAGAGAGAGAGAGAGAGAGAGAGAGAGAGAGAGAGAGAAAGAAGAAGAAGAAGAAGAAGGAAGGAGGAGGAGGAGGAGGAGGAGGAGGAGGAGGAGGAGGAGGAGAATTGCCTAGGGCTCTCAGTGTAAAACAAAAGATAAAAAAGAATGGAGGTTTGAAAATGCAGCCAGCAAGGAAAGAAGGCTACCATCCTTAGGTTATGGTCATCTGGGGTGAGGCCTGAAGTCTATTTGGCCAAAACTCCAGCCTGGGAGGAAGACCTTAGATGGAAAGAAGGTAATTGGAGCTGGCCTGAGGTAAAAATTGCAGATTCACAAATGCAGTCAGCTCCTTAACCCTTCACCATTTCTAAGGCAGAGTGGCTGGGACCAGCCTCTCCTTTACCTCCAATCCCACTCCCTCCAGGCTCCACAGGGCCCCTCAAGGCTGCCTTTCTACTTCAGCTGGGTTGCCTGATTTCCCTGGATAAGAGATTGTGGAGTCAGGGCTTCCATTCCTCACATACCTGCCTCACAAGACCATCCAGGCTCCTGCACACAAGGCCCCTGTCCATGTGGACACACCTAAGTCCAGGAAGGACACAAGCTGTAGGGATCCCAGCCTAGGCATGGAGGTAATTAGGCACATCTTCTGTGCTCCTGAAGTAATGTTTATTTGTCTTTCAATTTCTGCCAACCAAAAATAGCTTGGGCTGTGATTTACCATCACACAGTTATGTCATACTTCCTTACTGCTCTTATGACCAAGAAAGACTCCAGGCACAGTAGCCATATTATGTCCCAGCAAACTCCTGCTCAAGTTAAGTCACTATTTATGGTCCCTGTTGCTGGTCAAACATGACAACCAAGGGTATTTGCTGTTTTAGGGGCACATTTTAAGGCAAATGAAAAAAAATAATGAATATACCTATTTTCTGACTGAAATTTGCTTCTGTCTTTTTACCCTCTCCTGGCAAATATGCTTTATGTTTATTTAAACAGCCCTTAATAAAAATGTACAGCTGCAAAGCATCTTATGACTCAACACTTTCTGGTTAAGAAAATTGTCCATAACCATAATTGACTTTCCTATTCATAACAGAATATTATTTTTCATCAATGCAAGGCTGTGGCCCAATATGTGAATGTTATAAATGCAATGGAGGCTTATCTGAGGTTGAGAGCACTTCACTCATTCCTTCAGTCAATCAGCAAGCTTGTTTTGTAGACTTATTTTGTGGGGTTTAGGACCTTTTGAAACAGAGGGGAAAGCATGTAGTGAGACATAAGAGTGTGACAGTACACTGATATGATAAGGCTAGACATTGCAACCACAGTTTGACAATTTGTCATGATTGGATGTAAAGTGTGACATAAGTAATTTGTTACTGATAATAGTGGATGTACCAAATTGCTGAATGATTTACTTAGGTATAAAGTGTAATGGTTTCATGGTTATCCTTACAATAGCAGCATTATTCTTACTTGTTTGCATTTCAATATGTCCCAATGAGAGTTAGAGAAAAGGGTCCAATTCATAGTCAACATGCTAAGAATTGTGTATTCTCTGAGTACCCTCATGTGAGTATCATATGTCAGTTGTATCACAGTTTAGAATTATTGGAGTGGCCCACAAGGTGTGTGTTATGTGGGGAGAGATGAATGTAGGGAGGCAGGATGCATAGGTGCAGCTTTTCAGAGCTTGAGTAAACACATTTTTAGCTGGATTGTACCCAATTTTTGCAGAGCTAATTGCTGTTGATATCATAAAGCTACTCCATACTGTCCATTTATCAGGTTCCAGTATCTCTGCCAATTACAGAGATGGGATTTTAGGTAGTGACTGTCAGCTCATGCTTGTGAATTTAGCCTAACTTGGAGAACCCCTAATTATACTTCTCGTAATCAATTACTTCTAGTACTGGCTGCATTGCATGTTGAGCTCCATAGAAATGAGAATGTAACCCAAGAGGCAATTTCCAGATTAGGTTTCATGGAAAGATTGTACTGGGGACCTATTGTATCTGTCTTGGAAAACAGATGGGAATTCTCAGTAATGAGGCAAACAGAAATGGAAGTTAATAATAATGAACTTGATATGTTATCTCTACTGGTTGTGTGGGAGGCTGTTGGGGGTATAGAGAAGGGATGCCTAGGTTGCCTTACTTTTCCAATGTAAAATGGATTTCTGGAATTAACCAGAAGATATCAGGGTTAATACCTCACATGCAAATAAAATAAGTGATTGGCTTGGTGTTTTGGTTTGAAAGGTACAAAATGTTTCCCTGCCTCTGAAAATACTTTGATACTGGTGCTTGATTTTCTAATTTTAGAAATTGTGGTGGAATCATATTTAAAAACAAAACAAAACTATGCATTATTATTTTAACTATTTTTCTTTTCTCCAAAATGTATGCTTTGGGAAAGGAGGACTTAAAAAAGAAAAAGAAGCACATTCAGGAATGAACTGGAAGTTTTGTTAGAATTGTTGTTAGGAAGACCAGTTGTGTGTAGATGCGACCTCAGTAATTAATCAGTTAGCATCTAGCAGCCAAATAGCTGATGGTAGGGAGGAGATCCTCTCCTTTGAGAAGGGGAAAATGACTCCCTTCTGACTGAAAAAGCACCATCCCAGACCTTGCTGCTGACATGCAGATGTACATCTGGCTGTAGTCTCTCATTCCCTGCTAGCCTTTGCCAAGCTATGTGGAACAGAAATTCAGTTTCTCCACATGTAAAGAGACAGAGAGAAATTGAATAGTTAGATAGTTAAAATTCTGAGCACTGGCTAGGAGAAGGAACATGCCCAAAGCAATAAAAAGGCTTTCACTTAAAAACTGTGGCTGAAGAAAGATTTGAGCAATTTAAACAACTGGCAGAGTTGATTGGAGTAAAGGGAGTAGGAGTCTCAAAGCCTTGAACAAGCCTTGATACTCTATAGACAAGCCAAGAAATATTTAAGTTGTGTTAACTCTATTCAAGATTGATGAACAAGATAGAATAAATGCTTGATAAAAATTGAAGAGATTTATTTGCACATAGGTGTCTATGTTTCTATAAATCTTGTTCTAAATTTTATGTAGAGTTGTTTTAAATGCAGTTTTATTTATAAAAAATGGAAGTATAATTGAGTGGGGAAAATGAGCTCTGTTTTCTCTCTCTGAGCTATCCAACCTAAGGGAAGCCTGTCATTCTGTCAAAGTGGTGACAACTTATCCAAATTGCAGGTCTAGCACATAGGAGGAAAATAACACGATTTGAAGTTTCATCTTCAAAACTTCATAACCCAAAACTCATAAGTGACAGCAAATACTGAAGTGCCTCAAATACAAATACTTTGTATTAAACACCGCAGCCTTCTTTAGAAATGAAAATGTCCCTGGGAAGGTTAACATATAAAATTACTGGTAATCTTAATATAGTGATTCCCCCAAACTGAGTATTTGTCAGAATCATCTGACACCACACATCTTTTATTTATATGGAAAACTTTAAAAATAAAGGAAAGTACAGAGAAGAATGTAGCAAATACTTGTGTTCTTGCCACACAGATTGGAAATACATTATTTATTTATTTTATCTCCCATTTTCTTAAATAAAAAGAAAAAATACTACAGGAAGATTGAAGTTCCTTTTATCTCACACTTCCAGTCAACCCATTTACCTTAATTTGGGATATTTTCTTCAAGGCCTGGAAAATACATTATATGGTTATGTATGTGGTGTTTTTACTCAATATTATGTTCTTGAGATTAGCCCATGTAGGTGCATATTGATCTAGTTCATTTAAACTGCTGAACAATAACCTGTAGTACAACCAGGGAACATTTGATTTATTCATCCCTCAATTGATGAATATTTAGATTGTTTCCAATTTTTTACTATTAAAAACAAACAACTTGCAATGAACACTGGTGTCCATGTGTCTTAGTATACTAAGTGGGAATTTCTCTAGGCTATGCATCTTTTAGAAAGTAGTTGAAGGATTGCTGAGTTAAAGAGTATGCACACTTAGTTTTTCTGGGTCTTGGCAGGTTGCTTTTCAAAATGGCTTTACCAAATAACTCTCTCACTAGTGGTCTATGTGTTCCTATTGACAACTTTTGAGTTTTATTTTTTTTTTTGCCAATCTTACAAGTAAAAATAGTATCTTTTTTTAAAATTTCTCTGAACACTAGTGAAGTTGTGTAATTGCAATTTCTTCTGTCCTTGCCTGTTGATATGCTTTACCCACTTTTATTTCTGGTTGTTTGCCTTTTTAAAACTGATTTATTATATGTCTTTTGGATGCTGTTTCTTTTTCAATTTTATGTGTGGCAAATGTCTTGGTTACTATACGGCTTCTTTTTAACTTTATAGTGTTATTTGATCTATAGACATTTTAATGTTTAATGCAGTTACATTTATCAATCTTTTCTATGAAAGGTTGTGAAGTTTTTCTGTGTATGTGATTAATGAGTTCTTCCTTATTCTGAGATCATAAAAGTATTCTATATTTGCACCAAAGTGTCACTAAATGTTAAATTTGCTTTTAACATTTAGCTATTCATTTTGAATGGATTCTTAAGTAGGGTTTAAAGAAGTTATCTAATTATATATTTTCTCACATGGATAACTTTAACACCATTTATTGAATAGTCTCTATCATTTATCATCCATGATTTATAATCTACCTCTGTCATATACCCATTTCTCATAGATTTACATGAATTCCTTTGGGGCATTTTTTATATTTCAGTGATCTATTTGTTTATACACTTGTTAATACCATACTGTTTTCGTTGCTATAACATTATAATAAATCTTGATAATCCGCACCCTCCCCCATTGCTCTTCTTCAAAATTGTTTTGTTTTTATTGGTGCCTACTCTTATGTGTAAATTTTAGGATCAG
The DNA here is from genome assembly GCF_027574615.1 of Eptesicus fuscus. Lineage (NCBI taxonomy): Eukaryota > Metazoa > Chordata > Mammalia > Chiroptera > Vespertilionidae > Eptesicus > Eptesicus fuscus. The sequence continues at coordinate 108,590,104 of NC_072473.1, forward strand.
CTTGCAAAGACTGATTTTTAAAATCCTGTTACTTTTGATTGAACTTGAATTAAATTTATAGAACAATCTGAAGAGAATTGCCATCTGTATGTCAAATCTTACACGATCATGCTATAGCTCTCCTTTTTGAGGTTACCTTTTTCTAAACTTTTTCCTTTCAAAATAATTATAGATTCACAATAAGATGAAAATTTAGTACGGAGACATCCCCTGTACTGTTTATCCATTTTCTCACAGTGGTTACATCTTAGTTGTTAAACAGATTTATTAAGGTACAATTGATACACACATTAAAAAACTGGGCATATTTAGCCTGCTCACTGTGGCTCAGTGGTTGAGCGTCAAGCCATGAACCAAGGGGTCACTGGTTCAATTCCTGGTAAGGGCATATTTTCGATCCCCAGTAGGGAGCATGCAGGAGGCAGCCAATTGATGATGTTTCTATCTCTCTATTTCTCTTCCCCTCTCTCTCAAATAAATTAAAAAAACTGAACATATTTAATTTATACAATTTGATGAGTTTGAATATATTCATATACCTTTGAAACCATCACTGTAATCAGATAATAAGCATATCTAGCACTTCTGAGGAGGGAGGGTCTGTGACTGATGAACTCTCTTAGTCTTTGAAAATTTTTTATTTTAATTACTCTCACTCATGAATGACAATTAAACTATATAAAATTTTAAGTTAATGGTTATTTTCCCTCAGCACTTTGTAAATATCATTCCACTGTCTTCTGAGCTCTATTATTGCCAATGTAAAATCTATTATCTATTTTCATTATTTCTTATGTCAGTTTTTGTATGTAGTCTGTCTATTTTCTCTGGTGGTTTTTAAAGTTTTCTATTTGTTTTCACTATGGTGTGTCTGGGTTTTTATTTATTTTATTTATCTTAAGATTTTGGCTTCTTTGGTTTGAGTTTCTATTGTCTTAATACAAACTACACTCATAATACATTGTTTTCAATGTGCAGATTCCATTTTTTTAAAAGTGGATCATGATCTTAAAGACTTTTACAAAGCAGTTATTCTAATAATTATTATTGTCCCCAATCTTTAATGGTTGTCTTATCTATATAAAATTCAACATTCTTTTTGGAAGGGAGTTCTTTAGTGAGCCTTTCTAAAGCATTCAATTTTCATAGAAATAACTCTTCATTTTCACATCTGCATATCATCAATGTACAAAATATTTGTTTAAATTCCATAGTACAAGACCAGGGAAAAACACAACTGGCTCTTGGTAAATACAAATCTCAACTAGTTTGAGGAAAAGCACATGGATTTGCTAGAGATTAGCCTACTACCTTCAAACATCCAGCATGGCATGGACACCAGTCAATATATTTTACAGAAGGAATGGAAAGAGTTGATTAATCAGGACAGTACATAAAGAGGTTAGATATGAGAACATCTAATGTATTGAGCACTTACTATGGGCCAAGTACTGATTTAGGATATGGGGGTATAGTAGTGAATAAGATAGACAAGGCTTTTCCTCTCAGGTAATGAGGGGAAGATAAAAAGTAAATATATAAATAAATAAGAAAATTAATTTCAGATAATAACAAGTACTATGAAGGCAATAAGACAGGGCAATGAAATACAGAATGATTGAGGAGTAAGAGGCTATTGTGACTTTAATTATGATGGTAGAAAGTGAATACAACAATAAATATAGAGATAATAGGATAGATTTAAACTGTATGTTAGAGATAGATTTGAAATATACATTATATGGGGGCAGAAGGTAAAGAAAATAGAAGAAGTCAAATTGATACCTTCTTTGGTGCTTGAGTGTGCATGGTGATGTCATTTTCTGAAGTATGGAAGAATTTAATTGGAGTATTTGGGGGGACAAAATTAAGGGTTCTCTTAGTCACATTTAATTTCAGATTCTGTGACAGACATACAAGTGGAATTCCAAGAAGACAATTGAATATATGAATCTAGAACTCAAGAGGAAATGTCAAGATTTTAGATATAAACATATATATACTGTTTGAAGCCATAGAATTGTATGAGATAGAAGAGGGGTCAATAGAGAGAGGGAAACAACAAAAGGGACCGAGAAGAAACAGCAATCAAGGTAGGAATAAAACCAGGAATTTATCCTATTATGATGATTGGACAAGCAAGTAAAGATATACATATACAAGTATACTCATCATAGTATTTTTTATACTAGCAGGAATTAGAAATAAATGTCCATAGGGAGATGACTAAAGAAATCATGGTGCATATACACTATAGAATATATTAGGCAGACCTTAACATGATGCAAAAATTAATACTTATTGACATACAAAGAAGCACATAACAAATTATTGCATGAAAGAGCAGATTGCAAAATAGCATATATAGTATGAGCCCATTAATGTAAAATTATATTTGTGTATGTGTTTGTGTGTATATGTAAACTGGGCATGAGGGTAGAAGTTTTGTTTTTTTAACTTTTTTATTAATGTATCCCGTAGAATCTAAAAGTGCTTAGCCCCCAGTAAGTACTAATAAATATATTTGAAAGAATGAATGAATAAATGAATGAATTTTGAAAACTGCTCATCAAAATGTTCAGTGTTATCTCTGGGTTTTAAGATTAAGGCTATTTTCCTTTCTTTTTTATCTTGCTTGAATTTTTTTGCAATGAATATACATTCTTTTTATAGGAAGAAAATTCTTTTAATTTTTTAAACCACCCTACCCTCATCAGTTACCTATGACTTCCAAGTACCCCTATTTGGCTGAATTCAGAACAAAGCAGTTGCTTTGTAATTGTAAATCCATATTTGGGTAGGAAGATCAGAATGATAGCAAAAGATATGTTGGCTCTTGAAGAGCTGGAGGCAGAAAAGTGAACTAGGAGGTAAAGATCAACAGGATCTTCAGTGAAGAAAGACTTGTGCCTTGGAGGAAAGAAAGGAGTTAAGCTGAGTTTTTCAAAGCAGAGCTGCATAACATCAGCTGAGAGTCCCTTGCAAGACCTGACCTGGGGGAGAGGAGCTTGTGTCACTCAGCACAGTGAGTTTTGAAATCTAAATTATTTGTTTAAAATACATTTTTATTGATTTCAGAGAGGAAGGGAGAGGGAGAGAAAGGTAGAAGCATCAATGATGAGAGAGAATCATTGATCGGCTGCCTCCTGCATGCCCCTTACTGGGGATCAAGCCGCAACATGGGCATGTGCCCTGACTAGGAATCAAACCTGTGACCTCCTGGTTCATAGGTTAATGCTTAACCACTGAGGCACACCAGCCGGGCGAAATCTAACTTCTTGACTCAAAATTGTGGATGGACGTAGGACTTAATAAAAGAGTCAAGCTGTGATTTCAAGATTGTGTGGTCTGGTATAGAAATGCCTCATCCCCTTTGGTGGTGACAGTGAAATATGACAAAAGCCTCCTGTTTGAAGAAATCCTTGATTCTCTATTTTTTCTGAGGCTGTAAGAAAAGAAAATTGTATTATGTTCTTTCAATAACTGATTGGACATACTTTGGGACTTAATATGTGTGTTTTCCCAAACACTATTCTCCCCAATATCATCCTCATCACCAGAAGATCACTAGATTTTTTTCCAGCGTGGAAAGTTAATCTCCTGCTAGCATTTCTCCTATACTGTAGTATGCTAAGTGAGTGCTCATTTTCTTCCTGGCCTTGAGTTACAAAATGCTGTCTTCTGTTGCCCAAGTGTTGGAAAGTGCAGACTCCGGGAAAAGGGTGGTGGTAGATAGAAATAAAATACAGGATGCCCAGTTAAAACTGAATTTCAGATAACCAATTAATTTTTAAATATAAGTATAACCCAGATATTGCATGAAACACACTTATGTCAAATAATTTGTTGTTTTTTTTACCTAAAATTCAAATTTTATTGGGTGCTTTTAAAAAATATATTTTTATTGATTTCAGAGATGAAGGAGAGAGAGAGAGAGAGAGAGAGAGAGAGAGAGAGAGAGAGACATCAGTGATGAGAGAGAATCATTGATTGGCTGCTTCCTGCAAGCCCCACACTGGGGATTGAGCCTGCAACCTCGGCATGTACTCTTGACTGGAATTGAACACAAGACCTTTTGGTCCTCAGGCCAACACTCTATCCACTAAACCAAACCGGCTAGGGCTAATTGGGTGGTTTTTGTTGTTAAATCTGGCAACCCTAGTGAGAGGGGAAAAACCTGCCTTGTGATACAAGCATTTTTTTAGCACTGTTCATCTAAAATTTATCATATTTTAGATGAACTTCCAATTTACAAAAGGGGAAAAAAATAACTGATTAAATCAAGATTAGACAGAAAATCAGTCCTAGGGCTGAAAATTTAAGTTTTCAAGTTCTCCAACACATGATCTAATTCAGTGATCTTTTCATCAGTAGTTTATTGCCTAGAAAGAATCAGGATTAGAATGATCACAAAAGCATATGTTCCCATGAAATGTAACATTTAAAAACAATCTAAAGGCAATGACTTAAAGTTTTAATTTTCTTCAGACCATGGGCATGATATTATTTTGTCTCTAAGATAGTGTCAAAGTGTGGTCCCTGAACTACCTATATCAAAATCATCTGGGAAGTAGTATATAAATTCAGAAAGTGAAAATAATTGATCCTTTTAAGGATTGAGCCTATGAATTTTGTCTCACTGGCACCACAATCACTTTCTCCTTAATCTCCAGAGCCTTTAGTTCCAATAATAGCTTTTATCTGGAGGATCTCAATGGCAGAAGGCTTGTTGGTTCTTTTTAAGATTTTGTTTTCTCCATTTCACATTATGAAAGTAAAATTGTTACAAGGTAGAATTATTAAAAAGCAAAAGTAGCCCTGGCTGGTATAGCTCAGTAGTAAGAGCATCAGCCCTTGAACCCAAATGGTTTTGGATTTGATTCCCTGTCAAGGGCAATCAGGTTTGATCCCTTGCCCTGGTCAGGCACTTGCAGGAGGCAAAGGTCTCTCTTTCCCTCTCTCTCTTTCTGTTTCCCCCTCCCTCCTTCCCTTCCATTCTCTCTAAAAATCAGTGTGTGTGTGTGGGGGGGGGGGGGGTAGCAAAAATGAAGAGGAATTTGATACCTTTCCCAACACACCAAATGAAGGAATCCAAAAGAACTATTAATGTAAGAGAATGGATGATTGACCTGGCCTATATTATACCAAATTTAAATTTATCTTGGAAGCAGAAGTCTCTATCACCTTTGTCTTGTCTTGTTGCCTAGCCATCCCATAAAATTTACTCTTTACTTTTCCTGGTCCTGACTCCAAAGAAACTAACCATATCTTTTTTTTTTTTATTGATTTTTTACAGAGAGGAAGGGAGAGGGATAGAGAGCTAGAAACATAGACGAGAGAGAAACATCAATCAGCTGCCTCCTTCACCCTCCCCACTGGGGATATGCCGGCAACCAAGGCACATGCCCTTGACCTGAATCGAACCTGGGACCACTGAGCCAAACCGGTCAGGGCGAAACTAACCATATCTTAATAATATAGTACAGAGCCACAGTGTAATTGCCCCAGGTCAATAGTATACCCTATCAGATTGGAGAGAAGAATTTATTGTCAAAAATTAAAAAGAGCTCGGCCGGCATGGCTCAGTGGTTGAGCATTGGCCTATGAGCCAGGGTCACAGTTCGATTCCCGGTCAGGGCACATGACCGGGTTATGGGCTCAATCCCCAATGTGGGGCATGCAAGAGGCAGCTGATCAGTGATTTACTCTCAACATTGATGTTTCTATCTCTTTTTCCCTCTCCCTTCCTCTCTGATATCAATAAAAAATATTTTAAAAAATTTAAAAAGAATGAGGTCAAGAAGTACAACTTGACTTTCAAAGCGTCCCTAGGACATGTGTATAACCAGAATGACTATTTAAATTGAGGAATTACTATTATTATGTATTAGAGCAAAACAAGTGTGTTCAATCAACCTTTCATTTCACATTTATAGCAAACAGTCTCACATTCAGACAATTCCTTAATCACACACAAATAAAAATAACGTAAATAGTTTGGTAATTTACCCCATGCTACTAAAATGCAAGTAACCTAAGATGGCTCGGCTATGGTGATCTCATCTAATTTTATCACCAGGGACTCCATTCTTTTTAGTTATTCTTATGTGCTGCCAGTTGATACTTGCCTAAATATTTCCTTCATACTCAGAACATTATAGTTACTTTTTCAGGCTTCAAATATTTCCAACTAATTCTAGAAATTCAAGAGGCATGCATGAAACTCTGACAGCTGTAGTTGAGACCAAAAATAGTCAGGCCTGCTCTAGGAGACACATTAAGCAAACAGAACCAGGAGTTTGAAGGTGACAGCTGAATAGGCATCAATAGCAAACTGCCAGGTGCCCAGTTGATCCAGAAATGGGGATAGACAGATTCTATCTCTAGAAATAGCACAGAAGATGCCAATAACTTATGGGATATACTACTTGATAGTATAAGTCTTCCTTTCCATTTTCTGGTTGTTCCTCAGGAACCTTAAACTTGCTGTGAAAATTAATGTGTTTAATGAATAATCTTTGACATTGACTTGTTCTGCTCCTGTTGTTTTCAAGTCACTTGGCTAGGCACTGTCTACAAAGAAGTTTATGATACAGTCTCTACTCACATGGCATTTTCACACCAGTTGGGGAAACAAAACAAGTATGGGAAAGTCCTGTTTTATGAGGGGTTAGATTCCTGGTGAGCAAAAATAATTTATAAACAAAATACCCCTCAAAAAATCCTTTGAAAGGTGCTATATTGGAGATAGACATAATTTCTCAGCAAGTCCAACACAGGTTTGTTTTTATCTTTTCCTCCAAGATTATACCCAATCATTATTTTTTAGTCAAGAACCAAGCCAACTAGCTTACATATAGGGACCATATTGAATTTATAAAGCACATACAGAGATGGGCAAAATTAGGTTAATAGTAATAAATAACATAATAACAAATAAATAATACAATAATAAGCTTCATTTTTACAACTGTAAACATGTAAGCATGAGAAGCACTCAATGAGAGACCCACAGGAACCAATGCTGTCTGAGGGAAAAGAAGATAGACATCTCCCAGTTTGAGTTAACTCCAGGGCAAAGCTTGCGTTAAATGGTGGATAAAATTGTCAACACAGTTTCAATTGCTTTCTTTTCCTAAATCCTTCTCCATTCTTCCCTCCCCCTTCTCCTCTCTCTCTCTCTCTCTCTCTCTCTCTCTCTCTCTCTCTCTCTCTCTCTCTCAAGCTTTCTTTCTATATATCGACGAATTCATATAAGAATGGTTTGATTATGATGTGCCTTTTCATACCCATGTACCAACTGTATGACTTACAAACTGTATTACTTTGGCCAAGGAAACCCCACTGAATATTCATTCCCTCATCTATAAAATGAGGATAATAATTGCATCTTCCTGATAGGACTATTCTGTTGATCAAATGCAATTAATGATGCTTATCAAATTCTTAGCCCAGTGCCTCATAACATAAAAGCCTTGATAATGGTTAACTATTTTTATATATAACTGCTTTTATTTCATTTTTTCAGGTTTATTGAGATACAATTAACAAGTAAAATTGTAAGATATTTAAAGTATATACATCATGGTAATTTGATATATGTATATATTATGACAGTACTACCATCATCTAGTTAATTAACAAATCTATCATTTCAGATATTTATCTCTTTTTTTGTAGAACATTTAAGTTCTACTCTCTTAGCAAATTGCAATTGAATAATACAATGTTATCTTATAGTCACTATGTTTTACATTAGCTCTTCAGACTTTATTCATCTTATAGCCGAAAGTTGATATCCTTTTACCTACCTTTCCCTATTTCCCTCACCTCTCAACCCATGGCCACCACTTTTCCACACTGTTTCTAAGAGTTTGACTTTTTAAAAGATACCACATACAGTATTTGTCTTTCTCTATCTGGTTTATTTCACTTAGCTTAATGCCCTTAAAGTCCATCCATTTTGTCACAAATGGCAGGATTTCCTTTTTACTCATGGTCGAATAATATTCCATTATATATCACACTAGAGGCCAGATGCACAAAATTCGTGCAAGGGGCTCAGCCCTCGCAGCCCCAGCTGCCCTGGTCAGCCCTCACCGCCACTGCTGCCCTCACAGCCTCTGCCGGCCCTCACAGTCCCTCGCAGCCCCTTGTAGCCTCGGCCAGCCCTCGCAGCCCTGGCTGGCCCTCGCAACCCCAGCTTCATCCTGAAGGTCGTCCAGAAGGACGTCCAGAAGGTCGTGCAGCTGTTTGGTCTAATTAGTATATTAGCTCTTTATTATATAGGATTTTCTTTATCCATTCATCCATCAAAGAAAATTAGGTTGTTTCTATATATTAGCTATTGTGAATAATGCTGCAGTAAACATGGGAATGCAGCTATATCTTTGATATCCTGTGTTCATTTATATTGGATATATACCCAGGAGTGGAATCACTGGATCATATGGTAGTTATATTTATAATTTTTTTGAGGAACTTCCATGCTATTTTCCATAGTGGTTGCACCAATTTACATTTCTACCAACAGTGCACAGGATTCCCTTTTCTTCACATCTTCACCAAAACTTCTCTCTTTTCTTATGTCAGTCTTTCTGATAGGTATGAGGTGATATCTCATTGTGATTTTTTAAAATTTAAATTCTTTATTGTTTAAAGTATTACATATGTCCCCTTTCCCCCCACCATTGACCTCTCCCCAGCCATTCTCGCCCCCATCACATGCCCTCACCCCCGTACTGTCTGTGTCCATGGGTTATGCTTATATGCATGCATATAAGTCCTTTGTCACTGTGATTTTTATTTGCATTTCCCTGATGATTAATGATGTTGAGCATTTTTCCCACACATTTTAGGCCATTTGTATGTCTTCTTTGAAGAAATGTCTAGTCAGTTCCTCTGCCTATTTTTAATCAGATTATATCTTTTCCCCCTTCTTTCTTGGGTTGTATGAATTCTTTATATACTTTGCATATTAACTCTTCATCATACATGATTTGCAAATATTTTTTCCCATTCCATAGGTTGCCTTTTCAGTTTTTGATGGTTTTCTTTGTTGTGCAGAAGCTTTTTAGTTTGATGTAGTCCCACTTGTTTATTTTTGCTTTTGTTACCTTTGCTTTTGGTGTCAAATCCAAAAATTCATTGCCAAGACCAATGTTAAGGAGCTTTTTTAATATGTTGTCTTTCAGGAGTTTTAGGGTTTCTGGTCTTATGCTCAATTCTTTAATCCATTTTGAGTAGTTTTTGTGTATGGTATAATATAGTGATCGAGTTTCATTCTTTTGCATGTGGCTGTCCAGTTTTCTTAGCATCATTTACTGGAGAGACTATCCTTTCCTCATTGTGTATATTCCTGGCTCCTTTGTCATAAATTAATTGACCATATATGGTTTGTTGACTATATATGGTTTATTTCTGGGCTCTCTATTCTGTTCCATTGATCTATATATCTGATTTTATGCATATCCCATACTCTTTTGATTACTATAGCTTTGTAATGTAGTTTGAAATCAGGAAGTGTGATGCATTAAGTTTTATGCTTTTTCTGAAGCTTTTATGGGGGGTACTATTTGGGGTCTTTGGTGATTCCATATGAATTTTATAATTGTTTTTTTCTATTTTGGTGGAAAATGCCATTAGAATTTTAATAGGGATTGCATTGAACCTGTCAATTGCTTTGGGTAGTATGAACATTTGAAGAGCATTAACACTTGGAATCCATGAGCATAGAATATCTTTCCATTTAATTTGTGTCTTCTTCAATTTCTTCATCAATAACTTATAGTTTTCAGTGTACAGGGATTTCACTTCCTTGGTTAAATTTATTCCTATGTGTTTTATTCTTTTTGATGCAATTGTAAATGGGATTTTAAAATATTTCTCTTTTTGATGATTTTTTAGTGTATAGATATGCAACTGATCTTTATATACTGATTTTGTATCCTGCATCTCTACTGAATTTGTTTATTAGTTCTAACAGTTTTTTGGTGGGGTCTTTGGGCTTTTCTGTGTATAATGTTATTTGCAAATAGAGACAGTTTAACTTCCTTCTTTCTGATTTGGATGTCATTTATTTCTTTTACTTGCCTAATTGCTCTGGTTAGAACATACAGTACTATGTTGAATAGAAGTGGAGAGGGTATGCATGCTTGTTTTCCTCATGATCTTAGAGGGCAAACTTTTAGCTTGTTATCATTGACTATGATGTTAGTACTGGGATTATCATGTATGGCCTCTATTATGGCTAGGTACATTCCCTCTATACCCAGTTATTTCAGAGTTTTTATCATGAATGAACATTGAGTTTTGTCAAAAGCTTTTTCTGCATCTATTGAGATGATCATATAATTTTTATTATTCATTTTGCTAATGTGGTATATCACATTGATTTGTGGATGTTGAAACATCCTTGCATTCCTGGAATAAACCCTACTTGATCATGGAATATGATACTTCTAATGCATTGTTAAATTCAGTTTGCTAATTTTTTTTAATTTAATTTTATTTTATTATTATTTTTTAATGAATCTTTATTGTTCAGATTACAATTGTTTCTCCTTTTTCCCCACATATCTCCCCACCACCCAGTTCCTACCCCCCCTCTTCCCTTACCTCCCCCCCCCGCTGTCCTTATCCATAGGTGTATGAATTTTGTCCAGTCTCTTCCCATACTCCCCACACATACACCCCTTTCCCCCTGAGAATTATCAATCCACTCCCATTCTATGCCTGATTCTATTAAGTTCACCAGTTTATTCTGTTCCTCAGATTTTTAATTCACTTGACTTTTAGATTCACTTGTTGATAGGTATGTATTTGTTGTTCATAATTTTTATCTTTCTTCTTCTTTTTCCTCTTTTTAAAGAATACCTTTCAGCATTTCATATAATGCTGGTTTGGTGGTGATGAACTCCTTTAGCTTTTTCTTATCTGTGAAGCTCTTTATCTGCCCTTCAATTCTGAATGATAACTTTGCTGGGTAGAGTAGTCTTGGTTGTAGGTTCCTGCTATTCATCACTTTGAATATTTCTTGCCACTCCCGTCTGGCCTGCATGGTTTCTGTTGAGAAATTAGCTGATAATCGTATGGGAGCTCCCTTGTAGGTAACTAACTGTTTTTCTCTTGCTGCTTGTAAGATTCTCTCTTTGTCTTTTGCTCTTGGCATTTTAATTATGATGTGTCTTGGTGTGGTCCTCTTTGGATTCCTTTTGTTTGGGGTTCTGTGTGCTTCCTGGACTTGTAAGTCTATTTCTTTCATCAGGTGGGGGAAGTTTTCATTCATTATTTCTTCAAATAGGTTTTCAGCATCTTGCTCTCTCTCTTCTTCTGGTACCCCCATAATTCTGATGTTGGTTCGCTTAAAGTTGTCCCAGAGGCTTCTTACACTATCTTCAACTTTCTGAATTCTCTTCTCTTCATGCTTCTCTGGAAGAGTGTCCTTGGCCTCTTTGTATTCCAAATCTTTGAGTTGATTCTTGCAATCCTTAGTCTGCTTTTGGGTCTCTGTATAATATTTTTTATCTCAGTCAGTGTATGTTTAATTTCTAGTTGGACCTCATTGAATTTATCGGCCTTTTCCATGAAATTCTTGAAAAACCTTATAACTGTGGTTTTGAACTCTATGTCCAGTCGCTTGTTCTCCTCCATTTCTTTGGTTTGTGATCTGTTTCCTTGCCTTCTCATATTCTCTGCTTCCCTAAGTTGGTAGGGTAGTTTTGTGTACTAGGTGTCCTATTGGTTCAACGGGTCAGCCTCCCAGTTACTTGAGGTGGACACTCTTGGTGTACCCTTGTGTACTGTGTGTCCCCCAGCAGGAGCTACAGCAAGGGCTAGTTTTCTCCTCCTTTGCTTGGGCGGTTTTGGAGCAGTCTGACTGGAGCTGCAGTTGGTTAAGCTGCTCCAGAACAGGCCATTTATATGCAAAAGCCGCTGTGTGGAGCCGGGGCGGATTTGTAGAATGTGCGGGGCGGGGCCTCAGGGCGGGGCCTCAGGGCTGGGTGGGGTCTCAGGGCGTCACTAGGCTGGGGCGTGGCCAACGGCGATGGCTGCCGTCAGCCGTCTCTGCCTTTCCACGTTTCCAAGTCCCTGCGCCCCCGCGCTCCAGCGCAGTAAACAATGATTGCTGGGCGCACCACTGCAAAAGTCACTCTCACTTTCCGACCCGATGGCCAAGAGTCCAGCTTCTCCCCGTAGGTGCCTGGGTCCCCCAAGTGTCCCCAGAAACTGGATTTCAGAGTGATCTGGAGCTTGTCTCCCTGCGGGTTGAAGAAAAGCCGCGCACCCAGCCGCCCGCCACCGGCCCGATTCGCGTGCCTCCGTACCTCAGCTTTTCAGCGATTGTGCTTCTTTCTCTTCTTAGTTGTAAATCTTGCTAATTTTTTTTTTGAGGATTTTTCTATCAATGTTCATTGGGGATACTGGCCTGTAAATTTTTTTTTTTTTTTTTTTTTTTTTATCTTCAGTGTCTTTGTCTGATTTTGGTATCAGGGTAATTCTGACCTTATAAAATGAGTTTAAAAGTGCTATATCCTCTTCTGTTTTTTGAAAAGTTTGAGAAGAATTGATATTAATTCTTCTTTAAATGTTTGCTAGAATTCACCAGTGATACCATCTGGTTTTCTTTGTTGGGAGGTTTTTGGTTACTGATTTGATCTTTTTACTAGTCATTAATCTGTTCAAATTTTCTATTTCTTTATGGTTCAGTCTTGGTAAGTTGTATGATTCTAGGAATTTATCCATTTTTTCTAGGTGTCCAATTTGATGGCATAGTTCACAGTAGTCTCTTACAATCCTTTGAATTTCTATGGTATCACTTGTAGTGTCTCCTCTTTCATTTATAATTTTATTTGTTTTATCTTTTTTCTTGGTAAGTCTAGCTAAAAATTTGTCTATTTTGTTTATATTTATAAAAACAGCTCTTAGTTTCATAGATCCTTTCTATTGTCTTTTTAGTTTCTATTTCAGGTCTGATCTTTGTTATTTTCTTTTTTCTTCTAACTTTGCACATAGTTTGCGCTTCTTTTTCTAGTTCCTTGAGTTGTAAAGTTAGGTTGTTTATTTGAGATTTTTCTTAATGTAGACAGTTATTGCTATGAACACCCCTCTTAGAACTGCTTTTACTGTATCCAATAACACCCCATTGTTAACTATTATAGCAAGTGGTTTACATGTGGTGTATCAAATGAGAGACACATGCCTTATGTGTTAAACATAACTTCAACCCTGGCTGCATGGCTCAGTTTGTTGGAGCATCATCTCATACACCAAAAGGTTGTGGGTTTAATTCCTGGTCAGGGCACATACCTAGGTTTTGGGTTCATTCCCCAGTCAGGGCATGTGCTGGAAGCAACCAACTGATGTTTCTCTCTCGTATCAATGTTCCTGTCTTTCTCTCTTCCTCTCTCTCTAAAATCAATAAAAACATATAATTGGGTGAGGATTAAAAATAACAAGTTCAGGGTAGGGAGACATAACTGAATGTGTGTTGGCACAGAGGATTCAGGCTGAAGTGATTTTTGAACTTGGTAAGGAATACTAGTAACAGAATTGTAGGGGAGGGGAGGAATTAAAGTGAAGCACAGAGAAATCCAAGGTGTAGACAATTAGGTATGCTCAAAATTCCAGAAGTAAATGGGGATGGATAAGGAAGGCTGTGTTACAGAACATTAGAAATTGCTGTTGCAAGGGGAAGGTAGGGACGTGTGGCCATACGATTAAAGGCTTTGAATGCCAGGCTGTGATTCTAGAGTCATTATTTGAGATTTTTCACTCAAGAGTGACAAAATTATCCAAATATGTTTTCCAAATACAGACACTTCCTACTGGAAGCCTTACTGGACCACTTCCCCCTCCTGGATCTCACTCTTCCTATTTCAAATTCTGTTGACACTGATTGCTCTTCCCGCAATATAATTTTGACCCTAACCTTTTATCACCTCATCTTGGGAACTAAATGTTTTCTCTCTGTGGTGTGGGGTGTGGGAGAGAGAAAATTATCTTTTCTCTGAAGATATGGCCCCCCTTTCACTTCCTGTCCACCACACAAAGCTTAGCACAGTGTGGGTTCTGAAGGACTACTTAGTGAATTAACTCAGTGATTAATATTCATAGATGTGCCTAATTGGAGAAGGAAAAACAATGTGTCTCATAGGCAGGGCGAGCGCTGACTCTGTAAGGAAGATAGTAAAATAAAAGAAAGGTGGACAGGTTTCCCTGACATAGGCTCATTCCTGAATTCTCAAATCAAGGTTTTTGAAAAATTTCCTAAATATCTTTGCCTAAGTTAACCAAGGACCTGCCAAGCCAAACAAAGGCTGGCTGGCTAACTAATGTAATGGCTGCGGGGAATGGAAGGCTGGCTAGGAAGAGCTGCCCTAAGTGCAGTCTTGTGGGGAGATCTGCTTTCGTAGAGCCAGAGGAGGAAGAGAAATAGCCTCTATCTTTAATCATAGCTATTCAAGAAACAGGCTCTGCTGAGAGCAGCAAACTCTGGGAGAAAAAAATATATATATATAGTCTTTTTATTTTATTTATTTTTTTATATTTAATTGATTTTTCACAGAGAGGAAGAGAGAGGGATAGAGAGTTAGAAACATCGATGAGAGAGAAACATCGATCAGCTGCCTCTTGCACGCCCCCTACTGGGGATGTGCCCGCAACCAAGGTACATGCCCTTGACCGGAATCGAACCCGGGACCCTTGAGTCCGAAGGCTGACGCTCTATCCACTGAGCCAAACCGGTTTCGGCTGTATATAGTCTTTGCAAAGGAAACTTTTTTCTAACCCAGGGTGAACCTGAGGAGTCAAACTGTAAAGGGACTGGGAGGGAGAGCCTAGATATAAAATGAAAGAAGAGTACCTGTTATACCCCTCCTTCCAAAGCCAAATCTCCATGTTTGTCACAGTCCATCTTTCCAAATACTCATAAAATAACCTCTCTGTGACTAATCTGGAAGCCCTATGCTTTTCTAATATTAATCTGCATGATTATTTTGCAAAAGATTCCAAGCATATCAACAGGAGAAACAAGATGCGACGAATTCTGGTTAGATCTTGTCTCCTTCTTCATGTTCAAAATAATGTCATTGCCAACAATTCAGAGCCTTGATACTTACCACCCTCCCCTGGCCCCACAGTGCTTTCTGGATTCCAAGCTGAAACTATTTCCAGGGTTCCAAAATGACCCCTTCTTGGACCTTTACCACTGAGAGTCCCAACCCTCATCCTGCCTGTCTTGTCCAGATGTTAGGAAGAACACATTTTGATTTAACTAATGCACACTAAGGTATAAGTGAGGTCATATACAAACTTGCCCCAGTGTGATTGCATTTTCAGAGGGGCCTTTGTAAGGAACAGAATTCTGAACAGTCAAACTTCCAGAGTTATTTTGGGTCAATGTGTGATGAGACAAGTCTTATTTGGCCAACTCAAGTATACCATATGAGTAACCACATCAGCTACATCTGATGCCATTTCCTTCTTTTGGAATGTTCTGGCCTCTCCTGTCTCCCTCTCCAAGTTCTTATTTTTTTATTCAGGGGTCAGCTCAAGGCTTACCCACGAAGCCTGCCCAGAGTGCACCTGAATTTCTGCCCCACTTAGAAGTCATTGCTCCTCACTTCTTCCATCTGAGTTAATTTGGTTTCCTCAAGCATATCCTGAGCTCTGTGAGAGCAGGAATCATGTTTTTAAACTTGTCTCTCTTCCACAGATCATAGCATGATTCTGGACTCTTAGAAGGGTAGAATGAATTTTCATATTAACCATCATTGCTTTCCCACATGTTATCTGATTTGAGTCACAGCAACTCCATAAGGTAGGATGTCATTACTCCTATTTTACAGAGGAACTTATGTGGTGGAGCAGGTAACACTACTGAAAAAGAAGAGATTGATTTAAAATTTTGTCTCCCTTTTATTTCTTGGAATTCTCAATTCATCAGTCAATACAATATTTTTGAGTTTGACCTCTATGACCAGCACTGTGCTACTGGAAATGTAAAAGAGGCATAGAACTGAAACCCCGCCCTCAAGTCAGTCATGGAGCAATGTCTCTAAACTTAGATGATTATCACAAATGCCATCCCTAGAGAATCTGACTCAGTAGGTCTGGGTTATGGCCCAGGTCTTTCTCAAAGCTACTTGAAGAATTCTGATAAACAGCCATGACTGAAAATCACTGCTCCAGTGATCTATATATTTTTAGGTTTCGATAGATCTGTGAAGATGATAAAGTCAGGTGTTTCCCAAAGAGTGTGGGTGGGGGGGAGCACACTAGTGATGGGACTGAAACACAAACTTTATTTTTATTTATTTTATTTTTTAAAAATATATTTTATTGATTTTTTTACAGAGAGGAAGGGAGAGGGATGAGAGTTAGAAACATCGATGAGAGAGAAACATTGACCAGCTGCCTCTTGCACACCCCCTACTGAGGATGTGCCCGCAACCAGGGTACATGCCCTTGACCGGATTCGAACCTGGGACCCTTCAGTCCACAGGCTGACACTCTATCCAGTGAGCCAAACCAGTTAGGGCCAAACTTTATTTTTAAATATATATTTTCATGTACATTAGGAAAGATATAGCCATTTTATAAACCTATTATTTCACCAATATGATCATTTCCTTTTATTAAAATGTATTTAATTCTGACAAATATTATAACATGGATAAACCTTGAAGACATATGCTAAGTGAAATAAGCCAGTCAAAAGAGGATAAATACTATATGATTCCAGTTATATGAGATACCTAGAAACATACAATCTTCTAAAACTAAGTCAGGGAGAATAAAAAAACCTGAATAAACTGATAACAACTAGTGGAATTGAAGCAGTAATAAAAAACCTCCCAACTAATAAAAGTCCTTGACAAGATGGCTTCATAGGGGAGTTTTGCTAAACATTCAAAGAAGAACTAAAACCTATCTTTCTTAAACTATTCCAAACAATTCAAGAGGAAGGAAAACTTCCAAGCTCTTTTAATGAGGCCAGCATTATCCTAATACCAAAACCAGATAAAGACACCACAAAGAAAGAGAATTATTGGCTAATATCCCCGATGAACATAGATGCTAAAATCCTCAACAAAATATTAACAAATCGGAACCAGCAATATATTACAAAGATCATACACAATGACCAAGTAGGATTTATTCCAGGGATGCAAGGCCAGTACAATATCCACAAATCAATAAGTGTAATACATCACATAAACAAAATGAAGGATAAAAATCACATAATCATATCAATATATGCATAAAAAGCATTTGACAAAATCCAGCACCCATTTTTTATTTAAAAAAAATGCAGCAATATGGGACTGGAGGGATCAGACCTCAACATAGTAAAGGCTATATATGACAAACCTACAGCCAACATCATGCTCAATGGGCAAAAACTAAAAATGTTTCCCTAAGAACAGAAACAAGACAGAGATGTCCATTTTCACCACTTTTATACAACATAGTACTGGAAGTCCTATCCACAGTGATCAGACAGGAAGAAAAAAATAAAAGGCATCCAAATTGGGAAGGAGGAAATCAAACTCTAATTACTCACAGATGGCATGATATTATACATAGAAAACCCCAAGGACTCCACCAAAAACCTACTATCCTATATAATAAAAGGCTAATATGCAAATAGACCGAACGGTGGAACAACCAAACAACTGAACAACTGGTCGTATGATGTGCACTGACCACCAGGGGACATGTGCAGAACATGGTGGGCGTTGGCTGCAGCGGGATGGTGGAGCAGGTGAGCAGGGACACCAGACCAAGTGGGGTGCCGGTCGCTGTCATCGGGGTGAGCCTCTGGTGGTTAATGAAAATTCTTTGCTCCCGCATGCCACGGTCCTGCCTGGTGCTCACACCTGCTGCCAGCGCCAGCCCCACTTTCACCTGCAGCCAGCGCCAGAGGTGCTGCTTGCACCCGTTGCCAGTGCCCAGCACCGGTCCCAATCACTCGGGACCATCAGTGGGTACGAGTGGTGGCTGCCAGCTCTGATCGCCCTTGAGGGCTTCTCCACCTCCCCTTGCTCCTGAAGGGTGATTGGGGCAGCAGATGCCTCTCGCACTCACTGAAGGCACTGGCCCTGCTCACACCCACTGCTGGTGCCAGCCCCAATCATTCTTTGCCATCAGTGCATGGGAGTGGCAGCAGCAGGAACAGAGCTGCTGGCAGACAGGGGACTGGGGTCCGCAGCAGGAGGGGCTGAGCAGGTGGGCGAAGGATGGTCTGAGACCTGCCCCTGTGCTTACTGCAGCCTCGTGGCCCACAGTTCCTTTCAAGGTGCATGAATTCGTGCACTGGGCCCCTAGAATTTAATAAATGAATTCAGCAAAGTAGCAGAATACAAAATTAACATCCATTTTGTGTTTTTGCATGTACCTGTCCAAATTCCAAAAGGGAACCCTAGTATACTGCTGGTGGGAATGCAGACTGGTATTTTTATAAACAAATAATGAACTCTCAGAAAGAGAAAGTTTAAAAAATCCCATTTACTATCACAACAAAAAAACACACCACAACATACCTAGGAATAAACTTAACCAAGGAGGTAAAAGACCTGTACTTGGAAAACTATAGGACATTGAAAAAAAGTAGTAGAGGAAGATACAAACAAGTGAAAGCATATACTGTTTTCATGGATTGGAAGAATTAACATCATTAAAATGTTCATTCTAGCCAAAGCAATCTACAGATTCAACACAATCCCCATTAAAATACCAATGGTAGGATGCTGCTGCGGAGCATAGCCATGGGCAGCCAAGCAGCGGCCTCAGCTTCCCTGTGCTCTGGGCCAAGCCGACTCTCTAGCTAGGAGTGGTGCCACAGGCTTCCTGGAGGCGGCAGCACTCTGCCCAGGCTGCAGCACATCCAGGGGCATGAAGGCGGTTTTCTGCAAGTCGGGACTGGACTGAGAAGTGGGGAGGCCCAGGACAGCAGCCAGTCAGTGTGTTTCATCTTTGTCTCAAAGAAGAGCTGCTTCAAGAGAGAGTCCTGCCCTGCTCGCTGTTTCTGATCACACTTCGCTCCCTGTCCTGGCCCATCCTTAGCTCCGTAGCTCGCCCTCCCTTCAGGCCTCTGACTGCACCTGAGCTCCTTCCCCATCCCCTGGAATTCTGGGTGGTGCCCACCCCAGAAGCCCCGACAAACTCATTAGTGTGGCATCAGGGGACAGTGCTAATCAGCTTACCCGGCAGCAGGATAAATGCCCGCTGACCCCTGGTGAAGGAAGCCACCACTCACACCGATGCCCCCCTGAGACCTGCCCAGTGCCTGCGCCTAGTGTGAGGGAGTCCAGAAGCCCAAGGTTGCCACAGGGTCTCTGCCAGCCTGGCCATGAACCTGGAGCCACCCAAGGCCGAGATCTTCTCTGCCACCAGGGTGATAGGGGGCCCCGTCACTCCCAGGAAAGGGCCCCCAAATTCAAGCAGCGGCAAACCAGGCAGTTCAAGAGCAAGCCCCCCAAGAAAGGTGTCCAAGTGTTTGGGGACGACATCCCTGGAATGGAAGGCCTGGGGACAGACATCACGGTCATCTGCCCGAGGGAGGCCTTCAACCACCTGGAGCTGCACAAGCTGGCCCAGTATGGCATCATCTAGCTGCACCTGCTGTCCCGACCCCCTTGTTCCCCCCCCCACCCCCCCACACACACACTCAGAATTAGTGTGAGGAGGCCAACCTGCAGCCAGGGCGTCAGGATTGCAAGATCGTGTCTGGAGACCTTCAAAGGGCAGCGACGTCAGGCCCCTGGACATCAGGAGCCCCCCGCCTCCTCTCAGGATGCCCTTGCAGGCCAGCCAGGCTCTGCCTGACCTCCCAGGAGACTGGCCCACATCCCCTCTCCTCCTGCAGCTGGAAAACCAGGGCAGGAGGAGCTCTGCCCATAGCCACTCCTGGCTGGTGCCACCGGGTCAGCATGGTGGGTGGCCATGCTCACTATCCCTGTTTCAAAATAAAATGATCATGCCTCCATCAAAAAATACAAATAAAAATAAAAATAAAATACCAACGGTATATTTAACAGATCTAGAAAAATATTATAAAAATTTATATGGAACCACAAAAGATCCCGAATAGCCACAGCAATCTTGAGAAAGAAGAACAGAGGTGAAGGGATCACAACACCAGATATCAAATTATACTACAAGACCACTGTAATCAAAACAGCCTGGTACTGGCACAAGAACAGGCATGTAGATCAATGGAACAGAACAGAGAGCCCAGAAATCGACCCACACCAATATGGTCAATTAATATTTGACAAAGAAGACAAGAGCATACAATGGAGTAAAGACAGTCTCTTCAATAAATGGTGCTGGGAAAATTAGACAGATACATGCAAAAACAAAAAAACCAAAAACAAAAAAAAATTAAACTAGACCACTAAGTTACACCAAATACAATAATAAACTCAAAATGGATAAAATACTTAAATGTAAGTCACAAAACCATAAAAATCCTAGAAGAAAACATCGGCAGCAAAATCTCAGACCTCTCACCTAACAGAATTTTCACTGAAACATCTCCCAGTGCAAGAGAAACAAAGGAAAAAATAAACAAATGGGACTGCATCAAAATAAAAAGCTTCTCACAGCAAAAGAAATTATCATTAAAATTAAAATGGAACCCACTCTATGGGAAAATATATTCACCAATGATACATCTGATAAGGGGTTAATTTTGAAAATATATACAGAACTCATACAGCTCAACAAAAGGAAGACAGATAAGCCAATTAAAAATGGGCAAAGGACCTAAATAGACACTTTTCCAAAGTGGGCATACAGATGGTCAAGAGACATATGAAAATATATTCAATGTCACTAATCATCTGAGAGATGCAAATTAAGATGACAATGAGGTACCACCTCATACCTGCCAGAATGGCTACCATCAAAAAATCAACAAAAAACAAGTGTTTCTGAGGTTGTGGAGAAAAGAGAACCCTAGTATACTGCTGGTGCAGACTGATGCAGCCACTATGGAAAACAATATGTAGTTTCCTTAAAAAAATTAAAAATGTAACTGCCGTTTGGCCCAGCAATCCGACTTCTAGGAATATATCCTAAAAATTCCAAAGCACCAGTCACAAAGAAGATATGAACCCCTATGTTCATAGCAACATTATTTATAATAGCTAAGATTTAGAAACGGCTTAAGGGTCCATTAGCAGATGAGCGGATAAAATAGCTGTGGTACACTTACACCATGGAATATTATGTGGCTGTAAAAAATAAGGATCTCTTACCCTTTGAGACAGTATGGATAGAACTGGAGATTATTATGCTAAGCAAAATAAGCCAGTCAGAGAAAGATAAGTATCACACAATCTCACTTATATGTAGAATCTAATGAACAAAATAAACTGACAAATTGATCCAGAGGCATGGATGCATGGAACAGTCTGCGAAATCTCAGAGGGGAGATGGGAGGGGGCGGGGAACAGGAAGAAATTAACCAAAGAACTTATATGCATACTAGTACTAGAGGCCCGGTGCACAAATTCATGCACGAGTGGGGTCCCTCGGCCTGGCTGGCGATCAGGGTTGATTGGGGCCAGCCAGCCAGGGGGAGGGACCACGGGAGATTAGTCAGCCAGGGGGGGGGACTGCGGGAGGTTGACCAGCCATGGGAGGTTGGCTGTGGGAGTGCACTTACCACCAGGGGGAAGTTCCTGTGTTGAGCATCTGCTCCCTGGTGGTCAGTGCGCACCATAGTGACTGGTCAACTGGTCGTTCGGTTAACTGATCATAATGGTTGCTTAGGCTTTTATATATATATAGATATGCATAGTCCATGGACAGAGACAATAGTGTTGTAAAGACCAGTGGTGGAGCAGGGGCTGGGAGGAGGGGGGCAAAGAGGGTGAAATGTGGGACATCTGTAATACTGTCAACAATTTAAATAAATAAATAAATAAATAAATAAATAAATAAATAAATAATTTTTTTAAATGGCAGTACAACCAGGACTTAGTCATCTATGAAAGGGCATATGTAGGAAGGAGAGGAATCCTGGATGATCCCAAGGTTTCTGAGTCTAGATGATGAGGTTGTGGTAGTGCGCTCAGCTGAAATGAAAAAAAAAAAAATGAGAAGAGGAGATGGTTTGGAGCAAAGGTGAAACATTTAGTTTTGAATATAGGGTATTTGAGGTAATGGTAGAACATCCAAGTAGAGATGATCTCCAAGTAGTTTGAAATATGGAATTGAAGCTTGGGTTAGAAGTTAAAGGTCATTAAACTCATTTTAATTCTGGATACTTTATACAAGGATGGTCTTCCAGTGACATGTTCATTTTTATTTAGCATTGATTTAAAGACATATTGTTTTCATAAAAAAATTGTGGTGTAAGACTTTGAGTACAAGGGAGTAAACACTTAATTGCCTTCAAAGCCAGAAAACATCAAGGAAAGGGTGGGAATGGCCCAAGTGAGTAATTACAAATTTTTCTTTTCTGGAAAGAAAAGAGAGAAAAACCATGGTGTAATTTCCAGTTGTCCTTTCTTGGAGCTCTAATGCATAGAAGGATTTAGTGTCCTTGTTACCCAATGCAACCTTTCAAAGAACTGTTGGATGAGAATTTAGTAATGAACCTTTGGGAACACCTTGTATGGAATCCAGCTCCTCTGCAATTAATGCATTATGACAGCTGCCCAAATGATTTATATCAGGGTATCACATAACACCACCTCATTTGACAAAGAGAGAATAGGAAGATTGACAATATTTGCTGTGTTGTCTGTTACATACTAGCTCAGTATATGAAAGGCTATACCCCCTTAAGCATGACTGACAAAATTCTTGGACTTGCTATCCCACAAAAATCTCATCTCTGATTTCTGTGAGTCAAACTACTGGAAAATGTCCGAGTTGGGGAAAAAACAGCAGGTTTAGCAGATGTTCTGCTGTGCTATGCTCTTAGAAGAGAGCTAGAGAGGAAATGGTTTTCTCTGGACACATTTATAGACAGAAGTACTGTGGGAGCCTTTTCTTCTAAACAAGTTTCCTGGTTTAGAAAACCAGGGGGAAAAAATCAGGGCTGGTCATCAGGGAAACTTATGAAGTTTGTTTTTAGCCCTTTCACCTCTCTTCCTGTCTTCTGTTTCTTTCCTCACAACTAGTTTTTTTTTTTTAAGGTTTAAAATGTATTTTAATAATTTGATGCTGCATTGTTGCTCCATTTCTCAGAAAAACTCCAGAAGTATCATGGACAAATCAAACATGGTACACCAATTTAAAAAATATATAGCATAACTACCTAAGATGGGCAATGCTTAGAGCTACTGTCTGACCTTCAGCATACAGCAACCCTGCTCCCAAGACTGTACTAGGCCTATCAAGAAAAGCTGTGGATAACAATATTAGACACAAAAGGGCCATTCCAGAGTTGTCCTTACCCAAGAAAAAAGTGGAGGCAAGTTAATACAAGATTTTTTAAAGATATACTAAAATGAAAATCTCTAAGAGAAAATGTCTTCCTTAGGACATGAAGGGATAATATATGGGACACAACAGAACCGTATGTATGCTATCTGTGATTTCTCTGGACATTTTTGCCTAAATTCCAACCTGGGAGTGAATGGAATGATGGGGCTAAGGTCACTGGGGGGTGTTTATGGTTTTTGTGGTATATGTGGCAGTGTCTCTGGGGTTGGGAAATTTAAGAATGAGAACACAAATAGAACAAGATAAACAAAGAAAGGAATGATCAAGATTAATGGGGGCTCTAACTGGATCCACTTTGCCATTGTTCCCCCCTCCCAGGCTCTCAGTAATCACATGAGACTTCAGGAATGCATCACACAGTTATGATTAAATGATATATCACACAGAACTGATTTGTTAAATATTGCCCCTCCCTTGCCCGCTGCCTCTAGCATATTCCCTAGAGTAGTACAGGCAGGGAAGAGCTAACTATTGGGAGGAATCTCTAACACTTTTCATGGGTAGAATTCTGGCTAGCCCAAAAAGTGTCCTTCTCTTAAGGGTTTTGTGAAACTAGATACTTCAATTTTATTAGTATCAGCGATTTTTGTTTGGAGAAAATTCAGCTCCAGGATCTGCACAGTTGAATGCAGGAGATGTTCCACCAATTGTTCCTATTCCTTCCATTGTAGCAGTGTGGCCAAAACATTTGGTAGTTGGTAGGGTCAATCTCAAGGTTTCATCTGGCATCATAGTAGAAGGTCCTGGAGGAGCTGAGGTATCAGCAGGCACAGAAGCAGGGGGGCATGGCACTTCTGTTGTTTATGCCCATAGCACCTCCCATAGTTGTCTGGCCCATTTGTATCTCCTGCTCTCTGGCATCAGGGAAGAATCCCTTGAATTCTTCCTGCTGTCATGGCCTCTCTTCTTCATGTTGTCTGTGCTCCTCCCCTGACCTGAGCTCCAGCTGCTTTTGTTTTTGCACTTCTTGATTGTACAGTTTTTCAATCCTCCAAATTCTTTCATGATGCCTTATCAAATCCTGCCTCATTAGCATGACTTGGTGCTCATGGTGAGCAACCTCCATCTCCAGTTTTTTTATGAGCTTCCTTGATGTTTTGATCCACTTGGTCCTGCTGCTGCTTCTCCATCTCAATGAGTGCCTTCCAATGATTGGCATACTCATACTCAAAGGAGCCAGGCTGTGCAAATCTAAGTGGCTGCTCCCACTCCTTGTGAAATTGCTGGTTCTTTATAACCAGCTTCTCTGGAAGTCCTCCTTCATTATCTAACTGATCCATGGGCTCCACAGTCACAGGCAAAGGCAATGTGGTAAACAGGAAGGAGTCTTCACTGCTTCTGTCCAGAGCTTTCCAAGCAGCTGTCTTCCCTGAGAATTCAACAATGCCTTTTGCTGAGGGCCTTCCTCAATTATCCACAATAACTATTGCCCTCTCCATCTGGCTGAACACACACAAAAAAAGGCTTCCTCCAGGAGTTTGTTGGACACATACTGAGGAAGGTTTAAGACTGTAAGGGATACTCTATGGAAGGCAAAGTACACACACAGCTGCTTTCCACCGAGTGGCATGTTGTCTAGCTCTACTTTAGCAATTTCTGCTAGAGTTTGTGTTTCCAAGCAGATAAAGCCAAAGCCCTTATCATTATGAATGAAGACTGCCTGCCTTCTCATAGTTCTCAAATATTCCCTCACTTCATCCTCAGTGATATCAGGAGAAAGATTGCACACAAAGGGCTGGCTACATTAGGTGAAGGTCTTCTCTCCTGGCTTCCTAAAATTCTTCAGGTCAATAGTCAAGCCTTCATTTTGTCTGCTGGCTTGTTGCCCTTTTGCAGGTATTGGTTCAGTGGTGGCTGCTGCTGTTGCTGCTGTAGTGATGATAATGTTGCCTTGGAGCATGGTTTTGCTTCTCCAAGTTAAAGGTTTTATTTTCCTTTTTGCACCCCTCTATCGACTGTTCTCACCTCAGACTAATGGCGACCACAACTAGTTTCAATAGTCTACAGGCTTACCTACAAGTGCCCAGAGCTATCACACAGCCCCAGATTTCCACCGTGAGGCCTCACTAAAACTAATAATAACTACTATGTATTGAGAAATGACAATGTGCCAGACATTGTGCTAGGTGCTTTATATAAGCATTATCTCAATTAGATCTCAAATAAATGTATGAGGTAAGTACTATTATTCACCTCATTTTATAGATTAAGAAAGTGAAGCTTAAAGAGGTTAGATAGATTTTATTAAGGCACAAACTCAAGTCCAGTGCCCTTTCCATTACATCACTTTTTTGTCATAGAGTAATAAGAAAGAAAAGGGCATGCCCTGGCCAGCCAAAGCAGTCATATCAACTCTAGCAACCAGAAGATTCTCACATCACATTTTAAAAAACATTTTTATTGATTTTTAAAGTGAGAGGAAGGCAGAGAGAGAAACAACGATATGGGAGAGAAACAAGGATCAGCTGCCTCCTGCACCCCCGCCCCAGCGGGGATTAAGCCTGCAACACGGGCATGTGCCCTAACAGAGTATGGAACCAGCAACCTTTTGGTGCATGGGACAACCCCCAACTAACTGAGCCACAGTGGTCAGGGCTCATATATTTTTTCAGCAATGAACTTGCCAAAAGATCTTAAATCTAACCCTAAGACAGACTCCACTGATGGTCCACAGGAAACTATAGAGATGTTTTCTATCGTTGATATGGGTAAAAGGAGAGTTTGGGTGTGACAAGAAATTTATAGGTGCTTTTAGATGAGGAAACTATAACACATATTTTCTGTGGTCATTTCAAGTGATTTTTTGAATTTGCACTTTGTTTCTATCTAACCCCTTACATGATCAATCTGTGATGGAGCTTTAATGCCAACATCCCTTTCATAATCTCTTTACTGATACAGTCTTAAGAGTGGCACAAGATTTGAGGGGCACTAAGAAAACTTTAGGATTTGTATTTATCCCCCTATTAAATTGCAAGTCCTCTGAAAGGGTAGGCTATTGTCACTACTTGAATAATCGCACAGTTCCTTATTGATATTAGTTCATCCCATTGTTTTCCAATATGAAGGCTAAGAACCATGATTATTGTTCATGTTGGATGAAGAATTAGGGGCAAAGGACAAGCTTCAATTGGGGTTCTGGAAGGGAGCCACCAAGAGAAGCCTAGGCTCCTTCTCAAATTTATTGATTGTTAGCACGTGGCTTTCGTATGGCTAATCAATACAGAGCTCAAACTAAGACCCATTGTCTTCTGTCTATGATTTGTAGGAAGCTGAAGGAGAATATTAAATATATATACCTTGAGGAAGCTGACCCCTGCTGACCCACCCTGAGAAGGGCTTGGTTTCAAGGTGGTTGTCCAGCAGTAAAAAGGGCTTATAACAAGTATTTCACACTCTCTCACCTAGGTCTCCCTGTGCTAAACAAGATGGATGGCTGAGATCAAGTGGGATTTACAGCCAGAAAAAGGCATTTTTCTCTGTTTATTTACTTTTCAATAAAACTAAGTAGCCCACAAAAGAGTCAAACCAGTGGGTCTGCCCCTCCTTGGTATACAGTAGGTTTGGCATTGTACCCTGAAAGACATAGTCTTGGCCACCAACTTCCATATCTTCAAACCATAGAATGACAGAGCAGTAGTAAGACTCCTAACTCACATAGTTCCACCCTTAGTTGCACAAACAAGGGACAGAGTGGCTCAGAGAAGGAGATGGATTTGCTCAAGGTCATGAAGTGAGATAATTGTGGGCTAAAACCCAGATGTCCTGATTCCTGGATGAGTACTCTTCCACTCCACCACATTGTAACCTCATCAATGGCAGACCTCCAATTAGGGCCTCTTGGCTTACATCTGTTTCAGGTTCCAAAGTATTCTCCTAGCTGGCTTTTGGGGCTCACTTTGTAATCCAAGGCCGTTTGGATAGTGCCTCAGTGTCATCCTGGATTGTTCTTCCCAGATCAACTGAGATACAGGCCAGGATAGAACACTGCCACAAAATCAGTCCCCCCCTGGCCTCTGCACTATGAGTAAAGGAAAATGAATGTCTCCGTCTTCTGTCTGAGGCTCTCAGATTGCTGAACAGATGTCTGTCTCAAAATGACTCCTTAGATACTAGGCAGGGAAAATATTGGTTACATGCCCTGGTAAGGGAACACAAGCTTTTATAGTGCCAGAGAGCCACTGTTGCCTACCTCCTCCTCTCCCCCACAGGTCCAAATGTACAAAATGTTGAATTTTCCTTGTCAAAGATGTGTACAGAGCCCACTACTTGAAACATTCTGGTTATCCCTCTGTTTTTGGAAAATTTGCTTTTTAAGTTCAAGCTCGAGCTCTTCTCAGAAGACCTTACCTGTTCTTCCACCAGGCACTAGACTCTTGACACAGTTTTTCCATTCACATGAAATAACCAGTATTTCCCCAGTCCTGACCAAAAAAAAGAAAGAAAATATGTCATTTTGTTTAGCCTTCTGTATTCCATATATTTGCATGCTTCTCCTCCCTGAACCCACCAGACTGTGGCAATGAATGAGCACTATTTTTGGAGCTAACCTAAGTGAAAGGAAAGTGGCACTGGAGTGAGGAATTTGAAAAGGGATTCCTATGTCTCTGGTGCTAGGCTTGGCTCCTATTTCACTTTAAGCCTCAACTCAGTAAAAGTAATCATTTGGTGTTGCTGCCTAATGCTGAAGATGCTTAGTTCCTGCTGGGTCTACTTTCAACAGCTCAAATATAGCAGGGTACACAAGTTGGAGCATGTTCCTCAGAAAGGGTACATGACATATGGCCACTCACTTAGCAGGGCCAAAACTATTTCTCCCTGGAGGCTGACAGCTGCTCTGCTGAGGCCCTCTGGACAGGCTAGGCAGCCTTCCAAGATGGGAAAGTCCATTTATTCTCCACCATCACCTCTACCATAAAAAAAAAGAAGCTAGAGTTAGGCTGTCTTCTTACATAGTTCAAGTTAGGGATGGCCCTACATATACTCTATGTGATTCAAGGGACATGCCTAGGACCAGCTTTAAGCAAAGCTGAAAGAGGTGACCATCTACATATTCTGATATAATGGCTGTTCAGTAGGGCTGTAATTATCTCTCCTCCCAGGCCATTATGCTGACAGAAATCTTAGACCAAATATGTAAGTTATGGATTCTGGCATCTCCACCATTTCCTTTTAAGGGAAACTACATGGCCCATGGTTCTTGCTGAAGAAAATAGCCCTAGACTATTCTTTGAAACTTGAATGATTACTTCTTTAGTCATGGATGGACATCTGACCTGAGGGCACTGACTCTATTAACTGGTGGATGACTTTGTATGAAGTGGACTAGCTAGAAAGCCATGCTTAATAGGGCAATGGGAAGTAGCTAGAACACATCCTTGGAATGCAAGTATGAAAACACTGGGATTTTTAATTCATTGGTAGCAGAAATATAAATGAAAAGGTACTAGACCAAAGCAGAGAACAACTGCAGTGTTGTTGCTTTTTAATGGAAGAACACTTGATAACATTCCAGCTATTGAAGAGATAATGAGATTCAATCCCTAAAAACTCTCTTAGTTCCTTCCCCTTAGAAGTTTTGAAGGCACATTTATTTGTCTTCACTTAGTTGGGGGTCAGGCTGAAATATGCAAAAGGGATCCTTCTCTTAAGGATAATGGGGAAAAACTCATAGCACCAGTGAACTATTTTCCCTTGGAACTCAACTTAGATTATTGGTAAGCCCACCAATTTCTTGCATATCATATAAAAGTCCCATCCTCAGTCCTTTTCTGTAATTCCATCCATCTGCCCAAATATAGTCCAAGACTGATCATCACTTGATGTGGCCAGCTTCCCAGCAGGGTGACAAGAAGATCATCCTCTCTCTTTCTGAGCATTCCAACCCAGATCAATCCAATCAGGCAGCATACAAGAGCCTTCTGTCACCTTGCCTATAGTGGGGGGCATGCCAACTTAGCTTTTGCCTTTAGATCTAGGCCAACATGATTGCAGATTCCCAACTAAATTTTCAGGCCTTATACATGGTCCCCACACTAACTAGTGTGGGCACCAAAAGGGGTTGGGCACAAAGCCAGTGTTGATTTGTGGCAGCTCCAGAGACCTTTCATGGCATAATAATTATCTTTCCAAGCCTCTTGCCACAAATAGCTAGCATGAGTGATTTTGCAATATTTTTTAAGTTGCATGGACAGTCCATTTTTGGGCTTGGTGTTGTGGACATAATTGTGAAAGAACCCTACCTATCCCAGATTTTACCAAAAGCCAACCCTATCATCTTTTTTAAGTCTGGGATGAATTAGCCTGTGTGGGGAAGCAGAGAAAGATAAATGATACAAGGCCACTGTTTGCAAAACTCTGGCAATGGATGGTGGAAAATATTTGTGACACAGATATTTGTACCATCATATGGTGAGAGCCCAATAGAATTTCTTCTAGAAAAAGAACCTAGATTTTAGTCTCCCTCAAGTAGGCCCATCTGAACCAGTTTTTGAAATTCACCCCTCCATTTTTTATATTTATGATGGAGGTTGGCTAGGCCTGCACTGATGGAGAAAGGATGCTCTAGGTGACATCTCTAGAATCTCTGCAGATAGAGGGAGAAATGGCCATGGAAGTTATAGGATGATTCCAGGACCCAATGGACTAAGCCAAATCTCATTTCACTGCTGAATCCACACAATAAAAATCAATTTTGCAGCTTCAGTTACAGAAAAAGTGAAAACTTTGAAGTTATGTAACTCTTGATTTTTCTTAATGTACTGAAACTTCATGGAAAATTTTGGGGATAGAGAAAGGGAAGAAGAAAGCATTGAAACTGAACAAATAAATCACATACAAAATAATATTGCACATATTTCTTTTTTTCTTTATTTATTAAGGTATTACATATGTGTCCTTATCCCCCCATTGCCCCTACTCCCCACTCATGCCCTCACCCCCTGTTGTCTGTGTCCATTGGTTAGGCTTATATGTGTGCATACAAGTCCTTTGGTTGATATATCTCCCTTATCTCCAACCTCCCCTACCTTCCCTCTGAGGTTTGACAGTCTGATCAATGCTTCTCTGTCTCTGGATCTATTTTTGTTCATCAGTTTATGTTGTTCATTATTTTCCATAAATGAGTGAGATCATGGGATATTTATCTTTCTACGACAGGCTTATTTCGCTCAGCATAATGCTCTCCAGTTCCATCCATGCTGTTGCCTACTGCAGCGTAGTATTCCATTGTGTAGATGTACCACAGTTTTTTAATCTACTTATATGCTGATGGGCACCTAGGCTGCTTCCAAATCTTAGCTATGGTGAATTGTGCTGCTATGAACATAGGAGTGCATATATCCTTTCTGATTGGTGTTTCTAGTTTCTTGGGATATATTCCCAGGAGTGGGATTACTGGGTCAAATGGGAGTTCCATTTTCAGTTTTTTGAGGAAACTCCATACTGTTCTCCACAGTGGCTGCACCAGTCTGCATTCCCACCAGGAGTGCATGAGGGTTCCTTTTTCTCTGCATCCTCGCCAGCACTTGTCATTTGATTTGTTGATGATAGCCATTCTGACAGGTGTGAGATGGTACCGCATTGTCATTTTGATTTGCATCTCTCCGATGATTAGTGACTTTGAGCATGTTTTCATATGTCTCTTGGCTTTCCTTCTGTCTTCTTTCAAAAAATATCTACACAATGGAATACTACGCTGCAGTAAAAAAGAAGGAGTTCTTACCATTTGCAACAACATGAATGGAGCTTGGAGAGAATTATGCTAAGTGAAATAAGCCAGGCAGAGAAAGAGAAATATCACATGATCTCACTCATTTATGGAATATAATGAACAACATAAACTGAAGAACAAAAACAGATCCAGAGACAGAGAAACATCAATCAGAATGTCAAACCTCGGGGAAGGTAGGGGACGGTGGAGGTAAGGGGGAGAGATCAACCAAAGGACTTATATGCATGCATATAAGCCTAATTAATGGACACAGACAACAGGGTAGTAAGGGCATGAATGGGGAGTGGGGATAATGAGGGAATAAGGACACATATGTAATACCTTAATCAATTAAAAAATTTAAAAAAAAGAATGACAAAAAGTATCTATTTAGGTCTGTTGACCATTTTTTTATTTGGTGGTTTATCTTCCTTTTGTTAAGTTGTATGAGTTCCCTGTAAATGTTGGAGATTAAACCCTTATCAGTGATAACATTGGCAAATATGTTCTCCCATGCAGTGAGCTTTCTTGTTGTTTTGTTGATGGTTTCTTTTGCTGTGCAAAAGCTTTTTGTTTTGATGTAGTCCCATTTGTTTATTTTCTCTTTAGTTCCCATTGCCCTAGGAACAGTATCAGTGAAGAAATTGCTTCGGCATATGTCAGAGATTTCTCTGCCTGTGGATTCCTCTAGTATTTTTATGGTTTCCCGTCTTATGTTTAAGTCCTTGATCCATTTTGAGTTTATTTTTGTGTATGGTGTAAGTTGGTGGTCTAGTCTAGTTTCATTTATTTTTTTGCATGTATCTGCCCAGTTTTCCCAACACCATTTGTTGAAGAGACTGTCTTGACTCAATTGTATGTTCATGCCTCCTTTGTCAAATATTGAGCATAGTGGTTTGGGTCGATTTCTGGGTTCTCTGTTCTATTCCATTGATCTATATGTCTGTTTTTGTGCCATTACCAGGCTGTTTTGATAACAGTGACTTTGTAATATAGCTTGAAATCTGGTATTGAGATCCCTCCTACTTTGTTCTTCTTTCTCAGGATTGCTGTAGCTATTCGGGGTCTTTTTTTTTATTCCAGATGAGTTTTTGGAAAGTTCGTTCTAGGTCTGTGAAATATGCTGTTGGCATTTTAATGAGGAGTGCATTGAATCTATAGATTGCTTTGGGTAGTATGGACATTTTAATAATGATGTTGATTCTTCCCATCCATGAACACAGTATGTTCTTCCATCTGTTTATGTCTTCTTCTATCTCTTTTTTAAGTGTCCTGTAGTTTTCTGCATACAGGTCTTTTACCTCCTTAGTGAAGTTTATTCCTAGATATCTTAATCTTTTTTGGTGCAGTGGTAAATGGGATTGCTTTTTTAGTCTCTATTTCTGTAAGTTCATTATTGGTGCATAGAAATGCCATAGATTTCTTGGCATTAATTTTCTATCCTGCTACATTTCTGAATTGATTTATTAAGCCTAATAATTTTTTGATGGAGTCTTTAGGGTTTTCTATGTACAGTAACATGTCATCTGCAAATAAGGGCAGTTTTACTTCTTCTTTTCCAATTCAGATGCCTCTTATTTCTTCTTCTTGTCTGATCGCAATGGCTAGTACTTCCTGTACTATGTAGAAGAGGAGTGGTGAGAGTGGGCATTCCTGTCTTGTTCCTGTTCTTAGGGGAAATGGTTTTAGTTTTTGCCCATTGAGTATGATGATAGCTCTGGGTTTGTTATATATGGCTTTTATTATGTTGAGGTATGATCCTTCTATTCCCACCTTGCAGAGAGTTTTTATCAAGAAAGGGTGCTGAATTTTGTCAAATTCTTTTTCTGCATCAATTGATATCACTATGTGATTTTTATCTCTCAATTTGTTTATGTAATATATCACGCTTATTGACTTGCAGATATTGTACCATCCTTGCATCCCTGGGATAAATCCTACTTGGTCATGGTGTATGATCTTTCTGATGTACTGCTGGATCCGATTTGCTAGAATTTTGTTGAGGATTTTGGCATCTATGTTCATGAGGGATATTAGCCTGTAATTCTCTTTCATTGGGTTGTCTTTATCTGGTTTTGGCATTAGGGTGATGCTGGCCTCATAGAAGGAGCTTGGAAGTGTTCTTTCCTCTTGAATCTTTTGGAATAGTCTGAGGAGGATAGGTATTAGTTCTTCCTTGAATTTTTGGTAAAACTCCCCTGTGAAGCCGTCTGGCCCTGGGCTTTTGTTTGCTGGAAGATTTTTGATGACTGCTTCAATTTCTTCCATAGTTATTGGCATATTGAGATTTTTAAATTCTTCCTGATTGAGTTATTTGGAAGTTTGTATTTTTCTAGGAATATGTCCATTTCCTCCAGGTTGTCTAGTTTGTTGGAATAGAGTTGTTCATAGTATTTTTTAACATCCTTTGTATTTCTGTGGAGTCTTGTTATTTTGCCTCTTTCATTTCTGATTTTGTTTATTTGGGTCCTCTTTCTTTGCTTCTTGGTGAGCCTGGCTAGAGGTTCATCAATCTTGTTTATCCTTTCAAAGAACAAGCTCTTGGTTTCATTGATCTTTTGTATTGTTTTGTTGTTGTTGTTGTTGTTTGTTTGGTTTTTTTTCTCTGTCATTTATTTCTGCTCTAATCTTTATTATCTCCTTCCTTCTGCTCACTTTGGGCTTTTCTTGTTGCTCTCTTTCTAATTCTTTAAGTTGTAGAGTTAGATTATTTACTACCTTTTTTTAATTTTTTTATGTAGGCCTGTAGAAGTATAAACTTCCCTCTCAGGAATGCTTTCATTGTGTCCCATAGATTTTGGATTGTTGTGTTTTATTGTCATTAGTTTTTAGGATGTTTTTAATTTCTTCATTGATCCCTTTGGTAATCCAATCATTATTTAATAGCATGCTATTCAACTTCCAAGTGTTTGAATTTGGGGGGCTGTTTTTATTGGAGTTTATTTCTAATATTACGCTATTGTGGCCTGAGAGGATGCTTGATATGATTTCAATCTTTTTGAATTTGGGGAAACTTTGCTTGTGACCCAATATGTGGTCTATTTTTGAAAATGTCCCATGTGCACTTGAGAAGTACATATATTCCGTTGCTTTGGGGTGAAATGTTCTGAAGATGTCTATTAAGTCCATCTGATCTAGTGAGTCATTTAGGATTGCTGTTTCTTTGCTGATTTTTTTGTTTAGAGGATTTATCCAGTGATGTCAGTGGGTGTATTAAAGTTCCCTACTATGATTGTATTGTTGTCAGTCTCTCCCTTGATATCTTCCATGAGTTTTTTTTTTTTAATGTATTTGGGTGCTCCTTCATAGGGTATATATGTTTATCAGGGTTATATCTTCTTTTTGTATTGAACCCTTTAGTATTATGAAGTGGCCTTCCTTATCTCTTGTTATGGCCTTCACTTTGAGGTCTATTTTGTCAGATATAAATATTGCTACCCCAGCTTTTTTTTCATTTCCATTTGCCTGAAAGATATTTTTCCATCCTTTCACTTTCAGTCTGTGTAAGTCCCTTGTTCTGAGGTGGGTCTCTTGTAGACAGCATATATATGGGTCATGTTTGTTATTCATTCAGCCACTCGATGTCTTTTGATTGGAGCATTTAGTCCATTTACATTTAAAGTTATTATTGATAGATAATTGTTTGTTGCCAATTTTATTTTTTGTTCCTGTGTTCCTTCTTACCTTTTTATTTCTTCTTTTACACCAGTCCATTTAGTATTTCTTGCATTGCTGGCTTGGTAGTGATAAACTCCCTTAGCCTTTTTTTGTCTGTGAAGTTCCTTATTTTCCCTTCAATTTTGAATGATAGCCTTACTGGATAGAGTATTCTTGGATTCAGTCCCTTGCTTTGCATCACTTTGTAAATTTGCCTTGCACATATTTCTTGGATTTATCTCTACCACTTATGAATTGGGCAAGGATGAAATGACATATTGGTTTCACAATTGAAGAGTTCATATGCCCTCTTGCTTTATCTCCACTTACTGTCTGAATTTGGTTTTAAAGAGATTTATGTGACACTTCTAGAATATCTGATTAGCTTACATTTTATAGTCAAAAGCAGATATGAAGTCACCTATGGAAAGGCCAGGCTTAATAACCCTGTTCAAGACAGGAGGAGCAACTGGCCAAAGGGTTCTTCCTTCTTGAGCCACTCAGAACCCATATGAGCTTGTTTGCCTCCCTAACTGGACCAGCAACCTGGGCTCCATGTCTTATTCAACTATCCCAAGAATATCTTCATTTGTCAATGGCCCTACTCTCCAAAGTGCCCGTTACCAGATACATGAAATCAGGTTTAATTTTAGAAGCACAGAACATCTGAGCCAGAAAAGTCCTTAA
This sequence comes from Eptesicus fuscus, assembly GCF_027574615.1. Lineage (NCBI taxonomy): Eukaryota > Metazoa > Chordata > Mammalia > Chiroptera > Vespertilionidae > Eptesicus > Eptesicus fuscus. The sequence continues at coordinate 108,625,625 of NC_072473.1, forward strand.
AAATCACCTTTCCCAGAAGAATGTGAAAAATAACTATAGAACAAATCATAAGAATTAGCAGATTACCATTTTGCAACCATCTTAATAATGGATTCAGGCAATGATCAACAATATATGCTGAAACTTTAGGGCACAAGACCATGATAGTTTTATTTTTTGTTTATGGTGGTGTCTGCCCAGTTTCTCCATTGTCAATGTATTTTTTCCCCTTTGAAATTTCAAACCTAACATCACTGGCAATGGAGCAAACTTATGTATGTGGCTCTTAATGTAATGAGTCGATAAGGACACCTTATTTATGTAGCCTCTTTAAAATTAAAAGCCAAGAAAAAAGTACCTTTATGTAAAAATTGGAAAATTGATACCCAAAGAGGAGAAGGAACTGAATAAAAAAAACTGGAATTAGCCTCCTAGTGTGCCATCTAGTTCCAACAATGATGATGTTGCTGCTGATACATTCATTTTTTTAAATTTCTTTATTGCTTAAGGTATCACATATTTGTCCTCATCCCTCCATTCCCATCCCACACCCCTCCCCTCACATGCCCCACCCCCTGTTGTCCTTAACCACTGGTTGGGCTCATATGCATGCACACAAGTCCTTTGGTTGATCTCTCCCCTTTACCCCTACCCTCCCCAACACTCCCTCTGAGGCCCGACAGTCTGATCCATGCCTCCTTGTTTCTGGGTCAGTCTATGTTGTTCATTATTTCCCCTAGATGAGTGAGATCATGTGCTAATAGAAATACACTTATAAGAACCGAAAATGAGAAAAGCAACAATAGTTATGCTGACATATGGAAAGGCCAGGCTTAATAACCCTGTTCAAGACAGGAGGAGCAGTCTGTAGTGAGTTTCTTTCTGGGCCAACAGTTTTTGAGACCCAACTTCAATGTCAAACAGTTCCTTATGTGTACATGTCAGTTCTGGATGGTGGACAAATGGTGGTAATGCAGGTCCGACTCTCTCTGGTTTGGTCCTGGGCAACCTGCAGTGACACACAGCTGCTAACTGCTAGTATGGCAAGGTGACGTCGGCATCTTCCATCTCTGGACTGCTTCTCTTCTGTCTTCATGGCTGGAGTAGTCCTGTCGATTCCTCTCTGTTGCTAGAATCCACATGGTCTCAGAGTTGTTTTCTGAAAGCATACAATCATATTCTCGACCAAAAGTTAATAAAAGAATATTTTCTATAAATTTGACTTGGGATCCTATTTAATTTTTTGCCCAAATGATTTTCCTCTGGCTTGTTTTGACACCTTGTGTGTTTTTCATGGGTGTCTTGCTTTTAGCCTTACAATTAATTTTCTAAAGTATTAATTTTATAGATGTAATTTACTTGCAGAATATTTTTCCTTACATGATATTCTTCTACTATCCCCCCCCCTTTTCTTTCTTTTTAATATATTTTATTGATTTTTTACAAAGAGGAAGGGAGAAGGATAGAGAGTTAGAAACATCTATGAGAGAGAAACATCGATCAGCTGCCTCTTGCACACTCCCTACTGGGGATGTGCCCACAACCAAGGTACATGCCCTTGACTGGAATCGAACCTGGGACCCTTCAGCCCGCAGGCTGATGCTCTATCCACTGAGCCAAACCGGTTAGGGCTATCTCCGCCTTTCTTGATTTAAATATTAGTAGGCTTTTGAAAATTTTATAATGTAGTCTTGATGGCTTTTAAATTTTAATTTTTTGCACTATAATATTACTGTTTTAGGTTCATTACATGGTGCGCAATTTTATCATGAGATGAACTACCAATAAAAATTTTAGTTAACACTTTAGGAACACCTTTTTGTCCAGTACAATTAATTTTTCTAGCATATTCGCTTGTTTCAACTAGCCAATTTAAATTTGCCTGAAAACTTGACTACTATTTTACTGTCAAATTTAATACTCTAACAACAATCTTATTTTACCCTGTAAATATTAGTGGAAAGGATTATTTGCCTTCTTGAGTAGGTCCTGATCATTCCTGGTGGTAAGCTGGATTTAGATATCATAAACCCACTTCCCCACACCATAGGTACAAGATAACTCAAACAATTCTTGTTGGAGTGAGAGGGCAGCTGCTGTCGGCCAAGTCTCTGTCGGTCACCTGGGTCCTGATCTGAGCTGGGCATGGGAAGCACGAAGCAGCCATGGGGGCAGGAGATCTCCCTCAGAAGGGGCTAGGGTTCAGGCCCCTGCAATGTTGGGGGGGTGAGGTTCTGTGCCCCACCTCTGTTGACCCCCAAATTCTCTCCTGATGGCCCCTCTGCGACTGTGCCTGTCTTAGGTTGTTCCTCCCCTGAGGAATCTTACCTGTCTCTGGCTAACCAGCCATCTTCTGGGGCCAAGCAGGGTGATGTGAGGTTCAGTTTTTTCTCCTTGGTAGCCTATGCCCCCGTGGCCTCCATTCCCAACACCTGCCTTGGGATCCCCTCGCCTGCTTGTGGGGCCCCAGCACTGATCACATATCTTGGGGAACCCAGGTTTCTTCTCCAGGGAGGGCTCAGCTCCCCCCACTGGGCGAGAGACAGATCCATGGCAGCAGTCATCACGAGACTTCAACCTCGACATGAACAGAGAGCTCATGCAACAGCTGTGAGCAATTGAATTGTGAGAAGAGGGTCCCTCTTGGCCTAAAGGGTAAGAGGGACCAATATAGAATGCTCAGGTACCTACCCAGGAGGCCCACTACATAATGAAAGGGATTAAATCCTTACATGTCCTTTTTAAATTGCTGCCAGACATTCAAAGAATCAGTTTGTAAGTTTGCTTCGGATAATTGTATATTATGCTGTTGTAATTCTCAAATATCAAGAGATGTGTTACCTTTGTCTCCAAGCACCAAACAGATGATTTTTTTTTTAATCCCTAAGGATGCGAGGAACTATTATAAGTACTGGGGGTCATCCAAATCTGGAAAAAGTTTTAATGACAGTGTAGAATAATATCATGTAAGGATATTCTTTTTTCTAGTCCATGGCAATTCCCTTTCAAACTGGCTGTCCATTTCTTTTTATATAGACAAGGTCTTAGTTACATTTTCTGCACCTCTACCGGGGGCAAGTAGTGATAGTAGTGACACCCTTTCTTTGGTGTCCATACAAGCCAGAAACCTCTCTTTAACTGTACACCCAAAGGGGCATTGTTTTGATTTTGTGTCATACAAAAGGGAAGCTGGGTGGAGTCCCCTGTGTATTTATACTTTCTTGCCCCACCCATGGACCTCCTGGATGACCAAGGTGTTTGGTATGATTGGTAACTACATTAGTCAGAGGATCAGCCCATGTAAGGGTTCTTACCCATGAAGGGTCAGGAACATAAGTCCAAAATATTTACCCTCTTGTCCCAGGTAAAATTACCGTACATCTGATGATTGCTAGCGTGGCTAGAAAGGCGTTCTCAGGCATTCTTGGGTTTCTGGTAACCTCACAATTTCTTCCCTGAGGTTTGACATTCTGATTGATGTTTCTCTGTTTCTGGATCTATTTTTCCCCCCATCATTTCATGTTGTTCATTATATTCCACAAATGAGTGAGATCATGTGATATTTATCTTTCTCTGCCTGGCTTATTTCACTAATCATAATGTTCTCCATCTCCATCCATATTGTTGCAAATGGTAAGAGCTCCTTCTTTTTTAACCGCAGCGTAGTATTCCATTGTGTATATGTACCATGGTTTTTTAATCCACTCATCTGCTGATGGGCACTTAGGCTGTTTCCAAATCTTAGCTATGATGAATTGTGCTGCTATGAACATAGGAGTGCATATATCCTTTCTGATTGATGTTTCCAGTTTCTTGGGATATATTCCTATGGTCTCACCCAGACCCAGGGGCGCGTGGCCTCACCCGGGCCTGGGACCCAGCCTCACCTGGATCCAGGGGCACACGGCCTCACCCGGACCCGGGATCCGGCTTCACCTGGACCCAGAGGCGCGTGGCCTCACCCGAACCCAGGGGCGTGTGGCCTCACCCAGATCCAGGGGCACACGGCCTCACCCGGACCCGGGATCCGGCTTCACCCGGACCCAGAGGCGCGTGGCCTCACCCGAACCCAGGGGCACATGGCCTCACCCGGACCCGGGATCCAGCTTCACACAGACCCAGGAGCGTGTGGCCTCACCCGGACCCAGGGGCGCGTGGCCTCACCCGGGCCCGGGACCCAGCCTCTCCGGGATCCAGGGGCACACAGCCTCACCCAGACCCAGGGGCACGTGGCCTCTCCCAGATCCAGGGGCGCATGGCCTCACCTGGACCTAGGTGCACGAGGCCTCACCCGGACCCGGGACCCAGCCTCACCTGGATCCAGGGGCACATGGCCTCACCTGGACCCGGGATCCTGCTTCACCCAGACCCAGGGGCGCGTGGTCTCACCCAGACCCAGGGGCATGTGGCCTCACCCGGACCCAGGGGCGCGTGGCCTCTCCCAGACCCAGGGTCGCGTGGCCTCACCGGATCCAGGGGCGCACGGCCTCACCCGGACCCGGGACCCAGCCTTGCCCGGATCCAGGGTCACACGGCCTCATCCGGACCTAGGATTCAGCTTCGCCCGGACCCAGGGGCACATGGCCTCACCCGGACCCAGAATCCGGCTTCACTCGGACCCAGGGGCGCGTGGCCTCACCTGGACCTGGGGGCGTGTGGCCTCACCCGGATCCAGGGGCACACAGCCTCACCCGGACCCGGGATACAGCTTCACCCGGACCCAGGGGCACGTGGCCTCTCCCGGACCCAGGGGCGTGGCGTCATCTAGACCTAGGGGCGTGACCTCTCCCGGGCCCGAGACCCAGCCTCACCCAGACCCAGGGGTGCAGCCTCTCCCAGACCCGGGACCCAGCCTTACCCAGACCCAGGGGCGTGAGGCCTCACCTAGACCCAGGGGCGTGTGACCACACCCAAGCCTAGAGGCGTGCAGCCTCGCCCGGACCCGGGACCCAGCCTCACCCTGACCCAGTTCCCAGCCTCACCTGGACCCAGGGGCGTGCGGCCTCACCCGGACCCGGGTCCCAGCGGGGTTTCGTCTTCTTGATCCCAATTCCTGTTGGTCAATTCCCTCTCAGTAATTCCTTCGGCCATTTTCTCAGAGCTCCAGGGCAGCTGCCACAGAACTCGTTGGGCGGCGGGCTTGGCGAAGCTCCGGTGTGCCTGGTGCGCGGCGGCGGGGTGGTCCAGTGTCGCTGCATCGGCCCTTGGGTCTGCAGCGGTGGCCAGTCGCTGAGTGTGCGCACCTGGCCACTTCCGGGGCGTTGAGATTCTTGAAGGACTCGGAGGTCAGCAAGCGCGGAGTCTCCCACCCCATGTCTCCCAGGGGCTCGTCTGTCTGTGCTCGGCAGCGAGTGGTGCTGTCCCCTTAGCCGGAGACCGCCGGGGGAACTGCTCTGAGCACGTTCCAAGCCGCCATTGTGTCGCCTGAGCCGAAGGTCTTAAAGTGTGGTCTTTGGGTCACTGGCATCAGCATCATCCCTTGTACCCCTCTCTTTTATTCTAGTTGTAGAGCATCTGCTCAGCCAGCCCTCTGGTGGTTCTGGATGGTGTCTGCTCTGCTCTCCTGTCGTAGTCTCAAAATTGTTGTGGTAGGCAACAATCAGGCTTCTGCCCTATGCCTCCATCTTGGTCCTCCTTTGTATAGTTAAGCCTTGATTGTTGTTTGTGTCACTGGGAGGAATTGTCCTCCAGGCCAATTGGCCTTGAGGACCCTCTTTATCTATAAAGGAAGAGTTGCTGTGCAGGAGACACGTTTATGGGCCGTGTCTTGGTGCAGCAAGGCTTTGGCACTCACTGAGTCTGCCTCTTGAATGTGTCCCTTATGCGAGTGGTTGAAATCTGGTGTCATCTCACACCAACCACTAGATGCCCTCGTTTCTGGGTCTCCAATGGAGTGTAGGTCAGCTACTCCCTGAGGCCACTCAGCAAAAACTGCAGTTTCCTCCTCCTTTCTGAGCGGCCCTGGAGCAGTCCAACTAGAACCGCAGTTTATCTGGTCAAGCTGCCACAGGGCAGGCCACCCACATGCAAAAGCTGCTGCTTGGAGCCCAGGTGGGCCTGCAAGACTTGTGGGTCTTCAAAACGTGTGGGGCAGGTCCCAGGGCGGGGCAGGTCTCAGGGCGGGGAAGGGTCTCAGGGCGCCACCAGGCCATGGCGTGGTGAACCGCAATGGCTGCAAGTCTGCTTTTTCTGCTTTCCACATTTGTAAGCCCCCTCGTTCTACACTCCAGCGCAGCAAACACTGATTGCTGGGCGCACCTCCGCAAGGAAGTTACTCCTGACACGAAGGCCTAGAGTCCAGCCTCTCCCCGCAGGCGTCTGGGTCTCCCGTGCGTCCCCAGAAGCTGGATTTCAGGGTGATGGGGAGCTAATCTCCCCTAGGGTTGGAAAAAAAAGCCGCACGACCCTTCCCCCGCCACCAGCCCGACCCATGCGCCTCCGCACCTCATCCACTCCAAGTTTGCTCTTTCTTCTTCCCTCTTCCCTCTTAGCTGTATATCCACCATTCAGCCAGCTCTCCTGTGGTTCTGGGTGGCAGACGCTCTGTCCTCCAGTTGTATTTTTGAAATTGCTGTGCGTGGCGCAGTTCATTTGTTTAACTTTGCCGCCTTCTTGGTTCTCCTCTGTCAAAATGGCTAAAGGACTTGAATGTAAGATGGGAAATCCTAAGAATCCTCCAAGTTGGTGTCGGCGGCCTCCGGGGCCCCGAGGATCTCACTGGGCAGCTTGGTCAGGTCGGTGACACGGATGGGCCCCTCCTGCAGAAAGATGGTCTCTTCCTTCACCGAGAGCCACTGCGCCGAGTCCGCGGCCACTGCCACAGCAACTGCCGCGGCCGCCACCGAGCCCATGGCCCCAGCTGTTGTGCTGACCAAGAGGAGCAGCCGCCCAGCCTGGGGAGATGCGAGCAGGAGTCGCCGCGCTCACCAATCCATCTTTTAGTTGTATTTCCGAAACTGCCACGCGAGGCAACAGATCAGCCGTTCACCTCCGCCGCCATCTTGGCTCCTCCTCCGAAAAAGTTCTTTTGGCATATGTCAGAGATTTTTCTGCCTGTAGATTCCTCTAGTATTTTTATGGTTTCCCATCTTATGTTTAAGTCCTTGATCCATTTTGAGTTTATTTTTGTGTATGGTGTAAGTTGGTGGTCTAGTTTCATTTTTTTGCATGTATCTGTCCAATTTTCCCAACACCATTTATTGAAGAGACTGTCTTGACTCCATTGTATGTTCATGCCTCCTTTGTAGAATATTAATTGAGCATAGTGGTTTGGGTCAATATCTGGGTTCTCTATTCTATTCCATTGATCTATATGTATATTCTTGTGCCAGTACTAGGCAGTTTTGAGAACAGTGGCTTTGTAATATAGCTTGAAATCTGGTATTGAGATCCCTCCTACTTTGTTCTTCTTTCTCAGGATTGCTGTGGCTATTCGGGGTCTTTTTTTATTCGAGATGAATTTTTGGAAAGTTCGTTCTAGGTCTGTGAAGTATGCCGTTGGTATTTTAATGGAAAGTTCATTGAAATTATAGATTGCTTTGGGTAGTATGGACATTTTGATGATGTTGATTCTACCAATCCATGAACATGGTATGTTCTTCCATCTGTTTATGTCTTCCTCTATCTCTTTTTTCAGTGTTGTGTAGTTTTCTGCGTATAGGTTTTTTACCTCTTTAGTTAAGTTTATTCCTAGGTATCTTAATTTTTTTGGTGTGATGGTAAATGGGATTGCTTTTTTAGTCTCTCTTTCTGTAAGTTCATTATTGGTGTATAGAAATGCCATAGATTTCTTAACATTTATTTTGTATCCTGCTACTCTGCCGAATTCATTTGTTAAGTCTAGTAATTTTTTTATGGAGTCTTTGGGGTTTTCTATGTACAGTATCATGTCATCTGCAAAAAAGGACAGTTTTACTTCTTCTTTTCAAATTTGGATGCCTTTTATTTCTTCTTCTTAATTGCAATGGCTAGTGTTTCCAACACTATGTTGAACAGGAGTGGTGAGAGTGGGCATCCCTGTCTTGTTTCTGTTCTTAGGGGAAATGGTTTTCGTTTTTGCCCATTGAGTATGATGTTGGCTGTGGGTTTGTCATATATGGCTTTTATTATGTTGAGATATGATCCTTCTATTCCCATATTGCTGAGAGTTTTTATCAAGAAAGCGTGTTGGATTTTGCCAAATGCTTTTTTCTGCATCAATTAATATGACTATATGGTTTTTATCTCTCAATTTGTTTATGTTATGTATCACGTTTATTGATTTGCAAATATTGTACCATCCTTGCATTCCTAGCATAAATCCTACTTGGTCATGGTGTATGATCTTTCTGATGTACTGCTGGATCCGATTTGCTAGAATTTTGTTGAGGATTTTGGCATCTATGTTCATGAGGGATATTGGCCTGTAATTCTCTTTCATTGTGTTATCTTTATCTGGTTTTGGTATTAGGGTGATGCTGGCTTTATAGAAGGAGCTTGAAAGTGTTCCTTCTTCTTGAATTTTCTGGAATAGTCTGAGGATAGGTTTTAGCTCTTCCTTGAATGTTTTGTAAAACTCCCCTGTTAAGCTGGGCTTTTGTTTGCTGGAAGCTTTTTGATGACTGCTTCAATTTCTTCCATAGTTATCAGCCTATTGAGATTTTTAGTCTCTTCCTGAGTAAGTTTTGGAAGGTTGTGTTTTTCTAGGAATGTGTCCCTTTCCTTCAGGTTGTCTAGTTTGTTGGAGTAGAGTTGTTCATAGTACTTTTTGACAATCCTTTGTATTTCTGTGGGGTCTGTTGTTATTTCACCTCTTTCATTTCTGATTTTGTTTATTTGGGTCCTCTCTCTTTGCTTCTTGTTGAGCGTGGTTAGAAGTTCATCAATCTTGTTTATCCTTTCAAAGAACCAGCTCTTGGTTTTGTTGATCTTGTGTATTGTTTTTTTGGTCTCTATGTCATTCATTTCTGCTCTGTTCTTTATTATTTCCTTTCTTCTGCTTACTGTGGGCTTTTCTTATTGCTCCCTTTCTAATTCTTTGAGTTGTTGAGTTAGATGATCTATTACCATTTTTTCTTATTTTTTTTTTTAAGGTAGGCCTGTAGAGCTATACACTTCCCTCTCAGGACTGCTTTCATTGTGTCCCATAGGATTTGCAATGTTGTGTTTTTATTGTCATTCGTCTCCAGGATGTTTTTAATTTCTTCTTTGATCTCATTGATAACTCAATCATTGTTTAGTAGCATGCTATTCAGTTTCCAAGTGTTTGAATTTTTTGGAATGTTTTTATTGTAGTTTATTTCTAATATTATGCCATTGTGGTCTGAGAAAATGCTTGATATGATTTCAATCTTTTTGCATTTGGGGAGACTTTGCTTGTTACCCAATATGTGGTCTATTTTTGAGAATGTCCCATGTGCACTTGGGAAGAATGTATATTCCATGGCTTTGGGGTGAAATACTCTGAAGATGTCAATTAGGTCCATCTGATCTAGTATGTCATTTAGGATTGCTGTTTCTTTGCTGATTTTTTGTCCAGAGGATTTATCCATTGATGTCAGTGGTGTATTAAAGTCCCCTACTATGATTATATTGATGTCTTTCTCTCCCTTAATATCTTCCAGGATATTTTTTATGTATTTGGGTGCTCCTGCATTGGGTGCATATACGTTTACCAGAGTTATATCTTCTTGCTGGATTGCTCCCTTTAGTATTATGTAGTGGCCTTCCTTATCTCTTATTATTGATTTTACTTTGAGGTCTATTTTATCTGATATAAGTATCGCAACCCCAGCTTTTTTCTCATTTCCATTTGCCTGAAAAATGTTTTTCCATCCCTTCACTCTCAGTCTGTGTGAATCTTTTGCTCTAATGTGGGTCTCTTGTAGACAGCAAATATATGGGTCATGTTTTCTTATCCATTCAGCTACCCTATGTCTTATGATTGGTGCATTTAATCCATTTACGTTTAATGTTATTATTGATTAAGTACCTGTTTGTTTACATATTTTTCCTTAGTGTTTGTGTTTCTTCTTGCCTTTCTCTTTCTTCTTTTTACAGCAGCCCCTTTAGCATTTCTTGCATTGCTGGCTTGGTAGTGATGAACTGTCTTAGCCCTTTTTTGTCTGTGAAGCTTCTGATTCCACCTTCAATTTTGAATGATAGCCTTGATGGGTATAGTATTCTTGGATTCAGTCCCTTGTTTTGCATCACTTTGTATATTTCATTCTCTTCCCTTCTGGCCTGGTGTGTTTCTGTTGAGAAATCAGTTGATATTCTGATAGGAGATCCCTTGTAGGTAACTTTCTGTCTCTCTCTGGCAGCCTTTAAGATTCTTGCTTTGTCGTTGGTGTTCGTCATTTTAATTATGATGTGTCTTGGTATCGTTCTTTTGGGGTTCAACTTGTTTGGTACTCTGTGTATTTCTTGGACTTGGATAGTTTTTTTCTTGCCAATATCAGGGAAGTTTCCTGTCATTATTTCTTTGAACAGGTTTTCTATTCCTTGCTTCTCTTCCTCTCCTTCTTTTATCCCTATTATTCGAAGGTTGTTTCATTTTGTGTTGTCCCAAAGCTCCCTTAGGCTCTCCTCTTGCTTTTTAAGTCTTCTTTCCAGTTGCTGCTGTGTTTGTGTGTTTTTTCCTACCTTGTCTTCTAATTCGCTGATGCGGTCCTCAGCCTCTTCTACTCTACTCTTTAAGCCTTCCATTGTGTTCTTTATTGCAGCTATGTCGTTCTTCATCTCCTCTTGGTTTCTTTTCATGTTGGTGAGATTTTCATTTAGCTCCTTATAGTTCTCATTGAGTTGTGTGTATTTGTCATCCATCCATTTAAACATCCTTATAACGAATACTCTGAATTATTTCTCTGTTAAGCTGCTAGCTTCAAGTTCATTTAACTCCCTTTCTGGTGATTTCTCTTTTTCTTTCCTTTGGAAATTTCCTTTTTGTCTCCCCATGTTTTCCTGTAATGTTTTAATTGTAGATCCAATTGCTTTGCTACCCAGGTTCTTTTGGTGATGGTGCTACTGGTGTAATCTCTCAGTTCTCCTGGGCTTGGTTATCTAGTGTAGTTCCTTACTTAAACTATTTGGGTTCTTTTGATGTAGGCCTGCGAGTTTGAGAGGCACAGCTGCAGTGTCTAGAGGTCAGCAGTCATGGAGGGTAGTATCCCAATTTTTCTGTCTTGCACCCTAAATTGAAATTACGCTTGCCCAGTGGGGACTCACAGTGGCTCCAAGGAACCGTCTGTCGGGGTGATGTGGCTCAGAGGGCCTGCACCCTGGAAAGGCGTGACTGTGTTGCCCAGAATTCTGTAGTTGTGGGGTGGGCAGACTCAGCTTTTGCTGCTGCACCTGTGGTGGATAGGGGCTTACTCCCTCAGTGGCAGCTCACAGGAACACCCGTGGTAAGTTTGCCAGCAAGGCACACTGAAGCACTCTGGAGAGCACTGGCAGTGTAACTGTGTAATTGAGGTGCCTAGCTGCTAAAGGTTTTTCTTTTGGGCAGTTCCTGTGGCCTCAGGGAGTATTCCAGTTCTATGGTGATAATCAGGGTGGAATCAGGGTGTGGCTATATTGGTTGCCTGGAGACTGGAGGGAGGGGCTATTTCTCAGGAGAAAATGGCGACCGGGGATCCGATGTGAGTCAGCACCAGACACGCTTCCACTTCTCCTGGACCTGTTCACTGCCTACTCTCCCTAGATTCCACCACTCTACCCCTTCTCCTGCACCTCAGCCATGGGTAAGTGAAAGGTCCTATGAACTAGGTTCAGTGGAGAAAGACGCAGGCTCCGGTGCAAGGAGGGACCATGTCTTTACCAGCTCCTCTCTTGCCGGCACTGCTCAGTCGGGAAGTTAGCTCTTCAGGGCTGCCTTTGAGCTCAGATCCCAAGTCAGACTCCAAGGTCTAAAATCCCCTACCTCCTGCTGTCCTGTGGACCCTTTTTCTCACAGTCAGACGCTTTGCCTGTCCTCAGGGATGCGGCTTGGCGCCGTGTAGTTTTCCCCTGACCTTCTGGGCTTAGAGATCCGGCAGATTCCATTGCCCAGATCGTTTTTTTTTACCTTTTTCCAGGAGATCTCTGCCCTTCCCAGCTGCAAACTGTCTCACCAGCCGTGTCTCCTTCGCCAATTCGGGCTGGATTCCTCTTGTTTCAGCTGCTCCCTCTATTTCCTCCTGGACAAAGATCAGGACACATCTGCCTATTCTGCCGCCATTTTGATCTCCCTCTACATTCATTTTTTTAACAAATTTTTTATGAGTTCCTGTTATGTCCTAGGTATTGTGCTTGGCACTCTGGAGTTATCAGTGAATAACAAATAGGGCTTATATTTATCTTCATATTTTTCATCTTGACTCTCTTCATTCCCATTCTTATCCTTGCCATTTCATTGTATTTAGCAACTTTTAAATTTGTGGTCCTTTGCAGAGGGATTCCTAAATGGATATACCTCCAGGACATGGCACAGAATAGGTGCTTAATAAATAGTTGTTTAATTAATGAATGTGCACGTGTGTGCGCACAGGTTAAGACTGTGTGTATATCGCCACTCCATGTCTGCACTTTAGATAAATTTATTCCCCCTTCTTGGAATAGAATCTCCATTTCTTCTTTATCCTTTAAGGAAGCCTCATTTCTTCAATGCATATTCCCAAGAGGATCTACCCTCTTAACAACTAAAGTGTTTACCACACATTTGATTCTCATCATGCACAGTATTATGACAGTTTGGGAATTGTTGTTTTTTAATTTTCTTTTATTTTTTAAACTTTATTTATTTTCTCTTTATTTTATTTTTTTCATCATCACTTATCCCCCCTATACCCTCTTCCACCTCCACTGATACCCCTCCTGCTCTGCAATCACCACACTGTTGTCCATGTCCATGAGTTCTTTCTAATTTTCTTTCTTTTTTGCTCAATGCCTCCAACCCCCACAACAACCCAGAGCTGTTTGCCTGCTCTCTATCTATGAGTCTGTCTCTATTTTGCTTGTTAGTTCAGTTTGTTCACTAAATTCCACATATGAGTGAAATCATATAGTACTAGTATTTCTCTGACTGGTTTATTTCACTTAACATAATGTTCTCCAGGTCCATCCATGCTGTTGCAAAGGGTAAAATTTTCTTCCTTTTTATGGCCAAGTAGTATTCCATTGTGTAAATGTATCATAGCTGTTTTATCATCTACTGATGGACATGTCGGCTGCTTCCAAATCTCGGCTATTATAAATAATGCTGCAATGAACATAGGGATGCATATATTTTTTCATCTCACCTCTGTCATTTGCTGGCTGTATGACCTTAATCAAGTTACTGAACCTCTGATCCCTAGTTTCTATCAAAGAGAATAATAATGGTACTACCTCCAAGAACATTGTGTGAAGATTAAATGGAGTAATGCATGCAGAGCACTTGGAACAGTGACTGGCATTTAGTTGGTGCTCTGTCAGTAATAGGAGAGACATTTCCAAATCAAAATATTGGGGCACTGGTGGAATTCTAAAATGGCAGCAGAGTAAGTGGAAGCTACACTGACACTCTCCTAGGACAAAACTGGAATTACAACCAAAATACAGGAAAACCATCCTGAATAATCAACTGAAGACTAGCTAGAGAGAACCTTGATAACCAAGGATGGAAAGTGGAGACTGCATAGAGACTAGAAGGAAGGGCAGAGGCAAGAAAGGGTTGACCGAGCTCCCACAGACAGCAACTTAAGTTCCAAAGGCATATTTCAGCTGTGGGGGATTCCACTGAGAACTCTGGGGTCTAAACCCCAAACTGGGCCCTCAGTCCAGAGCACCTAAACTGAGAAGGGTGCCCATATAATATCCAGCTGTGAAAAGCAGCAGGGTTGTTTCTGCCAGAGAGAGATGGCTGGAAATGCAGGCACCCTCTTAAAGGGCCAATGCACAAAATTCCCTGTGCAGCCACTCACCTTGGGCTCCAACAGAGGGAGGACAGAGTGGACTGGAGCTGTGTGAGCAGAATCCAGGGTTGGGGGCTCTGAAGTTACAGCTTGGAAGGCAGCCACCCAAGTTTCTTGTGCTGAGCCACTCCCGCATACTGCAGAGGACATCTTTCTCCAGCAGACCTTTACCATCTAGGCAGCAATTGCCCCACCCTATTAGGAAGACTCTTGCCCACCCAATGGTCGGTAGCCTGAGGCTAATCAAGATTGAATAACAATCAGACTGCAGACAGAGGCAGATCTCTGGAGCCTTTGAATCTTTGCCTGATTTCCTTCCCGGGGATAGGAAAAGTAGACATTGGTGCACATTTTGGTCCTTTCCAAAGGCACCCAGCCCCAGCAGAGGGAGCCACAAATTGTGGATTGCTGATAGCTCCACATAGGGTACTCTGGGCCAGTTACAAACAGCATCTGACATTGTCTTGCCCTAGAGATTGGGAGTCATAGCAGATCTATCTAATACATAGACAGGCAGCCAAAATGGGGAAATAAGAACAGACCCCAAATAAAAGAACAAGAGAATTCTCAAAAAGAAGAGCTAAATGAAATGGAGAAATGAAATTTATCAGATATAGAGCTCAGAATAATGATGGCAAGGATTCTCAACAGCATGAGAAAATATATAGTAATTATTAAAAGAGACCAGGAAATGAAAGAATAACATTAGGCCCAGCTGGCATGGCTAAGTGATTGAACGTCGACCTATGAACCAGGAGATAACAGTTTGAATTCCCATTCAGGGCACATGCCCAGGTTGTGGGCTCAATCCCCAATGTGGGGCATGCAGGAGGCAGTTGATCAATGATTCTCTCTCATCATTGATGTTTCTGTCTCTCCCTCTTCCTTCCTCTCTGAAATGAATAATAAAAATATTTTTAATAAATCCTTATAGTTCAAATTATTACAGTTGTTCCTCTTCCCCTCCCCCCATAGCTCCTCTATGCCCGTTCCCATCCCACCCGATGCCCTTACCACCCCCATTGTCCTTTTCATAGGTGTGTGATTTTTGTCCAGTCTCTTCCTGCCCCCCCCACACACAACCCTTTCCCCTCGAGGATTGTCAGTCCACTCCCTTTCTATGTCCATGGTTCTATTATATTCACCAGTTTATTCTATTCATCAGATTTTTTATTCACTTGATATTTAGATTCACTTGTTGATAGATATGTATTTGTTGTTCATAATTTTTATCTTTACTTTTTTCTTCTTCCTCTTCTTAAAGAACACCTTTCAGCATTTCATATAATACTGGTTTGGCGGTGATGAACTCCTTTAGCTTTTTCTTATCTGTGAAGCTCTTTATCTGACTTTCAATTCTGAATGATAGCTTTGCTGGGTAGAATAATCTTGGTTGTAGGTTCTTGCTGTTTATTCATCACTTTGAATATTTCTTGCAACACCCTTCTGGCCTGCATAGTTTCTGTTGAGAAATCAGCAGACAGTCATATGGGTACTCCCTTGTAGGTACCTAACTGTTGTTCTCTTGCTGCCTTTAATATTCTCTCTTTGTCTTTTGCTCTTGGAATTTTATTTTATTTTTCCCCATTTTTTATTAAGGTATTATATGTTTACATATCTTACCATTGCCCCCCCACACACCCCACTCCCATACATGCCCTCCCCCCCCCCACCGGTGTTTTACATCCATTTGTTATGCTTATATGCATCCATACAAGTCTTTCGGTTGATCTCTTATCTCCCCCACCTCTCCCTAACCTTCCTGCTGTAATTTGAAAGTCTGTTTGATGCTTTACTGCCCCTGTATTTATCTTTTTGTTCATCAGTTTATAATGTTGTTGTTATCCACAAATGAGTGAGATCATGTGGTATTTTTCTTTCATTAACTGGCTTATTTCACTTAGCATAATGCTTTCCAGTCCATCCAGGTTGCTGCAAATACTAAGAATTCCTTCTTTTTTATGGCAGCATAATATTCCAATGTGTAGATGTCCCATAGTTTTCTAATCCAGTCATCTGCTGACAGGCACCTAGGCCGTTTCCAAATCTTAGCAATTGTAAATGTGCTGCTATGAACATAGGGGTGCATATATCCTTTCTGACTGGTATTTCTAGTTTCTTAGGATATATTCCTAGGAATGGGATTACTGGGTCAAATGGGAGTTCCATTTTCAGTTTTTTGAGGAAACTCCATACTGTTCTCCACAGTGGCTGCACCAGTCTGCATGCCAACCAGCAGTGCACGAGTGTTCCTTTTTCTCCGCATCCTCGCCAACACTTGTCGTTTGTTGATTTGTTGATGATAGCCATTCTGACAAGTGTGAGATGATAATGCATTGTCATTTTGATTAACATCTCTCAGATAATTAGTGACTTTGAGCATGTTTTCATGTGTCTCTTGGCCTTCCTTCTGTCTTCTTTTGAAATTCTATTTAGGTCCATTGCCCTGTTTTTATTGGATCATTTATCTTACTTTTATTAAGTTGTATAAGCTGCCTGTAGATGTTAGAGATTAAACCTTTATCAGTGATAACATTTGCAAATATGCTCTCCCATACAGTGGGCTTTCTTGTTGATTTGTTGATGGTCTCTGTTGCTGTGAAAAGCTTTTTATTTTGATGTAATACCATTTGTTTATTTTCTTTTTAGCTCCCATTGCCCTAGGAGCAGTATCAGTGAAGAAGTTCTTTTGGCATATGTCTGAGATTTTGCTGCCTATAGATTTCTCTAGTATTTTTATGGTTTCCCGTCTTATGTTTAAGCCCTGTTTCCATTTTGAGTTTATTTTTGTGTATGGTGTAAGTTGGTGGTCTAGTTTCATCTTTTTGCATGTATCTGTCCAATTTTCCCAACACCATTTATTGAAGAGACTGTCTTGACTCCATTGTAGGTTCATGCCTCCTTTGTCAAATATTAATTGAGCATAGTGGTTTGGGTCAATATCTGGATTCTCTATTCTATTCCATTGGTTTATATGTCTGTTCTTGTGCCAGTACCAGGCTGTTTTGAGAACAATGGCTTTGTAATAGAGCTTGAAATATGTTATTGAGATCCCACCTACTTTGTTCTTCTTTCTCAGGATTGCTGTGGCTATTTGGGGTCTTTTTTTATTCCAGATGAATTTTTGGAGAGTTATTTCTAGGTCTGTGAAATATGCCGTTGGTATTTTAATGGGGAGTGCATTGAATCTATAAATTGCTTTAGGTAGTATGGACATTTTAATGATGTTGATTCTACCAATCCATGAACATGGTATGTTCTTCCATCTGTTTATGTCTTCCTCTATCACTTTTTTCATTATCCTGTGGTTTTCCTCCTATAGGTCTTTTACCTCCTTAGTTAAGTTTATTCCTAGGTATCTTAATTTTTTTGGTGCGATGGTAAATGGGATTTCTTTTTTAGTATCTCTTTCTGTAAGTTCACTATTGGTGTACAGAAATGCCATAGATTTCTTAGCATTAATTTTGTATCCTACTACATTGCTGAATTCATTTATTAAGTCTATTAGTTTTTTGATGGAGTCTTTCAGGTTTTTTATGTACAATATCATGTCATCTGCAAATAAGGACAGCTTCACTTCTTCTTTTCCAATTTGGATGCTTTTTATTTCTTCTTCTTGTCTAATTGCAATGGCCAATACTTCCAGTACTATGTCGAACAGGAGTGGTGAGAGTGGGCATCCCTGTCTTGTTCATGTTCTTAGGGGATATGGTTTTAGTTTTTGCCCATTGAGTATGATGATAGCTGTGGGTTTATCATATATAGCTTTTATTATGTTGAGGTCTGATCCTTCTATTCTCACCTTGTTGAGAGTTTTTATCAAGAAAGGGTGTTGGATTTTGTGAAATGTTTTTTCTGCATCCATTGATATGACTATGTGATTTTATCTCTCAATTTGTTTAAGTGATGAATCACATTTATTGATTTGCAGATATTGTACCATCCTTGCATTCCTGGGATAAATCCTACTTGGTCATGGTGTATGATCTTTCTGATGTACTGCTGGATCCGATTTGCTAGACTTTTGTTGAGGATTTTGGCATCTATGTTCATGAGGGATATTAGCCTGTAATTCTCTTTCATTGTGTTGTCTTTATCTGGTTTTGGTATTAGGGTGATGCTGGCTTCATAGAAGGAGCTTGGAAATGTTCCTTCCTCTTGAATTTTTTGGAATAGTCTGAGGAGGATAGGTTTTAGTTCTTCCTTGAATGTTTGGTAAAACTCCCCTCTGAAGCCCTCTGGCCCCGGGCTGTTGTTTGCTGGAAGCTTTTTGATGACTGCTTCAATTTCTTCCATGGTTATTGGGCTATTGAGATGTTTAGATTCTTCCTGATTGAGTTTTGGAAGGTTATATTTTTATAGGAATATATCCATTTCCTCCAGGTTGTCCAGTTTGTTGGAATAGAGTTGTTCATATTATTTTAACAATCCTTTGTATTTCAGTGGGTTCTGTTGTTATTTCACCTCTTTCATTTCTGATTTTGTTTATTTGGGTCCTCCCTCTTTGCTTCTTGGTGAGCCTGGCTAGAGGTTCATCAATCTTGTTTTTCCTTTCAAAGAACCAGCTCTTGGTTTTGTTGATCTTTTGTATTGTTTCCTTGGTCTTTTTGTCATTTATCTCCACTCTGATCTTTATTATTTCCTTCCTTCTGCTTACACTGGGGTTTTCTTGTTTCTCTCTTTCTAACTCTTTGAATTGTAGGGTTAGGTTATTTATTACCATTGTCTCTTGTTTTTTGCAGTAGGCTTGTAGAGTTATGAACTTCCCTCTCAGGACTGCTTTTGCTGTGTCCCATAGATTTTGGATTGTTGTGTTTTCATTGTCATTTGTTGCCAAGATATTTTTTATTTCTTCCTTGATCTCTCTGGTAACCCAGTCATTGTTTAATAGCATGGTATTTAGCCTCCATGTATTTGATTTTTTTTTGGATTGTTTATATTGTAGTTGCTTTCCAGTTTTATGCCACCGTGATCTGAGAAGATGCTTGATATGATTTCTATCTTCTTGAATTTGAAGAGATTGCCTATGACCCAACATATGGTCTATCTTTGAAAATGCCCCATGTGCACTTGAGAAGAATATATATTCTGTGGCTTTGGGGTGAAATGTTCTGAAGATGTCAATTAATTCCATTTGGTCTGGTGAGTCATTTAGGATTGATGTTTCTTTGCTGGTTTTTTGTTTAGAGGATTTGTCCAATGGTGATAGTGGGGTATTAAAGTCTCCTACTATGATTGCATTGCTTTTAATCTCTCCCTTGATATCCTCCAGGAGTTTTTTATGTATTTGGGTGCTCCTGTATTGGGTGCGTATATGTTTACCAGTTATTTCTTCTTGTTGGATTGTTCCCTTTAGTATTATGAAGTGGCCTTCGTTATCTCTTGTTATGTCCTTCACTTTGAGATCTAATTTGTCAGATATAAGTATTGCTACCCCAGCTTTTTTTTCATTTCTATTTGCCTGAA
This sequence comes from Eptesicus fuscus, assembly GCF_027574615.1. Taxonomy (NCBI): domain Eukaryota; kingdom Metazoa; phylum Chordata; class Mammalia; order Chiroptera; family Vespertilionidae; genus Eptesicus; species Eptesicus fuscus. The sequence continues at coordinate 108,644,980 of NC_072473.1, forward strand.
AAACCTTTTTCCATCCCTTCACCCTCAGTCTGTGTGCGTCTTCTTTTCTGAGGTTGGTTTCTTGTAGACAGCAGAAATATGGGTCTTGTTTTCTTATCCAATCCGTTACCCTATGTCTTTTGATTGGGGCATATTTACATTTAAAGTTATTATTGATAGGTACTTATTTGTTGCCATTTTTATTCTTTACCCCTGTGTTCCTTCTTCGCTTCCTATTTCTTTTTTTTTATAGCAGACCCTTTAGCATTTCTTGCATTGCTGGTTTGGTGGTGATAAATTCCCTTAGTCCTTTTTTGTCTGTGAAACTCCTGATTTCACCTTCAATTTTGATTGATAGCCTTGCTGGGTACAGTATTCTTGGATTCAGACCCTTCCTTTGCATGACTTTGTATATTTCATTCCATTCCCTTCTGGCCTGATGAGTTTCTGTTGAGAAATCAGTCGCTAGTCTGATGCAGGTTCCTTTGTATGTAACTTTCTGTCTCTCTATGGCTGCTTTTAAGATTCTTACTTTGTCATTGGTGTATGCCAATTTAATTATAATATGCCTTGGCATTGGTCTTTTGGGGTTCATTTTGCTTGGGATTCTGTGAGCTTCTTGGATTTGTGTAGGATTTTCTTCCCTATATCGGGGAAGTTTTCTGTCATTATTTCTTCAAACAGGTTTTCTATTCCTTCCTCAGTTTCCTCTCCTTCTGGAACCCCTATTATGTGGATGTTGTCTTGTTTTGTGTTGTCCCAAAGTTCCCTTAGGCTCTCCTTCTGCTTTTTAATTTTTTTTTCTAGAAGCTGCTCTACTTGGGTATTTTTTCCCACCTTGTTTTCTAGCTCACTGATGCGGTCCTCTGCTTATTCTATTTTACTCTTAATGCTTTCTATTGAGTTCTTTATAGCAGCGATGTCATTTTTTCATTTCTTCTTGGTTCTTCTTGATTTCCTGTTGGTTATTACTTATATTGTTGAATTTGTCTTCCATTCTTTTCAGCCACCTTATGATCATTTCTCTGAATTCTTTCTCTGACAGGTTACTTGACTCCATTTCATTTACTTCCTTTTCTGGTGATGCCTGATTTTCTTTCATATGCAGGTTGTTTCTTTTTCTCTCGATGGTCTCTCTTCTCCAGATGTCTGGCGATGTAGTTCTCTCTCTCCTGCATTGATTTAAAGGCACAAAATACAACACAACCAGGTACAACACACAAGGCACTGAACAGAAATGTATTCACGACATTAATATCCCCAAATAAAGGTGACCACCAGAGAAAGGCAAAATAGGGGATAGGAGAGAAAGAAGAGGAAAAAAGAAAAAAAAGGAGTTCCAAAATGAAATTGGGAAAAGGAAAAAAAAAGTAAGAGAGAAAAGAAAGAGAATAAGAAAGAAAAGTGGAATAAAGTATATATATGGGGAGAAAACTCCAATAGAACAGCCACTAATCCCAGCAAATGCCAGCAACAAGTACCTGGAGATTAATACAAATTACAAACAACAACTAATATCAAGCAAGGCAAGGGAAAATGGAAGCAAAAAATAAACAAATGCAAAGCAAACAAAAACAAACAAACAAAAAGAATAAGCAAAACAATCTCACAAAAAAAGCATAAAAATCGATATAATCAACATTCAAGCAAACAGTAACAAAAGGACAGAGAGAAAAACAATTTTTTGGATAGTTAAGACAGAGAAGAGAGAGGTGTGTATGGACTTGGAGCAGGGGATTGGAAATTAGATATATAAGTAGGGTGAGATTTTAATAGGGGGTGAAGAGAAAGAATAGGGAAAATCTAAAACAAGAAAAGGGTAAGAGAAACAGGACACCAAAAGGGGAAACGTTGGGAAGAGAGTGATGGTATAAAGGTAGAGTTGAGATAGAGTAAAATGATGCTAAAGGAAAGATGAAAATAGAATGTAGAACACTAATCCCAAAGTAAAATAAAGAGAAAATAAAATGACATTTTTTGTAAAAAAAAAAGGTAAAATCATAGTAGTAATAATACTGATTGAATATAAAAATGTAATAATTGAAAAGATAAAGTAAAATGAGGAAAAAAGAAAAAAATTAGTTTATTAAGTAAAAGATGAAAAAAATTAAAAATAAATAAATAAATAATAAAAAAATAAAATGTGCAGTAGTGAAGGTCATTCACTTCCTCTATTGTTCTGTTTGGCATGCCTGTTTCCCAGTCAGGACAGTATTGCAGTTCTCTGCGTTCCGAAGTAACTCAGTGTTGTAAGCCAGTCCTGATTTTTAAGCAGGTAGTGTCTTAATTTCTTGTATTCCTTTATTTGTGATTACACAAGAGTCAATTTGTGATTCAGCCCCTGGGTGGCAGTGTTTCTGGATTGACTTCTGGGTCTATATGACCTCTCTAGCCTGTACTTAGATCCTGCTTTCCCTGTAGCACTCAATACCAGTTTGTGGGAGTGGGCTGCCCCAGAGCTGGCTCTCCGACGATCATTCCCCACTCCGATCCCCAGGTTCCAGAAAAACAACTTTCCCCTGCAGTCTCCTAGGGAGTCCCCAACTGGGTGATCCTATGCACTGGGCTTAGTAATCAGAAGCAAGGATTTGAAGAGGAAAAAGCCCAAGTGTGCGAACAATGGGGCTGCAGGCAAGTCTGCCCAGTCCCCCTTTCCCCCTTGGGTCTAAGCAGCTGGCACACTTTTAAAATTTTTAGGCTGTCCTTTTGCGTCAGATCAAAATGGGTTGCTTTTTAGAGATCCCTTCTGTTAGCAGCTCTGAGGACCCCCTTCCACATTCATGGATCACGCCAGCCCCAACAGCCAAGGATTTTTCTAGGCGCAGACTTCCCCTGGTCCTCCAGCACCCACAGTGCGCACATTTCTCTCTCCCACCAGGACCAGAGACCTCACCTTATCCCAGGCGAAATCTGACCTTTCCGTGGTGGAGTGTAGAGCTCCTCTGAATCCGAGTGTTTGCGCCAACTGGGGACCGGTTTTCTGGGGTTCACAACTGTTCGGTGGGTGCCGCTGTTCAGTGGGTGCTACAGTTGTAGATTTTCAGGCTCTGGTAACATCCACTTTCCCCTTCAAGATGGCACGGTCTCTGCGTCCAAGCAGGTGGCTCGCTCCGGGAGGGAACCCAGAATCAGTGCGTGCTGCCCGGTCAAGGGAACTCCCTCCAGCAGTCCCCCAGCTTCTCCTGGAGTATAGCTGTCCCTTAGCTTGCCAACAAACACTCCCAGTGCAACCCTCAGCTGTTCTTTCTTTCTGCTCCAGGACAAGGCTCGGGAGATGTCTGTCTATTCCACCGCCATTTTTTTTCAGTTTCTCTTGGCATTTTAATTATGATGTGTCTTGGTGTGGTCCTCTTTGGATTCCTTTTGTTTGGGGTTCTCTGCACTTCCTGGACTTATAAATCTATTACTTTCACCAGGTAAGGGAAGTTTTCTGTCATTATTTCTTCAAATAGGTTTTCAGTATCTTGCTCTCTCTCTTCTTCTGGCACCCCATAATTCGGATGTTGGTACACTTGAAGTTGTCCCAGAGGCTCCTTACACTATCTTCATATTTTTGGATTCTTTTTTCTTTTCTGGTTGGGTGTTTTTTTACTTATTTGTATTTCAAATCTTTGACTTGATTCTTGTGATCCTGTAGTCTGCTGTTGGATCTCTGTATATTATTCTTTATTTCAGTCAGAGTATGCTTAATTTCTAGTTGGTCCTTTTCCATATCCTCGAGGGTCTCGCTAAATTCATCGGCCTTTTCTAGGAAATTCTTGAAAAACCTTATAACCGTGGTTTTGAACTCTATATCCAGTCTTTTGCTTTCCTCTATTTCTTTCATTTGTGTCCTGTTTCTTTGTCTCCACATTTGGCTGCTTCCCTGTGTTGATAGAGTGACTTTCTGTGCTAGGTGTCCTATAGGGCCCAGTGGCTCAGCCTTCCCAGTTTCCTGAGGTGGGCACTCTTGGTGCACCCCTTTGTGGGCTATGTGCACAGTCTTGTTGTTTTTAAGCCTTGATTGTTGTTGGTATCACTGGGAGGAATTGACCTCCAGGCCAACTGGCTGTGAGGATCAGCTGTGTCTACGCTGGAAGAACTTCTGTGCTGGAGACACTCTTATGAGACAAGACTTGCTTCAGTGGGGCTTTGGTGCTCACTGAGTGTGCCACCTGACTGTGTCCCTTATGGATCTGAGGAGTTGTAATCTGGATGGTCCCACTCTGACCATTGGATACACTGGCTCTTGGATCTCCAATGAGGTGCTAATTTAACCTCTGCCTGAGGCCACCCAGCAGGAACTGCGGAGAGATCTGCAAATTCCTCTTCTTTTTTTGGGTTTTGGAGGTGCTCAGAGGAGGCCCAGCTGTGAAGCAATGCAGGCTGCTGTGGGGCCTTGGGCCTTCTTTTGGATGTTCTGGGTCTCTCTGACTCAGCTGCAGTTTGTTAGGTAATTGTAGTTTTCAAAGGACCAGGCCATTCATATGCAAAAGCCTCTGCACACAGCTTGTGTGGGACGGGGTCTCAGGGCGGAGCAAACAGCAATGGCTTCCCATCAGCCCTGCCCTAAGAGGCCCCCAGGTCTCAGTGTCTCTTGGTAATCACTGCAAGCACCTCTGAGAGAAAGCTGCCCTCGAGTTCCGCCTGATGCCAAACAGTCCAGTTTCTCCCTGTATGAGTCTGGGTCCCCAAAGTCTCACCCGGAACTGGAGTTCAGAGCAGTTGGGAGTTTGTGTCTCCCTCCTGATTGAAAAAGACAGCCGTGTACTCAGCTGCCAGCCCTCTCCGAGCACACATGCCTCTGTACCTCTGCACTTCCGCAGCTCCTCTGAGTGTCAGTGTGCTTTTTTCTTTCCTTCTAGTTGTAGAATTTCCACTCAGCCAGCCTTCCTGTGGTTCTGGATGATGTCCGTTTTGTCTTTCAGTTGTAGTTTTGAAGTGGTTGTGTGAGGCAGCAAGTTCAGGTGTTTACCTATGCTGCCATCTTGGTTTCTCCTCTAAAATTGTTTTTTTTTTTTAAGTTTTATAAAAAAGAACACGTTGGAAGGAATACACAGGAGATTAGGGGAAGGTGAGGATTGGATCAGTAAATTAGAAGACAGGGTAGAAAAACCCCACTCAATCAGAAAACCAAGAAATAAAAAACAATGAAAACATTTTTGGGAGCTACTGGAAAACTTGAAATGAAATAACAATATTCACATCATAGGAGTGCCAGACAATGACGACAGTGAGCAAGGGATAGAGAACCTGTTTGAAGAAATAATGGTAGAAACTTCCCTAATCTGGTGAAGGAAAAAGTCACAGAAGTTCAGTAAGCATATGGAGTCCCAAGCAAGGAGAACCCAAACAGGCCCATATCCAGACATATCATAATTAAAATGCCAAAAATTAAAGACAAAGAATCTTAACCCTTTGCACTCACTTGCTTTTTTCTCAATTCCTTTATTCTACTTGGGATTTAATTTTTTAAATACCCCAGATTTTACAAAGCGCAGCAGTAGAATAAAAAACTGGAGTTTCTTTTCTTACAAACTTATTTATTTGAATTTTTTTTATATTTCAAATTATTGATACATTCAAAGAGTATATAAAGAGCTGCTACCAATGCTAACCATGTCGAGTCACACTCGACATCTGAGTGCAAAAGGTTAACCATTCGGATGTCGAGTGTGACTCGACACGATTAGCACCGGTAGCAGCTCGAGAAAAAAGCAAGCAAGTGCAAAGGGTTAAAGGCATCAAGAGAAAAGCAAGTTGTTACCTACAAAGGAGTTCCCAAAAGGCTGTCAGCTGTTTTGTGTTTTTTTTTTTTTATCATAAACTCTACAGGCCAGAAGGGAATGGCATGAAGTATTCAAGGTAATGAAAAGCAAGGATCTGAAACCAAGATTACTATATTCAGCAACGCTATCATTCAAAATAGATGGTGAAATAAAGAGCTTCCCAGACAAAAAAAAGGCTAAAGGAGCTTATCACCACCAAATTAACACTGCAAGAAATGCTAAAGGGGCTATTGTAATGCTACCATCAACAAATCAACAAATGACAAGTGCTGGTGAGGATGTGGAGAAAAGGGAACCCTACACTGCTGGTGGGAATGAAGACTGGTGCAGCCATTATGGAAAACAGTATTGAGTTTCCTCAAAAAATTAAATATGAAACTGCCATTTGACCCAGTGATCCCACTTCTAGGAATATATCTTAAAAAACTCAAAACACCAATCAGAAAGAATGTATGCACCCCTATGTTCATAGCAGAATAATTTACAATAGCTAAGATCTGGAAACAGCCCAAGTGCCTATGAGTAGATGAGTGGATAAAAAAGCTGTGATACATTTACACCATGGAACACTATACAGCAGTAAAAAAGAAGGATTTCTTACCCTTTGAGATAGCATGGAGAGACCTGGAGAGTATTATGCTAAGCGAAATAAGCCAGTCAGAGAAAAATAAGTATCACATGATCTCACTCATATGTTGAATCTAATGAACAAAATAAACTGATGAACAAAATAGATCCAGAGATATAGAAGCCTGGAACAGACTGTCGAATCTCAGAGGGAAGGTGGGGATGGGTGGGAGGAGATTAACCAAAGACACAGACAACCCATGGACTTCAGAACTATTGGTGAAGGCCTAAGGTAGGGGGTGACAGCAGGCTAGAAGGGTTCAATGGGGGAAAAACAGGGGCATGTATAATACTTTCAGCAATAAAGATTTTTTAAAAAATATTGGGACACTGAAGAACACATGTCCTTTGGGGGATTCAGGGTTTTAGAATATTTGAGATTGGGACTTTTCTAGAAAAGTCAGTTTCTGTGCCTAAGAGGTAGCTTGTATTTTGCTCTTTGCCACCTAGTCCTGAAAACTCTGCCCAATGGCTTGGTCAAGTACAAATTTACCACTTATTGAGGAAAAATCAGACTTACAGACATTAGGACCTGGCAGGAAGCTCAGAATGTAGCTAATGCAATCATCCTCCTCCCCACCTTCATGCATAAACACCCAAAAGACCCAGAAGCTCAGAAAAAGAAAGTGTATTGCTCAAAGTTACACATTAATCTCATAGTGGATCATTGGTTTCTTCCTCTTAATCTTTCACCTGAACCTTTATTAGTAAGGGTTTAGAAAGAAAATGTGTGCAGCACAAAACAGATAGTTAAAAAACCACAAATCTAGGACACTTAAACTATTACCCCAGTGTCTCAACTTCAGAACTATTGACATTTTGTGCCAGGTAACTCTTTGTTGTGGGGACTTTCTTGTGCATTGTAAGATGTTTAGAAGTATCCCTGGCCTCTACCCACCAGATGCCAATAGTAAAAATGTTTCCAATGTTGCTGAATGCTCTATGCAGTGGGCGGGGGTTGGGGGAGGGGAAGGAGGGCTGGGGCAAGTGGCAAAATCACCTCAGGTTGAGAACCATTGATGAATAGGAGCAGCATTATAAACTCAGCTTCCTCATTGGCCATCTTCTGAACTCTCAACTATACTTTCTCCAGTGGTAATATAAACTAGCCTCATGGTCAATGGCTCCCATGTGTGTATCTCTAGCTTTGACCTCTTCTACCAACTCTTGTTTCATATATTCACTGCCTACTTGACTCTTTCTTGCACATGTCATAGGCATCTCAGACAGTATGTTCAACACCAAACTTCTGATTCTTGACTCTGCCCTTTTCCCATCTTATTCTTGCTTATATTCATTCATTCATTCTTACATTATATAATATTGCAAATCTACTGTATAAATTTCCTATGGCTGCTGTAACAGATTACCACAAACTTGGTAAGGCTTTAAACAATAGAAATTTATTATCTTATAGTTCTGAAGGCCAGAAGTCCCAAATCAAGGTCTCAGTAGAACTTTCCTCTCTCCAAAGGCTCTAGGAGAGAGTCTTTCCTTGCCTCTTTCAATTTATGGTAGTTACAGGCATTTCTTGACTTGTGGCTGTGTCACTGGAGTCTCTGACTCTGTCTTCATATAGCCTTCTCATTTTCTTCTCTCCTCTGTATGTCTATTGTAAGGACACTTGTCATTGGATTTAAGGCCCACCCAAATAATTCATATGATCTCATCTCAAGATCTTTAACTGAATTACATCTGCAAAGACCCTTTTTCCAAATATGGTCACACTCAGAGGTTCTTGAGGTTAGGACATGGACATACATTTTAGGGGCCGTTATTCAACTTATCATGCCTATTATGTACCAAGGATGTTATAAGCACTGAGGATGTAGTAGAAAACAAAGCAAAGTCCCTGATCTCATGGAAATTATACTATACTATAGGGATATAGATAATAAATAGATATCTATTTAATATATGACCCATAATATACAATGTAATGCCAGGATGTAATATGTAATGCCAGGGCATAATTAACATAATGATATAATAATATGATAATATAATCTATAATAATAAAAGCATAATATGCTAATTAGATCAGAGAGACAAACAACTTTCCAGACGTCATTGCGGATGTCCTTGCAGATGAAGCTACAGCAGTGGGGGCAGAGGCAGAGGCAGTTAGGGAAGGCAGGCAGAGTGGTTAGGGGCAAGCAGGCAGGCAGGTGAGCGGTTAGGGACAATAGGCAGGCAGGCAGAGTGGTTAGGGGTGACCAGGCAGGCAGGTGAGTGGTTAGGGGCAATCAGACAAGCAGGAGAGTGATTAGGGGTCATCAGGCAGGCAGGTGAGTGGTTAGGGGCAATGAGGCAGGCAGGAAAGTGGTTAGGGGTGATGAGGCAGGCAGGCAAAGACAGGTAGGGGCGATCAGGCAGGCAGGCAGGCAGAGGTGTTAGGGTTGATCAGGCAGGCAGGTGAGTGGTTAGGGGTGATCAGGCAGGCAAGCAGAATGGATAGGGGCAATTAGGCAGGCAGGCGAGTGGTTAGGGACAATCAGACAGGCAGACGAGCAGTTAGGGGTGATCAGGCAGGCAGAGACGTAAGGGGCAATGATGCAGGCAGGTAAGCAGTTAGGAGTGATCAGGCAGGCAGGCGAGTGGTTAGGGGTGATGAGGCAGACAGGCAAAGGCAGGTAGGGGCAATGAGGCAGGCAGGCAGAGGCGTTAGGGGCAATGAGGCAGGCAGGCAAGTGGTTAGGAGCAATCAGGCAGACAGGCGAGTGGTTAGGGACGATCAGGCCTAAACCAGCAGTTGGACATCCCCTGAGGGGTCCTGGATTGGAGAGGGTGAGGCTGGGCTGAGGGAATCCCCCTGTGCATGAATTTCATGCACTGGGCCTCTAGTATAATATAATTAATATAGGGCAAAAGTAGGTTTACAGTTGAGAGTACACAAAACACAGTTTATTCTAATATCATTATTTATTAATTATTATATTATTTTCCATATGAACAACTTTAAACCTACTTTTGACTAATCCTGTATAATATAATTAATATAATCCTATATAATAAAGAGGGAATATGCAAATTGACCATCACTCTGCCACAAAGATGGTGGTGCCCACAGCAGAGGCGGGGGTTTCCGTAACACAAGATGGCTGTGCCCACAGTAGAGGCCGAGTTCCCATAAGGAGTCTTAAAGAGCAATCAGCAGGGACCTGAGGCTGCTCCCCCTGCCCCAGTGCCAGGCTGGGAGACCTAAGGTCATGCCCCCCGCCATGGCACCAGGCCAGGGGACCTCAGGCTGCGCCCCCCACCCTGGTGCCAGGCCGGGGGACCTTAGGCCATGCCCCCTGCCCAGCGGGGCTTGAAGGGGGACCTCAGGCCATAAACGCCTCCCCGGCATCGGGCCAGGGGACCTGAGGCCGCACCCCCCGCCTGGCGGGGCTTGACAGGGCACCTCAGGCCATGCCCCCTGCCCAGCAGGGCTTGACAGGGGACCTCAAGGTGCATCCCCCAACCCAGTGCTGGGCTGGAGGACCTCAGGCTGTTCCCCTCACCCCGGACTGAGGGACCTCAGGCCACACCCCCCACCCAGTGGGGCTGGACAGGGTACCTGAGGCTGTGCCCCCCTCCCAGTGGGGATTGATAGGAGACCTGAGGCTGTGCTCCCTGCCTGGCTAGGCTTGATGGTGGACCTCAGGCCATGCCCTCTGCCTGGCAGGGCTTGACAGGAGATCTCAGGCCACATCCCCCACCTGGCAGGCAGGCAGATGAGCAATTAGGAGCCAGAGGTCCAGGATTATGAGAGGGATGTCTGGCAGTCAGACATCCCCCAAAGGGTCCAGGATTGGAGAGGGTGCAGGCTGTGCCGAGGGGACCCCCCACCGTGCACAAATTTTGTGCACTGGGCCTTTAGTATAATAACCTATCTAAGAAGGAGGAAATATGCAAATTGACTGTCACACCATCACAAAGATGGCAGCACCAATAGCCACAAGATGGCAGCACCCAGTCCCCTCAGCCCCACTGGAATCCCCCAGTACTTTCAGACCCGCTGGGGGGAGGGGAAGCAGGTGCACGGTGCGGCTGGCCCCACCCTCAGACCCCTGCTGCCCAGGGTGAGCTGAGGCACAGGCAAGCCTTGGATGGTGGCTGCCTAGCCGATGCCCAAGGCACAGGCAAGCCTCAGATGGCAGCTGCCCAGCCGCCCAAGGCCGCCCGAGGCTCAGGTAACCAGGGCCGGCCAAGGCTTGTACTGCCGGCAGTGGCAGCAGCACAGGTGTGATGGGGGCATCACCTCCCCTGATCACTGGGTTGCCTCCCACCCCTGAGGGCTCCTGGACTGTGAGAGGGGGCAGGCCAGGCTGAGGGACCCCCTCTCCAGTGCATGAATTTTCATGCACCGGGTCTCTAGCAATATAATATACTACAACATTGCTAAGGAGAAAAATACAGCAGGGTAAGAAGAAAAGAAAATAGGTTATGACAGGGGCTGCTACTTTTGATAGAGTGCTCAGAGAAAGCCTCTTGGAAGAGGTGACATTCAAGTAGAAAACTGAAGCACAGGAGCAAAGCATAGGAAGGTCTGGAGAAGGTGCTAGAGGCAGAGGGAACAGCAAGTGCAAAGGCCTTTCAAAGACTCCTTCTTACCATGTTTGAAAAAGAACAAGGTGGGGTAGGGTAAGTGTTTCATAAACCTGACCAGAAGAGTGGCAGAAAATAAGTTTGGAGGGATTATCAGGGACCAGAACACATAAGGAATTGTGGACCATGGAAAGGACTTTGACTTTATTCTAAGTGTTATGGAAAACCATTTGTTTGAGGTTGGAGATAAAGGGAGTAATACTGTCTGATTCACATTTTGAGAAAATTAGACTGGATGCTATGTAGAAAATGACGTGCATCAGCAAGGAAAGCACATAGGTACAGGCAGTGATTCTAGCCAATAGCAAGGGAGAGGTGGTATCACCATCCAGTTTGCTCAGGTCAAAAACCTGGGAATCTTTCTGGATTTCTCTCTTTCCTTATTGCCTACACCTAATCTATTGGAAAATCCTGTTGGCTTCATATTCATATTCATATTCAAAGTATACCCAGAGTCTAACCACTCTCTCTCCCTCCAAACCACCATCATTTGTTGCCTAGACCATGATATCAGCCTCCTAACTAGTCTCTCTAACTCTTGTCTCCCTAGACTATTTCCAATACAGCAGCCAAATCAAACTTTTAAAAGCATAAGTCAGAACATATCACCCCCGGGCTTAAAACCGTCAATGGTTTTCCAGTGCACTTAAAATAAAATCCAACCCCATTTTCTACTATTATCACATTCACTTGCCACATTCCAGCCACTCTGGTCTTCTTTCTCTTCCTGGAATATTTTCATCTTGTTCCTACCTCAGAGTCTTTGCACTAGCTATTCCCCTAGATAGTAATATAGGTGGTCTCTAAAAATTACATACTTCTTTTAGTTAAATATACTGAAATCTTCCCAACAATGGCAGATCTATTATTTTTATTATTTTACTTAAACTGCTATATATTTTTCATGTTTTTTTATTTATTTTATTTTTAAATTTATCTTTATTGTTGAAAGTATTACAGAGGTCTCCCCCCCCTCATTGATCCCCTCTGCCCCACACCTCCCTATCACTTTCTCCAAGAGGCCTCCCAGATTACCCTCATGAAAACAGGACCCTGACAGATATCCTATTTTTGTTGTTGCTTTTTCAGAACACTTATTACTCTCTGAAGCTATATTATATCAGGTATTTATTTAACTTGTTCTGTACTTATATGGTTACTTATTAAATATTTGTCTCTCTCCACTAAAGATAAGGTTCTTGAGACAGAATTAATGCCTGGCATGTTCAGTGCTGTATCCCCAGCATCTAGTACAACACACAGCACACAATTAAAATCCAGGCAGTCCATACTCTTAGCCACAATTCTACTGCCACTGCACAGTAGATTCTGTGATCAGCTCTGTTTGAGACCCACACATAAATATCCTCTGACGAGGATAGTGAGGTCCTGAAAGAGAACGGACCTCTTTGAAGCCACAATCAGAAATGAGATAGGTTTTATGTCTCTCCAGCTAATGAGCATTCCATTCTGTTCAGTCATTCTGTGTACTGTGAGGAGCAGCGCCTGGAGCATGTTGCCCACATAAAATCCCAGTCACAAGAGGTTATCTAGAATGTTTTTGCTATCAGTTGCTGGTTGTCAGGGAATGCAGGAACACACCCTGGCATTCGTTTCTCTAGCCATCTCTCAGGGAATAAGTACAAGCTTAAAGTTGGAGATCCCATTCCCTCAGAACACAGTTAGCAAAGCCAAAGGCATGGAAGGCTGGCTCTGTGGGGTGTGGACTAGTAGAGGATGATATGCAGGAGCAGCCCCATACCATCTGTGGAGGGAGCAGTAAGTGCTGTACAGTTTATCCACTCCAATCACACAAAAAATGCACCAGGCCTAGGCAGCCTCCACTTCCTGACCCTTGCAGCCCCACTGAGGGAGCCATGGGATGGCCCAGCCAGATGACATGCATCAATTACTCTCCAAGGAGGCCCTGGGCCAAACAGGTTTTTCAATTTCCAGATGCTTTTTAGTTAAAATAAAGGCCACTCTGTAACCTGACTTGGAATGGACAAAGTTTCCTTAGTAGAATAACTATACAAGATCACCCTTTTCCCATTACTTTTCATTGAGCAACTGAAACGTTTGTAACCAATAAATTATGACTTGAGTCACATTGCAGCAAGGGCCATGGAAGGGTTAAGTGACTTATGGAAGGTCACTCTGCTAAAGAAAGACCCTTTTGTTCCTGCCTCTCCTTTTGCTCCTGCTTCTGCTAGCACACATTCAGCCTTTGGGGTAGACAGAAAGAGGCTAGGCTGCCTCACTCAGAACAACAGAGGGTTGAGCAATGATGTGGTGATCTTGTCCATCTGGGAATTCAGGCTCTCCATCTCTGTCCCAAAAAGAATCTTGTGAGCTCATATTTTCTGCCTTGGTTATCCACACTGTGAGTTCCAGCTCTGCCTTAATCCTCAGAGGACAGAGGCTGCAGGGCGGAAAAGACCAGTTTTATTTCTATCCAGACCACAGTTAGAGGAAATGTTTGGAGAGGTCTATGGGGACAAGCAAACCTCACCAGCTTTTGTCTTGGACTTTCCTTTTCTCAAATTCCAGCATAGGAAAGGAGGAAGGGGCCAGATGGCAGCACTGGGCTCTGCTGAGATGTGATAACTTACTTTTTCTTCTGGATTAATATACCGGTTCAGCCATTAACAGAAGTCAGCAACAATGGTTGTCTATGGGCGTAGAACAAAGCCTGTGAGCCTAGATTGCAGAATTGGATGTGATCTGAAGTGATGACCAATTAATCTCTCCAATTCATCCCTCTGAATCAATGTTATTGCTCTCCACAATAACATTGGCAACTGAGATCCAGGCAGTCTCATGATTTACCCAAAGACCCTCTATCAGGAATTGAGGCTAGTAAACAGATGTTTCTTTGATCATTTTTTTCCTTATCAAACATCCTCAAACTTCTATCCTGTGCATCGTTTTATGGGCACAGAGTTTTCCCCGTTCCCCCCCCCCCATTCTGTTGAAAGATTGGGTCTAATCTGTATTTCCAGCTAAAGAGACAGGAAGAGGCAGAGAAACCAGTGAGGGAACGCATTTTCTTTTCATTTTTAAAATATATTTTATTGATTTTTTACAGAGAGGAAGAGAGAGGGACAGAGAGTTAGAAAAATCAATGAGAGAGAAACATCGATCAGCTGCCTCCTGCACACTCCCTACTGGGTATGTGCCCGCAACCAAGGTACATGCCCTTGACCGGAATCGAACCTGGGACCCTTGAGTCCGCAGGCTGACACTCTATCCATGGAGCCAAACCGGTCAGGGCGAGGGAACCCATCTTCAAGTTTTCCTTGAATATGCCAAAATAATTTCTTCAACAACCTGGAAATGCCAAAGCATTTTGTGTGGTCTATCCTGTGCAATGTGTAAGTGAAACCAATATAGCCATATAAAGGTCACACTGTAAGCCATAGGAAAGTGAGGACTACAGTCAACCCATTTTAGAGGCTAGTAATATTTGTTTATTACAACTCTAAATTACCCATTTCAGTGTAACATAGAAACTTGGGGCTCACAGTGCATGTGATTGAGAAAATGGGAAGAAAGTTCTAGGAATTAAGTTTATTTTGTCTATGGTTCTTTCTCTCTTTGTCCTTCTTTTACTGGATGTATGAGCTTTCCTTGTTTGGGTCTACTGAAGACACAGAAACTTCCCCACATTCTACCCCAGCCCCACCCATTTCTTTCCTGAATGTCCTTTGACATGGAGGATCTCTTAGCTTTACAAAGATTGATGGTGCTTCCATGAGTTCTCTTCAAGCTTCCCAAGAGACTTTGAGGCATGAACCTGACAAAATGAATTTTAGGATTCAGTGCTTAGAATATTTTTCCACGGGTCATCCCAAAGCTAAAATTTCTGGGGAAGATCAATGATGTCAGGTCCATTTGGACAACTTTGTTGTCCTCCCATATCCATTAAACTTGTGAAATACCACAAAAAGGCCATATCCAAAATGGCTCCCAAATGGGCTGTTGGGTCAAGATTGTGATGTCCAAGGCAAGTGTCTTGTGTTTTATCCCTCTAAGGAATTGTAATCACATCTAACAGATGTGTAGCTTTAAAAAAAAAGGATGGGTGGAAATCAAGATGGCTGCATAGGTAAAGACCTAAACTGCTGTCTCACAAAACAATTTCAAAACTACAACTAAAAGACAAAACAGACATCATTCAGAACCACAGGAAGGCTGGCTGAGTGGAAATTCTACAACTAGAAGGAAAGAGAAAAGCACACTGAGACTCACAGGAGCTGCAGAAGGCAGAGGTACGGAGGCATGCGTGTGGAGAGGGCTGGAAACTGAGTACGCAGCTGGCTTTTTCAAGTGGGAGGGAGACAAAAGCTCCCTATTGCTCTGAACTCCAGTTCTGGGTGAGACTCTGGGGATTCAGACTCATACAGGGAGAAACTGGACTGTCTGGCAGTGGGCGAAACTCAAGGGCAGCTTTCTCTCAGAGGTGCTTACAGTGATTACCACGGGACACTGAGACAGGGACCTCTTAGGGCAGGGCTGACAGGAAGCCATTGCTGTTTGCTCCCCCCTGAGACTCTGCCCCATCCAAGCTGAGCACACAGGCTTTTGCATATGAATGGCCTTGTCCTTTGAATTCTAAACTTACCTAACAAACTGCAGCTGAGTCAGTGAGACTCAGAACATCCAAAAGAAGGCCCAAGGCCCCGCAGCAGCTTGCATTGCTTCACAGCTGGGCCTTATCTGGGAACCTCCAAAATCCAAACAAAGAAGAGGAATCTGCAGATCTATCTGTAGCTCCTGCTGGGTGGCCTCAAGAGGAGGCTAAATTAGCACCTCCTTGGAGATCCAAGAGCCAGAGCACCCAGGGGTCAGAGTAGGACCATCCAGATTACAACTCCTCAGATCCATAAGGGACACATTCAGGGGGCATACTCAGTGAGCACCAAAGCCCCACTGAAACAAGTCTTATCTCATAAGGGTGTCTCCAGTACAGAAGTTCTCCCAGCGTAGACACAGCTGATCCTCATAGCTAGTTGGCCTGGAGGTCAATCACTCCCAGTGATACCAACAACAATTAAGGTTTAAATACAACAATACTGTGCACACAGCCCACAAAGGGGTGCACCTAGAGTGTCCACCTCAGGTAACTGGGGAGGCTGAGCCACTGGGCCCTATAGGACACCTAGCACAGAAAGCCACTCTATCAACTCAGGGAAGCAGCCAAAATGCAGACACAAAGAAACAGGTCACAAATGAAAGAAATAAAGGAAATCAAAAGACTGGATATAGAGTTCAAAACCACGGTTATAAGGTTTTTCAAGAATTTTATAGAAAAGGACGATAAATTTAGCAAGACCCTCGAGGATAGGAAAAAGGACCAACTAGAAATTAAGTATACACTGACTGAAATAAAAAATAATATACAGAGATCCTACAGCAGACTAGAGGATCACAAGAATCAAGTCAAAGATTTGAAATACAAATAAGTAAAAAAATACCCAACCGGAAAAGCAAAAAGAAAAAAGAATCCAAAAATATGAAGATAATGTAAGGAGCCTCTGGGACAACTTCAAGCGTACCAACATCCAAATTATGGGGGTGCCAGAAGAAGAGAGAGAGCAAGATACTGAAAACCTATTTGAAGAAATAATGACAGAAAATTTCCCCCACCTGGTGAAAGAAATAGACTTACAAGTCCAGGAAGCACAGAGAACCCCAAACAAAAGGAATCCAAAGAGGACCACACCAACACACATCATAATTAAAATGCCAAGTGCAAAAGACAAAGAGAGAAACTTAACCCTTTGCACTCAGATGTCGCTTGTAACTCGACACAGTTAGCAGTAGAATAAAGGAATCAAAAACAACAAGCGAGCAAAGGGTTAAAAGCAGCAAGAGAAAAACAGTTACCTACAAGGGAGTACCCATATGACTGTCAGCTGATTTCTCAACAGAAACTATGCAGGCCAGAAGGGAGTGGCAAGAAATATTCAAAGTGATGAATAGCAAGAACCTACAACCAAGATTACTCTACCCAGCAAAGCTATCATTCAGAATTGAAGGTCAGATAAAGAGCTTCACAGATAAGAAAAAGCTAAAGGAGTTCATCAACACCAAACCAGTATTATATGAAGTGCTGAAAGGTATTCTTTAAGAAGAGGAAGAAGAAGAAAAAGGTAAAAGATAAAAATTATGAACAACAAATATATATCTATCAACAAGTGAATCTAAAAATCAAGTGAATTAAAAATCTGATGAACAGAATAAACTGGTGCATATAATAGAATCAGGGGCACAGAAAGGGACTGGACTGACAATTCTTGTGGGGAAAGGGGTGTGGAGGGTGAGGGAAGAGACTGGACAAAAATCGTACACCTATGGATGAGGACAGTGGGAAGAGGGGGAGGGGCAGAGGATGGGGTGGGAACCAGGTCGAGGGGAGCTATTGGGGGAAAAAAGAGGAACAATTATAATAATCCTACCTAATAAAAAAGTAATATGCAAATTAACCATCACTCTGCTACACCCACAAGCCACTCCCACCAGTCACGCCCACCAGCCAATCAGAGTGAGTATGCAAATAAACCCAACCAAGATGGCTACAGCCCCAGAGAGCAGGAGGGAGGCTTGGTTTTCCCAGGCAACAGAGGAAGCCAAGCTTTCTGCCTGCCCTTGCCAGCCTAGGCCTCCACTCAAGGCTACAAAGTTTCAATTATAGAAGGTAAACAAATCCGAACAGAAATGGCTGCAGCCATGGAGCTGGAAAGAGCGGGAGGCTAGGATTGCCCCCAGCAATGGAGGAAGCAAAGCTTTCTGCACACCCTGGTCTGCCCAGGCCTCTGCTTAAGGCTACAAAGTTTCAATTATAGAAGGTACATAAACCCCAACAGAAATGACTGCTGGCCCTGGAGTGAGCAGGAGGCTTGGCTCTGCTCTAGGCTACAAAGTTTCAATTGTAGAAGGTAAATAAATTCCAGATACCAGGGCCTCTGCTTGGGTCGCCAGGAGGCATGGCTGGCCTGCAAACCACCACAGGCCCCTTGCTCAGGCCGCCTCACACCCCAGGGGAACCCCACCCTGATCCTGAGCACCCTTCAGGGAAAACCATCTGGCCCCCACCCATGCACCAGGCCTCTATCCTATCTAATAAAAGAGCAATATGCAGATTGACCATCACTCCAACACACAATATGGCTGCCCCCATGTGGTCAAAAATCCTGCCCCTATGTGGACACAAGATGGCCACTACAAGATGGCCAGCAGGGGAGGGCAGTTGGGAGGGACCAGGCCTGCAAGGGAGGGCAGTTGTGGGCGATCAGGCAAGCAGGAAAGGGCAGTTGGAGGTGAGGTGATCAACCCTGCAGGGGAGGGCAGTTAGGGGTGACCAGGCCAGCAGAGGAGGGAAGTTGGGGGCAAACAGGCTGGCAGGGGAGCAGTTAGACATCAATCAGGCTGGCATGGGAGTGGTTAGGGGGGTGATCAGGCTGGCAGGCAGCAGCAGTTAGGGGCAATCAGGAAGGCAGGCAGGCGAGCAGTTGGGAGCCAGCAGTCCTGGATTGTGAGAGGGATGTCCGACTGCCCGTTTAGGCCCGATCCCGGTGGGGGGGTCCCAGATTGGAGAGGGTACAAGCTGGGCTGAGGGACACCCCCTCAATTTCGTACACCGGGCCTCTAGTCTGAACAATAAAGATTTTAAAAAATAAATAAATAAAAATTTTAAAAAATTAAAAAAGGATGGTAGCCTGTAGAAATATCCATCTGTCAAACATTTTCCCTTTAATCTCCAGAATAGAGACAGTATGAATAATGCTGCCCAGCTCTGTGCTAGATTACAGTGATATTTTTAAATTATTTTTTATATTTTTATTTTAAATCCTTATTGTTGAGATTATTACAGATGCCTCTCCCCCCACCCCCATGCCCACATTGCTCACCTTCACCTGGTTCCTTCCCTGCCCCAGACCTTTACCACCCTATTGTCTGCATCCATAGATAATGCATATATGAATATAAGATCTTTGGTTAATCTTTTCCCACTCCCCCATGCCCCTTGCCTCTGAGATTCATCAGTCTGTTTCATTTCCATACCTCTGATGTTATTCTATTAATCACTTTATTTTGTTCATTACACTTCTTATTCATTTATTTTGATTTTTAGATTCAATTGTTGATAGATATGTACTTATTGCCATTTTATTGTTTATATTTCTTCTTCTTCTTCTTCTTCTTCTTCTTCTTCTTCTTCTTCTTCTCCTTCTTCTCTTCCTCCTCCTCCTCCTCCTCCTCCTTCTCCTCCTCCTCCTCTTCCCTCTTCTTAAAGAATACCCTTGGTTTGGTGGTGATGAACTCCTTTAGCTTCTTCTTGTCTGTGAAGCTCTTTATCTGATATTCAATTCTAAATGAGCTGATAGTCGTGGGCATTCCCTTGTAGGTAACTAACTGCTTTTCCCTTCTGCTTTTAAGATTCTTTGTCTTTAACCCTTGACATTTTAATTATGTTGTGTCTTGGTGTGGCCTCTTTGGGTTCCTCTTTTTTGGGCTTCCTAGACTTGTCAGTCTGTTTCTTACACAAGGTAGGGGAAGTGTTCTGTCATTATTTCTTCAAATAGGGTTTCAACAGCTTGCTCTCTCTCTCTCTTCTCCTTCTGACATCACCATAATGTGAATGTTGGTATGCTTGAAGTTGTCCCAAAGGCTCCTTACACTATCTTCATATTTTGGATTCTTATTTTTGCTCTTCTTACTGGTTGTTTTTTGCTTCCTCATATTCCAAATCCTTGATTTGATTATTTGAATCCTCTACTCTACTCTTGAGTCCCTGTAAATTATTCTTTATTTCAGTTAGTGTATGCTTAATTTCTGATCAGTCTTTTTTTATGTCTTTGACATTCTCACTACGATCCTTGAAAGTCTCACTAAGTTCCTTGAAGCTCTCATTAAGATCCTTCAGTAATCTTATAACCATTGTTTTGAACTCTGTATCCAGTAGCTTTCTTGCTTCCATTTCTTTCATTTGTTGTGTCTTTCTTTGTCTCCTCATTTTGTCTGCTTCCCTGCGTTTGTTTCTATGAGTTAGGTATAGTTGTTATTATGTTTCCTGGAATTGGCCTTGTGTAATAGGTGTCCTGTAGGGCCCAGTGCCTCACCCTCTCTAGTCACCTGAGCTGGGCACTCTAGGTGTGCCCCTGTGTGGGCTATGTGCACTGTCTTGTTGTAGTTGAGCCTTGATTGGCCTCACTGGGAGGAATTGGCCTCCAGGCCAATTGGTTGTGAGTAACAGCTGCATTTACAATGGAAAGGAAACACTTCTATGGAGCAGGACTTGATTCAGCGGAGCTTTGGTGTTCATTGTGTCTGCCCCTTCAGTGTGGCACTTGCGGATGTGTAGAGTTGTAATCTGGTATGGTCTGAAGCTGTCCACTGGGTCACTAGCTCTGGGGTCTCCCAGGAGGTGCAAAGTCAGTCACTGCCTGGGGCCACTCGGCAGGAGCTACAGAGAGGTTTGCAGATGGGTACTGCTTGTATTGGGCTAGGAAGTGCCCAGGCAAGGCCCAGCTGAGAGGCAAGGCAGGTCGGTGCTAGTGCTGCGTCTTGGGTCTTTTATTGATAGATTTGGGATATACTGACTCCAGCTACTGCTTGTTTGAGAGATTTTAGCAATGTCTGAAGCCTGCGCCAGGACAAGCCATTCATACAGAAAACAGCTGAAAATAGCTTGGATGGAGCTGCAAATTGGATGAGGCAGGGTCTCAGGGAATCACCAGGGTGAAGAGAACAGTGTGGGCCAAACTGATGGAAACTCAGATATGGCTGCCAGTCAGCAGCTCTGTGATGGGGGAGGTCCCAGCACAGGAGCAATCAACCCTGCTACACCCCTATCTGGGAAAAAGCTGCCCTTCCCCACATTCCTTCCCTGATGCAAGACAGTGCAGTTCCTTCCCACATGTCCCTGGATTTACCCAAAGCTACCACCTGGCACTGGAGCTAAGAGTAATTGGAACCATGTAAGTTTGTGTGCAGGCCCTTTAAGAGGAACACGTAGGACTTCAGCAGCCTCTGTGTCATTCAGTCACAATCACCGCTGTTTTTTACAGTCCATAGTTACAGGGACTTCTCTTCCCAGCTCTGGAACCCTGGGCTGGGGGTCTGGTGTAGGGCTGGGAAAGCCTCCTTCTCATGGGAGGCCTTGGAGATATCCCTCCTGATTAAAAAATGCCACACGTGGGTGTAGGTCCAGCCTGCTCTGCACCATCATCCCTCCTACCAGTCTCAATGCTTTTTTCTTTACTTCTCTAGTTGTAGGACTTCCATTAAGCCAGATTTCAAGCAGTTCTGAATGATGGTTGTTCTGTATTTTAGTTGTAATTTTGAGGTGGTTGTGGGATGCGGCAAGTACAGGCATTTAACTATGCTGCCATCTTGATTTCCTTTATAGTGACATTTTTTAATCATTAATGAAAATCATAAAATGTAAAGAAGATTAAAAGACAATGAAAAATATTTGTGGATTGGCCATCAGTGCCTATGTCACATTGTTAAAAGTTCTTTGGGCCCTAATTCTGGGATTAAGTTGTGTCAGAGAACAAGGTGAACCCCCATTCCACCCTCTGCAGATAGAGATAAAAAGGCAGTGTCCACCTAATCATCCACAAATTTCTCCGGCATTTGACACTATGAATAAACATAATTTCTTTACTACCAAGATAGAAATCTGGAGCAGCCTCATTAGGCAAGAGGGCTTGGGTACCAGGATGGGCACTGCATCTTATGCCATTTCTCAAGGGAGATCATTTAGAGCACTAAATCTCTCTGTTTGTAGAGTTTAATTTTTAGGACTATGATGAGGCTTTCACATAATAGAGTTTCTAGCCTGGACAAAAATTGCCATGGAAAAGGGCCATTTCCTTTCTCACATCCTGGCATAAATCCACTCAACTTTTTCTTTTCCACATCCCTCCATCCTTCCCTCCCTTCCTCCATTCCATCCCTATTTTCTCCCTCCCTCCCTCCCCCATTCCTTCCTTCCTTTCTTTCTACTTTCCTTCCTTCAATCCCTTCTCTGCCCTCTTTCTTCTTTCTTTCTTTCTTTCTTTCTTTCTTTCTTTCTTTCTTTCTTTCTTTCTTTCTTTCTTTCTTTCTTCCTTCCTTCCTTCCTCCTCTCATTAAGCTTGCAGAGGCTTGCCCAGTATAATTTCAGTAAGTTCACAAGCCTGAGCTCTTTCTCTCTCTCTCTCTCTCACCTTTCTCCCTGTCAGCACTGACTGATTCCCCAAAAGGGCTGTTTCAGCTTAAACAGATACAGAGAGACAAATCCATCTTCTCATGACTTACATAAGGAATTTGAACCGCCCCACAGCCCCCAGTAAGTCTCAAGTTTGCCTCTAATAGTATTGCTGAAGGATACTCTGAAATGACAAGATTTGTGGACATGCCGAGCAGTGCATTCAATAAAGAGGAAAAACTCACCAGATCCAGTCTCTTAAATCCAGAGCCTGGCCCCTCACCTCATTCACCAGCCAGTCACCTATTGTACGGAATTGTTAATGCAGACACTTCTGTGCAGTAAGTAGTCACCCCCTCATTGTTCATGAGTAGATTGTGAGCTGGGGTTTCTTCAAATGAAGCCCCCTTTTGAGTAGCAATTATGATTTCTGAATAAGTTCCTTGTTCTATATCATCAGAAACATGATTTTTTACCATGAGGTTAATACTTATTAAAGACATTTTCCTCAGAGTGAGGGAGGATGTTTCTCCAAACAGCTGGTTAGATTGGCAACACCACTATTCTCAGTCCTTGAGGAAGATAACCAAGTATTGCCTGATTTTAGTACAGCAACAGGAGGACACTCCAGAGACACTATTTAGCATTAAAATAAAAAGCAAGAGAGAACAAGATAGATTGAGCAAGGAAGAACATGAGAGAACTCATATTTCAGATGCCTCTGAGTACACAGCCAGCTAGGGTATTGGGACCACCCAGAAAGAATATGTCAGCCTCTGAGTTTCCCACAGTGGATGTTATTTTAAGCCCTTGGAACTTATGGGGAGGGGCACTTCAAGGTCATCTAATGATTCTTGAAACCCACTCAAAAGTCCCTTCACCAAATGGCTAACCAGCCTCTCTTTGCACTCTTCCAGTGGTGGGAATCTCACTTCCAGAGGGGATTTTGCACTCTTGAACAACTGACTGAAAAAGATTTTCTTTTTATTTATTCAGTCTCTCGGTTCTATTTATTGAGCACATACTATGTGAGAGGCACTGTACTATGTACTGGGGATACAACAGTGGATGAAACAAATGTGATTCCTACCTTCATAGAATTTACAGTCTAGTGGGGGATAGGTAATAAAAGAACTAAACTTCCCCACCAGCTTATCACTCTCCCCTTACCCACCAGTCTGTGGTACCCAAAATGGAACCCAATGACTCATGAGGGTTTGGCTTGGTCTCTGGGGCCAGACAGAGCTCCTTTATTCTGAAGACTAGACTTTTATGAATTCAACTTAAAACCACATTTTTGTTTGGGTTTACTGGTCACATTACACATTGACTTACTGTGGGCTGACATCACCAGAAACTCTCAAGCACCCCCTTCTTTTTATATATTATACCATTAAGTCAGTCTTCCCCTATCCTATATTTGTGCAATTGATTTTTGGACCAAATTACAGGGATTTGCATTTATTTCTGTTAAATTTTATTTTGCAAAAATACCCTGTTATTCCTGTCTGTTCAACTAGTTTGCAATTTAGCAGGATAGGAAGTTTTTTGCAAAATTTACTCAGTGGCCTGTATATAAAACTAATAACACTGTATTTTCACAGGGAGAAACTGGGTCTTAGCCAAAAGTTGGATGCCTGACAAAAAACAATGTGTCACAGGAGTTTCTTTCCAAGGGGTTAACTTTTTAAAAAAACAAGGAAGCAAAGCAATCATATTCTGCTTTGATTCTTCAAAATAGTACCGGAAACTACAAAGCATAACATAGATCACAGTCTTCTCAGAACGTCCCCGACTGCTTACCATGTGGTTGATGCCCAGATGGGTTTATAAACTCAAAATCCAGCAATGTGTTTGTTCAGTGACAATGGGGGAGGGGATTTTCAGATGTGAAATCTTCAAGGCAGTGGAACATCATTGGGAATGGTGCCCATGACCACTAGCTCTTGGTATGAGCTCAGGTAACTCCTTGCCTTGTTTGTGTGGTAGGACTGGAGGCACTATAACTTGGTGTTTCATGGGACAACAGAAAGATTGTTCTGTGAATTCCAGGGGGAGCAGGTTCCTTGGATGCTGTTTGGGTGTATAGATGTGTGCTCAGACACTAGGATTCAGGGGCTGAAAAACTCAGCCAGCTAGGCAGGCTGGCAAGCTTCACTTAGGCAAACACCCCTAACCTCCTTTACCCCTCCCACCCACATTCTTGAGGTTTTCGTTCACCAGACCTGAGTGAAAGACTGGCTGCCTGACTGCTAATTATTCCTGGAAGTGGCATGCTATGAAGTCTGCAAACATTTTCTGCAAACATTGGCTCACAAGAGGCAAGCTGTTGAGTTCTGGAAGCCAGGAGGCTGGAGGTGGGAGGGAGCTTAGGAGGCATTCCTCAAGCATGAGGCAGTAGGGTCCCTTTGCCTGCTGGATCGCTGCCTTAAGGTCAGTGGGAAACAGATGCATCAAGGACAGTCCCCAAGGTGGAATGGGACCACCCAGGGGAGTTGGGCTTTTCAGACTTATTTTTTAAGTGAACATATGAGGCTGGGTTGGGGGCTCTGCCTTGCTGTTGTCAAAAAAAGTTTCATCTGCCACACAGCCAAACTTTTCTTGCACACATGTTTTCCAGAGACAGAGACAAAAATGTGTTTGGGGAGGAAGGAAGGGGGAGGAGGGAGAAACTGGAGTGACAGTTACATTAGCCGTATGCAGGGCCATCCTCATCACCTCGGCATTTCCTGGAGATTGTTACAGCCTTCTGTGAACCTCAGCCAAGGTTCTATCGAAATCCAGGGCAAGCCCCATGGCCAAAAGCAGGCTGTCCTGGTTCAGAGGGAGGGAAAGGAGATTCCAGGGAGAGTAGTCAGGTTTTAAGGCCCTCCGCCATCGGAGCCCACCCCACCAACCTTTTTAGCTTCATATACCATTGCTCTAAGACTCTAGCTCCAGTAACACTAGACTGTGCCCTTAGTACCCTGCTTATTCCAAGTAATTTCCAGCCTCTGCTGATACTCATGCTTTTTTCTCTGTCCACAATGTTTTCTCACCACTGCTTCTCCATCCTAACTCCTACTCATCTTTCATGACTCATTTTCTTATGTTACCTTCTTTGGAAAGCCTTCCCTGATTCCCTCTGAGTTTGGCCTTCTCCTCCGTGCTCTCACAAAATGCTGTGATTCTGTCACAATACTTCTCACATTGCATAATAATAATAGTTCATACTGCTCTAAATCCTTTCCATGTATTAACATTGAATCAGCTGAAACCGGTTTGGCTCAGTGGATAGAGCATCGGCCTGCGGACTGAAAGGTCCCGGGTTCGATTCCGGTCATGCGGGCGCATCCCCAGTGAGGGGTGTGCAGGAGGCAGCTGATCCGATGTTTCTCCCTCATCGATGTTTCTGTCTCTCTATCCCTCTCTCTTCCTCTCTGTAAAAAATCAATAAAATATTTTTTTTAAAAAAAGAATTATTATAAAAAAACAACAACATTGAATCATTACAACTCTACAATGATATTGGTATTCTGACTTTATTGACAAGGAAACTGGGAAACTAAAAGGTTAAAGAAATTGCCCAGTGTCACACAGGTAGGAAATGGTGAGGCCAGGCTTTGAACCCAAACTATCTGGCTCTGCAATCTGCCCCACTAGAAAATGAACTCTTTGAGGGCAGGTGAATCAAATCACCCCTGGGTTCTTAGGGTAGACACTCTGGAGATGTTGGCTGAACTTAACTGAACCACATGTGACCACTAAGCCCATGGGGAAGATCCTGGAAAAGTGGGAAGGGCCAGGAGAAGAGGTAGCCCCTCATGGCACAGCTCTTCCACCTGCCACTGTGGACAGATGTCCAGGCCCAGCATACCCCTCTGTGGGTGAACTCCCTCCTCCCAGTCCAGAGCACAAAGGCCAGAACTAGGCCCTAGGCCCCACCTTGGGAGGCAGTGTCTGGGAGGCCATTGCCCAAAGGCAGGCCTATTTCAAATGAGCCTGCCTGCCTCATTGCCACCAGGGTAACAATGACTGCTCATTTGATTTTGGTTGAAGACAACAATGTACTTGGTCACTGGGAGATTGGGTGGGGTGGGAGAATGCTTGATTTGGAAGATTCATACTTAGTCCATCCTGCCTCAAACCCAGGGAGATTTTGATCAGCCAGGGAGAAATCTTTCTAAATCCTAGGACTTTCTGTTTTTAAACTCAAAATCTTTGTGTGAAGGATTCACTTATGTGGAATTATTATAGACAGTAGTGAACTGGCCATTATGATTGGGCTTAGACCTGCCACCAGTCCTTTCCAGACTCTCAGGGGCCCTTTTGAGTAAATAAAGAGATATCCCTGTGAAAAATGAAAAATAGAGCATGATACCCAGGATCCAGTGCACCAGATTAGAAGTTTAGGCATTCAACACTGGGAATAGTGGCTATGGGTGTGGGCATTGGAATAGGACTGCCTGGACTGGCATCATGGTCCTATCAATTGGTAGCTATGTGGCCTTAGGTTCCTCATCTATAAAATAGATATAATAACAATACCCACTCACCTTATAGAGTTAATGTGAGCACTAAATCACTTAATTGAAAACAGCTTCTGGCATATGATAAATGTTCAAAGATGGCAAACTGTTACTATCTGTCTTTGTTCTTATATCAATTAGCTTGTGGCCTTGAGCAAATTTTTAATTTTAATTTATTTTGGGGCAAATCTTTTATTCTTTTTGTTTCCCATCTGTTATATATGATCTCTATGGCCCTTTCCAGTTCTCACTTTCTATAACAACATATTTTCCCACCTTAATTTATATTTTATTTTTCTTTAATTGAGGTACAATTTACATTCACTTAAAGTGATCAAACTTCATGGTACAACTCTGTAAATTGTTATTTACATGTGTTTCTGTTTATACATCTGTATACACCATTCCTATCAAGATCTAGAAATTGCTGGCTTCCTGGTGTTCCCTTATAGTCCACTATTCTGACCTTCATCACCATAGATTATTATTTTTTATTTTTTTAAATATATTTTATTGACTCTCCACAGAGAGGAAGAGAGAGGGACAGAGAGAAACATCGATGAGAGAGAAACATCGATCAGCTGCCTCCTGCACACCCCCTACTGGGGATGTGCCCGCAACCAAGGCACATGCCCCTGACCGGAATCAAACCTGGGACCCTTGAGTCCGCAGGCCGACGCTCTATCCACTGAGCCAAACCGGTTTCGGCACATCACCATAGATTATTAGTTCTGCCTTTTTTTGTACTTGATATAAATAGAATCATGGAGTATGTTTTGTGTCTGACTTTTCTTGTTCAACATGACATTTTATGAGATATATCTGCATTCTCATGTGTACCAGTAGTTTGTTTTTTTTAGATTGCTGAATAGTGTTTCATTTTATGGATATATCACAATTTATACTTTATCTAGTTGAAAGACATTAGAGTTATTTCTAGTTTGAGGCTATTAAGTCCATTCTTGTACTTGTCTTTTGATGAACACATTTAATTATTTATATTGGGTGTACATTCAGGAGAGGAATCACTGGGTCATAGGACATGCATCTGTTTAGCTTTAGTAAGTAATGAACTGTTACAAAGGTGGTTTTACTAATTTAAAGTTCCACTGGCAAAATATGAGAGTTGCATTTTATATACATTCTTGCCAATACTAAGTATTGTCAGTCATTTTATTTTACCCATTTTGGTGTGTGTATTCTTGACTACAGCTTCATGTTACTATAGACATGGTAACACATGGATATCATTTCATTTTGTATTTGACTAACCATTTGTGGATCTTTAAGAAGGAAGCAATCCCAAGCATAGCCTCTGAAGTAGATAATACATTCAGGGTAAAAAAATATCCAGGGGACATATACCCAAATTGGCCTTCTGACAATAGCTGCTTCAGAAGAAAGGTTGCACTGTGCTAACATCATTTAGAAAAATGTTTCTTGGGAGCAAAAGATAAAGGCAGCTCCAACCTTAATATCTAACTTCTGGCTGTTTGTACAGGTCCAGGAATTTAGAATTGAATAAAACTGACCACCCATCCAGGGCTGCTCAGAGGAATTCAAGGATGTGAGTGCCAGGTTATTAGAGTTTCACAGCATTTTTATAGCATCTTTATGTAGATATAATTCACCTACCATAGTATATTCACATAGCTGCAAAACAATCATTCCTATTCAAACACAGTATCATCTCTCCAAAAAAACAAAACAAAACCCTGTAAGCCATTAGCAGTCACTTTGGTTCTCTCCTCCCTTCTAGTTCTTAGAAACTTCTAATCTACATTTTGTTCTATGAATTTTCATATTATGGACATCTCATATAAATGGAATTATACAATATGTGGTCCTTTGTAGCTGACTTATTTCACTTAGCATAATGTGCTTAAAGTTCATCATGTTGTATCATGTGTCAGTATTTCATTCTTTTTTATAGCTAAACTAGAGGCCCGGTGCACAAAATTCGTGCACAGGGGTCCCTCAGCCCAACCTGCACCCTCTACAATCCAGGAGCTCTCAGAGGATATCCTACTGATGGCTTAGGCTCACTCCCCATGGTTCTCTGCTCTCTGCGGGGCCTGGAGGTTTCCCTGCAGCCATGGAGATGAAGTCCCCATGCCCTGCTGTGGCTCTCTGCCTGCTGCCGCCATGTGCCATGTGAAGGAAGCCCCAATGCCCTGCAGTGTGCTCTGTCTGCCCGGCCTGGGGGCTTCCCAGACACGGACACACTAAGGAAGCCCCCATGCCCTGTTGTCCAGGCTCTGTCTGCAGGGCCTGGGGGTGTTCCCACCACCACTGCCCACTAAGGAAGCCCCCAAGCCCTGCTGTCTGGGCTCTGTCTGCCATGTCTGGGGACTTCCCTGCCACTGCCCCACTAAGGAAGCCACCATGCCCTGCTCTGCTGGCACTGGAGTCTTCCCACCTCAGCGACCATCAGGAAGAGTCCATGCCCTGCTCCTCCACCAGCTCCTTGTGTGCAGGGCCTGGCATCTTCCCGATCGCCGCGGCGACCAACAGGAAGACTCCAGGCCCTGCCCTCCGCCGGCTCCGTGTGCACAGGGCCTGGCATCTTCCCAATCACCACAGTGACCAACGGGAAGACTCCAGGCTCCGCTCCTCCGCCAGCTCCATGTGCGCGGCGACCATCGGGAAGACTCCAGGCCCTGCTTCTCTGCCAGCTTCGTATGTGCAGGGCCTGGCGGCTTCCCGCTGCAGCAGCACTAAGGAGCAACCATGCCCTGCTCTCAGTGCTCTGTTTGCTGGTGGGACAGGCCAGACACTCCAGCAGCGGGGCTGAGGGGACTGGGCATCGCCATCTTGTGGGTATGGGGCCGCCATTTTGTCACCGAGTGATGCCTAATTTGCATATTACTCTATTATTAGATAGGATAATATTTCATTGTGTGGATATACCACATTTTTTTTTTATCTCTTTATGTGTTGAGATGGACTTTTGAGTAGTTTCCACTTTTTGGCTATTGCAATCCTGCTATGAACATCATGTACAAATTTTTGTGTGGGTATATACTGGAACTGCTGGGTTATAGGGAAACTAACTTTATGTTCAACTTTTTGAGGAAGTACCAACTTGTTTTTTTCAAAGTGGCTGCACAATGTTATAATCCCATCATAACATCTGAGGGGTGTGATTTCTCTACATCCTCACGAACACTTGTTATTTTCCACTTAACTTTTATTATAGCCATCCTGGTGGGTGTGAAGTGTTATCTCATTGTGGCTTTGATTTGCAATTACCTAAGGACTGCTTATGTTGAGCATTTTTTCATATACTTATTGCCCATTTGTATATCTTCTTTGGAAGCCTGTCCAGATACTTTGATCACATTTGAATTATTTGCGTTTTTTGATGGAGTTATAAATGTTCTATATATTCTAGGTACATCTCTTATCAGATTATAATTCACCAAAACTTTCTTCGATTCTGTGGGTGGTCTCTTCACTTTCATGATTGTATGCTTTGAAGCACAAAAGCTTTTAATTTTGACATAGTCCCATTTATCTATTTTTCTTTGATTGCTTGTACTTTTGGTGTCATAACTAAGAAACCATTGCCTAATCCAAGGTCAGAAAGATTTACACCTTTGTTTGTTTCTAAGAGTTTTATAGCTTAGGCTCTTTTATTTAGACCTTTTAGCTATTTTGATTTAATTTTTATATGGTTTAAGGTAAGAGTCCAACTTCATTCTTCTGCATGTGGATATCCACTTGTCATAGCACCATTTATTTAAAAGACTATTATTTCCCCATTGAATTGTCTTGGTACCCTTGTTAAAAGTAAATTGACCATAAATGTGAGAGTTTGTTTCTGGTCCACAGGATTTTTAACTGACAGAAAAGAATGATCAGATATGGAGGACCCATATTAGTCCCAATGTTTCAGGCTAGCACACCCAAAGGCCTCTTATCCCTCTACACTGTAGGGAAAGGGAACAGCCCAGGGAAACAGTAGTCACTGAAATTAGGTCTAATGACAACCTAGAAGCAAACCATGTTGGAAAGTTACACATGATTCCAGAACCAACCTTCCTTTCTCTGGAAAGTAATCTTCAATGTAGACACGATTTCTCTTTGTAAGCATGCTGCCTTGATTTTAAGAAAAGTCTTTCCTTTTCACTGAGGCCCCTTTTCTCTTAGCTGGACACTTTATCCAATGTTAACCCCTCAAGACTGCCCACTCTGAGTTTAAGCTGTAGTTAGACCCCAGACTTAAGGAAGCGGAAGAGCTTGGTTTAAGTGTGTTTGTTGTTGTTGTTATTGTTTTATTTCAAAGGAAAATACTCTTTCATATACTTGGTTTGCCTCACATGTAGCCACACACTTTGGGAAGAACCCCAGCAAATGGCAATGAATTTACTCTGTACATGTCCTTCCCACTTTTGCTGACTCCATTAACAGTGAGCACCTGACAGTTGAAGCAGTCTGCTGAGGACAGAAAGGTAACCTGACCTCCTCCTAGTTTGGGCCCTACTTAGTACCTGATGACTCTGGCTTATGCTGTGAAGATATTCTTTACCTCTTGACTAAAAGAGTTCCTTGATTTGGGGGAAGCAGGGTGTCAGAGTGGAAACAGGAACAGACTTTGGCTCCAGATAACCTGGGTTTGAGTCCCTGATTCTGCATTTACTTGCTATGATGGACATGGAGACGCAATGGTCCAAATCCCTGTTGAGAAAGAGCCCACTGCCCAGCTGTGAAGAGTGTGGTTAGTTGAAAGCCTCCAGCTGTTAGATCATTTAGGGTCTGCCTCAGCTTTGGAGCCAAGGTCATGCTGTTCTTGGGGTGGGCCCCAGCCAATGACTGATTGAGGAGGCAATCCAAGGCCCATTTCCACCACATAGAAGACTACTCTAGAAGGCAATCTTTGCTTTGGAGCACCCCTTTCAGCTGGTAGATTTTGATAGGCCTGCACCATGGTCTGACAGATTTCTTGCCCAATTCTGTTTCCTCTCCTTCTCTCTTACAGCTATTAATTCTCATTAAACCATTTGCACTCTGTCACAGCATCTGCTTCCCAAAGAACCCAACCTGTCTCTCTCAGTCTGAATTTCCTCCCCTGTGAAAAGAAAATGATATTGTCTCACCCAGGGCTGGTAGGAGGATTAGAACTATGTAAAATATCTGGCACAGAATAGACATTCAATAAAAGGCAGCTATTACCACTAGGGAATGTAACATTTTCACTGTTACATTCTAACTTTTCCACTGCTACATCCATAATAGCCCAAACCTGTATACCTACAGAATGGATAAATAAATTGGGGTGTGTCCATACACTGGAATTCTAATTAGCAATAAAATGGAAGGAACTGTTGTTACAGGCAACAACTTGGATAAATCTTACCAGCAATATATTGAGCTAAAGAGACTAGACAAAACTAATCAGTGATGACAGAGGTCAGTGACTTGGTAGCTACCCTTAAGGAATATTGACTAGGAACATGAAGGAGCTTTTTAGGGAGATGAAATGTTCTCTATCTTAATCTAGACTCTGGTCACATGGACACACACAGTCATGAAGCTTACACTTAAGGTTAGTGGAGGTTATGTACTTAACTATGTGAATTATATTTCAATTTTTTAAATAGAAATTTTATTATTAATTAGTATATGTACATGTTTCTTTTTTGCTTTGTTTGTTTTTAATTTATTGTTTAAAATATTACATATGTCTCCTTTTCCCCCCATAGACACCTCCCTGGCCACTCCCACCCCTAGCATATGCCCCTACACTCTCCACGCCCCCCCCCCCCCCAGTGTCTGTTGGTTATGCTTATATACATGCATACAAGTCCTTTGGTTGATCTCTTACCCACACACACACATCATCACACACACACACCCCCTCCCCTGATCTTCCCCCAGAGGTTTGATGGTCTGTTGGATGCTTCTCTGTCTCTGGATCTACTTTTGTTCATCAGTTTATGTTGTTCATTATATTCCATAAATGAGTGAGATCATGTGATATTTATCTTTCTCCAACTGGCTTATTTCGCTTAGCATAATGCTCTCCAGGTCCATCCATGCTGTTTCGAATGGTAGGAGTTTTTTGTTTTTTTTTCTTTTTTACAGAAGCATAGTATTCCATTGTGTAGATGTACCACAGTTTTTTAATCCACTTATCTGCTGATGGGCACTTAGGCTGTTTCCAAATCTTAGCTATTGTAAATTGTGCTGCTATGAACATAGGGGTCATATATTCTTTCTGATTGGTGTTTCTGATTTCTTGGGATATATTCCTAGGAGTGGGATTATTGGGTCAAATGGGAGTTCCATTTTGAATTTTTTGAGGAAACTCCATACTGTTCTCCACAGTGGCTGCACCAGTCTGCATTCCCACAAGCAGTGCACCAGGATGTCTTTTTCTCCACATCCTCGCCAGCACTTGTCATTTGTTGATGATAGCCATTCTGATAGGTGTGAGATGGTACCTCATTGTTGTTTTGATTTGCATCTCTCTGATGATTAGTGACTTTGAGCAGGTTTTCATATGTCTCTTAGCCTTCCTTCTGTCTTCTTTCGAAAAGTGTCTATTTAGATCAGTTGCCCATTTTTGGATTGGGTTGTTTATCTTCTTTTTGTTAAGCTGCATGAGTTCCCTGTAAATGTTGGAGATTAAACCCTTATCGTTGATATCATTGGCAAATATCATTCTCCCATGCAGTGGGCTTTCTTTTTGTTTTATTGATGGTTTCCTTTGCTGTGCAAAAGCTTTTTATTTTGATGTAGTTCATTTGTTTATTTTCTCTTTAGTTTCCATTGACCTAGGAGCAGTATCAGTGAAGAAGTTCTTTCGGCATATGTCAGAGATTTTTCTGCCTATGGATTCCTCTAGTATTTTTATGGTTTCCCGTCATATGTTTAAGTCCTTGATCCATTTTGAGTTTATTTTTGTGTATGGTGTAAGTTGGTGGTCTAGTTTCATTTTTTTGCATGTATCTGTCCAATTTTCCCAACACCATTTGTTGAAGAGACTGTCTTGACTCCATTGTATGTTCATGCCACCTTTGTCAAATATTAATTGAGCATAGTGATTTGGGTCGATTTCTGGGTTCTGTATTCTATTCCATTGATCTATATGTCTGTTCTTGTGCCAATACCAGGCAGTTTTTGGAACAGTGGCTTTGTAATACAGCTTGATATCTGGTATTGAGATCCCACCTACTTTGTTCTTCTTTCTCAGGATTGCTGTAGCTATTCGGGGTCTTTTTTTATTCCAGATGAATTTTTGGAACATTTGTTCTAGGTCTGTGAAATAAGTACATGTTTCTTTTAACTTAGAAAATGTAGAGAAGCTGAAAGAGACAATTACCCATGGTCCCATTCTACCTTCAAACATAATTACTGGAGACCTTTGAGATATTGTGTTTCACTCTCCAACTCTAACACCACCTCTCCTTGGTGTCACTTTGGCTCATAGAGAAAGGAAGTACCATCATTACTTACACTTTCTTGGGAGTAGTTCTTTGGGTATTGTTTCCAGGCTTTCTTTTTAGCACCCCTTTCACCCCTTCCCTCAGGTAGAACCTGAAACTAAATAGTGCCAAAAATTCAATGTGCTAACCTGCATATCACCTCACACTGCAGCTGGGATCCTCTGGTCCTCTGGATTCTTTTATGAAACAGCATAAATCAGGGGCCGAGGTTCACTGGGTCTTTTGCCTTAACAGGAGCTAGTTGACACACTAACTCAGGTTCCAAAGGACTTTCTGGTGGGAATGGACTTGACTTTCCCTAAGGTTAAAATGATCCAGGTTTAGAGCAGCCAAGTTTTTTGCCTATGTTTGTGTGAATTGTGGGAGAAAGGCATTTTCCAATTTTCTTAGATGACCACAAACTGTCAAAGTAACTCTGTAGGGAAAATCTCAAGGCAGATTATAATCAAAACCAGGCTGCTGGAACACAGGGGCTTTCTTCTTAGACATTCTGGTTCTCAAAATTTAGTCCTCAGACCAGCAGTGTCAGCATCACCATCATCTAGAAACTGGTTATAAATGCAAATTTATGGTCCCCAGCATAGACCTGGTGATTCAGAAACTCTGGGGGTGGGACTCATTCATCTCTTTTTCCACAAGTCCTCCAGATGATTCTGATACATTCTCAAGTTTAAGAACCTCTGTTCTAGAGGTTTCTAAATTCCACTGCCAGAGAAAAGCAAGAATGTACTCATGACTATTCTGCTCATGCTCATAACCAGTGCACTGTGTCCTTAGCCTAACTTAGGGGCATGTGCCAGGGCCATATAACTTCAAACATTCTTTTTCTTCATATCCTGAACCCAAGGAAATGTATTCCTTTTTTTTCTAATAGCTGAACAAAGATGAATTATAGCTCAATGTTCCCTTAACAAAAAGATTTATTAATTTGTACTAATGACTGTTTAGAGAAAAACATAAAAACCAATGTCCTTGTTGAGTGCTCCTTCTCGGGGGCAAAATGTGGATGTTATCTGTAAAATCAACAAACTTGTCACCAAAGTGAAATGTTATCTTTTCCTGAGGATTTTCCCAGGCAGCTCAAGGCCTTAAGGACTAGACAGCCTCCTCCCTCCTTATGATCAGATGTCGAGCTTGTAGCTATAACTCAAGTGCTTTAAGAGCTCAGATGTAAGTTTGTTTTCAGGTTAGTAGCTTTGCTCAAACCCAATTGAAGAAAGGAAACCATAAATCTATTCAAAGCCTTAAAGCATCCCCACAGACCTTTGCCTCCTTCATATATGACCAGTGAAATAATCTCTTGGTTAGGACACCAAAAACACAGGCAACAAAAGCAAAAGTAGATAAGTGGGACTACTAGTACATTAAACTTAAAAGCTTCTATACAGCAAAGAAAACAACAGAGTGAAAAAACAACCTATGGAATTGGAGAAAATATTTGCAAACAACAGAATGAAAAAACAACCTATGGAATGGGAGAAAATATTTACCATTTATCTGATAGGAGTTAATATCTGAGGAGGCAGGAATGGGGAGAAGGGGGTCAATGAGGGATAAAAGGGGACATCTGTAATATTTTCAACAAAAAAGAGAAATTGTTTTAAAAATATAAGAAACTCATATAACTCAATACCATAAATAAATAAACAAACAAGCAAACCGATTGAAAAAAAGGGAAAAACAGCAAATAGACATTTCTCCAAAGAAGATATAAAAATAGCCAAAAGGTCCATGAAAAGTTACACAAGACTACTAATCATCAGGGAAATAAAAATCAAAACCACAGTGAGTTATCACCTCACAGCTGTTAGGATGCCTATTACCAAAAACCAAAAGACACAGACAACTGTATGGTGACTATCAAAAGGAAAGGGTGGGCAGGGGAGGTAAAAGAAAATCAAGTTAACTTTGGTGAGGATGTGGAGAAATCAGAACCCCTGTACACTGTTGGAATTTGAAATGGTTCAGTCACTATGGAAAATAGTATGGAAGTTCCTCAAAAAATTAAAAATAGAACTACTATATGATCCAGCAATCCCACTTCTGGGTATTTATCCAAAAGAATTGAAATCATGATCTGAAAGGGATATTTGCACTCCCATATTCATTGCAGTGTTATTCATAATAACCAAGATGTGGAAACACTTAAATGTTCATTGATGGTTGAATAGATAAAGAAAATTTAGTATTGCATAACGGAATATTAATTAAGAAAACTAAGTTAAGCATTGTTTTGTAGCATTTGCTAATTTCCATGTTGTAAATACTACTACCATGGTTTATTTTAAACTACCAACTTTAACATCACTGAACATGGAGTTACAAAGAGATGAGTAGTTGCAAAACATTATGTAGTATTTCCACTACAGATACAAAAGACAAAACTAATCTCAACAGCATGGATAATAGTAAAGTGTAATAAAATAATTAGGAAGTGATGAGTTTTGAGTACTTATTAGCTTTGTTTTAAATTTAATATATTTAATTGTAAGTTTCTATAATTTAATTTTTAATAATGGTTATATTTAATAACCAGCTCTCAAATTTCTGAAAATTTAATAATTGACTCTTATAAGGTGATATGAGTAAGTACTGTGACCATACAAAATTTCAACCTGTTTGTTTTGCTTTGGGATAAAAAGAGAATCTTCACTCAACTTGGTCGATTATTCCCTGTAACAAAAGGATTTACTACAAGGTTTCTTTGAAGTTGGCAATTTCCTTGGCTCTTCTAAAATAGGAAATGATTTTAGATGTTATTTTTATATATTTTTAAAAAGAGGTCTGTCTCTATTCTCAACAGCTTCCTGACCACCCTTTGCTTCCAAATAATGAGAACTATTTAAAGCAGTGGTTCTCAACCTTTTTAATGCCGCAACCCTTTAATACAGTTCCTCATGTTGTGGTGACCCCCAGCCATAAAATTATTTTTGTTGCTACTTCCTAACTGTAATTTTGTTACTGTTATAAATCGTAATGTAAATATCTGTGTTTTCCGATGGTCTTAGGCGACCCTGCTAGTGGTTCTCAACCTGTGGGTCACGACCCACAGGTTCAGAACCGCTTTTGTAGAGCCTAAGACCATCGGAAAACACAGATATTTACATTACGATTCATTAACAGTAGCAAAATTACAGTTAGGAAGTAGCAACAAAAATAATTTTATGGTTGGGGGTCACCACAACATGAGGAACTGTATTATAGGGTCGCGGCATTAAAAAGGTTGAGAACCACTGATTTAAAGGAAAAAGGAACTACTGCAGTGTGGTTTTAAGAAAAGGATATACTTTGCTCTTTCAGAAGTAGTTATACAACAGTTCTGCTCATAAACTGGAGAACAGTAAAAATAATTTTCTAAGGTCCCTCTCAAGGCTGTGATTTTCCTCTCATCTGCTCAGGTAATATCACTCAGTGTACTCATTCATTTATTCAACTACTTGAGATCTACCATGTAGCAGCCATTGTGGTGGGTTCTGTAGTGACAAGAGAATGCAAGAGAGACATGAGCCTGCTCAATCAATAATTACACAGATCATTATTTTTTATAATTTTTTACTGATTTCAGAGAGGAAGTGAGAGGGAGAGAGGGAGATAGAAACATCAATGATAAGAGAGAATCATTGTTTGGCTTCTTCCTGCACACCCCCCATTGGGGATTGAGACCACAACCCAAGCATGTGCCCTTGACTGGAATCAAACCTGGGACCCTTCAGTTTGCAGGCCGATGCTCTATCCACTGAGCCAAACCAACGAGGGCATACACAGATCATTATTTGCTTACACTTTTCATAAAAAAATTTAAAGGAGATCATATAACATTGGTGTCTGACCTGTTCTGGGGGGTTCCAGATGAGACATTTAACCTTATAACTGAAAAATGAGAAGTAAGCCAGGCAAAAGAGTAGGGACAGCAAAGTAGAAGTCTTCCTCTCAGGTGATGAGAGCAGTTGTGCCATGCTTGTCTAGAACACAATACATAAAGTACATAAACATATATACAGTATATCTTTGGTATTAAAATTTCATGGCAGGGGGGAAGAGTGATTAGGAAAATGTGTCTAAACAGGCTCCTTGCAAAAAATCAGCAGAGAAACAACAATCCTAAATGACTCACTAAATCAGATGGACTTAATTGACATCTTCAGAATATTTCACCCCAAAGCCACGGAATGTATGTTCTTCACAAGTGCACATGGGACATTTTCAAAAATAGACCACATATTGGGTCACAAGCAAAGTCTCCCCAAATTCAAGAAGATTGAAATCATATCAAGCATTTTCTCAGACCACAATGTCATAATATAAGAAATAAATTACAATAAAACATCCCCCAAAATTCAAACACTTGGAAGCTGAATAGCATGCTATCAAACACTTGGAAGCTGAATAGCATGCTATCAAACACTTGGAAGCTGAATAGCATGCTATTAAACAGTGATTGGGTTACAGAGATCAAAGAAGAAATTAAAAACATCCTGGAAACTAATGACAATAAAAACACAACAATCCAAAATCTATGGGACACAATGAAAGCAGTCCTGAGAGGGAAGTTTATAGCTCTACAGGCCTACCTCAAAAAAAAAAAAAAAAAAAAAAGGTAATAAATCATCTAACTCTACAACTCAAAGAATTAGAAAGAGAGCAACAAGAAAAGCCCAGAGTGAGCAGAAGGAAGGAGAAATAAAGATCAGAGCAGAAATAAATGACATAGAGACCAAAAAACAATATAAAAGATCAATGAAACCAAGAGCTGGTTCTTTGAAAGGAAAAACAAGATTGATGAACCTCTAGCCAGGCTCACCAAGAAGCAAAGAGAGAGGACCCAAATAAACAAAATCAGAACTGAAAGAGGCAAAATTACAACAGACCCCACAGAAATATGAAGGATGGTTAAAAAATACTATGGACAACTCTATTCTAACAAACTAGACAACCTGGAGGAAATGGACATATTCCTAGAAAAATACAACCTTCCAAAACTCAATCAGGAAGATTCTAAACATCTCAATAGGCCAATAACTATGGAAGAAATTGAAGCAGTCATCAAAAAGCTTCCAGCAAACAAAAGCCCAGGGCCAGACGGCTTCACAGAGGAGTTTTACCAAACATTCAAGGAAGAACTAAAACCTATCCTCCTAAGACGATTCCAAAAGATTCAAGAGGAAGGAACACTTCCAAACTCCTTCTATGAAGCCAGCGTCACCCTAATACCAAAACCAGATAAAGACAACCCAATGAAAGAGAATTACAGGCTAATGTCTCTCATGAACATAGATGCCAAAATCCTCAACAAAATTCTAGCAAATTGGATCCAGCAGTACATCAGAAAGATCATACACCATGACCAAGTAGGATTTATCCCAGGGATGCAAGGATGGTACAATATCCACAAATCAATAAATGTGATACATCACATAAACAAACTGAGAGATAAAAATCACATGGTCATATCAATTGATGCAGAAAAAGCATTTGGCAAAATCCAACACCCTTTTTTGATAAAAACTCTCAGCAAGGTGGGAATAGAAGGATCATACCTCAACATAATAAAAGCCATATATGACAAACCCACAGCCAACATCATACTCAATGGGCAAAAACTAAAACCATTTCCCCTAAGAACAGGAACAAGACAGAGATGCCCACTCTCACCACTCCTGTTCAATGTAGTACTGGAAGTACTAGCCATTGCGATCAGAGAAGAAGAAGAAATAAAAGAAGAAATCTATGGCATTTATATACCCCAATAATGAACTTACAAAAAGAGAAACTAAAAAAGCAATCCCATTTACCATCGCACCAAAAAAATTAAGATACCTAGGAATAAACTTAACTAAGGAGGTAAAAGACCTATACACAGAAAACTACAGGACACTGAAAAAAGAGATAGAGGAAGACATAAACAGATGGAAGAACATACCATGTTCATGGATTGGTAAAATCAACATCATTAAAATGCCCATACTACCCAAAGCAATCTATAGATTCAATGCAATCCTCATTAAAATATCAACGGCATATTTCCCAGACCTAGAATGAACTTTCCAAAAATTCATCTAGAATAAAAAAGACTCCGAATAGCTGCAGCAATCCTGAGAAAGAAGAACAAAGTAGGTGGGATCTCAATACCAGATATCAAGCTGTATTACAAAGCCACTGTTCTCAAAACAGCATGGTACTGGCACAAGAACAGACATATAGATCCATGGAATAGAATACAGAACCCAGAAATTGAACATAGCCATTATGCTCAATTAATATTCAACAAAGGAGGCATGAACACACAATGGAGTCAAGACAGCCTCTTCAATAAATGGTGTTGGGAAAATTGGACAGATACATGCAAAAAAATGAAATTAGACCACCAACTTACACCATACACAAAAATAAACTCAAAATAGATAAAGAACTTAAACTTAAGACGGGAAACCATAAAAATACTAGAGGAATCCACAGGCAGAGAAATCTCAAATATATGCCACAGCAATTTCTTCACTGATACTGCTCCTAGGGCAATGGAAGCTAAAGAGAAAATAAACAAATGGGACTAATCAAAATAAAAAGCTTTTACACAGAAAAAAAAAACATCAACAAAACAACAAGAAAGCCCACTGTATGGGAGAACATATTTGCCAATGTTATCACCGATAAGGGCTTAATCTCCAACATTTACAGGGAACTCATACAACTTAACAAAAGGAAGCTAAACAACCCAATAAATAATGGGCAACGGACCTAAATAGATACTTTTTGAAAGAAGACAGAAGGAAGGCCAAGAGGCATATGAAAATGTGTTCAAAGTCACTAATCATCTGAGAGATGCAAATCAAAACAACAATGGGGTACGATCTCACACCTGTCAGAATGGCTATCATCAACAAATCAACAAACCACAAGTGCTGGCGAGGATGCGGAGAAAAAGGAACCCTCGTGCACTGCTGGTGGGAATGCAGACTGGTGCAGCCACTGTGGAGAACAGTATGGAATTTCCTTAAAAAACTAAAAATAGAACTCCCATTTGACCCAGTGATCCTACTTCTAGGAATATATCCCAAGAAACTGGAAACATCAATCAGAAAGGATATATGCACCCCTATGTTCATAGCAGCACAATTCACCATAGCTAAGATTTGGAAGCAGCCTAGGTGCCCATCAGCAGATGAGTGGATTAAAATCATGTGTTATGTCTACACAATGGAATACTATGCTGCTATAAAAAAAGAGTTCTTACCATTTGCAACAGCATGGATGGAACTAGAGAGCATTATGCTAAGTGAAATAAGCCAGTCAGAGAAAGATAAATATCACATGATATCACTCATTTATGGAATATAATGAACAATATAAACTGATGAACAAAAACAGATCCAGAGACAGAGAAACATCGATCAGAACGTCAAACCTCAGAGGGAAGGTAGGGGAAGGTGTGGGTAAAGGGGAGAGATCAACCAAAGGACTTGTATGCATGCATATAGGCCTAACCAATGGACACAGACAATAGGGGAGTGAGGACATGAGTGGGGGGTGGGGCGGATAGGAGAGGTAATAGGGGAATAAGAACACATATGTAACACCTTAATCAATAAATAAATTTAAAAAAAATTATATATGGAACTCCCATTTGACCCAGTGATCCCACTTCTAGGAATATATGCTAAGAAAACCAAAACACCAATTAGAAAGAATGTATACACCCCTATGTTCATAGCAGCA
Organism: Eptesicus fuscus; assembly: GCF_027574615.1. Lineage (NCBI taxonomy): Eukaryota > Metazoa > Chordata > Mammalia > Chiroptera > Vespertilionidae > Eptesicus > Eptesicus fuscus. The sequence goes on from NC_072473.1 coordinate 108,686,816, forward strand.
CAATTTACAGTAGCTAAGATCTGAAAACAGTCTAAGTGCTCATCAGTAGATGAGTGGATAAAAAAGCTGTGATACATCTACACCATGGAATACTATGCAGCAGTGAAAAAGACGAGTCTCTTACTCTTTGAGACAGCATGTAGGGACCTGAAGAGTATCATGCTAAGTGAAATAACTCAGTCAGAGAAAGATAAGTATCACATGATCTCACTCATATGTGGAATCTAAGTAATAAAATAAACTGATGAACAAAGTGGATTCAGAGACATGGAAGCATGGAACAGAGTGCAGAATCTCAGAGGGTAGGTGGGGGAAGGGTGGGTCGATCGAAGTAATCAACCAAGAACCTTGTATGCATATATGCATGGCCCATGGCCACACACAATGGGGCAGCGAGGGCCTGGGGTCGGGGGTAGGGTCGGGGCGGGCTGGAGGTGGTCAATGGGGGGAAAGAGGGAACATATGTGATACTTTCAACAATAAAGAATTATTTTTAAGAATAAATAAAACAAAAGTGTAAAACAGCAGCAACAACAAAAAGAATTGAATCTAATATAGTAGACAAATCTGAAAGGGACTTTAAAGTAACTATGTTTAGAATGTTCAAAAAGAGGTTGCTGGTTTTTTTGTTTGTTTGTTTGTTTGTTTTAAAGAATTATAAGGCAAGAATGGAACAGGTTGAAAATATGGTTGGAATTGAAAAAAGTGATCATTGATTGAAAATGGAAAAAAGAACACTCAATAGATGGATTAAAGGGAAAATCAGACCCAGTTGATGTGAGGATTAGTGAAATGTAACTAGGTCAGACGAAATCATCCAGAATGTAAAACAGAGGAATAAAGAGATGGAAAATATGAAAGAAACATTAAACTACATAGAGGATAAAACAAGAAGTTCTAACAAGTGTCTAGTAGGAGAGGATAGAGTGAATGGGGAAGAGGCGTTATTGGAAAAATAATAGAGGAAACTTCAGAGTTGTTGAAAACCAGGAATCCTTTAACTTCCTGCCTTTAAAAATATTTTTAATTTTATTTTTCCCTTTTTATTATTTATTTATTTATTTATTTATTGTCTAAAGTTTTACATATGTCTCCTTTTCCCCCGCTTTAACTTTCTGTTTTAATATCAAGCTCAGGCACCTGCAGGTAGGTCATCAGTCCTCATGGGAGGAGGACAGAATCTTAGCTCTGCCACTGCTACTATAATATCTCAAAAGCACCAAGTTCTTAATATAATATAGACCAATATTTCTCAACCTTTTTTTCATTATTGCCTCTCCCTCCTTCAAGGAGCCTTTTTATTTTATTTTTTAAATTTCTTTATTGATTAAGTTATTACATACTTGTCTTCATCCCCCCATTAGCCCCCCATACTCCTCACTCATGCCCTCACCCCCCTGTTGTCTGTGTTCATTGGTTAGGCCTATATGCATACATACAAGTCCTTTGGTTGATCTCTCTCCTTTACCCACACCTTCCCCTACCTTCCCTCTGAGGTTTGACATTCTGATCGATGTTTCTCGGTCTCTGGATCTGTTTTTGTTCATCAGTTTATATTGTTCATTATATTTCATAAATGAGTGATGTCATGTGATATTTATCTTTCTCTGACCGCTTTCGCTGTGTCCCATAGATTTTGGATTGTTGTGTTTTCATTGTCATTTGTTGCCATGATGTTTTTTATTTCTTCCTTGATCTCTCTGGTAACCCAGTCCTTGTGTAATAGCATGCTGTTTAGTCTCCATGTGTTTGATTTCTTTGGATTGTTTTTATTGTAGTTGTTTTCCAGTTTTATGCCACTGTAATCTGAGAAGATGCTTGATATGATTTCTATCTTCTTGAATTTGAAGAGACTTTGCCTATTTCCCAACATATGGTATATCTTTGAAAATGACCCATCTGCACCTGAGACGAATGTATATTCTGTGGCTTTGGGGTGAAATATTCTGAAGATGTCAATTAATTCCATCTGGTCTAGTGAGTCATTTAGGATTGATTTTTTTTGCTGATTTTTTGTTTAGAGGATTTGTCCAATGGTGATAGTGGGGTATTAAAGTCTCCTACTATGGTTATATTGCTTTTAATCTCTCCCTTCATATTCTCCAGGAGTATTTTTCATGTATTTGGGTGCTCCAGTATTGGATGCGTATATGTTTACCAGAGTTATTTCTTCTTGTTGGATTGCTCCCTTTAGTATTATGAAGTGGCTTTCCTTATCTATTGTTATGTCCTTCACTTTGAGATCTAATTTGTCAGATATAAGTATTGCTACCCCAGCTTTTTTTTTTATTTCCATTCGCCTGGAAAACCTTTATCCATCCCTTCACCCTCAGTCTGTGTACGTCTTTTTTTTCTGAGGTGGGTTTCTTGTAGACAGCAGATCTATGGGTCTTGTTTTCTTATTCAATCCGTTACCCTATGTCTTTTGATTGGGGCATTTAATCCATTTACATTTAAAGTTATTATTGATAGGTACTTATTTGTCGCCATTTTTATTCTATACCCCTGTGTTCCTTCTTCGCTTCCTATTTCTTTTTTTTTTTAATAGCAGACCCTTTAGCATTTCTTGCATTGCTGGTTTGGTGGTGATAAATTCCCTTAGTCCTTTTTTGTCTGTGAAGCTCCTGATTTCACCTTCAATTTTTATTGATAGCCTTGCTGGGTACAGTGTTCTTGGATTCAGACCCTTCCTTTGCATGACTTTGTATATTTCATTCCATTCCCTTCTGGCCTGATGAGTTTCTGTTGAGAAATCAGTTGCTAGTCTGTTGGGGGTTCCTTTGTATGTTGCTCCCCTGTCTTCTAATTCATTAATTTGGTCCTCCGCTTCTCCTAGTCTACTGTTGAAACTTTCCATGGTGTTTTTTTATTGCAGCTATATCACTCTTCATTTCTTCTTGATTCTTACATAAGTTATTGATTTTTTTCATACATTTCTTCTTGATTCTTACATAAATTGTTAATTTTTTCCTCCATCCAGTTTATGAACTGTCTGACCCTTATTCTGAATTCTTTTTCTGACATATTGCTTGCCTCTTTTTTACTTAGATGCTTTTCTGGCGATTCCTCCTTTTCTTTCCTTTGGAGCTTTCTTTGTCTACCCATTTTTGGTCTCACTGACTGATCTAGATGTCGAGTAGTGCAGGGGCTGCTCCTTGGGTGGCAGTGGCTCCTCAGGCTGCAGTTGCTCCTCAGGCAGTTGCTGAAGTGGCTGCTCCTCAGTTGCCAGCAGCTCCTCTGGTGGGTGCTGTTTGCAGCAGTGGTGTCTCCTCTGGCTGGTGGGGGAGCCTGCTCACACATCTGTTGCTCCTTGGACAGGGGTGGGCTGCTCACATGGCTGCTGCTCCTTGGACAGGGGCAGACTGCTCATGTGGCTGCTGCTCCTCGGTCTGGGGTGGGCTGCTCAGGCAGCTGTTGCTCCTCAAATGGGGGCGGGCTGCTCGCAGCACTGCTGTTCCTCATATGGGATGGGCTGCTCACACAGCTGCTGCTCCTTGGACAAGGGATGGGCTGCTTGCGCGACTGCTGCTCCTCAGGTGGGAGTGAGCTGCATGTTCGGCTCCTGCTCCTTGGATGGGGGCAGGTCGCTCACCCAGCTGCTGCTCATCAGACAGGTGCAGGCTGCGTGTGGCTGCTGCTCCTCGGACCAGTGTGGGCTGCGCAGGGCTGCCGCTCCTCAGACATGGGTGGTCTGCTCGTGTGGCTGCTGCTCCTCAGTCCGGCACAGGCTGCTCAGGTGGGGCGGGCTGCTTGCAGCGCTGCTGTTTCTCATACGTGGGCAGGCTGCTCACACAGCTGCTGCTCCTCAGATGGGGGCCGGCTGCTCATGCGGCTGCTGCTCCTCAGACAGGGGCAGGTTGCTCTCACAGCTGCTGCTCCTGGGACAGGTACAGGGTGCAGGCTGCACGCAGCAGCTGCTCCTTGGATGGGGGTGGGCTGGTTGTGTTGTTGCTGCTCCTCGGATGGGGGAGTGGGCCACTTATATAGCTGCTGCTCCTTGGACAGGGGCAGACCACGTGAGGCTGCTGCTCTTAGGTATGGGGCGGGCGGCTCGCGTGGCTGCTGCTCCTTGGACAGGAGCAGGCTGCTCACTTGTCTGCTGCTCGTGTGGTTACAGTGCCCTGGGCTAAAGCATTGGGCCAGTCAGAGGGGAGCATGCTTCAGAACTCACAGGAACCTGTGCCCATGATGACTGGAGACTCGTTGACCATAGCACCACATCCAAGGTAGTAGGTCCCTGGCAGGGGTGTCTGTAGAGTTCCAGGTATTCTCTGAGGGCATCCTGGGTGGAGGTGAGGCTGGGCTCCCAGATACAGCAGCTCTCCCCTTCAAAAAGGCTAGGTCTCTGAGGACAAGCCGGCCTCCCAGTACTGTTTGCAATGGTGGCAGAGGCTGCCTGGTTAGGCGAGCCCAGTTAACCTGCCCCCGAAGGTCCTGTGGGATCTAACTATGCCTTACTCACATACACACACACACACACACACACACACACACACACACCACATGACCACACGCTCCTCTTTTGCTCCCTCACTCACTCACGCTCTCTCCCTCACTGCCGCCTTCTTCCTGCCTCTGTAGTTGCATCTGGGGTGTTATTGACCCATTTGTGGATGTAAGTTTCCTCTCCAGGTGTCTGGTTAATGTGGCTCTCTCTCTAGCTCCTGGCCAGACAGGATAAAATTCACCTCGACAAGACACAACACAAAGGGAACAAAGCACAAATATACTCACGAAACCAATGACCCCACTATAAGTAAACACCTGAGAAAAGAGAATTAGGGGAGAGACAAGAGAGCACAAATGACATCAAAGAGAGAGAAAAAGATAAGAGAGAAAAGAAAAAGGAGAATATATATATATATATATATATATATATATATATATATATATATGAATAAAACACCACAGAACCAATAGATAAACCAAAAAAATACAAACACCAAACACCCAGCAAAGAGGAGAGGATTGGGGCAGAATCTGTAGAAACTGAGCTTGTATACAGAAAATAAGATTAAGAATTGGATGAATATGGGGAGGTCCTCAGTTCAGTGTAGAGGAAGTAGAAATGGGATGGGTGGATAAGAAGAAAGAGAACAAGAAGAAAATAATAATAATAAATTTACCAAAAAATGATTTAAAAAATGGTATTAAAAATAAAAAATTAGCAAATAAAAATAAAATAAAATAGAGTGATGGAAAAATAATGTGAAAAGAAATAGAAAATAAAGCAACAGAAATAAGTCAGTCAATGAAAGAAAAATACCACATGATCTCACTCATTTTTGGATAATAAAGAAAATTATAAACTGTTGAACAAAAAGATAGATACGGAGACAGTTACTCATCAAACAGACTGTCAAATTACAGCGGGAAGGTTAGAGAGAGGTGGGAGAGATGAGAGATCAACTGAAGGACTTATATGCATACATATAAGCATAACCAATGGACACAAAACTCCGGGGGGTGAGGGCATGTTTGGGAGTAGGGTGGGGGGTGGGGCAATGGTAAAATATGTACACATATAATACCTTAATAAAAAAAATTAAGTCCCCTAAAAAAAAAAAAGAAAAAAAAGAAAAGAAAGCAACAAATAAAAACAGGGAAACAAAGAAAAAAGAGATAAAATAATAATAAAAAAATAAATAAAAGTGAAAAAGTGAAGTGTTGTTCCTTTGGCTGGCTTAAGATCCCAATCTTCTGTACTGTCTTTAGGCCAGTCTCTTTGGACTCTCAGGGACTATTTAGATTTTTTTAAAATCCTTTGTACCATTCAGGCTGGTATCTGGGTGTGGCTGTATTGGTTGCCTGGAAACTGGAGGGAAGGGCTATCTTTTCAGGACAAAAATGGCTGCCCAGGTCCCAGGCTCAGGTATGACTCAGTGCCAGACTCACTGCCACTTCTCCTGGAACCCCTCCTCTCCCTGGACTCCAAGAGTCCACACCTTCTCCCTCACCTCAGCCATGGGTAAGTGTCTGTATCCAAAAGGTCCTATGAACTAGGTTCATTGAAGAAAGGCACAGGCCACAGAGAGGGGAAAGACTGGGCCTCTGTGCAATCCTCTCCTGCCAGTGCTGAATGGTCTGGCCAGCCCTTAAGCCTGCACCCTCTGGGTTCAGCCTTTTGTGACTGTGGACCCAGTTCTAGAAGCCCCTGCGGTCCAGCAGTCCTATGGACCTTCTTTCCACAGTCAGACATTGTACCTGTCCCCAGGGACACGGCTTGGTGCTATGCAGGTGCCCTCTGACCCCCTGGGCTCAGAGGTCTGGCAGAATCTCCTGCCCAGATCCTTGATTTTACCTTTTTCCAGGGATCCTATGCCCTTCCTGGCTGCAAACTGTCTCACCTGCTGAGTCTTCTTCTCCAATTCAGGTTGGATGTTGTTTCAGCTGTTCATTCTATCTGCTCCGGGACAAGGCTTGGGACACGTCTGTGTATTCTGCCGCCATTTTGTCTCTCCTCCCATATTTAATTTTTTGAGGAAACTCCATTTTGTTTTCCATAATGGCTACACCAGTCTGCATTCCCACCAGCAGTGTATTAGGGTTCCCTTTCCTCTAAATCCTCACCAGTACTTATCATATGAACATTCTAAGCATCGTTACTTTAAAGTCTCTTTCAGATTTGTCTATTAGATTCAGTTCTTAAGGTATGAATTTTCCCATTTGTTGTACCAGTCTCATGGTGGTTTATTTCCTCGTGAACTTAGGAAGTTTTGGTTATAAGTTCATCTTCAAAGTTGTAATTGCAAACACAAATTCATGTTCTATACTACCTGGGTTTGAATTCAGGCTCTGCCATTCAGTAGCTATGTGACTTAAGGCATGTTACTTAATCTTTCTGTTATTTAGTTTCAATATCTGTAAAAGAAGGCTGTTCTAAGAATAAGTTAATATAAACAAAGCACTTAGTACAGTGTCAAGCACATAATTAAGTACTTGGTTAGTATTGTTATTACTGCAATTTGGCAGGAATTGTTTTACATGGGAGGCCTGCCTGAGTACCACTTCCCACTTTCAACTCTAAGTGACCAGTACACTTCTAAACTGTGTTTTTTTCCTACTGATATCCCCATTTATGAGCCAGCCCTTCCAGCTATTGGCTTTCTATAGGAACTCAGATCCCACTACCATCTCTACTCTGTTATTAAAAAACCCCGCACCCAGGATGCATGTCTTCTTTTGATTCCTCTGTAGCATATGTAATTGCAATTCCTGCTCATTGCTGTTACTTTGAGCTATCTCTTCACTTCTGACACTAGAATTTATTGGTTTGTGCTTTTGATCTGTACTACATATTTAAGATATTTTAAAACAATGCACCTGAAGTGGAGGAGCTGCCTGCAAAATGACCAGAAACCCCTGAATGCCCTTTCTAAAGAGGCTTACCTCTCATTTGGACATGAGATCCTTGAGGAAAACTAGGACAAGAAGGGTCATGTTTTATTTGCTTTGTATCCCCTGTGCCTAGCACAGGTCCTGATGCATTTGACATACGTTTATTAAATTAAGAAATGAAAGACTATGCTGGCAACAGCAAGCAGCCGGCTCACTACTTGGTTTCTCTAAGAATTATCAACACCTCCATTGTGTGCCCCCATTTCTGTGAATGAGCTCTGTCAAAGTCATATGGTTTCTAACAAATTAACAAATGAAAGTAGGTATAATTCATTCAGTTAGTGGCTATCTCAATGCTAAGTACCAGATGTGTGTGTTTTTTATACTCTAAGCAAAATTCTAAACTGGAAACACTGTAGAGGCAACAGATTATCCTGTCTTTCAAAATGTTGTTTTAAAGCACCAGAGTAAAATGTTAAGCAGGTAGCAGATGCAATCTGGCAAAGTGAGTATATAACTCTATTTATATAAAGACACACACATATATCCGGCCTTCAACAGTATTTGTATAAACAGTGGCTCTCCTATGAAGGTGAAGGCCACCCCTCTTCAGTTCTAGTGACTGAAACACATTTTCCAATGCTGGGTACAAATACAGATGCAGCAAGTTACTTCTTCCCCTTGGAAATTTGGCAGGCACAGCAACTCTGCCTCTGTTGCCACATTCCCTTGGGGTTTTATGACTCTATGCATATGGCCTATGTGAAGGTTTCACTTAGGTCAACTTATGCCTTTGGCGGCCGGCATGGAGTATGACGATTCAGGAAGACCATGGTGTTTCCCAGATGGGTCCAGATCTGGCCATGTAATTATTGCCCTCCAGCTGGGAACTGTGATGCTGGGTGATGAAGTGGCTGCTGAGAAGAAGGCAGTTTGACTCTGAATTTGGTCTGTTCTTTATTTAAATCCAAAGATTGGATAAACACACACTATATGCATATAAAATCAATATCATGTACACATATATATAAACATACATACAAAATCAATATCATATACACATACAAACACACCACTCCCCAATTGCAAAGGTTGTTTTTATTAGGGCTTCATGTGGGATTCCCCTGAACATATAATTTCTAAGCTATTCTTCTATTCTTTTCCCCCATTTAGTTGCCATCTTATTCTCTCTTTCTTTGCTTTACTACTTAATTCCTTATCAATGCTGTTAACCTTTTGGGAGTTGCCATTAACCCTCATGGTCAGTTTAAGGCCCTTTGAAACAGAGATGGGGACCCTAACTTCTTTTCCAGTGTGGGCTGCTCTGCTTCATTCTCTTCCTTGGCCACAAAGAAGCCTGTCTCTGGGCCTTGTTTATGAGGGGTGACAGATTCATGGAAGCTGTTCCATCACTGGTAATACAACACTACAGTCAGAGTGGACATTCTAGTTTATAAAGGATAGTACTGGAGTAAATTTGGTCCTATTCACAGAAATTCTAATAAATTCTTCTTCCTTTAATTAACAATGTTCACTGTTACTACTGAGGCAACAGGGAAAGAATTACTGGTTCTGTATTTAGTCAGACTTGAGTTCAAATTCCAGCTTCAACAGTTAATAACTAGGTGACCCTGGGCAAGACACTTACCCTCTCTGAGTCTCTATTTTTTCATCTATAAAGTTGGAATCAAATAAAATATATATTCAAAGTGCTAGGCAAATAATAGGCACTCTATAAATAAGAGCAATTGTTATGATTGGTCCTTCCTATCTCACCTAAGGCAGAGATTCTCAGAGTCATATTTTCTCAGAGTTAAATGGAAGACTAAAGACCCACAGACCATCTTTTCACATTCAGTCAAGTGATAAGCTCTCAGCTGCTGAGTGTTCCTTGTAGCTCTAGCTCTGGAAGCTCTAGGAGAAACAGATCTGCTCCTGCCCTCATGGGGCCCTAGCCATCCAAACTAGCAGATAAGATGAAAACATAAACATTGGGGATTAGATTTCAACATATGAATTTGGTGGGGCAGGGGATGACACAAACATTTAGTCCATAGCAACTAGCATCTGCTAAGTTATTCCCTGTAGACCACAGTGCTATGGAAATTTAGAGAGGGAGGGCAGCTGTGAATCTGAAGTCTTCCTGAAGGAGGCAGGGCTTGAGCTGAGACTCAAAGAAAGGATGAGTTTTGGAGAGACACTTAGAAGAAGTGGGAGTTCTTCAGGTGTATTCTGGACAAATTAGAGAGGCAGGCACAATTGTTATTTCTATTTTACAAGTAAGAAAATGGAAGGCCAGATAAACTAAGTAACTTTTCCAAGGCCATTCAGCAAATAATTTGTAGTTATAGAATTTAAATTGTTAACTGTCTCTGATGCTAAAGGCTGTTCAAAGTTGGCTTTGACTGAAGAAAAATGGTCTTTTGCAGAAAAGTAGGAAATAGGGAGCCACTGATTGTTTTTCAGAAAAGAGCAACTTGACAAAAGTAGTGTTTCTTCTATATTTATGGGCCAACAGATGTTTATTGGAAGATTCTAATACCAGAGGGGTCTTTTAGGAAGCAGTTGCAGCAATTTAGGGTGAGGCATTGAAGGCCTGACCTGGAGGAGGGACATAGTGGTACTAGAGAAGGCAGAGAAACATGAGGCATGTCAAAGAACAAATTAAAATACTTGAGAACTGGTTGAATATGAAGAATGCAGGGGGAGTGGATTAAAGAATCAGCTCTGAGGAATAGAAGACTAGGTCTTTCCACTGCTGGATATATTGGGAAGATGAACTATTTGGAAAGTTGCTGTTCATTGGAAACAGGGCCAGATATTCTTTATTATTACTGCTATTAAATCTTTCTATTGAAAAAATAATGTATACCACAAGGAAACTAACAAATTCAGAATCTTGGGATATTCTGCAGTACAACTAACCTGAACTCTTCAAAAAGTCCATCTTACACACAAAAAAATTGAGAGCATGCTCTGTTTTAGATTAAACAACACTAAGGAGACATAGGAAATGTAATGCACAAATCTTGATTTGGGATTATTTTGTGATGAGAAGGGAAAATCTCTAATCTTAGGAGAGTCATCTGAAGATTTTATGATAGTATATCATTCAAGTGATTCAATAAAGAATAGATATTATATAAATGGCAAATATGTCAAAATGTTAATTGTGGAATCTTGATGGATATGAGTATGTGCATTGTACTACTTTTTCATTCTCGTTGTATGTTTGAAATTTTTCAAAATAAAAAATTAGGAAAAGTAATTCATGAACATAGTAAAAAGTTAAAATGATACAAAAGGATATATAGTGAACCTTTCTGCCCCAGACAAGCTACTTCCTTTCCAGAAGCAACCACTGTTCACATTTCCTGAAATTTGATGTGCATTTACAAGCCTATATACACTGAGTGGCCAGATTATTATGATCTCTGAACGCATAATAATCTGGCCACTCAGTGTATATATATTAGAGGCCCAGTGCATGAATTTGTGCATGGGTGGGGTCCGGCCAGCCTGACCAGGGGGAGGGGACATGGAGAGTTGGCTGGTTGCCTGCTGGTCAAACTCCTGGTCGAGGGAACAACTTGCATATTAGCCTTTTATTATATAGGATATACACTGAGTGGCCAGATTATTATGCATTCAGAGATCATAATAATCTGGCCACTCAAGATTATGTATTTTAGATTTTTTAAAATAGATAGGTTTAGTCTACAAATCTTTTTGTTAACTACAATAGGCTCTCCCTTATTTGTGTAATTAGAGGAGTAGTTAATTAAAACTCAGTTAAAGCGAAAGTACCTGGCCTGGCCAGAGTGGATCAGTGGCAGGAGGTTACGGTTCGATTCCCATTCAGGGCACATGCACGGGTTGTGGACTCGATCCCCAGTGTGGGGAATTCAGGAAGCAGCCAAGTCATTGATTCTCTCTCATCATTGATGTTTCTATCTCTCTCTCCCTTCCTCTCTGAAATCAATAAAAATATTTTTTTAAACAAGTACCTGGACCTTCTAAGCAGAAGCGTACCAGCTCATACAACAGCAGTGTGTTTTATGGAGGAAATGGAGAGCATCCTTTAATACTGAGAGTTAAATTCACAGAGGTCAGGTAGGCAAGCTTCCACAGTAATGTTGGCAGCTTGCTTTTTTATAACTTCATATGCCTTCTTGGAGATTGTTCCATATAACCACATGTAGATCTCCCTTATTCTTTCCACACAGTTTTTAGGATGAGTTGCTTTTAGAATGAGTGTATGGCTTTAATCACATTGTGCTTGGGGTGATGTGGGGGGCATTTGGGTGGAAATTGCCTGGGCTTCCTGAAGTTGCCTGATTATAAGAATCACTTGGGTATTTTTCGAACAACTTCTCAAGCTTGGGCAATGCTGCAATAAACAGTTTCAGAAGTAGGGCTGGAGTTCTAGTGACAGGACTGCTCTGAGGAATGAAAATTCTACTAATGGTGTTGGTCAAAGGCATGAGACTAGACAGAGATAAGGCAAGATGCCAGAGAAATGCTGAGGTCCAAGGACAGAGCCCGCAATCTCCCATATGAGCTTCTGCCCCTGACCCTCCCCACCAAAGATGATTGCCTCCTGTTGCAATCATGCGGGTCACATTTCCAAAGCATGTGCAGCTTTGAATATGAAAACCCTCCCTAACTGCCAGCACCTGGGCAAATTCAAATTCCACACTCAGACATAAGGCTCCTCTCTGTAAATGGAAAGGATTTGATTGGAAAAATGTGACTCTAGAAACCAGATCTGGGATTGAACTGAAATTGCCTGAAAAATGAAAGCATTGGCACAATTAACAAAAAGGGGCTGGATTCTTTTTCTTTCTTTTTTTTTTTAAAGCTAAATCCTGCACAGCTTGAAAACCTTGGGAGGCAGCCATCCTATTATCATTCATGATATGGACTTAAAGAAATACATTTTTTTAAGAAATGCTATTTTAAGATTTGTAGAGTTGAATCCCTAGTAGAACCAGTCCTAGGAATCCCAATTACAATGTTTCAAGGACAACCATGAGACAAGATCCAAAATTCTGTGAGGCCTTGAGTAACCAAAGACCCATGAAGCCATGCACTGACCTCAAATAGATCCCTTCAGGAGTCCTGGAAAACCCTGCTCTGCATCTGAATTCTCTTCAGAATTGGCATTAGATAGAATAGGCAGCCAGGTCTCTATGTCATGTAAGGGACCAAAAATGCCAGAGGACCCCATTGACTTGTCACGTTGCCTGAAATGTTCACATTTCCGTGTGAAACACCGAAGACCCCTGTCTTTTCTAAATCAAAGTGTTGTGCAGGTAGAGATAGTATCTCCACTCTTTTCACTTAACGTAAAAGAAACAAACAGAGCCCCGCCGGAGTGGCTCAGTTGGTTGAGTGTAGTCCTGTCCACCAAAAGGTTGCCAGTTTGATTGCTGGTTTGTTCCCTAATTGGGGCATGTGCTGAGGGCAACCGATTGATCTTTCTCTCATATAGATATTTCTTTCTCCCTTACTCTCTCTAAACATGTCTTCAGATGAGGATTTAAAAAAACAAAAACACACAGAGAAAAGTGGGTAGATCTGTGTGGGGTCTTTGGTATAAGCCTGGAGGATGGGCAGGAGGTAGGGTAAGAAAAGGGTACCAAGAGGCCCAGGGCCTGCCAACATGCCCCCTGAGTTACTAGTAGAACCTTTGGGACTGATGGAGGGGCTTGAGGAGAAGTGAATCAGCAAATGCACAAGGTGCCTGGACTGGGATTCTCTTTGTGGTCCCACTGGCACACACTGTCCCCAATGATTGTGACATTCAGAAGCTGTCACCACAGTTCCCAATTCCTTAACATCTTTGTTACCATGAACATTTTCTGTGAACTTGTTAACTTGGAAACACTTCCACATGCCCCATTATTCAGTGGCATAGAAACACAGACCACAATGGCAAGGGGTAGTCACAGGTTTTACAGCAGAGGGATCAGGCCTCAAGAATTTTGCAATACACTTTATTCCAACTCTGCTATGTCTATTAAGAAATCCACAATTTTGAATTTTTTAAAACTTTTAACCGAACCCCCCTTTAAGCCACATACTGTATGTTATTTGCTGCAGTAAGCATATTAGATATATTGTTTATTTAGTCCTCATCACAACACTGTGAGTTGGATGCTATCATCAAGCAATTTTAGAGATGTGGAAACTGAGGCACAGAGAAATTAACATTACCAACACTGTTCACCTTTTTAGTAGCAGAGCTTCTAGAAGTCAGCTGGCCTGCTAGAATCTTTCAGATTATTTTTCCCAACTCAACTTCACTTCTGAATTGTCTCTCCCTATTGATTCAACTCCTACAGTGAGAGATTCATCTGCAAAATGAGGTTGTCTGGAATGGGTATGGAGTTAGCCTATAGGACCCAGTCTCACCACTCACGTGAGGGCAGTCACCTGAAGAATAAGGGAACAGAAATAATTACTTTCACTAGGGTTGGCCACAAACCTCAGAATCCTTTAGAAGGACCCCAAAATGTCCCTAAGAACAACAGTTGGATCACTAACCTTATCACCAGAGAATTAAAGAACACCATCGTAGCAATTATCCATACAATTGAGCTGCTTGACCTGCCAAGTTGGGTCTTATCTGACAAAAGCCTTCAGATAACCCAGAAATTCCTGCCTAGGCTCTTTTTGGAGTCTGCCTAAACAGCTAGATAGTTGCATCTGGGTCACTGTAACCCATAAAGGCTTAATTAAAATCAGGAAATATGCTTAAGCTCCTCTTCTGCAATGCTGTAAACTCTAGATATGCCAAATTAGGTTGTGAAGAGATAAAGGCATAAAAGGTGCTTTGAGCACAGCACAGTTATTTGGGACACACACACCACCACCACCACCACCAGTATATATAGTATAAATTGAGAAATGTGAAAAGTATTTGGCTTTAGATGAGTTTCCTTTTGTAAAGACTATAGACAAATGGACTTGTCTGCTAAAGATACTGTTTGGGTATAGGGAAAGAAATCTCAAGCCTGCAGGGCCTCAGGCAGGGGGATGAAATACTGGAAAGTTAAGGGAGCCATCACAAAAGAGAGAGAAGAGGAATGGCAAACATGGTTCCAGTAGGGACAGTAAGGGGAGGACCTGTGCTACTGACAATCTGCTCACCTTCTGGATGAAGCAATTTCCTGTTTATCAGATACCATTGGGCATTGGAGGTCTCACACCAATGAATGATCTAATAATGGACACTTACCCCTTCAGGTATCAATACTTTTGGAACTCAGTTTTGGATAGACAGTTTTTCAAAATATATTCATACTCAACTGCTTTCTGAAACAAAAACATCCTGAATTAACTTTTCTGAAAATAATGGTGAAATAGACAAGGACTTTGCTTACAAAAATTGGTTTCATTCTTTTCATAAATAATTATTTCAGGGTCTTCTACGCACAAAGCACTGTGCCAAGTGCTGTGGGCACTAGTGAACTCCACAGACCTAGAGCCTTCTTATGGACCTTGTTCTGTTGTAATTTAGCCCATTTTGAGGGGGTCATATGGATAAACACTACCACTTCCTGAGCTGTGCTGGGCTGTGATACAGTGAGGTCTTTGAGGCTCTTAGGAATAACATGGGTTGTTTGCCCTTGGAGTACATGTAAGGCTCAAAATTGTAATGCCAGGACCTCCCAATGTCAGCTGTCAATTCATGCTGTTGTCACCATGTTGCTTCTCATCTGCCCCGTTATTGAATACATATTTGCCTGGACTGGGCCATGCAGTGACTTGTCTCTTCCAGAGAGTAAAGTGTACATGTTTTGTGGGAATGGTCACTCAACTGTATTTCCTTTTCCTCTCCTGAGTTTTAAGCTGTGCTCCTCATGATTGAGGCTCCTGGAAGTATAGCTTCCAGAGAAGTGAGGACTTACAGTGTAAATCAGTAGTGTGCCTGGAAATGTTTACCAATTGGCTGTCTCAGTTGATGGGGGGAGGGTGCTGATTTATAGTGTTTGATGATTTCCATGGTGTAAATACTCCCACCATGGCCAATTTCAAGTTCCCAACATGACATCACTGAACAAGGAGTTAGAAAGAGATAAGCAGCAGAATATCACTTTAACGTATCTCCACCACACAGATACAATAGACATAAATCACAAGCATAGATAATAGTAAAGTGTAGTAAAATTATGAGAAAGTGATTAGTATTAAATTTTCATTAGCTTTATCTTTAATAAAACTTAATTATAACTTTATATAATTTAATTTTTTTAAAAAATATATTTTATTGATTTTTTACAGAGAGGAAGGGAGAGGTATAGAGAGTTAGAAACATCAATGAAAGAGAAACATTGATCAGCTGCCTCCTGCACACCCCCTACTGGGGATTTGCTCGCAACCAAGGTACATGCCCTTGACTGGAATCAAACCTGGGACCCTTGAGGCCAACGCTCTATCCACCAAGCCAAACCGGTTAGGGCTATAATTTAATTTTTAATAATGACTGTATTTAACAAACTACCCAAATTTATGATGAGCATCAGTTCTTACTATCCAGCTGAATATAGTGCTACCTTACTTTTCTCAGCCTCAGCAGCAGTAAGAGAGGCTCAATAGACAGATCCCCAGGGCTCTTACCCCCACTTTAAGCAGAGTAACCTCCCTTGTATTCATTTTATGCATATTGAGGCTCTGGTTTGAACAAAGGGCTCCAATGTCTAAAAATGCGTGGGATTTTTTTTATGGGGGGGCGGGAAGACACTGGTGTAGATGGTCTGTAGGTCTCCCTTCATCTAGGATATCCTAAATTAGCCTAGTATTCACTCATTTCCCCTTTTATTCCCTTGTTTCCTCTTGTTGCTTGGGCTTCTTATTCCTGCTGATCTCAGAGATTCTTCTCTCCCATCCCAAGGATATTCATCTTCACTGAAGAGAGCTGTTACCAGCTGATCTGGTTTAAAGAGAGATCTTTCTCAGGCATATTTTACTCTTTTACACATGACTCTGGAAGACTCAAAAGGTTTTTCAATTACAAAAGGATGGATTCCTAAAGGGCAGAATTTCAATAAGGCGGGGTTCCCTTAAAATTGTAACACTGAGCAGTCAGACCTGTTTTATATATTTTGCACTCTCCTTCAAAAATTTCAATTTCAATAGATTGCTGGATTTCCCCTCAAAGAGCTGCATAATAATGTATCTCTGTTTTACTTTATACAACATTTCTTTGAGTAAAAACTAAAAACTTTTCTTAGCAGATGGTTGGTTACTCTTCTACTGAATGTAAGCTTTTCAGCCATGGAAATGCACAGAGGGGGCTGCAGGAGTTACGGGTACGACACAATCCTTTTCTTAAGGCATATTCACCCTCTTTTGCCTGCCAGATAAATTATTTTTCCAGGAAAACTAAACAGTAAGCACATACTTGGATGTTCCTTTCAGGCAAGAGAGGAACATTAAGGTCAGGCAATTGCCCAAATGATTTGCTTCACTGCCTATCATAACGGGGAGTGTGGGATAGAACCAGCAGGGGCTTATTCTCATCTCTCTCTGTACAGCAGTCACAGTTGAGCAAAGTTCATAGGTACCGGCACCCTCTGAAGCCTGCAGTCAGAGAGGCTGAGGCTACTCAGGAGCCCCCCAAACATACACACACACCCCTACAATGTTGCCACACTTCAATGCAGCAGCTTGTCAAAGAAGTGTTCTAGAATCAAAAGTGGAGCAATAGATATGTAGCATGAAATCTGGTGGTATAGAAGTCCACGGGATGGTGCACAATGGTGAGCTTTCTGGATAGCTGGCAAAGTACACACTGTTTAATACAGACAGGATGGCCAGTGGTCCAGAAGCTGGGAGCTGCTATTTTCTGACTGCATGGCTACCATTAGAGGCATAGGAATACTCTCTATAGCTTTGATTCTCAGATTCTGTCCACACTACTGACACCAGCAGCAACTTTCCCTTATCCCCATTTCACTGAGAGTGATGGCTCACTATCTGAAGGATCCAATTGTAAAGAGTTATGAATGCATGCCCAGCACATAAAACAGACTCAAAGCCAAGCTCTGTCCGGTCTAGACCAACTTAGGTGATAAATCTTGCTCATTTCCCTGGTCAGAATACCTTTGGCTACCTCTGCAAGCCCAGTCTATTCTTGATCCAGGGCCCTTTGGCCAAGGTTCCTGCACAGTCAGCAGTTTCTCCTCTTCTCTGTCCAAGCTGAGCTCACTCTCCCCTGGCTCCCCTTCACTTTCAGAATCAGAATGTTTTGAATCCAAACTTTCTCTTTTACAAAAATCTCTTCCTTTATTTCTAACTTTATTCCACTGAGGCTAATTCCAATGCTTGAATTTCAAGGGGATTTGGTATCTACAGGGGAAGCAGGAAGGCACGCCTTATTTATTTAGTAACATCCTTCATAATTTATAGATCATCCACAGATCATCTATAGAAATCTCACAATGTGCTTTCCCCATATGACTTGATTTTGACCTTATAAAAAAGTTGGAAATATAAATGTAAGCCATCAGCAAAATACTGTCTTTTCAATGCACCAAAAGGAGGGAAAGTTAGCTTAATCTTTCAGAAGCCCCCAGAGTATTGTGGACTAGCTGAGTAAGTATAATTAGAAAGAGGAAAAAAATCAAGTATAATTTCCCATGCAGCTGAAGAAGTCTCACGATGAAGTAAATTTTCCCAAGAATTTCTGGAAAGCAAGTCTTGCAACCTTTGGGAAATGGCAAGTCCAAGTATTTCAGAAGAGCTCATACCCTTCACCTGGCCAAGACATTGTTATCTCCAAAGAGCTCTAACTGTTCCACTCCAGGCTCAACAAGCAAGCTGCTTTTCATTGTTACTTTCCAAAGTATTCTCATATCCATTATCTCACTTGATTCTCACCATGACCTTGTGAGGTAGGTAGGACAACTATTAGTGTTCCCCTGGCTCACTTCTGGAAGATGCCCAGGAGTCCGATTTGCACAATTTTAAACTGACAGATTTGGCTCCATTTTCACATGCTAATAAAATCTCACCTGGTCTCATCCTATGTAAAGGGAAGATTCTTCATGCAACATTGATTTAAGCTATGTTGAGAAAAGCCTGATCATCAGGGGTGACAAGGATGGGATGGGGGAGGTTGATCTTGAAAATTTTAGTAATTCTACTTCTCCCTTCCCTTTCTTGAGCTAAAATCCAGGCTTTTGAATGGGTAGGGATGTGTTATTCTCAAGCTCTCAAGCCTTATTTTTTCAAAACTGGATGCTAAGGCCAAATTCTTGTATATTTAGCTATAATTTATCAACCTTTACCAATTAGTCAAAGGCCCATTGTGGGCCCAACTCTGTGGGAACACAGAGAAGTGTGAGATGTGGGCCCTTTCCTCCAGGAACCTACAGTTTTGCTGGGAGCTAAACTTGTACACATTAGACAATAATGCATAGCAGCCAAAACAATGAAGAGAAGGTCAGTGAGGATTGATGCAGCCAGGGGAGGCATCCTAGAGCACCAGAACAGAGAGGTTGGGAGCATGTGCTTTGGGGTTGGGCAGTAAACATGGCTTCAAATTCCAGATCAGCCATTACTAGCAATGTGAACCTTAAGCAAATCACTATACCCAATCCAGAATATGGAATGAAAAATAATAAGTACTTATTACATAAAGCTGCTGAGAACATTAAATGAGCACAGTACCTGGCACATAGATAAGTTGTTGAACAAGTGACATCTTTAAGGCACCATTTAAACTGATCATTGAAGAATGAGAGAAGATTTGGAGACACTTAGGGAGAGAGACAGAACAGTACAAGGCACAGAATTAAATCAAGACACTGAATTAAAAAAGTAAAGGAGATGTGTGAGTATGCTGAGGATACTGGTATTACAAAAGCATAGGGTAGCAGGAAAAAAATAAACTTTTTTAGGTTGGGTGCAGCTTAGATCATGACCACTAAGCAAAGGAGTTTAGATTAGATACGATAGGAAGTGAGAAGCCTCCAAGATTTTCAAACAAGAGAATGACTTGAGGTTAGTGGTTTTAGAGTAAGATTGGTCTGTGGTATATTCAGTGACTTAGAGATGGACTGAGGTATATCCACTGTTTGAAGTTTAAAAGAATTCCAAAGTTTTGAGTCTAGGTGAATTGGAAAGTGGTAGTGTCATTGACAGAAAAATGGAAATCAAGAGAAGTACTAGGCAAGGAGGAAAAATAATGAATTAAATGTTCAATTTGAAACAATGGTAAGACATCCAAATAGAAATGTCTAGAAGAAATAATGATACCAAAATGTCCTAGAGGGCATAATTTTTTTTTAAACCTTTTGACTCTCTTTACCCATTTATCTCACTTTCTTTCTTCTTTTACTTCCTCTTTGAACTGAAGTTGATTTAATTTCTGGTTAGATTATTATATTATCTGCATATATTGACAGTTTTGTTCCTTTTTTGGTTCTATTAATTATTTTTCTTGTTCTATTACACTGACTTGGATCTTCAGTAAAATGTTGAATAGTAGACTGACAGTAGTACTAGACATTCTTGTCTTGTTCCTGACTTTGAAAGAAAACATCTAATGTTTCAAAATTTGTTAAAACACTTATATAGTGCGTGTATATACCATTAACACTTTATAAATTATTTATTCTTTGTAAAATGTTATTAGATATTATTATTTTCATTTTACAGATGATTAAACTGAAGCACAGAGTAGCTAAGTAACTCGCCCTAGGCCACACAGCCAACAAGTGACTGAATAGAGTTTCAAACCTCCTCTATCTAGCTTCAGAGATTGTGTTTTTAACCACTCTTCTATGCTTGCTTCCTCATTAAGTATGCAGTTTTTGTAGATTTCTGGAAAATACTCTTTATCAAATTTAAGTTTTATTTTATTCCTAGTTTTATTAGAACTTTCTAAGGGCAAATAGGTGCTGAGGTTGTCAAATATTTCTGCTGCATCTACTAAAATGATAATAAGCGTTTTCTCCTTCAATATATAAATATAATGAATTGCATTGATATAGTTTCTAATGGTGAACCAACTTTGCTTTTCTGAGATTAAACTCTACTTCTTTATATTATATTATTATTTTCAAAAGTACAGGATCTGATCAGCTAATAATTTATTTAAGGCTTTTGTGTAGTGTTAATTTTTTTGTTCTCATACAATTGGTGTAATGATAGTATTGTAAAATCAGTTGGAAGCTTTTTATCTTTTGCAATGCTCTGAAGCAGTTTGTTTGATAAGAGGAATATCTGTTTCTTAAAGGTTTTGCACAATACACTTTTAAAACTTTTGTGTATGTGTTAAGAGGGTTGAGGTGTATGCATCTTTGATTCTATTTCAGTTTCTTCTCTAGTTTATTGGTGTGGTCAGATTTTCACCTTCTTCTCAAGCCAATTTTGGTACTTTATGTTTCCTTAAGAGACTGTCCATTTCATCTGGCTTCCAAATTCATTAGTATATATATTAATATAAAATACCAGTTATTTATAACTTTATAACTATACCAGGACTTACACAATTGCTATTGTTAAGAATATTTAATATTTTTCTATACTACTTAATATATTCTAAATGTAGTTCTCTCTTCTCTCTCTTTCCTTCTCTCTTTCTCACTATCTTTTTTTTACTCGAGTATATCTGTTGTTGTTGTTTTGTTTTTTGGATTTTTTAAAGCAAAGTTGCTAACTTGCTAACCCATTTTAATTGTGTTTCCAATGATCAAGCTTTTGCTTGTATGAATCAATTTTCCATTTTTTGTGACTGTATATTTTATAAATTCTTGCTTTAATCTCCATTTGTAAGCTTTATTCCTGCAAAGCCCATCTGTCTGGAATATCCTTTCCTCCTTCCCTTTCACTTGGCTAACTCCTACTCATTCTTCAGTTTATGCATCATGTCTTTCAGGAAGCCTTCCCTGACTCTCCAGCATGATTTAAATGTTCATCCTCTGTCCTCCCCCAGAAACTTCCAGCACTCATCATTCCACGTTATAATTAGCCATCTGCTTGTCTCTCTCCCCTATTAGACTATAAATTCCTTGAGGGCAGGGACCGTGTCTGGTTCATAATTGTACTTCCAAGTGCCTAACATAGTACTTTGTATTCCCAGTAGGAACAAAATAGAAATTTTTTTAGAGGTAACAACCCATAAGTTGGCAGGCAGATTTAACAAAGGAGCTCCCACCAGTCTATTGTTTGAGGTTTGGGGTCTTTAAAAAAAGGAAAATTCTACCAATTATTCTTGATAGATTTTTTTCTTGATTTTTAAAAGAATCAAAACCCTTCAATTGTGTGATTACAATGGGCATACCTTGGGGAAGAGTCTTTCCCCACTCCTTCCAGCCTTGCTTTCCAGCATGGACCTAGAAGGTTCAATCCCAAAGGAGACAAAGCTAACAGCCATAAAAGAGCTGAGACTAACTGGAGTTAAAAGGTCTATAGACTACCCCAGGGCTTTTTCATTTAAAAGCAGCTTTCCTACCCAAGGATCCTTTACTTCTCTGCAGTGAGGGTGAGGGAATCCTCATCCCACACTTCCACTTCTCTTGTTTTCAATCTAATCTGATACACCTTTCCCTCTATCTTCATCTTTTTCCTCAATTCTCTCCTTTTATTCACCATTGATGCTGTAGGTTTTTTATTACTTTTGTCCAGGAGGAGTTTTGAGGATATAAACTGAAGTAGTAGTTTATGAAATTGGCAACATCTATGCATTGCTTTCCTAAGTTCTCTTCTGGAAACTTCTGTGGTTAGCAATCAAGTCCAAGGAAAGCAGAACACAGGCCGAACTGAAAGGGAAGCATACCAAAATCATGGAACACCATGAGCATTAGGGGAGGCTCCTGCCCACTTCTCAACCCCCACCTTCACCCTTAGCTACAGCCAGATAGAAGATGATTTCTAGAGACAAAAATCAAACTGGTGACAGAGGGTTTTCCTGTTTACTGTGAATTTAATTCCTGGAAAATATGGTGTCACTTTCTTGCATAATCTGGGATCCTCTTTGAAGAAATGACCATGAAACTATAAATATAAAAACACTTTTGAAAAAGAGCTCATTCTGAAATGGAAGTGAGGTCAGAGGAAGCATATATATATTCGGGATATTCGGGACCTTGGAAGTGAGGTCAGAGGAAGCAAAAGTATATTCACTCTTTGCCACCTGCATAAGACAGAACTAAGGAGAAAGAGATGGCCCAAGTGGGCCCCAGGATGCTGGACAAGGGCAATGGGCTGATGTGGCCAGGCAGCCTGCTTCAGACCTTCCTGAAGTTGCTTTTTTTTACAGCAAATGTGTCCCAGGCACACATTTACTGCCCTTGAGGAGCTCATAGTCTAGTGTCTAGGTGGGGCACCATGTCCACATTTAGAACTCTTCTAGCTACTATATCTGGCTTGAACATACAACATCTCCTCAGCATTTACAGTGACCTTAAAGACAGGAACTGCATCTCATTCATCTTGGTAGCCCCTATATCTAGTAAACTACTTAAAATATGGTAAGTACTCAATTAATATTTGTTATATAAATGAAAGCAAGAAAGGAGAGAGGGAAGGGTGGAAGGAAAGAGGGTTAGATGGCAACAATAGTGCCAATACTTCAGAATCCCGAGGCAGCCCCCAGAGGCCTAGGACAAAAACCCAGGGATATCTCGGTCAACTTCACAGATGCTGTTGGCTTTGAATTGGTCACCTTTATTGTTGTGTTTATACATCCTTGTAGGTATTAAAATAATAGGGTAGAAAAAGTTAAGTTAAATATAGAATTGCCATATAACCCCACAATTTCACTCCTATGTATATACCCAAAGTAATTAAAAATAAGATCTGCAACTAGTACAAAATCATAGCAGCACTACTCACAATAGCCAAAAGGTGAAAACAGCCCTAAACCCATCAATAGATGAGTTAATTTTAAAAGTGTTGTATATTTATACAATGGAACCTTATTCAACCATAACAAGGAATGAAACATTGATACATGCTAAAAGTTGGATGAACCTTGAAACACACTGTATGCTAAGTAAATAATGCCAGTTGATAAGGCCACATATTGTATTATCCAATTTATATAAAATATTCAGAATAGGTAAATCCATAGAGACAGAATGTAGATTGATGGTTGTCAGGGGGTGGATGGAGGGAGGGAACGGGAAAAATCTGCTTAATGGGTAAAGGGTTTCACTTTGGAGTGATAAAACATTTTGGGACTTGATAGAGGTTATATAGCTATATGACATGTAAATGTACTAAATGTTACTGAATTGTTCAGTTTAAAATGGTTAAGTTTATGTGAATTTCACTTCAATAAATTATTATTATTTTTCTATGGTAACCTTAGGAAAAGTTAGGTTAGAGAAGCCCCAGTTCTGACTCTGGGCAGACTGGGTAATTGTGGGAAGTGGTATATTAGCTGGGTATAAAGTGGGAAATATTTTATTCTCCATCCCCATTTTCACCATGTTCTTATGCTTATTCCTTTCCTGCTGCTATAGGTCAAGTGTTTATTCTTATTTCCATTCCTGTTCATATCCAAAAATTGTCTGGAATTATTCTTAAGAATGCTCCAGTTCTCTAAGGACTGCTCATCATAAAAAAGCAGTTGTTATTTGTTGGGAGTTCTTCCAAGAAACCCCAAATATCAAAGATTTTAGGAATATTGGAAGCCTGCATGAAAACATAGGTCAGTTCAAGAAGCTAACCTTTTGAAGAAAGTCTTGAGTGAATGTTGATGAAGCTAAGGTGATGGGTGAGCACAATATGTTGGGTACTTGGGGGAATGCTAGAAAATTCTTGTTGATCCATTGATTTCTTGATTGAATAGATAAAGGCATTTACACAAAGGATCTCACTTCACTGGGGGCCCTATCTTGTTTATGGTGTTCAAGTCACATTTTCTATAAGAGCTTTCATTCACACATTCTTTCTTTTATTTAACAAATATTTATTGAGCACCTCCTATGTTCTAGGAAGCACACTGCTAGAAATTCATCATCATACACATGGATAAAAGAAATTCACATACAAGCACAAAAATTGTTTTTAGACATAATTTCAACCTTTTACCATTTCCAAAATTCAAGCTTGAGTAAAGAACTGAGAAAGTTATGGTGACGATGCTGATGTTACCACAAACTGGATTATGTGTTCCAATAAATATGGTTAAAGGGTAACAGAGAAGAATATTTGAAAATAAGGCCATCTAAGGAAATAGCCCAGTGACAAGGGAGATGTAATAGCTTGGGGAAAAGCCTTATCAATGTATTCCCATCTATTCTGTCCTCTCTGTCTCCTTCCCCTTGTCTGGACCACCCAGAGATAATGGATTGAAGCAGTGTTCTCCTAGATTGCTATGGCTACACAACCCTATGTGCAGCAAATACTGTCCCCCACACCCAGCATAGTTTACGAGGGGCTCTGTGTGAGCACTAAGTTGCCTGAAACTGAGGGGAGGGAATCTGGTCAGAAATAAAGAGGGTCTGCTTCTTGCTGCCTATGCTACAGTTAATCCATTGCCATCTGTCTTTATTTTGCTGACTCACTGCTTTCATTTGAGTTGGTAGTTCTTTTGTTGTTGGCTACAGTCTTTAACTGTTTACAGAGGGCTGAGATGGATGGAGAATTAGGGGCTTTGCATTCATTCCCTGGATGAAATCCTAC
This sequence comes from Eptesicus fuscus, assembly GCF_027574615.1. Lineage (NCBI taxonomy): Eukaryota > Metazoa > Chordata > Mammalia > Chiroptera > Vespertilionidae > Eptesicus > Eptesicus fuscus. Next base: position 108,711,800 of record NC_072473.1, read on the forward strand.
CCAGGTACTGTGGGCCTCTTGTTGAGGGGCTGAGGCCAAGGCCCCTGGATTTTGATGGATGGTGGAGATTAAGTGTAGGGTAACACATCATTTAGTCTGATTGCAAGGCCAGATTTCTCCCAAGTGCTGCCAAATGAACTGGGAGGTCATGTGAATTGTCTGCCCAAGCACAAGGGAGCACAGTGCTTTTTAATTAGAACAAGGATGAAGGATATTCGGGACCTTGGTCTGTCAGAGAACTTGGAACGCCCAAATCCTATTCTTCATTCAAGGTTTTTTCTTTAAGCTTCACCTCATCCATGGAAGCCTTCCCTGCATAAACTTCCATCCCCACACTCCATCCCACCAACCCCCTACAGTTTGAATATCATCAGCATTTGGTTTCTATTGTGTATGATCCTGGCTCACTCTGTCATTTTGGAGCCAACCTTCAGAAAGTTTGAGAGAGCCTTTCTGTATACCAGTGAGAGATAAGCTAATCAAGATGTGAAATTTTGTGGCCTTTATAGTTTTGAGTTTGATGGAGGGCATTATATGTTTGCAGCCTAAAGCTGAGGTGACCATAGTTTATTGCCCAAACTGGGACACTTTTGAGAGTGAAAATGCCACACTACTACTAATAACACTGGAAGAGCAGGTATAAACTGGGACCATCCTTGGCAAAGCAGTATATATGTTCACCCTGTTTAAAGTACTGTGTTTATTTTTTAGTTCTTTTGTTCCTACCCAAATTCTCAGGCACAACTGGACTGAGACTGAGTGGACAGATATACCAAAACCCCCTCCACTCCCTCTAACTCAGAAATGATCTAGTGCTGACAGAAAATAGATTTAAAATGGTTAAAACTGATATGAACCCACTACACACCCATGGCATTTTATTGTAAGTCACTTTATCATATCTGCTAAAAGTATTTCCACTGAATTCCTATAGATTTCAAAGGCCAATCATGGCTTTTCCCAAGTCATCTTCTCCCAGGGTCTAACTACCATGTAACAAAATGGAGGTGACTTGCTTATTAAAATTATCCTCTTGAAAACTTAATATTACATTGTCAAACTATCCCAGGGAAATGGCTTCTCCAAGCCCTCAATGCTGGAAAGTATTTTCTACCAATAGGACTGGATTAAAAAGTAGCCTCCAAAAACTGGATCCTTTATTAACTGCTGGTGAAGCTATAAAAATGGTGAAGCTGTAAAAATGGTGCAGCCACTGTACAAAAACAGTCTGGAAGTCCTACAGAGTAACCATGTGACCTAGAAGTTCTACTCCTAAGTATATACCCAAGAGAACTGAAAACGAATGTCCACACAAAAACATATACATGAATGTTTAACAGCTCTATTCATAATAGGCAAAAAAAAAAAAAAACACTTACAAATATCCATCAGCCGATGAATGGATAAACAAATGTAGCATGTCTATACAAAGGAATATTACTGAGCCATAAAAAGAATGAAAAACTGATGCATGCTACAACACATATGTACTTTAAATACATTATGCTAAGTGAAAGAAGCCAGTTACAAAAGACTACATCATATGTTTCCATTTTTATAAAATGCCCATAACAGGCAAATCCATAGAAATAGAAATGTTATCAGTTGTCTACAGCTGGGAGAGATGGGGAATTGGGGGTGGGGAAGTGACAGCTAAAGGGTGCAGGGTATTTTTGGGGGGGTGATGAAAATGTTCTGAAATTGACTGTAGTAATGGTTACATAACTCTGTGAATATACTAAAAACCACGAATTATATACATAGAGGGCAAAGTAAGTTTACAGTTGTTCATATGGAAATAATGCAATAATTAATACATAATAATACAAAAATAAACTGTTTCATGTACTCACTATTGCAAATCTACTTTTGCCCTCCTCTGTATTGTGAATGGGTGAATGTATGGTATAGGAATGATATCTAAATAAATCTGTTAAAAAAGTAGCCTACAGGTCTAAGCAGGACTCAGTACCACCTATTCAGGCTTGAGTTCCTTTAGTAAGGACATGAATACTGTCTTCCAGGCCATTTTTCTCAGGCTTTAGCACAGACAAGTACCAACTTGAGCAAGTATTTCCTAAAGGCAGACCAGAGGGGAAAACCTCATTAATATCCACAAGCCTTCTGCATTTTGTTGATTAGCCTTTATAGACACATCTAATACAAAGTCTCAGTGTCTAATAATATTTGACCGGAAAAGGCCTTAGAGCATATCCACTCCAATCCTCACTGTGGAGATGCTCAGAAAGAAGAAGTGACTGGAATAGGTCACACATTTAATCGGTGACAGACCAAAGACCTGAACCCAGTGCTCTCAACTTCCACTCCAGTGATCTTTTCCTGTTCTGGCTTCTCCATTGCCTCCTTTTCTCTACGCTACCCAAGGCAGTCTCTTTGGCCCTTTTTGCTGAAATCCAGGAGGAGTTGAATCTGAGAATTGAAGCTCAAAGTCAGGGTGAATTTACAATTTTGGAAATATGGTACAACTGTGGAAATATGGTTGAATAAATAGTGGGTCAGGAAATCTGCATTATAGGTCTCCCAACATCAGGATGTAGACGGAATACAGGATTTGACCCCTGGTACAATTAAATTTGTGGAATAATCACATGCTTCTCTTTATACTCTATTTGGCAGTATTAGAAGAGAAAAATAATATTCATCTTAGGAAAACCTTGGTAACTGCAAATTTGTTGGCAACCTTATTTCCTCTTGCTTTCTTGGAAGAAACAGAACGAAAAAGCAGCTGTACAAATTAGCCCTGACCAACAGGCCTGGGACCAAAACAAAACAAAACACAAAAATAAATAAAGCCAAAAACAAATGAGGCTAAATATTTAAATCAAAATGGAAAATATATCCAACTGTACGCCTACTGGAGCTCTTGACACTGCTAATCTCCACTTGATTATTGATGGATGGCAGGACATAGCTGGGGACAGTGTGACTGAAACTTAGCAGTTTTCCAAACACCTTCATGTGCATTCATAGATTTTTCTGGTAGCCTTGTCTAATAGCAGCAAACCTATTTATCCTGCTTGTGGCAGTGAGATTTGTACCATAGTGAAAAAAAAATGTACTTAGTAGGCCATCAGTCAACAGACACTATGTGCCAGGTACTGTGCATGAGCTGGAGGAAGACAAGAGAGCGGAGGGAGAAAACATGATGCCTATCCAACAGGAGCCACATACCCCCAAAATAAGATGAATCATGAGCAAAGGCAAGGGCAAAGGGCAAGAGCAAAATTGAGGAGGTAGGAGAATTTATGTATGTATAATAACAGTCAGGGGACCAATCTTTCTGGAATAGAGATTTCTTTTAAGGGAGTTGTGGGACATTTGGTTGAAAAAGAAACTTGGAAATAGATTGTGGAGGCAATGTAGGGTTTTGAAGAGGTGAGTGGCCAGATGAAAACCACATCAGGGGAGCTTTCTCTTCACCCTCCCCTAAACACTGGGTTGGGTTCTCTGTTTTGGGCTCCCACAATCCCTTGGGCCCTATCAAAGCACTTGTCCCACTTTCCTATAATTCTCTGCTCCCTTGTTCTTCTTCCCCTCAAACTGATTTTCTTGTGGGAAGAGCTTGTGTCTGGTTGATATATACATTCCTAATGCCTAAAAAAGGGCTTAACCCATGGTCAGCACTTAGAAAATGTTTACTGATGGGATGAGATGGGACAGGATGTGATGGGATATAAGTTTAGATCCTCAGAAGGGCCATTTGAAAACGGCAGGGAGAAGAGATCATTTAGAAAGATGTTGCCCTAGTACAGCTATGAGGAAATATGACCCTGACTCCAAGCAGTAGCAATGGTGATAGAAAAAACGGAACTTGTCAGATGCATTTTGAAGGAAGAATAGAGAAGTCTTGGGAAATTTAACGAACATTGCCCTGAGGAAATTAAAACAAAATGGCGCCAGCCAGTGTGGCTCAGTTGGTTGAGTGTCCACCTATGAACCAGGAGGTCATGGTTAGTTTCCTGGTCAGGGTTGTGGGCTCAATCCCCAGTAGGGGGCATGCAAGAGGCGCCAATAGATGTTTATCTCTCATCGACGTTTCTTTCTCTCCCTCTCCCTCTCCCTCTCTCTAAAATCAATGAAAACATATTTTTTAAAATTTTTAAATGGCTGCTGAACTGGGATAGGTTCACCACGAGACAGTGTGGTAGGCCTGTAGCAAGCCCCTGCTTCCACTTTGTGGCAATTGGTCATGGACCCAGCTGTCTATGAGGACCCTAGCCCTTCTGTTCTTTTCACATCTAGAGGTGAAAGAAACTAGGCCATTGCTGAGGGGACTTTGACCAGCTGTCTCTGTGCCAGCTGTGCTGAGTCCCCAGAGAGCTTATGCCTGACCAGTAAGACTAGGCTCCAGAGTGATGAACTGACATTAGGCCATCTTAATCCTATGGTCTCAACTCAGCTCCCACCACCTGGAAATGTCAAACAAAGAAGTCCCAAACAAAGAAAAGTGTCAGCCTAAGAAATAGAGTCTCCTTTTTCTAACTGTGCCTATTTCATTCCACTTCGGACTTTCTGCAGTTCAGGAAGGGAGGAGTGAGAGAAAACCACGGAGCTTTTCAAAATCCCATTTTCCAAAAGCTAAATCAGATTCACTCTGTGTCTCCTGCACAGACTGTATTAGTCTGGGTAATGTAAACACTGTGAGGCCACAGCTGTCTGCCAGCTGCAACGTTGAAGCCCATTTCAGGGGGCATGAAAAAACCTGTCTGTAACTATCACAGATGAGAAGTGTTAGCTAATGAATGGTCCCTGCTGAGTCCAGAGCCCAGCTGAGTTATTTCAGTCTTGGGCCTTAGCAGAGATTTTTATTGGGTAACAAATTTCAAATGCTCCAGTCACCCTCTAGACCCCGGATTGAAGCCTGTTGCTCAATCCTCCCAAAACTAATTCACTCCAGAGACATTCCTGGTTGCAACTCAAGAATCTTGGCATTCAGAGTGTTGGGTGATTGCTCAAGGCGGGTACATTGGGGACTTATTAATCTCGTGAGCCTCCTTAGGCTCTTTGCCGTTGTGTGAACACTGATGTTTTCCAAGAACAGAGCTGTCAATGGCTTCCATCAGGGCTGATCAGTTTTGAGTAGCCTGAGAAGCAGTTGGCTTTGAGTTGGACATTACTATCTTTTTTTAATTAAATTTATTGGGATGACATTCATTAATAAAATTATATAGTTTCAGCTGTATAATTCTATAATACATCATCTGTATATTATATTGTGTGTTCACCACCCCAAGTCAAGTCTCCTTCCATCATCATTTATTCCCCTTCAACCCTCTTCTACCTCCCCATACTCTCCTTCCTCTCTGGTAATCACCACTATTTCTGCTGGGCCTCAGCCTAATCCTCCCATTCCTGCTGGCACCTTTCCTACTATTCTTACACCTCCTACATGGGCTCAGGTCAGGGGCAAGCCCAACAGAGTCAACATACCACCAGCTTGAATAAGATGAGTGTGGGGTCCAGCCATTTTGTGAGGTATCTGCCTAGAGCATGAGCACCTCATAGCCTTAACTGTTAGCCTGCCCTGAGGTAGAAGGTACCTGATTATCAGTCCATGGCCACTGTCTCAGAGCTGTTTGTGAACCAGAGACACACAAAAGAGAAGAAAGTGCTAAATCCAAGCTTCTGAATTTTTTATTGTAAAATATAAACACAAAACTTAGCATTTTAACCATTTTAAAGTGCACAATTTAGTGGCATTTAGTACATTCACAATGTTGTGCAATTATCATCGCTGTCTAGTTCTGGAACATTTTTATCACCCCCAAATGAAACCCCATACCCATTAAGCACTTATTCCCCATTCCTCCCAACATCCAGCTCCTGGAAACAACTAATCTGCTTCTGTCTCTATGCATTTACCTGTTCTGGGTAAATCATATAAGTGGACTCATGTAATATGTGGCCTTTTGTATCAAGCCAGCATTTTTTGAGTACCTACTGTGTGCTAGTCACCATAATAAGGAAGAAGATTCATCCTCAGATACACACCAGGTAGCAACAGCTGCTGTTTTGAGGAATATGTAGCTCATTCAAGACACATGCTGGGTGATTTATTTGCACCATCCTGTTTAATCCTCACCACTCTCTGAAGTAGGTAATAGTAATGTCCCCATTTTAAAGGTGAGTAGTCTGAGGCTCAGAGAAATTGGGTGACTTAGCCAACGTTGCACTAGTCGTTAAGATTCCAACTCAAGTCCTTCCATTATTATCATGTACTTAGCCCAACTTTGAGCCAATCTTCTTACTTAGAGCCAACATACTGCCTTTTTGGTATGTGCTGCCTGCCCCATCTTGCCTGCCTTTAATCCCCACTGTGACAGACCCCACAGGCAGGGGAATTATCTAATGAAGCCCTTGTTAAAATACCCATATGTTGCCAGGGGTAGAAGCTTGGCAGGAGTGCCCCATGTTCACATGTCCTTGGGTATACCCAGAGTTTTATTTAGTTCCCAGAGCACTGAATATAACTCCACCCCCTTTCTCTCTCGCTTATGAGAGCATCTGATAATGTTAGTGAGAATAGTCATTTATAGAGAAGTCTTTGAATCTCCTTGAATTAATTTTATGTAAATTATACACACAAGCTTTTTGTATTTGATTATTGGAAACAAATAATAACTAATTGTCAGACACCAGTGGGTGCTGGCATCAACAATGAGAACCTATGGTCCAAAGACATCTTCCTTGATGACTCACCTAGAGGATCCAGAGGGGTATACTAGTAAGTCATCTCAGTCAATTCCAGTTTGAAAGTGAATTCCTGGATCAGTGCTCACTGGGGACTGAAGATCTAGTTGTTTCAAACAAAGGTCTGGAGTGGCCTCAAAGGCTATGCACCTCACATCTGGACTTTTAAACATTGACTCTGGCTGCATTTGATGGGGACTCTCATGTTCCAGCCATGTGTACAAGAGATAGTCGGGGCCCGACCAATTTCTGCAGCAAAAGCCAGAAAAAATGAAAAGGAAAATGGGAGTTGTTCCACTGTTCTATGCACTCCAAGATGTATGTTTAAAAGATCCACAAATGGATAAAAAGACAGACCAGAGGAGAAACCAAGATGGTGGCATAGGTAAACACCTAAACTGCTGCCTCGCACAACAATTTCAAAACTACAACTAAAAGACAAAACGAACATCATCCAGAACCACAGGAAAGCTGAGTGAAAATTCTACAACTAGAAGGAAAGAGGAAAGCTCACAGAGAATCAGAGGACCTGCAAAAGGCTGAGGTACAGAGGCACGCGTGCGAGCAGCTGAGTGCCTTGGCTGGCTTTCTCTAGCGGGAAGGAGAAAAAAGCTCCCGACTGCACTGAACCCCAGTTCCGACTACACTGAACCCTAGTTCTGGGCGAGACCCTAGGGACCCAGGCTTATGGGGGGGGGGCGGGAATCTGGACTGTCAGGGGGAAACTCAGGGGAGCCACAAAAGGCAGAGGTCTGGAGGCGCGTGCGCAAGTGCGCGAAGAGGACTGACTGCTGAATGCCGCTGGCTTTCTCTAGCGGGTGGGAAACTGAAGCTCCCCCACTATGCTGAACTCCAGTTCCGGGCGAGAATCTGGGAATCCAGATTCATTGGGGGAGAAACTGGACTGTCTGGCAGTGGGAGAAACTCGAGGGCGGCTTACTCTTAGCGGTGCTTGCAGCGATTACCAAGGGACACTGAGACCCAGGGGCATCATAGGGCAGGGCTGATGGGAAGCCAAGACTGTCTGCCCAGCCCTGAGACTCCACCCCATCCAAGCTGAGCACAGAGGCTTTGGCAATTTTGCAAGTCTTGTCTCATAAGGCTGTCTCCATCACAGAAGTTCTCCTGGCATAGACAGAGCTGATCCTCACAGCCAATTGTCCTGGAGGTCAATTCCTCCCAGTGATACCAACAACAATCAAGACTTAACTATAACAAGGCTGTACACACAGTCCACAAAGGGGTGCACCAACAGTGTCCACCTCAGGTAACTGGGGAGGCCAACCACTAGGCCATATAGGACACCTAGAACACAAAGCTACCCTACCAGCTCAGGGAAGCAGTGAAACACATTAAGCTAGAAGGGAATGGAAGGAGGTATACAAAGTGTTGCAAAGCAAAGGACTGAATCCAAGAATACTCTATCCAGCAAGATTATCAATCAAAATTGAAGGAGCTTCACAGACAAAAAAAGGCTAAGAGAGTTTATCGCTACCAAGCCAGCAATGCAAGAAATGCTAAAGGGAATGCTGTAAAAAGAAGAAATAAAAAGGTAAGAAGGAACACAGGCACAAAAATAGAAATGACTACAAACAAGTACCTTTCAATAATAACTTTGAATGTAAATGGACTAAATGCTCCAATCAAAAGACATCGAGTAGCCGAAACTGGTTTGGCTCAGTGGATAGAGCGTTGGCCTGTGGACTGAAAGGTCCCAGGTTCGATTCCGGTCAAGGGCATGTACGTTGGTTGCGGGCACATCCCCAGTAAGGGTTGTGCAAGAGGCAGCTGATCGATGTTTCTCTATCATCGATGTTTCTAACTCTCTATCCCTCTCTCTTCCTCTCTGTGAAAAATCAATAAAATATATTTTTAAGAAAAGAAAGAAAAGAAAGCTCTATTTCTCACTGCAGTTATTACGTTTTGTTTTACTATTAGCACATGCTAACTTTACCTTTATATAAAGTTTTATATTATTTATTTATTTATTTATTTATTTGCATTTTAATTTCTTTATTGGTTAAGGTATTACATATTTGTCCTCATCTCCCCATTACCTTCCCAACCCCCCCCCCACTCATGCCCTCACCACCCTGTTGTCTGTGTCCACTGGTTAGGATTATATGCATGCATACAAGTCCTTTGGTTGACCTCTCCCCCTTACCCCTCCCCTCCCCTACCTTCCCTTAGGTTTGACGTTCCGATCGATGTTTCTCTGTCTCTGGATCTGCTTTTGTTCATCAGATTATGTTGTTCATTATTTTCCATAAATGAGTGAGATCATGTGATATTTATCTTTCTCTGCCTGGCTTATTTCACTTAGCATAATGCTCTCCAGCTCCATCCATGTTGTTGCAAATGGTAATCAATAAAGAAATTTTAAAAAATAAAAAATAATAAAGGTAAAAATAAACAAATGAAAAAAAAGAAAGGTTAAGTAATTTGCCCTAAGTTTATTCAGTGGTGAAACCCACCTTGCAATCCAGGTCTCCCTTAATTGCAGAGCACGGAAACACTCCATCATCCTGCCTATGTAATTGCAATGACTTGGTTACTTGGGACTCTCCCTCTGGCAATAAAGATAACTGACAAAAGTAATGTTCTAGAATGTTCATTCCAGTTGATGAGAAAGATTAACTGGAGAGAGAGACCCTGGGACCAGGGAGCCAGTTAGGAGGATGAACCAATGAAAGGGAACAAAAGCAAAAATTTTGTGAAATCACTGGAAGGAGGAATTGACAGACTCTAAAGACATATGGTATCCTATTGTGCTGGACTTGGCTTTTTTTATTTAGGACATCATGATCTTTCCTTGACAATACATATAGATCTATCTTACCCTTCTTATGGTTACTTAGGCTTCTAGTCTGTGAGAGCACAACTATTCAGTGAACACTCTGGGTATACAGATATCTTTGCATATATATATATATATATATATATATATATATATATATTAGTGGCCTGGTGCACAAAATTCATGCACATTAAAAGGAAATTAGAGGAAATATTTTAATATTGCTATTTGCCCTTTCTCTATAATAGAAGTGTCAGAAATGAAAGAAAATTAGTAAAATGTATATGAAAATCTTCCTTCTGTCAGAGTCTGTGGCACGCCACGGGAACCAGAGTCAAGTCCCCGCCCACCCACGTGCGCCTCGAAATCACACGAGACCCAGACCCGGCCAGCCCCACCCCTATTGGGCTAGATCCAGACCCGGCTGGCTCCACCCCCATCAAACCCCGCCGGGTAGGAAGTGCGTCCTCAGGTCACCTGGCCCGGCACCAGGGCGGGGGGAATGGCCTGAGTTCCCCCGGCCCAGGCCAGGGGACACACCTTGAGGTCCCCCGGCTTGGCACAGCCTCAGGTCCCCCGGCCCAGCTCTGTGGCAGGGGGTGTGGCCTGAGGTCCCCCATCAAGTTCTTCTAGGTGGGGGACGCAGCCTAATGTCCCCTGTCAAGCCCTGCCAGGCAGGGGGTTCGGCCTGAGGTCCCCCGGCTTGGCGCCGGGGCGGGTGGTGTAGCCTGAGGTCCCTTGGCAAGCCCCACCAGGCAGGGGGGCACAGCCTCAGGTCCCATGCTACGGCCCAGCGCCACACAGCCTCAGGTCCCTGCTGATTGCTCATTAAGGCTCGTTAAGGCTCGTTAAGGGAACTTGGCCTCTGCTGTGGGCACAGCTATCTTGTGTTAAGGAATCCCTGCCTCCGCTGTGGGTGCAGCTATCTTGTTACAGGTTACAGTGTGATGGTTAATTTGCATATTCCCTCTTTATTAGATAGGATATATATATTCAATTCCAAGCAGTGGAACTTCAGGCTGAAAGAAACATATTTTAAATTTTGATAGACTTTTTTAGAAGATTTTCATAGTTAAGATAATTAATATTTTAAAATTAGGACGGGAAAGAACCTTTCTTGGTGGTATTAGGAAGGTTATATTATAGCAGAAATAAATGGATTGCCATTCAAAAGTGTAATAAAGCATAGACAGGGCCTTCCATACTTTTCTAAACTAAATAAGCACACATGTTGTCACAGCTAGTGACAGGAAGAAAGGGAACAGAAGGTATGGTAACCCTTTGGAAAGAATGATCAAATGTTGGAGATATGTAACTCATCTACCTTCATTCCTTAATTTTAAAGGAAGAGAAACTGAGCTGGGTTGTTCAACAGCTGAATGGTGGTGGCCCTCATTTAATATAGCAGACAGCCTTTTGAAAGGCTCCCAGAAGGAAGGCTGGCAGACTGAATGGAGGGCAATTTTCAGACATAATAGTAACTTGACTTTATTAGTAGCTTTGAGAATGTTGGCTATTGTTTTCAGGCAGGGGATCTAAATAACTTCTTTAAAATAGTTCCCAAAGAGAAGAGAAGGTAAACTCAATTATAATCATTAAGTATACTGATATGACCCCCCCTTCCCTCAAGTGACATTTTAATACACTGCTACAAGAGCCAGTTCTGTTTGGCAAATCCCCAGTATTAACTGTCTGACCAAAAAGCTTTCTGGCCCTGGCACCCAAATCCTGGGCATCATGAACCATGTAAGAAGTAGGAAATGGGCCCTGACTGGTTTGGCTCAGTGGATAGAGCATTGGCCTGTGGACTGAGGGGTCCCAGGTTCGATTCCAGTCAAGAGACTATGTACCTTGGTTGCGGGCACATCCCCAATGGGAGGTGTGCAGGAGGCAGCTGATCGATATTTCTCTCCCATAAATGTTTCTAACTCTCTATTCCTCTCTCTTCTTCTCTGTAAGAAATCAATAAAATATATTTTTTTTAAAGAAGAAATAGGAAGTAGACAGGGAAAGGAGATAGCTGAGGACTAGCTTTCCTTCCCAGTTAGACAAGTTGCAATAGTTAAAACTGCAAGAAGCTTTTAGGGAGAGACCTATGTGTAGAGACACTAAGCCTACTTTTTAAAGCATGCTTCTTCCCGCTCTCAAGAATGGACTAGTAAGCAGAACATCACTCAACAAATACTGATTGAGAATCTACTATGTGCCAAGCACTATGATAGGCATTAGGAGTACAGTGTTGAATAAAACAAAAGTGTCCCCGGCCTTCATGGAGTTTACTATGTCATAGGAGAAATGAGTAATAAGCAAACATGAAAATAAATTCATACTTACAAATAGTAAAGAGTGTTTTGAGGAGAAAAACAAGTTCTATGAAAGAGAAAATACAAGTGGATCCTGGGCTAAGGAGTGAGGATGACCTTGCCCAGGTATCCTGACATTTAGAGTGAGTTCTGAATGAAGAGAGGCGGACCATTTGCTTAAAGAACCAGAATTGGGGGGTAGTCTTTAAGGCTGAAAGAAATGTGTGCGAAAGGACTTTGGGGAATCAAACTCTTAAAGTAGCTGGTCAGACAAAGGACTACCTGGGAGTTTTTCTACCTTTTATTCCCACTGAACAAACCAAAGTGCTCTAGGTCTTGTGGTTGCTTAGGGGCCCAGAGATGCAAGTGGGTTCCAGAGACCAACCTGGACAAGTTGCCCAATGAAGATCCATGGTGACAGCCTGCTTATAGGTTCAGTCAATTCAATAAGGTGAGCTTCCAAAATATTCTTAGACCATACAGCCTCAGAAAATCATGTCCCCGTGAATTCCATTTCTGCCCAATGCTTTCCATCAGCCTACTTGCCCAAGAGCTGTGCCTCACCTTAGTTACGGTTAATTATTGAGGCAGTGCTGGCCTTCAGGAAAAGTGCAAGCAGCAAGGGAGAGTGAGAGCAAGAACTGAAGCCAAGGAAGCAGCCCCTGCCAACAACTTCCGCTCCTTCCCTTTCCTTCAGCATGGCTGCCCAAGGAGCCCCTAGTGACTGTTTATGGTGAGCTGTTTGTTTCGCAATTGACAAAGGAGGAGGGAGCCCTTTCTGACATTTTTGCCCAGAGGCCCCAGATTTCTCAGTATGAAACTGCCAAATACGCAACGTTGGGTGGATATTTGGCTGAATCACTTTGAAGGGCCTGTCAGTGCCTAAAATGGAAATTGTTAGAAAGCAGAGGAGGTTGGTTGCCAGCAACCATGAAATGGTAATGACCAAATCATTTATTTTTTTGCAATGAAATGTCATTCCCTAACATTACAAAAGCAGGGTGTGTTTTTTTTCCTAGTTTAAAATTATTGACTACGTATTTTTTAAAAATCTTCAACAGTAATTGTGTGTGCCACACACATGTGCATACATGCCCCCATCCCTCTCCCACCCTCCTAAATCAAACCTCCTCCACTTTCCTAGAGCCCAGCTGCAACCTGGGATGAATTAAGAGGCTGGCTGATTGTGAAAGGTAAGCAGGCTTTAGCCACCCTATAAAATGAAGGGGAGTTCATTTGGTTATTTATAAGATGGTGTATGGCCAGCTTTACCACATAGGAAAGTTAGTAGACAGTAAGAGACTATACCCAAAAACATGATGTAGGGCTTCTACCAATCTGTGCAAATCTAGCTATATTTGCACATAGGAGACATAACACTTAATAAGGTTTAACTGTGTATCTGCTTACTGCAGGCAAACCAGGCAAGATCTCTAATTCTGTACCATTTATTTTTAAACTCTGGTACTTTTTTTTTTTTTTTTAGTTTAGGAGGAAGAAACTGGAAAATACATTGTGGGCTGACACTAGGGAATGGGAGGGGATCTACTATTTCTTTGAAAACAGTCATTAATATACTGTTCCCTAAGGCAAATTCTTGGGCAGCTTTAACCACATACAACTCCTCAGGTCCTTCTTTATGATTTTCCATATTGATTCTTGTGTTGAGATCAGTGAAAATTTATACTACCATAAAATTTATTTTAAAATAATACTTTACAATCCTTTTGGCTTGAAAATATCTCTATAATGTCTGCACATTCAAAATTGAAAAGTAAGATACTTCCATTCAGCTTTCATTATATTATGCTTTTAGAAGAATCTTTGAAGCATAGTAATCTGTCCAAAGTCTTTGATCAGCTTTTTTTCCACAAGAATGGTGTTGCCCAAAGTCATTTTTTATTATTAGTGTGGGATCCATTTTGTAAGCAGGTCTGGTGTTTTAAAAAAAGTTTTAGGGACGTTACCATTTAGCCATAGATCTTGGTCATTTGATTGTGGTAGTTGGTTTGGTATCTCATGGCATGTGAAGCTCATACTTATGGAGCCCCGGTTATGCAAGATCTGGGATAGCCCACAGGAAAAAGTGGCTCTGGTGTGGGTGAATTCCTCCTTCTGATTCCCTTAGAGTTGGCTAAAAAGGGAATTATAAATTAGGCCAACTCTGTAATTTCTGTCCCTTTACCAAGTTTTTAAAACCCTGTAACCCTCAGTCCACATGCATATAATTTCTCTTTCTCAGCTTCAGTGTCCTCATCTGTAACATGAGGGACTTTGACTAGACAAGCTATAAATTCTCCCCAAACTGACATTTGACAAATACAATTAATTTATTAGCACAGAGGAATGTGGCCAGTTTCCAACACTTTCTTTAATTTGGAGAAACCCATTTTATATAATGTTCTTTCCCTATGATACCCTTTTAAGAGGAAAACATGACAAATTTCCAGTGTCATAAAGTCAACACTCGGCAGCTCTGCATGAGGAAGCTTTTTTTCTCTATGAAAGAATGCCATAGAAACCAAGGTAGGCAGTGTAACCTCACAAGGTGTTACAGGAATATGAATCAGGCAGAGTGCAGGCAGTCCTTACAGAAACCAGAATCAGTTCCATCTCAGTCCTCCCAGGAAGATGGCCCCACTCAGAAACATGATAGTTCAGAGAAGATTCCTAAACCAGCATTCCTGGGTTAGAATATCAGTGCTCCTGCTAGCTAGCTGTTTAACCTTGAGCAAGTTAATTAACCTCTATTGCCTCAGTTTCCTAATCTGTAAAATATGAATAATAACTTTACTATTATGAGGATTAAATGAGGTCAAATGCATAAGTGCTTAGAACAATGTCCAGCACATGCACATTAAATGTTCAGTAAATATTAACTGTTTTCATGGTTGGGCACACAAATCCAGGTATGTATCCAGGAGTGAGAATTTCATTAATATACTATTAATGTCATTAATATGCTATTCTCTCTCATGCGTACAATACTCTCTGTGATCTAGGACAACTTTTGTGAGGTGTCTGATCTGGAATATGTAACGTTCTCCTTTCCACAGTGCTAACTTTCCAATTAATAGCTAGTTTATCCCAATCTTAGTCTTCTTAGGGTCACACATCAGTGATAGCAACCAAAAGGGTGAAAAGCTATCTGATGACAGGACAAATTTGGTTATTTAAACCTAACCAGTTGTCTCCCTTGCTTGCAGAGGACTTAACAGAACTCAGATTTGAAGGCTCTTGGAGTTGACAAAGGAGTTTTAGAAAACAATGTTTCCTGGGGGTTCTCCATGTGTTACAGAGGCCCAAGCAAGAGAAAAGAGATTGTATTTAGACTCAGGGAAGACATTTTTACCACAGATGGCTAAAATTTTGGGCCACATTCTCAAAACAGGTAGTGTCTTTCCTTGGTAAATTGGGGAAAGAATAAAAGAATAGCTGGCCATCTGCCCTAGATTGTCTCGTAGACCACCAGAACAAAAAGAGTCCTTAAGATCATTTTATCCAGGCCTTGATTTTAAGGAGGAGAATGCTAAGAACCAGAGAGAGGGAACAATGTAGCTAATTATTAGCAGACAGGATTTAAGTCCTAGGCCAACAGATCATGCCACTGCACCATATTGGTCTCTCAAGGCACTCAAACTGTTGTCCCCTTGAGTTCTTGGAATGTTCTGTAGTACCAACATACTAGAAAGTAATTGAGACCCACTTAGAAGGACTCAAAGGTGTTGAGCAGTGTCCAACTTGAAATTCCTCCAATTTATCCATCTGATTTTGGAGCTCGGGTTGTATAAGAGGTTTAGCCAAGCTTCCTTACTCAACTGACTGATCTTCTTGGCTTACCCTTTGAAAGCAGCTGTGGTTAAAGCAGAGTTTGCTGACTCAGCCCTTGTAGTAAGGATGACTAAACACAAGAATTTCCCTTGGGGGGGAGGGATGGAAAATATCTTTCAAATGCATTTGTTTCAGGGAACCATTCTGATCAGTTAGGAGCTGGCTCACTGTGGACCCATGAGGAAAAGCAGCAGGCTGTCCCTGCTCAGCACCAAGAAAGGATTTGCAAATGTTTCCTTTCCTTTTTGCTAAACAACAATGTGGCTGCCTCGGCACCATTTTGGTCTGGCCAGCATTTACAGAGAGCTTCATCTGCCAACTGGGTATAGCCCAAAGCCAAGGGGAGCAGATGTCTCCCCTGACCAGAGAGGCCTTTCACATTCCCCAGCTCAGGGGCCTTCCCCCAGGGGTGAAGGGGGCTGATCTGCTTTATCTCAAGACAGCTTTAATTCTGAGCCCACCTTGAACTCTAAAGAGAGAATCATTTATGCTGACTGATCAGAAAACAATGTGGGCTGGCCTCCATCTCCAGAGTGCACTCTGGGGAGTTTGCAATCTGGAGTAAAGTCATCATGTTTAGGTCTGAATACCACACAGACACTGGACAACTTTAGGAAACAAACATTGACCTTCAGTTGGATTGCTCACCAGCTTTAGGCATTAATTCAGTGAAACTAAAATTTGGATAAATATTTCAAGGCTCTTGGCTAGGAAGGAGTCTGCCTTGATCAATTAGAAAGTTGGAAACACCTGGTGCATTTGGGGGTGACACATTTTTACAACTTCCAATTTAGAAAAGGGGGGTGGGGAAAGAGAGAGAATAAATGTATTCAGCCATTTTCTGAAAGCCATATACAACTTGAGCAGTTCAGACATAGAGGAGTCAAGTCTGAGAAACCTGCCTCATCTTCTCTCTATCCCCTTCCCATTCCCACTTATGTGTTCACAGGAGAAAACAGGACCAACTGCCTTTGAGGTCTCAAAGGGTCGAGGATTTATTTTTAATAAGTGAGTAACATTTTTTTTATTCCAATAGGGAGAATGTTCTGAGGCAGGCAATGTGGAATAATAGAAAACTATATGGTCTAGGAGGAGGAGGAAGAGTGGAAAGGGAAAGTTTTCCACTTCTTTGCCACCTAGCAGTGTGAGTTTTGAAGTGTTATTTTATTTTTCTAAGCATGTTTTTGATTTTGTAAGCACTCACTTGAACTACATATAATTCATTGTAATAATATGGCCTCAATAAATGTTTTCTGAATGAGAAAGAAAGTTCAAGCAAGGAAGTAAGTGAATGGCAGAACAATGAGAATTTGTGTAGTTCATAGAGCTGATTTGAAACAAATGAAATAATGGTTATTAAATCTTCTGCTTGTCTAATACTTTATAGTAAACAATTTATATACTCGCTATCTTGTTTGAATATTACAAGATGCTTGTGAGATAAGCAGAGTACGGATTATCTCTGATAGAGGTGAGGCTAAAAGAGGTGAGGAGGAACTATATGAAGGAACTAGAACTGCAGATCCAGTGCTCCTTCAAATATACTACACAAACTCTTATTTTCAAATAAAAAAGTTTTTCAAAAAAGAAAGTGCTATAGGATTATTGCATCAGATCTATGCTTTGCAACCCTTTGTATGAAGGCTCAAACATTGGAAATGGGTTCAGAAGAAGAAATGGTGGGCTATGGCTAACAATAGTATTAAAGATTACAGAAAGACCTTGTCTATTCAAAACACAAGAGGCCAGGGGGAAATGGCCTCGGAATGACTTGGGTTGGGATTATTTAATATTTTTGTAAAAGAACAATGGGACCTGTGGTTGGCAGAGAATTAATAGTTGCTATTTGGATTAACATGGGCGAGCATAAGGAGGTTGACTGTAGACTCAGGTGAGCAAGCCAATATATACTTAGTCTGTCCCCATCAGGTACCTGGCCTCTCATGAAGACATCAGCCACTTAGGAGGACTGGACTTGTGGTATGAATCTCCTACAGGTTTACATAATTCTTAGACCCTTTTGACTATAATCCAATCCCCATCCAGTGAATCCACTACCATCTGCTGAGCAGCTGTTCACCTTCCAGTGACAAAACAAGACCCAACCTACTACCATTCCATGTGTAGTTTCTTGCTCTATATTGTAGTAAGCTATGATGATAGTCATCTGTGCCATCATCATTTCTGACTGCATGGAGCACTGGGGGAATACTGACATGTCAATTGCAAATGCACCTCCCACAGGCAATTAGGCATGCTCTTTTCATAAAGCAAATCTTGTTTTTCCCTATGTTTGCTTGTTATCTAAAGGAATCATTGTCCCCCAATTTATCCCTTTTGAAAACATAGAACTAGGGTTGCTTAAAGCAGGAGTTTTCAATCAGAGTTCTATAGTTCTTGGCTGAGATACAGAAAGCTCTGTGAATTTGTCTGAAACAATGTGCAAAATTGTGTGTTTGCATTTATTCATTTTCATGAGAAGAGTTCAGATTTGCAAAGGTCAAAAACTAGTTGCTTAAACAAAGGTGGAACTATAATTGTGTTCATGAATCTCACAATATACAACTTCAACTGCAATTTATTAAGAAGGTAGCTTTGTCTCAATTGCCATGGTCTAGTTATCTTCCCTTCTGCTGCCTCTGAAGGATGGGTTCCCATGGGGACATGATGCCAAGCTTTGATTTTTCTCCCTGCCCTATTTACAGGTTAATTTCTGCACCATAGGATTTGAGTGATGATTGTTGTAGACTGGAATAAGGTATTTGAAAAAATTTTCCAAGTCCTTATCCTCAGTTCTCAACTCCAGAGTACAATGTATAAGGTAGACATATTTGTTGCATGGCGTGAGCTTTGGAGGCAGATGGCTCTGTGATCATGGGCCTCAGTTTCCTCATTTGATACATGAGTATAATAACAGGGGTTTTGTGAAGATTATAAGTGAGATAAGGCCTATAATGTGCTTGACACATAGTAAGTGCTCAATAAATATCAATGCCAACAGTATCTGTGCCAGGTGGCCAAGTCCTTAACAAGATCCAAAGCTCTTCACTGAGGACATGGATAGCTCTGTCTAGAAGCCACCTTGCTGCCTAGAACAATGTTCAATCACCCATTCATGGGCAAGGGAACAAAATCAATTGGACCTTGGTCATTTTGTCAAAACATAGGCTTTGGCCTGTTTGACACTTGTCCTCTGCTAAAAGCTGTTGAGGATCCCTTAAACAATGTTTGATTATTGAACCCAGAAGTTCTATGTAAGGATTTGGGCTATGTCTACAGGAGGCCAGAGCAACTAGCACAAGCAAATCAGTTCTGAAGCTTCAGTTAGTGCTTTGGCCCAGCAACAATAACAGTGTCTCCAAAGGGCTTTTTCACACCTGTTCCTATCTGAGCCTCAAAACAGCCAGATGAGGTCAGCAGGCTAGAAATTGGAGAAGCCATTTATTGCAGCAATGATATAAGCAGGTCTGGAGTTTTGAGAACTTGGTGAAAATTCAGTGTTTTGAAAAAACAGGGGGAAAGGCTTACATAGTCAGATTGGGGTGATAAGAATTCCATGAAAGGAAAAAATCACAAGAAAATATAATTATACACTGGGTGGTCTGGTACAGTTGAGGGCTGAAAGACTTCAGGGAAGACATAACTTAGTTGCAGGACACAAGAAAGTCTTCCTAAAGGGGGTGGGTTTTGGGGGGTTAGAGAGGCAGAAGGAAAAAGGAAAATGTAGCAGAATAAGAAAAGGCAGAGAGGCTAGAAAGAACATGCTATGGAATAGAGGAGCTTACACAATGGTTAACAGGGAGGTGTGGAGGGGATTTTTGGAAAATAGTGGGGATTTTGGTTAAAGAGGTTATCAAAGCCCCAGCTGCCCAAACAAAAAGGAAAGGGGACTGGACTTGATGTGGTAGTCAGTGAGCAGCTGACTGTGGTAATAGATGGGCAAGAAAGGGGAATGAAGTCAGAGAGTCTAGTTTGAGGCTGGGAATAAGAATCCAGACTGAAATGATCAGAGTCTGGGCTAAGATGAGGCCGTGGGGATAAAAAGGGGGGGAATGACAGCAGAGAGCTTGCTGGTCTCTGGAGCCTCTGCCTAGAGTAACACAAAGACTTTTCTCTTTGTAAGGAGGAAACTGATATTTCTCCAGCATGAGCAATACCTCTTTCATACAGAAGCATGTGGCCTGCTTTAAGGCAACCAGGCAAACTAACTTGGAATGGAGTGAAACTGAGAGGTGATTCATCTTTGTGTTGCAAAATGGTTCTTTACCGAAGGATGCACAGAGTGCTCTTTGACTTAGAAATTTCCCTATGTTTTTTACTTAGAACCTCCCCTAAGTTTTTGTGCGGGTTAGTGCCCTGCTGGGACCCCTTTCTCAGCCCCTGCTCAGGGGTTATACTTGATGTAACAGGTCTTGTGAAGTTTTTCAGATATAAAAACACCTCTCTCAACCAATTTTGTTGACATTTAACCAATTTTGTTGACATTTCAGCATGGGAGATACAGAAGAGAGGTCTGCAAAGGGGTCTCAGGATTCAGTTTCCTGGGTTGTCCTGAGCATTTTTTTCTCAGATTTGAGCATTTCTTTTGGGGGAGAAAACCCAATGCTGTGAAGTGGTTCTTCACTACTGTTCAGGACATCCCCTGTGGGGAGGTTAGTGTGATCAATCACTTCAGCTGAGACTCTGAAGCACAATTTCTACCAGCTACGTGTGTCATAGAGGCCCAAGTCTGGCTCTATTCCCATATACCCCAGTCTGCAAATGGGATGGCCAGACCATTCCCACCCCCACAGGGGTCAACAAAGGTATCCAACAAAGGTTGGATTCAGCATAGGCTCAGTGAAGGTACCATGCATCTGTGCTTGCCGGAAGAAGAGGATCTTGTTTTCACAAACTTTAAAAGAGTAAAAAAATGACTGTTGTGTTTGAATTGCCTTTGCTGGATGAATAGAGCCCTATGGTTTCAGGGCTTAGAGAAGATTTTGTAGAGATTGTATATTTCCTTATGTATGTTTCTATATAGATCTATTTCCTTATATACATGTCTAAGAACTATTCACTGGTTCCCATTAAAACTAATTGTTCCATCTGTGTGACTTCTGCCTATCCATCTACATGGTAAATCCTTAGCTTATATCTGAGCCTATGACCCTGAGGGGTACTGTACAGTTGTGTTTGGGGGCCACAGGTTAAACTAAGATCCTGATATTTTTGAAACTTTCTTGGATAGAAGCTAAGGAAGGAGAAACCCTGAATATATATATAAAAGGCTAATATGCTAAGTGTCCAACCAGTCGCTAAGGCGTGCACTGACCACCAGGGAGCAGACGCTCAACGCAGGAGCTGCAGAGCTGCAGTGGCTTGGCATTAGTGGTTCTCGGATGATGCACCCCGAAACCAGAGAGGAGGGAGCTCGATTCCTTGCAAGGCCTCTGATTCCACCTTCAGCCATGAGTTATGTTGTTGCTGGGGCACTGTTGGCACTGAATCTGGTTTATTGCACACTTGTGTTTGCATTCCACACCCTCTACGACAGCAACTTTGCAGCGTGACCTATCGCACTCTGGGACCCCTCAGGGAATGTTGGAGAGCTGGTTTCCACCACATCCCTGCAGCATTTTTTTCTCAGATTTGAGGCCGAGGTACCCCACCCTGCTCACTCCACAGAAGCCCTTCAAAGGGACCCTGCTCACTCCACAGAAGCCCTTCAAGCCATGTGCCACCCCAGGTGCAGCCAGCTAGGGAGGGACCCCGGGAGGTTGGCTCCAGGGCATGTATGGCCCGTCTAGCCCAGCCCCACCTGCAGCCACCTTCTAATTAATTTCCTTTCAATGTGCACAAATCCGTGCACTAGTATGTATGTGTGTGTGTATATATATATATATATATATATATATATATATATATATATTGCCTCTTCAGAGAGGTTAACATCCTCTATTTTATTACAGCTAATAAGTGACAATGCACAGATTTAAAAATAGACCTACCTTCAGATCCTGAGCTCTAAATTATTATACAATATCTTTTTTAAAATATATTTTTATTGATTTCAGAGAGGAAGGGAGTGAGAGAGAGGTAGAATCATCAATGATGAGAGAGAATCATTGATTAGCTGTCTCCTGCATGCCCCCTACTGGGGATCAAGCCTGCAACCCGGGCATGTACTCTTGACTGGAATTGAACCATGGACCCTTCAGTCCGCAGGCCGATGCTCTGTCCACTGAGTCAAACCAGCTAGGGCACAGATGATATATTTTTATAAATAATGGGGCAATAGTATACACTTTCTTTGTAATCTCCTTTTTTTTTCTTTTTTTGGGGTGGGGGTGGGGGTGGGGGGTGTTTGACTAAGGTTTATTTCTTTTTTTTTAAACTTTATTGTTGAAAGTATTACAAATGTCCCCTTTTTTATAATCTCATTTTTTTTCACTTAATAATTTACTGTTATACA
Source organism: Eptesicus fuscus (assembly GCF_027574615.1). Taxonomy (NCBI): domain Eukaryota; kingdom Metazoa; phylum Chordata; class Mammalia; order Chiroptera; family Vespertilionidae; genus Eptesicus; species Eptesicus fuscus. Next base: position 108,733,896 of record NC_072473.1, read on the forward strand.
ATAACAATATACTTAACAACAACTTTCATATATGCCTAAATATTATTCAAGAACAAGATTTTAATGTATGCATAAAATACCTTTATTATAAGTGTAATAATTAACATTTGTTGAGTGCTTAAAATGTGTCAAGCATCTCAATGTGAATTATTTTTTTTTAATATTTTTTTATTGAGGTATTATATGTGTACATATCTTACCATTACCCCCCCACCCCACACCCACACATACCCTCCCCCCCCAGAGTTTTGCGTCCATTGTTTATGCTTATATGCATGCATACAAGTCCTTCATTTGATTTCATAACTCCCCCATCTCTCCCTAACTTTCCCCCTGTAATTTGAAAGTCTGTTTGATGCTTTACTGTCTCTGTATCTATCTTTTTGTTCATCACTTTATAATGATCTTTACTATCCCTAAATGAGTGAGATCATGTGGTATTTTTCTTTCATTGACTGGCTTATTTCACTTAGCATAATGTTCTCCAATTCCATCCAGGTTGCTGCAAATGATGAGAATTCCTTCTTTTTTATGGCAGCATAGTATTCCATTGTGTAGATGTACCACAGTTTTCCGATCCAATCATCTGCTGATGGGCACCTAGGCTGTTTCCAAATCTTAGCTATTGTAAATTGTGCTGCTATGAACATAGTGGTGCATATATCCTTTCTGATTGGTGTTTCTAGTTTCTTCGGATATATTCCCAGGAGTGGGATTACTGGGTCAAATGGGAGTTCCATTTTCAGTTTTTTGAGGAAACTCCATACTGTTCTCCACAGTGGCTGCACCAGTCTGCATTCCCACCAGCAGTGTACGAGGGTTCCTTTTTCTCCGCATCCTCGCCAACACTTGTCGTTTGTTGATTTGTTGATGATAGCCATTCTGACAGGTGTGAGATGGTACCTCATTGTTGTTTTGATTTGCATCTCTCGGATAATAAGTGACTTTGAACATGTTTTCATGTGTCTCTTGGCCTTCCTTCTGTCTTCTTTTGAAAATATTCGGTTTAGGTCTGTTGCCCATTTTTTTATTGGATCATTTATCTTCCTCTTATTAAGTTGCATAAGCTGCCTGTAGATGTTGGAGATTAAACCTTTATCAGTGATAGCATTTGCAAATATGTTTTCCCATGCAGTGGGCTTTCTTGTTGTTTTGTTGATGGTTTCTTTTGCTGTAAAAAAGCTTTTTATTTTGATGTAATCCCATTTGTTTATTTTCTCTTTAGCTTCCATTGCCCTAGGAGCAGTATCAGTGAAGAAGTTCTTTTGGCATATGTCAGAGATTTTTCTGCCTGTAGATTCCTCTAGTATTTTTATGGTTTCCCGTCTTATGTTTAAGTCCTGTGTCCATTTTGAGTTTATTTTTGTGTATGGTGTAAGTTGGTGATCTAGTTTCATTTTCTTGCATGTATCTGTCCAGTTTCCCAACACCATTTATTGAAGAGACTGTCTTGACTCCATTGTATGTTCATGCCTCCTTTGTCAAATATTAATTGAGCATAGTGGTTTGGGTCAATATCTGGGGTCTCTATTCTGTTCCATTGATCAATATGTCTGTTCTTGTACCAGTACCAGGCTGTTTTGAGAACAGTGGCTTTGTAATACAGCTTGAAATCTGGTATTGAGATCCCACCTACTTTATTCTTCTTTCTCAGGATTGCTGTGGCTATTCGGGGTCTTTTTTTATTCCAGATGAATTTTTGGAGAGTTCTTTCTAGGTCTGTGAAATATGCTGTTGGTATTTTGATGGGAAGTGCATTGAATCTGTAGATTGCTTTGGGTAGTATGGACATTTTAATGATGTTGATTCTACCAATCCAGGAACATGGTATGTTCTTCTATCTGTTTACGTCTTCCTCTATCTCTTTTTTCAGTGTCCTGTAGTTTTCTGCGTATAGGTCTTTTACCTCCTTAGTTAAGTTTATTCCTAGGTATCTTAATTTTTTTGGTGCGATGGTAAATGGGATTGCTTTTTTAGTCTCTCTTTCTGTAAGTTCATTATTGGTGTATAGAAAAGCCATAGATTTCTTGGCGTTAATTTTGTATCCCGCTACATTGCCGAATTCATTTATTAAGTCTATTAGTTTTTTGATGGAATCTTTTGGGTTTTTTATGTACAATATCATGTCATCTGCAAATAAGGACAGCTTCACTTCTTCTTTCCAATTTGGATGCCTCTTATTTCTTCTTCTTGCCTAATTGCGATAGCTAATACTTCCAGTACTATGTCAAACAGGAGTGGTGAGAGTGGGCATCCCTGTCTTGTTCCTGTTCTTAGGGGAAATGGTTTTAGTTTTTGCCCATTGAGTATGATGTTTGCTGTGGGTTTATCATATATAGCTTTTATTATGTTGAGGTATGATCCTTCTATTCCCACCTTGTTGAGAGTTTTTATCAAGAAAGGGTGTTGGATTTTGTCAAATGCTTTTTCTGCATCTATTGATATGACTATGTGATTTTTATCTCTCAGTTTGTTTATGTGATGTATCACGTTTATTGATTTGCGAATATTGTACCAACCTTGCATTCCTGGGATAAATCCTACTTGGTCATGGTGTATGATCTTTCTGATGTACTGCTGGAGCCGATTTGCTAGAATTTTGTTGAGGATTTTGGCATCTATGTTCATGAGGGATATTGGCCTGTAATTGTCTTTCATTGAGTTGTCTTTATCTGGTTTTGGTATTAGGGTGATGCTGGCTTCATAGAAGGAGCCTGGGAGTGTCCCTTCCTCTTGAATTTTTTGGAATCGTCTGAGGAGGATAGGTTTTAGTTCTTCCTTGAAAGTTTGGTAAAACTCTCCTGTGAAGCTATCTGGCCCCGGGCTTTTGTTTGCCGGAAGCTTTTTGATGACTGCTTCAATTTCTTCCATAGTTACTGGCATGTTGAGCTGCTTAGATTCTTCCTGATTGAGTTTTGGAAGGTTGTATTTTTCTAGGAATATGTCGATTTCCTCTAGGTTGTCCAGTTTGTTGGAATAGAGTTGTTCGTAGTATTTTGTAACAATCCTTTGTATTTCGTCGGGGTCTGTTGTTATTTCACCTCTTTCATTTCTGATTTTGTTTATTTGGGTCCTCTCTCTTTGCTTCTTGGTGAGCCTGGCTAGAGGTTCATCAATCTTGTTTATCCTTTCAAAGAACCAGCTCTTGGTTTTGTTGATCTTTTGTATTGTTTCTTTGGTCTCTATTTCGTTTATCTCCGCTCTGATCTTTATTATTTCTTTCCTTCTGTTTACACTGGGCTTATCTTGTTGCTCTCTCTCTAACTCTTTGAGTTGTTGGGTTAGGTAATTTATTACCATTGTTTCTTGTTTTTTGCAGTAGGCTTGTAGAGCTATGAACTTCCCTCTCAGGACTGCTTTCGCTGTGTCCCATAGATTTTGGATTGTTGTGTTTTCATTGTCATTTGTTGCCATGATGTTTTTTATTTCTTCCTTGATGTCTTTGGTAACCCAGTCATGGTTTAATAGCATGCTGTTTAAAGAAATCAAGTGTTTGTTTTCTTTGGGTTGTTTTTATTGTAGTTGATTTCCAGTTTTATGCCACTGTGATCTGAGAAGATACTTGATATGATTTCTATCTTCTTGAATTTGGAGAGACTTTGCCTATGTCCTAACATATGGTCTATCTTTGAAAATGACCCATGTGCACTTGAGAAGAATGTATATTCTGTGGCTTTGGGGTGAAATGTTCTGAAGATGTCGATTAATTCCATCTGTTCTAGTGAGTCATTTAGGATTGATGTTTCTTTGCTGATTTTTTGTTTAGAGGATTTGTCCAATGGTGATAGTGGGGTATTGAAGTCTCCTACTATGATTGTATTGCTGTCAATCTCTCCTTTGATATCTTCCAGGAGTTTTTTAATGTATCTTGGTGCTCCTGTATTGGGTGCATATATGTTTACCAGAGTTATTTCTTCTTGTTGGATTTCTCCCTTTAGTATTATGAAGTGGCCTTCATTATCTCTTGTTATGTCCTTCACTTTGAGATCTAATTTGTCAGATATAAGTATTGCTACCCCAGCTTTTTTTTTTCATTTCCATTCGCCTGGAAAACCTTTTTCCATCCCTTTACTCTCAGTCTGTGTGCATCCTTTTTTTTGAGGTGGGTTTCCTGTAGACAGCAGATATCTGGGTTTTGTTTTCTTATCCAGTCTGTTACCCTGTGTCTTTTGATTGGGGCATTCAATCCATTTACATTTAAAGTTATTATTGATAGGTACTTATTTGACGCCATTTTTATTCTATACCCCTGTGTTCCTTCTTTGCTTCCTATTTCTTTCTCTCTCTCTCTCTTTTTTTTTTTTTTTTTTTTTACAGCAGACCCTTTAACATTTCTTTCATTGCTGGTTTGGTGGTGATAAACTCCCTTAGTCCTTTTTTGTCTGTGAAGCTCCTGATTTCACCTTCAATTTTGATTGATAGCCTTGCTGGGTACAGTATTCTTGGATTTAGACCCTTCCTTTGCATGACTTGGTATATTTCATTCCATTCCCTTCTGGCCTGATGAGTTTCTGTTGAGAAATCAGTTGCTAGTCTGATGGGGGTTCCTTTGTATGTAACTGTCTGTCTCTCTCTGGCCGCTTGTAAGATTCTTACTTTGTCGTTGGTGTTTGCCAACTTAATTATAATGTGCCTTGGCGTCGGTCTTTTGGGGTTCATTTTGCTTGGAACTCTGTGAGCTTCTTGGATTTGTGTGGGTTTTTTCTTCCCTATATCAGGGAAGTTTTCTGTTATTATTTCTTCAAACAGGTTTTCTATTCCTTGCTCAGTTTCCTTTCCTTCTGGCACCCCTATTATCCTGATGTTGTTTTGTTTTGTGTTGTCCCGAAGTTCCCTTAGGCTCTCCTCCATCTTTCTAATTTTTGTTTCTAGAAGCTGTTGTAATTGGGTATTTTTTTCCATCTTGTCTTCTAGCTCACTTATGCGGTCCTCTGCTTCTTCTAGTCTACTCTTGATGCTTTCTATTGAGTTCTTTACAGCAGCGATGTCATTTTTCATTTCTTCTTGGTTCTTCTTCATTTCTTCTTGGTTCTTACTCATATTGTCGAATTTGTCTTCCATCCTTTTCAGCCACTTTATGACCATTTCTCTGAATTCTTTCTCTGATAGGTTGTTTGCCTCTAAATCGTTTACTTCGTTTTCTGGTGATGCCTGCTTCTCTTTCCAGGGGCTATTTCTTTGTCTCCTCATGGTCTCTCTTCTCCGGATGTCTGGTTATATAGATTTCTCTCTCTGGCGTTGATTTAAAGGTATAAAATACAACACAACCAGGCACAACAGACAAGGCACTGAACAGAATTGTATTCACGATATTAATAATCTCCAATAAAGGTAACCACCAGAGAAAGACAAATTAGGGAATAGGAGTGGAAGAGGGAGAGTAAAAAGAAAGAACAACAAAAAAAAACAAAAACAAAGAGTGTGAATCTGAACTTGGGAAAAGAGCAGAAAGAAAGAAAAGAAAAAGAAAAAAAAGAAAAGAAAAAGAAAAGAAAAAAAAGTAAGAGAGACAAGAACGATACTAAGAGAGAAACGGGGAACAAACTATATATATGGGGAGTAAACTCCACTAGAACAACCACTATTCCCAGCAAATTCCAGCAACACGAGCCTGGAGATTAATACAAACTGCAACACCAGCTATTATCAAGTGAGGCAAGGGAAAACAAAAGTAAAAAACAAACAAAAACAAAGCAAACAAAAGAACCAACCAAACCAACAAAAAGAATAATCAAAACAATCTCATAAAACAGCATAAAAATTCAATCTAATCAACATTCAAGCAAACAACAACAAAAGGCCCGAGAGAAAAATAATTTTTTTAAGGTAGCGTAGAGAGAGGTTTGTATGGATTTGGAGCAGGGTGTTGGGAATTAGATATATAAGTAGGATGAAGTTTTAGCAGAGAGTAAACTGAAAAAATAGGGAAAATCTAAAGCCAGAAAGGGTTAAGATAAACTGGGGACCAAAAGGGGAAAGGTTAGGAGGAGAGTGATGGCATAATGTTAGCTTTGAGATAGGGTAAAACGATTGTAAGGGAAAGATGCAAATCGAATGTAGGACACTAATCCAAAAATAAAAGAAAGAGAAAATCAAATGACATTTAAAAAAAAAAAGTAAAATAATAGTAATAATAGTGCTGATTGAAAATAAAAATGTAATAATTAAAAAGGTGAAAATCGAGTGAGGAAAAAGAAAAAAAATTTAGTTTCTTAAGTAAAAGATGCAAAAAAATGAAAATAAAAAATATGAGAATAAAAAATTTAAAAAATTGAAAAAAGAATTGAAAATTAAAAAATAGGAAGACTAAAATGTGCAGTAGCAGCTGTCATTCACTTCCTCTATTATTCTGTTTGGTACGCCTTTTTCCCAGTCTGGGTGGTATTTCAGTTCAGCTTCATTCCAGGGCTCCTCAGTGTTGGAAGCCAGTCCTGCTTTTTAAGCCAGCCGTGTCTTAATTTCTCGTATTTATTTTTGATTACACCAGAGACAATTAGCGTTTCAGCCCCTGGGTGGCAGTGTTTCTGAATTGACTTCCGGGCCTCTCTAGCTCTTTTTTTTTTTTTCCCCTCTATGGCACTCACTACCGGTTTGTGGAGGTGTGTGCCTCAGAGCTTGTGGAGGTGTGCGCCTCAGAGCTGCCTCTCTGATGGTCACACGCAGCTCTGGTCCCCAGGTTCCGAAAAAACAACTTCCCCCTGCAGTCTTTCAGGGCCCCTCCACCTGGGTTTTTCTATGTATTGGGCTTAGCAATCAGAGTCGGAAAGAGCCCAAGTGTGCGGACAGTGGGTCTGTGCGCCAGACTGAGGATACTGCACTCCTTTGAAAATTCTTAGTCTGACCCTCCTTGTCAGATTAAAATGAGTTGCTTTCAAGAGGTCACTTCTGTTAGCAGCTCAGAAGACCCCCCTCCTCATTCACAGATCACGGCAGTTCCAACTGCCGCCGATTTTTCTAGGCACAGACCTCCCGGCTCCTGCAGGTCCTGCGGCTGCCACGCTTCCCTCACCCAGCGCTTCCCTCACCCACCACGGGGATTAGAAACTGCACCTTATTTCAGGCGAAATCTGACCTTTCCATAGTGCAGTGAAGGGTTTCTTTGAATCCGAATGTTTGCGCTGATAGGGGACCGGTGGTCTGGTGGTCTGGTGATCGCAGCAGTTCATTGTCTGCAGTTGTCACAGAAAGTCAGGTTTCCAATAAAATCCTCCTTTCCTTGCAAGATGGCGAGGCGCCCGGTGAGCCCGCAGCTCCGGGAGGGGACCCAGCCCCTGTGGGTGCTGCGTGGTCAGAGGAACACTGCCCAGCACTCCCCCGCCTTCTCCTGGAGTTTAGCTGTCCCTTGGCTTGCCCACATACACTCCCTCTGCGAGCCTCTGCTGCTCCTACACTCCGCCCCAGGAACAGACTCAAAACCCGACTCTATTCCGTCGCCATTTTTTTCTCTCCCCTCAATGTGAATTATTTTATATAAGTTGTTTTTATATGAGGCCAGGATTATGGTTGTTGCAATCATATCAGGTAAAAAACTCTAGCCTGCTACTTTCCTACCTCGTGGCACCCTAGTCTGTCACCCCAACCAGCTTTGAAGCTGTGAAATGTACATGGGTTGCTGTGTCATCTAATGCAAAGTGCCTATGTCTTGTTTATGTAAGTACAAGCAAGCAGCGAGTATCTGGGCTGGGCAGAGGGCATGGAAAATGTGGTGAGAGTGACCCTTGATGTTGTCAGGTGTTCCTGGGAAGGACCTAATGTGTTTTTTTTTGTTGTTGTTGTTGTTTTTTGTTTTTGTTTTCCTAATGTTACTAGTATAAATGAGGGACCAAGAAAAATTATTCTCCAGTTTCCTAGAAGTTTTGAGATGATACTGGAACCCAAGGAAAACCGTGGCAGAGAAGAGATTTTAGGGAGTGTAGGAACCAAAGGTGAACAGGTATCTTTGGTGGTTTGAGGAGGAGCAAGATATAGTGAAAATGTCAACACTAATATCCTGCCCACAAATATGATCTTTTCCATTGATGCACAGTGTCTACAGATGCATACTGATTACTATGCACTGAATTGTCTCCTCCTCAAATGTACATGTTGAAGCCCTAATCCCATATGTGATGGTATTTGGAGATTGGGCCTTTGAGAAAAAATTATATTTAGATGAGGTCAAGAGGGTGGGCCCCCGTGATAGGATTAGTGGCCTTATAAGAATAGACACCAGAGAGCTTGCTCTTCCTCTCTTTCCTCTGGCCATCTCCTTCAACTGCTGACCTATGTTTTGAAAGTGTTAAAAGAATGATTAATGCTTCTCAGATAGCTCTCAGAAGAGTATTAGAAAATATATTTTATTTATTCTTTTTAAAAGACTCCACAAATAATTATTGAGTGTCTGCTATGGTGCCAGGAACACTTTTAGACAGTGACCAAGGCAGATATGATCCCTGCCTTCATGTAGCTTATAGTCAGGCAATGAACAAATAATCTTTTAAATAATGACTAAATTCCAATTGTTATGTACTGCTAGTGAAAGAAGTGCATGGAACTATGAGTGGATATAATAGACTATTATAACTTGGAGAAAGAGAATAAATTGGCTTCCCTAGGAAGATGAGTCATAATGGATAAATAGGAGTTATCCAGACAAAAGGTTTTCATGTCTATGTGAGTGTGCACACACGTGCATGTTATAACAGACATGGTGGGGGATGACAATGACATTTCCAACAGAAAGAATGACACCACATCTTGTTTTATTGTGGAAAAATACACATAACAAAATTTACCATTTTAACCATTTTTAAATTATACAATTCAAAGCCATAAACTGCATCACAATGTTGTGCAGCCATTACCACAATCTAGTGCCAAAATATTTTCATTACCCCTAAAGGAAATTCTTTACCCATTAAATAGTCACTCCCCATTCTTTTCTCCAGCCTTATGTAACCACTAATGTACTTTCTGGCTCTGCAGATTTACATATTCTGGATATCCTATCTAATAAAAGAGTAATATGCAAATTGACCATCACTCCAACACACAAGATGGCTGCCCCCATGTGGTCAAAGATGGCTGCCCCCATGTGGACACAAGATGGCTGCCACAACATGGCCAGCAGGAGAGGGCAGTTGGGAGGGACCAGGCCTGCAAGGGAGGGCAGTTGGGGGTGATCAGGCTGGCAGAGGAGGGAAGTTGGGGTTGACCGGGCCTGCAGGGAAGGGCAGTTGCGGGGGGGGGGGGGGGGACCCAGGCCTGCAGGGGAGAGCAGCTGGGGGGTACCAGGCCTGCAGGGGAGAGCAGATGGGGGGGACCAAGCTTGCAGGGGAGGGCAGTTAGGGGCAATCAGGCTGGCAGGGGAGCAGTTAGGCATCAATCAGGCTGGCAGGGGAGTGGTTAGGGGGTGATCAGGCTGGCAGACAGCAGCAGTTAGGGGCAATCAGGAATGCAGGCAGGCAAGCAGTTGGGTGCCAGCAGTGCTGGATTGTGAGAGGGATGTCCCAGATTGGAGAGGGTGCAGGCTGGGCTGAGGGACACACACACACCCGTGCATGAATTTCATGCACCGAGCCTCTAATTTCATATAACTTGGATCATGCAGTATTTGCCTTTTGTGTCTGTCCAGCTTCTTTCACTTAGCATAATGTTTTCAAGGTTCATTCATATTATAGCACATGTCAGTACTTTATTTCTTTTTATAACTGAATAATATTCTGTTGTATGAATATACCACTTTTTTTATTTATTCATCAGTTGCTGGACATTTGGTTTGTTTCTACTTTTTGGCTATTGTGGATGGTGCTGTTATGAACATTCATGTACAAGCTTTTGTGTGAACACCTGTTTTTATTCTCTTGGGTCTATACCTAAGACTAGAGTTGCTGCATCCTATAGTAATACTGTGTTCAAGTTATTTAGAAATCAGAGAATGGCACCACTTTTACTATTGAAAAGAAAAACCCAACAACCAAAACATAAGCATTTGAAGCTGTATTTTTAAACTTAAGTAGTCTGAGCAGATTAGTGACAAATGGATCTTACTCTCAAGGAGGAGAATCAAAGTGAGTCATTCCAGGGACACCCATCAGTACAGTTACAAAAAGACACAAACACCATTTTCTATTGACAACCCAAGGATGAGCATGAACCTCCTCAAGTCTCAAGTGGGACTGTTTGTTATAGCACTCAGTCACCATTGAGACTAATGATACCCTCATCCATCTGTGAACACCTTGAGTTCAAGGGCATATCTGAATCATCTCTGTCATCCCAGTGCATTTGTTGATGTAAGGAAGAGAAGAATGCCACCCATCCCCCTGGGAGAGATGATCTTGTTTCTCTGTACCATGCCCCCACAGTGTATCGAGCCATCCCTCCTTCCCATCATCTATCAATTTTGGTGGCACCACCACTGTCACTCAGTGATGAACAAGCCAGATTATAGCACATTTCACATAGACAAATTGGAAAATCACAGAAACCAATGTTTGTCAGACCCAACCCATGTATCCTGATTCCTGTTTTGGACAATATGATTATTATTCACTTGAGCAGATGCCCTAAAGCTGTGTTTGCCTTTCTCCACAGCAAAATGGGAATCCTATTACTGGTTCCTAGTCACCTCACAGCATTATTGGGAGAGTAAAAGCAGATATAGAAACTGTATATATGAATATCCTTGGGCTTGTGGAGTTATCACCAAGTGGGCAGTGACTGGGCATGATCCCCTTCGGAGCCTGTCACTGCTGTTGACATTGAGATGCTAGTGTGGGAACAAATGCTGTCTTTGTCACAGGCTCAACTACAGGGGCCTTTCCTTCCCTAAGCTGGCAGCTGAGGCTAAGTACTTGAGATCCCTGGGCCAGCTGTTGTGGAGTAAATGCCAGGCAGTAGGTAAGGCAGGATTCAGAACTGGGCAGACAGCCAGGCTTGAGTGGAAACACTGATGAGGGGCACAAAAGTTGGTAAACAAGTGTTTTTGAGGGGGTTTAAAACATAAAATCTTGCTTCTAAGGGAGACAAAACACCAATGGGTCGGGACACCTTAAAATTCCTGCTTTAACTCACTATCAGCTGAGGAAGATTCTTGTACTAGAATGGCACTGTGAGCAGTGTTTCCCAAAGAGGCTCCCCTTGGAGCACAGAAAGATACCCACACCCTTTGAAGTTCTCTGGGAGCTCACAAAAGGCAGTGTTGTTTCCACTAAGGAAGAATGATAACCCCACATAATGGTGCCCTTATTCTCAAAACCTCAGACCTTGTGTGATGAGGGGCAAAAGAGCCTGCAGGCCCACGCAAAGGGGGAGGGGGGAGACTTGGCAAAACACTCTTGCATTTTAGCTTGCTGGCTAGACAATATGGAAGGTCTTCCCTAGGAAGATGGTGTAGTCAAAGTCAGGCATCTGTTTAAACTCTTCCTAAGAGGATTGTTTAACCACACCAAGATCCCTTTTTACTTGATGTTGGCTGATAAAAGTTTTCAGTTGGACATAACTTCTACCATACGTGATGGATTTAGGTGAAATATGGCATGAGCTCAGAGGTTATAGAGATAAAAGGCTGATGATTAAAAAAAATAGTTAAAGCCATTGTTTTAAATCAGATTGAAAATGGTGGTATTTCTGAGTGATGGGATTATTGTCACACAAATGGGGAAGTCAATAGGCTAGCAGTAGCTGCCAAAGGCACATTTTCCACCAGTTGTTTTAGAAAACAAAGCCCCAGGATTGAGCTTTAAGTTATCCTTGACAAACTTTGGGATGCCTATAGTATTATGTCAGACATGCATATGTCAGGGACCACTTCCAAAAATTTGACTCATTTGCCAGGCCAACAAAACCATGTCAGCATATGAGTTATATCCCTATTGTCATCCCAAGGGATTTTTGTCAACCCTGGTGCCGGAGAATGATTCCATTATACATGGAGAAGCTGTTTTGGACAATGAAAATAGCCATGTGGAGCCCTGAGCTTCAGTCCTAGTCCTGTTGCCAATTAACTGGCATTCCAAGTGAGTTCTTTAACTAATCTGTGTCTTGGTATCTTCAGTGGTTAAAAAGTCTTTAATTTGATGATTTAGTCCCTTCCATCTTTAAAAATAAAAATGTGTGTTTCTTAGCTTTGGATTAAAAAATAATTATTGTGAACATGCAAACAATCTAAATTTATTTTGTTTTAGGTCTGAAAGGGATCTTTTTTTAACTTATTCATTCCATAAACTTTATTACTCTTGTCCTCATTTTAGTAAACCTAATGTTGTTGTATATAAAAAGCCAGGGGCCATCATGATTGAAACAACCGGACAAACAACTGAACAGCAGGCTGCATGGGACGACAAGACCAGCAGGGGGGTTAGTGAGGGACGACCAGATGACTGAACAGCAGGCTGTGTGGGGCGACCAGGCTGGCAGGGGGTGGCAGTAAGGTGTGTCCAGGCCAGCGGGGGGCAGTAAGGGGCAACCAGGCCAGCAGGGGAGGCAGTTAGGAGACAGTGGTCCCAGATTGTGAGAGGGATGTCCAACTGCTGGTTTAGGCCTGATTGGGATCGGGCCTAAACCAGCAGTCGAACATCCCCTGAGGTGTCCTGGATTGGAGAGGGTGCAGGCTGGGCTGAGGGGACCCCCATCCCTGTCCCATGCACGAATTTTGTGCACCGGGCCTCTAGTATTATATAATAAAATATAATTGTATTAAAGTTTACAAAATTTAATGTATTTTCTTTTTTTCCATCACCATTAATCCCCTTTATATCCTCTTCTACCTCTACCCACCCATCTCATCCCCTGCCATCACCACACTGTTGTCCATTTCCATGAGATTTCTCTTTTTTTTCCTTTTTTGCTCAATTTTTCCATGCCTCCTGCCACAACACACCCCAAGAGCTGTCAGCCTGCTCTCTATTTGTGAGTCTGTCTCTATTTTGCTTGTTAGTTGAATTTGTTCATTAGATTCCACATATGAGTCAAATCATATGGCACTTATCATTTTCTGACTGGTTTATTTCACTTATTATAATACTCTCCAGGTCCATCATACTGTCACAAAAGAGCAAGATTTCCTTCTTTTTTATGGCTGAGTAGTAATCCATTGTGTAAATGTACCATAGCTTTTTAACAAGAATTTTTAAAAGTATTTTATCCATTTTGAGTTTATTCTTGTGTATGGTGTTAGGTGAGATGCGGTACATTTCCACAATGGAATATTATGCAGTTGTATATATATATATAAAAAGAAGGATCTCTTACCCTTTGAGACAGCATGGAGGGACCTGGAGAGTATTATGCTAAGTGAAATAAGCCAGTCAGAGAAAGACAAGTATCACATGATCTCATTTATATGTGAAATCTAATGAACAAAATAAACTGAGGAACAAAATAAAACCAAAGGCATGGATACATGGAACAGACTGACAGCTGTCAGAGGATAGGGGGTAGGGAAGACTAGATGAAAGAGGGTGAAGAGATTAGCCAAAGAACATATATGCATAGCCCATCCTACTTTGAATATTTCTTGCCACTCCCTTCTAGCCTGCAAAGCTTCTATTGAGAAATCAGCTGACAGTTGTTTGGGCACTCCCTTGTAGGTAACTAACTGCTCTTCTCTTGCTACTATTAAGATTCTCTCTGTATTTAACCCTTGGCATTTTAATTATGTTGTGTCTTGGTGTGGGCCTCTTAGGTTCCTTTTGTTTGAGACTCTCTGTGCTTCTTGGACTTGTAAGTCTATTTCTTTCAACAGGTAGGGGAAGTTTTCTGTCATTATTTCTTCAAATAGGTTTTCAATATCTTGCTCTCTCTCTCTTCTCCTTCTGGCACCCCCATAATGTGAATGTTGGTATGCTTGAAGTTGTCCCAGAGGCTCCTTACACTATCTTCATATTTTTCTATGCTTTTTTTTATTTTTGCTCTTCTGATTGGTTGTTTTTTGCTTCCTCATATTCCAAGTTTTTTATTTAATTCTCTGAATCCTCTATTCTACTGTTGAATCCCTGTAAATTACTCTTTATTTCACTTAGTGTATACTTAATTTATGAACAGTCATTTTTTATGTCTTTCATATTCTCACTAAGATCCTTGAGAGTCTCACTAAGTTCCTTGTGGCCCTCATTAAGTCCCTTGAAGCTCTCATTTAGAACCTTGAGTAATCTTATAACCATTGTTTTGAACTCTGTATCCAGTAGCTTATTTCCTTCCGTTTCTTTCATTTGTTGTGTGTTTTTTTGTCTCCACATTTTGACTGCTTCCCTGCGTTTGTTTCTATGTATTAGGTAGAGCTGTTATTATGTTTCCTGGAATTGGTAGCGTGACCTTGTGTAATAGGTGTACTGTAGGACCCAGAGGCTCAGCCCCTCCAGTTACTTGAGCTGGGCACTCTAGGTGTGCCCCTATGTGGGCTGTGTGCATGTCTTGTTATAGTTGAGCCTTGATTGGCCTCACTGGGAGGAATTGGCCTCCAGGCCAATTGGCTGTGAGGATCGGCTGCATCCTCAATGGAAGAGCTGCTATGCAGGAGACACTCCTATGGAGCAGGACTTGATTCAGTGGAGCTTTGGTGTTCATTGTGTCTGCCCCTTCAGTGTGGCACTTGTGGATGTGTAGAGTTGTAATCTGGTATGGTCTGAAGCTGTCCACTGGGTCACTAGCTCTGGGGTCTCCCAGAAAGTGCAAAGTCAGACACTGCCTGGGGCCACTTGGCAGGAGCTACAGAGAGGTTTGCAGATGGGTACTGCTTGTATTGGGCTAGGAAGTGCCCAGGCAAGGCCCAGCTGAGAAGCAAGGCAGGTCGGTGCTAGTGCTGCGTCTTGGGTCTTTTATTGATAGGTTTGGGGTACACTGACTCCAGCTACTGCTTGTTTGAGAGATTTTAGCAATGTCTGAGGCCTGCGCCAGGACAAGCCATTCATACAGAAAACAGCTGCAAATAGCTTGGAGGGGGCTGCAAATTGGATGAGGCAGGGTCTCAGGGAATCACCATGGTGGAGAGAATAGTGTGGGCTAAGCTGATGGAAACTCAGATATGGCTGCCAGTCAGCAGCTCTGTGATGGGGGAGGTCCCAGCACAGGAGCAATCAACCCTGCTAGCACCCCTATCTGGGAAAAAGCTGCCCTTCCCCACATTCCTTCCCTGATGCAAGACAGTGCAGTTCCTTCCCATATGCCCCTGGATTTCCCCAAAGCTACCACCTGGCACTGGAGCTAAGAGGAATTGGAACCATGTAAGTTTGTGTGCAGGCCCTTTAAGAGGAACACATAGGACTTCAGCAGCCTCTGTGTCATTCAGCCACAATCCCCGCTGTTTTTTACAGCCCATAGCTATGGGGACTTCTCTTCCCAGCTCTGGAACCCTGGGCTGGGGAGTCTGGTGTAGGGCTGGGAAACCCTCCTTCTCATGGGAGGCCTTGGAGATACCCCTCCTGATTAAAAAAATGCCACACACGGGTGTAGGTCCAGCCTGTTCGGCACCATCGTCCCTCCTACCAGTCTCAATGCTTTTTTCATTACTTCTCTAGTTGTAGGACTTCCATTAAGCCAGATTTTAGGCAGTTATGAAGGACTAGTAGCCCATTTGCAGGAAGAATCCTGCAAGCGGCCGCTGCAGCTGCATGTGCTGCCACTGCTGCCACCGTTGCAGCCGCAGTGCCTGCACGCATGCGCCGCTGCCGCCCGCCGCGCTCCACCCGGCCCTGCCCCGCTCTGCCCCGCCCCACCCCGCCTGGGCTTTCCCTCTGGCAGCCACCTTGCTTTCCGCTTTTCCTCCCTCTTCCTTCTAAGTTGTCTTCAGTCTTCACTCCTCCCTCCCTCAGAGTATGCAAATTGACCACCATCTTGGTCAGGTAATTTGCATACTCGCCCTGATTGGCTGGTGGGCGTGGCTTGGGCGTAGCGAAGGTGCAGTCAATTTGCATATTTGTCTATTATTAGGTAGGATGGTTGTTCTGTATTTTAGTTGTAATTTTGATGTGGTTGTGGGAGGCAGCAAGTACAGGCTTTTATTTATACCACCATCTTGGTTCTTTGGCTAAACTGTTCTTATGTCCTTATTCTTTCACCCAGTGATTCTCTTTCTAAGGACTTACCTTAAAAAATAATACATATGTACAAAAATATATAAAAAATTAGAAAATTTATTGTAACATCATTTAATATAGAGAAAAAATGGAAACAACTTAAATGTTCTCCATACTATGAAATCCTATGCAATAACATTCATATGAAATGCTATATGTTTATTTAAAAACATGTTTAGAAAATCATTTAATGACATGGGGAAATGCTCACAACCTAAATTATGTGGGGGTAAGAATAATATACAAATTAATATCCAGTATTATCCCAAGTGTTTGTGTGTGTGTGTGTGTGTGTGTGTGTGTGTATTGTGTGTGTGTGTGTGTTTGTGTGTGTAGAAAAAAGAAGACTGAAAGAAAATAAATAGGAATATTAACAATGGTTATCTCTGGGTTGTAGAATTGTGAGTTATTTTCATTTTCTAATTTCTCTAATTTCCAAGTTATCTACAATGAACTTGTCTTTACAATCTGAAAAATATCTTTTTAATTTGAAATAAATACTATTTATGAAAAATGGAGAGCTTACATTTATAAAATCCTAGTAACAAATGTGGAACCATTTCTCAAACCAAAGTCAACTCTGGAGATTCCACATGGAAAGTCAGAGCAGTATTTAGTTTTCAGAAAGACAAAATGAAGCCCGGGAGTTTTTGGGTTTTTTTTTTTTTCGGTTTTAAGTTTTATTAGCCCCAGTTTGATATTTAAAGGCAAATATGTTCATTCTTTTCTCTAGGATTAGTTAGGTTTCATCCTTCTTTCTCCCCATCCCCACCCCTTTTTAAACTGTCCATATCTGTGGAAAAAAATGTTGAGCAAACTGGAAATAAATAAAATCCAATGACTTTAAGATACCACAGAGCCCTCCCTTCCTGTGTACTAATGGCTACCTGCCCATTGTACTCCCTAGAGTGGAGGGCTAGAGTCAGCCAAACTGGAGGCTTTTCTGTTTCAAGCATGAAAACTGCAAATGCTCAAAAGACAGAAAAACATAGGATGTCTGAGAATATTTGGACACAACATGTACAACCTCTGCTCCCCTGCATTCTCAACTTCACATGATATAAATTGGTGGGCTTTGCTGGGGGAAAAAACTACTAAGTAAAAACTCAATCATGGAAGGCAGATATAGTAAAGATTGTTCAGAATCTTAGAATTTTAGAGCTGGAAAGAAAATATTCCAACAAGTATAAGGCTCCTTCCAAATACCAGATACTGTGTGGAGTGCTGATCATATGTTATCTCATTTAAAAATCTAGCAATGCACACATTTTACAGATGAGGAAATCAAAGCCCAGGGTGGGTTGTGAATTGCCTTAGATAACATAGTTTGTTGGCTGCAAAGTTGGGACTAGGTTCTACATCTTCTGGAGACTCTCAAGTGAAAATATATGCTTTTCTAGAGTAATCTGTTCCTCAGTTCCACATAGTCCAAATACTTACCATGCAACTGTCCTTGGATGTTTTGCTAATAACTCAAGTTAATCAAATGCATAGTCTTCCACTTGTCTCCAAATCACCCAAGATCTGAACTAAAGTCTTTTTGGCTTGGCTTACAGCGGGAAAGCTGGGGAGGGTTGGGGTGGGAGGGAGGTAAGAGATCAACCGAAGGACTTGTATGCATGCATATAAGTATAACCAATGGATGCAAAACACTGGGAGGGGTGTGAGGGCATGTGCCTGGGGGTAGGGGAGGTTGGGGGAAGGTCAAATGGGAGGAAAAAAGGAGATATACGTACTACTATTTGTAATATTTTAAACAATAAAGAAATAAAATAAAAATAAAGTCTATTCGGCTTTTTACTGACTTCTACCACCACCACTCCAACAGTGTGTTAACAAGTCCTATTAAATTTTCCTTCAAAAAATAACTCAAAATATACAAACTTTCAGTTATAAAATAAATAAGTCATATGGATGTAAAGTACAACATGGTGGCTATAGTTAATACTGTATTGTGTACAATTGACCCTTGAACAGCGTAGGGATTGGGGTGCTGAATCCTCCTGAACAGTCAAAAATCTGCATATAATTTTTGACTCTGCCAAGACTTACTTACAGTCATTCCTTCGTATCTGTGGGGGATTGGTTCCAGTAGCGCTGTGGATAACAAAATCTGTGGATACCCGAGTCCCTTATATGAAATGGCATAGAACAATGTATACATTTGCTCTCTGCATCCATGGATTCAATCAATAGCAGATCAAAAACATATTTACTGAAAAATATCTGCATACCCCCTGATATTTCCACTACCCACCTGGCACCATACATAGTTATCCTACCTAATAATAGACAAATATGCAAATTGACCATACCTCCGACACACCCACAAGCCACGCCCACCATCCAATCAGAGTATGCAAATTAACCAAACCAAGATGGCTACAGCCACAGAGAGCAAGGTTTCCTAGGTAACAGAGGAAGCCAAGCTTTCCGCCTGCCTTTGCCAGGCCTAAGCCTCCACTCAAGCTACAAAGTTTCAATTATAGAAGGTAAACAAAATCAAACAGAAATGGCGGCAGAATGAAGCTTGAGAGAGCAGGCCAGGGTTGCCGGCGGCAACAGGGGAAGCAAAGCTTTCCACACACCCTGTCCGGGCCCAGGCCTCCACTTAAGGCTACAAAGTTTCAATTATAACCCCAACAGAAACAGCTGCCAGCCGCGGAGGGAGCCCCAGGCTTGGCTCCGCTCCAGGCTACAAAGTTTCAATTGTAGAAGGAAAATAAATTCCAGATACCAAGGCCTCCGCTTGGGTTGCCAGGGGGCGTGGCCGGCCTGCAAACCACACAGGCCCCTCGTTCAGGCTGTCCCATGCCCCAAGGGAACCCCACCCTGATCAGGGACACCCTTCAGGGCAAACCAGCTGGCCCCCACCCCTGTACCAGGCCTCTATCCTATCTAATAAAAGAGTAATATGCAGATTGATCATCACTGCAACACACAATATAGCTTCCCCCATGTGGACACAAGATGGCCACCACAAGATGGCCATCAGGAGAGGGCAGTTGGGAGGCACCTGGCCTGCAAGGGAGGGCAGTTGAGAGGGACCAGGCCTGCAAGGGAGGGCAGTTGGAGGTGATCAACCCTGCAGGAGAGGGCAGTTAGGGGTGACCAGGCCAGCAGAGAAGGGAAGTTGGGGGCAAACAGGCTGGCAGCGGAGTGGTTAGGGGGTGATCAGGCTGGCAGGCAGAAGTGGTTAGGGGCAATCAGGAAGGCAGGCAGGCAAACAGTTGGGAGCCAGCAGTCCTCGATTGTGAGAGGGATGTCCGACTGCCCGTTTAGGCCCGATCCCTAAACGGGCAGTCGGACATCCCTCAAGGGGTCCCAGATTGGAGAGGGTACAGGCTGGACTGAGGGACAACCCCCCTCTGTGCACGAATTTCATGCACCGGGCCTCTAGTCCTATATAATAAAAGCCTAATATGCTAAGTGTCTGACCATATGTTAGACCTAATATGCTAAGTTGTCTAACCGTTCAACCAGTCTCTATGATGCACACTGACCACCAGGGGCCAGATACTCTGACTAGTAGGTTAGCTTGCTGCTGGTGTCCAGCCTATAGGGACTGGGTGAGACAGGCTGGACATGCCCTGGAGCCCTCCTGCAGTCCCTCCCCGGCCCCAATCATGCATGGGTGGGGTCCCTTGGCCTGGCCTGCACCTTCTTGCAATCCAGGACCCCTTGCGAGATGTCAGAGAGCCTGTTTTGGCCCAATCGCTGCAGTCTAGGCCAAGGGACCCCACTGGTGCACGAATCCGTGCACAGGGCTTCTAGTTTCAATAATATTTACTATATTCCCACCTTAGCCAGTTTTGCTCAGTGGATTGAGCATCGGCTTGCTGACCAAAGAGTCCTGGGTTCGATTCCAGTCAAGGGCATGTACCTCGGTAGCAGGCTCCTCCCAGGCCCCTGGCCCTGGTCAGGGTGCCTGTGGGAGGCAACCAATCGATGTGTTTCTCTCACATAGATATTTCTCTCTGTATTTCCCTCTCCCACTCTCTCTAAAAGTCAATGGAAAAATATCCTTGGGTGAGGATTAAAAAATAATAATAATAAATAAATAAATAAATAAATAAATAAATAATAAAATAAAATCAATACAAACATTTTTAAAAATATTTACTATATTCCCTATGTTGTACTTTACATCCCCATGACTACTGTAACTGCCGATCTATACTTCTCAATCTGTTCACCTTTTTCACCCAGTACCCCAACCTTCCCTCCCACTGTCAACTATCAGTCTGTTCTCTGTATCTATTAGTCAGTTTCAATTTTGTTTGTTTACATTGTTCTTTGTCTAACCACTATGTTATAAACTGTAATTGAAAAAATATTATTAAAAATAATAAAGTAAAAGACACTTAAAAAATTAACATATATACTGAGTGGCCAGATTATTATGACCACCTCATCAGCACTTCGTTGGGCCACCTTTTGCCTTCAATACTGCGGCGATTCTTCTTGGCATTGACTCCACGAGATGTTGAAAGGTGATGCAAGGAATCTGACACCATGCCTGATGAATACCTCTGTCCAGTTCTGTGAGATTTGATGGTTGTGGAACCAGCTGCCTGATGGCTCTTTTAACTTCGTCCCACAAATGCTCAATTGGATTGAGATCTGGTGATTGTGGGGGCTACCTAAGGAAGGTAAAGTCTCCCTCATGTTCTTGAAACCACTCCTGCACAATATGAGCACCGTGGCATGGCACATTGTCTTGTTGGAAGAAGCCATCTCCATTGGGATACGCCATCAACATGATAGGATGAACTTGATCAGCAACGATACTTAGGTATATTGTGCTATTCAGACGTTGTTCCACACGAATTAAAGGGCCCAAATCATGCCAGGAAAACATGCCCCAAACCATAACACTGCCCCACCAGCTTGAAGGGTTGTACTCATGCATGTGGGGGTGCATGCTTTCATGCTGTTTCCGTGAAATTCTCACTCTGCCATCTGCATGATGCAACTGGAAACGTGATTCATTGGACCACATGACTTTTTTCCAATGCTCGACTGCCCAATCCTTGTGTTCCTGTGCGAATTGGAGACGTGTTATCTTGGTAACTGCAGACAGCAAAGGTGTTCGAACAGGCCTTTGGCTTCCATATCCCATACGATGCAGTGTATGGCTAATTTGCCTACAAATGTCAGGTGGTCATAATAATCTGGCTACTCAGTGTAATGGACCTTCACAGTTCAAACCCATGTTGTTCAAAGGTCAACTATACTTGAAAGTTGCTAAGAAAGTATATCTTAAAAGTTCTCATCACAAGAAAAATGATGTATAATTATGTATGGTAACAGATGTTAACTAGACTTATCTTGATCATTTTGCAATATATACAAATATCAAATCATTATGTTGTACACCTAAAACTAATATAATGTTATATGTCAATTATACATATAATTTTAAAAATACTTCCATATAATGACCTTCAATTTTAAAAATACCTCCATATAAAGACCTTTGTCTCTTTTACTGTTTTTAGCTTCAAGTCTATTTTATATTATATAAATGCAGTTATCCCTGCTCTCTTTTGATTTCCACTTGCATGCAACATTTTTTCCATCCCTTCACTTTGAGTCAATTCATCAAGAAGATATAACATATATGTGTATCAAATTCAAATATTGTGTACTTTAACCTTACACAATATTATGTCTCAAAAAAGCTGAAAAAAATGTTTAAAAAAATACCTCCAGATCCTATCCAACCTGCAAGATACCCAGTCTCTACCTCAAAAAATCCTTTGACTACTTTATCCCACACTTCTGCCTCTTCTGGCAAATATAATTTAGCAATATAAAGGAATTATACACCATGAGTAAATACGGTTTATTCCAGAAATGCAAATCTAGTTCAATATTTAAAAAAAAAAAAAAAACCAATGTAAAACATCATATTAACATGGTAAAGAAGAAAAATTGCACAAGCATATCAATTGATGTAGAAAAGGCATCTGACAAAATTTATCATGCATTCATGATAAAAAAAACTCTCAACAAACAAATTAATAGAGGGGGACTTTCTGATAAAGGTATCTACAAAAAACCTGCAGCTAACATATTTAATGGTGAGAAACTAAAAGCTTTCATCCTAAGATCTGGAAGAGAAGACAAGGATGGCCACTTTCACCACTCTTATTTGACAAAGTGCTGGAAGTCAGTACAATAAGGCCAAAAAGTAAAATAAAGGCATACTGGGCCTGGGGAGTGGGTGAAAAAGGGGAGGAGGGAGTTAATGGGGGAGATGAAAGGGATGACATCTGTAACACTTCCAATAATAAAGATAAATTTAAAAAATGATAACAAAGGCATATTGACTAGACAAGAAGAAATGAAATATTTCATATTTGCAGGTGACATGATGGTCTACATAGATAATCCCAAGGAATCTGTTTTTAAGTTCTTAGAACTCATAAGTGAGTTCAGCAAGGTCAAAGATATAAGATAGCCCTAGCTGGTTTGGCTCAGTGGCTAGAGCATAAACCCGCAGACTGAAGGGTCATGGGTTCAATTCTGGTCAGGGACATGTACCTTGGTTGCAGGCTCAATCCCTGGCTCATGTGCAGGAAGCAACCAATCGATGTCTTTCTCAAATTGTTGTTTCTGTCTCTCTGTTTCTCCACCCTCCCTTCCACGCTCTCTAAAAATCAATGAAAAAATATCCTCGGGTGAGAATGAACAAAAAATAAAAATTGATCTTTTCTTTTTTTAATTAAGGTATTATATATGTACATATCTTACCATTGCCCCCCCCACCCACTCCCATACATGCCCTCACCCCCCAGAGTTTTGCGTCCATTGGTTATGCTTATATGCATGCATACAAGTCCTTCGGTTGATCTCTTATCTCCCCCACCTCTCCCTAACCTTCCTGCTGTAATTTGACAGTCTGTTTGATACTTTACTGTCTCTGTATCTATCTTTTTGTTCATCATTTTATAATGTTCTTTATTATCCATAAATGAGTGAGATCATGTGGTATTTTTCTTTCATTGACTGGCTTATTTCACTTAGCATAATGTTCTCCAATTCCATCCAGGTTGCTGCAAATGGTAAGAATTTCTTCTTTTTTATGGCAGCATAGTATTCCATTATGTAGATGTACCACAGTTTTCTGATCTAGTCATCTGCTGATGGCAACCTAGGCTGTTTCCAGATCTTACCTATTGTAAATTGTGCTGCTATGAACATAGAGGTGCATCTATCCTTTCTGATTGGTGTTTCTAGTTTCTTAGGATATATTCCTAGGAGTGGGATTACTGGGTCAAATGGGAATTCCATTTTCAGTTTTTTGAGGAAACTTCATACAGTTCTCCAGAGTGGCTGCACCAGTCTGCATTCCCACCAGCAGTGTACGAGTGTTCCTTTTTCTCCGCATCCTCGCCAACACTTTTCCTTTGTTGATTTGTT
Organism: Eptesicus fuscus; assembly: GCF_027574615.1. Lineage (NCBI taxonomy): Eukaryota > Metazoa > Chordata > Mammalia > Chiroptera > Vespertilionidae > Eptesicus > Eptesicus fuscus. Next base: position 108,757,379 of record NC_072473.1, read on the forward strand.
GATGATAGCCATTCTGACAGGTGTGAGATAGTACCACATTGTCATTTTGATTTGCATCTCTCAGACAATTAGTGACTTTGAGCATGTTTTCATGTGTCTCTTGGCCTTCCTTCTGTCTTCTTTTCAAAAGATTCTATTTAGGTCCGTTGCCCATTTTTTTATTGGATCATTTATCTTCCTTTTATTAAGTTGCATAAGCTGCCTGTAGATGTTGGAGATTAAACCTTTATCAGTGATAGCATTTGCAAATATGTACTCCCATAGAGTGGGCTTTCTTCTTGTTTTGTTGATGGTTTCTTTTGCTGTAAAAAAGCTTTTTAATTTGATGTAGTTCCATTTGTTAACTTTTTTTTTTAGCTTCCATTGCCCTAGGGGCAGTGTCAGTGAAGAAGTTCTTGTGGCATATGTCTGAGATTTTGTTGCCTGTGGATTCCTCTAGTATTTTTATGGTTTCCCATCTTATGTTTAAGTCCTGTGTCCATTTTGAGTTTATTTTTGTGTATGGTGTAAGTTGGTGATCTAGTTTCATTTTTTTTGCATGTATCTGTCCAATTTTCCCAACACCATTTATTGAAGAGACTGTCTTGACTCCATTGTATGTTCATGCCTCCTTTGTCAAATATTAATTGAGCATAGTGGTTTGGGTCGATATCTGGAACTCTATTCTGTTCCATTGATCTGTATGTCTGTTCTTGTGCTAGTGCCATGCTGATTTGAGAACAGTGGCTTTGTAATACAGCTTGAAATCCGGTATTGAGATCCCACCTACTTTATTCGTCTTTCTCAGGATTGCTGTGGCTATTTGGGGTCTTTTTTTATTCCAAATGAATTTTTGGAGAGTTCTTTCTAGGTCTGTGAAATATGCTGTTGGTATTTTAATGGGGAGTGCATTGAATCTGTAGATTGCTTTGAGTAGTATGGACATTTTAATGATGTTGATTCTACCAACCCATGAATATGGTTTGTTCTTCCATCTGTTTACGTCTTCCTCTATCTCTTTTTTCAGTGTCCTGTAGTTTTCCGCGTATAGGTCTTTTACCTCCTTAGTTAAGTTTATTCCTAGGTATCTTAATTTTTTTTGGTGCGATGGTAAATGGGATTGCTTTTTTAGTCTCTCTTTCTGTAAGTTCACTATTGGTGTATAGAAATGCCATAGATTTCACGGCGTTAATTTTGTGTCCTGGTACATTGCCAAATTCATTTATTAAATCTATTAGGTTGTTTTTGTTTGTTTGTTTGTTTGTTTTTAAATATATATTTTATTGCTTTTTTACAGAGAGGAAGGGAGAGGGATAAAGAGTTAGAAACATCGATGAGAGAGAAACATCGATCAGCTGCCTCTTGCACACCCCCTACTGGGGATGTGCCCACAACCCAGGTACATGCCCTTGACCAGAATCGAACCCAGGACCTTTCAGACCACAGGCTGATGCTCTATCCACTGAGCCAAACCGGTTTCAGCAAGTCTATTAGTTTTTTGATGGAGTCTTTCGGGTTTTTCATGTACAATATCATGTCATCTGCAAATAAGGACAGCTTTACTTCTTCTTTTACAATTTGGATGCCTTTTATTTCTTCTTCTTGTCTAATTGCAATAGCTAATACTTCCAGTACTATGTCAAACAGGAGTGGTGAGAGTGGGCATCCCTGTCTTGTTCCTGTTCTTAGGGGAAATAGTTTTAGTTTTTGCCCATTGAGTATGATGCTTGCTGTGGGTTTATCATATAGCTTTTATTATGTTGAGGTATGATCCTTCTATTCCCATCTTGTTGAGAGTTTTTATCAAGAAAGGGTGTTGGATTTTGTCAAATGCTTTTTCTGCCTCTATTGATATGACTATGTGGTTTTTATCTCTCAATTTGTTTATGTGATGTATCACGTTTATTGATTTGCGGATATTGTACCATCCTTGCATTCCTGGGATAAATCCTACTTGGTCATGGGGTATGATCTTTCTGATGTACTGCTGGATCCGATTTGCTAGAATTTTGTTGAGGATTTTGGCATCTATGTTCATGAGGGATATTGGTCTGTACTTCTCTTTCATTGTGTTGTCTTTATCTGGTTTTGGTATTAGGGTGATGCTGGCTTCATAGAAGGAGTTTGGAAGTGTTCCTTCCTCTTGAATTTTTTGGAATAGTCTGAGGAGGACAGGTTTTAGTTCTTCCTTGAATGTTTGGTAAAACTCTCCTGGGAAGCCGTCTGCCCCGGGCTTTTGTTTGCCGGAAGCTTTTTGATGACTGCTTCAATTTCTTCCATAGTTACTGGGCTGTTGAGCTGTTTTGATTCGTCCTGATTGAGCTTGGAAAGGTTATATTTTTCTAGGAATATGTCCATTTCCTCCAGGTTGTCCAGTTTGTTGGAATAGACTTGTTTGTAGTATTTTGTAACAATCCTTTGTATTTCGGCTGGGTCTGTTGTTATTTCACCTCTTTCATTTCTGATTTTGTTTATTTGGGTCATCTCTCTTTGCTTCTTGGTGAGCCTGGCTAGAGGTTCACCAATCTTGTTTATCCTTTCAAAGAACCAGCTCTTGGTTTTGTTGATCTTTTGTATTGTTTCTTTGGTCTCTATGTCGTTTATCTCTACTCTGATCTTTATTATTTCTTCCTTCTGCTTACACTGTGCTTTTCTTGTTGCTCTCTCTCTAACTCTTTGAGTTGTAGGGTTAGGTAATTTATTACCATTGTTTCTTATTTTTTGCAATAGGCTTGTAGAGCTATGAACTTCCCTCTCAGGACTGCTTTCGCTGTGTCCCATAGATTTTGGATTGTTGTGTTTTCATTGTCATTTGTTGCCATGATTTTTTTTATTTCTTCCTTGATGTCTCTGGTAACCCAGTCATTGTTTAATAGCATGATGTTTAGTCTCCATGTGTTTGATTTCTTTGGATTGTTTTTATTGTAGTTGACTTCCAGTTTTATGCCACTGTGATCTGAGAAGATGCTTGATATGATTTCTATCTTCTTGAATTTGAAGAGACTTTGCCTATGTCCTAACGTATGGTCTATCTTTGAAAATGACCCATGTGCACTTGAGAAGAATGTATATTCTGTGGCTTTGGGGTGAAATGTTCTGAAGATGTCGATTAATTCCATCTCGTCTAGTGAGTAATTTAGGATTGATGTTTCTTTGCTGATTTTTTATTTAGAGGATTTGTCCAATGGTGATAGTGGGGTATTAAAGTCTCCTACTATGATTGTATTGCTGTCAATCTCTCCTTTGATATCTTCCAGGAGTTTTTTTTTTTATGTATTTGGGTGCTCCTGTATTGGGTGCGTATATGTTTACCAGAGTTATTTCTTCTTGTTGGATTGCTCCCTTTAGTATTATGAAGTGGCCTTCGTTATCTCTTGTTATGTCCTTCACTTTGAGATCTAATTTGTCAGATATAAGTATTGCTACCCCAGCTTTTTTTCCATTTCCGTTCGCCTGGAAAACCTTTTTTCATCCCTTCACTCTCAGTCTGTATGCGTCTTTTTCTCTGATGTGGGTTTCCTGTAGACAGAGATATATGGGTTTTGTTTTCTTATCCAATCCGTTACCTTAAGTCTTTTGATTGGGGCATTCAATCCATTTACATTTAAAATTATTATTGATAGGTACTTATTTGTTGCCATTTTTATTCTATACCCCTGTGTTCCTTCTTTGTTTCCTATTTCTTTTCTTTTCTTTTTTTTCTTTTTTTTTTTTTTTTACAGCAGATCCTTTAGCATTTCTTGCATTGCTGGTTTGGTGGTGATAAATTCCCTTAGTCCTTTTTTGTCTGTGAAGCTCCTGATTTCACCTTCAATTTTTATTGATAGCCTTGCTGGGTACTGTATTCTTGGATTCAGACCCTTCCTTTGCATGACTTTGTATATTTCATTCCATTCCCTTCTGGCCTGATGAGTTTCTGTTGAGAAATCAGTTCCTAGTTTGATGGGGGTTCCTTTGTATGTAACTTTCTGTCTCTCTCTGGCCGCTTTTAAGATTCTTACTTTATCGTTGGTGTTTGCTAATTTAATTATAATGTGCCTTGGCATCGGTCTTTTGGGGTTCATTTTGCTTGGGACTCTGTGAGCTTCTTGGATTTGTGTGGGTTTTTTCTTCCCTATATCAGGGAAGTTTTCTGTCATTAATTCTTCTAACAGGTTTTCTATTCCTTGCTCAGTTTCCTTTCCTTCTGGAATCCCTATTATTCGGATTTTTTGTTTTGTTTTGTGTTGTCCCAAAGTTCCCTTAGGCTCTCCTCCTGCTTTCTAATTTTTTTTTCTAGAATCTGCTCTACTTGGGTATTTTTTTCCATCTTGTCTTCTAGCTCACTTATGCGGTCCTCTGCTTCTTCCAGTCTACTCTTGATGCTTTCTATTGAGTTCTTTACAGCAGCGATGTCATTTTTCATTTCTTCTTGGTTATTCTTCATTTCCTCTTGGTTCTTACTCATATTGTCGAATTTATCTTCCATTCTTTTCAGCCACCTTATGACCATTTCTCTGAATTCTTTCTCTGATAGGTTGCTTGCCTCTAATTCGTTTACTTCCTTTTCTGGTGATGCCTGCTTTTCTTTCCTATGGGGGCTGTTTCTTTGTCTCCTCATGGTCTCTCTTCTCTGGATGTCTGGTTATGTAGTTCTCTCTCTCCTGCGTTGATTTAAAGACACAAAATACAACACAACCAGATACAACACACAAGGCACTGAACAGAATTGTATTCACGATATTAATAACCTCCAATAAAGGTGAGCACCAGAGAAAGACAAATTAGGGGATAGGAGAGGAAGAGAAAGAGTAAAAAGAAAGAACAAAAAAAGGAGTGTGAAAATGAACTTGGGAAAAGAGAAAAAGAAAAAAAAAGTAAGAGAGACAAGAACGATACTAAGAGAGAAAAGGGGAACAAACTATATATATGGGGAGTAAACTCCAATAGAACAACCACTAATCCCAGCAAATGCCAGCAACACAAACCTGGAGATTAATATAAACTACAATGTCAACTAATATCAAGTGAGGCAAGGGAAAACAGAAGTAAAAAACAAACAAAAACAAAGCAAACAAAAGAACCAAATGAAAAAAAAAAGAATAAGCAAAACAATCTCACAAAAAGGCATAAAAATTCAATCTAATCAACATTCAAGCATACAACCACAAAAGGACAGAGAGAAAAACAATTTTTTTTGTTAAGATAGCGTAGAGAGAGGTGTGTATGGACTTGTAGCAGGGGGTTGGAAATTAGATATATAAGTAGGGTGAAATTTTAGCAGAGGGTAAACAGAAAGAGTAAGGAAAATCTAAAGCCGGAAAGGGTTAAGATAAACAGGAGACCAAAAGGGGAAAGGTTAGGAAGAGAGTGATGGCATAAGTTAGCATTGAGATAGGGTAAAACGATGGTAAAGGAAAGATGCAAATAGAATGTAGGACACTAATCCCAAAATAAAACAAGAGAAAGTCAAATGATACTTTAAAAAAAGGTAAAATAATAGTAATAATAATGCTGATTGAAAATAGAAATGTAATAATTAAAAAGGTGAAAATTAAGTGAGGAAAAAGAAAAAAATTTAGTTTCTTAAGTAAAAGATGCAAAAAATGAAAATAAAACTTTTTTAAAAAACTTAAAAAAAAATAAAAAATAAGAAGAATAAAATGTGCAGTAGTGGTGGTCATTCACTTCCTCTATTGTTCTATTTGGTACACCTGTTTCCCTCTCTGGGCAATATTACAGTTCCCTGTGTTCCACTGCTCCTCAGTGTTGTAAGCTAGTCCTGATTTTTAAGCCGGCCGTGTCTTAATTTCTTGTATTTATTTTTGATTACACCAGAGACAATTTGTGTTTCAGCCCCTGGGTGGTAGTGTTTCTGGATTGACTTCCGGGCCTCTCTTGCTTTTTTTTTTCCCTATGGCCCTCACTACCAGTTTGTGGAAGTGTGCGCCTCAGAGCTGCCTCTCCAATGGTCACTCCCAGCTCCGCTCCCCAGGTTCCGGAGAAACAACTTCCCCCTGCAGTCTCTCAGGGTATTCCCCAACTGGGTTTTCCTATGTATTGGGCTTAGTAATCAGAATCAGAAAAAGCCCAAGTGTGCAGACAGTGGGTCTGCGCGCAAGACTAAGCAGCCTGCACTCCTTTGAAATTCTTAGTCTGACCCTCCTCGTCAGATCAAAATCGTTTGCTTTTTAGAGATCCCTTCTGTTAGCAGCTCAGAAGACTCCCTTCCATATTCACGGATCATGGCAGCCCCAACAGCCGCGGACTTTTCTAGGCACAGACTTCCCCAGTCTTGCAGTTCCCACCACTCACACGTTTCTCTCTCCCGCAGCCGGGACAAGAAACCTCACCTTATCCCAGGAGAAATCTGACCTTTCCTTGGTGCAGTGAAGAGTTCCTTTGAATCGCATGTTTGCGCCGTTTGGGGACAGGTACTCTGATGCTCACAGCTGTTCAGTGTTCGCCTTATTGTGGAAAATCAGGCTCCGATAAAATCCTCCTTCCCTTGCAAGATGGCGAGGTTTCCCCCTCTGAGCCTGCAGCTCCGGGAGGGGACCCAGCAGATGTGGGTGCTGCATGGTCAGGGGACCCTGCCTAGCACTCCCCCACCTTCTCCTGGAGTTCAGCTGTCCCCTAGCTTGCTAACAAACACTCTCCGTGCGAACCTCAGCTGATCTTTCCCGCTGCTCCCGGACCAGGCTCGGAACACGTCTCCAGTTGGGAGCTTTTGTCTCCCTCCTAATTGAGAATGTCCGCCGCGTACTCAGTTGCTAGCCCTTTCTGCAGGCGCGCCTCCATACCTCTGCCTTCCACAGCTCCTGTAAGTCTCCGTGTGCTTTTCTCTTTCTTTCTAGTTGTAGAATTTCCACTCAGCCAGCCTTCCTGTGGTTCTGAATGATGTCCGTTTTATCTTTTAGTTGTAGTTTTGAAATTGTTGTGCGAGGCAGCAGTTTAGGTGTTTACCTATGCCACCATCTTGGTTTCTCCCAAAGCAATGGATTCTTATCCTTTGAGTTTGGAGGACCCATTGTACATTCTTAAAGTCATGTATGAAAATGTGGACACCAGTACTCATGATCCCTTCAAATCATCACATAGAGCCCAGGAGTTGATGCTAGCTTAGAGTGCTGGTGCCTATCAATAATTATGATTTCCATTATTAATATTTATTTCCCCAAGGCAAAAACTGAGTTGGAAGAACACAAAATATTTGAGGAAACTCTCCTTTATACTTTGAACTTAGAACCCAAATGATGTTCCTAATGCTTCTCTAGGTTTCCCATTCCTTGTCACTCATATTGAAGCAACCTCCCAGTAAGGAAGCACCGATTCTTCCAGTGGGAGAAACTTGGGCCTTGGGTGGTGGGGAGTTGTGCTGGTGTTACATGTCAGGCCATTTCAGGGACAAGTCAAACCTGTTTAGACTTTAAAACATAAGCTTGCCTTTTCTTCTCAATATACCATGATTCTTTACCAGACCACATAGGCTCCCCCACCAATGCACTCACACCCCAATCCATTAGGAGAAACAAGGTCCTTGCTGACTGAGTTTCACATTCAATCCCCAAGTCACAGTGAACACTGCTCTCCTCGCAGCCATCTGACAGCAGAGCTGCTGCTCTTAATACTATCATCCCAAGATTTTCCTCCTTTTCTCCAGCCTAAGCTTGTTATATCCTTGAGGATTCTTTAGGCTGATCATACTCTGATCAAATATTTTCTTGCAGTGCCCCACCAACACTTATCCTGGGCCTGCATCCATTCCACTCTTGTTTTGTTTCCATGTTCTCTATTTCTGGAATAGTCCTTTTCCTACAAACAAATAGCAATCACCAAACAGCCACAGGTTCCAAAAAATCACCTTAGCCTTCACTGCAAAGAGAAGCTAATTCCAGTACACATAGAACAAGTGAGAAGATTATAGGAAAAAATTGTGCAAGATACAAATATTACTGAACTTTCAGATGAGAGGAATTTCCAACAAAATAGCTAAAGCTGGGAGTGGCTAATCAAATCATAACCAACAAAAATCTACTCAAGGGCATTTTGTAACCCTTTCCTATGTGTATACTTTTTTTTGGATGAACTTTATTCAAAGTCATCTGAAAAAGACTACAAGTACCAGAACCTTATAAATTGGACTTTCCTGGGTTTAACTACTTTTTTAAAGCAGGAGAAATACTGTACCAGTTCACAAAAACAAGAAATATGTTGACAGTTGCTTTATTCTGCGTGAAACTTGCCCCTTTTTATTTTTTGGAGATTAAGAAAGGAGAATGACGGGACAACCGCACTGGTTTTAATTTGCAACCCCTCCCAACCCTGTTTGCTGCAATGAAACCTAGCAGGTCTCATAAATAACCTGACGGAGCCCCAAAACCATGACACAGACCATTGTAAGTAGCACTTGAATGAAGTGGTAGAAAAGGGGAAATTGGGAAGCATCTTGCTGGTGCTACCCTCTGATCCTTTTGACATTTTCTGCACTGTGCCTGGGCCCTCTATTCATGAAATTGTTTGGAACAACTGACAAATTTAAGTGCTAGCCCTCCTGGAACAACTGCACCCTAACAGTATCCACAAGGTGAGGCTCCATGACAGAATTTCTGGCTTCTGTGGGGAGAGAATCAACCTCAGTCCTGGTAGCTTGCTACTGCACGACCCTCAGGTTCAAGTCATTTTAACTCCCTGGGTTTCAGTTTCCTCCTGTCTAACATGGGGATGATAACAGTGCCTACTTCAGAATGCTGTGAAGATGAGGCAAGGCTGGTGAAGCCCTAAGTGCAGTGCTGGGCATATTGTCAGTGCTCAATAAATGGTAGATATGAGGAGGGAGAGAAGAGGGAGCAATAGGAGGGCACAGAGAAAGAGAATGAGGAAGAGCGAGAGTGGCATGAAGGCCTTGGGTTCCACTGGAAAGAAGGGGCCTGGGAGCAAGTGTCTCTGTCCTTCCCCTGCCACTGTCCCTTTCAGAGCCCAACTCAAGACTTGTTTGCTGAAACTGCTCCCATACTCACAGGTGTGCTGTCCTGTGCACCTGGGTGAAATGTTGCTCTCACTTCTTGCAATTACCAAATTGCTTTAAGGAGAATGCAGTATATTTTTCAAATGAAGCCTGCGCTTGTGTTTGCATATGGTGAATTTAACATTTAGAAGATGATGAGCTTATTCACTAAATATGTATGTTTGGATCCATTTGTCATAGCCTCCCTCGCAGATGCCTTTCCCCCTCCTGTTGCTGTGAGCTCCAGAAGCAGACCAGGCAGTGGGATATGAAAATGTGTGTTATTGGTCTACTTGGACCCAAAAATTATTTACAGAGCACAGGATTTACAGTCAGAATAAAAAATTTAACAGAAATGGGCAAATCTTAGATATTCTTTATGTATACAAACCTCCTTTCCAACAGTTATGAAAGGACATTTTAAACTTTAAATGAAAGCCCTGTTGAGGGTACGTTCTCAACGCTAACTTCCATCAAACTGTCAATTTAGGGGAAGAGTGTCAAATAAGAATTGCCACATTTGGGTCCTGAAATCTCCTCAATAATGCTATGACTTTGGAAGTAGACAAGGGTCCATCTTTGCACCATTTGTTTACTCTCCTCCTTGTGCATCTGATGACAAAGCATAAGCTGGTAACATACACTGAGGTATAGAATTCAACCAAGGTCAGGTCAACTTGAACAGTTCTGTACAGAAGTCCAACTTTAAATTCTACCCTCCATAGAAGTAGTCCCCCTCCTGCAGCTGCTCTCCACCAGCTGCCCAGCCAGCTGTCATTTGGCCAAAATTACCCCCACCTCAGGGTCCCCTCTGTATACTACTTGTGGCTCATTTGCTGACACACTAGCTGGAATTGACCACATTGGAAATTAGCTCTGGTTTTCACCAATTTTTTTTATTTTAATAATAAGGGGTATAGATACCCCTCCCTTTCAGCATGTGTGAAATGAGATAAAACAAAACCTTGCTGAGTCAGACCCCACAAACCAGACTGAGCCAGAGATTATGTGAATGTGGAACCAATCAAGAAGTTACACGTGTTAGAAAGGACTGGCTGTAAGCCAGTGAGAGAAAGACAAGAACCATATGATTTCACTCATATGTGGAATATAATGAACAAAATAAACTAAGAAACGAAATAGAAACAGACTCATAAAGAACAGACTGAGAGCTCTCAGAGGGGAGGGGGTTGTGGGGCTGAGTGAAAAAGATGAAGGGATTAAGAAAAAACTCATACTAGTAGACACAGACAACAGTATAGTGATTACCAAAGGGAAAGGGGGATGGGGGAGGTAGAAGAGGAGATGGGGGGAGTAAATGATGATGGAAGGAGACTTGACTTTGGGTTGTAATCACACAATACAATGTACAGATGATGTGTTATAGAATTGTACACCTGAAACCTATATAATTTTATTAACCAATGTCACCCCCAATAAATTCAATAAAAAATACAATAAAAATATATAAAAACTGGCTTACCAGTTTTCTTTAAAATATATATACTTAAATTTTTTAATCACATCACATAAGGTGGAATCCTCACATTCTCTCTTTCCAATACTTGTTTTTATTCTTCTTTTGGAGATGTTTTGCCTGCTTTTTGTGTCATTTGTAGAATTTGTGGATAACAGGAGTTTGGGTATGAAATTGAGACTGGGAGCTCACAGGGAGCCAAAGGTAAGAAATCAAGAATGCAGGATTCACTATGCTTCTATGGTGAGAGGTTGTCACACAGGCAATTACTATATATTAATTTTCCAGCAATGTAGTTTGAAAATCAGCACATTAAATAAAATATTTAACACCCAGGAAAAGCCAAATGCACATTGTGCATATGTGTCCTTAAGTGGTATTTTTATGGAAGGAAACCTTATTCAAAACAAATGTCAGAACAGAGTTGAGCTTATGAAAGGCACTGAGAAACCACCACACATAAGATTTTGTTTTTGTTTATTTTTAACATTTTTTTCTTTTTATTAAATTTATTGGGGTGATGCTGGTTACCAAAATTATACTGGTCTCAGGTGCACAATTCCACAACACATCATCTGTACACTATTTTGTGTGTTCACCACCCAAAGTCAAGTCTCCATCCATCACCATTTATCCCCCATACCTTCTTCCACCTCTCCCATCCCCCTCACCCTGACAATCACCACACTGTTGTCCACGTCCATGAGTTTTTTTTCTCTTTTGCTTAATCCACCCCTGACACCCAGTCCCTCCACAACTCCTTCACACACAGCTCTTAAACTGCTCACTATCTATGAGTCTGTCTCTATTTTGCTTGTTACTTCATTTTGTTCTTTAGATTCCACATATGAGTGAAATCATATAGTACTTATCCTTCTCTTACTGGCTTATTTCACTTAGCATAATGTTCTCCAGGTCCATCGATGCTGTTGCAAATGTTAATATTTCCTTCTTTTTTTTTTACAGCCCAATTGTATTCCATTGTGTAAATGTACCACAACTTTTTCATCCATTCATCTTCTGATTGACACTTGGTCTGCTTCCAAATCTTGGCTATTGTAAATATCATTGCAATGAACAAGGGGTGCATATATTCTTTCCAATTAGTGTTTCAGGTTTCTTCCAATAAATTCCCAAAAGAGGAATTGCTGGGTGATAAGAGAGTTCCATTTTTAATATTCTGAGGAACCTCCATACTGCTTTCCACAGTGGCTGAACCAGTCTGCATTCCCACCAACAGTGCACAAGGGTTCCCTTTTCTCCACATCCTCGCCAACACTTATTCTTTGTTGATTTATTGATGATAACCATTCTGCCAGGTGTGAGGTGATATCTCATTGTGGTTTTAAAATGCATCTCTCTGATTATTAATGACATTGAGCATCTTTCCATATATCTATTGGCCATCTGTATGTCCTCTTCTGAGAAGTGTCTACTCAGGTCCTTAGCTCATGTCTTCTTTTGTGTGCTTTTAAATCTTCACCCAAGGATATTTTTTCCATTGATTTTTTTAGAGAGAGTGGAGGAAAGGAAGGAGGGGAAAAGAGAGAGAGAGAGAGAGAGAGAGAGAGAGAGAGAGAGAGAGAGAGAGACATCAATTGGTTGCCTCCTGCACGTGCCCTGACCAAGGCGAGGGATGGAGCCTGCAAACGAAGTATGTGCCCTTGACCAGAAATAGAACCAGAGACCCTTTGGTCTTTGGGCTGATACTCTAACCACTGAGATAAACTAGCCAGGGCCTTAGCCCATGTTTTAATTGGATGGTTTTTCTGTTGTTGAGTTGTATAAGTTCTTTATAAATTTTGGATATTAACCCCTTATTAGATGTATCAGCAAATATGTTCTCCCATTCAGTGGGTTGATTTTTTTCATTTTGTGAATGGTGTCCTTTGCTGTGCAAAAACTTTTTAGTTTGATATAGTCCCATTTGTTCATTTTCTCTTTTGTTTCCCTTACCAGAGGAGATATATCTAATAAAATATTGCTACAAGAAATGTCTGAGATTTTACTGCCTACATTTTCTTCTAGGATTTTTATGGTATTGAGTCTAACATTTAAGTCTTTGATCCATTTTTAGTTTATTCTTGGTCTGGTGTAAGAAGGTGGTCTAGTTTCATTTTTTTGCAAATATCTGTCCAATTTTCCCCATAAAAAGCATAATCCTCAGCCTCAGTACCTTCCATGCCTGTTCAATGTTTGTGTTGCCCCACCTGTTTAGACAGATGTCCTCACTCCTTTGCTCATCATTCATGGCAAAACCTGGTAGTCATATTGCTTACATGTGTGAAATTAAAAATGGATGTTGACTAGTGGATCCATCATCTGACACCATGCTTGATCTAAGGACAAGAAGGAATCTCACACAGACGGGTAGGTTTTTATCTGGATATACCTTGAGGAGCATCTGAGACCAGCAATAGAATGTCTTATGCCCACAGCTGAGAGATTTAATTGCTCTGAACCCAAAGTGGGAAGCCCTGTCTGGATATCTTGAAAGAGGCTTGAAGGGTATTGAATGTAACCTGTGCAAAGGGAGATAGAGAGAAGTTGTGGAAGCATACTCAGGAAATATTTGTCATGACTCTCGTGTCTTTTTCTCCCTTCCTAGATGCCTGCTTGCCAACTCTCTTTTTTCATTCATTTGTACATACATTCCTCAAGTATTTACTGAACACCTATTTCAGGCATAAGCCTGGGCTAGCCAGGGCAGGAGTATACAGAAGACATTTGTTTTCTCCTCTCCCTCCCAGTGGGTCTTCTCTCCTTCTCTCTTTCCCCATAATTCAGTGGTAACAGGGGTAGGTGGACATCCAAAATGTATCCCTGTAGGAGACATCTGCGCCAGGAATTTCCACAAGCCCCTGAGAAGAGTGGCAGATTGATGGGACACTAATTGGGATTAACAAGGGGTGGAGGGAGGTGGAGTGCAAGGAATCCTGAAGCAAGGCTGTTTGCCCAAACCTATTCTATAGTTCCCATTTATCAGGTATTTACTCTGTGCCAGACCCTGTACGTGCGCTTTCTCATACCTCATTCAATCCCTCAATCCTATGAGGTAGTTAGTATAACTAGCCCAGTTTTATATGAGGAAACTGAGGCCAGGAGGGGGAAGTGACTTGCCCAATGTCACATAACGAGGAAGTAACAGAGCCCCAATTCAGAGCTGGGTCTGTATATTTCCAATGCCAGGCATTTTTAAAAAAGAAAACCTCAAATATGTTTTGAATGTAAACAAAAAATAGATTAGGAACTTCTCCAAGGTGCTATGGACCCTGTTTCAATTTGGTTTAATTAAGAACTTATGTGTCAGGAACTGTACAGTTTTACACTCATGGTCTCATTTAATCATCATAAGATCCCTGTGAAGTACATCATCATCACTATCATCATCATCATCATCCTCATTTTACAAATGAGGAAAACAATGCTTAGAAAGTAATATGCCCATGGGTAGCAACTAGTAAAAGCAATACAGTTTCATTCCAGGTCTCTCAGACACATCAAAGCCACTCAGCTAGTAGGATATCCTGCCTTAAGCCCTCCAGTACCTCATTATTTTGAAGAGTCTTTGCTCACACTTTCTACTCACCTCTTTTCTGCCCACAGAAGTGTATCCATATAAATCTCATCCACTTCTGTTCTATAAGGCGACTTCAGTCATTGTCTCCTACAAAAGCTTTTCACCAAGAATGCTTATCCCCAATATCCAATTATCCAAACCTGGATGTCCCAAGGATATTACTAGCACCAAATTTCTAATCCCCCTTATAAGTCCATGGACTCATAAGAAGACAGAGTAAAACCATAAATCATTAGGAATAATAAATGCTACTAAAAACTTGATTTTTTAAAAAATACTCCCCAGGTCTACAATCTCCCACAAGCAAAATCTCTAAAAGAAAGGCACAAGAGAAGTTCTCCTCCCTGAAAATTAGTTCATTTTATAAATAATGACAAGGTGTCCCTTTTGAAACTGTTGCTTATTCAGCAATTCATAATTTAAATGTACATTACTGGTAAGTGTTGTGTTCTGAATGGCCATATATACCCCTTGATAAAGACAGTCCTCCCTATTTCGTTAATCAAAGAAGAAGGAATATCTCCCTTATGTCCCAATCCCCTGTCTGGGGTTATGCCCTTTGAAGACTTGCTCTATTTCAGCTCCTGCCTAATGTAATCAGAAAAAAATTACTCTGAACAATTCATAGAATGAGCACCTGCTTCAGTTATTGCCCCAATGTGAACACTCTAATCTCTGAGGTTAGGAGAGGTTCTCTTTCCATGCAAAATAGTCAGCCCCTTCTAATAGGTCAGCACTGCTGGTTTTAATACCCCAGTCTTGATTTCTAACAGGTGGGCACGACAGTTGTTCAACTCTTATTATGTGCCAGAGCATGGCTTAAACAATGCAAGATTCTTCATAAAGAGTCTGAGAGAATGCCAGATGGTATTCTGGGGAAAATAAGTTCAGTTCCTTTCCCCAGCATCTTGCGCTAGTGACTTTGACAAGGAAAGAAAAGTGAAAGAAAAGTGTCCAGCCCTGCAGCTTTTTTTATACTTACTAAGTAGCCAGTTTTTTTCAAGTGAACACTTTTGTCAGGGCACTAGGGCTGCACAGCTCTGGCTGTTTAGAACTTGGTATTAACGAAAAAATACCTACTGATTCTACCACTTGGCTATCTCTTCCATTTGGAGTTTCACAAACATCCAGGCTTGGTAAATGCAGCCCAGCATTCTTTCTAAAGATATAACAGAATCAGAAAGAGAGACAATCTCTGTCCTTGGGGTGGAATTAGAAATATGTGATTCACCACTTTTGTGACAAACGTAAGTTTGAGAATGCCTGGGACCCCTTTTCCATTCAGAAAGATTTATTGGGTGAGCTTGCAGCCCACTCTTCATAGTTTGGGGTTGCCATATTTGGTGGCTTTGTACAGAAGCCATACACATTTTCCTTGTCAAAATAGATTGGGAAGGGCTGAATATACAGTGTGTCCTGAGTTTCATTATGTTCTGGGTATGCATTCAGCTTATGGAATAAATGTGTTACATATAAATCAGGAATGACTGCTTTCTCTCAAGAAGTCTAAAATATAAGGAGTGATAAAATATAAACAGTGATCTGGAATAATCTTCTCTGAGTGCCTCTGAATTTCTGTCTCTCATTTATTTCCTCTCTTTTTCTTGATTTCCTCTGCCTGTAAAACTATTAATTTCCCCATCTCCTTATCACTGAGACTCTGATCCACATAAACAATCTATGCCTCTTTTTTATGTCTTTTTAAAAATGCCTTCAACATGTTTACTTTCTTAGCATTGACATACATTACAGAGAAAACTATGGAATATCCATGAACATGGCAGATGCTTCCAATCCTGTCTTGCCACTTACTAGCTTTGTGTCTTTAGTGAGTTTTCTAACCTTTCTGATCTTCAATTTCTTCTTCTATAAAATGGGACAAGTAATAACAGTATCTACTACAGGGGAGAAACCAAGATGGTGGTATAGGTAAATTCCTGCACTCGCCACATCACACAACTACATCAAAATTACAACTAAAATACAAAACAACCATCATCCAGAACTGATGGGAAACTGGCTGAATGGAAGTCTTATAACTAGAGAAGTAAAGAATAAAGCACACTGAAACTGGTAGGAGGTGCGGAGGCGCAGAACGGACTGGTCTGGCACCCACATGGGCCACTTTTTTAATCAGAAGGGAGATAATCTATGTGGAGGCCACCTGGAGGAGCAAGGGGTCCCAGCCCCACACCAGACCACCAGACCAGGGCCCCAGAGTTGGGAAAAGAAGTCTGCGTAACTACAGGCTGCAAAAACCAGTGCGGATTGGAGGTCAGTGACACAGAGGCTGCTGGAGACCCAGCTGTTCCTCTTAAAAGGCCGGCACCACAAACTGAACTTATAAGGTCCTGCTTCCTCTGAGCTCCAGTACCAGAGTAAGGCGCTGGGGCACACATTTGTCTGGCATTGAGGCAGGAACTTGGAGGTGGCTTTCTCCCAGACAGGGGTGCTCACAGGGATCATTGTTCCTGTGCTGGGACCTCTCCTGTCCTAGGGCTGACTGGCAGCCATTTCTGTTTGCTCCACCCTGGTGATTCCCTAAGACCCCACCTCATCCAACTTACAACCCCACCCAAGCTGCCTGCAGTGGCTTTTGCATATGAATGGTCTGTCCTTGAAAATTCCAACAAGCTGCATCTGGGTCAGGGAGCCCCAAACCTATCAATAAAAGGCCCAAGACCTGGCACCACCACCAGCCTTCCTTGTTTCATAGTTGGGCCTCGTCTGGGCACTTCCAAACACAATACAAAGAGAAGGAATCTGCAGATCTCTCTGTAGCTCCTGCTGGGTGGCCCCAGACAGTGGCTGACTTTGCAGCTCCCTGGAGACCCAAGAGCCAGTGTACCCAGTGGTCAGTGTTAGACCATACCAAATTACAACTCTACACATCCATAAGCAACACACTCAAGGGGCAGACTCAGTGAGCACCAAATCCCCACTGAAGCAAGTCCTGCTCCATAGGGGAGTCTCTTGCATAGCAGTTCTCCCACTGTCGGTGCAGCTGGTCCTCACAGCAAATTGGCCTGGAGGTCAATTCCTCCCAGTGACACCAACAGCAATCAAGTCTCAACTACAACAAGACTGTGCTCGCAGCCCACAAAGGAGTACACCTAGAGTTCCCAGCTCAGATGGCTAGGGAGGCTGAGCCACTGGGCCCTATAGGACACCTACTACACAAGGCCACTCTACCAAGTCAAGGAGCATAGCAGCTCTACCCAGTACATAGAAACAAACACAGGGAAGCTGCCAAAATGTGGAGACAAAGAAACATGTCACAAATGGAAGAAAACAAACTACTGGATATAGAGTTCAAAACCACAGCTATAAGGTTACTCAAGAATCTTCTAGAAACCTCCAAGGAACTTAGTGAGACTTTCAAGGATCTTAGTGAGAATGCCAAACACATGGAAAAGGACCAGTCAGAAATTAAACATACACTGACTGAAATAAAGAATAATATACAGGTATCAACAGTAGAGTAGAGGATTCTGAGAATCAAATCAATGATTTGAAATATGAGGAAGCAAAAAACACCCAACCAAAAGAGCAAAAAGAAATGAGTCGAAAAATATGAAGACAGTGTAAGGAACCTCTTGGACAACTTCTAGTGTACCAACATTCACGTTATGGAGGTGCCAGAAGAAGAGAGAAAGCAAGATATTGAAAATCTATTTGAAGAAATAGTGACAGAAAACTTTCCCTAGTGAAAGAAATAGACTTACATGTCCAAGAAGCACAGAGTCCCAAATAAGAGGAACCTAAAGAGGACCACACCAAGACACATCATAATTAAAATTCTGAGGGCTAAAAACAAAGAGAGAATCTTACAAGCAGCAAGAGAAAAACAGTAGTTACCTACAAGGGAATGCCCATACGATTGTCAGCTGATTTCTCAACAGAAACTATGCAAGCCAAAAGGGAGTGGCAAGAAATATTCAAAGTGATGAATAACAAGAACCTACAACCAAGATTATACTACCCAGAAAAGCTATCATTTAGAATTGAGGATCAGATAAAGAGCTTCACAGACAAGAAAAAGCTAAAGGAGTTCATCCACCAAACCAGTATTATAGGAATGTTGAAGGGTATTCTTTAAGAAGAGGAAGAAGAAGAAAAAGAAAAAGATAAAAAACAACCAAATGGCAACAAATACATACCTATCAACAATTGAATCTAAAAATCAAAATAAACGAATAAAAAATCTAATGAAAAGAATAAAATGGTGAATGGAATAGCATCAGGGGCATGGAAATGGAACAGACTGACGATTCTCAAAGAGAAGGGGAGTAGGGGCGGGAAGAGATTAAACAAAGATCTTATATGCATACTAGAGGATTCATGTACTGGTGGGATCCCTCAGCCTAGCTGTGGGGATTGGGCTGAAACCAGCTCTCTGACATCCCCCAAGGGGTCCTGGATTGCGAGAGGGTGGTTCTCAGGTGACACACCCCAGAATCGGGCTCCCTCCTCTCCAGTTCCGGGTGCATCGCCCGAGAACAGCAGCTGCCAAGTCACTGCAGCTCAGCAGCTCCTGCATTGAGCGTCTGCCCCCTGGTGGTCATTGAGTATCATAGCTACCAGTCGGACGGTCACTTACACTTTTATATATATATATATATATATATATATATATATATATATATATATATATATATATAAAAGCCTAAGCAACCTTTATGACCAAACTACCGGAACGACCAGTCAACCAGTCGCTATCATGCGCACTGAATAGCATGCTCAATGCAGGAGCTGCCCCCTGGTGGTCAATGCGCTCCCACAGGCAACCTCCCATGGCCCCTCCCCCCCTGGCTGGCTGGCTCCCATCGGCCCCTGGTGCTAAACCATTCGCAGAGACCTGCTTCTGGGTTGGGGTTTCGTACATAGCAGAGCAGCTCTCTTGATGCAAACTATTGAAAGTCAGCCCTCAACACAAGGGTTTGTCTCGCTCCTGTCCTCTCCCTTTCCTGGGAGCCACCTGCCTGCCACAGTGGTGGCACAGCAGCATGGGAAGGAGGAGGGGGAGAGGCGGGGAGCCACGCAGTGGTGGGGCACTGACGGCAGCAGCAGCATCTGTTCCTTCCATGCCCAGCTCAGTGACCATCACCTCCTCTCCACACCCACCAGGACCTTCGGGCCCTAGGCTGGGACGGGGAACCAGGGGTGGGTGGCAGCGAACACAGGCCCTTTCCCAGGGGGGCCGAGGGCTGGCTCCCTCCTTGGGGTCAGCGGCCAACCTCCCACAGTCCCTCCCCCCACCAGCCAACCTCCTGCGGTTCCCCTCCCCTGTGCACAAATTCATGCACTGGGCCTCTAGTATATATAGATATGCATTACCTATGGACATAGACAAGAGGCTGGCAAAGGCCTGGGGTGGGGCGGGAACCAGGTGGAGGGAGGCGATGGGAGAAAAAAAGAGGGACATCTGTAATAATCTCAACAATAAAGATTTTTATTTTTTTTTTTTTTAGAAAAAGAAACAATGTGATGTTACTAAAATATGTTAAGACCAAAATAGAGGCATCAGAGAAACGCCCCTGTGGGCACCAGTATCTGTGACCACGGAAGTCAGATCTGATGAGAGTCCGTGCCCATCAGTGCTGTGAGGGGGACTAGCAGGTCCATGACCCTGCTTCTGTGCCAGGCAGAACTGCATTTGGATCCCTGTCCCATCATACCCTGATTGTAAAACCATGGAAAAGCCCTAGCTGGTTTTCTCAGTGGATAGAGCATCAGCCTGCAGACTGAAGGGTCCCAGGTTCAATTCCAGTCAAGAGCACATGCCCAGGTTTTGGGTTCGATCCCCAGTGCGGGCATGCAAGAGGCAACTGATCAGTGATTCTCTCTCATCACTGATGTTTCTCTCTCTCTCTCCCTCTCTGAAATAAATAAAAATATTTTAAAAAATAAAATAAAATTGGCTTTCACCACCTAGGAGAGGAAGATAACATTTCTGAGCCATCTTATTAAAAGAAACAAAAACAGTATCTACTACACGGGGCTACTCTGAGGATTAAATGAGATATTGCACATAAAGCCCCTAACACAGTGCCTCAATAATGTTTTTTTTTCGTTCCTTCCTTCTTCAGGGGAATTTCAGTTTCTAGAGTTAGACAGCTGCCTATGATGAATGGCCTTGTCTAATGAGTGGGCTTGGCTTTTATCTTTGATCTCATAACATAAGAGTAAAAAGGAAACTTTTAAAAGGAAGATGGGACAGAGAAAGCACACACTAAACACTCAACTGGTGTCTTACTGGGTCTGCCCTCTCTCTGGCCTATGAATACTTCATTCTTCCCCTTATTTTTTTCAACTCTTGGGCTCTTCTAAAAACCTTGGTTCCTGCTCCTCACTGCCATTTGCCATCTTAGAGCTTCTCTCAGCTTTTCCCAGCTGTGGGAGGCTGCTCCAAGAGGCCATCTGTACTTTGGTTTGTTCAACTCCCTTGGCTGAGTTTGAGAATCACTTCTGCTTCCTCTCCTAAATAACTGCCATCAGACACTGAAGAAGTTGCCATGTGTCTTGGAGCAGTAGTCCATAGGTCAAGCCACTTTAGGATTTTCCCTTTCTTTCCACAATGATTAACTCAGAATAATGTCTTGCGATTTTGTATACATTGTAAAAGGAGAGAGAAGTCAGGCAGGTTGGAGGGAAGGCCTGAGGCCCAAAATGACTTATTCAGCCTTGATTTTGGCAAAGACTCTGCCTGCTGGGCCCCCATTTCCCCAGTTTAACATGTGATCCCTGTCTTTGGGGAACTTATGGAATAACTATAAGGATTAGGGGGGCTCTCTATATAAGTAAAGATATCCAAATTTTTTTAAATGCTTTATTTTTGAGTTGTTGCCATATGTGACCCATATATGTTCAAACAAACATAAAAATCTTTAGATTCTGCAATTGCTTAAAACATTGCAAAAAGCATGAACATAAAAAGTCATTACTACTACTTCTTTCTAGGTTAGATAAAAAAGATGTATACTTTTGAGCATGCTCCTAACTATAGCTGTGCTAGGGCCTTCACTGACAGTAGTTTCAAGGAGCAGAGCCCTGGCCTTTGTAGTCCAGTGCAAGAAGTATGTAAAAAGAACCCCCCACACCCTGAGTACAGGGCTTCCGGAGATCATGCTGCTTAGAAAAGCCATACCATTTAGAGACCATGGAAAAACTTCAAGGATCAAAGGAGATATTAGGGGAAAGTACAGCCTATTATGGGGATCGCTATATAAAGAAAGATATCCTATTATTTAGAGCTAGGCAGTAAGCCCCATTCTGAGTACAGGTAACCCATCTGCTTTTTGAAAGTTCACTTTCTGCTACTTCGCTTTTATGAAAACTTACATTAGTACCAGTTTTCCCTAACCTTAAGAAATATGAAGATGATTTTTGCTTTCACTGGGGAAAAGAAGACAAAAATACGATAGCATTCCGTGTTTGTATTGCTGCACACACTCAAGCAGTCAGATGGCCCTTTCTAGCTCCTTCCCCAGGAACCACACTCAGCATGTCAACATCAAGCCACCATAGCTTTGAACTCTGTGAACATCTGCACTTTATATTGATTTACTTTGTGCATTCATTAGCAACATGTGTCCTAAGGTATTGATTCTTTGCTTTGGCTAGTTCAGCTTACCAAAGGTTTCATAGGAATGCTCTACTTTCAGATAGCGAAGGAAACCAGTATTTTCCTCTATTTCATGATGCACCCTCCCTTCTCCCCCTTGTAATTACCACCATTATCACTAAGTTCCAGTCACAACAATAATCTGGCTGAGAGTTTGGTCCCTATTAGACAGTATTATACAGTCTTATATCTATTAGGAAGACTTAAATAGATAACTTATGCATGTGTGCATGATGTGAGTGTGTTCTTCCATACCTGTGTACTTAATATATGTGCTAATTATAAACACAGTAGAGGCCCGGTGCACGAATTTGTGCATGGGTGTGGTCCCTAGGCCTGGCCAGTGATCAGGGCTGATCAGGGCCAGGCTGATCGGGGCCTGCTGGCTTGGGGGAAAGATAGGGCATGGGAGGTTGGCTGCTGGCCCCAAGGAGGGAGTTGGCCCTCGCCCCCCTGGGAAAGGGGCTATATCTGCTGCCACCCACCCCCAGTTTCTGGTCCCAGCCCAGGGCCCAAAGGCCCTGGCGGGGTTGGGAGAGGAGGCGATGGTTGCCAGGCCGGGCACAGAAGGAACTGACGCTGGACACCGACACCACTGGCCAGCCGCAGGAGGTTGGCTGTGGGAGCGCACTGACCACCAGGGGGCAGCTCCTGCATTGAGCGTCTTCCCCCTGCTGGTCAATACGCATCATAGTGATTGGTTGACCGGTCATTCTGGTCATTCCAGTCATTCCGGTCGTTCAGTAGTAACGGTCGCTTAGGCATTTATAGATAGATGATAGATTAGATAGATAGATGATAGATAGATAGATAGATAGATAGATAGATAGATAGATAGATATAGATTATTATACACATTATGAACACATTATGAATTATGATATATTATGAACACATACATAGGAGCACACACAAAAAATTCTTTGATAAAACCTTAAAGATCCTCTAGCTTCCTGCATAGGATCGGAATTCCATCTCCAGCCATCCTGACAAGTCACCATCCAGCCTCTCTACCTGAATACCTGCAGAAATCCAAGGAAACTCAGTTCCGTACCAGGCTTCTTTGTTCATTTTTGGACAACTTTTAGAGTTAAGTCTCCCTGATATCACACTAAAATCTAATTCCCTAATTCAATTTCTCCTGTAGGCATCAAATACCAGCACCCATACCCCTTTTCACCATCCTCTTTCTTTTTAACTTTTTGTCTCCATTCTTTGTTGTCTTATCTTTCTAATTCCAAATGGAATTTTAAGGATATAGTAAGACATGGAGTCAGAACATTAATAGTTGCAAGCTCTTGTCTCAGGAAGGAGACATGTGTGTATATTCAATCTGTGGGGAAATATATATTTATTAGTTTGCTAGGGTTGCTGTACAAATTACCACAAACTGGGTGGCTTAAAACAACAGAAATTTATTCTCTCATAGTTCTGGAAGCTAGAAGTCAAAAATCAAGATGGCAACAAGGCCCTGCTCTCTCTGATGGCTCTAGGAGAGGATCCTTCTTTGCCTTTTCTAGTTTCTGGTGTTTGCTGATAATCCTTAACATTCTTTGGATTCTAAATGCATCACTAGTCACATGGCTCTCTTTTCCCTGTGTCTTCACATCATCTTCCCTCTGTGGGTGTCATTGTGTCCAAATTTCCCTTTTTTGTTAAGACACCAGTAGGATTACAGACCACCCTAATGCCCTCATTTTAATTTGATTATCTCTTTTTTAAAATATATTTTTATTGATTTCAGAGAGGAAGGGAGAGGGAGAGATAGAAACATCAATGATGAAAGAGAATCATTGATCGGCTGCCTCCTGCACACCCCCTACTGGGGATCAAGCCTGCAACCTGGGCATGTGCCCTTGACCGGAATCAAACCTGGCACCCTTGAGTCTGCAGGCCAATGCTCTATCCACTGAACCAAACAGGCTAGGGCTTGATTACCTCTTTAAAGACTGTATCCCAAATAAGGACACATTCTGAGGTTAGGACTTAAACGTCTAAATTTTGGTGGACACAATTCAACACGTTTAATATATTTAAATGTGTATATTATATATGTGTAAATACATACATATTTGCATCCAAATGATGTAAATTCAAAGTCTTGGCCCTTGAGAAAAATTTCAGAAATGAGCACTTTATTTTTTCTTTGTTAATGGGAAGATGGGTTGTCAGTGGTGAGGAGACCTACTCTTTTTGTTGTTTATATATATTTTAAAATAAGTATTATATATCACATATGTGTATATTATCAGATTTTTAATATTATTTGTACATTATATATTTTTAAAATATTTACATATTATAATATGCAAATTATGAACACAATTTCAACCTATTATGTATATAGTTTAACCAAATACTAATTGTATGAAGAAGGTACCAAGCCAACATTTTGCCCCAAATATTTTGATATTGCTAGGATAAGCTTTCACACCCAAAGTCAAACCTTTGTCATATAAAAGATGCAGGCAAGAGAAGAGGCGAGTGATATTTACCAGTGAAATTCAATAGAATATGTGTAGATGGGGTCAACTTCAAAGCATTTTGGGGAGCACTCAGGTTGGGGGATGTTGAAACAAAATCCGAAGTTGGCCTAGATTGACAGAGCAGAGAGCCAAGCCCAGAGTGAGCCAACTGTCAACTTGTAGCAGGGGAGATTTAACCCATCTTTCCTCCAATTTCCCAGGAAACTCTGGTATTTTTGGATTTCTACTTCTGTGCTTGGAACTGGTAGTAGGCATGTAGATGTGCTCTAAGGAGGAACAAATAGACAACCTATGGTTTTGGTTCCTCCTAGCTCAGGGAATCCATCCACAGGAAACTTCAGGGGCCATATCCATTTGCTTCAGTGAACCTGGTAACTCCAGCAAGCCCCTTCTAAGCACACCATCATTCCTCACTACCTTGTGAACCTGAGGCTTTTGATTCTGAGGACACCATGTCTCTCAGTTGCCTGGACTTGGTCTGGTAGGATCTGGGACTTTCTACTTTCTTCCCACATAAAGCCAGACCAGAGGAGAGTTGCACCTTGTTTTCTCTGTAGAAATTGACTTAGTTTGCTCGCCTGAGACTCTATGGCAGAATCCAGACATACTAACACTTGTATTTGGTTGCTTGACAGAAAGAGGATTTTGACCAGGGCTGAGGGATTAGTATAAGGATTGCTGGCTCCATTTGGAGTTACTGGCTAAGAGCTAATCGACAAGGCAGTGGGTACCACTGGGCTGGCCAGACATATAGCCCATGGCATCTGTGAGCCAAGTAGGCAGGCAAGTGGGCAACTAGGCCTGCTGGGACCCTTGACAAGGAACCTGAACTTTCTTTTTTTTAATTTAATAAATCTTTATTGTTCAGATTATTACACTTATTCCTCTTTTTTCCCCCCATAGCTCCCCTCCACCTGGTTCCCATCCCATCCTCTTCCCTTACCTCCCCCCCCCCGCACTGCCCTCATCCATAGGTGTACAATTTTTGTCCAGTCTCTTCCCGCACCCCCCACTCCCCTTTACCCCTGAGAGTTGTCAGTCCACTCCCTTTCTATGCCCCTGATCCTATTATATTCACCAGTTTATTCTGTACATCAGATTTTTAATTCACTTGATTTTTAGGTTCACTTGTTGATAGATATGTATGTGTTGTTCATAATTTTTATCTTTACCTTTTTCTTCTTCTTCCTCTTCTTAGAGAATACCTTTCAGCATTTCATATAATACTGGTTTGGTGTTGATGAACTCCTTTAGCTTTTTCTTATCTGTGAAGCTCTTTATCTGACCTTCAATTCTGAATGTCAGCTTGGCTGGGTAGAATACCCTTGGTTGTAGGTTCTTGCTATTCATCATTTTGAATATTTCTTGCCACTCCCATCTGGCCTGCACAGTTTCTGTTGAGAAATCAGCTGACAATCGTATGGGTGCTCCCTTGTAGGTAATTAACTGTTTTTCTCTTGCTGCTTTTAATATTCTCTCTTTGTCTTTTGCTCTTGGCATTTTAATTATTATGTGTCTTGGTGTGGTCCTCTTTGGATTCCTTTTGTTTGGGGATCTATGTGCTTCCTGGACTTATAAGTCTATTTCTTTCACCAGGTGGGGGAAGTTTTCAGTCATTATTTCTTCAAATAGGTTTTCAGTATCTTGTTCTCTCTCTTCTTCTGGCACCCCCATAATTCTGATGTTGGTACGCTTGAAGTTATCCCAGAGGCTTCTTACACTATCTTCAAATTTTTGGATTCTTTTTTCTGTTAGCTTTTCCAGTTGAGTGATTTTTGCTTCTTTGTATTTCAAGTCTTTGACTTGATTCTTGCATTCCTCTAGTTTGCTGTTGGGTGCCTATATAATATTTTTTATTTCAGTCAGTGTATGTTTAATTTCTAGTTGGTCCTTTTCCATATCCTCGAGGGTCTCTCTCATATCCTCAAGCGTCTTGCTAAATTTATCGGCCTTTTATAGGAAATTCTTGAAAAACCTTATAACCATGGTTTTGAACTCTATATCCAGTCGTTTGTTTTCCTCTATTTCTTTCATTTGTGATCTGTTTCTTTGTCTCTGAATTTTTGCTGCTTCCCTGAGTTGGTAGGGTAGCTTTGTGTGCTACATGTCCTATATGGGCCAGTGGCTCAGCCTCCCCAGTTACCTGAGGTGGACACTCTTGGTACACCCCTTTGTGGACTGTGTGTACAGCCTTGTTGTAGTTAAGTCTTGATTGTTGTTGGTATCAGTGGGAGGAGTTGACCTCCAGGCCAATTGGCTGTGAGGATCAGCTGTGTCTTTGCCAGGAGACAGCCTTATTTGACTAGACTTGCAAAATTGTGAAAGCCTCTGTGCTCAGCTTGGATGGGGCGGAGTTTCAGGGTGGAGCCTACAGCCTTGGCTTCCCGTCAGCTCCACCTTATGAGGTTCCTGGGTCTCAGTGTCCCTCAGTGTGCCTTGGTACTAGCTGCAAGCACCTCTGAGAGAAAGGCGCCCTGGAGTTTCACCCGCTGCCAAATAGTCTAGTCTCTCCCCCAATGAATCTGGATTCCCAGATTCTCTCCCAGAACTGGGGTTCAGTGCAGTCGGAACTGGGGTTCAACACAGTCCGGAGCTTTTGTCTCCTTCCCGCTAGGGCAATCCAGCGGCACAGTCAACAGTCCGTCCTCTGCATGCATTCACATGCGCGCCTCCGGAGCTCTGCCTTTTGCTGCTCCCCTGAGTTTCCGCCTTACAGCCCACATTCCCCAAGTATGAGCCTGGGTCCCCAGGGTCTCGCCCAGAACTAAGCCAAGGCTGTAGGCTCCACCCTGAAACTCCGCCCCATCCAAGCTGAGCACAGAGGCAGTTGGAGCTGGAGTTTAGCGCAGTCTAGAGCTTTTATCTCCTTCCCACTAGAGAACGCCAGCCAGGCACTCAGCTGCCCCGTCCTCTCCGGCTCCGTCCTCTCCACACGCGCGCGCGCCCCTGTCTCCGTACCTCAGGCTTTTACAGCTCCTCTGATTTTCCTTGTGGTTTTCTCTTTCCTTCTAGTTGTAGAATTTCCAGTCAGCCAGCTTTCCTGTGGTTCTGGATGATGTCTGTTTTGTCTTTTAGTTGTATTTTTGAAATTGTTGTGCGAGGCTGCAGTTTAGGTGTTTAACTATGCCGCCATCTTGGTTTCTCCGGGACCTGAACTTTCTAGCAAGAAACACTTTACTGTTACACCAGGTCTTCAACTGGAAGTTTGGGGAAAGAGTGGGGAGGGTTAGCCAATAACCAGATTTGAGACCTTAGCAACTGTACAAAGAGGTACAGGGGCAGGTGGTGATTTCTGCTAGTCATTCATTGATTCCTTTATTCTTTCATGCAACAAACATTTATTTAGTAGTTACTATGTACCAGATACTCTAGTACTCCAAAAGCCAGTTCCTTAAGAAATTTATAGTCCAAGGATTAAAGAACGGGAAAAAATAGTATGGATCAGGATAACAGCAAGAAACAGATTTGGGCTTTCCACCCAAACCTGTTTGGCTCAGTGAATAGAGCATCGGCCTGCAGACTCAAGGGTCCCAAGTTTGATTCCGGTCAAGGGCATGTACCTTGGTTGCGGGCACATACCCAGTAGGGAGTGTGCAGGAGGCGGCTGATTGATGTTTCTCTCTCATCGATGTTTCTAACTCTCTATCCCTCTCCCTCTCCCTTCCTCTCTGTGAAAAAAATCAATAAAATAATATATTTTTAAAAAGATTTGGGCTTTCCTTTCTTTTTGGTCCCTCTCTCTCTCTCTCTCTCTCTCTCTCTCTCTCTCTCTCTATATATATATATATATATATATATATATATATATATATTCCCACCCTGTGTGTGTGTGTGTGTGTGTGTGTGTGTGTAATTCGCTCTTCCCATAATGTCCTGACCACAGAGCAATGTATCTTTACCTACTCCAATATGCATGCATGCCTCCCAAATTGTGGGCTTCCCTAACAAAACCCAACAGCCTTCCTATCAAATTAACATTTTATAAAACTTTTCTCCCTCTCAGGAGCCTAGGGTGGTGAATGAACTCAGTTAGGGTGTACATCACACACCAAGTGCCCACATTCTATGTGGGTATATATAAGGTAGCTTTGGGTTTTGGAAAGATCCATGTTGGTCAAGTCAGTAAAAAATCAGTCAAGCCCTGGCCCATGTGTCTCAGTTGGTTGGAGCATCTTCTCATACACCAAAAGGTGGCAGGTTCAATTCCAGATCAGGGCACATACCCAGGTTGCTAGTCGATCCCAAGTGGAGGTGCATGCAGGAGGCAAAATCTCTCACAATGATATTTCTCTCAAAAAAAAATAAATAAAAGCTCAGCTAAACAGCCTGTAATGTCAACTGTCATTTGAGTTTTTGATTTGGACTTAAGCCATCCTTCAGCTGGTGCTATATATGCACACCTTGCTTTAAGAAAACCTATACCCAAAAATCCCAGTTTTGAAAAGAAGGGAGGAATGTGCCTGGCCATTTTTGGAAACTGTCTAGAACTCTCATTTATTGAAATAGGTGTATCAGAGAAGTGGTGAAACCCTTGAAGGAGTGCTGATTCAACCTTCTTCTTTCTGATGACAACATCCAGAAATCATCCCAGACAAACAGGCCTTTATCTAGTTTGAGCAGACCTGCAGAGACTCCTAATGGGTTAAAAATGCAGCCAAGCTGCTGTGGAGTTGGGAGCTTGGCTCAGACACAGATTTACCTTTTCTTTTAAATTGAAAAGGGACTCTGGGGCTTTGTGGCAAAGGGTATGGTTTTTTGAAAAATCAAACTCGAATAAATTATTTAATTAAAACATAAACTGAATTAGGGGCATGCATTTAGGATTTTGCTTACGTTTTATGGAAATTGTGAAATACATCCTTTCATTCAACTTTAAAATTAAACTTACTCAGCTTCTCTGCACAAAAGGGAAGGAGTTCCCATGACCTGATATTTATAATTTCCACTAAAGTCCAACTTTCTGTATTTATTTGGAAATACTTATGTTCAGGCAGGGTATGGTTTATCCGTGCTGTGGAGCCTTATTATGGTTTGATTTCACATCAAACTATTCACCTTTTAGTAACCAAATTTGTGATCCAACGAAAACTTCTCTCTCTTACAAGGAGCTTGGACTCTTATTTATTTCACAACCTTTATTTGTACATGAGATGAACCATGACATTTAAACTATGCTTGATAGCTTAGCAGATTATAAGAACAAAACCAGATGGCCCAAACAAAAATAATACTTTGATTGCTTTCAAATTCAATGTCAAAAATTAAAAACAGCTTTCAAAGAAACCTTGGTGTGTGTTGTTTTTTTTTTTTTTTTTTCAGAAATGACTTTGGAATATTATATATACTTCTCCCACCCCACATCACAAAAAAAAAGTAGAAGTGTGTAAACCAACAAAGTAACAATGGCTATTTTGAGGTTGCAAATTTATTTTCTCCTTTTATCTTTTCTATATCTTCCAATTTCCACAGTTTTAATTACATAAACATTTTAATGACTACTTTTTCGTTTAATTTTAATGAAGTTTTTTTCTAGGTTGAGTCAAGGTGTTTTACTTTGTTGAGAAAATGGACATTGTTTAATATTAGCAGTTCATAATTCTTCTTCCACATAAAATGGTGAATAATGTACAGTTAGCCAAAACCGGTTTGGCTCAGTGGATAGAGCGTCGGTCTGCGGACTGAAAGGTCCCAGGTTCGATTCCGGTCAGGGGAATGTGCCTTGGTTGCAGGCACATCCCTAGTAGGGGGTGTGCAAGAGGCAGCTGATCGATGATTCTCTCTCATAGATGTTTCTAACTCTCTATCCCTCTCTCTTCCTCTCTGTAAAAACTCAATAAAATATAAAAAAATAATAATGTACAGTTACTTTTCACACTATGCTTCACAAGGCTAGAAAACTGAACCAGATTCTTTACAATTAATATACAATCTACAAAAGCCGTTATTTCAATTTTTGACTCATTTTAATGTACCTTTGACATCATTAGTATAATCACAATCCTCACTTTCTTTGAGAGCAGTGAACCAATTCTTTAAAAGTGGGGTTGAAACAGAACCTCGCTTTTATTTATTTTTGGGGGGTAAAAGATATTCTTTTTTGTTTTTATCTTTATTGTTGAAAGTATTATTTAAAAGGCTCCTAAACCTTGAGATAGTTGGCAGAGAAAAATCAGAATGTGGCTATTTGAATTTCTAAACTAAAGAGTTCACAAAGTGTTAAAATTCTTTTTTCCGGTCTTGTTTTTTAAAAGAATCTTTATTCCAACTGAGATTAATTTTTCTTCAAATCAGCTGCAAGAGAGCAAACAAAAATTGCTACAAATCAAAACCCTGACAGTTATATTTCCCTGAGATAATTGCATGTTGCCTTGGACTTTCCTTTTCCCCTCTGTTTCCTTTTGTTTTGACAACAAGATTCTGGGAAAGCAACATACAAATGATAACTCTGCTGTCATGAGTACACTGAATTTTAAAAATAAATAACTGTCAACCCCAAAAGCTTCCAGGAACCTATGGAGTGAATTCTTTTTCCAAACCATTCCAAAACCAGATGTGGAAATGTTTAGCTTATTCCCCTCCTCATTCCCCATGCAAAGAATTAATATGTGTCTCTGATGACATCAGATGAGATGGTGAGGCAGAAATCCTATCTGCTTTTAAGGAGATTTGTGTTACACTTCTCAATTCACTAACCAACATCACAAAACAAATTTGGACTATAGCTTTTGTCTCTTTTAAAGAGAGGGGATTTTTTCCCCTGAGATGAAAAATGCTCTGTGTTTAAACCAATATCTAACCTCTTTTGTGTAAGAAATTAAGAAATAGAGTTCACATTCCCCAAAATATCTACCATTACTTCTAAAACCACAAGTTAGCATTGCCTGCTTTTGAACTTTATGAATATGAACTTTTACATTGTGCATTATTTTGTGTCTGGATTCTTTAATCCAACATTATATTTTTGAGATTTATTCATATTGTTGCATGTAATAGTGATGCATTCATTCTTACTGCTGTGGTCTTCTATTCTTTTTTTAAATATGCAACAATTTATCTATCCATTCCACTGCTTTGGGGAATG
The DNA here is from genome assembly GCF_027574615.1 of Eptesicus fuscus. NCBI lineage: Eukaryota > Metazoa > Chordata > Mammalia > Chiroptera > Vespertilionidae > Eptesicus > Eptesicus fuscus. The sequence goes on from NC_072473.1 coordinate 108,788,592, forward strand.
TGCATAGTTTCCAGTTTTGATTTATTAAAAATAATGTTGCTATGATTTTTGTGCAAATATTTTATTTTATAGATATGTGCTTTTATATTGGTTATGTATATAAAACATAGATACATACTTTCATATATGTGCAAGTATAATATATTTTTTTTCCAACACTGTCATCAATAATATATGAGGGCTCCAATTTTACATTCCCATCAACTTGATATATTCCTCCTTTTTTTTATTTCAGCCATTCCAGTGAGTAATCAGTGGTATCACCCTGTGGTTTAATTTGTGTTTCCCTGATGACCAATAAAAATAAACATCTTTTCATATGTTCACTGGGGAAAAAAAGAGTTCATATTCCAAGAATGAAATGTTTCTCTTTTTTTAAAAGAAAAGTAAAGTATTTATTAAGAATTAGGCTTATTAAGGAGTTCTTTAAAAAAAAAAAAGGAGGGGGGAGGAGGAAAGCTCTGTTAGAGGAACTAATGGAAAAATGTATATGCATAAACCACATTTAGAAAAAACAGAAAGCTACTGTACTCTGTAGCTGCTAGGAAAGCAAACATTTTGTATCCAGGTGTCATTAGCAGCTCCAGTTGTGCTGGCCTCTCTATAGCTCAGTTCAGGACGGTATGTACCAATAGCTGAGCCCTACTTGGCTATACAAATGCATCTAAGTTCATTGCTTCTGGAATGTCACAGGCATAATTTGCAATCTGGTCCAAATGGGGCTATGGTAATTCAAACCCTGAGACACGCTTTCTGACAGCCCAGCCACCTCTTCCAAAAACTGGACAGTAGTCCAAAGTTAGCACTCCTTTTTCTGCTTCATTTCTTCCCTAGTCCTCAACTCCCCATACCTCTGAAGATTTCTGGAAATTTTAAATAGAATTCTGTCCACAGTTCCTGGGATGTTATGTATGCACAGCTCCAACCTTGGCTAAAAATACCTTCAGTTTGGCACCCCTGCACAACTCACTTTTTAGGAGCTCATTTCCCTCTCTAGCCCCTCAGCCTTCTTTTTATTCTGTCCCCAGTCATCAGAGACCCACTATCTCCTTCCTCTGTCCAATATACCATTCTTTCAGCACATCTCTGATAGAAGTTAGAAAACCCAGCTTATTTTATGAATACACACACACACACACACACACACACACACACACACACACACACTGCCCTTCCCTGGTAATTGCAGGCTGAAGGGGAAGGAGGCTGCCAAGTTCTGATGACCTGTACTCAGCAAAAAGGAGCAACTCCTGAAGTGTGGCATTGAGCTAAGCGTTAGCAAGCTCATTAGTAACGTAGTCTAAAATGATTGGCTGGAGGACAACTGTCTTCTTTATCAGAGAATCTGGGCTTTTTATAATGATTTGAATTGTCCTTGAGAGGCAGGAGGATAGGAAAGATGTTTGAGGGAGTGAAAGAAAATGGGTGGCATAACTTCCTGGCCAAAAACACAGCCTTAAGCTTGGGTCTCGGTTTGGGGGTTTGAACAAAGAAAATGAACTGTCAGGCCTCAGAGGGAGGGTAGAGGAGGGTGGGGGTAAAGGGGAGAGATCAACCAAAGGACTTGTGTGCAAGCATATGAGCTTAACCAGTGGTTAAGGACAACAGCGGGGTGGGGCATGTGTGGGAAGGGGTGTGGGATGGGAATGGGGGGATGAGGACAAATATGTGATACCTTAATCAATAAAGAAATTTTTAAAAATAAAAAGAAATGGAAGGATTGTTTCTCTGGCCTATTGCACTAACTATTTAAAGGGGAGGTTTTTGTTCAGGGCAAATATGCACAGGCTGTGAGATGATGTTAAGGACAGAGGAAGTAGAGGGAGGAAAAGAAAGCCACTTCTAAAGCATGCTTAGGACAAGGTGGTCTTCTTTAAACCAAGACAATAGTACAGTGGTGATGGAGTGATTATCTCAGCTTCCAAAAGGAACCTCAGCAAATATCATGCCTCATTCTGGATCATGTTTATTAAACTGCTGAGTCATCATCCAGGACCAACTGGCATCGTAATTTACTTGGTTTATTATGTTCTTAATGTCTTAAATTGTTTGCTTTGTTTTTTGGAGGGGTAAGAAGATCAGGTTTTTGTGTGTTGCTGCTGCTTCTGTTTTTGCTTTGTGTAAAACAAAAAAGCAGTCTCAGGAAAGACATTTCAGAATGAACAAAAATGAAAGGAAGGAGCCTGGTAGACCCCTTAGACTTCTCTTTACACCCCAACACCTCAGAGAAAATGATGGGTCGTTATTGAGAGAGTGAGAGATAGTGAGACCAATATGTACCAATCAAATTTAGTGCCTGACTTAGAAACAAAACATTTCATCCAGGCCAGTGCTCCTTTTTAGTGGGCTCTCATGCCATGGTTTCCATTAAAGAATGCAGGAAATTCATCCATATCAAATAAAGAGAAAGAGCTGCATTTTTGCAACTGGGGAAAAGGGGAAGAAAGAAGAGTTTTGGGATGCTTTTCAATACAGTGATATGCACATAGTAGGCACTCAATAAATTTTAGTCAAAGACGGGTGAGACCATGCGTCCCTGGATCCGGATGAGGCCTCGTGCACCTAGGCCCGGGTGAGCCCAAGAGGCCCTGGGTCTGGGAGAGGCCAAGCGTCCCTGGGTCCGGGTGAGACCATGTGTCCCTGGATCCAAATGAGGCCTCGTGCACCTAGGCCCGGGTGAGCCCAAGTGGCCCTGGGTCTGGGAGTGGCCAAACGTTCCTGGGTCTGGGTGTGACCATGTGTCCCTGGATCCGAGTGAGGCCTCGTGAACCTAGGCCCGGGTGAGGCCACGTGCCCCTGGGTCTGGGAGAGGCCAAGCGTCCCTGGGTCTGGGTGAGACCATGCGTCCATGGATCCGGATGAGGCCTCGTGCACCTAGGCCCGGGTGAGCCCAAGTGGCCCTGGGTCTGGGAGAGGCCAAGCGTCCCTGGGTCCGGGAGAGACCATGCGTCCCTGGATCCAGGTGAGGCCTTGTGCAACTAAGCCCGGGTGAGGCCACGTGCCCCTGGGTCTGGGAGAGGCCAAGTGTCCTTGGGTACGGGTGAAGCCAGATCCTGGGTCCGGGTGAGGCCGTGCGCCACTGGATCCATCCGGGTGAGGCTGGGTCCCAGGCCCGGGTGAGACCACGCGCCCCTTGGGTATGGGTGAGGCCACGTGCCCCTTAGTCCAGGTGACGCCGTGCCCCTGGGATCGGCCGAGACCAAACCAGAGGGAGTCAGACCTCCATTACCACCATTTGTCCACCATCCAGAGCTGAGGGGTCAGTGCTGACATGTACACATAAGGAACTACTGGACATCGAAATTGGGTCTCAAAAGAACTGTTGGTCCAGGGGGAAGCTCGCTACAGATTGATTCATTTGCCTGTCAGCATAAATATTATTGCTCGTCTCACATTCAGTTCTTATTAGTATATATCTAGTGACATTTGATCTCGTTCATCTAGAGGAAATGATGAACAACATAGACTGAGGAACAAGAACAGAACCAGAAGCAAGGAGGCATCGATCGGACTATCGGGCCTCAGAGGGAGGATACAGGAGGGTAGGGGGAGGGTGGGGGGAGGGGGAGAGTTCAACCAAAGGACCTGTATGCATGCATATAAGCCTATCCAACGGTTAAGTTCAACAGGGGATTGGGGCATGCGTGGGGAGAGGGGTGGGTTGGGAATGGGGGGATGAGGACAAATATGTGACACCTTAATCAATAAAGAAATTTAAAAAAATAATAAAAAAAAAAAAAAATTTTAGTCAAAGAATGAATTCATTTATGCAGGGGTTACTTAACTCAGTAGGGAACAAAAGTAAAGCCTTACACACACACACACACACACGCACACGCACACACACACGCAATTTCTTTGAAAATTTAGGCACTTTTCTATTTATGTCCTTTTCACTTTTAAAATGAAAGCTATGTTGGACAATATTTTATAATATTCCTCTTCTTTCCTTCTTCATTTGTCATCTCGTTCTGATGTTGTCTTTTGGATACTTGTTCTTAGCATTAGTTGTTTTTCTTCACACTACTCTGCTAGTCACTCCTTAAGAAGTAAAAGACAATAAGACTAGGAAGTAGCCACAGAGCTTCATATTTAAAAAAAAAGAAAAGAAAAGCTAGTGAAAATAAAAGAAGAATGTAAAGCAAAGCATGTGATTCAATGAGGTACCAACCATGGCTATAAAGGATATTTTAGAAAATAACTTGTCAACCAATGTATAAAACACAAACCTAAGACTCTCTTTCTTTAATATAGGACATTTAAATAATTTTCATGTATAATATGGATCAAAATATAAAATTCAGAAGGAGTATTTTTGCTTCCAAAATTTTACTGTTTTAGAAGTTATCCCAATTGATATACCAGGGAATCTATTGGTCATAATGACTTATGATGCTACTGCTAGAGTTTTTGAAGCCTTCATTTGATTAGCTTGTGGGAGCCTCTCGTCAAAATTTTAATACTTGGTTGCCAGGAATAAAACATAATTTCTTCTTAGGTTTTATTTAATTAAATTTGTTGCTAACAAAAAAAAAAAGCAGTAGGGAGGGATTCGTTATTACAGCATATGAGAAGACAAGTGTTGTCAGTTTGAATTAAACTATATCTCCTGTCTCCTTATTTAATGTTTGGCATGAAAACATTTTTATTTCTTTTTTTAGCTAGGGTTATACACAAAAGGATGCCACTCCTGATCAGTATGGACTCTCATTCTACAAATGAGGGATATGTACTTTATCCCAAAACGGCATGATAAAGTCACTTAAAGAAGCTATTGTAGTCATCCATAAACGTGAGTTCCAACACTGAAATTAAAATTCAGTTCTCAGGGGGTGAGGGCATGTGCAGGAGTGGGGTGGGGGAGGAATGGGGGATATGGGCACATATGTAATACCTTAATCAATAAAAAATCAATTAAAAATTCAGTTCTCTTTCACAAGAATGTTTTTCTTTTTTCCCTTTTTTCAGTTTTATTGACAAATAAAATTGTAAGATATTTAAAGTATACAATGTGATGATTTGACATACTTACACATTGTGAAAGGATTCCCCAGCAAGTTAATTAACACATCACATATTTACCTTTTTTATTTTTATTATTTTATTTTATTTTTTTGGTGAGAACATGTAAGTTCTATTCTCTTACCTTTTTTAATGCTTTAGGAATGGCCTTTTGTTAAGAAAGTGATCATATTTGAACTTTAGATAGGAAATAAAATGATTTGTCTTTTGTGTTTTTGTGTGCTCTAGAAATCCTCACCAGACAGCTTCCTGTTTCCTGAGAATCATTACGTGATCAGCTACAGGCATGAAAGTCTTCGAGTTGATAGGAGGGATGGTCATCCTCACCTCTTTGTTTTTTACCTGTTTCGGGCAAATTCCAATCACTGTATTCTGTTCTATAGACTGGTTCATGGTTACGGTACATCCCTTCATGTTGAACAGCAATGTATATGTACACTTTCATGAGTTACACTTGGGCCAGGGTTGCCCTGTCAATCATGTTCAGTCACATATCTACAAGTTTACCTACCGCGTTACCGAATGTGGCATCAGAGCCAAAGCTATCTCTCAGGATATGGTTATGTACAGCACTGAGATACATTGTGCTTCAAAGTCTACCTCATATAAATACACATTTCCAGTGTCATGCACTGCTCCCCAGTACTCCCCATGGCTCACTACTCCCTACTGCATGAAAGAAGCCAGTGAGATACAAACCAGAACCCAAGATGGTGAGACAGGCTACGAGGTGTTCGCCTTGTCACAGTCCAGCCAGAGGCCCAACTGCGATTGTCCACCTTGTGTCTTCAATGAAGGAGAGTGTTCCCAGGCTCCACATCATGAAGCAGAGGCCCAGAAGGGTCATTCTGTGCAGTCATTTTTCTTTGTGGATATATCTGAGGATTGATCTCTGTTCAGACAATCTACTTGAGTCCATGTGATCTCAGTTTGGGGTCTCCCATTGATGCTCTTTCTAAAATTAGTATATAGCCCTGGCCAGTGTGGCTCAGTTGGTTGGGCATTGTCCCATGCACTGAAAGGTTACCAGTTCGATTTCCAGTCAAGGCACATGCCCGGATTGCAAGCCAGATCCCCAGTGGGGGCTGTGCAGGAGGCAGCCAGGTGATGCTGCGCTCAGACATTGATGTTTCTCTCTCTCCCTCTTCCTTCTTCTTTATCTACAAATCTGTGAAAGTCTTTTAAAAATAAATAAAATTAGTATGTGATATTTACTAATAACAGGCGGGTTCTTGTGGCTCTCTTATGAGGGCTTTTGAAAAGGGCAGCCTGTGTTAACTTTTTGAATAAAGTATTTTTATTTTTTATATCTTTTTTAAAAGCAAAAATAAAGTTCTGATGGCATAAAACTATGAGTAGGGGACTTTAATTAATAAATATGTATACTATGGATAATAAAATATATACATACTAGAGGCCCAGTGCACAAAATTCATGCATGGAGGGGTCTCCTGAGCCCAGCCTGCACCCTCTCCAATCTGAGACCCCTCGGGGATGTCCGACTGCCAGTTTAGACCCGATTGGTCCTAAACCAGCAGTCGGACATCCCTCTCACAATCCTGGACCGCTGCTTCCTAATCGCTCACCTGCCTGCCTGCCTGGTCATCCCTAACTGCCCCCCCTGCCGGCCTGATCGCCCCCTAACCTCCTCTGCCTGACAGCCAGGTTGCCCCCAACTGCCCCTTCCTTGCTGGCCTGGTCACTCCTAACTGCCCGCACCCTGCCAGCCTGGTCACCCCTTACTGCCCCCCCCTGCTGGCCTGGTTGCCCCTAACTGCCCCCCTGCTGGCCTCGTTGCCCCTCACTGCCCCCCCCTGCCAGCCTAATTGCTCCCAACTGCCCCCCCCCTGCTGGCCTGGTCACCCCCAACTGCACCCCCCATGCCAGCCTGGTTACCCCTAACTGCCCCCCCACCAGCCTGGTTGCCTCTTACTGCCCCCCCTGCCAGCCTTGTCACCCACAACTTGCTCCCCTGTTGGCCTTGTCTCCCCTCATGCCCCCATCCTCCCACAGGCTTGGTCACCCCACGCAGCCTGATGTTCAGTCGTTTGGTCATCCCTCACTAACGCCCCTGCCGGCCTGGGTCGTAGGCAGCCATCTTGTGAGGGCATGATGGTCAATATGCATATTACCTCTTTATTATATAGGAGGATATATTTACTACGGATGAGACATTGTTCTATGTGCTTTTCAAATATTAGTGCCTGGTCTCTTTTTTTTCTAGGATATCTTATCTCTCCTTTAAGGTCCCCAAGGTGAATCCCTCCCTCTGTATCTTCATTTCACTCATACTCTGCAGCATTCAAATTGGTTCTTAGAAACCAGAAACACCAATCAGAAAGAATATATGCACTCCTATGTTCATTGTAAATAGCTAAGATTTGGAAACAACCCAAGTGACCATCAGCAAATGAGTGGATTAGGAAACTGTGGTACACTTACACAATGGAATACTATGCAGCTGTAAAAAAAAAAAAGAAAAGAAAGAGCTCTTATCATTTTCAACAGCATGGAGGGACCTGGAGACTATTATGCTAAGTGAAATAACCCAGCCAGAGAAAGATAAGCATCACATGATCTCACTCATAAGTGGAATCTAATGAACAAAATTAACTGATAAAAAAGATCCAGAGACATAGAAGCATTGAACAGACTGACAAATTTCAGATTTCAGATGGAAGGCAGGATAGGAGGTGGGGAGTGATTAATCGGGTAACTTATATACATATATGGACACAGACAATAGAGTGATGAAGGCCTGGGAGGGGCAGGTGTCGGGGGGAAGGGGTCAATGGGGGAAAAACAAACAAAGGGGACATCTGTAATACTTTCAACAATAAAGAAAAAACAAATTAGTTCTTAGCTACATATCTTCTTAGATCTATGGCTGTATCACTTTTTATCCATGGAAGGCATAGGCTGCACTAGTGGTTTATAAGTCACTAATGGTTCTAAGAATCGTTCAAGTCACACCCCACCAACTAGATTGTAAGCTCCTGAGGCCAAGGGCTGGATCTTATATTTTAGTCACAGAGTGATAATACTTTGAAAAGAGTTTTGTGCCTGACTTTTGTCATCAGGATATTTTCACCCAAGTTTGGCAATCCATTAGTTTTTTTTCAAAGACTGGGAGGGGAAAGGGTAAATAAAACCTTTCAACAATATGCATTGAGTGTTATTACATTCCACTTGCCATACTAGGCACTGAGGATATGGCAGTGAATATAAACTAAGGCTCAGAGATATTAAGTAAACAAATAAACAGAAATTTAGAGACCAACAAATGTCATGAAGAGCTTAAAACACAGTAATATGAGAGAAACTACAAAATAGGTTGAAGCAGTTAGGAAAGACCTCTGAAGTGCTGTCATTTGAAATGAGTCTTGAATGTGAAGAAGGAGCCAGCCTGGGATGATCTGAGAGAAAACATTCCAGATAGTAGAAGCATCTCATTTGATCCTCACAACACTGATAGTACTCTTATTATATCAATTTTACAAATAAGGAACTAAGGCACAAAATGATTAAGAAACTTGCCCAAGGCAAACACCCTTATTAAGAATCAGACAGGTGAAATAACAACCTACCCACAGAAATACAAACAATTATGAAAAAATACTATGAACAACTCTATTCCAACAAAATGTACAACCTAGATGAAATGGACATATTCTTAGAAAAATACAAGTTCCAAAAACTCAACCAAGAAGAATCAAAAACCCTGAATAGGCCAATAACTACCAAAGAAATCGAAACAGGGATCAAAAATCTTCCAGCAAACAAAAGCCCTTGTCCAGACGGCTTTACAGGGGAGTACCACCAAGCATTCAAAGAACTTAAACCTATCCTCCTCAGACTATTCCAAAAAATTCAAGAGGGAGGCACACTTCCAAGCTCTTTCTATGAAGCCAGCATTACCTTAAGCCCAAAACCAGATAAAGATACCACAAAAAAAGAGAACTACAGGCCAATATGCTTGATGAACATAGATGCTAAAATTCTAGCTAATCGGATTCAGCAGTACATCAGAAAGATCATACACCATGACCAAGTGGGATTTATTCCGGGGATGCAAGGATGGTACAATATCCGCAAATCAATAAATGTGATACAACAGTGGGTTGGGGGCATACGTGGGGAGGGGTTTGATATGGGAATGGGGGGATGAGGACAATTATGTGATACCAGAATCAATAAAGAAATTAAAAAAATAAAATAAATAAAATAAAAATAAGTGTGATACATCACATAAACAAACTAAGAGACAAATATCACATAATCATATCAATTTATGCAGAAAAAGCACTTGACAAAATCCAACACCCTTTCTTGATAAAAACTCACAGCAAAGTGGGAATAGAGGGATCATACCTCAACATAATAAAAGCCCTATATGACAAACCTATAGCCAACATCATACTCAATGAGCAAAAACTAAACTCATTTCCCCTAAGAACAGGAACAAGACAAGGATGCCCACTTTCACCACTCCTGTTCGACATACTAGTTAGTATTAGAAATACTAGCCATAGTGATCAGACAAGAAGAAGAAATAAAAGGCATCCAAATTGGAAAAGAAGTAAAACTGTCCTTATTTGCAGATGACATGATACTATACATAGAAAACCCGAAAGACTCCATCAAAAAACTACTACCACCTAATAAATGAATTTGGCAATTTAGCAGGATACAAAATTAACACCCAGAAATCTATGGCCTTTTTATATGCCAATAGTGAACTCACAGAAAGAGAAATGAAAAACAAAAACAAAAAACAATCCCATTTACCATTGCACCAAAAAAATTAAGATACCTAGGAATAAACTTAACTAAGGACATAAAAGACCTGTACTCAGAAAATTACAGGACATTGAAAAAAGAGATAGAGGAAGACATAAACAAATGGAAGAACATACCATGTTCATGGATTGGTAGAATCAACATCATTAAAATGTCTATACTACCTAGAGCAATCTATAGATTCAATGCAATACCTTTTAAAATACCAATGGCATATTTCAAAGATCTAGAACAAACTCTACAAAAATTCATCTGGAATTTAAAAAGACCCCAAATAGCCACAGCTATCCTGAGAAAGAAGAACAACGTTGGAGGGATCACAATACCAGACATCAAGCTATACTACCTCACACCTGTCAGAATGGCTATCATCAACAAATCAACAAACAAGTGCTGGAGAGGATGCGGAGAAAAAGGAACCCTCCTTCACTGTTGGTGGGAATGCAGACTGGTGCAGCCACTGTGGAAAACAGTATGGCATTTTGAGAACACTAAGCCACTGTTCTCAAAACTGCCTGATACTGGCACAAGAATAGACATATAGACCAATGGAACAGAACAGAGAACCCAGAAATTGACCCAAGCCAATATGCTCAATTAATATTTGACAAAGGAGGCAAGAGCATATAATGGAGACAAGACAGTCTCTTCAATAAATGGTGTTGGGAAAACTGTACAGATACTTGCAAAAAAAATGAAACTAGACCACCAACTTACACCATACACAAAAATAAACTCAAAATGGATAAAGAACTTAAATGTAAGATGGGAAACCATAAAAATCATACAAGACTCCATAGGCAGCAAAATTGCAGACATATGCCGTAGCAATATCTTTACAGAAACAGATACTAGGGCAAGAGAGACTAAGGAGAAAATAAACAAATGGGACTACATCAAAATAAAAAGCTTCTGCACAGCAAAAGAAACCATCAACAAAATAACAAGAAAGCCCACTGCATGGGAGAACATATTTGCCAATGTTATCTCCAATAAGGGTTTAATCTCCAACATTTACAGGGAATTAATACAACTTAATAAAAGGAAGATAAACAATCCAATCAAAAAATGGGCAAAGGATCTAAATAGACACTTTTTGAAAGAAGACATTCAGAAAGCCAAGAGACATGAAAACATGCTCAAAGTCACTAATAATCCAAGAGATGCAAATCAAAACAACAATGAGGTACTACCTCACACCTGTCAGAATGGCTATCATCAACAAATCAACAAACAAGTGCTGGAGAGGATGCAGAGAAAAAGGAACCCTCCTTCACTGTTGGTGGGAATGCAGACTGGTGCAGCCACTGTGGAAAACAGTATGGCATTTCCTCAAAAATTTAAAAATGGAACTCCCATTTTACCCAGTAATACCACTTCTAGGAATATATCCCAACAAAACAGAAACACCAATCAGAAAGGATATATGCACCCCTATGTTCATAGCAGCACAATTTGCAATAGCTAAGATTTGGAAACAGCCTAAATGCCCATCAGCAGATGAATGAATTAGAAAACTATGGTACATCTGCACAATGGGATACTATGCTGCTATAAAAAAGAAGGAATTATTACCATTTGCAGCAGCATGGATGGAACTGGAGAGCATTATGCTAAGTGAAATCAGTGAAAGAAAAGTACCACATGATCTCACTCATTTATGGATAATAAAGAACATTATAACCTGATGAACAAAAAGAGATACAGAGGCAGAGAAGCATCGAACAGACTGTCAAATTACAGCAGGAAGGCTGGGGGGGGGGGGGGTAAGAGATCAACCGAAGGACTTGTATGCATGCATATAAGAATAACCAATGGATGCAAGACACTGGAGGGGTGGGGTGAGGGCATGTGCCAGGGGTTAGGGGAGGCCAGGGAAAGATCAATGGGGGGGAAAACGGAGACATACTACTACTATTTGTAATTAAACAATTTAAAAAAAAGAATCAGACAATGTTATCACAATGTACATGATGATATACACACAAAGTGCTTCAGTGGATGAGTAGACATTAGAAATTCAATCATTGTCTTAGTCCATTTGGGGTGCTATAACAAAGTACCATAGACTGAGTAGCTTATAAAAAACAGAAATTTACTTATGGCTCTGGGAGTTGGAAATTCTAGATTAGGGTACCAGTACAGTCAGGTTCTAGTAAAGGCCATCTTCCAGGTTTCAGACTGCTATCTTCTGATTGTGGAAAGGTATCTAGAGAACTCACTAGGGATCCTTCCATAAGGATACTAATCCCATTCATGAGGGCCCCATCCTCATGACCTAATCACCTCCCAAAGGCCCCCCCACTTACTAATACCATTGGGGGTGAAGATTTCAACACATGAATTTTGGAGAGGACACAAACATTCAGTCCATTGTAGTCATGTTATTGAAGAAACATAGCTGTTCATTTAATTTTTTTCTGTTCCTTTTTGAGGAAAATCAGGTAATAATCCCTGAAAACAATGTATTCATTCAACAAATGTTTATTGAATTTGTCCTATGTACCAGGCATTATGTTAAATGTTGAGCTTGCATTGGGGAACAAGACTAATGCAGTCTAATCAAGAGGAGACAAGAAGTCTATGGACCTAGAGGTTACTCCAGCTCAGAGAATAGGACTATACAAAGACATGAGGGTCTGGGCTATGGCCATCAGAGAAACTGCAGTGGGAGGGGGAAGTTGATGGTGAGAGTTGGGGCTAAGGAAGTAGCTGTATACAAGACTATGTACAAGAGAACGAGCACTTCCCTGCCCCATCCTGTCTTCAGAAGCTTACAGATTACTAAACACTAGAATACATATAAATAACTTAGCAAACAATACTAGACACATTAGACCTGGGGTACCATATGCAAGTTATGCACTTAATAACTGCAAAGGGCAATATTTATGAAGATACCCCCTGAAGTTGTATAATGTATCAGGCTTGGAGGAGACTCAAGACCTACGTGGTAATAGTATTAATCAAGTTCCAGATACATTATATACATAATCTCATTTAATACAACAACTCTATAATTATTTATTCACTTTTATAGATAAAGAAACTAAGGCTCAGAGAAATTGAGGCCAGATAATTAATACCATCACTAGGATTCCAACCCATGTTTGTCTAGCCTCAAAATTCACTTTCCCTCCCCCTATATTAAACACTCCCTCCCAGCATACAGAAACTTCCAGTTGGGTTGGAAGATCCAGGAAGGTTTCCTGGTAGAAGTGGGCAATGACCCCACTCTTAAAAGATAGAGAAGATTTGTCTCACAGAAAAAAGAGGAGTATTCTTGGTGAGCATAAACACTGAGGACAGGGTGGAGAAATGTACTCTGTTGATGGGAAGACACCTAGGGGGTTATTGCTCTAAAATATGTGAGAGGAGATGAGGAGAGCAGACAGGGGAAGGAGTTGAAGTGTAGGAAGAGATGAAAATGAGAACCATTTTAAGTAAAGAACAATAGGACTTTATTTTAGCCCAGAAAACAGTTAAATATCTACATAAGCCCCATTTAATGATTAAGAGATAAATTGAGTAGTGCAGGAAAATTTGGAGTGTAGAAAACTCCAAGCCCAGGAGCAGAGAGGACAGGACTTGAGCTAAGTCCTGATCTGTCTAACTGGATATATGTGAAAAATAAGAGGTTGAATAAAAAGACATCACTGTTTAGAGCCCGAGAAGCTAAGAATACATGATAAGCTCTGTATGTAAGTAAGAAAATTAGAGTGTAGAGGTGAAGATGAGTTTATGTTAGACATGTTGAGTGTGAGATGATAGTGACATCCAAGTGGATATGTCCAGGAATTAGCTCAAGAAATAGAGCTTACTTGAGCTGGATCTTGAGTAAGGGGTGTAATGGATAATTACTGGGAAATAAAGCATTGAGATCACATGAATAAGGCAATTAGGGCCACAGAATCAGAATTCCCTGATGCTAAATCTTTAAGGCACAGTTAAGAAAAGAAAAAGAGACACCAAAGGGGACAGACAGAAAAGAAGTGACCAAGAGGTGAAAGGAGAAATATGACTCATGGAATTCTAGGATGGAGAGCTGGGTGGACTGTATTTTCCACTGCAACCAATAAGTCAAGATAGAGTAAACCTAGGTATCATAGAATTGGAAGACTTTAAACTAGACCATAAATGAGAGATAAATTTTCATCAGGTGAAAATAGACGGCAAGAGCATTCTAGGCAATGAAATCAGCAAGAACAAAGATGCAAAGCAATACTATGATCAAGAATCATATTTTTCTTGGGAATACATCTCAGTATGATTGGACATACTTTTATAAATTTCAGGAGCACTCTGCACTTATTAATTTGGAAAAATTATCACTTAGTATCAGTGTACTTCAACCATTTCAGTTGCATATTTGATCTTTTCCACTTGATTGTATGCCTCTTGATCACTGGAAACCCTCTCTTCTTCATTTGCTTGTTTGTTTCATTGTTTTGCCTTTCTCTTACATAGAACTTGGTAAAGGTACTCAGTAGGTGCTCAAACCATTTGACTGACTGACTGTTACTGATAAAGGACCTGGGAGTTCATAAACATAGGAACCATTTAAAATATGGGAATATAAAAATGCCTTAAGAAAAAGGGCATTTTGAATTGGCTAATTTATTTACCTTTGAAATGCCACTCTAAAAGAGTATTTTCCTCCGTTGTCATAGTAATGTTCATTCCATTTTAAGGTGACATGATTTATAAAAGCCTACCACAGAGTTTTAATCATATTTGCGATAACAATAAGAAGTGCTTTCCTGCCATCAAAAGAGTCACTCATAAAAGGAGACTCAAAGGAACACTTAAATTTTATTCCTGTAAACTAAAAACAGCAAACAAGCATTGAACAGACCTTCAAGCCTCAGAGGGAAGGCAGGAGAGGTTGGGAGGGGGAGATGGTAAGAGATCAACCAAAGAACTTGTATGCATATAAGCATAACAAATGGACACAGACAATAGGGGGGTGAAGGCCTGGGCTAGGGGACAGGGTGGGCTGAGAGAGGACAATGGGGGGGGGGAAGGGGACATATGTAATACTTTCAACAATAAAGAATTTTTTAAAAACTGTAAAGAATATATGTAAATGTTCAGGGCAAAAATCTTTTATTCCCAATTTTAACCAGTAGACCATTTTAGAGATGCATGTAACTATAAAAAGTAAACTCAAAATGGATAAATGACTTAAATGTAAGACAGTAAACCATAAAAATCTGAGAAGAATCCATAGAGAGCAAAATATCAGATATATGTTGTAGCAATGTCTTCACCAATACAGCTCCTAGGACAATGGAAACCAAGGAGAAAAAAAAATGGGACTACATCAAAATAAAAAGTTTCTGCACAGCAAAAGAAACCATCAACAGAACAACAAGAAAACCCACTGCATGGGAGAACATATTTGCCAATGTTATCTCTGATAAGGGTTTAATCTCCAAAATGTATAGGGAACTCATAGAACTTAACAAAAGGAATATAAACAATCCAATCAAAAAAAAAATGGGCAAAGGACCTAAATAGACACTTTTCAAAATAGGACATACAGAAGGCCAAAAGACACATTAAAAAATGCTCAAAATCACTAATCATCCGAGAGCTGTAAATCAAAACAACAATGAGGTACCATCTCACACCTGTCAGAATGGCTATCATCAACAAATCAACAAACAACAAATGCTGGAGAGGATGCGGAGAAAAAGGAACCCTTGTACACTGCTGGTGGGAATGCAGATTGGTGCAGTCACTGTGGAAAACAGTATGGAGTTTCCTCAAAAAATTCAAAATGGAACTCCCATTTGACCCAGTAATCCCACTTCTAGGAATATATCCCAAGTAATCAGAAACACCAATCAGAAAGGATATATGCACCCCTATGTTCATTGCAGCACAATTACAATAGCTAAGACTTAGAAACAGCCTGTGTGCCCATCAGCAGATGAGTGGATTAGAAAACTGTGGTACATTTACACAATGAGATACTACGCTGCTATAAAAATGAAGGAACTCTTAACATTTGCAATAGCATGGATGGACCTGAAAAGCATTATGCTAAGCAAAATAAGCCAGTCAGAGAAAGATAAATATCACATGATCTCACTCATTTGTGGAATATAATGAACAACATAAACTGAGGAACAAAAATAGATCCAGAGGAGGAGGAACCAAGATGGTGGCAAAGTTAAACAACTAAACTGCCACCTCGCACAACAATTTCAAAACTATAAAAACGTCTACCACCCAGAACCACGGGAAAGCTGGCTGAGTGGAAAATTTACAACTAAGAAGAGAAAGGAGCACAAACGCTGAAAAGCTGAGGTACGGAGGCGCGCAAATTGGGTTGGTGGCCGGCGACTGGGCGCATGGCTTTTCTTCAACCCGAAGGGAGACAAGCTCCCAATCACTCTGAAATCCAGTTTCTGGGGACACGCAGGGGACCCAGACGCCTACAGGGAGAAGCTGGACTCTCGGCCATCAGGTTGAAAAGTGAGAGTGACTTTTTTGCAGAGGTGTGCCCAGCAATCATTGTTTACTGTGCTGGAGCACGGGATGCAGGGACTTGGAAACGAAGAAAGGCAGAAGACGGCTGACGGCAGCCATCGCCGCTTGCCACGCCCTAGCCTAGTGACGCCCTGAGACCCCGCCCTGCCCTGAGACCCTGCCCCGCCCTGAGACCCTGCCCCGTACATTCTACAAACCCACCCAGGCTCCACACAGGGGCTTTTGCATATAAATGGCCTGTTCTGTGGCAGCTTAACCAAATAAACTGCAACTCCAGTCTGACTGCTCCAAAACCGCCCAAGCAAAGAGGAGAAAACTGTAGTTCTTGCTGTAGCTCCTGCTGGGGGGCCTCAGACAGTAGCTGACCTGCACCCCATTGGAGATCCAGACACTAGTGTATCTAGTGGTCAATGTGAGACGACACCAGATTTCAACCACTCTCATAAGGGACACATTCAAGAGGCAGACTCAGTGAGCACCAAAGCCCTACTGGAACAAGTCCTGCCCCATAAACATGTCTCCAGCACAGCAATTCTTCCATTATAGACACAGCAGATCCTCACAGCCAATTGGCCTGGTGGTCAATTCCTCCCAGTGACACCAACAACAATCAAGACTTAACTACAACAAGGCTGTACACACAGTCCACAAAGGGGTGCACCAAGAGTGTCCACCTCAGGTAACTGGGAGGCTGACCCGTTGAACCAATAGGACACCTAGTACACAAAGCTACCCAACCAACTAAGGGAAGCAGCGAAATGAGGAGGCAAAGAAACAGATCCCAAATGAAAGAAATGGAGGAGAACAAATGAATGGACATAGAGTTCAAAACCACGGTTATAAGGTTTTTCAAGAATTTCATAGAAAAGGCCGATAAATTTAATGAGACCCTCGAGGATATGAAAAAGGACCTAGAAATTAAACATACACTGACTGAAATAAAAAATATTATACAGAGACCCAATAGCAGACTAGAGGAATGCAAGAATCAACTCAAAGATTTGGAATACAAAGAGGCAAAGGACACTCCTCCAGAGAAGCAAGAAGAGAAGAGAATTCAGAAAGTTGAAGATAGTGTAAGAAGCCTCTGGGACAATTTCAAGCGTACCAACATCAGAATTATGGGGGTGCCAGAAGAAGAGAGAGAACAAGATACTGAAAACCTATTTGAAGAAATAATGACTGAAAACTTCCCCCACCTGGTGAAAGAAATAGACTTACAAGTCCAGGAAGCACACAGAACCCCAAACAAAAGGAATCCAAAGAGGACCACACCAAGACACATCATAATTAAAATGCCAAGGGCAAAAGACAAAGAGAGAATTTTACAAGCAGCAAGAGAAAAACAGTTAGTTACCTAAAAGGGAGCACCCATAAGATTATCAGCTGATTTCTCAACAGAAACTATGCAGGCCAGATGGGAGTGGCGAGAAATATTCAAAGTGATGAATAACAAGAACCTACAACCAAGACTACTCTACCCAGCAAAGTTATCATTCAGAATTGAAGGTCAGATAAAGAGCTTCACAGATAAGAAAAAGCTAAAGGAGTTCATCAACACCAAACCAGTATTATATGAAATGCTGAAAGGTATTCTTTAAAAAGAGGAAAAATAAGAAAAAAGTAAAGATAAAAATTATGAACAACAAATACATATCTATCAACAAATGAATCTAAAAGTCAAGTGAATTAAAATCTGAGGAACATAATAAACTGGTGAACATAATAGAATCAGAGTCATAGATTGGGAGTGGATTGATAATTCTCAGGGGGAAAGAGGTGTCTGTGTGGGGAGTACGGGAAGAGACTGGATAAAAATCATACACCTATGGATATGGACAGCGGTAGGGAGGTAAGGGCAGAGGTGGGGTAAGAACCGGGAGGTGGGGAGATATGGGGGGAAAAAAGGAGAAGCAATTGTAATAATCTGAACAATAAAGATTTATTTTAAAAAATAGATCCAAAGACAGAGAAGCATTGAACAGACCGTCAAACTTCAGAGGGAAGGTAGGGGAGGGTGAAGGGAGGTGGTGAGAGATCAACCAAAGGACTTGTATGCATGCATATAAGCATAACAAATGGATACAGACACTAGGGGGATGAGGGCATGTGCTGAGGGGTGGGTGGCTGGGGAGAGCTCAATAGGGGGGAAAGGAGACACGTAATACTTTAAACAATAAGAATTTAAAATTTGAAGAAAAAGTAAGGAAAAATAAATCCCTCCTCGAGGATTAACTACAGCGTATTGTCTCAAAATTTGGAAAATCAGAGTTACAGCCTTCACAAATTTAAACTCTCTAATGGTTTCCACTACATTCAGAATTAAATAGAAATAAATGCTTGCCATAACCTTGAGGGGCCTTAAGATCTGGCTCCAACCTACTTCTCCAATGTTATCCCCACTTTGCGCCAAACACAAAGCCTTTGATTTGTTCTTAACTGTCAAGCTTGTCTTCACTATATACCTTTGCACATTATTCCCACTAGATACAGCTGATCTTTATTGGTTCTCAGTTTAAATCAGGGATAGGAAACCTTTTTTTTCTACCAAGGGCCATTTGGATATTTATAACATCATTTTTGGGCCATACAAAATTGTCAACTTAGAAATTAGCCTACTACATTTGGTCAAACATTTAATTAACTCCTAATGCCTTGGCAGGACCAGAACAAATGATTTCTCGGGCCTTATAGGGCCCTTGGGCAGGACGTTCCCCACCCCTGGTTTAAATAAATCTCAAGGAAACATTTTCTGACTGCCTTTCTCTTCATTCCTGAAGGGAAATGAGTAAATTTAAGGTAACTAACATTTACTGAATATCTAAAAGGCACTGGGCAGCCCTTCCTATGATTTCCATTTAATCTTCACAATAAACATCAGAGATAGATGAAGAAATAGATTCAGAGATTAAATAGCTGGCCCAAGGCCACATAGGCAATATATAACAAAGATTTGAGCCCAAATTTAATCCCAAACCCACCATCTTTCTGCTACATTATATTTCCTCTCTATTTAAAAAGGAAGGGTCTTATTAGGAGGAAATGCTAATTAAGTTTATTAATGCTTATTAGGAGGAAATCTTAATTAAGTTCAGAGCTACAAAAAGGACAGCAGTTTACATAAAGATCTATAAACTGGCAGTCTGGATAATTAACTCTGTATTCAGAACTCTCACTTGGCATCTGTATTTCTTTTTTTTTTTAAGACATTTTTTTCTTTAATGTCTTTAAAGTACAAGTGAATGTTTAAAGCAAAATGTGTATTTCTTTTACATTAGCTATTAGCTAACTAGGATACTTTTTTAAAAAAATATATTTTATTGATTTTTACAGAGAGGAAGGGAGAGGGACAAAGAGCCAGAAACACGGATCAGTTGCTTCCTGCACACCCCCTACTGGGGATGTGCCCACAACCAAGGTACATGCCCTTGACTGGAACCGAACCTGGGACCTTTCAGTCCGCAGGCCGACGCTTTATCCACTGAGCCAAACCGGTTTTGGCTAACTAGGATAATTTTTTAAAAATGGTTATTTCTTCTAAGACTCAAAGAGTTCATAAGGTATATTTAAAATGCTTTGTTTCTCTTCTATACTTTATACATTTTGCATAATACAGATATTAATTACTTAAATTATAGAATTTCTGAGTTTACCCCAAGCAGTTCAACTAATAAATATTCAGGAATGTCATAGCTTTTTTTTTTTTTTTAATGAAGAGACAAGATTTTTAACATTTTCTAATTAGGGTTAATAAATTGGAACAATATTGAGGCAATGTTCATTTGAAAAAGCAAATCACAAGTACTCTGGGAATATATCATATTTACATATATGCCTAACTTTCCCAACTAGGATTAGAATATTCTAGAGAGCAGAGTCTTTTACCTATACAAATCCATAATACCTTACAATGGAAGGACTCAAAATGCTTTTAAATGCCAATTATTAGAAAAAAGAAACCAATTTTCTTTATATCTCATTTAGTTTTAAAATATATGTCCACAAATTCTTTAGTATTCCTCCCAGTAAAATATAAAGCCTAAAGTTCAGCAAAGGGAATATAGTTAATAATATTGTAATAAATATGTATGGTGCCAGGTGGGTGCTGGAAATATTGGGGAGGAAGTCACTTTATAAATTATATAATTATCTAACCACTATGCTATACATCTGAAACTAATAGTATAAGATAATATTAAATGTTAACTGTAGCTGAAAAAATAAAATTTTTAAAAAGAAAAAAAACTATGTGAAGAATATATGTAAACATTCAGGGCACAAGTCTTTTATTCCCAATTTTAAACAGTAGACCATTTTGGAGATGTATGTAACTATCCTCATTCCTCCATTCCTCTACCAATAAGGAAAGACTAGTCACACATTAAACTAAACACAGTACTGTACACACACACACATATACAGGCATGCACTCGCATACACAGACACATCACCATGTTTATAAAAAATACATTATCAAAGGATAAGTGTTTATTATAAAGGGAAGGCTAACTTTCTCAGACACATCCTTTATTTTTATTCTTTTTTCTTTAATACAAATTAGTGTTAATCCTTATGATTGATCTCAATGATATCCTGTTTAAATTGTAATTATAGTTGTTTATTCCAAAAAGAGAGAGAGTGAAAGAGGAGAGGGGAGAGAGAGAGAGAGAGAGAGAAAGGCGGGGTGGGGGGGCTTTCAATCTTGTGATATTCTACAATGTTTTCAGGAGAAAATTAATGATTGAGTCAGATTTCAGCTTATAAACTTATGTTGGTTATACAATTACTAGAGGCCTGGTGCATGAAATTCGTGCACTGGGTGGGGTGTCCTTCAGCACAGCCTGCACCCTCTCCAATATGGGACCCCTTGGGGGATGTCCAACTGCTGGTTTAGGCCTGATCCCTCTCACAATCCAGGACTGCTGGCTCCTAACTACTCGCATGCCTGGCTGCCTGATTGCCCCTAACCGCTTCTGCCTGCCAGTCTGATCACCCCCTAACCATTCCCGTGCCACCTGGTCGCCCTAAACTGCCCTCCCCTGCCAGCCTAATCACCCCCAACTGCCCTCCCCTGCAGGCCTGGTCCTCCCCAACTGCCCTCCCCTGCAGGTCTGGTCCCCCCCCCCCAACTGCCCTCTTTCCCCTGCAGGCCCGGTCACCCCCAACTGCCTTCCCCTGACGGCCTGGTCACCCCCAACTGCCCTCCCCTGCTGGCCTGATCACCCACAACTGCCCTCCCCTGCCGGCCATCTTGTGGCAGCCATCTTGTGACCACATGGGGGCAGCCATTTTGTGCAAGGGTGTGATGGTCCATTTGCATATTACCTCTTTATTATATAGGGTAAGACCTTCTGTATTAGTTATCTACTGCTGAAAACTAATTACCCTAAAGCAGTGGTCGGCAAACTCATTAGTCAACAGAGCCAAATATCAACAGTACAACGATTGAAATTTCTTTTGAGAGCCAAATTTTTTAAACTTAAACTATATAGGTAGGTACATTGTTATTAACTTAATTAGGGTATGTGGTATTTTGTGGAAGAGCCACACTCAAGGGGCCAAAGAGCCGCATGTGGCTCTCGAGCCGTGGTTTACCAACCACTGCCCTAAAGTAACAACCATTTATTATCTCATAGTTTCTGTACCACTTAGCTGGGTGCCTCAAGGTCTCTCAGGAGGTGCAGTCAAGCTGTGGGTGTGGCTGCAGTCATCTCAACACTCAACTGAAGTTGGAGAATCCACTTCCACACTCACTCAAGGGGCTCTTGGCAGGAGGCCTCAAAGCCTCTCTGTAGGCCTCTTCACAGGTTGTCTGAGTATCTTCATGACACGAAAGATGATGATGATGATGATGATGATGATGACAGAGAGAAAGAGAGAGGGGGAGGGAGGAGGGGAAGGGAAGGGAAGGGAAGGGAAGAGAAGGGAAGGGAAGGAAGGGAAGGGAAGGGAAGGGAAGGGAAGGGAAGGGAAGGGAAGGAAGGGAAGGGAAGGGAAGGGAAGGGAAGGGAAGGGAAGGGAAGGGAAGGGAAGGGAAGGGAAGGGAAGGCAGAATCCAAGTTAGAAGCCACAGGCTTTTTGTAACCCAACCGCAGAAATGACATCTCATCATTTCTGCTATATTCTATTTGTAAGAAGTGAGTCACTAGGTCCGGACCACAAACAAGGGGAAGGAATTACACAAGGATGGAAATATTAAGAGATGATCCCTGGCTGGTTTGGCTCAGTGGATACAGCACCAGCCTGTGGACTTGAGGGTCCCAGGTTTGATTCTGGTCAAGGGCACATGCCCCAGTTAGGCGTGCAGGAGGCAGCTGATCAATGATTCTCATCATTGATGTTTCTATCTCTCTGTCCCTCGCCCTTCCTCTCTGAAATCAATGAAAATATATATTTTTTAAAATATATATATTTTATTGATTTTTTACAGAGAGGAAGAGAGAGGCATAGAGAGCTAGAAACATCGATGAGAGAGAAACATCAACCAGCTGCCTCCTGCACACCCCCCACCAGGGATGTGCCCGCAACCAATGTACATGCCCTTGACCAGAATCAAACCCGGGACCTTTCAGTCCGAAGGCCGACGTTCTATCCACTGAGCCAAACCAGTTTCGGAGAAAATATATTTTTTAAGAAAATAAATAATACTAGGAGATGAGGATCATCATAGTGGGGACCTTCAACCTGATCATACTGTCAAACTTTACAAACTCTACAACCTTTTTCAATTCATTTATGTTAATACAATTAATGACAGGGCATATACTAGGTAGAAAAATACATAATATGTCACTGCCATACCTTTGCCTCAGTTCTATTTTCCTTCTCCAGGGAAAACAAGTTCTATAAGCTGCAAGTTACAGGACTAAATGATTGGTGGAAAGCATTTCAGAAGAAGCTTCCATTTATTTTTATAAGAGAACATTGATGCAGACATTCAAAACCAAAGGGGAAAGTATAAAAGTTAAATAGTATAGATGATGATACTGGGTAGAGGTTCTAATTTTGTTTCTAATGTTACCCATATTAGTGACAATATAAACTCTTTCAATAGTCCTCTAATGTAGTGTAATTCAGATCAAGTAACACTATTCTAATGTAATTCAAAGCGGGAGTGTAAGGTAGGGGAATCTGTGTCATGTATATGTGTGTGCATACATATATGTATATGAATATATATATATTATACATATGCCATTATTATCCAACTTCTAAGGAAAGCAGTCAGGGGGCTTTGCTTATTGATTTATATATGAATATTAACACAATGCTCCCCATCACTTACTACTTTCATTTTTTGCTTTGTTCCTATCCAACTCATAATACAACAGTAGCTCAGAGGGGCTAACTGAGACTGAGCGGGTGGTGGGATTTGTAGGAGGGTTCATAAACAGCTTTATGGAAGTGAGGTGACAGTCTTGTTCTTCCATACATAGCTTTGTCAGCATTCATTTGTAGATGTTCTCTGAGAGGCAAGAGAGAATTGCTCTCAATCAGGGAAGTAAAGGCTAATACCAGTTTTTCAAACGTAAAGGTACCTTTTAAAAATCCCCACCAGCTGTCTAGAAATGTACCAGTTGGAGGCACTTATGTTCTGCAGTTACTAAGAGGAATATTTAAATTGACCAAGTTAGTTCCAGTGTTATTTTAACTTTGTCACACACACCCTTTTATATAAACACCATGCTAATGTAAATTATTCACCTTTTAAAGTTACTTCAGAAGTTTTGACTTTTAGCCAAATACCTATTTCTTTCTATCAAGAATTCTTTGGGTTGTAAGTCTGCAACTTAAATGTGGACGCATCTTTAAAAGAAAAGTTTATTTTCCATCTAATGCCATAGAATATTTATTCTGTTTTCTAAGCTGTATTGACATGACAAAGTACTAAAAAAAAGTCAATGTTGGGGGAGAAGACACAAGTCCTAAAGCAGCAGGGAGACTGGTTTCTTTGAGGTTAGAAAAATCCCAGCCCTTCCCACTACCAAGGGCGGGTCAAGCTAGGAACAAATTGACCCAAAAGTAAGCCTCAATGTCATTTCTACACAACTCCCTGTAATAATTTACAGTCTGCAATCAAAATAAAATAACATCTACAAAAATCTGCCTTTTTTATGATCCAAACTACAAATTAATTCTCTTTTTCATTTCATTTTTCATCTGCTTAATTTTTGCTCTGCTAAGGTGGAGAAATCACACTCTTCTGCTTATATTCAGATGCACTTAAGCTCTAAATATGTCATGATATTTGGATTACAGCAACTATGGGGAATTTTTAAGTTGCCCAAGTTATTTTCAATGTTGTTTTAACTTTGCAAAAATATTTAATGACAATTTTTTAAAGTTGCCCATGAAAAATAACATTCTCCATTTTGAAGCCCTGCCACCACCCAAAAAACAATTAGCTTCAGTCCAGAAGGTGTGGATTCATTCATCAAATCAGCACATAATGTTTCTGGATTCTTTTGATGAATTTTTTGCCTGATATTTACTAGTATTTTAAAACATTTTAATGTGCAATTTAACATGAAATTGATTAACTTTAAAGTCCAATCAAGTCCTAATGGTGGGGGGGTATTTTGGTGTTTGTAGGTATAAGTGTGAGAGCCAGAGGGAGGGAGGGAGAGTAAGAGGGAAAGGGAGAGAAAGAGGGAGAGGGAGAGAGAAAATAGCTGCTGGGGAAAAATCTGGCACATCACCTGACACAATCTAGGCATACAATAAGTAGTATTTTTCCACCCTTTCTCTTCCCTAGTAAGAAAACTCATTCCTGTGTGGCATGGAGAATAGGATATTCTAATTATTCAGATTTTTCATAGGTTTACTGCAGCTCATAGTTCAGAGAGTTACCATGTAAGCCAAGAGAATCTCTTGCAAATATTATTTCCATTACATCATGCCCCTACTCAAGGACCTTTAAAGTCTCCAAACCATCCTGCAACTAAAGTCAAAACTCCTCTGCCTATTCCCATACCTCCCATAATCTATTTGTCCTGGAGTGGGTGGAACGTTTTTGTTCAACTCAATCTCCAACTAATTCCTGAACATCTAGCCTTTTTACAGCTAACTCTATCTCCTTTCAGTTCCTCTTTATCTCAGGCCCTTTGAGCACAGTTTTCCCCGTTCCATCCAAATTCCATCTTCCTTTCAAGGACTGGCTTGAAACTTAAAAGTATAAAATGTGTTGATAGTTTTTCAGGAGAGGGTTTATAGCACTGAGAAGCTAAGTTAAAAGTAAATTAATTCCATATTATTATAGGGGATGTTGTTGCAAATGTCTGTCCCATGCCAACTTGTTAAGCCACTGTGTCACTCTGGGTTAGATAACCTTGTCACCATGAGTATCAGAGGGCACCTAAGTCAACTGTTGAGCATCTTGGTCATAGTCTTTTCACCAACACAACTTTTAACTCCCCCTATTTGGTCTTTTCCCTTCTCAGATATGCATTTATTTGACAGAAATGTATTTAGTCACCAACCTATGCAAGTTATTGTGCATACATGTCCCTACCTCTGGAATCTTACTGTCTGCTAGGAAGAGCTATAACAAAGTGCTCTGATAGGGCAGGACAGAGGTCATTAATTCCAACTCTGAGGTTATCTGAGAAGGCTTTGAGGAGTAGGTTGATTTGTGCTGAGAATGACTAAGGAAATAGGAGAAACAAACATCTCTGCCTAGCAGTGATGGCGAACCTATGACACGCGTGTCAGTACTGACACGCGTAGCCATTTCTGATGACACGCGGCCACTAAGGCGGCCGCAAGCCGAGAATGAAACATTTGCTGCTCCTGAGGATGAAATATTTCGAAATAATGTTTTTTCCTCAAAGTGACACACTACCCGAGTTATGCTCAGTTTTTTGGCGAAGTTTGACACACCAAGCTCAAAAGGTTGCCCATCACTGGCCTAGAGCCATGAAGAAGGTGTGGCTGGAGGGAAGGACTTAAAACTGCAGAAGCAGATTAGAGTCAGGTTGGAGAAGGCCTTGAAGGCCAAATTCAAGACTTCAGCTCTTGTGATTTTTTTTTTTAGTAGTTGATTTTTTATTTTGTTTTAAAATCTAGGATGAGTGGTAAGGGGGTGAACGAATAAATAATAATGCCATAAATTTTTCTGTGATTGTAACAGAGTATAAGAAACTTTCTCAGGGGGTCTAAACTCACCATGGAACTTTGTCTAGGATTTCTCAACTCTTTCGAGATATCATCCAAAAATGGTGACTTGAGGAAGAAAACTCAAGAGCTGCTTCCAATCCTGAATGTTCTTCTAGATACAGCTCTATTCATATTTTGCTAAAAACTGATATTTTAAAAATCTGCCCCCATGATAAGGGTTTTGAAAAATTGTTTTCACTATTCATATCTCATGAGATGGTATAGAAATTGGTGAATAATCATTTTATTTTTTTATTTTTTTAAATTTCTTTATTGATTAAGGTATCACATATTTGTCCTCATCTCCCCTCTTAGTTGTGATTTTTGTGACAAGGATTAATATGATCAGAATTGTGTTTAGAGAACAGAACTCAGGGACCACTGGGAAAAGGGTAAAACTCATCTGGGAGATGAGTGAGGAGCCTGAAAAAATTACCTTGATGACGTAGTGGTGGCAAGTTGAGGATTTTTTTTTTAAATATATTTTATTGATTTTTTACAGAGAGGAAGAGAGAGGGATAGAGAGTTAGAAACATCAATCAGCTGCCTCTTGCACACTCCCCTACTGGGGATGTGCCCGCAACCAAGGTACATGCCCTTGACCGGAATCGAACCAAGGTACATGCCCTTGACCGGAATCGAACCTGGGACCCTTGAGTCCGCAGGCCTACGCTCTATCCACTGAGCCAAACCGGTTTCGGCAAGTTGAGGATTTTAACTAAAGAAGCTGCTGAGCCCTGAATTTAGGGCAAATGTAAATGTTGAAAACTGGGTCCAGATCTCCATTTCCTGCCAATGGATGGGGCTGTTCTGGTCTTTAGCTATTGCAAAATCCCACCTGATTTTAAGACTAAGAATTATTTTAAGAGACAAGAGGTAAAAGAAACATTTTTCCACCAGTCCTAGAAACTCTACCTATTAAGTCTTTTTTTTTTAAATGCAGTTGTGTTTGGGGACAAGAAGGAAAGCTGTGAGTGAGATCTGGATAGTTCAGTGTTAATAGTGTTAATAGTGTTAATGTAAATGCTCCATTTATACATACTGACTTTTCCTCCTTCCCTATTTCAACAAAGTGTTTCATGGTTTGAAAAACACATCTTGGTTTTAAACAAAGGTAGTACCCTTAGTGTCCTTCAATTTCCTATTCTCTCCTCCTCTTGCTACCCAGCAAGATATTATTTGCCCCCAGGAGCATTTTCTTTTTATGCAGCAAGATACTAAAAGTGATGTAATTCAGACTTGGCAGGGCTCTGTGCTTTTTACAGAACCTCCTTGATGCGGGTCACTTTGGGGCTTTAAAAAATGTTTGATATAAATGGAACAACCAACTATCCAAATGCACTTCAGACTCCTGAACATGATTATATTTGACATGTTGACATTGATCTGTACTGGGTTTCTCTCTTCTCAGGTAAGGCTCCAGGAAAGTGCTCAAAATATTAAGGTTAGAAACTGGTAATCATAATGTTTATGGTAAAAGCAAGTGACCAAATCTAACCTAGGACTACACTTTAGCTCCTGTTCTTGTACACAGGAGATGGCTTTTCCGTCTCCATGCCCCTATGATTACCATCTGTTCTGTCAGTTTACACTCTGCAAAGGACAGTGAGTCATGCTTGCTTATAGGACGGTGACACTGTAGGGCCAGCACAGCTTAGAGTGGCCTTCCTTTGTGAAAAGATCTGATCATTTCTGTCATCTGACACTGTCTTTGATTTAATGGGCAAAAATCCAGAAATAATTAAGACAATAACAGCACACACCAAACAAGAAAAACATGTCATGTTTAAAGAAGAAATCCAAGCACCATTGAAGGCAGTGATCTGCGTCTTTCAGGAGAGAAAAGAGACCTCAAAATCAAAAGCAACAGCCATCAAGGACTTACTAAGCTCCTCATTGGCAGAAAGGAAAAATTTACTAATTAATTCTGCTTTTCCTGGAGAGATCATGGGAGGTGGGAAAAGTTAAGATTTGACCTTTTCCCCAAAGTCTCAAGTTTTTCAAAGAATTATTTTTATCACAGCTAATTTCATAAAGTAAAATAAAAATTATCAAAGGGCACTATCTTTTCTGTTGAATTACTGCTCACTACTAGCCTTTTCTTGAACCCTGAAAAAAAAAGCCTTTACAAATAACAGTAGAAGCTTCATAACATGATTCCAGTTGTTTTCTTTCTGTTAAATCTGTAACTCTATCCTGAGTTTATCTCTCTGAAGACTTCTGGATATTTACAACATAAGGAAAGTCTTGTTTCCTTAACTCAAGGTCTTCATGAAAAACATAATCATAAAAGGCATTTCAATTTAAAAGAAAAATGCTTAGTTCTGGAAATTTCCTTTGCAATTTAAAAAAGAATCTTCAATTCAATTCATTTCCCTAGTATCTGTTTCCAGAGATTCATTCACAATTGCTTTTCCAAAAACACTTTCAAAAAATTATTTCTTGTTATGCATAACTTCCTTGCTGACTCTCAGATCTAGAGCTATTTTTTTTTCCAGCTGAGCCTTCAGATCCTTCAAAGCTATTGCTATTCTTCTTCGTTGACTGACTATAATTATTTCTCATTAAGGTAATTTTTTAATGTTTCATGAGCAAAACAGGGAAAAATATATGCTATTTTACTTTAAATACCCACTTTGAAACAGTACTTCAGAAATGAGAAAAAAACAATAAATGGTGTCCATTTCCTTTGCTTTCGGGTTCCTTACTGCCCACTGAGAAATTGCCTGACTACCAATTGGAGTGCTTCTCTTATATCCTGCTGGTGAGCTATGACCTGTTCTAGAATGACTTTCTAAGTACTTAGGGCAATCTAAGTCCTGCGAGAGCTTTGTCAAGTTGGGAAAGGCCTTATTAAAATAAGAAGCCATTTTCAGAATCAGAGTTTGTTTCAGAGATACTAAGAAAACCTAAAAAAAAAAAAACATCCTTGAGACATCGTAGTTGAAAAATATTTCAAGATTGTTCACTTGAGTAAATACTTAAGCCTGCCCTCCCTCACTTTCTGAGGCCTGTAGCCATATTACTCATCCTCAAAGAATTCATCAATATTCAACTGGCTCTCTAATTTGCTGATGTAGCAAAAAGAGTTTAATAAAGAAAGCTGTTTCAATTTTTCTTTAGAGAACGTGCCACAGAACCGACTTTTATCTTATAGTGCTGGAATCTTCTGCCCTTCTGCTAATCCAGATAGGGAAATGAATGCTTACATGCAGTTAGATCAAACCAAGCAAATTTACTCACGAAGCCGAGCCTTAAAAGCCCAGAAAAGTCTTTCACCCCTAGGACACTGGAGCTTTATAAATAATCTATCTGAGGATTTAGAAGCTTGTTCAGTCACGACTCACAGCACGGCAAACTTTCAGCCTGTCCATGACGAGTTTTGAAGACTAATAGGGAAACTGTAGTTTACGAATAAGTTTTAGCGTCCACCCAAGCCATGCAAGTTTTAAAAACCTTTCCTGAAAATCAGATTCTTGTTCTGTAAACTTTTTGGTAATTTTAAAAACCAGCTTTGCAGATCCTGGAAGACTCTACTGTCCCTCCCCCCATCACCCACCTCTAAAAACAAAAAAATGACGCGGAAGCCCGAGAAAGGCCACACAACAGTTGCAATGCCTAGGGTCTGCAAATCCCCTTTGCAAAGAAATTAAGATTTTTACATCAGGTCTATAGAAATAGCACAATAAAAGTTAAGTAGTCCAAGAAAATGGAGCGCTGAGCAAGGGAAATACTTGGTTTTGTTTTTTATACTGAGAGAGAGAGGGGGGGGGTTATTTTCTTTTGGCACCTGATTTCTCCCCTCCCCCCCGCCCCCCCAGCGCCCGAGCATGATTCTCCAGTACCCCCTGCGCAGGGCGCAGGACAAGAAAGCCTCGACCTCCCACAGGGAGAGCAGGGGACACTGGTCGTGGTGGCTGAGTCAGGCGCGCAGCTCAACTCCCTGTGGCCCACCGCTGTCCTCACTGGTCCACGGTGCAGGCGACCAGCACCCTTGAGCCAGCTAAGTCAGGCCCTGGGTAGCTGGGAACCGCCAGGGCAACCCCCTCCCAGGGCCACTGGGCAATGCCTAGGCAGCGCTATGCACCTGGGACCCCGGGCCACTCCTGGCCTGCATCCCATGCCCAGGACTGTGGCCGCTGCAGGTCAGCACTACCCATTGCTCTTCCTGACCAGCACCCACTGGATTTGAGCCCTAGTTGCTTGAAGATTTGTCCCACCCGGGATAGGGAGAGAGAATGCAGCCATGCTCATTTCCTTAGTGTTCGGGCGCTATTTTTATGATGACATTTTGCAAATATACAGGAAATATACAAGAAAGTTGAAAGAACAGTACAAGGAATGTCCGTTTACCCCCGCCCCCAAGCTGGATGCAACTGTAAAGTATTGCAACACTTGCTTCCCTCACCCCTCAGAATGTGTGCGTGTTAGCTGCATCATTTGAAAACTGGAGACATCGTGACATTTCACCTCTATACACTTCAGTATGCATCTTCTAAATATAAGGACAATCTTCTACTTGCCATCAAAAGCATTCTCACACCTAAGAAAATGAATTCTAGGGCCCTAACAGCCTCTAGCGTCCAGACTAAGGGCTCCTTTCCCTCCTGTTTCCCCACTTCATTCTTAAAACCAGTTTCCGTTCTTGGACTGGGACTTGTATAGTCAATTGTTCCCGGCCTTTGTGCTGTGACCCCCAAAGCAGACAGACGGCAAGCACGTACAAGGATCCGGGATCCCCGTGGTCCCAGGGGCCTCTGTCCCTGAGGACTTGGCAGAGCAGCGGGGATAGGGGAGTCCCGACAAGTCTGAACTCAAAAGCTTGGGGAGAGCGCTGCACTCACGCGGTCCGGGGGGCCCCTGGGTCCTCCCGAAACCATTTAGGCACACCCCCCCGGGAAGCACAGAGCTAGGGTCTTTGCTCAGCCACCTTAAGCCCTCCGGGCAGCTCAAGTGGCCGACCCGTGGGCGCGAGGTGGCTTGCCTCGTGTGGGTTTCTGGGTGAGCGCTGCGCTACCTTGTGCCCTTGCTTTTGCCATTTTCCATTCTCTCTTCTTTCTCCCTGAGTCCCCGCTATTCGACTCTGGATCGGCTATTTTGCGCGCCCAGTACCCTTCTCGCCTTCTGGGTCCTTCCCGGCTGCAGGCCGAGGCGGTGGCGTCGAACGCCTACACAACCCCCTTTCCCTACAGCTCCCTCTCTTCCCTTCCTCCCCTCTTCCGTCTCCCCCTCTGCAAGGCGGACGGGGCGGGGGCGGGCGGGGGGGGGGGGCGCCAGCACAGCGTGGCCACGCCCCCGGAGCCGGCTTTTTCTAGGGCCGCTCCCAGAGCCTCTCCGCAGGCTGCCCCGCTCGCCTCCCAGCCTGCGCACAGCTCCAGCCCCTCGCTCCGTTCCGCCTCCGCCGAGCTGCTCTCCGAGCTTCTGCTGAAGCCAGCCCGAGAGTGCGCCCCTCAGCGCCGCCACCCCGACTCCTGGCCGTCCGCTCCGGGCTTTGGGTCCCTGCTGCTGGTGCCGGACCCCTCGCGCCCGCGACCTTGCCGCCTCCTATGTCCCTGCCCTGCTCCCCTCTCGAGCCCAAGATCCCGCTCTCTGTGCCTCCCCTTTCCTTCCTCCCCCTCCCTTGCTTTCTTGCTTGCTCGTTCGCTAGCTCTCAGAAGCTGCAAACAACTTCGCAGGAAAATCCCAGAAACCTTTGCAAAAAGCTGACAATGAAATTTAAGAAGTTCTTCGATTTCGGCGCCATTTTCGAGTGGATGGAGAGGTGACAAGCGATTTTTTTTTTTAAAAAAAGGACTTGTTGGTTTGCGCCACCCCCCTCAGTAACGTGGATTACGGTAGAATGGGGGGAGGAGGGGGAAATCTGGTGACAATGATGAAAAAGTTTTGTGTTGCTTGGGGGTTGTAAAGCACATTTGGGGACCGGGGTGCAGATGAAACAGACCCTGAAAGTGTTTAGCACATACGAGGGCGGCCAGGAAAATTCTTAGGAAATTGGCTGGGAAAAAAGCTAGCATTGAGGGGTGGAGAGAGAAAATTGAGTAAGGGGCAGTGACCGATTTTCAGCTTCGACAGGGTCGGGTGAGACTGGTTATGACAGACTGTTAAGTGGACTTTCTATTGCTCTTCTTTGCAAGCAATGAAATATCTCTTGGAAATGAATGTGCGATTAATTTTGCATTGTCTTTACCCAATTAAAACTTTCAAGTTTGTTTAGTTTTCCCTAAAGGAAACTTAACATTGGGAAAGTTTCGCACGAATTCGCCTAGGGATGTGGGGAAGAAAGCATCTGCAAAATTAAGATAAAACGTTGTAAAGTATGAACGGAGGACTAGCTGTATTCTTTGGCGCTCACAAGATTTGGCCAAACACAGTTCAGTTCAGAAGGAGGGTGGGGCTTTGGGCAACTCAAAAGTATTGATTCTTTGTCTATTGTATCAGTGGTTGACCCTCTCCTAAAGTGACAAGATGCCTCTTTGTAATCTCTTTTCGTAAGTAAATTTAAGTAAAAGGGGAAATCCGTAGAATAGGATTGTGAGGTGGCTTTTTACAAATGTAAGTCGTTGTACTGTCACTGAGAGAGAAGAAAGGGGTTACGTGAAGAGTACAAATGCATTCGATTCCAGAGAGCAGTTTGCAGAGCAATCTGGAAGGGAACTTCGCCTTTGACACCATTGCTATTTCTAATGAACTTTTGTTTTTCTAAGTAGTCATCCAAGGATATGTTAAATTAGGGATGACTTTAATATCTGATGTAATGGTTCACATATTTGTGTGGAACTTAAATATTTAAATGGGAGAAGGTTGTGGAGTTTTAAAGTATAACTGTACATTTGCTAAACATGTTTTCTTTTTCTTTTTAAGGGCAACCAAGGACGTTTTCCTCCGTTAATCCCAAAAGTCTATGTAAAAGTTGTAAATAGCATAGCCAAACAAGATGGAATTTAGAGACACTTAATTGTATGTCTCAATTTAGGGAGTGGGGTTATTATTATTAATAACTTTGTTTACCATGGCATAAATAGTGTATTTGGCAACACTGGATCTCAGTAT
This sequence comes from Eptesicus fuscus, assembly GCF_027574615.1. Classification (NCBI taxonomy): domain Eukaryota; kingdom Metazoa; phylum Chordata; class Mammalia; order Chiroptera; family Vespertilionidae; genus Eptesicus; species Eptesicus fuscus. The sequence continues at coordinate 108,822,117 of NC_072473.1, forward strand.
GGTGTGATGAATTTTGTACTTAGCCTCATTAAATACTCTGCACATCATATTAACTAAGAAATAGGACACAACATCATTATATTGGTTTTGAAAAACCAACATAATTTTTAAATGAACCAAAACACTAAGCAGATTTGTACTGAAATGTTTTTTAACTTTCAAAACCATTAGAGTTTTGTGCTGGTCTTGTTTTAACTTTCAGGTTTGTGATTGAGGGTAGTTTCTTCTGTGCTTAATTGACTATTTTGTTTAAACATTGGGGGGGGATGCATGTAACTTATTGCTAATGTGTGTCCATTTTAAAAAGGAAAAAGTGGTATCTAATGAGTTAATCATTAAGGAATATGCACAGTGCGGCCATTTCAGGACAGGAAAGAGTTTCTGTAGAGCTGCTTGAGAAAGAAAGAAGGGATTTGACATGAAGTATTTAAGTGGTTTGATTGATGTTTTGATAGGTGACATTAGAAAATACAAATTACTTATAGGTAAATTTGAGTGACTAGTTTCACAAGTAAAGAGCCAGGTATTTCATTTGAGGAGTTATCTCTCATTCTTTTACACCTTTTAAAACAATTCAAAGCAGGGTGTTTGCTGTAAGAATGAAGCAATGGCAGATAAAAGAGGACTTCTGACGCTTGGATGGAGGGATATATACTTCCCAGATATCATATATGTTAGAATCAGCTGAAGCTGCCAGAGACGTTTTGGTGATCTCCTTTAAGTCAATAAATGAAAAGTTTTTGTGTTTGTTTTTTTAAATGGGGACATTCAATGAGACTTAGGATTTCTAATGTGCAGCAGGAAGAAGTTTCACCAAGACTTTGAAGCTGAAAAGAGTAATCCAGATGTTGTCAAACTGCCTCAATTTATTTTATTATTATTGCTTTCAGAGGTAAGATTATTTTACCACCCTAATTCTTATTTCCTACCCCTCGGCTTTTCACCTATATACTTTTCCAAGATTCATCCTCTGGGAAAATAAATTGAGAGTCACACCCTTCACTCCACCTGCCAGTCCTGGAAATCTAATGGTGAAGTTCTAAAAAATACATCTATTTGGAAGGAAGTGTCTTTGTCACAAGTTTTGCTGCATTCCTCGACAGTGGGCAGGGCGGGTTGGGGCTTTTTCCCTATCACCACCCTGTGTTTCTCTGCCTGCAGGCACCCCAGAGCGATCCCCCTTCGTGGACTCCTAGGGGATACAGCAGCAATTCATGTTTTGAAGTTCTTTACAATGGTTCAAAACGTGAGGCGCTGCTATACCCCCTCGAGGGAAAGTTAGAAGGTGGGGTTCTGCTGGACGTGTGCTCCTGCAAGGCATCAGCTCCCAAGGCCAGCTCTGCAGCAGATGGGGGGGGGGGGGGGCGGTGGCTTATGTCTCTGTCTTTTCTCCTCGCCCTTCCCCTCCCACGAGGCAACACCAGATTGGGGGTGGACGCCACTACTCTGTGGGGATTTGGGGCGAGGTGTGTGTGGGGGGGTGTTCCCAGAAGGGACGTGGTGCCAGCACTCAGCTGTGCCCTAGCAGCGGGAACAGTACTGCAGTGGGTGATCCGTATTCTGGAGTATTGTTTCTGCTGCCCGGGTAAGGCTGGGAATCCCACAAGAGCCCACCCACCAGGTAAGTCCTAGTGCAGCGCGGGTTAGGGAGTTTGTCCTCCATCAAACGTTTGCCTGCCTTTCAATATGCAAATGAGTGTAAATGAAAGGTACTTCGTTTTAGCACACCTTACCCTGCCCAAGGAAAATTTAAGCGGTCGAAAAAAATTCCCTTCCTGATCACTTAGAATGCCATCCACACGACAAAAACGAAAAGAGATTACCTCAGACCCCAACAACTAAATGGGGGTGGGGGTTAGAAAAAGATTAAGGGGGGACAGGAGGGGGTGACCCACTGCAAGCAGTCCCCGTTCTGCAGCTCCTGGTAAAAGGCCTCACGTCGTGCGCATGGAAAGGATTTTGGAGTCCAGGAAAGATGAAAGTTTCTGGCCCCATGCTCTTCCTCCTCCCTAGCTGTGCTGCGGGGAGTTGCCTTTCAGCTCGAGGCGCGGGTCCTTGGTGGCCTGGTGAGTCCCAGACGGCGTGGCAAGTGGCCGACCTGCCCGATCTGAGGTCTGCAGGGAGAGCGGGGACACGTGGGATGGCTCCTTAATAAGGCTTCGCATTTCTAGCTGCACCTTGCCCTGTCCCCCAAAACTTGTCCTGGAATTTCACTCTGAAAGCGTGTTCCAAGGCCACTTTGGTCGCCCCCGGGGGGGGGGGGGGGCTCACAGAAGGGATTCTCCACTGGCAAGGCACTGACTTGACAGTTCTGGAGAAAGTGGCAGTAACTCAGCTGTCCATTCAGGGGCCCTTCGGTACCTGCACAACTCTGGGCATTGTTGCTAATTAGTGCTGCACGTCTGTCGACCTCCCACCTCCGCTCCTCACTGGGGTTCTCAGTAGGCTAGGAGCTTGACAACCGGCCTAGGAAAGAGAGTGCTCATTCTCTGGCTGAAGGCTCCCTTTGCCTGTGAAAATCACTTAGATATTTATTTTTGACCTGGCGAATCGAGAGGTGAGGGACTGTTGGCAAAGACAAAGGGAGGTGTGGAACATTTCCACGCTTTATGTTCTCTTAAAATAAACAAAACACGAAACCCACTCTGGTCTGGATGGGTTGCCTAGAACCGATCCTCCCCGAGGCCGGGAGCGGGGGTGGGGCAGAAGGGTTCTGGTCTGGAGAAGCGGGGGTTGCAGCCCCCGCGCCCCCCCCCCCTCCGCCAGCTGGGTGGAAGTTGGGATCAGCCGCCTGAAACGCCTGCTTTCCCAGACTCCCTTGCGCCAGGGGCAGTCGCAGGGCTGTTTGGGGCCCTTCTGGCCGCCGAGGACCCTCGGGCTCCCAGGGGCCGCGCGCGACCCAGCGACCTTGGCCGAGCCTGGCTTTCCTCAGCCTCCGCCCCCGCCCCCCGCAGCCTCCGCCCCCGCCCCCCGCCCCTCCTTCCCCGCCACAGCCGCGATGCCTAGGCTGCGAAGCCCTAGAGTGGGCTCCTGCCCGCGCGGGCAGCCCCAAGTTCCCGCAGGCCCACAATCCCCAGGCCTTGCAGGCAAACAGGTTCCCGCCCCCGCCGGTCTCTGCACTTGGGAGTGGGCGGCACCTCGAGGCTGCCCTCCAGCCTCTGCCTCTCACCAACTTCCCTTCTCCCTTTCTCCCCGCTCTGTACGGTCCCCTTGAGCCAGAAGAAGGCTCGGTGGCTCCCAGCCCTCCGAGAAGACCAGGCCCGCGCCATCCGGCTCCCTCCAGTGGGCGCCTGCAGGACACAGGTGAGAGACCAGGCGGGTTGGGGACCGCAAGGGGCAGAGGGCGAGGAGTAAGTGATCCTGACTAGGGGGCGTTGCCTCCCAGAAGCGCAGCGGCCCTTTACCCAGGGCCCCCTAAAGGCACTGAGTTTGAGGTCGTCCAAACAGCCCTTTGCGCGCAGCCCTTTCCTGACTTAAAATAGTCAGCTTGCACCATTATTCACACGATCAAAGTTGCAGTGTGCTTAGATTTTCCTCCAAGGACAAAAATGTGAATAAAGCAATATTTCAGCCAAACATTTCTGTGTCAATTAAAAAGATGGCAATTCGTTCCAGACTATAAATTCTCCTTAACAACCCTCTAAGGTATTCTTTAAAATTGTTTTTCAACATTGCTAAATGTGCATCATAATGTGTGAGAGACTTGTATAAAGGGAGCCAATTTACATAGTTGATTAGTTGATCCATTGTTACCACCTGCAAGGAGGCACCTTTCCATTGTTTTCTCATTTTTCCCCCAACACATGTTATTTGTTAGTGAGGAAGCTAAGGGCATTGTGTTAAGTTTATTAGACAGGTGTGGCCCTTAAACTAGGAAGAGCTTAGTCTAACTCTAAATTTAAAATGACATTTCTGTAAATTATGGGACAAGATATACAGATTGCTTTTATAAGTTAAAACTGAACGTAGTTTTTTTTTTTTTTTTTAATTAATCACAGGAATATTTTTAAGGCATCCAGCATCTCCAGGTAGCAGTACTGACTTTTTTTCCCAACAAAGGAACAGTATATCAACACTCTTGAACCGGATCTGGACACAGAAGACTCCTGTTTCAAGAAAATATAATCATCTCTCAAAGTCTGTAATTTATATGCATTTTAACTCACTAGGCATTGAAAGCCAACTAAGAGTCCCACAGCATGGGGTAAAATATAATCAATCATTCAGTGTAATATTATACATCCTTTAAAAATGTTATTGGAAAATGTTTTATGATCTGTAAGTTGAAATAACCCTCTCCCACCACTTCTTTCTCCCTGCTGCTCTCCCATACCCTTGCTTCTTTGTTCCAATTGGCATATAAACTTGTTTTTCCCGCCAAATGAGTCAGTCATGATGGGAACGGCAATTGATTGGAACAGATGTGTGTCAATGTTACTTGGGAAACTAGATGCCAATAACCAGGGCACAAAAAAAGGCAGTGGTTGCAACTCTGTAAAAATGTATGTGCACATACAGACAAGGACTGAAGTGGAACCCAAACAAAACAGGAGAACAGTTGGACATACTCCAGTGCTAGGAGATTGAATGATTGTATGCTGCTTTTGATTTCCATTCATATGGGCAACTGTCCAATTAAAAAGACCTAATAAGGACTCTGCAGTGCAAATTATTTTGCGGATTGTTTAAAACACCTTACTTATCAAGGCAGACTGGGCAGCAGGGGGCTGGATTTGTCCTGTCCGTACCCTCCCACCCCCATCCTGGACTATAGAGCTCAGGGCAACACTTGGAGAGTACCTGATCCTACACAGGTGGACGTTAACTTCTAGGCAGCTTTCCCAAGAGACTGTGCAACATGAAAATAAAAATAGGTTCCATTGATCTTTTTGAAGATCAATGAAAGATTATTGATAGGAAATAAAGACTTGAGTCAGGGGATATATCCAAGTTGGCATACATTTTTAGAGCTCTATTTTCCCACTGGCCTGCAGTGTAGCAGCCTCAACCCTAGAACATTACATATGCATTTGTATTTAGAATGATTACATTGCTCTTAACTGAAAAACAGAGTATATATACACCAGTTATAGCAAATGTGTATCTCCCAGCCATCCTACATCTCTCTCATCTCCACCCATTAGTTACTTACTACTCAGTAAATGAACAAAAATCTGCTAGTCTTTCCTAATATTTCACCTATCTGCCACCTTTGCCTTCTTCTCCCGCTCCACAATTGATCTCCTTGGCTTCTTCAAAAAGGCTTAGACCCCTGTGGGGATTGTAAATTGAGCCATTATGGAGGAGCTCTGAGAAGACTTCCATTACTCTTAGTAGCTCAGGCACTGGAGCACTCCCCTTATACCAGTGAGTTCTATAATCTGACTAGTGGTGGGAGTTTGGGAGGTTGCACTGGGAGCTGAGATCCACAGTACTGAGAGGCCTGATAATTGTTTTTTTTAATATTCACCCAAGGACATGCTTAGAGATAGGGGGAGAGAGAGAAACATCATTGGTTGCCTTCAGTCTGCAATCATATGTGACCCGACCTGGAATCAACAGGCAACCTTTCCTTGCACAGGACAATGCTCAACCAACTGATCCATAGGGCTTCATTGTTTTGAAGTGTGATTCTCCCTAGGCAGCTTCCTCACCTGGTTCCCATCCCTACTCCTACCTCCTCCCCTTATCCCAAGACCAGACCTTTTAAAGGCCTGGCCACAAAAACCACAATAATCAAAATCATAATAATTCCAATATGTTGTTTTTGCATATTCCTTTTACATATTATTCCAAATGCTTTCATATTTTCTACTGGCAACAACCTCAAAAGATAAATAGAATAAAGCAGTCAAAAAAACACACCCAACTACAGACAAGATAACTAGGGCTTCTGGAGAGAGAGGATTTGTTCAAGGCTAGTTTGAGGCCTTTTCCTTCAGACCTCATGCTGGAGGGCCTGGACAGTAGTGGTTAGAGCAGGAAATGGAGGTGAATTAGTTTAGTTATAAAAATTTGAGGTGAAACTGATTAGTTTTATGAACTTTGGCCTACACACTGAACACAGTTCATGGGCAAGGCCCAAGATTGGCCCCAGGATGAATAAATAGTGACTGTAAATTACCCAGCTGTGCACAAGTAGATATGCACAAGCCCTCTCCCAAAAACGTATGATTTAAGTTCATTTTAAATCTCTGGCCCATATTTGGTACTTTATATAGTTTCAACCAAATGAATGTTTAACCATAGAGGTTAACTTATTCAATATAACCTTTTTCAGCCATTACAAATAATATTTATAAAGACTTTATAAAAAACCTAGAAAATGCTTATATATAAAATTTTAAAAATCAAGGACATAAAATCACATGGACACCATGTTTAAAAAGTGGGTCTGTATAGGAACAGAAACTGGAAAGACCATGCAACAAACATACTTGTTGCTTAAGGTGGTGGGATTCAAGCTGAACTTTTTCTTGACTTTTCCATGTGTTTTTGTTTTGCCATGTTTTTTTTGTAACATTGTTAAATATAATCCTCTAAAAAGTGTTTAGGGGTCATAGACGACATGGAAATTAGGGGGCAAGGATGCACAGACCTCAGACATCTCGGGGATCATCATGTCACGAGATACCACTCTGCACTTGTGACAGATTGATAACTGAAAGGTCTGGGAGCTACTTATCTTCATAGCAGTACAACTGGTAAGTAATTACAAGACCAATCAAATGACAAGATCAGAAGAAAAGTAGGCCCTGAGGAAGGAAGAAAATGGTTGCCTTGGGAAGAGGAGGGGTACATGAGTTGTATTTTAATAGTTTAATGGGAGGTGAGGGGTCAGCCTTTGTGTTCTTCACTATTGTTTTAAATTTTCTTTTAATGAATTGAAACTTATATAAGGCATAAGATTTTATATTCATGCTAGAATGTTAAAACAAAGAATTTGTGCTCAAGCAAACAACAACTGAAAAAACATTAGCTAAAAGTATTGTAGACACAGGGTCATCTTTAATATGTTGAGGGCATTTAAGTGGTCAAGAAAAAAACATAAAAATGACATGAAAAAAAATCACAGAAAAAGAATACATAAAAATGTTCTTTTCAGTATTTTTAAAGGATGGAGATTAGGGACATCCTGAATGACCAACAACAAAGGATTGGGTAAATAAAATATGGTACCTCTAATAAGTGACATGAGAATGTGCTCCTGATGAAATATTTGGTGATAAAAAAATGCACAAATTTTTACACAAAATGTTCCCATCAAGCAATCTAAGTATATAGGGAACATTCTGTATGTGGCTTTCTTTCAATGTAGAGATGAAAGGCTGGGAGGAAATATACCAAAACTTCAAAAGTGGTTATCTCTGACTTGTGGAATATTAAGTGATCAAAGAAAGATGCTAAACTATTTTTGCGATGTGTTCCTAATATGTAATATAAATGTATTGGGAACATTTTGCATTCATAGTTTTGTATCAATAATATGGAATGACGGCTAGGAGGAAATATACCAAAAGTCTATCAAAGAAAGATGCTAAACTATTTTTGTGATGTGTTCCTAATATGCAGTATAAATATATTGGGAGCATTTTGCATGCATGGTTTTGTATCAATATACAGATAAAAGGCTGGAGGGAATAGACCAAAAATCTTATAATGGTTATTTGTGGATTGTGATATGATAAAGTGATAAAAGTAAGGTACAAAATTATTTTTGCAATATGTTCCTGAATATGTAATATAAGTATATTGGGAACATTTTGCATCCATAGTTTTGTATCAATATATTTTAAAAAGGCTAAGAAGAAATATAGCAAAATTTAATAGAAGTTATTTCTGTGTTCTGGTATTATAGATGATATCTGGTTTTCTTCTTATACTTTTTATGTATTTTCCAAGTAATACTTGTATAAACAACAAAATGTACTTCTTTTATAGTGATAATAAAGCTTATTTTATTTTTTTAAAGAGTTGTTTTTAATAAAAAGGCATGGGCCCCTGACCTGGAGATGGGGAGGTATGGAAAGACTTCCTGTTTGGGCAGCAGTGGGCATAGAATACATTTTCAAACCTGTCTGGGCAAACCCTACACAGTTTTGGTTGGCTCCGCAGTGCAAATGTGTGTTATCATTTGCTCTTGGCAAAGGAAAGAGAAAGTATAATTTAAAAATATAACCATGACAGAGTTAATAATAGTAATATTTCTAAACAGACTGCTTGCTATCTGCTGTCCAATCAAAGTAACACTTTAAGAAGTGCAGAGAGTTGAAACAGGCTCCTTTTCCTCTAGGAGCAATTCAGGGCAGCAGGATTTGGATGCTTGCCCAGGGCCTCAAGACAAGGTAGCCAGTTTGGGACATGCCTGAGTCAGGAAAACAACTTACCAAAAATCTAGTTCCACTTAGCTAACTTTCTAAAGTTGGAGATAAAACCCACTGCATTTTCCCACCAATTCTACTGAGCTTCATGACTATCCTGGTGATGGAGAACACATGTGACACCAGAATTTAGGCTTTCCATGTTCTGTTAAGAAAGGCATACCATTTGGAAGCATATCAGGCCCACAGCCTGACAAGACACCTACCAAGGCTTTGAACATTTCTTGGTTGCACTAAATTGAACAGACACCACATTAAAAGAAGAGCTAGGAACCAATGAACTTGTATGCATATATGCATAACCCGTGGTCATGGACAATGGGGTGGTAAGGACCTGGTTGGGGGGGGCGGGATCAGGATGGAAGAGGTTAATGGGGAGGGGGACCTATATAATACTTTCAACAATAATGATTTTTAAAAAAAGACCTAGGTTCCTTCCCATCCTTTTAGAAGCACTCTGGGTAAACTTTTCCCCCCAGAGAATTATTTGCACTATGTAGCAATTCCATACCACTTGACAGTGCTTCAAAATATGTCCATCCTATTTCTGAAAGCAGAAGCTGATGTTTTGAGGCAAAAATATACTTTAAGAACATTTTTCCAATTTCCTGATGCCATGCCCTTCCTTGTTCTGCTTAAGAATGAATAATCATCCCTAGCCAGTTTAGCTCAATGGATAGAGCAGTGGCCCGAATTCTGAAGGCTCACAGGTTCAATTTTGGTCAAGGGTACATACCTCAGGTTGCAGGCTGGATCCCTGCCCCAGTTGGGGCACATGCAGGAGGCAACCAATCAATATGTCTCTCTCACATTGATGTTTCTCTCTGTGTGACTCTCACCCTCCCTTCCACTCTTTCTAAAAATCAATGGAAAAATATCCTCAGGTGAGTATTAACAACAACAACAAAAGAATAATCATAAAACCAAACTTGTCCTTTTGTGAGTTGTGTGCTCCTCTTTAAGTCATTCATAAGCATTTTTCTCTGCCACATTCTATCAATCAGAACACATTTTCTGGGTGCCTAGCTTTGTGCTTCTCACTTATGGGCACAAAATAAGAAGAGGTGAAGACAGGAGAGAATAGGGGGTGGAGGGTTAAGGTGATACTAAGCCAGAGCAGCCTTGAACACAGGAATCTTTTCCTTTGCTACTGGATACAGACTAGGGATCAGCTGGGGTTTTGACCTTCTTCTGAGCCAGATAGGACTACAAAGAGAATATCCTAGGCTCAGTTGAATTATCTAGTGTCCTCCTTTCCCCTAGGCTTCACTCTGCTCCCTGCTAGACAAAGAATAGGGAAAGAGGAAGAGTGTAGAAAAGTCCTCTTCCTAAGAGAGAAAGGGGGGCACAGAAAGAGAGAGGGAGAGAGAGAGATCCTTAATATAAGCACTGACCTTAAACTCTTTATATTTACCATTAAAAAAAAAAGCTCCAGACCCTGAATTTCTGAACTATTAGAGTGTCCTAGAATTTGGCTAGTACAGAGAGCACTCTTCCTAGTTGGGAGATTGCTAAAATGGGATTAGGGGATGGGAAGCACCCAGGCTGGGGCAGAAGGAGCTGAAAGCTGTCCTTTGCTAATCAACAGGGTCAATGCAACCCCTCATTTTACAGAAGAGGAAACTGAGTTACAGAGAGAGGAAATAACTTTCGTGCAGAGAATTGGTGACAAAGGTAGAACTAGAACCTGGATCTTATGAGCCCTTTCCACTATAATGCACTGTGTGTAAAGGACAGAGGGAGTAACCCAGGAAGATGCTATAAAGAATGTGGGATTTGATGAGCACCTTGAAGTGGGCAGGGCCAGAAGGTGAGAGGGCAAGGAAGGATATTCCAGTCAGGGGAAAACAAATGTGGCATGACACCAGTGCAGTCAGGAGATAGGTCTGGAGGAAATCATTAAGGTCAAGTATGGCTTCTCAGTGTGGGCTATACAGACTCTTGAGGGTACAAGACAGTGTTCCAAGAGGTGCAAAAAATCACAGAATACTTAACCTTTTGCACTCAGATGTCGAGTGTGACTCGACACGGTTAGCATCGGTAGCAGCTCTTTTTATACTCTTTGAATGTATCAATAATTTGAAATATAAAAAAATCCAAATAAATAAGTTTGTATGAAAAGAAACTCCAATTTTTTATTCTACTGCCATGCTTTGTAAAATCTAGGGTATTTAAAAAATTAAATCCCGAATAGAATAAAGGAATCGAGAAAAAAGCAAGCGAGTGCAAAGAGTTAATAGCACAACTTCCTAGAGTACAGATTTGATTCAATAGTGAGTTCTTTAAAGCATTGTTTTTCTATTAAAACTAGAGGCCTGGTACACAAAATTTGTACACTGGGGGTGGGGGGGTGTCCCTCAGCTCGGCCTGTGCCCTCTTGCAGTCTAGGAACCCTTGGGGGATGTCCGACTGCTGGCAGTCAGACATCCTTAGTGCTGCCACAGAGGCAGGAGAGGCTCCCACCACTGCCGTGAGCCTGGCTTCTGGCTGAGCAGTGCTCCCACTGTGGGAGTGCACTGACCACCAGGAGGCAGCTCCTGTATTGAGCATCTGCCCCCTGGTGGTCAGTGCGCATAATAGCAACTGGTCGTTCCGCAGTTTGGTCGATTTGCATATTAGCCTTTTATTATCCTACCAAAGGCCCAGTGCACAAAATCTGTGGGGGGGGGGGGCGGGGGTCCCTCAGCCCAGCCTGCACCCTCTCACAATCCGGGACCCCTCAGGGATCAGGCCTAAACTGGCAGTTGGACATCCCTCTCACAATCCGGGACCACTGGCCCCTAACCTCTCACCTGCCTGCCTGATTGCCCGTAACCACCTCTGCCTGCCTGCCTGATCACCCCTAACTGCTTGCCTGCCTGCCTGATTGCCCCTAACCTCGTCTGCCTCGGCCCCTGCCGCTGCAGCTTCCTCCAGAAGGATGTCCAGAATGACATGCAGAAGGTCGTTTGGCTGTCCGGTCTAATTAGCATATTATGCTTTTATTATTATAGATAAGCACAGATACAAAAAAATAAAATAAAATTGAGACCTCAAAACAATTTCAAGTTTGTTGCAGGGCCCTATGGGCTGTCCCAAGACTCCCACCCCTGTCTCATTCTGAGGGAGTATTTATGTACTCATCTCTAGACATTTGGTTTTTTATTTGTTTTTCCTGCCTGTACTAGGGACCTCAACTTCTGATAACAGCTCCTTCCTTTGGTGAACAGCTTCTCCTCAGCCCAGTCACAGTAAACTGCTTGAGCCTCCCACCAGGCACATGACCCAGGTCAGGGCAATGGTCTCCCAAGCCCCTTCTCGCATTGATTGTGATAGAGAAAGCTCATGTGACCCTAGCCTAACCAATGAGAGTACTTCCCTGGGAATTTTTAAAAATCATTAATGGAGACACTCTTTCTTTCTCTGCAGTTTAAGCCTGGAGCCATATGTGGCTTTGCCCTCACTCACTTGCTCTACCATGTCCTTCACCTGGGGGAAAACCAGCTTCAGCAGGAGAGAATGAGAACAGCATGCACACAGTAACACATAGGAGGGAGGGAGGGTGACATAGAGCTAGAGATAGAGATAGTAGTAGAGCTAGAGATAGAAATACAGACATATACTAGTATAGAAGACTGATGTTTGAGTCCCTGGACCAAGGAGGTTCTGAGGCCAGTTACATTCCTGTCTCTCTCAGTTACCAGAGCATGTATGGTCCCTTTTTATTTAAGCTGGCTTCATTTAGTCATTTAACAAATACTTACTGAGTGTCCTGATGGCAGGCGCCATTTTAGGGTCTGGAAATAGAACTATGGACAAAAGAGACAATGACCCGGCTTTCAAGGAGTTTACATTCTAGATTGATTTGTGCTTTTGTAATTTGCAACTGAAGCAGGGCTCCCTGCTAGATCATGCAAGACTTTATATTCTAGGCCAAGTACCAGAGAAAGTTTATATTATAAACAAGGAGGAGTCTTTGGAAATTCTTGAGCAGAGGAATCACATGATCTTTCCCAGAAATCTAGATTTGAGACTGGTTAGGTTGGAAAAAGTGAGTATGGTAAGGCTTGAATGGCTGGGATTTTACTTGCTCCATTTTTTAAATACTCTCATAAAGAGGATGTCATACCTAAATCAAGGTCCCTGAGATAAAACTCAACTTTGAAGGAAAATAAAGTACTCCTGGGAAGTGCTCCAGGCACAGATCTTCTGGTGCTCCCCCACCCTTCTTGATTTGTTGATTCAGCCTTCACTGGCCTGCTTCATTTTTCTGTTCTTTGCCTATGTGCTGCCCAGACATCTACTTGCATACAGAGTGAATGTGTCACTGACCTGAACATGTTAGCTGACGTGAAGACATGTAAGAGCTCCTACCTAAGCTGCCCTCTCCCTGCCCCAACCCACTGCAACTTTAAGACCCATTCCAAGTGCTTCCTTCTATGGAGGACAGCCTCCAACCACGCTGAACCTCCTTTGAACTCCTACAACACCCATGTCCATGCACTTGATCATAATAGATGTGAATTTTTTCAGGTGTGCCTCCTATAATATATAATTTTGCATGAGGGCAAGAACTAGGCTCCCCTTCACCACCTCCTGCATGGAGCCTACCCCTGAGTGCCTCACACAGCATAGGGGATGCCCAACACAAGTTTGTTGATGGAGCTGATTGAGGAAATGGCTCAGGAATAAAGATATCCAAATCCAAAGTTTAGGTCTATTTTATTGTGTAAATTATCAGTAGCAGCCTCTTTTACTCTCAAAAGTATCCCATGATAAAATATATTGTCACCTACTCATCTAGAGAGCACCAAAGGAGCTGTTGTCACAGCCAAGTTGAAGTGGCTCCTAATATAGGACAGAATATTTATAAAGTCAAAACAGCACTATATTGCAATTCTATGCTCTATCATTTAGAACTGAACATGCACCTTCTAGAGTTCCGGAAAGTCTTGCCTGCTTGACTGCATCTGGCTCCCACATGCTGTGTAGCATGAGTCATCAAAGCCGCAGTCCAGCTTGTCACCATATTCAGATATTGCCTCCATGTATTTTACACCATGGATATGTAAAATAGCACTGTTACACCCACAAAGACTAGAAAGGCACATAGGCCCAGTTCAGGACCAGAAAGAATTCAAAGACAGCCATAAATAAACCACAAGTCCAACAGGTATGGCAAACTGCTGCTTGATGATTGTTTTCAGCCCTTAGCTTGTGAAAGTCAGACTCACAGGGGTAAACAGAAGAAGAAACACACACACACACCTTCATCCCATAACCCTCCCATTTTCCTATCTACCTCTCCTCATCCCATCACCCTCCCATTTTCCTATTTATCTCTCTCTCTCCCCAAAATCATGGCTTCATACTGCCACTGCTGCTCAAATTGAAATTAAGATTTTCTATTTACCTAAGATACTCACATTCTTCAGAGTGGAGCACCTGAAAGACAAGTAAGTCCCTTTTGGTGGATTAAAGGTAGCTACAGTTTTTGACATTCCTCCCACGGGCCTATGGGATCTCTGTGTTCTCCCTTCAGATCTGGACTGGCCTAAGTGACTTGCTACCCCATGTGCCAGAAGTGACCTTGCAGCTTCTACCTGGGTCTCTTGGAGCCTTGAGCTTCCAAGTAGGAGCCCAGCTACTCTGAGAGAGTTGTGCTGGAACAACCATGGAGAGATTCCATGGAGAGGCCCTAAGACTCCATTAAGGAAAGATGTCAGGCAGCTTCTAACTGTTCCAGTCTCCAGTGGGTGAGGTCATCCCAGCTGAGTCCCCATATATCACAAGTCATCCCTGCCAAATCACAAATTCCTCAGCACAATAAATAATTGTTGTTGTTTTAAGAGACTAAGTATTGGGGTGGCTGTTATATAGCAATCAGTAAGTGGGGCACTCCTTCTTGCCAGTATTGATTTATCACTTCTTTTTTTTCATTTCTTTTAAAAACTAAATATTTTTATTGACTTCCAAGAGGAAGGGAGAGGGAGGGAGGGAGGGAGAGAGGGAGAGAGAGAGAGAGAGAGAGAGAGAGAGAGAGAGAGAGAGAGAGAGACAGGAACATCAATGATAAGAGTCATTGATCAGCTGCCTCCTGTACACCCCCCACTGGGGACCGAGCACACAACTGGGGCATGTGCCCTGACTGGGAATTGAACAGTGATCTCTTGGTTCATAGGTCGATGCTCAACCACTGAGCACCACCAGTCAGGCAATTTATCACTTCTTGTAGCATAGGTCTGATGTGCTATTAAGCTCTGAGGAAGGACACAGCTGGTGAAGGGAACAGAGAACCTGATACTGTTGTACTCCTAGTGCATTAGTGTATGAGCACTACTGGTGGTATATGAGAGGATGGTTAGACCGCAGAGGAAAACTTTAAAAAGCTTTAGTACTATGTGTTTATTTTTAGTTTCCTTTAATTATGGCAAGTAAAAATGGTTTTGTGTTTACCATAGTGTAATCAAATTATACTTAAAAATAAATTTATGTCACACCCATTAGGATGGCTACTCTGAAAAAAAACACACAACAGAAAATAAGTGTTGGCAAGGACATGGAGAAATTGGAGCCTTTGTGCATTTCTTATAAAATGGTACAGCTGCTGTGGAAAACCACATGCAGTTCCTCAAAAAATTAAGCATAGAATTACCATATGATCCAGCAATGCCACTTCTGGGTATGGACACAAAAAGAATTAAAAGCACAGATTCACATAGATACTTGTACACCAGATTCAAATAGTTGTACATTAATTCTGGAAGCTAGCTGCATTCTTCAACCACCCGCCAGCATTGTGATATGCTGCTAAGAATCTTCTGAGTTTTATTGGGAGAGGGGGAGGGGCACAGAGGAGGAGCCTCCTGGCACATCACAGCGAATAAGAGATTAAAACAGACTAAGGTTTAACCACAGGGCATCTACATGGTCCTTGGAAGAGAGCCAGGACACCCCACAGGTGCCCAGCGTTTCTTGCCCCCCCCAAAATGCAGATGTCCCCGTGACCTTTGACTTCTAGGTAGCTCCAAATGATGGATGGCAGGGGAGATAGCACAGGGCAAGTCAGGGAGTTAAAGGCCAGGGCTTGCCCAGGCTGAGTGTTGGGGAGAAGGTTCAACCACCCCAACCCAAGGGTGATATACCCCAAGTGTCTTTAAACCTCTGCATTCTGATGCACTGGATACCTGGACAGGGGGGATTAAGAAGGGAAAAGCCGAAAGGGTGCCTTCTCGATGCCCACCCTCTGCTGCCACCCACAAGATGCAAACCTCAGCAAACTTCAGCTGGCCATGAGAGGACATGCATGTGTAGAGGCTGCCCGGCATGGGAGTGTCTGGGCTCAAAAGGGTTAAAGCAGGCATTAGTATGGGGTAGGATGAATTATAGCTCTGTTGATGGTAATACAACCCAGCTGAGGATGGGAGTTATTTGCCAAACTCAAAACCAGAACAATTAACTGAAAGTTTAAATGAATAACTCTGAGCTCCCAGAAACCTGGTTTATATCTCCCAGGCAAGAGATTGAATTTTTCTCCATGTAGTAGACACCTCTGATGCCTCTTGTCTGTTCCCCTTGGGCCCCCTCTAATGTCAGCTATATAAGTGAACCCTTTTGTACAAAAGCAGACTGACCTCATGCTGGCAGCTTTTGTCCTTCAGGGAACATTAGGTCTCTTTCTGCTTTCAGTTTCAAGGCCGTACCTGATGCTGTATGCTATGGTCTAAACATTTCTGTCACCCTCACTTCAAATTCATATGTTGAAACTTAACCCCTAAGGTGATAGTATTAGAAAGTGGGGCCTTATGGAGGTAATTAAGTAAAGAGGGTAGGGCCATCATGAATAGGACTAGTGCCTTTATGAAGCCAGGAAATGAGTCATCACCAGATACCAAATCTGCTGGCGCCATTATCTTGGACTTCTAGCCTCCAGAACTGTGAGAAATAAATTTCTGCTGTTGAAAAACCACTCAGTCTGTGGTATTTTGTTATATCAGCCTGAATGGAATAAGACACTGTAAGAGCCTACCTGGCTTGCTTTTGAGAACTGCCTGTACATATGGTCAATTTTAACACCCTAGGGTTAACCCTGAACCAATGGGGAGATGGGAACTGGTGTTGCAATCCTCTAGCTTCCTGTTCTTCACTGGTCAATTCTGTGTGTTCTCTGCATGATTCTAAGGAAGACCCACAGGAGTAACTTCAATAATTCACTTTTATATTGGCTTTTCTTCTTTTCCTGTGTTGCTCTCTCAGCTCCCTCACTCCAAATTCCCGAGATCAACTTCTGAATAAACTACCTGCTTTCAAATCCTTTTCTCAGTTTCTACTTTTGAGGGAACCCAAATTAGGATACTCTACATGAGGAGAGGCCATAATGAAATGTCTCTGTCCTGCTCCAATCATTCTAGAGTGAAGCCAGTAGACAGGCCCCACCCATGCCACAGAGCTTTCAGTCAGCATTTGGGTGTCCTCTTTGCTTTACCCTAGTTCTGGCTCTGGCCAAGACATTAGTAAAAAGCCTCTAAGATTACAACAAATGATCCAGAGACATGGAAGCATGGAACAGACTGACAAATCTCAGAGAAAAGGGGAGCAGGGGGATGGGGGCAGGAATAGATTAAACCAAGATTTTATATGCATATATCTATAAGCCATGGACACAGACAATAATGTGGTAGGCCTGGGGGTGTGCGGCATAGAGGGGATCAATGAGAGGGGGGAAGGGGGACATCTGTAATACTTTCAATAATAAAGATGATTTTTTAAAAATAGATAAACAAAAAAGAAACTTAAATGATAAGGTAAATAATGCATACAGCAAAAATAACTTTAGATAAACCAACAATATTCTCAGAGACTTAAGATAACATACACTCATCAACAAGGGGGAAAAAAGGAGCGTTCAAAGAACAAGAAAAGGCTTCTGGGCAAGATGGTGGCATAGGTAAATGCTGTAATTGCATCCTCCCACAACTACATCATAAATACAACCTAACTATAGAACAACCATCATTCAGAACCATCTGAAATCTAGCTGAATAGAAGTCCTACAACCAGAGATTTAAAGAAGTAGCTGCATGGGGACTGGTAGGAGGGTCAGAGACACAGAATGGGCTAATTCCACACCTACATGTGGCAGATAAAAATCAGGAGGGATATCTTGACTGTGAAGGTATCCCCTGAGGATAGAAGGTGTCCCCTCTCTGTTCAGGGTTCCAGTGCCAGGAAGAGAAATCCCCATAACTTCTGGTTGTAAAAACCAGTGGGAATTGAGGCTGAATGACTCAGAGGCTGCTGGAGTCCCAGGCAGTTCCTCTCAAAGTTCCTACATATGGACTTACTCTTTCTGAGTTCCAAAGCTGTGATAGCAGCTCAAAAGACACCAGGGACATATGGGGAGGAACTGAAGTATCTGGCACCAACATGAGAGCTAAGGGGGCAGCTTTCTCCCAGAAGTGCTGGCAGAGCCCTTTGTTGAGTCCTCCCCCACAGAACCAGCAGGTGTGAAACATACCTGAGTCTCTATCAAACTGGCTACCACTGTTTGTCTCATCCTGGTGATTCCCTAAGACCATACCCCACCAAACTGAGGGCCCACCTAAGGTGATTCCAGTGGCTTTCCATAGGAATGGCCTGTCTTGGCTCATGCTTCAGACTTTCCTAAAATCTTTCAAATAAGCATCATCTGGCCTTGGCGTGCCCTGTACCTCCTGCTTTGGGGGGAAGGGGGTGTGGGGGTGTGGGAAGAGACTGGACAAAAATCATACACCTATGGATGAGGACAGTGGGGGGGGGAGTAAGGGCATGGGGTGGGGTGGGAACTAGGTGGAGGGGAGCTATGGGGGGGGGGAAAGAGGAACAACTGTAATAATCTGAACAATAAAGATTTTTTAAAAAGTTCTCACATGTAGTATATATACCTCTGTTCTGGCCTCCTATTGCTGCCTGAAAAACGTAGTGTCCTAAAGTATCAACCATTAATTGTAGCTCATGATTTTGTGGGTCAGGGATTCAGGCAGGGTTCATCTGGGTGATTCTTCTATTTCATTTAGCAGATGGACTGGTCTGGAAGGTCCACGTGGGCTACATTCAAGTTGGGAGCCTTGGTGGGGATGGATAGAAGAATGAGTTAACTGGGCCTGTTTATTGGAGCAGAGCCACCAGAATGATGGACTCTGGGTGGTCAAACTTCTCATATCGTAGCTTAGGACTTCCAGAGTCTTCCAAGAGAGCCAACAAAGCTATAAGACTTATGAATTAGCCTCGAAAGTCTTGGAATGTCCCTTCTGCTGCAGCCTATTGGTCAAGCAAGTCCCTAAAGCCAGACTGGATTCAAGCGGAAGAGAATTTGCTCTACCTCTTAATGGGAGGATTAGAAAAGAATTTTGGCCAAAGCCGGTTTGGCTCAGTGGATAGAGCGTCAGCCTTCGGACTGAAGGGTCCCGGGTTCGATTCCGGTCAAGGGCATGTACCTTGGTTGCGGGCACATCCCCAGTCGGGGGTGTGCAGGAGGCAGCTGATCGATATTTCTCTCTCATCGATGTTTCTAGCTCTCTATCTCTCTCCCTTCCTCTCTGTAAAAACTCAATAAAAAATATTTTTAAAAAAAGAGAGAAAAGAATTTTGGCCCCTTTTAATGCAATTTTTGGCCATCACAACCCCTAGACAATATGATTTTTAATATTTTGAATGACAGATGGTGGTGGCACCCTCTACATGCTGAGCATTCCATAGCAAATGTCACCTTATCAATTAGACTTATCCTGATCTTGTTTTTCAATCTTTCTTAAAAAACTTTTTATTAAGGGAAATTTAAAACATATAAAAGGCAGAATATACCACTTGGCTTCAATAATTATCAGCTCGCACAGCGAATTTTGTACCATATCCCTACCTAATTCCACCCATCCCTGTATTATTTTGGAACAAATCCCAAAAATCAGCCATTTTTATATGTAAATAATTTAGTATGTATTACTAAAATATAGGGCTTTAAAAAACATGACCACAAAATATTATACCACATTTTAAAAACCACAATAATTCCTTGATATCAATATATATTCAAGCCAGTGTTCAAATTTCTAGTTGTCTCAGAGGTGTCAAAAATGTGTGCGTTTTCAAGTTTATTTGAATTGGGATACAAATGAGGTCCATACATCACTACTGGTTGATATTCCTTTAGGTCTCTTTTAATCTATAGGTTCCTCCTTCATGTCTTTTTTCCTTGTAATTTATTTGTTGAAGAAACAGGTTGTTTGTCTTGTAGACAAACAATTGATAGCATCTTCGATTCAATGAAACAGGAATATTTTTTATTTATTAAACCTAAATTTTTTTCCATGTGCCCCTGGATCCGGGTGAGGCTGGGTCCCGGGCCCGGGTGAGACAGTGCGCCCCTGGGTCCTGGAGAGGCCACGCGCCCCTGGGTCTGGGTGAAGCTGGATCCCGGGTCCGGGTGAGGCCGTGCGCCCCGGGATCCAGGTGAGGCTGGGTCCCGGGTCCGGGTGAGGCCGCCCCCCCTGGGTCTGGGAGAGGCCGCACGCCCCTGGGTCCAGGAGAGGCCGCGCGCCACTGGGTCCGGGTGAGGCCACGCGCCCCTGGGTCCGGGTGAAGCTGGATCCCGGGTCCGGGTGAGGCCGTGCGCTCCTGGGTCCAGGTGAAGTTGGATCCCGGGTCCGGGTGAGGCCGTGCGCCCCAGGATCCAGGTGAGGCTGGGTCCTGGGTCCAGGTGAGGCCGCGCGCACCTGGGTCTGGGTGAGGCCACATGCCCTTGAGTCCGGGTGAAGCCGTGCCCCTGGGTCTGGGCGAGACCAAACCAGAGGGAGTCAGACCTGCATTACCACCATTTGTCCACCATCCAGAGCTGAAAAGTCAGTGCCAACATGTACATATAAGGAACTGGTGGACATTGAAATTGGGTCTCAAAAGAACTGTTGGTCCAGAAACAAACTCACTACAGACTGATTCATTTGCCTGTCAGCATAACTATTATTGCTTGTCTCACATTCGGTTCTTATAAGTATATTTCTAGTAACACATGATCTCACTCATCTAGGGGAAATGATGAACAACATAGACTGATGAACAAGAACAGACCCAGAAACAAGGAGGCATCAATCGGACTGTCAGGCCTCAGAAGGAGGGTAGGGGAAGGTGGGGGTAGGAGGGAGAGATCAACCAAAGGACTTGTGTGCATGCATACAAGCCTAACCAATGGTTAAGGACAACAGGGGGGTGGGGGCATCCGTGGGGAGGGGTGTGGGATGGGAATGGGGGGATGAGGACAAATATGTGACACCTTAATCAATAAAGAAATTAAAAAAAAAAGACTTAGAGAGATTTTCACCACGTTTAAGAGAGAGTTTACACAGAAAGCCTTTCTCAAGGAAACCGGATGACTATTGGCAACCCTCACCTGACCACAAGGAAGACCGGCCTTAGGATGAAACTGTCACTACAAACAACATAGTAGTGAGATAGAACCATGTGGGTCCTTAGCATCATAATGGAGCAGAGGATCAAACTGGTCAGGCCTGTGCTACCTCTAGACTTTCCTATTACATAGTTGATAAACCTCCTCATTGTTTAAGCCAGTTTGAACTGGGAAAACTGATTGGAAGCCTAGAACATCTTAACTGATACAAAGACCCTTAAAATGACCCCTATCTACCTGTCTGGCTTTTCTATAATCACTCCCCTCTACATCTTCTCTGCCACACCCAAAATAGACTACTCACCATTTCCCAAACTGCCTGCAATTTTTTCTTTACCTATGCCTTTTCTTAAGCTGACCTTTCAGCTGAAACTTTCCCCCTAGCCTTCCTTCCTCTATATCTACCTGTTCAACCTTTCTATTATCCAAAGTCCCATTTTAAATGATGATTCTCTTTGAAGCTTCTCCTAGAATGTACCCTACCTTCTCCTCCCTTTTCTGAGTTTCTTCACTGAATTCCCATTGCATTAGTTGTGCCTTCCTCTTCTAGCACTGAGGGAAGCCTTGCCTTGCATTAGAATCATTTGTATACTAGACCACTCTCCCTTACTAGATCTTAAGGCCTGGAGGGCAAGGACAATTTTCATTCATTTTATCCCCCAAGCACCTAGCACAGAGTCTGAGTCCCAGAGAGGTCCTATAATTGTCTCCTGAATTGAACAGCAACAATGATGAATGTGGTTGCTCCTTTCAATCTATGTGATCCCAGACAATTGTTTTCTTGATGGCTCTGTGACCTTCTAAAGAATTTATGTCTCGCCCTAATTAGTTTGGCTCAGTGGGTAGAGCGTCGGCCTGTGGAATGAAGGGTCCTGGGTTCGATTCCAGTCAAGGGTATGTACCTTGTTTGCGGGCTCGATCCCTAGTAGGGGTCGTGCAGGAGGCAGCTGATTGATGTTTCTCTTTCATCGATGTTTCTAACTCTCTATCCCTCTTTTATCCTCTCTTGTAAAAATCAATAAAAATATATTCTAAAAAAAATTTATGTCTCCGAATTTACAAGTATCACATGTAAATATATTTTTATACTGGGAAGGGCAAAATCAACTGAAGGTGACATCTTTCCCTGGGCTCCAACCAAAGGCCAGGTGGCCCCTTGTTGAGTTTGTTTAATGGCATCTGAATACCTAGAATAAGGGTTCCAACAGCCAACAGAATGTATTCAGAAAGGTGACTTGGAAGGGCCGGGCTTCAGGAACAGCCAGACTGAGGAGGAACCAAACAATTTTAAGAAAGGGGTGGTTTGAACACTGACCCTGTCATCAAATCCCGGTTTGAATACTGGTTATGTTCCAGATTGTCACCTTGGACAAGTTCTCTATACTTTCTGGGGCTCAGCTCCCTCATCTAAGGAAATGGAGGCAGTCATAGTACCTACCTCAAGGGGTTGTTGTGAACTAGGAATAAAGCAATGTGTGCACAGTGCCTATCTATAGTATGCACTCAATAAAGATGTAGCTGCCATTAAAAACAAGGAAGCCTGGGGACCGAAGGGTCCCAGGTTCAATTCCCAGTCAGGGCACATGCCTGGATTTTGGGCTAGATCCCCAGTAGGGGGTGTGCAGGAGGCAGCCGATCAATGATTCTCTCTCATCATTGATGTTTCTATTGCTCTCTCCCTCTTCCTCTCTGAAATCAATAAAAATATATTTTAAAAGAAACAAGGAAGATGAGGAAGAGGGGGAGAAGGAGGAAAATGGGAGATATCTGTAATACTATCCTATGTAATAAAAGGCTAATATGCAAATCAACCGAACAGCAGCACGACCGGTCGCTATGATGCGCACTGACCACCAGGGGGCAGACGCTCAATGCAGGAGCTGCCCCCTGGTGGTCAGTGCGCCAGAAGCGGGGCTCACAGCTGGCGAGTGCAGCAGCGGTGGCGGGAGCCTCTCCAGCCTCCGCAGCAGCGCTAAGGATGTCCATCAGTTGGACATCCCCTGAGGGTTCCCAGACTGCAAGAGGGTGCAGGCCGGCCTGAGGGAACACCCCCTACACACACACCAAGTGCACAAATTTCGTGCACTGGGCCTCTAGTCAACAATGAAAATATATTTTAAATGGAAAATAAATAAAATTACTGTTAAAACTAATTAACTAAAATGGAAGATGACATTCATAAGCTAGGTGGGAAAAGGAGTATAAAGTAGGGGTAGTGGAAACAGTTTAGAGGGAACAAAATATCTTAGAGCAGACTTTTTTATATAGCTCTGACTCTTAGTATGTTTCAGCATAACTAATTAATTCCAACCAGGAAATGGAAGCCAGGAGTCTAAATGGAATACAAACTAACAAATAATTCAAACTGCATTACAGATGAATAACACAATCACTCTGAAAGGGATGGATATGAAAATAACTAATAAGGCTTATGACAAAAAGATCTGTCAGCAAATACTAGACTCTAGTTAGTAAATCTGTTATAGGCATATGTAACTACTTTATGATACTAGGGTGAAAAAATAATAGAGCCACATTCTTGCTATCCAACAAAAAGGTTTTAAAATAAAGGAAAGGGGACGGCTAGTAAGAATCTTGTGGTATAAAGTGGAAAATCAGTATGTTCATTTTCATATGTATGCAGATAGACAGATACAGAAATAGATATAGGTGTGTATGAACATGGGTTGATTATATTTCCTCGCTCTATCCCAGTGATGGTGAACCTATGACACGCGTGTCAGCACTGACACGCGTAGCCATTTCTGATGACACGCAGCCGCTGAGGCGGCCGCATGCCGAGGATGAAACATGTGCTGCTCCTGAGGATGAAACATTTGCGAAATAATGTTTTTTCCTCAAAGTGACACACTACCCGAGTTATGCTGTTTTTTGGCGAAGTTTGACACACCAAGCTCAAAAGGTTGCCATCACTGCTCTATCCACTGGAAGGACATAGCAGCAAATACCCCAATAATAAGCACACATAGCTCCTAGATCCTGGTTTCTAATTCCATTCTTAAGTACAGGAACCAGGGCTTCTTGGAGTCATGGTTGTTTATAGACCAGAGCAGGGCAAATACAAGGTGAACCTGTAATATCTTGTGGTGTCAGGAAATAGGGAAGCACTTGAAAAAGGGTGGAGGCATGACACAGGAGTTATGGGAAGATGTGAGGAAAGTGTTCCAGAGAAAGCCATGCACAATATAACTGAGCCTCTAATCTATGTTCAGAGCCCTCAACTATTGTCATAATGGAAAATAGAAAAAATGTTAGGAAAGAAGTTCTACTGAAAAACTACCATGTTTGAAAGTCACTTCAGTCATAAATCATAATGAGAAAGCTCATTATGAAGTATACCCATGTTGTGTAAAGAGAAAACTTGAAACTTAATTTGGCAGTTTTTATCAGTTAGTGCTTGAAGTTACAAATAATTATGAAAAACCATTAAAAAATCATTACTCTTTCAAGTGGTTTGAAGTATCTATAAAATTCACATTTTAAAATGGCAAAGAGCACATACAATCCTTCATGCCAGAAAGATATTTTGTCTGCAGCTGCCCACAGGATCATAAAAATAAGCCAGCAGAAAAATTTGAACATCGCATTGAAGGAATTTTGTAATTATCTTTGAAAATGCTTCCTAATGCCAGAGCAAGACAGTTTACATTCTTAACAATTATCTGTGACCTCAAAAGTTGTTTAATGTACAAGTCATTTGGAATTATTACCTTCAAAGAGCTTAATATTTTCCTCTATGCTATCAGTGTATTAGTTTCCACACAAAAGCTGGGAACTAAAGGTTAAGTGGCAATGAAATAAGAGGGCAGGTTCTGGAATAAGATTTCCTGGGTTCAAATTCTTCACCTGCCACTTCTGTGATTCTGGGCAAATTATGCAGCCTCTCTTGCCCTGATTTCTCTCATGTGTAAAATTGGGATGATTAAAAAAATAAACTTCACTGGGGTTATCATAAAAATTGGAACGTGCTTAGTAGTTACATTATATATGGTAATAAAGCAATAAATATTGGCTATTATTAATAAGGGTTTCTTTGCTCAACCTGAAAAACATACGTTTTGCTTCTAATTGTAAGTAATTCAGATATAATTTCAAAATATTTTATTTGCTTTTTAACTTTTTATCGTCTATCCAACAAATGGTTATTGAGCACTATAATTTGCCAGACACTCTTGTAGGTGCTGGGAATATAGCAGTAAACAAAACTGGCAAGGTCTTGCACTCATGGAGCTGGTGGTTTACTAGGGGAGAAATAAAGGAAAAGGCAATAAGGGGATAAATAAAGGAAAAGACCAATTTGTCAGGTGCTTGTAAGGGAACAGCTCTGCCATGGACATCTCCACACAGGCTACACAGACAAGGTCAACTGCAGTCTGACCCAAGTTTCAGAGGAATGCCCTGTGACCTTCCCAGGAACATGGCAAGATAAGCAGCCTTGTGAGGAACTTCCATTTGCCATCCACCTCCCAATCTTGTAGGGGCTGCCATGGATCAGTTTCTCACCTGCCTCCCTGGTGCCGGTAAGGCACAAGACTTTCAACCTTGCCTCCCCACTTCAAATATAAAATCATTTAGCTGGAATACGGAACCAGTTCCTTCCCAACAGGACAACCCACCACTTGTGTCATCTGTCCTTTCTGGTTTGGGGTCATCCTGTGGGACTGAGGATGAGGGAAGCTGACATCAGGATCTTGCTTATACGGAGTAATAAACTATCTGTATTCACTTGGGCTGTTTCCTTCCCAGCATAATCTATGACAAATCCAACCTAGCAGCTGTAGTAGTTGTCATTTAGGGACTGCTTGATCACTTGACAGTGCTAAAAACCATGAGGAAACTAAAATAGAGGTAATGTAATGGGGAGTGACTTTGAGGCAGTTAAGAGAGGGAGATCAGGGAAAGGTTCACCAGGGTGATATGTGAGCCAGCCACGGGAACCTGGGGGGATGGAGTGATAGGCAGACAGAACAGCAATTACAGAGACCCTAAGGCAAAGGTGAGATGGTTGGCAGGTTTGAGGCACTGAAAGAACAGCAGTGTGCTTGAAGTGAGCAAGGTAGAGAAGGATAAATGAAGTTAGACAGGTGAGCTAGTTTACAAATGGGCCAAAGGACAGATTGAGTTTTCAAGTGTTAGGCAGGCAAGTGATATAATCTGAAATATATTTTTCTAAGGTAATCATGCAAAAAGAGAAAAGAAAAAGATTATAGTGTCAACAATACAAAACTTAAAACAAAAACAACAAAATCCTTAACTGCAGTGTGGGGCCAAGAGGGGAAGCAGGAGAGCAGTTGGGAGGCTCCAGAAGCAGTCCCAGTGCTCTCACTAAGGTGATGGCACACAGAAGGGGAGTGATTCTGGAGCTTGCTCAGCATGCTTGCGGTACAGTGGCAGCCAAGGTGCTTGAGGCATTGAGGTGGGAAAGAGTACATTATTTGCCATTGTAAGGACTTTGGTTTTCATTCCAAATATGGGAGCCACAGGAAGGATTTGAGCCAAAGAGTGATTCATTCTGACTAATGTTTTAGTTAGGATCACTTTGGCTGCTGTGTTAAGACTGTGAGTGTGTCAGGGAGAAGGGGGGCAGAACTAGAGATCTGGTGAGAGGCTACCGCAATAATCCAAAGAAATGCTGGCCAATTTATCATGGTAGCCTTCCCTCCACTAATTTGACCACTGAACCTCTAAAATGGTCTCTTCTGTGAAACGTGCTGTGAATAAAAATAATGTATATAAAGCACTTAGCACAGTGTCTGACACACATTAAAAGTATTTCAAATAGTGGTTACTATTGGTATTGTCAATTTTATTCCTGAACCCCTGCACCTACTTGCAGAACGGCTTAGAGGTACTTATGTCTTTAAAAATGCAAAGAAAATCTTTTCACTCCTTACTTTATTTTTATTTCAATTTTATTAAATTTATTTTCATAAATTGTTTATTTTTAATTTTTATTGAATTTATTGGGGTGACATTGGTTAGTAAAATTATATATATCATCTGTACATTGCATTGTGTGCCCACCACCCAAAGTGAAGTCTCCTTCAGTCATCATATATTTGGCCCCCTTTACCCTTTACTACCCTGCCTTTCCCTCTGGTAATCACCATACTGTTGTCTATGAGTTTTTATTTGTGTTTGTTCATTGTTGCTTTCAGTTTTATACCCCACATATGAGTGAAATCATATGGTTCTTGACTTTTACCATCTGGCTTATTTCACTTAGCATGAGTCTATGGTCATATCACCCTGAACGTGCTCAATCTCCTCACTCCCTACATTAAAAGTCTCTGTGTCTTCCCATCGTGGAATGTAAAAAATCCATACTCCTTGTTAATGCCTACCAGGTTGACCATGGTCTGGCCCTGGCCTTCCTCTCCAATCTCAAGTCCTACCACTTTCCTTAACTGCAGACAAATTGGCCTTCCTTCTCTCCTTCCAACATCTCAGATGACTTGTCATGTCAAAAAGTAATAAAAGAAGCCACTTTAAAACGGAGCTGGAGCTGCCATCCCAGAGGAACTGCCTTGCATGTCTTATCCTCAAACCTTTGGAATGTTAAAACAGGGAAAAATAACCTTTGGACTGGGCATAAAGCAACCTTGTGTCCCAAAGAACTGTTTGCAAAAATAAGCAGAAAGCAGATATGACTATCGGGCCAATGCTACCAGACTCAAAATTTGAAACATTGTTTAGAATTAACATCACTATGTTAATGTTGTCTCTTGATAGAATTGTTCCTCTTCCCTTTCTCATAAACATCCACTGTCTTTGTATCCTAATTGGAACATTATTTGGGTTTCTGCCTGCATCAGTGCTTCCCAAATAGCTATTCTTTGATCTCAAATAAATACTTGTTGTTTCTCACTTTGAACTGCCTTTTATTTTTAGGTTAACAGTCACCATCTCAGCACCTTTTGTATTTGCTATTCCTACTACAAGGAATTGTCTACACCTAGCCCTTCATGTGGCTGCTTTCTTTTCCATTCAGTTGAAGCTCAAGCAAGACCTTCCCTATCCACCAAACATATGGTGCCTACTCCTCCTACCCCCATCCTGTTACATTGCTGTTTTAGGTTCTGCACAGCCTGCCACTATTTGAAATTATCTTGTTTACTATCCCTTTGCCCAAATAGAATGAAATCTTCATGAAACCACCTTTCCTGTCTTCCCCAGTACCTGGCCCACAAAGGATGCTCAGTGTGTTTCTAGAATCTCAAATGTAGGAAAGGACATTAAATGATTAGCTTCCCAAGCTAATTAATTAGAGCAGTAGCCAGATTATCTACAAATCCTTTATACATGGAATTAAAATGGGTACCTACCTATCTTTATAGGTATGGTACACATATAATATTCTAAGCATTCACAGTACAAGAAAACATGATGGGTTCAATACATATGAATTTTCCAGGTCACTACCTCTTCTTTAATCACCAACATTCCTTTGTATAGTAACATTCCTAAGACAGATCCCAAGCTTCCCTATCTCTTATAATCAAGCAAATTTCATTTTCCTTTCCTTATGAGCATCCCTTAGTATACAGGGTTGTAATGAAAGTATAGCCCTTAGGGGTTACTGAGGTGTGACATTTATGACCATTTGCTCCTATACTAAATGAAAAAAATGGCCCCAAGAGGCTACAACTTTTTTCATTTTAATATCTTTTTCTACCTTTGACAGACAGTTCTGAAAATTACTGCTTTCTTGTCAGCATCTCCCTTCCCCCGTCTTATAAAGGGACTATATTATGTTGAAAACTGGTTAAACAAATAAAATTATTAGAGTTGTATGCCCAAAAATCAGGTTAAGGAAGGTCTGAGGAACATGCTTTAAATATATATATATATATATATATATATATATATATATATATATATAATTGGGGTTTTTTTTACAGAGATGAAGGGAGAGGGATAGAGAGTTAGAAACATCAATGACAGAGAAACATCGATCAGCTGCCTCCTACACATCCCTTACTGGGGATGTGCCTGCAACCAAGGTACATGCCCTTGACCGGAATCGAACCTGGGACCTTTCAGTCCACAGGCCGACAATCTATCCACTGAGCCAAACCAGTTAGGGCAGGAACATTCTTATTAGAAAAGTACATGAGCTTTAGCTGTTAGCTAGATTTCTTGTTGAGTTTGACAACCAGCTAAAACATTACTTAACCAGAAACTAAAGAGCTTAGGTGAATCAGAAGGAGAAACAGTTCAGCTTCTTCATGATACTGTAGCAGGAATCAGACAGATTTTGGTTTAAATCTCTGCCTCTTACTAGCTGTGCACCTAACATCTCAAAACATTCAATTTTGAAGTAGCAACTAATGTTTATGAAACACTTGGTATGTCCCAGGCCACTGTCCTATTTTACCTGTGTTATCTAATCTAATTAATTCTCACAATAAGTCTGTGAAGGAGACAACATTATCCCCATTAGTCAGTGGAGTAAACCAGTTCCACAGTTAAGTAACCCAATGTCACATAGCTATATAAGCCACGGTCAGGACAGTCTAAAAATCAAGCACTTAGATATTCATGATTTCAACAATTTGAGCTTCTATCTTTGAGAGACTAGGTAAACCACTCATTAGTGAACAAGACATACAAATTCTTGCCTTCCTTATGGAGCTTACATTTTAAGATGTGGAGGGAGGGAGACAGTGAGCAATAAATACAAATGTAAATTATACAGTATGTTATTAGGTTACCACTCAAAATTGCCAATACCCAATTACTTTTACCTACAAATATGGTAATTTCATATGGTTCAACCTAATAAAGATGGTGAGTGCAATTGAAAAGAGATTGGGTAAGGAAGATTAGCAATGGGAGGAAGATTACAGTTGTAAATCACCTCAGTGAGGTGACATATTGAGACAGGGGTAGGGGGGAAGAATCAGGAGTTATACTGGATACTACACTCACATGTGTTAACACTGACCTCAACTTCATAGGGTTATGAAGATCAAATGAGATAACAAAAATGAATAAGTTTTGTTAACTAGAAAGTTCTAGGGCTATAACAAATTATTATTTAAAGTTCCCTACTTTGCTGCTGGGAGTTGCAGCAAACTTTTAAAGCCATAAATATATCTAGATGGCTTAAAGTTGCTAGTTCATATCTTACCTGGAACAGAGAAGCAATTAAAAGGTGTCTTTTTTAAAAAAAAAACAAACGACTTTTCTTCCTGCTCCCAGAAAACAAAAGGTTTTGTTGTTATTCTTTAGTCAATAAAGTATTATCTACACAAAGAAGGTAATCGTACATGTCTGAAAACAAATTGTTGTGATGCAGATGAGAATGCAATCTAAACAATTTCCAAAAGAATTCCAAGAGAAAGTCATATCATTTTAGCATAGTAAAATGTAGTAAGGTATACCATTTGTATAAAAGTTAATGTCTCTGAAGTGGGTAAGAATTTCGCCAATTCCACTTATCCATTCTACCAGATAATCATTATTCGCCATGCTTGGTAAAGATTACAATTAAACTAGTTACTAAAACTTGACAAGGAAAAGGAAACCAAAAGAAAATTATACTAGGTTAATTTGTAGAGAAATTATAGGTATGCATAGTTTCTTTTAAAGAGACAGCCTTTATTTTAAGGATTTTTACACTGATGAATTCAAAAAATGGTAATGTTATTCTGGAATTTATTGATTTGTATTTAAAAGGAACTGTTGACAAAGATTCACCGAAAATAATGTGACCAAGTGTGAAAATACAGTTAAGAATACTGAAACACTATTTAAAGAATTCCAGGACATTTGGTTTATCTGATATAACAATATCTCTTAAGTGCTGTCTTAGATACAAAACCTGACTGCTTTTTACTTTTCTAAACACATAGTGGTATAATTAACAATATTCAATCACTTCTGTACTTTCCTGAATATATAAAAATTAAAATACCAATTAAAAACTAATATATCTTCTCTTTAAATGTTTCTTACAGATACAATTTCAATATTTTCATTCAATAGTGGTGTGGTTTAAGAGATTTTTCATTCACAAGTCAAATACAATCCACCCAAAGGAAACTGATAGTCTTTAGGCTCATAGTGCAAATAAAGAGTTCAGGAATGCAGCAACTGACATTTCTAAATTACAAAACAGATAAAATTCTTATAAGATACATGCAATAAGCTCTACTAAGCAGCTGGCCACAGAACTAGAACATTAGATAACTTTACTGGTGATTTCAATAGGATTCCAGATGTTTCCAAATTCAACTTGAACTCTCATCTTAGGCTTTATATTTTGCTTTTCCAGTTTCACTTATAACACAAACATGCTAAAAAAATAAAAATCCAGAAATTCACATTAGAAAAGTGTGTTCTAAAGTGAAAGGCAAGAACAGCAATTTACATACATTATAAGAATAGTATTATGCTACAGGGTTTTTTACTAAACAAACAGAGGTTTATGTAGTCTTCCTAATCTTCCTCACTTATGCTCATAAATTCATTCTCAAGACTCCTGCCTCCAAAGTAGGAGGCGGGTATTTGAAGGAGAGTGAATTAAAAGCCTTAAACTAGTTCATTTACTTCTTACTTATGAGCGCATCTATCATCTGAAATAATAATGGGATAGTTAGTGTATATTAAAGCTGTTCAACTACTTCAGCCAGAAAGAAGTGTCACCCTAGCCTGGCCAAGTTCCAGCTCTAAGGACGTCTTTACTTGACTTCAGCTTTATGTGACTAATGGGAACCATCAGTCTGTTCAAATTATGAGGTGCTGGAAAGAGAAAACAATTCTCTTTCGTAAATTTTTATATGGGTTCTGAAAAATGATAGTGAGAAAAAGAAGTTTTACTTACGTTCAAATCCCTGAAGTATTCATTATAGTCAAGGGCATATCCTACAACGAACTTGTCTGGAATTTCAAATCCAACAACTAAAAGGAATCATAATTCATCATTTAGATACAGAAAACATCACTTTAAAAAAATTTTTTTTAATTTTACTTATTTGAGAGAGGGAGGGAGGGAGGGAGGGAGGGGGAGGGAGGGAGGGAGAGAGGGAAAGACAGGGAGGGAGAGAAAAACAGAGAAACATCCAGCCATTGTTCCACTTATTTATGCATTCATTGGTTAACCGTTGTATGTGCCCTAACTACGGATTAAACCCGCAAACTTGGAGCACAAGTTGATTGACACATCAATCAACTGAGCTACCCAGCAAGGGCCAGAAAATATCACTTTCAAATCAAATGTGCCTTCTCTACAAATATTCTCTAATGTAACTCTAAACCACCCTATCCTATATAATAAAAGGCTAATATGCAAATCAACTAAATGGCAGAATGACCAATCGCTATGACACGCACTGACCACCAGGGGACAGACGCTCAACACAGGAGCTGCCTCCTGGTGGTCAGTGCACTCCCACTGGGGGAGCACCGCTCAGCCAGAAGCCAGGCTCACAGCTGGCAGGTGCAGCAGCGGTGGCGAGAGCCTCTCCCGCCTCCGTGGCAGCACTAACAATGTCCAAATGATGGCTTAGGCCTGCTCCCCACAAGGATATCCCCCGAGGGCACAGGCCGGGCTGAGGGACCACCCGCCCCCCTGAGTGCATGAATTTTGTGCACTGGGCCTCTAGTTTCATTTATAAAATTAGTTGGGTTAAAGATGCCTAAATGATTTGACAATAAATAATTCACTTACAGTCTGGTCTATATCCAACACTTCGAGGGGTCCTTTTTACCAGCAAGCTGTTAATTTAAAAATGTGACATGTGACATATATAGACACTATAGAGCATTACAAAAGAGAACATTAATGTTATGAAACATGGTTTCATCTGAAATTAGCATACCATGGTCAGTTTTAACATACCCAAAGAAAGACTATGAAACAGAGAGCTAAATAAATCACAAGGATCACTGGGCAGGAGCAGCAATGAGTTCACGCTACAGACAAGGCCTCTGATTGATCTCCACCTGGAACATGACAGACTGTTCTGAGAGCTGCACCCCAACTACCCACGCACCCATCGAAGGACAGCTAATCAGGAAGATAAATGGGTGGGGAGTGCCAATGAGCAAAGAAAAGATAAGTGCTCTTAGTCCAGAATCCCTAGAAATACAATCCCTAAGCCACAAAGAGTGTAGGAGTGGTGAGCATCACCTTTCAAGACTTTTAATAGTTTGCTTATAAAGAGGAACTTTAGGTTAAAAAGTAACTAGCATGCTAAAGGAGGTAGTATTTATCTTTGAGAGCAAAAACTGCAGGTAGGATGAGTCAACTCGAACAAAAGCTAATTTTGTAACTCAAGTGCTTCGTGCTGAAATTTTTAGCCATTAAAAAAAGCGGTAGATGGTACTTTGAAAGCCTTGTTGTGTGTTAAAGGAAGTCCCAATAAAACCTATGACTTCATGCCTTCCTAGATAAATATATTTAAAGAGCTGGAGAGGACCTAAAGTGATTCTCAACCTTAGCTGCACCTGAGAACTTAAAAAAAAAAAAAAGAAAAAAAATCCCTCAACTATCCAGGCCACACCCCTGACCGATGACATCAGAATTATTGGGGATGGGACACAGACATAGGTTGTGTTTTGTATGTTTGTTTTTAACTCTCAGGTAATTTCAATGTGCAGCTGAATGATAATCACTAGCCTAAGCCTTAGCCTCCAAGGGATCATCTATTCAAGTCCTTCATGATTCTCTTCCAGTCATTAAATAGAGGATATGTTTGGACTCAATTTCCATATAGAAATTTTAAAAAAAAAGTCATTCACAGCAAAACCCATCCCTCTAACTGCACTTACTCAGGAACACTCCAAAAATGGTATCAGCAAACTCAGTGCCAGCTATACTAAGAGTTCAGTGGAACTTGGCACTTCATATGCCTATAGATCTGAACGTTTAATGAAGCTCCATCTGTAAGGCATGATTGTACTTCGTTTTTTAAGCAATTTCCATGCTTTAAATGGATAACCACTCCAGAGAAGATACTGAATCAATAAGCAAATGAAAAGAATCTCAAGATCATTAGTCATAAGAGAAATGCACATTTATAAAGGATACTGAGTTTGAGATTACATTACTTTTTGAAGATAAAAGGGCCGTTGAGAACATTTACCCTAACACAGGAGCAATTCCTTAATCCTCTTTCAAATGAAGAAAATTTCCTATGACAAAATGTTAAAATATATATACCTTGCGACCTTGACCATCTTCGGATTATGCTGTTTGACCAAGGAAAGCAAGGTTTGCATTGTTTTGCCAGTGTCAATTATATCCTTAAAAAAAAGACATTTAAATGGTAAATAAAACCATCATAACTTTAAATTCAGTCATTCTATAAACACAACATACCCAAACTTCATGTATAATTGGAACAATGCCAATATTTTCAGTGCAGTAATTCTCGCCACAATTCATACACTAGATATTCTAGAATCTGTAAATAACCTGGCTCTCAGTAAGCAGTAGGAATGCCAGTCCTCAGGACTGGATTTTGTAGGCACCAAGAGGTCAATGAAACTAATTATTTATATATATATATATATATATATATATATGTACATGCATGTTTTATTAGAAAATTATGCTGCTGCCCTCCATTATAAAAAGTATTTGAGGTTCTGATCGATGTTTCTCAGTCTCTGGATCTGTTCTTGTTCATCAGTCTATGCCGTTCATTATATTCCACAAATTAGTGACATCATGTGATATTTATCTTTCTCTGCCTGGCTTATTTCACTTAGCATAATGCTATTTCCATCCATGTTGTTGCAAATGGTAGGAACTCCTTCTTTTTTACCGCAGCGTAGTATTCCATTGTGTAGCTATACCACAGTTTTTTAATCTACTCGTCTGCTGATGGGCATTTAGGCTGTTTCCAAATCTTAGCTATTTTTTTTCATAAATTCAAGATTGGGAGGCTCTAACTCTCAGATGCATACTTTCAGAAACTCTGCTTTATACCATCTTAAAAATATCCACATTAATAAAGTTTTACTATGTAAAAAGTCTTTATGTGAAAGTGAATCTTAGTAAGTTAATCAAAAGTAGGACATTATTCAAAACAAGCCCATCTCTAACTGGGAAAATATTTATTTATTTATTTATTTATTTATTTATTTATTATTTTAAATATATTTTTATTGATTTCAGAGAGAAAGGGAGAGGAGATAGAAACCCACCACAGGGGATTGAGCCCCTACCCCGGGCATGTGCTCTTGACCATAATCAAACCTGGGACCTTTCAGTCTGCAAGCTGATACTCTATCTACTGAGCCAAACTGCCTAGGGCTATTATTTTTTAAATCCTCACCTGAGGATATGTTTCCATTGATTTTTAGAGAGAGGGACAGAGAAAAATATTGAAAAATCTATGTGAGAGAAACACATCAATTGGTTGCCTCCTGCATGTGCCCCTACCAGGCCCTGGGTAAGGGAGAAGCCTGCAACCAAGGTACGTGGCCCTTGACCAAAATCGAACCCAGGACCCTTCAATCTGCAGGTCGACACTATCCACTGAGCCAAACTGGCTAAGGCTGGGAAAATATTTCTTAAACCATACCTTAATACTCTTCAATGAAAATACTCTTTACAAATGGTATAAAGCAGTGCTTCACAAAGTGAGGTCTGTGAGTCATCATAAATATCAGGGCTGGAGACTAGTGAAAAATGCAGATTTTTGAGCTGTATCAGACAGAATTCTGTTCTGATGGCCTCCAAGACACTCCTGCCCCCAGTTGTACACACCAGGAATAATTCCCTCACAAAAGAGGAAACTGTGAAAATGATAGGATGGTCACTCCCGTGATTAGGTTATATTGTGCAAGATAATTTTAAGAGACTGGAGAGCAATTCTCCTGCTGGTTTTGAAGTCAACTGCCACGTGAGAGGACCAAGTGCTACGACATGAAGATAGCCTTTAGGAGCTGAGAACAACCCCTACTCGGCAAAAAAATGGGGCCGTCCTACAACCACAAGTACTAAATTCTGCCAACAACCTGAATGAACATGGAAGAGGACCATAAGCCACAGGAGCCCCAACATTGATTTAGCATGTTGAGACCCCAAGCAGAGGACCCAGCTAACCTGTACTTGCGTTCCTGACCCACGTAAACTGATATAATAAATTTATGTTGTTTAAAGCTGCTAAATTTGAGGTAATTTATTAGGCAGCATTACCCCAGAGAAAATAAATCAATCTCAAGTGGAATTAATGAATCTACATTTTAAGAAAGCAACCCATTCCCAGGAATATCCATGTACACAAAACTTTTAAAAAGAATTATCATTTGTTTATCTTTTAATCTATAAGTTAAAGTTTCTAAACAACCTTAAAAACAACAAAAATAAATTCAGGTTTACCGTTGCTCTTAAGCCTTAAACCATTTTACATAAAAGAATGAGAATTCATTCCATTGACGGGAGTATAAAGTATATACCAGTTTGATAAGTAATTTGGCAATCTACATATATAAAAGCCTAAGCGACCGGCCAACCGGCCAGTAACTATAACGCACACTGACCACCAGGGGGCAGACACTCAATGCAGGAGCTGCCAAGCTGTGGTGACTTGGCAGCTGTGGTTCTCAGGTGACGCTCCTGGAACCAGAGAGGAGGGAGCCCGATTCCAGGGTGCATCACTGGAGAACTGCCCTCATGCAATCTGGGACCCCCTGGGGGATGATGGAGAGCTGGTTTCGGCCCAATCCCCACAGGAAAGGCTGAGGGACCACACAGGTGCACGAATCGGTGCACCAGGTCTCTAATAATAGTATAATTGAAAATGTACAGATTCTACAACCCAGTCATTCTACTTCTAAATGCCTATATCTAGAAGGAACTCATACAAATGTGCATCGGGACATGAAAAGGGCACTCTTAGCAGCCCTGTAGTAGTAGGAAAAACTGCAAGCAATCTTGCTATTTGTAGGGCATAAATTGGTTGATTCATACACTACAATGCTATGTGGCATTTTTACGGACAACTGACTCTATATATGTCAAAATAAATAACCTCAAAACCAATTTTGAGTGAAAATAAGTTGTAAGAGAGAATATGTATAGTGTGGCACTATATAAATTTTTTAATCAAAATATATATTGTAGCCCTGGCTGGTGTGGTCCAGTTGGTTGGGTGTTGTCCTATGCACCACAGGTTGCCAGTTTGATTTCCAGTCAGGGCACATTCCTGGGTTACAGGCTAAATCCACGGTAGAAGGCATGCAGGAGACAGCCGATTGATGTTTCACTCTCACATCAATGTTTCTCTCTCTCTCCCCCTTCTCTCTCTAAGTCAATAAAAATATTTTTAATATATATATATATATATCACACTGTATATATATATTAGAGGCCCAGTGCACAAATCTGTGCACAGGTGGGCTCTGGCCAGCCCACCAGATGGGGGCGCGGAGGGGAAGCAGAAGGTTGGCAGGCCGGCCCCTGATCGGGGTGGGGCCAGCCAGGGGGAGGGGCCTTGCCCCAGATCGAGGTGGGGGGGGGGCAGACCAGGGGCGGGGCTGGCCAGAGGGAGGGGCCGCCCCCCCCCAATCAGGCCAATTGGCTGGCTGCGGTGAGCATCATAGCAACTGGTCATTCCAGTCGCTTGGCTTTTATTTGTATCTAGATACATGTATGCAATAGAAGCATTAAAAACATTCATGTGAATAATATACATTAACTTTATTTTTTTAGAGAGAGAGAGATGAAAGGAGAGGGAGAGAAATAGAAACAGTGATTGGCTGCCTCCTGCATGTACCCTACTGGGAATCAAACCCACAGCTGGGGAAGTGGCCTGACCGGGAATAGAACCGGCTACCTCTCAGTGCATGGGATTATGCTCAACCAACTGAGTCACAAGGGCCAGGGCTAATATACATTAACTTTAAAAGAAAGGAAAGCCAGGCCAGTGTGGCTTAGTGGTTGAACATCGACCTATGAACCAGGATGTCAACGGTTTGATTCCCGGTCAGGGCACATGCCTAAGTTGCAGGCTTGGTCTCCAGTGGGGAAGGGGGGTGTGCAGGAGGCAGCCAATCAATGATTCTCTCTCATCACTGATGTTTCTATCTCTCTTTCCCTTTTCCTTCCTCTCTGAAATCAATAAAGATATACTAAAAATATATGTGTGTGTGTGTGTGTGTGTATCTATATATCTATATATCTATATATTTAAAAATAAATAAAAGGAAAAAATTCAAGCCAAAAAGAGAAATATACCAAAACTTTCCATTATCCAGTACAAATTTGACAAAAAAAAATCTCATTCTCTTATAACACAAGCCTACCATCAAAATTGATGAAGAGGAATTTCTTTCCCTAGCTTACCTGTAGGACTGTGCATACTAAGTTAGAAAATAATAAACACTATATTAAAAGTATGTAGAACTTACTTCAACAATCAAGACATTCTAGAAGAAAAAGAGAAATGAAAATCAGTACAATGAATCAGACAGTGTTTCTAATTATAACTCAAATCACATCATAACAAATTCCATCTGTTGGGATTTAGAACTCTTTAATATAAAATTTTCACTGCAACAGAATTTTTAAAAATAAAATTTGACCCATATGTTCATTTTTTTTAAGTTTTTATTGCTTAAACAGAGGTCTAATCTTGGGAAAGTCATAAAATTTCTCTGAGCCTCAATTTCCTATGTGTAAAATGAGGGACTTGAATGAGTACCTATCTAACTCGAAAATAACTCCAAAATCATGCATTAACTTACCATATGGAATCCAATTCAAAACCTATTTACTCATTAACTAAAATTGTTTTGCATTTTCTGGATATGTTCTTATTATTAGACTAAACTAAAAAAGGTACCAATCTTTGCTTACTCCCACCAAAAACCTTCACCCCAATTTCTACCCCTCAAAATTTTATAGCTAAAAGAATCCTCAGAGAAAATACCATTTAACTACTACCAATGTAGAAAATAGCCCTATTTGTTCTTGTGTTAGTTATAGGAATAAAGTAGCATTTCACATACTGGTTATAATCATTGTCATAAGATCCATACTATATTGTTTATTTTAGTTTTCATTTCTCTGTCACATACGTATAGCACTAGAATTTTAATGTTCTATGTATTCTTCTAAGTCAGTGGTTACCAAAGTAGGGCACACAAGATCCAATGGGTTGCAAGAAAGAAATATTAGAACTTTTAAAAAACCTCACTTTGTATAATCAATAATTTTGCATATACTTTACAATATATATATTACTACCACAGTTCATATTTATTCCCTCTCTTCATATCACAACTAATTTGTCTTTCAATAGATACTTCAATCCAAATATTTAATAAAATTGAATATAATAATTAACTGACCAATCATTTTTTCACCACCTACTATGTTGTTCTTTCTCAACATTTACCCTACCATAGCTAGCACATCTGAAGGATAATATTTTCCTATCAGTAACTAGCTCACTGTTGCAACAATGAGCACCATTGGATGAAGTTGTAGTTTGAAAACATCACTGAATTAGGAGACAGAGAAATTGGATTCTAGTCTTGGCTCTAATACTAAGTAGATACAGAACCTTGGTTAGGTCATAATTATAGACTTTAACTGGTATGAGACATTTTATACAAATTAAAGTCCAGAGACATCAATACTGTTTTAAAAAAATAAAAGAATGAGAATTGCTACCATTATTGAGAGCTTATTTTATGTCA
This sequence comes from Eptesicus fuscus, assembly GCF_027574615.1. NCBI lineage: Eukaryota > Metazoa > Chordata > Mammalia > Chiroptera > Vespertilionidae > Eptesicus > Eptesicus fuscus. The sequence continues at coordinate 108,861,597 of NC_072473.1, forward strand.
AATAGCTACATCCTTACTTATTAAATGAAAAATTTGAAGCTCAGAGATCAATGAGTTGCCTAAAGTCACAAAAATAGTCAAAAAGTAGAGATTTGAAGAGCTGTTTTCACATATTCTAATCCACTAAGTGCAAAAAGGGGGTTGTGGAATACATATCTGCACACACTATGTCCCAAAAAGATAAACTAAAATAGAAAGTCTAAATAGCCTATAAACTAACCACCAAGAAATAACTTCATCCAATTTATGTCTTGATTTTTTTCCACAACAAACGTGCTTTAGTGTGACTATCATGAAAAGAAAGTTATTTTAGAAAGATATGTTTTAAGGTCACATAGTTACATAGTGGGACAGAGCCATTAAGTGGGAAAGGCAAGGTCAAATAAAAGCACAGAATGTGAAGGCTAGGCCCCTTCCAGCACTAAAAATTGACTACAGAAGTAAGGGCTTCAAATGACTTCAAAATATGGGCAAAGTATGCTGAAAGGAAAGGAGAATAGGTCTGGCAGTGGTGTATAAGATGGACAGAGAGGGGAAAGGATCAATAGATTATAATTTCTCCTTTAAAAGTTTTCCAAAGATGTTGAAGAGAACATTAGTTTGGCATGACTCTGATATGGGACCACAGAATTTTTTAATATGTTTTTATTGATGTCAGAGAGGAAAGGAGAGAGAGAAATAGAAACATCAATGAGAGAGAAACATTGATTGGCTGCCTCCTGCACTGCACACCCCTCACTGAAGATCAAGCCCGCAACACGGGCATGTGCACTGACCGGGAATCAAACCATGACCTCCTGGTTCATGGGACGACACTCAACCAACTGAGCCACACCAGCAGGGTGGGACCACAGAATTTGACACAAGTGCTGTATGCTAAAGTTTCCTTATAGATACTCAGTCAAATAAGCTGTGAACATTAAAATTTAAAAGCCACCTGGCTGGTATAGCTCAGTGGTTGAGCATGCACCAAGAGGTCACAAGATTCCCGATCAAGGCACATCCCCAGGTTGCGGGCTCCATCCCCGGTAGGGGGTGTGCAGGAGGCAGCCGATCAATGTTCATGCTCATCAATGTTTCTATCTCTCTCTTCCTCCCTTCTTCCTCTCTCAAAAAACAAATAAAAACATATTTTTAAAAAAATGTAAAAGCCAGATGACAAAAAGTATTTTGGAGAATGAAAGACCTAGATTCAAAAACAAGCTCTACCACTTACTGGCAGTGTGACTGAGTAAATCCTTCAATCTTGCTGAGTCTTACTTTCCAGATCTGCAAAATGGAGCTAATAATATACACCTCACAGAAACGTGTGAAACTTTTGGGATTATGCCTTTATATTCGGCACAGGGTCTATAAGTAAAAAATAAATGGCAGCTTAAAACCACAGCTCTATTATTGGTTACTCAAAAATCATTTCATGTATCAGAAGAAAAATGCTCAAACATCTTAATATCTCTATTAGTTCAGCCAATTGTTTATATTACAAGAATTTTGATGTTTAAAAAAACTCTTTGAGGTTTCTTAAAATAATAGTTATGTTTGAATTTACTGAGTGTTCTAACTCCAGAAACTGTTGTAAGAACTCTACATGCATTATTTCACTTAGTCTTCTTTTAATTCTATGATGTGGCTGCCATCCCTACCTTACATATGGGAGACAGAGAGGTTAAATAAACTGTCCCAGGTCACATGTTAGGAAGTACTGAGCCAGGCTTTGTATCAAGGCTGTCCAGCTCCAGAACCCACACTTTCAGCCACTACATTTTACTGCTCCTCTATCTTTTCAGAAACTATGTGTGTGCTGCTGGAAAGCTCAGTTGGTTAGAGCACTGTCCCAATATGCCAAGGTCTTGGGTTTGATCCCCAGTCAGGCACATACAAGAATCACCCAATGAATACATGGATAACTGGAACAAATGAATGTTTCTTTCTCTTTCTCTTCCTCTCTCCTACCCTTCTCTATCTCCAATCAATTTTAAATAGATGGGGGGAAAAACACCTGTGACTCTATTTTTTAAAAAGACTGCCTTTCCCCATATATATATTTTTGAAGGATCCCAAATTAGATCAGCACAGTGGCAGAGAGCAGTACTTGGCAACACTAACTTTTAAATTTAACGTTGGATTCTGCTGTCTCTTTGCTATATGACCTAGAGAAAGATACCTATGTGCATAAATAACTATGTAAACTGCCTCTTAGTGATTAATTGGCAGCATAGTCTTACTAATTGACTCTTGGTATAATGGGCCTTCTTCAAGATACATACATACCTTTCCAGTTAAAGTTGAGAGATCATCTCCACCAATCACTTTTATGTCCCCTGTTGATTGGTCATTCTAGAAAAAAAAAGATATAAATATATATATGTATACATATATACACACACATATCTATATTTCATATTACCAAACGAGAACTAGAAGATTTAAGAAGTTAGCTATCTAATGTCATAGCATTATGAAATTCTAAATGAACACAGTGTAAGAATTGTTTCTAGAAATGAACGACTAGGTAATTTTTAATTAGAGATTAGTAAAAATTAAAAAGTCCTAATTGGCCATTACTGACTTGATGCTTTAGGAGCCCTGAAAATATGGTGTATCCATGTTCAAGTGGGCAGTATTATAGCAACCACCCATCTTCAGTCACAGTAAATTCTGAACCACGAGGGAAGTTATTAGCATGGCAGGTGTCTGATTCTGGCCCTGAACCATTCCCATGAGTCAAGCAAGCTAAAGAGTCGGTCTATATCACACTCAACCCCAAAAGATATTTCCCTGAAAAATCCAGCCCAGGTCCAATTCATTGTCAGCAAAGTCTGGGAAAAGAGGTATGATCAGTAGTCTTTTAAGGCATACCTCTTAGACTCCCAGTTTTCTGGTATCACAGAATCCAGTAGAAACTCTTATAGGAGTATCAAAAGAGAATGTTCTACACCCACTGTAGTGGGTGGTGATAATGATTATAATTTGGCTGCACTGAATTCAAGACAGAAAACTAGGTTGAAAGAGCAGGTGAACAAAACAGATTAGACTTTCCCTACCAGACAGCAAACCATATCAAAGCTACAGCAATTACAATGGTGCTGTATCAGTACAGTAAAAGACAAAGAAATCAAGGAACAAAACAGAGCCCAGAAGCAGATCCAGAAATATATGAGAATTTAGTATATGATAAAGATGATATTTTAAGTCAGTAAACAGAAGATTAATTATTCAATAAATGGTGCTTGATCAACTAGTTATCCACTTGGGAAAAAAGTAAAGTATTATCCCTACCTCACAGCATACACAAAAATAAATTCCAGATGGATTAAAATCTAAATGTAAAAAATAAAGCCATAAGCAGAACGGAAGAAAACAGAGTATTTTCACATTCTTTTTTTTTTTTAATATATTTTATTGATTTTTTACAGAGAGGAAGAGAGAGGGATAGAGAGTTAGAAACATCGATGAGAGAGAAACATCGATCAGCTGCCTCTTGCACACCCCCTACTGGGGATGTGCCCGCAACCAAGGTACATGCCCTTGACCGGAATCGAACCTGGGACCCTTGAGTCCGCAGGCCGACGCTCTATCCACTGAGCCAAACCGGTTTCGGCTATTTTCACATTCTTAAGAAAAGGTAAAAACCTAGGTATGACATGAACCCAATCTGAAAGAAAAGATCTGTAACAAATATTCTGAACTGAATGGGGAAATGGAGAATAAATACAAATACACAATTCACAGAAGAGAAGGCATAACATATAAAATGATATCTACCTGAGAAACAAATACTAAAATAATGGGATTCTAATGTTCAGCCATTCACACTGGCAAAACTCAAACCTGATAATATATGTTGGCAAAAGTGAGAGAGAAAAAAAGCACTCTTGTTGGTGAAAGCACCAATTTATAATGTTGCAAATTCTATAGCAACACCTATTAAAATTGTAAATATGCATGCCATTTTGCCCCAGCAATCCCACTTCCAGAAATCAATGCTACAAAAACACAAGTATGCAAAGGTACATACAAGGATGTTCACTGTTATCAACTGTTTATAAAAAAGAAATACTGGAGAAAACCAACATGTCTATTAACAGGGAATTATTTAAGTCCATCCACACAAGTAATAACATGAACCTACTGAAAAGAATCTGATAATCTATCCAAACTGACATGGAACAATGATAATTAAAAACACCAAGTAGTAGAGCAAAGTACTACCTATAAAACTACTTTTGTTTAGCATTTTTTAAGTTTATAACAGCAATTATATCCAAATGGGGATAATGGGGATAACAAAACTTTTTACTTTTATTTACTTCTATTTTTATTATATGCTTCACATGTCCATTTTTTATTGAGTGTTATTTTTTAAAAACACCAGTGTGCCCAATACTGTTCAGTGTTGCAAACTAGAGAGATGTTTGACTTCTGATATAAAAAAATCTTGCCTATTACTTCTCTCATCTTAAGGAAGTTATGCACACACTTTATGCTAACTAACTTAAAACCCAGAATTTCAAATACAGAGAACTGATTGATAGCAAAAAAATAACAAAACCTGAATCTTTCAATGTGACTCATACTAAATGATTTACATTGTAAATCAAGTTAAACAGTGACATCTTCTGTAGAAATTGGGTATTACAGTCCAACTTCAATTGACCCTCTTTTCCAGAGAAAAGAAGATCTGAGAACTAAAAAGCAGGGAGACAGAAAAAACAACTCTGTGCTGTAAAGGCTATGGTAATCCGGTAAGAGGTAAGAGAACTCTAAGCATTCAAGACACTGCTGCTCCATTAGCATCCAAATCTCCATATTCCTGTTTGCCCTAAGGTTTTTAGCTTAAATCAAGTCTCTTCTGAAGTTTTTTTCATTGAAATATAGCCATCCTTTAAACAGAGGCTAATAAAGAAGATTCATTTAAGAAAAAATGTGTAAAGCCCTAGCTGGTTTGGCTCAGTGGATAGAGCGTTGGCCTGTGGACTGAAGGGTCCCGGGTTCAATTCCGATCAAGGGTACATGCCCGGGGTTGCAGGCTCGATCCCTAGAAGGGGGTGTGTAGGAGGCAGCTGATGGATGATTGTGTCTCATCATTGACATTTCTATTTCTCTCTCCCTCTCTTAAATCCATAAAAATGTATTTTAAAAAAGAAAAAATTTGTCAGTCCAATGTGCAGGTAATAAGTGCCCAAATTACATATAAATGACATCCATGGATCAATTACCCCACCAGGAGAATTTACCTCGCTTCCTTCCTGTCTGAAACAAGCTTCCCACTGTATACCTGCTTCATTACATTACTGAGTGATCCTTATGTGCCTCATCTTGAGATAATAAGACTGGCACAGTAGAGGGGAAAGACCCCTTCCCCTGCCCTGAGTTGCTTTTCCTTCTCTATCATTCCACCTCCTCATTCCTAGCAGCCAGAGAGCTCAATTTGTCCTAAACTCAGAGTGTCACTGTCAACTACATAAAATTCCCAGAGAAGCAATTTGGGTCAACAAATATATACCCTTAGCACCTGTGCCTCCATTTTGTCCACCTTTCTTGAGTCCAGGTATAAAAATGAGAAGGGAAACAGAAAGGAACTGTGTTTATTTCTATTTGTCTATCACTAGGAATTTTGAAAAATCTCTAAAGACCTGCAGCTTGGTATAGGAAAAGAGAGAAAGCTGTGTAAAAATACGTAATGGATGGGCTGGCAAAAGAATTGCTGGAACAAACAGATTTCGACCATAAGGAGAAGATGCAGAGAGGCCAATCACCAAGGCCAGGGTCCCAGAGGGCAAGACTAAGAGTATTAAGTAGAAAGTCTGGGCTTAGCATTTAGTGGCTTAGTACTACGCAGAGCTTGCTTTTTCCAGTGAACTTCAGATCATTCTTTCAGGACTCTAGAATAAAGTTACTGAGGAAAAGTCCTTCCCTCTGCATCCAGTTGCGCCTCAGGTCCACCACACTCAATCATGTTTTCTCTTCACATCATAATCTCAACCACCCTTTGTCCTTTAACTGCTTTCCTTTACCCTTATCAAACATCAACAAAAGTGAGAATATTAGAATTATACACTTTTTGAGATAGACTCTACCTCAGATAAAAAATGGCAGATATCCAATTTTCTAAAATGATATGCAGAAAAAATTAAGTCTGGAAGGGTATATGCTCAGATAATAATCTATTTACCGGTATTTTATGAGTTGTTTTAATTTTGTTTTGTTCTGTTGTTAATCCTCACCTGAGGATATTTTCCTATTGATTTTCTAGAAAGAGTGGAAGGGAGGGGGAGAGACAGAAAAAGAGAGAAGCATCGATGTGAGAGAGACACATCGATTGCTTGCCTCCTGCACGTGCCCTGACCAGGGCCAGGGATGAAGCCTGCAACTTACGTATGTACCCTTGACCAGGAATTGAATCCAGGACCCTTCAGTCCTTGGATCAATGCTCTATCCAATGAGGCAAACCAGCTAGGGCTTCATGAGTTATTTTAAAAGAACACATTCCTTTCAAAAAGCTATTTTAAGTTTAAAACTATGCTGATGTAGCAGGACCCTTATAGATAATCTAATCCTGCACTATTCAATACAGTAGCTACTAAGCACATGGGGCAATTACTTAAAATTAAATAAAATTAAAAATTCAGTTCCTCTATTGCACAAGACATATTTCAAGTGCTCAAGAGCCACATATGGCTAGTGGCTCTGTATTAGACAGCACACTAGTAGATATAGACCATTTCTGTCATCACAGAAAGTTCTATTGGTCAGCACTGCTCTAATCAAGTAAAAGATACCATTTAGCATAATTTAACACTAGAAAAGTTTGAATAGTACTTAATACCTGGTATTTTCAAGTACACCGTTTTCAAACCTTCAGAAATTATTGCATCTTATCTTTATGCTTTTCATTCAATGTCTGATTTAGAACTAGGATCTGATAAAATAAGCATGTTCAATAGAACCACTTATCATAACCTAAGATAGTACCTTGAAGACAACAGATGATCAATGAGTTTGCTAAGTGAATTAATCTATTACCTCAATTTTTTTACAAAATCTGTGGCCTCAAGGATGAAACACTGCCTTTCTATTCTAAGAATCAGGGTGCTTATACAAAACCTTAGTTGCCTGACAAGGACTACATCAAAGTGAAAATCCACAGGAAGGGGCTAGAAAGTGTACTTTTGACCCTAGTTCTGTTAAAAGTTTCCTTACACCACGGATAGTATATATGCCCATTCCTGCCAATTTAAACTAAACGAATTCTTTCCCCCATCCATGTCTATGGTCTCAATTCAAAAAGAGAAAGGCATAAATCACTTTACTAGCTTTATATACATATAAATAGACATATTTATAGAAGATAAGCTTTATATTATCTTTAGTGTCCAATTCAAAGAGATATACTTATATTTAAATTCAACTGTTTGGGGGGAGCATACTTCAAAAAAATTGACTAAAGACAGAGAAAAAGGTCAGACTGAAAGTTACTGACCTCTTCTAAGAGATACTTTAAGAAACTGCTGCAATTTTTCTGCATTTTCTTAAACAAGCTCACTCAAATAGCACCTTCTTATAAATTACTATAAACTAATTTGCATCTTTAATATATTAAACAGAAAGACTAATCAAGCAACTTCTGAGATCAAGACTGAAAGTTATAGGCCTGGCTGGTTTGGCTCAGTGGATAGAGTGTCAGCATATGAACTGAAGGGTCCCAGGTTCAATTCCTGGTCAGGGGCACACGCCCAGGTTGTGGGCTCGACCCCCGTGTGGGACATGCAGGAGGCAGCCGGTCAATGATTCTCTCTCATCATTGATGTTTCTAACTCTCTCTCCCTCTCCCTTTCTCTCTAAAATCAATGAAAATATTTTTAAAAAGACTGAAAGTTATAGCTTTATAAACCTTGAATGCAACTGAGGGGAAAATTCCATAATTGGCAAAATGGATTTTGTTTGCATGCAAAACTAATGACGATCAGAGAATGAAGAAATAAAAGGAAGCCCATATTAGAGGAATCAAGTCAGTTAAAAGTTTACCAAATAAGACTGAGTTTTGCACAGTTAAAGGCTTGGGTTCAAATCAAAGACCTGTATGATCTTGGGCAAGTAACTTAATCCCTTCACACCTCATTATTCTTACATGTACATGAAGATAGTAATTCATACCTTAAAAATCAGGCTAATTTTCTCTTTGCTTAAGGCCCACACAAAAATATTCCCATAAAAATGTACTTTTCTGACAACTTTTCCTACTGAGGCTTCATTATTTTTTATTCAACTATTTTAGTTAAAAAAAAAAAAACACTACAAAATTGAACTCACAACAGAGAAAGTATGTTTGCATACTTATCAACTGTTTAATTTTTCTGAAAATCACAGCGTTTAGGAATAGAAAAGGGCATTGAATATATTGCACTAACATTTCATTGTTCTAAGATGCACATTTACATTTTTATAACTCAGAAATCAACATATTAGAACTGATCACAACTTACTACCATAATTGACAGTGTCTTTTTCCTTAGAAGCACAAAAAATAGTGGTCTTAAACTGATTTAATTTAGAATTAATGAAATATGGTATTTGGAATCCCCAATCAATTTCCCATCTAGGCACTAAGCAAAGAAAATCCTGCCTAGCTTCTTTGATAAACAGTAGGTAAACTATAATATACATGTGTGTATATTCAAAGAAAAAATTCTTTAAAATATTAGAAATAAAAATGGTAGTGAAATTTAAGATGACAATTCCTTTATAATTTTTGTGGTTCTATGTTTTTATATTAAACATGTTTTATAATCAGAAAAAAATATAATTTTTATTTTGGAGAAAAACCAGATGGGGCGTGTTGACATTGTTATGGCTCTTTATATATTCTAGGAATATATAATAGTTCATTGAGCATTCCTTTAGGATTAGTACAGATCAATGTTTAATTCACTATTTCAAACTGGTCAAGATAGCATTTAAAATTATATTAACATAAATCAATGTTCCTGATACTGCAAACAATTTTAAATTTCCATTTTACAACTTAATCAAATTAAGTTGCCTATATATATTTTTTTCATTGCAGCACTTTTTAAAATTACTTTATTGATTAAGGTATCACATATTTGTCCTCAACACCCCTCCATTCCCATCCCAAACCCCTCCACACACATGCCCCCACCCCCCTGTTGTCCGTGATCACTGGTTAGGCTCATATGCAAGCACACAAGTCCTTTGGTTGATCTTTCTCCCTTATCCCCACCATCCCCTACCTTCCCTCTGAGGTAAGTTGCCTATATTTTATATGGACATGTGAATATTTTCCATGAAAAACTGAAAAATTAAAGTATATGGATGGTATTCTTAATTTCTATTGCTTAGCAGTAAACCTACACAGAATTTCACATAAAACAGAATGGATATTATTTTCCTCTAAGTGAAAATTAATCTTAAAATTCACTTTGCTTGTGTTTAAATTTTCATATTTTTATCAGCTTAATAATCCTCTAAGATCTAAAATGAATAAGAAAAAAACTAAAAGTAGAAAATTAAATTAAAATGTCAAAGTGTTCCTTTGCTTCAAATTGCTCTCACAGCTATAAAATACTTTTTAAAAGAAATATTAAAGTCCCCTCACTTGTTTTTATGAGTTTTCTTTTCAAAGAAAGAACATTCTGCCCAAATTCCCAGAGGAATGAAGTATCAGTCATAAAGTAACAAGATTAATTTTTATGTGTGTGTTTGTGTGGGTGGGTGGGTAGGGTGCTTAAGAAGATCAAAGAGAAATCATACCACGGACTATACTAAGTACATGTTTTGACTCTAAGCAACAATATATTAGAAACTGGGCAGCTTTCAAAAAATAAAATACAGCCCTGGCTAGTTTGGCTCAGTGGATAGAGCGTCGGCCTGAGGACTGGAAGATACCGGGTTCGATTCCAGTCAAGGGCACATGCCTGGGTTGTGGGCTCGATCCCCAATGGGGGATGTCGGGAGGCAATTGATCAATGATTCTCTCTCATCACTAATATTTCCATCTCTCTCTCTCTCTCTCTCTCCCCTTCCTCTCTGAAATCAATAAAAATATTTAAAAAAAAGATGTGTCTTTCACACATCCATGTTTCCCTCTCTCTGTCTCTCCCCCTTCCTTCCACTCTCTCTAAACATCAATGGAAAATATCCTCAGGTGAGGCTTAACAAAATAAAAACATAAAAAGGTTATCATTTAAAAATAAAATAAAAACTGGGCAGCTATACTGTTGGCAGCTATACTGCCTAACATTAAATTTGAGTGTAAACCAGCAAAATAAATAAATAAATAACTTCTGTTAAGTAAAAATCCAAATTTTATATTTAAACAAGTCTTTAATTCAAACAAGACTGACAAGTTAAAAGGAGCTTATAAATACAAAGTAATGTCATGATGTATGAGCATAAAGGGCTTTGGTGGAATAGGGAAATGTCTATAATATTTAAGTGGTTATCTAATCACCTATTAGACTGATAAAAATGTGAAAAAGGTCAAAGACTTGAGTCAAATGGATGATTAACAAAGAGAATGAAAGTTGAAAGTTAAATGTAGATAAGTGGTCTTATTCTTAATGAAATCAAACATTCACATCATCAAAGAAATTATGGGTGAAATTCATGTGTAAAGATCACACTGAGCCCTAGCCAGTTTGGCTCAGTGGATAGAGCATCAGCTCGAGAACTGAAGGGTTCCAGGTTTGATTCTGGTCAAGGGCATGTACCTTGGTTGCAGGTTCCCCGGCCCTGGTCAGGGTGCGTGCAGGAGGCAACCAATTGATGTGTCTCTCTCACGTCGATGTTTCTCTCCATCTCTCCCTTCCCTCTCTCTAAAAATCAGTGGAAAAATATCATTGGGTGAGGATTAACAACAACAAAAAGATCACACTGATTTTGGTTCATCCAGTGTCAATATTCTGAAGCATTTGAGATCGTGTAACACTGTACAGTGACTGTGAATCAAAAGTGGTATTTTCAATGTGCCAATGTTCTCACTCTATATGTGCTTTCTAGGAAATAATTCTTTTTTAAATATATTTTATTGATTTCAGAGATGAAGGGAGAGGGAGAGATAGAAACATCAATGATGGGGGAGAACTACTGATCAGCTGCCCCTGCACATCCTACACTGGGGATCGATCCCACAAGCTGGGCATGTTCCCTTGACCAGAATTGAACCTGGGACCCTTCAGTCTGCAGTCCGACAATCTATCCACTGAGCAAAACTGGCTAGGGCTAGGAAATAATTCTGGACCCACTTTATTATCAGACTTCGCTCCAAATGCCTTTCGATTTCCCCGCAAACCAATCTAGCTCCAGAGAAGATATCTGCCACCAGTAAATATAGTCAAAAGAGTATCACCCAAGTCCCACCATCCATTCTTAAAAGGTTTCTTAAAAACTCCAAAAAAACAGCCTGGCTAGTGTGGCTCTGTGGTTGAGCATCAACCTATGAACCAGGAGATCATGGCTGATTCCAGGTCAGGGTACAAGCCCTGGTTGCAGGCGTGGTTCCCAGTGGGGGGCGTGCAGGAGGCAGCCAATCAATGATTTTCTCTCATCATTGATGTTTCTATCTATCTCCCTCTCCCTTCTTCTCTGAAATAAATAAAAATATATTTTAAAAAATTAAAATTAAAACTACAAAAAAAAAAAAACCTCAAAAAATAATAAAACACCTTTAAAAATAAGTATATAACCTCTAAGGTGACTAATTTGAAAAAAAAAAAAAAAAAAGACAATATTGCCCTAGCCGGTTTGGCTCGGTGGATAAGTGGATAGAACATCGGGCTGCGTACCAAAGGGTACCGGGTTCGATTCCAGTCAAGGGCACGTACCTTGGTTGCAGGCTCCTCCCCGGCCCAGGCCCTGGTCAGGGTATGTGCAGGAGGCAACCAATCGATGTGTTTCTCTCACATTAATGTTTCTCTATCTTGCCCTCTCTCTTCCACTCTCCCTAAAAAATCAATGGAAAAATATCCTCGGGTGAGGATTAACCCAAAAAAAGACAAAATTTACTTGGATATAAAGTACTGGTGAATATATCAGAAAATCTCACTATAACCAACTGAAACGAACATGTAAATATAGTTTGCAAAGCTTCAAAAACATACAGAAAACCTATAGTTGCCATGTTTTATTTTAAAAATTTTATTGAATAAACATATATATTAAATATACTTACACAGTAGCTCTTCAGTCTGATAAAATCTACAGTCATAGGAATGGATCTATCACTATTTCTGTTCAGTGCTTTGATGTAATCCAGCAGGTCAGCAAAGAATTTATAGCCTCCCTTGAGCACACAGAGGGCTACAATGTGATGGCCTCCCATCTCCTTCATCACATCTCGAGCAAGCCGCTCGGTCCTACAGAAGTAAAATTAGGAACTTAATAGAAAGTAATTTATATTGTAATAGAAATACACTTAAACTTTATAACAAACATCTCTTAACCACTAACTCCCACAAAATACATCCTTTGCCCCCATAAAGTATATCCTTGTTTCATAAAGCAAAGAGAAAATTTCAAAAACCCTCAAAAGCCTGGTTCACTATAACATTTATAATAAATTTTAATGCAATTTAAAATAAGATACCATTTTCACTTATCAGATTGACAAATTCTGATTAAATGAAATTTACCTGACAATATAAGAAGAAATTGTGAGAAACACAGTATTTGCATATATCATTGGGAGTATAAACTAACATAACTTTCTGAAGGATAATTTGGCAGTATCAAAACATTCAATAAACACCTCCCACTTAACCCAAAATTTCGTGGATCAAGTTGAGCAAGCACCCAAACATCTATAAAAGGATGTCTCCTTCTAGTATGATCTATAATAGCAAGACAATGGACAAATCTTGCATGTCCATCAATAGGGGGCTAGTAAATTAATTATGGTACAGCTAGAAAATGGAATGCTATGAAATGTTTAAAATATATAGGATAGCTCTGGATATATTAATATGAAGTGTCCAATAAATTTTTGACCTATATGATAGTACACACCCATGTGTTAAAATATATGTGTACATTTACATATATTATATATGACTAGCCCATATGTAGGGAGGAGATATGCACTGAAGGCTGAAAGGAGAGAACTCTACTCTTATTTAAAGCCTCTACAGTTAAAATTTCACAGTACACATATATCGATATTATAATTTGAAATAAAAACCAAAATAACCTGACACACAAGGCAAGCATTTAAACATCAAAGTTTCTCACTGCAATTTATTTAAGGGGAAAATTTCAAGCTAGATGTGCATAATGATCAAAATCTGACCTTGCCTTCATGTGATTCAGTCCCAGTCCATTACCCTGTTCAGGGTTGAGAAATCAAAGGCTGTGACTAAAGTTCATTCTTCCAATCTCCTTTCAATGTTTACTTTATTCTACTCCCTACAAATTCCTAGTATACCATAATTTATGCTATGTTATTAGTAAACCCTCCCTGCCTTTTTTGTAAAGAAGGCTTTTAAACATTTTTTAAATCTATTTTTTTACAAGCTGGTCCAGTTTATGGTCAAATATCAACTACTTAAAACAGCTGCTGACACCTGAAATTAATATAAAACACAAACTTCAATTTAAGATCTTACTGTTACTAACCTGTCCATAATTAGTCCATGAGGAATAAACACCTTTTCCAAATCCTCCACATAATGATTAGGTATACAAAATAAATCTAGGTCATAACCTGGTTCATCATCACTAATCTGAAAAAGAAATACGGCTGTTTCGATAAGAGCATTACAAGATACAAACATTTAATTAGATTTAGATGTTAAAAACCTTAGCCTATCAGAGAAATTTAGGTACCAGATATCAAGAACTTTCAGTAAGTTTCTAGTAGGATAATGAATTATACTTATATCAGAAATCAACCATCAACCATATGTTTTATTTTTAAAAATGTTTTTATTTTTATTTTTATGGATTTCAGAGAGGAAAGGAGAGGGAGAGATAGAAACATCATTGATCGGCTTCCTCCTACATGCTCCCTACTGGGGGTCAAGCCCACAACCCGGGCATGTGCCCTTGACTGGAATCGAACCTGGCACCCTTCAGTCCACAGGCCGACGCTCTATCCACTGAGCCAAACCAGCTAGGGCTCAACCACATGTATTAAAGATGAATAGTTAAGATTGTAAAAGTAAAATGACATGATATGAAATTTCCTTTAGCTCTTTAAAGAGAAAAAAACTTTAAATAGCTAAGACAAATGTGGCAAATCTTGATAATATTTTAAATATGAGTCATGAGTATATGGGGACTTACTCTTTCCATTTTTTAATATGTTTGAAAATTTAGTTTTAAAAAATACACTATAGTCTATCAAATTAAAATATCCCTGAACAAAGAACAAGTGCTATTTCCCACCCCAAATTCAAATACCCTCTTCTCATCTCACAGTAGGGGAAAAAATTATTTATTTATTTATTTATTATTATTATTTTTTAATCCTCATCCGAGGATATTTTTCCATTGATTTTTTAGAGAGAGTAGAAGAGAGAGGGAAAGACAGAGAGAAATACCAATGTGAGAGAAACACATCAATTGGTTGCTTCCTGCACGTGCCCCGACCAGGCCCTGGGCAGGGGCGGAGCCTGAAACCGAGGTACATGCCCTTGATGAGAATTGAACCCAGAAACGAACCCGGGTCCCTTCAGTCTGCAGGCCGACGCTCTATCCACTGAGCCAAACTGGCTAGGGCAGGAAAAAAAATTTAAGTGATTTTATTTGACTTAGGGTGGTGGGCACATGGTGCAATATACAGATCTTGTAACATAAACCCACACTTGAAACCTGTATGTTCATGTTGATCGCACATGGTGCAATATAAGATCTTGTAACATATAAACCCACACCCGAAACCTGTATGTTCATGTTGACCAATGTCACCCAATCAATTTAATAAATACAAAAATAAAAATAAGAAGTTAAGTGATTTCTTAAAAACCCAAACTCCTAGAAGTCTGAAATTGTTATAACCCACTCATGAGGTGCCTTCATAGTAGAAACTCCAAGATGGTTTGACTAGGACTATATATTGGTTGTTTAGGTATGCCCAGCCTCTGGCATACAAAATATTTAATAATAACACTAATGATGTCGAACCTACAGTGGTAAAATGTACAATGATCAATTTTATAAATATTATATATGCATCTATACACACAGAAAATAACAAAACCATGAAAACTATTATCTTGGGGAGGGGAGTTACAGAGATTTCACTTAGTTCCTTACATCATATATTCCAAATTTTCTTCAGTGAATATATATATTGCTTTTTAAAAAATACAATAGTCTTTCTTATAAATCATTTTTGGCAATGTGTTTTTATACATATATATAAAAAGTATGGGGAAAATTTAAAAGATATATTAAAATAAAAATCTACAAACAAGAAACTAATACAAAATATAAAAGGAAGAGGAAGAGGGAGGGAAAGATGGGGGAAGGATAGGTGAGTGGGTATGGAGGAATATATCAAACAATGGTCAAATACAACAAGTGGGTACTTGCCACTTTGTACACTTTAATATTGATTTTTTTTAACTTAAATTTGAGGTTCATGTTTTCTCACTTTCAGTCTCAAAAGTTCTGTTTTGAGTTCTCCAGATTCTGGTGGAATTGTAGGTATAATGATGTCAGGCTGGTAGTACCTACACACCACTTCAGTCTGCACACATGGCCAGGAGGCTGGCTGTGATTCAGGTAGGTAAACCAGCTCATGCCCATGGGTATGGTCTGACAACAGCAAGTAGTGCACAGACACTGGCTCAGCAGCTGGTCTGAGGGCAGTTGGAAGTCAATATTGATTTGTTTTTAAACAAACATGTATTATTTTCATAAGCAGAAAAAAAATCCATTGGGGGAAGGAAGATTTTGCCAGATCCTCATAGAGGAAGTTCTAATATATCATGTTTATTTCAAAACATTCACTACACAAATAATGGAAATGGGACATTTCTGTCACCTACAGGAGTATTTCAAGAGTACTTTATAACAAGTACTACTTTTATAAATTTTATAAAGTGAAATTTAGTTCAAGTTTTGGGAAAAGAAGAAAGAACTTGTTAGATCCTATAGATGAAAGAATAAACATTCATTTCAGGTTCATCATATATATCTGCTACTACCTGACATAAATGAAAATGCACCATTTCATAGTGCTTTAAAATCAAGATTCAGAGTGCCAAAATGGCTTCCCTGAAGCTTACCCCTTGCTCCCAGTTACTTACTGCTTCTGACACAAGCATAAACCAGGACCCACCCAGGACCTGAATTATGCAACACTTGTAAAGACTACTGCTTCTATGAAAATGGCTGTGTCTGACTACAGGTTTTGCAAACAGCTTAAGAACTTTCAGAGTCTTAGTTATCTCAATCAAAGTCAATGTGAATTCTGCCCAGAGTTCATCCCAGCTATTGGTCTATTACAGACAGAGAAGGAGGGATATACCCCAAAATAGGAATTCTATCTCTGTCAACATACCAAATTAATTTCCAATTCAAAAATTTCTTATTTTCAATCAATATTATTAGATTTATACAGGGTGACCCCCCCCCCCAAATGTATATACACTTTAACAGCTGATAGCTGCTAATGAAAATGAAATGTATTTTAATAAACACTGACTCTATAATTACTCAAAGTGTGTATATACATTTTTTGGGACACCCTGTATATCACATTTACTGTCAAAGGGCCGATTTACTACATCAAGCATAAAAAACATGTTAATATAATTCTTCCTAAAAGGCAAAAACAAGAATTTAAAAAACTTGCATAACTTGAAGTACTTTAGGCATGAATTAACAACTTGGTTACAATTCACTATTAATAGAGTATGTTTATGGGGGTTCTAATTTAAGAAACGTGTGATTGTCCATGGATATATAATTGTCCGAACTGGGCAGTGGGTACATGATGGTTCACTATAATATTGTTAACTTGTACATGTTTCAAATATAAAGTTAAATAACAACTTATTTAAATGATGACAAAAGCGCCATTTCACACTTTCTGTCTTTCCCTCTCTCTTCCACTCTCCCTAAAAATCAATGGAAAAAAATATCCTCGGGTAAGGATTAACAAAAAATAAAATAAATAAATTCACAGTTAATGATCAAATATTACGTAGAATATTAATTTTAAATGGTGAGGTCCTTACTCAGACCTGTATTATTACTAATACTCAAATATCTGAGTACCTACTATGTTTTACATATTAGAGAGAATTAGGTAAACATTGACAAAGCTACCCTCAAAAAGCGTACAGTGTAGTAAGACATGACATGTACATGAATAATCATAAGACAGAGTGTTAAACTGCTAAGTACTGTGGGAGTTTAAGGGGACACTCAAACTCACTCAGAAGCCTCACCTGCACCTAGACCAAAGAGAAGAAATAACATAAAATACAATCCAATAAACAGGAATTTGTTTTAATCATCCCAAACACCGAAGCTTCAGATTAAATAGGCCCATAACCTCAATCTCTACAAGAGCTAGAAATATACTTAGTGGCCTTTAATCTTATAAGCTATTTGTCCCATCTGATATTGGTTAATATCTGATATTAATTAATCTTATCTAATATGGATTAGTTAACAGTACAGTGGCTGCTTTGATAGGAAGGGATTTCAATATACTCAATTACATTAAAATGCATTCAGTATCCACCTTGATTAAGGCACTGTGCAATATCTGTAGAGGGATACAAAGATTATTAATTTGTAGTACTCAAAAAAAGCTTGCAATGTAGTAGAAAAGGTATACATACATACATACATACATGGGACTAACTATATGGCACAATAAAGCTTATAAGTTGTACCCAAATCTCATTTGACAAGCCTGCAAACTTTTGATTGTCAAAAGTTATATGTACACTAAAGATAAACCTGGAACCCAAGGTCGCCCAACACCAGTGACTCCTTCCAAAAGAAATATCAAGCTCAAAGTTATTATATTCTGTTGCCTAGGTTGTAAATTGAGTAGACTGGCATATCTCTGACACTGAATTAGCACAGCCTTCTAAGTCACCTAGGTAATAGTAGTATCCACATTCTGTATGAATGTAAGTCACATCTGTTTTATTGTTTGTGACTTGGTGTTACATATCTAAGCATGTGGTTATTACTGATACGTTCTAAAAGAATAGTATTAGTCTGCTTAGGATTCCATAACAAAATATCATAGACTGGGTGGCTTACACAATAGTAATTTATTTCTCACAGCTTTGGAGGCTGGAAAGTCCAAGATCAAGGTGCCAACAAAGTAGGTTTCATTCTGAACCCTCTTCTTTTCTTTTTTTTAAATATATTTTTCTAGGGGAAATAATGAACAACATAGACTGATGAACAAGAACAGACCCAGAAACAAGGAGGCATGGATCAGACTGTCGGGCCTCAGAGGGAGGGTAGGGGAGGGTGGGGGTAAAGGGGAGAGATCAACCAAAGGACTTGTGTGCAAGCATATGAGCTTAACCAGCGGTTAAGGACAACAGGGGGGTGGGGGCATGTGTGGGGAGGGGGGTGGGCTGGGAATGGGGGGATGAGGACAAATATGTGATACCTTAATCAATAAAGAAATTAAAATATATATATAATATATATATATATATATATACACACACACACATTTTTTTACACATATTTATTTTTTTATTTTTATTGATTTCAGAGAGGAAGGGAGAAGGGGAGATAGAAACATCAATGATGAGAGAGAATAGAATCATAATTGGCTGCCTCCTGCATACTCCCTACTGGGGATTGAGCCCGCAACCAGGCATGTGCCCTTGACCGGAATCGAACCCGGGACCCTTCAGTCCGCAGGCTGGCACTCTATCCACTGAGCCAAATCAGCTAGGGCTGAAGCCTCTTTTCTTAATTGTAAGTGGATATCTTTCACATTGGGGGCTACCTTCTCCTATAAATGCAGACTGGAGGATGGGGTTGGGGGAGGGAGCTCCCTTTTTCTTAAAAGACAAGGGACCTTTGCCCTAGCTGGTTTGGCTCAGTGGATAAAGCGTCGGCCTTCGGACTGAAAGGTCCCGGGTTGATTGCAGTCAAAGGCACATGCCTGGGTTGAGGGCTCGATCCCCAGTAGGGGGGTGTGCCGGAGGCAGCTGATCAATGATTCTCTCTCATCATTGATGTTTCTATCTCTCCCTCTCCCTTCCTCTCTGAAATCAATAAAAATAAAAAGGGACCCAACCTCATGACCTTTTCTAATCCTAATTTTCTACCAAAGGCCCATCTCCAAATACCATCATGTTGGGGATGTTAGGGCTTCAAGACATTTTGGGGGTGGGGTGGGAAGAAATATTTATTGCCTAACAAAAACTTAACATAAAATGGCTAGAAATCACAAAAGGTTCTGGATGGCTCTGGGGAGGACCCAACCCTAAAATATTTGGGAAGAGAGCTCTGGAGGTACCACAAGTGGTGACAAATGAAAATGCGATTTCTTTCCAGATCCACCTTTCCCATTATTGCCATTTCTGGCTGAACTGGAAGTCAAAGGATAGGTTAATAACTCTGAGCTACTTAACATTTACCCAGATATTTCAGAAACCTGAATGCATCTCTTCAGAGCTTTAGAACACAGCTCTCAAATTCTAACCTACCTGTAATACACTTGTTAATGATAAAATCCAGACAGGTACTTTTATTAATATGAAAGATTGAAAAATATACATAAAAATTCTAATTACAAAGATATATTATATAAAATTATAGTAAGCAAGGAATTTAACTCGAGCTAAGATAACACTTGCAACATCAATTTATCATCTGTGACTAGGATTGCTTAAGTCTCTTTGTGGTAAAAAAAAAAAAAGACAATATTTATGGATCCAAATAAGACTGAATGGAAGTGAAGAAGTGAGTCTTAAAATGAGCTAGAATGGGCAGAAATTGCTAGGTGGCATATTTTTATATTTTTACCTTTTATATTCAGATGCTTTAAAATTCTCAAAACACACTAAAGCAGATATGTCATCCCCTTAAGATAATATGCAATAATCAGGGTATCATAAAACCAAAATTATGAATTACTGATACACATATTCCTAAATGTGAAAGTAATTTAAGCTAGTAGTGTATTCATTTTCCAATTTTATGAATCTTACAAATAAATTACACATATAACTTGCTTGCCCTCCCTTCTAATGGTTAAAGAATTAAAATTTTTATAACAATGTAAGCATTATAAAATTAAAATCAGCATTCTTACCTATTCAATCCAGGGATAAATTACCTGCTTCTAGATAAGTGGGTTCATAACTACTATATGTGCAAAGACATAAATTTATGCAACACTATGGTCTTTCCTTTTATTAGTGTGCACTGTGGAATAATAAGTATATTCATTCTGGACAAAAAGTATATACCTATCAATTATCAGAAGCACAATGTGGAAGATAGTAATTCCATAGCAATTTGAATTATC
Organism: Eptesicus fuscus; assembly: GCF_027574615.1. NCBI lineage: Eukaryota > Metazoa > Chordata > Mammalia > Chiroptera > Vespertilionidae > Eptesicus > Eptesicus fuscus. Next base: position 108,882,085 of record NC_072473.1, read on the forward strand.
TGTCTGAATTCTTATTAGTTGCAAATTATTCTAAATGCTAGCAATTTGGTCACCACTGGCAAGAAAATATTGACTGATATTAATAATGGTGGTTGATAATTTCAGAACATATAAATTTACTGAATCCACACAATATAAAATTACAGAAAGGAAGAATATATAGTTCATCTTTAGCATCTCTTCACACAGGGGAAAATGGCATGGCCCAGTTACTGCCTAATGAACTACAGAAAATTACAAGGCCCCTCTTCTCTGCTAATGTGATTGGTCCTTTTGACTTTTTCCCCACCTCCTTACAAAGGACTTCCTGCAATAGCAGTACACAAATACAAACAATGGAAAACAAAACGGATCTATAACTATCCTACCCTATATAATAAAGAGGGAATATGCAAATTGACCATCACTCCGCCACAAAGATGGTGGCGCCCACAGCAGAGGCAGGGGTTCCTGTAACACAAGATGGCTGCACCCACAGCGGAGGCCCGTAACGAGCCTTAAAGAGCAATCAGCAGGGACCTGAGACAGTGTCCCCCCGCCCTCATGGGGCTTGACAGGGGACCTCAGGCCACACCCCCTGCCCAGCGGGGCTTGACAGGGGACCTCAAGGTGCACCCCCTGCCCCGGTGCTGGGCCAGGGGACCTCAGGCCGTGCCTCCCACCCCAGCGCCAGGCCAGGGGACCTCAGGCCATGCCCCCTGCCTGGCGGGACTTGACGGGAGAACTCAGGCCGCGCCCCAGCCCCGGCGCCAGAGTACGTGAGGCCACGCCCCCGCCTGGCGGGGCTTGACAGGGGACCTCAGGCTGCACCCCCACCCGGCAGGGCTTGACAGGGGACCTCAAGGGGTGCCCCCCGCCCCAGTGCTGGGCTAGGGGAACCTCAGGCTTCTCCCCTTGCCCCGGGCCAGGGGACCTCAGGTCATGCCCCCGCCCAGCAGGGCTTGACAGGGGATCTCAGGCCGTGCCCCCCGCCCCAGCGCCGGGCCAGGAACCTCAGGCTGCACCCCCCGCCCTGGCACTGGGCCAGGGGACCTGAGGACGTGCCCCCTGCCCAGCGGGGCTTGATGGGGGACCTGAGGCTGCACCCCCCACCTGGCACCGGGCCAGTGGACCTGAGGCTGCGCCTAGCGGGGCTTGACAGGGGTGGGGCCGGCTGGGTCTGGATCTCGCCCAATGGGGGTGGGGCCGGCTGGGTCTGGGTCTCACATGATTTTGAGGCGCTGCAGGTGGGCAGGGGCTTGACTCTGGGTCCCGTGGCGTGCCCCAGACTGACAGGAGGAAGATTTTCATATACATTTTACTAATTTTCTTTAATCTCTGACACTTCTATTATAGAGAAAGGGCAAATAGAAATATGAAAATATTTCCTCTAATTAATCCCCTTTTAATGTGCATGAATTTCGTGCACCAGGCCACTAGTGTGCTATATTACTCAATTTGCAGAATAAAACCCTCCAAGTGATCTGCTCCATTTTTTGGTGGTCACAAAGAGTAATTTTGGTCTAGACCAGTGATTCTCAACCTTTCTAATGCCGCGATCCTTTAATACAGTTCCTCATGTTGTGGTGACCCCCAACCATAAAATTATTTTCGTTGCTACTTCATAACAGGTTGAGAATCGCTAGCAGGGTCACCTAAGACCATCGGAAAACATAGATATTTATATTACAATTCATAACAGTAGCAAAATTACAGTTATGAAGTAGCAACGAAAATAATTTTATGGTTGGGGGTCACCATAACATGAGGAACTGTATTAAAGGGTCGCGGCATTAGAAAGGTTGAGAACCACTGGTCTAGACTATTGTCAGTCTAAACCCTGTTATAAATAAAATAGGGTAGCCCTGGCCAGGTGGCTTAGCTGGTTGGAGCATCATCATGTACACCAAAAAAAATAGCAGGTTCAGTTCCCGGTCAGGGCACATACCTGGGTTACAGGTTCAATCCCCAGTTGGGGTGCATACAGGAGGTAGCCAATCAATGTCTCTCTCTCTCTCTAAAAAAAGATAGGATTGTGGATCAAAAATGCACTATTTTATCAATTCTGTGAAAATTATTGGTAGGATAAGATTTAAATCTGGTTAGTACAGAATTACATTTCTAGCATTACCATCCTGAAATTTAGAAGGTATAATATCCACATAATGCATATTTGATGTTGCACATTAATTTGCAAAACTCCAGAAGTTTGCCCTTAGTTCAACTATATCCAAACTTATCCTGGCAGTTTAATGATAGTTACAAGCAGCATGGGTTATATTAAGCATATCTGGGGGACAATTTCATCAAAGTGATGTTGGATATGTTACTTCACCAATTTGTGCCTCCAAGGTCATACTAGTGTTTATCTACCTCATAAAGTACCTATTATGTAACTTTGGGACAGTTACATTCAATAATGTCTGCAAAATATTTACCTCAATGCCTGACTAAATAATCTATAATAATAAAAGCATAATATGCTAATTAGACCAGACATCCTTCCGGAAGACCTTCCTGACATAGTCGGGGCTGCAAGGGCCAAGGCAAGCTGCCTCGGCTGCGAAGGCCAAGCCCCTTGCATAAATTTCGTGCATTGGGCCTCTAGTTATAAATAATTAGCCACAACTGTCACTACTAACTTAAAAGTAGAGATGTTAAGAGCAGACTCCGGGGCCAGATAACTTAGATTCATATCCTAGCATTGCTGAGTGATCTTGGGCAGGATACTCAACCTCTCTTGAGCCTCATAAATTATTTTCTAAATATCAAACTGTAACCATTACATAGCAAGCACTATTGCTAACGTGCAGACAATTTCTGGGAAGGAAATAAAGGAACAGGAATTTGCAAACCAAAAAGACAAACAAAATTAGCACCAGCCAGTTCTATCCATAATAATTCACCCTATGCTGGGGCAGGCATCATACCCAAAAGTAAAAGCATCTAACTTCTTCAGCAACTGAATAAAAATAACCCCCACCATTTTTTGAGTACCTACTACTAGTATAACATTTAAGTGCATGGGCTTCTAAAGAGACTTAGGTTTAAATCTGAGCTCCTCTTAATAACTGTGTGATGTGGGTATGTTATGTTGAGGTTAAATTACTTAACCTCTCTGAAGCTTTAAAGATTCCTCCTCTGTAAAATGATAATAATCATATTACTGTTATAGGGTTGTTTTGAGGGTAGGCCTATGTAGGTAAACACAATGGTAACTATTATTACTATTACCAGTCAGGGCCCACACAAAGATTGATTCCCATAAATCATCTTATAATTCTTTCAATAATACCACGAGGTAGCTAACATTTCATTTATACCTAAGAACACCAAGGTGAAACAGAATTTGCCACCCCAAAATAAGACTTTTAGGGGATATTACTTTAAACTCATTATATTCAAGAAACAAAAGACTCAGGAAAAAAACCTTTGACCTTCCCTGGAACTACCTAAAAGAATTTAGATAGAGGGGAGCAATCATCATAGATAGCTACAGTTTAATATGAATTAAGTGTAATAGACAGGATTCTGTGTTAATGGCCCAGCAAATGTTTATTTACCAAACATTTACTTTTCCATCTCCCTGAAAATTGCCGTCCTACTTTGAAGTCCCAAACCACAACTCCCTCTTCTCCTTAGCTCAAGATCACATATCGGCCTCAATTACTATGGAACCCTGTAAGTACATACATAATAAATTTGGCCATTTTCTCTGGTTAATCTGTCTCATGCTAATTTGATTATTAGTTCAGCCAGTAGAATTTAGCAGGTAGAAGGGAAATTATTTTTCCTCCCCTATAACACTGAAGCCAAAAAAGTGAAATAAATTGCCCAAGGACACACAACTGAATTCTAGGCCAGATTCCATTAAGAACACTGCTCTTGCCTTGGCTGGCCAGGTGGTTCAATTAGTTGGAGCATCCTACCACCATGCACCAAAAGGTTTCAGGTTTATTCCCAGTCAGGGCACATACCTAGGTTTCGGGTTCAACCCCTAGTCCAGATTCGTATGGAAGCAACCGATTGATAATTCTCTCTTAACACTCTCACTCTCTTTGTGTCCCCCCACTTCTCTCTCTAAAAATAAATAAACATGTCCTCAAGTGAGGATTAAAAAAAACAACACTGCTCTTTACCTGAAGTCACAATGCCTAGTAAGAAATAGAATCCTTTCTTTTTTAGGGCTCAAATGGTTAATTATTTTATTTATTGCCCTGGTGGGTGTGGCTCAGTTGGTTGGGCCACGGCCTAGGCACCAAAAGGTCACTGGTTGGATTCCCAGTCAGGGCATAAGCCTAGGTTTCCATTCAATTCCTGGTTGGGGAGAATGCAGGAGACAGCTGATAGGTATTTTGCTCTCCCCCTCTCCTTCTCTCTCTATAAAAATCAATAAAAATTTTTAAACATTATTGAAGTATTCGTTCAACAAACCATTACTGAGAATGTCTTACATGTCAAACGCTGTACTATAAAGGTGGGGTTACAGTGGTGATTCCTTCTCTTATAAAGTTTATGTTTTATTAGGAGACAATCAACAGGTAATCAGGAAACTGCTTGAACAATAAAATTGATAATGATGCAGGCTAAGTGTCGGGAGGGGTTGGCTATTTTAGCAAGCATGATCAGAAAGGTGAGGTGGGAAGGGGAGCAGCTTGGTTTGTTCTAGAAATAAGAAAAAGGAACCAATGAGGTTGGAGACGATGTGAGAGGCTGCTTAAGGAATGAATGAACCTGAAGGATCAGATTGACATTTTTTTTTTTGTCCCCTGCAGCCTCAAAGAGCATGGGATACAGTTTCAAGCATATCTGAATTCCAGGTCTGCCACCTCTACGCAAGCAAAATCACCTAATATCTTCATTATTTCCTTTGTGAGTAAAAATGTAAACATGGTTACCGCTACCAAGAGTCCGGTCGGGATCAGGGAGGCACAAATATTTGCTGAACTAGATGAAAACATCAGTACCCACGTGTCTTCCCATGTGGTGGTTTCCTGTCTGGGCCCTCCAAAGAGGTACCCGGAAGCCATCATTTCCATCCCCCAAATGTACAGAAAAGGGCCTCTCCCTCACCCCACCAGATCATTCTTGAGTTGGCCCACGGCCCCTCTCCCTCAGCACGCTCGCAAATGGCACAAGTCCGCCAACACGCCATCCCCCCTGCCCCCCCCCACACACACACACACAACACATATACATACACTCTTCCACACGCTTTCCCAGGACTCTTCAGAGGAGGCACCCACACCGGCCTCCCCATTCGGTTCCCCGCTGCCCTGGTGTGACGTAAAGCTGAACCCAGAAAGCCAAGGCCGCCCCCCACCCACCCCGCTCCCGGGCTTCCCCGAGTCACTCTGGGCCACCCTACCCACGCCCGCACTGCAGGCCCCGTGCCTCATGGGCTGGCCCCCGCTGGCCCGGGCAGGACAGGCCAAGCTGCTCACCACAACGCTGGGGCTGCGAGTCGCCATAACGGAGCCGGCAAACGCACCGGCGGAGGGCAGCCTGAAGAGGAAGAAGCCGGCGCAGCGCCGAAGAGGGGGCGGAGGCGAGAAAGAGGCGGCGCCTGCAGGAAGCGGAGAGGTTTGCCCAATGCTCTTGTCAACCGTTGTCCCACAGCTCTGCGCTGGGAAGCAAGTTCCGCCCCTGAGCCCGCCCCCTGCGCTCCGCCCCCGCCCCTGAATTAAGCCCGCACGCCTGGCCCGCGCTCCCTGCGCGCCTCTGTCTGCCGGGTTCCACGTTCACGTAGTGGCCCTGGGAATTTTCCTGCGGAAGAAGTGGAGACGGTTTTCTGCCCGTGCAACTTTTAACCCTCTTTCCCCCAGTCTCCCGTTTAGATGGCTCCCACATTTCCAAACCAACCGCCGCCCGCATTTCTTCCTAGTGGCCCTAAGAAGACCCGTTCCAGCTCTACACGGTCAGTCACCACGTGGTTACACTTGCCCGGCGTCCTCTTCCCAACACCTTGAACTGCATTGTGGACTCCATTTTCCTGAATTGCCCAATTCTCACAAAAATCTTTGGCTGGTTTTCAGAGTTGAGACCTAAAGCCCTAGGGTCAACCAGATCAGGGTACATACAAATCGAAGGGGAACACTTAATTGCTCTGTGACCTTGTGCAAATCAGACTCTAAGTTTGTATTTTCTCTCAGTAAAATGAGGTTATTAATAGGATCCTTGTGAGTAGCAAAGGGCATGATATACATGTGTATATCTATGTATATGTGTGTTATATATGTATATGTTGTTGAACAATATTTAACTGATTAAATTTGAATATCTAATTGCCTTTATTAATTCATGAATCTCCTTCCACCATCATTTATCCCCCACTTACCCTCTTCTACCTCCCCCCACCCCCTTCCCTCTGGTAATCACCATACTATTGTCTGTCTATGACAGTGATGGGCAACCTTTTGAGCTTGGTGTTTCAAACTTCGGCAAAAAACCTAGCATAACTCGGGTAGTGTGTCACTTTGAGGAAAAAGCATTATTTCACGATATTTATAGTTTAAATAACATAAATGTATAATTGTTATATATAATTGTATTTAATAAACCAAAAACTAAATATTTAACTTACCTGCTTAGTGACTTCTTTGTTCATCCGTCAGTCGGTTTCTTTTTTGGTCTTGATATTATTTAGCTTGTGTGGGATGCCGTGAACTAAGATAAGTGAGGGGGAGGGGGAATTCTTTAACTAACCTGCCTATTAGTGACTTTTTTGTTGCTGAATTTCATTGGCTAAATCTTCAGTTGAAGGTTGATATTTTGTACACTTCAGGCCCAAGCAAGCGCTACTAACTTCATCTGTCAATCTGTTTCTTTTGTTGGTTTTGATATTATTTAACGCTGAGAATAAGGCCTCACAAAAGTATGTAGAGGGAAAAATTGTGAGTAAAGCCATTGCTATATTTTTCAGGGTGCTAAAAGTGTCTGGTAGTTGGTTCCAGGCACTCCAAATTTCCTGTTCGTAGTAGCACTCCTCTTGATTCTCCAAGCGGCACCTTTCCAGATTCTCGAGCTTTGACCTCAAGTCGACAAACACCTGAGCCCAGATACTGTCTTGAAATTCTGCAAGTTGCATCTCCAAATCATTAATTTGCATCCATTGGAAACCATTTAATTCCAAACTACTGTAGACTACGACATCAGGATACTTAATTATTTTCATGGTCTGTTCTAGACTTCTAAATTGACTAAATCTATCACTAAACTGGTCAAGTAACGAGTCTAAAACATGCTGGTACTTCATATGCAAGAGTTCCATTTCATTTTGTACAGCTGCACTGGCCTTCTCAAAATACTTTGTTACTCGAGGAAAATACTTATAAGTTTTAGTTTCTACATCTTGCTTGAAAGTTTTAACTTTACTTTCAAAAGCTTTTATGTATCCAAACATAACGTCAATACTTTTGCCAAAACCTTGTAACTTTAAGTTCAGTTCATTAATATGAACAGAGAGATCTGTAAAAAACATCAGGGTGTTGACCCACTTATCATCATTAAGCTGAGGAAAGTTTCCCAGATCCTTATCATCAAGAAATACCTTAATTTCTTCAAAGCACTCCACAAAGCGCTGAAGAACTTTGCCTCGGCTCAGCCATCTTACATTATTGTACATCAGCAGTCCACTGTAGGTGGAATCAACCTCCAGTAAAAGTGCCGAAAATTCTCGCTTGTGAAGGGGGCGAGCAGCTATTAAATTAACTATTTTTGTAACAACTGACATTAAGTCATTTAAGTCGGTGAATCCTGCCTTGGCACATAAAGCCTCCTAGTGGATAATACAATGAAAAGGCACAATCAGATGTACAACAGCTTCTGTAAACAATTTGACAAATCCGACTTTTTCCCCCACCATATTTTGTGCCCCATCTGTCGTCACTGACACAACTTTAGAGATATCAATGAAATGTTTGCATAACAACCTTACATAGTTCGCTTCCTGATTTACTTGTTGACACTGATACTAACTTTATCAACTCTTCTCTCATTGTGAGACCATCAGAATATCGACCAATAATGGCCAACTGAGCATGTGATGTGACATCAGTAGTTTCATCAAGAGAGATCGAAAAATATTTACACTTCTTTATGTCTCTCTTTAATTGATGTTGTACGTTTGTGTTCAGTCTCATTATTTGGTCTTTTATGATATTTCTACTGAGTGGTAACTCAGATATTCTCTTAATAATTGCATCTTTATTCTGCATATTGTGAAATAGAACTGGTGCACATCTTAGGAGAGGAGTTTCTTTAATAAATTCTCTCTCACTGAGTGCTTTTCCATGCTGAGCTATAGAGTGAGCAATGCTCAAACTTGCAGATGTTAAATTTGTAGAGCCTTTCATAAATTTAAGGATGAAATTAGATTGGCTCTTATAAAGGTGTAGCTGCCTGGAAATGTATTCCTTCCTTTCATCCTCACTTTTTTCCAAGAGCTGGGAATGATTAGTTTCAAAATGTCTATTTATATTCCACGTTCTGCTTACTACCGTTTCAGTACATAGAACGCAAAATGATCTGCCATTTTTTTCTATAAAGCCATACATCTCGGTCCATGTCTCTTGAAAGGGTCGGCCACTACTACTACCACTTCCTTTACTTAACCTTAGTTTTTTATTTTTTGGGTTCTCCACCAAGGGGGGCAGTGACAGAAGATAGAATTATAGATAGTTTGTTAGGCCTTCAGGTAATTAGGGGTTAACTAGCCTAACTAACCACAAAATGGTGCATATAACTGTCTTTTAGGAAAGGGCAGGGTTAATAAGCAGAAATAGGGGTTAATAAGGATGCACAACAGTAATAGTGGTGAAATGGAGTCTGCACTATGGAGCAAGATGGTGTTCCTTTTGTGAATTAAAATGGCTGCCGCTATTTCTAATGGAGGGAAACGGCACCCATAGCACGCCACAAACCCTCGCCTCTCCCAGCCTCCCCCTCACTTATCTCAGTAATGATGGATTAGAAATCCATGACACCCCAGAACAGTAGATAATGGTTGCTGTGGTTAACTGTTATTTGGTTACTGGTAATGGCAGGGCCCCCAGAGATGCTTTCCCCGCTGCGTTCCGCTGCTCCCTGCTCTGCTGGCGGAAGTGAGTGCAAAGATCCTGGCTTAACCGGAAGTCCCAGAGCTAGATGCTCTGTGCCGGACTTCTGTTGTTTTGGCCTACAGACCTCCGGCACAGAGGAGGATGAAACATTTGCGACTAACTCCAAGACTCTAGTAGCAAATGTTTCATCCTCAGGAGCAGCAAATGTTTCATCCTCGGCATGCAGCCGCCTCAGCGGCTGCGTGTCATCAGAAGTGGCCACGTGTGTCAGTGCTGACACGCGTGTCATAGGTTTGCCATCACTGGTCTATGAGGTAGTTTTTGTGTGTGTGTTTGGTTTCTTTGTTTAATCCCTTTACCTTTTTCACCCAGCCCCACTACTCACTCCCCTTTGACAGCTGTCAGTCATTTCTCTGTATCTATGAGTCTGTTTCTATTTTGTTTCTTTATTTTGTCCACAGTGCACAGATTGGTGCACTGGTGTGGGTATGGCCTGCGGGATCTGCGGCTGTGAGAGCACACTAAACACCAGGGGGAAGCTCCTGCATTGAGTGTCTGCCCCTGGTGGTCAGTGCACGTCATAGTGACTGGTCGACTGGTTGTTCTGGTCATTCCACCATTCAGTCACTGGGCTTTTATATATATAGATTATACAGGTGATGTACCCCTGAAACCTACATAATTTTAGTAACCAATCACAAATAACCCCAATAAATTCAATTTATAAAGAGAAGTATCAAAAATGGAACTCCCATTTGACCCAGTGACCCCACTTCTAGGAATATATCCCAAGAAACTAGAAACACCAATTAGAAAGGATATATGCACCCCTATGTTCATAGCAGCACAATTCACCATAGATAAGATTTGGAAACAGCCTACGTGCCCATCAGCAGATGAGTGGATTAAAAAACTGTGGTACATCTACACAATGGAATACTACGCTGCAGTAAAGAAAAAGGAGTTCTTACCATTTGCAACAACATGGATGGAGATGGAGAACATTATGCTAAGTGTAATAAGCCAGGCAGAGAAAGATAAATACCACATGATCTCACTCATTTATGGAATATAATGAACAACATAAACTGAAGAACAAAAACAGATCCAGAGACAGAGAAACATTGATCAGACTGTCAAACTTTAGAGGGAAGGTAGGGAAGGGTGGATGTAAGGGGGAGAGATCAACCAAAGGACTTGTATGCATGAATATAAGCCTAACCAATGGACACAGACAACAGGGGGGTGAGGGCATGAGTGGGGGGGATAGGGGGGTAATGGGGGATAAGGACACATATGTAATACCTTAATCAATAAAGAAATTAAAAATAATAAAAAATAAAACAGAAAAAAAAGAAAAGTATCAAGGGATTGGACTGATAGTAAATTTTGCCAAAAAAATAACTCATGAATCAGCAGCATCCCAGAACTAGAAGGGCTCTCCAATGAGTTGTACAGAATGCAAGGTTTATATAGGCAGAAAGAGGATGGGACTAAGAAGTTAGGAATGCATTATTTCAGGCAAGGTCTCCATCACTTGGGGAAGGCAGGAGTCTAATCACGCAGTTTACCTACCTAGTGACCAGGAATTTCCAGACTGATTGGTTTAAATTTTCATTCCTGAGAGAGGCTGAAACTGTTATTAAGTTTTTGTTTGGTGGTGTGGCTTAGCAAAAGGGACTCCATTTTGGCCTATTGTTTACATGTTATATTGTATAGTGCCTTTTTAAAAACAGTTTATATGGTACAGCACTTAGGACAATGCACAATCAATAAATGGGAACTATTGCTATTACTGATGTTTATTTTTGCCTCCACAAGTCCCTATATGGAACTGGAGAAAAAAATATTCCCCTATGCTCAAATGTCAAGTAAGCAAATAATGTACTCATCTGTATAGCTCCATCACCCACCATAATGTGGAGTACATAGTTGGTGGCATCCATGATAAGGCTACTGAGGGATATAGGATGATGGGAGACTCATGAAACTGAGAAAGTCATTAAATTTCTCTGAGCCTCAGTCTCTTCATCTAAAAAATGAGAATAATAATTTGTGCTGTCAAAGGTTATTATGAGAATTGTAAAAATCATTTATGTAAAGCACCTAGCATAATACTTGCCACATAGTGTGAACTCCAAACTTCCTTAGTTTCTCTGCTTCCCTATGTATCATCGAGAAGCAACAGCCTATAATGGAAACGTTACATTTGGGCTTTGAACTGAGATCTGAGTTCAAATTCTGAGTTCATCACTAACTAGAGTTATGACTTTGGACAGTATCCTTAACCTCTGTGTGCCTCAGTTTCCTCATATGTCAAATGCAGATAATATCTCCATCACAGGTGAGGCTTGAATAAAAGAATTCAAAAGTGCCTAGCATAGTGCTTGCTTCAATACATGATAATACCATTGTTATGTGTTCCATATTTTGGCCTTAAACAATTCTTCACTCTATCTTTCTGGCCTCTAAGACTTCTTACCTATTCCCCTGTTGATGAATATATGGGCAGTTTCTAGGTTTGGGTTATTACAAATATTGCTACTATAAACATGTTTTACATATCTTTCAGTCAACATATGAATGCATTTATATTTGGAATAGACTTTGAAGTTCATATCAGCACCTTTTTATTATCCTTTTAAGAAACATGTGTCCCACTGGGAAGTTAATTCAGAGAACTTTCGGTTATACATTCAGCCTGTGACACATGCAGACTCAGCTACCCATATTTGTTACTAAATTAGGCACCCAGCACTAGAACCTTGCTTCTAGCTTGCAGTTTTTTTCTGTTAACCCCTGTGGGATCACATATTTCTGTATTTTTTTAAATATATTTTATTGATGTTTTACAGAGAGGAAGGGAGAGGGATAGAGAGTCAGAAACATTGATGAGAGAGAAACCGATCAGCTGCCTCCTACACACCTCCTACTGGGGATGTGCCCATAACCAAAGTACATGCCCTTGACTGGAATCAAACCTGGGACCTTTCAGTCCGCAGGCTGACGCTCTATCCATTGAGCCAAACTTGTTAGGGCTATTTGAAATAAAGAGTGATAATCCTGTGACTGTAAAGACAGAGTACTATTTTCAATCCTGTCACACTGTGTGACAACTTGGGGCTTTCACTTTGTGTCTAAAATTTAAAACAGCAAAGAGAGTGCAACCTGCAAGACATAATACTTTTTTCTTGTTGTTAATCTTCACCCAAGGATATTTTTTCATTGACTTTAGAGAGTGGAAGGGAGGGGGAAAGACAGCGAGTGAGAAACATCGATGTGAGAGGGGCACATCGGTTGGTTGCCTCCCACAGGCACCCAGACCAGGGCCGGGATCGAACCTACAACCCAGGTACAGGCCCTTGACTAGGAATCGAACCTAAGACACTTTAGTGCATGGCCGATGCTCTAACCACTGAAAAACACTGGCCAGGGCAAGATATAATACCTTTGTTTGGTAAGTAAAAATCTGGTTCATATATTAAATATTTTATTAACATACTAGAGGCCTGGTGCACGACATTCATACACTGGGGGCGGGGGGGCGAGGGAGGGTAGGAGTGTCTCTCAGCCAGGCCTGCACCCTTTCGCAGTCCGGGAGCCCTTGGGGGATGTCCAACTGACGGCAGTCGGACATCCTTAGCGCTGCCATGGAGGCAGGTCCCACCACTGCCCCTGTGCTCGCCAGCCATCAGCCTGGCTTCTGGCTGAGCAGTGCTTCCCCTGTGGGAGTGCACTGACCACCAGAGGGCAGCTCCTGCATTGAGCTGTTGTTCATAGTGACCAGTTGTTCTGCTGTTCAGTCTATTTGCATATTACCCTTTTATTATATAGGATTTACAATAGAAATGTAGCACTGGCCAGTGTGGCTCAATTGGTTGGGTATCATCCCATGCACTGAAAGATTGCTAGATCCATTCCTGGTCAGTGCACATTCCCAGGTTTCAGGCTTGATCCCTGGTAGGGGGTATGCAGGAGACAGCCGATGGATATTGCACTCTCACATCGATGTTTCTCCCTCTCCCTTCCTTTCTAAAAATTAATAAACTATTTTTTCTGTTATTTTTTTAATTCTTTATTATTTAAAGTATTACATATGTCTCCTTTTTCCCCCATTGACCTCTCCCCGGCCACCCCCAACACCCAGCACATGCCCTCATCCCCCTAGTGTCTGTGTCCATTGGTTATGCTTATATGAATGCATACAACTCCTTTGGTTGATCTCCTACCCCCCCACCACCACACACACAGACACCCTCCCTTGATCTTCCATCTGAGGTTTGATGGTCTGTTTGATGCTTCTCTGTCTCTGGATCTATTTTTGTTCATAAGTTTATGTTGTTGATTATATTCCACAAATGAATTAAATCATGTGATATTTATGGTGTGAGCCATGTCCCACGTGGTTCAGGGTTCAGGATCTGGAGAAGGGCCATGTGCAAATGATAGAGACGAGACAAGAAATAATAGTTTGGAAATATTGGGGGCCAGGCGAAAGTCCAACTCAAGGGGCCTCCTCCCCTCCCCTCACCCAGGACAAGAATAAGTCTGTAGTCTGTAATTCCTAGTGTTTGCATAGTACAGTTGCTTTATCAGTGAATGCCCAGCATGCTGTCCTTGAGAGGGAGTATTAGTTATATTGTAATGAAAAGATTAGGAAAAGGGAAGAGAGTTATCACAGGTTGTTGGTTAGGTTTAACTCTGTGTTAAAGTGAGAAATTGGTTCTCTGTGTATGCATCTCACAAGCTAGTAGAGGAGAGCAAGGTAGAAGCAAGAATTAAAAGTGATGGCTCAACAGACACATCCTGGCTTATTTTGATTAAACTATTAATACTTACACATCGTGGGAAAGTGAAAAATCTGGGACAGATGCTAAATTGGCCAAGATGCTAGGATAACAGACATAAATTGGAACTGGCCTGAGCCAAGTGGAATGGAATGGAATGTATAATCCCCATACAATGGTATAGGACCAGGGTGGGGGTGTTTTCCAATGCTGCTGATGGCAGCTCTTAAACTGTGGTATCCCAATCTCTGACCACAATTTTCTTCCTCTCCAGTTCCCTTTGGCCACCCTGCCTAGGATAATCATGCTTCAGACTTATGAGAAACCTCCAATTCTCCAGTCTACAACCCTGCTCCTGGCTTCCCTTACTTGCTAGTTCAGTTTGTATCCCACTCTAACAAGTCTCTCACCAACTTGGGAAGACCTTTGTACCCATCCAATCGTGCTCAGCCAAATGGCAAAGCCACACTCTGGCTCATATCCACAGCCTGTTTTGTTTATCCCTACTAGGCTACAGAGTACTGCTGGAGAAAAGTGCCACAGCTATGGAGATTGGTTCCTCTGTAGACTCACAGTCTAAAACCTTAACTGGGCCTAAAATATACCTCTATAATCCTTTACAAGTCCTTAGTTAATTTCTCCTTATTCCCTTCAGTAATGTTCTGAATATCTGTCCCCATTCAACTCCATCATTCTCACTCTAGGAAGACTCAAGTCACTAACTTATGAAGAGGTGGAAGGAATCAGGCACGAACCACATCAATATCCTTCTGTCCACATCTAAAGTATCTCCAGGCCCAGATACTTGCTGTATCCATTTTATCCCTCCAGTTTTCTCCTCAACAAACTCATTGCAGCCTGTCTTCTGTACCCATCATTATAACAAACAGCTCTAACAAAGAACACCATTGACTGCTATATTGGCAAATCCAATGGACACTGTTTATGGCCTTATATAACTGTTCTTTGTATTGCATTTGACACTAATTATCACTTTGTTCTCAAATGTATTTCTTTGGCTTCTGGACACCAGTCTCCTAATTCTTCTACTTCCATATTTCTTCTTGCTTTCTCTCTCAAAGTTTACAGTTACCCTTCCCTAGTATTAAAATTCAATAAAACCACACCCAATATAATGATCAAAATCAGGAAATTAACACTGATGTAACAGTATTAAATAATATAGGACCCTTATTTAAATCTCACCAATAATCTCATTAATGTTATTTTCCTGGACCAGGATCCAATCCAGGAGTACATGTTGCATTCCCTTACATCTCCTTCATTCTGGAACACTTCCTCAGTCTTTGTCTGTCATAACCTTGACATTTTTAAAGGGCACTGCCAGTTGTTCTGTAGAATTTTCCTGAATTTTTGTGCCTGGGGTCATTATATTTCAGGCATTCCATCTTGTGCCATAAATACAACAGTAGTGATGGTGTGTCCTTCACAGAGCTTAATATCAGGAGACACATGCTATTGATTTGCCTCATTATTGATATTAATTTGGATTAATTAAGGCAGTGTCTGCCATGTTTCTGCACTATAAAGATAAGACTTTTCCCTTTGTGCTTAGTAAGGATTATGAGGAATGATACTTTGAGACTATGTAAATATTTTGTCCATCAAACTTTCACCCACTAATTTTATTTTTTTTATTATTTTTATTTTTTTATTTTTATTGATCTTAGGGAGAGGGAGAGAGATAGAAACATCCATGATGAGAGAGAATCACGGATCGGCTGCCTCCTGCAGGCCCCACACTGGGGATGGAGCCCGCCACCCAGGCATGTGCCCTGACCGGGAATCGAACCCTGACCTCCTGGTTCACAGGTCGGTGCTCAACCACTGAGCCACACCGGCCGGGCGACACCCACTAATTTTAGCATCCATTGATGATTCTTCACCGAAATAACTTTTACTGGGGTGTTTGTCTAATGTCAGTTTTCCATTAACATCAATCCTTCTTAATTTGTTAATTGAAAAGTCACTGTAATGAAGAGCTTTCCCATCTCCCCTTTCAGTTTTATTAAATTATTTACATGGATTCAGGGATTCCAATGTTATCGTAGGTAATGAACCATTAGTACCAATTATTGCTTTGTTGCTCAAATTGCCCAAGATTTGACTATTGGGAGTCACTCTATGTTGGCTCCTATGTCTTTTTTATCTCTCCTCATCATTCTTTGAGCACTTCCTTAATTTCTGGCACCCACCACAAGGTACTCTAGGCTCATCTTTTTTTGTGGTTTTTAAAGGCTTATGTTTCTTTTTTATTTTTTTTAAATTTTATTTGTTTGTTTTTTAATTTTTATTTAATAAATCTTTATTGTTCAGATTAATACAGTTGTTCCTCTTTTTTCCCCCATAGCTCCCCTCCACCTGGTTCCCATCCCACCCTCTGCCCTTACCTCCCCCGCACTGTCCTCATCCATAGGATTTCTGTCCAGTCTCTTCCCGCACCCCCCACACCCCTTTCCCTCTGAGAGTTGTCAGTCCATTCCCTTTCTATGCCCCTGATTCTATTATATTCACTAGTTTATTCTGTACATCAGATTTTTAATTCACTTGATTTTTAGATTCACTTGTTGGTAGATATGTATTTGTTGTTCATAATTTTTATCTTTACCTTTTTCCTCTTCTTCCTCTTCTTAAAGAATACCTTTCAGCATTTCATATAATACTGGTTTGGTGTTGAACTCCTTTAGCTTTTTCTTATCTGTGAAGCTCTTTAGTTGACGTTCAGTTCTGAATGTCAGCTTGGCTGGGTAGAGTACTCTTGGTTGTAGGTTCTTACTATTCACCACTTTGAATATTTCTTGCCAATCCCGTCTGGCCTGTATAGTTTCTGTTGAGAAATCAGCTGACAATCGAATGGGTGCTCCCTTGTAGGAAATTAACTGTTTTTCTCTTGCTACTTGTAATATTTCTCTCTTTCTCTTTTGCTCTTGGCATTTTAATTACTATGTGTCTTGGTGTGGTCCTCTTTTGTTTGGGGTTCTGTGTGCTTCCTGGACTTGTAAGTCTATTTCTTTCACCAGGTGGGGTAAGTTTTCAGTCATTATTTCTTCAAATAGGTTTTCAGTATCTTGTTCTCTCTCTTCTTCTGGCAACCCCATAATTCTGATGTTGGTACGCTTGAAGTTGTCCCAGAGGCTTCTTACACTATCTTCAAATTTTTGGATTCTTTTTTCTGTTAGCTTTTCCAGTAGAGTGATTTTTGCTTCTTTGTATTTCAAGTCTTTCACTTGATTCTTGCGTTCCTCTAGTTTGCTGTTGGGTGTCTGTATAATATTTTTTATTTCAGTCAGTGTATGTTTAATTTCTAGTTGGTCCTTTTCCATATCCGCGAGGGTCTTCCTCATATCCTTGAGCTAGCTTCTCGCTAAATTTATCGGCCTTTTATAGGAAATTCTTGAAAAACCTTATAACCATGGTTTTGAACTCTATATCCAGTCGTTTGTTTTCCTCTATTTCTTTCATTTGTGATCTGTTTCTTTGTCTCCGAATTTTTGCTGCTTCCCTGAGTTGGTAGGGTAGCTTTGTGTGCTACGTGTTCTATATGGGCCAGTGGCTCAGCCTCCCCAGTTACCTGAGGTGGACACTCTTGGTGCACCCCTTTGTGGACTGTGTGTACAGCCTTGTTGTAGTTAAGTCTTGATTGTTGTTGGTATCAGTGGGAGGAGTTGACCTCCAGGCCAACTGGCTGTGAGGATCAGCTGTGTCTACGCCAGGAGACAGCCTTATTTGACTAAACTTGCAAAATTGCAAAAGCCTCTGTGCTCAGCTTGGATGGGGCGGAGTTTCAGGGTGGAGCCTACAGCCTTGGCTTTCCGTCAGCCCCGCCCTATGAGGTTCCTGGGTCTCAGTGTCCCTTGGTACTCGCTGCAAGCACCTCTGAAAGAAAGGCGTCCTTGAGTTTCACCCGCTGCCAGACAGTCTAGTCTCTCCCCCAATGAATCTGGATTCCCAGATTCTCGCCCGGAACTGGGGTTCAGTGCAGTTGGAACTGGGGTTCAGTGCAGCCTGGAGCTTTTGTCTCCTTCCCGCTAGGGCAATCCAGCGGCACAGTCAACAGTCCGTCCTCTGCATGCATTCACGTGCGCGCCTCCGGAGCTCTGCCTTTTGCTGCTCCCCTGAGTTTCCGCCTTACAGCCCAGATTCCCCTAGTATGAGCCTGGGTCCCCAGGGTCTCACCCGGAACTGGGGTTCAGTGCAATCGGAGCTGGGGTTCAGTGCAGTCTGGAGCTTTTGTCTCCTTCCCACTAGGGCAATCCAGTGGCACAGTCAACAGTCCATCCTCTGGTTGCATTCACATGCGTGTCTACGGAGCTCTGTCTTTCTCCACTCCCCTGAGTTTCCGCCTTACAGACCAGATTCCCCCCATGAGCCTGGGTCCCCAGGGTCTCGCCCAGAACTGGGGTTCAGTGCAGTCGGAACTGGGGTTCAGTGCAGTCTGGAGCTTTTATCTCCTTTCCGCTAGAGAACACCAGCCAGGCACTCAGCCGCCCCGTCCTCTCTAGCTCCGTCCTCTCCGCACACGCGCACCGTCTCCGTACCTCAGGCTTTTACAGCTCCTCTGATTTTCCTTGTGGTTTTCTCTTTCCTTCTAATTGTAGAATTTCCAGTCAGTCAGCTTTTCTGTGTTTCTGGATGATGTCCGTTTTGTCTTTTAGTTGTATTTTTTTTAAATTTCTTTATTGATTAAGGTGTCACATATTTGTCCTCATCCCCCCATTCCCATCCCACCCCTCTCCCCACGCATGCCCCAATCCCCTGTTGAACTTAACCGTTGGATAGGCTTATATGCATGCATACAGGTCCTTTGGTTGAACTCTCCCCCTCCCCCCCACCCTCCCCCTCCCCTCCCCTATCCTCCCTCTGAGGCCCGATAGTCCGATCGATGCCTCCTTGCTTCTGGTTCTGTTCTTGTTCCTCAGTCTATGTTGTTCATCATTTCCCCTAGATGAGCGAGATCATATGTCACTAGATATATACTAATAAGAACTGAATGTGAGACGAGCAATAATAGTTATGCTGACAGGCAAATGAATCAATCTGTAGCGAGCTTCCCCCTACACCAACAGTTCTTTTGAGACCCAATTTCAATGTCCAGTAGTTCCTTATGTGTACATGTCAGCACTGACCCCTCAGCTCTGGATGGTGGACAAATGGTGGTAATGGAGGTCCGACTCCGTCTGGTTTGGTCTCGGCCGAACCCAGGGGCACGGCGTCACCCGGATTAAGGGGCACGTGGCCTCACCCATACCCAAGGGGCGCGTGGTCTCACCCGGGCCTGGGACCCAGCCTCACCCGGATGGATCCAGGGGCGCATGGCCTCCCCCGGACCAAGGATCTGGCTTCACCCGTACCCAGGGACGCTTGGCCTCTCCCAGACCCAGGGCCACTTGGGCTCACCCGGGCCTAGATGCACGAGGCCTCACCCGGATCCAGGGACACATGGTCTCACCTGTACCCAGGGACGCTTGGCCTCTCCCAGACCCAGGGGCACGTGGCCTCACCCGGGCCTAGGTTCACGAGGCCTCATCCGGATCCAGGGACACATGGTCTCTCCCGGACCCAGGGACGCTTGGCCTCTCCCAGACCCAGGGCCACTTGGGCTCACCCGGGCCTAGGTGCATGAGGCCTCATCCGGATCCAGGGCCGCATGGTCTCACCCGGACCCAGGGACGCTTGGCCTCTCCCAGACCCAGGGGCACGTGGCCTCACCCGGGCCTAGGTGCACGAGGCCTCACCCGGATCCTGGGACACATGGTCTCACCCAGACCCAGGAACGTTTGGCCTCTCCCAGACCCAGGGCCACTTGGGCTCACCCGGGCCTAGGTGCACGAGGCCTCACCCGGATCCAGGGACACATGGTCTCACCCGGACCCAGGGACACTTGGCCTCTCCCAGACCCAGGGGCATGTGGCCTCACCCGGGCCTAGGTGCACGAGGCCTCATCCGGATCCAGGGACACATGGTCGCACCCGGACCCAGGGACGCTTGGCCTCTCCCAGACCCAGGGCCACTTGGGCTCACCCGGGCCTAGGTGCACGAGGCCTCACCCGGATCCTGGGACACATGGTCTCACCCGGACCCAGGGACGCTTGGCCTCTCCCAGACCCAGGGCCACTTGGGCTCACCCGGGCCTAGGTGCACGAGGCCTCATCCGGATCCAGGGACACATGGTCTCACCCGGACCCAGGGACGCTTGGCCTCTCCCAGACCCAGGGGCACGTGGCCTCACCCGGGCCTAGGTGCACGAGGCCTCATCCGGATCCAGGGACACATGGTCTCTCCCGGACCCAGGGACGCTTGGCCTCTCCCAGACCCAGGGCCACTTGGGCTCACCCGGGCCTAGGTGCATGAGGCCTCATCCGGATCCAGGGCCGCATGGTCTCACCCGGACCCAGGGACGCTTGGCCTCTCCCAGACCCAGGGGCACGTGGCCTCACCCGGGCCTAGGTGCACGAGGCCTCACCCGGATCCTGGGACACATGGTCTCACCCAGACCCAGGAACGTTTGGCCTCTCCCAGACCCAGGGCCACTTGGGCTCACCCGGGCCTAGGTGCACGAGGCCTCACCCGGATCCAGGGACACATGGTCTCACCCGGACCCAGGGACACTTGGCCTCTCCCAGACCCAGGGGCATGTGGCCTCACCCGGGCCTAGGTGCACGAGGCCTCATCCGGATCCAGGGACACATGGTCGCACCCGGACCCAGGGACGCTTGGCCTCTCCCAGACCCAGGGCCACTTGGGCTCACCCGGGCCTAGGTGCACGAGGCCTCACCCGGATCCTGGGACACATGGTCTCACCCGGACCCAGGGACGCTTGGCCTCTCCCAGACCCAGGGCCACTTGGGCTCACCCGGGCCTAGGTGCACGAGGCCTCATCCGGATCCAGGGACACATGGTCTCACCCGGACCCAGGGACGCTTGGCCTCACCCAGACCCAGGGGCACGTGGCCTCACCCGGGCCTAGGTGCACGAGGCCTCACCCGGATCCAGGGACACATGGTCTCACCCGGACCCAGGGACGCTTGGCCTCTCCCAGACCCAGGGCCACTTGGGCTCACCCGGGCCTAGGTGCACGAGGCCTCACCCGGATCCAGGGACACATGGTCTCACCCGGACCCAGGGACGCTTGGCCTCTCTCAGACCCAGGGCCACTTGGGCTCACCCGGGCCTAGGTGCACGAGGCCTCACCCGGATCCAGGGACACATGGTCTCACCCGGACCCAGGGATGCTTGGCCTCTCCCAGACCCAGGACCACTTGGGCTCACCCGGGCCTAGGTGCACGAGGCCTCACCCGGATCCTGGGACACATGGTCTCACCCGGACCCAGGGACGCTTGGCCTCTCCCAGACCCAGGGCCACTTGGGCTCACCCGGGCCTAGGTGCACGAGGCCTCACCCGGATCCAGGGACGCATGGTCTCACCCGGACCCAGGGACGCTTGGCCTCTCCCAGACCCAGGGGCACGTGGCCTCACCCGGGCCTAGGTGCACGAGGCCTCACCCGGATCCAGGGACACATGGTCTCACCCGGACCCAGGGACGCTTGGCCTCTCTCAGACCCAGGGCCACTTGGGCTCACCCGGGCCTAGGTGCACGAGGCCTCACCCGGATCCAGGGACACATGGTCTCACCCGGACCCAGGGACACTTGGCCTCTCCCAGACCCAGGGGCACGTGGCCTCACCCGGGCCTAGGTGCACGAGGCCTCACCCGGATCCAGGGACACATGGTCTCACCCGGACCCAGGGATGCTTGGCCTCTTCCAGACCCAGGGCCACTTGGGCTCACCCGGGCCTAGGTGCACGAGGCCTCACCCGGATCCAGGGACACATGGTCTCACCTGGACCCAGGGACGCTTGGCCTCTCAGACCCCGGGGCACGTGACCTCACCCAGGCCTAGGTGCACGAGGTCTCACCCTGATCCAGGGACACATGGTCTCGCCTGGACCCAGGGGTGTGTGGGCTCTCCCAGACCCAGGGGCGCTTGGCCTCGCCCGGGCACGGGATCCAGCGTCATCCAGGTCCAGGGGCACATGGCCTCACCCGGACCCGGAGTCCGGCCTCACCTGGACCCAGGGGCATGTGGCCTCACCTAGACCCAGGGACGTGAGGCCTCACTTATACCCAGAGGCGTGTGACCACACCCTAGCCCAGAGGCGCGCAACCCCGCCCGCACCCGGGTCTCAGCGGGGCCCCGTCTTCCCGATCCCAATTCCTGCCGGTCAATCCCCCCTCAGCAATTCCCCTGGCCATCCTTCCAGAGCTCCAGTATGGCTGCTGCAGAACTCGTCGGGCGGCGGCTCGGCGAAGCTCCGGTGTGCCCGGTGCATGGCGGTGGGCCGGTCTGGCGTCGCTGCGTCGGCCCTTGGGTCTGCATCGGTGGCCTGTCGCCGAGCATGCGCACCTGGCCGCTTCCAGGGCGTTGAGATTCTTGACGGACTCGGAGGTCAGCAAGCGCGGAGTCTCCCACCCCATGTCTCATAGGGGCTTGTCTGTCCGTGCTTGGCTGCCAGTGGAGCCGTCCCCTCAGCCGGAGACCGCCGGGGGAACTGCGCCGAGCACGTTCCAGGCCGCTGTTGTATCGCCTGAGCCATAGTTCTTTTGTGTCGCCTGAGCCGTAGTTCTTAAAGTGTGGTCTTTGGGTCACCGGCATCAGCATCATCCCACATACCCCTCTTTTATTCTAGTTGTAGAGCATCTACTCAGCCAGCCCTATGGTGGTCTTGGATGGTGTCTGCTCTGCTCACTTGTCGTAGTCTCAAAGTTGTTGTGGTAGGCAACAATCAGGCTTCCGCCCTATGCCTCCATCTTGGTCCTCCTTTGTATAGTTAAGTCTTGATTGTTGTTGGTGTCACTGGGGGGGCTCTCTTTGTCTATAAAGGAAGAGTTGCTGTGCAGGAGACACGTTTATGGGCCGGGTCTTGGTGCAGCAAAGCTTTGGCGCTCACTGAATATTCCTTTTGAATGTGTCCCTTATGCACGTGATTGAAATCTGGTGTCATCTCCCACAGACCACTAGATGCCCTCGTTTCTGGGTCTCCAATGGGGTGTAGATCAGCTACTGCCTTAGGCACTCAGCAAGGATTACAGCAAAAACTGTAGTTTCTTCCTCCTGTCTGAGTGGCCCTGGAGCAGTCCGACTAGAACAGCAGTTCATCTGGTCTGCTGCCAGAGAGCAGGCCACCCACATGCATAAGCCGTTGCTTGGGGTGCAGGTGTGCCTGCAAGACTTGCGGGGCAGGTCTTCAAAACGTGCGGGGCGGGTCTCAGGGCGGGGCGGGGTCTCAGGGCGCCAACAGGCCATGGTGCGGCGAGCCGCGATGGCTGTGAGTCTGGTCCTTCTGCCTTCCACGTATCTAAGTCCCCTCGTTCCGCACTCCAGCGCAGCAAACACTGATTGCTGGGCGCACCTCCGCAAGAGTCCCGCCTCTCCCCGCAGGCATCTGGGTCTCCCGCGGTTCGCCAGAAGATGGATTTCAGGGTGATGGAGAGCTAATCTCCCCTAGGTTTGGAACAAAAGCCCCTTTCCCCCGCCACCAGCCAGACCCACGCGCCTCCACACCTCATCCCCTCCGATTTCGCTGGGTGCGAGGCAACAGAACAGCCTTTAACCTCCGCCGCCATCTTTTTCAAACTTCCCAATTTGTACTTCTTAATCCCTTCATTTCAGTCAACTCTACTGAAGTCTAGCGCCGCCGGGAGGTGCACGGAAAGGGCGCCCGGGCCTCCGTCCGGTGCGAGGTGCGCGCGTCCCGCAGAACCAGGTGCGCGAGGGCCGCGCGGCGGGGACGGGCGCTGGGCGGCCGCCGAGCTCCAGGCACCGCCATCGCCGCGTTCCAGGCGTCGCCGCCGCGGCGTCCCCCCAATTTGTACTTCTTAATCCCTTGAATTCAGTCAACTCTACTGAAGTCTAGCGCCGCCGGGAGGTGCACGGAGAGGGTGCCCGGGCCTCCGTCCGGTGTGCGGGGCGCGCGGCCCGCGGCACCAGGCGCGCGGGGGGCTGCGCGGCGGGGACGGGTGCTGGGAGGCCGCCGGGCTCCGGGCACCGCCGCTGCGGCGGTGTCCCCAGCGTCCCGGGCCGGGCAGCCTGCGGGGGCGGCGGAGTTGCGAAAGTGAGTGAGTTTCCCAGGGTTTCGCCCGGAATGGGGTTCAGTGCAATTGGAACCGGCGCTCAGCGCACTCCGGAGCCTTTATCTCCTTCCTGCCAGTGAACGCCGGCCAGGTCATCAGCCGCCCCTTCCTCTCCGGTTCCATCCTCCCCGCAGGCGCGTGTGCTCGTGTCTCCGCCCGTTTCTCCATACCTTAGGCTTTTACGGCTTCCCCGACTGTCCCCGTGGCCTTCTCCTTCCCCCCAGCTGTGGGCATTTCAGTCCACCAACTTTCCTGTGGTTCTGGACGATGTCCGTTCTGACCTCTAGTTGTATTTTTGAAATTGTTGTGCCCGGCTGCAGGTTAGGTGTTTAACCTATGGCGCCATCTTGGTTCCTCTCTTTAGTTGTATTTTTGAAATTGTTGTGCCAGGCTGCAGTTTAGGTGTTTACCTATGCCGCCATCTTGGTTTCTCCCTCTTTTTTATTTTTATTTTAAATATTTCTTGTTGAGAGTATTACAGATGCCCCCAGTGTCCCACTACACCCAGTTGCTACCCCGCCCCAAGTCTTCACCACCCTATTGTCTGTGTCCATAAGTAATGCATATCCTATATAATAAAAGCCTAATATGCAAATTGTCCCCATGAGCAGGAGTTTGACTGACTGGGATTTAAATGTGTGCTGATCACCAGGGGGCAGCACAGAACATGGCAGGCATTGGCAACACTGTGCTCGCAGCAGGTGGCAGTGGAGGTGCTACCGGCCCGGATGGGCCCTGACAAGAGCGGGACTGCAGTGGGATGGTGGAGCAGGTGAGAGGGTGGTGCCAGGCCAAGGCGGATGCAAGCGGGGGCCCACAATCACCCCACTGGTTGCCCCACAGACAGCGACTAGCGGCGACGGTGGGGGTGAGGCCGGCAAGCAGGTAGCACCAGGCCAAGGTGGGTGCAAGTGGGGACCCCGATCGCCCCACAGATTGGCCCTGATTGCCAGCCAGGCCTAGGGACTCTACCCATGCACAAATTTTGTGCACTGGACCTCTAGTATGCATATAAGATTTCTGGTTAATCTCTTCCCAACCCCCTCCTTCACTCTGAGATTTGTCAGTGTCTTCCATGTTTTCATGCCTCCATTTCTATGTTATTCATTTATTTTGTACATTTCTTTTTCATTTATTTTGATTCTTAAAGAATACCCTTCAACATTTCATGTAATACTGGTTTGGTGGTGATGAACTCCTTTAGATTTTTCTTTATCTGTGAAGTTCTTCATCTCACCTTCAATTCTTTTTTAAAATATATATTTTTATTAATTTTATACAGGAGGGGAGATGAGACAGAGATAGAAACATCAATATTGAGAGAGAACCATTGATAGACTGCCTCCTACATGCCTCTTACTGGGGATTGAGCCTGCAACCTGGGAATGTGTCCTGACCATGAATCGAACCATGTCCTCCTGGTTCACAGGTTAATGCTCAACCACTGAGCCACACCCAGACTGGATGACTTTCAATTCTAAATGATAGCTTTGCTGGGTAGAATGATCTAATGGTAGGTCCTTGCTATTCATCTCTCAATATTTCTTGCCACTCCCTTCTGGTTTGCAAAGTTTCTGTTGAGAAATCAGCTGACAATTGTATAGGTGTTCCCTTGTAGGTAATTAACTGATTTTCTCTTGCTGCTTTTAAGATTCTCTCTTTGTCTTTAACCCTTGACATTTTATTTATGATGTGTCTTGGTGTGGGACTCTTTGGGTTCCTCTTGTTTGGGATTCTCTGTGCTTCCTGGACATGTAAGTCTATTTCTTTCACTAGGTAGGGTAAGTTTTTGTCATTATTTCTTCAAATAGGTTTTCAATATCTTGCTCTCTCTCTCTCTCCTCCTTCTGGCACCCCCATATTGTGAAAGTTGGTACGCTTGAAGTTTTTCCAGAGGCTCCTTACACTATCGTCATGTTTTTGGATTCTTTTTTCTTTTTGCTCTTCTGATTGGGTGTTTTTTTGCTTCCTCATATTCCAAATCACTGATTTCAATCTCTGAATCCTCTACTCTACTGTTGAATTCCTATAAATTATCCTTTTTTAAAAATTGATTTCAGAGAGGAAGGGAAAGAGAGATAGAAACATCAATGATGAGAGAAAATCATTGATCAGCTGCCTCCTGCACACCGCACACTGGGAATTGAGCCCACAACCCAGGCTTGTGCTCTGACCAGGAATTGAACTGTGACCTCCTGGTACATAGGTCGATGCTCAACCACCTAGCCACACCAGCCGAGCATGTAGATTATTCTTTATTTCAGTTAGCATATGCTTAATTTCTGACTGGTCCTTTTTCATTTCTTTGACATTCTCACTAAGATCCTTGAAAGTCTCACAAAGTCCCTTGAAGCTCTCATTTAGATTGTTTTGAACTCTGTATCCAGTAGTTTGCTTGTTTCCATTTCTTTCATTTGTGATATGTTTCTTTGTTTCTGCTCTATGTATTAGATAGAGCTGCTATGTCTCCTGGAATTGGTAGAGTGACTTTGTGTAGTATGTGTCCTGAAGGGCCCAGTCGTTCAGCCTTCCCAGTCTCCTGAGCTGGGCACTCTAGGTGTACCCTTGTGTGGGCTGTGTGCAGTCTTGTTTTGTTGAGCCTTGACTTCTATTGATGTCACTGGGAGGAATTGATCTCCAGGCCAATTGGCTGTGAGGACCAGTTGCAACTGCAATGGAAGAGCTGCTGTGCAGGAGACACCCATATGGAGAAGGACTTGCTTCAGTGGGGCTTTGGTGCTCATTGAGTCTGCCTCTTGAGTGTGTCGCTTGTGGATATGTAGAGTTGTAATCTGGTATTGTATGAAGCTGTCCACGGGGTGCACTGGCCCTGGGGCCTCCTGGGAGGTGCAGTCAGCCACTGCCTGGGGCCACCTGGCAGGAGCTACAGAGAGATATGCAGATGGCTGCTACTTGTATAGGACTTAGAAGTGCCCAGGCAAGGCCGAGCTGTGAACCAAGGCTGGCTGGTCCTAGTGCTGGGTCTTGGATCTTTTTTATTGATAGGTTTGGGGGCACACTGATGCCAGCTGCTTCTTGTTTGAGAGATTTTAGGAAATTCTGAGCCACAACAGGCCATTCAGATGGAAAAGCCACTACAAACAGCTTGGGTGGGACTGCCAGTTGGAAGGGGCAGGATCTCAGAGAATCACCAAGACAGAGTGAACAGTGTGGGCCAAGCTGATGGAAACTCAGATATGGCTTCCAGTCAGCTTTGTGACGGGGGTGGTCCCAGCACAGGAATAATGACCCCTGTGAGCAACTTCATTTGGGAGAAAGCTTCCCTTGTATTCCTGCCTCAATGCCAGACAATCTAGTTCCTCCCCATATTTCCCAGATCCCCCAAAGCCACCTCCCAGCACTGGAGCTCAAAGGAAGCTGGACCATGTAAGTTTGTGCACCAGCCCTTTAAGAGGAACTGCCTGGGTCTCCAGCAGCCACTGTGTCACTCAGCCACAATCCCTGCTGATTTTTGCAGCCTGAAGTTATAGGGACTTCTCTTCCCAGTTCTGGAACCCTGGGCTGGGGGTCTGGTATGGGGCTGGAACCCATTGCTTCTTATAGGAGGCCTCTGCAGCCAAGATATCACTCCCATTTTTAAAAAAAATACCACACGTGGGTATTGGACCAGCCTGTTTTTCACTTCCACCCTTCCTCCCAGTCTCAGTGTGCTCTATTCTTTACTTCTCTAGTTGTAGGACTTCCATTCAGCCAGATTTCAGGTGGTTCTGAATGATGGTTGCTCTATATTTTAGTTGTAATTTTGATGTGGGTGCAGGAAGTGGAGAGTACCAGCATTTACCTACACTGTCATGTTGGTTCTCTCTCTAGGCTCATCTTGTACTTTCACTGCCCTAGCCTTGGAATCTTCAATTTTCCTAAATAGCCCTGGTTCCTTTCATTGGTAACTGTATTAGTAAAGAAGCTCTGGGCACTAGGATATAACATTTAGTTCATAATGGTAAAAATCAAGTGTCTTATAAGCTTTTAAAGAGTACTTATGGAGATGGAGTCTGAGCACTGTGGCAGCCACACTCCTCTTAAAAGGAGCTCCCTGAGGGAGCATCTGGCTTGATTCTAGTCCTTCTATAGAGGAAACTAGAGCCCCCAGGATGTGCTGAGCTGCTGCTTCACCCAGATGGGGCTTGCCCTACTATGGGAGTCACTTCCGGTTGGGCAAATCCTGGCAGCTTTCTCAGTGTGGGGTGTGGGGGATGGCTCTCAACCCTGGAGGAGCCTGGGGCTCATTAGGAGACAAAGGTCAGCTTTTCCCTCCATTGCTTCCTATATTTTTAATGAGCTCAACAGTAAACTATCTTACAGTTCAGGCTCACAATACTGGGAAAGTTGTAAGTCAAACACAAGGAGCTCAAGTTCCTTTAGATTAATTTTGTAAGTCAAGCACGACTCTAAGAAATTGTATATCTTTTCAAGCAGGGTAGTGACATATTCATGTTCCTGTATAGGGGCTAACAAGGTGACTGTTAACAAAATGACTTCTAAAGATTTTGCCCGGAGGTCACGGTTCGATTCCCAGTCAGGGTACATGCCCGGGTTTCAGGCTTGATCTCCAGTAGGTGGGGTGCAGGAGGCAGCCA
The DNA here is from genome assembly GCF_027574615.1 of Eptesicus fuscus. Lineage (NCBI taxonomy): Eukaryota > Metazoa > Chordata > Mammalia > Chiroptera > Vespertilionidae > Eptesicus > Eptesicus fuscus. The sequence continues at coordinate 108,910,661 of NC_072473.1, forward strand.
ATCAATGATTCTCTCTCATCGTTTATGTTTCTGTCTCTCTCCCTTCCTCTCTGAAACAATAAAAATATATTTAAAATATTTCATTGTTGAGTTTAATATAGCTCTGTTGCTTGATAATTATAGCACACACTACAGATTTTAACATCCTGGTGATTTAGCAAGACCTTCTCTGTTCGTAATATGTTCTTGCCTCAGGGTTATCATACACCAAGTAATTACAGGTAGGTCCATATATTTGTGTACCATTTACTAATAAGGTGCTCCACTTACCTTCATTCTGATACTTTTGGTTACTATAACAAATGAAACAGAACCATTTGGTCTTTCAACAGGTTGTCTGTGCTCTCCCTTCACGTTTGCCTAAAGGTCCCTGTTATAAATTAGATATCGAGTTGTGTTGTCCAATATACTAGCAAATGACTTCATGAAAGTGAACTGCTACTCTAAGTGGAAAATGCAATAGGACTGACTAGATTTACTTACTAGATTTACTAGATTTACTGCAGTTTTAACCTTAAGATGATTTCAAACAAAACCTCAGGAACATGTGTTTGCTTCTCTCTCCTGCTTCTAAATCTGTGGAAATTTAAATAGGAATAGCAAACACTTAAATTGCATTTTTTTAAAGATTGAAGGTTTGTGGCAACCCTGTGTTGAACAAGTCTATTGGCACCATTTTTCCAACAGCATTTGCTTACTTCATATCTCTGTGTTATATTTTGGTAATTATTGCAGTATTTCAAATGTTTCCATTATTATTATATTTGTTATGGTGATCAATCAGCAGCCATCAATATCAAGGCAAGACCCTACACCAGCAAAAGGATTATGAGTCTAACTAAAGTCTCAGATGATGGTTTGCATTTTTAGCAATAATGTATTTTTAAGTTAAGGTATGTACATTGTCTTTTTGGACATAATACATTTGCATACTTAATAGACTACAGTATAGTATAAACATAACATATATTCAATGGGAAACAAAAACTTCATGTCACTTGCTTTATTGTGATATTCACTTTATTGTGGTGGTCTGTAACCAAACCCTCAATATCTCTGAGGTATACCTGTATTGTGATTGTATTTTTAAAACATCTTTGTGACATATATGAAATGATATGATGTTTTGGATTTGCTTCTTAATATCCCATGGTGTGTGGGGGAAGGTATAGGTAGAGAAGATTTCTTGATAATTCTTAAAGCTGATTAATACATTCATGGTAAGAACATTCTGCAAGGCATCTAGCAATATGAATTATTGGACTTTTAAGAAATGTGCACAAAACTTTGACTTGGGAATCTCTGTTTATTTATCATGAAATAATCAGACAAGGACAAAAAGCTATATGTATAAGAATGTTCATCTTAGTATATTTCTTTTTATATATTTATCACCCATGCATTCTGTAAGAAAAACAATGTTACCCCTGGGAAGGCACCTGAGCATTCTAAATTGGCCCCTCTTGCCCTTTTGGCCAAGAGGGACCTGCTTCTCACAATCCAATTGTCCACAGCTGTTGCCTGAGCTTCTGTTCATGTCAAGGTTGAAACCTTGTGATGGCTGGTACCATGGATCTGTCTCTCGCCCATTGGGGTGAGCTGGGCCTCCTTGGAGAAAAAACCTGGGTTCCACAAGATATGTGATCAGTGCTGGGACCCTGCCAGCAGGCGAGGGGATCCCAAGGCAGGTGCTGGGCGTGGAGGCCATGGGGGCATAGGCGATCAAGGAGACAGAACTAAACCTCACATCACCCTGCTTGGCCCCGGAGGATGGCTGGTTAGCCAGAGATGGGTAAGATTCCTCAGGGAAGGAACAACCTAAGACAGGCACAGTCGCATAGGGGCCATCAGGAGAGAACTTGGGGGTCAACAGAGGTGGGGCACAGACCTTCACCCCCCCAAGTTTGCAGGGGCCTGAACCCTCACCCCTGCTGAAGGAGATCTCCTGCCCCCATGGCTGCTCAGCTTCACATGCCCAGCTCAAATCGGGACCCAGGTAACAGAGATTTGGCCGACAGCAGATGCCCTCTCACGCCAACAAGACTTGATGGAGATGTCTTGCACCCATGATCCGGGGAACTGGGGTCTAGGATATCTAAATCCAGCCTAGCACCAGGAATGCTCAGGGCCTACTCAAGAAGGCAAATAATCCTCTCCACTAATAATTACAGGGTAAAACAAGATGGTTGTTAGAGTATTAAATTTGACAGTAAAATAGTAGTCAAGTTTTCAGACTAATTTAAATTGGCCAATCAAAATAAGCAAATACTCTAGAAAAATCAATTGTACTGGACAAAAAAGCTGTTCCTAAAGTGTTAACTAAAATTTAATTGATAGTTCATCTCATGGTAAAATTGCGTAACATATAATGAACCTAAAGCAGTCATATTCTAGTGCAAAAAAGTAAAATTTAAAAGCTATCAAGATTACAGCATAAAATTTCCAAAAGCCTCCCAATATTTAAACCAAAAAATGGGGGATAGTAGAAGAATATCATGTAAGGAAAAATATCCTGTAAATAAATTACATCTAGAAAATTTTTACTTTAGAAAATTAACTTTCATTTGTAATGCTAACAGCAAGACACCCAGGTAAAGCATACATGGTGTCAAAACAAGCCAAAGGAAAATCGTTTGGGCAAAAAAATGAAAAAGGATCGCAAGTCAAATTTATAGAAAATATTCCTTTATTAACTTTTGGTCGAGAATATGTTTGTATATTTTCAGAAAACAACTCCGAGACCATGTGGATTCCTGCAACAGAGAGGAATTGACAGTAGTGTTCCAGCCATGAAGTCAGAAGAGAAACAGTCCAAAGATGGAAGACGCTGACCATGCCTTGCCATACTAGCAGTCAGCAGATGTGCGTCACTGCAGATTGCCCAGGACCAAACCACAGAGGGTCGGACCTGCATTACCACCATTTGTCCACCATCCAGAACTGAAATATCATTGCTGTTATGAACACATAAACAACTGTTGGACATAGAAAATGGGACTCAAAAGAACTGTAGGCCCAGAAAGAAACTCACTATAGACTGATTCATTTGCCTCTCATCATAACTATTATTGCTTGTCTCATTTTCGGTTCCTATAAGTGTATTCCTAGTATCACATGAGCTCACTCATCTAGGGGAAAAGATGAACAACATAGACTGAAGAACAAGAACAGCATTGATCAGACTGTCAGACCTCAGAGGGAAGGTAGGGGAGGGTGGGGACAAGAGAGATAGATCAACCAAAGGACTTGTGTGCTTGCATATGAGCCTAACCAGTGATCATGGACAACAGGGGGAGGGGGGCATGCGTGTGTGTGGGGGTTGATGACAAATATGTGATATCTTAATCAATAAAGTAATTAAAAAAAAAGGAAAAACAATGTTACTTTAACAAAATGAAATGGGAATCTCAGATGGATGAGAACATGAGACACAATCAAAACAAAATGGTGGCAGCTGAAGGGTGAAAACAGCTCAAAGGCCACTTTCCTATTTGTGGTGCACTTCAGTGGAATGGTTGGGAATCACCCTGACTCCCAATCCCTTAATTTCTGAATGGGAAATGAGAGAGTTCTAACTAGGCCACCTGATCCAAATATAGTTTATACTCTTTCCTCCAGATGTGGTACCTTAGTGAAATATCCTGATTACACCCCAATGTTTACTCCTGTTCTCTGAGTTGGACCTTTTTCGGGCTTGTTTAGTAAAAGCTGCTGTTTCTGATGGTGTGTTTACTTTAAAAAATAATTTCAACATTATAAAAAAGTTGCAAGGATCCTACAAAAGACTCTTGTATTCCTTCACCAAGATTCACCAACTTGTGACATTTTGCCTCATTGTATCTACACACTTTTTCTGAACCAGTTAAAATGCAGACATAACACCCTTTACACCTAAACACTTTGTATTTTCTAAGAACAAAGACATTCTCTTATATACCAGTAACTACAATTATAAAAAAAAAGATAATTAACATTGGCACAATAGTATCATCTAATATGCAAACCAAATTTAAATTTGGTTAGTAGTCCTCCATATGTCCTTCATAGCAAGAATACTTTTTTTTCTGCACCAGTATCCAATTCAAGATTGTCCATTATTTTTAGTTGACATGTCTCTTTAGTTACCTTTAGTCTGAAAAAGTTCTTCAGACTTTCTTTGTTTTTTAAGATACAGACTTTTTTGAATGTTACAGGCCAGTTGTTTTGTGGCATAGTCTTCAATCTGGGGTTATCTGCTGTTTCTTCATGATTAGGTAACAGCTGTTTGCAATAGCAAAATAATAGCAAAAACAAACCCTGGAAACAGCTTAACTGTCTAGTGATAGGAAAATGGTTGAAGAAACTATAGTACAACCACAAAATGAATCATTATGCAACCAATAAGAATGAATACAATTTAGTTGTATATGAGACATTTAATATAATTTACATATATGCGTAGAAACCTTTGAAGAGTTTACAAAAAATATGATGGCCTATAGTTAATAAGATTAAGGGAGATCTAAAATCTTCACTAATATGGATTTTGTAATTTTGGTATTATGAGCATCAATTCTGTGAATAATCCTATATAATAAAGAGGTGATATGCAAATTGACTCTCACACCCTCACAAGATGGCTGCCTATGACCAGGCCGGCAGGGGGTTTAGTGAGGGATGACCAAACGACTAAACAAGCAGGCTGCGTGGGGCAACCAGGCCGGCGGGGGGGGGGGCAGTTGGGGGCGACCAGGCTGGCAGGGGGGTTAGTGAGGGGTGACCAGGCTGGCAGGGGGGGGGAAGTTGGGGGTTACCAGGTCGGCAGGGGGGGCCATTGAGGGCGACCAGGCCGGCAGAGGGGGCAGTTGGGGGCGACCAGGCCGGCAGAGGGGGCAGGTATGGGTGATCAGGCTGGCAGAGGGGGGCAGTTGGAGGCGACCAGGTTGGCAGGAGGGGCCATTGAGGACGACCAGGCCGGCAGAGGGGGGAGGTAGGGGTGACCAGGCTGGCAGAGGGGGGCAGTAAGAGGTGACCAGGCTCGCGGGGGGGGGGCAGTTAGGGGCAACCAGGCCGGCAGGGGAGAAGTTGGGGGCGATTAGGCTGGCAGGGGGGCAGTGAAGAGCGACTAGGCTGGCAGAGGGGGGCAAATGGGGGTGACCAGGCCAGCAGGGGGGGCAGTAAGGGGTGACCAGGCAGGCAGGCAGGTGAGCGATTAGGAGCCAGCGGTCCAGGATTGTGAGAGGGATGTCCAACTGCTGGTTTAGGCCCGATCCAGGCAGTCAGACATCCCCCAAGGGGTCCTGAATTGGAGAGAGTGTATGCTGGGCTGAGGGGACCCCCATCCTCCCATGCATGAATTTCATGCAGCAGGTCTCTAGTGAAAATATAAAAAAAACTTTTAATAGTGACAGGATAGTTTTGTTTTTATATGTGAAGGACCACTGTGTGGGAAAGGAAATGTTTATTACTTTCCTGTTTTAAAAAGGAATAAAAAGCAGTTATCTACCACAAATTAGATAATTTCACTTAAATCACTTTATCTCATTTGCCCTTTAAGAAAACCCAGTGGTTTGAGATATTATCCTCATTTTGACAGATGGTGTTGGGGCTGAGGCTGAGAGGTGGAAGGTATCGTGCTCAGTTACTGCTTACTAGTGGCAAAACTAGGCTTCAAACCCAGTTCTCTTAGACCACAAAGCCTTACTTTCCCCATCTTACATTGCTCCCATGTGGCCCCTTTTCAGCTGTCTTCTGCCCAACTCCATGTGGATATGGGGTTTGGAATTTTGACTACAATTCCCCAGCTTTTGGTCTCACCATCTTACCTCTGATTTTTATACATTTTATAAGTAGGCAAATGCCTTGTTTTATTTTTTTCTACTAAAGAAGAATTATACATGTGTATACACACACACACACACACACACACACACACACACACACTTTGCTTTCTGATGTACTAGTACTTAAAAGCTTTGAGTTGCATTTTTCACAAGCAAGTTGGTTAATCAACTTTATTACTTCCTGACACCATGGCCTCAACTTCCTACTTCTCCCCTTTCCCTTCCACCATTTTATCTCCCTGGTGCCTACAGTTCAGCCCCCCTAATATCTGAGGGTCTTTGCCAAGGAAAAGACCAGATTTTGCATGGATTCCTATTAAGTCTTTGCTAGTGCAGTGGGATTAGGTAGAATGTTTGTGTAGGGTCCCAGCTGATTGAAGGACTTTTCCATCTTGATCCTGTCATCTGATGTGCTTCTTATATTTTTGGGTCATTTGCAAAAGCAGATTAACAGAGGACCATGTGATGGTGCCTGGACGGTCGGGGACCTTAGAGTCTAGAAGTCAAGTAAGATAAGAACTGAAAACTAACCATTGGCTTTAGCAATAATCACTGGTGATCATTGCTGTAGGGGTTTTAGTGTAGTTGAGTGAAATAGAGCAGTATAGATAGAAGTGATTTGACTTTTAAGAAAATTATGAAACAGAATAAAACTAGAAGAGAACACAGGAACAAGGTACAGTGTATCAGGGGATAAGTATGTGTTTCCTCTTTCAACCCTTAAAAGTCTATGTGTGGAGTACTACTTTAACCTGCATTTTAAAGATGAGATAATGAAAGTGGAAAGATTCAGTAACTTAGTCAAGGTTACATGTAATCTGAACCAAGGCCACCAAAATCTAGAATCCATATGTTTATATATTTTTTCCTATTTATATCTTTAAATTTATCTTTATTGTTGAAAGTATTACAGATGTCCTCTTTGTCTCTCCCCCCCCCATTGACCCTCTCCACCCCGCCCCTGCACCATACGCTTATGTTTTAATAGTTTCTCAGTATACTGGGAAGGACAAATAAAAAGGATTGAAGATTGATGTGGAGAACTTGAGACTAAACACCAATGTGTGTAGTAGCATCAGTCTGGATTGTTGTGGTTTCCTTTAGCAGGTCATCTTCCCCAGATGTAAGTGTGGGGTGAACTCTGGGCACAGGGGAGGTAAGAGGGTGGAAGAATTAAGAGAAGTGGGAAGTTGAGGCCAGTTGTATCAAGAGGTAATGGAGGTGATTAACCATCTTATACAAATTGAATCATTAAGAAAGCGAGGCCAAACCCTGGCTGGTGTGGCTGTTGGTTGAACGTTATCCCATGTACTGAAGGGTGGCTGATTCTATTCCTGGTCAGGGCACATATCCAGGTTGCAGGCTTGACCCCTGGTCAGGGTGCTGAGATCTATGTTTCTCTCTCACATTGATGTCTCTTTCCTTCTCTCTCTCTCTCTAAAATAAATAAAAACATATTTTAAAAAAAGAAAGCGAGGCCAAGAACTGCCCAATAAATAAAATGAAGGGACAAAGAGTCTGATAAACATGGGTACAGAGTGAAAGAAGTTAGGAATCTGGGCAAAAGTTAAAAAGTAAGTCAGAGAAAGATAAATATCACATGATCACACTCATTTGTGGATTATAATGAACAACATAAACCTATGAACAAAAACAGATCCAGAGACAGAGAAGCATTGATCAGATGCTCAAACCTCAGAGGGAAGGTAGGGGAGGGTGGGGGTAAAGGGGAGAGATCAACCAAAGGACTTGGATGCATGCATATAAGCATAAGCAATGGATGCAGACAACAGGGGGTGAGGGTGAGGGCAGGATTGGGGGGTGGGTAGAGGGACAATGGGGGGACAAGGATACATTTGTAATACCTTAATCAATAAAGGAAAAAAAAATACTAAAAAAAGAAAAAGAAAATCAAACAGTAGAATCCAAACTAGCTTATCAGTAATAAGAATAGAGAGAATGGATCCAAAAGACAGAATAATGCCCTAACCGGTTTGGCTCAGTGGATAGAGTGTTGGCCTGCGGACTGAAGGGTCCCGGGTTCGATTCCGGTCAAGGGCATGTACCTCGGTTGTGGGCACATTCCCAGTAGGACGTGTGCAGGAGGCAGCTGATCGATGTTTCTCATCGATGTTTCTAACTCTCTATTCCTCTCCCTTCCTCTCTGTAAAAAATCAGTAAAATATATTTTTTAAAAAAACTACCAATGGCAATTTCCTGGATTTGCAATGATGATATTCATAATGAATCATTAAAAAAAACACACAAAACAAAACAAAAAAACAAAAGACAGAATAATAGATTCTGAGGAACTCAGCAAGTAAATGCAGATATCGAAGCAGACCAATTGTAGCACTACCGACTGATGGTGTCATCAACAAACAGACAAAATTCAGGTCAGGACAATTTAGTTTGAGACACAGGTTTGAATAGCCAGCAGTTTGGATAAAAATATCTAGGGTGCCCTGACTGGTTTGGCTCAGTGGATAGAGCGTCGGCTTGTGGACTGAAGGGTCCCAGGTTCGATTCCGGTCAGGGGCATGTACCTTGGTTGCGGGCACATCACCAGTGGGAGGTGTGCAGGAGGCAGATGATTGATGTTTTTCTCTCATCGATGTTTCTAACTCTCTATCCCTCTCCCTTCCTCTCTGAAAAAAAAAAATCAATAAAATATATTTTTAAAAAATTAATAAAAAAAATGTCTAGGAAACTCAGCATGAAGCTTCAGTGGGTAGAGCAGACTGTGGATAGGATTTGAGGCTCTCAGTAGGACACACATAAGACAGCTGTGGCAGATCATTGTAACAAGTGAGAAAAATACAAGATGGCAAAGACCAGAACACTATGGAATATTTCTATCAGGGTAAGGAGAAGAGTCAGGAAAGGAATGGTCTTGAAAGAGTGGTACAGATAAGGGAAAATAAGGTAAGAGAGTTTCGGGGGTGGGGGGGCATGAAAGGGAAAAAAATAAATATGTGACCATTTCAAGCTTTTTGTCAATTTTTTTAGGAAGTGGCCTACAAACAGCTGGCTGCATTTCCAAGTTTCATGGAATGGAGTGACCCCAGTTATTAAATGCTGTAAAGGCTGCTAAATCTTCTCTCTCCTACCCTGCCTTTTCCCAAGGGAAAGAATATCTGCTAAGGCTTTTTCCTAAGCAGCATGTTTTCCTTAAACCCTCTCCCTCCCCTCAGCCTCCAACCCCAGCATACTGGATAGCTTCCCTAAGCTGTTTGGGCACACAGGATAGGCTGAAAGCTTAAGAACAACTCTTCTAAGGGAGGTCTGAAGAGACAGCTGTATTTGAAGATAATGCCAAAATTCCAGCTCTCTGATCTGCAAACTTTCAAGAAATTGCTTATCTTTTGTGTTTGCTCTCTATCTGAGAACATGAGACAAGGACCCAGAGAATTATTGCTTCCTGGTAATACTAAATCAATACTAAATATAGAACATAAGCTTATTAGGCTTAAGGATCAGGACTATTTGTAAATAAGCCTGTGTTAAATGGTCTGGCTAACCACTAAAATGAAAATACCAGCAGTCTCCAGGACCTCTACAGTTTGAAATTACAAAAGGAACTCTAATGTAGTCATCCTGTTTTGTTGCCCCTCCTTAAAGACCTAATTATTTCATAAATATATGAAAAAAGAGTGAAAGAAAACATGATTAAAGATTGAGTTACTGGTACAACATTAAAGATTATTTTTGTAATGTTATACATCTGACAAATTTAAAAAAAAATAGTTGTTTGGCTAATGTTATAAACACCTAATTAGCACCAAATGTGATTTTGAGAATTAGAAAAAAACTAATTTTCATGTGGCATCAATTCACCCTTGACTACATTCAATTTATTCTTTAAAAGATATTTTTATTGATTTCAGAGAGGAAGAGAAAGGGAGAGTGAGATGGAAACATCAATAATGAGAATCATTGATTGGCTGCCTCCTGCATGCCCCCTACTGGGGATCCAGCAACCGGGGCATGTGCCCTGACCAGGAATCAAACCATGATTTCCTTGTTCATAGGTCAACACTCAAACACTGAGCCATACCCAGCCAAGCAGTTTATTCTTTATTTAGAAACTTTTATGTTGATTGACCAGTGTAATTGAATATTAGTCACTTGGTCAACAATTTATGCATTCATTGGTTGCTTCTTGTGCGCTAAGGCTGGAACCTGCACCGAAAGGTTGACGGTTCCTTTCATGGTCAGGGCACATGCCCAAGTTGCCAGCTCAGTCCCTGGTAGGGCACGTGCAGGAGGCAGCCGATTAGCTCACATAGATGTTTCTCACTCTCCCTCTCCCTTCTTCTCTCTCTAAAAATCAATTCAAACATCTTTAAAACAAATAATACATACAGAACAAGACCTTTTAATTCTACCTTTTCACACATGAAATATAATGTCCAGTTTCTCAAAAATAATTAATATTCCACTTTGAGGTATATCCTATAAGGTCTTTATATAAAAATCAAAGCCTCATCGAATTTACTAAAAATGTGTATGATTTTTTTTAAAGGTACCATATCTCTTTTCATTCAAAAGCACTCGTTTGGAGTGGGGAAGCAGGGAAGCTTAATCTCTATAGATGGATTCTTTTTTACTTTATTTTTATTGTTGACATTACAGATGTTCCCATTTTCCCCCTGCCCCATCCTTTGCCCACCTCCAACCAACCCTCGCCCTCCCTATAGATGCCCTTTTAAATTGGTACACTTTTTTTTGGATCAAAACTTTAAATGTATATACTCTTTACTTCTGGAGCTTTAGTCTAAGACAGTGGACGGCAAACTCATTAGTCAACAGAGCTAAATATCAACAGTACAACGATTGAAATTTATTTTGAGAGCCAAATTTTTTAAACTTAAACTTCTTCTAAGACCACTTCTTCAAAATAGACTCGCCCAGGCTGTGGTATTTTGTGGAAGAGCCACACTCAAGGGGCCAAAGAGCTGCATGTGGCTCGCGAGCCACAGTTTGTCGACCACGGACTAAGAAATTACTTGCATTAGAACATGAAGATATATGTGAGACATAGAACAATTCCAGTTCATTCATACACTGTGATACTGCTAAACAGAACATGAGAAATCTAGTTGTACTGATGATACCTTGTAATGCTGTTCAAGTGAAGAAGACAAGGTGTAGGACTGTAGGTACAGCATGATCCTACTTGTGCTGAAAACATGTTTGTTATATATGCACACAAGCATTTAGAAGGCTGCACATCAAATACTGAGGAGTAGGCTTGTAGAAAAGGGAAATTTTCATATTTTGCTTTATATATCATTGTATATTTTAATTTTATACAATGAACACTTATTACTTTTTAAAATTTGAGGTAAAATTCACCCTTTTAAAGTGTATAATTTGTGGGTTTTAGTATACTCACAAAGTTGTATAATCATCACCACTACCTAATTTAAGACGTTTTCATCACCTCAAAAAGAAACACTGTACCTGTGAACAGCCATTTCTCATTCCTTCCTCTGCAGCCCCTGGAAACTACTAATCTGCATTCTGTCATTATGGACATGCCTATTCTGGACATTCCATATAAATGGAATCATATAATGTGACCTTTTGTGCCGGGCTTCTTAGTATAATGTTCCCAAGGTTCAACCATGTTGTAGCAGGCATCAGTATTTCATTTCTTTTTATGACTATACTAGAGGCCCGGTGCACGAATTCATGCACCAGTGGGGTCCTTCAGCCTCACCTGCGGGATTGGGCCGAAACCAGCTCTCCAACATCCTCCGAGAGGTTCCGAATTGTGAGAGGGTGCAGGCCAGGCCAAGGGACTCCACCGGTGCACGATCAGGGCCGGGGAGGGACCGTGGGAGGGCTCCAGGGCATCTGGCCCATCTCGCTCAGTCCCGATTCGCCGGACCCCAGCAGCAAGATAACCTACCAGTTGGAGTGTCTGCCTCCTGGTGGTCAGTACATATCATAGCGACTGGTCGGCCGGTCGACTGTCTGCCCCCTGGTGATCAGTGCACGCATAGTGAGTGGTTGAGTGCCTTAGCATATCGTTAACATACTAGAGGCCCGGTGCACAAAATTCATGCAGGGGGGGTCCCCTCAGCCCAGCCTGCACCCTCTCCAATTTGGAACTCCTCGGGGGATGTCCGACTGCCAGTTTAGGCCCAATCCCGAGAATCAGGCCTAAAACGGCAGTCGGACATCCCTCTCACAATTCTGGAATGCTGGCTCCTAATCGCTTACCTGCCAGCCTGCCTGGTCACCTCTAACTGCCCCCCCCTGCTGGCCTGGTCGCCCCTAACTTCCCCCCCGCTGCTGGCCAGGTCGCCTCCAACTGCCCCCTCCCTGCCGGCCTGGTCACCCCCAACAGCCCCCCCATCAGCCTGGTTGCCCCCAACTGCCCCCCTCTGCCCCCTGGTCGCCCCTAATTGCTCCCCCAGTGGGCCTGGTCGCCCCCCAAATGCCCCTGCCCACTAGCCTAGTCGTCCCTTACTGCCCCCCTGCTAGCCTAATCACCCCCAACTGCCCCCCCGCCAGCCTGGTCACCCGCAACTGCACGCCCCCCGCTGGCCTAGTCACCCCTAACTGCCCCCCTGCCGGACTGGTTGCCTCTTACTGCCCCCCTGCCAGCCTGGTCACCTCTCACAGCTCCCCCCCCCAACTGGCCTGGTCGGCCCACGCAGACTGCTTGTTCAGTCATTTGATCATCCCTCACTAATCCCCCTGCCAGCCTGTCATAGGCAGCCATATTGTGAGGTTGTGATGGTCAATTTGCATATTACCTCTTTATTATATAGGATTATGCTTTGATTGGTTGAACAGATGACTGGACACTTAGCATATTAGGTTTTTATTATATAGGATGTGAATTTTATAAATAAAAAAAATCTATAAATAACTCTGATTTTAAAAGTACTCATAAACAGGAAAACCTTACCCTTTTGTACAAATCACTTTATAAAAACTCAACAGCTCAAAATCCAGTGTCCATATTAAACTACAGTTTATTTCTATTGCCATGTTCCTAACACTCCCTTGAATATCTACTCCATCAGGTCCCATTTTGCCCAGATGCATCTTCTCTGTCTCCCTGCCACTGCTCCCACTTCCAACATAAAAACACATTTATAGCTACAGAGAGGTAGGTATAGCCAAAGGTATATTCTGAATGTCTATGGATGTCTTATCTTTTGACAAAGACCCAGATCTGAATGACTGACTTGACTTCAGTACACTAACCATATACAGAACATGTCTTCTACAGTGTGATATTTTATAGTTTTCATCTTCTGAAAAAAAGTTAAGAATAAAATTTTTCCTTATGTTCTTAATGTAGTTATGTCATTATCTTAATAAGGCAAAATTATGTAACATGGCTTGATAAAGCAGCACTGTGTCTTCATAAAACACTAAAATCCTATATAATAAAGAGGTAATATGCAAATTGACTCTCACACCCTCACAAAGATGGCTGCCTACAGCAGCCAGGCTGGCAGGGGGGTTAGTGAGGGATGACTAAACGATTGAACAAGCAGGCTGCGTGGGGCGACCAGGCTGGCAGGGGCGTTAGTAAGGGATGACCAAATGACTGAACAGCAGGCTGTGTGGGGCGACCAGGCCGGCATGGGGGTTAGTGAGGGACGACCAAATGACTGAACAGTAGGCTGCGTGAGGTGACCAGGTGGGCAGGGGGGTTAGTGAGGGACAACCAAACAACTGAACAAGCAGGCTGCGTGGGGCAGCCAGGCTGGCAGGGGGGTTAGTGAGGAACGATCAAACGACTGAACAAGCAGGCTGCGTGGGGCGATCAGACCGGCACGGGGGTTAGTGAGGGATGACCAAATGACTGAACAGCAGGCTGTGTGAGGCGACCCAGGTGGGCAGGGGGGTTAGTGAGGGACGACCAAACAACTGAACAGCAGGCTGCGTGGAGCAACCAGGCTGGTGGGGGGGGGCTGTGAGGAGCGACCAGGCTGGCAGGGGGGGGGCAGTTGGGGGTGACCAGGCCAGCTGAGGGTGGCAGTTGGGTGCGACCAGGCCAGCAGGGGGGGCAGTTAGGGGTGACCAGGCTGGCAGAGGGGGCCAGTTGGGGGTGACCAGGCTGGCAGGGGAGGGCAGTTGAGGGCGATTAGGCTGGCAGGGGGGGCAGTGAAAGGCAACTAGACCGGACAGGGGCAGTTGGGGGCGACCAGGCCAGCAGTTAGGGGCAACTAGGCTGGCAGGGAGGGGGCAGTTGGGGGTGACCTGGCCAGCAGCGGGGGGCTGTTAGGGGCGACCAGGTAGGCAGGCAGGTAAGTGATTAGGAGCCAGCAGTCCAGGATTGTGAGAGCGATGTCCAACTGCCGGTTTAGGCCCGATCCCCAGGATTGGGCCTAAACTGGCAGTCAGACATCCCCCAAGGGGTCCCGGATTGGAGAGGGTGCAGGCTGGGCTGAGGGGACCCCCCACCCTATGCACGAATTTCATGCACTGGGCCTCTAATATAAATATAAGATGGATTGGGCCCTGGCCGGGTGGCTCAATTGGTTGAGCTTCGACTCATGTACTGAGAGTTCACTGGTTCAATTGCCAGTCAGGGCACATGTCTGGGTTGGGGGCTGGATAGTCAGTAGAGGACATGCAGGAGGCAGCCAATAGATGTCTTGCTCATCGATGTCTCTCTCTTTCTCTTTCTATCCCCCTTTCTCTCTCTCTCTAAAAATCAGTAAAACAAATATATATTTTTTAAAAAGATGTCCCAGCCAGCGTAGCTGTGGTTGAGTGTTGACCTATGAACCTGGAGGTCACCGTTTGATTCCTGGTCAGGGCACATGCCCAGGTTGTGGGCTCGAGCCCCTGTGTGGGGCATGCAGGAGGCAGCTGATCAATGATTCTCTCTCATCACTGATGTTTCTCTCTCTCTCTCCATCTCCCTCTCAATTTTAAAAATGTAAAAAATAAAAATAAAAACAAAAATTTGAAAAAATATAAATTGGGGTTTTCTCTTACAAAGACGAACTGGCCATTTGCTGGCCATCGAATTCTCCAAGAAATTCTACCAGATTTATGCTTTGGAATGTCCTCAGCAATTGCTGATGACTGCAGCTGAAAACCAAAACAAAGCAAAACACCAAATAAACAAACACAACAACCCAGTTGTCAATAGTTTCAATCAGCTAAAGAAAACCACATACATCCCTTCTCCATAATTTTATAGTGGTAATTAAAATGAAACTAAATAATGGATTTTACACACACATACACACACGTGTGTGCAAAATGCTATTAGGTAACATTTTCAGAAAAGCACACCATCAAATAGTTCCATCATTAATCAGAACCCATTGCTTGATATTTTCCCCCCTCTTGAGTAGGAAGGCAGGTTGGGAATTGTGTGTATGGAATGAGCATATTCCACTAACTAAAACTTTCGATTTCTGACTTGGATATGATCAACTCAATATATGAGCACTGTACTAGAAGCAAGCTGTCCATGGTAAAGGGAGTAAATTTAAATCTATAAAGTGAAATCCCTTCATGACAAAGATATTAATCCTGTACCCTTATTACCAATCTGATTAACTATATTAGGAATATTGGTTTATTTTCAAAATCACCTTTTAACTAAGTTGTAGAGGATGTGATTTAGGCCATAGGTATCTGAATCATATAATAATAAGAGAACTAAGATGTAATGCAGTTCTATTGTACTTGAAAGACTGCTGTCTCTCCATGATAAAACCTTTTATGTTGTGAAACTTTGAACTAAACTCAAATTCAATAAAGCAAGACTAAAAGGAACACAATACTATTGTTGTTACAAATAAGCTTCATTATACCCTTTCACAAAAAAGACATACATACAAACATGAAAGTCATAACTCATTTATTGAATGAATAGTATATGCAATACCAATAAAAGGAAGCTAATGCTACAAACTACAATTTTGAAAATAAAGCCAATAGGAACAAAATATACATAACAAGCGAGGAATGTTTGATTTTGACCCCTAATGCATTCCTTATCTTTACAATTAACCTAAATGTCTGTTAGAACAAAACTATATACCTTGGTCTAACTTGAGCGCTTTTTAAAAAAAGCAACATTCTGGAAGAACACTTTTCTTTTGCTTTGAGATATTTAAGATTCACACATTTGTTCAAGTACATAGATTCTGATTCAACAGTAGATCTATATAGCTTGTTATTCTCTTAATATCTTGAGTAGCATGTACTCCTGAGCAAGTACTATCTGAAATTCTAAAATTGCTGATTTTTGAAATAAAATGTATCAGTTGTGGGTTTTTAATAAATTGAGATGAAAGTAAAATTCACTCCCCCCCTCACCCCAGGAACAAAGAGCTCTTATTAAAGTATAGAAACTCAGGTCTATCTTTCTACTCTAAAGAACATTTCTTACTAACATTTCTGGTAAGGCAATAAATGCTCCAGAATAATCTTCAATATACGCTTGCAAAGATTACACTGTTTAATATCAATAACAAAAACAAAAAAAAATAGGAAAAAAAGAGAAAAGGAAAAAAGAAAAGTTGCTTTAAAATTTCAAGCTAAAATATGCGTAAAACACAGTCATGGCAGTATTTTTTGAAATGATGTAAATGTTATATACTTATCAAATAATGTCATGCTTATTAAAACTACAGTTAAGGACTTAAGAGATGAACAGTAAATACAATGCTGAGGTCCATTTTTCTAAATATTCATACCACAATGTACTACCCAGAAGATGATGATGCTACTTGGGAACATAAGTACTGTACAATTTTTACATTGTAAGGCACTTTTACTCAGCATGTGACAAATATGGATAGAAAATAAAAATATTGGAGGTTTACAATCAAAGTTGATTTTTTCATGTGACTTCAATTTACATTTCAATTTTTAATGAAAGACTATTTAGCCAATCACACCACAGTGAGAAAAATAGGTAGCCAGCCACTTACCTAGCCAACCAAAAGGTAAAGTGCTATTCTGGTTGCTAGTGGCAGAGAAAGGGTTGAACAAACCCATACAAAGTCATACACTGGATTACATAACAAATCCATCAACTAACAACTATAGTATTTGAAGTCCATTACATGATTATTGACTGGCCATTATTACCCCTGGCACCTTCCATTTTTCCTAAAAACATCATTACAGTAGTTGTCCAAAAATGAAGGTGCTCTATTGTTTCACGGGTAAATCGATGGCATACAATGTAAAAAGGATCTAGACACAGTGATTCAAAGATTTAAAATAATGGGTTTCAAGCTGCTGTAAGGAAATAAAGTACAGATCCTTTGGGAAAAGTCACATAGCTTGGTAAACAAACATCTTGATCTGTCGTTGCACTTCAAGTCATGGTGAATTTTGTAAATTCATCACATACACACAAAAAAATCCAATGGCATATTTAGAGCAAGAAGAGCAAAACATATAGGGAGAGCAACCCACTACTAAAGCTAGTTTCCTTCTAAAAATAATAAAAAATGGTTAAAATAAAGCAATCATCGAGTCCCTTGATTTAAGTAAATGTGTGAATACACACTTGACAAATGTGTCTTTAAGGGACTAGCAGTTAAAAAAATCAGTCATTAAGCACAGTGTAATTTTCCACCTGTTATATCTTAAAAATGGTTTCCCATAAGATACAAAATACCTTGATGCACAGTCATGTTAACATGTTTTTTTCATGTTTGCTAATTTGCTTTAATGTGGTAGGCTAACTAATCATTCAGAAATCCCTACCCTTGATAATGAGGTGTTATGGTAATATTAGGCAGATCACAACTAAAGTTTTTGGTTTTGCCATAAAGAAATATATAAATGTGCTTCAGAAGATAAATGGAAGAAATTATCACTAGCTAGAAATGCCAGTGTGAAAATCCTTTCTAAAAGGCTGGATTCTTAGGCTTTGAGAAACAATCCTGATGATCCATAAAACAACACCGAGCCCTACTAGAGGAAAAGTAGGGCACAAAAGCCAATTTAATAGATAAGCAAAGCACTGAATGAAAACATTAAAAAAACATTAAATAAAGTTTCTAACATAGTGGTCACAAAATTGAAAAAATAAATACTGTTTTATGCAAAGACTTTTTTTTACTCCTAGAGCACATGAGACCTCCTTACATACTTTGGGCCAATATATGAAGTGTTCCACACAACACGGCACTTGAGAGGAATGGGTTTTAGACATGGTGGCTAAAGTCCTTAGTGAGTGGTAACCCTTTAAATCTTAAAGAGGTTTAATTTGTTGTTGCCAAATGTTAGTTTAAACTTGAAAGGATCCAATAATTTTGCTAGAAGCTCTTTGTATAACATGAAAAAAGAAGAGGTTTACTGTCAAGAGGATTTTGGCATTAGCACTGGAGCTCATAGCTTATAATCACCAGTTGCTCGAGTCCATGCTGGTCAGTGAGAACAACTTTACAGGAACCAAATGAAATGCTTTAGCACACTTCTTGGAAGAAATATTTAGCAGTTGCTGTCAAAGCCAAGAGAAAAAGAAAGTTCTCTTCATTTCTAGCCTTCATTACTTGAGTGTGAAAAAAAATTCACAAATTCCCATGTGTTGCGACCAGAGGCGTGTTTGCACTGTAAAGTGAAATTTGCTTATGCTTCCCCTTGAGTATGAATCCACTAAACAAACTCAGACTTCTAAACAGAACTTTGTTCAGTACAGAAATATAGCTTACTTCATTGCAATATCTGCTTTAACTGTTGACACTATACACAGGGTTAATAGTGTTTCAATTGCTTCCCAGAAACTGCAAACTACAGCTATGTAATATCAACACGTCAAACTCTGCCATCTAGTGAAGAAGGCTCATAAAACAAACAAGACATTTTTAGGCAGTTCAATGAAGGATCTATGAGTTGGGCAGTAAAAAGTTACAAACCCTTTTTGATTTTAGAAAACAGTGAAAAGAGAATAGTAGTTATGGATGTCTTATTCATTCCCAGTTTTCTAACTCTGTCCCATGAACCTGTTTAAAAGATGATAAAAAAATGTAAAATATGATGCTTGAGGGGAACACAATAAATATAATGTTATTGAGGAGGGAGGATATTTTACTGATTTGACATTACAATTACATTTATTGATAAAGCAGATAGCTTGTTTTTACTGTTACAAAATCCGCTATTTTAAAAAACTATGCAAGCTCACACAGTCCTCAGCATTCTAGTGACATGCTCAATTAAACATAATAGCATTAAAAAAATCATACCGCACACCATCACTTCAACATGTTTTTATCAATGTGTATTGTATTCTGACAATAGATCCGATATAATTAACTTTCATACCTAGTTTCCATTAAGTTGCTGCTGAGTTAGTCGTTGCTGATCAATTTCTAATCTTCCCCGGCTTTTACTCTCTCGTTCCTCATCTTCTTCATCTCTTTCATCATTTCCACTATGATTTTTACAATATAGTCTACAATGATGAAAGGTAAAAAAATATCAAATTTTTGCTTCTGTTCATGAGAATATATTTATGTCATTAGTGGATGAGGTTGGTGCCCATTTAAAATATGGGTTTCCTCATTCACCCTTAAAAACACTTCACAATTAGTTACATACAGGTCCATTTCTATCTAAAGCAGAGGTTCTCAACCTTTCTAATGCCGTGACCCTTTAATACAGTTCCTCATGTTGTGGTGACCCCCAACCATAAAATTATTTTTGTTGCTACTTCATAACTATAATTTTGCTACTGTTAATGAATCGTAATGTAAATATCTGTGTTTTCCGATGGTGTTAGGCAACCCTGCTAGCGGTTCTCAACCTATGGGTCGCGACAGGTTGAGAGCTGCTGCTGTAGAGCCTATATATATATTGCTTTCTGTTCAAGATCTCATGTGACAATTTTATATATATTGCTTTCTGTTCAAGATCTCATGTGACAATTTTATTCAAACTCTTCAAATGCCTTTTCATTATTAGTGTCCTGATCTTCATTAGAATAACTTTATGAATCACCTGACAGTTTTCCAGGAACTGCATTTGGCTATGTCTCTTTTAATATAGACTGGTTCCTCCAAAAAATTTCCCCCATGATACTCTTTTGAGAAGAGTTAGATTAGACACATTGTCAGCTATACCACATTCTGGATTTGTCTAACTGTGGTACTGTTATTTTGTTCTCCCTCACACCGTATTTCCTATGAACTGGAAATAAAGCCCAAGGGCTTGGTTAGCTTTAGGTTCAATTCTTTGTATGCAATCCTGCATACTTCATGAGGCATGTAATTTCAGAATGTTCCATTTCAGTGATGCTATTTGATCACTTGGTTAAGGTGGTGGTGACAGCCAGAGTGATCCATTGTAAAGATAGGTTTTCCCCTTTAAAATTAGTCAATAATCTCTGGAGTGATACTTTGACATCATGTAGCTCCAACAATCTTTTATTTGGACTCAGAAGACACAGTATAATTGAAATTCATTGTTTGTTTTTTTATGAAAATAGCAATGCAGTCGATTTTGACCTGGGTTTAGGCCACTTTAATGTATATGTACCAATATATTTTTTTATAGCTAACCAACCCTACTTATAATCAAAGGATGGGCTGATCTGAGTTCAGTTTTAGATAAATTACAATATGTGCTGCATAACTATGTTTAGGTCTATGACAGACCACATATAGGAAGGTGCTCCCATAAGATTATAATGTAGCTGAAAAATTCCTATCACCTAGTGACATCATAGCCACCATAATATCATAATGCAACACATTCTTCACGTTTGTGGTGATAACGGTGTAAACAAACTTACTGTGCTGCCAGTTGTATAAAAATCTATATTATAAAAACCCAGTGGCCCTAATGCTGTAACGACCAAAGACCAGCGCGGGTGGGCGGGGCTGCGAGCGTGGTGGGGGGTGCGCAGGTGGGTGGGGCCACGCAATTTCACACGCTGGGCTTCTAGTATAGCACATAATTATGTATAGTACTTAACAATTGATAATAAAGGACTATGTTACTGTTTTTTTGTATTTACTATACTTTTTTTTTCCAAGCGGACTGATGTGTACTTGGGAGATAATTATATTATTCTTTCTACATTTTTATATTTATTTTTATTTTTTAAATTTTATTAATTTCAGAGAGGAAGAGAGAGGGACAGACAGATAGAAACATCAATGACGAGAGAGAATCATTGATTGGCTGCCTTCTGCATGCCCCCTACTGGGGGTTGAGCCCACAACCTTGGCATGTGCCCTTGGCCGGAATCGAACCTGGGACCCTTTAGTCCACAGGCCGATGCTCTATCCACTGAGCCAAACCGTCTAGGGCTACTATACTATACCTTTTATTGTTAAGTTAGAGTGTACTCTTTCCACTTATTAAAAGAAAGTTTGCTGTAAAATAGTATGTTGTATTACGCAGGCAGCAGCCTCATACATCTCATGTTTACAGTGTCTCTTGATTGCATCATTTTCTCTTGTGCTTGTTTTAATCTTGTGTTGTTTTATAGAGAAACATGCTGTACATGCTTGTAGCCTAGGAGCAATCAGCCATAACATATAACCCAGGTGTGTAGTACACTATACCATCTAGGTTTGTATAAGTGCAGTCTATGATTTTTGTACAAGATGAAATTGCCTAGCTACCCATTTCTCAGAACATATTCACATCCTTAGGTGGCGCATGACTGTACACAAGATGAGAAGATAGAATAATTCTTAAAAAATGTTCAGTGGATGCCCTCTTGTGGTCAGCAATGGATAAAAGATGATCATATAGAAATTCATCAGCCACAAATGATCTAGAACTGAGTTTAACATGAGAAGTTTCTAACATGTACATAGAATAAAAGGTAGGCATGGGGTTGTGGGGGAACAACAATAACAACTGACTTCTGTCCTAGTTTTGCTCATTACTCTTTTATTTTCAAAACTAGAGGTCCATGCATGAAATTCATGCATGGGGTGGGGGAGGAGAGTCTCTCAGCCTGGCCAGCACCCTCTCCAATCCGGGACCCCTCAGGGGATGTCCGACTGCTGGCAGTTGGACATCCCTTTCGCAATCTGGGACCACTAGCTCCTAACCGCTTGCCTGCCTGCCTGATCACCCCTAACCACCTCTGCCTGCCGGCCTGATGCCCCTAACTGCTCCCTTGCTGGCCTGATCACCCACTAAATTCTCCCCTGCCAGCCTGATTGCCCCCTAACCTGATCACCCCCTAACTGCTCCCCTGCTGGCCTGATTGCCCCTAACTGAGCTCCCCTGCTGGCCTGATTGCCCCTAACTGCCTCTGCCTGCCAACCTGATCGTCCCTAACCGAGCTCCCCTGCTGGCCTGATCGCCCCTAACTGCCTCTGCCTGCCAGCCTGATTGTCCCCTAACTGCTCCCCTGCTGGCCTGATTGCCCCTTAACTGCTCCCCTGCCAGCCTGATAGCCCCTAATTGCCCTCCCCTGCCGGCCTGATCACCCTTAATTGCCCTCCCCTGGTAGCCTGATCGCCCCTAACTGACCTCCCCTGCTGGCCTGATCACCCCTAACTGTTCTCCCCTGACAGCCTGATTGCCCCTAACTGCCCTCCCTTGATGGCCTGATCGCCCCTAACTGCCTCTGCCTGTCAGCCTGATCGCCCCCTAACTGCTCCCCTGGCGGCCTGATAGCCCCTAATTACCCTCCCCTGCTGACCTGATCGCCCCCTAACTGCCCTCCCTTGCTGGCCTGATTGACCCCTAACTGCTCTCCTTTGCTGGCCTAATCACCCATTAACCGCCTCTGCCTTAGGCCCTAACACCATGGCTTTGTCTGGAAGGAGGTCCTGAAGATGTCTTGTCTAATTAGCATATTAACCTTTTATTAGTATAGACTTTTCCAAAGAACTATGGAGAATTTGTACTCTTCAAACACTGAACATTGGGAATCATGAGTTCAAATATCAAGAGTGAGATTCCTACATACTGCAGCTATGAAGTATCTTCCCCAAAATATAACCTGAATATAATTAAACCTCTGAACCAACTTACAGTTTATGAGAAATATGGAGGGGTAGAGAAATGAGGTAATGGCCTCATTAAAAAAGCAAATAGAGCCCAACTGGGCTCCAGACGTCCTTGCTTAAAGGACATTGCAGATGTGTGTTTTTTCAACGATATTTACCCTGCTAATAGCATCTAGAAGTTAATTTTAGTTCAAGCTGTTGCTACAGTAAAAGCCTAAGGAGGCAGGTGAAAGGGGCTATCCGGTTCCTTTAGCCAGGCAGTCCCTTAGCCCTCTCTTTCACAGAAATGTGTGTCAGAGTAATTACTCATCCGTCCCTCAGGGTCTGCTGGTCAGCCTCAGCAACTATATAATCTTCCCTTGCCCTTTAAATATGAATATATTCAGAATCCAGAAAAGGCTGGTTAAAACAAACTACATAGAATGAAAACACTTCATTCAGAAATATCCCTCCTTGTATTTCCTATTTACCTATGCTTCTTTCCCTAAAGTACTATATACATATGGACTATCATTTGAACTCAATGGTCTCTATGATAAAATAATCTGCAATCCACATTATAAGCACATTTTAGAAACAAATTTAAATGTAAAAAGATAAAAATAGCCATTCAAATCATCATGGATCCTAGTGCAAATATTTTTGTTTAGAGATGGTCTCTGCAACATGGTTTTCTAATAGTTAAAAAGTAAAATCTACCTAAATGTCGAAGAAAGGAGTTGATTAAACAATCTGATATACCAATGCACCATTAAAATGGTGATGTAAAACCAATGTCACAGAAAAAATGTCTTGGGGATAGTAAGTGGAAAACAGATTTTATAAAACAGTATAATAAAATCTTGTTTTTATAAATATACACATATTTATTATCACACAAATGTCTGAAGAAAGTATTCCAAGATTTAAAATTGTTATTTCTGGTGATAGAATTAAAGTTGACATTAAGTGTTTCTCCTTATCTATATTTTTCATTTTCCCCCCAAAATAAAAACAGATAACTCTTATAATAAAAGATACCTAAATAAAATTTAAATATACAAATTCTCCATATATTAGATTTTAGATGCTTAAAGAGGTCTGTTATTTTAAAATATTAATGACTACTTTAAATAATGATGTATTACTCATAAAACTATCCAAATACCACAGTATAAAAGAGAATATAAAATTGCCTCTTCACCTCCCATCCCTCTGCAATGAATGAGAGGTAAAAACTGTTTACTGAATAAACAAATTTTTCTATGTATACGAAAATATACACATATATTGTACACATCTACAACTTATTTCCCCCCTTTACTCTATCACAGAAATACCTCTTCACAACTCTATACATGGAGCTACTTCATTCCTTAACTGCTGCATAGTATTCCACTAAATGCATGAACTAAAATTTAAGTCTCCTAATGAACATTCTGATTTATTTTGCTATTGAGGGTAAAAGATTAAAAAAAATATTTTCCCATTCTGCATGAGAATTTCACCTTTGGTTAACTCTCTGGCTCTGTTCCACTGGCAACTTTGAAAAATGGATGGGTGTCAACTATTTTACTAAGCTATGTTACCCTCAAATTGGTAGACTCTATCTTCATTGGGAGAATTATAAATATTCTGATAAGAAGCCATCTTTGGTTCTCTTTATGATATAACCTGAAAATTACCTATGCCTATATAACTTATAAGAGGCACTGGCTATGATGGGGTATGAGGCTTTTAAGCCAAGGTGGTGGATCCCATGCCCACTCCCTGTGGATCAGGTTTTATTAGTCCTGAGCTGTACTGCTATTCTGACTACTGCAAGGACTCCCACAGAAGTGGAATATTTGATGCTACCCTGCTGGCATGCTACAGTTTCTGTCTTGAGTAGATTGATACCAGCTATGGTAACCTGGTCAGTCCTTAGTATAGTTGATTCTAAAATGCCCTAGTGGATATGGCAGCAATCATTAACAATAATACAATGACACTCTTGCACATATATCTTTGTACTATATTGTCTGTTCATTTCCCTGAGATAAATCCCTACAAATAGTCTAGTAGCAAATGCATTATTTCAAGGTTTGGTCTCCAATGATAAACTGCTCTCCTAAAAAGTTGTACCAATTTACATTCTAACTGAACATCCCTTGAGAATGCCTGTGTCTCTAGAACCTAGCTAACATTAGCTAATATGAATTCTACTAATCTTTGCCCATCTGATAGGAAAAAATTGCTAAGATCTTGTTTTAATTTGCATTTCCTTAATTACTAATAAGGTTGAACAGTTTTTCACACACTTATAACCAACCCATGGGTATTTCTTTTACATTTCTAACTAGTTATTATTGCAATTGTTTTTAAAAATTCACCTCATATGCATTAGCCTTACTGAGCAATTAAGTTTAATAAATTCAGAATTGATTCCTTTGGGTTTTCTTGGTAGACAATGGCATCAAAAACATCGACAGCTTTTTTCCTTTACAATATTTATTATACATTTTTCTTCCTATTCTTGTTCCACTGGCTTAACCCTCCAGAAGAACACTGAAAACAATGTTGGTAGTTGGCACCTTGTCTTGTTCCTGATCTGAATGAAAGTATGTTAGTATAGTGGTTCTCAATTAGAGATGAACATGAGAATCACCTGGGGAGTCATAAAAATACATAGTTTGGGTCTCTGTCTACTGAATTTAAATCTTTGAGGATGGGGTCCAGGCAAAGAACATTTCTAAAGAGGGCCCTATCCACCCCAAGGTGATTCTGAGGCTTAGCTATGAATAAGGACCATTGTCCCTTTAACACTAAATAAGCTATTTGCTGTTGTTTTCTCATAAACACTCTATTAAGACTCCTAGCTTATCAAGAGCACTCTTGTTAACTTTAAAATTCATGGATATTAAATGGTAGCAAATGTTCTTTCACTATCTACCAGGAGGTGATAGGATTTTTCTTTATTAATTATAATGGACATTAATATACTGCCTAATTTTGAACAGTCTTTAAATTGTTAGAATACAGCACTTGATTTTATAATATTTTACTTAGGATTTTGATATATATATTTATAAAATAAGACGGGTCTATAGTTTCTGTTTTGTTTTAAATGTTATTTTTGTTAATTTTGGTGCCACAATTATGCAAGTTTCACAGAATGAACCAAGAGGTTTTCCATCTTTTGCTTTGTGCCGGGTGGACCTCTTTAAATAATACTGGAATTACTTGTTCCAAAAAGGCTTTATAAAACTCACTTGAAAATCATTTGTGCCTGTATTATTAAACAAGGTTTTGCAAATTTTATAATACAGCATTAGCACCTCATGCAGAAACTCAAATGACACGGTGACTGCTTATGTAAACTGTTTTGTACACAGAAGAGTAGGCCCTGAGTCACTGGTTCATTGCATACTGAGAATGTGAGTAAGGAAGTGCTTTATAATTTGCACAGGCAAATAAAAAAAATTCAGGGATCCCTACCAACTTATTCTCCATTCAATTAAATACATGGAACCATTATAGATGCACATTGATAACACTAGCCCCGTGGTTGGCAAACTGCGGCTCGCGAACCACATGCAGCTCGTTGGCCCCTTGAGTGTGGCTCTTCCACAAAATACCACGGCCTGGGCAAGTCTATTTTGAAGAAGTGGTGTTAGAAAAAGTTTAAGTTTAAAAAATTTGGCTCTCAAAAGAAATTTCAATCGTTGTACTGTTGATATTTGGCTCTGTTGACTAATGAGTTTGCCGACCACTGCACTAGCCCAATGCAGCACATGGAAGACCCATAAAAAAGAGGGTAGCTTATAATCTCAAACTGCCGAAGTTTACTCTTTCATCATTCTTCTATGAATATCTTTTGATTTGTATCTTCATAACCCTATCCTATTCTAAGCTCCCAACAATTGTCACCTGGACCCTCAGCAGTAGCCTCCTAACTCCCCTCCCCATTTGTACTCTTGCTTCTGTACCACTCTCTGCCTACAACACTTTCCCAACACCCCCACATTCATTTTCACCCTTCATATCTAAGCTCAAGCACTATGTCCTTAAGGAAATTCCTAAACACTCTCCCACTATGGACTAGGTTAGGTCCTGCTTGTTACGTGTTCTCACAGTGCTTGGTAATGTATCCTTTAAAGTACTTATGTAGTTTGTAATTGTATACTTAGCTATGTGGCCACTGAATTAATATGTCTCTCTCACTAGACTGTAAGCTTCATGAAGGCACAATCCATGTCTATTTTGATCACTATTGTATGCTCAAATCCTGGTACAATGGCTGGCACATAGTAAGCATAATAAAAACAAGTTGAATGAATGCTAATTCAGGGATGTGTAGTTAGAGGAAAATGCTATTTGCAGTACTCATTTCTTATATAGAGTCCTCAGTATTCTATACTTTGCTAAATACCACCTAAAAATAGTGATTAAGTAAACTAAATGCCATCTATTTAAGGGCAGTTACTTACTGACAATGGAAAATGAACAATTGTTCTCTTACTTGTAAATTCCTCGTGACATATTTTCTATGTATTTAGCTTTGTCTTGTACTCCACAGTGGTAATGGTAAGTCTTAACACAGGCTTTTATTTCACATCCAATAGTAGCACCAGGCTGACTGCAAAGTGTACATTTCTGTTTAAGGGAAGAGAAAGAATAACCATAAGCAGTATTTCAAAGTCTATGCAATCTCATTTTTTTTCTATTTTAGCCATATTTCAGCCAAACATTCCAGCTAACAAAGAAAACAGCCAATTTTCTATTAAAAAGTAATGCACTGAACTTATTATATAGCAATATATCAAATAATGCAGCAATTTCAACCATACTTTGATAGACTTTCTAATATCAAGTCATCCCCTGTTAGAGATATGACATATAAACATAAATTAGACACTTCTTAATACTGCCAAACACAAAAAGAATGGTATTCTATATTTTAGTGGTAGGCTCCTTTTCTTCCCTGAGATTAGTTCCTTTCCTATTATGGAATGAGAAGACAGGGAAGCAATTCCCCCAGAGAGGAATTGCTACCAAGTAGGCAAAAGGGCAGAGACTGGAGACTGAAGGGGCTGAAATCTTTTCAAGACCTCGATCTGGCCTAGATCAGATTTGCCTCAAGAATGTTAGAGATTAAAAGGTGACTGATGACAAAAGGATGTCATAGTCAAAGAAATTTGAGAAATGTTAGTTTTAAACAGATTGTTCCATGGAAGGACTTCTCACAATGTTTTCTCCAGGAAGGAGGGTATAGTAAACAGTTCCCAAGTTTACTGAACTCCAGAGACTCTTTTATTTTTGGAGGGCTAGGGAAGCATCTTGATGGGTTAATTTCCTTTGGAGCACACTTGGGGAAATGCTAGGTTATTGCTTGCCCTAACATTCAACAGTGCAGAGGTAAATAAGTTGATCAAAAGAACTGAATTGTTATCCCAGTCACCTATTTAGACTTTAGCTATATGACACAACATTGCTCTGCATGATATGATGAAATGATTCCCCCTTTTTTAGCCTCTACATTCTGTTTTAAAGGAGTTTCATTTTTAAAAGTGTAATTGAAGTATAAATAAACTGAAATGGATTTAAATGGAAGAGAGAACACAACAGTCTTCACACCTTCAAAAGGGTGAATTAAACTTCAAAAGTGTAATTCCCCAAACAAATGGTCATTCCTAATGGATTCAGACAAAGATCATCAATGTTTGCAACCACTAGATGAAAGACTGAAGAGGAATTTCAAAATGGAGGGATCAGACTCACTGCCTAAACCCAAAGATCAGACATTATGAGTTGTCTGATGTGATAAAATATGGATGATATAGTACCACCTGTAAAGTATTCTTACCCCCCAAAATGCTGAAACTAAATCTAATCAAGACTTTACATCTAACTTCATTTTAAAAGAAAATCTAGCGAATAGAGGCACACGTTAAATGGCATCATGAAAAAGCAAACAGACAAATAAAAGCATGTGGGATAGTCTACAAGACAATCAATTAAGTTTCTTTAACAAGTCAATGGCATACAACAAAACAAAACCAGAAACAACAAAGACAGGGAGGAGGGTGTGCCCTGGATCACTGAAGGAATATATAAAAACCACATGTAATGTATGAGCCTCCTTTGGGTTCTGATTAACACAAATTAACTTTAAAAAGATAGTTTTGAGACAACTGGGGAAATATAAATACAAATTGGGTATTAAATCACACTGAGGACTCATTGTTAATTTATGAAGAATAATGACATTGTGGTTAGGTAAGAAAATGTCCAACTTTTAAGAGATACATACTGAAATATGTAGAGGTGAAATGATATCAAGTCTCAGCTCTGCTTTTAAATACTTCAAGCAACAAGATTAAAAGGCATAGATGAAACGAGTGCCGCAAATTCTTGATAACTGATGAGTCAAGGTGATGGACAGACGTGTGTTACTAGTCTTTCTAATTTTGATATGTTGGAAAATTTTCACAATTAAAAAAATTTCAAAAATTAAAGTCATTTCTAGAAGTAATTGCTGTCTTAAAGAAAAGATTTTGCATTCCATTTATATTTTATAATATTCATAAACTGTAAAGGAATGATGAATAAAGATGCTGATATTACTTAAAGCTATTTATTAGTAATTCAGTATGCTTAAAAACATGAGACTTAGGCACATTTTAAAGAAAACTTTAAGGCTTTGATAAACATTTTAAGAAACATACTATGTATGTGAACTTTAACTAAACAGAAGGCTCTGAAAAAACTCTTTTCCTTTTATAAAAAAAAAAGGAATGAATAACAACATGGGGAAGTTCTCAATGCTCTATTGGGGTTTCGGAATTTTTCTTTAGGCAAGCTTAAACAATATTAACATTTTAAACTTAATAAGTAGCATTACATTCACCTCATTTTTTATTAAAAGACTCTCAAATACCCTGAAATATAAATCTCATAATTCTATTAAGTAATGAAGTTACATAGAAAAGAAATAAGTTTCAGTAACATCAGCATCCTTTATTATATTACAAATAAGTCAAATAGATACTGTGCTTTAACATATGAACTACTTTATATTAAATTTTTTGATGGCTGGATAAATTTGGAAGTGTTCTATATTTAAAGCAGAACATCAGAAGAGAAACGTTGCATAGAATATAAAACCACAGACCATTCTCTTTCCTCGCTTAATCTCCTGTAGAACAGTTTTAATATCAAAATCTCCAAATTCTGCTCTTGATGTTGTTGTGAGCTGGACTGTGCCAGAAGAAAATAACTAGAAGAAAAAATGCAAGAACATTTAATATTCAAAATCCTTTTTAGAAAAAGACTAAACATAATAAGAAATAAATGGAGACTGAAGGGGCTGAAATCTTTTACATTACTGAAATCTGTTACATTACTTCAATGTCCTGAGAAAGAGGACTTTTCCTTAATAATTAATTACTGATTCAAATATTTTTAATATATTACCATGTCTGATTGAAATATAACCCAAAATAAAAAGAATGAAATAAAACTAATGTTGCCAGTATGGAGCCAAAGTCAAATACTTTATTAAACAATGTAGATTTTAACAGTGTCACGCTGTCATCTCAACTGTTACATTTCCACAAAGTTTTAAGAAATAGTTTCAATTGGCAAATTTCATCCCTAGATGCAGATCAGTATTACCTGGGGATCTCTTTCCCCCAAACAAGATATGTTTGGGATCTACTCCAGAGATACATATTTTGGAAAAAACTCCCCAGGTAAATCTAATATGCATGTCAAGTTAAGAACTTCTGGTATAAATAATATATATTTTAGAACCTAATCATAAATGGGATGAGTAATTCAACACAATCTATCTAAACAGTGAACATTTATGTATATTTATATTTCAGACCTATACCTAAGGATGCAACAATAAGATATAGTTCTTATCCACAAAGAATTTAAGAGTCTATTAGGGAAGAGAGATTCATAAATAGCTGTAATACAGTGTATAAAGTACAATAAGAGAGGCATTTATTTGGTTATAGTGGAGACTGAACATATCTTTCATAACAAGTTTATAAAGTTGAAAGTTTGACAGTTTTGAGTCAATTATAGATTA
Organism: Eptesicus fuscus; assembly: GCF_027574615.1. NCBI lineage: Eukaryota > Metazoa > Chordata > Mammalia > Chiroptera > Vespertilionidae > Eptesicus > Eptesicus fuscus. Next base: position 108,941,476 of record NC_072473.1, read on the forward strand.
TCTAGAATATGGTAAGTATAATCAGAATTGATTTAAATCCTACTAAGTTATAGAAGCTACATATTTTTTAAAATCTGATTTATGAAGATGTGGGACTATAGGATATCCTATATAATAAAACCATAATATGCAAATTGACCAAACAGCAGAATGACCAGTTGCTATGACGCGCACTGACCACCAAGGGGCAGACACTCAATGCAGGAGCTGTCCCCTGGTGGTCAGTGCGCTCCCACAGGGGGAGAGCTGCTCAGCCAGAAGCCGGGTTCGCTGCTCCTTAGCTCAGTGGCGATGGCAGGGAAAGGGCCTAAACCGGCAGGCGGACAGCTCCCGAGGGGTCCCAAACTGTGAGAGGGTGCAGGCCGGGTTGAGGGGCTCCCCCCCTCTAGTACTATTCATAATTATAAAATACTAATGCTGGGAGGAAAGTGCCATACTTGGTTACTAGCTAAATGCTTTTCAAAAAACTTAGGTTTAAAAGCACATAAAATGAACTATGCTTACCATACACTTATAATGTGCAGCTGCCTTCTTGGCATTAAATATATGCAGTTTTCCTCTTGCTTCATTTTCTTCCTCCCCTACATGACAAAATCCACATTTAGGCCTGGTGTCACTAGGGCTGCTTCTGTGTGGGGACCTATCTCTCTGCAAATGTAAAAGAAAAAGAAACTTTAAAAAATCCACACAAAAAAAGCTATTAGTAACCTCAAGCTTAGTTAACATTTCAAATGATGAATTTTATCTATAAACACAGTTTAAATGAAATATTCATAGTGCAAAAAAAAGTAAGAATAAAGCATTTTTCTACTTACATAGGAACTACTTTCCATTTCATCAGTTCCATGGGAGGATGTGGACCTGGTATCTTCTGACAGCCCTTTAAAATTAGTTTTTCGTGGCCTTCCTTTGCGACTTTTCTTTTTACTTTTAGGTGATGAGGGCTCCAGTTCATGTTCATTAAAACTTTCTTCTAAATCAGCTATTTAAAAATGAACAAAAACTTTACATGGACCAACCTTAAAATGAGCATTAGTTCATGAGCGTTAGATCATAGGTTTCTCCTTAAAATAAAACTCCCTTTGGAAATAAGGAGAAATGGTTTGTGATATGTTCAATATAGCAACCTAAAGTTTCATATAAATGCAAAAAATCAAACAAAAATACTTTTATTATAATAATTGAAAATTATTTCATTGAACTTATAATTCTATAAAAATGGGTTTTGTGATCTTTTCTACATAATTCAGTAAACATCTTTAAACTCTAATAAATTAATTTTCAGAATTAGCTCATTTTTTTGACCATAGGTTTCAGAGACTTACCTCACACTGTTGATGAAATCAGAACACTTTACCTAGAAAATAAACTTAGAACAACTTGGAAAACTAAATGAACATAAAGTAGGTATATCTGTGCTGTATAATATAGTCGCTGCTAGCAACATGAGACTTTTTTAAAATTTAAGTCATTTATAATTAAGTAGAAATAAACCTTCAGTTTCTCAACTGCCTTGACGACATTTCAAGTGTGTACTAGTCACATGTGGCAAGGTGTGTCTCTAATGGACATTACAGACAGAATGTTTCTATCACAGAAAAATCTATTGGAGAGTACTGCTCTAGACAGCTAGTTCTGTAAATTATCATGAAAATGAAATGATCAAATTTAACAAAGAAGTCATCTACAAATGAACTAACTGATTAAGTAATTAAACAAATATTAAGTATAAAAGGAATTTCTAACATAGCAATAGAAAAGCTATGTTGTAGGTTAGCAGTACATACTTCAATGGATTAAACAAAGTATATGTAGAAATTTTAGAACTGCATTTCCCAGCAATTTGAAAATAATTTCTACCATTAATGGAAGGTGTTTCATTTAGTTATTCGCTACAAATATTTTATTAAAGGCCTACTACATATAGGACAATGTATTTAGTGCTAAAAAAGTATAAAAACCAAATGTTCACTTGACTTGGGGTCAAACTACAGAAACTTTAAGGCACAGAGCTAATACCTTCTTCATTTCTTTTGTACCATTAGTTATTGATTATAATTCCAGGGACTAATTTTTTCAATGAAAAAGCATATCAACTCCTATGCAGATCTTTCCTAATAAATACTTTAAAAGTTTTATTTTACAAATAAAAGCATATTTATTATGTTTTTTTAAAAAGGGTAATTTGGCCCTATCCGGTTTGGCTCAGTGGATGGAGCATCGGCCTGTGGACTGGGGGGTCCCAGGTTCGATTCCGGTCAAGGGCATGTACCTTGGTTGCGGGCACATCCCCAGTGGGGGTGTGCAGGAGGCAGCTGATCGATGTTTCTCTCTCATCGATGTTTCTAACTCTATCCCTCTCCCTTCCTCTCTGTAAAAAATCAATAAAATATATGTATTTTAAAAAAGGGTAATTTGTCCTGGTTGGGTGGCTCAGTTGGCTGGAGAGTTGTCCTGTACACCAAAAGTTTGTGGGTTTGATTTTTAGTTAGGGTACATACCCAGGTTGCAGGTTTGATCCTTGGTTTGGGCAGGTGCAGGAGGCAACAGATCGATGTTTCTCTTTCACATCGATGTCTCTCTCTCTCCCTTCCTCTCTTAAACATATTCTCAGGTGAGAATTAAAAAAAAAAAAGGTAATAAAACATCAGGAACTGAGAATTTTAGACTGTTTGCACAACAGTTAATAAAAATTTGTATCTGCCGAAACTGGTTTGGCTCAGTGGATAGAGCGTCGGCCTGCGTACTGAAAGGTCCCAGGTTCGATTCTGGTCAAGGGCATGTACATTGGTTGCGGGCACATCCCCGGTAGGGGGTGTGCAGGAGGCAGCTGGTCGATGTTTCTCTCTCATCGATGTTTCTAGCTCTCTATCCCTCTCCCTTCCTCTCTGTAAGAAATCAATAAAATATATTTAAAAAAAATTTGTATCAATACAACTTTACATAACTATTGTAGGATTTGAGGGAGGAAACAAGGGGAAAAGGTAAAAGTGGAGAGTGTTTTACAGGCAATAAGACAAATTTATGTGAATAAATCTCCTTGTGAAGACACACAAGTCAACTAAAGATATCTTCTGATCGTAACTCTATAGCAAATTTCATATCAGAACATACCACCTATTTTAAACATTTAAATTGACAATTTTAATACACAGAATTTAATTAAAGCTGTTAGAATTACTTACACTTGCCAAAAATTAAAAATTATTAAAATGAAATATCATAAACAAGTATTTCAATCATTCTGATATTATATCACATCTGATATCCTATATAATAAAAGCCTAATACGCTAAGTGTCCAGTCGTCTGGTCATCCATTCAACCAATAAAAGCGTAATATGCTAATGATATGCTAAGGCTGCTCAACTGCTCACTATGATGTGCACTGACCACCAGGGGGCAGATGTTCTGACCGTTAGGTTAGCTTACTGCTGGGGTCCGGCCAATTGGGACTGAGTGAGATGGGCCGGACATACCCTGGAACCCTCCCGCGGTCCCTCCCCAGCCGACCAACCTCCCGTGTCCCTCCATGCCCCGATCGGTGCACAAATGGGGTCCCTCGGCCTGGCCTGTGCCCTCTCCCAATCCGGGACCCCTCAGGGGATGTCAGAGAGCCAGTTTCAGACTGATCCTGCAGGCCACTCCCCTTGGGAGGTCGCCAGATGGAGGGCTCATGGCAAAATATAATTGTAACGTAAGCAGATCTATCTCTGCTTTGAGCATCCTATATAATAAAATGCAAAGTGTCTGGTTGTCTAGTAGGCCATTCAACCAATCAAAGCGTAATATGCTAATGATATGCTAAGGCTGCTCAACTGCTCGCTATGATGTGCACTGACCACCAGGGGGCAGACAGTCGACAGGTTGATCAGTCGCTATGAAGTGCACTGACCACCAGGGGGAAGATGCTCTGACAGGTAGTTTAGTTTGCTGCTGGGGTCCAGCTGATCGGGACTGAGTGAAACAGGCTGGACATGCCCTGGAGCCCTCCTGTGGTCCCTCCCCGGCTGAGCCAACATTCCGTGTCCCTTCCTGGCCCCAATTGCTGGTGGGAGGTAATCAACCAAAGACCATCCTATATAATAAAAGGCTAATATACAAATCGACCAATCAGCAGAACAATTGGTTGCTATGATGTGCACTGACCACCAGGGAGCAGACATTCAACACAGGAGAGCGCTGGTCAGCCAGAAGCCTGGCTCACAGCTGGAGAGCGCAGCAGCCTCTCCCACCTCCGCAGTAGGCTAAGGATGTCCGACTGTCAGCACAGACCGCCCCCCGAGTGCACGAATTTCATGGACCGGGCCTCTAGTACATAATATTCTTCTATTTATAATGAAATAATCACTAACACTATAATAACACTATATTAAAATCTATAAAGCAATTTTTTAACTGATTTCATTATCAGGCCAATATGTTTAGTTTTCCACCTGGCATATTTATCTGTCCTAAATATGAAACCATTCAGTATAAAATTTTAGAGGACTTCATAACAGCAATAGTAAAAAAAAAAAATCACAAACAATTGATAGATTTAACTTTCAAACTTGTGAAAGTAAAAAAAAGTGATAAAATTACAAGGCAACTGAAAAAATATCTGCTGCACTTATGACAAAAGATTAGTATCCTTATGATATAAGCTCTTAAAGATTGACTCCAACAGAAAAATGGATCAAACACATGACCAAATATCACAGAATATAAACATGCTTTTAGAAATTTTGACTACTCTAGAATCAAACAAGTATAAATTAAGTGACATAGCATTTTCACCTTTCAAAACAGCAGACTTAAAATAGTTGTAAAAAGCTACAATAAACCCAATAACAATGTGTTAAAAATTTACATATATAAAAGCCCAGCGACCAGAACAGTGGAACGACCAGAATGACCAGTGGCTATGAAGTGCACTGCAGCAGTCAACCAGCCTGACCTGAGCCCCGATGGCTGTCCCCCACCAGCCTGCCCGGCCCCCAATCGGCCCTGAACACCCTGATCAGGGGTGGGGCCGGCCAGACAATTGCCCACAGCCCCTCCCCCCAGCTGCCCCCCCCCCTATTGGCCCCCCTAACCCTGACTGGGGGACAGGGCTGGCTGGCCAACTGCCCACAGCCCCTCCCCCCACTGGCCCAGCCAGATGGACGCCCATTGGGGCGGGCGGGCTGGCCGGCCCCTACCCATGCACGAATTCATGCACTGGGCCTCTAGTAAAAATATAAAGAAGCCCCACAATAATGTTCAGATAGACCATGTTTCTGGATGAACAGGATCAACAATAGAATGGTATCAGTTTTCACTAACCTAATTTAACAAAACTCCAATAAAATGAAACTTACAAGTTGATTCCATGGAAGAATAAAAGTGCAATACACAGGACTATCTTTTAAAAAAAGATCAAAATATATATTTTCTTTATTTTAGAAAGAGGAAGGGAAAGAGAAACATCAATTGGCTGCCTCCCGCCAGCTCCACAACCTGGAATCGAACCCGCAACCTGGATATGTGCCCTAACCTGGACTTGAACCTGCCTTCTATTGGTGTGTGGGATGACGCTCAAACCAACTGAGCCACACTGGCCGGGGCCAAAATACACTTTAAAGCAACAACAGTTAAAACACTGGCACACAAAAAGTAATCAGCAGAAGAAAAAGCAAGACTGAAAATTGACCCAAAGAAATTGCATTTGAACTAAAATCTACACTTAAACTTAATCTTTTAACCATAAGAGTGGTCTTTTTAGATTCCCAGTAAGCCTCACCATATACACTGAAGTAAAAGAAATTTCATAATAATAATAAAAAGAAAAATAGACCCATGTACATATATGAGGATCCAGACTATGATAATGGTGTCATTTGAAATGAGTAGGGGAAGATATGTTGGCACAGTCGGCTCTACATTTAGAAAAACTGAGATTTATTCCTGATACCATATGAAAATTAGAGATGGATTTAAAAATCTAATCATAAAACAAACTATAAATGTAACAGAAGACAATGAAGGAGAATATTTTTTATAATCTTAGGGTTGGGACACCTAGGAAGCCATAAAGAAAAAGATTGAAAGATCTCACTAAACTTGTGTGGCACAAGCACCATAGACCAAATGCAAAAACAAATAATGACCTGGGAAATCATTTGCATTTAGTGACAGAAGATTAATATCTACATAAAGAGCACTACAAAGCAACTTTAAAAAGATAAGCTTCAAGAAAAAAATGTGCAAAGGAAAGGAACTGGCAATTCGCAGAAGAAATATAAATGAGTAAAAAAAGGTAGCAGAAGCCCAACCTTACTAGTGATAAAAAAAGGAAATTAAATGAGATAAGTGGGGAACTGGATACTCTCATACACTGTTGGTGGCAGCATAAACTGGGTACATGTGACAGTAGTTATTTCCAATGTTAAACACATACCAGTAGACCCCTTCACCTGGCAACCTCATTTCTAGGACTCTATCATATAGAATCACTTGTCTATCTATATAGAGGGAATATGCAAATTGACCATCATGCTATCACAAAGATGGCAGTGCCTACAGCGGAGGCAGGGTTTCCGTAACACAAGATGGCTGCACCCACAGCAGAGGAGGAGTTAACGTAACACAAGATGGCTGGACCCACAGCAGAGGCCAAGTTCCCATAATGAGCCTTAAGGAGCAATCAGCAGGGACCTGAGGCTGCATGGTGCTGGGCCAGGGTAGGGGACCTGATCCTGCGCCCCCCTGCCTGGTGGGGCTTGACAGGGGACTTCAGGCCGCACCTCCCACATGGCAGGGCTTGATGGGGGACCTGAGGCCGCGCCCCACGCCCCAGCATCAAGCCAGGAGACCTCAGACCTGAAGCCGCGCCCCCCGCCTGGTGGGGCTTGACAGGGGACCTCAAGGTGCGCTCCTCGCCCCGGTGCCAGGCAGTGGGACCTGAGGCTGCTCCCTCCACCCTGGGCCAGGGGACCTCAGGCCACAGCCCCCACCCCGGGCCGAGGGACCTGAGGCTACACCACCCTGCCTAGTGGGGCTTGACAGGGGTGGGGCCGGCTGGGTCTGGATCTCACCCAATGGGCGTGGGGCCAGCTGGGTCTGGCACGATTTTGAGGCACCACGTGTGGGCAGGGACTTGACTCTGGGTCCTTTGGCACACCATGGACTCTGAGAGGAGGAAGATTTTCATATAAATTTTACTAATTTTCTTTCATCTCTGACACTTCTATTATAGAGAAAGGGCAAATAGCAATATTAAAATATTTCCTCTAATTAATCCCCTTTTAATGTGCATGTATTTTGTGCACCGGGTCACTAGTATATATACCTAAGAACATATGTATAAGGGAGATCAGTTTTATATATACTTGTGAAAAATAGGTATAACTGATTTTTGTTAATAGAGAAATCCTAAAATAAATTGCACTTCTATTTATTTTAGGGGACATAACTTAAAAAGAAGGAATTCTATCTGTATGCACTGACATGAAAGGATGTCTGTGATATACCACAGAATGACAAAAGGAAGTTGCATAACATTATTATATATACTATGATGCCACTGTGTTTTTTTAAAGTATGTATGTGCATATATATATGTAAGATTGTACACATGTATAAAAGGCTCTGGGAAGATATACACCAAACTGTTATTACTAGAGAATGTGATTTCAGGGTGAAGAGAGTAGCTTCTTAAAGGACTTCAATTTTATTCTAAACAGCTCAACATGCCAGTAACTATGGAAGAAATTGAAGCAGTCATCAAAAAGCTTCCGGCAAACAAAAGCCCGGGGCCAGATGGCTTCACAGGAGAGTTTTATCAAACTTTCAAGGAAGAACTAAAACCTATCCTCCTCAGACTATTCCAAAAAATTCAAGAGGAAGGAACACTTCCAGGCTCCTTCTATGAAGCCAGCATCACCCTAATACCAAAACCAGATAAAGACAACTCAATGAAAGAGAATTACAGGCCAATATCCCTCATGAACATTGATGCCAAAATCCTCAACAAAATTCTAGCAAATCGGCTCCAGCAGTACATCAGAAAGATCATACACCATGACCAAGTAGGATTTATTCCAGGAATGCAAGGATGGTACAATATCCGCAAATCAATAAACGTGATACATCACATAAACAAATTGAGAGATAAAAATCACATAGTCATATCAATAGATGAAGAAAAAGCATTTGACAAAATCCAACACCCTTTCTTGATAAAAACTCTCAACAAGGTGGGAATAGAAGGCTCATACCTCAACATAATAAAAGCTATTTATGATAAACCCACAGCAAACATCATACTCAATGGGCAAAAACTAAAACCATTTCCCCTAAGAACAGGAACAAGACAGGGATGCCCACTCTCACCACTCCTGTTTGACATAGTACTGGAAGTATTAGCTATCGCAATTAGGCAAGAAGAAGAAATAAGAGGCATCCAAATTGGAAAAGAAGAAGTGAAGCTGTCCTTATTTGCAGATGACATGATATTGTACATAAAAAACCCAAAAGATTCCATCAAAAAACTAATAGACTTAATAAATGAATTCGGCAATGTAGCGGGATACAAAATTAACGCCAAGAAATCTATGGCTTTTCTATACACCAATAATGAACTTACAGAAAGAGAGACTAAAAAAGCAATCCCATTTACCATCGCACCAAAAAAATTAAGATACCTAGGAATAAACTTAACTAAGGAGGTAAAAGACCTATACACAGAAAACTACAGGACACTGAAAAAAGAGATAGAGGAAGACGTAAACAGATGGAAGAACATACCATGTTCCTGGATTGGTAGAATCAACATCATTAAAATGTCCATACTACCCAAAGCAATCTACAGATTCAATGCACTCCCCATCAAAATACCAACAGCATATTTCACAGACCTAGAAAGAACTCTCCAAAAATTCATCTGGAATAAAAAAAGACCCCGACTAGGCTCAGCAATCCTCAGAAAGAAGAATAAAGTAGGTGGGATCTCAATACCAGATTTCAAGCTGTATTACAAAGCCACTGTTCTCAAAACAGCCTGGTACTGGCACAAGAACAGACATATTGATCAATGGAACAGAATAGAGAACCTAGATATCGACCCAAACCACTATGCTCAATTAATATTTGACAAAGGAGGCAAGAACATACAATGGAGTCAAGACAATCTCTTCAATAAATGGTGTTGGGAAAACTGGACAGATACATGCAAAAAAATGAAACTAGATCACCAACTTACACCATACACAAAAATAAACTCAAAATGGATACAGGACTTAAACATAAGACGGGAAACCATAAAAATACTAGAGGAATCCACAGGCAACAAAATATCAGACATATGCCACAAGAACTTCTTCACTGACACTGCCCCTAGGGCAATGGAAGCTAAAGAGAAAATTAACAAATGGGACTACATCAAAATAAAAAGCTTTTTTACAGCAAAAGAAACCATCAACAAAACAACAAGAAAGCCCACTGCATGGGAAAACATATTTGCAAATGCTATCACTGATAAGGGTTTAATCTCCAACATCTACAGGCAGCTTATGCAACTTAATAAGAGGAAGATAAATGATCCAATAAAAAAATGGGCAACAGACCTAAACAGAATATTTTCAAAAGAAGACAGAAGAAAGGCCAAGAGACACATGAAAACATGTTCAAAGTCACTTATTATCCGAGAGATGCAAATCAAAACAACAATGAGGTACCATCTCACACCTGTCAGAATGGCTATCATCAACAAATCAACAAACAACAAGTGTTGGCGAGGATGCGGAGAAAAAGGAACCCTCGTGCACTGCTGGTGGGAATGCAGACTGGTGCAGCCACTGTGGAGAACAGTATGGAGTTTCCTCAAAAAACTGAAAATGGAACTCCCATTTGACCCAGTAATCCCACTCCTGGGAATATATCCGAAGAAACTAGAAACACCAATCAGAAAGGATATATGCACCACTATGTTCATAGCAGCACAATTTACAATAGCTAAGATTTGGAAACAGCCTAGGTGCCCATCAGCAGATGACTGGATCGGAAAACTGTGGTACATCTACACAATGGAATACTATGCTGCCATAAAAAAGAAGGAATTCTCATCATTTGCAGCAACCTGGATGGAATTGGAGAACATTATGCTAAGTAAAATAAGCCAGTCAATGAAAGAACAATACCACATGATCTCACTCATTTAGGGATAGTAAAGAACATTATAAAGTGGTGAACAAAAAGATAGATACAGAGACAGTAAAGCATCAAACAGACTTTCAAATTACAGGGGGAAAGTTTGGGAAAGGTGGGGGAGTTTTGAAATCAAACGAAGGACTTGTATGCATGCATATAAGCATAAACAATGGACGCAAAACTCTGGGGGGGGAGGGCATGTGTGGGTGTGGGGTGGGGGGGTAATAGTAAGATATGTACACATATAATACCTCAATAAAAATATAAAAAAAAAACCCTGAAAAAAAAAAAAGGACTTCAATTTTAATAGTACTATTTTTATTTTACTTATTCTTAAATTTATTTTTTATTAATGAGATGTTCCCTAATTTCCATTCTCTACCCGGCTCCCATCCTACCCCAGGCCTTCATCTGTGTCCTTCATTCTCTACCCGGCTCCCATCCTACCCCAGGCCTTCATCTGTGTCCTTGGGCTATGTATAGATGCATAATCATTCTTTGGTTAATCTAATTTTTTTAAATTTTATTTTATTGTTTAAAGTACTTCAAATAGTAGTATATATATTTCCTTTTTTTCCCCATTGATCTTCACCCTCCAACCCCTGGTACATGCCCTCATCCCCCCACCACCCCACAGTGTCTTGTGTCCATTGGTTGTGCTTATATGCATGCATACAAGTCCTTAAGTTTATCTCCCCCCCATCCCCAGCCTTCCCGCTGTAATTTGACAGTCTGTTCGATGCTTCACTGCCTCTATATCTATCTTTTTATTCATCAGGTTATAATGTTCTTTATTATCCATAAATGAGCAAGATCATGTGGTATTTTTCTTTCATTGCCTGGCTTATTTCACTTAGTATAATGCTCTCCAGTTCCATCCATGCTGCTGCAAATGGTAGGAATTCCTTCTTTTATATATATATATATATATATATATATATATATATATATATATATATATTTTATTGATTTTTTACAGAGAGGAAGGGAGAGGGATAGAGAGTTAGAAACATCGATGAGAGAAGAAACATCGATCAGCTGCCTCCTGCACACCCCCTACTGGGGATGTGCCCACAACCAAGGTACATGCCCTTGACTGGAATCGAACCTGGGACCCTTGAGGCCATAGGTCGACGCTCTATCCTCTGAGCCAAACCCGTCAGGGCTCCTTCTTTTTTATAGCAGCGTAGTATTCCATTGTGTAGATGTACCATGGTTTTCTAATCCACTCATCTGCTGATGGGCATTTAGGCTGTTTCCAAATCTTAGCTATTGTAAATTGTGCTGCTATGAACACAGGGGTGTATATATCCTTTCTGATTGGTGTTTCTAGTTTCTTGGGATATATTCCTAGAAGTGGGATGACTGGGTCAAATGGGAGTTCCATTTTTACTTTTTTGAGGAAACTCCATACTGTTCTCCACAGTGGCTGCACCAGTCTGCATTCCCACCAGCAGTGCACGACGGTTCCTTTTTCTCCGCATCCTCACCAGCACTTGTCATTTATTGATTTGTTGATGACAGCCATTCTGACAGGTGTGAGATGATACCGCATTGTCGTTTTGATTTGCATCTCTCGGATAATTAGTGACTTTGAGCATGCTTTCATATGTATCTTGGCCTTCCTTCTGTCTTTTTTTGAAAAGTATCTATTTAGGTCTGTTGCCCATTTTTTTATTGGATCACTTATTTTCCTTTTGTTAAGTTGTATGAGTTCCCTGTAAATGTTGGAGATTAAACCTTTATTGGTGATAACATTGGCAAATATGTTCTCCCATACAGTGGGCTTTCTTGTTTTTCTGTGGATGGTTTCTTTTGCTGTGCAAAAGCTTTTTATTTTGATGCAGTCCCATTTGTTTATGTTCTCTTTAGTTTCCATTGCCCTAGGAGCAGTATCGGTGAAGAAGTTGTTTCGGTCTATGTCTGAGATTTCTCTGCCTGTGGATTCCTCTAGAATTTTTATGGTTTCCTGTTTTATGTTTAAGTCCTTTATCCATTTTGAGTTAATTTTTGTGTATGGTGTAAGTTGGTGGTCTAGTTTCATTGTTTTGCATGTATCTGTCCAATTTTCCCAACACCATTTATTGAAGAGACTGTCTTGACTCCATTGTATGTTCATGCCTCCTTTGTTAAATATTAATTGAGCATAGTGGTTTGGGTCAATTTCTTGGTTCTCTATTCTATTCCTTTGGTCTATATGTCTGTTCTTGTGCCAGTACCAGGCTGTTTTGAGAACAGTGGCTTTGTAATACAGCTTGAAATATGGTATTGAGATCCCATCTACTTTGTTCTTCTTTCTCAGGATTGCTGCGGCTATTCAGGGTCTTTTTTTATTCCAGATGAATTTTTGGAGAGTTCCTTCTAGGTCTGTGAAATAAGTCGTTGGTATTTTAATGGGGAGTGTGTTGAATCTATAGATTGTTTTGGATAGTATGGACATTTTAACGATGTTGGTTCTACCAATCCATGAACATGGTATGTTCTTCCATCTGGTTAATGTAACTTTTTAAAACAATGGGAAATTTACTACCTTCGTAATTAAAAGAATATATAATAACCAATGTGGTGAAAGGAGGGGTTAAGTCATTTACTGCTGATGGCGGGATGCTGGCATCGTTGCCCGGGCAATAAGGTCCGATGGTTTGCCTGCTGTATCTGCCTCCCAGGGGCGCACCTGCTCCAGCAGCTCCTACATGCGGTTCCAATCACTGAGGAGCAGTCAGACCCCAGGGTCACTGTCTCTGCCGAGAACCAGGAGGCCGCTGCCCTGAGGCCTAAGTGAGAGCATGGCTCTGCCTCCTGCTTTTTAGACCCACCAGGACACAGGAGCAGAGCCCGGCCTTCAGGGTCTGTCTGGAAGCAGTTTCCCAGGGCACGTGATCGGGCTGGAGATCATGCCTTGGGCTCTGCGCCTTCTGGCAGGCGGGGAAGAAGCAGCTCAGCTCCTCCTCCTCTCCCCAATACCCTCCCTTTCTAACCAGGGGCCTCGCTGGGAACGTGACTTTTTTTGTTAAACAAGGGAATTCTGGACAACAATTGTCCAACCTCTGCGAACCCAGCGGCAGAACACGTCCGGGGCCGGGGTGGCCCCGCTGGCCCAGAACTGGGCAGTGACTATGCACAAGCACACACCTTCTTTCCTGCAGAAGATGGACAGCTGCTCAGAGAACTCTGTGGAACAGCAGGGATCCGCTGAGCAGTTCCCAGGCATCCGGCGACCAGTCCGCCTGCGAAGAGGTTACCGGAGAAGGGTGTCTCTCTGCCGCAGGTGCTCCCGGCCAACCCCTCTGACACCCCCAACAGCAAGGTTTCCCATGGAAACCGCAACGCAGAACAAGACCTGCATTTCCTCACCATCGAGCTCTCTGAGAAACTAAGAAAGAGGCTTCCAAAGCTGTGACTGTGAGCGCTTCACGCAAACCCACATGACTGCCTCCCCAGCCAGCACCCAGCACCTGCTATCACCCAGGGGTCTTCCATGTTCTGTTCACCCAAACCTATGACAGCACACCTCCATCGCTGCGAGTTTAGGGGCCGTGATGGAAGAAGGCACCATGACTTCTCCGGGGACGCAACAGTGGTGCGACTCAGGGTGCAGAGAACTGTCCTCATTCCCAATGCCTGTATCTGGTTACTGTGCAGGATCAAGGCTCCGATTCCCCAGGCTGTGCTTTCCCCATAAGCTACGCACAGCCCCGACGGGCACCGCACTGCTGGGGAGCACGGAGCAGATTCATGAAACCCCCCAGCCCAGGAACGAGCCAGTCTCAGGCAGCTGATCATGAATTGGCCACTGCAGGGATGGCCCTGCTGGCCGTCCCATACTCAATTGCCTGCCAAGGTCCTGACCCTACGGTTTGGGTTTGGTTCACTCCTCTTCCTCCCCAGCCCCCTCTAGAGACCCAAACTTATATATATACTAGTGGCCCAATGCACAAATGAAGATTCATGCAAGAATGAACCTTTGTTCCCCTGGCTGCCAGCACTGCCTTCGCTCTGGCCGGAGCAGCCTTTCTGCCTTCCCACGCTGCCCAGAGGCCCAGAGTGGCTGGCGTGGTGCAGAACGCCTACGTCGTCGCTATGATGACGACGCAAGTGTCCAGCCCCAGCCCCGGCCGGTCTGTGCCTGCGTATGCAAATTAACCCACCATCTTTGTTGGGTTAATTTGCATACTCACTCCTGATTGGCTGGTAGGTGTCGTAAAGATATGGTCAGTTAGCATGCTACTCTTTTATTAGGTAGATCATCATCGGAAGAAAGAATGATTCAAAAATTTCCAAATTTAGCAAAATATAGTAAAAAATATAAACCCACAGATCAAAGAAGCTCAGTGAATAGCAAGCACAGGACATAAAGAAAGCTACATCAAGACACATAAAAATCACATTGCTCAACACCAATGATGAAAAGAAAAATCTTTTAAGTAGTCAGAAGAAAAGAGACACACTATATACAGGAATAAACATAAGGATTACAAAAGATTTCTCATCAGAAACAGTGTAAGGGAGAAGATAGTAGAGCAACATCATTAAAGTAATCACAAGGGGGGGCGGAAATCCTCTCAATTTATAATTCTAGACTGAGTGAAAATATTTTTAAAAATAGTTAAAATATATTTTTCATACATAAAAGATTGAATTTTTTTTATCACCAGCAGATTTGTAGTGTAAGAAATGTTAAAAGAGTTCTTCAAGCAGAAATAAAATTTTGCCAGATACAAATAACAAACTGCCAAGAAATGGAAAACACCAAAGACAGTAAATGCATAAGAAAAAATATAATAGAAGTTTCTTATTATTTAAATACTAGAGGCCCGGTGCATGAAATTTGTGCACGGGGTTGTGTGTCCCTCAGCCCAGCCTGCACCCTCTCCAATCTGGGACCCCGGTAGGATCAGGCCTAAACGGGCAGTCGGACATCCCTCTCACAATCCAGGACTGCTGGGTCCCAGCTGCTCACCTGCCTGCCTTCCTGATTGCACCTAACTGCTTCTGCCTGCCAGCCTGATCACCCCCTAACCACTCCCCTGCCAGCCTGATTGATGTGTAACTACTCCCCTTCCAGCCTTTTTGCCCCTAACTGCCCACCCCTGCAGGCCTGGTCATCCCTAACTGCCCTCCCCTGCAGGCCTGGTCACCCCTAACTGCCCTCCCCTGCAGGCTTGATCACCCCCAATTGCCCTCCCTTGCAGGCCTGGTCCCTCCCAACTGCCCTCCCCTGCTGGCCTTATCGCCCACAACTGCCCTCCCTTGCAGGCCTGGTCCCTCCCAACTGCTCTCCCCTGCTGGCAATCTTGTGGCCACATGGGGGCAGCCATCTTGTGTGTTGGAGCGATGGTCAATTTGCATATTACTCTTTTATTAGATAGATATTTAAAGATAATTAACTATTTAAACAAACAATAATGTAATGTCAGTTTTATAACATCTGTGAAAGTAAAATACATGACAACAATAGCACAAAGATTGCCCGGGAAAAATGAAATTTTGTTACAGTGAAGTTTCTATACAAGATGTGAAGTGGTATAATATCCACTTGAAGATAGACTGTGACAAGTTAAAATCCTATATAATAAAGAGCTAATATGCAATTAGTCATCACGCCCTCATGCCATCACACCATAACGGCTCAGACACTCAGGCTGGGGAGAGAGGAATGGGGACCAGCCAGGCTGCAGCCCGGAAGAGGGACAACCCACCCGCTCTAGGGTCCCGGGTGCCAGCAGCTGCGCCTGTGCCTCTGGCCCAGTAGAGGGAAAAGCCACCTGCCCCGCAGTCCTGGGCGCCAGCAGCTGGGGCTGCAGCCTGGGAGAGGAACAAGCTGCCCAGCCTGCAGTCTTGGGCGCTAGCAGCTGCACCTACGCCTGTGGCCCAGGAGAGGGACAAGCCGCACACCCTGTGGTCCCGGGTGACTGCAGCTGCAGCCTGGGTGAAGCCACCAGAGCCCAAGGTCCCCTGTGGCTGCGGCTGGCCTGGGTGAAGCCAGCCCGGGTCCTGGGTTCCTGTGACTGGCCAGAGGGAGGGAAGCCCAGGTCCTGGGTGCGGGGTAAGGCAGAGGCAGTTAGGGGCGATCAGGCCAGCAGCGGAGCAGTTAGGGGCAATCAGGCAAGCAGGCAGAGGTGTTAGGGGCGATCAGGCAAGCAGGCAGGCTGGTGAGTGGTTAGGAGCCAGTGGTCCCAGATTGCGAGAGGGTGCAGGCTGGGCTGAGGGAACACTCCCACCTCTGTGCATGAATTTTGTGCACCGGGCCATTGGTAGGAATATAATCTAGCACAATCTTTCTAGAAAGCAGTATGGGAACCTTAAAAAGATTGAATCATTTGACCCAGTGATTTTACTTTTGGGAACTTATCCTTAAAAAAAATAATTGAAAATGCGAGTACAAAGCTAGTCACAGAACCTTTGTTTAAAATTTTCATGGTTACTTACTGCTTTTCTTTCCCAATTCAAACTTGTAAAAATGTTTTAACTTTTTATAAATTTTTTTCTTTCATTATAAAAGATCTGCCTAAAAGAAGTAAAAAAATCTTCCTTTCCACCTTCCAATTCCACCTCTTCTGCACTCCCAGATGACACTGTAGCTTTCTTGCTTCCCTTTTTTCTTACAAACTCCCTTCCTCCCTCTTAAGATAACTGTTAACTGCTTCCTTTCTCAGTCTCAAGGGTTGAGAGCCTGGTTTTGAATCCTGTATCTGTCATAGACTGTGTATCCTTAGATGTGAAACCCACCTCAGAGGATTCCTGAATTAAATGAGTTAGTAGTTCATGTAAAGTACTTAATTCAGAACAGTGTCTGGCATATAGAATGCTATCAATAAATGTCAGCTACTATTTTCTCCTTGTGTGCAAATGTGTTTTTAAAAGGATGTACAGCCCTAGCTGGTTTGGTTCAGAGGATAGAGCGTTGGACTGCAGACTGAAGGGTCCCGGGTTCGATTCCTGGTCAGGACACATGCCTGGGTTTTGGGGCTTGGTCCCCAGAAGGGGGCGTGCAGGAGGCAGCCGATCAATGATTCTCTCTCATCATTGCTGTTTCTACCTCTCTTCCTCTCTGAAATCAATAAAAATATAGTTTAAAAATTTTTAAAAAGGATGTACAGACAAATGGCATTCTAAGAATATTGTTCTGTATCTTGCCCTTTTCCACTTCAGATATGAATTAGAAATACTCAGAGTTTTGAGTATACCAGATATGCTATGCAGTCTGCATGTTTTATCTCATTTGAGCCTCACAAAAACCCCATGAGGTTGTATCAGTCACCACATCCATCCCCCACTTTATAGATAAGGAAATAAATTCAGAAAGGTTAAATAATTTTGCCCAAGGTCACAAAGCTAGGGAATGGCAGAGCTGGGACAAATATATATTAGTGAGTTACTACATGCTGTTAAAGTGGTAATACCCATTGTCATGGAAATACACATTTCAAGTTAGAAAAAGAATAGTTACACATGCTTAGGTACGCACAGAATTGCTCTAAAAGGATACATAAGAATCTGATAGTAGTGGCTGTTTTTAGCAAAGGAATTTGGAAACTGAATTTGGCAAGGATGGGAGAAAAGCTTACTTATAGTGTATACTCTTGTACTGCTGATTTTTGTGCACTGTTCCTATACCTATTCAAACAAATTAATTTGATAAAAAATAAAACCTTACCTTGCATTCACAGCTGCAAACTCTAAAAATCCAGGTTGATAAGGTAGGTGACAAAAGAATATTGTCCTCCTTCTATGCCACACCAATTGCTCCCAATCTTTATGAGCACAGCCCCCAGATGTATGTCACTTCAGAATGGCCAGGTTAGCCTTCTGATTGCCCCTATGAGGCACAGGAGTGACCAATTTACCAGGAAACCAACTCTCCTCCTAGTATTATAAAATCCTATCTGTCCCTTTACCAATTCATTTCTCCTTCCTAATCAGTATTTTGCTCATCTTCTACCTTCTTGATTTAAGCTATATTTCCCTCTACACTCTAAATTCTCACATCAGTTAAGAGTATCAAGTAGAAAGAACCCCTGGACAGAAAGTCTGAAAACTGCTACTTACTGGGTCTTAACTTGGTAAAGTTACTTAACATTCTCAGGGCAAAGCCTTGTGGTATATTAAATGGCAATAATTATTAACCCTTCCTGAAAAGGCTGCTTTAAGACGATGTTTGTGAAAAAATGCTTTGTAAACTATAAAATTCTATTCAACTGTTAATTATTACTCTTGGTATATCTCGAGTAGATTGTAAACTCTTTGTCCACAGGGACTACTTTTCTAAATTCCCCAATGTGCCCACACCTAGCAGACACTCAATAAATGTTTGTTGGATTTTTTTAAGAGAAAAAAATGCCAAACATTAAGGGTGGGGTAAGGATCACCACCTTTGCTTTGAATCTTTAGGGTTCCTACAAAAGGAAGACTGAGGTCACTTGCCCTGCTTTCTCCAGTGGAAATGTGATGTGCATTTGCTCTGCATTCTCTATGTCACAAGTAAACTCTGAATTCTGCTTTTTCAGTAAAGATATCAGATAATCCATACACCCTCCTGGGACTCATTCTGTCAGAAGTGGAATGGTTTACATGTTTAGATCTAAAAGGTGCCTTTTTCTGCCTTCAGCTGGCACCCTCCAGTCAGCCCCCGTTTGCCTTCGAGTGGGAAAACCCAACTACAGGGGCTAAGGAACAGTTCACCTGGACCAGACTGCCACAAGGGTTCAAGAACTCCCCAACTTTTTTTAGTGGAGCACTTTCAGCAGATTTGTCCAAATTTCCAGGATAGGACATGGGGTGCATTCTACTCCAATATATAGACAACCTCCTACTGGCTGGCTCCACACGAACTCAGTGTTGGGAAGGAACACGAACCCTTCTAAGACTCTTAACTGAAACAGGTTACCAGGTGTCCAAAACAAAGGCTCAAATCTGTCAGAGGGAAGTCAAATACCTAGGTTTCCAAATTACCCAAGGGAAACAAAGACTAGGGACTGAAAGAAAACAGGCAGTATGTGCCATACCAGTTCCCAGGACCCAGTGACAGATTTGGGAATTCCTAGGGGCAACAGGGTTCTGTTGAATTTGGATCACAGGATTCTCAGATCTAGCTAAGCCCCTCTATGAAACCTTAAAAGGAGAGGAAAGGCACCCATTAACTGGAGGCCTGAACAGGAAAAGCCTTCGCCACCATAAAGACAAAGCTCATCGAGGTGCCGACCCTAGGGCTCCCAGATCTGACATGGTACTTTAACCTTTTCATTCACGAGAACAACGGGGTAGTCCTAGGAGTTCTGACTCAGGAGTTGGGACCCTGGCAGAGGCCAGTAGCCTACCTCTCCAAACAGATTGACCTGGTTGCCTCCGGGCAGCCCCCATGCCTCAGGACCCTTGTAGCCACGGCCTTGTTAGTCAAAGAGGCAGACAAACTCACTCTGGGACAGAACTTAGATGTTAAAGTGTCTCATGCTGTTGTCACCCTAATGGAAGCTAAGGGGCAACATTGGCTGACTCAGGCTCAGATGACTCAATACCACTATTATATGTGAAATCCACCAATAAGATTAGAGACAGTAAGAACTCTTAATCCTACCACTTTCCTACCCATCACAGAGGGAACCCCTGAGCATGACTGTCTAGAAGTCCTAAAGGAGGTTTACTCCAGCCGGCCAGATCTAACAGATAGGCCTCTACAGAATCGGGACTTAGTATTGTTCACGGATGGCAGTAGCTTCCTAGAGGAAGGAAAAAGACGAGCCAGGTATGCAGTGGTATCAAACTTTGAGATAATAGAGGCACAGGCCCTGCCTGAAAGATGGTCAGCACAGAGGGCAGAACTTTGGGGCCTAGTCAGAGTCTTAAATCTCAGTAAGGATACGTGCACCAACATCTACACTGACCCACACTATGCCTTCGCTACCCTGCATATCCATGGGGCCATATACAATGAAAGGGGGCTCCTCACGGCCAGAAGAAAAGGAATCAAAAATCAGAATGAGATCTTGAAGTTACTAGAAGCAGTCTGGGAGCTCAAGGAAGTAGCAGTCATCCATTGCAGAGGACACCAAAAAGGAAAAGACTCAGTGTCAGAAGGGAACCATCCCGCCCGCAGACACAGCGGCAAGGCTAGTTGCTAAGGTGCCATCTCAGATCATGCTGGTTCCTGAATTATCTGAACCTCCAAAATATACCCCTCAAGAAGAATGGGCCCAATGAGAAGGGGGTAAAAGGGCGAAGGAAGGTTGGTGGATATTCCCAGATCATAGGGTCTATGTTCCAGAACAGTTAACTCATAGAGTAGTCCTCCAGCAGCATGAACTTACCCATTTAGGGAAGAGGGCTCTAGAAGCCTTGTTAAGCAGATACTATCTAACTGCCCGTCTCCCCTCCTTATGCACCTCAGTCTCTCAGCGCTGCCTCCTCTGTGCACAGAACAATGCAAGGCAGGGTCCTGTAGGACCGATAGGAATTCAGCGCTATGGACAGGCTCCCTTTGAAGATCTACAGGTAGACTTTACAGAAATAGGGCCTAGTAGAGGAAATAAATATATTTTAGTTTTTGCCTGCACCTTTTCAGGCTGGGTTGAGGCATTACCTGCATGGAGAAGGCGAGAGAAGTCACTAAGGAGTTAATGAAGGACATAATTCCGTGGTATGGGATGCCATTAACCATAGGGTCAGCTAATGGCCCAGCCTTTATAGCTGAGGTAGTACAGCAGGTAACTAAGGCCTTAGGAATTAAGTGGAACTTACATACAGCCTACAGGCCCCAGAGTTCAGGGAAAGTAGAACGCATGAACCGGACTCTGAAGCAGGCTATGGGTAAGCTATGCCAGTAGATGAACTTACCCTAGACAGATATCTTACCACTTGTGCTCCTGCGGGTGTGCTGGGACCCGAGACCCAGGGTAGGGTTCTCTCCATTTGAAATTCTATATGGCAGACCCCCTTCCTTAATTCAGCTGAAGGGATATTTGGGGGAAATAGGGGACTTAGAAATTCAGAAACAGCTACAAGGACTTGGGAAAACTATCCTTGAAGTCCACAGATGGGTTACTGATCAATTGCCCATCTCTCTAGGAACAGCTGTGCACCCTCACAAGCTGGAGACCAGGTTTGGGTAACCGATTGGAAAAAGGAACCCCCTAAAGCCAACCTGGAAGGGACCTTATCCAGTCGTACTAACCACCCCCTCAGCTCTCAAAGTTGCAGGACTGAACACCTGGATCCACCACTCCCGGGTTAAAGCAGCCCACCAGCTGGACAATCAGCATCCAGAGTGGAAGGTGACCTCTGACCCGAACCACCCCCTGCATATCATCTTCAAGAAAACAGTGGATCCAGCTGACCAACCTGAATCTCCTTATGCCCTCCTAGCTGAATAATTACTGTTTTTTTGTGTGTGTTTTTCTAACAGTTTTATTCTTTCTTTATACAAGTGTCGCCGGAACCCCAGACTGGTACTGGGAGGAGAACTTCTCTGCCCTTGCTACTCTGATGACCCCCTTGGGGAAGATGAGGAAGACTCGGGATACTGAACCCCCTTTTTTGTTGCCCCGCCCCCTCCTTCAGCATAAGTAGCTAGAGTGGTTGTCAACCTTATCCCCAATTTCTGAGCTTTTTTGTAATCCCCAATGCTAAGAATAGCTTGTGTAACAGGAGGGGGGAATGAAAAAGAAAATGGGCAGGGGGAGGCATGCAACCTAGTTCAGTATCTCATTAAAACTGTAGTCTTACTTCCCCACTCTGACTTGGGTGGAGCTGCAGAGCCTAACACCAGGGCCCCACCAAGACTGACTTGGGCAGAGCTGCGGGGACCCTCAGGGGCCTGCCACAGGAGGAAATATATACGTCAGAGTCTCCCAGGAGTTCAGTTCAGGCTTTGGATCCGGAATTCCCCTGGACTAGCAGATCTGTGAAATAAAGGTTAAACTTTCCTCCCTCAGAGTGCTGGCTGATCGTTCTCCCGTGCATTCTGCCACAACAAATCCTCACCTGAGGATATTTTCCATTGATTTTTAGAGGTAGTGGAAGGGAGGGGGAGAGACACAGAGAGAGAAACATCCATGTGAGAGAGATACATTGATTGGTTGCCTCCTATAGGAGCCCTGACTGGGACCAGGGATTGAACCTACAACTGAAGTACGTGCCCTTGACCAGAATCAAACCCGAGACCCTTAAGTCTGCAGGCCAATGCTCTATCTACTGAGTGAAGCTGGCTAGGGCTGTAATACTTTTAAATTGTAAAATTATGCTTCAAGTTCTACAATTTGAGTATAAACACAATGTGTATAAAAGTACATGAAACTCAAAATTCGAATCAATTGTACCACAAATTTGAATTGTAGTAATCCTGCCAGTTACATTAAAAGAAAATTCATCTTGAAAAGTATGTATTTAGACAGTTCTCATTAATATGTTTCTCAAAGCAAAAAGTGGTAAAACTTTTACATAGTCTGCAGTGACTTTTCTCCACCACTAGATGGTATTATCAGATTCAGAAATCTAAAGAATAAAAGGGGAGATGTCTAAATCATTGCTGCCATCCTCAAATTTCCTGCCTCAGTATGCTCATATACTTATATTCATCAGGTCATAAGTCTCAATCCTTGGCTTGCCATATATGGTCACTACAATCTTAAAGAGAATCAAATAAATAGTTAAAATCTGAAGTAGAAGGTGGGAAAGCTTACCCTTAACTTTTTACAAAAGGTTTTCAATTCATTTATAGAATTAAGTAAGAAATAAAACTGAAGAAAAACACTATAAAGGTTGCCCTCGCCGGTTTGGCTCAGTGGATAGGACATCAGCCTGTGGACTGAAGGGTCGTGGATTCGATTCCAATCAAGGGCACATGCCCAGGTTGCAGGCTCCATGCCCAGTAGAGGAAGTGCAGGAGGCAGCCAGTCAATGATTCTCTCTCATCATTGATGTTTCTATCTCTCTCTTCCTCTCCCTTCTCTCTGAAATCAATAAAAATATATTTAAAACAAAATAAAACACTATAAAGGTTTATCAGTTGCACTTTAGCACTTCAAAAACAGTTTACTATTACTTTTCTAATCTGTTTATCTTAAAAACAAGTTTTTGCTAACGACTGCATTTTTAGCCAGCACTTTTATTTTTTAAAAAAATTATTTTTATTGATTTCAGAGAAGGGAGAGGGAGAGAGAGAAACATCAGTGATGAGAGAATCATTGACCAGCTACCTCCTGCACGCCCCCTATTGGGGATCGAGCCTGCAACCCGGGCATGTGCCCTTGCCTGGAATCAAACCCTGGACCCTTCAGTCCACAGGCCAATGCTCTATCCACAGAGCCAAACCAGCACTTTTAAAGTATTTGGACTAATTTGGAGTCCAGAGTAGAAGCAATACTAGTTTGTATTATGAAATCAAGTTCTAAGAGATCAAAAAAGACCACAAATTTTAATATCCTAACACTGATAATTAGGTAATTCTTTTCTTTAAAAAATATATTTTTATTGATTTTGGAGAGGAAGGGAGAGGGAGGGAGAGAGAGATAGAAACATCAATGATGAGAGAGAATCATTTGTCGGCTGTCTTCTGCTCGCCTCACACAGGGGATCAAGCCTACAACCCAGGCATATTCCTTGACCAGGAATCCAACCCGTGACCTCTTGGTTCATAGGTCGTATGCTCAACCACTGAGCCATGCCAGCTGGGCTAGGTAATTCTTTATAAAAGAAACAACTTCCTAAAACAACAGGCTCAAACCATTCTAATTCTAAGCAACACATTCTAGGAAGCTTAAAAAGAACTTTAAAGATCATTAATCTAAATGGAAGGATAGAACAATATCAGATGAAATCTAAGCCTTTTTATATTACATGTAAAAGTGTCAAAACCACCTGTTTGAAAAAGTTTAAAACAAGTGAGGATTCAATTTGAGAACTTTCCCATACCTTTTAAAAACCAAGTACAACTTGGCTAACTTTACATAAAAATGATTAACCTGGTTTTGTATAAATTTAAATGAAAAGAAACTATAAAATAATTTTAGGTTTATATTTAAAACTTGATTACTTCTTATGAACATGCCTGTATTAAAATAAACAAGTACTACAATGTAAATAAAAAATTAACAGAAAGCCTGGTGATGACAAAATGTACTAGTATCCCAAGTTCACATTTCTGTATTAAGACAGTAGGCCAATTATTAACTCTATAATTCACTAAAACACTTATATAAACACAGAAATCCTGAACCATTAGCATCATTTGATTAACTCTTTTAAAAAACTTTGATAAAGTTTTCTTTTAAAAAAATTCAGATCTTTATCACTATTGTACATTAGTTTATCCTAACTTTCTTAATTCTGCAAAATGTATTCAATATTGAGGTACATCCAACGGTAGAAGTTAAGATAGTATAATTTACTCAAATTTCTTCTTGAAATTGATAATTGACTGAATGACGTACCTTCAGAGTTATGTGCAGTTTTCTTGTGTTTCCTGCAATAAACCCTATAAAAATGAAGAAATTAAAAATTATCAAGTAAACAAACTAAATCCATTTTTCAAATTTAAAAAATGAGGGATACACTTTACCCCAATTACAAGCTAGATTCCAAAAACCTTATTAGTAAACTTTCTATGCCATTTCACTAAGCATTAAATTATTTACCGAAAACACTCTTTACGATGATGAAATGATTTGAAATGGGAAATTTTTTACAAAAGCCTAAAGAAAGTATGACTGTTAAAAAAATTTAAAGAGCAGTTGAATAATTACATGTAAATTCCTTGTGAAGGTTTTTCTCGTATTTGAGCTTTATCATGCAATGCACAGTGGTAGTGGTACGTCCTGTGACAAGTTTTCACATCACAACCAATTGTTGCTCCAGGACAATGGCACAAAGAACACATCTACAGGAAAACAATAAAATATTATTAGAGTGTGATTTTGCTAAGGCAGTGATATCAGGTTTGAGGCATATTAATCTCTGTCAAGGAAAACAAATTGGTTAATGAAAAGTTGTATAACTTAATGCTATTTTTGGGGGGTTCATGCCAAGAAGTAATTCGAATACAATTCTACCGGGGGTGCTTTTTTCCCCCATGTTAAACAATAACAAAATTAATGGAATATTATTAATGTCTATTGTTTCACTGTGGACAAGAGAAAATTTGAAATGTTGCAAATAAGGTATGTAAACTGTATAGAATTAAGAACTTTACACAATCCAGATCTTCCTAGAAATGTATAACTAGTGAAAATGCCTCATACCAGAAAAATTTTTCCTTTATATTTCCACATAATCATTGAGAATCTTCAGGATAAAACAACCCTCACATACTATTTGGGAATCTGGTAGAATAAATTTTAAGTGAGGGAAGGAAAGAAGACAAAAAGAACTAGATAGATTCTAAATACCTTAAGTGCTAAAAATATTTTGTGATGTAATTTGTTACTTACCTCTTGCATTATGAATTCAGACAAATAGATAAAAGAACAGACTCTTTCAACATATTTTAATATACCTTACTTTATAGTTTTATTGAATAATTCATATTGTTTAACTAGCTCATGATGTAAAATTAGGAAAAATTATTTTTAAAAAGTAGCATAACAACTACGTAACAATGATTGTTAGTGGTTTAACATCTCACAATGTATTGTGCAGAATAGTCTTTCAATGAGGCTATCTTCTAAGCCATAAATGCCATGCCAAAATAAACTCGTAATAAGGTAAATCTTAAAAACTGCTCATTTGTTTTTAAATGGCTAGATACCTCATTCAAAACTGTTCTTATTCCTCTTTATTCATTTTAACATAAAGAACATTTACCATCCTAATTTTAGATTACTTGGCCCTAAAGCAATTTGATTTACCAAGAGGCTAATATAGATTCCAATAAATTTTCTTATATTGCTCTAAGCAAGTCAAACTATCATTTTCAAGCTATCATTAAAAAAATATTCATATATAAGTCAGAAACAGAAACATTCTCAATACAGGTACTTCCAAGAAAACATGAGGGTCAGTGTCAATTATTAATACTAGTGAAATATTCCACTTCCTTAAATAAATATAGAAATGTCAAAAGTATTAATGTAAAAAGAAATACTATGCCAAATTACCAAGCAGGAAATGCTGTTGAATACTTTTAGATGGCTTATAAATTCTTGAGAAGGAGGAACATTTGTACTGCAGCTTAATTATAAGGTTCTATTATTTTAGTAAATTACATTTCCTTTTTTAAAATATATTTTTATTGATCTCAGAGAGGAAAGGAGAGGGAGAGATAGATAGGAACATCAATGATGAGAGAGAATCATTGATGGGCTGCCTCCTGCATGCCCCCCACTGGGGACCGAGCCTGCAACCCAGGCATGTGCCCTGACCAGGAATCAAACTGTGACCTCCTGATTTATAGATCAGTGCTCAAACATCGAGGCATGCCGGTGGGGCAAGTAAATTACATTGCTAATCAAAACACATAGACTTATTATAGAAATTTTGGAAAACACACAAAAAATTAAAAATCACTCATACTCACCAAGCAGAGATGCTCTTTAAGTGTTGAATGCTTATGTGAAAGTATTTTACATGTAATTTTCCTTGTACCATTTTGCACCTGTTTTTTTTTCTTTTTTTGCAACCTGTTTTTTTAACTTATTAAATCGAACACTACCCCATTTCATTCAAAACTCTACTGCAAATAATTCATCTTGAAATTATATCTAAAATGGGTTTGCATAAGTACATTTTGAAAAAATTTATTAAATTCAATTAGCAGACAAAAATGAAAGGAGAGATATTATTAAAAACTAGAGGCCCCATGCATGAAATTAGTGCAAGGGACTCGGCCCCCGCCATTGTGGCAGCTGCCTCTGCCTCGGCCCCTGCTGCCTTGGCTTTGTCTGGAAGGACATCAGGTCTAATTAGCATATTACACTTTTATTATTATAGCAGATAGTATACCGGGATCTGGATTAAAAATGGTGGCAGAGTAGAAGGATGCTGCACGGACATGCTCCCAGGAACAAGCTGGAATTACAACTGAAATATGGAAAGGCTTCCTGAATAATCAATGGAAAACTCACAGGAGACAACCCTGATACCCAAGGATTGAAGGTGGAGACCACATAGAGACTGGCAGGAGGGGCAGAGACGTGAAAGGGCTGGCCCGTCACCGACAGACAGCAACTGAAGTCCCGGAGAGTTATCTCAGCTGTGGGGGTTGCCACTGAGAACTCTTGGGATCTAATCCCAAAGCTGGGTTCCTCAGCAGAGAACACCAAACTGAGGAGGGTACCCACATAACATCTAGCTGTGAAAAGCAGTGGGGTGCTGTCTGTCAGAGAGTGGCAGCTGAAAGTTTGGGCACCCTCTTAAGGGGCCAACACACAAAAATTCCCAGTGGAGCCACTCACCTTGTGCTCTTTCAGAGGGAGGGTGAAGTGGACTGGAGCTGTGAGAGCAGACCCCAGGACTGGGGACTCAGAGGATAGAGCTCAGAAGGCAGACACCCTAAGTTTCTTGGGCTGAGTCATTCCCTCACACAGCACAGGACATCTTTCCCACATAGACATCTGCCTTGCCTGGGGGGAAGGCAGCCAACACACCCTATTGGAAAACACCTTGCCCTGAGGCCACTTCAGAGATTAAAAGTAACAATTAACCTCCAGGCATAAGCAACTGCCCCACCTTGTTGAAAAAACTCTCATCACACCTGAGGACTATTGCCTGGGGGCAATTCAAGTTGGAATCCTATTAGTCTGTAGGCAGAGGTGGTCTCTCAAGGCTTTGAGTCTTAGCCTGATCCAATTAGTCAGAAACAGCCTTTAACACTGTCCTGCACTAGAGATTGAGAAGTGTAAAGGATCTACCTAAAACATAGTCACAAACCCAAAGGAGACAGCCAAAATGAGGAAACAAAGAAACAACCCCCAAATGAAAGAACTAGAGAATTCTCCAGAAGAAGAGATAAATGAAGCAGAGATAAGAAATTTATCTGAAACAGAGTTCAGAGTAATGATGTTAAAAATGCTCAACAGTATGAAAAAAGATATAGTAACTATGAAAAAAGAACAGTCTGAGATAAAGAATGACATAACAAAAATAAAGAACACATTGTAAGGAATACACAGCAGATTAGGGGAAGCTGAGGATTGAATCAGTGAATTAGAAGACAGAGTTGAAAATATCACTCAATTAGAGAACCAAAAAGAAAAAACAATTAAAAAACAGGAGGACAGCTTAAGGGAGCTGTGGGACAATGTGAAACGTAACAATATTAGAATAGTAGGTGTGCCAGAAGAGGCAGAAATGGAGAAAGGAATAGAGAAGGTGTTTGAAAAAATAATGGCAGAAAATTTCCCTGTCCTGGTAAAGGAAATAGTCACACAAGTTCAGGAGGCACAGAGAACCCCAAACAAGAAGAACCCAAACAGACCCATGCCCAGACACATCATAATTAAAATACCAAAAATTAAAGACAAAGAGAGAATCTCAAAGGCAGCAAGAGAAAAGAAAACTGTTACCTACAAAGGAGTTCCCATAAGGCTGACGCCTGATTTCTCATCAGAAACTCTACAGGGCAGAAGGGAATGGAAAGGTAATGGAAAGCAAGGATCTGAGACCAAGATTACTATATCCAGAAAGGCTATCATTCAAAATAGACGGTCAAATAAAGAGCTTCCCAGTTAAAAAAAGGCTAAAGGAGTTCATCTGCCCTAAGTATAACCAGTTAACTACAGCAACTTAGGACTGATACTTTTTTTTTAACTGAGGAAAAGATGGCCACTTTTGTCAATTTCTCTCAAGGAAGAAAAGAGGAAAACATACCAATAAAAATGTTTTCAGGGAGTGAAAATTCTTTTCAAGTTTAGGAGCAGGAATTTTTCTCAATTAGAATTTATAGGATCTATTTTATACAACACTCATAAATAAACAAATACCTTCTTGCATATGAAATTCTGACAAGGTACTAACAATATAGCAAAAAGTATCCACAAAAAAACTAAATATAGCCGAAACCGGTTTGGCTCAGTGGATAGAGCGTTGGCCTGCGGACTGAAGGGTCCCGGGTTCGATTCCGGTCAAGGGCATGTACCTTTGTTGCGGGCACATCCCCAGTAGAGGGTGTGCAAGAGGCAGCTGATCGATGTTTCTCTCTCATTGATGTTTCTAGCTCTCTATCCCTCTCTCTTCCTCTCTGTGAAAAATCAATAAAATATATATTTTTAAAAAAAATCCTCACCTGAGGATATTTAAAACAAAACAAAACAAAACAAAAAAACTAAATATAAATTTTAAATCTGCCTGTGTACCCATGAATACAAAATGGGAACATAATTATTACCTATAAGTCTACTATGTTATATTCCAACCCCTGAAATAATTTTCCCCCTGAACTCCTATGGGACTTATGATACAGTATTCATTTTGGCTCTTATCACTTTACTTCCACATATAGCTTATTATCTTTATAAGTATATAGATTTCATCCATTAATTATATCTAGACTGATTTTTTGGAAGACTAACACTGTACCTAATAAAATAGTTAATTTTAAGCTTACTCTGTTATTGAAGGTTTTAATATCTTAAGGCAAATTTTTTCTCATTCACGTTTCTAACACCTGCAGATTTGGCAAAATTATCTTCAGGTATGCCTACAAATATTTAAACAGTCTGATCTAGGATTTGGAGAAGAACCATCAGTTGAAGGGGCAGAGAATGAGTAGAGGCAAGAATATTTGGGGGAAAGATTAGCTCTGTTAATAAACAAGGTTAAGAATAAGGAAGAGATAAAGATGTTGGGAAACCAGATATGTGGAACATTATGGAAAATACAGAAAAAGGACTTCATTTGAATAATAGGAAAATGGGACCCCCACCACAGCAAGGCAGCAGTTGGTGGGACCTGAGTAATGTTATCCTGTATTCCACTTTACACAAAATATTTGCCCTCCAATTTGTTATAGTCCCTGCTGAGCCCTCAGCAGAATGACTGTTGGTTGCCATTTAATGTCATGCTTGCACTTTACCCATGGCTCTCTCAAATGTGGGAAAAGGAAAGTTAACCTGACAGAAACATGTTTTTCAAGAACAATGGTGGACCCCTTCCTTCCTGAGAAAAGGTCTGTCCCATATACTAATATTTGCTAAGGGCGAATTTCCTGTCTCCAATATAGGTATTTCAATTCTTAGCTTATCCTGCTTGTATCCTCATTTTAAATTCTTAATTTAAATAGAGGTAAAAATTTCTTTCTTGATAATTTTTGTTTCACTTTTACTCCTCTATTCAGTTTGCTATCTAGTATACCAAGTAAACTTCAGTAATCAATTACCTCTTCCAAAATGGGGAGAGGAGAATGTAAGAAAAGGTCCCATTCTATTTCAGATGTTTGAATGTCATCTTTATATTATGGTTAGAAGCTATACTATCTTTATTTTTAAATAAAATTATATATATTTAAGTTATACAACATGATGGGTAATCTTCACCTGAGGATATTTTTCCATTGATTTTTAGAGAGAGTGGAAGGGAGGGGGAGAGACACAGAGAGAGAAGCATAGATGTGAGAGAGACACATCAATTGGTTGCCTCCCACATGTGCCTGGAACCAGAGCAGGGTTTAAGCCTACAACAAATGTACATATCCTTGACCGGAATCACACCTGGGACCCTTTAGTCCAAAGGCTGACACTCTCTCCACTGATCCAAACCGGCTAGGGCACAACATGTTTTAATATAAATATGCATAGTTGAAATGATTACTACAGTCGAGCTAATTAATGTTCATTTCTTTATATAGCTACCATTTTTTGGTGCATATGGTGAAAGCACCAGAAAATCTACTCTCAGCAAATTTCCAGTATATAATATAGGATTATTAACTATTGTCATCATGCTCTACATGAAACCTCTAGACTTATTCATCCTACATAATAGCAACTTTATAGCCCTTGACCAACATCTCCCTATGTTCCGTATCTCCCCACCCCTGGTAAACACTGTTCTGATGTCTGAGAAGCTATACTATGTTAACTTTTTGCACTCGGATGTCGAGTGTCACTCGACACGGTTAGCATTAGAATAAAGGAATCGAGAAAAAAGCAAGCGAGTGCAAAGGGTTAAGACTAGAGGCCCAATGCACGAAGTTCATGTAAGAATGGACCTTCCTCCCCCTGACTGCCAGCACCGCCTTCACTCTGGCCGGAGCCACCTTTCCACCTTCCCACGCTGCCCAGAGGCCCGGAGCAGCTGGGGCGGTGCAGAACGCCTGTGTCGTCGCCATGATGACAACGCAAGTGTCCCACCACTGTGCACCTGCATATGCAAATTAACCCGCCATATTTGGTTTAATTTGCATACTCACTCCTGATTGGCTGGTGGGCATCACAAAGGTATGGTCAATTTGCATCTTACTCTTTTATTAGTGTAGATTAGGTCGTGGTACATACGCAGAGTCTCAAGAAGCTGAGCCACTCATGAAAGAGGAACCAAGTCATGCATGAGAGGAGATAACAGAAACTGAAAGGACCATGACTTAGCTAAAATCCCACAGGGGCCAAAGGCTGGGACATACCTGCTCCTCAGTCAATTGAACCAGGCCAGGATTGAAAGTCAGTTTGCAAAAGGAAGAAGTCTTAAGGAATAAAAGGAAAAATACTGCTTTCTCAGTAGCTAAGGAAAACCCAACTAAGACCACAGATAGATATAAATAAAGTCAAATTAAAATAAGATCGACATATTCTAGAATAGGGAAAAAGAGAAGGCTCTTGGGGAAAAGCTGAAATCTGATGGCTAGAGTCAAGGGAGAGAGGGCTCTCTAAGACTTAGCTTTGCCCTATTTAATTGCTATATATCTACGATATACATCAGTAACTGACCATAGTGTATAGATATAAATTCTCACAGCTAAGTAGTTACTACTCTCAAGACACTTGCTCCAAGAAAATGGCTACAAATGTTCAGAGAATGTTCTTGAATCTGAAGGCAAAGAAAAAATGCCCAAAGTGCTTGGAGTTGGAAACAGTGTACATAGGATATTTTTACAGGAAACGAGACAAAAAGTGAGAGCAGTCAACCTTACACTAGTGTTTGTTTTTAATAAAGGCAGCACAGTGTAGTTGGGGCAAGTTTTCAGAGCTGCCTAAAAAATGCTCTTAACTCCAGGTTTATTGCTTTATTTATAGTAACACCTAACATATCCAACACAGAAAATAGAGTAAGTTCTGAATTATCTAGTTCACTGACAGTTATCCATCCCATTTATTTGTTAAAATTTCCTAAAAGTAATACCATTTCATGGGAGGGTAGACCATGATCTTATAACCATTTCTGGTTTATCATTATAGCTACAATATATAATAATTAAGTCTAAATATAAAGCTAGAAAGCAAAAATAAAATCTGAAAGCTGTTAAAGTCACTGGAAAGTGACAAACCTGATAGAGTAGGACCTTAAATTCCAAGTGCTTCTAAAATAGAGAACTTCTGAAAATTACTTATTTTACTAGAGTAACAAACTAAATCCAAGCAGTTACTGAAAAAGTAATTTCAAAAGTCTTTTGGAAATTGGAGGGCAATGAACTATAAGTCTATCAAGTTCTTACTTAAACTAGTCTCCTGACCTTGCTCTGAATATCACATACTCCTACTCCATCCATATTTATGAATCATCATTGACGAGAAGTATAAATTCCCTTATTGGAGCTTTTCAAGTTTCTTTTTTCATCTGAAAGATTCAGACTTTTTCTGAGCTCAGATCATTAGGTTTAGGTTCTTCTAAAGTGTAAGTCTTTCATGCTAAAATGTATGCTAAACTATCATGCTATTGCTATACATCATTTGTGAAGAACCCCAAATATACATTCATGCTTGAGTAAGTACCAAGTCACCCCCCAAAACCAGACATGAACTATTTTTTATTATTGGTTTACATTCTCCTCCATTAGCACAAATAAGTAAGAAGTAATTATATAATGAAATAAATTGACAGTATTCCAAATTACAAAGAAGTATTAAATGAAGGCAAAGAAAAAATATTTCAATTTTTAAAAAAATTTAGCTGATTCAGTAATAGTTAAAAACCTGATTTTCTCCATCATTGGACTTGAAGTTTCTCTTTGGCCTTACATTCATTCTCCTTAATTACTTCCAAAGTAAAACAAAGTTGAGTTTAATATAAACGATGTAAAATATCTGCACACATTAAGTTAATCTGCATGTCATAATGAGAGCTTTTTTAAAAAAATTCATATTTATATGAATACATTCATGATTCATGTACACTTAGTTACATAGAAAATTTCCCCTGCAAAATATCTTAAGGTGGAGTCCTGCAAACCCAATCCAGACCACCACCTGTTTTTTATAAAGTTTTATCAGAACACAGACATGCTCATTTTTGTGTGTGTATTGTCTGTGCCTGTGACCGAGACCATATGGCTGGCAAAGCCTTAAATATTTATCTGATCCTTTACACAAAGTTTGCCAACCCCTGTCCCAAGGCAATGGTCCATGCCCAAGAGTGTTCATTAAAAGTCACTTGGGAACCTTTTGCAAAAGATATCTGTCTGTAATCCCCCATCTCCCCTTTCTGATTTCATAGTTGGCTAGGTACTACTGTTGGTTAGTAACACTATTAGTCACCTTCTGCTCCTTTGTATGCAGTTAGCAGTGTTAGCATTTTTACACTGTGGGTGCTCCATTTAGTCCTTCATTAATGCTAAATGAGCCACACACTGTAAATAGCACTGCCATTCAATACTTACTTAATACTTTAACCACTTCCTCCTCCTTGAAACTCTTCTCCCTTTGACTTCTACAGCATCACTTTCCCAGTGGAACACATTTCAAATGTTACTTTCTATGAAGCCTCTGCCTTCTCAGGTAGAATTAATAATGGCCCTCTGTCCCAACTCTCCTGTGGCATTCTTCAGATACTTCTAAAGCTAAACTATATTCATTCATGGTTGCAACCAAAGTGTTTCCATTTGTGCATGGTACAAAGTAGACACTCAATTAAGTATCTAACAAATGAACAGGTACACGAATTTTAGACTCCAGATGCAGGTCTTGACAAATAATATAATGCCTATGTAAACAAAAATAACACCATACTGGGTGAGTGAAAGTTTTAGAAACAAACAAAAAACTCCTGTTTGAAGCATAGACAGCTCTCTACCATCCTGAACAAATAACCAACCTGATTTTTCCCTCTAGATTTCTCTCCTTCCTTTTCAAACTGCTGGAGCTGCAAACAACACTAAAACACAGATTAACCAAAACAGGAATTTTAGGCTATACCCTTACTTCCCTGGTCAATTTACACCTAGCTCATTATTAAGGCTTCACACTATTATCCAATTGAAGCTCTCTCTTTCAAATTCAACCAACAATTAATAAGTGGCCATTATTTATTAGAACACTATTGAGAACAACTGAGACATCAAGCACTGTGCTAAGTGTTCCATGAATTATCCTCACTTAATCCTATGTTAAGCAAGCAGAATAGTCTCTACTCCCCCAGAGTTCACAGAAGAGTGGGGAAGAAAGGCTTGAGAACGTGTAACAGATACAGTGCATAGTGTTAAACTTTATGACAGAGGTAAAGGCTCAGTAGGACTCAAAAACAAATAAAACTGATCTAGAAGATGAGTAACATCAGCACATACACAGCAGTAGAGACAAGCAGAGGATGATTGGGAAACTGAGAGGATAGGGAATGAGTTAAGGAATGGAAAAGGTGAGTTAAGATATGACTTCTGAAGGGTACAGTGAGGCCTCTGGGTATTGTTTTCTATGTAGTAAGGAATCAGGAAGATTTTTGCTCAGGGAGTGACATTAGGTTTTAAAAGTAGAGATCAAATAATAACCAGCCGTATATGGGAAGGATGGGAAGAGGAAGACTGCATTTAGGAGGCCGTTACAAAAGAAAAGAAGGCAGAGACGACCCAGAAATAGAACCAAGTGACTGACGTGGAAGTATAAAGAGTTGAAGGTAAAGAATTCAGAAAGAGAATCAGGTTTCAGGGTGGGGAGTTAATGAATATTGGTTTAGAGAGGTTGAGTTTAAGATGCCTGCATGACAACTATGTATACCAGACAAATACGCGGCCATTATTATTTCATTCTCCACAGTAACTACTGTATATCACTTATCTCCTTAAAAATAATGCATTGTCCTTCCCCATCCCCTCCAATCCAGCTGAAATTCCTTTTTAATATTTAAAGACCCTGCCCTGGCCAGTTTGGCTCAGTGGATAGAGTGACGGCCTGCGGATTGAATGGTCCCAGGTTTGATTCCAGTCAAGGGCACATATCTTGGTTTCAGGCTCCTCCCTGGCCCCGACCCAGGTCGAGGCTCGGGGCTGGTGCAGGAGGCAACCAATCGATGTACTTCTCTCACATCGATGTTTGTCTCTGTTTTTGCCTCTCTCTTCCACTCTCTCTAAAAATCAATGGAAAAATATCTTCAAGTGAGGATTAAAAAAAAAAATTTAAAGACCCTGCAATCATCCCACATTACTCAATTCCAATCCACTACTGCCAGTCTCAATGACCCATTCTAATATACCTAATCTGTTTCCTGGACTCATCCCTTTTTCTTAACCTTGCTATCTCTAGAAAGCAGTCTTAACTACCTAAATAGGCAAGAATCCTCACCCACAGAAAAATTAAAAAAGTGTATACTATAAATTGTCATATATGTAGATTCATGACATGTCCAATATCTAGATTATAAACTCTTGAAAATCAGACATACTTTTTCCCTGGGGTGCAAAGCACTCCATTGGTACTGAGTAAATAACAAAGTAGTGGGAGTGAAGGAGGCAACTGATCTGTTTCTTTCTCATCAATGTTTCTATCTCTCTATTTGTCTTTTTATTTTCAGGGGCTACAAAAAAATATCTTGAGGATAATACAGAATCGGAATATTCTTATACAATATATGTATACAGGATTTTTGTCCTAAAAACAGCAAGTTAATGCTAATAACAGAATATATTAACACGAATCTGATTATGTCCTAAACGGTACTATGTCCATCTCTGTTAGAAAACTACTAAGCTCTAATCATGACAATTTTAAATGTGATTTTTTGTTAGGTAGCTTAAAATGCAGTCTAGTATAATCTAATGATTAAGATTTCTGGCTCTGCAGTTAACTGGCTCTGGATTCAAATTCAAGCTCTGCCACTTACTAGCTATATAACCACTGTCAGGTTACTTAATTTCTTGAAGCCTCAGTTTCCTCATCTGTAAAGTGAGAATAAATACCTTCCTATCTCACAGTATGATTATGAGATTAAATAGGATCATGTATTTAAAGTATTTATCCCAGTCCCTAACACATATTTAGTGTTCAATAAATGTTAGCTGTTTCTACTATTGAAAAAAGCAGGAAAATAGTCAGAGGATTTCTTAATACATGTGAGTAAAATTTAGTTTGAAAAGGGGAAAGTTTAGGAGTGATCTGAGGATAGTCATGAGATACATGAGGAATTTTTCATTTAAAAAAATGTTTTTATTGATTTTTTTTAGAGAGACAGAGAGGGAAGGAGGGGAAGAGATAGAAACATTGATGAGAGAGAAACATAGATCAGCTGCCTCCTGCACTCCCACTACTGGGGATGGAACCTGCAACCCGGGCATATGCCCTGACTGGGAAACAAACCAGTAACCTCTTGGTGCATGGGACAACATTCAACCAACTGAGCCACACTGACTGGGTGAGAATTTTTTTATTTTTAATAAAAAACAAAACAAATAGTTCACTGAATGGAAAAAGACCTAGCATAAATGGCTTTAAATTAAGCAAGATAGTTCAGCTGAAGTGGCTCAGTGGTTGAGCATTGAACTATGACCAGGAAGTCACAGTTTAATTCCAGTCAGGGCACATGCCTGGGTTGTGGGCTTGATCCCCAGTGGGGGGCCTGCAGAAAGCAGCTGATCAATGATTCTCTCTTATTATTGTTTCTCTCTCTCCCTCTCCTTTAATCTCTAAAATCAATAAAAATATTTCTTTAATTAAGCAAGATATTTCAGTTATACAGAAGGATGAATTTCTCGACTCTGAAATGTTATATAATACTGCTCCTGTTTCGGATTGCTTGGGTAGAATTACAATTTCTTGATATATTTAAGAATAGGACAGACAAAAATCTTATGTTGGATGGCTTCTGGTAGTCTTGCCTAGGAGTAAGGAAGGAGAATGAAATGGCCTTTTGAACTCCTTTTGTTCCTAGAGTCTGTGACATATCTGACCCAGGTACCAATTAGAACAGTAACTATCTGATGTAGATACTCTTAATGATCTCACCACCAACTTCATCCAGAAAGAGTACATTCTTCAAATACACTGCTTTCAAGTGTCTCCTTAAACAAAATGAAAATAGTAGTAACTCATAATTTTACTTGGAAATTTGCATTTCTTGGCTAGATGGTTGGAGAATAAGAGTAGGTGGTACAGATGTGGTGTCTCCATAAGAAGACTTCAACAGGAAATGGAAACCATTCTGGAAAAATATATATCTGTCTTAACTGCAAAAACAGAGTCTCAAATTATAAAAACCTCAGTACTCTGACAAATTTCTCCTGGTGCACCTTGGGGTTATATAGTTAAAGGTGATGTAAAAAGAGATGAATATGTTCTTCTGGAATGGTTTTTCCTCCCCTGATCCTGTGGCAAACATGAAAAACTTGGAAATGTGCCTTTGGCAGCATGAACATAGAAACCACATACCCATACCTCCTGCTCTACTGCAACCTCCCATCCTCTCAAGACTGACCCATTTGACCACCTATATACACTTTCACATCAAACCCCAACCTCTTCTCTCTATACACTTCTTTGGGGCAAGTGAGCACCTCTGGAGCCAACACCAAATATAGACTAGAACCTGTCTTGAAAGCACCCAGGGACCAGCACTCCTGTTTTCGATTGTATTCAATGAGTATTCATGACCTACTTTTCACCTAGAAATCTAGATAAACAGGAGCCAGGACAAACATGCTCACAGGATAAAATGCTTTAAAAACTCAATTAGGGATGCTGATTATCTAGTTTATATGTAGCTTGTCTACCTACATGAAGCTCTTCAGTTTTCTCTCCCTTCGTATTTGATTTATGGCCCTTTTATTACTTAGACAAATCTACAAAGGAAAAAGAAAAGAAAAAGCCTAAAATGTGATATTTTGGTTACTTGATAATACTTCATATAAAATGATATAATGGAAGGAGTAAAACTAAAGGCTAAAAGGAGACTTCAAAATAATTTCAATGTTAAACATATAAATGCTACTCTAGTCCTATCCCCTACGTAAGTTATTTAAATTTTGACATTTTGGGAGGAAGAAAAGGAGCAAAATTACATACTCGGGCTCCATTTTTCTTCAATGCCAGATGCCCACAGCCTCAACATGGCTTCAAAACACCTTTGCTAAGGCAACTCTGTATATTTTATAGCACTTTTTGTTATGCAACATCACTGTTTAGTAAGCAGTGATACAGCATTATCTGTTTACCACGGGTGAAAAGACAAATAAGTTAATGACTTATCTAAAGTTACATAATGTATCAGCAGCAGATTTATTTAAAAACTAGACTCTATGACTTCCAAGCCCAGCATGCTTTTCATTAGCCTATGATAATATTAACAGTATCTTATTATTTAAAATTAATACCTAGAATGGTGTCTACTATTTATCAAGTCCTAACCAGATGCCAGGCATCATGCTTAGTCCTGTATAGTCTCCCTCTTAATTCTCACATTATCCCTGTGAAAAAAGTACAAGTACTGTTGTTATCTTCTTTTGGCAGGTGATGAAAACATGGTGTAGAGAAGTAAATAATTTGCCCAGGGTCAACCAACTAATAAGTGACAAAGCTGGGATTCAAATCCAAAACTTTTACTATAGTTTGTGGTCTTTATCTCCAATATTGTTCCACTCCCTAGATCAAGGAATACATTATGTATAACTCACTACACTTGAGGAGGGGGGAATCAACTCCATACACTATACCTGTGGTCGGCAAACTGCGGCTCACAAGCCACATGCGGCTCTTTGGCCCCTTGAGTGTGGCTCTTCCACAAAATACCACGGCCTGGGAGAGTCTATTTTGAAGAAGTGGCGTTAGAAGAAGTTTAAGTTTAAAAAATTTGGCTCTCAAAAGAAATTTCAATCGTTGTACTGTTGATATTTGGCTCTGTTGACTAATGAGTTTGCCAACCACTGCACTATACTATTAAAAATTAATCAAGCCGAAACCGGTTTGGCTCAGTGGATAGAGCGTCGGCCTGCGGACTCAAGGGTCCCAGGTTCGATTCCAGTCGAGGGCATGTACCTTGGTTGCGGGCACATCCCCAGTGGGGAGTGTGCAAGAGGCAGCTGATCGATGTTTCTCTCTCATCAATGTTTCTAACTCTCTGTCCCTCTCTCTTCCTCTCTATAAGAAATCAATAAAATATATTAAAAAAAAAAAATTAATCAAGCCCTAACCAGTTTGGCTCAGTGGATAGAGCATCGGCCTGTGGACTGAAGGGTCTCAGGTTCGATTCCAGTCAAGGGCATGTACCTTGGTTGTGGGCACATTCCCAGTAGTGGGTGTGCAGGAGGCAGCTGATTGATGTTTCTCTTTCATCAAAGTTTCTAACTCTCTATCCCTCTCCCTTCCTCTCTGTAAAAAAAAAAAAAAAATCAATAAAATATATTTAAAAAATTAATCAAAACAACTTATAATAGTGAAACCTGTACAAAGTTCTGATGCTTTCTTCACACACAGTCCAAATAGATTAAATTTCCATTGAATTTACCAATATTGCCAGATGTATGCTGCTGCTTCATATAAAACTAGGCATTGCATCTATATATATATAAGCCTAAGCGACTGTTATGACCAGATGACCAGCCAGTAGCTATGACATGCACTGATCACCAGGAGGCAGAAGCTCAACATGGGAGCTGCCCCCTGGTGGTCAGTGCGCTCCCACAGCCAACTTCCCATGGCCAGCCAACCTCCTGTGGCCCCTCCCCCTGGCTGGCCAACCTTGATCACAGGCCAGGCTGAGGGACCCCACCCGTGCACAAATTCGTGCACCGGGTCTCTAGTTTGTTAATATTGTAACAGTAGGGACCAAAACTGCTCCTGCTCTAACTAGAGCATAGCATGACACATGACAAAAAAATTGTAACAAGTCAGTATGTGGAAGCATTTTCCAGGCATTTCGTAGTGCCAAGGAATAAATAATGGGCTGATAAGGCTTACAGTACACCCGCTATCAAGTAAATAGTATTCTTTCTTTGTATCTGAATTTGATTTTAAGGATGAGGAAATAAAAACATGCTGTTCTGGTTCTCAAGTCAGTAAGCCACAGTAACAAGAAATCTAAAGCCACATTTAAACAAATAAAAATCACATTAAAATGGAGCATTCTATTGGTATCTGCAGTTTTGGGGGTGAGGAAGATAAACATTTTCAGTTAAGATCTCATTACAACAAAAACAGACTTCTAAATTTCCATCTGTGCCAGTACTGATTCTAGGGTTTGAGACTATTTATCTTAAAGCAAATCTCAAATGTTGTCCTTGAACTTCTTCATATTGTTTTTTCTAATACTAAAAGATTGACTACTTTTCAAAACAAATTATTCCTGATCATCAAAATGATAGCCTCTACTTCCCATCAGATTCTTTGTGAAATGAGATTACTTAGTTCCTAAGAGCACAGATATATGTTCTGTCAAATCCATCCTATCTAATAAAGAGGGAATATGCTAATTTATCCTCATGCCATCGCAAAGATGGCGGCGCCTACAGCCAATAAGGAGGAAATATGCTAATTAACTGCCCCACCCTAAAATATGGCAGCACCCACAGCCAATAAGGAGGGAATATGCTAATTGACTGCCCCGCCCTCAAAGATGGAGGTGCCCACAGACAATGAGGGAATATGCTAATTTCTGCCCCACCCTCAAAGATGGCGGTGCCCACAGCCAATAAGGAGGGAATATGCTAATTGACTGCCCCACCCTCAAAGATGGCACTGCTCACAGACAATAAGGAGGGAATATGCTAATTGACTGCCCCATCCCTCAAAGATGGCAGTGTCCACAGCCACAAGATGGCGGCACCCAGTCCCCTCAGCCCCACAGGGGCGGCAGGCATGAGGCTACCTCCAGAGTCCCCCAGTCCCCTCAGCCTCCTAGCTGCCCAGGGCCGGCCCGAGGCGCAGGCAAGCCTCGGATGTCGGCTGCCCAGCTTCCCAGGGCCACCCAAGGCTCAGGTAACCAGGGCCAGCTAAGGCTTGTGCTGCCAGCAGTGGCAGCAGCAGAGGTGTGATGGAGGCGTTGCCTTCCCCTGATTGCCGGGTCACCTCCTGCCCCTGAGGGCGCCCAGACTGTGAGAGGGGGCAGGCTGGGCTGAGTGACACGCCCCCCCCACCCCCGTCAGTTCCAGTGCATGAATTTTCATGCACCGGGCCTCTAATCTTTAAAATAATGAAACACTTCATAGTGAAGCCACTGGAGGTACATTTACAGATGCAATTTCAATAAGGAGCTCAAATGAGAAAAAAAATCAAATGAAAAGAAACTGTTTTAATGCAAACCATAATGTATCCTAAATATATCAACTGAAATGACACTACTTTGCCATTAGAATAATACAGTATCTTGCCAACCTGGTTACTGGTAGAGAAGACAGCTATAGGAACATTACTCTAGCATAACTTCAGAAAAACTGTAAAACTCACCCAAAGTTATCCAGAGTCATAAATACTGGGTTATATACCTGAATCACAGTTCAATACTTTGTTCAGAAACTGCTAACATTTTTCTGTTGAAAGAATACTGTCATCTTCATTTGCAATGACAATTACTTTATGACAGGTGAAAACACATCAAAATTTAATTGTGAAAATATACTCAAATGAAAACTTTAACACATGATACATTCAAATTAAGCAAACTGCTTGTTTTCTAAGTCAATACAGCCTCCAAGAAGATTTTAATTATTTCTTAAAAGAAAAAATGAGCCCTAGCCTGTTTGGCTCACTGGATAGAACGCCTGTCTGTGGGCTAAAAGGTCTCAGGTTCAATTCCGGTCAAGGGCACATGCCCAGGTTTTGGGCTCAATCCCCAGTAGGGGGCATGCAGGAGGCAGCTGATTAATGATTCTCACTCATCATTGATGTTTCTATCTCTCTCTCTCCCTTCCTCTCTGAAATCAATAAAAATACATTAAAAAAAAGAAAAAATGAATATTGGATTCACTTCCTTTTTTCCATTTGCTATTTTTAATTAAATTTATTGGGGTGACACTGTTTAATAACATTATATAATTTCAAGTGATCCACTCCCTTTTTTTTGTTAATTGGTAAGTAAGTTAAACCCAGCCTTGAAATTTGCTGGTTTGGGGAGAAAAAAAGACTGCAATTTAAAATTATATTCAGTTAATAAGGTAATACACTTTAAAATAAGCAATTTCTTTCCTAATGAGCTTAAAATAAATTTTATTCTCAAGAGGCAGAAATACCAACTTACCAGCTTTGTGCCTCTTTTAATTTCCTTTTGGACATCTTCAATAGAAAATCCACCAAGACTCTCATTATCAGAGTGTGATGATACCAAAGCAGATGAAAAGAGCTATAAATTACATTTAAAAAAAATTAAGGTTCATATATAAAGAAATTACAGTGAAACAGTGAATAAGATGTTAAACTTAAAAGGAAATATTCTTAAAAATTTAACTGAGTTTTTCTTTCAGAATTCAGGACTATTCATTAATATTCTTAGGGTTTCAAGTCTCTCAGTTGCTGCTGGTATACTTACCATGCACTTATGGTGTGCTGCCACCTTCTGGTTTTCAGATATTAGTAACTGTCCACATTCCTTGTCTCTATTTGACTTACAAAAGCCACATTTGCGCTGTCTCGTAGGCCCTTTTTTCTGTTCAACTGAGCTTGACATGATTTTTAAGTTGCCTTTAGAATGCCACTTTATAAGCCCCAAGAAATGCTACAGAGAATAAGAAGGGCAACAAAATGGTTAATTTCATTTAAAATCAGTGTACACATAGTCAGGTAAGTTGTTTCATGTCTTAATTAAGTTCTAATATATGCATTTTAAATGGCTTTTTAGTGATTTTAAACAAATCACTATTAAAACTTAAGATGCCTCCATAATGAACAAATATGTATTTATGTATAACCTAATGAAGTAATTCAGAAAAATCAAACTGCTCCCAAATTAGGGGATATGTGAATTAGAACTATTTCTGCATGGATAAGTAAAAAATGTACAATGTTGTGATATTAAATTCATCATCTGCTGACATAATTAATGCAACATATTTTTCATGTATAGGCAGGTGCTCCTTCAAGAAAACAAAAAATTATATATCTAAGAAAAGAGCAAAAACTACACTACACAATGCTCAGAATGAACAGAATTCTATAACTGTATAATTCCTTAAAGTTTACATATTGGTAAACAAAAAAAGAAATAAATGTACTTAATGATGATTTTGGAAAACTTATTTTTAAACTTGAATTACATTCAAGTTAAAAAATCATGTATATGTCTTTAATATGTTAATTTTCGCTATTGTATTCTATTTTTAAGTGAAGAAAAAAATAGGCTTATAACAGTATATTCAAAAATATAAACTTTAAGAATTAGTTATTTATAAAAATAACTGTATTATCTAACTCAGATTTACTCCAAAAGTCTGCTTATTAAAGTTATAAACTAAAAGTAGCA
The DNA here is from genome assembly GCF_027574615.1 of Eptesicus fuscus. Taxonomy (NCBI): domain Eukaryota; kingdom Metazoa; phylum Chordata; class Mammalia; order Chiroptera; family Vespertilionidae; genus Eptesicus; species Eptesicus fuscus. The sequence continues at coordinate 108,985,368 of NC_072473.1, forward strand.
TTCTAAATATAATAAATTTCACATTTACTTAGTAATATTGTATAAAGGTAGGAAAATATTTCTGAATGAGTCTTAAATTCAGTCAAACTATAATTATAGGTAGGATAGTCAAACAAAAAAGGGAAGAAAAGCTCTAACATATAAAGTTTCAGATTTAAATCATCAAGCTCAACACATATTCTTCAGAAGTATTAAACAAATGTAAAATCAGTTACTTGATTTGTGTAGTTTTTCCAAATCAGCAGAACTAAGCAGTTCAGGAACCAGGTTGCCACAAAATAAATCACAATGAATAAAATCTCAAATTTTTGTCTTAAAATTTACTATATTTTTCAATTTTTGATATATCTTAATATTTTCATAATACTATGTTGAAAAATAGACTCACTAACACAACATTGTAGCTTTCTGAGATGCACTTAGTCACCAAGAACAGTAACACTGGATGTCAGCAAGGTAGTAGCTACAAACCATTTAGCACTTGACAATATAAAAATGCAGATACTTAATCAAAATTTAAAGTGAAGTCACAAAGAAAGAGTTCTTATCAATTTATATCTAGATTTTTCTTTTTAACAAAACTTCAAAGGCCCTGAATGTCTCTGTGTTGATGAGTTTAACAAACTTTTAATGCCAATTTTAAATACCTTAGTCTTCCAAATGGCATAGAATGGTACTGTATTCATAGCACTGGTTATAAACTCTGAAACTGATTGAAAATAGGCAGCAAACACTTTTAAGATTAAAGGGGGAAAAAGAACATAACAAAGAAACAAAAGAAACAAAAGGGGAAGTGTGTTTGCATTTGATCAGGCAAATATGTGTTCAGTTGCTTTATCAAGAATATAGCTGCCAAAATCTTTAGAATTAACTATGCAAAACACCAAATTAATAAATAGCATCAAAATTTGCTATTTGTGTTCTAAATTAGTTTGTTTTTTTTTACTATGCAATAGCAGGCACTATGAAACCACTGTAATATATTCAGCATTTCTCCCGCTCATCCTTGGCCATTTGAAAGGATGGCACATTGTGAATCTAATTTGTACAGACATCATTAATGTGTAATTTCTATACAAAGCTAGCTAGCATAAGATAGAAAATCGGCTTAAGATAAAGAAAATTCCTAAAGTAGAAAATCACTTTTTATTCTTGAAATTAATTCTGAAAATGGTACCCTCAGAATTTTATCCATATTGAATTCTGCCTCTTTCAATTTATAAACAGGTAAATTTCTCATCCTAATTTTGAGAACCTGCTTTTCTGGCTATCAAAGACCCCAAAATTCAAGAGAAGATAGGTACATTTTATTTTGCATTCAAAGATATTTTAGTGTATTTTTTCTGTAATCAGTATAAATATAATTTGTAAAATGAACAGAAACACAAAAAAGTCACAAAACCAATAAAAAACTTTCCCCAATGTACAATGACTGAATGGATTTTTCCACTAAAATTCAAATAATGCATCTGTGCACATCTTGCTATTTTTTTTCAGCCTCCTTATAAAACATGAAGTGGAGATCATCATGGAAACAATGAGTCCTAGCAAAAATATCTTTATCATAAAAATACAGATTTTTACCTAATGCTGTCACATTTATGGTCTTCCAGTTAAGGAGAATAAGGGCATTCCAAGGACCAATATTAAGGGGTTCATAATAATTCACACAGCTATATGGCATTTTAATTTTAGTTTAAAATGTTTTTCAGGGCATGCAAAGATCAAAGTTTGATGCCTTCACCCAACAATGAAACCTTTTCCATTAAAGAAACATAACATTATAGGCAATGTTATAAAGCAGAAATAAAGAGGCAAAGATAATAGCAGTGAAAAACAATTTAAATGTCTGAAAAATATAAAAGCACGATTAGTTAAGCTGAAACAACCAATGCATTTCTGATTTTCCAAGATGCTGTGAAACACCAAGGTAGAAATAAACTGAAACATCAAGGAGAGCATTCAAGAGCTAACTCGAGAGCACATTCAATGTCTGGTATCTGAAAGACCATTTTCACAGAAAAACAAACAAAAACTGCAGTACCAGAAGATCAAACAATTCTACACTCAAGCCAGTTGAAATATACAGATTAAAATATATAAATGTGATCCCCACAAAAGCAGTATTTATGTCAGGAAAGTTACAGTGAAGAGAAATAAACGAATAAGAAATGAACCGGAAGGGCACCTGAATTTGGTTGCACGATATTACATGCTTCGCACTGCTTCTTGCGGTTATTCAAAAGGAAACTGAAGGAATTTTCCAGTTGTTTCAAACCCAAGGGTAGAGAAAGAATTTGATCTGTATGAATAAGACCTGATATTAAGTCCATAAGCCGATGAAAAGAAAGGGTTTTTCAATTACTAAAGGATTTTTCAACTTCCACACAGAATAACGAAACGAAGAAATTTCAAAAGAACGCCGTGCTGTTCGTGCATATAATAAAGGATAGTACCCATAACGTACCGGATCCTCTCCGTTATTTATTCAATACACACTAGGCTCCAAGATCTCCCTCTAATCTAGCGCTAGATAAACTCGCAAAACTATCTTCTTCTAAAGCACTTTAGCAGGTTCCTTTCTGTCGTAAAGTCAGGGTCCCCTAACTGTCCTTTTCCAATCCACCGGAATCCAGGAAAATATCATCCTACCACTTTCCTTAACCCTCCTCTCCTAGGAGTTCGCCCTCTAAGTCTTGGTTTCATCCCTAATCCCCCACCCCGGAGTTTTTCCTCTTTCTGTAAGGCTAACCTTCTTGCCATCCTAACAATTCTTCCTCTTACTCTTCCCAAACTGGGAGTCTCCCTCCTTCCCAAATATGTACTAAGCAATGGCAAAGACTAGAAATACCCAGTATTTTTCCTCCCTAAATGTTGCGCTCCCTCCCCCGAAGTCTAGGCTTAAGCCTAACCTCTCCCTTAGCTTCTCCAAATTACTTTTCTCAGCAGCCTCCAAGCCAAGCGCCTTCAATGAGCGGCGCTTCTGGGGTCCCCGACAATAAAGCGAGACCACCAAGAGTCCCCCTTAACAACGGGCAGGGGCGGCGGCCTGGCTACCGCCATCCTCCTTGTCTTCTCCCGCCAGGCGTAGAATGGGGGGCCCCCGGGTACTGTGGGGACTCACCGGCGGGGCCCAGAGGCGAACGGCAGGGGAGAAGCGCCAATGAGGGGAAAGAGAAAGAAGTCGGTCTCGGTTCTCCAGCAGCGCCTCAGAGCGGGGCTCTGTCGCCGGAGGTTGTTTCCTTTCATTCGAGGAGACGAGCTCGCAGAGTGCCCTTACGTCGCTCCCCCCAGCACGCAACGACTCAAAGGGCGTTATACGCCTGAACGCGCCGCGGGTTCTGATTGGCTGTAGTGAAGGGACAACTGAAGCCGCAGAACCACAGCGCATGTGCAGACACCGCCCCCAGTTAGGAGCTGGGCAACAGGCCCCGCCTCCTGCTCGCGCGCGCGTACCTTCTATTCTCCGGTCCATCGCTCAGCCAAGTGTTTGGGGGCAGGATCCAACGAGACAGAGAAAGAGATTCAAAGCTGTAACTGTGGGTTGGGCGAAGAAGAAGCAGGGTTAGGACCAGAAACCATTGGGTAGGGACCCTGGGTAACCAGTTTTCAACAGTGATTCATATGGGTAGGCCTTATCCCTTGCACTTGTTCACCGAGGCCTTTTCACATCCATTATTTCATTGTACTCTCATGGCATCACTTTGAGGTCCTCCGTTCTCGCATTTTACTGCCAGGAAAGACTGAGAAGCTGGTAGTGGAGTCTGCCTCAATTTCAATCCTTGGGTGAATCATTTTAATCTCTGTACCTTAATTTTCTGTCTTTAAAATGGGGATAAAATATAGTATCTAAAGGGTTTATTGTGAGGAAGAAATGAAATAATGCAAGTGTGTATTAACGTCCCTGGCATATAATAGGCCCTCTATAAATGCTGACATTATCATAATCAGAAAAGATAAGTGGTTTGTTTTGTTTTGTTTTGTTTTTGTGTGTGTGGTTTTTTTTTTACAACTCACACAGGTAAATCAGACATTTAAACGAACACTTACCTCTTTGATGTATGAAGAAAGGATGCTTGGGTTTGAATCCCAGCTCCCCCACTCTAGCTCTAGGACCTTGATCACGGTGCATTTCTTCTCTCTCCCTCAATTTCAACAAGTCCAAATCTCCTAAGGTTGTAATGAGAAATTAGAGAAATGAGTTAACATATGTAAATTACATAGAATAATACTTGGGCATACAGTATGCTCTATATAAGGGTCAGCTTATATTATTTTCTACTTGGCTCACTAGTGCTAGCTCGTGGTTTAAGAGGGCTGGGGGGGGGAGCCCTAACAAACAAATGAAAATTTAAAGATGCCCTTTAAGTAGCTACTTTTCCTGACAGAAGGGGAGGCAGTGGCTTTCCATTGCTTTGATACAATGTTGTTTCATTCTTCATATTTCCCCCTGCAATGTCAGCCTTAAATTGTAATCCTTTTTTTTTAAAAATATATTTTATTGATTTTTTACAGAGAGGAAGGGAGAGGGATAGAAAGCTAGAAACATCGATGAGAGAGAAACATCAATCAGCTGCCTCCTGCACACCCCCTACTGGGGATGTGCCCGCAACCAAGGTACATGCCCTTGACCGGAATCGAACCTGGGACCTTTCAGTCCGCAGGCCGACGCTCTATCCACTGAGCCAAACCGGTTTTGGCTAAATTGTAATCCTTAAGGAAATAGTAAACACATTGGGGTAACATTGTATCCCATACAAGCAGGTACCATATTAGCAGTCATTTAACTGCATGGTACCCTTACCCCTTTCACCCAGGCCCTGTACCATGAAAGGGAGTGGCTTGAGATTTACCAAGACGCAGAATGTATATCCAAACATTTACAGTGTATTTGAAAACAAGTCCTTGAGTATAATTTTCTACCAGCTTTACACACTTACTGATGTCAAAATGAGACTGATGATTGTGTCAGTAACAAAATGTAGTGCCTATCCACTTTTGTTTTTTTTAGATTTTTCCCAACACTCCCACATTTTGCTATCTTTTATTCATTCTATCATCCATGCATTCATTTCAACAAAATTTGATTCAATAAACATCTGCAAAACTAATTTCCAAACACAAGAGAGACATAGATTGACTCCTGACCTTGAGCTCATGGTCTATAAAGGCAGACAGAAAAACAAATACACAGTATGATGTGATAAATGTTATATTAGAGATGTGTGCCTGGTGTAGACATCCTCTGCCTATTATGTACAAAGCACTATGCTAAGGTACAACACAACAGTGAATAAGACACAGCCTTTGCCCTCACCTCTTTACAGTCTAACAAGGAAAAGACAAATAGCTATCAAAGGAGATGGACTGTGGTAAGTGCCTTAAAAGTTGGAAACCCCAAATTTTTAGTTTCAGACCCCAAGTCTGGTAGCCAGTTCCAATTAGCACAACTGATAGATGCAGCCTGTTATTTCAAGGGCTACAGAAAGGAGTCAGATTGTGATAACAGGCTCTTAACAATGCCTGAGGATATAGCATAGGAACTCTTAATCTCTTACTGATCTACCACTACACTTCCACCAACGCTCTTCCTGCCTTTTCTTCAAGCTCTAGATACCACTTACTGTACCTCATTCTCAGCAAAGGCCTAACTTCCTAACTGAGTAGGGCCTTCTGAGCTAAGCAATATCTTCTACACCCATCCTTTTTTGCTTCCTTCAAGACTCACAGAAAGAATTGTCCTTCTGATTTTTAAAGCTAAAGCTGTGGTTTTAATCACATCTCTTCTGTGCTCTGGAAGAACTGATTTTCTACTTATTCCTTGCTCCAGCAGCATCAATTGCCTGGCTCTCGTTTGCTTTTAAACACATAGGATTCCTCTACCTTCACTGCCAGACTGTGTTCTTTGCTTCCAATTGCTCTCTGATCACTCATTCAGCAGGCATTTGCAGATATTTTTTATATGCCAGGTATTATGCCAGACATTGGGGATTTGAAAAGGAATAAGACAGTTCCTGCCTTCAAGGAAATCTCAGTCTGAGGAAGGAAATCAGGTATTTCTAATGAGGAAGAAAACAGAATTTCAGTACAATAGGTAAAATGCTATAATAGAATTACGTACCACAAAGATTGATGAACTTGGTCCAGAGGAGGAGGAAATACATCCCTAGAGAAGAAATGCTTTGAGTTGGGTCTTGCAGGAGAGGTCCAGGTCCCACAAACTCTAGATTTCATCTCTACCTTTGCACAACATTTCTCTACCTTCATTCTTTTTTTTTTCCTTTCTTTTCTACCTTCATTCTTGACATCTCTGTTACACTGAACACTTTTTAGCTATGTCCTTGTTCTTAAACTTTCACCTACCTCAGTTCCTAACAAGGACTCTAACCCTGGCTCTCAGGTTGCTATTTTAGTCTCTTGTAGGTTTCCCTTCTCACTTTATAATACTGGCTTTGCCTTAGAGGAGTTTTAGACCTTCAGGTGGTCTATTGTTATTCCACCCCAGGGGTTCTTAAACTGTGGAAGTGAGAATTACTTGAGGAGCTTGTTAAACATACAGATTTTTGCATTCCCCTCCCCCAATTTGAAGGTCTAGGTGCAGGAATCTGTCTTCTCAAACTGCCTAGCTATTCTGATTTAGACTGTTGAGGACCACACATTAATAAACTGCTCTCAAGCCCTAGCCGGTTTGGCTCAGTGGATAGAGCGTCAGCCTGTGGACTGAAGGGTTCCGGCCAAGGGCACATGGCCGGGTTGTGGGAGGAAGCTGATCAATGATTCTCTCTCATCATTGATGTTTCTATCTCTCCTTCTCCCCTCCTCTCTGAAACCAATTAAAAAAAAAACATAAAAAAAAGAAACTGCCCTCCATTCTTTTTTTGTAGAGATTTATCAATTATACAATCTCGACTTCACTATAACCTGTAGACAACTGCTTAGCAACTGTATCTGCTCTGCTTAGATCAGCCTGTCCTTGAGCTTAAATAACTAAGACCAGTACAAGCAAATTCATTCTCTCCAGCAACTAAAAAGTAATTCCTTTTCCCATCTTCAGTGTTTCCATGTTAAATGCTGCTAGAATTTCTGCTTCTGCTTAAAGCAAAGGCTAAACCCACCCACATGCCTATGACCTCCCTTCTGGCTGTAATCAACAGCAGTGGATCATTCATTCATTCATCAAGTACATTTTGATCACTTATTATGATAGATAAAAATGGACAAGGTCCAACTTGATGTAGCAGCAGAGACAGACCTTAATCAAGTTATCACATAAACAAATATAAAATTACAATTGTGACTAGTGCAAAAACAAATACTGTAAATGGCATTTAAATGGAACCAAAGTTTATTTGCATTTTATACTTTGGGCACATTAAAAACAAAGAATAAGAAATATTAAATGTGGGTGGATTAAGCATTTTAAATGTTTCTGTGAAAAATAAAATAAAGTTGCCCTAGCTGGTTTGACTCAGTGTGTGGACAGAAGGGTCCTGGGTTCAATTCCAGTCAAGGGCACACGCCCAGGTTGCAGGCTCAATCCCCAATAGGGGTCATTCAGGAGGCAGCCAATCGATGATTCTCTCTCATCATCGATGCTTCTATCTCTCTCTCCCCCCTCCAAATCAATAAAAACATCCTATCTAATAAAAGGATAATACGCAAATTAACCATCACTCCGCTACACCCACAAGCCATGCCCACCAGCCAATCAGGAGCAAGTATGCAAATTAACCCCAACCAAGATGGCTACGGCCACGGAGCGAGCAGCCACGGAGCTGGAGAGAGCAGGAGGCTTGAGTTGCCCCCGGCAATGGAGGAAGCCAAGCTTTCTGCACATCCTGGCGGGCCCAGGCCTCCACTCAAGGCTACAAAGTTTCAACTATAGAAGATAAATAAATCCCAACAAAAATGGCTGCAGCCATGGAGCGAGCAGGAGGCTTGGCTCCACTCCAGGCTACAAAGTTTCAATTATAGAAGATAAATAAATCCCAGATACCAGGGCCTCCACTTGGGTCGCCAGGGGACGTGGCCGGCCTGCAAACCACCACAGGTCCCTCACCCAGGTCGCCCCACGCTCCAAGGGAACCCCCACCCTGATCCGGGACACTCTTCAGGGCAAACCAGCTGGCCCCCACCCATGCACCAGGCCTCTATCTTATCTAATAAAAGAGTAATATGCAAATTGACTGTCACTCCAACACACAAGATGGCTGCCCCTATGTGGTCAAAGATCCTGCTACCATGTGGACACAAGTTGGCCAGCAGGGGAGGGCAGTTGTGGGCGATCAGGCCAGCAGGGGAGGGCAGTTGGGAGGGACCAGGCCTGCAAGGGAGGGCAGTTGGGGGTGATCAAGCCTGCAGGGGAGGGCAGTTAGGGGTGACCAGGCTGGCAGAGGAGGGAAGTTGAGGGCGACCGGGCCTGCAGGGAAGGACAGTTGGGGGGGACCCAGGCCTGCAGGGGAGAGCAGTTGGGGGGGACCAGGCCTGCAGAGGAGGGCAGTTAGGGGCAAACAGGCTGGCAGGGGAGCAGTTACGCATCAATCAGGCTGGCAGGGGAGTGGTTAGGGGGTGATCAGGTTGGCAGGCAGAAGCAGTTAGGGGCAATCAGGAAGGCAGGCAGGTGAGCAGTTGGGAGCCAGCAGTCCTGGATTGTGAGAGGGATGTCTGACTGCCCGTTTAGGCCCGATCCTATCGGGCAGTCGGACATCCCTTGAGGGGTCCCAGATTGGAGAGGGTGTAGGCTGGGCTGAGGGACACACAACCCTGTGCATGAATTTTGTGCACCGGGCCTCTAGTATTAAAATAAATAATAAAATAAAATAAAATAAAATTCTATCTATTAGTGAGAGATGCTGCATAAGAGTCTGAAGACCTGGGCTTGTCCTTCCACCAACTAGCAGAGTGAACTTGGGCTATTCATTTGAATTCTTTGAGCCTTTGTTTACATATCAGTCAAATGAGATTAACATTCCTAGCAAATTTGTTTTGGGGCACAAGAACAGAGAATTACATATGTGAATGTTCTTGCCCCAATAACTAGGAAGGACATATTATTTTTGCATATCTCTTATAGATCTACCTCATAATGTTGGCTGTTGGTCCCTATGCTCTTCTACTTAGTTCATGGTTGTTTTTTATTTTTTAACTTCCACTTATTGTATTGGTGAGGTTTCATAAAATTCTTAACTCTGTCCAACCTATGGAACTACTCGGATACCTAATTGAGGAGCTGGGAGCCTTGGTGGACTTTGTTGTTGATATCTCTTCCTTGTTCAGCAATTTGAAGCTAGGTATGATACAGGAACTGCCCAGGAAACACAACTGTGGTAGGGGAAATGCCTTAGAGATACATGAACATTTCTAAAATGCTGTTTGTTGAATGTTGAGTAAACAAAGAAACTGAACTCAATATTGATGGCAATATTGGCAAAATAATTAAACTTTATAATGCTGATGCTTGCAAAATAATAAGAGTTAACTGACTTTGGACAATGTACCAGGCACCCTGCTAAGTACATTATGTGCATTATCTTATTCAATCTGTACAACAGCCCTGAGCAGGGAATATTATTAGTACAGTTTTTACAGACTCTTGAACAATTAAGTAACTTGCCCAAGGTCACACAGCTAGGAAGAGGAAGAACCTTGCGTCAAATCTACATTTGTTTTGATCCCATTAGTCAAGCTCTTTATCACTGTGACCCTTATTCATTTGTCTTTGTGTTTATTATCTCTCCTCATCAGGGCAGGGGCTTTGTTTTGTCTTTTTCACTGCTGTATACCCAACCCAGAGAACTCTGTACTTGTCCTATAGTAGGTACTCAAAAATATTAACAGGCCTTGGAGAATGGGGAAGAGAAAGTAATGAAGAATAGGAGAAGTAGAATTGGAATGGAATGAAATCATCTCATGAATTTGTTAATAATACAGTAACCCAAGCCCTACCACAGTAATTCTGGCATACATGTGAAATGGGGCCCAGCAACTATATTTTTAATAAGTTCCCCAGGTAAGACTGTGACATACAAAAAATGTTTGAGAACCACTAACCTGCAGCTATCAAGTTGAAAACAAGAAAAAAAACTTATCACTTGTGCATTTTATAAGTTATATCTGAGTGCTTGAGAGACTTCATTTTGGTCAATGCCATTCTTAGACGTATATTTTAGTGAGGGGACTTGCTTATCACTGGCTTTGCCATTGGGTAATCTTGATCATCTTTGTTCTTTTTGGCTGTTAGTTAAATAAATGTAGACAGATCTACACTAATCATAAATGTCATGATAATAAGTCTGAAAACTAGATGAATTAAATATAGATTTGTTGGGTGCAAATATTTACAATGAGATATAATCTACAGTGGAAGGCAAAAACCAAATGGCCTAGACACAAATCCTGGTTTCAAGTTAACTTCTCAATGCTTTAATTTCCTCATCTGTAAACTGAGGATGATGGAAGTACATTTTCAAGGATTTTTTTGTTGTCATTGTTCTTTTTTTTTTTTCTTCTTGCCCCAGATTCTGAGTTCCTCAAGGGAAGAAATTGTAATTTTTCTTATTTATTTTAATATAGTTAACATACAATATTGTACTAATTTTAGGTATAGATGTGATTTGACATTTATTCCACTTAAGAGTAGTTATTGCCCTAGCTGGTTTGGCTCAGTGGATAAAGCAAGCATCGGCCTGTGGACTGAAGGGTCCCAGGTTCCATTCCAGTCAAGGGCACATGCCTGGGTTTCGGGCTCGATCCCCAGTAGGGGGCGTGCAGGAGGCAGTCGACCAATGATTCTCTCATCATTGATGTTTCTATCTCTCTTTCCCTCTCCCTTCCTCTCTGAAACCAATAATAAAAAATAAGTAGCTATTAATTGTTTCCAGTTTTTCTAAAAAGTGAGATAGGGACATAAGGCCTTTGTTTCTTTATTCATGCTGTTCTTGTTTCCTAAAATTCCTTTTACAACTCTTTTGGGACTAGCTAGGATATAGTGGCCTTCAAGATTCAGTTCAGGTGACAGCCTTATTCTCATAAGCTTTACTTATCCTTTCTTTCCTTTTTTAAAATCCTCACCTGAAGATATGTTTATTGATTTTGAGAGAGAGAGAGAGAGAGAGAGAGAGAGAGAGAGAGAGAGATCAGTTGGCTCCTGTATGTGCCCAACTGTGGATTGAACCGGTGCCCCAACTGGGAATTGAACCCACAACCTTTTGGTGAATGGGATAATGCTCCAACCAAATGAGCCACACAGCCAGGGCTTAATTGCCCTTTCATTGGGTGAAGCTCCCCTCTGCTTTCATACACTCTGGCCAGACCTCTCTCACCATTTAGCACCATTATTTTGAAATTATATGCACTTCTATCTCTGTCAATGGACAGTGATCTTTGGGGGAGAAGAGACCATGTTTTATTATTTTTTATACCCCAGGCACCTAGCACAGTGCCTACCCAATAAATTTTGCTGAACTTACTCAAAGGAACATGTCGGGGAGCCAATGGTTACTACTATGGGAAGACTTTATCCTCTCTAAGATTGCTGTCTTGTACTCTGGGCCTTGGCTCCTGTACCTCTCTGTTGCACTTAGTCACACAATGCAAGTTAGCACTTAATTATATACTGCATATTATTCGCTAATTGCTTCGCATGTTAATCTACCTCTTATTTCCTCTTCCCTCAGGCACAAAGAGAAGAAATTATTATAAATTGAAAGTGGATGGTCCAGATGTAAGCCACACCCAGTTGTCAGTCAACTCTGCTTATTGACTGCTGCGAGGATTGTGAATCTATTACTATTACTCTCCAGAGGCAACTGCAGATGAAAAGTTGCTAGATTTATCATGAATGACTAGAACATTACCTTCGCATAGTAGGCCCTCAGTTAAAATTTGTTGAATGAATGATTGACTTAGTAAAAAAGTAATGTGGCTAGAAATGAGGAGCTCTGACTTCTAAAATGAGATCTCTATCTCTTCATTTTAAACTTAAAAAGTCATTTTATCATCCTGGGACATACTTTTATGTTCTGAAAAATATGATGGAATCAGATTAGATGATCTTACAATTTTATTAATTTTTTTTTATATTTTATTGATTTTTTACAGAGAGGAAGAGAGAGGGATAGAGAGTTAGAAACATCGATGAGAGAGAAACATCGATCAGCTGCCTCCTGCACAACTCCTATTGAGGATGTGCCTGCAACCAAGGTACGTGCCCTTGACCGGAATCAAACCTGGGACCTTTCAGTCCGCAGGCCGACTCTCTATCCACTGAGCCAAACCGGTTAGGGCTGATCTTCCAATTTTAATATGCAATCATTCCTCCCAATATTTTGAAATTTTCACAAGAGTAAGCACAGTAAATATCTCTTACCTTCTCCACAGCACCTAGCACAGTGCTTAGTATGCAGGAGGACTTGATAAATACTTAAAAAGTCAGAACCATGACCCTCCATAGTCACTCTAAACCAATTGTTTTAAAGCACAACCAATGGACACCAAATTCTGCCATGAGACATGCCTCATCTCTAAAAATGGGAAGTGAAAGAAAAATAGGAGAAAACCTGAAAATCTTTTTGAATTGTTTCATTTCAAAACCTTCTAAACATTTATGATTTGAAATCTTAGTCTCCAGTTGACAATCAAGTAATTTAATTATTACAAATAAAAACTTGAGGGGAGTCAGAGTACAACTGCAGCTCTATCTTAGGCCCTGTTCTCTCTTCCTTGATAACCATCCACCTATTGGGATTGATAACATTAATTTTTGTCTCAAGCCAGCATATCTCCTCTGAATTCTAGGACCATGTATCCAACTGCCTATTTGAAATTGCTTAGTCATCTCAAAGGAATCTCAAACTTACTATGTCTTTATTTTTAATATACACTGAGTGGCCAGATTATGATGATCTCTGAATGCATAATAATCTGGCCACTCAGTGTATATCCTCTCTAATAATAGGCAAATATGCAAATTGACCATACCTCCGACACACCGACAAGCCACGCCCACAAGCCATGCCCACCATCCCATCAGAGCGAGTATGCAAATTAACCCAAACCAAGATGGCTGCAGTCACAGAGAGCAAGGTTTCCTAGGTAACAGAGGAATCCAAGCTTTCCACCTGCCCTAGCCAGGCCTAAGCCTCCACTCAAGCTACAAAGTTTCAATTATAGAAGATAAACAAATTCAAACAAATGGCGGCAGAATGGAGCTTGAGAGTGCAGGCCAGGGTTGCCGCCGACAACAGGGGAAGCAAAGCTTTCCGCACACCCTGGCCGGGCCCACCCGCTTAAGGCAACAAAGTTTCAATTATAACCCCAACACAAATGGCTGCCGTCCCTCGGAGGGAGCCTAGGCTTGGCTCTGCTCCAGGCTACAAAGTTTCAATTGTAGAAGGAAAATAAATTCCAGATACCAGGGCCTCTGCTTGGGTTGCCAGGGGGTGTGGCCGGCCTGCAAACCACCACAGGCCCCTCGCTCAGGCCGCCCTACACCCCAAGGGAACCCGCACCTGATCCGGGATGCCCTTCAGGGCAAACCAACTGGCCCCCACCCCTGTACCAGGCCTCTATTCTATCTAATAAAAGAGTACTATACAGATTGATCATCACTGCAACACACAATATAGCTGCCCCCATGTGGTCAAAGATCCTGCCCCCATGTGGACACAAGATGGCCACCACAAGATGGCCAGCAGGAGAGGGCAATTGGGAGGCACCTGGCCTGCAAGGGAGGGCAGTTGAGAGGAACCAAGCCTGCAAGGGAGGGCAGTTGGAGGTGATCAACCCTGCAGGAGAGGGCAGTTAGGGGTGACCAGGCCGGCAGAGGAGGGAAGTTGGGGGCAAACAGGCTGGCAGCAGAGTGGTTAGGGGGTGATCAGGCTGGCAGGCAGAAGCGGTTAGGGGCAATCAGGAAGGCAGGTAGGCAAGCAGTTGGGAGCCAGCAGTCCTGGATTGTGAGAGGGATGTCCGACTGCCCGTTTAGGCCCGATCCACCGGGATCGGGCCTAAACGGGCAGTCGGACATCCCTCGAGGGGTCCCAGATTGGAGAGGGTACAGGCTGGGCTGAGGGACAACCCCCCTCCGTGCATGAATTTCGTGCACCGGGCCTCTAGTACTATATAATAAAAGGTTAATATGCAAATTGTCCCCTTGACCAGGAGTTCAACCAGCAGGCAGGCCGGCCAACTGCCCATGTCCCCCTCCTCCTGGCCAGGCTGGCCGGACCCCACCCATGCACGAATTCATGCACCAGGCCTCTAATACACACACACACACACACACACACACACACACACACACACATATATATATATATATATATATATATATATATATATATATATAGAGAGAGAGAGAGAGAGAGAGAGAGAGAGAGAGAGAGAGGAGAGAGGCCAGATTATTATGCGTTCAGAGATCATAATAATCTGGCCACTCAGTGTATATTTTTATTGATTTCAGCGAGGGAGAGAGAGAATCACTGATTGGCTGCCTCCTGCATACCTCTTACTGGAGATTGAGTCAGCAACCCAGGCATGTGCCCTTGACTGGAATCAAACTTGGATGTTTCAGTCCCCGGGATGCTCTACCCACTGAGCCAAAACGGTTAGGGCAAACTTACTATGTCTTAAACAGAACTCAGGATCTTCTCCTTATACACCTGGCACTGGCCCATTGTTTGCTAAGTCACTGAATGGCACCTCTAACCCCCCCAGTTCTGCAGGTCAGAGATCAAGGAGTCATCCTTGACACCACCCTCTATTTCACTTTCCCAATCATCTTCACTCTACCATTAATCGTGGCAAGTTTGCCACCTAATTATTTCTAAAATCAGTCCACTTTTCATTATTTCCACCGTCTCTATCATCTCTAATCTGGACCCTCTACTAGCTTACTGATTTGCCTATATGATTAAATTTTCCCCCTCCTTCAATCTAGTCTCTACACTCCTGCAAATGTCATCAATTCATTTATTCATCAAAAATATTTATTGAGTGCCTATGATGTGCCAAGCACAGAGGATACAGCAGTGAACAAAACAAACAAAAATCCCTATTTCATGAAGTTTACAGTTTAGTAAGAGAAACACACTAAAAATAATATGTAAAATAATAGTATGGGAGATTTACTTGCAGCATGATGAATTAAGGATGTTAACAAATCTTCTCCCCCAAAAGCAGCTGTAAAACTGGACAAAATTGTCAAAAACAAACCTTCCAGAGGTCTGGAAAGTTACCATAGACATAAGAGGGTGACCAATTATCCTTATTTCCTCGGTACTGTCCCAGTGTTATTAGTCGAAACCCTGTATCTCAGAAAACTCCTTTCATGTTTTGGGGGAAAGTACAAAACCCATAATGTGGCTCCAAAAACAGGGGCTGAATACAATGCTGTTTTTAGTGTCCAATGGATATGACATTATCCATTGCTGTTAATCCTGACCACTGATGTTGGAAACCATGATTTGCAATTCACAATAATAGATCACCTATTGTTGCATCACGTAGTGGGGGGCTACTTTAAGTTTGTAGCTTAAGTGCATTGCAATCATGATTTGTAACATTCTATCTCTAACTTTGCCTATGGATTAATTGTTGTGATTTGTATAGAGATAGTGCTACATTAATTTTTAGCATTATGAATATTGTGAGTATGTGTTCTAAGTGTTCAGATAAAGAAAATGAAAACGATTACACTACCAAGCATAGCCTGACCCAGAAATCACACACAAAAAAGAAAGCTAAATGACCTTGTTATTTTGATGACAGATGGAAGGACACATATAACTGGATTAGGCAAGTAAGCAATCAAAACAGAACATACTGACCAATAAACTGAAAAGAATTTGGAATTGGGCCTGGCAGAGAAGGGGATGTGAAAGCACATATGGAGACTGACTTTCACAAGGACAGGATGAGAAAGATAAGTGCTTGTTAATGAATAAAGCTTTTGGTCTTCCAAAAGACACTAATGTTCACATGGATTTGGTGGCCACTCATTTAGCCTTGACATATCACATGAACAAGCATGCATTATTGTATGATTCTCTTGAATGCCCTTTGAAAAAGTTGCATTTCCTGATTCAGACTTTGCAACTGAAATGTTCTGTTGGTGAACAAAAGGGGAAATTTTGTTAGAAGATGTGTTGGTCTTTACAATGTAGAGATGATTCTATCAGATCTTACCAAGGGTCATGCCTTCTACAGTATATTAAGTGATATGTCAAATACAGAAACTGAAAAATGTTCCCCCTAGCTTTTAGGTATTTTGATTTGAAAAGTAGAATTTCAAATCATCTTCTCCATTTCAATGATTATAATGAAACTGTAAAAAATATAGAAGTTTGTTGAAATGCAGTCTAACTTTGCTATCTGCATATTCAGCAGACAGTACCAATGCAAATTTTGGAAATCAGACAGTTTTAGAACTGAAAATAAAATGTCACCAGAAAAGGCAGTCAATTAAATATGACTTTCTCAAATTCTTATGAAGACTCTAACTTATTTGGAATCCAATTTTGATTTTATAATTTCAAGTTACCTCTGTGCTTGACCCATTTTCCCTGAGAAAAAGAGGGTTAACATGATGGCAACCAATATACTTCAGGATGTTTAAAAATGATGGACATTTTATGTATGTACTAGAGGCCCAGTGCATGAAAATTCGTACACTGGAGGGGGAGGGTCCCTCAGCCCAGCCTGCACCCTCTCATAGTCTGGGAGCCCTCAGGGGCAGGAAGTGACCCAGAGATCAGGGGAAGGCAACTCTCCATCACATCTCTGCTGCTGCCACTGCTGGCAGTGTAAGCCTTAGCCGGCCCTGGTTACCTGAGCCTCAGGTGGCCCTGGGCAGTTGGGGGGCTGAGGGGACTGGGGGACTCTGGAGGCAGGCGTGCACCTGCCGTCCTGGCAGGGCTAAGGGGACTGGGAGCTGCCATCTTGTGGCTGTGGGCACTGCCATCTTTGAGGGTATGACAGTCAATTAGTATATTCCCTCCTTAATGGCTGTGGGCATCACCATCTTTGAGGGTTGGGCAGTCAATTAGCATGTTCCCTCTTTATTAGACAGGATTATTAGATAGGATGTATGTATGCACATACGTATTTATGTGTTTGTTTATTTATTTATTTTAATCCTTACCCAAGGACATGTTCATTGATTTTTTTAAGGATAGGAGAAAGAAAGAGAGAGAGAGAGAGAGAGAGAGAGAGAGAGAGAGAGAGAGAGAGAGAGAGAGATTTGAGAGAAAAACATTGATTAGTTGTCTCCCATACTGGCCCCAACCGAGGGATTGAACCCGCAACCTAGGTATGTACCCTGACCAGGAATCTAACATGTGACCTTTTGGTATATGGGATGATGCTCCTACCAACTTAGACACAAAAGCCAGGGAAAATTATGGACATTTTAGACATGGATAAGCCTATATGATGAATTTATAGGTACAAATGACCTGATTAGTAAACAGCTCGTTTCCCAAAGGTAGCTTGACGATACAAAGTGAATGTACATTTTTGGAGAGCTAGAAACTAATCCCTACAACTCTGAAAAACAGATGTTTTTAGTAAAATCTAGGTATTCTATGTCCAACACTTTTGTTGAGAGGAATATTTTAGATCTTAGATTTAAGTTTTGGTCAATTTTTGGCTAATTTTCGTATATGGTGGAAGGTAGGATTTCAACTTCTTTCTTTTGCATGTGGATATCTATTTGTCCCAACACCATTTGTTGAAAACACCGTTCTTTCCCCATTCTTGGTGCCCTTGTTGAAAATCAATTGACTGTAAATGTGAGATGTTATTTCTATACTCTCAATACTCTTCCATTGATCAGTATGTTTATCATTATGTCAATACCACACTGTTTTGATTATTATAGCTTTGAGGTAAGTTTTGAAATTAGCAAATGTGAATCTTTAAAGTTTGTTCTTCTTTTGCAAGGTTGTTTTGGCTATTCTGGGTCCTTTGAATTTATAGATAAATAAAAGAGAAAAATGCTAATTGACCGTACCTTTGCTACGCCCACAGCCAATCAGAGCAAGTATGCAAATTAACCCAACAAAGATGGTGGAGGGAAGGAGGAGTGAAGACTGAAGACAGCATAGAGGGAAGAGGGAGGGAAAGTGGAAAGCAAGGCGGCTGCTGGAGGGAAAGCGCTGGTGGCACGTGTGGGGTGGGGCAGGGCGTGCAGCAGCGCCAGCGCACTCGGCCGCAGAGGCAGCGGCGGTGGAGGCCACGGGCTCAGTGGGGCGGGCGGGACGGGCGGGGCATGCCCCACATGTCCCGCCCTGCCCCACCTGCCGAAACAGGAGAGGTGGCAGTGGCGGGAGGGAAGCTTGCCGGAAGTCTTGCAGGAATAGTCCTGCAACGGGTCCCTAGTTTACAGATAAATCTTAGGATCAGCTTGTCAAATTTGGCAACAAAGCCAGCTGGAAGTTTGATGAAGGATTGTGTTGAATCTGTAGATCAATTTGGGGAGTATTGTCATTTTAACAATATTAATTCTTCTGATCTATAAATATGAGATGATTTTTAATATTTTAGGTCTTTAATTTTTCAACAATATTCTGTAGTTTTCAGTGTACAAGTCAGCATTTCTTTTGTTAAATTTATTTCTAAGTGTTTTATTCTTCTTGATGCTATTATTAATGGAGTAATTTTCTTAATTTTATTTTTGACTTGTTCATTGCTAGTATGTAGAAATACAAATAATTTTTATATATTGGTCCTGTGTCTACAACTGTACTGAACTCATTTATTAATTCTTGTAGATTATCAGTGTATTCCTTAGGATTTTCCATATACAAGATCATGTTAACTGCAAATATAGTTTCATTTACAATTTGAAAATTCTCTCCACCCCTTTTTTTCTTGCCAAAGTCCTGGTTAGAACTGACAGTATGATGTTGAATAGAAGAGATATGGTTTGGAGACACAAACTTGCAACTGGTAGATAAATAAGTCCTAGAGCTCTAATGCAGAGTAAAGTGAATGCAGACAGTAATTTTGTATTATAATTGTCTAACTTGCTAAGAGACTAAAACTTAATTATTCCCACCACAAAAAATGATAATTATGTGATGTGATAGAAGTGCTGACTATTGCTTACAATGGCAATCATATTACAATATATAAATGTATCAAATCAACATGTTGCACACCTTAAATTTACACAATGTTATATGTTAATATATTTCAATTTTTAAAAATGTTGAGTTGAAGTGATGAGAACAGACATCCATGTTACATTCCTGATCTTAGGGGTAAAGCTTTTAATCTTTCACCATTAAATATGATGTTAATTGTGGGTTTTGCACAGATTGCCCTTCATCAGGTTGACAAAGTTTCCTTCAATTGTTAGTTTGTTGAATGTTTTTATCTTTAAGGGATGAGTGAATTTTGTCTAAAACTTTCTCTGTATCTAATGAGATCATCATGTGAGTTTTAGCCTTTATTGATAGAGTATATTATATTAATTGATTCAGCGATGTTAAAACAATCTTGTGATTCTGGAATGAATCGCCCTTGGTTGTGGAGTATAATCCATTTTACATCTTGCTGGATTTGGTTTGTCAGTATTTGGTTGGGGATTTTTGTTTCTGTTTACATAAGAGACATTGGTCTTTAGTTTTCTTTACTTGCTATGTTATTGTCTGATTTTGGTGTCACAGTAATACTGGCCTTATATAATGACTTACAAAGTGTTCCTTCCTCTTCTATTTTTTGGAAGAGTTTGTGAAAAATTGCTATTAACTCTTTTTAAAATATTTGGTAGAATCCACCAGTGAAGCCTTTTGGTCCTGAGTTTTTCTTTGTGTGTGGTTTTAACATTATTAATTCAGTCTTTTTCCTTATCATAGGTCTATTACGATTTTTCTATTTTTCTCTTCTGTCAGTTATGGTAGTTTTTGTCTTTCTAGTAATTTGTCCATTTTATCTAAGTTACCTAATTTGTTGGTATACAGTTGTTCACTGTATACACTTGTAATCTTTTTTATTTCTGCAAAGTTTGTAGTAATTCCTCTCTTTCATTCTTGTTTTTAGTAAATTGAGCCTTCTCTCTTTTTTTTCTTGGTCAGTCTAGTTAAATGTTTTTCAATTTTCTTGATGTTTACAAAGAACCACCTTTAAATAAATATAAAGACAAATTAAAAAAAGAAAGAAAACAACACCGTTGGTTTCATTGATTTTTCTCTATTCTTTTTGTATTCTCTACTACATTAATTTCCATTCTAATCTTCATTTTTTCTTTCTAATTGCTTTGGGTTTAATTTTTCATCATTTCTAGTTTCTAAAGGTGAAAGTTTAGGTTATTGACTTGAATATTTTTTAATGTAGGTGTTTACAGTTATAAATTTTCCTCTAAACACTACTTTATCTGCATCCCATCCATTTTGATATGCTATGTCTACATTTTCATTTATCTCAAAATATTCTGTAGTTTCCTTTGTGATTTATTTTTTGGCCCATTGTTTATTTAGGGAGATGGGGTTATATTTGTGAATTTACCAATTTCTTTGTGTTATTAATTTCTAATTTCACTTCATTGTGATCACAGAACATAATTTGTGTGGTTTCAATTCTCTTAAATGTGTTGAGTTTGT
Organism: Eptesicus fuscus; assembly: GCF_027574615.1. Lineage (NCBI taxonomy): Eukaryota > Metazoa > Chordata > Mammalia > Chiroptera > Vespertilionidae > Eptesicus > Eptesicus fuscus. Next base: position 109,005,968 of record NC_072473.1, read on the forward strand.
TTTATTGCCTATCATATGGTCTATCCTAGAGAGCGTTCCATGTGCACTTGAGAAGAATATATATTCTGCTTTTGTTTTGTGGAGTGTCCTTCCTCCCTCCCTCCCTCCCTCCCTCCTTCCCTCCCTCCCTTCCTTCCATCTATCATCTATCTATCTCCTTTTGATCTTCTGCATAGTTTTTATTCATTATCAAAAGTGAGACATTGAAGTCTTCAACTATTATTGTTGAATTGTCTCATTTCTCCCTTCACTTATGTCAGTTTTTGCTTCATGTATTTTGGGGCTCTGTTGTAGATATGTATATCTTTATAATTGGTATTTGTCTTGGTGGATTGACTCTTGTCAATATATAATGTACTTCCTTGTGTCTATAATGATTTTTCTCTTCATGTTTTTATTATCGTTACTATTCCCATGATGTAGCTTTTTCCATCTTTTGGATTTTAAACTATTTGTGTCTTTGAATTTAAAGTGTGACTTCTCCAGTAGAGAGCATATACAATAGTCTCCCATATCCATAGTTTCACTTTCCACAGTTTCAGTTACCTTTGGTCAACTGTGGTCCAAAAATATTAAATGGAAAATTCTAGAGATGAAATATTCATAAGTTTTAAATTGCATGCCATTTTGAATAGGGTCCTACCCTGGACATGAATTATCTCTTTGACCAGTGTATTCACACTGCATACACTACCTGTCCTTTAGTCACTTGATAGCTACCTTGGTTATCAGATAGACTATTGTGGTATTGAAATTATTGCTTAAGCCAGTTTGGCTCAGTGGATAGAGCGTGGGCCTGTGGACCAAAGAGTCCTGGGTTCGATTCCAGTCAAGGGCATGTACCTTGGTTGTAGGCTCCTCCCCAGCCCGGGCCCTGGTTGGGCACATCCAGGAGGCAACCAATCGATGTGTTTCTCTCACATTGATATTTCTCTGTCTTTCTCTCTCTCTTCCACTCTTCCTAAAAACCAATAGAAAAATATCCTTGGGTGAGGATTAAAAAAACAACAAAAAACTCAAGACATTGGATAGAAATGAAATTTTCTCAGACCAGATCATAACATAATTAAAATAGAAATCATTTCCAGAAAGATAACAACAAAACTGTCACAGCTCTTACAAATTCAGCAACAGATTTCCATATAATCCATGGGTCAAAACAGAAACCAGAAAGTAAATTAGAAAATATTTTGTATAAGTTAAAATGAAAATATATCAAAATCTATGAGATGTAGCTAAAGCAGTGGTAAAAGGGGAAAATGCCTGCTTAAGTCTTTCCCCCATTTTTCTATAGAGTTGATATGTCTTTGGATAAAAGCAGGCCTTTTGTCAGTTATATTATACACAGATGTCATTTCCCACTGTACCTTGCTTTTTACTTTTTTTTTTCCTGTTTTTTTATTTTTTTTTATTTTTATTTTTTAAATATTTTTATTGAGGTATTATATGTGTACATATCTTACTATTACCCCCCCACCCCACACCCACACATGCCCTCCCCCCCCAGAGTTTTGCGTCCATTGTTTATGCTTATATGCATGCATACAAGTCCTTCGTTTGATTTCAAAACTCCCCCACCTTTCCCAAACTTTCCCCCTGTACTTTGAAAGTCTGTTTGATGCTTTACTGTCTCTGTATCTATCTTTTTGTTCACCACTTTATAATGTTCTTTACTATCCCTAAATGAGTGAGATCATGTGGTATTGTTCTTTCATTGACTGGCTTATTTCACTTAGCATAATGTTCTCCAATTCCATCCAGGTTGCTGCAAATGATGAGAATTCCTTCTTTTTTATGGCAGCATAGTATTCCATTGTGTAGATGTACCACAGTTTTCCGATCCAGTCATCTGCTGATGGGCACCTAAGGATATATGCACCACTATGTTCATAGCAGCACAATTTACAATAGCTAAGATTTGGAAACAGCTTTTTACTTTCTTAATAGTGTTTCCTAACAGACAGAATTTCTTAAATGTAGTGCAGTCCAGTTTGTCAACTTTTGTTTTCATGGTTAGGGCCCTTTGATCTTTTTATTTTTATTTTTTTTATTTTATTGATTTATTACGGTGAGGAAGAGAGAGGGATAGAAAGTTAGAAACATCGATGAGAGAGAAACATCGACCAGCCGCCTCCTGCACACCCCCTACTGGGGATGTGCCCGCAACCAAGGTACATGCCCTTGACCGGAATCGAACCCGGGACCCTTCAGTCCACCCTTCAGTCCGACGCTCTATCCACTGAGCCAAACCGGTCTTGGCAGGGCCCTTTGATCTTTTAAAAGAAATCATTGCCTTTGCCAGGTCAGAAAGATATTTAATTATTTGCTTCCTGGTGGAAGTTTTGTTGATCTACTAATCTCATTTAGATCCGTAATGTGTCTCAGTTATTTTTGACTCTTTACGTTTTCATATAAATGTTGTAATCAGTGTGTCAAATTCTTTTTTGTTTTGTTTTGTTAATTCTCACCAGAGGATATTTTTCCATTGATTTTTAGAGAGAGTGGAAGGAACGGAGAGAGAAATATCAATGTGAGAGAGACACATTGATTGGTTGCCTCCTGCACATGACCAGACCTGGGGCCGAGGATTGAGTCTACAATTGAGGTATGTGCCCTTGACTGGAATTGAACCTGGGACCCTTTGGTCCGTGGGCGAATGCTCTATCCACTGAGCCAAACCAGCTAGGGCAATGTGCCAAATTCTTAATGTAATAAAACAATTTATTGGGATTTTGATTGCTATTGCATTGACTTTATGGACCAATTTGGGGAGAATAGACATTGTTACCATATTAAGTATAGTAATTCTCAAACACGGTATATCCTATTTCTATGTCTTTTAATTTTTTTTGCAATATTTTCTAGTTTTCAGTATAAAATTCTTGGGCATCTTTTGATAGATTTAATTCAAATTATTTGATGTTATTTAAAACTATTGCAAATGTTAACTTTAAATTTTTCATTTCATATTTATTTGATACTGGTTTATAGATAGATGTACACTTGATTTTTTTAAAATAAAAACTTTCTGGCAGTTTTACTAAATTTGCTTATTAATTCTAATACATTTTCTGTAGATTTTTTGGTGTAAATTCATGCTATTGTAAGTAATGACAGTTTTATTTCTTCCTCTCCTACCATATATTCTTTTTTTTAAAAAAAATATATTTTATTGATTTTTTACAGAGAGGAAGGGAGAGGGATAGAGAGTCAGAAACATCGATGAGAGAGAAACATCGATCAGCTGCCTCCTGCCCACTCCCTACTGGGGATGTGCCCGCAACCAAGGTACATGCCCTTGACTGGAATTGAACCTGGGACCCTTCAGTCTGCAGGCCGACGCTCTATCCGCTGAGCCAAACCAGTTCAGGCTGATGTGCTTTTTTAAATTGTTTTTTTAGAGAGAGAGGAAGGTAGAGGGAGGAACATCAATGTGAGAGAAACATTGGTTGGCTGCTTCCTGCATGTCCCCCTTCTGAGGATGGAGCCCAAAACGTGGGCATGTGCCCTGACCTAAAATTGAACCAGTGACCTCTTGGTGCATGGGACAATGCTCAACCAACTGAGCCATACTGGCCAGGGCTGATGAGGGCTTTTTTTTTTTTTTTTTGTAAATACAGTTTATAAGGTTAAGAGAGATTGTTTTTATTAGTAACTAGAGGCCTGGTGCACGAAATTTGTGCACTCGGGGGCGGGGGTGTCCCCCAGCCTGGCCTGTGCCCTGTCACAGTGCGGGAGCCCTGTGATCAGTCACCCCAAAGAGGTAGGCCCTGCCCACCCATCCAGGGCTTCTCGATGGATTGTCCCAAAGAGGTAGGCTGGATCCGGGACCCCCAGGACCCTCAGGCAGGCCTCGCAGCGTGGAGCCAGGAGGAGGCGGGGCCCCCAGGCAGGCTCCATGCCGCACACACAGCGTCAAGCCCACCTGCACATGCCTGCTGTTCGTGCAGCCATCTTGTGACAGCATGAAGGCATCGTGGTGTGACAACCACTTAGGCTTTTATTAGTAAGGATTTGCTAAAAATATGTTTTTAATCATGAATGAATGTTTTTAAATTACTTTTATTTTTTTCAATTGCAGTTTATATTTGATATTATTTTGTACTAATTTCAGGTATAAAAGGCAAAAGATTTATGCAATCTGAAAAGAAACCCATTCCCCCAACTCTCCCCTTCCCTCTGGCAACCATCAGTATGTTCTATGTATCAATGAGTCTGTTTCTGTTTTGTTTGCTTATATTATTCTTTAAATCATATGGTACCGTATTTTCCGGCGTATAAGACGACTGGGCGTATAGAAGATTTTCCTGGGTAAAAAAGTTGTCTTATATGCCGGAAAATACGGTATTTGTTTTTCTCTAACTGACTTATTTCACTTAGCATAATATGCTCTAGGTTCATTCATGCTGTGGCAAATGGTAAGATTTCATTCTTTTCTGTAAACTCAATTAATTCATTAATTTATTTTAATTTTTTAAATTCTCACCCAAGAATATTTTTTCTTTGATTTTCTTTTAGAGATAATGGATGGAAGGAAGGAGGGGGAAAACAAAGAGAGAAACATTGATGTGAGAGAGACACATCGATTGGTTGCCTTCCACACGCACTCAGACTGGGGTGGAGGATCGAGCCTCCCACTGAGGTATGTGCCCTTGACGAGGGATCGAACCCACGGCCCTTCTGTCCACGGGTGGAGGCTCTAACCACTGTAGCAAACCTGCTACCACTAAACTCTATTTTTATTGTTGACCCTATTACAGATGTCTTCACTTTCCCCACAAACTTTTCCCATCTCCACTCAGCCTGTGTCCCTCCTTTCTCTGGCTATCACCACACTGTTGTCTGTGTCTATGGGTTATGCAGATTTATTCTCTGGCTATTCCCTTCACTTTTTTTCATCCTCTCCCCCTCCCCCTTCACTCTCATAGCTTTTAGTCTGTTCTATGTATCCATGCTTCTATCTGGTATTTCTATTTTGTTTGTCAGTTTATTTTGCTCATTAATGTCCACATATAAGGGAAATCATATAGTATTTTTCTTTCTTATGGCCAAGTGATATTCCATTGTACATCAGTACCATAGATTTCTTATTTTACAATCTATTGATAAATGTTATATTTTTATTTTTTAATGTCATATATTAAAGATTTTTCTGTATCCATCAAGATGATGATCATAAGATTTTTCTTTAATTCTTATTTATATGGTAACTATATTTATTGATTATAGAATGTAGACTTTTACATTCCTAGAAAAATGTCACTTGTTTCTGATGCATTATCTTTGGTATATAACTCTTAATTCATTGGTAAATAGTATACTTGGGAATTTTGCATCTATGCTCATGAGAGAGATTTTCCAGTAATTTCCCTTTATTATAATCCTTGTCAGGTTTTGACAAGAAGGTTATTTTGGCCACATAAAAAGAATTTGGATGTGTTCACTCTTTTTCTATTCTCTGGAAGTAATTATGAAGATTTGCTTTTTATTTTTTCTTCCTTAGATGTCTAGAGGCATTCACTGGTACAGCCATCTAGATCCTGGGGTTTTCTTTGGGAAGGTGCTTAATAAGGTGCTTCAATTTCTATAACACACACTTTATTTAAATAATATATGTGCTATTTACTCTTTTGTTACCTTTGGTAATTTTTGTCTATTGAGCAATTTATTGTTTTAGACATGTTGTCAAATTTAATGGCCTAAAATTTTATTTATAATATTCTGATATTGTTTTTTCAAATTTAAATGATATACAGTGATGTGGGCTTTTTCATTCCCATATTGATGGTTGGTGTTTTTCCTCTTTTTTCCTTGGTTAAACTTGCTAGAGGTATATGTATCTTATTATTCTTTTTATAAAACCAACTTTTTTCTTAACTGAATTTTTTCTACTGTGTGTTAGATTTTTACTTAACCAGTTCTTATTATCTTTATTATTTCATCCTTCTACATTCTTTGGTACTTATTTGCAGTTCTTCTAGCTTCTTGAAATGGAAGTCCAGATTATTGGTTTTTGTCTTATTCTTTTTAATGTATGCATTTAAGGCTATAAATATCTTTTAAAATACTGCTTGACTGTATGAAATGTTGCATGCTCATTACCATTTAATTAAAATACTGTCTAATTTCTACTATGATTTACTAACTGATCCACTAGTTATTTCAAAATACGTTGCTTACTTCCTAAGCAATTGAGAATTTCAGCCATCTTTTTGTTATAGATTTCTAGCTTTATGACTCAATATATGTTCAATTTTGTTAAAGGTTACATTTACATTTTAGAAGAATACACACTTGAGGGGTGCTCTTCCTTCCATGAGCATGCCCACACCTTTCTTCCCTTTCTACTTCCCTCTTCCCTCTCAAGCATGTGTCTCCTAAACTCTATAGGATCCCACAAGACTTGCAACCAGGGAAGCAATGGACTGTGGCAGCTTGTCCCAGGCAAACCCCCTGAACCTGTCTCCAAGGTCCCTTTTCTCTGTCTTCCCAGTGAGCTGATAGCAGCCCCACCTTAGCTCACTTCTTTCCTGTTTCTAGGCAGCCAAAGCCACCCGCGTCTTGGCTCTCTCCTATTGCTTTTTGAACTAGGCCCTTCCTTATTTCACTGTCCCCAGCTTTAATAAGCATACCCTCATAGTCACCTGGACTCTGGTTTTGAACTCTTTCTTACAAAATTTTAAATTAAAAGAATACACACTCGAAATACCAGAGAGAAGATGGCGGCTGAATAGGCATACCTTTCTTGCACCTCCTCCCAGGGCCAGACTGGAAATACAACTAAATTGGGGAATATTCATCCAAAATTACCAACTGAGGTCTATGTGAGGAGAAGACATATCAAGGAAGGATAGAAAACACCTAGAAACTGGTAGAAAGGGCGAGGTCTCCAGAGGGGCTGACCCAGCTTCCTCAGCTACGGAAGGGTCTTTTCCCTGAGAAAATAGAGGCCCAGAACCCAGGTTGGGCTCCATAGACCAGAGTACTAGAGTCCAGAACAGTGGTCCACATAACATCCAGCTGTGAAATGCCACAGGGTTTCTGGCTGCCTAGTAGACTGGAGCAGTTCAGAGAAAAAGCCTGTTTGACTTAAACAAACAAAAAAACAAAAACGGAGCCCAGGAGTTTCATTTGAAGATACTCACCCGAGGCTTTGCTGGAAGAAGGGCAGTGCGGACTCATGGTGCCTGAGAAGAGCTTGGAGTGGGAAGAACTGGGGGGAGACATGGGAAAACAGCAGTCGGGTATCCCGCATTCGATCATAACCTCCCAAACCAAAACGGCCATTTTTCCTGAGAGGCTCTAGCCCCTCCCAGAAGCCTCGGATCAGGAAAAGGAAAAAAAAAAAAAAAACCACACACAAAAATTCGCCCTAGGTGATACAGTCCGCCCTGCCCTCATGAGCCCTGCCTGCCACACCCTGCATCTTGACCTTTGCAGAGGAGGCAGCAGCAGAGGCCAAGCCTAAGGGCTTAAACAGCCTCAGAGAACGTCAGAGACTGGATTGGGGGTGGGGCCGTCCACTCCACTATCAGGGAACCTGACTGGTGCTACCTCCTCACAGGAAAGCTGAAAGAAACTCCTGGTATCCAGCTGATCCCACTGGACTGCATATGAGGGCAGAGTAATATTCTGGGACACTCTCAGAGGAGCAGCTCTGGGATGGAGAAACACACGCAGCACTTTCCCTGAAATCTGAACAGCACCTCCCCTTCAGGGGAGACCCAGGGAGCTATGCTCCCAATGCACCTAAAGCCCTTTTAAGTAAAAAGACATTTAAGTTATTAAGATTCACAGCTGGCCGGCAGGCAAAGGTGGGCCGTTGAGGAGCCTGGGCAACCTGGGAAAATTTGCTGACCATCCCTGGGCCCATGCTGCTAACAAACTGGCCTTAGAGTGCAGATTGGCCCCTCCCACTCGCAGCCAAGTCCTGTGAAGGCAGACACAAACTGTAGATTGCTTGGAGCTTTAAACAGGTTGCTGAAAGCCAAAGGAGGACAGTTTCTGACAGTGGTTAGCACCTAAGTAGCTCCCAGGAAGCTCAGAATTACCAGACAGAAGAGTCAGCTGCAGTCATCAGAAGAGCAGGAACCAAAGGGAGCTCCCAGGAGGTACAAAACTCTGCTAGGACGAATGTCACTTCACTTTTTTCTCTTCACTTTCCCTCCATTTTTATTTATCATCTTTATCTATCTGCTTTATTAATTTGTTATCATTTTAGTCTATATTGTTTCTTTCACATATCAAATTTTTCGTTTCCCTTTTCTTGTTTCTTGAGAAAAGCCTGTAATGCTATGACTTTTCCTCTTAGGACTGCTTTCACTGGGCTGCACAGATTTGGGTTGTTGTATTCTCATTTTCATTTGCTTCAAGGATCTATTTATTTCTTCCTTGATCTCATTGTTAACCCAGTAATTCTTTAATAGCATGCTCTTTAACAGTATATTTTTGTATATTTTTCAGTTTTTTTCTTGTGATTCATTTCTACTTTTATACCATTACTAGAGGCCCGGTGCATGAAATTCGTGCACTGGGGGGAGGGGGGGTGGGGGTGTGCCCCTCAGCCCAATCTGCACCCTCTTCAATCTGGGACCCCTCAGGGGATGTCCAACTTCCAGCAGTCGGACATCCCTCTCACAATCCGGAACCGCTGGCTCCTAACCACTCACCTGCCTGCCTGCCTGATTGTCCCTAATCCCACTGCCTGCCTGCCTGCTCGCCCCTACCTTGATCTCCTGCCAGCCTGATTGCCCCTACCTTGCCCTCCCCTATCAGCCTGATCATCCCAAACTGCCTGTGCCTTGGCCCCCAGTCTGGCCTCCCTCTGGAGGCACCACCCCCATAACCCCAATGCTGCTGCCACTGCAGCTGGTTATGGATGCCTGAGCCTTGGCCTTTGTAGCCACTGAGGCTTTGTCTGGAAAGATGTCCAGAAGACAACCACTCTAATTAGCATATTACCCTTTTATTAGTATAGATTTGGGGACCATTACAACCACGCAGAACTTGAAGAAAACACATGGCCCTGGTCAGTTTGGCTTAATGGAGAGAGCATCGGCCTGTGGACTGAAGAGTCCAGGTTTGATTCTGATCAGGGGCACACATGCCTGGGTTTCGGGCTCAATCCCCAGTAGGGGGCCTGTGGGCGGCAGCTGATCAGTGATTCTTTTTTTTTTTTTAAATATATTTTATTGATTTTTCACAGAGAGGAAGGGAGAGGGATAGAGAGCTAGAAACATCGATGAGAGAGAAACATCGACCAGCTGCTTCCTGCACACCCCACACCGGGATATGTGCCAGCAACCAATGTACATGCCCTTAACCGGAATCGAACCTGGGACCTTCCAGTCCGCAGACCGACGCTCTATCCACTGAGCCAAACCGGTTTCGGCTCATCAGTGATTCTTATCATTGATGTTTCTATCTCTCTCTCCCTCTCCCTTTCTGAAATTTTGAAAATATATATTTTTTAAAGAAAACACATGATCTTCACTTTGGGCTTTGTCATCTTACAATATCCTTTGTGCAGTGTTTTAACTTCCCTCAACTTTCCTTTACCCACCTTTAAAGTGCAATCTATTTTGGGGAAGATGATCAGGAAAGTGATTCCAATGGGTAGAAGTTTTTTTTGGAGGGGATGGGTCATGAAGATATTTAAAAATTGAGCATGGTGATGGTTGTACCACTCTGAATTTACTTTAAAAAGCCAGTTCATTGTACACTTTAGGTGACATGTCCAGTATATGGGTTATATCTCAACAAAGCTGTTCTTTTATTTCTTTTTAAATAAAGACCAGTCTTATAATCAATTGCAGATGTTTTCAGAGGCCCCTCAAGATTTGCTCACCATGTCCCAAATCACGGCTGTGATTCCCAGTTGCCTCCAGTCCTGGTGGATCTGGATGGTGTGGTTTGCAAAGGAGAAGGTGGCAAGAGGCTTATGGAATTTCGGCAACCCCATTCCCCCGGTCTCCTCATAGGGCACCAGGCCATTCCCACTGTGCCAGCTCTGCTCCCTTTAACCTGTTGGGCAAAAGAATCCTGCGTGCTCTGGCCAGAAAGTGCATTCTTTCTTAGGTGGCCCGGATGCTTTTTTTTAAGGTCGTTTTATGGATTCAAAAGAATAAACAGAGATGTGGAAAGCTTTTGTCAAAATCCTTTTACATGGTTCTTCCAGTCTCATGGGAAATGAGATGTGGCTCTGAATTCATCCCAAAGTGTATGGGCAAAAGCACCCAGAACGGCACAACTCCTGCAGAATGCCCCACACACTTTGCTGTCAGGACTCAGGGGGGCTTGAGGGTGAGCGAGGCGGAGGTGCCAGCACAGGACCTGGGAGAAGGTAGCGCTTTCTGCACTGCCCAGGCCACGTGGACTACAGCAGTACCCGCCCAGGTGGGCAGGGTGTTTCTGCTGTTTTGTTTTGGTCTGGCCTCCACCCCGTCAGCCACGGACCTGTGCCTGCACTGAGACTGAATGGTTTGATGGCCCTACTTTTTGGTGGACAGTGGATGCACTCCCAGAGACTGGCAGTTAGACTCTGGCGGCTTCCGAGTCCCTTGCGGGGAGAGCCCAGCCCTAGGTCAAGAACAGACTCAGGCGTCCTCGGCCAGGAGGCCTCCTTGGGCTAGGGGCCGCCACAGTTTGAAGGCTGGCCATGACCCCAATCCTGGCAGGGGTCTCCTCTGGGGTGCTGGCAGGCCTGGGCTAATGGCCGCCCTGGTTTGGAGACTGGTCACGCCCCGATCCTGGTGGGGATCTCCTCTGGGGTGCTGGCAGGCCTGGGTTAGGGTCACTGGCGGTTTGGAGGCCGGTCACGCCCCCGATCCTGGCGGGGGTCTCCTCTGGGGCGCTGGCAGGCCTGGGCTCTGGCGCCGCAAAGGGAGAGGTTCCTGAACCTGCTTCCCACACACCTAGGCTAGGATACATCTTGTAGGAGGTGGCTTCAAAACCGGGGGTCGGTGACCAGGTCCTCCGGAGCCTCGCTTTCTGGACTGCAGTCCCACGTCTCCCAGTGCCCCAGCCTCGGATGCGCCCCCGCAGTTGCCCCCACCACCAGCCACCTCAGCGCAGGCCACAGCAGCTGAAGCTAGCCTCTTGGAAGCCAGGCCACCACACCCACCACCCCTAGTAGCTCTCTGCTACTCGCTCTCTGTGCCCTGTCCACTGGGGTGGGGGAGTGCTCCCAGCCCAGAGGCCCTCCCTCCCTCCGCAGCCTGGCTTGGGAAGCTGGCCTCGTGCTGGGGCTACTATGCCAGCGTCCCCACTCAGCCACTATGGGTGCGACGCAGACCCCACGGAGGCCAACCTGGAGAACTCGGACCCGAGCTCTGCATCCGGGTGCTGCAGATGCCCTTGGTGGTCAACTACCACCCACTCCTTCCGCCGGCCCCATTGATCCCTCTCAGCACCAGCCATTTAGGCCAGGGTGGCGATCGCCCGGGGACCCCGCCACAGGAGCGGCTGGCTGGGCCCGGCCACGCCCCCCCAGGGTGGCGATCAGCCCCGGGGACGCCCGGGGAGCGCCCCCCCGGGTGGCGATTGGCTCCGGGGACTCCCGGGGAGCGCCCTGCTCGGCCCGGCCACGCCACCCCAGGTGGCTATCGGCCCCGGGGACCCCCCGGGGAGCGCCCGGCTCGGCCCGGCCATGCCCCCTCCCCACCCCCCCGTGGCGAGCGCTCGGCTCGGCCCGGCCACGCCCCCCCGGTGGCGAGCGCTCGGCTCGGCCTGGCCACGCCCCCCAGGGTGGCGATCGGCCCCGGGGACCCCCAGGGAGCGCCCGGCTCGGCCCAGCCACGCCCCCCAGGGTGGCGATCGGCCCCGGGGACCCCAGGGGAGCGCCCGGCAGGGCCTGGCCACGCCCGCCCGGGTGGCAATCTGCCCCGGGGATCCCCGGGGAGTGGCCGGCTCGGCCCCGCCATGCCCCCCCGGGTGGAGATCGACTCCCGGGGAGCGCCCAGCTGGGCCTGGCCACGCCCACCCGGGTGGCAATAGGCCCCGGGGACCCCCGGAACTAAGAGAATTGGGCGCCGCCATCTTGGTCTTCTCAACTTCCGGATAGGCCACCCGGAGTCCTGCCCCCAGCCTCTCGCAGGCCCAATCATGGGCATAGCGGAGGTGCGGTCAATTTGCATGTTTCTCTATTATAAGGTAGGATTGTCAGAGAAGATGCTTGATATAATTTCAATCTTCTTAAATTTATTGTCCCCCTCCACCTGGTCCCTGCCCCATCCCTGGTCTTCACCACCTTATTGTTTGTATCCATAGGTAATATATATCCTATATAATAAAACCCTAATATACAAATAGACCAAACAGCGGAACAACCAGTTGTTATCTTGCACACTGACCACCAGGGGGCAGACGCTCAACGCAGGAACTGCCCCCTGGTGGTCAGTGTGCTCCCACAGGAGGAGCGCCACTCAGCCAGAAGCCGGTCTCACGGCTGGAGAGCACAGGGATGGTGGCGGGAGCCTCTCCTGCCTCTGAGGCAGCACTAAGAAACAGCGAGCCCAGATTCTGGCTGGAGAGCACAGTGGCGGTAGCGGGAGCCTCTCCCACCTCCGCGGCAGTGCTAAGGACCCCTTGGGGGATGTCCGATTGCTGGCTTAGGCCTGCACCCTCTTAGGCCAGGCTGAGGGACCCCCCCCCCCCAAGTGCACAAATGTTGTGCACTGGGCCTCTAGTCCTACATAATAAAACCCTAATATGCAAATCGACCAAACAGCAGAACTGGCAGAATGACCAGTTGTTATGATGCACACTGACCACCAGGGGGCAACCGGTGGTGGTGATCCAGGGGCAGGGCTGGCCAGCAGGCAGCACCAGGCCGCCAGCCAAGGTGGGTGCCAGCGGGGGCCCCCCGATTATCCTGCCTGCCGGTCGCACTGCAGAGGGAGACAACTGGCGGCAGTGGCGGGGGCAGCCAGCCAGTGGGTGGCACCAGGCTGCCAGCCAAGGTGGTTGCCAGTGGGGGTCCCCCTGATCACCCTGCCTGCTGGTCGTCCCACAGATCAGCCCTGATCACTGGCCAGGCCTAGGGACCCTACCCTATATATTGGGGACAGTCTCTTAGATTTAAAAATTAAATCCTAGCAAGGCTACCCTAACAATGAAAAAACAGGATGATGCAAAAATGACATGTATGAACTCTGGCTTGCACATTTTGTTGTCAGCCCCAATTCTGGTCAGCCCCTTATAACTGTGTGACAAAGCCAATTACTTGACTTCTCTCTGCTTCACTTTTTTCACCCATAAGATGGGGAAAATGGTAGTACTGCCTCAGAAGGATCATGTTATGTACTACTTTTTATAATCAGGGCAAAAAAATGTAGCTGCCCACACAACAGCAAGATGCCTTCTACCTGTATGAAAAGTATGGTCACTGGTGCATGCAGTGTCCCGGATTGCAAGAGGGATGTCCAACTGCTGGTTTAGGCCTGATCCCCACAGATCAGGCCTAAACCGGCAGTCGGGCATCCCCTGAGGGTGCAGGCCGAACTGAGGAATCTCTCCCCCGGCCCCGTGCATGAATTCTATGCATAGGGCATTTGTCTATGTAATAAAAGCCTAAGTGACCTTTACGGCGGAACGACCAGAACGTCCGGTCGCTATGATGCGCACTGACCACCAGGGGGCAGACACTCAATGCAGGAACTTCCCTCTGGTGGTCAGTGTGCTCCCACAGGGGGAGCGCTGCTCAGCCAGAAGCCAGGCTCATGGCTGGTGAGCACAGCGGCAGTGGCAGGAGCTTCTCCCACTTCCGTGGCAGCACTAAGGAGCAATGAACCGAGCGGTAAGGAGTGAGGGGTCCTGGACTGTGAGAGGCGCAGGCTGGGCTAAAGGACACCCCCCTCCCAGTGCACAAATTTCATACACTGGGCCTCTAGTCTCTTCCCATTCCCCCCACCACACCGCCTCCTGAGAATCATCAGTCTGTTCCATTTCCATGCCTCTAATTCTATTTTATTCACCAGTTTATTCTGTTCATTAGATTTCTTATTCATTTATTTTGATTTTTAGATTCAGTTGTTGATAGATATGTATTTGTTGGCTTTTTATTGTTTGTATTTTTGTTCTTTTCTTTTTCTTCTTCTTCTTCCCCTTCTTCAAGAATATTCTTAAACATTTCATGTAATACTGATTTGGTGGTAATGAACTCCTTTAGCTTTTTCTTGTCTGTGAAGCTCTTTATCTGACCTTCAATTCTAAATGATAGCTTTGCTGGGTAGAGTAACCTTGGTTATAGGTCCTTGCTATTCATCACTTTGAATATTTCCTGCCACTCCCTCTGGCCTGCAGAGTTTCTGTTGAGAAATCAGCTGGCAGTCATATGGGTGCTCCCTTGTAGGTAACTAACTGCTTTTCTCTTGATGCTTTTAAGATTTTCTCTTTGTCTTTAGCCCCTGGCATTTTAATTATGATGTGTCTTGGTGTAGTCCCCTTCTTTGGGACTCTCTATGCTTCCTGGACTTGTCAGTCTATTTCTTTCACCAGGTAGGGGAAGTTTTCTGTCATTATTTCTTCAAATAGGTTTTCAATATATTGTTTTCTTTCTTCTCCTTCTGGCATCCCCATAATGTTAATGTTGGTACGCTTGAATTTGTCCCAAAGGCTTCTTACACTATTTTTATATTTTTGGATTCTTTTTTCTCTTCTGATTGGGTGTGTGTTTTTTTTGGCTTCCTCATATTTCAAATCATTGATTTGATTCTTGGAATCCTCTACTCTACTATTAAATCCCTGTAAATTATTCTTTATTTCAGTTAGTGTATGCTTAATTTCTGACTGGTCCTTTTCCATGTGTTTGGCATTCTCTCTAAGATCCTTGAAAGTCTCACAAAGTCCCTTAAAGGTCTCATGAAGATCCTTGAGTAACCTTAAAACCGTGGTTTTGAACTCTGTATCCAGTAGTTTGATTGCTTCCATTTCTTTCAGTTGTGGCAGGTTTCTTTGTTTCCACATTTTGGCAGCTTCCCTGCATTTGTTTCTATGTATTGGGTAGAGCTGCTATGTCTCCTGGAGTTGGTAGAGTTACCTTGTGTAGTAGGTGTTCTATAGGGCTCAGTGGCTCAGACTACCCAGTCACCTGAGCTGGGCACTCTAGGTGTGCCTCTGTGTGGGTTGTGTGCACAGTCTTGTTGTAGTTGAGACTTGATTGCTGTTGGTGTCACTGGGAAGAATTGATGTTCAGATCAATTGGCTGTAAGGACCCACCGCGAGTACAGTTGGAGAGCTGCTGTGCAGGAAACACTCCTATGGAGCAGGACTTGCTTCAGTAGCCCTATTGTGCTTTCTGAGTCTGCCCCTTGAATGTGTCAATTGTGCCTGTGTAGAGTTGTAATTGGGTATGGTCTGAAGCTGTCCACCCAGTGCACTGGCTCTTGGGTCTCCAGGGAGGTGAAAAGTCAGCCACTGCCTATGGCCATCCAGCAGGAACTATAGAGAGGTCTGAAGCTTCCTCCTATTTTTATCGGGTTTGGAAGTGCTCATGTGAGGCCCAGTTGTGAAGTAAGGAAGGCTGGTACTGGTGCCGGGTCTTAGGCCTTTTATTGATAGGTTTGGGGCATGCTGACACCAGCTGCAGCTTTTTTGAGAGATTTTAGCAAAGTCTGAAGCCTGAGTTAGGACAGGCCATTCATATGGAAAAGCTACGAAAACAGCTTGGGTGGGGCTGCAAATTGGATGGGGCGTGGTCTCAGGGAATCACCAGGGTGGAGCAAACAGTGCGCTGCAGGTTGATGGGGACTCCGATATGGTTGTCAGTCAGCCCTGGGATAGGGGAGTCTCAGCATAGGAACAATGACCCCAGCGAGTACCCCTGTCTGGTAGAAAGCTGCCCCCAAATTCGTGCCCAAATGCCAGACAATGCAGTTCCTCCCTATATGTCTTTAGTTCCCCCAATGCCTCCTGGTGCTGGTGCTTAGAGGAATCGGGACCTTGTAAGTTTGTGCACTGGCCCTTTAAGAGGAGCACCTGGGACTCCAGCAGCCTCCATGTCCTTTAACCACAATCCCCAGTGGTTTTCATACCTGAAGTTACAGGGACTTCTCTTCCCAGCTCTGGGACCCTGGGCTAGGGGTCTGGTGTGGGGCTGGGACCCCTTGCAGAGATGATCTCCCTCTGGATTAAGAAAACAGCCCACATGGGTGCCAGACCAGCCTCTACTCCTCTCAGTCTCAATATGCTTTCTTCTTCTCTAGTGGTAGAACTTCCATTCAGCCAGCTTTCACAGTTCAGAATAATGGTTATTTTGTATTTTAGTTGTAATTTTGATGGGGTTGTGGGAGGCGGCAATTACAGGTGTTTATCTACGCTGCCATCTTGGTTCCCCTCCCCGTGGCATACCTGAAACTTTTTTTAAATTTAATTTAATAAATCTTTATTGTTCAGATTATTACAATTGTTTCTCCTTTTACCCTCCATAGCTCCTCTCCACCCGGCTCCCACCCCACCCTCTGCTCTTACCTCTCTCCCACTGTCCTCATCCATAGGTGTAAAATTTTTGTCCAGTCTCTTCCCGCACCCCCCATACCCCTTTCCTCCTGAGAATTATCAGTCCACTCCCTTTCTATGCCCCTGATTCTATTATATTCACCAGTTTATTCTGTTCGCCAGATTTTTAATTCACTTGATTTTTAGGTTCTCTTGTTGATAGATATGTACTTGTTGTTCATAATTTTTATCTTTACCTTTTTCTTCTTCCTCTTCTTAAAGAATACCTTTCAGCATTTCATATAATACTGGTTTGGTGGTGATGAACTCCTTTAGCTTTTTCTTATCTGTGAAGCTCTTTATCTGACCTTCAATTCTGAATGATAACTTTTCTGGGTAATCTTAGTTGTATGTTCTTGCTATTCATCACTTTGAATATTTCTTGCCACTCCGTCTGGCCTGCATAGTTTCTGTTGAGAAATCAGCTGACAATCGTATGGGTGCTCCCTTGTAGGTAATTAAGTGTTTTTCTCTTGCTGCTTTTAATATTCTCTCTTTGTCTTTTGCTCTTGGCATTTTAATTATGGTGTGTCTTGGTGTGGTCCTCTTTGGATTCCTTTTGTTTGGGTTTCTGTGCGCTTCCTGGACTTGTAAGTCTATTTCTTTCACCAGGTGGGGGAAGTTTTCTGTAATTATTTCTTCAAATAGGTTTTCAGTATCTTGCTCTCTCTCTGCTTCTGGCACCCCCATAATTCTGATGTTGGTACTCTTGAAGTTGTCCCAGAGGCTTCTTACACTATCTTCAAATTCTTGGATTCTTTTTGCTTTTTGCTTTTCCGGTTGAGTGTTTTTTGCTTCTTTGTATTTCAAATCTTTGACTTGATTCTTGCGATCCTCTAATCTGCTGTTGGGTCTCTGTATAATATTTTTTATTTCAGTCAGTGTATGTTTAATTTCTAGTTGGTCCTTTTTCATATGCTCGAGGGTCTCGCTAAATTTATTGGCCTTTTCTAGGAAATTCTTGAAAAACCTTATAACCATGGTTTTGAACTCTATATCCAGTCATTTGTTTTCCTCCATTTCTTTCGTTTGTGTCCTGTTTCTTTGTCTCTGCATTTTTGCTGCTTCTCTGAGTTGGTAGGGTAGCTTTGTGTGCTAAGTGTCCTATAGGGCCCAGTGGCTCAGCTTCCCAGTTACCTGAGGTGGACACTCTTGGTGCACCCCTTTGTGGACTGTGTGTACAGCCTTGTAGTTAAGTCTTGATTGTTGTTGGTATCACTGGGAGGAATTGACCTCCAGACCAATTGGCTGTGAGGATCAGCTGTGACTATGCCAGGAGAACTTCTGTGCTGGAGACAGCCTTATGGGACCAGGCTTGCAAAATTGCAAAAGCCTCTGTGCTCAGCTTGGATGAGGCGGAGACTCAGGGCTGAGCAGACAGTCTTGGCTTCTCATCAGCCCTGCCCTATGGGGCCCCTGGGTCTCAGTGTCCTGTGATAATCGCTGCAAGCACCTCTGAGAGAAAGCCACCCTTGAGTTTCTCCCGCTGCAAGACAGTCCAGTTTCTCCCCCAATGAATCTGAATTCTCAGATTCTCGCCCAGAACTGGAGTTCAGAGCAGTTGGGAGCTTCCGGTTCCCTCCAGCTAGAGAAAGCCTGCGGCACACTCAGCAGTCAGTCCTCTCTGCACTCACTTGTGTGCGTGCCTCCAGACCGCTGCCTTTCGCGGCTCCCGTGAGTTTCCGCCCGACAGTCCAGATTCCCCCCGTAAGAGCGGGGTTACCCAGGGGCTCTCCCAGAACTGGGGTTCATTGCAGTCGGAACTGGGGTTCAGTGCAGTCAGGAGCTTCTGACTCCCTCCCGCTAGGGAAAGCCAGCGGCAACCTCAGCAGTCAGTCTTCTCTGTGTGCACTCGCATATGTGCGCCTACCGACCCCTGCCCGCAGCAGCTCCCCCGAGTCTCCGAGTCTCCGTATGCCTTTCTCTCTACCTGATAGTCCAGACTCCCCCCCATATGAGCCTGGGCCCACAGGGTTTTGCCCAGAACTGGGGTTCAATGCAGTCGGGAGCTTCCTTCTCCCTCCTGCCAGAGAAAGCCAGCCAGGCACTCAGCCACCCTTCCTCTTTGCATGCATGTCTCTGTACCTCAGCCCTTTGCAGCTCCTCTGATTCTCCGTGAGCTTTTCTCTTTCCTTCTAGTTGTAGAATTTCCACTCAGCCAGCTTTCCTGTGATTCTGGATGATGTCCGTTCTGTCTTTTAGTTGTAGTTTTGAAATTGTTGTGCGAGGCAGCAGTTTAGGTATTTACCTATGCCGCCATCTTGGTTTCTCTACCTGAAACTTTTTAATCTTAAAAGAATATGTGGACTGCCTTTCTCTGAATTCCTATATCATAATAGGTACTATGCTAAAAGTACTTCGCATGTAATTGCCACACTAACCCCACAAGAGGGATACTGTCTGCATTTTACAGATGAGAAACGTCACAGAGATTTAAAGAGGGTAACCAACTTGCCGAAGGTCACACAGTATTTTAGAGTCAGGACCCTGTTCTTTTAACCATATCATACTGTCTCCCACTGAGTATGGACCTCATTTTGGAGAAGTGTCAATAATACTGAAAGTTATTGGGTTGAGAGTTAGTTGGAATTGTAACAAAAAAATATATCCTTGATTGTAGGGGAGTAGGTTTCAAAATGTCCCTGGGTGGTGTGAAGAAATAATTTTTAAGTATTATTTTGCTTTTTTTGAAGGTAGTAATTTGTCTTTTTCCTCTGGCTGCTTTTAAAACATTTTCTTTGATCTTCAGTAATTTTACTAGAACGTGCCTGAAAATAGTGTGTGTTTGTGTGTGTGTGTGTGTGTGTGTGTGTGTGTGTGTTTAGTCTGTTAATAGAATTTCTTGGATTTGCTTGTTATCATTTTTACTTAGTTTTGGAAAATGCTCATCCCTAATCTTTTCAAATATTATGTCTGCCCCATTTGTTCTCTTTCCTCTTGTTCTGGTACTTCAATTTCAAGTGTCCCAAATGTCTGTTTGTTTTTTTCTCAATTTTTAAAATTCTTTCTTTCTCTCTGTACTACTACTAGGTTTAGGTGTTATGTATTTAACTATTAATTCACCAATTATTTATTGTATATGAAGTTTATTTTGTTGTTAAACACTTATAATTAGTTATTAATATTAGTTTTCATAGAATTTCCACTTGATTTCCCCCCCAACTTTATTGAGATATAATTGACATAATATTTTCTAGGCTTAAGGTATACAATGTGATGATTTGATAGACATATATATTGCAAAATGTTTACCATAACAAGGTTAGTTAACACACCCATCATCTCGCATAATTACCATTTTTTATTGCTGCAGTTATGGTGAGAAAATTAAGATTTCCTTTTTTTAAATTTTATGTTTTTTATTGATTTCAGAGAGTAACAGAGGAGGGAGAGAGAGAGATAGAAAAAACAATGATGAGAGAGAATCATTGATTGGCTGCCCCCTGCACGTCTCCTACTGGGGATCAAGCCTGCAACCTGGGCATGTGCCCTTGACTGGTATCAAACCTGGGATCCCTTGGTCCAAGGCCGATGCTCTATCCACTGAGCCAAACTGGCTAGGGCTTAAGATTTACGCTTATAGCAACTTTCAAGTATACCATATAGTATTGCTAATGATAGATACTACACTGTGTATTAGATCCCTGGAACTTATTCATCTTATAACTGAAAATTTGGATCTTTCAGCAACATCTCCCATGTCCGCAACCCTCTAAACCCTTGGTAACCATCAGTCTGCTCTGTTTCTATGACTTTGACATTTTTAAATTCCACATATACAGTATTTTCTCTTTCCATGTGACTTATTTTACTTAACATAATGCCCATGTTGTCACAAATGGCAGGGTTTTCTTTTTATTTTTTATTATTATTTATTTATTGATTGATTTTATTGATTTTTTTACAGAGAGAAAGGGAGAAGGATAGAGAGTTAGAAACATCGATGGAAGAGAAACATTGATCAGCTGCCTCCTACACACCTCCCACAGGGGATGTGCCCGCAACCAAGGTACATGCCCTTGACTGGAATCGAACCCGGGATTTTTCAGTCCGCAGGCCGACGCTCTATCCACTGAGCCAAACCAGTTAGGGCTTTCTTTTTCTTTTTAAAAATATCCTCACCTGAGAATATGTTTTTATTAATTTTAGAGAGAGAGGAAGAGAGAGAGACAGGCAGAGAGAGCGAGAGCGAGCGAGTGAGCGAGAGAAGGGGGGTGTAAACATCAACGTGAGAAAGAAACACCCACCGATTGATTGCCTCCCATATGCTCCCCAACTGTGGATCGAACCTGCCACCTTTTGGTGTACAGGATGATGCTCCAACCAACTGAGCCACCGGCCAGGAAGGATTTTCTTTATTTTAAAGTCTGAATAATAAATATTGCATATATATATATATATATATATATATATATATACACACTAATATAATTTTATTTATCCTTTCATCCATTTATTAACACTTAGGTTGTTTCCATGTCTCAGCTACTGTGAATAATGCTGCAATGAACATGGAAGTGCATATATTTTTAGAGGTACTAATTTA
Organism: Eptesicus fuscus; assembly: GCF_027574615.1. Lineage (NCBI taxonomy): Eukaryota > Metazoa > Chordata > Mammalia > Chiroptera > Vespertilionidae > Eptesicus > Eptesicus fuscus. The sequence goes on from NC_072473.1 coordinate 109,027,008, forward strand.
ATTACTTGCCATTATACCCAGAAGGGGGATTATTGGATCATATGGTAGTTCTATTTTTAATTTTTTGAGGAACCACCATACCGTTTTCCACAGTGGTTGGACAGGATCTCACCACAGGTGCCTTCATAGCCTTGGAGGCCAGTGTTGAGAGTAGGGCCAGGGGCATGCAGGTGCACAACTGGAGGGGTTAGCCTCGAGTTCAAACACAGGTGCAAGGGTCTTGGTTGGAGTCCTACACTCACATACAGCAGAAGCCAGGGCTGCCTGCTGGGATCTGGAACTCTAGTAGGGGGTTAGAGGGAGTAGAGGGGGACTCAAGTGGCTGGTATCTGAAAACACAAAAACCTGTGGTCAAAAAGCCATGAAAACTTCAGGGGGTCCTCAGTGGCTGTGCTGGCCATTGGTTTTCAGTGGTGAAGCCAACTGGGTTTCTGTGCAGAGCAGATCACAGGGAACCTCTATTGCTCCTGCTGTGTGGCTGATATTGATACCCACTCCCCTTCTTCCTTGTTCCCAGCTATCTCTATACATCTCAGCTTTGATGGTGTCTGGTTGGGATGAAAACAAAATGGGTCCTTCATGCAGTTCTCTGAAAAGCTAGAGAAGCTGGTCCTTTACCTTGCTGTCCCTTTCTTGGTGAGGAGAACTCTTTCTAGATGAGGAGTTTCTTTCTGGCACTGAACAGGATGGAATAATGTGGGCAAAATGAAGTGTTCCTTCCTTCCCTTTTTGTGTGATTATTCTCAGTTTTTTTGTTGTTGTTGTTGTTCCATTCTGTTGTTGAAGCTTCTTAAGTGGACTCCTGAGTTCTCCCAGAACTGTTTTTGTTTGCGGAAGCTAATTATTGATCTTTGTGAGTGGATGGAACCTGGAATCACGTACTTCTCTATCTTGGTGATATCACCCCCTCCCCATTCTTTATTATAAATTCCAAGTCTCTGGTGAAATTCTTTATGTTATCATCTATTTTCTCCAATGCATTAATCATCATTATTTTAACGTTCTCGTCTGTTAACTCAAATTTGTGGATCTTCTGTGGGTCTGTTTCTACAGTCTTTTTTTCCCCTCTCTCATGGCATACCAAATAATTTTTAGTTAAATGCTGGACATTGTATATCAAAAATTATAGAGAATCTGACTCCTGCTGATGTCCTTTTCCTTCAGAAAGTGTCCATCCTTTTCTCTGCTAGGCAGATATAATGGGTGATCAATCATTTTAACCAACCAGAGGCTGAGCTGATTAAGACTGGTTTGCAGTTTGGCAATTATTAGGCTGCTTTATTTTTCCCTTGTTGCTGCAGCATAGTCTTCCAGGGCCTGCAACAATTACCAGTACTTGGGTCCTCCCCCCGGAGAGTTGTTAATACTGATCTTTGCCTCTGTAGAACCAGGAGTCTCTGATTCTGACAGGTTTTTCTCTCAAGTTTTAAACTTCTCACCTCATTCAGTATCTTTTTTACTTCACTGGTCTTCAGATTTCTATTTTTTGTTTTCCCACCCAATTTATTTTCCACCTGCTTCCAGATTGATTGTAAAATAAGAAAAACATTTATGTCATCACGCAAGTCCCCTTCTTGAAATCAATCAAATACTCCCTATTGCCTTTAGGATAAAGCCCAATCACCTTAGCATGATTTACAAAGTCCTTCATGGTTGTGATACAGATTATTTTCCACCTGAATGGTTTCATCCTGTAGTCCAGCCATACCACATTATTCGTATTTCCTGAAATAATCCAGCTCTCTTTTTCTTTCTGGACTTTGAACATGCTAGTCTCTCTGCAGTGAATTCCTTTTCCTGCCCTTTTCAACAGGCTTACTACTCATCCTTTAGAATTTAGTTGGTATGTCATTTCCTAGAAGATTTCCATAGCCCTGCCATCTCTCCCTCTGCTTGCCACACTGTCATCCTCAATTGGGTTAAGGTTGGGTTTCTCTCCTCTGAGCATTCACAGAACTCAGTGCTTTACCCTTATCATAGTACTTTTCACATTAGAGTGTGAATGCCTTTTCAACTGTCTATCTCATCCTAATATATAAAAAGCCAGGTGCCGTCATGACTGAAACAACTGGATGGATGACTGAACAGCAGGCTGCGTGGGGCAACCAGGCCAGCAAGGGAGCAGTTAGGGGCGACCAGGCTGGCAGTGGGGGCAGTTAGTGGCAACCAGGCCAGCAGGGGGGCAGTAAAGGGCAACCAGGCTTGAAGGCAGAGGCAGTTAGGGGTGATCAGGCTGGCAGGGGGGGCAGTTAGAGGGTGATCAGGCAGGCAGGCAGGTGAGCAGTCAGGAGCCAGTGGTCCTGGATTGTGAGAGGGATGTCCAACTGCCAGTTTAGGCCCAATCCCCGGGATCGGGCGTAAACCAGCAGTCGGACATCCCCTGAGGGGTCCCAGATTGGAGAGGGTGCAGGCTGGGCTGAGGGGGACCCCCCCATACATGAATTTCATGCACCAGGTCTCTAGTTAGACTATAAACTCCATGAGAACAAGAACTATGTCCATCATATTTCCCACCATCCTCTCAGTGCTTAATCCATATGGTACTCAGTTAATGTTCACTGATTGATTGAATGAATAAAAACACAAACACATAGCTAATTATGAATAGTTACAAAGAGCTCTAAATGATCTGACATTTGCAACAAATGCTGAAAACAAACAAACAAAAAAACTCTTTAGAGTTTATATACAGAAAAGAAGGAGAAGGAAAATTAAGAAGGTTATATACCTGGTGCTTAGGGCTGATGATATAATTAGAGGGATGGCATACTAGATGAATAACTCTTCAGCTATTATTGTGCTTCTTTCTTCTCCAATTAGGAATTGTTGGAGAAAAAAGATGTTCTCTTGGAGTAGAAGTAGGCAAAACAGCTTGGAAGAATAAAGGCAGACACTAGAACTACACAACCTTGTGGTGAATTCTGGCTCTGATACTTATTACCCGGTAGCCTTGGTTAGGCCACATAAATAATTCTCAGAGCCTCAGTTTTCCTATGTGTAAAATAAAGATATAGCTAATATTCAAGGTAAGGATTTGGATAATAAATATTATGTGTGTGGTGCTTAATATACTATAGAGTTTTCCCTCAAAAAAGAAGGTAGCTCCCTTAAAAATAACTTGATATTAATACAATGATTAATTCTAGCAAGGATTATTAAAGGAAAATGTTTTTGAATATTTGAAAGAAAGGACCAAGAAATATATGTTTATTGATATACTAGAGGGCCGGTGCATGGATTCATGCATAGGTGGGGTCCCTTGGCCTGGCCTGTGGGAATCGGGCAGAAACTGGCTCTCCAATATCCCCCGAGGGGTCCCGGATTGCAAGAGGATGCAGGCCAGGCCCAGGGATCCCACCTGTGCACGATCAGGGCCAGGGAGGGACCACGGGAGGGCTCCAGGGCATGTCTGGCCCATCTTGCCCAGTCTCGATCAGGCCAATCGGGGCCGGCAGGCCAGGGAGGGACCACAGAAGGTTGGCTGGCAAGGGAGGGACTGCCGGAGGGCTCCAGGGTGTATCTAACCTGTCTTACCCAATCCCAATAGGCTGGACCCCAGCAGCAAGCTAACCTAGCGGTCAGAACGTCTGCCTCCTGGTGGTCAGTGCATGTCATAGTGACTGGTTGAACAGTCAAGCGGTAGAACACTTTGCATATTGGGCTTTTATTATATAGGACAGATATATAGACATCAAACTACACTTCTTTCTTTCATAAAGTACTTTGGGCAGGTTGGATTAGATTACAAAACTGGTTCATAACAAAATGTAGACAAAGGGCCCCCAGACTTCAGCAAGTCTTTTGAAAAGGACTCCTTAACAAGTGGGGAGATAGGGGTTGTTGTTTTTAAAAATTATTTTTGTGGCAAAGTATACTGTGATCTGATTTATAATGAGAAATATATATTTCTTATATAGAGATGCTAATGGATGTTCTAGAGCCAGAAAAAATGTATATGCTGATATAGCTAAACTCATTTTTATTTGTAAGTAAATTGCTTTCTAACTGGTCAACAAAGGTCTTAGTAGATTTTGTTTGGGGGATGTTTTTCACAGTAATTATTTTCTTACCAAAAGATAATTCATTTTTCAACGGGCTTCTCAGGGAAAGGTTAAACAAAGGACACATACCATAGTAGGTGGCAAAAGTACTCTATAGTTCATGAACTAAATTGATACCTCATAATCTATTTTTTAATATCTACTGAGAATTCTAATGGCATGTAGTGAGAAACAGAATCATAGCTTATAAAACCAATTCAAAGTACAGTAGAATCATTTTCCCCTGTTTTCTTTGAGGTTTGTGCCACAAAATATGTAATACCTTCTGATATACTTGTGTAACACCTCACTGTTTACAAAAGTGTTCACACCCCTTCTCAGTGGATCCTCATAACAATCCTATGAATAGACAATATTATCCAGATCTTACAGATGAGGAAAGTGATATTTAAAGTATTTCAGTGATTTGCCCAAGGTATTATAATGAGAAAAGGCAGTTAGTTCTAGGACTCTAAGGCAAGATGCTGATTCTGGGCTATTTACTGTCCCAGAGCTGTCATCCTTTATTTCCTGAATATTCAGCCTAGTGACAATCTGTTGGTCCATTAGTAACAAAACCATTCTGAGTAGAAGTCCAAAATACAAAAAAATTCTTATGTTGAATTCTTCTTAAATAGAGTTATAGTATTATAATTTTACAATATTTGATATTTTAGTTATGACTCCTCAGAATATGTATCAATATGTAACATGAGAACAGAAAAGTTATGTGATTGTCTGATATGGGTACCTAAATTAGTCACCAAGTCCTATTTATTTTCTTACATGTGGAAGGAGTAATACATCGTAAATATATTACTGTGTCACTCAATAATAATTGCATACAATAACAATAAAAAATTTGATATTGAGCATCTGCAGTATACTGGGCACTCTATGTACATTTCCTCAAGGAATTCTCTGTGAGGTATATAAATATGTATCCCTCTGAGTGATATAACTATTACACTAATTTTACAGACCAGGTATTCAGGATTCAGAGAGGTTAACTAATAAGACTGAGACCACACAGCTAATAAAGGGAAAAGCAGGAATTTAAACACAAACTGACTTCAAAACTCATTCTATCAACCAACATGCTACACTGCTTCTAATATAAAATGAGTATGGAACCATACATGACTCCAAAATGAAAGGAGATTTTTAAAACTTAAAATAAGAATAAAAGCAAGAGCACTTAGTCAACTTGCTGGTTATTTTGAAAAAAAAAAAAACTTTTTACTTTATTATTTTTTAAATAAATCTTTATTGTTCAGATTATTACAATTGTTCCTCTTCCCCCACCCCATAGCTCCCCTCCACCCGGTTCCCACCCCACCCTCTGCCCTTACCTCACCCCCCTACTGTCCTCATCCATAGGTGTATGATTTTTGTCCAGTCTCTTCCCGCACCCCCACACCCCCTTCCCCCCGAGGATTGTCAGTCCACTCCCTTTCTATGCCTCTGATTCTATTATATTCACCAGTTTATTCTGTTCATCAGATTTTTTATTCATTTGACTTTTAGATTCATTTGTTGATAGATATTGTTGTTCATAATTTTTATCTTTACCTTTTTCTTCTTCCTCTTCTTAAAGAATACCTTTCAGCATTTCATATAATACTGGTTTGGCGGTGATGAACTCCTTTAGCTTTTTCTTATCTGTGAAGCTCTTTATCTGGCCTTCAATTCTGAATGATAGCTTTGCTGGGTAGAGTAATCTTGGTTGTAGGTTCTTGCTATTCATCACTTTGAATATTTCTTGCCACTCCCGTCTGGCCTGCATAGTTTCTGCTGAGAAATCAGCTGACAATCATATGGGTGCTCCCTTGTAAGTAACTGTTTTTCTCTTGCTGCTTTTAATATTCTCTCTTTGTCTTTTGCTCTTGGCATTTTAATTATGATGTGTCTTGGTGTGGTCCTCTTTGGATTCCTTTTGTTTGGGATTCTGTGCACTTACTGGACTTGTAAGTCTATTACTTTCACCAGGTGGGGGAAGTTTTCTGTCATTATTTCTTCAAATAGGTTTTCAGTATCTTGCTCTCTCTCTGCTTCTGGCACCCCCATACTTCTGATGTTGGTACGCTTGAAGTTGTCCCAGAGGCTTCTTACACTATCTTCAAATTCTTGGATTCTTTTTTCTTTTTACTTTTCCAGTTGAGTGTTTTTTGCTTCTTTTTATTTCAAATCTTTGACTTGATTCTTGCGATCCTCTAGTCTTCTGTTGGAGTTCTGTATATTATTTTTTATTTCAGTCAGTGTATGCTTAATTTCTAGTTGGTCCTTTTTCATATCCTCAAGGGTCTCACTAAATTTATTGGCCTTTTCTAGAAAATTCTTGAAAAACATTATAACCGTGGTTTTGAACTCTATATCCAGTCATTTGCTTTCCTCCATTTCTTCCATTTGTGTCTTGTTTCTTTGTCTCTGCATTTTGGCTGCTTCCCTGAGTGGATAGAGTGGCTTTTTGTGCTAGGTGTCCTATAGGGCCCAGTGGCTCAGCTTCCCCAGTTGCCTGAGGTGGACACTCTTGGTGCACCCCTTTGTGGGCTGTGTGCACATTCTTGTTGTAGTTAAGCCTTGATTGTTGTTGGTATCACTGGGAGGAATTGACCTCCAGACCAATTGGCTGTGAGGATCAGTTGTGTCTATGATGGGAGAACTTCTGTGCTGGAGACACCCTTATGAGATAAGACTTGCTTCAGTGAGCTTTGGTCCTCACTGAGTCTGCCCCCTGAGTGTGTCCCTTATGGATCTGAGGAGTTGTAATCTGGATGGTCCCACTCTGACCCCTGGGAACACTGGCTCTTGGATCTCCAAGGAGGTGCTAATTTAGCCTCTGCCTGAGGCCACCCAGCAGGAGCTATGGAGAGATCTGTAGATTCCTCTTCTTTGTTTAGGTTTTGGAGGTGCCCAGATGAGGCCCAGCTATGAAGCAATGCAAGCTGCTGCGGGGCCTTGCTCCTTCTTTTGGATGTTCTGGGTCTCACTGACTCAGCTGCAGTCTGTTAGGTAAGTTTAGAATTCAAAGAACCAGGGCATTCATATGCAAAAGCCTCTGCACTCAGCTTGGATGGGGTGGAGTCTCAAGGCAGAGCAAACAGCAATGGCTTCCCATCAGCCCGGCCCTAAGAGGCCCCTGGGTCTCAGTGTCCCGTGGTAATCGCTGCAAGCATCTCTGAGAGAAAGCCGCCCTCAAGTTTTGCCTGCTGCCAGAGAGTCCAGTTTCTCCCCGTATGAGTCTGGGTCTCCAGAGTCTCACCCAGAACTGGAGTTCAGAGCAGTCGGGAGCTTGTGTCTTCCTCCTGCTTGAAAAAGACAGCTGCGTACTCACCAGCCCTCTCCGCATGTGTGCCTCCGTACCTCTGCCTTCCGCAGCTCCTGTGAGTCTCAGTGTGCTTTTCTCTTTCCTTCTAGTTGTAGAATTTCCACTCAGCCAGCCTTCCTGTGGTTCTGGATGATGTCCGTGTTGTCTTTTAGTTGTAGTTTTGAAGTTGTTGTGCGAGGCAGCAGTTCAGGTGTTTACCTATGCCGCCATCTTGGTTTCTCCCAAAAACTTTTTACTTAAAAAAATATGTTTTTATTGATTTCAGAGAGAGGAAGGGAGAGGGAGAGAAAGATAGAAATATCAATGATGAGAGAGAAACATTGATTGGCTGCCTCCTGCATATCTCCTATTGGGAATTGAGCACGCAATATGGGCAAGTGCCCTGACTGGGAATGAACCATGATCTCCTGGTTCATGGGTCAATGCTCAACCACTGAGCCACACTGGCTGGACTGAAACATCTTTTTATTGTTGTTATTGTTAATCCTCACTCAAGGATATTTTTCCATTGATTTTTAGAGAGAATAGAAGGGAAGGGGAGAGACAGAGAGATAGAAACATTGATGTGAGAGAGACACATCGATTGGTTGCCTCCCATATGCGCCCAAACCAGGGCCAGCGGTTGAGCCTGCAACTGAGGTATGTGCCCTTGATCGGAATCAAACCAGGGACCCTTCAGTCCACAGGCCTATGCTCTATCCACTGAGTCAAACCAGCTAGGGCCTGAAACAACTTTTAGAGATCATTTCCTATTTTATTCAATAGTGCTCTCTCTCTCTCTCTCTCTCTCTCTCTCTCTCTCTCTCTCTCTATATATATATATATATATATATATATATATATATATATATATATATATATATATATATACTAGAGGCCCGGTGCACGAAATTCGTGCACTGGGGGGGGGGTGGGGGAGTGTGCCCCTCAGCCCAATCTGCACCCTCTTCAATCTGGGAGCCCTCAGGGGATGTCCAACTTCCAGCAGTCGGACATCCCTCTCACAATCCGGAACCGCTGGCTCCTAACCACTCACCTGCCTGCCTGCCTGATTGTCCCTAACCCCACTGCCTGCCTGCCTGCTCGCCCCTACCTTGATCTCCTGCCAGCCTGATTGCCCCTACCTTGCCCTCCCCTATCAGCCTGATCACCCCAAACTGCCTGTGCCTTGGCCGCCAGTCTGGCCTCCCTCTGGAGGCACCACCCCCATAATCCCAATGCTGCTGCCACTGCAGCTGGTTATGGCTGCCTGAGCCTTGGCCTTTGTAGCCACTGTGGCTTTCTCTGGAAAGATGTCCGGAAGACAACCACTCTAATTAGCATATTATCCTTTTATTAGTATAGATTTGGGGACCATTACAACCACGCAGAACTTGAAGAAAACACATGGCCCTGGTCAGTTTGGCTTAATGGAGAGAGCATCGGCCTGTGGACTGAAGAGTCCAGGTTTGATTCTGATCAGGGGCACACATGCCTGGGTTTCGGGCTCAATCCCCAGTAGGGGGCCTGTGGGCGGCAGCTGATCAGTGATTCTTTTTTTTTTTTAAAATATATTTTATTGATTTTTCACAGAGAGGAAGGGAGAGGGATAGAGAGCTAGAAACATCGATGAGAGAGAAACATCGACCAGCTGCTTCCTGCACACCCCACACCGGGATATGTGCCAGCAACCAATGTACATGCCCTTAACCGGAATCGAACCTGGGACCTTCCAGTCCGCAGACCGACGCTCTATCCACTGAGCCAAACCGGTTTCGGCTCATCAGTGATTCTTATCATTGATGTTTCTATCTCTCTCTCCCTCTCCCTTTCTGAAATTTTGAAAATATATTTTTTTTAAAGAAAACACATGATCTTCACTTTGGGCTTTGTCATCTTACAATATCCTTTGTGCAGTGTTTTAACTTCCCTCAACTTTCCTTTACCCACCTTTAAAGTGCAATCTATTTTGGGGAAGATGATCAGGAAAGTGATTCCAATGGGTAGAAGTTTTTTTTGGAGGGGATGGGTCATGAAGATATTTAAAAATTGAGCATGGTGATGGTTGTACCACTCTGAATTTACTTTAAAAAGCCAGTTCATTGTACACTTTAGGTGACATGTCCAGTATATGGGTTATATCTCAACAAAGCTGTTCTTTTATTTCTTTTTAAATAAAGACCAGTCTTATAATCAATTGCAGATGTTTTCAGAGGCCCCTCAAGATTTGCTCACCATGTCCCAAATCACGGCTGTGATTCCCAGTTGCCTCCAGTCCTGGTGGATCTGGATGGTGTGGTTTGCAAAGGAGAAGGTGGCAAGAGGCTTATGGAATTTCGGCAACCCCATTCCCCCGGTCTCCTCATAGGGCACCAGGCCATTCCCACTGTGCCAGCTCTGCTCCCTTTAACCTGTTGGGCAAAAGAATCCTGCGTGCTCTGGCCAGAAAGTGCATTCTTTCTTAGGTGGCCCGGATGCTTTTTTTAATGTTGTTTTATGGATTCAAAAGAATAAACAGAGATGTGGAAAGCTTTTGTCAAAATCCTTTTACATGGTTCTTCCAGTCTCATGGGAAATGAGATGTGGCTCTGAATTCATCCCAAAGTGTGTCTTTGGGCAAAAGCACCCAGAACGGCACAACTCCTGCAGAATGCCCCACACACTTTGCTGTCAGGACTCAGGGGGGCTTGAGGGTGAGCGAGGCGGAGGTGCCAGGCAGAGGTGCCACAGGACCTGGGAGAAGGTAGCGCTTTCTGCACTGCCCAGGCCACGTGGACTACAGCAGTACCCGCCCAGGTGGGCAGGGTGTTTCTGCTGTTTTGTTTTGGTCTGGCCTCCACCCCGTCAGCCACGGACCTGTGCCTGCACTGAGACTGAATGGTTTGATGGCCCTACTTTTTGGTGGACAGTGGATGCACTCCCAGTGACTGGCAGTTAGACTCTTGTGGCTTCTGAGTCCCTTGCGGGGAGAGCCCGGCCCTAGGTCAAGAACAGACTCAGGTGTCCTCGGCCAGGAGGCCTCCTTGGGCTAGGGGCCGCCACAGTTTGAAGGCTGGCCATGACCCCAATCCTGGCAGGGGTCTCCTCTGGGGTGCTGGCAGGCCTGGGCTAGGGCTGCGGGCGGTTTAGAGGCTGGTCACGCCCCCGATCCTGGTGGGGATCTCCTCTGGGGTGCTGGCAGGCCTGGGTTAGGGTCACTGGCGGTTTGGAGGCCGGTCACGCCCCCGATCCTGGTGGGGGTCTCCTCTGGGGCGCTGGTAGGCCTGGGCTAATGGCCACCCTGGTTTAGAGACTGGTCACGCCCCCGATCCTGGCGGGGGTCTCCTCTGGGGCGCTGGCAGGCCTGGGCTCTGGCGCCGCAAAGGGAGAGGTTCCTGAACCTGCTTCCCACACACCTAGGCTAGGATACATCTTGTAGGAGGCGGCTTCAATGCCGGGGGTCGGTGACCAGGTCCTCCGGAGCCTCGCTTTCTGGGCTGCAGTCCCACGTCTCCCAGTGCCCCAGCCTCGGATGCGCCCACGCAGTTGCCCCCACCACCAGCCACCTCAGCGCAGGCCACAGCAGCTGCAGTTAGCCTCTTGGAAGCCAGGCCACCACACCCACCACCGCTAGTAGCTCTCTGCTGCTCCCTCTCTGTGCCCTGTCCACTGGGGTGGGGGAGTGCTCCCAGCCCAGAGGCCCTCCCTCCCTCCGCAGCCTGGCTTGGGAAGCTGGCCTCATGCTGGGGCTACTATGCCAGCATGCCCACTCGGCTACTATGGGTGCGACACAGGCCCCACGGAGGCCAACCTGGAGAACATAGACCCCAGCTCTGCATCCGGCTGCTGCAGATGGCCTCGGTGGTCAACTACCGCCTGCTCCTTCCACTGGCCCCATTGATCCCAGCACCAGCCATTTAGGCCAGGGTGGCGATCGCCCGGGGACCCCGCCCCGGGAGCGGCTGGCTGGGCCCGGCCACATCCCCCTGGGAGGCTTCTGGCTCTGCCCGGCTACGCCCCCCCGGGTCGCGATCCAGCCCGGGACCCCGGGGAGGCTTCTGGCTCTGCCCGGCCACGCCCCCCCGGGTCGTGATGCAGCCCGGGACCCCCGGGAGGCTTCTGGCTGTGGCCGGCCACGCCCCCCCTGGTCGCGATCCGCCCGGGACCCCGGGAGCGGCTGGCTGGCCCGGCCACGCCCCTCTAGGGTTGCCATCGCTCCCCAGGACCCCCGGAACTAAGAGGATTTGGCGCCGCCATCTTGGTTTTCTCAATGGCCAGATAGGCCACCCGGAGTCCTGCCCCCAGCCTCTCGCAGGCCCAATCATGGGCATAGCGGAGGTGCGGTCAATTTGCATGTTTCTCTATTATAAGGTAAGATATATATAATTCTAGTTAAATATATCTATGTATGTATATAATGTATGTATAGAGATATATATCTATATACACTGAGTGGCCAGATTATTATGATCTCTGAACGCATAATAATCTGGCCACTCAGTGTATATCCTATATAATAAAAGGCTAATATGCAAATTGTCCCCTCGACCAGGAGTTCGACCAGCAGGCAGGGCAGCCAACCACCCATGTTCCCTCCCTCTGGCCAGGCTGGCCAGACCCCACCCATGCACAAAATCATGCACTGGGCCTCTAATAGATCATTATGTATTCAGAGATCAGAATAATCTGGCCACTCAGTGTATATGTATTTAATATTTTCTAGTCAACATACCAGTTTTCCTTTAATTTTTGGGAAATTATGTGCATACTGATACTCCAATTCCAATCCAACACTACAAGGTACTTCCTGCTTTCACCCATTTTATAAATTTATCTCCCTACTTCCAGCAAGAAGCCTGGTTTCAAACATTAATTCATTTAGTTCAGTATACATAAAACAGTTTCAGAATTGCTGCACTCATATTAGTATATAAAACAAACCTATTTAAAAGGATAGAAGGTTTGTATGCAGTTCTTTTTACCCCTAATCTGAGGATTTATAGATCAAGTGCTGTGTTCAAAAGTGACTTGGATTAGTTTTTTTCAATGTGATTGTTATTCATTTGAAATGCAGTTGGGTTTATCTGTTTCTATTTGCTTTCAGTTTTAGGTTTCTCCCCCCATCCTGTTGATTCAATTTTATCTTTGAAAATGTAGAACATTGGCAGGATTTTAGAGGTCAAAACTCTGCAAAAATGTATCTTTAGAGAAGTGTGACTTCCTCTCCTATCTCTTCCAACATGTTCCCTCCTCCCTGAAAAAGAAACTTAGACAGTACAATGGTTGTGGCCTTCCAAAATTCAACCCTACCTGATAAAATCTTATTCCTTAGTATTTAATTGGGGGGGGTAATTAGAAAAAAATGTCTAAAAAGTCTTCTTGGGAGGCAATAATGAAAAAAAAGTCCAGAAACACTGCACTAATCTGTTCTCCATCTTTATAATTTTGTAATTTTGTAAATGTTAAATACATTGAATCATACCATATATAACCTTTTGAGATTGGATTTTTTCATTCAACATAATGTCCTGGAGATTCATTCAAGCTGTGGATATGATAATTTCTTACTTTTATATTGCTGAGTAGTATTCCATGGTATGAATATACAAAGTTGCTTAAACACTCATCCATAGAAGATCTTCTGGGTTATTTCCAGTTTTTAGAGATTATTAATAAAGCCTCTATACATATTTTCATTCAAGTTTTTGTGTGAACATAAATTCTCATTTTCTCTGGGATAAATGCTAGGGGTAAAATTGCTGAGTTGTATGGTAAGTGTATGTTTAATTTGATAAGAAACTGATTATTTTCCAGAATGTCTGTACCACTTTAGATTCACACCAGCAATGTATGAGAGATCCAGTTTCTCTACATCCTCACCAGCATTTTATATCATCAGTATTTTCATTTTAGTCATACTCATAGGTGTTTAATAATATCTCATCGTGGTTCCAATTTGCATTTTTCTAATAACTAATATGTTTTCATATGCTTATTTATAGTTTTTACACACAGATATATACATGCTTTGTTAGAATTATACGTAATTAATTTCATTTTATTTGATGGTTGTAAATAGTATTGTGTTTGTAATTTTTGTTTCCCTTTGCTAGTTGCTAGTATATAAAAATACAGTTAATATTTGTGTGTTTGTCTTGTACTGGTGGCCTTTGACCTCGCTAGATTCACTTATTACTTCTCAGTGCTTTCTGGTAGATTCCATGGGATTTTATGCTTGGACAACATGCCATCTGCAAATAGGAAGTTTTATTTCCTTCTTTCTAATCTGTCTTTTATTTCTTTTTCTTGCCTTTTTGTATTGTCTAGGACTTCCAGTACTTTGATGAAAAGAATGGTAAGAGTCAACATCCTTGCCTTGTTCGTGTTCTAAGGGAAAAGCATCCAGTATTTCACCATTAAGTGTTATGTTAGCTGTAGGTTTCTTTTGTAGATAACCTTTATCAAGTTGAAGAAGTTCCCCTCTCTTCTTAGTTGGGTGAGAGTTTTTATCATGAGTGTTATGGACTGAATGTGTCTCTCAAAATTTATAAGTTGGGGTCCTAATCCACAATGTCATGGTCTTTGCAAGTGAGGTTTTGGGGAAGTAATCAGAGTTAGAATAAGTGATGAGAGTGGGACCCTCATGATGGAATTAATTCCTTTACAAAACAGGAAGAGACATGAGATCTCTCTCTCCACCATGTAAGGATACAGAGAAAAGACAACTATCTGCAAGCCAGAAAAAAAGTTCCTAATTAGCTGGCACCTTGGTCTTGAACTTCCTAGCCTCATGAACTCTGAGAAACAAATTTCTGTTAAGTTTAATGGTATTTTGTTATAGCAGCCTGAGCTAAGACAATGAATGAGTTTAGAATTTTGTCAAATGCTTTCTCTGAATCAGTTGACATGGTGATTTTTTTCTTTTGCCTGTTGTTTAACTTTATAGGCTCAAAGTGGAACCACTTCTGCCAGGGGTTCCATGTCAGCAAATAAAAACTTAGATAACTTTTGTGTCCCTGTAAATGCTCCACTTGATCAGAAACACAGTATATTCAGTCAGCCAACTCTCAGGTGAGTTGTGTACTATTTCTAGGGATTAGTTAACCCTGAGAGGAGCAGTCCCTCCAGTTTCAGTAAGGTTCCAGATGTCAAAGCATCAAAATACAGAAAATATGAAGATATAGTAAATACTGGTATTTATACAAGGACAGCCAAATAGACTGATGGAAGAAAATAGAGAATCCAGAAACAGACCTGTATATACTAAATCACCTGGTTTTTGACAAATCTGCTATTTTAATTGAATGTGTGTGTGTGTGTGTGTGTGTTGGGGGGGAATGATCTTTTCAATAAATAGTACCTTATTTAGAATCCATATGGAAATATATAAATTTGGATCCTTACTTCACACAACACACAAATATGTATTCCAAATTGATTGTAGAACTAAACTGTAACAGGTAAAATAAAATTTCTAGTAGGCAAAATAGGAAACTATCTTCATTAACTTGGGGTAGTAAAAGATTTCTTAAACAGGGAATAAAAAGCAATAACCAAAATAATAAATATTAATAAATTGGTCTTCATTAAAATAAAATAAAAACGTCTGTATACCAAGAGACACCATTTAAAAAGTGGAAAGGCAAGCCATAGAGAGACAATATTTGAAATACATTTATCTGACAAAAGATTTCTGGTATGACTATACAAATAATTTCTACATATCAAATAGATAAAGAAAAGCAGTTCATTTTTTAATTTTTCAATTACAGTTTGCATTCAACATTATTTTGTATTAGATTAAGATGTACAGCATAGCAGTTAGAGGCAGTTCATTTTTTAATGAATAAAAAACATGAACAGATAGTTCAAAAATTACAGATGGCCAATTACAGGTGCTTAACATATTCTTTATCAAATTAAAAGCACAACTTGGCAAAATAACAAAACTATCAGAAAGTCTAAAATTTAAAAGCCTGATAATAGCAAGTGTTGGCAAGAATGTGGAGTAACTCTTATACTCTGCTTATTGTTGTAAAAATTGGTACATCCACTTTTGAAAACTATTTAGCATTATCTACCAAGCTCAACACATGTGTATCTTATGACCTAGCAACACCAGTCCTAAATATATACCTAAGAGAACTAAGGACATATATCCACCAAAAGAATGTTCATGGCAGCATTATTCAGAACAGCTCCAAACTGGAAACCACCCAAATGCCCACCAACTGTTAGATACATAAATATATTGTAGTATATTTATACAAAAGAATTACACACACACACACACACACACACACACACATTTATATATGTATATATATTTTAAGTTATGCTGCAAGCAACAATGTGGATTTGTTTCACAGATATAATGTTGAAACAAAGAAGGCCCACACAAAGGAGTACTCTCTCAGGTTCCATTTATATAAACAGGCAAATAAATCAATAATATTAGAAATCACAATCATAATTATTGATAGTCAGTTAGTGACTGGAAGTGGACACGAGGTGGGCTTCTGGGATGTTGGTCATATTCTTTATTTTGATTTGAGTAGTGATTAAATGGGTATGTCACTTTGTGAAAATTCATTGAGCTGTGCATGTAAGATTTGAGCACTTTACATAGTATGTAGGTTTTACTTCAAAAGGTAATTTGTGGAAAAGTTGTCTTTGAGAATTTTAATAGAGATAGGTGGAATCAAAGAGAGAATAGGGAGAGAAGGGAAGCCATGTTTTATTATTTTCTGTGATTTGGATTATTCTAAAAATACATTTTTCTATAAATACTACATGGATATAGTTTTAGGTGGGACATGTTTCCTCTGTCTTTATAGTTGGAGTTGAGATTTGATCACAGGAAGGATAGTAAAAGTAAATACAATGTGTATTCTAAGGGTCAAATTACATCATTTTCCATCTATTCAGTTCACCTCTTTCTGACTATAGCACCAAAATCCATGATTTTCTAACAGGAATGAGGCAGTGTTAAAGGAACACAGGCCCTGGAGACAATATATATATATATATATATATATATATATATATATATATATATATATATATATGCCTAAGCAACCATTATGACCGAACGATGGGAACAATCGGTCTACCAGTCGCTATGACGCACACTGACCACTAAGGGGCAGACACTCAATGCAGGAGCTGCCCCCTGGTGGAGAGTGTGCTCCCACAGCCAACCTCCTGCAGCTGGCCAACCTCCCACGGTCCCTCCCCCAGGCCAGTCCCTCCCCCAGGCCGGCCAGCCTACCTCCCGCAGTCCCTCCCCCATCCCTCCCCCTGGCTGGCAGGCCCCAATTAGGACTGGGCTAGATGGCCCCGATTAGCCCTGATCTCTGGCCAGGCCTAGGAACCTCATCGGTGCATGAATTCATGCATGAATTCATGTACCAGGCGTCTAGAGTATACATATTGATTTCAGAGAGGAAGGAAGAAGGAGAGAGAGATAGAAACATCAATGATGAAAGAGAATCATTGATCAGCTGTTTACTGCATGCCTCCCACTGGGGATTGAGCTGCAACCCCGGCATGTGCCCTTGACTAGAATCGAACCTAGGACCCTTCAGTCCACAGGCCGATGCTCTATCCACTGAGCCAAACTGGTTAGGGCTGAAGACAGTTTAAAAAAAGTTTTTTTGGTAATCTTCACCCGAGGATATTTTTTTCCATTGATTGTCATACAGAGAGGAGAGATACACACACACAAACACACACACACACACACACACACACACAGAAAGAGAGAGAGAGAGAGAGAGAGAGAGAGAGAGAGAGAGAGAGAGATGAGAGATACACATCTATTGGTTGCCTTATGCATGTGCCCCAATGGGGCCAAACCTGCAACCCAGGTACATGCCCTTGACCAGGAATTTAACTCCTGGCCCTGTGCTGCACAGGCAGATGCTCTAACTATTTAGCAACACTGGACAGGGCCAGAACTAGTTTTGAATCCCCATGCTGCCACAAGCTCACTGTATGATCCTGTGCAAGTATTGTATTCTCTTGAGCTTCATACCCTTCAACATTAACGTCAGACTAATAATACCTATCTCATAGGGCTGTTTGTCAAGTGCCTAGCCCCTAATGCCCATTCAGTAAATGGTAGCCGTTGTTATTTTTATCATTACTGTTAGGTGAAGTGGCTTCACTAGTTGGAAGTATGGGGATAACTATTCTATAGAGACAGGGAGGACAGATGTTGGGACTATGTCTACATCCCCTAATCCCTTCCTTTCTTGAAAATTTTCTATATTAATAGTTGTATGCCAGCCAGCATGGAAATGATGTGACCCCAATGCTTAGAACCTACTTTTGGCAGAAACAAATAAAAGGCTAGACACACACAAAAAGGCTTTATGGGAAGTAGACCTAGAAGTGGACTAGGACTAAAAGATAAAGATCAGTTACATCTGAACTTGGTAGTGGTGGGGGTCTGGGAACAAATTGTATTGTGGAGTAAACGATAAAAATCCATGCATGGTCCCAAATTCAGGTGAGAAATTTATTTATTTATTTATTTATTTATTTATTTATTTATTTATTTTAACAATTGAATGAATATACCTTAATTTACATTTATTTATTTATTTATTTATTTATTTATTTTTAATTTCTTTATTGATTAAGGTGTCACATATTTGTCCTCATCTCCCCATTCCCATCCCACACCCCTCCCCACGGATGCTCCATCCCCCTGTTGAACTTAACCATTGGATAGGCTCATATGCATGCACACAAGTCCTTTGGTTGATCTCTCCCCCCTCCTCCCAACCTCCTCTATCCTCCCTCTGAGGCCCGATAGTCCGATCGATGCCTCCTTGTTTCTGGTTCTGTTCTTGTTCCTCAGTCTATGTTGTTCATCATTTCCCCTAGATGAGCGAGATCATATGTCACTAGATATATACTTATAAGAACTGAGTGTGAGACGAGCAATAATAGTTATGCTGACAGGCAAATGAATCAGTCTGTAGTGAGTTTCTTTCTGGACCAACAGTTCCTTTGAGACCCAATTTCAATGTCCACCAGTTCTTTATGTGTACATGTCAGCACTGACCCCTCAGCTCTGGATGGTGGACAAATGGTGGTAACGGAGGTCTGACTCCCTCTGGTTTGGTCTCGGCCGGACCCAGGGGCACGGCTTCACCCGGACTAAGGGGAACGTGGCCTCACCCAGACCCAAGGGGCGCGTGGCCTCACCCGGGCCCGGGACCCAACCTCACCCGGATGGATCCAGGGGCACACGGCCTCACCCGGACCCAGGATCCAGCTTCATCCTTACCCAGGGGCGCAAGGCCTCACCCGGACCCAGTGGCACATGGCCTCATCCGGGCCCAGGACCCAGCCTCATCCGGGTCCAGTGGTGCGTGGTCTCACCCGGACCCAGGGGCGCGTGGCCTCACCCGAGCCCAGGGACCCAGCCTCACCCGGGACCAGGGGCGCAAGGCCTCACCTGGACCCAGGGGCGCGTGGCCTCACCCGGGCCCAGGGACCCAGCCACACCCGGGTCCAGGGGCGTGTGGCCTCACCCGGACCCAGGGGCGCGTGGCCTCTCCCAGACCCAGGGGCGCATGGCCTCACCAGGACCTAGGTGCGTGAGGTCTCACCCGGATCCAGGGACACATGGCCTCACCCGGACCCAGGGGCGCGTGGCCTCTCCCAGACCCAGGGGCGCGTGGCCTCACCCGGACCTGGGACCCAGCCTCACCCGGATCCAGGGACACATGGCCTCACCCGGACCCGGGGGCACGTGGCCTCTCCCAGACCCAGGGGCGCGTGGCCTCACCTGGACCTAGGTGCGCGAGGCCTCACCCGGATCCAGGGACACATGGCCTCACCCAGACCCAGGGGCGCGTGGCCTCTCCCAGACCCAGGGGCGCATGGCCTCACCCGGACCTGGATGCGCGAGGCCTCACTCGGACCTGGGACCCAGCCTCACCTGGATCCAGGGACACATGGCCTCACCCGGACCCGGGGGCGCGTGGCCTCTCCCAGACCCAGGGGCACGTGGCCTCACCTGGGCCTAGGTGCGTGAGGCCTCACCCGGATCCAGGGACACATGGCCTCACCTGGACCCAGGGGCGCGTGGCCTCTCCCAGACCCAGGGGTGCGTGGCCTCACCCGGACCTAGGTGCGCGAGGCCTCACCCGGATCCAGGGACCCATGGCCTCACCCGGACCCGGGGGCACGTGGCCTCTCACAGACCCAGGGGCACATGGCCTCACCCGGACCCGGGACCCAGCCTCACCCAGATCCAGGGACACATGGCCTCACCCGGACCCGGGGGCGCGTGGCCTCTCCCAGACCCAGGGGCACGTGGCCTCACCCAGGCCTAGGTGCGCGAGGCCTCACCTGGGTCCAGGGACACATGGCCTCACCCGGACCCAGGGGCGCGTGGCCTCTCCCAGACCCATCAGGTGAGAAATTTAGACACCAGGAAGACTCTGCAGCAAGAAAGGAATTTAAACTTGCCACAAACACTGGTTTATCTCAGTAATTCCCTGAATAATTACCATCAGCAGGAACTGTTGTCCAAATGGGAGTGGTGTTCAGGGTAGAGTTTACAGACTTTTCAGTACACTCCCAAAGAAGGGAAGAAAAATAGGGCTGACAAATTGTCTAGGAAACAGGGCAAGACAAAATAGTCAGGGCAAGGACCCCAGTGGGCTGAGCACTATCATCTGCAAACAAGCAAACAAAACAACTTCCAAAAGCTTAACATAGATCCTGCCCTTATTTATTGTCTGCTACAGTTGCTAAGATTCTTCAACTTCTGATTATTTCATCTTCCATAATAAAGCTGTTTATTCTATCACTTTATCAGATGTATGCTGTATTTCCTCTGTGCATCCACAAGGGGCAACAGAATGCAATAAATTTTAGCTTAGCCTCAACAAACCCAATCTTTGAGGGATCTTTAAGAAACTACAGAGAAAGATAAATATCACATGATCTCACTCATTTGTGGAATATAATGAACAACATAAACTGATGGACAAAAATAGATCCAGAGACAGAGAAACATCAATCAGAACATCAAACCTCAGGGAAGGTAGGGGACAGTGGGGGTAAGAGGAAGAGATAACTAAAGGACTTATATGCATGCATATAAGCCTAATCAATGGACACAGACAACAGGGGGGTGGGGCATGAATGGGAGGTGGGGGGTAATGGGGGAATAAGGACACATATGTAATACCTTAATCCAGGCATCTTCAAACTACGGTCCTCAAACTACGGCCCGCGGGCCACATGCGGGTGTTTTTGCCGTTTTTTTTTTTTTTTTTTTTTTTTTTTTACTTCAAAATAAGATATGTGCAGTGTGCATAGGAATTTGTTCATAGTTTTTTTTAAACTATAGTCCGGCCCTCCAATGGTCTGAGGGACAGTGAACCGGCCCCCTGTTTAAAAAGTTTGAGGACCCCTGCCTTAATCAATAAAGAAATAATAAAAAAAAGAAACTACACTCCATGCCAGAATGAAGACTTCATTCGGCAATTGAAGTTAAGGGAGGTCAATTGTTTGGAGGAGGAAGTAAAGAGAATGAGCCAGGAAGACCCCTTCTCTTATGGCCTAACCCTCACTCTTGCCTGTCTTTTTTCTGGACTCCTAGTTACTATGTTCTTGGTTGAGAACAAAGATAATCCATGTTCTTAAAAGATACCATCATACAACTGTCTATCTGCTTCCTGTCATCTGACTTCTCATTTAACTAATGGTGAACCTAATTTCTTAATGGCTGAATCACAATATGAAGTATTGATTTATGATTCTGTACCCTTCATGAAAAATAAACAAGAAAAGCACATCAGTCATTTATTTATTCAGTACACATTTTTCAGAATCTACTATTGCATAATTCTCTCAAATGACAATGTGGGGTAATTGTTACTGAATTGGCAGGAAGCCCTGCAGCATTAAAAATAAGCTAACTGGTTGGCAAAATCATTATACATAAACCTAAGTATTTATATTCTCCCATTTGAGTGTAAAAACAAATGCCATAATCACAAACTCATGGGATTTAAATTACAAATCAGAGCTTGTCACTTCATGGCACAGCATTAATTCTGTTTCATAGTCCAGAAACCTGTGTGGGATTCAGCTTCTCATCAAAGACATAATCAGCTCAGTGGCATGACTATAGCCCAGCTGAAGAGGAAAACTTTCTAGAACAACCTACACATCTAACTTTTGGATAAAACATGGAACAAAAAAACACCATTGTGCTTTTAACAGAAATTGTTGGAGAAAGCAAAACATACTGTACACATTTCTGAAAAAATTATTAGAGGAGTGTGTCATTAAAATTTGTCCTGCAGGGTCCTGGAGCACAGCCATTTCCAATTAGATGCTGGCTTTATCAGGAGCCTACTCCTTCCCCTACATAGAGAAAATAATTGGCACCTTAGGAGAATCTGTGACAACATCAGCAATTTCATTTGCTTGGTAGTGGTACTTTAATACCCCTTCTACTTTTCTTCCTTTTTCTTTCTAACATATACAATTCACATGCCACATATCATTTTATTTTTAAGTTTTAAATATTTTTTTATTGATTTCAGAGAAGGAGGGAGAGGGAAAGATAGAAACATCAATGAGGAGAGAGAATCATTGATCGGCTGCCTCCTGCACGTCCCACACTGGAGATAGAGCCCACAGTCTGGGCATGTGCCCTGACTGGGAATCGAACCATGACCTCCTGGTCCATAGGTAGATGCTCAACCACTGAGCCATGCCAGTTGGGCCCACATACCATTTTAAAGTGTAAAATTTAGTGCATTTTAGTATTTCACAAGGTAATGCAGTCATGACCTCTAATTTACTTTTTTTAAATTTCTTTATTGATTAAGGTATTACATATGTGTCCTTATTCCCCCATTATCCCCCCACCCCTCATTCATGCCCCCATCCCCTGTTGTCTGTATCCATTGATTAGGCTTATATGCATGCATATAAATCCTTTGGTTGATCTCTTCCCCTTACCCCCACTGTCCCCTACCTGAGATTTCTTTGCCTGTGGATTCCTCTAATATTTTTATGGTTTCCTGTCATATGTTTAAGTCCAGCATTACCCTAATACCAAAACCAGATAAAGACAACCCATTGAAAGAGAATTACAGGCCAATATCCCTCATGAACATAGATGCCAATGGGATTACATCAAAATAACAAGCTTCTGCATAGCAAAAGAAACCATCAACAAAACAACAAGAAATTCCACTGCATGGGAGAACATATTTGCCAATGTTATCTCCGATAAGGGTTTAATCTCCAACATTTACAAGGAACTCACACAACTTAACAAAAGGAAGATAAACAATCAATAAAAAAATGGGCAAATGACCTAAATAGACACTTTTTGAAAGAGGACATTCAGAAAGCCAAGAGACATATGAAGACATGCTCAAAGTCACTAATCATCTGAGAGATGCAAATCAAAACAACAATGCAGTATCATCTCACACCTGTCAGAATGGCTATCATCAACAAATCAACAAACCACAAGTGCTGGAGAGGATGTGGAGAAAAAGGAACCCTCATGCACTGCTGGTGGGAATGCAGACTGGTGCAGCCACTGTGGAGAACAGTATGGAGTTTCCTCAAAAAAACTAAAAATGAAACTCCCATTTGACCCAGTAATACCACTTCTAGGAATATATCCCAAGAAAACAGAAACACCAATCAGAAAGGATATATGCACCCCTATGTTCATAGCAGCACAATTCACCATAGCTAAGATTTGGAAACAGCCTAAGTTCCCATCAGCAGATGAGTGTATTAGAAAACTGTGGTACATCTACACAATGGAATACTATGCTGCAATAAAGAAGAAGGAATTCTTACCATTTGCAATAGCATGGATGGAACTGGAGAGTATTATGCTAAGTGAAATAAGCCAGGCAATGAAAGAAAAATACCACATGATCTCACTCATTTATGGATAATTAAGAACATTATAAACTGATGAACAAAAATAGATACAGAGGCAGAGAAGCATAGAACAGACTGTCAAATGACAGCAAGAAAGCTGGGGAGGGTTTGGGGGTGGGGGGAGGTAAGAGATCAACTGAAAGACTTGTATGCATATAAGCATAACAAATGGACGCAAGACACCGGGAGAGGGGTGAGGGTATATGCCAGGGGGTAGGGGAGGCCGGGGAAAGGTCAATTTGGAAAAAAAGGAAACATCTATACTACTATCTGTAATACTTTAAACAATAAAAAAGAAAAAAAGAATCAATGTGAAGGACAGTGTTTAGAATATGATACTTTCGTGTAACAAAGGGGGAGAGAAAATATATATCAGAAACACTAAAAAATATAGTAGAAATGGGGTGAAAGGGGAGAGAGAGTGGGACTTTTCAATATATATCCTTTTTGCACTTCTGATTTTTGAACCATGTATTACCTTATTAAATACTAGAGGCCCGGTGCACAAAATTCGTTCATGGGCGGGCGGGTGTTGTCCCTCAGCCCAGCCTGCACCCTCTCCAATCTGGGAACCCTTGAGGGGTGTCCACCGGGATCTGGCCTAAACGGGCGGTCGGACATCCCTCTCACAATACAGGACTGCTCGCTCCCAACCGCTCACCTGCCTCTGCCTGATTGCCCCTAACCACTTCTGCCTGCCAGCCTGATCATCCCTAACCACTCTACTGCCAGCCTGATCAATGCCTAACTGCTCCCCTGCCGGCCCGATTGCCCCTAACTGCCCTCCCCTGCCAGCCTGGTCACCCCTAACTGCCCTCCCCTGCTGGCCTGGTCACCCCTAACGGCCCTTCCCTGCAGGCCTGGTCCCCCCCAACGGCCCTTCCCAGCAGGCCTGAGTCCCCCCCAACTGTCCTCTCCTGCAGGCCTGGTCCCCCCCAACTTCCCTTCCCTGCTGTCCTGGTCCGCCTCAACTGCCCTCCACTGCAGGCCTGGCCCCCCCCCACAACTGTCCTCCCCTTCAGTCCTGTTCCCCCGCAACTGCCCTTCCCTGCTGTCCTGGTCCCCCTCAACTGCCCTCCACTGCAGGCCTGGTCTCCCCCAACTGCCCTCCTCTGCCAGCCTGGTCATCCTGAACTGCCCACTACTGCCATCCCCTGCCAGCCATTTTGTGGTGGCCATATTGTGTCCCCATGGGGGTGGCCATCTTGTGTCTTGGAGTGACAGTCAATTTGCATATTACTCTTTTATTAGATAGGATTGTATTACTAAACTAGTAAATAAAATAGGGGAAAAGGACAGGAAATTGATTACTCTGGAGGTGCAGAAATAGAGTGGATGTGTCAGAAGACTGATGCTTTGCATTATAAGCATTTTGGGTAGAATTTCAGTTTTTTAAACAATGTGTGTGCTATTTAGAATTAAGTGGATAACCACCAGAAGAATTAAAAAGAGTAATGGTTAAAAATGGTTACTTCTAGGAAGTATGTCTGAAAATTGAGAAGAGTGGGACAGAGGACTATTGCATGTCATTAAAGCCTGTATACTTTTCCTATGTTTAAACTTTGCTTGTGTTACTTTGATAAAAATTAAAATAGAACACCTTCCATCCCCTCAAATAGAAAGCAGCAAATGGAAGCTTTATTGATAAAAAAAAAAAGAAAAAAGATCTACCATTCACAAAGAGGGACTATGTTTACTCTGTAAGTTTTCCTACTCCAAACTCTAGTTCTGGGTTAAGATGATGTCTTTTGGCTAAAGCAATCAAAATGTAGCCTCTGCAACAGGAAAACAATGTCCAATTGTGGTAAAGATACAATTAATTTTAAAGAAATATACACATCGCCCGGCCGGTCTGGCTCAGTGGTTGAGCATCAACGTATGAACCAGGAGGTCAGGGTTCAATTCCTGGTCAGGGCACATGCTCGGGTTGCGAGCTTGATCCCCAGTGTGAGGTGTGCAAGAGGCAAATCAATCAATGATTCTCTCTCATTCCTGATGTTTATAGCTCTCTTCCTCTCCATTTCTCTCTGAAATCAATAAAAATATATTATAAAAAATAAAAAAAGAAAAGAAATATATACATTAAAAACTATTCCATGTCAGTTCGTATAGATTAACCTCATTTTTAAAGCTGCTGCATTTTTTAAGCTGCTGGAGATACCGTAATTAAACTGTTGTTTCCAGTGTTTTACTGTTACAAACAATGCTATAGTAAGCATCCATGCACATCACAAATTATTGAGCCCATGTGCAAAGGATAGATTCCTAGAAATGGAATTGGTGGGTCAAAGGGCATATTCTATTTTTTAGATTTTCTATAATGAATATGTATTACTTTTATAACCAGAAAAATATAAACCTAAAATATTAACTGTAAGGTGAAGGTCTTGTTTTTCTAGTATCTTGTAGTATGTACAATACAAGGTTTTAACTTTCAGATCCACGTGAGCCAAGGGAAGAGGGCGTGGCCTGAAATAGATCATGGTGATTTATCGTGACTGGCTTATTGTAAACTATAGTCACTGCCACCTGAGACATACAGACATGTCTAGGAGGAAGCTGCTTAGTAGAAAACATTTCACTTTATTTTACTAGAATTTTATTTTATTTTAATTTTTTTATTGTTTAAAATATTACATATATTAGTACATATATCTCCTTTTTCCCCCCATTGATGTTCCCCCAGCCTCCCCTAACCCTGTCGCATGCCCTCATCCCACCGCACCCCTAGTGTCTTGTGTCCATTGGTGTGCTTATATGCATGCATACAAGTGCTTTGGTTGATCTATTTCCCTCTCTCCCCAACACTCCCCAGCTTTCCCCCCTGTAATTTGACAGTCTGTTCGGTGTTTTACTGCCTCTGTATCTATCTTTTTATTCATCAGGTTATAATGTTCTTTATTTTCCATAAATGAGTGAGATCATGTGGTATTTTTCTTTCATTGCCTGGCTTATTTCACTTAGCATAATGCTCTCCAGGTCCATCCATGCTGCTGCAAATGGTAAGAATTCCTTCTTTTTTATCGCAGCGTAGTATTCCATTGTGTAGATGTACCATGGTTTTCTAATCCACTCATCTGCTGATGAGCGTTTAGGCTGTTTCCAAATCTTAGCTATGGTGAATTGTGCTGCAATGAACATAGGGGTGCATATATCATTTCTGATTGGTGTTTCTAGTTTCTTGGGATATATTCCTAGAAGTGGGATTACTGGAAGTTCCATTTTTACTTTTTTGAGGAAACGCCATACTATTCTCCACAGTGGCTGCACCAGTCTGCATTCCCACCAGAAGTGCATTAGGGTTCCTTTTTCTCCGCATCCTCGCCAGCACTTATCGTTTGTTGATTTGATGATGGTTGCCATTCTGACAGGTGTGAGATGGTACTGCATTGTTGTTTTGATTTGCATCTCTCAGATAATTAGTGACTTTGAGCATGTTTTCATATGTCTCTTGGCCTTCCTTCTGTCTTCTTTCGAAAGGTTCTATTTAGGTCCATTGCCCATTTTTTTATTGGATTACTTATCTTCCTTTTATTAAGTTGTATAAGTTCCCTGTAGATGTTGGAGATTAAACCTTTATCAGTGATAACATTTGCAAATATGTTCTCCCATACACTGGGCTTTCTTGTTGTTTTGTTGATGGTTTCTTCTGCTGTGCAAAAGCTTTTTATTTTGATGTAGTCCCATTTGTTTATTTTCTCTTTCACTTCCATTGCCCTAGAAGTGGTATCAGTGAAGAAATTGCTGCGGCATATGTCTGAGATTTCTCTGCCGGTGGATTCCTCTAGTATTTTTATGGTTCCCCATCTTACGTTTAAGTCCTGTATCCATTTTGAGTTTATTCTTGTGTATGGTGTAAGTTGGTGGTGTAGTTTCATTTTTTTGCACGTATCTGTCCAATTTTCCCAACACTATTTATTGAAGAGACTGTCTTGGCTCCATTGTATGTTCATGCCTCCTTTGTCGAATATTAATTGAGCATAGTGGTTTGGGTCGATTTCTGGTTTCTCTATTCTATTCCATGGATCTATATGTCTGTTCTTGTGCCAGTGCCAGGCAGTTTTTGAAAACAATGGCTTTGTAATACAGCTTGATATCTGGTATTGAGATCCCACTTACATTGTTCTTCTTTCTCAGGATTGCTGCAGCTATTCGGGTTTTTTCTTATTCAAGATGAATTTTTGGAAAGTTCATTCCAGGTCTGTGAAATATGCCATTGGTATTTTAATTGGGATTGCATTGAATCTATGGATTGCTTTGGGTAGTATGGACATTTTGATGATGTTGATTCTATCAATTCATGAACATGGTATGTTCTTCCATCTGTTTATGTTTTCCTCTATCTCTTTTTTCAGTGTCCTGTAGTTTTCTGCGTATAGGTCTTTTACATCCTTAGCTACATTTATTCCTAGGTATCTTAATTTTTTTGGTGTGATGGTAAATGGGATTGCTTTTTTAGTCTCTCTTTCTGTAAGTTCATTGTTGGTGTATAGAAATGCCATAGATTTCTTGGCATTAATTTTGTATCCTGCTACATTGCTGAATTCATTTATTAAGTCTAATTTTTTTTATGGAATCTTTAGGATTTCCTATGTACAGTATCATGTCATCTGCAAATAAGGACAGTTTGACTTCTTCTTTTCCAATTTGGATGCCTTTTATTTCTTCTTATTGTCTTATTGCAATGGCTAGTACTTCCAGTACTATGTTGAACAGGAGTGGTGAGAGTGGGCATCCCTGTCTTGTTCCTGTTCTTAGGGGAAATGGTTTTAGTTTTTGCCCATTGAGTATGATGTTGGCTGTGGGTTTGTCATATATGGCTTTTATTATGTTGAGGTATGATCCTTCTATTCCCACCTTGTTGAGAGTTTTTATCAAGAAATGGTGTTGGATTTTGTCAAATGCTTTTTCTGCATAAATTGATATGACTGTGATTTTTATCTCAATTTGTTTATATGATGTATCATGTTTTTTGATTTGCGGATATTGTACCATCCTTGCATCCCTGGGATAAATCCTACTTGGTCATGGTGTATGATCTTTCTTATGTACTGCTGGATTCGAGTTGTTAGAATTTTTTGAGGATTTTGTCATCTATGTTCATGAGGGATATTGGCCTGTAATTATCTTTCATTGTGTTATCTTTATCTGGTTTTGGTATTAGGGTGATGCAGGCTTCATAGAATGAGCTTGGAAGTGTTCCTTCCTCTTGAATTTTTTTTGGAATAGTCTGAGGAGGATAGGATTTTTTGTTTGTTTGTTTGTTTTTTATACGGTTATTTCTTTTATTGACTTCTGAAAAATACTGAAAGCATAATATTCAATTTTAGCTCAATGACAACTGTTCTGCCATAATCTAAATACAATACAGTATTGTGATTAACACTAACCATAAAGATTTCTTTGCATTTATTTTATCTGTTAATCCATTCTCAGCATCCTTTTTTCTTTTGCAAAAAACATAAGATGATTTATTGCCTAGAAACCTATGGAGTCTATTGTTTGAATCTTCAAATTCCAATGCCTTCTCATTTTTTTAAATTTCTTTATTGATTAAGGTGTCTCATATTTGTCCTCATACCCCCATTACCATCCCCCACCCCTCCCCACAGATGCCCCCACCTCCCTGCTGTCCTTAACCATTGGTTAGGCTCGTATGCATGCACACAAGTCCTTTGGTTGATCTCTCCCCCCTACCCCCATCCTCCCCTACCCTCCCTCTGAGGCCCGACAGTCCGATCGATGCCTCCTTGTTTCTGGGTCTGTTCTTGTTCATCAGTCTATGTTGTTCATCATTTCCCCTAGATGAGTGAGATCATGTGTTACTAGAAATATACTTATAAGAACCAAATGTGAGACGAGCAATAATAGTTATGCTGACAGGCAAATGAATCAGTCTGTAGTAAGTTTCTTTCTGGACCAAAAGTTCTTTTGAGACCCAATTTCAATGTCCACCAGTTCCTTATGTGTACATGTTGGCACTGACTTTTTAGCTCTGGATGGTGGACAAATGGTGGTAATGCAGGTCCGACTCCCTCTGGTATGGTCTCGCCTGGACCCAGGGGCATGGCTTCACCGGAACTCAGGGGCGCGCGGCCTCACCAGGACCTGGGACCCAGCATCACCCAGGCCCCGGGGCTTGTCGCCTCACCCGGCCCCAGGGGCACACGGCCTCACCTGGACCCAGGATCCAGCTTCACCTGGACCCAGGACCCAGCCTCATACAGATCCAGGGGCACACAGCCTCACCAGGACCCGGGATCCAGCTTCACTCGGACCCAGGGGTGCGCGGCCTCTCCCGGAACCAGGGGCGCATGGCCTCACCCAGACCCGGGACCCAGCCTCACCCAGATCCATGGGCGCATGGCCTCACCTGGACCCGGGATCCAGCTACACCAGGACCCAGGGGCGCGTGGCCTCACCCGGACCCAGGGGTGCAAGGCCTCTCCCGGACCCAGGGGCGCGGCCTCACCTGGACCTGGGACCCAGCCTCACCTGGATCCAGGGGCGCACGGCCTCACCTGGACCTGGGATCCAGCTTCACCCAGATCCCGGGGCGTGTGGCCTCACCCGGACCCTGGGGTGCACGTCCTCACCCGGACCCAGGATCCAGCTTCACCCGGACCCAGGGGGGCGCGGCCTCGCCTGGACCCAGGGGTGCGCGGCCTCACCCAGTCCCGGGACCCAGCCTCACCTAGATCCAGGGGCGCATGGCCTCACCCGGACCCAGGATCCAGCTACACCCGGACCCAGGGGTGCGTGGCCTCGTCCAGACCCAGGGGCGCGGCCTCACTCGCACCCAGGACCCGGCCTCACACAGATCCAGGGGTGCACGGCCTCTCCCGGACCCGGGATCCAGCTTTACACGGACCCAGGGGTGCACAGCCTCGCCCAGACCTGGGGGCGCGCGGCCTCACCCAGACCCGGGACCCAGCCTCACCCGAATCCAGGGGCGCACGGCCTCACCCGGACCCAGGATCCAGCTACACCCGGACCCAGGGGCGCGTGGCCTCACCCGGACCCAGGGGCGCGGCCTCACCCAGACCCAGGACCCAGCAGGGCTTCATCTTCTTGATCCCAATTCCTGTTGGTTAATTCCCTCTCAGCAATTCCTTCGGCCATTTTCTCAAAGCTCCGGGGTGGCTGCCGTGGAACTCGCTGGGTGGCGGGCTTGGCATAGCTCCAGTGTGCCCGGTGCGCAGTGGCGGGCTGGTCCGAGGTCGCTGCGGTGGCACTCGGGTCTGCAGCGGCAACCAATTGCCGGGCGAGCGCACCTGGATCCTTGATCCAGCGGGGCCTCGTCTTCCCGATCCCAACTCCCATCAGTCAATTCCTTCTCAGCAATTCCTCCGGCCATTGTTCTGGATGGTGTCTGCTCTGTTTTCCAGTTGTAGTTTCAAAATTGTTGTGGTAGGCAACAATCAGGCATTTGCCCTATGTTGCCATCTTGGTCCTCCAGAAGATTCTTAAGTAACCTTATAAATGTGGTTCTTAACACTGTGTCGTCCATTAGTTTACTTTCCTTCATCCCTTCTATTCGTGACCTGCTTCGGTGTTTTCACTTTTTGGCTGCCTCCCTATAGCTCAGCTTCCCCAATCTCCCTAGGTGGTCACTCTTGATACCCCCTTTTGTGGGCTGAGTGCACAGTCTTGGTGTTGTTAAGCCTTGATTGCTGTTGGTACACTGGGAGGATTTGACCTCCAGTCCAATTGGTTGTGAGGATCAGCTGTGTCTATGCCGGGAGACAGCCTTATTCCCAATTCCTTCTCATTTTTGAATAGCTTCACTCCTACTAGTTGAAATATCTTATGGTTCATTAGAACTTGGCAAAGATGAACTCCTTTAAGACAAGAGAGATCATTACTACTTAGGCACATATTTTGCATAAGATGACTTACTACACCAACAACATCAGAACCAGTAAAACAGTCTTTGTATGTTCATAAATGATGCCTCCTTCTTTTTATTTCCACTTGAGTCTGAAGGGAATGAATAATATCATCCCATAGCTGAGTAACTTGAAAAGGACCAGAACATCCTGTCCTCCTTTTCCAGCAGAAGCCACTTCCACGGCTTACGAAACTCAGACCCGCTCCGCCCTGGGCCGGAAAGCTCGCTCTGGCTGTCAAGGCTACGAAACCGTGGAGTTAAAGGATCCGCCATTCGCTCTCACGCCGGCCTCACCCCCGGCCCCAGGAGGATAGGTTTTAGTTCTTCCTTGAATGTTTTGTAAAACTCTCCTGTGAAGCTGTCTGGCCTCGGGCTTTTGTTTGCTGGAAGCTTTTTGATGACTGCTTCAATTTTTTCCATAGCCTATTGAGATGTTTAGATACTTCCTGATTGAGTTTTGGAAGGTTGTATTTTTCTAGGAATATGTCCATTTCCTCCAGGTTGTCTAGTTTGTTGGAATAGAGTTGTTCATAGTATTTTTTAACAATCCTTTGTATTTCTGTGGGGTCTGTTATTATTTCGCCTCTTTCTTTTCTGATTTTGTTTATTTGGGTCCTCCCTCTTTGCTTCTTGGTGAGCCTGGCTAGAGGTTCATCAATCTTGTTTATCCTTTCAAAGAACCATTGATCTTTTGTATTTTTTGGTTTTTTTTTTGTCTCTATGTTATTCATTTCTGCTCTGATCTTTATTATTTCCTTCTGCTCACTGGGCTTTTCTTGTTGCTCTCTTTCTAATTCTTTGAGTGGTAGAGTTAGATGATTTATTACCATTTTTTCTTGTTTTCTGAGGTAGGCCTGTAGAGCTATAAACTTCCCTCTGAGGACTGCTTTCCTTGTGTCCCATAGGTTTTGGATTGTTGTGTTTTTATTGTCATTAGTTTCCAGAATATTTTTAATTTCTTCTTTGATCTCATTGGTAACCCAATCAATATTTAATAATATGCTATTCAGCTTCCAAGTGTTTGAGTGTTTTCGATTGTTTTTATTGTAGTTTATTTCTAATATTATGCCATTGTGGTCTGAGAAGATGCTTGGTATGATTTCAATCTTCTTGAATTTGGGGAGACTTTGCTTGTGACCCAATATGTGGTCTATTTTTGAAAATGTCCCATGTGCACTTGAGAAGAACGTATATTCCGCGGATTTGGGTGAAATGTTCTGAAGATGTCAATTAAGTCCATCTGATCTAGTGAGTCATTTAGGATTGCTGCTTTTTGCTGATTTTTTTGTCTAGAGGATTTATCCAGTGATGTAAATGGTGTATTAAAGTCCGCTACTATGATTGTATTGTTGTCGATCTCTCCCTTGATATCTTCCAGGAGTTTTTTTTATGTATTTGGGTGCTCCTGCATTGGGTGCATATATGTTTATCAGGGTTATAGCCTCTTGTTGTATAGATCCCTTTAGTGTTATGAAGTGGCCTTCCTTATCTCTTATTATGCCCTTTACTTTGAGGTCTATTTTGTCAGATATAAGTATTGCTACCCTAGCTTTTTTTTATTTCCATTTGCCTGAAAGATATTTTTCCATCCCTTCACTTTCAGTCTGTGTGAGTCCCTTTATCTGAGGTAGGTCTCTTCTAGGCAGCATATACACTGAGTGACCAGATTATTTTGATCTCTGGATGCATAATAATCTGGCCACTCAGTATATATATATATACATATTAGAGGCCCGGTGCATGAATTCGTGCATGGGTGGGGTCCAGCCAGACTGGCCAGGGGGAGGGGACATGGGTGGTTGGGCAGCCTGCCTGCTGGTTGAACTTCTGGTACAGGGGACAATTTGCATATTAGAATTTTATTATACAGGATATACACTGAGTGGCCAGTTTATTATGCGTTCAGAGATCATAATAATCTGGGCACTCAGTGTATATGGGTCATGTTTTTCATCCATTCAGCCACTTGATGTCTTTTGATTGGAGCATTTAGTCCATTTACGTTTAAAGTTATTATTGAAAGGTACTTGTTTGTAGCCATTTTTATTTTTTGTGCCTGTGTTCTTTCTTGCCTTTTTTTGTCTTATTTGTACACCAGCCCTTTAGCATTTCTTGCATTGATGGCTTGGTAGTGATAAACTCCCTTAGCCTTTTTTTTGTCTATAAAGCTCCTTATTTCCCCTTCAATTTTGAATGATAGCCTTGCTGGATAGAGTATTCTTGGATTCAGTCCCTTGCTTTGCATCACTTTGTAAATTTCCTTCCATTCTTTTCTGGCCAGATCTGTTTCTGTTGAGAAATAATTTGATAATCTAATGGGAAATCCCTTGTAAGTAACTTTGTCTCTCTCTTGCAGCCTTTAAGATTTTCTCTTTGTCCTGAACATTTGCCATCATAATTATGATGTGTCTTGGTGTGGGTCTTTTTGGGTTCATCTTGTTTAGGAATCTGTGTGTGTGTGACTTTTTTCTTCCCCACATCAGGGAAGTTTTCTGACATTATTTCTTCTAATAGGATTTCTAACCCTTGTTCCTCTTCCTGTTGTTCTGGCACCCCTATTATTCATATGTTGCTTCGTTTCATGTTGTCCCATAGCTCCCTTAGGCTCTCCTCCTGTCTTTTAATTTTTTTCTCCAATTCCAGTTTAGTTTTGGTGTGTTTTGCTTCCCTGTCTTTTATTTCGCTAATTCATTCTTCTATTTCTCCTAGTCTACTTTTGAAACTTTCCATGGTATTTTTTTATTGCAGCTATATCACTCTTCATTTCTTCTTGACTCTTACATAAGTTGTTGATTTTTTCATCCATCCGGTTTATGAACTGTCTGAACCTTGTTCTGAATTCTTTTTCTGACATATCGCATGCCTCTGTTTCACTTAGCTGCTTTCCTGGCGATGCCTCCTTTTCTTTCCTTTGAGGGTTTCTTTGTCTACCAATTTTTGGTGTCACTGACTGATCTAGATGTTGAGTCGTGCAGGGGCTGCTCCTTGGGTGGCAGTGGCTCCTCGGGTTGCAGTTGCTCTTCAGGTAGTCACAGAAGCGGCTGCTCCTTAGTTGGCAACAGCTCCTCTGGTGTGTGCTGTTTACAGCAGTGGTGTCTCCTCTGGCTGGTGGGGGAGGCTGCTTGCACAGCTGCTGTTCCTTGGATGGGGGTGGGCTGATCACAAGGCTGCTGCTCTTTGGATGGGGGTGGGCTGCATGCAGCTGCTGTTCATTGGATGGGCACGGGCTTCTCACGTGGCTGCTGCTCCTCGGATGGGGGCGGACTGCTCACGTGGCTGCTGCTCACGTGGCTGCTGCTCCTTGCTGTTCCTCAGGTGGGTCAGGTTGCTCATGAGGCTGCCGCTTCGTGGACAGGGGCAGGTTGCTTGTAGGGCTGCTGCTTCTTGGGCAGGACTGAGCTGCACGTGCAGCTGCTGCTCCTCACACAGGGGCAGGCCACTCACCCAGCTGCTGCTTGTCAGTTAGGTGCAGGCTGCATGTGGCTGCTGCTTCTCTGACCAGTGCAGGCTGCGCAGGGCTGCCGCTCCTCAGATGTGGGTGGTCCGCTCATGTGGCTGCTGCTCCTCGAATGGGGGTGGGCTGCTCGTAGTGCTGCTGTTCCTTGTACGTGGTCGGGCTTCTCAAACAGCTGATGCTCCTCAGATGGGGGCAGGCTGCTGCTCCTTGGACAGGTGCAGGATGCAGACTGTGTGCAGCTGCTGCTCCTCGGATGGGGTTGGGCTGTGTGGGGCTGCCACTCCTTAATCATGGACAGTCTGCTCATCCAGCTGCTGCTCCTTGGATGGGGTGGGCTGCTCGTGTGTTTGCTGCTCCTTGGATGGGGAAGCAGGCCACTCACACAGCTGCTGCTCCTTGG
The DNA here is from genome assembly GCF_027574615.1 of Eptesicus fuscus. Taxonomy (NCBI): domain Eukaryota; kingdom Metazoa; phylum Chordata; class Mammalia; order Chiroptera; family Vespertilionidae; genus Eptesicus; species Eptesicus fuscus. The sequence continues at coordinate 109,062,033 of NC_072473.1, forward strand.
ACAGGGGCAGGCCACATGCGGCTGTTGCTCTTAGGCCTGGGATGGGCTGCTCGTGGGGCTGCTGCTCCTTGGACAGGAGAGGGCTGCTCACGTGTCTGCTGCTCACGTGGTTGCAGTGCCCTTGGCTAAAGCATTGGGCCGGTCAGAGGAGACCACACTTCAGAACTCACAGGAGCCTGTGCCTGGGGTTGCTGGAGACTCGTTGACCATGGTACCACAGCCAAGGTAGTAGGTCCCTGGCAGGGGTGGCTTTAGAGTCCCAGGTGTTTCCTGAGGGCACCCTGGGTGGAGGTGAGGCTGGGCTCCCAGTTACAGCAGCTCTCCCCTTCACAAAGGCTAGGCCTCTGAGGATGAGCTGACCTCCCGGTACTGTTTACAATCATATTAGCAGAGGCTGCCTAGTTAGGCGAGCCTGATTAGCCTGCTCCCGAAGGTCCTGTGGGATCTAACTGTGCCTCACTCACACACATACACACACCCCACATGACCACACACTCCTCTTTTGCTCCCTCCCTCACTCACTCTCTCTCCCTCACTGCTGCCTTCTTCCTGCCTCTGTAGTTATTGACCCATTTGTGGATGGAGTTTCCTCTCCACGTGTCTGGTTATTTGGCTCTCTCTCTAGCACCTGGCCAGACAGGGTAAAATTCACCTCTACAAGACACAACACAAAGGGAACAAAGCATGAATGTACTCATGACACCAATAACCCCACTATAAGTGACCACCTGAAAAAAGAAAATTAGGGGAGAGAAAAGAGAACACAAATGATATTGAAGAGAGAGAAAAATATAAGAGAGAAAAGAAAAAGGAGAATATATATATATATATATATATATATATATATATATATATATGAAAACACCACAGAACCAATAGATAAACAAACAAACAAAAAATACAAACATCAAACACCCAGCAAAGAGGGCGGCGGCAGTATCTATAGAGGCTGAGCTTCTATACAGAAAATAAGGTTAAGATTTGGATGAATATGGGGAGGACCTCAGTTCAGTATAGAGGAAGTATAAAGGGGATGGGTGGTAAGACGAAAGAGACTGAGAAGAAAATAATAATAATAATAATAATAATAATAATAAATTTCCAAAAAAATTGATTTCAAAAATGGTATAAAAAATTAAAAATAGAAAATAAAAATAAGAGTTATGGAAAAATAATGCTAAAAGAAATAGAAAATAAAGCAACAAAAAAACAACAGGAAAACAAAGAATAAAGAAGCAAAAAAAACGAGATAACAAAATAACAAAATAATAATAAAAAAATAAAAATAAAAATGAAAAAGTGAAGTGTTGTTCCTTTGGCTGGCTTATGATCCCAGTCATCTGTACTGTACTGTTTCTCAGTTTCCTATTGCTGGGACAAAAGGTCTCTCTTTAGGCCAGTCCCTGTGGACTCTCAGGGACTATTCAGATTTTTTTAAATCCTTTGTACCATTCAGGGTGGAATCTGGGTGTGTCTGTATTGGTTGCCTGGAGACTGGAGGAAGGGGCTATCTCTTCAAGACAAAATGGCTGTCCAGATCCCAGGCTCAGGTATGACTCAGTGCCAGTCTTGCTGCCACTTCTCCTGGACCCCCTCCTCTCCCCATATTCCACAAGTCCGCACCTTCTCCCGCACCTCAGCCACAGGTAAGTGTCTGTATCTGAAAGGTCCTATGAACTAGGTTCAGTGAAGAAGGCACAGGCCACAGAGAGGGGAAAGACTGCACCTCTGTGTGCTCCTCTCCTGCCGGCACTGCACGGTCTGGTCAGCCCTTTAGGCTGCCCCTCTGGGCTCAGTCTTTCGTGACTGTAGACCCAGATCTAGAATCCCCTGCCTTCCAGCAGTCCTGTGGACCTTCTTTCCACAGTCAGAAGCTGTGTCTGTCCCCAAGGACGTGGCTTGGTGCTGTGCTTATTCCCTCTGACCCTCTGGGCTCAGAGGTCAATCTAGAAGGGAGTGTTCATCAGTATGTGACCATGCTGGCACTTTCATCTGGACTTCCAGCTTCCTGAAGTGCAAGAAGTAAACTAGTTGGTTATAAGCAACATAGTCTGTGGTATTTTGTTATAGCATCCATAAATGTACTAAGACAGGTACAAACTCAACCCACCCAAATGAATCGAAGCATACCAACCAAGGTTCAACACCCAATCAAAACAAGGCCCTTGGTTGGGAAAATCTGGCATCCTGATGCATGGATGGAGTCTTCTAGGTGAGAGTCCAAGATCTTGACTTTCTAGATTTTGACTCTCTAGATTTCCCTGAACTTTCTGCATTAGTAGACATGGGCCACCCCATTCCTATTAAGAGCTAATACCCTTTCACCCTCATGCTGGAAGACCATGGAACAGCCTCTCCTCACAGGTAACTTGTGTTCCCTCTCAGGACTCACTCCTACCTCCTTTTCTGGGCATTAGTCTGATAGTTAGGGCAAGTCTAAGAATAACCCATCTAGGAACACTCCCTCTAGCAACCCTTCTCTCGAAACCCTTGAAATAGCAGGGTGGTGTGTGACAGCATCCTCTGTGAATAACTGATAGGCTGGGACAGAATCACTCTGCAGGTCATAGGAGCCTAGGAGGGGAGAGGGATCTCCCTCGACCTCTGCCCACATGGGAGGGTGAGCCCCTGTCCATGGTCCCTGCAGGTGGCTAGGTCTCCATTACAGCCTATGCTAGGCCCAATAGGAAGGAAATGGATTATACTCCGAAGAAGCTGCAAGATGTATCTGGCTTGGACCAGGAGAAAGGAGAATATAGGTGAAACTGGATTGGGTGCTTGATCAAGGTGGGGACAGATACACTCAATAAGAGGTTTATTCAATGCTTTCCTGAGAGGAAGTATTTAACATTCTGTTAAGGACTCGGGGAAAGGGTTCTACTAGGATGGTTCCTAGAAGGAAAATGTGATAACTATGCTGACTGGAGCTGAAATCTCAGAAATGCTGTGGTAAATAGTTGAGGACAGGATTAGAAGGCTCAAGGAAGTGGGTGGGCATGCTGGAATGGATGTTATCATGATCAGCCACAAGACCCACTAGAAGACTGCATTCCATGGGAAGAAGCAGAAGGTACACCATTTAATAAGGACATCAGGAATGCACTGGTTGGAGGGACATCAGCATCACTCAAAAGTTCAGCATTAATCTTCTATGCAGTCCAGGACTGACAGTATAAAAAGCTGTTATAAACTTAGCTCACTGATAGCATTGTAAATGATAATACCCCAAACAGCAGAGGCCAGGTGGTGGTGCTTAATTTCCAGAAGCCAAAAGCTTGAAATTTTTATAAGACAAAGTTCACGTGGCAGCCAAGGGGCTTGATACACAGAGTTATGGAGATGGTTAATATAACATGGCACTCCCTAGAGGCAAAATTTATGGGCAGCTGAAAAGGGTACTACTCAGCTTGTAATAGCAGAAAAGGTCTGGGAGACAGAGGGAAGTCATTTCAATAAAAAAATAACTTATATGCATATATGTATATTCCATGGACCCAGACATTAGTGTGGTAGTCCTGATGGGGTATGCATAAAGTGGAGGGGGTTAACTGGGGGGTAAAAGGAGGGTATATCTGTGATACTTTCAACAATAAAGATAAATTTAAAATAAAAAATTAAAGTAATTTACGATGCCCTGTCCAGTTTCCAGACCTTAGCCAATTTTCAAACCCAGAGCTCAGTTATAGAAGTGGCTGGGTCCCTAGGAGAAATGACACTGTAATTACACAAGTGTACACTATAGTGATTCCCCTCTTTCCTTCTACAAAGGGACCTCTGGCTGTTTGTTTATGTAATTGTGCACCGGAGAAGGGGTACACACAGATATTTTGAGGACTATTGAATATAGATTCTGAGTTGACACTGATACCTGGATATGCGAAACTTCATCATGAGAATGGGAACATATGAGAACCAGATAATTTAATGGAGTCCTGGCCAAGATCCAGCTCACAGGAGGTTCACTGGATGCAAGAACTCTGTGATCATCTCCCAAATACAAGTGTACAATTGGGTGATTGACACAACCACTGCTTTGTGTCTTTGGCCAGTGAGGTAAGAGTTATCACAGTAAGGAAACAGTAGGGAAGGCCAAGTTAAAGCCTCTGATACAAAACCACCACCACCACTACCACCATCCCGGCCAAGATAGCATATCATCACACTCAGGGGTAGAAATTAGTACTGCCCTTAAGGATCTAAAGGATACAGGGTGGTGATTCTTATCATACTTCAACTTAATTTACCAGTCTGTGACAGATGGGAATGACTATCTGTAGTAGCTCAAATCATAGCTGCTGTGCTAGAAGTGGCAACTTTATGTGAGCAGATTAATATAACCTCAAATATATGTTTATGGCCTTTGATCTGACAAAACTTTATTTTCTGTCCCAATCAGAAAAGAGAAACAGAAAGAGTTGGCATTGAAATGGAATAGGAAATAGTATACATTTACAGTTTTGTCCCAGGGCTATATTAGCTCCCTTACCCTCTGTCATAATTGAAGAGATAAGAGTCATCTGGACATCCTGCAGAACATCATATTAGCTTATTACATTGATGACATTTTATTGATCAGACCAGAAGAGCAAGAGGTAGCTAGTGTGCCACCTCTTGGTAAGACATATGCACTACTGAGGGTGGGGGATAAAAAACCCACAAAGATTAAGAGGCTTACCAGATTCATAAAATTTTTAGAGGTCCAGTGGTCAAGGGTATGCTGGGAAATTTCCTTTAAAATAAAAGACAACTTGTACATTACACTTCTTGCTAAAAGAAGGAATCACAACACCTAGTGGGCTTTGTTGTTTTCTAGAGGGAGTATATCCCACAGTGAGGGACTCTATACCATCCCTAATACCAGGCAACAGGGAAGGCTGCCAGCTATGACTGGGGCCCAGAGAAGTACAAATCTCTTCAACAGGTTCATGCTGTCATACAAGCTGCCTTGTGACCTGGCACATACAATATGACAGATCATACGTAATGGAGGTGTCAGTGGTGGGAAAACATGCAGTTTGGAATCTGTGGCAAAATCCTGTGGCAGAATCACAATGCAGGCTCATGGAGGTCTAGAGCAAGGCCATGCCATATGCAGAAGAGAAGCATATGCCTTTTGAAAAACAACTTGTGATAAACTACTGGGCCATGGTGACCATGGGAAAACAAGTAACCATGCAACTAGAACTTCCCATCATACCCATCCTACCTTATAATGGAGAAACATGCAAATTGACCGCACCTCCGCTATGCCCATGATTGGGCCAGCGAGAGGCTGGGGGGGCGGGACTCCGGGTGGCCTATCCGGCCGTTGAGAAGATCAAGATGGCGGTGCCCAATCCTCTTAGTTCCGGGGGTCCCCGGGGCGATCGCCAACCTGGGGGGGGGGCGTGGCCGGGCCCATCCAGCTGCTCTGGGGGTCCCAGGGGCGATCGGCACCCCGGGGTGTGTGGCCGGGAGAACAGCAACCAGGGAGCCTAGCCGGCCCATCCAGCCGCTCCTGGGTGTCCCTGGGGATATAGGCAACCTGCGGGGGCATGGCCGGGCCCATCCAGCTTCTCCCAGGGGTCCCTGGGGAGATTGGCACCCCGGGGAGGTGAGGCGGGACTCGCCCAGCTGCTCCCAGGGTCCCTGGGAACATTGCAGGCATGTGGTTTCTGAGACCCAGACCAGGCCTCTGGCCACAGATTCATAGCTTTGCGGAGACCTAGAGCAGGGATCTGCCTCATCTGCAGAGAGACAGAGGTTCTGCAGTGCCCCCAAGACGTGGGTGGGCCCAGCCAGGGATCAAGGGGCATGGAAGGACTCCTGGCAGAGGGGCAAGGACCCTCACCCCTGAGGCGGGGGTTGAGGGGTGGTGCCACCTCAGTGGAGGGGTGCTGCACTGCAGGGTACTGGACTGACTGATGTGATTCAGAGAAGCTCCCAGTGCTGATGGGCCTCGCTCAGGCGGCCTTCACACTTCAGAGGCAGTGACTCCTGCTCCTGCCTTGACCCAAAAGCAAGCTCGGGACACCCTACCCCATAGCAGAGCATGCCTAGGCAGTGAGTGGGAAGCCTTCCACCTGCTTTGGAGAAGGGGGGGCAATAAAGAATGGAGGGAGAGGAAAGAATGTGGAGCATCCGCAATGAAGAAGTGCTTGAGAAAGAGGCTCGGAAGCCTGACTGGAAGGTTTGTTCTGTTTGCTGGGCCGCTGCCCCTTAGGAAGCGCAAAGAGCATGGCTCTGAGGGCTTCCTGTGTGCTGAGTCAAGTTCCACAGCCAACTGGAATTGGCCTCAGTTTCCTGGTCTGTAAAATGGATGAAGTGTGTCCCAGTGCCTTCACTGAGCTTTGATGGCCAATTGAGATACTATATAAAGAAAACGAGGGAAGAAGTGAGAAAGAAAAGGAAGGGCGAGCAACACAAAAGAAAGACTGAAAGGAACCTGTAAACCCATTGTCACTTAAATAGGGAATATAGTCAATAGTGTTGTAATGATAGTATGATGCCAGGTGGGTACTAGAAATATCGGGGAACACTTTGTAAAGTATATGATTGTCTAACCACTATTCTGTAACTAATATAAAACCTGAAACCAATACAAAATAATGTTGAATGTAAAGAAATGAAAATTGGAGTGAAATTTTTATAAATTTCAAAGTTTAAATAAAAGCTGTAAAGGAAGGAAGGGGAGAATAAAAAGTGTTTTTCATTTTGCCAGTTCATTAAAAAGACAGTTGTCTTTATGTGGCGCTTTTATACTTTTCTAAGTCATTATCTCATTTTAATTTCCGGGCAACTTAAAGACAAGATAAGTATTCCCTCCACTATTCAAAGAAAGGAAATCTTGATGTCTGGTCCTAATGATTCAATTGTCAAGCCCTTATTGTAAAGCAGGGTTAGTAAAATTTTCTGTGCAGGGTCATATCTATACTAATAAAAGCCTTGGGGGTGATAAGGCCAGCAGGGGAGGGTATTTGGGGGCAATCAGGCCAGCAAGGAAGCAGTTAGAGGGCAATCAGGCAGGTAGGTGAGCGGTTAGGACCCAGCGGTCCCGGATTGTGAGAGGGATGTACAACTGCAGGTTTAGGCCCGAGGGGTCCCATATTAGAGAGGGTGCAAGCTGGGCTGAGGGACACCCTCCCCAGTGCACGAATTTCATGCACCGGGCCTCTAGCCTTATATAATAAAGAGGTAATATGAAAATTGACCCTCACACCCTCGCACAAGATGGCTGCCCCCATGTGGTCAAAGATGGCCACCACAATATGGCCAGCAGGGTAGGGTAGTTGTGGGCAATCAGGCCAGCAGGGGAGGGCAGTTAGGGGTGACCAGGCTGGCAGGGGAGGACAGTTGGGGGTGACCAGGCCTGCAGGGGAGGGCAGTTGGGGGTGACCGGGCCAGCAGGGGAGGGCAGTTGGGGGCGACCGGGCCTGCAGGGGAGGGAGGGAAGTTGGGGGGGGGGTCCAGGCCTGCAGGGGAGGGCAGTTAGGGGTGACCAGGCCTGCAGGGGAGGGCAGTTGGGGGCAACTGGGCCAGCAGGGGAGGGCAGTTGGGGACAACCGGGCCAGTAGGGGAGGGAAGTTAGGGGCGACCAGGCCAGCAGGGGAGGGCAGTTGGGGGCAATTAGGCCAGCAGGGGAGCAGTTAGGCGTTGATCAGGCTGGCAGGGGAGTGGTTAGGGGGTGATTAGGCTGGCAGGCAGGTGAGCGGTTGGGAACCAGCAGTTCCGGATTGTGAGATCGGGCCTAAACCAGCAGTCGGACATCCCCTGAGGGATTCCAGATTGGAGAAGGTGCAGGCTGGGCTGAGGGACACCCTCCCCACCCAGTGCACGAATTTTGTGCACCGGGACTCTAGTTAAATCATAAGGTCATGGGGACCCAGTGACAATCTATCAAAAGATGAAATGTAGAGTATCCAGAAGTGATTATGAACATGACTAAAGGGTAGAAGAAAATTTCAAAATCTGGTAGCTCAGATGCCCACAGCATGCACCATTGTTGTATAAGGGCACCTCCCTCAGTTCATGCCTACAGCTCTTTGGGGACCCTATCAGACCAGAAGCAGGAGGGAAATGCTTGGTTTATGGATGGGTTGGGTCAATGTGAGGGTGCAAGTCAAAAATGGACAGTGGCTGAATTATAGCCTCACTTAGGAAATGGGGAACTTGAAAGATTATGCCAAGTGAAAATTCTCCCAATAGGCAGAACTTTGGGTGATGCACTTGGATGGAAAGAGAAGTGGTCCAAGGTTAAAATATTTATGAATTTATGGTCAGTGGTGAATGGCCTGGCTAGCTTATTAGGAGTATGGAACAAAAAAGACTGGATGATCTGAGGCATGTGAATGGACATGTGAAAGTGGTCCTTTTTTTTTAAAAAAATCCTCACCTGAGAATATTTTCCCATTGATTTTTAGATAGAGTAGAAGAGAAAGGGAAAGACAGAGAGAAATATCGATGTGAGAGAAGCACATCGATTGGTTGTCTCCTGCACAAGCCCTGACCTGTCCCTGGGCTGGGGAGGAACCTGCAACTGAGGTACGTGCCCTTGACTGGAATTGAACCTGGGACCCTTCAGTCTGCAGGCCCACACTCTATCCACTGGGCCAAACCAGCTAGGTCTGAAAGTGGTCTTTAAGCATGAAGATATTTTCATCACATGTTAACACACACCATAGAGCATATAGCTCAGAGTAGGCACTGAACAACTAAGTAGGCAAAATGACTTGGACAGTTGACATTGGCCAGTCTTTGTCATTGACCACCCCAAAGATAACATAATGGGCATAGTGGCAGAGATCAATACTATGCATGGACCCAACAAGATGTAATGCCACTTATCAAGGCCAGTCAAGCTATTGTTCTTCATAATATTCAACCTGCCAAGTACAGAGACCAACACAGAGCCCACAATATGGCACCATTCCTCAAGGAGACAAATTAGCAACTTGATGGCAAGTTCACAACATTATGTCTCTTTTATGGGTCAATGGTTCTTCTTATAGGAATAGACACATATTTAAAGTATGGGTTTGGCTTTTTTACCTGCAGGGCCTCAGCCAGTACCTCTTTTTCAGGACTTAGGGAGTATTTGATCCACTAGCATGAGCTCCCATATAACATTGTGTCATACCAGGAAGACCAAATTTACAATAAGGGGTTGTAAGAGAGGGCCCAGTACCATGGGATCCACTGGTCATATTACATAGCACACCATCCAGAAATTGCTGGTCTGATAGAGCATTTTGATAGGCAGCAGAAAGCACAGCTTCAGAGAGAGAGATGAGTGAGAGAAAAATATTTAAAGCTATAACTATAATCAAGAAATAGGACTGTAAGAGCCACACAGATCCAAGAAGATCAATGGACTCCAAATACAAGGAACATGAAGAAAACATCAAAGCACATCATAATCAAATTACTTAAAAGTAGTAACAACAGCTAGGAAAAACATTATATGTAAAGGAACATTGCACATGAGAAAACTGAAGCCATATCTTTAAAATGCTCAAAGGGGGAAAATCAAGCACAAATTCTTTAATCAGCAAAAATATCATTAAAAAATTGAGGCAAATAGGCAATACTCTGGGAGAATGGAGTGCCATCTTCCAAGATGAAGTATAGGCACCAAATCAAAGAATTACATTCAGAATTGGAATACATACAATTCTTTGGAATCAGTTGGAAGAATACATAGTATGGGAATAAAAAGGTGGAAGCAAGGGTGATTCCCATTACCATCACTCTCAAGAACTCACTGAGGGACTGCGGTAGGTTTGTAATGTGACAGTGTGCCCAGCCTGAACTACATTTCCCAGAATTTCTTTACCTGTCAGATGTTTTGCAGACTGGACAGGCCTTAATGAAGCAGGAGTCCAATGTATAATTTCTACGTTGGAAATTCAGAGCAGGGGCACCAGGTGTAGTTGCAACTCATATACACTGAGTGACCAGATTATTTTGCGTTCAGAGATCATAATAATCTGGCCACTCAGTGTATATTGTCACTTATCTACTGTCTTACCTAACTAGTGTGGGACAACAACTGGGTCTGTGGCTGCTGCTACACCTTTCCCTCAACACTGTTTCAGCTTCTAAAATTCCTAGATCAGGGCCAGGTGTGTGTACTTATAGGCAAAGAACACCAGCTTCTCCTGCAGGATAGCCACATCATCAACGTTGGAGATGAGAGACTGATACAGACTCCAATTCATGCTTCTGGTTTCTAGTTTGTCCTTGTTCCTCCCAACTTTACATCTATTGCCCCCTTCCAGCTACCCTGCAGACTTCAAGCTCCAGAATTAGATGTAAAGGTTACAGAGACTGTTTAACCAGCTCCCACAAATAAGGTGAAATCTTCGATGTCTATGTTGATCAACTGATAGATAATAAATAGATAGCTGTAGATGATATAAATATAAAAATAAAATATCTTAATGGTTCTACTTCTCTGATTGAATCCTGACTGAATCAAATTACTTAAAACCAGTAACAACAGCTAAGAAAAACATTATGTGTAAAGGAACACTGCACATGAGAAAACAGTGAGGCCACATCTTTAAAATGCTCAAAGGAACTTTGTGTTTACCATCCCTATAACTATAGAATTAGAGGACCTGGTCTCCAAAGGGGGCACATTTTCTTGGGGACACAGCAAGAATCCAATCGAATTCTTTGCTACAGCTGCTGCCTGGAAACTTTGGGCTCCTTGTATCTAGGGACCAGCAGGCCAGAAGAGGGATCATTGACTTGGCAGGAGTAATTGACTCTGATTATCAGGAGGAGGCAAATAAGCAATACTCTGTTACACAATGGGGTAAGGAGAAACATGTGTGGAAATATGTTGCCACTTGGGCATATGTTAGTACTCCCTTGTCTAATGGTGACTGTATGGGGACAGGTACAGCAACCCCAGCCTGAGAAGGGCATTATGATCAGGAGCTCAGTGTCTTCAGAGATGAAGGTCCAAGTCAGGCTATCCAGTAAGCTACTGAGGCCACCAGAGGGCAGTAGCAAAGGGTGAGAATGACCTAGAATGGATAGTGAAGGAAGGAGGTGCTGTCAATTGCAGCCCAAGACCAGCTGCAGAGGCAGGGACTGTAGGTAGTCCCATTAACAACACTCTTCTAAGTTTCTTCTCTGGAATAGAGGCCTGAAGGAATCCAGAAGGATAGGTTCAAGGGATGGACAGTGGTAGACACAAAGACGCACCACCCAGGCCTCCCTCAAGGAAGGACTTGCTGCCCAACAGAGAAAAGTAAGATCAGCAGAGTCTCCAACTATCAGTTCTTTAAGGGTCTGCCTTATCTGTCCCAGATTATACCCTACCATAGGCAACCCAAGTCTGGTGATTGAGTAAGGCAGGGGTATAAAGACCCAGCATTTTCCACCCAATGTGGGTCACTGATAGACAGTACTCTGGAGCTCCTTGCCCAGTTGACAAGGCTTTGTCAGGTTTGCATAGCAACTTGGCTTCTCTCTCTGTTCAATCCTACTTCCTCTCCTTTTCCTTCAGAGGTGTTGGTCCCTAATAAACTTTTTGCACCCCAAACTCCATCTCAATATCTTCTAACAGTGAACCCAACTGGGCAAACTCCACATCTCACTTTTTCTAGTACACAATTCTGCCTAGAACAAACATGGGAACTGGTCTCAGCAGTTTACTTATAGACATAGCTTAATACATACCCAAAGGAAAAGATTTCAGTTAATTCATGTTTTAAGGGGTAAATGTCTTTATACTACATGCAAATGCATTTTTGTACTCATTAAAAACACATAAAAGTATTTATTGTACTATAAAAGTTTGATTACCTCAAAACCAGATATACCCTGCAGGCTCTTTGCTGACATAACCCACATCTCTATGCATGCCAAAAGCAGCTCTCCAGATTTTCTTCAACCTTATTCTATGAAGGGGAGTTGTTACTTTGTAAAATCTCGAGTAAATTTGTAAATTTAAAGAAAACAATTTGTCCCATTAGTGAAGATATTTTCTTTCATAAAGATATCCTGAAATAGTTTGTTAAGAGTCATTCCAGTTATGGGTGAACATAATATTATTCCTTTATTGTGACATTGGAGAAACTTACCAGGGTATCAAGGAAAGAACAAGAGTGAAATATACAGGGTGGGGCAAAAGTGGGTTTAGAGTTCTGAATATGCAAAACATAGAGTTTATTCTTGTATTATTAATTAATTATTGTGTTATTTTCTATACAAACAACTGTAAACCTACTTTTCCCTATCCTATCCTATCTAATAAAGAGGGAATATGCTAATTGACCATCACACCCTCACAAAGATGGCAGTGCCCACAGCCAATAAGGAGGGAATATGCTAATTGTCTGCCACCCCCTCAAAGATGGTGGCACCCACAGCCACAAGATGGCAATGCTCAGTTCCCTCAGCCCCACTGGCGTGGCAGGCATCCAGGCCTGGCCTGAGGTGCAGGCAAGCCTTGGATGTTGGCTTCCCAGCTGCCCAGGGCCGGCCCAAGGTGCAGGCAAGCCTCGGATGGTGGCTGCCTAGCCACACAGGGCTGACCCGAGGTGCAGGCAAGCCTCAGATGGTGGCTTCCCAGCTGCCCAGGGCCGCCCAAGGCTCAGTTAACCAGGGCTGGCCAAGGCTTGCGCTGCCAGCAGTGGCAGCAGCAGAGGTGTGATGGGGGTGTCGCCTTCCCCTGATTGCTGGGTCGCCTCCTGCCCCTGAGGGCTCCCAGACTGTGAGAGGGGGCAGGCCAGGCTGAGGGACCCCCCCTCTAGTGCATAAATTTTCATGCACTGGGCCTCTAGTGCACATATAATCATCAAGTATATTTAACACTTTCTATGCATCAAGGGGGTTAACAGCATTTTTTCTTAAAAAGTAATCAGCTTTCAATGAAAATACTTTAGGAGACAAAGATTCCAAGGGGAAATATTGTTTTAAATGTAATAATTTTGAATTATAAAAAAGTAAACAGATTCACAAAGCTACAATGAGTGTTGTTCAAAGAATCCTGGGTGTTTATTAACTTGATTCCATCAGTGCTGGAACTTGCTTTAGAGAGTTGTCAATTAGGCTTCATATTTCAATTGTTTTTGTTTAGGGTACTTTTATAGTTAAGTTTACTGTTATAGGAAGAGGATGCTGTGTCCTTCACATGGACTTAACCCACCAACAGAAGACATGAACACTTTATGGTCTCTCTAATAATGAGATGAATGTTCACTGTTCATCTCAGCCATTTAAGAGATCGCTTACTCGAGTTGAGTCTAGATTGCAGTAATAAACCAGTTTGTCTTTGAGAAATTTAAATAACCTTCATGGTGATTGAATATTTGGCACATTAACTTTAGCACAAAAGGTGATCTGATATAATGGAACAAGCATCATATGTGGAATTGGACAGTCTGGGTTTGAATCCCAGATTCACCATTTACTAGCTGTGTGATATTGAATAAGTCATTTAATAACTCTGAGCCTCAGTTTCCTCATCTGATGAGGAAATACTTGTATTTTTGTGCATATTACATAAAATGTCATTCATGGAAGTGTGTGACACATAATAAAGTTTTATAACCAGGCTTTAACCAATAGTCCAAATTCAGGCTAGGATACTAGTGATATAAGGGTCTCAGATATATCTCTTATCATGGTCTGGAATATAGTATATGACAACACCTATTGTGAAATCAACAGGCATAGGCTGAAAGGCAAAAGAAATGCTTCAAGTATACCCCAGAACACACTCTCAGAGAACTATGTATGAATCCATTTCCCTGGGAATTGGCAACCTGAGCCCCCGAAATGTAGCAAATATAAACAAGTTGGGTATGATCAATGGTGAAAGAGGTGGCAGGGCAGAGACTCTGTGAAAAGTAGCGGGTCCCCAGCTGCATGGCTCCCTGTGCCAAGGGGAAATAGAAAATCTTACCTAATAATAGACAAATATGTAAATTGATCATACCTTCGCTATGCCTACAGCCAATCAGAGTGAGTGAGTATGCAAATTAACCCACCAAAGATGGCGGTTGATTTGCATATGAAGGCAGGGCGGGCAGCACCATGGCCTGCTTCCGGGGGTACGGGTCCATTGGGGGCGGAGGAGGCCCTTCCGGCAGTGCCAGACACTGCCCACAAGGTACCAGTCCATCAGCTGGGAGGTGGTGGGGTGGGCAGCGCCAGACGGCACAGGAGGGGTCCGGGTTCATCGTAGGCCCCAGGAGGGGCAGAGGCCTGCCTATCCGCTCCCATGGGGCTTTGGGAACATCGCGGCCCCGGGGAGGCGAGGCCGGACCCGCCTAGCCACTCCTGGGGGTCCCTGGGAAGATCGCAGCCCCGGGGAGGCGGAGGCAAGGCCTGACCTGCCTAGCTGCTCCCATGGGGCTTTGGGAACATTGCCGCCCCAGGGAGGCGAGGCCAGACCCACCAAGCCGCTCCCCGGGGGTCCCTGGGAACATTGCAGGCATGGGGTTGCTGAGACCCAGACCTGGCCTCTGGCCACAGATTCATAGCTTCATGGAGACCAAGGGGATCTGCCTCATCTGCAGAGAGACAGAGGTTCTGCAGTGCCCCCAAGACGTGGGTGGGCCCAGCCAGGGATCAAGGGGCATGGAAGGACTCCCTGGCAGAGGGGCAAGGACCCTCACCCCTGAGGCGGGGGTTGAGGGGTGGTGCCACCTCAGTGGAGGGGTGCTGCACTGCAGGGTACTGGACTGACTGATGTGATTCAGAGAAGCTCCCAGTGCTAATGGGCCTCGCTCAGGCAGCCTTCACACTTCAGAGGCAGTGACTCCTGCTCCTGCCTTGACCCAAAAGCAAGCTCGGGACACCCTACCCCATAGCAGAGCATGCCTAGGCAGTGAGTGGGAAGCCTTCCACCTGCTTTGGAGAAGGGGGGGCAGTAAAGAATGGAGGGAGAGGAAAGAATGTGGAGCATCCACAATGAAGAAGTGCTTGAGAAAGAGGCTCGGAAGCCTGACTAGAAGGTTTGTTCTGTTTGCTGGGCCGTTGCCCCTTAGGAAGCGCAAAGAGTATGGCTCTGAGGGCTTCCTGTGTGCTGAGTCAAGTTCCACAGCCAACTGGAATTGGCCTCAGTTTCCTGGTCTGTAAAATGGATGAAGCGTGTCCCAGTGCCTTCACTGAGCTTTGATGGCCAATTGAGATACTATATAAAGAAAATGAGGGAAGAAGTGAGAAAGAAAAGGAAGGACGAGCAACACAAAAGAAAGACTGAAAGGAACCTGTAAACCCATTGTCACTTAAATAGGGAATATAGTCAATAGTGTTGTAATGATGGTATGATGCCAGGTGGGTCCTAGGAATATCAGGGAACACTTTGTAAAGTATACGATTGTCTAACCACTATTCTGCAACTAATATAAAACCTGAAACCAATACAAACTAATATTGGATGTAAAGAAATGAAAATTGGAGTGAAATTTTTATAAATTTCAAAGTTTAAATAAAAGCTGTAAAGGAAGGAAGGGGAGAATAAAAATAGTGTTTTTCATTTTACCACTTCATTAAAAAGACAGTTGTCTTTATGTGGCGCTTTTATAATTTTATACTTTTCTAAGTCATTATCTCATTTTAATTTCCGGGCAACTTAAAGACAAGATAAGTATTCCCTCCACTATTCAAAGAAAGGAAATCTTGGTGTCTGGTCCTAATGATTCAATCGTCAAGCCCTTATTGTAAAGCAGGGTTAGTAAAATTTTCTGTGCAGGGTCATATCTATACTAATAAAAGCCTTGGGGGTGATCAGGCCAGCAGGGGAGGATATTTGGGGGCAATCAGGCCCACAGAGGAGCAGTTAGGTGTCAATCAGGCCAGCAAGGGAGCAGTTGGGGGCAATCAGGCAGGCAGATGAGCGGTTAGGAGCCAGCGGTCCCAGATTGTGAGAGGGATGTCCAACTGCAGGTTTAGGTCCGATCCCTGTGGAATCGGGCCTAAACCTGCAGTTGGACATCCCCCAAGGGGTCCCATATTGGATAGGATGCAGGCTGGGCTGAGGGACACCCTCCCCAGTGCACGAATTTCGTGCACCGGGCCTCTAGTACTACATATAATAGACTCTTGTCTCTATACCCTTTTCCTAGATGAGCTTTTCCCCACTGAAGTACTAGAGCAGAGCTTTCTATCTCCTTCTGGTATTCTGCTGGCCAGGGCCAGGGGCCAACCTTACACCAATATGATCGGAGGGGGGCTGGGTAGGCTCTGACCCAAGAAAATGCCCTTATAGGATCTGACTTGAGGCCAGAAACTCCATATGACAAATTTATTACTTTGCTTAATGCTTCATATACTAATAAAATAAAAATATGCTTTTTGCAACTTGTTCCACCTTTTCAAACATATCACACATCACTGAAACATATGAGTGAGTTTAGTATATCCTCTCCATAGGACACAATTTGAGATACAATGTAGGGTGTGGCAAAAGTAGGTTTATAGTTGTGAGTATGCGAAACACAGTTTATTCTTGTATTATTATCATTAATTATTGTATTATTTTCCATACGAACATATGTAAAACTACTTTTGCCCTATCCTGTAGTATAGAGTTTGGTAAGAGTAATTAATAGCTGGGAGGAGATAGATGGATTTGGTCTATTTCCCCTTGTCAGTTATGTAATATTAATGATGATGATGTTGACAACAATGGTGATATTTATTGACTATATGTGATCGCAGCTTATTCTCCCAACAAATAGTGTTTATTAACTCCATCCTACAAAATGAGGGAACTGAGCTACTGGGAATTATGCAACTTGCTCAAGATCACATGGCTAGTATGTAGATAATCAAAGTTTGTGCACTTAATCTGTTATACTGTGCTTTCTTGGAAAGAGAAGCAACTGTGGTATTTCTCTTTCATTCATTTTTTTGAAACCAGACTGCTCACAGTGAACTTAGCTGGATATTATGACCAAAATCTCTTAGGTCTTTTGTTTCCAAAATAAAAATTATGACAGCCAAAGGTACAGTGGCACCAGTAAAAAATTTTTCCTGCATTATGTTGTCTGGAACCTGGTCTTTATGTGATGAGAACTTCATTCTCTAATCTACATGCAAATGAGCAAAAAATTGGAATCACAGTAATTTTCAGAATAGAACCTCAAATGGAACTTTAAAAGTCAGGAAAATGTAACATCCCAGTGTTCTAATTCATTGCTAAAGCCAAGTAGACCTTCCACATTTACATTCCAGAAATGCCCCTGCCCCTGCCCCCATGCATGGCCTGGAAAAATCCTCCTTATCCTTCAAGGCTCAGCTCAAATGTCACCTCCTTTATGAAGTCCTTTCCAGTCCCACAGGCAGAATTAACTGATCTTCCTCTGTGCTCCCCCAGCAATGCTAGTATAGCATTTATCACATTCTTTCAGTCATATAAGTAAGGTTATGGAGGTCAGAGACCTGTCTTATTCATAAATCCTTTAATCTGCATGTCCCCAGCCTAGCACATAACACATTTCATCAAATCTAAAATCCCACTGATTTTAAGATAGACCGTTATTTTATGAACCATTAGGAAAGAAAAAAAAATCTGACAATTATACTATGACATGCCAACGATTTCAAGATGTGTCCCAAATTCAGGGATGTCAAAATATTTTTAAGTGTGTCTTAGAAGTTATTAACTATGATAATAAATGATCAGCTAATGTTTCTAGAAGAGGATTGTAAACCCAAGGTACAGCAGATATTTCTATAGCCATGTGACAGCCCATGCTTCCTAGTAAGTAAGGAACTGGTATTTGGTAGGGAGTGGTATGCAATTGCATTTCTGATTTCAAGTATTTTACCCAACAGATTAAAGGGATGAGTAGCCTAATGTGCCTTTCTTGTTAAAAATAAAAATACCTCCACATCCCCAATTCGATATACTAAAAGGGACAGTGACAATATATTCTGATCAAAATTGGGAGCCACCTAATGCAACAAGTGAGTGTGATTATGGAGACAATGGGACAGAGTATTAGCATCTGCCTTGATTCTGGTTCTTTAAGCCACCACAACCCACTGCTGTTCCCATCTACATAGGACAAGGAACCGCCTAGCTTTCTCCCAGCATATTGCAGCCCTGCTTTTAAAAATAAAAGCATCAAAACATATGAATCCCCCAGATCCAAACTGTTGGCTCTGTTACCTTGGCTTCCATTTCGCCTTAGCTCTCTGGATTTGGTGATTGTCTATTATATCCCTGGCTAGGATCTGGACCTAGGTTTCTATAGGGTGGGCCTTGCTGGGGCTCAATATCCCAAGCTATCTCAACAAGAATCTATTTTCCACCTTGCTGGTGTGACTCAGTTGGTAGAGCATCATACTATGAACCAGGAGGTCATGGTTCGATTCCAGGTCTTGGCGCATGCCTGGGTTTCAGGTTTGATCCCCAGTAGGGGGTGTGCAGGATACAGCTGATTGATGTTTCTTTTAAAAATATATATATATTTTTTATTGATTTCAGAGAGGAAGGAAGAGGGAGAGAGAGAGAGATAGAAACATCAATGATGAGAAAGAATCATTGATTGGCTGCCTACTCATGCCCCACAAAGGGGATCAAGCCCGCAACCCAGGCATGTGCCCTGACTGGGAATCGAACCGTGACCTCCTGGTTCATAGGAGCTCAACCACTGAGCCACGCCAGCTGGACACTGATTAATGTTTCTATCTCTCCCTCTCCCTCTCGCTCTCTGAAATCAATAGAAACATATAATTTAAAAAAGAATCTATTTTCCAGTTCCTTCCTGATAATACAACTCCACTCACCCTGGAACTGGGCCAAGCCATGCATTTATCTTTTCTGGATCTCCCTCCACCACACTCTTTCCCCACTCCTCAAACACACATTAGCACACATACACACTCACACAAGATAAACCAAGTTGTCACTTAAGACTTGAAATGGTGGTCAGTTGATAGAAATTCTCCTGGAGTAAAAGCTCCTTTTTAAAAATTAAAATATACTAAGAGGACTGAGCCCAGTAGGTTAATTACTACAATTTGTGCAATATTTTAACATCTAAGAAGCTCTGCACACTAGCAGTCAGAGACTGAGAGTCTTTCTGGGGTATGGACAAAGGGACGACTTTAATGGGGTGATGAGGAAGACAGTTGAATAGGTCAAAAGAGTTCCTAGTTTACTTTTGTACCTAGCCCCTTGGTGAAAAGCCAGTGGCCACCAAAAACCTGAAAGTCATCTTTCCCTTTGAGTGGGCTGCCAGTACCTGGGTTATCAGAACTAACTCAGAAAGTGCCAAAGATGATTATCTTCCAATTTAGTCCAATCTTCCCATGCTAGGCAATCTCTGCTCAGTGTTAAGGTCAGTGTAGTTTGTCTCCATTCAGTGCCTTCTCCAACCTTAACAAGTAAAAATGAAGCAAGATAAAGGAGAAGTAAGCAGCTCATTTACTCCCTCTCCTGATTTAGTAATGGCACAGTATTTGGAAATGTTCAAACTATAAAGAAGACACTTTCTATGTTTCTTTGAAAGGGGGTGTTAGAAATGTAGGTCCCCCAAAGTACTAGAACTGAGTGCATCCAATGCCATAGGAGTTTTACTTCTTCACAGGTACAGTTACACTTGAGAATAAAATCACAAAACATTAGAAGCAAAAAGAATCTGGATGACAGTACTGCTCCCTCATTTTAAAGATGAGGACTTTTAGGACTTTAAAATCCCCAGTCTGGGGATTTCTCATATAGGAAGATACTTAAACCCTTACAATTGTATTCCACTCTCATAGTCTGTAATTACAGTGGGTTCATTGGACTTAAAAATTGCATACAAATAGAGCTCCAATTACCAAAAAAAAAAAAAAATCGTGATGGTTGATACAAACAAATACCAAGAATCAACTGCCCATTGTTTTCACCAAAGGATTGAGGCAGTACATGTTTATTCTCTAAAAGTGTAAAATAAATTGTCATTGCTCAGGCCCCTTAGAGGGCTGGACTCCTGTATAAATCAAACCAGCTCACTAGCAGCTTACATAGCTAACACCCAGCACCTTTCACCCCAGCTGGTGATGTAAACTGGGCAGGGAGCTTATAAACCCCACCCCCACCTGGGTAGAACTTTGGAACAACTGTGTAAACAACGCCCCTTGGTGGTCAACATAAGAAAATGCAAAAGCCAATGCTGACAAATCAGGGCTCTAGTAAAGGTCACAGCCCTGTCTCTAAGTTGTTTTCTAGTCTATGGGAACCTTTGCTGGGTCAAGGGAGAAAGCATGGGGAAAACAGCAAGGGAGAGAAAAAAATCTGCATTTTTTCTGGAGATGTTTATATGTGCCTAATTAAGATTAGATCTCAAAGAAAGCAGATACATTTTTGTATCCCATTGAGTCTGAACAGGCAGCTATAAGAGCCACAGACACATGTTATGCTTATATACATAAAAATGATTTTTATTGTTAACATCAATGAACACAGATTAAAGAATATTCACATGCCAAGGACATAATGCTCACAAGATCACAAAAGGGCTAATGATTTGTGTTCATATATGTTCTGGTGAATCACTACAGGTCTGAGTGAAATAATATTAAAAAGATTTCTGACGCTTCATTTCCATGTGGACATCTGCAATAACTTCATTAGAAAGAGAAAGCAGATGCTTTGAAGTTGATATATATACTTTTTACAGATGTATGGATTCACCAAAAATGAAAATTACATCCCATTAAACACATTTTAAGAAGTATACAAAGAAAGCACAAGAAACACGGATTTGGCTCAATGGTTTGCCTAATTAAAGGCTTTTTAATTTTTTAAGTTTTAAAAACAATCCCCTGTAAAGTTGTCAAGGGTACTTGATGTTACAGAAGAAAAGTGTTTTCTAAGCAACTCCAGGGCTCTGTTATTCCTCGCTTGCAGAGTCTTCTCAATTCTTAGTTCATTCTTGATGGCATCGAGCTCTCCATGGATCTTTTCCATTTCTAATTCATAATACAATTTTATTTCTTCTTTTAGGAGTGCATTTCCAACTTCAGTCTGATGTTTTAACTTCCTCACAGCTTCTTTTAAATCTCTGTTCTCTAGGCTCAACTTGTGGATGACTTCTCTGGCTTGCTGGAGCTCTTCAGTTAAGTTTTTGACATTTGTTGCTTTTTCAGATAGGTCATTTCTTAAAGCTTGAAGTTCCCAGTCTTTCTTCAAAGTTTCTGCCGCTGTTTCTTGAAAATTTAGGGCTTTGGGGGAGACTTCCTTTTTGGCGTTCAAAAGTTCTTTTTCAGCATTTTCAAATTCCTCTTCTATTTTTCTGCATTTCATACTGAGTTCTTCTAGTTCTTCATTCAAAACATTCAGGCTAAAATTTGGAGACTTTCCTTCAGTATATTTCTTCTTGTCTTGTCGCCATAGAATTGGATATTCCATTGTATTCCAGATGCAGTAGTCTTCTGTGCTATTAAAGCTTTCTTCAGTTGTAACATCCAAATTAGATGATTCACAGGAGACAGAGTTTGTGTCTGCTTCATTCTTTGAAATGTTCATCTTTCTCTCTCTTAAATTTGGTTCTTGTTCTTTTTCACTTGGTTGGGAAATAAATTCTTTCCTCTGAAATTTATTCTCTTCTTGAAACTTTCTACTAGACATGTTGTAAATTCCTTCCATTCTCTTGGCCTTCTCTAAAGTCATTTGTTCAGGAAGAGATTCAGGCTGTAAAACCTCATTTAGAACATCATGAGCACTAAAAGAAGGAGCAAACATATTCTCTTTCCAGTGTTTTCTCCTATCATCCACTTCTTCAAGCACTTCTTCCAATTCCTGGAAAATAATTTTAATCAAAGCACATTATTTACACTGGCAGCTAGTGTTGTGAAAAGAACTAAGAATGCTGGCTCATGGTTGGAGGAACCTAAATATTGGAAGACTGGTTCTCCTTAAAACTCACAAAGTGGCCTGGGCCTCAGTTCCCTCATTTGTAAACTGAAAGGCCTATATTAGCTAAGTTCTACAGATCCTCCCAGCTTTAAAATTCTCTGATGCTATGAAATATAACCAATAAAATTGACACATTTGGCCATTAATTATAGGTAGAGAAAATAATTCTATAAAAGGCAACCACACACATGAAAACAAATTGCTTCAAAAAGAGTAAAAGTGATTAAAAATTAATAGGCTTAATTTTATACCTGTGCTTCCAATTTCCCTGATTTTTCTCCAGTTCTTTTGGGTTGGACTACTGTTTATTCATTCTTTAAAGTGACTAAAACATCAGGGCTTAATGCAATGTGAGCTGCTTTTGGTAAAGTATATCATTCAGACTTCCTCATGACTAACTCTGCCAAATGCTCTTCTGTCTTGACCTGTAAATTCCTGCTATTCCAGTCTTGGGCTTTGCTTTTAAGCATGACTGCAAAGTGTACAGAATTCTATCCATTTTGACAGCAATTTCATAATGAGAATCGAATGTCAACAACTGAAAATATTAATGCCACCAAATGTGTTTTTCTCAAGATATTGACTCCAAGTGTAGTTTTTAGGTGAAACCTTAGCATGCTAAATCATAAATGCATCAAAATTAGAGGATATTTATTTTGTTTCTTTAGTATTCAAAGGGAATCCTTAACATACAACTCTCCTAAAGCATGGAAGTATTTAATTGGTTACTACTTCTTAGAGAAGGGAGAAAGAAGGAACCAGGCAACACACTGAAGGGCCACTGGCATCTGAAGCCAACAAACTAATAACTTAGTTACTGCTAAGAGTCAAAAAAAGGAGGAAGGGGTCACTTCATTCATTTTATACATTAATCTTCTGTAATATATTTGTGGTATCACCAATGAGAAAGATCAAATTATGCCTGCATCTATTTTTCCCATGCACACAAATGTAATTTTATCTTGGTAACAAAAAATGGCAACTGTTGTATTTATTTTTAAATTAATATTCTCTTTAATATTATTAAAAATTCTAAATGTTATAATAGTAAATTATTTAACATATAATTTATATTTATATAATATTTCATATTGTGTAAAGATAATAGCATTTGTTATTTGTAGAATTTTGGAAAATATAGAAAAGAAATTCCCTCATAATCCCATGGCCCTGAGATAACCACTTTTTGATATATTATCTCTAATATTTTCTTTTTAGCAAGAATAGTTTAAATTTTAATAGATGTCCTTGCTACCAACAATGATACTTCATATCTACATGTACTGAACATGCCTGACCCTCAAGGGTACATCTCCACTGTCAACTCACTTGGCTTTGAGGAAAGGGAAAGGTGCAAATATTCAGTAAAGGTGTTAAAATGATGGATTTAAAAGCTATAAGCCAAGCTATATTAAAGTTTAGTCAGTCAGACTAGAATAATAATCTGCGACTTCAAATTTATGGAATAGATTTGCCATTGGAAGCATCACCTCCTTTCTCTTGAAATAGTTCTGATTTTAATTATTCTATTAGTCACCATCCAGAAGTACCTATGACCTATCTGTTCTTAAAGAGGAAAGATAATCATATAATGCTGGTTTCTCTTCTCTCTAGTATTATGAATGCAAATGAGTAGAGATTATTACAACAATCATAAAGGAAAGAAACAGAAGAAAAAGATAAGATGGCGATGCTAATTGCCAGCCACATTTTACATTTTTTGTTTCATTTATAATTTATTTTTTAAAATATTTTTATTGATTTCAGAGATGAAGGTAGAGAGAGATAGAAACATCAATGATGACAGAGAGTCATTGATTAGCTGCCTTCTGCACGTCCCCCACTGGGGGATTAAGCCTGCAACCCAGACATGTGTCCTGACCAGAATTGAACCCCTGACCTCCTGGTTCACAGGTTGATGCTCAACCACTGAGCCATGCCAGCTGAACTATTTTTTAATTGAATTTATTGGGGTGACATTTGTTAATAAAATTATATAGATTTCAGGTATACAATTTTACAATACATCATCTGTAGCCAGTCACATTTTTTTAGCAGTCAAATTTTCACTAGACGATCCTGTAAAAGATAAAAATGCTTCCAATCATGTAGCAATGGGAGAGAGAATACTATTCCTCCTGTTGAATTCTGGATGAAAGGCATTGATGAGATTGATCAGGAAGGAGATGTGCAGAGGGGCAAGTAAGCCGAGACCACTTTATAACTGCAGATAGCAATAATGACAAAACTGATATAGATATTTAGGTAGAGATAAAAGTTAAAATAGAAAACTCTTTTTATTCATTTGTACTTGAAAAAGCAACATCTCCAACCCTATCATAACTATGTAAATGTCACTACCTTTCTTTATGAACTTCTGTACAATTTCCTGATATAGACAATGCTTTTCACAGAACTGGGGAGAATAGACTTATTTTATAACTAAGGCTCAGAGAAGTTAAGTGACTTGACCAAGGCTACATCGACTGTAATGGTAAAACTGAAACCCTGTCTCCCAGGTCTGTACTTGTTCTAAAATTCCCCTTTATTATTCTGCTAGGTTTCATTCCACAAACTGAAAGAAAACAACCCAGTATTTTCAGAGCTTAGGTATTTTTTAAAGGGCCACAAAAGGACAGAGGAAAAATAAAGGCGGGGGGGTTGGTGGTGGTGGTAAGGAGAATGGCATGTCACATATCAAAGGGCAGAAAGAGAAAGGTTTGAAACGCCTTTGGAATTACCCTCACATGGCTTATACAGGGCAGGGTCAGGGGTCTCTGAGCTTCTTTCCTTTTCTCTTTTTTCTTTTCTTTTCTTTTCTTTTCTTTTCTTTTCTTTTCTTTTCTTTTCTTTTCTTTTTCTTTTCTTTTCTTTTCTCTTTTCTTTTCTTTCTTTCTTTCTTTTTTCCTTCCTTCCTTCCTTCCTTCCTTCCTTCCTTCCTTCCTTCCTTCCTTCCTTCCTTCCTTCCTTCCTTTTTCTATTTCCTTGGCAAGATATCCTTTAATGGCTTGTTCCCCAATCTACTCAGAATATGGCAGAGCCCACACTGGGGGTAAAAGCTGCCAGTCTCATTTTCTCTTTGTAAATTGCACTGTTTATTTTATTTTATTTTTATGTAGAACAAGTATGACATTAGTATTCTCTGGCAAGGAAAAGGAATAGGCATTGAAGCAATGACACTCCTCTACCCTTGAGTGGTAGCCATTTTGCTCACAATAAACTTGATTAGGTAATTTTTTGCAGCATAAGGCAAATCAAACCAGAATCCTTATTGAAAGTACAAGCATGCCTTTTTAGTGCGTCAATTATGAACATTTACTATTATACTTATTATTACTCAACACTATGTTGGATTCTGAATGGTAGGGTAAGGAGGTCCAAGAGAAATAAAATATGTAAAGAAATAAGCCAGAACAAGGAAAATTATATAGTCACATGACAAAAATAACATTAGTGGTCCCATAAGACAGTGATCTCCCAGAAGTCCTTGGGTTTAAACTGTCAATGCCTGGGTGTCCATAATATAGCTACATCTATTCATTTGTGTCTGGCATAAATTAATAATGAGCTCTTAATGGTTCTAGTTAGTATCTACCTGAAAACATCACCATTCATCCTCCGGTGACTTTTATCCTCTGGCAAGATAGTAGGTCATTTTGGTGGAGTAAGGGGTCTATTAACTCATAATAAGTTATATTCACCTAAAAATTTTGAGAAGCACTAATAATATAAATAGAAAATAATGTAATGTGATATAATATAATAATTGTTCAAAGCTAATCAAAGAGTAAACATTTATTATGGATCTTTGGGCAAACCATTCCATAAAAATCTTAGGTGAATGCATATATATCCTTAAATAGTTCCAGAAAATAATATACTGCTGTTTATTGTGAAAGGGAAATTCAAAAAAACACACAAACCTGTTTCATTTTCAAGGTATGGGTCCCTGAGTAATAAACTCATATTAAGGTGGATAAGTGATCAAATATGTGCAATCTATTTGTTTTCTAAAATATTCATATTTTAAATCACATGCTTTAGAAAAAATTTGATGACATAAAAATCAAATATAATTTTTTCTGTTGCCTTATCTCATTTACATTAGAATTTGATTTCAAAATTTCAGGACCACCTCTTTTGCATAAATCTAGATGTGTCTGCAAAAAGAGATTATTCTTCTAGTCAGGAGTATGCAGGGACTGGGAAATAGTTCTGGAAAACCTCCAGAAGCTTTTCCCCACATCACAAGAGTACTTCATTACAAACTTTGTAAATTGGGAATGATGGTTGGAAAAGGTCATCTCCAACTTGTGATGGGCAAACTTCTGTAACTGCCCTCAGTTACTCAGCCCCAATCAACTAGATTAAAAGCCATTGGGCTTTTAATCACAGCCCAGTGGCAGTAAGGGGAAGACAAAGGGCCCTTCTTAGCTCAAGGAACTTTCCCCCATTATTCTTGGAGGTTTTCAGTTCTCCCAACTCTTAGAAAAACTGCTTGGTGAAAATGGGGGAGGAGGTGGGTGAAGTCTGCTACAAAGAAAATCACTGGCCTTGCTTTTTTGCTCAATTGTCCAATCTGTTCTCACTTAAAAGCAGTAGTTCTCAACCTTTTATTCTGCTTCCACTGTTCCTAGGCAGAAAACACTGCAATCATTAGCCTCTTTCCTTATTTGAAAAGATTCTGACCTGCCCCATCTAGGGGAGCTTTGCCATTCCCCACACTATTGAGAATTACTAACTTGCAGAAAAGTATTCAATACTAAAATTAGAACCCAAAGGAACTATCTGAAGTCAAGGTGGGTGAACATGTTTTACCATGCAGAATCATGGAGAAGGGAAAGGAAGATCTTGAGAAAGGAATTGAGTGTGGACTATGGTGGAAAAAATAAGATGAAGGAATCAGTTACCTTGGCTCCCACACTTTAGATCTATGTGAAAACTTACCTCAACTTTTTTCAGCTGTAAAATAGGGACGATATACTTATTTCACAGGTGGTTAAAAGAAATTAATGAAAATGAAAGTGGAAGTAATTTTAAAGCACACTGTAAAAAATGGTTCTTATTCTGTTTTCAGGTTTGCCTTACCCTCCTTGAGAACATGAACCAGCCAGTTAAATAACTCAATCCTTTTCCAAAGATGTGTGTTTCAAAGTTGCCAGCCTGATGTCATCAGACCTCAGAAAAGGCCAGTTTGAAAAATATATATAGGTAGTATTATGGCATGTAGAGGGGAACATAAACTCAAATCTTACATTAATTTAACCTGCATCCTCAGGGAAGAATTAGAACAAAATCCTGCAAGTTGTTTATGCCTCCAAATTCTGAAGCTAAATTATTTCTAAGCAGAAAAGTGATAGTGTTTTTTACAAAGATATATGTATTTTAAAATATATTTTTATTGATTTCAGAGAGGAAGAGAGAGGGATAGAGAGATAGAAACATCAATGATGAGAGAGAATCATCGATTGGCTGCCTCCTGCACGCCCCCTACTGGGGTGATCAAGCCCGAAACCCCAGGATGTGCCCTTGGCCAGAATCGAACCTGGGACCCTTTAGTCCACAGGCCGACGCTCTATCCACTGAGCCAAACCAGCTAGGGCAATATTTGTGTTTTTGTCAGCAGTTACTTTACCAAGAACTTTCCAAATGCTCCAGTGGTTTTCAGAGTCACCAATAAGTTCTTAGAAATATTACAATTGGAGTATCAGCTTGAAAATCAGCAAGGATGATGCTGCACTCTGAGTTTTTCCTGTGCTTCTACAACATTTCATACAAAATTTTGTGTTACCAATATACTGTGATCTCCTGGTATCTTATTCATCTTTGTATCCCTACCTGTTACCTGACCCATAGTATCCATCAATAAATATTTGTTGAATAATTGATCCTTAATATTTTTCCTGAAAATTCTATAATGCTTTGATTCTAATTGAGTTTTTGTCAATACTTATAGTGTGTCTTGTGGCTTATGAAGTGTTTTGGATGACATTTTAAGAAAAGGATTTTTATTTTCCCATCAAAGTGTATTTGGCTTAGCTAAACATCTCCAGGACACTTTTCTTTTGTATTTTTATAAGGCTTTCTTGATAGTGTAATTGATAATGCAGATTAATGATCTAGTTACAAGGTTGAAGCTCTGTGCTTCTAAACACACATAACAAGATATGAGCCAGCACAACTGTACTTACACTTCCTGATGTACAGGATGTTCTATTTGATGCCATCATTCTCCAGTTTGAGCTGAAAAATAAAATCCCACCAGCATAATTAGAAAACATAATTAACCAGAATGCCAAAATCCCTGTTTATATCTGTTTGGCCCATCTAAAATGTGATGCCAGACACTTTGAAGAAAGTTTTCTTTTTAACTTTCAACCTACTTTCCCAATTATGAGGCCACTATCTTCCTTTCCCAAGTAATGCAAATACCAAACGGGACAAGATTGATGGTGGCATCATAGTCAAACATAGTAGTATCTCCTCACCTTCAACACCTATTGAAAAAATGAGCCACAGCTGGTGGCTGCAGTAGCAGCAGCATGCTTGTTATTAATGAGCATGCCAAGAACCACATTAGCAAAGGGCTGGAGTGTAGGTTTTGCTTCCCTCCCTCAGGGCACAGTTAATTTGAAAAAACATTTAAAAGGGCAGTTATCCTGATTTGTGCCTTAATCTTTCAGAATCCTAATATATGAGCCAAGTGTCCACTTCACAGAACAAATTGTCTTCTCTGTTGCTTGGTAGATATTGAGAACTAAGTGAAGTGCCATTTAAAACTGGGCCTTTGTGGACAATTCTTTGTCAGTAGTGTGAAATGATTCTTTCTAGAAGAAAAGAGACGAGTTCCCTTAATTCTGAAGGCTGAGTACTTTATTAGCATGGAAGTCACATTCTTGCTATAAAGCTATATCTAGGTATTCATAATTGGGGGTGGTGGTTCTCTGTAAATGGACAACTGAAACTCCTGCCATCACTGCTTTCAGTGGAGAGAAGGTGGCTCGGGCAGGGCGCTGCCAGACCACAATCGCAGGTGACACCATCCCTATAGTCCAGCTGACACGAGACGGGGCTGGGAGGGGCAGCTGGCGGGGCTCAACCCCACTCCTCCTTCCATACCTCGACTCCAACGCCGTGTTTCCTTCCCTCCCAAACGCTCCCTACCTCCTGGCCTGGGTCTCTAAAGAGAGAGGAAACCTGCGGTGGGGGACGTCCTCTACAGAGAGGCCAGCCCGAGAAGAAGGACAAGCCGGGCTCCTCCCGGCTTTCCTGCGCGCAGACTTACCTGGTGGCGTGGGTGGGGTCCGGTGGTTCCGGTCCCCACTTCTCTGAAGCGGGCCACCACCAGCTGGCAGCGCCCCTTAGTTCGGAGCTGGCCACCGAGCCCAGGCTGGGCCGGCGCCTGGCAGAGCCTCCGCAGTGCAGCTCCAGCTCGGGCCGCGCCGTTGCCTAGCAACCGTCCGGCTTGATTTAAAAGAACCAGGGAGCTGGCTGGTGCTCCTAACCAGGCAGAGCACTGCGCATGCCCGGTGCGGTGGTTCTCCTGGCGGCTTTTTCCTGCAGGAAACAGGAGCTCAAATCTCAAGAGAGCCAGCCAGTCAGGGTGGGAAGGGGCGAGAAACTGCGAGGCTGCCCCACCCACAGTGGGCTTATCACAGAGGCTCTGGATGACTCACAAAGGCACCTGGACACTGCGGTTGTCAGGGAAACAGGGAGTGATGTAGGGCTAGTCCCTAGGCCTGCAGGTCAGTAATCTGACGTTGATGAGAGTTAGCTCTGGAAGATCGCCTAGATTTGGTTCAGGGTCCCTAACAATGTGGCAGTTGCATACCACCCCACAACCTCACATACACCTCTAACACTCAGCACAATGATCTGGCCAGAATTTCTGCCTCTGGTCAAGGCTTCAAGGAACAGTATCATGAGAGCATTGCCCCCTGGTTGTGCCCCTATGGGAAGTTGAGTTTGCATCTCAGATAGCCCATGGTTTCCTTATTTATGACTCAGGAATTTCTCTAAACTGCTCTTGCACCTGTATGAATTTCACAACTACTGGGGGCAACTAGTTCTACACTAATGGCAGGTAAAATAAGTTCCTTTTGTCAGTCCCCAAACTACTCTCTTTGAACTTCAAAAGTTGCTCACAACTTCCAGAATTTGGTAGGGAACAAGTCCATGTTCTTCATTATGTTGTTGCATAATTAATGATTAGGCTGGTTGCCCAATGGTGATTCTTCCATCACCAAATTGATCACACTCTAGTTATAGTATGATTTGGATTCAGCCAGGGCCTGACCAAAAGATGGACCTGGCAAAGGTAGTGGGCCCTGGAATAGAGTGGAACTGGGGTGTTCAAAATAGTAATAATAGTGACTTTTAGGAAATTTAGTATTTTCTAGGAAGCATGAGGGTGAAAGTAAACATTAGCTCTAGAATCTCCAGTGAAAGAAGGTTGAAGTACATTTAAAAAGTGACAGTCTAGCCCTAGCTGGTTTGGCTCAGTGGATAGAGCGTTGGTCAGCTGACTGAAGGGTCATAGGTTTGATTCCTGTCAAGGGCACGTACCTAGGTTGCAGACTCAATCCCTGGCCCTGGTCAGGGTGCGTTTGGGAGGCAACCAATCGATGTGTCTTTCTCACATCAATGTTTCTCTCTCTGTCTCTCCCCCTTCCTTCCACTCTCTCTAAAAATCAATGGAAAAATATCCTTAGGTAAGGTTTAACAAAAAATAACAATAAAATTTTTAAAAAAGCAAAAAAGTGGCAGTCTAATTTAGCAAGGCCAAGCAAGGTAGTGACTTAGATACAATACTAGGATACATTTCAAAACTTCAAAACTTCTTAATAACTGAATATAACGTGTTTGAGAGCTGGCAAGGTTGCATTCAAGTGCCCTGAGGCCTAGTTCTCATTCTCCTTTATCCTCCTTAGAGAACCAATGTCAACAAATGTTGGAGGTGGGAATAGGCCTAATGTCAATGTATGTTTTCTTATGGACCCCATCAGAATTAGTTTGGGGATTCTGAAAAAACTTCTTTCCTTGATATTAAGTCTACAAATTGCCTTGTATTTATCATTTCTGTTTTTTAAAGGGTCCCATAGTTTGCTTGACATAAGATCCCTTATTAGTGTAATAAAATAAACTTTCTTTTTGGGGAATATAATACTTTATTCACTAACACGGGCTGAGGATTTGTATTGATTTCTAGAGAGAGTGGAAGGGAGGGGGTGGGGACAGAGAAAAAAAAAAACATTGACATGAGAGAGACACATTGGTTGTTTGCCTTTGGCACACACCCCTACTGAGGCTGGGGAACCTGCAACCAAGGTATATGGCCTTGACCAGGAATTGAACCCGGCGACCTTTTAGATCACGGGTCAACGCTCCAACCACTGAACCTAACCCGCCAGGGCTAAAATAAACTTTCTTAATTGCTTTGTGCCTCAATTTCCTAATTTGTACAATGAGGATAATAATTGTACCTAACTCATAGGAGTATTGTGAGAATTTAGTGAATTAATATATATATTTAAATACATTTTTATTTATTTCAGAGAAAGAGGGAGAGGGAGAGATAGAAACATCAATGATGAGAGAGAATCATCTATCAGCTATCTCCTGCATGCCCTACACTGGGTGTGGAGCCCGCATCCCAGGCATGTGCCCATGGGAATCAAACTGTGACCTCCTGGTTCATAGATAGATGCTCAACCACTGAGCCACACAGGCCAAGTTGAATTAATATTCTTAAAAACCTCAGAGCAATGCCGGACACATAGCAAATGCTATGTAAACATTTGTTGTCATTATTGTTATCTCATCTTATAAATCCATTACCCTCCTAAAATATAAATATAAACATACTGATGGTGATAACTCAGGGTGTGCTCTGGGAATTGGAGTCTAAAATCTTGAGACCCAGAATTCCAAACCTTTATTTCAGGTTCGCATTAGGCAAACCCACCTCACTCCCATATCCCTGAAAAAAATGCACAAAGGGTTACTTTGGTCTTGCTGTAATTCTATTTTTAAATATGGTGGGTCACTCTTTCAATGCATTGAAAGTTTCAAATGGCAGAGAATCACCAACAGCAAGGACAGAATTTTGTTATTCAAAGCCATTATAGACTTGTAGATAGGTTTTCAAATATGGCTGTCAAACCTCAAAGGGAAGGCAGGTGGGGGGGGGGGGTAAGAGATCAACCAAGGGACTTGTATGCATACATATAAGCATAATCAATGGACACAGACAGTAGAGGGGGTGAGGGCATGTGCTGGGGGGTGGGAGTGGCCAGGGAGAGGTCAGTGGGGGAAAAAGGAGACATATGTAATACTTTAAACAATAAAGAATTTAATTTAAAAACAAAGTCAGCCGAAACCGGTTTGGCTCAGTGGATAGAGCGTCGGCCTGCGGACTCAAGGGTCCCGGGTTCGATTCCGGTCAAGGCATGTACCTTGGTTGCCGGCACATCCCCAGTAGAGGGGTGTGCAAGAGGCAGCTGATTGATGTTTCTCTCTCATCGATGTTTCTGGCTCTCTATCCCTCTCTCTTCCTCTCTGTAAAAAATCAATAAAATATATTTTAAAAAAAAAAGAAGTCATTCTGTTTAAAAAAAAAAAAAACAAAGTCAGAAAACAGTTTACTGATGGTTTGGCTTTGGGTGGTGGACACACAATGCAATATATAGAAAAAGAAAAGAAAACAGTTTACTGTCCTCTGAATCCTTCATCAAATGAACAAGGTGCTTGATAATAATAGAATCATACAATCATACAATAGAGCTCAACCTTCTTGTTTTACCAAGAAGGATACTGAGACCCAGTGAAGTAATGTGATTTATCCTTTGATCACACAGTAAAAGAAGCTTCTTTTGATTTCCCTGTACACACACACACACACACACACACACACACACACACACACACATTACATGTTGATAAATATTTAAATTATTCACCGAGTTAATAATAGTAATAGTAATAGTTAACATTTTACACACCCCACATCCTATACGTCAGCAGATTCTGTGGGCTGTGCCTTCATAATGTATCTAGAATCTGGTGGCTTCTCACCATCTCTACCATTACCACTCTGATCTTGGGCCCCATTATCTCTTGACTGGAATGGACTACTGCAATAGCCTTCTAACTGCTTCTACCCTTGCCTTAGTTTCCTAGGGCTGCCATATCAAAGTATCATAAATGGGTGGCTTAAAACAACAGACACTTACTCTTTCACAGTTCTAAAGTCTAGAAGACTCAAATCAAAGAGTAAGCAGGGTTGAGCCCTGACAGGTGTTGCTGGGTGGTTAGAGTGTAGGCTCGTCCACTTAAATCGAGCATTCGATTCCCAGTCAAGGGCACGTACCTAGGTTGCAGGCTCGATCCCCAGCCCCGATCTCTCACATTGATGTTTCTCTCTCTCTCTCTCTCTCTCTCTCTCTCTCTCTCTCTCTCTCTCTCAGCAGGGTTGATTCTTTCTGAAGATTATGAAGGACAATCTGTCTCTCCTAAACTCTGGTGGCTCCTAGCAATCTCTGGCCTTCCTTGGCTTGCACATGTATCATCATTCCATTCTCCTTATGTGTGTGTGTCTTCACATAGCTGTCTTCCCTCTGTCTATGTCTTTGTGCCCAAATTCCCTACTTCTTATAAAGGCATCAGTTATTGTATTAAGACCAACTTAATCCAATATGACCTCATCTTACCTTGATTACATCTGCAAAGTCCTTATTTCTAATAAGGGTATATTCATAGGTGTGGGGGATAAGGATTTGAATATATCTTTTGCAGGAACACAGTTCAATTCACAACACCTACCCACCATCTATTCTCAACACAAATCCAGAGAGAACATTATGACTTGCAGTAAAACACAAAATACTTACAATATCCTACAAAGCCCTCCCCCCACACACTAATACCTTCCTGACCTCCTCTCCTGCCATGTTGTGCCTTGATGATCCCACTCCAGCAGCACTAGCTTCTTGTTCGGAGAACACTCAGGCACCTTCCACCATGAGGAACTTTGCTCTACCTGGTCCCTCTGCCTTGAATGCTTTTCAAAAGATACAAGATATCCACATATCTTACTTCCTTATCTTCTTCCAGTCGTTGTTCAAATATTATATTCTCTGTGAGGCCTACCCTGGCCCTTCTATTTAATACTGTCAACTTTTAACCTATGCAGTATTCCTACTACTCCTGACTCAACTATTTTAAAATATAGTACTTCTTTACTTTATTAAATTGATTTTAGAGAGAGAGGAAGAAAGAGGAAGAGAGAGAGAGGAAAACATTGATGTGATAGAGAAACATTGATAGGCTGCCTCCTGCATGCACCCTGACCTGGGACTGAACCCGCAACCTGGGCATGTGTCCTGGCCGGGAATCAAACTGGTGATCCTTCATTGCACGAGATGTGACAATGCTCAACCAACTGAGCCACACAGGCTGGAGTGCACTTATTTTCTAACACACTATATTATATTGTTTTTATTCTGTTCTCTCCACCCTTACCCTTTCCAGGCTGTTCCAAGTAGGCAGGGATCATTGACTTTTTTCACTGATACATCCTGAGCACCAAGCACAGTGCCTGACACATGGTAGGCACTGAGCAAATATTTGTTGAATGGATGGATGGATGAGTGAATGAATGAATGGAGCACATACCATCTTCGGGGAATGTTTCCTTTAACCTTCACAACAATCTTATGATGTAGATATTATTAGTATCTATGTTTTACAGATGAGAAAACTGAGGCACACAAGGGTTCAGTTGCCTAAGGCCACACAGTTAGTAATTGGTGGATCTGGGGTTTGAACTCAGGTAGATTTGGCTTTCAACAACTATGTAGTACTGTCGTATAAAGGGCACCTAACCCTAGTGCCTGGGAGACTCTATATCCAGCTTTCCCTTGTTCTGACATTCACAGTTTTCCAATGTCAGGCAATGAATAGTAATAGTTTTTAAACTACTGACATATCACCCTGGCCTGTTTGGCTCAGTGGATAGAAAGTCGGCCTGAGGACTAAAGGGTCCCAGGTTCGATTCTGGTCAAGGGCACATACCTTGGTTGCAGGTTCCCTGGCCCTGATCAGGTTGCGTACAGGAGGCAACCAATCGATGTGTCTCTCTTACATCGGTGTTTCTCTTGGTCTCTCCTTCTCCCTTCCACTCCTTCTAAAAATGAATGGGAAAATATCCTTGGGTGAAGATTAACCAAGAAAGGAAGGAAGGAAGGAAGGAAGGAAGGAAGGAAGGAAGGAAGGAAGGAAGGAAGGAAGGAAGGAAGGAAGGAAAGAAGGAAAGAAGGAAAGAAGGAAGGAAGGAATGAAGGAAGGAAGGAAGGAAGGAAGGAAGGAAGGACTGTTCTTGCTATATAAGAAGTGCTTAATAAGTCCTAGCCATTGGTAGTAGCAGGAGCATATAATAAATTGTTAAACAGGTAAAACTCATCTCTGGTGTCAGAAGTTAGAATAATGGTTACTACAGGCTAGATAGTGACTGGGAAAGGGCACCAGGCTGGCCTCTGGGGTGTATTCTGTTTCTTGATCTGGGTACTGGCTACATGAATGCATGTTCTTTGTGAAAAATCATGGAGATGTACACTTAAGATTTGCATATATTTTCTGTTTGTGTCCCTCAATAAAATTTTTATTTGAAAACAACTTAATCTAACCTCATATCACTTTCTCATAATTTTCCATTCCTTTTCTTAAATTTCTCCCAACTCTAATTTATTCAAGTAATGAGTTCTGACCACCTCAATGTGCCTGACATTTGGCTAAGTGATAGAAGTATTCAGGTAAACAAATGTTAATTTTGCAATTATGTAACTATTTACAAAATAAAGGTGGTCCCTGATGAAGAATTGCTCAATCAGATGGGAAAGGGGTTTGAGTCAAGAAGTCTTAAGCTCATTGGAAGTTGAATCATCTGAGCTGGGTCTTGAAAGTTGAATAGTAGTTCTCCAGGCAGACAAAGGAGGTAAAAGCAGAGGGAATAGTATGTGCACAGGCACAGAAGCATGAAAGAGCATGACAGGTTGGAAGACAAAAAGTTAATTAGATATACTGGATCTTAAAGCACAAGGCAGTAGGTGGGAAAAGCTGGAGTAATTGTAAGGTTCAGAGAAAAGGATAATACTTATAGGTGAAAGTGACTTTGGTTAAACAAATTAAAATATTTTAAAATCCAAATAGGTACATTCATATAGTTAATATACCTTACCAAATCATTCCGTTTGATTCAGGAAATATTTACTGATTTATCTGCAACATGGTGGGTAAATGTGCTAAACACAGAGCACTCGAAAATTAGATCAGTGAACCCTGAGCCAAAGAAACATGGAGAAAACCAAAGCACATAAACCAACACACATGTACCAAGGCACATGATAATAAAATTGCTTAAAACCAGTGGTAGAGAAAATCTTGAGAGAGAGAGAGAGAGAGAGAGAGAGAGAGAGAGAATATTTACATACAGAAGACAGGAGATTTCTCATCAGAAAAATGCAAGCCAGCCCTGGCCTCTGTGGCTCAGTTGGTTGAGTGTCATCCCATGCTCTAAAGGTTGGTTGGGGCACATACCCAGGTACTCAGGTTGGGGCATTGATCCCAGGTTGGGGTGCCTGCAGGAAGCAACAGATATCCATGTTTCTCTCTCTATCTCTCTCCCTCTCCTTCCTCTCTCTCGAAAAATCAATAAAACCATTAAAAAAATCTAAGGTCTCTTCTTATTAAAAAGAAAATAAAGAAAAATGCAAGTCAAAAGGCAATGCAACATCTTGAAAGTAGTGAAAGAAAAAAAAGTCAACCTAGTAAATATATCTTTCAAAACAGAGGTAAAATACTTTTTCAGATATACAAAAGCTGAAAGAATCTCCAGAAGACCTGAACTCCAAGAAATGTTAAAGGAAGTCCTACAGTGCTGTTACAGTATGAAAATCTGAATCTATACAAAGGAATGCAGAGCACTGGAAATAGCAAATATGTGGGTAGGTAAAAAGACTTTTTTCTTATCACTTAAATCTCTTAAAGACAGTTGCCAACTCTAAAAGTTCAAGATTCAAATTAAACGAGGAGAAAATGTAATTGTGATAACAAAATGCCTACAGTATAGAAATTTATTTTTGAAAAAATAAAATATTATGTTTTCTCTGAAATAATTAGGAATCCAAAATATGTTACTTATTGGTCTAATTAAAAAAGAGAATTGATTCTGTGTTCTCAACCAAAATTTTAAATACAATAACCAGTTAAAATTTTACTTGATATCTTAAGATAATTATAAAAAGTATATAGTCTTTAAATCATATACTTGTTGGTTTTTCCAGGTTAAAATTTCAGGCTACAGAGAGTTTCATTTAAAAATCTTTTTTTTTTTTTTTACAACAAGCAACCTACAGGGCTGCTGCTTGAAGCTGACTGATAGTGCCAGTTCATGTCACATCAAACAACTTCCCTTAAGGTTATGGTGACTACTAGTATGGATCAGATTTAATATTTTAATGATGATCTATAATTTATCCTGTAAATATTAGTGGAAGAGATTTCAAAATTTTAAAATTTATCCTTTTTATTAAATTTAGAATTATATTTTTAAAGAGTATCCCCTTAGGCTTATTTGCATATACAGAGGGATCATGGAAGGTCTCAGTAACTTTCTTAGAAGACTTAATCAAATTGCTCACAAAAATATTGGCTTCTTATATAACTTAATTTATATGAGACTTGATTATATTTTAAAAAGCTAATTTATTAAGTAATCTAAGTAGGTATCTTTATTTAAAAAGCAAAGCAAAGTAAATTCAGTAAACTTTTACATCTGATTCACAAGGCACAAACACTGCCCAACCTCCAGCCTATTTAAAAATGCAGGCGGCTAGAGGCTTTTGTTAATAAAATTCCATCTTAAAATTCTGCTGTTGGATTTTAAGAAATATCTAGTTACTTCATTTTGCCCTTTTTAGAGGCCAAAACCTTCATAACATTTAAAATATATGTAAATAAGTAAAATATAGTTATTAAATTTTATTTGATAAAGTTTTCCACGTGATCTCAAGTATATTAATTTGGCTAAATTTCCTTTAAGAAGAGAGCAAACCTTTGAAAACATTTCAGGGCCCATGAAATGTCTTAAAATTATCTCTTTGCTATAGCCTGAAAATTATTTTGGAAGGAGATAAAGAAAGGTTTCCTTCAAACATCTAAAGAACTGTAATTAAAAGTCAATATATTTGGCCTCATAAACTAAAGTAAATAATTTGTGTTTTTGTCTCCCTGATGAAGTTTGTGTAAAGTTACTCAAAGAATAATTGCAGAAATTTAACTAATGTTATTTACTGTCCATAACCTAGGACAAGTAAAGTTAAAAAAATAAACCTTATTTCATCTTTTAGTTGTATTTTTGAAATTGTTGTGTGAGGCAGCAGATTAGTTGTTTAACTATGCCGCCATCTTGGTTCCCCAAAAAATAAACCTTATTTCAGATTAATTTAAATTGGCTAATTGAAATAAGTGAATATTCAAGAGAACTTAATTGTACTAGGCAGGAAACTGTTCCTGAAGTATTAACCAAAATTTTTATTGATGGTTCATCTCATAGTAAAATTGCTTAACATGCAATGAATCCAAAGCAGTTGTATTTCTATACAGAAAAATTAAAAGTTATCAAGACTGGCCAAAACCGATTTGGCTCAGTGGCTAGAGCGTCGGCCTGTGGACTGAAAGGTCCCAGGTTTGATTCCGATCAAGGGCATGTACCTTGGTTGTGGGCACATCCCCAGTAGGGGGTGGGCAGGAGGCAGCTGGTCAATGTTTCTCTCTCATTGATGTTTCTAGCTCTCTATCCCTCTCCCTTCCTCTCTGTAAGAAATCAATAAAATATATATTTTTAAAAAAGACTTCTGTTTAAAAAAAAGTTATCAAGACTGCATTATAAAATTTCCAAAAGCTTCCTAATATTTAAATAAAAAAGGGGGGGGATAGTGGAAAAATATCCAGTAAGAAAAAATATCCTGTAAGAAAATTACATCAAGCCTTAATTGCTTTAAAATTTACTTTGAAAATTAATTTTCTTTGTAATGCTGATAATAAGACACCCATGTAACCATGGTGTCAAAATAAGCCAAAGGAAAATCGTTTGGGCAAAAATGAAAAAGGATCCCAAATCTAATTTATAGAAAAGATTCCTTTATTAACCTTTGGTCGAGAATATGTTTGTATATTTCCAGAAAACTCCAAGCCTATGTGGATCCTGCAACAATGGATCCCAGAGAGGAATTGACAGGACTACTCCAGCCACAAAAATAGCAGTGGCCCCCAAGGACAGAGGAGAAACAGTCCAGAAATGAAGATGGTGAGGATGCCTTGCCATGCTAGCAGTCAGCAGCTGTGCATTGCTGCAGGTTGCCCAGGACCAAACCAGAGAAGGTCAGACCTGCATTGCCACCATTTGTCCACCATCCAGAACTAGCATGTCATTGCTGACATGTACACATAAAGAACTGTTGGCCCAAAAAGAAACTGACTGCAGGCTAATTCCTTTAATGCCTGACAGCAATTTAAAGGAACTTGATAGAACTCTATCCTTTCCATTGAATTTAAAAATCTTAAAACATACATTCTTGTTAAATTTAAAAAATAAAAAAGGGTGAGGTGCTGGAAGCCAATTCCAGCATGTCATAATTACAAGAGTTTCATCAAAAGGTTGATGAAACTTGGGGGCTCAACAAGGGCTGAGTCACATTAAGTAATCACCTGTTGGTGATGGCAACCATGGCACTCTTTTTTCAGCCTGATTTTAAAAAGTACCTTTTGATATTCCAATTTCTTTATAATTTTGCCTTCTAATCAAAATCTTCCCCATTATAATCTGACTTAAACACAAAGTATAACTCACACACTTGCATATCCACAGGTTTCCAAAGCTGACATGGACTCTACATACAGTTAATCTTACCACCATCGCTGATGTTGTTTCCGCTCAGGTGAATCCTTCTTTCTCCAGAAGTGCGCCATTAATGTTGGTGTTGCAAGGGTTTAGGAATCCCCAGTTCGGGTTGCCATTAATGCTGGGGTTCTTGTTGCAGCATTAAGAAGGGTTCAGCAATCTGGAGAAAAGCTGTGCATAAATTAAGTAAGAGTCCAAAGACGAAAGATAATTTTGAAAGGCATTGGGAATCAGAGGAGCTTCAGCTAAAGGAGCTGAAGTTTCAAGTTCTTAGTTCTTTGTAGTTCTTCATTTTTCTTGTTTCAGGACCTCTGCTTTTTATTAACACAATTTGTCCTAAAGCAAGGTGGAGATAATACACTTCAAAGGGTAGGGTTTACAGAATCATTGTCAGACTGGGGAATAGCCTACAGCTGTTCAGGTGTTTGGCCAACAGGAGACAATAACATGTAGATTAATATGCCCTGAACTGTCTGGCAGCAAACAGTCACCCTATTCAGGTTTGGGGGAAGTGCCTTTTCAGCTGTTCCAACAGATGATTATATATGTGACTCAGCCCTTGTTGAGCCCCCAGGTTTCATCAACCTTTTGATGAAATTCTTGTAATTATGACATGCTGGAATTGGCTTCCGGCAGACAGTCGAGTTTAAAGCAAAAATGATGAATATTTTGTGGGTTTCTAACACATGTAAATGTAAAACATATGCCCAAGATAGCATAAATGTTGGAAGGGAAGAAATGTAAGCATAATATTGCAAGGTTCTATATTATGTGTGTCATATATCTCTTGACCATAGAATCTAATAAGTAAAGCATGTATACAGATAGTTCTCACTTTGCTTGGTTGCAATATGCACAAACCTCAGTTACCACTGTTAGGTTAAATAACACCAATTATTGCATAAAGTACAAACTTAATGCTAGCTCATCAGTACACATATAAGTACTTAAATAACAGATGTGCATCATGATCAATTACCAATCACATCACTTCTTTAACAGTTTGTTGGCAATTGGTCACTTCACAGTTGTTATTCCGCTTATACACAGACAGCAAAGTGTGTACTTTTCTTGATTTCATGAAACCCAGTGTTAAATCCAAGAGACATCTTAAAAAATGAATAAGAAGCTAGGCCAGAGTGGCTTAGTTGGTTGGAGCACCATCCTATGCACTGAAAGGTCAAGAGTTTGATTCCAGTCATGGCACATGCCCAAGTTTTGTGTTCCATTCCCATTTGGAGCACATACCGAAAGCAACCCATCAATGTATCAATGTCTCTCTCTCTCTCTCTCTCTCTCTTTCTCTCTCTCTCTCTCTTCTTCCCTCTCTCCTGTTCATTCTCTCTGAAGATCAATGGGGAAAATATCATCCAGTGAGGATTAACAACAACAACAAAGAATAAAAAAAGAGAGAATTGGCCAACAATTCTTTTGCACGTGGACACCCAGCAGCCCCAGAACAATTTGTTAAAGAGATTATTCTTTCTTCATTGAATGTATTGGAACCCTTATAAAAAATCAATTTACTGTAAATTTTAGAGTATATTTTTGCACTTTCAATTCTATTTCATTGATCTATATGTCTAGCTTTGTATCAGGGCCACA
The DNA here is from genome assembly GCF_027574615.1 of Eptesicus fuscus. Lineage (NCBI taxonomy): Eukaryota > Metazoa > Chordata > Mammalia > Chiroptera > Vespertilionidae > Eptesicus > Eptesicus fuscus. The sequence goes on from NC_072473.1 coordinate 109,103,450, forward strand.
CTGTCTTGATTACTATAGCTCTATGGTAAGTTTTGAAGATGGGAAATGTGAGTACTTCAACTTTGTTCTTCTTTTTCAAGGTTGTTTTGGATATTTTGATCTCCTTGATTTTCCATATTAATTTTAGGGCCAACTTATCAATTTCTGCAAAGAAGCTAGCTAAGATTTTGTAGGAATTGTCTTGAATCTATAAATCAAGTTGGGTTGTATACTATTTTATGGTATATACTTTCTCCACTTTTTTCCTTTCAACATTTTTTGCTCCATTGTGTTTTTAATATTTCTCAGTAAATAACTTAACTGACAATCTTTGTTCATTTTAGCTACTTAATATTTGGGTTAAATCTACCACCTTATTTTTGTGTTATAAGTCCCTCTTTTCCATGTTCCTTTTCCTTCTTTCTCACCTTTTCTTATTCCACAGTTTCTTTCCGAATTTTAAGCCTATGCCCTCTAATTTTACTTTTAAATCGTCATCCCTCATACTGCAATATGAAAACTTATAAAAATTTGAAACTAACCAATACACTTTTCCCAGACAACATAAAAAACTTAAAATGTTAGATTAATTTACTGCTCCCTCTCAATGTGTGTTAATATTGTATTTCAATTCTATATATTCATATACTTCAACCCTCTAAGACTTATTTACATTTATACAGTTCATATTTATTTAGGTTTATCTACTTATTTTTCACATGCTTTGCTCTTCTCTCCTATCTGCATCTCTGATATCTGAGATAACTTTTATTCTACCTTTGGGATGTCCTTTATTGAAATTCTACTGGTGGCATGTTCTCTATATTTCACTCTCTTCCTTGAAATGTGCTTTTGCAAGCCATATACAATTATAAGTTGGTAGTTGTTTTCTGTTCGCACATTAAAGCTATCATTCAATTGTCTATTGGCTCCAATGTTGCTGTTGGGAATTAGCTGTCAGCAGTCTAGTGTTTTTCCTTTCTTTGAAAGTAATCTGTCTTTTCTCTTTGGCTGCTCTACTGTGGTGTCTCTTCTCAGTTCTGAAAGCTTTCAACTATTCCTTCTGTCTCCTTTACTTCTATAACTCTAATTTACACCTGAGTCGATAACTCTAAATTCCAAGTTTCTTTCTTGTTTTCTTTCTTTTATCTTTTTTAAATGTTTTTTATTGATTTCAGAGAAAGAGAAAGGGAAAGGGAGAAAGAGATAGAAACATCGATGTGAGAAAAATACCAACATCAAGTGGCTGCCTTCTGCATGCCTCCTGCTTTAGATCAAGCCTGAAACCTGGGCATCTGCCCTGACCCAGAGTGGATCCAGTGATCTCCTGGTACATGGGTCGATGCTCAACCACCAAGCCACACTGGCTGGGCTATTTTATCTTTCTTCAGAAAAAAAAACTTTATTATAACATGTACTAGATGTTATATTATACAACTTGATTTGAATCTCACCAAACAGTAGCAAAACCTGGCTAGAAAATCATTTTATACCCTCTTTCATATACAGTAATGCTCCCTTATCTACAGTTTCACTTTTGCAGTTTCAGCTACCCATGGTTAACTGTGTTCTGAAACTATTGAATGGGAAATTCCAGAAATAAATGATTCATAGATTTTAAATTGCCTGCCATTATGAATAGCAAAATGAAGTCCCTCACCATTCAGCCCCATCCTACCTGGGATATCAATCATCCCTTTGTCCAGCTTATCCATGGTGTATATGCTATCCACCCATTAGTCACTTAGTAGCTGTCTTGCTTATCAGATCGACTGTCATGGTATCACAGTGTTTGTGTTCAAGTAACACTTATTTTACTTAATAATGGCCTTAAAGTGCAAGAGTAATGATGCAGGCAATTCGAATATACCAAAGAGATGCCATAAATTGCTGTCTTTAAATGAAAAATTGAAAGTTCTCAACTTAATAAGAAAAAAATCATGTTGAGGTTGCTAAGATCTATAGTAAGAATGGAACTTTTATCTGTGAAATTGCATAATTTATGAATTAAACTTTATTATAGGTATGTTTGCATAGGAAAAAATAGTATAAATAAGATTCAGTACTATCTGTGTTGTCAGGCACTTACTGAGGGTCTTGGAACTTGTGCTCCAGGGATAAGGGAGACTACTATATTCTATCGCTTTGCCTCTCTGTGTTTATTTTTAAATAATTTATTTTTAAATTGAGATATTATTGACATATAACTTTATATTAATTTCAGGTGTACAACATAAGCCTATCTAATAATAGACAAATATGCAAATTGACCATACCTCCGACACACCCACAAGCCACGGCCACCATCCAATCAGAGCGAGTATGCAAATTAACCCAAACCAAGATGGCTACAGCCACAGAGAGCAAGGTTTCCTAGGTAACAGAGGAAGCCAAGCTTTCCGCCTGCTCTGGCCAGGCCTAAGCCTCCACTCAAGCTACAAAGTTTCAATTATAGAAGGTAAACAAATTCAAGCAGAATGGAGCTTGAGAGAGCAGGCCAGGGTTGCCGCCGGCAACAGGGGAAGCAAAGCTTTCCGCACACCCTGGCCGGGCCCACCCGCTTAAGGCAACAAAATTTCAATTATAACCCCAACACAAATGGCTACCAGCCTCAGAGGGAGCCCCAGGCTTGGCTCTGCTCCAGGCTACAAAGTTTCAATTGTAGAAGGAAAATAAATTCCAGATACCAGGGCCTCTGCTTGGGTTGCCAGGGGGTGTGGCTGGCCTGCAAACCACTACAGGCCCCTCGCTCAGATTGCCCCACACCCCAAGGGAACCCCCACCTGATCCGGGATGCCCTTCAGGGCAAACCAGCTGGACCCCACCCCTGTACCAGGCCTCTATCCTATCTAATAAAAGAGTAATCTGCAGATTGATCATCACTGCAACACACAATATCGCTGCCCCCATGTGGTCAAAGATCCTGCCCCCATGTGGACACAAGATGGCGACCACAAGATGGCCAGCAGGACAGGGCAGTTGGGAGGCACCCAGCCTGCAAGGGAGGGTAGTTGAGAGGGACCAAGCCTGCAAGGGAGGGCAGTTGGAGGTGATCAACCCTGCAGGAGAAGGCAGTTAGGGGTGACCAGGCCGGCAGAGGAGGGAAGTTGGGGGCAAACAGGCTGGCAGCAGAGTGGTTAGGGGGTGATCAGGCTGGCAGGCAGAAGTGGTTAGGGGCAATCAGGAAGGCAGGTAGGCAAGCAGTTGGGAGCCAGCAGTTCTGGATTGTGAGAGGGATGTCCGACTGCCCATTTAGGCCTGATCCCACCAGGGCAGTTGGACATCCCTCGAGGGGTCCCATATTGGCGAGGGTACAGGCTGGGCTGAGGGACAACCCCCCTCCATGCACGAATTTCGTGCACCGGGCCTCTAGTGATTTTATATTTGTATATAGTGCATATAGTGCAAAATGATCACCACCATAAGTTTAGTTACCATCCATCATTACCACAGTTATAGAATTTTTCTTGTAATAACTTTTAAGATCTATTCTCTTATGAATAACTTCTTCTGAAATGTTTTCCAATTCACGAATTCTCCAATTAATTGTGTTTAATTTGCTGTTAATCTCTTCAATTGATTGAGTTCTTAATTTCAATCATGATTTTTTTTTTACTTCTAGAAGATCATTGAATAAATTTTCAAGTATGGTAATTTTTAAGAATTTTTTATTCTCCACACACATATTTATTTCTTTAAACATAATAAGCATACTAGTAGTTCTACATATCCTGTGTTTAATGATCCCAGTATCTAAATTACTTCAGGATGTGGCTCTGTTGTCTCTTATTTTTGCCAGTTCTCACTTGTGGTGGTAATTCAATTGCTTGTTTGATTATTAACTCTTTTGTGTGAGCTGCTCACGTTCCTTATAAAATAATTTGAATAAATTATTTGAGATCTAGGACAAAGGTGAATTTCTTCAGAAAGGATATATGTTTGCATTGCTTTTGCTAAGTGTTTTGGAACATTCCCTTAACAGACCAGCACAGGATCACTTAAAATTTTTTTTATCCTCACCCAAGGATATGTTATTTTGTTGTTGTTAGTTTTTTTTAAAATATATTTTATTGATTTTTAACAGAGAGGAAGGGAGAGTATAATAGAGAGCCAGAAACATCGATAAGAGAGACTCATTGATCCACTGCCTTCTGCACAACCCCCACTGGGGATGTGCCCGCAACCAAGGTACATGCCCTTGACCGGAATCGAACCTGGGACCCTTGAGTCCGCAAGCCAACGCTCTATCCACTGAGCCAAACTGGTTCCGGCTGTTAGTTTGTTTTAAATTCTCACCTGAGGATTTGTATACAGAGAGGGAGAAGAAGAGGGAGAGGGAGAGAGGAGAGGGAGAAGGAGAGGGAGGGAGGGAGGAGAGGAGAGAGAGAGAGAGAGAGAGAGAGAGAGAGAGAGAGAGAGAGAGAGAGAGAGAGGTTGCTTCTCATACTCCCCTTGACCAGGGATAGAACACAAAACCTATGTGTGTGTCCTGACTGGGAATCAAACTTGCAACCTTCTGGTGTAATGGACAACACTCCAACCAACTGAGCCACCTGGCCAGGGCTCACTTTAAATTTATGACTAGAGATTTCTTAAATCACGCAGGCAGTGGGAATTGGGACTGCATGATGAGAAACTGTAGGCCAAATTTTTCCTCCCTGTCCTGCTTAGCACCACAAAGGAAATACTCCTTTGTAGTCCCTGGGAAAAACTGGTGCAAAATCAAGTTAATTTCTCCTTCACTGAGGGTTTATTCATTTGGGGTAACAATTAAATGGGGAAAAGACTTTTATTAGACTTTCCACTTTTAATTGGCTGCAGGACTTGTGACTTGTTTTGGGTGGCTTTTGCAAAGTTGAAATCCTCAAATTCCCCCAATTCTACAATGGTCTTCAGGACAAAGCTGATGTCATTACTTTGCTTCTTTTTGCTCTCACAGTCTCTTAGGAGTTATCTTGATAATTCCTTACCTTACAAATCTTCGAGGCTTTTCTCTTTTAAAATATTTTAATTGATTTTTAGAGGGAGAGGAAGGGAGTGGGAGAGAGAGATAAATATCAATGTGAGAGTGGAACGTCATTTGGCTGCCTGCTGCACGCCCCCCATTGGGGATTGAGCCCACAACTCAGACATGTGCCCTGACTGGGAATTGAATCAGCAACCTTTTGGTGCATGGGAGGATGCCCAACCAACAAAGCCACACTGGCCACAGCAAAAATATGGAATGCTTCACAAACTTGTGTTTCATCCTTGTGCAGAGATCATGCTAATCTTCTCTGTATTGTTCCAATTTTACTATATGTGTTGCCAAAGCGAGCACCCTTCGAGGCTTTTAAATATATGTTTTCTTATCTGTTAAGCATTACTTTTTGTGTTCAGCAGTAATGACATTCCAGAAACAGAAAGCCTATACTCCCTCTTTGGTCTACTTCAACATAGCTGCTGGATCCACTAAAACTCCTTTACAAAGGTCAGAAAAGATGGCTAAGTTGCCATATTGATTAGACATACTTTTCATTCCTATCTAATTCAACCTCTTGGCAGTTTCTGACACACCTGATTATTCCTTTTCTCCTGGAACCAGTTTCTGGCTTTTACAACACCTCGCTTTTCTATACAACTCTTCAATAACCATTCCTCAGGGCTCAGATCTGGGTCTTCTGTTTCTACATGTCTTCTGCCCCCATTCTGCCTTAAGCTTACTAACATCTCTTTCTTAACATTACTTTAATAGCCTCCTCATTGGATGTCTTCTGCCAACTCTTCTTTCCAACCAATTCATTCACCCCACAGCAACAAGAGTAATTTAAAAAAAATGAAAATTAGATCATGTCATTTTGCCTGGGTCAAACCCTTTAAAGTACTGCATTTGAACCTTAGATAAATTACAAACTATTTAACATTGTCCATAAAACAGTATGATCTAACTCCTGCTTATATAACCATAACTAGTGGCCCAGTGCACGAAAATCATGCATGGGGGGGTGTTCCTCAGCCCGGTCTGCACCCTCTCCAATCTGGGACCCCTCGAAGGATGTCCTACTGCCAGTTTACAGGGATCGGGCCTAAACCGGCAGTTGGACATCCCTCTCACAATCCGGGACTGCTGGATCCAGCCGCTCACCTGCCTGCCTGCCTGCCTGATTGCCCCTAACCACTCTGCCTGCTGGCCTGCTCACCCCCAACTGCCCCCTGCCACTGGCCTGCTCACCCCCAACTGCCCCCTGCCACTGGCCTGCTCACCCCCAACTGCCCCCTGCCACTGGTCTGCTCACCCCCAAATGCCCTCCACTAGCCTGATCACCCCCAACTGCCCCCTCGTGCCAGCCTGCTCATCCCCAACTGCCCCCTCGTGCCAGCCTGCTCACCCCCAACTGCCCCCCTTGCTGGCCTGCTTGCCCCCACCTTCCCTCCACACTGACCTGCTCACCCCCAACTGCCCCCCTGCTGGCCTGCTCACTCCAAACTGCCTCCCCCATTGTCCTACTCACCCCCAACTGGCCCCCCTGCTGGTCTGCTTACCCCTAACGGCCCCTGCTGTCCCATCCTGGCCTGATCACCCCCTGGCAACCCAAGGTCCCAGCCCCTCCTTTTTTTCTTTCTTTTTTTTTTTCAGTGTCTCCTTGAGCAGAGGCCAGGGCTGGCTGGAAGCAGGTATCTGGGATTTATTTATCTTCTATAATTGAAACTTTGTAGCCTTGAGCGGAGGCCAGGGCCGGCCAGGGTGGGCAGGAAGCTTGGCTTCCTCCATTGCTAGGGCAACTCAAGCCTCCTGCTTGCTCCAGCTCTGTGGCCAGCCGCCATCTTGTTTGGGTTAATTTGCATACTCACTCCTGATTGGTTGGTGGGCATGGCTTGTGGGCATAGCCGAGTGATGGTTAATTTGCATGTTTCTCTTTTATTAGTGTAGATTGTCCTCTTATATAATACTACAGACAAACTGACCTTTTTTCAGTTACTCAACATGTTATTCTTTCCCACCTTAGATCCTTGACATGCTGTTTCTTCTTCCTGGAATATTGTTTCTGTGCTTTTTGCATGGTTTACTCCTACTTATATTTCATATCTCACTTTAACTGTTACTTTCTCTGACCAACTAATCCAGTGGCATCCTGTACTTTTCCTTTAGAAAATGTGTCATAATTTGTGATTAAACATTTATTGCAAATTTATTTACTTAAGTTCTTTCTCCACAATTATCTTTAAATGCCAGGAACGTAGAATCCCTATTTGCTATTTTATCTCTTTAAGGAAACCTACTTGAAATTACAGTTATAATTAGAAATTACATGTTGATCACAGACTGAGAACCAAGGGGTATGAGTTATATGACAATAATACTCATAGAGATCAGGCTAAAAATAAGACATATCTGAGAATAGACCCATAATGCTTAAATCCTTATAGCCTAGAGTACTTTACCTTACCTTGATTAATATTTAATGAGTAAAACCAGCACTTTCTTCAATAACTTAATACATGGCTTATTATTATTATTACTAGAGGCCCAGTGCATGATTGAATTATGCACGTGTAGGGTCCCCTACACGCTTTCGCTTTTTGCGGTGGAGCTGGGTGCCTGTCCTCTGGTTCACCAGGCCTTTCAGAAGCCTCCGGCTTGGTGGAGGCTTCTGAAAGGCCTGGTGCTGGAGCAGACAGGCACCCAGCTCCCCCACTTTTGATGGTCCGTGGCCGCTGAGGGGGGCTGCCGCGGACACCTGGCTACCCTGCCATTGAGAGGCGCAGCTGGGTGTCCGTGGCAGGCCACCTGTGCCTCTCAACAGCAGGGTAGCCCCCCTCAGTGGCAGCGGATCCGTGCCTCTCAATGGCCGGATAGGCCACCCCAAGTCCCGCCCCCCAGCCTCCCGCTGCCCAATCGTGGGCATAGTGGAGTATGGTAATTTACATGTTACTCTATTATTAGATAGGATTTATACTTTATTTATTTGGCTCTATCCACCGAGCCAAACCAGTTAGGGCATTCAATCAATATTTTTAAATGGATGAATGTTCCCTAACCGGTTTGGCTCGGTGGATAGAGCATCGGCCTGCAGACTGAAGGGTCCCAGGTTCGATTCCGGTCAAGGGCATGTACCTTGGTTGCGGGCACATCCCCAGTAGGGCGTGTGCAGGAGGCAGCTGATCGATGTTTCTCTCTCATCGATGTTTTTAACTCTCTATCCCTCTCCCTTCCTCTCTGTAAAAATCAATAAAATATATTTTTTAAAAATATTAATTGAAAATAATTTTGTTCCAGGATCTGTTCTAGCACTGAGGATACAATAATAAAATAGAAAAAAATCTTTATTTTGGTGATAATTTCATGAGTTTATACATGTGGCAATAATTATCAGATAATACAGTTTTAATATGTACAGTTCACTTTATGTTACTTATGCCTCAATAAAGCTGTTTAAAAAGTGTTTTTAGAAACTTATATCTAGAATCTATTTTGTTTGTCAGTTTATTTTATTCATTAGATTCCACATATAAGTGAGACGTGGAAGCATGCAACAGACTGAGGATCCTCAGAGGGAAGAGATTAACCAAAGAACTTATATGCATAACCCATGGACACAGACAATAGTGGGGTGAAGGCCTGGGGAGGGGACAGGAGTGGGAAGGAGGAGGCCAATGCGGGGGACATCTGTAATACTTTTAACAATAAAGATAAATTTTTTAAAATGTTGTGAATTAATCAATAAAGACATTTAAAAAATGTTGTGACTAGTAGATGAATACGTTCTGGAGAGCTAATGTACAGAATAGTGATTATAGTCAACAATACTATATTATATACTTCAAAGTTGTTAAGAGACTATATCTTACATGTTAAAAACAACAAAAAGAAATGGTAATTATGTGACATGATGCGGGTGTTAGCTAACACTACAGTGGCAATCATTTTGAAATATATGAATGTATCAAATCAATACGTTGTATGCCTTAACTTACACAATGTTATATGCTTTATCTCTCAATAAAAAATAAAATAAAGCAAAGGGAAAAAAGCATTCTGGAGAGAATTAAGAGAGATGGTAGCTTAAGATAATATTAAAATTTCTAGGGAGGGGAGTATGTAAGTTTTGGAAATAAAACATTTGTTGCAGTGTTATAATTTATTTGCAGTTGTAAGAATTTATTTTATTTTTTTAAATATGTATTAATGATTTGAGAGGGAGGAAAGGAGAGGGAGAGATAGAAACATCAATGATTTGAGAGAATCATCGATCTGCTGCCCCCTGCACACCATCTACTGGGGATCTAATCAGAAACCCAGGCATGTGCCTTGACTGGAATCGAACCAACGGCCTCTGGGTGCATAGGTCCATGCTCAACCACTGAGCAACACTGGCCTGGCCACAATAATATATTTTTAAATCTCAGATTGTACTTAAGGGGGACATGTTATCAAAAGAGACACCGGTTTTGCCCTCTCTTTCTCTCTCTCTCCCCCTCTCTCTCTAAAAATCAATACAACTGGGGGGTGAGGGCATGCATGGGAGTGGGGTGGGAGGGCAATGGTAATATATGTACACATATAATACCTTAATAAAAAATGAAAAAAAATTAATACAAAACAAAACAAAAAATTAAAAAATTCTCTGCATATTGTAAAAACTTTTGGAATGAATTCTTTTTTGTTTTTTTAATCCTCAGGGAGACGGGGAGAAAGATAGAAATATCAATGATGAGAGAGAATCATTGATTGGCTGCCTCCTGCACGCCCCACACTGGGGATCCAGCCACAACCCAGGCATGTGACCTGACCAGGAATCGAACCCAGAACCCTTTAGTCTGCAGGCCAATGTTCTATCCATTGAGAAACACCAGCCAGGCTTAATATGCATTCTTTAACTGTGAGTGAGGTTGAGCATTTTCTTATGTTTTACTGGATAATTGTATTTCTTTAAAGAAGCACTTCACTAAAGAGAGTTGAAAATGAATGGATATATATGTATATATACCACTTTGGCGGAACACAGCTGTTGTAATAAATAAAATATACTTCCATGTTACTTGCACTTCAAAGAAATAAAATGTTTCTATTGCTAATATCAATGTGAAAAGTACAGAGACAAGAACAATAGAAATACAGTGTTCTGGCATTTAAAAAAATCCACCAATGATCTGTAATGTGCCATAGGCAGTAAAACATATGGTGGGAATTAAGATTTTCAGAGGGATAGAAAGGATGGCTTGTTTCTTTCACTGGCTAAAAGGTTATGACCCAGCATGCACCATATGACCTGTCAGAACCTACTGACCCACCAATTATCCTGTGGAAAATGGAACTCAGTAACTCTTCCTAATTTTCACCCAAATCTGTAGCTCCTGCTGTGTTCCCCATCTCTGTTAAAGGCATCAAATCTATCCAGCCTGCCAAACTAGAAATCTGGGGGGGTGTCACTATTTCTTCTTCTGCTCCATGCAGCTGCTCCCTGCCCTCACTTTTATTACTGGGTGTTTGTGAGAATGAAACATGTACCATGTCTGCAAGTGCCCAGCACAATGTCAGGCAGGCAGTGATCAGAAAAGGGATTTATTTCATTCTTTCACCTTGTGCAGATTTTGCTTTTTCCAACAGCTCCATCCCCAACAACAACAACAAAACCCCCAAAACAACAACAAAAAGTTTAAGGTAATGCTTTCTTATCAGTGATCTACAACTTTCCACATGGTTTACCTAAGGCTTCTGCCCTATTTGTTAAACTGTACCCTGGAGGAACTGTGTATAGGACACTCACCTTTCACTAGGCAGGAATAATAGAGCTGTCCATGTGGAATATATTAATTGAAAAATACCCTAATCTTTTTACTTTATAAATAGAAAGGATGCTAATGATTTCTTACAGATCAGTATTGTTAACTTTGGTTTGGAAGGAAAATTAGATGGAATGCTCTCAGAAAGATTTTGGAAGGGAGTTCATATGAAGGCAAAGGCAGAATGTCTAAATGGTGATGGGAAATGAAATAAAAATCTGCAGTCATCACTTCCTGACCTAGTTATAGGTTATCAGTATCTCCTTGACCACAAAGCATATTTCAGGCCCATGTCTTCCACTACCTTCTGTTGGTGGGTGCTCAGAGACTACAAATTCACTTTAATATGTATATTATCCTCAGCAAAACATAATAAAGAACATAATGGACAGCTTCTAAAATAATATTCATTTCAAAACAAAATGTTATGAAGTTTCGATTATCTGGTATTTCAGATTATCTCTGCCACCTCTCTGGAGGGTCAAATTTCCTCTGCAGCTTCATAGCCCTTGAAAACATGTCTTTAGTTATAAATATAGGTCCCTCTGGGGAACCTCCAAATGGGAAAGTTTCTATTGTTTGTGAGTGAGAAATGCATGTATTTCCTTTGACAAAAAGGAGAGCATTAATGCTTGACAATTTACAGATCATTTTAAAATGTGTTTCTACCCCCAAACATTTACTAGTCAGCAAAAATATTTCTAGCACCTATTGGTAATAAGCATAGATCATTTGAAAAAGTTTAGTTCTTGACTACTGGTCTTAGAAATATTTTAAAGTCTTAAAAAACTAAAAGTATTTTTTTTTAGTAAGAAAAGTAAAGTCTCTCATTCAATTTTCCTATAAAGCCCAACCCTTTCTCCAGGCGCTACCATTGTTAGCAATTTCTAAAGAATACTTTTTTTTTTTTTTTTTTTTTTTTTTTTTTTTTTAATTTCTTTATTGATTAAGGTGTCACATATTTGTCCTCATCCCCCCATTCCCATCCCACCCCTCTCCCCACGCATGCCCCAATCCCCTGTTGAACTTAACCGTTGGATAGGCTTATATGCATGCATACAGGTCCTTTGGTTGAACTCTCCCCCTCCCCCCCACCCTCCCCCTCCCCTCCCCTATCCTCCCTCTGAGGCCCGATAGTCCGATCGATGCCTCCTTGCTTCTGGTTCTGTTCTTGTTCCTCAGTCTATATTGTTCATCATTTCCCCTAGATGAGCGAGATCATATGTCACTAGATATATACTAATAAGCATTGAATGTGAGACGAGCAATAATAGTTATGCTGACAGGCAAATGAATCAGTCTGTAGCGAGCTTCCCCCTGGACCAACATTTCTTTTGAGACTCAATTTCAATGTCCAGTAGTTCCTTATGTGTACATGTCAGCACTGACCCCCCAGCTCTGGATGGTGGACAAATGGCGGTAACGGAGGTCCGACTCCCTCTGGTTTGGTCTCGGCCGAACCCAGGGGCACGGCGTCACCCGGACTAAGGGGCACGTGGCCTCACCCATACCCAAGGGGCGCGTGGTCTCACCCGGGCCTGGGACCCAGCCTCACCCGGATGGATCCAGGGGCACACGGCCTCACCCGGACCCAGGCTCTGGCTTCACCCGGACCCAGGGACACTTGGCCTCTCCCAGACCCAGGGCCACTTGGGCTCACCCGGGCCTAGGTGCACGAGGCCTCATCTGGATCCAGGGACACATGGTCGCACCCGGACCCAGGGACGCTTGGCCTCTCCCAGACCCAGGGCCACTTGGGCTCACCCGGACCTAGGTGCACGAGGCCTCATCTGGATCCAGGGACACATGGTCGCACCCGGACCCAGGGACGCTTGGCCTCTCCCAGACCCAGGGCCAATTGGGCTCACCCGGGCCTAGGTGCACGAGGCCTCACCCGGATCCAGGGACACATGGTCTCACCCGGACACAGGGACGCTTGGCCTCTCCCAGACCCAGGGCCACTTGGGCTCACCCGGGCCTAGGTGCACGAGGCCTCATCCGGATCCAGGGACACATGGTCGCACCCGGACCCAGGGACGCTTGGCCTCTCCCAGACCCTGGGCCACTTGGGCTCACCCGGGCCTAGGTGCCCGAGGCCTCATCTGGATCCAGGAACACATGGTCTCACCCGGACCCAGGGACGCTTGGCCTCTCCCAGACCCAGGGCCACTTGGGCTCACCCGGACCTAGGTGCACGAGGCCTCATCTGGATCCAGGGACACATGGTCGCACCCGGACCCAGGGACGCTTGGCCTCTCCCAGACCCAGGGCCACTTGGGCTCACCCGGGCCTAGGTGCACGAGGCCTCACCCGGATCCAGGGACACATGGTCTCACCCGGACACAGGGACGCTTGGCCTCTCCCAGACCCAGGGCCACTTGGGCTCACCCGGACCTAGGTGCACGAGGCCTCATCTGGATCCAGGGACACATGGTCGCACCCGGACCCAGGGACGCTTGGCCTCTCCCAGACCCAGGGCCACTTGGGCTCACCCGGACCTAGGTGCACGAGGCCTCATCCGGATCCAGGGACACATGGTCGCACCCGGACCCAGGGACGCTTGGCCTCTCCCAGACCCAGGGCCACTTGGGCTCACCCGGGCCTAGGTGCACGAGGCCTCATCTGGTTCCAGGGACACATGGTCTCACCCGGACCCAGGGACGCTTGGCCTCTCCCAGACCCAGGGCCACTTGGGCTCACCCGGGCCTAGGTGCACGAGGCCTCATCCGGATCCAGGGACGCATGGTCTCACCCGGACCCAGGGACGCTTGGCCTCTCCCAGACCCAGGGCCACTTGGGCTCACCCGGGCCTAGGTGCACGAGGCCTCACCCGGATCCAGGGACACATGGTCTCACCCGGACCCAGGGACGCTTGGCCTCTCCCAGACCCAGGGCCACTTGGGCTCACCCGGGCCTAGGTGCACGAGGCCTCATCCGGATCCGGGGACGCATGGTCTCACCCGGACCCAGGGACGCTTGGCCTCTCCCAGACCCAGGGCCACTTGGGCTCACCCGGGCCTAGGTGCACGAGGCCTCACCCGGATCCAGGGACACATGGTCTCACCTGGACCCAGGGGCGCTTGGCCTCTCCCAGACCCAGGGCCACTTGGGCTCACCCGGGCCTAGGTGCCCGAGGCCTCATCTGGATCCAGGAACACATGGTCTCACCCGGACCCAGGGACGCTTGGCCTCTCCCAGACCCAGGGCCACTTGGGCTCACCTGGACCTAGGTGCATGAGGCCTCATCTGGATCCAGGGACACATGGTCGCACCCGGACCCAGGGACGCTTGGCCTCTCCCAGACCCAGGGCCACTTGGGCTCACCCGGACCTAGGTGCACGAGGCCTCATCTGGATCCAGGGACACATGGTCGCACCCGGACCCAGGGACGCTTGGCCTCTCCCAGACCCAGGGCCACTTGGGCTCACCCGGGCCTAGGTGCACGAGGCCTCACCCGGATCCAGGGACACATGGTCTCACCCGGACCCAGGGACGCTTGGCCTCTCCCAGACCCAGGGCCACTTGGGCTCACCCGGACCTAGGTGCACGAGGCCTCATCCGGATCCAGGGACACATGGTCGCACCCGGACCCAGGGACGCTTGGCCTCTCCCAGACCCAGGGCCACTTGGGCTCACCCGGGCCTAGGTGCACGAGTCCTCATCTGGATCCAGGGACACATGGTCTCACCCGGACCCAGGGACTCTTGGCCTCTCCCAGACCCAGGGCCACTTGGGCTCACCCGGGCCTAGGTGCACGAGGCCTCATCCGGATCCAGGGACGCATGGTCTCACCCGGACCCAGGGACGCTTGGCCTCTCCCAGACCCAGGGCCACTTGGGCTCACCCGGGCCTAGGTGCACGAGGCCTCACCCGGATCCAGGGACACATGGTCTCACCCGGACCCAGGGACGCTTGGCCTCTCCCAGACCCAGGGCCACTTGGGCTCACCCGGGCCTAGGTGCACGAGGCCTCATCCGGATCCGGGGACGCATGGTCTCACCCGGACCCAGGGACGCTTGGCCTCTCCCAGACCCAGGGCCACTTGGGCTCACCCGGGCCTAGGTGCACGAGGCCTCACCCGGATCCAGGGACACATGGTCTCACCTGGACCCAGGGGCGCTTGGTCTTTTCCAGACCCAGGGGCACGTGGCCTCACCCGGGCCTAGGTGCTCGAGGCCTCACCCGGATCCAGGGACACATGGTCTCACCCGGACACAGGGACGCTTGGCCTCTCCCAGACCCAGGGCCACTTGGGCTCACCCGGGCCTAGGTGCACGAGGCCTCATCTGGATCCAGGGACACATGGTCTCACCCGGACCCAGGGACGATTGGCCTCTCCCAGACCCAGGGCCACTTGGGCTCACCCGGGCCTAGGTGCACGAGGCCTCACCCGTATCCAGGGACACATGGTCTCACCCGGACACAGGGACGCTTGGCCTCTCCCAGACCCAGGGCCACTTGGGCTCACCCGGACCTAGGTGCACGAGGCCTCACCCGGATCCAGGGACACATGGTCTCACCCGGACCCAGGGACGCTTGGCCTCTCCCAGACCCAGGGCCACTTGGGCTCACCCGGGCCTAGGTTCACGAGGCTTCACCCGATCCAGGGACACATGGTCTCACCTGGACCCAGGGATGTTTGGCCTCTCCCAGACCCAGGGCCACTTGGGCTCACCCGGGCCTAGATGCGCGAGGCCTCACCTGGATCTATGGACCCCTGGCCTCACTCGGACCCAGGAGAGCGCGGCCTCCCCCAGACCCAGGGGCGCTTGGCACCTCCGCAAGAGTCCCGCCTCTCCCCGCAGGCATCTGGGTCTCCCACGGGTCCCCAGAAGCTGGATTTCAGTGTTATGGAGAGCTAATCTCCCCTAGGTTTGGAACAAAAGCCCCTTTCCCCCGCCACCAACCAGACCCACGCGCCTCCACACCTCATCCCCTCCGATTTCGCTGGTTTCCTCTTCCCTCTTAGCTATAAATCTACCATTCAGCCATCTCTCCTGTAGTTCTGGATGGCAGAGGCTCTGTCCTCCATTCGTGCCCCTGAAATTGCTGTGCGCGGTGGAGTTCGCAGTTCCTTTGTTTAACTTAGCCGCCTTCTTGATTCTCCTCTGTCAAAATGGCTTAAAGGGCTTGAATGTAAGATGAGAACTCCTAAGAATCCTCCAAATCGGTGTTGGCGGCCTCCGGGGCCTCGAGGATCTCACTGCGCAGTTCGGCCAGGTCGGTGGTGCGGATGCGCCCCTCCTGCAGAAAGATGGTCTCTTCCTTCACAGAGAGCCGCTGCGCCGAGTCCGCGGCCGCCGCCACAGCAGCTGCTGCGGCGCCCACGAGCCTATGGCCCCGGCTGCGGTGCTGACTGAGAGGAGCAGCCGCCCGGTCTGGGGAGACGCGAGCAGCAGTCGCCACCCTCACTAGTCCATGTTCCAGTTGTATTTCCGAAACTGCCATGTGAGGCAACACATCAGCCTTCACCTCCGCCGTCATCTTTTTCGAATTCCCCAATTTGTTCTTCTTAATCCCTTGAATTCAGTCAACTCTACTGAGGTCTAGTGGCGCCGGGAGGTGCACGGAGAGGGCGTCCGGGCCTCCGTCCGGTGTGCGGGGCGCGCGGCCCGCGGAACCAGGCGCGCGGGGGCCTCGCGGCGGGGATGGGCGCTGGGCGGCCGCCGGGCTCCGGGCGCCGCTGCCGCCGCGGCGTCCCCAGTGCCCCGGGCCGGGCGGCCTGCGGGGGCGGCGCAGTTGCGAAACTGAGTGAGTATCTACAGTTAAGTCTTGATTGTTGTTGGTGTCACTAGGAGGAATTGTCCTCCAGGCCATTTGTCCATGAGGACCCTCTTTGTCTATATAGGAAGAGTTGCTGTGCAGGAGACATGAGGCTCCTGTGTCTGTGTCCCTCTGTATTCCTTGCAAACACCTCTGAGAGAAACGCGCCCTGGAGTTTCGCCCGCTGCCTGGAACTGGGTTTCAATGTAGTTGGAACTGGGTCTCAGCGCAGTCTGGCGCCTTTGTCTCCTTCCCAGCAGGGCCATTCAGTGGCGCAGGCAACAGTCCCTCCTCTGCGCACCTTCCAGTGCGCGCGTCTGGAGTCGCCGCTTCTCTGTGCCTCCGCCACCACAGCCCAAATTCATTCCCCCAGCGTGCGCCTGGCTTCCCAGGGTTTCGCCCGGAACTGGGGTTCAGTGCAGTCGGAACTGGGGTTCAGCACGGTCCGGAGCCCTTGTCTCCTTCCCGCTAGGGCAGTTCAGTGGCGCAGGCAACAGTCCGTCCTTTGCGCCCCTTCCTGCGCGCGCCTCTGGAGCTCTGCCTTCCGCCGCTCCTCTGTGCCTGCGCCCCACAGCCCAGATTCATTCCCCCAGCCTGCGCCTGGCTTCCCAGGGTTTCGCCCGGAACGGGGTTCAGTGCAATCGGAGCCGGCGCTCAGCGCAATCCGGAGCCTTTATCTCCTTCCTGCCAGTGAACGCCGGCCAGGCCGTCAGCCGCCCCTTCCTCTCCGGCTCCATCCTCCCCGCAGGCGCGCGTGCTCGTGTCTCCGTCCGTTTCTCCATACCTCAGGCTTTTGCGGCTCCCCCGACTGTCCCCGTGGCCTTCTCCTTCTCCCCAGCTGTGGGCATTTCAGTCCGCCAGCTTTCCTGTGGTTCTGGACGATGACCGTTCTGACCTCTAGTTGTATTTTTGAAATTGTTGTGCCCGGCTGCGGGTTAGGTGTTTAACCTATGGCGCCATCTTGGTTTCTCTAAAGAATACTTTTTAAAATAACATATATAAATGTATGTACATATATGTGTATTTATCCCCTCTTGTTTACCTATATGGGAGCATATTATTCATATCTTCCTACATTATTTTTCATTTACTATATCTTAGAGATTGTTCCATAACAGGTCTATTTGCCTTTCTGTTTCTCTATATTTTTTAACAATACCATAGTATTCCATTGACTGACATTACATTACTTTATCTAACCAGTCCTTATTCTAGATATATATGTTGTTCTTAGGTTTATTTACCATTATAAACAATACTGTCATAAAACATTGCACCTCTCCTCTTTTAAAAGGGAAAATATGAAAGACATAGAATAATAGAGAAAACAGCACAATGATCTCTATCCTGATCACCCAATTTCAATGATAATCAATTGACTCATGGGCCAAGTTGTTTCATCTATACTCCTCCACTTACTCCACCAGATAATCTTGAGGCAAATTTATTCCAGAAGTAGTTTATTATATATCTATAAAGATAATAACTCCTTAAAAATAACTCTATCCAATTGCCATATTTAAAATATTAATAATTTATTGATATCATAAGATGCTGTCAATGTTCAAATTTCCCCTATGGACAATTGTTTACAGCTAATTTATTAAAATCAGAATCCAAACAAGATCCACACATTATATTTGATTGACATGCCTCTTAAGTCTCTTAATGTATAAATTTCTTCTCCCTTTTTTCTCCTTGCAACTTTTTTATTGGCAAAATTAGATCCTTTGTCTTACAATTTTCCACATTTTGGGTTTTGCTAACTGTAGTGCATGGTGTTCTTTAACAAGTTCTCCTCTCTTCCTTGTATTTCCTGAAAACTGGTGGTTTTATTAGGAGACTTTATCAGATTCAGGTTTAATGTTTAGGCAAGAACACGTACTAGATGGTGCTGAGTACCGTATTTTTCAGCATATAAGACGACTGGGAGTATAAGATGACCCCCAACTTTTCAAGTTAAAATACAGAGTTTGGGATATACTCGCCATATAAGACTACCCCTCTTCCAACGCACACCAAATAAAAATTAAAAAAACATCAGATTTGATTTCAATATGGTAATTTTAATTCAAATGCAGGTACTTAGCAGGAAAACTGTCACTTATAAACATAAGGCTGCTTGTCATCAAACATGTAAACATAAAACAGTGCAAGTGGATTAAACTTTTCTTAATTCACTCTAAAGCTGAAAGGAAGGATAAGACAATAAACCCATGGGAGCTGCCTTGCTGTTTGTTTTCTAAGCTGTCAACCAAACTGGAACTGATGATTATAGGAGGAAGATAAACAATAGAGAGAGAGCAAGTGCTGGGCAAGTCCCTGACGAGTTAGCAATGCCGCTTCACTGCAGTCCTCAGGAGCGAGATGTGAGAGGCAGAGAAGGAGGTACAGTAATACGATACAAGGGAGGGCCAGACGGGTGAAAGAGGCGTGTTTTTCTGGGCACAGCTCTATCTCTTTTGTCCATATCCCGGGCATCCCAGAAGCCTGCAGCTTGCTCTGCCCTTCACTTACACCTTCCCGGTGAGGCACCCCCTCACCTTGTCATTGGGACCACGTTAAGTCACGTCTTTCCACGAATCCTGGTGAGTGGATTTTCTTCTACCGTACTTGTACAGCGCCACCCTTGCTGCTTTCATATGGTTGCTGCATACGGTTGGGGGGAGCTCAAAAACAGCCAAGGCTGCATCCCCGCCGTATGCGGCGAGCACCCCACCGCACTCCATTCATTTCAATGGAGCTGGACGGAGACCATATGCTGCACAAAAAGGAGCTGACAGTGGGATCAGGCCTAAATGGGCAGTTGGACATCCCTCTCACAATCTAGGACTGCTGGCTCCCAACCACTCACCTGCCTGGCTTCCTGATTGCCCCTATCCGCTTCTGCCTGCCAGCCTGATCACCCCCTAACCACTCCCCAGCCAGCCTGATCGATCCCTAACTGCTCCCCTACTGTCCTGATTGCCCCAAACTGCCCTCCCCTGCAGGTCTGGTTCCCCCCAACTGCCCTCCCCTACAGGCCTGGTCCCCCCCAACTGCCCTCCCCTGTAAGCCTGGTTGACCCCACTGCCCTCCCCTGATGGCCTGGTCACCCCTAACTGCCCTCCCCTGCCGGCCTAGTCACCCCTAACTGCCCTCCCTTGCTGGCCTGGTTCCCCACAACTGCCTTCCCCTGCAGGCCTGGTTCCCCCAACTTCCCTCCCCTGCAGGCCTGGGTCCCCACCCCAACTGTCTTCCCCTGCAGGCCTGGTCCCTCCCAACTGCCCTCCCCTGCTGGCCTGATCACCCACAACTGCCCTCCCTTGCAGGCCATCTTGTGGCGGCCATCTTGTGTTCACATGGGGGTAGCCATCTTGTGTGTTGGAGTGACAATCAATTTGCATATTACTCTTTTATTAGATAGGACTAGAGGCCCAGTGCATGGATTCATGCACTGGTGGGGTCCCTCAGCCTGGCCTGCAGGGATCGGGCCAAAACTGGCTCTCCAACATCTCCTGAGGGGTCCCAGATTGCAAGAGAGCACAGGCCAGGCCGAGGGGCCTCTAGTATACATATAAGATCTTTGGTTAATCTCTTTCCACCCTCCCCGCTTCCCTCTGAGATTCATCAGTCTGTTCCATGTTTCCATGCCTATGGTTTCTGCTCCTGCGTTGAGCATTTGCCCCCTGGTGGTCAGTGCACATCATAGCTACCAGTCGGATGGTTGAATGGTTGGCTGGTAGCTTAGGCTTTTATATATATAGATATGCATAGCCCATGGACATGGGCAATAGGGCAGTGAAGACCTGGGGGATGAGTAGGAGCTGGGAGGAGGGTGGTAAAAGGTGGAGGGAAATGGGAGACAACTGTAATACTGTCAATCATTTTAAAATGTTACAAAGCCCCTCCCCAAAAAGAAATCTTGTGTGTAATTTTAGAAAATTGGTTTAATTTCCCATATCTATAGCAATCGCCCTGTGTCAAGTATGTGGAGGGATCCAGTGATGAGTAAGGCCAAGATCTTTGTACCAATGAGCTTATAATCTAGTAAGAGAGATGAAACTTCATTATAATGCAGTTAAAAATCAGGAGAAAGAAAGGTCACCTCAGCTGGAGAGATCAGGAAGTGGTGGCAATTCAAATGGGCCTTGAAGAATGGATAAGTCTCAGAAAGGCAGACATGGGGATAGCATTCCAGATAGCAAGAAGGGCATGACCAAAGGTGGGAGATGAAGAAAGCCCAGGTGGGTCATAGAGCAAATAAAGGGCTTGTGGGGAATTGGAGGGAGCATGAACTTGGGAAGCATAAAAAGCCACTCTAACTAGCACAATTATTTATGAGACACATTTTGAAGGATTAAAAGGAAAACAATTATTACTATAAAAAATAAAATGCCAAATAGGTGATTAAAAAATACTATCACATGAATCTTTTCAATAGTAGTCACTTTGCAACAAGTTACCCTTATAACTTTTCTTAACAATCTGTGCATTTAATGTAGGACAAACAAGCATAGTTTCTATAATGTTCTGCACAGCCTGATTAGAAAAAAATAGAGGAAACCACATTCCTTCCTTGCTTAATCAAAGCTAGAAGGCACTGAGTCACTGAGAGGTTGTTTGTTTTAAATTGTAGTTTAGAGTAAAAAACAACTATTGAAGGAAATTTTCATAATTCTTAACAATCATACCAAATTACCAGCCTCAATGAATTTCTACACATTGACACTGTGTAGAAAATATACCATATCATCTAGAAAGCTGGAATTCTGTGGACGACAAGCTATAATAATAATCAGCATTTTCTGCTACCAGGTATTAAGATTTATGTCAAAGACTAGGCACCCTTTGAAGCAGTGCTGTCCAACAGAACTTTATGCATTAAGATATAAAACATTATGGAAATGTTTTATATCTTCACTGTCCAAATCAGTAGCCACCAGCCACATGTGGCTATTGAGTACTTGAAATGTGGCTAGTGAGACTGAGGAACTGTATTTTTTGTCTTACTTCATATTCATTAATTAGGTAGCGTTGCAGCTTTTAATTTTAAAAAAAATTCCACTTTTTTCCTGAAAGATTGATTTATTGGTGAAAAGACCATGCACTCAAACAACATGAACTCACGAAGCATTTTAATGTTTATGCTATCATGAGGACTAGATGCAGTCTAGAGCAATAGAACTTTTGACAGCCTGAGAATTCCACTTATAGTCAAAGGCAATCGTAATTTACTTCTTTATGCAAAGTTTACTGGGTTCTATTCTTTTAACAATGACAAGAAAGCATGCCAATGTTTTACAATATACTTTAAAATACAGACAACAAAAGATAAAACTCTTAAGTGGCAATAATCAATCCTACTGCTGCTCAATTCCCTGACTTTAACTGAGTTGGATTTTCTTTTTCCCCAAATGTCTTAAAGGCCAACCCCCTGGATACTTCATGTAGTGGAAATATACCTTAAGTTACTAACCAAGAGTCCCTTTTGCAGACTTTTTAAAATGGAATTTCAGATTCATTAGAACAAAAGGATGCACTTTTCTCGACCTTGGGAGCTTGTGACCATTGGGAGATAAAAAGAGTAGTGACACTAAGGAAAACTATTGTTCAGACAAATAAGCCTCTCCAAGGGGCACCAGGAATCCACAATAAAATCCCCGTTTCCAAGAAAATCCAGGCATTTCCATAAAAAAAAAAAAGCCTGGAAAGATAAATAGAATGTCCTTAAAAGCCACAGGTTTTTAATAATACAAAATGTCTAAGTCCAGGGTAAACAAAGAGCTAAGAAAAACTAACATCTACTAACTCAAGTTTCTCAAGACCCAGGTCATGACCTAGAGCCTGATCACAAGGTTTTTTCAAAAGAGCCGATTTTTCTGCTCCTGCGATGAGTTTATTTTGTAGAACTTATTTGGCTACAAGCACAGAAATTTTAAGCCAGGTGTATTACAATGACTTCCAATTCACAATAATGAGAAATGAGATTTGGGGCTTCATTTAAAAAGTGAAGTCAATGCCTTCTGTATAACAACCAAAATGAGTGAGGCTGATTTGTTGAACCTAAAGTTAATGTATTTTCATCTTATCTTTATCCTGTTACATTAGTTCCTTTCTCACCGTATTTCGCAGAAGTGATTAGTGAAGCTTTTCAAAATGCGACAAAGTCTTCATCTTCAATGCTTTCTGAATGAGCCATATTCAAATATAGTTCTTTCCAATTTCAACCCTCTAGGAGGCAGAAGTCAACCGATCTCTTTCCTTTGTTGCACAGCTATTTAAACTTGCTGCTATACCACATCCTTTCTCTGATGGCTAACTTCCAGGAACTAACCTGTGGTTTTGAAAACAGAGTATTTTCCATAGCAGGCTGTATTAGTTATTATTGACATTATTCATCTATTTAGTAGCCCTAGGGCTTCTAACAAAAAAATCAAAGAGCAATAAACAAAAAACAGGACTCTGGCTCAACCACCTTAATGTTAATTCATTTGCTTTTGTACTTAGCATTTTGTTCACTGAGGTAGGCTCTGAAAATGTTAAAAGCCAAAACAAAACTAATTTCCCATAGTCCCTAATGTGTTTTTTGCATGATTTTACAAATGATTCAGAATATGTTGTTTTTCTTTTAAAAATTCTGTTAAGAATCAGCTCCTGAGAATTAAGCTGTAACTATACTGCAACTAGCTTTGTATTTTCCGTTTTTATCTCTCAGTCTTTATTCACCAATGGCTGGGGCCATCTTCTTTCCTACGCAAGGATTTATTTAATGTAAACTATTTTGATTTTTTAATGATTTAGAATAAATTACTTAGGCTGGTAAAAAATCATTAAAGAGCAGGCTGTGGTCATGCTTATTAGAAGAACAGTTTTCTGAGCACTTTTAAAAAGTCAGGTTGAGGTTGTGTGTCAAGGCTCAAGTTTCACAGCCATCTCCACTTTGAAACATAATATATGAAAGCCCTGTTTCTTTTTTTAATAAGAAATCAAGTGTGCTTAAGTGGAAAACATTTCAACATTTAAAATATGGTCAAGCTCTCCACTTTGAAATAGAAGGATCCGAGGAAAGAGTGATGGTTAGTTTGTTGCTGAAAGAAAAAATCTTTGTGAGATGTTACTGCTGTCCCTTTGGCTGAAAAGGCTACCAGCACTAATCCTCAAGGTCAGGCTGGTAACAATGCCATCTGAGTAGTGCATTTTAACATCATTTAAAAAACATATATCTATAAAATGAATAGCTAAACCCAACCTCTTCATATTAACAATTGTACAATTTCAATTTTGTTAATTACACATTTATTAAGGGTTCAGAATTAGGGTGGTAGAGAATTTAAATAAGTATGCAATCCTTAAAAAATGCAATATGCTGGTGACCTGGTGAAACATTTAGAAAACAATGTAAATGTTTAACTAAAGGCAAGGCAAGAGGAATCCACTTAACTCAGAGTTTTCCAAATTTAAATTTCTAAAAAGCACAAATGCTTTTAGCAAATACTGAAAAAATTAAAAATATATATACTGTGGCAGGAAGATAAACATTTGATAAAGTGTATATTAGTGAGAATAGACTTGCTACTTTCAAGTAGGAATTGCTATGCATAAGAGGTATTTAGTAGCTATGAAATTTCTTGAAGTGTCAGATGATCTGGGTTCTAGTTTAATTGTGGAACTTTGAGCAAGTTTCCTTAATGTGCCGCGCTGCACTTTCTTGATGAGACTGCATTTAGGAGCCTTTCTGGCTCCTTAATTCTATGGTTTTTACGAACTCTACTAGAGGCCTGGTGCATGAAATTTGTGCACTTGGGGGTCATTTCCTCAGCCTGGCCTGCGCTCTCTCGCAGTCTGGGAGCCCTCAGGGGATGTCCAACTGATGGCTTAGGCCTGCTCCCTGGACATCTTTAGTGATGCTGCAGAGGTGGGAGAGGGTCCCGACACTGCCGCTGTGCTTGCCAGCTGTGAGCCGGGCTTCTGGCTGAGCAGCACTCCCCTTTTGGAAGTGCACTGACCACCAGGGGGCAGCTCCTGCATTGAGTGTCTGCCCACTGGTGGTCAGTGTGCATCATACTGACTGGTAGTTCCACCATCGGGCTGAAATTGCTCTCTGACGTCCCCCGGAGGGGTCCTGGAGTGCAAGAGGGTACAGGCCAGGCCAAGGGACCCCACCAGTGCAAGATTAGGGCTGAGGAGGGACGTGGGAGGTTGGCCAGCTGGTTAGGTATCGTGGGAGGGCTCCAAGGCATGTCCGGCCCATCTTGCTCAGTCCCGATTGGCCGGACCCCAGCAGCAAGCTAACCTACCAGTCAGAGCATCTGTTCCCTGGTGGTCAGTGTATGTCATAGCAACTGGTCCATCAGTCGACTGCCTGCCCCCTGGTAGTCAGTGCACATCATAGCAAGAGGTTGGGTGGCCTTAGCATATCATTAGCATATTATGCTTTGATTGGTTGAATGGCCTCCCGGCCAACTGAACACTTAGCGTATTAGGCTTTTATTATATAGGTTAGTTTTTTTTTGTTGTTTTTTTTTTTTTTTTTGTGTGTGTGTGTGTGTGTGTACAGACCCAAATAGACAGACACAAACCCTATATATATATACTATGTACTAGCTGCTATGGGAAACCACCACACAAAAGAACAGTTGTGTCCAAATCCCACACAGGTCTGAAGGGCTCAGGAGGAGCTGAGACCAAGTTGTACTTCTGTCACTGACTGAAATGAAGTGCTAGTTTTCCTGTTGTCTATGGCCCTAGTTCTCAAGCAAGGCCAGGGTGGGGTAGGGTGGAGAAGTGGTTAAGCTTGTGGGGCTAGAATCAAGCCTCCTGTACTTAATAGTTGGATAACTTAGGGAGTTAAATACTTTAGTTTCCTCAATTGTAAAGTTCGGGGATGGTGAAAAGATTAGCTCATATGGTTGTTAGGATGATTTTATGAATTAATATATATAAAGTTAAAGCACTTAGAAGCAGGCCTGGCATATAATACATACTCAATAAATGTTATCTGTTATTATGAGATAAATATGGAGTGAACCCTTTATTACAGAGATGGCTTGATGATCTGAAAACATTGGCAAAGCAATATTAACAGTTAACAGTCACTGTGGATGATGAAGAAGAAAGATGGAGACAGAACAGCTAGTGATATTAATAGGGTGGTCAGTGCCAGAAGGCAGCAAAAATCCCCTGTCTGTGCTGTCCAATATGGTCGCCACTAGCCACATGTACTACTGAGCACTTGAAATCAGTTTTGTCTGAATTGCAATGTGCTATAAGTATAAAATACACACCAAATTTAAAAGACTTAATACCAAGAAAAGGAAAAATATCTCATTACTAATTTTATATTGATTACATATTCAAATGAGTATATTTTGGATACATTGGGTTAAATAAGATGTACTGTTAAACTTAATTTCCCTTGTTTCTTTTACTTTTTAAATTTGGCTACAAGAAAATTTAAAATTACATGTGCAGCTTATATTATCTTCCTATTGGACAGTGCAGTGTTCAAGGAACCAACAGTCTGAGCTTAAACCGTATGAGCTTAAACTTTTCCCCAAAAAAGTCTCACTGGAGGTTAAACCACCATGTAACTCTGTCCCAGAGAATTCTATTTCCATCCCTTTCAGAAGCTCCTAGGGAAGACACATTCTATCACTGACACCAGTACCAGGCTTTACTCTGATTTACTAATCTAAATGCTCCCATCATGACTTTGCTGTATCTCCTTTGTGGTAAGAATAAAGATTTCTGAAATGGTATTGAGTAACAGGCCAGCCCAGATTCCAGTGCAGGCTCAATCATGCCAAATTATTTATCCTCTCAGAGCCTCGGTTCTGCCAGTGGAAATAGGAATAATTTCAACCATCTATCTCACAGGTTTTCGATAAATTTTAAACAGAATAATACATATATATTGATGTGCTTTGAAAATTGTTGAGCTCTAAAAGAGATGCCACAGCTCATTACTGTCATTAGATTATTGTATAAATACCCAAATACACTAAAACAAAATGGAACTCAAGTGCCATGGTTTTTCAGAGAAGACAGGAATCAGAGTGTGGTTGGCTTAACAAGGAAGGCTTCAGGCAGGAGGTAAGACTTGAGAGTCCTTAAAGAATGGGAGGAGAGAGAACTAGAGACCACTGATCTGCCCAAATCTCTGCCAGTCATGTGAACAAGTCATGAGATAAAGCATTAATCCACTTTGGACACAATTGTAGTCAAAGCGGTTCCCAGAATCTTTCTTCTGGCTTACATGAATGCAAACTCTTATTTATAGCTTAAAAAATGAGGTAAAGATCAACATGAGCCATGGGTTCCAACGCTTATTTTTGTGGAGTATTTTTCTACATGGTAAATCTATGTGGAATAATTCCACATTAATCTCTGATTTACTGCACTCTTTGTGACCAAATGTTTTGTGTTAACATTTATATCTACAAAGAAAAAAACATTTTTGGCAGATTATTGAATACTTAAATGTAATAAGCATCTTAAATTTATGAGAAATTATAATTTAATCAATAAAGAAAACCCACAGAAATAATGAAAAAAGTTTATGACAGAGATAAAAAGCTAGTTTCCATTAATACTCCACACACCATTTCAACTCTCTCTCCAGAGGTAACTAATTAATGATTACTATTATTGCAGTTAAAAGGAAGACCAGGAAGAAGGGGTGGGGGTGGGGGGAAAGGAGAACAAAAAGAAGGGGGAGAATGAGATAAAGAGCAAAGATTTATGGAGTGGGAAGAGACTTCAGAGGTAATCTAGTAAGTGATTTGCTTAAATGTCATTCAGGTAGTTAGTGACAGAGCGCAGACTCAAACTGAAATCTCCTGATTCTCTTTCCAGGTCCCTTTTCTCCACCACCATAAGGTTTTGGGAGAGGGAGTTTAAGGCAGTAAGTAGGAAGGAAAAGGGCCAAATTCCCAGCCCCAATCTTCTTAGATTCCCTCCTCCTCCCCCTCTTTGAGATGCAAAAACCTCTCTCTAACACTTTGAACTAAACTGGAGTCCCTTAATCTTCTCCTACCCCTTTCTATGTCAAAGCACCAAAAGGAACTTCTCTGTGAGCTGTCTAAATCTTTACAGAGAAACTCCCTAGAGTTATCTTTATTTACTAGAGGAACATTGATCTCTCAGTGATATATTTTAGACAGAGTTAAAGAATTGCTCATGTTATCTATATGGTTTTTAGTTACTAGTAAACAGTGTTGAAATGGAATTTACAAAGTGCAAAAGAGCTGGCATTTCTGATATCCCCCAATACAAATATTCAACCTAGTCACTAGACCAACAATGGAAGTGTCAACATATTCTAAAAGGGGTCTCATAAAACGACAAAGTTGAAGTTGTCTTGACCATCACAGAGTTTACAATCTAGTTGGTGGATGGACAAAGCTCAATTATCCATAATAGCTTCAGCAAAGATGTGATAATACCTCATCTCATTAGCATGTTAGCATATGCTATAAAATATGATAATTTTAAACTCAGATGAACGCTTTTTATTCTTTTTCTCTATAAAAGGCTGGGGTGGGGATCCAATTCATGACATTCCTATACAACAATGGGGACACTGTTTCCACATTGCTCATTCCAAAAGGCATTTCTGAAAGCTAGAGATAGATGCCTTTTAGAAAGTAGACCACATTTTCTGGCACAATACTTAATTTATTCTCCTTTGATGACATGCCTGGTGGAATGAAGGAAATGGTATGAGGGGGTCATTCCATAAAACCTGATGAGGCAGAATTATAACACAGATGGTATAACAGTTTATATAATATTAATAGCTCTTTTAATGTCAAGCTAGTATATATAAAGGCATCAGAGAGTGAGGTGTGTTTCTAATTTTTAAATATATAGTTGAAGAAAAACTAAGAAGGAATTGATATCTGAGGAAATTTTAATTGCAGCTTATGAATTTGAACATAGAGTAGCATTTTGATTTTCAAATGTTCCTTATTTTGTGGGGGCTAAAATATTAATACTTTTCCTCCCACCTTCTAAGTTCTTCTGGCTGAGCTAATCATCTAATTGACAGAGATAGATTAATTGGACAAAATCAAAGTTTTGATACACGCACCTGGGGAATTCACATAGGCATGAAAATTCCAAAGACAGCAAAGCAACATTGGGCATATAAAACATTTTTGGACAAAGGAGAAAAGGGAGGCAGGGTATTAGATTTTGGAAATGAGAATGGGCTATTTACAGCTATTTGACTAAGAGTGAAACATATAGGGCAGGAAAATTCTTGCTAATCAACTCAGAAACAATGCGACACAGGGGGTATCTAGCTAACAGGCTTCTGCTTGAAGCCCTCTATTTACCATACTTAATTCAAATTAGGCATAGGTTTCTCTGTCTGAGTCTCTTGAGCAGGAAATTGGGGACTGTCAAAGGTTCTTTCTGAGTCTTCTGTTTCTTAATAAACAGCTTGAAACCAATAACCCAAAAAGCAATTAATGGTGGCAAAAATTTGGTTCCGTTCTATTTGGAATCATGATTTGGGACCCCAATCTGAAGTGAGGGTGTGAGGGGTGAGAAATACAGCATGTACCCATTTCCTACGTCAGGTTTCTTGGAACACTTTATGTCTTTTCAGCTAGTATAATCAGAATGTGGTTAAAGTGTGAGGATGACTGGAATGTTAAATTTTTGATAGCCTGAGTCTCCCCAAACCCTCTTTTAGTGTCTTGCTTGCATTTCTGGTGCCCCAATTATAGCAGTAAGAAGTCAAGATCTTGGCAAGAAGTCTGAGAAAGTCATAACTCATCAGCATGAAAGAGAAAAAAGGAAAAAGTACATTTATTGAGCACTCTGAAATGCCATGTATTGTGATCATTCTGTTGCTTTCACACATTATCTCATTTAGTCTTTACAACTGCCCTACAGGAAAATTGAGATGGAAAATAAGTCAAGGACTATATAAAGTTCTTTTCAAAATAGACCAAACTAGTGGTTTTCTTTATTTTGGCTCTGTGACACTTGATGAAGGCATCTTAGTCATGTTATTGGGGTGGAGGTGGGCCTCAGTTTCCCCATCTGTAAAATGAAGTGATTAGATTAGATGCCCACTAAAAAAAATGCCAACCTGAAATATTGGCTCAAACTATCCTTTAAAAGATACCCTGCTGCCGAAACCGGTTTGGCTCAGTGGATAGAGCATCGGCCTGTGGACTCAAGGGCATGTGCCTTGGTTGCGGGCACATCCCCGGTGGGGGGTGTGCAGTAGGCAGCTGATCAATGTCTCTCTCTCATCGATGTTTCTAACTCTCTATCCCTCTCTCTTCCTCTCTGTAAAAAATCAATAAAATCCCCGGTGGGGGGTGTGCAGGAGGCAGCTGATCGATGTCTCTCTCTCATCGATGTTTCTAACTCTCTATCCCTCTCTCTTCCTCTCTGTAAAAAATCAATAAAATGTATTTTAAAAAAAAAAAGAAAAAGAAAAAAAAAAGATACCCTGCTCTGTCATTTCAGGGTTTAATACTGTTAAGTACATCATAAACTTAGTGTTGAAAGAACTAAGAAATTGATGAGGAGTCAGGCATAATGTAAGGCAAATTAGAATTTGGGATTTTTTTTTTTAGTTTGTGCTAATTTGTAAAATACTAGGGTTAATTTATGTAGCTGCAAATATGTGGTAGTGTTAAAAGCCAGAAAAATTAATTTTAGGATTAATTTGCTAAGAGCTTTAGATATTAAATATCAAGACATCTATGTAAACTTGCTAATTTTGTTACTGGAGTTTAAGAAAGATGCAGTATGCATTCAAGGATTAATCAAGTATAGAGATTAGTTTAAGAATGGTGCGTTTGAATTGTAAATGAAATAGTTGAAATTGCAGAAAACCAAAGAACTGTAGCCCCCAAACAAGCATAAATAGGGCACTTTGTTTAGGAACCAAAATATAAAATGAAATCTCTTAATTTTTATATTTGAATATCTGACACAGAAGTAAAAAAAATCAAGTAAATGTATGAATTCTCACCCTGCCCCAGCAGATTTTAAAGATGTTATAAAGTAGTATTTTAAGAAGAGCCTTTCGAAGCTTAATGAAAAGGGGTAATTAGTTGAGTGGGACTAATACAGCAAATAAAAATTGGCCTTGCATTTGTAGGTGATTAACCAAACTGATGGAGTCTATTCAATTTCTTGTTTGTTGATTATCTTTAGACACATTAAATTAAAAAAATAATTTATGTTGAGCAATAAATACATGGCTATAACTATATCTGGTAACTAGTTAAAAATATCCAGATACATATAAATAATACAGTGTCAGAAGAATAAGTATATTTCTGAGAGCTGAAAAAGCATTACTAAAACATGTAAAGGAAGAAAATATATTTTATTTAGATCAAATTAAAGAAAGCCTCAAGTAGTGTAATTGAGTCTGAAGGCTATTAACATTTGCAAGGTGTATATCTTACTCTAAAGAAGCTAAATACTATAGTTCATCAAGATCTAGTGGTTTCCATGCATTTGTTTAAAAGGTCTTTAAAGCAAAATTTCAAATGAAATAAACATGAAAGGATTTACAGATTAGTCAAGTATTACATTCTAAAAATATAATTTAACTATAGATATTCACTAGAACTATTTGTCTTGCCATTTCTCCAAAATCAACATACAGACTATATTTAAAATGCTTTTGTTTATTAGCCCTGATATCCTCCAAGGAAACACTGAACTTTGGTCTAGTTAATTAATTATAAAAAACATTAAAAGGTTTAACATTCTGTAGTACAGTATTTTTTGTAATACATACCAACATATCATGTTTGCTTCTTTAACCTTGAGTTCTTGAGTACTTAAAACACATCCTATAATAATGTTATTTAGTTCAGCAAGTTTATCCATTTGATACCTAAACATTTTAAAAAATATGCAACCCATATTGAATCACAATTTCCATGTTTTCTTTTTTCTTTAATATTCTAACACATAAAGTGTTTTAATTCTTAAAGATGTTTTAATAAGTAGCAGCTATAGAAATGGGATGACTAACAGCTATAAAGGAGCTGTTTGTCTTAGTGATGTGAATCTTTTTACTTTAGGGAGTAAAATTTCAAGTAGTTAAATTCATTAGGACTTGAAAGAGTGTGAAATGGTATGAACAGATCACTCCTTTCTGAAAGAATAAAAATACATGTAGAGCTCTAAGCAGCGATATAAATTATATAATTAAAAAATAAAATTGCATCTTTTCATGTTTGATTTTAATCATTAGTTTTCCTTTTGACTTAGACATTCTTGTAAGATTTTCAAAAGTAAGCTAAATTGCATTTGTTTTGAGAAAATAAAATCCCTTTCTTGTAAGATTTTCAAAAGTAAGCTAAATTGCATTTGTTTTGAGAAAATAAAATCCCTTTCATTTTTAAAGTAGATGTCCTCTGTAGACTATATCTGTTGAAAGATTCCCTTTTACAAGTGTTAGCTCTGTTATTTAGGTTGTTCTAAATTTTCATTGCAGTTCTTTCAGGCATCTGGATAATTCAACACATTTCACTGAGCCTTCCTCCTCAGCATGAAAAAGGCCACACAATAGTTCTATTTCCTTCAGCAATCACAAGTCAGGAGACAGTTAAAGAGAATCTCTAACTTGAGTGGAGGACTAGCTGAAGATAAATGTTATCTTTGAGGAGAAAAAAAGAGAGAGAAGCTCCAAAAATATCATTGTGCTCTCTTTCTACATAGGTAGTAGAATCATATCATGCTTTATTTCAATTATAGCTAAGAGAATAAGAAATGATTTCAATTTTTCTAACTTTAAAAGAATAGCTGTGATCTAGAGTTTTTACTTGTTAATCATGACATTTTCAATTCACAAACTTACTAGTGTAAAATTATTATATAATTAGATAATATTTAACACCATGATTTGCTGGCTTTGGAAGAAAATGTCATGGTGATAAGATTTTGGAGATTGTGTTTTGAAAATAAAACTTTATCTTTCATTATGTTCCATACTATGACTATTTTTTTCACTTAGAAAATTTATAATGGTGCAAAAGATGGACAAATTTAATCAGAAAAGTGATTGAAAAGAAGTAATGTGTGTAAAACATTTCTATTTTATAGCTTTTTCTTTGATTATAGTATTACAGTCTGCTAGCAATTTTATGGTTTGTAATACCAGAAGTTCCACTTCTGAGGTCACATAAACAGGAAAATCAAAGTGTTTCAAACAGTGTAAAAATGCCTTTAACACTATTTAGTCTTAATAGTGAATCACTTTAATGTCTATTGAGTCTATTTTCAAGGTAGAAGAATTAATTTGAGAAACAATTTTTCTACTGATGGAAGGCAGGTTATTTTATATATTTTCAATATTTACATAAGTATTTTGCTTAAAATATTTCATCTGTAAAAATACAGTTGTTAGTGAAAGAAAACTGTTTTAACACATTACTGAAAGAAGCAAAGATCTATGGAACAAGGTAATTTTAAAGCACCACATATTAACAAAATTAGTTCCATGTTATAAGTCCTAGTACCAACATATTTCATCCGAATTATGCAAGATATAAGTTTATTCTATTGTAATTTGTTCTTATAATTCATACAAAATATTAACTCATTAATAAAGAACAAAATGTTTGTAAATACTGAAATACTTATTAAGTATCAAAGTTAGCAAAGATTGGTTTATAAAAGTAATTTACTAACAAATAAAATCTAATAAATTGTATATCTTAAACTTATGCACATTTCAGAATGTCAATCCACTTCTTGCTATCATGATAAACTCTTTGAGATTAGGTTAAATATATTTTTAATTTCTACATTTTTAAACCAAATTATATTAACTGTGTATGTTCAATTAGTGAAATTTTCTCCTTCTTACCACGGAATAAATTTTTTGAAATTGAGATTCAATTCACATTGACACTAGAGATGTATTGTTTATTTTATTTCCATGATGTATGTTAGATGCTATTGAAAAGAAATAACAATCAGAAACTCATTATTAACTCTAATTTTTCCCTTTGTTTTGCTGACATGTTTTCATAAACAAATGAAGGGTTGGTAAACAAAATATTCTAGTTTCTTTTTATCATATTGATTTATCTTAGTTTTCTGGCCATTCAAAACAAGATGGATTCATTTTTAAAATATTAAATATTTGTAAATAAAGGAATATTTATTTTACAAACCAAAGTTAGTGAAGACCAGTTTTATCTGATTCTAAGGAAGTCACAGTTCCTGCTCTAGAATCAAGTAGCATAATAGCATCTGAAATATTTTCTCCTTGGTACCTCCACCCCCACACACACCCCATTTTATTCACTGAGTGTTCTGATTTGCTGGCTTTGTTTTAGGCCTCATAGGCATGCACACTCACACAAGAACACAGAATCACACAAATATAGCAAAACACATATTGCTCTAAGACACTGAATTCCTATCCCATGCAAAACTAGAGTGTAAGAGACCTTACTGCAAGTGTCATCCAAAAAATTAAAGTAGTAAATACACATTGAACAAAAGCTCTATTCTAGTTGTGTGAGGAACATAATACTCTTAAATTACTTTCTGGTTTCCATGGGGATCTTTTTGTTATAAGATACCAATCATTAGGTTTAACAGAGCCACTAAATATTATTTCTAAATCAAATGAAATGATTTTTCAACTGGGTAAAATGTCAATTACTGGTATTTTTAAAGGTGCTAAAACTCAAATTACTTTAGATTGCTGCTTTTAAGGCACAATGAAATCTAGAGGTCAATTTAGAGGAGTCCCTCCTCCCCTTTTCAGGCAGCTAAAAGCTCAGAACATCTTGATTTGGGGGGCAATACTTCAACAGGATATCTGTTTTTAAAAAATCCATTATAAACTCAAAATAATGACAAGAATTTTAAATTGTGATTAGAATTTTTAGTCTCACAAAGGGTAAGTTCTCCCTCCCTTTGGCCAGTTTCCATACCTTTCTTACACGTTCCAATAGAACAACTGGACTTCTGTATAAGCATACGTTCTATATGACATATATCATTTATATACACACATACTCACACAGGCCAATCTCTTTGGGCATAAATGACGTGACTGGGGCTAGGAGCTGTGGCTCCTTTAATTTGTAGAATGTCTTAGTATTGTTTGTCTCACAATACTGAGAGCAAGCAGGAGCCTGGTGGGAGCCTGGAGCCTTAAGCCCTGGGCTGTGGTCTGGGGGAGGGGAAGGGGTTGTGGGGTCACAAGCTCTTAGCTTTTAGCCTCAGCATGACCACAAGTTTTAAAGCATGAAGGGATCACGTGCTTTTCTTTGAGCTGTTAGTTATTCTGAGTGAGTGTGTGTGTGTGTGTGTGTGTGTGTGTGTGTGTGTGTGTGAGAGAGAGAGAGAGAGAGAGAGAGAGAGAGAGAGAGAGAGATGCTTTGTTCTTTAGCTTTTATTTTTATTTTTTGATTCTCTAGGTATTTTGGCCGATTACGTCTTTCCAAGAGAAAAAGACAAAAATTTCTTGGTGTGTCCTGTTTTTTTGTTTTGTTTTGTTTTTAAATAACCTGTATCTTGCCCTTGAATTTACCTTGTGCTAGACAGGTACATAAATGGAATAAATTATTTTCGCTACTTGGGAACTTGATCTGGACATTCTATAGGTTGCAAGCCTCCAAAAACATTAAAAACAAGAAAATATCCTGGTAAAGCAATCTCAAAATACCTTATTCCGGGTATTGTTCTAGCTTTAAAGGGAAGGAGGGGTGGGAGATGGGGGGCCGAGTAGGAAGACTCTGGGAGGATGTCTTATTTGAAGAACCGATGAAAACTTTTGGAAAATTTTAAGCTAGTGAAGTCCCTCAAAAAGACATGTCCATTTAATGCCTCTACTTAAATGTCTCACCTTTGGGGAGCTACTCCTGCTTGCTCCCTTTTAATAAGATGATTTTGTGCTTTCTAACTCTATTCTGTCTCTCAAACCAAGACACATAAACATAGTCGGGATGCCAAAGTAAGACTTTTGATGAAAATGAAATTTATTTGGAAACATTTTCCAAAATCAGAGTAATGGGTCTTTTTGTTCTGATGGTGAAGAGGATGAGGATATGTTTACTCATTGACAGGGAGCTCAGTCTGCAGCTGCAGGACACAATTATTTATGCTAATGGTTCGTGAGGAGCGGATGTAACTCCCCTACCCCCCCCCCTTTTTTTTGGGGGGGGGAGTTTGGCAAAAGGGGAAGGAGACGACCTGGGGTCGGATCACATGATATTTTCTTCGCGCCACTTTTGCAAAATCCTCCTTTTTTTTTACTCCAGGTTTTGCTCGAGCTTAAAGGTACTGTCCTTATTTTGCTTTAATACAAAGTTTCTTAAAGTCGGGTTTAAGATCTCTTCCCTCCCCTCCTCTTCTTTCCACTGCTAGTCGTTTCCATTCAAGGACTAAAGTTGCATTGCAGTGGGTGCAATCTCACTGGAGGGATCTGGTTGGGTAATAAACTTTGGGCTGCATAGTTTCCAGAAAGTATCAGGCAGACCCGTTAGGGTGGGCTGCAAAGTCTGTTTGCTCATTTTGTGAAAAGGGAGAAAGCCCACCTGTAAGAGTGACTCACGTTGGAGAAAAAAGTGTGGCTTTTGTTGCATCCTCCGCTGGCCCATTCAGGTTGGACTCCAGCATGGGCCAGGGGCAGGAGAGGCCAGTCTTTTGCATTTTTCTTGCCTGAACTACTACTGTGCAGCAGGTTAAGAATCATGTGGCGCCCTTGTCTTCTGTGGCTTTGGGCTGCCACCATGTCCCGTGGTCACAAGAGGGGTCCGGCTTCATTTTGCATCCCCCCACCTCTCTCTCCTTAACACCCCACCCCACCCCACCCCCGATTGCCTTTCAGTGTTTTCCTGCACCGCACCCCGCGTGCTCACTGCCTTCTGTGATTTGTAACTCGTCTCCACACTACACACTGCCCCTACTCCTACCTCGTTGTCCGCCAGGGAATCTGAAGGGCACATTTTGCCCAGTGTACAAAGTCTGGGATGTTTAATTCCATTTTTACTGTGTTTCTTAAACTAAGACACCGTCTTATTTTTTACACAGAGTGTACTTGGGCTTTGGCCTTTAAGCAGTCTGCCCTCAATTGGTTCTCATTAGCTGTGGAATGAAAAGAGAAAGCAAAATAATTTCATCATATCTTCCTTGCATTTGTGCATGTACTCTATGGCAGCTACCGCAAGCGATGCCAGCCAAGAAACCCTGATGGGTGGGGGAAGCGGGGCGCCTGGCAAAGGCGAACCCCTCCTAACATTAGCACAAGGTGCCAGAGGTTAAAACTTTCACATGTGCCTAGAGTGAATGTGCTGTGTATTTCTTTCCTCTTCGGGCCTTAGGAACACTTTCAATCTAGGGGCGTGGTGGCGCGCATGCGCGCGCCGGGTGTGTGTTGGGGGGCACCCAGGTCCCACGGTTCCCCGGGCCTCGCAGTTTATCTGCAGGGAGGGGAGGGGGCGAGCACCCCGGGAGCGGTACCGGACGAGGTGGTGGCGAGTGCACCATCCTGGGCTTGGCGTCAGTGGCACTGACTCCAGCACCTACGCAGTCCGGGGCCGGCTTCCCAGGCGCGCCTCTTAATTAAGGACTCGGGCTTGGGGGAAAGAGGGGAAAATGCCGCCTGCGCTCGCGCGTGGGTAACTGGAACTCGGTGGGGTTTTCGCTTTGACGGAGAAGGGGTTCCGTTTCCTAATTCCTGTGCGGGCCGGGTGGGCGGGGGCGGGCTTTCCCCCCTGGGCTATTAAAAGCAGAGGGGCGGGCTTTTCCCAGGGATATAGCTTCGGACCGAGGGCCATGGGGACGGAGCGCTCTTCAAGTGGTAGCAGGAAGACTAGTGGCTCCGCGCTGTTCTGGACAGGGGCGCTTCGGGTGAGGGGTGCTCTCGCGGCCCCAATGAATTTCCTAGACGCTTTTTCTTGCTTCTCTTCCTCTTCGGGCTCCGAGGGACCTGAGCGCTTGGGTGGCGTGCAATCCCGGGTGCCTCGGGGAGGGAGAGATGCAGAGAGAGGGGTGACTGGTGGTGGATCACCGCGCGCACCACCTGCGAGAGGCGGGCGCGGGCCCAAGTTAGGTTCCATGTGGGGTTGTCTAGGTAGGCGGCCCAGGCAGAAGTGGGGGACCTGCGTGGGAGCAGCTGTGATGGGGAGACTTGACTGGATGGGTGGGAGGGGACAGAGCAAGCAGGACTCGAGGAAAGCAAAGTACCAGCGTGCAGTTGAGGGGCAGCGGGGATCGCGTGGGAACATCCCCATTTCTCCACTGCTGATCTTTAGTTCCTGGAGAAATTGGGGGATGTACGTGGAGGGGGAAAGAGGGGCTCCCCTCCCCCTTGCCTCCTCTCCCACCAACACCGGAATGGAGGGGGAGGGGGCGTGGGCTTGGCGCGGTTTTTTTGGTGCTTTGAATGGAGAACTCTGTTTCCCATGATGCTTTGTTTCTTTCTCTTTAATCTTCCCGGCTGGGGCTGCAGCACGAGGACCGGAGCGCGTGGTGTGAGCAGCTGGAGCACACCCTGGACGGGGCTGCTCCGACTTCAATGGGAGTAGTAGGTAAGGGTGCGAGAGCCCTGGGAAGAGGCCAAGGGATTCCCAAGGCGATAGGGAGGGGGTTTTGTTTGTTCTCTTTTTACAATTTCAAAAGGTTGGAGAGTGTCTGCCCAAGGGGATATACACAAGATGAATAGATAATTAAAGTAAGGTACTAACTGGAGAAGGTGCTTTCTCTGACTCTGTGGGGCTCAGTTTTGCCAAGTTGCGTCCAGTTTGGAGCAATTTTTTTAATGGTGAAAAAAAGAGAAGTGTAGAAACTTGATGAAAGAGGAAAATTACTCCTTTTTTCTATATTAGCTTTAGTCTTCTATAGAAAATCCATTTTAGACTTGTGTGATTGTAATGAATCAGTTTAAAGAGTTTTCTTTTAAAGCCTAAAATTAGTTGTGTGGGATATTATGATGGAAGCTCAACTTTTAAGATATCCACACTAATTAAATGTCTTACAAATTCCATGTGTCTGACTTTTTTTTTTACACATTTTAACCCATCATGGAAGAAGTAGGGGAACCTTGTGAGTCCTTTTCAAGTAGGGGCTCACTTCTTTGCTGCATGTTTTTAGGTAAAATAAGCACTTGGAAATGGGAGAAGGTTTTATTATGGATGATAATGACATGAAGGAAAGAAGAGCTAATCCGCCTTCTTTGGGTTTAATGGAGAAAATGGGTCCATAAATGTTTAAACAGAACAAGAGCCCTTTGAAATAGATCAAAATGTGACATCTCTAGGCCATCTGTGCATTATGTGAAGAGTGCAGGAGGCTGTTTCTTAAACCAGCTCTAATATTTCTCTCATTTTCTATTAATGGGGTGGGGGCAGGGAATATTCATTTAATCTAACAGTCATTTTATACAGAGTCCTACCTCAAAAAGAGAATACTCACCCTGATTTTACATGCATCTTTTCTAGATAAGACTCTTATAAAACCAGAGTGGACATAATGAGACTGTGAATTTACTGGGATGCTGATATCAAGTTTTCTCAGATGGAGAGAAGTCCAAAATCCACTTATACTTAAGAATTGGACTTTTGAAATTGCTAGTGTTTTCAACTGTGTAAATAATCCAGATTATTAATATTTTTCAAGATTTGCCGGACACTCCAAAACCTAGCTTGGATACTTTAAGCCAAAGGAAAGCATGTTTCAGGAATATTAACTAATAGTTTACTTGTCCAGTGTCTAATTTTTTGTTTTGTTTTGTTTTTAACCAGGTGAGTCTGAATAGATCTGTGAAGATGGAAAAGAAGAGCTAGTGGAAGACAATTTTACTACAGGAATAGGCCTTGGCCATGTAAAAGTGCTTACAGTGCAGGTAGCTTTTTGAGATCTACTGCAATGCAAGCACTTCTTACATTACCATGGTGATTTAATCAATGGCTACTGAGAAATGTAGTTTGTGCATAATTAAGTTGTTGATGCTTTTGAACTGTTCTTCATAATGTGTCTCTTGTGTTAAGGTGCATCTAGTGCAGTTAGTGAAGCAGCTTAGAATCTACTGCCCTAAATGCCCCTTCTGGCACAGGCTGCCTAATACACAGCATTAAAAAGTATGCCTTGAGTAATCATTTGAATAGGCCAAGTTTCAAAGATTTGTATTTTGCATTTTCATTGTTTGTTGGGAGCAGATGTTGGGAACTGTGTGCAGTGTACAGTTATTTACTAAGGATAAGATCCTAGTAGTACCAAAGTGCTCATAGTGCAGGTAGTTTTGCCATTATTCTACTGTAGTGTGAGCACTTCTAGTACTCTTGGATAATGAATCTCTTATTGATGGAGAGAATATTCAAAGACACTGCTACTTACGATTAGTTTTGCAGGTTTGCATTTCAGCGTATATATGTATATATGGCTGTGCAAATCCATGCAAAACTGATTGTGATAATGTGTGCTGCCTACTGCTTTATGACTATCTTCACACACATCTCCAGTATTCACACCCATTCATCCATGGGTGGGGATTTGTTGCATTACTTGTGTTATATATAAAGTATTGCACTTGTCCCGGCCTGTGGAAGAAAAGAGGATTTTATCGTCTTCTTTTAATTTTTGAAGGTTATAATTTCTGATATTTGGTAATTGTACAATGACCTGTTTTGCTGTTGTCGGGTGGATCACGATGCAATTTTGATTAGTATAATAGGTGAAAAATTGCACGGTATCCATCTGTAAACCGCAGGACCTTTCTTGACGGCAGTTTTTATCAATATAAAGTAAGATGGTAAAATCCTTTCTCAAGTTACTGCTATTAAAAGTGTTTTGAATTGTATTTGGATTTTTAAAATGATGTTAAATTTTTAAAAACAAAATGGAAATCATGAAGTGTTTTGGCAGTATGGGGAATGATCATATTGTTACTAAAGTAAATGAACCTCAGATTTGCAAAATAAATGACATTTATAGATCTGAAAAAACTGGACTCTTTTTTTTAAAAGATTAACAACACTAAAGAGGATTTTTAAAAAATATCATGGTGGGGAGGGGGTCCTAAAGGAAAACTCAGGCATAACTACTTTCTAAGTTTATATCTATGTAAAATACCAGACACTTACTTTTGGGAATTTTGTTATACTTACAAATATTGAGGCAAAATGTGTTCATTTTGTTTTAAGTACACATGCATAATCTATGAGAGGAATGCAAAGCTGTAAACCCATAGCATTCCTGCCCTTGAGGAACTGGGCACACTTGATCTACCATAAGAAAAGAGTAAACTTGTCAAATTCAGTAAGGGCCACTGAGAGGGAGAAATACAGCCTTACATTGTAGTCTAGTAAATGTTGGACACCTGGGCTTACTGTTAGGATTTGGGGTTCAGGAGCTCTGTAGGGTGACTAAATTTGAGCAGAAATTATTCATGCACTGGCACTTAGCTGTTTGAGAGATCACAAGGTAGAAAAAGTGAATATTGACTAATAACACAATAAGTGTTAAGTTTATCCAGCCAGTTGGCACCTTGATAAGGCAGTTTGGATTCTCTAGAGGTTCTTAAACCTTAGCACTTGTTAGAACACAGATAGCCACCTCTACCTCCAGAGATAGTTTCAGTAGGACTGGGGTAGGGGAGGGTCTGAGGATTTGCATTTCTAACCTGTTCTTAGGTTATGCTGCTACTGTGGCCAGGTCCTGAGACTGTACTTTGAGAACCACGACTCAAGAATGAAAGACCTCAGCTTCTAGGACAAATAAAGGAAGGTGTCTGAAATTTCAAATTCATAAAATTGAAAGTAGTCTAGGCAGTTCCTGTTTGCTTTCTAGTTCTGTGTTTCATATTTTAACGTTAATCTTTAAGAGTAACTTGTCATGTTTTTGACAAATTTAAAAACTAGGTATGGTAGTTTTACTGTCGGCCAACATGAGCATTTAGTTCTCACCAAAAAGTTGCTTGCAAACTAGACTTTTACATCTCTGTTATTCTTTATTTCCTGCTGCCATGAGATTTTTGAATTTTTAAACCATTTTAATTTTCACTTATAACATTGGTCCGATTTAATCAGTAAGAGGAGCTCTTAATGAACTGTGCTTTTAGCTTTGAGCTAGTTGTTTAAGGCTTCCTTTTCCTCATTAGGGGAAACAGTGATAATGTTGGTCTACCTCAAGCATATGCGGGTTAAGTAGTTCTCTTTGGTGGTAGTGTTGGGGGATGGATTTTAATTCTCAGTGATGAAGTGAAATCTTAATGAAAAGAGACTTTCAGTAGTAAATTCTGTCTTCCAGTATTATGTGTGTGTGATTTTTT
Organism: Eptesicus fuscus; assembly: GCF_027574615.1. Taxonomy (NCBI): domain Eukaryota; kingdom Metazoa; phylum Chordata; class Mammalia; order Chiroptera; family Vespertilionidae; genus Eptesicus; species Eptesicus fuscus. The sequence goes on from NC_072473.1 coordinate 109,145,217, forward strand.
TTCAAGTGACTAATGCTTGAGGCAATTATACAAGCATAAAGAACTCTACAGATATTTCCTGTGCTGTCTAATGCTTACTACTTTGTTGGTGCCTAATCATAGTTAAGTTTGATGTGGCAGCAAAACAAAGGTCTCCCTCCTCTCTAATAAAGTAGCTCAGTAAAAGAGGGGATTAAAGCTTATTTGTTATAATCCTTAACACCACCAAACCTCTGCTTTAATAATACAAGTTTATTGTCTCTAGTGGTTCACTGGTGCTATACCAAAGGTGGCTAGTATGCAGACAGTTATTGCAGTTTCCACTTTTAATGGGCATGTGTGGAGAGGCTGTTTCACTTAGGGGTAGGCTACTCTGCCCATTAGGGTCTCAATTCCTTCATCTAAAATCAGGGCTGACCTGGATTATTTTAGGGCCTCTTCCAGCTTCAAAATTTCTCATATGTCCTTGTTAAAGTCAGATGTCTCAAATAATTCTGAAACTGCTTTGCATTTAAGTCATTTGTTTCGAATTTGGGGGAAGGGGATAATTTAAATCATTAGTTACAGGCAAAATTAGTGTACATACATACACTATATATATGGCTTACTCATTTCTAAAGAATTACAGAAAGTTCAGTGGAAGCACAACCAGGTATATTTTCTGCCTTGGACTTAGAGAATAATTTATTATCCCATGGTTTTTCAAGGTCATCAGTATTGGTATTAATTTTCTCTAGTCAGAAGAATTCACGTGGCATAGGTTTAATTAGCCGAAACATATGTTGAGCCCAAACATATGTTGACTTGATAGTTGCATTTTTGGCAATCCTCAGCTCTATTAGCTATCAAACAAGGGATAAATAACAAAATGGGTGAAGCTACTGTATAAACTTTTAGCTGAAAAAATCCTTACTTATAAATCATAGCCCAGCTTTATTCTTTAGTAACTGAGGAAACAGAAGCCCAGGAAGGAGTTGTTTGAGGTTTTGATAAATTAACAATTAGGGACCGATAGATGAGTGTTGTGCTAAATGTTTGGAGGCAAGGAAGAGGTTCACATAACCCCAGACCTGGGAAGTGTGGCTGGGTCAGGAAGTACTTCCCAGGTGCAGTGTCAGGGGAGGTAGCCTGGAGGGAGTTAAAGCAGGTAAGAAGGTCAATCAAGGGTCTTTTGGGGGCAGAGTTGTTTATGTAAAATGTGAGGGAAGGAAGAAATCAGATTGAGGGTCCTCCAAAGAATTATACTTGGTTCAGAATGTCTGGTGTTTGTGAAGGGATAGGTAGGTTAGTTAGGACCAGGTTATGGAACATTATTCCAACTGGAAAGGCAAGTCACTTAAGAGTTTCGAGCAGGAAAGTAACAAAACCCAAATTTTCCCATTTAATAAGATCACTCTGACAGCAATGTTAGCCTGAAGCTATCTAGGAGGCTATTTTAAGATGGGAGATGAGGATTCAATTCAGGACAGAGGCAGAGGGATAGAGGTATAAGCAGCTTTTGCTTACAAATATATGGGTAAATTTTAAACAATATTTCAAGGGGATGGTTTCCAAACTTCACAATGATTCTAATGTTCACCTGTAAGAATAGACAGGGAATAATGGTCAATAAAATAGTGAGAAAAGAGGAATCATGAAGTGGAACTTTTATGAATATATATTAAAATTATTCTAAAGCAGCATTTTAAAAGTGATTCCAGCACAAAAATAGATGCACTGGATGAAAGAAGGTGAAGGGATTAGCCAGAGAACATATTTGCATAACTCATAGACACAACAGTGTGGTATTGTCCAGAAGGAAGAGGGAGTGAAGGTGGAGGTGGGCAAAGGGGTGATAATGAGGATATCTGTAACAGTGTAAACAATAATCCTAATATGTAAAAACCCTGGGTCGAAACAACCAGTAACTACCGGAGGCTGACCAACCAAAATCAGTGCTGGCCCCGCCCCCAAGCAAGCGGTAAGGGACAATTAGGCAGGCAGGCAGAGTGATTAGGGGTGATCAGGTAGGAAGACCAGAGGTTAGGGGTGATCAGGTAGGCAGACCAGCGGTTAGGGGTGATCAGGTAGGCAGCCGGCCCCTCGCAGGGCTGGCCCTGCCCCCCAGCAAAGTAAGAGGGAGGCCCAGGTCAGCCAAGCCATTGCACCCCAGCCTATCGCCTGCAGAGGGAGGCCACTGGTGGCAGGGGAGGGGGGGCAGCGCTGCACAGATGGCAAGCAGTGGCAGCAGCAGGGGTCGGGCCAGCTGCCTGCAGTCCGGGAAAGGAAAGCCCTAATAGGCCCTGATCTCAGGCCAGGCCTAAGGACCCTACCTGAGGGGTCCCGGATTGTGAGAGGGTGCAGGCCAGGCTGAGGGACTGCCCCCGCCCCCAAGTGCATGAATTTTCATGCACTGGGCCTCTAGTAATAATAATAAAAAAATAGATACCTATTGCTGAGGTTTCTATTCTGTTCTATGGATCTAAGTATATATATAAGTATTTAGATGATTATTAAGGTGTCATTTCAAATTGGTAAAGAAAAGATAGATTAGTCAATAAAAGTTGCTGGAATAATTGGTTAACTATTTTGAAAAAACCTAAAACAATAAAATAACTAAACTCTCTCTCAGCTCATACATAAAATAAATTCCAGATGGATGGAGGATTGAATATAAAATAATGAAACTGCACATTATATTATTCTCTACACTTTCCTCTATATTTAAACTTTTCGTAACAAACAATTAAAACAAGAATTAAACTATAAAATACTAAAAGGAAAATAAGGTGAATACATGATTGAGAAAAGCTGTTTCAAGCATAACATTGACGACAGAAACCACTAAAAAAAAAAGATGAAATTGAACACATAAAAACTTCACATCAAAAACCATTTAAAATTAAAAAACAAAAGGCAAACTAAAAAATCATGGTATTTAGTATAGTATATAGGAACAGTAAGTTTCCTTCCTTTCTTCATTCCTTCCTTCCTGCCTTCTAAAAATGTTTATTGAGTATCTATTATGTGCCAGGCACCCTTTTAGTGCTAGGGAATCAGTATAAGCAAAAGTCCCTGCTCTCAATGATCTTACACTCTAGTGAGGAGAAATATAATAAACAAAATAAATATTTAGTATGTTAGATGGTAAGTGCTATGCCAAAAATAAAACAAGTGTATTTGTTTGCTAGGGCTGCTGTAACAAACTGGGTGGCTTAAAACAACAGAATTTTATTCACTTAGTTCTGGAGGGGAGGAGTACAAAATCAAGGTTTTGACAGGCCCCTCTGAAGGCTTTAGGGGATGATCCTTCCTTCTCTTTAGAGCATCTGGTGGTTGCTAGCAATCCTTGGCATTCCTTGGTTTGTAAATGCATCACTACAATCTCTGCCTCCATCATTACACAATACCCTTCCTGTGTGTTTCTATGTGTCTCTCTGTCTCTTCTCTGATAAGGACACCAATCATTGGGTTTAGGGCCTAGCCTAACGCAGTGTGATCTCATCTCAATGTGATTACATCTGCAAAGATACTATCATATATAATAAAAGCCGAATATGCAAATTGTCCCCTCAGGCAGTTGTTCAACTGGAAGTTTGACCATGAGACCGGGAGTTCGACCGCTCACTATGATGTGTGCTGACCACCAGGGGGCAGCGTGGAACATGGCAGGCATTGGTGGCGCAGCGCTGGCAGCGAGTGGCAGTGGAGGTGCTGCTGGCCCCGATGGGCCCTGACAAGAGCGGGACTGTGGTGGGATGGTGGAGCAGGTGAGTGGGCAGTGCCAGGCCAAGGTGAGTGTGAGTGGGGGCCCGATTACCCTGCTGATGGCCCTGCAGACAGCGGCCAGCGATGGCAGCAGGGGACAGGCCTGCTGCCTGGCTCCCTGGCACTGAGGGAGCTGGGGGGTGGGCCAGCCCCGATCGATCGCCCTGCAGGTGGGATGGTGGAGCAGGTGAGGTGGCGGCACTAGGTCAAGGCGGGGTGCCAGGCGGGGCTGCTGGGCTGTGAGGCTGGGGGCATGAGCTGGAGCCCAATCTCCGCAGGCCACCCTGAGGGACCCCACCCATGCACGAATTCGTTCACCAGGTCTCTAGTCTATATATATAAAAGCCTAAGCAACCATTTGACTGTTCAATCATTCAACCAGTAGCTATAATGCATACTGATCACCGGTGGGGGGCAGAAGCTCAATGCTCAGACATGGAAACACGGAACAGACTGATGAATATCAGAGGGAAGGAGTGAAGGGTGGGGTGGGAAGAGATTAACCAAAGATCTTATATGCACACTAGAGGCCTGGTGAAAGGATTCGTGCACTGGTGGGGTCCCTTGGCCTGGCCAGCAGGGATCAGGCCAAAACCCACTGTCCAATATCCCCCGAGGGATCCCAGATTGTGAGAGGGTGCAGGCCAGGCCGAGGGACCCAACGGGTGCATAAGTCTGTGCAGGCTTCTAGTTTTCAAATAAAGACATTTACAGATATATGGGTTAGGACTTGAACATAGCTTTTGAAGGGACACAATTCTACCCAGTATAGCAAGATAGGGAAATAGCACTGAATTGGTTGCTATATTAAAATACAATGATTAGGGGAATTCTCATTGTTGAGGTGACAATTTAGTAGAGAGGAAGAGGTCAAGAGGCAATGAGCTATGTGGATATCAAAAAAAGAGCACAGTAATTATTCTTTCTTAAATTCTTTATTGAGTAAAGTATTACTTATGTCTCCTTTCCCCCCCATTGACCTCTCCCTGGCCACTCCCACCCCCCAGCACACGCCCTCACCCTCCTAGTGTCTGTATCCATTGGTTATGCTTATATGCATGCATACAAGTCTTTTGGTTGATCTCTTATCCCCCCCCCCATGCCTTCCCTTTGAGGTTTGATGGCCTATTCGATGCGTCTCTGTCTCTGTACAGTAATTATTCTTAATCTACAAAAATCACATAACAGCAGCTAACATTTATTGAGCACTTTCTATGTTTCAGACAGTGCAATAATAAATGCTATACATGCATTAACTTATAATTTTCACAATCTTATAAACTAGTAATATTCTATAAGGTAAATCTATTATTATTTCTATTTTATTTTATTTTATATTATTTTATTTTATTTTAATCTTTATTGTTGAGATTATTACAGGGGTCCCTCTTTTTTCCCCTATAGCTCCCCTCCACCTGGTTCCCACTCTGCCCCAGGTCCTTGCCACCCTATTGTCTGTGTCCATAGGTAATGCATACGGTATATGTATATAAGATCTTTGGCTAATCTCTTCCCGCACCGCGCCCCCGCCCCTACACCCCCTTTCCTCTGAGAATCATCAGTCGGTTCCATTTCCATGCCTCTGATTCTATTCCATTCACCAGTTTATTCTTTTAAGCAGATTTTTCATTCGTTTGCTTTTTAGATTCAATTGTTGATAGATATGTATTTGTTGCCACTTTGTTGTTCATATATTTTTTTAATCTTTACCTTTTCTTCTTTTTCCTCTTCTTAAAGAATACCCTTCAGCATTTCATATAATACTGGTTTGGTGGTGATGAACTTCTTCAACTTTTTCTTGTCTGTGAAGCTCTTTATCTCGCCTTCAATTCTAAATGATAGCTTTGCTGGGTAGAGTAATCTTGGTTGTAGGTTTTTGCTATTCATCACTTTGAATATTTCTTGCCACTCCCTTCTGGCCTGCATAGTTTCTGTTGAGAAATCAGCTGACAGTTGTATGGGCACTCCCTTGTAGGTAACTAGCTGCTTTTTTTTTGCTGCTTTTAAGATTCTCTCTTTGTCTTTAACCCTTAGCATTTTAATTATGATGTGTCTTGGTGTGGTCCTTTTTGGGTTCCTCTTGTTTGGGATTCTCTGTGCTTCATGGACTTGTAAGTCTATTTCTTTCATCAGGTAGGGGAAGTTTTCTGTCATTATTTCTACAAATAGGTTTTCAATATCTTGCTCTCTCTCTTCTTCTGTCACCCCCATAATTTGGATGTGGGTACACTTGAAGTTGTCCCAGAGGCTCCTTACACTATCTTCATATTTTTTTTATTCCTTTTTCTTTTTGTTCTTCCAGTTAGGTATTTTTTGCTTCCTCATATTTCAAATCATTGATTTGATTCTTGGGATCCTCTAGTCTACTGTTGAATCCCTGTTTATTATTCTTTATTTCCATCAGTGTATGCTTACTTTCTGACTGGTCCTTTTCCATTTTTTTTTTTTTTTTTGTGTGTGTGTGTGGCATTCTCACTAAGATCCTTGAAAGTCTCACCAAGTCCCTTGGAGGTTTCTAGATGATTCTTGAGTAACTTATAACCTTGGTTGTGAAGTCTATATCCAGTAGTTTGCTTTCTTCCATTTCTTTCATTTGTGACGTTTCTTTGTCTCTGAATTTTGGCTGCTTCCTGGTGTTTGTTTCTATGTATTGGGTAGAGCTGCTAAGTCTCCTTGAGTTGATAGACTGGCCTCACCCAATTGGCTGTGAGGACCAGCTGCTACTACAGTGGGAGATCTGCTAGGCAGGAGACATCTCTATTGAGTAGGACTTGCTTCAGTGGGGCTTTGGTGATCACTGAGTCTGCCCCTTGAGTATGTCACTTATGGATGTATAGAGTTGTAATCTGCTATGGTCTGACACTGACCACTGGGTACACTGGCTCTTGGGTCTCCAGGGAGGTGCAAAGTCAGCCACTGCCTGGGGCCATCCAGCAGGAGCTACAGAGAGATCTTCAGATTCTTCCTCTTTGTATCATGTTTGGAAGTGCCCAGACGAGGCCCAGCTGTGAAATAAGGCAGGCTGGTGCTGGTGCCAGGTCTTGGGCCTTTTATAGATAGGTTTGGGGCTCCCTGACCCAGTTGCAGCTTCTTTGGCAGGTTTTTAGCCTGAGATAGGACAGGCCATTCAGATGCAAAAGTCATTGCCCACAGCTTGGGTGGAGTTTTAAATTGGGTGGGGCAGGGTCCCAGGGAATCACCAGGGCAGAGCAAACAGAAATGGCTGCCAGTCAGCCTTGCAACCAGGAGGTCCCAGCATGGGAACAATGACTACTGTGAGCACCTCTGTCCGGAAGAAAGTAACCCTCAAGTTCCTGCCCCAAGACAGTCCAGTTTCTCCTTGTATGTGTCTGGGTCCCCCAGAGCCTTGTCTGGCAGTGGAGCTCAGAGGAAGCAGGAGCTTGTAAGTTCAGTTCATGGTGCTGGCCTTTTAAGAGGAGCAACTGGGTTTCGAGCAGCCTGTGTGTCACTCAACCCCAGTTCACACTGTTTTTTACAGACCGTAGTTCTTAGTGCCCTTAGAGACTTCTTTTCCCAGCTCTGGGACCTGGGCTGGGCATCTGGTGTGGGGCTGGGACCCCTTGCTCCACTGGGAGGCCTCTGCAGAGGCGATCTCCCTCTTGATTAAAAAAGCGACACACGTGGGTGCTGGACCAGCCTGTTCAACACCTCTGCACCTCCTACCAGTCTCCGTATGCTTTTTTCTTTGTTTCTCTAGTTGTAGTACTTTAATTCAGCCAGCTTTCCAGCAGTTCTGGATGATGGTTGTTCTGTATTTTAGTTGTAATTTTGATGTGGTTATGGGAGGCAGCGTCTACAGGCATTTGCCTATGCCACCATCTTGGTTCTCGGTTATTTCCATTTTAGAGATGAAAAAACTGAAGCTTAGAAAGATCAAGTAATTTTCCAAGTTTGCACATATAGTAACCCAAGAATCAAGTACATATTCTCTATCTCCAGAGTCAAAGCCAATACATTATTCAGTGTCAATTAGTAAAACTGATACTTTCTTTTCATATGTCAACTTTACCATGCTTAAAAAGATTGTGGATAAGAGTACATACTGTAGAACTCCATTTATATCTCATTCGAGAATAGATTAAACTAATCTGGTAGAAAAAAATTACAACAGTGATTGCCTCTTGGGAAGGTAGGAGTATACCAACTGTGAAGGGGCATGGGAGAACTTTCTGGGGTGATGAAAATGTTCTGTACATTAATAGGCATTTGGGTTACATGGGGTATGTGCATTTGTCAAAATTCATCAAAGGATACACAGGATTCATGCATTTCACTATATATTAATTTTACTTAAAAAAAACACAAACTAAATATTTTTTTATTTCAAGAAAAACTATTTTAAATATAATAATGTTACATACAATAAATCTTAATATTTCAAGAAAAACGATCTTAAATATAATAGTGTTACATGCAATAAACATTAATATCTCAAGGATAAAAGAATTTTTAAAATATTTTTATTGATTTTTTACAGAGAGGAAGGGAGAGAGAGGGATAGAGGGTTAGAAACATCGATGAGAGAGAAACATCGATTCAGCTGCCTCCTGCAAACTCCCTACTGGGGATGTACCCGCAACCAAGGTACATGCCCTTGACCAGAATTGAATCTGGGACCCTTAAGTCCGCAGTCTGATGCTCTATCCACTGAGCCAAACTGGTTAGGGCTAAAATAAAAGAATTTTAAGTATAATAATATTACCCAAACTGTACTAACGTAGTATGATATCACAAAAGTTGTAGGAAATATTAAAAAACTGCAAATAACAGTATTAATTCTATTATATTCTAGAATATTTCCCCCCTCTGGCTTTATTTTTGTTAGTTTATGCTGTTCATTATATTCCACAAATGAGTGAGATCATATGATATTTATATTTCTCCGACTGGCTTATTTCACTTAGCATGATGCTCTCCAGGTCCATCCATGCTGTTGCAAATGGTAAGCGTTCCTTCTTTTTTACTGCAGCATAATGTTCCATTGTGTAGATGTAAAACAGTTTTCCAATCCACTCATCTGCTGATGGGAAGTTAGGCTATTTCTAAATCTTAGCTATTATAAATTGTGCTGCTATGAACATAAGGGTACATATATCCTTTCTATTGGTGTTTCTGATTTCTTGGGATATGTTCCTAGAAGTGGGATTATTGGGTCAAATGGGAAGTCCATTTTTAATTTTTTCGAGGAAACTCCATACTGTTTTCCACAGTGGTTGCACCAATCTACATTCCCTCCAGCAGTGCATGAGGGTTCCTTTTTCTCCGCATTCTTGCCAGCTCTTGCTGTTTGTTGATTTGTTGAAGGTAGCCATTCTGACAGGTGTGAGATCATACCTCATTGTCGTTTTGATTTGCATCTCTCGGACGATTAGTGACTTTGAGCATGTTTTCATATGTCTCTTGGCTTTTTGAATGTTCTCTTTTGAAAAGTGTCTGTTTAGATCCTTTGCCCATTTTTTGATTGGATTGTTTATCTTCCTTTTGTTAAGTTGTATGAGTTCCCTGTAAATTTTGGAGATTACTAGTAAAACCTTATTGGAGATAACAATGGCAAATATGTTCTCCCATGCAGTGGGCTTTCTTGTTTTGTTGATGGTTTCTTTTGCTGTGCAGAAGCTTTTTATTTTTATGTCGTCCCATTTGTTTATTTTCTCTGTAGTTTCCATTGCCCTAGGAGCTGTATCAGTAAAGATATTGCTACATTCTTCTAAGATTTTTATGGTTTTCCGTCTTATGTTTAAGTCCTTTAGCCATTTTGAGTTTGTTTTTGTGTACGGTGCAAGTTGGTGATCCAGTTTCATTTTTCTGCATGTATCTGACCAAATTTCCCAGCAACATTTATTGAAGAGACTGTCTTGACTCCATTGTATGCTCTTGCCTCCTTTGTCAAATATTAATTGAGCATAATGGCTTGGGTCCATTTCTGGGTTCTCTGTTCTGTTCCATTGGTTTATATGTCTGTTCTTGTGCCAATACCAGGCAGTTTTGAGAACATGGCTTTGTCATACAGATTGATATCTGGTATTGTGATCCCTCCAACTTTGTTCTTCTTTCTCAGGCTTGCTGCAGGTATTCAGGGTCTTTTTTTTTATTTCAGATGAATTTTTGGAGAGTATGTTCTAGGTCTGTGAAATATTCTGTTGGTATCTTAATCGGGATAGCATTGAATCTATAGATTGATTTGGGTAGTGTGGACATTTTAATGATGTTGATTCTACCAATCCATGAACACAGTATGCTCTTCCATCTCTTTATGTCTTCCTCTATCTCTTTTTTCAAAGTCCTGTAGTTTTCTAAGTATAGGTCTTTTACCTCCTTAGTTAAGTTTGTTCCTAGGTATCTTAATTTGTTCGGTGCAATGGAATTTTTTTTTTTTTTTAGTTTCTCTTTCTGTGAGTTTATTATCCTACCTTATAATAGAGAAATATGCAAATTGACCGCACCTCCGCTATGCCCATGATTGGGCCTGCGAGAGGCTGGGGGCGGGACTCCGGGTGGCCTATCCTGCCGTTGAGAAGACCAAGATGGCGGCGCCCAATCCTCTTAGTTCCGGGGGTCCCCGGCGGCGATCGCCACCCGCGGGGGCGTGGCCGGCCCCAGCAAGGTGCTCCCGGGGGTCCCCGGAGGCGATCGCCACCCTGGGGTTGCGTGGCCGGCCCCAGCCAGGCGCTCCCGGGGGTCCCGGGCGGCGATCGCCACCCTGGGTTGCGTGGCCGGGCCCAGCCAGGCGCTCCCAGTGGTCCCCGGTGGGATCGCCACCCGGGGGGGCGTGGCCGGGCCCAGCCAGGCGCTCCCGGGGGTCCGGGGTGGCGATCGCCACCCCGGGGTTGCGTGGCGGGCCCCAACCAGTGGCCGGGCCCAGCCAGGCGATCCCGGGGGTCCCGGGCGGCGGTCGCCACCCTGGGGTTGCATGGCCGGGCCCAGCCAGGCGCTCCCGGGGGTCCCGGGCGGCGATCGCCACCCTGGGGTTGTGTGGCCGGGCCCAGCCAGGCGCTCCCGGGGGTCCCCGGGCAGATTGCCACCCTGGGGTTGTGTGGCCGGCCCAGCCAGCCTTTCCCCGGGTGTCCCCGGGGAGATCCCACCCTGGGGGGGGGCGTGGCAGGACTCGCCCAGCCCCTCCCAGGATCCCTGCAAACATTGCAGGCATGTGGTTGCTGAGACCCAGACCAGGCCTCTGGCCACAGATTCATAGCTTTGCGGAGACCTAGGGCAGGGATCTGCCTCATCTGCAGAGAGACAGAGGTTCTGCAGTGCCCCCAAGACGTGGGTGGGCCCAGCCAGGGATCAAGGGGCATGGAAGGACTCCTGGCAGAGGGGCAAGGACCCTCACCCCTGAGGCGGGGGTTGAGGGGTGGAGCCACCTCAGTGAAGGGGTGCTGCACTGCAGGGTACTGGACTGACTGACATGATTCAGAGAAGCTCCCAGTGCTAATGGGCCTCGCTCAGGCGGCCTTCACACTTCAGAGGCAGTGACTACTGCTCCTGCCTTCACCCAAAAGCAAGCTTGCTACACCCTGCCCCATAGCAGAGCATGCCTCGGCAGTGAGTGGGAAGCCTTCCACCTGCTTCAGAGAAGGGGGGGCAGTAAAGAATGGGGGAGAGGAAAGAATGTGGGGCATCCGCAATGAAGAGGTGCTTGAGAAAGAGGCTCAGAAGCCTGACTGGAAGGTTTGTTCTGTTTGCTGGGCCGCTGCCCCTTAGGAAGCGCAAAGAGCATGGCTCTGAGGGCTTCCTGTGTGCTCTGAGGGCTTCCTGAGTCAAGTTCCACAGCCAACTGGAATTGGCCTCAGTTTCCTGGTCTGTAAAATGGATGAAGCGTGTCCCAGTGCCTTCACTGAGCTTTGATGGCCAATTGAGATACTATATAAAGAAAATGAGGGAAGAAGTGAGAAAGAAAAGGAAGGACAAAAAACACAAAAGAAAGATTGAAAGGAACCTGTAAACCCATTGTCACTAAAATAGGGAATATAGTCAGTAGTGTTGTAATGATGGTATGATGCCAGGTGGGTACTAGAAATATCGGGGAACACTTTGTAAAGTATATGATTGTCTAACCACTATTCTGTAACTAATATAAAACCTGAAACCAATACAAAATAATGTTGAATGTAAAGAAATGAAAATTGGAGTGAAATTTTTATAAATTTCAAAGTTTAAATAAAAGCTGTAAAGGAAGGAAGGGGAGAATAAAAAGTGTTTTTCATTTTGCCACTTCATTAAAAAGACAGTTGTCTTTATATGGTGCTTTTATACTTTTCTAAGTCATTATCTCATTTTAATTTCCGGGCAACTTAAAGACAAGATAAGTATTCCCTCCACTATTCAAAGAAAGGAAATCTTGGTGTCTGGTCCTAATGATTCAATCGTCAAGCCCTTATTGTAAAGCAGGGTTAGTAAAATTTTCTGTGCAGGGTCATATCTATACTAATAAAAGCCTTGGTGGTGATCAGGCCAGCAGGGGAGGGTATTTGGGGGCAATCAGGCCCACAGAAGAGCAGTTAGGGGGCAATCAGGCAGGTAGGTGAGCGGTTAGGAGCCAGCAATCCCGGATTGTGAGAACGATGTCCAACTGCAGGATTAGGCCCGATTCCAGGAATCGGGCCTAAACCTGCAGTTGGACATCCCCCAAGGGGTCCCATATTAGAGAGGGTGCAAGCTGGGCTGAGGGACACCCTCCCCAGTGCACAAATTTCGTGCACCGGGCCTCTAGTCCTATATAATAAAAAGGGAATATGCAAATTGACCATCACTCCATCACAAAGATGGCTGCACCCACAGCTGAAGCCAAGTTCCCGTAAGTAGCCTTAACGAGCAATCAGCAAGGAACTGAGGCTATACCCACCCCCGCCCCGCTGTGGGACTTGATAGGGGACCTTAGACTGTGTCCCCCACCCAGCAGGGCTTGACAGGGGACCTCAATGTGCGCTTCCCATCCTGATGCTGGGTTAGGGGACCTCAGGCTGTTCCCCCCGCCCCAGCGCCAGGCTGGGGGACCTCAGACCGCACCCCCCACCCCAGCACCAGGCCAGGGTACCTGAGGCTGCACTCTCCTGCCCAGCGGAGCTTGAGGGGGGCCCTGAGGCTGCACCCCCCTCCCAGTGCTGGGCCGGAGGACCTGAGGCTGCGCCCCCCTGCCTGGCGGGGCTTGACGGGGGACCTGAGGCCATGTACCCCACCCAGCGGGGCTTGACAGGGGATTTCAGGCCATGTCCCCCTCCTGGTGGGTCTTGATGGAGGACCTCAAGGCACGTCCTCTGCCCCAAGCTGGGCTGGGGGACCTCAGGCCATGCCCCCCATCCTGGCGCCGGGCCAGGGGACATGAGGCTATGCCCCCTGCCCAGCAGGGCTTGAACAAGGGTGGGACTGGCCTGGTCTGGATCTAGCCCAATGGGGGTAGGGGGGTCAGCTGGGTCTGGGTCTCATGCAATTTTGAGGTGCATGTGGGTGGTCGGGGACTTGACTCTGGGTCCTGTGGTGAGCCCCAGACTCTGACAGGAGGAAGGTTTTCATATACATTTTACTAATTTTCTTTCATCTCTGACACTTCTATTATAGAGAAAGGGCAAATAGCAATATTAAATTATTTCCTCTAATTAATCCCCTTTTAATGTGCACAAATTTCGTTCACCAGGTCACTAGTTGGTGTATAAAAAGCCCTATATTTCTTGGAATTAATTTTGTATCCTGCTACACTGTCAAATTCATTTATTAAGTCCAGTAGTTTCTTGGAACATTTGGGGTTTTCTATATACAATATCATGTCATCTGTGAATAATGACAATTTTACTTCTTTTCCAATTTGAATGTCTTTTATTTGTTCTTCTTGTCTGATCACTATGGCTAGCACTTCCAGTACTAGGTTGAACAGGAGTGGTGAAAGTGGGCATCCCTGTCTTATTCCTGTTCTTAGGGGAAATGGTTCTAGTTTTTGCCCACTGAGTATGATGTTGGCTGTAGGTTTGTCATATATGGCATTTATCATGTTGAGATATGCTCCCTCTATTCCAACTTTGCTGAGAGTTTTTATCAAGAATGGGTGTTGGATTTTATCGAATTCTTTTTCTGCATCTATTGATATGATCATGTGATTTTTGTCTTGCAATTTGTCTATGTGATGCATCACATTTATTGATTTATGTATATTCCAGCCTTGCATTCCTGGAATAAATCCCACTTGGTCATGGTGTACGATCTTTTTAATATATTGCTGGATGTGATTTGCTAATATTTTGTTGAGGATTTTAGCATCTATATTCATTAAGGCTATTGGCCTACAATTCTCTTTCTTTGTAGTATCTTTATCTGGTTTTGGAATTAGGATAATGCTGGCCTCATAAAAAGAGTTTGGAATTGTTCCTTCCTCTTGAATTTTCTGAAGTATTTTGAGGAGTATAGGTGTTACTTTTTCTTTGAATGTTTGGAAAAACTCCCCTGTGAAGCAAACCAGACCTGGGCTTTTATTTGGTGGGAGTTTTTTGATTGCTGCTTCTATTTCATCAGTTGTTATTGGCCTATTCAGGTTTTTGGATTCTTCCTGATTCAGGTTTGAGAAATTGTTTTTTTCTAGGAATTTGTCTATTTCATCCACGTTGTCCAGCTTGTTAGCATATAGTTGTTCATAGTATTTTCTTATAATCCTTTGTATTTCTGTGGTGTCTGTGGTTACTTCTCCATTTCCGTTTCTGATTTTACTTATTTGGGTCCTCTCTATTTGTTTCTTGAATAGTCTGGCTATTGTTTATCCTTTCAAAGAACCAGCTCTTGTTTTCATTGATTTTTTTGAGTTGTTTTTTAAGTCTCTATGTTATTTTTTTCTGCTCTAATCTTTATTATTTCCTTCCTTCTACTTATTCTGGGCTTTTCTTGTTGTTCTCTTTCTAGTTCTTTAAGTTGTAGGGTTAAATAGTTTATTGGTGCTTTTTCTTTTTTCTTTTCTTTCTTTTTTTTCTTTCTTTCTTTCTTTCTTTCTTTCTTTCTTTCTTTCTTTCTCTCTTTCTTTTTTTTTTTTTGAGGCATACTTGTAGTGCTATGAACTTCCCTCTCAGGACTGCTTTTGCAGTGTCCCAGAGATTTTGTTTTTTTGTGTGTTCATTTTCATTTGTTCCCAGGAAGTTTTTTTATTTCTTTCTTGATCTTGTTGGTAACCCCTTCATTGTTTAATAATATGCTATTGAGCCTCCGTGTATTTGAATGTTTTTGGGTGTTTTTACTGTAGTTGATTTCTAATTTCATTCCACTGTGATCTGAAAAGATCCTTGATATGATTTCAATCTTCTTGAACTTGTAAAGACTTGTTTTGTGTCCTAACATTCTATCTAATAAAAGAGTAATAGGCAAATTAACCATCACTCCATGACAAAATGGCGGCGCCCATAGACACAAGATGGAGGCACCGAGTCCTCTCCAGCCTGCAGGAGTCCCCCAGTCCCAGGGAAGACTGCCGCTCAGAGTAGGCAGCGAGCAGCCCAGCCTGTTGGCCTAGGAGGCGGCTTTGCCCTCTGGCCAGATCCTCTCCTAGCCCTGAACCTGGCCATGGGTCTGGGAGGCGCCCTTGCACAGCTGCCATGATCAGCTGCCCACCCTGACCCAGGACATGGGTCTGGGAGGCACTTGCACATGGCCGCCATGATCAGCCCTCCGTGACCTGAGCCGTGGGTCTGGGAGGCGTCTGTGCATGGTCAGCATGATCAGCTGCCCTCCGCAACCCAGGCTGTGGGTCTGGGAGGCGCCAGTACTGGGCCGGCGCCATCAGCTTCCCGCGGATGCCTGGGCTGTGGGTCTGGGAGGTGCTTGCACATGGCTGCCTCGATCAGGTGCCCTCTGCGACCTGGGCCGTGGGTCTGGGAGGTGCCTGTGAAAGGCATGCACAATTAGCTGCCTGCCGAGGCCCCGGCCATGGGTCTGGGAGGTGCCAGTACTGGGCCGGCAAGATCAGCTGCCCACAGCGGCCCGGGCATTGGGCCTGCGAGGTGCCTGTGCAGGGCTGGTGCCATCTGCTGCCTGTCCCAGCCTGGGCTGTGGGCCTGGGAGACCCAGGAGCTGCCTATACACCTCCCTCCCCACCCCCCACCCTGCCCCCTCTGAGATCAGCTCCCATCTGCAGCTGGGGGGTGTAGGCCTGGGAGGCAGCCATGCCCCCCAGAGCTATTGCCTCCAAGAGGCACCCTGGGGTGTCAGGCTGCACCCCCAGGGAGTGATCCCCCCCCCACACTATAGCCTTGGAAGTTCCCTTGCCGCCAGCCAAGTGATTGGAGATGGGCGGTGATATCTGGGCAATGCTGCCCAGCAAACCTCTCCCATTTGGTAGAAACTTCTGACCAGGTTAGGGAAGTAAATGGGTTTTGTTTAAAATCTTTAGAAACCACATGGAAATGTCTGAGGTAGGGTTTCACATCAGAAGTAACTTACAACTAATTTCTGAAGGCAAACCTGGACATTGCAGTTACATTACTGGAGAGTACCCCGAGGTCCGGAGGTTGGCTCTGCAGCAGCGGTGCAGAGTGCTCCCCACCCTGGTTCCTCAGCACCTTGGGCAGGGCTTGAGCCCACCCAGGAAGGCCTTTTCCCCTACAGTTTTCACCAAGGCAGGGAGGTTTTGTAGACATGAATAAGAAGTGCCCATGCACAAGTCCTGAAGATGCTGGGGCCGGAAGAAATGACAATCAAACCGGGCAAAGAGCAAAACCAGAAACACCACCGATCCCATCATAGATCATCTTTTTCTTCAGATGACTGTGTGTTTCCCTCTTCTTTGTCTTCTGGAAGCAAGACAGATTCAAGTACTGACAATTCTACCAATGGAAAAGTTACGAGAAAGAGAGGACAGAAAAGGAATAAAAGGAAAACAGAAAGAAAGGACAAAAGTTGAAACATCAAGAAAAAGAAAGAAAGAAAAAAGGAAGAAACAACCACATCATATCACCTTTCTAAGGTCTCATGAAATTCCTGTTTAAGTTTATTTTATGACACTTTTAGTTTGGGTTTACATTTTTACTGGTTTGTGAAGACCATGGCAGGTACACTGTCCAATATGTTAAAGAAAAAACCCTATCTACTAAAGAGGTAATATGGAGGGGAGAGCATTTGGGGGTGACCGGGCTGTCAGGGGAAGGCAGTTGGGGGCGACTGGGACGGCAGGGGAACAGTTAGGCATTGATCATGCTGGCAGGAGAGTGGTTAGGGGGTGATCAGGCTGGCAGGCAGAAGCGGTTAGGGGCAATCAGGAAGGCAGGCAGGCAAGCAGTTCGGAGCCAGCAATCCTGGATTGTGAGAGGGATGTCTGACTGCTCGTTTAGGGATCGGGCCTAAACGGGCAGTCGGGCATCCCTTGAGGGGTCCCAGATTGGAGAGGGTGCAGGCTGGGCTGAGGGACACCCCACCCCTGTGCACTAATTTCGTGCACCAGGCCTCTAGTGTAGTCTATATTTGTGAATGATCAATGTGCACTTGAGAAGAATGTGAATTCTGCTGCGTTGGGGTGAAATGTTCTATAAATGTCTATTAAATCCATCTGATTCAGTGTCCGTTAGAGTCTCTGTTTTCTTGTTAAGTTTTTTTCTGGAAGATCTATTCCAGGGAAGTCAGATGGGTGTGAAAGTCCCCTACTATGACTGTATTGTTGTCAATCTCTCTGATAAAGTCCTTTAGAAATTTTTTAAAATATATTTAGGTGCACTTATATTCAGTGCATAAATGTTTACCAGGGTTATATCCTCTTGTTGGGTCCATCCCTTTAGTATTATGTAGTGACCTTTGTTGTCTCTTGTGATGGCCTTCATTTTAAAATCTATTTTGTTGTATATGAGCATTGCTACTCCAGCTTTTTTTTTTTCCATTTGCATGGAAAATTTTTTCCCACCCCGTCACTTTCATCCTGTCTGTGTCTTTTGTTTTAAGGTGGGTCTCTTGTAGACAGCATATAGTTGAGTCATGTTTTTGTATCCATTCAGCTACCCAACACTTTTTCATTGGAGTGTTTAATCCATTTACATTTAGGGTTATTATTGAGAGGTACTTATTTGTAGCCATTTTAATTCTGTATGGCTAGGTTTCTCTGTTTCTTCTTCTCAGCAATCCCTTACAGCAATCCCTTTAGCATTTCTTGTAATACTGGCTTGATGGTGATGAATTCCTTTAGCCTTTTTTTTTTGTTGTCTGGGAAGCTCTTTATTTGACCATCTATTTTGAATGATAGCCTTGCTGGATATAGTAATCTTGGTCTCAGAACCTTGCTTTCTATTACCTTAAGTACTTCATGCCATTCCCTTCTGGCCTGTAGAGTTTCTGATGAAAAATCAGGTGTCAGCCTTATGGGAACGCCTTTGTAGGTAACAGTTTTCTTTTCTCTTGCTGCCTTTAATATTCTTTGTCTTTAATTTTTGGCATTTTAATTATGATGTGTCTGGGCATGGGTCTGTTTGGGTTGTTCTTGTTTGGGGTTCTCTGTACCTCCTGAATTTGGGTGACTTTTTCCTTTACCAGGTTAGGGAAGTTTTCTACCATTATTTCTTCAAACACCTTCTCTATTCCTTTCTCCATTTCTGCCTCTTCTGGCACACCTACTATTCTAATATTGTTATGTTTCACATTGTCCCACAGCTCCCTTAAGCTGTCCTCCTGTTTTTTAATTGTTTTTTTTTTTGGGGGGGGGGTTCTCTAATTGAGTGATATTTTCAACTCTGTCTTCTAATTCACTGATTGGATCCTCAGCTTCCCCTAATCTGCTGTGTATTCCTTACAATGTGTTATTTATTTGTGTTATGTCATTCTTTATCTCAGACTTTTCTTTTTTTATAGTTACTATATCTTTTTTCGTACTCTTGAGCATTTTTAACATCATTACTCTGAACTCTGTTTCAGATAAATTTCTTATCTCTGCTTCATTTATCTCTTCTTCTGGAAAATTCTCTAGTTCTTTCATTTGGGGCTTGTTTCTTTGTTTCCTCATTTTGGTTGTCTGTTTAGGTTTGTGACTATGTATTAGGTAGATCCTATACACCTCTCAGTCTCTAGTGTAGGATAGTGTTAAAGGCTGATTCTAATTGATTGTATCAGGTAAAGACTCAAAGCCGCCAGAGACCACCTCTGTCTACAGACTAATAGAATTCTGACTTGTATTGACCCCAGGCAATTGTCCTCAGGTGTAGCCAGAGTTTTTTCAACAGGGTGGGGCAGTTGTTTCTGCCTGGAGGCTAATTGTTACTTTTAATCTCTTAAGTGGCCTCAGGGCAAGGTGTTTTCCAATAGGGTGTGTTGACTGCCTTCCCCCCAGGCAAAGCAAATGTCTATGTGGGAAAGATGTCCTCTGCTGTGTGAGGGAATGACTCGACCCAGGAAACTTGGGGTGTCTGCCTTCTGAGCTCTATCCCCCGCCCCCCCCCCCGAGTCCCCAGTCCTGGGTTCTGCTCTCACAGCTACAGTCCACTTCACCCTCCCCCTGCCAGAGCACAAGGTAGGTGGCTCCACAGGGAATTTTTGTGCATTGGTCCTTCAAGAGGATGCCCAAACTTTCAGCTGCCACTTCCTGGCAGACAGCACCCCACTGCTTTTCACAGCTAGAAGTTATGTGGGTACCCTCCTCAGTTTGGTGCTCTCTGCTGGGGAGCTCAGCTATGGGATTAAATCCCAGAGTTCTCAGTGGAACCCTCCCCCGCCCCCCACACACACAGCCGAAATATCTCTCTGGGACTTCAGTTGCTGTCTGTGGGTGCCTGGCCAGCCCTCTCATGCTTCCACCCCTCCTACCAATCTCTATGCGGTCTCCACCTTAGGTCCTTGGGTATCAGGGTTCTCTCCTGTGAGTTTTCCATTGATTATTCAGGAAGTCTTTCCATATTTCAGTTGTAATTCCAGCTTGTTCCTTGGAGCATCCACCTACTCTGCTGCCATTTGTAATCTCCCTAAATGTAGTTGTTTTTAATTCCCACCTTTAGATACAGAAACTGAGGCTCAAGGTTTGTCCAGCATTGACATTCTGAAGCCCAAGTTCTTGGCCATTGTTCTTAACCTTGTAAGCTGTAATTTCCTCATCTGTAAAATGGGGATAATCCACAAATTAAATATTGAACTCTGGTTAATGTTAAGCATGCTAAAGCATTTAGGGATAAAATGAACTGGTTCTACAACTTACTTTGAAATGCATAAAAACAAAGATGGACAGATGGATAGATATGTGCTAAAATCAATATAGCAAACTGTTAACAATAGTAGAACGTAAGTGACAGGGATGTGTGTGTGTTAACTGTACAATTCTTTTAGCTTTTCTTTTTGTTTTAGAATTTCTATAATAAAATATTGAGATAAAACATGATTGGAAAAGAGAAGAATATAGATAATTATAATAATGAGTAATATTTACTGAGTGCTTACATTGTGCTAGTGCTTCACATGCAATATTTTTAAATACAACAACCATGAGGTAAGAAATTCTGTTATCTCAATCTCACAGATGAAGAAACTAAAGCCCCTAGAAGTTATGTAACTTGCCCAAGGTGATACAGCCCACAACTAGCTGAGCCAGGCTATGAATCTAGCCTGATTCTAGTGTCAAGGCTATATAAGGAATCAGATAGTAAGTGGGATAATCTTGCTGAAAGTTCATCTAATTAGAAAGTGGTAGCACTTGAACTAAGCTAATTCCAAAGCCCACACCCTTTATTCCTACTTCTTGTAGTCTTTCTGGAATAACTTCCAAATTTCTGGCAAACACAACTTAGATACAGAGAAAGAGCAGGTGGTGTTGGTAGGTAGAGGTTGTGGTAAGTGATGCTGGATGGTGGAGGTGATGAAGATGATGGGCTTGCTTTTGTACATGCAGATTGGAGAGGTCATTGGGACATCCTGAGAGAGATGGGTATAGTAGATACTAGAGCCAAAGACACAGCTCTGGTTATGGATGGCCATTGAAGCCTTACCAATGTGAATAGCAGAGTGTTTAGAACGGAACCTCATTTAAAGAGCTAATGAATAAAGAGTATTCAGCCAAGCTGAGGGAAGATGAAAATGCAGAAGAAAGTGATGTCACAGAGCTATACATTTGTTGAGTATCCCAATTTCATGTCACTTTCACGTGAGAATATCTGGTCTTGTGTTTGAAGATACCTGAATATTTCTATAGCTAAAAAGCCTTATGTAATCTATCTACTATAGGAAACTATGAAAAAAATCTCATGTCTTTAACAAGACATATGAAAAGCAAGTTCACTTTGGGAACCATAAAATTGTTTCTGTTCATAGTGAAGTGGAAGCTCTTCCATATTATTCCAGTAATTTGTCTTGTTCTCCAAGAATTTTTCTAGCCATAGTTTATGTTTATTATATAACAGAACATTTCCAATGTTTTAGGAGAATCAAGTTGCCAAATTGCATCTGTTTTACAGTTACTCCTATTCTTTTGTTTCTTTGAGTGATTTAGGTAATTGTGCTTAAAAGGACAATCCTGCCTGGCTGGTGTTGCTCAGTGGTTAAGCATTGACCCATGAATCAAGAGGTCACCATTTGGATTCCTTGTCAGGGCACATGCCCGTGTCACTGGCTGGATCCCTGGTAAGGGATGTGCAGGAGGCAGCCGATCAATGTTTCTCTGTCATCAATGTTTCTACCTATCCCTCTCCCTTCCTCTCTCTCTAAAAATCAATAAAAACATATTTTTAAAAAGGACAACCCTGCCCTCGATAGTTTGGCTCAGTGGACTGAAGGGTCCTGGGTTTGATTCCAGTCAAGGACACATACTTGGGCTGCAGGCTCCATCCCCAGTAGGGGGCATGCAGGAGGCAGCTAATCAATGATTCTCTCTCATCATTGATATTTCTATCTCTCTCTCCCTCTCTCTTCCTCTCTGAAATCAATAAAAAAATATTTTTAAAAAAGGACAATCCTATTTAAACACTGTATTACATATGTTGGATAGTTTCTCAACTCATTTGTCAGAAGCAGTAATAATTACTATCCATAATATTGTTTTTTAAAGTATATCAACTTTGATTTCAGTACAGTCACTTGACAAAGGCTTAAGCACCTCTAATTTGCTGAAATTGCTTTGGCCACCAAACCAAAGATATTACTCTATCTATTTCTAGGAGCTGTTCAAAAGCATTGGTTTGGGAAACAGCTGTTACATCCATTGCTTCTAATTTGCTTTGAGCATACCATGGTTTTATGTATTGAATAATTTGAATATAATCAGCTTAATGATTAAGTATGCTATTTTTATCTTGAAAGAGCTGTTACATTTTAAGATGAGGACTGACTGTATTAAATATGATTGGAAATGCGTATACCTGTTTGAAAGTAAAAATATATCTTCAGTAAGTTTTCTGAAGATGAAAAGTTCATAATACCCCCAGGGTTTTCAGTGCAGATTTTTGTTATACCATGGTTGATTCAGATGAAATTCCAGTTAGAAATTTATAATCTTTTATATTAATAATTGAAAGCAGTAATTGAATAAATAGCAGTTTTCAACATGAAAAATCTTAAATCAGAAACCAAGAATATTGTTTTTATTTTATCAAGTTCAGCAACTTTCACTTCCTTTCTTCTTTGCTCAGCAGTATGATCCTCTCCACATTTCTGACTATTTCTGAAACATGGTTTAAACTTTTACTTGTAGGTATATTATTAACAATAAGTACTTTTAAAAAGTTTGACTACTTTAGTGCTGTATGTGTGTGTGTGTTTAGCACTGTTTTTAAAGTGTGGTCAGATGAGGTTCCACCAAATTACCTTAGGACTGGTCTATCATATGATAATCTATCTTAGCTCTTAGTATATATTCTTCAGGATAGTGAATGTCAATCACATTAATCTTGACAAAAATCAGCATCATTCTTTCCAATAATCCGTGTGTGTGTGTGTGTGTGTGTGTGTGTGTGTGTGTGTGTGTGTCTTGTGCTGGGGTAACTAGTCAGTAAGGGTTTTAGTTCTGCTGAATTGTTTTTAATCTTTGCCTCAGGCAACTACTGATCTAAGTAGGAAAACAGTGGCAAAGGAGTCCATAGCCTTGAATTCTGGTATGAGCTTGTTAGCATCTTTGCTATGTGACCTTGGGTGTAAAAATTAAACTCTGCTAGACCCTCACCTGTAAATGGAGAGAAACTCAGCATACTTTCCCTATCAAAGGATTTCCCCCCTGTTCCACCTGAAGGAGAAATCAAGGTCCCTGGTCCTTGAGCACAGCAAGGATCCAGTAATGGGTATATTCCATAACTTTTTCCTGAAGGTTAAGTCAGTGATAGGGAAATCTAGCTGGCACCAATTTGGAAAATTATAGGATATTATTTTACTGCTTTGCTAGCTGATTATTTTAGGGAAAAGCTTATTCAGATTTCCTGATAGGGAGACCTTGAACGGTAGGCATATAGGTTCAATCCTAAAGTGTAAGCACATATTATTTTTGCTAATTTTAGGGTGATTTGACTTGTCCACTACATTCCTGACTTTTTTTTAACTGATTAAGTAGATAAATAGCTACCATGGCAGATTGTGTGACCTTAAGCAATTTTCAGGATAGAGAACATTGACTGCTTGAGCTAGAAGAAGAAAGGAATGAGCATTTACTATGTGCTGGATGTTTTGCACATATCATCCTACTGGATCATCACAAGGATCCTGAGAGGTAGGAGTTATGCCCATTAAGGCTCAGAGTAGTTATATATTGTAATTTTTAAACTTACTATAATTTGGCCAAGGTCACAAATTTAGTAAAATAATAAATTGGTTTAAATACTACTTATTTAGAGAAACCTTATTTGAATACTTTCTGGAAAGTAAGTTTTCCCCTCCCCACATCCTCTCACACAATTTCTATCATAGTGTTTATCCCAGTTTATAGTTATTTATTTGTTTGCTTGTCTTTTGCCTGTTTCCCAACTAGAATGTAAGCTTCATGACGGTGGGGACTACTCCATTATCAGGCTTGTTCGCCGCTATGTCTCTAGTGTCCAAGTCAATGACTGGCACATAATGGATAGTCCATAATATTTCTTTAGTGAATGAATGAATGAATGAATGAATGAATAAAAGCTTATCTTACACAAACTCTTTTTTCTTTCCACTACATAATATTGACACTTATGTGGTGACTCATATGTTTATAGATGGAGAAGCTGAGACTCAGAGCTGTTAAATTACTTCCCCAGGAGGCCTGATATAGGTCAGACCACCAAGGCTGATTATGGTCCAAAGACCTGTGATTATGATAGCTCACACTGGCCCCAAGTTGTTTTACTTTGGTTTACTATAGAACCATCAAGCAAACAGCACAAAGGATCCAGGATCAAGAATGTAAATGGGGGAATGTATGCGGTCCCCAATAACTCACTAGTTTCTTGCTAAGGTCTGGTGGTCAAGATAGTCCTCCAGTAGTGAGAAACCTACTAAGTGGGAAGAAACCTGTAGCCAGGCTACAACCTTCCATGACATTATGATGGGAGTGGCCATGTGCTTCCTCAAGGGGCTACCCACTACAGCAGGCAATTCTTTGCTGCACTGTGATGCCATGCTGAGGCCTTCTATTTTTTACTGGGTCACTGAGCTTCCCAAATATCACAACTGGTTAGTGGCAGAGCAACTTTGATTCTCCTGGCTGAAAGTAAGGTTCACTTTTTAATGCATACTTGTGTAGTTTGCTATTACTACCCAAAAAAGTAGGATATGATGTGGTAACTATCTGGGAAATTGATATACAAGAATGGGAGAGTCAAGTTGTGAGGCTGCAAGAGTAGAATCAGAATCATGAAATTATGGTCCAGAGATGGCCTACAGCAAAGGAAAGTGTATGACCTTGGGTAATTTACTTAACTTCTTGTGACTTGTTCTCCTTATCTATAAAACTAGAGGCCCAGTGCACAAATTCATGCACAGGTGGGGTCCCTTGGGGTGGCCTGCGGGGATCAGGGCCCCAGCTCTCACCCCTATAGCCCTGCCTGGCACCCCACCTTGGCCTGGCACCACCCCCTCAACTGCTCCACCATTCCCCTGTGGGGCGATTGATTGGGGCTGGGGCAAGGGTCCCTGCTCAGCTCCCTCAGTGCCTGGGAGCCAGACAGTGTCCCCAATCCCCCCTCACCCCCCCCACTGCTGGTTGCCATCTGCGGGGCAATTGGCGGGGTGATTGGGCCCCCACTCATACCTGCCTTGGTCTGGGACTGCCTGCTCACCTGCTCCACCATCCTGCCGTGGTCCCACTCACGTTGGGGCCCATCGGGGCCAGAAACACCTCCACTGCCACTGCTGCCAGTGCTGTGTCGCCAACACCCGCCATGTTCTGTGCCACCCCCTGGTGGTCAGTGCACGTCATAGCGAGTGGTCGAACTCCTGGTCTAACGACTGACCGAGGGGACAATTTGCATATTAGGCTTTTGTTACATAGGATGAGGATAAGGAGAACTTTATGAAGATTAAATGAGTTAATACCTGTAAATCACTTAGAACAATGTCAGACACATAGTTAAGTGACACATTAGGGCTTGTTAAGCAATTTAAATATAAATACAAATATAATAAGAAACAGAGAAGGAGAGTTTTCAGTAGGATGGCTTGACCCATTTTAATGCCTTCATCATTTGGGGACCCTAATTGTCAATTGGGATTTTCCCCCAATGGAAATATATCTATGATTTTATCATTTTCTTCACCAGTTTCCAAAATTAACTTACAGAAGGATACTTTATAGTCAACTTTATTAAAACAAAGAGGTTTCTCCTGTCTCTCACACTGAAACAGTTCAAACAGGTCAGAGGTTAAAAATCAGAACATCTTGAGTGAGAACAGGGGACAGTTAGCATTATATGTTTCAATGCGTGTTTTATAATAGGAACTAATTAAGCTACATGAACATGTGAAAATAATACCTGCACTTATGTGATGCTTTTTACTTTTTCTTCAAAATACTTTAATGTCTAGTATTTAATTTGTTGTCATAAGGTTTGTATGTGGTAAAGAGAGCAGGTATTCTCATTTGACATATTTGACATAAGAAGAAACTGAACCCAAGGAGGTTAAATTTATTCAACCAACATTAATTGAGCCCTTACAATGTGTGAGGCATTTGTGACACAAAGATGGATAAAACATAATACCTGCTTTAAATTGACTATTGAAATAGGATATGGTAAGTACAATAGAGTGGTATACAGGGTATAGGAGGGACTTAGTGATCAATTCTCTCTCTCTCTCTCTCTCTCTCTCTGTCTCTGTGTGTGTGTGTGTGTGTGTAAAGGGAAGGAAATTAAGGATAGTTGCACAGAGGTGCTCCTTGGGTTGGGTTACAAACAGTGGTGTGCTGATAAATACTTAACAATGCATAATCTAAGGAAAAACAATCCCTGACTTGTGGCATTTGCTGAATTCTGTGGTGTAAATACTCCCACCACAGCTAACTTTGATCTACCCAATGTGAAATTACTAAATGAAGAGTTGGGAAGACAGGTACAGCAGCACATTATTACAGAGTATTTCTATTCCACAGGTATGATGGACATAAAAAGCATCAAAAACATATATAATAGTAAAATGTAGTAAATGATGCATTTTGAATTTCTATTACCTTTGCTTTTTAATATAGCTAATTTAATTAAAAGTTTAATTAAATTTTTAAAATTGACTGTGTTTAACAACTGGTTCATAAAATTTGCGTTTAACAATCAGCTCTCAGGAACCCGTGATCTGCATCTAGGACAACATTGGCAAAGAATAAGTTTCCAGGTAAGTAAAGGGAAGTACCTTCCAAGTAGAGGGGACCACATGTGTCAAGGCAGCAAGGCATATGCATTTAGAAAACAGCACATGGTTTGTTGAGTTTTCTTATAGATTTACTGTGGTGCTAATGAATTTAAAATTCAGAGCTCCTCATTTGTGGAACCCCTTTCACCAAAGAGCCTCTTACGAAATTTTGTGCTGGTAATTTTGTTTTGTTTTGTTTTTGTGTGTGTTTTGTTTTTTTTCTTTTGTGTGCTTGTAATTTTAAATTCAGACACAAAAAATATTTATCAACCCCTGAGTGTCCTATTAAAAAAAGAGCAGAGCCCTAGCTGGTTTGGCTCAATGGATAGAGTGTCAGCCTGTGGACTGAAAGGTCCCAGGTTCGATTCCAGCCAAGGGCACATGCCTGGGTTGCAGGCTCGATCCCCAGTAGGAGGCATGCAGGAGGCAGCCAATCAATGATTCTCTTTCATCATTGATGTTTCTATCTCTTCCTCTCATTTCCTCTCTAAAATCAATAAAATATATTTTAAAAAAAGAGTAGAGAAGGAGATGAGGTTGTTGAGGATAATAGAGAAACCTTTATGTTACACAAAGAAGTGGAATTTATCCTATAGTTATTAAGGGAAGTGATCTGATCAGAGATGTGCTTTGCCAGCATAATTTCTGGATGCATGTGGAGAATGGGTGGAGAGGCCAGAGTAAGAATGTGGAGGTCCATTAGAAGGTTCTGCTAACAATCTAGGTGTTTCAGACTAGTGATGGTGGTAAAGGTGGAAGGAGGTGGGTGGATACAAAAACTTATTTCTGAGGTAAAAACAGCAGGACTTGATAATGGCTTAGTCTGTATTACCTGGGGAAGGGTAGTGAAGAAGAAGAGATGAGGATATCACTCAGGTTTCTGGCTTAGGTAACAAGACAGATAGTAGTTCCACTGAGCAGGACAGAGCCTTGTAAGTAAGGTGTATAAAACAACAAAATCCATAGAAGGCACTCATGAATGGATGTAGGCTTTTCAGTTAGTCAGACTCGGGTTCAAATCTCAGCACTGACACTTGTAGCAGAATAATATGGCAAGTTGTTTGAACTGAGCCTCAGTTTTCTTATCTCTAAAACTTGAGAGGTGTTAAGTAAATTAAATGGAATTAAGTTTGTAAAATATGTCTCAATAAATTGGAATAAGACTACATGTGGTGTGGGGAAGAAAATTAGTTAAATTGTGTTGTATTTGAAGTGCCTGTGGGTTTTCCAAGTGAAGATATCTGGTATGGAGACAGAGCCCTAGAGATACTAGTATTTAATGGGTAGTTAAAGAAAGAAGCTCCAACAAAAGAGATAGTAAATGAGTGACAACAAAGATAGGAAAAGTGCTCGGAGATAGTGATATCATGGAAATCATTGCTGAACCTCTTAGCACCACAGCCTCACAGTAAATTGGTTTCAACTCTGCCTACTTTAACTGCTCCCAACGGTTTCCCATTATCTTTTTTTTTTTCCCAAATCTCCATCTTCACTGTTGAGCCTAGTGTCCATGGTCCATCCATTCAACATCTACCATCTACCTCCCTTGTCTGTGTTCTGATAGAACATACATTGTGGAAAATCCCAACTCTGGATCAGTACAAAAGCCCTCTTTTATCTGTTCCTACACTTGATTGGATAGATAGTGCCAGAGAAAATATCACAGCCAAGTGGGAAATGATGTCATCAAGATATCAGAGTAGTTCACAATGTTGCTCTTTAACTGTCTGCATCCTGATTCTCCCAATTTTCTCACAGCACTGGCTGTGATCTCTAAGAAGGGCACTAAAATTATCCAGGAAAGAGATAGCAGATCTGAAGACATCTCTCTGGCATGATTCTAAGCATTTGGGACATGGCTGTAAGGCTGGAAATAAAATGAGAATGGTCTTATCTCAGTGAAGCAACATGGAAGAGTGACTGTGGCTCAGATTCAATGGAATAAATTAGAAAAGCTAATAAAGCTTCAGCTCTATTAGGGCCCCTTCATTTGTACCAATGAATTCCAAGGCTTTTGTATTTAATTTTTAATTCATATTGTGTATTATTTTTCTTAAAAGGATTTCAAAATTGTGTGAATCAGGCACATTAAACCTGGATCCATCTCTAACTTATGATTTAGCAATTCCACTTCTGGGCACTTATCCAAAGAAATCCAAAACACTAATTTTAAAGAATATATGCACAATAGCCAAAATATGGAAGTACCCATCAATAGATGAATGGATAAAAGAACAGTGGTGCATTTACACAATGGAATACTATGCCACTGTAAAAAAGAAGGATCTCTTACCCTTTGAGACAGCATGGAGGGACCTAGAGAGTATTATGCTAAGTGAAATAGTCAGAGAAAGACAAATACCATAGGATTTCACTTATATGTGGAATCTAAAAACAACATCAACGAACAAACAAAACAGAAACAGACTCATAGATACAGAGAACACACTGATGATTGCCAGAAGGTAGGTGGGTTGGGGGACTAGGTGAAAAGGGTGAAGAGATTGAGAAATACAGAATGGTAGTTACAAAATAGTCATGGGATATAAAATACAGCATAGAGAATATAGTAAATATTATTGTAATAAATATGTATGGTGCCAGGTGGGTACTATAAATGTCAGGTGGAATATTTTGTAAAGTATATGATTTCTAACCACTATACTATACTGCTGGAAGCTACCCATTGTCTATACTATCATGAAAGTGCAGCAGGGAACACAGAAGGCTGATGGACCTTGGGCTTTAGCAAGGACTAAAAGCTTTGCACCGATAGTTCTGTAGAGACAATGGTGGCTCAAGGCAACCCCCTAACCTGATAATCTTTTACTGTTTACCAAACCTTACCTTTGATATGCATGTTTGCTTTGCTAAAGGGAAAATGTGTATTCTAGTAAATAAAAAGCTATGGATCTGGAGATTCAGGGAACCTCTCTGCTAGAGAGTAAGGTCTCCCACTGGCTCCCCCCATGCCTTCTAAATTTATATTTCTTGTTAGTGTACCCATTTATGCAAAGCCCCTTCTCCAAATCCTGAATCCTTGCTGCAAAAGGTTGCAGCACTATACACCTAAAACTAATACAAAATAATATTGACCGTAGCCCTGGCCAGTTGGCTGGGTTGGTTGGAGCATCATCCAGTACACCAAAAGGTTGTGGATTCAATTCCCAGTCAGATCACATACCTAGATTATGGGTTTGATTTCTGGTCAGGGCACATATGGGGGGGAACTGGTAAGTGTTTTTCTCTCTCTCTCAAAATCAATAAAAACCTATCTCCAGGTGAGGATTAAAAACAAGAAAAAAAAACACCCGGATCCATCTTTGAGTGTTACCAGCTCAAATAGCTGCTTCTTACTGCAACCACAAGGCTGTGTAAGCCTGCTGAAACTGAGATTCCACCCCAGGAAGAAAGAGAATGATGGGACAATCCTAAATTTATTTATTTTAATGACTTGTTCTTTATTTTTAAATAATTAAAATATGTAGATTGTAGAACAACATCTTAAATTCAATAGTAACCAAATTGTATACAGTAAAAAGTCTTCCCCTTACTACACCATCCCTTTATTCCTTCCCAGGAAACATCCATTTCTTACCAGTTTCTTGTGTATTTTTCACACACACACACACACACACACACACACACACACACACTCTCTCTCTCTTTTGTTTTGCTTCTCCTTTTTTTACACAAATTCATAACATGCTACACCCAATGTTCTTAACCATTTTTTCCCCATTTTAAATGTGTTTAGAGTTTATGCCATGTTAATCAAAAGAGATCTATCTCATTATTTTTTAATGGTTGTAGCCTGTTCCATTTTGGAGATGGACCATAATTTATTTAACCATTCCCATATGATTGACATTTAGGTTATTTTCAATATTTTGCTATTCTTATCACAAACAATATTGATTCAATTGAAATCTGTTTATGGCTTGAAATAGAAACTGAACTCTTGTTAAAATAATAAAACCATATCTTGTGCACAACTAAACACAACAAACAGCTTAAAAACTGTATTCTTTATAATTCTTACATTAAAGTGTTCTGAGGATTAAGTTAGATAATATTTACAAAGCATTCAATACATAGAATGTGCTCAATAAATGCTAGTTATTGTACTTTCTGTGGGGCTCACAGAATTAGATGTCTCTCTCCCTATTTAAAGCAAATCCCTCCATCTGTGTACCATGTCTCCATTCCCTCCCATACCCTCAATAACCTTGATCTAGCAACTGGGTCCTCTATCTCTCTTTCTTTCTACTAACCCATTCCTTTAGCCATAAACATTGTCTTATCTCTCCCATCGTAAATAAAACCACTCTATGTATTTCTTAAGATTAGGTTCTTTTATGAGTAACAAAAACAAACAAAAAAAACCACAACAAAAAAACCTTGATCTAACAATGGCTTAAACAAAATTAAAGTTTTTTATCATGTGAAGTTACTCAGGAGGCCAATCCAAGGTTGATGTGATGGTTGTATGGTTATCAGTGACTCAGTCTTCTTCTGGCTTTCTACTCTGTCATCCCTAGAGTGTGATCATCTTCTTCAGAGTCCAAGGTGAAGTGCAAACCATTGTATTTATATTCCAAGCAACAAAATAGAGTGAGGGGTAGAAAGAGGCAAGTGGCACACATCAACTATCTTTTAAAAAAATATCCTATATGGTATCACACAACATTTCTGCTTATTTCCCATTGGCCACATATAGCTGCAAAAGAGTGAAAAAATGCAGACTTTATTCTAATCTAGAAAAAAGATCATGTGCCCAGCTAAAAAACTGGTCTTCTATAAGGAAGAGAATGAATACTGGGTTAGGCAACTAGCAATCTCTATAGCACTTTCTCTCAACCCTTCTTTCTCCCATTTCTTCTTCTTCATAGCCATGCTTCTCAAAAGCATGACCTACAATCAACATCTCCATTTACTCCCCTTTCAGTTATGTTTTTAATCCATTAGAAACAGGCTTATTCCTGAACTTGCCATATGTTCTTAATTAATAACTCATTCATTTATTGAATGCCTGATATGTGTTTAAATATTGGTGATAGAGAGTTAAATAAGTCACAGTCATATTCGCTCTACAGGACTCTCATGGTTTCATGAAAGAAGCAGAAAATAAAATGAATGGTTAAAATACAGAGTAGTAAGTGATATTATAGGGACAGCATGATAACATCTGGAAGCACAGAGTAGATGAGGAAGTGATGTCTTCTTGGGCAAGGATTACCAGCATTCTGGGAATTGCAGGTAAGCTGAAATCACTAGAGTGAGAATTTTGTAGGAGGAAGAGTAGAGCAGAGGTAGGCAGGAAAGATATTATGAAGGCCTTGACATTTATGTAATGCCACCAAGCTCAGTGGGCTTTGTGCACATGTTTGTGGAACTCCCATCTTTAACTTTATCCTGGGTTTAAGGAGCTACATGGAAAGGTGATAAGCAGAGGAAGGACTTGGTTAGATTTAGATAGATCACTTTGGCTGCTGGGCAGAGGGTAGAGAATGGGGCAAGAGCAGAAGCAGTGAGATCAGTTAGCAGTTTACAACTGCAGCCCAAGTTAGAGATGACGGTGCTGACTAAGAGGGAGAATTTGATGAGTTTGAAAGATATTTAGTAGGGAGAAGGGTAGAATTTGGTGATCAGGTATCTACATGAGTACAGAAAGAGTCAAGAATGATTTTTGACTTGGGCAAGTAGGTTGATGGTGCTAATACTGAGTTGGGGTGGGGGAAAACTAAGAGAAACAGTTTAGGTAGTGAGACAATTAAGAATTCTAATTTGGTCATGTTAAGTTTGAGATCCCTTTTAGACAAATAACCAGAGAAGTCAAGTAGGTAGTCATTTTTTGAAGTCTAGAGGTAACAATATTTTAGAAATATAAATGTGGGCAACATTGACATCTATAAGTTAAAGCCTTGGTCATTCGTGAGCTCTCCTTAGAAGAATGCAGAGTAACAATAACAGAGGGTGTAAGATCAAATATTGAACATCTCCAACATTTAATGATTTGATAGAAAAAGATGACCCCGAGAGGCATCAGCCAAAGAAGTAGGAAAAAACAATGAGACTATAGTTTCATGAAGGCCAAAGGGAATAAGCCAAGGGAAGACACTATCTTAAGATGGAAGAAATACTTTTCAGTGTCGAATGTATGTAAGATGATGACTAAAAACATGTCCATTAGATTTGAGGACATGTAGCTCATTTGTGACCCTAATGGGAGATGTTTTGGTGGAATTATGGAGGCAGACAATTGATTGGAGTGGAGATGTGAGTAAAGGTGAACAATGAAGATTTCCAGTATAAAAAACACTTTTAAGAAATTTAGCTTATGATCAAGAGTACAGAGCTAGAATAGCAGTAGGAAAGGAATGGAAGAATTCAGGTGAAATGTAGCCATTGAATATATTTATGTATTTATTTCTTAAAAATTCTTTATTGTTGAAAATATTACGTCTCCTTTTCCCCCCATTGACTTCTCCCCGTCTGCCCCAGCCTCGCCCCCCAGCACATGCCCTCACTCCCCTAGTGTCTATGTCCAGGGTTATGCTTATATGCATGCATACAAGTTCTTTGGTTGATTTCTTACCCCATCACCCAACCTCCCCTGCCTTCCCTCTGAGGTTTGTTTGTCTGTTCAATGCTTCTATGTCTCTGAATTTATTTTTGTTCATCAGATTATGTTGTTCATTATATTCTATACATGAGATCACATGATGTTTATCTTTCTCCGACTGGCTTATCTGCTGATGGGCACTTAGGCTGTTTCAAAATCTTAGCTATTCTAAATTGTGCTACTATGAACACAGGGGTGCATATATCCTTTCCGATTGGTGTTTCTGGTTTCTTGGGATATATTCCTAGAAGTGGGATCACTGGATCAAATGGGAGTTCCATTTTTAATTTTTTGAGGAAACTGCATACTGTTTTCCACAGTGGCTGCACTAGTCTGCATTCTCACCAGTAGTGCATGAGGATTTCCTTTTCTCCACATCTTCACCAGCACTTGTGGTTTGTTGATTTGTTGATGATAGCCATTCTGACAGGTGTGAGGTGTGACCTCATTGTCATTTTGATTTGCATTTTTGGATGATTAGTGACTTTGAGCATTTTTTCATGTCTCTTGGCCTTCTGTATGTCTGCTTTCAAAAAGTGTCTATTTAGATCCTTTGCCCATTTTTTTAGTGGATTGTTTATCTTCCAGTTGTATGAGTTTTCTATAAATTTTGGAGAATAAACCCTTATTGGATGTAACATTGACAAATATGTTGTCCCAGGCAGTGGGCTCTCTTTTTGTTTTGTTGATGGTTTCCTTTGCTGTGCAGAAGCTTTTTATTTTGATGTAGTCCCCTTTGTTTATTTTCTCCTTATTTTCCATTGTCCTAGGAAATGAGTTGGTAAAGATATTGCTATGAGATATGTCTGATATTTTGCTGCCTATAGATTCTTCTAAGATTTTTATGATTTTCTGTCTTATGTTTAAGTCTTTTATCATTTTGAGTTTATTTTTGTGTATGGTGTAAGTTGGTGGTCTAGTTTCATTTTTTTTTTACATATATTTGTCCAATTTTCTCAGCACCATTTATTGAAGAGACTCTCTTGACTCCATTGTATGCTTTTTTCTCCTTTGTCAAATATTAAATGAGAATAATGGCTTGGGTTGATTTCTGGGTTCTCTGTTGTGTTCCATTGGTCTATATGTCTGTTCTTGTGCAAGTACCCGGCAGTTTTGAGAGAAGTGGCTTTGTAACATAGCTTGATATCTGGTATTGTGATCCCTCCAACTTTGTTCTTTCTCAGGATTGCTGCAGCTATTAGGGGTCTTTTTTATTCCATATAAATTTTTGGAGAGTTTGTTCTAAGTCTGTGAAATATGTCATTGGTATTTTAATAAGTATTGCATTGAATCTATAGATTGCTTTATGTAGTATGGACATTTTATGAACTTCCCTCTCAAGACCGCTTTTGCTGTGTTCCATAGATTTTGGGTTGTTGTGTTTTCATTGTCATTTGTTGCCATGATGCTTTTTATTTCTTCTTTGATCTCTTTGGTAACCCAATAATTGTTTAATAGCATGCTATTTAGCTTTCAGGTGTTTGATTTTTTTATTGTTTTTATTATAGTTGATTTCTAGTTTTATGCCATTGTGATTTATGAAGATACTTGATATGATTTCTATCTTCTTGAATTTGAAGACACTTTGCCTGTGCCCCAATATGTGGTCTATCTTTGAAAATCATCCATGTGCACTTGAGAATGTATATTCTGTAGCTTTGGGGTGAAATGTTCTGAAGATGTCAATTAATTCCATGTGATCTAGTGAGTCGTTTAGGATTGACGTTTCTTTGCGGATTTTTTGTTTAGAGGATTTGTCCAGTGGTGTTAGCGGGGTATTAACCTTTTGCACTCGGATGTTGAGTGTGACTCGACATGGTTAGCATTAGAATAAAGGAATCGAGAAAAAAGCAAGCGAGTGCAAAGGGTTAAAGTTGCCTACTATGACTGTATTGCTGTCAATCTCTCCCTTGATATCCTCCAGAAGTTTTTTTTTTTTTTTTTTATGTATTTGGGTGCTCCTGTATTGGATGCATATACGTTTAACAGAATTATATATTCTTGTTGAATTGCTCCCTTTAGTATTATGAAGTGGCCTTCCTTATCTTTTATGTCCTTCACTTTGAGATCTAATTTGTCAGATATAAGTATTGCTACCCTAGCTTTTTTTTCCATTTCCATTTGCCTGAAAAACCTTTTTCCATCCCTTCACCATCAGTCTGTGTGAGTACCTGTTTCTGAGGTGGGTTTCCTGTAGACAGCAGATATATTAGTCATGTTTTCTTATCCACTCAGCTACCCTATGTCTTTTGATTGGGGCAGTTAATCCATTTACATTTAAAGTTATTATTGATAGGTACTTGTTTGTTGCCGTTTTTATTCTTTATGCCTGTGTTCCTTCTTTGCTTCCTGTTTCTTCTTTTTACAGCAGACCCTTTAGCATTTCTTGCATTGCTGGTTTGGTGGTAATAAACTCGCTTAGTCTTTTTTTTGTCAGTAAAGCTCCTGATTTCACCTTCAATTTTGATTGATAGCCTTGCTGGGTACAGTATTCTTGAATTCAGACCCTTCCTTTGCATGACTTTGTATATTTCATTCCATTCTCTTCTGTTCTGATGTGTTTCTGTTGAGAAGTCAGTAGTCTGATGGGAGATCCTTTGTAGGTAACTTTCTGTCTCTCTCTCTGGCAGCCTTTAAGATTCTTACTTTGTTGTTGGTGTTTGCCAATTTAATTATAATTTGTCTTGGTGTCGATCTTTTGGGGTTCATCTTGTTTGGGACTCTGTGAACTTCTTGGACTTGTGTGAGGTGTTTTTTTTCCCTATATCAGGAAAGGTTTCTGTCATTATTTCTTCAAACAGGTTTTCTATTCCTTGCTTAGTTTCCTCTCCTTCTGGCACCCCTATTATGTGGATGTTGTTTCATTTCGTGTTCTCTTAGGCTCTCCTCCTCTTTTTTAATTTTTTTTTTTTTAGATGCTGCTCTGCTTGGGTATTTTTTCCTACCTTGTCTCCTAGGTAACTGATATGGTCCTCCACTTCTTCTAGTCTACCGTTGATGCTTTCTATTGAGTTTTTTATTGCAGTGATATCATTTTTCATTTCTCCTTGGTTCTTCTTCATTTCCTCTTGTTTCTTACACATATTGTTGAATTTGTCTTCCAACCTTTTCAGTGACCTTATGGCCATTGCTCTGAATTCTTTCTCTGTCATATTGCTTGCCTCCATTTCATTTACTTCCTTTTCTGGTGATTCCTCCTTTTCTTTCATATATGGGCTTTTTCTTTGTCTCCCCATGATTGCTCCTCTCAGGGTTTCTGGTTATGTAGCTCTCTCTCTCCTGTGTTGACTTAAAGGCATGAAATACAATACAACAAGACACAATGTGCAGGGCACCAAACACAAATCTATTCACAATACTAATACCCCCAAATAAAGATGACCACCAGAGACAAAAAAATTAGGGAATAGAAAAGAGTGCAAAAATGATCTTGAGAGAAGGAAAAAATATAAGAGAGAAAAGAAAGAGAAGAAAAAAGAAGGGTAAATATATGTATATGGGGAGAAAATACCAATAAAACAACAACTAATCCTAAAAATGCAAGCACCAAACACTCAGAGATGAATGCAAACTACAAACAATAACTAATCCAAAAAAATGCAAACAACAAACACCCAGATGAATCTGAGGAGGCAAAGCTTAGTTCCAGAATGTAAGGTCAAGGAATTGAATGAAAGGGGAAATAGCCACAATTCAGTATAGAGGAGGTAGAAAGAGAATGAGTATATAAGAAGAAAAGTAAAAAAAAGAAAAAAAGAAAAAATATATATCTTAAAATATGTATACAAAAGAATATTTATATATAAAATTTTATATATAATTTCCCCCTTCTTTAATCTATCTATGTATGTATTCATTTACTATTGAAAAAGGATAATAGAAAGTAGGTAGGCCTGAGTTGGTGATTGAAATTAGTTAAGCTATGAGTAGAAGAAGAGAACAAATGAGGAGAGGAAAAAAAAACAACAAAAAACTGAACCAACAATCAAACAAACAACAAGACAGGAAAAGGCAAAAAAAAATTTTGGATAGTGAATAAAGAGAAGAGCAAAGTATGTTTGGACTTGGAGCAGCGGAGAGGAAATTATATATATGAGTAAGATCAATTTTTAACAGGTAGTAAAAAGAAAGGATATAGAAAAACTAAAGCAGGAACAGGGTAAGAGAAATAGGACAAAAAAGGGGAAAAGTGAGGAAGAGATCACTGGCATAAAGGAAAAATTGAGATAGAGTAAAATAATGCTAAAGGGAAAATAAAAATAAAATGTAGAACCCTAATCCTACCTTATAATAGAGAAACATGCAAATTGACTGCACCGCCGCTATGGCCATGATTGGGCCAGCGAGAGGCTGTGGGGCGGGACTCCGGGTGACCTATCCGGCCGTTGAGAAGATCAAGATGGCGGCGCCCAATCCTCTTAGTTCCGGGGGTCCCTGGGGAGATCGCCAACCTGGGGAGGCAGGGCCGGGCCAAGCCAGCCGCTCCCTGGGGGTCCCCGGGGCGAACGCCACCCTGGGGGGGGCGTGGCCGGGCCCAGCCAGCCGCTCCCCAGGGATCCCCAGGGCAATCGACACCTCAGGGAGGTGAGGTGGGACTCGCCCAGCCGCTCCCAGGGTCCCTGGGAACATTGCAGGCATGTGGTTGCTAAGACCCAGACCAGGCCTCTGGCCACAGATTCATAGCTTTGCAGAGACCTAGGGCAGGGATCTGCCTCATCTGCAGAGAGACAGAGGTTCTGCAGTGCCCCCAAGATGTGGGTGGGCCCAGCCAGGGATCAAGGGGCATGGAAGGACTCCTGGCAGAGGGGCAAGGACCCTCACCCCTGAGGCGGGGGTTGAGGGGTGGTGCCACTCAGTGGAGGGGTGCTGCACTGCAGGGTACTGGACTGACTGATGTGATTCAGAGAAGCTCCCAGTGCTAATGGGCCTCGCTCAGGCGGCCTTCACACTTCAGAGGCAGTGACTCCTGCTCCTGCCTTGACCCAAAAGCAAGCTCGGGACACCCTACCCCATAGCAGAGCATGCCTAGGCAGTGAGTGGGAAGCCTTCCACCTGCTTCGGAGAAGGGGGGGCAGTAAAGAATGGGGGGAGAGGAAAGAATGTGGAGCATCCGCAATGAAGAAGTGCTTGAGAAAGAGGCTCGGAAGCCTGACTGGAAGGTTTGTTCTGTTTGCTGGGCCGCTGCCCCTTAGGAAGCGCAAAGAGCATGGCTCTGAGGGCTTCCTGTGTGCTGAGTCAAGTTCCACAGCCAACTAGAATTGGCCTCAGTTTCCTGGTCTGTAAAATGGATGAAGCGTGTCCCAGTGCCTTCACTGAGCTTTGATGGCCAATTGAGATACTATATAAAGAAAATGAGGAAGAAGTGAGAAAGAAAAGGAAGGACGAGCAACACAAAAGAAAGATTGAAAGGAACCTGTAAACCCGTTGTTACTTAAATAGGGAATATAGTCAATAGTGTTGTAATGATGGTATGATGCCAGGTGGGTACTAGAAATATCAGGGAACACTTTGTAAAGTATATGATTGTCTAACCACTATTCTGTAACTAATATAAAACCTGAAACCAATACAAAATAATGTTGAATGTAAAGAAATGAAAATTGGAGTGAAATTTTTATAAATTTCAAAGTTTAAATAAAAGCTGTAAAGGAAGGAAGGGGAGAATAAAAAGTGTTTTTCATTTTGCCACTTCATTAAAAAGACAGTTGTCTTTATATGGTGCTTTTATACTTTTCTAAGTCATTATCTCATTTTAATTTCCGGGCAACTTAAAGACAAGATAAGTATTCCCTCCACTATTCAAAGAAAGGAAATCTTGGTGTCTGGTCCTAATGATTCAATCATCAAGCCCTTATTGTAAAGCAGGGTTAGTAAAATTTTCTGTGCAGGGTCATATCTATACTAATAAAAGCCTTGGGGGTGATCAGGCTAGCAGGGGAGGGTATTTGGGGGCAATCAGGCTTGCAGAGGAGCAGTTAGGGGGCAATCAGGCCAGCAAGGAAGCAGTTAGGGGGCAATCAGGGAGGTAGGTGAGCGGTTAGGAGCCAGTGGTCCCGGATTGTGAGAGGGATGTCCAACTGCAGGTTTAGGCCCTGTGGAATCGGGCCTAATCCTGCAGTTGGACATCCCCCGAGGGGTCCCATATTAGAGAGGGTGCAAGCTGGGCTGAGGGACACCCTCCCCAGTGCACGAATTTCGTGCACCGGGCCTCTAGTCCTAAAATGAAATAAAATAAAGAAAAATAACATAAAATAAAACTTTAAAAAAGGGTAAAATAATAGTATTAATAATAATAGTTAAAAATCTATACTAATAAAAGGCATGTGGCCCTAGCCAGTTTGGCTCGGTGGATAGAGCATCAGCTTGCAGACTGAAGGGTCCCAGGTTTGATTCCGGTCAAGGGCATGTACCTTGGTTGCAGGCACATCCCCAGTGGGGGCTGTGCAGGAGGCAGCTGATCAATGCTTCTCTCTCATCGATGTTTCTAACTCTCTCTCTCTCTCCGTTCCTCTCTGTAAAAAAATCAATAAAATATATATATTTTTAAAAAGGCCTGTGGCTGTGATGCCATAACATGGAACGACCTAAGACTGGTCACCAGGAGGCTGTGTGCGTGGCAAGGTGCACGCGGGTAGGCAGAGACTTGACTCTGGGTCCTGCCCTCCCACCCAGCTTGGTGGGAGTCAGTCTGGGTCCTGAGTCCCTCCTGGTGTGGTGGGAGTCAGTCTGGGTCCCACCTCCCACCTGGCATGGTGGGAGTCAGTCTGGGTCCCACCTTGTGCCCGGCGTAACAGGAGTCGGCCTGGGTCCTGCCTCCCACCCAGCACAGCAGGAGACAGTCTGGGTCCTGCCGGCACAGTGGATCTGGGTCTCGTGTGATATCATGTGCTGGGCCTCTAGTAAAAATATAATAATAAACAAGGTAAAATCAAGTGAGAGAAAAAAATTAGTTTCTTTTTTTAAAATTTATTTATTGATTAAGGTGTTACATATGTGTCCTTATTTCCCCATTACCCTTCCATCCCTCCCACTCATGCCCTCACCCCCCTGTTGTCTGTGTCCATTGGTTAGGCTTATATGCATGCATAAAAAATTAGTTTCTTATGTAAAAGATAAAAAATAAAAATGTGAAGTAGTAAAGGTCGTTCACTTCCTCCATTGTTCTGTTTGGCACGTCTGTTTCCTTTCAGGTAGTCAGCACAGTACAGAAGTTCCCTGCGATCCACCGCTCCTCTGTGTCATAAACCACAACCCTGTTTTCAAGCAGGTGGGATCTCTCTGCCCTTTTTGGTTCTCAGCATGCCTTTAGTTGTATTTACACATGAGAGTCAATTTCTGATACAACCCCTGGGTAGCAGTGTTTTTGTCTTAATATCCAGGGCTAAAAGGCCTCTCTATCCTGGTACTGCACGTTATTTTTCCCCTGGCTCCGTGTGGTCTCTTGCTGGAAACCGAACATTGACACTTTGTAGTTAAATGTGAAAAGAGAATCCGGAAGGCTGGTCAACCTTAATAGCTCTGAATGGTCAGAGCCATTCACTCATAGTTTAGTTGAGACATTGGAACTTAAATATGAAAAGGGAATCCGGAATGCTTTGGTCAACCTTAATTGCTCTGAATGGTCAGAGCTAGTCACTCATTGTTTAGTTGAGACATTGGTAGTTAAAGAAACTCTCACCTGTTAATCATATGTAAATTTTTGCTGATTGTCTTTTGTTGTAATTTCCTGCCTAAAGGATATGGGTGTATCTCAGAACCCCAATAAAAGGGATGGCAAAGGCCAGAGGAGTGAGCAGTCCTCCCCCTAGAGGTGGACTCCTGCCTGGCCCCCATTTTCCCAAATTGATTCTTTTCTAGCTTCTCTTCATTTTGATTGCGGCCTTCTCCAGAAACCGGACCTGAATAGAACCCTGAAACACGCGGGACGTGACAAGGGATCCCACAGTGTCTGCTCGCGTCTTTTCCCCCTGGCTCTGTGCAGCCGGTACAGAACTTCAGGCTGCCTTTCTGGGCCCAGTCCAGCTGTGGGTTAATATCTAGAATCCCCTTCTGCCAGCAGCCCTGTGGACCCCCTTCCACATTTGAGGGCTACACTGACCCCAATGGCCGCGGATTTTGTGGGGCGCAGTCTTCCTCTGAGACTCTAGTTCCCACTGCGCATGTTTCTCCCTCCAGCCTGGATCCCAAATCTCACCTTTCTCTAGTTGATATCTGACCTTTCCATCCACAGATTGCCTCACTAGCTATGTTTAATTCACCAGTTCTGGGTGGTGCTGTTTGATTCAGCTGTTCCTTCTATCTGCTCTGTGAGAAAGCACAGGGCCCATCTGCGTTTTCTGTGCCACTTTGTCTCCCCCTGAGCAGACCTCCCAGGTGCCCATGGTCAGGGATTCTGGAGTTCCGGTGTTTGTGGGTTTGCAGCTGAGGTAACTGGTCCCTGGGCATTGTGGTTGTAAGGTCCTGGGAGGTATCCGAGGTCTCCTCGGTTGAAGGTAAGGCTGGGGTTCTGATCACAGTCAGTCTCCCAATCACAGCCAGTCTCCCCTTCAAGATGGCGTGGCCTCTGTGGCAGAGCCAGCCGCTCTGGGAGAGGCTTCACCCACAGTAGAGAATGCCCGGTCAGGGGGTGCTGGTCCGCCAGTCCCCAACAATCCCTTGGAATATAGCTGTCCCTCACAAATACAAACATTCCCCACACGACCACGCACTCTCCTTTCATTCACTCATACACTATCTTGCAGCCTGCCGTCCTGTTGGCAGCCATCTTGGATCTAGTATGGCCATTTTAATGATGTTGATTCTACCAATCCATGAACATGGTATATTCTTCTACTTGTTCCATTGAGTATATTTAGAAAGAAAAGATAGTTGCTAGGAAAAGGTTCCTGATAATGTGGGAGGGATGGCATCAGTGGTTTTTAAGTGTGATCTCTGGATCAGTAGTATCACTATCATTTGTAACTTGTTAGAAATGCAGATTCTTAGACCTCATTTCAGACGGACTGAATCAGAAATTGTGGGGGTGGGGCCTAGAGTGCTGTGTTTTTTGTTTTAGTTTTTGTTTTAAATATATTTTATTGATTTTTTACAGAGAGGAAGGGAGAGGGAGAGAGAGTTAGAAACATCAATGAGAGAGAAACATCGATCAGTTGCCTCCTGCACACCCCCTACTGGGGATGTGCCTGCAACCAAGGTACATGCCCTTGACCGGAATTGAACCTGGGACCCTTCAGTCCGCAAGCCGACACTCTATCCACTGAGCCAAACCGGTTAGGGCTAGAGTGCTGTGTTTTAATACATCTTCAAGGAGTTCCTGATGTGCACTCAATTTTGAGTACCATAGATTAAAGGAAGTGTATCTCCTTTACTGTAACAGGAGAGAAAGAGGATCAGAGAAGAACAAATGTGGACAGATGATCATTTTGGAATGGGGAAGTTCATTTATTCATTCAACAAATATTTATTAAATACCTAACATATGCCAGGCACTATGGACACAGGCCAACAAATTGCTCACTTCATACAATTTACATTCTAGTAAGAGAAGATACGATATAAGAAAAATCTATTAAATTAAATTAAATTAAATTAAGGACCTTGGATGCTACTCTGACTGATCAGGAAAGTCATTACTATAATGTAAGCTCTATGAAGGCAGGACTTGTTATATGTTTTGTTCACTTCTGTGTCTTCATGGTCAAGAATAATGCCTTATTTATGTTTGTTGGATCAAAAACTTGGAGGGTTTTGAGCTGATATGATTGGTTTACATTTTTTTAAAATAAAATCTTTTATATTTTATTTTTTAATTTCTTTATTGATTAAGGTGTCACATATTTGTCCTCATCCCCCCATTCCCATCCCCCACCCCACCCCCCTGTTGTCCTTAACCATTGGTTAGTCTCGTATGCATGCACACAAGTCCTTTGGTTGATCTCTCCCCCCTACCCCCACCCTCCCCTAACCTCCCTCTGAGGCCTGACAGTCTGATCGATACTTCCTTGTTTCTGGGTCTGTTCTTGTTCATCAGTCTATGTTGTTCATCATTTCCCCTAGATGAGTGAGATCATGTGTTACTAGAAATATACTAATAAGAACCGAATGTGAGACGAGCAGTAATAGTTACGCTGACAGGCAAAGAATCAGTCTGTAGTAAGTTTCTTTCTGGACCAACAGTTCTTTTGAGACCCAACTTCAATGTCCACCAGTTCCTTATGTGTACATGTTGGCACTGACTTTTCAGCTCTGGATGGTGAACAAATGGCTAGAGTATGCCAGCCAGGCCGTCAGCCGCCCTGTCCTCTCCGCTCCGTCCTCCCCGCATGCGTGCGTGCTGGTGTCTCCGCCCATGTCTCCATACCTCAGGCTTTTACGGCTCCTCTGATTTTCCTTGTGGTTTTCTCTTTCCTTCTAGTTGTGGGCATTTCAGTCAGCCAGCTTTCCTGTGGTTCTGGATGATGTCCATTTTGACTTTTAGTTGTATTTTTGAAATTGTTGTGCCAGGCTGTAGGTTAGGTGTTTAACCTATGCCGCCATCTTGGTTTCTCCTTGGTTTACATTTTTAAAAGTCCCACTATGTTGAAAATGGACATTTGAGGTCAAGTGGAAACAATGACACCAGTTATAGGCTCTTTCAATATTCCAAGGAAGAGCTGATCATGACTTAGTACAGGGTGATAGTGTTAGATATGATAAGATGTTGTCAGACTATGAATATATTTTGAAAGTAGAAACAGCAGGATTTTCTGACATGCTAAATGTATAGTGTAAGAAAGTCAAAGATGACTTGAAGGGTTTACTAGTAGGCCTGGGAAGCTTGAAGCCTGGAGTTGCCGTTGACTAGGAGAGAAAGGAGTATTGGAGAGACAGGTGTGTGTGAAGGGGAGAGAGGGACTGAAAATCAGGAGTAGAGGCAGATTTACTATAAAGCTAATGAAGCTTAGGTCTCTCATTTTCTCCAGCTCTAGCAATATGTTGTTAAGTCACTTTTTAGTTCTTTTTTTTCCCCATAGAAGGAACCACAAATTGTATAAGTTTTTAGAATCAAACATTTGGATCTGCTCTGAACAGAAGTTCCATTTTAAACATATTATGTTTGAGATATCTATTATATATCTGTTATGGACTGAATTGTCTTTCCTCTGAATCATGTGTTGAACCCCTAACCTCCAGTGTGATAATATTTGTATTAGGGCCTTTAGGGAGGTAATTAAGGTTAAATGAAGTAAAAATTGTGGGGCCCTGGTTTGATGATAAGTAGAGAAAGAGACACCAGGGAGCTTCATTTATCTCCACATACACATGGAAAAAATTCCATGTGAGGACACAACAAGAAGGTGACCATCTACAAGCCAGGAAGAGAGATCTCACCAGACACCAAACCTGATGTCTCTTTTATCTTTGACTTCTAGCCTTCAGAACTCTGATAAAATAAATACATATCGTTTAAGCTACCCAGTTAGTGGAGATATCTAGTTGGCGGCAGAA
Organism: Eptesicus fuscus; assembly: GCF_027574615.1. Lineage (NCBI taxonomy): Eukaryota > Metazoa > Chordata > Mammalia > Chiroptera > Vespertilionidae > Eptesicus > Eptesicus fuscus. Next base: position 109,189,798 of record NC_072473.1, read on the forward strand.
TATGGGTCTGAAATTCAGGAGAGATATGTGGGCTGTAGATATAAATTTGGGAGTCATCAATGTATAGTCAGTAATTAAAATCATGAAACTGGATGCAATCATAAAAAAGTGAAGGTAGATACAGAAGAGGTCCAAGGACAGAACCATGGTGCTCTCTAACATTAAAAGTTGAGTTGATGATGAAGAACCAGCAATGGGGAGTGAAGAACAGTAGCCACTAAAGGAAAAAGAAAACCAAAAGATTGTCATATCCTAGAAACAAAGGAATGAAAGTATCAAGGAAAAGGGAATGACTGTGTCAAATGCTGCTGATAGGTCCAGGAAGATGAAGACAGAACATACTGACTGTTAGATTTAACAACATTGAATGATTGTTTTGTATTTGATGACTTCAATTTTCTCTGTGAAGTAGGAAGCATGGTCATCCACTGAGAGATGGGGTGGGGCAGGGAGAGTTGGGGAAATGGTGAGGTGGGAGACTTAAGAAGAAAGAGGAAAATTAAAAAACATCATTGGGGAAAGTGAAAGTGCAAATTGACAGAAAGAAGTAGGATTGTGGATGAGCATTATGGACCTATTTGAGATGTACAAAAGGCAGTTGGATTCACAACTGTTAAGGGTAGTAAAGCCCCCCCCCCATTTATTTTTAAATAAGAACAGCAGATCCTTGTTTAGAACTTCAAAGACAGTTTCAAGATAAGAAAGAACAGGATGCTGACAGTCCAGGAGAGGCCACTTGAACCTCAGGGGAGTATCACATAGCAATGTCCAGCTGTAATAAATCACATAGCCACAGACTGCTGAATAAGCTTTTATCCCTGCACAAAGAGCTGCCCCTGAAGCAGTTTTACACTGGACTGCAGCAGTTGACATTTGTTGTCCTAATGTTGCTTCCCAATTTTTGGCTGGCCTCAAGGAACATGTATACATGTATCTAGTATATTGCAAGGGAAATCAGGGATGAGATCCAGATGGCTATTCTCTGACAGGATCACAAATGCATTCCTTGCCTTTCTGAGGATAATAGCAACACTTATATTTAATTTTTTTGAGCACTGTTCTTAGCACTATATAATCCACTTATTGAATATTCAGCATAACCAGATGTGGTAGGTACTATTGTTTATCCCCATTTTACAGAGGAGAGAACTGCTGCTCAGAGAAGTTAAATAACTTGCTTATGGGCACATCAGTAGAAAGCAATAGAGCCAGAATTCAGACCTCGGCAGACTGACCAATACAGTATTAAACATAGTGTTTATCATGTATGAAGCAAGCCCTTTATATGGATCATCTCATTTCATCCTCACTACAACCCATTGAGATCAACACCATTTTTAATCTCATTTTAGTAATGAGGTCAAAGAACTTAACCTAAAACACATAGCTAAGAAGTGGTGGAGGCCACTTTTGAACTCAGCAGTGGGGTTGGGAGCTGGAGATCTAGTACCATACTACCTGATAAAATTTTTGTCCTGTATATAGATGTGAAAATAAATGGATATTTCTTGTTGTAAGGATGTGGGTTTTCTCTTAAAGGACCCTTAGCCCCAGCTGTGATAAGGTCTCTATAGCTCACAATAGATGACTAGGCTGGAGAGAGATATCTGGGAATAGTCACCCAATAGCTGGGATAGAATGAGGTCTCCCTGGAGATAGTGTAGAGCAGTGGTCAGCAAACTCATTAGTCAACAGAGCCAAATATCAACAGTACAATGATATTATTTTTAATAAATCTTTATTGTTCAGATTATTACAATAGTTTCTCCTTTTTCCCCTCATAGCTCCCCTCCACCCGGTTCCCACCCCACCCTCTGCCCTTACCTCCCCGCCACTGTCCCCATCGATAGGTGTACGATTTTTGTCCAGTCTCTTCCTGCACCCCCCATACCCCTTTCCCCCTGAGAATTATCAGTCCATTCCCTTTCTATGCCCCTGATTCTATTATATTCACCAGTTAATTCTGTTCCTCAGATTTTTAATTCACTTGATTTTTAGGTTCACTTGTTGATAGATATGTATTTGTTGTTCATAATTTTTATCTTTACTTTTTTCTTCTTCCTCTTCTTGAAGAATACCTTTCAGCATTTCATATAATACTGGTTTGGTGGTGATGAATTCCTTTAGCTTTTTCTTATCTGTGAAGCTCTTTATCTGACCTTCCAATCTGAATGATAACTTTGCTGGGTAGAGTAATCTTGGTTGTAGGTTCTTGCTATTCATCACTTTGAATATTTCTTGCCACTCCCATCTGGCCTGCATAGTTTCTGTTGAGAAATCAGCTGACAATCGTATGGGTGCTCCTTTGTAGGTAATTAACTGTTTTTCTCTTGCTGCTTTTAATATTCTCTCTTTGTCTTTTGCTCTTGGCATTTTAATTATGATGTGTCCTGGTGTGGTCCTCTTTGGATTCCTTTTGTTTGGGGTTCTGTGGGCTTCCTGGATTTATAAGTCTATTTCTTTCACCAGGTGGAGGAAGTTTTCAGTCATTATTTCTTCAAATAGCTTTTCAATATCTCTCTCTCTCTCTTCTCTGGCACCCCCAAAATTCTGATGTTGGTACACTTGAAGTTGTCCCAGAGGCTTCTTACACTATCTTCAACTTTTTGGATTCTTTTTTCTTTTTGCTTTTCCAGTTGAGTGTTTTTTGCTTCTTTGTATTTCAAATCTTTGACTTGATTCTTGCATTCCTCTAGTCTGCTGTTGGGTCTCCGTATATTTTTTATTTCAGTCAGTGTATGTTTAATTTCTAGTTGGTCCTTTTTCCACTGAGCCAAACCGGTTTCGGCTAGTTGGTCCTTTTTCATATCCTCGAGGGTCTGGCTAAATTTATTGGCCTTTTCTAGGAAATTCTTGAAAAACCTTATAGCCGTGGTTTTGAATTCTATATCTAGTCATTTTCCCCCTCCATTTCTTTCATTTGTGATCTGTTACTTTGTCTCTACATTTTCGCTGCTTCCCTGAGTTGGTAGGGTAGCATTGTGTGCTAGGTTTCCTATATGGCCCAGTGGGTTGGCCTTCCAGTCACCTCAGGTGGACACTATAGGTGCACCCCTTTGTGGTCTGTGTGTACAGCCTTGTTGTAGTTAAGTCTTGATTGTTGTTGGTATCACTGGGAGGAATTGACCTCCAGGCCAATTGGCTATGTGTATCAGCTGTGTCTACACCAGGAGACCTGTGCTGGAGACAGCCTTATAGGACCAGACTTGCAAAATTGCAAAATTGCAAAATCCTCTGTGCTCAGCTTGGATGGGGCGGAGTCTCAGGGCTGAGCAGACAGTCTTGGCTTTCCATCAGCCCTGCCCTTGCGTGCATGCGTGCCTCCAGACCTCTGCCTTCTGCGGCTCCCCTGAGTTTCCGCCTAACAGTCCAGATTCCCCCAGGCTTTCCTGGAACTGGGGTTCAGTGCAGTCGGAACTGAGGTTCAGTGCAGTCAGGAGCTTCCAACTCCCTTCCACTAGGGAAAGCTAGCGGCAACCTCAGCAGTCGGTCTTCTCTGTACGCGCGCCTCCAGACCCCTGCCCACCACAGTTTCCCAGAGTCTCTGAGTCTCTGTGTGCCTTTCTCTCTACCTGACAGTCCAGACTACCCCCGTATGAGCCTGGGCCCACAGGGTTTTGCCTGGAACTGGGATTCAGTGTAGTCGGAACTGGAGTTCAGTGCAGTCAGGGGCTTCCTTTCCTCTCCCACCAGAGAAAGCCAGCCAGGCACTCAGCCGCCCTTCCTCTTTGCGCGCATGTCTCTGTCCCTCAGTCCTTTGCAGCTCCTCTGATTTTCCGTGAGCTTTTTTCTTTCCTTCTAGTTGTAGAATTTCCACTCAGCCAGCCTTCTTGTGGTTCTGGATGATGTACATTCTGTCTTTTAGTTGTAGTTTTGAAATTGTTGTGCGGGGCAGCAGTTTAGGTGTTTACCTATGCCACCATCTTGGTTTCTCTAACCTGAAATTTCTTTTGAGAGCCAAATTTTTTAAACTTCTTCTAACGCCACTTCCTCAAAATAGACTCGCCCAGGCCATGGTATTTTCTGGAAGAGCCACACTCAAGGGGCCAAAGAGCCACATGTGGCTCGCGAGCCGCAGTTTGCCGACCACGGGTGTAGAGGAACATAGAGAGCACAGGGCTGAGCCCTCTAAGACTTCAGCATGCAAGGAGTATGCAGAGGAAGAACCAGCAAGGAGGCTAAGAACAGGCTTGTTTTTCTCCTACCTGAGAGTTGCAATGAGAAGCCAAGAGAGGACAAAGTGGCAATAGGGAGGGAGTGGTCAACAGTATGAAAAGGTAAATGGAAGTCACTTGTGACCTCATGGAGAGCTGTTTTGGTAGATCTATGAGGGCAGAGAGCAATTTGAATTGGGAGAAGTCAATGGGAAGTGAAGAACTGTAGATAATGAATGCAAACAACTCTTGAAGTTTGACTATTGAATGAGAAATAAGATTAAGAGTCAAAGAGAGAATTTAAGTAGGGGAATATTTGAGCATGTCTATGAGCTAAGGAGATGAGGAAGGGAGGGTTGAACATATAGGTGAGAGAAGGTATGGATTGAGCAGGGTCTCTGACATGAACACTGAAATAGGGACTAGCCTGAGAAAAGAGGAGTGGCCCTTCATTCTCTGAGACTAGAGGCAAGTTATTACATGTGGGTGAGGATCGGTGGTTTGTAGGGTGAGAAGAGCACATATCCCTACCTCTCCTTTACCTCATTCCTTCTCTTTTCTCTTTGAGATAAGGCCATTTGTTTGGTGTGGGAGAAAGCCAAATTGTGTTGGATGCTAGAGGACAGTAGCAGTAAATGATGTATGTGTGTAAATGGTCTGCTTCAGTGCCAGGTCATTTATATACATTCCTCAGTTATTCTCCACAACAACCCTCAGAGTAGTTATTATCAAGCCAGTATAGAGATGAGGAAGCTGAGGTACTCAGTGTTATAGAAGATTTGGAATAGTTAAAGAACGAAAAGGAGAGGTAGCTGATTAAGATCAGGTAAAAGAGCTGAAGGGAAATTCTGAGGGCTGAGTTGAACTGGGCTATCTTAACTGGAGACTGGCACCAATCATCCCAACTGTGCCCCTTACTTCAACTTTGTTCATCCCCTGGAGGAGGAGTAGACAGATGGTTAGACTGAGGCAGAGGTTAGGACCAGGCCTGACTAATAGCAAGAGATTGAGAAGTCCAGGTGCTGGTGAGAACATTGTTCAAGTGATCATATGTGAAGTTCAGGCTGGGGGAAGAACATGAAAACAGAAGCAGGTGGAAAGACTGCACATAGTTCTGGAAGTCTACTGGAGGTTAAAAGAATAGGTTTAGTGAGAAAGTAGGAAGAACAGAAAGTTGGTGAAAGTGAGATTTTGGAGTTGGCGATTTTAAGTTATGTTCATGGGCATATGATATGAAACTGTGACTAAGACCCTATAGGCGAGGAGATAAAAGAATAATGATACCTGGCGTTTGGAGGGATGTCCACATAGGCATTGGAGTCACTCAAGATGATAGTAGTATGTGAGGTTTGGAGTTGAGGCAAATAGCAACCTCATCTCTTCTTGTGGCTAGGAAGAATGCATAGCCTCCCCTGGGGAAGAGGCCTCCTACCTGGGTTATGGTAGTTTCATCATTGGGTTGGGGCTACCTGCTAAGTTTAATGACAGCTGTTGTGGGCACGGGTTAGGAGGCTGGGTGGGAGGGTCGTGCGATTGAGCAAAACTGAAAAAAAGAGAAAAACCTCATGGACACAGACAACAATGTGGTGATTCTTACGGGAAGGGGTGTAGGTGTAGTTGGAGGAGGGCATGGCGGGGTGAATAGTGATGGAAGGAGTCTTGACTTGGGGTGGTAAACACATAATGCAGTGTACAGATCACGTGTTGTGGAAATGTGAACCTGAAACCTAAATAATTTTGTTAACCAGTGTTACCCCAATAAATACAATCCTATATAATAAAAGCTCAGTGACCGAAATGGCGGAACAACCAGAACAACCAGAGACTAGAATGACCGCAGCCCCTTACCCCGGCTGGCCCTGCCCCCCAGCGGGGATCTCCACCCCTATTGGGGGCATGGCTGGCCTACAAACCACCCTTTGCCCCTCGCCCAGGCAGGCCCTGCCCCCAGTGGGGACCCCCACCCTGATTGGGGGTGTGGCTGGCCTACAAACCGCCCCCTGGCCCCTTGCCCTGGCTGGCTCTGCCCCCAAGTGGGGATCCCCACCCCTATCTGGGGCCCCCATCAGGGCAGGCCCCCACCTGTGCACCAGGCTGCTATCCTATATAATAAAAGGGTAATATGCAAATTGACCTTAATGGTGGAACAACCAGAATGACCACTCAACCAGTCACTATGAGGTGCACTGACCACCTCTTGGTCCCTTTCCCTGGCTGGCAGGCTCTGATCACCCAATGGTGAACAGGGAACCATGTGTGGGTGGCAGGGGATGTGGGCAGCACCAGGCCAAGGCCTCTGAACTGCTGGTCACCCCCCACACAGAGGGCAACCTGTGGTGGGGGCAGGGCTGGTGAGTGGGTGGGAACAGCCGACCTCTTGGTCCCTTCCCCCAGCTGTCAGGCTCTGATCACCCGATGGCAAATGGGGAACTGGGGTTGGGTAGCGGTAGGGGGTGGGGCCAGCTGCAGGCAGCCAAGGAAGATGGCCCTGATTGCAGGCCAGGCCTAGGGACCATACCTGCACATGAATTTTGTGCGCTGGGCCTCTAGTTAAAAAATAACATAAAATGACCAGAAGAGGCATGCAAACCAGGATTTCTTCCCATTCAAAGTTACCATGGTGGCATTTGAATTGACAACATGTAAATACTACTTTACCATTTATAGTGACTTCCCCATTTAAATATTCTACTGCATGAATTTTAGGTACAGTCTCTTAACATATTTTTTCACCATAACAACTTGAAAACTGAGACTATGCTGGCTTACACAAATGTGTTTTAAACAATTTTTAAAAATATATTTTGAGTTCAGAGAGGAAGTGAGAGGGAGAGATAGAAACATCAATGATGAGAGAATCATTGATTGGCTGCCTCCTGTATACCCCCTTCTGGGGATTGAGCCTGCAACCTTGGCATGTGGCATTGACTGGAATTGAACCTGAGACCCTTTGGTCCACAGGCCGATGCTCTATCCACTGAGCCAAACCAGCCAGGGCTAAACAATTTTTAAAATCTATTTTAATAATACTTTCCTAGTATCTGAGACACAGAACCAGTTTATCTTTTGTTAATTTCTCTCTTGTCCTCCACCAAAACAAACAAACAAACAAACAAACAAACTGCTATCATCATATCCTCCTTGGAGCGTTTTGTCCCAATGAGCTTAAAAGACCAGAATTAAGGCTTCTGACTTAATACCTTTTTCCTACCACATGAGGGCAGAAATTTTAACAAAAAAGGGGAGAACTGAAAATTGTGATGATGTAATGTACAATATAGTGACTATAGTTAACAATAGTGTAGTGCATATTTGAAAGTTGCTAAGAGAGTAGATCTTTAAAGTTCTCACTACAAGGATAATTTGTAACTATGTGAGGTGATGGATATTAGCTAAGTTATTGTGGTTATTATTTCACAATATATACAAATATCAAATTGTTATGTTGTACACCTGAAACTTATACAATGTGATAAAGTAAATTATACCTCAATAAAACTGGAAAAAAATAAAGAAAATAAGAGGTAATGTTAAGGCCAGATTTTTGTGTGATTTCTAGGTCTTAACAAATCTACCATATACTTCAAGCCTGCAACTCTTTCCATTCATGCTCCACTGATAGACAAACTGGCTCCCTTCTTCCCCTCTTTTCTTTTTTCCTCTCTTCCTCTTTCACTCCCTTATTCCCACAAATATTTATTAAGCATTTACTCTAGGTTGAGTTGCCAGATAAAATACAGGATGCCAAGTTAAATTTGAATTTCAGATAAACAACAAATATTTTGTATTATAAGTATGTCTCATGCATATTCTTGGGAGATAGGATTTGGGGTTGTAAAAGAATTAAAATAAGACAATGTATGTAAAACACTCAGAACAGTGCCTGGCATCCAGCAAACATTATGTCTGTGGATGTGCACAGAGACAGATTTTATATATATATACATGTAGATAGATAGGTAATAAAATATATATGCACATATAAACTTACCACTCTATAAAAAAGATACTCTTATTATCCTCATTTTACAGATAAGGAAATGGAGGTTCAGAAAGGGTAAGTAGTTTCTTTTTTTTTTTCTGGGAAATGAGCAAAGTTGGAAGTAACAATGAAGGAAGATTGGCATTCTGGAATGTTAAGAGTCATCTAGAGTGGAAATGTTGATATGGTCTCATAGAGAAGAGATAGAGTACAGGATATTTTAATTATTGATGCCTTCCTCTAATCCTCTAAAATAAGCTGCATTTATGATCCCAGGTTTTCTTTTTAAATAATTGTTTTTTATTGAAAGTATTACATATGTTCCATTTTTTCACCCATTAACCCCTTCCATCTCGCCCCCCCCCCGCCTCTCCACCAGGCCTTCAGCAGCCTGTTGTCTCTGTCCATGAGTTATGCATATATGCATACAAGGTCTTTGATTCATTACCTCCCACCCAACTACCCTCTGCCACCTTCCCTCTGAGGATTCACATTCTGTTCCATGCTTCTCTGGATCCACTCCATTCATCTATTTATTTTGATTCCACATATGGGTGCTATCATGTGATACTCATCTTTCTCTGACTTAATTATTTCACTTAGTATGATACTCTCCACGTCCCTCAAGGCTGTCTCAAAGGGTAAGAGATTCTTCTTTTTTACTGCTGCATAGTATGCCATTGTGTAGATGTACCATAGCTTTTTTATCCACTCATCTACTGATGGGCACTTGGGCTGTTTCCAGATCTTAGCTATTGTAAATTGTGCTGCTATGAACGTAGGGGTGCATATATCCTTTCTGATTGGTGTTTCTAGTTTCTTGGGATATATTCCTAGAAGTGGGGTCACTGGGTCAAATGGGAGTTCCATTTTCAGTTTTTTGAGGAAACTCCATACTGTTCTCCACAGTGGCTGCACCAGTCTGCATTCCCACCAGCAGTGCACTAGGGTTCCTTTTTCTCCGCATCCTCGCCAGCACTTGTCATTTGTTGATTTGTTAACGACAGCCATTCTGACAGGTGTGAAATGGTATCTCATTGTTGTTTTGATTTGCATCTCTCAGATTATTAGTGACTTTGAGCATGTTTTCATATGTCTCCTGGCTTTTTGAATGTTCTCTTTTGAAAAGTGTCTGTTTAGATCCTTTGCCCATTTTTTGATTGGATTATTTATCTTCCTTTCGTTAAGTTGTATGAGGATGTAAATGTTGGAGAGTAAACCCTTATGGGAGATAACATTGGCAAGTATGTTTTCCCATGCAGTGGGCTTTAGTGTTGTTTTGTTAATGGTTTCTTTTGCTGTGCAGAGCTTTTTATTTTGATGTAGTCCCATTTGTTTATTTTCTCCGTAGTCTCTCTTGCCCTAGGATCTGTGTCTGTAAAGATATTGCTACGATATATGTCTGCAATTTTGCTGCCTTTGGAGTCTTATAGGATTTTTATGGTTTGCCATCTTACATTCAAGTCCTTTAGCCATTTTGAGTTTTTTTTTGTGTATGGTGTAAGTTGGTGCTCTAGTTTCATTTTTTTTTTGCATGTATCTGACAATATTTCCCAGCATAATTTTTTGAAGAGACAAATTTGACTCCATTATATGCTCTCGCCTACTTTGTCAAATATTAATTGAGCATAGTGGTTTGGGTCAATTTCTGGGTTCTCTATTCTGTTCCATTGGTCTATATGTCTGTTCTTATGCCAGTATCAGGCAGTTTTGAGAACCGTGGCTTGGTAATATAGCTTGATGTCTGGTATTGTGATCCCTTCCGCTTTGTTCTTCTTTCTCAGGATAGCTGTGGCTATTCAGGGTCTTTTTAAATTCCAGATGAATTTTTGTAGAGTTTGTTCTAGATCTTTGAAATATGCCATTGGTATTTTAATAGGTATTGCATTGAATCTATAGATTGCTTTAGATAGTATGGACATTTTAATGATGTTGATTCTACCAATCCATGAACATGGTATGTTCTTCCATTTGTTCATGTCTTCCTCTATCTCTTTGTTCAATATCCTGCAGTTTTCCTAGTACAGGTCTTTTACATCCTTATTAAGCTTATTCCTAGGTATCTTAATTTTTTTGGTGCAATGGTAAATGGGATTGTTTATTTTTTCATTTCTCTTTCTGTGAGTTCATTATTGGTGTATAAAAAGGCCATAGATTTCTGAGTGTTAATTTTGTAGCCTGCTACGTTGCCAAATTCACTTATTAGATCTAGTAGTCGATGGAGTCTTTGGAGTTTTCTATGTATAGCATTATGTCATCTGCGAATAAGGACAGTTTTACTTCTTTTCCAATTTGGATGCCTTTTATTTGTTCTTGTTGATTGCTATGGCTAGCACTTCTAATACTATGTTGAACAGGGTTGGTGAAAGTGGGCATCCTTGTCTTGTTCCTTTTCTCAGGGGAAATGAGTTTAGTTTTTGCCTATTGAGTATGATGTTGGCTGGGGTTTTGTCATATAGTTATTTTATTATGTTGAGGTATGATACCTCTATTCCCACTTTGCTGAGAGTTTTTATCAAGAAAAGGTGCTGGATTTTGTCAAATGCTTTTTCTGCATCAATTGATATGATAATGTGATTTTTGTTTCTCAGTTTGTTTATGTGATGTATCACATTTATTGATTTGCGGATATTGGTACCATCCTTGCATCCCCGGAATAAATCCCACTTGGTCATGGTGTATGATCTTTCTAATGTTAGCTGAATCCGATTTGCTAAAACCGATTAGCTGAATCCGATTTGCTAAAATTTTGTTGAGGATTTTAGCATCTATGTTCATCAAGGATATTGGCCTATAGTTCTCTTTTTAGCTGAATCCGATTTGCTAAAATTTTGTTGAGGATTTTAGCATCTATGTTCATCAAGGATATTGGCCTATAGTTCTCTTTTTTTGTGGTGTCTTTATCTGGTTTTGGGCTTAGGGTAATGCTGGCTTCATAGAAAGAGCTTGGAAGTGTGCCTTCCTCTTGAATTTTTTGGAATAGTCTGAGAAGGATAGGTTTTAGTTCTTCTTTGAATGCTTGGTAGACTCCCCTGTGAAGCTGTCTGGCCTTGGGTTTTTGTTTGCTGGAAGATTTTGGATCACTGTTTCAATTTCTTCAGTAGTTATCAGCCTATTCAGGTTTTTTGATTCTTCTTTTTGAGTTTTGGGAGCTTGTATTTTTCTAAGAATATGTACAATTTATCTAGGTTGTCCATTTTGTTGGAATAGTGTTGTTCAAAGTATTTTTGATAATCCTTTGTATTTCTGTGCGATCGGTTGTTACTTCACCTCTTTCATTTCTGATTTTCTTTATTTGGGTCCTCTCTCTTTGCTTCTTGGTGAGCCTGGCTAGAGGTTCATCAATCTTGTTTATCCTTTCAAAGAACCAGCTCTCGGTTACATTGATCTTATGTATTTTTTTTGTCTCTATGTCATTTATCTCCACTCTGATCATTATTATTTCCTTCCTTCTGCTTACGATGGGCTTTTCTTGTTACTCTCTTTCTAACTCTTTGAGTTGCAGAGTTAGATAATTTATTACCATCTTTTCTTGTTTTCTTTGAGATAGGCCTGCAGAGCTATGAACTTCCCTCTCAGGACTACTTTTGCTGTGTCCCATAGATTTTGGATTATTGAGTTTTCAATGTCATTTGTTTCCATGATGTTTTTATTTCTTCTTTGATCTTTTTGGTAAACCAATCATTGTTTACTAGCATGCTATTTAGCCTCCAGGTATTTGATTTTTTAAAATTGTTTTTATTGTAGTTGATTTATATTTTTATGCCATCGTGATCTGAGAAGATGCTTGATATGATTTCTATCTTCTTGAATTTAAAGAGACTTTGCCTGTGTCCCAATATATGGTCTATCTTTGAAAATGACCCATGTGCACTTGAGAAGAATGTATATTCTATAGCTTTTGGGTGAAATGTTCTGAAGATATAAATTAATTCCATCTGATCTAGTGTGTCATTTAGGATTGATATTTCTTTGCTGATTTTTTGTTCAGAGGATTTGTCCTGTGGTATTAGTGGGGTATTAAACCCCTACTATGACTGTATTGTTCTTGATCTCTCCCTTGATATCCTTCAGAAGTTTTTTTATGTATTTGGGTGCTCCTATATTGGGTTCGTATGTTTACCAGAGTTATTTCTTCTTGTTGGGTTGCTCCCTTTAGTATTATGAAGTGGCCTTCCTTATCTCTTGTTATGTCCTTCACCTTGAGATCTAATTTATCAGATATAAGTATTGCCACCCCAGCTTTTTTTTTTTCCATTTCTATTTGCCTGAAATAAATTTTTACATCCCTTCACCAACAGTCTGTGTGAGTCCTTTTTTCTGAGGTGGGTTTCCTGTAGACAGCAGACATATGGGTCATGTTTTCTTATCCACTCAGCTACCCTATGTCTTTTGATTGGGGCAGTTAATCCATTTACATTTAAAGTTATTATTGATAGGTACTTGTTTGTCGCAATTTTTATTCTTTACCCCTGTGTTCCTTCTTTGCTTCCTATTTCTTCTTTTTACAGCAGACCCTTTAGCATTTCTTGCATTGCTGGTTTGGTGGTGGTAAACTCCCGTAGTCCTTTTTTGTCTCTGAAGTTCCTGATTTCACCCTCAACTTTGATTGATAGCCTTGCTGGGTACAGTATTCTTGGATTCAGACCCTTGCTTTGCATGAATTTGTATATTTCATTCCATTCCCTTCTGGCCTGATGTGTTTCTGTTGAGAAATCAGTCACTAGTCTGATGGGGGATCCTTTGTAGGTAACTTTCTGTCTCTCTCTGGCTGCTTTTAAGATTCTTACTTTGTCATTCGTGTTTGCCAATTTAATTATAATGTGCCTTGACGTCGGTCTTTTGTGGTTCACTTTGTTTGGGACTTTGTGAGCTTCTTTGACTTGTGTGAGTTTTTTCTTCCTTATATCAGGGAAGGTTTCTGTCATTATTTCATCAAACAGGATTTCCATTCCTTGCTCAGTTTCCTCTCCTTCTGGCACCCCTATCATGCGGATGTTGTTTCATTTCATGTTATCCCAAAGTTACCTTAGGCTCTCCTCTTGTTTTTTAAGCTTTTTATCCTAGATGCTGCTCTGCTTGGGTATTTTTTCCTACCTTGTCTTCTAGCTCACTGATGTGGTCCTCCACTTCTTCTAGTCTACTGTTGATGCTTTCTATTGAGTTTTTTTTTATTGCAGTGATGTCATTTTTCATTTCTTCTTGGTTCATCTTCATTTCCTCTTGGTTCTTATACATATTGTTGAATTTGTCTTCCAACCTTTTCAGTGACCTTATGACCATTGCTCTGAATTCTTTCTCTGACATATTGCTTGCCTCCATTTTGTTTAATTTCTTTTCTGGTGATGCCCCCTTTTCTTTCATATGTGGGCTGTTTCTTTGTCTCCCCATGATCTCTCCTCTCCGGGTGTCTGGTTATGCAGTTCTCTCTCTCCTGCATTGACTTAAAGTCACAAAAAACAACACAACAAGGCACAACGTACAAGGCACTGAAGGCAAATGTATTCACAATGCTAATAACCCCAAATAAAGGTAACCACCAGAGAAAAGAGAATAAGGAGATAAAAAAAGAAGAGTGCACAAATGATATTGAGAAAAGGGAAAAAAAAGTAAGAGAGAAAAGAAAGAATAAAAATGAAGAGGGAAAAACTATATGTGGAAAAAACTCCAATAGAACAACAACTAATCCAAAAAAATGAAGAGGAGGAAGATGGCAGCTGGCAGGACAGAGGTGAGGGAGAGGTAGTGAGTGAATGAGGGGATTAAAGGAGAGTGTGTGGATATGTGTGGTGAGTGTGTGAGTGAATGAGGGACAGTTAAATCCCCTCAGGAGCAGCAGGGGCTGGCAGACCAGACTCTCTTGGTCAGGGAGAGACTACCACTGCTGCAGGCACTCTCCATACTGCTGGACATGGGCACGGAGCTCACACCATCTTGAAGGGGAGAATGTTATTTTCTAGGAACTCATCAGCACCACCACCCAGACAGGCCTTGGAACTGCCCACGACCCAGCAGCCACTCCAGCAAAAATCCTGCTGCCCAACCTGCAGACCCGTGGACCCTGAGATCTCCACCTCCAAAGGTGCACTGCTCTGGCAGCAGTAAGTGCAACTTCCCCCCTACCCAGCGGCAGAACTCAGAACACCATATTCATGCATTTCCAGCCTGCAGACATCCAGGGCACACCACTCTGTAGGCAGTGCCTGGGAGCCACTGGGATCCCCCGCTAGGTGTGATTTTGTACAGACAAGGGCGCGCTGCCCTGCAATAGAAATTCTGAACTCCCTCTTCCTGAATAACTGCCCACAGACACCCCAGCTGTGCCACTTTAGTGCCAGGGCCCCTCAGAGTGCATTAGAGCTATGCGCCAGCAAACGCACCAACACAGTTACGCATTTCCAGAGCACAGGCCACCTGAGCCCCGTTACCCCAACAGACAGTCCCTGGGGGCCACTGTGAGTCCCCACTGGGCATGCATGATTTCAATCAAGGGCATAAGACAGCAAAAATTGGGACATCCCCCTCCACAGATGGTGACTTCTAGACACTGCAGTTCTGCCTTTCCAGTTTGCAGGCCTACAAGAAGAGAACCCAAATAGCTCAAGTAGGGAGCTCCACTAGATTACCAAGCTCAGGACACCTGAGAGGTCACACCAGTAGCACCATCCCCAAAAGAACCTGGGTAGCAAAGCAATCAGATCTACAATTAAAATGTTACCGTAAGCATTATATAGAAACTGGAGAGGAACCAAGATGGTGGCAAAGTTAAACAACTAAACTGCCGCCGCGCACAATTTCAAAAATACAACTAAAAGACAAAGCATCTACCACCCAGAACCACAGGAAAGCTGGATGAATGGTAGATTTACAACTAAGAAGGAAAAAGAAAGAACAAACAGGAAGGGCTGAGGTACGGAGGCGCGTGAATTGGGCTGGTGGTGGGCGATGGGACGCGTGGCTTTATTCCAACCCAAAGGGAGATAAGCTCCCGATCACTCTGAAATCCAGTTTCTGGGGACGCGCAGGGGACCCAGACACCTACGGGGAGAAGCTGGACTCTTGGCCATTGTGTCGGAAAGTGAGAGTGACTTTCTTGCAGAGGTGTGCCCAACAATAAATGTTTACTGCGCTGGAGCATGGGACGCAGGGACTTGGAAACGGGAAAGGCAGAATAGGCAGACTAGCAGCCATTTCTGTTGCCACACCCTAGCCTAATGACGCCCTGAGACCCCGCCCCGCCCTGAGACCTACCCTGCACATTCTACAAACCTGCCCAGGCTCCAAACAGCAGCTTTTGCATATAAATGGCCTGCCCTGTGGCAGGTTAACCAAATAAACTGCAGCTCCAGTCAGACTGCTCCAAAACCACTCGAGCAAAGAGGAGAAAACTGCAGTTTTTGTTGTAACTCCTGCTAAGTGGCCTCAGACAGTAGCTGACCTGCACCCCATTGGAGATCCAGAAACGAGGGCATCTAGTGGTCAGTGTGAGACGACACCAGATTTCAACCACTCTCATAAGGGACACATTCAAGAGGCAGACTCAGTGAGCGCCAAAGCCCTACTGCAACAGGTCCCGGCCCATAAACGTGTCTCCAGCACAGCAATTCTTCCTTTATAGACACAGCAATTCCTCACAGCCAATTGGCCTGGAGGTCAATACCTCCCAGTGACACCAACAACAATCAAGACTTAACAACAACAAGGCTGTACACACAGTCTAAAAAGGGGTGCACCAATAGCGTCCACCTCAGGTAACTGGGAGGCTGACCCATTGAACCAATAGGACACAATAGGACACAAAGCTATCCTACCAACTCAGGGAAGCAGCAAAAATGAAAATTAGGAGGCAAGGAAACAGATGCCAAACAAAAGAAATGGAGGAGAACAAATGACTGGACATAGAGTTCAAAACCACAGTTATAAGGTTTTTCAAGAATTTCATGGAAAAAGCCGATAAATTTAATGAGACCCTCGAGGATATGAAAAAGGTACAACTAGAAATGAAACATACACTGACTGAAATAAAAAATATTATACAGAGACCCGGCAGCAGACTAGAGGAACGAAAGAATCAAAGATTTGGAATACAAAGAGGCAAAGGACACGCCTCCAGAAAAGCAAGAAGAGAAGAGAATTCAGAAAGTAGAAGATAGTGTAAGAAGACTCTGGGACAACTTCAAGCGTACCAGCATCTGAATTTTTGGGGTGCCAGAAGAAGAGAGAGAGCAAGATGCTGAAAACCTATTTGAAGAAATAATGACCGAAAACTTCCCCCACCTGGTAAAAGAAATAGACTTACAAGTCCAGGAAGCACACAGAACCCCAAACAAAAAGAATCCAAAGAGGACCACACCAAGACACAGCATAATTAAAATGCCAAGGGCAAAAGACAAAGAGAGAATTTTACAAGCAGCAAGAGGAAAACAGTTAGTTACTTACAAGGGAACACCCATACAATTATATCAGCTGATTTCTTAACAGAATCTATGCAGGCCAGATGGGAATGGCAAGAAATATTCAAAGTGATAAATAGCAGGAACCTACAACCAAGACTACCCTACCCAGCAAAGTTATCATTCAGAATTGAAGGGGCAGATAAAGAGCTTCACAGATAAGAAAAAGCTAAAGGAATTCATCACCACCAAACCAGTATTACATGAAATGCTGAAAGGTATTATTTAAAAGGAGGAAAAAGAAGAAAAAAGTAAAGATAAAAATTATGAACAACAAATACATACCTATCAACAAGTGAATCTAAAAGTCAAGTGAATTAAAAATCTGAAGAACAGAATAGACTGATGAACATAATAGAATCAGGGGCATAGAATGGGAGTGGATTGATAATTCTCAGGGGAAAGGGTGTCTGTGTGGGGGGTAAGGGAAGAGACTGGACAATATCATACACCTATGGATAAGGATAGTGAGGAGGGAGGTAAGGACAGAGGGAAGGGTGGGAACTGGGAAGAGGGGAGATATGGGGGGGGAAGGAGAAACCATTGTAATAATCTGAACAATAAAGATTTATTAACCATGAAAAAAAATGTTACAGCAAAACATGGGAAGACAAAAAAGCTATCCCCAAAGAAAAGAAAAAGAGGAATCAACAGAAAGGGAATTAAATTGAGGCTAGCAATATATCAGAGAAAGAATTCATAAACAATGCTCAAACAGCTGGATGACAAATACACACAACTCAATGAGAATTATACCGAGCTGAATGAGAATGTCACCAATATGAAAAGGAAACAAGAGGACATGAAGAACAATATAACTGCAATAAAGAACACAATGGAAGACTTAAACAGTAGACTAGAAGAGTCTGAGGACCACATCAATGAATTAGAAGACAAGGTAGGAAAAAACACACAGACACAGCAGGAACTGGAAAGAAGACATAAAATGCAAGAGGAGAGCCTAAGAGAGCTTTGGGACAACACAAAACAAAACAACATTTGCATAATTGGGGTACCAGAAGGAGAGGAAGAGAAGCAAGGAATAGAAAACCTGCTTGAAGAAATAATGACAGAAAACTTCCCTGATATTGGCAAGAAAAAAACTATGCAAGTCCATGAAGCACATAGAATCCCAAACAAGATGAACCCCAAAGCACTGACATCAAGACACATCATAATTAAATTGGCAAACACCAATGACAAAGTAAGAATATTAAAGGCTGCCAGAGAGAGACAGAAAGTTACTACAAGGTACCTCCTATTAGAATATCAATGGATTTCTCAGCAGAAACACTCCAGGTCAGAAGGGAATGGAATGAAATATACAAAGTGATTCAAAGCAAGGGACTGAACCCAAGAATACTATACCCAGCAAGGCTATCATTCAAAATTGAGGGTGGAATCAGGAGCTTCACAGACAAAAAAGGGCTAAGAGAGTTTATCACTACCAAGCCAGCAATGCAAGAAATGCTAAAGGGACTTCTGTAAAAAGAAGAAAGAGAAAGGCAAGAAGAAACACAAACATTAAGGATAAATATGACAACAAACAAGTACTTATCAATAATATCATTAAACATAAATGGATTAAATGCACCAATCAAAAGACAGAGGGTAGCTAAATGGATAAGAAAACATGACCCATATATTTGCTGTCTGCAAGAGACCCCCTTAAGAACAAAGTATTCACACAGACTGAGAGTGAAGGGATGGAAAAACATTTTTCAGGCAAATGGAAATGAGAAAAAAGCTGGGGTTGTGATACTAATAGCTGATAGAATAGATCTCAAAGTAAAGGCCATAACAAGATATAAGGAATGCCACTACATAATACTAAAGGGATCAATTCAACAAGAAGATATAACTCTGGTAAACATATATGCACCCAATACAGGAGCACCCAAATACATAAAACAACCACTGGAAGGTATCAAGGGAGAGATCAATAGCAGTACAGTCATAGTAGGGGACTTTAATACCATACTGACACCACTGGATAAATCATCTAAACGAAAAATCAGCAAAGAAACAGCAATCCTAAATGACTAACTAGATCAGATGTACTTAATTGACATCTTTAGAACATTTCACCCCAAAGCTACAGAATATACATTCTTCTACAGTGCACATAGAACATTTTCAAAGATAGACCACATATTAGGACACAGGCAAAGTCTCTTAGAATTCAAGAAGATAGAAATCATAACAAGCATTTTTTCAGACCATAATGACATGAAACTAGAAATCAACTACAATAAAAACAATGAAAAAAATCAAATACTTGGGGGCTAAATAGCATGCTATTAAACAATGATTGGGTTACCATAGTGATCAAAGAAGAAATTAAAAGCCTCCTGACAACAAATGACAATGAAAACACAACAATCCAAAATCTATGGGACACAATGAAAGCAGTCCTGAGAGGGAAGTTCATAGCTCTACAGGCCTACCTCAAAAAACAAGAAAAAATGGTAATAAATTATCTAACCTTGCAACTTAAAGAACTAGAAAGAGAGCAACAAGAAAAGCTCACAGTAACCAGAAGGAAGGAGATAATAAAGATGAGAGCAGAAATAAATGACATAATGACCCCAAAAAAATACATAAGATCAATGTAACCGAGAGCTGGTTCTTTGAAAGGATAAACAAGATTGATGAACCTCTAGCCAGACTCACCAAGAAACAAAGAGAGAGGGCCCAAATAAACAAAATCAGAAATGAAAGAGGTGATGTAACAACTGACCCCATAGATATACAAAGGATTGGAAAAAAATACTATGAACAACTCTACTCCAACAAATCGGACAACCTTGACGAAACGGACACATTCACAGAAAATACAAGCTTCCAAAGCTCAACTGGGAAGATTCAAAAAACCTGAATAGGCTGATAACTACTGATGAAATTGAAACAGTAATCAAAAAGCTTCCAGCAAACAAAAGCCCTGGACCAGATTGCTTCACAGGGGAGTATTACTGAACATTCAAAGAAGAACTAAAACCAATACTTCTCAGACTATTCCAAAAAAAAGTCAAGAGGAAGGCACACTTCCAAACTCTTTCTATGAAGCCAGCATTACCCTAATCTCTAAAATTCAGAAACAACAAATAAATAAGAAACCAGAATAAAAAATGTGCAAAGGACTTGAATAGACATTTCTCCAAAGAAAATAAATGTTCAATAAACAAATTAAAAGATGCTCAATATCACTAGTCATTAGGGAAGGGCAAATCAAAACTACAATTGTTACCGGGAAACTCCTGGTTGGGTTCTGGCTGCCTGTTGCTGTGTCAAATAATGAAGGCAGGGTTGAATGATATAAGACATTCATTGGGAAGGCCAGCCAACCAAGAAAATAGGGCACTTACAAGCATTCAAATTCTGTCTTACAGCAAGGTGCAGGGGACAGGATTATAAAGTGGAAGGGGCTAGGGTGATGCTGGGAATAGAATGTAGCTATGAGCAACCCTGGAGGTCAGCAGATATCAGCTATTGTCCTTCAATGAGATGATGTTGATGAGATGATGGTTTGACTCCTGGTGGGTCGGTCTGACCATGCTTATCGGTTCTGCTTGCTGGATTCACAGCTGAGTCACTTCCTTAATCACTTGACACAGGCTTTGATAAGGAAACTTAAGAAGAACTTAGCACCCTATTCACATATAAGATACTTAACCCATTATTCACATAAGTATATGTGTTCTAAGATTTAAAATAATATGGTTATTTTTCAGATTAATTCAGGTGCTCTATCAGATCATAAGTCTCCCTACCACAAGGAGATACCCATCTTACACCAATTAGGATGGCTACTATAAAAAACAACAACAAAGAAATAAGTGTTGGTAAGGATGTGAAAAAATTGGAACCATTGCTCACTATTGGTAGGAATTGTCAAATGGTATAGCTGCTGTGAAAAACAGTATGGTGGTTCCTCAAAAAATTGAAATTAGAGCCGAAACCGGTTTGGCTCAGTGGATAGAGTGTCGGCCTGCGGACTGAAAGGTCCCAGGTTCGATTCCGGTCAAGGGCATGTACCTTGGTTGCGGGCACATCCCCATTAGGGGTTGTGCAAGAGGCAGCTGATCGATGTTTCTCTCTCATCGATGTTTCTAACTCTCTATCCCTCTCTCTTCCTCTCTGTAAAAAATCAATAAAATATATTTTTAAAAAATTGAAATTAGAATCACCATATGATTCAGAAATTTCACTTCTGGGTTTACCCAAAAGAATTGAAAGGCGAGTCTCAAAGAGATATTGGTACACTCATACTCATAGTAGTATTATTCATAATAGCAAAATCATGGGAGCAACCCAAGTGTCTATCAGGATGAATGAATAAGGAAAATGTGGTTGTAAATGGAAAAATCCAGTTCTTTCCTTCTGTGTTTCTCCCTTACTCTCACACCACTATCAAACTCACAATATTTCTGATACTAGATGGGAGAGTTCCCCACACCAAGCAATTCTCTGACACCAGCTGAGTGTCCTGCAGTTTACTAGTAACTCAGTTCTGATACTATATACCTTAATAGCTACAGGTTAAGGGCTCAGTACCATGAGACTGACCCCCCACTTCAGATGTCAATTGCAAGTAGAAGGTACTCAGTTTACCCATTACTACTGTCCAACATGGCTACAAATAGGAGGTTCCCATGACCCCATCCTGAAGTACAATTAATTTGTTAGAGTGGCTTACAGAAATTAGGGAAACACATATTTATTATTTCATTAAGGGATATGATAAGGGGTATAGATGAATACCCAGATAAAGAGATATAGGGCAGGATCTGGGAGGGTCCAACTTCTGTCCCTGTGGAATTGGGGTGTATCACCCTTCCAGTATGTGGATGTGTTCACTAACCTGGAAGCTCCCTGAACCCCACACTATTGTGATTTTTATGGTGGCTTCATCATGTAGGTATGATTAATTATTAACTCCATTTCCAGTCCCTCTCACTTCTCAAGAGAAGTGGTGAGTAGGTGGGGAGGGGCAGCTAAAAATTCAAAGCTTCTAATCATGGCTTAGTCTTTCTGGTGACCAACCCGCATCTAGGAGCCATCCAGGAACCCACACAGAGTTGCCTCATTAAACCAAAGTTACTCCTATCTCACAGGGGATTTAGAATCCCTATGTCAGGAATGATGGTTAAATATAAAATATTAGAACAGCCCTAGCTAGTTTGGCTCAGTGGATAGAGCATCAACCTGAAGACTGAAGGGTCCCAGGTTCGATTCCAGTCAAGGGCACATGTCAGGGTTGCGGGCTCAATCCCCAGTAGGGGGTGTGCAGGAGGCAGCCAATCAATGATTCTCTATCATCATTGATGTTTCTATCTCTCTCTCCCTCTCCCTTCCTCTCTGAAATTAATTACATATATACTAGAGGCCCGATGCATGAAGATTCATGCAAGAATGGGCCTTCCTTCCCCTGGCTGCTGGCATCACCATCTCTCCGACCCAGAGCTGCCTTTCCACCTTCCCACATTGCCCAGAGGCCCAGAGCTGCTGGGGTGAAGTGGAATGCCCTGCCCCTGGCCGCTCAGTGCCTGCATATGCAAATTAACCCACCATCTTTGTTGGTTAATTTGCATACTCACTCCTGATTGGCTGGTGGGCATCATGAAGGTATGGTCAATTTGCATCGTTCTCTTTTATTAGTGTAGATAATTAGAACAGAAGATGCACTTAGTGCTCTTATCATTTAGGAATTTACAAGGGTTCCAATAGCTCTGTGCCAGGAACCAGGGGCATAAATCAATATATATGTTTCTATTATCTCACAGTGGTATATGCATATAAGGGAATATTAATCATGTTTAAAAAGGAAGAAAATTATGACACATGCTACAAACTGGATAAACCTTGAGGACATGCTAAATGAAATAAGACAATCACCAAAAGACAAATACTGTATGATTCCAAGTATATGAGGTACTTAGAGTAGTCAAAATCATAAAGACAGAAAGTATAATGGTGGTTGCCAGGAGCTAAGGGGCAAGGAACAGGTGAAGGGGGAGTTATTGTTTAATAAATGTAGCATTTCAGTTTTGTAAGATGAAAAGAGTTATGGGGATGGATAATGTTGATGGTTGCATAGCAATATGAATATACTGAGTACTACTGAACTGTTTTTTTAAATGGTTAATATAGTAAATTTTATATTATGTGTATCCTACTACAATGAAAAATAAAAGAAAAATTAACATAGGCAAAGTTCTTGGCATAGTGCCTGACATAATAGGTGCTGAATAGTTGGTAGCTTCTTTTATTATTGACCCCCTTTCTTATTTATCACTAGGTGAATCCCCAGGGTTTTGTTTAGAGTACTTACTCCAACCGTACACCTTCCTCAGCCTTCAATACTCACTTCCTTTCTTTGCTTTCTATGTTTTGGTTCCTTCCTTATTCTTTGACACTCTCTGGTGTTGCCTTTACTGGCTCTTCTTCCTTGTTAGTTCCTAAATGTAGTTATGCCCTTAAGATTCTGTGCTCTCAGAAACCAAGATGGCGGCATAGGTAAACACCTAAACTGCTGCCTTGCACAACAATTTCAAAACTACAACTAAAAGACAAAATGGACATCATCCAGAACCACAGGAAGGCTGGCTGAGTGGAAATTCTACAACTAGAAGGAAAGAGAAAAGCACACTGAGACTCAGAGGAGCTGTAGGAGGCAGAGTTACTGAGACACACATGGAGAGAGGGCGGGCAACTGAGTGCACGGCTGGCTTTCTCAAGCGGGAGGGAGACAAAAGCTCCCGACTGCACTGAACTCTAGTTCCTGGCGAGACTCTGGGGACCCAGAATCATTCGGGGAGAAACTGGACTGTCTGGCAGTGGGCAGAACTCGAGGGTGGCTTTCTCTCAGAAGTGCTTGCAGCATTTACCATGGGACACTGAGACACAGGGGCCTATTAGGGCAGGGCTAATGGGAAACCAATGCTCTCTGCTCTGCCCTGAGACTCCGCCCCATCCAAGCTGAGCACAGAGGCTTTTGCAAGTCTTGTCTCATAAGGGTGTCTCCAGCACAGAAGTTCTCCCAGAGTAGACAGAGTGGATCCTCACAGCCAATTGGCCTGGAGGTCAATTCCTCCCAGTGATACCAACAATAATCAAGGCTTAACTACAACAAGACTGTACACACAGCCCACAAAGGGGTGCACCAAGAGTGTCCACCTCAGGTAACTGGGGAGGCTGAGCCACTAGGCCCTGTAGGACACCTAGCACACAAAGCCACTCTATCAACTCAGGGAAGCAGCCAAAATGCGGAGACAAAGAAACAGATCACAAATGAAAGAAATGGAGGGAAGCAAATGACTGGATATAGAGTTCAAAACCACGGTTATAAGGTTTTTCAAGAATTTTCTAGAAAAGGCCGATAAATTTAGTGAGACCCTTGAGGATATGAAAAAATACCAACTAGAAATTAAGCATACACTGACTGAAATAAAGAATAACATACAGAGATCCAACAGCAGACTAGAGGATCATAAGAAGCAAGTCAAAGATTTGAAATACAAAGAAGCAAGAAACACTCAACCGGAAAAGCAAAAAGAAAAAAGAATTAAAAAATATGAAGATAGTGTAAGGAGCCTCTGGGACAACTTCAAGCATACCAACATCCGAATTATGGGGGTGCCAGAAGAAGAGAGAGAGCAAGATACTGAAAACCTATTTGAAGAAATAATGACTGAAAACTTCTCCCACCTGGTGAAAGAAATAAACTTACAAGTCCAGGAAGTGCACAGAACCCCAAACAAAAGGAATCCAAAGAGAACCACACCAAGACACATCATAATTAAAATGCCAAGAGCAAAAGACAAAGAGAGAGTATTAAAAGCGAAAAGAGAAAAACAGTTAGTTACATATAAGGACCCATACGATTGTCAGCTGATTGCTGAACAGAATCTATGCAGGCCAGATGGGAGTGGCAAGAAATATTCAAAGTGATGAAGAGCAAGAACCTACAACCAAGATTACTCTACCCAGCAAAGCTATCATTCAGAATTGAAGGGCAGATAACGAGTTTTACAGATAAGAAAAAGCTAAAGGAGTTCATCACCAAGAAACCAGTATTATATGAAATGCTGAAAGGTATTCTTTAAGAAGAGGAAGAAGAAGAAAAAGGTAAAGATAAAAATTATGGACAAAAATACATATCTATCAACAAGTGAATCTAAAAATCAAGTGAATAAAAAAATCTGATGAACAGAATAAACTGGTGAATAATAGAATCAGGGGCATAGAAAGGGAGTGGACTGACAATTCTCAGGGGGAAAGGGGTGTGGGGAGTGCGGGAAGAGACTGGACAAAAATCATACACCTATGGATGAGGACAGTGCGGGAGGTTAGGGCAGAGGTGTGGGAACTGGGTGGAGGGGAGCTACAGGGGGAAAAAAGAGGAACAATTGTAATAATCTGATCAAGAAAGATTTATTAAATTAAAAACAAAAACAAAAAAAAGATTTTGTGCTCAAAATTCTCCTTTTTCTACATTATCTCTTAGCAATTTCATTTCAGGCTTAAGTAAATGATTCTAAATGTGTATCTGGTTGCAATGTTTTACTTGAGTGCCAGACTTGGTTTTAAGACTCCTAACTGGTCTTCACCTGGATGTCCCAAGGGCTCTGAATGTGCTAACATCATCATTTCTAATTCTCTTTCCACCCCTGCATTGAAACTGCCTTTCTAGTTTATATCTGTTAATGGTGCCACATTCTTTTTTTTTTTTTTACTTTATATTTCTTTATTGATTAAGGTGTCACATATTTGTCCTCATCCCCCCATTCCCATCCCACCCCTCTCCCCACGCATGCCCCAATCCCCTGTTGAACTTAACCGTTGGATAGGCTTATATGCATGCATACAGGTCCTTTGGTTGAACTCTCCCCCTCCCCCCACCCTCCCCCTACCCTCTCCTATCCTCCCTCTGAGGCCCGATAGTCCGATCGATGCCTCCTTGCTTCTGGTTCTGTTCTTGTTCCTCAGTCTATGTTGTTCATCATTTCCCCTAGATGAGCGAGATCATATGTCACTAGATATATACTAATGAGAACTGAATGTGAGACTAGCAATAATAGTTATGCTGACAGGCAAATGAATCAATCTGTAGCGAGCTTCCCCCTGTACTAACAGTTCTTTTGAGGCCCAATTTCAATGTCCAGTAGTTCCTTATGTGTACATGTCAGCACTGACCCCTCAGCTCTGGATGGTGGACAAATGGTGGTAATGGAGGTCCGACTCCCTCTGGTTTGGTCTCGGCCGAACCCAGGGGCACGGCGTCACACGGATTAAGGGGCACGTGGCCTCACCCATACCCAAGGGGCGCGTGGTCTCACCCGGGCCTGGGACCCAGCCTCACCCGGATGGATCCAGGGGCGCAGGGCCTCACCCGGACCCAGGATCTGGCTTCACCCGTACCCAGGGACGCTTGGCCTCTCCCAGACCCAGGGCCACTTGGGCTCACCCGGGCCTAGGTGCACGAGGCCTCATCCGGATCCAGGGACGCATGGTCTCACCCGGACCCAGGGACGCTTGGCCTCTCCCAGACCCAGGGGCACGTGGCCTCACCCGGGCCTAGGTGCACGAGGCCTCACCCGGATCCAGGGACACATGGTCTCACCCAGACACAGGGACGTTTAGCCTCTTCCAGACCCAGGGTCACGTGGCCTCACCCGGGCCTAGGTGCACGAGGCCTCATCCGGATCCAGGGACGCATGGTCGCACCCGGACCCTGGGACGCTTGGCCTCTCCCAGACCCAGGGCCACTTGGGCTCACCCGGGCCTAGGAGTACGAGGCCTCACCCGGATCCAGGGACACATGGTCTCACCCGGACCCAGGGACCCTTGGCCTCTCCCAGACCCAGGGCCACTTGGGCTCACCCGGGCCTAGGTGCACGAGGCCTCATCCGGATCCAGGGACGCATGGTCTCACCCGGACCCAGGGACGCTTGGCCTCTCCCAGACCCAGGGGCACGTGGCCTCACCCGGGCCTAGGTGCACGAGGCCTCACCCGGATCCAGGGACACATGGTCTCACCCGGACCGAGGGACGCTTGGCCTCTCCCAGACCCAGGGCCACTTGGGCTCACCCGGGCCTAGGTGCACGAGGCCTCACCCGGATCCAGGGACACATGGTCTCACCCGGACCCAGGGACGCTTGGCCTCTCCCAGACCCAGGGCCACTTGGGCTCACCCGGGCCTAGGTGCACGAGGCCTCACCCGGATCCAGGGACGCATGGTCTCACCCGGACCCAGGGACGCTTGGCCTCTCCCAGACCCAGGGGCACGTGGCCTCACCCGGGCCTAGGTGCACGAGGCCTCACCCGGATCCAGGGACACCTGGTCTCACCCGGACCCAGGGACGCTTGGCCTCTCCCAGACCCAGGGCCACTTGGGCTCACCCGGGCCTAGGTGCACGAGGCCTCACCCGGATCCAGGGACACATGGTCTCACCCGGACCCAGGGACGCTTGGCCTCTCTCAGACCCAGGGCCACTTGGGCTCACCCGGGCCTAGGTGCACGAGGCCTCACGCGGATCCTGGGACACATGGTCTCACCTGGACCCAGGGACGCTTGGCCTCTCCCAGACCCAGGGCCACTTGGGCTCACCCGGGCCTAGGTGCAGGAGGCCTCATCCGGATCCAGGGACGCATGGTCTCACGCGGACCCAGGGACGCTTGGCCTCTCCCAGACCCAGGGGCACGTGGCCTCACCTGGGCCTAGGTGCACGAGGCCTCTCCCGGATCCAGGGACACATGGTCTCACCCGGACCCAGGGACGCTTGGCCTCTCCCAGACCCAGGGCCACGTGGCCTCACCTGGGCCTAGGTGCACGAGGCCTCACCCGGATCCAGGGACACATGGTCTCACCCGGACCCAGGGACGCTTGGCCTCTCCCAGACCCAGGGGCACGTGGCCTCACCCGAGCCTAAGTGCACGAGGCCTCATCCGGCTCCAGGGACACATGGTCGCTCCCGGACCCAGGGACGCTTGGCCTCTCCCAGACCCAGGGCCACTTGGGCTCACCCGGGCCTAGGTGCACGCGGCCTCACCCGGATCCAGGGACACATGGTCTCACCCGGACCCAGGGACGCTTGGCCTCTCAGACCCCGGGGCACGTGACCTCACCCAGGCCTAGGTGCACGAGGTCTCACCCGGATCCAGGGACACATGGTCTCGCCTGGACCCAGGGGTGTGTGGGCTCTCCCAGACCCAGGGGCGCTTGGCCTCGCCCGGGCACGGGATCCAGCGTCATCCGGGTCCAGGGGCACATGGCCTCACCCGGACCCGGAGTCCGGCCTCACCTGGACCCAGGGGCATGTGGCCTCGCCTAGACCCAGGGACGTGAGGCCTCACTTATACCCAGAGGCGTGTGACCACACCCTAGTCCAGAGGCGCGCAGCCCCGCCCGCACCCGGGTCTCAGCGGGGCCCCGTCTTCCCGATCCCAATTCCTGCCGGTCAATCCCCCTTCAGCAATTCCCCTGGCCATCCTTCCAGAGCTCCAGTATGGCTGCTGCAGAACTCGTCGGGCGGCGGCTCGGCGAAGCTCCGGTGCGCCCGGTGCATGGCGGTGGGCCGGTCTGGCGTCGCTGCGTCGGCCCTTGGGTCTGCATCGGTGGCCGGTCGCCGAGCATGCGCACCTGGCCGCTTCCGGGGCGTTGAGATTCTTGACGGACTCGGAGGTCAGCAAGCGCGGAGTCTCCCACCCCATGTCTCATAGGGGCTCGTCTGTCCGTGCTTGGCTGCCAGTGGAGCCGTCCCCTCAGCCGGAGACCGCCGGGGGAACTGCGCCGAGCACGTTCCAGGCCGCTGTTGTATCGCCTGAGCCATAGTTCTTTTGTGTCACCTGAGCCGTAGTTCTTAAAGTGTGGTCTTTGGGTCACCGGCATCAGCATCATCCCACATACCCCTCTTTTATTCTAGTTGTAGAGCATCTACTCAGCCAGCCCTATGGTGGTCTTGGATGGTGTCTGCTCTGCTCTCTTGTCGTAGTCTCAAAGTTGTTGTGGTAGGCAACAATCAGGCTTCCGCCCTATGCCTCCATCTTGGTCCTCCTTTGTATAGTTAAGTCTTGATTGTTGTTGGTGTCACTGGGGGGGCTCTCTTTGTCTATAAAGGAAGAGTTGCTGTGCAGGAGACACGTTTATGGGCCGGGTCTTGGTGCAGCAAAGCTTTGGCGCTCACTGAATATTCCTGTTGAATGTGTCCCTTATGCACATGGTTGAAATCTGGTGTCATCTCCCACAGACCACTAGATGCCCTCGTTTCTGGGTCTCCAATGGGGTGTAGATCAGCTACTGCCTTAGGCACTCAGCAAGGATTACAGCAAAAACTGTAGTTTCTTCCTCCTGTCTGAGTGGCCCTGGAGCAGTCCGACTAGAACAGCAGTTCATCTGGTCCGCTGCCAGAGAGCAGGCCACCCACATGCATAAGCCGTTGCTTGGGGCGCAGGTGTGCCTGCAAGACTTGCGGGGCAGGTCTTCAAAACGTGCGGGGCGGGTCCCAGGGCGGGGCGGGGTCTCAGGGCGCCAACAGGCCATGGTGCGGCGAGCCTCGATGGCTGTGAGTCTGGTCCTTCTGCCTTCCACGTATCTAAGTCCCCTCGTTCCACACTCCAGCGCAGCAAACACTGATTGCTGGGCGCACCTCCGCAAGAGTCCCGCCTCTCCCCGCAGGCATCTGGGTCTCCCGCGGTTCGCCAGAAGATGGATTTCAGGGTGATGGAGAGCTAATATCCCCTAGGTTTGGAACAAAAGCCCCTTTCCCCCGCCACCAGCCAGACCCACTCGCCTCCACACCTCATCCCCTCCGATTTCGCTGGGTGCGAGGCAACAGAACAGCCTTTAACCTCCGCCGCCATCTTTTTCAAACTTCCCAATTTGTACTTCTTAATCCCTTCATTTCAGTCAACTCTACTGAAGTCTAGCGCCTCCGGGAGGTGCACGGAAAGGGCGCCCGGGCCTCCGTCCGGTGCGCGGTGCGCGCATCCCGCGGAACCAGGCGCGCGAGGGCCGCGCGGTGGGGACGGGCGCTGGGCGGCCGCCGAGCTCCAGGCACCGCCATCGCCGCGTTCCGGGCGTCGCCGCCGCGGCGTCCCCCCAATTTGTACTTCTTAATCCCTTGAATTCAGTCAACTCTACTGAAATCTAGCGCCGCCGGGAGGTGCACGGAGAGGGCACCCGGGCCTCCGTCCGGTGTGCGGGGTGCGCGGCCCGCGGCACCAGGCACGCGGGGGCTGCGCGGCGGGGACGGGTGCTGGGAGGCCGCCGGGCTCCGGGCGCCGCCGCTGCGGCGGCGTCCCCAGCGTCCCGGGCCAGGCGGCCTGCGGGGGCGGCGGAGTTGCGAAAGTGAGTGAGTTTCCCAGGGTTTCGCCCGGAATGGGGTTCAGTGCAATCGGAGCTGGCGCTCAGCACACTCCGGAGCCTTTATCTCCTTCCTGCCAGTGAACGCCGGCCAGGTCATCAGCCGCCCCTTCCTCTCCGGTTCCATCCTCCCCGCAGGCGCGTGTGCTTGTGTCTCCGCCCGTTTCTCCATACCTTAGGCTTTTACGGCTTCCCCGACTGTCCCCGTGGCCTTCTCCTTCCCCCCAGCTGTGGGCATTTCAGTCCACCGACTTTCCTGTGGTTCTGGACGATGTCCGTTCTGACCTCTAGTTGTATTTTTGAAATTGTTGTGCCCGGCTGCAGGTTAGGTGTTTAAC
Source organism: Eptesicus fuscus (assembly GCF_027574615.1). Taxonomy (NCBI): domain Eukaryota; kingdom Metazoa; phylum Chordata; class Mammalia; order Chiroptera; family Vespertilionidae; genus Eptesicus; species Eptesicus fuscus. The sequence goes on from NC_072473.1 coordinate 109,220,089, forward strand.
CTATGGCACCATCTTGGTTCTAATTCGCCACATTCTTCTCAGACCCTAGGATTAAACTGTTGACTTCTTAAGGATCTAAGGAATTGCCATGCAATTTCCACATTTTCATTCTCACTGTTGTCAATCAGTTTCATACTGCAGCATCTTGTTCTCCAGTGGAGGCAATCACTTTCCAATACATTGGCTGTTTGAGTACTGTCATATCCAGAGTATAAGCTATCTTTTTCTGATATCAAGATTGTGGGAAATACAATTCAAAACTTTGTTTGGTGAGCAAAAATTTAAAACAAAGAGAAGGGTATAGTCTTGAGGGATATTTTATTCCAGCTATGATGAAGTGTGAGGAAGTATTCCTGCTCTACAGCAAATGATACCTATATTCAACCTTTCTCTCCCCCATATGATGGAACATACATGTTGACGAACTATGCTCCTGGAACATTTTTTTTTTTTCAATGCTGAGTTTTACTAATAAACATTATTGAGTGTGTTAACACCATTAGCTAAGTGACAGTGGCGTTGACAGTCTCCTTCCATTATGAGTTGAGTTAGTTGACATCTCAACAAAGCAATCTTAATCCTACCCATAAATTCCACTCTTAAGCCATTATATCTTAGTAAAACTCTTTCCCCTGTGTTCCAAGGACATGTAAATGATTACTTATAGTAGCGACAATGGTAGAATGAACAAATTATGCCATATTCATAAAATGGAATACCAACAACAAAAATAATGATCTACAAGTACATACAAAATCATGGATAAATCTCAAAAACAGCATTGAACACATGCAATATAATTCCATTTATGTGGTGGTGTTCAAAACCAGGTAAAACTAAGTAATACCATATTTTTTGGAGATAAACAAATATGAGGAAAGCTATACTGATAAGCAAGGAATAGTTAGCACAAAATTCAGGAGAGTGGCTAGCTCCTGAAAGTGGACAGAAGAGGATGATAGGCTGAGTAGGCATTGAAGGCTTAAGGACACACTTTCCAAATCTGGGTGGGGGACAACAGATTTACATTTCATTATTATTCTTTAAACTGTGTATTTACATTTAATACATGATTATATATAATATATTTCATATTTTAAAAGTTATTTTAAAAGGGTAATATTATTTCCAAGTTCTTTGAGATGAGAGGATGGCCATTCCTTTTAGTTAAATAGCTCTTGTCAACCTTCAAATCTCACTTCAAACCTCCTTTGGTAAACCTTCTCTGACTACCCAGGTTGATTTGTTTAATATGGAAAATTTCAAACATACACAGAAGTAGAGAGAATAATATAATGAACCACCATATGACCATACCCTACTGCAGGGTGAGGAACCTTTATTCTGCCAAGGACCATTTGAATATTTATAACATTGTTCTCAGGCTATACAAAATTATCTGCTGTAACTTAAAAATTAGCCTGCTATATTTGGTCAAACATTTAATTAACTTACCCCTAATGCTTTGGCAGGGCCAGACCAAATGACTTTGAAGACCTTATACAGTCTGTGGGCTGGGCGTTCTCCACCTCTACCCTACTGGATCATTTGAAGGCAAATCTCAGCTGTCCTATTACTGCATCTGTAATAGTCCCTAAAAGATAAAAATTCTTAAAAAAAAAAAAGAGCACAACCCCAATACCATTATCCACTTTAAAACTATTGACAATGATTCCTTAATATCTACTATCCAGATAGTGTTCACTTTTTCCCTGTGTCCCATAGTTTTTGATTTGTTTGAATCAAGATCTTAACAAATTTCACATATTACATTTGCTTGTTATGGTGGTTTTTTTTGTGTGTGTGTGTGTGTTTTTTTTTTAAGTCTCATTGAATGTAAAGTTCCCTCCTCCCATTTTTTCTTGCAATTCATTTGTTGAAGAAATCGATCTAGTCAATTTCTTCATTCTGAATTTCTGGCTGAATTAGCTGTCCTCTGCTCATTTCATAAACCTCTTTTGACCTTTCCTTTTTCCATCAGTTTCTCTTTCCATCTGTACATTTTTGGGTGGTAAGTGAGAAAGGATGCCAAGAGGTTATAGAATAATCCCTGTGCTTATCTCTATCCTAGGACTCCTTACACTTGACTGGAATCCTGTCTCCTTCCAACACACATCTTGGGGCCAATATCATATCTTACTTGATTTTGTATCTGCTGTGCTTTACACAGAATTTTACACATAGTAGGTGCTAAATAAACATTTATTGAATGGATAAATTATGTGCTCTCTTGTGCTACTTAAGTGCTATAACTTCTTTTGTAACTTTGCAGGAAGATTAAGAATTTGTAAAACTTTGATTTCAACCCCCTGGGGTAAGGTATTATGCAAAATTCTTTTGATAGCTACTTTTTAAAAAAAGTTTGACAAATTTCATTGTAAGAACATTTTATTTATTGTACTTTCCTTTGTTGTTCATATCCTGAAACACCATGGTCTTGATAAGTTTGTTTGAATTTAACCACAAAAGTTCCCTGCTCTGTAATTTGATGGGAAGCTCCCAACAGCCTTGCCCTAAGAGGGAACTGAGTTAACAACTTCTGCAGAATGCTTTACCACAGTTTCTTAGAAACATGCTCTGAAGCAAATTAGTACTTTCTGAGATATATTTGCTTTATTTCTTACATTCCACAGGTCATCCCTTCTTGTAGATTTTCCTCCTTCACTATATGAAAAACAACATCCCTGAGGAAAGTGGGAACAAAATTCCTTCTATGTACTTCCTCTAGTATTGCCTCCTGATTTACAGTTGAGGCCTATTTACTCTCCAGTGCACATGACTAAACATTCCTTCTATTAGTTCTGTAACAGTTTGGACTACTGGATTTGATAATATTGTACTCCTTATCCACTTGATCCTGTGAATACCACTGATGTCCTTAGAACTGTTTTAGAAGTACTTCCTGTTCTCTTAATTCCAGGAAATGAATCTGGTTCACGGGGCTTGCAATATTATTTTTTGTGACATTGTTATGAACTGGACTCAATAATTTAAAATTCAACCAAACTAAGTTGCTGTAGTTCTGCATGTATAGGGTTTATGAAATTGTTTGAAATAGTAGGTGATGAAGTACCTCCCTCATTATATTTTAATGCAGTAGTTAAATAATAGTGAATTAAGATTTCCTGAAGAGCCAACTTTAAGCCATTAACTGACAGTGAGATGAACAAAGACTGGATGACATAATGAAATTATACCTCGTACATAAACTTATATCAAACACTTCTAATCTGGCAATGCAATAAAACAAACCTACATCAATTATCTTAGAAAGATTGCAGTTAGCAGATAAAAATGAGACCATGGAGGCTTCTGCATTAACCAGCACTGAGAACATGAATTGATCTTTCATCTTTTATTATTTTATACTTTTCCTTTGAAGTAAACTTAAAAATAATCTTTTTGCCAACTCCACAAAATGAAACATTCACTATATCACTCTTACCCCTTATTAAAAACTGGTAATAGTGTGTCTTTATACTGAAGACATCAAAGAAAACATTGGGTGTACTTGTATAAACATAAAGAAGTCTGAAGTATATCACTTATTTTTCTATGAAATAAATGCAAAATCATGATACTTCATTGTGCATTTACAGAATTCTACTTGGATTTTCTGAAAGAAATGTGCCTTTAATTTTTTATCCAATCCTAGTTGAATGGATAAAATATGGTGATTTATGTCTAGCATTTTTATATCAGACCCACTTTTTATCCATGATAATGACCATTAAGTAGAGCACTGTACTATTTCAGTTTTTTAAATGAGTTTGGATTTTAATAGGTTTATTCTACTGCTAAGTACCATCTAACTTTTCTATATATAATTGTACAAGTTTTGGGTGTCATCTGTTCATTTCATATTTAAAAATACCTGAACATATCCTGTTACATGTTGCAGAAAACATTGATTGCCTACCTTCTTCATGAGAACCAAACACAATTTGTGCTGGTATGAGACACCATGGGTTTTAAGGGAGGCTGGGTCCCTTTCCAGCTCCAGCCCTTAACCTGGCTAAGAAAGACTTGATAATTTGTTTTAAATTAAAACTTTATTTTTAGAGCAATTTTAGATTCACAGCCAAATTGAGGAAAAGGTACAGTGTGTTTTCATATACCTCCTGTCCCCACACATGCATAAACCACTTCCATTATCAACATACCCCACCAGACTGATACATTTGTTACAACTGATGAACCTACATTATCATATTATTACCCTAAATCCATAGTTCACATTACCATTCACTCTTGGTGTAGTACATTCTTTGGGTTTGGACAAATGCATAATGACATGTATTCATTATTATGGTATCATACAGAGTATTTCCACTGCCTTAAAAATCCTTTGTGTTCTGCCTGTTCATTGTTCATCCCTCTTCAATCCCTCCAACGACTGATACTTTTATTTTATTTTATTTTCAGTTTTTTAATTTATTTTATTTTATTTTGCATTTTTCTTTTATTAAGGTATTATATGTGTACATATCTTACCATTGCTCCCCCCACCCCACTCCCATACATGCCCTCAGCCCCCAATGTTTTGCATCCGTTGGTTATTCTTATATGCATGCATTCAAGTCCTTCGGTTGATATCTTATCTCCCCCACCTCTCCCTAAACTTCCTGCTGTAATTTGACAGTCTGTTTGATGCTTTACTGCCTCTGTATTTATCTGTTTGTTCATCAGATTATAATGTTCTTTATTATCCACAAATGAGTGATATCATGTGGTATTTTTCTTTCATTGACTGGTTTATTTCACTTAGCATAATGTTCTCCAATTCCATCCAGGTTGCTGCAAATGGTAAGAATTCCTTTTTTATGGCAGCATAGTATTCCATTGTGTAGATGTACCATAGTTTCTGATACAGTCATCTGCTGACAGGCACCTAGGCTGTTTCCAAATCTTAGCTATGGTAAATTGTGCTGCTATGAACATAGGGGTGCATGTATCCTTTCTGATTGGTGTTTCTAGTTTCTTGGGATATATTCCTAGAAGTAGGATTACTGGGTCAAATGGGAGTTCCATTTTTAGTTTTTTGAGAAAACTCCATACTATTCTCCACAGTGGCTGCACCAGTCTGCATTCCCACCAGCAGTGCACTAGGGTTCCCTTTTCTCCGCATCCTCACCAACACTTGTCGTTTGCTGATGTGTTGATGATAGCCATTCTGACAGGTGTGAGATGCTTCCGAATTGTCATTTTGATTTGCATCTCTCATATAATTAGTGACTTTGAGCATGTTTTCATGTGTCTCTTGGCCTTCCTTCTCTTCTTTCGAAAAGATTCTGGTTAGGTCCGTTGCCCATTTTTTTATTGGATTATTTATCTTCCTTTTATTAAGTTGTATAAGCTATCTGTAGATGTTGGAGATTAAACCTTTATCAGTGATAACATTTGCTAATATGTTCTCCCATTCAGTGGGTTTTCTTGTTGTTTTGTTGATGGTTTCTTTTGCTGTGAACAAGGTTTTTATTTTGATGTAGTCCCATTTGTTTATTTTCTCTTTAGCTTCCATTGCCCTAGGAGCAGTATCAGTGAAGAAGTTATTTCGGCATATGTCTGAGATTTTGCTGCCTGTGGATTCCTATAGTATTTTTATGGTTTCCCATCTTATGTTTAAGTCCTGTATCCATTTTGAGTTTATTTTTGTGTATGGTGTAAGTTGGTGATCTAGTTTCATTTTTTTACATGTATCTGTCCAATTTTCCCAACACCATTTATTGAAGAGACTGTCTTGACTCCATTGTATGTTCATGCCTCCTTTGTCAAATATTAATTGAGGATAGTGGTTTGGGTCGATATCTGGATTCTCTGTTTTATTCCATTGATCTATATGTTTGTTCTTGTGCCAGTACCAGGCTGTTTTGTGAACAGTGGCTTTGTAATACAGCTTGTAAACTGGTATTGATATCCCTCCTACTTTATTCTTCTTTCTCAAGATTGCTGTGGCTATTCTGGGTCTTTTTTTATTCCAGATGAATTTTTGGAGAGTTCTTTCCAGGTCTGTGAAATATGCCATTGATATTTTAATGGGAAGTGCATTGAATATATAGATTACTTTGGGTAGTATGGACATTTTGATGATGTTGATTCTACCAATCCATGAACATGGTATGTTCATCCATCTGTTTACGTCTTCCTCTATCTCTTTTTTCAGTGTCCTGTATTTTTCTGTGTATAGGTCTTTTACCTCCTTAGTTAAGTTTATTCCTAGGTATCTTAATTTTTTTGGTGAGATGGTAAATGGGATTGCTTTTTTAGTCTCTCTTTCTGTATGTTCACTATTGGTGTATAGAAATGCCATAGATTTCTTGGTGTTAATTTTGTATCATGCTACATTGCCAAATTCATTTATTAAGTCTATTCATTTTTTTATGGAGTCTTTTGGGTTTTTTATGTACAATATCATGTCATCTGCAAATAAGGACAGCTTTACTTCTTCTTTTCCAATTTGGATGCCTTTTATTTCTTCTTGTCTAATTGCAATGGCTAATACTTCCAGTACTATGTGAAACAGGAGTGGTGAGAGTGGGCATCCCTGTCTTGTTCCTGTTCTTAGGGAAAATCGTTTTAGTTTTTGCCCATTGAGCATGATTTTAGCTGTGGGTTTATCATATATAGCTTTTATTATGTTGAGGTATGATCCTTCTATTCCCACCTTGTTGAGAGTTTTTATCAAGAAAGGGTGTTGGATTTTGTCAAATACTTTTTCTGCATCAATTGATATGACTATGTGATTTTTATCTCTCAAGTTGTTTATGTGATGTATCACATTTATTGATTTGGGGATATTGTATCATCCTTACATTCCTGGGATAAATCCTACTTGGTCATGGTGTATGATCTTTCTGATGTACTGCTGGAGCCGATTTGATAGAATTTTGTAGAGGATTTTGGCATTTATGTTCATGAGGGATATTGGCTTGTAATTCTCTTTCATTGTGTTGTCTTTATCTGGTTTTGGTATTAGGGTGATTCTGGATTCATAGAATGAGCTTGGAAGTGTTCATTCCTCTTGAATTTTTTGGAATAGTCTGAGGAGGATAGGTTTTAGTTCTTCCTTGAATATTTGGTAAAACTCTCCTGTGAAGCCATCTGGCCCGGGGCTTTTGTTTGCTGGAAGTTTTTTGATAACTGCTTCAATTTCTTCTATAGTTACTGGCCTATTGAGCTTTTTAGATACTTTTGGAAGGTTATATTTTTCTAGGAATATGTCCGTTTCGATCCAGGTTGTCTAGTTTTTTGGAATAGAGTTGTTCGTAGGATTTTTTAAAACAATCCTTTGTATTTTGGTGGGATCTGTTGTTATTTAACTCTTTCATTTCTGATTTTGTTTATTTGGGTCCTCTCTCTTTGCTTCTTGGTGAGCCTGGCTAGAGGTTCATCAATCTTGTTTATCCTTTCAAAGAACCAGTTCTTGGTTTTGTTGATCTTTTGTATTGTTTCTTTGGTCTCTATGTCGTTTATCTCCGCTCTGATCTTTATTATTTCCTTCCTTCTGCTTATGCTGGGCTTTTTTTGTTGCTCTCTTTCTAACTCTTTGAGTTGTAGTGTTAGGTAATTTATTACCATTGTTTCTTGTTTTTTGCAGTAGACTTGTAGAGCTATGATCTTCCCTCTCAAGACTGCTTTCGCTGTGTCCCATAGATTTTGAATTGTTGTGTTTTCATTGTCGTTTGTTGCCTGGTGTTTTTTACTTCTTCCTTGATCTCTCTGGTAACCCAGTCATTGTTTAATAGCATGCTGTTTTGTCTCCATCTGTTTTATTTCTTTGGATTGTTTTTTTGTAGTTGATTTCCAGTTTTATGCCACTGTGATCTGAGAAGATGCTTGATATGATTTCTATCTTCTTGAATTTGGAGAGACTTTGCCTATGTACCAACATATGGTCTATCTTTGAAAATGATCCATGTGCACTTGTGAAGAATGTATATTCCGTGGCTTTGGGGTGAAATGTTCTGAAGATGTCAATTAATTCCATCTGGTCTAGTGAGTCATTTAGGACTGATTTTTCTTTGCTGATTTTTTGTTTAGAGGATTTGTCCAATGGTGATAGTGGGGTATTAAAGTCTCCTATTATGATTGTATTGCTGTTAATATCTCCCTTGATGTCCTCCAGGAGTTTTTTTTATGTATTTGGGTGCTCCTGTATTGGTGTGTATATGTTTACCAGAGTTATTTCTTCTTGTTGGATTGCTTGCTCCCTTTAGTATTATGAAGCGGCCTTCCTTATCTCTCGTTATGTCCTTCACTTTAAGATCTAATTTGTCAGATATAAGTATTGCTACCCCAGCTTTTTTTTCATTTCCATTTGCCTGGAAAACATTTTTCCATCCCTTCAACCTCAGTCTGTGTGTGTCTTTTTTTCTGAGGTGGGTTTCTTGTATACAGCAGATATATGGATCTTGTTTTCTTATCCAATCTGTTACCCTATGTCTTTTGATTGGGGCATTTAATCCATTTACATTTAAAGTTATTATTGATAGGTACTTATTTGTCAACATTTTTATTCTATACCCCTGTGTTCCTTCTTCGCTTCCTTTTTTTTTTTTTTTTACAGTAGAACCTTTAGCATTTCTTGCATTGCTGGTTTGGTGGTAATAAATTCCCTTAGTCCTTTTTTGTCTGTGAAGCTCCTGATTTCACCCTCAATTTTGATTGATAGCCTTGCTGGGTACAGTATTCTTGGATTCAGACCCTTGCTTTGCATGACTTTGTATATTTCATTCCATTCCCTTCTGGCCTGATGTTTTTCTGTTGAGAAATCAATTGCTAATCTGATGGGGATTCCTTTGTATGTAACTTTCTGTCTCTCTCTGGCTGTTTTTAAGATTCTTACTTTGTCACTGGTGTTTGCCAATTTAATTATAATGTGCCTTGGCATTGGTCTTTTGGGGTTCATTTTGCTTGGGACTCTGAACTTCTTGCATTTGTGTGGGGTTTTTCTTCCCTATATCGGGGATGTTTTCTGTCATTATTTCTATAAACAGGTTTTCTATTCCTTGCTCAGTTTCCTTTCCTTCTGGAACCCCTATAATGCAGATGTTGTTTTGTTTCGTATTATCCCAAAGTTCCCTTTGGCTCTCCTCCTGCTTTTTATTTTTTTTTCTAGAAGCTGCTGTAGTTGGGTATTTTTTCCCTTCTTGTCTTCTAGCTCACTGATGCGGTCCTCTGCTTCCTCTAGTCTACTGTTGATGCTTTCTATTGAGTTCTTTACAGCAGCAATGCCACTTTTCATTTCTTCTTGGTTCTTCTTCATTTCCTCTTGGTTCTTACTCATATTGTCGAATTTGTCTTCCATTCTTTTCAGCCACCTTACGACCATTTCTCTGAATTCTTTCTCTGATAGGTTGTTTGCCTCTATTTTGTTTACTTCCTCTTCTGGTGATGCCTGCTTTTATTTCATATGGAGGCTGTTTCTTTGTCTCCCCATGGTCTCTCTTCTCTGGATGTCTGGTTATGTAGTTCTCTCTCTCCTTATCCCAGGAGAAATCTGACCCTTCCGTGGTGGAGTGCAGAGCTCCCCTGAATTTGCATGTTTGCGCCAATTGGGGACCAGTGTTCTGGGGTTCGCAGTTGTTCTGTGGTTGCTGCAGCCAGGGATTTTTAGGCTTTCAATAAGATCCACTCTCTCCTTCAAGATGGCGCAGTCTCCACGTCTGAGCCCGTAGCTCTGGGAGGGGACCCAGCAACAGTGGGGGCTGCCTGGTCAGGGGAACCCAATCCAGCAGTCCCCCACCTTCTCCTGGAGTCTAGCTGTCCCCTAACTTGCCAACAAACACTCCCTGCATGACCCTCAGCTGCTCTTTCTTTCTGCTCCAGGACAAGGCACGGAACACGTCTGTCTATTCTGCCGCCATTTTCTGAATTCCCCACTGATATTTTTATACTCTCTATAGTTTTGCTTTTCCTAGAATCTCATATGGTTGGAATCATACAGTATGTAGCCTCTTCAGATTGGCTTCTTTCATGTAATAAAATGTATTTAAGCTTCCTCCATATCTTTTCATGGCTTGATAACTCATTATTATTATTCTTTTATTTTTTTATTTTTAAATCCTCACCAGAGGATATTTTTTCCATTGATTTTCAGAGAGAGTAGAAGGGAGAGGAAGAGACACAGATAAACACTTATGTGAGAGAAACATCTATTACTTGCCTCCCACATGCAGGGCTGGAAGTGTGAAACTGAGGTACATTCCCTTGACTGTAATCAAACTCTGGACCCTTCAGTCTGCAAGCTGACACTCCATCCACTGAGCCATACTAATTTCTTTTTTTTTATAAATCTTTATTATTCAGATGATTATTACAGGTGTTCCTCTTTCCCCCCCATAGCTCCCCTCCACCTGATTCCCCACCCCACCACATACCCTTACCCCCCGCCACTGTCTTCATCCATAGTTGTAAGATTTTTGTCCAATCTCTTCCTGCACCCCTCAGACACTCTTCCCCCTGAGAATTGTCTGTCGCCTCCCTTTCTATGTCCCTGATTCTATTATATTCACCAGTCCATTCTGTTCTTCAGATTTTTTTATTCAACTTGATTTTTAGATTCACTTTTGGTAGATATGTATTTTTGTCCATAATTTTTATCTTTACCTTTTTCTTCTTCTTCCTCTTCTTGAAGAATACCTTTCAGCATTTCATATAATACTGGTTTCTTGGTGATGAACTCCTTTAGCTTTTTCTTATCTGTAAAACTCTTTATCTGCCCTTCAATTCTGAATGATAGCTTTGCTGGGTAGAGTAATCTTGGTTGTAGGTTCTTGCTATTCATCACTTTGAATATTTCTTGCCACTCCCATCTGGCCTGCATAGTTTCTGTTGAGAAATCATCTGACAGTCGTATGGGTACTCCCTTGTAGGTAACTAACTGTTTTTCTCTTGCTGTTTTCAAGATTCTCTCTTTGTCTTTTGCCCTTGGCGTTTTAATTATGATGTGTCTTGGTGTGGTCCTCTTTGGATTCCTCTTGTTTGGGGTTCTGTGTGCTTCCTGGACTTGTAAGTCTATTTCTTTCATCAGATGGGAGAAGTTTTCGGTCATTATTTCTTCAAATAGGTTTTCAGTATCTTGCTCTCTCTCTTCTTCTGGCACCCCAAAAATTCGGAGGTTGGTACGCTTAAAGCCATTCCAGAGTCTCCTTACGCTATCCTCACACTGTTGGATTCTTCTTACTTTCCACCTCTCTGGTTGGGTGTTTTTTGCTTCCTCATGTTCCAGATCTTTGGTTTGACTCTTGGGGTACGGTGATCTACAGTTGAGTTTCTCTATATTCTTTATTTCAGATAGTGTATGCATAATTTCTGACTGGTCCTTTTCCATTTTTTTGGTATTCTCAATAAGGTCCTTGAAGGTCTCTTCAAGTTTATCAGCAGATTTTAGAAGATTCTTGAGCAACCTTATAAATGTGATTCTGAACACTGTGTTGTCCATTAGTTTACTTTCCTCCATCTCTTCTATTTGTGACCTGCTTCGGTGTCTCCACATTTTGGCTGCCTCCCTGTGTTGATGGAGTGGCTTTGTGTGGTCAGTGACCTATAGGGGCCGGTAGCTCAACTTCCCCAATCTCCCTAGGTGGTCGCTCTTGGTACCCCCATTTGTGAGCTGAGTGCAAAGTCTTGGTGTTGTTAAGCCTTGATTGCTGTTGGTACACTGGGAGGATTTGACCTCCAGTCCAATTGGCTGTGAGGATCAGCTCTGTCTATGCCGGGAGACAGCCTTATTCAACTAGACTTGCAAAATTATAAAAGCCTCTGTGCTCAGCTTGGATGGGGCAGAGTTTCAGGGTGGATCCTACATCCTTGGCTTCCCATCAGCCCCGCCCTATGAGGTTCCTGGGTCTCGGTGTCCCTCAGTGTCCCTCTGTACTCCCTGCAAGCACCTCTGAGAGAAAGGCGCCCTGGAGTTTTGCCTGCTGCCAAACAGTCTAGTCTTTCCCCCAATGAATTTGGATTCCCAGATTCTTGCCCGGAACTGGGTTTCAGTGCAGTCGGAACTGGGGCTCAGTGCAGTCCGGAGCTTTTGTCTCCTTCCCGCTAGGGCAATTCAGCGGTACAGTCAACAATCCGTCCTCTGCGCGCATTCCCATGCGTGCCTCTGGAGCTCTGCCTTTCGCCGCTCCCCCGAGTTTCCGCCTTACAGCCAGATTCCCCCAGTATGAGCCTGGCTTCCCAGGGTCTTGCCCGGAACTGGGGTTCAGTGCAGTTGGAGCTGGGGTTCAGCGCAATCTGGAGTTTTTATCTCCTTCACGCTAGAGAATGCCGGCCAGGCACTCAGCCGCCACATCCTCTCTGGCTCCATCCTCCCCACACGTGCACGCGCGCTCGTGTCTCCGCCTGTGTCTCCATACCTCAGCCTTTTACGGCTCCTCTGATTTTCCTTGTGGTTTTCTCTTTCCTTCTAGTTGTGGGTGTTTCAGTCAGCCAGCTTTCCTGTGGTTCTGGATGATGTCCGTTTTGACTTTTAGTTGTATTTTTGAAATTGTGTGAGGCTGCAGGTTAGGTGTTTACCTATGCTGCCATCTTGGTTTCTCCATACTAATTTCTTTAAAAAATATTTTTATTGATTTCAGGGAGAGGAAGAGTGAGGGAGAGAAGGATAGAAACTTCAATGATGAGAGAGAGTCATTGATCGGCTGCCCCTGCACACCCCCTACTAGGGATTGAGTCCACAACCCAAGCATATGCCCTGACCAGGTCTCAAACCATGATCAACTGGTTCATAGGTTGATGCTCAACCACTAAGCCACACCAGCCAGGCATTAATTCATTTCATTTTAACGCATAATATTCCATTGACTGGATGTACTACAGTTCATTTATCCATTCACCTACTGAAGGACATCCTGGTTGCTTCCATATTTTGGCAATCTACACTAATAAAAGAGAAACATGCAAATTGATGGTCCCTCTCCTACACCCATGAGCCAATCAGGAGTGAGTATACAAATTTACCCAACACAGATGGCGGCAGCCATGGGGATGGAGCGAGCAGGAAGCTTGGGTTGCCCCTGGCAACAGAGGAAGCCAAGCTTCCCACCCACCCTGGCCACCGCTGAAGGAGGGGCTGGGGGCCTGGGTCACTGGGGACAACCAAGGCTTCCAGCCCACCCTGGCTTCTGCTCAAGGAGGGGCTGGGAGCCTGGGCCGCTGGGGGGTGTGGCCAGCTTGAAAATGGCCCTCAGCCCCTTACCCAGGCTGACCATGCCCCCATAAAGTAAGAGTTCTCGCTGGGGTCATGGCCATCCTGAAAACAGCCCTCAGCACCTCAACCAGGCTGGCCACACCCCCATGGGGTGAAGGTCCCTGCTGGGGGGCTTGGACAGCCTGCAAACTGCCATCAGCCCCTCACCCAAGCTGGCCAGGCACGCCAGTGGGAACCCCTACCCTGAAGGGGGTGTGGCCAACTTGAAAACAGCCTTCAGCCCCTCGCCCAGGCTGCCCCATGCCCCAAGGTAACCCCCACCCTGATCCAGGACACCCTTCAGGGCAAACCAGCCAGCCCCCACCCATGCACCAGGCCTCTATCTATACTAATGAAAGGGTAATTTGCTAATTAGACTGGGAGAACTTCCAGGAGACCTTACGGACGTTCTTCTGGACAAAGCCATGGTGGTGGGGCCAAGGTAGAGGCAGTTAGTGGCCAAGAGGGGAGGGAAGTTGTGAGTGATCAGGCCAGGATGGGACGGCAGTTGTGGGTGATCAGGCCAGTAGGGGATGGGGGGAGTTGGGGTTCATCAGGCTGGTGGGGGGAAATTGGGGTGAGCAGACTAGCAGGGGGGTTAGTTGGGGGCAAGCAGGCCAGTGGGGAGGAAGGTGGGGGCGAGCAGGCCAGCAGGGGTCAGTTGGGGGCAAGCAGGTGGCAGCAGGGGGAAGTTGGGGGCAAGCAGGCCAGCAGGCAGAATGGTTAGGGGCAATCAGGCAGGCAGGCAGGCAGGTGAGTGGTTAGGGGCCAGCAGTCCTGGTTTGTGATAGGGATGTCCGACTGCCAGTTTAGTCCCGGTCCCTGTAAACTGGTAGTAGGACATCCTTCGAGGGGTCCCAGATTGGAAAGGGTGCAGGCAGGGCTGAGGAACACTCTCCCCCAGCCCCGTGCACGAATTTTATGCACTGGGCCACTAGTTATGGATAAAGCTGCAATAAATATAATGTACAGGGGTTTTTTTTTTGTGGCCATACATTTTCAACTCCTTTCGGTAAATACCAAGAAGTGTGATTGTGATGTCTGTTAAGGTCTTTCACTCATTAATTAATTGGTTTGCTTGCTTGTTTTCTTATTATTGACCTTTAAATATTCTTTGTCTATGTTGGATAATAGTCTTTTATCAGATGTGTCTTTTGCAAATATTTTCTCCCAGTCTACAGCCACAGTAATTTCATTATCCTTGTCAAGAACTGGCTTAAGCAGGGACATCCTATCTAATAATAGACAAATATGCAAATTGACTGCACCTTGGCTACACCCAAGCCACGCCCACCAGCCAAGCCACGCCCACCAGCCAATCAGGATGAGTATGCAAATTACCCCAACAAAGATGGCGGCTAATTTGCCTATCAAGACAGCGTGAAAGAAGCCAAGAGATGCTGAAGGGAGCAAAGCTTCGGAGAAGCAAGCAAGCCGGGGGGAGGAGAAGGGAGGAGCGAAGGCAGGGCCGGGGGAGAAGGGAAAAGCAGGCGGGCTGGCGAAGAAGGCGGGGCGGGCGACAAGGGAGGAGCAGAGGCGGGGTAGAGTGCAGCAGGAAATCCTATTGCAGGATTTTTCCTGCAACGGGAACGCTAGTGTAATATAATTCTGTAAAAACACATGTGGAAGAGTCTTTTGGAGACCTTTTGAGAAAACTTTTCTGTCTTAGAAATGGTCACCAGAAAGGGATGTCCTCTCTTCTGGCCTTTTGAAGTTATAATTTGTGGATGTGATGCCTGCCTGTAGTTCACCCTTTTGCAACTATGAACCTCAGAGCATAAAAATGGAAAGAGTGTGATTCCATAATAATACTAGTGGCCTGGTGCACAAAATTCATGCCCCGGGGGGGGGGGTGTCCCTCAACCCGGCCTGCACCCTCTCCAATCTGGGACCCCTCAGGGGATGTCCGACTGCCAGTGGATGTCCCTGTGGGATTGAGTCTAAACCAGCATTTGGGCATCCCTCTCACAATCTAGGACTGCTGGTTCCTAACTGCTCACCTGCTTGCCTGCCCAATCGTCCCTAACCACTCTGGCTGCCAGCCTGCTCATCCCCAACTGCCCCCCCCCCGCCAGCCTGCTCACCCCTAACTGCCCCCCTGCTGGCCTGATCGCCCCCAAATGCCCTCCCCTGCCAGCCTCATGGCCCCCAACTGCCCTCCCCGGCTGGCCTCATAGCCCCCAATTGCCCTCCTCAGCCAGAGGCCCATCTGCAGCTGGGTGTGGAACACTTGCTTCGTCGCCAGGGCTATGATGCAAGCATTCCGCGCCCAGCCTGGCCAGTGGGCTCATCCGCAGCTAGGCACAGAATGCTTGCCTCATCGCTGGGGCGACAATGCAAGCATTCTAGGCCCGGCTCCCCCCGCACCCCCTGGCCACTCCATGCCTGCTGCCCAGAGGCCCTCTGAAGGTGGGGTGAAATGCTTGCCTTGTTGCCACAGCAATGAAGCAAGCATTCCACCAGGCCGCTCATGCTGCCATCTCTCAGTGGCCGCCCCCCCTCCCCAGGACTCTGGTGGGGCTGAGAGGACTGGGTGCTGCCATCTTGTGGCTATGGGCGCTGCCATCTTTGTGGCAGAGTGATGGTCAATTTGCATATTCCATCTTTATTAGATAGGATTGTTGAGTCAATGAATTACCCAAACTGTCTTATCTCAGTTCTCTTTGTCATATGATTTAATGAAGTGACAATTGTTGCAGCTAGTTTGGGTTGCGTTTGCTATTATTTGCATCCAGGCATTCTACCTGACATGCTATATAAAGCTGATAGTTCCTATGTTGCATTAACTGGTGTCATTCTGTTTCCTAATACTACACTAAAATTTCATAGATTCAGCCCCATTACTAGTATGTATGAATGTCAACATGAAATAATTAAAACCGAATTATAGAGTATGCTTTTCCATAGTCATTACTTTTATTTATTAATAAAAATGTATAGTTATAAAAGCAATAGTTGTCCTGGCCAGTGTGGTTGAACATTATGCTGTGCCCTGAGAGGTCACCAGTTCAACTTCAGGTCAGGGCACATGCCCAGGTGGCAGGTTGAATTCCCAGTTGGAGTGTGTACAGGAGGCAACCAGTCAATGTTTCTCTCTCACATCGATGTTGTTGTTGTTTTTCTCCCTCTCCCTCTCCCTCTCCTTTCCTCTCTCTCTAAAATCAATAAAAACATATTTTAAAAATAAAATAAAAGCAATAATTGATGTCATAAAAAATTAGGAAAAATCTCATTATCTTTGCTTTTTCTTCTTGAAACTGAAAAATTATTGGAGTAGGTGTGCTCATGAAATTTACAATGACACAAAGATAGGGGAACACTTTATGTCAGCCAAAATTCAGAAAAAAATTTTAACAGTCTATAATGATGAGCCAAAAACAAGGTGAAATGTACTAAAGAGAAATATACCTTTTTGCATTGAGATTAAAGAAATGAAGGCTGAAGAGGACAAAATGGTGGTGGAATAGGCAGATGTGTCCTCATCCTTGTCCAGGAGGAAATAGAGGGAGCAGCTGAAACGAGAGGAATCCAGCCTGAATTGGCGAAGGAGATGCAGCTGGTGAGACAGTATTAAAACAAGGATCTGGGCAATAGAATCTGCTGGATCTCTAAGCCCAGAAGGTCAGGGGAAAACTACACAGCGTCAAGCCATGTCCCTGAGGACAGGCAAAACATCTGACTGTGAGAAAAAGGGTCCAAGGGACTGCAGGAGGTAGTAGATTTTAGACCTTGGAGTCTGATTTGGGATCTGAGCCCAAAGGCAGCCCTGACGAGCTAACTGCCCGACCACGCAGGGCCGGCAAGACAGGAGCTTGTAAAGACGCAGTCCCTCTTCGTGCCGGGGCCTGCGTCTTTCTCCACTGAACCTAGTTCGTCGGACCTTTCGGATACAGACACTTACCCATGGCTGAGGTGCAGGTGAAGGCATGGAGTTGTGGAATCTAGGGAGAGTAGGCAGTGAACAGGTCCAGGAGAAGTGGAAACGTGTCTGGTGCTGAGTTACATCTGATCCCCAGTTGCCATTTTCTCCTGAGAGATAGCCCCTCCCTCCAGTCTCCAGGCAATCAATATAGCCACACCCAGATTCCACCCTGATTAACACCATAGAATCTGAATACTCCCTGAGGCCATAGGAACTGCCCCAAAGAAAAACCTTTAGCACTAGGCACTTCAATTACGCAGTTACACTGCCAGGACTCTTCAGAGTGCTTCAGTATGCCTCACTGGCAAACTTACCTAAGGTGCTCCTGTGAGCCGCCACTGGGACTAAGTGCCTATCCACCACAGGTACAGCAGCAAAAGCTGAGTCTGCCCACCCCACAACTACAGAATTCTGGGCAACACAGTCACGCCTTTCCAGAGTGCAGGCCCCCTGAGCAACATCACCCCGACAGACGGTTCCTTGGAGCCACTGTGAGTCCCCACTGGGCAAGCGTAATTTCAATTTAGGGTGCAAGACAAAAAAAATTGGGATACTAACCTCCACGACTGCTGACCTCTAGACACAGCAGTTGTGCCTCTCAAACTTGCAGGCCTACATCAAGAGAACCCAAATACTTAAAGTAGGGAACTACACTAGATTACCAAGCCCAGGAGAACTGAGAGATTACACCAGTAGCACCATCACCAAGAGAACCTGGGTAGCAAAGCAATTGGATCTACAATTAAAACATTACAGGAAAACATGTGTAGACAAAAAGGAAATACCCAAAGGAAAGAAAAAGAGGAATCACCAGAAAGGGAGTTAAATGAACTTGGGGCTAGCAGCTTAACAAAGAATTCAGAGTATTCGTTATAAGGATGTTCAAGCAGATGGATGACAAATACACACAACTCAATGAGAACTATAAGGAGCTGAATGAAAATGTCACCAACATGAAAAGAAACCAAGAGGAGATGAAGAACGACATAGCTGCAATAAAGAACACAATGGAAGGCTTAAAGAGTAGAGTAGAAGAGGCTGAGGACCGCATCAGCGAATTAGAAGACAGGGTAGGAAAAACACACAAACACAGCAGCAACTGGAAAGAAGACTTAAAAAGCAAGAGGAGAGCCTAAGGGAGATTTGGGACAACACAAAATGAAACAACATTCGAATAATAGGGATAAAAGAAGGAGAGGAAGAGAAGCAAGGAATAGAAAACCTATTTGAAGAAATGACAGAAAACTTCCCTGATATTGGCAAGAAAAAAAACTATCCAAGTCCATGAAGTACTCAGAGTCCCAAACAAGATGAACTCCAAAAAACCGACATCAAGACACATCATAATTAAATTGACGAACACCAATGACAAAGCAAGAATCTTAAAGGGTGCCAGAGAGAGACAGAAAGTTACCTACAAGGGATCTCCTATCAGAATATCAACTGATATCTCAACAGAAACACAGCAGGCCAGAAGAGAATGGAATGAAATATACAAAGTGATGCAAAAGAAGGGACCAAATCCAAGAATACTATACCCAGCAAGGCTATCATTCAAAATTGAAGGTGGAATCAGAAGCTTCACAGACAAAAAAGGGCTAATAGAGTTCATCACTACCAATCCAGCAATGCAAGAAATGCTAAAGGGGCTGCTGTAAAAAGAAGAAAGAGAAAGGCAAGAAGAAACACAAACACTAAGGAAAAATATGTCAACAAACAGGAACTTATCAATAATAACATTAAACGTAAATGTATTAAATGCACCAATCAAAAGACACAGGGTAGCTGAATGGATAAGAAAACATGACCCATATATTTGCTGTCTACAAGAGACCCACATTAGAGCAAAAGATTCACACAGACTGACAGTGAAGGGATGGAAAAACATTTTTCAGGCAAATGGAAACTAGAAAAAAGCTGGGGTTGTGATACTTATATCAGATAAAATAGACCTCAAAGTAAAGGCTGTAATAAGAGATAAGGAAGGCCACTACATATTATTAAAGGGAGCAATGCAGCAAGGAGATATACCTCTGGTAAATGTATATGCACCCAATGCAGGAGCGCCCAAATACATAAAAATATCTCCTGGAAGATATCAAGGGAGAGATAGACATCAATACAATCATAGTAAGGGACTTTAATACACCACTGACATCAATAGATAAATTATCTGGGCAAAAAATCAGCAAAGAAACAGCAATTCTAAATGACACACTAGATCAGATGGACCTAATTGACATCTTCAGAGTATTTCACCCCAAAGCCATGGAATATACGTTCTTCTCAAGGGCACATGGGACATTTTCAAAAATAGACCACATATTGGGTAACAAGCAAAGTCTCCCCAAATTCAAAAAGATTGAAATCATATCAAACATTTTCTCAGACCACAATGGCATAATATTAGAAATAAACTACAATAAAAACATTCCAAAAAATTCAAACACTTGGAAACTGAATAGCATGCTACTAAACAATGATTGGGTTATCAATGAGATCAAAGAAGAAATTAAATATATCCTGGAGACTAATGACAATAAAAACACAACATTGCAAATCCTATGGGACACAATGAAAGCAGTCTTGAGAGTGAAGTGTATAGCTCTACAGGCCTACCTCAAAAAATAAGAAAAAATGGTAATAGATCATCTAACTCAACAACACAAAGAATTAGAAAGGGAGCAACATGAAAAGCCCACAGTGAGCAGAATAAAGGAAATAATAAAGATCAGAGCAGAAATGAATGACACAGAGACCAAAAAAACAATACACAAGTTCAACAAAACCAAGTGCTGGTTCTTTGAAAGGATAAACAAGATGGATGAATCTCTAGCCAGGATCACCAAGAAGCAAATAGAGAGGACCCAAATAAACAAAATCAGAAATGAAAGAAGTGAAATAACAACAGACCCTACAGAAATACAAAGGATTGTCAAAAAATACTATGAACAGAGGAGAAAAAAATGGCGACTGAATAGAGTCATGTTTGGAGTCTGGTCCTGGGGCGGAGAGTAGGAGCAGAAGAGGTTCGCAGGGGGAGTGTATATTGGCAAGCCAAGGGACAGCAAAACTCCAGGAGAAGGCGGGGGAGTGCTGGCCAGGGTTCCCCTGACCTTGCAGCACCCACAGGTGCTGGGTCTCCTTCCGGAGCTGCGGGCTCACCGGGCGCCTCGCCATCTTGCAAGGAAAGGAGGATTTTATTGGAAACCTGACTTTCCGCGACAACTGCAAACACAGAACAGCTGCGAGCACCAGAACACCGGTCCCCTATTGGCGCAAACATTCAGATTCAAAGGAACTCTTCACTGCACCACGGAAAGGTCAGATTTCACCTGAAATAAGGTGTGGTTTCTCATCCCCGCGGTGGGAGAGGGAAGCGCACAAGCTGCAGAACCGGCAGGAACCGGGAGGTCTGTGCCTAGAAAAATCGGTGGCAGTTGGAACTGCCGTGATCCGTGAATGTGGAAGGGGATCCTCTGAGCTGCTAACAGAAGTGACCTCTTAAAAGCAACTCATTATAATCTGACAAGGAGGATCAGACTAAGAATTTTCAAAGGAGTGCAGGTTCCTTAGTCTGGCGCACAGACCCACTGTCCGCACACTTGGGCTCTTTCCGACTCTGATTACTAAGCCCAATACATAGGTAAACCCAGTTGCGGAATACCCTGAAAGACTGCAGGGGGAAGTTGTTTTTCCGGAACCTGGGGAGCAGAGCTGGGTGTGACCATCGGAGAGGCAGCTCCGAGGCACACACCTCCACAAGCTCTGAGGTGCACACCTCCACAAACCAGTAGTGAGTGCCATAGAGGGGGAAAAAAAAAGCTAGAGAGGCCCAGAAGTCAATTCAGAAACCCTGCCACCCAGGGGCTGAAACGCTAATTGTCTCTGGTGTAATCAAAAATAAATACTAGAAATTAAGACACGACCGGCTTAAAAAGCAGGACTGGCTTAAAACACTGAGAAGCAGTGGAACGAAGCTGAACTGAAATACCGCCCAGACTGGGAAACAGGCATACCAAACAGAATAATAGAGGAAGTGAATGACAGCCGCTACTGCACATTTTAGTCTTCCTATTTTTTAATTTTTAATTCTTTTTTCAATTTTTTTATTCTAATTTTTTTATTTTCATTTTTTGCATCTTTTACTTAAGAAACTAATTTTTTTCTTTTTCCCACTCGATTTTCACCTTTTTAATTATTACATTTTTATTTTCAATCAGCATTATTATTACTATTGTTTTACTTTTTTTTTTTTAATGTCATTTGATTTTCCCTTTCTTGTATTTTGGGATTAGTGTCCTACATTCTATTTGCATCTTTCCCTTACCCTAGCTCAACGCTAACATTTTGCCATCACTCTCCTCCTAACCTTTCCCCTTTTGGTCTCCTGTTTATCTTAACCCTTTCTGGCTTTAGATTTTCCCTACTTTTTCAGTTTACCCTCTGCTAAAATTTCACCCTACTTATATATCTAATTCCCAATCCCCTACTCCAAATCCATACATACCTCTCTCTACGCTACCTTAAAAAAATTATTTTTCTCACTGGCCTTTTGTTGTTGTTTGCTTGAATGTTGATTAGATTGAATTTTTATGCTTTTTTTATGAGATTGTTTTAATTATTCTTTTTGTTTGGTTGGTTGGTTCTTTTGTTTGCTTTGTTTTTTGTTTTTGTCTTTTGTTTTCCCTTGCCTCACTTGATATTAGTTGGTGTTGCAGTTTGTATTAATCTCCAGGCTCGTGTTGCTGAAATTTGCTAGGATTAGTGGTTGTTCTATTGGAGTTTACTCCCCATATATATAGTTTGTTCCCCTTTTCTCTTAGTATCATTCTTGTCTCTCTTACTTTTTTTTCTTTCTGCTCTATTCCCAAGTTCAGATTCACACTCTTTTTTTTTGTTCTTTCTTTTTACTCTCCCTCTTCCACTCCTATTCCCTAATTTGTCTTTCTCTGGTGGTTACCTTTATGGGAGGTTATTAATATAGTGAATACAATTCTGTTCAGTGCCTTGTGTGTTGTGCCTAGTTGTGTTGTATTTTGTACCTTTAAATCAACGCCGGAGAGAGAGAACTATATAACCAGACATCCGGGGAAGAGAGACCATGGGGAGACAAAGAAATAGCCCCCATAGGAAAGAGAAGCAGGCATCACTAGAAAAGGAAGTAAAAGAATTAGAGGCAAACAACCTATCAGAGAAAGAATTCAGAGAAATGGTCATAGGGTGGCTGAAAAGGATGGAAGACAAATTCGACAATATGAGTAAGAACCAAGAGGAAATGAAGAAGAACCAAGAAGAAATGAAAAATGACATCGCTGCTGTAAAGAACTCAATAGAAAGCATCAAGAGTAGACTAGAAGAAGCAGAGGACCGCATAAGTGAGCTAGAAGACAAGATGGAAAAAAATACCCAATTACAACAGCTTCTAGAAACAAAAATTTGAAAGCATGAGGAGAGCCTAAGGGAACTTTGGGACAACACAAAACAAAACAACATCAGGATAATAGGGGTAACAGAAGGAAAGGAAACTGAGCAAGGAATAGAAAATCTGTTTGAAGAAATAATAACAGAAAACTTCCCTGATATAGGGAAGAAAAACCGCACACAAATCCAAGAAGCTCACAGAGTTCCAAGCAAAATGAACCCCAAAAGACCGACGCCAAGGCATATTATAATTAAGTTGGCAAACACCAATGACAAAGTAAGAATCTTAAAAGAGGCCAGAGAGAGACAGACAGTTACATACAAAGGAACCCCCATCAGACTAACAACTGATTTCTCAACAGAAACTCATCAGGCCACAAGGGAATGGAATGAAATATACAAAGTCATGCAAAGGAAGGGTCTCAATCCAAGAATACTGTACCCAGCAAGGCTATCAATCAAAATTGAAGGTGAAATCAGGAGCTTCACAGACAAAAAAGGGCTAAGGGAGTTTATCACCACCAAACCAGCAATGAAAGAAATGCTAAAGGGTCTGCTGTAAAAAGAAAAGAAAAAAAAAAGAAAAGAAATAGGAAGCAAAGAAGGAACACAGGGGTATAGAATAAAAATGGCGACAAATAAGTACCTATCAATAATAACTTTAAATGTAAATGGATTGAATGCCCCAATCAAAAGACACAGGGTAACAGATTGGATAAGAAAACAAAACCTATATATCTGATGTCTACAGGAAACCCACCTCAAAAAAAAGGACGCATACAGACTGAGAGTAAAGGGATGGAAAAAGGTTTTCCAGGCGAATGGAAATGAAAAAAAAGTTGGAGTAGCAATACTTATATCTGACAAATTAGATCTCAAAGTGAAGGACATAACAAGAGATAATGAAGGCCACTTCATAATACTAAAGGGAGAAATCCAAGAAGAAGAAATAACTCTGGT
Source organism: Eptesicus fuscus (assembly GCF_027574615.1). Taxonomy (NCBI): domain Eukaryota; kingdom Metazoa; phylum Chordata; class Mammalia; order Chiroptera; family Vespertilionidae; genus Eptesicus; species Eptesicus fuscus. The sequence goes on from NC_072473.1 coordinate 109,243,587, forward strand.
AAACATATATGCACCCAATACAGGAGCACCAAGATACATTAAAAACTCCTGGAAGATATCAAAGGAGAGATTGACAGAAATACAATCATAGTAGGAGACTCCAATACCCCACTATCACCATTGGACAAATCCTCTAAACAAAAAATCAGCAAAGAAAAATCAGTCCTAAATGACTCACTAGACCAGATGGAATTAATCGACATCTTCAGAACATTTCTCCCCAAAGCCACAGAATATACATTCTTCTCAAGTGCACATGGGTCATTTTCAAAGATAGACCATATATTAGGATATAGGCAAAGTCTCTCCAAATTCAAGAAGATAGAAATCATATCAAGTATCTTCTCAGATCACAGTGGCATAAAACTGGAAATCAACTACAATAAAAACAACCCAAAGAAATCAAACACATGGAGACTAAACAGCATGCTATTAAACCATGACTGGGTTACCAAAGACATCAAGGAAGAAATAAAAAACATCATGGCAACAAATGACAATGAAAACACAACAATCCAAAATTTATGGGACACAGAGATAGCAGTCCTGAGAGGGAAGTTCATAGCTCTACAAGCCTACTGCAAAAAACAAGAAACAATGGTAATAAATTATCTAACCCAACAACTCAAAGAGTTAGAGAGAGAGAGCAACAAGAAAAGCCCAGTGTAAGCAGAAGGAAAGAAATAATAAAGATCAGAGTGGAGATAAACGACAAAGAGACCAAAGAAACAATAAAAAATATCAACAAAACCAAGAGCTGGTTCTTTGAAAGGATAAACAAGATTGATGAACCTCTAGCTAGGCTCACCAAGAAGCAAAGATAGAGGACCCAAATAAACTAAATCAGAAATGAAAGAGGTGAAATAACAACAGACCCCGACAAAATACAAAGGATTGTTACAAAATACTACGAACAACTCTATTCCAACAAACTGGACAACCTGGAGGAAATGGACATATTCCTAGACAAATACAACCTTCCAAAACTCAATCAGGAAGAATCTAAACACCTCAACAGGCCAGTAACTATGGAAGAAATTGAAGCAGTCATCATAAAGCTTCCGGCAAACAAAAGCCCGTGGACAGATGGCTTCACAGGAGAGTTTTACCAAACTTTCAAGGAAGAACTAAAACCTATTCTCCTCACACTATTCCAAAAAATTCAAGAGGAAGGGACACTTCCAGGCTCCTTCTATGAAGCCAGCATCACCCTAATACCAAAACCAGATAAAGATAACACAATGAAAGAGAATTACAGACCAATATCCCTCATGAACATAGATGCCAAAATCCTCAACAAAATCATAGCGAATCGGCTCCAGCAATACGTCAGAAAGATCATACATCATGACTAAGTAGGATTTATCCCAGGAATGCAAGGATGATACAATATCCCCAAATCAATAAATGTGATACATCACATAAACAACTTGAGAGATAAAAATCACATAGTCATATCAATAGATGCAGAAAATGCATTTGACAAAATCCAACACCCTTTCTTGATAAAAACTCTCAACAAGGTGGGAATACAAGGATCATACCTCAACATAATAAAAGCTATATATGATAAACCCACAGCAAACATCATACTCAATGGGCAAAAACTAAAAACATTTCCCCTAAGAACAGGAACAAACAGGACTGCCCACTCTCACCACTCCTGTTTCACATAGTACTGGAAGTATTAGCTATCGCAATTAGGCAAGAAGAAGAAATAAGAGGCATCCAAATTGGAAAAGAAGAAGTAAAGCTGTCCTTATTTGCAGATGACATGATATTGTACATAAAAAACCCAAAAGATTCCATCAAAAAACTAATAGACTTAATAAATGAATTCGGCAATGTAGCGGGATACAAAATTATCGCCAAGAAATCTATGGCATTTCTATACACCAATAATGAACTTACAGAAAGAGAGACTAAAAAAGCAATCCCATTTACCATCGCAGCAAAAAAATTAAGATACCTAGGAATAAACTTAACTAAGGAGGTAAAAGACCTATACGCGGAAAACTACAGGACACTGAAAAAAGAGATACAGGAAGACGTAAACAGATGGAAGAACTTACCATGTTCATGGATTGGTAGAATCAACATCATTAAAATGTCCATACTACCCAAAGCAATCTATAGATTCAATGCACTCCCTATCAAAATACCAACAGCATATTTCACAGACCTAGAAAGAACTCTCCAAAAATTCATCTGGAATAAAAAAAGACCCCGAATAGCTGCAGCAATCCTGAGAAAGAAGAATAAAGTAGGAGGGATCTCAATACCAGATTTCAAGCTGTATTACAAAGCCACTGTTCTCAAAACAGCCTGGTACTGGCACCTGAACAGACATATAGATCAATGGAACAGAATAGAGAATCCAGATATCGACCCAAACCACTATCCTCAATTAATATTTGACAAAGGAGGCATGAACATACAATGGAGTCAAGACAGTCTCTTCAATAAATGGTGTTGGGAAAATTGGACAGATACATGTAAAAAAAATGAAACTAGATCACCAACTTACACCATACACAAAAATAAACTCAAAATGTATACAGGACTTAAACATAAGATGGGAAACCATAAAAATACTATAGGAATCCACAGACAGCAAAATCTCAGACATATGCCAAAAGAACTTCCTCACTGACACTGCCCCTAGGGCAATGGAAGCTAAAGAGAAAATAAACAAATGGGACTACATCAAAATAAAAAGCTTTTTTACAGCAAAAGAAACCATCAACAAAACAACAAGAAAGCCCACTGCATGGGAGAACATATTTGCAAATGCTATCACTGATAAAGGTTTAATCTCCAACATCTACAGGCAGCTTATGCAACTTAATAAAAGGAAGATAAATGATCCAATAAAAAAATTGGCAACGGACCTAAACAGAATATTTTCAAAAGAAGACAGAAAGAAGGCTAAGAGACACATGAAAACATGCTCAAAGTCACTTATTATCCGAGAGATGCAAATCAAAAAACAATGAGGTACCATCTCACACCTGTCAGAATGGCTATCATCAACAAACCAACAAACGACAAGTGTTGGCGAGGATGCGGAGAAAAAGGAACCCTAGTGCACTGCTGGTGGGAATGCAGACTGGTGCAGCCACTGTGGAGAACAGTATGGAGTTTCCTCAAAAAACTGAAAATGGAACTCCCATTTGACCCAGTAATCCCACTCCTGGGAATATAGCCGAAGAAACTAGAAATACCAATCAGAAAGGATATATGCACCCCTATGTTCATAGCAGCACAATTTACAATTGCTAAGATTTGGAATCAGCCTAGGTGCCCGTCAGCAGATGACTGGATCAGAAAACTGTGTTACATCTACACAATGGAATACTATGCTGCCATAAAAAAGAAGGAATTCTCATCATTTGCAGCAACCTGGATGGAATTGGAGAATATTATACTAAGTGAAATAAGCCAGTCAATGAAAGAAAAATACCACATGATCTCACTCATTTATGGATAATAAAGAACATTATAAACTGATGAAAAAAAAGATAGATACAGAGACAGTAAAGCAACAAACAGACTTTCAAATTACAGGGGGAAAGTTAGGGAGAGGTGGGGGAGATAAGAAATCAAACAAAGGACTTGTATGCATGCATATAAGCATAAACAATGGACGCAAAACTCTGGGGGGTGAGGGCATGTATGGGTGTGGGGTGAGGGGGGTAATGGTAAGATATGTACACATATAATACCTCAATAAAAAAAAGATTAAAAAAATACTATGAACAACGCTATTCCAACAAACTAGACAACCTGGAGGAAATGGACAAATTCCTAGAAAAAAACAACCTTCCAAAACTTACTCAAGATGAGACTAAAAATCTCAATAGGCTGATATCTATCGAAGAAATTTAATCAGTCATCAAAAAGCTTCCAGCAAACAAAAGCCCGGGGCCAGACAGCTTCACAGGGGAGTTTTACAAAATATTCAAGGAAGAGCTGAAACATATCCTCCTCAGAATATTCCAGAAAATTCAAGATGAAGGAACACTTCCAAGCTCCTTCTAATACCAAAACCAGATAAAGCCAACACAATGAAAGAGAATTACAGGCCAATATCTCTCATGAACATAGATGCCAAAATTCTCAAGAAAATGCTAGCAAATCGAATCCAGCAGTACATCAGAAAGATCATACACCACGACCAAATAGGATTTATCTGGGGATGCAAGGATGGTACAATATCCCCAAATCAATAAATGTGATACATCACATAAACAACTTGAGAGATAAAAACCAAATAGTCATATCATTTGATGCAGAAAAAGCATTTGACAAAATCCAACACCCTTTCTTGATAAAAACTCTCAGCAAGATGGGAATAGAAGGATCATACCTCAACATAATAAAATCCATATATGACAAACCCATAGCCAACATCATACTCAATGGGCAAAAACTAAAACCATTTCCCCTAAGAACAGGAATAAGACAGGGATGCCCACTCTCATTACTCCTGTTCAACATAGTGTTGGAAATACTAGCCATTGCAATCAGACAAGAAGAAGAAATAAAAGGCACCCAAATTGAAAAAGAAGAAGTAAAACTATCCTTATTTGCAAATGACATGATACTGTACATAGAAAACCCTAAAGACTCCATCAAAAAATTATTAGACTTAATAAATGAATTTGGCAGAGTAGCAGGATACAAAATAAATGCTAATAAATCTGTGGCATTTCTATACACCAATAACGAACTTACAGAAATAGAGACTAAAAAAGCAATCCCATTTACCATCACACCAAAAAATTAAGATACCTAGGAATAAACTTAACTAAGGAGGTGAAAGACCTATATGCGGAAAACTACACAACACTGAAAAAAGAGATAGAGGAAGACATAAACAGATGGAAGAACATACCATGTTCATGGATTGGTAGAATCAACATCATTAAAATGTCCATACTACCCAAAGCAATCTATAGATTCAATGCACTTCCCATTAAAATACCAATGGCATATTTCACAGACCTAGAACGAACTTTCCAAAAATTCATCTGGAATAAAAAAAGACCCAGAATACCTGCAGCAATCCTGAGAAAGAAGAACAAAGTAGAAGGGATCTCAATACCAGATTTCAAGCTATATTACAAAGCCGCTGTTCTCAAAACAGCCTGGTATTGGCACAAGAACAGACGTATAAATCAATGGAATAGAATAGAGAACCCAGAAATCGATCCAAATCACTATGCTCAATTAATATTTGACAAAGGAGGCATGAACATACAATGAGTCAAGACAGTCTCTTCAATAAATGGTGTTGAGAAAATTCGACAGATACATGCAAAAAAATGAAACTAGACCACCAACTTACACCATACACAAAAATATTCTCAAAATGGACCAAGGACTTAAACATAAGATAGGAAACCATAAAAATACTAGAGGAATCTACAGGCAGAAAAATCTCTGACATATGCCAAAAGAACTTCTTCACTGATACTGCTCCTAGGGCAATGGAAGCTAAAGAGAAAATAAACAAATGGGACTACATCAAAATAAAAAGCTTTTGCATAGCAACGGAAACCATCAATAAAACAACAAGAAAGCCCACTTCATGGGAGAACATATTTGCCAATGATGTCAACGATAAGGGTTTAATCTCCAACATTTACAGGCAACTCATGCAGCTAACAAAAAGAAGATAAACAACCCAATCAAAAAATGGGCAACTGATCTAAATAGACATTTTTGAAAGAAGACAGAAGGAAAGCCAAGAGACATATAAAAACCTGCTCTAAATCACTAATCATCAGAGAGATGCAAATCAAAACAACAATGCGGTACCATCTCCCACCTGTCAGAATGGCCATTATCAACAAGTCAACAAATGACAAGTGCTGGCAAGGATGTGGAGAAAAAAGAACCCTCGTGCACTGCTGGTGGGAATGGAGACTGATGCAACCACTGTGGAGAACAGTTTGGAGTTTCCTCAAAAAACTAAAAATAGAACTCCCATTTGACCTAGTGATCCCACTTCTAGGAATATATCCCAAGGAACTGGAAACATCAATCAGAAATGATATATGCACCCCTATGTTCATAGCAGCACAATTCACCATAGCTAAGATTTAGAAACAGCCTAAGTGCCCATCAGTAGATGAGTGGATTAAAAAACTGTGGTACATATACACAATGGAATACTACGCTGCGGTAAAAAAGAAGGAGCTCTTACCATTTGCATCAATATGCATGGAGATGGAGAACATTATGCTTAGTGAAATAAGCCAGGCAGAGAAAGATAAATATCACATCATCTCACTCATTTGTGGAATATAATGAATAACATAAACTGATGGGGGGGAAAATAGATCCAGAAACAGAGAAACATCAATCAGAACATCAAACCTCAGGGAAGAAATTGTGAGGTAACCAGAAACCCAAGAATGCCTGAGAACGCCTTTCTAGCCACACTAGCAATCATCAGAGGTCTGGTAATTTTACCTGGGATGAGAGGGGAAGTATTTTGGACTTATGCTCCTGACCCTTCATGGGTAAGACCCCTTACGTGGGCTGATCCCCTGACTAATGTAGTTACCGATAATACCAAACACCCTGGACATATAGGAGGTCCATGGGTGGGGCAAGAAAGTATAAATACACAGGGGTCTCCACCCAGCTTCCTTTTTGTATGACACGAAATCAAAACAATGCCCCTTTGTGTGTACAATTAAAGAGAGGTTTCTGGCTTGTGTGGACCAACGAAAGGGTGTCACTACTATCACTACTTGCCCCTGATAGAGGTGCAGAAAACGTAACTAAGACCTTGTCTATACAAAAAGAAATGGACAGCCAGTTTGAAAGGGAATTGCCATGGACTAGAACAAAAAATATCCTTACATAATATTATTCTACACTGTAATTAAAATTTTCCCCAGATTTGGATCTCCCTTATTACTTACAATAGTTCCTCGCACCTTTGGGGATAAAAAAAAAATCATCTGTTTGGTGCTTGGAGACAAACGTAACACATCTCTTGATATTTTAGAATTACAACAGCATAATATACAATTATCCCAAGAAAACTTACAAACTAATTCTTTGAATGTCTGGCAGCAATTTAAAAAGGACATGTAAGGATTTAATCCCTTCCTTTGTGTAGAGGGCCTCCTGGGAAGGCACCTGAGCATTCGGCAAGAGGGACCCTCTTCTCACAATTCAATTGCTCACAGCTGTTGCCTGAGCTCTCTGTTCATGTCGATGTTGAAGTCTCATGAGGACTGGTACCATGGATCTGTATCTTGCCCAGTGGGGCGAACTGAGCCCTCACTGGAGAAGAAACCCGGGTTCCCCAAGATATGTGATCAGTGCTGGGGCCCCGCCAGCAGGTGAGGGGATCCTAAGGCAGGTGCTGGGTGTGAAGGCCATGGGGGCATAGGCTACCAAGGAGACAGAACTGAACCTCACATCACGTGCTTGGCCCCGGTGGATGGCTAGTTAGCCAGAGATGGGTAAGATTCCTCAGAGAAGGAACAACCTAAGACAGGCACAGTCACAGAGGGGCCATCAGGAGAGAACCTGGGGGTCAACAGAGGTGGGGTACAGACCCTCACCCCCCAACTTTGCAAGGGCCTGAACACTCACCCCTTCTGAAGGAAGTCTCCTGCCCCCATGGCTGCTTAACGTCCCATGCCCAGCTCAAATTGGGACCCGGGTAACAGACAGGGACGTGGCCGACAGCAGCTGCCCTCTCACTCCAACAAGAATTGTTTGAGTTGTCCTGTACCCATGATGTGGGAAAGTGGGTTTATTATATCTAAATCCAGCCTACCACCAGAAATGCTCAGGACCTACTCAAGAAGACAAATAATCCTTTCCACTAATATTTACAGGGTAAAATAAGATTGTTGTTAGAGTAATAAATTTGACAGTAAAATAGTAGTCAAGTTTTCAGGCAAATTTAAATTGGCTAGTTCAAACAAGCAAATATTCTAGAAAAATTAATTGTACTGGACAAAAAGGTGTTCTTAAAGTGTTAACTCAAATTTTTATTGGTAGTTCATCTCATGATAAAATTGTGCACCATGTAATGAACCTAAAACAGTAATATTATAGTGCAAAAAAATAAAATTTAAAAGTTATCAAGACTACATCATAACATTTTCAAAAGCCTCCTAATATTTAAATCAAAAAAGGGGAGGATAGTAGAAGAATATCATGTAAGGAAAAATATCCTGTAAGTAAATTACATCTAGAAAATTAATACTTTAGAAAGTTAATTGTAAGGCTAAAAGCAAGACACCCATGAAAAACACACAAGGTGTCAAAACAAGCCAGAGGAAAATCATTTGGGCAAAAAATGAAATAGGATCCCAGGTCAAATTTATAGAAAATATTCCTTTATTAACTTTTGGTCAAGAATATGATTGTATATTTTCAGAAAACAACTCCGAGACCATGTGGATTCCAGCAACAGAGAGGAATCGACAGGACTACTCCAGCCATGAAAACAGAAGAGAAGCAGTCCAGAGATGGAAGATGCTGACGCCGTCTTGCCATACTAGCAGTTAGCAGCTGTGCGTCACTGCAGGTTGCCCAGGACCAAACCAGAGAGAGTCGGACCTGCATTACCACCATTTGTCCACCATCCAGAACTGAAATGTCATTGCTGACATGTACACATAAGGAACTGGTGGACATTGAAATTGGGTCTCAAAAGAACTGTTAGCCCAGAAAGAAACTCACTACAGACTGATTCATTTGCCTGTCAGCATAACCATTATTGCTTGTCTCGTTTTCGGCTCTTATAAGTGTATTTCTAATAGTACATGATCTCACTCATCTAGGGGAAAAAATGAACAACATAGACTGATGAACAAGAACAGACCCAGAAACAAGGAGGCATGGATCAGACTGTCGGGCCCCAGAGGGAGGGTAGGGGAGGGTGGGGGTAAAGGGGAGAGATCAACCAAAGGACTTGTGTGCATGCATATGAACCTTACCAGTGGTTAAGGACAACAGGGGGGTGGGGGCATGTGTGGGGAAGAGTGTTGGCTGGGAATGGGGGGATGAGGACAAATATGTGATACCTTAATAAAGAAATTAATTTTTTTTAAAAAGAAATGAAGGCTATGGCTGTTTGGGATGAAAGTTAAAGGGTGTTTATATTAAAACGATCTGGGGATTTCAGTTACCTGCTAATTCTCTATGTACCAGGATTAGGATTCCTCAAAAATTTACTGAAAATATAAACACATAAATCCTTCATTTAACAATTTATTAAACATGTATTCAAAAAATGCATATTGGCAGGTGGTTAAGAGAAAGCCTTGGGTGTGATCTTAGGCAAGTTATTTCTCTGCGCCTCAGTTTTCTTTTTTTGGGGGGGGGTTTCAAAGACCAGTTTAATGTGCACTTGCTCTATTTCAAGGATTTCTGCAGTGTACAACATCCTTTCCAGATTATAGACTTACATTTTGATGTCTTTTCCACTTGATCTCTCACAATTCTGTTATATTCATTATTATTATTTTTTTATTTCTTTATTGATTAAGGTGTCACATATTTGTCCTCATCCCCCCATTCCCATCCCCACCCCTCCCCACAGATGCCCCCACCCCCTTGTTGTACTTAACCATTGGTTAGGCTTGTATGCATGCACATAAGTCCTTTGGTTGATCTCTCCCCACTACCCCCACCCTCTCCTACCCTCCCTCTGAGGCCCGACAGTCCGATTGATGCCTCTTTGTTTCTGGGTCTGTTCTTGTTCATAAGTCTATGTTGTTCATCATTTCCCCTAGATGAATGAGATCATGTGTTACTAGAAATATACTTATAAGAACCGAATGTGAGACGAGCAATAATAGTTATGCGGACAGGCAAATGAATCAGTCTGTAGTAAATTTCTTTCTGGACCAACAGTTCTTTTGAGACCCAATTTCAATGTCCACTAGTTCCTTATGTGTACATGTTGGCCCTGACTTTTCAGCTCTGGATGGTGGACAAATGGTGGTGATGCAGGTCTGACTCCCTCTGGTTTGGTCTCGCCCGGACCCAGGGGCGTGGCTTCACCCAGATTCAGGGGCACGCGGCCTCACCCAGACCCAGGGGTGTGTGGCCTCTCCAGGACCCAGGGGTGCGGACTCACCAGGACCCGGGACCCAGCCTCACCCAGATCCAGGGGCACACGGCCTCACCCGGACCTGGGATCCAGCTACACCTGGACCCAGGGGCGCGTGGCCTCACCCGGACCCAGGGGCGCGTGGCCTCTCCCGGACCCAGGGGCATGGCTTCATCTGGACCCGGGATCCAGCCTCACCCGGATCCAGGGGCACACGGCCTAACCCAGACCCGGGATCCAGCTTCACCCTGACCCAGGGACACATGGCCTCACCCGGACCAATGGGCGCGTGGCCTCTCCCGGACCCAGGGGCGCGTCCTCACCCGGACCTAGGGATGCGTCCTCATCTGGTCCCAGGATCCAGCCTCACTCGGACCCAGGGCCGCGTGGCCTCACCCAGGCCCAGGGGCACGTGGCCTCACCCAGACCCAGGGGTGCATGGCCTCTCCCGTACACGGGATCCAGCTTCACCTGGACCCAGGGGCATGTGGCCTCACCCAGACCCAGGGGTGCGTGACCTCTCCCGGACCCAGGGGCGCGGCCTCACCCGGACCCGGGACCCAGCCTCACCCAGATTCAGGGACACACGGCCTCACCCGGACCCGGGATCCAGCTACATCCGGACCCAGGGGCGCGTGGCCTCTCCCGGACCCAGGGGCGTGGCTTCACCCGGACCCGGGACCCAGCCTCACCCGGATCCAGGGGTGCAAGGCCTCACCCGGACCCAGGATCCAGCTTCACCCTGACCCAGGGACGCATGGCCTCACCCGGACCCAGGGGCACGTCCTCACCCAGACCCGGGACCCAGCTTCACCTGGATCCAGGGGCGCAAGGCCTCACCCAGACCCAGGGGCGTGCGGCTTCACCCGGACCCAGATCCAGCCTCACCCGGACCCAGGGGCACGGCCTCACCTGGATCCGGGACCCAACCTCACCCGGACCCAGGGGCGCGTGGCCTCCCCCGGACCCAGGGGCACGCAGCCTCACCTGAACCCGGGACCCAGCCTCACCCGGACCCAGGGGCGCGTGGCCTCTCCCGGACCCAGGGGCGTGGCTTCACCCGGACCCGGGATCCAGCCTCACCCGGATCCAGGGGCGCACAGCCTAACCCGGACCCGGGATCCAGCTTCATCCTGACCCAGGGACACATGGCCTCACCCAGACCCAGGGGTGTGTGGCCTCTCCCGGACCCAGGGGTGCGGCCTCACCCGGACCCGGGACCCAGCCTCACCCAGATCCAGGGGCACACGGCCTCACCCGGACCTGGGATCCAGCTACACCTGGACCCAGGGGCGCGTGGCCTCACCCGGACCCAGGGGCGCGTGGCCTCTCCCGGACCCAGGGGCGTGGCTTCATCTGGACCCGGGATCCAGCCTCACCCGGATCCAGGGGCACACGGCCTAACCCGGACCCGGGATCCAGCTTCACCCTGACCCAGGGACACATGGCCTCACCCGGACCAATGGGCGCGTGGCCTCTCCCAGACCCAGGGGCGCGTCCTCACCCGGACCTAGGGATGCGTCCTCATCTGGTCCCGGGATCCAGCCTCACTCGGACCCAGGGCCACGTGGCCTCACCCGGACCCAGGGGCGTGCGGCTTCACCCGGACCTGTATCCAGCCTCACCCAGACCCAGGGGTACGGACTCACCTGGACCCGGGACCCAACCTCACCCGGACCCAGGGGCGCGTGGCCTCCCCCGGACCCAGGGGCACGCAGCCTCACCTGAACCCGGGACCCAGCCTCACCCGGACCCAGGGGCATGCGGCCTCACCCAAATCCAGGCGCGCGTGGCCTCACCCGGACCCAGGTGTGTGGCCTCACCCGGACCTGGGACCCAGTGGGGCTTCGTCTTCTTGATCCCAATTCCTGTCAGTCAATTCCCTCTCATCAATTCCTTCGGCCATTTTCTCGAAGCTCCAGGGCGGCTGCCGCGGAACTTGCTGGGCGGTGGGCTCGGCGAAGCTCCTGTGCACCCGGTGCGTGGCAGCGGGCTGGTCCAAGGTCGCTGTGGTGGCACTTGGGTCTGCAGTGGCAACCAGTCGCCAGGCTAGCGCACCTGGATCCGGGACCCAGCGGGGCCTCATCTTCCCGATCCCAACTCCCATCGGTCAATTCCTTCTCAGCAATTCCTCTGGCCATTGTTCTGGATGGTGTCTTCTCTGTTTTCCAGTTGTAGTTTTAAAATTGTTGTGGTAGGCAACTATCAGGCGTCTGCCCTATGCCGCCATCTTGGTCCTCCAGAGATTCTTAAGTCACCTTATAAATGTGGTTCTGAACACTGTGTCGTCCATTAGTTTACTTTCCTTCATCCCTTCTATTCGTGACCTGCTTCGGTGTCTCCACCTTTTGGCTGCCTCCCTTATGTTGATGGAGTGGCTTTGTGTGGTCAGTGACCTATAGGGGCCGGTAGCTCAGCTTCCTCAATCTCGCTAGGTGGTCACTCTTGGTACCCCCCTTTGTGGGCTGAGTGCAAAGTCTTGGTGTTGTTAAGCCTTGATTTCTGTTGGTACACTGGGAGGATTTGACCTCCAGTCCAATTGGCTGTGAGGATCAGCTGTGTCTACGCCGGGAGACAGCCTTATTCAACTAAACTTTCAAAATTGTAAAAGCCTCTGTGCTCAGCTTGGATGGGGCGGAGTTTCAGGGTGGAGCCTACAGCCTTGGCTTCCCGTCAGCCCTGCCCTATGAGGTTCCTGGGTCTCAATGTCCCTCTGTACTGCCTGCAAACACCTCTGAGAGAAAAGCGCCCTGGAGCTTCGCCCGCCACCAAACAGTCTAGTCTCTCCCCCAATGAATCTGGACTCTCCGATTCTCGCCCGGAACTGGGTTTCAGTGTAGTTGGAACTGGGGATCAGCGCCGTCTGGCGCCTTTGTCTCCTTCCCACCAGGGCAATCCAGCGGCACAGTCAACAAACCATCCTCTGCGCGCATTTCCGTGCGCATCTCCGGTGCTCTGCCCTTCGCCGCTCCCCTGCGTCTCCACCTCACAACCCAGGTTCCCCCAGCATGAGCCTGGCTTCCCAGGGTCTTGCCCGGAACTGGGGTTCAGTGCAGTCAGAGCTTGGGTTCAGCGCAATCTGGAGCTTTTATCTCCTTCCCACTAAAGTATGCCGGTCAGGCCGTCAGCCGCCCCATCCTCTCCGGCTCCGTCCTGCCCGCACGCGCGAGTGCTGGTGTCTCCGCCCGTGTCTCCATACCTCAGGCTTTTACGGCTTCTCTGATTTTCCTTGTGGTTTTCTCTTTCCTTCTAGTTGTGGGCATTTCAGTCAGCCAGCTTTCCTGTGGTTCTGGATGATGTCCGTTTTGACTTTTAGTTGTATTTTTGAAATTGTTGTGCCAGGCTGTAGGTTAGGTGTTTATCCTATGCCGCCATCTTGGTTTCCTCCTGCCTGTGCCTCAGTTTTCTTATTTGTGAAATATGACTAATAATAATGCATGGTGATGAAAAGAATAAAAATAATATATGCAAAAGGCCTCAGAAAGAATTTAGGAGCAATAATAATTTTTAGTGCTTAGCTTTGTATTCGACTAATTGTGGCAATTGTCCCACAGTAATTTGCTTTGTTCAGTTTATACCTGGATATTTTTATACCATATTTTTAAGCATACTGAGAGACTAGGGAGTGAACAGGCAAGCATGAACAGAGGATCTATGGAAACAATAAAAAATAAGGAATAATTTCAGGAATTAAATATTTGACCTGAAGAGAAAAGGCTTCATATGTTTAAAAGGGAGCCATATGAATCAAGTAATAACTTTATTTTGGGTTTCTCCAAAGGGAACCATGGTCACAATAAGGAGAAGCAGAATTCAGCTAATTATACTAAAGATTCTTAACTAAAATTGCCTTGCAGCAATGGCATGGTCTAATTGGAAAATTAGTGACTTCCCTATCATTGGAAGAACTTGGGCAGAGGCCAGATGAGCATCTGTCAGGGATGATACAGGGGATTCAGTGAATCCTGCAATCCCTGCACTTGTATATTTGACTTGAGTCCTTTTTAGATTCTGATTGAATTTTCAGCCATGTATCCTTGGAAGGTTTTTTAACCTCAAGGAATGTTAACACACCAACAGAGAAACTATTGTCTTGTCTGTTTTGCAGAATCAAAAATTTCAGAACTGAAATGGCCTTTAGAGACTGAATTGATATATTTCTCAATTACTGGTCCATGAATCAGAAAAGGAATTAAAAAGACAATTATTTTTACATTTTATTAATTTTTCTTTCATTACAAAAATAACATAAGTATATTAATTAAATGGCAAAAGAGAAAGAAAACATCAGTTCCACCACATTATTTTTATGCAGTCTATCATATACAACTTGTACTTTATATGTATACTATAGGCCCGGTGCACGAAATTCATGCCTTGGAGGGACAGGGTGTCCCTTAGCCCCCTTGTGCCCTCTCACAATCTCGGACCCCTCAGGGGATGTCCAACTACCAGTTTAGGCCCCCAAGGGGCCCCAGATTGTGAGAGGGATGTTCAACTGCCAGTTGAGGCCCAATCCCAAGGGATGTAGCAGTGCACCAATCAGCAGGCAGTCAGGAAGGAGGCAGAACCGAGGCAGGGTGCCGCGCCACTTGTGCTCATCCTGGCTGGCTGCTCCTACTTCCATTGCTTGGTAGTGCTGCAGCTGAGTCAGGAGAGGCTCCTGCCGCTGCACCTGTACTCATCAGACGTGAGCCCTGCTTCTGGCTGAGCAGCGCTCTTCCTGTAGGAGCACACTGATCACCAGGGGGCAGCTCCTGCATTGAGTGGTCAGTGTGCTCCCACAGGGGGAGCACTGCTTAGCCAGAAGCTGGGCTCAAGGCTGGCAAGTGCAGCGGCAGCACTAAGGAGCAGCGAGCTGAGCTGTAAGGACCAAGCAGGCGAGTGGTAAGGAGCAAGGGATCCCGGATTGCTAGAGGGATGTCCTAAGCCAGCAGGTGGATATCCCCTGAGGGGTCCTGGACTGCAAGAGGGCACAGGCCAGGCTGAGGGACCCCTCCCAGTGCACAAATTTCATGCACTGGGCCTCTAGTAATCTATACATATAAAAGGCTAATATGCAAAGTGCCCCAGTGGGAGTTTGACCAGGAGACCGGAGTTCTATCACTTGCTATGATGTGTGCTGACCACCAGGGTTTGGTGAAGAATGAAGGAAGGCCCCTGTCGGGCAGCTGGAAGGAAGGGAGGCCCTGGCGGGCAGCTGGAAGGAAGGCCCCAGTCGGCCCTGATTGCCAATTGAATTTTGTGCACCGGGCCTCTAGTACAATAATAACTCTCTGTTTTTTGTACTGTAAACTGTAAACTTACTTTTGCCCACTCCTTATAATACAGTATAGTTGATTACAGGTACAATGATGTACAGAATATCTCTAGAACTTAATCATCATACATATTGTAACTTTAGACCCATTGAATAGCAGCACAGATCTTTCCCCCTCACCCAAGCAGCTGGCTACTACCATTTTACTCTGTGCTCCCATGTGTTTGACTATGTTATATAACTCATAGCAGTGGTATCATACAGAGTTTATCCTTCTGTGACTGGCTTATTTCACTTAGCATATTACACTCATGTGTTGATGGACAGTTAGGTTGTTTTCACATCTTAGCTATTGTGATAAGTGATGCAGTGAACATGGTAGTGAAAATATCTCTTCAAGGTCCTGATTTCAATTCTTTGTATCCTCTGGTTTTAAAACTCTTAGGCAAATCCAAAAGGTGTCTATTTCTAGAACTCTTCAGAAAGTTTACAATTAAAATGAGCTGTTTAATTTTTAAAAACTAGTTTATTATGAATTTATATTAAATTACATAAAGTTTCAATACTGAATGTCTCAGGAATTGTGCCAAATGTTTTACATGTATCATCTCATTTAGTTGTCATGTTTACTCTATCAAGTAGGTACTATTATTATCCCCATTTTATAGACCTAAGATGAAGCTTACATAGGTTAATTCACTTTCCCAAGGTTACACAGATGGTAAGAAGCAAAGTGAGAAGGTAACCCTCACTTTTATGCTCCAAAGCTGGATCTCTTCACTTTTTCAATACATCGCCATACTTTATATCAGCCAAGCACTGAATTAAGTACTCTACCTAGATCATCCCATTCAGTTATTATAGAAGCATCGAACAGACTGTCAAACCTCAGAGGGAAGGTGGGGGAGGGTTGTTGGGAGAAACAGATCAACCAATGAATTCATATGCGTATATGCCATTGACACAGACTATAGGTTGGTGAATGTCTGGGGTGGGGGCTAAGACGGGATGGGAGAGGTCAATGGGAGAAAAGGGGACATATGTAATAATTTCAACAACAAAAATTTAAAAATAAAAAAAGAAGATCCTTGGTTTTGATAAAGTTAAAATTACATTTTTTTTTGGTACCATGGCCTACCTTTGAGTACCTGGCACACAGGTGTCTAATACACATTGAATAATAATCAAGTTATTAGACATAGTCCTTATTCATTTTTTTGGTGAGACAGATCAGTTTTCTGAATTTTATTCATTCTAGGTTACATGCATGAAATACAATATTAAAATAATCTTATTGTAAATCAGTCATATATTTAAGAGGCAGCATCAGACTATGCAAAACAGAAGCTAAACTAGTAAAATCTATTATTTAAAAATGTATTTTAAAAGTCATAAGTGAGAAAAGGATTTTACAAAGTATCTTTCAAAGAAAACTTGTGTAGCTCTGACTGGTATGGCTCAGTTGGTTGAGCATCGTCATATGCACCAAAAAGTCACCAGTTTGATACCTCGTCAGGGCATATGCTCAGGTTGTGGGTTCAATGGGAAACAATTGATTGATGTATATCTCTCACATCAATATTTCTCTCTCTCTACCCCTCTTCCTTCCTTTCTCTCTAAAATCAATTTTAAAAAACATATTTAAAAAAGAAAAGTTGTGTATATAAAAAATGATAGTTTCACAATAACAAATTTATTCTGTGGACAAAATCCAAATATGAAATTTCTTTTTCTCCTTTGTAAAGAAAATAATTCATGTTAGAATCAAGAGATGTTACAAATTATTATTTGTTCATTATTTGAAATAAATTGAGCTAAAATATCTTAATGTGTCTATGATGTTATTGGTGTATATTGGCAATATACATCAATGGTTTCTTTTTCTATTTATTATCATTCCTCTTATTTTACTAGTAATATTTCAATCATATAGTCACTGGTATTTCACTCTTCCTAATTAAACTGTGAAGACTGGCCTCAAACTGAAACTTAAAAGCTTCATATCTATTAAAATGTAGTATAGAATCAGTGCTTTTCAAAATGTGCAGTGAAGAACTTTTCTAAAAATTTCCAATCTGTAGTGGGCCAATACTTTTTCTTTTTTAAAAAATACATTTTTATTGATTTCAGAGAGGAAGGGAGAGAAATGGAAACATCAATGATGAGAGAGAATCATTGATTAGCTGCCTCCTGCACACCCCCTACTGGAGATTGAGCCCACAACCCCGGCATGTGCCCCTGGCAGGAATCGAATCTGGGACCCTTTAGTCTGCAGGCCGACACTCTATCCACTGAGCCAAACCAGCTGGGTCAGGGCCAATACTTTTATAAAATAAAATAACATAAACTATTAGCAATTTTTTTCATTTTTATTTCTTTATTGTTATGGTATTACATTTTTGTCCTCTCCCCCATTACCTTCCCAACGCCCCCACTCATGCCCTGACCCCCCTGTTGTCTGTGTCTACTGGTTAGGCTTATATGCATGCATACAAGTCCTTTGGTTGATCTCTCCCACTAACCCCCAACCTCCCCTACCTTCCCTCTGAGGTTTGATGGTCTGATCGATGCTTCCCTGTCTCTGGATCTGTTTTTGTTCATCAGTTTATGTTGTTCATTATTTTCCATAGATGAGTGAGATCATGTGATATTTATCTTTCTCTGACTGACTTATTTCACTTAACATAATGCTCTCCAGTTCCATCAATGTTGTTGCAAATGGTAGGAATTCCTTCTTTTTTAGCACAGCATAGTATTCCATTGTGTAGATGTACCACAGTTTTTTAATCCACTCATCTGCTGATGGGCACTTAGGCTGTTTCCAAATCTTAGCTATGGTAAATTGTGCTGCTATGAACATAGGGGTGCATATATCCTTTCTGATTGATGTTTCTAGCTTCTTGGGATATATTCCTAGAAGTGTGATCACTGGTTCAAATGGGAGTTCCATTTTCAGTTTTTTGAGGACACTCCATACTGTTTTCCACAGTGGCTGCACCAATCTGTATTCCCACCAGCAGTGCACTAGGGTTCCTTTTTCTCTGCATCCTCACCAACACTTGTCGTTTGTTGATGTGTTGATGATAGCCATTCTGACAGGTGTGAGATGGTACCTCATTGTTGTTTTGATTTGCATCTCTCGCATAATAAGTGACTTTGAGCATGTTTTCATATGCCTCTTGGCCTTCCTTCTGTCTTCTTTCGAAAAGTTTCTATTTAGGTCTGTTGCCCATTTTTTGAATGGATTGTTTATCTTCCTTTTGTTAAGTTGTATGAGTTCCCTGCAAATGTTGGAGATTAAACCCTTATTGGTGATAACATTGGCAAATATGTTCTCCCATGCAAGGGGCTTTCTTGTTGTTATGTTGATGGTTTCTTCTCCTGTGCAGAAGGTTTTTATTTTGATATAGTCCCATTTGTTTATTTTCTCTTTAGTTTCCATTGCCCTAGGAGCAGTATCAGTGAAGAAGTTCTTTCGGCATATGGCTGAGATTTTGCTGCCTGTGGATTCCTCTAGTATTTTTATGGTTTCCCGTCTTATGTTTAAGTCCTGTATCCATTTTGAGTTTATTTTTGTGTATGGTGTAAGTTGGTGGTCTAGTTTCATTTTTTTGCACGTATCTTTCCAATTTTCCCAACGCCATTTATTGAAGGGACTGTCTTGACTCCATTGTATGTTCATGCCTCCTTTGTCAAATATTAATTGAGCATATTGGCTTGGGTCGATTTCTGGATTCTCTATTCTATTCCATTGATCTATATGTCTGTTCTTGTGCCAATACCAGACTGTTTTGTGAACAGTGGCTTTGTAATACAGCTTGATATCTGGTATTGATATCCCACCTACTTTGTTCTTCTTTCTCAGGATTGCTGCAGGTATTCGGGGTCTTTTTTATTCCAGATGAATTTTTGGGAAGTTCTTTCTAGGTCTGTGAAATATGCCATTGGTATTATAATGGGGAGTGCATTGATTCTATAGATTGCTTTGAGTAGTATGGACATTTTGATGATGTTGATTCTACCAATCCATGAACATAGTATGTTCTTCCATCTGTTTATGTCTTCCTCTATCTCTTTTTTCAATGTCCTGTAGTTTTCCGCATATGGGTCTTTTACCTCCTTAGTTAAGTTTATTCCTAGGTACCTTAATTTTTTGATGCGATGGTAAATGGGATTGCTTTTTAGTCTCTCTTTCTGTAAGTTCACTATTGGTGTAAAGAAATACAATAGATTTCTTGGCATTAATTTTGTATCCTGCTACATTGCTGAATTCATTTATTAAGTTTCACAATTTTTTCACAGAGTCTTTAGGGTTTTCTATGTACAGTATCATGTCATTTGCAAATAAGGACAGTTTTGCTTCTTTTCCAATTTGGATGCCTTTTAATTCTTCTTCTTGTCTGATCACCATGGCTAGTACTTCCAGTACTATGTTGAACAGAAGTGGTGAGAGTGGGCAGTCCTGTTTGTTCCTGTTCTTAGGGAAAATGGTTTTAGTTTTTGCCCATTGAGTATGATGTTGGCTGTGGGTTTGTCATATAGGGCTTTTATTGTGTAGAGGTGTGATCCTTCTATTCCCACCTTGCTGAGAGTTTTAATCAAGAAAGGGTGTTGGATTTTGTTAAATGCTTTTCTGCATCAATTGATATGACTATGTGATTTTTATCTCTCAAGTTGTTTATGTGATGTATCACATTTATTGATTTGGGGATATTGTACCATCCTTGCATTCTTGGGATAAATCCTACTTGGTCATGGTGTATGATCTTTCTGATGTACTATTGGATCTGATTTGCTAGAATTTTGTTGAGGATTTTGGCATCTATGTTCATGAGAGATATTGGCCTGTAATTCTCTTTCATTGTGTTGTCTTTATCTGGTTTTGGTATTAGGGTAATGCTGGCTTCGTAGAATGAGCTTGTAAGTGTTCCTTCCTCTTGATTATTTTGGAATAGTCAGAGGAGGATAGGTTTTAGTTCTTCCGTGAATATTTGGTAAAATTCCCTGTGAAGCTGTCTGGCCCCAGGCTTTTGTTTGCTGGAAGTTTTTTGATGACTGCTTCAATTTCTTCCATAGTTATCAGCCTATTGAGATTTTTAGTCTCTTCCTGCATAAGTTTTGGAAGGTTGTATTTTTTTAGGAATATGTACATTTCCTTCAGGTTGTCTAGTTTGTTAGAATAGAGTTGTTCAAAGTATTTTTTTAAACAATCCTTTGTATTTCTGTGGGGTTGTTATTTCGCCTCTTTCATTTCTGATTTTGTTTATTTGGGTCCTCTCTCTCTTTGCTTCTTGGTGAGCCTGGCTAGAGGTTCATCAATCTTGTTATCCTTTCAAAGAACCAGCTCTTGTTTTTATTGATCTTTTGTATTGTTTTTTTGGTCTCTATGTCATTTATTTCTGCTCTGATGTTTATTATCTCCTTCCTTCTGCTCACTCTGGGTTTTTCTTGTTGCTCTCTTTCTAATTCTTTGAGTTGTAGAGTTAAATGATTTATAACCATTTTTTCTTGTTTTTTGAGGTAGGCCTCTAACACTATAAAATTCCCTCTCAGGACTGCTTTCATTATGTCCCATAGATTTTGGATTGTTATGTTTTTATTATCATTAGTTTCCAGGATGTTTTTAATTTCTTCTTTGATCTCTTTGGTAACCCAATCACTGTTTAATAGCATGCTATTCAGCTTCCAAGTGTTTGAATATTTTGGGCTGTTTTTATTGTAGTTTATCTCTAATATTATGCCATTGTGATCTGAGAAAATGCTTGATATGATTTCAATCTTTTTGAAAATGGGGAGACTTTGCTTGTCACCCAATATGTGGTCTATTTTTGAAAATGTCCCATGTGCACTTGAGAAGAACGTATATTCCGCGGCTTTGGGGTGAAATGTTCTGAAGATGTCAATTAAGTCCATCTAATCTAGTGAGTCATTTAGGATTGCTCTTTCTTTGCTGATTTTTTGTTAGAGGATTTATCCAATGATGTCAGTGGTATATTAAAGTCCCCTCTATGATTGTGTTGTTGTCGATCTCTCCCTTGATATCTTCCAGGAGTTTTTTCTATGTATTTGGGTGCTCCTGTATTGGGTGCATATATGTTTATCAGGGTTATATCCTCTTGTTGTTTCAATCCCTTTAGTATTATGAAATGGCCTTCTGTATCTCTTGTTATGGCCTTCACTTTGAGGTCTATTTTGTCAGACATAAGTATTGCTACCCCAGCTTTTTTTTTCATTTCCATTTGCCTGAAAGATATTTTTCCATCCTTTCACTTTCAGTCTGTGTGAGTCCCTTTTTCTGAAGTGGGTTTCCTATAGACAGCATATATCTGATCATGTTTCTTTATCTCTCCACTCACTCGATGTCTTTTTATTGGAGAATTTATTCCATTTACATTTAAAGTTCTTACTGAAAGTTAATTATTTGTAGCCATTTTTATTTTTTGTGTCTGTGTTCTTTCTTACCTTTTTATTTATTCTTTTTACACCAGTCCCTTTAGCATTTCTTGCATTGCTGGCTTGGTAGTGATAAATTCCCTTAGCCTTTTTTTTTTTTTTGTCTGTGAAGCTCCTTATTTCTCCTTCAATATTGAATGATAGCCTTGCTGGATAGAGTATTCTTGGATTCAGTCCCTTGCTTTGCATCACTTTGTAAATTTCCTTCCATTCTTTCCTGGCCTGATGTGTTTTTGAGAAATCATTTGATAATCTAATGGGAGCTTCCTTATAAGTAACTTTCTGTCTCCCTCTTGCAGCCTTTAAGATTCTCTCTTTGTCCTGAACATTTGCCATCGTAATTATGATGTGTCTTGGTGTGGGTCTTTTAGGGTTCATCTTGTTTGGGACTTGACTGCTTCCTTCCTGGGCCCACTCCTCAAGCAGCAGCTGTGGCTGCAGCAGAGGCAAGGCAGCTACCCGGGCTCCGGTATCGGCGGAGGCAGCTCCACTTCCCTCACATATTTCTTTATTCGAGTTTGGAGACTCCTGCTGCCATTCTTCAGGCTGACTCCTTTAGATTTTATACTAGTATCAATCAAGACCCAGACTATCTTTACCTTTTGGCCAATGATTTAAATTGTTAGCTATTGCTTATAGGAGAGAATCCAGCAGCCCTACTATTCATAGCTTCCTCTCTTTCCCTGTGGTCTTTCTGCTGAATTATTACTTCATATACATAAGTTCACTTAAAGTATAAACATAACAGGGTTGTGTCCTTCATCTCACTTTATCTTTGGTCCAATTTCGCAATTTTGAAATAATTAGACTTAAGAGGAAAAGGTGGTAAATTAGACTACATAAAAATTTTAAAATATTGTGCTATAAATATTATTTTGAAGAAAATGAAAAGGGAACCTATTGAATCAGAAAATATCTGCAAATTAAATATCTGAAAGGGCATAGTACCCAGAATATATAAAAAGCAATAAAACTCAACAATATAAAGATAAATAACCCAATTAAAAATTGGCAAAGAATTTGAACAGAAATTTCCCCAAAGAAGACATATATATGGCCATTAAGCACACAAATACATGCTCATCATCATTAGTCAGTAGAAAAATACAAATCAAAACTACAATGAATTTGGCAAAGCAGCATGATACAAAATTAATACCTAGAAGTCAGTGACATTTTTATATACCAATAATGAACTATCAGAAAGAGAAACTAAGAAAACAATCTAATTTATTATTGCAATAACAACAATATAAAAGGTACCCATGAATAAACTTAACAAAGGAGGTAAAAGACCTGTATTCAGAAAACTATAGGACATCGAGGAAAGAAATAGAGGATGATACAAACAAGTGGAAGCATATACCATGTTCATGTATTGGAAGAACTAACATCATTAAAATGTCTATACCACCCAAAGCAATCTATAGATTCAATGCAATACTTATTAAAATACCAATGGCATATTTCACAGATCTAGAACAAATATTACAAAATTTTATATGAAACCAAAAAAGACCTCAAATAGTCTCAGCAATCTTGAGAAAGAAGAACAAAGTTGGAGGGATCACAATAGTGGATATGAAACTATACTACAAAGCCATTGTAATCAAAACAGCCTTGTACTGGCACAAGAACAGGTACATAGATAAATGGAATAGAACAGAGAGGCCAGAAATCAACCCACACACTTATGGTCAATTAATATTTGACAAAATAAAAACGAGCATACAATGAAATAAAAACAGTCTTGTTAATAAATGTTGGGAAAATTGGACAGGTACATGAAAAATAAAAATAAAATGAAACTAGACCACCAACTTACACCATACACAAGAATAAACTCAAAATATATAAAAGACTTAAATGTATGTTGTGAAACCATAAAAATCCTAGAAGAAAACATAGGTAATAAAATCTTAGACATCTTGCATAGCAATATTTTTACCTATATTACTCCTGGGGCAAGGGAAACAAAGGAAAAAAGAAACTAAAAAAACCTTTTGCACAGCAAAAGAAACCACTAACAATGTGAAAAGGGAACCCACTCTGTGGGAGAACATATTTACCAATGGTACATCTGATAAGGGTTTAATTTTTAAAACATGCCCAGATTGCAGGCTTGATCACCAGTGGGGGGCATGTAGGAGGCAGCCAATCGATGATTCCCTCTCATCATTGATGTTTCTATCTCTCCTTCTCTCTGAAATCAATAAAAATATATTTAAAAATAAAATAAAAAATATAAAGAACTTATACAACTCAACAAAAGGAAGACAAACAATCCAATTAAAAATGGTCAATGTCTTCTCTAAAGAAGACATACAGGTGGCCAATAGACATTAAAAAATACTCAATGTCACTAATTATCAGAGATGCAAATTAAAACTACAATGACATATCACCTCACACCTGTTAGGATAGCTCTTATCAGAAAAAAATAGCCCACAAAAGATAAGATGAGGATGTGAAGAAAAGGGAACTCTTGTACACAGTTAGTGTGAATGTAAATTGGTGGAGCCAGTGTGGGAAAAAGTATAGAAGTTCCTAAAAAAAAAATAGAACTACCATATAATCCAGCTATTCCACTTCTGCCCATATATCCAAAATAATTATAATCAGGATATTAAAGTGATACATGCACTTCCATGTTTATTTCAGCATTATTCACAATGGCCAAGACATGGACAACCTAAATGCTCATATATGAATGAACTGATAAACAAAATATGGTGTATATATGTACAACAGTTTATTATTCAGCCTTAAAAATGAAGAAAATCTTGTCATATGATAGAACATGGATGAACTTCAAAGTTCTTATGCTAAGTGAAATAATCCACTCACAAAAAGACAAACAAATGCTGTATGATACCATCTATATAAAGTATCTATAGTCAAGCCCTGGCTGGTTTGGCTCAGTGGATAGAGCATCGGCCTGTGGACTCAAGGGTCCTAGGTTTGATTCCAGTCGGGGACATGTACCTTGGTTGCAGGCACATATCCAGTAGGGAGTGTGCAGGAGGCAGCTGATCGATGTTTCTAACTTTCTATTTCTCTCCCTTCCTCTCTGTAAAAAATTAATAAAATATATATTTTTTAAAAGTATCTATAGTCAAATTCATGAAAACAGAAAGTAGAATGGTGGTTGCCAAGGAAGGGGCTGGGAGGAAGGGTGATGAGGCAATGTGTTTAAATGGGTATAGAGTTTCAGTTTTGCAAGATGAAAAATTTCTGGAGATTGAGTGAACAACAAAGTGAATATATTTAACACTACAGACCATTGCACTTAAAAAGGGTTAAGATGGTAGATTTTATGTTGTTCATATTTACTACAATTAAGATTTTTTAAAAAGAAAGAAAAGATGGAGATGGTATTTTACACCACACCCAGCAAATTCATATTGTAAATAAATTTTAAGTAGAATTATAAGTGATAACATTAAAATTGATTTTTAACAGAAGTTGGGTTGTTTTGGTGACATCCCAGATCTTTAAAAGGATCAGTAATTAGGGGATCATTAGGTTATCAATTAACCTAGCTTTTGGCACACAGGGAAGAGAGATTTCTGCCCTGGAAGGACCACAGCTCTGAGAGAATGAAACTATTACTATCCTATATAATAAAAGCCTAAAATGCTAAGTGTCTGGTCATCTAGTCGTCCGTCAAACAATCAAAGCATAATATGCTAATGATATGCTAAGGCTGCTCAGCTGCTCACTATGACATACACTGACCACCAGGGGGCAGACAGTCGACCAGTCAATCAGTCGCTATGACATGCACTGCCCATAGGGGGCGGATCTGTAACTGGTAGGTTAGCTTGCTGCTGGGGTCTGGCCTATTGGAACTGAGCAAAACGGGCCAGACACACCTGGAGCCATACTGCAATCCCTCCCAGGCTGGGCAACCTCCCGCATCCTTCCCCACCCTGATTGTGCACCGGTGGGATCCCTCAGACTGGCCTGCACCCTCTCGCAATCCGGGAACACTAGGGGGATGTCAGAGAGCCGGTTTCAGCCCGATCCCACAGGCCAGGCTGAGGGATCCCACTGGTGCACGAATTCGTGCACCAGGCCTCTATTGTTCCAATAAAATTAAAAGTCTAGAGTATGCCTATTTAACTACTCAATTTTAAAATAGCATTACTATAATATAAGGTTGTTGAAACAAAATAATACTGTACAGAGTTTTGTAAAACAACCAAACCTAAACAATGCTATGTATTTAAGAATTTGAAATTACCCTTAATCATTATTTTATAGTTCAATATTTTCATGGCAGATGTTGACATTTTACCATTGTTCCAGAATCAAATGTCAAGTTATTCCTGTTCAGAATTTTTTATTTACATTTTCAAAATATTCCATCTGCAGCTGTATTTATAAGTAAACTCTGCTTGCAAAAAGTTCAGCATTTCTAAGCAGATTTGTAAATAGGTTTGAAGAAGGACCTGCAAGCACTGGAGACCTGCCTAGGTTAATTAATTCTCTTTTCAGGTATTAGAGCTTACACAAGTAGGCCAGCTGGAGGTGAATGTTTCCTTTGAAAGTGGTAATTATATGCCTTTACCAATTGTTTGCTTTTTCACATCTTCCCCAGTCAAATTCCCCAGAATTCATAAATTAAGTATCTGGAGAGGTTTTTTTGTCCTCCTGGAAAACTGAACATGCAGATGAGCTGAGATAATAATTCTGGGTAAAACAGATAGTGTGAAGGTCTGGACGATGAATACAAATAATTGCAAAGAGGGGACTGAGGGCTTCTGCTAAATATAACTTATAGAAACTGCTATGGCATTGTGAATTGGTAATTATGCTACAATTCACATTGTTGTTGTGGTGTGGTTTTTCTTTTTGCTGCTTCTGAGATGCTGTTCCCTAGGTTTTCACACTATGCACTTTTTTCCTGCAGAGTGATGGGGTAAATAGTTCTCTGCATCATCTAGCATTTATCAAGTGAGTGGGCCAGCCCCTTTCCATTTCCAGGGGAAAGCATGGTGCCTCAGCACCAGCAGGGGGCGGTTAGGATGGGTGGGACTCAGCTGTGTGTCCCCCTTGCAACTAGATTAACTTCTCTCATGCTGACTTCACCCAGTAGATGGCATCCCCAGGCAGTTTGTTAAAGGAACCAAAGTTTTCATTCTTCCTTCTTGTTTAGGACTCAAGTTTGCCTGACAGACTCTCAGAGAAACTGGCCAGGCCTGTTCTTTGAAGTGGTGTGAGGCTAGAGAGAAAGTTCTGTGTTCCAGGCTACTTATCAGAATGTTTGCATGGATTTGATGCAAATCTGAATCTTACTCCCACTAGTCTTTTCTTTATTGTTTAGAAAATGACCTGTAAAGACTACAAGTTTCATGTGCTTCTCTCACGCAATGCCTAAAATTATATTTATTTTATACTGTTGGTGTAGTGGAGCTCTATAAAGCTCCAGGACTGCAGTTACTTGATGTCTTTTCTCTTCCAGCTTTATGTACATGCAAGGGAAAGACTATCTGGGGAACAGGTCAAGAATGACCTTTGCATGCCATGAGGTTGGGGGTTGTCTGATAGCACCTAATTGAGACACAGGTTAACAGCTTTCTCCACAGTAAAAGCAACAGGGATAAAGGAGCTGGTAACGTTGCTGACCAGTTCACAGTGACTTCTGCTTTACAGGTTAATGCTGCTTTGTGCCTCAGACTCATGAGGATTTTCTTTCTCATTTTGCCAGTCTGCTGTCTTGAAGCCTCTAAAGAGGTAAGGAAATCCTGTGCTAATGTCTTCTCCCCATCTTGCTGTTCAGGAAGAAAGTATGTGGTGATTCATAGATGGGATAGATTAATGAAGGCTCCAACTGGCTTGTTGGTATGGAAGTTAGTCTAAAGGAAGAAAGAGTGGGAGGCCTTTGGTGTTAGTCCATGATGTGAAAGATGGGGTCAAACTTGAGCGGCCCTGTTCCCACAAGCTCCTTCTTCATGGGTCTTTTACACCATAGATCCCATCCTATTGCTCCATTACAAAACTAGAGGCCTGGAGTTCCTGATGGTTTCCCTTCTTTTTTTTTCCTCTTGCTATATGCAAAGCAAATTTATAGAAAGGGGAACGTGGGGTGACTGAATCTTGCCTTAATTGGTAGAATGAAAGGCTCAGAGAGGAGATTTAAAAAATATTTTAAATTCATTTTTAGAGAGAAAGAGACACATCGGTGTGAGAGCAGAACATTAATCAGTTGCCTCCTGCAGGCCCCCTGCTGGGGATCAAGCCCACAGCACAGGGATATGCCCTGACCAAGAACGGAACCAACAATCTCTTGGGCACAGAAAGATACCCAATTGAGCCACACCAGCCAGTGCCACAGAGGAGATTTTGGGGGCTAGTTACCCAAAGAGTAATGCTATCTATGTTGATTTGGAGCAGTAGAGAAGCTGATCTGTAAAGTTTCCCTGTTAATACCAGCATCTTCTTCATAGACCTCTATTGCCTGGGGCCTGTGAGTTTTAGAGAACTTGTTTCTTCTCCTTTTTTGAGAGACTGAAAAAGAGCAGCTGCATTAGACCAAGATTCCATCCAGGATACCACCTGTATTAGTCTGTTAGGGCTGCCATAGCAAAATACCAGTGCATAAATGGCTTAAAAAATAAATAAAAAGCACCAGTGAAGTTACCTACCTAGATAAAAATAAAAGACAGTGTATATGTATTTTTTGTTCATAAGTTATTTTTTTCTCCCAGCTGATTTAAAAGACAATTGCATAAAGCACTAATTAAAAATCTGTCCATGGACATACAATGTATAAAGATGTAAAGCAAAAAGGAAGGGAGGAGGAATAGAGTTTTATGAGAGCAAAGTTGTTGTATGCTATTAAAATCAAGTCGATATTGTACAAACTTATAGATTACTATAAGCTAAGATGTTAATTGCAATCACCAGAGCAACCACTTAGAAAGTTATGTTGTTATGCCAAGCAGACAATACTAGGTTACTCTCTTTATATCTGCTCTCTGCCTGTAGCGTGATATGCTCTCTCCCTTATCCGGTTCCCTGTGTTTTTCCTCCTGTGAAGTTAGAGCCGTCACAGAGCTGAGGGTGAAGAGTGAGGAACATATTGTTTATTCTGCTTTATACGTATCTGAGGTAAAGGAACTCATTATACCCAATCCTGTATTAGTCACATTCTATTTTTGTCTGAAGTGAACTAAAGTGTAAGGAATTCTTTTGTGGAATTATCTTTGCTTGGTGAGTCAGTTCTAGCTGGAAGAGTTGCCTTTCTGAGCCCTCTCGCCACCTCAGTCAGATTGGCCACACACAGGCCACATACAAACTATGTGTCCATAGTTTATAGCATGTCTATGAATGTAGTCATTCACTATTTTTTAAAATTTATTTTTATTTTTATGTTTATCCTCACATGAGGATATTTTTTTACATTACTTTTTAGAGAGAGTGAAAAGGAGGGAGGGAAGAGGGGAGAGAGAGAGAGAGAAAGAGAGAGAGAGAGAGAGAGAGAGAGAGAGAGAGAGAGAGAGAGAGAGATCAATTGGTTGCTCCACATGTGCCCCAACCAGGGGGCCAGGGATGAACCTGCAACCCAGGTATGTGCCCTTGATTGGTAATTGAACCTGCAACCCTTTGGTATACAGGTTGATGCTCTAACCACCGAGAAACACCCTTCAGGGATGTAATCATTCACTTTAAGGAGCCTGGGGACTAAAGAGGGATCTTCTTTTCTTTTCTTTTTTCTTTTTTGCCTTTTAAATTTTATTTAAATTTTTATTGTTGGAAGTATTACATATGTCTCCTTCCCCCACACCCATTGGACTCTGCTAGCCTGCTCCAGTCCCCCTCCTCACACACAACCCTCTCTCCTACCCAGGCCTTCACCACCCTACTGTCTGTGTACCAGTATACATATATGCATACAAATTCTTTTGGTTGATCTCTTCCTACCCACCCACCCTCCTCCACCTTCCCTCTGAGGTGATACAGTCTGTTCCATGCTTAAAGAGGGATATTCAGAGACTATCTATATAAGCTATATACAAGTCACAGCACAGCTTAGAAGAGTAGAGGTACAGATTAATCTGGATGTTTCATACTTTCTTTTATAGGCCTTACCTTTGTGCTGAAAACAGTTGTTGATCTCACCCTTTTTTATATCTCTTTTTAAACTTTACTTGTCTCTTCCGTGTCCCTCAAATTCTGGGTAAGTAATTTTGATGTTTTGTTACCTCTAAAATAAATGTGCTTTCCAACCACAGCCAGCAGTAGTCACACGCTGGCTTACATTTAGAAAAGAAAGTTAAAAGTTTTGTTGTGTTCTCTTCCTTTCTTCCTTCTCTGCCTTCCTTCCCTTGTCTTCAGGCTTGGGAGGCTGTCTCATTCCCTAGAACCGTGGTCGGCAAACTGCGGCTCGTGAGCTACATGCGGCTCTTTGGCCCCTTGAGTGTGGCTCTTCCACAAAATACCACAGCCTGGGCAAGTCTATTTGGAAGAAGTGGCGTTAGAAGAATAAGTTTAAAAAATTTGACTCTCAAAAGAAATTTCAATCGTCGTACTGTTGATATTTGGCTCTGTTGACTAATGAGTTTGCTGACCACTGCCCTAGAACATCAGAGTGTGACTCAGATGGTCTGTGATGAGCATCACAGAGAATCACACTGGGATCAGATAGAGCCAGAGACAGCCGGGAAGCAGGTAACACTTGGAAGCATTTGATGTAAAGGCCTCTGTTTTTCTTCACTACACAGATCTGGTGCAAAGTCCAGTCCAGCAGACAAAATATGACCATAATGGGCAACAGTGGCAATCACTGTTGGATGTAGGGGTGGTCAATATCTGTGCCATAAGAAATGGGAGGCATCACCAGACAGGCGGGTTACTATTGCAGTGAGGAATCTGGTTACATATGTGAGAATTCAAAGCAGGTTGACAATAGGAAACTGTTAACAGGCGTCAAAGTATAGAGGTGAATGATTTCAGTCTCTTGTGAGATCTAGGTAGGACAGCAGAGTGAGGGTTTAGGATTGGGGAGGAAGTATAGATTCACTGACCAGAATTGGGGCCCGAGGAAGGCTTGGACCTTAGGACAAGTTGTGTACAGAGTGTTCAAGAGCACAACTTTGCAGCCTTTCATTTATCTTGAACTTTCATCATGTGCTGGGTTCAGGCACTGGGCTGGGTTCTGGGTATATAATGATGAATAAGAAACGATGAGTCTAGTCTTACAAAGTTGGGAAATAAAAATAGACTCGCCTCAGCTCCATTACTCAATGTATGATGTTGGGCAAGTCACTGAAGTACTCTGTGACTCAATTTTCTCGCTTATATTATAGTGCTTTATAATTTTGTCAAGAAACACCTTTCTATTTCTACTACAACTCATTTCTCCTTTTTCTTAATTAGTGAAAATAGATATAATGTCACTCCTGCCTTCTCCCATGGTAGCCTTTATGTTCTTTGATCCTGTGAAGGTAGTTTAGTGCATTAGCCCTCAAACTCCTTTCTGGGAAGAATAGGAAATATATCCTAGTATGTTCCCAATATGAGACACTACTAAAGGTGAGTGAATTAACTCCCTTGAGGAGAGGAGGGACACTTTTAGACACTTGGCCAAACTGGACTCTGATAAAATACTTATTTTCCTAGCTCACATCCAAAACACTTTTGCACAAGTCTGAGGAGGACAGTTTATTTTTCTGATGATTGGCCAAAATGCATTATTCTGACACTAAACTGTCTAGTGCTGCTCAATACTTAACAATTTGGACCCATGTCTGATACTTGATCCTGGAACCCTGCCTGCTTCTCAATGTCTGTAGCTTATACTGAAAATGTCTTTTACCTTACCTTTGTCATGTGTGAAATAGTCTTTTAGATTATTAGAGAAGAAGGGCCTTGATCAACCTCTAGGGCTAGACTATGACAAGAACTGGCATGTTGTTGGCCATGAAGGCAGAACTTAATTGAGAGTGTAGCTAGGTCTTTTCAATTTGTAAAGACAGTGTACATAGTGGTTAAGAGCATCAATTTTGGCATTGGGCAGACCTGGGTTTGAATGTGTGTTCTATTACTTACTTGCCTGTGATTTAGGATAATCACAGTTACCTTTTCTCCATGCTTCACTTTTTCTCACTTGTAAAATGAGCATGAATAAAATATTACCTATCTGAATGGATAAACAAATTGTGGTAGAGCCATAGAATGAAATACTATTCAGCAATATAAACAGGAGTGGACTAAAATGGAAAATTTTATGTTATATATATGTTTTATCACAATTTAAAAATAAATAATGTATTATGCCAAAAACCATGGAATTGTATACTATAAATGGGGAATTGTATGGTATGTGAATTATATCTCAATAAAACTGTTTAAAAACAGAATGGAGTATTGGTACATGCAACCACTTGTATGAATCTCAAAAAAAATTATGTTGAGTGAGAGAAGTCAGACAAACAAGATATATACCATATGATTTTATTTATATAAAACTTTATTATATAGTACTAGAGGCCCGGTGCATGAAATTCATGCATGGGGGGGGGGTGTCCCTCAGCACAACCTGCACCCTTTCCAATCTGGGACCTCTTGAGGGATGTCCAACTGCCCGTTTAGGCCCTCTGCAATTCGGACATCCCTCTTACAATCCAGGACTGCTGGCTCCCAACTGTTCACCTGCCTGCCTGCCCAATTGCCCCTAACCACTTCTGCCTGCCAACCTGATCACCCCTAACCACTCCCCGGCCAGCCTGATTGACACCTAACTGATCCCCTGCTGGCCCGATTGCCCCTAACTGCCCTCCGATGCCAGCCTGGTAGCTCCCAACTGCCATCCCCTGCAGGCCTGGTCACCCCCTAACTTCCCTCCCTTGCCAGCCTGGCTCCCCCCAAGTGCCCTCACCTGCAGGTCTTGTCACCCCCCAACTTCTCTCCCCTTCAGGCCTTGTCCCTCCCAACTGCTCTCCCCTGCCAGCCTGGTTGCCCCCAACTTACCTCCCCTGCTGGCCTGGTCACCCCTAACTGCCCTCCCCTGCAGGCCTTATCCCTCCCAACTGCCCTCCTCTGCAGGCCTGTTCCACCCCAACTGCCCTACCCTGCTGGCCTGGTCACCTCCAACTTCCCTCCCCTGCAGGCCTGGTCCCCCCAACTGCCCTCCCCTGCAGGCCAACTTGTGGCATCCATCTTGTGTACACATAGGGTGGCCATCTTGTGTTGGAGTGATGGTCAATTTGCATATTACCTCTTTATTATATAGGATTATGCATACTAATCTATAAAAACAGAAAGTAGATCAATAGTTGTTTGCCAAGGGGATTGGAAGGATCAGAACGGAGGGATTATAAAAGGGAGCAAGGAAATTTAGTGATAATGGATATGTTCATTATCTTAATTGTGATGGTGATTTCATGGGTGTATACATTTGTCTAAGAGGATCAGATTTATACTTTAAATATTTTCAGCTTATTGTATGTAAATTATACCTTTAAAAACTACTTAAAAATATTACTTGTTTCATATGGCTGGTAAGAGGTTGAAATCATTCTCTTTTTTTAATATATTTTATTGATTTTCACAGAGAGGAAGGGAGAGGGACAGAGAGTTAGAAACATCGATGAGAGAGAGACATCGACCAGCTGCCTCCTGCACACCCCCCACCAGGGGATGTGCCCACAACCAATGTACATGCCCTTGACCGGAATCGAACCTGGGACCTTCCAGTCTGCAGACAGACGCTCTATCCACTGAGCCAAACCGGTTTCAGCTGAAATCATTCTTGAGAGGGGAAGGAAGACGGCTGTTGACGGGAAGGCAGACTGCAAGATAGTGCATGAGTGAGAGAACAAAGGGAGAGTGTGTGGTTGCACAGGGAGTGTTTGTTTTTGAGTTGAGGGACAGCTATACTCCAGGGGACTGTGGGGGATTGCCAGAAGGGGTTCCCCAGACCGGGCAGCCTCCACTGCTGCTGGGATCCCTCCTGGAGCGAATGGCTCTGACGCGGAGACCACGCCATCTTGAAGGGGAGAGTGGATGTTGTCAGAAGCCTGAAAATCCCGGGACTCTACAACAATGGCACCCAGCGAACAGCTGTGAACCCGGGAACACTGCTCCCCAAGTGGCACAAGCATGCGGATTCAGAGGAGCTCTGCGCCTCCTCACAGAAAGGTCAGATTTTGCCTGATAAGGTGAGGTCTGTGGTCCGGGCAGGAGAGAGAAACGCGCATGCAGGAGCTGGAGGATCCAGGGAAGTCTGCAACCAGAAAAGGCCGTGGCCCTTGGGGTTGGTGTGATCCACGAAAGTGGAAGGGGATCCACAGGGCTGCTAACAGAAGGGGACTCTAAAAAGCAACCCATAGCTGAACGGGGCACAAAAGGGCAGCCTAAAAAATAATTTAACAGTGTGCCGGCTGCTTAGACCCAAGGGGAAAAAAGACTCCACAGACTTGCGCCGCAGCACCGGAGTTCACGCACTTACTCTGGCTCTTTTTTCCCCCTCTTTAAATCTGTGCTTTTGATTACTAAGCCCAATACAAAGGATCACCAATTGGGGACATTCTAAGAGACTGCAGGGGAAAGTTGTTTTTGTGGAACCTGGGGATCAGATTGGGGAATAACGATCAGAGAACCAGCTCTGGGGCAGCCCATTCCACCAAACAGGTATTAAGTGCCACAGGGGAAAAAAAAAATCTAAACACCAGCTAGAGAGGACCTATAGACCCAGAGGTCAATCCAGAAACACTGCCACCCAGGGGTTGAATTACAAATTGACTCTTGTGGAAACACAAATAAAGGAGTATAAGAAACACAGAAGTACTGCCTGCTGAAAAATCAGGACTGTGGCCTACAACACTGAGGAGCAGTGGAATGCAGGGAACTTCAATACTGTCCTGACTAAGAAACAGGCATGCCAAACAGAGCAGTAGAGGGAGTGAATGACCTTCACTACTGCACATTTTTATTTTTTTTTCACCTTTTACTTAAGAAACTAATTTTTTCTTTTTTTCCTCCCTCAATTTTACCTCTTTAATTATTATATTTTTATTTTTAATCAGTGTTATTACTACTACTATTTTACCTTTTTTTTTAAGTGTCATTTTATTTTCTCTTTATTTTATTTTGGGATTAGTGTTCTACATTCTATTTTCATCTTTCCTTCAGCATAATTTTACTCTATCTCAACTTTACCTTTATGCCAACACTCTCTTCCTCACTTTTCCCCTTTTGTTGTCTTGATTCTCTTACCCTATTCCTGCTTTAGATTTTCCCTATTCCTTATTTTTACCCCCTGTTAAAATTTCACCCTACTTATATATCTAACTTCCAATCCCCTGCACTAAGTCCATACACACCTCTCTCATCTCTTTCTTCACTACCCAAATTTTTTCTCTCTCCTTTTGTTGTTGTTTGCTTGATTGTTGATTA
Organism: Eptesicus fuscus; assembly: GCF_027574615.1. Classification (NCBI taxonomy): domain Eukaryota; kingdom Metazoa; phylum Chordata; class Mammalia; order Chiroptera; family Vespertilionidae; genus Eptesicus; species Eptesicus fuscus. The sequence goes on from NC_072473.1 coordinate 109,278,800, forward strand.
TATTGGTTCTTTTATGCTTGTTTGTGAGATTGTTTTGCTTATTCTTTTTTTTTGTTTTCTTTTTGTTTGTTTTTTGCTTCTGTTTTCCCTTGCCTCACTTGATATTAGTTGTTGTTTGTAGTTTGCATTCATCTCTAGACATTTGTTGCTGGCAATTGTTGGGATTAGTGGCTGTTCTATTGGAGTTTTCTCCCCATACAAATAGTTTTTCCCCCTCTTCTTTTTTATTCTCTTTCTTTCCTCTCTTACTTTTCTTTCATTTTCCAATTTCATTTTTACACTCCTTTTTTCATTCTCTTTTTGTTTTTTCTTCTCTTCTTCTTTCCTTCTAATCCCCTAATTCTCTTTTCTCTTGTGGTCACCTTTATTAGGGGTTATTAGTATCGTGAATACATTTGTGTTCAGTGCCTTGTGCATTGTGCCTTGTTGTGTTGTATTTTATGCCTTCAAATCAATGCAGGAGAGAGAGAACTACATAACAAGACACCCAGAGAATAGAGATCATGGGGAGACAAAGAAACAGCCCACAAATGAAAGAAAAGCAGGCATATCCAGAAAAAGAAGTAAATGAAATGGAGGCAAGCAACCGGTCAGAGAAAGAATTCAGAGAAATGGTCATAAGGTGGATGAAAAGAATGGAAGACAAATTCAAAAATATGTGTAAGAACCAAGAGGAAATGAAGAAGAACCAAAAAGAAATGAAAAATGATATCACTGCTATAAAGAGCTCAATAGAAAGCATCAAAAATAGCCCTATCCGGTTTGGCTCAGTGGATAGAGCGTCGGCCTGTGGACTGAAAGGTCCCAGGTTCGATTCCGGTCAAGGGCATGTACCTTGGTTGCGGACACATCCCCAGTAGGGGGTGTGCAGGAGGCAGCTGATCGATGTTTCTCTCTCATCGATGTTTCTAACTCTCTATCCCTCTCCCTTCCTCTCTGTAAAAAATCAATAAAATATGTATTAAAAAAAAAATAGACTAGAAGAAGCAGAGGACCACATCAGTGAGCTAGAAGACAAGGCAGGAAAAAATACCCAAGCAAAGAAGCTTCTAGAAAAAAAAATTAAAAAGCAAGAGGAGAGCCTAAGAAAACTTTGGGACAACATAAAATGATACAACATCCATATAATAGGGGTGCCAGAGGAGAGGAAACTGAGCAAGGAATAGAAAACCTGTTTGAAGAAATAATGACAGGAAACTTCCCTGATATAGGGAAGAAAAAACACAAATCCAAGAAGCTCACAGAGTCCAAAACAAAATGAACCCCCAAAACCAATGCCAAGGCACATTATAATGAAATTGGCAAACACCAACGACAAAGTAAGAATGTTAAAAATGGCCGGAGAGAGACAGAAAGTGACCTAGAAAGGATCCCCCATAAGACTAGCAACTGATTTCTCAACAGAAACAAATCAGGCCAGAAGGGAATGGAATGAAATATACAAAGTCATATCCTGGGACCGGGTGAGGCCGCGGGCACCTGGGTCCGGGTGAGGCCACACGCCCCTGAGTCCGGGTGATGCTGGGTCCCAGTTCCGGGTGAGGCCGCGCGCCCCTGAGTTCAGGTGAAGCCGTGCCCCTGGGTCTGGCCGAGACCAAAAGAGAGGGAGTCGGACCTGCATTACCACCTTTTGTCCACCATCCAGAGCTGAAAAGTCAGTGCCAACATGTACACATAAGGAACTGGTGGACATTGAAATTGGGTCTCAAAAGAACTGTTGGTCCAGAAAGAAACTCACTACAGACTGATTCATTTGCCTGTCAGCATATCTATTATTGCTCGTCTCACATTCGGTTCTTATAAGTATATTTCTGGTAACACATGATCTCATTCATCTAGGGGAAATGATGAACAACATAGACTGATGAACAAGAACAGACCCAGAAACAAAGAGGCATCGATCGGACTGTCGGGCCTCAGAGGGAGGGTAGGGGAAGGTGGGGGTAGGGGGGAGAGATCAACCAAAGGACTTGTGTGCATGCATACAAGCCTAACCAATGGTTAAGGACAACAGCGGGGTGGGAGCATCCATGGGGAGGGGTGTGGGATGGGAATGGGGGGATGAGGACAAATATGTGACACCTTAATCAATAAATAAATAAAAAAATAAAAAAAAATAAATATACAAAGTCATGCAAAGAAAGGATCTGAATCCAAGAATACTGTACCCAGCAAGGCTATCAATCAAAATTGAGGGTGAAATCAGGAGCTTCACAGACAAAAAAGGATGGAGTTTATTACCAACAAACCAGCAATGAAAGAAATGCTAAAGGGTCTGCTGTAAAAAGAAGAAATAGAAAGCTAAGAAGGAACACAGGGGTAAAGAATAAAAATGGTGAAAAACAAGTACCTATCAATAATAACTTTAAATGTAAATGGATTAAATGCCCCAATCAAAAGACATAGGGTAATGGATTGGATAAGAAAACAAGACCCATATATCTGCTGTCTACAAGAAACCCACCTCAGAAAAAAAGATGCACACAGACTGATGGTGAAAGGATGGAAAAAGATTTTTCAGGTGAATGGAAATGAAAAAAAAAAAGCTGGGGTAGCAACACTTATATCTGACAAATTAGATCTCAAAGTGAAGGACATAACAAGGGATAAGGAAGGCCACTTCATAATACTAAAGGGAGCAATTCAACAAGAAGAAATAACTCTGGTAAACATATACACACCCAATACAGTAGCACCCAAATACATAAAAAAAAAACTTCTGCAGGATATCAAGGGAGAGATTGACAGCAAAACAATCATAGTAGGAGACTTTAATACCCCACTATAACCATTTGACAAATCCTCTAAACAAAAAATCAGTAAAGAAACATCAATCCTAAATGACTCACTAGATCAGATAGAATTAATTGACATCTTCAGAACATTTCACCCCAAAGCCACAGAATATACATTCTTCTCAAGTGCACATGGGTCATTTTCAAAGATAGACCATATATTGCGTCACAGGTAAAGTCTCTTCAAATTCAAGAAGATAGAAATCATATCAAGCATCTTATCAGATGACAATGGCATAAAACTGGAAATCAACTACAATAAAAATAATCTGAAAAAATAAAACACATGGAGACTAAATAGCATGCTATTAAACAATGACTGGGTTACCAGAGAGATCAAAGAAGAAATAAAAAACATCATGGCAACAAACGACCATGAAAACCCAACAATCTAAAATCTATGGGACACAGCTAAAGCAGTCTTGAGAGGGAAATTCATAGCTCTACAAGCCTACTGCAAAAAACAAGAAACAATGGTAATAAATTACCTGAAACTACAACTCAGAGTTAGAAAGAGAGCAACAATATGATGAATGGCCTGTTTATTCAATTAACCTAATATTTAAGTGAAGTCCACATCTTCAGTATTAGAAAAAGTTTACCTGTTGAATTTGAACCAAAAATGCTTTAGAGTTCATCAACATTCTCTGTATCCAGCAGTGAATCAGAGAAGGTGAAATTTAATTGCAAGAGGAGTACAAAGGCAAATAAATGCACCCGTATTCAACAAGATCTGAGGGTATCCTTCTACTTCACATATTAGGAAGATAATGAATGGATTTCTCCTAGAAATGTTTGTACCAAGGCTACGTTCTGGCAAGAAGCACATTATCTGCCAAAAACTCACCTAATACAGCAGGGTCTCAAGCCAAAAAAAAAGAAAGAGAGCAACAAGAAAAGCCCAGCGTAAGTGGAAGGAAGGAAATAATAAAGATCAGAGTGGAGATAAATGATATAGAGACAAAAAAAGTAATACAAAAGATCAACAAAACCAAGAGCTGGTTCTTTGAAAGGATAAACAAGAGTGATGAACCTCTCGCCAGGCTCATCAAGAAGGAAAGAGAGAGGACACAAATAAACAAAATCAGAAATTAAACAGGAGAAATAACAACAGACCCCACAGAAATACAAAGGATTGTTAAAAAATACTATGAACAACTCTATTCTAACAAACTAGACAACCTGGAGGGAATGGACATATTCCTAGAAAAATACAAGATTCCAAAACTCAATCAGGAAGAATCTAAACATCTCAATAAGCCAATAATTATGGAATAAATTGAAGAAGTCATCAAAAAACTTCCAGCAAACAAAAGCCTGGGGCCAGATGGCTTCACAGGGGAGTTTTACCAAATATTCAAGGAAGAACTAAAACCTATCCTCCTCAGACTATTCCAAAATAATCAAGAGGAAGGAACACTTATAAGCTCATTCTATGAATCCAGCATCACCCTAATACTAAAACCAGATAAAGACAACACAATGAAAGAGAATTACAGGCCAATATCCCTCATGAACATAGATGGCAAAATCCTCAATAAAATTCTAGGATATTGGATCCAACAGTACATCAGAAAGATCATACACCATGACCAAGTAGGATTTATCCGGGGATGCAAGGATGCTACAATATCCCCAAATCAATAAACGTGATACATTACATAAACAAGTTGAGAGATAAAAATCACATAGTCATATCAATTGACGCAGAAAAGCATTTGACAAAATCCAACACCCTTTCTTGAAAAAAACTCTCAGCAAGGTGGGAATAGAAGGATCATACCTATATGTAATAAAAGCCATATGACAAACCCACAGCCAACATCATACTCAATGGGCAAAAAATAAAACCATTTCCCCTAAGAACAGGAACAAGACAGGGATGCCCTCTTTTATCACTCCTGTTCAACATAGTACTGGAAGTGCTATCCACAGCAATCTGACAAGAAGAAGAAATGAAGGGCATCCAAATTGGAAAAGAAGAAGTAAAACTGTCCTTATTTGCAGATGACATAATACTGTCCATAAAAAACCCTAAAGATTCCATCAAAAAACTAATAGACTTAATAAATGAATTCAGCCACCTAGCAGGATACAAAATTAATGCCAAGAAATCTATGGCATTTCTTTACACCAATAGTGAACTTACAGAAAGAGAGACTTAAAAAGCAATCCCATTTACCATCTCACCAAAAAAATTAAGATACCTAGGAATAAACTTAACTAAGGAGTTAAAAGACCTATACACGGAAAACTACAGGACACTGAAAAAAGAGATAGAGGAAGACGTAAACAGATGGAAGAACATACCATGTTCATGGATTGGTAGAATCAACATCATCAAAATGTCCATACGACCCAAAGCAATCTACAGATTCAATGCACTCCCCATCAAAATACCAATGGCATATTTCACAGACCTAGAAAGAACTCTCCAAAAATTCATCTGGAATAAAAAAAAGACCTAGAAGATTTGCAGCAATCATGAGAAAGAAGAGCAAGGTAGGAAGGATCTAAATACCAGATATCAAGCTGTATTACAAAGCCACTGTTCTCAAAACTGCCTGGTACTGGCATAAGAACAGACATATAGACCAATGGAATAGAATAGAGAACACAGAAATTGACCCAAACCACTATGCTCAATTAATATTTGACAAAGGAGGCATGAGCATACAATGGAGTCAAGACAGTGTCTTTAATAAATGGTGTTGGGGAAACTGGACAGATACATGCAAAAACATGAAACTAGACCACCAACTTACACCATACACAAAAATAAACTCAAAATGGATACAGGACTTAAACATAAGATGGGAAACTATAAAAATACTAGAGGAATCCACAGGCAACAAAATCTCAGATATTTGCTGAAGTAATATCTTCACCAATACAGCTCCTAGGGCAATAGAAACTAAAGAGAAAATTAACAAATGGGACTACATAAAATAAAAAGCTTTTTTACAGCAAAAGAAACCATCAACAAAACATCAAGAAAGCCCACTGCATGGGAGAACATATTTGCCAATGTTATCTCTGATAAGGGTTTAATATCCAACATTTACAGGGAACTCATACAACTTAACAAATGGAAGATAAACAACCCAATAAAAAAAATGGGAAATGAACCTAAATAAAAACTTTTCAAAAGAGGACATAAGCACCGGGCGCCTCGTCATCTTGCAAGGAAAGGAGGATTTTATTGGAAACCTGACTTTCCGCGACAACTGTAAACACTGAACAGCTGCGAGCACCAGAACACTGGTCCCCTATTGGCGCAAACATTCGGATTCAAAGGAACTCTTCACTGCACCAAGGAAAGGTCAGATTTCACCTGAAATAAGGTGTGGTTTCTAATCCCCGCGGTGGGAGAGGGAAGCGCGCAAGCCGCAGGACCAGCAGGAACCGGGAGGTCTGTGCCTAGAAAAATCTGCGGCAGTTGGAGCTGCCGTGACCCATGAATGTGGAAGGGGGTCCTCTGAGCTGCTAACAGAAGTGACCTCTTAAAAGCAACTCATTTTAATCTGACGAGGAGGGTCAGACTAAGAATTTTCAAAGGAGTGCAGGCTCCTTAGTCTTGTGCACAGACCCACTGTCCACACACTTGGGCTCTTTCCGACTCTGATTACTAAGCCCAATACATAGGAAAACCCAGGTGGAAAAACCATGAAAGACTACAGGGGGAAGTTGTTTTTCCGGAAGCTGGAGAGCAGAGCTGGGTGTGACCATCGGAGAGGGAGCTCTGAGGCGCACACCTCCACAAACCAGTAGTGAGTGCCATAGAGGGGAAAAAAAAACGAGAGAGGCCCGGAAGTCAATTCAGAAACACTGCCACCCAGGGGCTGAAACACTAATTGTCTCTGGTGTAATCAAAAATAAATACTAGAAATTAAGACACGGCTGGCTTAAAAAGCAGTACTGGCTTACAACACTGAGGAGCAGTGGAACAAAGCTGAACTGAAATACCGCCCAGACTGGGAAACAGGCATACCAAACAGAATAATAGAGGGAGTGAATGACAGCCGCTACTGCATATTTTAGTCTTCCTATTTTTTAATTTTAAATTCTTTTTTCAATTTTTTTATTCTAATTTTTTTATTTTCATTTTTTGCATCTTTTACTTAAGAAACTAAATTTTTTTCTTTTTCCTCACTCGATTTTCACCTTTTTAATTATTACATTTTTATTTTCAATCAGCATTATTATTACTATTATTTTACTTTTTTTTTAAATGTCATTTGATTTTCTCGTTCTTTTGTTTTGGGATGAGTGTCCTACATTCTATTTGCATATTTCCCTTACAATCGTTTTACCCTATCTCAACGCTAACATTATGCCATCACTCTCCTCCTAACCTTTCCCCTTATGGTCTCCTGTTTATCTTAACCATTTCTGGCTTTAGATTTTCCTTACTTTTTCAGTTTACCCTCTGCTAAAATTTCACCCTACTTATATATCTAATTCCCAACCCCCTGCTCCAAATCCATACAAACCTCTCTCTACGCTACCTTAAAAAAATTATTTTTCTCTCTGGCCTTTTGATGTTGTTTGCTTGAATGTTGATTAGATTGAATTTTTATGCTTTTTTATGAGATTGTTTTGATTATTCTTTTCGTTTGTTTGGTTGGTTCTTTTGTTTGCTTTGTTTTTGTTTGTTTTTTACTTTTGTTTTCCCTTGCCTCACTTGATATTAGCTGGTGTTGCAGTTTGTATTAATCTCCAGGCTCGTGTTGCTGGAATTTGCTGGGAATAGTGGTTGTTCTATTGGAGTTTACTCCCCATATATATAGTTTGTTCCCCTTTTCTCTCTTAGTATCATTCTTGTCTCTTACTTTTTTTTCTTTTCTTTTTTTCTGCTCTTTTGCCAAGTTCAGATTCACACTCTTTTTGTTGTTGTTCTTTCTTTTTACTCTCCCTCTTCCACTCCTATTCCCTAATTTGTCTTTCTCTGGTGGTTACCTTTATTGGAGGTTATTAATATCGTGAATACAATTCTGTTCAGTGCCTTGTGTGTTGTGCCTGGTTGTGTTGTATTTTGTACCTTTAAATCAACGCCGGAGAGAGAGAACTATATAACCAGACATCCGGAGAAGAGAGACCATGGGGAGACAAAGAAATAGCCCCCATAGGAAAGAAAAGCAGGCATCACCAGAAAAGGAAGTAAACGAATTAGAGGCAAACAACCTATCAGAGAAAGAATTCAGAGAAATGGTCATAAGGTGGCTGAAAAGGATGGAAGACAAATTCGACAATATGAGTAAGAACCAAGAAGAAATGAAGAAGAACCAAGAAGAAATGAAAAATGACATCGCTGCTGTAAAGAACTCAATAGAAAGCATCAAGAGTAGACTAGAAGAAGCAGAGGACCGCATAAGTGAGCTAGAAGACAAGATGGAAAAAAATACCCAATTACAACAGCTTCTAGAAACAAAAATTAGAAAGCATGAGGAGAGCCTAAGGGAACTTTGGGACAACACAAAACAAAACAACATCAGGATAATAGGGGTAACAGAAGGAAAGGAAACTGAGCAAGGAATAGAAAATCTGTTTGAAGAAATAATAACAGAAAACTTCCCTGATATAGGGAAGACAAACCGCACACAAATCCAAGAAGCTCACAGAGTTCCAAGCAAAATGAACCCCAAAAGACCGACGCCAAGGCATATTATAATTAAGTTGGCAAGCACCAATGACAAAGTAAGAATCTTAAAAGAGGCCAGAGAGAGACAGACAGTTACATACAAAGGAACCCCCATCAGACTAGCAACTGATTTCTCAACAGAAACTCATCAGGCCAGAAGGGAATGGAATGAAATATACAAAGTCATGCAAAGGAAGGGTCTCAATCCAAGAATACTGTACCCAGCAAGGCTATCAATAAAATTGAAGGTGAAATCAGGAGCTTCACAGACAAAAAAGGGCTAAGGGAGTTTATCACCACCAAACCAGCAATGAAAGAAATGCTAAAGGGTCTGCTGTAAAAAAAAGAAAGAAAGAAAGAAATAGGAAGCAAAGAAGGAACACAGGGTATAGAATAAAAATGGCGACAAATAAGTACCTATCAATAATAACTTTAAATGTAAATGGATTGAATGCCCCAATCAAAAGACACAGGGTAACAGATTGGATAAGAAAACAAAACCCATATATCTGCTGTCTACAGGAAACCCACCTCAAAAAAAAGGACGCATACAGACAGAGTAAAGGGATGGAAAAAGGTTTTCCAGGCAAATGGAAATGAAAAAAAAGCTGGGGTAGCAATACTTATATCTGACAAATTAGATCTCAAAGTGAAGGACATAACAAGAGATAATGAAGGCCACTTCATAAAACTAAAGGAAGAAATCCAACAAAAAGAAATAGCTCTGGAAAACATATATTTACCCAATAGAGGAGTACCAAGATACATTAAAAAATGCCTGGAAGATATCAAAGGAGAGATTGACAGCAATACAATCATAGTAGGAGACTTCAATACCCCACTATAACCATTTGACAAATCCTCTAAACAAAAAATCAGTAAAGAAACATCAATCCTAAATGACTCACTAGACCAGATGGAATTAATCGACATCTTCAGAACATTTTACCCCAAAGCCACAGAATATACATTCTTCTCAAGTGCACATGGGCCATTTTCAAAGATAGACCATATGTTAGGACATAGGCAAAGTCTCTCCAAATTCAAGAAGATAGAAATCATATCAAGTATCTTCTCAGATCACAGTGGCATAAAACTGGAAATCAACTACAATAAAAACAACCCAAAGAAATCAAACACATGGAGACTAAACAGCATGCTATTAAACCATGACTGGGTTACCAAAGACATCAAGGAAGAAATAAAAAACATAATAGCAACAAATGACAATGAAAACACAACAATCCAAAATCTGTGGGACACAGCAAAAGCAGTCCTGAGAGGGAAGTTCATAGCTCTACAAGCCTACTGCAAAAAACAAGAAACAATGGTAATAAATTATCTAACCCTACAACTCAAAGAGTTAGAGATAGAGCAACAAGAAAAGCCCAGTGTAAGCAGAAGGAAAGAAATAATTAAGATCAGAGTGGAGATAAACGACAAAGAGACCAAAGACACAATACAAAAGATCAACAAAACCAAGAGCAAGTTCTTTGAAAGGATAAACAAGATTGATGAACCTCTAGCCAGGCTCACCTAGAAGCAAAGAGAGAGGACCCAAAAAAACAAAATCAGAAATGAAAGAGGTGAAATAACAACAGACCCCACAGAAATACAAAGGATTGTTAGAAAATACTATGAACAACTCTATGGGCAACGGACCTAAACAGAATATTTTCAAAAGAAGACAGAAGGAAGGCCAGGAGACACATGAAAACATGCTCAAAGTCACTAATTATCTGAAAGATGCAAATCAAAACAACAATGAGGTACCATCTCACACCTGTCAGAATGGCTATCATCAACAAATCAACAAACGACAAGTGTTGGCAAGGATGTGGAGAAAAAGGAACCCTCATGCACTGCTGGTGGGAATGCAGACTGTTGCAGCCACTGTGGAGAACAGTGTGGAGTTTCCTCAAAAAACTAAAAATGGAACTCCCATTTGACCCAGTAATCCCACTCCTGGGAATATATCCCAAGAAACTAGAAACACCAATCAGAAAGGATATATGCACCCCTATGTTCATAGCAGCACAATTTACAATAGCTAAGATTTGGAAACAGCCTAGGTGCCTGTCAGCAGATGACTGGATCAGAAAACTGTGGTACATCTACACAATGGAATACTATGCTGCCATAAAAAAGAAGGAATTCTCATCATTTGCAGCAAACTGGATGGAATTGGAGAACATTATGCTAAGTGAAATAAGCCAGTCAATGAAAGAAAAATACCACATGATCTCACTCATTTATGGATAATAAAGAACATTATAAACTGATGAACAAAAAGATAGATACAGAGACAGTAAAGTATCAAACAGACTTTCAAATTACAGGGGGAAAGTTAGGGAGAGGTTGGGGAGATAAGAAATCAAACGAAGGTCTTGTATGCATGCATATAAGCATAAACAATGGACGCAAAACTCTGGGGGGTGAGGGCATGTATGGGTGTGGGGTTGGGGGGGCAATGGTAAGATATGTACACATATAATACCTCAATTAAAAAAAATGTCAAAAAAAATAAAAAGAGGACATAAGGCCGAAACCGGTTTACCTCAGTGGATAGAGCGTCGGCCTGCGGCTCAAGGGTCCCAGGTTCGATTCCGGTCAAGGGCATGTACCTTGATTGCGGGCGCATCCCCAGTAGGGGGTGTGCAAGAGGCAGCTGATCAATGTTTCTCTCTCATCGATGTTTCTAACTCTCTATCCCTTCCTCTCTGTAAAAAATCAATAAAATATATTTTTTTTTAAAAAAGAGGACATATGGAAGGCCCAGAGACATATGAAAAGATGCTCAAAGTCACTAATCATCTGAGAGATTCAAATATCAAAACAACAATGCAGTACCATCTCACACCTGTCAGAATGGCTATCATCAACAAATCAACAAAGGGCAAGTGCTGGGGAGGATGCGGAGAAAAAGGAACCCTCGTGCACTGCTGGTGGGAATGCAGACTGGTGCAGCCACTGTGGAGAACAGTTTGGAATTTCCTCAAAAAACTAAAAATGGAACTCCCATTTGACCCAGTAATCCCACTTCTAGGAATATATCCCAAGAAACTAGAAACACCAATCAGAAAGGATATATGCACCCCTATGTTCATAGCAGCACAATTCACCATAGCTAAGATTTGGAAACAGCCTAGGTGCCCGTCAGCAGATGACTGGATCAGAAAACTGTGGTACATCTACACAATGGAATACTACGCTGCCATAAAAAAGAAGGAATTCTTACCATTTGCAACAGCATGGATGGAACTGGAGAGCATTATGCTAAGTGAAATAAGCTAGTCAGTGAAAGAAAAATACCACATGATCTCACTCATTTATGGATAATAAAGAACATTATAACCTCATGAACAAAAAGATAGATACAGAGGTAAAGAATCATTGAACCGACTGTCAAATTACAGCAGGAAGGCTGCAGGGGTGGGAGGGGGGGCAGGTAAGAGATCAACCGAAGGTCTTGTATGCATGCATATAAGCATAACCAATTGATGCAAGACACTGGGGGGTGAGGGCATGTGTGGGAGTGCGGTGGGGGGGGGGGCAATGGGGCGATATAGACACATGTAATACCTTAATAAAAAAATGGAAAAGAAATAAAATGAAAAAATAAAAAAATGGATAAGAAAACAAAAAAAACAGAGCCATTCTTTTCTAATAAAGATAGCGATAAGAACAAGTGTTGGCCAGGATGTGAAGAAATTGGAACAAGCCCGCCGCCCAATGAGTTCTGCGGCAGCCGCCCTGGAGCTCTGAGAAAATGGCCGAAGGAATTGCTGAGAGGGAATTGACCAACAGGAATTGGGATCAAGAAGACGAAACTCCGCTGGGACCCGGGTCCGGGTGAGGCCGCGTGTCCCTGGGTCCGGGTGAGGCTGGGAACTGGGTCAGGGTGAGGCTGGGTTCTGGGTCCGGCTGAGGCCACATGGCCCTGGATCCAGGTAAGGCCACACACTCCTGGGTCCAGGTGAGGCTGGGTCCAGGGCCTGGGTGGGGCCGCCCTCCTGGGTCCGGGTGAGGCTATGCACCCCTAGGTCCGGGTGAGGCTGGATCCCGGGTCCAGGTGGGGCCGTGCACTCCTGGACCTGGGTGAGGCCACGCGACCCTGGGTCTGGGAGAGGTCATGCGCCCCGGGGTCCGGGTGAGGCCACGCGCCCCTGGGTCCGGGTGAAGCTGTATCCCAGGTCCGGGTGAGGCCATGTGCCCCTGGATCCGGGTGAGGCTGGGTCCCGGGCCCGGGTGAGGCCGTGTGCCCCTAGATCTGGGTGAGGCCACATGCCTCTGGATCCGGGTGAGGCCGTGTGCCCCTTGATCTGGGTGAGGCCACACACCCCTGGGTCTGGGTGAGGCCACGCGCCTCTGGGTCTGGGTGAAACCGGATCCTGGGTCCGGGTGAGGCCGTGTGCCCCTGGATCCGGGTGAGGCTGGGTCCCGGGCCTGGGTGAGGCCACACGCCCCTGGGTCAAGTTGAGGCCACACGCACCTGGGTCCATGTGAGGCCATGTGCCTCTGGGTCCGGGTGAAGCCGGATCCCGGGTCCAGGTGAGGCCGTGTGCCCCTGGATCCGGGTGAGGCTGGGTCCTGGGCCCGGGTGAGGATGCGCGCCCCTGTATCTGGGAGAGGCCATGCGCCCCTTGGTCCGGGTGAGACCATGAGCCCCTGGATCCGGGTGAAGCTGAATCCTGGGTCCGGGCGAGGCTGTGTGCCCCTGGATTCAGGTGAGGCTGGGTCCCGGGTCCGGGTGAGGCTGTGCACCCCTGGATCCGGGTGAGGCCACGCGACCCTGGGTCTAGGAGAGGCCACGTGTCCTTGGGTCCAGGTGAAGCTAGATCCCGGGTCCTGGTGAGGCCGTGTGCCCCTGGATCCGGGTGAGGCTGGGTCCCGGGCCAGTGTGAGGCCACGCGCCCCTGTGTCCGGGTGATGCGATGCGCCCCTGGGTCCGGGTGAAGCTGGATCCCGGGTCTGGGTGAGGCCGTGTGCCCCTGGATCCAGGTGAGGCTGGGTCCAGGGTCCAGGTGAGGCTGAGCGCACCTAGGTCCGGTTGAGGCCATGCGCCCCTGGGTCTGGGAGAGACCATGCGCCCCTGGGTCCGGGTGAGGCCTCGCGCCCCTGCATCCGGTTGAAGCTGGATCCTGGGTCCGGGTGAGGCCATGTGCCCCTGGATCTGGGTGAGGCTGGGTCCTGGGTCCGGTGAGGCCACGCGCACCTGGGTCCGGGTGAAGCTGGATCCCGGGTCCGGGTGAGGCCGTGTGCCCCTGCATCCGGGTGAGGCTGGGTCCCGTGTCCGGGTGAGGCCGCACGCACTTGGGTCCGGGTGAGGCCGTGTGCCCCTGGATCCGGGTGAGGCTGGGTCCCGGGCCAGTGTGAGGCCACGCGCCCCTGGGTCCGGGTGATGCGACGCGCCCCTGGGTCCGGGTGAAGCTGGATCCCGGGTCTGGGTGAGGCTGTGTGCCCCTGGATCCAGGTGAGGCTGGGTCCAGGGTCCAGGTGAGGCCGAGCGCACCTAGGTCCGGTTGAGGCCATGCGCCCCTGGGTCTGGGAGAGACCACGCGCCCCTGGGTCCGGGTGAGGCCTCGCGCCCCTGCATCCGGTTGAAGCTGGATCCTGGGTCCGGGTGAGGCCATGTGCCCCTGGATCTGGGTGAGGCTGGGTCCTGGGTCCGGTGAGGCCACGCGCACCTGAGTCCAGGTGAAGCTGGATCCCGGGTCCGGGTGAGGCCGTGTGCCCCTGCATCCGGGTGAGGCTGGGTCCCGGGTCCGGGTGAGGCCGCACGCACCTGGGTCCAGGTGAGGCCACGCGCCCCCTGGGTCCGGGTGAGGCCACATGCCCCTGAGTCCGGGTGAAGCCGTGCCCCTGGGTCTGGCTGAGACCAAACCAGAGGGAGTCGGACCTGCATTATCACCATTTGTCCACCATCCAGAGCTGAGGGGTCAGTGCCGACATGTACACATAAGGAACTGGTGGACATTGAAATTGAGTCTCAAAAGAACTGTTGGTCCAGAAAGAAACTTACTACAGACTGATTCATTTGCCTGTCAGCATATCTATTATTGCTCGTCTCACATTCAGTTCTTATAAGTATATCTCTAGTGACACATGATCTCGCTCATCTAGGGGAAATGATGAACAACATAGACTGATGAACAAGAACAGAACCAGTAACAAGGAGGCATCAATCAGACTATCAGGCCTCAGAGGGAGGATAGGGGAGGGTGGGGGGAGGGGGGAGAGATCAACCAAAGGACTTGTGTGCATGCATATGAGCCTAACCAATGGCTAAGTTCAACAGGGGGTTGGGGCATTCGTGGGGAGGGGTGTGGGATGGTAATGGGGGGATGAGGACAAATATGTGACACCTTAATCAATAAAGAAATTAAAAAAAAAAATATATATATATATATATATATATAAAGTTTAACTTTAAAAAAAATTGAAAGTGATTCCATTTTAGTATAATTTCTATCCTTACTTTTAATCTATTACTTTCCATAGCCCTTTGTAAAATCCTATAATACATTTCTTTTCAATGATAATATTTCAGTCGTAATCTTTCATTATAATGATGACTATTTGCACATTTTAAGAAAACACACTGAGTCTACTTTTTAAAATTCTTTGACTTTTATATTAAAAGTATGGATGCACATTTGAGACAGTTTGGAGGGATCTGGAGAGTATTATGCTAAGTGAAATAAGCCAGTTGGAGAAAGATAAGTTTCACATGATCTCACTCATATGTGGAACCTAATGAACAATATAAACTAATGAACAAAATAGATCCAGAGACATAAAAGCATGGAACAGGCCTGGCCGACATGGCTCAGTGGTTGAGTCTTGACCTAGGAGCCAGGAGGTCATGGCTCGAATCCCAGTCAGGCCATATGCATGGATTGCGGGCTTGATCCCCAGTGTGGGGTTTGCAGGAGGCAGCCAATCAATGATGTCTCTCCCTCTCCCTTCTTCTCTAAAATCAATAAAAATATATATATATTTTAAAAGCATGGAACCGATTGATGAATCTCAGAGGGAAGGTGGGGTTGGAGAGAGTGAGGAGAGATTAACCAGGGGGAACTTATATGCATGTATTTATAGCTCATGGACATAGACAGTAGTGTGGTGAAGGCAGGTGTGTGGTAGATGGGGGTCAATGGGGAAAAAAACAAAGGGGTCATCTGTAATACTTTCAAAAATAAAGACAAAAAGTATGGATACAAAGATAATTTGTAGTTTTAACTTAAACTAAGCTGTAAGGGGAAATATTTAGTATTTACTGTATTATTTGTTTAGTATGCCAAGTAGGTGCATTATATTACAGTTAGAAGCCATTCATTTCCAATGAATTGTGTCCTTATTAAATCACTATATTACATTTTAAATTTCATGGGACTACTCTTTCATTTATATAGAAATTAAGATAAAAATGACAGATTAGGTACATTAATTTGAGCAATATTTGATAACTATACACTGAGTGGCCAGATTATTATGATCTCTGAACGCATAATAATCTGGCCACTCAGTGTATATCCTCCTATCTAATAAAAGAATAATATGCAAATTGGCCATCACTCCAACACACAAGATGGCTGCCCCCATGTGGTCAAAGATGACTGCCCCCATGTGGACACAAGATGGCCGCCACAAGATGGCCAGCAGGGGAGGGCAGTTGGGAGGGACCTGGTCTGCAAGGGAGGGCAGTTGGGAGCGATCAAGCCTGCAGGGGAGGGCAGTTAGGGGTGACCAGACTGGCAGAGGAGGGAAGTTGGGGGCAACTGGGCCTGCAGGAAAGGGCAGTTGGGGGGACCAGGCCTGCAGGGGAGGGCAGTTAGGGGCAAACAGGCTGGCAGGGGAGCAGTTAGGCATCAATCAGGCTGGCAGGGGAGTGGTTAAGGGGTGATCAGGCTGGCAGGCAGAAGTGGTTAGGGGCAATCAGGAAGGCAGGCAGGGGAGCAGTTGGGAGCCAGCAGTCCTGGATTGTGAAAGGGATGTCCAACTGCCCATTTAGGCCTGATCCTACCAGGCAGTCGGACATCCCTCGAGGGGTCCCAGATTGGAGAGGGTACAGGCTGGGCTGAGGGACACACACCTCTGTGCACGAATTTCGTGCACCAGTTCTCTAGTATATAATAAAAGGCTAATATGCAAATTGTCCCCTTTACCAGGAGTTTGACCAGCAGGCAGGCCGGCCAACCACCCATGTCCCCTTCCCCTGGCCAGGCTGACTGGATCCCACCCATGCACGAATTCATGCACCGGGCCTCTAATATACATACATATTATATGTATCCCCCTCAAGGGATGTCTGACTGCCCGTATATATATGTGTGTGTGCGCGCGCACACACGCACACACACACACACACACACACACACACACACACACTGAATGGCCAGATTGGCCAGATTGGTTAGGGGCAATCAGGAAGGCCAGATTATTATGCATTCAGAGATCACAATAATCTGGCCACTCAGTGTATATTGCATATATTTCAGAGTAAGGACTGTGTAGTAAACTTTGAAAGCGTTTTGAGGTATTAATCATATCTATGCTTTTTGTAAAACCCAAATAATTTTCTTCGTGACTTCCTATAGCACTATATGCCTTTTGATTATCCATTTGGATGATAAAATGGTTTTTTGATACTCCTATATTGCTGGGTATTTTAATTGACAATTCAACTGCAGGATCTCTCAAATATGAGCATCTAGGCATTAATAATCACCAGGTAGGCCAGAATTTGTGTCCATTTTCTTCCTAAGTCATTGAGGCATAAATAGAATGTTGTTAATTTGTGGTTTATTTTAGGTATACTTCATTAACACGATTTGGTAGTTTATCTGGCCCCATTTCTTCTTCTTGCTTTTGCTCTTTTCTGAGTAATCGTTTTTTAGGAGAAAAGGGGCAACTTACTCTGTATGAATGACTCTGTTGGGATAATCCATGGAAATTGTGAGGGAAGAGTTCAGGTGTGGAAGGAATGGTATTGGAATAAAAACAGATACATATACCAATGGAACAGAATTGAGAGCCCAAAAATAAACTCTTGCATACACAGTTGACTAATATTTGACAAGGGAGCCAAGAATATTCAATGGGGAAAGAACAGCCTCTTCAGTAAATGGTATTAGTAAAACTGGACAATAACATGCAAAAAATAATAATGGACTCCTATCTTACATAATTCACAAAAATGAATTCAAGTGGATTAAAGACTTAAGTGTAAGATTTGAAACTGTAAAACCTCTAGAAGGAAAAAGTGTGTATTTCACCCATTAATTCCATAATATGCCAATCATGAGCTAGTTTTCCAGCAGTTACATTGCCTTTGAATATGGCTGCATAAGGATGCAATTCATTGGAAAATAGGGAAACCAGAGACATGGCCATTGCAATGTAATTTTCAAGTTCAGTGGCAGTTTGGTAAATCCAGTTTGCTTCTCTTTCCTTTGCCAGGGATTCTCACATTTGTGAAATTGGACCAACAAGTGGTAGGGTTCAATTTCCTGGTTTGAATTCTCATGGATTATCCAGAATTTCACTGGCAGCTGGTTACTGTAATATCGGCTCAACCCCCCATGTGGGACACTTCCATTTGTAAAAATAATACTGCAGGTTGCAGTACCCTATGCCAAACTGGAGCTTCTACAGGAAGGTTTTGTTTTCCATGAAATCCAGTGCATTGAACCCATCAAACCCTTTTATTTTGGTGAGAACAAGGGCTTTGATCTTGAGGTCTAGAAGAGGAGTCTGGTTGTGAACATTGTAGAAAGAATAAACAGCCTTTAGGTTATTGTGGAGTGGATGGTTCATAATAGTGGAGGAAAGTGTATAAAAGCTCAGAAAGTCTGTCACCTCACCGTTTGCATTCTCCACCACCAAAGTGTCAATGATATTCTCCTGGGGGTAGAACCAATGCTACACCTCCTCCTGGCACCTGGTACCTGGTTACAAACTGGTGCTCTATTGAAATGTCCTTTTTTTCCTCATTGGATGCAGT
The DNA here is from genome assembly GCF_027574615.1 of Eptesicus fuscus. Taxonomy (NCBI): domain Eukaryota; kingdom Metazoa; phylum Chordata; class Mammalia; order Chiroptera; family Vespertilionidae; genus Eptesicus; species Eptesicus fuscus. The sequence goes on from NC_072473.1 coordinate 109,297,242, forward strand.
CCAGTTGTCTTGGAAGACTCTGGCAATCAGTAGAACTTCATGGTAGCTGCATGGTTATATTTTTGCTCAGATGGAAAACCTTCAATCAGCTTCCATGGGTTTAGGGACCAATATTGTACCTGCAGGTGTCAACAGGCTTTGGTAATACCATCCCGGCAGTGTAAACAGCTTGGAAAATGCTCTCCAGGTGAACCCGCTGGGTTGTCTCACGAATCAGGACTGGAGCCACCCTCTTGGAGTGAAGTTTCTTTCTTTTTTTTTTTCTTTTTTTAAAATATATTTTATTGATTTTTTACAGAGAGGAAGGGAGAGGGATAGAAAGCTAGAAACATTGATGAGAGAGAAACATCGACCAGCTGCCTCCCGCACACCCCCTACCGGGGATGTGCCCGCAACCAAGGTACATGCCCTTGACCGGAATCGAACCTGGGACCCTTCAGTCCGCAGGCCAACGCTCTATCCACTGAGCCAAACCGGTTTTGGCGTGAAGTTTCTTATGGACACACAGGAAGTTGATCTTCACCATCTTCTCTGTGTCATGAATTTTTGCTGGAATGGCTCTAATGAAACCAATCAATTTCCAACTTGAGACTTCTAGAACCCCACACTGCCACTGTGGGAGACCAGGCATCCAGAGAGCCCATAAAGTTCCGGGGAATAATCAAATTGGAGCATGTTGCCATAATCTTCCACATAATTCTCATTCAGGAGGGTGTATAATTATTTTAGCACATTATGGTCCCCCAGGTCCAAGGCATCCCATGTGTAGCCCTAGGGCATGGTAGAGAGCTCCTGGAAGATGTTGTCTTTATCAGGCTCCATGGGACCATGAGTGTTTACCACTTTTCCAAGTTTGGGGATGGGCTGCATTTTCCGGAACTGGTAGCTTCTCCTTCTAGCCTTCTCCATTGTTTTGGCAAGTCAATGATCTACTGAAAACAGTTCAATGTTCTTCTGTAGTTCCTGTATCCCCTCTACTGTCAGAGTTCATCACAGGGTGATCCTGAGCTGAATCTGTCTCACTGCCTTTTTCTTTCTTCCTTTTTTGTTTCTTTTCCTTCGTCCTTTTAAAAAAATCCTCCCCTGAGGACATGCTTAGAGAGAGGAAGGAAGAAGAGAGAGAGAAACATCAATGTGAGAGAGAAATATAGATTGGTTACTTTCTATATGCACCCCAACCAGGGATTGAACCTGCAACCAAGGTATGTGCCCCGACCAGGAATCAATCCAGTAACTCTTTGTTGCACAGGATGATACTCAACCAACTGCCACTCTGGCCAGGCTCTTTTCCTTCTTTTTGGCTCCAGTGTCATTGGCTGGATTGAAACCACCCCAGTTGTAGCTGTTGTCCTCCATGTTCTTGCAATCACTGCACTGCTCATAGCCATTTCTTTCTTTTTTTAAAAAAATAAATCTTTATTGTTCAGATTACTACAATTGTTTCTCCTTTTTTTCCCCCCATATCTCCCCATCACCCGGTTCCCTCCCCCACCCCGTTTTCCTTGTCCATAGGTGTATGATTTTTGTCCAGTCTCTTCCCTTACCCCCCACATAGACACCCCTTTCCCCCTGAGAATTATCAATCCACTCCCATTCTATGCCTCTGATTCTATTATGTTCACCAGTTTATTCTGTTCCTCAGATTTTTAATTCACTTGATTTTTAGGATCACTTGTTGATAGATATGTATTTGTTGTTCATAATTTTTATCTTTACTTTTTTCTTCTTTTTCCTCTTTTTCAAGAATACCTTTCAGCATTTTATATAATACTGGTTTGGTGGTGATGAACTCCTTTAGCTTTTCTTATCTGTGAAGCTCTTTATCTGACCTTCAATTCTGAATGATAACTTTGCTGGGTAGAGTAGTCTTGGTTGTAGGTTCTTGCTATTTATTCATCACTTTGAATATTTCTTGCCATTCCCGTCTGGCCTGCATAGTTTCTGTTGAGAAATCAGCTGACAGTCGTATGGGTGTTCCCTTGTAGGTAACTAACTGTTTTTCTCTTACTGCTTGTAAGATTCTCTCTTTGTCTTTTGCCCTTGGCATTTTAATTATGATGTGTCTTGGTGTGGTCCTCTTTGGATTCCTCTTGTTTGGGGTTCTGTGCGCTTCCTGAACTTGTAAGTCTATTTCTTTTCACCAGGTGGGGGAAGTTTTCTGTCATTATTTCTTCATATAGGTTTTCAGTATCTTGCTCTCTCTCTTCTGGCACCCCAAAAATTCGGATATTGGTACACTTAAAGCCATCCCGGAGGCTCCTTACGCTATCCTCACACTTTTGGATTCTTCTTTCTTTCCGCCTCTCTGGTTGGGTGTTTTTTTCTTCCTCATATTCCAGATCTTTGGTTTGACTCTTTGGGTGCGGTGGTCTACTCTGTATATTCTTTATTTCAGACAGTGTATGCATAATTTCTGACTGGTCCTTTTCCATTGTTTTGGTATTCTCATTTAGGTCCTTGAAGGTCTCTTCAAGTTTCTCAGCAGTTTTTAGAAGATTCTTGAGTAACCTTATAAATATGTTTCTGAACACTGTGTCATCCATTAGTTTGCTTTCATCTATCTCTCCTACTTGTGACATACTTCGATGTCTCCACATTTTGGCTGCCTCCCTGTGTTGATGGAGTGGCTTTGTGTGGTCGGTGACCTATAGGGGCCGGTAGCTCAGCTTCCCCAATCACCCTAGGTGGTCGCTCTTGGTGCGCTGAGTGGAAAGTCTTGGTGTAGTTAAAAGCCCTGATTGCTGTTGGTACACTGGGAGGAATTGACCTCCGATCCAATTGGTTGTGAGGGCCTGCTGTGTCTATAATGGAAGAATTGCTGTGCTGGAGACATGGTAGGGCTTTGGTGCTCACTGAATCTGCCTCTTGAATGTGTCCCTTATGAGAGTGGTTGAAATCTGGTGTCGTCCACACCAACAGAAAAGTCACTCTCACTCTCCGACCGATGGCCGAGAGTCCCGTAGGCATCTGGGTCCCCCGCATGTCCCTAGAAACTGGAGTTCAGAGTGATTGGGATTGTTGGTATCACTGGCGGGAGTTGATCTCCAAGCCAGTTGGCTGTGAGGATCAGCAGTGTCTCTGCTTGGAGAGCTTCTGTGCTCAGCTTGGATGGGGCGGAGTCTCAGGGTGGCAGAGACAAGCTTTGGTTTCCCGTGTGCTTCACCCTAAGAGGGCCGGTTTCTCCGTGCCCGAATTAATGGCTGCGTGCCTCTGAGAGAAGGCAGCTTTCGAGCCTCTCCCGCTGCCTAACAGACCAGTTTCTCCCCAGCTGTGGCTGGATTTCAGTGCAGACCGGAGGTTTTGTTCTTCTCCCGAACAAGAAATCCAGTCACTGGGAGGGCTGTGCTCAGCTTGGATGGGGCGGAGTCTCAGAATGGCACAGACAAACTTGGTTTCTGTCCGCACCGCCCTAAGAGGGCCGGTTCTTCCGTGCCCTAATCAATGGCTGCGCGCCTCTGAGAGAAGGCAGCTTTCGAGCCTCGCCCGCTGCCAAACAGACCAGTTTCTCCCCGACTGCAGCTGGATTTCAGTGCAGTCGGGAGGTTTTGTTTTTCTCCCAAACGAGAAAGCCAGCCACACAGCATCCACTGCCCTCCCTCTCTGCGCTTCGAGCAAGCCTGCCATGTATTCAGCCGCCCGCCCTTTCAGCGCTCACTGATCTCCGCACCTCCACAGCTCCTGAGGCTCAGTGTCCCCTTCTCTTTTTTTCTCTAGTTGTAGGTTTTCCACTCTGCCAGCTTTCCGGTGGTTCTGGATGGTGTGTGCTCTGTTTTCCAGTTGTAGTTTCAAAATTGTTGTGGTAGGCAACAATTAGGTGTTCACCTTATGCTGCCATCTTGGTTTCCTCTCTTCTGCTCTTTATCGCTCATAGCCATTTCTGTTCCCACCCATCTCAGAAAAACTCTTTATATAGAATAACTATTAAGCTTTTGGCTATCATGATTTTTGTGTTTTTTTAAATATATTTTTATTGATTCCAGAGATGAAGGGAGAGGGAGAGAGATATATACCATCAATGATGAGAGTGAATAATTGATCAGCTGCCTTCTGTGTGCCTCACAATGGAGATCGCGCCCGCAACCAGGGCATATGCCATAATTGGGAATTGAACCATGACCTTCTGGTTCATAGGTCAATGCTCAACCACTAAGCCATGCTGGGCAGGTTTAGCTATCATGTTTGATGCAATTTTTTTCTATGGTAGAATTTTCCTTTTATTTTAGCCTTTTTGTTTATTCACTTAGCAAACTTACTGAGCTCTACTACATGCCAGGTTGATTTCAGACCCTGGGTGTACAGCAATGAAGAAAAGAAAGTCTCTTCTTTCACCATCCTTAAATTCCAGTAGAGTAAAAAATTAAGAAATAAACAAGCAAGTAAATTTATGGTAAGTTAGAGGATGATAAATGCTAGAGTTCAAGAAAAATAATGGTCAGTAATGATAATAGGGAGTGCTGGGTGGGGGTACTGCTATTGTATATACTGTAAGGGACATTTGAGCATGTGTATATCTGGGAAGAGAGCATTTCAGGCACAGGAAATATCAAGTGCAAAGGCCTAGAAGAAGGATTGCATATGGTATGTCCATGGAAGCCAGCATGGGTGGAGCAGAGTAAGTAGAGAAGGAGATGAGTAAAGAGAAACCATCAATCCATATTATACAGATCCTTGTAGGTTATCAAAAGGACATTTGATTTTATTGTACAGAACTTTACTTGTTTAAACAGTACAGTCAAAAAAAGTTTATCATTTTCTTTTAAATTTCTTTTCCTGAAATATATCTTTCCAAAAAATATAATTCATGTTTGCCTCTAATTCCTATTTGTTTTTAATTAACTGGATTCTAAATACTTAACATCGTAATTCATCCAAAATTTATGCTGCATCATGTAAAGTATGTATCCAAATCAAAATTTCTCTCAAAGTGGCTATAGTTATTATTATTATATCAGTATTTTTTCCCTGTGGTTGATGGTGCTTACCTCATATGGCATACATAGTACATTCTTCATTTTTATTTATTTATTTTACTTAAATATTTGTTGTTGAAAGTATTACATATGTCCCCCTTTTACTCCCATTGACCTCCTCAAGTCTGCTCCCATTCCCCCGCCCTAGGCCTTCACTACCCTATTGTCTGTGTCCATAGGTTATGCATTTCTGCAAGAAGTTCTTTGGTTGATCTCTTCCCACTCACCCACTCACCTCTGTCTTCCCTCTGAAATTTCACTGTCTTTTCCATGCTTATATGTCTCTGGATCTAGAGATCATGTGCTACTTGTCTTTCTCTGACTGGTTTATTTCACTTAACATAATCCTCTCCATGTCCCTCCATGCTGTCTCAAAGTGTAAGAGGTCCTTTTTTTTTACAGAAGCGTAGTATTCCATGGTGTAAATGTACCACAGCTTTCTTATCCACTCATCTACTGATGGCCACTTGGGTTGTTTCTAGATTATAGCTTTTGTAAATTGTGCTGCTATGAACATAGTTGTGCATACATTCTTTCTGATTGGTGTTTCAGTTTTCTTAGGTTATAATCCTAGAAGTGGGATCACTGGGTCAAATGGCAGTTCCATATTTAATTTTTTGAGGAAACTCCATACTGTTTTCCATAAGTGATTTATTTCTGGATTGCTTGCCTTTTCTGATACTTCTCTTTATTTTTCAGTACCATATTGTTTAGATTATAATTATTTTATGATGTTTTCCAATTTTGGTAGGTTGGTACATTCTCCTTTTTCTTCTTTGGAAAATATTCTTTTGATATTATTGACTTGTTTATTTTTTTCCAAATGAAATTTTACAATCATTTTGCTGAATGTTATAGCAAACATGTTGGGATTTAGATTATGAGTTTATCAAATATGATACATTATCATTGAGGAATGATTACTATGATTGGGGAATATAATTTTAGCTGTGTTAATAAATGTCTAACTGAATTCTTCCTTGGTCTGGGGATTTGTTTAAATGGTGATTTTACTTTTTGTTGGAATAAATAAGTATCAATTAATGCGGTTGAAATTTTTGGATTTAAAAATTTTGAATAAGTAATAAGTATTTTGTCTTAATTTCTGTGGGGGTTAATGGCAAAGGAGGCTGCAGTATCCCGTAATATAAAATTGAGGATGCAATCATTCATTCATTCAACAAATATTTGTTGAATGTCTCCTATATATGCTAGGTTCTGAGAGCACACAAGTGGATAAAACAGATCAAAATCTCTGCCTTCATAGAGTTCACAGTCTAATTATGGAGTGTTTATTGATCAATGTTAACAGTTAAGATACTTGCTCTAGGCTGCAGTTGATTTTACTGAGAAATGCTTAAAAAACTGCTTGTTCACAATTTAGTATTCTTACTTCTTGTTTTATTTGGAACTGGAACCGATTCTGAGGTTTTGCCAAGGATAGCTGGGAATGACATCTATATACATTGAGTGGCCAGATTATTATGATCTCTGAACGCATAATAATCTGGCCACTCAGTATATATATTAGAGGCCCGGTGCATGAATTTGTGCATGGGTGGGATCTGGCCAGCCTGGTCAGGAGGAGGGGACATGGGCGGTTGGCTGGCCTGCCTGCTGGTCGAACTCCTGATCGAGGGAACAATTTACATATTAGCCTTTTATTATATAGGATGTACCCTGATTGGCCAGATTATTATTCAGAGATCATAATAATCTGGTCACTCAGTGTATATAAAAGCCTAAGCGACCGTCTGACTATTCAACCATTCACCTGGTAGCTATGATGTGCAAAGACCACCAGGGGGCAGACGCTCCAACCAGTAGAGGAGGGAGCCTGATTCCTCACGGAATCGGCTGTGGGTTAGGTTGCTGCTGGGGCACTGTCGGCCCAAATCTGCTTCACCCACACCCTGGACCCAGAGAGGAGTGAAGAGGGAGGCCGATTCCGCAAGGAATGGGTTTCTTGTTGGCTTTATATGAATTTTGTGATATCATGATCAGGCAATATTGTGAATGCTGCATTAGGGTTATAGAACTTGTTTAACTTGACCTGCTTGGTATATTTTCCCTAACTGTTCTTAATATTTTACTTGATTCTTTAGTCTTATTGGCTATTTTTATCTGCCTAGGGACTTGCAGGGGCGGGGGGGTTGAAATCAAAGGAAAAATGCAAAAGCAAATATTAAAAGACATTATGGAAAAAACTTGAAGAACAGATGGCATCTGTATGTAGTGGTAACTGACACGAGGACACAGAAAAGTTGGGAGAAGATGGCAAAATAGTACTAAGTAAGGTAAAGGAAGATTTGTAGAAATCTCCAGGTCACTGATGAAATTAGACTCAGCCTGGAAATTAATTAAGGCATACTCAGTGGTCTGAAAGAATTACTTTTGGCATGGGTCTAATCTGAGCAGTTTGGATTTCTCAAAAACAACACTTGTGGTGAAACAGCTGTTATTTTACATCTGAGAATCTCCACAGGACAAGCTCTAAGTCCTGGATTTGACTATATTTTATTATTAGGGCTGGAGCCTCTGGAAGATAAAGCAATCTTGGGTCTTGGGATTGGGAAAAGTACTGAGCCTTGACAATCTGGTGCTTTAACAGCAGCTTGCAAAAGGTCATTTTGCAGGGAGGGGATGTTTAAAGAGGCAATAAGAAAGTCAAAAAGAAGGAAAGAGTGGAGGGTATCAGTAGTAAAGTTGCCTGTGACCAAAGGATATGCAATTAGATCAGTATAGAAAAACATGAAAGAAGTAACCATGGGGTTCTGGCAGAGGAGGCTGAGTTTATTAAGCTTTAATGATTGCTAATGGTGTATCAGCCATCTTACACATATTATCTCATTTAATCCTCACAGTAATTCTATGAGATAGTTATTATTATTACCTCATTTTTAAAAATAAGGAAACTAAGTTAGAGAGAGGTGAAGTAAATTATCCGAAGTTACATAGGTGGTAAGTGGCAGATCTGGAATTCTAGTCTAGACAGATTGGTGTTGAGTCCATTGGGCTTTTTTTTTTTTTAATATTCTCACTCCAGAATATGAGGATATGTTTATTTAACAGAGAGGGAGAGGGAGAAGGAGAAGAAGGAGAGAGAGAGAGAGAGAGAGAGAGAGAGAGAGAGAGAGAGAGAGAGAGAGAGAGATGTGAGAAGCATCAATCAGTTGCCTCACACAGGCGAACCAACCAGAAATCGAACCTGCAACCTTTTGGTGTATGGGATGATGCTCCTACCAACTGACCTACCTAGCCAGGGTAAATCCATCATGTTCTTTACCATTACAGTACAAGGTTTTTCTCAGGCCGTGTGAAAAGAGATAGAGCAGGATTCTGACAGCATTCTAAGACCAATTTTTTTCTTTTGTTGTGGTTCTTCTTCTTCTGTGTTTAGTGTATGAGGATTTATTTGTGCTATGGGAAGCTTTGGGCCTCTGTGGTTCCTCCTTGAGTGAAGGCTACTTTTACTCTTTTTTTTTTCCCCAGACTGCTCATAGGAGAATGGTTAGATCTCTATATTCCTGAGCGAATTCCAGGATTACATCCATGGTCATTGGGTTGGCCCATGCTTCTAAAGCTCTATGTGTTTTTTAAAAATATATTTTTATTGATTTTAGAGGAAGGGAGAGGGAGAAAAGATAGGAACATCAATGATGAGAGAGAATCATTGACCGGCTGCCTCCTGCATGCTCAACACTGGGGACTAAGCCTGCAACCTGGATTTGTGCCCTGACCAGGAATCGAACCATGAATTCCTGATTCATAGGTTGATGCTCAACAACTGAGTCATGCTCTATGTGTTTTATTTGTGAACCCCTTCCATCTTTACAGAAGCCCAGAATGTGTAGGGAGAATGTCTTTTGGGGGGTAATTTAATGAGTTTCTATGGCATCCAGTAGTATAAAAGCAATAGGCTTTTTAAAAAAAAGTGGGTGGAAATTTTAGAACTAATTAGAGAAAGGGGAAATGAATCTTTAGAAGAGAAAACCTTGAGAAAAGATGGAAAAAGGAGAATCAAAACACACAAAGGCCTTTGGATAATATTCCTGTTTCTTAGAGAGAAGGGAGTTGAAATGTGGGGGAGGGCCCTAAAAGAGCCAAGTATAAGGTCTTTCTGTGTTCTGAGTGCTGGAAAGAAGTTACCAAGAGAGAAACTAGAGCTATAACAGACTCATAGATACAGAGAACAGGCTTAAACCTATCAGAAGGGAAGGGGATTGGGAGGCTGGGTGAAAAAGGTGAAGGGATTAAGAAAAAAAAATAGCACTCATAGATAGACAATATTATGGTGATTACCAGAGGGAAAAGGGAGTGAGTGGAGGCAGAAGGGGATAAATGGTATTGGAGGGAGACTTGACTTGGGGCAATGAACACACAATACAATATACAGATGATATATTATAGAATTGTACATCTGAAACTTGTATAATTTTTATTAACCAATATCATTCCAATAAATTCAATAAAAATAAAAATAGATTAAATGCTGAAAAACATCTTTTTAGACCTTGGACAGGGTTTGAATAAGACTCTCCTAGTGTACTTTGAGGTTCTCTCTTAAGGGTGTCAAGTAAACTATATTAATGAAAATTATTGAAAGATTTTTCTTTCATAAGCAATCTAGATTCTCTGCATCTTCAGAGTTACTTTTACTCTGGAATGTGGTGCTAAATAATAACAAATTGATTTCAGGAGGATTTATATCCTTACTAGAAGCCCGGTGCACGAAATTCGTGCACGGCAGGGGGGGTTGTCCCTCAGCCCAGCCTGTACCCTCTCCAATCTGGGACTCCTGGAGGGATGTCCGACTGCCTGTTTAGGCCCCATCCTGGACAGTCGGACATCCCTCTCACAATCTAGGACTGCTGGCTCCCAACTGCTTGCCTGCCTGCCTTCCTGATTGCCCCTAACCGCTTCTGCCTGCCAGCCTGATCACACCCTAACCACTCTGCTGCCAGCCCGGTTGGTGCTTAACTGCTCCTCTGCCAGCCTGCTTGCCCCCAACTTCCCTCCTCTGCCAGCCTGGTCACCCCTAACTGCCCTCTCCTGCAGGGTTGATCACCTCCAACTGCCCTCCCTTGCAGGCCTGGTCCCTCACAACTGACCTCCCTTGCAGGCCGGGTGCCTCCCAACTGCCCTCTCCTGCTGGCCATCTTGTAGTGGCCATCTTGCGTCCACATGGGGGCAGGATCTTAGACCACATGGGGGCAGCTATATTGTGTGTTGCAGTGATGATCAATCTGTATATTACTCTTTTATTATAGGATAGAGGCCTGGTACAGGGGTGGGGGCCAGCTGGTTTGCCCTGAAGGGTGTCCCGGATCAGGTGGGGGTTCCCTTGGGGCGTGGGGCGGCCTAAGCGAGGGGCCTGTGGTGGTTTGCAGGCGGGCCACGCCCCCTGGCAACGCAAGCGGAGGCCAGGGTATCTGGAATTTATTTTCCTTCTACAATTGAAACTTTGTAGCCCGGAGCGGAGCCAAGCCTGGGGCTCCCTCCGAGGCCCACAGCCATTTGTGTTAGGGTTATAATTGAAACTTTGTTGCCTTAAGCGGGTGGGCCGGCCAGGGTGTGCAGAAAGCTTTGCTTCCCCTGTTGCTGGCGGCAACCCTGGCCTGCTCTCTCAAGCTCCATTCTGCCGCCATTTGTTTGAATTTGTTTACCTTCTATAATTGAAACTTTGTAGCTTGAGTGGAGGCTTAGGCCTGCAACGGCTATGGAAAGCTTGGCTTGCTCTGTTACCTGGGAAACCTTGCTCTCTGTGGCTGTAGCCATCTTGGATGGGGTTCATTTGCATACTCACCCTGATTGGCTGGTGGGCGTGGCTTGGCTGGTGGGCGTGGCTTATGTAGCAGAATGATGGTTAATTTGCATATTACCATTTTATTAGAGAGGATAATATTTAGGGTTTCCATCTATGAACATGGTGTATATTTCATTTATTGAATTCATCTCTTATATTTTCTAAAAGAAAAACTTCTACCTTTGTTAATTCAATTAAGCCTAGAACCCTTAACTCTTTGACAATTGTCTTTTCTTAATAGTCTCTTGGACTAGTTAGTAACCAAGAACATTCAGTTTGAGGTTGGATAGAGCTGTGTTTCTATTTGACCTCTGCCATTTTCCTTGCTGTATAATTCTCTACAACATTTCTGAGTTTCAGTTTTCTCACCTGTCAATTGGGATTAATTAGTTTGTTGAGAGGGTTGGAATGAGATAATGTGTGTAAAGCAGTGCCTATCTCAACACTCAATTATTTTTTTTTTTTTTTTATGTTTTTTTTTTTTATTTTTTTTTAAATTTCTTTATTGATTAAGGTGTCACATATTTGTCCTCATCCCCCCATTCCCATCCCACCCCTCTCCCCACGCATGCCCCAATCCCCTGTTGAACTTAACCGTTGGATAGGCTTATATGCATGCATACAGGTCCTTTGGTTGAACTCTCCCCCTCCCCCACCCTCCCCCTACCCTCTTCTATCCTCCCTCTGAGGCCCGATAGTCCGATCGATGCCTCCTTGCTTCTGGTTCTGTTCTTGTTCCTCAGTCTATGTTGTTCATCATTTCCTCTAGATGAACGAGATCATATGTCACTAGATATATACTAATAAGAACTGAATGTGAGACGAGCAATAATATTTATGCTGACAGGCAAATGAATCAATCTGTAGCGAGCTTCCCCCTGGGCCAACAGTTCTTTTGAGACCCAATTGCGATGTCCAGTAGTTCCTTATGTGTACATGTCAGCACTGACCCCTCAGCTCTGGATGGTGGACAAATGGTGGTATCGGAGGTCCGACTCCCTCTGGTTTGGTCTCGGCCGAACCCAGGGGCACGGCGTCACCCGGACTAAGGGGCACGTGGCCTCACCCATACCCAAGGGGCGCGTGTTCTCACCCGGGCCTGGGACCCAGCCTCACCCGGATGGATCCAGGGGCGCACGGCCTCACCCGGACCCAGGATCTGGCTTCACCCGTACCCAGGGACGCTTGGCCTCTCCCAGACCCAGGGACACGTGGCCTCACCCGGGCTTAGTTGCACAAGGCCTCACCTGGATCCAGGGACACATGGTCTCTCCCGGACCCAGGGACGCTTGGCCTCTCCCAGACCCAGGGCCACTTGGGCTCACCCGGGCCTAGGTGTACGAGGCCTCATCCGGATCCAGGGACGCATGGTCTCACCCGGACCCAGGGACGCTTGGCCTCTCCCAGACCCAGGGGCACGTGGCCTCACCCGGGCCTAGGTTCACGAGGCCTCACCCGGATCCAGGGACACATGGACTCACCCAGACCCAGGAACGTTTGGCCTCTCCCAGACCCAGGGCCACTTGGGCTCACCCGGGCCTAGGTGCACGAGGCCTCACCCAGATCCAGGGACACATGGTCTCACCCGGACCCAGGGACGCTTAGCCTCTCCCAGACCCAGGGGCACGTGGCCTCACCCGGGCCTAGGTGCACGAGGCCTCATCCGGATCCAGGGACACATGGTCTCACCCGGACCCAGGGATGCTTGGCCTCTCCCAGACCCAGGGCCACTTGGGCTCACCCGGGCCTAGGTGCACGAGGCCTCACCCGGATCCAGGGACGCATGGTCTCACCCGGACCCAGGGACGCTTGGCCTCTCCCCGACCCAGGGCCACTTGGGCTCACCCGGGCCTAGGTGCACGAGGCCTCACCCGGATCCAGGGACACACGGTCTCACCCAGACCCAGGAACGTTTGGCCACTTCCAGACCCAGGGCCACTTGGGCTCACCCGGGCCTAGGTGCACGAGGCCTCACCCAGATCCAGGGACACATGGTCTCACCCGGACCCAGGGACGCTTAGCCTCTCCCAGACCCAGGGGCACGTGGCCTCACCCGGGTCTAGGTGCACGAGGCCTCATCCGGATCCAGGGACACATGGTCTCACCCGGACCCAGGGACGCTTGGCCTCTCCCAGACCCAGGGCCACTTGGGCTCACCCGGGCCTAGGTGCACGAGGCCTCATCCGGATCCAGGGACGCATGGTCTCACCCGGACCCAGGGACGCTTGGCCTCTCCCAGACCCAGGGCCACTTGGGCTCACCCGGGCCTAGGTGCACGAGGCCTCACCCGGATCCTGGGACACATGGTCTCACCCGGACCCAGGGATGCTTGGCCTCTCCCAGACCCAGGGCCACTTGGGCTCACCCGGGCCTAGGTGCACGAGGCCTCACCCGGATCCAGGGACACATGGTCTCACCCGGACCCAGGGATGCTTGGCCTCTCCCCGACCCAGGGCCACTTGGGCTCACCCGGGCCTAGGTGCACGAGGCCTCACCCAGATCCAGGGACACACGGTCTCACCCAGACCCAGGGATGCTTGGCCTCTCCCAGACCCAGGGCCACTTGGGCTCACCCGGGCCTAGGTGCACGAGGCCTCACCCAGATCCAGGGACACATGGTCTCACCCGGACCCAGGGACGCTTAGCCTCTCCCAGACCCAGGGGCACGTGGCCTCACCCGGGCCTAGGTGCACGAGGCCTCATCCGGATCCAGGGACACATGGTCTCACCCGGACCCAGGGACGCTTGGCCTCTCCCAGACCCAGGGCCACTTGGGCTCACCTGGGCCTAGGTGCACGAGGCCTCATCCGGATCCAGGGACGCATGGTCTCACCCGGACCCAGGGACGCTTGGCCTCTCCCAGACCCAGGGCCACTTGGGCTCACCCGGGCCTAGGTGCACGAGGCCTCATCCGGATCCTGGGACACTCGGTCTCACCCAGACCCAGGAACGTTTGGCCACTCCCAGACCCAGGGCCACTTGGGCTCACCCGGGCCTAGGTGCACGAGGCCTCACCCGGATCCTGGGACACATGGTCTCACCCGGATCCAGGGATGCTTGGCCTCTCCCAGACCCAGGGCCACTTGGGCTCACCCGGGCCTAGGTGCACGAGGCCTCACCCGGATCCAGGGACGCATGGTCTCACCCGGACCCAGGGATGCTTGGCCTCTCCCCGACCCAGGGCCACTTGGGCTCACCCGGGCCTAGGTGCACGAGGCCTCACCCGGATCCAGGGACGCACGGTCTCACCCGGACCCAGGAACGTTTGGCCACTCCCAGACCCAGGGCCACTTGGGCTCACCCGGGCCTAGGTGCATGAGGCCTCATCCGGATCCGGGGACACATGGTCTCACCCGGACCCAGGGGTGTGTGGCCTCTCCCAGACCCAGGGCCACTTGGGCTCACCCGGGCCTAGGTGCACGAGGCCTCATCCGGATCCAGGGACGCATGGTCTCACCCGGACCCAGGGGCGCTTGGCCTCCCCCAGACCCAGGGCCACTTGGGCTCACCCGGGCCTAGGTGCACGAGGCCTCACCCAGATCCAGGGACACATGGTCTCACCCGGACCCAGGGGCGCTTGGCCTCCCCCAGACCCAGGGCCACTTGGGCTCACCCGGGCCTAGGAGCACGAGGCCTCACCCAGATCCAGGGACACATGGTCTCACCCAGACCCAGGGGTGTGTGGGCTCTCCCAGACCCAGGGGCGCTTGGCCTCACCCGGGCATGGGATCCAGCGTCATCCGGGTCCAGGGGCACTTGGCCTCACCCGGACCCGGAGTCCGGCCTCACCTGGACCCAGGGGCATGTGGCCTCACCTAGACCCAGGGACGTGAGGCCTCACTTATACCCAGAGGCGTGTGACCACACCCGAGCCCAGAGGCGCGCAACCCCGCCCGCACCCGGGTCTCAGCGGGGCCCCGTCTTCCCGATCCCAATTCCTGCCGGTCAATCCCCCCTCAGCAATTCCCCTGGCCATCCTTCCAGAGCTCCAGTATGGCTGCTGCAGAACTCGTCGGGCGGCGGCTCGGCGAAGCTCCGGTGCACCCGGTGCATGGCGGTGGGTCAGTCTGGCGTCGCTGCGTCGGCCCTTGGGTCTGCATCGGTGGCCGGTCGCCGAGCATGCACACCTGGCCGCTTCCGGGGCGTTGAGATTCTTGACGGACTCAGAGGTCAGCAAGCGCGGAGTACCCACCCCATGTCTCATAGGGGTTCGTCTGTCCGTGCTTGGCTGCCAGTGGAGCCGTCCCCTCAGCCGGAGACCGCCGGGGGATCTGCGCCGAGCACATTCCAGGCCGCTGTTGTATCGCCTGAGCCTTAGTTCTTTTGTGTCGCCTGAGCCGTAGTTCTTAAAGTGTGGTCTTTGGGTCACCGGCATCAGCATCATCCCACATACCCCTCTTTTATTCTAGTTGTAGAGCATCTACTCAGCCAGCCCTATGGTGGTCTTGGATGGTGTCTGCTCTGCTCTCTTGTCATAGTCTCAAAGTTGTTGTGGTAGGCAACAATCAGGCTTCCGCCCTATGCCTCCATCTTGGTCCTCCTTTGTATAGTTAAGTCTTGATTGTTGTTGGTGTCACTGGGGGGGCTCTCTTTGTCTATAAAGGAAGAGTTGCTGTGCAGGAGACACGTTTATGGGCCGGGTCTTGGTGCAGCAAAGCTTTGGCGCTCACTGAATATTCCCGTTGAATGTGTCCCTTATGCACGTGGTTGAAATCTGGTGTCATCTCCCACAGACCACCAGATGCCCTCGTTTCTGGGTCTCCAATGGGGTGTAGATCAGCTACTGCCTTAGGCACTCAGCAAGGATTACAGCAAAAACTGTAGTTTCTTCCTCCTGTCTGAGTGGCCCTGGAGCAGTCCGACTAGAACAGCAGATCATCTGGTCCGCTGCCAGAGGGCAGGCCACCCACATGCATAAGCCGTTGCTTGGGGCGCAGGTGTGCCTGCAAGATTTGCGGGGCAGGTCTTCAAAACGTGCGGGGCGGGTCCCAGGGCGGGGCGGGGTCTCAGGGCGCCCACAGGCCATGGTGCGGCGAGCCAAGATGGCTGTGAGTCTGGTCCTTCTGCCTTCCACGTATCTAAGTCCCCTCGTTCCGCACTCCAGCGCAGCAAACACTGATTGCTGGGCGCACCTCCGCAAGAGTCCCGCCTCTCCCCGCAGGCATCTGGGTCTCCCGGGGTTCGCCAGAAGATGGGTTTCAGGGTGATGGAGAGCCAATCTCCCCTAGGTTTGGAACAAAAGCCCCTCTCCCCCGCCACCAGCCAGACCCACGCACCTCCACACCTCACCCCCTCCGATTTCGCTGGGTGCGAGGCAACAGAACAGCCCCTAACCTCCGCCGCCATCTTTTTCATACTTCCCAATCTGTACCTCTTAATCCCTTCATTTCAGTCAACTCTACTGAAGTCTAGCGCCACTGGGAGGTGCACGGAAAGGGCGCCCGGGCCTCCATCCAGTGCGCGGTGCGCACGTCCCGCGGAACCAGGCGCGCGAGGGTCGCGCGGCTGGGATGGGCGCTGGGCGGCCGCCGAGCTCCAGGCACCGCCATCGCCGCGTTCCGGACGTCGCCGCCACGGCGTCCCCCCAATTTATACTTCTTAATTTCTTGAATTCAGTCAACTCTACTGAAGTCTAGCGCCGCAGGGAGGTGCACGGAGAGGGCGCCCGGGCTTCCGTCCGGTGCGCGGTGCGCGCGTCCCGCGGAACCAGGCGCGCGAGGGTCGCGCGGCTGGGATGGGCGCTGGGCGGCCGCCGAGCTCCAGGCACCGCCATCGCCGCGTTCCGGACGTCGCCGCCGCGGCGTCCCCCCAATTTATACTTCTTAATCCCTTGAATTCAGTCAACTCTACTGAAGTCTAGCGCCGCCGGGAGGTGCACGGAGAGGGCGCCCGGGCCTCCGTCCGGTGTGCGGGGCGCGCGGGGGCTGGGCGGCGGGGACGGGTGCTGGGAGGCCGCCGGGCTCCGGGCGCCGCCGCTGCGGCGGCGTCCCCAGCGTCCCGGGCCGGGTGGCCTGCGGGGGCGGCGGAGTTGCGAAAGTGAGTGAGTTTCCCAGGGTTTCGCCCGGAATGGGGTTCAGTGCAATCGGAGCCGGTGCTCAGTGCACTCCAGAGCCTTTATCTCCTTCCTGCCAGTGAACTCCGGCCAGGTCATCAGCCGCCCCCTCCTCTCCGGTTCCATCCTCCCCGCAGGCGCGTGTGCTCGTGTCTCCGCCCGTTTCTCCATACCTCAGGCTTTTACGGCTTCCCCGACTGTCCCCGTGGCCTTCTCCTTCCCCCCAGCTGTGGGTATTTCAGTCCGCCAGCTCTCCTGTGGTTCTGGACAATGTCCGTTCTGACCTCTAGTTGTATTTTTGAAATTGTTGTGCCCGGCTGCAGGTTAGGTGTTTAACCTATGCCGCCATCTTGGTTTTTCAACACTCAATTATTAATAATTACTGACACCTCCACTTATGCTTGTCTGTGAAAAAAGAGATCCTGCTCTCCCATCAGCACTTTAGTCTAAATGTAGACATGTTAAACTTTCCTAAGTACCTTCTAGCATATTTGATGTCAGGCTGGGACATTTAACAAGGTTTTTCTAAAGACTGGGAATAATAGCAGATAAATAATCAGAGAGAGTAATGTGAAACCAGATCATTGTACTTTATAGTACAAGGCTTGCTTTTCAGAGCCTCATCTTATCCTTGGTTCTCATTGTTTCCACAAGGTGGTTACCATCTTAACAACCCACCATCCATGAACCCTCTGATATCTGCACCAAAGAGTGCTAGATTTGAAGAAAGACACGATATCTAAGACCTGCTTTCTAAGTTTCACATTTTTGTATTTTGACCAGATGCTTGATTATCTGGAATAGCCACTGTTTTCCAGGGGGACTCCATCCATGCTCTGTCCACAGGTGTGTGGCCTTTCCCTACAGCCATAATGTGACAATAATATTAGAAAAAAACACAATAGTATCAGCATTCATATGAAAAACACATATATGGATAAGGGGGAATTTTTGATATATATACTCTAATAGTTTTCTTTATATTGGTAATATACTTCTCTTGGCATGTTTATTCTTAAATTATTTATATTTTCTATCATAATTTATTTAATATTTATACTTTATTTTTTCATATCTCATTGGATTGATCAGAAATTCTAAAACAATATTTAAAATAAAATGATAGAAAAAGTTTTCTTTGTGTCATGATACCTAATTTTGTTCACAAAATTGAGATGCTATTTAAAGTGCTCCAGGAGAATGTTTTCTAGCTCAATATTGATATCAGGAACCCCATCAGATGGGAGGCAATAGAATGGAGATGTTCTCTGACTAGATCTTGTTGAACAGGTCTCCCAGCTCCTGATCATGGAGCTCTTTCCCACCAGGGGACACTGTATCCCTCTGATTTGTTTTCTAATAACTTATATTCAAATTTTACTTTTTGTTCCTTCTAAAGGTTTTTTTTAATTTTATTTTCATTATTAGATCCTCACATTTTCTCATAGTTTCTACTCTATGCTCCTCTTTAAGATCCTGCAAATCATCTTCAAATCTTCATTGCAAGTTCTTGCTTAATGGTTTCGTAGTTTTCCACAACTTGATTTTCAATTGAGCGTCTCTTGATCTCCTCAACTTGTCTATTCTGAATCTGATTTCCTTTGGTGCAAAGAGTTTCTGCTACCTTATGACTTTGGATTAATACTCAAAAAGCTTGTCAGATCCTCACATAGCTTTTCTCTTTCTCTGCTGCATTGCTTTCTGTAATGAGCATTTTTGTAACCCAGATAATTAAATCCAGTTTGCATATTCTCTGGGAGTTTATTAATTCGTATATGCTTCTGTAACTAAATCTCCAAACTAATGTTTTGTCAAAAGTTTAATTTGAATATTTGTTAGAAATAACACAAAACATGTAATTCACTTTTTGATTAACCAGTATCTCAAGTAATACAAAATTACAGAATAAAGAAAAAATAAAAGGAGATATTTAAGAAAAAATAAAATGATAGAAGGTATCTTTATTTTGTCTATTTTTTAAAAAATGGATATGTACTTTAAATATTCTTCAGTATTATTTTGCCTCATGTTTAAAATAGATGTTCTTTATCATGTTATTCTTATTATTTTCACATATATCCTTAACATATTTATTCTTTCTTTCTAATTTTACAGAATGTGTATTAAATGTTAAAGTTGTGCTCTTTTGGATAGCTTTTGGAAATTATTCTTGATCCATCTGGCAAATATTTATTAAACTTCTACTATGTGTCAGATACTATGCAAGGGTACTGGAGAGACAAAGATGAATAACATCACAGACTAGTCAGAAGAAGGAGAAGATGCCAACCATTACAATATTTTGTGACAAATGCTAAAAGACGTAGAGTGCAGTTGACCCTGGAGCATCTCAATTGATGCACCTGACAGATCATATCTGAGTTGTTGACAAAGCTAATATTCAGCTGGTACACACCAAAGCAGTTAAATAATTTAAAATACTGAAATAATTCCCTAGTAAATTACTATTGCCCTGCACACCCTGAGTTCTCCCTCACTGACCCAGCTATTCTCTGGGACCTCCACTCCCAGACCTCTGGAGAATTAATCAACTAAAGGGGTTAACACTTGGTACTGCCCAGCATCCATTGTACATTCTGATTGGTCTATTTCTGTGCCTTATTACTATACTAGAGGCCTGGTGCATGAAAATTCATGCACTCAGGGGGTCCCTAAGCCCAGCCTGTGCCCTCTTGCAGTCCAGGACCCCTTGGACATTCTTAGCTCCCGCCACCGCCGCTGAGCTCACAGCCATCAGTCAGCCTGGCTTGTGGCTGAGTGGAGCTCCCCTTGTTGGGAGTGCACTGACCACTAGGGGGCAGCTCCTGCGCTGAGCATCTTCCCCCTGATGGTGAGTGTGCGTCATAGTGACCATTCCGCCATTAGCATCAATTTGCATATTACCCTTTTATTATATAGGATTATTATATAGGATAAACACTGTGAATAGTACCCTTGGTTGTAGATGTACCAATATATGTCTCCTTTCAGCTCTTGGCATGACCAATGGGTTTGGAATAGCCAGAAACCCCTTCTCCTTTTCTCTAGCTAGAAGCAGCCTTATTTGCATATTCCAGTAGCCCATTCAAATATTTTCATTTTCTATGTATGCTATGAAAAAGTTGGGAAGCACATCCCTGGCCCATGTGGCTCAGTTGGTTGGAACATCATCCCATACAACATAAGGTGGGCAGGTTTGATTTCCGGTCAGTGCACATATCCAGGTTGCAGGTTCAATTCCCTGGTGCAGGAGGCAATCGATCAATGTTTCTCTCACACATCTCTCTCTCTCTCTCTCTATCTCTTTCTCCTTCTCATCAATAAAATAACACATACCCTTGAATGAGAATTTAAAAATAAGTAAATAAGAAAAGAATCTCAATAAATATATATATTTTTAAAGTTGGGAAGCACAGATTTGAACCATTGAGCTTTCCTAGAATCCATCCTTTGTGATGTTTTGCTCCCTTTAAGCTTTGCTAAATTATGATTGCTAGCATCATAACTCAAGTTTTTATACTTATATTCAGATATTATATTGGTCTATTATTTTCATGTTTTATTTTATCTTTATCAGGTTTTGGGATCAGGGCCATATTCATTTCATGGAATGAATTAAGAACAACTTAATGTTTTCTGTTTTCTTTCTTGAAGATTTGAAACTACTTATCATTAGGTTTAGGGACCCTGTGTGACAGTTTCTCAATTTATTCCACAGTTATTAATTTATTCTGATTTTTAACTTGTTGTATGCCTTTTTATATTTTTGTAGAGAAAACCATCCATTGCATTATATTTTAACATTTTATTAGCATACAATTGTGTATAGCATATCCTTACAATTAAAAATATTGTTTATTCTGGTTGCTATATCCCCTTTCTCATTTCTAATTTTATGTCTATTTTTCTTACATAGGTTTGCCAAAGGTTTATCTAATTTATTAGCTCTTTAAAACAGCCAGCCCTTGAATTTATTTATTGATTCCACTGTTTTTATATCCTCTGATTTTTGTTTTTATCTTTATTGTTTCCTTTCTCCCATTTTCCTGTGCACAATTTTGCTGTTTTTCTTAAATGTTAAGCTCAATGTTTAGTTTAGTTTATTGGCCTCAAATTTTAATAGTGAAAGATAAAGACAATGCCACTGTACGTGTGTTAAAAGCCCCTCTCTCTGAGCTAGATAGATGTTCGAGAAACGGCAAATGGGGGCTGCTTGGAGCCCAAAATCAGAAAGAAGAGTATGGCAATGAATGTTTTTCTCAAAAATAAGCCCTAAACATCAACATTTCCCCAAAAGCGTTTCTCCACAGTGGGGCAGTAGGGAGTAAGAAGTGTTGCATCTAGCTTTTCAGAGAGGAAAACATTCTGTTGTGCTCTGAAATCTGTGCATATTTTATGCTGGGAGCCCTCCACACAGCCTGTCTGCTGTTGGTGCAGAGGCCTTGCTTTTCACTGTTGTTCCCCAGTGTGTGCTTTTCCTGAATCTTGGTTTTCGTCTTACTTGCCATAGTTAGGAAGTTCAGCTCTCTAGACTGCTGTTTTAGCCAAGTTTAAACTGTCTGACTTGGTTGAGCTCAAGTTGGAATGTGGCTGCTGCAACTATCACCACCACTCCCTCCTCTTATCTGACTCAAGGGTTTTTGCATTAGAGGCTAAAGGCACAGAAAGGCTGTCTCATGGTCCCAGGAGGGTTTGAGGAGATGGCTTACATGCTTAAATTGTTTTAGAGATATTTATGGAGGAGGAAGAGGAGGAGGAAGAAAAAGAGGGAGGAGGAGAAGGAGGGGAAGGAAGAGGAGGAGGAGGAAGAAAAAGTAGGAGGAAAATAAGAATACTAGTAAGTATAAGAAGAAAGAGAAGGAGAAGGAGAATAAGAAGAGTAAAAAATGGGAGTAGGCTACAAAGTTATTCTCAGCCAAAAGAGGAAGCAGGTTCAGGGAAGGCCCATGCTTTCCTTCCCAGAGCCCAGGGATCCTGCCTCTGAATATCCCCCTTCAAAAACCTGTTTCTTCCACACTAACTCTTGTTATGAATCAGTAGGGAGTAGCAGTTGCAACCCAAAGTGTATGTACAATAGGAGGTGCCCAATGCCTACAAATCCCCTATAAAAATTTGACATTTACCACTTACCCCTTTGCTCCCTATGCCTCACCCACAGGCTCCCTCTTTTCTATCATTCAATGTGCCAAACACTTTCTACCTCCTTGCCTTTGTACATTCTGGTCCCTCTGCTTGGAATACACTTCTGGTTCTTCTCATGGTTGGCTCTTTGCCATCATTTAGGTCTCAGCTCAAACCATTGTCACTTATTTAGAGAGGCCTTTATAAAACACTGACCACCCCACCCCTAAACTACTCTTCTCCCATTTTCTTGCTTTATTTTCTTCATACAAAATCTTGTTTGCTTGCTTGTCTGTCTCCAGCTGATAGTAAGTAAGCTCCTCTATGCAGGGATCTTACTGCTTTGTTCAATACTGTATGCCCAAGTGCCAATAACCATTATTTAGCATATAGTCAATACACTCAACAGATCTGTTTCAAAGAAATGAATAAACCAATGTGCCTAGCATTATGCTAGATGCTAGTGGTATAAACCTAAAAGGAACTTATAACTCAGTGGGAGAGAAAGATACTTAAATGATTGATTATTTAGTAATAGGAGGCATATGTTCTGTACCATCATAGGCCATGACTCTGCATTCAGAAAGGCCTGGTTTTAAATCCTGGCTCTACCATTTACTAGATACATGACTTTGACCATTTGTCCAACCTATCCGTGGCTCAGTTTTCTCATTTGTAAAATGAGGATAATAATAATAACAAAATAATAATAATTAACCCATAGATTGCTATAAATATTATATGAGGTAACATGCAAAGGTCAATACAGTGTTCAATAAATGGTAGTTATTATTATTGAAGCCCTAGAGTAGAGTATATAGAGTATGCTGTGATTCTAATTTTTATTGTTATTATTGCTTTTGCCGAATTTTGGCTCTGATTGCTCTAATGGAGAGCAATCCAGATCCAAAAGGAGTGGCAATGATGTTTATTAATAGCAACCCCACTTAGAATAGCTCAGGCCTGGCTAATAGAGTTGAGAAGTGCTTCTCTGAGAGGGAGTAATGACTCCTACTTTCCATTCCATCTTAAAAGGCCAGGGCAGTATAGGGAAATTAATTCAGGTTTTTAAAATGCTGATAAATGCAGAAACACTTACTGCTAATATTTTAATCAGGTGTCAAGATAGAATTGATTAAAAGAGGGTTCAGGAGCTTCTAGCTAATGCAATCCGTATTCCTTAACCATTCTAATTTAAAACATCATTTAAATTTTTTGTTTATTTGAGCTCAGTAAATGCCATATTGCTAATGCTTTAAGGAAAGAAAAGTACTATTTTGTACAGTATCATTTTGTGTTAAATTAAGATAAATGTATTTTTAATGCATTTGGTATCCTTTTGGCTCTCTGTAACTAAACATGTACTTGAAAGCAATCAGTGTCAGAGCTGAAAGGGATTGTAGGGATTATTCAGGTGAACCTTTCATTTTGTAGAGGAATAACTGAGGCCTACCATCTTGGTTGAGAACATTAGGCTTGAAGAAAGGAATGTTTTAGAAAGTTTAGTCTGGTAGCACATCAGAAAACCTTCCATTGGTCTGCTATCAGCTGAGCCTCCACTCTTCTGTTCTGGGCCAACTCCTCACATTTCCATTAATTCTGCAAAATCATTGTGTGCCACACACTCTGCTACGTGCTGGGTATGAGCAGTATACACACATGGTCCCAGTTGTTGTTCAGCAGGTAGTCTAGGAGAAAGACAAACACAAAGACAACCAATAGGGGAAGTACAGGATATTGGGGTGCACCTAGTAAGCTTACCTAATCCAGACTGAAGAGGGAAGGGAAATAAGAGAGGACTGTCATCAAAAGCTTCCAGGAAGAAATCTTGTCATTCCATCTAAACTAGGGAGCTGAAGTCAGAGTTGAAGTCACACTAGCCATGTGAGTAGGGGGTGGAGAGGAGCTATGTGTTATTGACAGAGAGAATACGATGTTAGGCAATGAAAGAGAACATGGTGTGGCCATAACAAGGAATGAAGTATTGGTACATACTACCACATGGAGGAACCTTGAAGACATTATGTTAAGTTAAAAATATCAGACACAAAAGGTCACATATTGTATGATTCCACTTATATGAAGAGTTTAGAATAGATAAATCTATGGAAACAGAAAGTAGATTGATTAGTGGTTACCTACAGTGGGGACAGAGAGAGAGGGGCTTGGGGGGTGATGGTTAAAGGATGTAGAGCTTCTTTGGGGAGTTATGAAAATGTTCTCAAATTTAGTGTGGTGATGGATGCACAATTTTGTGAATTTACCAGAAACCATTGACTTGTACACTTAAAAAAAGATAGAATGTGCCTGGTCAGTATTGCTTAGTGATTATAGCACTGGCCCATGCACCAAAGGGTTCAAGGTTAGATTTCCAGTCAAAGAAAAGTATCTGGGTTGCAGGTTGGTTCCCAGTTCCTGCTGGGCCGCATATGGGGGGCAACCAATAGATGTGTCTCTCTCACATCGATGTTTCTCTCTCTCTCTCCCCGCCCCCTACCCTCTCTCCAACTCTCTCTAAAAATAAATGGAAAATATAATCTCAGGTGAATATTAACCAAAAAAAGGAAGAAAGAAAAGAAAAAAAGATAGAATGTGTTGTTCTATAGAAGCTAGAAGACATATGATGTGGTTATCAGATAGACAGAGAAGGGAAGGAGCGGCAAGAGACAAGATAAAAAAGATTATATTACCACTACAAGCTAAGATTTATAGAGCAACTTTTGAATACTATGTATATATATTTTAAAATATTTATTGACTTTAAAGAGAAGCATTTATTTGTCATTCCACTTATTTATGCAGTCATTTGGTTGCTTCTTATATGTACCCTGACCAGGGATTGAACCCACAACCTTGGCATATCAGGATGATGCTCTAACTAACTGATTTACTGGGTCAGGGCAAATACTATGTACATATTAACAAAATATTTAAAACAACCCTAGGAGGTAAGTACTGCCATAAATTACCCCCACTTTTCAGATAAGAAAACTAAAACAAAGGGTGGTTAACTTGCTCAAATTTACACAACTACTAAAAGTGGTAAAGCTTGGATTTGAACCCAGAAAGTCTTGTTCCTCAGTCTAACCATTACAATTTACTGTGAAAGCAAGATTTGATCTTAAAGGATCTTGGAAACCATGTTTAAAAGTTTTATTTATTTATTTTTATCCAGGTCCTTCTGAAGTGTTTTAAGCACAGGTGATAAGATTAGATCTGTGTTGGAAAGAATGATTGCATTCTTATTGCCATATGACGAAATGTATTTGGGGCAGGGAGTGGCAAGATCAGAGGCAGTGGGTTCTATAAGGAATTGGTCAGAACTTGGGGGTTTGAAATAAGAATGGCAGTACCAATGTGGGGGGGGATATGGGAATACTTAGGAGAATTAATTGACAGGACTTGATGATTGAATGTGGAGGTAGGGAGGGAGGGAGGGAGAGAGAGAGAGAGAGAGAGAGAGAGAGAGAGAGAGAGAGAGAGGAGTTGAAGTAGACTCCCACAAGTTTCACTTGGGCAGCTGATTTGATGATGATGCTATTTTCTGAGATCATGGAAAGAGGATGAATTTCTATTTGGGAATATTGATTAAAAGTTCAAGTTTAAATGTTGAGTAGGAAATTGGATATTAAGGTCTAAAAACCAAGAGGACAGACCACACTATAAATACAGATTTGGGAAATTATAATCCTACTAGAGGCCCGGTGCACTGATTTGTGCACCAGTGGGGTCCTTCAGCCTGGCCTGTGGGGATAGGGCTGAAACCGGCTCTCCAACTTCCCACAAGGGGTCCTGGATTGTGAGAGGGTGGTTCTTGGGTGACACACCCCGGAATCAGGCTCCCTCCTCTCTTCTTCCAATATTATGTCACTTTCTGTCTGGCTTCTTTCATCTCACTTTACCCTAAGTTTGGCAGTAACTGGTGACTTTTGGGCATTTAGCTGCAAAATACAATTATTTAGCAAACAGGATTTACTTAGCCTGGAATCTAGTCAGCCTAGGGCAGGACTCTGCTCAATGTCAGGCTCCCACCCAGGCCCTTACACCCAAGTGGAGTCCTGTGGCAGTGGGAACTTCCTTCTTCCCCCCTGAGCTGCTCTTTCACCTCCTTTCCTCCCCGGAGGTTGCCCACTGGCTGCTCTCTGATTCTGGGTCCATCACCCAAGAACCACAGCTGCCAAGTCACCACAGCTCAGCAGCTCCTGCATTGAGAGTCTGCCACTAGTCGAATGGTCGGCCGGTCACTTAGGCTTTTATATATATAGATAGATGGTATGTGAAGCCATGAGAGTAGGTGAGAGTGCTCAATATGATGCATTAAGTTAGAAGAGAAGAGAGCCTAGAACACAGCCTCAATATATAACACTATTTAAGGATTTACAGATATGAGGAGATTGAGCTGTAGGAGCCAGAGAGATAGGCCCATATCCAGGAGGCTATGGTATTGTAGAAGCCAAATGAACAGATTGCTTCAAGAATGAAAGAAGGTCAGCTGTGTCAGATACATCTGAGAGATAATGACAGAAAAGTGCCCATTGGGTTTTTCAATAAGGAGTCCATTGGTGAGTGCAATTTCAGTAGAGTGTGGGGAGAGAAAGACTGATTATGATCATTGAGAGAGTGATTCTTAAGAAGCTTGCTTTTTTCCTTCTTTCATAGATCTCACTAGCTTATTTTTCTACTTGAGTTCCTCTCTGGCTAGGCCACTCTCTCCAGACCTTTATACCACCCTAATTTTGGTAGCTCCTATTGGACACTCAGGCTCCTTTACCTTTAAAGCTCCATTTTGCTTTAAGGCTTTTATTGGTCATAATTAAGTAGAAATAGGCAGAAGATTTTTTAAAAACCCAAATGTGGGCAAGTGAGTTAAGGCTTTTAAAAATCTGATAATTTTCTTATAATTGTTATATCCTAGACCAGTATTTTCTAAAATATTTTCTGCAGATATTATGTGATAAAAAGGTTCACTAATCAATGACGTTTATTGACTATCTGACATTTGATAGGCTTTTATATGCTAATACACATTGTGAATTTGAGTGCATTGTGTGTAAATTAATCATGCAGTATTTCTCAAACTAATTTGATCATAGAACCTTTTTGCTGAGAAGCATTTGTAAGAATAATTTTCCATACAAGACACTTTTGGAAAATCTACCTGTGTTTATAATTTGAATACACTTTTCAGATGGTTCCAGAAGTTTTAAAACCCTCTCACTATTACTCTTTCACTCCTGAGGGTGGAGCTCATACTCCTTCCTCACTCCTCAAAGTCTACATCCTTTTACTCTTCCTACCACCCACATAAAGCCAGGTATGAAGGTGCACACAGGATTAGAGAGACTGGAGGATGGAATCCCAACCAAGAAGCCATTGCAGATGTCTGGCGCTTTATTTATTCATCCATCCATTCATTTAGAGATTTAATGAGTGCCTACTGTGTGACAGAAACAGTGCATAGTTCTGGGGATATAGCAATGAATTTAGCAGCACCCCCACACAATCTTAAAACAAAAACTGCTCTCATGCAGCTTACATTCAGTAGTGGTGACAGACAGTAAACAAGTGAACAAAAATATAGAGAGTGATTTTAGGCATGATGGGATTAAACTACACTAAGTAAGACAAAGGAAATAAGAATGCATTAGCTAAGCCTCAGAAGTGGACTTAAGGAATAGGAAGAGAAATTTCAGTTTTGCAAAACTGAATAAATAAAGAACCACATCCTGAATTTGGCATAACCTGTCCCTTTTTTCCTTATACTTTTTTTTCCCCTCAGAAAAGCCTTGGGCAGCTGTTTCCCTGCCTACTTATAAAAGCAATTGGATTTATTCATGTTTATTGCCTGGATAAGGATGTCAGGGAAAGAACTTTTTGAAGGGCATTAGAGAGGTCATTTTAGACCCCTAACTTGACACAAGTTGAATAATAATTTGTCCTGTGCTTTTTATTTTTCAAAATGCTTTTTCATCCAGGGTATGATTTATTGCCTCCATTATATAGAAAAAGAAATTTAGGCTCAGATACTGACTTGCTATAGATTGTATAGTTGTTCAATGTTTGGCTGGAACTTGAAATCAAGTCTTTAGCTGGCAGAACATCCACAAATTGGTTACATTATTGCCAGTTTTTCTGTTCTCATGCTCATGGACTTATCTTCATTATTCTTGTGGGGTGTGGGAGGGGAGAGCAGAGATGAGGAGGTTGAGGTAATGAATAACCCTCCTTAGTGAAAAAAAAAAGGACTCTGTTAATGTTTTTGGATTTAATGAAAGACTTTTCAGGGCAAGGGCCAAGTAGTGATTAGATCTTTTTCCTTCCAAGTAATCCCCATTCAGGGTTGCATAAATTGGAATCCTGAGCAGAGGAACTATGAAGCAACAAACCCTTTAGTCTCTCTCTCAACTAGTCATATCCTTTGAATGAGAAAATTTGGATGGAGTTTATGTGAAGGTTTGAGTTTTTAGCTCAAAGGCAGAGGTAGTGAACCTAAAGAAGGCTCAAAGGAAATAATAAAAGGATTGGAGAATTTAACTTGAATTTAAAAAGATTGAAGGGATTGGAGTTGTCTCAGTTGAGAACTGTCTACCCCACCCATCATCTCTTGTCACTTCTTGCTTTGTGCTACGTGCTTCAGTGATATCGAAATGCTTATAACATTTCACACTCCTCCACACCTTATTATGGCATTTTACACCATTATGCCTGTGTATCATGCTGTCCAATCTGAGTCGGCACTTACTGAGCTCTCACTTGGTACCTACCACCATGCTAAATATTTTAGATGTAGTAGTTCTTTAATCCTAATGGAAACCTTCTGAGGTGTATACTGTTACCTTTATTTTACATACAAATGAAGGAGGCTCAGAGAAGTATGTTAACTTATTCAAAGACACACAGCTAGTAAGAGGAACCAGGATTTGAACTCAGATATTTTTCATCCCAAGGTCTGATTTCTTATGTTAGTTTCAGTCCCCTGAGAAGACACAAGGATTTCATTGCAGAAGACACAGGTATGAGAGAAATTGGGGAGGTTGCTGGAGAAGACTGAGAGAGCCATCAGACTGAGATGTAAATCTGACCTCTGGTGAAGAAAAAGGGGAAATGTTTAGGTGGGAACATCCAAGATTGCCATGCAGTCAAAGAAAGTTTCAATAAGACCTTCACTAAGTCCATGAGCCAAAGTCTTCTGTTAGTAGAGTCCTACATCTTTTCCTATAACAGGCCTTCCTTGGTGACCCTAATGTGCTTACTTTCTTGGCTAGAAGCAGTTTTGTGCACACTCAGTGATGAATTCCAAACACAGCACCTTGGGCCTTTGCTTATGCTCCTTGTAGTTCAGTGGTTCTCAACTAGGACAATTTTTGTCCTTCCAGGGGACATTTGGCATCATCTAGAGACATTTTTGATTGTCACAAGTCATGGGAGGGTATTCCTGACAATCTAATAAGTAGATGCTAGAAATGCTGCTCAACTCTTACAATGCAGAGGATAGCCCCCACAACACAGAATGATCTGGTCCAAAATACTAATAATGCTGAGGTTGAGAAATGCTGTTGTAATTGGAGGTCTGCAAGGTACATTGTTATGGCTGTTGCTGTTCTCCACCTCTCTATCACATAGCTTCTACTAATACATTTTCTTTGCTGTTTCCCTGACACTCGGTCCATTAGGTACCCTTCCTCTCTTGCTCTCACAGCACTCTGCATACACCCATCATGGTACTTACTAAACTGCATTATCTATATATATAAAAGCCTAAGTGACCATTACGACCAGTCAACTGAACGACCAGATGACTGGTTGCTACGACATGCACTGACCAGCAGGGGGAAGACACTCAATGCAGGGGCTGCCCCCTCGTGGCCAGTGTACTCCCACAGCCAACCTCCTGTGGTCCTTCCCCACAACCAGCTGGCCCCAATTGGGACTGGGTGAGATGTCCCTGATTGGCCCCAATTGCTGGCCAGGCCGAGGGACCCCACCCATGTACAAATTTGTGCACTGGGCCTCTAGTTACTTCATGTTTACTTAGCTGTCTTCCTCTATGAATTGTGAGAACCTCGAAGGCAGGAGCTCTGTCTTCCTTTTCTTTGATTTCCTTGCACCCAGTCTAGGGTGCTATACTTAGTAAAAGTTTATTAAAAAAATGATAATGAGAGAAAGCTCTGAAGCAGTTTAATAGTACATGTTTAGTGTATGACAGGTTGTCACATAGCTCCTTTTTAGGACCTATCTACCCTAGTGGCTCCCATCATTTCCTGCTTGGTTGTCTCCAGTATAGAAAATTGCCTTCTGAACATTTTTACTTGACTGTCCTACAGTAGATCAAACTTAATATGTCAGTAATAAAATGTATGGTCCTCTCCCAACCTGATTTTCTCTTTATGTTCCCTTTATCTATGAATGGACCCATTATTTATCCAGTTATTGAAACTAAAGTCTTGGTAGTCATACCTCTTTCCTCATCCCCACAACACCCCATACATCACTAAATCCTAAAATTTTGAGTTTTCTTAATATCTCTCAAATCTTCCTCCTTTACTCAATTTCCACTGCCATTGCCTTAACAGTGGCTCTCATCACTTCTATTCTGGATTATTGCACAGTCTCCTAATTCATCACCCTGCTTCTAGTCTTGCCACACAGTCCCTTCAAATTTGCATTCTGCACTGCTGCCAGAGTGATAGTTTTAGCACACATCCAAGCATGTTATCCTCTTGCTTGAAATCCTTCAAGGACTTCTTGTGATCTTCAGTATAAAGTCCAATGTCTTATCACAGAGTGCATGACTTTCATGACCTGGACCCCTGCCTGGCTTTCCAACCTCACCACTTATTACTTCCTCACACATACAGTTGACTCTAAGTGTTTCTCAACTCTGGACAATTTTGTCCTCCAGGGAACATCTGACAATTCCTAGAGACATTTTTGGTTGTCACAACTCAGAGAAATGAGGTGCTACTAGCATCTAGTAAGTAGAATTCAGAGAAATTGTTGCTAAACATTCTGCAATGCACAGGATGTCTGTCTCGCACAAAAAAATAATTATTCAGCCCAAAATGTCAATAGTAATTGTGTCAACTACCTATAGTTCCTGGGATTCCTTTCTCTCCCTTTTTCATTTGGCTACCTCCCACTTGCCCTTAACAAAACTTGATTTAATTTTCACCTCTTCTGGGAAGCCTATTCTTTCCTCCCAGTCTAAATCAGATGTCCCTCCTTTGTGCTCACATGGCCCTCTTTGCCTCCCCTCTTATAGCACTTATTAGATAGCATTGCAATTACTGTATTTTATTGTCTGTTCCCTGGAGAGACTGAAATCCTTGACAGCAGGAAACACAGTTTATTCACATTTGTATCCCCTGTACTTGGCATACAGTACATGTTTCAATATTGTTTGAATATTAATGAATGACTACATGATCCAAACAAATGACTGCTCAGATCCAAAAAAGAATTCTAAAGATGCCTAAAACCTTTACTGTCATTTTGGCCAGTAAATTGATTAGACATTGATCTTCAAAGAATCCCTTGTTTTTGCCATCAATATTTTATTGGTTACCTACTATGTGCCAGACACTGTGCTAGACACTGAGGACCCAGCATTGAATAAGACACACATTTGTAAATTGTCTCAAAGAACTTACAAATCCAGCAGACATCTAATTAAGCAGACAACTTTGGGGAACTCTGTTAAGGGTCTAGAAATAAAATGTATTAAAAAGTTAGAATGCTTCTTATTCTAGTTTGATTTGCTTGCAGTAAATTGGCCACCTTGCAAATCCTACGTATAACAGGCATGTCTTTCCCTTGAGAAATGCATACAGTATAAATGCAGCTAAACATGCTCTATTTTGGGCCCCAACTCTCTAGTCATAGGAAGGACTCTATCTGCAAGAAAAAAAGAAGTTTACTGATCTGAATAGGCTGCAAAGTAAGTAAAGACCACCCACTTCCTTAATTGACTTTGTATAAAGAAAATGAAAGCTCATTACCCATCTTGTCAGTTGCCTCACATCTCTGGAGCTTGGGCAGCAATTGAATAATGAAAAGCTCACTAGTGCAGAAACAGTTAACATTAACTTTGGCACTGTGTGCCAAGGGAGGTTTGGGACTGTTACCTGTTTCCCATAAGTCTCTCAAACTCAAATACAACATTAAGATATCCAAATGCAAAGGGGTAAATCTCTAAAGTTTTTAAAATCCTCATCTAAGGATATGTTTATGGATTTTAGAGAGAGAGAGAAAGAGACAGACAAAGAGAGAAACATTGATCGGTGGACTCCCATACACACCCCAACTGGAGATGGAACTCACAACCTAGGTATGTGCCCAGACCAGGAATCAAACCTGAAATCTTTTGGTGTATAGGACAATGCTCCAACCAATTGAGGAATCTGGCCAGGGCAACTTTTAAAAAATATATAAATATATATATTTCTTTTAATTTTTAGAGAGAGGAGGAAGAGAGAGAGGGGCGGGAGGGGGGAGAGAAACATCTATCAGCAACCTGAGCATGCGCCCTGACCAGGAATAAAACCAGCAACCTTTTGGTTCATGGGATCACTCCCAGTCGAATAAGCCATACCTGCCAGAGTCAGGGTAACATTTTAAAAGTGGGTCTAATGATATTCATTTGACTGATTTGAGTAGCTTTGGGCTGAACTAATGCTAGAAACAGACTTATTTTGACTTCATTTTGGAAAAATTCTATGAGAAAGGTGAAGTGTTAAACTCCAGAATGACAGGGACAATATTCTACAGATGTCCAGATAAATGTTCAACCTAGATAACCTTGGTAGTTATTATGAAATCTTTGGGCAGCAGAGGAAACTCTTATTTTATTCACTCATGCATCTTAACAAATATTTATGGAGCATCTACTATATACCAGACATCATTGTGGGTGGAGGCAGCAGTGGTGGGAGGCCGATGTAAACAGCAG
Source organism: Eptesicus fuscus (assembly GCF_027574615.1). NCBI lineage: Eukaryota > Metazoa > Chordata > Mammalia > Chiroptera > Vespertilionidae > Eptesicus > Eptesicus fuscus. Next base: position 109,330,139 of record NC_072473.1, read on the forward strand.
CAGTGGTGGGAGGCAGATGTAAACCCCCAACCTAATTGAGATTATATACTATTGGGTTAATATTTGACAAACAAAGGTGAGCTGCTCTGCATGTGTGAAAGAATGACCACTGGACTTATGGTCAAACTTCCTGTCACCCTGTTCACCCTCCATTCACAGAAAGGTCTGGAAAATAGAGATGTTGGGCTCCTTTGCAGATTCAGTAAATTTGGGAGAACTATATTGGATGGATATATCAAATCACTGGTGAAATCATCTTGACCCATAGTTGCAATTTGAGTTTCTCCCTAAATACCTACCTTGCCTTTCAGGACTTGAAGGCTGTAAATGGAATCATTCTCAGGATCCATAATTAAGCTCCTCTGCATGTTCAAATCTTGAGTATGCCCCTTGGGCATTTGGAGAGCATTTAGCACAATCAGCAGCCTCTGCAACAGAAGCCAAAGTGGCAGCCAGAGTGCATTCCATAAAAGCAGCTCTCTTCCTAGAGCCCATAATTAGAACGTGTTAACTACATCCTCTTTGCATCTGGTACACAGCAATTCAAGGGTGACAGGCAGAATGGAAATAGGACCCTTAGAAATGTCCTGCTATCTGTAAAGGTAAGAAGTTGGTCTTTATTCTCACTTGTCCACTGAAAGTCAAGTTTTTTTCCTGCCTGAGATTAGACACTTATGAAAGCCATGCTATTCTCAGAGTGAGGCATTTTATGTAAAACCAGTTTCTGGCACATTATAAGAGTTCAAAAAATGACAGCTATCATCTTCATCACCATCATCATTATCATATTAACACTTCACTGTCTTACAGAGAATGAAGCACTAGAGAAGAAAACACAGACTGAGAGGAGTTCAAGTCTGTGATCTGGTTTTGTCACTAGTCATGTGTCTTTGAGAGGCTCAGTGTTAAGACTGGGATGAGTCCTATGGTGCAATAAAAAGTAGAGTCTTTGGTAGTAGGGAATAGAGAGGAAGGAACAAGTGGAAGTAATCATAAATGGAGCAGATTAGGGGTAAAGAAGAAATAATCCAGTTACGTAGTGTTACTGGATATTCAGGTCTGCCCTTCACCCTGCTCTGTGGCATGGGAGGCTGACTCAAATAAACTGCATTAGTGGGATCCCTTGATTCTTGACTTCTAATTGTGTTTGGCACCAATTGGAGATTGAAGGTTGAGAGGAGAGTGAAGTAGGAATATTGATTTCTTAGGCTCTCTCTTGACGAGTGGAGTGCTGAAAATGACTGCTTCCCTCTCTAAAGTCCTCTAGCTCTTATAAAACCAAAGTCTTTATACTGTTCTTTGATCCTTGGCCTTTCAGTCCTAAGTGGATAATGGTTCCCTGCTGTTACTATCTGAAGGTTACTATACCATCTCTTATAAGTTTCCTACACTCTACCCATACCTTTGTAAATAGCCCCTTTGTGAAATTCCTCACAAATTACTCAATTACCTTAACTTATAAACCTGGGTGATTCTTGTACTGTATGCCAAGCCTGGAGCAATGTCAGCATCATGGTGGCATAAGACATCTCTCCTTTTTGTCCCTCAAGCCCCTAGTACAGTGTTTGGCACAGGTAGGTACCCAGTAAAGATTAGTTAAATAAATAAATTAATGAACTTGGGTGAGGATAGCTAAAGGAAATAGGTAATTCGAGTATAATTCTGGTCATCAGGAGTTCAAGGAAATCCAATCTGATAAGTGAAGCAGCCTTAAAACAGGTGGGTGGGATTAAGGGAGAGCAGGATGCAACTCTCAGAAGAAGGCTGGAAGGAAATGAGCAAGGATAGTATCTAAGACCCTGGTCACTGAGGTTCATGGCAAGGCCAAAATATGTATATTTAAGGGCAAACAAAGCAACAATGCAGAGTTAGATTTAATTATTGGGATTTTTTTTTTTGGGGGGGGGGTTTGAGAGTGTCCTGACTGAATAACATAAGGTCTGGCTGGGAACTACTGAGCAGGAGTGAAGGAGTCTAATTCACTAGACTGACATAGTTTGAGGACTCTTAACTATTAATTCATGAAAGGTATTCATTGAGCTTCTTTTTCTGATTTTGACACTCACCAAACAATCTTCAGGACTTTACTCAATTTCTATTATCTTTCTTCTTGGGGAGAATGTACAAAATAGGCAATAGTTCTACTTTTCAGTATAAAATAACGAGTGACTGTGTGTGTGGGGGTTAAGAACAGGGCCACTAGAATCAGTCAAACTTAAAAAAATATATATTTTTATTGATTTCAGAGAGGAAGGGAGAGAGAAAGAGAGAGAGAGAGAGAGAGAGAGAGAGAGAGAGAGAGAGAGAGAGAGATGATGATGAGAGAGAATCATTGATTGGCTGCCTCCTGCACGCCCCCTACTGGGGATCGAGCCCATAACCTGGGCATGTGCCCTGACTGGGAATCAAACTATGACCACCGAACTACACCCGCCAGGCTAGAATCAGTTAGACTTTTATAAAAATCCAAACTTGACCAGCTTGGGAAAGTCATAAACTTCCTGAGTCTCTGTTTATTTACTTTAAAAATGAAGGTGGAGCCCTAACCAGTTTGGCTCAGTGGATAGAGCGTGGGCCTGTGGACTGAAGGGTCCCAGGTTCTATTCTGGTTAAGGGTATGTACCTTGGTTAGAGGGCACATCCCCAGTAGGGGGTGTGCAGGAGGCAGCTGATCAATGTTGCTAACTCTCTATCCCTCTCCCTTCCTTTTTATAAAAAATCAATAAAATATATTTTTAAAAAGGAAGGTGGAGATAATACTTTCCTTATAGTATTTCTATGAGTGTTAAATTAGATAATTCATGTAAAGCATAAGAACCTTTCTTGGCATAAGTAAATACAAAATAAATAGATTTTAGCTTATATCTACATGAGTATTTATCTTTCTGGTATTATCATAGGTCAATCCCTTGGGTCTGATTAGCCCTAGAGCAACACATAAAATTATGTTTTTGAACCTGCAAGAATGAGGAGACCCATGACCTGTGGCCACATCTTTATGATGCTGCCACAGCCCTTAATATATTTCTATGCCAATCACTTGCATTGGCTAGAGAACAGTTATCTGTCCTCTGGGTTTCCCCAGCTTTTGGTTCATGCCTCTTTAGTGCTTATCACTTTTTAAATTTCTGTTTCCCCTACCTGACAGTGAGCTATATGAGGGCAGGGTTAAACACCTGAATAGGGGCTCAGAAGTATTTGCTGAAAGTTTTTAAAAATAAAATTTCATTTGTACACATCCTTCTAGAACCTCAGCCTCTTCTGAAAAAATAAGTAGGGCACTTCATTCAGGACATTCGGGCACCTGATTTTCTCCTCTTATTCCAATCCCTGTTCCTCCCATTCCCAGACACCTGCCCCTTGCTCTGAACAAGTGTTGGAAAGCAAATATGGCAGAAATAAATACCATTCAAGCAGTGCCTACATGGCAGGGAGCCTATAAAAGGAAAAGGTCCCTCTAAACTGGAGATCTGTTTATTTTGCAATTAACAAAAGGTCAGGAGGCCTGGCATAGAATCCAAGTGTTACTCTGCTGTGTAAGCAAGAATTGTGGGGGTTGGAAAGTTATTGCTGGGGATTTGGAATTTTTATGAATTCTAGGAAGCCAAAGATTTCTGGGTAATATGTGAACCACCGCAAAATATTCTGCCATCCTTTGACCCAAAGTTAGCTCATTTTTGGTGATATAACAAGGTCAATAGGTCATGGGAGCTCCAGTGGGTTACCTTAAAATGACCCCTTTTGAGGATGTAACAGATTATTAATCAGGAGCCATATCAAGGAGCTATGGCTAGGAAGGAGCAAGCTTTCAACCTTTGATTTAGGAGCTGGGAATTTACAGTTCTCTTTCTTTCATGGGACCTTTAATTGGCTTGACATATCTTTAACAGGAATATTTGTTTAACTATTGCTCTTTTCACCACAGGGGATTATGGGATATCATGCATTCAAAAAATGTATTGAGCACCTACTATGTACCAGGTGCTGAGCTAGGGTGATAGAGACACACAAAAGAATAACACCTTGTCCTCAAAGCATTTGAAGTCCATCAGGGACACAGACATGCAATAAGTTGTTATGAGTGACATGATGAAATATGTACTAGAGCATTGTGAGACCTAAAGGAAAGAGTGGCCCACTGTAGACAGGGAAGGAGTGGGGGACAGGAGACACTTCATATAAGAGATAGTGTATTTCAATTGAATAAAAAGCATCCTTTAAATAAGAAAAGTGCCTCCCAAAGGTTAACTCCCACCTGTTTTGGCCACAGCTAATTGATCCTGCATTTACTTTAGTTCTCTTCTATTGACTTATATATATTTATATTTTGAAAATTGGTTTTGAAGTCTTAATTGTAATATTGTGCATCTCAAACTTCTTGTCTCTGCCTTTTATACTGAAATACATTTGCTCTTCTATCCCTCAGTTAATGCATATATTTGATTGCTTACTTAACAATGGAACATTTCTGTACTACATGTCATCTCAGACTGGAAACTTCTTAGAAGGGGAATCCCTTTGTTATTATAAGCTTCCTGCTTTGTAAACTATTTTATTTTATTGATTTTTGAGAGGGAGGGAGAGAGAGAGAGAGAGAGAGAGAGAGAGAGAGAGAGAGTAAAGCATCAGTATGTTGTTCCACTTATTTATGCATTCATTGGTTGCTTCTTATATGTGCCCTGACCAGGGATCGAACCCACAACCTTGCATTGAGGATGATGCCCTAACCAATTTGGCCATGGCCTGCCTCATGAGCTTTTATAGCTTACTTCATGAGGTGCCTGCTGGGAGGTGAGGGATGATAAAGTATTATTTAGGTATAAGGCCCAGTTCAGAATACCTTCCTCTTAGACTAGACTGCCTCATCTGACCTAATCACCACCATTTTGACACTCCCTTGCTATTGATGAGAATCAAAACTAGAGCAGCATCTTTGTACCTTATTTATTCCTGTGGTTCTTGCTTTCTCTTTAGTCCTTGCTTTCTTTAAAAAAAATTTTTTTTATTGATTTCAGAGAGAGAAAGGGAGATGAAAAGAGATAGAAACATCAGTGATGAGAGAGTCATTGATGAGCTGCCTCCTGCACACCGCACACTGGGGATCGAGCCCACAACCCGGACATGTGCCCTTTGACTACAATCGAACCCAGGACCCCTCAGTCCGCAGGCCGACGTTCTATCCATTGAGCCAAACTGGCTAGGGCTATTCCTTGCTTTCTTAAGAGCAAGTCACAATTCCTGTTATATAGGGAGTGAACACAACTTTTAATGACATATATTGGAAGCCCAAAAACCTATTTTAAAGCTTCTGAGCCTGGCTCAAGGTATCCCTGGAAAGCTCCAACTACTACATACAGACTGGAACCCTTGGTGTGATGGGCTTCCACAGGCTTTAGAGCTGAAGTGCTCTTCATCTGATTTAAAAAAAGTAAATTATCATTAAATATTATCTTTCCACATGTCCCTTAAATAGTTTATAGTTAACTTTTTCTTTGAGCCTGTGGTTTATAGCTTGATGATCTTGGAAAACATATTTAAAAATAGCACATCATAGGTATCACTGCAATCCAAATGGGTGTTTAAAAGAGAGTGACTGGCCAGAGCATATGCTAGGATAATTCTAAGTTATCCCACTGAAGAGCATTTGTTCTTTATGTTTACAAATGAATGAAAGCTAATTTAATTTGACATTACCTTAACAATGGCTTTCATTAATCCAAAAGAGAGTCAATCTTAGAAAAACAAAGCTGTTTGGCACTAGGCAAGAAAATCAGTGCCCATTCTTATTGTAATGCAACTTTTTTTGTCAGAACCCAGGTAAATAACAAACTGGGAGAAATTGTCACTTATTGGTCCTAATTGGTCAATGTGTCTCAAATTACGAGAGGGAGGGAGGGAGAAAGAGAAAGAGCGAGAGAGAAAAAGAAATCCCCTCTTTTTCTTTATCATTTGCAAACTACTTGAAAATCTGCCTCAGCAAAATCTCATCTATTTGGACCAATGGGGGTGGGGGAAGGCAAACCAATCTAAATTAGTGACAGGTTGGAATTCTGGAATGTTTTAAAACATTCCTTTTTATTAGTTGAAGTGTATGTGTACAATAACTCAAACTAACTGCTCACAGTGGCTCCCAAGAGAGATTCCCAGAGACTTGCTTTAGAGAATAGATAAAACCCATTTGTTATTAGCAGTTTCCATTGACTCATAAACAATGTGCTGAAGTCCTTAAAACAGTTTGTTCCTTTAAGGAGATAAAAATTCATTTGTGATGTGGTTTAAAAGGAATCCTGACCAGAAGACATTTTCTTCAGGGAGAGTGCAAGCAATTTTTCTCTAGAATATAACATACATAGTTGGTGGCACCTGAGGGACTGAGGTGTGACTGTACTGGTGGAGTAAGGTAAAGGGGGTTCACCTAGCTCTCTCTGATAAGAGGTTCTTAGAATGTAGAGTTGGGAGAAATACCCCCAACTTTACCTGAGCCTCTGCTGTTGTACTTTTGAGCAGCAGGAATGGAGATCACTATCTTTGCAGGCTGGTCAGTGCTAATGTTGGAAATGTTTTTTCTTTACTTTCTGTTACTTGAGGGGAGGAAAACCTCTCTAAGCCTGTCTGAGTGTGGACTTGCCACATCAATATCTTTTACCTCCCCAGCCTCCTCCACGTGGGTGTAAAAGTGGGAAATTGATCTTGGGTGCCCACCTATCTCCTTTCCTCCCCCACTGTTTCCTCTCTCATGCTGAAGCCCCTTAATAAAAAACAGGAAGCAAACTGTTAACTCAAAATCAGTCTTGTCCCTTACTGGGGTATTTGCTTACTCATATAAAATTGTGTAAGATCCTAATTCTACAAGATTCAAAAGAAAACTATAATTTTGGAAGATATGACAAGTAATGGTGTTGACACAGTATTTTAAGAAACAGGTCAGGAGCAGCATCTAGTCAAAGCACACTGTGTGGACAGCCAGCCCTCCTTCCATCCCCAAATGTACTCACCTTTGCTCTGTTAGGTAATGTAAATATACAGCTGCCTCTCCATACCTGGGCTGAATGTTTGTGTTTGCTTGTCTGTATGGCCTTGACATGCCTGACCACATCATGAAGGGTCTGTATTACAATGTAAACTCCAGCAGAGGATTTGTGTTTGTTAATCTTTATACAATTCGCACACAAAGAGTTTAGTAAGTGTTTAAAAAATTTTTTAATTGTGGTAAAATACACATAACATAAAATTTACCATCATAACCATTTTTAAGTGTATAGGTTAGTAGTGTTAAATATAATCACATTGTTGTATGACAGATCTTCAGAACTTTTTCATCTTGTAAAACTGAAACTCTATACCCATTATACAGTAACTTTCCATTCCTCAGTCACCTCAGTCCCTGGCAACCAACCATTCTACTTTCTGTCTCTATGAATTTGACTACTGTAGTTACCTCATTTAAGTGAAATCATACTGTATTTATCTTTCTGTGATTGGCTTATTTCACACAGAAAAATGCCCTTAAGTTTCATTCATATAGCATGTGTCATAATTTTCTTCCTATTAAAGGCTGAATAATATTCAATTTATATGCATATATCACATCCTGTTTATCCTTTCATCCATTGATGGACACTTGGGTTGTTTGCAACTTTTGTGGAAACTGCTATGAACATACTGGCATGCAAATATCTGTTCAAGCTTCTTCTTTCAGTTTTCTTGGGCCTGCATCTAGGAGTGGAATTGCTGGGTCATTTTGATAGTTCTATTTTAATAATTTGAGGATATAAGTATATTTAATGAGACAAAGGAGGAAGAAAAACATAAACTAGATGCATTATTATATTAGAGTCTCCTATTTCACTACATATGTATCAAGTAATTACCATATGTTCAGTGACACGTCTCAAATAACTTGAAGCCTTATGGTTCCTGCTTTTCTCTCACTATAATGCAATCTCCAAAAGAGGTGATTTTTGTCTATTTTCATCTTTACTGCCGAACGCCCAGAATTTAAAATAGTGCCTGGCATTCATTTATTCATTTGTTCAGCAAACACACATTCAGCATTTAGCAAGTACCAGGTACAAAATTAGTATGAAAGTGATCATGAAAGTCAGCAAAGAAAGCAGTGTTTCCTTTTCCTGTCTTCTTGGTTAATAGGAAGGGTGTATGAAAGGAGGCAATGGGGACTTTTCCAATCACTTTGTGCCCTATCAGATAAATAGTGGTGATCTCACACTTGCAAAGCGATACAGGGGTGTGTTTAGGACTGGGAGAGAGCAGCTCAGCTGGAAAAGAAGATCAGTGGAGGCAGAACCCTTTCCAAGTTTTCCTGGATGGACAAGAGCCCATTCACAATATTGAAGCCACATTGAATTAGGAGAGCAGATAGTAGTATCTAATTATCCAAATCAATTATTTATCTTAACAGGGCACAATCAACTTTTGCCATATATATATTTTGCTTTTTCACTTTTTTAAAAGTTTTGTTGATTTTTTTTTTAAAGAGAGGAAGGGAGAGGGATAGAGAGTTAGAAACATTGGTAAGAGAGAAACACCAGTCAGCTGCCTCCTGCACACCCCCTACTGGGGATGTGCCTGCAACCAAGGTACATGCCTTTGACTGGAATTGAACCCGGGACCCTTCAGTCCGCAGGCCGACGCTCTATCCACTGAGCCAAACCAGTCAGGGCTGCCTTTTCACTTTTGCCCAAATCTGAGTGAGGTTATAGGGAACCACTATTGCCCAGCCAGCGCCTTCAAATTAGGGGACTCAGGAAACTAACCTAGATGTTACCTGGTACCCAGTCAATCCCACTTAGTTCAACAAAGTAGTTTCTACAGAATATTCTTAGGGCTCTCTGGGGTTCACAAAATGCTGCATTCATTTGACAATAACATTTTAAGGTTTTCCCTCTAAACTAGCATGATAGATACTATTTGAAAAGTTCGGCTGGTCAGGGGCTGGCAGGGAAATATCTAGGGTTCCTTATGACTGAGCCCGCAAAGGCATTTTGCAGTCCCATGCTGGCTCCAAATATGCCACATTTCCTCTTCCATCTGTGACCCTCAGAGATTTTCCTTGCCTATCTTTTTACTTTTAAAACCACCTCCCGCCCTGGCTGATTTGGCTCAGTGGATAGAGCGTCAGCCTGCCCACTGAAGGGTCTGGGGTTTGATGCTGGTCAAGGGCACATGCTCAGGATGCAGGCTCGACCCCCCAGTGGGGGGCGTATGGGAGGCGGCTGATCAGTGATTTTCTTTCATCATTGATATTTCTGTCTCTTTCTCCCTCTCCCTTCCTCTCTGAAATCAATAAAAATATATTAAAAAAAAAAACCCACCTCCCTTTATTCCATTTTTTTAAAGGTCATTTTCACCTCCAAACTGGCCTTTGGGGTAGGATGTAATCTCTGCAGCTATCCTTTTCTTGCTGTCATCTCAGATAGCATGGATACCACAAGGGAATAACAAAGTCACAAACACAGAGAACAGTTATACAAACTTGAGGCATTTCACAAAGTTCTTGTAATCAATGCCCCTGCTTCCTTTCCTTGTGAAGGTACCCAGAAACCCCAGTGGTCTCCTGCTTTCTTTTATCTGTGAGGGTGGCGCTCCTTATTGCTTATAGGATAAGGCTACACTAATTAGCCTAGCATTCAAGACTCTCTATAAGCAGACTAAGGTTACCGCTCCATTATTATCTCCCACTCTCTTCCAGTCTACACAAACTGTCTGCTCTCATCAAATGGTCTCCTAATTGTTTCCCCTCAAACTATTTTCATTCCTGTTTCCTGGTCTTTGTTCACTTTAATTCTTTCAGGCTCTCTGCTACCCTTTCTTCAGGGATTGGAGTCTTACCTTTTGTGACCACCCAGGCCCTTCAGGCAGAATTGCTCCCTTGGAATTCCAGTAATCCTTCTAGTCTGAGCCACTTCTCTGGATTTATTGTGTGGGAGTACATGGGTGTACATGTGTGCCTAAAGGCAGGCACTTATTTTATATCTCCAGGGCTAACACAGTGCCATGCACTGAGTAGGTACTGAGCAAACATTTATTTTTAATGATGATGTCATGTTCTCGAAGCCTGTTTTTTTTTTCTTTCCCTAGGTAATGTTTATTAACGTGAATGAAGTGCTGCTGAGACTTGCTCATGTTTTTAAAAAGATGAGGATGAGGATGACTCAGTGGCAAGATCTTTTGGCAGAGAATTCATCTTGAAATACTTGTACTATCCAAGCAACATACATGTCACAAGGGGAAACAGCCAAAATAGTCTCAAGATAAAGCAGGAGAGGTGTTAGGAGTTTCGTAGGCAATACATTTCTTTCTTTCTTTCTTTCTTTCTTTCTTTCTTTCTTTCTTTCTTTCTTTCTTTCTTTCTTTCTTCCTTCCTTCCTTCCTTCCTTCCTTCCTTCCTTCCTTTCTTTCTCTCTCTCTCTCTCTCTCTCTCTCTCTCTCTCTCTCTCTCTCTCTTTCTTTCTTTCTTGCATTTTATTGTCAAGGGAATTAAACACTGAAATGAGCTACAGAAGTAGATTATTGAGAAAATTTGGAGGGGTGGACAATTTATTCATTCATTCAAAGGAAAACTGGGAGGCAAAGTAAAGGAAGGGGGGGAAAGTTTAAGTATGAGGGATTTGGCACATATCCATGGAAAACAGGAAGGCGGATAAAGTCTTTTTTCCCCCCCACTTTTTGGTCTCTCAACTACGCATGGCTTCCCCAGCAGGATGAAGAGCATTGTGGTGGGTGGGGCTCCTTCTTCACTGTGTTGTAGAACCATCAAGCAGGCCAAAAAAAAAAACCCAAACAAAAAAACAAAAAGAATAAACAAACAAACAAAAAAAAAACTGCAGATATTTTCCTCCACGAAGAAGGGGTTGGAATGGTCACTGAATAACTGTTATTCTCTTAATGTCCCTATACTTTCAGTTAAAAAAAGATACAAATAGGCTGACAACTTTATCTCTAATATATCTCACCCAAAGGAGTGTTGAGTGTGAGGGGTAATCAGGAGTTGGAAGAAGGCGCACACAAGTGTCAGGACAGGAAGTAAAAGAATAAAAAGAAGTAGTATAAAAAGTCATTGAAGGGAGAACAAGAAAACAAAAGTCAAAATATAATACGGACACTCACTACATAGAAAGCAAGTTGGGAAGTCTGTGATTAGGTTCTTGGAGAAAAGTGGTGACAAGGTGGCATAAAAAGCTGATAAGCAAATCCAATGTAGAGTACTTCAGTCCCAGAAACATCAAATCTTGAACTGCTGATTTATAAAATAATTTTGGGTGTCTCAGACTAGAAATCTGTATTTTTATATGAATGTACCATATATTTTATTTATTGATTTGTGAGAGAGACACACTGATTTGTTGATTCACTTATTTATGCATTCATTGGTTGATTCTTGTATGTGTCCTGACCAGGGATCGAACCTGCAACCTTGGCCTATTGGGATAATGCTCTAATCACCTAAGCTACCCAGTCAGGGGAAAAATCTGTACTTCTGCTGATTCTTAACAAGTTTGGGAAACACTATCCTGTAACGTTATAGGAGTTTTGTCAAAGTGTGAAAACAAATGATTTCACTTGAAAGATAATTCATACAAAAGAAAGGAGAAAGGGGATACAAGATTGAAAATTTGATTTGGCGAATAAATTACTTTTTACCCTACTTGCTCTAAAAATGATTTAAAGTAGCAAAGTTATAATATCAGTAACTAAGGTGCTTACTCTAGACTTGGCACTATACACATATTCCTGAATTAACACTCACAACAACCCCCTAAGGTGGAGACTACTGTTGCTATCTCCATTTTACAGATGAGGAAACTGAGACTCAGAGAAGTTAAGCTAGGAAAGGGTAGAGTTGGGATCCAAGTATAAGTGTATTGGTCTCTAGAACCTCTGCTGCTCTTAATTGTTACACTAAGCTGCTTAAACTTATCAAAACAAACCAATAAAAACTCAGAAACAATAACAAAACACAACTAAGTGAAGCAATGTGGATGAAGACAATATTAGAGAAGGAAAATGGGTGAAGCTGAATTGAGTCCTGTTCATTGATTACAAAATTGGCTCTGAGTTTTCTAACAGCCAAAGGAAAAAAAGAAAACATGTCTTCATCCATATGATAATAACAAGCTTGCTTTTTAGGAGATACATAATGATTTCTGGTAGAATTTCTTGAGAGAAATGTCCTGTGTGTGTCCTTAAAAAGAGAAGTGCTTCTATTGAAAGGATTTTTTTTCCCAAAGGAAAAAGGAAATTTGTTTATTAATTTTTTGTTAAAATTTGGAAAAGCAAATGTTTAAAAAGGAAATAATTTCAATATGAATTATAATTTATTCCCTTGTAAGTATGTTTTCTCGCTCACACTTTTTATAATGAAAGAGCTACAAGAGGCATTTTTGTCTTTGGGAATCTTAAAGAAAAGGGTGGCTATTCCTCTGGCTTCAATGCCTAAAGGCTAGGACTGGCTGAATGGGGCCCCAATTCTGGGGCTGTGATTTTATACTTCTGTAGCTGTGCAAACACTTCTACCTGGGGCAGCCTAGCCAGTCTTAAACCTAAAGACTCAGCCACAGAGATGGCAATGAATGCTTCCATTGTGAGAATCCTTTCTGATAAAGTGTTTTTTAAAAACGCAATAAAACAAAACCTCTGCAACATTCAGGATTAAGACACACCCAAGTAAGACATTTGTAGTAACAAAAGTTTCACTTAGTAAAATGCTTGTCACTGGGGATGGAGAGTCAGCACTTAGGCACCACTCATTTAACTCTGAGCATTTGCTGAAGTCCTTTGTGTCTTAGATGTCAAAGAAATCTTTTCTAAGGGAGCCATCAGCACCACCTCAGGGGTGATGTTTTAAGCCTAATGTGAAAAAGAGAGTTTCTCTAAAACTTATTATATGATTAACATGGTTGAATGCCCTTTATGACAAAGCATGGGGAGTGCAAATAAAATTCTCTTCAGGAGGAGACCTTCCCCCCTCCCCCGTCCTTTCTTAAATCATTTCTTAGCAATGTAACACAGGAAAAGAACTTACACATTTCAGGGGGAGAAAAACTCAGGGAGATACAGCTGTGCAGTTTAAACTGACCGAACTCATTATAAATTGGGTAAAATGGATCAGAGGAGGCATCGTTGCTGTATGTAGTGGGACTGAAACCCGTTGCTGTATGTAGTGGGACTGAAACCCGTAAAAGGTGAGAGGGAAAATCAAGTTAAAGTCATCATGTGCATTAGGAAATGTGTTATGGGGCTATAGCTAACAGAAGCACATTTGCCTTTGAGAGTCTATTTGAATATTTGCTTAGCATGTCCAGGAAGAAGGCATACAGTAGTTTTCCCTTTAAAAAGGCATGAGGTGTTTACCTCTACAAAGATGGGTATGGTTATGTTGCTGTCTAGTGAAATACTTAATCCTTACAACAGAATGAAGTTACCCTCTGGAGTGCCTGATGGACTGCTACTCTAACAGGTTTTCCCTCTAAACAGAGTACAACTGCTTTGGCTTTATTTTCTTGACTCTAAAATAGCTCATCAATCTAATACAGGCGTCTTCAAACTACGGCCCGCGGGCCACATGTGGGTGTTTTTGCCGTTTTGTTTTTTTACTTCAAAATAAGATATGTGCAGTATGCATAGGAATTTGTTCATAGTTTTTTTATAAACTATAGTCCGGCCCTCCAACGGTCTGAGGGACAGTGAACTGGCCCCCTGTTTAAAAAGTTTGAGGACCCCTGATCTAATAGCATTCAGGTTGTTTATGCACACACAAGGCCCTTTAAAAATAATCCTTTTCGTGTCGCCAAACAGGCATTTTGAAATCAACTAATTGGATGGTTGTCTGAATTCAACTCGTTGTTTTAAAAATAACCAGTTGTTCCACTGAATTACATTTTTTTACCCCCAAGCCAATTGGTGTGTGTAGACAGACTTTGAGTCAATCCAGATGGCTGGCTGCATTTTTGACTTGAAATGACTGGATGTTTTGTGGTCAGATATATACAGCTCTTGATAGCCACTGGGGAAATGGAGTAAAAGGGAAGGAAGGTGTAGGAAAGTTAGGCGAAATTATATCAACAAAAGTTTCCAACTTGAGTGCTGTGGATCCAGACATTTTCTGCAATCAATCCTCCATCCCCCTCAACACACACACACACACACACACATACACACACACATACGCACACGCACACATACACATGCACACACACATAGTTAAGAAAACATAAATAAAGTAATAACATCCCTCCCAGCTGGCTCTGCTCACGGCTGTGGGCCTTTTCTTTCTTTCTTTCTCTCCATGAATTTCTTCACTGCTTGGGTGGCCTGTGGAAGAATTCTGGCAACTCAGCTTCCTACGTTTAGCTCCTTTAGCTCCTCTTAGGCTAACTTTTCCTTCCTGTAGGGAGCTGACCCTTGAGGGACTCAGTGCTCCTCTCAGTCTATAAAGGCAAGACAGGAAGAAGAGGGATTCCATCAGTCCTGTACCCCCTAATTTCAAGCATGAAGCCCAACTCTGACGCATGGAACCACTTTTACCGAGGGAAGCTGTGAATTTCCTGTAATGAATACAACCAATTCTCCCTACCCAGGCATTACTACTACATTTTGAAAAATTCTGAGTTTTGTATCATCAGGTCTGCATAATTAGCTGTCAAATTCCACTGGCCTGAGGAAGTGCAATTCAAATGATTTTATAGCCTACTTCATTTGGACTTATCATTTTGATTTCTTCATTGACCTTACTGATAACAGGATGAAAGTAGAATAGAGATAGATTTCCCCTGAACCACGTTAGGTTTTTCACTTATAAGGAAAAAAGGTTCTCCAAACATCTGCAGGGGTGATTTCCAAAATGTCTTCCACTTGTTTTTCACATATTTAGAGTGAATATGATACAAACTCACTTTTCTACTGCCAACATGGTAACTTCCTTATCTTGTGTAAAGGTCATTGTTTTCAGTGAAGAGAAGAGCATATTCTGAAACCTGGCTCTGTCTATATTGTCCCTAACTTTTCTCTCTCATCTAGTAAATCTCAAATTGGCATGTTTTTCATAACATCATTTTTCATGTTCATTTTAAAGAGCCTGGCTCTTTAAGGTGAGTATTGATTCCCCTGAGCCTTTCAAAGACATCTGGATAACATTTAGAAGTTTTTGCCTATGACACTTAGGTTTTAAACCACTGCCACATGGTTTGTGTGCTTTTTTATTTTTTTAGAATTAGAGGTATATGATTTGGGTTATGGTCCTGTCTTCATTGCTCACTTGCGGTGGGACCTTGGGATCATCTCTACATCTTTGAATTCCAGAGTTTTTCTCATCAATATTATGGGGGTAATAGTACTTGCATAACTGATCTATCTCATAGGGTTGTTGAGAAGAACAAGCAGGATAAAGTATGGGAAGGCCTTTGTGAGAAGAATGAAGTCTTAAACAAATGTAAGAGATTCTGAAAGGAGACAATTTAACTCAGATTATTGAGAAGTCTTATAAACTTGGCCCTTCCTTCTCAGATCAAGAGATTTGTTGTCAGTTCCTGAAATTGCACTGTCTTACCATTACCTTAATTCTTGTTTGTTGGATTTAAAGACCCCCAAGATCAACAAACAACTAGTGTTGGCAAGGATGTGGAGAAAAGGGAACCCTTGGTGCACTGTTGGTGTAGATGCAAATTGATGCAGCCACTGTGGAAAATAGTATGGAGGTTCCTCAAAAAATAAAGAATGGAACTGTCTTATGACCCAGTGATTCTATTTCCGGGTGTATATATATGAAGGAGCTCAAAACAATAATTTTAAAGAATATATGCAGCCTTAGGTTCATTTCAGTATTATTTACAATAGATAAGATATGGAAGCAACTCAAGTGCCCATCAATAGGCCAGTGACTAAAAAAGGTACAACCCTAGCCAGTTTGGCTCAGTGGTTAGAGTGTTGGCCCACAGACTGAAGGGTCTCAAGAGCATGTACCTCAGTTGCAGGCTTCATCCCTGGCCCTGATTGGGGAGCATGCAGGAGGCAACCAATTGATGTGTCTCTCACATTGATGTGTCTCTCTGTTTCTCCCCCTCACTTCCACTCTCTCTAAAAAGCAATGGGAAAATATCCTTAGGTGAAGATTAACAACAACAAAAAAGTAGTGGTACAAATACACAATGGAATATTACTTGGCCATAAAAGAATGAAATCTTCCCACTTCTGACAGCATGGATGGAGCTAAAGAATATTATGCTAAGTAAAATAAATCAGACAGAGAAAGACAAATACCATATGATTTCACTTACATGTGGAATCTAAATCACAAAATAAATGAACAAAATAGAAACAACTCATAGTTGCATGGTTACCAGAAGGGAGGGGAGTTGGGGGCTGGGTGAAAAAAGTGAAGGGATTAAGAAGCACAAATTGGTAGTTACAAAATAGTTATGGAGATTTGAAGTACAGTATAGGGAATATAGTCAATAATATTGTAATAACTATGTATGGTATCAGATGTGTATCTGAAATATTGGGGAGCTCATATACTTTCTAAAGTATATGCTTGTCTAGCCCCGATGTTGTACAACTCAAACTAACATAAAATAATGCTGAATGTGAGCTGTAACTGAAAAATAAAATTAAAAATAACAAAAATGAAGACCCCAAAAGATCAAATTTCAAGAAAAAATGGCAAGAATGGATATATTGCCTTAGAATCCATAATAATATTTGTATAGGGATAAGGAAACTTGGCAGTTACATTTTTTAAAATATCAGTGACACTGTGAATATGTTAACATTTATCAGTAATACTAGAGGCCCAGTGCACGAAATTCGTGCATGGGTAGGGTCCCTAGACTTGGCCGGCGATCAGGGCTGATCTGTGGGGTGACTGGTGGAGCAATCAGGGAGCCCCTGCTGGCATTGGCCTTGGCTGGCCTGGGGCCTGTGTGCTGTGGGAAGTCCTGCGTTGAGTGTCTGGGCCCTGGTGGTCAGTGCACATCATAGCGACTGGTCGACCAGTCTACTGTCTGCCCCCTGGTGGTCAGTACATGTCATAGCGAGCAGCCTTAGCATATCATTTGCATATTATGCTCTGATTGGTTGAAAGGATGACCAGATGACCGGGCACTTAGCATATTAGGCTTTTATTATATAGGATTACAAGTTTAGTTTGCAGTAAAACTAAAGTGAAAAAGAGAGATCTTCTCCCTGAATTTTAGAACCATGGCTGCTTCAGGTGTGAACACAACAGCTCATAGAAAGATACTATGCTGATCTTCTCATTTTATAGTCAAGAACTAAACCATACCTGTGAAAATATGCAAAAGAACAATATCCTTCATTCTTTGATTTTTCTCTTTAACTGTCTCAGGGTTTCCCGTACTTGAATGGTGTAGGGGTGCTTGATAAACCTCAGATGGTTTAAAAGCACGCAGAATCCTGCTTTATATTATCATCTTGTCTGGCTGCTTGCATGTGATTAAATGACCTTTTGCCATAGGAGCAGTTACGCCAAAAAAGATGAACTTTCACTTCCATATGTTGGATAAAGGTTTTCCCTCCACATATAGACTAACAGCCAAGAAACTGGCATTTTTCCAGTTGTCAAGAAATCATTGGCCTTTTTCCTCTGAAGAAGAGTCAGTTCACTGTTTAGTATTAAGCAGAAAAAGGAAAAGTAAATACAGCATTTATAGGAGTAAATTAAAAATGGTGTGAGTGTATGTGAATATGACCATGAAGTTGAAGACTAGTGTAGATCTGGCTGCAAGCTCAAATTTAAAAATGTTTTTTTCAGAAGTGAATTTGAGCTCCTGTAGTTATATCCAGGAAATACGATCCATTACTAAGGCTGGGAATTGGGGGTAAGGCCAAAAAAAAAAGGGGGTCTGGAAATGTAATTGTAATTGGGGAGGCCAAATGACAGAGGTTAAGTCCTGGGAAATGGAAAGGCAAATCGGTGTCTGAGAATTCCTAGGCCTGTGGCAGTCTCTTGCTGGACCTTGGCTATCAATGAACACAGCTTAGGTCTTAGAACCTCTACGCGGACCTATTTTAAGGTAGGCTGAAGGAGGACTGAGCTGTAGCCAAGATTGTGAAGTTAAAGAGGACACTCAGATCGGATCTCCACTTCAAATATATGAATCCTGTAAAACCTTGACAATCTGGCACTCCTTGAAGTTGGCATTGTGACAAATCTGGCAATGAACTCTCAACTAAAAACACAAAATCTCAGTTATGCCTGATCAGGCTGGTGGTTAAAAACAAACCTGAATAAGGAGCACGAGGGCAAGAATTTTGCCCTCATCATTATATCAGTACTTAAAAAAATAAGTAAAGAAATGGTTATTAAAACAAACAAAAAACCTGGTTTTGATGGTCTTTAAAAAAAGAGCCTTAATGTTTATAGGATAATGCAAACACCTACAATGTGCCAGACACTTTGCCTGTATTATCTCCAGTCCTCTCAAAGACCTTGCACAATTATATTTTTTCTAGCATACATGGAAGATGAAAGAATATTACAACAGACACAAGTATTCTGGCTACCTATAATCTACAATTAGCATTGCACTAGTATTATCACATGGATCCATCTATCCATCCACTCATTAACTAAGGTTAAATTATATATATATATATATATATATATATATATATATATATATTTCCGAGAGGAAGGGAAAAGGGGAGAGAGAAACATCAATGATGAGAAAGAATGACTGACTCGCTGCCTCCTGCACACCCCACATTGGGGATCGAGCCTGCAACCCAGGCATGTGCCTTTGACGTGAATTGAACCCAGAACCTTCAGTCCACAGGCCGACACTCTATCCACTAAGCCAAACCAGCTAGGGCCTAAGGTTAAATTTTTTATCCGAATTTTTTAAGTGAAGGCTCAGCCATGTAAGGGGGGCTTGCCCAAGGTCACTTAGCCAGTAATAGAGCTGGAATTTGACCTAGGACTAACAGTCTCCGGAAACTATGTGCATTCCACCACACCACGTGGTCTCTGGTGATTACTGTGTTGCAACATAAGTTAAAGCAAGTAAACTGAAAAGTTGGTTGAAATTGACTCAGAGGATGAAGTTACTAGTACTGAAACCAAAAGAACATCCTAGGAAGGCTACTTTAGCCTTTGATTTCAGAATTACAATTTGTAAAAAGCAGACTAATGCTGAAGGGTATGGATCTATATATTCTATGTAATATGCTAAAGAGCAAGCGGAAATCATTACAGACAATTTTTGTTATTGTTGCCTTTAAGAAAGTAAGTTTCATGGTGTATAGTGGCCCAGTACAGATGCAGTTTAATGTCTCACCATTTCTGTATATTCTAACATAGTAAAAAAATTGAATATAATAAAACAGAGCATCAAGAATAAGTTATATTAGATTTCATGCACTTTGTTTACTAAGGCAGGGAAATATGCAATACATTTCAGAAAGATTTCCATAGAAAGAAGTGACACAGGTTTTTCAATGCGGAGAATTAATAATAAACACTCCTAAAAGTTTAATACCATACTTTCCAAACAATATAATCATCTCTTAGACCCTCATATAGTGAGATTTAGAGAAACAGTTTCTTACTTTTAGTACTTAACAATGTTAAAGAGTCAACTTTAAAGCCTTGGTTATTTAAAATTTTAGTGACACATCTAAAAATCTCTGATTTAGATTTCTGGAGATAAAGAAAATATGATAGAAATATATCTGTTTATATCTCCACTCTTGCAATCTTGCTTACTGTGCTGCTTGTTAGGTGAAAACTTAGATTTTAAATGTTGTACACAGTACTCAGATTAAGAAGAGCACTGATGAACCAACAGATATTTGCTGAGAATCTTCTGTGGAGCCATTGCTGGGGTCTGTGTTGTGAAGGATGCATTCAGTCATTCATTCAACAAATAAATATTGGAGGCCTGCTATGTTCTAGGTGCTGTTCTGGATGCTGGGTGCAGGAGTATAAAATATCTTCTTTCAAGGAGTTCACAGTCATAGAAACACAGACTACCAGAGGTAGAAGGAACCTTAGAGATCATGTAGTCCACTGTCCACAATTTACAGTTAAGGAGGCTGTGGTTCAGGAATGTTAAGTTACTGATCCAGTGTTACAATGCTCAGAGTGGCAGAACAATGACTAGAAACCAGTTCATTTGACTGCTGGCCCCTTGCTCTTTCAATTATAATCTGTTTGGGAAGACAGGATACTCCCACATGAAACAATTTTAGAATAATACCAAACAAAAAGTTGCTAACAAACCATATGGTATTAACCATAAGTTTAACAGGAGTTAGAGGAGGACTGGAGACATCCCACAGAGCTTAAATCTTCTGAGCAATGACATGAACTTTATTTATGGCAGGGGAGACTTGCTATGCTTCTGCCATGTTGTAAGGATGAATGAGATGAAAGCATTCCAAGGAAGCAGTACTTCCCTCTGGATCTTATCATCTTGCTCTAAGATAATATGTTTTGGTACACGGTCTAGCATTTCTTTCATTTACCACAGAAAACATGATATAAATTAGGGGGAAATAATTGACAAAATAAAATATGAAGGTTATGGGGTTCAATCTCTGTTTTGTAATTTATACCAAGATCTACTGAGATGCCAAATCTCACATAAACCATATTTACTCTCCAGAGTCCTGCTTGAATAAAAGTAAGCCAAGAAGAATGTCTTATGGGATAATTTTTATAGGAGAAATCTTTCAGTTAGAATTTTATCTTTAAACTAGTGGCCTGGTGCATGGATTCATGCACATTGAAAGGAAATTAACTAGAAGAAATATTTTAATATCGCTATTCGCCCTTTCTCTATAATAGAAGTGTCAGAGATGCAGTGTCAGAGGTACATTGTGCCAATAGTTGGTCTTCAGACATATTCTGTCAATGATGCCGATTTCTTTCAGCTTCAGCATGTCAAGAAAAACAACTAAATTCACGATTGACAATGAAAGATTGAAACACACGCTAGTGAGAGCTTTATATGTATTATGCATGTGCGAGTCAATGTTTATTTTTAAATTGCCAGTGCGTATCATATGTATTGTCCAGTCGGTCGGTCAGATGGACGTATTGTCAGTCACTTAGCCTTTTATATATATAGATAGTCTACCTATTATCAGAATGTTCTTATGTATTGTAATTTTAATAGCAACCCTCTATGAGTAGAAAATGTGGGAATTTATTTTTGTAAAGAAAAGTATCATAGGGCTTTATTTGAAAAATATTTACAAAGTGACTACCATGGCCAAGGCACTGTGCACATATCAGCTCAGTGTTTCTCAGACTGTCTGTAGTGAAAGATGAGTTTATTTTATATTATTTTTATTTTCTTTCTGACATTTACAAATACTTTGGGAAAATACAGTAAAACTGAATGATTAGAAAAACTTTAAAAATACAAAAGTAAGTTCATTTTCCCCGGCTGGCATGGCTCAGTGGTTGAGTGTTGAACCAGAAGGTCATGGTTCGATTCCCAGTCAGGACACATGTCTTGCAGGCTCAATCCCCAGTGTGGGTTGTGCAGGCGGCAGCTAATCAATAATTCTCTCTTATCATTGATGTTTCTATCTCTCTCTCCCTCTCCCTTCCTCTCTGAAATCAACACAAATATATTTTTAAAAATAAGTTAATTTAAAAACAAATATTAGATTCAACAGTGAGCCAACTCATCATGTGCATACATGTGGCAGCAACATCAAATTGCCACAGACTTTTTTTTAAATACAGATAGACATTCTTTTTTTTATTGTCTAAAGTTTTACATATGTCTCCTTTTTCCCCAATTGACCCCCTCCCCCACCCCTTCCCAGCCTGGGCAAGCCCCTACTGCCCCAGTGTCTGTGTCCATTGCTTATGCTAATATGCATGCATATAAGTCCTTTGGTTGCTCTCTAACCCCACTTCCCCTACCATTTGTCTCTAGATAGATATATTCTTGTTCATCAAATTATGTTGATCATTATATCCCACATGAGTGAGATCATGTGATATTTATCTTTCTTCGACTGGTTTATTTCGCTTAGCATAATGCTCTCCAGTTCCATCCATGCTGCTGCAAATGGTAAAAGTTCCTTCTTTTTAATAGCAGCGTAGTATTCCATTGTGTAGATATACCACTGTTTTTTAATCCACTCATCTGCTGATGGGCACTTAGGCTGTTTCCAAATCTTAGCTATTGTAAATTGTGCTGCTATGAACATAGGGGTGCATATATCCTTTCTGATTGGTGTTTCTGTTTTCGTGGGATATAGTCCTAGAAGTGGGATCACTGGGTTACATAGGAGTTCCATTTTTAACTTTTTGAGGAAACTCCATACTGTTCTCCACAGTGGCGGCACCAGCCTGCATTCCCACCAGCAGTGCACGAGGGTTCCTTTTTCTCCACATCCTCGCCAGCACTTGTCTTTTGTTGATTTGTTGATGATAACCATTCTGACAGGTGTGAGATGGTACCTCATTGTTGTTTTGATTTGCATCTCTGGGATGATTAGTAACTTTGAGCATGTTTTCATATGTCTCTTGGCCTCTGTATGTCCTCTTTAGAAAAGTGTCTATTTAGAACATTTGACCGTTTTTTGATTGGATCGTTTATCTTCCTTTTGTTAAGTTGTATGAGTTCTCTGTAAATTTTGGAGATTAAACCCTTATCGGAAATATCATTGGCAAATATGTTCTCCCATGCAGTGGGCTTCCTTGTTGTTTTGTTGATGGTTTCTTTTGCTGTGCAGAAGCTTTTTATTTTGATGTAGTCCCATTTGTTTATTTTCTCCTTAGTCTCCATTGCCCTAGGGGCTGTGTCTGTAAAGATATTGCTGACATATGTCTTCTATTTTGCTGCCTATGGCACACACATTTCTAAATGCTTACTCTCCATTTTGTCACAGACAGATAGCAAACAGTGCATGAACTAGCACAAGTACATAGAATGCACTTTGAGTAGCACTGTACTAGAGGAAGTACAGAGAAGAATAATATGAATCTCTGCTTATCTAAAGCTTACAAGTCATGGTGGAGACAAAAAAAACAAACCATAAACATATATTTGTCGCACAATGTTGGTACAGTAGGTATAGCAGATTCTGGGCCTGGTTGGTAGTGTATGGAATGATCTGGTATTGACTGCTCTCCCCTTCCTTGGGCTGCAGCTCCCAAACTATACTGCCTCTCAAGAACAAAGTTCCTATGTAAAGTACAGCATAGGGGATATACTCAATAATATTGTAATAACTATGTATGGTGTCAGACAGATACTAGACTTATTGGGGTAATAATTTCATAAGGTATATAAATGTATAATTACTATGTTGTACACCTGAAACTAATGTAATATTGTATGTCAGCTGAATGCTTTCATATCATTCATCCTTAAAACATGAACTAAAAAATGACACAGTTTCTAATGGGTAGCCCATATGATAATTCTAGACTTAGGGATGGAAGTAGAAATAGCCGTTTTTCAAGAGATTCTGCTTTTGAAATTCCCTAAGCCTTAGGACAGTGGATGGGGCTTGGGAAATGGAATGAGAAAGTTAGTTGAAAGTATGAGCTGCTGCCCAAACTGGTTTGGCTCAGTGGATAGAGCATCAGCCTGCAGACTGAAGGGTCCCAGGTTCGATTCTGGTCAAGGGCATGTATCTTGGTTGTGGGCACATCCCCAGTAGGGAGTGTGCAGGAGGCAGCTGATTGATGTTTCTCTCTCATCAATGTTTCTAACTCTCTATCCCTCTCCCCTCCTCTCTGTAAAAAATCAATAAAAAAATATATTTTTTAAAAAAGAAAGTATGAGCTGCTGCTTGTGGAGGTAGTGGTTAATTTTCTCCCATATGTTGCTGGGAATTCAGGGAGCTCTGGGGATGGGAAAGGGCCTCGGTGATGTGAAGATTGTTGACTTATTGGGGACCCAGGCTCCAGACTATAAAGACCCAGAAAAACTTAGTAAAGTTACTTAGGGGTTCTACACACCATACATCAAAATAAATACATTACAGTACCTGAACCACTGTGTGTTTGGTCCACTATAGTTAAAGCAAAACAAATTATGTGTGAATTGGAATGTGGCACATAAAGCCACACCTCAGGCATCACCAACCTTTAGATTTAAGGCTGCCATACTCTTAATCACCGAATTACAAACCCTTTAAGTTTCTATAGAAAACCAAATATTCTATTCAAGAGACACAAAATGTTAGGTATACTTAGTGTATATCTACCCAATAAAAAATCAATGGACTAGGGGTATGAAGAAATATATTATGAAAATCATGTGATATTTATTCGCCCTTCATTCAAATGAAGATAGAATAGAATAATTTTTTATCTGTAGTAATCAATATGATGCCACAAATAAAATTTGAATGTTTTTTTTTTCAAGTCTTGGACTCTAACTTACAAGAACCTCAGTATACTTTGTGGTCTTAGTGGGGGCAAATCATAGTCCCTGGTCTGAGGAGGGGCTATCTGCCCACAACTCATAATGCAACATCTTAGCCGGGCCTATTAATTTTCCATACACATGGAGCCAAATTCTGCCTGGGATTATTATGCAATTTTCAAAATGCTTTAAGTCTTTTAACTTACAAAGTTACCATTTACATTGCACTGGCCTGCTGGCTGGGATGAATGAATGGACACTCTCTTTCCCAAAGGACCATAATTCATTCTCTGATCATAGCTTATACATTTGGGAAAACTGGGATCAGTGTGCCTGGCGCCTCCCCTCCCGTCTGCTCCACAAAGGAGTCATACACTGAAAGAGAAGGAGAGACAAAGTAGCTGTGTGCCATAGAGTGCAGAGGTGTGGCTAGGGAGGTGTTGACTGTGAGCAGCACCAGTTTAACATATAAGCAACTGTCTACATGATGTGATTTCAGGTGCACAAAAAAAGCTTCATTGCCCCTCAGTTTAAACACTCCCTTCCCACTGGCAAATGCCTGGAATTCCACAGTTTTTAGAGCTCTGTTCCTTTGGTTTAAAGCTTTGATCCCTGTTAAAATACTCATACCCCTGGGTGGGCAGTCCCATTATATCCTGTCAACCACATACACTGTAAGCAGATGAGTTTTAAAGTTTCTTCTCTGAAAGCAGGTTTTCAGGGTAGTGTGAAGGGGAGAAGATAGTGGGTACCTGAGGGGGATGGGAAGAGAAGAGCACCAGCTGAGGGGCAAAGGAAACTGGGCTCAAGACAAACCATGTGTGCTTGTGTGGCCATGCGCATGGCTTTGTATGAGCCCCTCCTATGGCAGCAGCTGTTGAACACCCTTTTTTAACCCTCTCCCAGAAACTCTGATTTATGCTGCTTTTGGAGCCATGGAACCAGACTCTCCTCCCAGCTACAGCAAGATAATAGCTGCTGGCTACAGCTGGGAATTCTCAAATTCATTTAAACTGGAGACTAAGAATGAAAGGTGAAGAAAAGTTCTTCTGGGCCTGCTGTGCTAGGTAGACTTCCTCTGAGGTCCAGAGAGAAAAATGTGGCCCAACGATGTTATATAAATGTTTCCAACTGGGCCTGAAAGCATAAAACCATGAATTGTAGAAAGTGCACACTTGCTCAATCAGCACATCCTTTTGTGTTTCTAGACTGATTGTTTCTCTTTGTCTTTTCTTGCTAAAGAGTAAGGATGAGTCATTGGCCTGACTTCTAACAGGAGAAAGGTATACAGTATATAATGAAACAAACAGATTTTATACCTTGACTCCACATCTCTGCTAAAGGAATGGGATTTTAGTCAGTAAAATTGCATGTCACTGTAGAGGCAGAGTGGCCAACTTCCCATGGTGTTCCTGTGAGCTTTCTTGACTAAAAGCCTATTCCTCCACACCTTTTCCAGCACCTGAAATTCCACTGTTAGAGTCATCACTTGTGAGCTGGAAGGCTAGAAAATGTTTGAGAGGCACTTATAAAAATTGAAACCTTTGAGTAGCTAGAAGGAGTAGAAGCTTTTAAGCAAAAGGCATATTTCACAGAATCCCAGGGCCAGTTTGCCTATGAGCTAGCCCAAATCCTAGTCATTCAGTCATTCACATACCACCCCAAAAGTTTTTCTATGTCCTCATATTCCTAGTACTATTTAATATTTTTCTTTAAGCCAGCTCACGTTTTATTGAAATAAATTTATCACAGCATTTGGCTTTATCCTGACGGAATCATGGGTTGGATGCTCTCTCTCTCTCTCTCTCTCTCTCTCTCTCTATCTATATATATATATATATATATATATATATATATACATATATATATATATTTTTCCTAATTCATGTGAAAATGTATTTATTAAAACAAAACTAAAAGACGTCACTGGCCCACATACTTTGGAAGCACTGACCTGGTTCATACAAAGTGTATTAGATATAAAAAGATATATTAAAAATAAGTTGCAATCCCCTTTTTCAAGGTACTCAGTACCCAGTAGTGAAAACAACTGTTGCCTTTGTAGTTAGTCGCATGAACTCTGGAAGATCATGAATTTATGGGAGGTCATGTCTTCCTCTGTGGGGTCATGAAATTCAATCAATGCTTGCCTTCCAATCTGCCCTTTGGTCACAGGGCTCCACAGGTGGAACATATCAAACTCACCAGCCAAATTATGACTCTTAATTGGTGTTTCTTTTAAAGTGGATATGTCATTTGTCAAATGTTCAATGCAGGAGCAGGCCTAGCCCCAGGCAAAATTATGAAGTAGGAGAAGAATGCCAGATACATAGGCAGCACTCAAATGTTTGTTGAAAAAAGAATGAATGAGCCCTCCGTCCTTTACTCCTTCTCTCCCATCCCCCCACATCCACTAGGTCACTAGGCCCTTTTAATTCTATCTCCTAAACATTGCTGGTAGTATTTTCCCCTTCCAAATCTCTGGCACAGCTTTTCTCATTTCTTGTCTGGATTATTTTCACAGTCTCTTAACCAGCTTTTAATTTTCTTCCTTCCCCAAGCCATTCACCACAATGTTGCTGGAGAGATCTTTTAATAAGGCAAATATGATCATGTCACTCCTCTACTTAAAATGTCCCTAAGTGGTTCCCTAGGCTCCTTCCCGTGACTTTAAAACTCTGCATCATCTGGCACTTGCTTACCTCTGCTGCTTTGGATGTTCTAAATCTCCAACCTGAATCCTTCTACCTTCCAACTAGGCCATACCAGGCTCTCTCCTCTCAGTCTTTGTTCATGCTGCTTCTTTTTCCTTGGCACCCTTCTTCCCATCTTCTTTTCTCACCTCAACTCCTGCTGGACTTTCAAGCCTGAATTTAGGACACCATCTCTTCTGGAAAGCTTTCTCAGATCTTGTCTCTTGCCCCTTTAGAACTCTGCCTTTACCTCTAGGTTAGCACTTACCGCATGCTGTGTTAACATTTTTCTGTTTGCTTGTCTTTCCCATTAGACTTGTAGCTCTTTGAAGTCAGGTACCATAGGTTAATCTTTGTATCCCCATTGTCTATTTGTGTCCCACAGTATCTGGTACATAGTGCAAGTTCAAATATTTGCTATTGAACAAATGAATGAACAAATGAGCTCCTCAGTGACCTTCCCCTTCCTTTGCCTTTTTTTCTCAGACCACATCTCTGCTAAATGACCTCATCTCCCCTGACCTAGCACTTCCTGGAGAATTCCTGCTGTGGAGGCTCTCCCTTTTCTTTACTTATTAAAACCTATGCTCACCTAGATCAGAAACAACACAATCATATGATAAACGAATTCACACTGAGGTGTTAAGTCATTTCATTATACAAATACTGAGTTTCTACTTATGTGCTAAGGGGTGTGTGTGTGTGTGTGTGTGTGTGTGTGTGTGTGTGTGTGTGTGACAAAAAAAAGAATACACGGGTTAAAGATCCCTACTTAGGAGCATATAAGTAATGGCTAAATGCATTCCTCCTGTGAGAAGTATTTGCTTTTTAAAGAACTGGATTTCTAATGGTGAAATTTCAGCAGCAGACATGGAGAGTTGGGTGTAGGAGACATTTCAGCCTTCTATTTCACGTTCGAAACAAGCTAGCTGTGGCTCACTGAATTTGCTGTGTAAATGATTTTCTAATGAGTTGGGCTGGCTTTAAGCCCCAGGTTGTTTTGCTGTCACCAGTTATCCTTTACCTCATGAAGGATCACCTGGGACTGTCTTGCAGGAGACAGATTCTTTTAACATTCTGGGATCAGATGCTTTCTCCGACTTTGTGTGGTTTTATTGAATCAAACCTAGTAAGCCTCACAGGCTTTCAGACTAACCCGCCAACGAGCCCCAGTTGCCATGGTTTGTGACTATTTGTAGGTCGGGTTTGTGAACCCAGCCGTAGCTGCGATGGGAAAACCTTTCGAGGGAAGCTCCTTGGAGATCAGGAAGAGGATGTGGATTTTGTGCTGAGGAAGAAGACTTGTGTGGCTCTGGTGGCCAGACACAAGCTGGACCAGGCTGGGAAAGAGACCTGTGGCAAAGTAGAGAGGGGCACTTAAACCAGGAAGGATGGAGATATTGCAAAAATCCGAAAGAGAAAAGCCCTCCCAGCGGCAGGCCCCTGAGCGGCGGAAGGAGGAGTAAGGCTGGGGAACTTCTCCCAGAGCCAGTCAGAGGGGACGGCTGCAGGGAAGCCAATCAGCACGCCGGAGCCCGCAGCCCCTCTGCAGTAGTTGTGCCAGAACGCCCTGTGTGGAAAGGCGGCGAAGGGGGTGCGGGGCCTGGCGGCCAGGAGCTATCTCACGCGCTCAGAGCCCGCATCTCGTGCAGCCCCAGTGGATCCTGGCGCCGCGGGGCTCAAACGGTCCCCGCAGCCTGGCGCCCCACACCCACAGGATCGCCATCGCCCCTTGGCCGCACAGTTGGCCTCGCTCCGCCCCGCCTCGCCTGGTCCCTCCTCGCCCCGCCCCTCCTCGGCTGGCTCCGCCCCGCCTGTGCAGCCGAGCGTTCCCGCCCTCGCTCAGTGCTCAGGTAGCTGCGAGGAAACTTTTGCAGCGGCTGGGTAACGGCACGTCTCCCGCTCCTCCAGGCGCTGCTAGGCTTGCTGCTTCTGGGACTGCTCTCGTCCCCGCCGCCACTCTCCCGCGCTCCCCTCGCTCCCCGCCCAGCAGGATGGCAGGGACCGTGCGCACCGCGTGCTTCGTGGTGGCGATGCTGCTCAACTTGGACATCCCGGGACAGGCGCAACCTCCACCCCCGCCACCGGACGCCACCTGTCACCAGGTTCGCTCCTTTTTCCAGAGACTGCAGCCTGGACTCAAGTGGGTGCCTGAAACCCCCGTACCAGGTGAGGAGGAGTCCCTGAAGCTTTCCCCGCGCCCAGCATAGAGCCCGGGGGCGCGTGGTGGCAGTAACCCGAGTGCTCTAACCCTGTGAGGCCGTGGTCGTGAGCACCCAGGGGCACGGGGGTGCTCGTTGTGCCCGAGGCAGACCAGGTCTCCCGAGGAAGGAAGAAGAGTGTGTGTGGACCGTGGCTGCATTCCCTGTACTCGCTCTGCTGTCAGGGAAAGTGCTAGTGGGGAGGATCGGCGGTGGTGGCCTGTTCCGGAGCGCCCATTTTTTTGGGAGGGCGGGAAGGTGGGAGCTGGCTCCCAGGGCCTCTGGGAACGGGTGCCTCATATCCAAACCGGTGCCTTGTGAATTTGACACGCTTGCTCGCACGTACGTGCCAAAATTTCAGCCAAAGCTGGACCAAGGCTCCGGCCATTCTGTCCCCAACTTGCCCCCGGCCCTCCTTCCCGCAGCTTGGGTTCCCGAGCTCGTGGGCCCAAGTGCAGACAAAGTTGAGGTCAGGTCTCCAAATCTGCAGTGGTAGGTAAAGACACACCGAAGGAAACTTTTAAGAGTGAGGGTCTCCTAAATGACAAGGACTGAGCCTTTTCTTCAAAACAGTGTCCCTTCCCTAGTTTGGCAAAATCGCTTCATAAATGGTGCTGCTGGCCCAGGGAGCAGGAGTCCAAAGATGATATAACTCCTCCCCCTCTCAAATTCATCAGCCTTTTTGACAGGCTGGACCCTGAAGGAAAGATGATTTTAAGTGGAGGAAAGTTCCTGAATGCCTGCCTTTTGTTCTACACTATCAGATCTCATTGTAAGGGCATATTTTATCCTTAGCTGAGGGCTGCCTCTGTCAACAGATGAATATTAATGGCCTTGTGTGATTGACTGTCCCACGGTCAATCCTAAAAGCCTACCTTAGAATATCATCAGAACAAGTTGCTACACTGACAGTGAGGGCAAGAAGAGTCGGTTTCAAACAGGTTAATTTAGCAGAGGTTCGCTCTGAAGAAAAGGCGGGTAGATTCACAAACCTTAAGACGTTTGTGGCCTCCTGGGTCACTTCTCAAACCATGCATCTAGGGAAGCGTGGATCCCGTGCTTCTGAGGGATCCGGGAACCATCCTCGCCCAAACTAGGCTCTTGGCTCTCAACAAGTCTGAGAGGCGGGTCTGATGGTTGGACCAAGTTGTGAGTGTGATGCGCGCCCTGTGGGCGCTGCCAGCCGGCGTTCACTAGCAGGAGGTTACCTAGGCAGCCAGCACGCCCTCGGCGCCCTCGGCCTTTTCTTTAGGTGGATAAAAAGCCGAGCGAGCATGCTGTTTAGTTGCAAAGGTAATTGGTCACCCTTTTTGGTGACTGAAATGCATTTGTGCAAAAGTTAAATAGTGCTTTTCAGGACTTCCCTCTAAGGAAGGGTAGAACTACCTCTTCCACTGTTGAGTGTTAATAGCATACCACGTGGGCGTGTGCAGGAGCTGTAAGGGGCAACCTATGAATCAGTTCCACAGAGCTGAAACAACAGGCGAATCTCTCTCCCCCTCAAAGTGCTATGGTGTTAGAATGCTAAAGCCAGAGAACATGCTTTTAGTCATAATATAAAAATTGGTCTTCACAAGATGAGTCCCCACAATATGGGTGATTTGAATTGAGGGAGTAAAGGTTGTGCTTAAAAGAAGAAAACGGCCAGAGGGAATGCAGATACTGATTGAGCAACCCCCTCTACACACACTCAGGCTTTCGCTCCTCCCCCCTTCCCCTCCCCCAGCTCTCTGGCTGCCTGCCTCTTTGCAGCATCTGTATAAAAGTATTGGGAGGGCCCACACACTGTGTGTATGAGGTTTGGCCTGCACCCACCTCCTTCCCAGCTCCCTTACACTGATCCTAAGGATGGCCATGCTATAGAGAACAACAGGGATTGGTAAATTTATTATTTCCCACTAGTATTTCTCAAACCCCATAGGAAAAATCACTTTCCAAGGGTTTTTGCATATAAACCCTATTTCACTTCCATTTAACATATGCAGTGTTGAGTACCTTCTACATGGCAGGCACTGTTCTGACTTGCCTTGGAGCAAAGCCAAAATTCAAATATGGTGATATCCATACAGATACCATATATCCTGGATTTACTGGGGCAGTGCATATTTCCAGTACTTTGTTCTGGCATAAGACCATGTGTTCTGAATTTTAGTTGAGCAAATATCATCACTGTAGGTATGGAAGACATGGTGAAAATCCTAATGTCCATGTGTGGAAAGAGCTCATCAGTATTTCAGAACAGAGACAATAATGGCAGACTAAATAGAATGGCAAGGGTATAATTTCAAAGTGAATAAATGTGTAATTTGCTGCTGTTGATTACTGGTTGGAAATTGAAAGAGAGCTGCAAATTATTTGAGTTAGAACCATCATGATGGCCACTTTTCACCCCCCCCCATCTATATTTTAAGCTACGTTTAGTTTACTGGCTCCACTGTTTTAACTGTATTAAAGCTTTCTTTGTCCCAGATAAAATGAGATTGGGTAACAGTAAGGAGAAATTCTCAAGAATGTCCTGTCTCACTTAGGAGAAGCATTTGGAATTGAGTGCTAACTTTGGCCATTAGCAGAATTGGGTTAGAGTGGATAAGGTACATTTCTTATGCTAATATGGATGAAACTAAATGGCATTTGAAATTAGCCAGCCTAAAAAATGAATCACTGGTGCTGAAGGACTACACTAGACTTCCACAAAACTGCTCTAAAGCCTTACAATCTCATGTTCCCATTTCTTTTAGAGTGTTCAAAGGCACAGGACAGTGATTCTAATAGTATGTCCCTGAAATCCATAGATCTTTTCATACCCCAGTCTCTTTTTTTAAGGATTTGTAACTTGGAAAGCACCACAGATGGAAACCAGGCACACAGAGTTAGCATTTGGCAGAAAAATCCATATAACTGACTTTCAGTGCAGCTCTTTTGCCCTTATTTAATTTAGAAAAATTCAGAAAAAAAGCCAATGAGCTCATAAGTCTAGATGTTTATTTTGTTTTGCTTAACCTACCCACAGGCGCAATCAAGAATGGATACAATTTTAGACAAGGAAAGTGAGTTAGTAATCAGACAATGATGTTTCCAATTGTCTCAAGGGAATGTTACAGAAGTCTGAAAAAAATTCCTCTAAACAAAAATCAAGTGTAATTCACTTTATGAATGCCATACACCACTTTTGTAGGGGGATGATGGTGAAGGGGAAGGATGAGAATGAGAAAATCAAACAAACTGTGGAAGTGTTGCAAGTCCCTAAAGATTGAGGAATCTTGCCTTAGAGGGCCTTGAAAAGTGCAAGAACCATTGCAGAAGGCCAAATGCCCGTATGGGTAAAAGGCAGCCTTTAATAGCCAAATAGACTTGGAGTTTCTCAAAACAGATGAAACAACATAAAGATAAAAATCGGCGTTTTTGAAACAAAGAGGACGTTTGGTATTTGTTGTTGTTTTTTAAAGTGTCAGAACTAGCAACTGTATCTGGGTTGCCAGCTGTAGCTCCCCAATTAGTTTGAAGCAGTTAGTGGTCCTGATGTCCGGGAGAGAAAGTGAGGTGTGGGAGGTTTTTTCCTCCTCTGAGATTGCACTAAACATTTGGGTGAGCAGGTGATTTGTTAAAACTTTGAAAGAATTGTATTATTGTTTGTTAACTTGAAACAGTTTAGAGAATTTTTTCAAATGTTGTCTGAATAGATTTATTATATTAATCCTGATGATTGGTGCCTAGATGTGCTTAGAGGGGCGCCTCAATCTGATTGAAAAGATGGCTGATGATCTGTGGAGCACCTTGGCCTAAAAGGACACTAAGACTGCCTGTTCCTTGGCAGGCTATGTGTTAGGTGCTGGGGGTATCAGAGGGGTTAGAAACAGTCTCTTTTGTCAAGGCGCTCACACTCTAGTGGGGGAGCATACAAGTAAACAGGCTCTCAGGAAACTTGTAGGATTAAATAGGGTGAAAAGGGCTAGAAAATACCTCCAGGAAATTGGCTGAAATGGTCACAATAGCCAGCCCGGGGAAGGGAAAAGAACTGAAGAGATGAAGAGGGAGATAGGGAGGAATCTCTTAATAGGACCGCCATCTTAAAAAGTTTTCTTAATTCTTGGAGGAAATTCCGTTTGCAAGCATTAGAAAGAACAGGCATAAGAAGGTTTTGATGGGTGCAGATGCCAAGGATAGTGTCAGTTTTGCAATTCTTTTTCCCTTATGGGCTGATAGGTTGTATCCAGTATTTTGATGTAATATTTTTTAGCATTCTGTTACTTCCATCTTTAGAGTTGTAATGTTGGTTGTTCATTGTAGCCTAGAAAAAGGCTGCTTATTATCAACCTGAGGGGAAAGAGTCCTGGATTTGTCTGCTATAAGACAAGACAGAAAAATAAGTTTTCTCCTTAAATGGCAGCTATCAATGACCCTGCCAACTTTAGAGTTTGATGCATATACAAAAACATGGGTCTTAAGGGGTATCTAATTGCTCATTTCCAAGAAAATTGAAGATAATCACTTGTAACTTGTGCACACGATACATCATTTGGAAAGAATTTCGCTGGGGATCATATTGCTCAACTGAAAAGTTCTGGCATGCTGAATTTGTACATTTTTGTGAATGCTTCCTTTTACTCTGATCTCTAGCTTTTTTCTGCATATGGTTGTTTGTATGTTTTAGATTATAAGCTTCTTAAAGGGAAAGCACTGCTTTTGATGCAGTGTTGAATACAATGTTAAGAGTACCATAGAGCATTTAGTAAATAATTGACAATAATATAATTTCTAGATTATTATGTATTCTCTATGAACTCTCAAATACTTTCTTAAGCTACATGTCACCTTACTTATTTTAAAAGCGTATGTACATATTTTTTGTAGCATATTATTGGGGTATGTGGACAAACTTTTTGGACAACCTCTATTTTGACTAGAGAAAGATTCAGGCTTACTTTCATTAGCTGGCAACTCTTACTATCAGACAGGGCTTATTAATATTCAGTACCCAAAGAACAAATTGAAATTAGCAATGTTGTTATGTCTGGCTTAGTATCATTAAAGAGCAACAATTATTATAGAACATAAATTATAAGACATCTCTTAAATTAAACTCTCTGATTTAATGTCAGCTAGACCTTTCTCGCAAATGTTGACATTACCATATTTGGGAATTGAGCTATAACACAAGCCCAGACCTGTTGA
Organism: Eptesicus fuscus; assembly: GCF_027574615.1. Taxonomy (NCBI): domain Eukaryota; kingdom Metazoa; phylum Chordata; class Mammalia; order Chiroptera; family Vespertilionidae; genus Eptesicus; species Eptesicus fuscus. Next base: position 109,364,582 of record NC_072473.1, read on the forward strand.
AGTACCTCACAGATTTCTGTAGCTTGGGATCAGAATTTGTGTATAAGTTCAAATCAAGAGATCATACCAGGAGCAAACACCTATTCAGCCCTAGCCAAGTTTGTAAATGGGTTTGATTTTTTTTGGTAATCTAAGGTCTAATGGAAAGTGTGGGCAGAATAATCCCCCACTCATCTGCCTATATTTAGCAAATAGTATAGTTTGAAACAGGATCTGCTAGCACTCCATTAAGAAATGAGCATCAGAAAATAGAATCCAAGTCATGGGCCCCAGCCTTGCTTTAGAGACAGCAATGGGAATTTACTTTCTGAGATGTAATGACAGGGAGAATGCAATTCAGAAAGCAAGGTGAAGATAGGCATATCAGCAAAGAAAATATGTGTTCTGAAATACTATGTGTGTGTGTGAAATGCTCATTTGGACGTGATAGTCTCGCTTGAATACCTTGTTGAATACACAAGCAAAGATTTAGTTCTGTTCTTCAAATTAGACCAATTAAAGATCAATTATCCAAGTGAAAATGATTAGAAATACCTGTCGGCCATTTTTAAACAAAAAATGAATCCAGATTGATTAACAAAGAAGGCATTTTCGCTTTTGAGTCTGTATGTAGCTGAATAAAGCCTTGAAAATTTGTATTTTTCCTTAGGAATAAAAGAGAGTCAATGTTAAGATCAAAATGCATGGCTAGTGTTCCAAACAGTTAATTACTGATAGTAGCTAAAATTGAATTTATATACTAGATTAGTAAATCAACCCAGCTCTTTGACGTATACTTAATAGGTTTATATTGATAAATAATTGATAAGAAGGGAGATAAAATACAAGTGAAAGTGGCAATACGAAGGGACAAGGATGGTAAAGCCATTATAAAAGAAACCTCCACACATTGTATTCCATCCACCTGAAAGTTGAAAGATGTACATTTCTCAGTGATGATTTTGAGAATATTCTGTATTTTTCAAAATTTCTATCCATAATGAAGTGTTTATTTCTTATACACCCAGAATAAGGCAAACTTTTAGAGTAGAATTTTAATTGGGCTTTTTGAGTCTACCTTCTGAAAATGTGTTTTTTACTGGAAAATTATAAATTCTGATTATGACATCTTCAAGGTACATGGTCATAATATTCATATTAGACTGTGATCTCCTTGAGGTTAAGGGTTGTATCTTATCTTTGTATCCCTAGTGCCTATGACAGTGCATGGTATAATTAATAGGTACTCAATGAATATTTATGGACTAAATGAATAAATGGAGTTAGAATAATATTATGAGCATAACAATTCCATAAACCAAACTTGATTTATTACTTATATACTAAGGTATCTAAAAGAGTGACTACTTTTTTTTTCAGGTCAGAAATCCTTTTATGGTCTATAGATACCTGATAAAGAAATTTGGTTTAGTTCATTTGGCTACACTATAACTCCCTAGAAAAAGTAGACTAGCTAGATTTTACAAGAAGTGAGTAGTTTAAAGGTAAATTAAATAACTCCACACAAACATAAATGCATATATTTATCTTCAATTTATTTAGGTTTGTGAAAATGATGCAACTTGGTGTGAGTTACAGAAACATATACTGAATGTATGTAAGTTTTTCCTCAGTGTTTGGTGTTTCTTACCTATAACATCAAACTTCATAAATGTACATTTCAAAGGACATAACCTAAAGTGGATTTTCAGCCATGGAAATTTTATTGGAGTAGGATAAAGGGCTTCTTGAGAATTTTCTTAATTTCTGTATGCATTAGGGCAAACTTTTAAAGTCAGCTGAGAAAACTCAATTACTTGCCTAGAAATGACCTATTAGGATTTCTTTCAGCTAAAGGTCCAAGTAGGAAAGAGGGTAGAAAAGAAAGGGATGATGTTCATTTGAAAATCATATAAAAATTCTGTTGGATAGTTTCCTCCTTAGTTATGGTTCTGCTCCCTTTCTCACACACTCTGCATACTGGTAGTTATAGTATGTATTGTGGAATCCTATGAATCTCCATTGCTGCTTGTAAAGTTTTGGTTTGGATTATTGAAGCTGAGGGAAATCTGGTGAAGAGAGGAAGTGTTAGAGTGATGGGCACAAGAAGGATATTAAAAGCCTTCACTCTGCTATATATCAGAAAGTTAACTGGCACATAACAGATCTAAGGGACTGGAAAATATTTAAATATGGAAATTTACATGTGTGCGGAGATAATACAGAGACATCTCCCAATTGCATTTTTCCCCAGAAATACTTTATCTGTATTTTTCTTACTTAATATCCATGTTTTTTAAGTATATAGCTTATTCATAGCCTCTGTCAGACACTATGCTTGTTGAATGCAGAAGCCATGTTTGATTGGATCCTCTAGATTGGTGAGTAGAATAGCTTGTACAGCGTTATTAATAAAGTTTGGAATGAATGTAAGAATAAACAGGTAAAGACATAGTCTAGGAATTGACCACTGTCGAACAAGATCCTACAATGGCATATACCTAGAGAATGACATTCTCTGAATGCATCATTGTCTAAGTTGATCTTCAGCAGAGACTGAGGAAGGAGTGGTAGAGTGAAAGCTTCTTTATTCTCTTGCACCCTGGGAGCCTTGTTGCCCCTCTGCCAAAACTGAAATTTGAGGAGGATATGTCAAGTAGACTGACATTTTTAGCTTCAGCTTTATGTAAATGTGGTGTTTGAATATGTTTTATATATTTATGTTGATAGATTATATATGTATGAATGTATATTTCTATTATTTTGATAACAATGAATAATTATGTGCTATTTAAACTGTTTGAAAGTTGTTAAACTTTTACTCTAAGCAGTGGGTGGTCTTTCACAATCATACCTTACATTTGTGTCCTGAAAGCCTTGCTTTCATATATCTTAGTTACAAACAATGTAGCCACTCATAAAGTATCTGCAGGTTCTGGATTCCACCAACTTTCTTGGTTGGTTCCAACACACACACACACACACACACACACACACACACACACACACACTCCCACCACATACAGTCATTCATATACACATATAATATTTCTACATCTGTACACCCTTCATAATCTAGAGAATAAGCCTAACTTACACTTAGAAGAGCTAGGAGATACAGCTTTTCAGAGCTCAAATAAACAATTTTCAGTTAGATTGGTCCCAAATTGTTTCAGAGCTAATTGTCATTGCTATCATAGAGTTACTGCACATTTATCAAGTTCCATCATTTCCCTAAGTACAGAGATGTGATCTTCATTAAAGTAGTGATGGTCAATTCATATTGTAAATTTGGCTCATTTTAGAAAACTACTTCTAGCCCTGGCTGCAATTCATGTTGAGCTCCATAGAAATGAGAATGTGACCCTAGAGGCCCTTTCCAGGTTATGTTTCATGGACTGATTGTATTAGGGACTACATTTAACTATTTTGGAAAACATGGGAAGTCTCAGAAAAGGAACCTACTAATAGTGAACTTTAAATGCTGTCTCTACATAAATATTTAAAAGTTTTTTATTCATTTTTTACTTCAACCAACATTTATTGAGCACTGATTCTATGCCAGGTATAGAGTTAGGAGCTGATGAATAAGATAAAATCACTGCCTAAGGAGGGAGCTAAATAAGGAAAAACATGGATGTCAAGGCAGTAATATGAGAGCTGCCATAGAGCTAGGCACCCTGTGGGGGTTCTGAGAGCTGTTGAGCTATAGAGGAGAGGTACCTAGTTCCCTTAAGCACATTCATAATTTGCCTAGGTATGTGCAAATGTACAAAGCTAAGAGATAAAATGACATCTTTGTTGGACTGGAATAATTTGGATTGGTTGGAGCACAGATGTGGGGAAATGGAGGAAATATGAACTAGAGAAATAGGTATCCAGGGATGATGAGGATCCATGAAAATATTTAAAGAAGAGAAAATGTTAATCAGTATAGAGGATGACTGGAGAGAGTGGTAGTAGCGGGTTTTAATAATGCAGTTGAAAAGGTGGGGCAATAAATAGGAGAATAAAATACTAATTTGAGAGAATAACTTGGTGACTGGATATGAGGATAGAAGGGAGAGTCTAGAGCTTCTAGTTTTTCTGGATGGTGAGACTATGGCACATAATAAGTGCCCAGTATGCATTTGTTGAAAAAATGAATAGATATAAGATGAACCTATTTTTAAAATGTGTTATTGGGTTTTTTTTTTTAGAAAGAGAGGAAGGTAGAGGGAGAGAAGGAGGAAGGGAGAAGAGAGAAATCTGTACAAGAGAGAAATGTTGATCGGTAGCCTCCCACAAGCATCCCGACCAGGGATCCAGCCTGCAATCTGGGCATGTGCCCTGATCGGGAATAGAATAGGTGACCTTTCAGTGCATGGGATGATGCTTAGCCAATAAAGCCACACTGGCCAGGGCTAGAGGAACCTATTTTTAAGGGTTGAAATAATCAGTTTGATTTTGGACAGGTTGAGTGGTTCCTTTGATCATTGAGGCAGAAAGTTGCTAGGTAGTTGACGTTGCGTTTTGGATCACAGAATAGAGAAATCAGGACTGTAGATACATACTTGTACATTATCAGCATCTAGATGGTAATTGAAACTCTGGGAATAGATGAGATAACTGGGAAAGAGTGTATATATTCTTCTAGAGTTCAGGAGAAGCATAGTTGGGATTCACCAGCATATAGGCTCAAGTTGTAAGTCATGGGTGTGGATGATGTTTTCCAGGGTTTTGTATGTGACATGTCTTAAGATGTATTTTGCCAACATCTGGTGATTAAAAAAACTGCCAACAACTTCAAGAATTCTCTTGATTAAGAGAAAGTATGAGTATATGTTGTCACGGTCCAAGACTTTGCAAATAAGATAATATATTACCACACACACACACACGTGGTGGGGGAGAAACTTCTATGTAGAGAAATACATTTGGATCAAGGGATCAGATTTTTATGATTTTTGATAGCAGTAATTAATAATTACGTGTTATTTAAACTGTTTGAAAATTGTTGTTACTCTTAGCAGTGGGTGGTCTTTCACAATCATACTTAGATTTGTGTTGTGAAAACCTTGCTTTCACATATCTAACATACGAACTATGCAGCCACACATAAAGTTTCTGCAAGTTCTGAGTTCCACCAACTTGCCTGATTCCAACATGGAGGTGCTCTTTCCCTCCCCTTGCAGAGCACTCTCTCACTTTGGAGAATGAAAGCAGCAACAGTGTGTAGCTTTTGGAGCTCTGGTCTCTATTCTGCTTCAGACTGGGCCCTGCGGGCTAGTCTCTGAAACATGTGATTCCAAACAAATACTAGAAATACTTGTGTAATTGGGCTGATCTTTTCTTAAATGTCTATGGAGATGTATGATTTTTTTTTTTTTTGGTAAGTGTGAGGAGAGGTTTGCATAATTTTATGTTTCTCTGGCATGAATGGTTTCTTTAATTTCATTGCTGTTTATTTAAGAGGTTACCTTCACCAAAGTTTATAATTTCATTCAACGTAAGCTTAAAACTCTTTGTTCTCCAATGTATTTTTGGAAGTCCCTTTTAGGTTTATGGGATTGTTTGGAAGGGCCAAAAAGAAGATCATAGAAACTACCATTTATGGAGTGTCTACTATGTGCAAGTTGCTTTATATTAAATCTCTCATTTAATCTACCTAGCAAACCTGAAAGGTAGGTGGTGTTATCTCCATTTTGGGGCATGGGGTGGCCTGGGCGAGGGGCCTGTGGTGGTTTGCAGGCTGGCCATGCCCCCCCGGTGACCCAAGCGGAGGCCCTGGTATCTGGGATTTATTTATCTTATATAATTGAAAGTTTGTAGCCTTGAGCGGAGTCAAGCCTCCTGCTTGCGCTATGGACGCAGCCATTTTTGTTGGGATTTATTTATCTTCTATAATTGAAAGTTTATGGCCTTGAGCGGAGGCCTAGGACTGCCAGGGCAGGCGGAAAGCTTGGCTTCCTCCATTGCCAGGTGCAACTCAAGCCTTCTGCTCTCTCCAGCTCCTTGGCTGCCACCATTTTTGTTGAGATTTATTTATCTTCTATAATTGAAACTTTGTAGCCTTAAGTGGAGGCCAAGGCAGGCCAGAGCAGGCGGAAAGCTTGGCTTCCTCCATTGCTGGGGGCAACCCAAGCCTCCTGCTCTCTCTGTGGCCACAGCCATCTTGGTTGGGTTGATTTGCCTACTTGCTCCTGATTGGCCAGTGGGTGTGGCTTGTGGTGTAGTGGAGGTACAGTCAATTTACATATTACTCTTTTATTAGATAGGATGTTCTTCTTCTCACTAGAGCCTTGCTCCTTAAAATGTGGCCCCTGGACCATAGCATTAGCATCACCAGAGATATTGTAAGAAATGCAGAATCTCAGGCCCCATCACAGACCTATTAGAATTGGTACTTTTAAACAAGATCCCAGGTGATTTGTGTGCATGTTAAAGTTTGAGAAGGGCTACTTTCAAGTGTAAACTCCTTGTGGGTAAGAACCTTGCAGCACTAAAGAGAGAGTCTAGCATATAACAAATCAATGTTGTTTTGATTTCTCACATTTGTGCTATTCTTCAGCTATTCATTCACTGATGTGGCCTTATAGACCTATACAGAAGAAATGTATGAGATAGTGAGGGAGGAAGGGATAGTGTAAGAGGAAGAAGAGAGACTCAGAGAGTTGGGGAGGGGGATAGAATTAGAGAATTAAGGGGAATAAGAATGTGAGAATGAATGGGCTAGAGAGAGCCTACAAGATATCTGGTGGATGGCTAATAATTTCGTGACTAGTTTGGAAAAAAGACTTTGTTTCCCCAGATGGGTAGAAATTCTAGATTGGTCCTTGGCTTAATTTAATGTGGCCAGAGGTAAATACCTTCTGAGATCATTTTGTTCTTACCCTAGGAACCTAGTGGGTTTCCCATGTTCTCTTTTGCTGGTATTCTGGAGTATATCTTCTCTGGCCATCTTTGGAAGTCACAGTGGAAATTTGGAGAGTTAAAGAGCCATGGAAGAACTGTGCTTAGTGTTTGAAATAGTTCTTTCTGCTTTCAGAAACAGATTTTCTTCTTTCTTTTTAAACTTAAAAGTTTATTTCTTAAATAAAGGTTTATTCCCCGCCCCCATGGAATTCTGGAGGGTTTATATGTTTTAATTTATAAAACCCAAGTCATTTCTTGCCTTTGTAACTTCAGTGCTGTGGGTCAATTTACTAATATTGCTTAAAGGTTCTTTTCGCCCTCCAAAGCTGTCAGATTGCCTTTTCTTTGTTCTTTGAGAAGAGAGTAAGGTTGCTTCATTCACAAAGCATGAAGGTGATGTTGGAACCAGCACTTGTTCAATCATTCAGAGTCTTCCCCCACCCCCACCTCAACAATATCCACCTTTTCTTCAAGTTATGTCTTAGTGACAATGAAATGTCATATCAAATAACAAATCTGGATAGAATTCCCAAAAAGCTCAACAACATTTCATAGAATAGTGACAAGAAGTAGCCCAAGTTGCTCTGACAGCCACAGTGCAGGGGAACAGTGGATGTTCTGTGTACACTCATCAAGCCCTTCTGGGGCTCAGTATACGTTCAAAGCTACTGAAGGTCCTCCCTTCATGGTCTGTTGGACTGCTCTCCACATCTTCCCTTTTCGCCTTCATTCTTTCCTCCCCCCTCACACCCTTCCTCAACTGGTTATAATTTATAACAGAAGGTGTTTTATGGTTTGCTATATTTATTGAATGGTTTTATGTTTCTTGTTCTCTAAAAAAATAGATGAGTGGAATGTTTTATATTTTCCTCTGTATTTTAGTTGTGTTTCCCTTTTCTATAGCTCCTGATTTCCTTCTCTCTCTCTTCCTCCACCTTCCTCTGCCTCCTTCATATTTGCCTGTCCTCAGTGATTCTAGAGAGAAAACAAGCTTTCCATTTCTCCCCATATATTTGGTTTGGGTATCTTGTTACTTTTGGGATATTGTGAAATTCGACTTCTTAATTAGTTTGCAGATGAAGAGCTCTAAAATACACACCCAAGAATAGACATTCCACTTTCTAAGAATTCTGAGTATTTAAAAGGCCTTTTTGAATAGATAGGACAAAGATAAATATATCCGATTCATGCCTCAGATCATTGCTGTGTAGTTTACATTCTCACTTTGTCATAATTCTCAATGAATGCAAATGGCATCTTTGTTTTTAGAGATCTCTTTTCTTACAATGAATGCATTTTCCTTTTTCTGAGGATAAGGGAGCCCCTTTAAAATGCTGCTAGTATGGGATAGAACTGACACCCATCTTGTAGGCTAAGCAAATTGTAGCCTGCTTTTCCCTGATGAAGTTATCACATTTCAGGGACATTGTTTCACTTGTAGGATATTATTGTCCTAGTTCCAAATTTGACTTCAGGTTAGAGAGTGTATTCCAATTAGACTTTTTCTTGGTATTTTTCTTTGTCTTGATGCTTACAGGGATCTTTTGAGCTGTATCTATTATCTCTTCCAATCTTGGCCAAGATTGTTACGTTATGCATGTATGTATAAATATTTAACAAGATAAGTTAGACAAAATGTGTTTGAAGATCTTCAGCCCTCCACCCCCACCCCTACCATTGCCCCAGCTCAGTTTTTAATGCAGTTACAGATGGTTGCTTTTTTCTCAGGTGTTTAAATTTAGAGGGCATTTCTTTGTACTTTGTTTGATGGACATAATGAAATGGAAGCTTTTGAGTCAATCTTGACTACCAAAATGGTAGCATCCAGTAACAGATAACATTAGGCTCCACTTCCTATTTTTTTCTAACTGGTTATTTCAATTCCCCTATGCCAGAGAGTTTTGGGTATGAGATTGTGTGTTTTTTAAGAAAACATTTTGGATAAAGACTAATGTTCTCAAGTCAGGAATAGCAATTAGTACCATTCATTAATCAGAGGCATGTTTTGACTTTGAGTCCTGGCTAGGAAATATAAACTGTGAAAGTCACACATATATATGAACCTCAGGCAAATTTATGACTTGTCAGCCTTTTAAGGTTAAATTCTTAACCCCAAGTCGTGGCTGGCTTTATATGTAGAGTCCGGCACATTCCTTTGGGCCACTGAACACCCCCCTCCCTAGTCCTTTGCTTAACAGCAGCTAATGGCCTAATGAGCAAGAAGGATTTCTGTCTCTTATCAGCTGCCTAACCAGCAACAGGAAGGCTGATATACAGAGTATGGGCCAAAACCTGAGTTTTTGAACCAAGAAACTACAAGGTCAGTTTAAAACTCTGGATATGTGCTATCTCTATAGTCATTAGTACCTGTCAGTGAAGGAGCTGGACACTTGAGTTCAAACAAATAGTAATAGTCGTCAAAAGTAAGAACAGTTGAATTAATTTTGTTAATAATTCTTTCAGCCTTTGTTTAGATCTTCTATAAATAGCCTTCATATAGTCTTTAATGAGCTTTTAGTTTGCGCCTGGAGGTTGTTATGGTTATGCAGGAGTGTTTGATTGTCAGATGGTGATGATGGTGAAGGCAATGATATTTATATTTTGGCCCAGATTTTGGAAGGGGCTGCCAGGTATAGGTAAATAGATATCTTCTACTACTTTTACTTTTTTTTAAACTGAGTTTTTGAATAAATATGCATTCAACTTGCCAGGAGTCAGAGGAACCTTTGTGCCTGCTCAGACCTTTTTAAGGAAAAAGAGTCATTGCCTGTTTTTAAGATCTTCTTGGAATCCAGGCTCAGACTTATATAAAAATAAATATTTTAGGGTGTTCAGTGCCCATCATAGTGAAAGCCCCTTGACTTTCATCTTCTGCATTTGCATTTTTCAGAGACAATAATGAAAACATTTTTTTTCAGATTTTGTTCTGTTATTGAAAATCCTATTTACATAAACAGGCATTGTTGTGGGTTAGGGAAGAATGTGGGGTCCCATTCTTTAGCTTCTTGTATATCTTTGCAGGCTTGTCTAAATAAAAGTAATGACGCTTTAGTCTAAGCAGCTTTTCTCATTTAGGTAAGCAGGGTGGTTTGAAATTTCAGTTTACTAGATAACTTGAGTCTCTTTCTTAATTATTTCAAGCATGCAGTATGCTCTCTTGATAGTAAAAACCCTAAAATGCTAGTAGTCTCCTCAGACATCCATTTGGTAATAAAATCCGGTGCATTTTCAGGGGTTAATTTCCATGACAATTGCTCATCCCCTCCCTACCCCCACCCTGGAAGAAATTCTTTTAGGGCCTTGGTTCCTCACATTTGCAAAAGCACACTTTAAAAATATATAAGGATGTTGGGGGAATTCCTAGATGTAGAGGAAATTTAAATGTATTCAGATTCATGCTCATTACATAACTTTGGTTTAAGAGTTTTTAATAGCTTTTGTCATATTCCTTAGAAAATCATCTGCCTGACTTTGCCAAACTTGGTTTTCTGCCCTGAATGAAAAACTGAAGATCAGCAAAAGTAGAGCCTAACTATATCCTATTCTATCCCTTTTCTCAAAAGAAAGAAAGAAAGAAAGAAAGAAAGAAAGAAAGAAAGAAAGAAAGAAAGAAAGAAAGAAAGAAAAAGAAAGAAAGCAAGTTCTCAGAGGTCATCTGGTGCAGAGTGAGGTGGAGAAAAACTAAAACTAAAACTAAAACTAAAACTAAAACTAAAACTAGCCCAGGCTACCTTCACATCTGCTAGTCATTCCCACTGGTTTGAGTTCAATTCAGCAAGTTTTTATTGAGCACCTGTGGTGGGGGTGGTTCTAATAATCGTTAACATTTATTGAGCCAAGTGCTGTCCTAAGCCCTTTCTGGGCAACATCCCATGTAATCTTCACAATAGCACTACCTGGTAGGTGTTATTATTTCCCCCATTTTAAAGATGAGAACTGAGGCTCACAGAAGTTTGTGACTTGTCCGAGGTCAAGTAGCTATGCGATGAATTAAACTCACTTAATCTGGGTCCAGAACCATGTTTATAATTGTTACTCTGTGATGGGCTCAGCATTTCTAGGAATTATTCCTAAAACCAGTTTTGAGAACCCAGTATATGTGAGATGCTAGGATGCTGGGGATTTTAAGTCAAATACTCCACTTTCCTTGCTCTTGGTGGGGAGGCAAACATGTAGACAGGTGGGGAGCCTGCATGGAGGGGGTCTCCATATTTGTTGAGGGGAATGAGGAGGGCATGGTAAGGTCAGTGGCTTGAACTTGTGGGAATGCTGTATCTGCAATGCAGCTCAGTAGCCAGGGGTTATGGACATTTGATTTTCCAATTCAATTAAGGTCATCTCTCTATGAGTTGAACTGCCTCATTGATTGTATCAACCTGTTTCCATCACTTCCCCAGCTCTCTGTAGCATCAGCTACCTTGAACTCAGCACTTTTTAGACATGCATGGAGAATTGGCTCCATAGTTCCCGTGTCAACATTTCTTCCTTATTTCAGTTCTCCTTTTTTTTTTAAAGTAAAAACTAAATGAGGCAGGTCTTTCTGAACCAAGTTGCTGTGGTCTGGAGAGCTGGTTTCTTTCTGAAGGCAGATGATATAAAACTAGCATCACACAGGGAGACCCAGGATCCAGGCTTGGTTCCTTCAGCTTGACCTGGAGCCCTCCTGGCACTCTCTTTGAGCCCACACTGGGTTCTAGAGAGCTCTATTTGAATCACCCATGGTTTGACAGGAGAAGGAAGTTTCTATTAGCAATTTTTGAGTTTTTTAGTGAAATCTTGGTGGTGGAAAGGAAACCCCCAAATCACCTGTTTGGGAAATTTAGTTTTTCAGAGCTCCTGAAGAAAGCAAAGGAGGAAAAAAGTCACTAGTGAGCATCGTTGAAAAGTCTTATGTGTTTCATTAACAACAGATTTTCTTCAATTTTAGGAAACATTTGGTTCAAGGTAAAGTGGACTCATCAGTGAGTGTGTGTTTATGAAACAATATCATTTAGCTTCCAACCTCAGCTTACAAAAAACTCTGTGTTTCCAACTTTCTTATAGTTTCTCTGTAATGTTTAGCCTGACAACTTCCCTCCCATGCATTTTCTCCTTCATTAAATCTCTTCTACAGAAAGGGGTTGCTACCAAGTCTAGACTTCAGAAGCATGCAGGAGGAAGGCCAATTAGTGAGAATTTTGATTCACATTACATGAGGGTGGGAGGAGGAGGAAAATATGTCCTTCCAAGTCCTTCAGATACTCAAGTTCTAACACAACAGTATGTTGAAGATATATAAAATTACTGGAGCATTTACACAGCTATTCCCCAAGATGGCATAAATGCCACAGCACTAGAGCATGTCAGTGTAGACACTTAGATCAGCTGAAGGATAGGAAAAAGGAAAAGATCACTAACACTGCTTCTCACTCAGGGATCAAGAGTGTTTGATTTTCTTTTGGTTGTATTTTGCTCAAGTGCAGAGCGTATGTTGTACTAACAAGGCAACTGACTTCCTTTTCAGCAGGTTCCTATCATAGGGAAAGGGGAAAGATAAAATAGAGGGCACAGATTACTTACAGTGGCTGAGAATGTAATTACAAGGTGCAATGGCTTGAAACTGAAATTTAGGTTAGCCATTAGGGCTGGGAAAGGCATTTTAATAGTAAGGGCAACTGGGCATTACAAAGATTTGCCTGAGAGCTGGTTAAACAGTATCTATGGAAGTGCTGAAGGCTAGGGCAGGTATAATGTGAAGGGAAATTCCTATCAAATTCAGGGTTGGCATGGAGGCCCAGAATGATGATAGGCATCTTCCATTGTTGCTGGGCTTTCTTTGTGATTATCTAATTGTTAATGGCTTGAAACACATTTTTTCCATGTATTTAAATATGCCTAATTTGTTGAGCATAAGAAAACAAATCCATCTGAGCAGTGAAAATGAGGCATTTGGATTGGTTTGAGCACCATTTTAAACAGACTTTCTGGAATATGGACCAAGGATTGAGGCAATATTATTATTTAATTCTTCAAGGGTTCTTCCTTCTTATACTATGGCTCTATTATTGTTAAGGTAACATTTGGGCTCTGTCAATATGACTTTCTCAAACTGACCCTAGATAAAATTTTGTTTTGAACCCCTTTTTTTTTAACATTTCCTTTTGAACATCGCCCCTAGTCTCTATTCAGGATTGCCTTCCCCACTTCTTTTCTGAGTCTCTATTCAGGATTGCCTTCCCCACTTCTTAAAGGTCCCAAGTAAACCCTTTAGCCTTGAGGTATTAGGGAATTACTCAAAGAGTGTTGCACTTTAAGACAATGCCTGATGAAGTTGCTTAACCAAAGTAGTATCTCACCCATGATGAAACCTTTAGACATTACTAGGCAGATACTTTTAGGTGGAGTAGGGGGAGAGAGCAGGTGTATTAGTTTCTTAGGGCTACCATAAAAATTAGCTCAAATTTGGTGGCTTAAAACAACAGAGATTTAGTATCTCAGTTCTGGAGGCCAGATATCCAAAATCAAGATGTAGGCAGGGCCACATTCTTTCTAAGGGCTCTAGCAGATAATCCTTTCTTGCCACATCCAGCTTCTGTTGACTCCAGATCTTCCTTGGTATGTAGCTTCATCATTATAAGCTCTGACCCTGTCTTTACAAGGTTCATGTGTCTCTCCTCTATGTCTTTTATAAGGATACTTGTCTTTGCATTTAGGGCCTACCTGGATAATCCAGGATGACATTATCTTGAAATCATTAATTTAGTTACATCTGTAAGACCCCTTTTCCAAATAAGGTCACATTCACAGATTCTGAGGGTTAGGACATGGACTTATCTTTTTGGGGGTCACCATTTAACCTACTAGAGAAGAGAGCTTTTTGGACATATTGTATCATACCAATTTACCAGATTGCTCTAATCTAAGGGGAACTTGCCTTAGGGAAGCTTAAAGTTGGTTGTAAAATTTCATTGTTTCCTGAGAGGGATGTGGGTAGCAACTCCTGTTAACCCATTTTCTAAATGGTTAAATTGAGGATCTGGGGAGAAAAATGACTTACCTAAGTCGCTCTGGATCAAAAAGGTTCTGAAACAGAAGAGGCTATCATATTCAGTATAGACTTTATATCTTAACTCATGACTCTTTGATTTTTTCTAAACATGTTAGCCATGGAAGGCAATCATTGCTTATTAATCACCTGAAAAAACGTTTTCACAGGACCTCTAGGCTTAAGGTATTGGTGTGCTTTCAATGTGCTATAGTTTTCCACTTACTCATTGTGGTTTCCTAAAACATCAGTAACAGTGAGTTTTGGAAGCCAGAAACACTTGCAAAGCAAAAATCTGCCTTTTCAGGTTCAGGTATACTAAGTTTTAGGTACAATTCACATGGAGAGTGGTAAATATATAGTTGTCACATAGGAGATGTTTTCTGAAGAAATACTATCACACTTGCTTATGACAAAATGACTAGTTCTAACATTTATGGCAGTGACAACCTTGTTATATAAAGTGATTAGTGAATTAGAATATGGCCTTCATGAAAATGCAGAGAGAAAAGAACTTTGGAGGTCACCAGTACAGCCTCCTATCTAGTGCAGTAGTCCTTCTATAGTATTCCTGATATTGAAGCATTATGCTTGAATACTTCAAGACAAAGGGGACATACTATGTGTAGGAAGCATGGTCTCATTGTTGAGTATTCACTCAGTCACTCATTCATTCAAAAAGCATTTATTAAATATATACTATATACTGGGCATTATGCAATGTCAGGGAATACAAAGATGGTCAAGATATAGTTCCTGGCTACAGAAACTTACAATTTAATAGTAGGTTTAAGAAAAATATACTAATATCTATAATACCTAGATTGCAAAATTCAGTATGAGAGATACAGAGTGTATTGAAAATTCTGAGTTGACAGTTCATGGGATTTATTTGGTGGGAGGGTAGCTGAGAAAGGGGAGACAAATATTATGAAAGAGACCTGTGAGAGAGCCTTGTGAATGAGCAGGTTATAATAGCTGAAGCTAGGGTAAGGGCACTCCAGGGACAGAAATAGCATGATCAAACAGGGAAACAGAACATGGAAGCATATGTTTTGGAAACATTGAATAAGAGTTTAATTTAATCCTCACAATTTTAAGAGATGTGTTACTGTCCCCATTTTACAAATAGGAGGCTGAGGCTTAGAGATTAGGTAACTTGCCTAAGATCACATGGCCATTAAGTGGCCAAGTTGGGATGCACACTCTGGTCTCTCTGATTTCAGAGTTCTTCCTTTTGCCACCACAAGTCATCCCCATCAGGAAGCTATCTGCTATTAGCTGGCTTCTGATAACAAAGGGAATATGGTTATTACATGAAGAGAAATGCTGTAAAGGCTGAATTGGTTGTTGGTCTTTCCATTGGCCCCGTATCCATATTCATTTGTAGCCAAGTGCTATTAACAACACTTTCCTAGGTCAGAGCAAGCCTCTTGCTTCTTTTGTGTCTTCCCAATGCCCAGTCTAGAATGAGCTCAGTGACTATCAATTGACCTACAATTGGAGGACTCAGACTTTCAGACCTGAAATTACCTTATGGGTCATCTAGCCAGGTCAAGATTTGAGAAGGTTTTCGATTAAGTCACACAGCTGATTTGGTAGCACAGCAGGTAATAATAACACTTTAGTCTTGATAGGGAAGGGCCCTTTCCCCCTGATGTGATTTCATACACAAGGGAAAGGACCTAGCACTTAGAGTGGGCCTAAGGTGTTGAAATTCTCAGCTATGTTTCAGGTCTGAATATTTGAAGACTGTATCTGAAAAATAAAAATTATACATCTCCTGAAACACAGGATCTCAGCTACTTATCTGAGTAGAATAATAATTAGTGAAAGAGTGACTTGTGGGGATGTAAAAATTGCCTTAGTTTAATCCTTCTGGTAGAATTCTAAATGAAAATTTTTTTTATCCTGACTCCAGGGTAGCTGGCATTATTCTCCAACTCAATTTTGTTTTTGTTTTTTAGGGGTTTCCCCCATCTAAATAGACTGCATGTGTATGTAAGTGTGTGTGTGTGTGTGTGAGAGAGAGAGAGAGAGAGAGAGAGAGAGAGAGAGAGAGAGAGAGAGAGAGGAAGGGAAGGGAAGGGAAGGGAAGGGAGAAGGGGAAGAGAATAGAATACTGTTCCCTGGAATAGAATACTGTTTTTCTAAAAGTTGGTCTAGTAGTATCAATTAATAAGATCTAGTTCTTTTCAAATTGAACTCTCTTAAAATTCTGGCATTGATTACAAGTGAGAAGGGAGCACATCAAGCCCAAACCTTGGCTGGCCTCTTGAGATACAAAGATGAGTCAGTCAAGGGTCTTTCCATCAAGGAATGTAAATCTGGTGGAGATAAGGCATGCAAATAACTATGGTACAAGTTAGAGTGTGAGAAGTGTCTTTATAAAGGATGCAGAATGCTATTGGAATTCCAAGGACAGAAAACCTGTGGAGTACATATTTTTCTGCTCCCATAAACACTCTCTCCTGTGATAATCCAATTCAAAGATAACTAGGAGTCAATTATACATCAATAAAGCTGGAAAATGTACAACATACAGACAAAAAATAGCCAACAAAAACTAAGAATCATCTTGTAGCAGGGTTCACATAGTTCCCCTGTTACTCTCCTCCAGTTCATTTATCCCTTTATCCATACCATATTCCTTGGCAGTGCCTGAATATGCCATGCGTTTAGGTACCCCTGTGCCCTTGCTCCATTTTCTTAGATGTTTTTAAAGAAGGAGAATGATGTGATCAAATACATACTTTAGAAATATCTCTTCTTGACTTTCATGGAAGAGTGTAGAGGCATGAAGGCCATTTTGGAGGCTATTCTTGTTGTCCAAGTGAAAAGAGGTGAAGTGATAAGGCAAAATGGAGAGAAGGAAAAAGATGAAGGGACATTTAAAAAGCAGAACCAGTGGGATTAGTGACATTTGGGTATAGGGGATGAGGGCAAGTAAGGTGTCCAGAATGATGTACAGGTTTCTAGTTTTTAATTTGTTTGGGAGCCCATTACTGGACCAGTCTGTGATCTCCAGGGCAGGGACTCTGCCTTGTTCATTAATGTATTCCTTAGGTTGGGTATAGTCCCTGGCACAAAGTAGGCAGTCAGTAAATGTTGGATGAATGAATTCTTTACCATGTTGTCAGGATGAATGTAATCATAAAATTTGTATTCCCAGAGCACATGTTGACTGCTGCTGGTTGGGAATGTAGTCCTGAAAAAATCTCTTTGTGGGAGAAGGTAGTGATCTAGGGATTCAACTTTTACAAGGTATGAAGTGATATTTAGTTAATTGATAGCTGGCAGTAGAGGTAAAGGTAATTCATTCTTTAATTTTCAGGTTTAGAGAATGGCTTATCTCTAGGGTTGCTTTAAACTCCCAGTACTACAGTGTGGCAGACACATTTTGGCCTACCTTTTACATAGGTTAAAATGTAAAAAGTAGAGTCTGTAGTAGTCCTAGGCCTGATCTTTGATTTAAAGTCTAAGCTTGTGCCCGGCTGGCTCAGTGGTTGAGCATTGACCTATGAACCAGGAGATCACGGTTTGATTCCCCGTCAGGGTACATGCCTTGGTTGCAGGCTTGATCCTCAGTGTAGGGCCTGCAGGAGGCAGCTGATCAGTGATTCTCTCTCATTATTGATGTTTCTATCTCTCCCTTTCTCTCTGAAATCATTTATATATATATATAAAAGTCTGAGCTTGTGATACCCAGGTGTGCCCTCTGCAAGGTCATTTTCTTTCAGGCTAAATAACAGAAGGATAACTTTAAGCTGCTCTCCCTAGGATAATTTCTTTTACCAGCAGTCATCACTTTCCCCACCAGTTTCAAATGCAGTCATTTCTTTCATCTGTATTACTATCTTGATTAGCAAGAAATTAATGAGAGTGTAAGATTTGATTTAGATAATGATTAATTAGGGGAAAAGGCACCATTCTAATAGCACCATTACATGCTAAGGAAATTAGCTAATATTTTTGGATAGCAAATTGACTTGTCCTCCATTTATAAAAAGTATTTAAATAAACGGATGAACAAAATAGATGGAGACATAGAAGCATGGAAAAGACTGTCGACCCTCAGAGAGAAGGCTGGGGTGGGTGGGTGGGAAGAGATTAACCAAATAACTTGTATGCATATATGCATAACCCATGGATACAGACAATTGGGTGGTGAAGGCCTGGGGTGGAGGGCAGGGGCGGGCTAAAAGGGGTTAATGGGGGCAAAAAGGGGACATATGTAATACTTTCAACAATAAAGATTAAAAAATATTTTATTTTTTTCTTGGTTCATTAATAGTGCAATATGCACTTACTCCTTTGGATAATTTTAATGGATATCTATTATTTTCCCTATAAGTCATGAAGCAACCAGTTTTGGATGTCATTCATTTATTAGCTTAATATTATTTTAATGACAATATTACATTATTATTTTTAGCACAATGTACCTTTGTTAGCAAAAAATAAAATAATCTGCCATTCATAAAGCAGATATTGGCAATGAAATGTGTCAAATCATTATATATATATATATATATATATATATATATATATATATGGAAAAAATTCAATTTTCATTTTTACTGAGCTCTGACGATTCATTCTCTTTTGTTGCTGTTTATTTTCTATCTGCTCTTAGAAAAGTATAAGGATCAAGATGTACATGAATATTTTTGTTTTTTAATTTGTTTTTAATGTGAATTTTGACAATTTATAGTCATTTGCTAAAATTGCAGTCTAGTAAGATAGCCAACATAAGGTAATTAGAGAATCCAAGGGCTGGAAGTGACCTTAAGAGGTTATTTAGTCCATTTCCCAATTTCAGGCAGTAAGACTAATCTTCCTAAACAGCACTCTTCATCATATTATGCCTCTGCTTGAGAACCAACAGTGGTCCTTTATAGCCTATGGTGTCAAACCCACAGGCATCTGTCTGCATTCAAGGCCCTTCAAATTCTGTCCTGTCTTAACTGATAAGCTAGTTACACCCTAGGTTGAAGCTTCTCACCAGGCAGGTTAGTCTTGTCCCACTACTCCACTCGTGCCAAACACATTTCACCCATTGGTCTCTCCAAATCCTTCCAATCCTTTACTGTCTAGCTCAAGCCCCATTTTCCCCTGGAAGTCTTCTATGACCCCTAGAGCTTCTGGTAGGCATTCCCTTATCTAGCAAATGTTATCCATATTACATATTTAAAAAATCAACTTTGTTGAGATATAATCTATAATAATAAAAGCATAATATGCTAGTTAGGCCATACAAAGCTGCTGTGGGCAGGGGTCGCAGCAGAAGCCCCCAGCCACGGCGGTGGGCAGGGTCTGAGGCAGAGGCGGCTGCAGCGGTGATGGGGGCCAAGGCCCTTGCACGAATTTCGTGCATCAGGCCTCTAATTTACAAATAATAAGATGCACCCATTTTGAATGAAGAATTTCATGAGCTTTGGCAAATATATATACCCATGTAACCACTACCCCAACTAAAATATGGACTATTTTTATTACCTCAGAAAATATACTGCATGTTTCGTAACCTAACCATAGACCAACTTTTACTGTTCTCTAGCTGTTTTTGTGTGAAAGTCTGGTATTTTTAGCGTGAATTTATTTTAATTTTACTTAACATGTATTAAATATTTACCTTATACTGAGAAGACTAAGAGCTTTGCACACATAATCTCACTCAATCCTTGCAATAACTCTGTAAAGTAAGAGCTATTGATAACTTCATTTTATAGATAAGGACAAAAAACCCTGTAGCAGTTAAATAACCTGCCCATGCTTACACAGCTATTGAATGGCGGGGTTAGGACTAAATTATAAGCAACTTGGTAAGAGGGGCCATGAGTGCTTTTGCTCTTTCTTGTCCACTAGTGCCTACCATGGTGCTGAGGCTATTAATACTGATTTAGAGTAAAATTCAATAGAACAGACATTTTAAAACAACCCCATACACACTGTTCACTAACCTCTTCTAATTAAGGACAGGGCTCAGGCATGGAATTAGGTCACCAACTGATCGTGAGCCTATGACTGCATAGTTAAAAAAGAACTGAAGTCTCAGTCCTAGGGGAGGTGGCCAAGGGAAATCAAGAGCAGTATGAAATGTCAAGTCCTTGAATGAAACCAAAATAGAGCAAAAACTGGGCCCAAAGGAAAGGATTTGTGATGGAGGTCAAGAAGACAAGTAACCAAATCTAAGAGATCCCTTGACATAAGAGTACACATCAGCAGGGAGCCTTCTGTGGACCACCTGTGGTTTAGCCTCTGAGAGGAGAGGCACTGGTAAGGTGCTCAGCTTGGATACACATGGGCATAATCCCCCATAGGAAAGCTTCAATAACTACAATATCCCTTTTCAGTTGTAAGATCCAGAACTGGACCCAATGTGCAAGCAAGACATTGTCTCAGAATAATTAGAAATGAATTACTTCATAGTTCCTTCAAGTGAAACATCTATTTGTATATTTTCAAGATGTTTGGAAATTGATTTTTTGGTGGTATTTTAACATTTTTTCAAGATCAAAGTTAAGCATATGGATGTAAAACTTTCAGGGTCATCTGTCTCCACTCCCTCTTTTTAGATCAGACAGACCAAAGATCTTTACTAGTGTTTTCAGTCTGCAGTGCTCATTAATTCAACACTATCTGTACAAGGCTGAATGGGATCAGCAGGGCATCCCAAAGCAGATGGGAGTCATTCTCTGTTCTTCAGGAACTAGGAGAGGAGATTATAATATGAAGGTACTTTTAAAATATATATATTTTTATTGATTTCAGAGAGGAAGGGAGAGGAAGAGATAGAAACATCAATGATGAGAGGGATTAATTGATTGGCTGCCTCCTGCATGTTGGACCGAGCCTGCAACCCAGGCATGTACCCTTGACTGGAATCGAACCCGGGACCCCTCGGTCCGCAGGCTGACACTCTATCCACTGAGCCAAACCAACCAGGGCTATGAAGGTACTTTTTAATCCTCCAAAATAAATGGAAACTAGCAGCCCTGTAATGATTTCAGTTAATTTTTATTTTTTTTAGCATCTGGGAATGCAAGTTATTAAGCCTGAAAGAGTTGAACATTTCTGGCTCACTTGAATAGTCAATTGCTCAGTCTTCACCTTATCTTCGTCCCAGGCTATATTGCTGGTCTCTATTCCCATTTTCCAGCTGAATTGCATTTTTACAAAAAGAATTTGATGAGTGTGGTCCACCATTCCTTTTCCTTTCCATCTAATAAAGGAACTATTTTTCTTTAACCTTCTTTTGTTCCTGACTTACTAAAAGAATGTTTTGATCTTTACTGTGTCTTTTGCAGGTTGCATCTTTTTCTTGAATTGACCTTTCTGCTTTTATGAACACAAGTATGTACCAGTTTTCGGTGTACCCCTCTAGTCATTTGCCCTTGGTTTTACTTTTTATTCATCCCACATGGGATTCAGTTCCCAGAGTAATATTTTGTTTTGTTGATGAGGATTCCTTTCTAAATTATTTTTCTATTTCTTTCTATTTTGTGTGTTCTTTCTCTTTTTGTTTCTTTCATGTACATGTTCATGCATTGAAATGGTCATATTTCATTGTCATAATTTCATTTAGGCATGTCTAGCTCTCCAGTCCCACATTGTTCCCTATGCTGTCTTATACTGGGACTTATTTCAAGCGGGTCTATGAGGTATACAAACTGAATTTAAAATATTTTTCCCTTTGGCATATATTTCTCTCCTTCCTAGTTTGGAAATCCTGAGTTCTTATCAGTTTATAGATATTTTATTTCCTCAAATCTATAGCTAACTCTTAGCCCACAAATAAATTGTACTTGTTTATTGATTAACTAGTTAACTAGGCAGTGATAACTGGGAGGGAGGACAAATATTGCCATATATACATTTCTTATATTTGGATATAACATATGTCTTTCTTCATGACATCTGACATGTTCCCCCAAAAGTTCTCATTTGAGGTTTTATTCCTTAAAGATTTTTGGCTAGATAAATTCTTGCAGTTGTGGGAGTTTATACAATAATGAGACTTGACCACCTCAGAGAAGAGACAAACTAATGAAGCTCTAAGTTACTTTATGAATTATCATATCAAAGGCATCCGAACTGGTTTCATGATCATTCAAAGAGTCATTCCTGGGCTTCTGTAGGTACACTGAGCAGAAATTTATTTCCTTCTAAGATCTAAGAAACTCATAGTACTTCACAGAAAACAGATCTGAGCCCTATTATTTTATAACTCCCACTAGAGCTGGTGGGAGTAGGAACAGTATGAACAGTCACCTTGCCAACTAATCCTACCACTTCTGAAAGCTAGAAGTCATCACCAGTGGAAATTTAAAAACACAAAGGATTTTATCCATAATATTTAATTTTATGAACACATTCAAATATATATCTTTCACACACATACTGTATTGGTTTACCAAGAAAATAAATAAAACCTGGCTAGGTGGACAGGAAGTTGGTATATGCAAAATACCGGCTATATACATGTGTGTTACAAATGAACTTGCTTAAATCTAGATTAGCCACTCTTCCCTAAGGGGACTCTTTCCATTCTTGGTCCCATTAGCTGAATCAGTTTCTATTCCTAGAATAGCATTACATTTTGTAACCTCATGTAGAAAGAACACAGTGAGCTAGAATTAATTGTTTTCCCCCTTTTTCTGAAGATAATCATAAAGCTTTTAAGCTGAGACCATATTTAAAATCAGTTTAAGACTTGTATGTGAGATTGACATTTTTAGGAAATACATCTGAACTCTGTCTCCAGACCCCTAATTGTATTTTGACATCTTAAATATTACTTTTCCATCCAGTACTATAAATTGCAGTGCTTGAGTAGGTTTTGGGATATGTATTATCTGTGCTCTCCTTTACTACATCTGTCAGTAGCTCCCATGAGGAGGAAGAAGTGGAATGCTTGGCGTCAATACTCTAGTCTCCCAACAATGATGTCATGTGAGGCAAAACTTGAAACTTGGACAGATTCATTAAGGCCAGGACTTAACTGGAATTCCCAGGGAAATAAGATGTAGTAAAAAATAAATTTTCTGGTAATTTAGGGCTAACTAGTCTCCTCTCCACCCCTTATTTAAAACCTCAGTTGTTAAAAAGCTCTCTAAAATGTCTAAAAATGCTTTCTAGCATTACTTCCATAAGTTTTGATATTCATTATGGAACCTTATTTCAAGGACCTTATGGGACTTTGGGGGAATCCTTCTTATTTTCCCAATACATATTTTGTAATCCTAGTTAACTGTTGCTTTATTGCACTCATTTACTATGCACTAAGTATTTATCTCTGTTAATCCCTTAGACAGTGAGCTTTTGGGGGTAAGGGCCATGTCTCTCTTTTATTGTCTTTATTTTTATTGGATTTGTTGGGGTGACATTAGTTAATAAAATTATATAGGAAGGTCATGTCTCTCTTGTTCAAAGTTGCACCTCTACCATGTAGCACAATGCTTGGACATAGAAGATGTTAGATGGGTCCTCTGAGAAGCAAATACC
This sequence comes from Eptesicus fuscus, assembly GCF_027574615.1. Taxonomy (NCBI): domain Eukaryota; kingdom Metazoa; phylum Chordata; class Mammalia; order Chiroptera; family Vespertilionidae; genus Eptesicus; species Eptesicus fuscus. Next base: position 109,387,986 of record NC_072473.1, read on the forward strand.
AATGTGACACTAGGTGTGCAAGAGATTTATTGGGGAAAACCCTTGTGAAGGAAAATGAGCGGGGAGTTGAAGGATGCTGGAAAAGCCGAAGGATGCTGGAAGAGCCATCTGACTGTGGTATAGGTCTGACCCCTGTGGAGGAGAGAGGGAAAGAAGGAGGGTTGAATAGGAAGAATCTTAGACTGCAGTACAGTTTTAAGAAAAAAATTGTTTAGGTCAACTGGGAGTTGTAAAGTAAAAATCACTGTCAGCAAAGTTCTGAGTCTCATAGGACTTAGCATGTTTGCCATAGTGATTGTGGCCTGGGCCCAACATGATGGTAAATTCATAGTGCAGCAGCTGGGACCATTAGTCAATTACATTCCCCAAAGTAGAAGGTCTGAGATGCATATTTTCATGGCCAGAACAGAAGAAACTCAACAAATGCTTATTGAAGGAAGAGTTTAAATAACTCAGGAGTTTCAAAAGAGGAAGGATATTTTTCTTAATACTCATTGAGCCCCAATATTTGCTAGTATTGGTGGAGGATATAAAACTATGGGACCCTCCCTCACTTCCCTCATCTATCCTCAAATATTGCCTTATGAAAGAAGCCTTCCTTATCTGCATCCAATGCAGGAGCACCCAAATACATTAAAAAAAAAAAAACACTTCTGGAAGATATCAAGAAAGAGATTGACAGCAATACAATCATCATAGGGTACTTTAATGACATCACTGGATAAATCCTCTAGACAAAAAAATTAGCAAAAAAAACCCCAGCAATCCTCAATGACTCACCAGATTAGATGGACATAATTGACATCTTCAGAACATTTCACTCCAAAGCTACAAAATACACATTCTTCTCAAATGCACATGGGACATTTTTAAAGATAGACCACATATTGGGTCATAGGCAAAGTCTCTCCAGATTGAAGAAGATTAAAATCATATCAAGCGTCTTCTCAGACCACAATGGCATAATATTAGAAATCGAGTACAAAAAATTCAAACACTTGGAGGCTAACTAGCATGCTATTAAACAATGATTGGGTTACCAAAGATATCAAAGAAGAAATTAAAAACATCCTGGAAACAAATGACAATTAAAAGAAAACAATCCAAAATCTATGGGACACAGTGAAAGCAGTCCTGAGAGGAAAGTCCATAGCATTACAGGCCTACCTTAGAAAAAAAACACCCCACAAAAACAAACAAACAAACAAAAAAACACTGGTAATAAATTATATACCTCTACAACCTAAAGATTTAGAAAGAGAGCAACAAGAAAAGCCCAGAGTGAGCAGAAGGAAGGAGATAATAAAGATCAGAGCAGAAATAAATGACATAGAGACCAAAAAAAAAAAAACAAAAAAAAAAAAACACACACACACACACACACACACACACACAAAAAAAAAAAAAAACCACACCAATACAAAAGATAAATGAAACCAAGAGCTGGTTCTTTGAAAAGATAAACAAGATTGATGAACCTCTAGCCAGGCTCACCAAGAAACAAAGAGAGAGGACCCAAATAAACAAAATCAGAAATGAAAGTGGTGAAGTAACAACGATTATGAAAAAATACTATGAACAACTTTATTCCAACAAGCTAAACAACCTAGAGGAAATGGACATATTCCGACAAAAATACAACCTTCCAAAATTCAATCAGGAATAATAAAAAAATCTCAATAGGCCAATAATTACGGAGGAAATTGAAGCAGTAATAATAATAAAAAAAAACTTCCAGCAAACAAAAGCCCGGGGCCAGACGGCTTCACAGAGGAGTTTTACCAAACATTCAAAGAAGAACTAAAACCTATCCTCCTCAGACTATTCCAAAAAGTTCAAGAGGAAGGCACACTTCCAAGCTCTTTCTATGAAGCCAGCATCACCCTAATACCAAAACCAGATAAAGACAACACAAAGAAAGAGAATCACAGGCCAATATCCTTCATGAACATAGATATCACAATCCTCAACAAAATTCTAGAAAATTGGATCCAGTATTATATTAGACAGATCATACACCATGACCAAGTGGGATTTATTCCAGGGATGCAAGGATGGCACAATATCCCCAAATCAAGAAATGTGATATATCACATAAACAAATTGAGAGACAAAAATCACGTAGTCATATCAATCAATGCAGAAAAAGCATTTGATAAAGTCCAACACCGTTTCTTTTTTTTTTTTTTTTAATTTCTTTATTGATTAAGGTGTCACATATTTGTCCTCATCCCCCCATTCCCATCCCACCCCTCTCCCCACGCATGCCCCAATCCCCTGTTGAACTTAACCGTTGGATAGGCTTATATGCATGCATACAGGTCCTTTGGTTGAACTCTCCCCCTCCCCCCACCCTCCCCCTACCCTCCCCTATCCTCCCTCTGAGGCCCGATAGTCCGATCGATGCCTCCTTGCTTCTGGTTCTGTTCTTGTTCCTCAGTCTATGTTGTTCATCATTTCCCCTAGATGAGCGAGATCATATGTCACTAGATATATACTAATAAGAACTGAATGTGAGACGAGCAATAATAGTTATGCTGACAGGCAAATGAATCAATCTGTAGCGAGCTTCCCCCTGGACCAACAGTTCTTTTGAGACCCAATTTCGATGTCCAGTAGTTCCTTATGTGTACATGTCAGCACTGACCCCTCAGCTCTGGATGGTGGACAAATGGTGGTAATGGAGGTCCGACTCCCTCTGGTTTGGTCTCGGCCGAACCCAGGGGCACGGCGTCACCCAGACTAAGGGGCACGTGGCCTCACCCTTACCCAAGGGGCGCATGGTCACACCCGGGCCTGGGACCCAGCCTCACCCGGATGGATCCAGGGGCGCATGGCCTCACCCGGACCCAGGATCTGGCTTCACCCGTACCCAGGGACGCTTGGCCTCTCCCAGACCCAGGGGCACGTGGCCTCACCCGGGCCTAGGTGCACGAGGCCTCACCCGGATCCAGGGACACATGGTCGCACCCGGACCCAGGGACGCTTGGCCTCTCCCAGACCCAGGGCCACTTGGGCTCACCCGGGCCTAGGTGCACGAGGCCTCAGCCGGATCCAGGGACACAAGGTCGCACCCGGACCCAGGGACGCTTGGCCTCTCCCAGACCCAGGGCCACTTGGGCTCACCCGGGCCTAGGTGCACGCGGCCTCACCCGGATCCAGGGACACATGGTCTCACCCGGACCCAGGGATGCTTGGCCTCTCCCAGATCCAGGGCCACTTGGGCTCACCCGGGCCTAGGTGCACGAGGCCTCATCCGGATCCAGGGACACATGGTCGCACCCGGACCCAGGGACGCTTGGCCTCTCCCAGACCCAGGGCCACTTGGGCTCACCCAGGCCTAGGTGCACGAGGCCTCACCTGGATCCAGGGACACATGGTCGCACCCGGAACCAGGGACGCTTGGCCTCTCCCAGACCCAGGGCCACTTGGGCTCACCCGGGCCTAGGTGCACGAGGCCTCATCCGGATCCAGGGACACATGGTCGCACCCGGACCCAGGGACGCTTGGCCTCTCCCAGACCCAGGGCCACTTGGGCTCACCCAGGCCTAGGTGCACGCGGCCTCACCCGGATCCAGGGACACATGGTCTCACCCGGACCCAGGGATGCTTGGCCTCTCCCAGACCCAGGGCCACTTGGGCTCACCCGGGCCTAGGTGCACGAGGCCTCACCCGGATCCAGGGACACATGGTCTCACCCGGACCGAGGGACGCTTGGCCTCTCCCAGACCCAGGGCCACTTGGGCTCACCCGGGCCTAGGTGCACGAGGCCTCATCCGGATCCAGGGACACATGGTCGCACCCAGACCCAGGGACGCTTGGCCTCTCCCAGACCCAGGGCCACTTGGGCTCACCCGGGCCTAGGTGCACGCGGCCTCACCCGGATCCAGGGACACATGGTCTCACCCGGACCCAGGGACGCTTGGCCTCTCCCAGACCCAGGGCCACTTGGGCTCACCCGGGCCTAGGTGCACGAGGCCTCACCCGGATCCAGGGACACATGGTCGCACCCGGACCCAGGGACGCTTGGCCTCTCCCAGACCCAGGGCCACTTGGGCTCACCCGGGCCTAGGTGCACGCGGCCTCACCCGGATCCAGGGACACATGGTCTCACCCGGACCCAGGGATGCTTGGCCTCTCCCAGAACCAGGGCCACTTGGGCTCACCCGGGCCTAGGTGCACGAGGCCTCACCCGGATCCAGGGACACATGGTCTCACCCGGACCGAGGGACGCTTGGCCTCTCCCAGACCCAGGGCCACTTGGGCTCACCCGGGCCTAGGTGCACGAGGCCTCACCTGGATCCTGGGACACATGGTCTCACCCGGACCCAGGGACGCTTGGCCTCTCCCAGACCCAGGGCCACTTGGGCTCACCCGGGCCTAGGTGCACGCGGCCTCACCCGGATCCAGGGACACATGGTCTCACCCGGACCCAGGGACGCTTGGCCTCTCAGACCCCGGGGCACGTGACCTCACCCATGCCTAGGTGCACGAGGCCTCACCCGGATCCAGGGACACACGGTCTCACCCGGACCCAGGGACGCCTGGCCTCCCCCAGACCCAGGGGCACACGGCCCCACCCGGGCCTAGGTGCACGAGGCCCCACCCGGATCCAGGGGACACATGGTCTCGCCCGGACCTAGGGGTGCGTGGCCTCTCTCAGACCCAGGGGCACGTGGCCTCACCTGGACCTAGGTGCACGAAGCCACCCGGACCCAGGGATGCGTTACCTCTCTCAGACCCCTGGTCGCGTGGTCTCACCCAGATCCAGGGGCTCACGGCCTCACCCGTACTCGGGACCCAGCGTTACCCGGATCCAGGGGCCCACAGCCTCACCCGGACCCAGGGTTTAGAATCGCCCGGACCCAGGGGCACATGGCCTCACCCGAACCCGGAATCCAGCTTCACCTGGAACCAGGGGCGTGTGGCCTCACCCAAACCCAGGGGCGTGAGGCCTCACCTAGACCCAGAGGCGCCAACACCGTTTCTTGATAAAAACCCTTAGCATAGTGGGAATAGAGGGATCATACTTCAACATAATAAAAGCCATATATGACAAACCCACAGCCAACATCATACTTAATGGGCAAAAACTAAAACCATTTCCCCTAAAAACAGGAACAAGACAGGGATGCCCGCTTTCACCACTCCTGTTCAACATAGTACTGGAAGTGCTAGCAATAGCAATTAGACAAGAAGAAGAAATAAAAGGTATTCAAATTTGAAAAGAAGTAGTAAAACTGTTATTATTCGCAGATGACATGATACTTTACATAGAAAACCCTAAAGACTTCATAAAAAAATATTGGATTTAATAAATGAATTAGTTAATGTAGCAGGATACAAAATTAACACCCAGAAATATATGGCATTTTTATACACCATTAGAGGCCTGGTGCACGAATTCATGTACAGGTGGGGTCTGGCTGGCTCGCCCGATGGGGGCAAATCAGGCCAGGCCTACAGTAGTGGGGAGGGGCCACAGGTGGTTGGCTGACCGGCCCTACCCCTGATAAGGGTGTTGGGGGTCGATTAGGGGTAGGGCCAGAATGTGGAAGGGTTGTGGGTGGTTGGCCAGCTGGCCCTGCCCCTAATCCACCACCAACATCCTGATCGGGGCTGGCACTTTTATATATATAGATAGTGAACTTACAGAAAGAGAGAATAAAAAAACATCCCATTTACCATTGCAACAACAAGAAATAAGATACCTAGGAATAAACTTAACTAATGAGGTAAAAGACCTCTACTCAGAAAACTACAGGACGTTGAAAAAAGAGATATGAAGACATAAACAAATGGAAGACTATACTGTGTTAAAGGATTGGTAGAATCAACATCATTTAAATGTCCATACTATCCAAAGCAATTTATAGATTCAATGTAATTCCCATTAAAATACCAACAGCCTATTTCAAAGACCTAGAACAAACTCTCCAAAAATTCATCTGGAATAAAAAAAGACCCCATGGCCACAGCAATCCTGAGAAAGAAGAACAAAGTTGGAGGATCACAATACCAGATATCAAGCTATATTACAAAGCTATGGTCCTCAAAACTGCCTGGCACTGGCACAAGAACAGACATATTGACCAATGGAACAGAAGAGAGAACCCAGAAATTGACCCAAGTCAATATGCTCAATCAATATTTCACAAAGGAGGCAAGAGCATACAATGGAGTCAAGATAGTCTATTCAATAAATGGTGTTGGGAAAATTGGACAGATACATGCAAAAAAATGAAACTAGGACACCAACTTACACCATACACAAAAATAAATTCAAAATGGATAAAACACTTAAGTGTAAGATGGGAAACCATAAAAATCTTAGAGGAATCCACTGGCAGCAAAATATCAGACTTATGTCATAGCAATATCTTTACTGATACAGCTACTAGGGCAATGGAAACCAAGGAGAAAAGAAATACATGGGACTACATAAAAATAAAAATCTTCTGCACAGCAAAATAAACCATCAACAAAACACCAAGAAAGCTCACTGCATGCAAGAACACATTTGCCATTGTTATCTCTGATAAGTATTTAAATCTCCAAAATTTATAGGGAACTCATACAACTTAAAAAAAGAAGATAATCGAATAAAAAATGGGCAAAGGACCTAGTCACTTTTTGAAAGGACATAAGGAAGGCCAAGAGACATATGAAAACATGCTCAAAGTCACTAATCATCAGAGATGCAAATCAAAACAACAATGAGGTACCATCTCACACCTGTCAGAATGGCTATCAACAAATGACAAGTGCTGGCGAGGATGCGGAGCAAAAAAGGAACCCTCGTGCACTGCTGGTGGGAATGCAGACTGGTGCAGCCACTGTGGAGAACAGTATGGAGTTTCCTCAAAAAACTGAAAATGGAACTCCCATTTGACCCAGTAATCCCACTTCTAAGAATATATCCCAAGAAATCAGAAACACTAATCAGAAAGGATATATGCACCCCTATGTTCATAGCAGCACAATTCACCATAGCTAAGATTTGGAAACAGCTTAAGTGCCCATCAGCAGATGAGTGGATTAAAAAACAGTGGTACATCTACACAATGGAATACTACACTGCGGTAAAAAAGAAGGAGTTCTTACCATTTGCAACAATATGGATGGAGATGGAGAGCATTATGCTAAGTGAAATAAGCCAGTCGGAGAAAGATAAATATCACATGCTCTCACTCATTTGTGGAATATAATGAACAACATAAACTGATGAACAAAACAGATCCAGAGACAGAGAAACATCAATCAGAACATCAAACCTCAGGGAAGGTAGGGGATGGTGGAGGTGAGGGGGAGAGATCAAACAAAGGACTTACATGCATGCATATAAGCCTAATCAATGGACACAGACAACATGGGGGTGGGGGCATGAATGGGGGTGAGGGGTAATGGGGGAATAAGGATATATATGTAATAGCTTAATCAATAAAGAAATTAAAAAATAAATGATTCCAAAAAATTAACAGCTTCATTGACGTATAATTGGTTCAATAAATTGCATACATTTTAAGGGTATAATTTGATAAATTTGACATATGTATATAGCCATAAACCAATCGCCACAATCAAAATAATGATATATCCATCATTCTCCAGAATTTCCTCACTCCCACCCCTCCCTGTCCTCCACCTCCTGACAATCACTTAACTGCTGTCACTATAGATTAATTTTCATTTTCTAGATATTTATATAATGGAATCATAGAGTATGTAATTTAAAAAAAATTTGGCTTCTTTCACTTAGTGTAATATTTTTGAAATTCATCCATGTGGTAACATGTATCAATACATTATTCCTTTTCATGGCTGAGTACAATTCCATTTCATATATGCGTATATGTAAAATATCACAATTGGTTTTCCCTTCCTTACTTAATTTTATTTTTTCTGTAGTACTTATCACCATAGTTTGTTGTCTACCAGAATTAAGGTCCTCAAGGGAAGGGACTTTGTGTACTGTTATAGCCACAGTGCTTGGCACATAGGTGCTCAATTAATATTTGATGAATGACTTCATTTACTCCCATGGCTTCAGTTTTCATTTGTATGCTGATTACTTCTATGGGTGCAGAAGTGTGTTGAGTCACCAGTAAAGAGCTGAGAATGACAAAGGTTTCTATTGCTGGGAAACTTGATGGATGATGATCATTAACTGAGATACCAGTACAGAAGATGGAACTGTGTGTGTGTGTGTGTGTGTGTGTGTGTGTGTGTGTGTGTGTGTGTGTGTTTATGAGATATATTGAGTTCAGTTTTGGGCATGCTAAATCTGAGATTCCCATAAAGTAGTTGAAAATGTAGGATTTTGGATCTTAGAAAAGAGGTGAGGACTGGATTAGGGAGTTAACAGTTGTATGGGTTCAGATAAGATCATCCAGAGAGGAGATGTAGAATGAAGGAGAGGGTCAATAAAATTTAAGTGATAGGCAGGAGAAGAGGAAGCAAGAAAAGACAGATAAAAATGGCCATAGCAGTAGGTGCATGTGTGTGTGGGGTGGGGTGGGGTGGGGTGGGGTGGGGTGGGGTGGGGTGGGGAGGGGGTAGATTCACTAAAACAAGGGAGAAAGAGTGTTTTAAGAAGTAGAGATTGGTCAACTGTGAAGGATGTTATAAAAAGTCACATTGAAGCATGGAGGCATGGAACAAACTAACACACTCAATGTGGGGGTGGGAGGATGAGGCGAGATAAGTAAAATAATTTATATACTTATATGCATAGCCCATGGACACAGACAATATGATGGTGAAGACCTGGGGGTGGGGCTGGGTAGGAGCTGGGTGGAGAGGGGCAAAGGTTGGGAAAATGAAAGACATTTGTAATACTGTCAACAGCCATATATATATATATATATATATATATATATATATATATATATATATATATATATGTCACATTGGATGAAGACTCAGAATATGTTCTGATTTGGCAAATCTTTATGGAAATGCAAAAATAAAAAGCATTCTGCATCATAATGGAGGCAGCAGTGAAATAGCTCAGGAGTTCAAAGGAACAAGAGTTCTGCATTTGTGATAGAACTATAATTTTGGAGTTCCAAGGAATTTGGTGATTGCCTGAATGTTAATATTGTACTCTGGGTGTTTCCTCTGTAACTCTTGCCTTAGATCTTTAATTAAAATTATAACAACAACAAAGGTTTGGTATGATACTGCTGTTTTATACATTTATCCCCCAAAAAAGCAACATTGGGTTGACCAGGCATGCATTTCATTAGGAAATCATAACTGGAATTTTGAAAATTACTTCTTGGTTATGTTTTCATTTGTAAATTATAATCAGAAAAAATAAATTGTAGGGGTGTAGATTAATCTTTTAACAGACATTAAATATCGCTATTCAATGGCGTATACTTGGTGCTATAAATTAAACTTATGCAGAATTTATGAGTCAAACCTAGGCAATTAATTCTAATGGTTATTCAAATAGAATCAGTCATAAGGATAATTGGGAGGAAGGGATTAATTAAGATAAACAATAATTTTGAATAATCAACATTTTACTGTACTTTAAAAGAAATGCATTGTTTTGGCCTCTGCCTCTTTTCTGTGTGTGAGTGTAGTATATGTGATATTCTGCTTACTGAAACATGAAAAACTTGTTTGTTTCAGGATCAGATTTGCAAGTATGTCTCCCCAAGGGCCCAACATGCTGCTCAAGAAAGATGGAAGAAAAATACCAACTAACAGCACGATTGAACATGGAACAACTGCTTCAGTCTGCAAGTATGGAGCTCAAGTTCTTAATTATTCAGAATGCTGCAGTTTTCCAAGGTGAGTTCTGGCGATCATTTTAAATGTGGTGCTCAGAGGTATCATTATGTGGGTACTTGGCTTTCAAAAGCTAAGTATAAGTTATAAATTACCATTATAGCATTAATGCATGATATAAAAACCTCCCAGTAAAAAAAAATTCTGTTTAAGAAAAACATGTTTTTTTAAAGACGTTTCATTCCAATCTTTGGAAAGGTGGATATTGGCAAAAAAAATCATCGTCCAAGGACATACTGTTTATCTGTTTGTAAAAGGTTATAAATTCCTTTAGAAAGAGTAAATGATATTTTTTTTCAAATAACCTGTAAGACTTGCTTAAAGAACAAAAATAGTTTACTTAAATACTAGTTTTCTCCAGGCATGAGTTAGATAGTTCTGAAACATGCACAAACTCCTTCTGACCACTGGGACCATTTCCATTTAAGAGGGGAAACTGGTTTGATGGCTCTACATTTTCTCATTTGTGTGAGTGGTTTTCACTTCATGTGAGTTTCAGTTCTTACTATATCTGTGTATGACTATAAAATAATCTGTTGTGGCATTGCCAGATGTGTAGGAAATTGCATTTCTCTTTGCTAACTTGTAGGAGTGGCAGGATGGGGAGTACCTCCTTTGATTCAAAGACCCAGCTAGGGATGGTAATGATAGGGGTAACAGTATTGGTAATAGCAAGCATGTATATAGCATTATATGCTAGGTAATCTTATAAATGCTTTACATATATTAATCCATTTAATCCTCAAAATAATCCTGTAATGGAAGTATTATTATTATTATCCCTATTTTATGGATTAAAAATCCAAGGCACAGAATGGCTAAGTAACTTGCCCAAGGTCACACAACTAATAAGAGGTGAAAGCAGGATTTGAACCCAGGCAGCTTGGTTTTTAAAGTCTATACTTTTAACAACCTCAGTATGCTGCCTCCTGTGAGGGAAAATTAATTAAGGATATTGGGGCTTTCTTTTATTTTCTCTTAAGCAGATGCAATCAGCTGCCTTTTTCTTGCCCTGCAAAGAAAGAATTGAGGTTTTATAGAAAAAATAATAATTCTGACTACTTGATATTCCAAATCTTTAGAGTTATAGTACCTTTATTAAAATTAACGTCTTTGAATTGTAAGGTGGTTTGATTATAGCTTATTTTGTATGTTATAATGAAATTCTTAGAATTAGCTTACAAAATTATTCAAATTAGCTAATAAATCATACATTCACAACAGTTTCTTGGGATAAAACTTCAGGGGATGTTGGGTTGATTATATGAAGTACAATATATCAGCTTGAAGTATTTTTTAACCTATTTAGCAGTCAGACTCTTGTGAATAGTTTGTTGAGACTAACAATTTGGCAATAGAATGAATAATTTAAGGTGATTTTAAAAATACATCTACCATTCATGTACCTCTTAGATTGGCTTTGGAGCTGATCTGCTGGCTGAAAATGGGCGTGATAAGAAGTGATGTAACATGAGAATTGGGTTGAAGATGAGAGCTGAATCTTACTCTTTGGGGTGTTAAGGTGCTTTTTCAGAATGAAGTATTTGTGATTTGTTTAATTCCAAGAATAACCAGGCCCACAGATATCTTACTACTATTGCCTGCCTGGAGGGGTTTGATAGAGTGATCACATTGGTATTCTAGCATACAGAGTAGTTGACATGACTCTCGATCTGAAGGCTTTGGGTGTAAGCATCTCTGTCCAGTCCTGCATTTTGCACATTGTTTTCTAGGCCTGGAACAGCACAAGACTAGGTGAGAAAGGGAGTTCTTGCAAGATTTTTATTGGATTAATTTAAAGATACGGCTGCTGTGGCATGGATTTTGAACATTAGTCATGTAAACAGATTGTGGCAATGGGGAGCAGCACCTACTAGTTGTATTTCTCTCTCTCTCTCTCTCTCTCTCTCTCTCTCTCTCTCTCTCTCTCTCTCTCACACACACACACACACACATGCACACACACATAGTACATGTATTTTTAAAATCACCTTAAATTATTCAAATTGTGCAGACAGACAGAAGGCCAACTCTAGCAAAGGAACATAGAGACAACTAGATGATATCTGAACTCATTGTGCTGCCTTCTTCCTTGTCACTATACTGTGTACTTGTTCTTTATCTTGTTTCATTCTCTTTCCCTGCTTCATAGGAAAAAGATAGACTCTGATGCCAGACCTCAAGACAATTATGTCATATTTGTAGAGGCATTGTCCCCAGAATCCTTTGTATGACAAACATTTGGGGAGACAAGACTAAAATCAGAGACCCCTACACGATGATAAATGGGGAGGGGCACAGTTGTTTTTTTCCTAAAATATATTTCCTCCCCAAGATGCTGGTAGATCAAATTATTGAGAAAATTGCTCCAATACTTCATACATATGAAATTAGATGTGAGCTATTCTCTCCACCACATGAAGTTGAAGAAAGCTCATCCTGATCTTGGCCCAGATCCACAATCTATTTAGGATTCCACTTGGGGGTATTTAAGCAGTGAGTACTCTCTGCAAATACATGCACGGTTCCTCGAGCAATCCTTATTGCCTTGATTTGGATTTTATGTCTTCATTTGCAGGAAGCCTTTGCCCTCATAAATGAGCCTGGGGCTCTTTGCTACAGTGGTTGGAGTGCTGTATTGCTAATGTTGTTTTGATAATGATTGAAGCATTAAAGAAAGTTGTACTTTATTTTCAATCTTTGCATTGCCTCGTTTCCTAAATTTAATTTACTTAGATGTACTTAGTAAAATGGGGCAGCACAGTCGTTTTTTGTTTCTGCTTAATTAATTCTTTTTGAAAAACTATTAAAAGTAGGTTTTCTTTTCTATTTTTTCTCCCCTACCTAATAATAATTATGATGATAATGATAATACTAGTGGCAATTTATTAAGTGCCTACTATATGATGTTTACTTTTATACAATTATCTCATTTAATTTTCCCAGAAGCCCTAAGAGGTTAATATGATAATTATCTCCATTTTACAGATGAAGAAAGTCATTGAAGCCACAGTATCTTTCAAGCCATCATGTGATAATATTTTTCTTTTTCTCAGTGTGCTTAAAGTTAAATAAAATTAAGAAGTTTTAGGATTTGTGGTCCTTGAGAAGAAAAATGGGACCAAATTCTGAATTTTTCATTGCATCTTCACCACTTCTATACCTTCAAGCTTTGAGTTCTGTTTTCTTTGTAGAATTTTATGATAGCTTTTAACCTTGTGCTAATCAGGAAATATTTGGGGTATTTCTAGGTTTTTTTCTGTATGTTGGACGATTCCAGTTTTCCCCAAGGTGCCACTGACTTTGAGTGAGAATAAACTCTTTAGAATGTAGTAACACTTTGCTTTTCTGGAAGTTGCCTATCCTATACCTTGAACTCTCTTCATCAGAGAGGAGAAGTAGTGGTTAAGCAGAAATCGTATCTGTGTACCTAAATGCCAAGGAGCTCCAGCTTATTTAGTTGACTCATCTGAGAGCTCCTTGGGACCTTGTACAGAGGCTACTAATGTTCTAAATTTATGCATAGTCTTTATAAGTTTGATTTTCCAGTTTTCTATCCAGTAGTAAATAAGCAGTTAAATAGAAGGGTTATAAAATATTGCTGGAGGGAGGTACATATAACCAGCAAGAAGTTATGAGTGACAGTAAGGGTGGAGGACATGAAATTGGACTCAAGAACTCACTGAATGTGGCAATTGGGGGCTTTTAGTAGAGAGGTATATCTCTACATGCCTCAGTAGACCCTGTATTATAGTCGATCCAATAACTGATATTCATAGAATCAGTAAGGAAAGATAAAAATATTTTAATTTTTTCTTAATATTTCCATTTTATTTAATTTTTATTTTTTAATTTTTAATAAATCTTTATTGTTCAGATTATTACAGTTGTTCCTCTTTTTTCCCCCCCATAGCTCCCCTCCACCCAGTTCCCACCCCATCCTCTGCCCTTACCCCGCCCCACTGTCCTAATCCATAGGTGTACGATTTTTGTCCAGTCTCTTCCCTCACCCCTCACACTCCCTTCCCCCCGAGAATTGTCAGTTCATTCCCTTTCTATGCCCTTGATTCTATTATATTCACCAGTTTATTCTGTTCATCAGATTTTTTACTCACTTGCTTTTAGATTCACTTGTTGATAAATATGTATTTGTTGTTTATAATTTTTATCTTTACCTTTTTCTTCTTCTTCCTCCTCTTAAAGAATACCCTTCAGCATTTCATATAATAGTGGTTTGGCAGTGATGAACTCCTTTAGCTTTTTCTTATCTGTGAAGCTCTTTATCTGACCTTCAATTCTGAATGATAGCTTTGCTGGGTAGAGTAATCTTTGTTGTAGGTTCTTGCTATTCATCTTTGAATATTTCTTGCCACTCCCTTCTGGCCTGCATAGTTTCTGTTGAGAAATCAGCTGACAATCATATGGGTACTCCCTTGTAGGTAACTAACTGTTTTTCTCTTGCTGCTTTTAATATTCTCTCTTTGTCTTTTGCTCTTGGCATTTTTTAAAAAAATAAATCTTTATTGTTCAGATTATTACAGGTGTTCCTCTTTTCCCCCCTCCATATCTCCCCTCCACCTGATTCCCCACCCCACCCCATGTCCTTATACCCCGCCACTGTCTTCATCCATAGGTGTAAGATTTTGCTCTTTGCATTTTAATTATGATGTGTCTTGGTGTGGTCCTCTTTGGATTCCTTTTGTTTGGGTTTTTCTGCACTTCCTGGACTTGTAAGTCTATTTCTTTCACCAGGTAGGGGAAGTTTTCTGTCATTATTTCTTCAAATAGGTTTTCAATATCTTGCTCTCTCTCTTCTGGCACCCCCATAATTCAGATGTTGGTACGCTTGAAGTTGTCCCAGAGGCTTCTTACACTATCTTCATATTTTTGGATTCTTTTTTCTTTTCTAGTTGGGTTTTTTTTTTGCTTCTTCGTATTTCAAATCTTTGACTTGATTCTTGCGCTCCTCTAGTCTGCTGTTCGATCTCTGTATATTATTCTTTATTTCAGTCAGTGTATGCTTAATTTCTAGTTGGTCCTTTTTCATATCCTTGAGGGACTCACTAAATTTATCGGTGGTTTCTAGAAGATTCTTGAAAAACCTTATAACCGTGGTTTTGAACTCTATATCCAGTAGTTTGCTTTCCTCCATTTCTGTCATTTGTGACCCGTTTCTTTGTCTCTGCAATTTGGCTGCTTCCCTGTGTTGATAGAGTGGCTTTGTGTGATAGGTGTCTATAGGGCCCAGTGGCTCAGCCTCCCCAGTTACCTGAGGTGGACACTCTTGCTGCACCCCTTTGTGGGCTGTTTGCACAGTCTTGTTGTAGTTAAGCTTTGATTGTTGTTGGTATCATTGGGAGGAATTGACCTCCAGGCCAATTGGCTGTAAGGATCAGTTGTGTCTACGATGGGAGAACTTCTGTGCTGGAGACCCTCTTATGGGGCAGCACTTACTTCAGTGGGGCTTTGGTGCTCACTGAGTCTGCCCCTTGAGTGTGTCCCTTATGGACCTGAGGAGTTGTAATCTGGATGGTTCCACTCTGACCACTGGGTACACTGGCTCTTGAATCTCCAAGGAGGTACAAATTTAGCTCTGCCTGAGGCCACCCAGCAGGAGCTATGGAGAGATCTGCAGATTCCTTCTCTTTGTTTGGGGTTTGGAGGTGCCCAGATGAGGCCAAGCTGTGAAGCAATGCAAGGTGCTGTGGAGCCTTGGGCCTTCTTTTGGAAGTTCTAGGGCTCTCTGTCCCAGCTGCAGTTTGTTAGGTAATTTTAGATTTCAAAGGGCCAGGCCATTCATATGCAAAAGCCATTGCACACAGCTGGGGTGGGGTTGTAAATTGGGTGGGGCAGGGTCTCAGGGAATCAACAGGGCAGAGCAAACAGCAATGGCTAACCTTCAGCCCTGCCCTAAGAGGCCCCCAGGTCTCAGTGTCCCACGGCAATTGCTGCAAGCACTTCTGAGAGACAGCCGCCCTCGTGTTCCGGCCCGATGCCAGACAATCCAGTTTCTCCCCGTATGAGTCTGGGTCTCCAGAGTCTCACCTGGAACTGGAGTTCAGAGCAGTCGGGAGCTTGTGTCTCCCTCTCAACTGAAAAAGACAACCACATCCTCAGTTGCCAGCCCTTTGGGCGCTTGCGCCTCTGTACCTCCACACTTTACTTCCGCACCTCCTCTGAGTCTCATTGTGCTTTTCTCTTCCCTTCTAGTTGTAGAATTTCCACTCAACCAGCCTTCCTGTGGTTCTGGATGATGTCCATTTTGGCTTTCAGTTGTAGTTTAGAAGTGGTTGTGTGAGGCAGCAAGTTCAGGTGTTTACTTATGCCTCCGTCTTGGTTTCTCTCTAATATTTCCATTTTAAATGGCTAAAAATTTTTGTTGCTTAAAGGCATTGAAAGAAACACTGGATTTGGAGTAAAAAAATCTAAGTTATAATTCTCATTCTGTATTTATAAGCTTTATGACTTTGAGTCATTATTTAGATGTGAATAGCCTCAGTTTTCTTATCTGCAAAATGGGGATGATAATGATAGTCCTGTTTTACTCACAGACTAGAGATAACGTATGTTAAAGTGTCTTGAAAACTGTAAAACACAATATACATGCATTATGATCTAGACAGCTCATTTGTGTAGACTGCTTCACCTCAGTGGTGCCAGATAAATGAGGCATTACTGTCACAGTCATTAACTCAAACAAAGCTGGAGTTCATGATGTAATTCAACAACTCTTGCCACATACAGATGATATTCAAACTGCACAGGTGGGAGAGCACTGAGGCAAAGGACCCTTTGAAAAAGGGGTTTATATTGTGCATTCTTGGATGTAAAGCTGTGCTGTTTGAAATGTCAATAGTGCCAGGTCCAATCCTTTTTCAGCTGCTCTTCTGGCTCCTGTCTGGTATATTTTACACACAAACAAGGAGTTACATCAGAAAGAAGTTGTTGTGCTTAGGCTGTATTTTAATTACATTTTCTGGTCCATACTACCATGGTAGAGAGAAGGAAAAGAGGAGTCAAATTTTAGATATCTTCAGTTGAGCTCCACTGAGTGTTGGAAAGCTTTCTTCTACCTGATTTCTGTGGAGGAGATGAAAAAAAACTTTGAATGGGGTGGGGGATAATGTTTCTATGCTTCTTCTGTTTTTCCTCTCCCTATTTTTCCATTTCCATCTGCTCTTGACAGTTCTTACACTTTTTTTTGGTCAGATCCTGTCTCTCCTACTCACCTTAAATAAAATTGACCTTGGTTTGAACACCTTTTTCCATCAGCTGAGAGCAATTTCTCCAGTAATTTCTGCTTGAAATAACTGTTTAGGGATATTATTCAAACAAAGCTTTTTTCCTTCATAGTTAATATGTAACTAAATAATTTCCTGAATATTGATAAACATTTTTTTGAGATTCAATCATTTGTTAATTTAGTTTTTATAATGTAGTGGAGCTTCTAAGTGAGTACCGAGCAATTTTTTTTCCATTTCACAATTTTTTTTCCTTTTAGTTTGACAGTTCTCCTGCCCATGCTCCAGCTCTGAGTCCCTGACTCAAACTGCTGGCCATTCTGTCACAACCTTTTCTTCTTAGAAAATAATATATGGGTGAGAATAAATATATGGGAGAGAATAATTACATTGATATATAATTAAGAATTTAATTCATTTACCAGGGCTAAATATATTAACATTAAACTGAATAGAAGAATTTTAGGAATGCAAACCATAACCATGAGTGAGGTTATATACCCTTGAAAATGTAAATTATTAATCAAACCACTCATCTGTATAGCAAAGCTCTAGTAATCCCATTATAAAAGGGTGAGTTTCTCATCAGATCCCAGAAGATGCTGGCTTTAATTAGGGTACTTTTATGGCCCTGACTCAGAGATTTTGGTTACAAAGTTTTAAAAAATGTGATTGTTTAACTATTAGTGCTATTGGGAAAACAATTGGAAACTGGGTGTTTAAAGTCATTTCAGTTTTAAACTAAGAACTTCTGGATTCAATTCAGTTTCAAAATTATGTGGTTTTAGCAGAGCTAGAGACTGGGGAGTTATAAATCTTTCCTGTACTCCCTATTGATTTAGAAAAGTCAGTCATTAGACTGAAAACTGTTTAATAAAAAGGGTTTGGAAAAAATGACTCAGTGTGCAACAGAGACTGTTCTGGGGCCAATCTGAGGTATAGAGATAATGCAGATTAAGTCTTTACCTTAGCCCATGCCACTTGATTTAGTGGGACTTAGAACTCACAACCTGTAACTGCCATAAATTCCTGACCACCTTCTCACTAGTTATCCCAAGAAAGTAAATTAAAGGACATTGTCCCTGCCCTGTAGACACTTCCAGGAAAAAAACCCACTTTTACCTAGAGTGATTTCTTCCCACCCCTCCCACACTGGGATTTTTTTTATTTTCTGAAAGCATATGTTCCTCCTTCTCTTTCCATCTCACTGAGCTGCAATACCTGATATCAGAGTAATGAAGCATATGTTTGAGAGATTTGAATTCTGTCAGTAGAGTGGAGGTAAAAACAATTTTCCTCTAAGCTGGAAGTAATAACATAGAAATTTAAAAGACCTTTTCTTCTATTGACTGTGGGATGCCTCCAGGGGCTGGATACACACTTGTACTCCTTCTTTTCCTTCATCCCATCTTTCAGTCATCAGGTCTTGTATCTTCCTTTATACTTCCTTACATCTTTTTTCTACATTCCGTCTCTGGGTCTCATTGATCACATGTTGATGCCTTGTAGTTCTGTCTGATTTTCATTCCAACCTCCATCAACTCACATCTAGACTACCAGCAAAGACAGAACTGGGTTTCATGCTTTTAGTATCCGCCTTTATTTCCCAGCTCATCAATGGAGGGTCATTATTAAGAGGGCTGGGTTTGAATGAGTTTGAGTGGGTATAGGTAGGAGACATGGGGCTAGTATGGAGAAGAGAAAGTTGAGGGCTTGGGGTGAGAATCAGAAACCTCTCTCAAAGTGTTTTACTTGTATTGTCTTATTTAAACCTCACAACAACCCTGAGTTTGGTACTGTTATTAGCCTCATTTTACTGCTGAGAAAGTGGAGGCCTACAAAGCTTAATTAAGTAACTTGTCTAAAGTTACACAGCCAAAAAAATGGCAGACACAGGAATAGAACCTAGCAAATGCAGCTCCAGAGCCTGTGCCCTTAGATGCCATTTGTTATACAGCCTCTGTGTATGTTGTTTCATGGTCATGGGCCATCTCCCCAATTCTAGCTTTCTTTCTTGCAAGGAAATTCTATAGTATTTCATAAAAAAACAACAACCCACATTTGCTGAACAAGTACCTAGCATATCTGAAGGCAGGTATTGTGGGGGATTCAAAGATGAAAGCTACCACACGCCTACCTTCAAGTAGCTCAAATTTCAGTAACTAAGACTTTTATACATGAATAACTTGAGTACAAAGCATTCTAAGAAAAATGCTGTAAGAACAATTTTAGCACTTTTCTATGGGGAGTAGGAGTAGTTCCAGGTTTCATGGGGGGCTCAAAGCTTATACAGTTAGGGGTTCTCTTTAAGAAAAATAATTAAAAATTAAAAATGCAAAATGCCTGTGGCTCTTTTAGTAGGAGGATTGCAAGTGCAGGTCCCTGTAGCTTAAATTTCATTATCTTCACAGGAAATCCGCCTCTGTATGGGAATGTGGGGTTGGAAAAGATTAATTCCAACTAGAAGGTAAAGGTTCTTGGAGGAGATTGCCTTTGTGTATTCTCTAGACAGATGTGACTCTTGATCAAGGAGAAGGGCAGGTGAGGGAGTTAGATAAATTAGTTCACTTATTTTTCTAAATTAAATTAAAAATCTAAACATTATTAATTGCCTACTAGATATGAGTCTTTCTGGACTCCCTGGCTAGCCTTACAGCTTCTCACTCAGTCTTTCCTTTGAAAGGGCATAACACCCAGGGAAGAAACAGAGGGGCATAGTGTGAAAGGCATGGGCTCCGGCTTCAGGAAGACTGGAGTATAATTTTCAACTCTCTACTCCCTCTCTTTGTGACCAAGGGCAAGTCACTTTTCCCTGAGCCATTAATTAAAGTGGATTAAATCAGATGCAGGCTGTGAAGACCTCAGCTCTGTGCTGGACTGTAGGAAATAAATGCATAGTAGCCTTTGTTTTTTTTAATTCCCTCTTATGCATTTGTAAGCATATAAAGCACATTAAATATAATAGGTTTGCTTTGTGTCATTGACTGTCATATGTCTGGCATATACATTTTAAAATTCTTTAATATAATTATAATTAATATAAAAATGCTCTAATATACCTACTCATAATCCTATCATTCAGAGACAATGGCTTGTAACATTTTTGTGTGTTTTCTTTGTGTGTGTGTGTGTGTGTAAGACTAATAGTATACATTTTCTAAATGGTCCCCAAGTGGTCTGAATAAGTTAAAGTAACCTCTAGATCTAACAAGCAATGGCAGACTATGATTTCATTGGTTATATTAGGAAAGGAAGGAGAACAAAAATGATGAAAGGAAATTAGGATATTTATGATGCTTCCCTCTTTTGGTTAAAGTTTTTTAGCATTAGTACTGGACCTGATTAAGTAAAATGTAATAATTAGATTGTATTAGGGTCCATTGTATTCCCTCTCCTGAGATACTGTGTGTTTTCTTTCTAGCACTTACCACATTTGTAGTAAAACATATATGGTTATATGATTAATGTGGGTCTCCTTTACTGGATAATGATATCTCTGAAGATAGGGCTTATTTGTATTCTACCTCACTGCTGTATATCCAGTGAGATAGTTGGCACTCAGTATATGTTTCAGTGAACACACACACACACACACACACACACGCACACACACGCACACACACATTAAAATAAGTAGTACCAGTAAAAATAGATTTCTGGAGACACAAAATGGCGATTGGATAGGCAGATGTGTCCTAAACCTCATCCTGGAGCAGACAGAAGTAACATCTAAATTGAATAACATACACCCAGAATTGGCAAAGTAGACACAGCTGATGAGACAATTTGCAGCCGGGAAGGGCAGAGGACACCTGGAGAACAGCAAGATCGGGGATCTGGGCCTGAGAGAGTTGCAAGACTTCCAAGCCGAGAGAGTCAGAAGAAAGCCGCACAGCACCAAGTCCACATCCCTTGGGGACAGGCATAACATCTGACAGCCTAAGTGGACAGATTGGTCCCACCTGCTTGCAGTCAAGGCTGTGGAGATACACACAAACAGAGCAGTGGTGGATCGCTTGGAACTTCAACATAGTTCTGACTACCTAACAGGAAACTGAGAAGTCGCAGACAGTATGGAAGAGTGGGATCTTAAACCAACCCCCATGGGGCATTAAAACTTGGCTGAAATGAATGACACTTCACTTTTTTATATTTTATCTTTTATTTAAAAATGTTTTCCTTTCTTTTCCTTTTTTTTTTTTTTTTGGTTTGTTTCATTTTTTTGCTTTTTTTTCTTCATCCTACTTTTATTTTTTTATTGTTATATTATCTTATTTTGAATTTTTTTTTTTCTTCTTTTTAAAATTTTCTTCTTATCCACTCACCCTCTTTCTACCTCCTCTATACTGAACTGAGGTCCTCCCCATATTAATTAAATTCCTTAACATTACTTTCTGCATATAAGTTCTGCCTCTACAGATTCTGCCCCCACCCTCTCTTCTGGGTGTTTGTTGTTTGAATTTTTTTTGGTTTATCTGTTTGTTCTGTGGCGTTTTCTTCATACACACACACACACACACACACACACTAGTAGTGGACTGGTGCACAAAATTTGTGCACATTAAAAAGGGATTAATTAGAGGAAATATTTTAATATTGTTATTTGCCCTTTCTCTATAATAGAAGTGTCAGAGATGAAAGAAAATTAGTAAAATGTTTATGAAAATCTTCCTCCTGTCAGAGTCTAGGGCACATCGTGGGGCCCAGAGTCAAGTCCCTGTCCACCCACAGTGCCTCAAAATCATGCAAGACCCATATCCAGATGACCCCACCCCCATTGGGTGAGATCCTGACCCAGCTGGCCCCACCTTTGTCAAGCCCCGCCGGGTGGAGGGTGCAGCCTCAGGGCCCCCTGTCAAGCCTCACCAGGCAGGGGCGTGGTCTGAGGTCCCCCATCCTGGCACTGGGGTGGGGGGGCACAGCCTGAGGTCCCCTGGCCCAGCGCTGGGGCAGGGGATGCGGCCTGAGGTCCCTCGTCCTGGCACCGGGGTGGAGGGTACACCTTGAGGTCTCCCGTCAAGCCCCACCAAGCAGGGGGAATGGCCTAAGGTCCCCTATCAAGCCCTGCCGGGCAGGGGGAGCAGCCTCAGGTCTCCTGCCGTGGCCCAGCGCCATGCAGCCTCAGGTCCCTGCTAATTGCTCGTTAAGGCTCGTTACGGGAACTCAGCCTCCGGGAACTCGGTCTCCACTGTGGTTGCAGCCATCTTGTGTTATGGAAACCCCGCCTCCACTGTGGGCGCCGCCATCTTTGTGATGGTTAATTTGCATATTCCCTCTTTATTAGATAGGATGGTTTTCTTTTTCTCCTTTTTCTTTTCTCTCACCATTTTTTCTTTCCTCAATATCTTTTTTGCCTTCTTTTCTCTCCCTTAATTCTCTTTTCTCTGGTGGTCACTTATATTGTGGTTATCAGTGTCATGAGTACATTAGTGTTTTGTTCCCTTTGTGCTGTGTTTTGTCGAGTTGTATTTTGTGCTGTTCGGTCAATGTGGTAGAGATGGAGCCACATAACCAGACACTCTGAGAGGAGACTCCATCCACTAATGGGACAATAACACTCAAGACCCAACTACACCAAGAGAACCCAAATATCCCAAGTAGGAGACATCCCTATATTGCCCAGCCCAGAAGACCAGAGAGATTGCACCACTGAGTACCACAAAACATCTACTACATAAAACAAATTCAAAAATCTGGGTGGCATAGCAGTTTGACCTGATACATAGAAACAATTACAAAGAAACAGCAAAAATGGTGAGAAAAAGAAATAACCCCCATTTGCAAGAAAAGGATGAATCACCAGAAAAGGATATAAATGAAGCAGAGGTAAGCAATTTTTCAGAGAAAGAATTCAGAGCAATGGTTATAATGACACTGAAAAGGATAGAAGACAAATTCAACAACATGTGTAAGAATCAAGAAGAAATGAAGAATCAAGAGGAAATGAAGAATGTACAACCACAATAAAGAACACAATGGAAAGTTTCAACAGTAGACGGGAAGAAGCTGAGGACTGCATCTGTGAGTTAGAAGACAAGGTAGAAAAAACCACCCAAGCACAGCAGCAACTGGAAAGAAAACTTAAAAGCAGGAGGAAAACCTAAGGCAGCTTTGAGACAACATGAAACAAAATAACATCCACATAATAGGGGTGCAGAAGGAGAGGAAGAGAAACAAGGAATAGAAAACCTATTGTAAGAAATAATGACAGAAAACGTCCCTGACATTGGGAAGAAAAAAGCCACATAAGTCCAAGAAGCACTAAAAAGATGAACCCCAAAAGACCAACACCAAGACACATCATAATTAAATTGGCAAACACCAATGACAAAGTAAGAATCTTAAAGGCTGACAGAGAGAGACAGAAGGTTACCTACAAGTGATCTCCCATTAGACTTTCAACTGATTTCTCAACCAAAACACATAAGGCCAGAAGGAAATGGAATAAAATATACAAAATGATATTAAGCAAAGGACTGAATCCAAGAATACTATACCCAGCAAGCCTATCATTCAAAATTGAAAGGGAAATCAGGAGCTTCACAGACAAAAAATGGCTAAGGAAGTTTACTACCACCAAGCCAGCAATGCCAGAAATGCTAAAAGGACTGCCGTAAAAAGAAGAATAAAAAGGGAAGAAGGAACACAGGCATAAAGAATAAAAATGGTGACAAACAAGTACCTATCCTATATAATAAAGGCTTAATATGCAAATTGACCAAAGGGCAGAACTACCGGTGGAACAACTGGTCCCTATGATGTGCATTGACCACCAGGGGGTAGATGCTCAATGCAGGAGCTGCTTCCAGCCCTCAGGCCCTAGGCCAGCCAAGGCAGGTGCCAGCAGGGAGCCACCCAATCGCCCCACTATTTGCCCCACAGATTGGCCCTGATCACCGGCCAGTCCTAGGGACCCTACCCATGCACGAATTTCATGTATCCGGTCTCTAGTCAATAATAACCTTAAACATAAATGGATCAAATACTCCAATCAAAAGACATAGGGTAGCTGAATGGATAAGAAAACACGACCCATATATTTGCTGTCTACAAGAGACCTACCTCAGAACAAAGGACTCACACAGACATAGTGAAGGGATGGAAATTTTTTTTCAGGCAAATGGACATGAGAAAAAAATTGTGGTAGCAATACTTATATCTGACAAAATAGACCTCAAAATTAAGACCATAACAAGAAACAAGAAGGGCCACTTCATAATACTAAAGGGAGCAATTCAACAAGAGGTTATAACTCTGATAAACATATATACACCCAATTCCGGAGCACCCAAATACATAAAATACTGGAAAATATCAAGGAAGAGATCGACAGCAATACATAGTAGGGGACTTTAATACCTCATTGACATCACTGGATAACTCCTCTAAACAAAAAATCACCAATTCTAAATGACTGACTAGATCAGATGGGTTTAATTGACATCTTTAGAACATTTCACCCAAAAGCTACAGAATATACATTTTTCTCAAGTGCACATGGGACATTTTCAACAATAGACCACATATTTGGACACAAACGAAGTCTCTTCAAATTCAAGAAGATAGAAATCATATCAAACATCTTCTCAGTTCACAATGGCATAAAATTAGAAATCATCTACAATAAAAACAATGAAAAAAATCAAACACTTGGAGGCTAACTAACATGCTATTAAATAATGATTGTGTAACCAAAGAGATCAAAGAAGAAATAAAAAGCATCTTGGAAACAAATGACAATAAAAACACAACAATCCAAAATCTATGAGACACAGTGAAAACAGTCCTGAGAGTGAAATTCATAGTTCTACAGGCCTACCTCAAAAAAAAAAAAAAAACCAAGAAAAAAATGGTGCCCTAACCAGTTTGGCTCAGTGGATAGAGCAGCAGCCTGCATACTGAAGGGTCCCAGGATCTATTTCAGTCAAGGGCATGTACCTTGGTTTTGGGCACATCCCCAGTAGGGGGTGTGCAGGAGATAGCTAATTGATGTTTCTCTCTCATCGATGTTTCTAACTCTCTATTGTTCTCCCTTCTTCCTCTCTGTAAAAAATCAATAACATATATTTTTTAAAATATGAAAAGAAAGAAAAAATTGTAATAAATTGTCTAACCCTGCAACTTAAAGAATTAGAAAGAAAGCAATAAGAAAAGGCCAGATTAAGAAGAAGGAAGGAAATAAAGATCAGAGTGGAAATAAACAACATAGAGACCAAAAAATCAATACAAAAGATCAATAAAACCAAGAGCTCGTTCTTTGAAAGGATAAACAAGATTGATGAACCTCTAGCCAGGTTCACCGAGAAACAAAAAGAGAGAACCCAAATAAACAAATCAGAAATGAAAGAGGTGAAGTAACAACCGACCCCACAGAAATACAAAGGACTGTAAAAAATTACTACGAACAACTCTACTCTAACAAACTGGATAACCTAGAAGAAATGGACATATTACTAGAAAAATACAAGTTTCCAAAACTCAATCAGGAAGAAAAAAACCTGAATAGGCTGATAACTACTGATGAAATTGAAACAGTAATCAAAATACATCCAGCAAACAAAAGCCCTGGACTGGATGGCTTCACAGGGAATTTTACCAAACATTCAAAGAACTAAAACCTATCCTTCTCAAGACTATTCCAAAAAATTCAAGAGGAAGGCACACATCCAAGCTCTTTCTATGAAGCCAGCATTACCCTAATCCCAAAATGAGATAAAAACACTACAAAGAAAGAGAATTACAGGCCAATAGCCCTAATGAACATAGATGCTAAAAGCCTCAACAAAATTCTAGTAAATCCGATCCAGCATTACATTAGAAAGATCATACACCATGACAAAATGGGATTTATTCCAGGGATGCAAGGATGGTACAATATCCACAAATTAATAAATGTGATGCATCACATAAATAAATTGAGAGGCAAAAATCACATAATCATATCAATTGATGCAGAAAAGGCATTTGACAAAATCCAACACCCTTTCCTGATAAAAACTCTCAGCAAATAGAGGGATCATACCTCAACATAATAAAAGCCTTATATGACAAACCTACAACCAAAATCATACCCAATGGGCAAAAACTAAAATCAATTCCACTAAGAACAGGAACAAGACAGGTTCACCCACTTTTACCACTCTTGTGTGACATAGTACTGGAAGTGCTAGTTATAGCGATTAGATAAGAAAAAGAAAATGCATCCAAATTGGGAAAGAAGAAGCAAAATTGTCATTATTCCCAGATGACATGATATTGTACATAGAAAACCCTAAAGACACCATGAAAACTACTATACTGAATAAATGAATTAGGCAATGTAGCAGGATACAAAATTAACACTCAGAAATCTATGGCTTTTTTTGTACACCAATAATGAACTCACAGAAATAGAAACTAAAACAACAACAACAATCCCTTTTACCATTGCAACAAAAAAATTAAAATACCTGGGAATAAACTTAACCCAGGAGGTAAAGTACTGGTACTCAGAAAATTGTAGGATGCCAAAAAAAGAGACAGAGGAAGACATAAACAAATGGAAGAATATACCATGTTCATGGATTGGTAGAATCAACTTCATTAAAATGTCCATATTACCCAAAGCAATCTATAGATTCAATGTAATCCCCATTAAAATACCAGCAGCATGTTTAAAAGACCTAGAACAAATTCTCCAAAAATTCATCTGGAATAAAAAAAAAGATCTTGAATAGACACAGGAATCCATGGAAAGAAGAACAAAGAAGGAGTGATCACAATACCAGATACCAAGCTATATTACAAAGCCACGGTCCTCAAAACTGCCTGGTACTGGCATAAGAACAGATATATCGACCAATGGAACAGAACA
Source organism: Eptesicus fuscus (assembly GCF_027574615.1). Taxonomy (NCBI): domain Eukaryota; kingdom Metazoa; phylum Chordata; class Mammalia; order Chiroptera; family Vespertilionidae; genus Eptesicus; species Eptesicus fuscus. The sequence continues at coordinate 109,414,881 of NC_072473.1, forward strand.
CAGAACACAGAAATCGACCCAATCCATTATGCACAATTAATATTCGACAAATGAGGCAAGAGCAATGGAGTCAAGACTGTCTCTTCAATAAATGGTGTTGGAAAAATTGGACAGATACATGCACAAATATGAAAGTAGACCACCAACTTACACCATACACAAAAATAAACTCAAAATGGATAAAGGACTTGAATGTAAGACGGGAAACCATAAAAGTCTTAGAAGAATTCATAGGCATAAAAATATCAGACATATGTCATAGCAATATCTTCACTGATACAGTTCCTTGAACAATGGAAACTAAGGAGAAAATAAACAAATGGGATTACATCAAAATAAAAAGCTTCTGCACAGCAAAAGAAACCATCAACAAAACAACAAGAAAGCCCACTGCATGAGAGAATATATTTGCCAATGTTAATCTCTGATAAGGGTTCAATCTCCAAAATTTACAGGGAAGTCATACAACTTAACAAAAAGAAGATAAACAACCCAATAAAAAAATTGGCAAAGGACCTTAATAGACACTTTTAGAAAGAGGACATACAGAAGGTCAAGAGATGAATGAAAACATGCTCAAAGTCACTGGTAATCCAAGAGATCTAAATCAAGACAACAATGAGATACAATCTCACACCTGTCAGAATGGCTATCATCAACAAATCAACAAAAGACAAGTGCTGGTGAGGATGCGGAGAAAAAGGAACCCTTGTGCACTGCTGGTGGGAATGCTGACTGGTGCAGCCACTGTGGAGAACAGTATGGAGTTTCCTCAAAAAATAAAGAATGGAACTCCCATTTGACCCATTAATCCCACTTCTAGGAATATATCCCAAGAAACCAGAAACACCAATCAGAAAGGATATATGCACCCCTATGTTCATAGCAGCACAATTTACAATAGCTAAGATCTGGAAACAGCCTAAGTGCCCATCAGCAGTCCAGTGGATTGGAAAATTGTGGTAAAGCTACGCAGTGGTAAACTGTGCTACTGTAAAAAAGAAGGAATTCTTACCATGGATGGAACTGTTGAGTATTATGCTAAGCAAAATAAGCCAGTCAGATTAAGATAAATATCACATGATCTCACTCATTTGTGGAATATAATGAACAACATAAACTGATGAACAAAAATAGAATTAGAGACATAGAAGCATTGAACAGACTGTTGTACTTATGAGGTAAGGCAGAGGGTGAAGAGGTAAGAGATCAACCAAAGGACTAGTATGCCCGAATATGAGCATATCCATTGAACACAGACAGTAGGGGGTTGAGGGCATATGCTGGGGGGTGGGAGTGGCCGTGGAGAAGTCAATGGGGGAAAAAGGAATATAATACAGTACTTTAAACAATAAAGAATTTAAATTAAAAAAGAAACAGATTTCTAAATACTCTACTTTCCTTGCAAAAACTACAATTATGTCCAGGTGGAAAAGAAAATATATAAGCTCTTGCCTATAGCACTTGTTTTTAGATTTTAAAATCTACTCAAGCTGTAAGAGCCTAAAAGTCTAGCTAGTGGGCTGATGCTTGCCCACTGAGATGGAACATTTTATGTTTCCCCAAGCTTCTTCCTCTTTTTCTGGCCTCAGCACTCCCTCACTTGCTGATTGTCTTTTCTTCCATCTTGATCTAGGCCAGTGGTCGGCAAACCGCGGCTCACGAGCCACATGCGGCTCTTTGGCCCCTTGAGTGTGGCTCTTCCACAAAATACCACGTACCCTAATTAATTTAATAACAATGTACTTACCTATATAGTTTAAGTTTAAAAATTTGGCTCTCAAAAGAAATTTCAATCATTGTACTGTTGATATTTGGCTCTGTTGACTAATGAGTTTGCTGACCACTGATCTAGGCTCTTCACAGAGCATTCTGAACTAAGTTCAATGCTATGGATTTAAACTTTGTGACCAAGAATTCTGAGTATGGTGACATTTGTCAGTTTCTTCAAATATACTCTTATGTGTCACTGGAGGCCCGATGCACAAAATTCTTGCACTGGGGCGGTGTCCCTCAGCCCGGCCTGCACCCTCTTACAGTCCGGGACCCCTTGGGGGATGTCCGCCTGCCAGCAGTCAGATATCCCTCTCGCAGTCAGGGCTCTTGTAGTCCAGGACCCCTTGCTCCTTACTGCCCATCTGCAGTGGAGGCGGGAGAGGCTCCCACCACCTCTGCTGTGCTCGCCAGCCATGAGCCCAGCTTCTGGCTGAGCAGCGCTCCCCCTGTGGGAGCGCACTGACCACCAGGAGGCAGCTCCTGCATTGAGCATCTGCCCTCTGGTGGTCATTGTGCATCATAGTGACCGGTTGTTTTGATGGTTGTTCTGCTGTTCAGTCGATTTGCATATTAGTGTTTTATTATATAGGATTATTGCTTACTGTGAAGACTTGAAAGTGATAAAACACACTTTGTTTCCGTATATTCTTTTTTTAAATAAGTTTTTACTATACAAATTAATACTACATATTTATTATTGAAAATACAAAAAAATAAGAAGTGGAAAATAAAATGACCCACATTCTATCCCCCAGGGGCTAATTACTATTAACATTATGATATATTACCTTGTATACTTTTGTTCAGTATTATACATGTATAGGTGTGTGAGTATATTTTTTCAAAATTTAGTTATATTGACTTCTCATGTAATATAGCAATTTTCCATATCAATAATGCATTTCTATAATACAATAGAAAATAGTAGAGGCCACCTAATACTTAGTAATGTGGTTGTCTCAGGTGTTATTAATTCAATCCTCTCTACAGTTAGAAATTTAGTTTTTTTTCAGTAAACCGCAATGAAATAAATAAACCATGTATCTAAATATTTATGCATACTCTTAATTATTTCCTCAGGATAAATTGCTGCACCTGAAATTACTGGGTCAAAAGCTATGCAGTTTTTAAGGTTTCTCACACTTATTGCCTATTTGAATTCCATAAAGTTTATCTATGTTCACTCACACTAGCAATATATGAGTGTTCATTTTCTTGACCATTTTCCATTTTACAGTAACCCCAATTTGGGTGAAAAAAATACTGTTACTTGGTTACTGAGGAGATTGGTTGGTTATTTTTGTTTTTTTTTAATTTGTATTTTTTCTTATTACTATTTCTTCATCATTTAAAAATTTTAGCTATTCTTTGTTTCTTATTGAGAGGCCCTTATTGATTGTAAGCTCTTTATGTATTCAGGATGCTAACTCATTTTATATGTTATAAATTGCTTTTACTACTTTGTTAATTCTATTTTTTTTCATTTTTATGGGGGTTTTAAAACAGCTTTAGTCAAGTGCATGAATATTTTCCTTTAGCTTCCAATATGTTCTTTTATTCTTTACTAATTGATGTTACCCTTAGCATGAACCAAATATAGGTTCTGACTTCTGTTCTGACACTAGCTATGTGAAAAATGGTAAGTAATTTGAAGTGTCTGAGTTTGTTTCCTTATGTGCAAGATAACACCTGACCTGCCAACTTGCTTGAGCTTTTGAGGATCAAAAGAGGTAATGTATATTAAAATGCTTTGAAAATTTTAAAGGATTGTTATTGATATTTACCCTGACACCGACCATTAATCCGAATGAGTTCATTTTTACTGTGCTGGTATTAGCATTACTGAATTCCAGACCTTTCTGGCTATTTACTAGGCAGTAATCTTGATCAGAAGTATATTGGAGTCTGTGCTCTTGTAGCTGGAAAGGTGCTTGGAGGGTAGTGAAATGTTACCTGCCACCAGTCTTATTGCCTGGAGCATGGATTCTGGGCATCCTTCCCACCTTCCCAACTGGGAAAATGGGCTCTGAAACTGTTCTTTGATGTAGCTTGTGTGTTTACTTCCACATGTCCCAGTCATTGAAGGGGTAGTTAACGAAACCCATTCAGTGATGCCAAAGTGCCTGTTCCTGTCCAACAGAGAAGTAAGTGGGGGAAAACCCAAAGGCCTTCTGTCCACACTTTCATTCCTTGGGGATGTGAGAAACAGTACTCTTTCTAGCAATTAACATTTGAAACAGATACACTCACCTATCAGATAAATTGGTGGTTTAGCATTGTTTGGTGGTATACATTCTGGAAAGTTTTTTATTATTGTTATTTTTAATTAAAAAAAAACATTTTTTTTTATTGTGAGATGACCATAATTCTCCCTCTCTAAATGCCAAATAAAAATCAGAGAGGCAGGAAAAGCAATTAAAATATCTCATACATCGAAGTAATTATTAGTGGACAAAGTATGTTCTTTCTGGCAAGCCAGATGGTTAAGTTGGCTTATAGTGGAAGAAGAGGCTTACAACAAACGACAAGTGTTGGCGAGGATGCAGAGAAAAGGGAACCCTAGTCCACTGCTGGTGGGAATGCATACTGGTGTAACCACTGTCAGAAACAGTATGGAGTTTCCTCAAAAATTTAAAAATGGAACTCCCGTTTGACCTAGTGATCGCACTTCTAGGAATATATCCCAAGAAATCCGAAACACCAATCAGAAAGAATATATGCACCCCTATGTTCATAGTGTCACAATTCATAATAGTAAGATCTGGAAACAGCCCAAGTGCCCATCAGTGGATGAGTGGTACATTTACACAATGGAATACTACTCAGCTGTAAAAAGAATGATTTTTTACCATTTGAGACAGCATGTAGGTACCCAGAGAGTATTATGCTAAGCAAAATAAGCCAGTTAGAGAAAGATAAATATCACATGATCTCACTCATATATGGAATCTAATGCACAAAATATACCGATGAACAAAATAGTTCCAGAGACATAGAAGCATGGAATAGACTAATGCATTTCAGAGGGAAGTTGGGGGTGGCTGGGGAACGTATATGCATAAATGCATAGTCCAAAGGACATGGACAATAGTGTGGCGAAGGCCTGGGAAGGGTGGGTGCATGGTGGATGGGGGTCAATGGGGAAAAAGGGGATATCTGTAATACTTTCAACAATAAAGATAAATTTAAAAAATAAATAAATGATGTGCACATTATTTCAAATATAACCTTGAGGGGTTTTTGTTTTGATGGGAGGGGAAGATAGTGTGTGCTCATTTAAGCCTTTGCTTCTGTAAAGTTGGTCAGGTTAGACATTTGAACTCATCTGAGTCACTCAGGAAGGAGAAGCAAACTTGACTAAGTTTATTGAAAGTAAATGTGCTAAGTTTGATTAATCTTCATAATGGTAGTGATACTGCTAGCTATTATTATCCCCATTTCACAGATAAGGAATCTGGAATTAGGAGCCATATAGCCCAAGGCCACATAACCAGTAAGTGGCAGCATTAAGTTTCTAACTTCAAAGGCATTCATTACTCTTTTCATTGAGCCACACTGTCTCTCTTATAGTTAGAAGATAAACATAAGCTTTAACAACTCATAAAAATGATCACAGAGAGTTTTAAAAAATAGAAAGTGCTGTTAGGAATCTGTGTGGTAATGGAGAAATAAAGACACTACCCCAAGAATGGCCCCCAAAATTTTATTTGGCAGAAGGCTTCAAATTCCGTTGATGTGAAACAATTCTCTGTAGGGACATACTAGGGTGAGTTAATTGTATCCTGAGTATTCTATGGCAGCATGGCAGACTTTTCTATTGCCTCATAAAGAATCGCGCACACACACCCTTCAGAGTTCATTTTAGTATTTTTCAGCCTGACATCTAAAGGGGCTGCTACTCTGACAAACACAATCTGGCCAGATGTTATTATTTTGCACTACATTTAATTTCTTCCTGCCAAAGATTTAGACTTCTTTCCCTGATAAAGATCAGGGGAAATTGTCTGGTATTTACAAAATCCCATCCAGGCGTATCTGTTACAATGTTCACTTAGCAAAGTTTATTAGATTATTAGGGCTTTCAACCCTTGGGCACTTTCATTATTAAAATTTTAAAAAGAAAAACCCAAACATCTTCAACAAATTTAAGTGACATAATTAGACCCTGGACTTGTCTTATAGGCATTTTAGAAGTATGAAAATGATTTAAATAGTATTTGTTTCCAGAGAAACTTGCTGAATTTGACAGGGATGAAAGGAAAGTAGTTTTGCTCCTTTGCTCTTCTGAGTTAATGGGGAAAGTAATATCTGGAACGGAAATAAATTTGCTATAGTTGTATGGCAAAATTACTCCCATAAGTAGTTAGCCATACCACACAGGGCCTCTCTTTCTTGGTCTAGTTAAAATGTGGGCACTTCAGTGTTAGATGAATATGTGGGTCTCTCATTTCCTTGCTTATGAAATCTCCTTAGAGTAAACACTGAAATAGACTCCTTAAACTCTAACTTCTTTAAATATACTTATGTTATACTAGACATGTGAAGATTTAATAGAAATATTCAGTATTTTTGAGGTATAGTTTTCCTCAAGGGATTTCAGTGTGCTTTATGTGCAATGACTATATTTTCAAGCATTTTGAAGTTGAAAGTTTGTGGCACTATTGTTATTTTCTCTATTGTGTAAGTATAGACCTGGAGGGTTGAGATGGTGAGCGGAATTAGTCAAAATAAGGAGCCAGTAACTATCTGGAACTTCAGCTGTATGACATCTTTGGGAGAGAGAAGCTAGATAAAAGCAATCTAAATTTGTTTTGGGTAGTGGGGTGGAATGGTACTAATTCAAGCACCAAAATTTTGGAACATAAAAGTTTGCATAAGAAGGAGAGATGACTGCTTAAGAACATTGATTAAAGTGTTCATTACATATGCCAAGTTGAGAATTTTCTTCTACTGTATATTTACTTGGCATCGGACTAGGTTTTTTTAAAAAAATAATTATTAAAGCCCACTTATTCAAAGACTATGTTAGAAATGTCTAACAGTTAAGCAGGACCATATTTGGGCTTTTTCTTCTTATTTTGAAGGCAGTCAGAATCCCTTTATGTGAAAACTGTAATAGTGCAAACATATGTTTGTACATTAAATATACAGGCAATAAATGCTTAAATGGAAGAAGTGAACTCAAGGCAGGAAGTAAATATTTTATAAAAATTAATGATCTAGAGTGAACTCTTACTAACTCTGGCTCTGTTAATTTGAGTATTGTTATGATTTGACTTGTAATGAAGTTTACTTTCATCCCATTTATGAAGAAAGTATATGCTAAACAAATTAATAGTTTATATAAGGTTTGCAGGAAGTCATGTTTAACTTGCTTGAAAGACTTGAGAAAACCCATTAATTGGGGCTGTTAATTACAAAAAGCTTTGCTTATTAAAACAAACCTGATAGAAACTTTACTTGGAAATACTTTATTAACAGTGAGTGAGTTACTCTAGGTATGGAAAAATAATAAAAGGCAGTGTAAAGTTAAAGAGAATAGATTCTAGAATAAATTGACTTGATCTTGAATCTTGTTGTCTTTGGAAGTCCCCATACCTCTAAGCCTCAATATCCTCATCTCTAAAACAGGGACAATAAATAATAGCACCTAACTGTCGCAGTTGTTGTGAAAATTCTGTGATATGATTCATGTAAAACTTAATGTAGAAGGGTGCCTACTATGCAGGAAGTGCTCAATAAATGTTAGTTGGTGTTTGTTATTCTTGTAAAAGTAGTTGTAAATCACACTTAACTTACACTTTTTCCTTCATCCATTCATGTTGGTATATATATTCCAGAAAAGCATCCTATTTGTTGAGCTAGCCATTCCTGAATTTCAATGAGAGGCCTTCTGGGGACAGTAACTTAAGAGATTGGCCTACCTATTCTACAGACCAAATATACACAAGAAAAGGGCTGATTATCAGGTTCAAAATCTTTTCTGTTTCTAAGGAGGGGAATTCTAATTGAACAAATTTTATAAGCTTAGTTGACCATGAATTGATGTTGTGAAGTTTTATTGGATTCTGAAAAATACCATGAGTTTATATGTCTGAATATCTTATTATAATATTTCTAATATTATTCTTTTTCTGCTATCCTGCTAACACTTTTACTACATAAATAATAGGTGTTAGTTTTTGAAGAGAAATTAGTAAATACTGGTAAATATAAAATAGCATATGAGCATCACCCAGAATCTTAACACACAGAGATGACCATGGTCAACACAAGCTTTCTTATTTTTTCCCCCCCAAATATATCTAAACACACATATGTAGATTTTCTTACAAAAATAGAATCATACTGCACATATTAAAAGCAGTGCTAGTGATAAAACAGTATATGTGCATGTTCTCTTAAGTTATTTTCAGGCATGTCTTAAAATAGGATATTCATTTGTAATCAAGAGATGGACTTGAACTTGAGAAATTGGATATAATTTTATATCTGAGAGTCCTCATCAGATCTGATTCTGTTGAGACCAATAGAAATTCAGCACAGAGAATATGGCTTCAATTATCTTTATAGGTCTGTTAAAATTCAGAATTGAGTGAGTGAGTGAGAGAGAGAGAGAGAGAGAGAGAGAGAGAACATGCCTGTGTATGTGTATGCTGGGTGGAGATTTTTTTCCTGTTGTGTGGGTTAGTGACAAGAGCATTGGAGTGGGAGTAAGAAGATATGGCTTGTATCTCTGACTCCATCATGACTCACTGGATAACCTTAGGCAATTAATGTCATTTCTCTGGGCTTTAGTTTTCTCATATAAAATGTGGGGTTAGGCCAGATAATTTTTACAGCCATTTGCAGCTCAAAGAGTCTGAGCTATTTTTTAAAATCAAACTTGCCTGTCTGCTTGGAAGAACCCAAGACTCTTTGGATATCTTTCTAAAGACAGGAGGGGTGATGAATCTCGTTTTTTTGGTGCCAGATAGACCAAAGCTGTAATTTTTAGCCTATCAGGCATTTGACTTTTGAAAGTGCTAAATCCTCCATTAAGAATAAATGTGGAAGCTCTAGGTTATTTGTCATTACTGGTATTTACACTTTTCATTCATAATTGTCAGTGTCAAAGGCTCTGTCGACATAACTGTGTCAATGAAGTTAGCATTAATCAGTTTAGTGGCTAACTCACAAATATATAAAATAGCCAATCATAATGCAAGAGTCCTCTAAAGCCTAACTGAAATATTTATTTTGTTAGGATGAAAATGTCTGGGCTTTACTCGGTTTTCTTTGAAGAACTTGATTCGGCTTGAAGTCTAGAAGAAAAAATATCAGTGATTGTCTCTCAGATTTTTATTCTGTCTTCCTTCAAGGCTTTTCATTTTTCAGAAGCCGTTGTTAGCACTTTTAAGTCAAGGTGAGAGAGCTGTGATATTTTTTATCCTAGGGGTTTAAGCATATGTGAAAAACTTTTATCTTTGATTTCTTGTCCCATTTCTGTCATGTGGAAACTTCATGACCTTGAATTAACCACTTAACTTATCTGAGCCTCGTGTTCTTCATCTGTAAAATGGGATAATCCTTACCTTGCTTAAATCTCACATTGTAATGAGATCCAACTAAGATAATGCTTTAGTTGTCATTAAAATGTAAAGTTTTATTAGTATCATTTAGTTTAGTGCTGTTATTTAGGTCATCAGTAGGTAGGTCTGGCTTGATATAACAGATACAATCCTGAAAAATTAAAAATCAGTTTTATAAATCAGAACTCTTCTATGCCTTACATTATACCTTGATATACTGCCACAGAAAATTTTGTCCTCCAGAGGTCATTAAAAAATGAAATGTTTCAACAAACTTATTCAACTGAATAATGAACAATATTCAAATAAAACATGAGCACTGCAAATTATATTAAATACAGTGCTAAAATTTAGCTCCAGAGACCCTGAAAAGGGAAATAATTCATCTTAAAAAATGCTTAGGACTTTCTTTGGGGATAGAATAGGGTGGTTGGGGGATTAGGCGGCTGGCAGTGGGAGGTCAGGGAGTGGAGAAGACAAGAAGAAAAACATTTAAAATATAGCTGTCCTGAATAATCCTCTGTGTCAGCCCATGTGGCTATTACCAACCCCCATCATACACTTGTTATTCTTTTTCCAGACATCTTTAATACAGACGGTGAGACTATAGTAGAAATGTGTCTTTGTATTTACAATAAAGTTGTATGGTCTCTCTGAGAATCACTTTTGTTTTCTTTTTTTTCTACCCAGCCATTCAGAGAGCCTGCTTACCAGCATAGCAGGAAAGAAAAGATAAATAACTAGGGCCAAGACAAAACTCAAAGGAAGCAAGATTAGAAAATTGATATGTGTGGAGAGAACATTTGAGCATAATAACGTGGTCACTAGTAGGAAGAAACTGTTTCAGGTTTACATACTGAATCATCTCATGTTTCAGTTGTCATGGCTAATTAATTTTCATGTGCTAAAGCAAATTTGCATGTGTTAAGCATGTACCATCTGAGAGTTTTATTGAAAATTGAAGAGCTAGATGGTTTTATTCCTGGTGTGATTGAAGCTATGCTTCCAGAAATGACTTTAAGCCCTTTCTAGTTGCAAAGCCCTTGGGAAGCTCAGCTCATGAAAAAGCACCAGCTTTGGAATCAGAATGTATAGGTTCCAGTTCCAGCTTGGTTATTTTCTAGCTCTGGAACCTGTAACTAACCAAACCCCTTAGGGGTCCTTTCCCCAACCAGCAGGTTAGGTTAGGTCTCCCTGTCATCTCATCCTATCCCGCATCCCCCCAATTGCTCTCTTTCTCCATGTTAGCACCTACTACATTAGAAATGATGTGCTTTGGATGGAAGAAGGAGCATGGGGGGATGTTTGTCCCCTTAACTGAATTGAAAGCTCCTCGAGGATTGGCTTTGAGTTCATCTCTGTATTACTAGCTCCCAGTTCAGTGTTGGTGGGTAGGTACACATAGTAGATTTTAGCGGATATTGGTGGAACTTTAATTTCTCTAAGCCTTGGGTTTCCCATCTACAAAATGGAGCTACTACATTTGCAGTTTATATTTTGAGAATATAAAGATCCTATCTAATAAAGATGGGATATGCTAATTGACCATCACACCCTCACAAATATGGCGGCACCCACAGCCTATAAGGAGGGAATATGTTAATTGACTGCCACGCCCTCAAAGATGGTGGCGTCCACAGCCACAACATGGCAATGCCCAGTCCCCTCAGCCCCCCAGCTGCCCAGGGCTGGCCCGAGGCACAGGCAAGCCTCGGATAGCAGCTGCCCAGCTGCCCAGGGCCTGCCCGAGGGACAACCAAATGACTGAACATGCAGGCTGCCTGGGGTGACCAGGCTGGCAGGGGGGTTAGTGAGGGACCACCAAACAACTGAATAAACAGGCTGCGTGGGGTGACCAGGCTGGCAGGGGGATTATTGAGGGATGACCAAATGACTGAGCAGCAGAATGCGTGGGGCAACCAGTCCTGCAGGGGGATTAGTGAGGGATGACCAAACGACTGAACAAGCAGGCTGTGTGGGGTGACCAGGCTGGCAGGGGGGCTAATGAGGGACGACCAAATGACTGAACAAGCAGGCTGTGTGGGGCAATCAGGCCATGAGAGCACCCATGAGGGGCAACCAGGCTGGAAGGGGAGGCAGTGAGGGGTGACTAGGCCAGCGGGGGGAGGGGGGACAGTTGGGGGCAACCTGGCTGGCAGCAGGGGGCAGTTAGGGGTTATCAGGCTGGCATGCAGAGGCAGTGAGGGGCAATCAGGCCAGCAGGGGGGCAGTTAGGGGCGACCAGTCAGGTAGGCAGGTGAGCGATTAGGAGCCAGCGGTCCAGGATTGTGAGAGGGATGTCCGACTGCTGGTCTAGACTGGCAGTTGGACATCCCCCGAGGGGCCCCGGATTGGAGAGGGTGCAGGCTGGACTGAGGGGACCCCACCCCCGATGCACCAATTTTGTGCACCGGGCCTCTAGTGTATATATAAAATTACATATTAAACCAAATAGCACTATAAACACACTTGTGTAAGGGACTATTACCAATTAGGGTTATAATGTGTAATTCACATTTTAAACTCTAGGAATATCATCCTAATGTAGTTTGGGCAAAATAACCTTTTTGAAGTGCAGTTTCTTTGTCTATCCAAAGCGGTGAGTAGACTAGTAGCACATTGGTCCTTAACTGAGGTCCATGGATGTGATGCAGTGGGTCCTCATAACTCCTGAAATTAAATGTGAAATGCTTTGTATATGTGCCTTTTTTTCTGAAGAGAAAGCACATAGCTTAAATTAGATTTGCAAAGGGGTCTATGCCCCCCAAATAGTTAAAAACCACAAGGCTAGCTAATCTCTAAAACTATTCAGCTCTGATCTGACTTTATAAAGAATCCTAGTCTGAATAAATACATTCAAATTTATGATTATTTAATGGACTCAAATAAGTAGTCTCGGTTATTTGAATAGCATTGAAATCAGGATTCCCAGATTTAATAATATCAATTTCAGTACTGATTGTTGGCATATTCTTTTACCACTTAGATGCCTACTTGGCTTAAGGAAAGAACTATTATTTTAGATATTGCCTTCCATATCCTTTCTCAAATGTAGTTATTATATCCTATGTTGCTTTTAAGAGGGGCTGGGTTTTGGTCTGCAGGATTAGAATGTTTGTAATTAGTATGTTTGTAATTGAATGCAATAAATATCCTTTAAAGAAATCAAATAGCAATAGCAAAGTTATATCTCAATAGAGGAATTAGAGGAGTTGCACCGTTTAGGGGCCCAGCTGTGTTTGTTCTGGTCATAATGAAGCTACTGTATACCATTTAGGTCTCTTGGGAAGTGATAACAGTTAAAATCCCAACATCTGTAGAAATAGCATGGTTGATCCAGTTATGTACAATGAACTTTCTATTTTAATAAACAGAGGTGGGAGTAAAACTATCAGATTAACAAGTATGGATAATTTTTAAAAAATATTTTTTATTGATTTCAGAGAGGAAGGGGGAGGGAGAGAGAGATAGAAACACAAATGATGAGAGAGAATCATTGGTTGGCGGGCTCCTGCATGCAACTTGGGTATGTGCCCTGACCGTGACCTCCTGGTTCATAGGTCAACACTCATCTGCTGAGCCACACCAGCTAAGCAGAAGTATGGGCAATTTTTACAGTGAGTAGAAGAAAATGTGATTTTCTAGCCTGTTTTATAATTCTATTCATTGTTGGCACTGGGAGGAGGAGACTGCTGACAATATGGGTAACCTCATGTTAATATTTTGGGAGAAGAGTATCCTTCAACCAATCACTTAGAACAATTTAGTGTGGGAGTGGGAAAACCAACCACAGAGTAGGAGACAGAAGATTGAGTTTTTATTCATGGCTCTGCCATTAAACAGAGAGTGTAACATTGGGCAAATCTCTTCCTGATGCTGAGCCTTTTGGGCTATCACCTAAGGACCCTTTCCAGGGCTATTGTAATTATTGTTAATTATAATAATAGTGAGATTTTTATTTATTGTCTACTATGTGCCAATATTCTATGGGTTTTAAAATAAAATTGATTTCTTTCTGACAGTAATCCTGTTAGGTAGGTGGTTTTACCTTCAATTTATGGATGAGGAAAATTGAAGCTCAGAGAAGGTAAGCTACTTGTTCGAGTACTACCATATGCCCAATCTTTCCTGATTTTTCTTCTCCAACAAAGACTCCATCCTATGACCACTGTCCTGGTTTCAGCCCTCAGCTCTAGTCTAAACTTTTTAAACAGTTCCTAACTAGTCTCCCTGCCTCCACTTTTATATCTTTTACTATCTATCAGTTTTTAAGATGTAACTCAGTTAACCACTTCTTCCAGGACACCTCTCCTGACCACCCCCTCCACTGGATTATGTTACCCTCCTCTGTGTATCTCTGATGTGATTCAATAAAAACATAATACAAGCCTATATTCAATAAATGTCTACTATCTACCAGGTCCTGTTATAAGCTCTTCATATGCAGAACTCATTGAGTTCTCACAACAACTATATGAAGTAGGTGCTATTAATACTGTGTTTTAAAGATGTTCAGTAATTTGCCTATGATCAAAAAGCTATTACATGACAGAGTAGTAATTTGAACCCCAGACATACTTGAGAGCCTGGTTTCTCAGCCTCTGTTCTATATTGTCTTTTTCCTCAAATACTACCTTCACCAGGAATATTTCTATGGCTCTTTTCTAAATTACTGCTTAAAAACAATTTGGATTTTTAAAAGTCCAAATTAATGTATGAAGCTGAAAATAAACAGTTTTCATGCATTTTTGATAGACTTGAAGTATTAAAATGGCCCTGGGATCAGCTTATCCTACATTTATATAAAGCTAAATACTAAGACAAAGCAAAACACTTTTACTTCTATGAGACACATGGTTCCTGTTTTTCAGGTAATAAAACTGAGGATAGAGTGATGTGAAGTTTTTCAACCTCAGCAGTATTGACATCTGGGGCTGGATAATCATTGTGGGGAGACTGCCCTGTTTATTATAGAATGTTTAGCAGCATCTCTGGCCTCTACCCTCACCCCACCACAGTTGTGATAATTTGCCAGACATTGTCAAATGTCCCCTGGACGGCATTTCGCCTCCTGTTGCAAACCACTGGCCTTAAGTTTCATTCTGGCAAATGGCAGTTGGAAAACTGGCCTTCTAACCCTCAATCCAGTTCTTTTCCCATTTCTTTGAGTTGGATCCCATTCTCATTCTGGTGAGGAAGATTGGGGTCCATGTGCTCTTGCACATTAACCTATCTTTCATGAAGTGTTCTTTTTATAGCATAGAAATTAGTGAGTAACCAAAGAGTAACTCTTTGGTTAGTAATTTACTGGGTTGCTTTGTTGATTGAATCTAGTTATTCGATGCTGCCTGTTTTTCTTTTACTAAACAATCTGTATGAGTGCATGTTGTTTGGGAAGATTTTATGGAAAAGGGCATGCTTATCAAGACTTTATTGCCTGGAGGCTTACATGAATCAGTACCTTCATTTTACCAAGTTTCTGTTTGCCTCAAGTGCCAGATTTTCTCCATGGGAAATATTTCTTTGGCAATGTCAAGTATTTTGTTAGGTGCATTATGTGATTTTACTAGTGGGCACTGCTACTGTTTCTAATAAGAAGGCTTTGAAAGGTTGTTGCTTCTCCCAGGGGTTTGACCTTCTGAGAAAATTGCTTATTCATAAACTAGAGGCCCGGTGTATGAAATTTGTGCATGGGTGTGTGTGTGTGTGTGTGTGTGTGTGTGTGTGTGTGTGTGTGTGTGTGTGTGTCTCAGCCCAACCTGCACCCTCTCCAATCTGAGACCCCTTGGGGGATGTCCATAGGATCGGGCCTAAACAGGCAGTCAGACATCCCTTTCACAATCTAGGACTGCTGGCTCCCAACTACTTGCCTGCCTGCCTTCCTGATTGCCCCTAACCGCTCTGCCTGCCAGCCTGATCACCCCCTAACCACTTTCCTGCCAGCCCCTGATACCCCGGTCACCCCCAAATGCCCTCCCTTGCATATTCCCTCTTTATTAGATAGGGTTTTTTCTTTAGCATATTGGACAGTCCTAACTGTTTTGGCTCAGCGGATGGATGGAGCATTGGCCTGCAGAATCAAGGGTCCCAGGTTCGATTCTGGTCAAGGGCATGTACCTTGGTTAGGGGCACATACCCAGTGGGGAGTGTGCAGGAGGCAGCTGATCAATGTTTCTCTCTCATAGATGTTTCTAGCTCTCTACCCCTTTCCCTTCCTCTCTGTAAAAAATCAATAAAATATATATTATAAAAAAAGAAACATTTAAGATTCCTCCATATCTGCCTGGCTGGTGTGACTCAATGGTTGAGACCCCAGGCTGCCACTGCTGACAGGGGATGGGGCCCTGGCCAGGCTGAGACCCCAGCCCAGGCTGCTGCCTCAGCCCAGCCAAGCTGAGACCCCTGCCCAGGCTGCCATCTCAGCCTGGCTGTGGATAGCCCGGTGGGGGTGTGCGTCTCCAGCCCAGGTTGCTTTCACTGGCTTGAAGATAGCATGGTGGGGGTGCACCGCCCTGCTGCTTCAGGCTGCTGCTGCTGGCTGGGTGATCATGCAGTGGGGGTGCCCGGCCCTGCAGGTCTGAGACCCCAGCCCAAGCTGTCCTCACTGCCAGGGGATCCTGTGGCTTGGGTGCGGGGCCCTGGTGGTCTTAGACCCCAGCCCAAGTGGCTCGGCTTGGGAGCGAGGTCCTGGTGGCCTGAGACCCCCAGCCCAAGCCTATGTGGCTTGTGAGCCATTGCGCGGCTTGGGGCCGTGGCCCTGGCAGCCTGAGACACCCCCAGCCCAAGCCAGCGTGGCTTGCGAGCCATCACGCAGCTTGGGGGCGAGGCCTGGTGGCCTGAGACCCCCAGTCCAAGCCTGTGCGGCTTGCCAGGGATCACTCGCGTGGCTTGGGGGCGTGGCCCTGGCAGCCTGAGACACCCCCAGACCAAGCCGGCGTGGCTTGCGAGCCATCACGCGGCTTGGGGGCGAGGCCTGGTGGCCTGAGACCCCCAGCCCAAGCCGGTGCAGCTTGCCAGGGATCACTTGCGAGTCCCCGCTCCCAGCTCATCCTGCCAGCGCGATTGGCCACCCCGAGTCCTGCCCCCATGCCTCCTGCTGGCCCAATTGTGGACGTAGTGGAGTGATGATTAATTTGCATATTACCCTTTTATTATGTAGGATTGTCCCTCCATTTAGGGCTATATACTGCCCTGAGAAACCAGTCTCCAGTTAAGCCCTACTCCCACCACAATATATAGAATGAAACTGATTTAGGTAGAGCAGGGAAGCAAAGCAGGCCTGGCTGGCCTCCTTCACCAAGGCTCTCTGTGGATTTCCAGATGGCTGGGAGAGAGACTAGGGATTTCTTGCTATTTCACTTAGTGATTTTTTTTTCAAATAATGAGGGTAATTTTCTGAGATGGAAAAATGTATGCAGTATTTAGACATACTTAAAGTAAAAAAAGAAACAATACATAGAAATCATTTGTTTGCAAAGATACATGCATCCCTATGTTCATAGCATCATTATTGACGGTGACCAAGACATGGAAACATCTGAAGTGTGCTTCTATAGATGGTTGGATAAAGGAGATGTGGTACATATGGAATACTACTTAGCCATAAGAAAAGATGAAATACTGCCATTTGCAACAAAGTGAATGGATCTTGAGACTATGGTGCTAAGTGAAATAAGTCAAACAGAAAAAGTTAAGAAGCATATGATTTCACTCATATGTGAGATATAAAACTGAAGACAACAAATGAACAAAGAAGAAAAACAAACAAAAACTCATAGACACAGACAACAATATGGTGGTTACTAGAGAGAAGGTAGGGGGGTGTATTAAAGGGCAATTAGGGTAAAATATATAGTGACAGAAAATTTTATTTTGGGTGGTGGGTACACAATGATGTACAGATGATGTATCAGAGAATTGTACACTTAAAACATATATAATTTTATTAACCAGTGTCACTCCAATAAATTTAATTAAAAATTAAAATAGTTAGGTTCTGGGAACAGCCCAAGTGCCCATCAGTAGATGAGTGGATAAAAAAGCTGTGGTACATTTATACCATGGAATACTATGGAGCAGTAAAAAAATAAGGTTCTCTTACCCTTTTGAGACAATATGGAGGGACCTGGAGAGTATCATGCTAAGTGAATTAAGTCAGTTAGAGAAAGACAAGTATCACATGATCTCACTCATATAAGGAATCTAACAAAATAAACTGATGAACAGAATGGATCTAGAGACATGGAAGCATGGAACAGAGTGCTGAATCTTGGAGGGAAGGCAGGGGAGGGTGGGTGGGTGGACAGTAATCAACCAAAGAACTTGTATGCATATATGCATAACCTATGGACATGGACAATAGAGTGGTGAAGGCCTGGGGTGGAGGGTGGGGGCGGGCTGGAGGGGATCAATGGGGAAAAAAGGGGGGCATATGTGATACTTTCAACAATAAAGATGAAAAATAAACCAATTTACTAGAAAAAAATTAAATAAATAAGATTTTTTAAAAATAAAAAATGAAATAATACCAAAGGTATATATAGAGAAAAAAGTGAAAGTCCCCCATTTATACACCCCCCTTAATAACTTTGCCAACTGCAAACACTGTAAAGTTTGATGTGTGTATTTAAAACTTTTTCTCCATGTATTTGTATACATATACACACAATTATTACTCACTCATTCACACAGTTTTTTCCCCCTACAGAAATGGGACCATGCAATACATGTTGTTTGGTAACATACTTTTTTACTTCATATATCTTTGGCATCTTTCAAAACAAGTAAAGACTTTATCCTTTAGAAAAACTGTTGCATAATATCCTCATTTAGCCTCTGTTATCGGCAACCATTTAAGTGTATTGTTAATTTTTCCTCTCTTATATGCAGTGCTGAAAGGCATATCTTAATCCATACATTTTCATGTATAAAAGTCTATCCCTAGACCAGAAACCCCTAGAATTTGAAATGTTGGGACTAGGGCAAGGTTCCGTAGGTCAGTAATGCACTTTCTGCTGCCACCCAATGTGCAGAAAGAGCCCTGATTTTCTATAGCTCATTGGGGAAGCACCTAGTTGATTGCTCCAGAGCAGTGGTCAGCAAACTCATTAGTCAACAGAGCCAAATATCAACAGTACAACGATTGAAATTTCTTTTGAGAGCCAAATTTTTTAAACTTAAACTTCTTCTAATGCCACTTCTTCAAAATAGACTCGCCCAGGCCATGGTATTTTGTGGAAGAACCACACTCAAGGGGCCAAAGAGCTACATGTGGCTCGTGAGCCGCAGTTTGCCGACCACGGCTCCAGAGGCCTGACCCTGAGCAGTCTGCCTAGGAAATAGTGTTCTCTTTTTTCAACATGCCAGAAGCCAAGGAACACAAGCTCTTGGTTCAGCCCTGTTAAGATGCTTCAAGCAGAAGACCTAAATCCTGATGTCACACTGAGGCTTGAATTTTGAGGACATTTTTGGTAAGATACCTCAAAAACTTCATTTTTTTTGTTTCTGTCAGGCCGTCAACAACTATTTGGTGAGCACTGTTGTATGCCAGGCACTGCTGGGCACTTTCAGACATGACCATGGTAGTATTAAAAAAAAAGTAGGTCAGTCTGTCTATGGGCATGCTTACTGTGTTATTTTTATGTCCTAATTAGGGACTCATAAAAGAAATACGTTGCTTTAGATTGAACTCCAATTATATTTCACAAATAATCCTCTTAAAACTTTCAAAGTGGGTTAGTTCGTTATTATTGTTGTTGTGTGTGTGTGTGTTCCCATCCATATAAATCACTCTCTTTATAGAAAAACATCAAATTCTGTTTTCACAGGAGGCAGGGATATATGTTGTTTACATATCACCATTTGACTTCCTTCATCCTGGTCCTCATTACAAACATCTCAGCCACCCAAGTGAAGTTTATTTAAACTCCCAAGCTATCCATGCAAACAAGACCCCTACAGCTAAGCAGTTTGGAGGAAGAAAGGCCTGGGATTGTCTGCTACTTCCCTAGTTTCTCTGCTTCGTTCAGAATATTTGTTTTTATGTGTTAATTCAATACCCAGAGATTTGACTTTAGTTCTGTGTCCTTTTTCAGTTCTATAAATTAGGAAGGTGATTACATAATGTCACAGGTATCTCAGAGTTGACAGCGTATTTTAGAGGTCATCAAATACAACTGTCATAGCTCTGTGTGACTCCTTTGTACAACATATTCTGAGAGAGTGATCACTTTTCTAATGGTGAATCAGCTACCTTATGAGGCAGCCTACTAAATTCTTGGTCAGCTTTAATTGCCAGTTCTTAGGTTCATTGAGCCAAAATCAATTTCCTTGTAACTCTTTCACCATACTGGCTGCTCTCTTGTGGATAGATTTCTACTTGGTAATTATCTCCCTAAATTGCAGTGTGCAGAATTGCCCAATACAGAGAACAGGGCAGCTATCACCTCCTATAGTATACATATTACATTTTTATTGAGGCAACCAACCTAAAATACTCACTATTGAGTCAATGAGTGTTGAACTTAAAGTCAAGCAAAATTTTCAAACTGTTGTTGCCAGTCTTCACCTCAAGGTTGGGGTGTTGGTCTTATATTAATATGACATCTTTTAAAATTTGAGCCAACATTCTAGCGTGTTGAGATATCTAGGATGTAAAAATGGATTAACCCTTCCAGCTTCATGTAATTTTTAAATTTGATCAGGGTACCATTTATGCTGTCATATGAGTCATTGATAAAAATGCTGAGCTGAGCAGATCAGGTTCCCCATAGACTTTCTTTTGGATTGACATTAATCTATTAGCTAGCACCTTTGGGCACAGCAGTTTATCTTGAACATGACTGTAAACTTTGTCCTAGGCCCTTTTGAAATCCAGAAGTAGTATGTTTATTGTATTCCTTTGGTTTTGAGCCCAATATTTCCATTATAAAAGGAAAAGAGGTTAGTCAGGCATGACTTGATATAAAAATATGCCAGCTTTTTCTTCCAAATCTTCTGCTAGATGATGTGTTCTTAAATCTGGTTTGGGATTGATGTTAGATTTCTGAGATTATTATTTGTGGCAGCCACCTTCTTTTCCCCTTTAAGGAATATGGGAACCAGAGGGGCTTTGTTTCTGCTCACCCTCACCATAACCCCCACACCTCTGTCGCCACAAACACTATTCTTTTTGTCACCTTTCTTCATGCTGGCCTGACACCCATCCTTCCCATTTCCTCAGAGCACTGCCCTCAGTTTTCTAGGTGAGAGTTACTTAGTGTGGTAGTCTAGCATGTTTTTGACAATGAGTAATCTATTTGCCTTTTGAGTAGGGCCTAAATACCAACATGTGATTAGAATGGTAGTAATTTTGGACACCATAGCAAGTTATTAATGTAGTGTGGGAAACAAACCTTTTGTTTCCTCTCAAACAGGTGACTGCCATTTAAATTTCATGTATGGCTTTCTGCCAGTTGTGTTGGGGTCGATTTCAAGCCAAATTGATTGGCTAATTGCTTGTGGTCATCTGTCTTTTCAGCTGCCTGTGTACTAGTAGCATCCCCGGGGGTAATTGGCACTTCCAGTATTGGGGATGAATTGGAGTTATTCATGGTCATGGCTACTGGAGTGGGAGCAGGGACTGCACTAGTATATAGTTAGGATTGAATCATTTTTTTACTTTAAAATGATTACTGAGGGTTGATGAGTTTCTTTAACAATTTTTAAAAATCCATTATGGAGGAGTTTGATATACAATTGCCTTCTAGAGTCATTTAAGGTGGCCAGTTGAGTTCTATATATTGTGCAATAAAGTCATTGGTAGGAAATAGCTTCAAAAATGTTCATCATTTTCTAAAAGTGACTGGAATTTCAATTGCAGCCCTGTCCTAGCACACATATTGGAATATTTTTCAGCTGGTATTATGCTTAAATGATTATAATATATTTTCATTAAAAATGTCTTCATATGTAAACATTATGTAAAAACTTCTGGTATCTGACAGTAACCCAAACATTTAGATTCATCAGAACTTCAAGGTGATTTATTTCTGTTTAAAAAAATGTTCCTGGGTGATTGATAGGACAGAGAAGTGATCAAGCAGAGCATCTCAGGACTCTGCTATCCCGCCGCCCTCTCCCCCCCGCCGCCATAACCTAACATTTTCTAGTGTCAGTCAGCACTGAAATTCTACCAGTAAAGGAAGGCCTAGAGCCACCTGCTTATTTTGATTGTTCCTTGTTCATATTTAAATGGAAGCTAATATTATCATTTTTGGAAGGTCCAACTTGAGGGTGATATGCTTTTGCAAGGCAAATAAACAATGGGCTTGGGCTACTGCTGAGCCTAGGGATGGGAAACTTTGGCCCAACCAGCTGTTGTGTTCCAGTTGTTTAATGATGTTCAGGGTGGTCCTCCCAGTCCTTTGACCTGATTACTGGGATGTACAGCCCTCCTCATAGGAATTCTGCCAGTTTCCCTTTCTCTCTTAGATTCCCAGTCTTGACTAATGCTGGAATTCAGGGAAAGCCAGAGGGGAAAGGCAATTATCACATTCTTCTGTCCTCCCAGTATCAGACAAGCTCTACCCTCTATTTTGGGCTGCGGTGGTATGGAGTTCTATAGAGGATATGATTTAGATGGTTCCTTCCAAAATTCTTGATTCAGAGCATCTCACAAATGGGGAAGTAGTGCCTGAGATCTACTGTGTCCCATCTCTCTGATCAGAGCTTGCAGCTCTGTTTTCTCTACTTCCTGTTTTCATCAAGTTTGATTTTTACTTTCACTTGCTTGTCTGTTCTCAGTCTGTCTCCTTTCCCTGACTAAATGGGTCAGATTTTGTTTTGTAAAAGGAGCTTAAATTGCTCTTGGCTGGAAAAGATAAATAATCACTGGCATGGTGTATGTGTGTGTGGTGGGGCAAGTAGTACTTGGGTGGAAGTGTAAGACTTATTTTATGAAGTCTGTTTTTAATTCTAATGGCTCTCTTATCCTGACTCTTCATGTATGTGACTTTGGGCAAAAGACTTATGTTCTTTTTAAAAAATATTTAGTGATTTCAGAGAGGAAGGGAGAGGCAGGGAGAGATAGAAACATCAATGATGAGAGAGAATCATTGATCGGCTGCCTCCTGCACTCCCTTCACTGGGGATCAATCCCAAAACCCAGGCATGTGCCCTGACTGGGATTAAAATTGTGATCTCCTGGTACATAGGTTGATGACCAACCACTGAGCCACACCAGCTGGGCAGAGACTTATGTTCTTAAAGCTCCAGTTTCCCTATCTTAAAACTGGATGATAGAAGAATTTATGTTGTAGTGAGGACCAAGAGAATAAACCCAGGTGAGCTTATGTTAATGAATTTTAAGAGGGTCAAGAGAAAAGGTGGGAAGCTTTAGGGGTGATGGAAATTTTTTAGTCACTCCCCTTCACCCCCAGCAATAGACAGCAACTGGAGAAAGTTGTTTTTTTTTTTTTTCTCCTGAGGATCCAGTGTTTGACCCAGAGGAAATTGCACAACCCATCAATCCCCAAGCTGTTTCTGTCCCCAGAGAACAAGCTAGATCTTCTGTGAGGGGATCAATCAAAGAGCTGTCTTGGGCGGTGGGAAATGTCATGAGAATAAACAGCTGCTCCTCCACCCTGCACCCCCTCCTGCTGTTAAATGACTCTAGGGAACAAGAAACCAGTCATCAAAGGCTTCTGCCACCTGTGCACAGCTGGTAGTTCCTGGGGTCACTCTTGTAGTGACTAGAGGAGTTTAGTATCCCCTGTGCCAGGTCACAGATATATCGATTTCCCTAAGGCCCAAGGATTTGCTATCTCCTCCATCCTCCATGCTCAGAGCTGGAAAGCTCCTTTGTAAGCTGGAACACACTAGTCTGAGATTACCCTAGGACTTTCACAGTGCCATTTAAGGAAGAGCATCCCTTGAGAGAGTCTGTGTGAAGAAAAAGAGCAGGACTAGGCTCTCTTCCTCCTTTCCCTCTAGCCTTCTTTTTAAAAAGAAGACAAGAAAGTAATTTCCCTTGTGCTACATTTTCCAGGGGATCAAGGCTGCATCAGCCACCTCCCTTTGACTGGCTTTAAGGTTACCAAGCCAAATGGTAGTGTACCAGGCCCAAAGGGGAAGCTAGTCCTGTATTCTAGATGGGGCAGAGTGGCTGGTGATTGCTAGAGGGCAGCAGAGGGCCAGGAGCAGATCTAGAACTGCTTAATGGCCAGAAGGCAACCAGATTGGCTGATAGCAAAGGACACCAGTGCCCACTCATTGTACAGTGAGAGGTAGAATGGGCTCCAACCAGGGGAGGCAGGCATATCCAGGAAATTTTAACAGAACATGACTAAAACAAATTACAGAGGGGTCAAATGAATTGCTATATAGAGTATAACCCATTGGGGTAGCTAAGGACAAGATTTAGTAAAAGGGGCAAAAGACACATAGCCATAAAGATCAAGTCAGAACCATTGCTGGGTCAGAGTTCAACTCAGAGTTGGAACAGTCAAGATTCAAAAACTGGAATTGGAATGATTCAACTTAATCATTTATTGTCTCTCAAGAAAGGCACATAACAGAATTGTTCAAGACCAAGGACTTTAAAGGCATACAGGAACTGGTGTTTGAATCACTGCTATGCCACTTATTAGCTAAGTGATATTTTGTCAGATTACTTAGCCTCTCTGCATCACTCTGAAATCATATATATAATGCTAAAAAATTGTATACAAACATGCTAAAGAAATGTTCATTTAGCAAATTGTTTTTGTTATTGTTGAAAGTATTACAAATAGTAGTACACATGTCTCCCTTTTTCCTCCCATTGACCTTCCCCCGGCCTCCCCTACCCCCCCCCCCGCATATGCCCTCCCCCCCCCCCGTGTCTTGCATTCGTTGGTTATGCCTATATGCATGCATACAAGTCCTTCGGTTGATCTCTTATCTCCCGCCCCACCCAGCCTTCCCGCTGTAATTTGATAGTCTGTTCGATGCTTCTCTGCCTCTGTATCTTATCTTTTTGTTTATCAGGTTATAATGTTCTTTATTATCCATAAATGAGTGAGATCATGTGGTATTTTTCTTTCACTCACTGGGTTATTTCACTTAACATAATGCTCTCCAGTTCCATCCATGCTGCTGCAAATGGTAAGAATTTCTTCTTTTTTATAGCAGCATAGTATTCCATTGTATAGATGTACCATAGTTTTCTATTCCATTCATCTGATGATGGGCATTTAGGCTGTTTCCAAATCTTAGCTATTGTAAACTGTGCTGCTATGAACATAGGGGTGCATATATCCTTTCTGATTGGTGTTTCTGTTTTCTTAGGATATATTCCCAGAAGTGGTATTACTGGGTCAAATGACAGTTCCATTTTTAAATTTTGAGGAAACGCCATACTGTTTTCCACAATGGCTGTACCAGCCTGCATTCCCACCAACAGTGAAAGAGGGTTCCTTTTTCTCCACATTCTCTCCAGCACTTGTTGTTTGTTGATTTGTTAATGATAGCCATTCTAACAGGTGTGAGGTGGTACCTCATTATTGTTTTGATTAGCATCTCTCGGATGATTAGTGACTTTGAACATGTTTTCATACATCTCTTGGCTTTCTGAATGTCCTCTTTCGAAAATTGTCTATTTAGATCCTTTGCTAATTTTTTGATTGAATTGTTTATCTTCCTTTTGTTAAGTTGTATGAGTTCCCTGTAAATGTTGGAGATTAAACCCTTATTGGAGATAACATTGGCAAATATGTTCTCCCATGCAGTGGGCTTTCTTGTTGTTTTGTTAATGGTTTCTTTCGCTGTGCAGAAGCTTTTTATTTTGATGTAATCCCATTTGTTTATTTTCTCCTTAGTTTCTCTTGACCTAGGATTTGTGTCTGTAAAGATATTGCTATGACATATGTCTACAATTTTGCTGTCTATGGAGTCTTGTAGGATTTTTATGGTTTCCCGTCTTACATTCAAGTCCTTTAGTAATTTTGAGTTTGTTTTTCTGTATGGTGTAAGTTGGTGACCTAGTTTCATTTTTTTGCATGTATCTAACCAAATTTCCCAGCACCATTTATTAAAGAGACTGTTTTGACTCCATTGTATGCTCTTGCCTCCTTTGTCAAATATGAATTGAGTATAATGGCTTGGGTCAATTTCTGGGTTCTCTATTCTGTTCCATTGGTCTATATTTCTGTTCTTGTGACAGTACCAGGCAGTTTTGAGAACCGTGGCTTGGTAATATGGCTTGATGCCTGGTATTGTGATCCCTCCAACTTTGTTCTTCTTTCTTGGGATTGTTGTGGCTATTCGGAGTCTTTTTTTATTCCATATGAATTTTTGGAGAGTTTGTTCTAGATCTTAGAAATATGCCATTGCTATTTTAATAGGTATTGCATTGAATCTATAGATTGCTTTAGGTAGTATGGACATTTTAATGATGTTGATTCTACCAATCCATGAACATGGTATGTTATTCCATTTGTTTATGTCTTCCTCTATCTCCTTTTTCAATGCCCTGTAGTTTTCCGAGTACAGGTCTTTTATGTCCTTAGTTAAGTTTATTCTTAGGTATCTTAATTTTTTGATGCAATGGTAAATGGGATTTTTTTTTATTTCTCTTTCTGTGAGTTCATTATTGGTGTATAAAAAGGCCATAGATTTCTGGGCATTAAATTTGTATTCTGCTACATTGCCAAATTCATTTATTAGGTCTAGTAGTTTTTTGATGGAGTCTTTGGGTTTTTCTATGTATAGTATCATGTCATCTGCGAATAAGGACAGTTTTAGTTCTTTTCCAATTTGGTTGCCTTTTATTTCTTCTTCTTGTCAGATCGCTATGGCTAGTACTTCTAGTACTATGTCGAACAGGAGTGGTGAAAGTGGGCATCCTTGTCTTGTTCCTGTTCTTAGGAGAAATGAGTTTGGTTTTTGTACATTGAGTATGATGTTGGCTGTGGGTTTGTCATATAGGGCTTTTATTATGTTGAGATATGATCCCTCTATTCCAACTTTGCTGAGAGTTTTTAATCGTGATAGGGTGTTGGATTTTGTCAAATGCTTTTTCTGCATCAATTGATATGATTATGTGATTTTTGTCTCTAAATTTGTTTATGTAATATATAGCATTTATTGATTTGCGGATATTGTACCATCCTTGCATCCCTGGAATAAATTCCATTTGGTCATGGTGTATGATCTTTCTAATGTATTGCTGAATCCGATTTGCTAGAATTTTGTTGAGGATTTTACAATCTATATTCATCAAGGATATTGGCCTGTAGTTCTCATTTTTTTGTGTGGTGTCTTTATCTGGTTGTGGGATTAGGGTAATGCTGGTTTCATAGAAAGAGCTTGGAAGTGTTTCTTCCTCTTGAATTTTTTGGAATAGTCTGAGGAGGATAGGTTTTAGTTCTTCTTTGAATGTTTGGTAGAACTCCGTTGTAAAGCCGTCCGGACCAGGGCTTTTGTTTGTTGGCTGATTTTTCATCACTGTTTCAATTTCTTCAGTAGTTCTTGGCTTATTCAGGTTTTTTTATTCTTCTTGGTTGAGTTTTGGGAGCTTATATTTTTCTAAGAATATGTCCATTTCATCTAGGTTGTCCATTTTGTTGGAATAGAGTTGTTCATAGTATTTTTTCATAAGCGTTTGTATTTCTGTGGGATCGGTTGTTACTTCACCTCTTCCATTTCTGATTTTCTTTATTTTGGTCCTCTCTCTTTGCTTCTTGGTGAGCCTGGCTAGAGGTTCATCAATCTTGTTTATCCTTTCAAAGAACCAGCTGTTGGTTTTGTTGATCTTTTGTATTGTGTGTGTGTGTGTGTGTGTGTGTGTTTGTGTGTGTTGTTTTGTCTCTATGTTGTTTATCTCTGCTTTGATCTTCATTATTTCCTTCCTTCTGCTTACACTGGGCATTTCTTGTTGCTCTCTTTCTAACTCTTTGAATTGTAGGGTTAGATAATTTATTACCATTTTTTCTTGTTTTTTGAGGTAAACCTGTAGAGCTATGAACTTCGCTCTCAAGACTGCTTTCACTGTGTCCCATAGATTTTGGATTGTTGTGTTTTCATTGTTGTTTGTTGCCATGATGTTTTTTATTTCTTCTTTGACCTCTCTGATAGCCCAGTCATTGTTTTTTAGCCCAGCATGCTATTTAGCCTCCAGGTGATTGATTTTTTTTATTGTTTTTATTGTAGTTGATTTCTAGTTTTATGCCACTGTGATCTGAGAAGACGGTTGATATGATTTCTATCTTCTTGAATTTGAAGAGACTTTGCCTATGTCCCAACATATGGTCTATCTTTGAAAGTGACCCATGTACACTTGAGAAGAATGTATATTCTGTAGCTTTTGGGTGAAATGTTCTGAAGATGTCAATTAATTCCATCTGATCTAGTGTGTCATTTAGGATTGATATTTCTTTGCTGATTTTTTGTTTAGAGGATTTGTCCAGTGGTGTTAGTGGGGTATTTAAGTCCCCTTCTATGACTTTATTGCTCTTGATCTCTCCCTTTATATCCTCCAGAAGTTTTTTTTTTTTTTAATGTATTTGGGTGCTCCTGTATTGGGTGCATATATGTTTACCAGAGTTATATCTTCTTGTTGGATTGCTCCCTTTAGTATTATGAAGTGGCCTTCCTTATCTCTTGTTATGTCCTTCACTTTGAGATCTAATTAGCCAGATATAAGTACTGCTACCCCAACTTTTTTTTCATTTCCATTTGCCTGAAATACCTTTTTCCATCCCTTCACCATCAGTCTGTTTGAGTCCTTTTTTCTGAGGTGGGTTTCCTGTAGACAGCAGATATATGCTTCTTGTGTTCTTATCCACTCTGCAACCCTATGTCTTTTGATTGGGGTGTTTAATCCATTTACATTTAAAGTTATTATTGATAGGTACTTATTTGTTGCCATTTTTATTTTTTATGCCTGTGTTCCTTTCTTCACTTCCTATTTCTTATTTTTACAGCAGACACTTTAGCATTTCTTGCATTGCTGGTTTGGTGGTGATAAAATCCCTTAGTCCTTTTTTTGTCTGTGAAGCTCCTGATTTCACCCTCAATTTTGAATGATAGCCTTGCTGGGTGCAGTATTCTTGGATTCAGACCCTTCCTTTGCATGACTTTGTATATTTTATTCCATTCCCTTCTGGCCTGATGTGTTTCTGTTGAGAAATCAGTATCTAGTCTGATGGGGGATCCTTTGTAAGTAACTTTCTGTCTCTCTTTGGCCACTTTTGAGATTCTTACTTTGACATTGGTGCTTGCCAATTTAATTATAATGTGTCTTGGTGTCAGTCTTTGGGGGTTAATTTTGTTTGGGACTCTATGAACTTCTTTGACTTGTGTGAGTTTTTTCTTCCCTATATCAGGGAAGTTTTCTGTCATTATTTCTTCAAACAGGTTTTCTATTCCTTGCTCAGTTTCCTTTCCTTCTGGCACCCCTATTATGCAGATGTTGTTTCATTTAGTGTTGTCCCAAAGTTACCTTAGGCTCTCCTCTTTTTTTTTTTTTTTAAGCTTTTTTTCTAGATGCTGCTCTGCTTGGGTATATTTTCTACCTTGTATTCTAGCTCACTGATGCGGTCCTCCACTTTTTCTAGTCTAATGTTGATGTTTTCTATTGAGTTCTTTATTGCAGTGATGTCATTTTTCATTTCTTCTTGGTTCTTCTTCATTTCTTCTTGCTTATTACACATCTTGTTGGATTTGACATTCAACCTTTTCAGCGACTTTATGACCATTTCTCTGAATTCTCTCTCTGACATATTGCTTGCCTTCATTTCGTTTACTTCCTTTTCTGATGATGCCTCCTTTTCTTTCATATGCATGCTGTTTCTTTATCTCCCCATGTTCTCTCCTCTCCGGTTGTCTGGTCATGTAGCTCTCTCTCTCCTGCGTTGACTTAAAGACACAAAATACAACACACCAAGGCACAACACACAAGGCACTGAACACAAATGTATTCAAGATACTAATAACCCGCCGAAACCGGTTTGGCTCAGTGGATAGAGTGTCGGTCTGCGGACTGAAGGGTCCCAGGTTCAATTCCGGTCAAGGGCATTTACATTGGTTGCGGGCACATCCCCAGTGGGGTGTGTGCAGGAGGCAGCTGGTCGATGTTTCTCTCTCATCAATGTTTCTAGCTCTTATCCCTCTCTCTTCCTCTCTGTAAAAAATCAATAAAATTAAAAAAAAAGATACTAATAACCCCAAATAAAGGTGACTACCAGATAAAAGATAAATAGGGGATAAAAAAAGTGCAAAATTCATATTGAGAAAAGGAAAAAAGTAAGGGAGAAAAGATGGAGAATAAAAAAGAAGGGGGAAAAACCATTTATATAGGCAAAAAACTCCAATAGAACAACAACTAATAAAAAAAAAAGATTCAAACAACTAACACCCAGATATGAATGCAAACTAGAAACAACAAATAATAACAAGAGAGGAGAGGAAATCAGAAGCAAAAAAAGAGAAACAATCACAAACACACACACAAACAAACAAACAAAAAAACCTAATCAACAATCAAACTAACAACAATAGGACAGAGAAAGAAGGGCAAAATAAAACAAAAAAGACATAAATAAAAAAAACAACAAAAAACAAACAAAAAAAGGGAAGAGAGAAAAAAATCTGGATATTGATGAAAGAGAAGGGAGAAGTGTGTATGGACTTGGAGTGGGGGATTGGAAATTAGATATATAAGTAGGATGAATTTTTAACAGGGGGTAAAAAGAAGGAATAGGGAAAATCAAAGCAGGAATAGGGTAAGAGAAACAGGACAACAAAAGGGGAAAAGTGAGGAAGAGAGTGTTGACATAAAGGTAAAGTTGAAATAGAGTAAAATGATGCTAGAGGGAAAATGAAAATAGAATGTAGAATACTAATCCCAAATTAAAATAAAATAAAGAGAAAATAAAATGAAACTTTAAAGAAAAGTTAAATAGTAGTAGTAATAATACTGATTAACAATAAAAATATAATAATTAAAAAGGTAAAATCAAGTGAGAAAAAAAAGAAAAAAATAGTTTCTTAAGTAAAAGATGAAAAATAAAAATGCACAGTACTGTTCTGTTTGGCATGCCTGTTTTCTGTCAGGTAGTCAGGACAGTATTGAAGTTCCTTGCATTCCACAGCTCCTCTGTGTCATAAGCCACAATCTTGTTTTCAATCAGGCACTATTTCTTTATTACTCAGCTTGCCTGTGGTTGTATTTACACAACAGTCAGTTTGTGATTCAACTCCTGGGTGGCAGTGTTTCTGTATTGACATCCGGGGCTATAAGTCCTCTCTACCCAGTATTTAGAATTTGTTTTCCCTGCTGCACTTAATACTGGGTTGAGGGTATCGACTGCCCCAGAGCTCGTTTTCTGATTGTTTCTCCCCAATCTGTTCCCCAGGTTCCACAAAAACAACTTTCCCCTGTAGTCTCTGAGAGTGTTTTTAATTGGATGATCCTCTGCACTGGGCTTAGTAATCAAAAGCAAGGTTTTAAAGAGAAAAAAGAGCCAGAGTAAGTGTGTGACCTCACGACTTTTTCACCCCAGCACTATGCGTGACTCTGCTCACATCTTTGTGCATGTCTTTTTCCCCTGGCACAGTGCAGCCGGTTTAGTGGTAAAGCTTCAGGCTGCCTTTTTGTGCCCAGCCCAGCTATGGGTTCATTTCTAGAGTTCCTTTCTGTCAGGAGCCCTGTGGACCCTCTTCCACATTCGTGGACTATGCTGGCCCCAACATCCGTGGATTTTGTGGGGCGCAGACTTCCTCTGTACCTGTAGACCCTGCTGTGTGTGTTTCTCCATCCAGCCTGGTTGCAGACCTCACTTTTCTCTGGGCAAAATCTGACCTTTCTGTGAGAAGGTGCAGAGTTTGTCCGAGTCCATGTATTTTCACTGCTTAAGACCTGGTGTTCGTGGGTTTGCAGCTAGTCCCTGGGTGTTGTGGTTGTAGGGTCCCGGGAGGTATCCGATTCTTCCTGATTGAAGGTAAGCCTAGGCTTCAGATCACAGCCACTCCCCTCTTCAAGATGGCTCAATCTCTGCGGCAGAGCCGGTCACTCCAAGAGATTTCAGTGGCAGTGGAGGCTGCCTAGTCAGGGGAGCCCTGTCTAGCAGTCCCCAACAGTCCCTTGGAATATAGCTGTCCCTCAGTCACAAATAGACACTCTCCATACATCCACACACTCTCCTTTCATTCTCTCACACTATCTTGCAGCCTGCCTTCCCATCAGCAGTCATCTTCCTATCGAGTTAGCAAATTGTTTTTATCCAGAGGTTGTTTCTAGCAAGATTGGGCTTAGTGATGGTAGCTTCCAACATCAAAGTTATATTCCATTCAGTTTAGTACTTGTTCTTGTCCTTGTCTGAGATGAGTGGAATAACTATTTGGTGCTGTCCTAGTACCTAACCCCCAAGGGCTTGATTATTAGGGGAACATGAATCCAGCTAACAGAGGCTCAAGGACCCATAGGAAAGAGAGAATATAAAGGTCCTTGGGAAAATTTCTCAGATAAATAAATTTATGTGAAAATTCGGAAAACATTATTTTGACTTATTCTAAAACTAGTAGCCCTGCGCATGAATCTGTGCACCAGTAGCTCTCTGTGGGGCCTGGCCACTCCATGCCCACTGCCCAGAGGCTCTCCACAGCCTAGAGGCCCATCCACAACCAGGTGTGAAATGCTTTCCTGGGCGCCGCTATCTTGTGGCTATGGGTGCCACCATCTTTGTGATGGAGTGACAGTTAATTTGCATATTACCCTTTTATTAGATAGGATAGTATATTCTTTATGCTTTCATGGCTTTTCTAATAGAAATAATTTAAGCTAAAAGAATACCCGATGAAATGAATAGGCATATTATGAGTCTTGGACAAGGCAAAAGTTTGAATTACCTTGTTAAAATTAAATGACTAAATAAATGCAACATGGTATCCTGAATTAGATAAAGGACATTAGTGAATAACCTGGGGAAATCTGAATAAAAGCTATAGTTTATTTAATAGTATTGTACCAATGTTAACATTTAATTTTGACTAATGATCCATGGTTCTGTAAGATATTAGGGAAAGCTGGGTGAAAGTAGCTTTGCAACTCTTCTGTAAATCTAAAATTATTTCAAATTAATTTTTTTAAACATTAAGTTGCCAAATTTTCTTTTTAAGTTTATTACGCTTTATTTGAAGGCATTTTTTGAAAATACATAAGAATGGGATGGGGTGGTTAGGATACTTTCTATTACATATACAGCTTTGAACTCTGATCTTTTTCTTAACCTTTTGCACTCGGATGTCGAGTGTGACTCGACACGGTTAGCATCCATAGCAGCTCTTTTTATACTCTTTGAATGTATCAATAATTTGAAATATGAAAAAATCCAAATAAATAAGTTTGTATGAAAAGAAACTCCAGTTTTTCATTCTACTGCCGCGCTTTGTAAAATCTGGGGTATTTAAAAAATTAAATGCCTAGTAGAATAAAGGAATCGAGAAAAAAGCAAGCGAGTGCAAAGGGTTAACAATATGTACATGCATTTTCACCTAAGAGTGATTGTTAATATTCATGATGTACTTAATGAACCCTTTATTGATTTACATTTAGGATGTTTTCAGTTTCATGCTACAAATTATGCTGCAACAGATACTTGTGTAAATATATGTTTGTGCTAACTTTGATGTTTCCTTGGGCATACAGACCTAAAAGTAAAATTATTGTATTAAAGACTATAAACTTAAAAAAATATATTGGTACCAAATGCCACATCACCCCACTCCCCCAGAAGGCTTCTACCAATTTATACACTGAGAAGCAGTGTGTGAGTACTCATATCTCTGCATTATAATTAATATTGAATCCTACTATTAAGAACAAGTATTATTGTTCCCAGTGAACTTGTTTTAACCTGGCTCCCTGCTGAGAATCTCTGGTTCAACCTGTAGGTTTTATAATGACCATTTTTGGTCTCTCTTACCTCATCCTTTTACCATTTTTGCATATAATTTCTTATTGTGATGTTTTAAAGAAATGATCTTTGTAAAGAAAATATATTGATAAATAACTGGAGATTCTTTCTCTTTAACTTTATTTCTGGGAATATTGTGAAATTCACAGACAAACATTTTGATCCTTTTTAATATTTACATGCATACACACACACACACACACACACACACAATTTTAACTGCTGAAAATGGGGCTTAGGAAAACAGGTGAAAGCTGCCATAGTTTCCCAATAAACCGGACTACTCACTGAAATCTGCCCACTTAACTGGCAGTAGTTCAATGGAGGTGTAATTGCCTAGAATGTTCTTGGTGGTGGTGGTAATGCCATTTCTGCTCCCAGCTCATATTGTTGGGTCACAGCTGAACTCAGGAACCCCATTTGACACCAGTGGTTCTAGAGAAGAGCTTCCTGGCCAGCAAGCTGGCTGCCCAACTGTTCTGTCACAGGGACTGCTCTGTCAGGAAATGAGCTGCCATCATTGGGGAGATAGTTCTTTCTGCTTCTGCTGCCCTTCACAGTCTCAGCTCCTCTCATATTTATAAGACTGCTGTAATAGTCTTGTCTTATAATTACTTCTGAAGACAGGAGACAGCATCTTTTGATAGTTCAAGTCCTAACACATTTAAATTGCTCTCCTAATGCTGTAAAAGAGTCAAATTATATATTCTAGTTCACACCAGACAGCAATAAATGTCAAGGTGCCATCCACTCTGGTATTTAACTCCTTGATGTCATCTGTTTTGCTGTTTCTCACACAGATTATACACTAGCGTTTTCTTGTCTCCTGGCTCAAAAGGATCAAGTTGGGAGATAAATTTCACTATTCAAAATATATTAAAAGGCAGAAGCTGTTTGTAAACATTGTTTTGGAAAGCTAGGCATAGCAATAAAGTCAAGGACAGGAACCTGATTCAGTAAAGGAAACATTTCACAAGATTGTCATCTACTTTATTTTTAAAGCTGCAATAAGATGTAACCATAAAAATGCCAAGGATGCATTTCAGCCAAGTTATATGAACTCTTGCTAAATCAATTAAACTGTCAGTATACTATGGTTTCACACTTTTTATAACATACTAGGTCACCTTAGGACACTTTGTCACTTATGACTTTTTACCACTGATGCAAAATCAATTTGGCAATTTATAATCTTACATTTCATTATGAAAGCATATTATTCTGCAAGAAAGCTTCTGGAAAAATAAGAGATTTCTGAAGCCCATTCATTCCTCTCCTGTTCAGGTAGAGTCATAAAAGAATAAAATCGTTCATGTTATCTGATGTTTTGATACTTCTAATAATTTTTTATTTATATAATTTTTAAAAAGACACCAACTACACAGTTTCTAACCCAATGTGATTCTGAGTGTTAGATAATATTGCAGACATTAAAAAGCGAGAATTTTGACTGAAGAACTCACTTTTCCACCTTCCTTGATTATTTTTGAGTGTGGGGGCTGAAAGAACCCTTTACTTAAGTATGCCAGTAGGTGGGCTTTTTGGTGCCCTGTATTTGGAGTTGGGAGCTGTAGCTCTCCTCAAAGAGATGGAGCAGATGCTTATTCACATTTAATACCACCACACTTTTTAGTTTACTTGCTGGAAATTGTCAGTTAGAGAGGACAAATCAGCAGTATTTGAGAGAAAGGTGGTGAAAAAGGAGGATGAAGGGTTGGAGACTTATTATCATTATTAAACTTTTATTTGGAAACACCTTCCCTTTTTCTCTCTAGGATAAATATGACATTGCTTTTAGTAAAACCAATGGCATTAATAAAATGCACATAGAAGACCCTTAGTTTTAGGCGATCATTAGAGTAGAGGACAGATCTGTTCTCCTGGCAAACAAGAGCATGATCAACATTGGCTGTATAGCCCTTTTCTTCTGATTTGAACTCAACAAGAGTTTCCTTTAACCCTCTGTTATGATTCTTCATCAACCTTAAACACACCTCTCCAAGCATAAATCAGATATCTTCCCCTAGCAACTGTGGCTATATTAACACCAGACCATTTAAATTTGAGATTTAAACATGAGGTTGTTTTCTTTCTGGGTTTAAGTCATGGTTACAGGGTAAGTAGGGGAAATCAACTATATTAATTTAGATTCAGCTTTTGATTAGGCATCTTAACTCAGCACATGATAGAAGGACTGTGTGCTACTTGGGTATTTGTCTACCTTCATTATCTCAGATATGTCCACTTTTATATATATATTGGTTTCAGAGAGGAAGGGAGAGGGAGAGAGAGAGAGAGATAGAAACATCAATGATGAGAGAGAATCATTGATAGGCTGCCTCCTGCACTCCCCCTACCAGGGATTGAGCCTGGTGCCCTTGACTGGAATTGAACCCGGGACCCTTCAGTCCACAGTCTGACTCTCTATCAACTGAACCAAACCAGCTAGAGGTCAGATATTTCCACTTTTATTGACATCTTTCCTATTTGTGTATTCTTCCTAAGACTCCAGTTTGAACACATTGAATGAAAAGATAAACACAGAGTAGGAATTGAATAATTAAAATGAAAGTCACTTTGTTCTTTCTATCTTGCTGAGAAAGGTATTAGAACTAGGTTTAACTGACTTTCTGAGCAACAGATATGAATACAGGAGCTTGTACCTACATGGTTTCATTAAAACTCACAACCACCTTGTGAGGTAGATAATATGATTTCTTACTTTAGAAATGAGGACTGTGGCTCAGAGAGATTAAGTAATTTACCAGCAGCATAATGCTAGAAAGTGGTAGAGTTTATTTTCCAATTTAGAACTTTTACTTTAATTCCAGTATTCTATTGAGTCCATCAGAGTTATTTATTATTATCGATACAGTGAAGTCTTGATAAGCCAGGCTACATAGGGAATGGTAACACACACAATAATAGGGGTTTAGAAGGTGGGCAAATGAACATTTTTAGCTGTTTTTTAAAAATTCATTGGTATAAAAATATTAATTTTAGAAAATCTAAAAATATAGATTAGATAGAGAATATAGTAATTCATTCATGATTCTAAGATCCAGAGATAACCACTTTAAAAATATTTTTATTGATTTCAGAGAGGAAGGGAGAGGGAGAGAGATAGAAACATCAATGATGAGAGAGAATCATTGATCAGCTGCCTCCTGCACGCCCTCTACTGGGGACCAAGCCTGTAACTCGGGATGTGCCCTTGACTGGAATCAAATCCAGGACCCTTCAGTCTGCAGGCTGATGCTCTATCCACTGAGCCAAACCAGTTAGGGCCAGAGATAACCACTCTTAACAGCTTCGTCCTGGCCACATAGCTCAGTTGATTAGAGCATCAATCCGATACTCCAAGGTTGTGGGTTGGATCCCCGGTCAGGGCACATACAAAAATGAACCAGTGAATGCTTAAATAAGTGAAACATCAAATCTCTCTCTCTCTCTCTCTCTCTCTCTCTCTCTCTCTCTCTCTCTCTCTCTCAACCTCATCAATAACTAAACATTTTTTATAAAGCAGCTTGGGTAATAGACTTCTTAATTAAAAAAAATATATACAAGGCATATAATATACATGCCATTTCATACCTTGCTCTTTAAACAACCTAACAATAATTTCCCATGTGATTACATAGATATTACCCTTATTTTAATGGCTATAAATATTCTATTGTTCGAGCATATCATAATATATTTAACCAAGCCATCTTGGATAACTTAAATAGAACCAGTCCTCTGATTTAAGAATGCTCCCCTGATGTCACAAAACGCATGGTAACATGGCTTATTAAAATATTGAGAATATGCATTCATTATTGGGTAGCTATGGTTGAATGTACACAACGATACACACTTCTTTTCAAGCTGGTGGCTTCCTAAGCCATGGTCTAAAAGTCTTACTTTCATCCACAGGCAACACTGGCAGAGGCAGGTAGAAGCATTGTGGCCAAAGACAAGGTATAATTTAATGGAAACAGAAACTCTTTTCCTTGGAATTCTCATTGGAAGAGTCCTCTTGGTTGAGCTGCTTTGGTTAAAAGACAATTATTTCTGTTTAATCAGTGTTGTGTCTGTTAAATCAATTTGGTACACACACAATGGAATATTATGTGGCTATTAACAATTATGGATATTTCATTATATGAAAAAAATGATATAATGTTAAAATCTTATAAAATCATATATGTATATTCCCCAGCTTGGTAAAACACACACACACACACACACACACACACACACACACACACACACACATCTATGCTGAAATACTTGGCAAAAATTTTACAGATTATCTATCTATTTTTATCTATACGTAATGCTCAACTTTTAAAAAAGTAACAGTTTGGATTATTTCCTAAGTGCTAGGCACTGTGCTAGTATCTCAGTCTTCACAACAATACTGGAAGGTACCATTATTGTCCATTTGAGGAAGTCATTTGCCCAAGACCATACAAATTGGATAAGGCAGAGCCTAGGTCCATTAATTTCCAAAGCCTGTGTGACAT
Source organism: Eptesicus fuscus (assembly GCF_027574615.1). NCBI lineage: Eukaryota > Metazoa > Chordata > Mammalia > Chiroptera > Vespertilionidae > Eptesicus > Eptesicus fuscus. Next base: position 109,452,672 of record NC_072473.1, read on the forward strand.
AAGATAGAGTGGGGACAAGATATAGGGAAGTTTCTTTTTTCTTAAGTATTTGAAAACCAAGCAGTCAAAGCAGTACAGGGAGAAGAAAATACAAGCTGATGGCCAGGGTACAGGTATAGGATTTATGTTGTAAAACCTGGGAGGTCCTTTGGCGCCAGTGTTAGTCCAGGGGCTCTACATCCCCAGGGTTAATAATATCTAACCTTGTAGCACTATGGTGAGGATTAAATGAGACAATGCATGTAAAGAGCACATGGTACACGCTTGCTCGACAATGGTAGCTAGTATTATTTTTTCTCTTATTTAGGACCTTGCTTGTTATAGGGATTAGAGGCTCCAAGAAGCCTGAGGCAGGACATGTTTACCCTGGTGAATCCTGTCACATCTTAATAGTGCTCAAACATTCCTGACCAGTTCAAATGCCTTTTATTCGAACCTTTCATATAAACAAGTCGTAATCAGCTTTGTGGACCCTACCAGCTTTTTCAGATAATTACCCTGACTTTTAGGGGGTTATTTATTTACTCATTGAAAATAGAGATTTAATGTAATACAAGGGAAACAGTAGGTGATTAGCTTGGAGTTAATAGGCAAGCTCCCTTCATCCCCCCCTACCCCCCTTCACCTGAAGAGGCTTGATTGGGTTCTGCTCCTTTAAGACTCACAGAGTCTGGGAATTTTGAGAACAAAAGCTCTGTAGGGAGGCTACCAGAGAGAGAAGACTTCATCAATCTTTGTACATTCTTAAATTTTTTATTCTGTCTCCCCCCCCCCCCCTCCGCCTGAGCTCTTCTTTGTCTAGAATTGAGTAGCATTCTCTTGAAGCCATGGAGATTTAAGAAACAACCGAGGTTGGCCTCTCTTTGTTGAGTTTATGAAAGCCATATTTAGTTTTAGGAGGAATGTTTTTTTTTTTTCCTTTGGGAGGCCCCTCTGTACCTGCAGCCATCAGAAATTCCATATTAAAATCCCACATTTAAGTCTTTACGGCTAAAGTCTGTTCTTGTGTGTCTGGACCAGGTCCAGCTGTCAGACTAAGATATTATTGACTTTCTCTTCTCAAGTGAGTGGGTTTACATCTGTTGGCTCCATTTCTTTACCACTCATTCTGAAACACCTTGTAATCTGGCTTCTGCCACTGGTTTTTTACTAAAATTGCTCCCCTGCAAGTTACCAAATGACTTTTTGCTGAATTCATTGGGGTTTATTTTTCCCTCTCCCCCTCTTATGTTTCTCTTCCTTGGCTTGTGACACTACATATATCTGTTTCCCTTCTACACCTCTGACCATTCCTTCTCTCCTTTTGAAGGCAGCCATTACTTTTCCATCCAAATGTGATTGTTCTCCAAAAGGATGTATTTAGTGCTCTCTTCTTCCTCTGCACTTCATTCATTTTCATGGCTTCCACTGCCACCTTAATGTAATTAACTCTCCAGTTCTGACTTCTTACCCATGCACCAGTCTTATATTTCATATGAACTAATAATGATTAAAATATTCTTCTAGAGTCAGGCATTATGCTATGCACTTGATATACATAAACTCTAATTATCACAACACTCCTCAAGGCAGATAGTTCATTTTACATGCAAGGAAAACAGCTCAAATAAGTTATATATGTTTGTATTTTTCCAGTTAGATCTCCTACCATCAACTAAAAGTCAGCCCAAACTCAAAATTCCTTTTCACTTTAAGGTAGTGTCACTGCTCACCCACTTTCTGTTATATTAATTGTAGGTTGAGAGAGTTGAAAATCAGACAGGTAATTGGTATGGAATAATGCCCTCCCTCCCCAATAAGACTAACCCCTTCAAAATCTACCAAGTCCAACTTATTACAACTTCATATCTTGAAAATTAAAGTTTAAGCTGTCCTATAGATGAGCAACTCCCAACCAATATGGAAGCTAAGTCTGATAACTTTCACACACTGCATGCTCTGGGCTGCCCAGAGTTAAGCATAATTTTCAGCCCTAGCTATGCTTCCTTTAATCCTCAAAATATACTCTTCCTAAGCTGGTCCCTCCCATAGGTGGGGTCATTTTAGGTTCTGCACAGTTCCCAGTGCACAAACTGTAATCTTGACCATTTCTTCTCTCTTTTACTAGAAAGCCTATTGAAATCTGAATGATTTAGTGATGGTATTTCTTTAGTATAGGAGCAACTTTCAATTTGCTATTGTTTGGGACTAGAAAGCTTATTAGAATGTGAGTGATATAGTGATAGTATTTCTATAGTATAGGAGCAATTTTCAATTCACTGTTTTTTTAAAAAAGAAAATTACTTAGAAATGTTGGTAGTTCAGTATTAGTAACAGCTGATGCAAAGCACTTATTCACAGCTGACTAGGAGATGCCAATGTGTTGAGGAGACAATGAGTTTGAAAACCACTTCCGCAGATTATTAGGGAAGACCCAAATGCCCATTGGTGAGGGTCAGCTTTTGTCTCTGCATGGCATGTTAGCTTAATGGTACAAATTTTAAAACTTGGATCCTACTTAAGAATCAGAGAAGTGAGAAAATCAACATCTTATTGAAATCCATAACAGGATCACCAGGCGGCAACATCTCACTAAGGATTCTCCATGTACCAAACCAAATGCTTTAACGTGGACTGTTTTTACTTTGCTAGCCTGTGACCATTTCATTTTTTAAAAGCAGAAATCTGCCATAGCTACCATCATTATCAATGGGAACCAGTACAAAAGGTCAAAAGTTTAGTTATATACCATTCTTGTGAAATTATAGACCCACTGAGAAAGATCGGTTATCTGTTCAGCATTTCAGTTTCTTTTATTAGTAAGGGGTATGGGAGGCTGGAATTGCAGTGACACTGTGCTTTAATCAGACTTGACCAAGATTGCAGCATGGCGTCAAAAGGGAAACATGCTCAGACTAGCCTTTGGTGAGTTGTCTTCTTCTTCTCCTTCTCCTTCTTCTCCTTCTTCCTCTTCTTCTTCTTCTTCTTCTTCTTCTTCTTCTTCTTCTTCTTCTTCTTCTTCTTCTTCTTCTTCTTCTTCTTCATCCTCCTCCTCCTCCTCCTCCTCCTCCTCCTCCTCCTCCTCCTCCTCCTCCTCCTCCTTCGATCTCTCCTTCTTTACCTCCTCCTCCTCCTTCTTCTTGCTGTAAAAAGCTTTATTTTTTCATTTGGTCCAATGCATGGGAGATTCAGGGTGCTTAAAAGAATGGCTAGTAGTTTCGGGAAGAGGCTCAGGTAAAAGCCAGACATCAGAGGAATGCAGAGAGGCCTCTCAAAGGCCTCTGGGCTCCAAAGGCTCCTAGTCATGCTTGAGGGTGAGCCTTTAGAAGAGATACTCGCCCAGCCCAGCTTTGGAGCTGGCCAGTCTGTGGATGTTAGTCAGTTGTTGCCCATCTTCTTGATCAGTTTCACGTCCTCATCCAGGAAGTGGTTATGCAGGAAGTCACAGAGCTGAAGGTCTGCGTGGGTAGAAGCCAGGGAAGGCAGCTCCAAAAGGGCCTGATTCAGGTTCCTCTCTGAGGCCAGGGTGGCTTCCATGGTATCCTGAGTCTTGCCCCACTCATCTTGGGAAGGCTTCAGCATGTCCTGGAAGAGAATGTGGTCACCACGCTTGTTTTGCAACTTTAAGAGATGCTCTGTGCCCTCACGCTTCTTCTCGGACAACTTGGGGAAGAGGTAATAAGTGGCCCACGCCTTCGAGAGCCACATCGTCAAGGTCGAAATAGAAGCCCAGAGAGAGGTAGGTGTAGGGCCCACAGATGCAGGTTGGCCAGGTGGTTGACTTCAGTCTCTACCTCAGTGGAATAATTCTGACAAATATGGGAGCTCATGGTTTTTCAGCAATAAGAAGTTAAGGTATTTAAAAAAACAAAACACAAAACGGTGTGTTGGCTGGTCCCGGTGGTGGTTCTGAAGGTGGTGACTGGATAAGACATAGGAGAGTGGCCAGAGGCTGGAAGAAGGGGCGTCCCTGGGTCTGTTCCATCCAAACACTGTTGAGGCAAGAGACAGATCTGGGACCACCGAGGGCACTGCCTGGTGAATTGTCTTCTTAATAAGCAAATTACAACATGCCTTATTTCAAATAAAATTTGAGAAGCTGGGTATTTAATCACTGTCATGAAAAGAAGATAAAAGGCTGATGTGTTTTCCAGGTTTTAACCTTTATCTAGTTGAACAAATATGTAAATTTGTCTTATAAGTACTGCATTCATATATACTTGTCCACAGCTAGCACAGTGCTTAGCATGTACTTGAGGTTCAATTAAAATTTGCAGAATGAATGTGTTACCTTAACAAAATAAAGATTAAGGTGTTCTGACTTATTAAGACATATTCCTTGGGGTGTATAGCATAAATAAAAGTTAGATAAGGGTAAACTCTAATTTGAAAAAGTCACTGAAATGCTTGTATTTTACAAAAAGCTATATTCTAAAATGTAAAATATTAATATCTCATCAGCCAGGCCATTTTTCTCCTCCTTGGACTACAGTATAGAGAGTGTTTTTCACCTTTGACTTAGCACACACCAATTGGGTCAAGGGCAGTGAGGAGGGGATGAAGTTGAAAAATGGTCACTAGGAAGCATTACTCCATTTGGCCACAGTGAGTCATGGAGGACTTTGCATCAGATTCATTTGGAGGGCTCAATATTTTCTTGAGCCATCCCTGTAAATTTTATGCCCTATAAGCAAAGAGTTTGGGCTTATGCTAGTTAGAATCTGATCAGCAGCCAAAGTTACCTGTGCTGTCCCATGCTCCTCAGAGTAAAGTTATTGAATACAAGCCCAATTACAGCCAGTTTCGCTCACAAATGGGAAATCAATTCAATGGAATAATGGTTGTAAGTGACTACTATGTGCTCAGATTTTGTGATGTCTTCTGTGGAAATATGAGACATGATCCTTGATCCAGAGATGCTTAAAGACAAGGTAAATACAAATGAAAATAGTTCAATAACAGTACCAGTTAGTCTGAGAATCATAGCTTGAGAAGGAACTATGAATATCCAAACTTTCCAGTTACAAGGAGGACAGGGTTAGGTTAGGAACAGAATTCCCCAAAGTCTACCAAACAATTGGTAGAAAATGGAACTGGTATTCAATTCTTCCAACTCCTAGATACCTATTTCATTGTATCATATAGGTGGTTATATGATGTTTTGACATACTTGCTTTTATCAGCTGTTTTGATGCTGGGAACTTTTAAAAAAATGTTTTTATAGATTTTAGAGTTAGAGGAAGGGAGAGAGAGAGAGATAGAAACATCAATGATGAGAGAGAATCATCAATCAGCTGCCTCCTGCATGCCCCCTACTGGGGATCGAGCCTGCCACCTGGGCATGTGCAAACCAGTGACCTCTTGGTGCATGGGTCGACACTCAACCATTGAGCAACACCAGCTGGGCATGCTGGGAACTTTTGGATGAGACTATTTTAACATGGGAGGATTTTGGCAGCAGCCTCTAAAACAAACTATTTAAATGTTTAGCTACTTTTAAAAAATTTCCAAGTAATGTGCAAAACAGACAGTCTTGCCCTATCCCTCAGTTTCACCTCATCCCTCAGCCTTTAGGATGGAAATCAGGGATGAGGTTGGAGTGGGGGATCAAGGATGGAATGAGCATCTTGGATGGGGTAAAGCTCAGAGAAGGGATGAAGGATAGGGTAGGGGGTCAGTCTGGCAGGCAAAGCACACATCACCAGGAGTCATGTGTTTCCTACACTTGCTCATCTTTGAAAGGCCATTAATCATTCTGGGCATGTTATCTACTCATTCTCTGAGAATTCTTTTATTTCTTGAATAGTCTATATCTTAAAATCTCTGACTCCCAACTTTAAAGGGAAAAGAATAGAGTGAGGAAGGACATTTGGATCACAGTATAGTCTCACAGTCTCAGACTCAGGCTTCACTGGAGATCCTAGAATCAGTGAATGTCAGTTCTCTAATTAATATTCCATGTAAAAAACTATGGAAAAGTAATATGCATCTCCTATTTCAAAAATTGTGAAGCTTGATATGATGCTTTGACAGAATGGGACTGGTAGGCTCCTTTGAGGTCTATCCTCTTTCAAAATAAAAAACACTTAAAAATGTATATTTTTTCCTAATTATAAATGTATGAATTTTTCATTTAACAATACAGTTTTAATGTACAATTATTTCTAAACTTTTCTGAAATGTAAAAAAATAAAGGCCAAAAGAACTGTATATTAAAAAATATTCATATTGAAGAAGGTAGAAAGTAAAAGTCCCCCATAATCTGGGTCAGGATTACAGAAAAAGTATCAGACAGGTAAATGATAAACAGCCTCTAATAGTCTGTTTTTGTTTTGGCTACATCATGATTTCCATATTAAAACAACCATGCCAGAATATCAAATATAAATATAGGATGTCTGGTTTTTAGTAAAACATTTGAGAGTCTTCTGTAATATCCTTGTGCATAAGATTGTGAAATGTGACTGCATAACTAGTTATTAGGCAAATTTACAGCTGGCTGAGCACTTATTCAGTATCAACCTGGAGGAAAATGTTTTTAAGGAATTACCACAAGACTGTTTTTGGCTCTACCTGGTCATTTATTTAGCAAAACCTGAGCACCTACTATGTAAAAGGCACCCTACTTAGCACTGTGAACAATATAAAGTATTGTGGCTCAGTTGTTGGGTGTCATTTCATACAACGAAAGGTTGCTGGTTCGATTCCAGTTCAGGGCACATGCCTGGATTGTGGGCTCGATCCCTGGTTGGGGGCATGCAGAGGTAGCTGATGGATGTTCTGCTCTCACATCAATGTTTCTCTTTCTCTCCCTAAAAAATCAATAAAAATATATTTTTAAAAAGAATACAAAGTCCATGTCTATATCCTGTTCCCACCCTAAAGGAGCAGATTCTTGATCATAGTTGATCACAAAAACAGGCTTTTTACTTAGCAGATAACACAAAGCTGGGTGGTGTGTTTTAATATATAGGATGACAGAATCCAGATTTAAAATGATCTCAACTTGTAGGAACTTTAGGTCAAAACCTACAAGGATGAAATTTAACAGTGATAGATGTAAAATCTTGAATTTAGCTTTAAAAATTGCATATGTACAGGATATGAGAGATGTGACTTGGCAGCAGTTTATGTAAAAATTCTTGGGGATTTAGTTGATCACAAGTTTAATATGAGCCAACAATGTGGTATAGCTTATTTTTTTAAAGCAAAAACAATTTTAGGTTGTATTAGAAGCATATGTGCTGATCAGACCACATCTGGAGTATTATGTTCAATTATAGTCACCACATTTTACTAACATTGACAAAGTTGAGTATATCCAGAAGATAGTGACCAGGATGGGTCTGAAAATCATATAACATGGGAAATGGTTGAAAGGACTGGGGAGATTTCGCTTTTGCTTTAGGCCTCAGCATTGATCCTTTAAGTCTTTGTTAGATTGCCTTGCTATGTACTTCCACACTCCTCTGGACAATCCTCATGCTTTCCCCACTAGACTAGGGCTTTGTTAGAGCAGGATAGGGTTTCTGTGTGTATTGTGACATCTGTGGGGCCCAGCACTGTGCTTGATACAGGGTGGGTCCTTAGCAATGCTTAGAGAATGAGCGAGTGAATTTTCCAAGTTTGAGGGACTTATGTGCAACTGGGGAAAACTGATAAAGAACTATAGTTCCTGGAATTTATAGTCATTAAATAATGGAACAAAAAAGGAACTTAAAGTCCCTAAACGTTTCTAAATGGTTCTTTTATTTTCCTATTCTTTTGGCCTCTGCTAGGACCAGATACTAGATTTACAAGTCTGGTTTAACAGAAATCTTAAAAAGCATTCTCTCTAAAAGGAGCATTTAAAAAAATGACTTACAGTTCAGGCACTAGTATCAAGGAGATGCAAATGAAGATAATTTGATAATTTTTTTACTAACAGATTAGTATTTCGTCAAATGGACACACTCATACATTTCTGGAATAAGCCTTTTGTAACAGCAAGTTGGAAATATGTATTATCAAGGGCCTGAAAATATTCATGATTCGATTAAATAATTCTACTTCTGGAATTGTCTCCTATGAAAGCCATACTGAATCCAGAAAAAAAAGACTTATGAACAGAGGTATTTTTCTGATAACAAAAAATTGGAAACAATACAATCTACCTAATAAAAGAGTAACATGCTAATTGACTGTAACTTTGCAATGCCCACAGCCAATCAGGAGTGAGTATGCAAATTAACCCAACAAGATGGTGGGTTAATTTGCATACACAGGCGCTGGGCGGCTGGGGGCAGGGCAGGATGCTAGTGTTGTTGCCATGGTGACGAATGCAGGCATTCTGCACCACCCCAGCTGCTTCGGGCCTCTGGGCAGCATGGGAAGGTGGAAAGGAGGCTCTGGCCAGAGTGAAGGCACTGCCGGCAGCCAGGGGAAGGAAGGCCCATTCTTGCATGAATCTTTGTGCATTGGGCCTCTAGTATTTAATAATAGAGGAGTAAATGATTAGATAAACTCTGATATCTTCATTTGATAGAATGTTATAAAGCCATTATAGTTTGTAGCTTCTACAGGATATAAAGCTGTGTATGTAGGATGATAAAACCATGTGAAAATAAGTAAGCTTAAATTTGTACAGAAAAAAATCTTGGAAAGTCTTATACTAAAATGTCAACAGTGACTGTTTTTCAGTGTGAAATGATTAATTATTTTTGCATTTGGTCTCCTTTTTGCATTTTCTAATTTTTTTTAAAAAAAGCATTTTTATATTGAAGACAATTTACAGTGTGCCCCATTATGTGTGGAAATAGACCAGTAGAGTCCAGATCTCTAATACCCCTGTGTATCACCAATTACATCAAGGGCATTCTGAAATTGTGAGGAGGAAAAAAACCCCAAACATCATCAGACCAAAATTTATTTATTGCTAAATTTGATTAAAATTAATTTTAGGTTATTTAATTCAAAAAACATGTAAATAGACATTCTGCACACTTAGATTAAGGACATGTTCACGAATCTCACAACTAAAAGGTGATACAACTCTTAAAAAGAAAAAAGTTCAGCATTCCAAGTTCTTAAGAGCCAGGCACCTTTTGCAAATTGAATGGAAAAAGTACCTTGAATGACTGGCTCCTGTTGGGGAGGAGGGAAGAATGAAGGATTGATTGATTGCAAATGAATAAGAGTGATGGCTTGACATATACTGGAAGAACCTGGATATCATCAGGTATTCTGTTGTTAAATCAAAATCTGTTCTAATGGATATTTAGATATTGCTTAGATGTATCAAAGTTCAAGCTGTCAGACCTCTTTATATTGTAAAAATGCATCAATTACAAGTAACTTGCACTAAGCCACAAATCTAGACATTCAATTCTGTCCAATTTTCTTCTGTTGAAATTACTAGTAGCTTTCCCAATATCCATTGTTTAATTTAACACACAGTTTACCTTATACAAAGAAGACATGTTTACAGGCACATCTGATGAAAATTTCATTGTAGGCTACATATTAATGCAGGCTGTCTCCTTCTCTTTCTCTAATAATATAGATGATTGGTTCCTGAGTCACTTGCATCACCATTTTTAAATTGTTTTCCCAATTACAAAAAAAGGACACTTGCAGACTTAAGAAAACTGAATAGTTCTAAGTTTTATTACAATGTGGGTGTGGGGGAATCAGCATTTACCAGGGGTAAATAACAGATTTGGTTTAGTTGAGAATGTTCAGAATGGTTGAAGACAGTCTTAAGTTTGAAGAAAGTAAAGTTCTTTGAACAAAGTTTTTATACACATTCACATTTGGTGACTTGGCTCTTTGTGACTTTGCGCTCTGCTCAGCTTGTATATCTATGTATGTGGGATTAATTTTCTCCTCTGTTTTCATGTATATTGCATGTTAAGGAAAATAAGGACCACACTGTTAAGAAGATGAAAGTAATAATAACTCTTCTATTCCTTACCAGTATTTTTGGTCTTTTTTCTCCCTTCTCCCATGTTTTCTCTTCCTCTTACTTTAAATATTACCATTCATATTTTCTTGTATCACCTTATTTCTGTTTCCATGTGTAGCAAACTGATCTTCACAATGGTCAATTCCCTTGCATTTTACCCCAAATCTCTGCTAAATGAAAATTCCATACAGCATTAGATTGACATTTCTACAGAACCAAAGCATGGAGAGTCTTTGAGAATGGATTAGATATGCATTTTTTTATTATTTTATTTTTTTATTTCAAAATGTTGCAATTAAATGAGGCATGATGGAGATCGAGATTTTCCATCTGATAACCTAAAGGTGTGATCTCTCTCAGATGATCATTCTTAAATGGGAATCTGGGTAGGTAACTTGAAAGAAAGCTATGTACTTCAAAGCTCCTTTCACCTCAACTACCCTTATCTTTACATTTGCAGTGGTCTGGCAAGTGTTAATAACTTGGTATTTGCCTGCAGATAACTCCATTGGAACCTGTAGATTATTTCTGGGGGATAGCCAGTGGGTCTTTTATCTCAAAATAGGCAGAGATAGAAAAATTCAGAAAGAATTCTATTGGAATGATATATGGCATAGACAGCACAATTTTATGAAAGTTTTCCCCCAGTATGTGTAAAATATGTTGGCAAATCTCAGTAGAAGATGTACCCTTTCAATTGTTCTAACTTCCCTATGAAGTGGAGCTTTGATTACATGATTTCCCAAAGTCTGTTTTTTAAAAAATAAAATGGTTTAAGAATAAGTGTCTGCTGATATTTAAACATGTTAAATATTGGTGCTGGGTGAGGACAAGGGAAACATTTATTTTGAAAGGAGCAGATGGTATCCCATGGGGTGAAGATGATGTGGTAAATTTGCTTTCTTTACCATGTCTATAAGGTCATGTACAAATGGTCAGAAAGCAAATGAAAGGTACCCTTGAAGTCATTTACACTTTGATGTCAGCTTTCTTTCAGGAAAAGCTAGTTTTGTTTATTTTTGTTTTTATACAATATAGGCCCTGAAGTTGTTTGTTAGTTTCTCTTTTTATTGCTGCTTATTTAGTGCTGCTTCATCAAGGGCTTAGGTTTCTCTTTGAAGTATCTGAGTTCCACCTCTATAATGCAGTTTCTTAGAGCCTCTAGTGATAAACTAGACTTGAGCCAGTACCCTAGCCAGCACATTTTGCCTAAATGGCTCCTGCCTCCTGAATAACAGTTGAGTCTGTGGGGCTAGATATGCTAGAATGATTTTTGGTGGGGGGCACATTTCCTCCAGTGGCTTTGTTAGTCTTGGGAACATTTTCTCTCTCTCTCTCTCTCTCTCTCTCTCTCTCTCTCTGGGTAGCCAAAGAGTATTCATTTTCACAGTTAAGACTTACCTCCCCCTCTCCATCTAAGACTGGCTTCTTTCCTGTGTCCGACCTCTCAGAGCACTTAACTGCCAGTCTGACAATAGTCTCAGCACTTAATTTTATTAGTCTCTAGCCATTTCTTGTACTTTCCTTTTTGCTTCTCAATTATTTTGCAACGCTCTGAGGAGGGAGACCATGTTTTACAGAATAATTCCTTTATTAACAAGATTATTAACAACATGTATGTGGTCCAGTGGCACACACTATGTTGTCACAAAGTTTGTTACCAGAGGAAGAAATGATATAAGAAGCATAGGGCTCTAGGATGTCAAAGAAAAAATGGTGGGGGAGAGGAGAGATTAGTACTAAGTTTTCAGTAAATACTAATTAAAATATTGTCAGATACATCAGGAAACACAAACTGGATATTGAATAGAGTGTTAATATTAATTTTAAGGTTATACTACATTTAGTTATTTGAAACACTTCAGCTATACTTCAGCTATACTTCTGTCCTCTAGATTGCTTTGGGGATCTGTAGCTCAACACCGCCATGGCTATTACCAAAGGCATAGGGGCTATGTGGGTGGAGATATTGTGGTCCCTTTGCCATCCTGAGCCAGGCTTGGAAAACTATAGTCTCTGCTTGTTTGGTAACCCCAGCCACTCAGACCACCAGCCAGATAGCACATAGCTCTGTGGGTCAGGACATACGTGCCTTCCCTGCTCTTCCAGCTGCAACCTTGTATGTGTCTGCCTCTCTTTTTAGCCACTTCTGCTCAGTGCATCAGGGTCAGAGTCAGTCAGAATCCAAAGTCAGATTTAGGACAGTGGGAGAGAAAGATTGAGTGCCATAAAGGCAAGTAGGAAGGTGAAGAGATGGGAAAGTTGTGAGTCTGCCCCCTATTGGCTTCTCACTATTTTGCCATTTCCTTCTCGGCCAAAGACTATAAGGGGGATACAAGTCTCTGTTCAGTAATAGAGATGTGTGCAAAAACATACCTATAAGGGGCTTTGGTTAGTTGTATCATTGTTATTACTAGCAAACAATTAGAAATGGGAAAACATTTAAAATGGTGTTTTCAAAGATTTGTAACGAGTGAGAAATGCTTACAAATAATACATGTGAAAAAGCAAGACTTTGCCCTGGCTGGGTAGCTCAGTTGGTAAGAGTATAAAATTAGCAAATTATTTGCTTTGGTGAAATTTAAAAAATGGTGCTTGTATTTGAGAATGTTTCCAAAGTAAACAAAAAATACTTTAATATTAAGCTGATATTCTGTATAAAAAATTCACTTAGGTTAATTTGTCTTAATTCTTTTTGCCCTCTTAAAATAGATTTATTGGACTTATAGTTAATTTCTGAATCAAAAGGTAGCATTTCAGATGTTTTTAAATACATCTATCTAGAAATGTTTCTTTTGATGGATTTTTATACTGAAATGATATTGGATTAACCTGAAATACAATCTTTCTTTTATTTGATCAGCTTCAGAAACAGAAAGTCCTGGAAAATCCATGTGATTGTCTTTATGAGGAATTTAACAGTATACTCTTTCAAGGAAAGAGATATGGACAATACAAAATACAATTTACTTAAAAAATGAATCCCATTTTGTGAAAAATTTCCCAGATTCCTCGTGGATAGTGCTTGGTGGGCCTTTTGATATTAGTAGTTTGCTCTTTGCCAACTCCAGTTCAGTTGGAGCTTGTTTGGAAACTTGCTTTGCTCAGTGGTGGTGACTCTGCCACCCCTAAGTAGCCAAAAGAACATAGACTGCAACTGAGCATAGGGATCTCCATGAAGGATGGTTTCAGCAAATGTGGAGCCCTTAGAGAACTTTTTAAATCGTCCTAGGTACAACTTATATCCTAACATCAGCTGCTGCCCCCCCTCCATCATTTTGTTGGAAGAACATTCAAGAAGAAAATTGATTTTCAGTTGACTAGAAAAATGTAGCTTGATAAAAATTTTTAAAGAAGACGAAGCCTTGTGCTTTTATTTATTCCATAGATCTTGTACATGGAGCAAAGTATATACATCTGGTATTTTCATAGGTGGCACAGCTAATCTGTCTGGATGGCCTCTAACTTTTAAGAAAAAGTGGGCAGGGCTGCTGTTTTGCTCTTGCTACCACTGCTTGATTGTGCTTCTTTTATTGAAAACATTCTTTTTTCCCCCTCACAGACTTTTTGCACAGGGCCCTATATTTGCCAGGTATCAATAAATATTTGATTGATTGCTATATTTTAAATATACCAGTAAATTCAATATTTAGCATTCAGCTATTGAAGTTTCCTTGTGCTGAAAAACAAAGAAATATCTGCTATAAGAATACCCAATTGAATACTAGGAACCAGCTCCCATAGGTAAATTGGCATGTTGTTACAGAACAGAAAGAGTTCATCCAGTTGGCACTAGCAGAGCCAAACACTAAACATCAGGAATTGCAGTGGAGAAAGATTGACTATTTTATTTTGAATGGCACTACCCAGGAGAATGGGAAGCTAATGCTCAAAAGACCAAACTCCTCGATTCAGGGTTTGAAGTGGGTTTTTAAGGGTAAAGGCGGAACAGGCATGTGGAAGCACTGGTGAGTCATTTTCAATTAGAGGACTTTAGCAATTGGAGGTTGGCAATTTATGGTGAAAGGCATTAACACTGGATCTTCCTAGGCAATGGAACCTTTGATTCTGAAAGGGTTCTGATATTCCACTTCTGGTTATGTCCTAATCCTTTGGTTCCCTTTGTGTGGAGGGGTGAGAATTAGGTTCCAGATGTACCTGGAGGACAAAGTTTTCATCTCTGCACATGCTTTGGCTGCATGACTTGTGGTTTTGATCTGTTTCCTCTGAAAAGCAGCTTAGTATCCTATATAATAAAGAGGTAATATGCAAATTGACCATCACTCCAACACACAAGATGGCGCCCCCATGTGGACACAAGATGGCTGCCACAAGATAGCCGGCATGGGAGGGCAGTTGTGGGTGATCAGGCCAGCAGGAGAGGACAGTTGGGGGTGACCAGGCCAGCAGAGGAAGGCAGGTGGGGGCGACAGGCCTACAGGGGAGGACAGTTGGGGGGGGACCCAGGCCTGCAGGGGAGGGCAGCTGTGGGGGAACCAGGCCTGCAGGGGAGGGCAGTTGGGGGGGGGACCAGGCCTGCAGGGGAGGACAGTTAGGGGTGACCAGGCTGTCAGGGGAGGGCAGTAAGGGGTGACCAGGCCAGCATGGGAGGGCCTAAATGGGCAGTCGGACATCCCTCCTGGGGTCCCAGATTGGAGAGGGTGCAGGCTAGGCTGAGGGACATCCCCCGCCGTGCACGAATTTCATGCACCAGGCCTCTAGTCTCATTAAACAGGATAGGACCATTTTAAACTGGTACTATGGTTACAATGTATGTCTTCTACTTCTATGCTTTAAGTGGAATTTAATAACCACAAAACTGTTGTTCAAATCATTTGTTTAATAGCCACCTAGAGAATCAGGATCTTCCAATAACTTGTGAGCAATCTAGCATCTTGGAATTCTGTCACTTTTTTTTTATTGAACATTTCTTGAACTAGACTTTGGGTGGTGATGGAAGGTAGGAAGTAGCATTTACATATGATAATGGTTCAGACTTAGACTTTATTCCATAGGCTCTTAAAATCTTGTGGACTGGGATTCCTTGAAGAACACTGATGATGTACAGTTTAAGGAATATACTAGTACACCTTGACAACCAGAAGAAATGTGTACTAAAGTTGGTTGGTAGTGTCTGTGAATGCCAGGCTCCTTAGGTGCTAGAACAACGAGGAGAAAAAAGAGATGTGTGAATAAAGGGAGTAGCAAGAAACAGTGGAAGAAGGAAGATGGATGACAGTAGGAAGGTAGATGTGGCTCAACGAAGTAGGGCTCTGTTCAATAACATGTGCTGAGGTTGGTTGGGGATATGATGAGGGGTGCACACACTCAACTCTGTGTACCACACTGTGTATGACTGATGTTCCTTGTAATGAACCAGAGGCATTAAATAGTTTATGTTTCATACACAGAATTCCATTTACTGAGACAAACAAATGTAAAAAATATGTATACAGAAATGTGTAAGTATTTAAAAAGTTAACTTTTTATCCAGAAGACCTCGATCTGCAAATACATAACAAGGTTAGATATCGTGGGGGGATACAAAAAATAAAACAAAAAAACATGTGTGTGCCTTTGAGCAGTTTACTTAGCTAAGAAGACTAGACATATACAAATGAAAAGTTGATTCTTGTTACAGGCAGCATAGGCCAGTTGCTTATAGATAGCAACTGTAAGTAGACTCCAGGGGATTGCCAGCTCCCTGGAGCCTTGGACAGCCAGGAAAAATTAACAGGTTTGTAAGCTGGACGGTTTGGCAGGATTTAGGTTGGTCCAACATAATGCCAGATGTGCAGAAACGTCGTTTTCCCTTTTAAAAGTTGCAGTGTCTGACCTGCTCTCATAAACTCCTCCCCAAAACAGGCTTGTGCACTTACCAGTAATAGATTGAAACATCAACTCCTTAAACCACACCTGGTTGATAATTAGCTCAATCAAATTGTGTTTCAGTCATTACCCTTGCATTTCCCAGGGATGAACTTAATTCATCTCCCACATTAAATTGAGTACCTGCATGACCAAAACTCGACTAAATAGAATTTCTGTCTCTGTTACATCAATTTAATACTGTGGTAGTTTTATTGAAAAATAGGTATTGCTTTATAATTTGCCACCCAAATATCTGCACAGAAATGGTTAATATATGTTGTAAAAAGATCTCTGATGGCAAAAGACTCTCCCCCTGCCCCACCTCCAAACAGTACTTCCTCTGAGGAGAAGATAAGAGGAAATGAGTTGAAACGGATTCAGGGAATTTAGAGTTGATAAGATCAACTGTTGTTTGTTCAGAAACTACTTATTCTGGTTTTACAGCTTATAAATGTATTGATGATGGACGCAGCCCCTTACTTCCAAGGTTTTATTTAGCTTATTTTGTGTTATAACCATACTCCCTTTGCTTCTGACCTGCTGCTGGGTGTGAAGGGATGAACTGGTGGTGTGTATGATATATTGCCAAAGCAGGACTGGAAAGAGGCACCTTTATTATATTGTATTACTAACTAGATGTGTGGAATGCTCAAATCTACTCACTAGTTGCTGTTTAAAATGGTAAAATACAGGTCTAACCACTTCTAGGAATGGTGCCAGGTGTCTATACTAAGGCAACCCAACTCCAGAAGGCTATAAAAATAGCCCCCAAGTAGTTAGGAAGTTCTGATTTCCCACTGAGCTGACCAATAAATCTAACAACCAGTTAATTAAAAATGCTGGGAGGGAATGTTCATCCTCCATTACCCACCTGTTTTATTGAATACTCATTGGTTTCAAAGGGGAGGTTACAATTTAGCATTTCAACATCTGGATCAGGGAACTCTCTTTTTCCTTTTCATAGCAACCCAGAGATATAAATGGCCTATGTGGGTGCCTGATACTCCTACTTGGGTGTCAAGGTTTATTGGAGGCTAAAATGATGTCAGGCTCCCAAAGATGAACCTAGTTATTTTACTTGCCTCAGGGCTTCCTGGCACCATCTGGAAGATTATGCCCCCTCCCCATTTATATTTTTATTAATATTTGAATTATAATGTCCACTTTAAATATTTTCTTTTTAAAATTGAATTTATTGAGGTGACCTCATCTCTCCCTTGTTCAGGCTATGAGATTTCTTTTAGTCTGCCAAAACTTGATGGAAAACCTTCCTGCCCTAACTGCTGCTATAGGCAGGATACCACAGTAGCCTGGTATATCAAGAGAGTACTATGAGTTAGATCTTTTAGAATTTCAACTTGAAAAACTTTTATAAAATCCATTTGTGTAGCAAGCAAAAACATGGGCAGAGTAGACCAGCTATATCATCCTAATCACTGAAGTAATTAAAAGGTGCACAAAGAAAGTAGTAGAAAGAGTATTGTACTTGGAGTTAAAAGATCTGGGTTTGAATCCTGATTGTACTATGTGGTCTCTGTGAGCTGAGCTCCAGCATCTCATTTGGAAAACGGGTGTAATAGCACCTACCTCATGGAGTTGTTATGAAAAATAAACGAGATCCTGTGTAGAAACATGCCTGGCCCTTATTGGATATACCATAAATGTCATTTGAGTCTGATTTTGTTTAGGGACATAATGTCCTCTGATTCTTTAGATCGATACAAAACCACATATTTACAGGGAGCTTAAAAGAGGGAAAAAGTGGTGGTGGTGGTTGTGGGCAAGGGAGACACAAACTCACTAAGTACAACTTTGAGCACTAGGAACATTTTTTTGAGACACCAGTATTAGTGAATTATGTTTCTCTTGATGTTTTTTGCAGACTTAAAAAAAAGTTACAGATATTTTGATGCAAAGGAGAGAAAAATAATGTATCTTGAATTCTAGTCAGGGCTCTGCCATTTAATAAGTCACTTTTTCTTTTTAGGCCTGTTTCCTCTAATCTGAAAATATGTTTGAATAGATTATCACTGTGGTTCTTTGTTCACACCCTAAATTCAAGGGCACAGTTGGCTTTTGAGTCTTGATTAATTGGAAATGAAAGTTGCTTTTAAAAATGATTTTTTATTGACTTCAGAGAGAGGAAGGGAGAGGGAGATAGAAACATCAAGGATGAGAAAGAATCGAGCTCTCAACCTGGGTATATGCCCTGATTGGCAATTGAACCGTGACCTCCTGGTTCATGGGTTAATGCTCAACCACTGAGGAACACCGGCCAGGCATAACTGAAAGTTTTTAATGTAGAGTGAAAAGATTTCAGAGAGACTGCTGAGTTCAAGGGTGGATAAGCTTAGCAAGGAAGAAAAATTATTTTGCAAGGGAGTAGTAATCAGGAGGCCTGATTTATTGGGATGGATATACAGATTGCTTTTATTCATGCTTTTGAGCTGCATGTGAGGGTGTTGTTCAGTTTTAAGACTTTTCTAAGGCTGAAGCTGTTATGTAATTTGCTGTGTATTAGCAGGATATGAGTTATTAATTTTCCTTATACTTGGTCATGAAGACCTCAAAATGGGGCCCTATTAGTTGACTGTCCAATGCATCCTCTTTTCTCCATCAAAACAGGTTTGTAAATTTACATCAGGACCAGCTACTAACCCTTTAAATAACACCTCTATCTGCTGCTACCTGATATTTGGTAGGTGGGAAGACTCAAAATTACTTTTTATGAGAAAATATTGAAAGAACTGGAACTTTTCAGCTAGGGAATTGGAGTTTCTGGGGGCCATGCTTTTTATCATAAAAAACTGAAGGTTTCTCAAGTCAAAGTAGAATTAAACTAGTATTTTCATGGCTTAGGTTTGGAAAGAGGCAAACTAGAGTAAATGGAGGAGAGTTATAGGGAGACAGTTTTCTCAAGCCAGGCAATAACTTTCCAGCAGTCTAAACTGCCCAAAGAAGGAATAAGCTACCTTAGGGAAATATCAAAATTTCTACCACCAGTCCTCATTCACAATCCTAGCTGGAGTAAAAATTTAGTCTCTTTGAATAGAAGTTGGACTCTTTTCAGGGGTAGACCTGTAGGGATCAAGTTATCTGGTGATGCCTCTGCTATGCTGTGAACACTCCCAGAGCCCAGACCATGTGTCATTTGTATCCTCAGCACCTAGCATAGCACCTGGTCATAGAAGGGGCTCAGAAAATGTTTGTTGATAGAATGATTGACTAAACTAGGCATGCTTTAGGTCCCTAGATCAAGTGTAGTATGTTGATTTCCATGTAACTACAGTGTCCCCACTTTTCTTCAGATGTTTCTATGCATTTCACTCACAGCAACTAACTCATTAGAAACTTGTCTGTTTAGAGAACTAAAACAGTTCCATCAACAGAAGGTCCTTCCATGCAAATATAAAAAAAAAAGAGAGAAAAAAACATGATTTTAATCTTGGGTAAGCATTATCAGAGTTGCATGCATGTAAGGTAGTCCCAGAATTTTACACATTTTGATGAATAAAATGTCGATACAGAAAAACTGAAGAGAGAACAATTTAAAAATTCTCTTATTTCCTTGTGAGATGAAAAAATGTGCCTTGTGATTGTCTCGTGTATACCTTGTGAGAGACCTCTGAGCTAATTCTGGAGGTAAGTGTTTGCAGTTCCTAGGGTCAGAGGCCCATGAACAAGAAATGTAAAAACAAAAGGTGGAGACTTTTTATTAGACCTATCATGTTCTCAAGAGATATCTAAAAGAGGGTGAGGATGGGTAGGCAAGGACTTCCCTCTTCTCAACAAAAATTTCATCATTTTACCCTTGCATCACCTGGTATGATTGGATAGTGGGTGTTTTTATTGGTATTGTCTAGCTTTTGGAGGGTTAACTCACTTGTGGGGTAAAATATCTTTCCTACAAGATGTCACTGCATAGGAGCTGGAAACCTGCCTCTCATCACTTCATTGGTTGATTCTATAATTAACAGTTTTTTTTTTAAATAAGCATTTTGAATGAGGCCTTATAAAAATAGAGTGAAGATAATATTGCCTGGCTGGTGTGGCTCGGTGGTTGAGCATCTACTTATGAACCAGGACATATTCCCAGTCCATTCCCAGTCAGGGCATATGAGGGTTGCAGATTTGATCCCCAGTAGGGGGCATGCAGGAGGCAGTGAATCAATGATTCTCTCTCATCATTGAGGTTTCTCTCTCTCTCTCTCTCCCTACATCTCTGTAAAATCAATAAAATCATATCTAAAAAGAAAATAAAGATCATATTGAAAGACTAAGAAGGCTAAACCTAACAGGAAAATGGAATCTATTTCCCCAAATACCTCACAGGTATTGCAATGGCTTTAGAAACTATTGCAAAATGATAGACACTTTAAGTTATAATGAAAGACCAAGTCCTGAAAAATATGTGACTAGTACTAAACAAAGTAATTAAAGATGCATATAAACCTTTGGCTGCTTTTGGCTGGTGTCTTACAATTGTGGCTTTTACTTAACCTGACCTGCACCCCTGCTGACAATGATTTTCCTGACTAGCTGCTTGTGTGAACACTGCCTATTCAATTTCTTTTATGTCTCCCTGAGGTATATAAAGTTATTCACAGGGACTTCCAAGGCATTTCTCCCTAAGGATTCATAGAGGCAGCATTTCAGGGTTGTCAGACCAAGTATTTCCCTCTTTCCAGTTTGACCTTCCTTATCATTTAGTGTGGGATGGTTTGAGGGTGTCACCATAGGAATACTGCTTTTGAGCCACCATGATCACCATTTAGTGGGAAAAAAATCCAAGCATCCTGTTTGGACATATTGTAAACTGTGACATTAGACCTTCCTGGTATGCAGAATGGCTTTCATCACTCTGCCACCCCATTCAGCAAGGTTAAAGGTCTCAGGAAGGTATTTGACTTTTGGCTCAAACTTGCCCTCACTGCTGAGCAATGATGGGTCTTTGCTTGAACCACTTAGGAGGTGCACATGGGAGCAGCATACCAGAGAAAAGTGAAGGAGCACAAATGAGTTCATTACAAGATTTGAAATGAAGAGGGCACCAAGAGGAAAATAGAATGTACACTGAAGGCTTTGCCTGTGTGTGTGTTTAAAAGTTCTGCTCAGAAAGTAAAATAGTGTTTTTGTGCTGTTTTGTTCAGAGACAGTAGAGAGAAGCTAAAAAAAAACACACAAAAAAGCAATGTAATTTGTCTTAGATAAGAAGATCCTCAGAGGCAGGGACTAATAATACCAGTAACCTTAATGACTGTTGAAACTGTTATATGTGTTTGTCTGTATAGATACCTGTTGTATGGATATACACACTTTATATGTCCATTTGCCAATTGATGGGCATTTTCATTTTTTGCACTCCCAGGAACTTAGCCTAAGGAAATAAACAAGTATGTGCATAAAGAATTAGTTATAAGGATTGCTCATTGTGACATTAATAAAAGTGAAAAACTGGAAATAAGCTTAATCTCCAACATTAAGAGGTTGGTTCAGTTATGAGCCATCTATATGATGGAATAATGTAGAGCTCTTAAAATGGTGTTGTGAAAGAATTTATAATGACATAGGAAAACATTGACAACTTATTTTTAAGTGACAATATAGTACATACAGTTTAATCTCATTTTAATTAAAAATTGGCTTTAATATGCACAGAAATCAGATTGGAATCATAGGTAACAGGAAACTAATTCTATCTAGATAGTGAGATTATGGGTGGGTTATTGTCTTCTTTTTTATTTGTATTTTCTAAAATTATATCATAATTATTTATTGAATATATAGTATATGCCAGGCATTGTATGGTGTACATGTATTTTGTAATAAGGAAATTTAAAATTATTGTTAAAAACAATCCAAAAGGAAGTACAGAGGGTTTTGTATCATGTCCACACACATACCCATACACCAAATTCTGGAGATGTGAAGAGATCTTAAAGCAGCACGAGGGTGTTATGTTTTAACTCCAAATAGATTAAGATGTGCTGATAATGACATATTTACCAGATAAGAAAGACATTAAGCCACATTTTTGGAGTGCTTTTGTATATCTCTGCTTTCTCCAAGGAATGTCTAGCTATTCTTTCCCTACAGAAAGTGATTGGAAGTGGAATGCAGAGTTTATTTCAGCCTACATGGTCTGACATTTTGACATTTCCTGAACTGCAGAATGTTTGAGAGCAAATAACTTAGCTTTTACTGAAAAAATTAATTGTGTTGCCACTTTCACATAGTGATGGGCCTTTGTAAGAGAACAAAGCTATCAGGTGGGGAAAAGTGAGATGGTTAACAGGATGGCAGTAACATAAAGGTTTTGAGTCTGTAGAAAAGGACCTCATTCTGAGTAGTGTGATGAAATGTCAAGCCATCCTGTTCAGTCCTGCCTGGGACAGGAAATACCCTTTGTCCAAAGTATTCAAGCTGTATATGTTACCAGCCAGTTGAGAGAGAGAGTATATATATTATATATGATTATAACAATATACTATAATAAAATTTAGGTAAATGTAGTATTCTCTCTCTCTCTCCCCCCTGGGATATAGTCGTTTAGATGAGCACTCTGGAAACTTTTCTTGACTCTAGGATTTCAATGAGCTCTGCTTAATAAACTTCATCTATGAATGAACTATCATTACCATAATAAAGCCTCACTAATCACTGTTGAAAGCCACAGATTAATTATTGCATAAGGGTTGTATAATGTAATTTCAGGAACTAAATAATTAAAACATTTAAAAGACCATTTAATATATCTTTGACACAGAGCCAGAAAGTAGAAGACAACCTTACTTTAATCATTTAGCAAGAATTAACAACTCATGCAACACATATCTGAAGCAATTAATATATTATGGCCACAGTGTTGAAGAACAACATTTTATCTAGACCAGTGAAATTCAGTAATGAAAGCCAAGATTGAATACAAATAAGGGAGAGATGGGGTTCTTAGGGAAGAATATCAGTAATGAGTACCTTACCTATAGACTTGATAGTATTCAGAATTTGAGTGTCTAGAGTCTAGAACACATCCCAATCTGCCTTTAATTGCCTTGTCTTTTGTATTCTTGTCCTTCAACTTAAACTCCCTATCTATTATATATATGCCTAAGCGACCAGCCAACCGGCCTGTAGCTATGACGTTCAGCGGCCACCAGGGGGCAGACACTCAGTGCACAGGCATGGAAACATGGAACAGACTGATGAATCTCAAAGAGAAGTGAGAAGAGGGGAGGGCGGGAAGAGATTAACCAAAGATCTTATATGCATACTAGAGGCCTGTGGGTATTGGGCTGAAACTGGCTCTTCGACATCCCCTGAGGTGTCCCCAATTGCAAGAGGGTGCAGGCCAGGCCGAGGGACCCCACCAGTACATGAATCTGTGCACTGGGCTTCTAGTCTATATAATAAAAGCCTAAGAGACTGTTATGGCAGAACGACCAGAACAACCAGTCGTTATGATGTGCACTGACCACCAGGGGGCAGATGCTCAATGCAGTATCTGCCTCCTGGTGGTCAGTGTGCTCCCACAGGGGGAGCTGGCGAGCACAGCAGTCGTGGTGGGAGTCTCTCTCGCTTCCACGGCAGTGGTAAGGAACAGCAAACTAAGCGGTAAGGAGCAGACGGGAGTAATGAGCTAGGGGTCCCGGACTGCAAGAGGGCGCAGGGTGGGCTGAGGGACATCGCCCCCCCCCCACAGTGCATGAATTTTGTGCACCGGGCCTCTAGTATTCTATAAAACCTGACTTTAATTTCCCCTATCTTAATTCTGTGCTTTTTCAGTACATACAATTCAGTGTATATTGCATGGAAAATTCTATTTAAGGACAGGATGGCAATAATGACCACATTGTATTAGAACCTCATTTAAATAAATGCCTACACAAAACCTACAGAAGTTTTACTTGGCTCTGCTAAGGTGGGTACTGTAAATGCTCATAGAAATGAAGAGATAGGGAAGATTGTAAAAACAAACAAAAAAAGGCTATTTTGCTGATTCCAGAGCAGTGGTGTTTCCAAATAAATACCTCTATAACTATCTGTGTAATTTTATTGGACAGCAATACAAGTGGGATATGTAAGTACTGAAAGGCAGTCACAATAAAGGTATTCTTAACATTTTGCATGTTTTAAAATTTGTTTGAAAGGTGATTAGAGAAGGGCTTTACATACACATACTCATATATACAGGGTGTACCCCCAAAATGTTTACACACTTTAACAGCTGATAGCTCAATTGATGTTTCTTTCTTTTCAGATTTAACCCATTGGAATTTAAAAGTGTGTATATATTTTTGGGGACACCATTTACTAGTACACACACATATATACATAGGTGTGTATGTATGCATATATGAGTATGTGTATCATATGACACATGTATATGTACACATATACACATACACTGAGTGGCCAGATTATTATGATCTCTGAATGCATAATAATCTGGCCACTCAGTGTATATTTCTATGACTAGCAGACTAAAGGCAATTGGGGCAGATTTCAGAACACATATTTAAGTAAATGATGGCTCAGTTTGAGACATTTTGCTGGACCTCAGGACTTGTTTTATCAGAAGATGGATATGATCTTAGGCTGAAGAAGGGAAAGTAGGAAAAGCTGTGGGCAAATCTGTTTGAAGTTCTCTGGCCTACTGAGTGTCAGATTGGAAATGAGGCTCTCAAGGGATTAGAAAGGCCTTTCTCCACCATGCCTCCTGCCTCTGAGCTTGATAACTTCCCATTTTGACCTGTCCTGTGCCTTGTTCCCTTCCTATTTGCACAACTTGCCCTAGGCAGTCACAGGATGGGTTAATGGCACAACTAGTTAGTAAATTCTCCGTAAGCAAAGACTTGGTCTGTAACTTTGCTCATTCTTAGGGACAAAGTTTGAGGGCACAATTCAGGTTCTTAGTAAATGCTTTCCCACTGGTACCCTAAGGGCAGCTCCTTTTATTAAATTAATTGGCAACTAAGCCACAAAAAGCTGTTTAAAATAGCTAATGCCCATTTAAATGGAAATCGAGCAAAATTATTTGTCTTTCATTCTAGGGGGGAAAAGACGATGAATTGAAACAGTTGTTTCTAAAGAGCACAGCCAAGGTCCAGTGTCTTTCAGGAGTAAAAACAGGCAAATCCAAGCAGGATTTCAGGACTGTTTTGCTAAGAAGCACCTAGAAACAATTTTAGTCAAGGTTCAGATTTAAATGGTTGTTACTCAGGTCAAGCTAGAGATTAGGAAAGGTGGCAGATGAAATCAACTCAGGGTCTGGCACCAGTTACAAAAGAAAGCAGGTCATTGGGTTGTGTTTATAGAGGAAAGAGAATGGATTCTAAGATTGTTATCTCTGGAATCATGGTGGGGGATGGAGAGACCCTCATTTTGAAGCCTTGGTCCCCAGACTAAAGGAGCCTAGAGTGCCTTAAGGACTCACACATAATTGGCCATACATTCCACAGGAAGAAACCCTGCCTCTGGCTACATAGCTCTGCCTAGAAGAAACGGAAAAGGAGAAGGGATCTGGGAAGGAGGGGGTTGTGGAGGGAGGGCCCTCTGGCACTCTGTGAAAACATTTCTAAAGCATCTCCAGATTTTCCAGCATAGTTTCAGACTTTATATTGAAAACTGGCAGATCTTAGAAGCCTCAGCTAACAACTTGTGGGAGAGGTTCTTTTACTATTACATCAGTAAGCAGTTGCATTTGGAGTTTATACAGTCTGGGTTTTTTGGAGCCAGTGATCTCCTTGCCCTTGGACGTAAATATTTTGTGCTGCTTTATAGTTTGCAGCAAACACTGTGAGTGACCCTAGAGGGAAGAAAAAAAGAACTTATACTTTACACTTGGAGGATCCAGGTAACAGAGTGAAAAATAAAAAGGACAGTTATACTAGCCAGAGGCCTTGGGTGTAGTTCATTCACCCTGGTGAATGTACATGATGATCAACATGAAAATAAGCAGTTAGTAGTTTTCATTAGTATTCAATTAATAGGTGATTTGGTTGTAAATGTGTTTGCTAATTTATTAACAATTAGGTAAATTAAATTTAATGGAAATGATTAAATTTGAAAATAAAATGCTGTACATATTAGTTTAACTTTATGGATTAAAATTTGTTTGCTACCTTCCCCCAACCCCTTTCTCTCTCTCTTTCAAATGGTGCACAGACCATAGGCAATCAGAGCGCACAGGGTATATTGTTTTTCTCATTTCAAATATCTCTTTTTTCTGGAAATCAGTCCTCCAGTGGAGCATGTCTGTCTGTGTCTCCAGATGAGTGTCAGTGACAAATGGTGCATGTACACATAATACTGATGGGGATTGTTGGTGCACAGTGAGAGCAGGAAAAGACCTTTGAAATACTGTGAGGGATTCAGAAGGTATTTGAGAATTTGAAGGGGCTTAAGGCTTGATTCTGCTGCTGATATTGAATTCCAGCATGACCAAATGATTAACAAACTTGTCCTTCTTGAAATATCTCAGGGCAGAGAGTTCTCAAATGATTGCAAATTGGTTAATGACTTTAAAAAGCATGTTCCTTCCTGTAAACAAGTCTTTGCTGGGTTTTCCTAAACAACTGGGTATGTTTAGAATATAGCAATATAGATAGAATATACTGAACTGGAAGGCTGATGTTACTTTTTTGTTTGTTTTTATTTTTGTAAATCTCAGTATGAGCTCTATAGGTCAGGGTGATATTTTGAAGACTAGTACCTCAATTTATTTTAAATAACTTCATTTCAGTATTACTGTCAGTGATTATAAAAGTTTTAACACTGTTGTAACACTTTGGGTTGTTTTCATTGTCTTTCTGATTTTCCTCATCTTTGGTAGATCTCATTCACAATTTCCTGGAAAAACAACCAGTCTTTTCCCACAGGGGATCACATTATGCAATTTTGCCTTGTTTTTAATAGAAGATTGAATTAGCAAAGCTAAACAGGTAGGCAAGGCAAACGTCAATGTGGATTGGGTTGTTGCACTTTTAAAAATCAGTATTCAAATGGGGGAGGTTGTTATTGCAGTAATCTATTCAATGTGTATAGCTGAAAACAATAAGATGCTGCCTGCAGGCCTTTGATCTTTACAGTGGGAATGAATACGTGACCCAATGTTGTTGGCGACTTTCCAGGCTAGGTTTACATTTTTTGAGAAACTGGTTGTGGTTGCACCGCTAACATCAGTATTTTGCTTTCAACTCATATTAATAGGTTGTTGAAAGTTTAAGTGAATGTTGTTGAGGTTGAATGAATGAAACATTATTTAATAGCGTCAGTTAAATACAAGAGGAGATCATTCACTGCTAGCTTCCATTAGGATATCTAATTTCTGCTAGTGGACCTGACCTGATTTTCTATCATATGAAGATTAGATTACCATTTACCTACAAGTCAGCTACTATGCTCATAAAAGTGTTTATTCTCTCTCTCTCAGATATGTGGTCATAAATATTGGGGTAGATACATCGCTGGATTTTTGTCCTTCTTTTACAGTGCTTTCTCTTATTGGACTTGTTCTGTTTTTCTTTTTTTTCCCTTTTACCTTTATATTCAGTTTGAAGGGAGTTTATAGAAAAATCGTCTTAAAAGAACATGGTTGATGACTTTATCTTTTTAAATTGATGACTTTGTCTTTTTAAACAGTTTAAGTTATGAAAAAACAAGTCTTCAAGTAAAGCATGTAGTGATAGTTGATTAAAAAATAATAATTCTAATAAGAGTTATTTTCTCTTTTTTAAATATACATCTATTAATTGAATTGCCCTTATTGTTTCCATTTATCAACATTCCTAGTTGATCCTTAGACTGATTAACCTCTATATCACTAATTTTTAAATTTTCACTTAGATGTTATAGAGATGATTACTGAATTGTTCGATTTTTGCATTTGGACTGTTTTAGGCATCATCAAGCACCCTAACAGTGCCCCCTGTGGAAGCTTGAATTATATACATAGAATAAACTCTTAAAAATCCATAGATGGAAAAGTGGGTAAATTTTCTTACCACCCAGAATCAGGAGAGGGGAATGGGAAGATAATCACTTAACTCTATGCAAATAATCTGCTGATATCTCAGTTTTAAAACAGCACCTGGATGTACTCTAGCCCTTTCTCTCTGAGGCTGATTCAATCCAAGAAAGCCACATTAAGCCAGTGAACACATTTTAAAATTCTGTCTTATACCTCTATTTTCTATATTTGTCTTATATACTCTCATTTTCCAATATTTGCCCAGGTTGACATTTGACTGTATATCATGTTTTCTAGCTTTGCTTTCTTCTCTAACAGTTTATAAATTCTAAGTCTGTCTTGTGGACTGGGAGCCTTGTCAGTGATTAGAACTAGATAAATGCACTGCAACCTCATTTTTCATACTCAGAACACTTTTGACTTGACTTCTAACAGCCACATGGATATTTTAGCTGTGTATCTAACTGGGCAGAGTAGTGGCACATGATTTCTCACCTTTTAAAACAAGAAACTGTGCAGCTAAAATAACTCTAAGTACTTTTGAACTGATTCTGACTCATATTATCAGGTACTGTATGTAAAAAGAAACCACCAAAAGCACATTTGGGATGTGGAAAGTCAACCAAGTCCAACAGAATGAACTTTCTTGGTCCAGTTCTTTTCAGAAATATCTTCTTTTGGTCTTTGTTAGAAAGTTGAATTATTTAATTTTTGTGTATTGACATGAAGACGTAGACCTCTCTAAAAATGATAATATGATCTTATTTTTGTAATACCATCTTAGATTTTACAAATATACTTTAACAAACATTTCATATAATTTCTGAAATGGAGATAGAGAGGAAATACTACTTAAATTTTTTTAATGATTATCAATGCAATACATGTTTTTAAAAGAAAATTTGAAAATGCACAGAATATAAAAAGACAATAAAGATCATTTATCATTCCATTCAAAGATAACAATGATTTGCTTGTCAATATCTTGGTATATTTTCTTCCAGTGCTTTTTCTTTGCATGTGTGTGCCTGTATTACAGTTTGCATTATTGTTATATATAGTGCTTTCAAACTCAGTTTTCCCACCATTTATTTATTGTGAATATTCTAGTTCATTAAGTATTTTCCAAAAACTTCATTTTTTATGGCTGTATAATGTCCATTATATGAACATAGGGTAATTTATTTGGACTTAATCATCTATTTAGATTGTTTCTGACTTTTTCAATTAGAGCTCATGCTATGATTAACTTTCTGGTACATAAATACTTGGGTGCATTTCTGATTCTTTTATCAGGATACATTCTTAAAATTTCAGAATTACTGGGTCAAAAACATATAAGAAGATGTAAAAATTCTTTTTTAAAAATATTCCTTATTGTTTAAAGTATTACATATAGTATTACATATGTCTCCTTTTCCCCCATTGACCTCACCCCTTAGCATATGCCCTCATCCCTGTAGTGTCTGTGTCCATTGGTTATGCTTATATGCATGAATACAAATCCTTTGATTGATCTCTTACCCCGTTCCTACCCCCACCCCACCAGGGGATATAAAAATTCTTTGATGTGTTTTCCAACTTGCACATTGAAAAGTTGTTTATGGCCCTAGCTGGTTTGGCTCAGTGGATAGAGCGTCAGCCTGTGGACTGAAGGGTCTCAAGTTTGATTCCAGTCAAGGGCACATGCCTAGGTTGCAGGCTCAATCCCCAGTAGGGGACAAACAGGAGGCAGCTGATAAATGATTCTCTCTCATTATTGATGTTTCTATCTCTCCCTCTCTGAAATCAATAATATATATATGATTAAATCATATATATATATATATATATATATAAAATTATATATATGATTAAATCAATAATATATATATTATTGATTAAGGTATTACATATGTGTCCATATCCCCCTATTGCCCCCCCAACTCC
This sequence comes from Eptesicus fuscus, assembly GCF_027574615.1. NCBI lineage: Eukaryota > Metazoa > Chordata > Mammalia > Chiroptera > Vespertilionidae > Eptesicus > Eptesicus fuscus. The sequence continues at coordinate 109,482,362 of NC_072473.1, forward strand.
CATACATGCCCTCACCCCCCTGCTGTCTTTGTCCATTGGTTATGCTTATATGCATGCATACAAGTCTTTTAGTTGATCACTCCCCCTTACCCCCACCCTCCCCTACCTTCCCTCTGAGGTTTGAGCATAAAAAAGAAAAGTTTTTTATGTTTATGCCCTCAGCAGTGTGTGAATAGAAAACAGTATTATCCTTGTTTTACAGATGCAAAAGCTCAGGTCTAGAGAGAGTCAAGACTTGCCCAAGGTCACATGACTACTATCACTTGTTCTTTGGTTTTCTGACAGTTCTATGTTCTTTCTACTCTACTATTGTTGTAGTAAACTTAGTGAAAGATCTATGGTGATTTAGCTTTGCCATTTGTGAAAGTAAACTTAATTCGCCTATGGCCATAAAATAAATTTATTTTTATTATTATTTACAAACTAATGTGTTTGGAATTTGATGTATACTGAGTACTAAGCACAAATGCATGGCTCACTTCCCAAGGGCATTCTTTTATATTTTTAATATGTTTTCTCACTTGCATCTAAAATATTCACTACAGAGGTGATGTTTACTTGAGAAATAATAGCCTAAAGTGATTTTGTTGTTCTTTTTTGCTTATCAAAAGCTGGTTTACAGTATTACTATTTATTAAATAACACTCTTTGAAGTTCAGCATCAAAACATTTAAATTATTACTTCTGTCAGGATTAAATCAGCTCTCAAATCATAAGTAACCCTTAACATCTACAAAATTAATAAAAACTTCTGTGGACTCTCATTTTTGGAAGAATAAGAACCTGCCCCCCCCCCTCCCACACACACACACAATTTTTATGTAAAGACTCTAGAATTCGATGGGATATTAGCAATTAAAGATGAATTCCTTAATTGTAACATAACCAAATCAAATGTGGACTATAAAACAAACATCTCCCCTCCCTCCAAAGAAAAGCAAAACAATATTGCCAAAAGGACAAATTGCATCAGTAGTCTTCATTTCTATCCCATAGCATGCACTCAATTCTTAGAACTGCTAGGCACCATGGTCTTTGTCTGAGAATGGCCCATTCAGAACTCCCAGTCACCAGGAAGCCAAATCTGGACTCTTGCTCTTTCCCTTAGAGAATCAATGTGATAACATTGTTTTGCTTCTGGATTCACAGGTAGATAGGACATGAATTGGAACTACAAGTCAGATTCTGAAAACAGGGATAAGGCTTTGTCTTTTTTGACGCTGTATTTTCCTTAGTATCACCTTGCCCTGGGAACCCCCTTCCATCAGTGTTTGATAGTTACCCTTGCTTCTGGAGTTAAGAATGCATTGCTGGAAGTCTTCTTTTTGTATCCTGATATACTTTTGCGGGGAGGGGAAATCTTTTCAAGTGTTAACAGGGTCTGTATTCTTAGGTCTTTTTCACTGCTATTACAAATAATATTTTAATGAAATAGGAGTCTGTGTAATATGAATTTTGTTGTGTTTGACAAATAAAAACAAAAAACAACTAGATGCCTAGCAATTGTGATCATGTTATAATAATTGCCTAAATATGGTATTACTGTTCCTCACTTCACTTGTTTTGTGTTGACTGTATAACCATTGGAGTAGATGGCAAATCTCAATGGCTTTAGTAATAAATATCCAAATAGCCTAATAATGTTTTTAAATGTAGCAGTTCTTCAGTGTTTCAGGAAATGATTATTTTTCCCCAGCTTTATTGAGATATATCTGACATATAACATTGTGTGAGTTTAAGATATACAACATAATGATTTTGATATATGTATATGTTGTGAATGATCACCAAAATAGGCTTAGTTAACTTATTCATTATCTCACATAGTAAGGGTGTGTGTGTGTGTGTGTGTGTGTGTGTGTGTGTGTATGTATGTTAAGAATCTTAAAATCTATTCTCTTAGAAACTTTCAAGTATGTAATTCAGTATTATTAACAATTGTCACCATGTTGCATGATACTTCCCTAGAACTTATTCATCTTGTAACTGAAAGTGGTATCCTTTGGCCACCTTTACTCAAGGAAATGTCAAATTTTTTATCAAGGTTTATATTGAATAAACCTTGTTTATATTGAATTGAGATAGTGATAATAGTGTAGGTCCCTGTTGTTTAACTGTTTTCAGACAGCATGAAGTAGATTTTGAATATGTACATCTGCTGAAGTTAGATTCTCAAGAATATTCAGGTTACAGTAAGCATCTTGATACAGATATTGATGGGTTCATTCAATCCATTAAGTATTTATTGAGCACCTATAAAGTGCCAATCATTGTGCTTAGGTACTGTGGGGGTGACATGTAAGATGCAATGTCTATCTCAAGAGGGTTTATAGTCTACTTGACAAAGAGTCCATGCAGATGCTATCCCTTTTTTAGTTAAGCCCAGATGATGGGGAGGCTATTGATGAAAGGATATGAGAGACTGTGACATTCATTGTAAGTAAATATAATGGCCTGAGAAAAATCTTTGAGGGAGGAAAAATGAGCTTGGTGGATGGCAAAGAAACTATTTGAGCTGGAATAAAACATTTCTTAAAAGGAATAGTATAGTGGAAGAGAAGTTGAAAGGAAGGCAGAGCACAGAATATCCTCATTTCCATTTCCCAGCTGTTTTCTAATGCTTAGATCTCAATAAATATGAATAAAAAACTTTGTTTAATTGAAAAGCAACACCCAAAGAACAATATCTGGAGTTAATCTGTATAACATGTGGCATTGTAAAATAACCCTTCAGGGTGTCCTACTTTAAACAGCCCCCTTTTTAGTCCCTGCATATATCATGTGGGCCACCCAATGAGACCAGTTGGAAATGAGAGATTTGAATTAGAAAATTTTGCCAGAGTGGTTAACATTTCATTGGATCAAGCTGAGCAGCTGTGTGATTTCATACTCACTACTTTCTAGTTAAATGACATAGTATGTATTTCCGATGTTTGAAAGTAAAAGTCATTGATCAAATGATCTCATATCTTAGCCCTTCAGTGAGATACTCCACTAGCCAGGGGATAGCCCAGAATCTGTCCTTGACACATTATCTGTTTTTCTCTTGTTTTATCATGGCCACTGCCTTAATTTATCATGTTCTTTTAAAAGCAAGACCCTAGAATTTTACCTTTCAAATCAATATTTTAAGGCAAACTTTATAATGCTTTGAATTAATGGCAGGGAACCAAAGGTATGGGCAATTGCAAATGGCAGATGATGAATAACTCATTTATATGTGACTTGGAAAGTCTGTTTATACTTACGACTATGGGTGAGTCTGTTTTTGAAATTCACTTTCAAACTAAATAATGAAGTCATACTGTAAAGGTCTGACTTGAGCTGCTGAGAAGCTGGCCTAATTTCCTGCAACCCGCTCCATGTTGGGTAGAGAATAAAAACATCTCCTGTTATCCAACGTATTACTTACATAGCATCATTCTAAGTGCAGCTGACATTTCTAACCGAAATATTTTATTCTGTGGCTTACAGCTATTTCCTTTTAGTTTCTCCTCAATAAATATGGAAGGGACCAAAATCAGAGTACTTAAAAAAGAAAAGTAAGATAGGCGTATATAGGGAACTATAGTGAAAGAAATATAAGTGTAAATGGGAGGGATTGGGGTTCAATGGCATAATCAAATCTTTAAGAGATTGCATGAAATAAAGGGGTTGAAGAAAAACCAAGATAACATGACATTTAATATTCAATAAGTTATTGGTCAAATCAAATAGAAAAGCTCACACAGATAGAAAAACCACAATTTCTCTGAGATAAAGAAATTGAATGGTTTATATACTCCTGAAATGCAATTGAAAAAGATTGGGGGACAGCAGCAGATGGCTACAGAACATGAAATGGGAGGATTATAAATTATTCTTGAAAAACAAATGAGAATAATCTTGTCCCTCAACAAGAAGAAATGTGACATTGGGATTTAGTAACTTTTTTGGTATACAAATTGGATCCCAGCTAAACCTTGGGAGCTCTTATTAGGTATCATAATTAGAACTGAGTCACTTTTATGCTTTCCAAGAGTCTGCTTCTGAAGGTCAAGGTCTATTTCAAAATTAAGTTTATTCAATAAGTCATTGTGACTTCAATTTTAGGAATGTGTCTAGCTCTGTTTTTGGGAAACTATGTATTTTCAGCTAATAGCACCTCCTGGTTTGAATAATGTAATGCATTCTATATATTTAAACCTGCTGCTTCTCACTACATCAATCATTTTAATCTGTTTTAAGCTTATCTTTGTTTAGTTTCAAAAGTCTTCCTTATGGGTAAAGGTAGAAGAGGGCATAGAGGGGATAAATGATGGTGGAAAAAAATAAAATAAATATTAAAAAAGTCTTATCTCTACTGTATTAAGATTTAGTGAGTGAGTTCATTTCACCTCATCAATATCCATTCTTATTTGAAAGACTGACTATATTCCTTTTCAACCTTCATCTATTCAGACTGTCTGATGTCTATAATCTGCCTCCATATAGCAGCTCCTCCACGCCCCCTAAAAAATCAGCTGAGTTTTTAAGCTTTCCTATCTTGTCATCTGTGGAGCCTAAAATAGTGTATTTCAACCCAGGTGAAAAAACATCTTGCTCGTACTCCTGGGTGCCATTTTGTTCATTTTAATACTTTATGGATGATTTACATCTCCACAACATTCTTCAGATTTGGGGGTGGGGTGGAATATGCACATAGAACTGCCTGTGCTTTTGATTGGCTGGCTTAACTGAGAGCCTGATGAGTTGTCTGTGATCTTTGTTCATTGGCAATAGAATACCAAAGGGTAGTGTTTATGCCTGGCATTATTAGTATTATTTTTATTAATCCTCACAAAAGTGCATATTTTTTCCATTGATTTTTAGAAAGAGTGGGAGGGAGTGAGGGAGGGAGAGTGGAAGAGGGTAGGGAAGAGAGAGAGAGAGAGAGAGAGAGAAACATCAATGTGAGGAGACACATTGATTGGTTGCCTCCTGCACCCAGGGCCGGGGATAGAGCCTGCAACTGAGTTACGTGCCCTTGACTGGAACTGAACCTTCGACGCTTCAGTCTGTTGGACCAACATTCTGAACACACTGAGCCAAACCAGCTAGGGCCTTGCCATTATTTTTTAAATTCATTAGCCTTGCATTTTACTTTTTAGTGATGGCAGCCTGCCAGGGCCCATTAACCAAAGTTTAGAAGACTATGTGGTTGAGGTTCCAGCTGTTTGTTACCTGTGTAATTCCTGCCAGTTAGATGACTTTCATTAGGGCTACTTTATGAGGGTATAAAAACTTGTTAGCAAATTCAGCTTTTTATTAGGCATTGCATAATCCCTATATCAGGAAGACAGTCTGTACCAGAAAATATAAGGAAAAGGAAAGACGTTTACGTTTTCTCGGTGGATCCCTTTTAATCATGTTAGCCATCTTGACAGTTGGGACTGAGTGTGAGGCAGTTGTCATTCAGAAGGAATGGTTTTAGCATCTATGATTTAGGGACATAAAATGAGGTAGTGTAGTAATAACTGCCCCAGCCCCAGAGCATTTAGGTCAGGCATGTTTGTTTCTTATAGCGTTGATGCTCTTCCTACCTGAGATTGCAGGAATGAGTGGCACAGGCAACAATTGTTAAGCCCCTACAGTAAAAACAGAACTGAAGGAAAAGCAGAGAAAGACTTTGAAGCCAATAGGCAAATGGTCAGTTGAAGTAGCCAGGCTCACTTAAATTATGAAAACTTATAAACAGCAGCTGTATCTTCTTTTCTTCCTTCTTTCTTCTCATCTCTATTTCCCTCCATCTCCAGTCCTCTCAAGATCCCATTAAAAGCTCAAAGCAGTATAGGAATAAGGAAAAGACTATGGGTTGAATGAGAAATAATTCTAGTATTTTAGTTTATTTCTTTCCCACATCTACTTCAGCATTAATTGTTGCATGAATAGTTTCATTTTCAAAGGACCATGAATTATAATAACAAAACAGGAATATTTCTTTAATATTAAGTATATTAGTGACATTAAGATGCCCAAAGACACAGTTAGGTAGTCATGTAAAACTTTGTTCTACAAGAAGCTACATTTACATCCTTAACATCCCCTTGACATTTACTAGTACATACCAAAGGGTAATATCTGAAACACAAATAAAAAAATACATGGAGTTTATGGGTTCTTAAAACAGAAAATTGCACTTTTTCTTCCTGTCATGTTCCTTAGAAGTCTTTGAGGAAAATGTTGTTTAACATGCATGGAGACAAGTTAATTTATAAAGTAACCTGCTATGATCTTCAAGTTCTTATGGCATTGAACAAGGTTAAAACCAGTTTAAGGACCGTACTTCTATCTTGTTTAGTATACTTGATCCTTTTGGAATGGACTAACTGTATTGGCACCATTTTCACTATTGTCTGGTTTTCTTTCTTAGTAAACAGTAATATGATTCTACTTACTGTGTTGTACAGTTGCACTACTTGAGGATGGTAATGTGCCAATGTATAGTACCTAATCACTTATTTCATCCTACCTTATATATGGTTAAAAGTGTATGATCTCTCACCTGGTATTTTTTTATTCTAGGATTTGATGTTTTTAAAGGAAAATTTTTTTGGGAGTACATGTTTGTGGTGATTGTTTTTAATATTTGTTTGGCATCACCTGTGGGAAAAATGATGGTATATTGAACAAAGATTTATTGTGCATCTTCTATGAGAGATCTATTATATAAAGCACTGATCACAATGCCTGTCACATAGGAGGTGAGAGATGATGAAGATCTTAACTTGGGCAGTAGCAATGGAAATAGAGAAAAACAGGAGATGGATTTGAGGTAACTTTGGGAAAAAGAGTACTGATAGGACTTGGTAACAAGATGGATGAAGATGAGTGAGAAGAAGAAATAATTTTTATTTTATTTTTTTTTACTCCCAGACCTATTCGTAATTGGGAGCTAACATGGTGATGCCATGAGTAAAAACAAGAAAATCAGTTGAAGCAATTAAGTTTGTGAGGGAGCCTGGCTGGGTGGCTCTGTTGGTTGGCACATTGTCCCATACACCAAAAGGTTGTGTGTTTGATTCCTGTCAAGGCACATACATAGGTTTTTGCATTTGATCTGTGCTTGGGGTGCCTACGGTAGGCAACTGATCAACGTTTCTCTCTCACATCAATGTTTCTCTCTCTCTCCCTCTCTCTAAATCAATAAAAACATATCCTTGGGGGAGGATTAAAAAAGATTGTGGGGCAGTCATTACCGGGGGAAATGATGAATTTGGTCATGTTGAGTTTGTGATATGGATGACTCACCTATTGGGAGATGCCCAAGGAGTAAAAATATAGACCTACAGCCCTGGAGAGAGGTTTGGACTTATAGAGAAATCCACGATTATCTACACAAGATATCATAATTGAAATCATGAAAGTTGGAAAGTCTGCCAAATAAGAGTTTTAGAAAAATATCTAGCATAGGAATGCTCAGAGAATCAGAATGAGAACCTTGAGAGTATGTGGAAGGCAGAGAGGTTGAAGAAGGAGCAGTGTCAAATAACACAGAGAAGTAGAAAAGAATAGAGGTTAGATGTGGCCATCATGTTTAGCAACTCTGAATTCATTGGTGACAGTTGAGAATCAAAATTTATTAGAATAATGGGTGTGAAAGCCACATAGATTGGAGTTGAAGAAGTCAGTGTTAATTCCTCTTTTAATATATTTCAGAGTATAGGAGAGGAGAGTATGGTAGCTTGAGACAGGAAGGAAGGAGAAGAGATTACATGAAGAGACAAACTTTAAGACAGAGGCAGGACATCATAGGAAATCGTGATATATCTTCTATTTTATCAGGTAAAGAAAAATGTCATTTGCTAAGAATAAAGAGGACAGGATTGGGTTTGGGACTTGCAAAATTTGGGAACAGTGGAAAATGGGAAAAGTGTAGGTTGGCTGCCCTGGGAAATGGCAGGTAGTCTGCAAGGTATAAATAAAAGGCTATTTAAATTAGCTAAGGTTAAGTTATATTGTGAATTTCTACCACCAAAATAGCAAAATTTCAAGAGAAATTTGCAAAATGAAGAATGGAAGAAGAGAAATTAAATGATTTGGGAATTGGCAAATGAGATTAGAAAAGAGTCACACAGTGAGGACTTTTAGGGGACTACCAAGAGCATTGGATATTTGGGAAAAGTAAAGTGATTACTTAAATCATATATTTTCTGACCATTCCTTTTTTTAAAAAAATGATATTATTTGATCTTCCAAATGTGGCTTAAGAAAGAAAAAAGAATTCCTTCTACCCCCTAACTTATTGCTGTTAGAGTGATGATTGGTATATCATCACTAAAAAAAATCAGAAGTGAATTTCCATGTGTGAGAATTTATTGAAGCCATATGAAACATAAAGTGATAATTTCTGTAGTTGCCTGGGACTCTTAGAACTGGAAAAAAAGTCACTCTCCTTCCCCACCCTTTGGACAGTTTATGTTACTATTCTGTACTCATTATTAAAGCAGGCTGTGCCATTCAAGCTTGAAATGTGTTTGTGTTGCCATGGTTTGTGTCAATATTCTTTCCCATCATGCTTATAGCTGCTTGTGTTCACTGAACCCCAACAAGTGTGACATAATGTGGAACTTAAAAAATATGGGTAAAACATCAGTTAGCATTAGATTCTGTGTATAATTTGAATGAAATTAGGGTTGATTTTTCAAGGCATTCCTTCCAAAACTCATTAGTTCTTCCTAGGCACCATGCATTTGTTCTAAGATGACTATTCTTATAAGCAGCACAAGAAGCTATTTACTCTAGCTTATATTTTGTGAGATGTAGAGACACTCAGTTTCCTACCATTGTATTTTCTCTTCAAGTTTTAAGTGTGTGAAAGAAAAGGATGAGGACAGGGACAAAGAAAGATGGGTAGTGCTGAATACCAGAAGCCTTCAGCTTAATGAATGGAACTGGGGAAATCAGGCCTAATCTCATCTCCATTCCACTTAGGATCTGTGATAGCTATTTCTGGAGCCTTTTAAGGTTTCTTAGAACTTCTCTCTCTGTGTTATTAAACCTTGTCTGGTCCCCTATAGTTATGAGCTGTAAAACCCTTTACAAAACCTCAAAAGGGTTTCTGGGCTTAAGTAGATACAGATGGGGAGGAGGGTCTATGTAGCTGTGTTCCTCTTGGCAGTGGGCCCAGGAGAAAACCCGAGTCAAAGAATAAGTATTGGTAGCAGAGGAGGAGATGGAGGGGGCTAGTACCTATAGCCTATTGAAAAGAAAGTGAAAGTTCATTAGAAGGACTTCTGAAAAGGCCCAGTAGAGGATGCTCTTTTCAAATGGCACCTTATGAGATCTTCTTGTTTTCCTTCATTTGTATGTAAATCATCTTCCCTTGCTCTAGACTTTACCTGTATCCCTTTAAAGGGGTAATTTATTTAGAATCTTCTGTTTATTGTTGTTATCTTGTATTATAGCAGCTAATTGTAAACATGTCTTATGTCCCCAATTAGATTCTCAGCTCCTTGATGAGAGATATGGTGCCTTGTTCTTTTTCTTTTCCACAGCATATGTTCCAGTGTCTTGCCCATAGTGACTGCTTACTAAATTTTGAATGAACAAGTGAATGTAGGTTATGGTATGCCATTTCTCCCATTGATTCTGCAAGTATTTTTAGAGTATTATCATTATGGGATAGAGGGGATTTTTGAGATTGAGGCCTGCCCTCTAAGAGCTGCCTATTAGGGAAGAAGACTAAACACCCAAGACTGTTCTACCTGTGATTCCATAGGCTCCACTCAGTTCTGTGCTAGCAGTGACGTGTTCATGCGTCTTTCTCATTGCCCCAGTTGCAGTTTAAGTTAATATTGTCTTTGCTCTGAAAACTATTATCAATTCTCCTTCAACCATTTATCTTCTGGGCCCAGTAACCTAATAATTTAATATCTTATTCGGTGAAGACACATTGCCTCACCTGACAGTGATTGTAACAACTCATTTCTTGGAGTTACTCAGCCATTTGAATCTTAGAGTAAATGATTTTATTCAGGCTCTAAATGCCTAGCATAGAAGCCTGAGAGAGAATCATTGGTTCTTTCCTCAGTAGATTCAACCCCAGAGGGCCACTTCCATCTCTTATTTTCCTATTCCCTTTTCCAGTTCTGGTGATTGACTAACAGGTTTTGGGACCATAGTTTGATCTTCAAAACTACACAGAAATTCTTTGAAAGTAACTTTAGTTTTTTTTTTAGAAATATTGAAGTCACAGGTTCATTGGCATATTTCTTAATCAGGGAAATTCTATTTCCTGTGTTTGCTAAGAATATTATGAATGAGTTAATATGTTACTGTAGGTTAAGATAATCTAGAAATGGATTTGGAAAATCTATTTCAATTACCTTCTGGGTGCTTTTAGTGAAAATAATAAATTTCAAAGAATTAGGAGAGTCATAAAAATAAGTGTTATGAGGGGAATATATCTCATTTTTCAACTTCAAAATTAAATATGCACTGTGGAATTATCACTGCTAGGGTCACTGCATTGCTTGTGGGCATTAATAGCTGCCATAGGTAACTTCTGAAAGAGGTAAGGTGACCATTTCCCATAACACAGGGATTAAATCATACAATTTACTGAAAATCTCCTAAATAAATAACAACCCAGTACTTGAGTGTACACTAAAAGAGATGCTGCTTCATATTTACAATTTGCATATGGATACCCAGTTTAAACTTGCATTTGTATATATAAGGTATTGATTTTGGTTAATGGAACATGAGGTCATTTCATTTCAGTTTCTCTCAATTTAAGTATAATTTTATTTTTCTCCTTACTGCTCACACAGAGAAAGGCAAAAACATCACTTCACATGATTGTGTCTGGAAATACTACACATATTGGTCTATTTTTATTTCAATTGTCTCTATACCTTAGTAATCTCAGTAGTTGGCTACTACTTAAAACTAGAAATTTGCATGACAAGTAATATAAGTGGATCTAAAATTCCCTCAGCCATCTCCGTACCATTGTCTACTAAAACCAGCGAGGCCCAGTGTCCCCAGCCCATGTGAAGTGGCCTGATTGAGCTTGTTGATATACAATACAGTGAATTGCCTGGCCTTTCTAATTATGCTGAAGATTTAATGGCAAAATAGTGGTAGAGCCTAATTAGTTGTGGGCTTCGCATTTTTGTAACTATTTTCTTGGTTGCTTACCAATTACTACAAGTAAGAAAATATGAAAAAGCCACTTTATTTTACAGAGACAACAGTTTCAACTGATTGACATCTGGTTATACATTTTAAAGTAAGCAAACTTTATGTAGATTCTTTGTTACAGCAACCAAAATGCAAACTGATTTCCCCCTTTTTTTTGAGCGCATTTTCCTGTGTGAAACGTTTCTTGTCCTCTTTTTTCCTCCTGTTTAATTCAATAAAACCATACACAGCTCATTATAGAGTAGTTAACTCATGGAAAGGATTGCTTGTGACTTTTCATTCTGAAATGACAATATTTATAAGCATCTATTTTGTGAAAAATTGCAAAAGTAATTTATTTTTCAAAATATCTTCTGCAATAGTGTTACCATAATTGCATTGTTTTGTTTGCTTATTTGTAAAAAAATAAGAATTATTCTTATTGTTTCTCAGTACTAAAATCACATGGTGTGATGTTTTCCCTTTTAGAAGTTATAGTTTCTATGATAGGTTTGAATTTTTAACTTGTAGAGGGAGAAAACATTAATTAATATTAAAATACCTTTATTTTGTGTGGGATACAAATACAGACATTTCACAGACAACTGTAATTGAATTTTATTGAAGGAAGAGTACTGAACTTGTACATAGGGCAACAGCTGGACAAGTTAAACTAAAAAAAAACAATACCACATTTAAAGTACTAGTATCTAAGAGGAAGTTCATTGTACACATATTACATTTTCAATTCAGGAAGATCAGGGCCACCCTTTTTCCCATAGGCAGATTGTAATCTGTGTAAAACATCAGGTATGTTTCCTTAAGGTATTTAAATATGAGGGATATTCAGAATGAAAGAAGATTCAAAATTAACACTAGTTATTTTAATTCCATTCCACTCGCTGTTTGAGAGTTGTATTTCACACTCATGTTTGAATAAGAAACTTCCTTGCTTCATGTTGTTTTTTTCAACAACAACAAAAAAGTCAAATCAAATGTTGGTAAATTATAACATGCTTCCCCATAAATTTTCACCCAAACTTGAGCTTGTATTCCCAAGAAAATTTGTTTTTAAATTGGGTAATATATCCAGTCTGTCAGTTATACTTGGGTTCAGGATAGACAAGAGTGCCAAAGATGTGAGCATTGCCTTTTCACAGAGATTAGGGATGGGGCTAAACAGTGATCAGGACCAGGTGGAAAGGAAAGGCAATGGGAGTTGCAGCTGTTTGTACCTACCCGCCATCATGATATGCCAACAGCTGGAGAACAAATTCGGTATAAATTCCCAGGGGCTACTGTCAGTTAATGTGAGCCTTCCAGGAACACATACCAAATAATAGCCTACTTTCCCAATTCTATTATGGGAAATTTATTCAGAGTCAATCCCTGTGAAATGGGATCAGGAACAGTTTTAGTCAAAACCGTGACGTGAGCGCAATTTGGGTTTCATGCCCTTTAACCTTTATTTCATCTTTCATCCCTTCTCCTTTCTCCTCCTAAGGTGCTGAGTATCTGATACCTTTAAAATATTACCCCAACTATGCTTATTCCTCTTATCCCAACAATACCACTCTGCTGTACCCTTTCCATAAAATACCCTCTGATCAAGGTTTTGAATCTATTGCCTTATTCTCCTCATCCTCTAATGAAAGGTAGCTGGGTATTCCTATTCTTATAGACATAGCCTGTGGGCGGAGAATGTGCCAGTAATCAGAAACTTAATGTGTTATTTCTCACAGGAGTTTTCATATTAAATGTGTGTGTGTGTGTGTGTGTGTGTGTGTGTGTGTGTGTGTGTGTGTTGATGCTGATAGTGGTTACTCAGAGACTTTAGTACAAAGGAATAAAACTTAACTGGTAGCAGTTATTAGTTGTGTGGCCTTCTCAGTACTCTTCACATCCCATCACTTGGTGACTCCCTTCTCTTCCTGCTAAGGCTAAGTCTGAATACTAAATGTTTGCTTCTATTTATTTACTGTCTACCAGAAATACAATTTAGTATAGTTCTTGTTGCTCTGTGGAGCAAAAAAGAAACTTCCAAGACTATCAAAACATTCATTCTTATTTAGAGAGAGAGATGATATGATTCTTCAAAATTCTTCTCTTACTATGCTTAAAGAAAATGTTTTTTTCTTTAGAGCATTGGTCAGAGTATTGAGACCCAGATTTATGGTAATTCTATTGACAAGGGAGTATTGCATAGATGTTTTATTTGCTGTTTCTACAGGCTTATCAAAAATAATTGACTAGCTGTTATTTTCTACATGAGACCAATTACTATTGACCCAGCTTTGCTTATTGTTTTCATTAACGTCTAGTAAAGACTACAAATGTTGTTGAATGTTCTTAGAATTGACCTGAGAAAAGCAGTAGGATAGTTTCTATCTTTTCTGTGATTAGTATAGTCAGAATGTTTAAAAGAAAAGATGACAGCAAGATGGCTATAAATTGTGACTTGGTACCATATAGAGGTGAGAGTTGACTGTTTTACCTTTGTGATATGGTCATTTGGTTGGGCAATAACTACATTTTTATACAACTTTGTGCTTCCATGTAGGAATGATTGTATTTTTGGGGCTAGGAGAAGCCTGGTAAATTATTTTTTTGGCATATGCTGATTAGGCAGGGAGCTAGGTATGACTTATTAAATCAGTGTTCCATTCTCCAAGGATAGAGTGGAAAATAAAACCACTCAATTACTGAGTTGCAAAAACAATTTTCCTTTTCCTAAAATACCAAGACTGTGGCCAATAAAGAGGAAATGCAAACTTATATTCACATGCAAGACTAATTTATGAGTTGGTTTAAGGAGCTGAAAACTATTCTTATATGTATTTGTGCTTTCCTCCTTCAGTTTTTTTAAGAATCTCCAAATATATTTAGTATAATCCATGATGCAATCTCTATATAAACTAGTACAGAATACATTACCAAACTTTAGCTGATCAAACTTTGGGGTTGTTAGTCTTGTAGAAACAAGAACTCAAGGTTGAAACTTTATATAGAAATTGGCCAGATTCTAGCTCTTAGAATCCAAATTTCAGATATCTCTTGATAGGTTTCAACCTTGTGATTTAAATTAAATGATCCCAGTCATAGTTCCTTTGTCTGTTTTTGAGAGTCCAGCATCCCAATGTTCCCTAAGTTAAAGGTGACCAGATTAGATGCAGATTAATCATTTACTGTGATGATATTATCTACAGCTAAGATTTAAGCCTCTGCAATTTTGTGCCTATACAAAGAAAGCCTCCTCCCAGGTGGGTTAAAATGAATATTTCAATCAACTTAAAAAATTACCCTGTGTTCTGGAATATGAAGCTTAAGATGCTCTCAACATTGATTCCATAGTTCCCTCTATAATTAACTTTGTAGTTTACAGCAAATCTATTATCAAACCAATTTGAATTAGAATCCTGGCTCTACCCTTTCCTAGCTAATCAACTCTAGAATAGTCATTTCACCTTTCATAGGCATAGTTTCCACATTTTTTGAATGGGAATAATAATAGAATTCTTGAATGTCATCAGGATTAAATAAGATAATATATTCAAAGCACTTAACATGGAGCTTGGCACATAGTAAGCACTCATTAACTGCTAGCTATTTTCACAATTTTTAACTGTCATGTAGCTTTCCTTTATTTTATTTAAAATTTTTTTGTTAAAGCATAGTTGGCATAAAATAGTATATTAGTTTTAGGAGTAGAACATAGTGATTTGATATTTATATACCTTATGATGTGCTCACCATACTAGGTCCAGTAACCTTCTGTTACCAGGTAAAGTTATTACAATATTATTGAGTCTGTTTCCTATGCTGTATACTAGGTGTTCTTCGATAGATGAATGGATAAAGAAGATGTGATATAGCCCTAGATGGTTTGGCTCAGTGGATAGAGCGTTGGCCTACGGACTGAAGAGTCCCGGGTTCAATTCTGGTTAAGGTCACATTCCCGGGTTGCGGGCTCGATCCCCAGTGTGCAGCATGTGGGAGACAGCTAATCAATGATTCTCTGTCATCATTGATGCTTCTATCTCTCTCCCCCTCTTTCTTCCTCTCTGAAATCAATAAAAATATATTTTAAAAAATATGATACACACACACACACACACACACACACACACACACACACTCTAGAATATTTCTCAGCAATAAAAAAGAATGTAATCTTGCCATTTGTGACAGCATGGATTGGCCTAGAGGATGTTATGCTGAGTGAAATAATTCAGACAGAGAAAGACAAATAGTATATGATTTTACTTATATGTGGAATCTAAAAAGCAAAACAAATTAACATGCAAAACAAAATAAAAACAGACTCATAGAAACAGGACAAACTAATGGTTGTCATAGTAGTTTTTCCGTGTTCTCTGAGTGCCACTTATTTGCTAGCCTCCCTAATTATTAGGCTGTGAATAATTTCAAGAAAGAACTATGTCTGCCTGTTTTCCTTTCGTATTCCCAAAACCTAGCCCAGTGACTGTTACAAAGTAAGCACTCTGAGCCTCAGTTTCCAAATCTGGACAAAGGGGGATAATAATGCCACTTCCCTTCACAGGGTTGTTATGAGGATTTAAACTATTCACTAGGATAATATGTGGATGAAAGCCTCAGTGATTCACACATATACTAGGATTTTACTTTCATTTCTTAATTCACAGGATTGCCAAAGATCCAATTATATAATGCCAGTAGTGTTTTGCAAACTCAAAATCTTGACATAGATGGGCATGATGGGTGAGGAGGGTGACTGTAAATCTCTTGAAATTTTCTCTTTGTCAGAAACCTGAAACATGCACAGATGCATGGTGTCTCTTTCCCAAGCCCCAGTCCTTGTTTACTAAAGCTATCCATCTCCATCTGAAGGAGCCAAAACTTACCCCTTCATTTCCATCCCCACATACATAAACTGGGCCCTTGGTTCCCTGTCAGAGTAAAATTCCTTGACAATAGCTTTCTTTCACGTAGGTGCACACCTGGGCCTCCTGAGGGAATTCCTAGGAAGACACTGAGCCAGGGAATTTCAATCTGGAATTGTTGTACCCTCAGGCCCAATATGCCTTCCTTCAGAAATCCTCTCCAGGAAGGTTGGCCAGGGAGAACAAAAGGCCTATATTGTTGGGAAATATCCTGAGAATGAAGCCTTGAATGGAAGATGGTTAATAAGGTTGGCAAATGCTGAGTGAAAGAAATCCTTAATTTCAGTAATGCATGCTTTTAATCTTCAAGATATATAGTGTATAGGGTTTCCTAGAGTTACTAGACAAAAAGACTTATTTTTCAAGGTATATTGTTCATGGGACAAAATGTTACCTAGAACCTGCTATTAGACATATTTCCTACCCAATGAGACTCATTTTGGTTTTCATCTTCCAAAATGAGATCCCTTTCATTAAGATACTGACTTAAACATTTAGTTTTCTGTCACGCAGGGATGAATCTGGTCCCAGTCCAAAGTACAATGAGAAATGACAGTAGCCCATAGTATAATTAGAACAGTGATGGAGGTGGAGCAGGCAAATACAGGAGAGGGCAGCAATTAGTCAGAAATTAACCTGTCCTTGGACTAATGCTAGAGTAGGGATGGAGGTGGGGGAAGGAGCAAGAGAGGAAGAGAGCATATGCTACCAGGGTCCCAGAGTGTGGTAGATGCCAGGCTGAAGAAGTGCAAGTGGGAGCTGAAATCCAGCCAGGGTACTACTTGCCAACCAATGCTTTCTAATTGGTCCACCCAGAAAGGGCATCTTTTGCAATTCATCCATCCTTTTTCCATCTGGATACCCCATAGGGGACCCTTTTTAGCACCAGAGGGGAGCCTTTTCCTACTTTGCACAAAGGTATACTATGTGCTAGCAGTTGCCCTTAAAGTTAATTCCAAGAGATGGCATGAAGGCAAGAGTGTCTATTTGGTATTAGATGAGATGGGTGGAGGCAAAATTAAAGACTGTTGAAAACTTTCTTGGATAATGACAGGAAACCCTTCAGCAGCCTGTTTTCCTGAATTGCCCATTGTTTCACTTATTAACCTCTATACATATGGTCCACTCTCTTTACCCAGATATCCATTCATTTTTATAACAGTCTGATCTCTCATCTACCATACTGTCTCAGAATACAGTCTGGCAGGCTAAATTATCTCCCCAGTTCTGCTAGCCCACTCTTATAACAAGGCTATCTCTCCACCCTCCTTTTTTCCCTTTATCTATAAATAATTTTTAATACAAGAGCTGACAGCTTTATTGTTCAGTAATAATTGCCAAAAGGCTTAGTGGACTGTCCTTGCCAGTAAAATGTTATTTGCTGGCTTGGGTATGGGCTCCTCTGCTGTAGTGAGTCATCCAAATTATGTTGTTATATATCAAGCTCCTGGTTTGTGCCTGTTCTAGTCTACAGGGAAATAATGAAAGGTGTAGGTGGCTAATTTGTATGGTTCTGATTCCTCATTTGTCAGGATGCTTTTGCATCTGTCATTTGGACCTTCTAAGTCTGTTCCTTTCATCTTAAAGATGAGGAATCAGGCCCAGAAAGGGGACATTACCTACCCAATACCACACTGTGGGTTGGTGGGAAGGCAAAAACAGAACCCAGGTCCCCTGACTCTGAGTCCAGGACTCTTGAACTCATAGCTTTTGAAGCTGAACTCATCAGTGAAAAGGAAGATTGCATTCATATTTGAATGTTTTCTAACATAACATTTATATAAATAGCTATACCTAGCAGGAACCAAAGAATGATAATTTAAATACACACACACACACACACACACACACACACACACACACACACACATATAGATAGATATAGATCTGTATCCATTCCTCAATTGACTGATATTTAGGTTACTTTCATATCATATCTTTTTGAATTAATATTTTTGTTATCTTTGGATAAATACCCAGAAATGTAATAGCTGGATTATATGGTAGTTCTATTCTTAATTTTTTGCAGAACCTCCACACTGTTTTCCATAGTAGCTGTACCAATTTACATTCCCAGCAGGGACTCTGTCAGAAAGAGCACAATTCAACTAACGACACAAACAGCACAATTCAGCTAACGACACAAACAGCACGGCCAAAGGGGGACTCTGACATGCACGAGAACCTGCTGAAAACAACTCTGTCTCGGAGGGCAGTCCCTGAACAGTGGCTCATATACAGTAAATGAGGTCTATCCTTACAGTTGGTCTGTTCATGAGTATAGTTAACACTCATGAACAGGCCAACAGCATTCAAGACTAAACTAAAATAAGAAGGGGAACATAGCCCACACAAGAAACATTTCTGGAACACCTAGCTCAGGTGATCAAAAAGATTTACCATGGAGACTTACAAGGCATCTATATCAGAAAGCTCTCATAGCAATATTGGTAGTCATTGTAGATCTACCTAATACACAGAGTCAAATACAAAAAGGCAGACAAAATGAGGAGATAAAAATATACCCAAAATGAAAGAACAAGAAAAATCACCCCAAAATGGATGAAATGAAATAGAAGCAACCAAGATACCAGATGCAGAGTTTAAAACAATGATTATAACGATGCTCAAGGACTTTAGGGAAAGAATGGATGACATCAGTGAGAACTTAAACAAAGGGATAATAAGCAATAAAAAAGACATTTATTAAACAATCAGAAATGAAGAATACACTATCTGAAATGAAGAGTACACTAGAAGGAATCAACAGCAGGTTAGATGAAGCAGAGGATTGGATCAGCAATTTAGAGGACAAAATAACATCATCCACAAGCAGAGCAATAAAAAGAAAAGAACATTTTAAAAAATGATAGAAGTCTAAGGGACCATTGGAACAACATTAAGTGTAACAACATCTGCATCATAGGGGGTACCAGAAGGAGAAGAGAGTGAGCAAGGGATTGAGAAAATTTGAAGTAATAATGGCTAAAAGCTTCCCTAACCTAAGGAAAGAATCACACAATTTCAGGAAGCACAGGGAGTCCCAAACAAGATGAATTCAAAGAGGCTCACACCAAGACACATCATAATTTAAACGGCAAAGGTTAAAGACAAAGAGAGAATCTTAAAAGCAGCAAGGGAGAGACAGTTACCTATAAGGGAGCCACCATAAATCTGTCAGCTGGTTTCTCAACAGAACACTTCAGGCCAGAAGGAATTTGCATGAAATATTCAAAGTGATGAAAAGCAAGGAGCTACAACCAAGACTACTCTACTCAGCAAGGTATCATTTAAAATTGAAGGCAAAATAAAGAGAATCTCTGACAAAATAAACACAAAACATACACACACACACAAACACACACACACATGCAAAACAAACAAACAAACAAAAAACAGAAAACCTAAAGGAGTTCATTATCACCAGAACAGTATTACAAGAAATGTGGGTTTATAAAAAAAAATCTTTATTGTTGAAAGTATTACATAGGTCCTCCTTTTTACCCCGTTAACCTTTTCCAGTCTGTTCCTGTCCTTGCCACCCCCGCCCCCAGGCCCTCACTACCCCATTGTCTGTGTCCACAAGTTATGCATATATGCATACAACTTCATTGGTTAATCTCTTTCCACCCTCCTTCCCCTGCCTTCCCTCTAAGAAGAAGAAGAGAGTTAGGAAGAGAGAGGAACATAGGTATAAAGAATAAAGTGGCAATAAATAAGTACCTATCAATAACAACTTTAAATATGAATGGATTAAATGCTCCAATCAAAAAACATAGGGTAGCTGAGTGGAAGAGAAATTGTGATTAATATATATATACTGTCTATAAGAGATCCACCTTAGAACAAAAGATACACACAGACTGAAAGTGAACAGAAGGAGAAAATTATTCCATACAAGTGGAAATGCAAAAAGAACAGGGATAGCAATACTTACATAATAAAAAATAGACTTCAAAACAGAGGCCATAACAAGAGACAAATAAGGACATTACATAATGCTAAAGAGATGGATACAACTAGAGGATATAATCCTTATAAACATATACGCACCCAACATAGGAGTACCTAAATATATAAAGAAAATCTTGGTGGATAGATTTGGGAGTCATCTGCACAGACATGATAGTTCAAGAAATGAGAGTAGATGAAGTTGCTGAGTATAATTTAAACACAAATATTATACAGTAGATAATTAAAATATTCATTATTACTGTATATCTTTTGTCCTTGGTTTCAAAGCATTTCACAAATGCTACCACACTCACCATCACAGTATTCCTTCGAAACATGCAGTAATTATTGATTCCCTACAGTACACATAAGTGACCAGCCGCCAACCATAAATCAGTGGAGATAGAGCCTAAAAGTTTTGCAAAGCTCTGTGGGAGTAGAACTGACTTATTTGAATAATATATAGGTATGCTTAATCATGTTAGTCCTTGCTAATTCATTTGAGAGACCAGTTTTTCTTAATTGAATTTTAATTTTTAGCCCTATAAAATTAGTTCATGTTCACTTTACAAAAATTTTAAAAATATGAAGAACATAACACTCATACTATTATTTTGCTATCCATGGAAAGTTGCTATTAACATTTTAGTATTTATTCTTCCTTTGTTATGTATTGTAATACCTTTTTATTACTAGAAAGCAACTGTATTATTGCAGAAAATTTGGCAAATTCAGAGAAACATTAAAAAGAACAATAAAATTACTTGTAATCACACTACCCAGTAATAATTACTATTAAAATTCTGATATATTTCCTTTTAGTCTTTTTTCCTATATATTCACAAAGGAAAATATGTTGTTTTAGCAAAGTGTGATTATATTTATACAGTTTGATACTTGCTATTTTCACTTAATATTTGATCACGAGTATTTTACCATATCATTACATATTCTTGACAATGTTTTAATGGTTGCATAGAATTTACTTGGGTGGGTGTACCATAATTTGTTATGGATGCACTCTATATTTTATTTACCATTTGCACTAACAGTGTATGAGAGTACCCATTTCACCACACTCTTATTGTCATTGCATTTTATCTTTTTACATCTTTACCAGTTTTCTAAAAGAATCTCATTGTTTTATCTCTTTGATTACTAATGGGGTTGAATTTTTTAAAAAAGCACTTCAGTTTTTACATGTGGCTTTCAATACTTATTGAATGTACAACTTCTAGTCAAAACCACATATACATGTTGAGGACTCATGGCTCCAGTTGTGACAGAACAAAATTGCCTTGCTAATATGTTTTATATAGCACTGGGCCCAGTGCCATCGCCACTAAATAAATCATAAGCTCCCTGACAACCGGGCCCATATCTTAATCATTTCTACATCTCCCATAGCCCCCAGCCTATAACTGACACAGAGAAAGCCTTAATAAATGCTTGTTAAATGGATATGGAGGTGGAGCTTTTGTGAGGGTCTATGTTAAGTTACTAAAATAGATTTTGAAGTCTTGTGAAAAAGAGAATCTCTGGCGTTAAAATTTAAAACCACTGCTCAAAACTCAAACTATTATCTTCTTTTACAAGGAACAATGAAGAAAACTGATCCTTTGATACATGTGAACTTCTTTTTTGCCGAAAGGAGCCCTTTTGCAACCATGATATCAAATCCATAAACACAGCACCATCTTGATAGAGTTAAAAGCAAAGCTACTATAAATGACCACTGCCTGCAAGGAAAAATGAATGGAGAAGAAATTGGGGTGTGGGAGAAGAAATATAGAATCTGGAGTTATTTTTCCTTCACTATCTTCCTTGGTAAAAAAGTTATAGAACATCAAATCCTCAAGGACTAGTGGAGATTGTGAAGCCTATCCCTTCATTTCTCTGATAAGAAAAATGGGGCCCAAAGAGGTAAACGGACTTGGCCAAGGTAATACAGCTAGGAGTAGAATGAGTGTCTTTTTCTATGAGATAATCCTTAATTACTATCCTACTCCCATCCTCAGCCCCCACATTAGTCCAGTCCAGTTATTTGTGCTTTCCCATTCTTCTTGCCAGCTATGAACTTTATACATCTCTCTCTCTTTTTTAATGAGGTATAATTGACATACAGCATTATATTAGTTTCGGGCACACACAAAAAATGATTCAATATTTGCATATATTGCAAAATGATCATCACAATAAGTCTAGTTATACCTGTCATCATACATGTTACAGTTTTTTTCTTATGGTAAGAACTTTTAAGATATAATCTCTTAGTAGTTTTGAAATATGCAATACAGTATTATTAACTACTAGAGGCCTGGTGCACAAAATTCGTGCACGGAGGGGGGTTGTCCCTCAGCCCAGCCTGTACCCTCTCCAATCTGGGACCCCTCAAGGGATGTCCAACTGCCCGTTTAGGCCCGATCCCACCAGGATCGGGCCTAAACGGGCAGTCGGACATCCCTCTCACAATCCAGGACTGCTGGCTCCCAACTGCTTGCCTACCTGCCTTCCTGATTGCCCCTAACCTGCTTCTGCCTGCCAGCCTGATCACCCCCTAATCACTCTGCTGCCAGCCTGTTTGCCCCCAACTTCCCTCCTCTGCCGGCCTGGTCACCCCTAACTGCCCTCTCCTGCAGGGTTGATCACCTCCAACTGCCCTCCCTTGCAGGCCTGGTCCTTCTCAACTGCCCTCCCTTGCAGGCCGGGTGCCTCCCAACTGCCCTCTCCTGCTGGCCATCTTGTGGTGGCCATCTTGTGTTCACATGGGGGCAGGATCTTTGACCACATGGGGGCAGCTATATTGTGTGTTGCAGTGATGATCAATCTGCATATTACTCTTTTATTAGATAGGATAGAGGGGTGGGGGCCAGCTGGTTTGCCCTGAAGGGTGGGGGCCAGCTGGTTTGCCCTGAAGGGTGTCCCGGATCAGGCGGGGGTTCCCTTGGGGCATGGGGTGGCCTGAGCGAGGGGCCTGTGGTGGTTTGCAGGCGGGCCACGCCCCCTGGCAACGCAAGCGGAGGCCCTGGTATCTGGAATTTATTTTCCTTCTACAATTGAAACTTTGTAGCCTGGAGTGGAGCCAAGCCTGGGGCTCCCTCTGAGGCCAGTAGCCATTTGTGTTGGGGTTATAATTGAAACTTTGCTTCCCCTGTTGCCGGCAGGCAACCCTGGCCTGCTCTCTCAAGCTCCATTCTGCTGCCATTTGTTTGAATTTGTTTACTTTCTATAATTGAAACTTCGTAGCTTGAGTGGAGGCTTAGGCCTGGCAAGGGCAGGCAGAAAGCTTGGCTTCCTCTGTTACCTAGGAAACCTTGCTCTCTGTGGCTGCAGCCATCTTGGTTTGGGTTAGTTTGCATGCTCGCTCTGATTGGATGGTGGGTGTGGCCTGTGGGCGTGGCTTATGGGTGTGTCGGAGGTATGGTCAATTTGCATATTTGTCTATTATTAGATAGGATAGTTGCCATGCAATATATTACATCCCCATGAATTATTTATTTTATAATTGGAAGTTTGTAACTTTTTTACTCTCTTCACCCATTTTGCCCAACCTGCCTCCTACCACTCCCTGCCTCTGGCAGCCACCAATAATCTGTTCTCTGTTTCTGTGAGTTTGGTTATTTTGTGTGTTTTTTTAAATTTTTTTAGATTCCACATATACTAGTAAGTGAGGACATATGGTATTTGTCTTTCACTGTATGGATTATTTCACTCAGCATAATGCCCTCAGATCTATCTAATGTTTTCACAAATGGTAGGATTTCATTCTTTTCTTATGGCTGAATAATATTCCAATGTATGTATATATAAAATATTTTTTATCAATTGATGGATACTTAGGTTGCTTCCATATCTTGGCTATTATAAATAATGTTGCAGTGAACATGGGGGTGCATCTATTTTTCCAAGTTAGTATTTTCCTTTTCCTTGGATAAATTGCCAGGATTGAAATTGGTAGATCATATAGTAGTTATATTTTTAATTTTTTGAGGTAACTTATACTGTTCTCCATAGTGGCTGCACCAATTTACATTCCCACCAAAAGTACACAAAGGTTCCCCCATATCTTTTTTCTTACACTTCTTATACTCTACTACAATTATTTGTTTCTATATTTATCTCCCCCAGTAGGCTCTGAGTTCTTTGTGGACAGAGAATGAGTCCTTATCTTTGTAACCCCAATATCTAGCATTAATGCTCAATGTATGTAGATGCTCAATGTTTTACCACAACTGTGTTATTATTTTTGACATTTAAACCATAAGCATCTGGAAAACTTTCTAGTCCTATAAATTTGCCAGGCATCTAATCACTGCCAGTAATTTCTGCTAATTGCTAAAGTTTTGCCATAAGTAAGGGTGCACTTGGAAAAGAGAAGAATAACTATTGTAGAGAAATGACAATTGGTTGGAGAAGGAGAATATGCAGGAAACAGGAGATTAGGGCTAGCTGAGGAGGCTAGAGGAGGGAGATAAAAGGTACAAGGAGATCTTAAGAGAAATGAACTATTATTGTTAATCATATGCTACTGTGCTATGGTTTTATTTATTTTTTGCGTGTACACATTCTTCACAGTAATTATTAATGTACGTGATCACATCCATTTTGCAGATGAGAGAAATGAGAATTGTTGACTGACTTGTTCTGGGTCACATAGTTATGAAGCGGTAGACCTGGAATCTAAATTCCTGTCTATTTGATTTTAAAATCTCTATTTTCATTGGGTTTTTGAATACTCAGTACTGCTTCTCACTATACAGTAAAAGGTTACTATCATTAAAAGGAATAAAACAGGTGAATACTTTTCTTTTAGGATTTAAAAATTACATGTTGCATTCATTCCATATTAAAGATATGCCATACCTTCTTTTGAGACTTTCCCTAAATTTTCCTGATAATTCTTAGCCCTTTGGAGTTGCTTATTTCTGTAACATTACCTGTGAAGTAGGGTACAGAAAAAGTTATAGGTGCCTATGGTATTAATGTAAGGCAATAGCAGTGTTTCAAAGCGCAGGTGTTATGCATACATTATCATGCCTCATCACCGAAGGGAAAAAACACCAGTCTATGTGTTATTATTGGAAACCTGGCCACTTTGAGCCCATCTCCCACACTCATGCCTCTTTCTTGGCTCTACCTAACTTTCCACCAGTTTCATGGTTTCCATCTCAGCATGCTGCTTATCTCTTGACTGGCAAAGTTCCCATTTTTTAGCCTTTAACAACCAACAAATTAGAAATGATTAGTTACTTGCCAAGAATTTAAAAGTTTAGGATATATTTCATTCCCAAAACAACGAGAAAATTTTTCCTGTATGTTCAAAGAATTCCATTTTAGCTATGTGTTCTCAAAAGCAGAGTTATTATCCATAGTAGCTGATCTCACCTAGTTGGATAAACAATGCTCCAGACTCAATAAATTTTCTAATTATTCCCGTCTTCCTTTCTGAAGGCAGCCTGGCACCAACTTTAAGAGAAGGCAGGAAGACGGGTCTGTCTCACCCCTCCACATCTCAAAAGTCTTATTAAATTACACATTCCATCTGCTCCCAAGAGGAACTCAAACTGAATAAATTATTGGGCCATTTGGTATAATATCTTGACTTGACTGTGCCTTAATGAATTTTATCATCATTCTGCAATAATCTAAAGCTTTCTTAACAAAATTTGAGAAATATAGTTAGATAACTTTATTGTGCGATTTTAGACCTGGAAGGGACATAAATAATCCAGTTTAGTTCATCCCTCTGCTTAGATATCTAAAAATAGTGACAATTTTTCATTTTATTTGAAAAAATAGATCCAGAGACTTAGAAGCATGAAACAGACTGTCAAATCTCAGAGGGAAGTCAGGGGTGGGTGGGTGGGAAGAGATCAACCAAAGAACTTTCATGCATAGCCCATGGACACAGACAGTAGAGTGGTGAAGGCCTGGGGCTGGGGCTGGGACAGGCTGGAAGAGGTCAATGAGGGAAAAATACTTTCAACAATAAAGATTTTTTTTAAAAAAGAAAACATTTCTAAAAATAGATATTTTGTAATCATTCCCTCAGTTATCTGCTTCCATGTTTAAGTGTAAGTCTCTTTCATGGTCAAGAAGTTATCCCTAATGCTTGAATTCTCTTCTAGATATGCTTTTAAGGCCAATTGATATGAGCAATTTAGAAATCTTAGGGAGATGCATGACATTGAAATTTGCTGAAAAGTATTCAGAGTTGTATTGCAGTAGAACAATGAAGAAATGTACCAATCTGCAGGAATGTAAGCAGAAAAGGAAAATGTATAGTTGATTTCATCATGGATTTGCATGCAAATGAGGATGAAGCAACATATGGGAGGAGGAAAACAACAGAAAGGGGAAGTAGAACTTATATTAATTTCATTGGAAAAGAATCAGTAGAGGAGAAAGATTTTAGGGTAATACTGTGAAATAATTGGAAGGGTTAGTCCCACCTCCGAGAGAGTAACAAAATTTCTACTGAGGAAACAAGATTGGTTATACAAAACCTATGCAATTTGTACTATAACTAGTATACTGGGAAGTATGGAAGGGAAGTAGATAGATTAAAATATCTGGTTTACCTGGAGGGCGAGCTAGTGGTGGAATATTTAAAGAGCTAAGTAATGCACTGTTTTGAAGGTACAAGTGAAGAAAAACGTTTTAATACTATGATTGGAATAGTGTGCATTATGGGATTTTATTTAGCAAGGACATTTGTAAGGCCTTGGCCAAATTAAAAATCACTTTTGAGAAGTATCCATTTTGAACAGGTATTCATGTGGAGAACAGCTGAATATAAATGAGAAGTAGAATCTTTGAGGTGTGAATTTTGGAATAGCTCATTTAGACAAATGAAAGTTCGAGTTTAATCCTGCATATTATCTCCATTTCACTACTAATTGGAGATTCTGCCTAAGTAAAGAAGCTGGACAAGGTGAAAACTATTCTCATCCCAAGTACATTCTTGGGACCCTAAGCTGAGGAGTTGCCATTGGTGAGGAAGGATAAACTCACCAAATATGTCTTATACATACTTGAAATTGCATGATCATTGTACTAATCATTAAATGGAACTTGCATGATTCTGAGCCCACAGGCTCAGCTAGCATTTCTTTGTACTTATGTTGGAAGTTTTCCTCTGAGGGTGGCAGCTATTGTATTAATGATTATCGAGTAAAGACCACTTCCATGCTTGGTATGGTGATGTTAGCTATAGATCTCCACCCCGTCCTCTTATAAATTGGGCAGTTGTGATACCTTCTCATTCTTCAGAGTACTTCCCAAGCTTTGAAGGTTATGATAATTGTGTGAAGCTCTGAATCTTCACTCTTCAAACCATTTTATAACTGACTGTGGAAAAGCTAATGAGAATCCTGTGAATTTGCTGGGCTTGAACAGTAAAGTTTCAACTATCTATCTTGAGCTGTAAGGAAGAGTTCAGCTAGCTTTATTTTGAAAAAACAAAACAAAACAAAAAACCCCCCACATAAATCAGACCATAAATATGAGCATATCCAGTGAACATGATTTTAGTATATTAGAGTTTAAAGTTGTAAACTTAGAGCTTAAAGTGAAGGTTATTGATTTCACCCATTATAATATTTTGCACAACAATCCAGACTTGAAATGAGAGAAATTGAGAATTAGGTAAATTCCAGTCAGTGAACTATTTTTTTAAATTTCTTTATTGATTAAGGTATTACATATGTGTCCTTATTCCCCCATTATCCCCCCCAAATTCATTCCCTTACCCCCCTGTTGTCTGTGTCCATTGGTTAGGCTTATATGCATGCATATAAGTCCTTTGGTTGATCTCTCCCCCTTACCCCCACCATCCCCTACCTTTCCTGAGGTTTGACGTTCTGATCGATGTTTCTCTGTCTCTGGGTCTGTTTTTGTTCATCAGTTTATGTTGTTCATTATATTCCATAAATGAGTGAGATCATGTGATATTTATCTTTCTCTGCCTGGCTTATTTCACTTAGTATAATGCTCTCCAGCTCCATCCATGTTGTTGCAAATGGATGAACTATTGATTAGGCAACAGTATCTTTAAACCCAGGAGATGGCTGTAGTTCAACTCATTAAATATCACTACTCAGATAGTTTCTTCAGTCATAGGAATCCTGAGGTGAGTTAGCCATGATCTCTGCCCTCAAGGGACATCTAGCGTGGTGGGAATGGGAAGACACAGCCCGATAATAATCTAAGATGGAATATGTTTAATGTGGTAAGAGAGGTAAACACAGAGCTCTATGAGTTTAGGAGTGGATGAGATTACAGTTGAGTGAGTGAGGGTAGAGAGATCAGGTGAGGAGTGGACCAAAGGATCAGGTGACAGTTAAGTGGGCCCTGACTCCAGCAAGGATTAGGCAGGCCAGGCACAGGAAATGAGCTTTTTCTGTTACCTTTTTAGCATATGGAAAAGATTTGAAAGTGGTTGAGGGAGCTTACAAAAAAAAGATGTTGATGAAATAGAAATGTTTGCCGCTTGAGCTGAATGATGATATTAAATCTTATTAGAAGGTTATGGTGAATTATGGGCATATTATTGTTATATGTTGATAGATCAGGATGGGATGTTAAATACAGTGACTGGAAAAAACACATACCTCCATGGTCTCTATAAAATTTGTATATGAGTTCTTCCTGGCATTGATCAGAAAGTTATCATAACCATATGGAAATTCAGTGAACTGATTTAGTTTGTTGTCCAACCTAGTTTATCTTTGTTAGGTGTGAATACATTTTATTTTAATATATCTTGTTTCCCTTAGTAATCTGTTCAAGTATTTGGCAAGAAGTCTTCTTTATATTTAACCTAATTCTTTTAAATGGTATTTAATCTTGTTCTGTCTTCAATAGAGATGGAGATCAGCCATGTATATAACATTCTGGAAGGCATTAAATCTTTTCCTTTTCCTTATTTTATCTAAGCTCAAATAAGTCAACTATTGTTATTTTACTCTTAAAATGTACTTTCTAAATTTTTGATGATCTTTTTCTCTAACCCTCTATATTCTATATGTCCTTCCATCTTCCCTCCCTCCCACAGATATTTAGAGTGTGTCAGTTATTATACTAAGTGCTGTAACATATCAGCTCTTCTTCCCCCACAACACTGATGTGTACCTTGCTGACTGCATGACCCTTATAGGGACTATATACCATAAAAAAGTTGTGCCTTTGAACCTTACAATTTTAATGACTTTCACGAAAAAAAATTAATCAGTGTCACTGGAAATGAAGAATTTCTTGTCTATTTCCAATTGTTTTCAGTTTCCTCTGGGAATGTGATCAGCATTGATATTCTTTTTTTTATATTTTATTGATTTTTAACAGAGAGGAAGAGAGAGGGATAGAGAGTTAGAAACATCGATGAGAGAGAAACATCTATCAGCTGCCTCCTGCACCCCCCCCCACTGGGGACGTGCCCGCAACCGAGGCACATGCCCCTGACCAGAATCGAACCTGGGACCCTTGAGTCCGCAGGCTGACACTCTATCCACTGAGCCAAATCGGTTTCGGCAGCATTGATATTCTTGCAGTCTATCAGCATGCATGTTTCAATGCTGCTTTTTGTTTGGTATGGCCACTTCCGTTGGCTTATGTGAGGATTGTGTATTTCCTAGTGTATCTTCCACTCCATTACCCTTCTCTATCTGTGAGCTCTATGGGAGGAATATCATAGAATATTTTAGGAAGCAGAGCTAGGATGGATTTTTTTTAAAGGTAACAAATTCTTCTTTCTATTTGTTCCTGATCCCCTTGGCTTCATTCAACATTTCTCTCACCCCCACCCAATATTTTCTTCACTTCTCCCAAAACAAGCACAGAATTTGTAGCCATGAAGTGTCAGTAAACTCTGATTTATATTTGCATTTGAACTAATTGTGAATTCTTGCTTGTTATGAATCTTTCTATAGTAATTATTAGCAGCATCTCTTTCCACCTTTGTTTTTATTAATACTGACTAACCTTTTATAAGAAATACAGAAACTATTTCCATTTCCTTTTTCTATCATTTAATGTATTTAAAATGACACCCCTCTTTCTTCCATCA
This sequence comes from Eptesicus fuscus, assembly GCF_027574615.1. Taxonomy (NCBI): domain Eukaryota; kingdom Metazoa; phylum Chordata; class Mammalia; order Chiroptera; family Vespertilionidae; genus Eptesicus; species Eptesicus fuscus. Next base: position 109,512,446 of record NC_072473.1, read on the forward strand.
TTGAAGTGGCAGCATTGATTTGCTTTGTCAATGTATACTTCCATTTTCAGAAAAAAACAATCACTCATCTCTGCAAGTAGCTGCTTCTTTTGTCTCTTCTGACTGGTATTTTAATACAAATTTCCCTTCTATGAACTTCTTTTGTACATTAGTAGAAGCAGACACCAGAGAAATAAGCTAAAAACCTGGCTGGTAGCTCAGTTGGTTAGAGCATTGTCCTGACATGCCAAGGTTGTGGGTTCAATCCCTGGTCAGGGCACATACGAGAATCAACCAATGAAGACCTACATAAATAAGTGAAAAAATCCCTCTCTCTCTCTCTCTCTTGGGTTCAATCCCTGGTCAGGGCACATACGAGAATCAACCAATGAAGACCTACATAAATAAGTGAAAAAATATCTCTCTCTCTCTCTCTCTCTCTCTCTCTCTCTCCCTCTCCCTCTCTCTCTCTCTCTCTCTCTCTCTCTCTCTCTCTCTCTCTCTCTCTCTCTCCTCTCTCTCTCTCTCTCTCTCTCTCTCTCGTTCTCTCTCTCTCAAATCAATTAAAAAAAATAAAAAAAGAAAGAAGCTCAAAATATTAACCTTGATTCTGACTCCTGTCCAAAAAGTCAGGCATTTGGCGTTGTGCTTTACTCTGTAAGTGGGCAAAGCCTTGAGGATTAACGCCTAATTTGAAAAACAGTTTATTTTTATTTTTGAGAGTGACTGATGAAAAGTGTACTGTTTGTACATATGTGCCTATGCAAACTGTTGTTGTGAAAGATCTCTTTTTTTCAGATTTGAAAGCCCTGAGCTGGAGAAATGTCATGGAAAATAGGCAATGGAAAAGTCTCCTAAAATTGTTTCAATTTAAGCCAACTTTATATAGACAGTTGGAGTTCTGCTTTTAGTGAGTGCGTGCGCAGTGGTACCTGAAATGGAAAGCATATGAAATACACAATTCATATAAGATGTCCTTCCTGGATAATGAAAATTGTGGTAGGGAAATAAATCTTCACGCAAGACTCAGATTTTTAAGAGATTTGTTAAAAGGCATCTATTCCCACTCTGAAGTAAGAAAGGATAAAATATGCCCTTTGGTGAGAGAAATAAAAATACTCCTTACTACAGATGGCAAACTGTGGAGAAATGCCCTGTATGTGGTATCATGTATAATTACTTCATTTCATCTTGAAACATTTTATGGGTTTTGCCTTGCTGGATGTCTGTTGTCTTTATATTATCTCATATGCATACACTCAGTATATATGTATGTATACATACAATTTGATTCTATAAATCCACTTAAATTAGGTACTCTTGGTTTTTCTTTCTATGTGACTGGAGGGAGTCACATACCAGAGATTTCAAAATAAAGAACATTTAGGGTATCTGCCTAACAAAAGTTTGCTATCTATTAGTTCTCATAAGGAGAAGTTTGGGTAATGGATGCTTCAGAATGAGTTCTATGAGCAAAGCTAGTTTAGGAGATGAAGTTTTGTTTGCTAAAATGTCATTGAATCTTATATCAAATCTTAGAATTATTTGTTTGTAACACATAGACACAAAATACAATATAGTATAATAAGGGCTGGTTAAACTAAAAATAAAACATTCTGGTGGCACTTATAGAGGAGAACAATGTAAAGAAAATAAAAGAGGCTATTTTTCAGGGTTTTTGAAAGAAGGCAGTTTTATAGAACTGAGTGAATTCTGCCTTTTCATGTTGAATATTGTTCTGGTTCTCATCTAGACGGGTCATAAGTTCACTGTAATAAATTTATGATGACTGCAAAACCAAACCATCCCTTCAGGTTTTTTGAGAGAAATATGGAAAGAGTAGTAGAGAAGACAAATATGCATTTTTGTTGCCATCTGGTATATAAAGGAAATAGATATTAGAGTATTCGTCATTCACTTTAGAACGGTGCCATTAAAAAGTGAATCTCTGGCAAGAATTCTTCAGTAGCTCCCCAAAGAAAAGTTATGTCTTTGAGGTCCAGTGTATCATTGGAGTGGAAGGAGAATTATTTCCATATGTGTTAGAGTTGGCCTGTATTTTAAGTTATTTAAAAAGAAAGCCGTTAGACCTCATTAATTCAAAATTCTGTTAATTTGTAAACAAGATTTCCTGCGGGGGCTTTTAAACTGCTTAAGAGAGTAAACTTGGAATACTTTAGAAGTAGCTCCTGACATACTGATTTCAAGTAGTTATTTATATGTGAATCAAAAATTTTTTTGCTAGGCAACATTTTGTTCACTCTAAGACTGAATTCTTTTACTCAAAATTATAGCCATTGCAGACTTGTACCTATGTATTTTCCCAATCATCTCAAGAATTTTGGATCAAGATCATAAAAATCTCCTTTCTTCCAGTTGTAAATTAGGGAGTGTTATCTAGGGACTCAAAATCAAAACACTTGGATGGAGGATTGGATAAAGGAAAAAAAATGTGTTTTTTCCAGAAATATTTTATTTGTAACATAGAAAAGATAATTTACAAACATTTCTCTAAAACCATGAGGGTGAAAGGTCCTGGAAGTTTGCAGTCAGCAGGCAATGGTAAATGAAAGTTAACTGTATGGCATCCTTCAGTACTCATTTACCAAATATCATTAATATTATTTTTATTTAATGTACTGTTTTTACTGTTTTATTTTTATGAACATTCACAAATATTTATGAATTTTTCTATACTATCTAAACTGAATATGGTAGAAGCATGTGGTCTAAAATAGGACCAAATATTTTTAAATTAGAACTGTTCCTTATATGCTGCTACTTTTGTAAGTCAGTCATATCTTTCTTCCTTTTCTAACCGCAATCTCCTGAACTCTAGAGAGTGTGACATTTAACTAATGATATAATTCTGAGGGAGCCCAAGGTCCTAGTTCCTAGGTCCAAAGTCACTGCTTGGACCCACTTTGTTATCAGACTTGGAATTTCTTTTCCTGAGTATCTGAGAAGTGGGTGTTCCCTTTCTAGTTCTATGTTATTATTCTTGTCAAAGGCTGAATTTTTCCTTATCTTCTCTCATCGTTGAAGAAAGAAAAGCTTTCATAGGAACCCTTACAGTCTGTCCTCAGCCAGGCATGTTATTTAGGTCAGCAGGACTCCACTAGTTTGTAGCTTTGCATTCTCCATACGTTATTTTGGACTTTTGTCCTTTTTCTTGGTTTTCAGCTCTCTATAGACCTGATTTCCCCTTTCAACTGATCTGATCTATTATTAAGTCTCACTTGTGTCTCTCCTGACCATCACCTTATCTATTCCAAGTTAGCATACGTATACAAGCAGAGTCATTTGGAAGGTTGACTCTAAACTTGGAAGGTTGGATCCTAGCCTCACCAAGGTGGGATGTGAGAGGAGTACAAAAAAACACTTTGTATTTCTGCTCCTTCCTTTGTTTTCTACAACCTTCTTTCCTTCTGAGCCAGGACCTTCAGGGTTTGTCCCTGGATTAGTCTTTTTTTTTTCTACAATTTCTTTCAGCTGCAGACCACTAATTACTTACTTTTTATCTATAGTGACTATACTTTCTGAATTGAACATAGTGGAATCATGCAGTCTAAAATGGAACCAAATATTTAAAAAATAAAACTGTTCCCTATATGCTGATACTTTTGTAAGTCAACCATATCTTTCTTCCACCTTCCATAAGCATGAGGGTGAGGGGAAGCAGGAAGAATGAGAGGGTTTTGTGAAACAAAGCTTACCCTCTTTGAATGTGCAGAATAAGTTCTGATTTTTTTCATTTTTCGAAGCAAAATGGATTTACCAAATAAAGTTTTACAAATGGCTGTGTTTAGTCTCCCATCAATCTAGAGCTCCTGTACAAACATCCCTGGGTTTGTATAGTTAATATGGAGAACAAGTACAGTTGACCTCATCATGGAGGGCCAGTCATGTTTTTAAGATGTCATGGTTAGCTTGTCTTGCTTCACAAGTTTTATTTTGTCATTCAGAAAACATCTGGATTATTCATTTAGCTTTCTTATGATGATTGTCTTCTGTGAGATCTATTATTTGGCTCTTCCCTAAAGGATGTATAAACCAAGGAATAATTCTTGGCAACAGCCATGTAGTTCACGTGTTAAAATATTAAATATAAAGAACAGGAAAAAAGTGTAATGAAAAGTACCGAAAATGACGGTGTAGAGAAGATACTTTTGATTCTGAGAAATGCATAGATCCCACAAAAGCTTTCAGGTGTTTTTTTTTTTTTTTATTGTCATCTAGATTCAGGGCAGGGAACCATTTGTATAGTTATCAATTTCTGCATAACAAATAATCTCCAAACATACTTGCTTAAAACAGCAATGATAATTTATTATCTCTCATGGTTTCTGTGAATCAAGAATTGGTTGTGGTTGGGTGTCTCTAATGGGATTGCAGTCAGATGTTGGCTGGGGTTACATCCATCTGCAGGCTTGAGGTTATAGGATATATTTCCAGGTATCTCACTCAAATGGCTGGCAAATTGGTGTAGGTGGGGAGTCTCAGTTCCTCTCTACATGTGCTTCTTCATAGGTCAACTTGAATGTTCTCATAACATGGCAGCAAGCTTTTCATAGAACAAATGATCCAAGAGACCAAAGTAGAAACTACAATGCCTTTTTTGGTGTGAACTTGGAAGTCACTCATCATCACTTCTTTTGTATTCTATTGGTCATGCAGGGCCAGACCTGATTGATTATGGAAGGGGACTGTACAATAGCATGGATGCTAAAAGGTGCACATCATTGGGGGCCACCTTGGATGAGGAAAAACCTGAGTATTAAAAATAGGAATAATATTAACAGAACTAGCAGTTACTACTTTTCTGTCTTATTAATTTCTGTATAGAAACTCCTTATTTAGTTTCTGGACTGGCATTCTTTCCTGATTGTCTTCTTTCCTATTTGTGTCTATTTTGTCTATTCGTCTCTATCATGGATCCATTTCTTTAGTTTACCCTTTCAACATGTTTCCTCAGAGGCTTATCTTTGCTTCTCTATTCTCACTGTACACTCTTTACCTGGGTGATCTCACCAGTGCCTACTGCGGAGGACTCAAGTTCATGTCTTCAGCCTAAACTTTTGTCATTATAGGTACCTATCTCCAAAGGCATTGCAAACTGAACATGTTCAAAACATGACTACCTTCCTATCTAAGCTTGCCATTCCTCTACCCTCTTTCTGGATGAATGACCTGCCTTATTACTGATCTGTGAACTCCCTGAGAGTAGTGCTGCTTCTTATGTTTTTAACCCCTATGTCAAGCCTGACATGCAGTAGACATTGGGATGTTTCTTGAATAAATATGTGCATTATAAAATCTGTTTGTAGGCATCTTTATGCTTTTAAGAGTAGTAGAATGCCAAGCTGGCAAAAGAAAAATACTATAAAACTTTTATAAAGAAACTTTATTTTATTTTTAAAAATATATTTTATTGATTTTTTTACAGAGAGGAAGGGAGAGGGATAGAGAGTTAGAAACATCAATGAGAGAGAAACATCGATCAGCTGCCTCCTGCACACTCCCTATTGGGTACGTGCCCACAACCAAGGTACATGCCCTTGACCGGAATCGAACCTGGGACCTTTCAGTCCGCAGGCCGATGCTCTATCCACTGAGCCAAACCGGTTAGGGCTATGAAGGAACTTTAAAGCATAAGCAATGCATTATTGGGTAAAATGGGAAATATATATGTATAATATTTATGGGTTGTTTTGAGCACTTATTTATGAACCTCTCAGAAGAGGTATCTGAGAGTCATTGTCAACTATGCTTTGAGGTCTAATGTCCAATTCTGCCAAAAGAGGCCCACAATTGCAGGCCTCATCAGGATAAGAACAAAGTTCTGCCTTTAAAAATATTTATTTATTAAGTATTTCACAATGTGGCCCTTTGCAACCACTTTTTGCTCCAACCCCACAGACCTCCAACTTTCTCCTTTGACCTACCTACTGTCCATATAACACACTGGTTCTGGGAAGCTTAAGTCAAAACCTTTGTCAAAAAAAGAAAAAGAGTGGCAATGCTGATGATAATAGTTAACATTTCCAATTGTTTTATAATATTCCAGGAATGTGCTAAGTGGTCTATCTGTATTATCTCATTTAGCCCTCACAATTCAATGGGAAAGATACTACTATCCTTAACCCCATTTTAGAGATTAGGAAACAGGCTCCTAAATCACACAGTGAATGAGAGATGAATTTAGATTGAGATTGAAACCTATCTGACTCAAGACATCTCTGTGGCCCCTTCCCCATTCCCCAGCCTCACCTTAATGGTTATGAAATGCATACTTTTGCCTAGAATCATTGAGTTAGAAGGAGCTCTATAAGTCATATAATGTTGCCTATAAATCTGCATATACTGGATACAAGACACTATTGCTTCTATTAATATTTTGATGTTTTCTCTAATTTGAAACTCTAACATTATGGACAAATAATGACTGAAGCAGCTAAGTGACTTACCAAAAGTCATTTGGTAAGATTGTGACAGAGATGGGACTAGAATCTAGGTCTCCTAAAATCTAGTTCATTTTTTCTTCTGCTTTAGTGTTTGGAGGTATGCGTTGGACCCACATTTCTAATCATCATCAACCAGCAGATACACATGACTGCTTTGTGTTATGAGATATCTCAAATGATAAATATTTTTTAAATTGGGGAACAAAGGACCAGTATTAGTAACTAGCTTCTTGGGAATTACCCCAAAAGCATTGATGACTCATTTGCCTTCACCCAAGTGCCCTCTTGATTTCTTTAACTTAATTAAAATAAGTTTATTGTCCCAGAATTCCCAGACCCTCCTAATAAAGGTTGGCTCCTGGGTCTCCCCATAAGGCAGTGGTCGGCAAACCACGACTTGTGAGCCACATGCGGCTCTTTGGCCCCTTGAGTGTGGCTCTTCCACAAAATACCACGTGCGGGTGCGCACGTACAGTGCAATTGAAACTTCGTGGCCCATGCGCAGAAGTCGGTTTTCGGCCTGGGCGAGTCTATTTTTAAGAAGTGGTTCTAACGCCAAGCCACACTCAAGAGGCCAAAGAGCCGCATGTGGCTTGCGAGCCATGGTTTGCTGACCACTGCCATAAGGTATTAAATAATACAGCTTCTTCCCACAAGGGGGAGCCAAAAATACTTTGGGGGCTAGGAAATGAAAATACTAGAATAACTGGTTCTGAAAATCCTGCTTCCTGTCTTGTTTGTTTTCCCAGTAAGGCCCTTCCACCACAATGTCCAGAAATAAAAAGCAGATGGTGCTGATGCTAATGATGGTGTGTTTATATATGGACATGGGATGGGAGACTTTCATTTGAAAGAAACTCAACTCAGAGACAAAGCCATTCTGAGCAACCAATCAGCACTATGTTCTCCGTACCTGTTCCTCCTGCTGTAACTTTGTTCTGCAGAACTGCTCTTTTGCCATTCCATATGGGAATCAGATCAGCTGCCTGCTAAAGTCAGCTCCCTTAGCAGTGAGTCAATAATCTTGCCCCAACAGTTAATTGGAGCTGCTTCTGCCACCTCCCACAAAGGGAGTTAAAGAGACCTGGTAAAAAGCCTTCTATTGATTTCTTTGCAGAAGGTGGATGGATGTGGGGGAGTGGACTCCACAGGATTATGCCCTTTAGCACTGCTTTAACTTTAATAAAACTTGTATTGCAGTTAGGTCAGGAGCAAGAATAGTTGCTCTGGCTTTGACAGATAGAGCAGTCTCCTGAATCCACATTTGAAGAATAAATTTGGCCAACAACCAGGAATATGCATAGGGGGTAGGGGAATGAAAGCTTTTTCTGTATGTAAAAATTGCTTAAACCATTGTTTTCATTGATACCCTACAAATCTCTTTTTGATCAGAAATATTTAAGAAATTTATGTGTGATAATAACTTTCAAATATAATATTTCCAAATGTCAAGTTAATGTGATTAGGGAGCAAAGAGACTGAAAGACTCAGTATGAGTTTGACATAACATCTGCTTCCACGAGTACTTTGGGGATCCTTTGAGGCAAAGACAATGGGGAACCTTGACATATTTGCCAGACACGGAGGTGAAGATGGGAATATTCCTCCCATGTCCCTTCATTTTTAAAAATGGAGATGAGGATTTCTGAGTATAACCTATTATTTCAGGAAAAAATAAATTATGAGTCATTTTAGTTACATAGACAAAAAATATTCACAAGTGAAAATGGGGTTATTTTTTAGGATGCAGAGAAACAGGCTATTACAATGATATATTATGAATAATGTAAATCCCTAGCTAAGATGTAATTACTGAATTTTTAATAGTAAAGCAATAACCTTGTAATTCTAAACTCCATTCAGCTTTCTGTAGGCATTTATGAATTAATGTTTGTTTTTTGAAGTTGAAATAACATCTTTCCCAGTTAGTTTCTGGAACACAGCCACTGCTGAATAAGGAGTTCCAGTGGTACATTATATTTTTTGTTATAATTGCACTATAAGAATACATTGACATATTGTATGACTTACAGTGAGTGGGAGATAAAAATGAAAAAAAAGCTAGAATACCCCAAAATGAATTAGTTATTCTTAATATTTTATTTTTTAGACAGTGAATTGGAAATAATATCAAAAAAAGTCTTGCTGGCATTTAGTCTGAGAGTCCAACCAAGACTCTCTCAGGTACATAACTGACTGGTTACTAGACTTTTTGATTATTCCAAGGAGGTCCTTCATAAAGGAGTTTAGTTTCCGTCAAAATGTTGCATTAAGTCTAAATCTGTTCTTTTATCACTATGGACCAAAAACAGGCACTGATGAAGTTTTCTGACCCTGTGATCCTAGTTTCAACTAAAGCAATTAATAATAGTTAGTTGCTTTATAATGTTTGCATTATAATCATTGTTATGTGACAATGATTATTTTGAGTCACAAGAAATTCTTTAACCTTTAGGTTGTAGGTTCATTACTTTCTCCCTAATTCCTTCCATGGATTTTGTGGGGGTATAGTCAGGGAGTATAAAATTTTAAGAACTGTGAAAGGTCTGAGCTTTTTCCCTGACTTGCAAGTCCGCAAGTTAGCCTGAGACAGTTTGATGGGTGCTGGCATAGCAGTAGTAGTAGCAGTAGTTAGGGTGTCAGCATTTTTGCCCTGCCCCTCTGAGCCCCAGTACCCATAAGATGATGTGAAGATGGCCAGGTGATATCTGTACTCTTAGTGGGTTGCATTACAGGAGAATAACCCTGAGCTTAGGGAGCTCAAATCTTTTATAATGGGCAATAAGCACAACAGCCTTTTGCTCCAGAAAGACACATCTTTGTTATAGTGTAAACTAGTCATCTCTATCTTCCAAGCCTATAAGCAAATCTGCTATTTCCTTCAGAGTGAGACACTATCTCTCCCCTCCAAGGTTGTTTGCTATAGAAATATCCTTGAAAAGATATTTCAGCACAAAGACACTTAGTGCAGCTGTTCACAATATGTGCAGAAACACAAGAGATCCATGGAGAATTGTCTCCCAACATAGACTCAGGCCAAGATGGCCTTTGAAGAACTGTTGGCTTGGCCCATTCTTTTTATTTTTATTTTAAATTTCTTTATTGATTAAAGTATCACATATTTGTCCTCATCCCCCCATTCCCATCCCACACCCCTCCCCACACATGTCCCCACCCCCCTGTTGTCCTTAACCGCTGGTTAGGCTCATATGCTTGCACACAAGTCCTTTGGTTGATCTCTCCCCTTTACCCCCACCTTCCCCTACCCTCCCTCTGAGGCCCGACAGTCTGATCCATGCCTACTTGTTTCTGGGTCTGTTCTTGTTCATCAGTCTATGTTGTTCATTATTTCCCCTAGATGAGTGAGATCGTGTGCTATTAGAAATACACTTATAAGAACCGAAAATGAGACAAGCAATAATGGTTATGGTGAGAGGCAAATGAATCAGTCTGTAGTGAGTTTCTTTCTGGGCCAACAGTTCTTTTGAGACCCAATTTCAATGTCCAACAGTTCCTTATGTGTACATGTCAGCACTGACATTACAGTTCTGGATGGTGGACAAATGGTGGTAATGCAGGTCCGACTCTCTCTGGTTTGGTCCTGGGCAACCTGCAGTGATGCACAGCTGCTAACTGCTAGTATGGCAAGGCGATGTAAGCGTCTTCCATCGCTGGACTGCTTCTCTTCTGTCTTCATGGCTGGAGTAGTCCTGTCGATTCCTCTCTGTTGCTGGAATCCACATGGTCTTGGAGTTGTTTTCTGAAAATATACAAACATATTCTCGACCAAAAGTTAATGAAGGAATATTTTCTATAAATTTGACTTGGGATCCTATTTCATTTTTTGCCCAAATGATTTTCCTCTGGCTTGTTTTGACACCTTGTGTGTTTTTCATGGGTGTCTTGCTTTTAGCCTTACAATTAATTTTCTAAAGTATTAATTTTCTAGATGTAATTTACTTACAGGATATTTTTCCTTACATGATATTCTTCTACTATCCCCTCCTTTTTTGATTTAAATGTTAGGAGGCTTTTGAAAATTATATAATGTAGTCTTGATGGCTTTTAAATTTTAATTTTTTGCACTATAATATTACTGTTTTAGGTTCATTACATGGTGCACAATTTTATCATGAGATGAAATACCAATAAAAATTTCAATTAACACTTTAGGAACACCTTTTTGTCTAGTACAATTAATTTTTCTTGAATATTCGCTTGTTTCAACTAGCCAATTTAAATTTGCCTGAAAACTTGACTACTATTTTACTGTCAAATTTATTACTCTAACAACAATCTTATTTTACCCTGTAAATATTAGTGGAAGGGATTATTTGCCTTCTTGAGTAGGTCCTGAGCATCCCTGGTGGTAGGCTGGATTTAGATATCGTAAACCCACTTCCCCACACCATGGGTACAAGACAACTCAAACAATTCTTGTTGGAGTGAGAGGGCAGCTGCTGTCGGCCAAGTCTCTGTCGGTCACCTGGGTCCTGATCTGAGATGGGCATGGGAAGCATGAAGCAGCCATGGGGGCAGGAGACCTCCCTCAGAAGGGGCTTGGGTTCAGGCACCTGCAATGTTGGGGGGGTGAGGGTCTGTGCCCCACCTCTGTTGATCCCCAAATTCTCTTCTGATGGCCCCTCTGTGACTGTGCCTGTCTTAGGTTGTTCCTTCCTTGAGGAATCTTACCCGTCTCTGGCTAACCAGCCATCCTCCGGCTGGCCCATTCTTAAGAGTTGCTGCTGATAGGACAAATTACCACAGTGATCACCTTCATTATTATTTCTGTTTTATCTCCCCAAAACAAAAAGTCATACTCCATATCTGACTTCATATCTTGCCAGGAGAGTAGGGAGGATGTCTTGGTCATCATAATTTGGCTTATGATCAGATATGGGGAGCCAGTGGGTCCACAAATTTCTGTGCTTCTTTGATTTACCACTGTCCCCTCACTTGAAAACAATAATAACAAAGTGACCTGACTTAGTCTTTAATGTAGCTGCAGTTCAGGTGCTCAAAGCTTTTAAAGGGAAAGAACATTTTATAGGAAGGAAAGAGATGATCATTGGGAGCTCAGTCCAATTCCCAGCTCCTGAAGAAAATCAGTCTCCCAACATAGTCTTTAACAAGCCTCTGGAACAAGGGGTCAGGAGGCCAGCCAAAAGATCTCTGTTTATCTGCCATATTTTATTATTTAGGTAAAATGTTATTTTTAAATAAGTAAGTTGTACAATCTGAAACTAACAAAAATGTATTGAATTATAGAGCTGTATCAGTCACTGAGGTCCAAAAATGATTCTGTGTCTTTAAAAATTATTTTGCCTTAAAATATTTTAATTTGTTTCTCTTGTCTAATTCTAGGACTTCCAATCTGAGAGAGGCTGCATTGCCAGATTATATTTCATAGATTTTTAAAGTTGGGAAGAATCTTCAAGTCTTATTTCTCAGCCTGTCTCAGAGAGGTAGCTAAGGCATCAGAGCTTCGGTCTGGGCAAAGCCCTCGATCTATTCTAGGTCATGCCATTGAATAACTATGACACTTTGTGGATATCATGTATTTTCTCATAGCCAAAGTGTATTCAATCTAAAGAGAAACAGGACAGATAAACTTATAGTGTTCTACCAGCTCCAACATGCCTCCAGTGAGTCTCTTATTTCTGAAATATGTGAATATTTAACCTTTTAAAAAGGATTATTATTTTTAAAAGACAGAAATAATACATGTTTATTTTAAAACAAAGAGTATATAGATCAATAAAGAATTATTTTAACCAAGAAAGGATGAAATACTACCATTTGCAACAATATGGATGGACCTTGACAATATTATGGTAAGCAAGATAAATCAATCAGAAAAAGCTAAGAATCATAGAATTTCACCCATATGTGAGATATAATAAAATCCTAATATGCAAATCGACCAAACAGTAGAATGACTGGTCGCTTTGAACTGACCACCAGGGGGCAAATGCTCAATGTTGGAGCTGCCCCCTGGTGGTCAGTGCACTCCCACAGAGGGAGCATTGCTGGGGCAGAAGCCAGGCTTATGGCTGGCGAGTGCAGCGATGGTGGAGGAAGCCTCCGCAGCAGTACTAAGGAGCAGCGAGCCGAGTGGTAGGGAGCAGCAAGCAGGGGGGTAGTAAGGATCGAGGGGTCCTGGACTGCAAGAGAGCATAGGCTGGGCTAAGGGACCCCCACCCCACCCCCAGTGCACGAATTTCGTGTACCGGGCCTCTAGTGTGAGATATAAAACTGAAACTCATAGACAGACACAACAGTATGGTGGTTACCAGAGGGAATGGATGGGGGGAAAAGTAAAGGCTAAAGGGGCCCACATATATGGTGACAGAAGATGATTTGACTTTGGGTGGTGGGCACACGATGCAATATACACTAGGTCCTTGGGTTACGTCGGAGATCTGTTCCTACATGCAACGTAACGCGATTTCCACCATAAGTCGGAACCCACCCACATAAGCACCTACGTCACTCACATGGAGCACATACACAGCAGTAATGAAGTGAAACAGTAAAAAAATATTAAAAGAAATATAACAATTCTTGACCTTTACTAGTGGTAAATAAATAATAAAAAAAACATAAAGCATATATGTACATACGTCAAACTGACAGAACTTTTTTTTATACATAAATAGGAGATTGCAACTTAACCATGAAACGACATACGTTGAGTCTGACGTAACCTGAGGACTGCCTGTACAAATCATGCATCATAGAAATGTACACTTGAAACCTAAATGATCTTATGAACCAATGTCACTCCAATAAATTAAAATTTAAAAATTAACCCTATTAATCAATTTTAGTGCACATTTTTAGTCTTTCATTTCTATGGGTGTTTGTGTGTTAAAATTGAGATCATATTGTTCTGTAATTTGCCTTTTTTACTTAAGATAGCATGAACATCTTGCCATAGTAGTTGGATATTCTCCTGAAGGCAATGGAGAGGTATTGAAAAGTTTTAAGTAGGTTTCACTATAAGTCATCTCTCTACAGATCAGAGGGAGAGAACAGAGAAAAACACTTTCATACAATTGTTGGTTTGGATCCTGAAGGCATTGAAGGGCCATTGAAGGGTTTTCAGTAGGTGTCACTATAACTCATCTCTGTACAGATCAGAGGAAGAGAACAGAGAAAAAACACTTTCATACAAATTTGAATTTGATCTATTCCTTTCTTTATTTCTTTCTGCTCAGAAAAAGAACAGCTCATTGTTTTCTTTTTTAAAGTTATGAGTTATAAAACATAAAAAAGTTGCAAGTTATAGATTATTTTAGAAGTTTAGTCATCTTGAGATGCTACATTATTAATACTTGCATGTGTATATTTATATGTCATTAATAAAAACTAGAATGACACATTTCAAGATATTAATCACATCGAGACTTTTTAATTACACCACAATAAAAATTATCAGCTATTAAGATCAAGTATCACTGCCTCTACATCAGGTATTGACAATCATTGAGACAATTTTAGTAGCATGTGGGCCAACTGCTACCAAAAACTTTTGGTGACCAAATTTAAGATTATGTCATTCTATATACCATCAAAAGGATCTGAGGTTGTATACAAAATTAAGCAATAGGACCTCAAAATTTTAAAAAACAAGGAAACCAACTAAAAGAACCAGAAAGTGTGCATGCTATTAGTTATCTGCACAAGCCAATCCAGTAGTCTGTTTCCTAGCAACAAAAAGTAAATAGGAAAATACATTGGCTTGTATAATTTTTATTGTTGCTGTAGAAATATGTGGGTTTTTCTCTTCCCCAGACAAATTTTAGCCTGAAATTTATTATATGGGCCCTTGTGTGAGAGATAATCTATTTTCTATATATAAAAGGCTAATATGCTAAGTGTCTGACCATCCGACTGGTCACTATGACATGCACTGACTACCAGGGGGCAGATGCTTAATGCAGGAGCTGCTGTGACATGCACTGGCCATTTACAGAGAAACGGCACCATGGACCTGGCTCCCACAAAGCAACACTTGGCTTTCCCCAACTGAGACACAGGCCCCGCCACCACCCCAGAGCGACACCCCACTAAATTGCAGCCACCGCTGCCAAGACCCCATGGTACAAAATGCGGCTCATAGCCCAGCCAAGCCCAGAAATAGTGCCTGTAAGTACCAGTAATGACATCACATAACAGCGCCCAGCTTCCTCTCCTTAGCGACGACTAGCCTCCTTGCAGTTTCTTCAGCCCAGGAACACAACTTGCTTTATAGCCAGGTGCAAACATTTCACACTTTAACCAAATATCTGTGAAGTGTTTTCCTGTGCCTCATCTCATTTGATCCTCACAGAAGTACTGGAGTAGGTAGATAGGAGACTCAGTGGAATCCTGTTTTCTTTTCATTAGCCAGAAAACTGAGATTCAGAAAGTTTAGAAACTTGACCCAACTGAAAAGAAGTAAGAAATGGTGGAACTTGAAAATGACTTAAAGTTTTCTCACTGCTCAGAATATAGTCAAACACTGCTGCAGTTAAATATTTTGCTCTTTGTTCTCCCTGTGTGATCTACAATAATAATCTGCTTCGTGTTGATATGTACTACCGTGTTGCTGACAATTACCTGAAAGAGAAGTTGGGGTGCTTCACTGGGCTGGAAAAAGTTTAGCTACATCAGAAAGCAGGTCTAATTAAGCAAGTTTATTCTATACAGTAGAGGCGCAGTGCAAAAAATTTGTGCATGCGGGGGAGGGGGGTTTTCCCTCAGCCCAGCCTGCATGCTCTTGCAATCTGGGACCCCTCGAGGGATCTCCAACTGCCAGTTTAGGCCCGATCCCACAGGAATCCGGGACTGCTGGCTCCTAACCGCTCGCCTGCCTGCCTGCCTGATCGCCCCTAACTGCCTGCCTGCCTGCCTGATCGCCCCTAACTGCTTGCCTGCCTGCCTGATTGCCCCTAACCTCCTCTGCCTGCCTGCTTGATCACCCCCAACCACTCACCTGCCTGCCTGATCACCCCTAACTGCTCGCCTGCCTGCCTGATCACTCCTAACCGCCTTTGCCTGGACCCTTGCCACAGCGGCTTTGTCCGGAAGGATATCTGGAATGACGTCTGAAAGGTTGTTCACCTGTCTGGTCTAATTAGCATATTACACTTTTATTATTATAGATATAAAAGGCTAAGTTGACTTGCACATGCATGATACATATAAAGTTCTCACTGGCCCCAATCGCACCCCTGTGTTTCGAACTGTCATTGTCCATCGTGAATTTGGTTGACACTTCTATTATAGAGAAAGGGCAAATAGCAATATTAAAATATTTCTTCTAATTAATTTCCTTTCAATGTGCATGAATCCGTGCACCGGGCCACTAATAGTTTATAATAGACATCTTCAACTACATTTCTGCAAATGACCAACAACTATTTTGAAATAGATAATTCTGATATCAACCTTTTACATAAAGGTGATAGTTTAATATTAAATTGTAATTCAGTTTAGACATTTCTTCGGAGACTGAGATTATATAGTCCAGGTACTTGGTTTTCTGGTGATTTAATTCACTACAAAAACAGAATTGAGAAATATAAGTGATTGTCCAGCTACCATGCTCAGTCAATTCTTCTCAAGGATCAGATGCTTCAAGTGAACCATTGACTAATTGACGAGAGCATGCATAGAAAATCACATTGGAAATCTAAGTAAGATAATTCTAGGGTCCAGGATCTAGGTTGATTCATATATTTTGAGTAGATGCTCAATAAAGTTTTATTGAATGAATAACTTATTAGGTCCATAGCATAAATAGATTCTTTTCCCCCTCTTAGTATTCTCTCTCTACTAAAAACCACATTTCCTTGTATACTGCTTGACTTTTTTCTTTATTTATGACAATGATGTTTTCTTCCTTTTCTCTTTACCAGTTTAACCCCTTTGTGGCCCACAACTGCCACATTTCTGGACAATGGTTGCAATGGAATGCAACTACAGTTGCATTTCAAAAATGACTCCTGCTATGATTGCAAAAATAGGAAAGAACCAGCAGTGAAGGACTGGTTAAATTACGAAATAGCAATATGGTGAATCCTATGCAGGTAATAAAAATATATCATTAAAGAAGTATTAAGGAAATGAATAAATATTCATTATATATTATTTAGTGGGAAATGTGTTTGTGACTATACATGCATTTATCTCAGTAGATGGAGAGATGGAGACATATCTATATATAGAAAGAGGGAGAGACAGACACAAACACATAGCATGCAGCTTTGGGTTGTGGAATTACAGGCAATTTTAAAATATGTTTTGCTTTTCTGTATTTTTTAAGTATTCTACAGTAAACATAGATTATTTGTGTTTCAACAAAAGACACAAAATATATAGAATACAAAGCCCTTCAGTATGTGTTTACTACACTACATCTTCTTTTAGCTTCACAATCTCCCATCCTCATATGCCCTGTAAACTCTAGTCACACCACTCCACTTGTATTTCCCCCAAATGCTCTGGGATCTCCCAAACCAGATTGTGAGCTCCTGGAGGCAGGTGGTGGCTGGATCTTAGCCATATCTGTATCTCCTGCCTTTAGTGCAGTGCCCAGCACTAAACAGGTGCTCAGTGCCTGTTTGTTGAATGAAGAGCCAATGTATCATGCTCTTCTTCCAATTTTAATTAGACCCTCCCTCCTCCTTCCTGGCCCCTGATATACTTCTGCCCTCACGTTTTCAAATCACTGGCAGAGTAATGTATTTGAAATATAAACAGGCAGTTTGATTCTCAAATGTTGGACCTTACAGTGTACAGCTGGCTGTGGTGTTGTGAATGTGGATTTGGGGAGAGTCACTAAATATATCAAGGGCTGGTTAATGACAAACCTCATATATGTTCTTGTATATTGCTTAACCTTTAATCAGGCTCATTTCCCTGTCTGCTTCATGAAATCATCACTTCATTTTAGGACTTATTTTGAACATGTAAAAGCAGAACAACAATTCAAAGGCATCTTACCTATAAAAACACGAAGGGTCCATTTTTCTCCTGAAATGACATATCTGGCTTTGTTTTCCCTTAAAAGTAAAATCAGACTTTGCAGAGACAGTGCAAATTAAACAGCATCACCCAATTAATTTTTCTGGTCAGCTTATTTCTAAAACAATAATTAAGTATGAATTGTCCCCAGTAACATTTATTTTCATTCTTTTCCTTATGCCTGTGCTCAGCACTTTGGCACATGTGTGTTTTCATTTACTATTCTGAATGTAGTCAAATTTAGTGTGGTAGGAACAAACCAAGACAGCATAAATTAATAATCTTTTTTAGTACCATTGTCCTGAATGCCTTTATAAATAAATTTTATTTATAAATAAACAAGCAAAGTTAAAAATGCCTCCTTCTCCAGCTACCCTAAGAAACTCAAACTTCCTTTGGCAATTTTCTGAATGATAAAGGTTCATTTTTGCCTGCACTTAAGTAGCAAGTATCATATGGATTTCTGCAAGAAGAACAAAAAAATCATGGCAATAAAAGAACCACCTGTGTAAATCAGTACAGTATGTGAGAAAGTGAAGTGTAAATTATGTCAGGTAGATCTTTCACTTTCTGTCTTCTCCTGACTTATTGGGTGCATGAATTTATCTTTCTAAATCATAGGGACTTTCTTCAGAAAAATATCCTATCTAATAAAGATGGAATATGTTAATTGACCATCATGCCCTCACAAAGATGGCGGTGCCCACAGCCAATAAGGAGGGAATATGCTAATTGACTGTCATGCCCTGAAAGATGGCGGTGCCCACAGCCACAAAATGGCAGCGCCCAGTCCCCTCACCCCCGCCAAGGAGGCAGGCACATGGCATGGCCAGTCCCATCTCCAGGTGGGTCTGGCCACTCTGAGTGCTGTTTCCAGAGTCCCCCAGTCCCCTCAGCCCCCCAGCCACCCAGGGCCGGCCCGAGGCACAGGCAAGCCTCGGATGCTGGCTGCCCAGCCGCCCAGGGCTGTCTGAGGCTCAGGTAACCAGGGCCAGCCGAGGCTTGCGCTGCTGGAAGTGGCAGCAGCAGAGGTGTGATGGGGGCATCGCCTTCCTCTAATCTCCAGGCACCTGGACTGTGAGAGGGGGCAGGCGCGGTTAAGGGAACCCCCCTCCAGCACATGAATTTTCATGCACTGGGCCTCGAGTCAGTTAGTAAGTACCTCTGACTGGTTTAATAATGAGAGAGTGTCTTCTAAAGAGCTCATAGCATATAGAACAGGGCATGGTAAAGCTACGTGTTTAACAGCAGAAATTCTGGACTTAGACTGAAACTTGGCTTTAATTCTGACCTCACTACTTCCTAGCTCTGTCAATGCATATCACTTTCCTTGGATGTGAAATGGGGGAAATTCGAGTACATACCTCATAGGATTATTGTGAAAATTAAATGCGTTAATATTTGTAAATCACTTAGAAAATGCCTCTACTTAGTGCTATGTATATACTAGAGGCCTAGTGCATGAAATTCGTGCACTGGGGGGGAGTGTGTGTTCCTCAGCCCAGCCTGCACCCTCTCCAATCTGGGACCCCTCGAAGAATGTCTGACTGCCTGTTTAGGCCGAATCCCACCAGGCCTAATCCTAAACAGGCAGTTGGACATCCCTCTCACAATCCAGGACTGCTGTCTCCTAACTGCTCGCCTTCCTGCCTGCCTGATTGCCCCTAACCGCTTCTGCTTGCCACCCTGATAACCCCCTAACCACTCCCCTGCCAACCTGATCAATGCCTAACTGCTCCCCTGCCGGCCCGATTGCCCCTAACTGCCCTCCCCTGCCAGCCTGGTCGTCCCTAACTGACCTCCCCTGCAGGTCTGGTCCCCTGCAACTGTCCTCCCCTGCAGGACTGGTTGCCCCTAACTGTCCTCCCCTGCTGGCCTGGTCACCCCCAACTGCCCTCCCCTGCCGGCCATCTTGTGGTGGCCATCTTGTGTCCACATGGGGGTGTCCATCTTGTGTGTTGGAGTGATGGTCAATTTGCATACTACCTCTTTATTATATAGGATATGCTCTTATTTTTAAATCTCTAGATTGTGAAATGATGATATTACTGGTATAATCAGGTTAACTTTTATAAATTTGTATACAGTAAACTTGTCTCTTTTGGTATACAGCTTTTTTATTATTAACACATGCATAAATTCATGTGACCACCACTGAAATGAGGATACCAAATAGACACATTACTCAAAAATCTCCTTTATGATACTCCTTTATAGCATCCCAGCCCTAATTCCTGGCAGTGCTGATATATTCTCTAGCACTATAGTTTTGCTTTTTCAGAATGTCACATAAATGAGATTGCACAGTTTTGCAAACTTTGAGGCTGACTTCACTCTCTCAGCATAGTGCCTTTGAGATTCATTAAAGTTGTTGCTTGTGTGCTCCTTTATATTACTGAGTAGTATTTCATGTGTTGGATGTACTACAGTTTGTTCTTCAATACTCAATTTGAAGGTATTTGGGTTGCCTCCAGTTTGGAGAAGTTAAAATAAGGATGTTATACACAACTAAGTTTTGTGTTAACATAAGTTCCATAAGGTTTCATTTCTCTGGGATAAATGCCTAGAGGCAGGATTTCTGGGTTATATGAGAAGTGTATGTTTAACTTTATCACAATCTGCCAAATGGTTTCCAGAGTGGCTGTACCATTTTTCATTTCACTAGTAAAGGATGAGAATTGCTGTAACTTCAGATTCTTGTCAGCACTTGGTATTACCAGCAATATTTATTTTAGCCATTTAAAAAGATATACAATAGTACTTCAACAATGGCTTTAATTTGCATTCCCCCAATGGTAATGTTGTTGAGAACTTTAGTGAAGTGTCTATTCAAGACTTTTGCTCATTCTTAAATTTGATTTTTTTGTTTTTTATACTATTGAATACTTTAATACAACTTGTTATTTTAAAATAGTTTAAGAATCACAAGAAATTGCAAAAATAGTACAAAAAATTCTCATGTACCATTCACCCAGATTCCCATGATGATAATATTTTACATAACTAAAGTATATTGTCAAAATAGGAACTTGACATTGGCACAATACTATTAACTCAGGTATATATTTAATTAAGATTTTATTAATTTTACATGTACTTTCTTCATGTATTGTTCTATGAAATTTTATTACATGTGTAGATTTGAATTCACCATGAAAATCAGGACACAGAACTGTTCTGTCACCACAAATTTCCTTGTGTTACCCTTTCTAATCACAATCTTCCCTCAACTCTAACCCATAGTAACCACTGATGTGTTTTCTATTGCTATAATTTTGTGACTTTGGGAACATCTATGAATGGAATCATACAGTAACCTTTTGAGATTATCTTTTTTCTCTCAGCATATATATTACATGAGAGCTCTTAATATATTGAGAATACAATTCATTTGTGGAATATGTGATTTTCAAATATTTTCTTCCAGTCTGTAGCTTGTCTTTTTGTTCTCTTTAAAAGCGTCTTTTTCACAGAAAAAGTTTAAACTGTGATGAATTACTCCAAATTATCATATTTTTTTCCTGTAATAGATTGTGCTTTTGGTATCTTTTGGTGTCATGTAAAAGAACTCTTTTATTAACCTCAAGTAAAAAAATTTCTTCTGTGTTTCCTTCCAAAAGTTTACGGTTTTATAATTTACATTTAGATATATAATCAATTTTGAGTTTATTAGGTCTGGTTAGTTTATAGTGTTGTTCATGTCTTCTGTTTCTTGCTGATAAACTTCTGTATAAGGTATGATTTTAGAGAGAGGGTCATTATTATTCTATAAATATGCCTAATTATTCCAATACCATAATTTAAAAGACAGTTTTTGCTCCATTGAATTGCCTTTGAGCCTTTGTCAAAACTCAATTAGTTGTATGTGTGTGGATCTATTTCTGGACTTTCAGTTTTTCATAGATCTATACCAATACACTGTCTACTTCCTAAAGTACTGGAGCTTTATGGTAAGACTTAAAATTAAGTGCTGTGATTCCTCCAATTTTACTTTTTAAAAAATAGTTTTGGTTATTTTGGGTCTTTTGGACTTCCATAGTAATTTTAGGATCAACTTGTCTGTGTACAAAGAAAATCTTTCAGGGGTTTTGGTTGGAATCCTATTAAATCTGTAGATCAATTTGAGGGTGATTGACATCTTTACTATGTTGAGTCTTCATGCATTTTGAAGCTCTCTTTATAGGTACAAGCACATTTAAGACTCATATTCTTTCTTGGTGAATTGATACTTTTATCATTATGTAACATCACTCTTTATCCTTGATAATTTATTTTGCTCAGTATTCTACCTTTTCTGATTTTCATATAGCCACTCCAGTTTTCTTTACTATTTGCATAGTATATATATTTTTTTTTTGCATAGTATATTTTCTATCCTTTTACTTTTAATTTTCTCATACTTTTGGATTTCAAAAATTTCCTTCTGTTCTTGACTTCTAATTTCATTTCATTATGGTCAAAATATCCTTTGTATCATTTTGTTATTTTAAATGTATTTAAAATTATTTTATGGCCTAACTTTTAGATGAGATCGGGCGTGTTCAGGGTGGTATGGCCATAGACTTATGGCCTAACTTTTAAGCTATCCTAGAGAATGTTCCATGGCCACTTGGAACATTTTGGAAAAAAAATCACAAGGGAATTAAAATGGCACAGTAGAAAATATCTATTTAAAACAAAAGAAGGCAGATATGGAGGAATAGTAGGAAAAGATATAACATAAGAATATACATTCTTCTGAGAAGAATGTATATTCTTTTGTTTTGGAAGGAGCATTCCATAAATGTTTGTTAGATCTAGTTGGTTTATAGTGCTGTTCATGTCTTCTGTTTCTTGCTGATATTCTGTCTAGTTGGGCTATACATTATTATTGAAAGTGTAGTATTAAAGTCTTCAACTACTATTGTTGGATTGTTTATTTGTTTAATTCTGTCAATTTTTGCTTCATGAATTTTGGGGCTCTGTTATTAAATTCAGATATGGTTATAATTGTTATATCTTCTTGATTGACTAACATTTTAACATTATCTGATGTCCTTTGTCTCTAGTAACAATTTTTTGACTAATATTAGTATAGCCACTCGACTTCTCTTTTTGTTACTGTTTTCATGTTATATCTATATCTTTTACCATCCTTTTACTTTGAATCTAAAGTGTGTCTCTTGGAGACAAAATTTACTTCGATTATGTTTTTATATATATTCTGTCAATCTCTGCCTTTTAACTGTACAGTTTAATAAATTATCACTCAATGGCCGAAACCAGTTTGGCTCAGTGGATAGAGCGTCGGTCTGCGGACTGAAAGGTCCCAGGTTCGATTCCGGTCAAGGGCATGTACATTGGTTGTGGGCACATCCCCAGTGGGGGGTGTGCAGGAGGCAGCTGGTCGATGTTTCTCTCTCATCGATGTTTCTAGCTCTCTATCCCTCTCCCTTCCTCTCTGTGGAAAATCAATAAAATATATTTTTAAAAAAATTCTCACTCAATGTAATTACTGATAAGGTAGGATTTACATTTGCCATTTTACTAATTGTTTTTATATGTTATATCTTTTCCTACTATTCCTCCATATCTGCCTTCTTTTGTTTTAAATAGATATTTTCTACTGTGCCATTTTAATTCCCTTGTGATTTTTTTTTGCTATATCCTACCTAATAATAGGGTAATATGCAAATAACCATCACTCCGCTACGCCCATGATTGGGCAGCGGGAGGCATGGGGGCGGGACTCGGGGTGGCCTGTCCGGTCATTGAGAGGCACAGGGCGCAGGACTCACGAGTCCCGCCCCCTGCGACACCGCCGATCAGGCTGTTGAGAGGCATGGGGTGCGGGACTCTGCGGCTGATCCGGTCATTGAGAGGCACCTCTCAACAGCCAGATCGGCGGTGGCGCGGGGGGCAGGACTGGTGAGTCCCGCGCCCTGCGCCTCTCAATGACTGGATCTGCCGCCGATCTGGCTGTTGAGAGGCGCCGAGCGATCCGGTCATTGAGAGGCGCGGGGGGCGGGACTCGCGAGTCCCCCCCCCCCCACGCCTCTCAAAGACCAGATCAGTGGCTGCTGAGGGGGGCTGCCGTGGATACCCGGCTCCCCTGCCATTGAAAGCGGGGAGACGGAGTGGACACCCGGCTGCCCTGCCATCTAAAGTGGGGAGGGGTGTCCGCTCCAGCTCCAAGGCCAAAAAGCGGGGAGCCGCTGTACTTGCCAGAGTCCATTAAGCAGGCCAAGGAGCTGGACCTTGCGGGGCTGGGCCTACAACCCCTCTTCAGCTTGAGCTTTGAGGAGGAGGAGCTGCAGCAGCTGAGGCTGGTGGGACAGCATCAAGCAGTACCGCTCACAGGTGACCATCTTTGAGATCAACGCCTCCAGCCAGGCCTGAGCAGCCAGGTGATGTGGGCCAAGCGGCAGAAGGACTGCAAGGCCATCGCCAGCTTCCGGCAGGGCCGGCAGGAGCGGCAGGAGGGCCTGGCTGGTCCAGCCCCGAGCTGCCAGTGTGGCAGGCGGAGCAGCCTGGGGAAGAGGAGGAGGAGGAGGAGGAGGTGGCGGGAGAGAGCATGGAGGATGTCTCATAGAGGTTGTGGGCCGAAAACGGCAACAGCCAGGACCTGAACGGGGAGCCAAGAGGTGGAAGGAGGAGGCCCGGCAGCTGGACCAGGATTTCTATGTCCCCTATCAGCTCAAAGATTTCGACAGTGAATGGGTCCTAAGCGTTGGTGGGGACCAGAGGTGCCTTTGAGCAGCAGGTGGCTGGTGCTGTCCTGGACCTGATGGGGGGGCGAGGCCCAGAACCTGACCAGGGGCCGGCAGCAGCTCAAGTGGGACTGGAAGAAGAAGCGGTTTGTGGGACAGTCAGGACAAGAGGACAAGAAGAAGATCAAGACAGAAAGTGGTGGCTACATCAGCAGCTCCTACAAGCGGGACCTCTACCAGATGTGGAAGCAGAAACAGAAAATTGCCATATGCTCAACATCTGAGCCCCAGTGGGCTGCCAGCCGTCGGCCCTGTTGGCAGCGCTATTTTGGCCTGATCTGGTTGGGGCATGTGCAGGAGGCAACCAATTGATATGTCTTTCTCACATCCATGTTTCTCTCTCTGTCTCTCTCCTTCCCTTCTACTCTAAAAATCAATGAAAAATGTCCTTAGGTGAGTATTAACAAAAAAACCAACAGTGCATACATACACACATATACAAAAATACATGAATATTGGAGGGTTGGGGAGCAGGGCCCCATAAGTGCACAAATTTTGTGCACCAGGCCTCTAGTATATATATATATATATATATATTTAGTTATTTTTTAGTGCTTGTAGTTGCGATTACTATTACCTTCTTAATTTATTACAATCTATTTCAGATTAATACCAACTTTAATATGTACAATCCTCAGTATGTTTCTCTTCTTTATGCTGCTGTTGTCACAATTATATATTTATACATTGTATTTCCATAAACACAGATTTATAGTTTTTGCTTTATGTAATTGCCTTTTAGATAGGGTAGGAGAAGAAAGAATTATAAACAAAAATGCATTTATACTCTATTTTACAGTTATCATTAATGGTGTATTTTATTTCTTCATGTGGATTACAGTTACTGTCTAGTGTCCTTTCATTTTAGCCTGAAGAATTTCCCTTAGCATTTCTTGCTGTACATATCTGCTAGTGACAAATTCTCTTTGATTTTGTTTATCTGGGAATATGGTTAATTTCTCCTTCATTTAAATAACTTACATACCATAAAATTAACTATTTTAAAGTGAACAATTCAGGACAAATAGTACATCACCATGTTTACAACCACCATCTCTATCAACTTCAAAAACATTTTCATCACCCCAAAACCCTGTAGCCATTAAGCATTTGCTCCCCTATTTCTCCTTTATTTAAAGGGTAGTTTTTTTATATAAAATTCTTGATTGACAGTTTTTTCTTTCAGCATTTGTATTTATGCTAATTTACTTCCTTCTAGCCTACACTGTTTTTGATGAGAAATCAGCTGCTAATCTTATTGATGATTCCTGTACACGTGTAAATTCTTTCCTGTGCTATCCAGGTTCTCTCTTTGTCTTTTAAAGCTTGATTATGATGTGTCTAGGTGTAGATCTCTTTGAGCTTATCCTATTTAAGTTTTGTTAAACTCCTTGAATGTATAGATTTATGTTTTACATCAATTTTAGGAAAAAATTTAGGCCATTATTTCTTCAACTAGTCTTTCTGCTCCTTCATCTCTCCCCTTTTCTTCTGTGACACCAAGTATGTGTATATTGTTATACTTGTTGTCCCATAGGTCTCTGAGGCTCTGTTCCTTTTTCTTTCTTTGTTTTTTTGTTTCCCAACTGAATAGTCTCAATTGATGTATCTTCAGGGCCACAGATTATTTCTTCTGTCTGCTCAAATCTGCTATTGAGGACCTCTAGTGAATTTTAAATTTTATTTATTTTACCCTTTTACTTCAGAATTTCTATTTAGTTATTTTTTTAAATAATGTCTTTGTCTTTAATAGTATAATGGTATAACATCATTATTGTGCTTTTTTTTAGTTCTTTAGACAGAATTTTCTTTACTTCTTTGATTATATTTAAAATAGCTGATTCAGAGCCTTTGTCCATTAAGTCCAATGTTTGTGTTTCCACAGGAAGTTTCTATTGATGATTTTTTTTCCACTTGTGTATGGGCCACACTTTTTTGTTTCTTTGAATTTCTTGTGATGTTTTTTGTTTGTTTGTTAAAAACTGTACATTTTAAATAATAAAATGTGGTAGCTCTGGAATTCACATTCTCCCCACTGTTTGTGGTTGTTTCTACTTGTTTAATTATGTCTGTTTGTTTAGTGAGTTTTCTTAATTAATTCTGCTAAAGGCTGTATTCTTTGCTGTGTGTGGTCACTGACATCTCTATTTGGTTAGCTTATTGATCAGCTAATGACTGGACAGAATTTCTTAAATGCCTGGAACCAACAGATTTTCTAGTCTTTGCTATGGCTCTATATGTGTGCTGGGGCATGCCTTCAACACTCAGCCAGGCAGTTGACAACTCTGCCTAAGCCATCATTTCTTGCCTGAGCGTAAAGGTCAAATGTAAGTAAGATCTTAATGCTTTCTCAGGTATTTCTTGAGCATGAAAACAGCCCTAGACTTATACATAACTATCTATATTTCCAGGACTATATCTAATATTTTCAAGGCCTCTATGGATATGTCTTTCTAGTAAGTTTTTCATTTAGTCTATTTTTTTTGCTGCAGCTGTTATCTATAACATCAGGTAGTCACAAAGATAAAACACTTTTTAGTAATTTTCTTTGATACCCACCCCACCAGGAAAAATACTTTTCATACAGAACACACTCCACATCAGGTCAAAACAGAGAGCCTTATAATTTGAGTCTTACTGAGAAATTCCAGACAGGTTAAATCATAACAATTTTGGGGGGTGGGAATGGGGCTTTGAAAGGTCCCAAGTTCCATTCTGCTCGTTGAAGAATACATGTTATTTTTCAAGGCTACTTCAGAGTGGGAGAGCAGTAGATAGATCTAGGGCAAATTAAATGCCACATAGTTCACTGTTCTCATCAAGGTTCAGTCCCTTTTAAAAATTAAATGCTCCTTGGGTTGCTGAAAGCCTTTGGTTAATTCTCAAAATTCTGATTCTCGCATTTTTATTAACTTTTTAAAAAAAACTTTCTTTTATGGAGGAGCAAATTTTCAGAAATTCTTACCCTGCCAGTTTTGCTATCATCACTCTCTTTTTCTTATTTTAAATGTACCTATACAGTCATATCTGAAATGAATATCTTGTAGACAGCATATAGATTATAATCTTTCTTTTAATTGGGTTTTTAGACCATTTATATTTAATGCCATTGTTGATATGTTTGGATTAAAATCTAACATTTTATTTTTTTCTGTTTTTTCCCCTTCTGTATCTCATATTTTTCTCCTTTACAGTTTCCTTCAGGTTATTTGAACATTTGTATTATTCCATTTTAGCTTATTTATTTATTTTAATATATATCTTATAGATTTTTTTAGTGATTGCTCTAGAGATTACAATATGCATACTTTACTTTTTACGCCTTCTTACAATCATGTATTTCCATTTTAATCTGAATGCAGAAATCTTCCATCATTTAGAACCCTTATTGTTCCCCTTTTATATTGTAGTTGTCTTATCCAAATACAATGATAATGCCATAGGTATTGTTATGCTATTTTCTTTTAACTGCAAAGCATATTTTTAAAAATTCAAGAGTAGAATGGTCTATATTATCTATATATTTACTTTTTCTGTTTCTCTTAGTTCATTCCTAAT
Source organism: Eptesicus fuscus (assembly GCF_027574615.1). NCBI lineage: Eukaryota > Metazoa > Chordata > Mammalia > Chiroptera > Vespertilionidae > Eptesicus > Eptesicus fuscus. Next base: position 109,540,209 of record NC_072473.1, read on the forward strand.
TTTCCAATCTTCCTTCTGGTATTATTTTCCTTTTGTATAAACAACTTCTTTTAGAGAACTTCAATGGCTATGAATTTTTTTTTCCATCACCTGAGAATGTTTTTATTTCCTCTTCATATATGCATGATATTTTTACTGGTTACAGAATTCTGGATTGATAGTTCTTTTTTTTTCCATCACTTTAAAAATGTGCTACTTCTTTCTTGCCTCAATTTTTTCTTATGAGAAACCCACAGTCATTCAAATTGTTATTCCCCTGTAAGCAATATATTTCTCTAGCCACTTTCAAGGTTTTTCTTTTTCATTGATTATTATGTGACTGGGTATGGATTTTGTTGAGTTTGCCCACTTCTTAGTTTGCTGAGCTTCTTGAATCTGTCCATTTGCCAAATTTGGGGGAATTTAAGCTTTTATTTCTTTAAATATGTTTTTATGCACCATACTCTTTCTCCTGTTTTGTGGACTCTGATGATACAAATATTAGACATTTTGTTGTTATTTGTCAGATCTCTAAGGCTCTGTTCACTTTCTTTTTAAAAATCTTTTTCCTGTCTGTTATTCAGATTGGAAAATTTATATTGCTTTATCTTTAAGTTTACTGAATCCTCCTCTGTCCATATCCATTCTGCCATTGAATTCATCTAGTGAGTTTTATTGGGGTTATTGTATTGTTTATACCTAAAATTTGGTTTGGTCTTCATTTATAACTTCTATTTCTTTGCAGAAACATCCTACCTTTACATTTCTTTCAAGAGGGTTTACTCTAATTGGTTGGAGGATTTTCATAATAGCTGATTTAACATCTTTGTTCAATAACTCTATTATCTGTGTCATCTCAGAGTTGGAAACTATTGATTATCTATGCTTATGTGAGTTGCATTTTGTTTTGTTTTTTAGTTCTTTGTATGCCAAGAAATTTTGGATTATATCCTGGACATGTTGTATATTTTATATTCTTAGACTCTAGATCTTGTTTATATCCCATGGTAATTAGGTTAATTTTATCTTCTGAATATGTTTGAATGTTTGGTATGTAATACTCATGCATGCCCTTTAGGAAGGCAAAAATGCATAGTATCTGCAGTTAGTTGTTTACTGGGTTAAGTGATGCCAATTCAAAGTTGAAGCTTAAATCATACCAAAGCAATCTATTTCAACAAGATGATTTGAGTATCAGTGAAAACTTAAATATGATAATATTTATTTTAATGAGGGTCAAACACAAAATTCCAGGACCCAAAATATTAACTTTTCGTGAAATATTTACTAACAAGCAACAAATGTTCTTGGGCATCTACTATTTGTCTGGCACCATTTTCAGGTCCATGATGGATATAAATATGAATAAAACCAATTTTTTTTGGGGGGGTTGATATTATTAACTTTGTTATGTAGGTGCGGGAGCTGAAACACAGTGTTTTTCAGCCAGTAAGTGATAAAATAAGGCCTTAGCCTCGGGCCTTCTGATTCTAATGTATTTGTGATTCTATACCCCCAATTGCCTCTTTCAATTACATAATCTGAGACTAAAGGAAGGAAATACTTCAAAAGAGAGATAAGGTAACTATCCATTCTACTACAATTTGAACAGAACTAGCTATCCTATCTAATAAAAGAGTAATATGCAAATTGACTGTACTTCTGCTACACCAACAAGCCATGCCCACCAGCCAAACAAGAGTGAGTATGCAAATTAACCCAACCAAGATGGCTGTGGCCACGGAGAGAGCAGGAGGCTTGGGTTTCCCCAGCAATGGAGGAAGCCAAGCTTTCCGCACACCCTGGTCAGCCCAGGCCTCTGCTCAAGTTTCAATTATAGAAGATAAATAAATCCCAATGAAAATGGCGGCAGCCATGGAGCTGGAGAGAGCAGGAGGCTTGAGTTGCCCCCAGCGATGGAGGAAGCCTAGCTTTCCATCTGCCCTGGCCTGCCTTGGCCTCCACTTAAGGCTACAAAGTTTCAATTATAGAAGATAAATAAATCCCAACAAAAATGGCGGCAGCCACGGAGCTGGAGAGAACAGGAGGCTTGAGTTGCACCTGGTGATGGAGGAAGCCAAGTTTCCGCAGCCCTGGCCTGACTTGGCCTCCACTGAAGGCTACAAAGTTTCAATTATAGAAGATAAATAAATCCCAGATCACAGGGCCTCTGCTTGGGTCACCAGGGGGTATGGCTGGCCTGAAAACCACCATAGGCCCCTCACCCAGGCTGCCCCATGCCCCAAGGGAACCCACAGCCTGATCTGGGATACCCTTCAGGGAAAACCAGCTGTCCCCCACCTGTGCACCAGGCCTCTATCCTATCTAATAAAAGAGTAATATGCAAATTGACCATCACTCCAACACACAAGATGGCTGCCCCCATGTAGTCAAAGATGACTGCTCCCATGTGGACACAAGAGGGCCACCACAAGATGGCTAGCAGGGGAGGGCAGTTGGGAGGGACCAGGTCTGCAAGGGAGGGTAGTTGTGGGTGATCAGGCCAGCAAGAGAGGGCAGTTGGGAGGGACCAGGCCTGCAAGGGAGGGCAGTTGGGGGCAATCAAGCCTGCAGGGGAGGGCAGTTAGGGGTGACCAGGCCAGCAGAGGAGGGAAGTTGGGGGTGACTGGGCTTGCAGGGAAGGGCAGTTGTGGGTACCCAGGCCTGCAGGGGAGAGCAGTTGGGGGGGACCAGGCCTGTAGGAGAGGGCAGTTAGGGGTGACCAGGCCTGCAGGGGAGGGCTGTTAGAGGTGACCAGGCCTGCAGGGGAGGGCTTTTAAGGGCAAACAGGCTGGCAGGAGAGCAGTTAGGCATCAATCAGGCTGGCAGGGGAGTGGTTAGGGGGTGATCAGGCTGGCAGGCAGAAGAGGTTAGGGGCAATCAGGAAGGCAGGCAGGCAGGCAGGCAAGCAGTTGGGAGCCAGCAGTTCTGGATTGTGAAAGGGATGTCTGACTGCCCATTTAGGCCTGATCCATCCCTCAAGGGGTCCCACATTGGAGAGGGTTTAGGCTGAGCTGAGGGACACACCCCTCCCCATGCAAGAATTTTGTGCACCGGTCTCTAGTATGTTAATATTACTTAATGACAGATACAATTGACTACATAGAGATTATGACACTGTTGCTCTTCACTTATTTGGGCCACTTAAGAACATTCCAGGAATATACAGAAATTCAGAATATGAATACAGTCATATGCCACTTAATGATGGAGATATGTTCTGAGAAATGCATTATTAGTTTATTTCATCATTGTGCAAAAATCATAGAGTGTACTTACACAAACCTAGATGCTTATAGCCTACTATTCTATTTGTATGTGTTATACTTTTATACAACTGGCAGTGCAGTAGGTTTGTTATACCAGCATCACCACAAACATATCAATAATGCATTGTGCTATGATTTATGACAGCTACGATGTCACTAGGAAACAAGATCCTTAGCTTCATTATAATCTTATGGGACTGCCATTGTACATGTTGTCCATCATTGACGGGATATGTTATGTGGAGCATGGCTGTAATTGGCTATAACCTTTACCAAAAATATTTTTTCCTGCTTATGAAGTCACAAAGTTTATTAGTTAATGGAGTACACATCTTGCTAGCTGGTGATAATTAGTATACATTATATTTCTTTTTTTAATTTCTTTATTGATTAAGGTATTACATATGTGTCCTTATCCCCCGTTACTCCCCCCCCCATATTTCCAAAATAGGCTATTTTAAGGTTACCATTGGTGTTAGAAAAATGATTCTCTAGAAAATATTTCTCTATAGTTGTGTGGCTATGAAGATAATTTTGTATACACTTGGAAACTCTTACCCTTGGGTTTTTAGGCACAATCCTATTTGCAGGACTGGTAAAAAATATATTGAGATCTCACTATGTGCTGGCTATTGGACTAACTTCCTGGAGTACATTTTCCCAGGCATAATTTTGTACACAGTCAGTTTGAGATGCCAGTGCAACAGTGCCTAATTATATTCCTGTACTGTCTCCCACTACCAGCTTTTTTGCTCATTTTTTTGCAGCTGTCTGGTACCTTCAAATGGCCTTGTCAGCCAGATATCATTAACCTCTTTGCTGCTAGCTGAGGAGAGCTGGTATATTCTTTCTGTGAGAGAAAGTATGTGAGAGTATTTGGTTCAAGCTAGGCACCCTAATTAATGATTTCTTGTATGTACTTACCCCATTTGTGCCACCCAAACACATGACCCCACTGCTTTTGATGTCTTCTATCTTATCTCTTTGTTTTCCTGACCTTCTAATAGTGATATCTACTAGGTGGTCTACCTTCCAGGCCCACAACCCATCTGGTGACACTGGTTTTACTGTCACTCAAGTCCTACCATGATATTTTATGGAAAACAAGACATCCTTTTTCTGAGTACTTCACACCAGGTTGAACTGCCTACTTCTGTTATCCACAGCTAAACTGCAGTATCTGATGTCATGATCCATAAATATTGCACCAATTTGCAAGAAAAATGCATTAGCAACACTGCTTGAAAATCAAGTCAAAATGGGCTGTGTAGATATATGTCTTATACTGCCCTTTACATTCTTGTTACAATTTCCTTTTTTTTTTTTTTTTTTTTTGGTCTTTAGAATTGCGACACATTTCTCTTCAGTTAGATATACCATCATGGTGATATTGGTAACAAACATGGCTTGAAGTTAGGTTTCCATGTTTTATTTGTAAGCATTCTCTGAGCAGACATATAAGTTGTCATTGGCTGCTCACATTGTAGATGGGATTATACAGTTCTGTTGTGATTAGCTATGTGGCCCCAACTCGATTTCTCAGTGACCAGAAAGACAGTAAAGAAAATAATCAGGCTTTTATTGTACTGGAAGGACTGCAGCATGATGGGAGCAGTGGTAAGAGTAGATTTTGGAACTATATAAATCATGGTTTGAATCCAGGCTCTACAACTGTGTATGATCTTGAGCAAGTTTACTTAAGCTCACTGAACCTGGTTTTTCATCATTAAGATTGAGACAATAACCTAATAGGATTGGTGTGAAGTTCAAATGGGATATGATTCATATATAGCATACTTGCTACTGTGCCTGCCACTGATGTAAAGAAAGGCTAAATAATTTGCTCAAGATCACACTGCTAGTAAGTTGCAGGGTTCAGTCTGGTAACCCAAGGCAGTTTGATTCCAAGGACTCACTCTTTCTACCCTTAAAAAAAAATGCAGCCGAAACCGGTTTGGCTCAATGGATAGAGCGTCGGTCTGCAGACTGGAAGGTCCCAGGTTCGATTCCGGTCAAGGGCATGTACATTGGTTGCGGGCACATCTCCCGGTGGGGGATGTGCAGGAGGCAGCTGGTCGATGTCTCTCTCTCATCGATGTTTCTGGCTCTCTATCCCTCTCCCTTCCTCTCTGTGAAAAATCAATAAAATATATATAAAAATATGCAAAAAACTAGTAATAGGAAACTTGAACTGTTATTACTTAGAAATATAGAAGCTCAGGACTAGAAGGAATTTAAACATCATCTGTTATACCACTGATCACATATTTGAATTCCCTTCACAAATTATTTTACAAAAGCCCACCCAAGATTTCATCATGCTCCTCTTGAACACCTCTAATTTATTATTTACCTAATCTCTGTTGAGCTTATACCCTGTGGAGAACAAACAAACAAACACAGTTGTCATTTAAGGTGCTTAACCATGTTTGTGTTATTTTGGAGAAGTCAAAGTGGAAGGGAAGTGGTTATCAAGATATGCAAGCAGAACAGATACAAAGCATTCCCAACTGATTTTTATCATAATTTGCCATTATTTGGGTTTGAAGTTGTGGCGCACCAGTTTTAGGGCGAATTGCTTTGATCTGTCCCCAGATCCATTTTTGTTGAAATAAGCAATCTTCCCAGATTCCCACAGGATTGGGCACCCTTTTATTGCCATAGTGGGGATAGATATAACTTTACAACTTTGTTAGAGTTTATGTGGCCTAACCACTCTATTGAGCTTGTTAAGTTGTTAGGGTAATTTTCTTTTTAGCTTCCTGTTACACATAGTATATTCTGAAAGACAACCAGTCTATTTCATTACCTGTGGTTCAATACCAACATCTGAAGAATTCAGTGTGTTTGGGGATGGAGTCCTGGTTTAAATCCTTATCCCTTGGATTATACAGCTGAATCATTGCTCTGAATTCTAGTAGATATACTAACACTGGAGATGCCCAGCCGCTTTCAGACCAAGCTGGGGGGGGGGGGGGCGCGGTGTTCTTTATTCTCAGCTCATTTCTATTCCATATCCTATCTGAGGATGCTACTCATTCTTGTTTGATGTTGCAATTTTAAACCACTTGGAATAATATTCTCCTTTGCTTTAATGTTATACATCCCTGTGCATGTTCTTCAGTAATTGAAAGGGATATTGGACAAATTTGATCTGTCTAGCTTTGACTTATTCTGTCCTTATCTTGGCCTTTGTGTCATTAAGAAAAAAATTGGTATTGATCTTGGACCATACCACTACATTGTGCTGCAATTTTTCTTCCTTACTAGTGGAATATAAATCGATAAAAGGCAGCTGCTTTAGACGAGGGCCAGATATGGTGCTGTCATTTATATATTGTAAATCCAATGATAGCTGATCAAATCAGTGCCTCTCCTGTTCCAAACTTGACATGATTGAATTGTCAATAAAAAAAGATTTTACAGTAAGGGAAGGAGAGCTGACAGAGTAAATGTCTGAAAATCCAATGAAGTCCAATATAAAACGAAACAATGAGCTAGAATATCATTTTAATTTCCATTTGGGAAAAATATTTAGTGAATCACGGGCTGAAACTGGGGATGATAACCAGAGGGGGAAAGCAGGAATAAAAAGCCTGCTAACTTGCATTATAATTTTTTGAGAAATCTGAAATGCAAATTTGCAGATGCAAATTTTTAGAATTATGCATCATAATACTCACTGAGTTGTTTATTTACAGAAATGGTTCAAATACTCTCTATCTCCTCCATGCACATATTTTCCAGTGATAATACCCAGTTGCTGGGGGGAAATAGGCATTTTTTTCCCCAGGAGTCCTGCTGACTTCTAATAAGTGATTCTGGAGCAGATCTGGTAGAACTTAACCCTGCATTCTTAAATTCAATGAGTAGAGCTCCAATTTCACTTAGTAGATGTCTAGAAGTAGCCAAATCTGTTTCTTAAAAGGAAAAAAAACTATAAACAATCTGTACAACTTTCTCAGAGAGATACACCTCTCTTTGTATGTAGCCCATGAAACTTAGCTTAGGAAACTTAAGCTCTTACCCCTTGAAACTTGGAGAAATCCTGCCAATTTTTCAAGAAACCTGATTAAACTGTTTGCAAATGTAAGAGCATGGTACTTATTTGTATGTTGAGAAGCACATGCAGTCCCATTGGGAGAGACCAGGTTGGGAACTGATAAGAGGATGCTGTTTCATTTAAAAGCTGCCAGAGGCCTATTTGCATGACATTCTTGCCTCAGTAGTTGTTCTGAATGCTCGGGACCTGATTAGGGAAGAATTGGCTTTGGAGAGATGGTTGGCTTTTGAATTTTCAGCTCTTGAGCTCTTTGGAATATTTTTGGAGGGCTTATTTTCCAAGTTTTCTAATCATGACAAGATTAAAATTATCTTTATAATTTTACACAACAACATATGGGTGTTCTTGTGTTAATATGTCACTTTATTGTAGAGATAAATCTACCACAACAACATATGGGTTTTCTTGTGTTAATATGTCACCTTATTGTAGAGATAAATCACCACTGCACATCTTGGGAATGATTGTATTGGTCTGGGGTAAGAAGAATCTTCTTTCCTGATTTTAACTTCAGACAATTCAAATAATATTTAACATTAGTCTCTTCCTTCTTACTGAGGCACATTATACTACTAATCATCTTTTCCCTCCTTCTGTGATATGCTCTTCTTGAGCTTCTCAAAAGCACATTGGCAACTTGTTCTTTATCTCATTCAATCAACTTCTTTCTTCTTTTTCCCTGACAGTGGAGTTCTCATGAAGTTCAATCTTTTGTCTTAGGTTATTATCACGGCTACCATTTACTAACAGCTTTTTCACGAGCCAGGGACAATGCTATTCACATTATATGCATTATTTCATTCAGTACTCACAAAATCTCTGTAAAATCAACCAACTGAGCCTGTAGAGAAGGAAAAAAAGGGGTCATGAATAATCTAGATTCTTGGTTAGTATCCAGTTTCACTGGGCAAAAAAAAAGAATCAGAGCCAAACAAAGAAATGAAAAAGTAGCAATCAGAAAGATGGGAACCAGGCAGGGCAGGATAATGGAAGTAAAAAAGAATTTCATGTGATACCTGCTATGAATAAGACTCCTCAATGTATTAATATCCATCCTCCATTTATTGCTTGCTTTGTACAAAGGTTCTGTGGGTTGGTTTTAGGGAGTCACTGACCCTCTGAAATATGATGCAAAATTTCATGTATGTACATGTGTACATTTTCTTGGGATTGGGTTCACAGATTTCATTAGGTACCCATAAATAAAACAAAGGTATATCTCCAGACTCATCCCATTAGCTCAACATTGGACATTTCTCACTATCCCCTCAATGTCAACATGTCTAAAACTTAATTTAACCATTGTACCACCTCCCTGCAAACTAGTTTCTCATCCCACCTCTTCCCTGACCTTTTGCTATTGTCATTACTCCTTTCCAAGCCATCTTTTGCTTTCCCCCATATATCTAGTACATCGCCATTGCCTATAGAATTTATCCTTTATCTGTTCTTTCTTTTACCACCTTCTCTTGGGACCTTTCCTCTTGGTGTCTGGCTTATTGAGGTTACTCTTAACAAGTATTCTTGCTTCTTAACCTTCTATTTCACAATTATGCCAGATATATTTTTAAAAAATTACCCTCATAACATAGAGCATGACATTTAAGAATAGTGTTTATGGGTAGTGAAATCATACATATCTGGGTTACAATCCTGATTTATCCTTTATTTTGCTATGTACCCTAGTCAAGTTGCTTAATATTTCCAACTCTCATTTTTCTCATTTGAACATAGGGGTAATGCTGATACTACCACCTAGGCTTGTTGTGAAGACTTAATGATATAATCCATGTAAGGAGCTTAGCAGAGTACTAGTACATTGTAAGCTTTCAGGATAGAGCTATTATTTCCTATCTAAAAACATGGAATGTCTCCCTAATGCTTACCTCACAGCACATAAAATCTGCCTTTTCAGACCTACCACAAACTATTCCCCACTGTTACCTCTCCAACTTGACCTTACTCCCAGGAGGTATATATATCAAGGCTATTTCTCTTGAATGTGCTCTCACAATGCATACCTTACTCCCACCTCTGAATTGTGGCTCATGCTGTTTCCTCATCTTTGATTGTCTGACCCCATCCATTCAGTCTTTCTTCAAGCCCCAGTTACTCTACTGTCCTTAACAGTCGTAGTACCTACGGTTCTCACCATTTTCTAATTTTCAATATATTTACAAATTGACTATACTGCCCAATTAGTACCTTATAATAAGCACTGTTTTGCATGGTTTGCACCTTACTTATGGGTTTATAGTGTTGCAAAACATGACGCTGTTCACTTATTTACTGCTTGTTCATTTCATGTTTTTATATATTTTCTATTCAATCAAAGTGCCTTGTAGACAGGGATGAGGTCGTAAAAGTATTCTGTTTTACAACTTGTAATAATTTCTAGTTATGATATAATTACTTGGTATATTAGTTGGTTTATTTGTTGTTGTTGTTTTTTTTAATCAAATTATCAAAGTTTGGAGGCAGCAGATACATTATTAAAAACTTGCAGCCATAACTTATTTTCTTTAACTCTGGTATTTGGAGACTTGAAATCTAATGCCAAGCTGGGTGGCTTGGGGAAAGCCACCTCCCTTTTCTGGGCTCCTCATTTTCCACATTCCTAGAAATATTTGGATAAACAAGAGGATTAAGCTAGAACTTTCTAAATCTCCTGATCCCTTAGGACTGGGACTCCAATAAAGCTAAGAATCTGCTCCAAAGATATCACCAAGCTTTGATATCTGCCTTTGCCCTGGCTTGCTTCGGTTTTGAGAGAATGCAGCATCTCAAACAGGGCTTACGTCTGTCTTTAATTGAAACTGTTTGTCTTTCCTAGTGAGCAGACAAGCCTCAGTTTAAGAAACCACATCAGCAGATTTCATTCCAGGGTGGGGAACTGTTTCTGACAAGGAGCCCTACAAAGTACGGGTGCTTCAGAGAAAAGGGAAAACTAAGTAAACAAATACTCCTTTTACAGAAGGAGGATATGGGTTGAAAAATCATATTATAGAGAAGGTTCCCCGGAGTGTCCTGGGTAACCAGCCAAAAATTTTTATCTGGTTTCTCTTAGCATGGGGTAACTCACCACACCAACTGACATATTTCTCCAGTGACCTCTACATCCAAAAATGTCCCCTAAAAGCACAGCTGTCTGTTCTCCATGCTCCAAGCCTCACTGTTTGCCCTAATGACCTGCAATATGTCATTCTGCAGATGTTTCTTCAGCATTCCTCAACACAAGTGCATATTAGCCTCCCTTACATTTCTGACATTTGTATGATTGAATGCCCTCCTGGAGCTCAGGAGTTACTTTTATGTGGCATAGGCCATCCATGATTGAGAAGCCTGGACATTCTGTAGCAACATCTTAATGCTGCTCATCCATTTCTACCAAGTGCTCAGATCTGGGTTGACATTAAGTTCCAAGTCGCTTTCTCAGGATATTCTAGTGAGCAAAGTGGAAAAAAGAAATATTGGCATGTCCTCCAGGCTGTCTGTTGACCTGTGTTCTCTGCACCACTAGCTCCAAACCCTCACTAATTATGAAAACTCACCAGGAATGTCACCTGGTGTTCTTACATTTAATGGGAAGTTATGCACCACACTTCTTTTGTTCTGCATCAGAATTATTGACATGATATTGACATTTACAGGGAGGCTGGTTTTGTAATGCTGGCCAGAGAATCAAAGTTTTATTTCTTTTAATTTCCTGGCGTTACCTATCCTTTCAGAAAACCTGAGAGTGTCCATTAATACTTAATACCACATATAGTGTTTCCACCAATAATACTTTCCCCAGAGGTTAGTTCTCAGAGTACATAGGACAGTGTAATTAGGTGTATTGATCTTTGCTACAGTCAGTGTTATCAGAATGTTGATCAACTTTATAAGTAAGATGTGGATATTAATTTTGACTAAGGAGCTACGACAGCTCTTGTTGTTTTGTTTTGTTTTGTTTTGTTTTGTTTGTTTTGTTTGTTTTTTAACATTCTTTGCCCTAACAGAGGCAATGCTAAGCAGCTACTAGAAGATCCTACAGAGCTTAAATCTCTTTTTTATAGGGCTGTTATTAGGAGCCAGAATGAGTAGGTGCTGGCTGAACCCCAAATGGGAAAACTGTAAACTTGAATAGATTTGGCCCATGGGACAAATATTACAAAGTCAAAAACTCTGTCAAGGAGATCCTACCCCTGCCATTTAAGTTGACAAGTAAATTCTCTGAAGGATAGTTTCTCAGGTAAAATGTTTAGCACAGAACCCTTTTCATGAGACTCTTCCTTCACTTCACTTAGTTTCAGAGTGGGGTAGGTAATAGCTTAGTTTGTAGCTGGAGCTAACCTAAGTCTTAACCATGTGGCTTTGACAATGGCATTGAAACTAGAGAGGTAGATTATCATCTACCCAGAGAACCAGAGATCTGGGCATTGGGCAGGATTGTTTCCTGAATTGTCTGATGTGTAATTCCTAGTAAATGAATATGAGCTCACTGAGCCAGAGAGAGGCTCACAAGGGGCCAAGACACCTTGTGTTTATTGCAAATAGTAGCCTCTCTGAGCTATTTTTTCTTTGGTTTCCCAACGGATTGTTTTTTAAAAATGGAGACTCAGATATTCAGAAGCAGTAGGTTCATTTTTTTGGCTGAGGGAAGGGGGTGAGATGGAGACAAACTACCAGTCAGGTACACACCAAGTGGGCAAGAGTCCAGTTACAAGAGAAATGGTCTACCAAAACCTGAGTCAGGTTTCAGGAAGCAAGACCAATTCAAAGTCAATCTAGGAAGTTCTGGACTGAGGTCTCTTTTAATCTCCTAGGCTCCTATGTCCATCTCCATCCCTAATTTCCTATAGGGCTTATGAAAATCTTGGCACTGCTTTCCAACCATGTCTGTAAACATAGCCTGAGTCAATGATATAAAGATCCAAATTCATTTGAGTTTAAATATTAACAGCATTTTGTTTGTCAGATGGCTTTGGAATTTTAAAAAAAGTAGATTCTTTTGGGTAGAATGGTGTAGTTTTGAGACTAGACCTGTCTTCCAGGTACCTCTTCACCAGAAGTATCTAAATATTTTGAAATGATGAAGTCCATTAGGCATACTAATATATGTTCCTAGCTTTAAAAATTGAAATATTTAGATTCCAGTGAAAGTTCAATGTGATTTTATTAGAGTAACATAAATGTTTGTTGAAAATTTAGAAAATGACATTGCTTTGGGTCTTTATAATAGCTTGCTATAGTCTTTTTTAATCCAGAAAAGGAAGATTGGTACTTTTCATTACTATCCAACAAAATCTCTTTTCCTTATTTGGTTTTTAACTAAAATTTTTATGTAGGTGTACATTTTCACTATATCTAGATACCTGTTGAAGCATTTCCTTTAAGTAGACATAATACTAAAGAAGTTATTAAAGCTCAGAATCCTCATCACAACTTTAAACTACCACCCTAAACTCTGTGATTAGTCGGGTAGGAATTGTTTGTGGAAACTTGAAGGCAGATTTCGGTCTACATAAGAAGCTAAGTTGATTTTTGTGACTTCAAATGATTAGTTTTCAGAATTAGACCTTTTTATCTAAATTTAACTTATGTGCTTTCATCTACACTATATGTAATTGATGTTTGATGATAAAAGGGAGTGAGTCATATTTAAGCAGCAACATCAGTACCCATTAAGTAGATTACAAATAACTATCTCTAGATATGCAATAGAGGTTTAAAATGGTCTCCTAGGAGCTGAATTATATAGGAGAATTTCATGTGTAATTATTGTGAAACAAACAAAATCCCTCACTAATTTCAGTTAGGAGAGTCTTTATATCTCTTTAGCCAAATAGGTGAAACTCAACTTTATGCTCCTCTTATTGAAACTTGTTTCTTTTTACCTCACTGGTTTTATCTTCTCTCCCTCTCTCCTTCCCTTTCTCCTTTCTTCTCTCCATCCCTCCTTCCCTTTCATCCACCCTCTTTCTCTTCCTTCCTTTAGGAATGAAACTCTGTAATTTTAAGTATGTTAGTTACAGATATGTAATTTGCTAAACTGTACCAAAGTACAAAGCTTACATTTAAAAATAACTCACAGATAGAGTGACAATATAAATTATTGTTCGAAAAAGGTATACTTCTGAGAGTGAAAGGAAGTGCTAAAAATAATCAACAGGTTAATTGATCTACAAGCTATAACAGAATGTAGCAGGTTACTCGGGATGTATTGTCACCATATTCACAGAGATGCCTAGAATATTAAGGTGTAAGAGGGTTAAGAAACATCTAGTCTATTCTCTTTAGAAGAGGAAACAGAGATACTGAACCTGCAATGACTGGTTCTAATCCAGGTCTACTAACCCCCGGCCCAGGCTTCTTTCAACTACTCCACCTGCCTTACCATCTAGCAAGATGGAAGGATATACAGTATAGAGCCATCTCATTCTCATAGATTTTTTTCCCTTGTCCAACAACTAGGTTTTAGATGTAAAACTTTTCAGATATGAGAATCTTCAGCCCTTCTTTCTTCCAAATCAGTTTCACAACTAAATAAGTGCACTGATTCTGGTTGAACCTCCACTATAAACTCACTCTGGTCTCTCCCTCACTTTCTTACTAGTATAGTTTAGTTAGGATGACATGTTCACAAAACCTAAGCCAGTTAAATATTATAGCAACATTCAGATAGTTTAAATTTTAAAATATTTTCTTTTAAAAATGGAATCAAGTGAATCCTTAATTGATTCTGAGGCATACTCTTCATACTAGTCATATTTGAGTGATCATCTGTTAACCAACAAGGTAAGGCAATGTAGTACAGTCTTTCCTGAGGTAATGAACTTTATCTTGTGCATCTGTGTAAGAGCTGAAAATGAGTAAGACCCTCGGATATGGCTGACATGTTTGAAATGGAAAAAAATGGGTCAGAAACTGAGATTAAGGTTATAAATTTAATGCTTACTGTCTCCTCTTATTGTTATCCTGTGTATATTCTTTCATCTGGTTCACACACTGGATACATTTGTCCTGGTGATACATAATGTAGTGATAACCTCATTAATGAAGAGTATGAGCTCCAACAATACAATTTGTTGGCAGAAACTTCATTACCACTTCTAGAGATGACAGAGAAAAACAGATAAGTTTAAGTACATGAAAACAAAGACTTATAGAAAAAAAATATTGTCAGATCCTAGTGGAAATATAGATGTGACTAATAGAAGGCCCTCAAAGTTGACATCAATACCTCACTCCCCTTTTATTTATAGTTCAATAATAACTTATGACTGAATAGCATTGTTGGATGTCACCATTGATTCTCCAAACCAATATGAGTCCTTCCTTTCATTTGTCTAATGACTCCAAGTAGGAGGATGTGGGGTGGCCAGCAGTAACAACATTTGCATTTAACTATACATTTGGATCACAAGGATGAACTAAAGCTAGAAAGCTGGAAAGCTGAAACTACCACATCTGGACTGGCCAGGGATAGAATATGAGTGTGTCTCTAGTTCCTTCTCACTATCTTCCCTCTTTTTTTTTTCCTTCCTGGTTGGTACTGTCTACCAGGAGACTTAATCACCTTGGAATTTTCTCCTCTTCTAGCCAAATAAACCTCTGGATATCCAGGCAAACTATCCATTTGGCTTTACAAGTTACAAAGTTTAACAAGTGACTAAAAAGGAGCTCCAACAAAACTAACTTCATTGTTAAGTGAACTTCCTAGAAAATTTGTAGATGGAAGTACATAAAATTGTGTGAGTGTAATTATGGGTTGGTCAATCATTTCCTTGAGTCATTTGTGTACTTGTTGGTCCTTCCCACTACCTTATCTCTTCTCATAAACCTCTTGCACACTACATAGTTGGCCCTCATTTTGCATCACTTTCTAGCCTTATTCTCGTATACTTGCTGATTTTCCACACCTTCTCTCTCATCTCCACATCATTGTGTTTAAATTAAGGTAATATGGGTATGAATAGGAAAGAGAATAATCTGTAAGATACAGTTAAAAACTAAATTTCTAATGCATTTAGAACATATCTCCATCTAACTATATGTCCCGTATTTGTATTTAGAAATATCTAAAGCCAAGAACTATCTTTTATTACTGTGTATGAAGTTTCATTTTTTGTATTCATCTTATGTGTGGATGGGTAGGAATATAATAAAAACTGTAAGAGATGGTATTATAAACTTGCAGTTAGAACAGGTTGGTTTCTGGTTTTATAATACTTATTACATGCCAAGCACGTTATTTTTATTTAGTTTTACTTTTTATTGAATTTATTGTGGTAACATTGGTAATAAAATCATATAGGTTTCAGGTGTACAATTCTATAATACATCATTGATATATTATATTGTGTGTTCACCACCCAAGTCAAGTCTACTTCCATGACCATTTATCCCCCTACACCCTATACCACCCCTTACCCCCTTCCCTCTGGTAATCACCATACTGTTGTTTGTGTCTATGAGTTCCTTCCTTCCTTCCTTCCTTCCTTCCTTCCTTCCTTCCTTCCTTCCTTCCTTCCTTCCTTCCTTTTGCTTAATCCTTTCACTTTTTTTTTTTACCTAGCTCTGCAATCCCCCTCTACTCTGGCAGCTGCCAGTCTATTCTTGATCTATGAGTCTGTTTCTATATTTTTTTTATTTTCATGAAATATCTTTTAGTCTGTGTGTATCTTTCATTCTGAGGTGGGTCTCTTATAGACAGCCCCACCCTCTGGACTCCCTCTCACCTCACCCTCCATAGCAGGCACTTTAAATATATTATTTCATTTAATTCTGACAACAATTTTGGAAAGGTGTGGAGTCTTGTCCATAATCTCACAGCTAATAAGTGGTGAAATAGGAATTGGAATGAAGATTTGTCTGGTTCCAAAGGACCAGTCTCTTTCCATTACACTATACTACTTCCAAACATACATGATTTTTTTTTACTTTCTATTATAGTATACTAGAGGCCCAGTGCATGATTGAATCATGCACGTGTAGGGTCCCCTACATGCTTTCGCTTTTCGCGGTGGAGCTGGGTGCCTGTCCGCTGGTGCCAGAGCAGACAGGCACCCAGCTCCCCCACTTTTGATGGTCAGCAGCTGCTGAGGGGGGCTACCCTGCCGTTGAGAGGCGCAGGGGGCGGGACTCCCACCCCCTGCATCTCTCAACGGCCGCTGAGGGGGGCTGCCGCGGACACCTGGCTACCCTGCCGTTGAGAGGCGCAGCTGGGTGTCCGTGGCAGGCCCCCTCAGCGGCCGCGAATCTGGCCATTGAGAGGCGCAGGGGGCAGGAGTCCCGCCCCCTGTGCCTCTCAACAGCAGGGTAGCCCCCCTCAGTGGCAGTGGATCCGTGCCTCTCAATGGCTGGATAGGCCACCCTGAGTCCCACCCCCCAGCCTCCCGCCACCCAATCGTGGGCGCAGCAGAGTGATGGTAATTTACATGTTACTTTATTATTAGATAGGATAAGGAACAGGCATATTTCCCCACTATTATCAGTGCTCTTGTATTCAGTTTTTTAATATCTCAAAGACTGTGGAGTAATTTTTCAATTTAAAATACATTTTATGCTTTGATTTTTATTTTGGGATTGGATGGCCCTTCCCCCCTTTTCTTTCCCCAAAACATATGGATTACTTTAAAAAATCAAACTGTCATTTGAGACTAAGAAGAAAAGGCAGAGTGTGTTAAATTTTTCCTTGTCTTGAGTGCATGGTTTTCATTAAGCTCTTTACCCTTCTTGTAGGGAACAATCCTGTGGGCCCAGGCATATGTTTAATTTTGTTGTATGCATACATGGTTTCCTCCCTATTCTTAGAGTTCTTTAATGATTTCTTTATAGTAGTGTAGCCAAGTCATGCCAGTGGCATTGTAATACCCTGGCTTTCAGCCTTTGACCAGTATTGTTAACAGAGTTGCTTTTTATATGTCCTGCACTTAACACCAGATATTCAACTTTCAACTGCATCGTCATTCATTTTACTTAATTTCAAAGGATCAAGTTGTACCTTTGTCTCAGAATCAGGTATTAAAACATAGTATACCTTTTCTGAGGGTACTTCTTAAAATCAAAATCTTAGGCTGCCCAACATAAAATTGCTAATGTTTGACTTCTTTTAATCTGGAAAAAAAAATGGCGATTTGGTATAGTTCAACCTAATATTTTAAAATAATACAATTTAATAATCCTATCTAATAAAATAGTAATATGCAAATTAACCATCAATCTACCACACCCACAAGCCACGCCCACCAGCCCATCAGGAGCGAGTATGCAAATTAACCCAACCAAGATGGCTGTGGCCACGGAGTGAGCAGGAGGCTTGGGTTTCTCAGGCAATGGAGGAAGCCAAGCTTTCTGCACACCCTGGCGGGCCCAGGCTTCCACTCAAGGCTACAAAGTTTCAATGATAGAAGATAAATAAATCCCACCAAAAATGGCAGCAGCCACGGAGCTGGAGAGAGCAGGAGGCTTGAGTTGCCCCCGGCGATGGAGGAAGCCAAGCTCCCACAGCCCTGGCCTGCCTTGGCCTCCACTACAAAGTTTTAATTATAGAAGATAAATAAGTCCCAACAAAAATGGCTGTGGCCACGGAGCAAGCAGGAGGCTTGGCTCCACTCAAAGCTACAAAGTTTCAATTATAGAAGATAAATAAATTCCAGATCCCAGGGCCTCTACTTGGGTCGCCGGGGGGTGTGGCCAGCCTGCAAACCACCACAGGCCCCTCGCCCAGGCCACCCCATGCCCCAAGGGAACCCCCACCCTGATCTGGGACACCCTTCAGGGAAAACCAGCTGGCCTCCACCCATGCACCAGGCTTCTATCCTATCTAATAAAAGAGTAATATGCAAATTGATCATCACTCCAACACCCAAGATGGCTGCCCCCATGTGGTCAAAGATGGCTGTCCCCATGTGGATACAAGATGGCCACCACAAGATGGCCAGAAGGGAGGGCAGTTGGAAGGGACCAGGCCTGCAAGGGAGGGCAGTTGTGGGCGATCAGGCCAGCAGGGGAGGGCAGTTGGAAGAGACCAGGCCAGCAGGGAAGGGCAGTTAGGGTTGACCAGGCCTGCAGGGGAGGGCAGTTAGGGTCAAACAGGATGGCAGGGGAGCAGTTAGGCATCAATCAGGCTGGCAGGGGAGTGGTTAGGGGGTGATCAGGCTGGCAGGCAGAAGAGGTTAGGGGTAATCAGGAAGGCAGGCAGGCAGGCGAGCTGTTGGGAGCCAGCATTCCTGGATTGTGAGAGGGATGTCCGACTGCCCATTTAGGCCCGATCCGGGATAGGGCCTAGACGGGCAGTCGGACATCCCTCGAGGGGTCCCAGATTGGAGAGTGTGCAGGCTGGACTGAGGGACACCCCCCGCCACCCGCCGTGCACGAATTTCGTGTACTGGGCCTCTAATAAAAGTATAAAGTGATTCCACGAGGCCAGTGGTTGGCAAACCGTGGCTCGCAAGCCACATGCGGCTCTTTAGCCCCTTGAGTCTGGCTCTTCCACAAAATACCACGTGTGGGTGCTCACGTACAGTGCAATTGAAACTTCGTGGCCCATGCGCAGAAGTCAGTTTTCAGCCTGGGCGAGTCTATTTTGAAGAAGTGGTTCTAACGCCGAGCCACACTCAAGGGGCCAAAGAGTCGCATGTGGCTCGCAAGCCGCAGTTTGCCAACCACTGCCCAAGGCACTTGATTATAAGGATAAAAACTGGCATTTATACAGGGCCTACTATGTGCAATGTACTTTATTTGTGATTTCTCATTAACTCTTCTCAGCAACTTTGGAATATATTATTAATACTATTAGTATCCTTTCTTTACAAGGGAAGAAACTGAGTCTCAGAGAAGTTAAGCAACTTGCTCAAAGTCATAAGTATTAATTAGCAAACCTGTAATTTCAATCTAGGTTTGGCTGATTTCAAAGCTTGGAATTTTCCCATCTGTACCATCATTTTTATTTTGTAATTGAATATAGGGAATTGTGTATGGTGAGGTATAGGAGGCAGAGTTTATTGGTGACCATATTCAGATATAAGCTGTCTTTTATCCAGGTTTAACTTTTGCCTACAACTTGACCTGATATTTCACTATCCCCAAACCTTAGATTGCCCCTTCTCTCTTTCAGTGGTTTGATTTATTTCCTGAGGCATTCTGGGAGAGTGAGCTCCAGGAAAGGCCACCCACCTTTATTTCTTTCCTAGTGTGAGATCATGGTGAGGGACAGTTGGGGGTGGATAGGGAGTTGACCAAGATGAAGCCCTGTTGATAGCACAGTTTTTGATTCTAACACAACCTCCTGTGTAAGTGTGATTTTTGCCCTTCTTATATTTCCCTTAATTTTGCAAAACTAAATAATAGATTGGATAATTCAAACAAAGGCTGCAGCTTAAATTCTATTCTTATATACTCAGTACAACTCCAGGGCCAATTTTGAACCAGATGTGTCTGCTTGTATGTAATCTTGTGAATAAACAATCTCTCTGAAAAGCTGATGACAGAACTTGTATCTCCTGGTACTTTATTGATACTTTAATCAGGACCTATTTTAAATGGACACCATTTGGTATCTAATGGTAATAATATACTAAGACTGTTAGATTTTTTTAACGAAAGAATGATGTTTTCTATGGTCCATACTTAATATATATATTAAGTGAAGGAAAGTGGCAAATGCAGGATGGTAAATATTTGTAATAGAAATTTTGATTGTCAGTTTTTAAAAATTATTTAAAAAAATAAAAAATATTTTTAAAGGAAGATTAAGGTATAAGGTTGGGAGCTAGTTAGAATTCTAGTTCAAAAAAATGCAAGGTATCTTGGCACAGGTGAATTTTTCATGTTAAGAAAAACAACCTGAATTCAGTCATAAAGAAATAACAAGTTGGAAGAGAAAAGAGATGGATTCAGTGTTTTGGCCCTAGTGCATTTGAGGTGCCCCTGAGACACCCAAAGGGCTTGGCTTGTCTGAAGTTCAAGAGAAATGTCAGGGCTGGAGATAGATAGGAGAATCCTCAGAAGACTGCAGAGTTGATACATGAGGATAGGATGAACTAATATAGATGTTTGGAACTAGGGGCAAAAAGGGGGAAATGGGAGGCATCTGTAATACTGCCAACAATAAAAAAAATAATGAAAAATACAGATTCATTGGTCCTGATCTTGGAGGTTCTTGGATGGAGACTGTTTTTTTTTTCTTTGTTTATTATTTTGCTTTTTCCCTTTTATTTAATAAGCTCCCCAGGCCACTCTGATTTGCAGCCAGATTAGTTCACTTACTCCTCCATCAATTCAGAACTTGGCTGTTGCTTTGTTGCCTCCAAAAGGGGATCAAAAATGTGAAAGATTCTTCTGGTTTCCAAAGTAAAGCAAATTTTAGAGATATGTTTTAAGGAAATATTTATGAACACTCCAGAGAGTGGAGCCATTTCCATTGCAATCCTGAGTTTGATTTATTTGTCTGTTTAAAAGAAAAGAAATAATTTTTGTTCACTTTTAACCAAGATATTGGACGGGTAATGTTTGTATATTTTCCAAAGTCACATAAATAGTAATAATTTAGAAAAACCCAGAATACTAGGCTAATTTTATTATTTTAAATAAATAAAATATATTTAGCAACTATTAGTGGTGTCCACATTAAAAATACTGTTTCATGCCTTTTTTGTGTTGTTCAGTGGTTGAGCATTGACCCATGTGGCAAGTCAGCAGTTTGATTCCCTGTCAGGGCACATGCCCAGGTTGCAGGCTTGATCCCCAGTAGGGGGCATGCAGGAGGCAGCCAATCAATGGTTCTTTCTCATTGATGTTCTATCTCCCTCTTCCTTCCTCTCTCTCTAAAATCAATAAAAATATATTGTAAAAAGTACTGTTTCATTTTAAAAAATAGAGCCCTATAGATAAGAAAATAATATCTGGACCTTAAGAAAAATTTGTCTTTGGACAATAATACAGGATAAATTATAGTTCTGGAACAAATTAACCTGAACCAGGTATATAAGCTGGGCCATATTTGAGGTTGACTTTTAGATACTTTCCCCTTAGTAATATCTCCAGATTAGAGGATATGTCCAGGGCACTCCAAGCTTCATGAATGAGATATATTTCTCATTTAACACAGATGAAACTATCAATGATTATTCCCACTTGACTATGTCTTTGGAGAAGAGGGTATCATTCCCTTATAGTATATTTAAGGCCAGTCCAGTAAACTTTAAGGATGGTGTAATAAGAGGCTATTATAGGTTCCACAAGATTAGAAAGTGTCCAAGAAACAAACTGCCCCTCTCAGATGACCTAGAAGCCTAGAACAGAATAATTTTTGAGCATGGTAGGGAACTTGGAAATGTTAATTAATCTAAATCCATGCGTATAGAATTAAAACAGATTATATCTACTTTTAAATTTTTCTTTATTTATTAAGGTATTACATATGTGTCCTTATCCCCCCATATTCCCCCCAACCCCCCACTCATGCCCTCACCCCCCTGGTGTCTGTGTCCATTGGTTAGGCTTATATGCATGCACCCCTCTCACCCCCACCCTCCCCTACCTTCCCTCTGAGGTTTCACAGTCTGATCGATACTTCTGTCTCTGGATCTGTTTTTGTTCTTCAGTTTATGTTGTTCATTATATATTGTTATCAACTTAATTTAGTATTTTATTTTAGGTGAGCACTGCTGCAGTCATAATTTACTTTATGAATTTCTTCTTTGTGACCTTGCATCTTTTACACATCTCCAAGTCTTCTGCATATTATCTCCCTCTGCTGATCTAGTCAGATGTTTTTCAGTGAAGGTGGATACTTTTCCTATTCTCTTGGAGGAATTCTCATTAGATGGGCAACTTAGAAAGATTTCTGAATGATTGATCAATCACTAGTATCTCCATAAATGAGTGAGATCATATGGTATTTATCTTTCTATGACTGGCTTATTTCACTTAGCATAATGCTTTCCAGTGCCATCCATGCTGTTGCAAATGGTAAGAATTCCTTCTTTTTTACAGCAGCATAGTATTCCATTGTGTAGATGTACCACTGTTTTTTAATCTACTCATCTGCTGATGGGCACTTAGGCTGTTTCCAAATCTTAGCTATGGTGAATTGTGCCGCTATGAGCATAGGGGTGCATATATCCTTTCTGATTGGTGTTTCTAGTTTCTTGGGATATATTCCTAGAGGTGGGATCACTGGGTCAAATGGGAGTTCCATTTTTAGTTTTTTGAGGAAACTCCATAATGTTTTCCACAGTGGCTGTACCAGTCTGCATTCCCACCAGAAGTGCACGAGGATTCCTTTTTCTCAGCATCCTCACCAGCACTTGTCATTTGTTGATTTGATAGCCATTCTGACAGGTGTGAGATGGTACCTCATTGTCGTTTTGATTTGCATCTCTCGCATGATTAGTGACTTTGAACATGTTTTCATATGTCTCTTGGCCTTCCTTATGTCTTCTTTCAAAAAGTGTCTATTTAGGTCCTTTGCCCATTTTTTGATTGAGTTGTTTATCTTCCTTTGGTTAAGTTGTATGAGTTCCCTGTAAATGTTGGAGATTAAACCCTTATTGGTGATAACATTGGCAAATATGTTCTCCCATGCAATGGGCTTTCTTATTGTTTTGTTGATGGTTTCTTTTGCTGTGCAAAAGCTTTTTATTTTGATGTAGTCCCATTTGTTTATTTTCTCCTTAGTTTCCATTGCCCTAGGAGCGGTATTAGTGAAGAAATTGCTTCGGCATATGTCTGAGATTTTGCTGCCTGTGGATTCCTCTAGTATATTTATGGTTTCCCGTCTTATATTTAAGTCCTTTATCCATTTTGAGTTTCTTTCTGTGTGTGGTGTAAGGTGGTGATCTAGTTTTATTTTTTTGCATGCATCTGTCCAATTTTCCCAACACTATTTATTGAAGAGACTGTCTCGACACCATTGTATGTTCATGCCTCATTTTTCGAATATTAATTGAGCATAGTGGTTTGTGTCAATTTCTGGGTTCTCTATTGTATTCCATTGGTCTATATGTCTGTTCTTGTGCCAGTACCAGGCTGTTTTGAGAACAGTGGACTTGTAATACAGCTTGAAATCTGGTATTGAGATCCCACCTACTTTGTTCTTCTTTCTCAGGATTGCTGTGGCTATTCGGGGTCTTTTTTTTTCTTTTTCCAGATGAATTTTTGGAGAGTTCTTTCTAGGTCTGTGAAATATGCCATTGGTATTTTAATGGAGAGTGCATTGAATCTATAGATTGCATTGGGTAGTATGGACATTTTAATGATGTTGATTCTAGCAATCCATGAACATGGTATGTTCTTCCATCTGTTTATGTCTTCCTCTATCTCTTTTTTCAGTGTCCTGTAGGTTTCCATGTATAGGTCTTTTACCTCCTTACTTAAGTTTATTCCTAGGTATCTTAATTTTTTGGTGTGATAGTAAATGGGATTGCTTTTTAGTTTCTCTTTCTGTAAGTTCACTATTGGTATTATAGAAAAGCCATAGATTTCTTGACATTAATTTTGTATCCTGCTACATTGCCCAATTTCTTTTGTTAAATCTAATAATTTTTTGATGGAGTCTTTAGAATTTTCTATGTGTAATATCATGTCTTTTGCAAATAAGGACAGTTTTACTTCTTTTTTTCCAATGTGGATGCCTTTTATTTCTTCTTCTTGTCTGATGGCAATGGCTAGTACTTCCAGTACTATGTCAAACAGGAGTGGTGAGAACGGGAATCCCTGTCTTATTCCTGTTATTAGGATAAATGGTTTTAGTTTTTGCCCATTGAGTATGATGTTGGCTGTGGGTTTGTCATATATGGCTTATATTATGTTGAGGTATGATCCTTATATTCCCACCTTGCTGAGAGTTTTTACCAAGAAAGGGTGTTGGATTTTGTCAAATGCTTCTTCTGCATCAATTGATATGACTATGTGATTTTAAAAAATATATATTTTATTGATTTTTTACAGAGAGGAAGGGAGAGAGATAGAGAGTTAGAAACATCGATGAGAGAGAAACATCGATCAGCTGCCTCCTGCACACCCCCTACTGGGGATGTGCTCGCAACCAAGGTACATGCCCTTGACCGGAATCGAACCCGGGACCCTTCAGTCCGCAGGCCGACGCTCTATCCACTGAGCCAAACCGGTTTTGGCGACTATGTGATTTTTATCTCTCAGTTTGTTTATGTGATGTGTCGTCTTTTTTGATTTGCGGATATTGTACCATCCTTGCATCGCTGGGATAAATCTGGGTGTGGCAATATTGGTTGCCTGTAGACTAGAAGGAGGGGCTTTCTCTTCAGGAGAAAATGGCTGCCCAGGTCCCGGGCTCAGGTATGACTCAGCGCCAAACTCACTGCCACTTCTGGACCCTCTCCTCTCCCCAAACTCCACAAGTCTGCACCTTCTCCTGCACCTCAGCCAAGGGTGAGTGTCTGTATCTGAAAGGTCCCATGAACTAGGTTCAGTGAAGAAAAGCACAGGCCACAGAGAGTGGAAAGACTGCACCTCTGCGAGCTCCTCTCCAGCTGGCACTGCGTGGTCTGATCAGCCCTTCAGGCTGCCCCTCTGGTCTCAGTCTTTCATGACTGTGGACCCAGATCTAGAGTTCCCTGCCACCAGCAGTCCTGTGGGCCTTCTTTCCACAGTCAGATGCTGGGCCTGTCCCAAGGGACCCAGGTCGGTGCTGTGCAGTTTCCCTCTGACCCTCTGGCCTCAGAGGTCTGGCAGACTCTCCTGCCCAGATCCCTGATATTACCTTTCTCCAGGGATCCTCTGCCCTTTCCAGCTGCAAATTGTCTCACCAGCTGAGTCTCCTTAGTCAATTCAGGGTGGGTGTTATTCATTTTAGCTGCTCATTCTACCTGCTCCGGAATAAGGCTCTCACTAAACACACACACACTACATACTCACATGCACACCTAGATGGTTAATTCATTCATGTGCAATTAAACTTACAATGCGGATTTCATGGAGACAACACATAAAATAAAAAAGCTTGAGAGACCTATTAGTTCATCTGAGTGCTTTAGGTATAAAGAATCTTTACAGCCTTGACAAAATGTACCTCTATGTTCTTTGTTTAACTGAGATGTGCTAATACATGTTGTGTTGTATTTTAGTGTTCTTGACCTTTTAATTAAAATCCTTTAAAATGAAAGCTTAAAGAGATAATTTAAATTTAATCAAATTTATCAATGATTTGGTATGGTAATGCCAGTTTTGCTGTCATTTTTTAAGAACACACTTGCTATTTTTTTTAACACACTCCCCTCCTAGCAGAGGAAAAGAAGTGTTTTTTCCCTGCATGATTTTATAAAATTTCAGTAGACTTTACATGGACTTGCTGGATTCTTATGCAGAAAGATGCATATATAAACACATGTCAGGAAAAAAGGAAGATGGCTTCCAATGGAAAGGCAGACTGCAAGATAGTGTGTGAGTAAGAAAACAAAGGGAGAGTGTGTGGTCGCACGGGGAGTGTTTGTTGGTAAGTTGAGGGACAGCTATACTCCAGGAGACTGTCGGGGACTGCTGGATGGGGCTCTTCTGACCGGACAGCCCCCACTGCTGCTTGGTTCCCTTGCAGAGCGACCGGCTTGGACACAGAGACCACGCCATCTTGAAGGGGAAAGTAGATGTTATTGGAAGCCTGAAAAACCCAGGGAATCTACAACTACAACACCCACCGAACAGCTGCGAACCCAAGAACACCACACTGGTCCCCAAGTGGTGCAAGCACACAGATTCAGAGGAGCTCTACACTCCCTCTCAGAAAGGAGAGAGAGAACTACATAACCAGACACCCGGAGAAGAGAGATCATGGGGAGACAAAGAAACAGCCCGGTTATGAAAGAAAAGCAGGCATCACCAGAAAAGGAAGTAAACGAAATGGAGGCAAGCAACCTGTCAGAGAAAGAATTCAGAGAAATGGTCATAAGGTGGATGAAAATAATGGAAGACAAGTTCGACAATATGTGTAAGAACCAAGAGGAAATGAAGAAGAACAAAGAAGAAATGAAAAATGACATTGCTGCTATAAAGAACTCAATAGAAAGCATCAAGAGTAGACTAGAAGAAGCAGAGGACCACATCCGTGAGCTAGAAGACAAGGTAGGAAAAAATACCCAAAGAGCAGCTTTTAGAAAAAAAAATTAAAAAGCAGGAGGAGAGCCTAAGGGAGCTTTGGGACAACACAAAACAAAACAACATCCACATAATAGGGGTGCCAGAAGGAGAGTAAACTGAGCAAGGAATAGAAAACCTGTTTGAAGAAAACTTGAATAATGACAGAAAACTTCCCTGATATAAGGAAGGAAAAACCCACACAAAATCCAAAAAGCTCACAGAGTCCCAAGCAAAATGAACTCAAAAGACCGACACCAAGGCACATTATAATTAAATTGGCAAACACCAATGACAAAGTAAGAATCTTAAAAATGGCCAGAGAGAGACAGAAAGTTACCTACAAAGGATCCCCCATCAGACTAGCGACTGATATCTCAACAGAAACATATCAGGCCCAAAGGGAATGGAATGAAATATACAAAGTCATGTAAAGGAAGGGTCTGAATCCAAGAATACTGTACCCAGGAAGGCTATCAATCAAAATTGAAGGTGAAATCAGGAGCTTCACAGACAAAAAAAAGGACTAAGGGAGTTTATTACCACCAGACCAGCAATGAAAAAAATGCTAAAGGATCTGCTGTAAAAAAAAAAAAGCAATAGGAAGTGAAGAAAGAACACAGGGGTAAAGAATAAAAATGGCGACAAACAAGTACCTAACAATAATAACTTTAAATGTAAATGGATTAAATGCCCCAATCAAAAGACATAGGGTAACGGACTGGATAAGAAAACATGACCCATATATCTGCTGTCTACAAGAAACCCACCTCAGAAAAAAAGACGCACACAGACTGAGGGTGAAGGGATGGCAAAAGATTTTTCAGGTGAATGGAAATGGAAAAAATGCTGGGGGAGCAATACTTATATCTGACAAATTAGATCTCAAAGTGAAGGACATAAAAAGAGATAAGGAAGGCCACTTCATAATACTAAAGGGAGCAATCCAACAAGAAGAAATAACTCAGGTAAACATATACGCACGCAATACTGGAGCACCAAAACACATAAAAAAAACTCCTGAAGGATATCAAGGGAGAGATTGACAGCAATACAGTCATAGTAGGAGACTTTAATACCCCACTATCACCATTGGACAAATCCTCTAAGAAAAATGAGCAAAGAAACATTAATCCTAAATGACTCACTAGATCAGATGGAATTAATTGAAATCTTCAGAATATTTCACCCCAAAGCCACAGAATATACATTCTGCTCAAGTGCACATGGGTCATTTTCAAGGAAAGACCATATATTTGGTCACAGGCAAAGTCTCTTCAAATTCAAGAAGATAGAAATCATATCAAGCATCTTCTCAGATCACAGTGGCATAAAACTGGAAATCAACTACAATAAAAAAAATCAAACACATGGAGACTAAACAGCATGCTATTAAACAATGACTGGGTTACCAGAGAGATCAAAGAAGAAATAAAAAACATCATGGCAACAAACGACAATGAAAACACAACAATCCAAAATCTATGGGACACAGCTAAAGCAGTCTAGAGAGGGAAGTTCATAGCTCCACAAGCCTACTGCAAAAAACAAGAAACAATGGTAATAAATTAACTAACACTACAACTCAAAGAGTTAGAAAGAGAGCAACCAGAAAAGCCGAGTGTAAGCAGAAGGAAGGAGATAATAAAGATCAGAGCAGAAATAAATGACATAGCGACCAAAAAAAAAAAAAAAAAAACTATACAAAAGATCAACAAAACCAAGAGCTGTTTCTTTGAAAGGATAAACAAGATTGATGAACCTCTAGCCAGGCTCACCAAGAAGCGAAGAGAGAGGACCCCAATAAACAAAATCAGAAATGAAAGAGGAGAAATAACAACAGACCCCACCAAAATACAAAGGATTGTTAAAAAAAAATACTATGAACAACTCTATTCCAACTAACTGGACAACCTGGAGAAAATGGACATATTCCTAGAAAAATACAACCTTCCAAAACTCAATCAGGAAGAATCTAAAAATCTCAACAGGCCAATAACTATGGAAGAAATTGAAGCAGTCATTAAAAAGCTTCCAGCAAACAAAAGCCCAGGGCCAGACAGCTTCACAGAGGAGTTTTACCAAACATTCACAGAAGAACCAAAACCTATCCTCCTCAGACTAATCCAAAAAATTCAAGAGGAAAGAACACTTCCAAGCTAATTTTATGAAGCCAGCATCACCCTAATACCAAAAAAAGATAAAGACAACACAATGAAAGAGAATTACAGGCCAATATCCCTCATGAACATAGATGCCAAAATCCTCAACAAAATTCTAGCAAATAGGATCCAGCAGTACATCAGAAAGATCACACACAATGACCAAATAGGATTTATCCCAGGGATTCAAGGATGGTACAATATCCGCAAATTAATAAACGTGATACATCACATAAATAAATGGAGAGATAAAAA
The DNA here is from genome assembly GCF_027574615.1 of Eptesicus fuscus. Taxonomy (NCBI): domain Eukaryota; kingdom Metazoa; phylum Chordata; class Mammalia; order Chiroptera; family Vespertilionidae; genus Eptesicus; species Eptesicus fuscus. The sequence goes on from NC_072473.1 coordinate 109,569,032, forward strand.
TCACATAGTCATATCAATTGATGCAGAAAAAGCATTTGACAAAATCCAACACCCTTTCTTTACAAAAACTCTCAGAAAGGTGGGAAGAGAAGGATCATACCTCAACATAATAAAAGCCATATATGAAAAACCCACAACCAACATCATACTCAATGGGCAAAAACTAAAACCATTTCCCCTAAGAACAGGAACAAGACAGGGATGCCGACTCTCACCACTCTTGTTCGACGTAGTACTGGAAGTATTAGCCATTGCAATTAGACAAGAAGAAGAAATAAAAGGCATCCAAATTAGAAAAGGTGAATTATAACTGTCCTTCTTTCCAGATGACATGATATTGTAAATAAAAACCCCAAAAGACTTCATCAAAAAACTATTAGACTTAATAAATGAATTCGGCAAGCTAGCAGGATACAAAATTATCACCAGGAAATCTATGGCATTTCTATACACCAATAGTGAACTTACAGAAAGAGAGACTAAAAAAGCAATCCCATTTACCATCGCACCAAAAAAACTAAGATACCTAGGAATAAACTTAACTAAGGAGGTAAAAGACCTATACGTGGAAACCTACAGGACACTGAAAAAAGAGATAGAGGAAGACGTATATAGATGGAAGAACATACCATGTTCATGGATTGATAGAATCAACATTATTAAAATGTCCATATACCCAAAGCAATCCATAGATTCAATGCACTCACCATTATAATACCAAGGACATATTTCACAGATCTAGAGAGAACTCTCCAAAAATTCATCTGGAAAAAAAAAAAAGACCCCAAATAGCAACAGCAATCCTGAGAAAGAAGAGCAAAGTCGGTGGGATCTCAATACCAGATTTCAAGCTGTATTACAAATCCACTGTTCTCAAAACAGCCTGGTACTGGCACAAGAACAGACGTATAGACCAATGGAATAGAATAGAGAACCCAGATATCGACCCAAACCACTATGCTCAATTAATATTTGACAAAGGAGGCATGAACATACAATGGAGTCAAGACAGTCTCTTCAATAAATGGTGTTGGGAAAATTGGACAGATACATCCCAAAAAAATGAAACTAGATCACCAACTTACACCATACACAAAAATAAACTCAAAATAGATAAAGGACTTAAACATAAGACAGGAAACCATAAAAATACTAGAGGAATCCACAGGCAGCAAAATCTCAGACATATGCCGAAGCAATGTCTTCACTGATACTGCTCCTAGAGCAATGGAAACTAAAGAGAAAATAAACAAATGGGACTATATCAAAATAAAAAGCTTTTGCACAGCAAAAGAAACCATCAACAAAACAACAAGAAAGCCCGCTGTATGGGAGAACATATTTGCAAGTGTTATCACTGATAAAGGTTTAATCTCCAACATCTACAGGGAACTTATACAACTTAATAAAAGGAAGATAAATGATCCAATAAACAAAATGGGCAATGGACCTAAATAGAATCTTTTCGAAAGAAGACAGAAGAAAGGCCAAGAGACACATGAAAACATGCTCAAAGTCACTAATTTTCTGAGAGATGCAAATCAAAACGACAATGCGGTACCATCTCACACCTGTCAGAATGGCAATCATCCACAAATCAACAAACGACAAGTGCTGGCGAGGATGCGGAGAAAAAGGATCCCCCGTGCTCTGCTGGTGGGAATGCAGACTGGTGCAGCCACTGTGGAGAACAGGATGGAGTTCCCTCAAAAAACTAAAAATGGAACTCCCATTTGACCCAGTAATCCCACTTCTAGGAATATATCCCAAGAATCTAGAAACACCAATCAGAAAGGATATATGCACCCCTATGTTCATAGCAGCACAATTCACCAGAGCTAAGATTTGGAAACAGCCTAGGTGCCCATCAGCAGATGAGTGGATTAGAAAACCATAGTACATCTACACAATGGAATACTATGCTGTTGTAAAAAAGAAGGAATTCTTACCATTTGCAGCAGCATGGATGGACCTGGAGAGCATTATGTTAAGTGAAATAAGCCAGGCAATGAATGAAAAATACCTCATGATCTTACTTATTTGTGGAAAATAAAGAACATTATAACCTGATGAACAAAAAGATAGATACAGCAGCAGTAAAGCACCGAACAGACTGTCAAATTACATTGGGAAGCCTGGGGAGTGTTGGGGAGGGAGGGAAATAGATCAACCAAAGGACTTGTATGCATGCATATAAGTAAGGCCAATGGACACAAGACACTGGTGGGGTGGGGGGTGGGGATGAGGGCATGCGACAGGGTTGGGGGAGCCTGGGGGAAGGTCAATGGGGAAAAAATGAGACATATGTACTACTATATGTAATACTTTAACAATAAAAAAATAATAAATAAATAAATAAATATAAATAAATAAATAAAGCAATAAATAAATAAATAAACACATGTCAATAAGGATGTCCTTATCAAAAAGTAGACCTGTGAGCCACCATTTTCCAAAGTAGGAAAGAAAGCAAGCAGTAGTTCCATTGCTTAGAATACTCTCAATTGATCCTGACAAAAGTAGAAAATGTATTTCAGAGAGCATCTCTGCATGGTTTAATTAAAGACTAGAACCAACTAATCATCTAATTTTTACGGCTGCTTCAGATGGAAAGCTCTTGGTGGTGACCTTTCTCTGAATATAAAGAAACTCCCTTGGTGAACTCCATTGCCAACCTTTTTTCTTGTGAGGTATTTCTTAAAAGAAAGTTTCAGAATTCACTGATCAATTCTACCTTCCTACTACCTTTGATTACTAGTGTTTAGGTCTCATAGTTCATTTACTGGAGAAAGTCATGTTTATTCAGTTAGTTGCTTGTAAGGGAAGATGTCATACATGAGTAAACTTCAAATGAAAGCAGAGATGGCATCATTGCACCTTAGCCTATTTTAAATGGACACATAGATGTGATTAAACAAAAACCTTATATCTCCCATTAAATAGCCATTTAATACTTACCTTAAGGAAAGAGGTAGAACTTTAATTCTATTTGTGACTTCTCTTCCCAGACATTGGTCATCTTCTTTTATGATGCTTTTAATTTAGTTAAATTCCAAGAAGAATGCTAGCTTTATTTTTTTTTTTAGCAAACTGGACCTTCCTACTGTACACAGCTTTGATGGCTCTCTCCAGACAGTCTTTCCAGAATGCACTTAAGAAATTTTCTGCTTCTGCTTTTTTTAATCTGGAGACTACACTGTTATTTGCAAAGCCATTAGCATGTTCTTTTCCCCTCATGTTTCTTTTTATTTTTTAAATGAATGACCACCGAAAGATATTTCAGAACAAAATGAACCCAAAAAGGCTAGATTGACAGTACTCATCAAATTGCTGTGTGTCTCTAGACACCATAATAACCATACTTCAAAAGTTGTGCGTGCTTCATTGTTATACTGCTGTGGATGAAATCAGATTGAGTTGGTCTTGGAATTCTTTACTCAAGTTCTCAGAAATATGAATGCCCTGATTTGTAATCTCTAATATCTGAGATGGGCTGGTATTTATAAAATATTGCCTGTTCTTGTTTTGAGGAACTGAATATTTCTAAGGTTCACTCAGTAAAGTTCTTTAGCTCTTAGGAATGAACACATGATAGAAGAGGTCAGATGAAGCCAAAATAGCCTTCTAATCACAAGATAACAATTATTTTTATCAGCTCCAAATACTGAATTTGACACTTTTGTTTTTGTTTTGTTTTTGCACTGCCTCAGTTTCTCCAAGGCAATCAATCTTTGAGAGGCCTTAGGATGAATGGATTGGAGGTACCACAGGTTAAAGAAAATGCAAGGTCAATTAGCCATCTCTGTTTAGAAGGGTGCTGCCGTTCTACGTGGCTTATGCCACACCAGCAGAAAATTCTCTCCAAAGTCATTTATGTTTCTCTGTGTTGACACACTGACTCATCAGGGCACCTCAAAAGTAATTGAGCCTATCCTTCTAGACAGGGGACTAGGTTAACTGCTATTGGAAGACTGCCTTTTCTCCTTAGTCTCAGACGTTTGACTTTTCAGGCTCCAGGGAGGTTACAGCTATCTGAAACCCCTTCTGGGTGTAACATACATTCCCAGTGAGTCACAATCTTATTATAGAGAACTATGCTGGCCTTGCATGGGGTGAAAGAAAAGGTATCAAGGAAAGCTTCAGGGGGAGGGAACACATAAACTGAGGACTTGGCATGTAAAGAACAGAAAGGCAATTATAAAAAAGGAATTTCAGGAATAAACAACACGCACAAAAGCCATTTGGTGCCATACACCAGACTTATAAAGATAAATATAAGTTCTGCATTTGTGGAGCATCAGTCAGTAGACTATCTATTCTGACTTGATTTCCCAGTAATGATGATTTTGTCCTGGTGTACTCCACTGTAAACCTAGTGCCCATGGCTGGCTTCAGGAACATGCAACCTATGTAGTCAAACATGCCTCTGCATTCAGAAAAGCCCAGAACTTGGTTTAATGCTCTCCTCTTGCCTGCTTGAAATTCTTAGTAAATTTTTTTGTTAATCCTCACCTGAGGATATTGTTTTCCATTTCTTTTTAGAGAGAGTGGGGCGGGAGGGTGTTAGAGAGAGAGAAAGAAAAACATCAGTGAGAGAGAGACACATCGACTGGTTGCTTCCCGCATGTGCCTTGACTGGCAGCAGGCAGCCAACTGACACCCCAGGTACATGCCCTTTCTTTACCAGGAATCAAACCTGTGACCCCTCGGAGCATGCGCTGATGCTCTAACCACTGATAATACTGGCCAGGCCTCTTAGTAATTTTTTTCCTCTTTTTTATTGTTTAAAATATCACATATGTCTCCTTTTCCCCCGATAGACGCCGCCCCACCTCCCGGCTCTTAGTAATTTTTAAACAATGGATCCCACATTTTCATTTTACACTGGGCCCCACAAATTATGAGGACAGTCCTGCTTGTATTCCATACTACTTTAACAAGTGTCAGTCTGAGACGAAACAAAAATATCCACCCCTCCCCCTTTTTTGTATGCCACTGCAGCCCTGTCCTAGTGTGGGAAGCTTAAAATAAAATCTTACTTACCCAAGTTTAGAGGTCTTAAATGCTTTCCATTCCAAGGATTCTTTGCCTTCTAAAATAAAATAGCAGGCAAAGGGTAGTGTTCAGAGGAATGCACTTTTCAAATTTCTTACCTGAGAACATGTTCATTGATTTTTAGAGAAAGGGAGAGGGATATAGAGAGAAAGAGAGTGAGAGAGAAACATATATGTGAGAGAAACACCAATCGTCTGCCTCCCATACACACTCTGAACAGGGATTGAACCAGCAACCTGGGTTTGTGCACTGATTGGGAATTGAACGCGTGACCTTTTGGTGTACAGGACAATGCTCCAACCAACTGAGCCAAACTGGCTAAAGCCAAAGGAATGCATTTTAAGGTAGATTTTTTGTTTTTCAATTTTTTTTCTAAACAAGGTGTTTAAAATTGTTCTAGCAACAGCAGCAACAAAAGTAACATTTGAACTGTGCTGTTTACAAAATGCATTTTTGCACTTTAGTTCTTGCACAAGGCATAGTCAGTCTGATGGTTGCTGTGCTCTGTTCATAAATAGTAAATATGCATGCTAGATTGATCCTTTAAGCTCCCTAAAACAAGTTTGTGTCCTATGGGGGTCAAATACCCATGCTCAATAGCTAGCATCTTGGTAGTGGCTACAGGAGGAGTGAGCCTGGCAACTTCCTCCCTTACCAGCATCAATTAAGGTGGAAATTTTGAGTACCAAAGCGTACAAAATGGGGAGGTAGTGTCAGGATGAAGGGCCACATTCATCATGTGGACACCTACCACATGGGCCCATCGAAGCCAAATGGCCTGAAGATACATAGAACAGGTTCTCCTCTCTCATGAACACTGTCATGGACCATCTGCCTGACCACCACTTCTTTTAATTATTTATAGTCTGATCTTTCAGAGAAGGAGAGCTGCTTTGCTCTGTTTTTTTTTTTGTTGTTGTTGTTGTTGTTTTTTTTTTTGCTAGATAAACCTAAAATGAGGTATAAAATCTTAATGTGTTAATGAGCTCTAGTTGAATTTAAAATTGACCTTTCTTCACTTGAGCTAAAGAAACATTATAAAAAGGGATTTCTTGACGTTTTGACAAACTTACTCTATTAAGAAAAGATTTGTCGAGTTGAGATGTCAGGCAACTTATTTTTTTTCTTTTTCAAAAAGAAGGCATTTTTTCTTAATAGCTTTGGGAGGATTGAGAGAAGGCCTAAGAAGAATAGAGTACATTAGTTTTAATAATCATTTATACACTTTAGATACAAAAACTAAGACATTTGTCCCTTAGCCTTTAAGGAGACTCAGGGAACTGGGGCTGGTTATTAGAGAAAATTCCTTGTGCAGGTTATAAGGAGAGGTTTAGCTTTGTGGACACACCGCCAGGTTCAGGGTAATAAATATGGCAGAGATCTACTCATTAAGTCCCCTCTAGGCTTTCTATATGTTGGGAATTGTGCTCTGTTCTATGGAATAAAGATAAGGCTAATAAGTGGAGATAGACATGTGCCTAATTGGGACATCTGATTTATAGCTGAGCCCATCTGACTATAGTTAAAAATTTAGATTTCTAATCAAAACCTCAGAGCATGACCCTAAGGAGCAGCTGCAAGGCAATCCAGAGTTCTGCCCCAGAAACCAGACAGGACCTGAGCAGGCTAGATAGAGTGTCAAGACAGGCGCAGGATTGCTGGAACTGACCAAGGTATATAAATCACAAGGAGTTACCAAAGGCCCAGTTATTGCAACTCGGGTAAAAAGTCAGAGCAGGATTAGAGGCCCAGGGGGGGCTTTCCACTGTACATCATACTTCCTAGGAGCTTCCCTAGCTTTGGAAATTCTCCTGTGCCTAGATAGGGCTGGGCTACTGGGGGTAGTTCTAAGGAGGCCTTGTCTATGTTTACTCAGAAAACAGTGGTGATGAAATTGAGCTAGTTTAACTGTGAAGAGAAGGCTAAAATGTGCTATGATTTCTAGAAGCTTGAAAAAAAGTTATTTCTGACAGTTTATAAATTATACCACTTAAACTGTTGGTTGGTTTGGAAAAATATATCCTCCAAAATCCTTATTTGACTGGCAATTCCCCAAGTAATTCAGGCAGTGAATATTAGAGAAACTCCATCTAAAAAAGCATTGAACTGAGCTATAGGAATAGAGACTGTTCCAGACTTTGAGAAGGCTGCCTTTTAAGTAGTTTCTGTTTTGAGTCTCAGATAAGGTATATCCAATTACTGATCACCATGCTTTAACTTAAAACCATTCGTCTTCTCCCAGTTCACTCCTTTCTTGGTATTACTATAGCTAAAGTCTAACATATCAGTACATTTCTCTTCATGTGCATTTAAGGATTTGTCATACATGGTAGAAAGTCATATTTTTAAACAGTGGAACGGTTAAAACTGTATCAGCTTAGAATTGATTTTGTATTTATACTTCAGCATACAGAAATGAAATTTTAATGATGTGTATAGAAAATGGCTAGTTGCCTTTTAAGTTTAAAAGAGAAAAATCTAGCCCTAACCATTTTGGCTCAGTGGACAGAACATCGGCCTGCAGACGTAAGGGTCTTGGGTTTGACTTTGGTCAAGGGCACATACCTCAGTTGCAGGCTCGATCCCTGGCCTCGTTCGGGCTGGTGTAGGAGGCAACCAAATGATGTGTCTTTCTCACATCGATGTTTCTCTCTCTCTCTGTCTCTCCCTCTCCCTTCTACTCTCTCTAAAAATCAATGGAAAAATATCCTCAGGTAAGGATTAACAAAGAGAGAGAGGAAGAGAGAGAGAGAGAGAGGAGAGAGAGAGAGAGAGAGAGAGAGAGAGAGAGAGAGAGAGAGAGAGAAATCTAAATTATGATATATTAAACTATGAAACATAGCTATAGTCACTGCCCATGAGGACTTTTGCTCCATGGAATGTAGTTGAATCCATGTACTACTACATAGATGATGACTATTTATTTGAGATGCTTGTGAGAGAGCTGGCCCATCCTTTTTCATATCATAGTAGTTCAGGGAAGTGGAGTAGTGTTCTAGCACATAATTTGCTTTTCAAAAGCTTCAGTATAATTTACATTATTTGTAATTTATCCTCTTGAAACATTTAAGTCCCTAAGTGTGTGTGTGTGTGTGTGTGTGTGTGTGTGTATATATATATACATATATATATATATATATATATATATATATATATGTATATATATATATATATATATATGATAGTAAATTGTTTTACTGTTTTTTTTTTCTTCTTGAAGATTTGAATGAAAAATTACACTTCACTAGATAGTTTTCATGACAATCTATCTTATTGGGCTTAAGCCAGGTTGTTCATACTAGAAGCTTGAAATTTTTCTCTCGTCTCACCCCACCTTGACCAGGCATTGCAACATGAATTTGGAATTAGGACCACATGTGACCCTTATCCATCTATTTAATATATAATCCTAGCAAAACATAAGCAGGCTCTTCGTTGTGTGCATTATCACAACAAAAGGACATGGTCACTGACAGGCAGGTAAAGAATAGTCTTTCCAAAGGACATTGTTCCAGAGAAATAAAACAGCTTTTGTATGTTCCTTGCTTCTTTTTATTATATCAGCTATTTCCTGGTTGGAATAGCCATATGTATCTTAACTACTGATTTTTTTAAATATTCTATGACCCACACATCAGATTCTTTTTAGTTGGTATATTTTAGGCTGAGGCCACTATTTTGTTGACTGTTGATATAGAGATTGGTTCAATTAAACAAATACTTATTAAATGCCCCCCTTTGTATCAGGCTCTGAAGTCAATACTGAGACAAAAAGATAAGAAACATTGTTCCTACCCTTGTAGGGCAGGAGTGACAAAGGTCCAGCCCGTGGGCCGTACAAGGCTGGTGAAATAATTTGGTCTGGCCCTGCCAAGGCATTAGGGGTGAGTTAATTAAATGTTTGACCAAATATAGCAGGCTAATTTTTAAGTTGATAATTTGTTATGGCCCGAGAATGATGTTATAAATATCCAAATGGCCCTTGGCAGAAAAAAAGCTTCCCCACCCCTCCTCTTGGGGTTCACAGTGCAATGAGGAAGGCAAATAGATATTTTTAACATATTGTGATAGACTCAGATAAAGGAATACAAAATGTACTATTGGAGCCAATACAAGGACATTGTATCTGTTTCCTAGAATCTGTTTTTCTGCAGTAGTCCACCTTTATCCATGGTTTTAATTTTTGCAATTTCAATTACCCCTGGTCAACCATGGTCCAAAAATAGTAAATGGAAAATTCCAGAGTAAACAATTCATAAGTTTTCAATTGTGTGCCATTTTGAGTAGCATGTAAATCTCACATGTCCTACTCTGTCCCATCCGGGATGTGAATCCTCCCTTTGTCCAGTGTCTCCATTCTGTAGATGCCTCCTGACATCAGTCACTTAGTAGCCCTCTCAGTTATCAGATGAATTGTCATGACATCATAGTGCTTGTGTTCAAGTAACCCGTATTTTACTTAATAATGACCCCAAAGTGCAAGAGTAGTGATGCTGGCAATTTGGATATGTAAAGTGCTTCCTTTAAGTAAAAAGGTTTGTATGTATAGGTAAAAAATCTGTATTATAAAAGGCATGTGCCGTAACGCCATAATGACCAACAACTGGACGTGGAACCACGGGGAACTGGGTGGGTGACAGCGTTGGCCGAAGTGAAGCAGCCCGGGTCACCAGGAGGTGCATGGAACACCTCTCGGTCCCTCCCCCCAAACCCACCCCAGGTCAGCCTCTCCCACCCCAATTGAGGGTGGGGTGGCTAGCCATCTCCCCACGCTCCAGCAGCCCCTCGCCCAGGCCGGCCCAGCACCCCAGAGGAAATCCTCGCCATGATCAGGGGTGTGGCTGGCCTGCGAACCTCTGGCAGCCCCTTGCCCAGGCTGGCCTCATGCCCCAGCAGGGACCCCCGCCCAGATCGGGGGTTTGGCCAGCCTGCAAACTGCCAGTGGCCTCTCGCTCAGGCTATCCCAGCGCCCCAGAGGGGACCCTTACCACCATTGGGTGCACAGCCAGCCTGCAAACCACCAGCGGAAACTCGCCCAGGCCAGTCCAGTACCCCAGCGGGGACTCTTGCCACAATCGGGGGACCCCATCAGGGCAGGCCAGCCAGACCCCACCGGTGCACCAGGTCTCTATACTATCTAATAAAAGAGTAATATTCAAATTGACCATACCTCCGCTACACCCATAAGCCAGGCCCCAAGCCATGCCCACCAGCCAATCAGGAGTGAATGTGCAAATAAACCCAACCAAGATGGCTGCAGCCATGGAGAGCAGGAGGGAGGCTTGGGTTTCCCCAGCAATGGAGGAAGCCAAGCTTTCTGCCTGCCCTTGCCGGCCCAGGCCTCCACTCCAGGCTACAAAGTTTCAATTATAGAAGATAAATAAATCCCAACAAAAATGGCTGCGGCCACAGAGCAAGCAGGAGGCTTGGCTCCCCTCAAGGCTACCAGTTTCAATTATAGAAGATAAATAAATCCCAGATCCCAGGGCCTCCGCTTGGGTCACCGGGGGGGGCGTGGCCAGCCTGCAAACCACCACAAGCTCCTTGCCCAGGCCACCCCATGACCCAAGGGAACCCCCACCCTGATCTGGGTCACCCTTCAGGGCAAACCAGCTGGCCCCCACCCATGTACCAGGCCTCTATCATATCTAATAAAAGAGTAATATTCAGATTGACCATCACTCCAACACACAAGATGGCTGTCCCCATGTGGTCAAAGATCCTGCCCCCATATGGACACAAGATGGTCACCACAAGATGACCAGCAGGGGAGGGCAGTTGGGAGGTACCCAGTCTGCAAGGGAGGGCAGTTGTGGACGATCAGGCCAGCAGGGGAGGGCAGTTGAGAGGGACTAGGCCTGCAAGGGAGGGCAGTTGGGGGCGATCAAGCCTGCAGGGGAGAGAAGTTAGGGGTGACCAGGCTGGCAGAGGAGGGAAGTTGGGGGCCACTGGGCCTGCAGGGAAGGGCAGTTGGGGGTGACCCAGGCCTGCAGGGGAGAGCAGTTGGGGGGGACCAGGCCTGCAGGAAAGGGCAGTTAGGGGTGACCAGGCCTGCAGGGAGGGCAGTTAGGGGCAAACAGGCTGGCAGGAGGGCAGTTAGGAATCAATCAGGCTGGCAGGGGAGTGGTTAAGGGGTGATCAGGCTGGCAGGCAGAAGCGGTTAGGGGCAATCAGGAAGGCAGGCAGGCGAGCAGTTGGGAGCCAGCAGTCCTGGATTGTGAGAGGGATATCCGACTGCCCGTTTAGGCCCGATCCTACCACAGTCAGACATCCCTCGAGGGGTCCCAGATTGTAAAGGGTGCAAGCTGGGCTGAGGGACACCCCCTGGCCCCCGTGCACGAATTTCATGCACTGGGCCTTTAGTCTATATAATAAAAGCCTAAGTGACTGTTACGACGCTATGACGTGCACTGACCACCAGGGGGCAGATGTACCACTCAGCCAGAAGCCAGGCTCATGGCTGGTGAGCACAGCGGTGGTGGCTGGTGGCGGGAGCTTCTCTCACCTCTGCGGCAGCACTAAGGAACAATGAGCTGAGCGGTAAGGAGTGAGCAGGAGGGAAGTAAGGAGCAAGGGATCTTAGATTGCGAGAAGGATCCTGGACTGCAAGAGGGCACATGTCGGGCTGAGGGCCCCGCCCAGTGTACGAATTTTGTGCACCAGGCCTCTAGTTATTATATAATAAAAAGGTAATATGCAAATTGACCCTAAATGCTCAATGACCAGAACAACCACTGGACCAGTCACTATTGAGGTGCACTGATCACCTCTCGGTCCCTTCCTCAGACCATCAGGCACTGATCACCCGATGGCAAAAGGGGAACCAGGGGTTGGGTGGCGGCTCAGGGTGGGGCTGGAGCTGGCTGTGGGCAGCCAGGGAAGATGGCCCTGATTTCAGGCCAGGCCTAGGGACCCTACCCGCGCACGAATTTTGTGCGCTGAGCCTCTAGTAGTATATATAGAGTTCAGTACTATCTGTGGTTTCAAGCATCCACTGGGGGTCTTGAAATATATATCCCCTGTGGCTAAGGGTAGACTACTATACTTGCTACTCACTAGATAGGTTTTTAAATATTCCTCAATCCTGACTGGGAAGCCATTAGGAACTTCAGTCTCAAATAGTGAAATGGATGTGCTCAAGGTCCTTCCCACTTCGCCAAACTTTTATCATAGGGAAGAGTATTTACAATGGGGATGCTGTTGAGATTGGGCTACACTTAGGCTATAGAATGCCTGAGGCCATTTGGAGGCAGGTTTACAACTCCAATTCATGGTAGCAGTTACTTCTCTTAGTCCTTCTCTTCCCCAGCGTGAAGAAACAGACAACGAGTGGAGGCAAGAGGAGGAAAAAGAATGGGAGAAAGCTAGAGAATCACTGGGAGGAAGGAGTAGAGAAATAGAGAAATAAAAAGGCACGTATGGTGCACTTTCCCCCTACCCCCATCTAGTGCCTTCAAGGCTAAAAAGGGGACTGACTCTGGAGTAGACATCATATATTTTCAATAAGCTATATTTAGCTGACTACTTCAATTCCTTCTTAGCAAGTTTCACACAAACCTTTCTGCTTGAGGCCATCCTCAAGCACTTACATTTTTTCCCTGGAATGCACAGGCCCTGCTCTATTATGTTTTATTGCTTTCAGCTCATCTCCTGTTCTCTTGATTAAAAACTAAAGCCTCTGTAGAAATGATAAGAAGTTAAAAATGGAGCAGACACTAAACATTGCTTACTGGTATCCACACCCTCTCCAGGTGAAGTAAATCTAGGACAGTTGGTATAAAAATTCTAAACGGAACCAGCTTTCTGCACATCTTGTTTTTTTGCATTTTCTGTGGAATTATTTATGTAAGCTTAGAGCTGTTTATTTTATTTTCTTTCATCCTGCTGTCTTGTGTGCAGATGGAGGAGAAGCCTCTTATATTAGCTTGGTTTAGATGATGCTAAAAGGGGTACGTTTGCTGGCACTATCAGGGGGCCAACTGCAAATGATCACCTTTGACAGCACAAGATGGACTAGGTCTTTTTTTCCCCTACCTCCTGAGGGTTGAAACACTCAACTTTATTAACAGGCAGGAACTTGCAGGGACAAGCTTGCTAAGCTTATCTAGTTCCAAATGAACACTTTAATTTATCAAAAGCTTACAGGGAGGCTATGCAGGTTTATAGAAGAAATATACAAAAGCCTCTCAAAGGTCCAAGGCAGTGATCTGGTTCTGAAGCTAGAGTTTCCACGCAAATATATAGGCTGTTAGTATTTGGAGCAGACTGCAGTGTGGCCTAAAGGGCTGTTTGTGAGATTGGAGTTCATAAAAGAATGTTACCTAGGATGCAATGTTAGGGTATTCTGCGTGTGGTGACTTAACGAAAAAAATATGAGGGAAGTCTATTTAGATATACGACTTGGAGTGTATTAAGAGCATCAAATCTTTTATGTCGCAATAAAGGTATGGCTAAAATTCAATATCAGCTTCATAGTAGTTGAGAATTCAAAAGTAATAAAATATGCCATTACAGTAGAAATTCACATATTGAATTATTTTGGATTCTCATTAAGCCCCTAAATTTCTTAATAGAAATTATGTGCTTATGCACATACATGTTAACTACAATACGTTTTTATTTATATATTTTCATGTTCATCTTTAATATTATAGCAGGGGATTAGATTTTTGGATTTAATTGTACTCTTTTAAAAAATTCCCCAATTTATAATGGATACAATGTTTTAATTACAATGCATTTTAAGCAAGTCACAATGATAAACTTCTTGGAGAGACAAATACTCAGCTTATAATGTCAGCTTACTTTGATGCTAGTGTTGGCTTTTTTTTTTTTTTTTTTGGGTGCTAACTTGAGATAATTATAAACCAAAAGATTATCATTTTATTACATTGCTTCAGTTAAAGAGAATACATCAAAAGGAAGATTATGTTTGGCAACCCTTTGCATAATGGCCTTTTGTTACAAGGAAATGTGGCTCCCTCCCCTAGTGGGTATAGAACAACCCAGGACACTTCTGGCAGCTGGCCATGGAGTTCATCCTGGCTTTGGCGAGAGAGCAAATAGTTTTGGGTTTGTTGTTCACATTTGATTTCCACGTTACAAATTTTGAATGAAGTCTTTATTGAACCCTTTGTCTCGCAGTCTGCAGCTCCTCACATCAGGGGGCAGTTAGGCGCCAGTCCTGACATGCCAATTTGACACCCGAGTACTGCCATTTATCCAGAAGTTGGATTCCCCCACCTCTGGCCCTCTGCTGGAGGGAAGCAGTAAGTGTGGGTATACTGCCCTCCCGTGTCCAGCTCATAGAGGTGCTGGAAAGCTAGAGCTCTTAACTCAAGGAACCCAGAGGAGAAAATGCTTGAAATCTTTCACTGATACTTGGGAGCAGATAAGGAGGTGCCTGCTGGAATGCCACATTTTTATCAGAACCTTCATGCGCTGTGGTCCATGCCACAGGATTACCACGTCATATTGAGCAGTAAGAACCATTCATGCTGGTGACTGCATGGAAGGACCTTGAGTGCATCCATTTCACTATTTACCTTTATCATTTCACTAGATACACATTGAGCATCTATTATGTTATTAATGTTTAATTCAACAGATATTAATTATACATACTGTGTGCTACGTACTGTGCTCTGAAAATAAGGAAACGGCAGTGACAAAGAAAAAATTCCTGCCTTAATAGAACTTAAATTCTATTGGTGGGGCTGAGGGTGGAGGGCAAGCATACAGCAAACAAGGAAATAAATAAATACAGCAATTAAAACCTGTATGTAAGTGCTATGAAGAAAAAATAAAGCACAGAAGAGTTGAAGAGGGATGAAGGGGGTGGTGATATTTTAGATCTGGTGGCGAGAAACGCCTCTCCAAGAAGGAAGTATTTGAAAGGAGAGCTGAATGAAGTGAGGGAACAAGCCACTGGGAACCTGCTTTGGAAATCTGAGGCCAGAGAGGGGGAGAGACTGGCATAAAGACTCACAGCTTTTTCATGGTGGAAGTTGAACTAGAACACATATTTCCTGATTCCAAACCCGATATTTTTATCTCTGTGCTACATCTGGATAAAATAACATAAAAATCATTATGGAACAACTTCTTTGTGTCAGGTAGACAACTAGACCCTTGGAAAGGAGACACACAAAAATGAATTAATGTATGTTCCCTGCTGTTAGGCTAAATGTCTAAATGTTTGTGTCTAATGGATATCTTTTGCATAGAAAAGTCAGCAGTCACCAGAATGAATGGCTCTTACTGCTCAACATGACGTGGTAATCCTGTGGTATCTGGGACTACTCAGTTGAGTACTGGGTGGCCTGTGTGCCTTAGATGATAGGTTTCCAGGGTAACTGCAACATCGTGTCACTTGCTCTTTTTCTCTCCATCCCAAACCTCTGCCCCAGCAGAATGTCTGTTCCTCGTATTTTCCTGGACTCCATGTTGGGAGGGAGGGGCTGTCTTGGCTTGCTTTGAAAGGACCCAAGTCAGGGGGACTCTGTGGAGGGAAGGTCTCTATTATTCACAAAGTGGTGGGGTTGATGCTCAAGGGTCATCAGATTCAGAGACAGGATCAGAGCACTACTGAACTGGAAACTTCATCCACATGGCAATTCAGTCACTTAGGATAGATGGAGGAATTGCTGCCTTTGTTGAGAGCCTGTCCCATGTGCACTTTCTGTCATCCCCTTGGCCCTCCCTGCTTTTACCTCCCAATTCTTGTTCCTTACATAGTGCTATCTATACTGGATGTTGCCTAGGATCTTTTTTTTTTTTTTCAAAAGAAATAACCTCCTGTTCTCATTTCTTTTTACACAATGGTTCAAAGATTAGATAGGAGGATTTCTCTAGTTGACCTTTAAGACATGATTTTCATCTTTATAAAATCTATTATCAGGTATAGATATGGTGTTATATCTGACAGACTAATTATGGACATTCCTTTGAACACGCCAGTAGTCAGTCATGTAGTAGGGGTATATAGTAGGTGACCCTTTATTTACCTCTGGTTTTTATACTACCAAAGGATTTTTTTTTAAATGAGCATTTTTGAAGTAGAGAAATCTCTAGCAGAAATCATGCACATTTGAAAGATAAGTATATTTCATTTCCAACAATAACATACCATTTTCTGTCCACCCCCAACTCAGAGAATGACACATGTGACTATCAAAAAATGAGAGTTTGAAGTGAAATATGATTAATATGATGAGTTCAACGTTTAATATGGCCTGTGCAAGTGTAATCATCTCCCAAGGAAATAATTGCCTCCTCTTCCCAGGGAGAGAAATGTTCCTTGTGGTTGGTGGGAGTGGAAGAAATTCTCTTTGATTGCTGATGTCTAGGGCCTCTTTGCTATATGTACTTACATCTTGGAGTTTTCAGATTCATTCTGATTCTCTCTTCCCCTCTTCTTTCTTTTGCTCTTTCTCTTTCTCATATATCAGCCAGTATTATATATCTTTTTTGGCTGATCTCCATTTCTGTGTCATCCAGCCAATTGACTCCTCATTTATCAGTTAACAACTAATTGTGCACTGATTATCCTAGCCTTTTCCCAGCCCTGGCTGGGGAAGAACCTGAATTCACTGACCTCATTTCATTGTATATCTTGCATCAGCATTGTTTGGGAAATAAGTAATAACCTTGGGGAGCTTAAATAATAACAGTAGTTAATCAGGAGTTCCCCAAGATCTTAGCTGACTGATAAATTTTTCCTTTTGGAATTTTTCCCAGTAGGTGCTCTCTGCTTTTGTTTACCATTTTATTTGGTAAAGTTGAAGGATAGGAAAATGATCATTCTGTGCACAGTAGTACTTTAAAAAGAATTTTTGCATTTATCTAATTTTTATCCTGGAACAACTCTGGGAAGGATATGGGATCATCCCTGTTTGATGGATAGACAGTAAGATGTCATTGAAAACATTGTAGACATATTCAGAAAATCTGGTCTTGGTTGTCTGTCCATGGAAGTGACAGGTGTCTCCTGAAGACACTAGAAGTAGATTGTCCTCTGATAATTAAACTTTAAACGAGATGCAAGCGATCAAAGCAGCCCTGCTCGGTTTTGCTCAGTGGATAGAGCATCGGCCTGCGGACTTAAGGGTCCCAGGTTCGATTCCGGTCAAGAGGCATGTACCTTGGTTGTGGGCACATCCCCAGTGGGGGGTGTGCAGGAGGCAGCTGATTGATGTTTCTCTCTCATCGATGTTTCTAGTTCTCTCTCCCTCTCCTTTCCTCTCTGTAAAAAATCAATAAAATATATATATTTTTAAAAAGAGATCAAAGCAGAGAGGTGTCAGTTGAAGTTATTAACATTGTTAAAGAAGTGATATGGCAATGAGAACAGAGGCTAAAGAGTAACTGAGACCATTCTGCAAAGCCTGTCCAGTTCTAAAGGCATGGATGTCTAAAAGCCAGTTCCTAAAGCAAGTTTATATTCATTGTGGAGATCATTAGCTTACAAAGGCCTGGTGTCACTGAATATTTAAATATAAACCATTTAAATACTAACTCACCTGGTAATGATTCCAGGCTCACTAATCAACCTTCAGATTATACAGGCATACCTCATTTAACTACACTTCACTTTATTGTGCTTTATAGATGTTGTATTTCTTTTTACAAATGGAAGGCAAGACCCTCCACCACTAAAAAGATTACTACTCACTTTATTGCAGTGCTCACTTTATTGCAGTTATCTTGAACTGAAACCACAATATATCCAAGGTATGCTTGTAGCTCATCTTTTCATGTAGCTTGTCTATGTAGAGTGTGGATACAGAGTGTGAGAATCTAGTCCTCCTAGTAGTAATAATTAATATTGCAAATGAATACTTAGGCATTCTGGAACTTTCTTAGCTTGAGTCAGATGAACACTGGGACACTGTCAAAATCAAATTTTTTTAATGGGCAAAGATGAGGACCAAATTTTGGGCCATAGTAAGTTTGTCAAAGTTAAACCTCCATTTTGAAGCCTCATATTGACTGCCTGGTCAATTGGCCTTCCCAGGTAACATCCTTATTATTGTCATGAACGTGTTCTTTTGAACAGCTAAAGACTTTCGTATTTATAGGCTGTGTAAACTTGGGCAAGTAATTTCTCCTCGCTGAGCCTCAGTGTCTGCATCTTCAGAGTCCTTTGGAAACTGCACAAATTGTGAGGTAGCAGTATTATGAGGAGGAGGATTTGGGACCATAAGCCAGATTACCCGATTTAGGGTAACATAGGTAGGGTAAGATAGGATTGCAGTTGTTGAGCAGAGAACTGATCTTACCTCCACTTGGCAACCACCTGGGGCCCTTTAGGCCCCTACCACTCTCTGTTTAGTCCACCCTGCTCAAAATTTCTTTGTGCTAGAGGAAAATGGTTAATTGGATTCTAAGGTGTCTTCACGACTTGACCAGTGCTCCTCCTATCCATAACGAAAGACTGATTACTGGAAAAAAGACCATCCATAACACAGTGGGAAAAATGAATCATTGATTCATACAGTTATGTAATTTGGCATGTTGTCCTCAGTACCTAATTAGATGTCTATTACTAGTGAGTGAGAAAAATATATATATAGAGAGAGATATTTCAATATCAGATTAATTATACACAGTTATATCAGATTCCTCATTCTTTTGACATTGGTAAATGTTGGAGGCTCCAATCTGTTCTTCCTGGATATAATTTTGTGAGGCTTAGGCAGTGTCATGGACCAGCTTTTCAAATGGCCTTAAGAGTGTAGGAAAATCCTATAAAAATAGAATTCTACTGGGAAACCACTGCTTTGTGATTACTCTTTTCTATTGCTATAAACAGTGTTAAGCATCAAGTTATTGTCCATCAAACCTGAGAAATGAGTTAAATAACCACTACAGGCAGAGACCTATGGTAATTCCCATGTTTTTGTTCACTTACCAGATACACTATGTATGCAGTTATAAAATATTTGACTTGGAACTTTTTATTAGTAAAGATAGATGCTTGATTGTATTTACAAATCCTATTGGGCCTTCACGCATACTTTATAAATATGCATTCTTTATTTTGACAGGATTATATTTAAAGTAGTATTTTGATGAAATATATTTATCTTTTCTAAATCTTTTGTCCCTGGTGATTTGCAGTAACTTTTTATAAATCAAAAGGCTAATTCATCTATAGATTTTATATCACACTGTACATGAATAGCTATTGCTATATTATTGGAGAAACTGACTGCCATATAGACAGGGTGAAACATATTGATTTTCATGGACTATACTATTGTTTATAGAAAGAATAGTTGAATTTGTTTCCTGAGAAGGTCAACTTGCTTTGCCTTTCAAGAAATTAATCTGGGGCGAGTGTTTACTGATGCAATATCAGTATCACATAATTGTTCAAACATCATATCATCTTATTACATCCATATCTTTCAGGGGCATTGCCTTCTATACAGAATCCCATCTTTTCTTTTGATGGTGTGTACTTAGCACCAGTAAGCAAGCAACCAGTACATGCAAAAACCAGTACCTGACACAGAATAGTCATTTCATTTAGATATCATTGAGAGCTTACTAAAACCTGACAGAGCAACAAGCTATCTATCTCTATCTATATTTATATCTATATATCTCTATTACATTTAGTCCTCAAAATAAATATTGTGAGGTAGGTACTATCATCTCCTTTTTGCAGGTAACTGAGGCTCATAGAAGTCAGATCACTTGCCCATAGTCATATAGCCTATAACCCATAATTAAATGGTAGAGCTCTAGTTTGAATTCAGTTTATCTGATTCTGGAGCCTACTTAGCTATATTGCTTCTCAAAAACTGGCTTTGAGATATTCTAATCTACACTGTGTCTGACAAACAAAGTAAGATCCCCTTCCACACCCCAATTCCCCAACCAAAGGAGGAAGAGACATTCATACATCCTGAGAAAGTCTATGCTAAACAGTTCTATCTATCAGGGACTGTCAACATCTACAAGTAAAGTCCCCTCAGGGAAGTTTCTACCAAGGAAGTTTCCATACTGGTTTATTCAAAGACTTGAATTTTAAATGGGACCATTTCAACATTTCCTGCTGATTTACTATTTCCTAAAGGGGAATACCCAGTGTTTACTTTAAAAAATAAAATAAAAAACAAAACCCTTATTCGAAAGGAATGATTGTCCGGAATAGGCAAATCCATAGAGATAGAGAATAAGTAGAGTAGTGGTTGCCAGGGAGAGGGGAGAGGAGAATTGGGAGTTACTGTGTATTCTTTGGGGGGTGATGAAAATGTTCAGGAATCAGATAGTGGTGGTGGTTGCATATCTTTGTGAATATACCAAACAACAACAACAACAACAACAACAACAACAAACCCACAAAACACTGAATTGTACACTTTAAAGGGGTGAATTTTATGGTATATGAACTATTATTTTTTTTTCTATAAAAAGGAAATGGGCCTTGACCAGTTTGACTCAGTGGATAGAGCTTCAGCCTGCGGACTCAAGGGTCCCAGGTTCGATTCTGGTCAAGGGCATGTACCTTGGTTGCGGGCACATACCCAGTAGGGAGTGTGCAGGAGGCAGCTGATCAATGTTTCTTTCTCATGATGTTTCTAATTTTATCCCTCTCCCTTCTTCTCTGTAAAAAAATCAATAAAATATATTTAAAAAAAAGGAAATGGAGCAACTACTAGTACTTAAAACATCAATGTCTTTCGGGGTTCACAGTGCTCTTGGATGCTGTTTGTAGGCTATAACTTTTGACCAAAGAACAGTGGGTGACTTTGAAATCAGCTCACCCCAGGAGTTGGTCAGGATGGTCTCCTAGTTACCAGTAGAGATTTTTAACTCCCTGAATACTAATTTCCTGTGAAAGTCAGAGAGCCAGTTTTGTGTTCCTGCTCCTCTACAGGGTGAAGGCTGTTATTCCCCCCCCCCCCTTAGAAGAATGTAAATAAAGTGTAACTTCCCCAAATAACTTGATTTATCTGGAAGTGCAGCCATTTGCTACATGTGCATTTTTTTAGAAAACACTGGTCAGTTCCAGGTCAGAATCAGTTAATGTGCCCACAAATTGCTAGCAAGGTCTTAAGAAGGTTCAGCAGCTTGGGAACACTAAACTTACTTGCTGTAAATTTGGAATAAGAACATAAAGACTCACTTTCCAGCAAGATGATGAAAATTCATCATGTTCATTATGTGTTTCTTCAGAAGAACACTATATTAATTTTCCAGCTCAACTAAGTGGAGGAAGTAAGGTTTCTTGTTACGAAAAAGTTGCTCTGATATTTACAGAGGTGGTCCAATTCCATTAATGAATCCAATCTGCTCTGACTTGCGATGCTGTTTAATGTGTCCTAAAAACCCTAATGTTGTTAAGTGTCATAGAAACCAATATCACATTTTCCCCCTTAAAACAAGGCTCAGAAGTGTTTATAAAACTTAGTTTTGTTTTCCAAGAATACAAATGCTCACAGTCCACACTTGATTATCCATGCTAATGGAGGAGAGCAGTAATGTGCTGAAAATAATATCTCTTTGTCTGTGGGGTATGTATTGGTTATCATTTCACTATGGAGGTGCATCAGAGGAAAAGAAGGAATAAAATAAAGAAATTCCAGTGGTCAGCATCTCCTGCTTAAAGCCCTCTTTAGATATCTGTCCAACTATAGGCTAAGCTGGAGAATGATGGCATTACCTCTTAGCCCAATGGGGCCTTCTACAAGCTAGATGAAATTAACGAAGTGGTCTTGTGTTTAAAAGTCCTCTTGCTCAGTTGCAGGTCAACATAGAGAAATGAAAAGAAAACTAAGGCAATGAAGTGCATCACCATTAGGCATCATTTAACCTATTTTTCATAATTTTGTTAAACAAGGTAATCTTCCCTAAGATACCTAAGATTTTCTGGTTTGTCTTCACAGGCTCTGTCAAACCCAGTTGTTCATCTAACTTTAAAGGACACAAAAACCTTTGTAAACTATGTTATGGTCTACAATTGCTTAACACCTCTTAAATGCACCCTATATTGTTGTGCATGGTAGCAGCTATTAAATAACTCTTAGAAATGCTGCCTAGAAGTTTAGATCTGGAAGGAGTGGTTGTACCTTGGCTTTCTGTGGTCTCAGCACCTCCAGGTCTAGGGCCCCTGTTTCTTTGTTTGGCCTCTATCTGCTTGGACACTCCTGACAAAGCTGAGTTCTAGGACACTTGAAGTCTGAACACTCTTTTAGCCTAATGTCTGCTGTGGTTACACAGACCTCTCTGTCCATCCCCTGCCTACTGACTTCTTGACATCTGCCAGACTCTGCTGACCTAACGAACTCTCAGGGCTCTCCTCTGCTAACCTGTTTCCTTGCTGTCTGAATTAAAAGCTTTGGCATCCTTGCCGAAACCGGTTTGGCTCAGTGGATAGAGCGTCGGCCTGCGGACTCAAGGGTCCCGGGTTCGATTCCGGTCAAGGGCATGTGCCTTGGTTGCGGGCAGATCCCCAGTAGGGGATGTGCAGGAGGCAGCTGATCGGTGTTTCTCTCTCATCGATGTTTCTAACTCTCTGTCTCTCTCCCTTCCTCTCTGTAAAAAATCAATAAAATAAAATAAAAGCTTTGGCATCCAGTTTTCATAGACATAACATCTATTCTTGTGACAGATCTCTATCTGTTACCATGGGAACTGGACATGGAAATTCTATAGAATAGGCATCCAGTCTAGATCGCTATGGTCAATTCTTGGTTATCAATGCTAATGGAAGGGAGGAAGCTGAGGCATAAGCAATCTGATAGAGTGGATGATCCAAAATTCATTTATGTTTGATGTGGAATGAACATGTATGTTTGATGTGGAATGGACATGTACAGTCTATCAGGCAGCCATATTTAAACAGAGACTGCTCTGAGTCTGGTTAGGACTTCCATTTTATAGTAAAGTGTTAGGGGAAGACAGAGAAAAGGAAATGGGGAAAAGGAAAGGAATAAGAGAAAGAATAGAGAGGGGGGCATGTAGAATTGAAAATGTGAAGAGACACACTGAAAGGTGGAGTGTTTCTGTGTGTTAAAATAAGTGGAGCCCTGAGTGCTTCCAAAGGCTTGCTCTTGCTGGGCTCTCCTTTGCCTTCTTTTCACTATATTGTAACCTCAGGTGTTTGCATTTCTATCATGGTTTCAAGCTTGATTACTCTAACAAGTGCTCCTCAGACAGATAGTCACCCTTTTTATTATAGTTTACATATATTTAACAAGATAAAATTTAACAAGTGCCAGTAATTACAGTGAAGGTCCCAGCCTGTAGCAGAGAATATGAGCTTGCAGGGTATGTGATTAGCCATGATGTTACTTTGGTGCTGGGCCAGGGGCTTAGGGCTAATAGTCTGTCTCCCACAGAGAAGATGGAAGGGAATGTCTGGGGTCTTCAATAAGTAGGATTCTGATGGTAGCAAATGGCTGTCTCCTCTTAGTGCAGTTGTTATTTTGAAAATAGGATCTCTGATGATGAGTCACTGGGTTGCATGAATCATGGAGGTCTTTACAAAGGACAGTGCTTCTGACCCAAAAGGAGTTATGAATTTCTGTCCTCAGAAATGTCAGGAAGGATAAAGCACCCAAGAACCCTAAATAAGCTGTTAAGGGCATAGTGGAGGTTGACTTCACACGAGGCAGGAAGTTCCTTCAGGACAAATATCATGCCTGATTCTCTTTCTGGCTCTTAGTACCCTTAGCACAGTGCTTGGCTCAAAGCAGACACTCACTGTACATGGGAGTAGAGGTTAAACAGGTAAAGGTAACTTTTCACTATTGCATTTCCCTGACCTTATCCAATTCTCTCACTTCCAACTTGCTTCTTCCCACCTTCTCAATTCATGCTTACACCTAGTTCCTACTTCGTCAGCTTTCTATAAGGGTTTCAGAAGAGAGGACTACTCCAATGTATAACTTCTGCCAAACAATCTGGAGTTCATCTTTGCAAAGAAGTCAGCTAGTAAAGATAGTGATGCAAGTTATTTTCTCATTTCGTCAAAAAAATGCTTTTTGGTGTCCTGTCAGCCTGGCCTTAAAGTCATTTCATGGAGTCCCCAATTGCCTCATTTTGAGTTGTGACACCTGGCTTAAGTCTGGAGTCTGTAATCCTGGCAGTATAGCCAGCCAGCTGTGACAGTTGCCATCTGGCCTGGCCTTTCACTCTTCTTGCATCAGGATTGACTAATGTGGCAGGAAATAATTCCCATTACATGTTTGTGGATGAGACAGACCAGTGGATTTACTTTTGAAATAAAGGAAATGAGACTGAAAGAGATTTCCTTCTAGCCTATATTGCCAGAACTCTTCATCAGTGAGGCGGATGGGAAAGAAAATACAGAGCTACCTTTTGTAGATGCAGAGGATTGATTAAGAGAGAAAAATAATTTTAAAATACAAAATTAAAAAGAGACCAAATGTAAGGCTGTAATTTGGAGGGGGGCGGAATACAAGATCTTTTGTACACAGAAAATCCTTTCTTCAATAATTTTTAATAAGTCGATGAGAGCATTTTAATTTCATTGAGTTTAAGATGTGAGAAAAATAAAGTAAATATTTCAAATAAGCCGTTAGGGGGAAAAAAATCCCTGATTAGTTGCTATTCACTATGACTATTCTATAATGATACTAAAATAGAACTCCTTTGGAGCCTCCTTTTTGGAAGTTTTATTGAGGTACTCAAGTTCATTGCTTTCCTTCTTTTTGGGATAACAATAGCTCAGGTAGACTGCAAGTGTTTGATCAAGGTGGTAATGTTGCCCATTGATCTCATTTTAGGCCACTAGCAATAGAAATAGCTTCATTCCCAGGCTAAGAGCCACATTTCTGAATGGTAGCTGCCATTAAAGCTAGTTTCAGTGTCAAAAAAGCAAGTTGGTTAAAAAAAAAAAAAAAAGCAAGTTGGTAGATATTTATATGTTCCCATATTGATTGCTTTCAGGTTGAAGCTGACCACCTGGAACTCACAATTAGCTCAGGTTCAGGCTTCCCAGGCCACCCGATACTACCTGTCTTTCAGACAGGGTAATCTTGGACTCCAACTGTTTTTCTTAAATGTTATAAGACAGAAAGGCATTTAAAATGAGTTATTGCTTAACCCTCTAGAAAAACAGGGTCTATTATTAAAACAAAGTACAAACACAACTATTATACATTTAAAAAGTCTCCATGTGGAGGGACAAGTAATAAATGGGCCTCTGAAATATTGTGGCAGGGAAGTTTCAAAGTTTAAGATATTAAAACCATTTCTTAAGGTTAAGGCAAAATGAACTTTACTATTGAATAGTTAGGAAGCTATAAGCAGCTTTTCTAGGTTTTAAGTAGCTTTTTCTTTTTCTTATCTTTCCCACTTTTATAACTCAGAAAAATTTAATGACTCTATAGCTTACAAGATCACATCTAAACTCTCTAGCATGGCTTCTAGGTCTCTTATCAGCTTGTTCCCAGCTTGCATCCAGCATCCTCTTCCATATGGTCCCCATAACCATCTCATTTCATCTATCCATATGGCATTTATAGAAAGGTGCCACGTAGACATTGCTAGGTGTGTTGTGATCTAACACTATATTATTTCACTTTAGTGGGGGCTTTCTGAGTTCACAGTGCATCTTACATGAGCCTCATTAAAAATTATGAAGTGCTGAGTGCCTGGGCTCGGATGGTAGCAATGCCTTAGGGGGGAAAGGGGGCTAGGTTGTGATAGGAGAGGGAGGATTTCAACCAGTAAAGGAATTTAAAAAAACACCATTGAATAAAAAAAATGATGGATATGATCCACTACCTATTTTATTTTTTAATGATTTTCCAAGCTCCTATAAACTCACCCAAAATCATTCAAAATGAAAGTGGCCAAGCAAATTGTGATATATAATATCAACACAACAAAACATGATATAGCAACATGGAAATGTATATATGAAATAATGTTATTAATAATAGTTAACATTGATTGAGTACTTATTATATGCCAGGAACTGTTCTAAGCATTTCATTTATATTTTATTATGTAATCCTCACACAACTTTATAAGGATAAGTATTTTTTTATTAAAAATATATTTTATTGATTTTAGAGAGGAAAGGAGAGGGAGAGAGAGATAGAAACATCAATGATGAAAGAGAATCATTGATTGGCTGCCTCCTGCACACCCCCTACTGGGGATCGAGCCTGCAACCCAGGCATGTGCCTTTGGCCGGAATCGAACCTGGGACCCTTCAGTCTGCAGGCTGATGCTCTATCCATTGAGCCAAACCAGCTAGGGCAAGTATTATTATTTTTCTAATTTTATAGGTAGAAACTCCAAGATACAAAAGATTAAGTGACTGGCCCAAGGTAACACATCTAGCGTGGAGCAGAGCCAAGATTTGAAAGGATGTATTGTGGCTCCAGAGTTCATGCTCTTAACTACTATACTAAAGCTTTCTGTGTACATGAAAAATAACATTAAAAAGTTCTTAAGAACATTAAAAATTACACATATAGATACACTATTGAAGACAATTTGCAGTGATGCAAATAAATGGATTTAACATTAGATTCATTCTTTGGTAAACAAGCTTAAATTCATAAGAAAAAGCAAACAGTAAGTAGAGTGTCATGGAGGTAAAGGGAAAGCAATTTAGGAAGAGGATATCAACAGTGTTAAATGTCAACTAAATCAGTAATTAATTTAATAACTTTAAGAAAGTCACTTAGCCTCCTTTGTAATTGTTTCATCATCAGTAAAATTTGTTACTGCCTTACAGCTGTCTTTTGAAGATTAATGAGATACTATTACTAAAATCATTGTGGTTTCCTTTGAGAAGAAAGTCATTTTCAAAATACAAAGCACAATCGCAGACCATTTCCTAGGGGTTAAAACCAAAGGCAGAACACGTGTGAATTTTCCAAGTGTTGTGCAGTAATCTAAGGTGTTTTATGTCCTTCAGTTCTTGTTGAGTGGTGTAACCTAAAATGTCTTGATTTTTGGAGGGAGAAAAAAACAAGAAAGGTTGTTAATTTGGTGTCATGGAGACAAACCAATTGATAGGTTAACTAATTTTTTCCATTTTTCATCATTCACAGTGGCACAGTGTGAACTATTCATAATGTCTAGTCAACTTCCTTTGATCTCTCATTAATTTATTTAATCAATACAAACATATATTGAGAGCTTCCCGTATACCCATAACCTATCTAGGTTCTGGAGTTAAGATGAATGAGACCCATAGTCCTTGCCTTCAGAGCACTCGTGCTGAGAAGATGGATTTGTAAATACACACTGTCATTACATATCAGTGTGTGCAATTTAGTACTGGAGGTACAATATACAATGGGAGTGCAAAGGAGAGAGACCAAGATGAGTACACTGTTGATTCTTTTTCATTAAATTAGAAGTTTGTGTAATCGTTCTTTCTTTCTAGGTGCACAAAATACTAATGGGTTGAGAAGTAGAGAAGACAACTAAAATTTCTTAATACGGACTTCTAGGATTTAAGGCCCTATGGTTTTGTAGGCAAATGCTATACAAGTGCTTCCCAACCCTCATTAAATTTGGATTAGCTAAAGTTATATCCAAATGATTTTGATATCCTCTCTGACCACTTATATAAGCCTGGTGCCTTTGTCATATCTTTGTTACAACTCTTCAGAGTTAACTTGAGTTGAGATTTGAAATGAAAGTAAGAAGTAGATAAGAACACATATGTAATATCTTAATCAATAAAGAAATTTAAAAAAAGAAAGTAAGAAGTAGATGAAGAGGAGTGAAAATCAAGAGAAAAGTGTAGAAAGAGGAGTTGAGACCAGGAGAATAAGATCTCAGTTCTTGGGGCGGCAGACGGTCCATGCATTAATAAAGAAAGAATGTGGCTGTCTACTTTCTGCAGTGATTTTTGAGTACACTCATTACTGTAAGAAGATGAGTGCAAGTGCATGTATTATGATTGGAACATAAATGTCTCACCCGGCCCAGAATTCTTCTGACCTTTGGTTTATCACTGCAAGGACTGAGAAAAATTATTCTGACTGGAAAGGATAATATAGTCAGACAGTGTGGGTAGAGATACAGGAAGATGGAGGTAGATCTGAGGTAGCCAGATACATCCATCTCAAATGACCCAAAAAGATTTGATAACACAGAATAATGAACAATAGTAAAGGGTTCTTGGCATCAATAGCTTAATTTAGGAAAGGCTCTTTGTTTCATAGTTTTCCACAAATAGTAGTGACCGATATAGGTACATTTTGCTACTCTAGTTGAAATTCCAGAAGAATATGGGGAAACATATAGTTAATTATCGTAAATTCTAGCAGTAGGACACTCTGTGGATCTACGTGTAGTGTAGGGGTGGGCCAAATGGTACCTGAAAAAAGTTCTGTGAAGGGCTGAGGAATAACAAGCAATTTATGTTATCCTGGGACAGCCAGGATGGGAAGCCAGTCATTTGGTTGGTACCCTATAATCTGTGTTGTGAGATTTATTGAGGCAGTGTTTTGATCAGAGGTAGCAATAATTTAGTTTATAATATCTCCTCAGTTTTCTGATATATATATATATATATATATATATATATATATATATATTTATATATAGATATTATTTTATATATATATTATATATTTAAAGCAGATAAACTATAAAAATAACTGTAATTATAACCCTCAAAATTTAATGTATCACAAACTCAAAAAGGCTCATTTGTTTTGATAGAAAAGATGTCTTTGACCATTGTTTACTCTGCTCACTTATTGATATTTGCCATGCACACCACATTTTTTCCCATCTGGGAGACTTCCTATTTTCCATTATTTTTGTGGTCTTATCCTTTCCTCAGATAACCTTTAAAAATAGTTCTGGGCCTGCACCTTTCTTTAAATCTATAATAAACCAATGCCCCTTTTATTTTTGTTTTGAAATAGATATATACTAAATGCCATAGTTATCAGATATCATGACTTATGATTTTCAGAAATGTGCCTTCTTAATAGCTTACTTTTGTTGTTTTAGGGTATCTCTTTTTCAAAGTCATGTCTCATTTTTGTCAAATTCACCATGTAGTTAATTGTTTATGTTCAAATCCTTAAAATTCCTTGTCAATAAACAAATCTTTAAGCTTTGTTGGAGAAAAATCATGTAGTCACTGGCCCCTGCACAATACCAATTGTTACAATATTTTATACTTAGATGGGGTTTTCTTAAAATTAAGAAAGTTATGCAGGCTAGACAAAGTGTACAATCTTGAACTCTAATGTTAATAAGATGATCAGGCTTACTTACCCATTTGTTTATACCAGTCTCACCATATGTGCTAGTCATGTGTAGTTGGTGCATGGAAGCAACTTGGAAGGGCCACCCCAAGAACATAAAATTATTGAAAATGAAATTGCCCTAAATGCTCTCTAAGAGTTAAGCTAGGAAATCAACAAATTATGAATGAAAACAGAGCTATGCAAATTCTCTTTGACAGACTGAAGTACAAAATAATAATGTAGTCACATATTTCTTGTATAACTTCGTAAAGCATAAATATAGAAAACAGATTGGAAGCAAATTGTGAAAGTTAATTATTATTGATAATAGTTGGTGGGAATATGGGTGATTATTGTTTTATTTCTTTGCATTTTATTTATTTATTTTTTTTAATTTCAAAGAAGAGAGAGAGTAAGACTGAGACAGAAATAGCCAGATTTAATAATGGCTCCTAGGGAAAAAACACAAAAAACAGACAGTAGACTGATTGACAGTGGTAACACAGTTGAAGAAAGAATATGTCAGTCAGGGAGTGGGTTTTGGGGGCTGTGGGTTATGAAAGTAGATAAAAAGAAGAAAGTTACAGAGAAAGATAGTAGCACTGATCATCCCACTCTGCCCAGGAGAGAAATTGCCTTGTATGAATCTGGACTGGGCACAGAGGCAATGTAGCAATGTGGTTATGAATAAGGGCCTATAATCAGACTGATTCATATCTCATGCCTACCACTCCCCAGCTTTATGACCTTGGGCAAGTAGCTATACCTTTCAAAGCACCAGTTTCTTTTTTTTTTTTTTTTTTTTTAAATGACAAGATATTTTTTTTTATTTTTTTTTTTTAGCATATTAGGCTTTTATTATATAAGATAGGTACTTATTTGTTGCCATTTTTATTCTTTTTTTTTTTAATTTCTTTATTGATTAAGGTGTCACATATTTGTCCTCATCCCCCCATTCCCATCCCACCCCTCTCCCCACGCATGCCCCAATCCCCTGTTGAACTTAACCGTTGGATAGGCTTATATGCATGCATACAGGTCCTTTGGTTGAACTCTCCCCTTCCCCCCACCCTCCCCCTACCCTCCCCTATCCTCCCTCTGAGGCCCGATAGTCCGATCGATGCCTCCTTGATTCTGGTTCTGTTCTTGTTCCTCAGTCTATGTTGTTCATCATTTCCTCTAGATGAATGAGATCAAATGTCACTAGATATATACTAATAAGAACTGAATGTGAGACGAGCAATAATATTTATGCTGACAGGCAAATGAATCAATCTGTAGCGAGCTTCCCCCTGGACC
Source organism: Eptesicus fuscus (assembly GCF_027574615.1). Taxonomy (NCBI): domain Eukaryota; kingdom Metazoa; phylum Chordata; class Mammalia; order Chiroptera; family Vespertilionidae; genus Eptesicus; species Eptesicus fuscus. The sequence continues at coordinate 109,599,601 of NC_072473.1, forward strand.
AACAGTTCTTTTGAGACCCAATTTCGATGTCCAGTAGTTCCTTATGTGTACATGTCAGCACTGACCCCTCAGCTCTGGATGGTGGACAAATGGTGGTAATGGAGGTCCGACTCCCTCTGGTTTGGTCTCGGCCGAACCCAGGGGCACGGCGTCACCTGGACTAAGGGGCACGTGGCCTCACCCATACCCAAGGGGCGCGTGGTCTCACCCGGGCCTGGGACCCAGCCTCACCCGGATGGATCCAGGGGCGCACGGCCTCACCCGGACCCAGGATCTGGCTTCACCCGTACCCAGGGACGCTTGGCCTCTCCCAGACCCAGGGGCACGTGGCCTCACCCGGGCTTAGTTGCACAAGGCCTCACCTGAATCCAGGGACACATGGTCTCACCCAGACCCAGGAACGTTTGGCCACTCCCAGACCCAGGGCCACTTGGGCTCACCCGGGCCTAGGTGCACGAGGCCTCATCCGGATCCAGGGACTCATGGTCTCACCCGGACCCAGGGACGCTTGGCCTCTCCCAGACCCAGGGCCACTTGGGCTCACCCGGGCCTAGGTGCACGAGGCCTCACCCGGATCCAGGGACACATGGTCTCACCCGGACCCAGGGACGCTTGGCCTCTCCCAGACCCAGGGCCACTTGGGCTCACCCGGGCCTAGGTGCACGAGGCCTCACCCGGATCCAGGGACACATGGTCTCACCCGGACCCAGGGACGCTTGGCCTCTCCCTGACCCAGGGCCACTTGGGCTCACCCGGGCCTAGGTGCACGAGGCCTCACCCGGATCCAGGGACACATGGTCTCACCCGGACCCAGGGATGCTTGGCCTCTCCCAGACCCAGGGCCACTTGGGCTCACCCGGGCCTAGGTGCACGAGGCCTCACCCGGATATTGGGACACATGGTCTCACCCGGACCCAGGGATGCTTGGCCTCTCCCAGACCCAGGGCCACTTGGGCTCACCCGGGCCTAGGTGCACGAGGCCTCACCCGGATCCAGGGACACATGGTCTCACCCGGACCCAGGGACGCTTGGCCTCTCCCCGACCCAGGGCCACTTGGGCTCACCCGGGCCTAGGTGCACGAGGCTTCACCCAGATCCTGGGACACATGGTCTCACCCGGACCCAGGGACGCTTGGCCTCTCCCAGACCCAGGGCCACTTGGGCTCACCCGGGCCTAGGTGCACGAGGCCTCATCCGGATCCAGGGACACAAGGTCTCACCCGGACCCAGGGACGCTTGGCCTCTCCCAGACCCAGGGCCACTTGGGCTCACCCGGGCCTAGGTGCACGAGGCCTCATCCGGATCCAGGGACGCATGGTCTCACCCGGACCCAGGGACGCTAGGCCTCTCCCAGACCCAGGGCCACTTGGGCTCACCCGGGCCTAGGTGCACGAGGCCTCACCCGGATCCAGGGACACATGTTCTCACCCGGACCCAGGGACGCTTGGCCTCTCCCAGACCCAGGGCCACTTGGGCTCACCCGGGCCTAGGTGCACGAGGCCTCACCCGGATCCAGGGACACATGGTCTCACCCGGACCCAGGGACGCTTGGCCTCTCCCCGACCCAGGGCCACTTGGGCTCACCCGGGCCTAGGTGCACGAGGCCTCACCCGGATCCAGGGACGCATGGTCTCACCCGGACCCAGGGATGCTTGGCCTCTCCCAGACCCAGGGCCACTTGGGCTCACCCGGGCCTAGGCAAAGCACCAGTTTCTGTCTGTATCATGGGAATTTTAATAATGGTGCTTACCACTTAGGGCTTTTGTGAAAAGAAGATAATTTATATATTTATCACAGTGCCTGGTACATGGTAATTCCTCAATAAGTGTTAGCTATTATTGTAATGTGTTACTGTAATATCCTATTTATAGAGATATATTTTACCATGATGCCATTGTTAAACATTCAAATATTATAACTTGAGTATACATTGATTCATGTTTATTAAGCAAGTTATGAATAATTTGGCTTCCCATGTTATTTACCCATGGGGGAAATTATGTGAGGATCTGTCATTTTGTGAATTATATTTATTACTATAAATTGGTATACTGTCAGTCAGCTTTGATTCATTAGTCTTTGGAGTGTTTGTTAGTATGGGTTCAATCAATCTGGGACATTGTCAAAATTGAGTTTTGAGTATCCAAATCCTGTGTATTTTTTTTTTTTATTTTAAACATTGCTTGGTTGATGTAAGTCCACCCCTGGGAGAAATTTATACTCAACTCCAGACATAATAGGGTTTCCTGGAAGCCAGTCTTTCTGCATCCTCCAGCCAATTAACTCCCTCTGTCTCTATCACAAATTCTGCAGAATAAAAATAAAATCTCATGCTCTCTTTTTGATTCTTGAAATTTTATTAATAGTGAATACAACATTTGAAACTACCTTCCCCTCTCCTTTCCAAGGAGAATATCTAGTCTCCTATATTGAGCATTAGAGAGGGGTGATTAAAGAGTTCAGGCTTTGGATCCAGATGGACCTCGCTTGGAATTCCAGCTCTGCACAACTTACTAGTTGTGTGGCTTTGGGCAAGTTACTGCTGCTCTATAAGCCTCAGTTTTCTCATCTATAAAATGGGAATAATAATAATACCTATCTCATAAGGTGGTTGTGAGGATTAAATGAGTGAATAAATGTAAAGGGCTTAGACTAGTCCAAATGAATGCACTATGCAGATATCAGTTGTAGTTATGTTGTCTTATTGTTTTTATTTAATCATTATAGCTCCAGTCTGCTGACAATGATACTCAACCTGGATTGTCAATCAATATCAACACTAGCTCCAGGGATGTCACCTGGCCAGGGCGCCATGGCAATTTTATTCAAAAGAAAAAAAAAAGAACTTTTATTTTATTTTATTTTATTTTATTTTAAGAAAAAGGACACATAGCATTTATGGAGGGATGGAATATGATGATAACATCAGCCAAAATGAGCTGGTAAAAGAGATACAACTCCAAATAAGTGGGGACAAATCAAGGTGAATCTCTTCACTAGGTTGCTTGTCATTAACAGATTTTTTTTCTTGGTGTTGGTATGCGCTGGCAGGATTTACGAGCATCTTTCTTTATGATCAATACTGACATACATCTGCTCAGATAAATAACATTCTCATTTGACATCTCATTTTGTGGAAACAAGATGGCAAGCCAGTGTGTGAACTGACCCCCATAACCCTTTAGCTAAAAAAAAATGTACTGTATACCATTGTACTTTAACAAGCATTGAAAAATGGCAGATAAACTTTACTTTTTCTTCTCTCTCTTTATGGCCACATTCGTTGACCTCCACTTGACATTTGTTTGAGAGGCACATGGAAAGAAGACTGAAATTTTAATAGTGGATTAGGGAAGGGACAGAAGGAAAAGAGACATGTTATAATTTGTGAGCATATGATAACTTGTTCTGCAGTAAAAACAGATCTAAACAGTTCTGAAAAGCTTAAAAATTAGCATAGGAACTGGGCAGGCTAATTATGAGTCTATTACAGGAGTGTTTTGAATATCATTTTTCATACATTAATATTCCATTAAAACACTGGTGGTATGCTGGGACCACATGGAACCAATATTTCCTTTCCCCCTCCCTGCCCAAAGAATTGAGAGCTTAAAGAAAAATAGAAAACTTCATTTCCCTAGTTTGATTTGTCATTCTGGGCAAGAGGCATTAGTCTTAGTGACTTCCACAGACAGATTTTGGAAAACGACAGACTTGAATTTTAATTCTTCTTTTTGAGGCACATGTCTCAAACTGGGATAATAACATTTTGAGGGGTTCCCTCATCTTTTTTTAAACAGATATAATTTTCAGTATTGTCAACTCCACTGTTTTAGATCCCACGAGTTGGAATTTATAGCAAGGTTGAGGCCAGTGAGGTCAGCAGAGGACGTATTGCAACTGTGCTGTGTCTTCCTTTTCACTAGATTTGGGACTGCCTCCAGGCCCACACAGAGGACCCCCAGGCATGTTTAAGGAAAGTGCTAAGCAACAAGTTCAGAAGGCCCCTTTAAGGAAATCAACTGTAATTTACACTTGAGAGATTTTTCTTTAAAATGCCCAATCTCAGAATCAGATTTTTCTAAGCACATTGCCAAATTACAGCAATGGACCATTTTTATAATGCCCATCCTATCTAATAAAGAAGGAATATGCTAATTGGCCCTCACACCATCGCAAAGATGGCAGCGCCCACAGACAATAAGGAGGGAATATGCTAATTGACTGCCATGCCCTCAAAGATGGTGGCGCCCTCAGCCCTGCCTGGGTGCCTGCCTCCAGAGTCCCCCAGTCCCTTCAGCCCCCCAGCTGCCTAGGACCAGCCCAAGGTGCAGGCAAGCCTTGGATGGCAGCTGCCCAGCCACCCAGGGCCGGCCTAAGGCGCAGGCAAGCCTCAGATAGCAGCTGCCCAGCCATCCAGGGCCACCTTAGGCTCAGGTAACAAGGGCTTGCTGAGGCTTGTTCTGCCAGCAGTGGCAGCAGCAGAGGTGTGATGGGGGTGTCACTTTACCCTGATTGCCAGGTTGCCTCCCACCCCTGAGGGCTCCTAGACTGTGAGGGGGTCAGCCTGGGCTGAGGGACCCCTCCTCCAGTGCATGAATTTTCATGCACCGGGCCTCTAGTTTAAAATAAGCACTCTTGAATGTAGCACTGTGGCAAAGGTCCTTTTGGCAGAAAGCCACTTTAGACATCAGATCATTATAAGCATTATTTTTAAATGGTATCTTTGAACCCAGAAAATGTCAGTATACCAGAAGCAGACATAAATGGAGCTGGCCAGGCCAACAGCTGAATTTTATTTTCCACAGATGGTCCCTTCACAGGGATTGAGCCTTGAGAGTTTATACTGTCCCTTGTCCATCTGTCCTGATGGAACATCGATTGATTCACCCACTTACCCCATTCCTTCCCAGAATTAAATACTAAGTTGAGTTTGTGAGGGTGAGGGATGGAGAAGTTAAAAGGAAGGAAATCCATTGTGACCTATTGTGGTTGCAACTACTAGAAAATAAAGGGAAAAGCATCCTGCTATGAGGAAAATCCTGTGCTCATCCCCGACCCCCTTATCTGCAATAGCAATGGGGAGATTTAGTGGCAAGGCTGCCAGAGGTTTGCCAAAGAGAGTTCTAAAATTGTGGGCTTGGGTCTTCTACAAATAAAGACTTGCAGTTTGTTAGAAGCTTGGGGACAAATGGCAGCAAAAGATGTCCATATCTGTGATGCTACCAAGTAACCAATATATCACAAAGGGGCTTGCTTCCTATTTCTAGCTCAGAACCTGAGAGTCTTTCATAGATTTTAGTATTGCATATGATAGTTGCCAGAGGTACTCAAACTATATAAAATTGAAAGGTGAATCAAGTATTTGTATTTGTGGGAGTGGTTGCTTGTCTTTCTGACCATACCATCTCTTCATCCAGGTTGCAATTCTGGGATTTTTTCAATTCCTCGTTCTCCATTTTTATAACTTCCTTTTAAACCCATTTTCACATTTTGTTAAAATAATCAACTGTTCAAGATTGTTAGGAGGCTCAAATTTCATTAGGTCCTTAGTCATTAATGTTGTTTTACAGTACAATCCAGACTGTCCTTATTACCAGCAGTGTCACTCCTTTGTGAAAGGAGGGTGGTATGCTCTGGCATACATGGCATTAAGCACCTACTACAAGGAACTGTTGCATGCCCCTTATATAGTTATGTCTTAAGTAATGTTTTCCCTTTTATAAATAAATACAATATTTTTTAATAAAAGAGATGTTTCTCTGACTAATTTCTCTGAATTTGCACTAAGATTGTAGGCCTTTCAGATATCTGCTGAAGCCCACAATAATTGCTATAGGCCAGAATTCAGGTAGCAGCCAAGCCCAAGGATTTAGCTGGTTTAGTGCAAATAAATACCAATTAATAATTAATTTGGGCCTAGAAACATTAGTTGACCTGCCTCATAGATCATACTAGTACTATATTATTTTTCTACTGCATCTCACCATTCTAGTTGTCAGTAAAATTGGTTCTTCATGCAAAAATTAAGGTGGAGAGAAGGAGGTGATGTGGGGTAAGAAGGAAGAAAGAAATCATAGGCAGTACTCAGGTATGTACACACTATAGTATTGGATAAATGACAACAATTTTCTTCTTAAACAAAAGCAGTGTCAAAAAGAAATTGTCAAATACCTGCTGGAAGAAGGAAGAAAAGTTTGATTCATGAGAAGGTACATGGAGTCACATTTTATTTACTCTCAAGTTCTTCCAGGAGGAAGAATTCTTTAGGTGCTTGATGTTCAATAAATTATGAACCACTTCCCCTTCTGCATGTAAACATTACAGACTTCTTGTGAAGCAATCAGAATTTATCACACTATTCAACAGTCAAGTCATAATTACAAATCATAGTTGTTGCTTCAGTATCGTGATGGCACTTGAGAGAAAACTGAGAGAAACAGGGACTGTCATGCCCAGGTTCATCAGAAATGTCTACAGCGTCACATTATGATTTTTTCTACCAGCTGACTTGCTTTGCCAGGTTCTAACTTAATCCTAGATATTCACCCATCTTCCCACCCAATTCCCTCACGTAGACTAATACCAGACACATATACATACAACACACATACACAACTCAGTTCCAATGTGGGAGCAAAAGTTATTTTATAAAGTTGATAGTATGTAAAAGCAATTTGTTAAAGGTAAAATGTTCCCTACTTCTGAAAAGTTCAAGAAAAACACATATAGTTGAACTTTGTTGGTTTTTTACCCCTTCCCATCTGCCATTGAATTTGCTGGAGTCAATGTGGTGATACCTTCCTGCCAAGTCTTAGCCTCCTGCCTATTGAGGGCACCTGAGCAGCTATCTCTCCTGAGTTAATCAAGCTAGTCTTCATGAGTCTCCCAGCCTTCACCTTCACTGTGTTTCATGTACTGGAGTACCCTATAGGAGACCAAGTCCCAAGAAACTGTCAAGATCCTGGACCTTGAGTCCTGTCTCTGCCAGTAGCCCTTTGAAGGAACTGTTGCTCAAGGGAGGGCCTGGTCTTTTTGAAAAGGCTAGCTTTTAAATTAAATGCCATAGTTTTATGATTAGAGCTGAGAGCTCTGAGATTTCATACCCATATCAACAATCCCTAGGAAATGCACAGTATTGACCTTTTTAAAACTTATTATCTTATAATTTTCTTTTCATTATAGCTGTAAGGCACTACAGGCAATATATTTCTGGGGAATTATTGTTCTTGGTAACTAGTTGGAATCACTCACACTTTTGCCTTGTTCCTCATATCTTACTCAAGTTATGGCTTTATTTTCCTGAAATATCCAGTAAACCCAGTGTAGCCAAACAACTGAAATATTAAGGTGTTTTTTTTTATACAGTTGAAACAAAAGGGGATAAAAAGACAAGCCACACATACCTTGAGGCATTAGTGCGTAGTGTTTTAATGGCTAAACTCTGGGGTCAGACTGCTTGAATTTAAATATTGGCTATTTTATTTACTGGCTATATAAGCTTTGGAAAGTTACTTAAACTCTCTGTGCTTCAGTTTTCTTATCTGTAAAATGGAGACAATGGTATACCCACCTCATAGGATAGTTCTGACAATACCTGAATTAATTCACATAAAGCACTTGAAACACTGTCTGGCAGAGGTAAATGCTCTATCGATGTCAGTTCTTATTATACCTAAAGCTCATATTTAATTGCTATGTCATATGTTGCCAGGAAGAAGATGGATATAATGGAAAATACCTTACACAGATAGTCAGGAGTCCTGTGTTTTGTGCCTGCCACCAACTACCACATAGCCATGTGACTTGGAGACAATCTTGGTTTCAGTAACCTTTTCTGTGAAATTGAGAAAATACTATTTGCCTTAACTATCGTTGTTAAGGTTCATCAGAAATGTCTTGTGCACATACATTCACTTTCAATTATAGAGGGGTAGAATTAAATGAGAATACAAATTTTAAAATTCTGAAGCAACATGAAACACTCAGTTGTAGTGATTGTGTTGCCATGCATACTTAAGCTATAGCAGACTCTCAGAACAAAATGTACTTTCATATCTATAAGTTATTTTTTAATATATTTTATTGATTTTTCACAGAGAGGAAGGGAGAGGGATAGAGAGCTAGAAACATCGATGAGAGAGACATCGACCAGCTGCCTCCTGCACACACCCCACCGGGGGATGTGCCTGCAACCAATGTACATGCCCTTGACCGGAATCAAACCTGGGACCTTCCAGTCCGCAGACCGATGCTCTATCCACTGAGCCAAACTGGTTTCGGCTATAAGTTACTTTTTGCTTTTCAAAGGAACTAGGCCATCTAGGATTTTATCACAGCCAGCTATTGCAAGCCTCTAAGCCATAAAGAGCATATTGTTTGCATGTTTTGTTCACAGTCTGGCAGATAGTGTGCATTTAGTAAATATTAAATGGAAAAATAGTGTTATATAAGAGCAATCAATCTAATGAGACAGCTAAGATGCCTCAAAAATGATGTCTAAATCATTTTCTAGCAAGTGGTTAATTTTGTTGACTTTACATAATGTCAAGGGAGTATGATAATATAGGTCCCAAACAAGTTGAAATTTGATTTGGACACGTCTTTGGAGACCATGTTATGGCTCAGCTAGAGAAGCAATAGCCTAAATTTTTAAGTTTGATATCTCTTATCCTAGGTCTACCTTATCCTATATAATTAAAGCCTACTATGCTAAGTTTCTGACCGTATGACCATTTGACCAGTCGGTATGATGTGCACTGACCACCAGGGGGCAGATGCTACAACCGGTAGGTTAGCTTACTGCTGGGGTCCGGCAGATCGGGATTGGGTGAGAGGGGCCGGACACACCCTGGAGTCCTCCTGTGGTCCCTCCCTGGTCCTGATCATGCACCGGTGTGGTCCCTCGGCCTAGCCTGTGCCCTCTCGCAATCTGGGACCCCTCGGCGGATGTCAGAGAGCTGGTTTCAGCCCAATCCCCGCAGGCCAGGCCAAGGCTTCTAGTCTTTCATAAGAGAGTGACAGTAATCTCATGGCTCTCCATGTGTGAAAAGAAAAAAGAAAATTGTTACAAAGAATGCTCAGTGAGTACTTGTTGAATATATGAATGAATAAGGCCATGCACGGGAGTGTGTGTGTATAAATTCTAAGCCACCTCAGATCTGATACTTCTCGTTCGTGGGAGGAAGGAGGATGGAAATGCATTTGCAGTAACCATGAGGAAGAGGAGTATGTTGCTTTTGTAATCACTGAAGCTTTGGCAGTGAAGCACTTGGAGAAAAACAAAGTGCTATGAAATATTTTAGTAACAGGTTACAGTCGCAATTCTCTCCAATAACAATGGTTGCATAAACTACTGATAACTGACCTTTTTAGGATACTCATTTAGTGTCTAAGTGGTTAAAGGAAGAAAGAAGAGCAGACAAGAGCAAGACTGTATCAAACGAACACATTAATTGTGCTTACAACAACACAAAAGATCCCCTAGTTTTTTATTAGAGAAAGGAACTGCCTTAATGTCTGCATTTAAACCTTTAAATGAAGTATTCCCTCTTTATAGAGCATACTCTTTCATTCAGTATATCTTCAAAAGCCTATTTTTATTTTCCTAAGCTATGTTTAATAAAAGGTGGTTAAGAGAAGAAACTCCTTAACATTGATTCATGGAATTAAGGTCATACACTATAAAAAGGAAATTTCTCATGTTGATAAGAAAATAACCAGATCTAGAATGTCTTAGTGATTTTTGGGTCTAGCTGGCATAAGCCATTCTTCTTGTGAATGGAGTAATCCATGTCCCCTCCTCATAAACTCTTTGGAGAAGGACCTTATTTTTTTTAAGTTTTTAGAAAAGATTTCAATTAAGTGGAATGATTTAATGAGTTATTTGGACTTTTAAACTATTTCATTGTGGATTCTAGGAGGAATGATAGACCTTTACTTACTTAGATATTATCGGGCTTTCTTTTGTAAAAAATGAACTGTAAAACCTGAGAATGTGACCTTAATGCCTTTTTTGGTAGATGTCATTTCTTAGCCATAGGAATCTTGAATAAGTATGACTATTTTCCAATCAACCAAGAATTGGCTTGTTCATCTGAAAGCCTAGGAGACAGAGAAGAATGAAATAAGACTAATGATTATATCTTACAACAGAACTAATTCATCAAGATCATAGGGCAAGGTGTGTTCCAGCATGAAAAATGCTGGCCCACAAGAGTTCCTTATAATAACTTATAAGAAATGTTCTCGGTGTGTCCACAGTAAAATGAGTTCCTAAACCCCATTGGCTTCTGTAAGACAATTTTTTCTTAAAATAAAGTTTTATCAATTTTAGAAATAAATCATTGTCTAGGGTTCCCAGCATTCTTCTGTTTAGCCACTGTCCTGATTTCACAAGGGTGGCTTGTTCCTGAATCTAATGTGAAAACAGACATTTTGTGAGCCATGATTAAGCTGGACTTATTAGTGTCTACCTAATCTTAAAGTTATTGCATACATTTGACCAAAATTTTAAGATATGATAAATGGATCAGAAGATAAAAGATTTTCGAAGAATCATGTATGCAGATTCAACCTCAGGCCCTGACAACTGCTGGGGAAAACAATGTTAGGCTGCTAATGAGTCACTGACAAGAGTATGGCCATTATGAATACAAATATTTTAGTTGCTGCTCAAACTCATAAGAATACTATTGAACCAATGTTTTGTCTTAAAATGATAGAGTTCCTCTTTCTCTCCACTTAATTTATATACCTTCCTATTCATTTTTATCCTACCTTGAGCCTCCAAAAATGTAAAGTACTCTACAAAAGTGCACATAATAAAAACAAGATATAATGTAACTAAAATACATAGAAACAATCAGGGAAAGGGGAAAATACAGGTAGGAAAGTATGATCAAAGGTTATGACACATAATACATGACATGAAGTTTACTATGTTTGATAGAGGTAGACCATAAATTTGGTCTGTGATTTTTAGCAACAAATGTAAAAACGGAAAAATGATTGGACACATGAATCACAGTGTTTAGAAGGTTAAAAAAACTAGTGTGTGTTTTTTTTCCAGAAAAACGAATGGGAGGTAAATAAGAACTAATTGGGCTATTGGGGAAAGGGTGGTCAACTTGTTACAGAGTCACAAATTTTCCAGTAGTTAATGATACTTATTTTTTATTTCTGAGAATCCTTTGAGTGAATGTTTTTTTAAAAAATATATTTTTATTGATTATAAAGAGAGAGAGAGGAAGGGCAAGGGAGAGAGAGAAACATTTGATTGGTTGCCTCCCACATGCACCCAATCGGGATTGAACCCGTAACCTGGGTATGTGCCCTGACCTGACTGGGAATCATACTGGTGACCTTTCGGTGCATGGAATGATGCTCAACCAACTGAGCCACACTGGCCAGGGTGAGTGAATCATTTTTAATTGTCTTCTCTGATCTGTAGTACCCTTTGAGGAAACTATCTATCACTCTATTGTTCTATCTATTAGTCTGTCTACCTATCAATGAAATTATACATGTAGTAGCCTTAAAAATGTTTATTTCACAATTTTTTAAAAAATTTCTAATTGATGTACCTTGGTATTTAGAAGCCTAGTATGTGAAACTTAAAAAGTAAGACTACATACATTTATAGTCTAGTCATGGGTCTGCACAAATAAATGGCTTATATTTAATAGCAATTTATTTTTAAGCTTGCTCAATTCTAGTTAAATTCATGTGGAACATAAAATGCCAGAAAAATGAAACAAAAGTTGGAGCAACACTTTTAGTCTCTTCTGTATGAACTATTCTAGAAAATCAGGGGTGGGGTGCTTTTCCTACAACCTAATCTTATCTTTTTTTTAAATCCTTACCCAAGGATCCATTTTTCATTGATTTTCAGAAAGTAGAAAGGAGGGGCGAAGAAAGGAGAGGGAGAGAGCAAGAGAAACATTGATGTGAGAGAGACACACCGATTGGTTGCCTCCTGAGAGTGCACCACCAGGCTGAGGATAGAACCCAGAACCCAGGTACCCTACCTTGACCAGGAATCAAACCCGAGACCCTTTGGTGTGCAGGTCGATGCTCTAGCCACTGAGCAACGCTGGCCAGGGCTAATCTTGACATTTTTATGTGGCTGATTTTAAAAAAATGAGTATTCAAAAATAACATTGAAATGTGTTATCTATTTGTGAGTTTTGGTCCATTAACTTTTTCTGGTGGTTTTTCCAATTAAAATTACATTGATGCCATATGGCATCTATTGTGTATTAAAACTCCCTAACTCATGAAAGAAATGTCAAAACAGATTGGGAGAAAAACAGAGGGAGTGAGTTAACACTATGGTTCTAGTCACTGGCTCCATCAAGACAATCATAAACTTTATAACTTTCCCCTTTATATTTTCAGTAGTCTAACTGTCACCATACATAGTTATATGCTTTACTTACATACCCATGATTATTTTGTAACTATCAATTTGCATTTCTGATTCCTTCACCTCTTTCACCAAGTCCCCAACCCTCCTCCACTCCTCCTGGCTTCTCTGGTTTTAACTGAACTATTTTTTATTCCAGTTTTTCTCCTCTCTTGGCATATCAATTATATTTCTTTTTGAAAAAATTGTAGTGTTTTTCTTAAATTTTGTAATATATATTTTTAACTATCTGAAGTCCACTTTCAACTAACTATATTGTATTGCCTCACTGATAGTGTGGGTACCTTATAACCAAATATTTCATTTTACCTTTATTAATTCTTTCTCTGATTTCCTCCCTCCCTCCCTCCCTTCCTTCCTTCCTTCCTTCCTTCCTTCCTTCCTTCCTTCCTTCCTTCCTTCCTTCCTTCCTCTCTTTCTCCCTTTCTCTCTCCCTTCCTCCCTCCCTTCCTCCCTCCCTCCCTTCCTTCCTTCCTTCCTTCCTTCCTTCCTTCCTTCCTTCCTTCCTTCCTTCCTTCCTTCCTCTTTCTCCCTTTCTCTCTCCCTTTCTTCCTCCCTCCGTCCCTCCTTCCCTCCTTTCCTTCTTTCTTTCTTTCTTTCTTTCTTTCTTCCTTCCTTCTTCTTCCTTCTTCTTCTTCCTTCTTCTTCTTCTTCTTCTTCTTTCTTTCTTTCTTTCTTTCTTTCTTTCTTTCTTTCTTTCTTTCTTTCTTTCTTTCTTTCTTTCGTTTCTTTCTTTCGTTTCTTTCTTTCTTCTTTCTTTCTTTCTTTCTTTCTTTCTTTCTTTCTTTCTTTCTTTCTTTCTTTCTTTCTTTCTTCCTTTATTTCTTTGTTTTCTTTCCAATTTCCTGATCTATATAATTCCCCTGAAAAGCTGCTTTTAACATTTTTTTGCAATTGGAAATTTTCATTATTTTTTTGTCTGATCAATTCTTTATTTCTTCTTCCCTTTACAATGATAATTTTTCTGGAAGCAGAAATCTAGGTTGGTGATTTCTTTCAGCACTAAATATTTTACTTCTCTCTTTTCTTGCTTGCATAGTTTCTGACTAGATGTTAAATGTAATTCTTATACCTGTTCCTTGATAGGTAAGATAGTTTCCTCCCCCATGGCTTCTTAGAATATGTTTTCTTTATCTTTCTGTAGTTTGAATATGATATGCCTAGGAGTAAGTATTTTGGTATTCAATCTACTTGTTATTATCTGAGCTTCCTGGACCTGTGGTTCATGTCTATTATGAATTTTGTGAAATTTTTGGACATTACTTCAAATATTTCTTCTACTACATTCTCTCTTCTCTTTATGGAATTGCAATTACATACATTTTATACCTTTCAATTTGTCTCACAATTCTTGGATATTCTTTTCTTTTTTAAAAAAAATTCTTATTTTTCTCTCTCCATTTTGGTTGGAAAGTTTGTCTTAGCAATTTTTTAACCTCACTGATTCTTTCTAGTATGCTGATGAGCCCATGAAAGGTATATTTCATTTTTGCTTGTGTTTTATATTGTTAGCATTTACTTTTGATATTTTTTACATTTTCCATCTCTGTACAGGAATTGGCAAAAGTAGATTTACAGGTATGTGTGAAACAATTTATTCTTATAATATTATTTATTTACTAGAGGCCCAGTGCATGATTGAATCATGCACGTGTAGGGTCCCCTACACGCTTTCACTTTCGATCACGGGGGAGCTGGGTGCCTGTCCGCTGGTGTACCAGGCCTTTCAGAAGCCTCTGGCACGGCGGAGGCTTCTGAAAGGCCTGGTGCCTGAGCGGACAGGCACCCAGCTCCCACGCTTTTGCTTTCAATCGCAGGGGAGCTGGGTATCTGTCCGCTGGTGCACCAGGCCTTTCAGAAGCCTCTGGCACGGCGAAGGCTTCTGAAAGGCCTGGTACCTGAGCGGACAGGCACCCAGCTCCCACGCTTTTGCTTTTGATCGCTGGTGCACCAGGCCTTTCAGAAGCCTCCAGCATGGCGGAGGCTTCTGAAAGGCCTGGTGCATGAGTGGACAGGCACCCAGCTCCCCCGCTTTTGATGGTCCACAGTGGGACGTGAGCTCGCTGCCCCAGAGGCCCCTTCTGTGCTGCAGCACAGCCATGGCGCAGACGCTGAGCTTGCACGGCTGCTGGCTACGCGAGCTCAGTGTCCCGCTGGCCCAATCGGCTACCCCGACCACCCCGAGTCTCGCTCCCGCCCCTGCCCCCCCGCGCCTCCTGGCCAATCGCGGGCATAGTGAAGGTACGGTCAATTTGCATATTTGTCTATTATTAGGTAGGATTATTGTATTATTAATACAATACAACTGTAAACCTACTTTTGCCCACCCCTGTATTTATATTATCCTTTTATTTTTGTATGTTGTCCACTTAGTCCATTAGAATCCTTAACATATCTGTAATAGTTATTTCCCCTGTCTAAAATCTGTGCTGTATTTTAGTATGATCCTGATCATTAGTTTATCTCTTCAAACTTTTGCTTGCCTTTTAGCATAGCCTGTAATTGTTGAAAGAAAGACAAGACATATTATTGAGTAATAGGAACTGAAGTAATTAGACTTTCAGTGTGAAGTTTTATGCTAATCTGACCAGAAGCTGGGCTACTTAATGTTTTCTGTAGCTATAGGTTGCCGAGGCTTTAGTTTTCCCCGATGTCCTTGTTTTATTTTTTCCTTACCTGTTGTTTTGGAGTTTTCCTAAGACTTCTTTCTTGAACAGGGTTTGTGTCTTTGGGGTGGTAAGATATGGAGGTAGTGGAAATGGTCTATAATCTTATGATTAACCTTAGTTTTTAGTGGGCCTAAGTCCTTGGGCTGTGATGTTTATATGTTTTTCTCACTTTTCTTCCCTTTAGGTGTGACAGGAAGGCTAGAGGAGGATTAAGACCTTTAACTGTCCTTCTTCTAGGTATTAGGATTTGATAAAGTTTTTCTCCTTAGACATGCATTTCTTATAGAGAATGCTCATGGTGTATTTCTAAATTATTACTTTTCTCTTGCCCCTGCCAGAAAAACTAGGATACTTTACTTAGATCTTTACCATGATAACTTGTTTTCTGGAGATCAATCCTATGGAAGTGTGGGGGATCCAGGAATTTTTAACTCTCAAGCTAGTCCATATTCAGCTTCTATCAGTTTGTCAAAATTATCAGTTAAGTGTTCATACTAGTTTATCACTCCAGCAGCTTCTGCTTTGGGTAAGCTGATCTCAGCCATAATTCTCTGTAATTTGTCTGTCTTCCCAGATGTCAGAGTGGAAGTTCACCTGTGACATCAATCCTCTGAAGGGTCTAAGGAAAATAATTGATTTTCAGTTTATTCAGCTATTGTTTTGTTGTTGAGGGTGGGAATGATGACTTCCAAGCTCTTTATATGTTGGAGCTAAGACTAGAAGTTCCCAACAACCAGTTTTCAATGATGAAGTATGTTGTAGAATTAGCAAGGGCATTGATGTTAGACTGATCTATGTTCAAATTCAGGCCCTAGCATTTAACTAGAGGTGTTAACTTGTGTGAGTCACTTAACTTGTCTGTGCCTCAGCTTCTTCCCCAGTCAAATAAAAATAATACCAAACACATATGGTTTTGTTAAAGTTAAATGAGAGGAGACGTGAGCAAATTTATTACAGATCCTGATATGTACATCGTGGGTACTTCATACTTTCAGTTTTCTTTTCCAATTAAGGTACCTATGCTGGAAAACAAGGACTATTTTCGAGCCCAACCCATGGTGTTGCATTCATCCTAGGAATTAAAGGAGTTATTATAAAGTATTTTCCATTCTTACAATGCTGAAAAACTACCTTGAAAAAAGTAACCTAGTTCTATAAAGACTACCTTATTCTTAAGGGCTTATGGAAACCCACCAGTTCATTTATTCCTATTTTCCAATCACAAGTATACTATCCTTTTAAAAAATATCCAGTCTTCTACCAAAAAGGCCCATGAAAACACATTTTTTTTTCTGTCTAGGTTTGAATACAGAAACATCTGCACCAAATACTAAGAATGGTCATTTTGCTACAGTGATAGGCTCTATGTTCTGGGCAGGGGGAAGAAGTTATTGAACCATTGCAGTGGTTCTCAACCTTTTTAATGCCACGACCCTTTAATACAGTTCCTCATGTTGTGGTGACCCCCAACCATAAAATTATTTTCGTTGCTACTTCATAACTGTAATTTTGCTACTGTTAATGAATCGTAATGTAAATATCTGTGTTTTCTGATGGTCTTAGCCTCTACAGCAGCGGTTCTCAACCTGTGGCTCATGACACACAGGTTGAGAACTGCCAGCAGGGTCGCCTAAGACCATCGGAAAACACAGATATTTACATTACGATTCATAACAGTAGCAAAAATACAGTTATGAAGTAGCAACGAAAATAATTTTATGGTTGGGGGTCACCACAACATGAGGAACTGTATTAAAGGGTCATGGCATTAAAAAGGTTGAGAACCACTGATTTAGAGGGAGTAACTAGCCTGATTGCACACTTCACATATCAAACTACATCTGGAGAATTGTCTTCGTTTTTGAGTACCATAATTTATGGAGGATGTTAACAATACTAAAGTATGTCCAAACAGTGGTGACCAGGATGGTAATGAGGACATCTGCAAATATAGAAACCTTGCTATATTTGGATATATATTAATTCGGTTTATTAGATCTATTTTCTGTATCGTTTATATTTATATTATAAAACAAAAATTAGAATATTTTATTTTTAGTGGCTAAGTTTTCATAGTATCTCTGATTTTACATTGTTCCAAATTTTCCTGGACATAGCTCTTGACCACTGCCCAGGAAAAAGACAGAGGAAAACCTCCCCTACCCGAAGATTATAAATATTATCTGACCAAAAAATCAATGAGCTGAACTTCCTTGCAGTAATTCTAGCCCTTGGCTTCATTCCATTAAACCTCAAGTTGCCAACCTCAAACTGAGCATCCTTTTTCATCTAGTGTTGGCTCCTATAAGTCCCCAAGGAGTCTTTGCTTGAGTGGTTATGGTTTCGTCTGTTGCCCAGTGATATAGAAGTAAGAGATATGGGCAACACCTAGAGATGTGCTAAATGGATTCTGAGCTGTGAAAGTTGGAGCAGGGAGACATGTGAGCTTCAGGTTAGATATGAAACCCTAGCCCCCTTTCCCACAGCAGTATGTGCTGTTGTCAATTCTTTCTGCAGAAGAGTTCATGATCTTTTGTAATTTTTTTTTCTATTGATCCAACAGTGTTAGTAACAGAAACTTAAAAAAAAAAAGGTTATAGCAGTATAGTCTATGGAATTTCACTGTCATATGTTTTGCACACTAGAGAAACAATGCCCTGTGCTAGAGATGAAATGTGCCTTGTAGTGAATTCATTTTAGGGTAACTTAGATGATTGAGATCTACAGATCTCTTACCTCAGGCTTTCCCAAGGCAAAGCTGTAAGTATGACTCTGCTTTGTTGGTCTTTGGGCTGCAATTTATCCTAATACATTTCCATTCATAGAGAAGAAGCCTATGATTCTATTTTTGTTCATAGATCCAGAGACAGAGAAGCATCGAACAGACCATCAAACCTCAGAGGGAAGGCAGGGGAGGGTGGGGGGAGGGGTTAGAGATCAACCAAAGGACTTGTATGTATGCATATACGCACAACCAATGGACACAGACACTAGGGGGGTGAGGAGACATATGTAATACCTTAATCAATAAAGAATTAAAAAAATAAGCCAATGGAAAAATAATGAGCTTAAAAAAGAACTTAACTTTCTACAAAGGTTTTTTGAAATTATGTATGTTGGCTATATGGCCAAGGGCAGCTGGAGTGTAACTATTACTGAGAGAAACTAGTCTGAGTTGACTACTTGTACTTTGCAGTTGTGTGACTCTGAGACAGGGCTTAAACTCTGCTGAGTTTCAATCTCATCCTCTATAAAATGAGGATTGCAATACCAAATCATAAAGTTGTTGCAAAAAGTAGATATTATAATATACTTAGAAATGCTTTGTAAATGCTAAACCATATAGCTTGTGAGCATTTTAATACAAGGATGGTGTATCATTTATCTCCATCTACCTAGCATTTATATATGCCTAATACCTTTCACAGAGCTTGATATATAAAATAAATGATTGCTAGTTAAAATTTAAATGAATGAGTATGCCCTGTCCAGGTAGCTCAGTTGGTTAGAGCATCATCCTGATATGCCAAGGTTGCGGGTTTGATCCCTGATGAGGGCACCTTAAGAATCAACCAATGAATGCATAAACAAGTGGAACAACAAATCCACTTCTCTCTTTCTCCCCCTGCTCTCTCTCTCTCTCTCTCTCTCTCTCTCTCTCTCTCAAAATCAATAGATAAAAAATTATTTTAAAAATGAATGAGTAGTTTTAAATCTCCATGTTTCTGATGATTTTAAATAATTCATTGGCAGATCCTTTGTTTGAGGCTAGATGATCTCTTGGCCTCATTAAACCTTTAGATTCAATGTTTGAGAGAAAAGTAGCATATGGGGTTAGGAAGAGATTGTTATAAGATAGATAAACTTTCCAGGAATTGTGTGACATTCTAAACAAAGCAAAACAAACATATGAACATATAGCAATTGATGGAAATGAAGATTAACTTTCTCAAGTGGGCTTGGAAGCTAGTGGAATTGCATTGGCATCTGCTCAACATTGCAGGGCAAATCATAAGCTTAAGGGAATAATCTAGCAAGCACATTCTACCTTGTGAGTGATCTGGGGCAGATGGTGGTGGCACAACCTAGATATCACTTCTGCCATAGATGACTGAGATGCTGGACTAACTGATCCCAAGGAGCTGTTGGAGTATATAGTCTCTCTAGTAGTCTAAAAGTGGTAATAATTTGATTTTTCAAGCCTCATGAATTGGCATCATTTGGAGTACATCTGTCATGGACCTTTGTACTTTGGAAGGAAATGAAAGAAAGTATTAAGTTAATTTTAAATGTCTCAGGAAACTTGGTTATGTTGTTTGTTTTCAAACTGTCTTATTTCTTGAAAAACCTATTATTTTAGTTATTTTCTCTTCCCTCATACAAATGTAGAACTCTGAATATTTGGAATAATTTATGTCTGGAGTGTTTCAGTTTGAAGAAAATGAGATGGTAACATGACTACTTTCTCTCTCAAACCAATGACACTAATTGGGTCTCATGCCAAGGGCAGCAGATGTAATCCTGAATTTGTAGCTTTTGAAGAATAGATAAAGCTTCTGAGCTACGTGGAAGCCGAACTTACCAAAGAAGCTTAGCAATTATAATTCTAGATGTTCACCTTTCAAATACCAGAGGTGTTGTTTTCAATTTCAAATATATAGATAAATGCATGGATTGCTTTTTTTTTCATCCAGATACCTATTTAAGGGATATGTTCCATTTCCAGATTTGGCAATCTATCAGATAGCTCTCTTTAAAGTTACTAGAGAAAAGTCTACCAAAAATGATTAAATTTGGGATAGTTTTTATTCTTGGCTAATAATTTGCCTCTCCTCCAGGACTGAACAGGCCTAAATTATTATGTGAGTTTATATAATATATGGGTTTTTGTCAAATATTTATCTCTGTCCAAAAATGAAATGGCTTGAAATACAAGACATTTTAAACTAAATAAATCAATGAGATAAAGAAAAATAAATTCTCATTTAGCTTATTTTTAATCAGTATTTTCATGAGAGGCCAAAATGTTAACTGAATCCTACCTTTTGTCATTTGAATATAATTAGTGTGTTTAAGAATTTATGTACACATTAGGGTTTAGACTTTATAGTCAGAAAGGAAAATTGATTTATAGGAGCAGGCAACTGTAGAAGTTGAGACAATATGAGTCAATTATTTAAGGCAAATGGGACCTTACTCAGCACAGCAATAGAGAAATTTCTAATTCAATTACACCCTGGACTTCCATGCTTTAATTTGTGGACATTTCTCTATTTCTTATTTTACAGAGGCCTTTGAAATTGTTGTTCGCCATGCCAAGAACTACACCAATGCCATGTTCAAAAACAACTATGCAAGCCTGACCCCACAAGCTTTTGAGTTTGTAGGTGAATTTTTTACTGATGTGTCTCTCTACATCCTGGGTTCTGACATCAACGTGGATGACATGGTCAATGAACTATTTGATAGCCTGTTTCCAGTTATCTATACCCAGTTGATGAACCCAGGCCTGCCTGAGTCAGCCTTAGACATCAATGAGTGCCTCCGTAGTGCAAGGCGTGACCTAAAAGTATTTGGGAATTTCCCCAAGCTTATTATGACCCAAGTTTCCAAGTCACTGCAAGTTACTAGGATCTTCCTCCAGGCCCTGAATCTCGGAATCGAAGTGATCAACACAACTGATCACCTGAAGTTTAGTAAGGACTGTGGCCGAATGCTCACCAGAATGTGGTATTGCTCTTACTGTCAAGGACTGATGATGGTTAAGCCTTGTGGTGGCTACTGCAATGTGGTTATGCAAGGCTGTATGGCAGGTGTGGTGGAGATTGACAAGTACTGGAGAGAATACATTCTGTCTCTTGAAGAACTGGTGAATGGCATGTACAGAATTTATGACATGGAAAATGTACTGCTTGGACTCTTTTCGACAATCCATGATTCCATCCAATATGTCCAGAAGAACGGAGGGAAGCTGACCACCACCGTGAGTACCAGTCTACAGTTTTCAGAGGAACTGGGTCCTATTGGGAGGGGGCAGCCTTGCTAGTAGCAGGTGCTGTTAGAGATAAGTGAGAAAAAGATCAGAGTTTGGAAGCGATGAGAGACTGAATGGCCTCACATAGTTAGGCAGCACATTGAGACCACAGGTTATGGTGTCATAATGCCTGGCTTTGAATTTTGCTGTGAGAACTTGGGTGAATCATTTTGTCTTTATGAGCCTCATATTTCTGATTTATAAAATAGGGATAAAAATAATATCTTTTTCACAAGGAATAACATATTAAAGCACTTAGCATGTGCCTGGTACATGGTAAGTCTTCAGTAAATATTAGCTATTAATACCATTGTTGTCAGTTATCATAATCTTCATGACAGTCCTTTGAGGTAGGAGCTATTATCTTCATTTTATAAATTAAGAAACTAAAGCTCAATAAAACTGTAACTTGCCCAAGGGTACCCAGCTATAGTTAGTGGAAAATCCATAATTCAGAAATTGATTAGATCTCTGTTTAATTAGGTTATCACTGATTTTTTAATTCTGATTTCACTCTCATGTTCTTAAGCATACATATGACATTACCATTTTAAGTAATGACTTTAAGCTCGGGAAACCTAGCTAGAACCCACTAATTAAACCTACATAAGAACATAAGTGAGCCAAACATGTTTTCAAAGTTGTTGTTGTTGTTTTACAGTCTTGATTATATGACAGCCTGATGGGGTTTGTTATGGGATTTGTGATGGGATAGTTCTGTAAGTGAAGCAGCAATTTGCTTTGTTTCAGTTCCACATTGTTAGTTACATTACACCTGCTAAGCTAGAGTGCATACATTCAGAACCACACGAGGCACCACTTTACAGTATAGAGCAGAATATATAGCCAGGAGCTACTAGCCAGATCCCACTAAGGTGGTGGTGAATGATTCCTGAATGCTACCAGCTTTGTGAAAGCTGGTGACTGAATCGTCTAATACCCTACCATTGTTGACCTCCTACTACATTTCAGTTGCTCTGATGGCCAGTTTGCATGTTGTTTCACAGTATTCCATGAGATAGGCCTTAATAGTGTCCCCATTTTACACAAGAGGATATGAAGCTTAGAGTGGTTAAATACCTAGCCCAAGATCTCAAAGCTAGTTAAGTAAAGGTGGAGGAAGCTGGGATTCAAACATAGGCTTGGTTGACTTAAACTCTTAGCTTCTAAGCAGTGCAACTGTTATGTACTCTAAGCCATTGTTTACCCAGAATATGTAGGGCAGATTGGGCCATTTAACCTTGTCTTTAAGTTCTGGAAAATGAGAGGGGTAATTGGTTTCTTTGGTGAATTAAAGTAGGAGGGAGAACAGAAATGATGCTACTTATGGAGCTGCTCCAATTGTCCCATTTACAATGATAGCCATTTAAAACATATTTGCAAGGAAAATATTTTATAGTAAAATGAACAGAAATGTCCTATCTAACTATAGTGTTCTTTGATGACTAATTATTCACTTGACTGCTTTATAATTCAAGACCAGATTCTAAGGCTTTATGCAAAAGTAAATCTCACAGAACTAGAAAAATGAAAAGTTAGCACATTCACATGTTCATTAACCTTATATTGATTGAGGGCACACTATGTGTCAGACACAAAGTAAGGATGCCAGGGGTGTGGAAATGTCTTCAATAAGAGGAAAAATAATGAGACAATATGAAAGACAGGGTATAAGAGTGTCTTAAGTTTGCCTCTGATATTAGTCACTTGACATCAACAAAATTGATAGCTGATAAGGAGTTAAGTACATGATTTTGATCAGGCTCCAGGCATAAAGATTTATTTAATTAACTTTTATTAAGCATCTGTTTTGCTCATGGCACTTTGCCAGGTGCTGGGTATTCAAAGTTATTTAAGACATAGTTCTTAAGTCTTGAAAAGGTCAGTATAGTTGACTGGCAGGCATGCAACTGAATAAATTTTACCATAATCAACATTTCACTATAATGTGAATGTTGGAAGCATTGTGAGAGATTATCTAGTTCAATTCCACTGATTTACAAATGAAGAAATAAAGTCCATGGAGACTTGCCCAAAATTATATGATTAATAGAAGAACCAGAAGTAGAATCTAAGGTCTTCTGCTGTTACAACCTAGCTAGTGCTCTTTCCACCGTACGTCTGTCTCCCATTAGACTGTCCCAGGCTTTCATTCTAAAAGCTCCATTATGATTTTACAAAAGCATTGTGAACTTAAATTGGATAGCTATTTTAGGTTGCCAAACCTGCTATATTTTAGGTGCACAGGTGTGTGTGCGCAAATGCGTAGAGGGAGTACATTTCATTTCATTATCATTTAGGAAGAAAGTTTTTGGTTGTGAAGAGGTGCTCTGTGAAGCAGTCCCTTTCTGTTTTGGCCATTAAAGGTCTGATTGCCCCCAGCTTCCAGCTGGTTATGAGAGCGTGAAGTCTGCCTTCCCCCAGGGATGCCTGAACTAGACCAGAAAGCATATGTAAACTCTGTCTTGTTAATGTTTTATGATCACCAACTCTAAGTAATATATACCAAATGGTGGGAATGGGAAAATCATTGAACAGGTGTGATCTAGCCCATATTCTCTATGGGTCAGAGAAGGGCTGGAACATTTATTGGGGGATAGGGTAAGTGAGGCTGAATAAACTGCAGAACTCTATTCAAGTTAACAAATCCACAGAATGTCCCAAAGCAAAAACTGATTTTAAAACTAAAGCATTAATGAGATTTTTCTGTAACATGCTGACTTTTCTATTGTGTTAATATGTAAAACCTTACCAATCAGTCCTACTTGAGATTAAGTTGATAATATGTTCTTCCTGAGCTCTGTTGGGACAAGCCTTTTAGCTAGCTATAAGCTATGCCATGAGATTTGCCATATAGAGATTTTACCCAGTTTTTTTGGTGGCTACCATGTACCCCAGATTATGAAGGGCATTTCGCTCTTCTAAGTGAATATGGAACTGTTACATATTTGTAAGTATGACCTATTAATGCTTTCATTTTCTATTAGATAGTTTTAAATTCTATCAAGCGAATGCATGCAAGTAAATGTTGGGGTGTTGTAAAACATCCAGGTTGCAAACTTGGCTCACCATCACAATCACCTGGGGAACTTGTTAAACAGATTCCTGGAGTCCACCCTGAGGATTTTGATACCATAAGTCTGTGGAGAGGCCAGAGAATGTGTTATTTAAAAAGTGCCTCAGTTGTTTATGATACTCCCTTTGGAGCAAGCCCTATCTCCTTATTTGGAAGTGAATAGTAGTTAATGGCAAAGTTAGGACCTCAGATTCCTCATCTATAAAATGGGGTTGCTTTATGGGATTAATTAAAATAATAGGTTCAAAGTACGTGGCAAAGTTTGAGGCACATGGCAGGTACTCACTAAGCCCCAGTCCAGTACTCTTTCTATTACAATTTTCTAAGTGCCAAATGGACAATGAGTTTTGCATAAACTTATTTTTAAGTCCCATAATGTTTAATGTTATTTTAATCCACAGAAGTGAATCAAAATTGTGTATGAAAAGGTAAGAGAGAGAGAGAGAGAGAGAGAGAGAGAGAGAGAGAGAGAGAATTTGTACTGCAAATTCCAAGGTAGTATTAATGATACGACTGGACTGTAAATAGCTCTATCTAGACTCTTTAACTACATTTGTGAACTAGGTTAAATATCTTGGCCCATAGTAAGTATCAAGTAGGACTTTAATAGTATATGGGTGATCAGAACCAAGATGGCTGCATAGGTAAACACCTGTACTTGCTGCCTCCCACAACCACATCAAAATTACAACTAAAAGACAGAACAACTATCATCCAGGACTGTGGGAGAACTGGCTGAGTGGAAGTACTACAACTAGAGAGGTAAAGAAGAAAGCGTATTGAGACTGGTAGGAGGTACGGAGGTGCAGAATGGGCTGGCTCCCAGGTGTGCCACTTTTTAATCTGGAGGGAGATATAAGCTCCTGCCTGCTCTGTGCTCCAGTGCCAGGAGAGACTCTGGGGGACCCAGACACATATGGGGAGAAACTGGACTGTCTGGCATCGGGGCAGGAACGCAAGGGCAGGTTTCTTCCAGATGCAGGTGCTCACAGCAGTCATTGTTCCTGTGCTGAGACCTCCCTGGTGCAGGGCTGACTAGCAGCCATTGCTGTTTTCTCTGCCCTGGAGATTCCCTGAGACCCTGCCCTACCCAATTTACAACCCCACCCAAGGTGTGTGCAGTGGCTTTTGCATATGAATGCCTGTCCTTTCTCAGTCTAAAACTTGTCAAACAAGCTGCAGCTGGGTCAGGGAGCCCCAAAGTTATCAAAAGAAGGCCAAGGGCTGGCACCAGCAGCAGCCTGCCTTGCTTCAAAACTGGGCCTCGTCTGGGCACTTCCAAACCCGATACAAAGAGGAGGAATCTGCAGATCTCTCTGTAACTCCTGCTGGGTGGCCCCAGGCAGTGGCTGACTTTGCATCTCCTTGGAGATGCAAGAACCAGTGTTCCCAATGGTCGGTGTGAGACCATACAGGATTACAACTCTTCACATCCATAAGTGACACACTCAAGGGGCAGACTCAGTGAGCTCCAAAGCCCCACTGAAGCAAGTCCTGCCCCATAAGGTTATCTCCTGCACAGCAGCTCTTCCATTGTAGACACAGCTGGTCCTCACAGCCAATTGGCCTGGATGTCAATTCTTCCCAGTGATACCAACAGCAATCAACACTCAACTACAACAAGACTGTGCACACAGGCACAAAAGGGTGCACCAAGATTGTCCACCTCAGGTGATTGGGGAGGCTGAGCCACTGGGCCCTATAGGACACCTACTACACAAGGCCACTCTCTCAACTCAAGGAGACTTAGAAGCTACCCAATACATAGAAACAAGCACAAGGAAGCAGCCAAAATGCAGTGACAAAGAAACAAGTCACAAATGAAAGAAATGCATGAAAGCAAAATACTGGATATAGAGTTCAAAACCACAGTTATAAGGTTACTCAAGAATCTTCTAGAAACCTCTGAGAAACTTAGTGAGACCTTCAAGGATCTTAGTGAGAATGCCCCAAAAAAATGGGAAAGAACCAGTCAGAAATTAGGCATACACTGACGGAAATAAAGAATAATATACAGAGATTCAGCAGTAGACTAGAGAATCCCAAGAATCAAGACGAAGATTTGAAATACGAGGAAGCAAGAAAACACCCAACCAGAAGAGCAAAAAGAAAAAAAATCCAAAAATATGAAGATAGTGTAAGGAGCCTCTGGGACAACTTCAAGCATACCAACATCCGAACTATTGGTGTGCCAGAAGAAGAAAGAGAGCAAGATATTGAAAACCTATTTGAAGAAATGACAGAAAACTTCCCCTATCTGGTGAAAGAAATAGACTTACAAGTTCAGGAAGCGCAGGGAACCCAAACAAGGGGAATCCAAAGAGGATCACACCAAGATACATCATAATTAAAATGTGAAGGGCAAAAGACAAAGAGAGAATCTTAAAAGCAACAAGAGAAAAACAATTAGTTACCTACAAGGGAGTACCTATACAATTGTCAGCTGATTTCTCAACATAAACTATGCAGGCCAGAAGGGAGTGGCAAGAAATATACCAAGTGATGAATAGCAAGAACCTACAACCAAGATTACTCTACCCAGCAAAGCTATCATTTAGATTTGAAAGTCAGATAAAGAGCTTCACAGCCAAGAAAAAGCTAAAGGAGTTCATCACCACCAAACCAGTATTATATGAAATCTTGAAGGGTATTCTTTAAGAAGAGGAAGAAGAAGAAAAAGGTAAAGATAAAAAATTATGAACAACAAAGTGACAACAAATACATATCTATCAACAAGTGAATCTAAAAATTAAATGAATAAAAAATCTGATCAACAGAATAAACTGGTGAATGGAAAAGAATCAGGGGCATGGAAATAGAGCAGACTGACAATTCTCAGGGGAAAGCGGAAGAGTTTAGACAAAGATCTTATATTCATGTATGCAGTACCTATGGATGCGGACAGTGGGGTGGCGAGGGCCTGGGGTGGGGAGGGAACTGGGTGGAGGGGAGCTATGGGGGGAAAAAGAGGGACATATGTACAATCAATATTTTAAAAAATAGTATATGGGTGAGACTATCACTGTTATATTTATTAGCACATTATTGAATTCCACACCTTGTACCCGAAGCAAATATGAATTCTTAGTTTTCAATATATATTTTCAACCTTGTTGTTACATGACAACCAAATTGTTGAATGCCACAACCTTCTTTTTAAAATGAAATTGTTTTTATTCTGAAACCATTTTGATTGTCATTGCCGTGTACCTATATATGGATTATATGGATAGCCATTGTACATTTCACATTATAATTTGTCCACTGATTAAAGGAGTAATAATAAGAAGTGGGGACCCAAGATGGCGACTGGCAGGAAGGTAGGGAAGGAGAGTGTATGAAAGAGTGAGGGAGCCATAGAGGAGTGTGTGGAGGTGTATGGTGTGTGTGAGTGAGAGCTAGGGACAGATAGACCCTGCAGGTCTTCCAAGGGGCTGCCAAACTGGGCAGTCTTAGATGGCAAAACCCCGCTGCCACCGCAAACTCTCCGGAGGTGGCCAGCACGAGCACAGAGACCATGCCATCTTGAAGAACAGAACTGCTTGAGACTAGGATCCTAGCCTCAGAACCACACAGTGTGGTCTCAGATGCAAACCAGGACCCTACAGCCACTAGAGACAAAGTCCTAGAGACAAAGTGACCACAGCTGCAGACCCTCGGACACCAAGACCCCAGGCAGCCTGGCCATAGATTTCTGTGAGTCACAGAGCCCATCCTCCTCCCCACCAGCCCTACGGCAGTGGCATAGGAACTGCCAGACCCTCTTCGCTCAAACAGGCCTCCTGCCCACACACAGCAGCAGCGGCTCTACCTGAATTTGAGCCTGGGTGTACTGACATGGGAAGTTTGTTTCTCATAACCAGACCCCATGCCCACGCAGAGAGGCTGCACTGAATTTGAGCCTGGGAGCGCAATATTGGGACGTTTGTTTCCCACTACCAGACCCTGGGCCCACACAGGGAGGCTGCACTGAATTTGAGCCTGAGAACACCAACTTGGGGAGTTTGTTTCCCATGACCAGACCCCGTGCCCACTCAGGGAGGCTGCTCTGAATTTTTCCTTGGTGCACAAACTCAGGGAGTTTGTTTCCCATGACCAAACCCCGGGCACACTCAGGGAGGCTGCACTGAATTTGTGCCTGGGTGCATGGACACAGGGAGTTTGTTTCCCACAGTGCACACCGCATGACCAGACCCCATGCCCACACAAGAAAGCAGTGCCACCTGACCTTGATTCAGGGCATGTACACATGGAAGGCTGTTTTCTGAAGAGCAGGGGTGGACCTCTTGCCAACACAGTGCGACTGTGCAACCCAGTCCCCCAAGCAGACTGGGGACCCTGATTCTCTGCACAAGAGGCAGCACTGAGCACCAGTGACTTGACTCTGTTTCTCATTGCGCATGCCTGGGATCCCTGATTCCCAGTGCATTCACACTATGAGCCAGTGTCTCTAATTCCTGGCCCACGTGCACACAGGGACCCTGATTCACAGCACGGGGCCGCACCAACTTTGATACTCGATTCTCATCGTGGGCACAGGGTTTTTCTGACTCCTGAGATGCACTAGGGGACTCTGATTTTTGGCACACACCAGCAGGGTCTCTGTTTCAGCGCGGCACAGGCGGGGTTCCTGATTCTAGGTGTGCACAAGAGGCCACACTAAGCACCTTTGACTCTGATCCTGGGTGAGCGTGGCTCCCACCAACTCACATCAGCCACACATCTTGGTATTGGAGCTCTTCAGTGACACTCGGGGGGTGCAAAGCTCCCACTGCACACAGCCCAGGCCCCCGCAACTCGACATTTGAACCTTTTGGTGATAGTTAGAATGGGGTGACAACGAAACAATTCCCAGAGGAAATAAAATGAGGAATCAGCAAGGAAGGAAATAAGTGAAAAGGAAGCATGCAACATGACAAAAAAAATAATTTAGAGTAATGGTCATACAGTTCATACACCAGATGGATGAGAAAATCAACAACCTATGCAAAAATCAGGAAGAAATCAAAAGTGATATAGCTACAATCAAAAACACCATGGAAGGTTTCAACAGTAGACTAGAAGAAGCAGAGGACCGAATTAGTCAGTTGGAAGATAAGGTACAGAAACAAGCCCAATTTGAACAGCAAATGGAGACAATGCAAAATGAAGTAAAATACGTATAATAGGGCTGCCAGAAGGACAAGAAGAGCAACAAGGATTAGAAAATCTATTTGAAGAAATAATGACAGAAAACTTCCCGGATATGGGGGGGGGGGGGAAAAGTTACACAAGTACAGAGAGTCCCAAGCAAGATGAATCCCAAAAGACCCACACAAAGACACATCATAATTACAATGGCAGATGTTAACAACAAAGAGAGAATTTTAATGGCTGCAAGAGAGAGACAGAGAGTTACCTACAAAGGATCCCCCATCAGATTATCCAATGATTTCTCAACAGAAACACATCAAGCTAGAAGGGAATGAAAGGAGGTATACAAAGTGATGCAAAGCAAAGGACTAAATCCAAGAATACTCTATCCAGCAAGACTATCAATCAAAATTGAAGGGGAAATCAGGAGCTTTGCAGACAAAAAAAAAAAGGCTAAGGGAGTTTATCACTAACAAGCCAGCAATGCAAGAAATGCTAAAGGGAATGCTGTAAAAAGAAGAAATAGAAAGGGAAGAAGGAACACAGGCATAAAGTACAGAAATGGCTACAAAAAGTACCTATCAATAATAACATTAAACGTAAGTGGATTAAATGCTCCAATCATAAGACATTGAGTGAGTGAATGAATAAGAAAACATGACCCATATATATGCTGTCTACAGGAGATCCACCTCAGAACAAGGGACTCACACAGACTAAAAGTGAAGGGATGGAAATATATCTCTCAGGCAAACGGAAATGAAAAAAAAAAAAAAGCTGGGGTAGCAATACTTATATCTGACAAAATAGACCTCAAAATGAAGATCATAATAAGAGACAATAAAGGTCACTTCATAATTCTAAAGGGATTGATACAAGAAGAGGATATAACTCTGGTAAACATTTATGCACCCAATGCAGGAACGGCCAAATACATTAAAAAAAAAACCTTCTGGAAGATATCAGGGGTGAGATTGACAGCAACACAATCATAGTAGGAGACCTTAATATCCCAGTAACATCACTAGATACATTCACTGGACAAAAAATTAGCAAAGAAACTTCAATCCTAAACGACTCACTAGATCAGATGGAGTTAATTGACATCATTAGAACATTCCACCCCAAAACTACAGAATGTACATTCTTCTCAAGCACACATGGGACATTTTCAAAGATAGAACACATATTGGGACACAGGCAAAGTCTCTCCAAGAGGATTGAACTCATATCAAGCATCTTCTCAGATCACAATGGCATAAAATTAGAAATCAATTACAGTAAAAACAATCACAAAAATTCAAACACTTGGAGGCTGAATAGCATACTATTGAACAATGAGTGGGTTGCCAAAGAGATTGAAGAATAAATAAAACACATCCTGGAAACAAACGACAATGAAAACAAAAAAATCCAAAACCTTTAGGACACAATGAAAGCAGTACTGAGAAGGAAGTTCTAGCATTATAGGAATACTTCAAAAAAAAAAACAAAACAAAAACAAGAAAAACTGGTAATAAATAAACCGTGTAACTCTGCAACATGAAGAATTAGACAGAGAGCAACAAGAAAGGCCTAGATTGAGCAGAAGGAAGGAAATAATAAAGATCAGAGTGGAAATAAATGACATAGAGACAAAAAGAAAAAATACAAAAGATCAATGAAACCAAGAGCTGGTTCTTTGAAAGGATAAACAAGATTGATGAACCAGTAGCCAGGCTCAACAAGAAGCAAAGGGAGAAGACCCAAATAAACAAAATCAGAAATGAAAGAGGAGAAATAAAAACAGATCCCACAGAAATACGAAGAATCTTAAAAAAAATACTATGAGCAACTCTACTCCAACAAACTGGTCAACCTAGAAGAAATGGACATATTCCTAAAAAAATACGACCTTCTAAAATTCAACCAGGAGGAATAAAAAAATCTGAATAGGCTGATAACTATGGAGGAAATTGAAGCAGTAATCAAAAATCTACCAACAAACTAAAGCCCTGGACCAGACGGCCTCACAGGGGAGTTTTATAAAACATTCAAAGAAGAAATAAAACCTATTTTCCTCAGACTATTCAAAAAAATCAAGAGGAAAGAGCACTTCCATGCTCTTTCTATGAAGCCAGCATTACCCTAATCCCAAAACCAGATAGAGACAATACAAATAAAGAGAATTACAAGCCAATATCCCTCATGAACATAGACGCCAAAATCCTCAACAAAATTCTAGCAAATCAAATCCAGCATTACATTAGAAAGATCATATACCATGACCAAGTGGGATTTATTCCAGTGATGCAAGGATGGTACAATATCCACAAATCAATAAATATGATACACCACATAAACAAACCGAGAGATAAAAGCCATATAACCATATCCATTAATGCGGAAAAAGTATTTGACAAAAGCCAACACCTTTTCTTGACAAAAACCCTCAGCAAGGTGGGAATAGAAGGATCATACCTCAACATAATAAAAGCCATATATGACAAACCCACAGCCAACATCATACTCAATGGGCAAAAACTAAAACCATTCCCCCTAAGAACAGGAATAAGACAGGGATGCCCACTCTCACCACTCTCCTTTGACATAGTACTGGAAGTACTAGTCATTGCGATCAGACAAGAAGAAGAAATAAAAGGCATCCATATTGGAAAAGAAGAAGTAAAATTGTCCTTATTTGCAGATGACATGATATTGCACATAGAAAACCCCAAAGACTCCATCAAAAAACTACTAGACTTAATAAATGAATTTGGCAATGTAGCAGGCTACAAAATTAACACCCAGAAGTATATGGCTTTTTGATACACCAATAATGAACTCACAGAAAGAGAAATTAAAAAAGCAATCCCATTTACCATTACAACAAAAAAATTAAGATACCTAGGAATAAACTTAACCAAGGAGATAAAGATCCTGTACTCAGAAAATGTTCAAACGCAGAAAAAAGAGATAGAGGAAGACATGAACAAATGGAAGAATATACCATGTTCATGGATTGGTAGAATCAACATCATTAAAATGTCCATACTACCCAAAGCAATCTATAAATTCTGTGCAATCCCCATTAAAGTTCCAATGGCATACTTCAAAGACCTAGAACAAATTCTCCAAAAATTCATCTGGAATAAAAAAAAAATACCCCAAATAGCTGCAGCAATCTTGAGAAAGAACAATGTTGGAGGGATCACAATACCAGATATCAAGCTATACTACAAAGCCATTATTCTCAAAACTGCCTGATACTGGCACAAGCACAGACATATAGACCATTGGAACAGAACACAGGACCCAGAAATCGACACAAGTCATTACGCTCAATTAATATTTGACAAAGGAGGCAAGAGCATACAATAGAGCCAAAACAGTCTCTTCAATAAATGGTGTTGGGAAAACTGGACAGATACTTGCAAAAAAAATGAAAGTAGACCACTATCTTACACAATACACAAAAATAAACTCTAAATGGATAAAGGACTTAAACATAAGATGGGAAACCATAAAAATCTTAGAAGAAGCCATAGGCAGCAAAATAATAGACATCTGTCATAGCAATATATTTAATGATAGAGATCCTAGGGCAATGGAAACTAAGGAGAAAATAAACAATGGGACTACATCAAAATAAAAAGCTTCTGCACAGCAAAATAAACCATTAACAAAACAACAAGAAAGCCCACTGCAAGGGAGAACATATTTGCCAATGTTATCTCCGATAAGGGTTTAATCTCCAACATTTACAGGGAACTCATACGACTTAACAAAAGGAAGATAAACAACCCAATAAAATAAATGGGCAAATGACCTAAATGGACACTTTTCGAAAGAGGACATTCAGAAAGCCAAGAGACATATGAAAACATGCTTAAAGTCACTAATCATCCAAGAGATGCAAATCAAAACAACAATGAGGTACCACCTCACGTCTGTCAGAATGGCTATCATCAACAAATGACACGTGCTGGAGAGGATGCGGAGAAAAAGGAACCCTAATGCACTGCTGGTGGGAATGCATACTGGTGCAGCCACTGTGGGAAATAATATATCATTTCCTCAAAAAATTAAAAATGGAACTGCCATTTGACCCAGTGATCCCACTTCTAGGAATATATCCCAAGAAACTAGAAACACCAATCAGAAAGGTTATATGCACCCCTATGTTCATAGCAGTGCAATTTACAATAGCTAAGATTTGGAAACAGCCTAAATGCCCATCAGCAGATGAATGGATTAGAAAACTGTGGTACATCTACCCAATGCAATACTATGCTGCTATAAAAAAGAAGGAATTCTTAACATTTGCAACAGCATGGTTGGAAATGGAGAGCATTATGCTATGAAATAAGCCAGGCAGTAAAGAAATATACCACATGATCTCACTCATTTATGGATAATAAAGAACATTATAAACTGATGAACAAAAATTGATACAGAGGCAGAGAAGCATCGAACAGACTATCAAACCACAGCGGGAAGGCTGGGGATGGTTGGAGGCGAGGAGGTAAGAGATCAACTGAAAGACTTGTATGCATGCATATAAGCATAACCAATGGAGGCAAGACACTGGGAGGGGGTTGAGGGCATGTGCCATGGGATAGGGGAGCCTGGGGGAAGGTCAATTGGGAACAAAAAGGAAACATATGTACTACTATTTTTAATACTTTAAACAATAAAAAATAAATAAATAAACAAAGAAACAAACATAAAGGAGTAATAATCAACATGTTAGATGTTTATTGCTCTCCCAGATAGTTTCCCAGAGCTTCTATGATTATTGTATTTACTTTCTTTATCCCCCA
This sequence comes from Eptesicus fuscus, assembly GCF_027574615.1. Taxonomy (NCBI): domain Eukaryota; kingdom Metazoa; phylum Chordata; class Mammalia; order Chiroptera; family Vespertilionidae; genus Eptesicus; species Eptesicus fuscus. The sequence goes on from NC_072473.1 coordinate 109,633,742, forward strand.
AAATAATTGTTTATATATCCTCACATGGTGGGTTGTACTTTTATTTTTTCATTTGTACTCATGTACTTTTTTATTGATTCATCTCAGAATTTCCTAACATTAGTGCTTCCTCTCCCAAAATTTCTTAACCCTCAGCTTGTTATATGTTTCATTGACTATTGTGCAAAATTGCAGCCTTTTCTACCACCAATATTTCTTCCTTTTTTCCTCTGTGATATTTCTTTTAGCTCTATCTGAAATTGGATTAATTACAAGAAACATTTATTGAGCATCTAATTGTAGAAACACTCTGATAGACACTGGGGGTCGCAGGGAGTGTCTGGAAAGATAACCATGACTCTGTTGCCGCCCTCACAGGTCACTTGGCTATCAGGTAGCAGAGCTAAGATTCAAAACCGGACCTGTCTAACTCCAGAGCTCATGCTTTAAATGATTTTTCTATATTGCTCTCTCAAATAGTTCCAATCTCCCTTCAGCAGAATCTTCATTCCACAAATACAGGCTAAGTAGGTTTTTATTATCTTATTTAATATATTGTATTACTCTTTACTGTTTTTCCAGCTGCATAATTAGTGGTTAAATTCATTCTTTATTCTTGGAGACTTTTGCTATAGTATTTCCAAATGAGATATTTACTCTTCATAATACTTAAAGTCTCAGAGTAATTTCTAGGGGGAGAAGGAATGTTTATGTAGGTGATGGAAGACTCAGTTACACAGTGAAATCACATTGCCTAGAAACTATATGAGCAGGACCAGTGGTGAGGAATAGTCTCTCTTCCAGTTGCAATGTTTGAAATCTGCCCATTAATCCGATAGATAGTTTTTAGTGCATTTGCCTTTTATTCTAGAACTTAACAACAGTATACCCTGGTCTCCATTATGGCATTTCCTTACTAGTAACATTGCCTACTGAGAACATAACATACTCTGGTGTCCAAGTATATCCATTTCCTTTGATAGAATTTCTGAAGATATCTTCAGTGAAGTCAATATTTATTTTTGTGTGCTAGGAAGCTCTGAGGAAGACACTTTGTTGATCCCCAATAGTAATTCACTCTATCAAATCCTTATATTTTGCTGTCAGTGTGAGTGACTGTAACTCATCAGAATTTCCAAGATTAGCCCTACTTTCCTCTCTGCTTTTGAAGGCTGAGGTTATTTTTCAGGTGTCAGAATGTCAGTGTTTTTCTCCTCATGCTATCAGTTTGGACTTTCATTTTTTAGTCTCAGATAGAGATACCTTGTCTGAATTCATACAAGCTGTTTTCAGTACCAAATGATTGTAAAGTGATAAAAACAAGTAAATGGCTCACTACCTAATCAGTGTCTGTACGTCAGAATCTAGAACTGTGGTAAGCAACTTTATTTGCATGATGTTCATTTCTGGAAAGGCAAAGATGTTTATAAGCTGCAATCCTTTATTCATTCACAATAAAAATAGCTTTGGTGCTTTCCATGGATACTTTTTAAGCATACATTACCTATTTATTGAAGAGAAGAATAAAAATGAAAAAATGGCACCCCTTTTAGGGACTAAATGTTAATTTCATGACAAGTTTCAAGCAGTGGTTTCATAAGGGAAGCTTTTTTAGTACTTCATCCTGAAATTATATATATTATGTATCATATTAGGAAATTAGGTGGTCTCTCCACAAATCTAGAATTCTTTGCCTTTGCAAGAAATTGCAGTGTGATTACAAGTTGTTTTATATGTTCTGAATCTTCAGAAAGTTTTTCCTCCTTTCTGTGGTGTGTAGACTGATATGGCAGGAACATGTCTTCAAGAGCTGTGAAAGATCTGAGATTTTTACCCTAATTGCAAACTAACAAGTTAGTCTGCCACAGCCTCATGGATGCTGGTTAAAGACATGAGATTACTGGCTTAGAGATGAAGAGCAGTTTATTTCTCACAGCAATATCAGTGGCCAGAGTATCAGCATTTGTGTGAGCTCTAATTCCCATGGGGTAGGGTAAAGAGGGCCAGATGACTCCTGCACACTCAGCGAGTTGCATTATAGAAGAGGAGCCTTAAGCTTAGGGAACTCAAATATTTTATAATAGACTAGTGGCCCAGTGCACGAAATTTGTGCATGGGGTTGTCCCTCAGTCTGGCCTGCACCCTCTCTAATCTGGGACCCCTCAGGGGATGTCCGACTGCCAGTTTAGGCCCGATTCCACCAGCAGTCGGACATCCCTCTCGCAATCCGGGTCTGCTGGCTCCTAACCTCTCATCTATCTGCCTGCCTGATCACCCCTAACCACTCTGCCTGCTGGCCTGATCACCTCCAACTGCCCCCCTTCTGGCCTGATCACCCCTAACTGCCGCCCACCAGCCTGATTGCCCCAACTGCCCCCCCCACGCCAGCCTGCTTGCCCCCAACTGCCCTCCCCTGCTGGCCTGATCACCCCTAACCACCTCTGCCTCGGCTCTGCCACCATGGCTTTGTCCGGAAGGACATCCAAAAGGTCTCCTGGAAGGTCTCCCGGTCTAATAAGCATATTACCCTTTTATTAGTATAGATGATAAGCCTGCTTACTCTTTTCTCTGAAGGGAAGTGCTATCTCTGCCTTCTAAGGCTGTTTACTATACAAATATACTTGAGAAAGATAGTATGGGGAAAAGTGCCTCTGTTTATAACACATGCAGAAAGATGAGGCTCATGGAAAATGCAGCACATGAGCCCCCAACCTTGGATGGCTGCAGGAATTATTCAAGTTCACAATGCTTTTGGAGGATCACATAAGAAAATTTGCAGCTAGTGAAGGTACTTAGCTCAACCCTGACTGCTTGGACAAAAGGCAGGGCTATGTTCCACATGTTGGAGGATAGCAGAAGGCACAATCAAAGGGAGAACAGTAGCAGTTTTTTCATCATTTTAGAGAATTCTTAAAAAAGAAAAATATGAAAGGCACACCTGACTGTTGTCTTTTCTTAGGTGCGAACTCTGCTCCTTGAGTATCCTGCTACTACTCTATTGGTCTCTCTTTTGGTCTCTAAGCTACCATTTACTTTCTTGCTTGTTCAGGTTCTAGGTTGGGAGTTTGTATTCCTAATTGTCTTGGCCCAGTGAGGTTGTCTCTTCTACTGCAGTTCTAAGGTGACACATGTGATAATCACAGAGCAGTAAGTAGATGTTTATGCATGATGTAGAAGACTGACTTGCCCTCTGAGTATATTCAGAAACCTCAGAAATTAGGAATATTCACCCAAGTGGACAAAGTCCAAGAAGGCGTCCCTATGACCTGATATTCTGAGAATCCATGTGCTCCCAGGATGACAGTTAGGAAGTCAAAAGTGCCTTTTTAAAAGATATATAGCTTTATTGATATCAGAGAGGAAGGGAGAGGGAGATAGAAACATCAATGATGAGAGAAAATCATTGATTGGCTGCCTCCTGCACAGCCCACACTGGGGATTGAACCCACAACCAGGCATGTGCCCTTGACTGGAATCAAACCCGGGACCCTTCGGTCAGCAGGCTGATGTGCCATCCACTGAGACAAACCAGCGAGGTCCAAAAGTGCCTTTTTTATATTGGGTGGCCAGAAAAGCAGAGCATTCAGTGAAAGCAGCCTCCTACCTGGCAAGGGTAGAAAAGCCCCCAAATATTTGCTCTCTTCATTGTGAAATCTGAAACGCTTCAGAAAACATCGAGTCATGTACACAGTGTGATTCCTCTGTGATCTTTTTTCCCATTTGGAATAAGGTTACCCTTGATAACGGTAGTTCTACATCATTCGCATACAATAGCACAACAAGTAACCTTGGCTCACTAACCTCTTATACCTATCCATTTTGCTATCTTGCTCAGGTATCTGGCAGAAAATGCTTTATATTTGAACTGTTTCTTAAAATGCAACGCCTCCAACCCCCACTTGAAAAATGAAAACATATGTTGAGCACCACAGAAGTATTTTTAAATGAAGTTGCACTATAGTACACTAATTTCCTCAAGGGAGGGGTTGGTTATAATTTTTTGCTGTAATAATGTGTTTCACAAAAAGTCAAAATAAGGGAATTTGGGCAGTTTTCTTTTGGGATATTGCAGCCTTTTTAAAAAATATATATTTTATTGATTTTTTTACAGAGAGGAAGAGAGAGGGCTAGAGAGTTAGAAACATCGATGAGAGAGAAACATCAATCAGCTGCCTCTTGCACACCCCCTACTGGGGATGTGCCCGCAACCAAGGTACATGCCCTTGACCGGAATCAAACCTGGGACCCTTGAGTCCGCAGGACGAAGCTCTATCCACTGAGCCAAACCGGTTTCGGCAGCCTTTGTAAGGTAAAATAAAAAGTTCATTATTACCAGCAGCCACAACTGTTTGAGTGTTGGTACTGAGCGCTTATACTGTTTCACAATTTACTATTTCTATCCATGTGGAGAAGGCATTAATAGAGAAAGACAAATAACCTTTGTTTTGGTTATATTACAGACTTCTTAATGTCCTTTGAAAATGTCCCTTTGGGGCTTGGGGTTCAGAATGCATCAAACTTCCCAAAATGCTGAAATGGGCATAAGGGATCTTATTGGGATGATGAAAATGTTCTAAAACTGGTTTGTGGTGATGGTTACATACCTTGATAAATTTAGTAGAAATAATTAAGTTGTACAATTGAAATGGGTAAATTATCAAAATCCAAAAAGTATACCTGAATAACATTGTAAAAATTATTTCTTAAAATAAAAAAACTGTGTGAAAATAATATGTAAAGCATTTCAAATATAACAGCATATAAGCATATTGTAAAACAGCTAGTAAAACAATACCTGTATAAATATTAACCATATTATTCAAATAAATTACTCTATAAAGTAAACAAAAACTAATATAAGCAATGCTAGAATCTATATGACAAAAAATCCCTTTTGGGAATGCATAACTCTAGAAGGCTGTTTTCATATTTAATACAGGGGATGGGGCATTAGGGAAGGGTGTATGCTGCCTTCTTATTACCCAATTTAAATCTTTTCTGAAGAATATTCAGAAAGTGAATTAATTTTTCCTTTTTTCATTTCACTCAGAATATCTAAAACAGATAAAGTCAGAAACAGAATCATTATATTTGGGCACTGACTATTATCATTTACTGAGAGTCTATCTAAGCCTTTCTGCTTTTTTGCAGATAATTAATTTTGTTCCTAAGTGTAGGAAAGAGTGATTGTAATCAGTATGTTTGTACTTCCAGCCACAAATAGAGCCCATCAAAGACATGCAGTACAAATAAACCTCATAAAATATGCAGCCCAAGCACTGCTTGAAGTTAATGTGCTTTTTATTTCAAAGAAAAAAATTATATGTATGACTTTTTTAAAAGTCAATTTTGGTATCCTCATAGAATTAATAGATGAACCCCTAGTTTTCTAACTCAAGCCTACGCTTTAAGCTATTTTTATCATTAAATCTCATGAAGTAGAGCTGAAGGAGACTTTGATGGCACAGAAACCGTGTCAATATATACATATTTCTGATCTCTGGGTGTGGGCATCTTTTATGCTTCTGGAAAATTACAGGTGATCAGATTTAACTTTGAGGCTCAGGTTCATGGGGTGAAAACAGAGTATTTGTGCAGAAAATTCCTCTCAACTGTTTTAAAAGACATTTGTCCTTTTTTTCTAGCTGCCTGCCCCCCACCTCTGACTACCCCCTCCTCAAAAACTGTCCCTTCTTCCTCGCCTTCAAAATTGTATCTTACTCAGTGTCTTAGTCATTCAGGTCCTGTACTTAGTTTAAAATGGTGATATTGATCATGATTCAGTCATCACAGGAAGCCTATTTCTGCTTCTCATTCTCTAATGTGTTCTCTCTTCTGAGAAACAAACTTACTTCACTTAGCAAATTATATATTGTCAGAAAACTCTTCAAAAGGGTTATCAAGTACGGAGCACTCAGTCATTGTGACTCAGTTGTAGTGGGAAATGTTTAAGTGTGTGTAGGACCTTTTGGTGCTTCTCAAACCACCTACTGTGGAAATTGCACAGTGGAAATGACATCAATCCAGGAATCAGACTATTGCTATAGGGTGTTTATGTGCTGCCACAGGATAGTGGCCTTAGAAAAGTAACTTAAACTGTGCTATGAAGAAGATAATGATGATGAGAGTGATTATGTATTAATCACTGCCATATGCCACACCCAGTTCCAAGCACTTTACATGGCTTGACTTATTTAATATTTAAGGTGATCCTAATAAGGAGGGGAGTATCATTTTCCAGGTTAAACAACTGAGGCAGGAAGGCTTGGAAGTAGGTGCCAGTTATGAGACAACTTCAGCTGTTCTCTACTGCAGGATCTGCTGAGGGTCCTCCATTGGCCAGGGCCAGACCCAGTCTTGAAATGTGTGGGTGGAGCCTGGCTCCCTCTGCAGGTGAACCCAAGCTGATTTAGCTAATGGGAATGAAGGAGAATGGAAGTCAGTACATTGCTAAGGGTTTTTCATTTCTGCCTACTCTCTTAGTTACTATACATCCTGTTTCTTACATACGGCCTTGAGAATTACATGTACACTTCCAATGGGATTAGCTTTTTTTCTCTGCTTTTCCTCATATTTGTATAAATCCTAAGTAGATTTTCCTAAATTTGCTTGTCTGTTTCTATTCATTATGCATAATTAAAACTTTAGTCTGATTTAAGATTTAGTTTCAGGGAATGTATAAAACTGGGGCTGACTACTATGCAACATTACATACCATACTAATACAGAATCCCAAATCACATACAAAAATGTCCCTGCCTTTCTAATTTACAAGAAGACTCAGAGTGTAGGCTACTACCATATAGCACATTATGTCAGGAGAGCCCACTTTTGGATCTTATTGTACTCACTGTCATTAACACTGTTGTTAAATTCTGACAGGCTGAAAAGTACTAGATGGGTTAAAAATAAATAAATAAATAAATAAATAAATAAATAAATAAATAAATAATCCTACCTAATAAAAGAGTAATATGCAAATTGACCCTAACTCCACTATACCCACCAGCCATGCCCACCAGCCAATCAGGAGCAAATATACAAATAAACCCAACCAAGATGGCTACAGCCACAGAGAGCAGGAGGGAGGCTTGGGTTTCCCAGGCAACAGCCCTGGCAGGCCTAAGCCTCCAATCAAGGCTACAAAGTTTCAATTATAGAAGGTAAACAAATCCAAACAGAAATGGCGGCAGCTACCGAGCTGGAAAGAGCAGAAGGCAAGGGTTGCCCCCGGCAACGTAGGAAGCCAAGCTTCTGCAGCCCTGGCTGGCCTAGGCCTCCACTCCAGGCTACAAAGTTTCAATTATAGAAGGTGAATTAACTCCAACAGAAATGGCTGCCAGCCACGGAGCAAGCAGCAGTCTTGGCTTTGCTCCAGGCTACAAAGTTTCAGTTGTAGAAGGTAAATAAATTCCAGATACCAGGGCCTTCTCTTGGGTCGCCAGGGTGCGTGGCCGGCCTGCAAACCACCACAGGCCCCTCGCTCAGGCTGCCCCATGCCCCAAGGGAACCTCCACCCTTCAGGGCAAACCAATCAGCCCTCACCCATGCACCAGGCCTCTATCCTATCTAATAAAAGAGTAATATGCAGATTGACCATCACTGCAACACACAATATAGCTGCCCCCATATGGTCAAAGATTCTGCCCCCATGTGGACACAAGATGGCCACCACAAGATGGCCAGCAGGGGAGGGCAGTTGGGAGGCACCAGGCCTGCAAGGGAGGGCAGTTGGAGGTGATCAACCCTGCAGGGGAGGGCAGTTAGGGGTGACCAGGCTGGCAGAGAAGGGAAGTTGGGGGCAAACAGGCTGGCAGGGGAGCAGTTAGGCATCAATCGGGCTGGCATGGGAGTGGTCAGGGGGTGATCAGGCTGGCAGGCAGAAGCGGTTAGGGGCAATCAGGAAGGCAGGCAGGCGAGCAGTTGGGAGCCAGCAGTCCTGGATTGTGAGAGGGATGTCCGACTGCCCGTTTAGGCCCGATCTGGGACATCCCTTGAGGGGTCCCAGATTGGAGAGGGTGCAGGCTGGGCTGAGGGATACGCCCCCCCTCCATGCACGAATTTCATGCACCGGGCCTCTAGTTTAGTTTTAAAAATTTAATGCATGAATCAAATTGCTTTGCTGTGAAAAGCCCCATTCAGAATTGTCTCACTTCTGATTATCATTGACCAAAGACTCTTCAAGATACCAGGAATAATAATTTACAACAAACATTCATTTTTAATAGCACCATAGAGATTTTTTTAAGGGTAAAGCTTTCAAGATGGAAAGGTAAATCGATACCCTACACAGGAATGGGTCAGCTTGGTGTTGAGGAGCAGAGTAAGAAAAGGTTGTGTGATATTGTAGGAAGAATGTGGGCTTCAGGAGTTAGGATGTGAATCTCTGCTTAGCCATTCTGATATTAGTGACCATCGGCATAGTGTACATTCTTCTTGAACCTCAGTTGCTTCATCTACAGAATGGAGATTTAAAAAAACAACCTCTTAAACTACTATGAAAATTACTAATAATGCCTAGCACACTAGCACTATAAAATCTGACATGGAAAAGATTCATTTCAAATGCTGTGAGATAGAGTGGCCTTTTCTTCCTTTGTTCTCCCTTACATAGGGGTGTTTATCTTGAGGTTTTTCTCATTATCAGCACCATCATTGATAAATGTTTACTGAGTTCCTGTGCCCAAGATCTTATGCCAAGAACTGGCAGCACAAATATCAGGAAGCCGTTTTAAGAAACTAAACCAGTTGGGTTGCAGCAGAATTTATGTATACTTTTCCTAATGTTAGGATGGTCTTTCAGGTAAGGCTGCTTTCCAGGTACTCTACATTTCTCCTGAGGACTTGAAGTTTCTTAGTGTGTGTCCTTTGGTGTGTCTTTGTACAAGTTTATTCAGCCTTTGTGGCTGTAGTTCTCTGCTTCCATTTGCCCAACTCTTGTCCCTAATAACCAGAAGAATCAATCATGTTACCCCCAGATGTTCAGGTGACTTGATTCCCAGCCAGGCAAACCAAGTTTATCACACAAGTTTTCTAGCTGCTTACAGCCATCTTCACAGAAGATTCATGAATAAAGGGCAGTGTGCTATATCTAGATTCTTGATGGGGATTGTTAGCATTCGTCTTTCTTTGTTCTGGTTTAGTGCTGATATCACATTGGGAGTAGAAAAAGGAGTCGAACTGTGTTTATGGTTTCTTTGTTTTAGAGTGTGTACAGTGTAGTATAATGCTAAATTGCTTTTGCTGAGTGCCACTGTTAAATGATGATTAAATTTAGGTTGGTATAAAAATGAATATATATCTATTACATATTTTTGATATAATTTTATGATATCCCCTTGTTTTTAGATATTATCCTTTTATTAAATCACTAAATTTTCTTGCTTTTGAAAAAAATCTATCCTGCCTACTTAGAGTCTCTTCCCCCTTTATAATGAATGGCATTATACTACATTATACTATCTTTTTTATTCTTGGGATTTGGGTTATCAGTTTATATCTTTTGATGGAGAGAAAGGGAAAAAGCAATGTAGGGGAGTAAATGGAAAATGGGAAGTGAGTCAGACTATTTGAAATGATTTTTTCTAGGTACATGCCCTCTGCAGTATTTACTTAATATAATCATTGCCCCACGCATGTTAGCATAATACAAATAAGTTGCAAATTCTAGATTTGAAAAATATAGAAAAATACAACATGTCTCAACTATGACTTACTTAACATTTTCTTAAATCAACATCAGTTTTAGTTTGTGAGATTACCATTCTTCTATCCTCATCCCATAGTATGTATGCAATGTCTTACATAGAGTAGGTATTTAATTTTTTTTCTTAAATCAAGCTAAATGCAATAAAATTCTGTGATGAGGTTCCCAGGCTCATGTTTTCTACATCCTTATCTGGGTCCCTGAAATTTGTGACCTGATTCTACCAGCCATTAGGCTTTCCTGGATATAAATTATCTGCCTGTTTCTCCTTCCTTTCCATCACTCAATTTTCTTAATATGGTATCTAGATTTCCCTGCTTAGAGTATTGGCCAGAAATTCAATGCCACCCCTACCAGCCAACTGTCCTGATCCCTGGCCTTAGATTTCAAAGTGACAGAAGAGGAAATAAGAAACACTAACTGAATGCAACTTTCAAGGCAATGCACAACTTTCAAGTTGCCACAAATGAATATGTCTGTTTGAGGAGCTTTACTCTGCAGAATGAAGAAAACTACTGGATAAAAAAGAAAGCAAGTCTATCAACCCAGAAGCCAGAAGGGGGCTTAACAGAGACAGGGCAGACATTTACTCATTTTATTTTTTTTCAAGCCAGAATATGGATATTTAGTTCATAGACTGTGGAAGGCAAGCTACAAGGCAGAAAAGTGAGGGTTAGCAAAGTAAGCAAATGAGATATGACTGCCAGTTGTAAAGAAAGGAAAAAAAAATATTAAGTGGGTATTTTAGTAGCATTTGTAAGTTATGGGATCAAAGGAAAAATCTATAAATAATTCAAGATGTTTGCTTTGTACTGTTTGGCTAATTGGCCAAATTAAAAATCAACTTATAAGGGAAAGTGAAACACTTACATGTGTAAATATAGACAAACAGTCCAGCTTAGCACATGTACACATGTCCATAAAAGAATGTAAGAACATGAAACTTGTTCTTAAGATTGGCCTCATGACATTTTTGTAAACTGGGGTTCTGCTCTATTAGGAGTGCCAAATCACAAGCTTCTCTTGATGGCTGTTGTTTAAAAAAAAAAAAAAACAAAAAAAAAAACAAAACAAAAAACTGATTTTAGAGAGAGAGAGAAAAACATTGATCAGTAGCCTTCTGCATGGGAATCAAACCAGCAACCTGAGTACGTGCCCTGACCAGGAATCAAAACTGCCACCTTTTGGTGTAGGGGATGAGGTTTCAACCAATCAGCCACACCAGTCAGGGCAATGGTGTGTCCTTAAAAACATCTTAGAGTAATATTTACCTTGGATTAGGATCTTTGTTTCTGTCATCAAAACCTCCCCATCTCTGATACTGGAAATGTTCTCACTTTCTTTGGTCTCTCCTTACCTTTGCCCTGTAGGTGACAAAGTATTTTTAAATGATTTTTTAAATTTACATTTAGAGTCTCTATCTCTAATGCTACATTTGGAGTGACCTTCTAAGGTCTAGCCTCCTTATTTGGAAGATAAAAACCCTGAAGCATGTGATTTGAGGCAAAAGATTTGCCAAAGATCAACCAGTTAATGAATGTCAAGGGAGGGTAAAACCTGTGGCTTGTGATGAATAGGCCAGTATTCTTTCTGCTATGCTATCTATTTATTTGGTATTACATGGTGAGTGTGCTTCTAAGGTTTGCTTTTAGAATTATTCTATCTTCTTCTACCTAAAAATATTCAAACTAGCATCTAAGATGCTCCTTGATTTTCTTTTCTTCTTGATTGTAGGATTCCTGGAAATCACAATAGGTATATCATTAGTACGGATTTCAATGCATAGTCTATCATGAACCTTTTTATGTAAAGAAGAGAAATAAAATAGGCAGAAGGTAAAATTTCTTTCAAAGATATTTTTAGATAGGCAGAAGGTAAAATTTCTTTCAAAGATATTTTTTAGATCTGTGTTTTACAAGTTACCTGAGAAATTCTTTATGCAAAAGGAATTAAATATGAATATTCACTTGAGGCTTGAAGAACATCTGAGATAAGGCTTTCTATAGAAATAGTGAATAGAAACCATCAGTCTTTTTTCTCCCTGCTTAGACTCTTGCACAAGTCAAAGCAACTCAATATGATATTTTTGCTCAACATGTGTTCTAGTTATAGCCAATTAAAGGTCAGTATATATATCATAATTTACATGAAATGGATGGGCAGGAACAAAAGGTATCTGTTGGACCATGAGGAATGACTCAGTTGTATTTTCAGAGGAGTACTACAAAGGTCAGTGAAAATGCAAGATGCAAATCATTATTGTTGTTTCTCTTTAATAAATAATATTTTCTAGGTTTGCTCTCTCATCTTGTTTCATTCTCTTATTTGCATGTGTGCTATAGTCATTTTTAGAATTGAATTATAGAATGACCTACACTATTAGGCTGTTAGGCTGCTTGATTGAAATTATCTTTATAATGAGAATCAGAGAACACTTTTAACCTTGTTAGAGCACCACTGTACCATTGATTAATATATAAAACAAGTCATAAATCTCACAGTGAGCTATTTATTTCCAGATAATCTTGTGAAAGCAGTTTGTGTTGTATTACAGAAACTTTCTTCATACCTTTGTAGGGCTGACATTAATGATCCTGATTACGTCTAGGATTTCAAAGTGTCAGTGTTAATTAAACTAATGCTTAACAATATGGGTAGGAAAGAACATTTGAATACTATTATATCTTAAATGTTTGACAATATGTATGAAGCTTCTTTTGTTACCTGGTTAATTTCATAGAACTGATTTTATTTGATAAGGTTTCTCTGTGGTAGCAAGTGCTTGCCTAACTCAGTGGCAATGGCTAATATTACCTGTATCACAGTTTCATCCATATATTCAATGAGTATTTGTTGAGTGCTTTAGATATGTTATGAACTGGATCGTGTGCTATGAGAAAGATGAAAAAAGCCAACACTTGCCCTCAAAAGAGTTCATGTTCTAGTGAGGGATACAGTCATAGAAATAGAGTTAGACCTATGTACAGGCAATTTAAGGATGCAAATTAAGGGGGTATCCAACCTAGTCTGGGGCGATTAGGGGTGGTGTCCTAGAATACTACCACTTGAATGAAGGCTCTTCAAACCACTGAAGAGGCAAGGGCTGGGTTTGTGGTAAATAGATGACTGGTGGGAAAGAACTATAGAAGCCTTGGGATTTAGGTGGAGACCAAAGAATGATGGAGGGAAGAGGGTCTTTCTTACTCACTTGAGAACCCATCCTATGGCCTAGAGCCCTGTCCTTGGCAGTACCAGGCAAGCCAGATCCTTATATGAACCCTGGAAGAAGGGATTCTGTTATACTGCCTTCTCATTGTAGCTGGCACCAACACATGATGGCTTGTAGAGATCAGCCTCCCACACTGGACCAGCTAACTGCATATATGGAAGGGTTTGGAAGGAAGAGCTTGTAAGTCTAGTGGGGGGGAGGTGTAAATTATTTACAGAAAATAAAAAAGAAAGGTTGTAAGGGAAGGGAACTTGTCATGTTTTAAAGAAATTACTTTCTATAAAAGTATACCCTTTCTCTTAGGTTCCTATTAGGGAATGTAGAACTAATTAAGAAACCTGGACATCAGTAATTGTTCTACTTCAGTTATATGAATATAATTTTTTAAAAGACTGTGGATCCAAGATAGTAGCAAGGAGGCTGATGTTATACTCACCTTCTGTAGGGATCAAACTGTAATTACAACCAAAATATAGAACAATCAACCCCAATAACCATCTGAAGACTAGCTGAAGAGAAGTCTTATAACCACGGATTTATAGAAGCAGCCACATTGCACCTGGTAAGAAGGGTGGAGATGTCAAAATTGCTAGCTCAACTCCCACAGGCAGAGGCTGAAATTTCAAAGAGATATCTCAGCTGCAAAGGTTCCACCTGAAGAGCTAAAGTCTCAACCCCAAGTAGGGCTCCCCAGCACAGAGCAGCAGAGCCAGGAAGAAGCAGCCAAATAACATCCTTCTGTGAAAATCAGTGGGGATTCTGTCCTCCATGAAGAGATAGGAGTCTGCCAGAAATGCTGGTGCCCTCTTAAAGGGCCAACTCACAAAATTTCATTTGCAGCCATTCACCTTGGGATCCCACAGAGGGAGGGTGGAGTGGATTAGAGTTGTATGAAGATAGACTGAGTTTTGTGGCTTTGGGTAGAGAGTTGAAGGGACAGCTGCCAGGGCCCTGGTGCTTAGTACCTCTCCCACACTGCAGATGCCATCTTTCTTGGGTAGAGCACTCCTCTCATACAACATCAGCATGGGGGAATACAATAGCACCACTCTCTGGACTCTCTGTCACCTCACACTGTGAACCTCATGCCCTGCTGAGGAATCAGCTGCCTGGACTAGGGTGTAGAGGTTTGGATAGACTCAGGAAGTGTCAGTGACTGAGTGGTATGGATTTAGTGTGGAGGGGGCATTCCTCCCACTTTCCTGTGAACCTGTTAGATGCCTATCTTTCATGGGAAGTCCACTAGCCCCACCATGTTGGCTCCCATTGGCCCCAACCTCCCTACTCCTGGTGGCCCCACCCTGCTGAGGTCTTGCAGACAGACTGAGTTGTGTGGCTCTAGGATGGTGATCATTTTTCGCTCACATGCTTAACTAGTGCAGAGTTCTCCTTTCAAAAGGACATATAATGGTCTGTTTGGCCCTGATAAACTCTGCTGGCCTCACCCTGACAACTGCTTGAGACCCTGCCCCACCACAAATGTCTGAGCGAATCCAGCAAATGGCGGCTTAACTTGGTATAAATTGGGTCATTTACTGAGTGGTCTCAGACTCAGCACTGGCATGGAATTTGAACCTGTATCAATCTAGTGAACACAACTCGCCACTACGAAGTGACTCACTGAGAAACTATGTCATGCAACTTGAGTACCAAGTACTATCAGAGGCTCTTTCAGTAACTGAGCCTAACAGGCAACCAGCAGGCAGAGGCAGGTGGAGGTGTATTTCTCAGGGCAGAGCCTTGGGACTTTTGCTGATCTGCCCCCGAGCCCCATGCTGCTATACTAAGCCTGCCTTGTTACACAGCTTGGACCTCCCCTCATACACTCAGGCCTAGCAGAGGTAACCACAGCTGTGGATCACTCTGAGCTCCAAACAAGTTGCCTAGAACCAGTCACATGCAGTGTCTGACATTGGCCTGTACCAGGGTCCCTCCAAGAGGTCCCAGAACCAACTCACACAGTGGCCAGCATCAGACAACATTAGAGCAGAATCCAATTAGCTTCACAAGTGGTCTATATGAAGGGAGATCTTGGCAGGCACCAGACCCTGTTTCGGCCAATTCCATTTGTGTAATCAGCACCTGCACAGCAGCTCATAAACTGAGCATCAACCCTATATAAAAACTAGAGGCCCAGGTGCACGAAATTCGTGCACGGAGGGGGGTTGTCCCTCAGCCCAGCCCATACCCTCTCCAATATGGGATCCCTCTCACAATCCAGGACTGCTGGCTCCCAACTGCTTGCCTGCCTGCCTTCCTGATTGCCCCTAACCGCTTCTGCCTGCCAGCCTGATCAGCCCCTAACCACTCTGCTGCCAGCTTGTTTGCCCCCAACTTCCCTCCTCTGCTGGCCTGGTCACCCCTAACTGCCCTCTCCTGCAGGGTTGATCACCTCCAACTGCCCTCCCTTGCAGGCCTGGTCCCTCTCAACTGCCCTCCCTTGAAGGCCTAGTCCTTCTCAACTGCCCTCCCTTGCAGGCCGGGTGCCTCCCAACTGCCCTCTCCTGCTGGCCATCTAGTGTCCACATGGGGGCAGGATCTTGACCACATGGGGGCAGCTATATTGTGTGTTGCAGTGATGATCAATCTGCATATTACTCTTTTATTAGATAGGATAGAGGCCTGGTACAGGGGTGGGGGCCAGCTGGTTTGCCCTGAAGGGCATCACAGATCAGGTGGGGGTTCCCTTGGGGTGTGGAGCAGCCTGAGCGAGGGGCCTGTGGTGGTTTTCAGGCTGGCCACGCCTCCTGGCAACCCAAGCGGAGGCCCTGGTATCTGGAATTTATTTTCCTTCTACAATTGAAACTTTGTAGCCTGGAGTGGAGCCAAGCCTGGGGCTCCCTCCGAGGCTGGCAGCCATTTGTGTTGGGGTTATAATTGAAACTTTGTTGCCTTAAGCGGTTGGGCCCGGCCAGGGTGTGTGGAAAGCTTTGCTTCCCCTGTTGCTGGCGGCAACCCTGGCCTGCTCTCTCAAGCTCCATTCTGCCGCCATTTGTTTGAATTTGTTTACCTTCTATAATTGAAACTTTGTAGCTTGAGTGGAGGCTTAGGCCTGTCAAGGGCAGGCGGAAAGCTTGGCTTCCTCTGTTACCTAGGAAACCTTGCTCTCTGTGGCTGTAGCCATCTTGGTTTGGATTAATTTGCATACTCGCTCTGATTGGATGGTGGGCATGGCTTGTGGGTGTGTCAGAGGTATGGTCAATTTGCATATTTGTCTATTATTAGATAGGATGGGCCAATGGAAATTAAGACTCAATTACAACAGGAGGCCCACATAACCCACACAAGGCATATTCCAGAAGGACCTAGCGCAGGTGATCAAGGAGACAATACCACTGGATCCCAAAAAATGCCTACTATATAAGGCCAACCTACCAAGATTAGAAGTCATAGCAGGTTTACTTAATACATGTAAACAAACATAAAGAAACAGCCAAAATGAGAAGACAAAGAAACATGCACAAAATGAAAAAAAAAAAGAGAAATTGCCAGAAAAAAAATATTTAAATGAAATTGAGGCAAACAATTTACCAGATATAGAGTAAAAAATATATATATAAATGGTTATAAGGATACTCAAGGAACTTAGTGAGAACTTCAACAAAGAGATAGCAAATACAAAAAAAAAAAAAGATAATAGAGAGCATAATAAAGAACTAGTCAGAAATGAAGACTATAATACATGAAATGAAGAATAAACTAGAAGAAATAAAAGAGTAGTTGGATGAAGCAGAGGATCAAATCAATGATTTGGAAGACAAGATAACAGAAACCACCCAATCAGAGCAGCAAAAAGAAAAATAGTTTAAAACAATATGTTAAGGGACCTTGGGGACAACATGAAAAGTAACAATATCTGCAGCATAAGGGTACCAGAAGGAGGAGCTAGAGAACAAGAGATTGGGATCCTATTTGAAGAAATAATGGCTGAAAACTTTCCTAACCTAGTGAAATAAAAAAACTCACAAGTTCAGGAAGCTCAGAGAGTCTCAAACAAGTTGAGCCCAAGGAGGCTCAGACCAAGACACATAATTAAAGTGGCAAAAGACATAAGGAGAATCTTAAAAGCAGCAAAAGAAAGTTTGTTGCCCACAGGGAATTTCCATAAGACTGTCAGCTGCTTTCTCAATATAAACATTTCAGGCCAGAAGGGATTGGCATGAAAATTTCAAAGTGATAAAAAGCAAGGACCTACAACAAAGACTAATTTACCCAGCTATCATTTAAAATTGAAGTTGAAAACTAAACTAAACTAAACTAAACTAAAATAAAATAAAATTGAAGTTGACATAAAATCTTCTCAGACAAGAAAAACCCAAAGGAGTTCATTAGCACTAGACCATTACAAGAAATATTAAAGGGTATAGAAGGAGAAGAAGAAGATGGAGAAGGAGAAGGAGAAGAAAACAAAAGAGGAACATAGTCATAAAGAGTAAAATGGCAATATATACGTACCTACTGCCTGGCTAGTATGCTCAGTGGTTGAGCTTCAACCCATGAACCAGGAGGTCATGGTTCAATTACTGATCAGAGCACATCCTGGGTTTTGGGCTTGATCCCCACTAAGGGGCGTGCAGGAGGCAGCTGATCAATGATTCTCTCTCATCATTGATGTTTCTATCCCTCTCTCTCTCTCCCTCTTTCTGATATCATAAAAAATTATTAAAAATATGTACCAATAATAATCACTATAAATGTAAATGACTTAAATCTCCAATCAAAACACATAGGGTAGCTGAATGAATAGAAAAACTAGACCCCAAAAAGTGCTATCTATAAGAGACCCACCTCAGAATGAAAGACACACACATACTGAAAATAAAGGGGTAGAAATTTAAAAAGTCTATTCTATATATATGGTGTTGGGAAAATTGGACAGATATGTGCAATAAAATAAAATTAGACCACCTTCTTTACATCATACACAAAATAAACTCAAAATGGTTTAAATACTTTAATGTTAGACTTGAAACCATAAAATCCTAGAAGAATATATAGGCAGTAAAATCTTGGACATTTTTCATAGCATTATTTTTTTTCTGATTTATATCTTCAAGCACGGTAAACAAAAGAAATAATACAGAAATGTGACTATATCAAACTAAAAAGATT
Organism: Eptesicus fuscus; assembly: GCF_027574615.1. Classification (NCBI taxonomy): domain Eukaryota; kingdom Metazoa; phylum Chordata; class Mammalia; order Chiroptera; family Vespertilionidae; genus Eptesicus; species Eptesicus fuscus. The sequence goes on from NC_072473.1 coordinate 109,651,768, forward strand.
TTGCATAGCAAAGGAAAGCATTAACAAAATGAAAAGACAACCCACTGAATGGGAGAAGATATTCACCAGAAACACTTTTGATAACAAACCCATACAACTCAACACCAAAAACAAACACAAAAAATCCAATTAAAAAATGGACAAACGACCTGAAAAAACACTTCTCCAAAGAGGACATACATATGGCCAATAGAAATATGAAAAAATGCTCAATGTCAGTAATCATCAGATAAATGCATATTAAAACCACAATGAGATATCACCTTACACCTGTCAGAAGGGCTACCATCAACAAATCAACAAATGACAAGTGCTGGCAAGGATGTGGAGAAAAGGAGCCCTCTTACACATTGATGAGAATGCAGATTGGTGTAGCCACTGTGGAAAGCAGCACGGAGGATCCTCAAAAGTTTAAAAATGGAAATGCCTTATGGCCCAGTCTTCTACTTCTGGGTACATATCCTAAGTAACCTGAAACACTGATTTGAAAGAATATATGCTGCCTTTTGTTCATTGCAGCTTTATTTACAATTAGAGGCCTGGTGCATGAAAATTCATACACTGGAGGGGGTGTCCCTCAGCCCAGCCTGCCCCCTCTCACAGTCCGGGAGCCCTCAGGGGTGGGAGACCACCTGGCAATCAGGGGAAGGTGACTCCCCCATCACACTTCTACTGCTGCCACTGCCAGCAGCACAAGCCTTGGCTGGCCCTGGTTACCTGAGCCTTGGGTGGCCCTGGGTGACTGGGCAGCTGCCATCCGAGGCTTGCCTATGCCTCAGGCTGGCCCTGGGCGGCTGGGCACCTGTAATCCGAGGCTTGCATGCACCTCAGGCCGGCCCTGGGCAGCTGGGCAGCCACCATCTGAGGCTTGCCTGCACCTCGGGCAGCCCTGGGTAGCTGGGCAGCTGACATCCAACGCTTGCCTGCACCTCGGGTCGGCCCTGGACAGCTGGGCAGCCGACATCCGAGGCTTGCCTGCGACTCAGGCCGGCCCTGGGCAGCTGGGGGGCTGAGGGGACTGGGGGACTCCGGAGGCAGGCGCACAGAGCGGCCGGGTCTGCCTAGGGACAGGCCCAGCCGTGCAACACACCTGCCGCCTCAGCAGGGCTGAGGGGACTGGGAGCCGCCATCTTGTGGCTGTGGGCACCACCATCTTTGAGGGTGTGACATTCAATTAGCATATTCCTTCCTTATTGGCTGTGGGTGCCACCATCTTTGTGATGGCGTGATGGTCAATTAGCATATTCTCTCTTTATTAGATAGGATGGCCAGGATTTGGAAGCAGCGCAAGTTCACATCAATAGATGAGTGGATAAAAAAAGCTTTGGTACATTTACACACTTGAATACTACTGGCTGTAAAAACTACACTAATAAAAGAGTAAGATGCAAATTGACTGTACCTTTGCGACTCCCACCAGCCAATCAAGAGTGACTATGCAAATTAACCCAACAAAGATGGTGGGTTAATTTGCATGTGCAGGTGCCGAGCAGCTGGGGGCAGGGTAGGACACTTGCGTCATTGCGATAGTGACGACGCAGACATTCTGCACTGCCCCAGCAGCTCTGGGCCTCTGGGCAGCGTGGGAAGGTGGAAAGGCGGCTCCAGGCCAGAGCGAAAAGGTGGCCGTGCTGGCAGCCAGGGAAAGGAAGGCCCATTCTTGCACAAATCTTCATGCATTGGGCCTCTAGTATATATATAATCTTTTGCAGCATGGATGGACCTGGAGAGTATTATGCTAAGTCAGTGAAAGACAAGTACCATACGATTAAATTTATATGTGGAATCCAAGGAACAAAGTAAGCTAACAAAGAAAATAGAAAATGATTCATAGATACAGAGAACAGACTGAGAGCCATCAGAGTGGAGGAGGTTGAGGGACTGAGTGAAAAAGGTGAAGGAACTAAGCAGAAAAACCATAAACTCATAAACACTGACAGCAGTATAGTGATTACTAGAAGGAAACAGGAGTGGGAAAAGGTAGAAGAGAATAAAGGGGGGATAAATGGTGACAGAAGGAGGCTTGACTTTGAGTGGTGAGCACACAATACAATATACGGATGATGTGTTATAAAATTGTACACCTGAAACCTATTTAATTTTATTAATGGATGTTTACCCAGTAAATTCAATGAAAAATTTAAAAAGTTATTTTAGGAATCCGTAACTATAATTAATCATCATGCACCTGTTGAGCAATCTGGAAACAACCATTTTAATGTGCATAGTTTTAGGGTATGGTCTTGCCAATTTATTGACTAAGTAAACCAGTGTTCTGCAATATAAAAAATAAATAAAAAACAGACTATGAACTAACTGGTAGAAAACTAATCCACAGCTTTTCAGCATGTTGCCATTCAATACTCAGTTTATATTCAAACATAAACTTCATCCAATAGCTAGCTAATTATTAGCTTCCAGAGTAAAATGTACTTATTATCTCAAGTTGGATACATAGCTGAAAAAGTTAAGCTACAGCCAATCTTTGCTTTTAGAGAATATTGCTAAAGGAGATACTAAGCCAAATGGCCTGGGGGGATATAATGCTGAGACCACTATGCTGGATTGGTGAACTTTAAGATAGTGGGAATAAAATTAGGTAAGCTCATTCAGTTGAGGATGGTTTTAAATAAACTCTTTGTAATCATAGACATTCATGTAATGACTTCTGGCTCTCATTTGAGGATAATATATTCTAGAAAATACTATGTTGCCTATCTAAATTGTCCTTCAGGTTCTCTTCCTCCCGCGTTTTTGCTCCTTTCCTTCCCCCTTCCTCCCTCCTCTTCCTTTTCATTCTTTGTCTTCAAGAAAATATACCAGTGAGAACAGATTGCAATTTCCTTTTAAGGGAAAACCTGCTACAGGGTGTTTCATCTCCAGTGGCAGATTTTTAACTGAAGAAATGAAGCTCAAAGAATTTTTATTGCCACACAGACCACTAGCATGGAGTGTAGCTGTTTGCATGTGGGGCAAACCAAAGCTAGCCTTGCGCCTTTCCCTTGCCTTTAGGACACTTTGCAGAACTCAAAGTGGAAACTCAATAAAACTCTCAGAAGCAAATAAATAGAACCTAGAAGGTTTGTTTCCCTGGAGATGGGGAGGCACCATATGTCAGTTTAATGTTTTTAATCAAAAGGCCAACGCTTCATCTAGATTATAGTAATAAGTTTTTGCTTCCCAGAGATTTTCATTGAAATAACAAATGACTTTTCTTTAACTTTTTTCTCATGAACTTGACCTTGATCAGAACAAAATAAAATGCCCTTAACAATTTTTATAACCCTGGCTTGTTTGGCTCAGTGGATAGAGCATCGGCCTGCAGACTGAAGGATCCCAGGTTTGATTCCGGTCAAAGGCACATGCCTATGTTGTGGGCTCAGTCCCCAGTGGGAGGTGGGTGGGAGTCAGCCGACCAATGATTCTCTCATCATTGATGTTTCTATCTCTCCTTCTCCCTTCCTCTCTGAAATCAATAAAAATACGTATTTAAAAAAATTTTATAAAACAATTCCCTGTAATATGTAATATAGCATTATCTAACATGTTTATGAGGGAGTAGTTATAACATTTGGTTGCCCAAGAAGCATCCGAACCATACTGTGACCACAGTGGTACTCCTTGCAAGACCCTTAGAAAGTTTTTAGTTCAACCATATTCTTGTAGCAATGAGGACACAGAGAACCAGATTGGGGAGGAGAGACACATATAGAGAAGAAAAGGAAGCTGAAGATAACCATAGTAAGAGGAAAGGACATAATGTATGTTAAGAAGTGCTATGTGTCTTTGTTTCATTTTAGGTACGAGATGGTGGACATGCAGTAAGGATTGGGGGAATGAGAATTTCTGTTTATTGAGTCCCTTTTACTTACCAGGCTTTGTGTTATGTATTTTATTTTTTTATATTTTTATTGAGGTATTATATGTGTACATATCTTACTATTACCCCCCCACCCCACACCCACACATGCCCTCCCCCCCCAGAGTTTTGCGTCCATTGTTTATGCTTATATGCATGCATACAAGTCCTTCGTTTGATTTCATAACTCCCCCACCTTTCCCAAACTTTCCCCCTGTAATTTGAAAGTCTGTTTGATGCTTTACTGTCTCTGTATTTTATACAGATCGTTTCATTTAGTCCTCACTGCAACCATATTGAATGGAACTTATTATTGTCCTCATTCTATAGATGACGAAACTGAGGCATAGAGGAGTAAAATAATGTATTTCTTTCTCTATGAAAATAAACAGGAGACCTGGGACCAGATATCCATGTTTTGTGGCTCAAGGCAAGCACCTTGCCTCTTGGCCTAGGTTGCAAAGTCTGTAATATGGGAACAAATACAGGGACTGACATGTCATTCACGAAATCGATAAATAGAGAGGGACAAATTTTGGTTAGAAAAACTTGGTATGGAGAGAGTTCTTAACAGAAAGAGCACATGGATGCTTCAGCTTTTGCAGTAGACAATGTACAAGACCATCCTGATAGGGAATGAGGTTTTTTTTAGTATACCTTTCAAGTAAAGTCCTCATTACAGAGTAAATAGAAAGATTTATGAGCATGAAGGTGCGAGGGGAGAAGGAATATTTTAGCACAGAGGATCAAGAGTAGGAAGGTAGATGGATAGGAGAAAGATTGCCTGTTGAGAGGAGACCTCATGAGAAGAGGATGGGAAATTTGATTCATTAGGTATATGAGTGACTAAGAAAGTGAATGAGTAGGTGACAGCAAAAGGACTTCAGAGAATTCTCCATAGTCTGGCTTTCTCTTTGAACATTTGTACAAGGAAATTTTTTTTTTTTAATAAATATTTCTTTATTGATTTCAGAGAGGAAGGAAGAGGGAGAGAGATAGAAACATCAATGATGAGAGAGAATCACTGATCGGCTGCCTCCTGCACACCCCCTACTGGGGATTGAGCCTGCAACCCCAGCATGTGCCCTTGGCTGGAATCGAACCTGGGACCTTTCAGTCCGCAGGCCGACGCTCTATCCACTGAGCCAAACCGGCTAGGGCCAAGGAAATTTTTTAAGGAATATTTTTATAGAGTGATCCAGAAGACTGATTGCTAACTCTATGTTATCATTCACCTTCTTATGTTTTTATTATGATTATTTCATTATTTACTTTTTGAATATTTATGTTGACTCAATAATCTAGATTACCTCTCTTGGAGTTGATATTTGAGGCAGTGTCCTAAGGAAGACCTACCCAGCAGTCTTATGCAGAGGAGTTTGAACCTGAATGCTAGTGCATTTTTTTGTTGTTGAGTTGCCAACATTGGGATCAAAACAATGCATTTCTAATTCATGTATGTTATTAGCTTTGGCAGGATGGCAAGACGTGAGGCAGATACTGTTCTGTATATTAGAGGAATCTAGATAAGCAAACAGAGAATGAAGAGATTGCGTTTATTAGAAAAGCAATCTTTTGAGATTTGTCTTAGCACCAAGCAATGAGTTTTTAATAAAACTGAGCAGATAGAACACTCATATGTCCGGTCTTGTTCCCCTTCTTTGGCTCCAGATATATTTGATTTTATGACACTAGCAAGAGGACCGCTGATTTGTCAGTTAATCAAAAGTTTCTAAAGGAAAATCAGTACATAAGAAGCTAATCATCTTGTCTTTTCCCAGTGTTTCTATCAGAATTCCAGTGTCTGGGATGTCCATTCTCCTTGGCAGTTACTAACAGTAGTACCTGTGCCCTTGTAAAGGGTGAGAATCTCATTTTGTTTTCCTTCCTCCTGATGAAATACTGGGGGCTGACTCCTTGGAAAAGCTAGAAGAATTATTATCACCAGCTATGTGTAGCCAAGTGTTGCTTTTTTGTTTCCTTTCTTGTTCAGTCGTATTCACAGTAACTCATTTCTTTGTCACACTTGCCCTCCTCTGGACTTATGTCTTTGAGGTCCTGCTCTCACTCTGTAAATTGACTCCAAAATGAAGTAATTTGATTTTCCTTCAAGTGAAGTAATGAATTTCAGGTGTCTCCAGTCCAAATGGGTTTGTGCAGCTGCCATGCAAGCTGTGGAACCAGGGTAATTGTGCCTATCAGTATTTTGTTATAGAAGTCACTAAATTTGTGCAAGTAACCCCACACCGGAAGGATCTGGCATTATAACAGGGATTTTTGCTAGAAACACCTTTCCTCCTTGGAACGAACTTGCTTTGCAAAACCTCTTGTGTTGTGCAGAGGTTAAATGATTTCTCAAAGGTAAGTCAGTAGCACAGCTTAGATTATTTCTATCTACAATATTCTGGACACCATAAGTGGGCATTTAAAAAGCATGGGAGATAGCTATCTCTCAATTATTCACAGCAATGGTTGGAAAGCAGAGCATAAATCATATAAAAGAGTACTCATCTTCAGATACCATTTCTATTTTAGTTTAGAATGTATTGTGTTTGGGAAGCTTCTGAAATCTGTTTACTAATAGTGAAATTCAATTGAGGTGGTATTTCCTGAGCACACCTAACACTTCCAGAAGCAGGCATATGCAAGTCCCTGCCTTTCTCTGGGTCTGTTTCCTACTTATAAAAGGGAGAATTGCCCTAACAGATTAAAGTGTCCCTGCTAGCTCTGATATTCATGTGTCTCTGAGTCTAGACACATGGAAGAAAGCAGGGGAATTCCAGTTTTAGATGATGCCCAAAGTTTTGTTGGGCAGCTGAAAATGTGCAAATACTAGGGGGAAAAAATCACAAGCTGCCAATCCAAGGTGTAAGAAATCATGACTGACATTTAAGGAACTGATTAAAAGAAGAGATTGGAGAAGAGAGTGAAAATAACATCTGTAGACAGAAAGAGTTGGAATGATAACAATGTTCAATGCTGCTGTCATAGAAGGAAATGTGCAAGATAATTCTTTTTGTGCTATTTCTGTTCAGAGGTCACAACTCTTCTCAATTCACCTGATTATTTTCCCTCCTTTCAATCATGTCCTTTTCAAAATTGTCTCAGAAGTGTTTCTGAGCCATTCAGACTATAATTTCTGCTAAAACCAATCAGCAGTGGTCTATCTACAGTGCAGTATAATCAGCAGAGACCCAAGGTATTGGTCAGAGACTGTCTTTATTCAGATACATTGTAGCTAACAGGTGTGACTGAAGTTATAGTCAGAGCAATCTTGAAACAGTGCTGCTTTCTAGCAGGTACACAGATTTCCATACACTTTTAGGAATGGTGCTTGGTTAAATACAGTGTTTTTAAAATACTTGTATGAGAAATAGAGTATGAAAATGGCATATTTTGCACTCTACTATTTTATTATTATTACTAGAGGCCCGGTGCACGAAATTCGTGCATGGAGGGGGGTGTCCCTCAGCCCAGCCTGCACTCTCTCCAATCTGGGACCCCTCGAGGGATGTCCGACTGCCCGTTTAGGCCCGATCTCACCAGGATTGGGCCTAAATGGGCAGTCGGACATCCCTCTCACAATCCAGGACTGCTGGCTCCCAACTGCTCGCCTGCCTGCCTTCCTGATTGCCCCTAACCACTTCTGCCTGCCAGCCTGATCACCCCCTAACCACTCCCATGCCAGCCTGATTGATGTCTAACTGCTCCCCTGCCAGCCTGTTTGCCCCCAACTTCCCTCCTCTGCCGGCCTGGTCACCCCTATCTACCCTCCCCTGCAGGGTTGATCACCTCCAATTGCCCTCCCTTGCAGGCCTGGTCCCTCTCAACTGCCCTCCCTTGCAGGCCTGGTGCCTCCCAACTGCCCTCCCCTGCTGGCCATCTTGTGGTGGCCATCTTGTGTCCATATGGGGGCAGGATCTTTGACCACATGGGGGCAGCCATATTGTGTGTTGGAGTGATGGTCACTCTTTTATTAGATAGGATAGAGGCCTGGTGCAGTGGTAGGAGCCAGCTGGTTTTCCCTGAAGGGTGTCCCGGGTCAGGGTGGGGGTTCCCTTGGGGCATGGGGCGGCCTGAGTGAGGGGCCTGTGGTGGTTTGCAGGCCAGCCACGCCCCTGGTGACCCAAGAGTAGGCCCTGGTATCTGGAATTTATTTACCTTCTACAACTGAAACTTTGTAGCCTTGAGCAAAGCCAAGACTGCTGCTTGCTCCATGGCCAGCAGCCATTTCTGTTGGAGTCAATTCACCTTCTATAATTGAAACTTTGTAGCCTGGAGTGGAGGCCTATGCCAGCCAGGGCTGCAGAAGCTTGGCTTCCTACGTTGCCAGGGGCAACCCTTGCCTTCTGCTCTTTCCAGCTCGGTAGCTGCCGCCATTTCTGTTTGGATTTGTTTACCTTCTATAATTGAAACTTTGTAGCCTTGAGTGAAGGCTTAGGCCTGCCAGGGCTGTTGCCTGGGAAACCCAAGCCTCCCTCCTGCTCTCTGTGGCTGTAGCCATCTTGGTTGGGTTTATTTGTATATTTGCTCCTGATTGGCTGGTGGGCATGGCTGGTGGGTGTAGCGGAGTTAGGGTCAATTTGCATATTACTCATTTATTAGGTAGGATTATTTATTTATTTTTTGCTTTTAACCCATCTAGTACTTTTCAGCCTGTCAGAATTTAACAACAGTGTTAATGACAGTGAGTACAATAAGATCCAAAAGTGGGCTCTCCTGACATAATGTGCTATATGGTAGTAGCCTACACTCTGAGTCTTCTTGTAAATTAGAAAGGCAGGGACATTTTTGTATGTGATTTGGGATTCTGTATTAGTGTGGTATGTAATGTTGCATAGTATCAGCCCCAGTTTTATATACTATACATTCCCTGAAACTAAATCTTAAATTAGACTAAAGTTTTAATTATGCATAATGAATAGAAACAGACACATGAATAGCAACAAGCTATGAAAAATGAAGTATAGCTGAATATTAGTATCTGTTAAGGGATAAACTATAAATAGGCTCATCAGACTGTACCCATTTATATAATACTAGAGGCCTGGTGCACGAAATTCATGCATGGGGAGGGGGGTGTCCCTCAGCCTAGCCTGCACCCTCTCCCATCTGGAACCCTTTGAGGGATGTCCGACTGCCCGTTTAGGCCCGATCCCACCGGGCCTGAACCTAAAGGGGGAGTCGGACATCCCTCTCACAATCCAGGACTGCTGGCTCCCCACCGCTCACCTGCCTGCCTGCCTGATTGCCCCTAACCGTTTCTGCCTGCCAATCTGATCACCCCCTAACCACTCCCCTGCCAGCCTGATTGATGCCTAACTGCTCCCCTGCAGCCCGATTGCCCCCAACTGCCCTCCTCTGCAAGCCTGGTCACCCCCAACTGCCTTCCCCTGCAGGCCTGGTTACCCTTAGCTGCCCTCCCCTGCCGACTATCATTAACCCTATTGTATGTTCTTGCCTCCTTTGTAAAATATTAATTGACTATAAAGACTTGAGTTTATTTCTGGGCTCTCTATTCTCTTTAATTCATCTATATGTCTGTTTTATGCCAGTAACATGCTATTATGATTACTGTGGCCTTGTATGATAGCTTGATATCACCTGGTGTGATTCCTCCAAATTAGTTCTTCTTTTTCAAGATTGCTGTGACTATTTGGGGTCTTTTGTGGTTTCCATATAAAATTTTAAAACGTTTGTTCTAGTTCTGTGAACTATGCCATTGGTATCTTGATAGGAATTGCACTGAATCTATAGATTGCTTTGGGGTAGTACAGGCATTTTAATGATGTTATTTTTTTCCTATCCGTGAACACAGTATAGTCTTCCACTTGTTTGTATCTTCTTCAATTTCTTTCTTCAGTGTCTTATAATTTTCTGAATAGACTAAAACCTTGATATAATGGACTAATTTGGGTGAGGGACTGACTGTTAAAGGTGAAAGCCTGTTATATAATAAAATAAGTTCTCTGAATGCATATGTTAAAAATTGTCAAATTAGTTAGTTTGCCTGTTTTTACTTATGTAAATGCATTTGTATAATTAAAATTAAGTATATATGAAAAATTTAATTTCACAGAAAAGTTTTTATATGTATTACTGTAACTTTGAATTTATATTCAATAGGTCTAGTAAGTGCATGCATTTACCAATCCCTGCAAGTAAACAAATGCACACAGCTGGGGCATAGCTTAAATTTCCTGGTCGCCCCCAACTGCCCTCCCCTGCAGCCCTGATCACCCCCACCTGCCCTCCCCTGCAGGCCTGGTCACCACTAACTGCCCTCCCCTACTGGCCTGGTCACCCCTAACTGCCCTCCACTGCCAGCCAAATCACCCCTAACTGCCCTCCCCTGCCAGCCTGGTCACCCCTAACTGCCCTCCTCTGCCAGCCCAATTACCCCTAAGTGCCCTCCCCTGCTGGCCTGGTCACCCCTAACTGCTCTCTCCTGTTGGCCTGGTTGCCCCCAACTGCCCTCCCCTGCAGGCCTGATGCCCTGCAACTGTCCTCTCCTGCAGGCCCAGTCACCCCCAATTGCCTGCCCCGCTGGCCTGGTTGCTCCCAACTGCCCTCCCCTGCAGGCCTGGTCCCCCCAACTGCCCTCCCCTGCAGTCCTGGTTGCCCCTTACTGCCAGCCGTCTTGTGGCAGCCATCTTGTGTCCACATGGGGGCGGCCATCTTGTGTGTTGGAGTGATGGTCAATTTGCATACTACCTCTTTATCATATAGGATTATTTCATTATTGAGTTGTAAGAGTTCTTTAGATATTCAGAATACTAAACCTTTATCAGATATACGTTTTGAAAATACTCTGATTCTGTAGGTTGTCTTTTTGCTTTCTTAAGTGTCTTTTGAAACATAAAAATACTTTCACTTTTATGAAGTCCAGTTCATCTATTTTTTTCTTGGTCACTTGTGCTTTCAGTAATATCTAAGAACCATTGCCAAATAAATCCGAGGTCGCAAAACTTTACACCTATGTTTTCTGCTAAGAGTTTTACAGTTTTAACACTTCAGTGTAGGTTTTTGTCCCTTTTGAGTTAATTTTGGTATCTGGTGTGAGATAGGGGTCCAAATTCAGGGATATGTTACTAGATCCAGCGTGCTAGTATTTTATTAAGGATTTGTCACTCTATCTTCATAAGTGATATTTGTCTACAGTTTTCATTTCTTGTGATGCGTTTGTCTAATTTTGGTATCAGGCTAATACTGGTATCATAAAATGCTCATTGTTCTGAGATTCAACCATATTCTCAGATAAATCCCCCTTGGATTGCTACAATTCTTTTATTGATTTACAGAACTATGAGAAAGTTGATTTTAATAATTTTTCCATTTTTTCACTGCTTTTGTGGAGGAATTTTCCCAGGTTCTTGCTCTAAATTTTTGCTGATGCACTATTATTAATATTTTAATACATACATTGCATAAAATTTTATTGCTTTATTATTTGTCCAACAAATATTTATTAATCACCTAAGTGGATTGCTTTACTAAGCGCTAGAAATACAATAATGAACAAGATTTTTTCCCCTCATGAAGGTTACACCCTTGTGGAGGAAAACAGAGGCTAAAATAAGCAATTACAATGTAGTCTGATAAGTGTCATAATGGGGAAAGAATAGAGGACTATAGGAGATTATAGAAGGGGATAACATTCAGACTGTGGAAGCAGAGAAGCTTCTGGAGGAAAGTTAAATATAAATTAGGACCCAAAGAACAAGGCGGGTGGTTTCCAGGCAGAACATAGAATATGTATAAAGGCTCATGATGTTGTGAAGGAACTGAGCATAGAATATGATGGGAGGAGAGTGATATGAAGCAAGGGTTTCTGAAGGAACAAAATTATCAAGGATCTTGTAAATGAAGTTAAGATATATACTTTATCATAAGGGCTATGGGAAACCACTCTGTGTTCTAAGCTGAGCAGTGAAATTATCTTTACTATGAATCCTACACTTAGAACACATATTAACTTACAAATTAATAAAGTATTATTGACATATAAGATTTTGTTTATTATAATTTAATTTATCTAGAATTTACTTATAAATTATTACTTCAGATTTTTTTGTTAGTACAAAAAAACATTTTGGCATCAGGACTCTTTTACACTCTTAAAAATTATAGAGGCATTCCCAAAGAGATTCATTTATATAAATTATATCTATTGCTATTTATTGTGTTAGAAAATAACACTGGAGAGTTATAAAAAAAACTGTTTATTTACCATTTAATTTTAAATTAATAATAATAAAGTAATCACATGTATTTTTTTCTAAGAAAATAGATATACTTTCCAAAACAAAATACTTTAGTGGGATGAGTATACTTTATTGTTTTACCTTTTTGCAAATCTCTTTAATTACTTACTTAATAGTAGACAACTGGATTCTCAAATCTTCTAAACTCAATCTGGAAAAAGTAAAGGGTTTTAATACCCTTTTTTATAATTAAGGCTAATTTTCTCTGATACTACACAAAATTTTGGCAAGTGATAGTTTCTTAAAGGTCAGCTGCAATACGGAATATGAAACAATATCAATTAACTTTTTTTGTTTCAATAAAATGTTTCTTGCACTTTGAGTAGATCTTTAGCCATTGTGTGATCATACTGCATCAGTCATTTGAAAAATATTGGTTCACTGTGTTTATGCTGTTCTGCAAGAGGTTAATAGCACTTTGTTATACAACATCAAAATATCATATACAGCAGATCCTTGAATAATATCATTTCATTCAAACATAATTTCATTTAATATTCATGAGATGCCATAGGAACTTAATTCTTATCTATATCAATTAGCCTGTGGTAAAATTCGTTTTCTTATACTTTATTTCCCTTAAAGGCTCAGAAGATTTGTATGTATACTTCCCATTTCATCATAAATAATAATGAAAACATGTGTAGTCAAGGGCCAATATTTACTAAAATTAATTTTCACTCCTTCATTTATATTCTTAAGTGAAACTGGCTTTAAAAATCTGAGAGTGCTTAGCATTGAAATATACAGCGACTACTATTAGAGTTTGGTGCCATTATTCTCACACATGTTAAGGTGCCAGCAGTTTTACCTGCCATACCTTTTGCACCATCAGTGAAAATGTCCTCACATTTGTTTGAGGATAAACCACGTATTTCAACAACGGATCAATACTTCGAATATTTCAGCACTACTCATTTTCCCCCAAGCTCTCACACTATAGATATTCTTCAATAATTAGTTGGTGCTGATACTGGTTGAATACAAGCAAAACAGCAAGTCCAGCTTATGCCTGTAGATTTGTCCATTTGAAGGGCAAGTCCACAATTCTGCTAAGGAGATATTAAATTTACCTTTATGTTTGCAGCCAAATCTTTAATTCAAGGAGTTAATATCTTTCATTGCAATGTGACATGATTATCTCTACTGATTGTTCATCCTGTATGCATTCAGCAATGTCAACTCTACAGTGTTTATTAGTTTCTCCATTACTGTGTGTACTTTTCCAGCTACCATAATACCATACCTTACCCTATACTATGTTTCAGTGGCCTTTCCATTTATTTTCTGAAAAGTGTAATAATTTTGATTTTAAAGAGTTTATAATATCAACTTTTAAATATTTAATTTCTTTTTCTCTAAACGATGAATGATTGATTTCACGATGACGCTGCAACTTAGTTCAAATTATAATACTGCTCTAAAATGGTTTACTGCCTTAGACACAGTAATATAAGTTATTAGTGTCTATAAGACCAAAGGAGTGATAGCTTTTGTTATATTTTTGTTTCTTAATTACAGTTTTAATCTACTGTGTAGCTCCCTTCTTTCTATGAGTCAGAAAACTCTGATAAATCAGTTTCATACATTTTTAGCATCTTCAGTCCCAGACATTGCAGATATGGGTTGAGCAAGAGATTCTTATAATCTCCCTTTTTGAAGCCAAATATCTATCTTTACATATCAGAAAATATGTTGTAAATTATTTTTATTATATTGTATAATAAAATATAAAATCTATAATAATAAAATTTACAGTTAATTTTAAACTTAGATTTTTCAAAAATATTTTAAATATTGTTGTAAATAAGACTACAAAGTGTATTTATTTCTTACATTTTCACATAGACACAAAATTTCTAGATTTCAAAATAATAATTCAATGCTAATGAGGTTATAAAAATTATAGTAGTCATAATCTAAATAGCCAGTAAGAGCACTAAGTACTGAGAAACAATTACTCTTAAAAAATGCATATATTTGTACCCTAAACCTGCTATCTTAGAAAATTCTAAAATAAACACAAACATATTTCAGAGCAATGATGTCATTATACATTATACAGCTTCTGGAAATTATATATATACTAGAGGCCCGGTGCACGAAATTCGTGCACAGAGGGGGGTTGTCCCTCAGCCCAGCCTGTACCCTCTCCAATCTGGGAGCCCTCAAGGGATGTCCGACTGCCCATTTAGGCCCGATACCTGGGACATCCCTCTCACAATCCAGGACTGGTGGCTCACAACCACTCACCTGACTGCCTGCCTGATTGCCCCTAACCGCTTCTGCCTGCCAGCCTGATTACCCCCTAACCACTCTGCTGCCAGCCTGTTTGCCCCCAACTTCCCTCCTCTGCTGGCCTGGTTACCCCTAACTGCCCTCTCCTGCAGGGTTGATCACCTCCAACTGCCCTCCCTTGCAGGCCTGGTCCTTCTCAACTGCCCTCCCTTGCAGGCCAGGTGCCTCCCAACTGCCCTCTCCTGCTGGCTATCTTGTGGTGGCCATCTTGTGTCCACATGGGGGCAGGATCTTTGACCACATGGGGGCAGCTATATTGTGTGTTGCAGTGATGATCAATCTGCATATTACTCTTTTATTAGATAGGATAGAGGCCTGGTACAGGGGTGGGGGCCAGCTGGTTTGCCCTGAAGGGCATCCCGGATTAGGTGGGGGTTCCCTTGGGGTGTGGGGCGGCCTGAGCGAGGGGCCTGTGGTGGTTTGCAGGCCGGCCACGCCCCCTGGCAACTCAAGTGGAGGCCCTGGTATCTGGAATTTATTTTCCTTCTACAATTGAAACTTTATAGCCTGGAGCGGAGCCAAGCCTGTGGCTCCCTCCGAGGCCTGTAGCCATTTGTGCTGGGGTTATAATTGAAACTTTGTTGCCTTAAGCGGTGGGCCTGGCCAGGGTGTGTGGAAAGCTTTGCTTCCCCTGTTGCCGGTGGCAACCCTGGCCTACTCTCACAAGCTCCATTCTGCTGCCATTTGTTTGAATTTGTTTACCTTCTATAATTGAAACTTTGTAGCTTGAGTGGAGGCTTAGGCCTGGCAAGGGCAGGCGGAAAGCTTGGCTTCCTCTGTTACCTAGGAAACCTTGCTCTCTGTGGCTGTAGCCATCTTGGTTTGGGTTAATTTGCATACTCACTCTGATTGGATGGTGGGTGTGGCTTGTGGGCGTGGCTTGCGGGTGTGTCGGAGGTATGGTCAATTTGCATGTTTGTCTATTATTAGATAGGATGTGTGTGTGTGTGTGTGTGTGTGTGTGTGTGTGTGTGTGTGTGTGTGTTTGTGAGGGAATAAGAGTAAAAGGGGCAAATAAAGTCTTAGTGTTATTATGGAAATAGGTTTGATCTCTAGGACCTCCTCAGAGGATCTCAGAGAACTGCTGTTATAGGAAATGAATTCAGGGAGGTCAAAACTGGAGTTTGGGAGACCAATTTAAGATGATGTTGGGAGGGTCATTGTAGCGTGGTTCTCCAACTTGAGCATGCATCAGAATCCCCTGGAAGTCTTATTAAAACAGATGGTCAGACCCCTCTCACAGTGTTTCTGATTCAGTAAGTCTAAGGTTGGGCCTTAAAATATGCATTTGTGACAAGTTCCCAGGTGACATATGCTGCTTGTTTTAAGGCCACACTTTGGGACCCACTACACTAGGGCCTCACTACTCATCTCAGGCCTCACCCCAGACATACTGTACATGATTCTACATGAATGAAATGCCCAGGTGATTTGTATACACATTAAAGTTCAAGAAGCACTGCTCTGATAGACAGTTAATGGAATCCTAGACCTGAGGATAGAGAAAAGTGCACAAGTTTAAAAGTTACTTATAAGAGAAAAATGACTTAATCACTGGACATAAGGGAGTCAGGGAGAGGGAGAAATGATCAGAAATGCCTAGGTTTCTTCTGGCTTGACAAACTGAGTGGGTGGAGATTCCTTTTTCACAGTGACAGGGGACACAAGCAAATGAGTACATTTGGAAAAGTAGTATTTGAATTCAGCATTGAGTTTATTGACTACACGAGGTTCTCTTTTAACCCCTACAATATTGGTCATATGTGATTAAGCAATAATGCCCTGAACTCTTGGTGCTGACAAGGGATTGGTATTTAATAAGTGTTAGGCACATATGCAGGATTCTGTTTTCAGCTCTGAATTCATCTGTGACAGATATGTTAGTGAAATGCAAGTCTTCTACAAAAGAATATGTAAGCCTGTTTGCAATCCCTATGGCATTCGGCCCACAAACACAAGGATGCAAGTTAGAGAGATAGGGTAACCAGCAAAGATCATGTACCACCTATCAGTAATTGGCACCTGAAGAACAGAATAGGATATTTCAGGTATCCCAAAGAAAAACAGATCAGACTGTGTGATGCACAAACAAAATGGGCAAATTCAATGTGGTTCCTTTTCAGAATGGGGACCCAGTCTCATTAAACCCTTTTCCTGTTGTTCAAAAGTTCCCAGTTAAAGAATTCCTCTAAATATTACTTACAGCTAGCTATAGGCCTGCCAAGCTGAGCCAGGATTCTAACACACAAAGAGGGCTGCAGAAGTAAGTAGTCCTCACTTACAGAATGAATGAGTCAGATTTATCTGTCTGGATGTGGGAGACATTACACTCTTTCATTAATTATTTCATTTGACCCTCTTGCTATCAGGTAAGGCAAGGCAGGCATTGCTATTATCTCCATTGTGACAATGAGAAAGCTGAGTTTAAGGGAAATGAAATGACTTATCTTGAGTTATTGAAGTGGTAAGAAGATGAGCTGGGACTGAAACCCAGGACTTTCTGACTCCAAATTTTGTGCTCCTTTCAGCATGTTATAGTGCTGTAGTTCATCTTAATAGTGGACCAATCTGTAGGACGTTAGTTCCCTTTTTTTGGACTGCAATTTATTTAAAAAGCTGACTTGAATGGAACGTTCAAGTACTGGCACCCAATTTCTTAAAATATCTTGATTCATAATACTAGTACATTACAGATTACTACTAGTGAACTTTCATTTTAATGGTCAAGCAATTGATGAGTCACAGCAAAATGTCTGTGGGGGAAAAACACATCACCAGATCTGTTCATTATCCTCTACTTTATATCCAGATCAATCAATAGTTAATTCATAATGATGTGCTTCCTGAAGTACATGGTTATAAATTAATGTAATGCTAATATGCATATTTTCTGTAGGAAAAATTAATGAAAAATGCCTGCCATGCCCATCTCTTTATAAAAAAAAATGTATGTAATGATTACAAGCATATAATAAGAATGATTTGCCCAGCCAAATGTTTGTTCATTTTTGTTAATCAGTATTCATTTGAGCTACTTCCATGCAGTTTGTGGAAGCAATGCAAACAGTTGAGTAATGTGGCAGATTTAAATCAGTAATAAAAGCCTTGGGGAAATTAACAAGATAAAACATTAACCACAGACTAAACATTAACATATATTAGCATTTTTATTATACCTGTAGAATTGTCAAATGGGCATGGTTACTACTATTAAAAAGTTTTTGTTGTATATCACATCATTTCAATATATATTTTGTAATAAAAGTTTTAAGATTTAATTAAATGAAATTGAATAACAGTGTAATAGACAATTTAACAATGAATTGAAGTTCATGATTTCATTTTAACTGAAAACCTATGGAACTCCAACCCCACCCCATTCTACCACACTCCTGTACCTAACACATCTATTCCTCCAGAATGGATCAGAGGATCAGAATTGATATTTAAAATGCAAAACCGTACAGAAAGTTTTACTTTTAATTTTTCAGGTTTCTGATTAATCTATCAATGATCAAAGATTAAATATATACAAATTATTTTACAACAGTTCTCAGAAAAGCACACCTTGGGACCATAGTAATCAGTTGGATTCCAGTAGGAAAGTTATATAATTAATACTAGAGGCCCGGTGAACAAATTCATGCACAGGGTGGGGGGGGGGTGTCTCTCAGCCCAGCATGCACCCTCTTGCAATCTGGGACTGCTGGCTCCTAACCATTTGCCTGCCTTCCTGCCTGATCGCCCCTAACCACTCTGCCTGCCTGCCTGCCTGATTGCTCATAACCACTCGCCTGCCTGCCTGATCGCCCCTAACCACTCTGCCTGCCTGATCACCCCTAACTCTCCTAACTGCTCACCTGTCTGCCAGATTGCCCCTAACTGCTCACATGCCTGCCTGATCACCCCAAACTGCTCGTATGCCTGCCTGATTGCCCCTAACCACTCACCTGCCTGCCTGATCGCCCCTAACCACCTCTTCCTCGGCCCCCGCTGCCTCGCCCCCACTGCCGCAGCTTCATCCAGAAGGATGTCCGGAATGATGTCTAGAAGGTCGTTCAGCTATCCGGTCTAATTAGCATATTACACTTTTATTATTATAGACTACCAGGAGAACGGTCGAATGGTCAGATGGTCACTTGGGCTTTTATAGATAGATAGATAGATAGATAGATAGATAGATAGATAATAGATAGATAGATAGATAGATAGATAGATAGATAACTGAAAAAGCCCTCTAGAGGCCCTCAAGTCTTGGTGGCCTCAGGTGCACTTCGTCAGAGGGAAGAAGTTGTGCTGATTACTGAGTAAAGTTCAGTGGGAGAGTCATCTTTTCTTTCAAAAGCTGTCAGATTTTCGAGGGCAATATGATGTGTTCATGGTTTTTCTTGTGCCACAGACTCACTAATGGGAACGTTTCCCTCTCTGCTTCTGCTTCTCCCCTCCATCCACCTCCTTCTTCTTCTATTATGGGCCATACAAGTTAAAATACACATACATGCCTTTTATATATTTTTGAGAAAGAAAATGTTAAGCCTTTCATTCATCGGTTTTTTAAATCAAGAGAAAAATAAATCGGTTAGGGTTCACCCTCCCATCCCCATTTTCATACCTTTTAGGCTATCAAGCTAAAGGCTTAAACCCAGTGCATTTTTGTAGCCATAGGATTAATCTGGAATCTTCCCATTTGGGAGGAAATTACAAAGAATATACTCAGTCCAGATATCAGACTAAATCTGGGTTTGATTGTAGGAATTACCGATTTTGTAGCCAATGCAAGAATCTAACTTCTGGAACCATGGTTTGGGGTCATCCTGCAGGCAGCAATGAGGACCTACTTGAGCAGACACATCTCCCACACCACTTGGTATCAGTACATTAGTATGGTTTATTGATTCTTACCTGGCGGGCTACATTTCAATCACTCCACTAGAATAAAGGGAGTCAAATATATGGTAAAGGAAGATGATTTGTCTTTTGAGCGTGGGCACAAAATATAATACATAAATCATGTATCATGGAAAACAAACAAAACAAAAACCTGTTATGGGTGAGAGGAAGAAGTGGGATTGCAGGTCAGTTCTCTTGATATTCATTCTACCGAGCTCTTCACTATACCTTGCTGGGCCCCAACAGTGTATTTCCCTTGTGTATGTACAAAGCCAGTACTTCTGGAGCCTGATTAAAAAATAATGGTGCTAAGGTTACTAGAATGACCTGCTGGCCTGGATACTGTCAGAAGCCCTGCCTTTTTGTGTTTCGAGTGTCATAACACTTCATAGCACTATTGCTTTTCCTACCATAGGTTGTGGCACGTGAATAAAGGCATCATTAGAAATCACAGTTCATGGAAAACAAAAAGGTGTTCTATTCCAAGTCTATTGATAGAGACACTCACCTGTCCAATAAATTCACTTCAACTAACTAAATTTAAAGGTAACAGCATCCTTGACTAGGTACATTAGTCAGTGAAAGGAAATTGGATATCACTTCTTATTTAAGAACTTGAAAGTCATGGGCAGGATACTGATTTCTAAAATGTTACTTGGAAGGCTGGTTTCTTTAACAAGCAACTGTAGATTAATACTCAGCTCTCCAAGCATAGTCTGATTTTTCCCGAGTGTGAAGATGAAAGGACCTCCTTAATATGAACACTGCATGTCTTTGTAAATTAGGTTTCCTTTTCATGTCTACTTCTCAAAATAAGATCATAATATTCACCTAAAGCTCACAGTGTGGAGGTGAAAGACGTGAGAGGAGGGCCCAAAAGGGGGAGGGGGGCTACATTTGACACATTCTTTGTATATGAGAATAATTTGCTTCATGGTAGATTTGTGGAAAGAAATACCAGTACAGCCTGTCTGATAAGATGTGGCACATTTCAGATTTCAGATAGGGAAGTGGGCGTGTGGGCAGGGTGCCATTGTTTGCCCCTTACCCTACACAGAGCTTTGGGAACTCAGCTCCATATGCTACATTGGGTTACTTAGAAAGACAGGTCAAACTGCAGAGTGTCCACATTCTCATTTCTTCCTAACTTCCCTACTTTTGCCTCAGCTGCACCCCTTTCCAGTAGATGGGGAGGATTTCAAAACGTTAAGGACTTGCTATGGCCCAATTAGTATTGACTGATAAAAAAGGACATACATTCAATAGGAAGGAAGATTTCACAACTGTGAGTTGCAAGTAGACAAGTTACTGTGGAAGATTTTGATTTCAGCTGCTAGATTTAGACCAGATGCTGGTCAAGAGAATGTGTCCTGTGCTCCTGAATGTGATGACTAAGAACATTTTGATCCTGGTGGAATAGACTTTCATGTTGATGTATAATGTTGAAGTATAGATATTTATGGAATATCTAAGTTATTTTTATCTTGCATTATTGCTTTGGAAGTGATTGGAACATAACTCCGCAGTACAACCAGGCAGCCCCCTAGCCTAAAGCACCCTACTAGACTGGTACCAGTTAGGGCAAACTCAGAGAATGTAGATCCTTCATTTGAAACTAATATTAGCCCCAGTCAAATAACATTACATAAACACATGTGAAAAATTCAGTATCATACAGTACATTCCAAAACCAAATGGAATACAGTTGACAATTGAATTATGTGGGGTTGGGGCACTGACCTTCCCTCATACAGTTGAAAAATCTTTGTATCACTTTTTTAATATTTTAATATGTTTTTATTGATTTCAGAGAGAGAAAGGAAAAGGGAGAGAGAGATAGTAACATCAATGATGAGAGAGAATCATTAATTGGCTGCCTCCTGCACACCCTCTACTGGGGATCAAGCCCAAAACCTGGGCATGTGCCCTGGCTGGGAATCAAACAGTGATCTCTTGGTTCATGGGTCAAAGCTCAACCACTGAGACACACTGGCCGGGCTATGTATAACTTTTGACTCCCCAAAAACTAAACTATTAGTAGCCTACTGTAGAGTGAAAGTCTTACCAATAACATAAAGTCAATTAACACATATTTTGTACGTTATATACTAGTATATATTTTATTGTATTCTAACAGTAAAGGAAGCTAAAGGAAAATGTTATTAAGAAAATCATAAGGAATGGAAAAATACATTTACAGTCCTGTATGTATTTACTGAAAAATAAATCCACATATAAGTGGACCCACACAGTTCAAACTTGTGTTGTTTCAGGGTCAATTTTATTTTAAAGTGTCTGTGACTTTTGTTTAATTCCCATTAAGATAAACTATTAAGAATAGCTAGTATAAATATTAGACTAGAGATGCTGTCTTTCATAAATTGAGGCTATGCTAGTACTGATTTTAGATTTTTTTTCTAATTCAATAATTTATTTGTATATGGAAAACTTTCCCAAGCTATACAAATTAAATGCCATTTATGCTTTTATAAATAGATAAATTATTTAGTAAATATTGTGACCATCATGAGAAATCCAGAAGTGGAATTTTCCATCAGTAGAATGGTTTGCTAGTCTTGATATGAAAAGTTTTCTTCCATTCACTTCAATTAATTCACCATTATTGAGTGCTGGCCAGTGTATAAAATCTAGTCTGAATTCTATGGAGGTACAGAGTGACAAAGATATAATCCATGTCTTCACAAGGTATTTCTAATATTTTTCCTAAAGTGTACAATCTATACATTCACTTGGGCTACGTTTTAGAGGACTTGGAATTTGCCTCTCACACTGGAGGTGATATTGCATAAGGTTTGAAGTCCAACAAATAGGTTTAAAGTCAGATTGAATCTACCACCCATTTGCCTTAGGCAAGTTACTTGACCTCCCTGGGCCTCAATTTCCTCACCTATAAAATGGGAATGATAACATTTAGAATAGTATCTGGCACAAGGGAGACATATGGTAACATTTATACTTTTTCATATAGAAGTTCATTTAGGCTTCTCTCTGAAAGTGAAAATATAAAAAATCTACAAATAATTTAACCAAATCATTTAGAATTAAGATAAGAAAGCTGATGCCATTTTTCTATTATTGCTGTATGAGTGTAAAAGAGCTAAGCTTTAGAGGGTGGCATCCAATAAGTATTTTTGAATGAACAAATGAATAGATAGAGGGAAGGAGGAAGAAAGGGAAGGAGTTAGGTACAGCAGGAGGGGTTAAAGAGCAAGAGAGGAAAGAAGATAGACTTCCTTAAGCACCTATAGTCTTTAATACTCGCAATACTAGGCTTATGCAATTATATGTGACTAGAGGCCCGGTGCACGAAATTCGTGCACTGGGGGTGGGGGGGGGGGTGTGGGTGTGTGCCCCTCAGCCCAATCTGCACCCTCTTGAATCTGGGACCCCTCAGGGGATGTCCAACTTCCAGCAGTCGGACATCCACTCACAATCCGGAACCGCTGGCTCCTAACCACTCACCTGCCTGCCTGCCTGATTGTCCCTAACCCCACTGCCTGCCTGCCTGCTCACCCCTATCTTGATCTCCTGCCAGCCTGATTGCCCCTACCTTGCCCTCCCCTATCAGCCTGATCACCCCAAACTGCCTGTGCCTTGGCCCCCAGTCTGGCCTCCCTCTGGAGGCACCACCCCCATAACCCCAATGCTGCTGCCACTGCAGCTGGTTATGGCTGCCTGAGCCTTGGCCTTTGTAGCCACTGCGGCTTTGTCTGGAAAGATGTCCGGAAGACAACCACTCTAATTAGCATATTACCCTTTTATTAGTATAGATTTGGGGACCATTACAACCACGCAGAACTTGAAGAAAACACATGGCCCTGGTCAGTTTGGCTTAATGGAGAGAGCATCAGCCTATGGACTGAAGAGTCCAGGTTTGATTCTGATCAGGGGCACACATGCCTGGGTTTCGGGCTCAATCCCCAGTAGGGGGCCTGTGGGCGGCAGCTGATCAGTGATTCTTCTTTTTTTTTTAAATATATTTTATTGATTTTTCACAGAGAGGAAGGGAGAGGGATAGAGAGCTAGAAACATCGATGAGAGAGAAACATCGACCAGCTGCTTCCTGCACACCCCCCAACGGGGTATGTGCCAGCAACCAATCTACATGCCCTTAACCGGAATCGAACCTGGGACCTTCCAGTCTGCAGACCGATGCTCTATCCACTGAGCCAAACCGGCTTCGGCTGATCAGTGTTTCTTATCATTGATGTTTCTATCTCTCTCTCCCTCTCCCTTTCTGAAATTTTAAAAATATATATTTTTTAAAGAAAACACATGATCTTCACTTTGGGCTTTGTCATCTTACAATATCCTTTGTGCAGTGTTTTAACTTCCCTTAGCTTTCCTTTACCCACCTTTAAAGTGCAATCTATTTTGGGGAAGATCAGGAAAGTGATTCCAGTGGGTAGAAGTTTTTTTTGGAGGGGATGGGTCATGAAGATATTTAAAAATTGAGCATGGTGATGGTTGTACCACTCTGAATTTACTTTAAAAAACCAGTTCATTGTACACTTTAGGTGACATGTACAGTATATGGGTTATATCTCAACAAAGCTGTTCTTTTATTTCTTTTTAAATAAAGACCAGTCTTATAATCAATTGCAGATGTTTTCAGAGGCCCCTCAGGATTTGCTTACCATGTCCCAAATCACGGCTGTGATTCCCAGTTGCCTCCAGTCCTGGTGGATCTGGATGGTGTGGTTTGCAAAGGAGAAGGTGGCAAGAGGCTTATGGAATTTCGGCAACCCCATTCCCCCGGTCTCCTCATAGGGCACCAGAGCCATTCCCACTGTGCCAGCTCTGCTCACTTTAACCTGTTGGGCAAAAGAATCCTGCGTGCTCTGGCCAGAAAGTGCATTCTTTCTTAGGTGGCCTGAATGCTTTTTTTAAGGTCGTTTTATGGATTCAAAAGAATAAACAGAGATGTGGAAAGCTTTTGTCAAAATCCTTTTACATGGTTCTTCCAGTCTCATGGGAAATGAGATGTGGCTCTGAATTCATCCCAAAGTGTGTCTTTGGGCAAAAGCACCCAGAACGGCACAACTCCTGCAGAATGCCCCACACACTTTGCTGTCAGGACTCAGGGGGGCTTGAGGGTGAGCGAGGCGGCGGTGCCAGCACAGGACCTGGGAGAAGGTAGCGCTTTCTACACTGCCCAGGCCACGTGGACTACAGCAGTACCCGCCCAGGTGGGCAGGGTGTTTCTGCTGTTTTGTTTTGGTCTGGCCTCCACCCCGTCAGCCACGGACCTGTGCCTGCACTGAGACTGAATGGTTTGATGGCCCTACTTTTTGGTGGACAGTGGATGCACTCCCAGAGACTGGCAGTTAGACTCTGGCGGCTTCTGAGTCCCTTGCGGGGAGAGCCCGGCCCTAGGTCAAGAACAGACTCAGGCGTCCTCGGCCAGGAGGCCTCTTTGGGCCAGGGGCCGCCACAGTTTGAAGGCTGGCCATGACCCCAATCCTGGCAGGGGTCTCCTCTGGGGTGCTGGCAAGCCTGGGCTAATGGCCACCCTGGTTTGGAGGCCGGTCAAGCCCCCGATCCTGGCGGGGGTCTCCTCTGGGGCGCTGGCAGGCCTGGGCTCTGGCGCCGCAAAGGGAGAGGTTCCTGAACCTGCTTCCCACACACCTAGGCTAGGATACATCTTGTAGGAGGCGGCTTCAATGCCGGGGGTCGGTGACCAGATCCTCCGGAGCCTCGCTTTCTGGACTGCAGTCCCACGTCTCCCAGTGCCCCAGCCTCGGATGCGCCCCCGCAGTTGCCCCCACCACCAGCCACCTCAGCGCAGGCCACAGCAGCTGAAGCTAGCCTCTTGGAAGCCAGGCCACCACACCCACCACCCCTAGTAGCTCTCTGCTGCTCGCTCTCTGTGCCCTGTCCACTGGGGTGGGGGAGTGCTCCCAGCCCAGAGGCCCTCCCTCCCTCTGCAGCCTGGCTTGGGAAGCAGGCCTCGTGCTGGGTCTACGATGCCAGCGTCCCCACTCGGCCACTATGGGTGCGACGTGGACCCCACGGAGGCCAACCTGGAGAACTCGGACCCGAGCTCTGCATCCGGCTGCTGCAGATGCCCTTGGTGGTCAACTACCACCTGCTCCTTCCGCCGGCCCCATTGATCCCTCTCAGCACCAGCCATTTAGGCCAGAGTGGCGATCGGCCCTGGGGACCCCCGGGGAGCGCCCGGCTCCGCCCGGCCACGCCCCCCCAGGGGGCGATCGGCCCCGGGGACCCCCGGAACTAAGAGGATTCTGCGCCGCCATCTTGGTCTTCTCAACTGCCGGATAGGCCACCCGGAGTCCCGCCCCCAGCCTCTCGCAGGCCCAATCATGGGCATAGTGGAGGTGTGGTCAATTTGCATGTTTCTCTGTTATAAGGTAGGATTCATAGCTGATGATCCTGGCTATTGATTTGTTGGCTTGCCTTCTTCCTTCCCTTGTGCATTTATAGGAAAGCCAGATGAGAAACTATATTGACATTTTTTAGAATGCCCTACCTTAGGTCTTATAACAAAACTAGAGGCCCAGTGCACAAAATTTTTGCACGGGGGGGGGGTCCCCTCAGCCCAGCCTGCACCCTCCCCAATCTGGGACCCCTTGGGGGATGTCCAACTGCCGGTTTAGGTCCGATCCCTCTCATAATCCTGGATTTCTGGATCCTAATTGCTCACCTGCCTGCCTGCCTGGTTGCCCCTAACTGCCCCCCCTGCCAGCCTGGTCACCCCTAACTGCCCCCTGCTGCTGGCCTGGTCACTCCTAACTGCCCCCTCAGTTGGCCTGGTCACCCCTTAGTGCCCCCCTGCTGGCCTGGTCACCCCCAATTGCCCCCCGCCAGCCTAGTCACCCCTCACTGCCCCCCCTGCCAGCCTAATTGCCCCCAACTTCCCCCCCCCACTGGCCTGGTTGCCCCCAACTGCACCCCCCGCCTGCCTGGTCACCCCTAACTGCCTCCCGCTGCTAGCCAGGTCGTCCCCAACTGCCCCCTCCCTGCCGGCCTGGTCACTCCTAACTGCCCCCCCTGCCAGCCTGGTCACCCCTAATTGCCCCCCTTGCTGACCAGGTTGCCCCCAACTGCCCCCACATTGGCCTAGTTGCCCCTCACTGCCCCCTGTCAGCCTAATTGTTCCCAACTGCCCCCCCCCCCCGCCTGCCTGGTCGCCCCTAATTGCTCCCCCACTGGCTTGGTCTCCTCTTACTGTCCCCCCCCTGCCAGCCTAGACCACCCCCAACTGCACCCCTCTGCTGGCCTGGTTGCCCCTAACTGCCCCCCCTGCCATCCTGGTCATCCCAAACTGCCCCTTCTGCTGACCTGGTTGCCCCCAACTGCCCCGCTCTGCTGGCCTGGTTGCCCCATGTAGCCTGCTGTTCAATCGTTTTGTCATCCCTCACTAACCCTCCTGCCGGCCTGGTCGCCCCATGCAACCTGCTTGTTCAGTCGTTTGGTCATCCCTCTCTAACCACCCTGCTGGCCTGGTTGTAGGCAGCCATCTTGTGAGGGTGTGACAGTCAATTTGCATATTACCTCTTTATTATATAGGATGCTCATAATAATGGGGAGCACTCTGTGCATGGGAGGCTGCTCTACCTAAATTTTGCAATGCCCACTTGTGAACTTCTTCATATGTATAAATACCAAGTGCTATTAAAAGGTATCAGTGGCATAAGCCCTGTGTAGAGGGTCCTCTCAAATGTGCACTTCACTATAGGGAAAATAAAACACACATTTTTTAGCTTAGAAAAATATCTGAATAGGCTGCACTTAGAGTGCCTCCACCCCCAGTCTTCAACATTCTTTTCCATAGATGGTTCTTCCCCTTAAAAACATACCACCTTTTTTGACACCAGTAATAGCTTAATTCTGCTCTTTAAAAAAAAATTGGGGAAAAATTGAAGTGCATTACAGAATTTGTTTCTACTATCATATCTGTGAAAATATCATATAATTATATTGCTTTTTTTCAGATTGGAAAGTTATGTGCTCATTCTCAACAACGTCAATATAGATCTGCTTATTATCCTGAAGATCTGTTTATTGAGAAGAAGGTATTAAAAGTTGCTCATGTGGAACGTGAAGAAACCCTATCCGGCAGAAGAAGGTGAGTTCCCTCCCCCCCTCTATTGAGCATACAGTTAGCAATTGTATTTTAAGGTCCAAAAACCATTGGAGTGAAGCTTCTTAAATACATGTTATTTAGTCCTCCTGAGTAGAGTTTTTGGTTAATTACATTCTATCATCTGTCAGTATTTAAATAAAAAAGATATTGTATTAGATCCAAGCTATATTTAAATGTAAAATGACCATATGTAAATATCAATATAGCAATGCAGGGTGGAATGGACTTCTGTATTCAAGATCTTTATTGATAAAACATTTTTGCTTATGATTTGGTCTCACAATTCCATGGCTTGGTTTCTGGCTTTTCCCATTATTAGCAGAGTCCAGGATGAGTTTACCAAAGAGAAAATGGCAAGACACACTCATGTATATACACATACTGCACACTACACATTCTTTTAAGAATGATAAAATAAAAGATCCTGTTCCTATTTATTAAGATAACAGTTAAGGAACTCAATTAAAGACTTTATTATTCTCTTCATTCCTCCTCCCTACATCTAGATCCCCTCCTTCCCAATTCTTGTTTCATGTTCGCAAATAAGGGGTAGAAATTTGATAGGGAGCGCAACACAAATCTAAGAGAATTGCCTTCCCCAAAAGTAATACAGCCAATACACCACTGGCTTAAGATCTGCTCCCTGATGACTTCAAGGACATTGGGAGACATTTGCTTACAGATGGAAATTTAAGAGATGAAATAAGTAACATCTCAGATATGGGCTAAATTATTTTATTCATATCCAGTTACTACAGAAGGTTTTGAAATGGCAATTTCTAGTCATATATGATACAGTTTAGAGTGAGAGAAGACAGTAAGGTAGCTTGAGAGATAGTCCTCCAAAGAAGGATATCAGGAAGTTCCATTTTCTTCTCGTTTGTTGACTTTCAAGCTAATGGATTCCTAGTTTCCCTGTGGCAGTAGTTTTCAAATATAATTCAAGGACCCAAGGAGTCCCAAAGACCCTTTCAGGAGGTCTGTGTAATCAGCCTTTTGATAACTACATATCTATATGAAGCTGGCTTTTGTTCATATACTTTAATCAAAAGAACATATTGCAGCTGATTAAATGCAGAAGCCAATGGAGAACTTATCTGTCTCCTAGTATGAGAGGCAGTAAAGATATTTTGCAAAAATGCAAAAACAATATCACTTTTCTTGCTTTTTCATAAAAATGTTATTTATGTTAACATATAATGGCTCATTATTGTTAGTTTAAAACCAATAATAAAATTTTAAGTTTTTTCTGAGTTTTAATTTCTAAAGCAGCAAATATCAATAGATATATATCACATAGACAAAAGGTCTTTGGGATCCTCAACAATTTTTAAGAGTGTTAAGGGGCTGTATTAGTTATCTAGTGCTGTACAACAAATTATCCCCAAAAAGTGATTTAAAATGACAAACATTCATTATCTCACAGTCTCTGCCAGGAATTTGGGAACTGCTTAGCTTGGTGGTTCTCAGTCTCTAAGGAAATTTCAATCAAGATGTTGCTTGGGGCTAGCAGTCATCTGAAGCATTAACTGAGGCTGGAGGATCTACTTTCAATGTGGCTTACTTACACCTTTAGCAAGTTAGTGCTGGTTGTTGGAAGGAAGCTTTTAGTTCCTCACCACATGGACCTCATGTGTATCTTTACCACATGGCCTCCAATTTCCCCAGAATAAGTGATCCATGGAAGACAGCAAGGAGAAAGCTGTTGTTTTTAATTACCTAATCTGGGAAGTGACATACTCTCAATTCTAACATGCTTTATTTGTTAAAAGTGAGTCACAAATTCTAGTTTACATTCAAGGGGGAGGGAAATTAAACTCTGCCTCTTGAAGGGAATAGTATCAAAGAATGTGTGAACATATTTTAAAAACACCGCAGGTTCCTGGCACCAAAATATTTGAGAACCATTTCCCTATGGCATGAAGGTTCTCTGTGAAGTTTTTGTTTTTCTGGGAAGGCAAAATTAGACCATTTCTCCAGGTATTTTTTTTAACTCCTGACAGTCCTTTGTCCATTATTCACCATTGCTTTCACTCTTTGCCCAAACCAATGAGGAATTAACCTGTCATTGATCTTTAACTGGTAGAAATCCCTTGCATATCAGACTGAAACAAGTAATTTATATAATATTATATATTAATTACATATAAATAAAATATAAATTCTAAGTGCAATATACTTTGTATTCAACTCAGCAGAATTTTAGAAAACACCTATTATGTGCCAGAAGATATACTGGGCACTAAAAATCAAGACACAGTCCCTGCTTTCCAAATCCGTGTAATGTGGAAATGGACTTAAATAACAAATAATTCCAAAACAGTTTTGTAAGTGCAAAAGAATGTCCAGAGTATATAGAAGCAGCCAATTAGAAAAGAGAAAACCTCTCTGCCCAGGGGGTTCTGGTGAAGACTTCATGGAGGAGGTGGTATATGGATTTATAACAGAATCTTATGCAGAACTTTTTCAACGTAAACACTCTAGCAGTCCCATTTTGAAATTACTTGGACACTTTTTTGAGTAAGTAGGAGGTTCATCAAGGCCCTGCTGCCATGCCTTTTATTTTGGGCTCTGTGGAGGGAAAGAGAAGACTCTGAGGGTGTTGATACCTCTAGGGAAAAAGAAATTGATAAATTAGTTCTTGGCTGTGCACCCAGATTTGGCATTTTGTTTATATTTATTTTTGAACTTATTGTTACCCCAAAAGAAAAGAAAGGATAATAAGAAAAATTCCAAACCCTGCAGACTTGAGTAATTGGTAGTCAGGCAGGGCTCCTTTGGGTGTTGGAAACATGAGCCTGACCCATGATGCTTCTCATCTTTTTAGTAAAGTGAGTCCTTAGAGTCTGTTGTGAGAGCCATTCTTTCTGAATTCTCTGGCAGAATAAGAAAACAAAACAGCAAGAGAGTGTCCAATTTCATATAACTCCCTCAAATAGGCATTGTAAAACCTCTTAGGGAAAGAAAAGAATTGGAGATTAAGATGATCTCTGGCTAAATGCACTGCCCCCTGCAATCTGATGTTATTGGAGGGCTTGTTTTGGCAGTGGAAGTACATTTGTAAATTTCTCAATATGTTCTGCACAGCATTTTACACTGTTCAGTACAATGTATGTGCTGCCAGCACCCCTCACACCCATGCTCAAACTCCAACCTCTGTGGTTAAAAATATAATAATTGGAAAGGAACCCTATTGTAGCATTCAGTCTGGGGAGGTTGTGAGCAAACTGTCTTAGTCTGATTATGAGTTGAAAAGCCCATTGCCTTATTAAAAATAACAGCACACAAAGAAATGCAGGATTCCTTTGGTAGCATTCAGAAGTCATCTGTTTTGTCTGCCCCCAGCTGGGTAGTGTGCAACACACAACTAATCTTAGAAATAGCTTAGTTGAATTTAAGGGTGATTTGATATTCATCTGGTGGCCTGTGTATGGGACCCAATATCATTTTAAGGTATCAATATTGAAAATATCATCAGATTTAAAACGATGAGGATAGGACAGTAGAAATGAGATTTTCGTAACCTTTTCCAACTCTAATATTTTCAGCATATCTCAGATGTCAGTCTCTTCCTTCTTTGCCCTTTTGAATGTCTCTTTCACCATTTCCCTTATGATCTGTTTTCCTTGTCATTTGTATATCCTCTATAAAGTTTGGTAGAATACATAAGCAATATCTTTCCCTTCCTGAAACCCCAAATCTGTAGTTGAATAGTCCATCCTGCATGTATATACCAAACTTCTGGCCCAACTGCTGACCTGTGAAAAAATCACACAGTCCCTCCACCCTTGTGAAATTATATCTGTGTGTTCCAGCCTTCCCCTTCCTGCACTCCTCCTCCTCACTTTTCCCTCTGATTTGGTCTATAGGGGCAATAGGTTAGGTGACACTAGTAAATGACCTAGAAAGAAATGAACAAAAGCTGATCTCAGCTCCCCGGTCCAAATCAATGCTGACTCCCACTCCCTCTTAGATTATTGCTCTGGTTTGGATAGGCAACTTTGTAAGTTCAGTGGTGACTTCCACCCTCTGAATAAAACAACCAAGTATGTCCTGAGTGAATCAATGAGTTTTGGGTCTGGTACAAGTCATTCTGCCCTAAATTGGACTCTACTTCTTTCAACATTTGTCAACATCATCTATATGCCAAGCATTGTGTAAGGATTAGGCTGTGATGAATAGGAGGAGCTCCTCCTAGCCTAGTTAGGCAAACATACACACAAATAAATACTTTTCATACATTAGGAGGAAGTGCCAAAAATAGTTATGCACAAAAATATGGCAGCATCATAGATGGGGAAGTTAGCAGCTCTCCTGTGAGAGTCAAGAAAGGCTTCTTGTAAAAGATGACTTTTGAGCTGGGTCTTGAAGAACTAGTAGAATTTCAACAGACAGAGGAGAGAAAAGGTGATCCTGTCAAAGGGAACAGTGTGAGAAAAAAGTATTGGCTAATCTTTGGAATGGTAGAAAATTATAGTTTGGGGTCAGACTGTGAAGGTTTCTTTGCAGCAGCATTAAGCATGACCCTGCATCATTTTAATTATAACTATTTTAGTTTATGTGCTTTTCTGTATTTTCAATTTTTTAAAAGAATAATGATCGCATATTACTTTATATTGAGAGAAAAATAACCTTAATGATAAAGGAGAAGTGTTCAGGATCTGCAGTTTGGGATGAAAGGCTAGTTTTACTTTTAGTGATTTCCAATTAGTGCTGCTTTGATGCCTGCCCAAGCAAATCATTGCAAGAATGCAAAGGAAATACCTTCCCCCACAACCCAAGATGGGAACTCTCCTCTTGAGGAGGGTGAGAGCCCTCAAGGGAAGATCATGTGCACCCAGCTGCAATATTTCAAAATGGTTCATGAATGCAAGGGGGCCCTGTCCTTTAGTTCCACATTTAACACATTGAATGGAAACCTCTATGAAGAGACTCTTTTTTCCTGAGCAGACTGCTGTAAGCAAGTGTTTGGTTTGTCCTAAGTGATATCCATGGGCCCCACTATTTATATGTCAAACAGTTTGTTTGGTATGTATGTATTAGAATAAAGTGGAATTGGAATCAAAGAGCATGACCTTCAATCAAATTATTTTTCCCATCACGGGCAACTAATTGTCCAAATTTCTTTTTTTCTAGAGACAATTTAGTTGAGCAGACTGCCTTAGTTCATGGGTGGAGATTTTTTTGTAGTCTGTCATGGGTTACTAGCACAAAGAAAAGAAATCTTGACTGAGGCATATATGGGTAATTAGCATGTCACTTAATTTAAAGAAAGATAGTTTCAGCTATCTTTCTTTTAAAAGAGAAATAGAAATATTCAACTGATCTCCTTTAAAAATTGTAAGAATGGCAATAGAAAGCGTCATTTAAGAAAATATAAAACTAAAATACACTTAATTCCCATGCCAGAGCAAGTTTAAGAAAGAATGACAATGAAGAGGAGAAATGAGAGAAGCTCAGTAAACTCAGTAGGAGGTAATACCCCTGTCACTCTCTGCTGCTTTCTGGCTATGGTATCAGAGGACATTATTACCCACCTGTTGTCGTCACTCTCTTTTGTAAAGCTCATTAATTCTCCAACAGTTTTGAAAGTCTTTCTTCTACCTTGCAAAATAGTATTTCTGGATTTATTTTCAAAAATCAAATTTTCTTTTGGAAACCAAGGTTTATTTTCTCACAGTGTTAGAAGGTTTTGCATGAAGGAATGGCCTGCATGTAATACTGTACTTGAGGACTCAAAAGCATTGGCCAGTTTGCTAGAAGTGCTGGTACCCTGCTCTTTGTTCTCCCAAAGGTGGGTACTGTCTCATCCCATAGGCTCTAGGAATTATTTGAGAACTGGAATTTATTTCATTATTCTTATGTTTTTCCTAATAAAATTCACTTTGGATTCTAAGCAGGTTCTAATGGGAATAATATACACTAAGAATAAAAAAGAACTCAGTGAACAAGTCTGTCAAAAAGAAAAGGTTATAGCCCAGCTGGTGTTGCTCAGGGGTTGAGCATCGACAAATGCACCAAGAGGTCATAGGTCATGTTCGATTCCTGGTCAGAGCACATGCGCAGGTTGTGGACTCGACCCCCAGTAAGGGGTCATGCAAGAGACAGCCAATTGATGTTTCACTCTCACATCAGTGTTTCTCTCTTTCTCCCTCTCCCTTCCTTTCTCTCTAAAAATCAATAAAAAAATCTTTAAACACAAACACACACACACACACACACACACACACACACACACACACACACACACACTATCTTCCCAGGTCCGTCCTGTATGTTCTGTGATGATAATGAGTACCCTATAAAGTAGGATGGCCTTTTATTTCCCCCAGTTACCTTGTTTAACTTTCAAAAAGGTTCTCCTGAGTTCTAGAATTTGATGACCTAGACTATGGTTACATTATTCACATTCTTTGTGGGTTTTTTTTGACATTTATCTTGATCCCATCAATTAATAACCTTCCATACTAAAGTGTGAGGTCTTACATTTATCGTAGCCCCTCATCCTCTTAACATTGAGATAGACTCTCTTTGAACCCTCACCAATTTTTTGGTGATCTTTATCATTACCAAAAAAAAAAAAAAAAGTCAAGAGTTAGGAGACTGGGAGATGTTCAGAGTGTTGTTGTTTTTTAACTTCTAGGGAAGTCAAATTGGAAGGCTTTTCTATGAGTTCAATTTTTCTTGCCATGTTCTATGTTTAGTGAGAGAGTTTGGAGGTAGGAGGAGGCCTAAGGGAAACTCTTTCATTAAAGAGTGAACCATTGCTTCTTATAGACTAATGGCCATATTCCATTACCTCATGGAGAGGGGAGAATTACTCAGCCTCAGCCTTTAGTCTTTCAGTTTCCACTCTTGGGGACTGTATTATTACCTTGTAAAACAGAGCATCTCTCCTATTAGCATTAATTAAACCCATCTTTTTCCTCTGTGAGAAGCTATAATATTGACTTTTATTTTCAGAGCCCTGTATTGAGCCTCTTCACTTTGGAAACTGATGGAGCTCAGCCACCAGGAGTTAGCTGTGAGGGGTTTGAGCATAGCAGGAAGCAACTATTGGGGTATCAGGAGTTATATATGTCTCAATAACCTTTCTTGAGTTATTCTGTCCATCACCCTGCCTTTACTGTAATCCGAGCCTTTGTGAAGATATGCTGATTATTATAAGCTCTCTGTCTTTTAAATTATTAGTTGAAATGAAATGTTTCATGGTAATAAAATGGAAAATGGCATTAGTTATAAGAAAATAATTTCTACCAGTCTCCCACTTTTAGACAGATTTGAGAACAACCCCCAAAAGGCTTTTCTGGACTTAGGACTCTCACCAGTGTCCAAATGGGATTCAGACCTATGGCTCCTCCAGAGACCTATGTATCAGAGGAATCCATTCTTAGCCTGGAGACAGAATTGAATAATTAGTCCACTGCCATCAAATTCCTTGGCAGAGTCTCCAAAAACTTTGTAGAGACTTAAGATAGACTTGGATATGAAGCACTCTTTAATTTCCTTTCTACCAGGAATATCACTTTAGAAAATAAAAAGTGTTTTATTTTTGTTTACCACAGGCTATGTATTGCATAGATATTTTAATACTCCTCTATAAGCATATCCACATCTCTCCAATCTGTAATGTTTTATGTTGTGTGTCCATGTATATCAGTAACAAGAAAATAGGCCAGAAATTTGGTAATTTGGTTGGGTATTTATGTGTGTTCTCTCTCTCTCTCTCTCTCTCTCTCTCTCTCTCTCTCTCTCTCTCACACACACACACACACACACACACACACACACACACACACACACACAGACATTGATTTTTGCAAAAAACAAAATTGTGGCCTTTTAGCCAAGAATGTCTTTAAAACTCATTTACTGCTCTAACCAGCCTGGTAGAGCCTTTCTGTCATGCTGATAAGGAAATTAAACTTTTCTCATACTGGGTTTACTTGCCTGTTATGAACAGATGTTTTGTTTTTTTTTCAGGGAACTAATTCAGAAGCTGAAATCGTTCATCAGTTTCTATAGTGCTTTGCCTGGCTACATCTGCAGCCACAGCCCTGTGGCCGAAAACGATACTCTTTGCTGGAATGGACAAGAACTTGTGGAGAGGTAATCTTTTGTGAATGATATAGCAATGTTTGAGAAATAGTTATCATATATACATCTCAAGGATAATTATGTCTTCCTTACCTCCATTAATTTCATAAGACAAATTCTAGGAAAAACATACATACGAGCATCTATGACATGCCAAATGCTTTCTGTAACTCATAAACCTCAGAATTTACAAACTTTGAAGCACATAGAGAATTATGTATTCAATCTTTAGCTTCTTCCAGCTCCTAATTATGTTGGCCCATATTCATTGATTGATTAGAAGAAATCATATTCATACTAATAACTTTAATTTATTGGAGTTAACTACATATTAAGCACAATACTAAGTATTTGTCTCTATTAACTCTCTATATCCTTATACCAATTCTATGAAATAGATACTGTTATTTTCCTGCTTTAGTGATGAAGGGTGAAGGAAAGAAAAAAGGGTGGAAAAGGGAGTACTATTTCCCTGAGCAATTTTAATGAAGTATTTTACCATTTGAGTGTTAGTATAAACTGTTTTAACATTCACCATCTATGAAGAATTTGCTCATAACTGGAAAGGAAATAATATATATGCATTTATTCAGCAAACATTTACTGAGAACCTTCTAACTGCCAGTCACCTTGCAATGAATGAAACAGGAAAAATTTCCCGTCCTCACAGAGCTTTCATTCTAATGGGCTAATTGGCTTTGCATGTATAAGGAATAGCTTTCAATTAAGGAATTAAACCAGGGAGGTTGAATGCTTAGGAAACCACATGGAGTTGAGGAACATGCTTTTAAAAATGTTTGTACAAGTGGTAGTATGTTTTAGAGGATGTACAGACGAGACCTGAACTAGAGTTCTGAATCTTTTATGGATTATTAGTTGCTTAATCTAGGGCAAGTGATTTAACCTCTCTGAGCCTTGCTTTCCCCATCTAAAATATGGTATGATTGTATTAGAGCCCCTCTGCCTCTAACAATATGTGTGTTTTTCCTCATTCATTCATTCATTCATTCATACTTTTAAAAATTTTTATTGTTTAAGGTATTACAAATAGTAGTACATACGTCTCTTTCCCCCCAACTGACCTCCCCCCTGGCCTCCCCTACCCTCCTGGCATTTACCCTCGTGCCCCCGACCTCAGTGTCTTACATCTGTTGGTTGTGCTTATATGCATGCATACAAGTCCTTCAGTTGATCTCTTACCTCCACAACCCTCCCCTACCTTCCTGCTGTAGTTTGACAGTCTGTTCGATACTTCTTTGCCTCTGTCTATTTTTGTTCAACAGTTTGTAATGTTCTTTATTATCCAAAAATGAGTGAGATCATGTGGTATTTATCTTTCACTGACTGACTTATTTCACTTAGCATAATGCTCTCCAGATCCATCCATGTTGTTGCAAATGGTAAGAATTCCTTCTTTTTTACAGCAGCATAGTATTCCCTTGAGTAGATGTACCACAGTTTTCTAATCCACTCATCTGATGATGGGCATTTAGGCTGTGTCCAAATCTTAGCTATTGTAAATTGTGCTGCTATGAACATAGGGGTGCATATAACCTTTCTGATTGGTGTTTCTGTTTTCTTGGGATATATTCCTAGAAGTGGCATTACTGGGTCAAATGGCAGTTCCATTTTTAATTTTTTGAGGAAATGCCATACTGTTTTCCACAGTGGCTGCACCAGTCTGCATTCCCACCAGCAGTGCATTAGGGTTCCTTTTTCTCCGCATCCTCTCCAGCACTTGTCATTTGTTGATTTGTTGATGATAGCCATTCTGACAGGTGTGAGATGCTACTTCATTGCTGTTTTGATTTGTATCTCTCGTATGATTAGTGACTTTGAGCATGTTTTCATATGTCTCTTGGCTTTCTGAATGTCTCTTTCAAAAAGTGTCTATTTAGGTCCTTTGCCCATTTTTTCATTAGGTTGTTTATCTTCCTTTTGTTAAATTGTATGTGTTCCCTGTAAATGTTGGAGATTAAACACTTATTGGAGATAACATTGGCAAATATGTTCTCCCATGCAGTGGGATTTCTTGTTGTTTTGTTGATGGTTTCTTTTGCTGTGCGGAGGCTCTTTATTTTGATGTAATCCCATTTGTTTATTTTCTTTTTAGTTTTTATTGCCCTAGGACCTGTATCAGTAAAGATATTGCTACAACAAATGTCTGCTATTTTGTTGCCTATGGCTTCTTCTAAGATTTTTATGGTTTCCCATCTTATGTTTAAGTCCTTTATCCATTTTGAGTTTATTTTTGTGTATAGTTTAAGTTGTTGGTCTAGTTTCATTTTTTTTGCAAGTATCTGTCCAGTTATCCCAACACTGTTTATTGAAGAGATTGTCTTGTCTCCATTGTATGCTCTTGGCTC
Source organism: Eptesicus fuscus (assembly GCF_027574615.1). NCBI lineage: Eukaryota > Metazoa > Chordata > Mammalia > Chiroptera > Vespertilionidae > Eptesicus > Eptesicus fuscus. Next base: position 109,689,670 of record NC_072473.1, read on the forward strand.
CTTTGTCAAATGTTAATGGAGCATACTGCCTTGTGTCAATCTCTGGGTTCTCTGTTCTGTTCCACTGGTCTATATGTCTGTTCTTGTACCAGTACCAGGCAGTTCTGAGAAGAGTGGCTTTGTAGTATAGCTTGTTATCTGGTATTGTGATCCCTCCAACATTGTTCTTCTTTCTCAAGATTGCTTCAGCTATTCGGGGTCTTTTTTTATTCCAGATGAATTTTTGAAGAATTTGTTATAGGTCTTTGAAGTATGCCGTTGGTATTTTAATGGGGATTATGTTAATTCATAGATTGCTTTGGGTAGTATGGACATTTTAATGATGTTGATTCTACCAATCCATGAACATGATATATTCTTCCATTTCTTAATGTCTTCCTCTATCTCTTTTTTTAGCGTCCTGAAATTTTCTGAGTACAGGTCCTTGGTATCCTTCATTAAGTTTATTCCTAGGAATCTTTTTTTTTTTTTTTGGTACAATGGTAAATGGGATTGCTTTTTTAATTTCTCTTTCTGTGAATTCTTTATTGGTGTATCAAAAAGCCATAGACTTCTGGGTGTTAATTTTGTAGCCTGCTACATTGCCAAATTCATTTATTAAGTCTAGTAGTTTTTTTATTTAGTCTTTGAGGTTTTCTATGTACAATATCATGACAATTGCAAATAAGGACAGTTTTACTTGTTCTTTTCCAATTTGGATGCATTTTATTTCTTCTTCTTGTCTGATCGCAATGGCTAGTAATTCCAATACTATCTTGAACAGGAGTGGTGAGAGTGGGCATCCATGTCTTGTTCCTGTTCTTAGGGGGAATTGTTTTAGTTTTTGCCCATTGAGTATGATGCTGGCTGTGGGTTTGTCGTATATGGCTTTTATTATGTTGAGGTATGATCCTTCTATTCCCACTTTGCTGAGAGTTTTTATCAAGAAAGGGTGCTGGATTTTGTCAAATGCTTTTTCTGCATCCATGGATATGATTATGTGATTTTTATCTCTCAGTTTGTTTATGTGGTATATGACATTTATTGATTTGTGGCTATTGTACCATCCTTGCATCCCCGGGATAAATCCCACTTGGTCATGGTGTATGATCTTTCTAATGTAAAGCTGGATTCGACTTGCTAGAATTTTGTTGAGGATTTTGGCATCTATGTTCATGAGGGATATTGGCCTGTAATTCTCTTTCTTTGTATTAGCTTTATCTGATTTTGGGATAAGGGTAATGCTGGCTTCGAAGAAAGAGCATGGAAGTGCTCCTTCCTCTTGAATTTTTTGAATAGTCTGAGGAAGATAGGTTTTATTTCTTCTTTGAATGTTTGAGAAAACTCCCCTTTGAAGCTGCCTGGTCCAGGGCTTTTGTTTGTTGGAAGTTTTTTGTTTGTTTGTTTGTTTTTTATTACTGCTTTAATTTCCTCCATAGTTATTGGCCTATTCAGATTTCTTTATTCCTCCTGGTTGAGTTTTGGAAGGTCATATTCTTTTAGGAATATGTCCATTTCTTCTAGGTTGACAAGTTTGTTGGAGCAGAGTTGCTCATAGTATTTTTTTTTTTTTTACAATTCTTCATATTTCTGTGTGATCTGTTGTTAGTTCACCTCTTTCCTTTCTGATTTTGTTTATTTGGGTCCTCTCTATTTGCTTCTTGGTGAGCCTGGCTAGAGGTTCATCAATCTTGTTTATCCTTTCAATGAACCAGCTCTTAGTTTCATTGATATTTTGTATTGTGTTTTTTTGTGTGTTTTTTTGGTCTCTATTCTATGTCATTTATTTCCACTCTGATCCTTATTATTTCCTTCCTTCTGCTCAATCTGGGTTTTTCTTGTTGCTCTCTTTCTAATTCTTCATGTTGCAGAGTTAGATGGTTTATTATCAGTTTTTATTGTTGTTGTTTTTTTGAGGTAGGCCTGTAATGCTATGAACTTCCCTCTCAGGACTGCTTTCACTGTGTCTCAAATATTTTGGGATTGTTGTGTTTTCTTTGTCATTTGTTTCCAGAATGTGTTTTATTTCTTCTTTGATCTCTTTGCTAACCCACTCATTGTTTGCCAGTGTGCTATTCAGCCTCTAAGTGTTTGAATTTTTGTTATTGTTTTTACTGTAATTGATTTCTAATTTTATGCTATTGTGATCTGAGAAGATGCTTGATATGATTTCAATCCTCTTGAATTTGGAGAGACTTTGCCTGTCCCAATATGTGGTCTATCTTTGAAAATGTCCCATGTGCACTTGATAAGAATGTATATTCTGTAGTTTTGTGGTGGATTGTTCTAAAGATGTCAATTAAGTCCATCCTATCTAGTGAGTCATTTAAGATGGATGATTCTTTGCTAATTTTTTGTCTAGAGGATTTATCCAGTTATGTTAATGGGGTATTAAATTCTCCTACTATGATTGTGTTGCTGTCAATCTCCCCCCTGATATCTTCCAGAAGTTTTTTTATGTATTTGGGTGTTCCTGCATAGGGTGCATAAATGTTTACCAGAGTTATATCCTCTTGTTGTATCAATTCCTTTAGAATTATGAAGTGGCCTTTATCGTCTTTTGTTATGATCTCCAATTTGAGGTCTATTTTGTCAGATATAAGTATTGCTACCCCAACTTTTTTTTCATTTCCATTTGCCTGATAGATATTTTTCCATCCCTTCACTTTCAGTCTGTGTGAGTCCCTTGTTATGAGGTGGGTCTCCTGTAGACAGCATATACACTGAGTGGCCAGATTATTATGATCTCCGAACGCATAATAATCTGGCCACTCAGTGTATATCCTATATAATAAAAGGCTAATATGCAAATTGTCCCCTCAACCAGTAGTTCAACCAGCAGGCAGGCCGGCCAACTGCCCATGTCCCCTCCCCCTGACCAGGCTGGCCAGACCCTACCCATGCACGAATTCATGCACTGGACCTCTAGTATACACACACACACACACACTAATAAAAGAGAAACATGTAAATTGACCGTACCTCCACTACGCCCACAAGCCACGCCCAGCAGACAATCAGGAGCGAGTATGCAAATTAACCCAACCAAGATGGCTGCAGACACGGAGAGAGCAGGAGGCTTGGGTTTCCCCGGCAATGGTGGAAGCCAAGCTTCTCGCACTGGCCAGCCCTGGCCTCCACGCAAGGCTACAAAGTTTCAATTATAGAAGATAAATAAATCCCAACAAAAATTGCAGCAGCCATGGAGCTGGAGAGAGCAGGAGGCTTGGGTTCCCCTCGGTGATGGAGGAAACCAAGTTTCCTGCCCAGCCTGGCCTGCCCTGGCCTCCACTCAAGGCTACAAAGTTTCAATTATAGAAGATAAATAAATCCCAGATACCAGAGCCTCCACTTGGGTCACCGGAGGGCATCACCAGCCTGCAAACCACCACATGCCCCTCGCCCAGGCTGCCCCACACCCCAATGGTACCCCCACCCTGATCTGGGACACCCTTCAGGGCAAACCAGCCGGACCCCACCTGTGGACCAGGCCTCTATCCTATCTAATAAAAGAGTAATATGCAAATTGACCGTCACTCCAATGCACAAGATGGCTGCCCCCATGTGGACACAAGATGGCTGCCACAAGATGACCTGCAAAGGAGGGCAGTTGGGGGTGATCAAGCTTGCAGGGGAGGGCAGTTAGGGGAGACCAGGCTGGCAGAAGAGGGAAGTTGGGGGCAACCAGGCCTGCAGGGAAGGGCAGTTAGGGGCAATCAAGCTGGCAGGGGAGCAGTTAGGCATCAATCAGGCTGGCAGGGGAGTCGTTAGGGAGTGATCAGGCTGGCAGGCAGAAGTGGTTAGGAGCAATCAGGAAGGCAAGCAGGTGAGCAGTTGGGAGCCAGCAGTCCTGGTGAGAGGGATGTCCCATATTGGAGTGGGTGCAGGCTGGGCTGAGGTACACCTCCCCCCCATGCATGAATTTCATGCACTGGGCCTAGAGTACACACACACACACACACACACACACACACACACACGCTGAGTGGGCATAGGGTTTGGTCCCCCAATTGCTTTCCAGGGAACATATTCCCAGTGTCCGCACACTCCCAGGCTCAAATTTCTGTAGCGGTGCTGCAGCCCTGTGCGAGGGGGGGGGGGGGCGGGTGGGTTAGCAGTTCCTATGGCATTGCTGGGAGCCTGTGGGGAGGGGGATAGGCTCTGTAACTCACAGAAATCTGTGGCCAGGATGTCTGGATTCATGGTGTCTGTGGGTCTGCAGCTGTGTTTGCAGGTCTCTGTCCCCAGTGGTTGCAGGGTCCCGGTTTGCATCTGAGACCAGACTGGGTAGTGCTGAGGCCAGGATCCTAGTTTCAAGCAGCTCTGTTTTTCAAGATGGCATGATCTCTGTGCCCACGCTGGCAGCCCCCAGAGTGTGCGTGGTGGCAATGATGTTCCGCCGTCTAAGACAGCCCAGTTTGGCAGCCCCTTGGAAGACCTGCAGGATCTAACTTTCCCTAGCTTATATACACACACACACACCACACACGTCCACACACTCCTCTGTCATTCCCTCACTCTCTCACACTCTCTCCCTCCCTACCTTCCTGCTGGTCGCCATCTTCAGAATCCATTCATTAATACTTTCAACATTTATGTTTTCAGATACTATATGTTAGGTACCAAACTAGGTGCTAGGGATACGAGGGTGAACAAGACAGGCAAGTTACCTGCTTTGAGGAGCATACATTGTAGTGGGAACCAATATCAGGACATAGAATAATTAATCATGAAGCTAAATGGAATTAAATAGCAATGTAATGGAATGGACAGAGGAAGGCTTTGGAGTCAGAGGAACTTGAGTTTGCATCTCAGTTCTGCTCTTTACTGTGTGTGGCTTTGGGTGAGTTACTTAGAAAGGCTGAAGGTCCTTCTCTTTAAGGGAAGGGTATCTCACAGGGTCATTGTAATTGTTAGGTGAGGTCATAAGTCTAAATCCCCTAGCAGATTGGTACACACTGGAAGTTTAATTCAGGTTACTTCTCTTCTTTCTACCTCCCCCCTCTACCCTCCTCTTCCCAATACAAGGTAAAACACATGCCTGAAAATAGCTTGTTTCTTAACTAAGCTATTTTACTGAACTGGGACAGTGAGAAGGAGATGCTAATGAGACTGAGGTTGGATTCCACCCTCTATGAGGCACTGAACTTGCCTGGAGATACTTTCCTGTAGCAAATTCAAATCAGGCTGGGGGGATTAATGGTCCCAGACAGCCGACTGCATTCTGGAGGAATAGTGTATATTCATCATTCTAAAAGCTCATCAGGTACTAAGTAGAATCATGAAAATATGCCTATTATGACATATTTTTTAAACTGTCATAATAAAGCATTTGATATTTGGCTTCCTATAAAGTAGATGCTTTAAAACAGGCATAAACTATAGTATTAAAAATAAAATTCCCAAAGGTCAAATATATGGTTCTTGTATAAACTTGATGAGAAACCACCCCAGTCATTTACCTACTAATATGTTAGTATGGTGAAAAATGAATAACTCCTGGGTACTAATTTGTTTTAAGCAGCATTCTTCTAATAATTATCTCTTATTAAAAAGGAAATTTTAGTTTACAATATATTTATTTTTCAGTGCAATCAATCATCCATTTATTTACTCATTTAACCAATATTTGAGCACCTAATATATATCAAGCACTAATATTGGTTTCTTCACTGTTGTGAATATTGAAAGCAAATGTTGTAACCTGATTGGATATATTTTCTAATATGTCAGAAGATCCAGTTTTAGTTCATTGCAAAGATCCAGTTTTAGTTCTGACCACACCTACATTTTGTGAATTAGTGGGATTTTTTAAATTGAATTTTGCTCATATAAACTACTTCATGTCCAGTATACTTTTGTGAAGGATGTTGCCCTGTGGCCAAGAAAGTCCTCTTGGTGGAACCCAAAGCCTGTTAGATTTGTATGGGTTCAAAGTTAGCTAAATGTACTTATGCACCATTAAAAGAACTCTGTTGACTGAAATATTTTTGTTTATTATGCTAGCTTCATATATCTTAGGGTATTGAACAAAATAATAAAATAAAGTAAGTATTATGGTATGGAGAAAAGCTATTATTCCATACTCCTATTTATATCCTTCTGAGAAATATTTTTTAAACAACTTTTATCATTGATATATATTCTCCAGGAAAGGAAGGAAGGAAGGAAGACAGGAAGACAACAAAAAGAGGAAAGGAGGAATAAAGGAAATCAAACATATCTGTAGACAGAATAAGGATAATGTAATCCAGGAAGTAACTCTTCCGGGGTTAGTACCCTCAGGTTATAATTAACTCATACTTAAATTACTGACCTAATGTAATGATGGGACTAGGGAATAGTGTCAAACTAGATTTTTAAAAAATTACTTATCAATATACATTTAATAATATGAAGTTCTATAGCCTGAGGATGTGTGTACCCTCTATTTGTACCATTTATAAAGGTTAGTTTTGTGCTGCATGTCTCATCTATATATAGTTAAAACCTTTTTAGAGCTCTTCATTGAATTTCTCATTTAATTTAGTCTTAAGTAACAGTTACAACTTCATATTGTCAATGGATTGTAACTTTGTTATCTTTATAGGTTAGGTTTGGTTTATTTGAAAATATTTTACTTTTAATCAAGAAAATTTATGAAGTTCAAAGATCCTAATAGAGAATAAGACTTGCCAGTGGAGATACTTGATTTTAAAAAAAATATTGACACTGAAGAAAATATAAATATCCATATCAGCTGTTATCAGAGCTTTTTATACCCCCCCTACTATGGATGTACCAATCTCTCAACTTTTAAAAAGTTAAATAAGTCATTGTCTCTCTAAATAAAGTCATATTTCACATCTTTTTCATTTTTATCTCTTATGAATGCAATCAATTGAAAGATAAACGAGGAGGGGTTTTCACAGATCTAGTCTCAGGGAGTACCACATAAGCCTATCATTTGTCCTTCTCACCTCCCCACAACCACCCCATCTTGGCTTGAGATAAACATTGGCTTCCAGGATTTAGTTGGAATCTTCGAATTAGCAAGCTTGACTTATATGAAATATTCTCTTTCATATAAGCCATTGTATATACTGTGGGCAAAGGCTTCCTATAATTGCTGAAGGCAGAAAATTCTCCATCTTTTGCCTTTGTGAAACTACAGAGCATTTCAATTAGTGAATCCCTAAGACCAAGAGAAAAGTAAAGAACCCATGGAAGTAAGCTAACTACATTGGCACTGAACTTACCTATATGAAGAATGAACAATTTAGTAAATACATTCTTAAATACCTTTTTAGAACTGTTAGGCCAAATCCTATATATTAAAAGGCTAATATGCAAATAGACCGAATGGTCAAACAACCGAATAACTGGTCACTATGACATGTGCTGACCACCAGGGGGCATGCGCGGAACATGGTGGACATCGGCCTCGGTGGGATGGTGGAGCAGACCATGGCAGGGCACCGGTCACTGTCATAGGGGCAAGCCTCTGGTGGTTACTGAAAATTCTTTGCTCCCACATGCCACAGTCTCACCTGGCGTTTGCACCCACTGCCGGTGCCAAGTGCCAGTCCCAATCACTTGGCGCCGTCAGCGGGTGCAAGTGGCAGCTGCCGGCCCTGATCACCCATGAGGGTTTCTCCACCTCCCCCTGCTCCTGAGGGGCAATCGGGACAGCAGCCGTTGCTGGCATCCACTGACAGTGCAGGCTGCACTCACACCCGCTGCTGGTGCCTGCCCCAATTGCTCCACGCTATCAGTGGGTGCAAGCGGAGCCAGCTCTGTTCGCACATGGGAGCGGCAGTAGCGGGAGTGGGGCTGCCGGCAGACAGGGAACTGGGGGCCGTGGCAGGAGGGGCTGGGCTGGGGCATGGAGGATGGGCCAAGACCCACTCCTGTGTCCACTGCAGCCTTGCAGCCCACAGTTTCTTTCAAGGTGCATGAATTTGTGCACTGAGCCTCTAGTATATAGATAATTGAATGAAATTTTCATTCTTCTTCTGGATGATTCTGTATGTAAGCCCCATTTAATACTGTATATAAGCCCCTTTTTATTGTTTAATTAAGATTAATGTTAAATTAGTGTAACTGTTTAAACCTCTACATGTTAAAAAAAACCTAGTTGGAGAGAAAAATGCTGTTTTGTCTTTACATTTAACATCTGACAATTCAGGTTCATTCAACAAAAATTGAGTATTTGTTATATACTACATCCTGTGTGGAATACAGTGATAAATAGAATCCAGTGCCTATGCCTGCTGAGGAGTTTACAACTTACTGAGAAGGATGAGCGGGGGGAAATAAACCAGCATCCTTCCTCAGCAGTCCAGGGAGTTCCCCTCAGAGGCATCACAACAGAGGTTCTACCTGTTTTTATTGAGTGTGTGTGTTGTGTGTGTGTGTGTGTGTGTGTGTTTTATAGAGGTGAAATTCACATAACATAAAATTGACCATTTAAGGTGTACAATTTAGTGGCATTTAGTTTATTCCCAACATTCTACAATTATCACTTCTATCTAGTTCCAAGACATTTCATCACTCCAAAGAGAAACCTTTCACCCATTACTAGACACTTCCCATGCCTCCCTTTCTCCAGCCCCTGGCAACCAACAATCTGTTTGTTCCCTGTCTCTGGATTTATCAATTCTTGATTGTTTTTATATAAAAGGAATAATTCACTTAACTAATGTTTTTTTAATCTTTTTTTTAATTTACTGATTTTTTACAGAGAGGAAAGGAGAAGAATAGAGTTAGAAACATGGATGAGAGAGAAATATCAATCAGCTGCCTCCTGCATACCTCCTACTGGGGATGTGCCCACAACCCAGGTACATGCCCTTGACCAGAATCGAACCTGGGACCCTTCAGTCCGCAGGCTGACGCTCTATCTACTGAGCCAAACCGGTTATGGCTTAGCTGATGTTTTGAAGATTCATTCAAGTTATAGCATGCATCATTACTTCATTACTTTTTTTTTGGCCAAATAATATTTTATTGTACAGGTATAACACATTTTGTTTTCTTTGCATTTTATCTGAACCCTGAGCAACTACTGCTCTATCAGGTTTCTTCAACCACCTCTGGACTCAGCTTGGCTCACCCTTCACTTTGAGGACAGGACAGCCAAACTGTCAGTTCTACCATCCCCATCATACTTGACCACCACCTAAATGCTAGCCTCTCCTTGACCTGGCCTCAATTCTCTATGTCTTTCTCCATATGTCTTTGCAATTATGCTTCCCTGAGTCTTTTTTTCTTAGTTTTTTCTTAGTGTGTGGCTAACTTGCCCTTCCTATAATCAGCACACCTCCTATAAGGGTTTATACTTCTCTTGTGACTTTGAAGCTTATCAATCCTGCTTATACAACTACTTGTACTTTACTTTGTGGCATGATGCCTTAGTTCCCTTTGTGATTCAGTCTTAAGCTGATCTTGATTCTCCTCTGTCATGTTACTGAGCTGGATGGGATTGACCAAAACCACAAAGAGGCAAATTTCAAATTTGCATGGCAATCATAAAAAAGCATCAAAGTAGTGGGTTTCAGCCCACAACTTTGGGGGATTTCTGCTCCAGGATGTATTAGATTTGTCCTATCTGAGTCTCAGTTTCCCCTTATGTACAGTGGAGTTATTAATTTATACTTTAAAGGATTATTGAGAGGATTCAGAGAGATTGTGAAATGCAGGGTATAGTGCCTGGAACACAGTAATCCCTCAAGAAACTGTAGCTATGATTGCTATTATTCAATAAAACAAGCCAAGAAAAACAGCCGTTGTAATTCTTTACTGGAAGATAGATGGAGTTAGGCCTGATTTTAGCTCCCTTCAATGATCCACAGCTTCACCCACTCCCTCTCATTATTATCTTATTTCTTCTCTCTCATGCAAAACAATAACAATAGCAGCAACAAAACACACACACACACACACACACACACACACACACACACACTCAAAATCCCCTTCTCTGGTCCTGCCTGGTACAAAAGGTAGGCATTTGGATCTACTGTGGATCAAGTGAAAGTTATTTGCATCTGAGAGTATGTACTGGTTGACCTTCCTTCCTTGAATATCTTGTTCTTTAACAAAAAGCTTCAATAATTCCTCCTAGGACATCATAGTGATTAACCCAGGCAGTCTTCTGAAATTACTTACTTTGTAAGCCAGAATTGGTCAAATCTAGTTGACCTATTCTGGCTTACAGAATAGGTCAACTAGAACCTGCTCTAAAGTCCTTTCTGTTACCCTTGGGTTAACCTTTGTGGAAAAACAGAGAGATCATTAAAATCAGTCATGATTTCCCAATTTTTCAAGCCAATGAATTTTATTCTTTTATATGAGTTTAGCTTTGATCCTTGGATTTGTTACCTTATACTGAAGGTGTGTTTTTTTCCCCATGAAGGAAACTTAATTTTAACTTGTAGCTCCAGGGTCACACCAGCTTCCTACTTTTTGCCCATATTTTACTGATCCACATGTCACATGGATTTTAAACCACCCTCGTTTGAACCACTCATTTGCCCATGTTGACCCCCTTCTTATTTCAAGGAACAGCTCAGGCCAAGAGCTGGGATGAGTTTCTGTTCAACAGAAGCCAGAGTAAAAACCATCCTCACCCAAAACTGGGGTATATATACCAGCTTTGGGTTGGAGAGACATATTGAGGGGATGGTACTACACAAGAACTCAGGCTGAAAAGCTAATTTCCAAATACTATTAAAGAGGACTAAAACAAGGACCATCCTAGAAGCGGCCAGAAAAAGTGCTGTTGGGCTGGCTTACCCATACTTATCCTTAACTCAGTGGCATCTCTTCTGAGGAGCCTGCATCCTCCTGCTCCATGCCCTAGTCTGGGTTAAAGACCCCCTCAGCATGTAGGTGTACCTCTAGCATATCACCAGTGACCCTGTATTACATGTCTGTCACTATTCTTCTACTAGTTCCTTCAAGACAAGTACCGTGTATTCTATCTAAATTTGCTCATTGTTAGTTTACCTGGAAGAGTGTCTCTCCATACATGTTTATTGCATCCAACCGATGAACTGACAAACATACCTGTTGGTAACAAACTTGAGTATCAGATCTAGCATCCCCATCTTATGTCTGTGTACTTTGGACAGGGTACTTAAACTCTGTTTTGTTTTCTCCTGTGAAATTGTGAAATTAATGCCTCCCTTGCATACCCCATAGGGTTGTTGTGAGCCTCCAATAAAAAATGCATATGAAATATCTGTGAAAATTATGAAGCATCCTTCATAACTTCTTAGGTGTTATTGTAGAAAAGTAGATGAAATACAGAGGGAAGTTCTGCTCTGAATAAATCTTGGCTAACTAACACAGCATTACTGGGCTCTCTCAATAAACACGGCCCCATTGGCAGCTTCTTGCATATCTCTCTCTATGCATCTCTCCAGAAATGTTACTTTTTAATTTTTTTCCTTAAGCAAATCCGTGTATCTTCACAATTCTATTTTTAAACAAGTTTGGTCCATGCTGCTGAATGAACCAGTTGGCCCTGGATAAGGAAATACATCGAGGGCTGGGAGCATCTGTTTAAATTAATGAAAAATCTGAGTGACAGAGCATTTGTAAATGAATTAGTTTTATTACTTTTAATCACATATAATAACAGTGCTGGGAATAGAACTTGGAGAAAGCAGCAGTAGAGAATCAAAGCTAACAAATAGAATCATTGATAATGAGGCTATTGCTGTGTGAATGTCCTGCTAAAGAACATCTTCCTCAAATTGGGTAATACTCCCTTGGAAAAATCCATATATTTAAGAAACTTTTTTAGTAGGAGACTACCCTTTCTTTTTTTTTTTTTTTTTCATACTAGGCTGTTCTTATATAGGATATGGCTATTTTCTTTTTTTTGTATTTTATTTTATTATTATTTTTTATTATTTTTTATTGAGGTATTATATGTGTACATATCTTACCATTGCCCCTCTACCCCACACCCATACATGCCCTCACCCCCCAGAGTTTTGCGTCCATTGGTTATGCTTATATGCATGCATACAAGTCCTTCGTTTGATTTCTTATGTCCCCCACCTCTCCCTAACCTTCCCCCTGCAATTTGACAGTCTGTCTGATGCTTTACTGTCTCTGTATCTATCTTTTTGTTCATCACTTTATAATGTTCTTTACTATCCCTAAATGAGTGAGATCATGTGGTATTTTTCTTTCATTGACTGGCTTATTTCACTTAGCATAATGTTCTCCAATTCCATCCAGGTTGCTGCAAATGATGAGAATTCCTTCGTTTTTATGGCAGCATAGTATTCCATTGTGTAGATGTACCACAGTTTTCTGATCCATTCATCTGCTGATGGGCACCTAGGCTGTTTCCAAATCTTAGCTATTGTAAATTGTGCTGCTATGAACATAGGGGTGCATATATCCTTTCTGATTGGTGTTTCTAGTTTCCTCGGATATATTCCCAGGAGTGGGATTACTGGGTCAAATGGGAGTTCCATTTTCAGTTTTTTGAGGAAACTTCATACTGTTCTCCACAGTGGCTGCACCAGTCTGCATTCCCACCAGCAGTGCACGAGGGTTCCTTTTTCTCCGCATCCTCGCCAACACTTGTCATTTGTTGATTTGTTGATGATAGCCATTCTGACAGGTGTGAGATGGTACCGCATTGTTCTTTTGATTTGCATCTCTCGGATAATAAGTGACTTTGAGCATGTTTTCATGTGTCTCTTGGCCTTCCTTCTGTCTTCTTTTGAAAATATTCTGTTTAGGTCCGTTGCCCATTTATTTATTGGATCATTTATCTTCCTTTTATTAAGTTGCATAAGCTGCCTGTAGATGTTGGAGATTAAACCTTTATCAGTGATAGCATTTGCAAATAAGTTCTCCCATAGAGTGGGCTTTCTTGTTGTTTTGTTGATGGTTTCTTTTGCTGTAAAAAAGCTTTTTATTTTGATGTAGTCCCATTTGTTAATTTTCTCTTTAGCTTCCATTGCCCTAGGGGCAGTGTCAGTGAAGAAGTTCTTTTGGCATATGTCTGAGATTTTGTTGCCTGTGGATTCCTCTAGTATTTTTATGGTTTCCCGTCTTATGTTTAAGTCCTGTATCCATTTTGAGTTTATTTTTGTGTATGGTGTAAGTTGGTGATCTAGTTTCATTTTTTTGCATGTATCTGTCCAATTTTCCCAACACCATTTATTGAAGAGACTGTCTAGACTCTATTGTATGTTCATGCCTCCTTTGTCAAATATTAATTGAGCATAGTGGTTTGGGTCGATATCTGGATTCTCTATTCTGTTCCATTGATCTATATGTATGTTCTTGTGCCAGTACCAGGCTGTTTTGAGAATAGTGGCTTTGTAATACAGCTTGAAATATGGTATTGAGATCCCTCCTGCTTCATTCTTCTTTCTCAGGATTGCTGTGGCTATTCGGGGTCTTTTTTTATTCCAGATGAATTTTTGGAGAGTTCTTTCTAGGTCTGTGAAATATGCTGTTGGTATTTTAATGGCTACTGCATTGAATCTGTAGATTGCTTTGGGTAGTATGGACATTTTAATGATGTTGATTCTACCAATCCATGAACATGGTATGTTCTTCCATCTGTTTACATCTTCCTCTATCTCTTTTTTCAGTGTCCTGTAGGTTTCCATGTATAGGTCTTTTACCTCCTTAGTTAAGTTTATTCCTAGGTATCTTAGTTTTTTTGGTGCGATGGTAAATGGGATTGCTTTTTTAGTCTCTCTTTCTGTAAGTTCACTATTGGTGTATAGAAATGCCATAGATTTCTTGGCGTTAATTTTGTATCCTGCTACATTGCAGAATTCATTTATTAAGTCTACTAGTTTTTTGATGGATTCTTTTGGATTTTTTATGTACAATATCATGTCATCTGCAAATAAGGACAGCTTCACATCTTCTTTTCCAATGCGGATGCCTTTTACTTCTTCTTCTTGTCTTATAGCAATGGCCAATACTTCAAAGTCAAACAGGAGAGATGAGACTGGGCATCCCTGTCTTGTTCCTGTTCTTAGGGAAAATGGATTTAGTTTTTGCCCATTGAGTATGATGTTTGCTGTGGGTTTATCATATATAGCTTTTATTATGTTGAGGTATGATCCTTCTATTCCCACCTTGTTGAGAGTTTTTATCAAGAAAGGGTGTTGGATTTTGTCAAATGCTTTTTCTGCATCTATTGATATGACTATGTGATTTTTATCTCTCAACTTGTTTATGTGATGTATCATGTTTATTGATTTGCGGATATTGTACCATCCTTGCATTCCTGGGATAAATCCTACTTGGTCATGGTGTATGATCTTTCTGATGTATTGCTGGAGCCGATTTGCTAGAATTTTGTTGAGGATTTTGGCATCTATGTTCATGAGGGATATTGGTCTGTATTCTCTTTCATTGTGTTGTCTTTATCTGGTTTTGGTATTAGGGTGATGCTGGCTTCATAGAAGGAGCCTGGAAGTGTTCCTTCCTCTTGAATTTTTTGGAATAGTCTGAGGAGGATAGGTTTTAGTTCTTCCTTGAAAGTTTGGTAAAACTCTCCTGTGAAGCCGTCTGGCACCGGGCTTTTGTTTGCCGGAAGCTTTTTGATGACTGCTTCAATTTCTTCCATAGTTACTGGCCTGTTGAGCTGTTTAGATTCTTCCTGATTGAGTTTTGGAAGGTTGTATTTTTCTAGGAATATGTCCATTTCCTCCAGGTTGTCCAGATTGTTGGAATAGAGTTGTTCGTAGTATTTTGTAACAATCCTTTGTATTTCGTTGGGGTCTGTTGTTATTTCACCTCTTTCATTTCTGATTTTGTTTATTTGGGTCCTCTCTCTTTGCTTCTTGGTGAGCCTGGCTAGAGGTTCATCAATCTTTTTTATCCTTTCAAAGAACCAGCTCTTGGTTTTGTTGATCTTTTGTATTGTTTCTTTGGTCTGTATGTCGTTTATCTCCACTCTGATCTTTATTATTTCTTTCCTTCTGCTTACACTGGGCTTTTCTTGTTGCTCTCTCTCTAACTCTTGAGTTGTTGGGTTAGGTAATTTATTACCATTGTTTCTTGTTTTTTGCAGTAGGGTTGTAGAGCTATGAACTTCCCTCTCAGGACTGCTTTCGCTGTGTCCCATAGATTTTGGATTGTTGTGTTTTCATTGTCATTTGTTGCCATGATGTTTTTTATTTCTTCCTTGATGTCTTTGGTAACCCAGTCATTGTTTAATAGCATGCTGTTTAGTCTCCATGTGTTTGACTTCTTTGGGTTGTTTTTATTGTAGTTGATTTCCAGTTTTATGCCACTGTGATCTGAGAAGATACTTGATATGATTTCTATCTTCTTGAATTTGGAGAGACTTTGCCTATGTCCTAGCACATGGTCTATCTTTGAAAATGACCCATGTGCACTTGAGAAGAATGTATATTCTGTGGCTTTGCGGTGAAATGTTCTGAAGATGTCAATTAATTCCATCTGGTCTAGTGAGTCATTTAGGATTGATGTTTCTTTGCTGATTTTTTGTTTAGAGGATTTGTCCAATGGTGATAGTGGGGTATTGAAGTCTCCTACTATGATTGTATAGCTGTCAATCTCTCCTTTGATATCTTCCAGGAGTTTTTTAATGTACCTTGGTGCTCCTGTATTGGGTGCATATATGTTTACCAGAGTTATTTCTTCTTTTTGGATTGCTCCCTTTAGTATTATGAAGTGGCCTTCATTATCTCTTGTTATGTCCTTCACTTTGAGATCTAATTTGTCAGATATAAGTATTGCTACCCCAGCTTTTTTTTCATTTCCATTTGCCTGGAAAACCTTTTTCCATCCCTTTACTCTCAGTCTGTATGCGTCCTTTTTTTTGAGGTGGGTTTCCTGTAGACAGCAGATATATGGGTTTTGTTTTCTTATACAATCTGTTACCCTGTGTCTTTTGATTGGGGCATTCAATCCATTTACATTTAAAGTTATTATTGATAGGTACTTAAATGTCGCCATTTTCATTCTATACCCCTGTGTTCCTTCTTTGCTTCCTATTTCTTTCTTTCTTTCTTTTTTTTTTATACAGCAGACCTTTTAGCATTTCTTCCATTGCTGGTTTGGTGGTGATAAACTCCCTTAGTCCTTTTTTGTCTGTGAAGCTTCTGATTTCACCTTCAATTTTGATTGATAGCCTTGCTGGGTACAGTATTCTTGGATTGAGACCCTTCCTTTGCATGACTTTGTATATTTCATTCCATTCCCTTCTGGCCTGATGAGTTTCTGTTGAGAAATCAGTTGCTAGTCTGATGGGGGTTCCTTTGTATGTAACTGTCTGTCTCTCTCTGGCCGCTTTTAAGAATCTTACTTTGTCGTTCGTGTTTGCCAACTTAATTATAATGTGCCTTGGCGTCGGTCTTTTGGGGTTCATTTTGCTTGGAACTCTGTGAGCTTCTTGGATTTGTGTGGGTTTTTTGTTCCCTATATCAGGGAAGTTTTCTGTTATTATTTCTTCAAACAGGTTTTCTATTCCTTGCTCAGTTTGCTTTCCTTCTGGGACCCCTATTATCCTGATGTTGTTTTGTTTCATGTTGTCCCGAAGTTCCCTTAGGCTCTCCTCATGCTTTCTAATTTTTGTTTCTAGAAGCTGTTGTACTTGGGTATTTTTTTCCATCTTGTCTTCTAGCTCACTTTTGTGGTCCTCCGCTTCTTCTAGTCTACTCTTGATGCTTTCTATTGAGTTCTTTACAGCAGCGATGTCATTTTTCATTTCTTCTTGGTTCTTCTTCATTTCCTCTTGGTTCTTACTCATATTGTCAAATTTGTCTTCCATCCTTTTCAGCCACCTTATGACCATTTCTCTGAATTCTTTCTCTGATGGGTTGCTTGCCTCTAATTCGTTTACTTCCTTTTCTGGTGATGCCTGCTTTTCTTTCCTATGGGGGCTATTTCTTTGTCTCCCCATGGTCTCTCTTCTCCGGATGTCTGGTTATATAGATCTCTCTCTCCGGCGTTGATTTAAAGGTACAAAATACAAGACAACCAGGCACAACACACAAGACACTGAACAGAATTGTATTCACGATATTAATAACCTCCAATAAGGTGACCACCAGAGAAAGACAAATTAGGGAATAGGAGAGGAAGAGGAAGAGTAAAAAGGAAGAACAACAACGAAAAAAAAAACCAAAAACAAAGAGTGTGAATCTGAACTTGGGAAAAGAGCAGAAAGAAGAAAGAAAAGAAATAATAGAAAGAAAAGAAAAGAAAAAAAAAGTAAGAGAGACAAGAACGATACTAAGAGAGACAAGGGGAACAAACTATATATATGGGGAGTAAACTCCAATATAACAACCACTAATCCCAGCAAATTCCAGCAACACGAGCCTGGAGATTAATACAAACTGCAACACCAACTAATATCAAGTGAGGCAAGGGAAAACAAAAGTAAAAAACAAACAAAAACAGAGCAAACAAAAGAACCAACCAACCAACCAAAAAGAATAATCAAAACAATCTCATAAGAAAGCATAAAAATTCAATCTAATCAACATTCAAGCAAACAACAACAAGAGGCCAGAGACAAAAACAATTTTTTAAGATAGCGTAGAGAGAGGTATATATGGACTTAGAGCAGGGGGTTGGGAATTAGATATATAAGTAGGGTGAAATTTTAACAGAGGGTAGACTGAAAAAGTAGGGAAAATCTAAAGCCAAAAAGGGTTAAGATAAACAGGAGACCAAAAGGGGAAAGGTTAGGAGGAGAGTGATGGCATAATGTTAGCATTGAGATAGGGTAAAACAATTGTAAGGGAAAGATGCAAATAGAATGTAGGACACTAATCCCAAAATAAAAGAAAGAGAAAATCAAATGACATTTTTTAAAAAAAGTAAAATAATAGTAATAATAATGCTGATTGAAAATAAAAATGTAATAATTAAAAAGGTGAAAATCGAGTGAGGAAAAAGAAAAAAAATAGTTTTTTAAGTAAAATATGCAAAAAATGAAAATAAAAAATAAAAAATTAGAATAAAAAATAAAATTAAAATTAAAAAAAGAATTTAAAATAAAAAATATGAAGACTAAAATGTGCAGTAGCGGCTGTCATTCACTTCCTCTATTATTCTGTTTGGTATGCCTGTTTCCCAGTCTGGGCGGTATTTCAGCTCCCTTCGTTCCACTGCTCCTCAGTGTTGTAAGCCAGTCCTGATTTTTAAGCCGGCTGTGTCTTAATTTCTCGTATTTATTTTTTATTACACCAGAGGCAATTAGCGTTTCGGCCCCTGTGTGGCAGTGTTTCTGAATTGACTTCCGGGCCTCTCTAGCTTTTTTTTTTTTTTTTCCCTCTATGGCACTCACTACCAGTTTGTGGAGGTGTGCGCCTCAGAGCTGCCTCTCTGATGGTCACACCCAGCTCTGCTCCCCAGGTTCCAGAAAAACAACTTCCCCCTGCAGTCTTTCAGGGTATTCCCCAACTGGGTTTTCCTATGTATTGGGTTTAGTAATCAGAGTCGGAAAGAGCCCAAGTGTGCGGACAGTGGGTCTGCGCGCAAGACTAAGGAGCCTGCACTCCTTTGAAAATTCTTAGTCTGACCCTCCTCGTCAGATTAAAATGAGTTGCTTTTAAGAGATCACTTCTGTTAGCAGCTCAGAGGACCCCCTTCCACATTCACGTGTCACGGCAGCTCCAACTGCCGCAGATTTTTCTAGGCACAGACCTCCCGGGTCCTGCTGGTCCTGTGGCTCGCGCGCTTTCCTCTCCCACCGCAGGGGAGAGAAACCACACCTTGTTTCAGGCAAAATCTGACCTTTCTGTGGTGCACTGAAGAGTTCCTTTGAATCCGAATGTTTGCGCTGATAGGGGACCGGTGTTCTGGTGCTCACAGCTGTTCAGTGTTTGCAGTTGTCGAGGAAAGTCAGGTTTCCAATAAAATCCTCCTTTCCTTGCAAGATGGCGAGGCCCCTGGTGAGCCCACAGCTCCGGGAGGGGACCCAGCCCCTGTGGGTGCTGCACGATCAGGGGAACCCTGCCCAGCACTCCCCCGCCTTCTCCTGAAGTTTAGCTGTCCCTTAGCTTGCCAACATACACTCCCCCTGCAAACCACTACCACTCCTACTCTCCGCCCCCAGGACCAGACTCCAAACACGACTCTATTCAGCCACCATTTTGAGCAGAATCCAGGAGATTACCCTTTCATTTTATTTTAACTTTTTTAATCATCATCATCATCATTAATTTTAATTTTTATAATGCTTTACAGATTACAAACTCTTCTCACATACACCATCTCATTTATTCTTTTATCTATCTTTATTGTTGAAAGTATTACAGATGTCCCCCTTTTTTCCCATTGACCCCCTCCACCCCATGCTCACCCCTCCAAGGCCTTCACTACACTATTGTCTGTGTCCATGGGCTATGTGTATATGCATATAAGTACATTTACACTATGGAATACTATGCAGCTGTAAAAAGAAGGATCTCTTACCCTTTGAGACAGCATGGAGGGACCTGGATAGTATTATGCTAACAAAAATAAACCAGAGAAAGACAAGTATCAGATGATCTTACTCATATGCGGAATCTAATGAAGAAAATAAACAAAATAGATCCAGAGACATAGAAGCATGGAACAGACTGACAAATCTCAGAGGAAAAGTGGGGTAAGTGAGTAAGTGGGGAGACATTAACCAAAGAAGAACTTTTTTTTTTTTTCTTCATAGGCACAAAGAAAGTCTCATCTAACAACAGTGTTCTATGCTCTGGTTATAGCAAATAGTAATTTCCTACAGCAATCAAATGTTCTACTTTGCCAGAGACTTTTCAGTTTGGAAACAAAGTCCCAAGTCCTAGGAAACCCTTCTATCCCAGGCAAAGAGAGATTTGGTCACCTACTGACAGTTATGCCTCTAACAGCTCCTAAATATGTGGAAAAGGTGCATTTGTAGGGGATTTACATTGGAGGGATGAAGGATTACTGGGGGAACTGCAGCTTACCCATACTGTTGGTTTTTCCACTTTCACTGTTGAACTTCTCATACCTTTTTCTTCCTGAAGCATTTTGATCACTTTTCTTTTCCCTTTGCCCCCAAATCTGTCTAAGGGTGAAGTGAAACTTCAGAAAGTAGAACTGAAACAGTAGAAGTGGTTAATGAAAATAACAGCTAACATTTCTCTGGTGCTTCCCATGTGCCAGGCACAGTGCTAGGCACTTTGTGCACATTAAATAAGTTATTCCTCACAATAGCCTTTTGAGCTGGACATTATTATTATCCCCATTGTACTCATGAAGTTACTTACTAAAAGCCACAGCACTAATAAGGGAGATGGGATCCAAACTCAGACAGTCTATGCCCTCTTACCCACTACACTGCCCTGCCTGTGAAATACCTGGCTTATCTCCTTCATGAGTTCAAAGCTCTCCTGCCTTCTTCCTGTTTTGATGGAAATCCTGATCTAAGCTTGCTTTCCTCTCTAGTCCAGAAGACCTGGAATGGAAGTTCTGTCCAGGTTTTCCCTGGCCTATGCTACTACTAGGTGTACCGTTTAATAATGCGGATTTTTTTAATAGCTGGAGTTACACATATGTTGATATATATGTGATTTAATATGTATGCTATTTTGTTGTATTGACAACAAGCTTCAAAACTTCATACCGTATGTCAAATTCTCTAAAGGTGTTAACATCATAGATACTTTTACACTTAAAAATTTCGAATTGCGTGCCAGAAAAAAAAAAAAAAAAAACATTTGCAGGAAGTTTTTTAAAAAATATATATTTTTATTTTATTTTTTATTTATTTATTTTTTTTACAGAGAGGAAGGGAGAGGGATAGAGGGTTGGAAAAATCAATGAGAGAGAAACATCAATCAGCTGCCTCCTACAACCTCCTACTGGGGATGTGCCCACAACCAAGGTACATGCCCTTGACCGGAATCAAACCTGGGACCTTTCATTCCGCAGGCCGAGGCTCTATCCACTGAGCCAAACCATGGCTCAAATTGATTATTTGTTGTCGGTAGTGGTCAGTATTAACTGTTTCACCTGGTTTTAGAAGCTGATAATACACCACACCTTTCTGATCCCACCACATGCAGAGCATTGTCTTCTTTCCGAAGCGATTTGGCCTTGCAGTCAATGTTGATGGTTGACCTGGATCAACCCATGATTTTGTGCATTTGGGATTCTCAAAGTAAATCCACTTTTCATCACCAGTCACAATTTGATACAAAAAAGACTTCTTTCATGCCGTTGAAGCATTTTACTGATGACTTTTTGGTTTTCCATTGGCCTTTCATTCAGTTGATGTGGAACGCATTTTCCTTACTTTAAAATCTTTTCCATTGCTTGTAAATGATCGGAAATTGTTTGCTGAGCTATGTTTAATCTTTCTGCAAGTTATTTTTGAGTTTGCCACGCATCTTCCTTCAATAATGCTTGTAATTGTTGGTCTTCAAACTTTTTCTGTTGACCTGGACATTCTTTGTCTTTCACATTGAAATCATCACTTTTAAAGCATTTAAACCAGTGTTTACAACTATCTTGAGATGGTGCATGTTCACCATAAGCTTCTCGAAGTATTCAGCAGCATTTTTCTTCAAAATAAAGTAATGAATTATAACTTCCCGCAAATGTTCTTTTTTTGGCACGAAATTCGACATTTTTAAGTGTAAAAATATCTATGATGTTAACACCTTCAGAAAATTTGACATATGAAGTCTTGAAGCATGTTGTCAATACAACAAAATAGCATACATATCAAATCGCATATATATAAACATATATGCAACTCCAGCTATTTAAAAATATCCGCATTATTAACCGGTACACCTAGTAAATCCCCTCCTTTCCTTGGTCTCTTCTTGGTCCAGACCCACTAAAGTAGCAGTACCTTTCCTGCCTCTCTTATCATGTTTCTCTACTCTCATATCTTTCCAAGGCTATAAGGTGGCATCCCCTGGGAGAAAGAGATGATGACCTTCACCCACTTCCAAGGCAAGCCTTTCATTCATTCTCCTCTACACACATGGCTCTTATAATAAAGCTGTTGCCTGTGTATTCCCTATGGAGCTTTGAATCTTATGCAAGAAGAGACCTCTTTAGCTCTAGATTAGGGGTCCAGCCTGGGTCCTAGCTCTACCATGGGTTGGTTGTGTGATATTGAGCACGTCATTATCCTTCAACCTTTTATTTTAAAAATGGATTGGATAAAATGGTCTCTAAAGTTCTTTCCAGCTCTAACAGGCTATTAGATTCTATGACAAGAATATTTGAGGGGGAGGGAGTGTGAAAGGAGGAGGACTTCCATAAAACTGACTTGATGACTTTGAACTTCTAGTTCTTTCCTGGATGGCTTCCCAAGCAGTTCAAAGTGAAAGTGATTCAAAAGGAGCCCCAGGGTGTAATCATTCTCATTAGGACAGCTATAAGTTCTTTCTTCATTTGACTCCTCCAGGTATCTTTGGGGCTATAGAGGAGCAGATAAGTTGGCTATTTGAGGTGTTGTCAGAGTTGTTTTTAGTTTCTGATATTGGAGAGTTTGGGGTGAAATTCACATAATTACACCTTAAAGAAAATGTCTGCCCCATAGTACCACATAACCCCAATGGGCTTCTGAGCAAAAGAAATGGAATTCAAAGTCTGTTGCTCCAAATAATATTTGACACAACCACCCAGAATGAAAATTAAATGGGAAGAGATACATCTAGAGAAGTGCCAAGGGCTGAAGGCAAGTAAGAGAAGAGCAATACAAAGTGGCTAAAAAAAAAAAAAAAAAACTAAGTGAGGAAGACAATGTTCACTCTTTCTGTAGACCCTACAGGCTAAGGGTAATCTTTGAACTAGTTGTCCATGTGTGCATTGCTGTGAACTTTTAAGTATTTATGTAGCAGTTTATATTTTACCAAGTGCTTTACAATCACTTTTATTTGGCTTAGTAAAGTTTTCCTGGAATCCCATCTACTTTATGATCAGGAGAGTCACTCCTTGTTTGCTTAGCACCTCCATGCACACAGTCACACACAATAGGCCACTTGTTCCGGCAGGAGAGCAGGTGCAAAGGGTTGAGGAGCTGAGGACACCTGCAGCCACTGGGGCGGTTGGAGTGGGGGTGGTTTACACTTCAGTTCACCTTTTCTTTCCTCTGTTATTCTTTAGTTTTATTTTATGGCTGACAACTAGAGAGCGACAGTGCCAGGTTTGGACCTGCCAAGAGCAGAGCTATTCTGAGAGTCAGATACTGGCAGTGGTGAGCACTTTCCCCTGTGTCTCTGTGCCAGTTACTCTGCCCATGCCCGCGATCACCACTCTCTTCCACAAGGCGGACTTGCTGGGTGTCTTTCCTTCTACCTCATGGCTCTGACTGCAGTCTGGATTCTGGGACTCTAGGAATGACTTTAAGGGAAGACAATAAAAGTAGCATTTCTACTTTCTGTGGACAAGACCTTTAAGTGTTCTTGAGCAAGTCTAACACCTTATTCTTGCTAATCCCTTCTCCTTCCTGTCACCCACTCTATGCTGGTGCTTTGAGGGTTCATGATGTGAGATGGTATGTCTGTAGATGGATCTTGAGGTAGTAGAGCTGCATACTCTGAATCACAGGTTTGCAGGGGATTCCAACAGAGTTACTAGGTGAAGATTTCATTTTCTGAGGACCAGATTTTCCAAATCCAAAACCAGGATGTAGTCTATAAAGTTCAAATTGGAGATTGTGTGCCAGAACATTGGAAATTTCCAGACCTCCAACTACCAGGGCTCTATGACTGAGCACAGGGCTATGTAGATAATTGATGGGTAAGTACTGAATAGAGAGCATTTGCATTGTTCCTGAAGGAAGACAGAAAATTCTTTCTCTGACTCCCCCCAAAAAACTGATATTTGTAACCCTCTCAAAAATTATTGTCTTGACTGTAGCAAATATAACAGGTATGTCAGAGGATTTGTTTTCACAACAGTGACATGTCATTTAGTCAGACCCAGAAATGAGTTCAAGTTCATACTATTAGGAAAGGGTTTGTGATGCAAATCAATATTACTAGCAGGTGTGTAACTTGGAGTAAGCTCAGTGTGAGAACTAGTGATTGGCCTATGGGGATGGCACAGGTGCTGGAAGGAGTGGTGCTTGGGCTGTGGGAACTTATCTGTGTGGCTGGCCAGGTGGAAAGTGACCCACCACTTGAATAATGATATTCCCTGGGGTCCAGGGAAAGAACTCTACCATTTTCTAGGTAAGCATTACTTTCCAAAGTGGTGCAATCTAATGGGTGGGATAAAGTGGTAGCTGTCCTTGGCAGGGCCCAGACAAAAGTCTAGTAAAAGGTAGGTCCTTAGTCAGTAGAGGCAGTTTTAGGGGAAAGGGCCCCAGCAGAAACAGGCTGACAAGAGCTGGACAGAATAGGGCAGAGTTTCCACAACCTAAGTTGAGCTTTGAGTAAGGCCTTCAGTCTCAGTTGAGTTCAACAGACATTTATTGACTACCTACTGTATGCCAGTCACTGGGTAAAGCATAGTACTGATCACAGACAGATGTAAACAGGAAACCAGGACAGAGCTCAGGTCATACAGCCTGGGGAAGTATAGTTGGCAAGTGGAAGTCATGCCTAAACATCTGGGGTTTGCTCCAAAAACATGAAATACTGGTTTCAAGGGCCAAGACTAATTCCAGAGGCTGGGGCCTGATAGACCAGTTTGCTAAGCTATTGCCTTCCGGCTTTTGTCACCATTGGCTCAGGACATGGGTTTTGAAACATGCAAGTGACTGTGGCTAAGACAAGAGGAGCATCAGAAAACAGTGGCAGGAATTTTGAGCTTTCTTTTAAACTATTTCAGCAGAACCCATTCATATGAAACAATTTGTCTTTCTCTCATGATCTTTGGCAGTTCATAAATAAGGTTCAATAGGATATGCAAAATAACATTTTAGGAGACTTTCATTTGTGTTGCCACATATATTTGAAATGTGCAAGGAAAAAAATCCACAAGTATTACTTTTCCCTAACTCAGACTTACCTCTCTCTCAAATTGGTCTTGAGTTGGTGAGGTGTGATTATAGGTAGACTTTGAGAGTTCTATTTTTCATTTTGAAGATCACTGCATTAAAGAACGGATGCATCCGGGTGAGGCTGAGTCCCGGGTCTGGGTGAGGCCACGCGCCCCTGGGTCTGGGAGAGGCCACGCGCCCCTGGGTCGGGAGAGGCCACGCGCCCCCGGGTCCGGGTGAGGCCATGTGTCCCTGGATCTGGGTGAGGCCTCGCGCACCTAGGTCCGGGTGAGGCCACACGCCCCTGGGTCTGGGAGAGGCCACGCGCCCCTGGACCCGGGTGAGACTGGGTCCCTGGGCCCGGGTGAGGCCACGCGCCCCTGGGTCTGGGTGAGGCCGTGTGCCCCTGGATCCGGGTGAGGCCACACGCCCCTGGGTCCGGGTGAGGCCACGCTCCTCTGGCTCTGGTTGAAGCCAGATCCCGGGTCCGGGTGAGGCCGTGTGCCCCTGGATCTGGGTGAGGCTGGGTCCCGGGCCCGGGTGAGGCCACGTGCCCTGGATCCGGGTGAGGCCACGCGCCCCTGGGTCCGGGTGAGGCCATGTGCCCCTGGATCCAGGTGAGGCTGGGTCCCGGGTTCGGGTGAGGCCGCACGCACCTAGGTCCGGGTGAGGCCACGCGCCCCTGGGTCTGGGAGAGGCCACGCACCCCTGGGTCCGGGGGAGGCCACGCGCCCCTGGGTCCAGGTGAAGCTGGATCCCGGGTCTGGGTGAAGCCGTGTGCCCCTGGATCCGGGTGAGGCTGGGCCCCGGGCCCGGGTGAGGCCACGCGCCCGTGGGTCCGGTTGAGGCCGTGTGCCCCTGGATCCGGGTGAGGCTGGGTCCCGGGCCCGGGTGAGGCCACGCGCCCCCTGGGTCTGGGTGAAGCCACGTGCCCCTGAGTCCGGGTGAAGCCGTGCCCCTGGGTCCGGCCGAGACCAAACCAGAGGGAGTCGGACCTCCGTTACCACCATTTGTCCACCATCCAGAGCTGAGGGGTCAGTGCTGACATGTACACATAAGGAACTGGTGGACATTGAAATTGGGTCTCAAAAGAACTGTTGGTCCAGAAAGAAACTCACTACAGACTGATTCATTTGCCTGTCAGCATAACTATTATTGCTCGTCTCACATTCAGTTCTTATAAGTATATCTCTAGTGACACATGATCTCGCTCATCTAGGGGAAATGATGAACAACATAGACTGATGAACAAGAACAGAACCAGAAACAAGGAGGCATCGATCGGACTATCGGGCCTCAGAGGGAGGATAGGGAAGGGTGGGGGGAGGGGGGAGAGATCAACCAAAGGACTTGTGTGCATGCATATGAGCCTATCCAATGGTTAAGTTCAACAGGGGGTTGGGGCATCCGTGGGGAGGGGTGTGGGATGGGAATGGGGGGATGAGGACAAATATGTGACACCTTAATCAATAAAGAAATTTAAAAAAAAAGAACGGATGCTTGCCCTAGCCAGTTTTGCTGAGTGGATAGAGCTTTGGCCTGCAGACTGAAGGGTCCCTGATTCAATTCGGGTCAAGGGCACATGCCAGGTTGCAGGCTCGATCCCCAGTAGGGGGCATGCAGGAGGCAGCTGATCAATGATTCTCTCTCATCATTGATGTTTCTATCTTTCTCTCCCTCTCCCTTCCTCTCTGAAATCAATAAAAATAAAAATAAAATGTAAAGAATGGATGCTTGTTGTGGACCCTATGTGTACCAGAGACAAACAAAACAGTGTTCTGAAGAGATTTGAAAAAGTGTGTGGATGTTTTCAAGAGCCATCTAATTCATCACTTATGACAGTTATACAAAGTGGAATCTGAATCCTACATAACAAAGTGTAATATGCAAATTGTCCCCTCTACCAGGAGTTTGACCAGTTTGACCAGGGGGCAGGGCTGGCTGGCCAACCTCCCGTATCCCCTCCTCTTGGCCGGCCCAGCCCAATTGGCCCAATCAGGGCAGGCTGGCCGGACCCCCACTGTGCATGAATTCATGCACCATGCTTCTAGTATCTATCTATCTATCTATCTATCATCTATCTATCTATCTATCAAATCTATCTATCTATATAAAAGCCTAATATGCAAATTGTACCCTCTGGAGTTCAACTGGAAGACCGGGAGTTCAATCACTTGCTATGATATGCACTGACCACCATGGGGCGGTGCAGAACAACGGAAGGCCCCAGCCGGCAGCTGGCAGCCAGGGAAGGGAGGTCCCAGTGGCAGCCAGAAGGCCCCCGACCCACCACTAGAGACCCTACCCATGCACGAATTTCATGCACCAGGCCTCTAGTTGTCTATAAGAGAGAGAAGGAATATGAAATGTGGGGGGAGGAGAGAGTGGAACAGGCTTTTGACACCCAAGGTTGGTCACTTGGGAAACTTAATGTCTGGCCAAGTAAATGATTTGTTCTTCAATGGACTAAAATTAATTTTGAAACACTTGAAGTCCTATCCAGTAAATTCCCCTCTCAGATGCCCTGTCACCTACACACTTTATCAGGACATCTCTGCCAAAAAGTTCCTTATAGCCAGGCCTATATGCTCAGTGCTACCTACTCACAAGTCATTGCTTAATCATAATACTAAGGAAAGCTCTAGTACTTTTGGCCTTGCTCATTTTCCCAAATTCTGAATCATTCCTACCCTTGCTTCAACTCATACTTTATCTAGGACATACTTAGACAACTGAGACTCTTTCATTTTTCAAGGTCTCTCAGTGCTGGGATGAGCAGATTTGAAGCTTCCCCTAACTTTTCATTGTAAGATTTATTGATCCTCTCTCTGGACATCCTTTTCAAATTACATTTATTGAACACCTAATGCATGTCACACATTGTGTTTGGTGCTTTCAGATAATGATGATAACAGCCCTCATATATATATGGGCTGGACACTCATCTAAGCACATTGCCTATGGTACCTCAATTTACTAACATTCATTCGTCCACTAATCCTCAAAACAATGCAGGTGGCATTATCCCATTTTATAGATGAGGAAACTGAAGCTCAGCAGGGTTTAATTACTTTTTAAAAGTCACAGAATAAGTGGTAGAACCAGATTTTGAACCTGTCTGTGTCTTGACTCCAAGACAAGTGCTCTTTCCACCACCTGACTCAGCCTTTCTAAAATGTCTTATATACTCACCGTCTCAGTAAATTGTGAGACAAACTGAATTTCACCTCTTAAAAATTTAATTACTGACCATTATTTTGAAAATCCATTACTTTGGTACAATGCTACCATGTGTTGTTGAGGTATGTGACCTATTCTCTGACCGCTTCTTTTTGATGCCTCTATTTTGGGGGAGTTATAGCTTCATTCATGTTCCACCAGCAGTAATACCAATAATAACTTGAATGGCTACTGCTTGGTCTCTCTGGGGCCCAATTTGCCTATCTGTAGGAGGAGGGCATTGGAATGATTTCAAGAGTTCATTCCAACTCTGAAATTTTCATGAGTTAAAAGTCTAACTTAAACAACTTAAAAAACAGGTAAAGATAATTTTCTTTTGGTTTAACTCCAGTGGCACAAGAAAACATCTGTTTTCTGGCCTAATTCTCTGGGCTAGAAGGAGTTGGTAAATGAGTTTGGGCTAATTGAATAATCAATCCCCACCACACACTGTGGTCTGTTATATCCCTCCCTTCCCAATTATTGAGCTTTTGAGTTGAGGTGTGTTTTTTTTTCTATTATTGTAAGATTTAAAATAGGTCATAGTCCTCTTCTCCTCATTGGTCTATTCTCCTTAGGGACACCCAACAGAGAACTCTTTGCCAGCTCCTCCTATCCTGGCCTAGTATCCTGACTGGTCAGAGCCCAGGAGGCAGGCCTTACCAGTGTTCCCACAGATATTGAAGTTCTCATAAGAATCCCTTTCCTTCCTTGTGTACTTTTCTCTCTCCTTACCTACAGGCTCCTCTGCAGAGTTTGCTTCTTCAGACAAACATTCAGGTGATCCAATCTCAGACATTTTCTCTCTCCCGTCCCTTCTCTGCTGGGGGCTGCTCTCTGCAGCCATCGACTCTTCTCCCTATGACAGTGATAGCAACTTCTTAAGCTTTCTTCACCATCTAGAAAATATTCTTTGCTTCTCTAGGTTTAAATGACTTCTTTATTATATTCCAAGACCAAGATTTTAATCCGTCCTCACAGTGAAGTTTGAAAATAGGCTAAAAACTGAGTGATTCTAATACAGTGATTCCCTTATATAGCTAATGTCTACTAAATGAGATATAAATGGGTTTACATCTTCCTGGTTTATTCTCTTTTTCTACCTTTCCATTGAAATCTATTTGTAATTTCTGAAAGTCTGTTGCTTGAGAACACAGGTATTTCTTGAAGTATGATGGATATATTTGTTTCTAGCACTCTCCTGGCTGAAATTTGTTCCAAAGTGGTGTTGCTGTGCCAAAAATTATGAAAAACATTTTTCTTTAAATATGTGCACAGACCTGGCCAGTGTGGCTCATGTGGTTGGAGCATCGCCTCACTTCCCTGTCAGAGCACATACCCAGGTTGTGGGTTTGATCTCCAGTTGGGCATGTGAGTGATGTTTATCTCACATCTAGGTTTCTCTATATCTCCCTTCCTCTCTCTAAAAAGTCAATAAAAATATGTGCCTAAGTAATAAGAATCAAATTGTTGCCATCTTTATTAAAAGCATTTGCAAAACACAGCTATTTTCACCGTTGCTTTGTTTTTCTGTTCATTTTTATAAGTTAAAGCTTAGTTTTGGATAGAAAAAAAGAACCAACTTAATAGGCCTCTTAAGAGGGCTTTTCTACCCTGTATTCTAGTTTGGTTTTTAAGCTATTTTATGCTCTTTAAATTATTCCATTTTCCACAGTGATTATTGTAACAGGAGTACTTTTCCAAGGAAACAGTCTGATAAACCACTGTTTGGGTTAGGGGCTACATGCAATACTACAATCTTTCCATTAGATGGCGATGTGAGAATGTGAGATCTGTAACTTGTTTGTGGCTGTCTATAACAGGCAGCAAATTAAACTTTTGTGAAATCAAATTTTTTGGAGAAGGGGTTAGTTCTTCTAAGACTTGCTCTCAAACTTTTGCCACCCTTCTAATGCCTAAGGGAAGAAGGAAAGTTAACTTTCTAGCAGCTTTCCCGTCCTAAATCATTACCAGTAGTGTCAAAATCAGCAATGTGCATTTAAGAAACCTTTTAAAGAAAGGAATCCCTTCTAAATGTGGAAGTTGTGACACTAACAACTTGTGCTATTAGGAAAGTCCCTCTCTGGGTCTCCGTTTTTTTTCCCATTTACACAACGAGTGGATTGGATAAGTTGATCTCTTGAGGGTGCTTCCATTTGGAATGGTCTACATTTGAATTTGATTTCCTTCTACTACACCCTTGCTGCCTCAGCCAGCATAGAAATGGGAAGAAAAAATCGCCCATTTTATGCTTGTTTGATTCTATTCCTCTTCTACAAGTGCTATCTTTGCTTCAACTGTCCCCAAACAATCATGCCCAGATGTCCTGTTTTAATTAGGTTCCTTTTCTCTTATGGCTTTTACACAGGTTTCCACCCGCCTCTTTTTCCTCCCCCCTCATCCCCAACCAATCTACCTGAACAGAAGCATGCCCCCCATTTAACTTCACAAATAGGTTTTTCTTTGTATTATAGCAGTCATTTTTGTGCTAAACAGATACCAAAGTAGATGGGGCAAGGAGATGATGCCACATGTAATGCTTAAAGGTGACACTTCTAACATCACACACAACATGTCCAGTTAAGAAAACTTTAGATCTGGGAGGTAGGAACTTCCTTCTATTTATTTTCCCTCCTCAGCTGGCCAGTATTCATTGCCAGAACCATTTCAAAGCTTTAGGAAAGAAACAATATTCTGAAGAGAGGATAATTAATCTAATTGGAGGTTACTGGTACTGAGCAGACAACCCACTATTAAAATCCCCCATGGCCAACAGTGCCTCCATTCCTGACACTCTGGACAATCTTTGGATGAGGAAAATTATAACTGTGATGGCTCATCCACATGCAAAGCCTGTAACGAATCATGTGCACCAGTGGCAAAGAAGGAGCGAGTGGAAAATAAATACTGAATTAATACAAAGCTATGGAGACACCGTGAACTGAATCCCTCTGGGCTTGGAGCTCGAAGTATACATGTTATGTAAAATTCCCTAAGAGCACATCACATACGTCACATTGCTATAGCCAAAGTGACAAAGACGTCAATCACAACTGTCTCCTGCATTCATTTTCCTATTTTCCTTAGAGATTTCAAATCACCTTTGGTGTTTGTCTAGTGGCATAGTGGTGGTGGGTTATTTATTTCTCTAACTTCAACATCTTATTTCCCAAGAATGTAAATATGTCACTGAATAGCAATACTGTGGACCTCTGTTTGGGAGAAGAAACCCCATACACAGGGCTCTCCCCAAGGGCTTTTAAAAGGCAAGCCCAGGAATCTGCTGAGTAGGTAAAGAGAGATATTGCTGCAGGCACTGTTGTGAGCCTTGTAGGAAAATACTAGTAGCTTGCAAATTGTCATATACAATGAAGCAGTGTGGTTAGGAAATGTCAAATATTTAGTCAGTATGGGTTATCTCTAAGGAAGCAACAGTAGAATAATGGTTAAGAACTGAGGCAGCTGGAGATAGACTCGCAAAGTTCAAACTCCGGCTTTGCTATTGACTAGCTGTGTATTCTTGGGAAAGTGACTTCACTTCTCTGTGCCTCAGTTTCCTCATCTGCAAAAAAAGGCCGATAATAATAGTTTCTATCTCATAGGGTTGTTAGGAGGATTAAATGAGGCAATTTATGTTTTCTTTTTCCTCTGTACTCATAACAGTAACTGGTGCAGAGAAAGCACGCAATGCTGACAGCTATTATTATTATAAGTACCGCAATGTGCTCTAGGTGGTACAAAAGGGAATTAACCAAGCCTCAGCCTTCAGAGATCACAGACTATATGGGATGGCACATGGAATGTACATAAAAGGAGCATGAACAACTCAGGACTGTCTCTACTGTACATTTAGATGCAATGGCAGCAGGTCACGATGCATCAGAGTGGTTCAGTGAGGCCCTCAATCCTCATTAGGAGAGAACTTCAGGCATCTACAAGGAAGGAGAGTGAGAACCTGAATAAGTTAGCAGCTACCAGCCTCAGTGGTATCAGTACTTTTGGGTACTGCTTTGTACAGCAAATAAAATAAAATCAAGTTGTAGGTCTTAGCCACAGGACAGCTCTTCCTAACACTTCTGTAACCAGAAACCATGCCTAATTTACTAGAGTCCTTTGAGGATTTAAATAGCACACTGATGGAGCAGAATAGTGTATGCTATTTCAACTTTTAAAAAGTTTGGCAAGCTTTAAAACCCAAAGCTGTTTTTGGAAAATTGAGTTACCATGGAATTGGGGACCAGTATTTAGTCCTGGTTACTTATAGATAGCTTGGAGATAAGAAACAAAAAATAGAGCTAAAAGGACACTTTTATGAATGGCAGAAAATAATATAGTAGGGCTGCAAGAGATCAGCTGGGGAATAATTTGATTTAATATCTATAAATGAGCTGGAAGAAGGAGTGTAGTGTAAAATCCCTAAGTTGGCAGATGTCTTTGCACTCTTCCAATGAAGATAATAAACTTCAGGAAAATGTTTGTTTTGTAGGAGTGGGCATAAAAGTAGCCAGCAAGCTTCTATATGAACAAATCCAAGGAAATGTCTCTAAAGACATTTATTTCAGAAGATTTATATGAACCTTACCTTTTTATCTATGAATAGGGTCTCTGCTTCAGGCATCAGTAGGTATAAATAAAAAGAAGATGGAGTTGGTGGTGTCATAAAAGGGAGATGATATTTAAACAGAGAGGGTTATCTATATATATAAAAGCCCAGCGACCAAATGGTAGAACGACCAGAACAACCGGAGCAACGGTTGCTATGATGCACACTGCAGCAGCCAATTGGCCCGATCAGGGCCCAATCAAACCCCTAAACTCCTGAGGCCCCTCCACCTGGCCGGCTGACCCAGATCAGCCTTCCCACCCTTCTACCCTGCTCTGAGGTGTCCAAGAGCTTCCCTGAGGCCTGGAGTCCCAGAGGGGAGGGGCGAGGTTCGTGGATGTACTCCTCCAGACCTTGAGAGCACCAAATTACAAATGTGGCTGCCACAAAGGAGGCCCGGCTGGGAAGTGGGAGGAACACACAGCAAAGAGGGCAAGAACTGAGAAAAAGCCTGCCTGGAAGAACCCGCACTAGGGGCAGACATGCCCCCCACCCCCAACTCCAGTCCAGCCCCACAGGCTACCTGATAGATGCTACTGTGAGGTGGGTGCAGAGAGGGCTCCCCGGGCACACAAGGGGGGTGCACTGCGACACCTGCATGCCACTGCTGCTCCTCACTAACCTATGCCTGCTGCCATGCAACCGCCCACCCATGCCACAGCCACCATGCTCAGCCACCAAAGCGTCCTCCTGAGCTGCGCCCCTGGCCAGCCTCAGGCACCCCATTCTCCCCCCACCCTGCCTCTGCCTGTTTACAGTGATTGGGATGGACAGGACAGGCTGGCCTAGCATGCAAGTACATTCCCTCCTCCCGCTGCAGCCGGCTTCCCAGGTCCTCCACTCTGCGCTGATGGATAAGGCTGACCTTGGTAAATGCCTGGTGCCCTTGCATGGGGTACACTGTGAGGAATAGTCCTCAGAAACCCAGAGCCCAGTCTACAGGAGGGCCCTTTGTGGAGGAAGCACACTACAACTCCCAGGAAACACTGCACCTCCTGTGGCACTGAAGCTCACGGAGGTGACTGAGGGAGCACACTAAAGAACGTGCCACGCTGGTGCTCTGGAGGCACCTATGCAGTTCATGGTCTTGGGGTCCTGGGTGGGCCATACACCAACCACCTGTGGCCCCTCCCCCTTGCTGGCCTGGCCCTATGGCCCCCATTGGGGCAGGCCAGTGGACCCTACCCATGCACAAATTAGTGCACTGGGCCTCTAGCATAAATGTAAAAGAAGACACTAATAGTAAGCTGATAAAGAATGTTTCTTTACAGACCCCAAAGGCAGTTGATGTTTAATGGTTGGTGATTCATGTATTCACTAACTTTTAAAGTTAAATAAGATGAATATATTAGGCTACCATTTTAGAAGAAATGCAATCAGATGTTCTCTTCAACTTGACTACAAAATACTTTCCTTTTCAGAGGATGACTTCTTTTGTTTATTTTTATTATTGATATTATTACAGACATCCTCTAATTCCCCCCTCCACTCAAGCCCCCACCTCACCCCAGGCCTTCACCATGCTATTGTCTATGTCCATGGCCTATGCATATAAGTATATAAGTTATTTCGTTAATCTCTTCCTGTCTCCCCCAACCCCCTCTCTCTGAGGTCCTTAGGATGACTTTTAATCATAAAAGTCAGAACTAGATTTTCTGACCTCCTCTGCTACCATGCATGTTTTTCAAAGCATGTCCTTAATATTGGCAGATACACTG
This sequence comes from Eptesicus fuscus, assembly GCF_027574615.1. Classification (NCBI taxonomy): domain Eukaryota; kingdom Metazoa; phylum Chordata; class Mammalia; order Chiroptera; family Vespertilionidae; genus Eptesicus; species Eptesicus fuscus. The sequence continues at coordinate 109,724,111 of NC_072473.1, forward strand.
TATTTTGGTAGGGAAAACTTAACAGAATTAAATAAATATATTCTGAAGTTGTGAAATTTTCAAAAATAATGAGATCATGAAGTCTTCCCTATCAACCTCACAGTGTGCTTGAGGAGCTCAAATGAACTGAGTGACATGAAACTGCTCTGTAAAGTGCTATGTAAAAATATAGTAGTATTAATTATTCATTGCACATCATAATTTGGAATTAGAAATGTAAATTGATTAAATTCTAGGAATTTATCCTTTATAGATATTCATGCATACGTGCAAATATTGGTATACTAGGATATTCTTTGCAGCATTGTTTATATTAGTAAAATATTAGAAATGACTCAGTTGTTCATTAGTAAGGGATTAGGTAAAGACAGAGCCATACAGAGAATAAGGTAATGAAAACAAAGCAATATTTTATGTTCTGACATGGAAATATGTCTAAGATATGTACTAAGTGATAAAAAGCTGCAAATCAGTATGACTAGTATGATTCCAACTTGGTTAATATTGTATGTTTGTATATACATGTGAAAACCCCTAGAAGAATATACATCAAACTGTTAACCATAGTTCTCTCTTGGAAGGATAGGATGATGGAGGAACTTTTATCTGATGCTTTATTTCTATATTGTTTGAATTATTTGCACACACACACACACACACACACACACACACACACACTGAGTGGCCAGATTATTATTATTATTATTATTATTATTATTACATATATATATGTATATATATATGAATTTATCCTTAACCTGACTACACTATTTTAATTGAAAAAAATATATATAGGGGAAATTTATGCTGCAAATGGCGTGGGAAAGCCTTCTGAAAATAAACCCAGCTCCAAGGCCTATGGAAAATTGTGGGAGGAGCAATTGGAGAAGAAAGGAGAAGTAAAGAACATGCAAGAGTCTTTATCCTTCAAATTAGTAGAAAGCACACTCAAAGTTAAGGTCTTTCCTGTGTGTTTCCCTGGCCAAGACCCAGGACCTCCCATAGCATTGCCATTGGCCCTTACTCTTCTGGACTATACACTAGACTGAGAGCATAATAAAGACTTCATCTGTTTTGGTTATTGTTGTACTTCCAACACTTAAAAATAAGGATGTTGAATGAATGTTTGTTGACTGTTAAATGAGTGTTCTTCACTGTAAAGAGACTCTATCTGCAGTGGTTTATTTTTGTTCCATAGGTTCATCCCATGGTTTAAAAATCTGAAGAGAGCTTGTGGTCAGTTTGACCATTGGTGCCAAATACAAGTCAGTTTTCACTTTGCTTCAGACTCTCTTGTGACAAACTTTCTCTTTACCTTCACCTTTGCAGATACAGCCAAAAGGCAGCGAGGAATGGAATGAAAAATCAGTTCAACCTCCATGAGCTGAAAATGAAGGGCCCTGAACCGGTGGTCAGTCAAATTATTGACAAGCTGAAGCACATTAACCAGGTATGTGGAACTATATCCAACAAAAATGAAAGTGGCAAAGAAGTAAGGGATGGATGATGTTCACTGTGCAAACTGAGTTCTTGGGATTTTGGAGAGGTAGCCATTGTTTATTTTCTTCAAGGATTCCCTATGCTAAAAAGAATTTTTGACCCTCGTTTTTCACACCACTTTCAAATCATAAAGATTATCCTACCTAATAAAAGAGTAATATGCAAATTGACCCTAACTCTGCTACACCCATAAGCCATGCCCACAAGCCACACCCACAAGCCAATCAGGAGCAAATATGCAAATAAACCCAACCAAGATGGCTACAGCCACAGAGCAGGAGGGAGGTGTGGGTTTCCCTGGTAACAAAGGAAGCCAAGCTTTCCACCTGCCATTGCCGGCCTAAGCCTCCACTCAAGACTACAAAGTTTCAGTTATAGAAGGTAAACAAATCCAAACAGAAAATATGGCAGCCACTGAGTTGGAAAGAGCAGGAGGCAAGGGTTGCCCCCCGGCAATGGAGGAAGCAAAGCTTCTGCAGCCCTGGCTGGCCTAGGCCTCTGCTCTAGGCTACAAAGTTTCAATTATAGAAGATACACAAACCCCAAAAGAAATGGCTGCCGGCCATGGAACGAGCAGGAGGCTTGGCTCCACTCTAGGCTACAAAGTTTCAATTGTAGAAGATACATAAATCCCAGATACCAGGGCCTCTGCTTGGGTCGCCAGGAGGCATGGCCAGCCTGCAAACCACCACAGGCCCTTCACCCAAGCTGCCCCACACCCTAAGGGAATGCCCACCCTGATCCAGGATACCCTTCAGGGCAAACCAGCTGCCCCCCACCCATGCACCAGGCCTCTATCCTATCTAATAAAAGAGTAATATGCAGATTGACCATCACTCCAACACCCAAGATGGCTGCCCCCATGTGGTCAAAGATCCTGCCCCCATGTGGACACACGATGGCCGGCACAAGATGGCCAGCAGGGGAGGGCAGTTGGGAGGGACCAGGCCTGCAAGGGAGGGCAGTTGGGGACAATCAAGCCTGCAGGAGAGGGCAGTTAGGGGTGACAAGGCCAGCAGAGGAGGGAAGTTGGGGATGACTGGGCCTGTAGGGAAGGACAGTTGGGTGGGACCCAGGCCTGCAGGGGAGAGCAGTTGTGGGGGGCCAGGCCTGCAGGGGAGGGCAGTTAGGGGTGACCAGGCCTAAAAGGGAGGGCAGTTAGGGGCAAACACACTAGCAGGGGAGCAGTTAGGCATCAATCAGGCTGGCAGGGGAGTGGTTAGGGGGTGATCAGGCTGGCAGGCAGAAGCGGTTAGGGGCGATCAGGAAGGCAGGCAGGCGAGCAGTTGGGAGCCAGCAGTCCTAGATTGTGAGAGGGATGTCCGACTGCCCGTTTAGGCACGATCCCCTTGAGGGGTCCCAGATTGGAGAGGGTGCAGGCTGGCCTGAGGGACACCCCCCCACACACACCCACACACGAATTTCATGCACCAGGCCTCTAGTTCTATGTAATAAAGAGGTAATATGCAAATTGACCATCACCCCAACACAAGATGGCCACCCCCATGTGGTCAAAGATGGCCACCCCCATGTGGACACAAGATGGCCACCACAAGATGGCCAGCAGGGGAGGGCAGTTAGGAGGGACCAGGCCTGCAAGGGAAGGCAGTTGGGGGTGACTGGGCCAGCAGAGGAGGGCAGTTAGGGGTGACCAGGCTGGCAGAGGAGGGCATTTAGGAGCAATCGGGCTGGCAGGGGAGCAGTTAGGCATCAATCAGGCTGGCAGGGGAGTGGTTAGGGGTGATCAGGCTGGCAGCCAGAAGTAGTTAGGGGCAATCAGGCAGGAAGGCAGGCAAGCAGTTGGGAGCCAGCAGTCCTGGATTGTGAGAAGGGTCCCAGATTGGAGAGGGTGAAGGCTGGGCTGAGGGACACCCCCCTCCCCCTGTGCATGAATTTCATGCACAGGGCCTCTAGTATTGTAATATTAGAGAAATCTTGGAAAATAGATGGAAAAGTATTTCTCACAGTGCCATTACTGTATCCCAAGTTTTTCATTTTCATATCTTTTTTCCTAATATTCAGAAACATCACACTCAGACCTTTTACATAATTAGAAGTATACAAGTGTTTTAGAGTTCTTAAAATTAACACTATATTAGAAACACTTTTTCATGTTGCCACAAATCTTCATATTAATCATTTTTGTGGCCATAATATTCTTTTAAATATTCATCATAATTAATCAGCTTGCTTTTGCTGCACATTCAGATTACTTCAAATATTTTACCATTATAAATAAAACTACTTCTTCATACATAATGCTTTCTCCTGATATTAGATCATTTTCTTAAAATACTGGGGTTATTGACTTAAAGGATATGAGCATTTTTATTCATGTTTCTAAATTGCTTTCCAATGGGGATGTATCAGCTTTCACTGCCACCAGTAAGATTCAAGAGGACCAGCTTTACTATGCCTGTAACAACGTTTGATTCACTGCATAGAGACACCCACAGATTTGCTTGACCTATACAGAGTTTTTCCTCTCATAAGAAGTTTAGTAGCTAAGACACAAATAGAAGTTAGTTGTGCCATCTGCTTGTGATTGCTTTGTGACCACAATAAAAAAAATGCCAGCATGTATCAGAGTGACAGTGTTTTTGCCCCATGATTCATGGGTGGGAGATCCCTGGCACCACTGACTTCTATTTGTAGCCTAAGAAGAACTTAAACTAAAATCCTTATGCAAGGACAGCGGTTTCTGTATGAAAACATTGGCATGATTTTGTTTTTTAATATGAAGTTTAGCAGTGAAATTTCTGTGGTTAGAAAATGTTTAGAAAGGCTTTCTAAATAGTGGAATATTTTACTGCAAATGACATTGTGAAATTATTTACAACACACTTGGGTGTGACTCCTCCAGTGCCTAATAAAGTGCTCTGCACTCAGTGAGCACATAATAAATAGTTGTTACTGCTGCTGAGCACATGATAATGGCAGTATTTGCATAACTATTTTTTCTATGAACCCACAATCTCACTAAGTTCTATAAAGCCTGGTTAAATATAGTATGATTATTTAAAAATGTATCTCTGAAGGGTTCAGAGCACAATTTAAACCACTAATCGCTGAACTGAGGGCATGGTACTTTTTCACCTGGGGACAATGGCAGTATTTGTCCTCTGAATTATTTCCAAATTACCTCAAACCAATTTTATCTGGGTGTCTCCACTCAATTGGTTAGACCCCAGCATTGGTGAGGCCAAAATCTGAGGGTCCATCACTGTTCCCATAATCCTAATTGAAGAATACTGTCAACAGAGATGTTTGATGAACCAAACTTAAGGAATACCCACATGTGTTCAGCCAGGTTCTTGGGAGTTTAAGGGTTCTGCAGGAGTCAAACTGTTTTCACAGTTTCTTCGGAGGGTAAGCACAGCATAGAAAGTGCTTAAATAAAGATAAACAAATATAAATACAGGTGATGAGCCAGAAGAGTGGTGCTGCTCATTAATTTTGGGCAGTTTGCTTAGGGCTAAGCTGGGCTAGGCTAGTGTAAGAACTCCAGATAGACACAGGTGTTAAGATCTGCCATCAACAATCAGTAGGTAAAGAAAAGCAGAGGAGTGGCAGTCATAAGAAAGATTAGACAAGCACCTGTGGATGGATCCCCCCCACACACACACACACACCTGGGAAAAAGAGGAAGCTGCATCAGATATGGGCTTCTGTATGATCCAATGTTCACTAAAATATTTATAGTGAGTCCCTTTTGAAAACACTTAGTTAGATATTTGATATTAATACTGTGGGAGATCATGTGATATAGTAGAAAGAACATGAGCTTTGGATTGATAGACCAGAATTCAGTTGTGGCTCTTACTAGGTATATAACCATGCACAAATCACTCAGTTTCTCTGAGCTTTAGTTTCCTCATCTGTAGTATATAGAGATATCTTAACAAGGTTACTGTAAGGATTTGAAATTATATATATATATATATATATATATATATAGTCCTATGTAATAAAAGCTGAATATGCAAATTAACCATCACACCAACACACAAGATGGCTACCCCCATGTGGTCAAAGATGGCCACCCCCATGTGAACACAAGATGGCTGGCAGGGGAGGGCAGTTAGGGGTGACCCGGCCTGCAGGGGAGGACAGTTAGGGGTGACCAGGCTGGCAGAGAAGGGCAGTTGCGGGCAACCAGGACTGCAGGGGAGGGCAGTTTGGGGGAACCAGGCCAGCAGGGGAGGGCAGTTAAGGGTGACCAGGCTGGCAGGGGAGGGCAGTTAGGGGTGACCAGGCCAGCAGGGGAGTGGTTAGGGGCAATCAGGCTGGCAGGCAGAAGCACTTAGGGGCAATCAGGCAGGTAGGTAGATGAGCGGTTGGGAGCCAGCAGTCCTGGATTATGAGAGGGATTGGGCCTAAACGGGCAGTCAGACATACCTTGAGGGGTCCCAGATTGGAGAGGGTGCAAGCTGGGCTGAGGGACACCCCTCACCCCATGCACGAATTTCATGCACCAGGCCTCTAGTGATTATATAATTAAATATATAATATTTTATATATTACACATATTTTACATATATATCCACAAATACATACATACATATATATATATATATATATATATATATATATATATATAGAATATTTAACATGTATTGACATAATAAGTGGCAGTTAACCTTTTGCACTCGGATGTCGAGTGTGACGGTTATTGAATGTATCAATAATTTGAAATATAAAAAAATCCAAATAAATAAGTTTGTATGAAAAGAAACTCCAGTTTTTTATTCTACTGCTGCTCTTTGTAAAATCTGGGGTATTTAAAAAATTAAATCCCGAGTAGAATAAAGAAATCGAGAAAAAAGCAAGCGAGTGCAAAGGGTTAAGATGATTATATTCAGGACTAGAGGCCCAGTGCACAAAATTCGTGCACTTGGCGGGGGGGGGGGGGGATCCCTCAGCCCAGCCTGCACCCTTTCGCAATCCGGGACATTTCAGACATCCCTCTCACAATCCAGGACCACTGGCTCTTAACCGCTTTGCCTGCCTGCCTGATTGCCCCTAACTGCTTGCCTGCTTGCCTGATTTTGCCCCTAAACCTCAAGCTTCTTTTTTTTTTTTTTTTTTTTACTATTTATATTTCTTTTTTATTTTAAAATTCAAGCTTCTTGAGAACATGAGGCATTTAACATTATTCCATATTCCTTACGGAGAGCTAAGCATGGTAAACACAGCAAATACTTAATACTTGTGGGCTTCTGTACAAACATTTTTTAACCAGGAATGTTTTAATAGACAGTCTCCAAAAATTTGAACTGGAAAACCTAAAAGTAGAGTGCTCAGATTTAAGGCATCAGGTGGTATTAGCAGGATTTATATCCCAATTAAACTCTAACTCTGAGCTCTCAACAGTCTGGACAAACTGCCCTTCACTATCTCCAAAGTTTCTTATTCGTCACTATCCCATTTTCCTCCACTTCAAACCAAGGTAACAAATGAAACCTTTAATTCTGATCTTCCTCGCTGCAAGGGAACAGCAAACCTTAATCGAAATAATTTCCCGCCAGAAGTCACGTGCAAATACTGCAAGACTGAGGACCATAGGGCTGACTATGTACAAGCGCAATAACAGGCTCATGTTCTAGCCATAGGCACCCAGGCATCCTCCACAATCCCACAATCCTCTGGTCGCATACTTCCGGTTTTTCTAGCTACTCCTTAAGTGGTGTTTCCTTCAGTTGCATTGCAATGTCCAGGGCCTCTAGCTGGAGAGAATTTTTCTGTTCTTTGACGTTTATAGTTGTTTATTATTTGGAATCAGTGAAGTTTTGAGAGTACTGCCATTGCCATGAACATGTCGATCCCAAGCATAGTCATGAAATAATCGCCCATTCATTCCACTGCTGGTGTTGTCCTGGTTCACAATGAGAAAGGTACTGTGCTGAACCATTTTCCAATCAGATCTTCCTCTTCCTTCCCCAGAATACTCCAAACCTACTCCAGACTGACCACCCCAACCCTGCAGACCCTTAAGACTTTCCCCCTATTTCTTCAACTTTCTCCCATAAACCTCACATCCTATTGCATTGCCTAGGGGCACCCCTAAAACTCCCTGGGGGGCGGGGCCAGCCTAGGCGAGGGGCTGTGGTGTTCTGGTCTCTGGTCATTCTGGTCATTACGTTGTTCCAGTTGCTGGCTTTTTATATATATAGATTTTTCTCTATAGGCAGAACCTGAGTTTGAAAGGGAGCAAAATTCCAGTACTTTTTACCAGCCTAATTTTGCTCCCCCAATTTTGTATGATTGCAGATCTCTTTGATCCACCTATTCTTTTCTCCTTTTTATTGTTTCCTTATATCCCTTTTCTCTAATTTCCAGCCACAAAAGCTTCTCAGGTTCAGGTAGGGACATATATATTATCATAGTAGGAAAGGTCACAATTTACAATTCCTTTCTTTTACCTCCATCCATGAATAGTATGTGAATATTTTTATTCCCTTACAAAAGCTATTAAGCAACCAATTGTTTCACATCCAAGACTGGTTTTACCTGTTTAAGTTGAGCTGTTAAAAATGATTGGCTCCAAACACCTACATTGATTTTTTTTTTCTCATCTATGTTGCTTTCCATGGCTTTATTCAGGTCTTCAATAACATTTATATTTTTTATCATAAACAAGAATGTGATGATGATGGTGGTGATGATAATGATAATATGTTTATATTTGTGTAGCATTTGATCATATTTCAAAGGAATTTTATGTCCTAAAAGACTAACTACTTATGTTGGGGGAAATAGCCAACCTGGAATTGTATAACATACAGCACTTTTACAGAATCATTCTTTTCAATAACTCACGGTTACCATTGGGCATTAGGTCATCCTCACTGCCCCCTGGGAGATTAATAATAAGTAATGTTTGTTCCTTTTTATAACTAGGGAAACTGAGGCAGAAAGCCATTAAGGGCTATGTGGGCATACTGCCAAACCATCCAGTGAGTTCAGTTGAAAAATTGATCAATAATCCAGATGTTGTTTCCTATACACTGCCAAACATCTGGATTCACTGAATGCCTGACTAAATTGACCTAAAGTTTTAGTGATGGGAAGGTAGAATCAAGTTAACTTGTCCAAGTTCACATGTAAGTGAGTGGTGAATCCAGGAGTGTAATGTTATTTTTCTAAGCCCCTTGCTTGGTATTAAACTACAATAGAATAATCCAACACACATATCTATAAATACAGAGGCATTGTCATGTATGCTCATGTTTGTCCATCAAGATGGACTGTAGTTAGGCTATTTATGAGCACATCTCAAAATAACTCTTCACTTTCTTCCATGGAAATTCTCAGCTGCCTCCTTTCGGGTTATAATTGCTGTTGATAGTACTGGAAATATTATACTCACTAAGGGAATAAAGTAACATTATTTCCATATTGACAGTCCCATGGTGTAATCTTGAGGGGATAGGTTCAGGGTCAGGCCCAGAGCCCCTTTCCTGGGAAGGCCTGCAGGTGTGGAATGTCCTCCCCTCCTTCCAAGCCAGAGTTCATCTGTAGCATTCCCACGACTGGAAATGAGGATCTTTTTATTTCCTTTTCAGTTTCTAATTTGTGTGAGGATTTATTGTCTTGTTTTAGGAGAGGAATTGAAATCTTTAAAGTTCTCAATGTCAGTTCTGGAATTTGCAGGAACATATTGTGTGTTTTTTAATAAAAAAAGTTCGTTTTAGTTATGTTCTGCTCCAAGGCTACTGCATGGACACAATTACCAACAATGATCACAATACATTCTTACCCATATGATACTGTGGGCCATTTGTCCTCTAACCCTATTCTGTTGTTAACATTTTCTCTCTCTTGAAGTAAGCTATTTACTTAGTGCTAATTTAGCAGTCCCAAAACTGTTATAGACGTTATTGATCTCAAGGAAATCTAGCTGTTTATTGTTTTTCACAGTTTCATTTCAGGTTCAAATATAATTCCATAAATTGTTTTCCTGCCCATTGTAAACAGTTGAAGCCAGAGCAGTCAATACCTGCCCATTTAGTGTCAGAGTTTTTCATTCAAACTTGGATAATGGGATTCAGAAAATGGCGGCGGAATAGACAGACATTTTCCGAGCCTTGTCCCGGAGCAGAAAGAAAGAGCAGCTGAGGGTCGCGCGAGGAGTGTTTGTTGGCAAGTTAGGAGACAGCTAGACTCCAGGAGAAGGTGGGGGACTGCTGGACAGGGTTCCCCTGACTGGGCAGCCCCCACTGCTGCTGGGTCCCCTCCCAGAGCTACGGGCTCAGATGCGGAGACCGCGCCATCTTGAAGGAGAGAGTGGATCTTATTGGAAGCCTGGAAATCTACGCTGCGTCAGCCACCGAACAGCTACGAGCCCCAGAGCACCGGTCCCCAATTGGTGCAAACACGCGGATTCAAAGCAGCTCTTCACTCCACCACGGAAAGGTCATATTTCGCCTGGGATAAGGTGTGGTCTCTGGTCCCAGCGGGGAGAGAGAAACATGCGCTTTGTGGGAGCTGGAGGACCGTGGAAGTCAGTGCCTGGAAAAATCCGTGGCTGTTGGAGCTGGCGTGATCTGTGAATGTGTAAGGGGGTCCTCAGAGCTGCTAACAGAGGGTATCTATAAAGAGCAACCCATTTTGATCTGATGAAAAGGGACAGCCTAGGGGTATCAAAAGTGTGCCGGCTGCTTAGACCCAAAGGGGAAAAAGGGGACTGCGCAGATTGCACGCAGACCCATTGTTTGCACACTTGGGCTTTTTCCTCTTCAAATCCTTGCTTCGAATTACTAAGCCCAGTGTATAGGATCGCCCAGTTGGGGACACCCTGGGAGACTGCAGGGGGAAGTTGTTTATCTGGAACCTGGGGATCGGAGCGGGGAGTGACCGTCGGAGAGCCAGCTCTGAGGTAGCCCACTCCCAGAAACCAGTATTGAGTGCCACAGGGAAAGAAGGATCTAAACACAAGCTGGAGAGGCCAAATAGATCCAGAAGTCAAGAAACACTGCCACCCAGGGGCTGAATCACAAATTGACTCTAGTGTAATCAAAAATAAAGGAATACAAGAAATGAAGACACCGCCTGATTAAAAATCAGGACTGGCTTACAACACTGAGGAGCAGTGGAACGCAGGGAACTGCAGTACTGTCCGGACTGGGAAACAGGCATGCCAAACAGAACAAGAGAGGAAGTGAATGACCTTCACTACTGCACATTTTATTTTTTATTTTCATTTTTTCCATCTTTTACTTAAGAAACTAATTATTTTCTCTTTTTTCTCACTTGATTTTACCTTTTTAATTATTACATTTTTATTTTCAGTCAGTGTTATTACTACTACTATTTTACTTTTTTTTTAAAGTGTCATTTTATTTTCTCTTTATTTTACTTTGGGATTAGTGTTCTGCATTCTATTTTCATCTTTCCTTTAGCATCGTTTTACTCTATCTCAACTTTACTTTTATGCCATCACTCTCTTCCTAACCTTTCCTCTTTCAGTGTCCTGTTTCTCTTACCCCTTTCCTGCTTTAGATTTTTCCTGTTCTTTCTGTTTACCCTGTTAAAATTTCACCCTACTTATATATCCAATTTGCAATCCCCTGCTCCAAGTCCATACACACCTCTCTCTTCGCTGTATTACCTATCCAAAAAATTGTTTTTCTCTCTGTCCTTTTGTTGTTGTTTGCCTGAATGTTGATTATATCGAATTTTTATGCTTTTTTTGTGAGATTGTTTTGCTTATTCTTTTGTTTTGTTTTGTTTTTGTTTGCTTTGTTTTTGTTTGTTTTTTGCTTCTGTTTTCCCTTGCCTCGCTTGATATTAGTTGGTGTTGTAATTTGTATTAATATCCAGGTACTTGTTGCTGGCATTTGCTGGAATTAGTGGCTGTTCTATTGGAGTTTTCTACCCATATATATAGTTTGTTCCCCTCTTCTTTCTTAGTCTCTTTCTTGTCTCTCTTACTTTTTTTTACTTTAGCCAATTTCATTTAGACACTCCTCTTTTTTCTTTTTTCTTTCTTTTTCCTCTTCTTCTTTCTCTCCTATGCCCTAATTTGCCTTTCTCTGGTAGTCACCTTTATTGGAGGTTATTAATATCATGAATACATTTCTGTTCAGTGCCTTGTGTGTTGTACCTGGTTGTGTTGTATTTTGTGCCTTTAAATCAACGCAGGAGAGAGAGAACTACATAACCAGACATCCGGAGAAGAGAGACCATGAGGAGACAAAGAAACAGCCCACATATGAAAGAAAAGCAGGCATCACCAGAAAAGGAAGTAAACGAAATAGAGGCAAGCAACCTATCAGAGAAAGAATTCAGAGAAATGGTCATAAGGTGTCTGAAAAGAATGGAAGACAAATTTGACAATATGAGTAAGAACCAAGAGGAAATGAAGAAGAACCAGGAACAAATGAAAAATGACATCGCTGCTGTAAAGAACTCAATGGAAAGCATCAAGAGTAGACTAGAAGAAGCAGAGGACCCCATCATGGAGCTAGAAGATAAGATGGGAAAAAATACCCAAGTAGAGCAGCTTCTAGAAAAAATATTAAAAAGCAGGAGGAGAGCCTAAGGGAACTTTGAGACAACACGAAAAAAAAAAAACATCTGCATAATAGGGGTGCAAGAAGGAAAGGAAACTGAGCAAGGAATAGAAAACCTGTTTAAAGAAATAATGACAGAAAATTTCCCTGATATAGGGAAGAAAAACCCACACAAATCCAAGAAGCTCACAGAGTCCCAAGCAAAATGAACCCAAAAAGACCGACGCCAAGGCACATTATAATTAAATTGGCAAACACCAACGACAAAGAAAGAATCTTAAAAGTGGCCAGAGAGAGACAGAAAGTTACATACAAAGGAACTCCCATCAGACTAGCAACTGATTTCTCAACAGAAACTCATCAGGCCAGAAGGAAATGGAATAAAATACACAAAGTCATGAAAATGAAGAGTCTGAATCCAAGAATACTGTACCCAGCAATGCTATCAATCAAAATTGAAGGTGAAATCAGGAGCTTCACAGACAAAATAGGACTAAGGGAGTTTATTACCATCAAACCAGCAATGCAAGAAATGCTAAAGGGTCTGCTGTAAAAAACAGAAATAGGAAGTGAAGAAGGAACACAGGGGTAAAGAATAAAAATGGCGACAAATAAGTACCTATCAATAATAACTTTAAATGTAAATGGATTAAATGCCACAATCAAAAGACATAGGGTAACGGATTGGATAAGGAAACAAGACCCATATATTTGCTGTCTACAAGAAACCCACCTCAGAAAAAAAGATGCACACAGAATGAGGATGAAGGGATAGAAAAAGGTTTTCCAGGCAAATGGAAATGAAAAAAAAAAAAGCTGTGGTAGCAATACTTATATCTGACTAATTAGATATCAAACTGAAGGACATAATGAGAGATAAGGAAGGCCACTTCATAATACTAAAGGGAGCAATCCAACAAGAAGAAATAACTGCAAACATATACGCACCCAATACAGGAGCACACAAATACATAAAAAAACCTCCTGGAGGATATCAAGGGAGAGATTGACAGCAATACAATCAGAGTAGGAGACTTTAATACCCCACTATCACCATTGGACAAATCCTCTAATCAAAAAATCAGCAAAGAAACAGCATTCCTAAATGACTCACTAGACCAGATGGAATTAATTGACATCTTCAGAACATTTCACTGCAAAGCCACGGAATATACATTCTTCTCAAGTGCACATGGGTCATTTTCAAAGATGGACCATATGTTGGGAAATAGGCAAAGTCTCTTCAAATTCAAGAAGATAGAAATCATATCAAGCATCTTCTCAGATCACAGTGGCATAAAACAGGAAATTAACTACAATAAAAACAATCCAAAGAAATCAAGCACATGGAGCCTAAATAACATGCTATTAAACAACAACTGGGTTACCAGAGAGATCAAGGAAGAAATAAAAAACATCATGGCAACAAATGACAATGAAAACACAGCAATGCAAAATCTATGGGACACAGTGAAAGCAGTATTGAGAGGGAAGTTCATAGCTCTACAAGCCTACTGGAAAAAATAAGAAACAATGGTAATAAATTACCTAACCCTACAACTCAAAGAGTTAGAAAGAGAGCAACAAGAAAAGAGCCCAGTGGAAGCAGAAGGAAGGAAATAATAAAGATTAGAGTGGAGATAAACAACATAGAGACCAAAGAAACAATAAAAAAGATCAACAAAACCAAGAGCTGTTTCTTTGAAAGGATAAACAAGATTGATGAACCTCTAGCTAGGCTCACCAAGAAGCAATGAGAGAGGACCCAAATAAACAAAATCAGAAATGAAAGAGGAGAAATAACAACAGACCCTGCCGAAATACAAATGATTGTTAAAAAATACTACGAACAACTCTATTCCAGCAAACTGGACAACCTGGAGGAAATGGACATATTCCTAGAAAAATATAACCTTCCAAAACTCAATCAGGAAGAATCTAAACATCTCAATAGGCCAATAACTATGGAAGAAATTGAAGCAGTCATCAAAAAGCTTCCAGCAAACAAAAGCCTGGGGCCAGAGGGCTTCACAGGGGAGTTTTACCAAACATTCAAAGAAGAACTAAAACCTATCCTCCGACTATTCCAAAAAATTCAAGAGGAAGGAACACTTCCAGGCTCCTTCTATGAAGCCAGCATCACCATAATACCAAAACCAGATAAAGACAACCCAATGAAAGAGAATTACAGGCCAATATTCCTCATGAACATAGATGCCAAAATCCTCAACAAAATTCTAGCAAATCAGATCCAGCAGTACATCAAAAAGATCATACACCATGACCAAGTAGGATTTATCCCAGGAATGCAAGGATGGTACAATATCCGCAAATCAATAAATGTGATACATCACATAAACAAATTGAGAGATAAAAATCACATACTCATATCAATTGATGCAGAAAAAGCATTTGACAAAATCCAACACCCTTTCTTGATAAAAACTCTCAACCAGGTGGGAATAGAAGGACCATACCTCAACATAATAAAAGCTATATATGATAAACCCACAGGTAACATCATACTCAATGGGAAAAAACTAAAACCCTTTTCCCTAAGAACAGGAACAAGACAGGGATTCCCACTCTCATCATTCCTGTTTGACTTCGTATTGGAAGTATTGACCATTGCTATAAGACAAGAAGAAGAAGTAAAAGGCATCCACATTGGAAAAGAAGAAGTAAAGCTGTCCTTATTTTCAGATGACATGATATTGTACATAAAAAACCTCAAAGACTCCATCAAAAAACTAATAGACTTAATAAATGAATTCGGCAATGTAGCAGGATACAAAATTAATGCCAAGAAATCTATGGCATTTCTATACACCAAAAGTGAACTTACAGAAAGAGAGACTAAAAAAGCAATCCCATTTACTATCACACCAAAAAAATTAAGATACCTAGAAATAAATTTAACTAAGGAGGTAAAAGACCTATACGCAAAAACTACAGAACACTGAAAAAAGAGATAGAGGAAGACATAAACAGATGGAAGAACATACCATGTTCATGGATTGGTAGAATCAACATCATTAAAATGTCCATACTACCCAAAGCAATCTATAGATTCAATGCACTCCCCATTAAAATACCAATGGCATATTTCACAGACTTAGAAAGAACACTCCAAAAATTCATCTGGAATAAGAAAAGACCCCGAATAGCCACAGCAATCCTGAGAAAGAAGAATAAAGGAGGAGGGATCTCAATACCAAGCTGTATTACAAGTCCACTGTTCTCAAAACTTCCTGGTACTGGCACAAGAACAGACATATAGACCAATGGAATAGAATAGAAAATCCAGATATCAACCCAAACCACTATGCTCAATTAATATTTGACAAAGGAGGCATGAACATACAATGGAGCCAAGACAGTTTCTTCAATAAATGGTGTTGGGAAAATTGGACAGATACATGCAAAAAAATAAAACTAGATCACCAACTTACACCATACACAAAAATAAACTCAAAATGGATACAGGACTTAAACATAAGACGGGAAACCATAAAAATACTAGAGGAATCCACAGGCAGCAAAATCTCAGACTTATGCCGAAAGAACTTCTTCACTGATACCGCTCCTAGGGCAATGGAAGCTAAAGAGAAAATAAACAAATGGGACTACATCAAAATAAAAAGCTTTTTCACAGCAAAAGAAACCATCAACAAAACAAGAAAGCCCACTGTATGGGAGAACATATTTGCAAATGTTATCATTGATAATGCTTTAATCTCCAACATCTGCAGGCAGCTTATACAACTTAATAAGAGGAAGATAAATGGGCAACCGGACCTAAATAGAATCTTTTCGAAAGAAGACAGAAGGAAGGCCAAGAGACACATGAAAACATGCTCAAAGTCACTAATTTTCTGAGAGATGCAAATCAAAACGACAATGTAGTACCATCTCACACCTGTCAGAATGGCAATCATCAACAAATCAACAAACGACAAGTGTTGGCAAGGATGCAGAGAAAAAGGTACCCTCGTGCACTGCTGGTGGGAATGCAGACTGGTGCAGCCACTGTGGAGAACAGTATGGAGTTTCCTCAAAAAAACTGAAATTGGAACTCCCTTTTGACCAAGTAATCCCACTCCTAGGAATATATCCTAAGAAACTAGAAACACCAATCAGAAAGGATATATGCACCCCTATGTTCATAGCAGCATAATTTACAGTAGCTAAGATTTGGAAACAGCCTAAATGCCCATCAGCAGATGAGTGGATTAGAAAACTGTGGTACATCTACACAATGGAATACTATGCTGGCATAAAAAAGAAGGAATTATTACCATTTGTAGCAACCTGGATGGAATTGGAGAACATTATGCTAAGTGAATTAAGCCAGTCAATGAAAGAAAAATACCACATGATCTCACTCATTTGTAGATAATATAGAACATCATAATCTGATGAACAAAAAGACACAGAGGCAGTAAAGCATCAAAAAGACTGTCAAATTACAGCGGGAAGGTTAGGGAGAGGTGGGGGAGATAAGAGATCAACGGAAAGCCTTGAATGCATGCATATAAGAATAACCAACAGATGCAAAACTTTGGGGGGTGAGGGCATGTATCGGAGTGGTGTGGGGGGGGAGGGCAATGGTAAGATATATACACATATAATACCTTAATAAAAGAAAAAAAAAAGAAAAGTTGGATAATGTCTTATCTGTTTGGAATGGTTGACATGTCCTGCTGAATGGTGGAGGAGTAGACTAGGTGGCATCTTAAGATCCCTTCCAGTTGTGTGATTTTGTGATTTGTGGCTCAAGGTCTGGCTTTAACCCAGCATCATCTTGTGAACAAGTCTTGTGACTCTATTCTCTGCTCTGCCACTCTTTTGAAAACACTGTATTCCCAGATCACTCTTTTCTACTTTGTAACTTCTCACCTTTTCATATATTGTTCCCTTCCCACCAGTCTTCCAGCCTGGGAATATGGAACTTACATTTGCCCTTCCCCTCACCCAATTCTTCTGTTTTTCCGCCTTGTTCTCATTAGGCTATGAAAATATTAAACTATAAAAACACTTTTGCATTTATCACCCCTAAATTTCCCTACACCAGAGTTAGATCTAGTTAGTCATGTGACTCCATATGAATGATAATAATTCTGCCATACATTTGCAGAGCACACTTCAGTTTATAAAGCTCTTTCATGTATCTTAGAAAAACTTACCTTCTCAATGGCTCAGAGAAACAGGTACTATTACCTATATTTGCCCAGTGAAAAACTGTGGGCACTAGAAGGCTAAGTGACCTACATGTAGTAAGTGGTAGAACTAGACCTACAATCGAGGGCTACTGATTTCAGTGTGTTGTCCTCTTTCCTTCTACTTCTAAAAAGACATGGCACACCTTGTTATGGTAAACAAGATCCATATATAAAAGATATGCAGAAACGCACATTACAGAAACTCATTAATTTGTCTAAAGATTTCCAAGTCCCTAATATGGCAATTTCTGTGGTCTAAAGTTCTAAAATCAGAAGCAAAGAAAGAACAAGCATGTTGTTTATCAAATCTCAATTGAAGGTCCTTAGAATACTACCACACTGTATAGTATGGAAACTGAGGTATTTTGTAACATAAGTTTGAGTTATAGATAGCATACAATCTTTCTATTAGCTATCTCTAATTCATAGAATGATGTTAAATGGTGAAAGAAAATTTTAAAATGTAGAAGTGAAATGTCTTCACTCCATTCCCCTTCGTGAACACCTGAAAAGTATTTTTAAGATTCTTGACAGGCTACTTTAGTATCATGAAATAGAAAGCTAAATTTTTAATAACTAGTAAGGTTGTTAAATGCTAGAGAAGTACCTAAGACATTCCTTAGCATGTGATTAAAAAGAAAAACTTTAAACAAACCTCAGGCATGATAGAATATAAGTCTGAATAACTTATTTCATAGTCTTCTTACAATAAAACCAGTGAGATTCATAAAACACTTCTCTAGTCCAATGGTTGTTAGGAAAGCCAACACTGATGTAAAATTTCTAAATGAAAGAAGAAATCATTTGAGAGTCAAATTTAAATAAAAGGACTTTCCAAATGGAATTATATCTCACTGTCTTGTCACACTTCTTCATATATGAATAGCATGGCAGAACTCAAATTATTTCCATTTCCATATGGAGCCAGAATGTGTGTGTGTGTGTGTGTGTGTGTGTGTGTGTGAGAGAGAGAGAGAGAGAGAGAGAGAGAGAGAGAGAGAGAGAGAGAGAGAGAGAGAGAGAGAGAGAGAGAGAGAGAGAGAGAGAGAATCTACAATGACATGTTAACAAGAGCCAATGAATGACGTTTGAGTTTCAAAAGGACAATGTGTGTTGGTCTTTAAATACCAGACTTAGATTCTGTGGAGCTAAACATTATTTCATGAAGTAAAAGGGAATTAGCTGATGCATTACAAAACACATTTATCATAAAAAAATCTTCTGTCATTTTGCTTAATAGCCTGAAAAATAATTACAATGTCTGGTGGTTTGGGGGAGCATATGTTTTTAATATCTTAATTACTATGTACAGTTTAACAACACTACATCAAGAAGTATTCCCAAGTATTTCATATTAAATTTTTTTGAAATGAACTCTTTTCTATATTTGGAATATACAAGATTAAAGATATTTAAATTGGGTCATGTATCTTACTGCTTGCATATTTATGATTTTTAAAAAATAATAGATGAGTCAGGAGTGCTGAGCCAAAATGTAGTTGATAACAGTGTTGTGGTAATATTGATTTAACAATGAAAATAAATACATTGTCTTTTTTTATTGCAGTATTGTACTTTCATGAATTTTTGTTGTTTTTTTAGTTAGAAGTATGGGAAGTGTTAGCTATGGAAATACAAATTCTACATGTGAAAAGGCAATTCTATTAAACTGTAAAGGCTACCAGATTTACAGTTAGAAATATATTTCCAAAATATCTCTGAAATCCACAGGGTCTCATATTTTATTTACATTTAGTTACTGGTAAAATGTAACACTACATTTTGAAATAAATGGTTATAAATGGTTGCTCTTTACCTCCATAAACCTTTACTATAAACACTATATTGTTATAACTATTTTAAAATACTATTTGAGGAATTCAGAAATAACTTTTCATCTATATATATTTATGAATATGTATCTTGCCTCTGGACTGTCAGCTCCTTAAGTCTAGGATCATGCATATAATTTTCTCTTTCTTATAGTACCTAAGATATATAGAGTAGGTGCTCAATATATACAACATTTTATTGATCAATTCATTTGAAGAACTCAACCTTGTTCACTCAATTTATTTCTGAATTTAGATTCAATTTAAGGCATGTTTCACATTCAATATTAACCCATTTCTGTACTAATGAGCAGGGTTACATAAGTACAGAATTATAGTTAGAAGGATCCTTTAGGTGGTAGAAGGTCCAACCCTCTAATTTTACAGATGAGGAGATTATAGCCAAGAGAGTGAAATGACTTGCCCAAAGTCAAATTGCCAGTGTATAACAAAGCTGGGACTGGGAAATGAACATATCAATATTCTTTAGTGCCATTATTGTGCTTCCACATTTTCTTATACAGTACTCCCAACCATAGCAGAAACCCATCCTTAAGCAGTTCATATTAGGAACAAAAAACAATACAGCATGAGCCAAGATCTTGTTAATTATTTATCTCTTGTTATGGACATTAACTAGTGTTTGGTTATAACAAGTACACCTCAGTGCCTGTAGCCTCATTAAACCCATTGAACAGTTGTTGCACACGGGTCAGGGGGTGGTGGGGGGTGGGCTGTCTCTGCTGGGATCACTGAACCAAAAGCAGGCAGTGTCAGCAGGACCTGTTGCTCATGGACTTATATTCACTCATATTCGGACTTAGGCTCCTATCCACACTTAGGAACAGTCATCCTTTCATTCTCATGTTCCGGATTTCAACTCCTCCACCTTCCTGGGAAACCTGTAATAATTTATCTAGTGCCTTCTCTCTCCTTCCAGTATGGCAAAATTAGCATAATATTAGTCAGTGGGCTTATGTACCCATTAGCTCAGTTGTTTAGGCAGCATATTCAGAATATGTTCCATAGGGAGTAGTGATGTGGGAGAGGTGCTATGGGGTTGTTCTGAGTCCCCCATTCCTATTTTATCCAAAGCAGCTATATTTTAAAAATCTGCTTTACATATCAGTCTTCTGAGTAAGATTACACTTAAACAAAGGGTTCCAACTGCTAAAAGAATAAAAATCTCAGGGTGCCCTTAAGGCTAACATTTAAGATTTAATCTCATATGAGTCATTTTTTCATTTGAGCATTCATTCAATGAGTATACTAAATATCTACAAAAACAAGGCAATCACAGGATGCCTTCCAATTCCCATCAGCCACCTCCTAAAATGAACTATTGCTTAAAATAGTGACCAAATGGAAGAGTGTGAATGGCTTGGTCGAGTCCCATTGAATGTGATGTTCCAACGTGATTTTTTAGGGCCTATGTTCCTGTACTAATGAGCCCAAAGTGTCTTATTTGACATTGCAGACCAACACCTAAATTTTCCTTGCCAAAGTCATTAGGATTCTGACAAAGTCCAATGGAAATAAGTACTGAGCAATTTGTTTTAAATTAGCTTGTCTCTACAGAACAAATAATTTTGTCCCTGGATGGCAGTCCTGTGTAAATAAGCTCAATTAAATGTTTGGCCTCTGTCTTGTATGCCCATGGTTATTTGAGACTTAACCTTCAACTGCAAACTTATTTGACACATGATCAGGGATGTTTCCATATTCTGTATAGGTTCAATATTAGTACTTAGTAAAGGTAAAATATTAACAATGGGATCAATTCTGTATCCTTAACTATATGGCTGCCTTAGCAACCACAGTGATTTTGTATAGCAACAGTTAAGTAGAATATTTCCTGCAGAGTTCTAATTAATGTTCAAAGTGGAAATTACATTATTATTGGATTTTATTGGATAATTTTTTAGTAGGGTTAAAGTATGATCTTATTTGTTTAATTATGTTGATTTAGATATTTTCTTCATAGTCCATATTTTGCTAAGTCATCACTTTTCATAGTAATATCTATTCTATATTATGGGCATGCAATTAATAAGAGCAAAGAAGCCCTAACTGGTTTGGCTTAGTGGATGGAGCATCGGCCTGGGGAGTGAGGGGTCCCAGGTTCGATTCCGGTCGGGGGCATGTACCTTGGTTCCAGGCACATCCCCTGTGGTGGGGAGGGGGGGTGTAGGAGGCAGCTGGTCGATGTTTCTCTCTCATTGATGTTTCTAACTCTCTATCCCTTTTCCCTTCCTCACTGTAAAAAAAAAAAAAGAGCAAAGAACCTAAGAAAATTACTATTACAGTATATCATAAATAATGAGGCCCAAGTTCGGATCAGTTACTTCCCAGTTCACTGAAGAATCTTCTTATTATCATGATATCACTGTTAGAAAATTTTGAGTCATCACAACAAATGAAAGAACCAAAGACTATAGACAGGCACCTTCTACCTTCACCTTTAATAAGGGGAGAAACTAGATTGTGGAAACTACAAGTCAGGGATCATGCTGCACATCTTAGCAAAATTCTGGACTAGATTCTTGGAGAGCACGAGCTTTCAGAAGTCACCACGATAATTACTAGAAGTCACTATGGGCTCACTCAGAACAAATCAGGAACCAGGTCTCACTTCCATGCACACCTGATCTTACTAAATCAGAAGAATGGCACAGACATGGTATGTCTAGGTTGCAACAAGGCATTTAACAAATGTTCCTAAGATCGTTTTTCAACAAGTGGCAAGAAATGTTGACTAAATAATCATACGGTTTGATAAAGTGTAGCTAATTAGACATCATACCTGAAGAGTGTTTTCTTAACATATCAATGTCAGTCTGGAAAGAGGCTTTTGGTTGTTTGCTTTGTACTTGACCCTTACTACCTGAAGTTTTTACCAGTGACCTAACTGAGGACAGAGAAAACATGCATCTAATATTTAGAGATGGCACGAAGCTAGGTGGGATTAAGCTAATCTATAATAATAAAAGTGTAATATGCTAATTAGACCAGATGTCCTTCCAGACGAATCCGGGGCTGCGAGGGAAGCCAGGGTCCTTGGTGCCTGCCGCAGCCAGGGGAAGGAAGGCCTACTATTTTTTTTTTTAAGTTTGTGAGTTTCTACATTAATGAAATTAAGAATCCTGGAAATCTTGGTAAAACATTCAAGGAAGGCCTACTCTTGTCGAATTTTGTGCATTGGGCCTCTAGTATATAGATAACAAAATCAGTAGCTAAAAATATCTAAGTAGACTGAAATAGCAGAGAAAGCTAACAAAGTGAAATGGTATAGGGATAGCCCTGGTCGGTGTGGCCCAGTTGGTTGAGTGTTGTCCCATGCACCAAAAGGTCACTGGTTCAATTCCTGGTCAGGGTACATACCTGGGTTTTGGGCTCAATCCCCAGTTGGGGACATGCAGGAGGCAGCCAATCGATGTTTCACATTTATGTTTCTCTCTCTCTCTCTCTCCCTACCCCTCCCTCTCTCTCTCAAATCAATAAAAACATATTTTTAAAAAATGTTACAGGGATAAATGTAAAGTATTACATGTAGATTCACAAACACTGTTTTATAAATACAGTGAAGGAACCCAACTTAGCAGGCACATTTGTTTTAGTTATGATGGAAACGGCAATGAGAAGCAATAAAACCTTCACTGACCCACCAGACTCTATCTCTCAAATGTAGATATAACTTAGCAGCTCTTTTGATGTTGTGGCCATTATTGTGGTGTAGGGGGAAGAGGTAGGTAAATATGTACATGTGTGTTGGGGTGGGCCAGGCATGGGAGTGAGTGGCTAGAGAAATATTATGTATCCTGTTTAAATGTTCAAAAATCTATTTGGGATTGTAATGTTCACTGTTCCACAGCAGTCTTTCTTAAACCAATATTACCTGATTTTGTTGTGAAGTCTTTTTGGTGTGTGATTTACTAGTTAGAGCCATACTGAGAAATCTGAGTGCCACAGCACTATAAAATCTAGTTTGGGGGAAAGTACAAAGACTCTAGAATCAAATGTAGATCTGGGTTTAAGTCCAAAATATGTCACTTTGTAGTGCCTGGCTTCAGAACAGATTATTTAACCTCCCTGTACTCAAGTTTCATAATCTTTGAAATGGGTATAGTATAATCTATCTTGAAGGATTAGTACAAGTGTTAGAGATAATGCATGTAGAAGACACTCAACTTTTAAGGGTATATTAAAATCTTATTTGTATTTTTCTTTTTATTAAATTTACTAGAGGCCCAATGCATGAAATTCATGCAAGGGGCTCGCCCCTTGTAGCCTCGGCTTCATTAGGAAGGTTGTCCAGATGGTCGTTCTGCTGTTTGGTCTAATTAGCATATTAGCACTTTATTATATAGGATTGGGGTGACAGTGGTTAACAAAATTATACAGGTTTCAGGTGCACAATTCCACAACATATCATCTTTATACTGTATAGTGTGTTCACCACCCCAAATCAATTCTCTGTCTATCACCATTTATCCCCCCTATCTCCTCCTCCACTTCCCCCTGACCCCTCTCCCCTTGGCAATCACCACACTGTTGTCCTTGTCCATGAGTTTTTTCCTTTTTTTGCTAAATTCCTCCATTTATACCTACTCTTTTGCTTCATGTTATGATAGTAGGAAGAGTTAACATAAGGGAAGTTGGGAGTGACCTTTTAAGTGACTTGATTCTCCATCCCTCAGTTTACCAATTTCTGGAATGGAGAAATTATAACTTTTCTAGTTTTGGTTGTTGTTTAAATGATTTAAAAATTCTAAATATAATAATCTAAATGCTAAAGATTCTTGGAAAAATATATTTAGCCAAGCTTCAACAGATTTTTGAACTATTTAAAGTTTAGTTTGGCTCAAAGTAACTGAATGGAAAATGAAGATGATAAATTATCTTACCTAATAAAAGAGAAACATGCAAATTAACCATCACTCCGCTACGCCCACAGCCAATCAGAGTGAGTATGCAAATTAACCAAACAAAGATGGAGGTTAATTTGCATATGTAGGCACAGAGTGGAGTGAAGCCTGCTATGAGGGGAAAGGGGGTGGCAGAGGGAGCTACTGGAGTGGTGCTCCAGACAGAAGCGAGGACTTGCCAGCTCCCAGGTGGCTGGGGAGCGGGGATTTGTTGGCTCCCAAGCAGGCTGGGAGCAGGGACTTGCCGGCTCCCGGGCGGCTGGGAGTGAGGCCAGGGGAAGGAAGGCCTATTCTTGCACAAATATCGTGCAACCGAAAATTCATGCACTGGAGGGGGGCATTCCCTCAGCCTGGCCAGCCCCCTCTCACAGTCCGGGAGCCCTCAGTGGTGGGAGGGGACCTGGCGATCAGGAAAAGGAGATGCCCCATCACACCTCTGCTGCTGCCACTGCCGGCAGCGCAAGCCTTGGCCGGCCCTGGTTACCGGAGCCTCAGGTGGCTCTAAGAAGCTGGGCAGCCGCCATCCAAGGCTTGCCTGCGCCTCAGGCCAGCCCTGGGCGGCTGGGGAGCTGAGGGGACTGGGGGACTCCGAAGGAAGGCGCATGGAGTGGCCTGAGGGGACTGGGCACCACCATCTTGTGGCTGTGGGCACCACCATCTTTGAGGGTGGGGCAATCAATTAGCATATTCCCTCCTTATTGGCTGTGGGCACCGTCATTTTTGCAATGGAGTGAGGGCCAATTAGCATATTCCCTCTTTATTAGATAGGATGATTGTATATGATTGTGGGTTTAAATGAAGTTCTTCAGATTTTCCCAAGTTTGAACTCTGCCCTAAAGTGGAGGATCTATAAATAAGCAGGCTGCCCTTAGAGTACAGCTTATAGATCTTACCACATGATTCAGAGCCCCATTTTAATCTTCAACCCCACCAGGACCTTTCATGGAAGGATAGTATCAAGTGAAGAGACTTCAGAGCTATAAAGTTCAGGACAAGTTAATCTGCATTCCGTTTGCATTTTGCTCTCTGGTTGAAGATGGTGAGAGGTTCCTAAATTTAAAACCCGGCTGACATGATATCCTTATTGGCAGATGTCTCAAAGGAGGTATTTAGAATGATTTTGTGTGGTGTATAATATGTTCATGAATGTGTATGTGTGTGTTGCACATGCTGGCAGAGCAGAAAGAATTCATAGGGCTTGGGACTACGAGCTTTCCTGAGACATCATCACTCTCAGCTGTTAGGGGTGATGTCACAGATGCCAGGAACACTGCCTAGGCCCAAATTCCCAAAGCTCTATTTTGCATTGCAGAGCCTAAGGCACAGAAGACCCATTCCGTTGGCTCTACTATCAAAGAACTATGGAATTTGTTATCCAAAGTCTGGGATCAGAGACTACTGGTCCAGAAAAAAAGAAAAAGAAAAGCTAAAGTTGACCCCTGCTGCCTGAGCCTTTGTTCCTTCCTGATAATATACCATGGAAAATGGGGAAGGAATCCAGACTCATTAATGAGCTAATACAAAAGATTAAGCCAAGCTAGGGGCAGTTTGCTATAGCTGCATATGGATTTTTGAAGGCATTTGAGAGCTGGAAATATCTCTAGATCAGAACCTAGTGGCACTGTTACCTTTGTTCACCAGGCCCAAGTATATGATAAGGGTACCCCTGTGGGGAACAGTTTTCTTATTGCTGATTTCTTTTTTAGTAAATGCTATTCCCTGAGCTATTGTATGTCAAATTGATTGATCAGTAATTGCAATCTGTACAAATTATCATAAGATGCTGAAATGGAGCTCAACTCTGAGCTTCTATGTGTTGAATTGCTTTTGTTCTTGTCTGTTGTTCTTGGAAGTCACTTAAACTATGACTACTTGCATGAATCTCAAAATGAAACTCAGTAGGCAAAAAAATAAATTAAAATTTAAAATATATGTATATATCCTCACCATTTATTTTGAAGTCATTTATTAAATGCCCATGGGATGTGTAGTGCCAAGTATAGTGGACTATGTTGATAAATACATGGAAAAACCCCTTATGCATAATTATAATCACATAACATATATTATTACCATTTGAATTCATTTGTTCAATATTTAGCAGCTCTGTGTGACAAGCACTGGGAGTAGGGGCTTTGGACAAGGATACAGAGATAACTTAAACACAATTTTTGCTTTTAAGGAGGGTGATGAAAACATACCTACATAACTGTAACCCAAGGCATAGTTTCAGTACCTTAAGAGAAATATAAACCAAGTACTATGCTAGCCCAGAGAAGGGAGGGATTAATTCCGTCCAAGGGAATTAAGCAAGACTTCAAAAATAGGTAGCCTTTAAGCCAGGCTTTGAAAGATGAGGAGAATTTTGACAGATAGAGATTGGAAGGAAGGATCTTCCTGGCAGAGGAATTTGGAATGAACAGTGGCACAAATACATGAAAGTACATCAATAGCCTTATGTGGCTGGAGAGCTCACAGCCCAGGGCAGAGTGGAACAGGACATGGGCAGTGAAGGATGAGACTGAAAAGGTGGTATAAAATATGGGAGGGCAACGAATAATAAAATAAAGAACTTGAACTTGACTCTGTTAGTAGTGGAGAGCTACTGAAGGAACTGGAGAAAAAGCATGGCATAGTCAGATAAATGTTTTATGATGGTAACTCTGCCAGGAGCATGAAAGGTGGTTTGGAGGTCAGAAATTGGAGGCAAGGAGTCCAGTTAAACTTGACAGGGTTTATGAAACAAAGAAGTAAAGCTTACTATTAACATTCATTAACCTTCTTTTCCATAAAAGGTTATGGACCTGTTGAGAGGAAGAGGACTTTTGTGTCCTAAAGTCAGGCTAATTATCTTTGGCTGTTATCCAGGACATGGGAGGGGGTGTAGCATGCAGTGGTTTGGGTCTCAGGAGAGGAGGCATGGAGTGACCTTCTCACAGCAAACTAGTACCTTATCCAGGTCCCACAGTAGAAAATTAAAAGAAAATTCTAGTACCTCTAGAGATTGTCCCTCATTGAACCTGAAGTAGAAGTCCTCAAAATGAAGTATTTAGATTCCCTGATGAATGTACTATTACTTTTTAATCAATTTGTTACACACTTTTATGAGTCAGGATTCCAATTAAAAGTGGCTCTTTGGTTGTTGAATGTTAAGTGCCATCTGTTCACTGAAGTCTCAAAAACTACCAAAACTGTGAGAAAGATTAAGAGAGATTATAGTGTTTTTCTTCTGCTGCCACTGTGGGTTCTTAGATGTGCTGGAAAGACTACTGTGTTTCATGACAGTCTCACAAAGAGGAGTGTGGGAAGCAGTGACTGTTCGCCTTCTTCAACCTTCTTAAAACACATTTTCCCATTTGTTATCAACTCCTGTGTTTTTCTAATTATAGCAGGTACTTATAGTTTGTGCTGTTTCCCTAGAATGGTCTCCAAGAATTTTATATATAGGAGCCTGCTTGTTAATTTTACTCAAGCATGTGCTGACATGAGCTGACCTGGCCTTTCACCAAGACTGGCTAGCTGGCACTCAACAACGTGTTTTCTCTCCATCTTAGCACTCCTGTACTCTTGCTGGTCAGTGCAGATTCTAAGAAGGCAGATAAAGTGCATTGTTTAGACAGCATTGAATCTTGTTTACAGCATTTCCACAAGAATAGGGTCTTGTCCACCCCAGTTACCGCTGTATCTTCTGCTTTAAGTACAGTGCCTGGCACATAGTAGATGACCAATAACTACTTATTGCATGAATAAGTGAAGGATTCTGTTCCATATATGACTTAGCTATTTTCCTCCAATTTAGAGAGAATATCTATAATGTCATCCTATGCCTGTCCCACCATTGTATTTTGGAAGCAGATAACTTGTTTTCTAGTTTCACGGGTACAGAGATGGAGGAAAATTTTGACCAGAATGGACCATAGCCAGCATCTCACCAGTAACTGACTTATATTATGATTTTTGGAACTTTTGAACTAATGATATTTAGTTGAGATTTTAGACTTAAGAGTTGATGCTGTAATTGGTTGAGACTTCTTAAGGATGTTGGGATAAGATGAATGTATTTTGCACATGGGGCAGACGTGAATTTATGGAGAAAATGTATATGCAAATACAGAGGGAAAGCAAGAAGTAGAAGGATTCTTTTCACCATTAAAAAATTATAGAAAAAAAATTACAAAATGTTACACTGGGGTTTTGCCTTTAAAGTATGTATAAAATATTCTGTCTGCCAAAAGTCATCAAGAATAGTCCTTCCTTTACTTTTTAAATTTTATTTTATTTGTTATTTTTCCAACTTAATTGCAATGTAATTATATATAAGATTGTGGAAGTTTAAGGTGTACAACATATTAATTTGACATACTTGTGTATTATGAAATGAATCCCACCCTAGCATTAGCTGATACTCCATCATGTCATATAATTACCATTTCTTTCTTGTGATGAGAACATTTAAGATTTACTCTCTTCCTCCACTGTCTTGAGAAACATGGTGGGATTGTACCATACTTCCCTGTGAGTCCTCATTCCATTCATTCAAAAGATCTTCAACTTGATAAGATCTGGTAAATCCATGAACTCTCTTCTTGTTCTGCCTCTCTTTTCTGACCTTCACTTGGTAGCTATGCCATGGCTCTCATCCAGTGGAATTACTTTTGACATAGACCCCAATTAATGGCCTACTCCTTCCTATTATGCCTATTCTGTCACTGTAAGATACAGTATTGGGTGACATTGCAAAACCTACTTTATCTGTCAAAGTAAATAGGAACTTTCATTTTCTTGGCAGTTTCCTTTCAATTCAAAGATCAGCTTGTTGAGGCTTGAAGAGTTGAGATGAAATAGTAATTCCTGGACCACTTTATTTCTAGACTCCAGTTTCGCTGGGTCCTAAAGCCCTATACAACTAATGCCTCAGGTATAGGTAGCTAGGCATTGAGAAACGTTCTTATTTAAGAGTTATAAGTGTGAATGAAGTAAACAAAATTATTAGCACACCTACCCTATTTACACAAATTTCTCATGCTTTCCCCCAGGAAATTGTTTCTATGACTAAGGACAGATGGTTCTGTGATCTTATCTACTTTCAGCATATTTCTTGAACCTACTGTGTGCTACTCCGTTTTGTTATTACTGTTCCTCTGGCATTGCTAGTCTGGGACTCTCATCCTGTAGCCAGTCAATCATCAAGTGCCTTCAGGTCATTATTTGTAGCATTCTTTGAAATATTTTCTATCCCTATGCCATCACCCTAGTCCAGGCCTGCCTTACTTCACCATCAATCCCCTGTTGAGCACAGGGATTAGAAAAACCAATGAGATACTCACTGCCCTTGGCATATAAAGAACCACAATCCTTTTTTATGTCTTTGTTTTCTTCTAGCACTATAGTTTCCAACATGACTTATATTTATATTTTTCTTTTCTTTTCTTTGGGCAGTAAAAATAGTATTTTATTCCACCCCCTCCTGCCCACCCTCTCCCCATAACCCCCAGTACACTTCCCCTCTCCTTCCCACAGCAACGTTACAATCAGAAAAAAAGTGAGTTTCAGGGGGCAGGATTTGGGGGGGGTTATGGGTAAAAACAGTCAAATTACAATAGGAATTTTTAAAAATAGGTTATCCACTTAGTCATCTTCTTCTTCTTCAGGTTCTCGTTTTCGCTTCTGACCCTTTTCTTCTTCACCAGACTCTTCTTCATCTTCCTCATCGGCTACTTCCCAGTCGTTATAATCTTCTTCATCCACCACTTCCTCTCCACTCACATCCTCCTCTTCACCTTCTTCCTCCTCTTCTTCCTCCTCTTCATCTTCCGCTAGATGAGCATCCTCATTATACTCCTGCTCCTCCTCCTCCTCCTCCTCCTCCTCCTCCTCCTCCTACTCCTCCTCCTCATCCTCCTTGTGCAGGCCCTCTTACGTAGCCCTTGGCGTCAAATCATGGGCCTCCTTGTGGTCTTGGTCATAGCCATCGATATATGTAAGTTGTGGGAGGAGCTTGAACACGTTTTCTCGGTAGTCGTTCAGGTTGGCTACCTCACAATTGAAAAGGTCTAAGCTCTTGAGGTTTTCTAACTTTTTCAGTGGCTCTATTGTGCTGAGGTCTTTAATTTTGTTGCCACTTAAGTTTAGATGCTTGAGGTTCGGACACTTTTCTGCCAATACTTCCAGGCCCCCTGAGATTCTGTTATATTTTGTTCTCATTTACCCACTCTTGTCTTCCACATAATTTAAGAATTTCTTTCATAGGTTTATTTATTTTCTCTATCCCCTTAGTTATTCTGTCTTTAATAGAAAGTAGTAAAAAGACAAATACCATCTGATTTCACTTATATGTGGAATATAATGAACAAAGTAGAAACAGAAGCATGGATACATGAAACAGACTGACAGCTGTCAGAGGGGAGGGGTTGGGGGACTGGATAAAAGAAGGTGAATGGATTGATGAGAGAGAGAGAGAGAGAGAGAGAGAGAGAGAGAGAGAGAGGTTTGGTGATAGTAGGAAGGGGGAGGGTAGGTGGAGGTGGGCAAAGGGGGGATAAATGAGGATGGAAAGAGACTTTGCTTGGGGTGATGGGTGCATGATACAGTGTGCAATGTTTTGTTGAGCTGTACATTTGAAATCTGTATGGTTTTACGAACTAGTGTCACCCCAATAAGTTCAATAAAAAATAACCTGGAGAAAGACAGAGATCAAGACCAAATAGCATTTATTGAGCACTTGCTGGGTGCTGGTACTATACTTGGTATTTCAAAATATCTTATAAAAGAGCACCATTCTTGCTCTGTGCTTCCTTCTGGATTAAAAAAAATCTATAAATGCTTTTGGCTAGTGATGAGGAACAGCAGCCACCCCCCCCCCCTTTTTTTTTGAAAGCAAAAGCACCAGACATTTGGAAGGGAATATGCAATTTGTGTTGTAATGCAAATTATCTCTTTCTTCCTGAGAACATTGGTTTCTTGCCAGAGTGTTCAATTCAGGCCCACACAAACTGGTTATATTTATAGAGGGCCAAATGAGGAAGAGAACATGATAAACTTTCCTCCCTGGTAAAACAGTCAATGGCAAACAGGTGAATGCCATGTAACATGAAACCTGGGGAGCCAAATGCCATCTAGTACATGGCAACTAGACATTTGGTAGGTTAAAGTGCCCCCCTCACCCTCTAGGCAGGTAATTCAGGTCTGGGGACTCAGAAATGTTATTCTAGATGGTCACAAGCTCTCAGAGCCTTTTTGGGACCCTCTCAGTGTGTGGAATATGGCAGACTGGATCCACTAAAACTGCCTCTGAATTCTTAACATATTGATGTTAAAAAAGAAGACAATCTCTGCATTTAAGTGTTTTAAAGTTTATGAGAACCTTTTGTTTACATTATTACACTTATTTCTCATTACTGTCCTGTGACCTAGCTATCATTAATTTACACTAATAAAAGAGAAATATGCAAATTAATCATACCTCCATGACACCCACTAGCCAATCAGGGTGAGTATGCAAATTAACCTAACAAAGATGGCAGGTAAATTTGCATACACAGGTGCAGAGCGGCCAGGCGGGGCAGAATACCTGCTATGAGGGGGAGGGTGGGGAGCAGAGGAAGCTACAGAAGTGGTGCTCCAGCTGGAGCAGAGAAGACTGAAGACTCCGGCCAGCTGGAGTGAAGATGGGAGATGACAGCCAGAGCAAAGGCCTGGGTCCCAGGTGCCGGAGGAAAACTGGTGCCGGCAGCCATGGGAAGGAAGGCCTATTGCATGAATCTTCGTTCTACGGGCCTCTAGTATTCTCTATAATAGGTGATGAAACTGACATTCAGATTGTAAGTGACTGAAAGGTTGAACTTGCTCTAAATTCTATGATCTTTCTTCTATTCTGTTGAGGGATGAAGAAGCATTAAGACAGTCTAATTATCTAAGAGGTCACCTGAAGTAACCTGGAACTAGCAGCTCCTATGCTACAAGTTTCTCCTAAGGCAAGACTATGGCAATCCACAAAGTTGTATGTATAAGGATATTTCAGTGGCATTGTCATAAGAGCAACCCAAATATCTATCAATAGGACATTTATGTGAACTATGCCATTTCCATACAATGAAATAATCTGCAGCCATCATAAATATTTTTATTGACTATATTCACCTCAAAATATTTTAATGGATGCAGATTATTCCACTATACATAAATTAAAAATAAAAATAATTTTAAAATATTTTTAAATACTGTTGTACAAAGAAAGATATCCATGATACAGTGTTAAGTTAAAAAGGAGGTTATGAGACAATATTAAAGTACAATTCAATTTTAAAAAAGTTATCACATGTATATACATATGTATGGGGAGAAAGTCTGTAAAAATATATATTAAGACATGAGCAATATTATGATAACTTTCATTTCCTTTTTTAAGTCTCTGCACTCTGCCCAAATACTTTTTTAAATTAAGTTTTACATCAGAAAAACAATAAATCTATTTTCATTTAAAACAAACAACAAACATTTTGAGATAGGTAAAAAAAAGATGCAAATTGAAACCACCCTGGACCAAGTCAAAGCTCTCACACTTCTCCAGATCCTCCCCCATCTGAGCTGTCTCCATCTCTATTGGCTGTCTCAGAAGTAACCTAGGCCCTGAGAGGAGGCAGAAAGAGTATCATCTGGCCTGATGACCTCCTGACCCAGTTTCAGCCTGATAGCCCAGCAGTTATTACCTTAATTCTGAAGGCAGCACCAAAGACCTTTAGAAGATGGTCTCAGAGGCAGTCTCATGACCCACATCACCCAGGACTCCTTGCTGACAGGCACACTAAGAAAAGTTTGCACAGTGAGAGGTGGCCCCCAACCTTCTGAGTTTCCCAGAATAATTCAATATTAGTTCATCATTCACAAATGATCCAACATTTTGGAATATATTGCTATTTTCTGCCTGCCCTGTGCCTTGGGGAAATGAATTACTTAAGCTTAATATTTGATATTTGAGGTAGGACCTCCCTTCATCTAACCTAAAATCATCTCTTTCAAGTTTAAGGGCTTACCCCCTAATTTTAGTGTTATAGGACATAAGTTTGTGGTTACCATACCCATCACAATTGCATGCACTTCTATGATTTTCCCTATAAGCCTTCATTGTTTCAGACTCAAGAGGCCAGTGATTTTAGTCTGTCATCATATGGTTTTGCCTTGTTCTCCACCCTTTATTATTTTATTTGTCCTTCTCTGGACATTTTCCTGTTCCATTTTGTCTTCTTTACTACATCATCAGCAGAATATAATCCCACTAACACATACAGTAGCTTTAAAATCGATACTGCAGGTTAAAAATAACTTCTCTCTTAGTGGGTTGCTAGTGCCAAACATTCAGAAGTTCAGCTTTCAATGGAAGACGAGTAGTAATTAAAGAGCTGTGAATTCGGGTCTGTTTTGTCTTAAGAAATGTATGTGTATGTGGTCTCCACTTTATATTGTTTACTACATCAGGATCCAACTAACCCTCAAAGTAAGTTTGATTTTGGGGGAAAAGAACTCTCAAATCGCTTAAATAAATGCTAATTCTAACATTCAGGCTCTATGAAATAAGACAGCCCTAATCTCTCAAAGGCCACAGATAAAGCCATCTGACAGTTTTGCAATGTCAGAAACTTTCAGTCATTGCTTTACACACATGTAAAACCTTCAGACTTTCTTGATAAAATATTCTTTATTTAAAAAAAAATGCTTTGAAGTTTGAAAATCAAAGCAGAACAGCTGTTTCTCAGAACAGAAAGGACTTTCCCTAAACTGCTAGAAAGCTAATAAGGATTTCAAAGGGCAATGATAACTTACTCTAATGACCAAAGTACAGGGAGCACCAGGGGTGGGACAAACTGTTTACTGCAACTAACACATTAACTAGGGAGCTTGCAGCCTTCCTCTGTATTTTCCCTCTCTTTTCCTTTCTCTTTGTGTCTGTTTTTCTCCTTCCTTCTCTCACCATCCCCTGGCCTCTTTCTTACCTTACTTTTTTTTTTACTTTTTTAAATTTTATTTTCTCAATCTTTCTCTTTCCCCTTCCCTCACATCATTTTTCTTAACCACCTCATTCCCCAAACTTGCTATAGCAGAGACCTGGAGTATTTTAACTGTTCATTATATAGATTGAATGGAGTTTCCCTTTTCCTAATTTTAATTTTTAAGGAGATGAGGTGAATATTTTATATTTCTTCTACAAAAACAAAAACAAAACTAAAACAAGTGGTTTCTGACTTGTGTGTGGCCCCAGTTGATTTATTTTTTTCCGCTGTGGGTCAGTGGCCCTTGATAGAAAAAAGGTGCCCACTGTTGCACTAAGGGGTCTTGCCAATCTAATTCTTTTTCAGAAAAGGAGATGAAAATAGTATGGACAATTAGTTACTGTGGGTGGGAGAAAGAATTTGACTGGCGGCAGTTTTCTTTGGAAACAGATAGGGAAGCACCAAAGATTGCAGCAGTTTTACTTGTGAAAAACAGAGGTTAGAAATAACTTGCTGGAAAGTTCAGCTGAGAACGGGAACATCTGGGGCTTATTCATCGGTTTTCAGAAGTTTTTGAAGCTTTTTTATTAGCCGGTTGACCTCAGATTGAGGAAGAGATTTTTCAACTGTTAAACAGTTTTTTTTCCCTCTGCATTCCTGAAGTCATATTGTGTTCAGCTTGTTAATATCTGCACAGGGGGCCTTGGGCAGAGTTGACCAGAGTTGGCAGACTTTCGGAACAAATACATAGCTAGTATTTCCCTTTCTTGTTGAGGATTTGCATGTGTCCCTTTCATCCATACATACAGCAGATTCCTCCACAAATAATTGCATTTGGCATCACAGTTGTTAGAGAAAATTAAGAGGAGGGGGTAAATCCCCATCTCCTCCCTCCCACTATGGAGACAGCTGAAGGAAGGAAACAGGTCAGACAGGGTAATAACTAAACATACCTGGAATGCAGCAGCAGGTAATTTTGTCTGTGTTAGTCACAATAATAACTTGCATGTTGGAATATCAATGGCATAGATTCCAAGATGTCTAGAATTGAAAAAGGAAAAAAACACACACACAAATCGACAACTAGCATCCCATTGATTTATTGGGCCTGACACTGGAAACATTGGCTAAAATGTTTAGTTAGTATAAATGGAGCATGTTCCAAGCCACTTCCCCCCACTGTTTTCTAAAGAGGATTTTAGGTTATTTATTTGGAACTTCTGGCAGCCAAGGCAAGAAAGTCCTGCATGGAGATTCCAACACAGCTTCTGATGGGATGGGGGGAGGGGACATCATCAGATAGCACTACAGTCGAAGTTCTTAGTACTGGGCCCACTCTCTGAAAAGGAATATTTGTCCAGGGCATGGGCAGTGTTGAGAAAAGCAAAATATAATCTATGCACTAACACTATAACCAGAAATAACTTCTATGTCAGAAATTAACTAGTACTGCCTAAATAGAAGCTCTCATTCTTAATGGTCTGAAAAATGTTCTGTGGTTAAAACTCTTGGAGGTAAATCAGTGATTTCGGGGTTGTTGTTTTTTTTTTTTTTTTCTATTAACTATTAGGCTTACAAAGGTTGTGTGCAAGCAAAAGAATTTAAACAAATTTCCAAAAAAAGTTGACATTTAAAATTGTTTGGTGTTATTCCAACACAGATGTTCCTTGTTCTGTATTGAGTTTATGGTCTATGCCAGGCTTTGATTAACAGCTAAAAGACATACAGACAATTCAATAAATCAACACATGGTACTTGAGCTCCTATTCTAAATGTTTATTGTTTATTCAGCCACTGAATGCCAGACACTCTGGTAGGCCCTGGGAATCTGGAGAGGCACAAAGATGAGTCAGACACAGTTCCACCCTCAGAAAGCCTTTGGACTCATAGAGAAGACATAGACACAAATAATTCCAATTCAAGGCAGAATGTGATTGAGGTTTTAAGACAGGTCCAAACAAAATGTTGTGGAGCACTGATGAAACAATTAGATTCAGCTTCAGTAACTGGGGAAGAATTAATGTGGAGGAGATGACATATGAGATGATTCCTGGAGGATAAATTGAATTTCAACAGAGGAGATCATGCAAGGCAAAGAAAACAGCATGCGCAAAGCATGAAGGTGTGAAACCGTATGGTGTATTTAGAGAGTGGTGATTAGTGAAGGTATATGGAGCGAACTGTGAGAGTTGGGATAGTCAAGTGGAAGTATACCTTGGGCAGTTATAAATTTGACTTAGAAGCTTGAGGAAAAAATCTAGACAACAGAATTAATTTATATATATATATATATATATATATATATATATATATATATATACACACACACACACACACATACACATATGTGTGTTCATATATATATATGAACAGTGTTATTCCCTTGGAGCCAGGTCCCTTATGACAACATTAGAACCCAGCCTCTTCTCTTTGGGGGTCTACAATTAAATCAAGAGGCAAAGCATTCATATATATATATATATATATATATATATATATATATGGGAAAACAAAATGACCTACATATTATATGATACAATGTGCAACAGCTGAGGAGTGCATTGGGAAGGCACAAAATACATTATTAGTGATTTAACATTTTTTGAAGCTAACTTGGAGCCTTCATCTGCCCCCCCCCCCACATTCAAATGTCACACCCTTCCTAGACAAATGCTGTCACAGACACGAACAGACTTTATGCACAGCACTAGTGGTTGGGAACGAAGGGGAAAGAGGAGGAAAGGTTGGCAGGAGAAGGAACAAGCAATTCATTTTTAGGTTGGAGAATGAGAAAATTAACTCTTCATAAATTCCAGGAGATTGGTTTTTCTTCTGTTTTATCATGAATAAAGGACCTGTTCACATTTTGAAAGTAACACCTCATAGTACAGAATGGAATAAGCAGGCAGGCCAAATTCCTTCTTTGTTTTTATTAAAAGTGTAAGAATAGGAAGTTTGTCTGACCCATATATAGACTCCCTAGGAGACAAAACCCCTTCTGATCATGTATGAACACATAGCTATTTGACACTTCCTGCTTCATTGAAAATAGATTTAATTAAAATATTTAGTAATGACTCATTTTGAGTGCCAGGTGCTTACATATCCTTATTATTTTGCCTGTAAAAATTTAGATTTGAAATATAATACTTAGGTAAATTAATGTTGCTCCCAATAGAGTTTCTTCATGGACACCATCAGGTAAGTCCCCATGGATGGCCTTAGGGAGGAAGCCCTGGGGAAAGTATAGTTTACTAAGAGTGAACTTCCTTGCTTTCCCTCTGCATCTGGTTGGGTAAGGCAATTGCTAACTTTTAAAGTGTCATTCTTCCCAGTTCATTTCCATTGCCCAACACTACAAGGAACAGTGCACCTGTCTTGTATTGGAAAAGAAGTAAGTGTCAAAGTGAGAACAAAATAAGGACAGTTGTCTCATTCCAAGTTTGTGTGGGACTGGAGTACAATTTCTGTTCCCACTGTGTTAAGGGAGGAAAAAAGACAGCCATATGGGGAAGGAGTGTTAAATTGTGGCTTGTGTCCAGATCCACTCCAGCTATCATGCCTTTAAATCACCCCAAATAATGCCATGCTCTTATTTAAAAGTGATTTTTCCAGAGAGCCTACCTCCTGCATAGTGAGGGAAGATCTGCTGGTGAGACCATGCAAGTCACTCACCACTCAAAAACTGAATCGATACAATATCAATGGGTCAGAGCTCCAGAAGAGTTATTTTTCAATAAGATGTGATGCCAATGTTGGACTGACTTTTGGGCATTAAAGATCCCATGACATTTTAAAGGAGTGTTTGCCTTGATCTCCTTGACCAAAGTTCACATCTGGTAGTTGCATTTGTTGACACTGGCTTCCCTTGTCCTTCCAGCTGCATATAATATTGCTTCCCTCACATCCTGTCTTAGACTGTTGTATAGTGTGTTACTAAACAGCAATTGCATTTCACCCAGTGGGGAATGCAAGCAGAAACCCTTTGGGTGAAGTGGTGCTATAGAAATGTTGGATAGACAGCATTTTTTGTGTGTGCGAGGCTGAAAATGTAAGAAACAGATCCAAGCACTCTTCAGAATAACTGTTAATGTGTATATATGCAGAGTAAGCAATGACCACAGGGAAGGCCAGAAATGCCAAGGGTCAAAAAGAATCCTTAGAGAAAGAGAAATGAAAACAGAATTTTTAAAAAGTGATTTGGGAGGATGCCCTATACGTTCAGAATAACATATAAGGAATTTTGGAGTGTTTGTGTTTTAGTTTTTGAAAGC
Source organism: Eptesicus fuscus (assembly GCF_027574615.1). Taxonomy (NCBI): domain Eukaryota; kingdom Metazoa; phylum Chordata; class Mammalia; order Chiroptera; family Vespertilionidae; genus Eptesicus; species Eptesicus fuscus. Next base: position 109,762,364 of record NC_072473.1, read on the forward strand.
ACACAGCTTCTGTTTGTATGGGTCTTGGAAGTTTACAAAGTGCTTTTTATATATGCAAATACATTTAATTCCCATAACCCTGTGAGATAGGTATGACACTTATTTTAATTTTATAGCATAGGAAACTAGGAATTAGTGAGGTTCACGGAATATCTAGCAAGTGGAGGAAACAAAGGAGCTAGGAATACAGGTTTTATGACTCCAAATTCTTTACCCTGTAGCACACCTAGCCTGAAGAGTGTGTTGCTTATGGTTTGATGAATGAAGCATATGTCAGGCATAGGTACATTTTAGACATTGAGTTACTATAATTCTTGGGGATTCTGGAAAGCCCGTGTGTTTTTGACACCAGAAGGTTAGGATCCAAATATTAAAATGTTAACTGTTTTACCAAAATAGAAACTTTTCTAAAATAGATTTCCTTACCTTATTATATGATTGCATTGTACAGCAGATGGAGATGCTTTCATTGTCACTTCAGTATCAAAGACTCTTTTTGGCTACTTCTACCTTTGGCCTGTCCCAGAGGCCTCCAGGCCTCACAGAATAACTCAGATAAGTACTGTCTAGCTGATCCATTTTCACTTCTGTCACTCCTGTGTTATTGAATAAATAATGGTATTTTTGCATCCAGAAAAAAGAGTGATTATACATTGGAAATGACTTGACTAGATCTACAAAGTAAGTAGTTTACTCACCTGATATGATCTGTCTATCCTAATATAAATACATTGCCATTAAATATTGAATGTAGGAACCATGAGTATGGAATTAGGTGAGAGATAGACAACAGAGCTCATGCATACTGTGAAAGAAAGAAGTAAAAACTGAGCAAAGAAACACATTTCCTGGGTGACAAGGCAAAATAAACAAATATTGAGGAAAGTGAGAGACATGGGGATAGAAAAGAGAAATTTTGGAAGAGTAGTAATTGAGTCAACTTGAACTTCATGTAGTCAATGTGTCTCCTGGATGATGGCATGATTATGGTAGCCAAAAGCTAGGATAAAGGAGTCAGCTAAAATATTGCAGGCTTAAAGATAGTTAGATTTCTATTGGGTTTGACTCCAAGGCAGGCATTTGTATCCAAACTTGAGTTCCCACCTTGTCACATTGGCTAGCATAATTTCTCTCTTTTTGCAAATATATTTAACCACTTTATTGAGATATAATTTGCATTTAATAAAATTCACCCATTATAAATATACATACAGCCTAAAGAGTTTTAGTAAATTTATACAGTTGTGCAACTATTGCCCCAATCCAATTTGGAATATTTTCATTACTCCAACAAGTTCCCACGTGCCTGTTTGCCGTCACTTCCCATTCTCATCCCCAGGTCCAGGCAACCACTAAACTACTTTCTGTCCCTATAGATAGTCCTCTTATAAATATTTCTAATAAATGGAATTAGATAAGAAATTGTCTTTTGTGTCTGCCTTACTTCACTTAGCATAATGTTATTTAGGTTCATATATGCTATGCATCAATACTTTGTTCCTTTTTATTGCCAAGTAATATTTCAATGTCTGGACATATCACATTTTGTTTATCCATTCACCAGTTTATGGACATTTGGATTGTTTCCAGATTTGGACTACTGTGAATAATACCACTATGAGCATTCACATACAAGTCTTTATATGGACATTTGTTTTAATATATTTGGTAGATATATAGGAGTATTATGGCTGGGTCATATGTTAAATATACATTTAATGTTTTATTCCTTGAGTATAGATTTTCTAGTGGATGTGTAATGGTATCTCATTGTGGTTTTAATTTGCATTTCATTAGTGAGTCATGATGTTAAGCATCTTTGCATATGTTTATTGTCCACTTGTATTTTTTTATGAAGTGTCTACTCAAATCTTTTTGCCTAGATAGGGGGGGGGTATTTATTTGGGTCTATTTTTGAACAAGTAAGGATTGAAATGGCCCATCGTAATTCATTGGGCTAAAGAGAATTTCTGAGGACACTGATAGTCTTTTAAGTGTAGTAGACTAGTTTCTCTGCTCTAGAGCAGAGTTAGTTACCTTAAACTGCTTTGAGTGAGATGTTACAAAGTGCTTTCACGTATATCATTTCATTGACAGTTGTTTTTTATCTTTTTTTTTTTTTTTTTTACGTGTGAGACTCTGATTAGGGAAGTGACTTTTGCAAGTGTAATAAGTTGGTAAGTTGTTAGAACTGAGCTTTGACACCAGGTCTGGTTCCCCATCCTCTTTGCATTACAGGCAGGCAGTCACACTTTAAGGTCCATTTTGGTTTCATGTATCAGAACTCCAGCAAAGCCCAGACCAGCACATTCAGGATATCACATGTGGGAATAGCTGCTGGACAAACTTTCAGGAAGTGTTTCCTCCATTACCTGATTGAATAGCTTTGCCTATTTTCCCTTTGACCAGATGTTTGGGTCTCTGTATTATGGACAAAACGATTGTAATCTGGAAACAATGAGAACTCAGAACACCTGTTAAGAGAAGGAAATATAATAGATGAGATGGTATATTCTGATTAGAGTTTATTTTAGAAAGAAATCAGTTTACATAAAACCAAGCAATGTTTAATTAGCAAAATGCTAAGTTGCAGGGTCAAAATATTGTTAAAAATAGAGAAATGAGAATACCAACGTATTTATGACTAGAGAAATTATTTTTAAATTTACTATATTCAAAACAAACAAAACAGAAACAGACTCATAGATACAGAGAACAGACTGATGGTTGCCAGAGTGAAGGGGGGTTGGGGACTGGGTGAAAAAGGTGAAGGGATTGAGAAGTACAGATTGGTAGTTACAAAATAATCATGGTTATGGAAAGTAAAGTGTAGGAAATACAGTCAATAATACTGTAATAAATTTGTCATATTCAGTGGCCCCTAAAGTTTTAAGAAAGTTTTATTTTTAGGAGTGGTAAGTAGCAGTTCTGTGTCATTCAAGAGCACATTGTTAAACATTTTGTCCATTTGGACTCATAAATCACTGAAAATGCACCATAATTTCAGTATTTTAATATCCATATGAATACTCCAAAACTGCCTCAAATGCTCAGATACAGCACATGCACACACAAACACATCCTTTGTTAGATGATATCCCTTGGTTGGGGTTGGAAAATATGATAATTATTACTGGAGCATAAACAGAAATATAAAACACAGTGCCTTCTCCAAAAGAGTTTACACTTATGAAACATTTAACATTAAAACAGATAATAATTGGAAAACAATATAAGGCAGAATGTAAGAAACTGTTAAATTGAATACAAGAATAATAAAAGTTGTGCAAAGCAAGAGATCACTGGTAGCTGAGTACTGTGGCCAAAGCAACTAGCATAGAACTGGACACGCTATCTATATCTCTGTCTACCTATCATCATTGTTTATATTAAACTTTTAAAATTGCATAATGCAGGTTTATTGTAGAAATTTAGCAATTACAGATAGGCAGAAATAAATTAATCCACTCCTAATCCTACTACCCAGAGATTGTCAGTTTGTGTACATACTTCCTGTATATTGTGTTGCTTTTAAAATAGTAAATGTTAATTGTTCTTAAAATAAACCAACAAAAACTCCTCTATCTAAAAAAAAAAAAAAAAAAAAAAAGCAGTCATTATTACTCATTCTCCCTGGCAGTATATCCCAAAGTATGTTCCACAAAACTTTTATTGGTGTGAATTTTTAAAGTTTTTCCAGCAAGTATATGAAAAGATGCTCACCATTGCTAATCATTAGGAAAATGCAAATCAAGACCACAATGTGATACCACCTCACACCTATTTGCATGACCACTATAAAGAAAACAAAACAAAAAATAGAAAACAAAACCAGAAAAAAAAAACAGTCTTGGCTGGTTTTGCTCAGTGGATAGATCGTTGGCCTGAGGACTGCAGGGTCCCAGCTTCTATTCCTGGTCAAGGGCACATACCTTGGTTACAGGCTTGATCCACTGGAGTGCGTGTGGAAAGCAACCAATCGATGTGTCTCTCTCACATTGATGTTTCTCTCTCTGTGTGTCTCTCCCCCTCCCTTCCACTCTCTCTAAAAATCAATGGGAAAATATCCTCAGATGAGGATTAACAAAAAGAAAAACAAAAAACCATACACACAAAAGAGAAAAAAATGAACAGAAAACAAGTGTTGGCAAGAATGTGGAATAGTTGGAATCTTTGTGCACTGTTGGTAGGGATGTACAATGGTGTAACCACTATGGACAACAGTATGATGAGTCCTCAAAAAATTAAAAATAGAATTACCATATGTTACAGCAATTCCATTTCTGGGTATATATCCAAAAAAATTGAAACTAGAATTTCAAAGATATTTGTACACCCATGTTCATATCAGCATTATTCATTATAGCCAAAAAGATGGAAGCAACACAAGTATTTATCAATAGATGAATGCATAAACAAAATATGGTGTATACATGAAATATAACATTATTCAGCCTAGAAGGAAATCTGTCACTTGCTACAATATAGTTGAACATTGAAGATATTATGCTAAATGAAATAAGCCCATCACAAAAGGATAAATACTGTATGCTTTCACTTACATGAGGTACATAAAGTAGTCAAATTCATAGAAACAGAAAGTAGAATGGTGGTTGCCAGGGACTGTGGAGGAAGAGAGGAATGGAAAGTTGTTGATTAATGAGTACAGAGTTTAGCAAGATGAAAATGTTTGCACAACAATGTGAATATATATAACACTATTGACCTATCCATTTAAATTTGGTTAAGATGGTAAATTTTGTTATGTGTATTTTACAACAATTTTAAATTTTTTCCAAAGTGTTCCATATTCTCAAATAAGGAAACAGTGGATTAAAAATTAATTTAGGATGTTTATAGCAGGACTTCTTAGAATCTTTAATATGCTACTGTGCATTTTGACTCTCTAAGAAGAGAAGTAGAGTAATTCATTTTCTCAACTTACTAGTATCTGACCATGGATCTCTTTTCCAGTGTCTTATGGGATTAGGAAACTATATTAAAGAATACACCTTAGGAAATATTACTGTGAAATGTTTGTGATTTAACATCTTAGTTCTCCAATAGACAGACATTTTATTTCAAGAAGACACCTGGGGTGATCAATGTTTATCCCAAATGAATGTGTCTCTAGAGAGAGAATGTCAAGCCTTGCAAGTGTCTAAGAAGAAAAAGATTTTGTGGCACAGAGGCACCCAGCACATCTTGGATCCCTGCTTGTTGACAGCTAACTATTCTCCCAGCTTGCAGGGTCAGCCTGCATTTTGGTAATTGAGAGAAGAGACCATGCGATTTTAACTATTCTTGTTGGGGGAGGTCAACCTTCAATATCTATATAATCTATATAATAAAGAGGTCATATGAAAATTGGTCCTAACAGCATCATAGTAATGACCGTTCAACAGGCTGCATGCGCAGCAGGAGCTGGTGGGCAGGGACAGGGGTGGGGACTTGCGCCCCTGGGACATGAGGCTGCCTCCCCCAGCGGAGGCACGCACAGGCCTGCCATGCCACCTGGCCTGGGGTGGCCCTCAGTGGAGATGGCCCCGGTGGAGACACGCACAGGCCCACCATGCTGCCCTGCCCAGGGGCAGCCCCCGGTGGAGGCGGCCCCCCGCAGAAGTGCGGTGCAGGCCCGCAGGGCCACCAGGATGGGGGCGGGGCCTCAGTGGAGAGCTCTCAGCACTCCTGTGCCAGGGTCTGAAGGGCACAGAGAGGAAGGGAGAGCAGATAGGCAGTTAGGGGGGTCAGGCCAGGAGGGGAGAGCAGATAGGCAGTTAGGGGGATCAGGCCAGGAGGGGAGAGCAGATAAGCAGTTAGGGGAATCTGGCCAGGAGGGGAGAGCAGATAGGCAGTTAGGGGGATCAGGCCAGGAGGGGAGAGCAGATAGGTAGTTAGGGCGATCAGGCCAGGAGGGGAGAGCAAATAGGCAGTTAAGGGGATCAGGCCAGGAGGGGAGAGCAGATAGGCAGTTAGGGGGATCAGGCCAGGAGGGAATGGCAGTTAGGGGGATCAGGCCCGGAGGGGAGAGCACTTAGGGACATCAGGCAGACAGTCAGGTGAGTGCTTAGGAGCCAGTGGTTCCGGATTGCGAGAGGGATCCCAGATTGGAGAGGGTGCAAGCTGGGCTGAGGGACACCCCGCCCCCCAATGCACGAATTTGATGCACCCGGCCTCTAGTCTGATAATAAAGTTTCATAATTTCATTCCAGGACAGATAGCAAGTATTTCCCAACAGGAACTTTAATGTGGTGCTGAACACTTTAGATGGACAGAATTCTGGTCAAGGAAAAGATAACACTCTAGGTTGAATATCTTCATGTGTAATTCAAAATGAGAGGTGGCTAGTAGGTTTAAATGTACTGTAGTTGAGTTAAAGGAGGATGTCATGGTTAAATGCCAAGAATTTCCTTTATGAGCAGGTGAAAAACAGCTGTCATTCCTGATTGTTTTTCTAAGTGTATAAAATGGCTTTTCCAGACCTAAAGCCTGTAAGCATTTTATTAACATTTGATTAGCAATTATTTCTTACTGTGTTGAAGCTGAAATTAGGGTCAGGTTTCCTTACATTCCGTGTGCGCGCGCATGCGCGCGCGCACACACACACACACACACACACACACAAAACCCCAAATAACTCAACTCTCTTTCACAAAGAATTCTTCCAAAATAATTCCCCCCTTTCCTCTCCTTAGCAATCAAAAATTCATAGACTGTCAGAGCTGTAAAAGACTTAGAGCTCATGCAGTCCAACTCCCTCCTTATATAAATTGGGAAACTAAGGCCCAAAGAGGGAAAGAGATTTCCCCCTGTCCCAAGACCAAAAGAGTGGCAGAGCTGAGAACACTTGACTGCTTCTCTAGTGCTCTTTCCAATGCACTAGATGTTATATAAAGGCCCAATATAGCTATGACTCCAAGTCAAATTTGTTTATAATTTATTAAACAAGCAAATAACAGGGGTCTTATCTGAATGCCAGAATGCAATTTCTCTTAGATAATACAATTTGCAGGCTGAGCATGCAACTTAAAAACTGAAATAAATCAGTATTCACAGCATGTAAGAATGTATAGCCAACTATAAAGTGGCATTTTGTTTTAGGTTTAAACATATAGCAATTAGGTCAATATATATCTGCGAGTGTCCCCCCCACGACCCGCATGGTTCAGGGTTCAGATTCAGGGTTCGGGCTCTGGAGGAGGCCACACACAAATGAAAGAGACTAGAAAATATTAATTTGAAAATATTGGGGGCCAGGTGGGAGCCCAACTCAAGGGGAAGGACTTCACTTTGCTCCAGCCTAGTGATCCCTTTTATTCAGATTTTGGGATACACCCATAGCCTTTAGACAGGCAATTCCAATAATAGCCAATCAGCAAGGATTTACATAAAACTAAAAGGTGGAAGTTGCTTTAGCTACCATTGTCTCAACTAAACAGTGGGTGCTTGGCTCTGACCTTTCAGAGCCTTCAAGGTTAACCAGCCTTCCAGGTTCCTTGTCCATACCTCTCTGCTAGTGAAGGCAATGGGTGGCTTCCAACATATATCCACTGGACTTACTTGGTGGCTTAGATTTGTGTGGCTGCCCCTAGGAAATTTATTCAGATTCTGAAGGGAATTGTTATTATGAATTATCAGGCTTTATAGAAGCCCTGTATAATATACCCTATTTGTAAGTGATACATAACCCATGTAGTTAAATTAAAACCAGAAAATAGTTTACTGGATAGGAAACATTAGCTAGAATATAGCAGAGATAAATGTATGTTGCTTTTAATGTATGTATATATTTCAGAGAGAAAGGAAGAGGAAGAGATAGAAACATCAATGATGAGAAAGAATAATCGATTGGCTGCCTCCTGCATGCTGCATACTGGGGATCTAGCCCACAACCTGGGCATGTGCCCTGACTGGAAATCAAACCGTGACTTCTTGGTTCATAGGTCAAGACTCAACCACTGAGTCACACCAGCCGGGCTGTATATTGCTTTTTTAAAAAGAGGACTTTTGGTAATGTTCATATTCACTTGCTAATTAACATATTGGTGTATATGCATTTAAGGCCATATGCCATTAACCAGTTTAAAGGCTTTTTGCCTGGCCAGCGAGGTTCAGTGGTTGAGTATTGACCTATGAACCAGGAAGTCATGGTTCCATTCCGGTCAGGGCACATGCTCAGTTTGTGGACTCGATCTCCAATGGGGACCATGAAGAAGGCAGCCGATTGATGACTCTTTTTCATCATTGATGTTTCTATCTCTCTCCCCCTTCCTCTCTGAAATCAGTTCTGAATTCAACCCAGTGGTTTATTTCATGATTATCTTCAGGGATTCTTAGTACATTAGAATACTTAGAACTGGGACATGCTGTTTTGATAGTTGCTTAGAAGAAACCATCAACCAAATAAAAAAGCCCATTGGTTTATGAATGCAAATGTTGAGATAGGTACAGTATAGATATTTTAGGATAGCTAAACTTTATATAACAGCATTCAAATGAAAGGGCATAAATAACAATACCAAAATATGTATAGATTTAAGTACTGTTAAAATGCATAAACCATCAATACTAAAAGTTAAAGAGTTTAAGCCATATTTTCCTGCTTTCCTGGACTCCAGGCTCCTGGTGTAATCAACTGATGTTAAAAAAAAAAAAAAAGTGTGCCCTAACTGATTTGGCTCAGTGGATAGAGCATTGGCCTGCAGACTGGAGGGTCCCAGGTTCGATTCCAATCAAGGGCATGTACCTTGGTTGCGGGCACATCTCCAGTAGGGGGTGTGCAGGAGGCAGCTGATCGATGTTTCTAACTCTCTATCCCTCTCCCTTCCTCTATGTAAAAAATAAATTATATATATATATATACATATATTTATAAATATATACACACACACATATGTTTTAAAAGTGCAATAGCGCAAACAGGAAGTCTAGTAGGTGCCTGTTTCATAAATAGATTTAATAGCTTGGTGAATGCAGTACTTGCAGTAAGCATTTTACTTCTATAGCCATTGCTCACATGGCACTACATTTACTCAGAGCCCCGGGAAGCAGTTTCCATTTTGCCATAGATATATTGCTCACAAACTTATTTGTTTTCCTTATATATTTGGAATGTGTTTGCAATGTTCTTTTTTTCTGTTTTTGTAAAAATAAGCTCCAAAATATTACACATGTTGTCTTAAGATGTCTGGGGATTCAAATCAACCTTTGAATCACCTAACCAGGTTTAGAAATAGGTCTGTGTTGAATTTGTAATATTTCTTTTGTAAGATGATGCTGGAAATATGATAGAAATTTCAGAAATATAACAACCACGTATGCCAACTTTCTTACTTGTTATCCAGAGGGTCATTCACACAGCCCCTATTACTATTAACAGTAGGAGTGAATTTAATTCCCTCAAGAAATCATAACCTTCCAATATATCATTCATGGTTTATGAATCATTTTGATTTTCTACCTTAAGAATTTAGCCAAATGAGAACTATTTACTGAAATCTTTTTTCCAGTGCTTCTTCATGTGCTAAAATTCTACAGGCCCTAGTCACATCAGTACTAGCTACATTGCTTCTTCTTGATGGCCCTTCTCCTTGTACAACTCATTTTCCCTGGTCTGAATGAGTACTGAAAACAAATTGTGGAAGATTAAGACCACTGAGACAGTGTAATAAGATAATTGATGTGCTGGCATAATAGCTTTCAGGCAAGTTTAAATAGAAAAATAAAATAAAGATTCTTTTTTAAAAAATATTCCAAGAAAATATCTTTTCATAGGAGGAAATACCATGTCATATCTTTAAAAGGTAGAATTTTTCAATGATTTCTTTAATACCAAACAATAGGAAGTTTAGTTCTAAATTTGAGGTTGGAAATTCTTTCCAATTGATTGGTTCCTTTCTTTCTCTTTTTATTGAGATAACATATACATACCATGGCATTCACTGTATGAAAATGTATCATTTAGTGGTTTTGATGAAGTAATATTGAAAAAGCTGTGCAACCATCATCACTATCTAATTTCAGAACAATTTCATCACCCCCAAAAGAAACCCCATACCCATTAGTAGTCACTCCCCATTCCCCCTGCCCTCAGCAACCACTAATCTACTCTCTGTTTCTCTGGATTTTCCTATTCTGAATATCCTAATATATAAAAACACAGGGTCTGTAACTTCCAAAATGACCGAAGGCTCGACTGACCGAAAGTCATTCCTGCAGTCAGTGCTGGGTTGCCATGGCTACCCAGCACTGACTGCCGATGGAGCTTCAGATCAGACCCAGAGAGAGGCCCGAAGAGAGAGGCAGGGTCTGATCTGCAGCCGCCATCACAGGTGTTGATCAGCCATTGCCTCTCTCTTTCTCTCCGGGCTTCACCAGTAGCTGCACCTGTTTCTCTCCAGGCCTCCGCAGGGGCTGCTGTTCAGCCCCACCTCTCTGATCAGGCCTGGAGATAGGCCCAGAGATGCTGACTGGCATAGAAACCAACCAATCAGAACCAAATATGGGTGAACTGTGAGGAGCTAATGGCTTCCTAGGAGGCGGAGCTTTTGACGCTAACTGGCATAGAAACCGACCAATCAGAACCAAATTGGCCAGCAGGGGAGGGCAGTTGGGGGCGAGATCAGGCCCGTAGGGGAGGGCAGTTGGAGGCGAAATTAGGCAGGCAGGGGAAGGCAGTTAGGCGTGATCAGGCAGGCAGAGGCAGTTAGGGGCGATCAGGCCGGCAGGGGAGAGCAGTTAGGGGTGATCAGGCAGGCAGGCAGAGAAGTTAGGGGTGATCAGGCCTAAACCGACAGTCGGACATCCCCCAAGGGGTCCCCGATTGGAGAGGGTGCAGGCTTGGCTGAGGGAAGCCCCCCTCCTTGCATGAATTTCGTGCACTACTAGTTTTATATAAATGGCATCATATAATATGGGCTACTTTGTGACGAGATTATTTCAATTAACATTATATTCTCAAAGTTCATCTATAGTGTAGCATACATCAGTACTTCATTCCTTTTATGGCTGAACTAGAGGCCCAGTGCACAAAATTCGTGCACGGGGGACAGGGGAGGTGTCCCTCAGCCCAGCCTACACCCTCTCCAATCTGGGACCCCTTGAGGGATCCCGGTGGCATTGGGTCTAAACGGGCAGTCGGACATCCCTCTCACAATCCAGGACTGCTGGCTCCCAACTGCTTGCCTGCCTGCCTTCCTGATTGCCCCTAACCGCTTCTGCCTGCCAGTCTGATCACCCCTAACCACTCCCATGCCAGCCTGATTGATGTCTAACTGCTCCCTTGCCAGCCTGTTTGCCCCCAACTTCTCTCCTCTGCCGGCCTGGTCACCCCTAACTGCCCTCCCCTGCAGAGTTGATTGCCCCCAACTGCCCTCCCTTGCAGGCCTGGTCCCTCTCAACTGCCCTCCCTTGAAGGCCTGGTGCCTCCCAATTGCCCTCCCCTGCTTGCCTGATCGCCCACAACTTCCCTCCCTTGCAGGCTTGGTCCTTCCCAACTGCCCTCCCCTGCTGACCATCTTTTGGTGGCCATATTGTGTTCACATGGGGGCAGGATCTTTGACCACATGGGTACAGCCATCTTGTGTGTTGGAGTGATGGTCAATCTGCATATTACTCTTTTATTAGATAGATAGAGGCCTGGTACATGGGTGGGGGCCAGCTGGTTTGCCCTGAAGGGTGTCCCGGATCAGGGTTGGGGTTCCCTTGGGGCGTGGGGCGGCCTGGGCGAGGGGCCTGTGGTGGTTTGCAGGCCAGCCACGCCCCCTGGCAACCCAAGCGGAGGCCCTGGTATCTGGAATTTATTTATCTTCTACAATTGAAACTTTGTAGCCTGGAGCGGAGCCAAGCCTCCTGCTCGCTCAGTGGCGGCAGCCATTTCTGTTGAAATTTATGTATCTTCTATAATTGAAACTTTGTAGCCTGGAGTGAAGGCCTGAGCCGGCCAGGGCTGCAGAAGCTTGGCTTCCTCCATCGCCCGGGACAACCCTAGCCTCCTGCTCTTCCAGCTCAGTGGCTGCCGCCATTTCTGTTGGAATTTATTTACCTTCTATAATTGAAATTTTGTACCTTTGAGTGGAGGCCTGGGCCCGCCAGGGTGTGTGAAAAGCTTGGCTTCCTCCATTGCCAGGGAAACCCAAGCCTCCCTCCTATTCTCTGTGGCTGCAGCCATCTTGGTTGGGGTTAATTTGCATACTTGTTCTGATTGGCTGCCGGGCGTGGCCTGTGGGCGTGGCTTGTGGGTGTAACGGAGTGATGGTTAATTTGCATATTACTCTTTTATTAGATAGGATAATACTCCATTGTGTGTATATACCACATTTTGTTTATTTGTTCTTCCATTGGTGGTCATTGGGCTTGTTTCTACCTTTTGCCTATTTTGGATAATGCTTCTATTAACATTGTGAACAAGTATCTGCTTTAGTCCTTGATTTCAATTCTTTTGGGCATATACCTAGGAGTGAAATTTCTGGGTCATACTGTAATTGTATGTATATAGTGTTTATACTTTTATATGTATATTAAGTACATAATTTTAAGGTGTATGTAATAATTTAACTTATTAAAGAACCACCAAACTGTTTCCACAATAGTTGAATCATTTTACATCTACCAGTTTATGAGAACTCCACTTTTTTCATATTATTTCTAATTTTTTTTTTTTGTTACTCTCATTTTTATTATTTTATTAGTGGCCCAGTGCACGAAATTCGTGCACTGGCGGGGGTGTCTCTCAGCCCAGCCTGCACCCTCTCCAATCTGGGATCCCTCAAAGGATGTCCTACTGCTGGTTTACAGGGAACGGGCCTAAACCAGCAGTCGGACATCCCTCTCGGAATCCGGGACTGCTGGCTCCTAACCGTTCACCTGCTTGCCTGCCTGATTGCCCCTAACCAGTCTGCCTGCCGGCCTGCTCACCCCCAACTGCCCCCCACAGCTGGCCTGCTTTCCCCCAAATGCCCCCCCGCCAGCCTGATCACCCCCAACTGCCCACTGTGCCAGTGTGCTCACCCCTAACTGCCCCCCCCTGCTGGCCTGCTCGCCCCCACCTTCCCTCCTCACTGGCCTGCTTGCCCCCAACTGCCCCCCTGCTGGCCTGCTCACTCCAAACTGCACCCCCCGCTGTCCTGATCACCCCCAACTGACCCCCACTGATGGCCTGCTCACCCCCAACTGGCCTCCCTGCTGGTCTTCTCACCCCCAACGGCCCCCCCACTGGCCTCATCACCCACAACTGCCATCCCATCCTGGCCTGATTACCCACAACTGCCCTCCCCTCTTGGCCTCTAACCACCTCTACCTCAGCCCCGCCACCATGGCTTTGTCCAGAAGGTCTCCCAGTCTAATTAGCATATTACCCTTTTATGAGTATAGATAGAGTCCTGGTGCACAGGTGGGGGCTGGCTGGTTTGCCCTGAAGTGTGTCCTGGATCAGGGTGGGGGTTCCCTTGGGGCATGGGGCAGTCTGGGTGAGGGGCCTGTGGTGGTTTGCAGGCTGGCCATGCCCCCATAGGTGAAGGTCCCTGCTGGGAGGGCATGGCCAGCCTGGGTGAGGGGCTGAGGGCTGTTTTCAAGCTAGCCACACCCCCTTCAGAGTGGGGGTTCTCGCTGGGGTGCCTGGCCAGCCTGTGTGAGGGGCTGATGGCTGTTTTCAGACTGGCCACACCCCCTTCAGGGTGGGGGTTCTCGCTGGGGTGCCTGGCCAGCCTGGGTGAGGGACTGATGGCTGTTTGAAGGCTGGCCAGGCCCCACAGCGGGGCCTCTTACTCCATGGGGGCATGGCCAGCCTGTGTGAGGGGCTGAGGGCTGTTTTCAGGCTGGCCACACCACCTTCAGGGTGGGGATCCCTGCTGGGGTACCTGGCCAGCCTGGGTAAGGGGCTGAGGGCCGTTTTCAGGCTGGCCATGCCACCTGGCGACCCAGGCCCCCAGCCACTCCTTGAGCGGCGGCCAGGGCAGGCGGGAAGCTTGGCTTCCTCCATCACCCGGGGTAACCCAAGCCTCCTGCTCACTCCAGCTCCGTGACCGCTGCTGTCTTTGTTGGGTTAATTTGCATACTCGCTCCTGATTGGCTGGTGGGCGTAGCAGAGGGATGGTCAATTTGCATGTTTCTCTTTTATTAGTGTAGATAGCCATCTTAGTGGATATGAAATGATATCTCATTGTGCTTTTGATTTACATTTCACTAATGACTCATGATGTTAAGCATCTTATTCATTGGCCATTTCTATATATTTTGGGATAAATACTTATTCATATCCTTCATGCATTTTTAATTGGCTTGCCTCTTCATTTTTGATTTGTAAGAGTTATTTAGATATTCTGGATATAGGACCCTTATCAGATATGTGGTTTGACACTTTTTTCCAATCTGTGAGTTGTCCTTTTACTTTTTTTTTAATAAATCTTTATTGTTCAGATTATTACAATTGTTCCTCTTTTTTCCCCTCATAGCTCCCCTCCACCAGGTTCCTACCCCACCCTCTGCCCTTACCCCCCCCCCAGTGTCCTCCTCCATAGGTGTACGCTTTTTGTTCAGTCTCTTCCCACACCCCCCACACCCCTTTTCCCCCGAGAATTGTCAGTCCACGCCCTTTCTATGCCCCTGATTCTATTATATTCACCAGTTAGTACTGTTCATCAGATTTTTTATTCCCTTGGTTTTTAGATTCACTTGTTGATAGTTACCTATTTGTTGTTCATAATTTTTATCTTTATCTTCTTCTTCCTCTTCTTAAAGAATACCTTTCAGCATTTTATATAATTCTGGTTTGGCGGTGAGGAACTCCTTTAGCTTTTTCTTATCTGTGAAGCTCTTTATCTGGCCTTCAATTCTGAATGATAGCTTTGATGGGTAGAGTAATCTTGGTTGTAGGTTCTTGCAATTCATCACTTTGAATATTTCTTGCCATTTCCGTCTGGCCTGCATAGTTTCTGTTGAGAAATCAGCTGACAATCGTATGGGTGCTCCCTTATAGGTAACTAACTGTTTTTCTCTTGCTGCTTTTAATATTCTCTCTTTGTCTTTTGCTCTTGGCATTTTAATTATGATGTGTCTTGGTGTGGTCCTCTTTGGATTCCTTTTGTTTGGGGTTCTGTGTGCTTCCTGGACTTGTAAGTCTGTTTCTTTCATCAGGTGGGGGAAGTTTTCTGTCACTATTTCTTCAAATAGGTTTTCAGTATCTTGCTCTCTCTCTTCTTCTGGGACCCCCATAATTCTTATGTTGGTATGCCTGAAGTTGTCCCAGAGGCTTCTTACACTATCTTCAACTTTTTGTATTCTTTTTGCTTTTTGTTTTTTCAGAGGAGTGTTTTTTGCTTCTTGGTATTCCAAATCTTTGACTTGATTCTTGTGATCCTCTAGTCTGCTTTTAGGTCTCTGTATAATATTTTTTATTTCAGTCAGTGTTGATCCCTTTTCATGTCCTCGACGTTCTCGTTTAATTTATCGGCCTTTTCTAGGAAATTCTTGAAAAACCTTATAACCGTGGTTTTGAACTCTATATCCAGTCTTTTGCTTTCCTCCATTTCCTTTAATTGTGGCCTGCCTCTTTGTCTCCGCATTTTAGCTGCTTCCCTGAGTTGATGGAGTTGCTTTGTGTGTTAGGTGCCTTAGCAGAGCCCAGTAGCTCAGCCTCCCCAGTTACCTGTGGTGGATCCTCTTGGTGCACCCCTTTGTGGGCTGTATGTGCAGTCTTGTTGTAGTTAAGCCTTGCTTGTTGTTGGTATCACTGGGGGGAGTTGATCTCCAAGCTAATTGGCTGTGAGTATCAGCAGTGTCTCTGCTGGCAGAGCTTCTGTGCTCAGCTTGGATGGGGTGGAGTCTCAGGGTGGTGCAGACAAGCTTTGGTTTCCCATCAACCCCACCCTAATGTCCCACAGTGATGGCTGCATGCACCTCTGAGAAGGCTGCTCTCGAGTTTCGCCTGTTGACAGACAGGCTGGCTTCTCCCCAACCAGAGCTGGATATCAGTGCGATCAGGAGGTTTTGTTTTTCTCCCAAACGAGAAAACTAGCCACTGGGAGGGCTTCTGTGCTTGACTTGGATGGGGCAGGGTCTCAGGTTGGTGCAGACAAGCTTTGATTTCCCGTCAGCCCCGCCCTAAGAGGGCCTTGTTTTCCAAATCCCGCTACAATGGCTGCGCCCCTCTGAGAGAAGGCTGCTCTCGAGTTTCGCCTCCTGCCAGACAGGCCGGCCTCTCCCCGACCAGCGCTGGATATCAGTGTAATAGGGAGGCTTTGTTTTCCTCCCGAATGAGAAAGCCAGCCGACCACTTGGTGCCCGCCCTCTCCGCACTCCGTGAGCAAGCCAGTCATGTATTCAGCTGCCCGCCTTCTCCGCGCTCACTGATCTCCACACCTCCACAGCTCCCGAAGCTCAGTGTCCCTTTCTCTTTTATTCTAGTTGTAGAGCATCTGCTCAGGCAGCTTTCTGGTGGTTCTGGACGATGTCTGCTCTGTTTTCCAGTTGTAGTTTCAAAATTGTTGTGGTAGGCAACTATTAGGTATTTACCCTATGCTGCCATCTTGGTTTCTCTCTCCTTTTACTTTTTTGATGGCATTTTTGATGCAAAAAAGTTTTTTGTTTTGATGAAGTCCAATTTATACATTTTTTTTCTTTTACCACTTACATTTTTGCTTCATTAAAATTTACAAAGACTTACCCCTATGTTTGCCTCCAAAGTTTTTAGAATAGTTTTGGCTCTTACATTTTGGCTTTTGGTCTACTTTGAGTTAATTATTTAGTATGGTGTAAAGTATGGTTACAAAATCATTCTTTCGCATGTGAATATTTAGTTTTACCATCACCAGTTGACTTATAGTGTTAAGTCTTTTATTTCCTGTTAATCTTCTGTCTAATTGTTTAATCTATTATTAAATATGGGGTATTGAAGGCTCCAGTTATTATTTTCAAATTGCTGATTTTTTTGATAAATTCAGTCAGTTTTTGCTTCATGTCCTTTCAAGGTCTGTTGTTAGGTGCATATGCATTTATAATTTTAAATTATTGGCGTATTAACCCTTAATCAGTAAAATGTCCTTCTTTTTCTATAGTACCAATTTTGTCTTAAAATATATTTTGTCTGATATTAATATAGCCACTTTAGCTCCTTTTTAGTTATTGTTTGCATGGTTTATTTTTTACCATCTTTTTACTTTCAACCAATTTTGTCTTTGAATATGAGGTCTATCTCTTATAGGCAGCATATAATTAGATCTCCTTGCATTTCTCTTCAGCATTTCTTTTAGAACATGTCTAATAGTGACAAACTTCCTCAGCTTTTGTTTATCTGGGAATATCTGAAATTCACCTTCATTTTTTGAAGGACAGATTTGACACATATAGAATTCTTGGTTGACAGTTTTGATTTTTTCTTTTAGTGTTTTCAATATGTTATACTACTGCCTTCTGGGCTTCTTGGTTTCTGATGAGAATACAACTGTTAATCTTATTGAGTCATCTATATATGGTGAATTGATTCTCTCATTGCTTTCATGATTCTCTAATTATCTTTGAATTTCAACACAGAGCTGTTAGAAATAATAGGTTTCATAATTATTTAACATAGAACTAGAAAGTGAAATTTCAGAAAACAATGCAGTGAATGGGTGTGCTTCTCTAAAAGCAAACTAATGTTTTTAAGTATAGAGGTTTGGCCTGTATAAAGATGGTGTTGTCTTTTTTTTTTCTCCTTTTTTTTATTATTAAGGTATTAAATATGTACATATCTTCCCATTGCCCCCCCTCCCCACTCCCATACATGCCCTCACCCCCCAGTGTCTTGCGTCCATTGGTTATGCTTATATGCATGCATACAAGTCCTTTGGTTGATCTCTTATCTCCCCCACCTCTCCCTAATCTTCCTGCTGTAATTTGACAGACTGTTTGATGCTTTACTGCCTCTGTATCTATCTTTTTGTTCATCAGTTTATAATGTTCTTTATTATCCATAAATGAGTGAGATCATGTGGTATTTTTCTTTCATTGACTGGCTTATTTCACTTAGCATAATGTTCTCCAATTCCATCCAGGTTGCTGCAAATGGTAAGAATTCCTTCTTTTTTATGCCAGCATAGTATTCCATTGTGTAGATGTACCACAGTTTTCTGATCCAGTCATCTGCTGATGGTCACCTAAGCTGTTTCCAAATCTTAGCTATTGTAAATTGTGCTGCTATGAACATAGGGGTGCATATATCCTTTCTGATTGGTGTTTCTAGTTTCTTAGGATATATTCCTAGGAGTGGGATTACTGGGTCAAATAGGAGTTCCATTTTTAGTTTTTTGAGGAAACTCCATACTGTTCTCCACAGTGGCTGCATTCCCACCAGCAGTGCACGAGGGTTCCTTTTTCTCCGCATCCTCGCCAACACTTGTCGTTTGTTGATTTGTTGATGATAGCCATTCTGACAGGTGTGGGATGGTACCGCATTGTCGTTTTGATTTGCATCTCTTGGATAATTAGTGACTTTGAGCATGTTTCCATGTGTCTCCTGGCCTTCCTTCTGTCTTCTTTTGAAAAGATTCTATTTAGGTCCATTGCCCATTTTTTTATTAGATCATTTATTTTCCTTTTATTAAGTTGTATAAGTTGCCTGTAGATGTTGGAGATTAAACCTTTATCAGTCATAACATTTGCAAATGTGTTCTCCCATACAGTGGAATTTCTTGTTGTTTTATTGATGGTTTCTTTTGCTGTGAAAAAGCTTTTTATTTTGATCTAGTCCCATTTGTTTATTTTTTCTTTAGCTTCCATTGCCCTAGGAACAATATCAGTGAAGAAGTTCTTTCGGCATATGGATGCGATTTTGCTGCCTGTGGATTCCTCTAGTATTTTTATAGTTTCACGTCTTATGTTTAAGTCCTGTATCCATTTTGATTTTATTTTTGTGTATGGTGTAAGTTGGTGGTCTAGTTTCATTTTTTTGCATGTATCTGTCCAATTTTCCCAACACCATTTATTGAAGAGACTGTCTTGACTCCATTTTATGTTCATGCTTCCTTTGTCAAATATTAATTGAGCATAGTGGTTTGGGATGATATCTGGATTTTTTATTCTATTCCATTGGTCTATATGTCTGTTCTTGTGCCAGTACTAGGAAGTTTTGAGAACAGTGGACTTGTAATACAGCTTGAAATCTGGTATTGAGATCCAACCAACTTTGTTCTTCTTTCTCAGGATTGCTGTGGTTATTCGAGATCTTTTTTTATTCCAGATGAATTTTTGGAGAGTTCTTTCTAGGTCTGTGAAATATGCCATTGGTATTTTAATGGGGAGTTTATTGAATCTATAGATTGCTTTTGGTAGTATGGACATTTTAATGATGTTGATTCTACCAATCCATGAACATGGTATGTTCTTCCATCTGTTTACATCTTCCTCTATCACTTTTTTCAGTGTCCTGTAGTTTTCCGCGAATAGGTTTTTTACCTCCTTAGTTAAGGTTATTTCTAGGTATTTTAATTTTTTGCGTGTGATGGTAAATGGGATTGCTTTTTTAGTCTCTCTTTCTGTAAGTTCACTATTGGTGTATAGAAATGCCATAGATTTCTTTGCGTTAATTTTGTATACTTCTACATTGCCAAATTCATTTATTAAGTCTATTAGTTTTTTGACGTAGTCTTTTGGGGTTTTTATGTACAATATCATGTCATCTGAAAATAAGGACAGCTTTACTTCTTCTTTTCCAATTTAGATGCCTTTTATTTCTTCTTCTTGTCAAATTGCAATGGCTAATACTTCCATACTATGTCGAACAGGAGTGGTGAGAGTGGGCATCCCTGTCTTGTTCCTGTTCTTAGTGGAAATGGTTTTAGTTTTTGCCCATTGAGTAAGATGTTGGCTGTGGGTTTATCATATATAGCTTTTATTATGTTGAGGTATGATCCTTCTATTCCCAACTTGTTGAGAGTTTTTATCAGGAAAGGGTGTTGGATTTTGTCAAATGCTTTTTCTGCATCAATTGATATGAGTATGTGATTTTTAGCTCTCAATTTGTTTATGTGATGTACCACGTTTATTGATTTGCAGATATTGTACCATCCTTGCATCTCCTGGATAAATCCTACTTGGTCATGGTGTATGATCTTTCTGATGTACTGCTGGATCTGATTTGCTAGAATTTTGTTGAGGATTTTGGCATCTATGTTCTTGAGGAATATTGGCCTGTAATTCTCTTTCATTGTGTTGTCTTTATCTGGTTTTGGTATTAGGGTGATGCTGGCTTCATAGAATGAGCTTGGAAGGGGTCCTTCCTCTTGAAATTTTTGGAATAGTCTGAGGAGGATAGGTTTTAGTTCTTCCTTGAATGTTTGGTGAAACTCCCCTGTGAAGCCGTCTGGCACCGGGCTTTTGTTTGCTGGAAGCTTTTTGATGACTGCCTCAATTTCCTCCATAGTTATTGGCCTATTGAGCTGTTTGTATTCTTCCTGATTGAGTTTTAGAAGGTTATATTTTTCTAGGAATATGTCTATTTCCTCCAAGTTGTCCACTTTATTGGAATAAAATTGTTCGTAGTATTTTTACAATGCTTTGTATTTCTGTGGGGTCTGTTGTTATTTCACCTCTTTCATTTCTGATTTTCTTTTTTTGGGTCCTCTCTCTTAGCTTCTTGGTGAGCCTGGCTAGAGGTTCATCAATCTTGTTTATCCTTTCAAAGAACCAGTTCTTGGTTTTCTTTATGTTTTGTATTGTTTTTTTTTTTTTTTTTTTGGTCTCTATGTCATTTACTCCGCTCTGTTCTGTATTTTTTCCTTCCTTCTGCTTACCCTGGGCTTTTCTTGTTGCTCTCTTTCTAACTCTTTGAGTTGTAGGGTAGGTAGTTTATTACCATTGTTTCTTGTTTTTTGCAGTAGGCTTGTAGAGCTATGAACTTCCCTCTCAATACTGCTTTCACTGTGTCCCATAGATTTTGCATTGTTGTGTTTTCATTGTCATTTTTCGCTATGATGTTTTTTATTTCTTCCTTGATCTCTCTGGTAACCCAGTCATTGTTTAATAGCATGATGTTTAGTCTCCATGTGTTTCATTTTTTTGGATTGTTTTTATTGTAGTTGATTTCTAGTTTTATGCCACTGTGATCTGAGAAGATGCTTGATATGATTTCTATCTTCTTGAATTTGAAGAGACTTTGACTATGTCCCAACATATGGTCTATCTTTGAAAATGACCCATGTGCACTTGAGAAGAATGTATATTCCGTGGCTTTGCAGTGAAATGTTCTGAAGATGTCAATTAATTCCATCTGGTTTAGTGAGTCATTTATGATTGATGTTTCTTTTCTGACTTTTTGTTTAGAGGATTTGTCCAATGGTGATAGTGGGGTATTAAAGTCTCCTACTCTGATTGTATTGCTGTCAGTCTCTCCCTTGATATCCTCCAGGAGTTTTTTTTATGTATTTGGGTGCTCCTGTATTGGGTGCGTATATGTTTACCAGTTATTTCTTCTTGTTGGTTTTCTCTCTTTAGTATTATGAAGTGGACTTCCTTATCTCTTGTTATGTCCTTCATTTTTTGATTTATTTTGTCAGTTATAAGTATGGCTACCCCAGCTTTTTTATTCATTTCCATTCGCCTGGAAAACCTCTTTCCATCCCTTCACCCTCAGTATGTGTGCGTATTTTTTTCTGAGGTGGGTTTCTTGTAGACAGCAGATATATGGGTCGTGTTTTCTTATCCAATCCGTTACCCTATGTCTTTTGATTGGGGCATTTAATCCATTTACATTTAAAGTTATTATTGACTAGAGGCCCGGTGCATGAAATTCGTGCACGGAGGGGGGTTGTCCCTCAGCCCAGCCTGTACCCTCGCCAATATGGGACCCCTCAAGGGTAATAAAATACCACCAGTGTGATCGGGCCTAAACGGGCAGTTGGACATCCCTCTCACAATCCAGGACTGCTGGCTCCCAACTGCTTGCCTGCCTGCCTTCCTGATTGCCCCTAACCGTTTCTGCCTGCCAGCCTGATCACCCCCTAACCACTCTGCTGCCAGCCTGTTTGCCTCCAACTTCCCTCCTCTGCCGGCCTGGTCACCCCTAACTGCCCTCTCCTGCAGGGTTGATCACCTCCAACTGACCTCCCTTGCAGGCCTGGTCCCTCTCAACTGCCCTCCCTTGCAGGCCGGGTGCCTCCCAACTACCCTCTCCTGCTGGCCATCTTGTGGTGGCCATCTTGTGTCCACATGGGGACAGGATCTTTGACTAGATGGGGGCAGCTATATTGTGTGTTGCAGTGATGATCAATCTGCACATTACTCTTTTATTAGATAGGATAGAGGCCTGGTACAGGGGTGGGGGCCAGCTGGTTTGCCCTGAAGGGTGTCCCAGATCAGGGTGGGGTTCCCTTGGGGTGTGGGGTGGCCTGAGCGAGGGGCCTGTGGTGGTTTGCAGGCCAGCCATACCCCCTGGCAACCCAAGCAGAGGCCCTGGTATCTGGAATTTATTTTCCTTCTACAATTGAAACTTTGTAGCCTGGAGCAGAGCCAAGCCTGGGGTTCCCTTCACGGACGGCAGCCATTTCTGTGGCAGTTAATTCACCTTCTATAATTGAAACTTTGTAGCCTTAAACGGAGGCTGGGCCCAGACAGGGTGTGCGGAGAGCTTTGCTTCCCCTGTTGCCGGCGGCAACCCTGGCCTGCTCTCTCAAGCTCCATTCTGCCGCCATTTGTTTGAATTTCTTTACCTTCTATAATTGAAACTTTGTAGCTTGAGTGGAGGCTTAGGCCTGGCAAGGGCAGGCGGAAAGCTTGGCTTCCTCTGTTACCTAGGAAACCTTGCTCTCTGTGGCTGTAGCCATCTTGGTTTGGGTTAATTTGCATGCTCGCTCTGATTGGATGGTGGGCGTAGCTTGTGGGCGTGTCGGGGGTATGGTCAATTTGCATATTTGTCTATTATTAGATAGCATAGGTACTTATTTGTCACCATTTTTATTCTTTACCCTATGTTCCTTCTACGCTTCCTATTTCTTTTTTTTACAGCAGACCCTTTAGCATTTCTTGCATTGCTGGTTTGGTGGTAATAAATTCCCTTAGTCCTTTTTTGTCTGTGAAGCTCCTGATTTCATCTTCAATTTTGATTGATAGCCTTGCTGGGTACAGTATTCTTGGATTCAGACCCTTCCTTTGCATGACTTTGTATATTTCATTCCATTCCCTTCTCGCCTGATGTGTTTCTGTTGAGAAATCAGTTGCTAGTCTGATGGAGGTTCCTTTGTAGGTAACTTTCTGTCTCTCTGGCCGCTTTTAAGATTCTTACTTTTTCGTTGGTGTTTGTCAATTTAATTATAATGTGCCTTGACATCGGTCTTTTGGGTTTATTTTGCTTGGGACTCTGTGAGCTTCTTGGATTTGTGTGGGTTTTTTCTTTCCTATATCAGGGAAGTTTTCTGTCATAATTTCTTCAAACAGGTTTTCTATTCCTTGCTCAGTTTCCTCTCCTTCTGGAAACCCTATTATGCAGATGTTGTTTTGTTTCATGTTGTCCCAAAGTTCCTTTAGGCTCTCCTCCTGCTTTTTAATTTTTTTTTCTAGAAGCTGCTCTAATTGGGTATTTTTTCCTACCTTCTCTTCTAGCTCACTGATGTGGTCCTCTGCTTCTTCTAGTCTACTCTTGGTGCTTTTTATTGAGTCCTTTACAGCAACGATGTCATTTTTCATTTCTTATAAATTCTTCATTTCCTTTTGGTTCTTACTCATATTGTCGAATTTGTCTTCCATTCTTTTCAGACACCTTATGACCATTTCTCTGAATTCTTTCTCTGACAGGTTGCTTGCCTCTATTTTGTTTACTTCCTTTTCTGGTGATGCCTTCTTTTCTTTCATTTTCGGGCTGTTTATTTGTCTTCCCATGATCTCTCTTCTCCGGGTGTCTGGTTATGTAGTTCTCTCTCTCCTGCGTTGATTTAAAGGCACAAAATACAATACAACCAGGTACAACGCACAAGGCCCTGAACAGGAATGTATTCACGATATTAATAAATCCAAATAAAGGTGACCACCAGAGAAAGGCAAATTAGGGGATAGGAGAGAAAGAAGAAGAGAGAGAGAAAAAAGAAAGGAGTGCCAAAATGAAATTGGGAAAAGGGAAAAATAAGAAAGAAAATAAAAAAGAAAATGGGAACAAACTATATATATAGGGAGAAAACTCCAATAGAACAGCCACTAACCCCAACAAATGCCAGCAACAAGTACCTGGAGATTAATACAAACTACAAATAATACCTAATATCAAGCATGGAGAGGGAAAACAGAGGCAAAAAAAAACAAACAAAAACAAAGCAAACAAGAAAATAAAACAAAAAAGAATAAGCAAAACAATCTCACAAAAAAGCATAAAAATTCGATATAATCAACATTCAGGCAAACAACAACAAAAGGACAGAGAGAAAAACAATTTTTTTCGATAGTGAAGCCAGAGAAGAGAGAGGTTTGTATGGACTTGGAGCAGGGGAT
This sequence comes from Eptesicus fuscus, assembly GCF_027574615.1. Lineage (NCBI taxonomy): Eukaryota > Metazoa > Chordata > Mammalia > Chiroptera > Vespertilionidae > Eptesicus > Eptesicus fuscus. The sequence continues at coordinate 109,786,811 of NC_072473.1, forward strand.
TGCAAATTAGATATATAAGTAGGGTGAAATTTTAACAGGAGGTAAGAAGGAATAATAGGGAAAATCTAAAGCAGGAAAGGGTTAAGAGAAACAGGACACCAAAAGGGGAAAGGTTAGGAAGAGAGTAATGGCATAAAGGTAGAGTTGAGATAGAGTAAAAAGATGCTAAAAGAAAGATGAAAATAGAATGTAGAACACTAATCCCAAAGTAAAATAAAGAGAAAATAAAATGACACTTAAAAAAAAAGGTAAAATAATAGTAGTAATAATACTGATTGTAAATAATAAATGTAATAATTAAAAAGGTAAAATTGAGTGAGGAAAAAAGAAAAAAAATAGTTTCTTAAGTAAAAGATGAAAAAAATAAAAATAAAAACTAAAAAGATAAAAATATATAATGTTCAGTAGTGAAGGTCATTCACTTCCTCTATTGTTCTGTTTGGCACGCCTGTTTCCCAGTCAGGACAGTATTGCAGTTCCCTGCATTCCACTGCTCCTCAGTGTTGTAATCCGGTCCTGATTTTAAAGCAGGCATTGTGTCTTAATTTCTTGTATTCCTTTATTTGTGATTACACAAGAGTCAATTTGTGATTCAGCCCCTGGGTGGCAGTGTTTCTGGATTGACCTCCAGGTCTATAGGTCCTCTCTAGCCTGTGCTTAGATCCTGCTTTCCCTGTGGCACTCAATACCGGTTTGTGGGAGTGGACTGCCCCAGAGCTGGTTTTCCGACGGTCACTCCACGCTCTGATCCCCAGGTTCCAGAAAAACAACTTTCCCCTGCAGTCTCCTAGGGTGTCCCCAACTGGGTGATCCTATGTATTGGGTTTAGTAATCAGAAGAAAGGATTTGAAGAGGAAAAAGTGCAAGTGTGCAAACTCCAGGGCTGCATGCAAGTCTGCGCAGTCCCTTTTTCCCCCTTGGGTCTAAGCAGCCAGCACACTTTTAAAATTTTTAGGCTGTCCTTTAGCATCAGATCAAAATGGGTTGCCTTTTAGAGATACCTTCTGTTAGCAGCTCTGAGAACCCCCTTCCACATTCATGGATCACACCAGCCCCAACAGCCACAGATTTTTCTAGGCGCAGACTTCCCCCGGTCCTCCAGCTCCCGCAGTGCACGCGTTTCTCTGTCCTGCCAGGACCAAAGACCTCACCTTATCCCAGGAGAAATCTGACCTTTACGTGGTGGAGTGTAGAGCTCCTCTGAATCCGCGTGTTTGCACCAATTGGGGACCGGTGTTCTGGGGTTCGCAGCTGTTCGGTGGGTGCCGTGGTTGTAGATTTTTAGGCTTCCGATAACATCCACTTTCCCCTTCAAGATGATGCGTTCTCTGGGTTCAAGCCATTGGCTCCGGGAGGGAACCCAGCAGCAGTGGGGGCTGCCCGGTCAGGAGAACCCCGTCCAGCAGTTCCCCACCTTCTCCTGGAGTATAGCTGTCCCTTAACTTGCCAACAAACACTCCCAATGCGACCCTCAGCTGTTCTTTTTATCTGCTCCGGGACAAGGCTCGGGACACATCTGTCTATTCCACTGCCATTTTTTTCTCCGGTCAGATGGTGTTGTCTTAATAATAAAAGTGAAGGAACTATTTTCCCAGTTGAGTTGATGAAAAAATAAGTCTTATTTCTGGCTGGTATACCTAGAATAAGAAACAGAAGTCCAGCTGGGATGGGGTGGAGCAGGGACATGTTTTAAAAAGGGGAAGGACTTGGTTAACAGTAACAGCTGCCTCCTGCATACCCCTGTGGCCCTCCAGGTATTATGTTACTTATTAAGGCAGTTATGTATTTGCTTTCCATTAATTGAAGCATCTGCATAAGTGTGAGTACCTAACTGTGTGAATTTGTGGGGCACTCTGTTCCTGATATTGTGGATAGTGCATTTATAGCAGAAGGTCTCTGCACTGTCAACTCACAGATAGTGATGCTGAAATTTAGTTCAAACCTGTACAATCACTGTATACAACTTCACTGATGATTACACTGTATATGTTCCTGACTTTCTGGAAACATGAAAATACAAGATGTCAACCATCTGAAATATCAGGGTAGTACTTAAATATAGTTGATATTTGAAGTATAAACTAACCAGCCCACCAAATTTAACCTTTGGGGAAGCAACATATTTGAAGTGTCTATTTAATTAAAAGCCACCATAACTTAGTAATTCACCATTTGTTTTAACAAAACTGATAAATTGCTTAAATGTTTATAAATAAAAAGAGTACAAAGCAAAAGGGAATTATGTTTAATTGAATGAAAATGCAAGTATTTCAGTATGATTAAGCCTCTCTAAGATGTTTTCAACTGGACTTTCTTGGAAATAGGAAGAGATGACTGGGAGAAAATAAGGAAGTACCTATACTTTGGCACATTGATTTATCCACCTAATCAAGAGTGGATGAGATGAGGACTTGGAAGTTTTTATTCCACTTCTTTTCCACACCATCTAGAAAGGAACTCCTTATCGACTATACTAGAGGCCCGGAGCATGAATTTGTGCACCAGTGGGGTCCCTCGGCCTGGCCTGCGGGATTCGGCCAAAACCGACTCTCCAACATCCTCCAAGAGGTCCCAGATTGCAAGAGGGCACAGGCCAGGCTGAGGGACCCCACTGGTGCATGATTGGGGCCGGGGAGGGATGCTGGAGGTTGGCCAGCCAGGGAGGGACCATGGGAGGGCACCAGGGCATGTCCAGCCCGTCTTGCTCAGTCCTGATCGGCTGGACCCCAGCAGCAAGCTAACCTACCAGTCAGAGCATCTGCCCTCTAGTGGTCAGTGCACATCATAGCGAGTGGTTGAGTGGCCTTAGCATATCACTAGCATATTACGCTTTGATTGGTTTAACAGAGGACTGGACACTTAGCGTATTAGGCTTTTATTATATAGGATATTTCTTGAGGGTAGGCTCTATGTTCTATTATTACCAATTACCCTTGCCAACCTGGAAGTTGGCTGCCACATGCTCACAAGGGGTATGTTATCTTCTTCCCTACCTGTGCTTTGACCAGGTTTAGCTAAGGATCCAAAGAACCTCATTGCCCTCTTCCTAGACCTAAAAGCATTTTGCAACTCTCAAGTCCCTTTGCCCCTCTCTTAACTGCCCTTTACTGGTTCTCTTGTGATATGCTCAAGGATTATACAGAAAACTAGCTTATGTCATCTACTCCTGATTAGCTAATTAAAAAGCTCTACTAACTATTGTCTGTGTGGACTTGCTGTGCTCATCTGTAAGAATGAATGGATTGGATCATATGATCTCTCAGGTTCTTTCTAACTCATCATTCCAAATCTACAACCTAATTCCTCCAGTAATAGGTTGAATATGATGCTAAGCACTTTTGGGTGCTCAATACATTTAATATCTCCATTTCTCATATTGGACACTTTCTGTAAAGTAAGATCTCTGCTTCCCAATCATTTCCTTCCCTAATGCATCTAGTTAGGACATGCATGTTGAGTTCTTTAAAGATGAAAATTACCATAAGCTGTATCCAGAAATATGAACAAACAGAATGTTGAGAATGTGTGTATATTACCTGATATATAAAAAGGGGTTAAACATTGTCGGAGAGGGAAACATTTATTTAACAAAAATGTTAATTGAATATCTGTCTAAACAGAATCTCAGAGGATGGTGGAGAAACCCATGTTAGAACTGGTGAAGACATTCTTACCTAGTGAGCTCAGTGAAGAGAAACAAAGAAAGGCAGAGCTATAAATATATGTTGGCTGCAGCCTGTTAATGAGCTGTCCTTTTCCCCCTCCCACACTTATATTCTCTTATTCCTGCCACTTTATCATCACCAAATAGTTTTGTGAGATAGGGAAGGAGTTCAAGTAAGACAGACAGCCAAGCACTTCAGTCCCAGAAGCAAACAAAATAGGCACACCCAATCCACCAAAGAGAGCCAACAAAGGAAATAATTCACCTTAATCTCTACCAACATATACCTCGCCAAAACAGCACGGGATCAAGCTCTGCCCAATACTGAGTACAAATTAGCTGGACTTGGTTACATGGTGCTCTTCCCAGACCTTGTGGTTAAATTCTAATCTTCTCAGCAAAAATGAGAGCCCTGTCTGAAGAATGGATTCATAGGCAGTGCCAATAGGAGAAATGCTTGATGAAGCTTGGAATTTAAGAGTAAGAAGCAATGATGATAGAGACCCACATGGGAATGGAAATGATTATATCTGTACTAGGCTCCAATGTTATGCTTATTTCAGAGAAGTAAAATTAAGCTAAGATATGATACCAAATGGCAAGTATATGGATATACTAGATTAGTGAGTATTTTAATTAAGGGATGAAAGGTGAATGTGAAGGATAGTTTAGCCAAATGTTAAGTAGAAAATATTTTGTAAGTATATACAATCAACCTAGAAGACAATTCTGCAACTAGAATTGACTAAGCTAAAATTGGAAAAATGATCACCAATAGCAATAACTTGATGTAAAATGACTGTGAATTTTGTTAAAAGACCATTTTATCAAATATGGAATTCCAACAAGGTAGTGAATATATTCAAAGTTTTGATGGCCTGCTTGAGTTGAACTACAGTGTTACAGTGATTTTTCTTCAGTGTCCTCAATGGTTACCAAAAGGCAGTCATTGAATTTCTTTGCTATTGCAGAATACCAGGAGTTCCATTTCACATTCCTCAATCCACTGTTTGACCACTCCATTCAAACCACTAGAGGTACAGAAAGGAAAACTATACTACAATAAGGAAGTACTTAAACATTTGGTAGCTACAACATGTAATTAGGGTGGTCAGTGCTCCTCATAAAATTCTGGTGCTCTAGTTGTCTTCTGTGACCAAAGTGCTACAAAACCTATAAATGGTGGATTCAGAAAGAGCTAATTGTTCTAACATCTTTAATGCTGTATTTATCAAACAAAACACTGTTTTAGGACACATCCTAATTTTTCATATTTAAAAGAGTTGCCAGAGCATTTCTTAAATTAATCATTACTCATGGAGTGAGTTTAAAAATTATATAAGAGCACCATTCTTTTGCTTCTTCTACTTCAACCTTTTAAAGTATGTGAATAGATGTGAATATTATAATAATTTTAGTCATGTTTCCTGTTTCCTGTGGGAGCCAATTTCCCCTTTAGGATTCCATAATCTAAAATTTTGAACAGGAAAGATTTGAAGCTTTTTTTTACCTCCAATGAAATAACAGCTAGAAACTCAGAATCTAGTTTTTCATCAAGCCCCAGCTATTTTATTTATGCCAGATGCACCGGGTCATTTATTTTACTTCAGAATAATACAATGTAGCCTTAATTATCTGAAACGTGTTTAAAATTCATGTTTTTCAGATAGTATACCAGAGAAGGTAAACTGTTTTCACTGAAAACCTATTTATAAATCCTGATCTAGACCTGGTCTTCAAAGAAAGGAAGTTTTAATGGGGAAACTAGAGGCATCTCATTAATCCTTGGCGTGCTAGAAGACTTATGAAAGAATAGTACACCATTGTCCTCCAGTCACTGAGGTTGACTCTTCAAGCCCTATGCTTGATGACACGGCTTCTGTGGTTCACACACAGAGGTTATTTTTAGAGGCAAGAACTCTCATTTCCCAAAAGTATAACCACAAGATGTCTATTTGGAATGAATCAGATTTATACACTAGAACAATAGTAAATGCTCAGATCATGTCTGTATAACCTCAATTCCATGAGGAAATATGTAATATTTAGGTGTACTTTTACCCTGGGATCATTACCCTTTGTCAGTGGCCCTCATCAAAATGAGGTGATTCCTTTGGAAACTGAGCAGTGCTGTGGGGTTTCACAGATGTCTTCAAAGTAAGTTTTTCTTCCAGAAAAAATTATATTTTGTCCTTGTGGTTTTTCACAATAATTAAAACTTTCACAGGGATAAAAAGTCACTAATCTTCAACCATGGTGACAGCCAGGGCCAGATGCCTTCAGAGGGAAATTGGACTTGGTGTCCTGAAAGGTATCTTGCTGTGTTTGCATTTTGCTGCCCCACCTGACAAGGTAGAAGGACTTGACCAGTTTCTTGAGGTTAGGCCAACCTTGACTCCAGCCTTATAATTGGAACTGTACTTTGTGGGAGTTATGACCCCTTAAACTGAAATTTAGTCTAGTAAGGCTGGAGATCCTAAATAAGGGCATTACAGAACCTATAACTAACGCACTCAGGCCAACTAATCTATCATTGTCATTGGAAAAAACTCATTAGGGGGCCTCAGGAACCTCATTCAGCCACTCAGTGAGTGGGTTGGCCCCCTCCCTTTGGGTTAGTTGGTTCATTTGCTTTAAAAGATCAATTTTCTGCCTTCTTCTTTGACTTGACCCCACTTTATCAGGAGAGGAGGCTCTCTCAAATGGAGGGGATTATGAAACCAGCCTCTCAGGGTTGCTTTAATAAAGTGAATGCTGGCAATCTATCCGAACATCTGCCTAGCTATACAGCCTCAGTGTATCCAGGGCTCCCAGGCAGGAATCAGTTATTACCATACCAGAGCAACAGCAATGACATATCAGACCAGGGTTGAAGAGATAGAGATTGGGAAAAATCCAAAGTCAGTGAATAAAATGCTTATTATTTTGTTAACCCATTGCTTCACTCATTCTTTCAGTTACCAAGCATTTCCTGGCACCTATTATGTGTCAGACATTGTGCTTATCCCAAGGCCATGCCCTTGCCAAGTTAATGCTTGAGTATATAAGCCCTCCTCCCCAGCCCCATTCCAAATCCTAACAACTTCACAGTAGTTACCATTAAACAGTTTTCAGGCTAAAAATGAGCATGTTGCCTCACTTCTCACTCAGCTCCAATTTTCTTAATTATAAAATGATGTTAATAATACTTTCCCCACTGCCACACAGGTGTCCTAGATACATCAACGAGAGAAGATTTGTACAAGGGCTTTTGAGTATAAAAATAATGAAATATCAGTAGTACTGACCTAATAACGAAGATTTATTGAGAGCCTGCAGCATTCCACAGAATTAGCCCTACCCAGGGCAGAATTGAACATTAATGGTGCCAAATTTTTAGAATTCAGCCCTGGCCAGTGTGGATAAGTTAGTTGGTTGAGTTTTGTCCCATGCACTGAGAGGTCTCTGGTTTGCCAGGGTTACTGGCTTGATCCCCAGTAGGGGGCATGCAGGAGGCAGCAAATGGATGTTTCTCACATTGATATTTCTCTCTCTCCCTCTCCTTTCCTCTGTCTCTAAAATCAATAAAACATATATATTTTTAAAAAAATTAGAATTCATCCCCTTCAGAGATTCAGATTTTATATAGTTTTTACTATATAATATTAACATATCATTGTGTGAGTACTTACTGCCAGGTACTAAGTTCAGTGCTTTACATGGATTGTCTCATTTAATCCCCATAATCATGCAATGTGGGAGATAGGTACAGGTATTATTATATCTATTTTAATAGATAAGAAACATAAGGCTCAGAGTGGTTAAAGAATAACTTATTTATAGTAACAGGGCTAGTAAGTGACAGAGTTTAGATCTGAACATACATTTTCTGACCCCAGAATATGAACTTTTAGCCATTATGCTATGCCACCTCTTGGAAAATAATAAAACACTATACAGTTGTAAGCTATTGGTAATCTATATATCTAAAAGGTTAATATGCTAAGTGTCTGACCATCCGGCTGGTCACTATGACATGCACTGACCACCAGGGAGCAGACTCTCAATTCAGGAGCTGCCAAGCTGCAGTGACTTGGCAGCGGCAGTTCTCAGGTGACGCACCCCGAAACCAGAGAGGAGGGAGCCCGATTCTTCCTGGGGCCACACAATTCCACCTTCAGCCTTGGGTTATGTTGTTGCTGGGGCACTGTCGGCCCTGAATCTGGTTTACTGCACACTTGTGTTTGCGTTCCACACCCTGTATGACAGCAACTTTGCATAGTGCCCTCTCGCACTCCAGGACTCCTCAGGGGATGTTGGAGTGCCAGCTTCAGCCCAATCCCCACAGGCTAGGCTGAGGGACCCCACCTGCTGGAGGAACCCCGCTCACTCCGCAGAAGCCCTTTGAGCCACAGCACCACCCTAGGTGCAGCCAGCGGAGAGGGACTGTGGGAGGTTGGCTCCAGGGCATGTCCGTCCTATCTTGCCCAGTCCCGCCCCACCAGCCATGTTCTAATTAATTTCTTTTAAACTAGTGATCTGTGCACTGGGTCACTAGTCTATATATAAAAAAGGCTAAGTGACTATCCAACCGTCCGAATGGTAGCTATGATGCTCAATGACCACCAGGGGGCAGATGTTCTGACCGGTAGCTTATGACACACACTGACCACCAGGGGGCAGACACTCAGCGCAGGAGCTGCTGAGCTGCAGTGACTTGGCAGCGGTGGTTCTTGGTTCTTGGGTGACACACCCTGGAACCAGAGAGGAGGGAGCCCTATTCTGGGGTGTGTCACCAGAGAACAGCCCTCTCTCAATCTGGGACTCCTCAGGGGATGTTGGAGAGCTGGTTTCGGCACGATTCCCGCAGGCCAGGCTGAGGGACCCCACATGCTGGAGGGACCCTGCTCACTCCACAGATGCCCTTAGAGCTACAGCACAGCCCCAGGTGTGGCTGGCCGACCATGGGAGGTTGGCTCCCGGGCATGTCTGGCCCCTCTTGCCCAGTCCCACCCTGCCAGCCACCTTCTAATTAATTTCCTTTCAATGTGCACAAATCTGTGCACTGGGGCACTAGTGTTGTTATAAATTATTTACTTTAAAGCATTGGGTAGCTTCCTAAAACTGCAGAGAACCATTTATACTACTGAGAGGGAGCCCCACTAAGATAGTTTTAATTCCATCCCAAGTTTGCTTCTTTTATATCTTGGTTTGTTTTACTATTCCAACATTTATTTAATTGGGAGGACTTATTTTCACAAGTTTCAGTGCTACATTAACAAAGTAAAAATTGGGAAGCTGAAAGTGGTAGAGAAAATATGTGCTATGGATAAGTGGTGGACATGGAAACTATGCCCAGACAAGAGAGTATCTGGCTGTGGGTGGCCTTCTTACCAATATCACGTGGATGCACAGCCTATAGCCAGTCCTTTTGCTCTTTCCTAAACATTTCTGTGTATATACTGAATGCACAGATCCTTATCTTACTGGGAGCATCCAGAAGGGTTTCTCAGATTCTTCTTTCTGGTGCCTTAGTGTTTGGTCATGGAGTGTTACTTGTTTTGCCTTATAAGGCATTTATAATAAGCTCTTCATGTCTGATACTATGGCTGCTACCACTCTTCTCCCTCCTCCTCCTCCTCCTCTTCTTTCTGTTCAAGATCGTCATCATCCTCAACAGCCAACTTAACAATGTTTGAGAACTTATTGCCTTGCTAAGCAATGTGCTAAGCACTTCACGGGCATTTTTCTATAGATTTGTTCATTCATCCATTTAATGAATATTAATGAAAATTTACTTTGTTCCACACACTGATAATAGAAACAGACTATTTATCCCTTCTGTTAGTCTAATGGGGTAAAACATGGAATATATAATTATAAATTGTGGAAAGTTCTATGAAAGAAAGATACACGGGACTATGAAATGTGAATGGTGCTATTTAATTTAATTCTTCAACAACCCTGTGAAGTTAGTGAATAACATTATCCTCTATTTTACAGGTGATAAAACTGAAGTTCAGAGAAGTTAAGTGATTTGCCCACAGTAATACAGCTAGTACATAGGCTGAGTAGACATTTAAATCCATACTGGTTAGATTCCAAAGCTCACATTCTTAACTGCTATACTTTATTGCCTCTCCAATGTGTAAAGTGTATATATAGCCATTAATTCTAGCCCTATATATTTGGGTTCTGGCTTCATCTGAAATATGTAGAGCTGCCATTGTTTCCAATTAGTTGTGGCCATGGTTTGGTGCATTTGTTCAAAGAAAGTGTGCATGCAATGCAGAGGTCACGTGCCCTAGGTCTTGTGGATGTGCACATTGTATAAATAATAATGGCATTCCAAAAAAAGCTGGGATTCATTGGAGCCACCACATTTGTTTCCCATTAGCTTATGCTACTCAAATACAAACAGTAAAGCATGTATTTACATTGCCATGGACATGGGAAGCTGGGCCCCCAAAGCATTCTTTGTAGGTTGTATAAAGCTGAGCATCCAGATAGTTCAAAATCAGTTTTGTAAGCCCAGCTTAATAGCTTTAAAATGTAATTGGGAGTCCAGATATTTTTAAAATGCCTAGAGAGAGGTATGTGAGTATCCAAAAGAGACAAAACCAGCTAATTCCTCAAAATACCTACCAAGCCCTATATTTGCATATCTATTTTGTTACTTATCTTTTATATTTAAAATGCTAAAGAGCTTAAAGTCAAGAAAATTCTTAGCCATGTAGCAGCAGTAATGGAATTTTTCATTCTATTCTAACCAGTTGTCTGAATCTTTTCAAAACAAATTCATTTATGATTAGAAAGGTTGATTATTTAAGACACAGTAGATAGCAAGGCTGAGGAAAACAATCAGGAGGCATCCAATGTCATTATCTCTCCCACCTAGTAAATAACAAATGGCCTTCCCATCAAAGTATAACTCATAGGTCGAATCTGAAAAATTGAGATTGAACTGGAAATTATCTCAGGTAAAGGCGGTCAAGATGGCAAAAATATGAAATGAAAGCCCCATTAGTTGATGCCTTTACCTAAGACAACATGTTTTTCTTGAAAATCTCTGTACTTTGGAGCAGAATACTTTATTTTTAATGATGTCTCTATCACTTACACAATGACTTGATCAAGTCATGTCCCCTCTCTGAGCCTCAGTAACCTCCCTTGATGTGGGAAATGGGGATGGCAGTCTACCCTGTTATACAAATTGGCAATGAAGATTCAAGGATTATGTGAGAGAACATATGTTAAGCCCTAGCACAATGTGTGGCTGATAAGGTTCATATCTTTGCAATCAAGATAATTTCAAGAGGCACGTTATTTATACCATATAGACAGATCAAGAGTTATTGCTCTCACTGGTCTAATTTCAGCATATTTGATCCCCTAAGAACAACCAGTGTGTCCTTTGATCTTTGTTCTCCTGTCAACCAACCACGAAAAGAGCTTTGTAAAAATCACATTATTCCATGAAGCAGAGCTCTTTTGTTATCTTAGTTATTATGGTTTTAAGAACATGAAATTGCTAAATCTAGAGAGCCTTTTTTTCTCTTATACTGTAGTTATAATTTTTATAAGTATTTATTCCAGACTTTTTGTTTCCTTTTATTATACCATGAATACCTGTCTCAAAACTAACTTCAAATATTTCCCTTTCTAATCAAAGTCAATTACCTTTACACCCAGGAATTTTCATTAACTCCAAAGACATGATATTCATATCCACCAGTAAATGAAAAGGAAATCATTAGGCTGCATTTATTTTTTGAAAAATGGTTTGAAGTGTATGTACTAAGGATCCTGACACACATGGGGCTAAGGTGACTCTTGTCCAGAGATGGTTTCAGAGGGTTTCTGGGAAGTGGAGTAACACTGCAGTAGTCTTTCTTATTAGTGTGGTCTGTGATTTGCTCATGATAAGATGGAGGGGTAGATCTAGTTAAAAGTGCAGATTTGTGTGCTTCACCCCAGACCTACTAAATCATAAGCTCTGTGGGTGGGGCAAGGTTCTTGAGTTTTTAAAAATCATCCTTACAAAATTGGAGGCTCACTCCCATGGTCTATAAAAATGTACATACCCTTTGACCCAGTAATCCTACTAATGGGAAACTAAGGAAATAATCCAAAATATAGAAAAAGTTGTGTGAATGCTCCTGATACTCCATTTTTATTTATAGAAGCAAAAGAACTAGAAGAAATATAAATATTAAATATTCAGAGAATGGTTAAATAAATTTCAGTAGATCCATTCATGGTACTGCACTAAGTGTTTTTATCACATTTAAAATTTTAAAATTATCTCATTTCTTCATTATAACAGTTCTATGAGGCAGGCATTATTTCCCTCATTTTACAGATGAGAACATTGAGGTTTAGGGAAATTAAACAGCAAAGTTAATAAGTGGGGGAAAGGTTAATAAGTAGAAAACCCAGAATTCCAAACTCAGTCAGTTTTATTCTAAAGTTCAAGTTCAAAAAAAGAAAAAACCCACACAAAATTCACCAACCTTTGAAAATACAAATGTTTATTAAAGTTTAAGAACTAGGTTTTCCCCCTTATGTCTCTTTCCTTTCACCTTTTTATATTATATTTATACATATAATTAACATATTGAATTATAAAATAAAAATTTATGGCATATTTAAGCAACTGTAATATTCTCATGTGGCTCAAACAGTGTTGCAAGGAGAGGAGTAGATACAGAAAAAGCTGGACTGTGAAACTTCTTCCCATAGGGAGTGCTGAACAATGTGTGGCAGGAATGTCAGGTTTATAGAAGGGTTGTGGGGGTAGGGTAGTGAAATAATCAGACCTGTGTTTTAATAAGATAGTTTACATTGATAATAATTACTCTGAGCCTTGGCTTTTAAAAAGCTAATAGGATAGTGTCCTTTGAAAATGGCAAACAGTTAATCAAAAGCACTAGGACCCTAAAGTTACCTGATTTTGTGTGCAAGTCCCTCATAACTTCCTTTTTATAAAGTGAGTGTTCAGTCTGGAAGACATTGTAAAGAGTGACAGAAGGAACAAAAAGGTCAATATTGTGAATTTTAATTAGCTGATTTGATTTCTGTTTCAAATTCCAGGCTGTATTAAATCCACAGTCCTTGCTGACAATTTCTCATCTCTCAGAGATTACCCTTCTTTCAACATTCTGGAGCTTCAGAGTGTCTTTAAGACTTACACTAACAATAGCTTTCTAGTTTGGGATTTGTTTTGTTAATGTGTGAGGGTTAGGTTCATCAACAGATGTCTGTGTAAAATGCATTGAAAGTATACTATAATCCTTCTTCAATGCTAAAGTTGTCTCCAAAATGAGAGTAATTTAAGAACTAAAAAAGTTATCTCAATGGCAAAGTTTTAAAGTTTTTTTAATTGAACTTTAAAAAAAAACTGGACTACCAGAGAATACTGAGGGCATTGTACACAAGGTTGGAAAATAGCCTTTATAGATTAGCTACAGATCTTAGCCAGGGTCGTCCAAAAGGATTTAGCTATTCATTCACAAGTTCTTGTATAATTAATCTGTGCTTTGGCTTTCTCATTTTTCATGAGTTTGTGGAAGTAGCTTTTAAAAAATTAAAGATACCATGCCACTTTACTTTGCTTCAGTTCAATAGCACATTTGTTGAGTGCCTACTGTGTTCAAGACACTGCTTTAAATGCTATGGGATTAAAAGATAAATAAGACAAAGCCCCCGGGCAACTCAGTTTGGTGGTAGAGCAAAGTCACATGTACAAATAAATAATGCTAGGTTGCACACATAAAGGGGTATTTAGGAGGTTACAGATAAAGGGAGCAGTGGTGGAAGAGGGGAAGGGAGAATTATAATGACCATCTGTGGTAGCCAAGAAGGCTTTATTAAGGAAATTACATTTGAATTTGGCTTGAAAGAATGTAGTGTTTTCAATAGACCAAAATGAAAACAGCTCCTATAAGGTGCTCAATTAATGTTTGCTAAAGGGATTAATGAAAAGCACAGGTGTGAGATTGCTTGAGAAATAGTAAGTTCACTAATATATATCTAACCACAAATCCCCTTATGTGAACAATTCTAATTCAGGTAATCCAAGACATATATAAAGGATGTATTTTTAAAGATTAGCCTAAAATGCTTATGTTGAAAGCATTTTTCTCATAAGAAATGATGGTAAAGGAGGAGATTAGGATGTTTTGGTCAACTGAAGTGATATTATAGTCTAGTTTAGTAGTACTCAAAGAATAGTTTATAGACTTTGGTAATCTATGAAACCCAAGGATTCACAAGGTAAAAATTATTTGCGAGAGAGAGAGAGAAGAAAGAAACATTGATCAGTTGCCTCCCTTACATGCCCCAACCAGGGATTGAATCCGCAACCAAAGTATGTGCCCTGACCAGAATCGAACCCACAACTTTGGTGCACAGAACAACACTCTAACCAACTTAGCGCCCCCCCCCCCCGCCCCCGCCAGGGCTTGAGCATACATTTTTTTTAAAGGGAAAGACTTTTTTAGAGTACATTTTTATTGATTTTAGAGAGGAAGGGAGAGGGAGAGCTAGATACATCAATGATGAGAGTGAATCATTGATCAGCTGACTCCTGCATACCCCCTATTGGGGATTGAGCCCACAACACAGGCACATGCCCTGACTGGGGAATCGAACTGTGACCTCCTGGTTCATAGGTGGACTCTCAACCACTGAGCCACACTGTTCGGGCTTGAGTATACTTTTAAAAATATTCTGTGTTATTAAATGTGAAGTACTTGCCGAAACCGGTTTGGCTCAGTGGATAGAGCGTCGGCCTGCGGACTCAAGGGTCCCAGGTTCGATTCCGGTCAAGGGCATGTACCTTGGTTGCAGGCACATCCCCAGTAGGGGGTGTGCAAGAGGCAGCTGATTGATGTTTCTCTCTCATCGATGTTTCTAACTCTCTATCTCTCTCTCTTCCTCTCTGTAAAAAAAATCAATAAAATATATTAAAAAAAATAAATAAATGTGAAGTACTTTAAGGTATTTCTACTATAACCTGTGTTGATGTGTGTCTCAGGAAAAGCACTTGTGGGATTATTTAAACTATTGGCTAAACTAGCCACTTTTTTTATGAAACCCCATTTTTATTTTAGACAATGACTAACAAATTTTAGTTGTATAGACTTGAGTATTTTCTGACTTTTTACACAAAGAATGCCTATCATTTAAAGGAAAACTGACATTATTTATTGCCAATGATAAAATTTGAACTTATAAAAAAATTAAAATTTAGGAAAATTTGTATCTTTTACCATGAGCTTCAAGGCTTCCCAATACTTAAATACATTCCTAATTAGACTGTAGGTTATGTTAATGCATGTGATATTTTTATATCATGTAATGAAAGGTATTAACATTTGGAAAACCTGCATAGTAGAGTGGACCACAATTTTCAGGATAACCCATAGGTGATGATACAAAATGGGTAAAAGACCCATTCAAAGTTCAAAACATACCAATGAATTGTAACAGAACATGAAAAATCTATACATATAAAGAGGTAACATGCTAATTTGTCCGTTATGGTGTCCCAGTCATGACCAGTCTGTGGGCGGGGACGGGGGCAGCTCTAATGTCATGCTGCCTGCATGCATCCCTGCCAAGCGCTGAGGTGAATCTGCCTGCCTGCATCCCGGGCTAGGGACGTGATACTGCCTGCATGCGTCCCCATTCAGCACTGATATGATGCTGCGGGGGGGGGGGGGGAGCGGGAGGGCCTTGGCTTGACGGGGGACCTCAGGCCACGCCCCCCGTCCTGCAGGGTTTGATGGGGGACCTCAGGCCATACCCCTGGCTCTGCAGGGCTTGACAGGGGACCTCAGGCCACAACCCCCACCCAACGCCGGGATGGGGACCTGAGGCTGCGCCCCCTGCCCGGAGGGGATTGACGGGGGTGGGGATGGCCAGGTCTGGGTCTCCTGCGTTTTCAAAGTGCATGTGGGTGGTGGACAGGGCCTTGACTCTAGGTCGCATGGTGCGCCCCAGACTCTGACAGGAGGAAGATTTTATATACATTTTCTTTCATCTCTGACACTTCTATTATAGAGAAAGGGCAAATAGCAATATTAAAAATATTTCTTCTGCCGAAACCGGTTTGGCTCAGTGGATAGAGCATCGGTCTGCAGACTGAAAGGTCCCAGGTTCGATTCCGGTCAAGGGCATGTACATTGGTTGCGGGCATATCCCCCGGTAGGGGGTGTGCAAGAGGCAGCTGGTCGATGTTTCTCTCTCATCGATGTTTCTAGCTCTCTGTCCCTCTCCTTTCCTCTCTGTAAAAAATCAATAAAATATATATATATAAATTATATTAAAAAATATTTCTTCTAATTAATTCTCTTTTAATGTGCATGAATTTCATGCACCAGGCCACTAGTTTATTTATATGGTTTCATATTCTACATTACAACTTACCTTTCAACTTGAGTTTTTCTGTGGTATCAATGAAAAATATCCACAATTACCTGATGAGGCTATTAAAATATTTCTCTTTTATCATGAGATATTTTGAGAGGCTGAATTTTCTGCAAATGTTTCAACCAAAACAACATATAACAACAGATTGAATGGAGAAGCAGATATAATAACCCAGCTATCATATTAACCTAGACATTGAAAAGGTTTGCAAAAACATAAAAGAATGCCACCCTTCCTTCTAACTGTTTTATGTTGGGGAAAATATATTTATGTATCATTAAAAATATAATTTATGTTAACACATCATGTTTTTGTTATTATTACATTTAAATTAGCTATCAAATATTTTTAAATTTCTCAGTTATAATTTCTAAGATAGTAAATGCCAATAGATACCCTATATAATAAAGAGATAATATGCAAATTGACCATCACACCCTCACACAAGATGGCCACCCCCATGTGGTCACAAGATGGCCTGCAGGGGAGGGCAGTTAGGGGCAACCAGGCCATCAGGAGAGGGCAGTTGGGGGCGACCAGGCCAGCAGGGGAGGGCAGTTGGGGGCAATCAGGCCGGCAGGGGAGCAGTTAGGTGTGGATCATGCTGGCAGGAGAGTGGTTAGGGGGTGATCAGGCTGGCAGGCAGAAGCGGTTAGGGGCAATCAGGCAGGCAGGCAGGCGAGCGGTTGTGAGAGTAATGTCCAACTGCCAGTTTAGGCCCAAGAGGTCCCAGATTGGAGAGGGTGGGCTGAAGGACACCCCCCCTCCCCCAGTGCACGAATTTTGTGCACCGGGACTCTAGTAACTTATATAAACAAAAGTTCTCTGGGATTCCCAATAATAGTATAAAGGGGTCCTAACTCCACCAAAAAGTTTGAGAACCACTAGTCTATCTTATACTAGCCTATGTGTCTATAGTATACATTTAGATTTGTAGGATGAATGGTAGAGGATGGGGGAAGGTTAGAGAAGGGATACATTAGAGCAGAAGGGTGGAGATGATGCTGGAGTGGCAGATGGTAGGTGGGTTGGCTTCTCTGACACCATTAGAGGTTGTTGGGCCAAAAAGAACTATTTGGACTTTTTCTTTCTTTGCTTAAAAAAAATAAACCTGCAGAGTCAAATTTCTCTATAGTATGTATCTTGTTCCAGATTGATATTGGTATAGCAGTTAAATCACAAGCAGAGAACATAAAGGTATTTTTTTTTGCAGTATCAATAAACATAGATAATTAAGATCAGAGAAACCAAGACATTCCTGTATATGTAATATTTTTTTCTGGATACCTCTTCCTCAATGAAAAAAATCTCAGTTTCAGTACATCTAGCACTTTTTGTTGGCTGTTATTTAAAAATAGGAGGTAGTGCCCAGCCAGTGTTGCTGGGTGATTGAGCATAGACCCATGAACCAGGATGTCATGGTTCGATTCCCGGTCAGGGCACATGCCTAAGTTGAGGGCTCAATCCCCAGTATGGGGCATGCAGCACACAGCAGATCGATGATTCTCTCTGATAATTGATATTTCTATTTCTCTCTCCCTCTCTCTTCATCTCTGAAGTCAATAATTTTTTTTAAATAAAAATAGGAGGTGAAACTGAGATGTAGGACTAAAAAGAGTGGTGGTGCAGAAGCTAGAGCAGAAATGGAGGCTATTGGAATACAGCCTTAGAGAGAAATTGTGAGGAAGAATAAAATGGAGTCTGAGAACTGCCCTCAGAAACCACTCAGGCTGTGAACTTGGCTTCTGGGTCAGCAGAAAGACTTTTGGGAAGTTGGAGTCACGTTAACATAAGAAAGACATTGACAATGTGTCTGAAAGCCAGACACTGAAGAGCAAAACAAACACGCCTCTAAATGGGAATATTTTATCTACAAAAAAAGCAAAATGAATTTCAAAGCATCTTACTGAAATGATGGAAGAGGGAGATATTTAAAAAGTTTTTCTAGTGCCCAAGGCATGGTACATGGCAATTAATTGTAAATATTCATTTAAAGTGTATATAAAATTCAATGCTATCTTCTTCTTTTGATGGAAAGCATTTGTTGTTTTAATTTAGTAATTGTAAATATAGTTATAAGGGGCTTTCATGGGCTTCTTTTCTGTTTTCGGTATCCTCTGAACATATAAATATGCTTTGCCTATGTTGTGTTAATTTCCTCATCGGTTAGTTCTCCTACCATGGAGGCTTTCAGGAACTTAAATATCATGGCATTGAAAAGTTTGATGCAATATACGCTCTGGTGTTAGAGGAGTAGAGGAGTAGAGAATCATAAGAAATGCCATAGAAAGGCCCAGGAGTATGAAACTCCAAAGCATATAAGCAGTTTACATTTATTTAAATTTGAAATTGATTTTTAAAAGCTTCTGTGAACTCATTCACATATTTAATGCATTCTGTTAATGACACACTGTTTTAGACCTACCAAAGAAATATGAAGAGTTGCTACATTTCTGTCTGTTTTCTTTCAGCTCCTGAGAACCATGTCTATGCCCAAAGGTAGAGTTCTGGATAAAAACCTTGATGAAGAAGGGCTTGAAAGTGGAGACTGCGGTGATGATGAAGATGAGTGCATTGGAGGCTCTGGTGATGGAATGATGAAAATGAAGAATCAGCTCCGCTTCCTTGCAGGTAACTGATTAGTGCCAGCTCCAATCTGAGCTAAAATGGTGATGCTTGGGAATTAAAAACCAATTTAATCTGCTCTCTGTAACTCCCCTAAAGTCCCTGTAACACAATGCCATCAACTCTTCAAGTAAAGACAATACTCTAGAAAATGAAGTTTTCAGGTAGCCTTTTTAAAATCTCTGGACCTAGGTAGATTAAAATGGTAACTTAATGTTTTCTATGGTCTAAAATGAACTGACATAATCAATTGACTGTTTCCCATTTCCTTGGTTCTTTCCCATTATAAAACAAATGCAATCTCGGGAGTCTATGGAAAACAAATGATGGGATAACTTTCTAAGGAAGAGACATCACTTGACCCTCTCTTCTGAGAACACCATATTTGTTTTGTTTTCTTACGAGTAATCTAACTTAGGTAGGCTATAACACATAACTGCAAAGCTTCGTAAAAATGACAGCGATGGAAAAAAATTAAATCAAGCTGCTGGGGTCAAGAAGGCAAAACAACAGCAACAAAAACAAAAAAAGTCCTCATGTTTGTATTCATTTTCCCAGTTTACAAAGTACTCTTATATGGATAGGTGCTCTTGTTTCCATTTTACAGATAAGAAAAGAGGGCTCAAAGAAGAAATAAGGTTTATCTAAGTGGAATAACTGGAAATCTAATTTGGCTCTTCCCTCTTCAGTGCACAGACTTCTCTTTGAAATCCTACCACCCATTGCCTCTAATATCCTTCTCCTCTTCCTCCTTTAGCCTCTTACCTGCACTAGTTTTTCCTAATCCTACTCTAAAACTGGTATTATCCAGAGGTCTCTTCTTAAGCCTTGGTCTTTCCTCTCTTCTCCAGAAAAAAGACAGACCTCATTCACTTTGGCTCTTTTAATGTTTTAATGATTTCAATTTTTTGGCAAAATTAAAAAAAATCTAACATGAAATTTGTCCTCTAAAGTAACTTTTAAGTGTACAGTATAATATTGTTAATTATATCTAAACTAGAGGCCCAGTGCATGAAATTCGTGCACTGGTAGGGTCCCTAGTGGCTGCTGGCTGCTGGCCGGGTACTCCCTCCCTTCCCCTGGTTAGCCCCGCCCCTTCCCCCTGGTCAAACTCTCAGAAGAACTCTGGTCGAAGGGACAGTTTGCATACTATGTTTTTATTATATAGGATTATACAATAGATCTCTAGAGCTGTTTCATTTTGTATGACTGAAATTCTGTGGTTATTGAATAGTAACTTCCCTTTTCTTCCCTCCCTCAACCTCTGGCACCACCATTTTACTTTTTGCTTCTATGAATTTGGCTACTCTGAGTATCTCATAAAAGTGGACTCATGTAAAAAAAAAAAGTGGACTCATGTGATATATGCCCTTCTGTGACTGGCTTATTTCACTGAGCATGTCCTTAATATTCATCCATGATATAGTGTATGAAATGATGTCCTTTTTTAAGGTTGAATGATATTCCATTATATGCATGTACCGTAATTTTTTCATCCACTGATCCACTGGTGGACATTTAAATTGTTTTCACCTCTGGCTATTGTGGGTAATGCTTCAATGAACATTCTTTAACTATTATATCAGTATGGAGACAACTCATAAATTCATTAACCTCCCATCTTAACTGCTCTGCTGAGCTACTATCTCACATCTCCAACTGCTTCCTAGTAATTTCTACCTAGCTTTCCCACCGTTATCCCCAATTCAATGTATCACAAATCAAATTTACCAACAGATGGTTCAAAACTGGCTACTCGCTTAATATCTTTATTTTTTAAATATCACTACCATTCTCCTGGTCACTGAGGCTTAAAACTGGTCATCTTGGACTCTTTCTTCTACCTTGCCCTTCATATACAGTTGGGCCCCAAATCCCTGTATATTATTGGTAATTTTTTCCTGCTTCTGTCACTGCTTCCCTTCTATTCCACCCTCCTGTATATTCTATTTCAATCATATTTTAAGTGTTCTCCAGTTTTCTAAGCTAAGGCAAGAGTATTAAGAGCCTTACACTAGCAGATTAGAGAACAAAGAATCACAGACCCAGACAGAAGATTCCACCAAATTCTTCTTATACAACTGCCAGGTTAATCTTTCTAAAGCATTTCCTACCTCTCCTAGCTCAGCTGCCTTCATCTTGTCTCAATTGCCTGGAGGACAAGGCTCAGACTCCTTAGCAGAGTTCTAAGGGTCTACTAGTCTAGCCTAAACTATGCTTCTGGCTTCATTCCCCACCTCTAACCCACAGGAACCATCTATGTTGGCAGAAACAACCATACTCATGCCCCATGAGCCCTATAAACATACTGTTCTTGCTTCTGTCTTCATACCATTGCCCATTTTTATTTCTATATAACTACCCCTCTTTTATTCCTTCACAAATTATACCCATACCTCAAAGTGCATTTCAAGTATGATGCAGTGATAAAATAGGTTTAGGGGTAGAGCTAACTTGTTTTGATTTCTGCCCTATTCCTTATGAGTTAGCAGGACTTAGGACAAGTGTCCTTAGCCTCCTCTCTAAGTCTCTACTTCCTCATCCATCAAATGTGGATCATAGGACTATTGCAAGATTAAAGGAGTAAACTTTGTAAAGCATCTAGCCCAGTATTTAGCACATACTAGGTGCTCCTTAATTATTAGTTTCCTTGCATGAAATCTTTTTCTCCTATCCCAGTCTATAGTCATCTTCATCCTTTGAATCACTAAAATAAATTCTGCCAATGCTTTCAAAAAATAGACTGCAATGGCTCCCAAGTTCCATTCCTAGGGCATAACATGACTCAGAGCCTGGCATCCTATAAGAATAATATTGAATAAACATAATAAGTAATAATAGGAGTAATATTTATTGGACATTTACCACAGTGCTCCAAGCACTGTGCCAGAACTTTATATGCATTGTCTCATATCATTTTCACAACACCTTCATGAACTAGGGGTTATTATTATTCCCACTTTACGGATGAGAAATTTTATACCAGAAGAGGTAGAGTAATTTGCTTAAGGTCATGCAGTCTTTAAGGGCAGAGCCAGGATTCAGAGCCAGTCAGTGAGCTTCAGAGGCCACTCTTTGAAAATTTCTACTCTAATTCTTCTTTTTCTGATCATCGATACAATCATACAAGACTGAAATCTTCTTTGCATTTTGCTACCCATAAAATATTTTCATTTTCTAAAGGTTGTTCAGATGATTCACCAAAATATTAATTGGTCCCAGCCTTGATACCTAGGACACAACACCATTCATACTTCTCCAGAAAAAGTCCCTGCTTTCCTACCTATAAGCTACTTTCCTATCAATTTCAAAACACCACGCCACAGTTCCATGGTGACTTCACTTTTTAAACAGTGTTTGGTGTAGGACCTTGTCAAGGGCCTTTTCAAAATCTAAATAGATTACATCTACTGGTTTCCCTTTGTCCACATGCACATTTATTCTCTGAAAGAATTCTAGTCAATTAGTTAGGCTTGATTAAACTTAAGTGTTTTGTAAACTATAAAACACGACACAAATGGTGGTTAATTTAATTCACAGGAAAAATAATGCTTTACTCCCAATAGGTTACACTTGCCTAACAAGTTCAGTGATCTTACCAGCCTGGATTCCTTGGTTCCCCTTTGAAATTTTTCTCTTGGAGAGAAGACTCGTTGGCAATTTGCCAGGCTTATGACACATCACCTATTTGGAATGACAGGCTATATACTTTGGTCAGCTATTATACAATTTTACTCGAAATCTGAGTAGATGCCACCTGGTGCTGGTGATTCATCAACATCTATTTAGTCAACCAGGCTTGGAACACTGTGTTCATTTACCATCATCTCATTTTGAATTCCAAATCTTCCTCCAAAGGCAATTTGGGAATGAAAAACAAAGCTCAGAGTATGTTCTGACTCTCTTCTGTCCCTTTTGTCCCTGAACAGACCTTCTGCAACATAACCAGCAAGTGGTCCTACTGGCTGGCTTCCCTGGCTCAGTTCTTCCCTTCTTTTGATGCATGGATGAAGTGAAGGGCACCTAGTTTCTATGCCTGGCTTTGCTTCTAACTCCTATATGTCCTAGGTCAAACCCCTTCCTCTTTTAGAAGTACGTTTCTCCATTTGTAAAATAGAATGAATGCCCAAACAATTTTTGCAGTCCATACTAGTTGCAGTATTCTGTGATTATGTCCATTTATTTGGTTCTAGTCCCTGGCAAGGTACTTATTGGAGTCTTTGAGCAACATCTTTTGAGTTTTCTTCTAACCTTGCAGATTCCCAGTTTTCTTCTTCTGAGCTATTTCCACTTTCAAAAATATTTCCTTTTCCCTACTCTTGCTCCTTTGACTTTTTCAATCTAGCAAGCCAGGCTTGTTACCAAGGGCTGACTACACCTGCCCCTCAGCATGCTTGTACACCAGGATGCTAATAAGTTCTGAGCAGTTTCCACACTTTCTGGGCTATACTCACTTTTAAAACTCTTCATCCCAAAGCTTCCAAAATGCTTTCTTTTTCTATAATTTTTATTTCTAAATTTAACACAAAGTTCTTACTTAGGGTTTGCTCCTTTCTGGTTGTTGAATTTCATTGTTGGTGAGATGACTATGACATGATGTCTTACCCACAGTTATAGTTTAACCTAATGTGTTTCCCTTTTGGTGGGTTGCTTCATCTCCCTCAATTCATTTCACAGGGTTGTGGTGATTAAATAAAATAATCCATGCAAAGTATTTGGCAAGTAACTGGCACCTAGAAAGCACTCAAAACATATATACTATTAAAGCTATTGGTTTGTTGCTGCTGCTGCTGCTGCTGCTAACCTTTGGGAGCTTAAACAGTCTGAAGATGTAGATTAGAATTGCCTTGTTTTTTGTTTGTTTAAGACCTGTGAAACTCCATTAAAACTAGATAACCACCAATCAGCAATACCCGCCGATCCTTTGTTGCTCCATGTGGAGTCCATGGACCAACAGAATCTGTATCACCTGGGAGTTTGTTAAAAATACAAAATCTCAGGTGCAATCCCAGACCTACTAAGTCAGAAGGTCATGTTAGGAAGATCCCTAGAGCAGTGGTTCTCAACCTTTCTAATGCCGCGACCCTGTAATACAGTTCCTCATGTTGTGGTGACCCCCAACCATAAAATTATTTTCGTTGCTATTTCATAACTGTAATTTTGCTACTGTTATGAATCGTAATGTAAATATCTGTGTTTTTTGATAGTCTTAGGCGACCCTGCTAGTGGTTCTCAACCTGTGGGTCGTGACCCACAGGTTGAGAACTGCTGCTGTAGAGCCCAAGACCATCGGAAAACACGGATATTTACATTACGATTCATAACAGTAGCAAAATTACAGTTATGAAGTAGCAACGAAAATAATTTTATGGTTGGGGGTCACCACAACATGAGGAACTGTATTATAGGGTTGCGGCATTAGAAAGGTTGAGACCCACTGCCCTAGAGGATCTGTTTGCAGCCTTTGCCACCTTCTATTTGAGCACTGTGGCATTTAGGCTTAACATTTCAAACATCTAAAAACCCACTAAACCATCCCACAGTGAGCTAAGAATTCTAGGAAGTATAAAATGGGTGCAAAGCCCAGTCATCTATATGATAGGTTAGGAAAGTTGGATTCCAGCCCTAGTACATTTACTAACCGTGGGACCTTGAGCAAGTAATGTAGCTGCTCTGAGCCTCTGTTTCTCCATCTGTAAAATGGGGGAATCATCCTTGCCTACCTCAATAAATTACTGTGAAAACCAAATGTGATAATGAGTGTGAAAGTACTTTATAACCTGTTAAGCTCTACCAATATTTATAACATCCAGAAGACTATTATTATTATTCCAAAAATCTCTTGAAGCTCTTAGGCTTTCTCACATCTCTTGTTCAGTGCATATTTTCTGGAGTGATTGAATTTAGTCCAAGAGGTATGAGACGTTTTTGCACTGAACACTCATTTTAAGACTCCCGTCCAAAGACAGATAATCTATGATGGACTTAGTGAAATAAGCTATCATGTTGCCAGTATACCATCAGCACTGTTCCTAGTTATTGGCCTTGTGGAAGCTCTTACTGTGAGCTATTTGGAAAACTGCCTAATCTCAATGCTTTGGCCTGGGCTGTTCCCTGAGAAGCTTTGCAAGTCTAGCCAGGTGTCCCTGGCCAAGACATGATGACTAACTACCTTAAGCATCTGCCCCCTCTCCACCAAGTCCCCACTCTCACCCACACAAAAACACACACACATGGGAGTATGCATGCACATATGTGCATGCACGCATATAGGTATGCACACCTGCTATTGGAAACACAATTGAAACACATGCTCACAAATCAACTCACAGCAAAAAAAGCAACAACAACCAACCACGGGAGAGGAACCAAGATGGCGGCATAGTTAAGCAGCTAATCTGCTGCCTCACACAACAATTTCGAGGGTACAACTAAGGGACAGAGCATCTACCACCCAGAACCACGGGAAAGCTGGCTGAGTGGAAGATTTACAAATAGGAAGAGAAAGGAGCACAAACGCTGGGGAGCTGAGGTACGGAGGCGCGCGAATCGGGCTGGCAGCGGGCGACTGGGCGCGCGGTTTTTCTTCAACCCGCAGGGAGACAAGCTCCTGATCACTGTGAAATCCAGTTTCTGGGGTCACTCGGGGGACCCAGACACCTACGGGGAGAGGCTGGACTCTCGGCCATCGGGTCGGAAAGTGAGAGTGACTTTTTTGTGGTGGTGCGCCCAGCAATCATTGTTTACTGCGCTGGAGCGCGGGGCTCAGGGACTTGGAAACGGGAAAGGCAGAGACGGCTGACGCCAGCCATCGCCGTTGGCCACGCCCCAGCCTAGTGACGCCCCGAGACCCCGCCCCACCCTGAGGCCCCACCCCGCACATTCTACAAACCCGCCCAGGCTCCACACAGCGGCTTTTGCATATAAATGGCCTGTTCTGTGGCAGCTCAACCAAATTAACTGCAGCTCCAGTCAGACTGCTCCAAAACCGCCCAAGCAAAGGAGGAGAAAACTAGTCCTTGCTGTAGCTCCTGCTGGGGGACACACAGTACACAAGGGTACACCAAGAGTGTCCACCTCAGGTAACTGGGAGGCTGACCCGTTGAACCAATAGGACACCTAGTACACAAAGCTACCCTACCAACTCAGGGAAGCAGAGAATATGAGAAGGCAAGGAAACAGATCACAAACCAAAGAAATGGAGGAGAACAAGCGACTGGACAGAGAGTTCAAAACCACAGTTATAAGGTTTTTCAAGAATTTCATGGAAAAGGCCGATAAATTCAATGAGACCCTCGAGGATATGAAAAAGGACCAACTAGAAATTAAACATACACTGACTGAGATAAAAAATATTATACAGAGACCCAAAAGCAGACTAGAGGATTGCAAGAATCAACTCAAAGATTTGGAATACAAAGAGGCCAAGGACACTCCTCCAGAGAAGCATGAAGAGAAGATAATTCAGAAAGTTGAAGATAGTGTAAGAAGCCTCTGGGACAACTTCAAGCGAACCAACATCAGAATTATGGGGGTGCCAGAAGAAGAGAGAGAGCAAGATACTGAAAACCTATTTGAAGAAATAATGACCAAAAACTTCCCCCACCTGATGAAAGAAATAGACTTCCAAGTCCAGGAAGCGCACAGAACCCCAAACAAAAGGAATCCAAAGAGGACCACACCAAGACACATCATAATTAAAATGCCAAGAGCAAAAGACAAAGAGAGAATCTTACAAGCAGCAAGAGAAAAACAGTTAGTTACCTACTAGGGAGCTCCCATACGATTATCAGCTAATTTCTCAACAGAAACCATGCAGGCCAGAAGGGAGTGGCAAGAAATATTCAAAGTGATGAATAGCAGGAACCTACAACCAAGACTACTCTACCCAGCAAAGTTATTCAGAATTGAAGGGCAGATAAAGAGCTTCACAGATAAGAAAAAGCTAAAGGAGTTCATCACCACCAAACCAGTATTATATGAAATGCTGAAAGGTATTCTTTAAAAAGAGGAAAAAGAAGAAGAAAGATAAAAATTATGAACAACAAATACATATCTATCAACAAGTGAATCTAAAAGTCAAGTGAATTAAAAATCTGAGGAACAGAATAAACTGGTGAACTTAATAGAATCAGAAGCATAGAATGGGAGTGGATTGATAATTCTCAGGGGGAAAGGGGTGTCTGTGTGGAGAGTATGGGAAGAGACTGGACAAAAATCATACACCTACGGATAAGGACAGCGGCGGGGAGGTAGAGGCAGAGGGGGGTGGGAACTGGGTGGTGGGGAGATATGTGGGGAAAAAGGAGAAACAATTGTAATCTGAACAATAAAGATTCATTTAAAAAATTTTTTAAAAAAAACAACAACAACCAACCAACCAAACAACAACAACAAAAAACACACTTATCTTAGAGACATCTGCATTACCACTCCCTCACTCCTTGTTCTCCCTAGACCTGTTCTTGCTCCAGCTTGCATTATTCTTTGGGTACAGACAGAACATTCTGGTGAGCCTAATGTCTTGATAACTGTGAGTCATAAAATACAAAAAAAGATAGTCTTGGCTTAAGCTGGGCCAAAGACAGGACAAAGTGATCATGGATACTGGGAAAGCCTTTCTTTGTATGAGGAAAGTGGAAACAAACCATAGAAGATAAAATCATTCCTTGTTGCTTCATGGGAGTAAGAGGGGCTTCAGCTGGTTGGTGGTGGGCTAAGGAGGAGAAGTCATAAAACATGTCTTGGGCTTAGGACTTGAAACAGTATTGAAACCAAATGGCTGTTTCATGCCCATATTAAACATTTCTTGTGAAAATGTTTACCCTCAATAAACTTTCACTCTCTCCATGTCAGCCTGGGAATTGAAAAGATAAATCTTGCCACTTGTTCTTTGGCTGGGAGTAAGGGTGACTTGAAATCCAGGCCCACACGGGTCCCTTTTCCTATTTGTCTCTCTTATCTCCAGGTGTTGTGAGGGAAAGCAGCTGCCTTCTCTCTCCCCTAACAATCACCTCTTCCCAGCAATACTGGAGTAAAGCTACTAAGACTTCACTGCTGTGAACCACATGAGTCTCTGCAATGAATATTAGCCCCCTACAGTTACTTTACAATCTGAAGGGGGGAAAAATGACTCAGGAAAAAAACAGCAATGAGAAAAAAATGTTTAAGCCAATGATTTTTATTCTTTTTTTTATTTAGTGGAACAAGTACAACCTTATATTTCTACTTTTTTAAATTTCTTTATTGATTAAGGTATCACATATTTGTCCTCATCCCCCCATTCCCATCCCAAACCCCTCCCCATGCATGCCCTCACTCCCCTGTTGTCCGTGACCACTGATTAGGCTTATATGCATGCATGCAAGTCCTTTGATTGATCTCTCCCCCTTATCCCCACCCTCCCCTACCTTCCCTCTGAGGTTTGACAGTCTGATCGATGCTTCCCTGTCTCCGGGTATGTTTTTGTTCATCAGTTTATTTTGTTCATTAAGTTTATGTTGCTCATTATTTCCCCTAGATGAGTGAGATCATGTGATACTAGAAATACACTTATAAGAACCGAAAATGAGACAAGCAATAATGGTTATGCTGAAAGGCAAATGTATCAGTCTGTAGTGAGTTTCTTTCTGGGCCAACAGTTCTTTTGAGTCCCAATTTCAATGTCCACCAGTTCCTTATGTGTACATGTCAGCAATGAAATTTCAGTTCTGGATGGTGGACAAATGGTGGTAATGCAGATCCAACCCTCTCTGGTTTGGTCCTGGGCAACCTGCAGCGACGCACAGCTGCTGACTGCTAGTATGGCAAGGCGTCGTCAGCGTCTTCCATCTCTGGACTGCTTCTCTTCTGTCTTTATGGCTGGAGTAGTCCTGTCAATTCCTCTCTGTTGCAGGAATCCACATGGTCTTGGAGTTGTTTTCTGAAAATATACAAACATATTCTCGACCAAAAGTTAATAAAGGAATCTTTTCTATAAATTTGACTTGCGATCCTTTTTCATTTTTTGCCCAAACGATTTTCCTTTGGCTTGTTTTGACACCATGTGTTTTTCATGGTTGTCTTGCTGTTAGCATTACAAATGAAAGTTAATTTTCTAAAGTAAAAATTTTCTAGATGTAATTTACTTACAGGATATTTTTCCTTACATGATATTCTTCTACTATCCCCCCTTTTTTGATTTAAATATTAGGAGGCTTTTGGAAATTTTATAATGTAGTCTTGATAGCTTTTAAATTTTAATTTTTTGCACTAAAATATGACTGCTTTAGGTTCATTACATGTTATGCAATTTTACCATGAGATGAACTACCAATAAAAATTTTAGTTAACACTTTAGGAACAGCCTTTTTGTCCAGTACAATTAATTTTTCTAGAATATTTGCTTATTTCAATTAGCCAATTTAAATTAGTCTGAAAACTTGACTATTACAAGTCTATGCACATAGGAAAGGTGAAGGACACTTCACAGCTGAACTGTTCTTCTAAATTGTCAAGTGAAGCCTTCATAAATGTGGGCTGTTAGTAATGTATATTCATAAATTCATTAATGGGTTGGTTTGAAAGGGGTAAAAATGAATGAATGTTTGGCCTTTTCTCATGGGTAATATCTGCAAATGTTCATGCTATAGAACAAATCATATTGACTGCTGAAGAATAAGTAGAAAGTTTATAGGAGAATGAAATGCCCTGGAGTATTTTTTTAATAGGAAAGTTGTTGAGTCCTATTCAGAGCTCAAAATACATGTGGATACATTAATATATTTACTTATACTACCCTGTTGGTAACAATTCCAGGAATAAATTATGGAGGATTTCCCGAAATCCTATCCAATAAAAGAGTAATATGCAAATTGACCGTACCTCCACTACACCCACAAGCCACGCCCACCAGCCAATCAGGAGCGAGTGTGCAAATTAACCCAACCAAGATGGCTGTGGCCACAGAGCGAGCAGGAGGCTTGGGTTTCCCTGGCAGTGGAAGAAGCCAAGCTTCCTGCACACTCTGGCCTGCCCTGGCCTCCAGCTCAAGGCTGCAAAGTTTCAATTATAGAAGACAAATAAATCCCAGATACCAGGGCCTTCGCTTGGGTCGTTGGGGGGCGTGGCCAGCCTGCAAACCACCACAGGCCCCTCGCCCAGGCCACCCCACGCCCCAAGGGAACCCCCACCCTGATCCGGGACACTCTTCAGGGCAAACCAGCCCACCCCCACCCGTGCACCAGGCCTCTGTCCTATCTAATAAAAGTAATATGCAAATTGAGCATCACTCCAACACACAAGATGGCTGATCCCATGTGGACACAAGATGGCTGCCACAAGATGGCCAGCAGGGGAGGGCAGTTGGGAGGGACCAGGTCTGCAAGGGAGGGCAGTTGTGGGCGATCAGGCCAGGAGGGGAGGGCAGTTGGGAGGACCAGGCCTGCAAGGGAGGGCAGTTGGGGGTGATCAAGCCTGCAGGGGAGGGCAGTTAGGGGTGACCAGGCCGGCAGAGGAGGGAAGTTGGGGGCGACTGGGCCTGCAGGGAAGGGCAGTTGGGGGGGACCCAGGCCTTCAGGGGAGGGCAGTTAGGCATCAATCAGGCTGGCAGGGAAGTGGTTAGGGGGTGATCAGGCTGGCAGGCAGAAGCGGTTAGGGACAATCAGGAAGGCAGGCAGGCGAGCAGTTGGGAGGTAGCAGTCCTGGATTGTGTGAGGGATGTCCGACTGCCCCTTTAGGTAGGATCGGGCCTAAACGGGCAGTTGGACATCCCTCGAGGGGTCCCAGATTGGAAAGGGTGCAGGCTGGGCTGAGGGACACCCCCCCATGCATGAATTTCATGCACCGGGCCTCTAGTGTATTCTATAGTTTGAAAAACCCAAACTTGCTCTCCCCCCCCCCTTTTTTTTTTGTTAATCCTCACCTGAGGTTATTTTCCCATTGATTTTTAGAGAGAGTGGAGGGGTAGGAGAGAGGGAGAGAGAGAGAGAGAGAAGAGAGAGAGAGAGAGAGAAACATCGATTGGTTGCCTCCCGCATACACCCTGACTGGGCCAAAGATTGAACCTGCAACCCAGGTATATACCCTTGACTGGGAATTGATCCCATTACCCTTCAATATGTGGACCAATGCTCTAACCACTAAACTTGCCTTCCACAGTTGAAACCTATTTCCTTTGCACTATTTGAAAACCCACCAGTCAGATTATTGGCACTTATGTTGCACGTGGCTTCCCACATAAGCAATCCATTCCTGAATTTCTCAGGCAAGATCTTGTAGTCACTCCCAACCTTCTTTCTTGTGATATCAGTTCCTCAAACATGTAACCTCAGTGTAAGGGACCCCATGTCACCAACACTAAGAGGTGGATCCTATCTGATGGGTGAACATGATACCCTCCTACCCTTTGGTTGCTGAAGCTTGAGACATAAAGAGAAGTAAGTGCATTTCATCTAAAGAGTAAAACAAACTGAGTCTCAGTTCTGTCTCTGATACTTCCCAATATTGTGGCCTGGAACAAAGTCATTCAGTTCCTCTGATCCTCATATTCCTCATGTGTAAAAATAATGATAAAACATTTTCTGACCTGCTCATTTCATAAGTTGTTGAATGAAACACATGTGATAATGGATATACACTTTATAAACTGTAAAGCAGTTACCCATTTAGAATAATATTATTAATACTAGAGGCCTGGTGCATGAATTTGTGAACAGGTGGGGTCCCTCAGTCTGGCCCGCAATCAGGCCAACCCAGTCCCAATAGGGGCTGATCAGGCCAGCCGGCTGAGGGGAGGGAACACAGGAGGTTGGCTGGCTGTGAGAGCACACTGACCACTAGGGGCAGCTCCTGCATTGAGCATCTGCCCCCTGGCGGTCACTGTGCATCATAGCAACCGGTCAACCAGGCAAGCAGTTATTTGGTTGACTGGTTGTAACAGTCGCTTAGGCTTTTATATATACCGTATTTTCCGGTGTATAAGACAACTTTTTAACCCAGGAAAATCTTCTCAAAAGTCAGGGGTCATCTTATACACTGGGTGTCATCTTATAGGGCGGGTATATCCCAAACTCTATATTTTAACTGGAAAAGTTGGGGGTCGTCTTATATGCCCAGTCGTTTTATACAGCCGGAAAATACGGTATACAGATTATTTAATACCATTGGGTTATAAGTTAATTTTAGTATACAAAAATCTTGTAGCTAAAATTATAAATGAAGTCCCCAATGTTCTGGCCAATAATTTCTATTACAATGTACTCCCTCTTCTCCATCCCCCACGTGTCATTTTCAGTTATTCGTTAACTTGATTTTAGCCTTCTGAGAAGGTATTTAAACAATGACAAATATGTCTGCTGAGTTGTGCAAATAACCACTGTCACAACATTAGTAGTCACCTACATCCTGAAAGAATCACAGCTAGTTATGTTTTGTTTTCTTTGGTGTTAGTGAGGCAGTGGGAGCAGGAATGGGCAAGGAGTTGGGGAGGGTCAAGAAAGGACCCCTGATTCTTTCCACTCTATCTTGCTCTTAGCTATAAGCAATCAGCTTTCATACCTTGATCTTTTCTTTTAGAGCTCAAATGCCATAGGAAAGCTAAAGGAAGCAATGATCACTATAATAACACTTTCACCTAGATAGAGACCAGGTGGTTCTTGCTAATAGATTGATAAGACAGCCAATCCCACCTCACCCCAGACCTTTGCGCAGTTCCTACGGCTTACAAAGAGGGATTTAGATGCAAACTTTAACAGTGATAGTACCTCCCCATTGAAGAAGTGTACCCAGAATGGGGTCTTCTCATGCCCTAGTGTTGACTAGGGAATTACTACAGGTAAACTGGTGATAGATGAAATAAGGAAAGACAAAAAGTTTACTAAGTGCCGAAACCGGTTTGGCTCAGTGGATAGAGCGTCGGTCTGCAGACTGAAAGGTCCCAGGTTCGATTCCGGTCAAGGGCATGTACCTTGGTTGTGGGCACATCCCCGGTAGGGGGTGTGCAGGAGGCAGCTGGTCGATGTTTCTCTCTCATCGATGTTTCTAGCTCTCTATACCTCTCCCTTCCTCTCTGTAAAAAATCAATAAAATATATTTTTTTAAAAAAAGTTTCTACAAAGTTACCATAACTTGAGATTCTTTGGGCACTTTGTTTCTTATTAGTTGGGAGAATATATTCTAGGTTCATTTATCTAGGTCTACTGCCCTGTGATGCTTCCTGTCTGAGCCATTAGGCTCTGAGACTTTAATAAAGAGTGATGCTATAGCCTTAGCCAGTGTGGCTCAGTTGGTTGATTGTCACCCCAAGGACCAAGAGGTTGCCAGTTTGATTTCCAGTCAGGGCACATGCCCGAATTGCAGGCTTGATCTGCAGTAGGGAGTGTGCAGGAGGCAGCAGATTGATGTTTCTCTCTCACATCAATGTTTCTCCCTCTCCCTTCCTGTCTCTCTAAAATCAATAAAAACATATATTTAAAAAAAGAGTAATACTATAAATAGTTACACTTGCTGGTGGGTGTTACACATAGCTCTAAAAATTGGAGGAGTGTCAGGAATAATGTGAGTGATTTATAATCATTGTATTAAACTTAATAACCAGTTTTCAAACTAAAAGAAACTATTGAATGCATGAATGTGGCTAAATGGTACAATTGATTTTCTCTGGATGAAGCCGTGTTGGCCAGTTTAGTGAAAGACTCAACTAAATTATGGTAATCTAGTATGAATAGAAACAAACGGGAAGAAGATATTCAGTACTCAGCTGGTGGAAAAGTAAAGGAGGAAGCAGCAAGAAGGTGGCAAGCCCAAAGCCTCTAGCTGAGCCACCAAAAGAAGTGAAGCAGTCCCTGAAAGATAACATCTCCAATGGATCTGGGAGAGCAGACTCGCATGCCATCAAATGGGAAGTGCTCTCCTACTAGCAGAAATATCATATCAGAAAGAGAGGAAAATATGACTTCTATTTAAACCTGTGCAGTGACCCTATATCCCACTGATGAACAATGATATCTTGAGGGGGCAAAATCAGAGGATCCCAGTGTAACAAGTAGTCTTGAGTCTGCAGAGAGACAGAAGCTGAAAGGGATTGGTGTGGACAGTCCTAATGGCCATGAGTAGAGATCAGATATGAAGCCAGGCTGAGGTCCTGCTCTGAGAGGAGAAGGGACTCAGAGCCATCAGATGCCTTGCAATTACTGACCTTCCTAAATCTACACACACACACACACACACACACACACACACACACACACACGAACACGCACACATGTGTTATCAAGTCTCTCTTTCCAATTCAGATAATGCTGTCCTTTTACTTTTGTTAGTATGACAAAAAGAACAAAGGAACAGCCATTATCTTTTACTCCCCCTTATTTATCTATGTCAGGACCAAGGAGATTTCCAACTTGCTTTGGTAGTAATGAAGTTTCTGGCAAGTTGTTGTTTGTTAGTCTTTTTGAAAGGGAACTTTGTTATAGAGTCTACCTACGTACACTCCTGGCTAAGAGATGTTTAATGATCTGGCAAAATGATCCATGGTTCTTACCATTTCCAAATGTACTTACTGTTTTGTTTTGTTTTGTTTTTACAAAACACCTTTTGACCTGGTTTTTTATAATCCTAATATATATTTATATATCAGTGATAGTAAGTAAAAATTTAAGATGAGAACGGGAGCACCAATGCAGTTTCTTAATTTGTAGCCCACTAATGGATTTAAGCAGTAATACATTTGCCAAATAAATTAAAATAGAGTAGAGCCTACTCTACAAATTCTTGTGTTTGAGAACAGTCTATGTCAGAGCAGGGGTAATCTCATTAGCATCTTCAGATGGGTTTCAGCATAAAGTGGTTTCCTTGACTTAAGGATAAGCTCCTAAGAGGGTAGAAAGCAAGTCTTTCTCATTTTATATATACATTTAACAACTCTCAGTCACCAACCCTGCTTCACTAGCCTGCCTTGCCCCATAATTTTCACTTAGTAGATGTTTAATAAATATTTCAGTTATTCATATACAATGCTTTCTTTTGTATTTGCTTACTTTGCCTCCTATTTGGTAGGTTTTATCCTCAATATTTTTTAGTTAGCCTCCTCAGAGTATCTTTCAACTACTAGCAGCTGAAAGTGTGAGCAAAAAGATGTGGGATCTCTATTTCAGTCAACACAAGAGTAGGGGCTCCTGTGAAGTGGGGGAGGGTACACTGTGTGAAACTTTTCGTGTCTGTAGCCAAGAGTGTAAATTGAGGAGAGTAAGCAGGATGGTGAAGAACTTGTAAACAGGGTCAGTGGAAGGACCATGAAAAGAACTGGTGATATTCATTCAGTCTATGCAACAGAGGAATTTGTGAGATATGAATATTGTCTTCCAATATTTAGAGGTTTTGCCTATGGAAGATGAAGGGAGATATGAAACCTGTGCATGGAATTTACAAGGAGATATATATTTGACTGTCAAAGGATATACTTTCTAAATATTTAAGCTATTCCTTAGTGGAATGGATTGTTCTAGGAAACAATCAGCTTCCTAACTCTGGAGGTATTTGACTAGAGATTAAATAGCCATATATTCAGAAAGATCGGCTGGGTGTGGGTAAAGTGGGGTGTCAGAAAGTGGATACATACCTACATCACGGGCTCCTGACTTTGATGGCCCCAAATATCTCTGAGATGCTACGGTTTTATGATACAACCATGAAAGTAGAGCAATAAAGAACCAAGATGGTGGAGCAAACCAATTAAGCAATTTTTTAGGCTGCGGGTAGGAAAGAAGTGTAAAGAGACTCTCTCTGATTAAATTTGAGCACATGTGACCCATTATGATTTTCTGGAACTATTTTCCTAAGCAAATAGATCCTTAGGATGGCAGAGACTTTTCCGGGAGCAATTCTTTTCAACATCCTGTCTGTCACTCATAGCCTCTAGATTTGTTTTACTACCACAAGAATCCAGTTTTTATTTCTTCCCTATTATTTCCAGATTTGTGGCCTTCCTGCCACTGTGTTAGAAAAGCAAACTGAGATACAGCCCCTCCTCCAGCTACAAGTGGTTAGAACTAATAGCTAAATGGTCAATGTCAATATTGTCCAGTCCATACTTATTTGCTGCACCACTCTCTTACTTATGACCCTGACCTCACAGAATAGACGAGTGCATGTCAAGTTATCTGTAGTAAAGGACCTGGAGGGAGGGGTTTTGTTCCTCCCAATCTATCATAGACCAAAAATTTTGTAAAATATGTTAAAAAATTAATTGCTATAAAAAGGAAATGACAAAAACGCCTACATACAAGCCACAGTTTTTAATTATGAGACTCGACACACCTAAAAATCTCTCTGTTAAATTGCTATAAAAATTTATAAGCGCTTACTTGCAATTTCTCTACTCCTATCCTTGCAGATTGGTAATAAATAGTAGAACAGCACACCCCACTTTGAGTAAGGAGGAATCGCCTGCTCTCTGTATCTGCCTGTTTCCCTCTTTACCTTTGGACCCAATGGTATAGTAGACTCAAAAGCAGCCAATCTAAATGAGGGTGAGAGCAATATTGTACTGGTGCTGGCTTGCACTGGCTCACAAGAACCAATTGTTAAGTTTCAGAAATTTCATGAGCCAATTGTTAAACATAGCCATTATTAAAAATTAAAATCCATACATTTACAAGTAAATACATTGTATTAAAAACAAAGATAACATATGCAAAACTCATTGTAGCCTAATTATTTTATTATATTTACTATTATCTATGTTCTTGAGGTTATTTGTGTCTGTGTGGTAGAAGTACTAGATAAGGCTTCTCAACTCTGTGTAGTATTATCATATTGGTAGCTTGAAATTTACCATGATGGAAACATTTATTGTTTATTGATGGCGGGAAAAAACTTTAAAAAAAAGGTAAAAAATGTTAGCGCAGATGAAACTTTATATCATGCTTTCTCTATAGCTATTACATTGCGGATAGCACAAAACATTGAGGAACTATCCTTCCAGTATTCAAAAACTATTATCTGATTTAGCAAATATGTCACTCGCATCATTGATGAAAGAGTGAAATTCTGACATGCATCTTTGTTATTTCATTTTTGTCTTGCTCCTTAATGTAAACCAATATATCAACCAGTGTTCTTGCTGGAACTACACTTTCTCATCAATTGCAAGAGTGGTTTTAGCTACAGATGCAAGTCTGCCAAAATCAATAAATGCATTCTGTAAGAATCAATTGGCTTATGAAATTTATAATAAACTAGAGGCCGGGTGCATGAAATTTGTGCACGGCGGGGGGGGTGTCCCTCAGCCCAGCCTGCACCCTCTCCAATCTGGGACCCCTCGAGGGATCGGGCCTAAACGGGCAGTCGGACATCCCTCTCACAATCTGGGACTGCTGGCTCCCAACTGCTCGCCTGCCTGCCTTCCTCATTGCCCCTATCCGCTTCTGCCTGCCAGCCTGATCACCCCCTAACCACTCCCCTGCCAGCCTGATTGATGCCTAACTGCTCCCCTGCCAGCCTGTTTGCCCCTAACTACCCTCCCCTGCAGGCCTGGTCACCCCTAACTGCCCTCCCCTGTAGGCCTGGTCCCCCCAACTGCTCTCCCCTGCAGGCCTGGGTCCCCCCCAACTGCCCTTCCTTGCAGGCCCGGTCACCCCCAAATTCCCTCCTCTGCCAGCCTAGTCACCCCTAACTGCCCTCCCCTGCAGGCTTGATCACCCCCAACTGCCCTCCCCTGCTGGCCATCTTGTGGTGGCCATCTTGTGTCCACATGGGGGCAGTCATCTTTGACCACATGGGGGAAGCCATCTTGTGTGTTGGAGTGATGGTCAATTTGCATATTATTATTTGATTAGATAGGATAGAGGCCTGGTGCACGGGTGGGGGCCGGCTGGTTTGCCCTGAAGGGTGTCCTGGATCAGGGTGGGGGTTCCCTTGGGGCATGGGGCAGCCTGGGTGAGGGGCCTGTGGTGGTTTGCAGGCTGGCCACGCCCCCCGGCGACCCAAGTGGAGGCCCTGGTATCTGGGATTTATTTATCTTCTATAATTGAAACTTTGTAGCCTTCAGCGGAGCCAAGCCTCCTGCACGCTCAGTGGCCACAGCCATTTCTGTTGGGATTTATTTATCTTCTATAATTGAAACTTTGTAGCCTTAAGCGGAGGCCAAGGCAGGCCAGGGCTGTGGAAAGCTTGGCTTCTTCCATCTCCGGGGGCAACTCAAGCCTCCTGCTCTCTCCAGCTCCGTGGCTGCCGCCATTTTTGTTGGGATTTATTTTCTTCTATAATTGAAACTTTGTAGCCTTAAGCGGAGGCCAAGGCAGGCCAGGGCAGATGGAAAGCTTGGCTTCCTCCATTGCCAGGAAAACCCAAGCCTCCCGCTCTCTGTGTGGCCACAGCCATCTTGGTTGGGTTAATTTGCATACTTGCTCCTTATTAGCTGGTGGGTGTGGTTTGTGGGTGTAGTGAAGGTATGGTCAATTTGCATATTACTCTTTTATTAGATAGGACAATATTGTATAGTTTGTATTATTTGTAAATTGTGTGATCTGTGTACATGTTTTTGGGATTTCGTTTTGTTTTGAGGGTTTTGTTGTGTGTGTGTGGGTTTTTTTTGTTGTTGTTGTTTTTTGAGAGCCAGCTGTAAAATATCTACAGCATATCACAGGGTTAAGGGGTATTTTGGAAGGTTTATTTTCCTTCTTTCATCCTTAAGTTCAATAGCTCATTCCATCACAAGTAAGAGAAAATTCCTCTTTTCCAAAGTTATGCTGGTAAATGAAAGAGCCCCTCGTTTTCAGTTATTCCGAAATCTAGGATTCAGAATCCTAGATTTGGAAACTTTCTTAACTTGGAAACTTACCTAGATCCATAAACTTTTTTTCTCACAGCCCCTTATTCCCTGTTGAGGTTGATGAGCTCCCACTAAAATATCTCTTCTAACTAATGGAAATCTCATCAGGTCTGTCCCAAACTTGGATGGGAGTCCTGTGGGCCAGCTCATGGGGCACCCGTTTTGGAATTCAATCTCCCTATGTCAGATGGCATTAAGACAAATGAATGCTGTGTGCTGGTATGAGCCTTGGTTTCCCAGAGTTAGAGTGGAACTGTTACGATCAGGTTACATTTCGTTGGCTTGGTAATCATTTTTTTAACCACCAACCATATGTTCAGAGGTTGGAAGAAAAGCTAAATTTGGAACACACCCCCACTCTGCTTTTCAACATTTCTTTCTTATTTGTGGATGGAGGCAACATATTACTCATGCTCATGTGCCACACCAATTGCTAGAGGACTGAGGAATGAAATTCTCCCCAAATGTGGTTGGATCATGGAATTGGAAACTTTCTTTACAAGTAGGCAGTAATATAGTAAGAATGTTTGCACTCTGCTTCTGCAAATTTCTGAGCCTGTCTGTGACACACAGCACAGGAATCAATAGTGAAAAGGAACTCAGGGATTCTGTATCTGTGGGTTCATAAGTTCTTTATCATCTTAAGTCAACATCCAGACATAGCACCTTTCTGCACTAATATCTTTCTGACTGAAGCTTCTTGGAACATGGAGCCATGAATTTTTCTCTCCATATAATTTGTTGTTGTTGTTGTTGTTGTTGTTGTTGTAGCTTTCTTTCTCCCCATAGATGCCTTCACAGGGAATGATAGTTGGAGAAAGAAAGATGAATTCTTTTTGGCAGTGGTAATGATTTGGGCACTGTCTGTGGAATCATGTATATTTCAGTTCTTGGGATTTTTAAACCTGAATACACAAGTCACACTTTAGCCTAAAGCAATGCTTTTAGCACCTCAAAGGGATTTAGAATCAGATTCAGCTTAAGGAATGAAAAGGAGAGAGGAGATGTGTTCTGCAATCCTATCTCCCACTAACCTCTACTCCATCCTATGCTCCAACTACTTTGAATTTCTCACTGTTCCCAAACTTGCTGTTCAGCTCTTTAAGGCCTTTCTGGGCCTTTATAAATCCCTATATTTATAATATACATAAACACTTAGCCCAGGGCCTATACCTTGGTGGGTTCTAATAAATGATAGTTGTTAATATTATGCACATGCTGGTCCCTCATCCCATAATTGTTTCCACTTCTCTACCCTTGAAACTCAGCTCAGATATACCTTTACCTTCAGTAAATTCTTCCCTTAGTCAGAGTGCTTTCTTTGGTAATACACATTCTAGCATTTATCAATTTGATATCAGGTAAT
Source organism: Eptesicus fuscus (assembly GCF_027574615.1). Lineage (NCBI taxonomy): Eukaryota > Metazoa > Chordata > Mammalia > Chiroptera > Vespertilionidae > Eptesicus > Eptesicus fuscus. The sequence continues at coordinate 109,826,690 of NC_072473.1, forward strand.
TTCCAGTGCCTGCCATATAATTGGTATTGAATAAGAGGTTGTTGCATAGCCTTAACCTTACAAAAACGAATAAGCACTATTCCTGCCCATATAAGGTCCCAATCTAGTTAGGAGTGGTGCAGGGTATGTGGGACACAAATACCTAACTAGGTAATTATCATATACTATGGTTAAAGCACTGATTATTATATACCCAGGGAGTTGTGGAAACATAAAAGACTGAGGTGGTCAAAAAATATGCTGAGTCTTAAACAATGTGTAGGCATCAGTTGAAGGGGGATAGTATTGCATACTAAAAATATAGTATGAGAAAAGAAATGGAGGTGATACGAGGCATGGTGGTTCTGGGAACAATATTCACTTTGCTGTGGCTAGAACAGAGAGAGGCAATAGGTGAGACTGAAAGATTAGTTGGGGTCAGATCATGCAAGCCTTCTATGCCATGTTTAGGAGCTTGGCCTTGATCCTGTAGCAGGGCTTATAAATTCACAAAATATGGGTCATCAGCCTACCAAAATTCCACTCATCGTGGAAGACATTGATAATCAATCACAGCACCCCATTCCACTGAACGCAGATTTGACCTCATAATCCTTCTCAACACAGCATTACAGGAACACCACCAAGAGATTGGAGGCTGCGCTCTGGTTTGCTGGTGTAAGGTTGTGTGTGTGTGTGTGTGTGTGTGTGTGTGTGTGTGTACAGAGGTTGGGAGTGTGAGAGAGTGCAAGTTATGGGAGAATTATGACATGGTCAGAATTGTATTTTGGAAATGTTCATTAAATAATCTTTAAGGAGAATCAATAGAACTTTTTGTTTAGATGTGGCAGGATGAGGAGAAAAGGGTAGTCAAGGACAAAATCACCTTGGGCAAATGGGCAGATGCCAATAACATTCAGAGGGAGAGCATGAAGGGAGTAATGCTAACTTTGGCATGATAATAGCAGCTCACTTTTTGAATGTGTATTATGTGTCAGGCACTGTTTTAAACATTGATTTCAAAGAGGAAGGGAGAGGAAGAGAGATATAGAAACATCAATGATGAGAGAGAGTCATTGATCAGCTGCCTCATGCATGCCCCCTACTGGGGATTGAGCCCACAACCAGGGCATGTGCCCTTGACTGGTATCAAACCCGGGACCCTTCAGTCTGCAGGCCAACGCTCTATCCGCTGAGCCAAACCGACTAGGGATATTTTAAACATTTTACATGAAGCAATTCATTTTATTCTCCAAACAACCTGTGGGGTGGGTACCTTTATTATTTCTGTTTTGCAGGCAAAGAAACTGCACTGCAAGGTGTAAAATATTAGAGAGCTCAAATCAAGGGCACTGAGGGAGAACATAGGACATGAAAAGTTGAAAACGCACCATTGAGACATTTGGATGAATATGGATAAAGTCCACCAGGTCACCAGGCAACCGTGCTAGGGTTTATCAGTTCATCGTTAATATTTTGGAAACCAGAGGGTTTATCATTCTTGGAAGAGGCCCACTGCAATGTGCATAAATCCATCCTGCCTTCACCACATCTGTTCTACTCACAGGGGCAAACATCAGTGGGAATATGAATTAAAAACAAGCCTATCCAAATGGTGACCTAAATGATTTCCAAATGAATCTTCAAACATAAAACACATCTAGCATTTGTAAAATTGAAAGGGCAAGGTTAGAAGAGTATTGAATTTTAAAATACTACATTACATTAAATTGTGCTGTTTTTTCCCTACAATTAATCTTTTGTATTTCAGTAATTATACTAAGTATATATATATATATATATATATATATATATATATATATATATATGTGTGTGTGTGTGTGTGTGTGTGTGTGTGTGTGTGTGTGTAAATGTTTATATTTGCTCCATCTGTTTATTAACTTCATACTTTCCAAAGTACTTTCTCATCCCCTGTTTTAGTGTTCCAGTCAGGAATCTAATTGCTTTAAGGAACATGCTATTTCAGTTGATAATATATGTGTTTATATTTTTATCTTTGCTTCATGTCTGATTCCCTTGCTATCTGGGCCATTTAAGTGTCACAGTGGCAAGCACAACCAGGAATCAGACACTGTAGTGAGGAGGGTACAAATGTCCATGTATGCAGTTCATCATTGGAGTCAAGTTGCAGTAAGACTATACTGCCTCGAGTTTCAGATCCCCCAAGCAAGGTTGACTATTACCCCTGAACTCACATTGTGAGACCATGGATTTGTTAGTGATCCCACAGTATCCTCTGGAATTTTTTATAGCTATAAATGAGCTGTAAATGGACATCTTGCCTTAACATGCCATTCTCATTACCACCTCTTTACTTTTGCTCAGACCATTACATCTCCTTATAATGCCCTCTGTTTTCCCACCATAGTGCACCTCAGTACTTCAAGAACCACCTCCTTAGCCCAGCCGGTATGGCTCAGTGGTTGAGCATCAACCTATGAACCAGAAGGTCAACAGTTCGATTCCCAGTCAGGGCACATGCCTGAGTTGCAGGCTTGGTCCCCAGTGGGGGGCATGCAGGAGGGAGCCAATCAATGATTATCTCTCATCATTGATGTTTGTATCTATCTCTCCCTTTCCCTTCCTCTCTGAAATCAATAAAAAATATTTTTTAAAAAGAACCACCTCCTTAAGAAAACTCATTCTTTTTATTTATTTTTTTATAATTTAAATTATTGTTTAAAGTATTACATGAGTCTCCTTTTCCCCCCGTTGACCTCTGCCGGGTCGCTCCCTATCCCCAGCACATGCCGCCCCCCCCACCCATGGTCTGTGTCCATTGGTTATGCTCATATGCATGCATATAAGTCCTTTGGTTGATCTCTTACCCCCTCAACCTCCACCTTCCTTCATATGTTGGACAGTCTGTTCGATGCTTCTATGACTCTGGTTCTATTTTTGTTGATTAATTTATGCTGTTCATTATATTCCACAAATGAGTGAGATCATGTGATATTTATCTTTCTCTGACTGGCTTATATAAGCTTAGCATAACACTCTCCAGGTCCATCCATGCCATTGCAAATGGTAGGATATCTTTCTTTTTTACAGCAGCATAGTATTCCATTGTGTAGATGTACCATAGTTTTCTAATCCACTTGTCTGCTGATGGGCACTTAGGCTGTTTCCAAATCTTAGCTACTGTAAATTATGTTGCTATAACATAGGGGTGCATATAACCTTTCTGATTGGTGTTTCTGTTTTCTTGGGATATATTCCTAGAAGTGGGATTACTGGGTCAAATGGAAGTTCCATTTTTAACTTTTTGAGGAAACTCCATACTGTTTTCCACAGTGGCTGCACCAGTCTGCATTCCCACAAGCAGTGCACGAGGATTCTTTTTTCTCCACATCCTCACCAGAACTTGTCATTTGTTGTTTTGTTGATGATAGCCAATCTGACATGTGTGAGATGGTATCTCATTGTCATTTTGATTTGCATCTCTCATATAATCAGTGACTTTGAACATGTTTTCATATGTCTCTTGGCTTCCTGTATGTCCTCTTTCGAAAAGGGTCTATTTAGGTGCTTTGCCCATTTTTTGATTGGATTGTTTATCTTCCTTTTGTTAAGATGTATGACTTCCCTATAAATTTTGGAGATGAAACCCTTATCAGAGATAACATTGGCAAATATATTCTCCAATGCAGAGGATTTTCTTATTGTTTTGTTAATGGTTTCTTTTGCTGCGTAGAAGCTTTTTATTTTGATGTAATCCCATTTGTTTATTTTCTGCTTAGTTTCCATTATCCTAGGAGCTGTGTCGGTAAAGATATTGCTATGACATATGTCTGCTATTTTGCTCCCTATGGCTTCTTCTAAGATTTTTATGATTTCCCATCTTATGTTTAAGTCCTTTATCCGTTTTGAGTTTATTTTTGTGTATGGTGTAAGTTGGTGATCTAGTTTCATTTTTTTTTTGCATGTATCTGACGAGTTTTCCCAATACCATTTATTGAAGAGACTGTATTGACTCCATTGTATGCTCTTGCCTCCTTTGTCAAGTATTAATTGAGAATAATGGCTTGGGTTGATTTCTGGGTTCCCTGTTCTGTTCCATTGGTCTATATGTCTGTTCTTGTGCCAGTACCAGGCAGTTCTGAGAACAGTGGCTTTGTAATATAGCTTGATATCTGGTATTGTGATCCCTCCAACTTTGTTCTCCATTCTTGGGATTGCTGCAGCTATTCGGGGTCTTTTTTTATTCCAGATGAATTTTTGGAGAGATTGTTCTAGGCCTTTGAAATATGCCATTGGTATTTTAATGGGGATTGCATTGCATCTATAGATTGCTTTGGGTAGTATGGACATTTTAATGATGTTGATTCTACCAATCCATGGACACAGTATATTCTTCCATTTGTTTATGTCTTCCTCTATCTCTTTTATCAGCGTACTATAATTTTCTGAGTACAGGTCCTGTACCTCCTTGGTTAAGTTTATTCCTAGCAATCTTAATTTTTTGTTGCAATGGTAAATGAGATTGTTTTTTTTTTAGTTTCTCTTTCTGTGAGTTTATTATTGGTGTATAAAAAAGCCATAGATTTCTGGGTGTTAATTTTGTATCCTGCTACATTGCCAAACTCATTCATTAAGTCTAATAATTTTTTGATGGAGTCTTTAGGGTTTTCTATGTACAATATCATGTCATCTGCAAATAAATGAGAATTTTATTTCTTCTTTTCCAATTTGGATGCCTTTCATTCATTTTCTTGTCTAATCGCAATGGCTAGCTCTTCCAGTACTATTTTGAACAGGAGAGGTGAAAGTGGGCATCCCTGTCTTGTTCCTGTTCTTAGGGGAAATAGTTTTAGTTTTGCCCATTGAGCATTATGTTGGTTGAGGAGGATAGGTTTTAGTTCTTTGAATGTTTGGTAGAACTCCCTTGTGAAACTGTCTGGTCCAGGGCTTTTGTTTCCTGGAAGTTTTCTGTTTACTGTTTCAATTTCAGCAGTAATTATCGGGCTATTCAGGTTTTGTTATTCTTTCTGATTGAATTTTGGAAGCTTATATTTTTCTAAGAATATGTCCATTTTGTCAAGGTTGTCCAGTTTGTTGTAGTAGAGTTGTTCACAGTAGTTTTTTTTTTTTTTTTACAAACCTTTGTATGTCTGTGGGGTCACTTTTTAATTCACCTCTTTCATTTCTGATTTGTTTATTTGTGTCCTCTCTCTTTGTTTCTTTGTTTCTTCGTGAGCCTGGCTAGAGGTTCATCAATCTTGTTTATGCTTTCAAAGAACCAACTCTTGGTTTCATTGATCTTTTGTATGTTGTTGTGTTTTGTTTTTGTTTTTGTTTTGGTCTCTATGTAATTTATTTCCACTCCGATCTTTATTATTTCCTTCCTTTTGCTTACCCTGGGCTGTTTTTGTTGATATCTTTCTAATTCTTTAAGTGGCAGGGTTAGATAATTTATTACCATTTTTTGAGGTAGTCCTGTAGAGCTACGAACTTCCCTCTCAGTACTGCTTTCACTGTTTCCCATAGATTTTGGATTGTTGTGTTTTCATTGACATTTGTTTCCAATTTTATTTCTTCTTTGATCTCTTTGGTATCCCAATCATTGTTTAATAGCATGCTATTTAGCCTCCAAGTGTTTGATTTTTTTCATTGTTTTTATTGTAGTTGATTTCTAATTTTATACCCTTGTAATCTGAGAAGATGCTTGATATGATTACTATCTTCTTGAATTTGAAGAGACTTTGCCTGTGTCCCAATATGTGGTCTATCTTTGAAAATGTCCCATGTGCGCTTGAGAAGAATGTATATTCTGTAGTTTTGGGGTGGAATGTTCTAAAGATTTCAATTAAGTTCATCTGATCTAGTGAGTCATTTAAGATTGATGTTTCTTTGCTGATTTTTTGTTTAGAGGATTTATCCAGTGGTGTCAACGGGGTATTGAAGTCCCCTACTCTGATTGTATTGCTGTTGATCTCTCCCTTGATATCTTCCAGAAGTTTTTTTTAATGTATTTGGGTGCTCCTGTATTGGGTGCATATATGTTTACCAGGGTTATATCCTCTTGTTGTATGGATCCCTTTAGTATTATGAAGTGACCCTTCTTATCTCTTGTTATGGTCTTCACTTTGAGGTCTATTTTGTCAGATATGAGTATTGCTACCCCAGTTTGTTTTTTTTTTCCATTTACATTGGCCTCAGTTTTTTCCCCCATCTCTTCACTATCAGTCTGTCTGAGTCCTTTGTTCTGAGGTGGGTCTCTTGTAGACAGCAAATATATGGGTCATGTTTTCTTATCCATTCAGCTACCCTATGTCTTTTGATTGGAGCATTTAATACATTGATACGTACTTGTTCGTCGCCATTTTTATTCTTTATTCCTCTGTTCCTTCTTCCCTTCCTATTTCTTCTTTTTACAGCAGCCCCTTTAGCATTTCTTGCATTGCTCGCTTAGTGGTAGTAAACTCCCTTAGCCCTTTTTTGTCTATGAAGCTCCTGATTTCCTCTTCAATTTTGAATGATAGCCTTGCTGGGTATAATATTCTTGGATTCAGTCCCTTGCTTTGCATCACTTTGTATATTTCTTTCCATTTCCTTCTGGCCTGATGTGTTTCTGTTGAGAAATCAGTTGAATGTCTAATGGGAGATCCCTTAAAGATAACTGTTTATTTTCTGGCAGCCTTAAGATTTTTACTTTGTCATTGATGTTTGCCAATTTAATTATGATGTGTCTTGGTGTTGGTCTTTTTGAGTTCATCTTATTTGGGACTCTATGTGCTTCTTGGTCTTGTGTGGCTTTTTTCTTTACAACATCTGGGAAGTTTTCTGTCATTATCTCTTCAAACAGGTTTTCTATTTCTTGCTTTGCTTCCTCTCCTTCTGGCACCCCTATTATGCAGATGTTGTTGTGTTTCGTATTGTCTCAACACTCTCTTAGGCTCTGCTCCTGCTTTTTAAGTTTTCTTTCCAGTTACTGCTCTGCTTGATTGTTTTTTTCTACCTTGTCTTCTAACTCACAGATGAGGTCCTTGGTTTCTTCCAGTCTATTGTTGAAACTTCCCATTGTGTTCTTTATTCTGGTTGTACATTCTTCATTTCCTCTTGATTCTTCTTCATTTCTTCTTGGTTCTTACTCATGTTGTTGTATTTGTCTTCCATCCTTTTCAGTGTCCTTATAATCATTGCTCTGAATTCTTTCTCTAGCAAATATTTCTTGCCTCCATTTCATCTCTTTCCTTTTCTGGTAATTCCTCATTTTCTTTTGAATGGGAGTTTTTCTTTGTTTCCCCATTTTTGTTGTTCCTTTGTGATTGTTTCTACATATCACATCAGACTGTTATGCCACCCAGGTTTTTTTAGTTTGTCTTATATAGTAGATGTTTTGTGGGACCCAGTGGTGTAATCTCTCCAGTCTTCTGAGCTGGGCAATCTAGGGATGCCTCCTATTTGAGATATTTGGGTTCTCTTAGTGTAGTTGGGTCTTGAGTGTTATCGTCCCATTAGTGGATGGAGTCTCCTCTCAGGTTGTCTGGTTATGTGGCTCACTCTGCCACATTGACCAAACATCACAAAATACAACTCGCAAAGACACAACACAAAAGGGACAAAACACGAATGTCCTCACAACACCGAAAACCCCAATGTAAGTGACCACCAGAATAAAGAGAATTAGGGGAGAGAAAAGAGGGTAAACATGATATTGAAGCAAGAAAAAATGATAAGAGATAAAAGAAAAAGAAGGAAAAGAAATATATATATATATATATATATATATATATATATATATATATATGGAGAAAACACCACAGAACAGATAAACAAAAAATGCAAACAACAAACACCCAGTAAAGAAGGTGGGGGCAGAATCTGTAGAGGCATAGCTTATATACAGAAAGTAAGGTTAAGGAATTGATTGAATATGGGGAGGACCTCAGTTCAGTATAGAGGAGGTAGAAAGAGGATGAGTGGGTAAGAAGAAAAGAAAGAGAAAGAAGGGAAAAATAAAAAAGTAAGATAAAATAACAATCCTCTCTAATAAAAGAGTAATATGCAAATTAACCATCACTCTGCTACACAAGCCATGCCCACCACCCAATCAGGGTGAGCATGCAAATTAACCCCAGCCAAGATGGCTACCAGAAGGGAGGCTTGGGTTTCCCCGGCAACAGAAGAAGCCAAGCTTTCCACACACTCTGGCGGGCTCAGGCCTCCACTCAAGGATACAAAGTTTCAATTATAGAAGGTAAACAAATCCTGGTGGCAGCCACCGATCGAGCAGGAGGCTTGGCTCTGCTCCAGGCTACAAGGTTTCAATTGTAGAAGGTAAATAAATTCCAGATACCAGGGCCTCTGCTTGGGTCACCAGGGGCGTGGCTGGCCTGCAAACCACCACAGGCCCCTGGCCCAGGCCACTCCATGCCCCAAGGGAACCCCACCCTGATCCAGGACATCCTTCAGGGCAAACCAGCTGGCCCCCACCCGTGCCCCAGGCCTCTATCCTCCTATCTAATAAAAGAGTAATATGCAGATTGACCATCAATCCAACACACAATATGGATGTCCCCATGTGGTCAAAGATTCTGCCCCCATGTGGACACAAGATGGCCACCACAAGATGGCCAGCAGGGGAGGGCAGTTGGGAGGCACCAGGCCTGCAAGGGAGGGCAGTTGAGAGGCACCAGGCTTGCAAGGGAGGGCAGTTGGAGGCAATCAACCCTGCAGGGGATGGCAGTTAGGGGTGACCAGGCCGGCAGAGGAGGGAAGTTGGGGGCAAACAGGCTGGCATGGGAGCAGTTAGACATCAATCAGGCTGGCATGGGAGTGGTTAGGGGGTGATCAGGCTGGCAGGCAGAAGTTGTTAGGGGCATTCAGGAAGGCAGGCAGGCGAGCAGTTGGGAGCCAGCAGTCCTGGATTGTGAGAGGGATCCCAGATTGGAAAGGGTGCAGGCTGGGCTGAGGGAACCCCACCCTGTGCACGAATTTTGTGCACAGGGCCTCTAGTAAAAAATAAAAGTAGAATGAAGAAAAATAATGTGAAAAAAATAAAGAAACCAAAAAAAGAAAAGAAAGAAAAAAATTTAAATAAAAGATAAAAAAATAAAAACGTGAAGTATCGTTCATTTTAGCTGAGTTTTAATGCCCCATGGGGGCTGGTTTAAGATCCCACTTTTCTGGACTGTCTGCCACTTCTGTTTCCTGTTAGGTAGTCAGCACCATGTTGAAGTTTCAAGCAATCCACCACTCCTCTGTTTGTGTCTAGCTCCACCGCCTTGACTGCCAACAGGTGGAACCAATCTGCCCACTGAGCCTGTCTGCCCACTGTCAATCTTAATCTCTCAAGTGGCTGTTTTTGACAGGGCTATAGTTAGAAAGATTGCTGTATTGCTTTCTGGGACTGAATGGCCTTTCTTCAACCCGTCCCTGAGGGCTTTTAGGGGCTATTCAGATTTTTTGTGTCCTTTGTCCCACTCACAGTGTAGACTGGGTATGGCTGTATTGGTTGCCTGGAGACTGCTGGGAGGGGCTAGCTCTTCAGGAGAAAATGGCTGCTTAGGTCCTGAGTGTCAGGAATGTCCCAGTGCTGGACTCCTGGTCACCTCTCCCTGACCTGCTCTTCTCAACAGCCTCTCCACAGACTCCACAAGTCCGCACCACTACCTGCACTTCAGCCACGGGTGAGTGAGTGTATTTGAAAGGTCCTATGAACTGGGTTTAGTGAATAAACACAAAGACCAAAAAGAGGGGAAACAGCTGCACCACTGTGAGTTTCTCTCCCCCCAGCACTGCGCGGCTTGGGCAGTTATTCAGGCTGCCCCCTCCAGGCTCAGTTTCTTGTGGCTGTGGACTTAGATCTAGAATCCCCTGCCACCAGCAGCCCTGTGGACTTCCTTTCCACAGTCAGATATTAGACCTGTCCCCAATGGATGCGGACTTGGTGCTGCGCAGCTTTCTTCTGACCCTCTCAGCTCAAAGGTCTCCCAACTCTCTCCAGTCCAGATCCCCAATCCTACCATTCTCCAGGCATCCTATGCCCTTCCCGGCTGAGAATTGTCTCACCACTTGTGTCCACTTTGCCAATTTTTGGTGGATGTTATTCAATTTATGTGCTCCTTCTATCTGCTCCAGGATAAGGCTTGGGACATGTCTGCCTAGTTGGCCTCCATTTTGTGTCTCCAAAACTCATTCTTTTTTTAAAAAAAAATTTTCTTGATTGACTTAGAGAGAGAGAGAGAGAGAAAAACATTGATTTTTTTATTTTTTAAAATATATATATATGTGTGTGTGTGTGTGTGTGTGTGTGTGTGTGTGTGTGTGTGTGTGTATGTGTGTGTGTATTGATTTCAGAGAGGAAGGGATAGGGAGAAAGAGATAGAAACATCAATGATGAGAGAGAATCATTGATCAGCTGTCTCCTGCATGCCCCACACTGGGGATTGAGCCCAGAACCTGGGCATGTGCCCTGACCGGGAATTGAACTGTGACCTCCTGGTTCATAGGTCAACACTCAACTACTGAGCCATGCTGGCCCATCCGATTTATTGTTCCACTTATTTATACATTCATTAGTTGATTCTTGTATGTGCTCTGACCAGGAATCAAACCCACATTGGGCCAACACTCTAATTAACTGAGCTATCCGGCCAGGAACAAAACTCATTCTTGATGACCTCAGCCTTCCATGACATCTCTTTTTTCCCCAAAAAAAACTTATATCCACCATTCTATTCATAACAACAATAATCAACTAGCAGATTGTGATTTATAAACAACTTTCAAACTCATCATCTGACTAAATCCTCCTTACAACCTGGTTTGGTAGGTTTTAATATTAGCTTTTGTAAAGGAGAACACTGAGACTCAGAGACTTAGCCAACTTTTCCCAAGGTCAATACATAGTAAGAACTAGAAATAGAACTCAGATCTTTCTGATAATAATAATAATAAAAAAAAGCATTTCCTAAACCACCTTGCTGCATGGTCCAGCACAGGTAGCCGATAAGTATTTGTTGCTGATGATCATGATGACAACAATATTCTTGTGCCAGTAAATAGCCTAGCGTTTGTCATGGATTTTATGCTCAGAACCAGAATACCCTCATCAGGGGTAGTTGAGAGCTTCTCTAGCTTTTGGGGTTAGGTGGAATATGGCGGAACTGAAAATACAGAGCTCAGTCCACTTGAGTTGAAGTATTCTGTACCCTTGGAAGAACTTTCTCTTTTCTCCCTCTCTTTGTATACATTCCCCATATCTTTCACATAAATCATAGTCCCTCTGGGTGCCTGAGCCTGGGCCCAAAAAGGAAGGACCGAAGAGCACATGGTATGCAAGTAATTCACTTTTCATGCTTGGGAGATCTTGGTTTGCTCCTCTATGCTCCACTTCAGAGCTATAATTATTGATCCACGGTGCATTCTTATGCTCTATGACCATCTGGCCTAAGTTCATCCTAGGTTATCATTTGCTGGGGTAGCAGTTGGTTTGGACAGCTTATCCTGAAGTTAGCTTTGGAACCCTGAATAATCTTGATTCTGGGTGACAGAGCAGGCAGCCAGGTTACAGGCTGTTCTTGGACCCAGTGCCCCAGCTAAAATAATACAATTAGAATTAGTCATCATCCCTTCAGCATAAGTCAAAATTTTAAATTGCATACTTGTTAGTGAGCCTGACTTTTTTGTAGGTTTTGGTGTGTTAGATAATTACATGTCATAGAGATTAATAATGAATGTAATAGTGAATCTCATTCTAGTAATAATAATAATAACAACAACCATGATAATAGTAGTAGTCAGGAACATAGCACTTACTACTGATTTCTTTATGCTGACATGAGTCTGAGTCTCTAAAACACCCTATGAAAGGCTGATTATATGACAACCCCATTTTACAGATGAGGAAAATTAAACTCAGAGAAATTAAGTTAATGTGTCAAAGTCACAGAACTAATAAATAGTTGAGCCAAGATTAAAACCCATGCTTTTTTGGATCCAAAGACCATGAAACTATTAATACTAACCTCTGCTCTGCCACCTCCCTTTCTGCTTCATGGTACTCTTGTCTATGTCATCTAAGCCTTCAGTCAGCAGACCACAGAGATCCACAGGGACTGCCTCAGCCTGTGTTGAGGTGAACAAAAGGGTAATGACCAACATTCAGCACTAAGGGCCTGAAACCTGTTGTCTCACCATGCTGTGCTCTCTGCCAACCCTTGAGCATCATTACTCTTATTTCTATATCAAAGCATTTAGAAATAAGAATGCAAAGAGAGTATGTGGAGTAATATGACTAAATTAATTTGGTCATCTTGGACTTTTAGAAAAAAAATAGAAACAGATCTGGTCTAGTATTTACTCCTTTTTTCCTTCAGTCATCCTTTGCTGGCAAGCCAAAGATTGGAGGTTTTCCAAAAAGAAGAGACTGGTTTGCCTAACTGGCATGGCTCAACAGTTGAGCGTCAGCAGATGAATGAGGAGGTCACGGTTCAATTTTCAGTCAGAGCATATGCCCAGGTTGCAGGCTCGATCTCCAGTGGGGAGCATGCAGGAGGCAGCTGATCAATTATTCTCCCTCATCACTGATGTTTTTATCTCTCTCTCCTTCTCCCTTCTTTCTGAAATCAATAAAAATATTTTTTTTAAAAATGAAGAAACAGTTTTAAAAATTTACAACCTTACCTAAAAAGTATAAATTTGTTTACAGAGAAGTTTAGTTAGTAAGAAATGACCAGGTCTAAAATAATGTGAACCCATATTTTTGGTTCATATGATATATCCTTGAAAAATGATAATCTTTTTAAAAATAATGTTGCTTTTATTAATATGGGTTTCTATGAAATCTCATTTTACATATGCCATGATAAACAGGTTATTTTTAAGTAACAGCTTTATTAAGATATAATTAACATAAATGTAATTCAACAATTATGTATAGAATTGGGTGCTTTTTAGTATATTCACAGAATTGTGTAACTATCGCCACAATCAATTTTAGAACATGTTCACATCCCAAAAAGAAATCCCATTTCCCTTAGACATTGTTACTCATCCCACTCAATCCCTCCCTTCCCCTACCCCCCAACTCTAGGTAAGCACTAATCTACTTTCTGTCTCTATGGATTTGCCTATTCTGGACACTTCATATAAATGGAATCATACTAAATGTGATCTTCTGTGACTGGCTTCTTTCACTTGGCATAACATTTTCAATATTCATTCATGTTGAAGCATGTATCAGTAGTTCATTTATTTTGATTGCCAAATAATATTCCAGTATATGAGTAAATCCTATTTTATTAATCATTCATCAGTTGATGGAAATTTAGGATTTTTTTCTACTTTTGAGCTATTTATTATAAATAATGCAGCTATGAACAAGATTTCATGTACACATGTTTTTGTTGCTCTTGGATATATAATGAGAAGTGAAACTGCTTGGTCATAAGGTAACTGTGTTGAATATTTTGAAACCTGCTAGACTGTTTCTCAGAGGGGCTACACTATTTTACATTATCACCAGCAGCATGTGAGTGTTCCAATTTTTCTACATCCTCTCCAACATTTGTTATTACCCTTTTTACTATAGCTGTCCTAGTGGGTGTGACGTGGTTTCCCCTTGTGGTTTGCATTTGCATTTGCCTGATAATTAATGATGTTAAACATCTTTTCATGTGCTTATAGGCCATGTCTATTATCTTCTTTGAGAAGAGTTCTGTTCAGATCATCTGCCCATTTTTTAAAATATATTTTTATTGATTTCAGAGAGGAAGGGAGATGGAGATAGAGATAAAAACTTCAATAATGAGAGAGAACCATCGATTGGCTGCCTCCTGCACACCCCCACTGGGGATCAAGCTCACAACCCGGGTATGTGCCCTTGACCAGAATCTAACCTGGGACCCTTCAGTCCATAGGCTGATGCTCTATCCACTGAGCCAAACCAACTAGGGCTCTTTGCCCATTTTTAATTGAGTTATTATTCTTTTTACTATTGATTTGTAAGTGCTCTTTTTTTTTTAAAAAAAATCATCGCCCAAGAATATGTTTTTATTGGGTTTTTTTAGAGAGAGAAAGGTGGGAGGGAGAGAGAAATATTGATGTGAGGGAGAAATATCAATCAGTTGACTCCTGTACCTGCCCCAGCCAAGATCAAACTTCAACCTAAGTATGTGCCCTGACCGGGAATCGAACCTGAAACCTTTTGATGCATGGAAGAATGCTCCAACCAACTGAGCCACCCACACAGGACTAAGTGTTCTTTATTTCATATATAAGATCCTTATCAGATATATTACTTGCAAGTGTATTCTCCCACTCTTGAGTTGTCTTTTCACTTTCTTGATAGTATCCTTTGGAGCACTAAAGTTTTTAATTTTGGTAATGTCCAGTTATCTGTTTGTTTGCTCTTTTGTCCTTTGTGCTTTTCATGTTACATCTAAGAAACCATTGCCTAATACAAGGTCAGGAAGATTTACACCTATATCTTCTTCTAGTAGTTTTATAGTTTTAGTTATTATATTTAGGTATTTGATCCATTTTAGTTAACTTTTCATATGGTATGAGCTAGGGGTCCAAATTCATTTTTCTGCATGTGAGCACCCAGTTACCCACCACTATTTGTTGAAAAGACTGTCCTTTCTCCATTGAATGGTCTTGGTACCCTTGTCAAAAATCAATAAAATATGTGATTTTATTTCTATACCCTCAATTCTATTCCATTACTATATACTTACGCCATTTCCATGCTGTCTTGATCACCATAGGTGTGTAATAAGTTTTTAATCAGGTAAGTGTGAAGCCTCCAACTGTGTTCTTCCTTTTTAAGATTATTTTGGCTATTGTGGGCCTTTTGAATTTCCATATGGATTTTAGGATCAGCTTGTCAATTTCTACAAGTTGTAGAACAATTTGGGATGTTGACATCTTAACAATATTAAGTCTTCCAGTCCATGAGCATGGTGTGGCTTTCTGTTTACAGAAAGTTCTCACTTAACGTTGTTGATAGGTTATTTGACTTTAAGTGAAATGACAAATAATGAAACCAGTTTTTAAAAAATATATATTTTATTGATTTTTTACAGAGAGGAAAGGAGAGGGATAGAGAGTTAGAAACATCGATGAGAGAGAAACATCAATTCAGCTGCCTCTTGCACACTCCCTACTGGGGATGTGCCCACAACCAAGATGCATGCCCTTGACCGAAATCAAACCTGGGACCCTTCAGTCCGCAGGCTGACGCTCTATCCACCGAGCCAAACTGGTTAGGGCATAAAACCAGTTGTACCACCAACATAAACAAGAGTTAAGTTACTATGGAATCTCATCAATGTTATAATGAAACAATGTTGAAGGAAACAATATTTGAGGGCCTGCTGTATTTAGGTCTCCTTTAATTTCTTTCAACAATATTTTGTAGTATCCAGGGTAAGGCATTACATTTCTCTTATTAAATTTACTTCTATGTATTTAATCTTTTGACATTATTGTAAATTTAATTATTTTCCTAATTTAATTTCTAGATTTCATTAGAAGTGTATGGAAACCTAATTAATTTTTATATTTGATCTTGTATTCTGCTACCTTGCTGAACTCATTTATCAGTTCTAATATTTTTTAGTAATTTATTTAGAATTTTATACATGCAGGATCATGTCTCCAAATAAAGACAATTTCACTTCTTACCTAGATGCCTTTCTAATCTGGATGGATTTTATTGCTTTTTTTCTGGACTGATTTTACTGATTATAACATCTAGTACAATGCTGAATAGAAGAGTCAATACATGGCACATTTCTTGTGCTTGATATTACAGGGAATGCTTTCATGTATTCATCCTTAAGTATGATATTAGCTTTGGGTTTTTGTGGATGCCCTTTATCAGTTTGAGGGAGTTCCTTTTTATTCATAGATTGTTAAGTGTTTTTATCATAAAAGGGTATGGAATTTTGTGAAATGTTTTTACTCTATCAATTGAAATAATCATGGGGTTTTATTCTATTAACTAGAGGCCTGGTGCACAAAATTCGTGCACGGGGGGGGGTCCCTCAGACCAGCCTGCACCCTCTCCAATCTGGGACCCCTTGAGGGATGTCCGACCACCCATTTAGGCCCAATTCTGGTGGGATCAGGCCAAAATGGGTGGTTCTACATCCCTCTCACAATCCAGGACTGCTGGCTCCCAACCACTCACCTGCCTCTGCCTGATTGCCCCTAAACGCTTCTGCCTGCCAGCCTGATCACCCCCTAACCACTCCCCTGCCAGCCTGATTGATGCCTAATTGCTCCCCAGCTGGCCTGGTTGCCCCTAACTGCCCTCCCCTGCTGGCCTAGTCACCCTTAACTGCCCTCCCTTGCCAGTGTGGTCGCCCCTAACTGTCCTCCCCTGCAGGCCTGGTCACCCCCAACTGCCCTCCCCTGATGGCCCTGTCACCCCTAACTGCCCTCCCCTGTGGGCCTGGTCACCCTAAATGACCTCCCTTGCCAGCCTGGTCTCCCCTAACTGCCCTCCTCTGCCAGCCTGGTCGCCCCCAACTGCCCTCCCCTACAAGCCTGCCCCCCCCAACTGCCCTCCTTTGCTGGCCTGGTCACCCCCAACTGCCCTCCCCTGCAGACATGGTCTCCCCCAACTGCCCTCCTCTGCTGGCCTGATTGCCCACAACTGCCCTCCCCTGCCAACCTGGTCCCCCCCAATTGCCCTCCCCTGCAGACCTGGTCTCCCCCACTGCCCTCCTCTACTGGCCCAGTCACCCCTAACTGCCCTCCCTGCTGGCCTGATTGCCCACAACTGCCCTCCCCTGCAGGCCTGGTCTCCCCTAACTGCCCTCCCCTGCAGGCCTGGGTCCCCCCAACTGTCCTCCACTGCAGGCCTTGTCCCCCCGCAACTGCCCTCCCCTGCAGGCCTGGGTCCCCCCAACTGTCCTCCACTGCAGGCCTTGTCCCCCCGCAACTGCCCTCCCCTGCAGTCCTAGTACCCCCCAACTGCCCTCCCCTGCTGACCTAGTCTCCCCCAACTGCCCTCCTCTGCTAGCCCATTCACCCCTAACTGCCATTCCTGCTGGCCTGATCCCCCCCAATTGCCCTCCCCTGCAGGCCTGAGTCCCCCCCAGCTGCCCTCCCCTGCTGGCTTGGTCTCCCCCAGCTGCCCTCCTCACCCCTAACTGCCCACAACTGCCCTCCCCTGCAGGCCATCTTGTGGTGGCCATCTTGTGTCCACATGGGGGCAGCCATCTTTGACCACATGTGGGCAGCCATCTTGTGTCTTGGAGTGACAGTCAATTTGTGTATTTCTCTTTTATTAGATAGGATAGGGTGTATTGTTTGCATTTTGTATGTTTAACCAACCTTGCATTCCTGGGATAAATTTTCACTTTTTCATGGTATATAGTCCTTTTTACAGGTTGCTGGATTTGCTTTGTTTATATTTTGCTGATAATGTTTACACTTATATTTATAAGGGATATTGGTCTGTAGAGTTTTTGTTTTGTTTTGTTTTGTTTTGTTTTGTTTTGTTTTGCTTGTGATCGTTTCACCTAGCTTTGATATCATGGTAATGCTGGCCTCATAGAATAAGTTAGAAGTGCTATTCCTCTTAGTTTTTGGAAGAGCTGTGAAGGATTGTTGTTAATTCTTTTGTCAACATTTTGTAAAATGGAGCCATCAGGCCTGGGCTTTGCCACTTCATATTTTCTATTTCTTCTTAAGTCAGTTTTGATAGTTTGTATATTTCTATGAATTTTTTCATTTCTTCTAGGTTATCTAATTTGTTGGTTTATAGTTCTTCATAATAATCCCTTTAAAATATTTTTTCCTGTAAAGTCATTTGTGATGTTCCTCTTTCATATCTAATTTTAGTAATTTGGATTTTTCTTGTTCAGTATAGCTAAGTGTTAGTCAATTGTGTCCATCTTTTAAAATAACCAGCATTTGGTTTTGTTGATTTCCTCTATTGTTTTTTGTTCTTTACATTATTAATTTTACCTCTAACCTTTATTATTTCCTTCATTTTGGTTGCTTTGGGTTTAAATTGCTCTTGTTTCCGTGTCTTAAAGTGAAATATTGGGTTATTGATTTGAAATCATTTTTCTTATTTAATAATATAGGTGATGATAGTAATAAATTTATCTCTAAGCACTGCTTTCCCTGAGTGCCATATGTTTCAGTATGTTATACCCTCATTTTCATTTATCTCAAACTATTTTCTAATTTCCTTTGTGAATCTTCTTTGATCCATGTTTATTTCAGATTATGATGTGAAATTTCCACATATTGATGAATTTCTTATATAACTTTCTACTAATTTTTCTGATTTCTCATTTCACTCCATTGTGACTAGAGAACATACTTTGCTTGAGTTCCATCTTTTAAAATCCATAGAAACTTATTTAATGGCCCAATATACAGTCTAGACTGGAAACTGTTCTATGTACACTTGAAAAGAATATATGTTCTACTGTTAACTGATCCATTTTATCTGCAGGTTTAATATGAAGATGTAAAGTTTCTCAGCTTCTACTTCATATTTCAAAACAAGACTTAATAAATAATCTTTCCTCCTTGTTCTTCAGAAGAGAGCATATGATTCAGAACCACTGGATTTTCATATTGAAAATAGTCCAACAGGACATTTTCTCCTTTCCATTTAAATTATTCTGCCCTTTTAGAACCATAGAAGCATCACTTAATTATCCAGAAGGATATTTTCCATCTCCTTGCTTATCTGAAGTAACCTACACTTTCAATCCTTCTGCCAGCCCTACTAGGCTGAAGCACTGACATTAGCCAGCACAGAAGATTTTATGAATGTATGAACATGGTGGTTGTTTAGACTGTTACTGATGCCACAGGGACCCAGTTGGCTAGTGTTCTCAGCCTCCTTGCTGACCAAATCAGATCAGCTATCAAAAATATCTATCAGGACACCTGAAAAGGTAACAAACTAAAAGCGTGCAGCATGATATTTGAGTATAAATGGCTGAGTAAAGTCATATATAGTGCTTCAATTGTCTATTGGTATAATTTATGCTACTTTTAAAAGCTGGCTATACCTCAAAACATAAGTTCTGGAATTAATTTCCTACGTTAATGATGTTCAATATTGCCTTTTGTAAGCAAAACTTTTCTCACAGATTTATAAGGTAATGCAAATAAACATCAAAGAAATAAAATATTATGATCAACCAAGGTGTAAACTTTAAGACAAAAAGTAAAAAAGAAAAACTATCTCTTTTCATGATTCTAAATTCTCGTGATAGTTATGCCATACACATGTATAAATTTGTAAAGCCATGCAGTAATAAAATCACAGACTTTCACAGTAGGTAAGTTTAAGATTTGAACATAGAAGAACCATTACTTAAGAGATGTTTTTGAGTTCTTATATGAATCATCTTAAAATCAAACCACAGAATATCCTGTTTCTAGTAAAATTGGGTACACTGGCTGTAGCAATGTAAAGATGTCCAAGGACGGACAATGGAATGGTGAATCACTTTAGGCATTTGATCATGGGGCCAAACTCCAGGCTCTAGGACCTATACTGTGTATCTAATTGTTTTTCAGTAAATCAATCTAGTGAAGGTAGTGAATCTCAGGCTGAGAAAAAAACAGAAAACCAAACTTAACAGGGCCCAATTCTACAAGGATCTGGGAAAATGGATCCTTTTAAGAAAATTATTTTACTCAACTTAGAATGAGTCATCCACAGATGTGTCCATTTAATATTATATTTGTTAATACCTCTGTTTAAATGATATTTTTGATACAAATGTGTTAAAGCTGATGTTTCTAGCATAACCAACATTTATGTAATCCAGAAATAACTTCCATCTGCTAATACTCATTATGCAATAAGGAGATGGCTCTTACGAGCTTACTATCTGTATCTAATAGGACACTAAATGGATAGGTGTTTATGGCCACACATGTCTCACATTTAACCGTAAAATGGATACCAACATTCATTCAGCACTGAGTAGTTTGAAATATAATATTTAATTACCATATGTTAGTTTGCTCAGAAAAATAGAACATCTTTCTACTTGAAGAATAATCTTTGGAATGATGCTTCGAAGGTATTATAATTTAAACTGCATCTTTACTTCAATTAAAACTTCTATCAATAGTAATGAGGATGAACAATATTCACAGCAGTGAACTCTCTTATGAGTAAAGGCACCTCTTGTCCCCAATTTCTAGGAACTGGGATCATGATTTTTTAATCAATATCTCTCTCGTGCGCTCTCTTTCACACACACACACACACACACACACACACACACACACACACACACACACACACACACCAGTATCCCATAGTTGTTTCTGAAATATTCCTAGTGTTTGGCTGAAGATGGAAAAAGAGCAGGAACATGGCAGCTTTTAAAGGATTGTGGTTCCAAAATTAAAAGCTCATCTTCATTGGACAGCTTCTTTAAGATTGTTTATTCAATTCTTCATTTGTTACTCATTTTTGCAGCTTTCTCTCTTCCTAAATTGGGAATAATGTTAAGCAATGCAAATTGGGTACTTGGTTCTTCATTCTAGCCTTCTGGTTATTCTCTGAGGATTTGTTCTGTGTAGGGTTTGGATTTCATCCTTTGCTAAGGACTGAATCCATTCAGAATTTTGCATTGTTAGCTTTTAAACCAATTTCAACTGGTTTGAAAGTTTGTTTATCTTTGGTCAATAAGACTTCCTTTTTCTCATAGAATCTCTTTGAAAGGTTTCATAAAGTTTTTTGGTATATTCAAAAGATCATGAAATGTTTTATGTGTAAATAAATGAGAAATGCTTTGGTTTCACCTAAACTGCACCCTCTGGTAAAGTCAAGAGGAAAACATATGTTGTAAATGGGCTCTAGTTTTTATTTGCTGGATTTGGGCTTCTACGAAATCCTGTTTTGGCAGATACATGGAGTATGTTGAATTCCAAGTTGATTTTTCAATGAAAATGCTTCTCTATATTTCAGAAATAAAAGTATTCCTAAGGGAAAGGGGGAAAAGTCTTCAGTGTCAGAGACACTGGTCAATGACTTTTGAACACAATTTCAGGAGATAAAGGCAAGGATAAATCCAAACATGAATCAGGGAACTCAAATGGAAGAAAAGCAACCAACTGGAAGGACTCTGCTGTGGACTATTGGCTTACCTGCCTAAGAGAATATGAGTTTGGTCCTTCATAGGAAAAATGTGCAATTCTTTACTGTAGTCTCAGAATTGGAGGAGGCTGCTCAATGGGTGTAATTTGACCACACCCATAAATTTGGTATAATTTTTTTCCTTTTTATTGAATTTATTGGGGTGACATTAGTTAACACAATTATACATGTTTCAGGTGCACAATTCTACAGTATACCATCTGTGCAGTGTATTGTATATTCACTACCCCTAATTAAGTCTCCATCCATAACCATTTATCCCCCTTATAACCTCCTCCACTTCTCACATTCCCCCTTCCACCCTCAATCACCATACTTTTTAAGTGTTCTGTGTATTTAAATTGTGTTTTTCTTTTGTAGGGTAAGGGTCTAGTGGGTAAGAAATAGTGGATATGCAACACTGTGCCCATCTTCCTCACTTATGAGCACCCTAGGATGGGGAAAGAGACAGGATTGACCTGGGAAACTCAGCCTTCAATCTATAGCCTGGTATACAGAAGCACTCAAGTAGTATTTAAACAAATAGAAAATACTTGCCTGAAACAAGAATGCCTTCCTTACAGTTTCCTGCTGGCATCAGGGCAGGAGAAATGTTGAAGAAATACTCACCAGCCTTTCCTCTGCCTTTCTGGCTCTTGAGACAGTTCTTGCTTGGGAGTCACTAAAGCTGAAAAGGAAGTCGAAGGAAAGGAGATTTCCTTTTTAATTTTATTCTATCTTCCCTGTCTCCATTTGGGAGCTACTGACATCTGGACAGACTTTAAGGCTTTTGTTTTTGTTAATTGTTCATCACTTTAAACAAGTATCTTTCTCTGGCCTAGAAGCCAGGCTAGGGCTAGATCACAGGGTACCACAATAGTAGCCTCCTTGGGCTCTATACAGTATACCTGTTGGTGAGAAGTGAGGTTAAGCTGAGCAGTTAAGGCTCTCTGCAGGAGGAAGAGACCTGAGACTATGTTTTGGCATAGGAGTCTGCTCACCTTAAACCAGTTGGTGATTATAGTGTTTTTGTATCAGACACCTTCAGCTCTACATGTATGTCTTATATTCAATTTGATACTCCGTATGGTTTTAGTAGGCTTCCCAGGCTTAGCTGCAATACACCTAAATACATTAGAAGGGTAAGGAAGCAAGTAGTGGTGCCAATACATGTTTGAACTTCCGTATCACCACCATTGTAGACAGAGTCTTTTTTTTTTTAATTAAAAATTGAAAAGCCAAAAGAAGCCCTAGTGTCCTGTGCTATGAACAAAAGAGCCTGCATATAGGTCAGGCCTCATTGTCCTCTCCAGAGGAGGACCACTCTGCTAGAGTCTAGAGGTAGATGATAGTTCCTGAGCAGCACACCTGAATCTATCACTCCCTTCCCCTGCACCTGCACTTTAGACAAATGGACCACCCATCTTACTAGAAGACGCCGTGTCACCCAATCAGATGGCGATCTTGGGAGGGATCCATCAGGCTAACAGCACACATTGGGCCGGGGGCGGGGGAGAGTGGGGGACGGTGGGTATTGATGGAGTCTGGCAAGCTTTACATGTAAAGCTCAATTGTCCAGTTCTGGGCCTGCCTGCTTCATATGGCAAAATTAAAGTCATATTTCCACTTTTGATTAATAAATATTTATTGAGATCCCACTAAATTCTAAGCCTTTTGTGAGGAACTTTACTAAATGCTCTCATTGAAAGCTCTCTGCAGCCTAGTGGTAATAATGCTCATTTTAAGAGATGACAAAACTGGGACTAGAAGAAGTGAAGTGACTTACTCAAAGTCTTAACTGCTGGCAAGAGGCAGAGCTTGGATTTGCATTCAGGCCTGTCTTTTCCTCAGACTCTCCCTATTCTGCTCTATGGCATCCCAGGATTTTTTTTCCTCTTACTTCAAATTATTTCATGGCTCAGTTCTACCAAATAGCATCAATCTATTAAGGACTACTTAATTACAAATGTCTCTTGAGAGCTGACCACTTAATCATTTTTAATAGTGACCTTCAGCCCTGGCCAATATGGCTCAGTTGATTGGAGCATTGTCCTGTGCACAGAAACATTTTGGGTTTGATTCCTGGTCAGGGCACATACCCAGATTGCAGGTTCAATACCCACTCAGGGTGTGTATGGAAGGCAAGCGATCGATGTTTCTGTCTCACATTGGTGTTTCTCTTTCCCTCTCCCTCTCCTTTCCTTTCTCTAAAAAAAAAATCAATTAAAAAAAAAACATATCCTGGAGTGAGGATTTAAAAAATAGTGACCTTCAAAATTTCCCAAGTTTCTTCCTGGTTAATTGTATACAGATAGTATAAGTAGAGAGGCCCTATGGGTAGCACAGAAAACTTCCCTCATCTCCACTAACTTGGGAGGGCATGAGGAATGAAAAGAATGTGGTCATAGATAGTATTCAATTTAGCCAATTATTTCAACTTAACTCACAAATTTTGACTGAGCAACTTTTTTTGCAGCCAGCAGTGTTAGGTACAATGAGAATAAAGAGGCTACCTATGACAGTACCTGATCTCAAGGGGAAGAAAGATACAAAAGTGAAGAGTAGTGAGGCACTGGTGACTTTTGAGAAGAGATGTGGCAACTGCTCCCAAGGTGTGCTTTTATTCATTCCTGCAAGGCTACTGTGGGGTCAGGAGTGGAACACGGGGTGAAGCTGGGAAGAACATGGAGCAATGGTTGGTGGAAAAGCCTGATTGTACTATACTGGGGTATTAAAGATGTGATAGTTTCTGCATCTTTGCCTAGCACCTCCCATACATATGAAATCCAACAGTTTAATGGAAAGGATATAAACCATCTGCAGCAACATATTTGTTTAAAAAGGAGACACCAGCATGAAAACTTAGCAACTTTGAACCAGTTGAAAGAAGAGCATCTGCCTGATATTTTTATAGTGGTTATATTGATTGTTCATCTTTCATTCTTCTTGTGGTTTGTGTTACTAACATATTTGTATTAGTTCTGCCAAAAGAATCATTGAGAGGAAAAAGAATTTGTAAATTGTTACTTTAGAGGGAGTAAAATGTATACAATAATTAAAGTTCCCTATAAGCTTTTGTCACTTTGGCATGCAGTACATAAGACCTTGAAAGGCCTTTTACATTTTGAGGGCCCAGTGGGGTCAGGGATCTCCCATTCCTGTTTACCTTTTCATGAAATGCTTACATTTATTGGGCACCTACTCTACTCCATACACCGCACTAAATGCTTTCACATATCCTCACAGCAACCCTGCTTTACAGGTGGCTATTTTATAACTTTCCCAAAATCAGAGTTGTTATATAGTAGAACAAATACTGACAGCTCTGTTTTCTGATTCCCTATCCAGGACTTTTACCACTACACTACACTGCCTCCTTTTAAAATCTGTTTTGTACTTCTAGGCTGTATACAGTATAAACCACTGGAAATGATGAGATTTTCTGATTTTCTCATGACCATCTATCACCACTTAAACAAAATGCAGGGCCCTGAAGAAATGTATTTTGACTAGTGGCCTGGTGCATGGATTCATGCACATTGAAAGAAAATTAATTAGAAGAAATATTTTAATATCACTATTCGTCCTTTCTCTATAATAGAAGTGTCAGAGATGAAGTGTCAGAGGTACATTGTGCCAACAGTTGGTCTTCAGACATATTCTGTCAACGCCGCTTTCTTTCAGCTTCAGACTGTCAACAAAAACAACCAAATTCACGATCGACAATGACAGATCAAAACACACGCTTGCAATTGGCTCCAGCAAGAGCTTTATATCTATGGCACGTGCACGAGTCAACATTTATTTTTTAATTGCCAGTGCGCGTCATATGTACCAGCCGGTTGGTCAGCCAGTTGGACAGATGTACAGTCGGTCACTTAGCCTTTTATATATATAAAAGATGAGTGAGAGAGACATGTTGAGAGGATTGTGTACTGATTGAGCAGTGCCAGCCCAGGAAGGTTGCCCAGCTCAGCTATAAGACAGCATGAATTCAACAAATTTCTGAAAGAATAAGGAAGGACTACAATGAAAATATAATTAAGAAGGGAACAAAGATACAGTCATTTTCTTTTCAATTTTGTCCCAGGTAGAAGTACAACAATCATGGGGCTGTCAGATTTCTTGGTGGCTACAAATCCCTATCACTTCTGTGATTTATCTCTCTTAAGAAGCTGATGAACTGGTAGCAGAGTTAAAGGTTGATAAGTGGGCCCAAACCAAATTAACAATGGCAGGTCATTCTAGGGTGGGCCAAAATCCCAGGCTTGATCCTAGGTTCTCTTTAAGATCCTTAACTCCTATACTAGGTTATTAATTCATAATTTGGAGTTGGCCTAACCTCTCTAGCACATTCTTCTCCAGCGTACTTCTAGAAGCAGCCTAAGAGTGTGGCACGAAGCCTGATGAAGTGGTTGGCCAGAGCCCCACCCTACCATGTCAGAGGGCAGTAAGGGTATGAACAGTGGAAATGGGAAGTAGGGTTGAGCCTGGCTAAATAAAATACTCACTGATGCCTGGGCCCTGTGTCCTGGTTATAGAGAAATAAAATGTAGGGAAACCTTATCAGAAAATAAAGAACCAGCCAAAACCGGTTTGGCTCAGTGGATAGAGGGTCAGCCTGCGGACTGAAAGGTCCCAGGTTCGATTCCAGTCAAGGGCATGTACCTTGGTTGCGGGCACATCCCCGGTAGGGGGTGTGCAAGAGGCAACTGATCGATATTTCTCTCTCATCAATGTTTCTGGCTCTCTGTCCCTCTCCCTTCCTCTCTGTAAAAAAATCAATAAAACATATTTTTAAAAAAAGAAAATAAAGAACCAAGCAGGCTAAACTGCCTCAAAAGGCATAAGCAAGTCTTTGGACTTTATTATTTCAAAAATGCCTGATGTGCTAGCTTGTTGATTTTCATCAGTAATAAAGCTTGATTTCTATCTGAAAATCTAGGACTTGGCATTTCAAAATAGTTGCTGGAACTTTATATAAGAAAACATTTTATATCTTCTAAATATTATATGTAATGGTCTCTTTATTTTCTTATTTGAGCAGAATTTATAAATTGAATTATTTCTAATGTTTTTAATGCTACGTACAGCTAACTGCTAACTGCATATTCAATCTCAATCTAACTATCTCAATACAAATCAGTGGGACTGACTTTCTATAAAAAGGAACTTGAATTCAACAAAACAACTTTTTTTTGTATTGTTTCCAAAGCATTAGATAATCAACTTGATTTCCCTCCTCCCCAAGTGCTTTGGAATCTTGTAGCCCAGCTTTATTTATTGGTTCCTAAACAAAGTTTAAATGTACCCAAACTCAGCCTTGCATAATTCTCCCCTACTTCTATTCAGTGACAGAAACATGTTTTACATGTCTGTTTTCTTTCTCCCTATTCCTGAACACTTCCCTTTCTTTGGTCCAGGAACTGGAACATAGGTATTATCTCAATTTTATCTATCATCCTGTGAAGGCAGTAGTATCATCCCCAATTTGCAAGTAAAAGCTCAGATTTAAAGGACTGTGGTCACATAACCAGTAAGTGATGGACCTCTGAAAATGAAGCTTAGGAGCCTGGGATACTCAGTTGCTAATGCTGCCCTTCCAGATCCTAACATTCTCACCATGGCCCCATGGCAGTGATCCCCACTTTTAACTAATCCTGTGGAAACTGACTAGCATCTAATCAAAATGGACCTGCCTGTTCAAATTCCATCTAAGCACTACTTTACTACATTAACTATATTGAAGATGGAGACTGTGGCACAGATACTAAGTCATTTATTCTTAATCTTGGGAAAAATCAAGACTAGAACCTACTACCTCTGGGGGAAACAGAATTGAACCATGCTGCCTTCTTTTCATGCTGCTTGGAAAATTCTCATGACTCTTTCACCTTTTTTATTTCACACAAATATTACAAGATGCCCAAAAATATTTCAGGCACTATTTTTATTCTTTTGAGTTCTCATAAAGTTAGTGTACATGTGTATATTTTAGATCTGTACAGTATGCTTTATGTACTGTGGCTTGAAAGCTTTTCATATTATCATTTTATAAATGTTTTCATAATCACCCAAATGCTGCAATTCACACTGTTTTATCAAATATAAAATAAATCTCCTAACATAAATGCACAAGTATCTTCAAAAGAAGATACTTGAAGTTTCCTTCCCAAAGGAAACTTGATGATTATCAGGTGTTCAATCAAAACTACAGAACTGATTTTTAATCCCTATTGAAATCATTGCAAGTGCTCCAGGTTTTATCCATTGTGCACTTTACATGCCTTCCCCCATAATTAACATAAATAAATTAATGTCTTACAAACTTCAATATTTGATGCCCTATGAGTCCTGAGGATATTTAAAGGGAGAAGAAATGTAAATAAAATGAAATTCTTAAGCAAGATTACTGATGTGATAGGACTAAAGTGTTTGGGAGTGTGTGAAAGGTGCCTATTTTCTTCCCTTTAATAAGTCCATTACTTGCTCTTGGGCATATTTTAAGGTCCTTTTTATGCTGAATCTAGAGTTGAACATGCTTTGTATTTCATGCTTTGTCTATGAATCAGTAGAAGCCAAAGTTATTTCTGCTTTAAAATAACAGAGCCAGGAACAGCTAATCTCTTTTCATTCTGAGTTCCTTACATTATTTTACTGGACAAAGATTGTATTGGCTACAAAACAGACCAGTCATGACATCTATGAGAAGGAATTTAGGTAAGAATGAAGAGATTGTAGGATATATAAAGACTCCCTCTCCTGAGGCCATTAAGAAATTCCAAATTGGCACTGTTTTGAATAGTGACACTCCATTAGCCTTGCTAATTTCAGTAATTCAAGCTGATAATCTCTATTTACCAATCTACTAGATGAAACCTTCCCATAATAAAAGTACCAATGTGCTTCTCACCCAAGGTGAGTTGATATTTTTAAATAGGCAATGGGTCCAGCCGGGGTGGCTCAGTAGTTGAACATCAATGCATGAACCAAGGGGTCACTGGTTCAATTCCCAATCAGGGCACATGCCTGGGTTGTGAACTTGATCCCTAGTTGGGGGCATGCAGGAGCCAGACGGTTGATGTTCCCATACCTTTCCCTTTCTCTCTCTAAAAATAAATAAAAACATATTTTTAAAAAATAAAATACGCAATGGGAGGAAGGTAGTGAGGGAAGTTGGAGGGCAATCATTGCTAGCACAGTGGTACCTCTCAGTATGAAACTCTTTGCAAAGTGGTATAGGTCTTTACTTCTTCAATGAGGTATGTCCTACATGGTTGAATTAAATTCATTTTTCTTTCTTTAAGCAGGAATAACAGTATGAAACATGGGATTTGTCACTCCCTTATATCATCATATCTGACCTCTTTCATTATCTCTGACTTTTGCCTTCATTTCAATAATGAGGAATGGCAAGATAAATTATCCAAATTCCTTTATTTTTAAGTCAGAATATGTTTGTTCTTCAGTTTATAAAATGTGCAAATAAACTGAGAGATAGTTAATGGCAAAAACTCCAGGGGGAAAAACTCTCCTTTTTCAATGAAACTACATTTAAAAGAAATTCTCCAAATCTCTCTCAACTGAACTGACATCTCACATCATGCTGGAAAAATGTACAGAGGGAAATCTTCAGAGCCTTGCAAACTGAGAAAGTAGATTGCCGAGTGTTTGAAAGGGTTTTAGGGTTTCATTTGAAGAGCACCTGCATCCCACTGTGCCTGTGCTCAGGTACACTGAACACCAGTGAGGCAGTGCATTGGAAATCTCTCTGAGTACAGTGATAGCAAACCTGCAGGTGACAAGGCATAGCCAGTAATCCATGCCTTCTACACATCTGGCCCTGTGTTATTAACTAGAGTTTCTTGTCAGTCAGTGAAGAAGACAAAATCACACGATTCTTCCTTGAACAGTTTGGATCATCAAACAATTAAGATCATCCTACCTAATAAAAAGAGTAATATGCTAATTGACCATACCTTCGCTATGCCCACAGCCAATCAGGGCACTATGCAAATTAACCCAGCAAAGATGGTGGCCTCTATGCGCTGCCCCGTCCCCCATTGCTGAGCCGCTAACGGACCCAGGCCGGCGGGAGGCGCGGGACCTCCCGCCGCTCCGATCTCTGAGCTGCTGATGGACTCGGGCCACGGAGGTGCCCAGATTGCTGATGGCGGTGTGGGGCCGGGCAGCACCAGCCCCACGCCGCCGCCTTGGGTCCAAGCCCCGACCCTGAAAGAAGGCGGAAGGCGGTGGCCAGAGCCAAGGCCTGGGTCCCTGGTGCCGGCGGAAAACTGGTGCAGGCAGCCAGGTGAAGGAAGGTCTATTGCATGAATCTTCGTGCAACGGGCTTCTAATATATATATATATATATATATATATATATATATATATATATACACACACACACACACACACACACTGAGTGGCCAGATTATTATGATCTCTGAATACATAATAATCTGACCACTCAGTATATATATATATATATATATATATATATATATATATATATATTATACACTAGAGGCCTGGTGCATGAAATTTGTGCATGGGTGTGGTCCCTAGGCCTGGCTGGCTATTGAAGCATGAGCATCTGGCATGGAAGGGCAGGTCCCAGCTGACCTCTGGGCCCAGAGCAGCACCTGGGGACCCAAGCCCTTACGCGCCCCCCGCTCTACCTGAGTCATTCGGGCCCTGCCGCCTCCCTCAGGGCCTGGGAGCCAGGTGGCGGCCCCACCCCCACCACTATCTCTGGTCACTGTCTGTGGGGTGATTGGCGGGGTGATTGGGCCCCACTCGTACCTGCCTTGTCCTGGTGCTGCCTGCTCACCTGCTCCACCATCCCACTGCAATCCCGCTGTCATCAGGGCCCATCAAGGCCAGCAGTGCCTCCACTGCTGCCTGCTGCCAGCGCCGCAGATGCCCGCCATGTTCTTCACTGCCCCCTGGTGGTCAGCGCACAT
Source organism: Eptesicus fuscus (assembly GCF_027574615.1). Classification (NCBI taxonomy): domain Eukaryota; kingdom Metazoa; phylum Chordata; class Mammalia; order Chiroptera; family Vespertilionidae; genus Eptesicus; species Eptesicus fuscus. Next base: position 109,856,741 of record NC_072473.1, read on the forward strand.
CATAGCAGTGGTCGAACTCCCAGTTGATGGGACAATTTGCATGTTAGGCTTTATATATATATATATATATATATATATATATATATATATATAGGAGAGAGAGATTGAGAGAGAAAGAGAGAGAGGCAACATAAAAAGAGGGGGGGTGAAGGTGATGTGAAAGCATGAGAGCTTTGCTTAGGTTCAGAGCAGTCTTTCTCCAGAGAAAAGTCTAACATTCATGGTTTTCTCAAATAACTTAAGTAACTTGCTTATGAAGCACATAAAGATTACAATTCATGCCCTAGCTGGTTTGGCTCAGTGGGTAGAGCGTTGGCCTGCAGACTGAAGGGTCCCGAGTTCAAGGGCACATGCCTGGGTTGCAGGCTCAATCCCCAGTAGGGGGTGTGCAGGAGGCAGCTGATCAGTGATTCTCTCTCATCATTGATGTTTCTATCTTTCTCCCTTCCTCTCTGAAATTAATAAAAACATATTTTTTAAAAAGATTAAAATTCATATTTACATATCTTATCTCACTTGAAAAGTAATATGACTTTGGTACCAAATAAGAAAGTATTATCTGCTTAAGGGCAGAGCAGTAGAGGTCTATGGTTCAGACGTTCCCAGGTTTCCCTTTTCAGAACCCTCAACAGGATCTGCCTTTGCTCAGAATTCCCACACTTGATTTGTGCCTCTCTTGTGGCACTTATCACATTCTAACTTGGTGACAATTATTTTTATACTCACCTCATCTTAACAAGATAGAGAGCTCCTCAAGGCCAATTTCTAGCAAACACAGGTGCCTAAATTAATGTTCATTTCTATACCATGTGTCCATCTCCTGCTAGATGGAGAGCTCCTTGAGGGTTGGCTCAATGTCTTATCCTATATCTTCAGTGCCTGGCCTGCCTGATTCCCAATACAGCAGTTCTTCAAATAACATTGTTTTCTTCAATGTAGTTTCCTTATAACATTGAGAATGCCATAGGAATTTAATGATTGTTTATATCAATTAACATATAGTAAAATTGGTTTAGTTATACATCATTTCACTTAAAGTTGCAAAACCTATCAACAACTTTAAGTTAGGGCTTGCTATACATCAATAAATATTGCCAGTACTCAAACTGTTATTAAGGAATTGCATTGTACTAACCATACTTAACATAAACCCTTTCATTCATCTTGGGCTACCACATCATCCACTTCAAGGAGTTATTCATGATAATATACATTAAACCAAAATGTTTCAGAGGGACTCATGTAATGATACCAAAGATAATGACCCATAATTTGATATCTTTTAACCCTATTTCCCCAAAAAGAAGTACTCTGGAAATGACCAGGTTTAGAAGAGGTTTTAAGGAAAGAAGCTATAGTGAAAAGGAAAAAGTAGTGTGAGGTCAAGAAGGTAGGATGAAAGAAACCCTTAAATGAAGAATGCTGCCTATGTCTGTTATCAGGACCCCACACCCTCTAACTGCTGCCTGCCTGACTGGCTGGCTGGGGCATGAGAAAGGTGAAACGAACAAAAAAATCAAGTTGAAAAGGAGGCCCCTAAACTTGGTTTTAGGCTTAATGCTAAGGAAAAAAAGATTTGAGGATTACTTACCTTCTTGTTAGTCAAAGGGGGCTTCAGATTTCTCCCCTGGGTGACCTAAGCTGTAATCTGTCTCTATAGCCCTCTGTTAATACTCCTTCCATTTGTGAGGAAATTATAGAGACTGGAGAAGCTCAACTTACTTCTAATCTCTTGGCAGAAAAATTAAAAAGACAACAGAAATTGCTGTCTGACTGGTAGTCTGAATGACATAGGGAGTACTGATTGGGACAAATCAATCAAAGAAAACAATCTCTGTTTAAGGAGAATGCATCTTTAATCGTGGTAATTCCATTAGTAAATTGCTTTCTCTGGTGTAATTGCATACCTAATTACAGTTTGCTCATTTTTATTTTCACTTTACATTGTTGTTTGGGGCTTATGCAGTTGTGGATTTGCAGGCTGAGTATGAACTTATTACTGGCATTAAAAATCCTAGGTCAAGTGGGTCTCAGGACCAAATGTCACCATTTTAGAAGTGTATCAAGGTTCACCTGACAATTATATTTCCTTTAGCACTTTCTCAAAAGACTTATTTTTCACCCTCTTACTGATTTGGATTCTCTTCTCTGATAAGTATTCTCAACATCCTCCAAAATAAAATTGTGAAAATAAAAATTAAAAACAATAGTAAAATGGGTACAATCAGACCATAGTGACAAGTTATATACTAGGATGTGCTCCACAATCCAATTTCTGTAGTTTAGTGTAATACTGGTTTTCTTTTTTCCTTTTTTCTAAAAATTCCATATATGTGTATGTATATGTGTGTGTGTGTTATTGATTTTTGAAAGTGAGAGATATCTATACAAGAGAGAAACATACACAGCTGACTGGAGACCAAACAAACAACCTAGGCATGTGCCCTGACCGGGAATCAAACCAGGGGCATTTTGGTGCATGGGAGTGACATTCAACCAACTGAGACACCCTGCCAGGGCTCTACATCATAATTTAAAGAAAATATCTCCTTTCTCTCCAGATTTATTATATAGATACATATAGATATAGATATAGATATAGATATAGATATAGATATAGATATAGATATAGATATAGATATAGATATAGATATAGATATAGATATAGATCACATACATAAATGTAGAAGTGTGTTAGAGTATATTCACCACAGCATTGTTTTTCCAGGGGAAAATTAGAAACAAACTAAATTACAATCAGAGGGGAAATGGCTAAATGTGTTATATTCATGCTATGGTATTTCTTGAGAGGATTAAAAGGGATGAGGCAGCTCTACTTGTATTAACATGCAAATATTTCTATGCATATCATAGGCATATGCGTAGAAAATAAATGTGGAGGATGGTTTGCTGGAAGATAAAACAGCTGGCTTCCACAGTCCTCCAGGTGATAGATGATGAGAACATAATCTAAATAGTAGCAATAGCAAGCAATGGCAATGGAAAAGGAGAATTCACAAAATATTAAGGAAATAATTTACAGGATGCAATAATTAATTAGCCCTGGAGCATAAAAAGGAGGAAGAATAGAAGGTGATTTGTAGTTTTCTCACTTGGAAAATTATACAGCTAGGTAAAGGCATTTACTTTTCAGTAAATTGAGAAATCCTCGGTAATAGATAAAACTAGGGGCAGAGATGACAGCATTCAAAACTTGTAAAGTGAGAAGAGGAGAGGGCCAAGAGAAAGGAAAGTAGCCTGCAAAGGAAATATAATTTAAGAAAAACAGCCTGCAAATGAAATGGAATTTCTATGAGAATGATCAGAGAGGCAGAAGAAGAAGAACCCAGGAGGAAGCTGTGTCAAAAAGTAAGGAGGACATCAAGTTTCATGGCAGAGAATGGCCAACAGTATTAGAAGCAGCAGAGAGCTCAAGATGCAAAAGAAAGAATACATATAAACTGGCATGAGGGATCTTATTGGGTATAGAGCTGATGAAAATGTTCTAAAAATGATTGTGGTTACACGCCTCACTAAATTATTGCATTGTACACTTGAAATTTGCTTGAAATGGATGAATTTTATGATATTTAAATTATACCTCAATAAAGTTGTTTAAAAAGTAAAAATGAAGAAAAAAGAATCCATTGGAATTTAGTTTGGAGCAACTATGATTCCAAGGGGAACTTTCCAGTCTAACCTTTCTTTTTAATGTTTGGGAAAAGTCCCATGAAATAAAGTGGCAGGAAGCACATGAGATTACTGGTGCCACATCTTGATCCTCCCTCACTCTCTTGCAATATCAAAAACTACTTTGTATGTTTGATTTGTTTTTCATCAAGTAATAGTATGCTCACCCCTATTCCCTGCTTCCTTTTATTAATTGCAAAATGCTTGGTATTTGTTTTTTTAGCTTATATAGCCAGAAGTTTAGGTTGCCAGGCTATAAGGTCCCAGTTTTGATCTGTTTTTGCTGTTAATGACTACATTTTAATGTATTGAAACATAGATTCTTTATTGGCCCTTCAAAGTCTTTTCACTCTAAAATCTGATCATTCGTTTTCTGATACCTCTATTATACTTATAGTATGATGCCTTGATCTTCTTGGCCATTTCCCTTCTTATTTTGACTTGACCAATAATAAGATAGATGTATTTGTCTTGGTTAATGAGTATATTTGATGTACTCTGTAGACAGGTAAAAACAATATGGAAAACTCATGCTCCTTCTTAGTTATAAGAAACCAGAGCTACCCTTGACCCTACTTAATTAAAGTGTTCATTTTTTGCCAATAGCATATTCTTTTTATTTTGGTTCAATATCTTCTTGCTGGTTTTTATACTTTTCATTAGTAATCTGACTGTCTGGCTGCCACCTTTTATAGTAGAATTTTCCTTTTTCCATTTTACATCTTCATAACCATTTTGCATAAAGATGTAAAAGGTATTGGCCATTTGGCATCTTTTTACCTTTTCTTGCCTCCTTTTGGACTTGTTCTAATGCCCACAGAGCTATTTGTATGAGGGTCATTCAGCTCTTTCTCCTCAGTTGCCTTCTCCTTGGTTCCTTCCAAGTTATGTCCTAATCACATTCCCAAAGTGAATTTTCTCTATCTGATGACTTTTATTCCCTTAAATCCTGAGTGATACCATTATGAGCAAGATGTCTATGACCTCCAAGCTGGTGTGGCTCAGTAGGTGAGCATCGACCTATAAACCAGGAGGTCACACTTCAATTCCCAGTCAGGGCACATGCCCTGGTTGCAGGTTCCATCCCCAGAGTGGGGCGTGCAGGAGGCAGCCAATCTATGATTCTCTCTCATCTCTCTCTCCCTCTCCCTTCCTCTCTGAAATTAATTTAAAAATATTTTTAAGAAGAATAAAAAAGACTCTGATGACCTGTGAATTACTGCTAATCCTTCCTCATTAGTAGGTAAAAATTCGATGTAAACAATTCCTGACTTGGTTGCTTCACCTTTTATATAGGCAGTGCCCTCACATGACCATCCACACCATCCTATCTAATAAAGAGGGAATATGCTAATTGACCCTCACACCATTGCAAAGATGGCGGCACCCACAGCCAATAAGGTGGGAATATGCTAATAGATTGCCATGCCCTCAAAGATGGTGGTGCCCACAGCCACAAGATGGCGGTGCCCAGTCCCCTCATCCCTGCATTTTTTCTTCATTCTACTTTTATTTTTTACTAGAGGCCTGGTGCACAAAATTTGTGCACTGGGAGGGGGTGTCCCTCAGCCCAGCCTGCACCCTCTCCAATCTGGGACCCCTCAGGGGATGTCCAACTGCCAGGACTGCTGGCTCCCAACCGCTCCCCTGCCTGCCAGCCTGATCACCCCCTAACCACTCCCCTGCTGGCCTGATAACCCCCATCTGCCCTTCCCTGCCGGCCTGGTCACCCCCAACTGCCCTCCCCTGCTGGCCTGGTCGCCCCCAATTGCCCTCCCCTGCTGGCCTGGTCACCCTTAACTACCCTCCCCTGTTGGCCATCTTGTGGTGGCCATCTTTGACCACATGGGGGCAGCCATCTTGTGAGAGGGCGTGAGGGTCAATTTGCATATTACCTCTTTATTATATAGGACTAGAGGCCCAGTGCATGAAAATTCATGCACTGGAGGGGGGCGTCCCTCAACCCGGCCTGCCCCCTCTCACAGTCCAGGAGCCCTCAAGGGCGGGAGGCAACCTGGCAATCAGGGGAAGGTGATGCCCCATCACACTTCTGCTGCTGCCACTGTCGGCAGCACAAGCCTCAGCCGGCCCTAGTTGCCTGAGCCTCAGGCATCCCTGGGTGACTGGGCAGCCACCATCTGAGGCTTGCCTGTGCCTCAGCCCATCCCTGGGTGACTGGGGGGCTGAGGGGACTGGGGAACTCTGGAGGCAGGTGCGCAGAGCGGCCGGGCCTGTTGGGGGCATTCCTGGCCTTGCCACATGCCTGCCACCCCATTGGGGCTGAGGGGACTGGGTGCCACCATCTTGTGGCTGTTGGCACAGCCATCTTTGAGGGCGGGGCAGTCAACTAGCATATTCCCTCTTTATATATATATATATATATATATATATATTACCTGATAACATTCACATGATTTTTTTTAGACCTAGCCCCAGTTTAGCAAGCTGGAAAGATTATGTGGTTCTTTCTCCCCACCTTAATAGGTTAGTAGTGACTCCCTTTAAAGTATGTCTTGGTTGATAACTCCTTGGAAAACTTAAAGCCCTCCTCTCTACACTAGTTGTGATTCACAAAAGACACTGATCCTTTTCTTTGAGAGAAGATCCATAGTCTCTTTAGATTCTCCTCCAGACAGTGTCTGTGTCAAAGGGTAGAAATGCAAAGGTCATTTGAACTCTGTCTCTTCACCCTTTATACCTGCTATGAGACCTCTAAAGAATTCAGGTTTGGAAGGGTCATCAGAAGTTATTTGCCTTCACCTTTATTTTATGTTTGAATCCCTTCACCAATATCTCTACCAAATGGCTGACCAAACTGTCATGGACCACCTCTGGAGATAGATCTCACTGCCTAGAGGCAGCCTACATAATTTTCTGATTGTACTAAATATTAGAAAGTTTAATTTTTTTATTTAAGTCTAAATCATTTCCCCCTAGGAGAAAAACAAGGCAATCAAACAGCAGTAACTAAGATGGCATGGTTATGGGGCAAGAAAAAACTGAAAGAGAAGGGAAATTGAGCAAAGGGGTATGAGCAGGTGCAGGAGATCAGGCAGTGCCAAAGAAAGAGGTCTGTGGCACTATAGGAGCCAATAACGGAATCTGAGTTGAGAAGCAGGAATGGTGCTGAAAGGTTAACAATAAGGGAATAAAACACTGGTGGAAGCTTAAGGAAGAAGATATTATAACCTTTTTAAAATAAATGAAACCCAGGTTAGAGGTTTAAATCAAAGTGGGGAGGAACAGAAAAGCATTTATTAGATTCAAAAATCTGAGGATTCCAAACTTATCCTTTGCCTTACGATATGGAAATGAACATTGTGGAGACAAGAGAGAATGTTTAGTAGAGCAATGACTAGACAGAAGAGAATAATTGGACATAGGACATGAGTTTAAAGAGCAATTGAAAGAGAAAATGAAGTGAGTAGAGAAATGGAAAGGGGGGGATGAAAACAGAACTTTTAGGTTAAGGAATTGTATTTATTCCTGTGCCAGCATGTAATTGTATTTTTCTGGCAGTCATCCCACTGACCTCTGCTAGGGGAATAGGGTGCTGGCTTGTTTTACTGTACTGCCAGGACTGAAGTCTTAATGCTTTGTAGTATTATAGCCAAGCAAGGGACTTCATTAATGAAGCTATATTTTGATGTCACAGAAACAGGCACTGAAATTTCAATCACCAGCAGATCCTAAACTTGGGAATCAGTGGTGATGGAAAGGGCAGGATGTGGCCCAGAGATAGGTAGATTGTGAAGCAAAGGCAAGGGTCAAAAGTGTGGGAACCCAGTCATGAATGTACGAAGTGAAAAATAAATGGAACCTGCTCACCAAAAAACCTATTTTCTGTCTAGCATGGCACACAGAATGCAAGCATGTGTCAGCTGCTTACATAGCAAGCCATCATGTTCCAGGCAGCAAAAGGAAATAAGAAAATAATCTTTGTAGATTCTATTCACACTGTTGTGAACGGATGCTGTGGGTAATGAGAACTTGCTATTGTCAGAAGGGCTTTGGAATCTAGAGGTAAAGAATTGAGCCATGCCATTTACTTCCAGAGCCTCTTCCATTGCCCTTCCTTTGCCTTGTCTTCATCATAGCTCAGCAGGACTCCTTCTTCTAAGTAAATCATCAGTTAATGAGAATAGACTCCTTGGGAAGTGTTTCCACTAAGGAGGTAGCCCTTCAATTGCACACTCTCAGAAGACTGGGGATAAGTGTTTATTCATGTAGCCATTGATTAGTGCATTCATTCATTCATTCAACAAGCATGTTTTTAAATGTTTGTGCTAGCCAAGGATTATACTGTGTTTGAGCTAGAGATGAATAAGACTCATTTCTTACTTTGATGGGGCTCATGGTCGAGTTGACGAGAGGAACATAGCAATGACTAATCAACTATGAGGCAGATTGAAATTAGTGATATAATACAAGTACAATCCAATAAATAGTCAGAGAAGGAAGTGATTAATTTGGGTGGATGAGAAGGGAAGGCTTCCTGGAAAAGGTATCATGTAAGAGAGAGAGAGAGAGAGAGAGAGAGAGAGAGAGAGAGAGAATATCCTAGGCTGAGGGAACAGCATGAAGAAAAATATGGGAACTTCAAAATACTTGCCATTTTCAGCAAATGATAAATGGGATAGTATGACTACAGTATATGGTACTTGGGAAAATATATGGGCAGTTGAAACTGTAAAAGAAGACAAGATGAGATGCCAAAGCTCATGAATGTCATGTTAAGGAATGAGGGCTTTATCCCACATATTCCACATACAGTAGAAAACCATCAGAAGATTTTGAGAAAGAGAGACATGTGATTTAGGAAGAGTGTTTGTTTTCAATGGCCCATTTAGGAACAGCAATGGGCCATTGAAAAGCAATGATTATTTTATCTATGGGGTATTGAGGACTGTGGTGGAGTGGAAAAGGAGAGAGGCTGAAGGAAAGAGGAGATGGTGCCTGTGTGAATGTGGAATTACTGACAGTCTAGATCAGAAGATGGGAAGGTAAGAATTTGGAGCCAGGATGACAATGTGTTCTTCCAAGTAAACTGAGGGGAAAATAGTCTCAATTCCTCCAAATTCCATTGATGCTGAGGAAGGCTTTTCATCTTTCATTCATGAAGATACCTGCCTGCTGTTGATTTCTGGCCTGCTATGTTTTCACACCCAGGTTGAGTATTTTTCAGAATATAAGCTATTTTGACATATTGACTATTGTAATATTAATTTTCCTTGCTTTGGGGAATTACCAGGACACTGTAAGCATTTTAGGTCTCAGATACACTTTTTGTAAGATTTACTATGGCTGATTAAAAATTGAAGATTATCAGACTTTGGGTTTTCCCATTCAAGTATATCTAAAGCCCTATCCCAAATTCTATCAAATAATTTTTCATTGAGAATCTTGGAGCTTGGGCTCCAAGGGACTATAAGGCCACTCCCTCACTCTCCTGATCACTCAACAACAATTGGATTTGGCTACAACAAGTGACAGTTTGTTTTCCTTCTGCATCCTCAAATCCCAGTGGTGTATACATAACTCTGTACTGCATCATGCCTGAAATTTATATCATAAACAGAGCTTGGTGAACCTAAACTACTAAATTTCTGTTAAAAGTAATGAGGACAGACTGTATTTTTTATCAATTTTTTTAACGTGGTTTCAGCTTCGCATCATTTTTGCGAGTCACAAAAATAAGTGTAAGTTTCCAGAGGTTGTATAAAATTTTCTTAAAATACTTAGCCTCAGATAAAAATCCTTGACAAAATTGCCCTTATCCTTCATTCCCAATTGAGGAGCTATATCTGCAATTCTAGGGTAGTGCTTAAATGCTTAAATATCCAAAAGATCTAACTTAACTTGAGTTTAAAAGTAAAGGATGTTTATGCAGCAAGAATAACAATAAACAGAAGTTCCAAAGCCATCATGAGTTAGAACTGTGGAGGCACCTTCTAACAAAGTTTCATTCTATAAACAAGTTAGGTGATGTGGCATTGATAGCAAGGCCACAGTACTTCACACACAGTGACAGTGCTTAATTTCACTCACTCTCAAACTTCTCTGAAGACTAATCAGTATTCAGTGAATCCAAATCAACTCCTATTCTTTCCTCAAGTCACCCTATTGAAACTTTTCTCAAAAATCTCCCATAACCTTTTAGTTGACAGACATGAGGAGGGCCTGTAGCTTCTTCTCAGTCCTTACATTTTGTGACCTCTATAACATTCGACCATGCAAACTCTCCCCTCTTTAAAATGGTCTCTTCCCTTGCATTCTCTAAGCCTGTTCTTTTCATCTTCTCTCCTGGCCCTCGGTGAATAGTATCTTTGTCACAGGCTTTTCCGCTGACTCTCAAGCCCATTACTTCCCATGGGAAATACAGCCTTTGAAGAGATATGATTCATGTGAAGCTGTTAGCATTCTTGGGGAGAAGGATCTGTGGACATGAAAGTAATAGTCGTGATATTCCTGTGAAAGGTGCTGATAATTCTGGTGCTGATGAGGAGAACCAGAACCTGTATCAGCACTTATTACTGTCAGTATTTTCAGAATAGAGTTATTCTGTGTCTGGAAATATGACTTTACTCATGATATACATAACTTAGTACAGTAGCAGCCTATCTATACTAATAAAAGAATAGTATGCTAATTAGACCGGAGACCTTCCAAACGACCATCCAGAGGTTCTTCCTGACAAAGCCACAGCGGCTGCAAGGGCGAGGGTCAGCGTAGGGAGGAAGGCCGCTCTCATGGCAGCCAAGGGAGCCAGAGGAAGGCGGCTCTCGCAGCGGCTGCAGGAGCGGAGGAAAGCAGCGCCACGGCCCCTTTTGCAGAGGCCTCGGTGTGGGCCAGTCCAGCACCAAGGCCCCTTCCACAGAGGCAGCAGAAGAGGGGGCTGTGCCGTCCAGGTCCCAGTGCTGCCCTTCCACAGAGGCAGTCACAGAGGCAGCGGCGCGGGCCCGGGTCAAGGCCCGGCGCCACACCTGCACAGATGCTGGACAGGGTGCGACCTGCTATGCTTCAACATCCCACAGCCCCTCCCCCCGCCAGCCTGGCCCCAGATCGCCTCCCCCCCCCTCCCCAAGAAGCAAGGGCTGAGGGCCTACAGCTATGCCCAGGCTTAGGCAGCCAGTGGTCACCTGGAACACCCTGAGCCCTTCTCCAAGCAGCTCCCGGCACCCCAGGGTGGGTGGGCGTCCTGCTCAGACGGGGTCCCCAAGGGCCCTGTGAACCCCTCCACTGCCTCCCATCTCCACCCTGATTCCGGGAGCTCCAGGGTCCCCGGGAAGGAAGTGCGCACCTGTGGGCATTGTAGAGGGGCAGCGGCAGGTTTGGGGGACCCCGGGGAGGCCTCCTAGCTGTGGATGCCTGAGTCTATTCTGGACCTAGGGCCACGCTTTTCCTGCGAAGCCACCAGTGTCTAATTGCCAGTATCCAGGAGGTGGGAGTGCGTCCACCATCCACAAAAAGTAGGACCATTAAGCTGTTCACAGTCTCATTGCAGGCGTGGGTCCGTGGCTGAGGGGGTGGAGGCCAGACCAAAACAAAACAGTAGAAACACCTTGCCCACCTCCATGGGTGCAACTGCAGTCCACACAGGCCTGGGCAGTGTGGAAAGCGCTACCTTCTCCTGGGTCCTGTGCTAGCACCACCGCCTCGCTCACCCTCAAGCCTCCCTGAGTCCTGACAGCAAAGTGTGTAAGGCATCCTGTACGAGTTGTGCCATTCTGGGTGTTTTTGCCTAAAGACATCCTTTTGGGATGAATTCAGAGCCACATCTCACTTCCCAGGAGACTGGAAAGAAACATGTAAAAGGACTTTGACAAAAGCTTTCCACGTCTCTTTATTCTTTTGAATCCATAAAATGACCTTAAAAAAAGCATTCGGGCCACCTAAGAGAGAATGCATTTTCTTGCCAGAGCACGCAGGATTCTTTTGCCCAACAGGTTAAAGGAAGCAGAGACCTGGCACAGTGGAAATGGCCCTGGTGCCCTATGAGGAGACCATGGGAATGGGGTTGCAGAAATTCCACAAGCCTCTTGCCACCTCCTTCACAAACCACACCATCCAGATCCACCAGGACTGGAGGCAATTGGGAGTAGTCGCCATGGTTTGGGACATGATAAGCAAATCCTGGGGGGGCCTCTGAAAACATCTGCAGTTGATTATAAGACTGGTCTTTATTTAAAAAGAAAAGAACAGCTTTGTTGAGATATAATTCATATACTGTACATGTCACATAAAGTGTACAATGAACTGTTTTTTTACAGTAAATTCAGAGTGGTGCAATCATCAGCAAGCTCAATTTTTAAATATTTTCATGACCCCATCCCCTCCAAAAAAACCTTCTACCCACTAGAATCACTTTCCTGATCATCTTCCCCAAAAATACATTGCATTTTAAGGGTGAGTAAAGGAAAGTTGAAGGAAGTTAAAATACTGCACAAAGGATATTGTAAAATGACAAAGCCCAAAGTGAAGATCATGTGTTTCCTTTTTAAAAAACAAATATTTTTTATTGATTTCAGAGAGGAAGGGAGAGGGAGAGAGAGATAGAAACATCAATGATAAGAATCACTGATCAGCTGCCTCCCTCAGGCTCCCTACTGGGGATCTAGCCTACAACCCAGGCATGTGCCCCTGACCAACCCTTCAGTCCACAGGCCGATGCTCTCTCTATTAAGCCAAACCAGCCAGGGCCACATGTTTTCTTTAAGTTCTGTGTGGTTGTAATGGTCCCCAAATCTATACTAATAAAAGGGTAATATGCTAATTAGAGCAGACATCTTCCAGATGTCCTTCCAGACAAAGTCGCAGCAGCTGTGAGGGCCCAGGCTCAGGCCAGCAGTGGCATCAGCAGTGGGGTAATGGGGGTGGTGCCTTCCCCTGATCCACCAGGTCACCTCCCATAAAGGGAGCTGAAGCAGAAGCAGTTAGGGGCAATCAGGCCAGCAGGGGAGCAAGTTAGGGTCAATCACGCCGGCAGGGGGGCAGTTGGGGGCAATCAGGCCAGTAGAGGGGGGCAGTAAAGGGTGATCAGACCAGAAGGGGGGGCAGTTGGGGGCAAGCAGACTGGCAGGCAGAGTGGTTAGGGGCGATCAGGCAGGCAGGCATGTGAGCAGTTAGGGATCAGGCCTAAACCAGCAGTCAGACATCCCCCAAGAAGTCCCAGATTGGAGAGGGTGCAGACAAGGCTGAAGGACACCCCCTCCTGTGCATGAATTTTGTGCACTGGGCAACTAGTATTATAATAAGATTCTACAGCAAAATGGTTTATTTTTCTAAGGAATTAAGTGATTTTTTTTTTCTTAATAGCTGAATGCAATAGTTAGTGGTTAAAACCTCTGGAAATCATTTTGTATTAGGAAAATAAGCAGTCTGAGCCCCAGTTAAGGGAATTTACTATAGTGTTCCCCTTTTGACAAGTAAGTTGTCATAGAAAAGGCAACCTTAAGTCATTAATAAGGGACTTGTGAGTTAGATTACCCAGTTTGGGCATTTGCAAAGCCCAGGTGATCCTAACAAGTTGCCTAACAATGCTTTTAGGACCTTTCCATATAAGTAACTCCATACATCAGTGAAGAGAGATAGTGAACACCTACTCCTGAGGATCTGGGATATTAACTGAAAGTCCTAATTAAACTGAAACACTTTATGAAGTCTTAAATGAGCTTGAAAATGGTGCATTTCTACTCTATCATAAGACCTTGCATGTTATAGTATAAAATAGTGTGCTTCCCCCCTAAATCCCAGGAAGAAGTATGCCATAGCTTCGTGTACTCACAACCCACTGTAGTGTTAATCTGAAGATATACATACCCCAGATTGAGAAGCAGAGGCCTATAATAACAGAGGTCATGGCTATACTAATGGGAAAAGCCATTGCATTCTTTCAACATGCCATAGTTGCAACTGAGGATGTTTGCAGGCTAAAATTAGCTATAAACAAAAAAGTGAGCATCTCACAGCCCCAGCCCTCTTCCAGGAGCAGCCATTGTATCATTCCCAGGATCTATGATCATTTAATAGACAAGATTGGCAGCTCACTTGTTTGTCACAAAGGTGCATAATGAAATGGGCCCATTCTAAAAGGAGTCCCATTAGACAACTTAAAATCCAGAAGCCACAACTATGCCAGTTCCCTCCTCATCTTATTTCTGAAGAAGAAAATCTAGACTCTCAGAAACCCAAGGGTCATTCACAAAGTCACTTTCTTCTGCTTTCAAGTCCAGGTAGTCATTTCACACCTGAAAGTTCACATAGGAGGGGGCGTTGGTATGGCATGAAGGAGGATTGTGTTGAGTATAAGACAATGAAACCAGCTACCTTGGCTGCTGTGGGCAGAGATAAACTCCAAGAGAAGCAACTGATTGAACCTACTTGTTGATGGAGGCTCTGCTGGGGGCAGCTACCTTGGCTGCTGTGGGCAGAGAAATGATTGCAGCCTGCTTGGGATTCATATATGAATGGCAGAGCCCAAGGGCTTCTGTGGGAATGGGCAGCAGAGTGAGCAGTAGTGCAATGAACATGATTACTCCCGAGATTTCCTCAGTTTCAGCCTCTGGGGTCTGCCAAGTAATGTACTGAAGGTTTCACATATTCATGTCTTGGGGGCCAACTGTACACAGCAAATGCGAAACACAGGGATAGCAGTATTGCTCTGTTGCTATATTGGGACCAGATTGAAGCCATCTGCTGGTGCAAGCTTGGCAAGAAAGAAACCCCTATGTTTGGCTCAACAGCAGCATTCTCTCCCCTGGCATTTTGATAGCAGCTCTTCTTGCAGACTTCCCTGTGAAGTCTGCCTGCTGGTGAGGGCGAGGCCCTTGGAGCAGCGATTTTCAACCTTTTTTGTCTCATGGCACACATAAACTAATTACAAACATTCTGTGGCACCACCAAAAGCTATATTTTCTGTCAATCTGATTTTTAAAATAGGTATAATTTTGATTCATTCATACCAGATGGCTATTTTTGTGTTGTCTGTTGTCATTTTTTTATTTGACAATCTAAGAGAAAATAGGTCAGTGCCCCTGACTAAATAGTAGGGTATTGCATGTTTTAAAAATTCTTGTGGCATATCAATGTGCCTCTTGTGGCACACCATTTGAAAATTGCTGCCCTAGAGCAATGCATCTCCCTCCTTGATGCCATGAGCTTTGCTTCCTATCCTATATAATAAAAGGCTAATATGTAAATTGTCCCCTCGACTAAGAATTCGACTGGGAGTTTGACCAGTCCAGCCCGTGGCCCCTCCCCCCAGCTGGGCCTACCCCCACTAACCCCCCACCCCAATTGGAGACAGGGCTGGTCGGCCAACCTCCCGCATCTCCTTCCCCCAGACAGCCCAGCCCAATAGGCCCCAATTGGGGCAGGCTGGCCAGACCCTACCCGTGCACAGTGCACCGGGCCTCTAGTTATATATATGCTTAAGATCTCATTGGCTTTGTAAGGGCCCAAGCAAAGGCTTATCTTCTGACTGAGAGATCTTCTTTGGCTGCCTGTGCATGACTGCTTAATGCACCCCAGGTCCAGTCACTTCTCCCTCAAAAGCTTTGTGTGTACTGGCCTCAGTGGAAATTATTAGGCCAGGGTTTAAAGAAAATAATGACAGTCCAGCATGGACTTATGTATTGCTGGTGTCTCCTATCCAATATTAGAATAGCTAAATAAGAAAGAGGATTCAAAATTTGGTAACTGATGATGACCACCAGAAAAACTCCAAGAGAAGCAACTGATTGAACCTACTTGTTGATGGAGGCTCTGCTGGGGGCAGCTACCTTGGCTGCTGTGGGCAGAGAAATGACTGCAGCCTGCAGCAAATTGTATCCCTCACTGGTCCCTAAGAGCCTTGGAATAAAAGATAAATAAAACTAGAAGGAAAGTTAGAGTCCATCCAGTCCAACACCCTTATTTAGCAGATGGGGTGACTGAGTCCCAGAGGAGTGGATAATGACTTGCCAATGACACAGTAAGTCTGGTGTAGCCTCCCGAGGAACTCCACCAGGAGACTGAATAATAGTAAAGGGTTCCACACTGAGTATTTTACCTAACAGAAAAAGCAGAAAAAACTTTCAACATAAATTGCAGACCTTAATGACTGATAATTATGTTAAAGGGTTTATCCAATCTGCAACAGAGAGGACATGGCAAAATGAGCATCAGGGTTGAGTGTGTAATCAGTACAGATTCTTGGACCTACCCTCTGGGCATAGTTAAACTGATTACAAATAGAAACAGATATTTGGATTTAACATGAAAATCTTGCTGGCCCAAAAGTTTCTCACTGATAATCAACTGCAAGCCAGAAATATTTTATGTGCGTTTTGCAATATGTACCTAATACAACAAAGATATGTTCTGGAAAATCACTGATGAACATTAAATATGAATTATTTAAAAGAGAATGGTTTGTGGTGACTCCCCTAGTACATCTGGTTTGTAGCAAACTGAGAAAGTTTTGGTTTGGTGTATATTTAGCTTTGTCAGGTTTTTTTTTTTAATTATATTTGCTACTGTCTAATCCCCAGAAACTGTTCCCACAGGCTTCTTTTTTCCAAGACAAGATGTCTGACAAGTCTCTCCCACTTAAGGCTGTCCTCCAAACTGTTAGCAATGATTTTTCTAAAAAAAACACAAACCAGAATGTGGTTTCATTACTTAAAATTCAATGCCCACAAAATAAAGTCTTAGCATTCCTAATCTACCATGATTTAGCTGTTAATTGTCCTTCCTGCCTTACCTTTTATCACCCACAACACAGTACAGACATACACACACAGACACACACACACACACACACCTCACAACAATGTATACTCTATGCTCCCTTCCAACATAGAGGCTACTTGTTCCTATTAAGTATTCCCTACAGACAATTTTTTTTATATTGTGATTTTGCTCAAGCTGAACCCTCTGCCTAAAATGAATAACCATTTCATCAGCCCTGCCATAGTTACACCCATACTTCATGGTATTAATTATAGTCCAACTGTTCAAAAAAATCTTCCCAGATCCTTCTATTTGGAATTTTTATATCTCCCTTCTATCCCCATGGTATTTTGCTTATGCCTTTATCTGTGCCCTTTCTACATTCTTCCAAGTAGATTTGTCTACTAGTCTATTTCCCTTCCTAGAGTGCTGGACTGTGGGCTTCCTGAAGGCAAATACTAAGTCTTTTTCCAACCTTCTAGCTTAATACTTGGGACATAGTAGGCTACCTTTAAGCTTGTTGAATTAAATTGGATTGTATTTCCCCTGTTGGAGAGTGTCCAAATTTATCTTTGACCAAAACTCATATTTCTTCTATCTCCCAAAATGCTTCCTCTGCTAAACTGTCCCCCTCGTCTCTAATCTTTGTGATGGTGGCCTAGGCCCAGAGTGTGTCTTTGCTGGAATTCCCATTAATATAAGCCCTAGGAACTTGGCTATCAGATTGGGTGAATATATTTGCTGCTACTAAATGGGGAGCCTCAGGAAACTGTAGCCACAGCTTAGGAAGCATAGCAATGTATCATTCTGAATAGTTCTTGAAGCCCTTTGTAGGTAGAAGACTTGACCCAACTTTGTACCTGGAGCATCTAATGGCCCTGGCCATCATTGCTGATTTCTTCAGGGAAATAGAACTGATATGATAATTCCCATTCTGGCTTCTCAAACCCAGAGGTCTTCTCAGTATTTCATAAAACGTAATAAGACTACTTAATCAAGTTTGTGATCAGTTTTATGTAAAAACACTGACTTTTCCTCTTGCTTTTTAGTGTGTGTGTGTGTGTGTGTGTGTGTGTGTGTGTGTGTGTCAATGCTACTTTATTCTTTATACAACTGGATATTTTAATAAATATAGAGCAAGATAATTATCTTTAAATATTGTTTACGGAAAGAAATTTGACATTGGTTCAGAATAATTACTGGGCTGCCTCATCCGATGCAGCTTCCCTTTGCCACTGAACTGTTGGAATATCCTACTGGGTGTTATGTCCAGTGTTTCTTCCATTCCTTGGCTTCTTAGTAAAGTCTAGTGGCACATCCCCCAAATTATACTATAGAAATCTTTTTATCCTTCCACTGGCCAGCTTGGCGGCCAGACTCATTTGAAGGTGCAGAGGAGGAAACCCAGTTTTAACTGGATGTGTTGGTTCCTGAGTTCTGGTAGTATGTATTTCACTAATCAAGAATTTTTTTCAAGAAGGAGTTTGTTAATGCTTAATCAGTGTAGTCTGTTTAGTATACATTTTTTTCCAAGAGATGGTATAGCTTCATATGAGGTTCAGAGTAAGACCTGCATTCAAACAGGACCTCTGTGATTTACCCACTGTCTCAGTATGGGGGGAAAAAACTGACCTGATTTTGACCTTTCTTCTCTTTAAAATGAGATTTATAATACCTCCTGACATTGTTGAGAAGTTTTAATTAAATGAGATAACATATAAATAGCTTAGTAGAGTACCTGGCACACAATGAGGACTCGATAGTTGGCAATCATTTTTATCATTTCAAAACATAGGGTCCAAGAGATAGAAATAACAAAAGAAGTCTTTGGTGGCAAAAGGATTAGAAACTGCTGGAATCAAGATAACTGCTTGGTTTACCTTAACTGCTATAATGCTATTATTTAGTGCTTGCAGATTATTTGAAGAGCAAGATAAGTAGTATAAGTGCTTAGTGGCAACATTAATAGATGTTGTTTCATCTTAATGTTGGGAAAGGGGACTATCCAGAAAAGGAATCTGAAAGTGATTCTGAGAGTGCTCTCACTCGGGTATATCCTAAAAATACTTCTCTTCATTTAAGTTGAGAGGTTTCTGTGACACCCAAGGCTGCCTTTCAACAGATATAACCATATGTGTTCTCAATTTTGATGAAATCTGATCATGACTTAAGCCTGTGTTATCCTTGCCGAGTGACAGCTGACCTCAGCCTTTTCTGTGTGCTCTGCATAGTTCACCTTTCAGAAAAAGAGGTCTGATTTCTAAGTAAAGTGTTGCTCTTTGTTCTTTTCCTCTTTTTATTTTCTTTGTATGTATTTATTTTAGGGAGAGAGAGAATCTATATTACAGTCTGTTGAGTTGCTTTTCCCTGGGTAAGAGGGTTTCCTGGAAATTTTTATTTTAATTATTATTGGCGCTCAAGAAGAAAAACTTTCTCAGCTTTAGAGAAGAAAAATATAGTCAAATTCATGCATATTAAAAGTTATAAAGTCATGTCTTTATACAGCCATGAAAAATAATTATGATTAATAACACAATAAAATATTTGCATTGAATAACATAGTCAAACGATTCAATAATTTTTTTAAATTAATAGGAAAAATGTCAATACCCGTTAGGTAAAAAGGCAAAAATATGAACTGTTGTGTATTGAGAAATATAATTAGTAAACTAAAATAGAAAATGTTGTTCAGTATGAATAATTCAAGTACATGCAAATTAAAGAAACCCTGAGATATCATCATATACTGACTACAATATACTTTTTCAATTGAAGCACAGTAAATTTGGTTCCCTCTTCATTGCTGGCATTATAAACTGCAATAACCTTTTTGGAAAATAGTATTGCCGTCTATGTAATCCCCCTTAGTTTTGATCACCTTCATCTTGCTGCCTGCTCTAACCAATGTCAGCCTCGGAGCCACCCTGACCCTGGGCCCTACTCTAACCTCATCCTGGACCAGCTGAGTCTTCACACTTTTCTTCCTGTGACTTACTGCCTCATCCCCTGTAAGAGGAGCTCTTCCTTCCTTTTCCTTCCTTCCCTTTATAAAATGCCAGTCATTTCCTCTGTGCCTGATGCTATGTATCTCAGTGTCCCCAAGGGCTCTTTCTAGGTCCATTGGCCACAGGACAGTTGGCTGGTGAAGTTGCTAACATCACATCACCTCCACAAGCTATTGAAATAGAAACATTAGTGACTGAGGCTAGAAAAACCTACGGAGTAGATTTGAGCTCTAAATCTGGGAAAACAAATCTGAAAGAAACTGAGCCCTGAACCAGGGCTAGACATCTTGAATTTTCTAACAAACCATTATCTACTTAGATTTGCCTTCTGAGAAACTTTCTCATTAGGGCAACCCCAATATCCCAACTTCTTTTTCAGAATCGTGAATATATCATAAACGGTAGGCAGTTAGAGAGGAAGATCCTTACCCATTAACATTTCCTTAGTCTTGATTTGCTTACTAATAGTTTAAATCTTATGTATTAAATCAATTTAACTTTCTCTGGATTTTTTTAGAGGTGATGAAAAGACCATATATATAAATGAAGAAATGTTTGGGAAAAATAAAACACCTTTTAATGACAAACTACCCTATCCTTAACTGTAAAGCAAGATTTCCAGGAGGGGATCTGTGTGGGGTGCAGGACCCAGGAAAGCTGCACTGAGAGTCCAAAATATCCCCTCCCCCATTGACACATACACACAAGGAGACACATGTAGTCACCCACACTGTACCTTAGATTTTGATACCAGTGAGATCTGGTGAAAATGAATTTCAAGTAGAGCTTTGCCAGGGAGGAAATGTTGCAAAGGCCCAATGTGCATCGCAAGGTATGGATGCAGCCACAGTGGAGAGAGAAACAGCCAGGTTGCTCCCTGTTGATATGATCTCTGGAAGGAGCACCTCTAGCTATCTCATTCATCTGTCTCCCCCATGTACACTTTCCCATCCTCTGGCAGCTTTCCTTCCCAGCAGTCCAGACAAGTGCTTGAGCCATGAATAGTGTACACCTAATAATGTTGGTAATCCTGTATTTAATATTCTTCTTTACTTTTGGCAGAACTGGCTTATGATCTGGATGTGGACGATACTCCTGGAACCAAGCAACATGTGAATCAGAATGACAATGAAATAGTCGTCTCTCACAACTGTGGGAATGGCCATTCTCCCCTGAAGGTTCTAACCAGCTTGGCAATCTATGTGGTGTGCTTTTTCTTCCTGGTGCACTGACTTCCTAGTGCACAGCACCTGTGCTGCCCTTCAGCACCCTGTGGTCTTCCTCTATAAAAGGAACCACCTTCTTATTTTTTTTTCTATTTTTTTAATCTCATATGCCTCCTCTAGCCATTAAGTAGAAGATAACCATGTGTTATGTTTTTGAAATGAAATGGTATCTTTATGAGGCAGGTAAATTTTAGTGGTAGTATAGATTGTCCTTTTGTAAAGAAAAAAAATCAAGTCGTGCCAAATTATTTTCCTATGTTTGGCTGCTAGAACATGGTTACCATGTCTATCTCTCTTTCTTTCCCTTTGCATGGATTTCTTTGAAAAAAAAAATAAATAAATGTTAAAATAAAAATGCATTGGGTGTTTTTTGTAAGCTCTCATATGTGGTGACTATGTATTGCTTTTCCTCCTTCTCACCTAGCTTTATATTCAGCATAAGAAAATCTCATTAGTTGCCAACAGGGACCTTGAAACCTACCTGCCTAGTGTGTGTATTAATCCTGGTCCCAAGCCCCAGTGAAAGCCACTTCCTCCCAACACACACCCAATCTATAATCTCCATTTTGAAACATTGGATTAGAGCTGTGGTCGGCAAACTGTAGCTCTCGAGCCACGTGCGGCTCTTTGGCCCCTTGAGTGTGGCTCTTCCACAAAATACCACGGCCTGGGCGAGTCTATTTTGAAGAAGTGGCGTTAGAAGAAGTTTAAGTTTAAAAAATTTGGCTCTCCAAAGAAATTTCAATCATTGTACTGTTGATATTTGGCTCTGTTGACTAAAGAGTTTGCCAACCACTGGGTTAGAGTGTCTTGTCTATGAAACTAAAGGTATTTCAAAAAGTTCCACTGTCTCTTTATAAATTTCACTTTTCTGCAAATGCTTTGCCCAAATAGAAATCTTCTGTTTGGGTCGTATACAGTTGCATGAATGATATTCCTTCATCTTCAAAACCGGAGAGATAGATCCAAACAGTGCCAACAAATCATTACCCAAGCTTCATGCTGTGTCTCAGGCTTGTTCTCTGTCACACTTCTTCTGCAGCTGCTACATGGCAGGGCCAGCAGTTGCCCTGGGTTAGATTGCAAAGGTTGTCAACAGAAAACCCATGATTTCTAGGAAGCAATGCTCACACTTGGCTCTAGGTGGGCTTCTTCAACGTTTGTTTATTTAACGAGTAGGTTTTCATACATGTTGGGTGTCAGATGCTGGAGACAATAGGAAAAAAACACAGATTTGATCCTTGCTTTCACAGAGCTGAAGTTCTGACACCAATACAAATTCCACACCAGTTTTTTTGTCAATTGTAAGCCCAGTATAATTACTTAAATTTTTTTAACATATATAATATTACAAACAACAATGACACTATGGTGATATTTGGACATTCTGCTGTCAAAGAACCTCTGGAATAACCAACTTGCCATTGTTTATAAAGCCTAGCATATTGTCCATTTGCCAGGTCAGGTCCATAAAAACACTGTTGAGTTTTTTCTTGGTAGTTAGCAAACTAAGATCCATTTTTTAAAATTTATCTTTATTATTGAAAGTATTACAGATGTCCCCCTATTTTCACCTATTGACACCCTCTATCCCACTCCAACCTCCCCACCCCCACCCAGGCCTTCACTGCACTATTGTCTGTGTCCATGGGTTATACATATAAATTCTTTGGTTAATCTAATAAAGTAGGAACTCAACTCCCACCTGAGGGATCAGAGAAGCTGAATAAGTATGAGGAAGAGAGGGTGAGACAGAGTGAAGAAGTTTGAGCAAAGGTCAAAGACAGGAATGGGAAGTGCTCTTTGATTCTAGGAGGTGGTCCCAGCTAGGATCTCTGATTTCTGTCCAATGGCAGGGGGTCACCATGTGGGAAGCAGGAGGTATAATTTCTCACAACTTATCATTCCCCCCTCCTGCTGTCACCAACACATTTCTGTCAGGGTCTCCTGCAGAGCACAGATTTCCAATATCCATTTTCATCCTTTGCAGAAATTTTCACAAACACAAAATGAAAATATTTAGTTTAGTGTTTCCTTCAGTTGGTTTTGTTGAAATTAAAACTACAATTAGTTTTGTTTGTTAATATGGTTACAATGATTTGTAGCAGTTGGTAAGACTTGAAAGGAAATTCTTTCTCTTTTTTAAAACATCATCATTTCTGTATTTAACTGGGATTTATAAGAATCTTTTGTTCTTTGATTCATAAAATCTAAATACCTGAAAGGTTTGCTCCTTGGACTTGGTATGATATTATAACAGTACCAGACCATTAGAAAGATTTAAAGCCCAGTTATCACCTAATAACTGTCCCTGTCATTCTACATGAAGGTTTTTATTTTTTTAAATATGTCTTTACTTATTTATTTATTTATTTATTTATTTATTTATTTATTTATTTTAGAAAGAGAAATGGAGAAGGAGAGAGAGAAACATCCATCATCTGCCTCCTGCACACCCCCTAGTGGGGATTGAGCCAGCAACCCCGGTATGTGACTTGACCAGGAGTCTAACCTGGAACCAGTGACCTCTCGGTGCCTGGGACAACACTCAGCCACCTGAGCCACACCAGCCAGGGCAGGAAGGTTTTTATTTTATTTGGCAAAAAAAATAATCTGTGGCTCTGAGACCAGGTTTTACAACTGCAAACAGGAGAGGACTGTTTTAAAGTCCATTTTAAAGGAGATTGTCAGTTTGTACACACACTTCTTATTCACTTCCTATCTCCAGACCTCAGTTTCCTCTTCTAAAATGGAGAATCAGGACAAGATGTTTAGCCTCATTGTTGCTCTGATTTTGTGGCACCATTGATTCTGAGAGGAAGTAAGTGCTAGTCCCTTTGCCCAGCACTGGTGTCATAAGGATGCTGTTCCCATATGCCTCGCAGGACTTTTCTAGAATAAGATCATATTTGATATACTTCAGTTCCCAGAACATGAACCAAGCCAGACAGTGTTTTTCCTATCTTGGTACACTGTCTGCCAGCTATGGTCCATACAGACTGTGTGATGAGGGGCAGAAGACAACTTCTCTGTAATATCTATGACCTGCTGTCTTCAGCTAAATAGTTGGGATTAAAATGGATAATCATACACATTAAAAAAACAAAACATGGAAAATTCACCATCTCTTATTGACATTTACTTTTTCAATAGCCTGTATCTTTTAGCTTTTTATCCATGTTTTTTCCTATCCCTCTATGTTTTATGCCTCTAGTTCAGAATCTAGTTTCACTGCTAGTTGGTAGCTTTTCATCTTTGAACTGTTTATTCTGCTCTTTGATTTAAACTTCCTACACATAAATATGTTACAATAGGCTTGGCAGCTGGGAAGTTGCCCAACCTTGTTGGAAGTTTCCAGGCCTCTTTCTCACTGGATGCACATGTGAACCTCCAACAGCTCAACTCTGGTACTTGAACAAGGTTAAATCACAGAATAACACACCAAATCCCTAGACTGCAAAGGACATCCCACAATCTTTTATTACCACCTTAGGAGAGGTCACATTAGGCCACAACACAGCCTATTTCGTTACTGGATGCCTCTAGTTTTTGTCAAATGCATTTTTTTTCAAAAGAAATATATACAAGCAATAAAAATTTTAACAATACATCATAATAAAGTTTTTAAAATGATATTTACTGCCTGGCTAATGTGGTTCAGTGGTTGAGTGTTGACCCATGAACCAGGAGGTCACTGCTCAATTTCTGGTCAGGGCACATGCTTGGGTTGCAAGCTCAATCGCCAGTTGGGGGCATGTGGGAGATGGCCAATCAATGTTTCTCATCATTGATGTTTCTATCTTTCTCTCCCTATCCCTTCCTTACTCTGAAACCAATAAAAACATATTAAAAATGATATTTACTCAATAATTCCATACCCTATAATAGATAATTACTATTAAATATTACATAATAGATATTTACTATTAAAGTTTTTACTTATATCCTTGCAAACAGCTATCCTTTTCTAAACAGCTCGTTCAGCCCCTTATGCCCTGCTCCAGTGGGCCAGTTGTCCCACAGATCCCCAAGACCTCTACCAGAGAAGTCCTAGAATGGAGATAGTTGCTTGGAATCCACATTACCCTCTTCATGAATGATGAGCTTCTGGCCATTTGAAACACTACCCCCTCACACACACACCGATGTTTTTGCAAGAATGTTTGCCAAGCCAGATCTTTTCCATCTCATATTTGTATAATTGTTTTTTTCAAAACTAAATTCCGAGGGCTTTTGATTTTGTCTATATTTTGAGCCAGGCACTATATAAAGTGTGTGTGTGTGTGTGTGTGTGTGTGTGTGTGTGTGTGTGTGCGCGTGCGTCAGAGAGGGGGGGGGCGGTGATGTACTAGGATGGAAATTTTCTTCTAGCCAAGGCCACAACATTTTTGAAAGTCCTCTTTTGGAATTGTTGTTGAAATACTATATGTACCATACAGGAAAATCATCCTCATTTATTTATAGTCACACCTTGTTTGGAAACAAAATAATGTTCTTCAGCTTGATCACCCACATCATTCACTAGATTTGCTGCCAAGTAGCTTTAAGCTGCTTCTAAAAATCAAATGTGCCTTCAAGAAATAAAGACCTTCTTGAGAAGAATACAAAGAATGTGCTATTGGCTATGGAGGGTTCTTTTCCCAAAGAAAAATTCTAGAAAATGTAAGGAAACTATACCTCTAGGAAGGACACAACACTAATTTACGTAGATACAGAAGGTCTGCCAGGTTTGCCAAGGAACCAAAAAAAATAAGCTCAATGCTTCCTATTCACTGTTATATATTTAAAAATAAATGTACTGACTTTGAAAGATTCCCTTTAAAAATAGAACACAGGGCTGGCATGCAGTTGGTGTTTAATAAATGTTTAATGAAACCAGTATTCATTATACAAGTATTTATTGAGCAATGCTTTGGGCCAGACCCTGTGTCATTAACTAGAGATACAGCATATGAAACAAACATAGTCCCTGCTCTCCTGGGGTTTCTCATCTATTGAGGAAAAGAAACAAGAAATTACAATACAATATATGTAAACACTATAACAGGAGTGTACATGGGATGCACAGGAGAGCAGGATGCGGTACAATTTACAAACAATGGGTCAGAAGAAAGGATAGGAATTGTCCCATTTTAAAAGAAAGTATAGAAATTATCCAGGTTACAAAGGGGAGAAAGTGTCTTAGGCAGAACAGTATGACACAGGTCCATAGTGCACCATGCACAAGGCTGTTAATTGTTGTGTTACTTGCCATCATGGGGTGTTGCAGGGAACTTGGGTGCCTATCCATGCAAGAGAGGAGAAGTACAATGTGGAGGTCCACAGAGAACTGTGTAGTGGCCAGAAACAATAAACTATATGTACACCCAATAGTACAGATATATCTTAAAATCACAGTGTGGGTAAAAATGGCAAGAAACCAGATAGGCTACATAGCATCTCATCGTAATAAATTAAGATATATTCACAGAAGACTCTCCACAATTTATAAAAATACTAGAAGCCCGGTGCACGAAATTCATGCATGGGGGTATGTGTCCCTCAGCCCAGCCTGCACCCTCTCCAATCTGGGACCCCTCGAGGGATGTCTGACTTCCCGTTTAGGCCTGATCCCAGTAGGATAGGGCCTAAACGGGCAGTTGGACATCCCTCTCACAATTCAGGACTGCTGGCTCCCAACTGCTCACCTGCCTACCTTCCTGATTGCCCCTAACCACTTCTGCCTGCCAGCCTGATCACCCCCAACCACTCCCCTGCCAGCTTGATTGATGCCTAACTGCTCCCCTGCCAGCCTGATTGCCCCTAACTGCCCTCCCCTGCAGGCCTGGTCACCCCTAACTGCTCTCCCGTGCAGACCTGGGTCCCCCCCCCCCGAACTGCCCTTTCCTGCAGGCCCAGTTGCCCCCAACTTCCCTCCTCTGCCAGCCTAGTCACCCCTAACTGACCTCCCCTACAGGCTTGATCACCCCCAACTGCCCTCCCTTGCAGGCCTGGTCCCTCCCAACTGCCCTCCCCTGTTGGCCATCTTGTGTCCACATGAGGGCAGCCATCTTTTACCACATGGGGGCAGCCATCTTGTGTGTTGGAGTTATGGTCAATTTGCATATTACTCTTTTATTAGATAGGATATGCACACTAAAAGATAGACATTAACCACATTAGAATGGTTGCCTTTGCACAGAGAGGAATGGGAGTGGACCTTGGAGATAAAAAGGAATAAATTAATGAGTCAAACAAAGCAAAAGAGGAATCTTGTCTGGACCAACTCTGATAATATACCATGAACTGGCAGTAACCTTAAGACACCCCTTTGCACCTGAGGTCACAAACAAACCCAAACTCACAGAAAGAAAGGAAGGAGGGAAAGAGAGAAGAAAGAGGAAAGCATAGGATTTCAGGAGAAATATTTTATCTTCAGTGCCTGGAATATATTAAGTGCTCAATAAATATATATGGAGACAATGAACAAATGAGCAGTCAAAGAGTTGTACCTCAGGCCACTTGAAACTATTGGCTAAACAAATATACCTTCAATTACGTGACATATCTGCCACCCAATTATACATCAATTTAAACATTTTGGAGGCGACTCTGAAGTGACCCATCACTTAACTTCAGCTTTAGTTTGAGAACATATTTAAGAGTCGAATAAGGCTGTCTCCTGGCGTAGACACAGCTGATCCTCACAGCCAATTGGCCTGGAGGTCAACTCCTCCCACTGATACCAACAACAATCAAGACTTAACTACAAGGCTGTACACACAGTCCACAAAGGGGGGCACCAAGAGTGTCCACCTCAGGTAACTGGGGAGACCAAGCCACTGGCCCATATAGGACAACTAGCACACAAAGCTACCCTACCAACTCAGGGAAGCAGTGAAAATGGGGAGACAAAGAAACAGATCACAAACCAAAGAAATGGAGGAAAACAAACGACTAAGAGCACTTTTGGACAGATTATAATTATAATTTTTTAGATGAAAATCCAGTTTTCAATACCATTAGACAATGTATTTGTTATATTTATTCTGCTTGGTTGGAATCTTGAACATATAGAGATAGATTATCAACTCCAACCCTCACATTTTACAGATGTAGAAATTGAGGCTTGGAGAAGTTAAGATACTTGCAGAAGGACACACAGCAAGGTAAGTGAAAAGTCAGGACTGACTCAATCAGAGCCTTTTTCAACACATTATATATACCTTGTCACCCTGAAAAAGCAGAATGAATAAATTGTTACAGTGGTTAGCCAGAGTCAAGACTGTTTCCTGAAATCTGTACCCATACAGACAGAGTTAGTTATACTGATCTTCATTTTGATCCTCGTGGCAGTTTTTAAAAAAATCCCTTATCTAACAAAACACATTGCCTTTCCAAATTAATGTGTTCAAGCCCGGACCTGCTTTGAGATGTTTAATGTTGCCCTTACAAATTGGAACCCGGGGTGCGGGAATTCCATCATCCTCATGAAGACTCCTTGTCACAACAGAGGCATTGTTCTCCTCACTCATACTGTTTGGTGTCGTGCCTTTTCTGTAAGATGTTAGGTATTTATTTTGTTTTGTTGGTGCTTTTGTAATCAGTCTAGACATAGGCCTACACTGAACCATTCAGGAGGCAGATAAAACTCCCACAGTGGAATTAGGTAACCCCCTTTGTGCTTTTTCCTCCAGGAAGGCAGGGAAGCAACTCCCCCACCCCAGCCCCCAAGCCAAAATGTTCATGAAAACTACCACAGAATTGACTGAATTCACTAATAGAGGTAGTAGGAAGTATTCTGTCTCTGAAAATATGCTCAGTCCCATAAGTAATCTTCATTTTGTACTAGAATGAATTTGCTGTACACATTTTTATCTTAGCCAAGGCACCAAATGTTGTCTTATTGGAAATGAAAAGTCTCTTTTTGAATGTATCATAGATACTGCTTACTTATGTGTTTCCACAATTGAGGATCTAAAGATTTTACTTTATCCTGAACAAGCAGAGGTATATATAACAAGACAAAAAATCATGAGGCGAGGGCAGGGCACAGATTATTCAGATTTAATGGAGGAGGTGGCTTTTATTTGCTCTATTGATACAATTGTTTTGAATTTTTACATTACTACAGAACAAACAGGAGCATGAATTATTTCACACTTTACATGGCTGATTACATTTACTTTTACCATTATAATACATTGTCAATCCATAGAAGCAATGTTTTAACCTACTGGAAAATCTAAAATAGTGCATCCTTCCCCCATAACCTCCCTGACACCATACCTGCAACAGGAGAAGCTTCTGGAGGATAGGATACTCCAAATAAGAATGTATATCTCAGGCTTGCAGCCAATTATTAGACCATTCAGATTGAGATCTCCCACAGCGCAAAGCAGTACCTGTCACACATGGCAGCATCACAGACAACGTTTGTGGAATGAATGTCAATTTGAGTGGCCACAACTCTGGCAGATAGGGTGGAAACTATTCACTTTCTCTCAGACAACTGGTACCATAGATGGTCACATCCATACAGCGAGGCCACCAAGCACCAGCCAAATGTGAAACTATCATCAAGTTTGACCTACTACTAATGGAGAATTCATTAGTAATCTAGAGCTCACTTAACTTAGAATAATATAGCATTGTTTTTGTCATGTTATCAACACGAAAATTTTCTTTACTCACAATTTCCTAGAATTTGTTCATGGCTACAGTTGAAAAAAACACAACAGGGCAAAAATGTTGTCTAGGAACAACAGTAAAAAATAGGACTCTTTCCAAATGGCCACAAGCCTATCTACATTTCTAAATGAATTTCCTCCTTAACTCCCTACTTAGAGCAATCAGAATACTAAACCATCAAAGAAGGATTCCATGCATTACCAATATGTTTTAGTTCAGTGTATCTCACTGTATTTTAATTCTGGGAATATGAATAAGTCTTGTGTATACATATACAAAAAGAAAATGGCATATTTATTTTTGCCAAATCTGTTGGATGATAAAGAGTTTACTGCATTACAACTTTTTTCAGTTCAGAAGCTCTTAGTTAAAGGTTGTCTTTTTATTATCATGAGTATTTAAAACACAGTTTGGGGCTCTCAATGATTAGAATATCCCAAATTGATTGCCACAAACTCTCCTTTCCAGGGGTAGGTTTCCATCTCCTGTTTCCTTTAAATTGCTGATAAAATTTGATATTTTCTCTGCCATCAAAGTGGTTATTTCTAGTATTGATGGTGTCATTTCCTCTGATTTCAGACACTCATTCAGTTCTATGGCACCCAATCATGTAAAATCTGTGATTCCCTAGCATGATTACCTCACATGAGTTTTGAGAAAATTTTGGAAAACTGGAAAAGTTTTAGTCAACAGCATCTCACTGTCTATTATCAGGTCAGCTAAAGTATTAACAAGAACATTATATTTTAAAAGTTTTCATCACAAGAAAAAATGTGTATCTATCTATGTGAGATGATGGATGTTCGCTAAATTTATTGTGTAATCATTTTGAAATATACACATATATCAAATCTTCACATTTATCACTTTAAACTTATATGTCAATTATATTTCAATAAAACTAGAAAATATATATATATATTACATTAAGCCCCATACTGTCTACTCTTGGTCCTATCTTGAGGCTCATTTGAGTAAATGCACAGGAAAGTGTTTTAAGTAGCTTGATATATCCATTAGAGATTTTTGAAAAATCAACTACCAAATTTTCAATGTGAGGATATCAATGCATGGAGAGTGTTAAGGCTTGCCCCACAAGAGTGGGTAGCCCTTAGCTCTCTGAAGCCTTTGTAACCACTTAGCACCACTTGACTTAAGGAGGATCCTACCTGTCAGTATGAGGTTTCTCCTCAGCCTCAAATGCACAGTGGTCTTCATATCAAAAGAATATCTCAGAAACATACGAAAAGGCTTATAGCTTCCAACCTGCTCTTTCAAGCATTTCACACTTGAAGCTCGGAGGTCAACTTCAGAAGGCAGGGACTAAGATGGTTACTAAGAATTGAACACTCTGGCTTCATTTAATGCAAAGAATCAATGTTCCTTTTGAAGGGACCATTATTGAAAATTCATAATTAGATGAGGCCAAAAGCTCACATGAGCAACGCAAATAATTGTTATAAATATGTTTTTCCTCATCTCTTATTTTATTTCTCCTGAAATAGCCCTTTTTAAAACCTTACTAGTTAGGCGAACGTGATAAAACAAGGCGTTAGCAACGCCTGTTTCCGGGGAGAGGTGGGGGAGATAAGAGATCAATCAAAGGACTTGTATGCATGCATATAAGCATAACCAACGGATACAAAACTCTGGGGGGTGAGGGCATATATGGGAGTGGGGTGGGGGGTGGCAATGGTAAGATATGTACACATATAATACCTTAATAAAAAATAAATTGAAAAAAAATAAAATAAAATAAAACCTTACTAGTGACCTGATTTTCCTGACAATGAAGTAGGAATCCAGCTGCCCCCATCCCTGATCTTTCGCATTTAGGGGCTCAAGGTTTAGTTTCAGGTTTCTTTCAACAGCTCTCTTATTGGTCACATTAGCCTCATTCCATAGTTAGGGCAGAGATAAGGCCCAACAAGATGCCCATGCATTATATTCATTCCCAGGAGATTAAACTGAAGTCACCAATCAACTGTTAGTCATAATCTAGGTTTTCGAGAGTACTTGTGCTCCTTATAAAGTCATCAATGAATTAGGGATGCATATTGGTTACAGCACAGCAGGATTTTGTGAGCAGAATGAGGAGTGTCTAAAGATAAGATTATATATAGCCAAACTGTGAGGAAAGCCTAGGCTTCCAAAGAGCTAACCAGAATTCTCGTTAGGATTAATTGGGTGGACAGGCCTGGCAGGTCCTTGGAGAACATGAGTACCTTTTTCCTTAGGTCTGGTTGGCTCAGGCCCTCCCAGAATTTTGTATTCCCTGGCAGGATGGAGCCAGCAAGCTTAGTCCAAAGATCTTTTGGGGGTCCCATCTTCCTTATGGCCTTAATCTCTAAAAGGCATGTCAGAACAACTGAATCCATCCCTCTCATTGCTGAGCTCCTCAGAGGTGCCATCCATAACGTGTCTGTAAGTCCAGATGCAACCGTAGGCTTCAGAGCAGGCAGCCAGCCAGGACTGGTTTAAAGTGCTTTCCACATTCTTCCTCTCTAAGAGTTCTCCGGAAGCTCTAGAACTTAGTGTTTCTTATCCAAAAATCTTCTGCCATTTTTTATCTGTAATAATTCCAAACCCATTGAACATTCTTATAATAACTGAGATTTGGAAGAGAGAGTGGGCAAAACAGGATCAGTTAGATGATTAAGGGCACACTCACTTTTAGGTACTGATTTTCAAGAGAAAATTAATTTGATGGCTCTCAAGAAGTGTTTATTTTCTGCCTGACAAACCCCCTTCCCCAGCTTTTCTGTTGTTAATCACTGTGGCTGCTTTGAATGGTGGAGGTATAGGATTTGGAGCTGCCAGTAGCTGTGATCCAGTGAGAGACTGGCCAAGGTCTGGGAGTATCTCAACTTAGGTTTCTCAAACAAGAGCACTGGCAGAGCTCCCTGCTACAGCCAGCCCAAGGCCTGAGGGTGGGCTTCTTCATTCTTGGCATGTTCTACTCTGTCTGCCACAACCAGGAAGAGGTAGAAATCATCTAGGGGCAGAGCAAGCAGGCCCTTGAGGTCAACTCTCCCAGTCCCCTCTAACAATAGGTGAGTAAAGTAAAGCTCTGGGATAAATTAGAGACATTGGGATTGTTCTAGAGCAATGTCAAACTCAAAGGCTAACATGGGCCAAATAAACAAGGTTTAAGTTTATGTGGGCCACAAAAAAAGCTTAAATTTTCATAGAAACGTAGATTTATTTCCATAGAGACATGTTGAATACAAAGGGCTGAAATAAATGAGTAATTATTAACATAAAATAATAGAACATTTTAATAAAAATTAATATTTTTTCTTGAACATTAACTTACCAGACACTGAATAACTGCATAATGCAAATAAATAAGCATAATGCAAATAAACCTATTTTTCTTGTTCTTCAAAAGCAAAATATTTCCTGTTGCACACACCAAACAAGTCACTATAAGACTAGTGACATGGCAATCGGCTGCTAAAATACCTAAAATATTCACTGCTAGTATTAGTGGAGAGAAATGGCACCCCTGCGCATAAGGTGTGTAAGGGAAATGAATGCAACACAATTATAGCAATCAGTCATTAGTGAACATTGTAGTTTGTTATTAATAACTAGGGGCCCGGTGCATGAATTCGTGCGCCTTGAAAGAAACTGTGGGCTGCGAGGCTGCAGTGGGCACACGGGCGGGTCTCAGCCCATCCTCTGCCCCCCTGCCTGGCCCCTCCTGCTGCGGCCCCTAGTGCCCTGTCTGCCAGCAACCCCACTCCTGCTGCCGCCACTCTCAGGTGCTGACGGCGCTGGCCCCACTCACACCCACTGACAGCATGGAACAATTGAGGCCGGGGCCAGCAGTGGGTGCAAGCGGGGCAGTGCAGTCAGTGGATGCAAGCGGCAGCTGCTGCCCCAATTGCCCCGCAGGAGCAGCGGGAGGTGGAGAAACCCAGAGGAGCGATCGGGGCCAGCAGCTTCTGCTCGCACCCACTGATGGTGCCAGGCACCAGCAGTGGGTGTAAGCGGTGGCTCCAGTACTGGCAGCGGGTGTGAACAGGGTCGGCACTGGCAACAGGTGCAAGCACCCAGCAGGACCATAGTGCATGGATGCAAAGAATTTTCAGTAACCATCAGCGGCTCTCCCCAATGACAGTGACCAGCACCCGGCCTTGGTCTGGCACCCCCACTCACCTGCTCCACCATCCCACCACAGTCGATGCCCACCATGTTCCACGCTCTGCCACCTGTTGTCGACTCCTGCCATGTTCTGTGCACTGCCCCTGGTGGTCAGCACACATCATAGCAACCAGTTGTTCAGTTGTTCCGCCATTTGGCCTATTTGCATATTAGGGTTTTATATATATAGATTGCATATTAGGATTTTATATATACTACTATAGATTATATATAACAGGATATTGTAAAAATTAAGTTACAAAATTTTTATTAAAACATTTCTTATGGACACAGACACACGGGAGGTGAGGGCATGAACAGGAGTGGGGTGGGGGGGCAATGGAGGGATAAGGACACATATGTAGTACCTTAATCAATAAAGAAAAAAATGTAAGCATTGGGCAGCTCAAATTTTTCATCACTCTGTGCATGTCCACAAATAACTGAGAGTGCCACTGGTGTTAATTTGGGGATTACAAATAAATTTTGGCAAGTAAAAAAAACAACAACAACAAAAAACACACATTTCTTACATACCGTTATGTTGGCTGGGCCACAAAAATATTTGTTATGGGCTGCATGCGGCCCATGGGCCGCAAGTTTGATATGCTTGTTCTAGAGCCTAGGGCCTCTTGGTTCCCATTTCAGGGCTCTATTAGTCTGGACCAATGAGTAGGATCAGAAACAAGACAAAATCAGAAAGATGGTGGCTTGCAGGATGGAGGTGAGGGAGAGGATGTGAGTGAGTGAGAGGGTGAAAGGAGATGTGTGGATGTGTGTGGTGTGTGTGTGAGTGAGGGAGGGACAGTTAAATCCGGCAGGAGTAGCAGGGGCTGGCAGACCAGAATTTCCTGGACAGGGAGCACCTACCATCACTGTGGACACTCCCTGGGCTGTGGTACTCGGGCACGGAGCCCACGCCATCTTGAAGGGGAGAGCAGCCTCTTCTAGGAACTCATCAACACCACTACCCAGACAGGCCTTAGACACTGCCTGCAACCCGGCCGCTCCAGCCAAAATCCTGCTGCCCCACCCGCAGACCTGAGGACCCTAGGACCTCCACCTCCAAGTGTGCACTGCTCCTGCAGCAGTAAGTGCAACTTCCCCCTTCACCAGCAGCAGACCTCCGGACAACTCAGCCACGTATTTCCAGAGCACAGGCCTCCAGAGTCCACCACCCCACAGGCAGCTCTTGGGAGCTGCTGTGAGCCACCACTGGGTACAATATTGTACAGACAGTGGCACATTGCCCCACAGTAGAAATTCTGGATTCACTCTTCCTGAATAACTGCCCACAGACACCATCGCACAACTTCAGCGCCAGGGCCCCTCAGAGAGCGTCAGAGCTCCACTCCACAAACACATCACCACAGATGCGCGTTTCCAGCATGCAGGCCTACTGTGCAGACCACTCCACAGGCAGCTCTTGGGAGCCACTGTGAGACCCCACTGGGTGCAATATTATACAAACAAGGGTGCACTGCACTGCAATAGAAATACTGAATTCACATTTTCTGAATAACTGCCCACAGACACTGTCACAGAACTTCAGGACCAGGGCCCCTCGGAGTATGTCAGAGCTCCGCGCTGCAAACACACTGCGGGTACCCTTGTGAGCTGCCACTGGGAGTGCTTGTATCCAACTATGGGAACAGCAGCAAAAACTGAGTCTTCCCACCCCACAGCTGCAGAACTCTATACACTACAGTTGCGCTTTCCCAGCGTGTGAGCCTCCTGAGCCCACCACTCCACAGGCAGCTCTTGGGTGCTGCTGTGAGTCCCCGCTGGGCACGCTCTTATCCAAGCAAGGGTGCACTGCCCCAACAGTAGAAATTCTGAATACCCTCATCCTGGATACCTGCCCACAGACACCTTGATTGCTTGGCTTCAGCCAGGGCCCTTCAGAGTATGTCAGTGTGCTGGGCACTGGCAAACACACCATGGGTGCTCTTGTGAGCCGCCACTGGGTGTGCATGTATCCAACCAACAGGACAGCAGCAAAAACTGAGACTTCCCATCCTACAGCTACAGAACTCTGGACACCACAGCCGTGCCTTTCCAGAGCTCAGGTCACCTGAGCCCCACCACCCCTGACAGACAGCTCTTGGGTACTTCTGTGAGCCCCCACTGGGCACACGTGATTTCAACCAAGGACTCAAGGCAGCAAAAATTGGGACATCCCCCTCCTGACTGCTGACATATGGTCACCGCATAAGCGCCTTTCCAGCTCACAGGCCTCCATCAAGAAAACCCAAAATAGATCAAGTGGGGAGCTATGCTAGATTACCAAGTCAAGGAGACCCAAGAGATCACACCAGGGGCACCATCCCCAAAAGAACCTGGGTAGCAAAGCAGTCAGGTCTAGGACACAGAAACAATTAAAACATTACAACAAAGCATGGGGAGAAAAAAAGCAATGTCCAAAGGAAAGAAAAAGAGGGATCACCAGAAAGAGAGTTAAATGAAAGGGAGGCAGGTAACATCTCAGAGAAAGAATTCAGAGTAATGGTTATAAGGATGCTCAAATGGCTGGATGACAAATGCATGCAACTCAATGAGAAATAGACACAACTCAATGAGAATTATAAGGAGCTGAATGAGAATGTCACCAACATGAAAAGGAACCAAGAGAAAATGAATAATGACATAGCTGTAATAAAGAACACAATGGAAGGCTTAAACAGTAGACTAGAAAAGGCTGAGGACTGCATCAGTGAGCTAGAAGACAAGGTAGTAAAAAACACAGAAACACAGCAGCAACTGGAAAGAAAATTTAAAAAGCAAGAGGAGAGCCTAAGTGAGCTTTGGCACAAAACAAAACAACATTCACTTAATAAGGATACCAGAAGGAGAGGAAGAGAAACAAGGAATAGAAAACCTGTTTGAAGAAATAATAACAGAAAACTTCCCCGATATTGGCAAGAAAAAAAACTATGCGAGTCCAAGAAGCACATAGAGTCCCAAACAAGATGAACCCAAAAAGACCAACACCAAGACACATCATAATTAAATTGGCAAACATCAACGACAAATTAAGAATCTTAAAGGCTGCCAGAGAGAGACAAAAAGTTACCTACAAGGGATCTCCTATTAGAATATCAACGGATTTCTCAACAGAAACACTCCAGGACAGAAAAGAATGGAATAAAATATACAAAGTGATGCAAAGCAAGGGAATGAACCCAAGAATACTATATCCAGCAAGGCTATCATTCAAAATTGAAGGTGGAATCAGGAGCTTCACAGACAAAAAAGGGCTAAGAGAGTTTATCACTACCAAGCCAGCAAAGCAAGAAATGTTAAAGGGACTGCTATAAAAAGAAGAAACATAAAGGCAAGAAGAAACACAAATATTAATAATAAAAATTACGACAAACAAGTACTTATCAATAATAAAGTTAAACATAAATGGATTAAATGCCCCAATCAAAAGACATAGGGTAGCTGAAAAGATAAGAAAACACAACCCATATATTTGCTGCCTGCAAGAGACCCACCTCAGAACAAAGGATTCACACAGACTGATAGTGAAGGGATAGAAAAAAAATTTTCAGGCAATTGGAAATGAGAAAAAAGCTGGGGTTGCAATACTTATATCTGACAAAATAGACCTCAAAGTAAAGGCCATAACAAGAGATAAAAAAGGCCACTACATAATACTAAAGGGAGCAATTCAACAAGAAGATATAACACTGGTAAACATATATGCACCTAATATAAGAGTGCCCAAATACATTTAAAAAAAAGTTCTGGAAGATATCAAGGGAGAGATCGATAGCAATACAGTCATAAGAGAGGACTTTAGTACCCCATTGACACCACTGGATAAATCTAAAAAAATATCAGCTAGGTAACAGCAATCCTAAATGACTCACTAGATCAGATGGACTTAATTGACATCTTCAGAACATTCCATCACCAGGGCCACATAATATACATTCTTCTCCAGAGCACATGGAACATTTTCAAAGATAGACCACATTGCCAAAACCGGTTTGGCTCAGTGGATAGAGCGTCGGCCTGCGGACTGAGGGGTCCCGGGTTCGATTCCGGTCAAAGGCATGTACCTTGGTTGCGGGCACATCCCCAGTAGGGGGTGTGCAAGAGGCAGCTGATTGATGTTTCTCTATCATCGATGTTTCTAACTCTCTATCCCTCTCTCTTCCTCTCTGTAAAAAAATCAATAAAATATATCAAAGATAGACCACATATTAGAACATAGGTAAAGTCTCCTCAAATTCAAGAGGTTATAAATCATAACAAGCATCTTTGCAGATCACAGTGGCATAAAACTAGAAATCAACTACAATAAAAACAATGAAAACATATCAAACACTTGGAGGCTAAATAGCATGCTATTAAACAATGACTGGGTTACCAGAGAGATCAAAAAAGAAATAAAAAGCATCCTGTAAACAAATTACAATGAAAACACACAATCCAAAATCAATGGGACACAATGAAAGCAGTCCTGAGAGGGAAGTTCATAGCTCTACAAGCCTACCTCAAAAAAAAAAAAAAAAGGTAATAAATGATCTAACCCTGCAAATTAAAGAATTAGAAAGAAAAGCCCACAGTAAAGAGCAGAGCAAAAATAAATGACATAGAGACAAAAAAAAAAAAAAGATCAATGAAACCAAGAGCTGGTTCTTTGAAAGGATAAACAAGATTGATGAACCTCTAGCTAGGCTCACCAAGAAACAAAGAGAGAGGACCCAAATAAACAAAATCAGAAATGAAAGAGGTGAAATAACAACTGACCCCACCGATATACAAAGGATTATAAAAAAATAAAAATATTATGAACACCTGTACTCCAACAAACTGGACAACCTCGATGAAATGGACACATTCCTAGAAAAATACAAGCTTCCAAAACTCAATCAGGAAAAATAAAAAAACCGGATAGGCTGATAACTACTGATGAAATTGAAACAGTAATCAAAATGCTTCCAGCAAACAAAAGCCCGAGGCCAGACGGCTTCACAGGAGAGTTTTACTGAACATTCAAAGAAGAACAAAAACCAATCCTTCTAAGACTATTCCAAAAAATTCAAGAGGAAGGGACAGTTCCAAGCTCTTTCCATGAAGCCAGGATTACCCTAATCCCAAAACCAGATAAAGACACCACAAAGAAAGAGAATTACAGGCCAATATCCCTGATGAACATAAATGCTAAAATCCTCAACAAAATTCTAGCAAACTGGATCCAGCATTACATTACAAAGATCAGACAACATGACCAGGAGGGATTTATTCCAGGGATGCAAGGATGGTACAATATCCGCAAATCAATAAACGTGATATATCATATAAACAAGTTGAAAGACAAAAAAATCACATAATCATCTAAATTGATGCAGAAAAGACATCTGATAAAGTCCAACACACTTTTCTGATAAAAAACACTCACCAAAGTGGGAATAGAAGGATCATACCTCAACATAATAAAAGCCTTATAAAACAAACCTACAGCCAACATCATATTCAATGGGAAAATCTAAAACCATTTACCTTAAGAACAGGAACAAGACAGGGATGCCCATTTTCACCACTCCTGTTCAACATAGTATTGGAAGTGCTAGCCATTGTGATCAGACGTGAAGAAGAAATAAAAGGCATCCAAATTGGAAAAGAAGAAATAAAATCATTATTGTTCACAGATGACATGATACATAGATAGAAAACCCTAAAGACCCCATCAAAAATTTATTAGACTTAATAAAATGAATTTGGCAGTGTAGCAGGATACAAAATTAATGCCAATTAATCAATGGCATTTTTATACACCAACAGTAAACTTACAGAAAGAGAGACTAAAAAAAGCAATCCCATTTACCAATGCACACAAAAAATTAAGATACCTAGGAATAAACTTAACTAAGGAGGTAAAAGACTTTACTCAGAAGACTACAGAATGTTGAAAAAAGAAAAAGAAGAAGACATAAACAGATGGAAGAACATACCATGTTCATGAATTGGTAGAATCAACATGATTAAAATGTCCATACTACCCAAAGCAATCTATAAATTCAATGCAGTCCCCATTAAAATACCAATGGCATATTTCAAAGGCCTAGAACAAACTCTCCAAAAATTCATCTGGAATGAAAAAAGGACCCAAATAGCTGCACCAATCCTGAGAAAGAAGAACAACATAGGAAGGATCTCATTACCAGATAGCAAGCTGTATTACAAAGCCACTGTTCTCAAAACTGCCTGGTACTGGCACAAGAACAGACAAACAGACCAATGGAACAGAAAAGAGAACCCAGAAATTGACTCAAGCCATTATACTCAATTAATATTTGACAAAGGAGGCAAGAGCATACAATGGTGTCAAGACAGTCTCTTTAATAACTGGTGTTGGGAAAATTGGACAGATACATGCAAAAAAATGAAACTAGAACACCAACTTACACCATACACAAAAATAAACTCAAAATGGATAAAGGACTTAAATATAAGATGGGAAACAATAAAAATACTAGAGGAATCCAAAGGCAACAAAATCTCAGACATATGCCAAAGCAATTTCTTCACCGATACCACTCCTAGGGCAATGGAAACTAGGGAGAAAATAAACAAATGGGACTACATCAAAATAAAAAGCTTTTGCACAGCAAAAGAAACCATCAGCAAAACAACAAGAAAGCCCACTACATGGGAGACCATATTTGCAAAGGTTATCACCAATAAGGGTTTAATCTCCAACTATTACAGGGAATTTATACAACTCAACAAAAGGAAGATAAACAACCCAATCAAAAAATGTGCAAAGCATCTAAATAGATACTTTATGAAAGAAGACAAAAGGAAGGCCAGGAGACATATGAAAATATGCTCAAAGTCTCTAATCATCTGAGAAATGCAAATCAAAATGAAAATGAGGTACTGTCTCACATAATGGCTATCATTAACAAATCAACAAACGCATGCCCTCAAATGACAAGCGCTGGCGAGGATGCGGAGAAAAAGGTACCCTTGTGCACTGCTGGTAAGAATGCAGACTGGTGCAGCCACTGTGGAGAACAGTATGGAGTTTCCTCAAAAAACTAAAAATGGAAATCCCATTTGACCTGGTCATCCCACTTTTAGGAATATATCCCAAGAAAGTAGAAACACCAATCAGAAAGGATATATGCACCCCTATGTTCAATAGCAGCACAATTTACACTAGCTAAGATTTGGAATCAGCCTCAGTGCACATCTGCAGATGAGTTAATTAAAAAACTGTGGTATATCTACACAATGGAATACTATGCTGCTCTAAAAAGGATGGAACTCCTAGCATTTGCAACAGCATGGATGGAACTGGAGAGCATTATGTTAAGTGAAAAAAGTCAATCAGAGAAAGATAAATATCACATGATCTCACTCATTTGTGGATTATAATGAACAACATAAACTGATGAACAAAAACAGATTCAGAGACAGAGAAACATCAATTAGATGCTCAAACCTCAGAGGGAAGGGAGGGGAGGGTGAGTGTAAGGGGGAGAGATCAACTAAGAGACTTGTATGCATGCATATAAGCATAACCAATGGAACCAGACAACAGAGGGTGAGGGCAGGATTGGGGGGGCGGGTAATAGGGGAATAACCACACATTTGTAATACCTTAATCAATAAAAAATAAAATAAGAGAAAGAAGATTGCTGCCGAACAGAAGGCACAGTGCAAGATAGTGTTTGAGTGAGAAAACAAAGGGAGAGTTTGTGGTCGCACGGGGAGTGTTTGTTGGTGAGTTGAGGGACAGCTATACTCTAGGAGACGGTGGAGGACTGCTTGATGGGGCTCCCCTGACCAGGCAGCCCCCACTGCTGCTGGGTTCCCTCCCAGAGCAACTGGCTCAGATGCCAAGACCGCGCCATCTTGAAGGGGAAAGTGGATGTTATAGGACGCATGAAAAGCCTGGGGAATCTACAACTATGGCACCCACTGAACAGCTGCAAACCCGAGAACATCGGTCCCTGACTGGCACAAGCTCACAGATTTGGAGGAGCTCTGCACTCGACCACGGAAAGGAGAGAGAGAAATACATAACCAGACACCCGGAGAAGAGAGATCATGAGGAGACAAAGAAACAGCCTGCATATGAAAGAAAAGCAGGCATCACCAGAAAAGGAAGCTGACAGAGTTCCAAGTAAATGAACCCCAAAAGACTGACACCAAGGCACATTACAATTAAATTAACAAACACCAACGATAAAGAATCTTAAAAGCAGCCAGAGAGAGACAGAAAGTTACCTACAAAGGATTCCCCCATCAGGCTAGCAACTGATTTCTCAACAGAAACACATCAGACCAGAAGGGAATGGAATGAAATATACAAAGTCATGCAAAGGAAGGGTCTGAATCCAAGAACACTGTACCCAGTAAGGCTATCAATCAAAATTGAAGGTGAAATCAGGAGCTTCACAGACAAAAAAGGATTAAGGGAGTTTATTACCACCAAACCAGCAATGCAAGAAATGCTAAAGGATCTGCTGTAAAAAAAAAAAAAAAAAAGAAAAGAAAAGAAAAGAAATAGGAAGCAAAGAAGGAACAGAGGGGTAAAGAATAAAAATGGCGACAAACAAGTACCTATCAATAATAACTTTAAATGTAAATGGATTAAATGCTCCAATCAAAAGACATAGGGTAATGGATTGAATAAGAAAACACGACCCATATATCTGATGTCTACAAGAAACCAACCTCAGAAAAAAATACGCACACATACTGAGGGTGAAGGGATGGAAAGAGGTTTTCCGGGCGAATGGAAATGAAAAAAAAAAGCTAGGGTAGCAATACTTATATCTGACAAATTAGATCTCAAAGTGAAGGACATAAAAAGAGATAAGGAAGGCCACTTCATAATACTAAAGGGAGCAATCCAACAAGAAGAAATAACTCTGGTAAACATATACGCACCCAATACAGGAGCACCCAAATACATTAAAAAAACTCCTGGAGGATATCAAGGGAGAGATTGACAGCAATACAATCATAGTAGGGGACTTTAATAACCCACTATCACCATTGGACAAATCCTCTAAACAAAAAATCAGCAAAGAAATATCAATCCTAAATGACTCACTAGACCAGATGGAATTAATTGACATCTTCAGAACATTTCACCCAAAAGCCACAGAATATACATTCTTCTCAAGTGTACATGGGTCATTTTCAAAGATAGACCATATATTGGGTCACAGGTCAAGTCTCTTCAAATTCAGGAAGATAGAAATCATATCAAGCATCTTCTCAGATCACGGTGGCATAACACTGGAAATCGAATACAATAAAAACAATCCCAAAAAAATGAAACACATGGAGACTAAATAGCATGCTACTAAACAATGGCTGAGTTACCAGAGAGATCAAAGAAGAAATGAAAACATCATGGCAACAAACGACAATGAAAACAAAACAAACCAAAATCTATGGGACACAGCGAAAGCAGTCTTGAAGGGGAAGTTCCTAGCTCTACAAGCCTATTGCAAAAAAACAAGAAACAATGGTAATAAATTACCTAACCCTACAACTCAAAGAGTTAGAAAGAGAGCAACCAGAAAAGCCGAGTGTAAGCAGAAGGAAGGAAATAATAAAGATCAGAGCAGAGATAAACAACATAGAGACCAAAAAGACAATACAAAAGATCAAAAAAACGAAGAGTTGGTTTTTTGAAAGGATAAACAAGATTGATGAACCTCTAGCCAGGCTCACCAAGAAGCAAAGAGAGAGGACCCCAATAAACAAAATCAGAAATTAAAGAGAAG
This sequence comes from Eptesicus fuscus, assembly GCF_027574615.1. NCBI lineage: Eukaryota > Metazoa > Chordata > Mammalia > Chiroptera > Vespertilionidae > Eptesicus > Eptesicus fuscus. The sequence continues at coordinate 109,899,956 of NC_072473.1, forward strand.
AAATAACAACAGTCTGCACAGAAATACAAAGGATTGTTAAAAAATACTATTAACAACTCTATTCCAACAAACTGGACAACCTGGAGGAAATAGACATATTCCTAGAAAAATACAACCTCTTAAAACTCAATCAGGAAGAATCTAAACACCTCAATAGTCCAATATCTATGGAAGAAATTGAAGCAGTCATCAAAATGCTTCCAGCAAACAAAAGCCCGTGGCCAGACGGCTTCACAGGGGAGTTTTACCAAACATTCAAGGGAGAACTAAAACCTATCCTCCTCAGACTATTTCAAAAAAATTCAAGAGGAAGGAACACTTGCAAGCTTATTCTATGAAGCCAGTATCACCCTAATACCAAAACCAGATAAAGACAACACAATGAAAGACAAATACAGGCCAATATCCCTCATGAACATAGATGCCAAAATCCTCAACAAAATTCTAGCAAATTGGATCCAGCAGTACATCAGAAAGATCATACACCATGACCAAGTAGGATTTATCCTGGGGATGCAAGGATGGTACAATATCCGGAAATCAATAAACGTGATAAATCACATAAACAAATTGAGAGATAAAAATCACATACTCATATCAATTGATGCAGAAAAAGCATTTGACAAAATCCAACACCCTTTCTTGATAAAAAAAAACTCTCAGCAAGGTGGGAATAGAAGGATCAGACCTCAACATAATAAAAGCTGTACACAACAAACCCACAGCCAACATCATACTCAATGGGCAAAAACTAAAACCATTTCCCCTAAGAACAGGAACAAGACAAGGATGCCCACTCTCACCACTCCTGTTCTACATAGTACTGGAAGTACTAGCCATTGCAATTAGACAAGAAGAAGAAAAAAAAGCATCCAAATTGGAAAAGATGAAGTATAACTGTCTTTATTTGCAGATGACATGATATTGTACATAAAAATCCCTAAAGACCTCATCAAAAACCTATTAGACTTAATAAAGGAATTCGGCAATGTAGCAGGACACAAAATTAATGCCAAGAAATCTATGGCATTTCTATACACCAATAGTTAACTTACAGAAAGAGAGACTAAAAAAAGCAATCCCATTTACCATCGCACCAAAAAAAATTAAGATACCTAGGAATAAACTTAACTAAGGAGGTAAAAGACCTATATGCGGAAAACTACAGGACACTGTAAAAAGAGATAGAGGAAGACGTAAACAGTTGGAAGAACATACCATGTTCATGGATTGGTAGAATCAACATAATTAAAATGTCCATACTACCCAAAGCAATCTATAGATTCAATGCACTCCCCATTAAAATACCAATGGCATATTTCACAGACTTAGAAAGAACTCTCCAAAAATTCATCTGGAATAAAAAAAGACCTCGAATAGCAACAGCAATCCTGAAAAAGAAGAACAAAGTGGGTGGGATCTCAATACCAGATTTCCAGCTGTATTACAAAGCCACTGTTCTCAAAACAGTCTGGTACTGGCACAAGAACAGACATATAGATCAATGGAATAGAATAGAGAAGCCAGAAATCGACCCAAACCACTATGCCCAATTAATATTTGACAAAGGAGGCATGAACATACAATGCAGTCAAGACAGTCTCTTCAATAAATGGTGTTGGGAAAATTGGACAGATACATGCAAAAAAATAAAACTAGATCACCAACTTACACCATACACAAAAATAAACTCAAAATGGATAAAGGACTTAAACATAAGACAGGCAACCATAAAAATACTAGAGGAATCCACAGGCAGCGAAATCTCAGACATGTGCCAAAGAAATGTCTTCACTGATACCACTCCTATGGCAATGGAAACTAGAGAGAAAATAAACAAATGAGACTACATCAAAATAAAAAACTTTTGCACAGCAAAAGAAACCATCAGCAAAACAACAACAAAGCCCACTGAATGGGAGAACATCACTGATAAAGGTTTAATCTCCAACATTTAAAGGGAACTCATACAACTTAATAAAAGGAAGATAAATGATCCAATAAAAAAATGGGCAATGGACCTAAATAGAATCTTTTTGAAAGAAGACAGAAGTAAGGCCAAGAGACATATGAAAACATGCTCAAAGTCTCTAATTATCAGAGAGATGCAAATCAAAACGACAATGCAGTACCATCTCACACCTGTCAGAATGGCAATCATCAACAAATCACCAAAGACAAGTGCTGGCGAGGTTGTGGAGAAAAAGGAACCCTTGTGCACTGCTGGTGGGAATGCAGACTGGTGCAGCCACTGTGGAGAACGGTATGCAGTTTCCTCAAAAAACTAAAAATGGAAATCCCATTTGACTCAGTAATCCAGCTTCTAGGAATATGTCCCAAGAATCTAGAAACACCAATCAGAAAGGATATATGCACGCCTATGTTCATAGCAGCACAATTCACAATAGCTAAGATTTGGAAACAGCCTAAATGCCCATCAGCAGATGAGTAGATTAGAAAACTGTGGTACATCTACACAATGGAATACTATGCTGCTATAAAAACGAAGGAATTCTTACCATTTGCAGCAGCATGGGTGCACCTGGAGAGCATTATGTTAATTGAAATAAGCCATGCAATGAAAGAAAAATACCACATGATCTCACTCATTTTGGAAAATAAAGAACATTATAACCTGATGAACAAAAAGATAGGTACAGAAGCAGTAAAGCACCAAACAGACCGTCAAATTACAGCGGGAAGGCTGGGGAGTGTTGGGGAGGGGGGGGAAGAGATCAACCAAAGGACTTGTATGCATGCATATAAGCACACCAATGGACACAAGACACTGTGGGCGTGGGATGAGGGCATGCGACAGGGTAGGGGAGGCTGGGGGAATGTCAATGGGGAAAAAAGGAGACATATGTACTATTATATGTAATACTTGAAACAATTAAAAAATATATATATATATATATATATATATATATATATATATAAATTTATAGTAAAAGTCTGGACTCAAAATCAGTGCGTAATAAATGCTCACTAGCTAAATGAATGCATTGATGAAAAATAAAATAAAATAAAATAAAATAAAATAAAATAAAAGAAAATATATATTTTTAAAAAGAAACAAGACAGAATCTGCCAAGCCAGACTCTAGCACTTTCTTCAGAGTCCCTGGTTTCTTATCACTAATCCTTCCTGTCACCATTGTTTGTGACAAAAATCAAACCAACACTGTCTTGTAGCTTCTTTAAATTGCCTGCAGACTGTAAGACAGGTGCTAGAGCAGTCGATAGAGAACCTATCAGAATAGGCATTTCTTACAGTTCGTAAAAGATATGAATTTTCCTTAGAGAAACAGATGGAGATTCATTTCAAGGGCCATGGAAAAGAAAAAATACATTTGCTCAAATGGCATGGTCTTTTTTTTTCTGCAATGACTCAAGCACAGGCTCCCACCTCTTCCCCTGGGATCTGAGTAATGCACATATCTGGAGACCTGCCTCTCACACATCTGCTCAGCCCTTCATTATAGGGAGAGAAAATTCAACTGCCGATTCCAGAAACATTTTCCAAGAATAACTGCATATCTGGCCCATTGTATTGCTTTCACTTCCACTTGCTGACAGAATAAGGCGACTGGGCATTCCCTTTTATCCACCCCTATCACTGAAGTTTGGCCAAGGCCCTTCTCTGGAAATCTCAGCTCTAGGAAAGGTTCACACACTTGGTTCTCAGAACCAAGAGGAGAGGCTGACAAAGGCAGGGAAGTGTGAGTGAAGAGAAACTAATACACTCCCTCCAGGAGGAACTCATTATAGTGAAACTGTAACTCCAGCAATGCTAAGTGATGGGGCCACAACGACTTAGCTTAACACAGGCTTCAGTGAACCTTCTCCAGAGGCCTGCGTGGCTTCTTGAGTATATGGGACCCTGCCAGAGAAATTATGAGGAGAAACTGAACTCCTTCAGAAAAGGCTCCAGACAGTAAAACTACCTGAAATAGAGCAATCTACATTTGCATCTCAAATCTGTTGTCACCGATTTACCAGAGGCTATTTACCAGGCCATTTTGAGAGATGAATACCCATTGTGGGAACAAAGAACATTAGCAGCTCAGAAAATTTAATGGGTCTTGGGGGAAAAAACTATATAAATTGAGAGAAAACAGACCTTGTGATCATTTCATTTCAGTATACATTGAATTTTTATGTTATATGGGTCTCTTTACTTACATTTAAAAATATTTTTTAAATTGATTTTTAGAGAAAGACGAATGTGAGGGGGGGGGGAGAGAGGGAGAGAGAGAGAGAGATCTATATGAGAGGGAAACACAGATAGGCTGTCTCCTGCACGCCACCTACCAGGGATCAATCCCACAACCTTGGCATGTGTCCTGACTAGGAATCAGACAGGCAATCTTTTGGTGCATGGGATGACACCCAACCACTGATCCACACCGGCCAGGGCTCTTTACTTACATTTTTAAACATGACAAAGTGGTTAGATCTTGTATTTAGCACTGAAATTTTGGGAGAAAATCTCTTCCTTAGCCAAATCCTCAATTTTAGTTCCCTCCAAACTAGTTTTTAATTTTTTTTAAAATATATTTTATTGATTTTTTACAGAGAGGAAGAGAGAGGCATAGAGAGTTAGAAACATTGATGAGAGAGAAACATCAATCAGCTGCCTCTTGCACACCCCCTACTGGGGATGTGCCCGCAACCAAGGTACATGCCCTTGACCAGAATCGAACCCGGGACCTTTGAGTCCGCAGGCCGACGCTCTATCCACTGAGCCAAACCGGTTTCGGCTTAAATTTTTGAAGGGATGTTGATATGTGATCTGAGACTTCTTTGAGAATCATTTAAAAGCTTAGGTCTCCCTGGAATAAAAAAAAAGTACAGATGCACTGTGATAAGCAACCTCTATGATTATTCTCAATATTGCCTAGTTATTCACATCCTTGAATAATCCTTTCCCTTTGAGTGTAGGCTGGATTGAGTGACTTATTTCTAATGAATAGGATATGGCAAAAGTGATAGGATTAGGTGACAAAAGGACTGTGCCTTCTTATGTATATTTTCCCACAATCCTATATAGTAAAAGCCTAATATGCAAATTATTCTACCGGGAGTTCAACTGCTCGCTATGATGTACGCTGACCACCAGGGGGTGGCACAAAACATGGTGGGTGTTACCAACGAGGCATTGCCGGACCCAATAGGCCCCTTCGAGAGTGGGACCAAAGCGGGATGGTGGAGCAGGTGAGCAGGTGGCACCAGGCCAAGGAAGGTGCAAGCAGGGGCCCTATCGCCCAGAAGATCACCCTGCAAACAGTGAACAGTGATAGCGGCAGGGGGCGGGGCCACCACCTGGCTCCTGGGTGCTGAGGGAGCCAGGTGGGGGACCCAGCCCAGATAGATTGCCCCACAGACAGCAACCAGCAGCTGGCAGGCCCTGATCACCCAATCAGGGCTGGGCGCTGGGCTGGGACAGGGAACTGGGGGTGGGTGGCAGCAACCAACCTCCCACAGCACCCGGGTCGGGGGCTGCAACCTCTTGCTGGCTACCTGGGGGCGGGGGTGATGGGGACGGAGTTGTGGTGAGAATGAGGGTTATCTACTGGGCTCACTCTTACTCCCCCTACTACCCCCGCCCAGGACACTCCAGGGAAGCCCCTGCGCTCAGGTGCCAGGTGCCCACGAGGAACCCACCCCACACCCACGTAGCCTCAGCCTCACGAGACCATAGGGGCCAGTCAGGCTCCCCATGGGTTGGCACAGAAGCCAATCTGCAAGGCCTGCTGGGAGAGAGCACACTGACTACCCGGCTTCCGTGTGGCACTTCTGGGTGGCCCAGAGGCCCACGCTGCACCCCAGCCCACAGTGTCCAACCACTCTCACAGCATCTCCGCATCTCCATGTGGGGACTCAGGTGGAAGGGGTGCTTAGGGGTCTGGGGGCCCAGGTGCTGCCCAGGGCCCAGAGGTCAGCTGGGACCTGCCCTTCCATGCCAGATGCTTGCACTTTGATCACTGGCCAGGCCTAGGGACTGTGCCAGCACACGAATTTCATGCACCGGGCCCCTAGTAATAATAATAAAATACTGTGGTTTCATCTTGCCTGCTCTCTGTCTTGCTCACCACTATGAGGAAATCAGCTGTCATGTTGCAAGCTAAACTGTAGAGAGATTCACATGGCAAAAAAAAAACTGTCTCTGGCCAATAGCTAGCAAGGAACTGAAACTTTCTAATAGCCATGAGTGTGGAAGCAGATACAACTTCAGACAAACCCTTAGATGAATGAAGCAGCGGCCAGTAGTCAATTACAGCCTATGAAGCTTAAGGCACCAGCTAAGCCACACCTGATTCCTGACATACAAAATCATGTGCTAATATATATTTGTGTGTGTTTTTTTAAAGCTACTGCCCTGGCTGGTGTAGCTCAGTTGTTTGGGTGTCATCCCATGTACTGAATGGTTGCCAGTTCGATTCCTGGTCAGGGCACATGCCAGATTTGCAGGATCAATCATTGGTAAGTGACGGCAGGAGATAATCCATTGATGTTTTGCTCTCACATCAAAGTCTCTCTCTCTCTCTCTCTCTCTCTCTCTCTCTCTCTCTCTCTCTCTCTCTCCTCCCTTCCTCTAACTCTCTAAAAAATATAAAAGTGAAAAAGCTGCCAAGTTTGAGGGTACTTTGTCACACAGCAATACATAACTAACGCAAACCCATGCACACAAAATGTTCAGGGAATTTCAGGACATCCTAAATCTCACACCATTGCCTTTCTAAGTTAACTCCATGTTAAGAATCCCTAGATGAGTTCTTTCTTTTTTACAGCAGCATGGCATTCCATTGTGTAGATGTACCACAGTTTTTTAATCCATTCATCTGCTGATGGGCACTTAGGCTGTTTCCAGATCTTAGCTATTGTAAATTGTGGTGCTATGAACATAGGGGTGCTTATATTCCTTCTGATTGGTGTTTCTGGTTTCTTGGGATATATTCCTAGAAGTGGTATCACTGCGTCAAATGGTAGTTTCATTTTTAATTTTTTGAGGAAACTCCATACTGTTTTCCATAGTGGCTGCACCAGTCTGCATTCCCACCAGCAGTGCACAAGGGTTCCTTTTTCTCCACATCCTCGCCAGTACTTGTCGTTTGTTGATTTGTTGATGATAGCCATTCTGACAGGTGTGAGATGGTACTGCATTGTCGTTTTGATTTGCATCTCTCGGATGATTAGTGACTTTGAACATGTTTTCATATGTCTCTTGGCCTTCTCTATGTCCACTTTAGAAAAGTGTCTCTTTTAAGTCCTTTGCCCATTATTTGATTGGACTGTTTATCTTCCTTTTGTTAAGATGTATGAGTTCCCTATAAATTTTGGAGATTACACCCTTATCGGAGATAACATTAGCAAATACGTTCTCCCATGCAGGGGGCTTTCTTGATGTTTTGTAGATAGTTTCTTTTGCTGTGCAGAAGCTTTTTTATTTTGATGTAGTCCCATTTGTGTATTTTCTCCTTAGCTTTCATTGCCCTAGGAGCTGTATCTGTAAAAATATTACTATGACATATGTCTGCTATTTTGCTGCCTATGGATTCTTCTAAGATTTTTATGGTTTTCCCATCTTATGTTTAAGTCCTTTATCCATTCTGAGTTTATTTTTGTGTGTGGTGTAAGTTGGTGTTCTAGTTTCATTTTTTTTGCATGTATCTGACGAGTTTTCCCAACACCGTTTATTGAAGAGACTGTCTTAACACTGTTACATGCTCTTGCCTCCTTTGTCAAATATTAATTGAGTATAATGGCTTGGGTAGATTTCTGGTTTCTCTGTTCTGTTCCATTGGTATATATGTATGTTTTTGTGCCAATACCAGGCAGTTTTGAGGACAGTGGCTTTGTAATATAGCTTGATATCTGGTATTTTGATCCCTCCAACTTTGTTCTTCTTTCTCAGAATTGCTGCAGCTGTTCGGAGTCTTTTCTTAGCCCATACTAGAGGCCTGGTGCATGGATTCATGCACTGGTGAGGTCTCTCAGCCTGGCCTGCAGGGAATGGGCCAAAACTGGCTCTCTGACATCCCCCAAGGGGTCCCAGATTGTGAGAGGGTGCTGGCCAGGCCTAGGGACCCCACCAGTGCATGATCGGGGCCAGGAAGAGACCATGGGAGGGCTCCCAGGCATGTATGTCCCTCTTGCCCAGTCCTGATTGGCCAGACCTCAGCAGCAAGTTAACCTACTGGTTGGAGCATCTGCTCCCTGATGGTCAGTGTGCATCATAGTGACTGTTCAAAGGGTCAAACAAATGGTCGGACACTTAGCATATTAGGCTTTTATTATATACTAGAGGCCCAGTGCACGAAATTCATGCACGGGAGGGGGGGTGTCCTTCAGCCCAACCTGCCCCCTCTCACATACTGGGAGTCCTCAGGAGATGTCCTACTGACGGCTGAGGCCCGCGCCCCACAGGGAGCGTACCTAAGCCACAGTCTGGCCTCCCTTTGTGGGAGGCAACCGGGCTGGTCAGGGGAAGGCACCAGCCCCATCACCCCACTGCTGCAGCCACTGTCAGTCACCGCAGCCACCAGGGTGTTTTCATCAACACAGACTCTAGTCCCTTCACCAAGAAAAAATGACAACTTTCTTTAGGCATTTTCAAGATGTGTCTTTCATAGGATATGGATTTCTTTATTTATTCTTTATCCTCACCTGAGGGTATGTTTCCATTGACTTTTAGAGAATGTGGAAGAGAAAGGGAAAGACAGAGAGAAACACTTTGATTGGTTGCCTCCTGCATGAGCCCTGATCTGGGCCCTGGCCAGGGAGGAGCCTGCAACCTAGGTACATGCCTTTGATCAGAATCAAGCCCAGACCCTGCTTTCTGCAGGCTGAGGCTCTATCCACTGAGTGAAACTGGCTAGGGCAGGATATGATATTTCTTAGCCCCTCCAGCAGCAGACCTTCGTTTTTTTCTCCAGAAGTGTGGTGGAAAAACCCTAGATCACCTTTTTGGATTCTTATTACCCAAGTTACTAAGAATATTACCAGTGGCATACAGGAAGCTTAGCCAATGTACAGTCAGAAAAGGTGTTTCCTCTATAGTTCACACCAATCACCGGCTATTCCCTTCCCAGGCTTAAAGCCTCTGGCCAAAGCTTTAGGCCTGGGAAGGGGACCTCCAGCTCCCTCTGATCACCAGCTCAGCCCCTGCCCAGGCCTGCCCAGACCAAAAGCCTCTTGGGCAGAAGCAGACCCCCAGCTCTTTACAATCAATTGCAGGGGGTCCACTCCTGCCCAGGCCGAAAGCAGACCCCCAGCTCCCTGCTCAGGTGATCAATCGCAGGGGGTCCGCTGGTGTAGCAGGCCGAAGCAACGCCCAGCTCCCTGGGATCAATTGCAAGAGGTCAGCTCATGCACCAGGTCGAAGAAACCCCCAGATCCCTGCAATCGATGGCAGGGGGTCTGCTCTTGCACCAGGCCAAAAGCTGCTGCCTCCGGCTTTTGGCCTGGTGCTGGAGCGGACACCCAGCTCCCCGCCTCTGATGGCAGGGGGTCTGCTCATGCACCAGCATGGATGAACATGGAGAGCATTATGCTAAGTGAAATAAGCAAATTGGAGAAAGATAAATATCACATGCTCTTACTCATTTGTGGAATATAATGAACAACATAAACTGATGAACACCAATAGATCCAGAGACATAGAAATATCAAACTGACCATCAAACTTCAGAGGGAAGGCAGGAGGGGGGTGGTAAGGGATCAAGCAAAGGACTTCTATGCATGCATATAAGCGTAACCAATGTACACAGACACTAGGGGAGGTGAAGGCATGTTCCAGGGAGGTGGTGGTGGCTGGGGAGAGGTCAATGGGGGAAAAAGGAGACATATGTAATACTGTATGTAATACTTTAAACAATAAGGAATTTAAAATTTGGGGAAAAAAAGAATCTCTAGACAAGTAATGACAAATCTACACTAATAAAAGAGAAACATACAAATTAACCATCACTCTGCTATGCCCACCAGCCAATCAGGAGCGAGTATGCAAATTTACCCAACCAAGATGGTGGCTGGCCATGGAGCTGGAGCAAGCAGGAGGCTTGGGTTGCCCTGGCGATGGAGGAAGCCAAGCTTCCCTCCCACCCTGGCCGGTCCTGGCCTCCACTCAAGGCTACAAAGTTTCAGTTATAGAAGATAAATAAATCCTAGATACTTGCTTCCAGCCAGCCCTGGACTCCACTCAAGGAGGCGCTGAAAAAAAAAAGAAAAAGAAAAAAAGGAGGGGCTGGGACCTTGGGTTACCGGGGGGTGATCAGGCCAGGATGGGACAGCAGGGGCCGTTGGAGGTAAGCAGACCAGCAGGCGGGCCAGTTGGGGGTGAGCAGGCCATCATTGGGGGTCAATTGGAGGTGATCAGGACAGCGGGGGGGGGCAGTTTGGAGTGAGCAGGCCAGCAGGGGGGCAGTTGGGGGTGAGCAGGCCAGTGGGGAGGAAAAGTGGGGGTGAGCAGGCCATCAGGAGGAGCAGTTGGGGGTGAGCAGGCTAACACAGGGGGCAGTTGAGGGTGATCAGGCTGGCAGGGGGCTTTTGGGGGCAAGCAGGCTGGTGGTGGGGGGCAATCTAGGGCAAGCAGGCCAGCAGGCAGAGTGGTTAGGGGCAATCAGGCAGGCAGGCAGGCAGGTGAGCGGCTGGAGCCAGCAGTCCCGGATTGTGAGAGGGATGTCTGACTGCTGGTTTAGGCCCAATCCCTGTAAACCAGCAATAGGACATCCTTCAAGGAGTCCCAGATTGGAGAGGGTGCAGGCCGAACTGAGGAACATCTCCCCCCATGTGCACAAATTTCCTGCACCAGGCCACTAGTAGGAATACAATAAGCCACACAAATATTTTAAATTTTTCTAGTAGTCACATTAAAAAAGTAAAAAGAAACAGATGAAAAAAATTTCAATAGTATATTTTAAATTAATATATTTGAAATATTATTTCAACATGTAATCAATCTTATTATTGATAAAATATTTCTAATTTTTGTTATAAATTTTGGAAATCAGATGTGTCTTTCAATGTACAACCCATCTCAATTTGGTCTAGCAACATTTCAAGTGCTCTATAGCCACAGGTGGCCAGTGGCCTCTGTAGTGGATAATACAGTCCAAGACTCACATGAAACTTAATGAACAAACATTGGCTTCTCTGGCTACTATAGCACATGCCACCCTAAATACCGGCACTGATGGAGAAGCTAACAAGGCCTATTGCTGCTGAAAAAGCCCAAGGAGCTAACCATGGTAATATTCTCCAAATTGATTTACAGATCCAAACTATTCCTATAGAAATCCCAGCTACTTTTTTTGGCAGAAATTGACAAGCTGATCTTAAAATTCATATAGAAATGCAATAATAGCTAAAACAATATTTTTTAAAAAGAACAAAGTTAGTTGAATCACACTAACACATTTTAAAACTTATTACAAAGCAACAGTAAACAAGACAGTTGTTACTAGAATTGGATTGACATATAGATCAATGGAACAGAATTGAGAATCCAAAAATAAACTTATACATTGATTTTTGACAAGGGTGTCAAGACCATTCACTGAAAAATAAAATAGCCTCTTCAACAAGTGGTGCTGGGACAACAGGATATTCACATGCAGAAAATGATATTGGACCACTACCTCACAACATATCCAATATTAACAACTCAAAAGGACTCAAAGACTTAAATGTGAGAGCTAAAATTCTAAGAAGAAAAGATAAGGGTAAATCTTTATGACATTGGATTTGATAATGGTTACTTAGAACAAGTAACAAAAGAAAAAATAAATAAATAGGATATCATCAAAATTTGAAAGTTTGTACTTCAAATGATAGATCAAAAACATGAAAAGATAACCTACAGAATTTGAAAATACATTTTTAAATTATATGTCTGATAAGGGACATGTATATGATATATGTAAAGAATTCTTATAACTCAATTAAAAGACAAATAATCTAATTTAAAAATGGGTGAAGGATATGAATAAGCATTTCTCTTAAGCTATACAAATGGCTAATAAATGTTTTTTTAAATGCTCAACACCACCATTAGCCATTAGGGAAATGCAAATCAAAACCACAATGAGATACCACTTCACATAATAACAAATGATGGCAAGGGTGTGGAGAAATTTGATCTCCCCTACATTGCTGATGAGAATGTATAGTTGTGCAGCTGTTTTGGAAAACAGTCTGGAAGTTCCTCAAAATGTTAAATATAGAGGTTTCATATGACCCAACAATTAGATTCCTAGGTATATACCTAAGAGAATTGAAAACATATGTCCACATAAAAACTTGTCCATGGTTTGGCAGTTTCTCAAAAAGCTAAATATAGAATTGCTATATAACCCAATAATTCTACTTCTGGGTATATATTCAAAGGAGTTAAACATAGGGACTCAAACAGATACTTGTTCACCAACGTTCATTGCAGCTTTATTCACAATAGCCAAAAGATAGAAACAACCCAAATGACCATCAATGAATGAATCGATAAACACATGTGGTATAACCATAGAATGGAATATTGTTTATCCATAAAAAGAAATAAAGTACAGTAGTACCCCCTTATCCCTGGGGGATACATCCCAAGACCCCCAGTGGATACCTAAAACGTCACATAGTACCAAAACTTTATGTATACTATGTTTTTAAAATACATATATACCTATGTTAAGGTTAAATTTATAAATTAGACACAGTAAGAGATTAACACTATTAATAATAAAATAGAATTATAACAATATACTGTAATAAAAATTATAGGAATATAGTTTCTCACTATTTCAAAATACTGTACTGTTTTCACCCTTCTTGTTGTGATAATATGAGATGATAAAATACCTACATGATGAGATGAAGTGAATGAGATATTATTAAGTAAAACTAGAGGCCCAGTGCACAAAATTCGTGCAGTGGGAGGGGCGTCCCTCAGCCCGGTCTGCTCCCTCTCACAGTCCAGGAGCCCTCGGGGATGTCCAAATGCTAGTTTAGGCCCACTCAGCACTGTAAGATGGTGGCATTCTGAAACACCCACTCTTCATTTTCTCCAGAAGATAAGCGAGAGCCAGGAATATATAAAATTAGCTCTCTGAATTGTTAGGTTTTTGCCATGGATAGTACCATGGGTTTTGTGATTTAGCCAATGAATGGGTGCTATCTTGTCTTTCTGGTAGTTTTGAAATAATAATGGATTAAACATGACATTAACATATGGCTTTTAAAAATGTTCATGGGAGAAAAAATGTTTTGGCCAACAGTTCTCAGGGCATTATAGCAGTCACTGAAAGTATTATGAAATCAAAAAACATAAAATGTTTCCACGGAATGTTTGATGCTGATTCCATCATCTTTAATACAAAGAAAGAAACCTTCCAGTAAAAACTAAAGAGTTGGAGTTAGAGAGAACTCTGATTTTTCATTCCCAAAGTTTTTCCCACCTTACAGCTATTGACTGACCTTGGAGAGACTCAATTGAAGACCTGGGCATGCTCATGAACAGGGGCCATGGGAACATTAGAAGGAATAGTCAGTTAGGACACTCATGGGGCAGAAAGGAACTCTTGTGCAGGCCTTTCAGTGGCATGAATGTTCAACTCTTCCTAAGGTCAAAGGCAAGATAGAGATGTGGGGTTCATCCTTTCATCTACGTTTAGTAGAAGTGGATTCTACACTGCCATGTCTCTACACTCACATAGACATATCAAGCCTGCTCCTGAGGGGCTGATTCTTCTCAAGGCCCCCTTCTGAGGCTTTTGGAAGCATGTACCAGAAACAGGCATCAACCAAGCCATGAGGATAGCCTCCTTTCCCCATCCCATGTATGCAGCCCCCCAACTTTTTAGAGAATTGCCATGACCAAACTTGTTAGTCTTCATCTTGACCCTCTGGCCATGAGATTTCCATCTGGCTCTGTACATGAACTCTTCATCCAGGCTTTAACAACCTCTTTGGGGTATGCTCCTCTGACAGCACCAGACCACACTCTCAGCAACACCCATATTTGCCTTTAAGAGGTACTATAGGATGAAATATGTCCCCCTGAAAGACATCCACATCCTAATCTCCCAAACCTATGAATATTGCTTCATATGGAAACAGAGTCTTTGCAAGTGTGATTAATTAAGGATTTTGAAATAGGGAGATTATCCTGGATTTTTTGGGTAGACTCTAAATGCACTTACAAATGTCCTTAAAAGAAGTAGATAAATGACTCCAAAGAGGACATACAGGTAGCTAATAGACATATGAAAAGATGTTCAACATCACTAATCATCAGAGAAATGTGAATTAAAACCATAATGAGATGTCACCTCATGCCTGTCAGAATGGCTGTCATCAATATATCAACAAACAGCAAGTGCTGGAAAAGATGTGGAGAAAAAGGAACCCTAATTCACTGTTGATGGGAATGCAGACCAGTGCAGCCACTGTGGAAAACAGTATGAATTTTCCTCAAAAAATTAAAAATAGAACTGCCTTAACCCAGCAATCCGCTTCTTGGAACTTATCCGAAGAAACTTGAAGCACTAATTCAAAAGAATATATGCACCCCTATATTCATTGCAGCATTATTTACAATAGCCAAGATTAGAAACAGCTCAAATGTCCATCAGTAGATGAGTGGGTAAAACAGCTATGGTACATTTACACAATGGAATACTACTTAGCCATAAAAAGGAAGAAAATTTACCCTTTGTGACAGCATGGATGAACCTGGAGAACATTATGTTAAGTGAAATAAGCCAGTCAGAGAAAGACCAGAACCATATTTTACTCATATATGGAATCTAATGAACAAACAGAACTATCAAGCAAAATAGAGACAGATTCATAGATAGAGAACAGGCAGACAGCTGTGGTGTGTGTGTGTTGGGAGAGGGCATTGGGGAGAAGAGGAATTGAGCAAAACAGAAAAATATAGGAAGAACTCATGGACACGGACAACAGTGTGGTGATTTGGGGAAATGGGTGGAGGTGGAAGAGGGTATGGAGGGGGGAATAAACAGTGATGAAAAAAATAAAGAAAAATAATAAAAATTAAATGTAAAAAAAAAGAAATAGATAAATGAGATTTGACAGATAAGAGGAGGAGGCAAGACTTGTCCTGGTTAGGAACTTCACCTGGCCCCTAAGCTGAAGTCCATTTCCTTTGTGACATACCAAAGAGGGGAGATCAACATGGGCCTCATTTCTTTAGGGTGACTTTGAAGGTCAGAAATCCTGGAGAACCCCATGGAAGAAAGTAAATTACTTTCTCTTAGGTCACAAAATTTTAGAACTTTCAGAAAACACAAGAGTGGAATATTTGTGACAAGAAAAAGATCTTTAAGCAGTGTCATTGACAAGTGTGAACCAAAGGGGACTAGATTCTGATGCTTTCAAAATCTTTCTGGTAGGTGGTTTAGAAAGCGCTAACCTATAAGTATCTTGAAACTTCTTTATTATATACAAACTCTCCCTCTGGCCTTAATTGCATCCTAGAATCACCTAGGGAACTTTTAAAATTCCCAATTCACAAGCTGCAACCTAGACAATTAATTCAGAATATCTGGCAATAGGACCCGGGTAGTGGTATTTTTTTAAAGCTCCCCAGATTGTCCCAATGTGCAGCCAAGTTTGAGGACTGCTGCTTAAGCCATAACTCTCAGCTCATTTCAACTCCTTTTATAATGCAATCCTTTTAGAGTTCAGGATGGAAGAAGACAAAGGAAGAGGTTCTTTTAAGATCTCACCTCCAACTTGGCTGGAAAGAGGGAAAGAAAGGCACAAAGTAAGTGGAACAAAAAAGCTCTCCTGAGGCCCCTTGGAAGACCTTTAAATGAAAAGCCCAGGAGTACCCACGAACTGGATATCCTCACTCTGTGGCAGGCATTCCAGAAGAACCTATTGACAGGCTCATGGTTCCCTTGGATCAGAAGTTGTCCTGAGGTCCTGGGACTACTTGGTTTAAGATGGCACAAACTCTGGACCAGACAGGGGTATCTGTGGACTCAATTCTCCTGATAGAAAGTTGACTGATGGCAGCAGTGGATTTTTCTGCTGGGGAAGATCAGTTAGAGCAATGACTGTCCTCCTTCAACAGGAAAGAACTAAAGACAACAAACTCTCCTTCCTTCTCTCCTTCCAGAGCTTTCTTCCTAGAATAACTATGTTAAATTTGTAGAAATCTGACTATTCGCTGCCATTTCCATTAATAATCTCTGGACCTTAGTGCTTACAGCTCTTTTTGAATTTGTCCAGCAGGTCTTCCGGCTCGCACCGGAAGGCCCCCCCCAAAAATAAATAATAATCTCTGGACCAACATGGGCCTCATCCAGGCTTTAACATGCCTTGGTTATCATGCCTTGTAGAACCAAGTGTAAAAACGATCATGAGTCTTGATGAACTGTGTTGTAAGGCTTTATTTCAACACTAAACTCTGTTTAGCAGCCTTCGATTGCTGTTTACTCTTACAGTGCTGTCACAGGTCCACAATCTTCAAACATCAGAGGGGAAAGTGCTACCTGGTTCTTGGCTTTCTTGAGTAATGGATGCTATCCAGTTAAGTAACCAATGCTCAAAGCAGAGTTCTGTGTCTGAGGAATTTGTAACCTTAGAAAATACCAGTCAGGTCTCAAAGGTGAAGAAAAATGAGCCTTCAAGAAGACCTACTTGAATAAAACATGACACAATTTGAACTTTCTTCATGTGTTTTACCTAATTCATGGTACCAATGGTGCTGGTTTATCACAGAAAGTGTAAATGCAGCATATCAGTTGGGAGCCAATATAAGGAAATGTGAATCTGCATTTTGTGTAGCCAGCCAGGAATTGGAACTGAAGCAATCCTCTGAGAGAAAGGGGACTCCACCAGGAATGTGTGGGAAAACAAACTACTCTGTGCCTCTCCAGCTGATCTTTGAAAAAGAGCGAGTTTCGAGAAAGACCAATTTCAAGACTCTCCCAGTGAATGCAGTGCAGGCCAACAGATCTGCTCTGAATTCATTGCCAAGAGGGCACATCAGGGTTTTGAAGATTGAATAGGACCTGGCCTGGCTCCATCTAGCCCCTAACTAGACATGGCAGGTAGAGCCATCTTGGGCCACTGCTATGTCCTGAGCGAGATGGATGGGAAGAAGGACTCATGCAATAGATCTGGGGTTGGAGGAACTTGGGGGTGGGAAAGTAAGCAGAATGCTAAAAAGCATTCAGATATTTTCATTACAACTTAATGGCAATCCCGTCAGCTGAGGTAAGGGGATTCCTGTTAGAAGCAGATGAACAGCTCCTGGCACGCTTATACAGCTATTGATTTTGTTGTATAAGAATATTTATGTTAATCAAATAGAGTAAATTTTATTAAGAGTTGGATCCTTTTAAAAATAAACATCTGATATTTCACTAGAAATTCACTATTGCTGTCTATGGGGAATCTATTGCAGATTTTTTTTTCTTTAAATGCAACATCAAATGCATTTTATTTAGTGATTTTTACCGTTCAAAAGGCATTTCATTTTTAAAAAAATCTAAACTTGCAGCCCCAAACCCATCATGATAAAAATCGGAGTGGTCCTGTCTTTGGTGGTGGCAGGTGGATCTCATTGAAGTTTCAGAGACACATTGTTTGGTCATCATTATTTTTCCTCCTGAAATTTAAGATTTGAGGAGCTTATAATGTTACATGTTTCCTTTGAAATTCAAAGGTGTACATGTTAACAATAAATCATCCCTCATAGACATAACCAATTTTAACTGATTTTTTCCGTACTCAAGAAAGAAAATTCAGCTCAAACTTACCAGAGTTTAAATAAATTAGAGAGAAGTTGAGTTGGTACATGAATTTTTTTTTAATGTTTCAATAACTATGGAAATATCCACAACATATTTCAAAATAACACTGAAAGAGGAGAGTATAATATGAATAAATATGAATATGTTTGTATTTTAACTAGCAGTCCTAACACTATCTGAAACGTTATAATAAAGTTAATTGAGAATCAATGTTTACTAATTAGTAATTAATACAGCTCTTATAATGTGACACATGACATTTAGTTCCATGGTTTCTTTTTCTGGTTCCATGTTTTTTTATTATACTAAGATGTTTTTTAATTATAAAAAGAGTGTCAGCCCCATAAATGATGTTCTTTTATCTTTTGAATAGTTATTGTTGATCCTTGGGAATTTTCCCCCATTCTGACTCAGCACAGGCATTTTTCTTATTCTTTTGATGTTTTAGATATATTTACACTTGGATAAATGTATAAAATACCAGGAATGACTACAGGAAGACACACTTCTTCGAAAATATATTTCAGATGGGAATGTTTTAGAAAACACTAATATACAAATCAGTCCAGCCTAAGATGGAGCTTCATTAAGCCTCATCTCCAGTCTTAGACATAAACATCAGGGCAACAAAATGCCTGGCCCAAATGAAGCTATCAGAGTTTCAATATGCAACAAATTAGTTTCACACCGAGGCAAAGGTCATTTCTTTAATCCATGTGTTTGGGGAATGTACACAAATGCCATTCTTCCCAACTTACATAATTAAACAGTTTAGCTGGTGTGGTCATTTACTGTTTATTTTCTCATTGGGTAATGGAAGGATGTTAGCATCAGATGACAAGGACAAAATATAGAAAGTTGCAAATTCTCTCTCTCTCTCTCTCTATCTATCTATCTATCTTTCTCTCTCTTCCTCCCTCCCTCCCTGCCAAGTCACTTTCTCTCTTCTAAAGTGTGGCCACTGGGTTTATTTCTGTGACACCCAACCACTAACCTCACAAATTCAGGCACCTCCTGCATAGGGCATTATTCAATGCTCAACTGGGAGGTACAACATATAGTGGGGTGGAGATAGAAAGCACAGGATTAGAAGTCAGATACATCAATGTTACAGTCCTGGCTCTGGAACCATGTGACCTTGAACACATTTCTGCATCTTTCTGATGTTCAATTTCTACATCTCTTAAATGGGGATAATAGTACATAATTCGTGTTTTTGTGAAACATGAAAGATTCTTAGTAAAGTCCTAGCAGGAAGTAATTGCACAAAAAATGGGAACTCTTATCTCTATGTACAAGGGTAAACTCCAGTGGTTGCATTTAGGGGAAGAGGGAGGGCTGTTATTGGGATGGGAGGTGTAGAAGGACTTCTGGGGTAGCTGTCAAAGTTCAATTTCATGTCTTGGGTGGTGGTTACAAGGGTATTCGTACTGTAGTCATTTACTGATCCATACATTTGTTTTATGTCACTTTCTGTATCTGAGTTTTATTTTGTAATAAAAAGAATACAAGAAAGAAAATAAACAGGGGACAGAGAAAATGGCAGCTGAATAGGCAGCCAGGTCAGAAAAGCAACTAAATGGAAGAACATCCACCCTGAATTAACAAATTAGACACAGCTGAGGAGACAATTTTCAAGAAGGAAGGGCAGGGGATGCCTAGAGAATGCTGCTTGCCAGCCATAACCCCTGTGGAACCAACACTGTACCCCAGCAGTGAGTGGTACAGTACCTCCCAGCAGGCTTTCTGATGTCTGCAGGGAGAGCACGCGACCAGAGTGAGCTCCCACACCAGGCCTCCTCACCAGCCTGCTGGGACCTGGCTTCCTAGGATCCATCTCTAAGACTCAGCAGTGATTGCAAGCCAGGGGCAACCCTGTGCCCCACACCTTCCCAATACCCCAGAACTGTGCTCCTAGCCTGACCTGAAGCCACATGGCACCTGCTCTACCCCCAGCTCCGGGACCTGCTGCCGAGGCAACCCGGAGCAACCCAGAGCATGCCACAGGGGAGCTCTGACTGTGTGACCCAGAGTAACCTGTGCCCACTCCACCTGAGCCCAGGGTCTTGCTGCCAGGGCAACCTGTTGTAACCCAGCATGTGCCCCACTCAGGCCACAGTGGAGCACAAACTGAGCAACCCAGGGCAACCCGCCCCTGCTACACACTGAGGAGGGACAAATTGGAGCAACCCTGTGCACATATAACTCCTGGCTATAAGAAACCAGGGACTGTGTAACCCAGAGCAAACTGCACCCGGTTCTCTTTGGCCCCAGGGACAGTCCTGCAGGGGGTACCTGGAGCAACCCAGCACATGCCTCACTCTGTGCAATAGGAAGGTGCTGCCAGGGTGACCTGGAGCAAGCTGGTGTGCCCAGCCAGGGGCCACAGGACCACACCACAAGTGTACTGCCAGAGGGACCTAGGATGCCACCCTTCCACAGGTACTGGGGCCACACAGCAAATTGCATGCCAGAGGGCTCTGGGGACTCACAGGGAATCACATATCAGAGGAGCTGTGCACACACTCCCACCACCCCGAGCATCTGAAGCAGACAACTGAGGGACCAGATCCGTGGGAGAAGGGGATACAACTCAGAGTAGAGACAATAAAGGTGTGAGACTCAAGGCAGACCCAGCTTATAGGCAACAATTTCCAGACCATTTCCCTGATAGGGTCTTCAACCTCTCAAGCCCCATGCAGGGTGTCCAGGGCCAGAGACAGGAAAATGGGGAGACAAAAAACAACCCCCCTAAGAAAGGAAAGAAGGAATCACCAAAATACAAACTAAATGAAAGAGAGGCATACAATATACCAGAAAAAGAATTCAGAGTAAGGGTCATACAGTTCATAAAACGGATGGATGCAAAAATCAACAACTTATGTAAGAATCAAGGGGAAATCAGAAATGATATAGCTACAGTAAAAGACATAATGGAAGGTGTCAACAGTAGACTAGAAGAAGTGGAGGACCAAATTAGTGAGTTAGAAGATAGGGCAGAGAAACACACCCAATCTGAACAGCTATTGGAGAAAAATTTAGAAAGCAGGAGGAAAGCCTAAGGTAGTTTTGGGACAACATGAAACAAAATAACATACATATAATAGGGGTTCCAGAAGGACAAAAAGAGCATTAAGGATTAGAAAACCTACTCGAATAAATGACAAAAAACTTTAATGATTTGGGGAAGAAAAAAGTCACACAAGCACACAGAGTCTCAAACAAGATAAACCCCAAAAGACCCACATCAAGATACGTCATAATTACAATGGCAAATGTTAAAGACAAAGAGAGAATCTTAAAGCTGCAAGAGAGAGGTAGTTACTTACAAATTATCTCCCATTAGATTATCAAATGATTTCTCAACAGAAACACATCAGGCCAGAATGGAATGGAATGAAGTATACAAAGTGATGCAAAGCAAGGAACTGAATCGAAGAATACTCTATCTAACAAGGCTATCATTCAAAATTAAAGGGGAAATCAGGAGCTTCACAGACTGAAAGGGCTAAGAGATATTGTCACTACCAAACTAACCATGCAAAAAATGCTAAAGGGACTGTTATAAAAAAAATAGAAAGGGAAGAAGGAACACAGACATAAAGAATAAAAATGGCTACAAACAAGTACCTATAAATAATAACCTTAAATGTCAATGGCCTAAATGTTCCAATCAAAAGACATCGAGTAGCTGAATGGATAAGAAAACATGACCTATGTATATGCTGTCTACAAGAGACCCACCTCAGAACAAGAGACTCACACAGATGGAAAGTGAAGGGATGGAAAATATTTTTCAGGAAAATGGAAATTTAAAAATAGCTGGGGTAGCAATACTTATATCTGACAAAATAGACCTCAAAGTGAAGACCATAACAAGAGACAAGGAAGGCCACTTCATAATACTAAAGGGATTGATACAACAAGAGGATATAACTCTGGTAAACATATATGCACCCAATGCAGGAGCATCCAAATACATTTAAAAAACTCCTGGAAGATATCAAGGGAGAGATCGACAGCAATACAATCATAGCAGCGGTTTTTATTTATTTTTTTATTTAATTGTTTAAAAATAGCCTGAACCAGTTTTGATTCAGTGGATAGAGCATCAGCCTGCAGACTGAAGGGTCCCAGGTTCAATTCTGGTCAAGGGCATGTACCTTGGTTGCAGGCACATACCAGTAGGGTGTGTGCAGGAGGCAACTGATTGATGTTTCTCTCTCATCAATGTTTCTAACTCTCTATCCCTCTCCCCTCCTCTCTGTAAAAAATCGATAAAATATATTTTTAAAAAATAAAGTATTACAAATAGTAGTACAGATGTCTCATTTTCCCCCCATTGACCTTCCCCAAGCCTCTCCTACCCCACAGCACATGCCCTCACCACCACCACCCCAGTGTCTTGCATCCATTGGATATGCTTATATGCATGCATACAAGTCCTTTGGTTGATCTCTTACCTCCCCGCCAACCCTCCCCAGCCTTCCTGCTGTAGTTTGACAGTCTGTTCGATGCTTCTCTGCCTCTGTATCTATTTTTGTTCATCAGTTTATAATGTTATTTATTATCCATAAATGAGTGAGATCATGTGGTATTTTTCTTTCACTGACTGCCTTATTTCACTTAGCATAATGCTCTCCAGGTCCACCCATGCTGCTGCAAATGGTAAGAATTCCTTCTTTTTTATAGCAGCGTAGGATACCATTGTGTAGATGTACCACAGTTTTCTAATCCACTCATCTGCTGATGGGCATTTAGGCTGTTTCCAAATCTTAGCTATTGTAAGTTGGCATAGCAGGGGTCTTTAATACCCCATTGACATCACTGGCTAAAACCTCTAGACAAAAAAAAATCTGCAAAGAAATAGCAATCCTAAATGACTCATTACATCAGATGGACTTAAATGACATCTTCAAAATATTTCACCCGAAAGCTACAGAATATAGATTCTTCTTTAGTGCACATAAGGCAGACCATATATTGGGACACAGGAAAAGTGTCTTCAAATTCAAGAAGATTGAAATAACATCAAACATCTTCTCAGATCACAATGGTATAATCTATATATATAAAAGACTAAGTGACACTCAACTGTTCAATTGGTAGCTATGACATGCACTTACCACTGGGGGCAGATGCTCAACACACAGGCATGGAAACATGGAAGAGACTGATGAATCGCAAAGTAAAGGGGGGAGCAGGGAGAGTGGGAAGAGATAAACCAAAGCTCTCATATGCAGTGGGGTACCTTGGCCTAGCCTGTGGGAATTGGGCCAAAACTACCAGTCTGACATTCCCCAAGGGGGCCTGGATTGCGAGAGGGTGCAGGACAGGCTGAGGAATCCCACCGGTGCACTAATCCGTGCACCAGGCCTCTAGTACTAGAAATAAACTACAATAAAAACAATCACAAAAATTCAAACACTTGGAGACTAAATGGCATGTTATTAAACAAGGATTGGAGAAGAAATAACACTGGTAAAAATATATGCACCCAATACAGGAGCACCCAAATACATAAAAAAAAAAAAAAAACTGCTGGAGGATATCAAGGGAGAGACTGACAGCAATACAATAATAGTAGGAGACTTCAATACCCCACTATCACCATTGGACAAATCCTCTAAACAAAAAATCAGCAAAGAAACATCAATCTTAAATGACTCACAAGACCAGATGGAATTAATTGACATCTTCAGAACATTTCACCCCAAAGCCACAGAATATACATTCTTCTCAAGTGCACATGGGTCATTTTCAAAGATAGACCATATATTGGGTCACAGGCCAAGTCTCTTCAAATTCAAGAAGATAGAAATCATATCAAGCATCTTCTCAGATCACAGTGGCATAATACTGGAAATCAACTACAATAAAAACAATACAAAAAAATCAAACACATGGAGAATAAATAGCATGCTGTTAAACAATGACTGGGTTACCAGAGAGATCAAAGAAGAAATAAAAAACTTCATGGCAACAAACAACAATGAAAACACAACAATCCAAAATCTATGGGACACAGCGAAAGCAATCTTGATAGGGAAGTTCATAGTTCTAAAAGCCTGTTGAAAAAAAAAAAAAAAGAAAAGAAAGAAACAATGGTAATAAATTACCTAACACTACAACTCAAAGAGTTAGAAAGAGAGCAACGAGAAAAGCCCAGTGTAAGCAGAAGGAAGGAAATAATAAAGATCAGAGCGGGGATAAATGACATAGAGACCAAAAAAACAATAAAAAAGATCAACAAAAACAAGAGCTGGTTCTTTGAAAGGATAAACAAGATTGATGAACCTCTAGCCAGGCTCACCAAGAAACAAAGACAGAGGACCCCAATAAACAAAATCAGAAATGAAAGAGGAGAAATAACATCAGACCCCACAGAAATACAAAGGATTGTTAAAATATACTATGAACAACTATTCTAACAAACTGGAAAATCTGGAGGAAATGGACATATTCCTAGAAAAATACAACCTTCCAAAACTCAATCAGGAAGAATCTAAACACCTCAATAGTCCAATATCTATGGAAGAAATTGAAGCAGTCATCAAAAAGCTTCCAGCAAACAAAAGCCCCGGGCCAGATGGCTTCACAGAGGAGTTTTACCAAACATTCAAGGAAGAACTAAAACCTATCCTCCTCAGACTATTCCAAAAAACTCAAGAGGAAGGAACACTTTCAAGCTGATTCTATGAAGCCAACATCACCCTAATACCAAAACCAGATAAAGACAACAAAATGAAAGAGAATTATAGGCCAATATCCCTCATGAACATAGATGCCAAAGTCCTCAAAAAAATTTTAGCAAACCAGATACAGAAATACATCAGAAAGATCATACACCATGACCAAGTAGGATTTATCCCAGGAATGCAAGGATGGTATAATATCCACAAATCAATAAACGTGATACATCACATAAACAAATTGAGAGATAAAAATCATATACTCATATCAAATGATGCAGAAAAAGCATTTGACAAAATCCAACACCCTTTCTTGATAAAAGGTCTCAGTTAGGTGGGAATAGAAGGATCATACTTCAACATAATAAAAGTGATATACAACAAACCCACAGCCAACATCATACTCAATTGGCAAAAACTAAATCTATTTTCCCTAAGAACAGGAACAAGACAGGGATGCCCACTCTCACCACTCCTGTTCGACATATTACTGGAAGTATTAGCCATTGCAATTAGACAAGAAGAATAAATATAAAGCATCCAAATTGGAAAAGAACTAAAACTGTCCTTATTCGCAGATGACATGATACTGTACATAGACTACCCAAAAGACTCCATCAAAAAATTAATAGACTTAATAAATGAATTTGGCAATGTAGCAGGATACAAAATTAATGTCAAGAAATCTATGGTATTTCTATACACCAATAGTGAACTTATAGAAAGAGAGACTATAAAAGCAATCCCATTTACCATCACACCAAAAAAATTAAGATACCTAGGAATCAACTTAACTAAGGAGGTAAAAGACATATACGTGGAAAATTACAGGACACTGAAAAAAGAGATAGAGGAAGACATAAACAGATGGAAGAACATAACATTTTCATGGATTGGTAGAATCAACATCATTAGAATATCCATACTACCCAAAACAATCTATAGATGCAATACAATCCCCATTAAAATACTAGCGGCATATTTTGCAGACGTAGAACGAACTCTCCAAAAATTCATCTGAAATTAAAAAAGACGCCAAATAGCTGCAGCAATCCTGAGAAAGAAGAACAAAGTAGGTGGGATCTCAATACCAGATTTCCAGCTGTATTACAAAGCCACTGTTCTCAAAACTGTCTGGTACTGGCACAAGAACAGACATATAGATCAATGGAATAGAATAGAGAAGCCAGAAATCGACCAAAGCCACTGTGCTCAATTAATATTCAACAAATGAGGATTGAATATACAATGAAGTCAAGACAGTTTCTTCAATAAATGGTGTTGGGAAAATTGGACAAACATGCAAAAAAATTAAACTAGACCACTGACTTACACCATACACAAAAATAAACTGAAAATGGATACAGGACTTAAACATAAGACGGGAAACCATAAAAATACTAGAGGAATCCACAGGCAGCAAAATCTCAGACATATACCGAAGCAATTTCTTCACTGATACTGCTCCTAGGGCAATGGAAACTGAAGTGAAAATAAACAAATGGGACTACATCAAAATAAAAACCTTTTGCACAGCAAAAGAAACCATCAATAAAACAACAAGAAAGTCCACTGCATGGGAGAACATATTTGCCAATGTTATCACCAATAAGGGTTTAATCTCCAACATTTACAGGGAACTCATACAAGTTAACAAAAGGAAGATAAACAACCCAATTAAAAAATAAGAAATGGACCTAACCAGATACTTTTCGAAAGAAGACAGAAGGAAAGCCAAGAGACATATGAAAAATTGCTCAAAGTCAATAATCATCTGAGAGATGCAAATCAAAACAACAATGTGGTACCATCTCACACCTGTCAGAATGGCTATCATCAACAAATCAACAAATGACAAGTGCTGGCAAGGATGTGAAGAAAAAGAAAGCCTCATGCACTGCTGGTGGGAATGCAGACTGGTGCAGCCACTGTGGAGAACAGTATGGAGTTTCCTCAAAAAACTGAAAATGGAACTCCCATTTGACCCAGTAATCCCACTTCTAGGAATATATCCCAAGAAACTAGAAACACCAATCAGAAAGGATATATGCACCCCTATGTTCAATAGCAGCACAATTTACAATAGCTAAGATTTGGAAACAGTCTAAGTGTCCATCAGCAGATGAGTGGATTAAAAAACTGTGGTACATCTATATAATGGAATACTATGCTGCGGTAAAAAAAAGAAGGAATTCTTTTTACAACAGCATGAATGGAACTGGAGATCATTATGCTAAGTGATATAAGCCTGTCAGAGAAAGATAAATATCACATGATCTCACTCATTTATGGAATACTAGAGGCCCGGTGCACAACTTTCGTGCACTCGGTGGGTGGAGGGTCCCTCAGCTGGGCCTGTACCCTTATGCAGTCCGGGAGCCCTCGGGGGATGTCTGAAGGAAGTAAGTCGTCAGTTGGACATCCTTAGCGCTGCCAAGGAGGCAGGTCACTGTGCTTACAAACCATCAGCCCAGCTTGTGGCTGAGCAGCACTCTCCCTGTGGGAGCACACCCACCACCAGGGGACAGCTCCTGCATTGAATGTCTGTCCCCTGGTGGGCAGTGTGCATCATAGCGACTGGTCTATTTGCATATTACCCTTTTATTATATAGGATAATGAACAACATAAACTGATGAACAAAAACAGATCCAGAGACAGAGAAACATTGATCAGACCATCAAACTTCAGAGAGAAGGTAGGGGAGGGTGGGGGTAAGAGGGAGAGATCAACCAAAGGACTTGTATGCATCCATATAAGCCTAACCAATGGACACTGACAACAGGAGGGTGAGGGCATCAGTGGGGTGGATGGGGGGGGGGCATAATGGAGGAATAAGGACACATATGTAACACCTTTATCAATAAAGGAATTTAAAAAAGAATACCAATCGCCCATTAAAAATATGGTGTTGGGAAAACTCGTTAGATACATTCAAAAACATGAAACTAGGACACCAACTTACACCATACACAAAATAAACTCAAAATGGATAAAGGACTTAAATGTAAGATGGGAAACCATAAAAATCTTAGAAGAATCCATAGGTAGCAAAATAGCAGGCACATGTCATAGCAATATCTTTACCGATACAGCTCCTAGGACAATGGAAACTAAGGAGAAAATTAACAAATGGAACTACATCAAAATAAAAAGCTTCTGCACAGCAAAAGAAACTATCTACAAAACAACAAGAAAGCCCCCGGCATGAGAGAACATATCTGCCGATGTTGTATCTGATAAGGTCCTAATTTCCAAAATTTATAGGGAACTCATACATCTTAACAAAAGCAAGTTAAACAATGCAATCAAAAAATGGGCAAAGGACTTAAATAGACACTTTTCTAAAGTGGACATAGAGAAGGCCAAGAGACTTATGAAAACATGCTCAAAGTCACTAATCATCAGAGAAATGCAAATAAAAAAGACAATGAGGTACCATCTCACACCTGTCAGAATGGCTATCATCAACAAATGACAAGTGCTGGCAAGGATGTGGAGAAAAATGAACCCTCGTGCACTGCTCGTGGGAATGCAGACTGGTGCAGCCACTGTGGAAAACAGTATGGAGTTTCCTCAAAAAGTTAAAAATGGAACTCCTATTTGACCCAGTGATCCCACTTCTAGGAATATATCCCAAGAAATGAGACACAGCAATCCGAAAGGACATATGCACTCCTATGTTTACAGCAGCACAATTTGCAATAGCTAATATTTGGAAACAACCTAAGTGCCCATCTGCAGATGAGTGGCTTAGAAATTTGTGGCACATCTACACAATGGAATACTAAGCTTCTGTAAAAAAGGAAAGCACTCTTACCATTTGCTATAGCATGGATGGACACGGGGAGCATTATGCTAATTGAAATAAGCCAGTCAGAGAAAGATAAATATCACATGATCTCACTTATTTGTGGAATATAATGAACAACATAGACTGATGAACAAAAATAGATCCACAGACAGAGAAGCATGGAACTATCCATCAAATGTCAGAGGGAAGGCAGGTGAGGAGAGAGTAAGAGATCAACCAAAGGCCTTGTATGCATGCATATAAGCATAACCAATGCACACAGACACTATGTGGTGTGGCAATGTACTGGAGGGTGGCGGTGTCCAGGGAGAGGTCAATGGGGGAAAAAGGAGACATATGTAACGCTATATGTAATACTTTAAACAGTAAAGAATTTTTTAAAAAAAGAAAAGAAACAAGTATTTGTTCTAGGATGGAAGGGAAGAAGAGAGGGAGCGAGGGAAAAGGGAAGGAAGGAAGGAGGGAAGGAAGGAAGGAAGGAAGGAAGGAAGGAAGGAAGGAAGGAAGGAAGGAAGGAAGGAAGGAAGGAAAGAAGGAAGGAAGGAAGGGAGGGAGGGAGGGAGGGAGGAATAGACCTGGGAACAGAAAGATGAGGGGATAAAAAATACAGGAACAGAAAGGGACAAGCCACACCCAGTGTCCTGAGGTCAAACAGATATGCAGCCTCAGGCAGGCATCTAGTATCTGAATGGTCCAGCAGGCTATGAACAAATATGGCAATACGCTGTCATAGAGCCAGCATAATAAGAGATCCCCAGTGCACAGTGGGCTAAAGGCCAGGATCGCAGAAAAGCAGAACCCAGTGTGAGGGATAAATTAGGTCACAAGAATGATGTGCCAGGGTACCAGGTGAGCAAAGCCCTAGCAAGGCAGTGGTGAGTTTTGTGAGCTAGATAGTCTTCAACTCCCAGTGAACAAAGAGAGGAAGCAGTTTCCCTCTGCTGAATCCTCCCTGGGTTCTGAATCAAGAACACAGATGACTTTCGTTTTTATTGAATTTATCAGGGTGACATTGGTTAATAAAATTATATGCCAGTAGGTTTCAGGTGAGCAGTTCTATAGCACAACATCTGTATATTGTATTGTGTGTTCACCACCCTAAGCCAAGTCTCCTTCCATCACCATTTATCCCCTCTTTTACCTCCCACACACCTCTCCCTCTCTGGTAATCACCATGCTGTTGTCTGTATTTTTGAGGGTTTTGGGGGAATTTTATTTATTTATTTATTTTTTGCTTAATCCCTTCACCTTTTTCACCTAACCCTGCAAACTCTCTCCCCTCTGACAGCTGTCAATCTGTTCTCTATCTATGAGTCTGTTTCTATTATGTTTGCTAGTTTATTTTGTTCATTAGATTCCACATATGAGTGAAATCATCTTTCTCTGACTGGCTTAGTCACTTTCCAGAGTAAGTATTATGGGTAAGATTTTCTTCTTTTATTACGGTTGAGTAGTATTCAACTATTTTATCCATCGAAAGGCCTCTTTTCACTCACCTATTCAACTTTGTCACTGCTGACTACTCCCTCCTCATTCCTCCCCCTACTCAGGCCACTTTCCTCAATCTCCCCTTTCTCTGTCAGCCCCTTAAAGATTGGTGCTTCCCAGGGTTTGGATCCAGGACTCTTATCTTCTCTGCCCCCTCTCCCTGATGAGCTCATCCACTCCCATGGCTTCTGTTACCATCTCTATGCCAGTGCTTGCTAACTCTCTACCTCCAGTCCTGGCCTCGTCCTATGTCTCAGACTCTATTTCTACCAACTTACTTTGCCCATCTCCACCTGGAAGTCCAGAGATACAGGCTTAACATGCCCTCATGTTTCTTAGTTCCCACCAAAACTGTTACCCTCTTCACCTGGCTGTGAAGTTTTAAGCATGTTAACCAGATCTTGTTCCACAATGCCAGTACCCAGTGCCAGTGAGCTGGGCCCTCTACCACTTCACTCAGCCCAGATATAATTCACTACCTGTAGAGAGCACCTGGGAAGGCACATGGGCATTTCTTTAATTATTGTCAGCTGAATCCAGTGGTGTCGGCAAAGCCACGTCCTGGAAACACACTTTGCCAAAAGGCAGAAGTGTTGTCAGCTTGACCTTCAGCCCAGGTGCCAGGGGGTGGGTTTTGTTATTTAAATCCAGCCACACACCAGGAATGAATACAACACGGGTCAACCTTAGAATGTGCATAATCTCCTTTGTCTTGACTTTTGGTAGAACTTTCTGATTTTTTTATTTTTGTTGCTGTATAAAATAAACACACTGTATTGGCTCGGGGTCATTGTCCATGTCAGAGGACATGGTTCCAGCTTTTTCCTTATATCTCTGTGTCTGTCTCTTTTTTTCATTTTCTCAATCCCCAGCCGCCCCTACTCAGGAATGGGATCGCTCTCTAGCCACGCTGGACTTGGAAAAGAGATAAATATTTACAACTACCACTTCATCCTGTTACAATTCCAATTCCTAGATTTTCCCCAACTTCTTGAAATCCTGTGTCTTGCCCTGATTCAGACCTCTCACTCACCCTGTAGAGTTCAGGGCAGATGGTGCTATTCTGGTACTGGCTCCATATCATTATTAACCAGTTAATGGTTAATCCACATTATTAACTGGTTAATGTTTAATCAATATTATTAAACAGCTAGTGGTTAATCTGCATTATTAAGTGGTAAATATTTAATCTGCATTATTAACTGGTTAACAGTTAATCCATATTATTAACCGGTTAATACGGATTTTGTAATAAAAAAAACACACAATAATTTCAAGAGAAACATCAAATGTGCTTTATTCAAAGTAATGTCCATCACTAGCTACACATTTCCCCCATCTTTCAGGTAACTTGTGGATACCGTCCCAATAGAACTTTTCTTGTTTTGAGGCAGACCATTCAGAGACCCAATTTTCTAGTTCTTTGTATGTTTTGAAGTGCTGCTCAGAAAGTGCCTGTGCCATTGATCAGAACAAGTGGTAATCTGAAGGAGCAATAAAACAAAATAGCATACATATCAAATCACATATATATCAACATATGTGTAACTCCATCTATTGAAAAAATCCGCATTATTAACCAGTACACCTAGTAAGCTGCCTCCTGCAGGCCCATACCGGGGATCAAGCCCAAAACTCATGCATGTGCCCTGACTGGGAATCGAACCAACAACCCATTGGTGCATGGGACAATGCTCAACCAAATGAGCGACAATAGTCAGGGCTCTCCTACCACTTGCTTTTTTTTTAATTTCTTTATTGATTAAGGTGTTACATATGTGTCCTTATTCCCCCATTACACCCCATCCCCTCCCCACTCATGCCCTCACCCCCGTTTTCTGTGTCCATTGGTTAGGCTTATATGCTTGCATACAATTCATTTGGTTGATCTCTCCCCCTTACTCCCACCCTCCCCTACCTTCCCTCTGAGGTTTGATGGTCTAATTGATGTTTCTCTGTCTCTGGATCTATTTTTGTTCATCAGTTTATGTTGTTCATTATATTCCATAAATGAGTGAGATCATGTGATATTTATCTTTCTCTGACAGTCTTATTTCACTTAGCATAATGCTCTCCAGTTTCATCCATGCTGTTGCAAATGGTAAGAACTCCTTTTTTACTACAGTATAGTATTCCATTGTATAGATGTACCACAGTTTTTTAATCCACTCATCTGCTGATGGACACTTAGACTGTTTCCAAATCTTAGCTATGGTAAATTGTGCTGCTATGAACATAGGTTTGCATATATCCTTTCTGATTGGTGTTTCTAGTTTCTTCGGATATATTCCCAGGAGTGAGATCACTGGGTCAAATGGGAGTTCCATTTTTAGTTTTTTGAGGATACTCCATACTGTTCTCCACAGTGGCTGCACCAGTCTGCATTCCCACCAGCAGTGCACGAGGGTTCCTTTTTCTCCACATCCTTGCCAGCACTTGTCATTTGTTGATTTGTTGATGATAGCCATTCTGACAGGTGTGAGATGGTACCTCATTGTCGTTTTGATTTGCATCTCTCGGATGATTAGTGACTTTGAGCATGTTTTCATATGCCTCTTGGCCTTCCTTCTGTATTCTTTCAAAAAGTATCTATTTAGGCCCGTTGCCCATCCTACCACCTTCTTACGTGCCACTCCCTTTCTTACTCTCCTTCTTAATGGGTTCCTTCTATTATGTCTTCCCAATTCTCAAAATTGATCTTTTCTAGGGTTCTATCTTAAGTGCTGTTTTGTTCTCAGTCCATACACTGTCTTTGGGTGATCTCATTGCCCCATTGCTTTACCTCTGTCTCCAAATTGGCAACTCCCAGATCTTCAATTTCAGCCACGATAGCTTTCCTTGGCTCCAGGCCTACATATCCAGCTGCCTCCTTAATGGTTCCATTTGGGTGTCTCATAGCACCTCACACAATCAACGTGCCCAGACAGCTCTCACCCCACTCCCACCATTCCAGATCAACACCTCCTTCACTCACTCACACAGACCCAAATCCCGGAGTCTTCTCTGGCTCCTCATTTCAAACTTTTAATCAGTCACAATAGTCTATGGATTCTGTTCTATGAATATTTCCAAATATACCACAAGCCCAACCAAACTTAAGATATTGTGTTTTGTTTTTTTTCTGGCCTCAAAATCTAGGTAATAAAATACTTAAATTGAGCATGCTCGTAAAACATTTTGAATTTGACTAAGTACTTTGACCTGCTTGAAATCTCTTTCCTAGGTCAGGCATGAGAGGTGGGAACCATATTTCTTGGTTTAATTTTATGTCTTTCCATGCCTGCTATCCCTCCATGGTCCATGCTCTCGTTATATCTCCTCCAGAATACTACAAGAACCTCCTAATTATATAATTATATAATTATAACCTCCATGATTCCAGTCTCTCCTAGTCCTGAAATCTATTCTCTACACTTTCAGAAAGCACAGCTCTGATTATGTTGCACTCATTTTAAAAAGCACTTTTCAACAGTTCCCCTTTGACTACACACATAGGCTGAAATCTAAACTCCTAGGCAAGTATTAAAGATCTTTTGTGATTTGGACCATACTGACTCTCCCAGACTCATTTATTGGCTCTCCAACCTGCACCAAATTACCTGCATGCCAAAAACACACTATACTTTATTACCCTCTTACCCTTTGCTCTTGTTCTTGTTCTGTTTAGGATGAGCCAGCTCTCCCTTCTTCCCTTCCTTCTCCACTCAGCCAACAACTGACAAACTTTTATTCTCCAAGACCCTGTATGAATATAATCTTGCCTGTGAAGCTTTATTGAATTTTCCTGGGCAGGGTGAATCACTCAATTCCATTTCATTCAGCTAGCACACAGCTCCTATTACATGTCATGCAATGTTAGGCACAGGATACAATGATAATAAACTGTACATGTCCTGCACTTAAAAAAACTCATAGTACAGAAGGGAAGGCCATGTTGAGAAAATACTGGAGCCCTAGCAGGTTTGTCTCAGTGGATAGAGCCTTGGCCTGTGGATTGAACGGTCCCAGGTTCGGTTCTGGTCAAGGGCACATGGCCAGGTTGCAGGCTCTGTCCCCAATAAGGGGCGTGCAGGAAGCAGCCGATCAGTGGTTATTTCTTTCATCATTGATGCTTCTATCTCTCTCTTCCTCTCCCTTCCTCTCTGAAATCAATAAAAATATAAATAATTAAATAAATAGGTAAGGTTTTTTTTAAAATGGAAAGAACTGAAGTAACAGCTGACATCACAGAAATATGAAGGATTGTAAGAAAATACTATGAATAATTATATGCCAACAAATTGGACAATCTGGGTGAAATGGATAAATTCCTAAAAACATGCAATCTGCTAAAACTGAATCAGGAAGAATCAGAAAACCTGAATAGAACTGTTACAACTAGTGAAATAGAAGCAGTAATAAAAAACTCCCAGCAGCCCTGACTGGTGATGCTAAGTGATTAGAGCCTCAGACCACACACCAAAGGGTCATGGGTTCAATCCTCAGTCAAGAGCACATACTGGCATTTTAGGTTCAATCCACAGCTCTGGTTAAGGTGTATGCGGGAGGCAATGAATTGATATGTCTTTTTCACATCAATGTTTCTCTCTCTCTCTCTCTCTCTCTCTCTACCCCTCCCTCCCTTCCACTCTTTCTAAAAATCAATGGAAATATATCCTTAGATAAGGATTAACAACAATAGCAACAAAAAACTCCCAGCAGACAATAGTCCTGGAACAGATGGCTTCACAAGGCAGTTTTACCAACTATACAAAGAACAACTAACACTTACTCTTCTAAACTACTCCAAAAAATTCCAAAGAGAGGAAGACATCTAAGCTCTTTTTATGAGGCCAGCACTATTCAAATTCCAAAACTAGATAAAGACACTACAAAGAAAGAAATTATAAGCCAATATCTTTGATGAATATAGATGCAAAAATCCTCAACGAAATATTAGCAAAGCAGATCCATCAAAAGATCATACACCATGATCAAGTGGAATTTATTCCAGGAATGCAAGGTTGGTACAATATTTTCAAATCAATAAATGTGATACATCACATTAAAAAAATGAAAGATAAAAATCACATGATCATATCAATAGATGCAGAAAAAGCATTAGATAAAATCCAGCACCCATGTATGATAAAAACTCTCAGCAAAGTGGGAACACAAGGATCATATCTCAACATAATAAAGGACATATATGACAAACCTACAGCTAACAACATACTCAATAGGCAAAAACTAAAAATGTTTTCCCTAAGATCAGAAACAAGAAAGGGATGTCGGCTTTCATCACTCTTATTCAACATAGTACTGGAAATCCTAGCCACAACAACCAGTCAAGAAGAAATAAGAGGTAGCCAAGTTGGAAAGGAAGAAGTAAAACTGTTATTATTCTCAGATGATATGATATTGTACAGAGAAAACCCTAAAGGCTCCATCAAAAATACTACTAGACCTAATAAATGAATTTAGCAAAGTAACAGGATACAAAATTAATATTCAGAAGTTGGTGGCAGTTTTATACACCAATAATGAACTATCAAAAAGAGAAACAAAGAAAACAATTCCATTTACTATTGCAACAACAACAAAAACAAAGTACCTAGAAATAAACTTAATCAAGGAAGTAAAAGATTTGTACTCAGAAAATTATAGGACATTAAAGAAAGAAATTGAAAAAGATACAAATAAGTGGTAGTATATACCATATTCATGGATTGGACAATTAACATAGGTAAAATGTCCATACTACCCAAAGCAATCTATAGATTCAATGTAATTCCTATTTATATACCAACTAGAGGCCTAGTGCATGATTGAATCATGCACGTGTAGGGTCCCCTACACACTTTCACTTTTGATCATGGGGGAGCTAGGTGCCTGTCTGCTGGTGCACCAGGCCTTGCAGAAGCCTCCGGCGCTGCGGAGGCTTCTGAAAGGCCTGGTGCCTGAGCGGACAGGCACCCAGCTCCGATGCTTTTGCTTTTGATCGCTGGTGCACCAGGCCTTTCAGAAGCCTCCAGCGTGGCAGAGGCTTCTGAAAGGCCTGGTGCCTGAGTGGACAGGCACCCAGCTCCCCTGCTTTTGATGGTCCGCGGTGGGATATGAGCTCGCTGCCCCAGAGGCCCCTTCTGTGCTGCAGCACAGCCATGGCGCAGACGCTGAGCTTGCACGGCCACTGGCTACGCAAGCTCAGTGTCCCGCTGACCCAATCGGCTACCTCGACCACCCCAAGTCCCGCCTCCGCCCCTGCCCCCCCGCGCCTCCTGGCCAATCGCGGGCATAGCGAAGGTACAGTCAATTTGCATATTTGTCTATTATTAGGTAGGATGGCATATTTCACAGATCTAGAACACATATTCCAAAAATTTATTTGGAACCAAAAGAAGACCTTGAATAGCATCAGCAATTTTTAAAAAGGAAGAGCAAAAGTGGAGGGATCACAATACCTGATATTAAACTATACTTCAAGGCTATTGTAATCAAAATAGCCTAGTACTAGCATAAGAACAGGCATATAGACCAATGGAACACAACAGAGATCCCAGAAATCAACTCATGCCTTTATAGTCAACTAGTGGCCTGGTGCATGAATTCATGCACATTGAAAGAAAATTAATTAGAAGAAATATTTTAATATCGTTATTTGCCCTTTCTCTATAATAGAAGTGTCAACCAATTTCACAGTTGACAATGACAGATGGAAATACACACGTGCAATTGGCACCAGTGAGAGCTTTATATACATCGTGCATGCACAAGTCAACTTAGCCTTTTATAGGTATAGAATAAACTTGCTTAATTAGACCTGCTTTCTGATTTAGCTAAATTTTTCCAGCCCAGTGAAGCACCTCAACTTCTCTTTCAGGTAATTGTCAGCAACACAGCAATAAATATCAACATGAA
This sequence comes from Eptesicus fuscus, assembly GCF_027574615.1. Classification (NCBI taxonomy): domain Eukaryota; kingdom Metazoa; phylum Chordata; class Mammalia; order Chiroptera; family Vespertilionidae; genus Eptesicus; species Eptesicus fuscus. The sequence continues at coordinate 109,936,624 of NC_072473.1, forward strand.
GCAAATTATTATTGTAGGTCACGCAGGGAGAATAAAGGGTAAAATATTTAACTGCAGCAGTGTTTGACTATATTCTGCACAGTGAGAAAACCTGAAGTCATTTTCAAGGTCCACCATTTCTTACTACTTTTCAGTCATGTCAAGTTTCTAAGCTTTCTAAATCTCTGTTTTCTGGCTAATGAAAAGAAAATAGGATTCCACCGAGTCTCCTATCTACCTACTCCAGGACTTCTGTGAGGATCAAATGAGATGAGGCATGGGAAAACACTTCACAGACATTTGGTTAAAGTGTGAAATGTTTCCACCTGGATATAAAACAAGTTGTGTTCCTGGGCAAAAGAAACTATAAGGAGGCAGAGAAAACAAGATGATGGCATAGGTAAACACCTAAATTGCAGCCTTGCACAACAATTTCAAAAATACAACTAAAAGTCAAAACGGACATCATCCAGAACCACAGGAAAGCTGGCTGACTGAAACACCAATAACTAGAAGGAAAGAGAAAACCACAAGGAAAATCAGAGGAGCCATAAAAGCCTGAGGTGCGGAGACACGGGCGTGCGTGCGTGCAGGGAGGACAGAGCCGGAGAGGATGGGGCGGCTGAGTGCCTGGCCAGCATTCTCTAGCGGGAAGGAGATAAAAGCTTCAGATTGCGCTGAACCCCAGCTCCGACTGCATTGAACCCCAGTTCCGGGCAAGACCCTGGGAAGCCAGGCTCATGCTGGGGGAATCTGGGCTGCAAGGTGGAAACTCAGGGAGCGGCGAAAGGCAGAGCTCCGGAGGTGCGCACGTGAATGCGCGCTGAGGACAAACTGTTGACTGTGCTGCTGAATTACCTTAGCGGGAAGGAGACAAAAGCTCTGGACTGCGCTGAGCCCCAGTTCCAACTGCACTGAAACCCAGTTCCAGGCGAGAATCTGGGAATCCAGATTCATTGGGGGAGAGACTAGACTGTTTGGCAGCGGGCGAAACTCCAGGGAGCCTTTCTCTCAGAGGTGCTTGCAGGGAGTACAGAGGGACACTGAGGGACACTGAGACCCAGGAAGCTAATAGGGTGGGGCTGACGGGAAGCCAAGGCTGTAGGCTCCAACCTGAAACTCCGCCCCATCCAAGTTGAGCACAGAGGCTTTTACAATTTTGCAAGTCTAGTTGAATAAGGCTGTCTCCTGGCGTAGACACAGCTGATCCTCACAGACAATTGGCCTGGAGGTCAAATCCTCCTAGTGTACCAACAGCAATCAAGGCTTAACAACACCAAGACTTTGCACTCAGCCCACAAAGGGGGGTACCAAGAGCGACCACCTAGGGAGATTGGGGAAGCTGAGCTACCGGCCCCTATAGGTCACTGACCACACAAAGCCACTTCATCAACACAGGGAGGCAGCCAAAATGTGGAGACACCTAAGCAGGTCACGAATAGAAGAGATGGAGGAAAGTAAACTAATGGACGACACAGTGTTCAGAACCACATTTATAAGGTTACTCAAGAATCTTCTAAAAACCGCTGATAAACTTGAAGAGACCTTCAAGGACCTTAATGAGAATACCAAAAAATGGAAAAGGACCAGTCAGAAATTATGCATACACTGTCTGACATAAAGAATATACAGAAACTCAACTGTAGATCACCGTACCCCAAGAGTCAAACCAAAGATCTGGAACATGAGGAAGCAAAAAACACCCAACCAGAGAGGCGGAAAGTAAGAAGAATCCAAAAGTGTGAGGATAGCATAAGGAGCCTCTGGGACCTCTTTAAGCGAACCAACATCCGAATTTTTGGGGTGCCAGAAGAAGAGAGAGAGCAAGATACTGAAAACCTATTTGAAGAAATAATGACTGAAAACTTCTCCCACCTGATGAAAGAAATAGACTTACAAGTCCAGGAAGCACACAGAACCCCAAACAAGAGGAATCCAAAGAGGACCACACCAAGACACATCATAATTAAAATGCCAAGGGCAAAAGACAAAGAGAGAATCTTGAAAACAGCAAGAGAAAAACAGTTAGTTACCTACAAGGGAGTACCCATACGACTGTCAGCTGATTTCTCAACAGAAACTATGCAGGCCAGAAGGGAGTGGCAAGAAATATTCAAAGTGATGAACAGCAAGAACCTACAACCAAGATTACTCTACCCAGCAAAGCTATCATTCAGAATTGAAGGTCAGACGAAGAGCTTCACAGACAAGAAAAAGCTAAAGGAGTTCATCACCACCAAACCAGGATTACATGAAATGCTGAACGGTATTCTTTAAGAAGAGGAAGAAGAAAAAAAAAGGTAAAGGTAAAAATTATGAACAACAAAAAGACATCAAATACGTACCTACAAACAAGTGAATCTAAAAATCAAGTGAATAAAAAAATCTGAAGAACAGAATGGACTGGTGAATATAATAGAATCAGGGACATAGAAAGGGAGGCGACATACAATTCTCAGGGGGAAGGGGGTCTGAGGGATACAGGAAGTATTTGGACAAAAATCTTACACTTATGGATGAAGACAGTGGTGGGGGGTAAGGGTATGGAGTGGGGTGGGGAATCAGGTGGAGGGGAGCTATTGGGGGGGGAAGAGGAACACCTGTAATAATCTGAACAATAAAGATTTATTAAAAAAAAAAAGAAACTGTAAGGAGGCTAGTCACTAGGGAGAGGAAGCTGTGCATTGCTATATGACATCATTACTCAGATTGTTGGCCACTTAGCATATTAGTCATATATATATATATATATATATATATATATATATATATATATATATGTGTGTGTGTGTGTGTGTGTGTGTGTGTGTGTACATATATATATATATATATATACACATATATATCTCCTATCTAATAAAAGAGTAATATGCAAATTGACCATCACTCCAACACACAATATGGCTGCCCCATGTGGGCAAGATGGCCACCACAAAATGGCCGGCAAGGGAGGGCAGTTGTGGGCGATCAGGCCAGCAGGGGAGGGTAGTTGGGAGGGACCAGGCCTGCAGGGGAGGGCAGTTGGGGGGACCAGGCCTGCAGGGGAGGGTAGTTGGGGGGGACCAGGCTGGCAAGGGAGGGAAATTAGGGATGACCCGGCCTGCAGGGGAGGACAGTTAAGGGTGACCAGGCCTGCAGGGAAGGGCAGTTTGGGGTAATCGGGCCAACAGGGGAGCAGTTAGGTGTCAATCAGGCTGGCAGGGGAGTGGTTAGGGGGTGATCAGGTTGGCGGGCAGAAGCGGTTAGGGGCGATCAGGCAGGCAGGTGAGCAGTTGGGAGCCAGCAGTGCTGGATTGCAAGGAGGATGTTTGACTGCCCGTTTAGGCCTGATTTCACCAGGATCGGGACTAAACAGGAAGTCAGACATCCCTCGAGGGGTCCCAGATTGGAGAGGATGCAGGCTGGGCTGAGGAACACACACCACCACCACCCATGCATGAATTTCATGCACCGGGCCTCTAGTATGTTAATATTTTACAAAGGAGGCAAGAGCATAAAATGGAATAAAAACATTCTGTTCAATAAATGGTGTTGGGAAAATTGGACAGGTACATCCAAAAAATGCAACTAGACCACTAACTTACACTATACACAATATAAACTCAAAATGGATAAAAGACTTAAATGTAAGTTGCAAAACAATTAAAATCCTAGAAGAAAACATAGGTGGTAAAATTTCAGATGTATATCCTTAGGCAAGGGAAACAAAGGAAAAATAAATAAGACTACATCAAACTAAAAAGCTTTTGCACATCAAGGGAACCATCAACAAAATGAAATGGGAACCCACTGAATGGGAGAACATATTTGGCAATAATACATCTGAGGAGAAACCAAGATGGCGGCATAGGTTAAACACCTAACCTGCAGCCGGGCACAACAATTTCAAAAATACAACTAGAGGTCAGAACGGACATCGTCCAGAACCACAGGAGAGCTGGCGGACTGAAATACCCACAGCTGGGGGGAAGGAGAAGGCCACGGGGACAGTCGGGGAAGCCGTAAAAGCCTGAGGTATGGAGACACGAGCACACGCGCCTGCGGGGAGGATGGAACCGGAGAGGAGGGGGCGGCTGATGACCTGGCCGGAGTTCACTGGCAGGAAGGAGATAAAGGCTCCGGAGTGCACTGAGCACCGGCTCCGATTGCACTGAACCCCATTCCGGGCGAAACCCTGGGAAACTCACTCACTTTAGCAACTCCGCCGCCCCCGCAGGCCACCCGGCCCGGGACGCTGGGGACGCCGCCGCCGCGGCGGCGCCCGGAGCCCGGCGGCCTCCCAGCACCCGTCCCCGCTGCGCAGCCCCTGCGCGCCTGGTGCCGCGGGCCGCGCACCCCGCACACCGGACGGAGGCCCGGGCGCACTCTCCGTGCACCTCCCGGCGGCGCTAGACTTCAGTAGAGTTGACTGAATTCAAGGGATTAAGAAGTATAAATTGGGGGGACGCCGCGGCGGCGACGTCCGGAACGCGGCGATGGCGGTGCCTGGAGCTCGGCGGCCGCCCAGCGCCCATCCCAGCCGCGCGACCCTCGCGCGCCTGGTTCCGCGGGACGCGCACACCGCGCACCGGACGGAAGCCCAGGCGCCCTCTCCGTGCACCTCCCTGCTGCGCTAGACTTCAGTAGAGTTGACTGAATTCAAGGGATTAAGAAGTATAAATTGGGGGGACGCCGCGGCGGCGACGTTCGGAACGCGGCGATGGCGGTGCCTGGAGCTCGGCGGCCGCCCAGCGCCCGTCCCAGCCGCGTGGCCCTCGCGCGCCTGGTTCCGCGGGACGCGCGCACCGCGCACTGGATGGAGGCCCGGGCGCCCTTTCCGTGCACCTCCCAGCGGCGCTAGACTTCAGTAGAGTTGACTGAAATGAAGGGATTAAGAGGTACAGATTGGGAAGTATGAAAAAGATGGCGGCGGAGGTTAGGGGCTGTTCTGTTGCCTCGCACCCAGCGAAATCGGAGGGGATGAGGTGTGGAGGTGCGTGGGTCTGGCTGGTGGCGGGGGAGAGGGGCTTTTGTTCCAAACCTAGGGGAGATTGGCTCTCCATCACCCTGAAACCCATCTTCTGGCGAACCCCGGGAGACCCAGATGCCTGCGGGGAGAGGCGGGACTCTTGCGGAGGTGCGCCCAGCAATCAGTGTTTGCTGCGCTGGAGTGCGGAACGAGGGGACTTAGATACGTGGAAGGCAGAAGGACCAGACTCACAGCCATCTTGGCTCGCCGCACCATGGCCTGTGGGCGCCCTGAGACCCCGCCCCGCCCTGGGACCCACCCCGCACGTTTTGAAGACCTGCCCCGCAAATCTTGCAGGCACACCTGCGCCCCAAGCAACGGCTTATGCATGTGGGTGGCCTGCCCTCTGGCAGCGGACCAGATGATCTGCTGTTCTAGTCGGACTGCTCCAGGGCCACTCAGACAGGAGGAAGAAACTACAGTTTTTGCTGTAATCCTTGCTGAGTGCCTAAGGCAGTAGCTGATCTACACCCCATTGGAGACCCAGAAACGAGGGCATCTGGTGGTCTGTGGGAGATGACACCAGATTTCAACCACGTGCATAAGGGACACATTCAACGGGAATATTCAGTGAGCGCCAAAGCTTTGCTGCACCAAGATCCGGCCCATAAACGAGTCTCCTGCACAGCAACTCTTCCTTTATAGACAAAGAGAGCCCCCCCAGTGACACCAACAACAATCAAGACTTAACTATACAAAGGAGGACCAAGATGGAGGCATAGGGCGGAAGCCTGATTGTTGCCTACCACAACAACTTTGAGACTACGACAAGAGAGCAGAGCAGACACCATCCAAGACCACCATAGGGCTGGCTGAGTAGATGCTCTACAACTAGAATAAAAGAGGGGTATGTGGGATGATGCTGATGCCGGTGACCCAAAGACCACACTTTAAGAACTACGGCTCAGGCGACACAAAAGAACTAAGGCTCAGGCGATACAACAGCGGCCTGGAACGTGCTCGGCGCAGATCCCCTGGCGGTCTCCGGCTGAGGGGACGGCTCCACTGGCAGCCAAGCACGGACAGACGAACCCCTATGAGACATGGGATGGGAGACTCCGCGCTTGCTGACCTCTGAGTCTGTCAAGAATCTCAACGCCCCGGAAGCGGCCAGGTGCGCATGCTCGGCGACCGGCCACCGATGCAGACCCAAGGGCCGACGCAGCGACGCCAGACTGGCCCACCGCCATGCACCGGGTGCACCGGAGCTTCGCTGAGCCGCTGCCCGACGAGTTCTGCAGCAGCCATACTGGAGCTCTGGAAGGATGGCCAGGGGAATTGCTGAGGGGGGATTGACCGGCAGGAATTGGGATCGGGAAGACGGGGCCCCGCTGAGACCCGGGTGCGGGCGGGGTTGCGCGCCTCTGGGCTCGGGTGTGGTCACACGCCTCTGGGTATAAGTGAGGCCTCACGTCCCTGGGTCTAGGTGAGGCCACATGCCCCTGGGTCCAGGTGAGGCCAGACTCCGGGTCCGGGTGAGGCCAAGTGCCCCTGGACCCGGATGACGCTGGATCCCGTGCCCGGGTGAGGCCAAGCGCCCCTGGGTCTGGGAGAGCCCACACACCCCTGGGTCCAGGCGAGACCATGTGTCCCTGGATCCGGGTGAGGCCGCGTGCACCTAGGCCCGGGTGAGCCCAAGTGGCCCTGGGTCTGGGAGAGGCTAAGCGTCCCTGGGTCTGGGTGAGACCATGTGTCCCTGGATCTGGGTGAGGCCTCGTGCACCTAGGCCCGGGTGAGCCCAAGTGGCCCTGGGTCTGGGGGAGGCCAAGCGCCCCTGGGTCCGGGTGAGACCATGCGTCCCTGGATCCGGATGAGGCCTCGTGCACCTAGGCCCGGGTGAGCCCAAGTGGCCCTGGGTCTGGGAGAGGCCACGCGTCCCTGGGTCCGGGTGAGACCATGTGTCCCTGGATCCGGATGAGGCCTCATGCACCTAGGCCCGGGTGAGCCCAAGTGGCCCTGGGTCTGGGAGAGGCCAAGCATCCCTGGGTCCGGGTGAGACCATGTGTCCCAGGATCCGGGTGAGGCCTCGTGCACCTAGGCCCGGGTGAGCCCAAGTGGCCCTGGGTCTGGGAGAGGCCAAGCGTCCCTGGGTCCGGGTGAGACCATGCGTCCCTGGATCCGGATGAGGCCTCGTGCACCTAGGCCCGGGTGAGCCCAAGTGGCCCTGGGTCTGGGAGAGGCCAAGCGTCCCTGGGTCCGGGTGAGACCATGTGTCCCTGGATCCGGATGAGGCCTCGTGCACCTAGGCCCGGGTGAGGCCACGTGCCCCTGGGTCTGGGAGAGGCTAAGCGTCCCTGGGTCCGGGTGAGACCATGTGTCCCTGGATCTGGGTGAGGCCTCGTGCACCTAGGCCCGGGTGAGCCCAAGTGGCCCTGGGTCTGGGAGTGGCCAAACGTTCCTGGGTCTGGGTGAGACCGTGTGTCCCTGGATCCGGGTGAGGCCTCGTGCACCTAGGCCCGGGTGAGCCCAAGTGGCCCTGGGTCTGGGAGTGGCCAAACGTTCCTGGGTCTGGGTGAGACCGTGTGTCCCTGGATCCGGGTGAGGCCTCGTGCACCTAGGCCCGGGTGAGCCCAAGTGGCCCTGGGTCGGGGAGAGGCCAAGCATCCCTGGGTCCAGGTGAGACCATGCGTCCCTGGATCCGGGTGAGGCCTCGTGCACCTAGGCCCGGGTGAGCCCAAGTGGCCCTGGGTCTGGGAGAGGCCAAGCATCCCTGGGTCCGGGTGAGACCATGTGTCCCAGGATCCGGGTGAGGCCTCGTACACCTAGGCCCGGGTGAGCCCAAGTGGCCCTGGGTCTGGGAGAGGCCAAACGTTCCTGGGTCTGGGTGAGACCATGTGTCCCTGGATCCGGGTGAGGCCTCGTGAACCTAGGCCCGGGTGAGGCCACGTGCCCCTGGGTCTGGGAGAGGCCAAGCGTCCCTGGGTCCGGGTGAGACCATGTGTCCCTGGATCCGGATGAGGCCTCGTGCACCTAGGCCCGGGTGAGCCCAAGTGGCCCTGGGTCTGGGAGAGGCCAAGCGTCCCTGGGTCCGGGAGAGACCATGTGTCCCTGGATCCAGGTGAGGCCTTGTGCAACTAAGCCCGGGTGAGGCCACGTGTCCCTGGGTCTGGGAGAGGCCAAGCGTCCCTGGGTACGGGTGAAGCCAGATCCTGGGTCCGGGTGAGGCCGTGCGCCCCTGGATCCATCCGGGTGAGGCTGGGTCCCAGGCCCGGGTGAGAACACGCGCCCCTTGGGTATGGGTGAGGCCACGTGCCCCTTAGTCCGGGTGACGCCGTGCCCCTGGGTTCGGCCGAGACCAAACCAGAGGGAGTCGGACCTCCGTTACCACCATTTGTCCACCATCCAGAGCTGAGGGGTCAGTGCTGACATGTACACATAAGGAACTACTGGACATCGAAATTGGGTCTCAAAAGAACTGTTGGTCCAGGGGGAAGCTCGCTACAGATTGATTCATTTGCCTGTCAGCATAAATACTATTGCTCGTCTCACATTCAGTTCTTATTAGTATATATCTAGTGACATATGATCTCGTTCATCTAGAGGAAATGATGAACAACATAGACTGAGGAACAAGAACAGAACCAGAAGCAAGGAGGCATCGATCGGACTATCGGGCCTCAGAGGGAGGATAGGAGAGGGTAGGGGGAGGGTGGGGGAGGGGGAGAGTTCAACCAAAGGACCTGTATGCATGCATATAAGCCTATCCAACGGTTAAGTTCAACAGGGGATTGGGGCATGCGTGGGGAGAGGGGTGGGATGGGAATGGGGGGATGAGGACAAATATGTGACACCTTAATCAATAAAGAAATTAAAAAAAAAATTCAACGATGAAAAAAAAAATAATAATACATCTGATAAGTGGTTAATTTTCAAAATATGTAAAGAACTTATAAACCTCAATGCCAGGAAGACAAATAATCTAATTTAAAAATGGGAAAAGGGTCCTGAATAGACACTTCTCCAAAGAGGACATACAGATGGCCAATAGACATATGAAAAAATGTTGACTAATCATCAGAGTGATGCAAATTAAAATGACAATGAGGTATCACCTCACACCTTCCAGAATGACTACCATCAATAAATCAACAAATGCTGGTGAGGATGAGGAGAAAAGGGAACACTAGCACACTGCTGGTGGGAATGTAGACTGGTTCAGCCACTGTGGGAAATATCTATGGAGTTTCCTCAAAAATTTAAAAATGAAACTACCTTTTGACCCAAGGATTCCATGTCTGGAAATATATCCTAAGAATCTCAAAACAATAATCAGAAAGGATATATGCACTTCTATGTTCATAGCAGCATAATTTATAATAGTTAAGATCTGGAAGCAACCTAAATGCCCATTAGTAGATGAGTGGGTAAAAAAGCTGTGGTACATTTACACAATGAAATGCTATCTGGCTATAAAAGGAGGAATTTCTTACCCTTTGCCACAGCATGGATAGACCTACAGATTATTATGATAAGTAAAGTAAGCCAGTCAGAGAAAGACAAATATCACAGTACTTCACTTATATGTGGAATCTAATGAACAAAATAAAATGATGAAGAAAATAGTTCCAGAGTCAATTCTGAAGATGGCATCTGGCAGGATGGCACTGAGGGAGAGAGTGAGGGAGCAAAAGGGGAGTGTATGGAAGTGGTGTGTATGTGTGTGTGTGTGTGTGTGTGTGTGTGTATGTGCGCATGTGTGTGTGTGAGAGAGAGAGAAAGAGAAAGAGAGAGAGAGAGAGAGAGAGAGAGAGAGAGAGAGCAAGCTAGGGACAGTTACATTTTGCAGGACTTTCAGGAACTGGCAGACCAGGCAGTCTTAGACTGCGAGACCCTGCTGCTACTGCAAACACTCCCTGATGGTTGGCGCTAGCACAGAAACCACGCCATCTTGAAAGGCAGAACTGCTGTGACTAGGATCCTAGGCTCACCACCACCCAGACTGGCCTCAGACACAAACCGGGACTCTATAACCACTCTGGACAAAGACCGGCTACCACAGCTGCAGACTCATGGACACCGAGACTCCAGACATTCCGGCCGCAGATTCATGTGAGTCACAGAATGCATACCCCTCTCCCCAACCAGTCACAGTGACATAGGGCCCACGTGACCCACGGCACATGAGTGGGCCTCCTGCTGACACAGGGTGACTGTGCAGCCTGGTCCCCCTAGGAGGCCAGGGACTCTGATTCTTGGCATGCGCGCATGGCTGCACTGAGTGCCAGTGACTTTGATTCTCATTGTGAGCACGCACAGGGACTCTGATTCTCAGCATGTGCGCAAAGCCACACCGAGCTCCAATGACTCCAATTATTGGCGTGCTTGCAGGGGCACTGAATCTCGGTGGGTGCGCAAGGCCGCACCAAGAGCCAGGGACTCCAATTCTCAGTGTGTGCATGCAGGGACTCTGATTCCCAGCACTCGCATGGGGACTCTGATTCTTGGTGCGCACATGAGGCCGCACCGAACACCCATGACTCTGATTCTTGGTGCAGGTGTGAAGGAACTCTGAATTTAGGCACCCACAGCTCCTGCCAACCATGGCTGCAACACATATTGGTGCCTGAGCTCTTCAGTGACACTCAGGTAGTGCAATGCTACTGCTGCATACAGCTCAGGCCCCTGCAACTTGGCGCTTGGACCTTCTGGTGATAGCTAGAATGGGGAAACAACAAAACAATCCCTATAGGAAAGAAAAAGAGGAATCATCAAGAAAGGAACTAAATGAAATGGAGTCATGCAAAATGTCAGAAAAAGAATTCAGAGTAATGAGCATATAGTTCATAAACCAGATGGATGAGAAAATCAACAACCTATATAAAAATCAGGAGGAAATAAAAGATGATATAGCTACAATCAAAAATGCAATGGAAGGTTTGAACAGTAGACTAGGAGAAGCAGAGTAAGGAATAAGTGAGTTAGAATATAAGGTACAAAAACAAACCCAATCTGAACAGCAATTGGAAAAAAAAATTAAAAGCAGGAGGATAGCCTAAGGGAGCTTTGGAACAACATGAAACAAAGTAACATACGAATAATAGGGGTGCCACAAGGACAAGAAGAGCAGCAAGGATTAGAGAACCTATTTAAAGAAATAATGACTGAAAACTTCCCTGATATGGGGAAGAAAAAGGTCACACAAGCACAGAGAGTCCCAAACAAGATGAACCCCAAAAGACCCACACCAAGACATGTCATAATTACAATGGCAAACATTAACAACAAATAGAGAATCTTAAAGGCTGCAAGAGAGACACAGAGAGTTATCTACAAAGGATATCCCATTAGATTATCAAATGATTTCTCAACAGAAACACATCAGGCCAGAAGGGAATGGAATGAAGTATACAAAGTGATGCAAAGCAAGGGACTGAATCCAAGAATACTCTATATAACAAGGCTATCATTCAAAATTGAAGGGGAAATCAGCAGCTTCGCAGACCAAAAGGGCTAAAGGAGTTTATCACTACCAAGCTAGCAATGCCAGAAATGCTAAAGGGACTGTTATAAAAAGAAAAAATAGAAAAGGAAGAAGGAACACAGGCATAAAGAATAAAAATGGCTCCAAATAAGTACCTATCAATAATAACCTTAAAAGTCAATGGTCTAAATGTTCCAATCAAAAGACATCAGGTGACTGAACGGATAAGATAAAATTATATATATATATATATATATATATATATATATATATATATATATATACTGAGTGGCCAGATTATTATGACCACCTGATGTTTGTAGGCAAATTAGCCATACACTGCACCATATGGGATATGGAAGCTGAAGGCCTGTTCAAACAACTTTGCTGTCTGCAGTTACCAAGATAAAACATCTCAATTCGCACAGGAACACAAGGATTGGACAGTTAAGCATTGGAAAAAAGTCATGTGGTCCGATGAATCACGTTTCTAGTTGCATCATGCAGATGGCAGAGTGAGAATTTCACGGAAACAGCATGAAAGCATGCACCCCACATGCATGAGTACAACCCTTCAAGCTGGTCGGGGCAGTGTTATGGTTCGGGGCATGTTTTCCTGGCATTATTTGGGCCCTTTAATTAGTGTAGAACAACGTCTGAATAGCACAACATACCTAAGTATCGTTGCTGATCAAGTTCATCCTATCATGTTGATGGTGTATCCCAATGGAGATGCCTTCTTCGAACAAGACAATGTGCCATGCCACGGTGCTCATATTGTGCAGGAGTGGTTTCAAGAACATGAGGGAGACTTTACCTTGCTTAGGTGGAGACACAATCACCAGATCTCAATCCAATTGAGGATTTGTGGGACGAAGTTAAAAGAGCCATCAGGCAGCTGATTCCACAACCATCAAATCTCACAGAACTGGACAGTGCTATTCATCAGGCATGGTGTCAGATTCCTCGGATCACCTTTCAACATCTCGTGGAGTCAATGCCAAGAAGAATTGCTGCAGTATTAAAGGCAAAAGGTGGCCCAACGAAGTACTGATGGCGTGGTCATAATAATCTGGCCACTCAGTGTATATATATTAGAGGCCCGGTGCATGAATTCATGTATGGATGGGGTCCGGTCAGCCTGGCCAAGGGGAGGGGACATGGGCAGTTGGCCGGCCTTCCTGCTGGTCGAACTCCTGGTTGAGGGGACAATTTGCATATTAGCCTTTTATTATATAGGATATACACTGAATGGTCAGATTATTATGAGTTCAGAGATCATAATAATCTGGCCACTCAGTGTATATGCTGTCTACAAGAGACACACCTCAGAATATAAGACTCACACAGACTGAAAGTGAAGGGATGGAAAAATATATTTCAGGCAAATGGAAATGAAAAAACAGCTGAGGTAGCAATACTTATATCTGAAAAAATAGACCTCAAAGTGAAGGCCAAAGCAAGAGACAAAGAAGGCCACTTCATAATTCTAAAGGGATCGTTACAACAAGAGGACATAACTCTGGTAAACATATATGCACTCAATGCAGCAGCACACAAATACATAAAAAAATACTTCTGGAAAATATCAAGGGAGAGATTCACAGCAATGCGATCATAGTAGGAGACTTTAATACCCCATTAACATCACTGGATAAATCCTCTAGACAAAAAATCAGCAAAGAAACAGTAATCCTAAACAACTCACTAGATCAGATGGACTTAATTGACATCTTCAGAACATTCAATCCCAAAGCTACAGAATATACATTCTTCTCAAGTGCACATGGGACATTTTCAAAGACTGACCACATATTGGGACACAGGCAAAGTTTCTCCAAATTCAGAAGATTAAAATCATATCAAGAATCTTCTCAGATCCCAATGGCATAATATTAGAAATAAACTACAGTAAAAACAATCTCAAAAATTCAAATACTTTGAGGCTGAATAGCATGTTATTAAACAATGATAGTGTTACCAAAGACACCAAAGAAGAAATAAAAAACATCCTATAAACAACTGACAATGAAAACACAACAATCCCAAAATATATGGGACACAGTAAAAGCAGTACTGAGAGGAAAGTTCATAGCACTACAGGCCTACTTCAAAAAACAAGAAAAACTGGTAATAAACCATCTAACTCTGCAACTTGAAGAATGAGAAAGAGAGCAACAAGAAAAGCCCACAGTATCCACAAGGAAGGAGATAATAAAGATCAGAGCAGAAATAAATGACATAGAGAAAAAAAAAAAACTACAAAAAATCAATGAAACCAAGAGCTGGTTCATTGAAAGGATAAACAAGATTGATTAACCTCTAGCCAAGCTCACCTAGAAGCAAAGAGAGAGGACTCAAATAAACAAAATAAGAAATGAGAAAGGCGAAATAACAACAAACCCCACAGAAATACAAAGGATTGTTAAAAAATACTATGAACAACTCTATTCTAACAAAATAGAAAACCTGGAGGAAATGGACACATTCCGAGAAAAATATAACCTTCCAAAACTCAATCAGGAAGAATCTAAAAATCACAATAGGCTGATAACTATGGAAGAAATAGAAGCAGTCATCTAAAAGCTTCCAGCAAACAAAAAACTGGGGCCCAGGCTTCACAGGGGAGTTTTACCAAACATGCAAGGAAGAACTAAAACCTATACTCCTTAGACTATTCCAAAAAATTCAAGTGGAAGGAACTCTTCCAAGCTCATTCTATGAAACCAACATCACCCTAATACCAAAACCAGATAAAGACAACACAATGAAAAAGAATGATAGGCCAATATCCCTCATGAACATAGATGCCAAAATCCTCAACAAAATTCTAGCAAATCTGATCCAGCAGTACATCAGAAAGATCAAACAACATGTCCAAGTAGGATTTATCCCGGGGATGTAAGGATGATACAATATCTGCAAATCAATAAACATGATACATCACATAAACAAACTGAGAGATAAAAACCACATAGTCATAACAATTGATGCAGAAAAAGCATTTGACAAAATCCAACACCCATTTTTGATAAAAAATCTCAGCAAGGTGGGAATAGAAGGATCATACCTCAGCATAATAAAAGCCATATATGAAAAACCCACATCCAACATCATACTCAATGGACAAAAACTAAAACCATTCCCCTAAGAACAGGAACAAGACTGGGATGCCCACTCTCACCACTCCTGTTCGACATAGTACTGGAAGTACTAGCCATTGCAATCAGGCAAGAAGAAGAAATATAAAGCATCCAAATTGGAAAAGAAGAAGTAAAACTGTCCTTATTTGCAGATGACATGATACTGTACATAGAAAACCCTAAAGACTCCATCAAAAAATTATTAGACTTAATAAGTGAATTTGGCAATGTAGCAGGATACAAAATTAATGCCAAGAAATCTATGGCATTTCTTTACACCAAAAATGAACTTACAGAGTGAGATTAAAAAGCAATCTCATTTATCATTGTACCAAAAAATTAAGATACCTAGGAATAAACTTAACTAAGGAGGTAAAAGACCCATATGCGAAAAACTACAGGACACTGAAAAAAGAAATAGAGTAAGACGTAAACAGGTGGAAGAACATACCATGTTCATGGATTGGTAGAATCAACATCATCAAAATGTCCATACTACCCAAAGCAATGTATAGATGCAATGCAATCCCAATTAAAATACCAACGGCATATTTCACAGACCTAGAAAAAACTCTCCAAAAATTTATCTGGAATAAAAAAAGACCCCGAATAGCCACAGAAATCCTGAGAAAGAAGAACAAAGTGGGTGGGTTCTCAATACCAGATATCAAGCTGTAGTACAAAGCCACTGTTCTCAAAACTGCCTGGTACTGGCACAAGAACAGACATATAGATCAATGGAATAGAATAGAGAACCAAGAAATCGACCCAAACCACTATGCCCAATTAATATTTGACAAAGGAGGCAAGAATATAAAATGGAGTCAAGACAGTCTCTTCAATAAATAGTGTAGGGAAAATTGGACAGATGCATGCAAAAAAATGAAACTTGACCACCAACTTATACCATACACAAAAATAAACTCAAAATGAATAAAGGACTTAAACATAAGATGGGAAACTACAAAAATACTAGAGGAATCCACAGGCAGCAAAATCTCAGACATATGCTGAAAAAATTTCTTCACTGATACTGCTCCTAGGGCAATGGAAACTAAGGAAAAAATAAACAAATGGGACTACATGAAAATAAAAAGCTTTTCACAGCAAAGGAAACTATCAACAAAACAACAATAAAGCCCACTGCATGGGTGAACATATGCCCCAATGTTAACACCAATACGGGTTTAATATCCAGCATTTATAGGGTACTCATACAACTTAACAAAAGGAAGATAAACAATCCAATCAAAAAATGGACAACTGACCTAAATAGATTCTTTTCAAAAGAAGACAGAAGGAAAGCCAAGAGACACATGAAAACATGCTCAAAGTCACTAATTATCTGAGAGATGCAAATCAAAATGACAATGCAGTATCATCTTACACCTGTCAGAATGGCTATCATCAAAAAATCAACCAACGACATGTGCTGGCGAGGATGCGGAGAAAAAGGAACTCTTTTGCACTGCTGGTGGGAATGCAGACTGGTGCAGCCACTGTGGAGAACAGTATGGAGTTTCCTCAAAAAACTAAAAATGGAACTTCCATTTGGCCCAGTGATCCCACTTCTAGGAATATATACCAAAAAACTAGAAACACCAGTTGGAAAGTATATATGCAAAGTTATGTTCATAGCAGCACAATTTACCATAGCTAAGATTTGGAAACAGCCTAAGTGCCCATCAGCAGATTAGTGGATTAAAAAATGTGGTACATCTATACAATGGAATACTATGCTGCAGTAAAAAAGAAGGAGTTCTTACCATTTGTAACAGCATGAATGGAACTGGAGAGCATTATGCTAAATGAAATAAGCCAGTCAGAGAAAGATAAATATCACATGATCTCACTCATTTATGGAATATAATGAATAACATAAACTGATGAACAGGGACAGATTCAGAGACAGAGAAGCATCGATCAGATTGTCAAACCTCAGAGGGAAGGTAGGGGAGGGTGCGGGTAAGGGGGAGAGATCAACCAAAGTACTTGTATGCATGCGCATAAGCCTAACCAATGGACATGGACACGAGGAGGGTGAGGGCTGGGGGGGTTGGGGGGGGTTAATGGAGGGATGAGGACACATATGTAATACCTTAACCAATAAAGAAATTACAAAAACAGATTGATGAACCTCTAGCCAGGTTCACCAAGAAGCAAAGAGACATGACCCATATAAACAAAATCAGAAATAAAAGAAGGAAAATAACAACAGACCCCACAGAAATACAAAGAATGGGGGGAAAAAACAACTATGAACAACTCTATTCCAACAAATTGGTCAATCTAGAAGAAAGGGACATATTCCTAAAAAAATACAAGCTCCCAAAACTCAATCAGGAAGAATAAACAAAAAATGGGCACAGTACCTAAATAGACACTTTTTGAAAGAGGACATACAGAAGGCCAAGAGACATACGAAAACATGTTCAAAGTCACTAATCATTTAAGAGATCCAAATGAAAATGACAAGGCAGTACCATCTCACACCTGTCAGAAAGGCTATCATCAACAAACTGACATACAACACGTTCTGGCAAGGATATGGAGAAAAAGGAACCCTCATACACTCCTGGTGGGAATACAGACTGGTGCAGCCACTGTGGAAAACAGTATGGAGTTTCCTCAAAAAACTAAAAATGGAACTCCCATTTGACCCAGTGATCCCACTTCTAGGAATATATCCCAAGAAACCAGAAACACCAATCAGAAAGGATATATGCACCCCTATGTTCACAGCAGCACAATTTACAATAGCTAAGATTTCAAAACAGCCTAAGTGCCGATCAGCAGATGAATGGATTAGAAAACTGTGGTACATCTATAAAATGGAATACTGCGCTGCTGTGAAAAGGAAGGAATTCTTACCATTTGCAGCAGCATGGATGGACATGGAGAGCATTATGTTAAGCAAAATAAGCCAGTCAGAGAAGATAAATATCACATGAGCTCACTCATTTGTGGAATATAAAGAACATCATAAACTGATGAACAAAAATAGATACAGAGACAGAGAAGCATGGAACAGACTGTCAAACTTCAGTAGGAAAGCAGGGGGGGTTGGGGTGGGGTAAGGGATCAACCTAAGGACTTGTGTGCATGCATATGAGCATAACCAATGGACACAGACACAAGGGGGATGAGCCCATGTGCTGGGGGTTAGGGGAGGCCATGGGCAGGTCAATGGGGGAAAAAGTAGACATTGTAATACTATTTGAAATACTTTAAACAATAAAAAAATAGGTCCAGAGTCATGGATACATGGAGCAGACTAACAGATGGCAGAGGGGAGGGGTTGAGGGAGATGGGAAGAGATTAACCAAAGAACATATATGCATATATGCATTACCTATGGACTCAGTCAATAATGTGGTGAAGGCCTGAGGTGTGGCGAGGGTTGGGTGGAAGGGAGAAAAGGGGCTGATGAGGGACATCTATTACTGTCAACGATAAAAATAAATAAGTAAATAAGAGCTACTGAGATAATTTTTCTCAATCAAAATTATAAAGTTAAAAATGCCTACTAGAATGTACTTAATAAATATTTGTTTAATTTTTTAAAATTGTGGTACCTTTACACAATGGAATACTATGCAGTTGGAAAAAGAAAGAAATTTTACCTTTTGAGAGAACATGGATAAACCTAGAGCTTACTGTGCTAAGTGAAATAAATTAGTCAGAGAAAGACAAATACCATACTATCTCACTTATATGTGGAATCTAATGAAAAACTGACAAAATTAAAACAGATACATGGAAACATGGAATAGACTGACAGCTGTCAGAGGGAAGAGGAGAGTTGGGGGCTGGATGAAAGAAGGTGAAGGGATTAGCCTAAAAACTTATATACCTAACACATAGACACAGACAATATTGTGGTGATAAGCAGAGGGAAAGGGGGTAGGGGTAGGTGGAGGTGGGGAAAGGAGGCAAAAATGGGGATGGAAAGAGACTTTGCTTGGGGTGATAGGCTCACGATGCTATACGTATGCTGTTTTGTTTAGTTATATATTTGAAACCTGTATGGTTTTGCAAACCAGTGTCATGTTAATAAATTTAATTTTTCAAAATTTAAAAAAAAGAAATAATTTGAAGATAGTATAGTAAATGCTGTGGATAGGGGTTTATACAAAGGACAATGGAAATACCTAGGAGGCAGTCAATAAACCTGCCTGGAGGGGTAAGAGAAAGATACAGTGAAGAGATGAATTGTGAACTGTGTCTCAAAAGATGCAGAAGGAGTGAGCTTTAGAAAAAAAAATTCTGAATTTCGTTTAAAACATGTTGAGTTTGAGGGATCTTGTGGACCATCAAGGAGGAGACATTGATTGGTACTTGGAATCACTAAGTATCTGCATCTCAGAAGAGTTGTGAGCTGGTGACATGGATTCAGGAGATGTCAGCACTTAGTGGTAGTGGAAACCTTGGGAGTGGGTGGGAGGTAAGGCTAGGAAGGAGGCTGATTGCATAACTGGCTCCTTTACCACGGACTGTTGTGTTCTTACATCTCACCCATTCTGTGTAACTCAACTACTAAGTTGAGCGAAACTCAAAGGGAGAGATTGGTGCTTGCTGATGTCAGCATTTACACACCTTCCCCAGCACCTTATTTACTAGTACTGCCTGGCATAGATTTGGCACCCAATACCTGTTTTTTGAATACTTGAATAATAGTCACTGAGATGAGTGGTGGGTATCAAGTGGCTATAGATGTGAGAGAGGACAGGACACTAACATTAGTGTTTGTTTTCAGTGATCTTATTAAGGATCTCAGGATCTTTGGATGGGACACAAAAACATTTTGAGGGAAAGAGCTCAGCAGAGAGAGGGCATCAAAAAACAGAGGTAGAAGTTCCCCTCGAAAAGCTTGCAAGCAA
Source organism: Eptesicus fuscus (assembly GCF_027574615.1). Lineage (NCBI taxonomy): Eukaryota > Metazoa > Chordata > Mammalia > Chiroptera > Vespertilionidae > Eptesicus > Eptesicus fuscus. The sequence continues at coordinate 109,956,055 of NC_072473.1, forward strand.
TTAAGGTCAACACTGTCCCTTTGCCACCAGCCTCATGTTGGAATCAGTTTTGGCATGATCAGATAAAGGCTAGAGAAGAACATGTTCCTGGAAAAGGATGACAAATTAGGATTTGGGAAACTGAGATGTTTATTTTACTCCTATCCCTTAGTTTGTTGAAGTCAGGCAGGTTGCAGGGAGTGAGATCCAAAGGATCAGTCCTCCTATGCTTTCATGGTTAACATTTGGCAATTGGGGGGAGGAGAAGACTAAGGAGAAAATGTACCTGACATTGTCCAGAAGTGTCTCAACTTATGGCCAATGCACTGAACCACAGAGGTAGAAGTTCCCCTCAAAAAGCTTGCAAGCAATTAAGTCTGTCTTTGACAAATGCAGACTGTGGGAAGCAGAGAAGTGTTCTGCCAGCTAGGTGAAGGCTCATCAAGACCAAATGTTCTCTCACTTGGTTTGGGGAACTCATCATTCAGTGCCTGAGTGGAATGGTAATGAGGAGAAGAAAATACATTGCCTTGGGTATGATGAGCCTTTAAGCCACCCAGGTGACAGCTCTGATTTTAGTTAACATGTTGATATATTTTATTTACATCATATTTTATCCATTTATCCATCCATCAGTACACCCATGAATCCACCTTATTTTTTATTCTTTTCAAAATAAGCTTCAGACTGAGTATACTTTACTCCTAAACACTTAGCATTTATATAATTAACTAGAGTGCAAAATGTGCTTATTGTTCTTTCACTGAGGTAGAATTCACACACAGGAAATGTACAAAACTTTTTTTAACCACAGTGTTTTTATTGATTTTAGAGTGAGGGAAAGGGAGCAAGAGAGAGAAATATGGACCTGTTGTTCCACCTGTCCATGAATTCATTGGTTGATTCTTGCATGTGTCCTTACTGGGGATTGAACTTACAACTTTGGCGTATTGGGATGATGCTCTAACCCAGTGGTCAGCAAACCGTGGCTCGCGAGCCACAGGCGGCTCTTTGGCCCCTTGAGTGTGGTTCTTCCACAAAATACCACATGCGGGCGCGCACATACAGTGCAATTGAAACTTCGTGGTCCTTGTGCAGAAGTCGGTTTTCGACCTGGGCGAATCTATTTTGAAGAAGTGGCGTTAGAACACTCAAGGGGCCAAAGAGCCGCATGTGGCTTGCGAGCCACGGTTTGCCGACCACTGCTCTAACCAACTGAGCTTCTTGGCTAGGGAAAATGTACAAAACTTAAATGTACAATTTAATGAGTTTTATTTTGATGAGTGTACACCTGCACATCACAAACTCCTATCATAATTGGAAACTTGAGTTACTACCGCTCCCCTTGACAGGTTCTTCTGATGACTATATTCTTAGTTCATCTGATTGAGGACCTAATACATTTTTGGTGGATGCTAAGGTGACATTTGTAAATGGAGCAGACACTAGAGTGCAAAGAGCTAGTGAACTTTATTGAGTACAATAATAGAATTCTAAATGCTAAAAGAACCCACAATTTCCCTTAGGGTAGAAAGAATGTTCAGCTATAGAAAACCTCAGAGAGTGAAAGCAAACCTCAAAGGTTTGGGAATGGGAGTAAAGAAAAGGATCTGGGAGGAATCAGGTTGAAATTCAAGTGAATACTAGTACAGTCAAGCTTCATTTCCATTCCACTAAATCTAGAATTGTAATAGTTTCAACCTTTGCATTCTATATGGGAAAGTAGGGATGGACCAGCAAGAGAATGGCTTCACATTTGGAGGGTCACCAGAAGGACTTTCTCCAGCCTGGGGACAACCAGGGCTTTGTGAAGTCCTCGGTACCCACCCTCCCAGTGCTGCTTACTCAGAATGTGTTCAGTGCTGTAAGTCTATTCACTTATTTAATGTTCTTACTGATGAGGATCTTTTTTAAAGTATCTGAAGTTTGGATTTTTTTTACAAAGTACAAGTGCCCTTCCTTCCCAGTTTTAGTGATTCAAGGAGGTCGATGCTTTGGGCATCATAGAAGGAGTTCTGTCTTAGATAAAAGTAAAGGCTGAAATGTGTTTAAGGTCAGTGCTTTATATAGCAAGCAAGGCACTCCCTTCTCTCCTCAGAGGCTCAAGTTCCAAGCTACAAATAAGATGCCCTCACCCAGGCTAACTATCTTTAGCAATGCCCCACTGACAGCCTGAGCCAACCAAGTGGGCCAGATGCTACAGTCAAGGGTAGGGAACCTCTCCTCCATGGTGACTACTGACCCACAAAACAAATGTCAATTGTAGGTCACACACAATTATATAAAGCAACTTCTATTCGCAATGACTGCTTCTTAAGGAAGGTTAAGGTGTTGGGGCCCTGTTTTAACCTTCAAGCAACCCACACCAAATAATTAATAAAGTGGACCATAACACCTGATTCAAAAATGTGTTCTATTTCACATATATGCTTCATTCATTCTGGTGGCATTTTAAGAAAGAAAGAAGGCATATAACAGAGTGGGAATGTAACAGAACTGGAAGTATCAGGTCCACTAGGTACTAGAAAGCAGGACTGCTGGGAGGGAAAAGGAAAATGGAAGATGACTAAAAATGATAAAGGGGAAAGAGAGACAAAGGTTGGTCTCAGGAGGGGACTGAAAAAAACAAAAGCAAAATAAAAGGGCAACTAAGGTAAATGGGTGTGTTGCAGAAAAGAGAGATAGAAAGATGCAAAAAAGGAGAGACAATAAGGGTATTATCCAGGCTAACCCCTTAATTTTATGGAGGGGAAAACTGAGGCCCAGAGAGGGGAAAGGATTTGGCCAAAGTTTTCCTGCTCGTTAATGCTTGAGCTGAGGCTAGAACTTTGGTCTCCTGACTACGAGTTCAGGAACACATCTATCATAACACAGGCAGCCTACATTCCAGACTTTCTTAGAAAAAACAGTATCATTTATTCTGGCAAGAATTTACATAATGAATCTGAATCTGTGGAGGAAATCAGAAAGCCCCAGACCCCACCAGACCAAGTTCAGGCAACTGAGAGACACAGCATCATCAGAACTGGAAGTATCAGGTCCACTAGGTACTAAAGAATGATGGGGCGCCTAGAAGGGACTTGCTGGAGTCATCAGCTCCCTGAAATTGTCTATGTATGGATTTTCTTAGCTAGGAGGAACCAAAACCACAGGTTGGATATCTGTTCCTCCTCAGAACACATCTACATGTCCACTACAAGTTCTAAGCATAGAGGTAGAGATCCAAAAACACCATAAGTTCCTGGGAAATTGGAGACAAGATAGGTTAAGTCTCCCATGCCATAAGTTGACTCTTGGCTCACTCTGGACTGGACTTGTCTGGCTCATTCCACTATGCCAATCCAGACTAAAAGAGAGATCCGGGAAAATCAACACGGAAATGGTGACCTTAAATGACACACTGGATCAGATGGATTTAATTTATATTCACAGAACATTTTATCCCAATACAGCAGAATATACATTATTTTCAAGTGCACATGGAACATTCTCAAAGATAGATCACATGTTAGGATATAAAATAAGTCTTAACAAATTCAAGAAGATTAAAATCATACCAAGCATCATCTCATATCATAATGGCATGAAACTAGAAATCAACTACAATTTTTAAAAAAACTCAAAAACACTCAGACATATGGAGGCTAAATAGTATGTTATTAAACAATGAATGGGTTACCAAGGAAATAAAGGAAGAAATAAAAAATTACCTGGAAATAAATGAAAATGAACCGACAACAACACCAAATCTATAGGACACAGAGAAAGCAGTCCTGAAAGGGAAGTTCATAGCATTAGAGTAAGGTGACCAGACGTCCCGCTTTTGGCGGGACAGTCCCGATTTTTAACAATTTGTCCCGCGTCCCTCGGCGTTTTTAAAAAGTCCCGCTTTTTGGAAAGAATGCACGACAAGCTAGGGAACAGCAGGAGAATGGGAAGGGAATATATGGTTTTCGGCGGCCATGTGGCTATTTAGCCAGGATATGAGTTTTATATTATTTTTGTTAATTTTACAATGTTAAACTTTAATAATAACAAATAATTGTTGAGAACTGATTATCAAGAACTGCTTATCAAAGTTCGCATTGTTGTTCAGTTGTTAGAATTCGACCACCATTGTTTGGACTTAATGGACAATGGCATTTTTTGGGATTGGCAACGAGGAAAACATTTTGTAACTGTCTCTCAGACGATACACATCGTACTGCATGCTAGTAAGCTAGTTAAACAAGTGATGTCATTACAAATCAGCTATTCAGATAATTTAGGTAAGTTATTTATTTATTTATTTCATAAATACATAAACTTTCTTGAATTTAGCAGACAGTACTCGTATTATTTATATTTTATAATGATGGCAAAAAGTCTAGCACTGGCCTTGAAAGTGACACTTACGACTTACATTATGGCAAATTCAGAGGAAAAATAATACAAGTTAGTATTGTTATTATTTAGAAAGAAATATAGGATTAAAATAATTTTTTAAAATATAGTTACTTTATAACAATCAAATTAATTTAATTTATAAACTAACAATAAAATATGTTCATGTAATTATGTACCTACTTACTGTGTTTTTAAGCAATATCCTACCTAATAATAGACAAATATGCAAATTGACCATACCTTCACTATGCCCGCGATTGGCCAGGAGGTGCGGGGGGGGCGGGACTCTGGTGGCCGGGGTGGCTGATTGGGCCAGCAGGACGCTGAGCTCGCGTCGCCAGCGGAGGCTCGAGCTCAGCGTCTGCGCCATGGCTGTGCTGCAGCACAGAAGGGGCCTTTGGGGCAGCGAGCTCACGTCCCACTGTGGACCATCAAAAGCGGGGGAGCTGGGTGCCTGTCCACTCAGGCACCAGGCCTTTTAGAAACCTTCAGTGGGGCAGAGGCTTCTGAAAGGCCTGGTGCACCAGCGGACAGGCACCCAGCTCCCCCGCCATCGAAAGCAAAAGCGTGGGAGCTGGGTGCCTGTCCACTCAGGCACCAGGCCTTTCGGAAGCCTTTTCCGCGCCGGAGGCTTCTGGAAGGCCTGGTGCACCAGCGGACAGGCACCCAGCTCCCCCGTGATCGAAAGCGAAAGCATGTAGGGGACCCTACACGTGCATGATTCAATCATGCACTGGGCCTCTAGTGTATATAATAATTTATAATATAATTTTAAATTATTTTTTTTAGATTTTTAACATAATAAGTAAGAAAAGAGGATGCAAATCCAACTATGATCTAAGAAGTGAATTTCCTTTTATTAAAAAAACCAAAAGCGATTACAATATAGACTAAATTTTTAATCAAGAACCCCCCCTTCCTGGGCCGAAACCGGTTTGGCTCAGTGGATGGAGCATCAGCCTGCGGACTCAAGGGTCCCAGGTTTGATTCCGGCCAAGGGAATGTACCTTGGTTGCAGGCACATCCCCAGTAGGGGGTGTGCAAGAGGCAGCTGATAGATGTTTCTCTCTCATTGGTGTTTCTAACTCTCTATCCCTCTCTCTTCCTCTCTGTAAAAAATCAATAAAATATATTTTTTTTAAAAAGACACCCCCCTCCAGTCAATGGTGTCCCACTTTATCAATGTTAAAATCTCATCACCTTACATTAGAGGCCTACCTCAAGAAGCAGGAAAAATAACACTCTGAGATGGAAAAAAAAAGATGGCGACCAGCAGCAAGGTAGGGAGGGAGAGAATGTGAGAGAGTGAGGAACCCATAGAGGAGAGTGTAGAAGTGTGTGGTGTGTGTGTGTGTGTGTATGAGCTAGGGTCAGTTAGATTCTGCAGGTCTTCCAAGGGGCTGCCTAACCAGGCAGTCCTAGACGGCGGAGCCCCGCTCACAAAGCGGACACTTCTCAGCGGCTGGTGTGGGCACGGAGACCACGCCATCTTGAGAAACAGAGCTGCCTGAGACTAGGATCCTGGCTTCAGACACAAACCAGGACCCTGCAGCCACTGGGGACAGAGAACTGCTATCACAGCTTCAGACAACAGACAACAAGAATCCAGACTTCCCAGCAGCAGATTTCCGTGAGTCAAAGAGCCTATCCTCCTCCCCGCAGGCGTGCCAGATAGCACCATAGTAACTGATAGACCTGCCCCTTGCACAAGCTGCAGAGAGCCTGGGCACGGACGCACTCCCCTTTAGAGAATTCAGCCCACGGGACAGACACAGCTCCCCTTCGGGGAATCTGAGAGCAAGCACAGAGGGCTCCCCTTTGGGGAATTTGGCGCACAGGACGGACTACGTTCCCCTTCTGGGAATCTGGGAGAGTGCACGGAAGGTTCCCCTTTGGGAAATTTGGCTCAGGGACGCAGCTCCCCTTAGGGGAATGTGAGAGCTTGGCACACGGAGGCAGCTCCCCTTCAGGAATTTGAGAGTGTGCAAACCCCTAGCTGGTTTGGCTCAGTAGAGAGAGCACACACAGGACGCAGCTCCACTTCAGGGAATTTGGCACGCCAGACACAGCTGCCTGGGATCCCTGACTCACAGCGCATTCACACTAAGAGCCAGTGACTCCAATTGTTGGTGCATGCACACACAGGGATCCTGTTTCTCAATGAGAAGCCGCACGAGGCAACAGAGACTCTGACACTTGATTCTTGGTGCAGACACAGGGAAACTCTTGACTCTTGACACATGCTAAGGATCACATTTTCGGCACAGACCAACAGTGTGGTGCAGACACGGCCCCTGATTCTAAGTGTGCACACAAGACCACACGGAACACTGGGGACACTGACCCTGGGCAAGCCTGGTTCCCAACAACCAACGGCAGCCACATGTCCTAGTGTCAGAGCACTTCAGTGAAACTTGGGTGATGGGAAGTCCCCACAGCACAAGGCCCAGGTCCACACAAACTGAAGCTTGAGTTTTCTGGTGATAGTCAGAATGGGGAGATGAAACAATTCACAGAAGAAAGAAAATGAGAAGTCGCCAAGAAAGGAAATCAGTGAAACTGAAGCTTGCAACATGACCGAAAAAGAGTTCAGAGTAATGGTCATGGAATTTATACATCGGATGGATGAAAAAATCAACAACTTATGCAAGAATCAGGAAGAAATGAAAAGATGATCTCACTCATTTATGGATAATAAAGAAGATTATAAACTTGAACAAAAAGATAGATACAGAGGCAATAAAGCATCAAACAGTCTGTCAAATTACAGCAGGAAGGTTAGGGAGAGGTGGGGAAGATAAGAGATCAATCAAAGGACTTGTATGCATGCATATAAGCATAACCAATGGATGCAAAACTCTGGGGGGTGAGGGCATATATGGGAGTGGGGTGGGGGGGCAATGGTAAGATATGTACACATATAATACCTTAATAAAAAATTGAAAAAAATTAATAATAAAGTTGTCTTCCTTATGCTGAAAAAAAAAAGAAAAGTGATATAGCTACAATCAAAAACACCATGGAAAGTTTCAACAGTAGACTAGAAGAAGCAGAGGACCGAATTAGTGAGTTAGAAGATCAGGTACAGAAACAAGCTCAATATGAACAGCAATTGGAGAAAAAAATTAAAAAGCAGGAGAAAAGCCTAAGGAAGCTTTGGGACAACATGAAACGAAGTAACATGCGTATAATAGGGCTGCCAGAAGGACAAGAAGAGAAGCAGGGATTAGAAAATCTATTTGAAGAAATAATGACAGAAAACTTCCCGGATATGGGAAAGATAAAAGTTACACAACTACAGAGAATCCCAAGCAGGATCAACCCCAAAAGAAGCACACCAAGACATGTCATAATTTCAAAGGCAAATATAAATGATAAAGAGAGAATCTTAAAGGCGGCAAGAGAGATACAGAGAGTTACCTACAAAGGAACACCCATCAGATTGTCAAATGATTACTCAACAGAAACACATCAAGCTACAAGGGAATGGAAGGAGGTATAAAAGTGTTGCAAAGCAAAGGACTGAATCCAAGAATACTATATCCAGCAAAGCTATCAATCAAAACTGAAGGGGGAATCAGGTGCTTCGAAGACAAAAAAAGACTAAGGGAGTTTATCACCACCAAACCAGCAATGCAAGAAATGCTAAAGGGAATACTGTAAAAAGAAGAAATAAACAAGTAAGAAGAAACACAGACACAAAAATAGATATGACTACAAACAAATACTTTTCAGTAATAACTTTAAATGTAAACAAACTAAATGCTCCAATCAAAAGACATCGAGTGGCTGGGTGGATAAAAAAACAGGACCCATATATATGCTGTCTACAAGAGACCCACTTCAGAACAAGAGACTCACACAGTTTGAAAGTGAAGGGATGGAAAAATATATTTAAGGCAACTAAAAATGAAAAAAATGCTGGGGTAGCAATACTTATATCTGACAAAATAGACCTCAAAGTAAATGCAATAACAAGGGATAAGGAAGGTCACTTCATAATACTAAAGGGAGAAATCCAACAAGAAGAAATAATTCTGGTAAACATATACGCACCCTATTGGGAGTGCCCAAATAAATAAAAAACTCCTGGAGGATATCAAGGGAGAGATTAATAGCAATACAATCATAGTAGGAGACTTTAATACCCCACTATCACCATTGGACAAATACTCTAAACAAAAAATTAGCAAAGAAACAGCAATCCTAAATGGCTCACTAGACCAGATGGAATTAATTGCCATCTTCAGAACATTCCACCCCAAAGCCACAGAATATACATTCTTCTCAAGTGCACATGGGTCATTTTCAAAGATAGACCATATGCTGGGACATAGGCAAAGTCTCTTCTAATTCAAGAAGATAGAAATTATATCAAGCATCTTCTCAGATCACAGTGGCATAAAACTGGAAATCAACTACAATAAATACAATCCAAAGAAATCAAACACATGGAGACTAAACAGCATGCTATTAAACAAGGACTGGGTCACCAGAGAGATCAAGGAAGAAATAAAAAACATCATGGCAACAAATGACAATGAAAACACAACAATCCAAAATCTATGGGACACAGCGAAAGCAGTCTTGAGAGGGAAGTTCATAGCTCTACAAGCCTACTGCAAAAAACAAGAAACAATGGTAATAAGTTACCTAACCCTACAACTCAACGAGTTAGAAAAAGAGCAGCAAGAAAAGCCCAGTGTAAGCAGAAGGAAAGAAATAATAAAGATCAGAGCGGAGATAAACGACATAGAGACCAAAGAAACAATACAAAAGATCAACAAAACCAAGAGCTGGTTCTTTGAAAGGATAAACAAGACTGATGAACCTCTAGCCAGGCTCACTAAGAAGCAAAGAGAGAGGAAACAAATAAGCAAAATCAGAAATGAAAGAGGTGAAATAACAACAGACCCTGCTGAAATACAAAGGATTGTTACAAAATACTACAAACAACTCTATTCCAACAAACTGGACAACCTGGAGGAAATGGACATATGCATAGAAAAATATAACCTTCCAAAACTCAAATCAGGAAGAATCTAAACAGCTCAATAGACCAGTAACTATGGACGAAATTGAAGCAATCATCAAAAAGCTTCCGGCAAACAAAACCCCGGGGTCTGACGATTTCACAGGAGAGTTTTACCAAACATGCAAGGAAGAACTAAAACCTATCCTCCTCAGACTATTCCAAAAAATTCAAGAGGAAGGAACACTTCCAAGCTCCTTCTATGAAGCCAGCATCACCCTAATACCAAAACCAGATAAAGACAACATAAAGAAAGAGAATTACAGATCAATGTCCCTCATGAACATAGATGCCAAAATCCTCAACAAAATTCTAGCAAATCAGCTCCAACAGTACATCAGAAAGATCATACACCATGACCAAGTAGGATTTATCCCAGGAATGCAAGGATGGTACAATATCCGCAAATCAATAAACGTGATACATCACATAAACAAACTGAGAGATAAAAATCACATAGTCTTATCAATTGATGCAGAAAAAGCATTTGACAAAATCCAACACCCTTTTTTGATAAAAACTCTCAACAAGGTGGGAATAGAAGGCTCATACCTCGATATAATAAAAGCTATATATGATAAACCCACAGCAAACATCATACTCAATGGACAGAAAATAAAAACATTTCACCTAAGAACAGGAACAAGACAGGGATGCCCACTCTCACCACTTCTGTTTGACATAGTACTGGAAGTATTACCCATTGCAATTAGACAGGAAGAAGAAATAAAAGGCATCAAAATTGGAAAAGAACAAGTAGAGCTGTCTTTATTTGCAGACAACATGATATTGTACATAAAAAATCCGAAAGACTCCGACAAAAAACTAATAGACTTAATAAATGAATTCGGCAATGTAACAGGATACAAAATTAATGCCAAGAAATCTATGGCCTTTCTATACACCAATAGTGAACTTACAGAAAGAGAGACTAAAAAGGCAATCCCATTTACCATCACACCAAAAAAATTAAGATACCTAGGAATAAACTTACCTAAGGAGGTAAAAGACCTATACACGGAAAACTACAGGACACTATAAAAAGAGATAGAGGAAGACGTAAACAGTTGGAAGAACTTACCATGCTCATGGATTGGTAGAATCAACATCATTAAAATGTCCATACTACCCAAAGCAATCTATAGATTCAATGCACTCCCCATTAAAATACCAATCGCATATTTCACAGACCTTGAAAGAACTCTCCAAAAATTCATCTGGAATAAAAAAAGACCCAGATCCGGGAGAGACCATGTGTCCCTGGATCCAGGTGAGGCCTTGTGCAACTAAGCCCGGGTGAGGCCACGTGCCCCTGGGTCTGGGAGAGGCCAAGCGTCCCTGGGTACGGGTGAAGCCAGATCCTGGGTCCGGGTGAGGCCGTGCGCCCCTGGATCCATCCGGGTGAGGCTGGGTCCCAGGCCCGGGTGAGACTACGCGCCCCTTGGGTATGGGTGAGGCCACGTGCCCTTAGTCCAGGTGACGCCGTGCCCCTGGGTTCGGCCGAGACCAAACCAGAGGGAGTCGGACCTCCATTACCACCATTTGTCCACCATCCAGAGCTGAGGGGTCAGTGCTGACATGTACACATAAGGAACTACTGGACATCGAAATTGGGTCTCAAAAGAACTGTTGGTCCAGGGGGAAGCTCGCTACAGATTGATTCATTTGCCTGTCAGCATAAATATTATTGCTCGTCTCACATTCAGTTCTTATTAGTATATATCTAGTGACATATGATCTCGTTCATCTAGAGGAAATGATGAACAAAATAGACTGAGGAACAAGAACAGAACCAGAAGCAAGGAGGCATCGATCGGACTATCGGGCCTCAGAGGGAGGATAGGGGAGGGTAGGGGGAGGGTGGGGGGAGGGGGAGAGTTCAACCAAAGGACCTGTATGCATGCATATAAGCCTATCCAACGGTTAAGTTCAACAGGGGATTGGGGCATGCGTGGGGAGAGGGGTGGGATGGGAATGGGGGGATGAGGACAAATATGTGACACCTTAATCAATAAAGAAATTTAAAAAATAAAAAAAATAAAAAAAAAATAAAAAAAAAATAAAAAGACCCAGAATAGCCACAGAAATCCTGAGAAAGAAGAATAAAGTAGGCGGGATCTCAATACCAGATTTCAAGCTGTGTTACAAAGCCACTATTCTCAAAACAGCCTGGTACTGGCACAAGAACAGACATATAGATCAATGGAATAGAACAGAGAATCCAGATATTGACCCAAACCACTATGCTCAATTAATATTTGACAAAGGAGACATGAACATACAATGGAATCGAGACAGTCTCTTCAATAAATGGTGTTGGGAAAATTGGACAGATACATGCAAAAAAATGAAACTAGATCACCAACTTACACCATACACAAAAATAAACTCAAAATGGATACAGGACTTAAACATAAGATGGGAAACCATAAAAATACTAGAGGAATCCACAGGCAGCAAAATCTCAGATGTATGCCAAAAGAACTTCTTCACTGATACTGCCCCTAAGGCAATGGAAGCTAAAGAGAAAATAAACAAATGGGACTACATCAAAATAAAAGGCTATTTTACAGCAAAAGAAACTACCAACAAAACAACAAGAAAGCCCACTGTATGGGAGAACATATTTGCAAATGGTATCACTGATAAAGGTCTAATCTCCAACATCTACAGGCAGCTTATACAACTTAATAAAAGGAAGATAAATGATCCAATAAAAAAATGGGCAACAGACCTAAATAGAATCTTTTCGAAAGAAGACAGAAGGAAGGCCAAGAGACACATGAAAACATGCTCAACATCACTAATTATCCGAGAGATGCAAATCAAAATGACAATGTGGTACCATCTCACACTTGTCAGAATGGCAATCAACAAATCAACAAAGGACAAGTGTTGGCGAGGATGCAGAGAAAAAGGAAACCTCGTGCACTGCTGGTGGGAATGCAGACTGGTGCAGCCACTGTGGAGAACAGTTTGGAGTTTTCTCAAAAAACTGAAAATGGAACTTCCATTTGCCCAGTAATCCCACTCCTAGGAATATATCCTAAAAAATTGGGAACACCAATAAGAAAGGATATATGCACCCCTATGTTCATAGCAGCACAATTTACAATAGCTAAGATCTGGAAACAGCCTAGGTGCCCATCAGCAGATGACTGGATCAGAAAACTGTGGTACATCTACACAATGGAATACTATGCTGCCATAAAAAAGAAGGAATTCTTACCATTTGCAGTAACCGGGATGGAATTAGAGAACATTATGCTGAGTGAAATAAGCCAGTCAATGAAAGAAAAATACCACATGATCTCACTCATTTATGGATAATAAAGAACATTATAATCTGTTGAACAAAAAGATAGATACAGAGGCAGTAAAGCATCAGTCTGTCAAATTACAGCAGGAAGGTTAGGGAGAGGTGGGAAAGATAAGAGATCAACCGAAGGACTTGTATGCATGCATATAAGCATAACCAATGGACACAAAACTCTGGGGGGTGAGGGCATATATTGGAGTGGGGTGGGGGTGGGGCAATGGTAAGATATGTACACATATAATACCTTAATAAAAATATATTAAAATAAAAAAAGAAGCACGAAAAATCTCTAGCAAACAATTTAACCCAATACCTAAAAGAACTTGAAAAAGAACAACTAATAAAGCTCAAAATAAGTAGAAGAAAGGACATAACAAAGATCAGAGCAGAAATAAAAGACAGACTTTAAAAAATATATAAAAGTTCAATGAAACCAAGAAGTGGTTCTTTGATGAGGTAAACAAGATTGATGACCCTTTAGCCAGACTCACCAAGAAACAAGAGAGAGGACCCATATAAATAAAATCAGAAATGAAAGAGGTGGAGTAACAACTGCCATCACAAAAATACAAAGGAATGTAGGAAAAAAAAACTATGAACAACTGTACGCCAACAAATTGGACAACCTGGGCAAAACAGACAAATTCCTACAGACATATAGTCTTCCAAAAATGAATCTGGCAATGGGGAGATATGGACACATGTAATACCTTAATCAATAAAAAAATATTGAAAAAAAAGAATCTGGCAGAATCAGAAAACCTGAATAGATTGATAACAATTAATGAAATTGAAGCAGTAATAATAAAATAAATAAATAAACTCCCAACAAGCAAAAGTCCTCAACCAGATGGCTTCACAGGTGAAATTACCAAACCTTCAAAGAAAAGCTAACAACTATCCTTCTCAAACAATTCCAAAAAATTCAAGAGGATGAAAGACTTTCAAAAACTTTTTCTGAGATCAGCATTATCCTAATTCCAAAACCAGGTAAAGATATTACAAAGAAAGAAAAATAGGCTGACATCCCTGATGAACTTGGATGCTAAAATCCTCAACAAAATATTAGCAAACCAGGTACAGCAATACATTAAAAAGATCATAGACCATGACCAATTGAGATTTATTCCAGGAATGCAAGGCTGGTACAATATCTGCACATCAATACATGTCAGATGCCAAAACCGGTTTGGCTCAGTGGATAGAGAGTAGGCCTGCGGACTGAAAGGTCCCAGGTTCGATTCCAGTCAAGGGCACATACCTTGGTTGCAAGCACATCCCCAGTAGGGGGCGTGCAAGAGGCAGCTGATCGATGTTTCTCTCTCATCGATGTTTCTAACTCTCTCTCTCTCTCTCTCCCTTCCTCTCTGTAAAAAAATCAATAAAATATATTTAAAAATATATATATTTTTTTAAAAAATACATATCAGACATCACATAAACAAAATGAAGTTGTAAAATCACAAGATCATATCAATAGATGCAGAAAAGGCATTTGATAAAAGGCAGCACCCATGTATGATGAAAACTATCAATAAAGTAGTAATTGAGGGGTCATACTTCAACATAATAAAGACCATACATGAAAAACCTATAGCCGACAACATATTCAATGGGCAAAAAACTAAAATTGTTTCCCTTAAGATCAGAAACAAGAAAGGGATGTCAGCTTTCATCACTCTTATTCAATACTAGGGGCCCAGTGCACAAAATTCATACACGAGTAGGGTACCTAGGCCTGGCCAGTGATCAGGGCTGATCAGATTCCCCATCTCCCCACCTTCCTACATCCCCCACATCTCTGCCTACTTCCTCCCTCGCTGCCCACCAGCGTGCCACCACCATGTGGTTCCCCACACACACACACACCGTCTCCTTGCCTCCTCCTTCCCTCGCTCCCTGAGCGCCCCTCCGCTGCCACTGGTCACCCGCCATCTTCCGCTCTGCCCCCCTGGTGGTCAGTGCATGTCATAGTGAGTGATCGAACTCCCGGACTCCCAGGCAAACTCCCAAGGGGACACTTTGCATATTAGCCTTTTATATATATAGATAGTGCTGGAAGTCCTAGCACAGTGATCAGATAAGAAGAAAAAATAAAAGCATCCAAACTGGAATAGAGGAAGTAAAACTGTCATCATTCTCAGATGACATGATATTGTACAGAGAATACCCTAAAAGTGCCACCAAAATCTACCAAACCTAATAAATGAATTTAGCAAAGTAGCAGGATACAAAATTAATATTGATAAATTGGTGGCAGTTTTATACACCAATAATGAACTATTAGAAAGAGAAACAAAGAAATCAATACCATTTACTATTGTAACAACAACAAAGTTACCTAGGAATAAAATTAATCAAGGAGGTAAAAGACCTGTATTCAGAAAACTAAGATTGGAAGAATTAATATCATTAAAATGTCCAAACCACACAAAGCAATCTATAGATTCAATTAAATTCCTATTAAATTCCAATGGCATATTTTACAGATCTAGAACAAATATTCCAAAAATTTATATGGAACCAAAGAATAGCATCAGCAATCTTGAGAAAGAAGAACAAAGTTAGAGGGATCACAATTTCAGATATCAAACTATACTACAAAGCCACTGTAATTAAAGCAGCTTGGTACTGGCATAAGAACTGGCATATAGATCAATGGAATGGAACAGAGATCCCAGAAATCAACCCATGCCAATATGGTCAATTAATATTTGACAAAGGAGGCAAAAGTACACAATGAAATGCAAACAGTCTCTTCAATAAATGGTATTGGGGAAATTGGGTAGGTACATCCAAAAAAATGCAACCAGACCACCAACTTACACCATACACAAGAATAAAACAAAATGGATAAAAAAATTAAATGTAAATCATAAAACCATAAAAATTCTAAAAGAAAACATCTATATATATAAAAGCCTAAGCAACTGTTCTATCATTTGACTGTTCGACCTGTAGCTATGACATGGGCTGACCACCAGGAGGCAGACACTCAATGCAAAGGCATAGAAACATGGAACAGACTGATGAATCTCAGAAGGAAGGGGGGAGAGGGAGGGCAGGAAGAGATTAACCAAAGATCTTATGTGCATGCTAGAGGCCCAGTGCACAGATTCATGCACCGGTGTTGTTCCTCAGCCTGGCCTGTGGGGATCAGGCCAAAACTGGCAGTCCGATATCCCCCAAGGGATCCCAAATTGTGAGAGGGCACAGGCCAGGCCGAGGGACCACACCAGTGCATTAATCTGTGCACTGAGCCTCTAGTAGACAATAAAATCTCAGACACCTCTCAGAGCAATATTTTGGCCGAAATGTCTCCAAAGGCAAGGGAAACACAGGAAAAAATAAGCAAATGGGATGACATCAAACTAAAAAGCTTCTATATGGGAGAATATATTTGCTAATGATTCATCTGATAAGGGGTTAATCTCCAAAATATATAAAGTACTTATACAATTCAACATCAGGATGACAGACAATCCAATTTGAAAATGGGCAAAGGGCCGAAACCGGTTTGGCTCAATGGATAGAGCGTCGGCCTGCAGACTCAAGGGTCCCAGGTTCGATTCCGGTCAAGGGCATGTACCTTGGTTGCGGGCACATCCCCAGTAGGGGGTGTGCAAGAGGCAGCTGATCGATGTTTCTCTCTCATCGATGTTTCTAACTCTCTATCCCTCTCCCTTCCTCTCTGTAAAAAATCAATAAAAAATATAAAAAAAATAAAAATGGGCAAAGGACCTGAATAGACACTTTTCCAAAGATGAAACACAGATGGCCAAGAGACATATGAAAAATTGCTCAAGGTCACTAATCAATTAAAACTACAATGAGGTATAACCTCACAACTGTCATTATGGCTACTATTAATAAATCAGCAACAACAAGTGCTGGTGGAGAGAAGGGAACCCTGGTACACTGCTGGTGGAAATGCAGACTAGTACAGCCACTGTGGGAAATCTCTATGGAGTTTCCTCAAAAAAAAATTAGAAGTGGAACTGCCTTTTGACCCAGCTATCTCACTTCTGGGAATATATCCTAAGAATCCTGAAACACTAATCAGAAAGAATATATGCACCCCTATGTTCATAGCAGCATTATTTACAATAGCTAAGATCTGGAAACAGCCCAAATGCCCATCAGTAGATGAGTGGATAAAAAAAGCTGGGGTACATTAACACAATTGACTACTACACAGCAATAAAAAATAAGGAACTCTTACCCTTTGTGACAGCATTGATGGATCTGGAGATTACTATTATACTGTGAAATAAACCAGTCAGAGAAAGACAAATACCATATGATATCACTAATATATGGAATCTAATGAATAAAATATACTTATGAACAAAATAAAACCAAAGGCATAGATACATGGAACAGGCTGACAGCTATCAGAGGTGGGGTGAGGGGAGACTGAATAAAGAAGGTAAAGGGATTAGGTAAAGGAATGAGCTAAAGAACATATCTGCAAAGCCCATGGACGAAGGCAATAGTTTGAGGAGGGCCAAAGGATGGGAAGCAGAGGCTGGGTGGAGGTAGGCAAAGGCAGGGATGGGGGACATCTACAATAGTGTCAACAATAAAAAAATTTAAATAAATAAAAGAGAGAGATCCAGGCCAACTTCAGCTTTGTCTTTCTATTAAGGCCCCTCAAGCTTGATTGCTCCAAAAGTACTTCATGGTTGCCTCAAAGTACTTGGCAATTCACTAGGAAGCACAGTCTAACCCAGTGATGGAGAACCTATGACACGCGTGTCAGCACTGACACGCATAGCTATTTCTGATGACATGCGCCCACTGATGCGGCCGCATGCCGAGGATGAAATATTTGCTGCTCCTGAGGATGAAACATTTGCGAAAAAATGTTTTTTCCTCAAAGTGACACACCACCCGAGTTATGCTCAGTTTTTTGGCAAAGTTTGACACACCAAGCTCAAAAGGTTGCCCATCACTGGTCTAACCTTTCTTTCACAGATTCACAAACTTTTTGACATGGGAACCTAGTTTTGACTGGATTTTGCCAGGGCTGGATATAATTAGGCATGGGACCAGAGGTTCCCATAGTCTGCCATATGCCTACATATATATACGCATATGCATGTGTAGAAAATGCTTTTGATCCATTCTTAAAAAACCCTCCTCTAAGGAGCATTTATCTTCTTATGGGGTAAATCTGGATTTAATTCCCACTCAGCTTCATCAATCCGTACAGTTAAATTGCCTCAATCTCATAGTGTTCTGGTCTAAAGCCACTGTGTGTCTTCCTTTAGTTCAACCTAAGCATCTGGGCTTAAGGTGAGAAGATCTGGGGAGGCTGTGGTGAATGTGACAAAGTGTAAATGCTGTGAATAAGTACTGAAATGTCCTAGGTGGCAGAAATATCTGAGTATAATGACCAGAACATACTAAATGATCAATAAATATTTGCTGTAAGAGTTCTTTTATATCAGTTAGCTCAATGTCATTTTACTAAAGACCAGAGAAACTAAATGACTTGTCCAGGATCACACAGTTGGTCAGTGATAGTGCCTCCACTAAGTCACCAGTGGGTTTTTTTTATATCAAAGAGGGAATTTTAAAATATAGGATCTTTCTAGAATCATCATCTCTTTGAATTGCCAAAGCGATCTCCGTGGACCTAGTGTCCACTGATGAGCTCTAGATGCTAATAATTTCCATCCACTGGTTTTATCCTGCTCTCTAATACAACACAGAAGAAGCCAAATCCTTCTACATGATGGAGAATTGATGACAGTCAACACAGCCTTTTCAAATCCCTGGTTCCTTCAACTGTTCTCTATGTGACACCCTTTCCAATGATAGTGATGCCCAGAGGTGGGTGCCACCCTCTGAAAGAGACTATTGGTCTACTTTCTCCTTCCTCTGCTGTTATCAGATTGTGTCAGCTGTTTTATCAGTAATGTGGCACTGTCCACCCTTATTTAACTTGTGGTCAGCTCAAGCCCCCAAGGTCTTTTTCATATGAACTATTGTTAAATCGTGTCTCCTTCCTATAGTCTGTGTAGAACACAACTGTGTATTTTTAAACTACACACAGCACTTTGTGTGTGCCCCACTTTCCATGTTCTGATCACTGAAGGATGATACCAAATTCTTCCAGGTCACAAAGCCTATGTCTAAATGTTGAACCTTGAGCTAAATATTCTTCTACAACATTAACTTTTTTTCTACCCAACATATTTTGATTTATATGAAAACTAAATAGAAATAATTTCTAAAAACTGTTGGGGTTTAATGGTTTAAAAGATAGCATTTGTGCCCTGGGGAGAGTGGCATTTATTAAGTGACTATTGCATGCAAGGCATCATTAAGTGCTTTATATACATTAGCTCATTCCCTCTGAGAGAGGTAGGATTATTATTCCTGATTTATAGACAAGAAAACTGAGGCTTAAGAGATTCCACTGTTATTAAGAAGAAGAGCTAGGATTTGAACCTAGTTCTGACTAACTCCAAAGGCCATTTTCTTTCATTTACACTTGTGGTTCTTAATCTTGGCTCCACATTCCAATCATCTAGGGAACTCAAAAGTCAAAGTCACCCAATACCCAGGCCCCACCCCAGACCAATTACAGAAAGAGTTCCTGGAGGTAGGTCTGGACATGAACAGGTTTAAAAGTTCCCTAGGTGATTCTAATATATAGCAGGAAAACCACAGCTTTCTACCATGTTATTTCCTAGGTACATTAGTCTGCCAAAAATGTGAATCCAACTATTAGGCTCTCTATATTTTTAGCACTGGTTGCTTCAAAAAGCAAGAATAAGTTATTTAAGGCACTAACATCAAACAAATGGTGATGGAGAGACCTAAACCGGCAGCTTCCTGTTCTGACAGGGAAGGGAGGGCAGCCACCTAAACTCTGTTCTAACTTCAACCCCTTGAAACTTCCACAGTTCATTTCTCTGAACCATGTGCTTTCCCCCTGACTATCTTTAGTTCCAAAAGACAGGCCTGGCCTACCTACTGGGTGAAGAAATTACAGGTGTATCCTAAACATTCTTAGCTGTGGCAGGGCATTCCTGTGTTTCTTTGACTTACCAGGACAAAAGTCTTGGGATAAATTTTCTTTGGAGCAGGCTGCCCAAGATGGTGTCTGATAGGTTTGCCTGAGGTATTGAGACTCTGTGTAGTTTCCTTCCTGTATTCCTCTGGCTGGTCTTTACATGGGAGAGCTCCTTATAAAATATTTTTCAAAATTGGGAACAAATGTGACGCAACTGAGAAAATAATTTGTATATTAGAAAGAGGTGCAAATCCCCGAAGAGCCCATTGGAAAAATAAGAAACTCCAAGTCAATGGGAAGTTGTAAAACCTAGCACTCTGAGAACAAAGAGCCCAACCATATGGAATAGCTTATCATACACAGGGCAATAGGGCCCATGTGAGAACAGCTCAGACTGCAGAGAGAGACACCTAGATCTGTTCAAGGAGAAGTCAGGAAGTGTTGGAAATGTTGAAAGAGCTGAAAGATATGATTAAAATAAATCCTCCAAAGATTGGAGAGTTAGTCTGAAGTGGCTTCTTCCTGTTCTTAATATGCTTTCTATTTTTCCTAGACTTAGTTGAGGGCACTCTGGTTAACTTGCTTATTGCCCATGGCTCCCTGCTTTTTCTCCCATGTTGGAGTGAATTCTTTTGTCTGAAAATCCTGGGTGTGTTTTCCTTTTTACAAGTAGTCAGGGCTATGTGAATAAAATTTCTATCTCTCAGAAACCATAAAATTATCCTAGAGTCAAAACAAGCCTCTTCTCATAGCTTTCCCAGAGACTCAACTGGGAAATAACCACTAAGTAGAAAGGGCTTCACTGGGGCTGTTTCCACACAAACAACTTGAGTGCTGAGGAGAATGCAAGCAGTTAGATACCTAATTTAGGTGAAATACACATATTGCCTTGAACTATGAATAAAAATGGGACCAACTCATGTTCTCATTCTCTCTCTCTCTCTCTCTCTCTCTCTCTCCTTTACTTTTAGCCTTCAAGGAGCCACATAATCTAATCTCCACATACCTCCATTTCTCCTCACTTTACATGGGCAAACACCACCAAGAGAATCTTGGAAGATAAGCATGAT
Source organism: Eptesicus fuscus (assembly GCF_027574615.1). NCBI lineage: Eukaryota > Metazoa > Chordata > Mammalia > Chiroptera > Vespertilionidae > Eptesicus > Eptesicus fuscus. The sequence goes on from NC_072473.1 coordinate 109,976,868, forward strand.
GTGTCAACACATTCAAAATGTTTCCTTCACATGGATCTCAAATCACACTTCTTTCTAGCATTGGAGCCATGCGACAGTTCCATGGGAAGAAAATTTCAAAATAGCAAGTAGTAAACAGAGCCAGGGAGCCTGATGCAGCTTTGCTCTGTGCCAGCCCTCACCCTGCTTCCCTGGGGAGAAGCCAACTCTTTCCATCCTCATACAGCTAAGCCAGGCTATGGGCTCAGATAATCAATGGCAGGTGTCATGCCCCATAATAAACCTGAAAGAAACAAAGAGGATCATACAGAAAACTCAAGGTTTGATTGCTCAAGGAGAAGTGCTGGCTGGCACGTTATAAAGAAGCCCTGCATGTGGGACTGGATCGTTAAATCCCAAGTGCCCTTGGATAGGCAAGGAAGGTGAAAGGCAGAAAGAAAGGAGCCCCAGGAACTGCTAGATTGGGGAGGCTCCACCCAGGAATCACTGGGCCGAGACAACGGTAATGTTTATTCAGCTTACAGCTTTCATTTTCCTAAGTTATTTAAATGAGTTAAAGGAATAAAAAACTATTCTACTGGATTGAGTCCATCACTAAATATTTGGGACACACACTGAAAGGTTAGAAGCAAACTCCTGCAAAGAAATGATTGCTGGAATGAGGGAGCTGGCTACCAGAGGAGGCCTGGGATAAAGGCCAACAATGACCCAAGAGAGAATTGAGAGCAGTGAAATGATCCATGAAGTTTCTTGGCATTTTCAAGCACTCCTGGAAAGAGAGTGGCTCATCAACTTCACTGAAGAATCTCTAAACAAATAGCTCAACTGTCTCCGTGTTTCTCAGTCTCAGAAAACACAATTGAAAGTTGTGAAATTAATGTTTCAAGTCTGGTGTCTGGGGTTTTATTACTGCAGTTTTGGGTGCTACAGACACAGTTGCCCTAATCTTCAAGGTTACATGAGGGCCAGGTGTGTCCCAGGAGTACAGTTTTTCTCAGCTCTATCTGGACCTACACTCTCTCTCAGCCCCCATTGTTGTGTAGTAATGGATTTAAGTTTATTATCTCCTTTGCCTCAAAAACAAAACCTACCCAAAATACTCCAACTAGGAATTGACTGATTTTCCAGAAGAAATTTCACAAGGAAAAGAGGAGAGGGACCAAGACAATCAGCATCCCATTATATTGAATTTACCCCAAAGCTAGAAAAATTATCAAAAGCAAATTTCCAATTTTGGAGACCTGGACCACTCCTTCTCTTCATTCTGGACACTAGTTCTCAACTGGAGGCCAGGGCTGAGAGGCCAGTGGGAGAAAGTGGTAAGGATAGCTGTGGAAGTCCTCCTCCAGTAATCAGTGACCCAGATGTTAATCAGAATTTAAGCGTCACCAACCAATGGTCCGCAGACCACTGGTGGTCCGTGAGGTCCAAAAGGTTGGCGACCACTGGATGGAATGGACTGGGGTTGGTACAAGGAGGGGGACAAAGAAGTGGGTCCAGTGATGGAACAGATCTTGACTCCCACTGTAAGCAGCAGTAGTGGCCAGAAGGTGTGCCAGAAGCAAAACCAGAAAGACTACAAAGACACTGGTGCCTTTACCCAAGGCTCTGCTTCTGGGGCCCCTATCCTTCTCCATTGAGAAAAAGGTGAAGGATACACTCTGGGTTTGGATAATAACATCACCAACACATTATTACATGTTGTAAATCCTGAAGTATATAATCCTGCCCCCAGAAAGAGATCATAGTTTAATTTGGGGAAGTGCAACCCAAAAGTACCCAACACCAGACTAGTAATGGAGAAGCAGAAACAAAGGCCTATTCACCAACATTCTGTAAAGCAGAGTTCAGCATTACTGTGGGTTATTTTCATGTCAAAAGGCTCTTGTGCACCTTCTATCCTGTAGAAGCAAAATGAAATGCCCTTCAATACTGTTCTGAACCTATTCTTAAAAGTTATTTTAAATGTTTCATGATAAGGAATACAAAGTCTTACTTAGCACACTTACTAAAGGAATTCTTCTACTGAAGCAATTTGTAAATGTTTCAAGGTGTTAAAAGTATGAGCTTTAACAAATAATAATAATAATAATAATAATAATAATAATAATTGTGTTTTTAAGTCCCAATTAGCATGGAGCTGGACACATCTGATGGGAAGGGAAGGTTTCTCATTTACTTGAGTTTAACCAAGAGTTTGTTACTTTGAATTGGAAAACCCTTAGCAACAAGGTTTTGAAGTTTTATATGAAAATACTCTTGGGAACAGATTACTCACTTTGGCATTCTGCTGTGTGTTGACAAGGGTGGGTTAGAGAATGATCAGTGGATTCATGAAGCTGAATGAGCATGGGCAGATCACGCTCTGCCCTCTCTGGGTCACAGCCTTCTTGGATGTAAACTAAGAGAGTTTAACCAGAGCAGGAATCAGCAAACTTTTTCTAGGAAAGAACACATAGTAAATAAATTAGGTAATGCAGACCACATATGGTCTCTAGCATGTCCTCTTTTTTTTCACTTTAATAGCTTTATTGAGATATAATTTGTATATCAAACAATTTACCCATTTGAAGTATTTTAGTGGGGGTTTTGTACATTAACTATGTTGTGCAACCATCACTATAATAAATTTAAAAAATATTACCACTAAAACAACAACCTCTACCCATTAGTAGTCATTTCCATTCCCCTCCCAACCAGTCTTAGGCAACCACTAATCTACTTTCTATCTCTATATTTTTATTGGTTTAATTTCAAACAAATGGAATCATAAAATGTGTGGTGTTTTGTGAATGGCTTCTTTTACTTAGCATACTGTTTCAATGTAAATACATGGGGTAGCATGTATTAGTACTTCATTCCTTTTTATAACCAAATAAGAGTCTATTATATGGATATAACATACTTCCTTATCATTTTATCAATCGATGGGCATTTGGGTTGTTTCCACCTCTGGACTATTATGACTAATACTGCTATGAGCATTCATGTACAGGTTCATGTGGACCTCAGTGTGTTCAATTCTTTTTTTTTCCCCTTTATTAATTTTTAGAGAGAGAGAGGAATGTAGAGGGAGAGAGAGAGAGAAACATCAATGAGAGTAAAACATAATCGATCTGCAGCCTCTTGCACGTCTCCTACTGAGGATTGAGCCTCCAACCTGGCATGTGCCCTAACTGGAAATCGAACCAGTGACCTCTTGGTTCCTGGGTCAATGCTCAACTACTGAGCCACATCAGCCAGGCATGTTCAATTCTTTTGTGTACATATATAGGAGTAGAATTACTGGGTCATATGGAAACTTTATGTTTAATCTTTTGAGGAACTGCCAGACCCTTTTACAAATTGATGTCACCATTTGCCCATCCTACTAGCAATGTATGAGTGTTCCAATCTCTCCATGTTCTCACCAACACTTGTTATTATCTGTCCCTTTGGGTAAAGCTATCTTAGTGAGGGTGAAGTGGTATCTCACTGAGGCTTTGATTTGCATTTCCCTAATGACTTACGATGCTGAACATGTTTTCATGGGTTTATTGGCTATTTGTATATCTTCTTTGGAAAAAAAGTATATTCAAATCATTTGTCTATTTTTAAATTGGGTTATTTGTCATATTTTTGTTGAGTTGTAAATGTTCTTTAATATTCTTGATACAATTCCCTTATCAAACATATGATTTGCAAATATTTTATTCCATTCTTTGGGTTTTCAAAAAATATCCTTTAAAAATGTGTAAACTACTCAGGCCTTAAAAAACAGACCACTGGCAAGATTTGACCAACAGACTGTAGTTTGCTGAGTCCTAAACTAGAGTGTGGGTTTTCAAACTTTTTTTTAATGCTTGTAGTGAACATGTATTGTTTTACCTTCCTAGGAACATGTTTATCTGGTAATTGATTTCAGATAGAAAGGGAAAGGGAGAAAAGAGAGATAGGAACATTAATGATGAGAGAGATTTATTGATTGGCTGCCTCCTGCACACCCCCCGCTGGGGATCAAGCCTGCAACCAGGGCCTGTGCCCTAACCAGGAACCGAACCGTGACCTTCTGGTTCATAGGTCAACTTTCAACCACTGAGCCACTCTAACTGGTCTGGATTTTCTTTTGAGGAGCTACCTCTCTCTAATTTCATGTTGTCTTGGTGAGAATGTCAATAAAGCTTTGTTACCTTCCTCTGAACCAAGCTAAGCCAGTCTCTCTCCAAACACTATAGATGTGGAGCAAAGTAAAGTAACAAAGTAGGGAAGAACAGTAAGATCTGATTCACCCAGCAGAAATAGCCTGATAAAACCGTCCCTGAGTTCCCACATCTGAGATCACCAGAGCTGCCCTGTTCCTATTCTTTCTGATACCTGGTAGTTTAGCTTTTACTGCAGCCACTCCAATTTCCTTCCAAAAAAAATGTTATCCCCCATTCCTTTCACTTGTTACCCAGAAACAATCTCTATTGCCTGGAACCTAAATGACACAGAAATCAACCCCCTCTCCAAGCAAAACCATACACTAAGCCCCAAACTATGAATGAGAAAAAAAGTTGGGTAACTTTGGCAGAACAGGAGTGGATACCAAATACCTTGCTGTAAAGCCCCACTCATTATAGTCCTTGAGGCATCTCCATGTCACCGTGGAACAGTATATAATCATCTAGATGAGATGCCACTAAGCTACCTTCCAACTCTGATATACCAGATTTAAGATTTGATGATTCTAAGAATGTATGTGAGGTGACAAATTGGAGGGTAAAATAAGTCTGATTAGTCAGGAGTAGTTATATCAAAGGATCTTCTAAGAGAAGATAAAATCAACAATGCAGAAAGAGACATGCAGGGTTTAGATGGTTTCCAAACCAAATGAATCTGCTAAAGGAGGAAACTATGAGTAAATTAGAATCCAAAAGCATGTACTGTAGGTAAGAGTATGAGCTAAAAATTTCTCTTCAGAGAGGAAAAGGAAGCATCAACAGTACTTGTTAATGGAAAAAAAACCTACAAAACATATCTTGAGTTTAGCTTTCTCTCCACTAATGGTTCTAAAGAAGTATCATCTTTGTCCAGAAATAAGTCCTTACATCTATAGTCAATTGATTTTTGTTGAGGATGCCAAGACCACTCAATGGAGAAAGAATAGTCTATTTAACAAATGGTTCCAAATTATATAAAGAACTTATATAACTCAACACCAGGAAAACAAACAATCCAATTTAAAAATGGGCAAAGGATCTGAAGAGACACTTTTCCAAAGAGGACAATAAAGATGGCCAATAGACATATGAAAAATTGCTCAACATCACTAATCATCAGAGAGATGCAAATTAAAACCACAATGAGATTTCACCTCACACCTCCCAGAATGGTTATCATCAATAAATCAACAAACAAGTGCTGGCTAGGATGTGCAGAAAAGGGAACCATAATGCACTGCTGGTGGGAATGCAGATTTGTGCAGCCACTGTGAAAAACAGTATGGAGTTTACTCAAAAAATTAAAAAATGGAACTGCCTTTTTAGCCAGCAATTCCACTTCTGGGAATATATCCTAAGAATCTTAAAACACTAATCAGAAAGAACTCCTATGTTCATAGCAACATTATTCATAATAGCCAAGATCTGGAAATAGTCCAACTGCCCATCAGTAGATGAATGGATTAAAAAAAAAAGCTATACACAGTGGAATACTACAAGGCCATAAAAAAAGGAGCTCTTACCCTTTGCTACAGCATTAATGGACCTGGAGATTATTATGCTAAGTCAGAAAAAGACAAATGCCATATGATCTCACTAATATATGAATCTAATGAACAAAATAAACTGACAAACAAAATAGAAACAGAGGTATGGGTACATGGAACAGACTGATAGCTTTCAGAGAGAAGGGGGATGAGGAGGCTGGGTGAAAGAAGGTGAAGGGATTAGCCAAAGAACATACTGTATATGCATGCCAGACAGACACAAACAACACTGTGGTGATGGCTAGAGGGAAGTGAGGCTAGGGGCTGGGTGGATGGGGACAAAGAGGGGAAATGGATAACATCTGTAATAGTGTCAAAAATCAAAAGTTAAAAATACAAATGGTGCTGGGAAAACTGGGTATCCACACGCAAAAGACTGAAGTTAGATCCTTAGCTTACATCATATGCAAAAAATTAATTTAAACAGATCAAAGATCTAAATTTAGGACAGTGATGGGCAACCTTTTGAGCTTGGTGTGTCAAACTTCGCCAAAAAACTGAGCATAACTCAGGTAGTGTGTCACTTTGAGGAAAAAAGATTATTTCGCAAATGTTTCATCCTTGGCATACGGCCGCCTCAGCGGCCACGTGTCATCAGAAATGGCTACGCGTGTCATATGTTCGCCATCACTGATTTAGGAGCTAAAACTCTTAGAAGAAAACATAGAAGAAATCTGCATAATCTTGGAGTTAGCAATAGATTCTTTAAAAATGACACCAAAATCACAGGCATCAAAAGAAAAATATAGATTAATTGAACTTCATCAACCATAAATGGGAGAAAATATTTGTAAATCATGTATCTAAAAAGGGTTTAAAAGACAGAACGATATAAGGAACCCCTATGACTCAACAACAAAAAGACAAACATCCCTATTAATATAGACAAAGGACTTGACACAGATATTGCTCCAAACATCCCTATTAATATAAACAAATGGCTTATAAATACATGAAAAGATACTCAACATCTTGAGTCATCAGGAAAATAGAATTTAAAACCACAAGAGATATTACATAACAGCCAGTATGGCTATAATTTTTTAAAAGGGGGGAATAAGTGTTTTTAAGGATGTAGAAAAATCAAAATCCTCATATATTGCTGGTAGGAATGTAAAATGGTGTAGCTTCGGTGGAAAAGAGTTTGGTGGTTCCTCAAATGTTAAATATAGTATTACCATATAACCCAACAATTTCATTGCCAGATATATACCCCAGAGAATTGAAAACAGGGACCCAAACATATATTTGTATGCACCTATTCATAGCAGCATTATTCATAATAGCCCAAAGGTAAAAACAACATAAGTGTTCATCAAAAGGTGAATAAATAAACAAAATTAATAAAATGGAATGTTATTCAGCCTTAAAGAGAAATGAAATTCTAATATATGGTACAACTTTGGATGAACTTTGAAAACATTGTCTTAAATAGGCAAATTCATAGGGACAGAAAATATATTAGAGGTTACCAGGGACTAGAAGGAGTGGGGATGGGGTATGATTGCTTAGTGGGTACAGTCTCTGTTTGGGATGATAAAATAGCTTGGAAATGATAGTGATGATAGTTGTACAACATTGTGAATGTAACTGATGCTACTGAATTTAACATTTAAAATGACAAAAATGGCAACATTTATGTTATTTTTTATCGCAATAAAAATAGTAAAAAAGTAGTATTAGCTTTAACCCACATGTAGTGAATGTAATGGTGAAAAGAATTTGAGGAGTTAATGAGGAGTTAAGTCCCTGGGTAAATTGGATTAAGAATTTCTGAACAAAGAATGGAGAGAAAGGTGATCCTAATTATGAAGAGTATATATTAGGAAAACAAGAATTCCATCTGTAGTAGGAGAGAACAGAAGCTATGGCTTTTCTGGGACCCCCACGGACCATCAATTTGAAGGATTTCAAGTATACCCAACACAACAGGGATCCTTCAAATGCTCCCAGTTCAGTAGCTGAGGACCTTGCCCTCAGTTCTGTTGACAGAGGGGCTCTGCAATGCTTAATAGTTAAAGCTACCATTAAGCCCAAATAAGCTTGTGAGGCCAAACCAGTGAAAGGTGGCTGAGAGCTATTCGTAATCATCTGGGAGATCCATTCTTATATGATCTTAGGAGCCACACAAGAAAGCATTGGCTGGAGATATAGTGAGGCAACTGAATTGCAGAGAACACCAAATTCCATGGCTACCAAAGAGGAATCTGAACCACTCAGGACCCATTGAGAAATCTAAGAGTTAGACATCCAAATATGAGACTAAGTGGAGCTCAGAGTTATATGCTATACTAGAGGCCCAGTACACAAAGTTGTGCACCAGTGGGGTCCCTCGGCCTGGCCTGCAGGATCAGGATGAAACTGGCTCTCCAACATCCCCCAAGGGATCCCGGATTGTGAGAGGGCACAGGCCAGGCCAAGGGACCCCACAGGTATACAATCGGGGCCGGGGAGGGACACGGGAGGTTGGCCAGCCAGGGAAGGACCACAGGAGGGCCCAGGGTGTGTCCAGCCATCTCAACCTGGCCGTCTTGCTCAGTCCGAATCAACCAGACCCCAGCAGCAAACTAACCTACTGGTCGGAGCATCTGCCCCTAGCTGTCAGTGCACATCATAGCGACTGGTCGACCAGTCAAGTGTTGCCCTCTGGTGGTCAGTGCATGTCATAGTGAGCGGTTGAGTGGCCTTAGCATATCATTAGCATATTACGCTTTGATTGGTTGAATGGACAACTGGACGACCGGACACTTAGCATATTAGGCTTTTATTATATAGGATGCCCTAAGTATGGATTGAGTCTATTAGTGCATAAGCCAGCACCATCACCAGTGGGTGTTTTGTGAACATGTTTAGCATGTGGTTACCACTCAGGACCTGGATTGTCCCATGGTCTAAGATGGCCCAGGCAAATAAGAGTTACTGTATTCATTTTAATCTCAGATAAATGTCTACTTTTCTATTTGGCTCATGAGACCAGTGAATCAGAATGTGCTCCTCTCCCAGTCCCTCAGTTTCACTATTGGACAGACTTTACCACTTATCTACTTGCACCTGCTTGTTTGGGGCTGTCTACATCCCAGGACTGGTTCTTGTAATACCAGGGAATATAACAAACTTTTGGACAAAACTGACATTTGGACTACATTCTTTAATAATTCTCTTCTAATTTGAGTCTTGTGTTTGCTGAGCGAAATGCCTGCCTGGATTCCTAATCTTCTCGCTTATGGTACCTTATGTTACCCAGGCAACTACTTTCCACTTCCTTCTCCTTTTCAATTTTGGGAAGTTCCCATATGCCCACCTGTTCTCAGTCTTACTGCTTACCCTTGCCACCAGGCTGATATGGACTATGATCTGGATTCTCTGGGCTTTACCCCACTGCGTTATGTATACATATTGTCCTGGGTATCTTCACTCTATTCCACTCACCTGATTCAGACCCTGAGCTCCAATTCAACTGAAAGTTTCATCTCTCCCAACCCATTCAATGAGAAGCAGTTTCCTATGGTCCTAGCTATGATAGAAGATACCTTCTTATTCCTAGTAGCAATGAAACCAAGCTTTAAGTTTAGTCCTTTTATATGGAAACTTGATTTTGTAAAGGTTGTTCAGGAAGCCTCAAATTATAGTGATGATGAACATCCCAAGAACACATTTTCCCCCTAGTTACTTTTGAAGCTAAACATGGTCATAAAATATTCATTGGCAACATCAATGGTTTATCTCAAAGACAAATTCAACTCATGCTTAGGACTTCTGTGAAGTTAGGCACCTCAAAAAATTAGTTGAAAGCATCTAGGATCTCTAAAAGCTTTTATAAAACCCTGGCTAGCCGAAACCGGTTTGGCTCAGTGGATAGAGCGTCGGCCTGCGGACTCAGGGGTCCCGGGTTCGATTCCGGTCAAGGGCATGTACCTTGGTTGCGGGCACATCCCCAGTAGGGGGTGTGCAGGAGGCAGCTGGTCGATGTTTCTCTCTCATTGATGTTTCTAACTCTCTATCCCTCTCTCTTCCTCTCTGTAAAAAATCAATAAAATATATTAAAAAAATAAAAATAAATAAAATAAAACCCTGGCTGGACACTTTGTTATGGAGTTCTATGGATTCCCCATAGTCACTTTGGAGGCCACCTTGGCAGTGGGGACAAGGGAGGGAAATAATTTAGTTCTAAAATTAGTCAGGTCCAGGTTGGGACATTTGCTTCAGGCCTTCTCTTGGGCACAAAGGCTTAAAATTGAAATTCAAAGGTAAAGTAAGGCTAAGACTAACAGACATCAAGGTTCAGGTTTCAGCAAGTCACAGAAAGGCAACTTGAGTTCAAAGAACAGGCATTTGGCTCTATTTTATTATTTTTATAAAGAGCTTTTATGAAAAGAAAGTTAATTTCTGTGACTCATAAACAGAAGATCTCCAAAGCTCCATAATGTTTTTGTGCAAATATGTCAGAAAAACTTGATGAGAAAATAAATAATTCCATGCTTCCTAAAAGTGTATCCATGTACGCAATGTGCACTCCATAAGAACAGGGTTAAGGAATAGTACTGGTTGTCAAGGGAAAACGAAGTTCATTCTGATTAATAACTAGAGCCTTTCCATGTGCACCAGGGCATCCCAACTTGACTTTCTCTGTGATTGGTTGTTAGCCACATGGCAAGAGAATTTGTGATATTGCCACACACCTAAGAAACAACAGCTCATTCTCCAACCCATAGGTACCAAATTGGGCTGCTAGGAAATTATAAGAGGTAAGTCATCAGGAGTTTTCTGGATGTGGAAAAACCAAGTGACCTTCTGCATTAAGAATGACTGAGAATAGGAAGATGGCGACCGGCAAGAAGGTAGGGAGAGAGAGAGTGTGAGTGAGGAACCCATAGAGGAGAGTGTAGACATGTGTGGTGTGTGTGTGTGTGTGAGCTAGGGTCAGTTAGATTCTTCAGGTCTTCCAAGGGGTTGCCTAACCAGGCAGTCCTAGACGGCGGAGCCCCGCGCACAAAGCGGACACATCTCCGCGGCTGGTGCGGACGCAGAGACCACGCCATCTTGAGAAACAGAGCTGCCTGAGACTCGGATCCTGGCTTCTGACACAAACCAGGACCCTGCAGCCACTGGGGACAGAGAACTGCTATCACAGCTTCAGACCAACAGACAACAAGAATCCAGACTTCCCGGCAGAATTCCGTGAGTCAAAGAGCCTATCCCCCTCTCCGCAGGCGCGCAGACAGCGGCATTTTAACTGAAAGACCCGCCCCTCGCCCAAGCCACAGAACTTTGCTCAGGGACTCGCTCCCCCTCAGGGAATTTGGCGCATGCGGGACAGAAGCAGCACCCTGTTGGGGAAATCTGTCAGTGTGCACAGAGGGCTCCCCTTCGGAGAATTTGGGGGAATTTGGCTTGCGGGTCACAGCTCCCCCTTAGGGGAATCTTAGTGCTTGCACAGAGGGGCTTCCCCTTTGGGGAATTTGGTGCGCAGGACGGACTCCGCCCCCCTTCCGGGACTCCGGGAGAGTGCACGGAGCCAGCTCACCTTCAGGAAATTAAGAGTGTGCGCCCTACCCAGTTTGGCTCAGTAGAGAGAGCACACACAGGACGCAGCTCCACTTCAGGGAATTTGGCACGCCAGACACAGCTGCCTGGGATCCCTGACTCACAGCGCATTCACACTAAGAGCCAGCGACCCCAATTGTTGGTGCATGCACACACAGGGACCCTGTTTCTCAACGAGAAACCGCACAAGGCAACAGAGACTCTGACACTCGAGTCTTGGTGCAGAAACAGGGAAACTCTGACTCCTGGCACATGCTAAGGATCTCATTTTCGGCACAGACCAACAGTGTGGTGCAGACAGGGCCCCTGATTCTAAGTGTGCACACAAGACCACACGGAACACTGGGGACACTGACCCTGGGCAAGTCTGGTTCCCACCAACTAAAGGCAGCCACACGTCCTAGTGTCAGAGCACTTCAGTGAAACTCGGGTGGAGCGAAGTCCCCACAGCACACGGCCCAGGTCCACGCAAACGGAAGCTTGAGCTTTCTGGTGATAGCCAGAATGGGGAAACGAAATAACTCACAGAGGAAAGAAAATGTGGAGTCGCCAAGAAAGGAAATCAGTGAAACTGAAGCTTGCAACATGACCGAAAAGGAGTTTAGAGTAATGGTCGTGGAATTTATACAACGGATGGATGAGAAAATCAACAACTTATGCAAGAATCAGGAAGAAATGAAAAGTGATATAGCTACAATCAAAAACACCATGGAAAGTTTCAACAGTAGACTACAAGAAGCAGAGGACCGAATTAGTGAGTTACAAAATCAGGTACAGAAACAAGCTCAATATGAACAGCAATTGGAGAAAATAATTAAAAAGCAGGAGGAAAGCCTAAGGGAGCTTCGGGACAACATGAAACGAAGTAACATACGTGTAATAGGGCTGCCAGAAGGACAAGAAGAGCAGCAGGGATTAGAAAATCTATTTGAAGAAATAATGACAGAAAACTTCCCGGATATGGGAAAGATAAAAGTTACGCAAGTACAGAGAGTCCCAAGCAGGATCAACCCCAAAAGACCCACACCAAGACATGTCGTAATTTCAATGGCAAATATAAATGATAAAGAGAGAATCTTAAAGGCGGCAAGAGAGAGACAGAGAGTTACCTACAAAGGAACACCCATCAGATTGTCAAATGATTACTCAACAGAAACACAACAAGCTAGAAGTGAATGGAAGGAGGTATACAAAGTGTTGTAAAGCAAAGGACTGAATCCAAGAATACTATATCCAGCAAGACTATAAATCAAAATTGAAGGGGAAATCAGGAGCTTTGCCGACAAAAAAAGGCTCAAGGAGTTTATCACCACCAAACCAGCAATGCAAGAATTGCTAAAGGGAATACTGTAAAAAGAAGAAATAAACAGGTAAGAAGGAATACAGACACAAAAATAGGTATGACTACAAACAAATACCTTTCAGTAATAACTTTAAATGTAAACGGACTAAATGCTCCAATCAAAAGATATCGAGTAGCTGAATGGATAAAAAAACACGACCCATATATATGCTGTCTACAAGAGACCCACCTCAGAACAAGAGACTCACACAGACTGAAAGTGAAGGGATGGAAAAATATCTTTCAGGCAACTGGAAATGAAAAAAAAGCTGGGGTAGCAATACTTATATCTGACAAAATAGACCTCAAAGTAAATGCAATAACAAGAGATAAAGAAGGCCACTTCATAATACTAAAGGGAGAAATCCAACAAGAAGAAATAATTCTGGTAAATATATACGCTCCCAATATAGGAGCACCCAAATACATAAAAAAACTCCTGGAGGATTTCAAGGGAGAGATTAATAGCAATACAATCATAGTAGATTTTAATACCCCACTATCACCACTGGACAAATCCTCTAAACAAAAAATCAGCAAAGAAACAGCAATCCTAAATGAATCACTAGACCAGATGGAATTAATTGACATCTTCAGAACATTTCACCCCAAAGCCACAGAATATACATTCTTCTCAAGTGCACATGGGTCATTTTCAAAGATAGACCATATGCTGGGTCACAGGCAAAGTCTCTTCAAATTCAAGAAGATAGAAATTATATCAAGCATCTTCTCAGATCACAGTGGCATAAAACTGGAAATCAACTACAATAAATACAATCCAAAGAAATCAAACACATGGAGACTAAACAGCATGCTATTAAACAAGGACTGGGTCACCAGAGAGATCAAGGAAGAAATAAAAAACATCATGGCAACAAATGACAATGAAAACACAACAATCCAAAATCTATGGGACACAGCGAAAGCAGTCTTGAGAGGGAAGTTCATAGCTCTACAAGCCTATTGCAAAAAACAAGAAGCAATGGTAATAAATTACTTAACCCTACAACTCAAAGAGCTAGAAAAAGAGCAGCAAGAAAAGCCCAGTGTAACCAGAAGGAAGGAAATAACAAAGATCAGAGCGGATATAAATGACATAGAGACCAAAGAAACAATACAAAAGATCAACAAAACCAAGAGCTGGTTCTTTGAAAGGATAAACAAGATTGATGGACCTCTAGCCAGGCTCACCAAGAAGCAAAGAGAGAGGACCCAAATAAACAAAATCAGAAATGAAACAGGTGAAATAACAGCAGACCCCGCTGAGATACAAAGGATTGTTACAAAATACTACGAACAACTCTATTCCAACAAACTGGACAACCTGGAGGAAATGGACATATTCCTAGAAAAATATAACCTTCCAAAAATCAATCAAGAACAATCTAAAGAGCTCAATAGGCCAATAACTATGGACGAAATTGAAGCAGTCATCAAAAAGCTTCCGGCAAACAAAAGCCCAGGGCCTGATGGCTTCACAGGAGAGTTTTACCAAACATTCAAGGAAGAACTAAAACCTATCCTCCTCAGACTATTCCAAAAAATTCAAGAAGAAGGAACACTTCCAAGCTCCTTCTATGAAGCCAGCATCACCCTAATACCAAAACCAGATAAAGACAACACAATGAAAGAGAATTACAGACCAATATCCCTCATGAACATAGATGCCAAAATCCTCAACAAAATTCTAGCAAATCGGCTCCAGCAGTACATCAGAAAGATCATACACCATGACCAAGTAGGATTTATCCCAGGAATGCAAGGATGGTACAATATCCGCAAATCAATAAACGTGATACATCACATAAATAACTTGAGAGATAAAAATCACATAGTCATATCAATTGATGCAGAAAAGGCATTTGACAAAATCCAACACCCTTTCTTGATAAAAACTCTCAACAAGGTGGGAATAGAAGGCTCATACCTCAACATAATAAAAGCTATATATGATAAACCCACAGCAAACATCATACTCAATGGACAAAAACTAAAAACATTTCCCCTAAGAACAGGAACAAGACAGGGATGCCCACTCTCACCACTCCTGTTTGACATAGTACTGGAAGTATTAGCCATTGCAATTAGACAAGAAGAAGAAATAAAAGGCATCCAAATTGGAAAAGAACAAGTAAAGCTGTCTTTATTTGCAGACGACATGATATTGTACATAAAAAATCCGAAAGACTCCGTCAAAAAACTAATAGACTTAATAAGTGAATTCGGCAATGTAGCAGGATACAAAATTAACGCCAAGAAATCTATGGCCTTTCTATACACCAATAGTGAACTTACAGAAAGAGAGACTAAAAAGGCAATCCCATTTACCATCGCACCAAAAGAATTAAGATACCTAGGAATAAACTTAACTAAGGAGGTAAAAGACCTATACGCAGAAAACTACAGGACACTGAAAAAAGAGATAGAGGAAGACGTAAACAGATGGAAGAACATACCATGTTCATGGATTGGTAGAATCAACATCATTAAAATGTCCATACTACCCAAAGCAATCTATAGATTCAATGCACTCCCCATCAAAATACCAATGGCATATTTCACAGACCTTGAAAGAACTCTCCAAAAATTCATCTGGAATAAAAAAAGACCCTGAATAGCCACAGCAATCCTGAGAAAGAAGAATAAAGTAGGCGGGATCTCAATACCAGATTTCAAGCTGTATTACAAAGCCACTGTTCTCAAAACAGCCTGGTACTGGCACAAGAACAGACATATAGATCAATGGAACAGAATAGAGAATCCAGATATCAACCCAAACCACTATGCTCAATTAATATTTGACAAAGGAGGCATGAACATACAATGTAGTCAAGACAGTCTCTTCAATAAATGGTGTTGGGAAAATTGGACAGATACATGCAAATAAATGAAGCTTGATCACCAACTTACGCCATACACAAAAATAAACTCAAAATGGATACAGGACTTAAACATAAGACGGGAAACCATAAAAATACTAGAGGAATCCACAGGCAGCAAAATCTCAGACATATGCCAAAAGAAATTCTTCACTGACACTGCCCCTAGGGCAATGGAAGCTAAAGAGAAAATTAACAAATGGGACTACATCAAAATAAAAAGCTTTTTTACAGCAAAAGAAACCATCAACAAAACAACAAGAAGGCCCACTACATGGGAGAACATATTTGCAAATGGCATCACTGATAAAGGTTTAATCTCCAACATCTACATGCAGCTTATACAACTTAATAAAAGGAAGATAAATGATCCAATAAAAAAATGGGCAACAGACCTAAATAGAATCTTTTCAAAAGAAGACAGAAGGAAGGCCAAGAGACACATGAAAACATGCTCAACATCACTAATTATCCGAGAGATGCAAATCAAAACAACAATGCGGTACCATCTCACACCTGTCAGAATGGCTATCATCAACAAATCAACAAAGGACAAGTGTTGGCGAGGATGCAGAGAAAAAGGAACCCTCGTGCACTGCTGGTGGGAATGCAGACTGGTGCAGCCACTGTGGAGAACAGTATGGAGTTTCCTCAAAAAGCTGAAAATGGAACTCCCATTTGACCCAGTAATCCCACTCCTGGGAATATATCCGAAGAAACTAGAAACACCAATCAGAAAGGATATATGCACCCCTATGTTCATAGCAGCACAATTCACCATAGCTAAGATTTGGAAACAGCCTAGGTGCCCGTCAGCAGATGACTGGATCAGAAAACTGTGGTACATCTACACAATGGAATACTATGCTGCCATAAAAAAGAAGGAATTCTCATCATTTGCAGCAACCTGGGTGGAATTGGAGAACATTATGTTAAGTGAAATAAGCCAGTCAATGAAAGAGAAATACCACATGATCTCACTCATTTATGGATAATAAAGAACATTATCAACTTGAACAAAAAGATAGTTACAGAGACAGTAAAGCATCAAACAGACTGTCAAATTACAGGGGGAAATTTAGGGAGAGGTGGGGGAGATAAGAGATCAATCAAAGGACTTGTATGCATGCATATAAGCATAACCAATGGATGCAAAACTCTGGGGGGTGAGGGCATATATGGGAGTGGGGTGGGGGGTGGCAATGGTAAGATATGTACACATATAATACCTTAATTAAAAAAAATTGAAGAAAAAAAAAAAAAAGAATGACTGAGAATAGGTAGTGCCCAATGGGACCTCACAGCACCATGATAGAAAATGGAGACTCAGAAAAGAAGATATGCAAATGTTCAAGAAAGACTCCCGTAATAATACATTATTTTACTTGACTACTACATGTTGCTACAGTACCACAGCAAATAAATCCCTTCTGCAAACATGAGAAATATGACCTCCAAAACAGATATTAATTGTACATATAGGTTCAAAGAATACACTAATTGCAGTATCCCCAGCATTTTACTTCTACGAGTTGTTTCCAAAGGTGGTGCCAATAGCTAGTGAGCCTGAGAGAGCTCTAGGTTGACTACAAACACCCTCCACCCAGCTTTGGAGTCCAGCCTGCTCCTTCTCTCCTTGATCTTCCTAAAGGAAAAGTACATGTGAGAGGGACCTAAAGTTGGACAACTCTGAGCAGCCAAAGTAGCATATAGAAACTAGGACCTGAGGAATACAGACCAAGATAGGCCAAGGGAACAACAAAGGGAGGAGAAAAATCAGCTTCACTGCCGGAAACAAATCAGTTTCACTAAAAGAGAGATGTTGACAGGAAGCCAGGAAGGCATCTTAGCCAGGATAAATAGAAATTTACATGGGAAAAACAAAGGTGGAGGCTGCTTCAGCTAACAATGTCTCAACTAAAGGGTGAGTGGTTAGAGCAATTAAGGTTGTTGACCAGCCTTCCTGGCTTCCTGTCAACATCTCTCTTTTAGTGAAACTGATTTGTTTCCGGCACTTCACCTATTAAGGATGGATCCTATACCAAGGTCCAGCTCCAGCCCTGAGAACAGAAGTAAAGGAGAATAGCTTCAAGCTAGCTAAGACCCTGCCTCCACATAGCTGTCTGAACCCTTACTCTTAGCCCATCAAAGGCGCACTCAGACCTCTCCTATTAATTCCAAGCTTGTATATTCAACTTGCTTGTTAACTTTTAGATTTAGTTGTCAGATAAGTTGCTTAAAGTTACATGGCAAAACCCAAAGTTTTGATCTTTGTCTATCTCCTTCCCCAAACCCACCCACAATCTTCTCAGTCTCTCTTAATGAAGCTCTGTGCTTCCAATTGCATAGATCAAAGACCATTGCATTATTCTTGACTCCTCATTTTCTCTTAAACCCCAGATCCAATCCATCAGCAAATACTGTTTGCTCCACCTTCAAACCATATCCAGAGTCTAACCAATTCTCATCGCCTCCACCTCTACTACTTTAGCCTGAATTACCATCATCTCTAGCCCAGATTATGGCAATATCCCCCTTCATGCTTTTACCTTTATTCTTCTACACTAAATTTTATTTATTTTTAACTTTTAAAATTTATTTTATTTTAACCTTCAGCTTTTATCCCCTCTATACCCTCTACCATCTCCACCCTATATTTTTAACATAGCAGCCAGACTAACCCATTTAAATTGTAGGTCAAATCATGTCACTCCTCTGCTCAGCACCCAGTCATGGTTCTCCATTTTATTCAGAGTCAAAGTCCCAATCATGACCTGGCTTCCCACTATGCCATGTTATACTGCTACCCACCTCATATATTTCACTCCAGCCAAAACTGCTATATTTTTCCTTGAAAATGTCAGACACAGTCTTACTTTAGAGCCTTTAGTTCAGGCTGTTCCCTCTTTCTGGAATTTTCTCCCCTATCCCAGATTTGCATGGCTTGGCCTGTTTCCTCCTTCAGTTCTCTACTAAAATGTACTCTTATTTAAATGATTCCCTGACTTCCCTGTTTAAATTTATAACCTTCTTCCCAAGATTCCATTTCCCTTTTCCCTGCTTTATTTTTCTCCACAGTGGTTATCATTTATTATTTAGTTTAGCTTTTATTCCTCTAGTGTGTTTAGGCCTTCAGATGGGAAAAGTTAGGCTTCCTTCTCTGCAAAAGGCATTTATGGCCACAGCAAACAGGAAGTAGGGGAAGGGAAACCTACATTTCTCCCCCAAAATATTCCTTAGGTCCAAGTATCTGTTTTAAAGTCAGCCCTGCCAAGAACTTTGAGGTTGGGTGAGGGTTGGCTACTGCTATTTAGGATGAATCACAACTGAGAAGGACTGATATGAACAACTTCTGGGTCCCTATTCAGTGGATTCTTGGGTTTGGGTAGGCCAACTCTAGACTCCAACACTATTGCCTCACCCCCAAATCTGTTTTGTTATCTATTACTATGAGTCTGTAAATTCTGTTGGAGAAGGATCCTTCTCTGTTTTGTTCACTGCTGTATCCCTAGTACTTAGATCAGTGCTAAAAACATATTAAATGCTCAATAAATATGTGTTCTATGAATGAAAGAACCAATGAAATGACCAAGCACACTAGAGTGAACTTACTACTTGCCTATCCCCTAATCACATCTCTTCCTACACATTTCTCCCCTATCCTGTTGGTTTTCCCAATTGGCTCCTTCAATTTTCTTCTGTCTGTGTTCTGCCTTATACTATACTTTGTCCATGTCTCCTTCTTACTATCAGCTCCAAGCCCAAGCCATGCCAAGATTTCCAGCACTGTTGTATATGAGGATCTTGACACTAGCCCTCATATACCGCTAACTTGAGTACCTACTATGTGTCAGGTGCCATACAAAATGCATTATACATATTTTATTTAACCTATAGACCAGCACATGGATAGATATCTCCAAACAAAGCCAGATACTCTCTATATGCCCTCAGATTGGACCTACACCTGCAGAACAAGGGAGGGGTGCTTTCTCTGCTCTTTGCACACTGAATATTGAGCTGGCCAACTGTCCAACCTTGGCCTTACATTGCATGGTCCCACTCAAATGCCTTCATGAGAAAACCGCCCAGAGTCCAATTCACTCCACTCATTTATACTAACCAAGCTCTGACTTCCCAGAATACCTTGCACTGAGCACACCTCAGTGATGACCCACAGAAGAACTGAGCCCTAGATTTCAGCTGCTAATTATAGCTAATTTTTCCAGAACTCAAAGTCGTATTTTGTTTTCTTATAATCCATCCCAAAGGACACACGTCACTGTGTAGTGCATTTTATGTATATATTCTCTCTAACCAAAGATATAAAAATCCTTGCCTGGGAATGGAGTCAAAAGCATTTTTGGAAATATTCAAAACATGAATCTCTGTTCCTCAATGAGAACCAAAGCTGAGGATGTGACGTTTATAGGACATGTCAGTGGAAAAGATTACTTTTCTTAAAATACATTTGTTAAATGATAGGTAAAACAGCAAACGGATGGGAACCTACAACTGGGAGATATCACAGGAAGAGGGAAATATGATTTTTATTATAAACATATGCATTTTATTATTTCTCCCTGTGAGGATCAAGATTGGGAATCTGCAGCTGTGAAAGGGCAATGAGAGAGCAGTATTTTTAGAACTGTCACTTTAAAATATACCTTCTCTGCTATGCTGCAGCATTTCTCTAAACAAGGCCCTCTTGGAGCCTGAGCACAGCCAAAGATGAATATACAAATGAAAAAAATGGCTAGGAGGCAGTTCCTCTTGCCTTCACAAATGCTAACTAAAATAGAGCTTGGCTTGTCACTGTCCCATCCAGGCTCAGGTATTTGGGCTACTATTGTTCCGATGTTGAACCATGTTGAAACATCGAAATCATCAGTGACTTCCCCATCTCCCACAACTCTAGTTCTACCTGGTACCAAATCCTATTGGCTCTTTCTCAAAGTCTCTTCCAATGAGTACAAACATGAGATGCTACTGCTTAGTGGGATTGCCTATGTGCTATAGACACTCTTCCTTTCATCTAGTCACTTTCCCATAAAGCAAGCAAAAGGATTACCCCCAGTTTACAGAGAAGTAAACTGAGGCTCAAAGAGGTGAGGTTTCTTGCTCAAGCTTACACAGCTCATAAGTGGTGAATGGGAGTATTTTAACCCAGGTGTGTCTGGCTCCAAAGCTCTTGCCTGTGCTATCTCTCCATTCCCCAGCCCCAGCATAGGCTAAGTACTAACCATTGAATGTCTGTAATGCTGCAACATCCTCAGCCCAATAACTCCAACTCCTGCACACAGAGTCACTGGCATCTTCTTTGCCAACCCTGTCTTTCTATGGTACTCTGTATTGCCTGGCAAGCATGTTCCAAAGTCCTTATTATGGCTTTGAACAACTTCCCTGAGTCTAACTTTACATATTTTCTCCAAAAATTATCCTCCCTCATTTCATCTTCATTTACCCTGCACTGGCCATGCTCAATTTTGCTTTAGCATCTTTGCTCATGCTGTAATCCTCCACTTGGTATGTCTTTTACCCTCTTTATCTCTTTCCCAAACCTTCACCAATGACTCCACAGAGATATGAGCCCTCTTCTAACATAAAATCCACTGCTTGAGTTTATACTCTGTCTTTACATTTTCTAATTGTATTGTGTGTCTCTCTTCTCCCCCACTACAAAGTAAAGGTTCTCCTCTGGTATCTGACACCATGATGGGCACAGAAGAGGTGGCCAAGAGTTTCTGTCTTGTTTTGACATGATTCTCTAAAGTGCCATGATAATGGGAATTCCCAAATAGGAGGGCTTTATGGGAAGGGATGTGACTCATACGAAAGCAACTACATTTTCCACAGCAATGATAGCATCTCAACAACAGACAGAGCTGGCTGTTCAGAGAGCTGAAAGCACTAGATCAGGCTTCTCAATCAAGTGATTTTGTCTGTTTGTTTCACTAAGTTAAGCAGTCCCTTCTTTGTGGCATCCACAACCAAAGGCCTGGCACCAGTGGGAGTGACAGGCACTCCACTATTGACATGTCATCGCCTACATGGGACTGCTCTGCCAACAAGAGGGAGATTTCTCCAGCCACTTTGCAAATGAGTGAATTATGGGTTTACTCAATCTTTCATGTTGCCAGGCTCAACATTTTGGTTTACTCCTCTAGTTACCTTTGGCATGGTTTCCACATTGGGGAAGGCAGAACTCTCCCAGGCTCACATCTCCCTAGGGACTCTAAAATTTACCTTACCTTAAACTTAAGATTTTCTTTGGTTCACAGGAACCTCTATCTCGACCCCTGCCCACCTGCCCAAGCCATTGTTAGGGTCTTAGGCCTCCAGAGAACATTGGAGTCCATGTCCATATCTTGGTCCTTGTTTTCAAAAGTTTTCCTAGGGAAATATCATTTTGGGAAAGAAGTCTGTCGGTAAGTCATTTCAGGCAAAAATCAAATCCACAGCACTCCACACAAATAACAAACAGCTTGCAAACTATTTCAGTGGGACTCCAAGAACTGCCATTTGGAAGGGATGTCAGGAAGTGAAGCATAAACATCTGGTGTTCTAAAGGGCTGGTGTGGGGGCTGTGTGCAGATGTGAAAAGCCATGACCTGACCTCTGAGTACCTTCTTTTTCTTTCTTTCTTTTTTTTTTTTTTCAGAACTGATTTTTTGGCCACCAGGGCATTGAGTCACACAGATCTCGATTAACACTGGAAATAATAGTTAAACAGATTGACTATCAACGTGATGGTTCATTTTCACTTACTACTTCCTTTGAGTATTTTTTAATTAGCCAAAGTGCTAATTTGCTTAGCATTTCTTGGCATAACTGGTGCTGACTGGTCTTTGAATCTTCAAATGGTTCCCTTTGTCACTCATTTTCCAATTCATGCTGGCTCCTTGGGCATTTTGCAGAAATATAGTCCTACATCTTTCTGTCCTAAAACTAGTGTGAAAACAAGCACTTTGACTCCTGGGGTGTCTCAAAAAGAAGATGTTAACAATAGAAGACTATTCTCGACGCACCTTTCATTGAAAGAGCACAGTGTGTTTCACAAAGTTAACTACTTAAATCTTCCAACACACCTGCATTGTGAATAAGAGCCATCCACATAGCTCTCCCTGGATGAAATGCAGTCCCATCTAGAGTAAAATTCCCATGCGGAAGCTATAATTGCTAGAGTTGCAAGTTGATGGACAGTCTTTGGTTAACATCCAAAATTTTGCTAACACTGTAATGAGATCTTCATTGGAGGTCCCATAAATCAAAATCTTTCCCTTTTTCCCCACCTAATTGGAAAGATGATGCTTCCAGGCCTCTGCTTCTCAAATGTAACCTATGGTCTATAAGGTGCCTTCACTTTACCACTGTCTAATTTTAAATGCAAGAACAGGATGTGCTGATGGCTGAGTGAGGATTCCAGCCAGCACAAAGAGCAAATAAAAGGCGGAGGCAAAGGCTAACTGAATTCATTCTGACTTCACTGCTAAAAATTTCCCAGGTGTCAACTAAGAGAATTGGGAGTTCTACTATATCATTGCTGTCACTACCCTGGGCAAAAAGTGATGTGGCTGGATCCCAAGACTTAATACAAGGTAAGAGAATGTAGCCCCAAGTATAAGAAGGAAGAAATGACCAGAGGGGGGTATTACTTAGCTGAAGAACATGCTATCTGACATGGCTTCATTTCCCATTCCCATCATTAAATTAATAATACATTAAGAATTCCCCCAGTCTGCTTTACAACCCACCTAAAGGCACTTTCTCCTGACACCCCTTCAACAAAATGGTGAGGCTAGGGAAGCTCAACATGAAGTAGATTGCTAGGGTGTTGGCTCTAAGGGAGTTGTTTGTTTGTGTGTGTGTGTGTGTGTTTTTTTAATGTTTTTTATTGACTTCAGAGAGAGGAAGGGAAAGGGAGAGAGATAGAAACATCAATGAAGAGAGTGATCAATCAGCTACATCCTGCACATCCCCAGTAGGGGATGTGCCCTGACCAGGAATCAAACTGTGACCTCCTGGTTCATGGGTTGATGCTCAACCATTGAGCAACACCGGCCGGGCTGTTTGTTTTTACCATGGCTCTCCCTCCCTTGGAGAATCTTGACTTACTTGATAGCTGGCCTTCATAAAGACTTCAATGCTGCTGTGCAATCCTATTTTTAATATATTTGTATTGATTTCAAAGAAGAAGGAGAGAGAGATAGAAACATCAATGATGAGAGAATCATTAATAGGCTGCCTCCTGCATGCCCCCCCACTGGGGATGGAACCCACAACTGGGGCATGTGTCCTGATCGGGAATGGAACCGTGACCTCCTGATTCAACCACTGAGCCATGCTGCAATCATATTTTTGCCTCTAATCACCAATGCCTCCCATTTACTATAATGACTGATATAAGCCTTACTACTCTTCACCCAGCCCCACCTTGGCCTCCATCACTCTTAGGAGGATGCCTTGCAGATGTCCTTACAGAGACACATACCATCAAGTATGAACTCTTTACTTCATTCTCCTGTCTTTAAACATACTTATATGTATGTGTTTCCCAACATATCCTTTCTTCATTTCCTCCCAGTGTCAGCAAAAGTTGTTCCTCCTCATCTGCAGTGTCTTAATGCCAATTTCTCTCCACTTTTGTGTCCTTGCTACAGAGCTCATCTTATCTACCACCGATGTCTTCAACCTTTCTCTCTCTGCTTGCTTCTTCCCTCTACTCCGCAACCGATAATTGTGCTTAAATCTAATTTTGGGGGTTGTCATCTTTTTCTACTTGCCCTTTAAATGTGGGGTTAGATGGTTTGTTGTTCTAAGCTTGCTCATAACCTCCTTATTGATCTCATGTATTCTCATTGGTCAAATATCGCCCCCCCCAAAAAAAAAAATCAAAGGGGACATTTGTAATACTTTCAACAATAAATATAATTTAAAAAAATAACTCCCAAACACCAACTATCCTTCAAATAATATCCATAGTTCTCTCCCATCGTTTTGTTATGAGCTCCAGGCCCATATTTCCAAATGCCTACTAGATAACCCATAGGTCTTTTAAACTCAGAATGTCCAAATTGAAGACATCTTTCCCACCTCCCACTCTCAATCTGTTTCTTTACCTATTTTCTCTCCCTCAGTTGATAACAACAGAATCTACCCAGACACCTGGGTCTAAAACCTGGGAGTCACCATTGATAACTCTCTGATTTTCCACCTTGTATTTCATGCCTACCTATTCATTCTACTTCCTTAGTATCACCATCTGGTAATTCCATTCTTTCTCTCAATATTTTATTTTATTTTATTAAGATTTTTAATTAACATTTTTAGAGAGAGGAAGGGAGAGAGAAACATTGATGTGATAATGCAACATTGATCAGCTGCCTCTTGCATGCTTCCTACTGGAGATCAAGTGCACAATCTGGGCATGTGCACTGACTGGGAATCAAACCTGGCAAACTTTTAGGTGCACAGGACAACGCCCAACCAACTGAGCCACACTGGCTGGGGTTTCTCTCTATATTTTAATAGTCATTTAGTTATGTCAATTCTATTTGTGTAACAATTTCAGGGTTTGTTCTTTATTCACATCCCAATAGTGCTATTTTAGTAATCTTCTAACTGGTCTCCTTGCTTCCTCTGTTACAGAAAACCGGAGAAGAACAAAGCAATACTTAGAGAGATGGAGTTACATTTGTTACGCGTGGGTCCAGAGGAAAATGTCTCTCAAATTCTGAGCCCCAAAATGCAGGAATTTTCCCTATTTATATGTTTTTACCTTCTTTGTCTCCCAAATATGGGGTGTTTCCGGCCCCTTTTGCAAGTTCTTAAAGAGCCTGTATGTGCTGGGCCTTGAGACCTCAACCAGAGGCCTGGCCTGGCGCCAGCACTGATAACCTTGTCTGGGGAAGGTTTAATGGCCTCTCTGAAGTGGGAGTAGTCTTAGCAAGCAAGAATTTACAGAAGCCAAATAGCAGGGTTAAAATTTCAAACAGCAGTTTTTATAAAAGATGGACGTTTCACTGTAGGCCCCTCTAATCTGTGTCATTCCATACTACAGACAGAGCAGATTACTCCTTCCTCTGGTCTAATCTAGCACACTCTATCTCCTCTACTATAAGTCAATACTTATAATAGCACATATCATATGTTGTAATCTTCTGTTTATATTTCAGTGAGTCTCCCACTGAATTTAGAGCTGCTTGAGGGCAGGCTTACTCTTTAATTGGACTCATTTTTTAAAAATATTTTTTCATTTGTTTCAGAGAGGAAGAGAGATTGAAACAATGATGAGAGAGAATCATTGATTGGCTGCCTTCTGTACACCCCCTACTGGGGATGGGATCAAGCCTGCAACCTGGGCATGTGCCCTTTACCAAAATCGAACCCGGGACCCTTCAGTCTGCAGGCCGACGCTCTATCCACTGAGCCACACTGTTAGGGCTGGACTCATTTTTTTAACTCAGAGTAAATAAATGCATGTGATTCTGTTTGGATGAATCTAAAAGAAAGAAGGACAGCAAGAAAACACTCACTATGCCTATCAGAATGGCTAAAATTTTAAAAAGCAGATAATACCAAGCATTGAAAAAACTGGAATTCTATTACATTACTAAGTAGATTATAAGTTAGTACAAGCACAATAAAAAACTACTTGAAAGTGTCAAAGATGGATAAGTAGAGATAGATAGATAGATAGATAGATAGATAGATAATTGACAGAGATATCCTATGTACAAGCGAATTTCACTTTTAGATATATCCCCAATCTAAATGTTTACACCTGTGTTCTCAAAAAAACCATAGACAAGAGCATTTGTGCAGCACTGTTCATAATAATCCCCAACTAGAAACAAGGCAAATGTCCATTAACAATAGAACTAATACTATACAGCATTGAGAAGAAAAGAACTATTTCTATTTTAAAAAAAAATACATGGAAGAATCTCACAAACATAATGTTGAGTGAAAGAAGCCAGATACAAAAGAGTATATACTACAGAATTCCATTCAGATAAAGTTAAAAGGCAAAATAAATCCTTATCTTTAGTTGTCAGATGAGTGACTACCATTATAGAGGAATAAATTACTGGAAGCGGGCATTTCCAATGCTGGTAATGCTGTTTCTTAATCTAGGTAATAGCTACATAGGTGTGTTCAGATTATGAAAATTCATCAACCTGACCCTTATGATTAATGCACTTTCTATGTGTATATTATATAATTCATTAAAAAGTTTACTTTAACAGAAGTGTTATCTTGAACATTGCCCTTCTTTTCAACTTTTAAGAGTTTCTCTGCTTGTTGTCCTGGCTGAGTAGCTCAGTTGGTTAGAGCATCATCCCAATACACCAGGGTTTCGGGTTCAATTCCCATCAGGGCACATACAAGAATCAGCCAATGAATGCATAAATAAGTAGAACAACAAATACCTCTCTCTCTCTCTCTCTCTCTCTCTCTCTCTCTCTCTCTTCCTTTCTTTCTAAAAATCAATAAATAAAACATTTTAAAAAGAGAACATACTGAGTTTGATGTCAGTGGCTAACAAAATTAGGTGGAGGAGCCACATCTAAAGATCTAATCAGAGTCAGCATACTGGGAGGAAAATGGAGAAATAGGGAAGAGTAGTGAATACCTCAGGCCAGACCTATACAAAGGGAGACTGATTCTAAAAAACAAAGAGTGAATTCTCATCAGGTAATTTGAATCTGAAGGAAATTGCCCCCTACTATAGTTGATAACACCTGAAAATTCAAATCATTACAGCAATTATTAGCTATGCTCCACTAACTCAGCTTCCCACACCTCACCTCTTTCATATGCATTTAGTAGTAGTCCTGCAGAGCTACTTGTGTGGCCTGCCTAATCCACTGCAGACTCTAGGGCTGGGACTTCCTCCCATCAGAGTCTCTAATAGCCAGTAGTTAGCAAAAGAAAACAGGCTGTATCATAAATCCTCAGCTCCTTTCCAGGTATTTAGTGCTGGAAAAAGACACTGTACCCTCTACTCTATAATGCCAGCAAGTGCAGTGTCTTGAGGTTTTTCTGTGACCTTCACCCTCAAAGATACTACCTCTTAGCACTATCCCCTTTTAGATCCAAGCTCTCATTTTCCAATCTTTCAGTAAGCTTTCCAACTCTTTATTCTTAAACCCAGAATAGCTCTTTTTCAGTGTTTATTATATACTGCTAAATTGGGTTGGGGGAAAGAAGTAGGTTATAATATATCTATAATATGTTCTTATTTTAGTTATTTATTTATGTATATACACACATATACTTATATAAGCACATTTGGATATATATATATATATATATATATATATGAAAAAAACTGGAAGGAAATATACCAAAATGTTAACAGCATATATATCTTTTAGAGATAAGATTATATGTAGTTTTATTTTCTTTTTCTTTTTAATGTTATATCATTTTAAATGCATATATATGTATATATATTAATTTTTTAACAAAGGGTAAATCTCCCAATGTTTTTTTTAATTCAAAAATAGTAAAGTGTTTCCATTTCCAGTATGGTGCAATAAGCTGTTAACAACTACAAAGGTAGCAACTACAAACTCTGAGGAAAATTAAAAAATAAAAAACTTAGGATTCTGGAAAGTGAAAAAAATACAGGCAGATTTTGTATGGGAACTAAAACTGGGCAGAAAGAATGAGCATGGAGTGAGTTTCCATTTTTACAGCTATAGCCTGAGCACAGAGTACTGTTGCAGCATGGCACAAGACAGCTAAAATTCCAATGGAAAACTTGCCATTTGTCTGGTTTGAAGACCAGGGATATAAGAATCCAGAGAAACTACATCCACTTGAGAATGCTGAAGGAATCCTGGAAAGGACAAAAGCAGAGCAAGAAATTGCATATATTCTGTGCACAGACTTAGACAAGGTCTCTTGCTGACCCCTGGGCCCTTGTACCATGCATGCCTGAGGTAGAATCAAATCACATTACAGCTAAGGCTAAAAGAGTTTAACTGATAATTGAGCTGATGTCCTCCATAGGTGAGACAGAGTTTACAGTCCATGGCTAAACAAGTTAATTGCTTGCTAAAATAGAGTGTCAACACTTTTTGGAGGAATATAGTAGAATCCTGAGTCTCCACAACCTAACAATTGTAATACCCAGTATAGAATCCAAAATTACCCAACATACAAAAATAAATAAAACAGGAAAATATGACCCAGGCATTCTCAAAAGATAAACAATTGAGTTCAACACAGATATAACCTACTAGACCTTAGAATTATCAGACAATTAATTTAAAGAGCTATGATAACTGTAGTCAATGAGGCAAAGAAAAATATGCTTGTATTGAATGGGAAAAAGTAGAATATCTCAAGAAAGAAAATAGAAATTATTTAAAAATTAATGAATTCTAAAACTGAAAAATACAATACTTTGGGAGGGAAAACGCCCTGAATGGATGCAAGAGCAGAATGGAAAAGACAGAGAAAGAGTCAGTGAACATATAGATCAATAGAAATCCTCCAATAAAAAGAAGATAGGGAAAAAAGAACAGAAAATAAAATGAGCAGAGCCTCAGAGATCTGTCTCACAATATCAAAAGATCTAACATACAGGTAACTATCAAAGAAGGAGAAAAGAGAGAAGAAAAAATTAATAATGATTAAAAACTTCCAAAATTGGGTGAACCCCAACAGGATAAATATGAAGAAAACCATGTCTAATAAATCATAATCAAATGAATGAAAGCCAAGGAAAGAATGTAAATTTTGTAGGTAGCCAGAGAGAAACAAAATACTATATATAGGATAATAGTGATTGAAATTACCACGGTCTTCTTATCAGAAACCACAAAGGCCAGAAGACAGTGGAACAACATCCTTAAAGTGACAAAAGAAAAATTGTCAACCCCAAATTCTGTAAACAGTGATAGAATCTTTAAAGAGTGAAGATGAAATAGAGACATTTTCAGTTAAAAGAAAACTCATTGTCAGTAGAACTGCATTATAAGAAATAAGTTCTTTAGACAGAAGGAAAATAATATCAGAGGGAAACTCAAATATTCAGGAAAGATGACGATCATCAGCAATAACACTCAAATATAAACTCAGTAGTATTTATGTAGTCAAATATCTAGATATAAAATATGGAAAGTGGATTGAAGGGATTCAAGAAGGTAGCAGAAGAATTTATTGAAAAGACAGACAGAGCTCTAACTGGTGTGGCTCAGTGGATAGAGCATCGGCCTGTGGACTGAAGGGTCCCAGGTTCGATTCCGGTCAAGGGCATATACCTTGGTTGCGGGCACATCCCCAGTGGGAGGTGTGCAGGAGGCAGCTGATTGATGTTTCTCTCCCATCAATGTTTCTAGCTCTCTATCCCTCTCCCTTCCTCTCTGTATAAAAATCAATAAAAAATAAAAAAATAAAAAAGACAGAGCTCACACAATATCAGTAAAGCCATAAAACAGTTCCCTACTATAGAAGGCATGGTTAGATTCCCTTCTTCTTTACTATAAATATGTAGAGGCTCTAACTAGTGTGGCTAAAGGAGGTATTTCAGAGCTAGTCCAAAGTGGATCATTTCATATGTGCTTCAAGGAGATCTTGCTTTTGATGTGGTCTGTAATAGGATGGCAACTTCTCTCTTGAGGGCTTTTTTTTTTTTTTTACTCAATATTAAATTTTGCTTTTATACCTGTCCATGGAGGGTACACATACAAACCCGGACACCTGTAGAACTCTTGGTTTTGAAGCATGAATTACATATAAAACTCAAATTAAATGCATTCATTAAATTTTATTGAATTCAAATGAAAGAAACAAAAGATGGGATAATAGTTTTAAGCAATTACAAAATAAATTTAAAATACAGTACTGACAGAATTATGGCTAAAATGTTACATGTATATAATATTAATGCAAATAGGTTTAACCTTCTTGGAAAACAAAATATTATCAAGAACTAAAAAAATGTTCATCCCACAGTTAGAAAGTTCATTCATTGGAAAAACTCACAAGAAACACATCATCTGAAGGTATTCAATTCAGTATAACTGAATAGTGTGAGGCTGAAAACCATTTCTAGTAAGAGGGGAATGGTTAAGCAAATGGACTGCCCATTAATGGAATAGAACATTAGGAAGTTATTGAAATATATTATGTGAAAAATAATATGCATACTTTGATGCTCAGTAACAAAAGCAAATCACAAAATTACTTGAATATTATGATTATGACTATGTACATATATGTATTAGTTAGAGAAACCTATGTACCAGGTGTTGTACTATGTATAATAGACACAAAGGTGACAATATCTGGTCCCCTGTTCTGAAGAAGGTTCAGTCTAAGTAGAAGTCATACAAACAAACCAAAAGTTGTAATTCACAAAATGCTTTTGGAGGACGGAAGGAACATTAAACCTGCTGAAGAAGTGAGGAAAGACTTCACAAAGGGACATGACATATGTGGACAATAATGAAAAGGAACATGAAGAAATCAGTTGTATTAGAGCGCAGAGGTTAGGAGTCATTTATCTTTGCACTTTCAACTTTCTTATAATGTTAAATGTTTTTATAATAAAAAATTGAAGATGTAAAAATGAAACCTTCTATATCTGGCCACTGTGGGAAACCTTTATATGAAACAAACCACAAATATGTTGTAAAAATAAATAAAAAAAACTTTTTTAATGAAAATAAAAAAGGTTCTCTGGACATTCTTACCCCTTCTTGCTTCACTTTAGAGAGGAGGCAGGCAACTCCCCTGAGTGGAAACCAACATCTTCTGGTCTCCCAGCATGACACCACACTTAAGAATCTCAGAGCAGTGAAAGGGGGTTGGGGGCAGGAAGAGATTAACCAAATAATTTATATGCATATATGCATTGCCCATGGACACAGACAATAGTTTGGTGAAGGTGGGGGGAAGGGGTCAATGGGGAAAAAAGGGACATCTGTAATACTTTCAACAATAAAGATAAATTTAAAAATATACATATTACTAGCCCAGATTGTGGCTGATTTAGCCCTTGCAATGGGATTATTATTGATAACCTGGAGTCTTTTTTAACCTTAAGGTAGGAAGTGGCCATACTAACAGAACTCCTCATATCCTCATGGGGAACACTGGTGGATTGAATGGTAGTCCCTCAAAAATATGTGTCCACATCCTAATGTCCAGAAACTACAATTGTGACCTTATTTGGAAAAATGTTCTTTGCAGATGTCATTGGGTTAAGGATCTTGAGATGAGATCATCCTAAATTTAGGTTAGGCCCCAAATCCAATAACCCATGGCTTTATAAGAGAAAGGCAGAGGGAGATTGGAGTCACAGACACATAGGGGAGAAAACCATGTGAAGATGGAAGCAGAGTTTAGAATATGCAGCCCCAAGATAAGAAATGCCTAAAGCCACCAGAAGCTGAAAGAGATAAGGAAGGTGTGATGGTTAATTTTTTGTGTCAACTTGGTTGGGACACAGGATGCCCAGATAATTGGTAAAACATTATTTTAGATATGTCTGTGAGGGTGTTTTGGCTAAGATTAACATTTAAATCAGTGGACTTTGAATAAAGCAGAGTGCCTTCCATAATGTGGGTAAGTTTCATCCAACCAGCTTAAAGCCTGTATAGAACAAAAAGACTGGCCTTCCCACCCACACCTCCACAACACCACCCCTCCTCCACCCCAGCAAGAGAAAATTCTGCCTTCATCTGAGACTTTGGCTCTTCCTTGTTTTGTAGCAGACTGGAACACTGGCTCCCCTGAGTCTCCAGCTTCCAGCCTACCAGTCCACCCTGCAGAGTTTGGAGTTGCCAGCCTCTATATTCCTTATCATCTCTCTCTCTCTCATTTTTCGATACACATTTCCTATTGGTTCTGTATTGGTTCTGTTTCTGTGGAGAAGGCTGACTACACAGGAAGATCCTCCACTGGAGGTTTCAAAGGGAGCATGGTCCTGCCAGCACCTTGATTTCAAGACTCCTGCCCTCCAGAACTGTGAGAAAATACATGTTCGTTGTTTTAAACCTTCTAGTTTGTGGTAATTTCTTTTGGTAGTCCAAGGAAACTAGGACAGTTACTGTGGCCTCTGACATTACAAGGACCTGGGACATTTTCAGAAATGGGCATCCCTGGGTATTTTTAAGCCCAACATATGAGTCAGGGACATGTGTAGAAGTAAGAAAACACAGTGTTCTGGATTCAAATTCTGGTTCTAGCACTTACCACCTAGGTAGACTCAAGAACCTCACTTAACCTCTACAAAGCTATTTCTTCATCAAAGCAATGAGGATACCGCTTATATTTCTGGAGTCCTTTGAAGAATAGAGATAATGTAGGTAAAGTGCTTGGCCCACAGCAGTGATGATAAATTGTGTCTCTTCTTCTCTCCCTCTCACCTCCCCCTACTTTCCTCTCATATGAAAGCTCTGTAGATAATTCTTCCAATCCTACCTGACCTGACATCCCTTGACTCCAACCAGAATGCCTTAATCCATTTTTCCCAGCATGTGTAGTTAGCATGTCATTACTGTCTCAGTGTTTTGCACCCCTTTACCCTACCTACCAAAACCTATTCCTCCTGAAAGGCACATCTCATACTCCCCTGCTCCAAAAAGTCTTCTGTCAACACTTAGCCCATGGTCCACCCTCCCTCCTCTGAGCTCCTATAACACACATTCTCTAAACAGTTACTCTATTAGTGAGTACAGTACTGCCTTACATTGCTTCTCCTATGTAGTCAGTTCCCAGCATACAATGAGGCACTGTTTGGGAACTGGAAACCATTTCCTATGGACACAATGTTATGGATGATAGACTAAAAATGTGCTCAATATTCTACTCAGCTTTCATCTTCTGGAGAGCAGTTCCTACATGCATTCTAAATATCATAATTATGATCCATTATGCATCAGGAAAAGCAATATAAATGGTGCCCCTCTGTTCTAGCTTAATCTTCTTGCACAGTTGCCTCTTCAGCTAATATTCATGAACCCAACAAACCTGCCTGTCACCCAGGTTCATGGGGCCTTCTGGGAATCTGATTCATTGTGCTGGAAGGGGCTTCAGAGAGTGACCAGGGCCAGCACGCTGGTCCCAGGCAGGTCCAGGAGCAAACTACCCAGTCAAATTGTAACAGGTGTCAAGAAAGAGGCCACCAGCCTAGCTGGGTACCTGGCCCAGAGCTCAATGAGCCTGAGAGGCTAGAAGGACTTCCCCAGATCCAAGAGGAATGAGTGGGCCTTCTTGCCCTTGTTTGTGGCCTGCTGCTCTCGGTGGTGGTGGCAAGCTACAGAGGAGCTGGAAGAAGAGGAGGTCTGGCACACATCTTTCCTGGAACAGGTTGCCTTCCCAGCCCAAGCCTAAACAATCATTTGCCCTTCACTTGGGAAGTTTAGGGCTGGGGGTTCTTCCTCTGGCCCACATGGAGACAAAGAGCAGCTCAGCACTTTGCCTGGGGCAGGGTAGAGGAGACTGAGGTCTGGATTAGCTCTTTTAACTCCTCAAAATCTGCTACCAAATCTTCAAACTAACAAAATCTGCATCACCTGGGAGCTTATTAGAAATGCAGACTCTCAGCCCCCACCCCTACACCTACTCCTTCAGAATTTGCATTTTAATGAGATCCCCAGGTGATTCCTAAGCGCATTAAAGTTTGAGAAGCACTGCCGTAATTGTTAAAGGCGTTAAAGGCGGAATGGAATGAAACCTAGATTTTCAATCTGATGAATTGGGAAAGCAATGGTAGATTACAGCCATGGTCAAAGCATAAAAAGTTCAGAGGCAAGGCAGGTATGGATGAAAGTCCCATCCTCTGCAGCCCAACCCAGACTTCTCAAAGGCTCAAGAGGTGGAGTTTCTGTCCATAATGAGTGTTCATAAATCAGGCACTGCCTCTGTGTGTGTGTTTGTATTTATCTTCTCAACTAGACTGTAAGGCTTAAAAGGACAGGAACCATATTGTATATGTATGAGGGTAT
This sequence comes from Eptesicus fuscus, assembly GCF_027574615.1. Taxonomy (NCBI): domain Eukaryota; kingdom Metazoa; phylum Chordata; class Mammalia; order Chiroptera; family Vespertilionidae; genus Eptesicus; species Eptesicus fuscus. The sequence continues at coordinate 110,011,311 of NC_072473.1, forward strand.
ATATTACGGAAGAACAATGATATATAATAACTGAGCACAAGTTCTGAAGTAGACGGACCTGCCTTCTGGGCCCAGAATTTCCACTGATTTATTGTGTGTTCTTAGCCATTATGCATGGTATTTTGGAGCCTCAGTTTCTTCATTCGTACTGCTAGTGTTAGTGAAAACCTACCTCTCAGCACTGTTGGAGGATGAAATGAGTAAATAGCAGAAATGTACCTGGTACATAACAGACCCTCAATGAAACAGTCACACCTTTCCTTTTGAATCTCCACACACACACCACCACCACCACCACCACCACCACCACCACCACCACCACCAGGGCCTAGCTCCAGCCTAGCAAATTTTATTTTACTTTATTTTATTTTATTTTTTATCTTTATTGTTGAGAGTATTACAGATGTCTCCCATTTTCCCCCATTGACCCCCTCCACCCAGTTCCCATCCTGCCCCAGGCCTTCACCACACTATTGTCTGTGTATATGGGTTATGCATATATGCATATAAATTCTTTGGTTAAACTCTTCCTTTTCCCCCTCCTCCTTCTCTCTGAGATCCTTCAGTAGGTTCCATGCTTCCATGCCTCCAGGCCTAATTTGTTCATCATTTTATTTTGTCCTTAAATTCCACATATACGTGAGATCATGTGATACTTGTCTTTCTCTGACTCAAGCTCATTTTAAATGTTAAATAAAAATATGCTAGGAGATTGATCATCTTGACAGTCCTGACTAAAATGCATTTTAAGTAAGCAACACTGAATGTTTTCTTACTGTTTTTCCAAATATCAAAGCAAATCATTCTTGTTATGGAAATGTTTGAAAAACACAGGAAAGTACATATAACTTTAGAACTTCTCTTTCTCCCACCAAGTGGCTGGGGGATGATGCTCAGGTGCATTCAAGATTATGCTCCATTTTGTACTTCTTATTGGTAGTTACAAAACAGTCACAGGGATATAAAGTACAGCACAGGGAATATAGTTGAGCTGTTGGATTCATTGTCTTGAGAAGTCAATGAATGAATTCATGGACAAGGGAGGGTAAGCAAAGGGAAGCGAAGTTTTTTTGTTTGTTTTAATATATTTTATTGATTTTTTTACAGAGAGGAAGGGAGAGGGATAGAGAGTTAGAAACATCGATGAGAGAGAAGCATCAATCAGCTGCCTCCTGCACACCCCCTACTGTGTACGTGCCCGCAACCAAGGTACATGCATGCCCTTGACCGGAGTCAAACCTGAGACCCTTCAGTCCCCAGGCTGACACTCTATCCACTGAGCCAAACCGGCTAGGGCATGGGAAGCGAAGCTTATTACAGAGAAAGTAACAAAGCTCTCAGCACTTGAGAGGGATTGCTACAAAAGCTCACCAGTCTAGGAGTTTATAATTTCCTGCTCTTGCCCTCTATTGGCTCTTTCAAAAACAAAACAAAACAAACAAACAAAAACACCAGCTAATCTCCTTTTGCCCTCATCTCCCCACTTTTAGTTCCAGCTCTTGGGTTCAGTGGGAAGGACAGCTCTGTGGTTGACTGGTACATTCCACCTACTATGCTCACATCCTGACCATCTGGCTCATCTCTTTATCTACCATCTTCCCTCTCCTGGACCCTTACCCTAAACTGCCTGATCCCATCTAACTCCTCATAGTCAATAATATTGTAATAACGATGTATGGTGCTAGGTGGGTACTGGAAATATTGGGGGGAACACATTGTAAAATATGTGATTGTCTAACCACTATGCTGTTTTCCTGAAATTAATACAAAATAATATTGACTGTAAGCTGTGGTTGAAAAATAAAATAAAAAATCCTGCTTCACTTGTAACCTACTACCATGGCTGAGGAAGGCATTGTTGCTAGAGGTATAATGGATGTTAGTACTAATTTACAAGCTGTACTGAATACCAGAATCATCCTCAGGGGCCTAGCATGAAAAATTTGCCAAGTTGCCAAAGCCTGAGACTAGTGCCAAGCCCATATGTGTGTGTTTGCAACCATCCAACTTCAGTGAGACTGTGTATGACAAGTTGGTGGAGACCCTTTGTGCTGAACACCAAATCAACCTAATTAAGGTTGATGACAACAAGAAACTAGGGGAGTGAGTAGGCCTCTGTAAAACTGACGGAGAGGGAAACCCCCATAAACTGGTCGGTTGTGGTTGTATGATAGTTAAGGACTACGACCAAGAGTCTTAGGTCAAGGATGTCATCCAGGAGTACTTCAAATGCAATAAATGAACAAATAAAATACTTGGCTCTTGTTTCTAAAAAAAAAAAAAAAAAGTCTATAATATATTCACCCAGCAATATAGTATGATACTAACATTTTGGAGTATTTGGACCATAATAGTTATCTGTTATTACTGTCTCTGAAGATAACAGGCCAGCTGGGTTTCCTTCCTTGCTGAGTACTGAGTTTGGGGCTTTTGGAAACCTGCACCTTTAAACCAGCCAAACTAAGACATTTTCCACGGCTCACCTCTGTTACTCCAATTTCTAAATGTGTACCACACAACCACATTTTCGAAGACTCTGTACAGAACAGATTGTGGTAAAATAAGAACACATTTGTACTGGTGACCAGTCAAACATAATCTATATTTCAAACCCAATATTTTTTAGTGAAATAAGGGGCTAAGATACAAGTGCCTTTGAAAATTTAACTTTGGCTTTGTCTACTACAAACCCTCCAAGCTTGACAGTTTCCACTTTTTAAAAAATATTTATATATTTTTTTAAAAAAATATTTTTATTGATTTCAGAGAGAAAGGGGGAGGGAGGGAGAGATAGAAACATCAATGATGAGAAAAAATCACTGATCAGCTGCCTCCTGCACATCCGCCACTGGGGATCGAGCCGGCAACCTGGGCATGCGCCATGACCTGGAATCGAACTGTGACCTCTTGGTTGATAGGTCGATGCTCAACCACAGAGCCACACCAGCCAGGCCAGAGTTTCCACTTTAATTGGGTGAGAGGAGGTACTGGAAATTGAGCAGGAGACACATTATTTCATTGATCTAGGGGAGAGTAAATCATATTTAGCCAAACAGAAATCCTTGAAATTTCACAATCACTATGCTGGTCCAAAGAGGAGTTGGTATCCTGAAGGAGGCAGTGGTGAAGCTCTAAGACATTGGGCCTTCAAATAGCTGAGGATTTAGGAATCAGAATTCTTGTTAGGCCTTGCTCAGCGGCCTTCAGGGACAACCTGTTCAGATTCAGACTGGGAGTCTGGGGACCTTCAGTCCCACCTCCCAAAATAATTTGAGTATATGGGCCATTGGTCTCTCCAGTCTTTCTATGCCCAGGCCTGACCCCCAGACTTTCATGCTCTGGATAAATGCTGTTTCTCTTCCTCCTTCAACCAAATCTTGTTCTTGATCCTGAAGGTGCTAGGTTTAAAGTATGAAGACATGGTTTCAAATCTTCCTCTCTGCTACTTGTAATACATATTACAAGTGAGCCCTTGGCTGCAACACTGAACCTCTCATATTGTCAGTTTTCACATCTGTAAAATGAGTATAAGGATATAATACATCTCCTTCAGTTATTGTGAGGATTTATTGAGATAGCCTCCAAAAAGTGTCTGAGCACAGGGAAAGTGTTCAATAAATAAGTCAGAATAGAGGATTCCATTCCCCTGTACCTGATAGACTGTCGTTTCTTTAATCCAAAATTCACTTATCTTTCATCTCTTCACCAAATCCTTGATGCTGATTTCATGTCTGGAGTCCAGCCTCTTTTGCTTTCAATTGGTCCAAACCACTGCTTCTAAATACATCTTTCTCACACCTGCAGCTTAGACCATATCAAGGGGCTTGGTTCCACTATTTAGCCCCTCCCAAACTCATCCCTTATTCCCTTTTCTTTTCCTTTCCATGGAGAGGTTTCATGCATTTCTTCCAATTCACCATTTGTTCTTTAACCTCATTACAGGTAAAACCTCCCAGTTTTTATTCACTAAGCCCTCTTTCTTCATTCAAATTCCACTCACTTCAAAAGGCTTGCTTAAAAAACAAAACCAGAAAAAAAAATAGTTATCAAAGTCAAGGGGGAAAAAAATGTTCCCCTCACTGTAAATCAAAGCATAGTTACCCTGAGAAAAACCAGCAACCAACATTTTTAAATAGATAGCCTGTGCTGGGAAGGGTGTGATAAAAGGACACTCTGACCGGCTGCAGGTAAGAGTGTATATTGATTCAACCCTTTGGGAAGCATTTGGGCAAGATTTATGGAACCATAAATATGTTCACACTCATTAACCCCATATTTCAATTTCTAGATGACTTAAGTTAATAGTAAAAAATTTGGGTGAAAAGGCATTATGCTAATATATATTCATTGCAGTGTTAATTCCAAAGGACACATTGGAACCACCTACAGGGCCAACAAGAAAATTGTAAAATAAGTGAAGCTAAATCCAGTAGGTGTAGTCTGCAGTTATTAAAATAAAAAGAACTAAGAACTATGAAGTAAGGGGGGTATGGAGAGGGTGGAATGGGAGATATCTGTAATACTATCAACAATAGAAATATATTTTTAAAAACTATGAAATAAGTACCTAGAAAAGTTTACAGTGTGAAAAGCAAGGTACCAAAAAGTATGTGTAGTAAAACAAACAAATAAATAAAGCAAACACTGGGAAAGGACTAAGGAAAAAAAAAATACTACCAGTTGGCTATGTTTAGGAGTTCTAATTAAGAGTAGGGAGGTTTTTGTCCTTTTCTCTACTTTTCAAAGATTCTGTAATGTGATTATATTACTGTTATAAATATATATATATGAAGCCTGCGTGGAATTAAGGAGTTCCCTTCACAAAGAAGGACCACCGCGCAGCAGCCCTCTCTCCGAAGCACGGTAATCAAACCTCCAAGAAACCAACCCCCCAAGGGAACCTATTTTGGGATCCACTAATCCCAAAGCCAGAGTCTGGAAAATGCGCTGGGCATGTGCCCTTTCTACATGGGAAACACTTGCTAAATCTAGGGCTTGCAACGAAACACCTGGAGGAGCGGAAATAGGAAGCTGAGAGAAACTCTGTCCCGGGGCAGTCCTCCTCCCCCTAAGCTTGCTCCGCCACCGTGGGGGGCAGGGGGGAAGTTAAGTAGAATTAGGGAAGAAAAAACAACTGTGGCTACACACTAAGAGACAGTGAATTGGGGCAAATACTTCTCAGGAAGAAAGTTATAGTGGCAATTTGGAAAACTGAAAGAAACAATTCAGGTGTGTGTGCTCCCGCAGAGACTGGGAATTAGGAATTTTTCTAAAACGTGGACTGGATTATGGAAACAAAGGAATGGGATTGGGGCCAGAGTGTTTTAGGGCTGGAAGAGACTTAAAGAAGCCAGAAAGAAACTCAAGTTTCCCGAGTGCTGCCTACTGTGTGCCAGACACTTGAAAAAGAGTATCTCTTTAATGCTCAGGATAGTTTAGGCAGGAAGGTATTATTGTACTTGGTTTTACAGAGAATAACTGTCCAAGGTTATACACCCTGGTCAGTGGCAGACCCAGGAGGCAGACCTTCAGCCTGTCCTACTCCAAAGCTCAACTTTGCCAGGAGGTGCTGCTTCTATGAAGTTCCCCTTTATGGAGCAACTTGTGGGTTATTGAGAAGCTCAGGTTGATGTCTCTCTGGGTTCTTTGCAATTTGGGAATCATTGTTATTAACATCATTATTATTTTTACTTCATCTGATTGCTCACTTCTATATTTCCTCCCAGGCTGGGAGTATTTGTGGAAAAACATTATCTGTGAAGTAAAGAACATGTAACTGAATACATAAAAGCTGTTTGCCCTGGGGCTTTATGTTTGAAACTGAAGTCGGCATAACCATTGAGTGTATTATCTGGATGATATCTAATACCACCACTTTAGAGTGTGAGAATGAACCCTTTTCTTAAAAGAAAAAAAAAATCAGAAAAGAATATTGACCTTCCTAATGTTTCCCAGCACAAAGACATCCATCTACTGGAGATTCCAAGACAGACCAGACCAATATGTTGACATACTGGACTCAGATTTCATTCCTGAAAATCTGGAACCTTATGCTATATAAATAACCTGATCTTTTCCTTCGTTTGAAGCAAGGGGAAGAACAATTGCTGGCAGATCTCAGAGTTTGCCCTCCCCCCAACTGTCCCCACAAGTCCTAACTTGCTACCCACAAGTCATGACTCGCATATTTTCATTTGAAGAGTTTTGAAATGTTCTGGAAATCATATGGGGAAAGAGAACTGCATCCTCCTGAAAAATAGTTAGGGGAAATTTTCATTTAAAAATGGAGAGAACATAAATGGAAATATCTTGCATATATAAATGTATATTGAAATAGTTAATGAGATTTGAATAATAAATTTTCTAGCCATACACTTGTCAGATATAGAAGCACTATTAAAGCTATCCTCATTTTTCAGAAGAACAAACTGGTATACAGAGAAGAGATATACCCAAGGCCATAGAGAAACTGGATAACTTGTACTTCTGTTCACAGTCTGACTTCTCTGGGCCAATCAGAAGATCTAGATATCACATTCTAGTTTGGTAGAGCAAATTTCCGCCTAAACTCATATCATTTCCTGGTAAAAAGCATTTGTATTACTAAAGTTATTATTAGAAGTCATTATGATTCTAAATATGTTTAGATGTCTTAGAGTAGTGTTGTATTCACTACTGTTTAAATTATAGTCAAACCCTCTGATATATTTCTCAATTATTCAAAAAGCAGGAGAGTTGAGGGAAGTGGCCATTTTCTTTATATTCTCCAGAGTGCTTAGCACTGTGCTTTGCACCTTGGACTATTCATACTGTTATGGCAAAGTAACCAAAAGACAGGAAACAAACCAGGCAAGCACTAGGGAGGTGCAGAAGTTCACCTTTATTCCAAACGCAGCGCTGCTGGCTCAGGGAAATCAGTTTCCCAAAAGCTGAGCGATCCTATTCTGCTGAACCCCAATATATATATATACTCCAAATTCTGTTTTGGGGGGTGGAGGTAGGGGCTAACTAAAAGCTATTCTGCTGAAAAGTATGTCATAAAAAATCTTCTAGCTGACACTTGCTTGCCACTCACTAGCTGCAAACATGTATACCTTGGTTTTAGTTCAAGCCTCTGAAAATTTATTATTCTAGGATATGGGTTTGCTCCATGCAGGGCTAGACTGATTATAGATAAGCAAGTATTCTGTCTTTGCTGGGGGCTGGATAAAGCTGTCTTTACCCTGTTTCTATAATCACCTATGCTGTCCTTATCCATTACAATTCCCCCTCTTGATCCTCAAGCTGACTTTTAACCTTGGGGATTATAAGGAAAACCTTAGGCAGAAGAATGGAAACAAGGCCGTCATCCTTTCTTAACTATTTCCTGCTGAATGGGGGCGATGTCATGGAGTCAGTAGCCTGTGTCTTCTCTATCAAGAGGGTTGTAATGACAGTCAGGGCTTCTGGTCTGGAGTACATCTGGAGCTTCAGAGTCTCTTCTCCTGACAATGACAGGTGGTAAGGGAAGTATGTTTAGTAGTAAAGATACATGGAAAAACAATGAGTAGAAGGAGTGGAATCATCCTACTTCCTTGTTCCTTGGGGTAGGTGCAGCAGTAAACTAGAAAGGCAAAAAAACTAGATAATGAATATTGCTAATAGAAGGAGATATCCTAAAATATTAGTGTAGGGATTAGTCCAGCAGAGTGTTATCTAGATCCCTATGCAGGTTGATCAGCCAAGTTCACCGGCTCCTTGAGGGTGATTTGCAGTGGGTATTCCCGGTCAGAGATCACCTTCCACTCAGGCTGGGTGTCACTTGACTGGTGGGCTGCTTTCACCCGGGAGTAGTGGATCCAGGTGTTCAGCCCTACAACCTTGAGAGCTGTGGGAGTGGTTAGTATGACTGGATAGGGTCCCTTCCAAGTTGGCTTAAGGGGTTCCTTTTTCCAATCTGTTACCCAAACCTGATTTCCAGGCTTATGAGGGTGCACAGCTGTTCCTAGAGACATGGGCAATTGGTCAGTAACCCACCAGTGGACTTCAAGGATAGTTTTCCCAAGTCCTTGTAATTGCTTTTGAATTTCTAAGTTTTCTATTTTCCTCAAATCTCCCTTCAGCAGAATTAAGGGAGGGGGTCTGCTATAGAGAATTTCAAAGGGAGAGAAACCTTTCCTGAATCTTGGGGTACAATGCACCCACAGGAGTGCAAGAGGCAAGATATCTGTCCAGGGTAAGGTTGTCTCCTGACATAGGTTAGCCATAACCTGCTTGAGAGTCTGATTCATGCATTCCACTTGCTCTGAATTCTGGGGCCTGTAGGCTGTATGTAAGTTCCACTTAATTTCTAAAGCCTTAACTATCTGCTGTACTACTTCTGCTACAAAGGCTGGGCTGTTATTGACCCTATGGTTAGAGGCATTCCATACCACAAATTATGTCCTTCAACAATACCTTAGTGACTTCTCTTGCCTTCTCTGTGTTAGTAAGATATGCCTCAACCTAGCCTGAAAAGGTGCAGACACAAACTAAAATATATTTATTCCCTTTGCTAGGTCCTACCTTTGTAAAATCTACCTCTAAGTCTTCAATGGGAGTTTGCCCGCAGCGCTGAACTTCGGTTGGTCCTACGGGACCCTGTTTAGCATTGTTTTGTATACAGAAGAGGCAGCACTGGAAAACTGAGGCACACAAGGAGGGGAGATAGGCAATTAGGTAGTATCAGCTTAACAAAGCTTCTAGGGCAGATTTCCCTAAATGGGTGAGTTCATGCTGCTGGAGGATTATTCTGTGGGCTAACTGTTCTGGGACATAGACCCTATGATCTGGGATCATCCACCAACCTTCATTTGTCTTTTTACCCGCTTCTTGCTGGGCCTATTCCTTTTCCTGCGGAGTGTATTTTGGAGGTTCAGGTAACTCAGGGGCCAACAGGATCCGTGATGGCTCTACTTATTCCTTTGCAGCCAGCCTGGCTTCTGTGTCTGATGGCAGTTTCCTTCTGACACTGAGTCCTTTCCTTTTTGGTGCCCTTTACAGTGGATGACCGCAACCTACTTGGGCTCAATGAACAGTACCAGGTCAGGATTCTGCAGAGGCCTGTCTGTTAGATCTAGCTGGCTGGAGTAAACCTCCTCTAGGACTTCTAAGCAATCATGCTCAGGGGCTCCTTTAGCGACGGGTAAGAAGGTGGTCTCATATAGAAGTCCTTGATATTGAGTCATTCGAGCATGAGTTAGCCAGTGTTGTCCCCTCACTTCTATTAGGGTGACTGCAACATGAGGTACTTTAGAGAGGCTTAGCCAGATCTGAAAACCTTGGAATCCAGATTTGACAAAACCCTGCTGTTCCCAGGAATTCCCGAATCTGCCACTGGGTGCTGGGGACTGGAATAGCACATACTGCCTGCTTCCTTTCAGTCCCTAGTCTTCATTTCCCTCAGGGGATTCAGAAACCTAGGTATTTGACTTCTCTAGGACAGATTTGTGCCTTTCTCTAGGACACCCAGTAACCTATTTCGGTTAAGAGTCTCAGAAGGGCTCGCGTTCCTTCCCAACACTGAGCTTGCGTGGAGCTAGCCAGTAGTAGGTCGTCCACACATTGGAGTAGAATGCACCCCCAAGTCCTGTCTTGAGAATTTGGACAGATCAGATGCTAGTGCTCGGCTAAAGAGAGTAGGGGAGTTCTTGAACCCTTGTGACAATCTAGTCCAGGTAAACTGTTCCTTGGCCCCCATGGTTGGGTTTTCCAACTCAAAGGCAAATAGGGCCTACTGGATTTTCATCTGGCTTCTGAAAAACCTCTGAGGTCTTGGCCATATTGCTGGGTTTCTTGGCCTCGGCCCTAAGCCCCTGGAGGAAGGCTAGTCAGTATCGCTCCAGCCTGACCCTTCTGTCTCCTGAATTTAGGTCTCATTTGGGTTCCTCGTCTGGGAGGGCCTCCCTGGCCCATCTGTCAGTGTCCATGACTCCTGCTGGGACCTGGGTCTAAAGCCATTTCCTAGCCTCTGTCATTATTCTCATACACTCCTCAGTGTTAAAGAGGGTGAGAAGAAACTGCTTGCAATCAACCCAGGTGGGTCTATGGGTCTGGAAGATGGAGAATAAGTAGGAGTGTGGGGCTTCCAGTTCAGAAGATCAGTCATGGTAAAAGGCTGGTAGTAAAAGACTGATCCCTCCTTTTGTAGGGTCCTGTCTTCCCCAAGACCTGGGGACCCTGAGTCTCTCTGAGGGGCATCTGAAAGGCTGGGAGTGGTCTGAGTCCCTGGTCGGCTGAGCGCAAGCACCGTCCAACTGGCTCTGGACTGTCCGGCCAAGGAGAGATGGAAGGAAGTGGTGTATCTAAACTTTCCTCACAGGCAACGGGGGCACTGGGTGGTGGAGGCTGAGGAAGGACCTCCTCTGGGTCGCCCTGGAGAATGAGCAGATTCTGGTCCTTTCTAATCAGTCCTTCCCTTTCCTGAGTGACTAAAACCTTACACTTTCCCTGACCAGTCGCGCAGAGCCAAACCCAAGCAGGCCTGATTTGAGCTATTTCTAACCATTGATCTATGTAAGAAAACTGATCAGGATGACCAGGGTCACCTGTGATGACCTCAAAGAGGGCCCTGACAGTTGGGACATCTAGGGTTTCCTCTGAGGGCCAACCTACACCATAGGCTGGCCATTCTAATTCAGAGAATTTTCTTAACTTCCAGGGAACTAGTTTCACACTATAATCCCCAGCAAATTCTTTCTGTAAAACCCAATATTCTATAATATTATAACTAGTAACTATTAGTTATAACTGTATTTGACAAAGGTTCCTATGTACCTTCAGTATAAAATTTTCCTTCATGAGAGAGAAAACAAACATTTGAGGCATTTCAGAGCCTATTGGGATGATCTAAAGCCAATTCTAGTTCAAGAGAAAGTGTCTTAAAATTTAAACCCTTGAAGGATTGTCAAACTTGATTTTACCAAAAGATTATATATCAAAGTGTATTAAACCCAAACATTCTTATAACTTTCAGAAATAACCAGCGTTAGAAACTACCTTTTTTTCTCCTTCAAAATGCATTTCTATGCCTTATGCTTTCTCTATTGCACCAAAGCCATACTTTGCTTCTAATTAGTTAGAATTCTTAACCTTAATTTTTAGGTGATATGTAAGTAATTAACATTTCTCAGATTAGCAATACATTTATATTTTAAGAGAGATTTCAAATAAAATACAAGACTTATTTATTAACAGATTCAACTTCATCCTCTAAATTCTCCAGAGGGGGTAAACTTAGATTAATTAATGTTTCAGTATTTAACCTAGCAATGCTCCAAAGCCTTTAAGTTATCAACGACTTTGGAAAATTACGTAAAGGCCTATATTTATAAACCAGGGAAGAGTAAACTAAAGTCCCTAAAAGATTACATTACAGATATACAGAAAGAAATCTCACTAGCTTAAACTAGACTTTCTTATGGCTGAAACACTGGTGGGAAGAGCAGGGAGAGTCCCCAAGATCAAACATACTTGGCAGCTGCTGGGACTTTCCTGCATTCTCTGTCATGTATTCAGCCTTACTACACATAACTGGGTTTCCCAAACCGGGCCTTGCCCCATCTTCAAACGAATTAAACAAACAACAAAAAGACATAGAATTTCAACAGAAACACTCCTTTCTTTCCTCTGGCCACTCTCCCAGAGGAGACGAAGGTGCCTATTGGCATTAATGGTCATAGAGCAAGGGCTTTTACATTCACATTCCCACACCAGTTAGTCCGAATTTGACTTCCTCCCTGGGAAGTCCCAAAACAGAGGCAGATAAACTGCCTAGGAGAGGGTAGCATTCCCTTTCCTGTGCTTCCGAAGCACCCTGTACATGTCTGTACTTAGCACCTACCACACTGGGTTGAAATGCATTGCTTAGATGTTTGCGTCCCCTGCTAAAGTGTGATCTACTTGAGGGCAGGGATTAGATCTTGCTCATTTCTGAGCCCATGGTGCCTATCACAGGGCAAGGCCTCAGTATCTTAGCCCATTTAATGATGTTTACACTGCCCTGAGACATTTTAATGGCTATATTTATGCTGTCCAATATAGTAGCCACTAGCACACATGGCTGCTAAGTACTTGGAATGTGGCTAGTGCAATTGATGAAGTATATTTTAAGTTTTTCTTAACTTTAATTAATTTGTATTTAAATAGCAATGTGTGGCTAGTGGTTATCATATTTAACAGTACTATTTCAAAGTAAACCTCAGCCCAGTCAAGATCCCAATGCCTTGCCATCTATAGATAATAGCTCCTGGAAAACTTTCTTTAGCAAAGCAATTTTTAGAAAAAAAAAATAATATAACCCCATTCCTCAAAAGTTAGAAAATAAGGAGAAGGGGGAAAGTCATTATCCCTAATCTCAGGATTGTTACAACCATTGGCACATTTTGGGGCACTTTCCACCCCTCTGTCCAGCTTGCTCATTAGGATCTTGAGCCTTTAGTCAGTCAGAAGGTCTTTGTAGGACAACAACAGATTTGTACTCTACAGTGGGTCCCAGGGGCCATCTGGGCAGCCATTTGCTGGTCATCTGTGGCTTCAAAGGAATGCTTCAGGAGGGATGACCATTCAGGGTGAGTATGCTCATCGTGGTAGCAGCAACCATGATGGTATTCCAGTGGTTTTTAAAATTTACTTATTTAATAGTGGCCTGGTGCACAAAATTTGTGCACATTAAAAGGAGATTAATTAGAGGAAATAACTTAATATTGCTATTTGCCCTTTCTCTATAAAAGAAGTGTCAGAGATGAAAGAGAATTAGTAAAATGTATATGAAAATCTTCCTCCTGTCAGAGTCTGGGGTGCACTACGGGACCCAGAGTCAAGTCCCTGCCCACCCACATGCGCCTCAAAATCACACGAGACCCAGTCTCAGCCAGTCCCATCCTTGTCAAGCCCTGCCAGGCAGGGGTGGAGTCTCAGGTCCCCTGGCCTGGTGCTGGGGTGGGGGGCATGGCCTGAGGTCCCCCATCAAGCCTCACTGGGTGGGGGATGTGGCCTGAGGTCCCCCAGCCCAGTGTCAGGGGATAGGGGCACAGCCTCAGGTCCCCTGTCAAGCCCTGCTGGGTGGGGGATGAGACCTGAGGTCCCCCAGCCCAGCACTGGAGCATAGGGTGCACCTTGAGGTCCCCGTCAAGTCCCACCAGGCAGGGGGCATGGACTCAGGACCCCTGGCACAGTGCTGGGGCGGGGAACATAGCCTGAGGTCCCCCATCAAGCCCTGCCAGGTGGGGGGCGCGGCCGGAGGTCCCCCAGCCTGGCGCCAAGGTGGGGGGCATTGGCCTGAGGGCCCCTGTCAAACCCCACGGGGGCAGGGTGGCGCAGCCTCAGGTCCCTGCTGATTGCTCATTAAGGCTCTTTACGGGAACTCGGCTTCCGCTGTTGGTGCTGCCATCTTGTGTTACGGAAACCCCTGCCTCCGCTGTGGGCGCTGCCATCTTTGTGGCGGAGTGATAGTCAATTTGCATATTCCCTCTTTATTATATAGGATTTCAAAGAGGGAGAGAAACTTAGATTTGTTGTTCTATTTTTTTATACATTCACTAGAGGTCCGGTGCATGAAACACATGCATGGGGGTTAAGGGGTCCTTCAGCCCAGCCTGCACCCTCTCCAATCCAAGACCCCTTGGGGGATGTCCTACTGAGGGATCGGGCCTAACCTGGCAGTCAGACATCCCTCTAGCAATTCGGGACCACTAGCTCCTAACCGTTTACCTGCCTGCCTCCCTGATCACCCCTAACCCCTCTGCCTGCCTGCCTGGTTGCCCCTAACCACTCTGCATGCCTGCCTGATGCCCCTAACTGCTCCCCTGGCTGCCTGATGGCCCCTAACCGCCTATGCCTGCCTGTCTGATTGCCCCTAACCTCTCTGCCTGCCTTATCGCCCCTAACTGCTCCCCTGCCTGCCTGATCACCCCTAACAGCTTCCGCCTGCCTGCCTAATTGCACCTAACCACCTCTGCCTGCCTGCCTGATGCCCCTAACTGCTCCCCTGCCAGCCTGATCACCCCTAACTGCTCTCCCCTGCCAGCTTTATTGTCCCTAAACATCTCTGCCTCAACCCCTGCCACCATGGCTTTGTCCAGAAGGATGTCCGGTCTATCCAGTCTAATTAGCATATTACCCTTTTATTAGCATAGATTGCTTGATTCTTGTATGTGCTCTGACCGGAGTTTGAACCCACAACCTTGCCATATTGGGATGATGCTCTAACCAACTGACCTACCCAGCCAGGGCAGCATCCCAGTTTTAATTCACCAAGGGAAAGGGTCCTCTGTGAATTCCAGTCTCATGTCCTGTCCTATCTTTTAGCTTCTAAAAACGCTTCTTAGGAAGTAAAATCTGGAATATTGGAGCTGGAAAGTTCCCTAGCAGTGATCTAGTCCAACCCACATAGAGTATAGATAAAAGAAAGATACAGAGCCAGAGACTGAAAGATAATTGGATCCCTGCTCTTGACTCCCAGATCAGTGCTCCTTCTCCTCAATCACTCCTTTCAGCAACCTCCCAGATCCAGTGATCAGGGTCCACTCCTCTCCTCCTCCTAGTACAGTTATGGAGGAAAGGCAGGAGAGGGGCAAATGTGAGGCAATAATTCTCTCCCAGATATTCTCTTCTGTTTCATTTGCCCACAAAGTAGGAGCAAGTGCCCATAACTAAACTTGGCCTATATCCTTCTGGCAACCCCTGTCAAATAGGGAGACCAACATTGCCTCTCCACAGTGCCATCTGCCATTATAAAAGGCCCTGGTTGCCTGTTTCCACCATTCTCTTTTTTCTGGGCTTTCTCAGAATCGCCTGGTTGAAGCCTGAGCCCAGTTCTTTACCACACAGGAAAGAAAGTTTCCCATATGGAGGTATTCTTCTTAAAGGCTCCCATGGCATGCCAGATGGAAGGCCACATTCCTCCAGAAGGCCAGTCCTGGTAGTGGGTAAGGTAGTTTGTCTACACTGTTCTGCCCATTATGGGGACCCCTCTAGCTAGGGCACACACACATGATGGTCCTTTCTATGCTCTCTTAGTTTCTCTAAGTGCCATTGCCCTGGCCAGTGTTGCTCAGTGGTTGGATGTTGTCCAGTGCACTGAAATGTTGCTGGTTTGATTCCTGGTCAAGGCACACGCTCAGGTTGTGGGCTTATTCCCTGATAGGGGGTGTGCAGGAGGCAGCTGATCAATGTTCACTCTCACCTCGATGTTTCTCTCTTTTTCTTCCTCTTTCTCTAAAAATCCATTAAAAATCTTTAAAAAAGAAGAAAAAGAAAGGGCCCTGGCCAACACGTGGTCTCCAGTAACTTGAAAGTCAGGACCCTACTGCTACCTTCCCAATTCTCTAGCCCCATTTGCTCCCAGTGAATTTAAACAACTGCATGAGAGGGTCTAAACTCCCCTTTGTGCTATAATTAGGCTGGAACAAGGCTCACCCCAGGACAGAAATACTGTATGGGGCGGGTTATAGACTGCTGCTGGTCCCCACAGTAGGGAAGTAGCAACTTTTTGAATAGGAGGATTACCACATTAGCACATAGATTCCTGTTTCCGGGGAGGGTTGAATTCTAGGATAAGAGCTCTGGCTTGTAGAAGAGGGGGCGGGGAAGAGGGGAGACATTTACACTGAAGACTGTGGGAGTCAATAGGGGAAGAGGCCAACAGGCACCAATCAGAGGAGTAGAGCAGCTCCAAATCCTTCCCAGGCACAGTGTTGCACATAGAAACTGCAGAAACCCAGGAAGGAAAAGCATCTCCTGTTATCTCTTGTCTACTCCTTCTTCCCTGTCAGGTAGTGTTGGGATAGCTGGCATGCTGCAGCAAAACCCCAAGAACATGAGCACAGAATTTAGATGCATAGGAATACCTGGAGAGCCAGCTGTGTGACTTTGGGCAGGTGCCTGCACCTCTCAGGGCCTTTGTTTCTTCATTTGAACAATAGGGTGTAGTAACATCTATCTCATGAAATTGTTAACAGGATTAAATGAGATAACATAAGGAAGTTCCTAGAAACAATAAATAACACCTTAACTAGCCCTCACTCTCAAACATCCTGGTCTGCCACCCACGTTGGCAAGAATTTCCTCAGTAGATTTGACACTGATTCTCATCTTTGACTGTTTCCAGCTATGCCCTGAGACAGTTGTCCTAATACTGTCCCTTCTCTGTGCCCATTAGTATATATGGGGCAGAGTAGAGGTGGTCGAGGCCACCCTCCCAGCTTTCCTTCAAAGGGTTCAGCCCTGAAATATAGTTGGCACAAGTTGGCAATCAGTTCAGCTCTGCTCCTCTCACAGGAACTCCTGGAAAGGAAGCTCTTTATATCTTCAAGGGCCATAGGTGATGTGGTAGTGGCTGGGACAGGACCCCCAGGGTCTTTATACCCACTCATGGAAATGCATTGAAATGGGCCCTGAGCCAGCCAGAGAGGAGGTAAATAATCAGTTGGTAAGTTTATTTAAAAGACAGAGAAGTTGGGATGTCACCAGCTTTAGAGTCTTTCCTCTTAACCAAAACAAAACAAAAAGAAAAGAAGGGGGGAAAAAAACTTTTAAAACAACACTTCAAAAACCAAAAAAACCTGACAATAATAAAATATTTCTCAAATCTAGCAAAATAACCAAGAAACTCAGGAAAATATTTGGATTGTTGAGTTACTAAAATAATGAAAAATGTTTCTTTTACCACTGTGGTAAGATTTGAAGGTGGTGGAAGACATTTCAGACTCCAAATCTCCCAAACCTGTGGTGTTATAGCCACAACTCTACAGCTCAGATACAAGCAGGGTGCAAAGCAATATGAAGGGATTGAGGGCAAGCCTCGCTTGTCCCCCAATAGATCTGCCTTATACAGAACAGCAAGGGAGGCCAATTCACTTTCATAGTTTCTGCTTTCTCTGTTTAGCTCAAGATTGGCAGATGAGCCAAGATGATAAGTCATTGAACATCTGTAGGCCTCAGTTTCCTCATCTGTAAACTGAGGATGGATGACAATACCTAATCTGCTTGCACCCCAATGACACAGTGACATCTGAGTTTTCAGTTTTGATCTTAACATTCCTTGAGCACATGTTTCTGGGTATGCTCTTTGCTCCTTTAAGGGCAGGGCAGGTTCTGGAAAATGCTTTGTAAATGGATCCCCCCAATGTAACGTATTATTATTGAAAGTGGCACTCAAAAGTCTTAAATGCTTTCTTTAAAATGAATATTCTATTAAGAGAGGAATAAACTTAAAACTTAAATGGAACTGAACTCTAAGTTTACCTCTTAAAGGACACATCTCCCGGTTGACTGTCTCAGGCCTGAATGATGGAATTCTGCTTTGGAATAGCCATTCTTTCAGCTGAATAATGATTTGTATAGAGTCAAAGGTCAAGAATGCTAATTTCATGTCTTTTACTCTTATAGTACCTTTAGGGGACTAGCAAGCTAGTGAAAAATGGTTTGGTGTTTGTAAATGTCTTGTATTTACTTGCCAAGCTTGCTTGATGGCAGCTCTTCCTTGGAGCAGAAGAAAGGACTGGCCTCAAAGAGTGGCTGAACAGGTGGGATGCTACAGCTGTGCCTGGCTTGGCTGGCCCAGCCCCAAGGGCCTGCCTGGAACCCAGAAAACCCAACAACAGAAAGAAAACCCAACACCTGGAGCGCCCAAAGCAGGAGCATCTTAACTCACTCCAGGAAATGCTTGGTTTGGAGCCACATCCCCTCTAGAGGACCTGCCTCGGGGAACCTACCATGATTTGCAGAGGAAGAAATCCTCATTGTAACAACTGGGACTGTCAGTGGCCCTGGACCTAACAACTACTAAGGTTAGGATGCCAGAGTCTCATATTTAGTCATTTTGAGTCATGGACAGTTTAGGGCCTTTGTTTTGCAAGTTTGGGCAAAGCACCAGGATATGTGGTTAGGAGGAGTAAATCAGAAACTTAAATACGTAACCACATGGAGCACTCATTACCTAAGCAGGCAACCCAGTTAGAAAGTTCTGCTTTATATTGAGTTGAAATCTGCCTCCTTGTAGCTTCTACCTTTTGTTCCCGGTTCCTTCTTCATGAACGACATGCATTAAATCTGCTCTCTTCCCCCAACAAGCCTTAGAAACTTTGTTCCCTGACTCTCAGATTAGGCTGGGTACCAACGATAGTGATATTCAGTTGTTTAGATGCTTTTCTGTGTTATGCTTTCATGCGAGGAAGAAACTAATCCTATTTTAGGAGGCATGGCAGTCTCTACATTACATAATATCTCAGTGGTTCCATTAGGAATGTTTCTGATTCCAGGTGTGCTCTACCCCTTGGAGACAAAAAGCTGCTCTGAATTTCCATTGTCAACCAAATGTTGTGTCTGGCATATATGGTCAATGAATTCTTAGCCAACAGAAGCAAATATCACACAAAACCCCATAGAGCTAGTGTCATTTCTGTGGTGGTGGTAATAAAAACCAACGTATCAGATGTTTACTGATTAAATATAACTTAAAAGGTCATGTTTTTCAATCCCACACTACTCCCCCTTCCATTTGGCTTCTATCACTTTTAACAGGCAGTTTGCTGTCAGACTTAATTCCACAGAAGGTAATCTGGGCACATGCTATAGGGGTAATTATATCCAATCTACTGAAGAAGATGAGAAAACCACCCCCCTTGGCCATCTTCTGCACCCCCATCTGCTAATGGCCTGGCTTTCCTGACTGAACTGCCCTTGGCATGCTTGACCTTTGTGCATCCTTTTGCTCTGGCTATGCCAGCAACCAGCCAAGCAAGCCACTGGTGAATGCCACTTAACACAACTTAAGCTGAAGCTTCTAACTAAACTGTTGACCAAGTCTCCAAGGTCAGACAGTCAGCAACTTCTATTGAGGCTACACCATGTGCTGAGTACTGTTCTAGTCTCTGTGAGAGGGAGAGGGAAACAAAAGGAATAAAAGGCAGGGGCCCTTGGCTCCTATGGGTTTACAGGCCTAATTAGTGATCTCTAAGTGACTCTCTTGAGAAAAGACTTAAGGACACTTCACAAAACAACACACAAGTGAGTTTAATAAGGAAAGTAATGAGCCAAGAGGAGATTCTAAGTTCCTTGAGGGGAGGGCCCTGCCTTTGTGCCCCGCCCCCCAACTCTCCCAGGAAGGGCCTCTCCACATTCTCATTATCTTTTGTCTGGAACAATTAAAAATAACTTTAAGCTGGACAGCCTCCTTTTTCTCTCTCATCTCAGGCTCAAGGATCAAGTTGACAACTATGGAGACTTCATTGACTTCAGAAGGGGTATGTCAATATCTTGCTGAGATGACTGAATAGGCCTTTGACATAATGTATATCAATTTGGAACTTAGCATTTCTGCGAATGATAAAGCTCTCCTCTTGAATGTCTTCCCCTTATCATTTCCTACTTTATAATAATAATAGAAGTAATAATAATATAATAATAATGGCAGCTGTTGCTAATTATTGAATATCTATACTGTCAGATAGAAATGATTAAGTTAAATAAAAACAATTAGTACTATTGGTCTTTTATTTGTTCAGAAACATTAATCTGCAAAAACAAGAAGGTGTTCTTCCACTTTACTTGGCAGTGTTGAAAGTGTACCCAGAGCCCTGGGTCCAAGCTGGAGTTCTGCAGGATGGTGAAAAACAAATCTTATGATGACACAAAAAAAGAAAAGACCAAAGGAATAAAAAGTTCCTTATATACAGATGAGATCCTACTATAAAACATGCCATCACAGTCACATTTCCTTTTAGCAACATGCTGGCCAAACTTCTAGTCAGTGGTACATTTATTTAAAGCAATATTTAGATCAACAGAAATTGAAATAGATTTTTCATGTTACTTGAAATGGATTTTAAAAATCAGTATGGTATATTGGGGTAAAAAATGAAAGGAGCTAATATTGCCATCTGTATGTTATGTTCAAGATACCTTTAATCTTCACAACTACCCTTTCACGAAGACACTATTTTTTTTTTTTACTTTCACCTATTTGGTTTTTTTTTTCCTTTTGTAATTTTTTTATTGATTAAGGTTTTACATGTGTCCATATCCCCCCATTGCCCCTCCACCCCACTCCCATACATGCCCTCATGCGCCAGTGTCTTGCATCCATTGGTTATGCTTAAATGAATGCATACAAATCTTTCGGTTGATCTCTTACCTCTCTTCCCCCTCCCCAGCCATGAAAGCACTATTTTTATTCCCATTTTCCAATTGAGGAAACTGAAGCCTAGAAAAATTAAATAATTTCCCCAAGATCACTAGATGAGCAAAATCGCCAAGGAAGACTTAAAAGACAATATTGCACAATTCCAAATCTAAGATTCTTTCCACTACATCATATAGTGCATTCTAGTAATGAATGTATTAACCTAGACCATGAAACAACAGAGGACAAACCTCAGTCTTGTCTATCCAATGCCATACAAAGAGCAGCTCATGGGCCCAGCAAAGCTGCCTGTCACCCATGAGCTGCTCTTTGTCTCCCTGTGAGCCAGAGGAAGAGTTCCCCAGCCGTATCTCTGTGCCTCACTCCAGTGAAAGGACAAATGATTGTCCAGGCTTGGGTCATGGCTGAAAAGATAGTCCTGTCCTAGGAAAGATACCTGGGTTGCTTTGGACTTCATGTGGACCAGTCCTACTTCTTTTCTATCCCTCTGCGTTCTTTCATGTGGGCCAGGCCTACTGCAGCTTACCACTACCAGGCCACAAATAAGGACAAGAAGGCCCACTCATTCCTCTTGGATCTGGGGAAGTCCTTCTTGCCTCTCAGGCTCATTTAGCTCTGGGCCAGGTGCCCAGCTGGGCTGGTGGCCTCTTTCTTGACACCTGTTACCTCTGACTGGGTAGTTTGCTCCTGGACCTGCCTGGCATCAGGGGGCTGGCCCTGGTCACTCTCTGAAGCCCCTTCAAGCACAATGAATCAGATTCCCAGAAGGCCACATGAACCTGGGTGACAGGCAGCTTTGCTGGACCCATGAATATTAGCCGAAGAGGCAACTGTGCAAGAAGATTAAGCCAGAACAGAGGGGCACCATTTATATTGCTTCTCTTGATGCATAATAGATCATAATTATAATACTTGGAATATATGTGGAGCCTACTTTCCAGAAGCTCAAAGCCTAAGAGAATACTTTAATTTCTTAGTCTCTCACACACAGAGGCACATACACACACAATTTAAATAGCAGGCCAAAAAAGTGTTATAAATAAAATTCTAGAACACGAGTGGGAGGCATAAACAGGAAAATTTCACTGTAAGAGATGAAAATGTACCAACTCCTTGCAGGATGGCTTTACTTTGACAACCCACAATTGTGCTATTAATCAGAAACCGAACTAGATATATTGTTGCTTTGCTCAGGCCTTTTTGTCTTTGTCAATACATGTTAGAGATGGTGTAAATACTGTTGGATTTCAGGGTAAGACTAACAGTAAGAGAAGGAAGATAGTTTTCATGGTACAGTAAGAGGACATAACCTGATGGGTCACACATTGTCAAAAGCATCCTTTCCTTCCAGTCAGACAGGGTTCCATGTTGCCAACCACATAGCTTCGGCTCACTTACTCCTCTCTATGTCTGTTTCCACTCTTCCCCCAAGCTGAAATGTCCCCCACTCTCCTCTCTCTGCCCATTCTCAAATGTTCCTCATCTTCTAGGCCAGTGGTCGGCAAACTGCGGCTCACGAGCCACATGCGGCTCTTTGGCCCCTTGAGTGTGGCTCTTCTACAAAATACCATGCGTGGGCGAGTTTATTTTGAAGAAGTGGTGTTAGAAGAAGTTTAAGTTTTAAAAATTTGGCGCTCAAAAGAAATTTCAATCGTTGTACTATTGATATTTGGCTCTGTTGACTAATGAGTTTGCTGACAACTGTTCTAGGCCTTTGTTCAAGGT
This sequence comes from Eptesicus fuscus, assembly GCF_027574615.1. Classification (NCBI taxonomy): domain Eukaryota; kingdom Metazoa; phylum Chordata; class Mammalia; order Chiroptera; family Vespertilionidae; genus Eptesicus; species Eptesicus fuscus. The sequence goes on from NC_072473.1 coordinate 110,033,197, forward strand.
ATTCTATTTATCTGACATGCTCTCTGCCCTCCTTCTAACCCCTTGGTCTCTCTGGTGTGGATATCTTTCCTTGCCTGGACCCACCCCAGTAGGCCCAGTGACCTCACCCCTCCTCTGATCATGAGAACCACCAGCTATCTGGATCTAACACACACTGCCTGCCTTGTGAGTTAATGTTTTGGTCCCTGCCAACAGTGGACTCCTGAAGGACAGGCCAGGGCTTTGGGTTATTCCCTGTTCATAAAATACACCTGATATGTGACTTTTTCCAAAACTTTAAAAGCAGAAGAATTGCCCAGGAGGCGGTCCTTATTTTAATGACTTTAATCAAAGCATACTTTACTTTATTAAATGGCTGTATACATGATTCATAAGTCCTGTGACATTTCTTATATCAGAAAATTCTTTTCTTATTTCTTTCTGTCCTCCACACAAATCCTCTCCTCTCCCCAACTCCAGTTTTTGGCTTGGCATTTGTTATGGTTGAATAATTTATATTTTTTAGGCTAAGGTAGTACAAGAGCCAGTCCTAGATGGTTTGGCTTGGTGGATAGAGCCCCAGTCTGCGGACTGAGGGGTCCTGGGTTCAAATCCGGTCAAAGGCACATGCCTGGGTTGCAGGCTCAATCCCCAGTAGAGGGGCATGCAGGAGGCAGCCAATCAATGCTTATCTCTCATCATTGATGTCTCTCTCTCTCTCTCCTCTGAAGTCAATAAAAATATATATGTTTTAAAAAGCCATATCCATAGTTCTAGAACTACTTTCTGCTCTTACATTCTCTAAGCTCAGGAAATATACACTTAAAGGTTGCTAGGAAGTAGAGACTTTTTTTGTTGGCCTCCACAAATAAGAAATAAGAGAGTCCATGGAAAAAGATTGGCTCTGGAAGGCTCAGAAAAACTCGTAGAGAATTTGCTAAATAATATTTTTGTCTGCTGTTTGTAAATGTGACTTGCTTTGAAACCATCTGTCATGCAGTCCTTTGGAGAGACCTGAGAAGCATTTAAATCTGTGAAAATGAGTATATTTTTGTATATACCAAAGCATGTTTTAATGGGTCCCTAATGCATGTTGTCCAGTGCATTCTTTGAAATATGATTTTATCCAATTGTCAAGTAACATTTAAAATAGAATTCAAAGAAGGGACATGGAAATGAATGGAGAGGCTGAGGCACAGTTTATTGTTGTGTTTCTTCATGGAATGAATGGAGAAGCTGCAATGAAGGTGGTAGAACATTGTTTTATTCATGGGTCTGGGATAGAGTTGGAGTTTTTGCTGTTCTTCCTTCAAATTAAAGAAGCAGCTATTCCACAGGTTGGGGGAGCACTGTGGACAACTGCTCCTCATTTCCTAGTAAAGACTGGATTGTGCAGCCAGAATTTGGCATCTCTGACAGCTCAGCACTTCAACCATTATAACATTTCTCTTTTCACATTTCTGCCTTTGGTCCTGCAGGTAATATCCTGCTTGATCAGTGCCCAAGATATCTAAATTAATGGCAGCAGCAGCAGCTGTTACAGTAAGAAATTTGAAAATTATCAAAAAGGCTTCCTCATGTTGAGTGGAGAAAGTGAACTCAAAGGAAAACTTCTTTCTCCAAACACCTGTAAGACTAATTACTGGTGTTTCATACATATGCTGTTGTGAGTCATCAATTGTCTCTTGGGGGACATGTCTGCCCAAGTAAAATGTAAGTGTTTAGAGGGCCAGGATCTTGTCTAGGTTAAAAATTAAGTGTCAGGGCTAGAAGGAACTCCAGAGCTCAAATATCAGAGATGAGAAAATTGGAGTCAAGATACTGGTGAGTGGCAAAGTTAGAATTCAGTCAGAGGCCTCCAGATTCACAGCCCAATGATGTCTTACCATGCCATTCTCAAAAATCTGCCAAAGACAGACTACTCAACTACTGACCCACAGAGGGCAACCATTTAGAGCCTTCTTTTCTAATACCTGTCATAATCCATGGTAAACAAATTATGTCAATATCCAAAAGAATCGGAAACTGGTACTCAAATACATGTGCATTCATATTCATAGCAGCATTATTCAATAGCTTTATAGAATAGCTAAAAGGTGGGGAATGCCCAAATATCCATCAGGATAAATAAATTAACAAATTATGGTATATATGCACAATGAATATCCTTATAGCTAATTATTTATGCATCTCCTTGGTTATTTCCTTAGGATAAATTTTTGAGCATGCAAAACATAGAAATAATACCAATGTCCATCAACTGATAAATTGATATATAAAATACATATATCTATACAATGGAATATTTATTCAGCCATAAAAAGAAATGAAGTATTGATACATCTTACAACATGGGTGAACCTCAAACATTATGCTAAGTTAAATGAGCCAGACACCAAAGGAACAATATTATATGATTTCACTTAAATGAAATGTACAGAATAGGCAAATTTATAGAGTCAGGAAGTAGAATAGAGGTTACCCAGGGCTGGGAGAAGAGGGAAATGGGGATTGATTGCTTAATGAGTATAGAGTTTCTTTTGTGTATGATGAAAAGTTTTGGATCTAATTAGAGGTGGTAGTTGTACAACATTGTGAATGCACCAAATGCCACTCAATTTCTCCCTTTAAAATGGTTAATTTTATGTGACTTTTAACTCAACTTAAAAAAAGAAGGAAAGAAAGCATTTTATAATCTTAGCTAATGGGTCTAGGCCATGACTGATTGCTGGCTGCCCCAACACCAAACAGTGTCTCTCACTGGGATGCAAATAATCTTGTATGGCAAACATGGTGATCAAGAGCATGGGCTTTATTATCAGAATTGGCACAACTCTCAGCTCTGCCACTAATCATCTGGGTGCCCTTGGCCATGTGATTTAATTTCTCTGAGCTACTGTTTCTTCATCTGTGAAATGGAGATAACCTTAGAACCTACCTCATGGGATTGCCACAAAAATTAAAGGACATATAATAAGTGCTCAAAAGGTGATAAATTACATTTTCAGGGAAGGTGTATAGATGAGAAGAGCTCAATAAATAGTAGCTATTATCTAGGGTAGGGCAGCAGCCTGAAAGAAAAAAATAAAAAAAACAAGCCAAGCAAGTATTGGAACTTAAAAGTGCAGCATCTAATGGTATTCAGTTTAGAGTATGTGACAATCTCATTCTATTACCTTTACATAGTCTGACATCCTGGCACCCAGATTCTCCTGATTAACAAAGATGGGCCATACCCCTCAACATAATTTGTAGTTGTTACCCTTGACTCTTCTCGCTGGTTTCCAACCAAGTTTTGCACTTCTGTACTTTTCACCTGGTTTTCCATTTTTGGCTCTGTATTTGGTAATGCTACCAGTTCGGCCCTGTGGTGGTTGTGTATATACAGTCATTTCTCATCCTTCATCCTCAGCTCTCCCTTCAGGACTTCGTTGCATGCAATCTGCTAGCCCTTCCAGCTTCTGAGCATCCTGGACAGGCTTTGATAACTCAGCACTGCATTGTAATGATCACACATACCTATGCCACCTGAGAGCCCCAAGGTGATGAATTTGGAGAGGAGCTGCTTGGTAAATGTTTGAGAATAATGCAAGAAGAAAGCAAACCTTTGTTTCTGTGAGATGAAATGTGATGTAATTAAAAGTAGGGAACATTAGGGAGGAAAGAAAAAAGCAAGTAAAAAAGAGTTTCTCCTCATTAGGACAGTGATATTCATTTAAAATATTTATTTTTTTTGAGAATGTAAATGTAACATATATTTACTATAAAATGCAGAAAAATCTTCAAACTATATACATATGCATGTGTATGTACACACACTCCCATATACACATACACTGTGTGTGTATGCACTGTGTGTATATATACTACCCCTAACCCATCCCCTAAAAAAATTGTGTTATCGTTTGTTGTATCCCCCCTTTTGTATAATATACATACAATGAAGTGCATAAATCAGATGAATATTTACATATGTATACATTCATGTAACCACCCCCTGGGTCAACATATAGAAATAGCACTCCCAGAATGTTTTCTGAAAATCCTTTCTTTATATTAACTAAAATATTGAATAAAACCAGCAAATTTTCAAAATCATATTATTTGTATATATTTATTAAAGATAGACAAACTCATATGACTCCACACTTATAAAGGAAATATACTTAGAAGTCACAGAAATTAGATTCAATTGTTTAAAATAAAAAATTGAGTTATGAAAACAAATTTTTCTTTATACGTTTTCAACTGTCTCCTTACCTTGACCCTGAGAAGTTAAGGGAAGGAAGACAGGGTTCTCTTGGGGATGATGGAAGTGGAAGAGCAGGGCAGAGCATCTTTTTCATTTATGCCAATTTTGTGCATTGTCTCTTGTCCCTCACAAGCCTCTTGTATGCTGGAATACAGCACTGTGTACTCTGAGAATTAAGAAAATGTTAGCACCCGGCCAGTGTGGCTTGGTGGTTGAGTGTCAACCTATTAACCAGGAGGTTGTGGTTTGATTCCAACTCAGGGCACATGCCTGGGTTTTGGGCCCAATCCCCAGTAGGGGTTATGCAGGAGGCAGCTGATCAATGCTTCTATCTCATCATTGTTCTATCTCTCTCTCCCTCTCATAAATCAATAAAAATATATTTATTTTTAAAAATATGTCACTTTACAACTTAAAATGACATTTAAAAAACAAAGAAGAAAATGTCAGAATTATGGAAAAATCAGTCTTGGTAAGAGAAGCTCGTATATGTCAGCAGAGAGGGACATGGGAAAGGCCAAGACTCCTGTGCTGTGTATGCAGCCTGGATTCAGCTAGATGCATGGAATGTCTGACCAGGTTTAATAGTTTTCTTGGTCATTTGAATGCTTTATTGTTATAGCATCAGTAACAGCAGCAGTTCCATAGACACCACCCATCACTGGTTAGAAAATGACAAATGTCAAACTATGCCTGACCCTGACTCTCTTCAACTCTTTATCTGTGGTATCTCTTTGGAATAAAAATGACTACTCCCTGCTGGGTCTTCTTAAAAATGCACACTGTCTCCTCACATAAAGGCAGAGATGATGGTGGTATGGAGGAAGAATAAAGAGAAGAGGAGGAGGAGAAAAAAGGAATTCATTGTGACTTCTCAGGTTTGAAGTGCAAGTCTAAAACCTGTTGGGCTAAATTAGTACTTCATTAAGAAGTTTCTTATGTTACTTAAAACATTTTGTTGCTTTTTTAGCTGGGCCTTGATTTTGCAGCTGTTTCCTGATCATCACAGAAGAGGAACAGGTTTCATAATGTTCAGGGCCAGAGTTGGGGAGGGTACCGTACCCTTCAGCTACTTGGAGCCTTTGAGAGTGAATCTAACACCAGATAGCTTGTCTGTTTTTCCAAACAAGATGGAAAATGAATATAAAATACAATATTCAGTAACACATGTCACTAGGTGTCCTCTGCAGCTTTCCACCACAATATGCTTGATACCTAGGAGACCTTGTTATCAGGTAAAATCCTGAATAGAAGCAGCAAGGTTAGAAAAACACCATTACTACTGCTACAATTATAGTCAGAACCTATGTTTTGCCTCTGACAGTATTTCACAGGCTTGACATTTCAAACAAAATAAGCAAGGTCAAAGTTAAGGTGGATTGACTAGACAAATGCCAAGGTCTCTTCTAGATTTCATATTCTAGTAGCCTCTGCTCAGACAATGCTGGGTTCCCTACCTCCACCCTGTCTTTTAGCCTGTGTGATTTTTTCATCAACCTGGGTGAGATGTGGAAGAGTATTACAAAACAATTTTGAAAAATGAATGTTCCAGAAGTGGCTTCTTGATGTAAGTACAAACACAAATAATCAGTGTTATTATTTAATCAAAAGCATATGAAGAAATAATTTTCTTTCCATGAACAAACCATTTATGTCCAATGGATAAATTAGAGAAGAAACTCTCTTCCAATTAAATTGAAATTCACCTTTTACATCTAATGCTGTAGGTCAAATAATGTGCAACAAGCTAGAGTAATGACTATCTCTGGCAACTGTTTACCATCACATGGAAGTATAATCAGTAAAAAGTGGGGTTTTTTAGTAATTAGAAACACTCTTTATAAATCCAACTATAAAAAGAAGCTTAGGTATAGAGAAGACTAACCAACTTTCTTCTCATTAGACTTTGGTCTTGGTTCTCTTTTTAATATGAGACATGACTTTTAATTTTTATAAAAGCTATGTATTTTATGAAACCTTTGTCCCAGTAGTAAAGTATAAGAAATTATCAATAACAGTAGATATGTAATTATTGTATAAGAATATCCATGTTACTTTTTGGGCCTCAGATATGGCATCAGGGAAATGGGGATAAAAAACATCTTGCCTGTAGTGAGAGAACCATATTGTATGAAAATAATTCAGATTCCTCTCTGTTTCACAACTTGTGTAATTCAATTATGGACCAATACAGATGTAATTCATGTGTCCCATTATTAGACCACTATACTATCATACTAAAGGGCATTCCAATACTAGTAGGACTGGGTTTGAGCAAATGGTAAAGAAGATGGGATTTATAATAACTATGATAACAACAGTATTAGTTAATATTTCTTGAGTCCCAACTTTTGGGTTCAGTGTGAGAAGGGGTATTTTTTTTTATTCATAACTATATTCCCAAAGCCTAAAAGAGTGTTGATCCCCAATAACTACTTGTTGAATGAAGGAATGAGTGAATGGATAAATAAATGAATGCTTTGTACTAGGCAGTATGCTAACTGCTTTATTTCAATATGTATGTATTGTCCACTCCATGCCTGGTGCTGAGAGCACAAAAAGAAATTCGACATGCTCCAGGCCAAGAGGAATGCTTTTCATATATTTTCTCTTGCAATCCTCACAGTGTAATTGTGACACATGCGAAAAGTGAGGCTCAGAGAGGTTAAGTTATTTATCTAAGGACATACAGACAGTAGTAAATGGCAGAGTCAGAATTTAAATCTCAGTCTGCTTGACCCCATTGTCTAGCCTCTTTCTCTGATAAACACTGCCTTTCTTCTTTCTGAATATCTTTAATTTACTTACTTTCTGCTCTTCATACAGAATGCCTGTATGAAGAAATGTTAGGCCCTTATCCCTTTATTGAGAAAACTGCAGTGGCCTTCCTTACCTCTTTTCAGTCCATCCTATGCCTCCTCACTTTCCCAGGTTGTTCTTTCTAATGCATTACTTTCATCTTTTCCCTCTCTGCTTATAAATTTTCAGTGTTGATAGGATCAAGATGACACTATCATCACCCCCATTATCTGGCACCTTATTGCATGATAGTCTCCCAGATGAACCTGTACTCAGTCAAGACAGTGTCTTCATACATCCCCACACCTCTCTGCCTAGTGATACCTCCTTATCTTTCATGGCCCTAAGAAAGTCTTACCTTCTCCGCTCTTTTACCCATCACCCTTGTGCCATCTTCAAAGTCAATGGACTCAGAGGAGTTCAATTTAAGACTCTGCACCAGTTTTCTCACCCATAAATTATGGAAAATAATACATATTTAGATAATACATGCAGAAGCAATCCCTAAACTCTGCAGTACTAAGCAAATGTCAGTAATTATTGTAATACTGTCTTCTCATGGAAGACTTTTAAACCAAGGATTATGATATATACAAATGATGCTATAGGAAGACTGATTTTGTGACAGTCTCTTGGGGGATGGATGGAGAGAGAGATATTGGAGGCCAAGAGACCTGTGAGGAGGCTGGCTCTACTGTCTAGACAAGAGGTAATGGAACCTGAGCAAGGGTCAATTGCCATGGAGTGAAATGGAGAACTAAGTTGGTCCAGGTGATTAACGAAGAGAGAGGGAGTATGGCAACTGGGAAATTAGTAGACAATACTGGTATAAACAGGGAAAGAATGGTGTCTGGGTACCAGAGTCGGCAGTCACAACTGTAAACGCAGATGAGCTCTCTGAGGAAGAAGGAAATGTAAAGCAAACTTCAGGAATTAGAGAAAGAATGCTGGAGGGAGGTAAGAAACTAGGAGATAGGAACAGACTATACAAATCAACTCCTTCGAAGTGACTGATCCTTCAATCACTGGAACTTCCATAAATTCCCGGAGGGACCAAGAGGAGACTGGCAATGTGAAGCAAAGAGCACATTGGGATGAATGTCCTGGGGGATATGCATTGTCTTGTGTTCTTTGCCAGTGCCTTTCTCCATATAGATATGGATTCTACCTCTCTAGGCAGTTTGTCAAATCCTCAAAGATCTCTGGTATTTCAAGTTTCCAGGGCCTTCATAGAGCCAATCTTTGTACATAGAAAGTGGTCAGAAGACACTACCTGCTTGGTTGCTTGAAAAGGAGAGGCGTGCAGTGAAAGAGAAAAGTGACTTGGTAAAATCTAGGCTGAAGATAGGTTGAGTTTATCCAGTAAGCTTTTAAGTGTTCTGAAGTAATCACTAACATTTAAAAACCAGGAGATTACAGATATAATTCCAGGTCTATTATTCCCTTGGTAAACTGTCTACTGGGCAAACCTGTACTTTGGCAGGCAATAGACATTCAAATAAAAATAAAGTCTAGTAGAGTTGTTGGAGGCTGAGGTAGAGGAATCCTCAGAGAAAGCAAGATCTCTGCTGAGTGGCAAGTGTGGTAGTCATTTTGTGTAGATAGTGCTTTGGAGGCCTAGAAGCAGGAGCCATTAGCTCTGCTTGGGGAAATCCAGGAAGGATTTCCAGAAGAGGTGATATCTCAGCTAAGTCTTGATGGATGAGTATAAAGGAGTTTTCCAAGGAGTGGAGGGGAATAAAAAGGTATTCTTAGCAGGGGCATGGTAAGGTTGCAAGAAATGTATGGCATGATGGAAAATGATTATGTGTTCTTGTGGGGCCAAGCACAAGATACAGGGTTGGAAAGGATGAGTAAGAAAGCTGTAACGTAGACTATGGCCCCATAGCAAAGATACAGATCTATTGAATGACTTGGGAATTGATCTGGAAAGCAATGGAATACCATGGAGGAGGGAGGAACATTGTTTGGGTGATGTTGTCAAAGGCTTATTCTGATGGCTGTGGAAGGTATGGGCTGGGTAGGGAGAGAGACTAGAGAGCTGTAGGACAACCATCTCTCCTAAGGGGAGAAGTCGAATTCTATTCCTTATCCCCATTATTGGCTAAGGTAACTCCTCCAGCAGACCAAGAGAAGTGCTCCCAAAGGTGAGAGAGAGGACCTGACTCAACTAGTTCTTGGCTTGGAGGAAAGCATCAATGAGTGTACACTTTGTTCTGTTTGCCCAATTATACTGTAAATGCATTCTACTTGAGCAAGACTTTACATATAGGTCTGACCCAGTACATTAAACTCCAAACTCCTTTTGGCTTGTACATCTTCCCTCCTAGGTTGAGCAGCCTCTGGTTCATAATAAGTGCTCAATGAACACTTATTAATCTGGAACTTGGACATTTCTACAGGATCTGGGCAGTTGCACATTCACTGCTAACCCTAAATGAGACCCAGAGTACTGTGTTTTCTAACAAAAAAATGCATGGAATTTAGTCAGAGGCCTTACATTTTTCAGTCTTGGTTCAGCCAGTTAAGAGCCCTGTGGCTGTGAACAAGCCACATACATGCTGAGACTCAATTTGCTTATCTATTTTAAAAAACACTAAAACATTTCTAAGAGCATGAGAATACACCTGGAAAAACTTTGCAAACTGTAAAGTATTATATGATCCAAAGTGGTCTATCCATAAAATGGAATACTAGTCATCCATAGAAAGGAAATACCAATACATGCTATCACATGGACAGATCTTAAAAACATGATGCTAGGTGAAAGAAGCCAGACACAAAAGTTCACATGTTGCATGATTCAATTTACATAAAATGTCCAGAGTAGGCAAATCAATAGATACAGAAAGAAGATTAGGTGTTGGCCCGGTAGTTCAGTTGGTTAGAGCACCATCCTGATATGCCAAGGTTGTGGGTTCAATGCCCAGTCAAGAATCAACCAATGAATGCATAAATAAGTGGAACAACAAATCAATGTTTCTCTCTCCCTTCCTCCATCTCTCACTCTCTCTCAAATCAATAAATACAAATTTTTTTTAAAAAAAGAAAGATTAGTGGGGAGAAGGGAAGGAACTTTGATTGCTGAATGGGTATAAGGTTTCCTTTTGGGATGATGAAATGTTCTAGAACTAGAGAGTGGTGATGGTTGCACACCATTGTGTAGGTACTAAATGCTACTGAACTGTACACTTTAAAATGGTAAATTTTATATTTGTATGTTTTACCACAATAAAAAAGCAAAAAAGTGCTATATGAGGGTTAATCATCCTGAGAAGTTGTTGATTCTTGCATTCAACATGCAGCCCCAACCCAAATTTTGGTGTTGAACAGAGAATTTATAGAGTGGGTGCATCTCCACTAAGGAGCCACTTTGGAAGGGAAGAGCTGGGAGGGGGGGAGGGAGGGGAGGAAGAACTACAGGCCATCTGAAAAGAGAACCTGGATGGTATTTGTTTCTCAGATTGCCAGTTGTTCACCCAGTTTGTATTTAAATAAAAGGAGGCTTTGAAGTGGGAGCCGCCTCTGAGCAGAGCTCTGGGTTCTTGCCTTGTGTGGTAAAGTTTAGACTTGTCCAGATCCGTTTTTAGTCAGAGGTTACTGTTTCTGGTGGAAAAGGCTTAAGTTTTGGTTAATAGTATATGAACAGGAAGAGCAGGAGTAAATTGGGAGGAAAGGAATGACTTCTCCCTGGTCTTGGTGTGAAAAGAAGCTTTCTGATTGGGGCTTCATGGTTTGGGAGTGTCTTTTTCTAACTTACGGTCACTGGATTTCATTTTACCTTAATTTTTAAATAATGTATTTTTCTCTAATAATGTACTTTTTTAATTTATTGATTTTAGAGAGAGAAGGGGAAGAAAGAAATATCGATTTGTCATTCCACTTATTTATGCTTTCATTGGTTGCTCCTGTATGTGGTATCCAACCAGCAACCTTGGTGTATGTGGGTGACACTCTAACCAACTGAGATACCCATCCGGAGCTGGATTTCATTTTATCAACATGGGCTTCATGTCAGGTTATATTCTCTTTGGTAAAGAACATCTTTAAGTAAATGCATCAATCAATGAAAGTTAAAAGTGCTGAACTAAGCTCTAACAATGCCTTGAGGACCTGATGGTTATCAGTTTAAGGAAAACCTGTACTATTTGAAAGTCCCTGGGAAATGGCTGGAAATTCAATTGTATTTTTGTTTGCATATTTAGAAAAACTCCTCTCCTAGTTGCGGAGTTAATTGTTCTGTCAACTAACAAATTTTAAGTTCCACTTATAGACAGGTCACAGTCTATATGTTTAGGCTGATGATCACCAAGAACTAATAAAATGTAGAAGATTCTCCAGTGGGCATTCAAAACAACAGATATGCTAGTTTTTTTCTACAGCTCCTCATAGCCAAACCTGTCAACGTGACCTGCAAACAACAGTGGAGGAAGTCTCAACAAACCCTAGGAGGGTGATAATTGTAATGATGGTTCATATCTTCACCCTATGTAATTTTATGGGAATTGAGAGTCTAGCCAAATAATAAGTTCCAGCCTCTTTTATCTGCCCAGTTCCCAGCACACTCCCGAGGTGTCTGAGACACTTTTCACTGTAACTCTTAAAGCAGATTGTAACAACACCAGTAATGACAAGTTCCCAATCTGCACAGTTCCCTTCATTAAAGGAGACATGGGAGTTTCAAAAACACTCATTAATGAAATCTGACAAAGCTTGGAAGGAGGGAAGACTTGCCTATTTCCAGTTTTCTGACAGCTAAAGGGAGCCTGGGTCCCAGAGAGGTGAGGGTAGAGAAAAATTGGGGGTCTTGGGCTACCTTTAGTCCATGTGGAGTTGAGTCCAGAGTTCTGGACCCACCCCACCTAGCTGCAGGCTATTAGCAAGTCGCTTCCCTTCTCTGTGCCTCAGTTTCCTACATGCAGAGGAGGGTCTGGGCCAGGTTTAAAAGGTCAACCCTGACTTTGTCCCATCGCCTCGATGTTGTTGTTTTTTCTTCCACACTTCAGGTTTTGTTAGACTGGTAGCAGAACCAGGTGTGGTGGAGAGGTGACTGGAGCAAGATGATGTTCCATGAGCACCATTTGATGGGAAGCAGGTATGAAGAGCCCAGGTGAGGAGACTTTAGGGCCAGTTCTGAGTCTCAGGTTCCCCTGGTGCCTGCAGAGAAACAAATGCGAGTAATGCCAGTGCCTTTCTTTCCCTCCTGGCCCAGGAACTGGGCGGTTAGGAGCGTCCTCTAGCGGGGCTGCTGCGCGGGGGCGGGGAGGGGGCAGGTATGCAGGCCAGAGGGCTTCGCCTGGTTGTGGACTGCGGGTACCGGGTCAGGTGGCCGCGTGCAGAAGGCCTAGGACTCGGACGTGGGCTTTGGCACAAGCCCCCACCTGTTTGGTCCCCTAGGGCTTGGGCCCTTAATCCTGGAGAAGTTAGCCTTTCCTTTATGGACTGGGGCGGGGGGCAAGTTCTCCGCCTCTCCGGAGGAGGGGAGGAAGGAGGAGCCCAACGGGGCGTGTCTCCTGAGGGAGCGCAGCGCGCCCGGTGCGGCCCCCTAGGAAGTGGATTTAGCTGCTCCGGATCCAACCCCGCTTCCAGGTTTTCTCCCATCCCGCCCCTACCAGCTCCCGCCCGTCTCCAGCACCCCCTTACCCCCGCCCCCCCCCCATCGCCCGCCCCTACCCCTTGTGCCGCCCGCTGGGCCAAGTTTGCCTTGCGTCGCAGTGCACGCCGGCTAGTCAATCAGCCGCGGAGCTGAGGAGGGCACAACCGCGAGGCCGAGGGCTGAGTGAGCGAGCCGAGTGGAGTCAGGAGAGCGGAGCAGCGCCGGGCAGCCCGAGCCACGCGCATCGAGCGCCAGCCGCCGCGGCTCACACCCTCCGCGGCGTCTGCCGCCTTCCACTCCTTCCCTGCGTCCCTGACTCGCCGGCGGCCAGCTCGCCCCAATCACTGTCTTCGCGGAGCCCCGAGGTCACCGGTCCGCGCCTCCGCTCCGTTGGGCCGCGCACCGCCTCTACACCCTCCTACTACTCCTTCCCCAGCCGGGCGCCTGGCACTGGGGACCGTTGACTGACGCGCGAGGCCCAGCTCTACTTTTCGCCCCGCGTCTCCTCCTGCCGATCTCCTCCTCCTCCAACTTCTCCAACTCCCTCGCTCCACTCACGAGCCCCCGGCTCCGCTCCTCACGGCCCGCGCCTGCCACTTTACGTCCTGTCCCGAAGGTGGGAGCGCGTCAGTCCTGTCCGCACCATGGCACGGTTCGGCTTGCCCGCCCTTCTCTGCACTCTGGCCGTGCTCAGCGCCGCGCTCCTGGCTGCCGAGCTCAAGTCGAAAAGTTGCTCGGAAGTGCGGCGTCTCTACGTGTCAAAAGGCTTCAACAAGAACGATGCCCCTATGCATGAGATCAACGGTAGGTGGGAGGCCTGGGGGGCGGGGGGGGGGGTGAGCGCAGCGACGGGCGCCCGAGAAAAGGGGCCATAGAAGCCCCTCCGCCCCCCGCGCCGGGCGCAGGTAGCCAACAGGGAGAACTCGAGAGCGAGTCCCCGCGGCGTAGAAGGTTCCCGCTGACGCGGCGGCCCCCGGGGCGCTGCGAGTGGCGGGGCGCCCCCGAATTGCCCGTTGGTACTCTGGCACTCTGACCCTTCGCCCCCAGTCCCAGGAAGTCCCAGAGGACTCTGGTCCGCAGAGTGCGCGCCACCCGCTCCTTGGCCTTTTCCGGGTTGAACTTATTGCGGGGCTCCCCGCTTTGTTGTGTGGGTGACAAGAGGCCGGGTCGGGGTGGACGTAGCCAGTGGGGTGGTGGTGGGGAACCTTCTAGAGGTCGCCAGAGTACGGGGAGCTCAAAACGCGGGACTTGAATTGATGTTTCATTGATGTTATTTAAAAACCCTTTGCCCACCTCTTTCCCACTGCTGAGACGGATTAGTTTTAGTAGCTACAGCGGCTTTAGTAGTCGCCTTTAAAAAGCAAGACTCTCCACCCCTCCAAACATGACTTTTGGGAACTCTTCTGTTTTCCTGAAGGTGTTGGGCGAGATTTCCCCCTTTCTTTTTTTCTCACCTCATTTTAAGGGTTAATTGCACGTTGAATTACAAACCTTTGAAAAGACTGATTACAGGAAACCTGAATCTCGGCTAGGAGATGGTTATGCAAATAGAGACTGTTTAGCCTGTGAAAAAGTTCCCCGGATTTTGGCGCTTGGGGGTACTTGGAGGTATTTGTGAAAGCCCTTGGAGCGCCTGGGAGGCAGCTTTCAGGCCTGCGCCCTTCACCCCTCCCAAGGCCGGCAATGGCCAGGCGAGTCCCCTCTGGGTTGCACTCTCATTCTGAGAGGCCAACTGTTGCGTGCAGCCCCGCGGGCCGCGCTGGGGCCAGAGGCTGCGCAGGTAGCCCGTTTGCCCGGAGGGTTCAGAAAGAAATACGAATCTCGCTGGCTGGTGGCCAGAATAACCTAACGGAGAAGTGAGCGATTTGAGCTCAGGGGCCAAGCATTCATTCCGAACCTTTCATGGAAGTAAGCAGAGCAAGCCTTTGCCTCTAGGTTTTGGTCACTGGGGTGGGGCGGGCAGGGGGCCGGCAGTTGGCAAAGGAAATACTGTAATTTCAACCAGGCACTCCCAAAGGCTTAGGAAGACTTGGGGGTTATTTTTTGGAAGGACTATTAATAACCTTGGAGATTAAGTGCAGTCATCAATTACATATAAATTACAAAGGTAATTGAGGGAAGTTTCTGGGCTCTTTCCGAATGTAATCAGCAACTGTCTAGAAATAGAACCCAAGAAGTTGTTGAAGCAGCATAGAAGTCCACTGCACCTTGGCAGTTATCAAATAACTCACACACTACTGATTAGAGACTGTTTGCCCTTGAACTGCCTGTGTTTTGGGGAGCTCAAGTATGTCCTCACAGTGGCACGATTTTATTGGTGGTAGAGCTCTAAAAAGCCCTCTTTCTTTCCACTCTCCCTCCTTCCCAGGCAGAAAAAGTGAAGTGAACCAGCAGCCACTGAAGCTTGGGGGCTCCACAGGTCAGACCTGGGGTCTTTGTGCCCTGCATGGTTTGGGCCTGGGCCCAGCGGAGATGATTGGCGTGAAGGTTACAGTTGTCATTCCCACATTTTGAAGGGCTAGATGCAGTGATGCACTTAATGGGAGTGTGACAAGTTTTCATCTTCTTATCATGCAAACAATATGTGCCTTTGAGATAGACTGAAGGTATTCAGGGAGTGGGTTGTGAAATGGCCCTCCCCACTTTATCCAGCTTTGCTCTGTGCAGTCTCAAAGCTGCAGGACATCTTCCCCAGGCAGTATCTCAGGAAAAAGGAAGTTTGATGAGTGCTCAAGAGACTGTACCAGGTGTTCCCTTTGATTGTCATGATCCCCAGAAAACACCTGAGGAATACTTGGAATACTTTTGCGTGAATGTCTATCTGGACATTTTCCCTCCAAAGATAGGAGAGTTATTAGTGACCAGCAGCAGGAAATGGAAGCTAATGTGCTCACACCCAAAACATTTTATTCTTTTTGTCTTGTCCTTCATCTCCCTCCCAGGGCTGCTGCTTTTATTTCCCCTTTTGAATGACCTACTGGACTGCATTCTCCTGAGGAACAAAGGAAGTGCCTTTTTAGCTGGAATCCTTGGAAGACCACCAAGGATTTTAGCTCATGCAGTGCAATTTCGCACCACTTTCAACAATAACAAAAATGCATGACTGAATGGCTCAAAAATGTGGAGTGTTAGAGGCATTCATTTGAGTCTAGGACACTGTCACAACACAGACAGACCCAAGTAAATACCTTTAGACGGCCAGTATAGAAACAGGGTAATCTTTACCATCAGCCAGCCTGGCCTCTCCAGATGCATACATTAGCCTTGTCTTCCCTGGGCTACACTCATATAATTTTGGTCATTTTGGGGAGTAAAGTCAGTATAATGACTTGTATTCAGCTTATGTTTGAATGAATTACTTGTTGGGCACTTTCCCTGGTGTGTGTGTGTGGGGGGGGTATATATGTGTATTTAAATACAAAAGCCCAGGGGGACAATGTCTGGGTGCCTAGCCCAAGGTTAAGGTTTTGTTCCCAAGGGCCTTGCACTTGCCTTCTAGAGGTTTGAACAGGCTATAAGAATACTCCATGTTCTTAAAGTACTCTCAGTCTTTTTAGATCATAATTAAGATAATTTGATATGCTCTCAAGGGTGTCAGGGAGTACATCATGCTGACAGGGCTTCCAACTGAAGTCCTGCATGTACCCTTATACTTACCAAGTAATGGGTAGCTAAGATGCCGTGATCTTTAACACAAAGGGTATGTTTTTAGTTAGCTTTCAATGGGTATATTTTTTGGAGTACCTACTATGTGCAATATTTTGTGCTTGGCATAGTGGAAGAAAGAAGGGCAGGAAGGGCCTCTACCACCAAAGCCTTTCCTGATAGTAGAGATAAGCCATGCGCACACATAGTTGGAATAAAACATAGTGTGTGTTAAGTACTGTGTGAGTGGTACAGATGAGAAAGGAGTGCCCAGGAAGTTCCAAGGGAGAAGGGATTGGGACTCAAGTGTTAGCTAGGTAATGCTAGTTCACTAACAAAAAAATAATATTAAAAAGAAGTTTTAAAATCTAACCCTTTTCAGTGTGCCTTCCTCCATAAAGATGGGATAAAGGATATGCAACAATTGGTATTTTATTACTAATCTAATCTTTGTTGAAATTGTCTTTAAGAGTGAGACAGAAACATTCTTAAGTTTGTCAGAAGTCTCTTCCATAGTGACATTGAATGATGTCAACAAGAATTTTGTGTCCTAGTTGTGATTTTTGGAATTTTTGTTTCCTGTTCCCATCTATGTTCATGAACAATACACCTGTGAGTATGCTGGTGGGCACACACATACACAAATGTATGCCCTAAAGCAGGGGTGGGGAATATCTGGCCTTCCGGCAAAACCATTTGGTCTGGCCCTACCAAGGCATTAGGGGTGAGTTAATTAAATGTTTGACCAAATATAGCAGGTTAATTTTAAATTGATAATTTTCTATGGCCTGTGAATGATGTTAGAAATATCCAAATGGTCCTTGGCAGAAAAAAGGTTCCCCACCCCTGCTCTAAAGGATTCTGGGAACTATATAAGCTATGTTAGGATTACATGGAATAAAAGTGTGTGTGAGGGGAGAGGTAGGAATACTTTTTGCTACAGAGTTATTATACGTAAGACACAAAACATACATCTTCAATATTTGTATTCTCGCTTCCCCAATTTAAATAGGTGGATTGGATTTTACATAGAACTTGTGATCTTCTGTTGGAATCATCAGTTTGGCTCCCTGAATAAAACATGGTGTGTGTTAAGTACTGTGTGAGGGGTACAGATGGGAGAAAGTGCCCAGGAAGTTCCAAGGGAGAAGGGATTTGGGACACAAGTGTTAGCTAGGTAATGCTAGTTCATTAATAAAAAATAACATTTTTTATTAATATTCACTTGAGAAGAGGGTCTAATTGAGCCACAGGGCCTGTCAGTATAGAAATTGTCCCAAGTAGTATAGGAACTACTTCCTGGACATGCTCATAAAAAAAACTTAGTAAAAATTCTGGATTATGCAGCTCTATCTAGCATTAGAACATACAAATATAAAATGTTTTATTTAGCATAATTACTATTTTCCTTTCTGACTTACATTGGATTGCATGCAATTTCAGGATTAGCTAGAGACTAGACTGAGGAATGAAAAAGGAAATTTTTGTATTTACAAGGGAAACAATCAATGCTAACTTAATCAGTTGGAAGTGAGTCTCTGGCACCCCAATAACAGTAACTGTTTTATCACTGATGTTGTTTACATATGTGTTCACAAAAAAATGCATTTTGGCCTCATGAAAAGGGCTAGTAGCTATTGAGTGCTTTCTCTGGACCTGGTCACCCTAAGGGCTTTACATAAGACCATTTAAAATCCACAGCAATCATATGAAATCAGAATTATTACTTTCATCATCCCCATTTTACAGACAAGGAAACTGAGATCCAAAGGGACTTCTAAATATATTCCATCTCACAGCTAGGGAAATGGTAGAGGTAGGATTTGAATCTAGGTCTTATCTGACCCAGAGTATGGTCTGTGCTATGTTCTACAGATAGTAAGACAATAGTGTACCTTTGCAACTCCCATGAGGGCTAGTTTTAGAAATATAAGCTATGAGGGGATCATCAGTTAACTAGTAAACGACCCATCATCACAGCACTATTGTGATGCTGTAGTAGAGAGGAACCAATCCTGTCCTTTGCAGGCAACTTGTTATACCCAGACATAGATAATCTATTGTTAATCATAGAAGCAATATAAATTGTAATTCCTGGGCCATGTGGAACCAGTGATGGTTTCTGAGAAGGTAAATGTCGTTAGTTAATCTGTTTTAGGAAGATAGCTAGTGGCATAAAGGCAGGGAGAGCTGTTAGGGAGCGGTTTTAAATAATTCTTAACTGGTCTACCTGCCATTGGCTTGTTACTCTCCCATTCCACCCTGAACATTGCCAGCTTCATTTATTTACAGCAGTGTTTTGAGTGGAGTAATTTCTCTGCTTTGAGTTTCAATGGCTTCAAGTACCTCAAATGATACATTTACTGAGTCACTTCTGAATTTCTCTTTCTCCTAATTCCCTTCTTGAATTGGGTCCATGGTATTTGCACACAGTTATCTTGTATTACAGTTAATAGTATGTGCAGGCACACATGTGTCTTTGCAACTGTAAGTAACCTGAGGACAGAGATGGTAGCTCCTGGTGTTTTGTGTGCCCAACAGAACCATGTGCAATAGTTAAAACAAGTGAGGAGGGTGTGGAATGGCAGACAATTCCACATTCATTTCCAGGATACCAGTGTGATGATGGGATTATACTGCCTTGATAATAGATTGCCATCCCATGGTCTCTTGCACTCCTGGAAAACTTTTGGATCTCAGCTTCTGAAGAGAAATTTAGGGTTAAATCTCCATGATATCTAGACTAATAAAAGACAAAGATGCAAATTGATGGTCACTTCACAACACCCACCAGCCAATCAGGAGTGAGTATGCAAATTAACCTGGCAAAAATGTCGGGTTAATTTGCACACACAGGAGCCGAGCAGTTGGGGGTGGGGCGGCTGCTTGCGTGTGCTCTGGCACCAAGCGGGCCTGGGTCCTGGGGACAGGTGTCCTTGGGACCCAGGTCGCTTTGAGCCTGTAGGGCCACACGTAGGCCCAGAGTGGACGGGGTCCCAGAACAACCCCGGCCACTCCAGGCCTACGTGTGCAGGTGCCGAGCAGCTGGGAGCCGAGCGGGAACAGCCCCGGGACCCAGGTGCTCCGAGCCGGCGCCCACAAGCGGCCAGGGGAGGGGCGGGAACGTCCCCCACAGCAAGTGAGCAGACAGCAGGGCCCTGCTTGCCCCTGGCCATGGAGGCAAAGGGCAAGCAGGCCCCCACAGAGAGCAGACACCAGGGCCTGCGGTGGCGTCAAGCAGGCAGGTCTGCAGAGAGGAGAGAACCACAGGAAGCAGGCCTAAGCCATCAGTAGGACAACCCTGAGGGCTCCCAGATTGGAGAGGGTGCAGGTCGGGCTGAGAGATGCACCCACCCCCCGCCCCTGTGCACAAATTTCATGCACTGGGCCCCTAGTGTTGGTTTAATGTGGAGAATATTTTTATTCTTTTGGGGGTGTATTTGTCTTTACCACTTCATCAATAACCAAGTGTTACAGGAATTTTTCAAAAAGATTCAGAATTGAGTTTTTCTTCCCACTTTGAGTTATATAATATATATTGATTTCAGAGGAAGGGAGAGGGAGAGGGAGAGAGAGAGATAGAAACATCAGTGATGAGAGAGAATCATTGATTGGCCTCCTGCATGCCTCCCAGTGGGAATCAAGCCCACAACCCAGGCATGTGCCCTGACCAGGAATCGGACCTTGACCTCCTGGTTCATAGGTCGACGCTCAACTACTAAACCACACCCATAGGGTGAGTTACATACTTCTTTAAGTAACAATCAAGACTTTTGTGATTAGGCAATTTAGAACAAATTTAGAAGTATAATTTAACACATTAGATTTAAGATATAGAGCTGTTCAATGCACATTGGTTAACTTTTTAAAAATAAAACGACTTTATTTTCATAACTGAACAGGAACACAGACTTAAAGATACCAGAAATTTTTATATAAGCAGACATACTAAAATCCGAACAAGTAAGAACTAGCATTTTTAGTTCCTCTTGGTTAAACATCTGTTGCTTACTATAGAGAACATGAAAGTGCAGAAAATTCATGAAGCGATTCCATCCTGGAGGTAATTTGAAATATTATATTTAAGTTCTGATGCATTTAATTCAGCAATCTGGTGGTAAAGAAAAATCAAAGAGATCTATCAGCCAGGTATTCAACTTTGGAAAAAGAAACTCTAACAAATGTTAGAAATTAGGAAAAAAATTGAATGGAAGAGTTTAAAAAGTCAATAACCTCCAGGAAGCCTGGAAACTATGTAAAAACATCTTATTGGAAGCCCAGATAAATGTGTGCCAGACATCAAAAAGACCAGCTGCTTGGGGGAAGAAAAAAAGAACCCTGCATGACTAACTGGCAGAGTAAAAGAGGCTGCTTCAGGGAAAAAGGCATCTTTCACAAAATGGAAAGAGTTTAAGCCAAGAGAAGATGGAAGTCCATAAAGTATGGCAGAGCAGGTACAAACTAGAAGTTAAGTGAGCCAAAAGAGAATTGGAGGTGATAGAACTTAAGTGGGCTGAAAGAGAATTGTAGGTAAACCTGGCAAGGGATTTGAAAGGCGGCCAAGTGATGATAATGGTGAAAAGGATGGGCTGAGTCTAACTTATCAGAGGAAAAGTAATGGCTTTAAGGGGAACCATGCCTGATTAAACTCCCAAAGGTTTTTGAGAAAAAAGAAGGGATACTATAGGGAAGCAGACATACATAGCTTAGGTTTCCAAGAATTATGCAATAGGATTCCAAGGCAAAGAATATTCAGAAAGTGCATTTACTTTGGGACAAGTGGGGATGTTGGTTTAGTGAGGATAGAAAATAATAGAGAGAAGACAAACCTCATTTATCTACTCCTAGATAGAGTAGTTTACATGGAGAGGACATGGTTTCCTGGAATGAGCAGTTCTAACCTACCTCTGTGGCAAATTAGTTGTTTGATACCTTTGGTGAGGTTTTTTTTCTCCTTTGTCTGAAAAAATGTGAGGGGGTATTAGAATGCTGGATTAGGTCAGGGATTCTTAACCCTGGCTACACATTAGAACCACCTGGAGAGCTTTTAAAATCCTATGTCTGGGCACCACCCCAGACTAATTAAATCATACATTCTGGCAGTGTAACTAGGTCATGGTAATTTTTTAAGAGCTCCCTAGTGGTTCTGATGAGCAGCTACACTTAGAGCCACTACCCTAGATGATCTCTGATGTCCCATCCATCTCTGAGATTGTGATTCTAAATTTTCCAATGAAATTCATCACAAAGTGTTATCTCAGTATAGAGCTTTAATTTAGACTCAGTGCATGCTTGTGTTAATTTTGACTAACTTGGAGTTAAGAGGAAGGTTTGTCAACTTGGAAAAACATATTTTTAATCAAGATTTAGTATATGCCGCCGAAACCGGTTTGGCTCAGTGGATAGAGCGTTGGCCTGCAGACTCAAGGGTCCTAGGTTCGATTCCGGTCAGGGGCATGAACCTTGGTTGTGGGCACATCCCCAGTAGGGGGTGTGCAAGAGGCAGCTGATTGATGTTTCTCTCTCATCGATGTTTCTAACTCTCTATCCCTCTCTCTTCCTCTCTGTGGAAAATCAATAAAATATATTTAAAAAAAAGATTTAGTATATGCCATAACCAGTGATGATTTGCTGAGGGTAGAGAAATAAGACTAGGGTATTGGAAGTGCTTTGGAGAGAACGGAATCCAGCCTTGTCATGTATTGATTAGGTGTCAGTGTGCTGGGTGATATTTTTCCCCTTTCTTTTTATTGATAAAATAAAAAAATCTCTTTATCCCTTACTTTAATGTCCTCTTTGCCATGTGTTTATTCTCTTCAAGTATCTTATCAAGAAATAGAAGTACGGTAAATCCCTAGGCTTGTGGCCGGCACAGCCATCCAGAACACAGCTGGGAATGTGGAAGTAAGCAGGAAAGCTAAATGATGGAAACAGCTGTCATGAAGCCCTTGCATTCTATCTACTTGGAAAAAGCCTTCAGAAATTTATCATCTGCAATCATTGAATGAAGAGCTCTTCATCAATAGCAGAATGCTAGGTGCTGGGGATTCAAATAGGTTTAAAACAAGAAACAAGCTTATCAGGTGCTTACATTCCAATTAGGTAGATAGGGTTTAAAAAGGGAAGATAAAGTTTAGGTTATATAGATTCTCCTGTCATGGCTGGTTAGAAGTAAAAAGTAGTGCTGGTTGGGGAGTGGAGGGGTCAGAGGAAGGTATGCTTTATTTATTTATTTTTAATATTTTTTTATTGTTGATTTCAGAGAGGAAGGGAGAGGGAGATATAGAAACATCAATGATGAGAGACAATCATTGATTGGCTGCCTCCTACATGCCTCACACTGGGGATCCAGCCCACAACCCGGGCATGTGCCCTGACGAGGAATCAACCAGAACCTCCTGGTTCATAGGTTGACACTCAACCACTGAGCCATGCCAGCTGGGCGAGGAAGGTATGCTGTTAGAGGTGGGCAAGGTAACATATGGGAGAAGTGACCAATGCCAGTGTGAAACAGAGTGGGGTGACCAGAAGTTGAAAAATAGACCCAGAACTTACTGATCTTGGCAATTTGAGACATTTTAGGAGGGGTGAATGCTCTGAGGTACCTTTAGTATGTTTCAGGATAGTATTAAATAATTATTTGGTATATTCTGATTTCAAAGTTTAGAAAGTTTTATTTAGAAAGAGGGAGCATATTTAAAATACAAAAATTGCTCTTGAAAAAGGAAAGTTAAGTAAACTTAACATTTACTGGTACCTGTTTAGAGCACCCAGTTTCCCAATAGTGCCAGATCAATAAGGAGTGAATTCTATGTGCTACTTTGCCCTTTCTGTAAAAAATAGGTTAAAGTATTAATTCAGAGGCTTATTCACTTCAGAAATTTTGGTTGGTGATTTTGTTCCTTAGCACCTTCTCTTCTAAGCCTTCTAGAACATCTGGGTTATATGTAGTTCCTAATACTGTCTGCTGTGCTCAGCTTGGGAAACTTACATTCTGACCTGAAGTCACAAGAGGCAAGAGTTGGTTTTTAGTTACAGGTGACAGGTTTAAATATTTGAATATTGGTTTCCCTTTCAAACATTTACCAAACTAAGTAAATGTATAATCATAATTAAAGAAACACTAGAAGTTACAGATAGGAGTGCTGTATTAAAAATGAGGATATATTTGATGGTCCTTGTCTCTGACCTTGTGGTTATTTGAACGCTAAAAAAAGCTCTTCTTGCCCAACCATGCCTGATCTGAGGGGCCATATATCTCTAATTTATATCACATGGCATGGCACATGGTAGGTGTTTGAGAAATGTTTTCAATTCAAAAATAGGTTTAAACATGATTTTTGAATTTTGTATTCATTTTAAGAATGGATATTTTTATTCAATCCCCTTTGAATTTAATTAAGCTATATAGTTTCTTTTAAAATTTTGAATACATTCAGTCTTGGATGCCTAAGTAAGAAAGGGAAAATAATCTTTTTTAAAAACCTAGAATATAGTGTTATTTATTCCTTGGCTTGCTTAGAAGTAGGATATGAGTATTTCATGTGGTTTGTTTTAATCCTGGTAGACATGGTTTCTTCTTAGATTGTCTATACTAGACATTAACAGAAACTTAGCTGTACCTGCAGAGGTGCTTGTAGAAAAAGAGAGGCTGCATTGGCTCCTATTCCTTGCTTCAGCTTTTCTGCCAGGTGCTCACTTCCCTCTTCTCCAGGAAGCTTAGGTCAGGCCCCAGGCAGGATTGCTGTCTCTGTCTAGTCTAGCCCAAGGTCACCTGGTCTCAGCTTCATCCCAGCCATTCTTTTCATGCTAGTCCTTTCTTCTCATGGCTACTTTGTCAGTTGACTTTCTATAGCCTCTTTCAGCCTGGTTTCATTCTTGTATGTTGGGCTTCTGTCTACAGGAGTAGACTGGAAGTGGTTTGTTTTGGACTGCAGAGGTTTTCTTAGTTCTCCAAACCCTTGACGTAGGCATTCCAGCAAGCATTAGCCGCAGAATATTTTTTTCCCTTCAGTTATTGTTTCTTTCCACCACATGGTTTGTCTCCATTGAGTTTTCAGTCTGGTGTTTGGGTAAAGAGGAAAACAAAGCACTGTGTCCTTGCAAACTGTAGTGTAAAGCATGTGGTTAACAGTTACTACTTGCAGTGGTCCAGTCTGAGTGGGAGTATCATTTTTCTTGGCAGTCACTTCACAGCAAGTCCTGCTTCTTTGGTGCCAGAATAAGCAGTCATTACATTCCTTACAATTTATAGTCAAATTATTGTCTACTATTGTTAAAATTGCCTTAATTATAGAATATTTCCCCATGCTAAGATTTTAAAAAGCAAAAAGGACAGCTTTTAACTGGTGTACTTTAGAAATAGTCCTTAAAAATCACTCCCTGCCTGGGATGTTGAAGGCTATGATGAGGAATAGTTTTTTTGTGTGCATTTATGGAGATAATTTTTTTAAAGGGGAGGTGTGCAGTGGGATCACTTTAAACTGAATTTGAACTAAATGTCTCCAGATGGCTGGATGGTTAATATTCTGCCTTGTTTATCCCCAGTTCATAATTAACTTTTTTTCCCCTGTCCCTTTGGGTCCCATGGGCCTGGGCACACTCTGGGAAGAAGATTCTACTGGTGAGAGGTGGATTGATCATTAAGCAGTATGGCAATTTTAGAAGATGGTTTCATATCTTTCAAGTTGGAAGACAAATGAAGAAATCACCACTTTACCAAATAAGGGATTGTGTCAGTTTTCTTGTGATCTGAACAAAGATTTGGAAATGTTCTGTTTAGACAATCTCTCATAATCTCTGCCTTTGGGCTCTGCTTTCAAGATAATATCCAGAATCTGTCTTCCTCTTCCCACCTTGACAATTACTAGCCTGATCTCATTCCCCATAATCTCTTGCCTGGATTATTGCAGTTGCCTCTAGCTAGTCTCTGCTCTGGCTCTTGTTCCACTCACCCCAGGCTATTCTCAACACACCAGCCAGTACCATCCAACTCTGTTAAATCTTACTCTGTTAAATCTAATTCCAAATCATATAATTTCTCTGCTCAAAATGCTCCAACTGCCCCTCTTGCCATCCAGAGTGAATGCCAAAGTTTACGAGGCTTTACACGATCTGCTCATTGCCCCCTCCCATGGCAGTTTACACTATATTCTTCCCTGTCCCTGTTCCTCAAGCACACCAGGCACACTCAGAGGGGCCTTTGCACTTATTCTCAGTACCTAGAGCACTGCTCCCAGATAGCAAGCAGCATCGCTCACTTCATCACATGTTTCAGGGCTTTGCTTACCTATCACCTTAATGGAGAAGCCTTTCCTGACCTCTACATGAAGTTGAATGCTCCACAATACACTTTGCCCTGCTCTTTCTCCGCTTTATTCTTTGCAGTTCTCACCATCTGACCTGAGGGCGGGGACTCTGCCTCTTTTATTCACTGCCCTTATACCCAATGTCCAGCACACCATTTGACACTTAAAAATGTTTGTTGAATGAATACATAAAACAGTACTCCTTGCAAATAGGATGTTCTTAGTAGAAGCTTTCAGAGGGCACAGCTGACTCTTTAGGACTTAGGAGTGTGAGGCTACACATTTGAACCTCCATCTGTAGAAAGAGCCTGTCTAGTAAATAGTTGCTGAATTCATTTAGCAATTGTTTACTGAGTGCCTACTAATTGCCAAGCATTATGCTAGGCCCTGGAGATAATGCAGTGATCAAAAAGCACAATAGGCCAGGCCTCACACTCTTGGAGCTCACAGTCTAAATAGGGAGACAGATATTGACTCAGGAATTCTTCAAATAAGTACTTTGTGACAGTTGTGATAACTATTTCCAAGGAGCAGCACTTGATGAGTGATAATCGGGGTGCAAAGTAGTGTTCTTGAACATGTAGAGTCTGCATTTAGGCCCATGTGGCTCTTCTCATTTCCTAGGAATAGTGCTTTTTATGTGACACTTGAATGGCCAGCACCTGTTTCTCACAGTGGGTACAGGTTAATTCTAGAGTACTTAGTGGAGCAGTGCAAGGGAGATGGGCCTAAGTGAGGTTAACATGGAGTACTTTTCAGTGGTTATAGACCTTGGCCATCATTTTAGGAATTGGGCTTACACCAGAAAGTGAAAGTGAACTGTTGTGTCACTTTGCATTATTGTTTTCTCTTGTCGGAGTGGTCTGCAGAGGAACGACCACAGTACTCTGAGTATAAAAGCCTTCTGGCTTGTCCTGGCTGGGTAGCTTAGTTGGTTACAGCATCATCCCAATACACCAACGTCAAATTGATGTTTCTCTCCCTCTCTCCCCCCTCTCAAATCAATCAATAAGTAAAATTTAAAAAACCTTCTGGCTTTTGTGAAAGGTCAGTATCTACTCTCATTTCCATAGAGACCACAGAAATACTTTTTTCAATGGTGAGTGGCTCAAAACGAAACCCTCTAGCCCAGCAATGATTGTTACAGGAGAAGTTTGGTTCAGCAACAGATGCATCTGTCAATTGGTAGCAGGATTCCTTCTCTTCCCCAAACCTTTATTAACTAGAGGCCTGATGCACAAAATTCGTGCAAGGGGCTCGGCCCTTGCAGTCACAGTGGCTTGCCTCAGCCCTCACAGCCCCGGCTTTGTCCAGAAGGTCATGAGGAAGGACATCCAGTCTAATTAGCATATTACGCTTTTGTTATTATAGACGGTGACCAAATGTATAGGTTGCCAAAAGGAGAGGAGGACCCTGGCTGTGGGGAACAAGTGCAGAAGCTGCCAAGGAGATAGGATTGTAAGCAAATGCAGCCTGAGTGATAAGTGTTTGCAGTTACAAAAGGATGGGAAAGGAGCCTTCCTTGCCATACACTGAGGCTCTGAGAACAGGGATTTCCCCATTTCAAGTAAGATTATTTTTTTTTGGAATTTTATTTTATTGTTAATGGAAATATAATGGATGATTTCCAGAATTTTAGATGAATATTGCAGATAAAAATAGGGCCCTGTTTTTGTTAATTTGTTCAGAAATTTAAAGCTCTGATGAGGTACTCTGAGGGTGCAATATATGTAGGCACCACCTTGCGTGCCTGGCAGTTTTACCTAGAGGTACATGAGTAGTCCTGAGATCCTGGTATTCTCAGTGTTTCCTGGTTACAACCCACTTTTTTTAGCCATCTTCTAATCTAGGCCCCTTGTGTTACACCAAGAGTAGACTACATTACATTGCAATGACAGAGGCTGGATCACCAAGTTCTCCACTTAATGCAGTGAACTGACTGCATGGTAGTGAATTGGGTGCATAGTTTGTGTGCAGGGATCAAGTCTTACTTAGATATGCAGATTTAGGTGTGCCTATTATGAAGATTGTGGCATATGCCGTGGTTTAAATACTATTATTATAAGGATAAACCACCCGATTAAGAATAGAAATAAGCATTTTGTTTCCTGTTGTCTAATCAACCTAATGATCCATATACTATGAAGTAGTCATGGTGTGGACTAAGATATGTGAGTTCATGAAAGGACAAACCAATCCTTAGCTATCTAAACATAGCTTTAACTTTAGGGGGAAGTGATTAATTTGTCTCTGTTTTTATTTTTAAAAGACACAGCATATACCATTTTCACCAGTAACCTCTTAATGTTTCTTTTGGAGCCCTGACATTTTCTTGGTTGCTACTAAACTCAAGAATGAAGTAAAATACAACGAAATTCTGGGGTAATGGAGGCTGATGCTTATCCTGTTTATCTATGTTAGTTGTGTAGTAAAAGATTTTGCTGAGCAAATGAGTAGTGTAAATATGATATTAGGAGATATTTAACACCTATATAGGAGGAGAGAGTATTTCCAGACACCTCAGGAATAGCCATTTCATTTTTTAAAACATGTTTTTATTGATTTCAGAGAGGAAGGGAAAGGGAGAGAGAGATAGAAACATCAATGATGAGAATCGTTGATCTGCTGCCTCCTGCATGCCCCACACTGGGGAGCAAGCCCACAACCCAGGCATGTGCCATGACTGGGGAATCCAACCGTGACCTCCTGGTTCATAGGTCTGTGCTCAACCACTGAGCCACACTGGCCAGGCAGGAACAGCAATTTTAATTCAAATCATTGTGTTAATTATAAATGTGTATATTTATTAAAGTAGGTCTCTAAATTACTTTAGTTGACAATACTTCCCTGGTGTGTGTGTGTGTGTGTGTGTGTGTGTGTGTGTGAAATTTGTGTATGAAAGTGATGTTTGCATTTCTTTATTCCTTCCCAGTAGTCAAACTTATAGATGATTTTTCTGTAATTGGCCATATTAACATGAGAGACTAATTAATGGCAGCTATGCTGTTAGTAATAAGGTATTTGTTTTCCTTCTTGAAGTCCCAGCCACTGTTGTATCCTCATATTTTGCAGAAAGGAAAAAAAATCAAACACCAGAATTGAGATGTGTTCTTAATATGAAAGGAATGCCAGCTGATTGCTTAGAATAAAGGGAAATGATTACATTTGGTGTGGTTATTAATTTTAGAAATGCCTTTGAATCTGTTACATGCTTGAGTGTTATGCCAATGTTTTGTGATTTCCTGGGTTGACATTTAAGAAATGTAGATTTAGAGCCTACATTTTGCCAAATATTAATTGACTCAAGTATTTAAGTATTTTTCTTAACAAAAATTGGCAGTAAAGGAGTTTTCCACCATTTTCAACAGTTACTTGATGTGTGATCGGAGTTAAGTCAAACCTTAAAGTTTATAATATTGTATGTTTAGTAGTATATGCTCTTGAAGAAAGTATATCCTCAATTGCGGACAGTTTTCAAGGGACCATTACAATGTACTTAAAGTATTTCAATTGTGATAGTCATTCTTTGCAAAATAAAGGTAACTTTTTATCATTAATTTAAATAAGGAATAAGAGCAGGACATTTTACTCAGGTAAATGTAAAATGTTGGAGATTTCTTCAAATACCACATACCTTAAGTATGTTTCTTAGTTGTATTGAATTTTGTCCACTGAAACATTGGACTTTATGCTCAGGTTTCTTTTTAAACAATTTATTATGACCTTGACCAGACCTTTCTCATCTCCTCTCTCTTCTCTTCCTTTCCCAATATTTATTTTGTTTAATCAGTCAATATTGATATATTTTCATTAAAAAAGAAACAACCAAGAAGTGACTAACCTGGTTATTTCTTCAGCCCTCTAATTGCTTTACTAATGGAAATCTGTTGATCCCTTAAGGGTGCAGTTTTAAAAGGAACTAGGGACTAATTTTTCAACCATAATGTCTTGAATTCTTAATCCTGAAACTTTAACGAGTCACGTCATTTTCTTCCAATGCTTTAAAAATGTAATTGTAATATAAACCCTACTTACTTAAAAATATTTAATCCATATTTAGTAAGATCTCTACAATCATAAAAATAATTGTTACTAATTGTTATTTTAATAACAATAAATAGCATTTATTGACCTCTCACAATGGGTCTTTTTTGAGTTCATTATGTAGATTAACCCATTTATATAAACAGAAGAGAAAAAGGCTCATGGAAGAAGGATGGGATAAGGAATTTTAAAAGCAAGCTATTACAGAGAATGAGCCATCATTTGTCCAGTAGTCATCCAGATAACTGAGATAAAACAGGATACCAAACTGGTTTGGTTATGCATTTCCCACTTATCTGATAAAAAGAAAGAACAGTTCTTCAGGCAAGACATTTTCTTGTTGATGCTAAATCTGGAAAGAATTTACTATATAGGTTCTTATGTAAAAGACATTATTAAACAGTATAATAGTGTCGTCAAAATGATTTCATTTCTTGTACTGTTCTCCCATAAAACCCAAAGAAATAATGTTTGAGAAATTCAGTCAGGCTTTTATGTGTATGGGATTGTCTTCAGTGTAAAGAATCAAACTCCTCCTACTTCTCCTTTTTTGTATATGAATTCTTATCTCTTGGTCTCTGATTATGAACTCTCCTGATAAGTAGCTCATAAAACCATAACAGCAAATACAGCTACCTGCAATGGCCAGAAAACCAGGAAGACTTACGTACCAGGGGACTTGAGAGCCTGTGGGCTGACTCCATTTCAGATCTTGGAATTGAAACCATTTTGGGGCTCTGGAAGGCACCTGTGCTTTTCAGCCATTTTTATTCTCTCTGCCTTAACTCTGCTATCAGGACTTTGTACCTGGTACTAAGAGTTGTCACAGTGTCATTTGGCTTCCAGAGATATTGGTTTATGGTAGGTTAATTTTTTTCCAATTGAAAGGATGATATAACAATAATAAAGAGTAACTTCTATATCATTTGCATATCATAGCCCAATCCCTATTCACATGTATACATTTTTACGTGGCTTAAATTGTAGTATATACTACTTGGTACATCTGCTATTTTTAATATAACATGAAATTATAAAAATGCTTTTATAGGTCTATACAATTAAATTCTTCATTCAGATGGCTGCATAATATTTCCCTGAAGTTGATGTGCCATAGTATGGTCATTTAGATTATTTTTGGTGGTTTGAAGGTGTATGTGGTGTGTGTGTGTGTGTGTGTGTGTGTGTGTGTGTGTGTGTGTGTTTGGTTTTATATTGAGCACAACAAAGATCATCATTCCTAATGAATTTGGCTTCTATTGAATAACTTTCTTAAGTTAAATGTTATGATGTTTCTTATTTTTTTTTAAATTTATCTTTATTGTTGAAGTATTACAGATGCCCCCCTTTTACCCCATTACTCCCCCATCCCCCCAGGTCTTCAATGTACTACTATCTGTGTGCATGGGTTCTGCGTATATGCATATAAGTTCTGTTGTGTGTTTTTTCCATTTCACAAGATTTAAAAGAAGGAAACATTCATCCTCCTTGTGCCTAAAGCCTAATCTAACTGCAGCACACACCAAGCTCCTCTATTCCAGGTATGCAGGGAAGGGAAATGAGAAGAAATCTGAGGTTTTAACCCAGGGACTTGGTCAGTTCTAAGAGTTGTTGGTTTTTTCTTCCCAGCGTTTCTCAGATGCACCCTCTCTGAGCTCTTGCCAGGAACCTGCATCTAAAAACTTAGTTCAGCAATATTACCATAAAAAGCTAAAATATTGGCTGGTGGGAGTGGGTTTTAAATCTGAAGGCAGTACAAATTAGTTTCTTAAAGGACAGTGCCTTTTTCTGTGGTTTGTCTACCTTGTGGGTCGTTTCCCACATGTCTGTGTTTCTCACTTTAAAAAAACAAAACAAAACCCTTCCTAAAGCATTTGTCATCTGAACAGAACTTCCTAGAAAGCAGTGTCATTGCTTCTAAAAGGAGAGGCTGGTAATAACCCTCCATTCTCCCTCCTCTCCCACTTTTTTTACAATGAAATGATTTTATGACTATTAGTTGTGAAATGGCTTAATTCAGCTTCTTATTCTTTATGGAAAATAACTTTGCTATGCCTAATGTCTGTCTCTGGTCAAAGGGCGTTTCCTATGTCATTGGCTTCCATGGTTTGTCTGCTTTCAGCTTTGTGATTGGGAGGGTACAGTCTCGCCTTTTAAATTGTCTGCTTCATCTATTATCTTTCAACAGATCCTGGAAAGAAATCATCCAACGGCTTATTTCCAGTGTCAGTTTTTGAAAGATCTGTGTCTCGTTTTATTTTGACAGGTGGCTGGTGAAAGAGGTGCTTAAAGGGTGGGGTAAAGGCGGGGGTGGGCAGCATGTAAGTGGAAGAGGAGAGCGATTAGCTGCTTCTTTTGGGGCTGTCTAACAAATGGTGAGTGATTATTCTGCTCTTTTTCCTCAATTGGGCCTTGAAAGAACAGTTTGCCAATAAGACCTGCAGTTGGAAGACAGCTGTACCCTTTCACCACCATTTGTAGGTTTTTGCCTTTTACTGGGGTACCCTCAATGGGAGCAGAATTAGGGTATACTGTAGAAGATATAACCGTGCAGGTTAATTTCCTGTGATGAACAAGAGTGATAAATCGTTCACAAGCTTAGTTATCCTTCTCAGAAGGAAATGTCCCTTTGGATCGACCACAGAGTCCAGGCCAGCACAATGTCTCAGATAGTCCCAGGGACCCTGGTGTTCAGGGATATCTCCCTATAGCCCTCATTTGCTTTAGCCATGCTCTTTTTTTAGTATATTACTGGGTCTAGCATATTGACTATTGACTGCCTAATGGATAAACTAGTGCTGCTTTGGTATAACTGAGATCACTCCCCACCTCTTTGAATCATTGGTTGTTTGTTGGTAGCTTCCTGAGATGGTTACTTCTAGAATCAATGGGCCTTTATGATATCTTAAGAGTTAGAACTATGTATGTATCCCTTTAAATCTTCTCTACTATGTAAGACTCCCCTCACTCCTCATCCCACTGTATCCCCTGATTCTCCACAATTTTAGCTGCCATCTCCCAAACCTTTCATTTACATCTTGCTTCATGCACAACTCAACATTATATGGTGATATTCCAGGTGGCTTGAATCTTTTCTGATTCCTATGCCCTCCTTCTGTATGTGAACAATTTTTTTGTATTGTCGATTACAGTATATATAACATTAAAGCCTGTTAATAAGAACAAGATGTAAGGTTGAAACTGACTTAAAGAATTAACCAATAGAAACAACTGAAGCTATGATAGTACATACCTAAAAGAATTTGGGATCAAGGCTATTATTTTCCAGGTCCCTTTTCTTTTTCAAATATATTTTAATTGATTTCAAAGAGGAAGGGAGAGGGAGAGATAGATAGAAACATCAGTGATGAGAGAGAATCATTGATTGACTGCCCCCTGCACATTCCTCCACTGGGGATGGAGCCTGCAACCCGGGCAAGTGCTCTTGACCGGAATCGAACCCAGGACTTCCTGGATCATAGGTTAATGTTCAACTACTGAGCCACACCGGCCGGGAGAGGCACCCTTTTCT
The DNA here is from genome assembly GCF_027574615.1 of Eptesicus fuscus. NCBI lineage: Eukaryota > Metazoa > Chordata > Mammalia > Chiroptera > Vespertilionidae > Eptesicus > Eptesicus fuscus. The sequence goes on from NC_072473.1 coordinate 110,066,352, forward strand.
TGTGCTGTTCCAATCCTGGATCACAAGTGGCCTCTTGGGGGGAAATGGAGAGGTCAGCAAGGGTTAAAAACAGGGAGCAGAAAGCAGTCCACATTGCCTTTTCATACTAGAACTCTGTTGTAACAAAGACTGCTTGGAAAGAGGGCCATCTGCTGAGACAGAGAAAACTTTGACATGAAGGGATGCTTGTTGCATGATACTTGAGGAATTCACTATAATGTAGAGAGACCTGATATTAAAGATGATGTCTCAGTCTCGTAAGTGAAGGTAGATGATAGCAATAGTAACAATAATATCAATAAATTTTGATTAGGGAGGTGTTTCTAGAAACTTGACAATATACATAGCTTTTAATTTCTTGTACTGTCCTGCTTACTTTTCAGTTTGGTGTTATTAAACTTCAATATTTACAAATAGACTCTATTTTTGCTTAATTTTTGTTGTTGTTGTTATTCTTCTCTAAGTCGAAATAAATAGTAGCATAAGCACATAAACATATGACTGCCAGGCAGGAGAAAGGCTTGGATGCTATGCTGCTCCCTGCTCTGCCACTGGCCATCTGGGTGACAGGCATTCACTAAGTGATTATATCAGGGCCTTGTTTCTGGTGTTCATAAAATGAGAGCGTTGAACTAGATTATCACTAAGATCCTTTTGGGCTCTGATATTCTGTGTTTCATGGCAAATGTATTGAGAGCTGATGAGATGATCTGGAAAGATAAGAGAAATATGAGAAAAGCCTTTTCCTCATTGCATATGTATTTTTGAATACAATAAAACCTTGAAATGAGCAGTTCTGGGTAACTGAGCTTTCTGAATGGTTTTTGTCTCCTTCCTTGCTGTCAGCTGTCATTCTGTACTGCTGTCAGTATGCCTGCTTTTAGCAACTCCTGTCCATCCTTCTTGGCTGCTTTCCTCGTGGTCTTAGAAACCGTAGCATTAAGCTCACACAAACTCTTCGCCAAGTGAGCCTACACAAGGGGTGGGGTGCTCTCCAGCCTGTGGACTTTGGCTAATCAGAGACTTTTAGGGTTTGTTTTTAGGTTCCAGATAGGTGATGGGTCACTATATCCCCATTTGTCTTAAGCTAGATATTAGTAGAGCTGATAAGCACATTTCTTATCTCTGCTAATTAATTAAGAAGAAAGAATAGATGGGTGAGGAGGCAAGGAAGAACTTAGACTAGGGAGGGGTCTATGCAGGGCCTAGACAAATAGCTAGACATGCAATCAAAGGAGACCTCATTTCATTAAGAAAAAAAAGCAGGTTTAGGTGAAAAGCTAGGCTAAGGAGCTTTTTGTAAAAGCTAGGATCACCCTTGTTGCTTGGATTCTGAAGAGAAAGTTGGATTGGTTGTGCCTCTCTGCTTGAAGTAGGATGCTAGGAAGTGCAAACTGCCTCAGCCAGTGTGTGTATGTTTATGGTTTGCTTGTCTGGCTGGTGCCTGGAATGTTGCCCATGAACTTCTGAAAGGCCACAGACTCTGCTCCCCATGATTCAGAGCACAGTCCCAGAGTGGGAATTTTAACCAAGTCATTTTTTCAGAAAGTTAAATGGCAAGGCGTTAACATCTAAAATATGCATTTGTATTCCAAATTTTCTTTAAATTTCTCTTGCACAAAATATAACTCAAAGGATCAATTTTTATGTTCAGAATACAGCTGACCCTGAACAACATGGTGATGGGGCACTGAATCCCCATGCTGTTGAAAATCCAGGTGTAATTTTTGATTCCCCAAAAACTTTTAACTACTAATAGCCTACTGTTGACTGGAAGCCTTATCAGTAACACAGACATCTGATTAACACATATTTTGCGTGTTATATGTATTATATATTGTATTTGTACAATAAAGTAAGCTAGAGAAAAGTAAATACCGGTATTAATAAGGAAATTATAAGACAAGTATGTTTACGGTATGGATTGAAAAAATCCACATGTAAATGGACCCTTAAAGTGTTGTTTGAGGGTACAGTATAGTTTTTCTGGCCATCAGAACAATAGCAGTATACACCCTCAATTTGCAGCACTGGCCACATGTATATTTCGTGGTCACGACACAGTCATCTGGGATAGAGGCCCTTTACCCACCCCCTCAACCTTTCTATCCTTCCTGGCTTTATGTACTCCTTTCCACACCCTGTACTCTATAAATGTATAGCCAAATCACATTATTCATTCCTCAAGAATAGCCCTGATTGTTGTAACCCCCCCAATCCATCCTTCTCCTTAAATTTGCCCCTTCTGCTTCTGCCAATTAAAAATTCTCATCTCTCATAGGTCTTTGTATTTGTTTTTCTGACACCCATGGTTAGACATTTCTCCTTCCATATAGCATTTTACTATAAATGAGTAAAAATAGACAAATGAATAGACATTAGAATAGTGAGTTGTTTATTCATTTATTCTGTTAAGTATTTATTAAACATCCTTTATGTGCTCAGCTAAGTGTCAGATGCTAGTGCTAGAAAAATAAGACAGTCCTAAAGGAAATAATAACTACCTTATATTAAAAGTTGCTATTGGTTTTATTACCGCTAAAGGGTTGTAAGCTCCCTGAAGTCAGGTGTCATGCCTTGCTCAGCTTTATAATCCCCCATCATGCCTTGCAGACAGTATAGGGGCTCAGTAAATGTTTATTCGTTTGATTCAAAAAACACCCAACTTCTTTCCCATGAAGAAACAGGGCATACATTCCCACAAACCCTTTCCAAAGCATCCCCTTTGGTGTAGCACTTCGATTTAACAACAGTGGGAATGTTAGACTTTTTTTTTAAAAAAAATATTTTATTGATTTTTTACACAAAGGAAGGGAGAGGGAGAGTTAGCAACATCAATGAGAGAGAAACATCAATCAGCTGCCTCCTGCACACCCCCTACTGGGGATGTGCCCGCAACCAAGGTACATGCCCTTGACTGGAATCGAACCGGGGACCCTTGAGTCTGCAGGCCGACGCTCTATCCACTGAGCCAAACCAGTTAGGGCGGAATATTAGACTTTGAAAGCATCTTCTTCCCTCCACATTAGGTGGACTGAAAACATAGGGGGTTAAGACTGCCAGATACAGGAAGGGTTGTTTTTTCACCGTGAAGCCTCAAAAGTAAGGACTTCTGACCATTTGTACTAATAATTGCAAATAGTGTGCAGGTAAGTGCACATTCCAGTCTGTCACGTATCTTGTTATGCCCATTGTTGCTAAAGTGTATTTAGCTACAAACCTGTGCATCATTTGAAAAGATTGGATGGCATCTACTCAGCTGTAGGAGAGCCCAGCAGAAGAATTGTTCCAGGAACAATAAGGCTTTTGGACAATACAGAGATGTTGAGGAGAACAGTTTTTCTGATAATATAGTTCTTGAACTTAAGTCTAACATGAAAATAATATAGCTAGGAATAATATACCTTGAGTGTAAATGGATGTTGAAAGTTAGAAACCAAAGAACTTACTGGCGGAACTCAATGAGAGCATTTGAGCCCATATGTGAGGCACTAGAGTTAGGAAAATGAAGGTCTGCAACCTCACAAGTTCAGCATACCAACATACCATGTGGTTAATAATCAACAAACATTTTGAAGTACAATGATAAAATTAAATCCAGCTCTAACTTACAGGAAACCCTGCCTCTAGAACAAATTATAGACTTAATAGTTTTATCTGGCAATACCTGTCCTTAAGTGGTATATAATTATTCCCAAACCTTTTAGGAAAGAATTTGAGAATATTTTAACACCATAAGTTGTAATTCACTAACAAGTGGAAATCTCATTGTCTGTCGTGCACTTTGCAAATTTTATTTATTTACTTACTTATTTATATAAACTTATTTAATGTTCAAAAGTTAACCTTTCCTCACCAGAATTGCTTCCAATTCTCTGCTGTTTTCACTCTGGCAGACAAATATAAATAACAAGGAATTAATATCCCTACAAAATGCTTCAAGACAATTATTTGCAGCATATAATTGAATCCCACTGCTGTCTTTCATGTATCATTACTACAGTAGCAGGAAATACTGGGAGACCGAAGGAGAGACTTTCATTCCACCCCATGGATAACTGTAGGCCCTTGTTCATAAAGCCACTTTGCTTTTGTGATATGTTAGGGCCAGGTAAGATTTAGTGGATGTATGTGAAAACAGGATCCTGTCAGGATACTGATCTTAAGTCACTGAGCAGATTTAAACAGCCTCTTCACAAAGGTGCAGGTATTTCTCCTCTATGTCCTGCTGATCCCAGCTTCTACTACCACCAACATGCCCAAGTTGCATGCAACTCCCTGATTGAACTCTCAGAGGGGAGAGATTGGGGGCTTCTGACTGTTCCCCCCCTCAAGTATTAAGACAGATCTGGCCTCTAATGGATATGAGAATTAGCTTGTGGTCCAGAAGCACCAAGCAGATTAACATATGAGTGATTTTGCCTCTAAAATCTAATTCTGCATAAAATTAGCTCTAGTTTCAAAACAAATTAAATGGACTAGAAACTGGAGCAGGGAAGAGGTAGTTCTTTGTACTCAGAGAATAGGTACTTTAACTTCAAGTGTGTCAGAGTGAATTAGGACTATTAATATTTTAATAACTCTGCTAGTTATTTAGCCAGTCCTTAAAACAAGGGAGGCAAAGGGGGATCTGAATAGGCAGATCTCTGACTTAATAGCCACTTCTCAGGTTGTTCTTTATTTTCTGGGTATATGCACCTGCCTCCCATTTCCATTAATACCATTAAGGGCTGCTTATTGTGTGTAATACAGGATCATCAGGGTCTTCATTGCTGTACTTTGAAAGGGAATAAAATCATGTCCCTTTCATTCTCTTTGAAACATTACATGTTACAATTAAGAGCCCTTGTGCTTTGCCCAATTACTTTCCAAAGTTTCTTGATGATGTGCCTAGAAGTAATTTTAATTTAAACAAGCAACTATGAATTCTTCATTTAATCATTTTCCAATTCCATCTGTGTCCTTAATAGAATCCTCTGAAAAAAAAACCTGCTTAGATTAAAAAAAACAACACCAAAAAAATGAAAACCTGAAGTAAAATAGACTCTGGTGCCCCTATAAACCTTTAATAGCCACCTCTTCACCCGCCACCCACAAGGCCTCATAGGGAAGTTGATGCACAAAGAACATGTATCAGTGTTCTCAACAAAGCTGAAATGTTGGCCTGTGCAGGCAGCAGCCTTTCTTCAGGACCCCATCAGGGAGAGGCCAGGGAGGCTGAGCCCTGACTTTGAGCTGAGCCAGGGAGGAGCAAAGCAATGGTCAAGGCTGGCCCTTACCCATCAGCCCTGTAGCACTGGGGGGGGGGGCAGGGCTGGAACCAGACATCTGTCTCCAGGGGACAGAGTCCCTCCCTTCCTCCAGCCTACCTTATTTGGAAATATTGAGTTATACTTTAAAATGTATTCAAGAGAGTTCCAATATTTTTTTTTGTACTTTACAGCTTCCTGTCCTGCAAGTTGTCTAAAATCCTAGCCCACTGCCTCCCACTTCTGTGCAGGCCAGGGTCAACCACAGGCTCCACAGAAGGGGGAGAATGGTGCATGTGAAGCTCAGAGAGGCTTCTCAGTCACAGCTGTTTTGACTCAGCATGTGGCCACCTATCAGCTGTACAAGCGGGGGCTGGTCAGGAAAGCTCTTAGAGCCTCGTTTTCCTGGGTTGTAATGTTCCCATTTCAGGGCTTGTATGTGAATATTCAATGAGATGATCTGTACGAAGTAGATGAGCATATTAAGCACACTCATAGTAGAATCTCCATAAAATGTAGGTCAGTCCATAAAAAAAAAGCACCATATGAAAGAGACATTGCCATTAAGACAATTTCTGTTCTGATTCTAAATACCTGCAAGTAAAAATCAAAACCAAATGAATTCGCCTAATCTTTTAACTGTTCTTGATTAACAGCTGAATTCTTTAGTGTTTCTGACATTTCTCCTAAGACAATCTCTATTACAAATATTTTTATGCTTCTCTCCCCTCCACCTGCCACCCCATAAAAATTGATTTGCAAATGTTACTCTAAGTCACCCAGTTTGCAAGAAATACTGAGTCCTTGAACTAAATGCTGTACTACAAAGTCAAAATGGATATGTTCCTGTGAGGCAGAAGCTGTGTGGCACATAAATACATTTACTTTATTCAACCACAAGTTGGAAAGGTTCAGGGAAATGGTAAGGAGGTAATACTAAGCTCTTGGAGGCATCAATTACTTTTATTAAGATGTATTTTAATATTTTTATGCAAATAAATGTGCTATTATTGTGAGTCTGGGCTGAGGGTTCTCTGGCTCTGATCTGTGGCCTCTTTGAATCCAAAAGGCTTCTACCTAGATCCTGAAGGTCAGTGCTATTATATGCAGAAAGTGCCTTAGTTTTCAAGCTGAGTTCAGCTAGCTAGGTAGCACAGTTATTCTTTTTGTTTTGTTGGGAGTGGGTAGTGGGACAGAAAAGGGGAATGCTGGTTAGTAAGAGAGTAGCAGGACTGTGGGGATGAATGTGCTTGGGATCTGGCATCTTTACTGGTAGCTTCTTAAGGCTCTTGGTTACTCTTAAGGTCTTTGACAGCCTTGGGAAGTGATACCTGACCTTTCAAGGTCCCTGTTTGTATGTGTAGTTCATGTAGTTCGATAGCCCGAGGTCTGAAGCTTTCCGGAAATGCTTTACATGTGCCAAAGACAATGCCCAGAGTCTGTGTTTGGCTTGGGCTCTCACTCCTACTCAGGTAATTGTGCATCCTTAAGTAACCTTTCCAATTGAAGACTGAGACATTTATAGCAACCCTAAAGTTCCTCTCATCTTTCCTTACTCTTTTTTCTTTCAAAGTTTGAACTTTGAAATCCTCATAAAAAACTTTTTAAAAGAAAGAAATGACTTGAATTCACTGCAGATTTAACAACAGGGTATGGCTTTACTGCTGTCTTTAGCTGAAGGACATGGCTTTGTTTGATAGAGATCCTTGAGACTTACTATCTTTGAAAAATTGATAACACCGTTCCTTTCAGGAAAAAGTAGAAAAAGATTGTATGGCTCTTTTTTATTAGAAAGGAGTAAAGCTATCACAATTAGTTAGGGCTTAAATTTTTTTTATCTTGGGCATGGCCATTTGCTCTGGGTAATAGTTTCATTTGGACACATTAAAGTGTGATTCTTTGTGCATTTTTGTTTCTCCTTAGAATATTCTCATCTTGCTTTGTCACAATAATAAGCATAAGTGTTTTTGAAAGGGCTTTTAGACTTATTTAAGAACTACCCTTACTATGTTATAATAGACTATTTTTAGAGCAATTTTAGGTTCACAGCGAATTTGATCAGAAAGTACAGAGAGTTTCCATATGCTTCCTGCCTCCCCACACATGCACAGTCTCCCCCATTGTCAGCATCCTGCCCAGAGTGGTACATTTGTTACTGTTCATGAACCTATATTGACACATCATTATCACCTAATGTCCATCATTGCATTAAGATTCACTCTTGGTGGTATACATTGTGGGGGTTTTGATAACTATATAATTGCATGTGTCCACCATTATAGTATCACAGAGTAGTTTCACTGCCCTAAAAAATCTTTACTCCAACTATACATTTCTCCCACCCCCCAAACCTTGGCAACTATTGATGTTTTTATTGTCACCATAGTTTTGCCTTTTCCGGAATGTCATGTAGTTGGAATCATACACTATGTAACCTTTTCAGTTTGGCTTCTTTTACTTAGTAATATGCATTCAACTTTCCTCCATGTCTTTTGTGGTTTGACAGCTCATTTCTTTTTAGCACTGAATAATATTCCATTATCTGGATGTACCACAGTGTATCCATTCACCTACTGAAGGACACATTGGCTGCTTCCACATTCTGTAAATACCAGTGTGCAGGATTTTATGTGGAGATGTTTTCAGCTCATTTGGATAAATACCAAGAAGCATGAGTATGTTGAGTTTTGTAAGAAACTTCCAAATTGTCTTCCAAAATGGTTGTGCAGATTTGCATTTCCACCATCAGTGAATGAGAATTCCTTTTGTTCCACATTCTCACCAGCTTTTGGTGATGTCAGTATTTGGCATTTTGGGCATTTTAATAGATGTGTAGTGGTATCTCACAGTTGTTGTGTGTTTTTTTTTAAAGATTTTAAAATTGATTTTTAGAGAGAGAGGAAGGGAGAGAGAGAGTGCAACATAGATCAGCTGCCTCCTACATGTCTCCTATAGGGGATGGAGCCTGCATGTGATGATGCCCTTTCCAGGAATCAAACCTGCAACCTTTTGGTGCATGGGACGACACCCAGCCAACTGAGCCACACAATTGTTTTAATTTGAATTTCCCAATGACATATGATATGGATCATTCTTTCATGTTTATTTGCCATCTTTACATTTTCTTTTTTGTTGTTGTTAATCCTCACCCGAGGATATTTTTTCATTGATTTTTGGAGAGAGTAGAAGGGAGGGAGAGTAACAGAGAGAGATAAACATCGATGTGTGAGACACATTGATTGGCTACCTCCCGCATGCGCCCTGACCAGGGCCAGGGATCGAGCCTGCAACTGAGGTTCGAGGTTTGAGCCCTTGCCTGGAATCAAACTCGGAACCCTTCAGTCTGTGGGCTGATGCTCTAGCCACTGAGCAAAGCCGGCCAGGCCCATCTTTATATTTTCTTTGATGAGATGTCTGCTTAGGTCTTTCCTCCATTTTTATTTTTTTAAAAGAATAGTTTATTGATTCTTTTTAGAGAGAGAGAAAGGGAGAGGGAGAGAAACATCCATGTGAGAGTGCAACATTCATGGCTTCCTTCCTGGACATGTGCCTTTAACCGGGAATTGAACCAACAACTTCCTGGTGCACAGGCCAATCAATGCCTAATCTACTGAGCCACACCAGCCAGGGCTATTTCCCCATTTCTAATTGAGCTTGTTGTCTTATTATTCATATTTTTTTATCCTATGAAAAATGTATTTTGGTCTTTTCTAACTGGCAGCTGGACATTTTGATTTTGGTACATATTCCACTTAAATATGTAGAGTTTAAGGCAGATCATGCCTGGTATATGTTCCCCTGGGCATGCTGAAGGATTCACTTTTATTAACAGGTTTCTGGTGAAAGGGCAAATAGTGACTTACTCTACTAGGTGTGCAGCAGCTAGTTAACTTATTGAATATACAAACATTGAAGGAAAGTATAGTCAGTTCTATTACACAACATACTCTTTCCTTAAAAAAAATCACTGCTATGCCAAATCATGAAGTGAAACCACAGGCCTTATGGGAAAATTGGGGTTAGATCACTTCAGTAAAAATCTTTGCCAGTGGCACATTGAAAAATTAAGGAACATAATAAAAAACCAGTAGCACAGTTTTGCACATGCTAAGTGGTTAAGAAATAAATAAATATTACAATAAATATGGCACTTTACCTTTAAAAACACCTGTAGTTTGCTTGTGGACATGGGGATATAAAGATGGCAGATTGTGAGTTGTGAAGTGGTAGAAGGAAGGTGATCTGAAAGCAGATAGAAAATTTTTAATACTAAATGTGAATGGCTGTGACTCATAACACAATGAACTGAGGGAGCTGGTAGATGCTTGATGTGTGTATGTTTTGTATGTTCCTACAGGGTTTGTTTTAGCTAATGCAGTTTTTTTATTTTACCCAGTGTTTCTTGACGAAATCACAAGTAAGCAAACATGAGATTCACATTATGCTCAAATTGTTTCCTAATATATCCGTCACATTGGAACAAACTCAAATTTTCAAAATAAGTGTTATAGCATAGACTATAATTAATGTCCTAAGTGGCATTCTGGAGCACAGGTTCCTTTTATCCATGTAGTAGCTGCTCACATATGGCCTGCTTTGTATTGCTACTCAGAAGTGCTGCCATTGAGGGCAAATGGACCAAGGCTCTTATCACCAGTCTGTGCTTCCACCAAGGGTCTCTTTTGTTGCTTGGGAGGGCAAGTTAGCATGCAAAGAGTTGACTTCCGGTTTTAGGTTGTTTTAGATTTAGGTTGTTTTAAGACCTATTGCTTATTCAAAATTGCTGATGTGGATGAAGCATTGGCCAGGGCTGAGTGGTGAGAAAGCTTCCCTAGAGCCAGTCTAACCAGGGCTGGCTGCCTGTTTGAACCGTCAGGTGGACTGTCTAAATAAAGCAATTAAAAGCATATTTGAAGCAGGTCTTCTTTCCAGTCTCTGGCCTTGGATCTTAATAGTATTCAGTTGTGTCTGCATCTCTTTTCTGTGCACTTTTCCCCTTATGGATTACAAAGTTCCCTTGCTGTGGAAACATTAAAAATTTTTATTGAATTTATTGGGGTGACATTGGTTAATAAAATTAAATAGGCTTCAGGTGTAAAATTCTATAACACATCATTTGTATATAGTATTGTGTATTCATTACCCTAAGTCAAGTCTCCTTCAGTCACCATTTCTCCCCACTGTACCTTCTTCTACCTCTCCCACCCCCCTTTTTCTTCTAGTAATCACCATACTGTTGTCTGTGTCTATGAGGTTTTCCCCCCCAGTCATGTTAAAGACTGGTTTCATAGGGAAAACACCTTAGAGATGAAATTATTTTCAAAAACAGATATTCACATTGCATATAAATATACAGACAAGTGCTCCAATAACAACAAAATGCTGCCCTTCTGTTCTAGGAAATAAATACCTTATTTTCATGGTGGAGAGAGGAATTCGTCACAAAATAGAAATGCTCTGCTCTGTGTATTATTTCCTATAACCCCCCGCCCCTCACTGAAGATGCTTGGGACTCAGAGTGGCACTATTAATGTTTTTTGAAAACTTTAGGTTTTTCTTTAGATTGACTCATATGCCACCCAGGAGCTATATCACATTTATGGGGCTTCTAGGTTTGATTGGGAATGGGTTTTTGTTTGCATTTTAAAAAGGTTTTGTAAAGAAAATTCAGGAGTCTCTCATCTCCAGGTCAAAGCAGTCCAATTTTATGGGGCCCCAGATTTCTCTGTCATTTGCTATTTAGGACCACTCTGTTGTATATAGAAACTTCATTGGTTTAGGTGGAGAATAGGAGTTGGTATCTTTGCTTAGAGCAGGGGTGGAGAACCTTTTTCTGCCAAGGGCCATTTGGGTATTTATAACATCATTCTCAGGCCATACAAAATTATCAGCTTAAAAATGAGCCTGCTATATTTGGTCAAACATTTAATTAACTCACTCCTAATGCCTTGGCAGGGCCAGACCGAATGGTTTTGCAGGCCTTGTGGGCCGGGCGTTTCCCAACCCCTGGCTTAGAGAGTGAGGGCGGTGATTTAAATCCTTGGCTTACTGATTGCTTCTCTTATTCGAGAACTTACTATGTACCAGTTCTGATTTTCATGTTTTTATTCTTTAATCCTTGCAAGACATTGTAAAATTCGTTTCTCCTCCCCCATTTTCCACTTGAAACTTCTCTGAGTCACTTACATGCAATTTGAACCCAGAAAAAAATTTTAAACTCTTTTGCTTCATTTTTTTTTATTGAGGTGAATTTCACATAACAGAAATTTCACCAGTTTAAAGTGTACAATTCAGTGCTATTTAGTACATTTGCAATATTGTGCAATCATCAGCACCCTAGTTGTAGAACATTTTCATCTTCATAAAAGTTAAATCTTATACCATTAAACGACCACTTCTCATCCCCACCCCCCAAGTCTTTGGTGAGCACTGATCTGCTTTCTGTCTCTGGGTTTGGCCTATTTTTGATATTGCATATAAGTGGAATCATAATATCGGACCTTTTGTGTCTGCCTTCTTTCATTTATCATATTTTCAATGTTCTTTTCCATTGTTGCATATATTGACACTTTTGTGGCTGAAAAATATTCCATTGTATGGACATATCATATATTTTATCCGTTTGTCATTCGATGATCATTTGGGTTGTTTCTACCTTTTGGTTATTGTGAATAGTACTGCTTAGAGCAGGGGTGGGGAACATTTGTGTGCACATTTTTGTCTCAACACCTATTTTCAATTTTCTTGAAAAAAATGTACAATGAGTAGAGTTGCTGGGTCATATGGTAATTCTATGTTTAACTTTTTTTTTTTAAATTGATTTCAGAGAGGAAGGGAGAGGGAGAGAAGGATAGAAACATCAATGATGACAAAGAATCATTGATCGGTTGCCTCCTGCAGGCCCCCTACTGGGGATCGAGCCCACAACCCAGGCATGTGCCCTTGACTGGAATCAAACCCAAGATCCTTTAGTCCGAAGGGTGATGCTCTATCCACTGAGCAAAACTGGCTAGGGCCTATGTTTAACTTTTTGAGTAACTGCCAAACTTTTCCTTCGTGGCTGCACCATTTTACATTCTCATCAACAGTGTATAAGGTGAACACAAGTCTTTTTTACTCTGGTGGATGTGCTCATTTTCTTTGGCTATACTGTGTCCTAATAACTCCCCGAAGGCTCCAGCAACCCCTTGCCAAATCTCATCTCCAGCCAACAACAAAGCATGTTGCAGGATGTCTCATGTTTCGAGGGGAAGTTGTTGGTAATCTGACTTTGGCTTGGGGAAATAACAGGTGTTTGAGATTTATCAATGGACATCGTCCTCTTCCTCAGTATCAGTAGTTAAGAGTATAGGCTCTGGAACTACAACTTGCATGATTCCAATTCCAAGAAATATCCAAAATGGAGAAATTCAGAGAGGGAGGGAGGAAGGGAGAGAGGGAGAGAGGGGGGGGGGGGGAATCAGCGGCTACCTGGGACTTAGGGATATGGGATTATGAAAATATTCTAATATTGATTGTAGTGATGGTTGCACAACTCAAAATATACTAAAACTATTATATGGTGCACTTTAAATGGGTGAATTGTATGGTATGTGAGTGATATCTTATTAAAACATTAAAATAATAGTGTAGGCTCTGGAGCCTTACTACCACTTATTAGCTCTGATCTTTGACAGGTTCCCTAGTTGACTCTGCTCCAGCGTTCATATGTGTAAAAGGGGGTAAAATAATAGTTTTGTACCTACCTTACTGAGCTAATATAGATAATACAGTACTTCCCCTGGTACCTGACACATAGCAAGTGCTCAATGCATGTTGCTAACTATCAATATTAGCACCATAAAATATTTTTTTAAAGATTTAACTGATGGGTGGTGTTAATGATAGGACAATGAAGACAGGAAGTGGATAGGATTCCTCTTAAAATTTAAATTCTTAGTTCAACCCTGCTGCCAAGGGAAATAAGCAATATGGGACAATGTAATGAAGCAATAATTTGGATAGGAATGGGAGATGAGGTCATGTAGCAGGGGTGTTGAGTAGACCTAGGGGCTAGAAAAATAATTTTGGTGCTGATGTAGGAGAGGAAACTGTATTAAAAAGATTGCTGTACCCTCACTGACAACATATGTTGGGAGGTCTTGGGCTCTGGGCTCCAGGGCTTCTGACACCCTTGAAATTCTCTCTTGTTCCTTTGGAGGTCATGATCCCACAGTTGGAGAAGTCCTGGTGTAGATTAGCTTCCTTGGAAGGATATGTTTTCCTCTCTATTTTCCTAATGCCTCCCATCCTTCATATCTCTAGGACCCTGGACGTAGGTGCTCATGCTAATAAAGAAACCAGCAGCTTTTCAAGAGAAACAGGAAAAATCTGGGATGGGATAGAAGGCAGGAGTCTACAAGACACAGATCTATGAGTGAAAAGAAAGCAGAATAAAACACCGAGCTGCTCTACTGGTCCAGTTGCTCTCAGGTTGAAAGTACTCCAGAAAAAGCATCCTCACTGTGGTCTGTGTCCTTACATACAGGCTCCAGGCATTAAGCATCTGCCCAGGGCTTCCCAGTCAATGTCCTGTTTGAGGGGCAGGCAAAAGCAAAGATGAACAGTCCCCTTCCCACAGCTACTTGAGGAGACAGGCCCAAAGCAAACACTTCCAGAGAACAAGCTTGAAAGTGCAAGTGGACAGGCTGTAAACCAAGTGTGTAGAGTGCCGAGGCAATATGGGTCACACTTTATTTTCACAAAGTGCTTTGCTGCCCTCTCTATGTCTCCTTTCAGTAACCCAGTGCAGTGGGTGGACTGATTCTGTTTTACAGCTGGGGAAACCCTGAGCTACCAACATGTTAACTAATTTGTCACTGAGAGAACATTCAGCCTTGATGTCTGCTTCTGTGAGGATATTTGTGTTGGATTCCATCATGGAGGTAGGAATGCTTATGTCAGTTGAAGCTGCACACGTGCATACGGTGCCCAACACATGCCTGGGCAATCATGGCAGATATGGGGATTTCATTGCCAGAAGTCTAGTGAATGTGAAATGCCATTGGCAAGGACTGGGGGCCAGAATGGGCAGCCCTGTTGCCCTGGGGAGGATTTTCTGTGTAGCAGGAGAGAGCTTGGGGGTCAGATGTGTAGCTTCTTCCTGCCCATCCACCCCTCCCCAGCCTGCTATCTGTCCATCAACTGCAGGGCCATGGGCCTGAGCATACAGGGCTGCTCTTTGGCTTTGAGCCAGTGGTGAGCTGGGAGCCTCTGACTTTGAGACTTGGCCCTTTTCAGTTCTCTTTGTTTAGAAAAAAAGTTTCATCCTGGCTCTTCTTCAGTGGCTGCTGAGGATTAGGAGAACCCTGGGGAGAGTTGGCTATAGGACAACTCTCAAACTCTGCTGGGAAATTTGAAGAGAGGCCATTTCTCTCTGTCTTATTTCAAGTTACATTCTTCTCTCTCTTCCTAAATGAGATTTTACTGTTGCAAACCCTACAGCATAATCCCCTAGTGTACTTTTGTGATTCTGTAGCTATGTGATTCTGCAGCTATGGAGGGGATTATTAGATCAGTATCTGGACCAATAAAATATTTTAAGGACCTTACAAATGAACAATAAATATGAAGGAAAGTTCCAATCTAGGTGCTTGTTTTTAATATTTGCACCAATTAGAGCCACTACTTGCTTTCCTTGGTTAGCATTTCTTATTCTGTTTTCTTTTTTTTAAAGCCTGCTTTTCAGTGACTAGATAGAAAAAGAAAGAAGGGAGGCTTCACTCCCTTGAACAGAGTTGGAAAATTTGATTGTTAGATGGCCAAAGGCTGTGGTATTCCCAAGTACAAGTGGACCATTATCAAGAATGTATAACCTTAATAAAGTAATTTAAAAAATAAATAAAGTATTACATATAGTAGTAAAAAAAAATAATGTATAACTACTTGTAATTTCTCCAGTTTAATACTTTTAAGAAATGGAAATTTTCTCAGTTGTAAAGTGGTTTCCTATTAAATTTTCATTTTATTTTTGTTGTTGTTTGCTTTTTAGTGTTGGTGGCTTTTACCTTAAAAAAATTATTTATTCCAGTATTATGAATAGATTGTTTTTGAAAATCTGATTACATTACAATAGATGGACAGATATTTTTTTATATTTTCCATATACTACCCTTTGGTGTAAATCTTAAAAATCCCTCTATCCATCATGTTGTTATGTTTCTTTTGGTAATTGGGGAGAATTTTACAGTGAATTGCTTCCATTAGAATTATTTCCTTGAGGACACATTAACAAATCAAAAGGCTGTAGACTACTACATATACGCATACCAGGGGTGCGTAGTTCAGTTTCTGTAATCCCACAATACACAAATGTTGGCAGGATTTCACTGATTGCATTAATCCTGTGAGATACTTTGTCATGCATGATAGATGATATTTACAAATTGAGGTCTGAAATGGTCAGAAGCTTTGAAGATGCTTTATTATGCAGCATATGGTGATGGAAGTGTTTATATTACTTGTTTTAGAATATATTGGCCAACCAGGCAGCAAAAAAAAAAAATACAGTCTCATAATAGGCTGCAACAATTTCATAACAAACTAGAAGTTTTCTGGTGAGTTTTTACATCCTAAGCCAAGAAGGTTTGTCAAAGGTTTTTTCAAGGTCTTAAAACCCTATGGAAACTTGGAGGGTTTTGACACCTCATGTGAAATTTATATGTCATCTACATACCTGTTGAATTACTTTATTAGTAAATTTCTGTATAGTGAACTTGCAGTGGAACATGATAGCCCTGCCTAGGAGCTTCTGGCTCTTTAAGGGCTCCCCTTGATTAATGAGAGAGGATTTGAGCATAATTAGGAATCACATTGTGTTTGAAGGCTGGAAGTGGAAGCCCAAGAAGGTTCACTGATTTGTTCTCAAGGTCATAGAGTCAGATTGTCTCACTAGGCCTTGTTTCCGCCCAACAAGTGTAACAGTGTAACAGACTGTAGGTTTTTTTTTTTCTCCTTTCTCCCACTCTCCCAATTAAATACTTTTAAGCTTTTGAATGTTTCCATAATCAGAAATTCTAGGTTCACCCTTGCCATACTCTTTGCGACTTTGCATATTTATTTCCCTTTTCTTTCCTTCATCTACTTTCCCCCTTTAGTCTGTTTCTCTCACTGGGCATCTACCTTCCTGTTCCTTTCATTTATTTGCTACCTTTTTTTTCCAGAAAATCTCTTGATAGTGTTTATGAGATTTAGAATAGCATATGGTATTCTAGGCACAGATGAATTACCCTTTTGTATAAAGAGTAGGGCTGCTTTTTTTCTTTGGTGGCTATGGGGGTGGGGTGGGGGAGGGGAATGTTTGTTTTGGTTTCTCTGACTCTAACCATGTGATGCCAAATACTTGCAGCCACAATAGTATCATGAATTGGGGCAATTTCCCCCTAGGTTTGTAGAGATAAAAGTCATCTATACATGTAAAGAGGTAATATGCTAATTTGTCCGTGATGGTGTCCCTGTAATGACCTATTTGCATATTGATGTGCCTGCAGTAGTGGGCAGGCAGCTGGAGCCAAGTTCCCGGGGGTCTGAGGAGAGCAACTGACAGGAGCCTAGACAGCAAAGAAGGAAGAGGAAGTGGCCACGGGAAGCTCTTCCAATCTCCCTGCACCCCTGGGGGAACTTGGAGGCTGCTGGATAGGGAGAAGAACCAGCCTCGGGGATAGCTGCAGCCCGCACCTCTGACTCCCGATCTCTTCCCCCACCACCCCTGCCAGGGCCGCCCACAACAATAGCACTCCGGCTACCACCCATCAGCGTCCCTGAGGCACCCGGGGCCCACGGCCTGCTGCTGTCAGGCCCCCTCCACTGGGGCCGGGCACACTTCTCCTCCCTACAACTCCAGACCCAGGTGGAAGTAGGCCTGAGCGGCCCTCCAGGGTCAGACCCTTCCTCGCCCCCCCACCCCCAGCAGCAGCGCTGTCTCTGCAGAGGAAGCACACTGAACCTCGCTGGGGGCGTAGCTAAACCCGCCCTCCTAGCCCACCTGGCTCTGCCCTGGCCTGGCCCCCACCCCGCTCCAGGAGATTGGAGCCCCTGCCTGAGCAGGTACAGCTGTTAAACAGCCACATAACAATTTAAAGAATGGTGCCAAGCAGGAAGGTTTGACAGTTACTTCCCCATTGGCCCAGTTACTTCCCACCTGCCTAACACCCCCCCCCCCAGGACCTCCATGGATGACTACCGCTCCAGGGCTGCTGTCCAGAGCCTGCCCCTCCGAGGCCTGTGGAACCCTCTGCAAAGTTTCCATAGCTATAGTCCCAGGAAACAATCATGCCCTCCTCCCCTAATAAGCACCTGCTACCTGAGAGGGTACCCATGGGCTTAAAAAATAACAATCCCTTCCCATTTAGACATCGCTTACTTGATGAAACATTTCTAGGTTTGTTAGCTTAGAACCTCCTCATGACATCCCAGTGAGGTAGGCGGAGAAGAGATTACAATTCCCATGGTATATGCGTATGTATTCAGAAATGAAGCTCAGAGAGGAAAAGTGTCAAGCCCACTGGTTCCCAAGGTGCAGCACACACCCCACAGGGGTGGGGGGCAATTTGATTTTAAATGGGGGTAATTTGATAATGAGTTAACAGTGAATTATTTGCATTTCTTATGGTTCTAGGGAGCCTCATCTACAGCGTATCCTACATAATAAAAAGCTAATATGCAAATGACCAAATGGTGGAATGACTGGTCACTATGATGCGCACTGACCACCAGGGGGCAGACACTCAATGCAGGAGCTGCCCCCTGGTGGTAAGTGTGCTCCCACAGGGGGAGCGCCACTCAGCCAGAAGCTGGGCTCACAGCTGGCGAGCACAGGGGCAGTGGTGGGAGCCTCTCCCACCTCTGTGGCAATGCTAAGGATGTCTGACTGACGGCTTAGGCCCACTAAGCCGTCAGTCAAACATCCCCCCAGGGCTCCCAGACTGCAAGAGGGCACAGGCCAGGCTGAGGGTGGCCCCCCCCAAGTGCACTAATTTCGTGCACCAGGCCTCTCGTATACTATAAAACTCATCTTGTGAAAGTGTACATTCCAGTGGTTTTCAGTATATTCACAGGGTTGTGCAACTATCACCATCATCTGTTTTAGAACATTGTTTTTACCCTAAGAAAAAGAAACCCTGTACCTTTTAGCAATCATTCTCCCTTCATCTGTCTAACAGCCCTAGGCAACCACTAATCTGATTTCTGTACAGATTGATGTGGCGAGGGCCCAGTCTACCATCATTTCCTTGTAATAAAAGCAGTCACTTGGCTGGTCACTTGTCTACCAGTGGCCTTCCTGATTTTTGCCCATTTCCCCTCATTACCTTGATATGATACTAACTACTTAAGAGTCAAGTAAACTTGGAGATGAGTGTACTCTGCACACCATTCCTGTTCTATAGACTCTAAAGTGGGACCTTGGAAAACCTATATGTGAACTCCCTTTCTGATGTCTAAAGTTCAGCCTCATTTTGTCAGATGATCACTTATCCTTTGCCTCTGAGCCCAGTTCTAGTGGGAAACCCTAACTAGAAGCTTTCCTCAAAGCAGGGAGTTTGTAACCCCAGCTCCAAGCCCAGTGCCTTTTGCCACATGGTAGACACTCACTCTTCACTGACTAATGAACTCATGCACTGATATTGAGGATGAAATTACCCTAGCTTTTTGACACATACCTGTCATAGTTAACTAATTGAGCTCATTTATACTTCTGTGCTTTTTAAAAAAAATAACTGTAGAATCATTTTAAAAATAGCATATAAAGCTGATGTCAGAATAAATTCTGGGTATTCCAGTTATATCCCATGTTGTGTATTAATTAGAAATGTATGCTTTTCTCTCTACCTTTTGTTTCTTATCTTGTGAATCTGGTCCTACCCAGGAGAAAACAACATGATGCTTAAAGGACATAGTTATGTTTATTCTTTCCTACTAATGCTCTAGAAATCAGTACTTCAGGTAGCTGCTTTGATTCTTTTTAGCTCTTTTTTCCTTATCTAAGGATGAACATCTAGGAAGGGATGTTTTTCCTTGCAATCCAGGACATTTCTGTTGTACTCAGAACATAAATGAGAGTGTAGAGATTCTATCTCAAATTCCTTTGATTGGGCTAACAGTGGGCCTGGTGTAGAAGTATAAAAAGTGCCAGTAAAATGTTAATGGGGAGGAGAAACCAAGATGGCGGCATAGGTAAACACCTAATCTGCAGCCTCACACAACAATTTCAAAAATACAACTAAAAGTCAAAACGGACATCGTCCAGAACCACAGGAAAGCTGGCTGACTGAAATGCCCACAACTAGAAGGAAAGAGAAAACCACAAGGAAAATCAGAGGAGCCGTAAAAGCCTGAGATACGGAGACACGGGAGGAGACATGGGCGCGCACGCATGCGGGGAGGACGAAGCCAGAGGGGACGGGCGGCTGAGTGCCTGGCCGGCGTTCTCTAGCGGGAAGGAGATAAAAGCTCCAGATTGCGCTGAACCCCAGCTCCGACTGCACTGAACCCCAGTTCCAGGCGAGACCCTGGAGACCCAGGCTCATACTGGGGGAATCTGGGCTGTAAGGTGGAAACTCAGGGGAGCGGCGAAAGGCAGAGCTCCGGAGGCGCGCACGTGAATGCGCGCTGAGGACGAACTGTTGACTGTGCCGCTGAATTGCCTTAGCGGGAAGGAGACAAAAGCTCCAGACTGCGCTGAGCCCCAGTTCCAACTGCACTGAAACCCAGTTCCAGGCGAGAATCTGGGAATCCAGATTCATTGGGGGAGAGACTAGACTGTTTGGCAGTGGGCAAAACTCCAGGGCGCTTTTCTCTCAGGGGTGCTTGCAGGGAGTACCGAGGGACACTGAGGGACACTGAGACCCAGGAACCTCATAGGGCGGGGCTGATGGGAAGCCAAGGCTGTAGGCTCCACCCTGAAACTCCGCCCCATCCAAGCTGAGCACAGAGGCTTTTACAATTTTGCAAGTCTAATTGAATAAGGCTGTCTCCCGGCATAGACACAGCTGATCCTCACAGCCAATTGGACTGGAGGTCAAATCCTCCCAGTGTACCAACAGCAATCAAGGCTTAACAACACCAAGACTTTGCACTCAGCCCACAAAGGGGGGTACCAAGAGCGACCACCTAGGGAGATTGGGGAAGCTGAGCTACCGGCCCCTATAGGTCACTGACCACACAAAGCCACTCCATCAACACAGGGAGGCAGCCAAAATGTGGAGACACTGAAGCAGGTCACGAATAGAAGAGATGGAGAAAAGTAAACTAATGGACAACAAAGTGTTCAAAACCACATTTATAAGGTTACTCAGAATCTTCTAAAAACCGCTGATAACGTTGAAGAGACCTTCAAGGACCTTAATGAGAATACCAAAAAAATGGAAAAGGACCAGTCAGAAATTATGCATACACTGTCTGAAATAAAGAATATACAGAAACTCAACTGTAGATCACCGTACCCCAAGAGTCACACCAAAGATCTGGAACATGAGGAAGCAAAAAACACCCAACCAGAGAGGCTGAAAGTAAGAAGAATCCAAAAGTGTGAGGATAGCATAAGGAGCCTCTGGGATGGCTTTAAGCATACCAACATCTGAATTTTTGGGGTGCCAGAAGAAGAGAGAGAGCAAGATACTGAAAACCTATTTGAAGAAATAATGACAGAAAACTTCCCCCACCTGGTGAAAGAAGTAGACTTACAAGTCCAGGAAGCGCACAGAACCCCAAACAAGAGGAATCCAAAGAGGACCACACCAAGACACATCATAATTAAAATGCCAAGGGCAAAAGACAAAGAGAGAATCTTGAAAGCAGCAAGAGAAAAACAGCTACTTACCTACAAGGGAGTACCCATACGACTGTCAGCTGATTTCTCAACAGAAACTATGCAGGCCAGAAGGGAATGGCAAGAAATATTCAAAGTGATGAACAGAAAGAACCTACAACCAAGATTACTCTACCCAGCAAAGCTATCATTCAGAATTGAAGGTCAGATAAAGAGCTTCACAGACAAGAAAAAGCTAAAGGAGTTCACCACCACCAAATCAGGAATACATGAAATGCTGAAGGGTATTCTTTAAGAAGAGGAAGAAGAAAAAAAAAGATAAAGGCAAAAATTATGAACCACAAAAAGACATCAAATATATACCTACCAACAAGTGAATCTAAAAATCAAATGAATAAAATCTGAAGAACAGAATGGACTGGTGAATATAATAGAATCAGGGACATAGAAAGGGAGGCGACAGACAATTCTCAGGGGGAAGAGGGTCTGAGGGGTGCAGGAAGAGATTGGACAAAAATCTTACACCTATGGATGACGACAGTGGCGGGGGGGGGTAAGGGTATGGGGTGCGGTGGGGAATCAGGTGGAGGGGAACTATGGTGGGGGGAAGAGGAACACCTGTAATAATATGAACAATAAAGATTTATTATAAAAAATGTTAATGGGGAGTTCAAGGCATTTTGAGAGATAGGGCATGTTCACATCCCTCTGGTATTCGTAAAAATTAAAAAGTGAAACCAGTAAGAGTCATTTGGTGTGTGTTTTATTTTTTAAATAAATCTTTATTGTTCAGATTATTACAATTGTTCCTCTTTTTTTCTCCCATAGCTCCCCTCCACCTGTTCCCACCCCACCCTCTGCCCTTAACCCCCCCCTACTGTCCTCATCCATAGGTGTACGATTTTTGTCCAGTCTCTTCCTGCACCCCCCCATACCCCTTTCCTCCCAAGAATTGTCAGTCCACTCCCTTTCTATGCCCCTGATTCTATTATATTCACCAGTTTATTCTGTTCATCAGATTTTTTATTCACTTGATTTTTAGATTCACTTGTTGATAGATATATATTTGTTGTTCATAATTTTTATCTTTACCTTTTTCTTCTTACTCTTCTTAAAGAATAGCTTTCAGCATTTCATATAATACTGGTTTGGCGGTGATGAACTCCTTTAGCTTTTTCTTATCTGTGAAGCTCTTTATCTGACCTTCAATTCTTAATGATAACTTTGGTGGGTAGAGTAATCTTGGTTGTAGGTTCTTGCTATTCATCACTTTGAATATTTCTTGCCACTCCCTTCTGGCCTGCATAGTTTCTGTTGAGAAATCAGCTGACAATCGTATGGTTGCTCCCTTGTAGGTAACTAACTATTTTTCTCTTGCTGCTTTTAATATTCTCTCTTTATCTTTTGCCCTTGGCATTTTTATTATGATGTGTCTTGGTGTGGTCCTCTTTTGTTCGGGGTTCTCTCTGCTTCCTGGACTTGGAAGTGTATTTCTTTTACCAGGTGGGGGAAGTTTTCTGTCATTATTTCTTCAAATAGGTTTTCAGTATCTTGCTCTCTCTTTTTCTGGCACCCCATAATTCGGATGTTGGTATGCTTAAAGTTGTCCCAGAGGCTCCTTACACTATCTTCATATTTTTGGATTCCTTTTTCTTTTTGCTTTTCTGGTTGTGTGTTTTTTGCTTCTTTGTATTTCAAATCTTTGACTTGATTCTTGCAATCCTCTAGTCTGCTATTGGATCTCTGTATATTATTTTTTATTTCAGTCAGTGTATGCTTAATTTCTAGTTGGTCCTTTTTCATATCCTCGAGGGTCTCGCTAAATTTATCGGCCTTTTCTAGAAAGTTCTTGAAAAACCTTATAACAGTGGTTTTGAACTCTATATCCAGTCATTTGCTTTCCTCCATTTCTGTCATTTGTGACCTGTTTCTTTGTCTCTGCATTTTGGCTGCTTTCCTGTGTTGATAGAGTGCTTTGTGTGCTAGGCGTTTTATAGGGCCCAGTGGCTCAGCCTCCCCAGTTACCTGAGGTGGACACTCTTGGTGCACTCCTTTGTGGGCTGTGTGCACAGTCTTGTTTTAGTTAAGCCTTGATTGTTGTTGGTATCACTGGGAGGAATTGACCTCCAGGTCAATTGGCTGTGAGGATCAGCTGTGTCTACAATGGGAGAACTTCTGTGCTGGAGACACCCTTATGAGGCAAGACTTGCTTCAGTGGGGCTTGGTGCTCACTGAGTCTGCCCCCTGAGTGTGTCCCTTATGGATCTGAGGAGTTGTAATCTGGATGGTCCTACTCTGACCCCTGGGTACACTGGCTCTTGGATCTCCAAGGAGGTGCTAATTTAGCCTCTGCCTGAGGCCACCCAGCAGGAGCTACGGAGAGATCTGCAGATTCCTCTTCTTTGTTTGGGTTTTGGAGGTGCCCAGATGAGGCCCAGCTGTGAAGCAGTGCAAGCTGCTGCGGGGCCTTGGGCCTTCTTTTGGATGTTCTGGGTCTCACTGACTCAGCTGTAATTTGTTAGGTAAGTTTAGATTTCAAAGGATCAGGCCATTCATATGCAATAGCCTCTACACACAGCTTAGATGGGGCGGAGTCTCAGGGCAGAGCAAATAGCAATGGCTTCCCATCAGCCCTGCCCTAAGAGGCCCCTGGTCTCAGTGTCCCTTCGTAATCACTGCAAGCACCTCTGAGAGAAAGCTGCCCTCGAGTTCTGCCCGATGCCAGAAAGTCCAGTTTCTCCCCGTTTGAGTCTGGGTCCCCAGAGTCTCGCCCGGAACTGGAGTTCAGAGCAGTCGGGAGCTTTTGTCTCCCTCCCACTTGAAAAAGACTACCACGTCCTCAGTTGCCAGCCCTCTCTGCATGCCTCTATACCTCTGCAATTTACTTCTGCAGCTCCTCTGAGTCTCAGTGTGCTTTTGTCTTCCCTTCTAATTGTAGACTTTCCACTCAGCCAGCCTTCCTGTGGTTCTGGATGATGTCCATTTTGTCTTTTAGTTGTAGTTTTGAAGTTGTTGTGCGAGGCAGCAATTTCAGGTGTTTACCTATGCCGCCATCTTTGTTTCTCCCTGAGTCATTTGGTTTTAATGTTATCCAATAATAGGATATTAAAAGCAACACATTAAGGAGGACTGTACTGACAATTGCTTTGCGCTATCAAAGCTTGCTATCTAAAATATCCCAGCAAATTTCAAAAAGTGATAAGCAGGAAGTGCAGCAGTTCAGAAGACATGTGCTTGCTCTTAAGTAAACGCCTAAAATGCTCCTAATTTGTACCAGAGACCTTATCAAAGAGTTTTGCAAAACTTCCAGTTCGGCAATTATGAGTGTTAGTTGAGCTTAACCTCATGGGTCGACGAGTGGGGAATTATCATTTCATTCTACTTTCAAGACAGGTAGACTTTTCTAAGAGCAGCACACAGTGAGCTAGAGGAAAAAAGCAGGGAATTTGAGAGGATCCTCTTTTTGGAGCTGGTACACATTTCTTAAAAGAGTACTTTTCCTACTGTGCAGTGTAGATATGAGTGTTTGTAACAAATATGTTAACCCCACCAGTGAAAATTGGCTTCATGTTAAGCTTTGAATTTTCCCAGTTCCAACCCTCAAGCCCTATTTAGTTATGATACAACTAGGAATCAAGGTTGTTATTTTTAAAATTCCTTTTATTTTAAATTCTTATAAAGAATTTTTAGCAGTCCAGAAGACAAACTCCATATTAGGACAATAAGTGACACATATCTTGGTGTCTGTGACCTTTAAGTAATAACTCATTTTCCTAGAATTGGGATCTGTGTTTCTTGAGAAGTTTTAAAATACAGTTAATCCTTGTAAAAAAGAGGATCAGAGAAATATTGTAGGAGATGCAAAGTATCTAACTTTTTAAATATAACTGTCAGGTTTTTTTAAAATTGAATTTATTGGGGTGACATTGGTTAATAAAAATCAACCAGGATTTAAAGATAATACAATCTTCTTTAGGAAAGATGAAGGTATACTGGTTTCTTTATGAGTAAATGGAGACCATAGTTGTTTTTCTCTAACATGGGCAATGAGTAAAAATCTTTTACTATATTTTGGCATTTAGAAAAACTGTTATAACTTGGAGAGGGAGAGGGGGTGGGGACTGAGAAGGGGAGAGGGAGAGAGAGAACACATTCCCCTTTATGCCATGAGTCTTAATTTTTAATCATTTCCAGAAAATGTTAAAACCTGGAAGAATTCTGAAGGAGCTAGCTAGTAAGTCAATGTTCTTATTAACCAGAAACTACATTTTCTGATGTTTTCTCTGAACATCTGCATTGTGGTGTCAGGAAAAAACCTGAAGCTGACGTGCTATAGGTAGTTATAGACAACTCTAGAAAGTGTTAAGCTTTAGAGGGGGTCAGGAGATTTCTTTCTGGAAAATGGACACCAGCATATTATGATTACCCTTAATTTATACCCTTGGGGATGCCTTACAAAACAAAGTCTTTCTGAAATTCGAAAGCAAAATTTGGGTTTCCTATAACCTCTTTCAAACTGTTGAGCCAGGGCTGATGGTGTGGCTTGGTGTTTGGGCAGGGTGTTGAAGGAATGAATGCGTTCATTTATGGTAGGAACAGTACTCATTTCTACAAAATCACCTGCAGCCCTGGCTCAATTTTTGAATGACTTTTAGAATGTTCTGGAAATTAAATTGCTTATCTTGGCGGCCTCAGTTTCTGTTGGATAAGTTAATTGTCTCTCCCTTTGAGAAGCATAGTAAGAGTTTTAATGACCTAAGGTTTATTATATCTGTATTAACCAATTTGGAAAAGAGAAATCAACTCAAGGATATTTTTTTCTGTCAAAGAAATGGTATGCTCATTAATGACAAGCTTCATGTTTACTAGTAAAGGTGACTTTATATTTAGAACTGATGGCTGCAGGCTTTTATTTGATAATTTTGTTTAGATAACAAAACAGTGTATTGAGGCATGGAGGCTGTTGAATTTTCTCAAAAGACAAGAGTGGCTTGAATAAAACAAAAGAGTTTGTGGTAATATATGTGTCTTTGGGTTTTTAGTCCTGAAACGGAAAGTGATTTAAATAATGATCACTGCAATTCAAAATACTGCATATTTGCTTTAGGAATGTAACTGAATACAAGTTGTTTCTTAGCAATTTGTAGTTATATACTGTCTTGTGTGTTCAGTGGTTATGACAGACTCTAAGAGAAGAGATACTGAGGCTAGTCTAGGCCTAGAAGTCAAGAATTAAAGTAAGCTTTTAATTAACAGTTTTTAAATTTGCCATAGTTCCCAATTACCTTTATATTTGAACAGGAAAAAGGCTTAAGACTTTTCTTAATTTCCTAATGGTGCTCATAAAACACATTGAATGGAAATTTGCCTAAAATTAATTTTATATGTGAGTATACACATACACACATCCAGACACACAGCAATTATACTAGTAATGGGATGCCTTGGTTTGATGAATTTTTCAAATATTTTAGCAAAGGTTTCAGAGCACTAATGAAACAAAAGCATTAAGGATTGCTTGTCATAGCTAATAAAGTTTGCTTGGATCTAGCTTAATTTTTCTGCTTCACTTCACAAAGTAATTGAAACTTCCTTTTTGCTTCCAGCTCCCCCCCCACTCCCTAGTCCCAAGAGCTACAGTCTTAAAAGAACATCTGTTTGGTTAGCAAGTCTATGGAATTTTTCTGAATGTAGATCTAGGTCCTCAAATAGTTACTGAGCTAGTGATCATTCCATCCTTGGAAGGGAAATTAGTTAAATCTTTAAGTGGCTTCTAGAGGTTGAAGAACATCCAAGGAGAAAAAAGGCTTGTTACACAACTGGAGCATTTAAAGTATCTCTTGTAAGCCTGAAAATATGATCCAGGTTGAAATGTAGAGATGATGGAACTGTCCCTCTGGAACAATGAAGGTATGGGGGAAAAAAATCCCTAGTCTATAAAAATACTGAAGAACTTCTATAGGTATGGGAACTGTCAATTGAAGCAGATTAGCCAAAATGATAAGCTTTTCCAATGTTCCACATCTAGTTGTTTGCTTTTTTTTAATTTCAAGTGGTTCTTTAGAAAATTGCTCCCACCAACCCCCAATCAAATAATACAATCCCGGAACTCCTAACCATCTCTTGCAAAATAACTACCTCCTTCCTCCCTTCCAACCATGTTTTGTTTTGGGTTGACAGTCAAAGACAAAACTGATTGTTGACTTTACCAGAAAATTTTGGGGACAGATTTTGCTGCTGTGGTTGCTGAGGTGAGCAAAAACCTCAGATTGCATATCATCTATTCTCAGGACAACAATTTATTTTTGGAGCGATGTGGGTGGGTTGTGAGGAGCTCTTCTGTTTTTGTTTTAAAGCCTTTGCTAAAAAGACACTTGACTTTGAAATTTTATTTTCATATGTACTGGTCTGAGAAACCTGACCTCACCTCCAATCTAACTTGTCAACTTTCATTTTTAACTAAGTACTCAACTAGTTGACAAAACTTGCTTATTTTAAAAGCAATCATATGGGAATAATTTGGCCTTTTTTAATTAAGCTGAGTGTTAATTATTTTATCTGCTTTTTGAATGGTGGGTTGTTAATAGTAATATTAGCTACAGCTGAGCTGTGAGTGCTTGACTCCAGATTCCTTGGTTGAATGTTTCATATGTCACTAAACAATTTTCTGATGAAAATGATTTATTTAGACCCTAATTCTCGATCACTGTCTTTCCCCCTTCAATCCTGTAGGATTATTAAATACCCAGTACTGTACCTATAACTAGTTATTTGCTGTTCAAAAATCCTCAATGAGCCCTTGCTGATTAACACAGTGATTAGGGTGTTGGCCAGTGGACCAAAGGGTCTCGGGTTTGATTCTTGGTCAAGGGCGCATATCTCCATTGCAGGTTGGATCCCCTGCCCCAGTCGGGGTGAGAGTCGGAAGCAACCAGTGTGTTTCTTTCACATGAGCTCTCTCTCTCTCTCTCTCTCTCTCTCTCTCTCTCTCTCTCTCTCTCTCTCCTCCTCCTCCTCTCTCCCCCTTCCTCCCTCCCTCCATCCCTCCCATCCACTCCGTCTAAAAAATCAATGGGGTGAGGATTTAAAAAAAAATGTCCATATGCAGAAAGTGTTATTTATCCTGGAAAGGAAGCTTTGTAAATACTGGGGTGTTTATTCAATTTAAATTCATTTTGAAGAGAATAATACATGGGTTGAGTAATTGCATTATAGTTCACCATGCAAACAAAGCATTTAAAAATATTTTGACATTCTTGACTAGGTTTTCATGCAATTCTTTATGAACTGCGTTGTAATACTATATTAGTTTTCTTTGTTTAGCTCACACTGTCTAATAGGTACAAGTTTAATATCATTTAAGATAGACTCTGGTTATCTCATGAAAGTGACAATGCTTCTGTGAGAACTATAACTTAACAGAAATATAAGAAAAATAGGAACTAGGGTCAAAAGCCCCCACAGGGTATAAAAGAGTCATAACCTTTTTCAGAGGAGGCAAACTTAACTGATACACTCGTTTTTAAAAAGCACTTGATTGTATAAAGGAATGCAATAACAGGATTGAAAGTAAAGATATAGCACTAACAAGGATTAAATTAATTGTGTGACGTGCTTGGGGGAAGAATTAAAGGATGTGGTTTTATATAAAACTATGAGCCCAGCACGAAATTCGAAATCACGCGGCACCGCCCACCCTTGAGTCGATGGTCTGGCCCTGCCTCCCTCTCCGGCCCTTGAAGCAGCCACCGCCACTGCTGATCAGGCCCTCCCCCAGCACAGGTGCTCAGAGACCCCTGCCATCCTGCCCCCAACGCTGTGTGCTCAACCTCCTGTCCGGTCAACCCATTACAGCATCCCGATTAATTAGCATATTTCTATTTTATATATGTAGGTTATTTAATTAAAAGTAGGGTAAAATTAATTTCCTTGTTTTACATATTTAAGGTAGGATCTACACTTGGATATATGCACAAAATAAAAAAGCCATGTCAAAGTATAAAAACGTATCACTTAACATTATATTAATTTATATTGAAGTAATTTTCTCTGTATTTTCTTAAGTAGAAAAATTGCCATGCTGTTCAAAATCTTAAGAGAGTGAAGCTCTAAATGAATCAACAGTCTTTTCAATGATAAGTCACAAGAGTAAAAAACATGTTGAAAGATGGTTAATTTTTATTAACAGTGCTTTTATGAATTAAAACAACCCATTAGACTTTGGTGAGGAGGATGGAAAGAATGAGGTCTACAGTCAGTTCGGATGTTTGGAGTGCTAGAAAGTGTGCTACATTGCTGTCTCCAGGATGTCTTGTTCAGGGAGGCCTCCTGCATACTAATTGTAGGGCCTGGATTGGCCATCCAGATAATTGAGATTAAATAAAGACTGCATGTGCTGCCAGAAAAAAAATACAACACATCCAATTTGTTTCCTATTTCCAGTACTGTTTCAAGATGATTCACATTTGAAAGATAGATGGCAAGGAGTTTTAAGAGTTACACATTTTTTGAACCCTTTTATTCAAAAAAATATTGGTAAATACTTTTTCTGAACAATTATAGGTAAGGGAGAGGCTCATTGTTCCAATTTGCCCAGCACAATCCAGGTTCACACCTGTTGTCCCAGCATAAATGTTAATAGCATCTCCTTTCACTCTCAAATGTGTCCCCATGTGGACTATAATTTATGGTCACCCTAAGGACAGGAAACAGTATATTCACAAAAATAACTAGATAATTAAAAATGATTTAAAGTAGTTTTGCTTCAAAAGAATCTTAAGTGAACTTGAAATTCTTTGCTAGATATAACTTAGCCTACGGTTGAATAATGAGGCACCATCAGGTTGATCTCCTGGCTAAGCAGGTTCTACATAGCAGGTTGGAAGAACATTTTTCAAAGAGGCAAGAAAGTCATATATACTAATGTCTAAAAAGAATCACACAGAATAGAGTTGAGTCTGATTCTGCAGGCACCTCGGGGCCATCTTTGTGAACATCGCTTCTCATTACCTTGGTTACTAGTACACATGCAAATGCAATAAGAGCCAGAGCTCACTTCCTGAGGTTTTCTGCCTCTCTCCACAGAGCTTCTGCATAAAAGTTGCATACAATAAAACTCAACTGCATTCCTCCAGGGCCTTCAATGATTTTGTTTTTGAAATGACCAATAGAGTGAATCTTTTTTAAAAAATGTATATTTTATTGATTTTTTTTTACAGAGAGGAAGGGAGAGGGATAGAGAGTTAGAAACATCGATGAGAGAGAAACATCGATCCGATGCCTCCTACACACCCCCTACTGGGGATGTGCCCGAAACCAAGTTACATGACCTTGACCGGAATTGAACCTGGGACCCTTCAGTCCGCAGGCCAATGCTCTATCCACCGAGCCAAACCAGTTAGGGATAGAGCGAATCTTTTATCTTTCTGAACCTCTTCCCAGGGAGCAACAAAGAGCAGCAAAAAACAACAACACTCTTTTCTGTTTTATTTGTGCATTTTGTTTTTCAAACTGGTTGCAGTGCTATAGGCTAAAGTATGAATTATGGTTTTGTGCCCAGTGATCAAATATTGTCAGCCTAGGGAATATCATAATACCTGAATTGTACAGAAATGTCCAACTAGTGTAGAATAGGTGTTTTGGAATCAGATTTATGTGTTTATTATTATGGCATGTGGTTTAATGGACTTGCAACTAGGAGACTGATTCCTGGGCTATATGGAATGCCCTTGGATAAGTCATTTAATCCATCTGTGCCTCAGGTACCTTTTCTACTTTCTGAGGCTTAACAAGATTACAGAAATCCTCTTCTGGTGTTAAAGAAGTGAATTGCTTGCTTCTAGGAGATGTATTTACGCTCTCAGCCTTGTGTCTCACTTGCTAAAATAGGAGAGCTCATGAAGGGTTTTCTAAGTGCCTTCAGCTGCAATCCCTGCCATAAGCCTAATGAGATTCAGAATGTGGAGAGTTCTTGACAAGAATGTGAAACCTAAGTGTAAGTGGGAAGTAAGAAAGCCTGAGCACTTGTTCCTGTTTGCTGGACCTTGCCAGCTTGGGACAATAAGGTGGGTCAGCTCCCAGCCCCAGCACAGTGTTTTAAACTGGAGCTTTGAGGTGAAGGTTTAAGTTGGGCTAGTCCAGTCGTTTAGTAAAACTTTGTTATTTAGGCACTAGTGGGTAGGTCAGTTAAGTTACTAACCCATAGAATATCTCAGTTAAGATAACAGGATTATCTTGTAGAAGTTGGCAAGTGCTTCTTAAGCAATCTGGTTCAGAGAGACCATGATAGAGGGGAAAAATAAGTCAAGTACCAAGGATAGAATCATAGATCCCCTGTATTTTGAAAATACTTTAGCTCCGTGGTCGGCAAACTGCAGCTCTCGAGCCACATGCGGCTCTTTGGCCCCTTGAGTGTGGCTCTTCCACAAAATACCATGGCCTGGACGAAGAAGTAGCGTTAGAAGAATTTTAAGTTTAAAAAATTTGGCTCTCAAAAGAAATTTCAATCGTTGTACTGTTGATATTTGGCTCTGTTGACTAATGAGTTAGCCGACCACTGCCTTAGCTCAAAGTCCAAATTTGGTATCAAGAAGTTTCTGGATCATCTCAGTATGCTTTTCATGGAGCACTCGAAGTTCATGGTAAGAGGGCTTCAAGTATGGACCTTTGTGGAAACGTGAACAGGTTGTTAGTCTTGCTGACTTTCACTGTCTATTAGAGCATGTACTTCTTGGGATTTTATTAACCTTAATCATTGCAAGTGATTTCTTCTGGATACTTTTAAATGAACAATTAAATAGGGAGAGACCATAATACACTCAAGCTGAAAATAGTCTGCAAGACATTCATTTTGATAGGGTAAACTGAGACCCCCCCAAAAGGTAAGTGCTTTTGTTGAATACAGTTTATGGAGTTGTTCCTATGGACTTCTGTCCTGCCAAGCCTGCACTGAGGGTAGCTGAGTCTGGCATTGACCATGGGATAAATGTTTGCTTTCATTCATTACTGCTTAATTCATTACTGCTTTTTCAGTCCTTCACCTTTTCAAAGAATGGGAATCATATTTTGTTTCTCAGTGGTGGCAGTTTAAATTGTCTTCTAAAGCAAAAGTCTTCAAAGGGGCCCTTTTTATTTTCTTTACACATGCCCCCTCCCGCCGCCCCCGCCTCCCCGTTAGCTTTGTCAGGCTTTCAGCCCTACAGACATAATGGACTGACTGCTGGACCCCAGCTTTTAGCATTCATAGAGTGGTCTATACAAACCAAACCTCCCCACAGAGGTAAACAGCTTTGATCTCATAATTTGTAAAAATACTTTTTACTCTCTTTGGCCTGCTACTCAATGCAGAATGTAAGAGGCGGGTTTAGGGAAGAGAAAGTACACTTCAGAAGCAATCAGACATGATCAAAGGGTTTTCCTAAGAACCTTTATGGACCTTAGTTGACTAAGAAATGAGAGGTTGGTCTACATCTGTTGCTCTGAAGGATTTCTCCAGCCCTCACATTCATCTGACAGGTCTTTGTTGGGATCAACTCAACCAGGAACTGTGGCACTGAGGATGCACAGGTGAATAAAATAAACATGGCTTCTGGCAGAATACCCAGTTTAGGAGCTCATTTGGGGGGCTCAGGTTTGTCAGCCCTGCCTTCCCACAGGAGGCCCCTGGGGCCCCTGAGAAACAGAATCATGGTAACATAGGATATTAGAGCTCCTATGAATGTTGGAGCCAGAGTGGAGATCAGAAGTCATTTTACAGATGTGGTCATTGAGATTCAGACAAGAGGATACTTGCCCCAAATTATTCAGCTGCTTTGTGGCAGACTTACTTCGAGGACCAAGGTTTCTGATTTTTTTCATCATTGCTTTTATTTATTTTAAAAAAATCTTTATTGTTGAAAGTATTACAAATAACCCCCTCCCCCCATTGTGTGCACTGGTGTAGTCTCACTTTTTTGTCCCAAGGGAACATTGGATCGGTGTCATCTTTGGTGACCATTTGCTGAAGGTCCATTTGGAGAAAGATTTCACCATCCTTTTATAAATCATTTTCATAATCTGTCTTAAGTAGCTCACTGAGGTTTCCCTGCCACTTTTTCTGCCCACACAGTAGTGCTTAGTGTTGGCTGCAGTGGATCATAACCTTTTGTAGTCTGAGAAAACTGTGGTGTTCTATAAGTGAGACAGTATTCAATATTCAGAAAGTCCTTGGCAGACCTATAAATCCATAGACTTTTGGAAGTACCTCTAAGATCCACAGTTTCAGAACCACTGAACTGACTGAACCATTGAAAACATATGTGTATGCTTTTATCTAATGATAACATTTGGAGCTTTGGTCTTATAACTTTATATTATGATCTGAAATGCTTTTAAACTTGAATCATCTTAGTGCATACCTGATTCATGCTTTTATTACATACTTTGGGCCTGAAATCCATGATGCTGATAAGGTCTTGAGAAGGCTACACTGATAGCATGTAAACACTTGGAGAGCTGATGAATGTTCTTCTATCCAGTATTTTATCCTTTCTGTCCAGCTCTTGAGGGATTGCTTATTAACATTTCATTATTCAGTCATTTGCCATTTATGATCTTACTGTCTAAAATGTATGCCCTCTAACCTAACATCCAGTATAAGATGTTGCTCCATATTTTTGCAGAAAAAGCCTGTGAAACAGCTGCAACTATTTAGGAAGAGTGAGTAATGCAGAAAAAGTGCATATTTGTAGGTTTTAATAGTCCTATTTTTGTTTCTACCAAAAACTAAAGAAAAAAATCATAGTTTTGGAATATCTTTGAAAATAAAATCATATTACCTCTGGTTTTTATTAATTGAGGGTAAAAAATCTTAAGATTTTCTTGTTCTGAAGAGATCAGTGTTGTGTTCAGGATCAGAATAAAAATTGAATAATTTGAGTTATGATAGAGCTGTTCATCGTATGGTCTCCTGGGAACAGAGAAGGTCAGTATAGCCAGGATTGAAAATCAACAGCATCTTGAATAGGTAGCTTTGACATGGAACTTTGGCGAGATACTGTCATACTGGGATAGAAATGGAAATGGACACGGGTGAGCTATTGGAATAATTCATACTAGACTTTGAATTCCTCAAGGGCAGAAAGTATGTTTATTTTTTATTTTCAAGACTAGAAGCCTGGTGCACAAAATACGTGCACTTGGGGGGAGTCCCTCAGCCTGGCCTGCGCCCTCTTGCAGTCCGGGAGCCCTGCGATCAATCGCCTGGCAGAGGGAGGCCCCGCCCACCTGCTATAGCATCACCAGCCAGGTAGCCTGGGCCTCCCTTTGCGGGGCGATCATGTGGCAATGCCCCCCTCGCCCCCTGACCAATCGCATTGCACCCACCTTGGTTGGCCTGGTGCCAGTGTGTGTCATAACGTGGTCGTCCAGATGGTTGTTCTGCTGTTCAGCTGTTCAGTTGATTTGCTTTTATTATAGATAGACTAGTGGCCTGGTGCACAAAATTTGTGCACATTAAAAGGGGATTAATTAGAGGAAATAATTTAATATTGCTATTTGTCCTTTCTCTATAATAAAAGTGTCAGAGATGAAAGAAAATTAGTAAAATGTATATGAAAACCTTCCTCCTGTCAGAGTCTGGGGTGCACCATGGGACCCAGAGTCAAGTCCCTGTCCACCCACATGTGCCTCAAAATTGCGTGAGACTCAGACCCGGCCAGCCGGCCTCCCCCCCACCCCCTTTGGGCTAGATCCAGACCTGGCCAGTCCCACCCTTGTCAAGCCCCGCCGGGCAGGGGATGTAGCCTCAGGTCCCCTGGCCTGGCGCCAGGATGGGGGGTGTGGCCTGAGGTCCCCCAGCCCAGACCGGGGCAGGGGGGTATGCCTTGAAGTCCCCTGTCAAGCCCCGCTGAGTGGGGGCCATGGCCTGAGGTCCCCCATCAAACCCAGCCGGGGGCGGGACGCAGCCTCAGGTCCCCCGGCACGGCACTGGGAGGGGGGCACAACCTCAGGTCCCCCGTCAAGCCCCACTGGCAGGGGGGTACAGTCTCAGGTCCCCCGTCAAGCCCCGCTGGGTGGGGGGCGCAGCCTGAGTTCTCCCGGCCTGATGCTGGGGTGGGGGGCGCGGCCTGAGTTCCCCTGACCCAGCACTGGGAGTGCACCTTGAGGTCCCCTGTTAAACCCTGCTGGGTGGGGGGCATGGCCTGAGGTCCCCTGTCAAGCCCAGCCAGGTAGGGGGGCGCAGCCTCATGTTCCCTGGCCCAATGCTGGGGTGGGGGGTGCAGCCTGAGGTCCCCTGTCAAGCCCAGCCAGGCAAGGGGGCGCAGCCTCAGGTCCCCTGGCCCAGTGCTGGGGCAGGGGCTGTGGTCTGAGGTCCCCTGGCCTGGTGCCAGGGTGGGGGGCGCGGCCTGAAGTCCCCTGTCAAGCCCCACCTGGTGGGGGGCGCAACCTGAGGTTCCCCAGCCTGGCGCTGGGGCGGGGGAAGCAGCCTGAGGTCCCCTAGCTCAGCACCAGGACGGGAAGCGCACCTTGAGGTACCCCGTCAAGCCCCGCTGGGCAGGGGGCATGGCCTCAGGTCCTCTGGCCTGGCGCCAGGGCAGGGGGTGCAGCCTGAGGTCCCCTGTTAAGCCCCACAGGGGTGGGGGAGGGTGTAGCCTCAGGTCCCTGCTGATTGCTCTTTAAGGCTCCTTATGGGAACTTGGCTTCAGCTGTGGGTGCAGCCATCTTTGTGATGGAGTGATGGTCAATTTGCATATCCCTTCTTTATTAGATAGGATTTGGCACCGTGCCTGACACATATTAGGTACCCAATAAATGTTCTTTGAGTGATTAGAAAAAGACAAGTTAACTGGTGTGTATATGGGTAAAGCAAGCATGGATAGTGGTGAAAGATTAATGAAATTGGGATAAAAAGGTGAAGTTTTAAAAATTAGGTGGAAAAAAATAAAAATTAGGTGGAAACCACAGGGTTTATCTGCAGGCAGTCACCAAAACTACAAGTGAAATAGAATAAAACATTAAGAAAAAAGAAATTTGAGAAAATTGGGAAAAATTGCTTATTTGACTTTGGGGCTAAAATTCTGCAGCTGTGATCAGGGAAAATTCTCTGCCCAGCAGCCTGAGTAATGAATAAAAGTAATTTTCAGAATGAAGAGAAATCAATGAACTCTGTGACTCTCCACAGAAAGGCCAATTTCTGCCTCCCACCATCTTTGACAAGAATGACATTTTACCCACCAAATTATTCTCTTAAAAATGAGTTGATAATGTTTGCATTAGTAGAATCTCTTGATAGAGAATGAGACCATCTTAAATGTCTAAGTTACTCTAGGAAGCATCTATTTTTAATTTTACCCCTGTTAGAAACAATGGATATTATTAGATTTTCAGCAACATTCATATCTAGATATCTTTGGGATCATTTGTTTTCTGATCCAGAAAGTTGATTATGTATTCCTTTAACCATTTCTGAAAGATGTAATTTGCATAAGAGTTATTAAAGGAAAGGGGGTATCTGATTCGTATTTATTATTTTATTCCCCTTTTATAATTATGCGTGTGTATTGAAGTTCAGAATGCCCTGTCTAAATTTTAGGATGAAAACAGGAAGTAGTGACTAAATTTAAAGTGTGTTTTCTTATTTGAGGAATTAAAACCCATGTTTTGGAGTTGGTTTTGTTTTGGTCATCATTCCCAATTTAAATGTCATTGCTGTTTCTCGTGGCCAGAGCAGCTTGTGGAGACCAATAACTCATCTTAAGATTATATCTGAGGCCTGTCAGATGGAATTTTAACTCTAAAATGTTATGGGTGGGAGATTCTCAAAAAGTTCAGCATAGACATTTTGGCTTATATTATCCAACAATTCCACTCCTAGATATATACATAAGAAAATCAAAACCATTTGTGGGGTAAAAAAGAAAGCTAAATTTGGAGTTAAGATTTTAGTATTGTAAAGAGGCTTTCCTATCAATATTTGTATTCAGCATCCAAATTCAAACAATGTAATTTAAGTATGTTCATAGCAGCATTATTCACAGTTGCCAAAAGGTAGAAAACAACCTCAATGTCCACCAACTGATGAATGGATAAACAAAATCTAGTGTATCCATACAACGGAATATTATACAGCCACAAAGAGGAATAGAACACTGATACATACCACAACATGTATGAACCTTGAAAACCTTATGCTTCATGAAAAAAAGCCAGTACAGAAAGACTTTGTGTTACATGATTCCTTTTTATATGAGATGTCCAGAATAGGCAAATTAGTATAGACAGAAAATAGATTAGTGGTTGTCTGGGTTGATGTGTGTAGGTGAATGGAGTGGGCTGATGTGTCTAGGTGAGGGAAGGGAGTGACAATGACTGCTAATAGGTATGAAATTTTTTTGGGGGTGATGGAAATGTTCTGAAAGTAAGTAGTGGTGATGGTTGCACAACTCTTTTTTTCACAGCTCATTGAATGCTAAAACCCAATGAACTATATACTTTAAATTGTCATATTATATGGTATGTGAATTATATTTTGACTTTGTAAAAGTTGAGGAAAATGCCGTAGGAGGGCAGGCAGTATGTCTAGCAGCATGTTGGTCTCATGAATTTCCAATTTGCAGTTCTCTAAGGGCTAATGTCAGGGTTCACCTCACTGATTAAGGGATGGAAAAATCACAAACTGGACCACAGGAAACGAGGGTTCTAATCCTGACCTAATAAGTTACTGCTGTGCTATCTTGAACAAGTTCACCCACATTTGTAGGGAACTTCATCTCATCTTGTATAGACTAAGGAAATTAGATTTTAAGATCATAGGTTTTTTACAGTTTAGTGGTTGGAATCTTTGTTGTTGTTGTTAATCCTCACCCGAGGATTTCCATTGATTTTTTTTTTTTTTTAGAGAGTGGAAGTGAGGGAGGTGTGTTTGTGGAGGGGGGAGAGAGATATGTATAAAGAGAGAAACATCGATGTGAGACACATCAATTGGTTGCCTTCTGCATGCACCCCGACCAGGGGTGGGGATCGAATCTGCAACCCAGGTACATTCCCTTGACTGGGAGTCGTACCTGAGACCCTTTGGTCCACTGGCTGATGCTCTAACTACTGAGCAATACTGGCCAGGGCTAGTGGTTGGAATCTTTAATTGCATTTGCTTTCATGCAACTTACATGGTTTATTTACATGCAACCTTATGTCAGTGTTTTCCGTCTCCAGAGAATGGAGGGGTGATGTTGGGAGGTGATGAGTGGGAAAATGGCTTAATTCTTTCATAAAAAAAATATTGAGGGTATTTGAGGAAGGGTGAGAGAAAAAGGA
This sequence comes from Eptesicus fuscus, assembly GCF_027574615.1. Taxonomy (NCBI): domain Eukaryota; kingdom Metazoa; phylum Chordata; class Mammalia; order Chiroptera; family Vespertilionidae; genus Eptesicus; species Eptesicus fuscus. Next base: position 110,104,698 of record NC_072473.1, read on the forward strand.
GCTTGTCTTAGTTTAGGCTAAACTGCAAAAATACCATGGACTGGGTAGCTTAAACAACAAAATTGTTTTTCTAGTTTTTTAGGCTGGAAAGTCCAAGATCAAGGTGCTGGCAGATTCTGTGTCTGGAGAGGGCCATTGGAGCCTCTTTTATACAGACACTCATCCCATTTATGAGGATTTCAACTTCATGAGCTAATCACCTCCCAAAGGCTCCACCTTCAAATACCATCACATTGGGGATTATGTTTCAACAATGAATTTTGAAGGGACACAAACATTCAGTCTATATCAAAGCTATATGTTTAAAGCAAACATTATTTCTTAAACCATTGGGTGAGGACATATATGTATGGTTAATTTCTATTCCTGGGTATTGACAATGATTTACCCAGGCACCCCTTGGCCTTTCTGCCATGGCATTCTCAGCACTCATGCCCTAGATTTCTGTCAGAATAGCAAACCACCACTACCATTTGTTTTACCAAAAGGAATCATCTCTGCCCCACCCCCAACCCCTTCTGCTCTTAGCCTGGCTATCCTGACTTGATTTACTTGTTTTTTATAGTGGGAGAAGCTATGCAATGGACAGGAGTTTGAGGGGGTCCAGAACCACAGCAGCACTCATTCATCACTGTGAGAGGAAACAAGGAGTTTACAAGCTTTCACTGAAAAGTCATCAGTGTGTCAGTTTTCATGAAATAAAGATTGTCTGAGCCATCACAGAGGGCTGTTTTCAGGACAGTCCTCACAGAGGATGTTTGTTCCTCTTAGAAATGCTTGCCATATTGTAAGCTTTTTATCCCTTCTTTAGCAGGGCATTACTGTGGTGATTTTAGTGTCTGATCCTGCTAAGAAGTAGGAAATATTAAGAGGGCATTGTTCTAAAGAAATGATCTCCAAATATCATTGCTAAGCACCATCTATGACCACACATATGTCCATTTATAAAATGTCCTGTGAGACTGGAGCAGTGATGGGTTTATATCAAAGTTCAATCTGCAAACCAAGGCCATTAAAATTGTAAAACTGCTCTTGTAGTTTCAAATGTAGAAAACTTGTATTGTGTTTGTGTTACATATATGGTACAGATATGGCATGTGACACTTGATACAATGGCATTTTTGGAATGAAAAAGTAAGCCACTGTTTTTTCCTCCCTTTTCTCTGTTCATTTTCTTCAATGTTTTTGTTTCCATTATTTTCTGTAATTTGTTTTGGGCTCTTTTCCTTACTCAGAATCCTATACTTTCTCTTGTTCTCTTTAGCAAGAGGTGAGCAAATTTTGCATTTGGATACTCTAATGTACAGGAGAATGAACGATATAATTTATGCAGTTTTGTTTTCCAGAAAACTTGGTTATTTTCGCCTACAATATGGAATACAGGATTTGTCCTATTTCATTTTCCTGGAGCACTTTAAGACCAGCAATGATGCCTCTGGTGTGTGCAGTGGCTTGTTCTACGGCATGGCTTTCTCCCTGGATGTTTCATCTCTGTTTCTTTATGAAGTACAAGTTGTCTTGAGAGAAATAAAGAATGGTGTGAAGCACAGTTCATAGAGCCTGTTCCCAAATGGGAAAATATGTGTTTGAAGAAATAAATAAGGCTATTTTGAGAAATAAACCTTATTTTTATGTTTACTTAACTCTTGTCTTCCAAGTCTTCTGGGATTATTTTTGGCAACATGAATCATCTGTTTGATGTCTGTTATAAGGAAAAATATCCTTGCTCCATGGGTCAGCTCTCTGCCCAGTTGTGTCTCAGGCAAGTACACCACAATTTAGGTGGAAGGGAAATGCATGTTGTTTTTTTGGAACACAAATTCAAAGGACCTAAATGTATCTAAAACAAGCCAGTTTTCCTTAATATATCACTTCATTGATCTGTCTCTGAATACATGTAGAACTTCTGTGAAGCACTTGAATTACAACTTGTTACAACTGTTGACCTTCCACTTGTAGCTTTAAAGTAAAGTTTTAGTTATCTTGCTTCATATGATAAATATTTTGAGTAAGAGATTTTTCCAGATAGTTGTCCTTTCACATAACAAGTACACTTTAAAAAAATGTTCTAAACATTTCAATGAAAATATTTCTGAAATATTTGTGCCCTTGCCTTATTAAACAAAAGGATAAAACCATAATTAATCAGTTAAAGAAGACACAGTGTCATCATCATGAAAATTATTTAATAAATGGTGTTCTAATGCAGTGATGTCCTTAGGGCTTTTTGAAGTATGAGAAACTATTTGCCTCTAAACTAAATGGCCCCAGACTGTTCTGTTGCTTCAGCCTTCCTTTTTAGCTGTGACTTCTTCTGTCATTGATTTGGGTTCACTCTTTGTCCTTTTTAACCCAGGGCAGAATTGAATGTCTAGAAATTAGATGGAAGAGTTAGTTAAATATGCAACTGGAGTATTTATGTGCAAAGTAAAGGCTATGTCCCAGAAGGTGGCTCCAAAATTCTACAGTAAATTTCACAGATATTAAATATTTCTTTCTTTTCTTTCTTTTTTTTTTTTTTGTAAGACCAAGGCTTCCCTTGCTTATTGGGTTGACTTGAAAGTTGAAGCAAAGTGAGCCATTGCTATATTTCTAAGGTTGCTTATTGAATAGTTAGTATATCAGGAGGCTATAAAAAGAACACTTTTAATGCCTTTCCATATATTTAAAAGAAATATTCCCCATCTTTCCACACTGAACTTTAATTTATTTTCCTTTGTCTCCCCCACTTCTTTCAAATAATTACTTGGATCTTTTTATCTAATTTCTTATCTGTAGCTTTTAAGACATATTGCCAGTACATAGTAGCATAGGTACATGATAATACTTTGTTGTGTTTTTAGCACCTCCATAAATTTTATCTTCAAGGTTCTCTTTATTCAGATGCATTTTCTCTTTGTAGTGACCACCCCACAAGCTTTGGTTTATTACACGAACATGATTTGTCTCCTTTGCCAAAATATTTGGTTTTGTCTGTTTCCCATAGGCTTCATTTTGTAAATGTGCAGTGATTTCACCTTTATTGTGAAGTTGGACAGCCTACTTGATATGGAAATGAGTTTTACTTGTTTTTACTTCCCAGGGTCCCTTCTGGAACCCTTCTTATGAATAGGAATCACATTGACAAGCACCAGTCTCTCAGGCACAGTGGCTGTTTGTAAAGACAGCCTACACATGTTGGCCAAAACAATTTCACCCTTGAGTTACTTCAAAACTGACTGGTGGATACCATTTGGTCCCAATGATTTATCTACTCCTGGTTTGTTGATTAGATGCAGAGCATCATGTTTACCACTATTTGATCTAGTACCTCTGACCTGTCGACTTCAGAGTTCTCATTTGGGAATGCGAATCTTCTTAGAAGACAAAAGATTCATTCAGTCTATGGACCATCTCCTTTTTAGCCCCGTGACTGTGATTAAGTGGGTCCTTGGATGCTGTAAATAGCTTCTTCCCTTTGATAGAGCGAAAGAGCCTCTTACTCTATTGGCTTTGGAATCTCGTGCTAGTTGCCCCTGCCTAATTTTCATTTTGTGTCTAACTTGCTATGCCTTCTAGCTTTTCTCTAGTCCCAGTTTGGACTAGCTTTTTATCTCATTAAAGATACCTTCGCTTCTTTTCATTCTGTCTTTTAGCCACACGGAAGGTTCTCTTCTCTCTCTCCAGCCCTCTCAAAATCTAAGTACTTGGGAGCACTTACTCTTAGGTAACCGTAGGTAAGGTTTTTGTTTGTTTATTTGTTTGTTTGTTTTTTACTCCCTATTTTTAAACCATTCTCCAGGCACCTTGCATGTTATTTACTGTTTGAAGTCTTTCTTCCCCAATAATGCCTAGTTTTATCATAGTGTCTCACTCTAAAATAGAAAAAACACATGTGAGGGGTTCTGAACTTTTTTCCTCTCCTATCATGTTAAATTTAACAGTGCTCTGATCACCATTTTATACTTTTATCTAGTTACTTGGTGCCTTAAGTCATATATATACTCAGGGCCAAGGCCAAAGTATCTCCCAGGGCTCCTGTTCCTCCCTCCCTCCCTGCACAGTCCTTACTCTCCTCATAGAAACACTAGTTCAGGAAGCAGTCATTTTTCATCTCTCCAAACCTTGCCTACCCATCCTAGCAGCTAAGTATTATATTATGTTGGTGAATTCTTTTTCTCATTCATGTCTGTGAATCTTATGCACAATTATAAGGGGGTAGTGAAGGGAAATCTATGGTACCGGTCTAAAACCTAGTAGAGGAAGACCTATTTTACAGAAATATTTAAGAAATAGACTATGGGGAAGTAATCACATGATGAACTGAAACAATCTGAAGCCCATATACTTTTCATCAGCAACATCAAAAAATCAGCACTTAAATGCATCATAATTGTGCAGGGAGCTGGCATTTCCATCTTTGTTCTCCCTTTCTTTGATGTGGTAGGGAACAAATTCCCTTCATCTCAGGGTGTTTTATTTTTTATTTGACATACATTTATCCTCAGATATTCTAATAATTTCTGAATCATACACCTTTATTTTATAGAGCAGAGTATTCTTTCAACAAAATGATTGGCTGTTAGGAAGGAACTGATCATTTGTCAGGATTGTGCAGTTGACTTAGCAGTACATATTCTGGGCACACAAACTTTTTAAGAAGGTAAGATACCTATTTAAGTAAAATAGTGTCTTATTTTAATCTTTTGAATTGTGTTCACAAGTGCAAGAATTCTAGGACACAGATTATTCCTAGTTTATATGTAGAAATATTTGGATGCTGACGCAAAGTTAATTCTTCAAAATATTAGGCTAAACTATGTGAAATTACTGAGTTGACCTTTTTTTACTTAAGATAATGGCAATTTCATATGAATCAGTCTTTACTACTTTGTTTTTTATTACTCTCCAAGGTCTTAACAAAGCTGTTTGTTTTGTTTTGTTATTCCTCACCCAAGGTATTTTTTTTTCCATTGATTTTTTAGAGAATGGAAGGGAGGGAGGGAGGCAGGGAGGGAAGGAGGGAGGGAGAGAGGGAGAGAGAGAGAGAGATGGATGTGAGGCACGATTGATTGCCTCCCGCATGTGCCCTGACCAGTGCTGGGGATTGAACCTACAACTCATGTTTGTGCCCTTGATGAGGAATCGAACATGCGACCCTTTGGTGTGCAGGCTGACACTCTGACTACTGATCTAGGGCTTAACAGATCCATTTTAGAATGAAAGAAAGTATTCTCTAGACAAACCCCAGAGTGATATTCTAATAGCCTGAAAAAAAATTTTTTTTAACCAAAGGGCAGTTTCTGTAAAGCTAAATTAACATTTGGTCTGTAATTTTTAGAAATAAATGCTTCCTAAGACTAATAATAGTACTACTAGTAGTAGCAGTAATAACAATAAAAAACCCAAAAAGTTTTCTTTTGATTAAATATAGCTGAACCCTGAAGCACAAAAAGGATCCTCCTTCTGAACAATATATAGCATCTTCAGACATCAGCATTCATTATAATAGCCGCTATTGGGTGAGACACTATATACATTTAATGCTTCCAGTGACTTTGAGATAGATTCTGTTTTTGTCCCCATTTTACCAAAGATGAAGTAGTCTCAGAAGTGAAGAGACTGACCCAAAGTCGCACAGCTAGTAAGGAACAGAACTCAGTTCAAACCCAGGCCTATTTAACCCCAAAGCCCTTATGCTTTCCTTATAACATGGTGCCTACCTGCCTCAGACTTAGCATAAGTACTGAGTGTTGTAAGCTTTTCTATTCTCTTTGTTGAGTTTTCTGCTTATTGTGACTTCGTTTGTATTGAACTGGTCTGACTGAGGAACCTTGCTGATGCTGAGTAATCTGAAGCTCTTGGTTCTTGAAGAGCCTGACCCTTCCATTTCTGAGTTGCTATTCACTGTTAGGATAAAAAGAAGCTTGGGTTCTGTATGCTATCACAAATTTGTCAATGCTATTATAAGAGTTTTAACCAATAAACAAAATGTGTCATGATTTTTTCTTAACATAGGCCCATTTTGCAATAATTCTTAACATAATTTGCTGATGTTTGAAGCCATAAATCATGAAGGCTCATTTCATAATAATGAAACAATTCCTTTTTTTATAAGAGCATGCCCCACACTTACCCATACCCACTGGTCATTAGACCAAATGGAAGCTCAGACTTGTATTACCAAGCACCTATTCAAAAACATGTTTATGAAAGTTGAGAGCCTATGATTCTTTTCTAAGGTTATTTAACTGTAGTGTTGCCATTCTATGTGATTAAATTTACCATAGTAAAGTTAAGCTTCGTTTACATTAATTGGTCTTTTTGTATTGGGCTGTTTTCATTGTCATATATTTAAAAAAAAAATAGAAACACCCATGGGCAAAAAGTTAGTATTATTTTCCAGATAGCCTGGTTTGATTCATTCTGATTTAGGCAGTTAGTTTACTTGCAAAAATCCGGACTTTTAATAATGGACTTTTGATTTGCTTTGGCTTTTCAAATCCCGCCCCCGCCCCCCATTTGAAACTGATTCCAGAAAATGGTTTAGTCTTGCACTGTGGTAATGTATGTGCTCCTCCTGTAACATTGGATATTATTTGGGATTATGCCATTTTATCTCAGAGTTAAAACATAAGATTAGGTAGATTTTTAAAAATGTGACCTTGCACTGTTTATTATTCTATGACAGAAAGAGAATTAAGCGAACTATTATGTATTCTTCTATATTTCGAGTTACCAATACTTATTTAAGTATAATAAAATGTTTGCTAATTCAAACGGATAATGGCTGCCTCCTGCATGTCCCCTGCTGAGGATTGAGCCCGCAACCCGGGCATGTGCCCTTGACCAGAATCGAACCCAGGACCCTTCAGTCTGCAGGCTGACGCTCTATCCACTGAACCAAAACGGCTAGGGCAACAAGACCGATATTTAATGTTAGTTATCCTAAACACAATTAAAAAATTGGTTGGTGGGGGGATGGGTAGATATGGTGAAAGGGAATATAGTCAATATTAATGTGATAACTTTGCACAGTGACAGATGGTTACTAGAGTTAGTGTGCTGATCATATTGTGAGTAGATAAATGCTGAATCACTATGTTGTACACCAGAAACTAATGTAATATGTATGCCAACTATACTTCATAATTTTTTTTTATCACCTCTTATTGGTTACTATGGGATCAGGAAAAACTATGAGCTTGTGCAAATATATGTTCTGTCTGCAAGGCTACTTTATTTTTTATTTTCTTTTAAATACATTTAAGTATACTCTTAAAATATATGCTGAACCACATATGATTAATCATTTTCCACATAGAATAAAACATCTTCAAGGAGATGAGCAAAAAACAAGTATATTAAAATGACTTTTCTGTCAGGAGGTCCTGGTATGAAATTGTGTCCTTAAGTTTTCCAAAGGAGGCTGTATTTATTGCCTTTTTTTCTAAGAAGGACCATTTTAATAATTTTTGCTATCATGTCAAAGACTTTTCACGATAATTATAGTCAATAATTGCAGTAGTAATGCTGTGTGCCATCTGCAGGCTCTATGTAACGGAAACTGGAGAGAAAAACATGTCCCTTTGCTTGATGGGAGTTACTGTGGAACCTGAGGCCCTGGTGCTAGATTACCACTCGCATCAGTTTTAGGTGGCCCTCCCACTACTCAGACCTGGGTCATATGCCATCTTTTATCTCTCTTGCCCCTTAATGGCTGTAGTCCCAAACGCCCCTCACCCTCCATGGTTTTTGTTCATCCTAAAGTAGCTGATGAGCCTTGATTGGGGGGGGGGGGTCATATTCTGGGACTGGAAGAGTAATCAAAACTTCTTTGGGAATCAGATATTTGACCAAATTAATTTTTTCATAAATGAGCAGTTGGCCCATGGCCAAAAGATTTATGGAAGGCAGGATATTGCAGTAGGTAATCACTCAGTTAGCATGGACAGCTGTCTGATATTTTGAATTTTGAACATCAGGTCTCAAGCTTGTCTTTTGTCCAGATTTCAGGAGCTCTGGGACCTCTCTTAGGTTTTATGACAGACAACACCATTCTATAGTGACTCCATTGTTAGCCCTATGGCAGCAAACTTAATTTCTTCTTAGAGGCTCAAATTAGAATGGTCTCTCTCCTTTCATCCGTGCTCAAAACAAAAATGGTAACAGGCAGCCCCTTTATTCTTGGTTATCTGACATTTCTGCAGAGGGCAAGGCTACCTCCAATGCACTAGTTGCTTTCTGGAATATTCATATCTATCTCTTATCTCTGTGGCCCTGGGGTAATTCATATCTTATCTCTGTGGCCCTGGGGTGATTCAGAGGATTCTGATCCAGCAGATCTGCATCTGAGGATCGTCAGGACTTGCATAGGCCTGTAGGGACTTGAATGCAGAGCAATTGACTAGTTTCTTTCTTTTCCTTGTCACTTGTTAGCAAAGAGGTACTCATTTTTCCATCTTCTGTGAGGAAATATGCTTTTTCGAGTCATAATTTATTAGTTAAGACTTTAATTTAGTGCCCAAGACCTGCCTTTATTTTCCCTTCTCTGATACTAAAGAAACCAGTGGAAAGTGGTAGGTGGCTGGCATGGCAGCCTAGCTAAAGAATTCCCTAAGTGATGCTTTACATTTAACTTCAAACATATTTTTATTTGTGTTTCAGAGCCCAGAACAAACTAGGGATTATTCCTAGTGTGATAGAGAGGAATTGTGTTGTATCTCAATTCCTTCATTGTGTTGTGTGTCAGTCACTTGAGGACTTAGAAGCTCCTTCCCTGAGACTTCAGCTGCAAACATTGAATAGAGGCATCCCAGTGATTTATTGACTATAAGAATATAAGTTTAGGGAATCTTTTCATCAAATGACCACACTTAGATACTTTAAAAAATCAAAGCATTTCCCTGGCCTATGTGGCTCAGTTAGTTGGGTGTTGGCACCAAGAGATTGTTGGTTCAATTCCCGGTCAAGGGCACAAGCCTGGTTGTTGGCTCTATCCCGGCAGAGGTTGTACAGAGGCAACTGATCTATAGTGCTGTGTTGTGTTCTCATATTGATGTTTTTCTCTTTCTCCTCCTCTCCCTTCCCCCCCTCTCTAAAATTCAATAAACTATTGAAAAAATCAATGCATTGACATCATCAAAGAAGTGGCTTTTAAAAAACTTATTTGAATTTTTAGTGATCTGATTTGTCAAGCCAAATAACTAAAAAGCATTTGTGTGAGAAGTTTTTGCTTTGTGGAATTTGCTTCTTCCCCTCATTGCAAGATTCTTCTTTGAGTTCAAGATAATATCTTCTGTAGTTATGTATGACTTAACAAATGGACATGGCATGTCTCACAATGTATAGATTATATTTGAGTGTGTGAATCTCTCCCAATTTGTCCAAAGACACCTCCTAAGGCACATCTGTTGAAATCACAATGTGAGAAGCATGGGTTGGGTTGGATTGGCCTGAAATAGTATCACCTTTCCTCTTGTCTTTTTTAAAAGTTAAATTTATTGGGGTGACATTGCTTAATAGGATCGTAAGGTTTCAGTATGGATTTCTATGTTACATGATCTGGATATTGCACCGTGTGCTCATCACTCAAAGTCAAATCATCTTTCATAACCATATATTAGGGCCCCTTTACCCCCAGCCCCTTCCCTCTGGCAACCACCATACTGGTGTTTGTGTCCATGAGTTTCAGTTTTATATCTCACATATGAGTGAAATCATATGTTCTTAGCTTTTTCTGCCTAACTTACTTCACTTAGCATAATATTCTCAAGGTCCATCCATGTTGTTGCAAATGACAGTTTTTCATCCTTTCTTATGGCTGAGTAGTATTCCATTGTATATATGTACCACATCTTCTTTATCCAACACTTTATCGAAGGACACCTTGGTTGTCTTCATGTCTTGGCCACTGTGAATACTGCAATGAACATAGGGGTGCATATATCTTTGTGAATACATGTTTTTGAGTGTATACCCCGGAGAGGGATTGCTGGGTCATATGGTAACTCTATTCTTAATTTTTTGAGAAATCACCAGAATGTTTTCCACTGAATTGTTCCAATATATGATTAGATGACCTCAGATAATTTGTGGTGTGTGTGTTTAGAAATTCAGATTATAGAATAAGGAGGGGAGAGAGAAAGCATATAAAGCAACAATAAAATCTGTTTCTGTTCATATAATTTGAAGAGGGCAAAATCCAAGCCTTTTCTATTTCTGCACTGATGGATGGCATCTGGCAGATAAAAGGTATTTGATAAATACTACATTAAGCAGCAACAATGTTTTTCTTGTGTTGACAAATTGGGTCAAAAGTTAGTTTGGGAGAAGTGAATTGATTCTTTGATTTAGACTTGGGGAAATTTTTAGGGCAGGGTACCATTTCCAGGTAATCTCTTGAGGTGGACTGGTTGAACTAACTAGGTCAAGAAGTGGTAAATAACTGATTTTCAAATCCTAATGAACAAATCAAATGTAATCAACAGGTCTGACCCTGAAGGAAATATTCTAGAAGATCAGATTGGGAAATTGAGTAATGCCAAGGAGCTAGTACACTGCCATTAGGATAAATCCCAATCAAACCTGGAATGCCTAATTTACCAAGGCAAGGAAACTTAACTGGCATCACCACAGAACTGTGGGACACTTCCATCAAATGTTATGATGGACTTTTAGGCAGCAGAGGGTAAGGGTAAAAAAGATAATTCTCTAGATAGCAACATTAACAGTGGCATTCTGTCCAAAATTATGACTGAGACAAATTTTACTTACAGCTCCAGTCAATGACCTGGAAAAGAAAGTATACATTGAAAATTTTACATTTGTCAAAAAAGTTTTCTAAATAGCAAAGTGCCCATTAAATGGGAATCAATTCTAGAGTGTATGCTCCAAAGGTGGCAGGCCCAGGTGTTAGGGTACAAGATAATGAATGGGAAGAAGAGGAGCTTTTTAGAGGGTTGGGGGAATTCAACCTTGCAAAAAGAGCATGCTGCCCCTCCTCCACCTGCCTGTCCTAAAGTTCAGAAGAATTTTTCTCTCATGTTATAAAAACTAACTCCTGTTAAATTATGACTCACGTCCATGTCCATTGGAACTGAGACTAATAAAGAATCCTTCAGTGCAGATCTGTATTAGAGTTAGCTGTAACTTACTATGACCTTTACCAAGAATTCTGTGGAAGTGGATTTTAAGGGATGTAATTAAGTACAAACATTGAAAATGTGAATATTTCTTTCTCCCTTGTCATTTCATTGATGTTTGGCTAGAATTTTAAAGAAAGGTTCGGGTGGCTGGAAATCTGATGTTAAAGAGTCATTTTTCTTTATGTGAAGCAGCCGACTTTGCTATCACCTTAGTGTAAAAGCTTTTCTAGATAGCTATTTGGAGAAATATCCTTTGGAAGAATTAATGATGAATGGATATGCTGTTCTTTAGGTATAGTTTTCCTAGAAAGTCGATGAACTGAAAACCTATTCTCATACTCTACTTTGGAGGGAGGAATTTGAGGTATGTCATCAAAGGGAGACTAAAGAAAACTTGAGGGTTTTTCTCTTCCTAGTTAGCCAAAGATGAAAACAACTATAAAAAATGTTAAAAATTTTCATGACCCACAACCCATGAAATGTACATAAAAAGAAAGGTATAAATATTTGTATTAGAGCAAGTGTCTTGTATCTGTGAGTCCCCCTCCCTCCTCCCCCAACATTTTCTTCTACATTTGCAATAAACTGCTGACCCTTTGTGATCTTGCTATGAAACCTAAATGGCTATGGCAATTTATCTGAGAATTGGATTCCTGGAGGGTTCTTTAGAGATTATTTGGAAATAATAAGGAAAATCACTCTCTGTTGGAAGTCCTGGTGTTTGAGTCATCTCCCTGGGAGAAGGAGGAAAGACATGTCTCCAGTGTTTTTCTAAGAATACCTTCCTCCTTCCTTTTTCTCTAATTCTCTAAGGTCTATGTAGTTACCCACAGGAGATTGACTGCTCTCAGGGGCAATCCTAAGACTTTAGCACACTACTAGTGTAGAGAAAGGGCAAGATGCTGCTGGTGGCCAGCATTCTCCCACCCTGATCTCTGTGATGCTCCAAGCCTGGTCTGATTAGCTGTCTTAGAGATGGTCCTACCAGTGCTTTGGTCTACCAGGGTTTTGATCCACAGCTTGGTACACAGGTTCCAGAAGTACTATTGGCCACCAAAGAAAAAAAATCTTGTAGCCAATGGTGTTTCCTCTCTAAGCTACTTTTTATTTGTAGATGAATGTATAACTGAGGTATTTGGAATCATTTATTCATACCCAGGCATTCCATTAAGGTGTGAGCCCAATGAAAATCATAAATTAGTATTTCAGCTAATCTCTCAATTGATTTGACCATGCATGTGCACCTAAATCATTGACAGAAAAGTCCTTCTCCTTTGTTAGTTGTAAAACAGGAGCACCCCATCTTTTCCTACCTGTCCATAGCCTATCTTCTATGGTTCCCCAACACATTTCCAGAGCCTTTTATTAGCACTGACTCCTGGGGTAGTATTTATTAGATCCTCAGACTTATTGAAGAGTTTTAGCTTAATCACCAGTGTTATTCCTGTTGAGCCCTGGACCTGGACAAAGTGTTGGAAAATGTGCAAAATAGATGCAGTTGCTCTAGCTGCTCTAAAGTGTTGGTAAAGTAGGTCAATGTGTGAATTTCAGGCCACCCTCTTACTTTAGTAAATGTTTGGTACAATTCAGATGGGGTTTTATGATTGCCAGACATGAACTTTGGTTCATAATTTGCTTATTTAAACATCAATATAAAGCCCAGCTTGATTTCTACTTGGAGTGGATTTTAAAGCTGTTGCAAGCTCAATGAAATGAAGTATGGAGTTTTAAAGTAGCAACCCTAACTCTTCCAACTACACTTAACATGAAGGGTATTCTTAGAAAAATACAATGAAACTTATTTTCAAAACATATGTCTTTCTGATTGCCTTTCTCTATCTTGCCTTGCAGGATCAGTGCACCTAAAAATAATTGGCAGTCTTAAGCCCTCCAGAGCTATATTTTGGCAAGGTTTTAACAAAATGCTAACTAGATGCATTTCTTCTACTCATTGGTAGGTGACCTCAAGTCATACATTTGCAGAATAACTATTTTATGCCCCTTACTATTAAGGTTTAGGTCAAATGACTTTAGGCTTGGTGTGCATAGCACATTATATGCGATAATTTCACTCTTGTTTGCAAGGGGGAGGATAGATTAATGTATATGGTCCCCCACCTTCCTGATATTATTAAAAACTTTTAGAGATTTTCTTTCTTTGTTCCCATGAAGCTGAGCATTGTATATTCCTCCTGGGGTTCTTAGGTAACTTGGAGGAGCTGGAGTTCTACAACAACCTGCATTTTAGTTTACTTTGTGGCCACATGACTTTAGATCTAGAAAGTGAACAGAAACTATTTTGGTAATTGTTTTTAAACTAGAGGCCCAGTGCATGAAATTCGTGCACTGGGGTGGGTGGGTGGGGTGTCCCTCAGCCCAGCCTGTACCCTCTCCAGTCGGACATCCCTCTTACAATCCGTGACTGCTGGCTCCCAACCACTCGCCTGCCTGCCTGCCTGATTGCCCCTAACCGCTTCTGCCTGCCAGCCTGATCACCCCCTAACCACTCCCCTGCCAGCCTAATCGACGCCTAACTGCTCCCCTGCTGGACTGGTCACCCCTAACTGCCCTCCCCTACAGGCCTGGTCGCCCCAACTGCCCTCTCCTGCAGGCCTGGTTGCCCCCAACTACCCTCCCCTGCAGGCCTGGACCCCCCCAACTGCCCTCCTCTGCAAGCCTGGTCGCCCCTAAGTGCCCTTCCCTGCCGGCCCGGTCACCCCTAACTTCCCTCCCCTGCTGGTCTGATCATCCACAAGTTTCCTCCCCTGCCGGCCATCTTGTGGTGGCCATCTTGTGACCACATGGGGGCAGCCATCTTGTACAAGGGTGTGATGGTCAATTTGCATATTACATCTTTATTATATAGGATTTTCTTTTAAAAATTATTTTAAAATTTATCTTTACTGTTGAAAGTAGTATAGCTGTCCCCTTTAGTTTTTGTTGTTGTTGGTTTATCCCATTGACTCCCTCCACCCCGCACCCACCCCTCCCAAGCCTTAACTGGGGAACTTATATGCATAGATGTATTTTGGTAATTCTTTAGACCAATGACAAAGAATTGTTTTACTTTCATTAAAAATAAAAATAAAAAAGAGTAAAGTAGAAATCGAGGGATTAAGAAAATCACCCCCTGCAATTAATAGCTTAATATAGTTTCACAATATTAGAATTATATCTTATATTCATATTTTTAAAAGGCTGGTGAAAGTCCCCTCACATATTTTTTTTTTACTTTGAAAACTGCTTTTTAAAATAATCTAACTCTTCCAGGATAAAGTATTACAGAAAATGGAAGGACAGCAGAGTTTTCCTATACCCCACAGCCAGTTTTCCCTATTATTAACATCTGACATTAGTGTGGTACATTGTCAAAATGGATAAATGAATATTGTTGCATTAATATTAACTAAAGTCCATACCTTATTCTGATTTCCTTAGTTTTTTTTTTTTTACTAACAGTTTTATTGAGATATAATTCATACCCCCCAAAATTAAACCATTTAATTACAGTGGCTTTTAGTGTATTGTGCATCCTCACCAAAATCTCATACCTAACTGTAACCATCCCCCTTTACTTCCCATTAGTCTGACTCCCACACTGCCCCCTCAGCCCTAGGAAACAATAATCCACTTGCTTTCTCTATACATTGACCTGTGCTAGGTATTTAAATAAAAGGAATCATATAATATGTGGGCTTTTATGATTGGTTCTTTCCCTTAACATCATGTTTTTGAGATCGAGCTGTGTTGTAACCTGTATCAGAACTTTATTCTTTCTTATGGCTGAGTAATATTCCATTATACCACATTTGTTTATCTATTCATTGTTGGACATTGGCTATTATGAATAATGCTGCTCTCAGCATTTGCATGTATTTGTTGATTTCCTTAGTTTTCCTATAATGTCTTTTTCTGTACCCATCCAGAATAATACATTATATTTTGTCATCATGTCTGCTTAGGCTCCCCAGGCTTTGCTTCTGATGGCCCTCGGCCCTTTAGATCAATGCCTTGGCTTAGTTGTCATCAGTTCACCATCACTTATGCATTCCACTCAGCAGCTAATTGATGTTTTCTTTTCTGGCTATATTTACTACCCTAAAATATGTCTCCAATGAGATATGTTCCTGAAATACCTGGAAGAGAGAAGATGCTGTTCCCCTGGCCCCTCTCAGTACAAGTTGTCTCTTCATGGAGAGCCTCAGTAGCTTATCAAAGTATAATAGATTAGAGGCCCGGTGCATGAAAATTCATGCACTGGAGGGGGGTCCCTCAGCCCGGCCTGCCCCATCACACAGTCTGGGAGCCCTCAGGGGTGGGAGGTGACCCGGCGATCAGAGGAAGGTGACACCCCATCACGCCTCTGCTGCTGCCACTGCCGCCAGTGCAAGCCTCGGCCGGCCCTGGTTACCTGAGCCTCAGGTGGCCCTGGGCGGCTGGGCAGCCACCATCCGAGGCTTGCCTGCGCCTCAGGCTGGCCCTGGGTGGCTGGGGGGCTGAGGGGACTGGGGGACTCAGGAGGCAGGTGCACTGCCATCTTGTGGCTGTGGGTGCTGCCATCTTTGAGGGCAGGGCAGTCAATTAGCATATTCCCTCCTTATTGACTGTGGGCGCCACCATCTTTGTGATGGTGTGAGGGTCAATTAGCATATTCCCTCTATTAGATAGTATGGTCTTCATTTCTGTCTTTGTTTTGCAATTGCAGTGTTTTACATTTACATAATGCTTCTTTGTTTGCATAGGAAAGGCTCCAATGGTAAGTGACTTCCCCAAGAGCCCACAGTGAATCATGTACAGCTGGGACTCAAACCTGTATTCCTGATTCCCCAAATCAGTCTTCTCATCCCTAGGCAATCATTCACCTTGCAGAAGGAAAGATCCAGATAGTGCTAAGTATCTGAAAGCTTTTAAATTAACTTCTTAAAAACCCCTCCTAAGGAGCTAAGTTTTCTTCAAAACCCAGGTGAGGCACTCAGTTTCTGTAAGAAAGGCCAATGCAAAAATTATAGTCTTACAGTTGCAGTATACAAAGTGCTTTCCAGTGTGTTCTTCTCAGATGTTCCTCCCTGCTGCTCTTACCCTTATGGTGCAGTTTGTGTCTCTATTATTTACCAGAGGCATTTGCTTGCTTTATTGATGAAATCATTTGGGGTGTGTCTTACAAATCATGCTGGTGCAGGCAATCCTGGGTTCTCTGCCACTGTATCCCATGAAGGTTTTTGGTTCCTCCATTTAGGACTCGGGGAGAGTAATCGCTAGAGATTTACTTTATCTCCTACAGTTCCAGAAATCTGACACCTTAATGAAAAATACAAGTATTCTTTTATCACCAATCCCCTGAAAATGTGTACCAATCTGAAGGACATTTTTCCCCCTGGCATCTAGTTGGACTGCAAAATGAATATTCTGAGAGAGCTGTAGAAATGGTTGTAAGTTATGGTTAAAATTGTAAAGTTGATAGTAAAGAAGCTGAGGACTGGCCTGAGAACCTAACAGCATTTACAACAATTTTAACGGGAAGGTGGGTTATGAGCAACTAAAAATTAATGGACATTAGCTGTATCCCATTTATACATCAGAGCCAGCCTTTGATGAGACCATTAAATGAGATAAAATGACAAAGCACAGTTCCACAGCTTGTTCACCACAGAGCCCTGGTAAAGGATGGAATAGATTCCACATATTCAATGCCTACTTCTTTAACCATTGATTTGAAGTGCTGAAAAAAAAAAAAGAACCAATACACACTCAGCAGGATTGAGTAGGAATTTATTGTGATTATCTTTGTTTAGCTTTGAATACTCAGGCCTTGATATTAAGACTAAAGAGAAATTACATAGAGCTGGTGTGGTTGAAAAAAAACTATGGCTCTTTCGAGTGATTTTTTTTTTTAATGCCATAGAGTAAAGCTTTAAAAAGCATGCTTCATTGAGTCTCATGCAAGCCTCCTAATACAGTGCTAGGGGACTGCTTTTCTTTTGAGGACCACTGACCCACAAAGAAAAAAACTAATCAAGAGCTATGTACTAAAAACAACTTTATTTAGGTGCTTCCTTAGAAAACCATAAAGCATTCAATTCACTTGCTTTTAAAATTAGAACAGGAACTCTCAACAAATACAACACATTTTTCAAAATCCTTTGGTTTCATGTTATGTTAAAAGAAGTGGGTGGAGTAAGGTAGGAAAGAGCAATAAAGGTAGAATAAAAGAGGGAAAACAGAAGAGCTTTAAGGGAGTAGAAGAGAGACATGGAGAGCCTACACAGCAATGGGAATAGAGGCAGGGGATTGAGTTAGGGAAATATAGGAGACAAATGTTAGGTGTGGATCATAACTCACTATTCACTTGATCTATTGGGATAACTGGTTAATATTACCTGCTCTTCTGTGGCTCTAATGTTTAAGCCTTTCAAGTAATAATTTTTATGGAAGGTTATGTATCAGAATCACCTAGGTCTGATCAATGACACACTTTCCACTTCTTCGTACTGAGCAGTACTTCAAAACATACAAAGAAGTGGAAAATTGGGACTCTGAATGGTTTGCCACAAAACAAGAAAAGTTCTATTGGGACGGTATCCACAAATTACTTGAAAGTTGGGGGAAATGTGCACTTTTGATGTTTCTCTTGAAATTATCGTGTTTTCTTTGGATTATAAAATCCGCATTATTAACCGGTTAACAGTTAATCTGCACTATTAACCGGTCAATAATTAATCTGCATTATTAACCACTTGAGAGTTAATCCCCACTACTAACTGGTCAATAATTAATCCTCATTATTAACTGGTTAACAGTTAATCTACACTATTAATCAATTAACAGTTAATCTGCATTTTTAACTGGTTAACAGTTAATACACATTATTAACCGGTTAAGAGTTAATCTGCACTATTAACTGGTTAATAATTAATACACATTATTAACCAGTTAATGATTAATAATGCGGAGTTTTTAATCATAGAAAACACAATAATTTTAAGAGAAACATCAAAAGTGCTTTATTCAAAGTAATGTCCATCGCTAGCTACACATTTTCCCCATCTTTCAAGTAATTATTCCAATAGAACTTTTCTTGTTTTTAATCTATCTTGGTGCTCCTGTATTGGGTGCATATATGTTTACCAGAGTTATTTCTTCTTGTTGGATTTCTCCCTTTAGTATTATGAAGTGGCCTTCATTATCTCTTTTTATGTCCTTCACTTTGAGATCTAATTTGTCAGATATAAGTATTGCAACCCCAGCTTTTTTTTCATTTCCATTTGCCTGGAAAACCTTTTTCCATCCCTTTACTCTCAGTCTGTATGCATCCTTTTTTTTGAGGTGGGTTTCCTGTAGACAGCAGATATCTGGGTTTTGTTTTCTTATCCAGTCTGTTACCCTGTGTCTTTTGATTGGGGCATTCAAGCCATTTACATTTAAAGTTATTATTGATAGGTACTTATTTGACGCCATTTTTATTCTATACCCCTGTGTACCTTCTTTGCTTCCTATTTCTTTCTTTCTTTTTTTTTTTTTTTTTTTTTACAGCAGACCCTTTAGCATTTCTTTCATTGCTGGTTTGGTGGTGATAAACTCCCTTAGTCCTTTTTTGTCTGTGAAGCTCCTGATTTCACCTTCAATTTTGATTGATAGCCTTGCTGGGTACAGTATTCTTGGATTTAGACCCTTCCTTTGCATGACTTGGTATATTTCAATCCATTCCCTTCTGGCCTGATGAGTTTCTGTTGAGAAATCAGTTGCTAGTCTGATGGGGGTTCCTTTGTATGTAACTGTCTGTCTCTCTCTGGCCGCTTGTAAGATTCTTACTTTGTCGTTGGTGTTTGCCAACTTAACTATAATGTGCCTTGGCGTCGGTCTTTTGGGGTTCATTTTGCTTGGAACTCTGTGAGCTTCTTGGATTTGTGTGGGTTTTTTCTTCCCTATATCAGGGAAGTTTTCTGTTATTATTTCTTCAAACAGGTTTTCTATTCCTTGCTCAGTTTCCTTTCCTTCTGGCACCCCTATTATCCTGATGTTGTTTTGTTTTGTATTGTCCCGAAGTTCCCTTACGCTCTCCTCAATCTTTCTAATTTTTGTTTCTAGAAGCTGTTGTAATTGGGTATTTTTTTCCATCTTGTCTTCTAGCTCACTTATGCGGTCCTCTGCTTCATCTAGTCTACTCTTGATGCTTTCTATTGAGTTCTTTACAGCAGCGATGTCATTTTTCATTTCTTCTTGGTTCTTCTTCATTTCTTCTTGGTTCTTACTCATATTGTCGAATTTGTCTTCCATCCTTTTCAGCCACCCTATGACCATTTCTCTGAATTCTTTCTCTGATAGGTTGTTTGCCTCTAAATCGTTTACTTCCTTTTCTGGTGATGCCTGTTTCTCTTTCCTGTGGGGGCTGTTTCTTTGTCTCCCCATGGTCTCTCTTCTCCGGATGTCTGGTTATATAGATTTCTCTCTCTGGCGTTGATTTAAAGGTATAAAATACAACACAACCAGGCACAACAGACAAGGCACTGAACAGAATTGTATTCACGATATTAATAACCTCCAATAAAGGTAACCACCAGAGAAAGACAAATTAGGGAATAGGAGTGGAAGAGGGAGAGTAAAAAGAAAGAACAACAACGAAAAAAAAAACAAAACAAAACAAAAAAAACAACGAGTGTGAATCTGAACTTGGGAAAAGAGCAGAAAGAAAGAAAAGAAAAAGAAGTAACAGAAAAGAAAAATAAAAGAAAAAAAAAAAAAAAAAAGTAAGAGAGACAAGAATGATACTAAGAGAGAAAAGGGGAACAAACTATATATATGGGGAGTAAACTCCACTAGAACAACCACTATTCCCAGCAAATTCCAGCACCACGAGCCTGGAGATTAATACAAACTGCAATAGCAGATAATATCAAGTGAGGCAAGGGAAAACAAAAGTAAAAAACAAACAAAAACAAAGCAAACAAAAGAACCAACCAAACCAACAAAAAGAATAATCAAAACTATCTCATAAAAAAGCATAAAAATTCAATCTAATCAACATTCAAGCAAACAACAACAAAAGGCCCGAGAGAAAAATAATTTTTTTAAGGTAGCGTAGAGAGAGGTTTGTATGGATTTGGAGCAGGGGGTTGGGAATTAGATATATAAGTAGGGTGAAGTTTTAGCAGGGAGTAAACTGAAAAAGTAGGGAAAATCTAAAGCCAGAAAGGGTTAAGATAAACTGGGGACCAAAATGGGAAAGGTTAGGAGGAGAGTGATGGCATAATGTTAGCTTTGAGATAGGGTAAAGCGATTGTAAGGGAAAGATGCAAATCGAATGTAGGACACTAATCCAAAAAAAAAAGAAAGAGAAAATCAAATGACTTTAAAAAAAAAAAAAAAAAGTAAAATAATAGTAATAATAGTGTTGATTGAAAATAAAAATGTAATAATTAAAAAGGTGAAAATCGAGTGAGGAAAAAGAAAAAAAAATTAGTTTCTTAAGTAAAAGATGCAAAAAATGAAAATAAAAAAATATGAGAATAAAAAATTTTAAAAATTGAAAAAAGAATTGAAAATTAAAAAATAGGAAGACTAAAATGTGCAGTAGCGGCTGTCATTCACTTCCTCTATTATTCTGTTTGGTACGCCTTTTTCCCAGTCTGGGCGGTATTTCAGTTCAGCTTCATTCCAGGGCTCCTCAGTGTTGGAAGCCAGTACTGCTTTTTAAGCCAGCCGTGTCTTAATTTCTCGTATTTATTTTTAATTACACCAGAGACAATTAGCGTTTCAGCCCCTGGGTGGCAGTGTTTCTGAATTGACTTCCGGGCCTCTCTAGCTCTTTTTTCTTTTTTTTTTTTTTCCCCTCTATGGCACTCACTACCGGTTTGTGGAGGTATGCGCCTCAGAGCTGCCTCTCTGATGGTCACACGCAGCTCTGGTCCCCAGGTTCCGAAAAAACACCTTCCCCCTGCAGTCTTTCAGGGTTTCCACCTGGGTTTACCTCTGTATTGGGCTTAGCAATCAGAGTCGGAAAGAGCCCAGGTGTGCGGACCGTGGGTCTGTGCCCCAGACTAAGGAGCCTGCACTCCTTTGAAAATTCTTAGTCTGACTCTCCTGGTCAGATTAAAATGAGTTGCTTTCAAGAGGTCACTTCTGTTAGCAGCTCAGAAGACCCCCCTCCTCATTCACGGATCACGGCAGTTCCAACTGCCGCCGATTTTTCTAGGCACAGACCTCCCGGCTCCTGCCGGTCCTGCGGCTGCCGCGCTTCCCTCACCCAGCGCTTCCCTCACCCACCGCGGGGATTAGAAACCGCCCCTCATTTCAGGCGAAATCTGACCTTTCCGTGGTGCAGTGAAGAGTTTCTTTGAATCCGACTGTTTGCGCTGATAGGGGACCGGTGGTCTGGTGCTCCCCGCAGCTCAGTGTTTGCAGTTGTCGCGGAAAGTCAGGTTTCCCCTAAAATCCTCCTTTCCTTGCAAGATGGCGAGGCGCCCGGCGAGCCCGCAGCTCCAGGAGGGGACCCAGCCCCTGTGGGTGCTGCGCGGTCAGAGGAACACTGCCCAGCACTCCCCCGCCTTCTCCTGGAGTTTAGCTGTCCCTTGGCTTGCCCACATACACTCCCTCTGCGAGCCTCTGCTGCTCCGACTCTCCGCCCCAGGAACAGACTCCAAACCCGACTCTATTCCGTCGTCATTTTCTCTAGGAGTTTCCTTTTCTTGTTTTGAGGCAAACCATTCAGAGACCCAATTTTCCACTTCTTTGTATGTTTTGAGGTGCTGCTCAGAAAGTGCGTGTGCCATCGATCGGGACAAGTGGCAATCTGAAGGAGCAATACAACAAAATAGCATACATATCAAATCGTATATATGTTAACATAATGCGGATTTTTTTTTCAGTAGATGGAGTTACACATATGTTGATATACCAGTATATGCGATTTGATGTGTAACTCCATCTATTGAAAAAAATCCGCATATTAACCGGTATACCTAGTAGAAATGCAGGTGGAGTAAGTGGTGCGTTGAAGGCTATATGGGCAAAAGTGGAGTGTTGGAGTCAGCATGTTTGCACCGAGGGGTAGACAACTTTGCCAGCAGAAATATTAGCCAAGTATTTACCCTGTTGTCGTCCTTTACACAGGGCAAGCCTTTTACCATTAGACAAATTTTTCCTGGAATGTTCTCTCTAAAATGAAAGTGGGCTCTTTTTATTTTTTATTAGGTATTGCTAAAACAGCGATGTACTCCAATGTTCAGATAGAAGCAGGTCTCCATAAGGTCCTGCTAAGGGCCTTTGGTGGATATGTAAAGGGAGGGGTACATGGGCCCTGCTGGGCTCTTTATATGTGCTAGTGTAAATGGTGCTGTGTACTTTCAGCAGGTTACCAGTAAAACTTTTATTGTTGTTACCTGTTTTTGAAGATTATCTCCTTAATGTAAAATTCCTGTGGATAAGTTTAAACCCTTCAATGTCTAGCACCTTCTTAAATGTAGAACATTATTCTTTCCTGCTGTCTCTTAGAATTTGCTGGCTTCAGGTCGTGTGTCTGTGCATGTATGCATTGGGGGTGGAAAGGGGTGCTTTTCCTTGGATTTAGAAACCTATTTTTATAGAATCCAGTAAGTGACTCTTTAGTTTATTATATGTGTGAACCCTGCTAATACTAGGTGAACAGATTATTTTCCAAATTCTTGAATTCTTTTACCTCGGAAATCTAATGCACTTCACAACAGAATCTTTGCAGGGGCTTGAAAATCAGCCTGTGATGAACTTTAGCCTGTGATAACTTTAAAAAGTAGCTTCTCCCTGATTATAATTTATTTAAATAGCCCTGTGTGTCTTAAGTCCTTATTCTGAGCATTCCAATTAATATTCTATGTGGGGTGTGACTGTGATATGGACTATTTAGTACAGCTGCAGCAAACACTGTAACTAGTTGAGGTCCTTCATATTATTTTATGTATTCAGACTGTATTGGGTGAAATCCTCAATCTTGAAACCAGGAGACAACTGGATGTCTCTCTGTTAATTATATGTGCTAGTACCAAAGGCCTGCTGTCAACTCATTAAGCCAGTGAAGGAGGGAGTTTTGTTTTTGGTTGTAACAAAGATATTTCCAGAAAACAGCTTTAGCAACCTTTCTTCTTTCTTTTCTTTTTTTAAAAAATAGACTTTTTTATTATTATTTGAGAGAGAGAGACAGGGAGGGAGGGACAGGACAGAGAGAGAGAGAGAGAGAGAGAGAATCAGCTGCCTCCTGCAACTGATGGATCCCTGACCTGGGATCCAACCCACAACCTGGGTATGTGCCCTGACACCTTACGCTCTAACCAACCAAGCCACATCAGCCAGGGCAACCCTCTTCTTTCACTAATATATATATATATATATATATATATATATATATATATATATGTGTAATATGCAAATTGTCCAGGACGTCATAATGTCACGACCACTCAGGAGGAGGCTGTGCGCGCAGGTGGGCGGGAGGGGGCTGTGTGCGGATGGTGTAGGCCTGGAAAGAAGAGGGCCTGCCAGCCATTGCAGCTGCAAGGAAGCCCAGAGAGAAGAGGGCCTGCCAGCCGTGGCGCGCCAGCAGTCCTGCCTCTGTGCGTGAGCTGCAGAGGAAACACTTTTTCTGACCGCTCATTCGCTAAGTTTCCAGTATGCCACTCACACGTGTTCTTGGTAACTTGGGTAATAAGAACCCAATAATATGATCTAGAGTTTTCCCACCTCACTCCTAGGGGAAGAAACAAAGGTCTGCTGCTGGAGGGACTAAATGATGTCATATCCTGCCCTAGCTGGTTTGGCTAAGTGGATAGAGCCTTAGCCTGCAGGCGCAGGGTCTGGGTTCAATTCTGGTCAAGGGCATGTACCTAGGTTGCAAGCTCCTCCCTGGCCAGGGCCCAGGTCAGGGCTCATGCAGGAGGCAACCAATCGAAGTGTCCCTCTCACAATGATGTTTCTCTCTGTCTTTCCCTCTTTCTTCCATGCTCTCTAAAAATCAATGGAAAAGTATCCTCAGGTGAGGAGAAAGAAAGAGAGAGAGAGAGAGAGAGAGAGAGAAAGAAAGGAAGGAAGGAAGTTGTCGTTTTTTTTGTGGTGAAGGGACTGGAGTCCATGTTGATTAAAACACCTTGGCTGCTGGCAGTGGCAGCAGCAGCGGGATGATGGGGGCGGCACCTTCTCCTGATCATCCTGGTCACCTCCCGCAGAGGGAGGCCAGACTGTGGCTTAGGCCCGCCAGGGAGCGGGCCTAAGCTGTCAGTAGGACATCCCGAGGGCTCCTGGACTGTGAGAGGGGCAGGCTGGGCTGAGGGACAACACCTCCAGTGCACGAATCTTCATGCACCGGGCCTCTAGTATGATTATATAATACTTGTATATGTGCAGTTAATAATCCTAGTATTCGTCAAATAAGTTGCCAGCTCAATTGTATCCAAAGTGGTTTCACACACACCCCCCCCACTCTACTCCAACCCTGAGCCATTTTGGTATCTATCTTAGGTGAAGACCTATTTCCTCTAAGCACACATAGCCAATAAACATCAAAGGCCAGCTCATGGTCTAGTTCAATTCCCATGGTTATTAGTGTTGTTACAAATATTTGTTTTTTATTCTCCATTCCTTTATTTATTTATTTTTTTAAATAAATCTTTATTCAGATTATTACAATTGTTTCTCCTTTTCCCCCCCCATATCTCCCCATCACCCGGTTCCCTCCCCCCCATTGTCCTTATCCATAGGTGTATGATTTTTGTCCAGTCTCTTCCCATACCCCCCACACAGACACCCCTTTCCCCCTGAGAATTATCAATCCACTCCCATTCTATGCCTCTGATTCTATTATTTTCACCAGTTTATTCTGTACCTCAGATTTTTAATTCACTTGATTTTTAGAATCACTTGTTGATAGATATTTGATGTTCATAATTTTTGTCTTTACTTTTTTCTTCTTTTTCCTCTTTTTAAAGAATACCTTTCAGCATTTCATATAATACTGGTTTGGTGGTGATGAACTCCTTTAGCTTTTTCTTATCTGTGAAGCTCTTTAGCTGACCTTCAATTCTGAATGTCAGCTTGGCTGGGTAGAGTACTCTTGGTTGTAGGTTCTTGCTATTCATCACTTTGAATATTTCTTACCATTCCCGTCTGGCCTGCATAGTTTCTGTTGAGAAATCAGCTGACAGTCGTATGGGTGCTCCCTTGTAGGTAATTAACTGTTTTTCTCTTGCTGCTTGTAAGATTCTCTCTTTGTCTTTTGCCCTTGGCATTTTAATTATGATGTGTCTTGGTGTGATCCTCTTTGGATTCCTCTTGTTTGGGGTTCTGTGCGCTTCCTGAACTTGTAAGTCTATTTCTTTCACCAGGTGGGGAAGTTTTCTGTCATTATTTCTTCAAATAGGTTTTCAGTATCTTGCTCTCTCTCTTCTGGCACCCCAAAAATTCGGATATTGGTACGCTTAAAGCCATCCCAGAGGCTCCTTATGCTATCCTCACACTTTTGGATTCTTCTTTCTTTCCGCCTCTCTGGTTGGGTGTTTTTTTCTTCCTCATATTCCAGCTCTTTGGTTTGACTCTTCGGGTGCGGTGGTCTACTCTGTATATTCTTTATTTCAGACAGTGTATGCATAATTTCTGACTGGTCCTTTTCCATGTTTTTGGTATTCTCATTAAGGTCCTTGAAGGTCTCTTCAAGTTTCTCAGCGGTTTTTAGAAGATTCTTGAGTAACCTTATAAATATGGTTCTGAACACTTTGTCGTCCATTAGTTTGCTTTCATCTATCTCTCCTACTTGTGAAATACTTCAATGTCTCCACATTTTGGCTGCCTCCCTGTGTTGATGGAGTGGCTTTGTGTGGTTGGTGACCTATAGGGGCTGGTAGCTCAGCTTCCCCAATCACCCTAGGTGGACACTCTTGGTACTCCCCTTTGTGAGCTGAGTGGAAAGTCTTGGTATAGTTAAAAGCCCTGATTGCTATTGGTACACTGGGAGGAATTGACCTCCGGTCCAATTGGCTGTGAGGGCCTGCTGTGTCTATAACGGAAGAATTGTTGTGCTGGAGACACAGTAGGGCTTTGGTGCTCACTGAGTCTGCCTCTTGAATGTGTCCCTTATGAGAGTGGTTGAAATCTGGTGTTGTCCACACCGACAGAAAAGTCACTCTCACTCTCTGACCGATGGCCGAGAGTCCCGTAGGCGTCTGGGTCCCCCACATGTCCCCAGAAACTGGAGTTCAGAGTGGTTGAGATTGTTGGTATCACTGGTGGGAATTGATCTCCAAGCCAGTTGGCTGTGAGGATCAGCAGTGTCTCCACTGGGAGAGCTTCTGTGCTCAGCTTGGATGGGGCAGAGTCTCAGGGTGGCGCAGACAAGCTTTGGTTTCCCGTCTGCTCCGCCCTTAGAGGGGCGGTTTCTCCATGCCCGAATTAATGGCTGCGCACCTCTGAGAGAAGGCAGCTTTCGAGCCTTGCCCGCTGCCAAACAGACCAGTTTCTCCCCAACCGCAGCTGGATTTCAGTGCAGTCGGGACGTTTTGTTTCTCTCCCAAATGAGAAAGCTAGCCACGCAGCGTCTGCTGCCCTCCCTCTCCACGCGCTGCCAGCAAGCCTGCCGCGTATTCAGCAGCCTGCCCTTTCCGCGCTCACGGATCTCCGCACCTCCACAGCTCCTGAGGCTCAGCGTCCCCCTCTCTGTTTTTCCTCTAGTTGTAGGTTTTCCACTCTGCCAGCTTTCGGTGGTTCTGGACGGTGTGCGCTCTGTTTTCCAGTTGTAGTTTCAAAATTGTTGTCGTAGGCAACAGTTAGGTGTTTACCTTATGCCGCCATCTTGGTTTCTCCCATTCCTTTATTTATTATACATGCTTACCATTGGCAGGCTCAAGTGTCTTCAATGTACCCATTCCTGAGTTCTTGAGATCTTGATTCTTTTCAGGTCCCATATGTCTGGAACATGGACAGCAATAGCAGAAAGAATCCTTGTAAACATTTTTACTAGGGTATCTATACCTCATCAGTTAATATTGGAGTGAATAAAGTACCTAGTGGATTTATTTTCAAGTGGCACTGCCTCTCTTGGTCATTATGAAGGAGAGTATGGCTTCTTCAAAGCACAACTTTGGTCCTGTGATAGGAGGAATAATGTGTGGGTGAACTCTGGGATCTATTTTTAAAAAAACCCACAATCCTCCAAACCCTTATGGCTAAACCACAAGCAAAATGCAGTTGGATTAGGGGAAGGGGAGATACTTTGTGAGTTAAGCTGCTGTAGAGTGATGTGCCTTTGACATTTCTCTTGACCCTTAGGATTCCTTTACTACATAAAGATTACATTTATTGGAAACCATTAGTCTATACTGGAATGAGTGGCTACACAGAATCATAAGGTTAATACAATGTTTAACATCTGCACAGAAGTTGCTGGCTGAGAAAAATCTTAAAATTAAAGATCATTTAATATCATCCTTTGATTTATCATATACTCAAATTATCCAGCATGAATTCCCTTTGTTTCTGCTTGGCTGAGAACTCCTTGAAATGCACTTATCCTGTTGCTTCCTCCAAGTATAACTATTGTTCATATATTTGTTCAGTTTTTGGTTGTTGTCACATTTTATAAATAATTCTTCATTAATGGTGCCCTCTCTTGGAGTGTAAATTCCCAAAGCTAGAAAAACTGTCTCATTTGTGTGATTTGAGAAATAGAATCATAAGGAATTATAAAAGGGACTTGGGTTGATATTGAATAATACTCTGTTTACTGGCCACACTGGTGTTCCTGTGATGTAGCAGACTTCCTGATTGGAAAGTTCCTTTGTCTTTTGGAGGTGGCTTTATTATTTTATTTTTCCAAGAAGGGAGTAAATATTTTTGCTTTTTAAAAAATATATTTTTATTTATTTCTAAGAGGAAAGGAGAAGGAGAGAGAGATAGAAACATCAGTATATAGAGAGAATAATTGATTGGCTGCCTCCTGCACACCTCCTACTGGGGATTGAGCTCACAACCCAGGAATTGAATTGTGACCTCCTGGTTCATAGGTCGATGCTCAACCACTAAGCCACACCAGCCAGGCTAAATATTTTTGTTTTAATGAAAGCTTCCATACATAAGATGCTTAGGCCTTAGCAGCAACCTCACAGATGGAAATGAAGCAGAATTTGTGTACCTAATCAAATTTTTCCCTCTTGAACCTGATGAACAATGATGGTAATTGAGTGTCCTATACTTTATCTTTCAGGTGATCATTTGAAGATCTGTCCCCAGGGTTATACCTGCTGCTCTCAAGAGATGGAGGAGAAGTACAGCCTGCAAAGTAAAGATGAGTTCAAAAGTGTGGTCACCGAACAGTGCAATCATTTGCAAGCCGTCTTTGCTTCCCGTTATAAGAAGTTTGATGGTATGTATTGGAACTTTGGTCCAAGTGAGCATTCACATTTGCTTTGTTCCAAAATGTGTTTTATACTTTTTATTCACGTCACATTTAAGAGGTGATATTTAAGTTTGTACAGTTGCTTTTTCAGAGCTCTTCTGTTCTCTCAGTGTTCAAGTTTTCTCTCAAGATGTTCCTTCTTGTTGGATCCTAAGGGCAAGTTAGCCCTATAGCTTTATTGCTAGAATCCTTCTGGATGCACTAAAATCTGTATGGTAGGCATTATGGAAATATAGTCACAGGGAGCCAAAAATAGATTAGTCGTTTAATTTAAATGTTTTTATTTCTTTTCTTGGATGAACACAGAATAGTGTTGTTGACGCACATCACTTAAATTTTTTTTCCTAATAAAAAGCAGGCATCTATACAGATGCTGGAGTTCAAATTATATTTCAAAATGGTTCCCCAAAGATAACTAGAATTCCTAGAAGCTCTGTAGAACGCAGAGAGGATCAACACTTAGTTCTCGAGTTTCCATGCAGCAGTAGCCCAACGGTAGCTAGTATACTATAGTCTTCATTAAGCTGGTGTCCTTCCCTGGCCTCATTTTAGTGGTGTTCTGGCTTAGCCTATCCATGTAAAGCCACAACCAAACCTGTTTCAATCCTCTGTGCCAAACATGGATTCTCACATGTACACTTTATTTAATAGTTAAGAAATAGTCAATATGAGCCCATTGAGAAGCACTTCAATAATATCTGAAGCAATGTTACATATAAAGGATTTTAAAAACTAGAATATGGGGTCTAAAACACCTCGGGATCCTTTTCTTTGGTGCTGTTCACTCAGTGTCAAGATTGTTATGATGAAGTAGATTTAATTTTAATAGGAGTGACTTTCTTTGTGCTCATTTTAAAGGCCATTCTAATTACATAGTACCTTTGATGCATGCTTTTCTTGACATTATGTGTGGTGAAGAAGTACAAGGCAAATTTTTAAGATGTGAAATGTCTTTGAGTATTTCTGCAAAGGGCTCATTACCATGGTGAGAAGCTGGACTATATTAGATTTGATATAGAAGGTAGTCCTCAGTTAAAGAACAAGTTGTATTTCAGATATTGGCTTTGAGATTTGTTATTTGAAACTTATCACCAATTTAATAAGTATTAGTTGGGTTCCCAGGCTAGACCATGAAAGCATAATTTAGTTGTAATGTAGTTGAACTAATTTTTTTCTATGTAGCATATCATATATTGTACCCATTTTTTTCTAATACTTTGTATGCAGATTGTATGCAAAGTTATGTTTAGTCTTAATTTTATCTTCTCCTTTCCCAGGATGGATGGAAATAATTTTCCATACCTACCAACACACAGGACTGTAAAGTATATTTAATAATATGTTAGCATCACAAGAAGATCAGTGTTATTGGCAAAAGACATTATTAGACTGCCTCTGTCTCTCTTGATCACTAAATTACTAGTATGATTATTAAAAAGAATGGTATCCTCTTAACTATGACATTTCTCATTCAAAGACAGTAACCAAAGCATTTTTTTTACTTGAGGAGAAAACTTAGAAAGATAATCAGATGGTCATCTTAGAAAACTTAAGCTGCTGATAATTAAAAATTACTACTTGGGTGATTAGGAAGGAAATTAGAAATTAAGATTGAATTTAGAAGAAAAAATCCTGCTCTTTAGAAATGGATAGGCTGTTGGTAGCATGATGGGGTGCAGATAAAGCTATTTTCAGGTTCTAAGGCCACCTCCTCCAAGTTACCCCATTTCTTATTAGACATTAGTGTGGCTCTCACAGTGATCTCTCTTGTCTATAAGCCTGCTGGTTTAGCTTTCTTTCTCCTTCTCACTCCCTGTGGTTTTATAGCATTGCTTATATGATTTCAATGTGTAGTTTTTAAAAAGCCATCCAGTAAGTGTTAACATATGTTTTTGAAAAAAAGGACTGAAAAACAGTTTCTCTTGCCCTTTCCTTTCAGTCTTCACATTCAATAAATATGTTAACACTTTTTATCAGTTTCCAAACTGGTCACAAAAATGATTCTGAAATGCCAGTGTGTTTCTTCAGACTATAATTTAAAACATAGCATTGAAAATAAAGATAGTAAGCATAGATTTTTTTTGAAGTAGTTGCTGAAATGTGTTTGTTCTGGAGATCAGAACAGAGCTGGGATATGTTGTATAATTCTTCCAAGTTAGGTTTTCTAAGACAATTAAATACTTTTACGGTAAAACCTCAGCTGACTGGTATCCAACAAACCATAAACCTAAAGAGGGTTTTGCATTTATTGATTGATTGACTTTTAATCCTCAAGGCCTAAAGAAGATGTTGAGTAAAATTGTATAGGGGATGTCTTCACTTTCAGAAATTCAAGGATAGGGTGCTTTGGTTGAAGAATTGTCCAAGCTATTATAAAAGCCAAACCCTGGGTTATTGCTGTGAATGAAAAGAGGAAGTGGAGAAGAGTAATAAGATGGCAGCTGGAGAACCAGGATGGGGGCAGTGAGGCACCACAAAGAAGCCTAAAGACAAGTAATAAAAAAATAGCAAAAGGACACATGGAAACCTGTAGGGTCAAGTAACTTCAAAGATTGTATTGCTATCTCCAAGATTACAGTATAAATCCAAAGTTTTGAACCTGAGCCCATGCAGTTTCCTCTATCATCAAAACTTTAGCCATGTTTATGAGATACCACTTTTTCTAAGGCAGGAACAGTTAATTTTTATAAACTCTTCAATAAAATAAGGCTTGGAGGCTTTTAGTGAATTAACTTTCTTTAACCAGAAATTATCCCATTTTTCCAGTTTTACATTATTCTCCTCCATGAGCTCCAGTCAGCTGTGGCATTTTGGAGCCAGATATCTCATATCCCTTATCTCTAAGGTCATTGTTTTTGTTCTACACATTTAAGTTTCTATTGTTTGCATACCTAACGAGACTATAATTCTATAAATAAATTAGTTTTTAAGTTGTAAATTGTGTGTGTGTGTGCCCATGTGCATGCCCCCATACACATGCATTTTCAGACCTGAGTGAAGGACAGAAGAATGCTTCTTTAGGCAGCAACAAAATTCTCAGGTTTCCCATATTTTAATCCTGTACCTCTGAGTTTAAAGATTCACCTCTTTCCTACACAGTAATCTTTCAATCCACATTTTGACTTAGATGTTCAATACCAGAAATTTACCATCCTAGATTACCATCCATAGAGCCTAAAAATTGTGGTGACAGAGCTAGCTGCTCCCTCTCTTGGCCAGCACTAGAATTTTGTAATTTATTTTTTAAAGTAGAACTGCTAATTAACATAGCTGAATCAGTTGTCTCATGAATATGCTAATCAGATACTCAGTTCAGGGGTCTTTGAAAGAATTGCTTGGCAAAGGGAATAGAAATAATAGAAGTAGGGCATAATTCGTGTTTTGGGACTGCAATGTAAGGCCCACCCCAAAATGTCGCATTTTGTGAGAGACTTGTTTTTAAAAGGCATAATTATATAACAACTGCAAAGATATATTATTGCTTAACAACCCCCCCAATCAAATTGTTTACTAGATATTTTGCATCTTAAAATAAATCTTAAGAAACTGTCAGATGCTAGTCCATTGGGGAAACTTTGTCATTTTAGAAGCCAAATGTAGCCACTTTGGTCTGGAGGCAGAGCACACTGAATTGTCAGCCTGGTTCTGCTGTAAACCCACAGTGACCTGAGGCAATTAACTGGTCTCAGTTTTCCCATCCATAAAATGAGGGGGTTGAGCTAGATGCTCTCTAAAGACCCTTTCAATTCTAAAAATTCTGTGAGTCTTCTGAACATGTGACTACACCAGCTGCTTTAGTGAAAGGTCTTACAAGATGTTAATTAGCCGTCTGCATGGTACTCTCTATTTTCCTCCTATCATTTCTGAACTCTCCGCTACTTTCACCAGGTCTTTGAAAACCCTCCCGGGAGCCTGAAGCTTGTTAACTTGCATAATAGTAGAAATTTTCTGAATTAGCTTACAATGCACATAAAAGAAATAATTGTCTGTTCCATCTATCTGCATGGGCCAAGTGTAAATCAGAGTGGCCACCCTTTTCTTAAAGCCTCCTTGTTTTCTCTTATTTCACAAAGGCAGAACATGAAGCACTCTTCAGATTTAGCCAAATCTGTGTTTTAATCACTGACTAAAAATTTTCCATAGTTCATAATGGCCATTACTTCATTAGGCCACTAGGAAAACCAGTGTGGAGGCTCAGTGAGGGGAAGGCATTAGAATTCACATGCCCATGAAAGTAATGACATCACTGGCAGTGAGCTGGCCGCTCACCTTAAAAGACAAAAATATCCAACTAAGTTTTACGGCCATTAGCTAAACTGAAATTTGTGGAATTTTTATGACCCCTGATCTTAACTATTTTTTAGCAACATGGTTTTATCATTGTCCTTTGCACGGCCATACTGACTTTCTAAGACCTCCTGGGAGATTTTCACATTAAAAAAAAGTTGTAGCCGAAACCGGTTTGGCTCAGTGGATAGAGCGTCGGTCTGCGGACTGAAAGGTCCCAGGTTCGATTCCGGTCAAGGGCATGTACATTGGTTGCGGGCACGTCCCCAGTGGGGGATGTGCAAGAGGCAGCTGGTCGATGTTTCTCCCTCATCGACGTTTCTAACTCTCTATCCCTCTCCCTTCCTCTCTGTAAAAAATCAATAAAATATATAAAAAAATAAAAATAAATAAATAAATAAAAAAAGTTGTAAAATCTTACCTTATAATAGACAAATACGCAAATTGACCGCACCTTCGCTATGCCCAAGCCACACCCACCAACCAAGCCACGCCCATCAACCACGCCCACCAGGAAACTGTTGCAGGGACATTGGGGTGTGGTGGAGCCAAAGGCCGGGAAAGCTGCCCGAGGCTTTCCCCGGCCTTGGGTGCCAGCGGGGTGCCTGCGCCGATCACAGGAGACCACTGGGGGTCGGCTCCTGCGATCGGGTCACAGGGACGCTGGGTGCAGCCGAGCCCAAGGCCACCGCCCAGGGCCAAGCCCGGACCCTGAAAGAAGGCAGAAGGCGGTGGCCACAGCCAAGGCCTGGGTCCCTGGTGCTGGCAGAAAACTGGTGCAGGCAGCCAGGTGAATGAAGGTCTATTGCACGAATCTTCGTGCAAACGGGCTACTAGTAAATGTATAATAGAAATGTATAGCACACAAAACAAAGGATTGGTTTTTAATCCTCACCTCAGATTTTACTCATTAAAACATCCTTTTAAAATTTGTTGCTTTTTTAAAACTTTTGCTGTAGTGCAGCAGGCAACATTTCACAGGATGAGTAGCTAAGAAAGTACAGAAAAAGACATAAGGTCTTCTGGCCTTCCAGCAAATGCAATGTTCTTTCCAGATCATGCTAATGTTCTTTGATTTAGTTGGAAAGCACTACTACTTTTTCC
This sequence comes from Eptesicus fuscus, assembly GCF_027574615.1. Taxonomy (NCBI): domain Eukaryota; kingdom Metazoa; phylum Chordata; class Mammalia; order Chiroptera; family Vespertilionidae; genus Eptesicus; species Eptesicus fuscus. The sequence goes on from NC_072473.1 coordinate 110,138,619, forward strand.
TTTACAATTCTATTTTTTTTTCCTTTCATGTGAAGGAGACTAAAATGCTGGGTATTTTTGCTAATTCTTTTTATAATCTCTCTGAAAGTTGATGAGAATGAGCCAATGCCAGTTTACTGTAATCAAATCAAGAGCCCAGACAAAACACACATACTTCTGTATTGACAAAGGTTTTCTGCCTTTTGAGTTATCTGAAGTGTGACCAATTGTGGCTCTAGTATTGGCTATTTCATTGGGTTGAAAATGCTTGTGCACTTTCACTTTGGGCCACTGCTGTTAACTTTGACTTATTAAAAAGACATGGTATCAGAAAGAAGGAGCTGATCTGTTTGGAAGCAAGTAAATAAATGGAAGAGCTTTGGATGAACTTCTCTTATATACTTTGTTGGTTCATTGCACTTTGAGCCTGGGAGTTGAGACAGTTGTTGTTCACCTCTGCCCACCCTCTTTCCATGTGTCTGTCTGTCCAGGCAAAGAAAAGGGCTTATTTGATCTAGCACTGACTCCAACTGATTGACTGAGAGATTCCGAAGCCAGTCAGGCTTTTCTTGTTCATTGTCCCTGCCCATCTCCATTACTCCTCTCTTGAAAGAATTAGCAGAGCAATTGAAACTCTTGTAATAAATGTGACTCAAATAGGGAGAGTGATACGTGAGCCCACCGTTTCTGGAGGTCAGTTTGGCAATGTGCCAGAAGTTTTGAATATGTTCATACTCTTTCATTTAGTAATTCTACTTTTAGGTATTTATCTCAAGAAAAGAAAGATCTGCATACAGATTTATGTACAAGGATGTTTATCACAGCAGTGTTTATAATAGGGAAAATAGGAAATCAGCCTATTATACGTCTTATGATGATTATATTATCTGTCCGTATGGTGTCATAATATGCAGTTATTTAAAATGATGTTTCTGAAGAATTTTTAACCACACAGGAAATGCTAAGCATGCAGTGTTATATGAGAAAAGGGTATAAATACAGAACGATCTGAACCATGTGACAGTATATATCTTCATAGGAAAAAGACAGGAAGAAAATTCGATGAACCATTGTTGTTCTTTTTTAATGATGGGATTTGAGGTAATTTATATATTTTTTTCATTCCTTTCCATATTTTTCAAATTGCTACAATTTGAAAGGAATACTTAATAGGAAAAAATGTATTTTTTAAAATAAAATATAAAAACTGCTTTGGTTTAAAAGATGTTTGAATTTTTTCCTTAAGTATCACAATGCTCATTGTAGACAATTTGAAAAAAGTATTGAAAATGCATCGAAGCCTCCAGCAATTAAGTTGAATTAATAGAATAAAGAGAAAATAAAGTTATTTTTGAAAGTATGAAGGCATATATTTTTGACTATAAAATACTACTCAAAAATTAGGGTGAACAAAATTGAAAAATATATTGAAAACAAAATACCCCTGTTTCCCAACTCTCAACTCATCCACCACTGTATTTACAGCATCTTTTTGTGCAGGTAGATAATACACATGCATACACACAAATTGCGATCATAACATTATGCTATTGTGTGTCCTGGTTTTCTCTTAGGTCATGAGCAGATAGACTCTATTATGAGGTTTGTATATGAGGCCATATAATAGATCCACATACAGGTTAGTGTACAAAACACTTGCAATGGCTGCTTCAACCTCCTAGCTTACTGAAACATGCCCTCAGCCTTCTCTTGGCACTTCTGAATGTGAGGGAATATGGGTGTACTATAGTGAATTGGGTAGCTGGTGCTGAAAGTACCCTTAGTAGAAATGGAATGGGGTCCAGTGGAAGCTGAGTCTGTTAGCCAAGTTAGCAAGAGACAGGAGCCATGAAAGATAGACATTGATTGTCTTATGCAAAGTTTTAACATGCAAAGTACATTAACTAATAAAATTATCATTGGGAAGTAAGGGGAAGTAAGGGCTGTTCCTACATTGGTGGGATCACCTAGCGCCCTTTGATATGTTAAAAGCCCCTAATAAGTGCTGCTGCTGGCAATTGTCTTGTCATACTAGGAAAGATCTATTAATTTGCTATCAGTTGATGAACATTAATCAACTACATGTTCTATTAGTACTCCATAGCCTAGAAGGCACTTTTGAGGATTGAGATTATACCCAAATAAAGGAAAGTTGGTGTTAAAAACAAGACATTTGTGGATGCTTATGTTAGCTATTCTTCATTAAGTACTTGATCTTGGGTGAAAAAATGGATGGGCATAACTCTGAGTTTTCTTAACAGTGTGAAAAGTATGATTTGTAGCATTTACAAGGAAGCTGCTTTTCTCAGAAATTTTGTTGATGTGGTTACTTAATGTTTGCATGCCACACCAGGGCTGTGAAATACAGCCTTTACAGAAAGTAAAGAGGAAATTAATCTTTATATGTAAAAGACAGCTTCTTAATAATGTAAATACAAGGTGGTAATTTATAGCACCAAGCAGATGGATTGAATAGAAAGAGCTTCCAATCTCTTAAGGTCATGGGTTAATTCTAGAATGCATTCTAGTTAATCAATGGGCAGTCAATTGTTTACAAAGGAGTAACTGATGGCATTTTGACCTGTTTCAAGAATTTTGGATGTTTATTTGATGCAAGACAAGTGGCTGGGGATAGAAGTTCCAGGAGTACAGGATGTTCTTCCTCTTTTTCAAAAAAAGACAGGATATTTAAATAAACAACTTTTATATGGAAAAGTTTTACCTTTTCACTCTAGTTTTTCTCATGTTAAATTGGTACTATTGACATTAGGAATAATCACCTTTTAGAGCTGGAAAATACTTACAATACCTTAGTTCAACCCTTATATTGAGCTGAATTTGGCAAAGAAGGTAGTATGCAAATGAAATATGTGGACAGGATTGGAAATTGACCTGTTTAATTCTTAATTTTCCTTTCCCTATTTCTTTTGCCTAATCCTTTGCCCTGATTTTATATATATATATATATATATATATATGGTGTTCCAAAAATATATACACACACTTTGAATAATTATAAAGGCATTGTTTATTAAAATACTTTTCATTTTCAAAATTGAGCTATCAGCTCTTAAAGTGTGTATACATTTTGGGGGAATATATATATAGTCTCGTCTAATATAATGTAAAATCTCTTCTCTAGGTTGACATTTCTCCATTCTGTATTTTTCACTCAGTATTTGCTCCCACCCTCATAGATGTCTGGGACATTGCACAGCATTAGAAGCAAGAGCCATTAAGCATTTCCTTTAGCTAAATTGCTCCCAGTTTTATAAGGCATTGGGTCTTCTTAACTGATCTCCAGCAGTTTTGGCTTAATTTATGTTCCCCCCAGATGGATAATATTTGACTCTACCAGGAAAGATTAAAAACCAGCCTTAAGAGATTTTTAAATGATTGTAGATATAAAGCAACTCTAAAGCTGACAGTATCACCTCATGTATTATGAATACTGTCTATTTATTGAGCATCAATTGTGTGCCAGGCATTATCCATATGAGCTGAGTTTAGTAATAGCTCCATTTTATGGATGAGGCATTAGAGGGTCAGAGAGATTAAATCTTGTCCAATCAAGGTCATATGGCTCATAAATGGGAAATACCATGCTTTTCCTACTATGTCATGCTGCTTTAGATATGTAGCATTCTACAGTGTTTATTTCCATCTCTACTTTAAGTGCTCATTCATGAGCCCTAGGAGTAGCAGTTGCTTGATCCTTAGAACATAAATTATTAAGCCTCCAAACTGAAAATTGAAAGGGAAATAAACCCTGATCACAGACACCATATTTCAAATGCTTGTAAACTATGTCCTTTCTGACTCTCTTTTCAGACACCAATAGCATCACTTAAAAGAGACTCCCTGAGCAGCAATTTTCATGAATTCAAGCAGTTGCTGCAAGGGAGATCTAATTTCCAATTAACTTAGCTTCTGATCGTTGTGGAACTCTGGTTTACACTGCTCCTGGCTGAGTTCTCTCCTAGCCACCATGTGTCTTATAATTGGCTTCAGGCATGATTATGAAGGGATGATTGCTAGGTATTTCAGGACTACATAGTTTTTCTTAATAGTTAAGATCTGACTCTAATCTTGAATTCTGAATAATGGGGGGGTGGGGAGTGGAGATGAGCATTGCAACGATTAGTGAAGTTGCTATTGATGACTATGGACTATGACCTGAATGTCTAATTTGTGTTCTAGTCCTCATTGTAGAAGGAAGTGTCATAGGAAGAAATGGGAGGGCAGTCAGACATCCCTCTCACAATCCGGGACAACTGGCTCCTAACCACTCGCCTGCCTGCCTGCTTGATCACCCCTAACCCCTCTGCCTGCCTGCCTGATTGCCCCTAACCCCTCTGCCTACCGGCCTGATCACCCCCAACTGCCTTCCCCTGCCGGCCTGATCTCACCCCCAACTGCCCTCCCCTGCTGGCCTTATTACCCCTAACTGCCTCTGCCTTGGCTCCCACCACCATGGCTTTGTCTGGAAGGAAGTCGGACATCTGGAAGATGGACAGTCGACCCAGTCTAATTAGCATATTACCTTTTTATTAGTATAGATAGATTATATAGGATAGGATTGCTTAAATGGGGGTTGGGGAAGCCTTTTTAAGCAGGAGGAGATGCTCTTGGCAGATAACAACACATAATCCCTATATCTGGACTGATAGCCAGCCATATGCACTATACTGCCAAACCAGTCATTAAAAAATTGAATCACTTTCTTACACCTTACACCAAACAGCTGTTACCCTTAAAACCCCTCCTTAGCCCCCACCTTAGGTTCTGGCTTCACAGTTCACCCAGAGTAGGTTCTGATTGGTTGGTTTCTATGCCAGTCAGTGTCAAAAGCTCCACCTCCTAGGCAGCCATTGGCTCCTTGCAGTTCACCCAGATTTGGTTCTGATTAGTCGGTTTCTATGCCAGTCAACGTCAAAAGCCCCGCCTCCTAGGCAACTATTGGCTTCTCGCAATTCACCCAGATTTGGTTCTGATTGGTCGGTTTCTATGCCAGTCAGCATCTCCGGGCCTATCTCCGGGCCTGATCATAGAGGCAGGGCTGATCAGCAGCCACCCTAGGCTGCTGGTGAGCGGGCTTAACTGGTGAGCTCTGGGAGAGAGAGAGAGGCTTGGCTGCTGGCAAGGCCCAGAGAGAGAAGCAGGGTCTGATCACTCTGCTTTTCTCTCCTCTCCGGGCCTCGCCAGCAGCCGTTGCCACTGCTGATCAGCCCCTCCTCTCTCTCTCTCTCTCTCTCCCCCCCTCCGAGAGGTCAGCAGTTCAGCCTGCTCACCTGCTGTGCAGGCAGCCTGTTGTTTGGTTAATCGGTTGAGCCTTCAGTCGTTTTGGATGTTACAACCCTGGCTCTTTTTATATATACTAGAGGCCCAATGCACAAAAATGTGTGCTCTCGGGGGGGGGGGGGGTGGTATCCCTCAGCTCAGCCTGTACCCTCTCACAATCCGAGACCCCTAGGGCAGGGTCCCTCGGCCTGGCCTGAGATCAGGGCCTGTCGGGGCCTTCCTTCTCCTTCTCCGGGCTGCAGGCATTTGACCCCACCCCACCGCTGTCACTGCTTGCCATCTATGCAGCGCTGCCCCCCCCCCCCCCCCCCGCTACTGGTGGCCTCCCACTGCAGGCGACAGGCTGGGTGCAATGGCTTGGCTGGCCTGGGCCTCCCTCTTTCTTTTCTTGGGGGTGGGGCCAGCCCGGTCAGGGGCTGTCTGCCTACCTGATCTCCCCTAACCACTTGCCTGCCTACCTGATCACCCCTAATCACTCTGCCTGCCTGCCTGCCTGCCTGCCTGATTGCCCCTAACCACTGGTCTGCCTACCTGATCCCCCCCCAACCCCTCTGCCTGCCTGCCTGATTGCCCCTAACCGCTTGCTTGGGAGTGGTGCCAGCACTGACTTCCGGTTGGTCAGCCTCTGGTTGTTATTGGTTGTCACAACCCAGGGTTTTTATATATTAGAATAGATATTTTTATTGACTTTTTACAGAGAGGAAGGGAGAGGGATAACGAGTTAGAAACGTCAATGAGAAAAACATTGATCAGCTGCCTCCTGTGCACCTCCTACTGGGGATCGAGCCTGCAACCAAGGTACATGCCCTCAACCAGAATTGAACCCGGGACCTTTCAGTCCACAGCCCGGTGCTCTATCCACTGAGCCAAACCGGTCAGGGCAAGAGCTTGTATTTCTAACATGTGTCCTTGTCATGTTGATTCATGCCCATCATTAGACCACACTTGAGAACCACTTGGGATTTTGGAGAGAATCGGAGGCCTTTCCAGGTACCTGATTTGAATAATGCTTTTCATGTGGTTCCTCCAGCTCCTTCTGTACTTTCTGTCCTTCTTCCAGGGAGAAAACATTGGTAAAAACACCAGGCTGTACACGTGTGATGGGGATAATGGAGTAGTTGACTTGCCTAGTTTTTGATCTTCAGAGGGAATCAATTTCCCTTTCTCTGAAGATAGCCTAGGAAATAAAAGGCAAGTGGTAAAAGAAAGAAAAAATAGACAAACAAAACACACATAGTTTGAAAATGTGGGCCCTAAGGACTATGATTTTCGCCCCAAGCCTCATGAACCACATGGTGATGAGACAGGGGCATAGGTATGGAATATCTTGATAGTGAGGAAAGTCACATACATTCCCTCCAAAAGGCTTCAGTGTTTTCAGTCCAGGTTTAAGAAACTATTTGTAATAAGTTTTCAGCCTCCAGTTTGCCCACCCACTATGAACAGAGAATGGTTTTGTAGTGCTATTGCATTTTGATAAGCTCTCTAATGTTCTCCTGGCTTTGAAGGAGGCGTCATATTTTGTTTCCTGCTCCATGTTCACTTGGAGGCAGTTTCTTATTTGATGTGGTCCTTATATTTTGCTTTGGTATTTATTACATTTCCTACTTAAAAACTTGATATCATGAGGTATTTATTTTTATACCAGGAATAGATTCTTTGAGAATGATTAATGTTACAGATACACTGTTAGCTCCTCTTCATTGAATTTCCTGAGAAAAGCTTCAGGAGAATCTAATTTGCAATTTGTACTTAAGAGATTAAAATCTTCAACACATATGTTGTGGGTATGTGGGGTGCAAAATATAAGTCTGAAATAATGTGGTATACTTATATATATTTTTTAGTTGTATTTTTCCCTATTGTCTTATAAATATACCAACTTATAGTGGTTGAATCTGTTATGCATTTCATCTCCCTCTCCCTCCTCCTCCCTCTCTATTTTCCTCCCTCTACCCTCACTGGAAGAAAAAACTCATGACGTTACTGTATGAATTTTTAGCAACTCAAGGTCAACTTGGATACCCCAATTTGAACCAGTGACACAAGGAAACACCTAATTTTCAGAAAAATTATGTGCTTGCTTCTTGGTGTGTTTCATTATTTTTCTTGGCCTCAAGCATTTCCCAGGAAGTTTTCTTACTTGTCATGTGGATATAGAGAGGACAAAACTAAAAAAATGTTTTCAAATAAAAGAATACCATTTGAAAACACCTGTCCTATTGTCAGGTTACAATTAGGAGGCATTATTAACATTGGTTTAGATTCTTGAAGCATAAAGTTCTGGGATACTTCATGTTATAGACTTCGTGTACCCATTTTTTTTCTAGTTCTTTATCTTGTGACTGAATAAGAGAGAAGTGTGTGTGTATTTGTTTTTGTTGACTCCTGATAAGTTAGTTTAAAATTCCATTTTTTCTACCTCTCTTTGTGTGACTTTGTAGATTTCTTTTCATTGACAAATGATCAGAGATGCCACATTAACCAAAATAAATCTACCCTATATCCAAGCATGTTTTCCAATTTAATTTAATGATTTTTTTTTGTTTTCAAATTTACCTGAAAAAAGACTTGATTATTTAATTACTGAAAACCTTTTTTGTTTTTGTTGTTTTGTATTTAGAATTCTTTAAAGAACTACTTGAAAATGCAGAAAAATCCTTGAATGACATGTTTGTGAAGACATATGGCCACTTATACATGCAAAATTCTGAGCTATTTAAAGATCTCTTCAAAGAGTTGAAGCGCTACTATGTGGTGGGAAATGTGAACCTGGAAGAAATGCTAAATGATTTCTGGGCTCGCCTATTGGAGCGGATGTTCCGCCTGGTGAACTCGCAGTACCACTTCACAGATGAGTATCTGGAATGCGTGAGCAAGTATACGGAGCAGCTGAAGCCCTTTGGAGATGTCCCTCGGAAATTGAAACTACAGATTACTCGTGCATTTGTAGCAGCCCGTACTTTTGCTCAAGGCTTAGCAGTTGCAAGAGATGTAGTAAGCAAAGTCTCTGTGGTAAGTGCTATTTGCAATCTGTGTTTTTGATTGGTTTGGTTTCATTTTAAAAGACCGTTTAGGAGGGGTAGAAAAAGAAATCTGCAGAATTCCATTGCCTCAGTAACTCTTCTTTCCTTTTCAATTCTTTTGGCCTCTTTTCTCCTACACTTTGTGTTTATACATGTGCCATATACTAGTACAGTTCTAAACAATACTATGATGAACATCTTCATACATCATTATTATTCTTTTCAGTAGCTTTTTTTGGTAGCTGTTCTTAGAAGTAGAATATATGTTCACTTTGGAACCTTAATTTAAAATGGGTTTAATACCTCCTTACTCTTTTTCAGCTCCTATTCCATTTTCCCTCCAGAGGAAGAAACATTCACAAACAGGCTCCACATTAGGTTGTTTTGAGTGACTCTGTTGGAGTCTACTAGTTATAGTCTAGAAAAGCACTTAACTTCCATTGCTGTATGTTTCCTTGTTATAAAGTATAGCCAGAGCCCTTAAGAAGATAGTTTTCAATGACAATTAATGTGACCACTCACTCTTGACTTTGTTTATGGAATTACCAGTAGAGGAAAAGAAATTGAAATATGTGGGCAAAAGCAGATGAACTGAGCCACATTTTCTTCATTTGTAAATTAAAGGAATTGGTCTAGACCAGTGGTCGGCAAACCGCGGCTCGCGAGCCACATGTGGCTCTTTGGCCCCTTGAGTGTGGCTCGGCGTTAGAACCACTTCTTCAAAATAGACTCACCGAGGCCGAAAACTAACTTCTGCGCATGGGCCACGAAGTTTCAATCGCACTGTACGTGCATGCCCGCACGTGGTATTTTGTGGAAGAGCCACACTCAAGGGGTCAAAGAGTCGCATGTGGCTCGCGAGCCGCGGTTTGCCGACCACTGGTCTAGACCTTTATTTTTCAGACTATGTTCTTTGGAACCAGGTCTAAGGAGGTACTTTAGGGGCCTCCTTGAGGAGAGAGGCAAGGGAGATGGGTGTGTTCTAGTGCGTGAGACTGTACATCTCTGACCTTACCTCCTGGCTCCACCAGAGAAGCTTTGCTTTTCTCAGTTTTATGCTGTAGGGTTTTGAGCAAGATTTGAAGGGGAGAAAGGTTCTGTGGTTCCTTCAATCCCCCACACCCTACCCCACCAAGATGAAATTTGAAAACTTCTTTTTTAAAAAATATTTTGACTGATTTCAGAGAGGAAGGGAGAGAAAGAGATATAGAAACATCAATGATGAAAGAGCATCATTGATTGGCTGTTTCCTGTACAACCCGTACTGGAGATGGAGCCTCCAACTCGGGCATGTGCCCTTGACCGGAATCTAACCCAGGACCCTCTAGTCTGCAGGCCGATGCTCTATCCACTGAGCCAAACGGGCTAGGGCATAATTTGAAAACTTTTTGAAGGCCTTTCAACTTCTATCCTTTCATCAGTACCAGTGAATAAATAGAATATACTGGGCCAAAATTATCTTTGCAAGATTTATTTTAGTGCTAGTACCTTTAGGCCCTCAAAAGAAAAACCAAATTTTAGTGCATTTCTAAAAAGTCTGGAGACAAAAGGACAACAGCTTGTACTTAGATCATTTGGTTATTTTGAGGACTAGAGGAGCGGTCAATAAAAATTGGACAGCAGCCCTAATTGGTTTGGCTCAGTGGATAGAGCATCGCCTGCGGACTGAAGGGTCCCAGGTTCGATTCCGGTCAAGGGCATGTATCTTGGTTGCGGGCACATCCCCAATAGGGAGGTGTGCAGGAGGCAGCTGATTGATGTTTCTCTCTCATCGATGTTTCTAACTCTCTATCCCTCTCCCTTCCTCTCTGTAAAAAATCAATAAAATATATTAAAAAAATTTTTGACAGTAGTGCAAATACCAGAATATCAACCTGATTGCCTATCAGAGAGTTCATTTAGTGTTACAGTATCATGTAATTTATTGCCCAAACTATACACTTATTGTCTAGATCAGGAAGTGCTTATTAGCAATCCTACCCAGACAACATTTGCCACTAAGTTTTAATAAGGAACCAGGACTTTCTTAGACAGACCAGGATGCATGGTCACCCTAGGTAGAAAGGAAACTAACATTCACCAAAGTGAAGATAAAGATTCTAAAGAATTATGAGTTATTAAAAAATGGGTGCTTATAGGATATTTCATATTGGAATTGGGAGATAAAAAGGATTTGGTGATGGGTTGCACTTATTATTATAGTTTTATTTGTTCTCACATCTCTGGGCCAGAAACTGTCAGGAAACAATTCTTTCCAGCATGTTTTTGTTAGTCTTTTTCTTCCTGACATTTTTATTGTAAATTACAAAACATTGTAAGGGCATATGAGGGTGGGTAGGAGCAAGTGGGGAGATGATTGTTATAATTGAAGGAGTAATCTGGTTCCTGAACTTCTGCCCATTTCAGCAACCATCATTAATCTTGGAGATGCTCATGTCAGAGTCCCTCAACAAGGCACAATTAATCCAGACCAAACTTATTTCCAGTGTAGTTCACATAACACATTTGTCCTCCTTCAAAATTTCCTTAGTTTAATCCTAAGCTGAATAGGTGGAAAGGTGCTGCTATGTGGTTTGCATGTGTGTGCATACAAGTAAAGGCAAGTGTTTGGTTGTTTGTGGTTATTTACATTAACCACCCACCTTCCTTTGAATTGATTCTTAGGAAGGACCAGGGAGCTGGCTCAAGCCTGTCTTGTTGTTTGTCTCACTTTGCAAGGTTGGAACCCCCTCAGGGAACTGAGATTCCAGAAAGTCCAAGTTGGAGTGGAGGGTGGTTGATGAAACAAGGAAGCAGTTTAGATAGAACAGGCGTCCTCAAACTACGGCCCGCGGGCCACATGCGGCCCGGCCCGCCTGGTGTTTTTGCCATTTTGTTTTTTTTACTTCAAAATAAGATATGTGCAGTGTGCATAGGAATTTGTTCATAGTTTTTGTTTTAAACTATAGTCCGGCCCTCCAACGGTCTGAGGGACAGTGAACTGGCCCCGTTTAAAAAGTTTGAGGACCCCTGAGATAGAACTCAGTGCAGGTTAGAAGATTGAGGAGTGTAAAGCTTGCCATTGTCTGTATCATCCTAGCTCCGTAAGGTTAGGAAGAAGTAAGCAGATTTGGCTTCCCTGTGTTGTATTCTTCTTGACATGATTCTCAAAATTAACTGTAGGAAATTAATAGGGTTGACTTTTGTATTTAGTTACAGACACCCTTGCCTATGCAATGAAGAGTATGCAACCCAAAATGAAATAGTCACAATCAATTTCTGATTGTCCTTTGGTATGATTTTTTTTTTTTTAAGTACGAAATAGATTTCCTGTGTAACTTCGTATTGTTAAATTATTTGAGAAAGTTACTTTCTAAATATAACTCTTAATTTTTAAAGAATTGATCTCTATTCCATATTCATTGTACTTTCATATCTGCCTATGAGATAATTTGCATAGTTATATGAGAATACAATGGATACAAGTGATAGCACTTAATTTACTTTGAATAAACATTACTTACCAATTGTTTAGTTGACAACACTGTTTTATGACTACTTTAAGTGTTGTAATTGGAAACTTTTAAAAATAATTTTTTGCTTCACTACTGAATTTCTTCTAGACCTAAGGATCAACTTGAAACCAAATCCTTCAACAAAGTTGGGTTAAGTTATCAAAATTATGTAATAATAACACTCAGGAATCACATCAGCTTTTAAAGGTGCTAAAACACAAATTATGTAAAACAATCTATCATCTATGTAATATTTCTGTTTAGAGGAAGAATGCAAGGAATATTTTCACATTTGAGAAATATTTCTTATTAATTTTTGGACTATGCCTACCAGTTAAACTGATTTTTTAAAATTGAATTTATTGGGGTGATGTTGGTTAATAAAATTATATAGGTTTCAAGGATACAGTTCTATAATACATCATCTGTATGTTGTATTGTGTGTTCACCACCCCAAGTCAAGTCTTCTTTCATCACCATTTGTCCCCCCTTTGCTCTCTTCAACTTCCCCCAACCCCTTTCCCTCTGGTAATCACTATACTGTTGTCTGTGTCTATGAGGTGTTTTGTTGTTGTTGTTTTTTACTTAAGGTACAGTGGTATGGGAAGACAATAAATAATTTGGCTGTCAAAAACATATTTGAAATTGAACATGCTGAAAAACCTACATTTGATTAATAAAATAAGTAAGCTTTTCTACCAGTTTGGGTACCTAAGAAGTATTTTTTTTTCATGTGAGTTTCCAAATGTAATTTGCAGATAAAACTAAAGCAATCTAAGAGATAAACAACATTCCTTCTTTTGCTGTCCTATAGAATTAATTACCTTGGGCCTGAAAAAGACCTTTCAGAGTGGAGAATGTATTTCCTAATTAAAGAGAGCCACCTCACTTACTTCATCTATAAAAAGGTCTTTAATTTCAAATATGAAAAGCATCTTGGTCTTGAGGCTAGTTGTTGCATACTTAAGATGTTCCCCACCATCTCTTCATTAGTGGATGTCCTGCTTTTCCAGTTTACTTTTGCAACAAAAAGGTTGCGGTTATACCAGTATGTTGAGCAATGATTTGATTATCACTAGGCTATTTAAAGGTTGTTAGCACCAGCAAGCCTAACGTGTTTCAAGAGAAAGTCACTTCTTAGTTGAAGTATACTTGTCTTGCTTCAGTTTTTTGGGGCCCAAAATATCCAGTAATTTCAGCTTACTTCATTTGAGTTTTACAATTCAAACTTCAGAAAAGACCTTCTAATTAGTAACATGTTTCAAGAAAGCCTGGTGCTACACATCTTTGTATTACTTACTCTATCTTTACTTGTCATGGTTCATGTGATATTTCTTATTTACCTGCTTGTAGCAGTTTTGCCTGGAAGCGTGAAGTCTGTTTTGGTCTTTTGAAATGCACAAGTGGTTACATGCAACATGAAAATTAATAGCTCCTATGCCAAAGAGAGTCACATTCTCATGGTTTCAATTAACACTGACATAATTGGGCTATGTCTGCATCCCCACCCCAAACTACAGGGACTATAATTAGAAATCGGTACCTTTCTATTGTGATGTTTTAATGACTGTCCTGCCTTGAAAACAATTTCCATTGCTCCCCCTCCATTTCAGTCTATTCAAAATGCCCAACACCTAAAGAGTACTACACAATTTATTTTGTCACTTCCCTGAATCATTATAAATACAATTTTTATAAATGGTTAATATAAAAAGCTTTTAAGATGCAAAGTATAAACATTTATTTAACCCTTAATATTCTTTTTCACTCCAACCCAAGAACTGGAATTGCAGGAAGAAGGTGGAACTCTAGCTATGGTGGCAATGGAGATGGTGATGTTAGGAGTGTGGGAAGTGTTAAGGACTGAATAAATTGAGATTATATACTCTCAAAACAGAGTCTTCTACAAGGGGAATAATGCAATGATGCTTTGACTTCTAGGTCATAAGTGAGTCTAATAATTTAAAACAAAACAAGACATATTTTTAAGTATTTATGCAGATTCAGTTTTAACTACAATGTATCTACAAACATTTAATGAATTCTAGCTTATTCCATATATTTTGTTATGTCTTTAACATTCTGTTATCAGGGAAATAGGAACATCTCATCCTCCTTTCTTTGTGTGTATATTGACTTCAAAACTAGTTAGGAAGTTGTTCAATAAACTCATCACTTCTCACCACATGTTTGGGTACCATATCTCTTTCTTTTACCATAATTTTGGGAAATTTTTCCTGTTATTTTTTATTGGGGTGCTTATGTTACCAAGAAACAGATAAAATCTAGACTTTTTCTGCTTGTTTGGTACTATTGGCTGTTCAGGAAAAAAAATGTTGCAGCAGAATGTATATTTGGAACTGGAATAAACTAAAAGGAAATGTGTTTTTTAACTTTAGTGCAGCATGTTGACTGCCATCACTGTGTAATGTGGCTTAAGGCTCATTCTGAATTACTGAAATGAAATCCAGGCTGCATGAAGAGTACTGCTCCAGAGTTTTTCTTTTTTTAGGATGCTTACAGTAGTTTTTAATGTGGTGTTTAGAAAATGCAGATTATTTTGTAGAAAGTCTCAATTCATATTAGAAGAGTCTTTGTAGAGAAAGGGACTTTTCTGCAAAGGCTTTTAGTAGCAGAAATGGTGTGCAGATGTCATGTTAAATGTATATCCCAAGGAAGGCAGGAATGAGTATTTTAAAAAGAGTCTTAATAAGTTAAAAAGGAAATCAGGATTCTTTCCCCCACTGACTTTGACCATGAAAGATAGACTGGCTCCTAAAATCTAAATTATAAGGTGCCTTCTAACCCTAACATTTAGAAAGCCCTTAGTGAGTTTTGATGGATTTTATAAAGCTTGAAAATTAGCTATTACTTATTGTCATTATGGATCAGTAACTCAGATAGATTTTGATTTGTTAATATAGAAGTATTGAGTCCAGATGATGGTCCCTTTCTATCATACTGCTCCCTTCTCCCACGTAAACAGATAAAACCCCCTCAATCTTATATAAATAATGTCAAAACCTTTTTCTTCTATAAATAACATCCCACTTTCTAGCAGAAATTGGTAACCGCTGATGCATTTAGCTGAAATTCTTTCAAAATGTTAAAAATTTGGTAAATGTGTTGTTTTCTGTTTTGTTTTACTCAAGTGAAATCTTTTCTCTCCATATTTAGCAGTGTTTACTTGTGCCTTTGACTTCTTTGTGAGCAGGCTATGATGAGTGATATTACATATCTAAATCTATATATCTATATCTATGTATATTTGTGTATATGTGTGTGTGTGTGTGTGTGTGTGTGTGTGTGTGTGTATTCGTATTTTTGTTACCCCTGTAGCATATTGAACCTTTGGAAGAATATAGCATTGATTGAATAATTCATTATTATTTATTATTAAACAACATAATATCATCCAAGTATCCATTCAATATTGTTCCACATAGAACAGTTGCATACATTTAAAAACTGCAAATTTTTACTAGAAAAGATCCAGCCTTATACCTTGTATTCACTGTATGTGGATACCCTATACTAGGTCTAGGAGCTACGGAGAAGGTCTAGCTCCATGTATTTCCCTTAGGGTTCCTATGCTCTATTGTTGAAAAGAGATCATTCAGATAACCATCAAGGAAGTCCAGTGTAGCTGCTCTATAACCAAACTTCTTGGGTTCAAATCTTTGCCATTTATTGGAAGATCTGGTGTGAGCCCCTTAATCTCTTTGGGCTTCTGCTTTCGCATCTGTGAAATGAAATTATAAACTCATCTCATATTATTTTTTTAAGGCTTTAAATGAGTTAAAATGTGTAAAGCATTAGAACAGAGCCTGGAACATATGTATATGATATAAGTGAATAAAATCCAGTGGAAGTTATCAATACACAAGTTATTCTGACAAATAACAGAATATTTTTCTCTTGAATCTTGACATCAATACTTTTATGATCATGAAACCATAGGAATTAATGAAGCATTTTCTCTTTTCAGAACATTAATTCATTCTTTGTGTTTGTGGTTCAAAGGAGGGAGGGAGGAGTGTACAGTTTTCCTTTTCCTGTTCTTTCTCAATATAATTTTGAGAAACTAGTCTATAAAAGAGGTCTGAAATATGACTTTTATAAAAGCAATAATAACCCCACCTGACTCCTACCACAGCCCCAAGGATTCTGGAGGTCACTGACATCTGAGCTCAACAGATCCTTCAAAACAAAAGGAAAATATATCAAACGTTAGTCAAGTGCTGTGACCCAAAGGAACAATCAGATAGATCATGTTCAGTGGTGTGCCATAACATACAGAATAAATACATAACTGAGGATTATACTAAGATCTTGGAGCATGGTTATCCTTTTGTGAATCCCCATGTGACATGATCTACCATTTGGTCTTAAGTCTTCTGGAATAAAACAACTTTTGTAAATAAGTAATTGATTTTGAGTATTACAAAGAAGTAGACTGTGAATGAACTTGAATTTCTATTAAAAATTATTTCCCAGAACAAGGTATGATTTAGTCCACTACTATATTTGTTTATTGGGGAAAGGTTTGCTCTGATATGGTGAAGAGACCACTGAGAGCTAATGAAGGGGCACCCACCAGGGCTTGGTGTACCATGACTTGACAAACAAGAGCCACTATTGAATCATGGAGATCCAAGACTTCTACCAGAAACTCCACAAGTTAATTTAAATAGAAGTGTCATATACTGTTTGGCTTTTTCTTCCCTTTGGGTTTTTGAAACTTGAAGATTCCAAAAGAAAGTCAGCCATTTTTTTAATCCACTGGGGTAGTCCAGAGTCAGAGGTAGTGCTGGTCTTTGGCACTCTAAGTTTACCATCCTGAGCTTGGGCAGGTCGGCAAGAGTGGGGACTCTAGACCTGAGGAATGGTCACATTATTGGCTTTTTCTCTGGGACCCTTGTTTCTTTAGGTCTCATGACTGTTTTACAATTCTTTTCTTATACACTGAGTGGCCAGATTATTATGATCTCTGAATGCATAATAATCTGGCCACTCAGTGTATATCCTATATAATAAAAGGCTAATATGCAAATGTCCCCTCCACCAGGAGTTCAACTAGCAGGCAGGTCGGCCAACCGCCCGTGTCCCCTCCCCCTGGCCAGGCTGGCCGGACCCCACCCATGCACGAATTCATGCACCAGGCCTCTAATATATATGTGTGTGTATACACACACACACACACACACACACAAACACTGAGTGGCCAGATTATTATGCATTCAGAGATCATAATAATCTGGCCACTCAGTGTACTAGGGCTTCATCCCTCACGAGGGGTTTATTTCCTGGGTTCTGATTTCCCTTCATTTAAAATACTGCCTGGTAGTCTGATTAGTGCTTGTGAGACAGAAGACCGATTTTCTCCAACTTTGATATTTCATATGTCTTTTCTCGTCCCAGTTTTCTTTTTTAAAAAAAATATATTTTATTGATTTTTTATAGAGAGGAAGGGAGAGGAATAGAGAGTTAGAAACATCGATCAGGGGGCATCCGTGGGGAGGGGTGTGGGATGGGAATGGGGGGATGAGGACAAATATGTGACACCTTAATCAATAAAGAAATTAAAAATAAATAAATAAATAAATAGAAACAGAAAATAAAAAAAAATAAAAAAGAAAGAAAGAAACATCGATCAGCTGCCTCCTGCACACCCCCTACTGGGGATGTGCCCGCAACCAAGGTACATGCCCTTGACCGGAATCGAACCTGGGACCCTTCAGTCCGCAGACCGACGCTCTATCCACTGAGCCAAACCGGTTTCGGCTCGTCCCAGTTGTCTTATAACTTCCCCATTTCTCTTCTCAGTTCTGGTATTATTTAGTGTTTCCACAGCATATTAGAGCCACTTCCTTGTGAACATTTTTAGTAAACAACAAATCATATGCAGAGCATGAGCCAGTACATTGCCAAAGAATGAAATGAAAAAACTCTGCTAAACCAACCTTCATAATATCTTTTAAAGAAAACTCTACTGTGTCATTTAGTGTGGTCTCTGTTTTTAAAACTTGAGCCATTAACCTACTTTCAGAGAGGGTACTACAGGGTCTACTGCATGAGTGATTTAGATTTATAATTGAACTAAGAATATAGTGGACTACTTCCTAGAGTTAAAAAAAGAAAAAGACATTTGAAAAAAATGTTTCTGGAATGTAACTATTGGATTTAAAATTTTTTGTTTATTTCCTAAAGGCCTATACTATTTTGTAATTTCTTCACATTTTCTAGAACAGATTACATATTCTAAAATAGAAATTCCTACTTGCCTTGTTATCTGATCACAAATATATTCCAGAATAATCCCTGGCACATAGTAGGTGCTCAGTAACTATTTATTAACACTTTGGCCTTCTACATTTCTTCTTACTAGGGTATTGTTTCCTTTTAAGCATAATATCCAATAAATTTCATGTGCCATTGTATGACTTTCCGTCGGTATTTACATAATAACTCTTTACCTCTCTAAAATCCAGCAATTTAGTAGTCTCACCAATGTGGAACCTGAACCTAACTAAGATAAAGAAGAAAACAACTGATGTCTACTATTAGAGTTTAATATATTCTGTTTAAAAAGTCAGAGAAACATGATACATCTGGGAAATCATTTCATCCCAAAGGTTTGATAAGGTGCAGTACTACAATCAAATGTATCAGGTTGGCTGTCAGCAAGTCAATTCATCTCTTTGGCTTTGGTTTTCTTATCCCTTAAATGTGAGAGCTGTACTCTCATCTCTAAGGCCCCTTCCAACTCCAAGACTTCTATGATTCTCCAGCTACCTCCTTTTTCCAGGCCTTTTTGCTCATCTGTAAAATGAGGGGGTGGACAAGTATCAAAGTCTTAAATATATGTGACTTATTTAAAGGAATGAACTTAAAGCTATCCAGAAAACCTAGCTATATAGAATGGCCACTCCTCTAGGGTATTGGTTAGCCAAGATTTTATAGCAATATATAGTCAAAAAGACTAACTTAGTGCCTAGGAAAACATTTGGGACTGGTTAAAATTACGGGAAAATCCTACTTCTTCATAGGGAATGTTGACTTTAGTGTATATAATTACCAAGTTGTTGGATGTTTTCTCCCCCTCTTCTAGGCTGTTTGCGATAAGAGGGGGTATGTTTTTCTTCTGTTCCTCAGGGTACTGTTGATAAGTGGTATGCAACATCACACCCCAAGCAGGTGAAGTGCACTGTTGGACAGCCCTGTATCCCTGCATCTGTTCTCTGCAGTGGTATCTGCTTTCAAAAGTCTGTGTTTGCAGAACTGGTTGGTACTGATAGAGAGGAATGCACTAATCCTCTGATACTGACTCCAAAAGAGGAGGGTGGGGCAAAGAGAATGGGAAGACCAGAACATTTGTTTAGCAGCCAGTCTGTGATACCTAGCCAGGATCCTTTCTAAGCATTGATGGAAATGAGTGACAGGATGGTATCAGCAATTCCATGCCCAAGATAATTTCACCTTATGAAAGTAGGAAGATGAAACTAAGTCTCATTTCTCTGCAGAGGATGGCCAGTCCAATCCAGTTTAGTACTGCTTTCACCCTAGCTCTTCCCCTTCCTCATGAACTTTTAGTAGTCCTATCTATATGTTGTCTGATTATGCCTGATGTTGAAGCCCCTTTAAATTCTGTCCATGCATACACTCCTTCCTATGTATCCAACCTTATTTCCCACAATTCTTCAACCCCATTCTAAGATGCCACGATATTCTTGATACATTCTCCTGCAGCTTTTGTTCATTTAATGCTTTCAATTTGCATGTTCTTCCTGATAACTTAAATCCAATCCCTTCTTCAGAATTTAACTGCAGTCCCACCTTTTTCATCAGGTGTTCCCTGAGGACTCTGCTTTATTGCTCCCAAGCTTTGGAAGGCCCTCACATAACTGCAAGTTTAAATGTATTCATATTCTTCCCTGTAGATTACATCAATGTTGCCTTTTGCACAGCTATAGGTATAGAATGGAGTACATACAAGGGTACCCTGCTAAACCTTGATTAGTGGGTTAAATTTCAAAGGAAGTTTTTGAAAAGAAAGGTGTGCTTGTTTTCTAGTCTGGCAAGGCAAACACAGTGATGGTAGGAGGCCATAATAGCAAGCCATGCACAGTGGACAGGTAAAGGAGCCTCTACTACTGCCTCTCATGGATGATCCTGAAAAGATATTTGTAAAAGAACTTTGAAATAATTGAGTCATTTAATGTGAGCGAGAGTGCGTGTGTGACTGACAGAGATTGAGAGACAGGAAGGAGGAGTGCGAGTTTACAGGGAGTTACATGGAGCTTGGTTATTTAAGGTAATGCAGTGTTAATCCCTATCTTCCCCCAATCCTTCTTCCCAGCACACACCTTCTTTTTTATCTAACCTTGCTCTATGTCACCTCTTCAGGAAGCAGGCCAGGCCTGCTAAATGTGATCCATCACAACTCATTCTTAAGTTAAAGTCATGGCCAAGCCTTCAAGGTTATATTGATAGACTTGCAACTTCTGTGTTTATCTTTGCTCCCAACACTGTTTCTTTCTTCTCCCAAATCAGGTAACTCCCACAGCCCAGTGTACCCAAGCCTTGTTGAAGATGATTTATTGCTCCCACTGCCAGGGTCTAGTGACTGTGAAGCCATGTTACAACTACTGCTCGAACATCATGAGAGGTTGCTTGGCCAACCAAGGAGATCTTGATTCTGAGTGGAACAATTTCATAGGTGAGCAAGCAATTAATGTATTTGTGTCGCTGGAAATAGTTCAGCTTCCTGCCACAAGGAGTATTGCAATTGTCAGCTATGAAATTTCTATTTGTTATTTAATGTTTGCCAATTTTAACTCTACTCAAAGTTCATACTATTCTACAAGTACATGTTCCCTTGAACTAATAGTGGCATTTCCGAAGACATTTGAATACTAAGATTTAATAATGAGAAAATGGCTTTTTGACATTTCCCCCCAAAGGTCAGTTTGGGTAATGCATCATGGGCTAGTATCCATGTAAATGCTAGTTTACAGTCATCACTGTGCTGCAAAAATGGTACTGAAAATATTGTATCTGTTACACTGCAACCAAATCTTCACACTGGCCAGATACCCACTGGATATTTGGATCAAGTGAAATATGACTATAGAAATTTAGGGGGTTCTCTTTCTATAGAGGATTTAACAATGACAGGCTACTCTGGTGAGATGGAAAAATGTTTACCTTGATAATATTAGAGGTAAATATTCTTGCATATACTTAAAACCTACAAAACCATT
Organism: Eptesicus fuscus; assembly: GCF_027574615.1. NCBI lineage: Eukaryota > Metazoa > Chordata > Mammalia > Chiroptera > Vespertilionidae > Eptesicus > Eptesicus fuscus. Next base: position 110,159,682 of record NC_072473.1, read on the forward strand.
ACTGGAACCCAGACAGCAGTGTAGTGGCCAGTTTCTAAGAGGGTTAATTATGATTTGTAGGGAAGTATAAATTAAGGATGATTTAAATGTCCACTCATTGACTCCCTTGATGCCTACCAAATACACATGTTAGTCCTGAAGCATCAGTGTTGAAGCTCCTAACACTAAGGGTCTAGTTGGCCCACATACACATACTAATAGCTCATACAAACAGACTCAGATATTTTTCCATCCCCAGTCACCTTTGCATAATAGCAGAATTTGAGTATTTTTATAAGCATCTATTTTTCACTTATTTGTCCACATCATGGGAACATGTATGCAATGTGCTGGCTTTTTTTTTTTTTTTTTTTTGTGGAGTGGGGAATGCTTTTTAGTCTGCATGAGAGCTAATTATCATTTTAACTCTGTTTGAAAGTGCATCAATAAATTGGCTCCAACAGATTCTTGCTAACACTGACACAGGAAAAAAAAAAGATGTGAATATTAAGCACTTCAGCACAATTGTAGCCTAAATAGCTCAAAGCTAGAAGACCTGAAAAAAAAAATCTTCTATGCACAGAAAAGCAGTATCCCATGAAAGGGAATGTGTAAGACCAGCAAAGACATACACTCACAAATGGCACATCATGCCCAGAATGAAGCATGGGAGAGAGTGTTGCTTAAAAATATTCCAAATGGAAATAAAAGCCCATGGCACTTGCAAATCTAAAGTTGATGGTTTTTTCTTTCTCTTTTTTTAATCCCACTGTCACCCCATACCCAAATGTCAAGTTTGCAATTTATTTTTGCTGCATTTATTTGTTTTAAGTTGGTAGCCTTTTCACTTTCCCCTATAACTTCTAGCCCACTAGTTCTCTGGGCAAAAGGAATAGAATTTGCCATATGGTACAAAAAATGTATGGTGACAGTGATCTAGTTTTGCTAACTTTTCTACAGACACATCAATAATAAGGTGCAGAAGGGCATGCCATTTGCACTATCCTATTATTCTAATATTCTGTCCAAAACTATAACTCATATCCTGTTTTAAAATACAAATTTTTATACATATATTTCCAACAGTTTGCAGGTTCATATGAAATCAAAACATACTTGGCTTGCTTAATAAATATTCTCAATAAGGTAACCTAAAACAAGGAGGACTTTAGTTCTTGTTGTGTGTTTTAAAAATTACATTTGTTATCTTTCAAGAAATAAAATTAAACCCAAGTAGAAATTGGTAGAATTTCTGAGTTAATTTTCCTCAGTTATTTTAAATGATACTTTTTGGAGGGCTGAGGTGTATAATTGTATTTAAACTTTATGTTTAATGGGTATTTTACTCTTTATTTTAATAGGCTGATATAAAAGGCCAAGAATAATAGACATTGTTAATCTCTGGTGCTTTTTCATGAATTTTCACAAGGGTCTAATTAATTTGCTCTGTGGTTGCAGAATTCAGTCCCAATTTACATGCCTCTGCCATACGTGCTGTAAGTTTTTTTTTCTTTGTAAGGAATTTCTCTCTCCCCTTTATATGATTGCAGCTAATGAATGGTCAAAGGGTTTTTTTTTCCCTCCCACTTCTTTAAATCAGATTTTGGGGTTAAGTCTGGAAACTGTCTTTTGTTCTTCCAGTCTAGTCGTGAGGCCAGTGTAAAAGGAATCACTTTCCCTAGTGAGGAGGGATGGCTTTGTTGCTGGGGTGGGGAGCAACTCAGTGCTGAGATCCTGAGTGCTGAATTACTGCAGTTGGACTAGACCAGTGGTTCCCAACATGGGGCTCACGCACCACAGGGAGGCAATTTGATTTTTAAGGGGGGGCAATTCGAGAATGAGTTATTAACAGTGAATTTTTTGCATTTCTTATAGTTCTAGGGGCCTTATAGACAGCATATAATATATATTGTGACATTTATGCATTTCAGTTCTCTATTCTATGTTTTGAAACTTTATTTGCTATTTTTCATATCACTTCATACTATTATTATTTTTTAAACAATTTCTTAGTGATTTCTTCCTCAGTCCTTTCGTTCTTTTATTTTTCTCTTTCGTGGATGCCATGTTCTTTGGATGCTTGTTTAGACCAAGTTAATGGCCTTTTAGGCTTCTTCCACATGAATAGGAGTTCACTTTTTTTTAAATTTATTTTATTGCTATCAGAGAGAGAGAGAGAGAGAGAGAGAGACATCAATGATGAGAGAGAATCATTGATTGGCTGCCTCCTGCACGCCCCCTACCTGCAACCCGGGCATGTGCCCTTGACCAGAATTGAACCCGGGACCCTTGAGTCCACAGGCCAACGCTCTATACTCTGAGCCAAACCATTCAGGGCAGGAGTTCACTTTTTGAATAATAAGAATTATATGTCATGGGGAAGCATCAGAATTTTAGAGATGCTTAGGTGGGGCATGGCCAAAAAGGTTGGGAACCACTGGACTAGACCCTTTAAGAGACTAAGAATGAGTTTTCCAAATCTGCCTTCTGGTTGTCATGCCCTCCCTTTCCTCTCTTTAACTGCATCTATTGAAGTATCATCAGCCTTTTTCAAGGTGGATCCAAATTTTTGAAACGCCTTGGACTTGGTTTTGTAAGAGATTCATTCTATGAAACCTTCAGTTTGAATACTCTTCCTGCTCTCCACCTCCAACCAAAAAAGTCAGTTTCTGGAGAGTCATAAATTATGCCTAGGTGCCACTTGTCCTCCATCACATACTGTATTAGTGTTAACATTGTTGGACTTGTAACCAACCTTATTAATGTCACATGTTGCTGCCAGCGGGAATTTCGTATTGGGATATTGGGATTGCTGGTGGAGACACCAGCCGATTCCTGACAGGAGGCAGACAATCAAGTATCCTGTAAATGAGACCTGTGGCCTAGTTCAACCAGAAGAAAACCAAAACTCCAAACCAACCATCCTTGGACTGAGATTGGTGCTTCTAGTCAGGGCTGGCTGCTGCAAGGAAGAGCCCAGTTGATAACCAATCATGACTTTCCTCAGGGGTTAGGGGCAGCTTTGGCTCCTGGGCTTCAGGCCACAAGCAGAATTCGCCCCCATTCGCATTCTTCAGCCTCGCAACACACAACGCCATGGCACCGGCCCCAACAAAGGCCCAGCTTCACTCTCCATTCCCAGGCCCTTGTGTATGGCAGGCTCAGAGTTTACAAAGACGCCAAACAGCCAGTGAATTGGGGTTTATGTTTCTTTTCATTCTTTAACAAACACATTAGTGATCTGGCCTTTCCTCGCCACTAGGGGAATAAGTAGTTATAAAATGCACTGTTTTATGTTGTTTAAATTCTGCATTTTTGGATGTTTATTATCTGTCTTCATAATATTTTTATTTGGAGCAAGAGCTGACTTCTCAGCTATGAAGGAATGTACTTTCTGTACGTGGTAGCCCTGCTGCTTTGACAATGATGAACACATTTAAGTTGTGCTCCACTTGTTTACAAAAGTCTCCTTTTGCTAACACATCAAAAGCATTTTTTCTCTCCACTAGTACAATGGTATATTCATGCTGGCAGGCTTTACTTAGAGGTTGGAAGCGTCATTTTATTGGTGCTTACCACAATGCAACCTGAAACTTCATTTGTTATTACTTGTAAAAAAAATTGCATTTCACAGAAATCTATTTGTGGTTTGTGACATCGGAATTGTAGTTTAGAGAAATGACCCTGTGCTTTAAAATGCCGTGTTGCATTTGTTTTAGGTTGAAGGTGAAAGGTTGATGACCAAATTTGATTTCATTGATATGCTGATGCTGAAATTCCTTTTCACTAGAAAGCTTAGGTAGAAGTTCAGCTGTGGCCTACAGTGTTCTTTGAGGACACAAACAATCTTCTGGAAATTGACCCCTGTCCTTGGACTACCTAAAGGTTGTGGATAATGTGAGCCTCACTATCCTTTCCTGCCATGCTTTAAGCACTAGAGTATAAAGAACATGATTACGTTTTCAATTTCATTTAATTTTGCATAATAAGTATCAGGCCAAAATACGAAATCTCATAATCCCAACAAACATGCCTGGCAAGAAAACAAGTATAGGATATTTTGTTTAAGAGATTCAATGTGTGCTAAAACATTCCAGACTCTGCCAATATGTAAAAGTGACTTGAGTAATCAGTGAAGATATGCTGTGAGTATGTGGTTTGTGTGCACTGCCTCTTGTGCTGTTTTCATCCAGAGAGGTACATCTTTTGTTATAAAATAAATCAAGGCCCTTACATTTGAAATGGGAAGTTTTTCTTATTCCAAAAATTGTATTTTTCAAAATTTCATTCTTTAAAGTCATTAGAATTCGGAGGAATACTTCTATTTGTATTTTCTCAGGCATCTGGAAGGGTTTCCGTAAAAAAAATTACATGTTGGTATGCCAGGATTTTAAGTGATATATATTTTTGACTCTTGTAAATGGAACCTGAAAGGAAAAGATCCTAGGAAGTCTGGGAGAGCTGGCATGTTATTCTGTCTCCAGCTTTTGGTTTGTCAGCTGGGAGCTAGCTCAGAGCCTTACAGTGACAGCCACTGACACATGGAGGAATGAAAAATCAGTATAATGGAAGATTCCTGATTGGGTTTCCTTGCTGGAGAATGAAGCATTCATCTGGCCACTTTATACTTTAGGGAGCTGGCAATACATAGTGACTTAGTACAGTTTGGCATAATAGAAATAGATATAAAAACATTAATTAATTATGATGTGTGCCTCCCCCCACTGGAAACAGTAAAATAATTGGACTGATTACCTATGAGTGAACTAATTATTTACTTTTTATGCTGTATTATTCTTCCCCAAACCTCATGTTAGATGCAATGCTAATGGTGGCGGAGAGGCTAGAGGGCCCTTTCAACATTGAATCAGTCATGGATCCCATCGATGTGAAGATTTCTGATGCCATTATGAACATGCAGGACAATAGTGTACAAGTGTCTCAGAAGGTAATGAAGGCAGGATTTGGAAAAGGGAGCCAGGGGCCCCCTCTAGTTTGTGATGTGACTTCCCTAATATGATCATGCTACTCCAATGCAGGTTTTTCAGGGATGTGGACCCCCGAAGCCCCTCCCAGCCGGACGCATTTCCCGATCCATCTCTGAAAGTGCCTTTAGTGCTCGCTTCAGACCATATCACCCTGAGGAACGCCCAACTACAGCAGCTGGCACTAGTTTGGACCAACTGGTAAGCACTTTGTCAGGAATGGCCATGTTTAATGACAAAAAAATGAAAATATTTGTTCAAAATACATTTTTAGTTGGAAGGCTTACAAGTGTGGGTCTTTCAGGCAAAACTTTTCAAGCAAATTGAATGTGTCAGTAAATCTTCCTCGTTCATTTCTAGCTGAGAAAGTTCATATGTAGTCTAGAAAATGTGATGCAATAAGTCTTATTTCAACTCCCTCCCCCCCATTGTTTCACCATGTATTTACTAAGCATCTACTATGAGCCTATCACTACTGTGATATTTATAAGGTGGCTCAGAAGAATAAGATAAGTCCTTATGCTGAAAAATCCCCAAAAGAGAGGGCAATGCAGACATTCTAGCTTACTAACTAAGGTGATGTATAGTTAATGATAGGCTGGGAGAAGGATAAGAAAATGTAAGCAAGACTGCATTATACTAGTACACAGCAATGTGCTTCAAATATAGTAGTAGGAAAGAACATAGAGGAGAGGACGGAGAGCAGGGAAAGGCAAGTGTCGCAGAGTAGACAATATATAAGCTTGAACTTAAGCATAAAAGTCTTATGGGAAGAGACTGTGTCTTATTGTATCTACAGGGTATGGAATCTGGTGGGCCTCAGATGATAGTTACAATGAAGAGGTAAGTGGACAATGGATCCAGACAGCTCAGCTCCTTCCGAATATTTCGACTTTTAATTTATTTGAGTGATTTTGTAGTTCTAAGTATAAATTTGATCTTCATTTTTCTCTGGTGACTAAAGTTGAAAATGAATTGCATGTCATTCTGGAGATACTTTAGAAATGATCAAAAGGCACATCTATACGGTAGGTTTGTGTTATTTTATAGAGGTCTCTCTCTTGTTTTTCTTAATTAGGTTACTGATGTCAAGGAGAAACTGAAACAGGCTAAGAAGTTCTGGTCCTCTCTTCCGAGCAACGTTTGCAATGATGAGAGGATGGCTGCGGGAAATGGCAATGAGGATGACTGCTGGAATGGAAAAGGCAAAAGCAGGTTAGCCTTAGTTGCATGGATTTGCAATCTCTCTCTTCCTAAATGCCTGGGTAACCTTCAGGGAGGATTTTCTCAGTTGTCAATCAAGAAGCAATTTAGGGTAGGTAGCAACAACATGGAAGGCTTCTAGAGTTTCTTAGGAATGGGTTTTACTGTAGAAGTTTTGAGAAGGTACCCACTTACTTGTACTGGGGAAAAACTTTGTGATAATGGTCATATACTAGCTTTAGGACCCCAACCAAAGATCAAGCTGTTCCAATAGTGTCATATAAAAATATTTAATACCTGTGGTCCTTTGCCCAATGGCTTGGCCTCATAAAGCTCTAGATCCATCCTCTTATTTAATGATGCCCTGTGTCCCTCCCCTACACACTCGGTAACTTAAGTAAGTACCCACACTTCAGCACTTTACTCTGATCCAACAACCTCTGCAAAATGGGCAGCTGTCAAAAAGGTTATGGTCAAGTTGGAGAAACAAGATATATACCCAGAAAAAGGAAAAAAATCAAGTGTATTTAGAAATGGAAATTAATTGTACTCAGTGCAAATACTAGAATCTAGGCAGAAATTTTTGATCTTGTGCAACTTTTTGTTTTACTGATAATCTCAGTGGGGTCATTTCTTATCTCAGGTACCTATTTGCAGTGACAGGAAATGGATTAGCCAACCAGATCAGTAATCCGGAGGTCCAGGTTGACACCAGTAAACCGGACACACTGATCCTTCGTCAAATCATGGCTTTGCGGGTTATGACCAATAAAATGAAGAATGCTTACAATGGAAATGATGTGGACTTCTTTGATATCAGTAAGCACTTGTGGTTCTAAAGTACAAATTGTTCTTTTACACCTTATGATGAAAACAAGTGGAATGAAATCTCTCTTCTGCTTTTTGTTAATAGGTGATGAAAGCAGTGGAGAAGGAAGTGGAAGTGGATGTGAGTATCAGCAGTGCCCTTCGGAGTTTGAATCTAACACAACTGACCATTCTGGGAGGAATGCCAATGATAAAGCCAACCACGCTGGTGCCCGGGTTGAGGCACAGCCCTACCTCCTCACTGTCTTCTGCATCTTATTTCTGGTTATGCAGAGAGAATGGAGATAATTCTCAATCTTAGAGAAAATGTGTTCATCATCAGAAAGTTAAAAGGCACCAGTTATCACTTTTATACCATCCTAGTGACTTTGCTTTTCAAATGAATGGACAACAATGTACAGTTTTTACTATGTGGCCACTGGTTTAAAAAAATTCTGACCTTGTTCTTTCATTCAGTTTTGCGGGAAAAAGGGACTTGTACATGAAGTAAGTTCCTGCTTCCCCAGAATCATGTTAAACGTGGCTAGCGGTGTAGGTACAGAACTATAGTTAGTTGTGCATTTGTGATTTTATCACTCTCTTGTTTTTCTTTATTGTTTGTTTTTGTTTGTGGGTTTTTTTCTTCAATTATGATCTCACCTTGTTTCTTACAAGAAAACCAGGGTCCTTTCTTGGCATGTAACATGTACCTATTCCTGAAATATTAAATAGCTGTACAGAAGCAGGTTTTATTTATCACGTTATCTTATTCAAAGAAAAAGCCCAACAAGCAGTAAATTTTCCATGTATTCCCTATTGTTTTAGTTGCCTTATCTGGAGAGAAGAGGAGGTGATTTTGTTTGTTATTATTAAGTTAGGACAGAATGTGAAGGCACAAAGGGGTTTCTAATCCACTTGTCAGGTTGTATTCAAGCATCAGTATAAGAAGAATGTTACATTTCACTTATAGCTGGTGACTGGAAGAGACTGCAGACTACCCATCTTGGTTGAGTTGAATTGCATAAACTTAAGATCACATATAGGTTCACTTGAACCATCTAAAGTGTAACCCATTTAAAAGATTCTTGATACATTTTCCCTAGAAATATATAAGGCCATATAAGGTGTCCCAGTTATCACATGTTCACACTTTGTTTAGGGGTGGGTTTTGTTTTTGTTTTGTTTTGTTTTATCTTATCCAGTCAAGTTAACAAGTCATTGTGTGCTGATCTTCGTGGCCACACTTGACCCTCTTTGAATTGACATCCCAATGGCAGAAATAAGTGACTAACATCTCATTTGGTACCCCTTGTTACAGTGTTCCAGATTTCAAACCCAGCCATAGAGAGGGAGCTGTCTGGGGGATAGAATTAGGGTGGGTACAGCCTGTGCTCAGGGAATAGCATTAACACTTAAGCAAAGTTTTTGTCTGTGCATTTGTGTTTATATTCATTTTGGGATCCCAGTGTGTGTTTTTAAAGAAATTCTAAGGTGTCTTATGTGTTTTTCTTGCTCAGAACCCTCTGATCAGAAAGGCAAATTACTTTCAGTGGTTCATAGCTGTGTGCTACCCCATCAACCAAAAAACTCACTTGGGGGAGATCTAGGTGTCCAGATTTTTTTCATGTTTTCTTGTTTTTTGGGTGGTGGAGAGAGTAGAGCTGAGAAGACTACATCTTAGCGATGACCCTTAGCCACATGGGTGAACTGGCATAGGCCATATCTGTTGTCCCAGGCTAAAGACTAACAGCTGGCTTGGCCCCTTATGAACCTTTTTCTTGTGTCCTTACCAAATGACAGCTCATAAAACTATGAGAATGTAACAAATCACTTTAAAAGGAGTTCCCAAAAGTCCTCATAAAGAAGAAAATTCTGCAAGTCTCTTCCTGCTTTAGACAGCCATTAAGATCCCAACCAATTCTACAGAAGTTAAAACCCACGGAGCGGTTGTTTGTGTTACTGTTCAATCTTCAGTTGTAAGAGTAATTCTCTATTTTTATATTTAAACATAATTACTTGATAGCTCAGGGTCTACATTTCATTCAACTTTTTACACCAAATTCTGCAGGATGGTCAATATGGAATATTGGGGGCTGTTGTAAACAGAGGCTTAATTTTATTAGAAGTAGTTATTTATTAAAGCATGATGTTAATAAAATAGGCATATTCTGGCTGGTGTGTATAAGTGTTTTTTTTAAACAACTCACAGAAGACAAAATTGAAAAGGCACTCCATTTATGTTTGAGGAAAAATGGATTGTAAATAGCTAAGCTGCCCTGTGAGAACTTGGAAAATGTGCTGATACTTAGTAACTACCTCAGTTGTGAGGAATTTCCTTTTTAGCTTAGACTGCTATTACTTTTACTTGGTAGAAATGAATCTGGTCTCCAAAATGTGGCTCAAAGAGTTATCCCCATAGACCTTGTTAGATTGTTTTTAATTTAAAACCTTGAACTCTGCCCAGCTGTTTTCTTTCAGTCAAGTTCTCTAAACCAATAACATTTTCCGAATTAAATGTTCTTGAAGGTTCTTCTGGACTCTTACTGATTTGTTTTCTTTCTTTGTATTTTTTTCTGTTACTCTTTTATTATTTAAATTGTCTCTTGCTTTTGAACTTGAACTATGAAATAAACAAATCGTAGATTTTTCCATTCAGGTCTGACTGGATAACTCTTGGCTTCTTACCAGCTGGCAGGCTCACCCTTTCCCCCCACCAAAAGAAAGAATAAAGGCAAGTTGAATATTTTAAAACCTGAAAAGTTCACAGTATGAGGTAGAATAAAAGCTATGTTAGGAGAACTGACTTTTCTAAAGCCTCAGTTAATAGCATGTGACGGGTTTGTGTTTTACAAAGTCACTTTTAAATTATTTTTCTTTCAAACCCTTCACCCACTCTCTTTCTTAAGAAAAATGTTTTGTGATTCTTAGATTTATATTTTCTTTCAAAAGTAGTAATTAGCACCTATTATTTTGATAAAAGAAAAAGTGCAAAGAATTGACTTGCATCTTTTAACTTTAGTTCATATTAGAAATCTAACAGTTTATACATGAAGTAAAATTTATCATTTGTGATTATAGAACCAAAAGAAATAAGTGTAGATGGTTCTGCATAAAATTCTACTTTTCCATTTGTGTTGTCAGAGTATGCATAGCTAAAGGATAGTATGTTAATAACAATAACTACTACAAGAGTATGTGTGTGTGTGTGTGTGTGTGTGTGTGTGTGTGTGTGTGTGTGTGTTTTGTCACTCAAGCAAATGCCAAATTACCAAATACGACTTTCTGTCTTTTTTAAAATAGGAAAAAAAGCACTGAGGAAATTCTTCCAACTTAGAACTCAGTGGAAAAAACATAACAACATTCCATGGTACACTTCATAAATTAAGTTTCTACTTTTAAACTCTTAATATTTTCTTATAAAAATCCTTTTTATATATATGGAAAATATGTGAAAGATGACCTATGGTAATATAGGAATTCAAGTCCACCAGCAATATTTACTTTTCTAATTTAGATTTTAAGTAGGTAATATATTGCCAGGGTTTAAAAATCAATATATATTGAACATTTCCCGTTCATCTGCCCAGTTATCCCCATACCCTAAACAATGTAGTTTATATACATCTTCCAAAGTTTCCTTTTAGATATACAAGTAAATATGAATATTTTTCTCTTTTACACAAAATGTAGACTATTATACTCTATAATTTTTTATTTTAACATTAAAAAGTATTTAGAGGAGGGTGGGTTCCAAAAGATACAGATGTCTATTTTAAAGGCATGGCTTCTCCATGGTACCACATTTTGGATTTTTACCGCATTTTGCATAGATTAGGTAATTTTCCAAGAAACAAACATTGACTTGAATGAGGAGCAGTTTGGCATTATGGTTTTATAATCCCGGAGTGCACTATTAAGATGTTCTCTGTTCACGTTAAAGTTAAATTTTGGTAGTTTGTTTCCATATTGTCCCCAGTGAAGAAGACATTGGCCAAAATAATTGGGTGCATACTCTTAGAATACAGTATATTAACACCACAATTAATGCTTGGGAATGATTCAAAGGAAATGTATCCTGGAATTTACTCATTCTATTAGAATGCAGTACTTTTAATGTTTTCTCAATCCCAAATGCCTTGAAGCAGCATCAACTGTCACACAGGATAAAGATATAATTGATATTAGGAAAATTTGCAACTAGATCTTGGTTACCGCATGAATTATCTGTCCAATGGTAAAGGAGTCATGAGAATGTGTAAATAACTGTACAAGTTCAGTTTTCATGTAAGGTTGAATTTTTGCTCATCAATGTTTCAAGAGACTTCTAAATTTAGCAATAATCAGTAAAATCTACAGAAATCCATTTCTCAGCATGAATGTCTACATGTGGAGTTAAATGTACGTTTTACTTTGCTTTTGACATTTCTTAAACGTTAGGAATTCTGGAAATAGCACAGTATTGTTGGAAGGAAAAAGGTTTTCATGCATTAATCCTACCAGGTAAAAACTGATGGTGTGGTTAAAGAATGAAGATAAAGCCTGGGAGTGATGACCTAAGGTACTTTTCTAAAGGGTCTTATGGTCTTGTTCTCTGGCAACAGCTTCCTTGCCACTCTGTAATATTGTGTTTCTTACATGACAGGGTTGGAAATTATGTCTGTGTGTCTGTGTGTATATACACAATCATATGTACATACAGAGATTTTTGTGTATTTTCAAACACTTAATCCCAAGTAGACAGGTAGATCTTACCCTGTCACTTATGGGCTGCCTTCCCCCTGCTGTCAGTGGTGTGTGCTTGGGGAATGCAGGCTAATTTTAATGATAGCCTAAGGGAAACATAATTAGGAAGGTAAGTCTCCTGCCAAGAAAACACACACACACACACACAAAAAATGCATTCCAAATAGATTTTTTTAAAAAGATTTACCACTGCCTGGGATTTGCTTTTCTTTATCACCGTAGATATCCTAAAACTGATGGTAACATGCTGTTCTTGGTGACTCACTGCTCAGAGCTGTTGGGACCTGGTTGGCCACAAAGAAATAATCATGGTCAGTGGGTGATTTTCTGAATACACATTAGGATCTCAACCCTCTTTTGCTGCATTTGCCTTTAAAGGTCTTCAGTGCCCTTGCTCTCACCTTTCTTTTAAAAATAATGAAAAATTACTACTTTGCTGTTTCAGTTCTGAATACTTTACAGCAAGTAGCAGCAGCAACAAACAGTTATTGGGATATACTATTTACTGTAAAATGAAAAATAGTTATTTGTAGTTTTACCTGTCATCTCTCAACCGAGCAGTGAAGTGGGATAGAGCTGTGTGCCTAGCAATAAGGCCAGGCCTGGTTGATTATCTCATGCACTCCTGCAGAGTATAAATTGCTCCAGTTTTTCAGATTTCTGAAAGCACTTGAAGTTAGGTCATTTGCCCAATGGGTGACAGTTAAGAAATGCAAGAAGCAGATTTGGAACAGAGGTTGATCTGCCACCAGAGCCTATTTATTTAAGGTGCTAATTTTTATTTGATTATCCTATTCCCCTTAGTCCGTGTTATATGAATCATTAGGAAGGGACGAGCTTGTCAGGTGTGCCACATGTTAGCTATCCTGGCCCTGCAGAATGGCCAGGTTAAGGGTCATGAAAGACATTAGTTTACTTGGCTTACCTGATTATAGGGGAAGAAGTCAAGGAGCACCTGGAGATAAATCTTAATGATAAATCTAATCTCACATAGCAGCTCCTTGCTTAGTGTACTTTAATGCAGAAAGAGCTCAGATAATTGTGCATGGGGACCATGTGACCTCTGCTAGTTCTGGAAGAGCTGATATTAAACCAAGTGATCCTGTTCTTCCTCTCCAGGACACCCTCATATGACACTGTGTGGAAGAGTACTGCATTGTTGGGAAGGGTCAACTTGCTGAATACTTAAGCAAACACAGTCTGTCGAGAAAAAATACCATGGTTTACACAGGGAAAATTCATACCTGCTTGATCACTTGGAGCTTTGTAAGGAGGTAAATAAACCTTGGGATAAGTAAGAGGCAGTGGATATAATTTGGGCTCCTTAAAGAACCCCGGATAAGATTACACCTTAAAAGTTACACCTGGTAGCATTAATATGAAAATGTCCATGCTATGCAAAGCAATCTATAGATTCAGTGCAATCCCCATAAAAATACCAATGGCATATTTCACAGATCTAGAAGAAATACTCCAAAAATTTATATGGAACCAAAAAAGACCCTAAATAGCCACAGCAATCTTGAGAAAGAACAAAATTGAAAGGATCACAATACCAGATATAAAGTTATACTACAAAGCCACTGTAATCAAAACAGCCTGGTACTGGCACAAGAACAGGCATATAGATCAATGAAACAGAACAGAGAACCAAGAAATCCACCCAAGCCATTATGTTCCATTAATATTTGACAAAGAGGTAAGAGCATACAATAAAGTAAAGAAAACCTCTTCAATAAATGGTGTTGGTTTAATTGGGCAGGTATTAGACCACCAACTTACACCATACACAAGAATATACTAAAATGGATAAAATACTTAAATGTAAGTTGTGAAACCATAAAGATCCTAGAAGAAAACGTAGGTAGCAAAATACCTGACATCTCACATAGCACAGTTCTCACAGGTACACCTCATAGGGCAAGAGAAACAAAGGAGAAAATACTAGTAAACAAATGGAATTACATTAAAATAAAAAGCTTCGCCCTAACCAATTTGGCTCAGTGGATAGAGCATCGGCCTGCAGACTCAAGGGTCCCAGGTTTGATTCCCGTCAAGGGCATGTACCTTGGTTGCAGGCACATGCCCTGTGGGGAGTGTGCAGGAGGCAGCTGATTGATGTTTCTCATCGATGTTTCTAACTCTATCCCTCTCCCTTCCTCTCCGTAAAAAAAAAAATCAATACAAATATATTAAAATAAAATAAAAAGCTTCTGCACAGCAAAAGAAACCAGCATCAAATTGAAAGGGAACCCACTTATGGGAGAACATACTTGCCAATGATACATCTGATAAGGGGTTAATTTCCAAAATATGTAAAGTACTCATGCAACTAAACAAAAGAAAGACAACCCAGTTAAAAAATGGGCAGCAGACCTGAATAGATAAATTCTCCAAAGAGGACATATAAATGACTAAGTGACATGAAAAAATACTCAACATCGCTAATCATCCGCGAGATGAAAATGACAATGAGGTACCACCTCACACCTGAAAGAATGGCTATCATACTGGTGAGGATGTGGAGAAAAAGGTACCCTAGTACACTGTTGAAAATGCAGACTGGTACAACCACTATGGAAAACAGTGTGGAGTTTCCTCAAAAAAATTAAAAATGGAAATGCCATGTGATCCAGTGATGCCACTTCTAGGAATATATCCTAAGAAGTATAAAACAATCACAAAGAATAATTGCCCTCCCCTTCCATGTTCATAGCACTGTTATTTACAACCAGGGGCCCAGTACATGAATTATTGCACCTTGAACTGTGGCCCATGAGGCTATGGTGGGCATAGGGGTGGGTCTTGGCCCATCCTCTGTGCCCCTGCCCGGCTCCTCCCACTACGGCCCCTGCCGGCAGCCCTGCTACCGCGGCGCAGGCCCCACTTGCACCTGCTGACGGCGCAGAGTGATTGGGGCTGGCGCCAGCAGCAGGTGCAAGCACGGCCGGCGCTGGCAGTGGGTGCAAGCGGGGCCAGTGCTGGCAGCAGTTGCAAGTGCCTGGCGAACCGCGGCATGCAGGAGCAAAGAATTTTCAGTGAACACCAGAGGCTTGCCCTATGACAGTGACCAGTGCCCTACCTTGGTCTGGCGCCCCTGCTCACCTGCTCCACCATCCTGCTGCGGCCTATGCCCTCCATGTTCCGCGCTTTGCCACCTGCTGCCGATGCCCCTATGTTCCATGCATGCCCCCTGTTGGTCAGTGCATGTCATAGTGATCAGTTCTTCCGCTATTTGGTTTATTTGCATATTAGGGTTTTATATATATACTAGTAGCCCCTTGCAGGAAGATTCCTGCAATAGGGCTTCCTGCTGCGCTCTCCCCCACCCTACCTGCTTGCCTTCCTTCTCCGCCGGCCGGCCCCACCTGCTTGCCTCCCTTCTCCACCGGTCCCGCCTGCCTTGCTTCTCCGCAGCTTCGCTCCCTTCTGCAGCGCTTGGCTTCTTCCTACACTGTCTTGATATGCAAATTAACCGCCATCTTGGTTGGGTTAGTTTGCATATTCACCATGATTGGGTGGTGGGCGTGGTTTAGGGGTAGCAAATGTGCAGTCAATTTGCATATTACTCTTTTATTAGGTAGGATCGATAGCTAAGATCTGGAAATAGTCCAAGTGCCCTTCAGTAGGCAAATGGATTAAAAAACAGTGGTATATTTACACAATGGAATTCTATGCAGCTATAGAAAAGCATCTTTTACTCTTTGAGACAGCATGGAGAGACCTGGAGAGTATTATGTTGAGCAAAATAAGCCAGTCAGCGAAAGACAAGTATGACATGATCTCGCTTATATGTGGAATCTAATGAACAAAATAAACTGATGAGCAAAACACATCCAGAGACATTGAAGCATGCAACATACTGATGTATTTCAAAGGTTGGGGGGTGGGGAGATTAAGCAAAGAACTTGCATGCATATATGCATAGCCCATGGAGAGACAATAATGTGGAGAAGGCCTGGGGAGGGGACAGGAGCAGGTTGGTGAGGTTCAATGGGGGTTGGAGTAGGGGACATCTAATACTTTCAACAATAAAGGTAAATGTGAATAAAATAAAAAGTAAAAAAAAAAAAAAACACAACGTTACACACTAGGGGCAGAAATTGGACACATGGAACCCAGATAATAGGCACTGCTGTAAATGAGGTGTGTATAACAATAGTTTTCTCTGGCTGGACTGGTCTTAGTGCACATTAGAAAAGACAACATCTAAATATAAAAACCTGTGTTTTGGGGACAACAGATTTTGACATTTCTTTTAACCAGGAATGGAACCTAGGAGCTTTTGTTGTTTGCTGAATACATGTCCCAGCATGCCCATCAGGCGATCTATGCTGGGGGAAAAAAAATAAAAGGAAAGGTCTTGATGTAGGGGTACTCAGATGCTGGTGTCTGACCTTGATGCGGAACCTTGATACAGGGTCCAGAGAGAAATATCTAAGACCAGCAGGGACTGAAGGCTCTGCCTCCAAATAGAAGGCAAGTGATGCCTTACTCATCTGTACAGATTGAAGCTGAGAGGCAATGTAACTCAAACTATGGAATCAGGATCTCTGGGAAGGGTGAATTCCTAGAACTAAAGGTTAACTACCCCCCTTAGTATTAGTAAATGATCCATTTGGAGCAAGCAGGAGTTCTACCTTACTCAAAGGGTAGTGACATATAATTTTTAAACCAAAGGTGCCATAGGCTGCTGGTGACCAGTTGATGGTGAACAAAATCCCTGGACTCAAGAGGTGGATCAGAGTGGTGTGGGGGAACAGAACAGCATCTGAGGTGGCTGCTGGAGATAGGCATTATTCTTCTTCAACCTGCCCCTTTGGACATTGGCCCACACACAAGGCAGGGCTGGATGAGCCCTTGTGTGACCCACATTGCATACAATTTGTCTACTAAGTTCCCTTATGGAGAACTGTAATTTGAGGCCAACCAAAGAATTTGAAAGCCCTTGTTTTATTGGAACAGACTCCAAAGATGAAGTACCTAGAAAGGCCAGCCATTAGTTATCTGATGTCTCTAATGGCAGTCATGCTGGCTCTGGATGTGTGGGCCTCCAAAACCACTTGGAATTTGAGGCAGTAATATGATTTATGACATCTGATCTTAGTCTATGTATGGGAGGATGAGTAAGGATGTAAGATAGTGTCCTTATCCTCAGGAAGCCCATAATTCCACCAAGGAGACAAAGCTAACCCAAGAAACATGCCAGTGAATGCTTAAGTCTTCAGTCATCTGTACCTCAAAGGAGAGCAGTGCATGCTGCAATGGTCAGGGTGACTTCCTGGAAGAGGCATGGCCCTACCTGGGTTTGCTAGGAGGGGAAGAGAGAGAATTATCTTGTGAGTCCCAGTGGGCAGGACTTATCATTGGTTCTTTGTACTCTCTGGGTGCTACAGGTTGCCTCCAATGTAAGAGAAGGGATAAAATGTCTGGGGATGGGGTAAGTGTGAGTAGTGAAGCAGCTGAAAGGAAATATGTCAAAAAAGCAGAGCAGCCGAAACCGGTTTGGCTCAGTGGCTAGAGTGTCGGCCTGCGGACTGAAGGGTCCCAGGTTCGATTCTGGTCAAGGGCACATCCCTGGTGGGGGGTGTGCAGGAGGCAGCTGTTTGATGTTTCTCTCTCATCGATGTTTCTAGCTCTTTATCCCTCTCCCTTCCTCTCTGTGGAAAATCAATAAAATATATTTTTTAAAAAAAGCAGAGCAGATGGGTTTGCTACTATAGGACTAGGGAAGGGTAAGATCAGTGTATGAAGCCCTCAAAAGCCAGGCAAAGCAATTTAAAATTCAAGTCGACACTATCTAACGCAAATTCTTTTTTTAAAAATATATTTTATTGATTTTTTACAGAGAGGAAGGGAGAGGGATAGAGAGTTAGAAACATTGATGAGAGAGAAACATCGATCAGCTGCCTCCTGCACGCCTCCTACTGGGGATGTGCCCGCAATCAAGGTACATGCCCCTGACCGGAATCGAACCTGGGGCCTTTCAGTCCGCAGGCTGACGCTCTATCCACTGAGCCAAACTGGTTTTGGCTCTAATGCAAATTCTTGAATAGGAATTGATAACATGCTCAGGGTGTATAAAGATGAACTAAGTAAGAGTATGCAGATTGGATTGTATGGTGTTGCCCTTGGGTTGATAAGGTGAATTATACTGTGCAAACTACAGGGATTCAGCCCCCTTTACATTCTGTACATCCTAGCCTCCTCCAAACAATCTTGATTTGGAGCTTTCTGGTGAATACAACCCAATTCCACACAAGGGGTACTTTTTGGATATCCATGCTCATAACGCAGTCAGACACATTAAAAGTGGTCTTCCCAGCCCCTCACTTAAACATACCCTTGAATTCTGACCCGCTACACACACGTATCTTCAACTTTCTTCAAGCATTGCTTCCACCTCACCTCCACAAAGGCGTTCCGGAGCTTCCAGGCATCTTAGGCCACTCTAGTCTGCTTTGGCCTCCTGACTCTGGAGAGAAACTCAGAGAAGGATCCCCGAAGTCTGGTTCCCCAGACACTATTATGCAGGGACCTGGGATTACAGGGTTGTTGAAAAACCTCTTCAAGCATTAGGAAGCCAGTTAGTGAGATGAGTGGGGCAAATATATATCAAGTTAAGAAGGAACTACTATGATGAGGATGTTGGAAGGGCAGAACCTCTATATGCTTGCCTCCTGCTGGCCCAGGTGACTTATGTCATGTTGCCTAAATCACAGTTTGAAAATTACAAAGCAGCTGCTTGACTTCTTTCTGGGCTTCTCTTAAGAAATTCCCTGCTCTGCCTACTACAAGAAATGGTTATGAGGAAATACTGGGAAGATTCACACACACCGGATTTTGGGAGCTGGAAAGCACAATGGTGTTCCAAGGTAAATAGTGCCCTTCTAGGGGACTAGGATGGCATGAGCTGTTTCATCACAGACCTTTTCTCACCAGGCACCATGTGCACTTAGGCCCCTGGATGAGGGATTATTGCATTTCTGAGTTCTGGCTATTGAGCCCCACCTCTGGTAGTGGGCACATGTTGGAGCCTGGGCAGGAAGAAGCTCCCACTTCAGGGAGTTTGATGGACCCTGCCCCCATCTGCACTCTTTACACGCTCTCTGTGGGTTACACATTTAGAGCAGAGCTTGCCTCTACATCTGCCTTTGCCAAGTGACAGCAAGAAGGCTGCTCTTAGATCAAAGCCTTATGGCTGAGGTTTATAGAAAATGGGTAGATGGGAGTGTAAAGGTGGGTTTTTTCCTGCCAAGGAAAGATTCGAAATCTCTAATAATGACATATTCTGACTTAAATGTTCAAAACTGGCAGAGCTCTAAATGGTCTCTCTACCTGCCTGCCCTTTCACTGTCCTCCATTTCTAACACACACCTCTTTTACCTTTTCTCTACCAGTGTAGCGAGGGGAGGAAAATTCCACACCCTAAACCTATTTCTTAGGAGGTAGGCAGGCAGGACACCCAGGTGACAGCCCCCGTGTCCTTTTGATTGCTCATCCCCCAACTCACCTACCCCACCCACCTCTCCTGCCACTTTTGGTCAGTCTCTGAATTTCTGGGGAGTTGCCCTCTCCTTTGTAAATTAAAGCTCTTCTCGCCTGGTCACATAGTGAAGCTGCAGCAGTATCTCTGGTTTCAGTTGACAGGCAGAGGGAGAATACTATGCAGAAGTGTTTTCCAGTGTCAGATTTTCATCTGTATTTCCCCTGAAGAATCCAAAGTGGTCTTGGAAGTGCAAGGATTGAGTGGAGGTGGGCTGGTGCCCAAAAAAGGCTAAGGATCTTTTAGACACTTTGCGTGTTTCCTTTTAGACTGGCCCTGGGGTCTTCAGTATTCTGCAGAGTCAAGGCTCTAGTGAAAATTAATAAAGGCAAGTGAGCTTCAAGACATAACCTGTAATGAGCAGTAGCCAATACCCATGGCTTTTTGGCATGATAGCTTGCTGAATGAAAGGCACATTCTGGAGTAATATTAAGTTGTTCTCATTGCTGACTTCAATTTGGGAAAACGTGAAAATGAATATCAGTTGTACTCAGCTTAGAGAAAACACTGTACAATTTGAACATCTTAGGAATTTGCTGAATTTTGTAGGGAGCAAAATATGCCATCCAGCAATTTATGTGGCCAATAAGAGCCCCTCTTCACTCATTCCACAAACGTTGAAGGAGTACATACTATGTGCCAGGCACTATGCTAGGCATGATGATACAATAACAAAGCAAGATACACTTGGTGCCCACTCTGGTGGAGCTCACCACTAATGAGGGAGATAGACAATCACATAGTCACAGAAATGGAATTATAATTACAGAGTGAGATGAGATCCTCACAGTATAAAATAATGAAGTTGGAGCTCTGGGAATCTCCCCCACTCCCAGTTACCAGTCATGGCAGTAGCCAAGGTCTAGGGCAGTGTTTCTCCAATTTGACATGTTTCAGAATTTCCTGGAGGCATTGGTAAGTCACAGATGGCCAGACCCCATCCCCAGAATTTCTGATTCAGTTGACCTGGGGTGGGCCTGAAAATTTGAATTTCTACCAAATTCCATGGTGCTGCTAGTCTGGAGACCACACTTTGAGAATCATTGGCCTAAGCAAAATGATTTTGAGTCTGACCTTTGATGCAGGGCACACAGCCCTGTTGGGCAGTCAGTCAGAGGTACCTCCAAAGAAATACTGGGGAGAAAGGAATCAGACAAATTGCCTTAGACTGCAATCATCTTTTCACACTGACAGGTTAGGCTTTACTAATCCAAAATGGAGTCACAGTTCTGTCCATTATACCCCAGACTCCAGAAAAGACCAGGCAATTATTTAGAGTCAGTGAGGTGGACCCATTACAGGTCTCATTTTATAAGGGATCGAAGAGTTACCTGAGCATGATCACACCAAAAGGAAAGCTTGAGGCCCTAGCTGGTTTGGCTCAGTGGATAAAGCGTCGGCCTGCAGACTGAAGGGTCCCAGGTTCGATTCCCGTTAAGGGCACATGCCCTGGTTGCCGGCTCGATCCCCAGTAGGGGGTGTGCAGGAGGCAGCCAATCAATGATTCTCTCTCATCATTGATGTTTCTCTCTCTCTCTCTCTCTTTCCCTTCCTCTCTAAAATCAGTAAAAATGTGTTTTTTTTTAAAAAAAGGAAAGCTTGAGGAAGAATACAGGTAAGGGGATGCTCATAGACCAGTGTTGGACATAAAAGGCAGTCTGAATACTCCCCTCTTTTCCATAATCTTCTAGCCCAGATGACATAGATGAAAAGAGTGGTTTCACATCTCTATAACATATTGAGAGGACAAGATCCCATCAAAGATTGTGGTATTATTTAAGATTGTCTTGGCTACAAGTAAGAAGAAATTCAACTCAAAACTACTTAAACCAAAGGAGTTTATTATTATATTATGTTATATTATATTATATTAATTATATTATATATCATACTCGTGGCCTGGTGTATGGATTTGTGCACATTGAAAGGAAATTAATTAGAAGAAAGATTCGTGCAGTATTTACGTTACTGCAAAAAACTACGTCAAAATAGTATATATAATATAGTATTATAAAATTAAAACATGCGTGTGAATAGCATCAGCAAGAGCTTTCTATGTACCACACATATAAAGAGGCTTGTGTGAGTCAATGTTTATTTTTAAATTGCCAGTGCACATCATATGTACTGGCTGGTTGGTCAGTCGGATGGCCGGATGAACGTACAGTCGGTCACTTAGCCTTTTATATATATAGATCATATCATATCATATCATATACAATATCAAGAAGCAATGGTATAAGGGAAGCTCCAAAGATGGTTATTCTTCAATTTTATTATCAAGGATCCAGATTATTTTCATTTTTCAACTTTGCCAACTTCAGCATGTTGGATCCCTCATGGTTGAAAGATGGCTATAAAGTCCAAATAAAGCTGAAAGAAAAGATGGCTGTAACAGTTGTAGTAATAATACATCTTCACACACTACTTTCTGTTGATAGCAATAAGAGAATTTTTTTTCTTAAGTCTCTTTTTGAAGAGCTAAGAAATCTTTCCTAGAGGGCAGTCTCTTCAGCAAACATCTCCTCATCTCTCATTGCCTAGAAGCAGCTCACATGCCCTAAGATGTTGAGTATAAAAACTAACCAAGATTCATGCCCTGGTTTGAGGCCAGTCCTAGCTGAAAGACATGCCTACAAAGAGGAGGATGGACACTGATCAAATTACGAGATGATTGACACGAAGGGAGGAATGGTTATTGGGTATACAAACAACTAGGTTGGCTACCCCTATGTAGAGTGTAACACTAGTAAGAATATAGGGCATTCTCACTTCATCTGGGAGGGAGAAGTAGAGCAGTAGAGCATCATATTAGTGCATTAGCCATCAGCAACTTCGGCAAGAGTAGGAAACTTCACTGTGCTTCAGGGATTACAAAATGTAGAGCTACACAAAAATCAATTCATCACTTTCTAAACTTATATCAGCTCAATTCAATTCACACAGTCCCCTTTAAAAGTCATCCAGGTCAGTCTTAAATCCTTGATGATTATTATGCTCAACAATAGGCCTGTCAAATGGTTGTCCAACCACTGCTTTAAACACCTCCAGTGATAGGAATCTCACTACTTATATGATGGTTTTCTATCTCTAGGCAGCTCTGCCAACTCCAAAGTGTACACATGAACTGTTTGCTCACTGATTAGGTGGCAGAGCCTTTGAAGTTGATGTCAGTGTTTCCACTGGAAATGGAAGTTTTCAGATGTTGCTAACTAAAATTTCTGTGTAGATTTATATGTGTTGCCAAGAGATACTTAAAAAAAATAAACAACCAAATAACTCTGGGAAATTTTGGCTTGTCTGTGTTAAGATCTTTAGATATTTTTCATAATTCAAACTTATTTTGGGGTTGAAAATTTAAATTTTAGCAAGATGTTAGACCATAGCATAACCTAATAACTAACATTTGGGGGGAAATGTTTTAAGGAAATGCCTTGTGATATTAACTCTGAAAGTAGTCATATGTGGGCCCCACATTGCTCCTTCTTCTGTTAGACTGGAGAAGCCTACCTGAATTTCTGGTTGTCCCTGTGGGAGGAGGATATCATTTCCCTTGGTGCCACATCACACAGTGAAATTAGGATGGTGTATTTGTTGTGTTCACTTGAATCCAGATGAATGGGGAATACCAAGGCTCCCACCTTGGCAAAGACATTTCCAGGGCTTGGTAGTATTGCCTGCTGTGCTGCAGTAGGTGTGTGTTGGGATCAGAGATCAAGGGACTCTTTGTGTCCCAGTGACTCTATTCTTCTCTGACTTATATGGATCACCACTGCCTGACAAGACTAAAAGCAGTTGCCCAGGTTCACCAGAATCCTAAAAACTAGTCAATGATTTTAAAATCTCAGAATGATGCTATGAAAATAATTTTTTCTATTATCAGCTGGAAAGAGTGCCTATAAGTATGCTTACACTGGCAAATCATATTTTGTGTCATCAGAGACATGATATTACTTTTTTTAAAAAATATGTTTTTATTGATTTTATTTTATTTTTCCCCATATATCATTTATTTTTAAAATTTTTTATTGATTACGGTGTTACATATGTGTCCTTATTCCCCCATTACCTCCCTACCCCCCCTCATGTCCTCACCCCCCTGTTGTCTGTGTCCATTGGTTAGGCTTATATGCATGCATACAAGTCCTTTGGTTGATCTCTCCCCCTTGCTCCCATCCTCCCCTACCTTCCCTCTGAGGTTTAATGGTCTGATCAATATTTCTCTGTCTCTGGATCTATTTTTGTTCATCAGTTTATGTTGTTCATTATATTCCATAAATGGGTGAGATCATGTGATATTTATCTTTCTCTGTCTGGCTTATTTCACTTAGCATAATGCTCTCCAGTTCCATCCATGCTGTTGCAAATGGTAAGAACTCCTTCTTTATTACTGCAGCATAGTATTCCATTGTGTAGATGTACCACAGTTTTTTATATTACATTTTATTTCAAGGTTCATTTCATCTATAATGTCACCCTCTCCTTTCACCACTTTACTGATTCATCTTCCCTTTCTCCACCACCAACTCTGAAGCCACCATCCTTATAGCAGCCATAACCCCCTCCATCTCCCTTCTTTGGGCCTGGTTCCCCCATGGATCTTGGATTTAGTTTTAGTTTTATAGGAATACTAGAGGCCCACTGCACGAAGATTTGTGCAATAGGCCTTCCTTCCCCTGGCTTCTGGCACCAGTTTTCCTCTGACACCTGGAACCCAGGCCTTAAATCTGGCCGCAGCAGAAAAGCCAAGTCTCTTCAGTCTTCAGTCTTCAGTCATCTTCAGTCTTCAGTCTTCACTAAGGCGGAGCCTTCAGTCTTCGCTCCGCGCCTGCGTATGCAAATTAACCCACCATCTTTGTTGGGTTAATTTGCATACACACTCCTGATTGGCTGGTGGATGTCACGGAGGTGCGGTCAATTTGCACCTTTCATATTTTTCTAGTGATGGCCAAGAGCTTGACATAGCCTGTGGAATCACCCTTCAGAAAACTTCCACTTCCCAATAGTCGCATTTGGCCTTCTCCTTTAACAGACTTTCCCTCATTTTCCAATTGTGTCTGTTTAGGTTGTTCCTTCAAGAGGTTAGCCACTGCTCCTGCAAATCAGTAGGGAATGCCTTCTCAGCCTGCAACACACTTGGAGTCACCCCTACCTACTCCTATCTCTGATTAATACATTTTTTTAAATAGACAGAAGTTAGTAAAGACCATGTATGAGGCACTGGCCAAAGGGTTCTGTCACCAACCAGATCCTTTTGCATGTAATGTAGTTGCCAAGAAGCCAAGATCTTATGGAGTTCCATCAGTTTCAAGGTAATTTTGCTCAGAGATGAGATGTGATATGAAAGGAGAGGATTGTTTTCATATGGCTCAGAAATGGGTTCAAGTCACATGAGTGTGACAATATTGCTGGAGCTAGCCCATGGCCTCCTGAGAAACCTGTGAATTGGAAGGAGCCAGCACTCTTTGGAAAGGCAAGTTCTGCTCTTTTGTTAAAGTCATCAGCTTTGTGACTGTATGAACACATAGTGGCTGATGCCAGGCTGTATTGTGAAGTCCTATCAGCCTGGTGGTAAGCCTCATTAAGCTCTTATCCATCTTCCTTCCTTCCTTTATTTATTTATTTATTTATTTATTTATTTATTTTTTAAAATATATTTTTATTGATTTTCCACAGAGAGGAAGGGAGAGGGATAGAGAGCTAGAAACATCGATGAGAGAGAAACATTGACCAGCTGCCTCCTGCACACCCCCCACCGGGAATGTGCCCGCAACCAATGTACATGCCCTTGACCGGAATCGAACCTGGGACCTTTCAGTCCGCAGACTGATGCTCTATCCACTGAGCCAAACCAGTTTTGGTAATCCAGCTTCCTTTAAAGGTTGGGCTCTGTCATACTGTCACCATGACATGCTTCTCCAGCAGTCACTACTGGCATGTCAGACCAATCAGAGCTGCAATCTGTGTGATCTCCCTCTGACAGATTCTAAAACTGGAGGAGGAGGGGAGTGTGAGGAAAGCCAGGTTTGTTCCAGGCCTCCTCAGCCTCCCAGATGTCAGCCTCTTACTATGACCTACTTCCTGAGCCCCAGAGGCTTACGGTATGCTTTCCCTCCTGGATCATCTGCATTTTTTAAAAACAGGGAGCAAAGTTTTCAGCCGAAGCAATGACATTTTTATTTAGGGATTTGAGGCAAGGGTATAGAGGAAGGGCAGGGTGCGGAAGGCTGCTTCCAAGTTTCCCAAATCACTCATTAGCTCTGAAAAACACCAGCCGCTGGACTGTTTCACATCCTCAAGAGAACATGCCACCAACATGGTCTCCAGAACCTTGTCATGACTGGCCAAGAGGAAGATGGTTTCCATTTAGGCTACACTTTTGACTGTTCCCCTAAGGGAAGGCATGGCTCGTCCCATTCACTGCTTTAATAACAAGCAGGAGCCTGTCTGGTGACATGGCAAGACTTGTCTGGTGGCTATGTGGATAAGCTGAGTGAGCACTAAGATTTGAGGGCATTATGAGTGGATGCCAGCCAGACCACCATGGCCCAGGCAAGCTGATTATACAGGCGGAACCCTGCTCTGAGGAGGGCTGGGCTGACGGGGAATTGGAGGCTGGTTTAGCATTTGACCTAATTTGAGGCCTAAGTAAAAATGTGTTTGGTAATGGAGACATTCATATTGAAAACAGGTGGTGTTTGGGATTTTGCCTACTCTCTAAAATGGATCATCTGAGGCCCACAATACATTTCTGGCTTCTGCTGTGGGTTTGGATCTCCACTAAGGACAAGGCCTGTTTGAGCCTCTGTTCTGAAGGGACTCCTTGAATATGGCGTTGTCTGTCGAATTGCAGTTCTCCCCTAATGGTGAAGAGCAGGAAAAGAAATGGGGGCTGCCTTTATGAGCAGCAGGAAGCTCAAGTTCTGTCTTGTTGGTCAACTTGTGTGATTTCAGGGGCAAATTACTAAACAGCTGAAAAATTACTTTGAGCCCCAACTATATGCCAGGCATCGTGTAGGCATATGGGAGAGATAAAGCTGGCCTTACATGCTAATGAAAGACTTAACCTGTACTGAAAATGATAACAGCAGAAGGTAACAAACACAACTGCCAACCAAATGGTACCAAGTAGATTTTTTCAGACAGTTCTCTAGAAGCCTGCTATAGTGTAATAGGGGTGTTTTCCAAATATAATTGATTCATTTGTGCATTCCTTGATGAATTTATTCAATCATTCCATAAACTCTGCTTCCATGGAGATACATCAATCAGATAAGAGTGTGGGTAATTTTTTCAATGTATTAACAATTTTTTTAACTTTCTTTTTTTCCCAATTTTTTTATTAAGGTATTATATGTGTACATATCTTACCAGTGCCCCCCCCACCCCACTCCCATATATGCCCTCACCCCCCAGAGTTTTGCGTCCATTGGTTATGCTTATATGCATGCATACAAGAACTTTGATTGATCTCTTATCTTCCCCACCTCTCCCTAACCTTCCTGCTGTAATTTGACAGACTGCGTGATGCTTTACTGCCTCTGTATTTATCTTTTTGTTCAAGTTTATAATGTTCTTTATTATCCATAAATGAGTGAGATCATGTGGTATTTTTCTTGCATTGACTGGCTTATTTCAATTAACATAATGTTCTCCAATTCCATCCAGGTTGCTGCAAATGGTAAGAATTCCTTCTTTTTTATGGCAGCATAATATTCCATTGTGTAGATGTACCATAGTTTTCTGATCCAGTCATCTGCTGATGGGCACCTAGGCTGTTTCCAGATCTTAGCTATTGTAAATTGTGCTGTTATGAACATAGGGGTGCATATATCCTTTCTGATTGGTGTTCCCAGTTTCTTAGGATATATTCCTAGGAGTGGGATTACTGGGTCAAATGGGGTTTTTTTTCTAAAAATATTTTTTATTTTTAGAGAGAGGGGAAGAGAGACAGACAGAGACAGGGAGAGAGAGAGAGAGAGAGAGAGAGAGAGAGAGAGAGAGAGAGAGAGAGACATCTATGTGAGAGAAAAACATTGATCGACTGCCTCCCTGCCTCCCACATGCCCACCAAAGATTGAGCCCGAAACCTGGGCATGTGCCCTGACCAGGAATCAAACCAGTGACCCCTTGGTGCACCGGACGATGCTCAACCAACTGAGCCACACAGGCAAGAACAGGGCTGGTTATTATTTAGATAATGTATTTCCTTTCTTTTCTCTCTACAGATCCTACTCTCATCTTTATCCTGTGGTATGTTTGTTTCCAGTGCATCCAGAATAAGTCAGAAAGTGATCTATCCAAGTGTTGCTACTTATAAACAGATAGTTTATTTCATGTGTATGCCCAAGTAAGCCATAATACCCTATGTTAGCCTAAGTGACCTAACTTATAATATCTTATCATTTTTTTAAAAGAAATGGCACTCACCATGGATTGCAACAGGTCAACACAGGGCTTAATTGAAGTTTTTGTAGGGTGGTACATTTTTTAAAATTATTATTATTTTTTATTGACCAATAGAGTGAATCTTTTTTAAAAATATATATTTTATTGGAAAAAAAAATGGCGACGGAATAGAGTCGGGGTTGAAGTCTGTTCCTGGGGCGGAGAGTCGGAGCAGCGGAGGCTCGCAGAGGGAGTGTATGTGGGCAAGCCAAGGGACAGCTAAACTCCAGGAGAAGGCGGGGGAGTGCTGGGCAGTGTTCCTCTGACCGCGCAGCACCCACAGGGGCTGGGTCCCCTCCTGGAGCTGCGGGCTCGCCGGGCGCCTCGCCATCTTGCAAGGAAAGGAGGATTTTGGTGGAAACCTGACTTTCCGCGACAACTGCAAACACTGAACTGCTGGGAGCACCAGACCACCTGTCCCCTATCAGCGCAAACACTCGGATTCAAAGAAACTCTTCACTGCACCAAGGAAAGGTCAGATTTTGTCTGAAATAAGCTGCGGTTTCTAATCCCCGCGGTGGGTGAGGGAAGCGCTGGGTGAGGGAAGCGCGGCAGCCGCAGGACCGGCAGGAGCCGGGAGGTCTGTGCCTAGAAAAATCAGCGGCAGTTGGAACTGCCGTGATCCGTGAATGAGGAGGGGGGTCTTCTGAGCTGCTATCAGAAGTGACCTCTTGAAAGCAACTCATTTTAATCTGACGAGGAGGGTCAGACTAAGAATTTTCAAAGGAGTGCAGGCTCCTTAGTCTGGGGCACAGACCCACGGTCCGCACACCTGGGCTCTTTCCGACTCTGATTGCTAAGCCCAATACAGAGGTAAACCAGGTGGAAACCCTGAAAGACTGCAGGGGGAAGGTGTTTTTTCGGAACCTGGGGACCAGAGCTGCTTGTGACCATCAGAGAGGCAGCTCTGAGGCGCACATCTCCACAAACCGGTAGTGAGTGCCATAGAAGGGGGAAAAAAAAAAAAAAGAAAAAAGAGCTAGAGAAGCCCGGAAGTCAATTCAGAAACACTGCCACCCAGGGGCTGAAACGCTAATTGTCTCTGGTGTAATCAAAAATAAATACGAGAAATTAAGACAGGGCTGGCTTAAAAAGCAGGACTGGCTTCCAACACTGAGGAGCCCTGGAATGAAGCTGAACTGAAATACCGCCCAGACTGGGAAAAAGGCGTACCAAACAGAATAATAGAGGAAGTGAATGACAGCCGCTACTGCACATTTTAGTCTTCCTATTTTTTAATTTTCAATTCTTTTTTCAATTTTTCAATTTTTTTATTCTCATATTTTTTTATTTTCATTTTTTGCATCATTTACTTAAGAAACTAATTTTTTTTCTTTTTCCTCACTTGATTTTCACCTTTTTAATTATTACATTTTTATTTTCAATCAGCACTATTATTACTATTATTTTACTTTTTTTTTTTTTTTTTTTTTTTTTTTAATGTCATTAGATTTTCCCTTTCTTTTATTTTTGGATTAGTATCCTACATTCGATTTGCATCTTTCCCTTACAATCGCTTTACCCTATCTCAAAGCTAAAATTATGCCATCACTCTCCTCCTAACCTTTCCCCTTTTGGTCCCCAGTTTATCTTAACCCTTTCTGGCTTTAGATTTTCCCTACTTTTTCAGTTTACTCCCTGCTAAAACTTCACCCTACTTATATATCTAATTCCCAACCCCCTGCTCCAAATCCATACAAACCTCTCTCTACGCTACCTTTAAAAAATTATTTTTCTCTCGGGCCTTTTGTTGTTGTTTGCTTGAATGTTGATTAGATTGAATTTTTATGCTTTTTTATGAGATTGTTTTGATTATTCTTTTTGTTGGTTTGGTTGGTTCTTTTGTTTGCTTTGTTTTTGTTTGTTTTTTACTTTTGTTTTCCCTTGCCTCACTTGATATTAGCTGCTGTTGCAGTTTGTATTAATCTCCAGGCTCGTGTTGCTGGAATTTGCTGGGAATAGTGGTTGTTCTAGTGGAGTTTACTCCCCATATATATAGTTTGTTCCCCTTTTCTCTCTTAGTATCATTCTTGTCTCCTTACTTTTTTTTTCTTTTCTGTTTTTTCTTTTCTTTCTTTCTGCTCTTTTCCCAAGTTCAGATTCACACTCTTTGTTGTTTTTTTTTTTTTTTCTTCGTTGTTGTTCTTTCTTTTTACTCTCCCTCTTCCACTCCTATTCCCTAATTTGTCTTTCTCTGGTGGTTACCTTTATTGGAGGTTATTAATATCGTGAATACAATTCTGTTCAGTGCCTTGTCTGTTGTGCCTGGTTGTGTTGTATTTTATACCTTTAAATCAACGCCAGAGAGAGAAATCTATATAACCAGACATCCGGAGAAGAGAGACCATGGGGAGACAAAGAAACAGCCCCCACAGGAAAGAGAAGCAGGCATCACCAGAAAAGGAAGTAAACGATTTAGAGGCAAACAACCTATCAGAGAAAGAATTCAGAGAAATGGTCATAAAGTGGCTGAAAAGGATGGAAGACAAATTCGACAATATGAGTAAGAACCAAGAAGAAATGAAGAAGAACCAAGAAGAAATGAAAAATGACATCGCTGCTGTAAAGAACTCAATAGAAAGCATCAAGAGTAGACTAGATGAAGCAGAGGACCGCATAAGTGAGCTAGAAGACAAGATGGAAAAAAATACCCAATTACAACAGCTTCTAGAAACAAAAATTAGAAAGATGGAGGAGAGCGTAAGGGAACTTCAGGACAATACAAAACAAAACAACATCAGGATAATAGGGGTGCCAGAAGGAAAGGAAACTGAGCAAGGAATAGAAAACCTGTTTGAAGAAATAATAACAGAAAACTTCCCTGATATAGGGAAGAAAAAACCCACACAAATCCAAGAAGCTCACAGAGTTCCAAGCAAAATGAACCCCAAAAGACCGACGCCAAGGCACATTATAGTTAAGTTGGCAAACACCAACGACAAAGTAAGAATCTTACAAGCGGCCAGAGAGAGACAGACAGTTACATACAAAGGAACCCCCATCAGACTAGCAACTGATTTCTCAACAGAAACTCATCAGGCCAGAAGGGAATGGAATGAAATATACCAAGTCATGCAAAGGAAGGGTCTAAATCCAAGAATACTGTACCCAGCAAGGCTATCAATCAAAATTGAAGGTGAAATCAGGAGCTTCACAGACAAAAAAGGACTAAGGGAGTTTATCACCACCAAACCAGCAATGAAAGAAATGCTAAAGGGTCTGCTGTAAAAAAAAAAAAAGAAAGAAAGAAATAGGAAGCAAAGAAGGTACACAGGGGTATAGAATAAAAATGGCGTCAAATAAGTACCTATCAATAATAACTTTAAATGTAAATGGATTGAATGCCCCAATCAAAAGACACAGGGTAACAGACTGGATAAGAAAACAAAACCCAGATATCTGCTGTCTACAGGAAACCCACCTCAAAAAAAAGGATGCATACAGACTGAGAGTAAAGGGATGGAAAAAGGTTTTCCAGGCAAATGGAAATGAAAAAAAAGCTGGGGTTGCAATACTTATATCTGACAAAATAGATCTCAAAGTGAAGGACATAACAAGAGATAATGAAGGCCACTTCATAATACTAAAGGGAGAAATCCAACAAGAAGAAATAACTCTGGTAAACATATATGCACCCAATACAGGAGCACCAAGATACATTAAAAAACTCCTGGAAGATATCAAAGGAGAGATTGACAGTAATACAATCATAGTAGGAGACTTCAATACCCCACTATCACCATTGGACAAATCCTCTAATCAAAAAATCAGCAAAGAAACATCAATCCTAAATGACTCACTAGAACAGATGGAATTAATCGACATCTTCAGAACATTTCACCCCAAAGCCACAGAATATACATTCTTCTCAAGTGCACATGGGTCATTTTCAAAGATAGACCATATGTTAGGACATAGGCAAAGTCTCTCCAAATTCAAGAAGATAGAAATCATATCAAGTATCTTCTCAGATCACAGTGGCATAAAACTGGAAATCAACTACAATAAAAACAACCCAAAGAAATCAAACACTTGGAGACTAAACAGCATGTTATTAAACCATGACTGGGTTACCAAAGACATCAAGGAAGAAATAAAAAACATCATGGCAACAAACGACAATGAAAACACAACAATCCAAAATCTATGGGACACAATGAAAGCAGTCCTGAGAGGGAAGTTCATAGCTCTACAAGCCTACTTCAAAAAACAAGAAACAATGGTAATAAATTACCTAACCCAACAACTCAAAGAGTTAGAGAGAGAGCAACAAGATAAGCCCAGTGTAAGCAGAAGGAAAGAAATAATAAAGATCAGAGCGGAGATAAACGACATAGAGACCAAAGAAACAATACAAAAGATCAACAAAACCAAGAGCTGGTTCTTTGAAAGGATAAACAAGATTGATGGACCTCTAGCCAGGCTCACCAAGAAGCAAAGAGAGAAGACCCAAATAAACAAAATCAGAAATGAAAGAGGTGAAATAACAACAGACCCCGACGAAATACAAAGGATTGTTACAAAATACTACGAACAACTCTATTCCAACAAACTGGACAACCTAGAGGAAATCGACATATTCCTAGAAAAATACAACCTTCCAAAACTCAATCAGGAAGATTCTAAACAGCTCAACATGCCAGTAACTATGGAAGAAATTGAAGCAGTCATCAAAAAGCTTCCGGCAAACAAAAGCCCGGGGCCAGATGGCTTCACAGGAGAGTTTTATCAAACTTTCAAGGAAGAACTAAAACCTATCCTCCTCAGACTATTCCAAAAAATTCAAGAGGAAGGAACACTTCCAGGCTCCTTCTATGAAGCCAGCATCACCCTAATACCAAAACCAGATAAAGACAACTCAATGAAAGAGAATTACAGGCCAATATCCCTCATGAACATTGATGCCAAAATCCTCAACAAAATTCTAGCAAATCGGCTCCAGCAGTACATCAGAAAGATCATACACCATGACCAAGTAGGATTTATTCCAGGAATGCAAGGATGGTACAATATCCGCAAATCAATAAACGTGATACATCACATAAACAAATTGAGAGATAAAAATCACATAGTCATATCAATAGATGCAGAAAAAGCATTTGACAAAATCCAACACCCTTTCTTGATAAAAACTCTCAACAAGGTGGGAATAGAAGGCTCATACCTCAACATAATAAAAGCTATTTATGATAAACCCACAGCAAACATCATACTCAATGGGCAAAAACTAAAACCATTTCCCCTAAGAACAGGAACAAGACAGGGATGCCCACTCTCACCACTCCTGTTTGACATAGTACTGGAAGTATTAGCTATCGCAATTAGGCAAGAAGAAGAAATAAGAGGCATCCAAATTGGAAAAGAAGAAGTGAAGCTGTCCTTATTTGCAGATGACATGATATTGTACATAAAAAACCCAAAAGATTCCATCAAAAAACTAATAGACTTAATAAATGAATTCGGCAATGTAGCGGGATACAAAATTAACACCAAGAAATCTATGGCTTTTCTATACACCAATAATGAACTTACAGAAAGAGAGACTAAAAAAGCAATCCCATTTACCATCGCACCAAAAAAATTAAGATACCTAGGAATAAACTTAACTAAGGAGGTAAAAGACCTATACGCAGAAAACTACAGGACACTGAAAAAAGAGATAGAGGAAGAAGTAAACAGATGGAAGAACATACCATGTTCCTGGATTGGTAGAATCAACATCATTAAAATGTCCATACTACCCAAAGCAATCTACAGATTCAATGCACTCCCCATCAAAATACCAACAGCATATTTCACAGACCTAGAAAGAACTCTCCAAAAATTCATCTGGAATAAAAAAAGACCCCGACTAGCCTCAGCAATCCTCAGAAAGAAGAATAAAGTAGGTGGGATCTCAATACCAGATTTCAAGCTGTATTACAAAGCCACTGTTCTCAAAACAGCCTGGTACTGGCACAAGAACAGACATATTGATCAATGGAACAGAATAGAGAACCCAGATATCGACCCAAACCACTATGCTCAATTAATATTTGACAAAGGAGGCATGAACATACAATGGAGTCAAGACAGTCTCTTCAATAAATGGTGTTGGGAAAACTGGACAGATACATGCAAAAAAATGAAACTAGATCACCAACTTACACCATACACAAAAATAAACTCAAAATGGATACAGGACTTAAACATAAGACGGGAAACCATAAAAATACTAGAGGAATCCACAGGCAACAAAATCTCAGACATATGCCACAAGAACTTCTTCACTGACACTGCCCCTAGGGCAATGGAAGCTAAAGAGAAAATTAACAAATGGGACTACATCAAAATAAAAAGCTTTTTTACAGCAAAAGAAACCATCAACAAAACAACAAGAAAGCCCACTGCATGGGAGAACATATTTGCAAATGCTATCACTGATAAAGGTTTAATCTCCAACATCTACAGGCAGCTTATGCAACTCAATAAGAGGAAGATAAATGATCCAATAAAAAAATGGGCAACAGACCTAAACAGAATATTTTCAAAAGAAGACAGAAGGAAGGCCAAGAGACACATGAAAACATGTTCAAAGTCACTTATTATCCGAGAGATGCAAATCAAAACAACAATGAGGTACCATCTCACACCTGTCAGAATGGCTATCATCAACAAATCAACAAACAACAAGTGTTGGCGAGGATGCGGAGAAAAAGGAACCCTCGTGCACTGCTGGTGGGAATGCAGACTGGTGCAGCCACTGTGGAGAACAGTATGGAGTTTCCTCAAAAAACTGAAAATGGAACTCCCATTTGACCCAGTAATCCCACTCTTGGGAATATATCCGAAGAAACTAGAAACACCAATCAGAAAGGATATATGCACCACTATGTTCATAGCAGCACAATTTACAATAGCTAAGATTTGGAAACAGCCTAGGTGCCCATCAGCAGATGACTGGATCGGAAAACTGTGGTACATCTACACAATGGAATACTATGCTGCCATAAAAAAGAAGGAATTCTCATCATTTGCAGCAACCTGGATGGAAATGGAGAACATTATGCTAAGTGAAATAAGCCAGTCAATGAAAGAAAAATACCACATGATCTCACTCATTTAGGGATAGTAAAGAACATTATAAAGTGGTGAACAAAAAGATAGATACAGAGACAGTAAAGCATCAAACAGACTTTCAAAGTACAGGGGGAAAGTTTGGGAAAGGTGGGGGAGTTATGAAATCAAACGAAGGACTTGTATGCATGCATATAAGCATAAACAATGGACGCAAAACTCTGGGGGGGGAGGGCATGTGTGGGTGTGGGGTGGGGGGGTAATAGTAAGATATGTACACATATAATACCTCAATAAAAATATTTAAAAAAAAAAAAATAAAATAAAAAAAAAATAAAACAAGTTCTAGAAAATGGATTTTTGTGAATTGACCTAGTCTTTAATAAATGTGTACCATAATCATCAAAAAAAAAAAAAAAAAAAAAAAAAAAAAAAATTTATTTTATTGATTTTTTACAGAGAGGAATGGAGAGGGATAGAGAGTTAGAAACATCGATCAGCTGCCTCCTGCACACCCCCTACTGGGGATGTGCCCGCAACCAAGGTACGTGCCCCTGACAGGAATCGAACCTGGGACCCTTCAGTCCGCAGGCCGACGCTCTATCCACTGAGCCAAACCTGTTTCGGCAGGGTGGTACATTTGATGTGCTGGTTCCATGAATGTGGCGGTAGGGCTCAGACATGTTGAAAGGAGGGCATAGTGGGACTTCCACCAACAACAACCCACTCTGGAAATCTCATTTGGATCAAAATGACAGGTTTTGGTAATGCTTGGGTGTTTGAATATGATTTCTAAAGTTTCTACCTGCCTTAAATTTTAGTGATTTGAAGACAACTCAATGGATGATATTACTTCTACACAGTTGGGAGAGGGTAGCCAAGAGCTTGAGTAGCCTTATTGAGGTACAAACTTCCATATATAAAATACACAAGCCATGTATGTAGGGTACAGCAGGAAATATGTCAATAATATAGTAAATTTGCACAGTGGCAGATGGTTACTAGACTTACCATGATGATCACACTGTAAGGCATATAAATGTAAAATCACTATGTTGTACTCCTGAAACTAATATAATAATGTATGCCAACTATAATTTTTAAAAAATTAAAAGAGTAGTGCCTATTGTTATCAATCACTTTTTATTATTGTTATTTTAAAAGGCTTTGAATACTATGAAGAAAATAAATTTACCAGGAAATTTTCCAATGTGTTGGGCCACATTTGGCTATCTTTTGGGGTGAATAGAATTACTAACAAAATTACCTGTAAGATTTTATGTAGTTATCAATCTCAATACTTACTTGGATGCAATGAGGACAGAATCATTGACATGTACAAATCCTGATGAATTTACAGGTGGGTATTTGCTGGGCATCCAGCAGCGAGCTAGGCAATTCTCTGAATTCAATTGCAGATATGCGAAGTTCAAACCTAGTGCTTGATTCATGTAAAAATAGGGGGAACATAGTGTTGCTTTCTGGTACCCATCAAAATGCCCAGCAGCCTTTCTGCCTCTCAGCAATCTGTGAGTCTAAAGTTGTACAGCATAGTTATTGAGCCAAAGGGGATCTGAAGTTGGAGGCTATTTAGTTTATGACCATTTTGAGGTCTTAAACACTCATGAAGCTAAACGGGTCTTTTTAATTTTGTTGCTGAGTTAGTTGGGTAATTGCTTCAAATTCTATTTTGTTCTGGCTGGGGACTCATGCTCTTATTCATTTCTTGAGGACTTTACTTGACTTTTTCACTTGAACCCTATGAAGGTGCTATCCACAGTTTCCCCTAGGGGACAATTTTTTGGCCATGTTCTCTGATATCCATTAAACAACTGAAAAGTCCTACTCCTCATCAGTGACTGATGAAGGGGGTATTTTGACCACTGTCATGAATCTTTCAATGGACTCTCATGTGAAGCCCACTCAAACCGGTTCCTGGAGGACACCTCCTTATTAAGGGAGGACAAAAGATAGTCTACACTATACATGACCAGAGGGAGGAAAAATGAGTGGGAGGAGCTTCATCTACCTTTTGGTGTAAAAATATGTATTGTGGATTCGCATTCTCTAGCATGAGCTCATAAAAGTAACCCAAGTAATGAACTAAATAAAGACCAGTTGAAAACATTTCTGGTTTCTATATGCTTTGTTGAAATTTCCATATAATTAACTATTCATTTTTAAATCCAGGATAAATTAGTCATATTTGTAGGTGAAAATTTTGAGAAATAAAGAATTTTTTAAAAAGGTAGAAAAACATCAGGTATAGTGTTTCAAGGTTTTTTTTTTCCTTAGTTGAAAAGAGAAATGAAGATTTGCATTTACCAAGTTTATTACATTTTCTTCTTTTAGTACAGGATGCACTGGGTTTTTCCTTTCCAGTTTTAAGATATAATTTAAATTGAGGCCTCATCTTCTTGTACTTAGAAAATGTTTTCTGGGCAGAGTATTTTAAGGCACAACTTTCCTTGTAACTGATCAGTATATACAAAAAAATATTTGAACAAATGCTGCCTTTGTTTCATGGCAAATAAGGTGCTGATAAGATACAGGAACAAAAATATAACCACCTGTTCGATAAGGAAGGAGTTCCAGAGGGGAGGACAATGTGTATGTTCCTGTGTATTCAACCCAAGGACTTTCCTAGTCCAAATGACCTAAGTTACTAAAAGTGGGTGAGTCCCATTTAATATACACATAAAGTTTGCTATTTGTTTTAGCAAGAGGTTGCAACCAAGCACTGGGCAACATTCCTTGGTTTGGGTGGGCATTGTTCATGGACTAGTTTGCAAAAGTAAAGTGAATGAGTTGCCTGAATATTCTTATAAAAGTGCTAAGTAGGCCAAAGCTTCAAGGATGTTTATCAATGGCACTGAAGTCGCTTCTAAAACAAAGGAGGAATGTAATATCTATATTGTATAAACCTAGAACATTTGGGCTGGAAGGCCCCTGAAGGTGAGGCCTTTTTATAGAAGCCAGCATTTTGCATTCAAAGTTCCTTTGTTCTCTTTTACCTACCTTTTCTGTAATGGATTTGTCAATGACAGGATTGAGCTAAAGAATTTCTTGAGACAAGCACCTTGTTATTGAACAAATAATTATAGTAAGAATGGTAAGATATATGCTCAAATTGTATTTTGTTACACTGATTTCCTTCAACCTAAAGCATGGTATGTAAAGCTTTAACATGAAATGATCTCTATGAAGAATTTCATTTTCCCAGGAGCTTTCAGTGAAATGGATACCTATCCACTATTGTTTTCTCTCAGGGCTTACCTGGAGGGAGAACAGAGGAGCTATAGAAGTGTGTGCTCTTTCTTTGGAGGAGAGGTCAAGCAGATAAGATAGAGGGATCTTCAACCAGGAGGGACTCCCCTTCCAGCAGGAATGTGAGCAGGTCAATTCTTCCAGCTCTTGATATCCTGATGTCTTAGGTTTTGGGGTAGGAGTTTGTGTATATTAAAGTGTATAGAATTGGGCAAGCCTGCCCTTTCTGCTTGGGGTCATGAATAAATTAGATCCAGGGACTCTCTTTACTTGCATCTTCCCTTAACAAAGAATGTTTATCAGCACAGGGCTGGAGTTCTGAACTTCTGGAGCCTCCATTAATCAATGCCCTGGGTAGAGTTAGTTTACCAGACGCAAACCTCCTTAAGCATTATCAACCAGCCTACTCATCATCATTTT
Organism: Eptesicus fuscus; assembly: GCF_027574615.1. Lineage (NCBI taxonomy): Eukaryota > Metazoa > Chordata > Mammalia > Chiroptera > Vespertilionidae > Eptesicus > Eptesicus fuscus. Next base: position 110,198,136 of record NC_072473.1, read on the forward strand.
ATTGATGATACTATCATCAAAGACAATGCTTTTTAGAATACACAAAAGATCAGCACAACTTATAACAGGCAGGTAAATAAGGATACTTATTGGACCAAAAAATCTGGATAAAGGGCTTCACTGTTTTGTAAGTGAGGAGGGAATTAGAGACCAGTATCAGAAACACACTTTAAGTTATTCTAGGCTGTCGTTTGTATTTTTTAAAATATATCGTTGCAAAATCTAGTATATGCTGTAGGTTCAGTCATTCTCAGTAATTTCCATTATCTTTATGACATCCTGTATTTAAAATCTCCTCAAGATATTATTATAGAAATAGGAACACTACGACCCTTCTTGTTTCCCACCATCAAAAATATCTCTTTGACTGGAGCTACTCAGAAGTTTCTTCTTTAACCTTTTTAAGCCCAATAGTGTGGGCTCCACATTCTTTTCTAAATATGCAAAAGCCACCTGTTTGATAATGTAGTCCAGAATATTGCTGGGGCTCAGTGTCAGGTTCACTGCTTTGCAGTTTCCGGAATCCACTCACATGTGTGTCTATATTTAGTTGCTACCATCAACATTTTCCATCTCTTGCATGTTTAGCCAACTTTTGCGTGGGTTGTTGCTTTGACCTTGCAGTGAAGTTCTAAGCATGCATAGGACCCAAAATATATAATTAAATGATCACCTGTTCACTGAAGTCAGCAACCTCCTCAACCTACTTCATTTCAGCTAAGGTTGGGACCCAAGTCAGGCATACTAGAGAGAGGAACAGCTTACTCTCCTAAATGTCTGATGGGCAGCAAGTTAGCCAATGGCTTTTGGGTGCCTAAGGGTCTTATACTGATAGTTTGGGATTTTGCCCCTCAACAGAACTGCTTCCCCACAGATGCACAGCAGGGCCCCCTCCACACTGGAAAGGATGCAGGCTGTGGGATGGGGGACTGGTCACTAATACCCAGGCCACAGCATTCTAGAAAAAACCCGACCCTCTAACTGCTTGAGTAGGAAAAAGATTGGTGACAGAGTCTATTCCTGGGAGATACAGAAAGGTGGGTGGAGGGAGTTACACTGTACAGATTGATGTTGTTGAATAATTTCCTCCACAAAATCTGCTTAACATGAACATTCAGGGCAGATTAGCAGGAAGATAGGATATTACAAAAGGTGAGCTTTTAGGGTCTGGGGAGTGTGGTGAAAAGGGCCTGAGGATATCCGTATGACAATGGAATTCTCAGCTTATTTACAGAGTTCTGCATATGGACGGTCATATGTTAGCATCCGGTGCAATATCTCCTGTTGAAGCAGCATAGTAGGGGTGTGTGGAACAAGCCCTGAATTGTAAACTCTAGGAGGGAGGGGTCCATGTCTGTTTTACTCCTGACTGTGGCCCAAAGTGCCTAGAACAATGCCTTCCACAGAATAGGAGATCAAGAATTATTTGTTTAAATCCATGACAATAAATAGTATTATAATGTTGCTTAAAGAACAAAAAAGGACAAAATGTTAATAAACTCATTTGCTCACTTTAAAGATATTATGTAAATAACTCATTTGAAAATTGGTGAATAAAAGGAAAGAACCAAGCATTTATCTTCCTTTACTACATAAACCATACCCCAGAGGGGAACACATACATTAAGAGGGGAAGATTCCTTTTATTGAAAGCATTCTAGCTAATAAAAACAGAAAGACTGAAGAATTTTGCATCCCCTCATAAATCAGTGGGTCTAGGCATTAATCATCAGTCTAATTAACATTGTAAGAGGAGCGACAATCATACAATGTGTGCTTTCTGATGACCTACACACCACTACCTATGAAGTAATTTGGCCAAAATAATTGAACCTGAACTTGATCAAGCTTCTAGTTCTGACTTCCAAATGACAGGAAATCTAAGGAACAATGGAATATGTCCAATTATTAAAATCCAGACTGTGGGCAACTGGGCAAGACAAACGCAAGAGAGAAAAAGGAGAAAAAGAGAAAAAGAAAGGGAGAACTTATAAATTTAAAATGGCTTAAAAGCCCTAACCGGTTTGGCTCAGTAGTTAGAGTAGAGGGTCAGCTGGTGGACGGTTCAATCCCCGGCTCGGTCCAGGTGCAAGCAAGAGGCAACCAATCAATGTGTCTCCCTCACTTGGATGTTTCTCTCACTCTCGCTCTCACTCTCTTCCCTCCCTTCCACGCTCTCTCTAAAAAAAAAGAAAAAAAGAAAAAATGGCTTAAGAAATGTATTGACTAGTTATGAGTAGCAAATTTAGTTTGATTCTGATTTGAAGAAGTAAATTGTTTTAAAATATTTCATTTTAAAAATAATATTGATTAATGAATGCTGAGAAGTTGAATGGAAGCTGCACCTTGGCAGGCATGCCTATGCACAGGGACTGGTCCAAGCCACAGGGTAGCAAGACTAATTTTAGTTCCCACCTGCTGGTGAAAATAGGGCTTCAAATATTCTGCCAGTCTTGCCAGTCTTGACGTTCCATTTCAAAACTGTAATAAGTAGATGAGAAGGTACAAGAGAGAAGAGACCACGTCTACCATATTGGCTGCTGTCTCCCCAGTGCCTATGAACAGCGTGAGGCACATACCCCAAGTGCTCTAAAATATTTGCTGAGCTGAGAGAGCCTATTCTCACCCTGCCTGTGCCGCTAACTTGCTGAGATAAGCAAAGTATTTCTCTGTCTCTAAGCTTCCATTTCTTCACACATGCAAGTGAAGGGACTGGGCTTGTTGCTAACAAAATCCCCTTCCAGTTCACATATTCTGCGATTAGACAAGAACTCAATTTCCCAGAAATTTGACCGAGATTAACCTTAGACAGATCCATGGGAATTATTTGTTACATGAATGCTATGACACTTCCCGCATTATACTATTAAACAATCTTCCTTGACTGCAGTAGAAAGACAACTGCCTTTGTCCAATAATTGTGCACTGAGAGGATATGGGTTTTCTTGTGAATTGCAAGTTTTCTTTCTGTTGAAAGAAAAGGGACCACATTGACCCAGAGGCATTTCAGTTTGTGTTCCCCCCACCCCAGGGAGGCAGCTGAGTGAATGTTGAACTCCCACCTGCTCCGGCTGTGTGAGCTGGCTAGAGCTCATTAAACCAAATGGCAGTCCATCAGAGTTTCCAGAACTGCTGAACAGCTGAGCAGGTTCTTTCTGACCCAGGGAGCATGCTCACAGGGGTTTCTTTATCTGAGCTTCAACTTAAGTCCAACTCTGTATCCAGCAGCAGCTCCCTGGGTCTCCAATCAGAGGAATTCCCAAGGAAGAGTGAGGACCACAAACGCCTGTGACATACACAGGACAAACAGTCCTGGTTTTTCCAATTGTGGACTCTCCCCACAAGCCAGGCACTAGCTTTCAGTCCCTGTTTTTTTGCGGACTGGGAGGTAGAGGAGGGCACAGTGATCTAAGCAGATTCTTTGAGGGAACAAATTCATGTAACCAAAAGGTGATGGTGGTTTAGCTGCACCCTATGTGGAGGCTTATCCAGATCAGTCATCAAGTCACTCAGAAAAAAAAATTGTAACTTTCAAGGGATCTATTCAAGAATGTGTTATGGGATTCCCCCTGCACCAAGGCTTGGGGAGGCTGCAGCCTGGCCAGTGGCCCAGAGCTGGACTCTGTTGGTATCTTTGAGAATCAAGGGCAGTTAGAATTGATAGTCTAAGTAGGGAATAGTAAATTGGAAAATGGTTTCAGCATTAGGTGGCCAAGTTTATCGGAGAGTTAGAAAAGAGAAAATGTGAAATCTGCTCAGCAAGTCTTACCCCACTGATTGTGGTGTAACTTAGATACAGATTACCTTCTAGTTTGATGATGGAGCACCACATGGCTTTCTGAATTGCGCTGGTTCCAAATTTATTTCTTACCTCATTTGCTTATTTCTGGTTTCTATCCCATCTGCTTCTCCCAAAGGATTGGCGGCGACTTCTTCCCTAGTTAAGTTTTCCAAGTAAGACCATGTTGAAAGACCTTTTCACTCTGCTAGCAGCCTCAGGAACCAGCCCTGCTGAGAAAGAAGGGCAAGGTCCCTCAGTTTTGGTTACTAAACTGTTCAAGACAACAAGTATTTATGGGCACCTGTGCACATAGCTCTGTGGGGTGACAAAAAGCAGAGAAATGCTGTCCTTCTCCTTCCTACTTGGCCAAATCTACTCTGGAACTTTAAAGGGTGGGAGCAAAGGTGAGAAATTCAGAACAAAGGGGGACAGGTGGCAATTAGAAATTCAGGAGCCTCCTTTTAGAGATCACTGCCTGTGCTTCCCAAACTACCTGCACAGATCCCCAAGACTCCAAGACAGTGTGATGGGGGTGAGGTGGGGGCTTGAAACCACAGGGAAAACATTGTCTTCTTAAAGATATTGATCAGAGTGTGGAGTCATGGAGAAAAGTCTCTTTTTCTTTTAGACCTGTTATTTTTATATTCAAGCAGGCACATATGCATTTTAAAACTGAAAACGAGAGATTTCAAGGAAACTCACTGTTTATGGCAGGCTGCTTAGGATTCTGCTCTGACCAGCCTCCCCCACTCGCTTCAGTGGCACTTGCATAAGCTTTGAGTGCTATTTCAATGGGAAAATTGATGAAGCTCTAAGAAAATTGCACAACCCAGTGCTGTCTGATAGAAACACAATGTGCACCACATGTGTAATTGAAATAATCTAGTAGTCACATAAAAGAAAAAAGAACAGGTGAACTTATTTTAGTAGTACATCTTTAACAGGATATAGCCAAAATGTTATCATTTCAACAAGTAGTCAGTATTTTAAAACTTATTAATGAGATAGTTCACATTCTTTTTTTATACTAAGTCTCTGAAATCTGATGTGTATTTATTTTGTACTCACCACACATCTCCATCCAGACTAACCATATTTCCAGTTTTTAATAGCTACATGTGGCCAGTGGCAACTCTATTGGGTAGTGCTGGCTTCACCTTGGCACTTTACAAATGAGAAAATAAGGCTACGCCTTAAAGTTACAGCTTGTGGTCTGCCTACCTAAACTTTTCCCACAAAACTTTGGATTTCTTCATTTACACAATGGAATACTATGCAATGGTAAAAAATAACACTTACCATTTGCAACATCATGGATAGACCTGTAGAGTATTATGCTAAGTGAAATAAGCCAGTCAGAGAAAGATAAGTATTACATGATCTCACACATATGTGTAATTTAATAAACAAAATAAACTAATAAACAAAATAGATCCAGAGACATGGAAGCATGAAACAGACTCAGGAAATTCAGACGGTGGGCGGGGATGATAGGTGAGGTGGGTGGGGAGAGATTAAACCGGGGGAACTTATATGCATATATGCATAGCCCATGGACACAAACAATAGTGAGGTGATGGCCTGGAAGGGGCAGGTGTGGGGTGGAGGAAGTCAATGGGGAAAAAAGGGAGGGGGGCATCTAATACTTTTAACAATGAAGATATTTTTTTAAAAAGAAAAAGAGTTAAGTATGTGTAGTGATGGATGTTATCTAGACTTATTGTGGTGATCATTTCATGACATATGTAAACTAGAGGCCCGAAGCATGAAATTTGTACAAGAGTAGGCCTTCCCTCCTCCAGCTGCTGGCACCAGCTTCCCTCTGGCACCCGGAACCCGGGTTGGCTTCCCTCTGGCCACCCGCAGGCACCCGGGACCCGAGCTTCGCCTGGCCCTGGCTTCATCCGGAAGGAAGTCCAGAATGATGTCCGGTCTAATTAGCATATTACCCTTTTATTATTAGAGATATAAAATTTTTATGTTATGCACCTGAAATCAATATAATGCTATATGTCAATTTTTTCTCAAAAATAATAAAATAGAATAAAAAATATTTGGATTCTTCTCCCAGATCTTTTCTCTTCTTTTACGGTATAACTGTTCTCTTACTTAGAGAGGCAGGGAGACAGACAGACAGGCATGCTCATGCATTGCATGCATACACACCTAGTATTTGCTCATATGCTTTGCCTTTTACTTTGCACACTCTCCTCACCACCACCTTCCAAGCCCCACACAAACCAAAATACTCTATCCTGTGGCCAGTTTCCCAGGGTCCAAGCTTCCAGACTTATAGACCACACAATCTAACCCTTGGTCAGAAATTAATGGGTGCTAATGAATTCACGTGTGAAAACCCCTTCATACCCACTGCAGATCACACCACACACTCATGCATTTTAAGAGGCTTTCAGGAAATCGGAGCTTATTCCAACTCTTGACTGTGGGAAATTTTGCACACTGGGGGCTTTGGCAGTGGGAAGCTGCCTTAAGGGTGCGGTTGTTAAACGCTATTACAGGAGCATGAATAGTCATTGTTAAAATAAATGAGAAAATGCACTGACTATAAGGAAGAATAGGAAACTCACCCACAATCCCTCTACCTAAACATAGGCTCTGCTCCTAGAATTTCCTTCCTGCTGGAGGCCTTTGGATGGGCCTCATACACTTACAAGGAGGTCCAGCTGTGATTGGGCCCAGTAATGCTCCTTTGGTGCATTTCCCACAGCATGGATTGCTTGTAAGTGTAACCCTCCCAGTCCCTTCCCACAGGAACTCGTCCTTAAAACATGAAATCAAATTGATACTCCCCCCCATCTGCTTCCTTTTTGCCATATCCAGTGCAACCTGAGGCTGTCCCTTCCTCTGCAGGCCAGGAGCCCCTCTCCCTGGACAGTTGTGCACAAGAGCCGGAGCTGCTAAAGCAGGAAGCACTGTGGTGGGGGCTTCCATTGTCTGCCTTCGAGGCATGGGCAGCCTGTGGAGGTTCCTTGACCTCAGTGACCCAAGGCTGACCCCCTGCCAGAGGAGAAGAGTTGGACTGCCAAGAATGCAGTGGAATCCCGCTGTGGCTGGAGCCGCTGCCCAAGAAAATGTGCAGAATGCCATTTGTTAAGACACTCTGGCCTTTGCACAGAAAAGCTCTTTGGGCTTCAACAAAGGTAGGAAGCATTGTTTTAGGACTAAGGGCCTAATCCAAGTTCACTTCAGTCTGTCTCAAAAGGAGGACACCAGCTCATTAAAAACAGAGCAAAGCAGCGGTGCTGCAGAAATGACTTGAACTTGACAAAGTTCCCATCCTGTCTCAATTTTGAGCCTGATGTCAAATCTCATGTTTAAAAAACAACAAAAATCTCATGGGCTCATCACAAAATGCATATTCTTTTATTTTTTTAATTTATTATACATTGGTTTGGGGTATACACCTTAGTGGTTAGACAATCATATGCATTACACAGTGTTGCCCTCGATATTTCCATTGCCTTAACTGGTATCATATATAGTTATCACAATATTATTGACTACATTTCCTATGCTACAAAATGGGTATTGATATAAGGTATGTCCACTGTGATACACAGTGTAAGGAAAATATTTAGAAATTACTATTATTTAGAATATTTTTATTAAGAAAATTATTTTTATTTAGAAATCATCATTGCCATAAATTTTCATTAACTTGAGGTGATCCCATTTTGGTGATGGGGGAGTGTGTCTGCTGGGCAGAGGCATGAGGTAAAGTAATATCCGAACTACAGTGAGACTGCCTAATATTTGTCTAATACTTTAAACATTTTAAAGTCATTTTTTACATACTTAAATAAAGTATAACCCTGGAAATAACATTATAGGTACAGGCTGTTATTATGGTGAGATGAAGATACTGAAGCCACTAGATGGTGAAGGGAGTAGCCCTTGCTGACAAGGCTTATATAGTAAACATCTATACTAATAAAAGGGTAATAAGCTAATTAGACTGGACCTATTCCAGACGACCCTCTGGACATCCTTCCGGACAAAGCCATGGCTGTGAGAGCCGAGGCAAGCCGCCAAGGCTGGGAGGGCCCATCTCAGAGCCCCAGCCAGGTTGGCAGGGCCTCCCTCTGCTCTGCCATTGTTTCCAGAGGCCCAGAAGGGGATTAATGGCAAAGCCCAGGCTGGGTGGGAAGGGCCTCACTCTGCTCTGACATTCATCCCACCCACAGGGAGGCCCTTCCCACCTGGCCTGGGCTCTACCATTAATCCCTGCCCACAGGGAGGCCCTGCCCACCGGGCCTGGGCTCTGGGATCAATGGCAGAGCAGCGGGGGCCCTTCCCACCTGGCCTGGGCTCCACCATTCATTCCCACCCACAGGGAGGCCCTGCCCACCCTTCTGGGGCTCTGGGATCGATGGCAGAGCAGAGAGAGGCCCTGCCCACCCTGCCAGGGCTTTGTGATCAATGCTGTGCAGAGGGAGTCCCTGCCAACCTGGCTGGGGCTCTGCGATGGGTCCTCCCAGCTTTGGCATCTTGCCTCAGCTCTCACAGCCACAGCTTTGTCCAGAAGGATGTCCAGAGGGTCATCCGGAATACGTCCAGTCTAATTAGCATATTACCCTTTTATTAGTATAGATAATTTTCCTTACCAAGTCCAGAACAACATTGCCAGTATACCAGATAGGAAATAGATTTTCCATATGAGACCCACATTTTTAAACCCTAGCAACATTACCTAGAGGAAATATTAAAACTCAATGGATGACACTTGTGGATTGTTCTACAAAATATCCCTGCTGTAATGAGGGTATATTGAAAAAAAAAGTGACAGGGTGAAGCTCACTCAAAGATGACTTTTAATTATTAAAAGGACTACAGCAAGTGACATTTGTGAAAATGGTGCAATATATATATATATATATATATATATATATATATATATATATCCTTCCAAAACCTCCACATGAAAGTATGGAAAAAGAAACTGTATTTTCAGAACACTGGGAATTAAACAAAGGCGGAAAGTATTCCAGACAGCATTTATTTAAAAGAAATGACTGCATTTCAGTGAATGGTGAGCTGTGTGGTGTTTCAGTTGCCCTGTCCCATTCTGCCCCCAACTCTTGGTGACAGCCTTGGACACCAAAGGCCTGCAATCGTTTTGAGCTTTAGCAATCACAATGAGATTAGCAGGATGATGAGATTTAGCAGGGCTATGAGATTAGCAGGCGATGAGATTTAGCAGGACTATGAGATTAGTACATGTTATATGATTCTCTTTATAGAATTCTAGAAAATTCAAACTAATCTATAGTGACAGAAAAATCAGTGATCACCTGAAAAGCAGTGGGAGGTGAGGAAGGGGCAGGAGAAAGGTAATAAAAAAGAAGCACGAGTTTGGCCAGTGTTGCTCAGAGCATCAACCTATGAACCAGGAGGTCACGGTTCGATTCCTGGTCAGGGCACATGTCTGGGTTGCAGGCTCACTCCCCAGTAGGGGGTGTGCAGAAGGCAGACAATCAATGATTCTTTCTCATCTTTGATGTTTCTGTCTCTCTCTTCCTCTCCTTTCCTCTCTGAAATCAATAAAAATATATATTTTTTAGAAAGCATGAAGAAACTTTGTGGGGTGATGTGTTCATTATCTTGGTGATGTTCATGCTTTCAGAGGTTTGTATATATAAACTGATCAAACTGTATACTTTAAATATGTACATTTATTATGTTAATTATACCTCAATAAAACTGTTTTAAAAATAGTAGTTTAAGGCCTCTGTCCAGAAACTTTAATAAGATAAAATGCATATTCCTAGACATTACTCCTCACTATTCTAATTCCCCAGATCTAGGGTAGGACCCAAAAATCTGCATTTTCAACAAGCCCTTTAAGTAATTCTAATGCAGGTTGTCCTTAACCCAACCTCTGTGGAACACTGGTCTTTGAGAGGAAGGATTTCTGGAATAATTGTGTGACTAGAATGTTGTCTCTGGGGAAAACAGTAACTTTTTCTACTAGGGGTGTTACAGATTTCTATTTTATGCCTCTAGCACTCATACTCAATTACCATAAAATATATTTAGTATAGTATTAATAGTTTAAAGGCAAATGTAAGTCATAGTTTCCCCCATCTTATCCTATATAATACAGAGGCAATATGCAAATTAACCCCCACACCCTCACAAGATGGCTGCCTAGGAGGTGGAGCTTTTGATGCTGACTGGCATAAAAACCGACCAATCAGAACCTAATCTGGGTGAACTGCGAAGGCAGAACCTAAGGTGGGGGCTAAGGAGGGGTTTTAAGGGCAACAGCTGTTTGGTGTAGATGTAAGAAAGTGGTTCAATTTTTTAATGACTGGTTTGGCAGTATAGTGCATATGGTTGGCTATCAGTCCAGATATAGGGATTATGTGTTTTTTTCTGCCAAGAGCATCTCCTCCTGCTGAAAAAGGTTCACCCCCCATTTAAGCAATCCTATCCTATATAATCTATCTATACTAATAAAAGGGTAATGTGCTAATTAGACCAGGTCGACTGGCCATCTTCCAGTCATCCAACTTCCTTACAGACAAAGCCATGGTGGTGAGAGCCGAGGCAGAGGCAGTTAGGGGCGAACAGGCCAGCAGGGGAGGGCAGTTGGGGGCGAGATCAGGCTGGCAGGGCATTAGGAGCAATCAGGCCAGCAGGGAAGGGCAGTTGGGGGAGAGATCAGGCCAGCAGGGGAGGGCAGTTAGGGGCGATCAGGCAGGCAGGCAGGTGAGCGGTTAGGAGCCAGTGGTCCCAGATAGTGAGAGGGATGTCCCCAACTGCTGATTTAGGCCCGATCCCCGATTGGAGAGTGTGCAGACTGGCCTGAGGGAGCCCCCCCCCCCGTGCATGAATTTCATGCACCGGGCCACTAGTAGTGTTAATATGCTCTCATTGTCATCGTTGTTGTCGTCATCATCATCATCATCTATTAACAATAATATCCAACACATATAGAGCTAAGGGCTTTGAATATATTTTCTCATTACACTAACCACAGTCTTATGAGGAAAGGTATCATTATTATTACCATTTTATAAATGAGGAAACTGCAGCAAAGGAATGTTCAGTACCTTGCCTAAAGTCACACAGCTAGTCATGTGTCAGAGCATGTATTTGACTAGTGAGCTTCAGGGACAACTCATTCAGGTCCCCTACCTGCTTCAGGGAGCTTCTCTGTAATAAAAACTTTGCTCACCTCTTGGTCCATGAAACTTATTCTTTGATTTCATGAGTTCACAAACCTGGACTTGACTCGAATTTTGGTATCAATGTAGAACCATTGAACAATTTTGAGGAAGAGAATGAGAGAATGATGTGATGTGCTATGTTATTTAAGGAAGAGTGTAGGAGAGGCTGGGATAAACAGGGCTGTGTTCCTTCTGGAGGCTTCACCAGATAATCTATTTCTTTCCTTTTTCCAGCTTCTAGAGGCTGTTTGCATGTCTTAGTGGACAGCACCTTCCTCCACCTTCAAAGCCAGAAGTACAGCATTTTCAAATCTTTCTCTAACATCTGCTTCCATTGTCAAATCCCCTTCTCTGACTCTGATCCTCATGCTTCCCAATTATAAGAGCTTGTGATGACTTTGGGTCTACCTGTTTAACCTATACTAATAAAAGCCTAGGTGGCCCTTGCACGTCACATGATGGCCACCACAAGATAGCCACCACAAGATGGCCACCACAAAGATGGCCACCACAAGATGGTCGCGCGCACAACGGATGCAGAGCCCATCGGCTGCTCCACGTGGTGAGGCCTGGGGGTCCCGTGGCTCTGTGCGGCACGGAGGAGGCTGGTCCCAGTGTCTCTGCTGCCTCATGCGGAGGAGGCGGGTTGTGGCAGAGGAGGCGGTTCGCAGCAGGGGAGGGCAGTTGTGGGCAATCAGGTTGGCAGGAGAGGGCAGTTGTGGGCGATCAGGTCGGCAGGGGGGGCAGTTGGGGGCAATCAGGCCGGCAGGGGAGGGCAGTTAGGGGAGATCGGGCCGGCAGGGGAGGGCAGTTGGGGGCGATCAGGCTGGCAGGCAGAAGCGGTTAGGGGCTGTTGAGGCAGGCAGGTGAACGGTTAGGGGCTGATCAGGCAGGCAGGCAGATGAGCAGTTAGGAGCCAGCTGTCCCGGATTGTGAGAGGGATGTCTGCTGGTTTAGGCCCGATTCCGCAGTTGAACATCCCCTGAGGGGTCCCAGATTGGAGAGGGTGCAGGCCGGGCTGAGGGATACCACCCCCTGTGCATGAATTTCGTGCACCAGGCCTCTAGTCTATGATAATCTCCCCAACTCAGGTTACCTAACCACATCTGCAAAGTCCCTTGTGTCATATAAGGCAACAGGCTCTGGAGATCAGGAAATGGGCATCTTTGGAAGGGGCATTATGTAGCATTTCATGCCTGGACTCCATTAAACCATCTCTTTCTCAAGCACCTTACAGAAAAATGGGTGTTCATCAGCTGTAACTATTTAGGTTTTCCTACTGGTACTTGGTGAACCTCTAGTGGAGACAGCATCTGGGCCAATAGTGGTATTTTCCATTACTCTCCCTTACTTGTCACAGAGGACCCTGAAGTGAGACATGGTCATTGACTTCAGAAATCATCTACTTGGGGTCCCTGATTAGGCTGTTGCTGAGCTAAAAATTAACAGAACCTCAAAAGAGCTTAATTCAAAGAGTTTCACTGAGATGCATTTTTATTTTTGGCTAGGGACTTATGTGAGGTGCTAGGGATATAACTTGAATAAGACTTGGCCCTGCCCTCAAGATGTGCTCACAATCTAGATGGGAAGGCAGACAGATTAACAGTGCAATCCCATGTCTCCATTCCTGCATAACCTCCAGAAGGCTTAACCCTTCATGAAGCCTGGAGATGCTGAGCTGACTCAATTGAAGGAGGACCCAATAAATAACTAACATACTTTGAAAACTTTAAAATTAACCTAAGCACTTTACATATGTGAACTCATGTAATCCACATAATTATCATTATGTTCATTTCACAGATGAGGAGACTGAGGCACAGAGAAGTTAATTGACTTGTCTAAGGTCACACAACTGACAAATGATAGAGCTGGATCCAGGCAGCTTGGCTTCAAAGATCGTGCTTTTCACAACAATATTACAGTGCTTTCTAAATCAAGAGGCTCCCAGGGGCTGGAATTACTGAGGTAGAACTTCACACTAAAGTAGAGCCACCCCTGACTTCAGAGACCCTGAACAATTTGTTTTTGGAAATAATCTTGCACTGTAGCTTGGGAGCTGGTGTTCTCTTGCCAGCCCTGGAGATGTCAGAGGCATCAAGGAGATCACAGGGTTCCTGTGAGCAATAGTAGCTGCATTGCAGCCTCTAGGGAATGTTAGGCATTGGAACCAGGCTATTTTCATCTTATTCTAGGCACCAAGGAACTCTGGAACTGAAAACTGATTTTCTTGTTTTATGTAAGAACAACTGAACAGGAAAGGCAAATGAAACTATTAAAAGAAATCATTGACTGACTTTATTCCTGAAAGAAAGCAAAGACTTTTAGCACTCTCTGAACACTTCTCTCATTAAAGGGTTAATGATGAGTTGATTAGATAAATATATTTACTGAATGCTGGACCCTCTAGATCCCATCCATTTGAATTTCAGAACAGGGTTGAGTTAAAGCTTCTTTTGCTCTAGCTATAAATAAATGGTTTGCTGAACAAATTAATAGTATAAACCCAAATGCCTGGATGAATTAAAGAGAACAAATGTCTCAACCCCCCCCCTCAAGCACTGAAGATCTATACACTGACATAAAAAAATAATATGCTGATTAAAAATCATTCTTACTCATTCAGCAGATCCTCCAAGGAGTTCTATGTAATGGTTTTGTTAGGCTAAACCTAATGACTGTATGAAAACCTTGGAGTCAGCTTGTGGGGTCTGGCATACCCCATCTCTGCTTTAGATCACTTTGTGTATGCATATAATAAGTTTTAGGGCTTTAGCATTCCTTGACACTTAGTTATTTTAACAACTGTTTTCAAAGTATCTTTAAAGTACTCCCCGCCCCCCTCATATTTCATGGCATTATTTGAACTAAGTGTGTTTGAATATACTGCAGCTCAGCCTCTGGATATAAAATGGAAGGTTTTGAATGGTGTGGTCTCTGGGGCCTAGACTGGCCTTCCCCCAGACAAATACTTACCTGTCTTTGAGTCAGCCACTCAATGGCCACTCCTCCTATGATTGTCCAAGAGGAAAGAACTGCCCTCTCATTGCTGGCTACACCTGGTGCTGTCTTCTCTTAGCTGCCCACCACACTGCCCAGTACCTGCTTTGTGTACATATCTGTTTCCTTCATTTGACTCTTAATGTTTCCAAGGAAGGGGCCTTTTCTATTTTTTTTTCTAAAGCTTTTCACAACGGTTTCCATTACACAAGTCATATATGAAAACAATTTTATTGTAAAAAATATATAGATAAATTTATATAGATTCCCTTGTCCTCATTCTCTTCACATCTATCCAAATCATTCTGTTTTGGTTTTGATTTTGATTTTATTTTTAATTGAGGTTACAGCTACATGACATTAAATTATCATCTTAATTTTTAAGTATAGAGTTAAGCAGTTCAGTATATTCTCAATGTTATGCAACATCTCTCTAGAATGTTTTATTTTTGCAAAACTGAAATTTTGTGTCCATTAAACACTATTTCCCTCCCCCTAGCCCTTAACCCTTGCCAGCCACCTTTCTACTTTTTGTCTCTGTGAATTTTACTACACTAGGTACCTCATAGAAATAAAATTATACAGTATTTGTCCTTTTGTGACTGGGTTATTTCATTTAGCATAATGACTTCAAGGTTCATCCATGTTGTAGTATGCGTCAGAATTTCATTCCTTTTTCTTTTTTATTTATTTTATTTTTTTAAATTATATTTTATTGATTTCAGAGAGGAAAGGAGAGGGAGAGGGAGATAGAAACATCAATGATGAGAGAGAATCATTGATCGGCTGACTCCTGCACACCCCACACAGTGGATGGAACTTGTGACCCAGGTATATGCCCTGACCAGAATCTAACCATGACCTGCTGTTTCAACCACTGAGCCATGCCAGTTGGGTGCTTTTTTTTAAACTGAATAATATTTCATTATATGGCTTTGCCACGTTTTTAATCCATTTATCCATTGATGGACATTTGGGTTGCTTCCATTTCTTGGCTGTTGGGAATACAGTCACGTGCTGCTTAAGGACATTTAGTTAATGACAAATCACATACTAGTATATGACGGTGGTCCCATAAAATTATAATGAAGATGAAAAATTCTTATCATTTAGGATCCTACATTCTAGTTGGAAGAGAAATTGTAATTCAATCTGTAAGATAATTTCTGATTACTGTAAATGTTATGAGGAAAATAAAAGGGTCATGTGATGACATGGCCTGGAGGTTGGGGGATTCTTGAGTTAGTTAAGGAAGGCTTCAAGAAGCCATCCATATGGCATGTAAATGTTTGTTGAATGAATGAACGAATAAATGAGTAAAATATTGATTAAATGAATGAATTGAAGTAAGTTTTCTGGAATTAATATATGTTTATAATTTCTTAGTGTATATAGCTCTATATAGCTATAGCTGTCTATAGGGAGTAAACTGTCTGCCAAGGATAGGTGATGGGCTGAGTAAGACCAAATGTCCCAAGGTTAGGTGCTGCTCTAACTCAAGAAAGGCCCTGTGTGAGTCAACTTTAAGTACTCTGATTTTTGCTATTGGATAACTTGAGGCTTTGAAGGAAAGTCACAGGCAATTTCTTCTAAGGGGAGGGTTTGAGAGATGAGGTGCCACAAGATGTGTGTGGATAAAGTCATCTGTACACCACCACCTGTATCTTGTCATATATATTGTCATAGACAATTACAGGATGTGTACCTGCATGGAAGATTGAACTGAGAAAGAGGGGTGAGTTTAAGTGAATAGGAAAAAGTGAGAAGCTGGGGTGGTATCAGACCTTCCCAGACTAGGGCCCTACTGGAGATCATGGTATAAGCTTTTTCTCTCTACCTAAGGTTGACAAAAAATGAGAAAGCCCCTATTAAGACTTTATTTCCTCCATCACTGGAAAGGAGACAGATAGGAACAGCTCTGTCAAGAAAGTGGGAGGGCTGAGGGAGCCAGTGGATATAGAGCTGATGTCAGAGCCAGATATATCATCCTCAGTGACACTTTGCCTTTTTGATGCTGTGCGCATAGGAGTGGCTATGGACTTTGGGTGGCTAGCTTTACCCCTGGAAAGGTGATGGTAGCAAC
Organism: Eptesicus fuscus; assembly: GCF_027574615.1. Lineage (NCBI taxonomy): Eukaryota > Metazoa > Chordata > Mammalia > Chiroptera > Vespertilionidae > Eptesicus > Eptesicus fuscus. The sequence continues at coordinate 110,214,193 of NC_072473.1, forward strand.
ACTTGGCTAGGGATGAGACTTCTCACTTGTTGAGGTCTTGTGTAACAGTACCCATGGGGATTTTGGCTGGGTTTTCATGAATCACTAACTGAATAGAGAGTTCCGATGGTTCTCTTTGGATCCTAAATAATAAAAGTTACATATCTATGGATATATATATATATATATATATATATATATATATTCTCTGAAAGTTCATTGCATGACTGTGGTTCACTTTCTCATAATCAAGCATGGGTTCAAACCACTTGAAGTATGGTGCCATTTAATAACCTGAACTGAGAGTTGTGATCCTGGGTCTCAGCCTGTGACATTGGACATGCTTTCCAACCACTCTGGACAGCAGCTTCCTCATCTATAAAATGATAAGGCTGGACTAGATGATTTCTACTGCACCTTTCATTGTGAGATTCAATTATTATATGACTTTTGCAAATGTAGATATTTCTCTGGGGCCCATGGTGATTTTATGAAAATCACAAACGTCATATGGGCCCAAACTGCTTGAGTTTGGAGGAGGAAATATATTACATTATTTAGAAGATTACTTAGTTTCTAAGTTAGTTGAGTTTGAAGAAGAAGCAAATAAGAAACAAGATTAAACATGAATGGACAAGAAGAAAAGATCAAAGGCTCAGAGCTTTATTTCCTAGTTGCAAAGTGCAGCTGTCGGGGACTTCCCTCACTCCCACAGGGCTGAATGGGACTGCTGAATAAGGGCCACAGAGCAGGGCCCTATTCAATAGCTTTTTCCTACCATTTAGGGACTGTGCAAGAACAGTCAGCTGGACCCTCAGACATAAGAGAGCCTCTCATCTAATTGCTCCCTTTTCTTTGCTCTGACTCTGGAGGCAGAATCCCACAGAACAGGTCAAGAACTCTGGTGGCGAAGGTTTGGGATATTTAAAGATTTTCCATTTTGGACTCATTTGCTCCCAATGGTATGATAATCTACTTTCAATGAATAAGAAATGGTTATACAGTTAGATCTAGTTCTCTCCACTGTGGATTAATCTAAAGTGACATTAAATGAAACTTCTTTTGTCAAAATAATGAAGCAGAAAAACTAAAAGAATCTATAGCCCCCACCACTGCCACAGAAGTTAAGGGCAAAGGATATAAGTCTGGGAAATTGGTTTTTAATCTTTGCATAATATTTTTTAAAAAGAATAACAGTTTGGAATGTTTTGCTTTTTATTTTCATGGTCATTTAATCCAGAGTAGGCATCCAATGGTGGGGGCTCTCAACAAGACCCACATTTCACATAGGCCATGGAGTGTACATTGTGAAATTGAGGAGGGTGTGCCAAAAGCCCTATATTGTGGAGCTGCAGACCTTGCTCTTGCCAAAGTGGGAGGCCTGGACGCCCCTGGCAGCAACATGACTCAGAAGATTAGGTCTTACCATACACATCAGAGCAAGCTCTTTAGAGGAGGCTATGCTGTCTAGGGCATGTTGGCCACAGGAAAGGTGAGGCCAAGGGGAGGGAAGTGAGTAGACTCAAGAAGCAGCTTTGATGGTCAGAAGCCTTGTCATACCTGATCCCAGAGCAATAGGAAGTGCTGACCAAAAACTCCATGGATCAGAAAGTGTTTAGGGATCTGTCAGATAAGAAAAGACACAAATGAAGAGATGCATGGAGTGTGGGATATGCTAATGAGATGAGAGTATAGGAGGAAGGGCAATAAAAAGAATCACAAGAAGAGAGTGAGATAGAAAGTGTTTGTGATGAAGCTCCAAGAAATTAAAATATTGAAAGTAAGAGCAGACTCATCTATCTTTTGTTCCTTAGTTGGGCTGGAGATAATTGATTTGGGGGTGTAGCTTAAAGGCCTGGGAGGCCTGGTCAACACTGGCCTCCTTCCCCATTTTGCCTAGGCCCTTTGCCCCTGAGGCTTTGGTTGGAAGGTTCTCTCAGTTCTGCACTCTTGCTTTGGTGTCTTGAATGCTCTTCCTCTGCCCAACTTCACTTCTGGCTTGTTACCTCTTCTCTTCTCCTCTGACTTTCTTTGACTTTGTTCCCCACTCTGCCAACCACTTCACCTTTGAGCAGGAGTGAGGTCCCCCATTTTTAGTGCCTCTAACATAACTAAGGATTAGGCAAGACCCAAGGGCTCCCTATTATGGTGACAAATTTCCAATTAAGGACACCAAATATGATCTGCAGGAATGTTGGCCTTTCTAGGCAGAACTGACTAGAACTCCAGAGCCTGAGGAGTTTGTCAAATGTAGCTCTCACCACCTTGCTATCCTCTGGGGCCTTGCCTGGAGACACTTCTGATTACTGGCTCCCTGACGCATTGCAGATGGATTTTAAAAAGGTCATGCTTATGGTATTTTGTCTGTTGCAGTAAGATATGTAGACTGCCCAGATCAGCAGAATTAAGGGAAAACAAACAAACAAACAAACAAACAAAGATCCACTTCATGTTTACTGGCCCAAAATGAATGTGCTTTATAGACTCCAAATGTATATATAGATAGATCAAGGTTGTCAACTCTTTGTGCCTCCAGCTGACTTCCCAAGCCCCGAACTTATCAGCAATCTGTGACCCTTCAGGCAACTGTAACTAAGTAAGTTTGCCAAAGTTGGTAGAAACAGGGTTGTGTTTTTTTTTTTTTTGGCATCTACCTTAAAGACATGGTGAGCATATTTCTGAGCACTCCCCTCAAAAGAAAGTAGGACCCCTGATGTGAACAGGCCAAGTGTGCTTACACGAACAACAAGAGGAAATATTTGAAATTGGGGCCATTGTATAAAACACAGGACACGTGTTTGCCAAAATTATGACAACCACTATTTTCTGTAAACCCAGAGAAGGGCCTCTGTAGGATTGCCAAGGTCCCTTTGGAAACCTGGTTTTAGTTCCAACAGCTATGTTCCCCATCTCCATACCTCTCCAGTCCTCACTCAGCTTTTGGTAGCATTTAGAAAGCTTTAGTAATCACTGAAATCAAATGATAGAACACAGATTTTGAAAAGGACAGGTTTGTTGTTGCCAACGTTATGGGCATTGTTTGTTAGAGTTTGTTGTTTTTGGATGGGAATAGGAAAAAGGAGGAGAAATTTGATCAAGCTCTTTCAGCCACAAGATCTGGGGCTGCGCCAACATCTGAAAGAGCTAAAGCAGGCCCTTTCTTTCTTGGGCTGTCTTTGCCCACTACTTCCTGGTGCTCACTGCTACAACATGGAGGCAAACACAGAGATTCTGAATGGTCTTCAGGCCCCTCCTGGCTTTCTTGCCATGTTGTTTACTTTAAAGTTGAAGTTACATAGAAGCTTTTGTGAAATTGCATTCTAGACAAGGGTTTCCTGGTACAAGAGTGTGGTGAGTGTAGACTAAAGGTCTATAAAGTCTCTTCCACCATGGCCATTCTAGGATTTTTTTGTATTTCAGAATATCCTATAGAAAAAGAAAAGCCAATGTTTTCTTTAGAGAGAAGAATTTAGTCATTCACCTGTGTTAATATTTAATTATGACATTCTGAAGATTATTGTAATTTTTTAATTCATCTATTACCTGAAACTGAGTTAGAGCATGAACTTGAAATCCTGCACAGGATTAAGGGTACTTGCTAAGAATCTGGTTATTTCTTCAGATAAACACTAGGTGGCATGGAGAACTTAATAAATAGAAAACACTGATATCACAAATTGGAAAATAGGGATGGCACTTTTTTTTCATTTACAACAATTGTAAAATCTCCCCATCAAAGTTCAACTAAAAACATCAGCAGTGTGGCTAATGTTGCTTATTGAGGCATTCCCAAAGAGAGCTGGGCTGGAAGAATTTGTTCACAAAATCTCCTCTTATAATCTTTTATTGAGTATCATTTTATAAACATGATAATAAATTCAAAAATATAATTGTTACCATGACCAGATTCCTTAATAGAAAACAGTCTATTTCTGTCAGTGTGGACATGTTTTTCATTTGAGAAATCCTGACAGAATTTTCTCTTCCCTCTTTTTCTTTATGAAATCAGGCAGGAGACAGGGGATGGGGGGGGGGGGGGGAAACAAAGCAGACTCTGTTCACTCTTCTTCACTCTGTTCACTCTTGGTTAAAAAGCAGGGTTTTTCCTGCCATTTTGACATTCCCAACATGTTTGCTTGCCTGTGTTCAGCTCTAGAAAGACAAGTGAATATCTTTTCCATAATGCTGAAAATAAAAACATACGGAGCAGGTGTCCTAGCTACAGGTCACCTACTCAATCACTTCTGATAATGCCATACCTTCTCCTTTGCTCAGCAATCAGGGAAATATGGTAGGCAAAGAGCTGCCACACAAAGATATTCTCAGACTGCCAGGCACTAATTATTGGAGTGTGGTTTCTTTAAGGGCCTCTTCTGGCCTCCTAGATGAAAGTCCTAAAACACACACAGTTCACAACCCAGTAGCAATGGCTTTTCTCCTGCCAGTCAGGCAACAGGATGGTAAAGGTTGTTGCTATTTAGAGCAGTGGAGAGTGGCACCTTCTAGGTATAATTTCTAAGAACAAGAGTCAGATTTGTTAAGGAGAGCTGTCTTGTCATAGCTGAAGGCTAGGCTGAAATAGCTTGATACTTCACAGAGTGTATTTCTACTATCTTCTGACTTTGAACAGAGGCAGCAAGACCAGGGCAGTCCAATTATGCAGATTATCCCAGCAGTGTGAACCCAAATGGCTGCCCTCCCACCCTGTATTTAGAAGGTGTCTCCTCACCTATATTTTTGCATATTTTAAGTCTCTCACTCTTGTTTCCTCATAAAGGAAATACTGTATACAAGATCTCTTTCCAACCCACTTTAATGTGCAGATTTGTATCAGTCACTTCTATTATAAATTATGGAAATTGCCAAAGAAAAGGATTTTTCACACACACACGCACCCCATTCACAGGCATTTTAAAATAAAAGAATAGGGGTTTGGGGGACATTGTATTAAAAACCATTATAACCTGATTGCATTTTCTCTGAAATTTTTCATGTTCCCTATCCCTGGGAATGAAATCTGCTAATACAATTTTAGCAAGAATTACATCCACTTTGTTAGTGTACTGCACTCTTCAGAAGTGATGGACTTGCTTAAAAATTAATCAGGGAAATCCTTTTAAAAAATATTACCATGCCTCATATGATCAGTTTTTCAAATGTAGATTTTTTTTCTGAGAGGTTCTACTTTTCCCCTCAACATTCTATTATGAAAAAATTTAAATGTACAGCAAACTTGAAATATTTTTACAGTGAACATCCATATATTTGTCACCTAGATTTTGCCACCAATGGTTGATTGTATTTGTTTTATGCACTAATACATCTTATTTTCTTGAAGTACAAATGTGGATTTTGGCTTATTGAAGTTGCTCAAAATTATATCCATCTGTTGGGACTGTTATAAAGCTTTCACTCTTTTTCTACTTACTTAAAAAGAAAAATCTATGTTTACTCAAAGACTTTACTTTCCCTGGTGAACTTGCTCTACATAGATACAAATACAGTGCCCTTGTGCTGCCTTGGTCAGAGGATGAAATGCGACTTTGATGATGGACTGTTAGCCATGGCTCAGTGAGCTCAAGGTCAAACTACCCCAGTTCTGTGTCCTGTGCCTGTGGCTCAGATGAAATGAAGGGTTTTCATGAGCCCTAGTGACTTAGATTACCATGAGTGACTGGGTACCAGGATGTGCATAGTGTTCCTCCTCACCTTTCACTCCATTCTCCTTGAAGTCAAATTAATCTTCAGCCCTACCATCATTTCTCTAGATTAGCCACAAGCTATCCATGGTTTGCATACCAAGAGTGTCAGGCTTTTATTATTTTCACTGGCCTGCAAAGATAGCTGATAACCTATCCTGGGTCTTTGATTGGCTTTCATCTTCAACTTTTATACTTTGATGTGGCCTTTCTTTATCTTACCTACAAAAAATGTATAGTTCCTCCTCAGAGTTACTCTTCCCCTAAATAATCTAAAATTATTCTAAAAAGCTCTGAAAGTACTTCTCAATAAAAATTTTCATAGTTACATTGTAATAAATCTCAGATAGAACATGAATAAGGATTAACTGAAGACATTTATTCTAAGTTGTGAGTGGATGATAGACTCTTATCCTCTGAGATTGATTTAATTTTATTAATTTTTTTTCCATTTTTTAAATTGAGGTATTATATGTGTACATATCTTACCTCTGCCCCCCCCACTCCCATATATGCCCTCACCCCCCAGAGTGAGATTGATTTAATTTTAAAGGAAAGAGGTGGTTATTAGCTCAAATGGATCTTGAAATGGTAGTGTATGTAAGATATCATCAAGAGACTAATCCTATTGGCCCTTATCTACTTCCAGACCTGTGCTCCCTTGGTTCCCTTTACTCCTATGAATACATAACAAGAACTTGTTATGTCTGATTCTCTTCAGAGAAGTTGCCAACCCTTGCTCTTGACCTTTAGCACAGAAGGCATACTTCTCTCCTCAATTTGAGCTTGTTTTCTGTACCACTGCCTTGAGTAAATAACATGTTAAAGTATCTTAGGTAGTTTCTGGAAAGTTTAGTAGTTTTCTAAACATGGAACAGATGCACAGAACATCTGGGTGGTAGGCTTTTGGCAGTGCTTCAAGGGTCCCATTGTCATGGACAGCTGGGGCCCATCTGCTAGGGTGGCCATTTGGAAGCTCACAAAGTACAGTCTCTCTTTTATTGGTTTATCTCAAATGAACTTTTGGGAGTATAGATCATCATATAGTACACAAATGTTCTGCCCAAATTTCAAAATTTTTGCAGTGCACCAAATGCTTGTTTTTAAAAAAATATTATTTTTGTATTATAAAGTTTTATTCAGGTTTTATTGACAACATAACCTTAAGATACCTTTAAAAACTGAAATAATTATAATAATCTCCTGTACTTGTTATAATATATGGTTTCCAAAGCACTTTTATGTATACTATATTATTTGATACTCACAGAAGCACTGATGAATAAGAAGGGCAGATATATTCACTGTATAGACGAGAAAATGAAGGCCCAGAGAATTAATGAGTTGCTGAGGGTCACATAGATAATTAGGGTCAGAACTTGAATTCAGATCTTCTAACTCCTAAGTTATAGAACCACGTTGATTGGGTGGATAAGGAAAGCTAACTTCTGAGTATATTGCTTGTATGAAAAGGAAAGATTTGGGTTGGAGTAAGTTGGTATATGGTCTCTAAGATTGAGCTTTGGATGGTGACACTTCCATTCTTCCTCAAGAACTGGGCTTAATAATTATTCAAACTCGGTAGAATTATTGAGCTCCAGGACCAGTGTGTTATATGAGATCTGGGTGGAATCTGTGTGCTGTCTATTCCTACAAAGCAGGATTAATCATATTCCAGCAGATGACTCACTACTGCACATCTGAAGGCAGCAAAGATTAATAGCAGTCCAAGCCACTTGGCCAAAATAATCCTTAACTTGGGTCACCTTGTGAATATCTCAGGCCAATCCCAACACCCTTCTTAGCAGTCATGAGGGCTTGCATTCTTTCTATATTCTCTATAAATAACTGCTAACTGATCAGTGACAGAAGTTGGATGCTGAGAGAAAACTGGGGAAGTGCCAATTTCCAAAGTCTTCACTAAAAACGATTGCATCTTCCTTTCCCAAGAGCCAATCACCCGTATCCAAGCCAAACATTGCAGATGGGCCTAGTGCAATACTCTGTTTACTGTGGTTTCAAAGAAAACTTTAAACCAGACCCAATCTCTTATTGATGACCTTTGAACCATTCTTTATTGTTGGGTAGTTAAAGTGGAACAAATACAAGTATTGCTTATATTCAGACTGGATCTACTTGTCATCACATTAAATGGTTAAAATGTAAAAAAAAATGCACACAGAATTTCAAACTGGTTTGTATCTAAAGATGCAGCCTAATTTTAAAATGTGTATAACCCATCAAATAGGATGTTTAAAAGAAAGTTAGTTCTTTAAGGGTGGGCAAGACACAAATGACAGATCAAACTAGAGAGGAAGATTTCTTTTTAAAGAGATGGAGTGGCCTGGCTGGTGTTGCTCAGTGATTGAGTGCCCACCCATGAACCAGGAGATCCCAGTTTGATTCCTGGTCAGGGCACATGCCCAGGTTGCAGACTCAATCCCCAGTGTGGGGCCGGCAGGAGGCAGCCAATCAAAGATTCTCTCTCATCATTGATGTTTCTATCTCTCTCTCCCTTTCCCTTCCTCTCTATGAAATCAATAAAAACATATATCTAAAAAAAAGATATGGAATTATCAAAGCTAACCAAAAGAAGAGATTTAAGCATCATGCTCAACTCTAAAACCCAACTTCTGCCAATCAGCATCAAGCTCTATCTTTTTTCTTTTTTTAAAATTTCTTTATTGATTAAGGTGTCACATATTTGTCCTCATCCCCCCATTCCCATCCCACACCCCTCCCCACGGATGCCCCAACCCCCTGTTGAACTTAACCATTGGATAGGCTCATATGCATGCACACAAGTCCTTTGGTTGATCTCTCCCCCCTCCCCCCACCATCCCCTATCCTCCCTCTAAGGCCCGATAGTCCGATCGATGCCTCCTTGTTTCTGGGTCTGTTCTTGTTCCTCAGTCTATGTTGTTCATCATTTCCCCTAGATGAGCGAGATCATGTGTCCCTAGAGATATACTTATAAGAACTGAATGTGAGATGAGCAATAATAGTTATGCTGACAGGCAAATGAATCAGTCTGTAGTGAGTTTCTTTCTGGACCAACAGTTCATTTGAGACCCAATTTCAATGTCCACCTGTTCCTTATGTGTACATGTTAGCACTGACCCCTCAGCTCTGGATGGTGGACAAATGGTGGTAACGGAGGTCCTACTCCCTCTGGATTGGTCTCGGCCGGACCCAGGGGCACAGCTTCACCCAGACTCAGGGGTGCGTGGCCTCACCCGGACCCGGGACCCAGCCTCACCCGGATCCAGGGACACATGGCCTCACCTGGACCCGGAGGCGCGTGGCCTCACCCGGACCTAGGTGCGCGAGGCCTCACCCAGATCCAGGGACACATGGCCTCACCCAGACCCAGGGGCGCGTGGCCTCTCCCAGACCCAGGGGCGCGTGGCCTCACCCGGAGCTAGGTGCGCGAGGCCTCACTCGGACCCGGGACCCAGCCTCACCCGGATCCAGGATGGCCTCACCTGGACCCAGGGGCGCGTGGCCTCTCCCAGACCCAGGGGCGCGTGGCCTCACCTGGAGCTAGGTGCGCGAGGCCTCACCCGGACCCGGGACCCAGCCTCACCCGGATCCAGGGACACATGGCCTCACCCCGACCCGGGCTCCAGATTCACCCAGACCCAGGGGCGCGTGGCCTCACATGGGCCCGGGACCCAGCCTCACCCGGATCCAGGGGCACACGGCCTCACCCGGACCCGGGATCTAGCTTCACCTAGACCCAGGGGCACATGGCCTCACCCGCACCCAGGGGCGCGTGACCTCTCCCAGACCCCTGGTCGCGTGGCCTCACCTGGATCCAGGGGCGCACGGCCTCACCCGGACCCGGGACCCAGCCTTACCCAAATCCAGGGGCACACGGCCTCACCCGGACCCAGGATTCAGCTTCACCCGGACCCAGGGGCGCATGGCCTCACCCGAACCCGGAATCCGGCTTCACTTGGACCCAGGGGCTCGTGGCCTCACCCAGACCCAGGGGCGTGAGGCTTCACCTAGACCCAGGGGTGTGTGACCACACCCGAGCCCAGAGGCGCGCAACCTCGCCCGTACCCGGGTCCCAGCGGGGTTTTGTCTTCTTGATCCCAATTCCTGTTGGTCAATTCCCTCTCAGCAATTCCTTCAGCCATTTTCTCAGAGCTCCAGGACGGCTGCCGCCAAACTCGTTGGGCGGCGGGCTCGGCGAAGCTCCAGTGTGCCCGGTGCATGGCGGCGGGCTGGTCCGGTGTCGCTGCGTCGGCCCTTGGGTCTGCAGCATTGGCCGGTCGCCAAGCGTGCTCACCTGGCCGCTTCCGGGGCGTTGAGATTCTTGAAGGACTCAGAGGTCAGCAAGCGCGGAGTCTCCCACCCCATGTCTCCCAGGGGCTCGTCTGTCCGTGCTTGGCAGCGAGTGCAGCCGTCCCCTCAGCCGGAGACCGCCGGGGGAACTGCGCTGAGCACGTTCCAAGCTGCCATTGTGTCGCCTGAGCCGTAGTTCTTAAAGTGTGGACTTTGGGTCACCGGCATCAGCATCATCCCACGTACCGCTCTCTTTTATTCTAGTTGTAGAGCATCTGCTCAGCCAGCCCTCCGGTGGTTCTGGATGGTGTCTGCTCTGCTCTCCCATCGTAGTCTCAAATTTGTTGTGGTAGGCAACGATCAGGCTTCCGCCCTATGCCTCCATGTTGGTCCTCCTTTGTATAGTTAAGTCTTGATTGTTGTTGGTGTCACTGGGAGGAATTGTCCTCCAGGCCAATTGGCCGTGAGGACCCTCTTTGTCTATATAGGAAGAGTTGCTGTGCAGGAGACATGTTTATGGGCCAGGTCTTGGTGCAGCAATGCTTTGGCACTCACTGAGTCTGCCTCTTGAATGTATCCCTTATGCGCGTGGTTGAAATCTGGTGTCATCTCACACCGACCACTAGATGCCCTCGTTTCTGGGTCTCCAATGTAGTGTAGGTCAGCTACCTCCTGAGGCACTCAGCAGGGAAAAGCCTCTGTGCTCAGCTTGGATGGGGCGGAGTTACAGGGTGGAGCCTACAACCTTGGCTTCCTGTCAGCCCCGCCCTATGAGGTTCCTGTGTCTGTGTCCCTCTGTATTCCTTGCAAACACCTCTGAGAGAAACGCGCCCTGGAGTTTCACCCGCTGCCAAACAGTCTAGTCTCTCCCATAATGAATCTGGATTCCCAGATTCTCGCCTGGAACTGGGTTTCAGTGTAGTTGGAACTGGGTCTCAGCGCAGTCTGGCGCTTTTGTCACTTTCCCACCAGGGCAATTCAGCGGCACAGGCAACCTTCCCTCCTCTGCGCACCTTCCCGTGCACGCCTCTGGAGCTCTGCCTTCCGCCGCTCCTCTGTGCCTGCGCCCCACAGCCCAGATTCATTCCCCCAGCGTGCGCCTGGCTTCCCAGGGTTTCGCCCGGAACTGGGGTTCAGTGCAGTCGGAGCTGGTGTTCAGCGCAATCTGGAGCTTTTATCTCCTTCCTGCTAGTGAACGCCAGCCAGGCCGTCAGCCGCCCCTTCCTCTCTGGCTCCGTCCTCCCCGCACACATGTGTGCTGGTGTCTACGCCCGTGTCTCCATACCTCAGGCTTTTACGGCTCCTCTGATTATCCTTGTGGTTTTCTCTTTCCTTCTAGTTGTGGGCATTTCAGTCCGCCAGCTTTCCTATGGTTCTGGATGATGTCCGTTTTGACTTTTAGTTGTATTTTTGAAATTGCTGTGCCCGGCTGTAAGTTAGGTGTTTAACCTATGCCGCCATCTTGGTTTTCAAGCTCTATCTTTGATGTTGAAAATCTACGTGATCAGAGATGATTTATCTCAGCGTTTAGTGGCTACCATCAAGTCAATGGGTGATCCAGATCATTCAGATACCATGCAAGAAACCAGTCATGGAATGCTTAATATTTTTTCAACAAATAAATGCTTCAACCTTATTTGGACAGAAAGGGAAAGGACATTTCAAACTTTAATCCATTAATATGTAGTCTGGTTCTTTCCAAAGGTTTCAAGGTTTCCAAGTTCTGGAATTCATAATTAACGAACCATATGGAAACAGAATGTTCTACATATCTTGGCTTCCTGAATACTGACATAGTATGAGTGACTCTCTTTGACACTATGCAGGATCATACGTGCAGGAAGTCATCCCTCTTCAACAGCACCCCTTTCCAGGCAAACTCTTTCCTCTCATAAGATTAGTATTTTTACCAAGCCAAGCCCAATGAATGTTACATTTCTGCCACTAATCCTTTGCCCTTGCTGCTCCCCTTGCCCCATGCAGAGCGCCTTCCTAGCTTATCTTTTAGGATTCATCTCTAATTGAACTTTCCCATGATGCTTTCTTTGACTACTCCAGACAGTAGGGATCTCTCTAATTTCTCCTAGGTCATGGAATTTATTATCAATATACCAGGAGATAAGCCTGACTGTCTTACTGTCCCCACCCACTCTGCTAAAGTCCATTCTCTAATCATATCACTACAGTTATAGCCCAACTTCCAAACTAGTCTCTCAGAGAACAAGACTAGGCTTGAAAGTCAGATGGATGTATCTTCAACTTATAGCCTCTCCATTTTCTATCTGTGAGAAGAGTTTAAATACCTCTCTAAGCCTCCCTCGGTTTCTTAATCTAACAAGAACAGTGATATCTAATTCAAAGGGGTGTGAAAGAACATTTGCAATGTGTCAATAGGCAATGCCTGGAACATAATAAGTAGGTAGTAATTGTAGATATGTATGTACTTCACAATATCTACTCAGTGCAGAGCACACAATGGGTAAAGGATCATGACTTGATTCAATAACACATTTTTAATGCAGTATCCCTGAGAATTGGATAATCCTATATAATAAAAACCTAATATGCTAAGTGTCCGGTTGACCAGTCGAACATTCAACCAAAGCATAATATGCTAATGATATGCTAAGGCCTCTCAACCGCTCGCTCCTATGTGCACTGACCACCAGGGGGCAGACAGTCCACCGGTTGACCAATCGATATGACGTGCATTGACCACCAGGAGACAGATGCTTTGACTGGTAGGTTAGCTTGCTGCTGGGGTCTGGCCGATTGGGACTGAGTGAGATGCGCGGACACGCCCCGGAGCCATCCCACAGTCCCTCCCCTGCTGCCCAACCTTCCCCATCTCTCCCCAGCCCCGATTGTGCACCAGTGGGGTCCCTCGGCCTGGCTTGTGCCCTCTTGGAATCCGGGCTGAGGGACCTCTCCCCCCGAGTGCACGAATTTTGTGCACTGGACCTCTAGTAAAGTAATAATAGTAGAGTTATAAGGCTGGGAGAGGTTATAAGAAGTCATCATACTGTAAGGTATTTATTGATGTGGAAATATGTTCACTACCCATTATTAAGCCAAAAAGGCAGTTTCTTAAATATGATGTTTGGGGTCTGCATGCATGTGTGTGTGTGTGTGGGGGGGTGAGGTGTGTAAGTATGTAATAGTAGTAGTAGCTGTAATTTATTGAATTGGGAAGTACACACCAAAATGCTAATAGTGGCTAACCAAAATGTCCACAGTTGTTATCACTGATTGGTAAGATTATAGACAGTTACAATTTTCTTTTTGTTTTGCTATATTAATTTTTCTATTATGGATATGTACTACTTGTGTAAATAAGGAATAAATTATTTTAAAACATAATATATGTATATAATAAAAGTATGAATATAGATCAGCATTGGAGGTAGGGAAATGCAAAAATGAAAGAATGGGGGTCATGGGACATGGGTGCTTTCTCCTCCCCCAAATATTCTGTTTTGTTATGGTTTCAGTATCATTAATAGTTTTTTAGTTTATAGAAATAATTTTATAATTCATTTATATGCTTTTATGCTGGTCTAATTAATTTCTGGTCAATATATGATTAGGCTGTTCATTTAAAAAATATTTTTGTTGATTTTAGAAAGAGGGAAATGGAGAGGGAGATAGAGAGAGAAACATTGAACGTTGATCTACTGCCTTCTGTAGATCCAGCCCCAAACTTGGGTATGTACTCTGACCAGGAAAGAAACCAGTAAACTTTTGGTGCACGAGACAATGACAACCAACTCCACCACATCAGCCAGGGCTGATTAGGCTATTTTTGACAAACATTATTCTGATAAGGGAATCTTCTTCAGCTTTTAGAATTACCTAAATATATAAAATGGGCTGCCTATGTCTTGGTCAATCTGTTAACTAGTTTCTTTTTGGTGGACCCCAATTTTTTACTTTGGTGCTCAGTGTCATGTGGATCCTGCCAAGACTTTCTGAATTGTTCTGTGGCTCAGGAAATTAAGAAGTTCTTGTTCTGGTGGCCATGGTGGGGGTTCTGCTTGTGTGCATCAGTCAATTTAGGTTGTCCTTCGGTAAGGCTAGAAGCACAGTGTCTACCAGGGCTGTGAGTACCCCTGGGATGCAGTCTGTCCTTTATCTCCATCATCTGCTCTCTTGGCAAATATCCTATCCTTGGAAGTGCCTCCCCCTCCATTCCACCTGGTCATGGTGGCCAGCTGAGGACTGAGATGTGGAGCTCAAACTCACATCCCATATGATCACACAACCTGGGTTTGTGGCAATGGTAAAGAAGTAAGTGAGGCCAAGACTAGGGGACACAGGATTGGAGTAGGCTTGTTCCTTTCTCTGTTGGTTGAAAAATACAGCTGAGCATATACTTACAGCCATCACTTTGATTTTAAATTCATATTGCTTTCCAGTTAACAATAAGAACAGAAAGTATTTATTGAGTGCTTACTATGTATCAGTCACTTATCTATGCCATGGAGCTAACCAGTGAGCAAAACAAATAAAATTTTGTTCTCTAAAAACATTATATACTCGTCGGGTAGACTCTTTAAAGCCTGATGATGCCTTTCCAATTCTGATCAAAAAGAAAGTACGACAGATGAACTCTGGATTAAGAACCAACTGATTAAATTCCACATTTCTCATTGGAGTGGCAGATCTCTGGGGCCTTATCTCCTGTTTCATTCAGATTGTATTTCTGCCAGGAAATAAACATTTTCATTATGATACTTGGTTCAATCTACTCTGCATGATCATTTCAGAAAATAACTCTAGAGGCCAAGAATTCAGCTTTTGGAACAAGGGTGAACACTGGGAGTAGGCAGAATTCCTACTTTCATGATGAGGTGAATGAAAGTGCAGTCCATCTTACTATACTAGTATACAGGTATACTGCAGGGACACAATTTCTAATAACAGTAAAAGAGAATGCCATAGAAGCAGATACTAGTATACTGTCTACTAAAAGAAAATTATCCTATATAATAAAAGCCTAATAGGCTAAGTGTCCGGTTGACTGGTCGACCATTCAACCAATCAAAGTGTAATATGCTAATGATATGCTAAGGCTGCTCAACCGCTCGCTATGATATACACTGACCACCAGGGGGCAGACACTCCTATTGGTAGGTTAGCTTGCTTCTGGGTTCTGGCCCATCAGGACTGAGCAAGACGAGCTGGACATGCCCTAGAGTTCTCCCGCGGTCCCTCCCCATCTGACCAACCTCCCGCGACCCTCCCTGGCCAGCCGGCCCTGATCAGGACTGGGCAAGATGGGGCCAGGCATGGCCTAGAGCCCTCCCACGGTCCCTCCCTAGCCCTGATCGTGTACTGGTGGGGTCCATTGGCCTGGCTTGTGCCCTCTTACAATCTGGGACCCCTCGGAGGATGTTGGAGAGCCAGTTTCAGCCTGATCTCACAGGGCAGGCCGAGGGACCCCACTGGTGCATTAATTAATGCACCAGGCCTCTAGTTTTATGTAAAATGTGACTCTGATACAACATAATTCTTACACAATGTTCTGATTATACCAGGTATTTATATTTTTATTTTAAGGCACCTAAAGAGTGGGGGAGTTTTCAGTGGAAATTTAGCTAAATTGTCCCATATTTAACTAAGATAGTTCATAGTTTGGCTTGAAAAATGATGGATCAAAAGTTATAGAGGGTCATCCATTGATCAGTTTTCTTTGATGAGGTTGTGTGTGTGTGTGTGTGTGTGTGTGTGTGTGAGAGAGAGAGAGAGAGAGAGAGAGAGAGAGAGAGAGAGGTAGAGAGAGAGAGAGAGATATCTCCAAGGATATAGAGAGTCATTTTGTTCAGAGAAAATCCTGAAGTGCATAACAATGCCTTATTGAATCTCCTGGCATTGGAATCCAAGCATTGATTTTTATTAAACTTTGGAGCTCTGAGGTGAAGTCAGAGCTGATGAAGCACTACCCGGCTTCATGCCCTAATAATCACAGCCTCTTACTATATAGTCTTAATGGCCAGTGGAGCCTCCTCCTCTTCCTCCCCACCATGACTTTCATTGCTTTAGAAATGTCCCAAAATGCCACTAAATGATGTGCAAACACACCAGATGGATTGCTAATCTCTTTCCGAGGCTTCCTTAATGGTGCATTCATAGCCCCTTGGAGCAAACTCAATTTCTTTCTGTGCACTCTATTTCCACTTTTACAATTCTAGGAGAAATCATTTTAGCAAACATATTTTGTGACTTGGATGAGAGGTAATTTATTTAATTGCTTATCTAATATGACAATAGGCAGCAACTCTAGTCACAAGAGGATAGATGGCTATTCATCAGTCACAGCTGAGACACACAAATGGACCTGGAGCCTTTTATGAAGCTTGAAGCCATGAACTTGGGGCTACTTCAGGCAAATCGTGTTTCTTTGGACAGGGGCAGGGTATAGAAAGATAAAAATCAGCTTTTTGCATCTTCACCTTTACATCTATCACCAGATCTTTTTTTTTATATATATATATATATTTTATTGATTTTTACAGGGAGGAAGGGAGAGGGATAGAGAGCTAGAAACGTCGATGAGGGAGAAACATCGACCAGCTGCCTCCTGCACATCCCCTACTGGGGATGTGCCCGCAACCAAGGTACATGCCCCCGACCGGAATCAAACCTGGGACCTTCCAGTCTGCAGGCCGACGCTCTATCCACTGAGCCAAACCGGTTTCGGCTATCACCAGATCTTAAGAGAGCTTCCAATGAGCCCAACAGAGAGGATAAAGCTTGGATGATACAAATACCAAATGCTAAGGGTGGCCACTGCCAGGTCATCTAGATGTGCCAGGATGTAGCTGTGCTCCTGATCTTTGAGGTTAATTAGGGAAATGAATGATGAGACATGATCATTTCCCCCACTGGCCTTTATGTCTTTTATTTATTTATTTATTTATTTATCTATTTATTTATTTATTTATTTATTTATTTATTTTTTTATTAAGGTATTATAAGTGTACATATCTTACCATTGCCATCCCCCACCCCACTCCCATACATGCCCTCACCCCCCAATGTTTTGCATCCGTTGGCTATTCTTATATGCACGCATTCAGGTCCTTCGGTTGATCTCTTATCTCCCCCACCTCTCCATAACCTTCCCGCTGTAATTTGACAGTCTGTTTGATGCTTTACTGCCTCTGTATCTATCTTTTTGTTCATCAGATTATAATGTTCTTTATTATACACAAATGAGTGAGATCATATGATATTTTTCTTTCACTGACTGGCTTATTTCACTTAGCATAATGTTCTCCAATTCCACCCAGGTTGCTGCAAATGGTAAGAATTCCTTCTTTTTTATGGCAACATAGTATTCCATTGTGTAGATGTACCATAGTTTTCTGATCCAGTCATCTGCAGATGGGCACCTAGGCTGTTTCCAAATCTTAGCTATTGTAAATTGTGCTGCTATGAACATAGGGGTGCATATATCCTTTCTGATTGGTGTTTCTAGTTTCTTAGGATATATTCCTAGGAGTGGGATTACTGGGTCAAATGGGAGTTCCATTTTCAGTTTTTTTGAGGAAACTCCATACTGTTCTCCACAGTGGCTGCACCAGTCTGCATTCCCACCAGCAGGGCACGAGGGTTCCTTTTTCTCAGCATCCTCACCAACACTTGTCATTTGTTGATTTGTTGATGATAGCCATTCTGACAGGTATGAGATGGTACCGCATTGTTGTTTTGATTTGCATCTCTCAGATAATTAGTGACATTGAGCATGTTTTCATGTGTCTCTTGGCCTTCCTTATGTCTTCTTTCGAAAAGATTCTATTTAGGTCCATTGCCCATTTTTGTTATTGTATCATTTATCTTCCTTTTATTAAGTTGTATAAGCTGCCTGTAGATGTTGGAGATTAAACCTTTATCAGTGATAACAATTCCAAATATGTTCTCCCATAGAGTGGGCTTTCTTGTTGTTTTGTTGGTAGTTTCTTTTGCTGTAAAAAAGCTTTTTATTTTGATGTAGTCCCATTTGTTTATTTTCTCTTTAGCTTCCATTGCCCTAGGAGCAGTATCAGTGAAGAAGTTCTTTCAGCATATGTCTGAGATTTGCTGCCTGTGGATTCCTCTAGTATTTTTATGGTTTCCTGTCTTATGTTTAAGTCCTATATCCATTTTGAGTTTATTTTTGTGTATGGTGTAAGTTGGTGATCTAGTTTCATTTTTTTGCATGTATCAGTCCAATTTTCCCAACACCATTTATTAAAGAGACTGTCTTGACTCCACTGTATGTTCATGCCTCCTTTGTCAAATATTAATTGAGCATAGTGGTTTGGTTTGATATCTGGATTCTCTATTCTATTCCATTGATCTATATGTCTGTTCTTGTGCCAGTACCAGGCTGTTTTGAGAACAGTGGCTTTGTAATACAGCTGGAAATCTGGTATTGAGATCCCACCCACTTTGTTCTTCTTTTTCAGGATTGCTGTTGCTATTCGAGGTCTTTTTTTATTTCAGATGAATTTTTGGAGAGTTCTTTCTAGGTCTGTGAAATATGCCATTGGTATTTTAATGGGGAGTGCATTGAATCTATAGATTGCTTTGGGTAGTATGGACATTTTAATGGTATTGATTGTACCAATCCATGAACATGGTATGTTCTTCCATCTGTTTACGTCTTCCTCTATCACTTTTTACAGTGTCCTGTAGTTTTCCACGTATAGGTCTTTTACCTCCTTGGTTAAGTTTATTCCTAGGTATCTTAATTTTTTTGGTGCTATGTTAAATGGGATTGCTTTTTTAGTCTGTCTTTCTGTAAGTTCACTATTGGTGTATAGAAAGGCCATAGATTTCTTGGTGTTAATTTTGTATCCTGCTACATTGCCAAATTCATTTATTAAGTCTATTAGTTTTTTGATGGAGTCTTTCAGGTTTTTTATGTACAATATCATGTCATCTGCAAATAAGGACAGCTTTATTTCTTTTCCAATTTGGATGTCTTTTATTTCTTCTTCTTATCTAATTGCAATGGCTAATACTTCCAATACTATGTCAAACAGGAATGGTGAGAGTGGGCATCCCTGTCTTGTTCCTATTGTTAGGGAAAATGGTTTTAGTTTTTGCCAATTGAGTATGATGTTAGCTGTGGGTTTATCATATATAGCTGTTATTATGTTGAGGTATGATCCTTCTATTCCAACCTTGTTGAGAGTTTTTATCAAGAAAGGGTGTTGGATTTTGTCAAATGCTTTTTCTGCATCAATTGATATGACCATGTGATTTTTATCTCTATTTGTTTATGTGATGTATCACATTTATTGATTTGCAGATATTGTACCATCCTTGCATTCCTGGGATAAATCCTACTTGGTCATGGTGTATGATCTTTCTGATGTACTGTTGGAGCTGATTTGCTAGAATTTTGTTTAGGATTTTGGCATCTATGTTCATGAGGAATATTGGCCTGTAATTCTCTTTCATTGTGTTGTCTTTTTCTGGTTTTGGTATTAGGGTGATGCTGGCTTCATAGAAGGAGCCTGGAAGTGTTCCTTCCTCTTGAATTTTTTGGAATAGTCTGAGGAGGATAGGTTTTAGTTCTTCCTTGAATGTTTGGTAAAACTCCCCTGTGAAGCCATCTGTCCCTGGGCTTTGTTTGCCAGAAGCTTTTTGATGACTGCTTCAATTTCTTCCATAGTTACTTGCCCATTGAGCTGTTTAGATTCTTCTTGATTGAGTTTTGAAAGGTTATATTTTTCTAGGAATATGTCCATTTCCTCCAGGTTGTCCAGTTTGTTGGAATAGAGTTGTTCATAATATTTTTTAACAGTCCTTTGTATTTCGGCAGGGTCTGTTGTTATTTCACCTCTTTCATTTCTGATTTAGTTTATTTGGGTCACTCTCTTTGCTTCTTGGTGGGCCTGGCTAGGGGTTCATCAATCTTGTTTATCCTTACATAGAACCAGCTCTTGGTTTTGTTCATCATTTGTGTTGTTTCTTTGGTCTTTATGTCATTTATCTCCGTTCTGATCTTTATTATTCCCTTCCTTCTGCTTACACTGGGCTTTTCTTGTTGCTCTATTTCTAACTCTTTGAGTTGTAGGGTTTGGTAATTTATTACCATTGTTTCTTGCTTTTTGAAGTAGGCTTGTAGAGCTATGAACTTCTCTCTCAAGATTGCTTTCGCTGTGTCCCATAGATTTTGGATTGTTGTGTTTTCATTGTCATTTGTTTTCATGATGTTTTTTATTTCTTCCTTGATCTCTCTGCTAACCCAGTCATTGTTTAATAGCATGCTGTTTAGTCTCCATGTGTTTGATTTCTTTGGTTTGTTTTTATTGTAGTTGATTTCCAGTTTTATGCCACTGTGATCTGAGAAGATGCTTGATATGATTTCTATCTTCTTGAGTTTGAAGAGACTTTTCCAATGTCCCAACATATGGTCTATATTTGAAAATGATCCATGTGCACTTGAGAAGAATGTATATTCTGTGGCTTTGGGGTGAAATGTTCTAAAGATGTCAATTAATTCCATCTGGTCTAGTGAGTCATTTAGGATTGATGTTTCTTTGCTGATTTTTTGTTTAGAGGATTTGTCCAATGGTGAGAGTGGGGTATTGCAGTCTCCTACTCTGATTGTATTGCTGTCAATCTCTCCCTTGATATCCTCCAGGAGTTTTTTTTTAATGTATTTGGGTGCTCTTGTATTGGGTGCGTATATGTTTGCCAGAGTTATTTCTTCTTGTTGGATTGCTCCCTTTAGTATTATGAAGTGACCTTCCTTATCTCTTGTTATGTCCTTCACTTTGAGATCCAATTTGTCAGATATAAGTATTGCTACCCCAGCTTTTTTTTCATTTCCATTCGCCTGGGAAACCTTTTTCCATCCCTTCCCCCTCAGTCTGTGTGCATCTTTTTTGAGGTGGGTTTCTTTTAGACAGCAGATATATGGGTCTTGTTTTCTTATCCAATCTGTTACCCTGTGTCTTTTGATTGGTACATTTAATCCATTTACATTTAAAGTTATCCTCTCTAATAAAACAGTAATATGCAAATTGACCGTACCTTCGCTTCACAAGCTACACCCATCAGCCATGCCCATCAGCCATGCCACGCCCACCAGCCAATCAGGGTGAGTATGCAAATTAACCCCAACCAAGATGGAGAGGCCTTTAGGGGCCAGGCGGTTGGGAGACACAAGCCCTTGGGAGGCCGGCACCCTTAAGCCCTGCCATGGTTGCACTGGGCTGCAGGGGGCCAGATCTGAGACACAAACCAGCAGGGGTCCTCCAGATCGGACACACAAACCCGCAGGGGGCAGGACCCAGCATCCCCTGGATTGGAGACAAATCCGCAGGGGGTGGGCACCCAGCAGCCCCCAGATTGGAGACACAAACCCCCTAGAGGCCGGAACCCAGCAGCCCCCTGATTGGAGACACAAACCTGCAGGGGACCGGCACCCAGCAGCCCCCCATCAGACACACAAACCCACAGGGGTCCGGCACCCACCAGCCCCCTGATCAGAGACACAAACTCGCAGGGTGCGGGACTCAGCAGCCCCTGATTGGGCACCCAGTAGCCCCCTGATGGGAGACACAAACGTGCAGTGGGCGGGACCCAGCAGCCCCCAGATCAGAGACACAAACCCACAGGGTGCGGGATTCAGCAGCCCCTGATTGGGCACCCAGTAGCCCCCTGATCAGAGACACAAACCCGCAGGGGGCCGGCACCCAGCAACCCCAGATCGAAGAGACAAACCCGCAGGGGGCGGTACCCAGCAGCCCCTGGATCGGAGACAAATCCACAGGGGGCCGGCACCCAGTAGCCCCCTGATGGGAGACACAAACCCACAGGGGGCAGGACCCAGCAGCCTCCAGATCAGAGACACAAACCTGCAGGGGACCAGCACCCAGCAGCCCCCTGATCGAAGATAGAAACCCGCAGGGGGCAGGACCCAGCAGCCCCCTGATAGGAGACACAAATTCGTAGGGGGCAGGCACCTAGCAGCCCACTGATCAGAGACACAAACTCGCAGGGGGCCGGCACCCAGCAGCCCCCTGATCAGAGACACAAACTCGCAGGGGGCTGGACCCAGCAGCTCCAAGCCCTGCCATGGTTATGCTGGGGCTGCAGGGGGCCAGATTGGAGACACAAATCCACAGGGATGCCAGCACCCTGCAGCCCCAAGCCCTGCCACCGTGGACCTGGGGCTGTGGTGTCACGGGGGAGGAGTGGATTATAGACACAAACCTGCAGGCCTGGCACCCAGCAGCCCCAAGGTCCGAGGCGGAGGCGCCTGGGCTGCTGGGGGAGGGGCGGGCAACGAAGACACAAACCTGCAAGAAACCTGTGGAAAGGGAGATAAATTATCATAACTTTATATCACTTTCCACAGGATGAGAAAACTGCCCCGGGTTTATTTAGTGATGTGGCCCACACCTTTCTACAAACACAGGGTATGTTATGACCACTCCCAGGAAGGTCTGGTCAGAATACTGTCTCCAGGGAATAATGCTACTGTGGCAAATCATCTAAAAGAGGAAGCAAGCTTTTGTTGGGTTTATTCTGAAGGTCAGAGAACATGCCACCCTAACATATGCTGTGTTGTTATATTGATGATCTTGAGCTGTGGATGCTTGAAGAACAGCAAATGCATGCAGAGGCTTTCACTGAAGTCTCCTGATCTGCCTAAAATCGGACCCCCCAAAAGGAGCTTAAATATCATAGATACCCTTGACAGGAGAATGTCATCAGGCAGAGAAGACTGACTCCTGTCACAGGACAGGAGAGTAGAAGTTTACATCACACCCAAACTTTGTTACAAACTATTTCCCCTCACCCCCATTCTTCTTTCCTAAAAATCATTTACTCTCCTCTAAGAGGCCTACATCTCCCATCCCCTTTCCCTAGGAAGAAGGTATTTAAATCTGCATTCTAAGACACATTGGGGAGTTACTCATTTTTCCCTGGGATCTCCCACATGTACACAAGGTACACATGTTAGTGGACTTTTGTTTTTCTCTTGGTGATCTGTCTTTCATTACAAGGGCCTCCACTAAGAATTCAGAAAGGTAGAGGAAAACTATTTTTCTTCCTCCATAATTCTATCTCGGGAAATCAAGGCCCCAGATGAACAATGAGGTTGGCTCAAGTACCAAGCAGTCTTGGCTGATGGGAGGGAAGCTTCTAGGGAGAAATCAATGATATTGGCATCAAAGTGGGATGGAGGGCACACACATGGTTGCTGGGGGGAGTTTAAAATGGTTCAACATTTTTGGAGGATGATTTGGCAAATTCGATAGAAATGTTCAAGGTACATCCAAGAGTTTTCTTCTAGGAATCGCATCTGCTGAGATAAAGCAAAAGCGCATAAGCCCTGCTCAGAACCCAGGATGCTACTGCAGGCTCCCCTTCCACGATAGGAAAACCTGGGAACAACCTGAATTTTTAGGAGAAGGTGGCATCTATACTAATAAAAGGGTAATATGCTAATTAGACTGAACATCTTCCAGGCGACCTTCTGGATGGGATTTCCTTCCGTACATCCTTCCCGACAAAGCCATGTTGGCGGGGCCAAGGCAGAGGAGGTTAGAAGCGATCAGGCAGGCAGGGGAGAGCAGTTAGGGGGACCAGGCCAGCAGGGGAGAGCTATTAGGGCAAACAGACTGTCAGGAAAGAGCAGTTAGGGGGATCAGGCTGGCAGGCAGGTGAGCGATTAGGAGCCAGAGGTCCTGAGGGGTCCCAGATTGGAGAGAGTGCAGGCCAAGCTGAGGGGACCCTCTTCCTGTGCACGAATTTCATGCACCGGGCCTCTAGTTATTTATAAGTACTCATTTGTTGCCATTCTTATTCTTTACCCCTGTGTTCCTTCTTCGCTTCCTATATTCTTTTTTACAGCAGACCCTTTAACATTTCTTGCATTGCTGGTTTAGTGGTGATAAATTCCCTTAGTGCTTTTTTGTCTGTGAAGCTCTTGATTTCACCTTCAATTTTGATTGATAGCCTTGCTGGGTACAGTATTCTTGGATTCAGACCCATCCTTTGCATGACTTTGTATATTTCATTCCATTCCCTTCTGGCCTGATGAGTTTCTGTTGAGAAATCAGTCGCTAGCCTGATGGGGTATCCTTTGTAGGTAACTTTCTGTCTCTCACTGGCCACTTTTAAGATTCTTACTTTGTCATTGGTGTTTGCCAATTTAATTATAATGTGCCTTGGAGTCGGTCTTTTTGGGTTTGTTTTGCTTGGGACTCTGTGAGCTTCTTGGATTTGTGTGGGTTTTTTCTTCAAAAATGGTCATAAGGTGGCTGAAAAGAATGGAAGACATACTCGACATTATTTTCTGTCATTATTTCTTCAAACAGGTTTTCTATTACTTGCTCAGTTTCCTCTCCTTCTGGAGCCCCTATTATGTGGATGTTGTTTTGTTTCGTGTTGTCCCAAAGTTCCCTTAGGCTCTCCTCCTGCTTTATAATATTTTTTCCTAGAAGCTGCTCTATTTGGGTATTTTTCCTACCTTGTCTTCTAGCTCACTAGTGCAGTCCTCCGCTTCTTCTAGTCTACTATTGATGCTTTCTATTGAGCTCTTTACAGCAGCAATGTCACTTTTCATTTCTTCTTGGTTCTTCATTTCCTTTTGGTTCTTACTCATATTGTCGAGTTTGTCTTCCATTCTTTTCAGCCACCTTGTGACCATTTCTCTGAATTCTTTCTCTGATAAGTTGCTTGCCTCTATTTCATTTACTTCCTTTTCTGGTGATGCCTGCTTTTCTTTCATATGCGGGCTGTTTCTTTGTCTCCCCATGGTCTCTCTTCTCAGGATGTCTAGTTATGTAGTTCTCTCTCTCCTTATCCCAGGCAAAATATGACCCTTCCATGGTGGAGTGCAGGGCTCCCCCGATTCCGAGTGTTTGCACCAATTGGGGACCGGTGCTCTGGGGCTCACAGCTGTTCGGTGGCTGCCGGAGTCATAGATTTTCAGGCTTCCAGTAACATCCACTTTCCCCTTCAAGATGGTGTAGTCTCCACGTCTGAGCCTGTAGCTCTGGGAGGGGACCCAGCAGCAGTGGGGGCTGCCTGATCAGGGGAACCCCGTCCAGCAGTCCCCCACCTTCTCCTGGATTCTAGCTGTCCCGTAACTTGCCAACAAACACTCGTCGCATGACCCTCAGCTGCTCTTTCTTTCTGCTCTGGTACAAGGCTTGGAACACGTCTATCTATTCTGCCACCATTTTCTGAATCCTCTATGTCTTTTTTTAAAATCCTTTCTCCTCCGAGTATATGCTTTCACTGATTCTAGAGAGAGAAAAAGGTGGAGAGAGGGAGACACCGAGATATCAATGTGAGAGAGACATCTATTGGTTGCCTCCTGTATGTGCCCCTACCCAGATTGTACCTACAACCCATGTATATGCCCTGATGGGGAATTGAACCTGCAACCCTTTGGTGCAGCAGAATATGCTCCAAACAACTGAGCCACCTGGCCAGGGTGGTCCCTTATGTCATTTATAAGAGCCTGTGGTCACCTGCAAAGGAATTCCAAATCCGCTCAGAAAAAAAATTTCTTTATACTTGCGGCCCAGTAGAGAATTAAAAAATTTATATATACTCCCATGGATGGAGGGGCTCT
The DNA here is from genome assembly GCF_027574615.1 of Eptesicus fuscus. Classification (NCBI taxonomy): domain Eukaryota; kingdom Metazoa; phylum Chordata; class Mammalia; order Chiroptera; family Vespertilionidae; genus Eptesicus; species Eptesicus fuscus. Next base: position 110,239,759 of record NC_072473.1, read on the forward strand.
TTTCTAGGTGGGGCTGCCCTAAGCCAATGATTTATAAGTACAGCTGCACATTAAAATTACCTGGGAAGCTTTAAAAAGTCACAATGTCCAAGCCCACCCCACATCAATTGAATCATAATCACAAGGGGTTGTACCCATGAGTCAGTATTTTTCTGAGCTCCCCAGGTCATTGTGTTGCACAGCCAAGGTTGCAAATCATTGTTTTAAGCAGTTAGTCTGGCAAAGGTAATGGGTCTCTAACTTTGTTGCATAGTGAAATCACTTGAGGAGCTTGGTATACTATAGATTCAAGAGGTCTGGGTTTGGAACCTGAGATTCTGTACTTTTAAAGCTCCTAGGTGATTATGAGGCTGGTGGGTCATGGAACACATGTTGAGAACCCTAGCTAGATAATTCTTCTCTGGAGATTGCATGTTTCTCATACCTCTTCTATTGTTTAATATCATAATGGTCCTCTCCTCTCATACAACTCCCTCTTCTGGCAGTGCATATCTGGGAGGATATGGTCCCTAATAGTAATCAAGCTAATAAATTTGGACACTTCACCTTATCATCTTCAGAAGTACAAAATCAATACATTAAAGAAGTTCTGAAGCATAGGGTGAAGGGTGGGAGTGGACAGAGCATAGAGAGAAAATGGGTTGGCTTTAGTCTGGTAGGTGCTAGAAGGGGAACTCAATTTGGAGTTCATAAATTAATCTCTTAGATAGCCAGAGTTGGAATTATCAGCCTTGAATTATAACTGCTGAAAAGTAGTATACACTCAACCTGGGCCTAGGAAAAGACATTTAGACAAATAGCTCTTGAGTATGCCTCCTGAGTTGGTCCAAGTTGTATTCAGCTCTGCCCCAAGCACTTCCTCCCTATACAGACCACCAGCACAGCACTGTTTTCTCACCCAGCCTTATGTTTTGCTGACATCCAGGAGAAAAGTCCAATGGAGTATTGCTGCTGAGTTATTATAAGATAAAGGGAAAGGGAGAGAGTGGGAGGAAGCATAGCAACTAGAAAGACATCTGAAGTGAATCACCTAGTTGCCTATGTTCAGTTAGATAATTGTCCATTCTGTGTACTTTATTCTCATTCCACAGACTCAGCTGATGTGAAATTGGATTACACAGTTTTTGATGTAGGTAATAAGCAAATTGTTAAATGGAAAGAGCATGGATTTTGCAGTTAGACTAGGGCTCCAATCCCCCCATCTGCCAGTTAAGAACAATATGACCTTTCTTTATTTCCCCATCCTATAGTAACACCTCTATTGGTCACCACTGTTAGGAGTGGAGAAGCATGAAATTAGGGAAGAGTTCAGAGAGTATGCCTGGGCCTTTAAGGGTGGGGTAGGATTTCTACAGGCACAGATGGAAGGAAAGAACTTTCTAGAAGGAAGCAATAATATGCAAAAAATTGAAAAGAGTGGTTGTGTATTGTTTGCTGAATTTGATTTTGGGACCAATCCTCATGGCTGCTGTGAGTTACTTTGTTGTTATTTATCAAGTTGGTTTTAAACTTTTAGTTTGCATTTAGTCTTCTCTGACCAATCCGGAGACAGGTATGGGTTACTTTGTTGTTTATTTACCTGGGACTTTTCAGAATCTTTACAAACTAGACACAAATGAAAAACCTCCTAGTACAAATCTTGAGTCCAACCCATCATTTCCAGCTCAGTGTCTAACTGATCCTAATGCCCCAAACAGCCCCCTGCACCCCAGCTCTGATGTTTTTCCATATTCCCCACCCCATAGCAGCAGTTTATTACCTGTTTAAGTGGAAAAAGGAGATCAGGAAGGCTTCATTCAGGAGGCTGCATTTGATCTGGTCCCAGGAAGGTGGGCATTGGATGGAAAGGATATTCCAGTAAGAGGTAACTCCACCAAAGTCATGATTATTTTAGTTTTCAAGCCTAAACATGGACATTGGTACTAGAGGGCCATGGGTTCAAACAAGTCTGGTTACTTCCTAGTTCTTTCCATGATCCCATCCCTCAGTCCTCTCTCACCCCACACCCATCTTATCTGTTGCATAACCAGTCTCCTAGCTGCCCGTGCTTAGTTAGATAGTTTCCCATTTTATGTATCTGGTCTTCAATGGCTATCCAAACTCCTTCCCACATCCACTTATAGCATATGGTAAAAACAGTCAGACCATGACTTACTAGCTGTGAAGTTTTGGGTAAGTTGCTTAACTTTTGTGAGCCTCAGGTCCTTATTTGTAGAATGAGGATATTAAAATAATCACGTATAAGGTTGTTGTAGGGATTAAATAAAATGCCATGTATGGAATTCTTAGCATCATGCTTAGAATATAGTAGTCTTAATATATTTCCTCACTATATTGTAGCTTTTGCTATTAAATTTTTACAATATGAGATGAATGCATTAAAAAAAAGTTTGCATTACTCTGTGAAAAAGAATTTCAAATCCTTTAAATACAGTTAGTGAGCAGTTTGTTTTTTTTTTACATTCAATATTATTCTGTGTTAGCTTCAGATGTACAGCAAAGTGGTTACAAAATCATGTACTTTACAGAGTGGTCCCCACACTGCTTCAAGTACCCACCTGGCCCCATATATAGTTATCACGCTATTATTGACTATACCAGAGGCCCAGTGCATGAAAATTCATGCACTGGAAGGGGGTCCCTCAGCCCGGCCTGCCCCCTCTCACAGTCCGGGAGCCCTCAGGAGCGGGAGATGACCCGGCAATCAGAGGAAGGTGACGCCCCCATCACACCTCTGCTGCTGCCACTGCCAGCAGTTCAAGCCTTGGCTGGCCCTGGTTACCTGAGCCTCGGTTGGCCCTGAGTGGCTGGGCAGCTGCCATCCAAGGCTTGCCTGCACCTCGGGCCGGCCCTGGGTGGCTGGGGGGCTGAGGGTGGGTCCAGCCACACTGCATGCCTGCCAACCCGCCCCCCCAGTGGGGCTGAAAAGACTGGGGGACTCTGGCAGGGCTGAGGGGACTGGGTGCTGCCATCTTGTGGCTATGGTCGCCACCATCTTTGTGATGCCATGATGGTCAATTTGCATATTCCCTCTTTATTAGAAAGGATTCCCTGTGCTGTAATCTCTTCTCTGTGACTATCCTGTAACTACCAATTGGTCTGCTTAATCCCTTCACTTTTTTTCACCCAGCCTACAAACCCTCTCCCATCTGACAACTGTCAGTCTCTTCTCTGTATCTATGAATCTGTTTCTTTTTAGTTTCTTTTTAATTTTACTCATTAGATTACACATATAAGTGAAATCATATGGTATTTTCTTTCTCTGTCTGATTTATTTCACTTAGCATAATACCCTCGAGTCTAGATCTATCCATGCTGTTACAAAAAGTAAGATTTCATTCTTTTTTTATGCCAAAGTAGTATTCCGTTATGTGTATGTACCACAGTTTTTTATTTACTCACCTACAGTAATAATGGGCACTTGGGTTGCTTCCATAGCTTGGCTATTGTAAATAATGCTGCAATAAACATAGGGGTGCTTATGTTCTTTTGAGTTAGTGTTTTGGTTTCTTTGGATATATTCCCAGGAGTGGAATCACAGGGTCATAAGGCAATTCCATTTTTAATTTTTTTAAGAACCTCCACACTGTTTTCCATAGTGGTTGCACCAAGTTCATTCCAATAAACAGTGCATTATGTTTTAGAGGGCAGTTTTAAGGACTCCAAGGGTCAACCCTTTTTATAATTAAATTCTCACCCCATTTATTCATTCTAAAAATATTTGTGGAGCACCTATAACATGCCAGTATTGTGGCAATTGCTGGGAACATGGTGAATAAAACTAAGTACCATCCACCACCCACATGGGAGCTTACATTCTAAAAGAGAGTCAATTAATCAGTAAATATATATATTAAGTCAAGTGGCAACAAATTTGAAGGAAAAACTCAAGCAGGGTCGGGTGGATGGGAATTTTGGGCATCATGTGGTCACAGAAGGCCTCACACAGGAAGCATCATTTGAGCAGAGACCTGAAAGTTCAGGAGAGTGAGAATGAGTCATGAGAATATTTGGTAAAAGAGTTTTCCACGCAAATGGAAGACCAAGTGCAGAGAGCCTGAGTGCTTAAAGTATTTGATGAAAAGCAAGGAGGCCTTATTAGTTTTATAAACCCAGGTGTTTGCTTAAAGGGATAAAAGGCTGTCAATATCTGTATGTTTATTTGATAGTCTTCAATACTAAAAGTTATGTAGAAGAAAGCTGATTGTGAAATCTGTTGATTATTAGTGGATTCTCCAATCTCTGGCATAATGTTATTTTCCTGTGCCATCAACCTTTGGGTCATGCCTGCCTTTGCTGTATTCATTTAGCCCAGAGTACCCACAGATCATGGGAAGTTACTATAAGGCTAAGAACCCAAATTAATATATTGGATTTCTATGGGTTAATGACTCATTCCTTTATTTATTCCTCCATCCAACAAGCATTTACAATTTATTTTATTTAGGTATAACTATGCTAGATTTCTGTGAAAAATACAAATAATTTTAAGATAATTGTCTCATCCATCCTGAAGAATTTTTGAAAACATTTGGGATAAATCATGATTTTTTACAACTATACAATCCCAGTGTTTAAGGACTAAATGGAGTAAGAAGACATACATATATGAACAGGTAATAAAATAGTGATTAGTGTTAATATCAGCCCTAGACAATTGTAGAAACAGCAAAATTATTTGAACAACTAGATGAGTTGTTCAAACAATGAAGACTATAGCAGTTGGTCAGAGAAAGCTTCCTGGAAGTAGAGAGGCTCAGATTAGACCTTGAAATAAATGCAGTGGCAAAGAGGAAGAAATAAGGAACAAGAGAGCAAAATGTCAACCCTTTTGAGATGTATGCTAAATCAATTATGCTAGTGAGCCTCGCCTCCTCTCTACCATTATAATCCATAGTATAGAGTTGATCTAACTTTTGTAACACTTCCCATTCTCTAAAATCTTAAGTTTTTATATATTCCATGTAATAAGTGAACTCTAATTTGCAAAACAATAGAATTCCTAATTTCCTGAAAAACCTGGGGCTAAAATAATAATTGGCCTCAATCCTAATTTGCTTCTAGTTTATATAAATGATTCCAAGTTGTCATAGAAAGATAAATGGCCTTTTTCAGCTTGGATAGGCTTTGAAGGCAGAGGTGACTAGGACATTATTTCACGTTTAAGCAGAAAAAAAAATCTACAAGGGTCCAGACACCTAGGCCAAATGGCTTTGATTGGCTTGATGAAGTTGTTTCTCTTTGGGTCTTACAAGCTTGGTGGGTGCAGTGGCTGTGCCTTGTGATCTGATCTCTGGTTGCTTCTCCACAAAGAACACAGCAATCTTTGTCTAGGCTGGATATTTGCTTTTAATTACAACAGCATATTGAGAATGGACAGAATTCTTAATTCTGTTCTTATGCTAACTCATACCATTCCTTTAATTTCTTCCCTAGTTCTTGCCCTAGAAGATACTTTTGGAAATCCAGATTTTCAGGATGGTATCTTAGATAATGAAGTCCAAAGAATGGAGGTAGCTCATCAGTATTAGTCCTGTTAGTATTTGTCTCATTGGTTTTTAACTAACTAGCCTGAGCAAGTAAGCCAGGATATATTGATGACTTCTGAAGGTGAAAGCCATAATAAGGCCTAGTGCTGGAGAGTTTCATCGTGTTAATAAAACTAGTGAAAGCTCTCATTTATTGAATTCTGACATGGCGCAGTCTGTGTGCTAATCTGATCTTTCCAACAACTCTGAGATATAGGTGCCATCATTATTTCCTTTTTATAGATAGGAAAACCTAGGGTCAGAGAGGCTAGGTGACTTGCCCAAGTTCTTATAGCTAGTAAGTAGCAGCCTTTCTGGTGGTTATTTACATTTTGGGTCTGAGTCCTAGCTTGGTCTTTCTCATTTATGTAACAGCTTCACCCCCTTTTCTGAAAAATTACAATGTAAAGCCCCTACCTCACAAAGTGGTTATGAAGATGGAATTAGAGAGCATCTGCAAAGTGTCTCATGGAGCTTGGCATATAGTAAGTGTTTAGTATACGATAGCTGCCCTTATTAGGATCTTAATTTAGGTTTAGAGACCTAGTGCTGATATTATCTCTATGCTGGACCATGTACAGGTTTTGCTGAGCTGCCAGAATGCACATCTGTTTGTATCTCCTTCATCTGATGGAGTAGTGTGCATGCTCCAGTGCAAATACTGGAATGTGTGCCAAATCTATTGCTTGGGTAAATAGGGCGGGGATCACTTGACAATTCAAGGCATTCATGTAATATTCCTATTGGAATTTGTTTGCAAATTGGTCCTATGGGAATGTCTTTTCTTCAGAAATGCAATTGTTGATACAAAAGACACTGGGCTCTAAAGTGCATTTGGTGATTTATACACTTTTTAAAAATATATTTTTATTGATTTTAGAAAGGAAGGGAGAAGGGAGAGAGATAGAGTCAATAACGAGAAAGAATAATCGACCGGCCACCTCCTGCATGTCCCCCACCAGAGACCAAGCTCACAACCTGGGCATGTATCCTGCTGGGAATTGAACCATGACCTCCTAGTTCATGGGTTGATGCTCAACCACTGAGTCACTCCAACTGGGCTGTATTTGGTGATTTAGATTGTAGGTGAGAAAATGTCCCTAGCAATGAGACATAAATGCCTTTTCTTTTTTTATTGAGAGAGATAGAGAAAGAGAGAGAGAGAGAGAGAGAGAGAGAGAGAGAGAGAGAGAGAGAGAGAGGAGAGAGAGAGAGAGAGAGAGAGGAGAGAGAGAGAGAGAGAGAGAGAGAGAGAGAGAGAGAGAGAGAGAGAGATCAATTTGTTGTTCTACTTATTTGTGCATTTGTTGGTTGCTTCTTGTATGTGCGCTAACCTGGAATCAAACATGCGACCTTGGCATGTTGGAACTAAGCTCTAACAAACTGAGCTACCCGGCCAGTGCATAAATGCCTTTTAATATATCAGGTTTGGTTGCTTTGACTCCTGCTCCCCCCCTCCCCCACAGTAATAGGCCTATGTCTCACTCCATCATGAAAAACATGTTATGTGGCACATGGCACTTGTCTCTAGACCCACAATGCAGAGGGGAGCTAATGCAAACTCTAGTACTGTTGAACCTTGCACAATGTGGAGATTAGGGAACCAGCCTCCTGTGTAGATGAAAATTTATGTATATCTACCTGGAAAACAGAATGAAGATTCACAATCACACTTTCCCCTCAAACAGTGAGATCTCACATGATGAATAACATGGGAGTAATACATGAAACTGGGCAAAGCAGAATGAATCATTGAAACCTTCTGTTTATGACCGCCTCCTCTTCTTTGCTTCCTTCTCCTGACTAGTCTCTCCTTTATGTTAGGTGCATCTTCCTTAAACACTTCATTTACCAAGTCACTCTTCTGTTCAAGAACTTTCAGTGGCTCCTTATTGCCTCTAGCACCAAGTCCAAACACATCAGCTGTCTCTTTCTCATAACTGCACTCCTTATCTCACCAACTAATTCATTAACTTATTTTCATCCAGTACACATCTACTGTGCTCCTACTGTGTGCCTGGCACTGGTATAGGTGCTGCAGATATACCTGTGAACCATTCAGATACCCTCACAGACATATTGTTTTATTTTTTTATTTTTATCATTTTTTATTTTTTATTAAGGTATTACATGTGTACATATATTGCTTTAATAATCAAGCTCTTTTGCTTCTTAACCTTCACCTGATACCTGCTTATTCTACCACTGCAACTGTACACACTGTTTTTATCTATGTCCCTCCTCCTTTCTGACCATGTCTGCTTCTCACCACCTCTAAAACCTCTACTAGAATGCCAGCTTCCCACAAATTCCCCACACCTAGAAGTAGTAAGCAGTAGCCCAGGAGGGCCTGCCTTGCACAGAAGGGTAGAAATTCTGAAGTCAGGAACCATATGTCTAAAACCTTTGTATGGAAGTGAAATAAAAAATTCCAAAGACTTTACAGGTAATAATCTATTTCATGAAGGGTCATAAACACAGTTGCAGGAAGAACAATCTCTATAGGTGACAGAAAATACAGCAACATTTTTGTTATCATGGGTTTTGTGTGTATCTTGGGAATGGTGATGGGAATATGTGGGTTAGATTGATTAACCAAAACTTTAGCTACCTTTGGTATGCAATATTAGCGACATGAATTGCTTTGAAATAAGTTGATAGGACTTAATGTAATAACATTTAGGTTCAGTAATCTATATATATAAAAGCCTAAGCAACCGTTCAACAGTTTGACCATCCGACTGTTTGACCAGTAGCTATGATGTGCACTGACCACCAGGGGGAAGACACTCAATGCACAGGCATGGAAACATGAAACAGACTGATGAATCTCAGAGGGAAGGGGGGAGAGGGGAGGGTGGGATGAGATTAACCAAAGATCTTATATGCATACTAGAGGCCTGGTGTACAGATTCGTGCACTGGTGGGGTCACTTGACCTGGCCTGTGGGGATCGGGCTGCAACTGGCAGTCCAACATCCCCTGAGGGGTCCTGGATTGTGAGAGGGTGCAGGCTAGGCTGAGGGACCCCACTGGTGCACAAATATGTGCACCGGGCCTCTAGTTGTAATATAATGGGATAAATATAACGTGGGGCAAAAGTAGATTTACAGTTTTGAGTACATGAAACAGTTTATTCTTGAATTATTATCTATTAATTATTGTACTATTTTCTAAATGAACAACTATAAACCTACTTCTGCCCCACCCTGTACATGCTGAAACTCAAAAAACAGAAAAGGATACAGTAGAGATGATGGATCTGAGAAGTGGCATTTAGGGAAAGAAGAGCCAAAAAGGGAGATATCAAATGTCATGCCTTTTGTTCTTTTTTTAACGTTTAAGTTTTTGTTCTTTGAGGTACAATAAACATCAATCAAGTGCTCAAGTTCCAACTTACAGCTCCATGAATTGCTACAATTCCAGCACATAAGTTTTCTCATACTCTGCCCTTTGGCAGGCAACATCCCCTGCCCAAAGGTAACCAGCATCTGACCTCCAATGCTGTAAATTAGTTCTTCCTCTTTTTGAACTTCATATAAATGTAATTATATAATACTAGAGGCCTGGTGCATGAAATTCGTGCACGGAGAGGGTGTCCCTCAGCCCAGCCTGCACACTCTCCAATCTGGGACCCCTCGAGGGATGTCCGACTGGGATCGGGCCTAAACGGGCAGTCGGACATCCCTCTCACAATCCAGGACTGCTGGCTCCCAACCACTTGCCTGCCTGCCTTCCTGATTGCCCCTAACCACTTCTGCCTGCCAGCCTGATCACCCCCTAACCACTCCCATGCCAGCCTGATTGATGCCTAACTTCTCCCCTGCCAGCCTGTTTTTCCCTAACTGCCCTCCCCTGAAGGCTTGGTCACCCTTGACTGCCCTCCCCTGCAGGCTTGATCATCCCCAACAGCCCTCCCTTGCAGACCTGGTCCCTCCCAACTGCCCTCCCCTGCTGGCTATCTTGTGGTGGCCATCTTGTGTCCACATGGAGGCATCCATCTTGTGTGTTGGATGATGGTCAATTTGCTTATTACTCTTTTACTAGATAGGAGGATAGAGGCCTGGTGCACGGGTGGGGGCCAGCTGGTTTGCCCTGAAGGGTGTCCTGGATCAGGGTGGGGGTTCCCTTGGGGCATGGGGCAGCCTGGGCGAGGGGCCTGTGGTGGTTTGCAGGCCAGCCATGCCCCCTGTAGACCTAAGTGGAGGCCCTGGTATCTGGGCTTTATTTATTTTCTATAATTGAAACTTTGTAGCCTTGAGCGGAGCCAAGCCTCCTGCTTGCTCCGTGACCCCAGCCATTTCTGTTGGAATTTATTTATCTTCTATAATTGAAACTTTGTAGCCTTGAGCAGAGGCCAAGGCAAGCCAGAGCGGGCAGAAAGTTTGGCTTCCTCCATCGCTGCGGGCAACTCAAGCTTCCTGCTCTCTCCGTGGCCGCAGCCATCTTGGTTGGGTTAATTTGCATACTTGCTCCTGATTGGCTGGTGGGTGTGGGTTGTGGGTGTAGTGAAGGTACGGTCAATTTGCATATTACTCTTTTATTAGATAGGATATATCTTTGTCTGTTTCTTTCACTCAACAGCATGTCTGTGAAATCCACCATGTTGTTTTGTGTAGCTGTAGTTTGTTATTTTTCACTACTGTGTAGAATTTTGCATTATTAAAATATGACATTTTATTTATCCATTTTACTGTTGGTGGAAATTTGGGTTGTTGTCAGTTTGGGGCTATTATTTTTGGTGCTGCTATGAACTTACTTGTTCATGTATTTTGATAAATATTTATACCATTCTTTAAATTTTTAATTTAGAAATAATTCCAGACATAAATACAAAATATTTCAAGGAATTTATATTCTTCACTCAGATTTCATGCTTTTAAAATATAACTATATAGTATTCAATTATAAATACCTTAAAAAACATTTACCACTAATTACCCCAAACAATGAAAAATTTAAATTTCTTTTCTATATGTTCTGTTATAGAAATTTAAGCAAAATCTATACTTAGCCTGTGATCTATATTTATTTTTTAATTCAAATATACAGTTTTACTTTAGATTTACATTTTGTCAATGCTTTTTAAAATCTGTGGTTCCTAATTTCCAATTGCATCATTGTTTCTCAGAAACATAACTCCTTACATTTCTAATCAAATTTCTTTTTCCTTTTTTTTTTAATTGAAGAAAGAGGAAGGGAGAGAAAGATAGAAACCTCGATGAGAGAAGGTCATCGATTGGCTGCCTCCTGCATGCCCCCCACCAAGGATCAAACCCGAAACCTGGGCATGTGCCCTGACTGGGAATCAACCAAACGACCTTTTGGTGCATGGAATGGTGTTCAACCAACTGAGCCACACCAGCAAGTCTAATCAACTTTTCTTAATGAAATTCCTTTCATTCCTTCTGAATTTTCAAAGCCATTCTGCTTTCTGCCACTTTGAAATGTAGGAAAACGTATCTGATTTTTCCTAAGCCTGCTTCCGCTCAGTCAGGGCCATCAGAGGCAGCCTAGATTTGGGTCTTCATAAGCCTCTTTCTAAGTGAGCTGATGGCAGGACTAACAGTGTGGCTATAACACCTACAATTTGTGGTAGGTAAAGGGCTGTGTTTATAAACATTAAGTGATGAGTGATCAACCACCTTACACATACATACACATACACATACGTGAATGTATGTACAAACACTCAGAGAGACTGAACCTGAACTTATGAGGCTTTAATGCAGACACATCTTTGCTTCAGGTAGCTTCAATGCAAAAATGATTATCCACAGAAGCTTAATCAGAAAATTCAATTAATGGCAAGCCATTTAAGTGAGGGATTCCTGTCTATATGTTTTATGTGCCCCCACACTCACTCTTCCCACCCCAACCCTATATTGTAATTCTCAGTGTGCACAGTGAAAGTTTGCTCCATTTCCCAGAAGACAATTGGGTTCACATTTTATGCTTTGGCCCATTAATGTTCCTTATAGTTGCATGTCACCAGAACAAGGTTAGCCCATTGGATATTTTCTACTTCAGAATCATATGACTATCTCACTGAAAACTTACTCATTTCTGTCATGTTTTTTGTTAGCTGTCACCCAACACAATAGGTGCTAAAACCACAGTAGGCCCTCACTACACACTTCTTGCTGGGTAGAGGCAAACATCTAGGCAAAGAGGAAAACACAGTAGACTGTCAGTCCTTTGGAACTCTCTTCTTACCCATTATACTAAAATTATCTCATTGTTTGCATCCCCAGCCTTTTATACATTTAATCCATATGTTTCTGATATATGCATGTTTAAATTACTAAAAGGCATATTTAGAGAAGCAATTCATTGTCAAAGATCCCTTAGGATTCATCTATTTAACTCTGAACCAGATGTCTCATTTCCCCAGTAGGAATTGGATTTTTAATTTGGAAAGTTCACATTCTGTTTTCTACTAATCTCAATACAGTGAAACGATTTTCAAATTGGTCAAGTGAGCATATTCTTTCCTAGAGCAATGGAGCATGGTTTGCATTGTGTGGGCTGTCACTGGAGTTGGGCTGTGAGTCAGGAAATCTGTGTTCTTCTTCAAGTTCCCCTACACATTCAGGATAACTTCTGGGAAGTTACACCTTTTGGGGATCTTAGTTTTACCATTAGTAAAGAACCATGACTTGACTGCAATGTCAGATGATAGAAAAGAAATGTGCAAAATGTTATTAGTTTGCTGAGGGGAAGATAATCACATAATCCCAAAGTGGCATGCCATAACAGTAATTAGATTAAAGTGAGTTAGGCCCTATGAGACTCAGCCTACTTAAATTTGATTGTGTCCCATGCATTCAGATAGGCTCCTATGGTATTAGAAGGATCTTCAGAAAGACCATCTACCCCAACTGTCCATCTAGCCAATAAACTTTTTAGTAGCCTGCTAACAGACACAAGGCCTCTGCTTGAATATGAACTTCCTAGGAATATTACTATTGCCTGAACAGCCCTTTTCTTTGTTGAACTTTTGTCATTAGCAATGCCTTTCTTAAATTAAGCTGGAATCCATGTCTGTGTAACTTCTACCTGCTGCTCCTAATTCTTTCCTCTGGAGTCACAAAGATCAAGTTTGTGTTTTCTTCCACATGATGGCTCTTCAGATATTTGGAGATAGCTATCATCAAATCTTTCCTTCTCCAGAGAAAAGCTATTTTTCTTAGCATCAAATTGAACCCCCATCCCAGAAACCCTTGCTGAGATGATAATGCTAAACCTCTGGAGACCTTGGGCATACTCTCTGATATGCCCCAAGGGGAGTTCAGAAATGACATACAAATAATCCCATATATATAGTACTGAGACAAGGGTACCAGAAGATGAGCCACCCAGCAGACCCTCTTTCAGTTCTCCCTCATCTACCCTGAAAGCCAGAGGAGTTTGTGTTGACAACTTGCATTCTGTTTGAACCCTGTGGATTCATAACTAACAATTCCACGAATTATGTAAAGACTTCTTGAGTAGTGGCTTTTAGGAGGTAATTAAGCGAGGTCATAGGGTGGGACACAAATCCTATAGGAACTATGGCCTTATTTGGAGAGAAAGATATCTCTCTCTTCCTCTCTCTATCTCATACCCCTTTCTGTAACCCTCTCCCTGCCATGTAAGGATACAGTGAGAATGCAGCCCTCTGCAAAGCAGGAAGACTGCTCTCACCAGAAAACAACCCTGTCAGAATCTTGATCTTGTTATTTTTAGTCTCCAGAACTGTGAGAAGATAAATTTCTATTGTTTAAGCCACCCAGCTTATGGTTGTTGTTGTTTTATATATTTACTAGAGGCCTGGTGCACAAAATTTGTGCATGGGGGGTGTCCCTCAGCCCAGCCTGCACCCTCTCCAATCTGGGACATCCCTCTCACAATCCAGGACTGCTGGCTCCCAACTGCTCACGTGCCTGCCTTCCTGATTGCCCCTAACCGCTTCTGCCTGCCAGCCTGATCACCCCCTAACCAGCCAGCCTGTTTTTCCCTAACTGCCCTCCCCTGCAGGCCTGGTCAACCCTAACTGCCCTCCCTTGCAGACCTGGTCCCTCCCAACTGCCCTCCCCTGCTGGCCATCTTGTGGTGGCCATCTTGTGTCCACATGGTGGCAGCCATCTTTGACCACATGGGGGCAGCCATCTTGTGTTGGAGTGATGGTCAATTTGCATATTACTCATTTATTAGATAGGAGGATAGAGGCCTGGTGCACGGGTGGGGGCCAGCTGGTTTGCCCTGAAGGGTGTCCTGGATCAGGGTGGCGGTTCCCTTGGCGCATAGGGTGGCCTGGGCGAGGGGCCTGTGGTGGTTTGCAGGCCGGCCATGCCCCCCTGCAACCCAAGCGGAGGCCCTGGTATCTGGGCTTTATTTATTTTCTATAATTGAAACTTTGTAGCCTTGAGCAGAGGCAAGGGCAGGCAGAAAGCTTGGCTTCCTCCATCACCGGAGAAACCCAAGCTTCCTGCTCACTCCGTGGCTGCAGCCATTTTTGTTGGGATTTATTTACCTTCTATAATTGACACTTTGTAGCCTTGAGCAGAGGCCAAGGCAGGCCAGGAAGCTTGGCTTGCTCCATCGCTGGGGGAAACTCAAGCCTCCTGCTCTCTCCAGCTCTGTGGCTGCCACCATTTTTGTTGGGATTTATTTATCTTCTATAATTGAAACTTTGTAGCCTTGCGTGGAGTCCAGGGCCAGCCAGCGTGTGTGGGTAGATTGGTTTCCTCCATTGCCAGGGAAACCCAAGCCTCCTGCTCGCTCTGTGGTTGCAGCCATCTTGGTTGGGTTAATTTGCATACTCGCTCCTAATTGGCTGGTGGGCATGGCTCGTGGGTGTAGTGGAGGTACAGAAAATTTGCATATTACTCTTTTATTAGATAGGATTGATCTCAGAGAGGAAGGGAAAGGGAGAGAGAGATAGAAACATCAATGATGAGAGAGAACCACCAATTAGCTGCCTCCTGCACGCCCCCTACTGGGGATAGAGCCTGCAACCCAGGCATGTGCCCTTGACCAGAATTGAACCCGGGACCCTTCAGTCCTCAGGCTGACACTCTATCCACTGAGCCAAACTGGCTAGGGCCCAGCTTATGTTTTTTTTGTTATGGCAGCGGAAACTAAGACAACACTTCTGTGTGTGCAAGACTAAGGTGTATGCACCTGTGCACATACATACACATTGTACAGCCACTACAGGAAGATGGTATAGAGCAGAGAAGCAAGTCTGAAGAGTGAGAACCTGTACAGCATGATTATTAGATTACTAGAGGCCCGGTGCATGAAATTTGTGCATGGGGGTGGGGGGCGCAGGAGAGTCCCTCAGCCCAGCCTGCATCCTCTTGCATTCCAGGATCCTCAGGGGATGTTGTGCCTAAACCAGCAGTTGGACATCCCTCTCACAATCCAGGACACTGCATGCAACAGCGACCATACTTTTCATACAGGTGAAAGGCATCTTACTATTGTATGGGCAGCTACATTTTTTTTTTTACCCTGATTATAAAAAGTAGTACATAACATGATCCTTCTGAGGCAGTAGTACCATTTTCCCCATCTTATGGGTAGAAAAACTGAAGCAGAGAGAAGTTAAGTAATTGGCTTTGTCACACAGTTATAAGTGTCAGAATCAGGGCTGACCACAAAATGTGCAAGCCAGAGTCCATGCATGTCATTGCTGCATCATCCTGTTTTTTCAGTGTTAGAGTAGCCTTGCCAGGTTTTAATTTTTAAATCTAAGAGACTGTTCCCAATATGTAGGATAGGGTCCCTAGGCTTGGCCAGCGATCAGGGTCATCTGTGGGGTGACCGGCAGGAAGGGTGATCAGGGGGGCCGCTGCTGGCACCTGCCTTGGCTGGCAGCCTGGCACTGTCTGTTGGCCAGCCCCACTCTCTGCCACCGCTGCCTATTGCCTCCCTTGGTTGCCTCCCTTGGTTGCCTCCCTCTGTGCTCACTGGCCAGAGCCCCAGCTCCCCAATCACCACCGCAGGTTGCCTCCCTCTGGGGGGAGGGCAGTCGTTCCACCGTTCAGTTGATTTGCATATTAGGGTTTTATTATATAGGATTAGCACTCTAGGTGAATGGGTGCAGCTGAGACAAGAGGTGGGAGGAAGAGAGGCTACCACTGGGCCTCTGCTACTGCTAGGCTTTGTCTTGTTCTCTGTCTAGTTTTCTTTCTCACTGACAGTGTGTGTAGTTCCCAAAGTGAAGTGTTAATTGTATGTAGCCTTCATGTATTGAATGTCCTGCAGCCCAATAAATACATGATACTCTATGTTGTTAATTTCCCCCCCGCCCTCCACCCTGTTATCCCTCCAGGGAGTCTTAGTACTGGTGTTTGGGTGGAGAGAAGAAAACCGAAATCTTCCACAGCAAGCTTCAGAAGATGAAGAAAGAATTCTTGAATGAGCCCACATCCAGCTTTTCCTCATGGGACAATGGCTGAGAAGAAATGATAGATGGGCCAACAGGGACAAACACATCTGCTTCTCATCAGTTCCCTTTATATGGTTGGAGGCTCCTAGCTTACAATCAGGGCTTGTCTTCCCAGAAACCACTTGCTGCCTGGAGCAAGATAAGTATGTTTGATTCTTCTAAAAAGAGTAGGAGAGAGCAGTGATGGAGCCCATGCAGATATCATGGTGGTGAGAAGAAAGCAGGTCAGAATTTAAGTGCGGAGGTCTTGGTTCATCAACAGGAGGAGACTGCACCAAAAGTATGGCTGGGCACAGGGAGCTGTTTCTTTCTTTGAGAACCATCTCTCAAAGAGGCATCTTTCCAACCATATGTTGACTTGTCAGAAGTTAAAACTTTGAGGAAAAGGCATATAATAATCACTGTAAAAGCAAGAACAACATAAGCATAAGAGAGGACAGACAGGTAATCACAATGAACAATGAGATACCACTTAACACCCAGTAAGATGGCTATCATTAAAAAAAAATACTAGTAAACAAACAGAGAATAACAAGTGTTGGCAAGGATGTGGAGAAATTGTACTGCTGGCATAAATATAAACAGGTGTAGCTGTTCTGGAAAACAGTATGGTGGTTCCTCAAAAAATTAAAACTAGTATTACCATATGATCCAGCAGTTCCACTTCCGGGTAAGTATCCAAAAGAATTGAATGCCAGGATTCAAATAGATATTCTACAGCCATGTTCATAACAACATTACTCGCAAAAACAAAAATTTGCAAGCAACCCAGGTGTCTGTTCACAAATAAATAGGTAAACAAAATGTGTAAGCATACAATGGAATGTTATTCAGCCTTAAAAAGAAAGGACAGTCTTACATATGCTACAGTATGGATAAGCCTTGAAGATATTATGTAAAACTAGAGGCCCGGTGCAGGAAATTCATGCGTGTGTGGGGGTGTCCCTCAGCCCAGCCTGCACCCTCTCCAATTTGGGACCCCTCAAGGGATGTCCAACTGCCCTCTCACAATCCAGGACTGCTGGCTCCCAACTGCTCGCCTGCCTGCCTGACTGATTGCCCCTAACCGCTTCTGCCTGCCAGCCTCATCACCCCCAACTGCCCACCCCTGCTGGCCCAGTAACCACTAACTGCCCTCCCTTGCTGGCCTGGTCACCCCAACTGTCCTCCCCTGCAGGCCTGGTCACTCCCCCAACTGCCCTCCCCTGCTGGCCCAGTCAACCCTAACTGACCTCCCCTGCCAGCCTGGTCACTCCTAACTGCCCTCCCCTGCAGGCCTGGTCATCCTAAATGGCCCTCCCCTGCAGGCCTGGTTCCCCCAACTGCCCTCTCCTGCTGGCCTGGTCACCCTTAACTGCCCTCCCCTGCCAGCCTGGTCGCTCCTAACTGTCCTCCCTTGCAGGTCTAGTCTCCCCCAACTGCCCTCCTCTGCCGGCCTGATCACCCCCAACTGCCCTCCTCTGCTGGCCATCTTGTGGCAGCCATCTTGTGTCCACATGGGGGAAGCCATCTTTGACCACATGGGGGTGGCCATCTTGTGTGTTGGAGTGACGGTCAATTTGCATATTATGGTTTTTATTAAATAGGATAAGCCAGTCACAAAAGAAAAAATACTCCATGATTCCACTTATATGAGTTACCTAGAACAATTAAATTTATAGAGACAGAAACTGAAATGGTGGTTGCCAGGGGCTGAGGGAACAGGGAATAGGGATTTATTGTTAACTAGGGTCCCAGTGCATGAAATTCATGCACGGGGGGGGGGGGGGGAGGTGTCCCTCAGCCCGGCCTGCACCCTCTCTAATCTGGGACCCCTCGGGGGATGTCTGCCTGCCAGCCTGATCGCCTTCTAATCACTCCCCTGCCAGCCTGATTGATGCCTAACTACTCCCCTGCTGGCCTGATTGCCCCTAACTGCCCTCCCCTCCTGGCCTGATAGCCCACAACTGCCCTCCCCTGCCATGACCCGCCTCCTCTACTGGGACCTGCCTCCTTCATGCAAGGTGGCGGAGATGCCAGGACCGGCCTCCTCCACACCGTGCGGAGCCACAGGACCCCCCCAGGCCTCACTGCATGGAGCGGCCGCCGGGTCCTGCCTCCACTGTGCACACAGCCATCTTGTGGCAGCCATCTTATGGTGGCCATATTTGTGGCAGCCATCTTGTGATGATGTCGCACACAAGGGCTTGAGGACCACCTAGGCTTTTATTAGTATAGACAAGTACAGAGTTTCAGTTTTGCAAGATGGAAAATGTTCTGTGAATGGATGGTAGTGATGACTGAACAATGACGTGAATGTACTTAACACCACTGAACTGTTCACATCAAATGGTAAGTTTATGTTATGTATATTTTAACACAATTGTTAAAAATTAGAAGAAAAGAGACCCTGGCCGGATTGCTCAGTTGATTATAGAGTTGTCCCAGTACGCCAAGGTTGTGGGTTGGATCTCCCATCAGGGTATATACAAGAAGTAATCAATGAATGTTCAAATAAATGGAACAACAAATTGAGCTCACTCTCTGTCTCTCCCTCTCTCTCTTCCTCTCTCTTTCTCAACAAATTAAAAAAAAAAAAAAGAACAGAGAGAGGGCAGGCAGAGAAAAAGACTATTTTCACATACCATAATAAGCTCAGCTGGCTTCTCTTGTTATTTATATATTTATTTTTATATATTTTTATTTTCTTACATTATTACAAATGTCTCCCATTTTTCCCTTTTTGCCTCCTCCACCCCACCCTCACCCCACCCCAGACTTTCCCCTATACTATTATCTGTATCCATAGGTTTTGCAGATATGCACATATTTTCTTTGGTTAATCTCTTCCTGCCCATCCCCCCCCCCCACACACACACACACTGAGATCTGTAATTCTGTTCCATGCATCCATACATCTGGACTTATTTTGTTCTTCAGTACATTTTTTTTTTCACTAGATTCCACATATAAGTGAGATCATGTCTTACTTGTCTTTCTCTAAGTGGCTTATTTTGCTTAGCATGATAGTCTCCATGTTTATCCATGCTGTCTCAAAGGATAAAAGCTCCTGTTTTATGGTCAAGTAGTATTCCATTCTGTAAATGTACCACAGCTTTTTTATCCACTAATCTACTGATGGGCACTTGGGCTATTTCCAGATTTTAGGTATTGTAAATCATACTGCTATGAACATAAGGGTGCATATATTTTTCTGATTAATGTTTTGGAATTCTTAGGATATATTCCCATTATAAATCACTCTTCCATTTACCCTCCCCCCCCCCAGTCCCTGGTAACCATCATTGTACTTTGTGTGTCTATGGAATTTGCCTATGCTATATACTTCATATATGGATGATATATTATCTCTCCTTTTGTGTCTGGCTTATTTCACTCAATATGTTCACAAGGTTGATTCACAATTTAGCATGTATCATTAATCCATTTATTTTTATGGCAGAATAATATTCTATTGGATGAATGTACCATATTTTTATTCATCCATCCATTGATGGACAGTTGAGTTGCTTCTACATTTTTGGCTATTGTGAATAATGCTATTATGAACATGGGTATACAAGTATCTGTTTGAGTCTGCTTTTAATTCTCTTGGGTATATACCTCAGAGTGGAACTGCTGGCTCACACAGTAACTCTACATTAAATCTTTTGAGGAACCACCATGCTGTGTTCCACAGAGTTTGTACCATTTTAAATTCTCACCAGCCTTGTACGAGGGGCCTAAGAGATGGTTTTGATTAATCCATAGAAAAAAGAAGACACTAACAAGGTCACCTATGTATAAGGAAGCCACTGGCTGGTACTTATTTTTGAGCCAGTTCCCCTTGTATTCTCTTTATATTTTTATGAATTGTGCCAATAAATAAATCCTCTATTTTTATGAAATTTTACCATGGTGGCCCCACCTTGGAAGCTATTCAATCCCTAAAAGATTTCTGAGGAACCTCATGGTGCTGAAAAAGCTACTCCACACCTCCCAGGACTATGTCATATAATCCCCTTGCCCTACTTGTTAGACTTTTACTCAAAAAAAGGGCAGGCTCTGTGTTGCTGTGGTATTCATCCTTTTCCTTAGCTTCCCTTTGGCACTGGCATCGGAAGCATCTGAATGAGCAGTCAAGGCCTGGAACAAAGCCTTCCCAGCCAAGTGCAGCCAGGCAGCTCTAGAAGACACCTCCTCCTACCGCTTTGCCTCAGAATATGCTTTGCTTTAAAATACCCATTTTGGCTTTGCCTTTGAGTCAGTTTTCAGGGAAGCAATAAAAGGTTAGTCATTAACATGTGGCCCATAGACATGTAGTGGATTGAGAAACAATTACAACTCATTCAATTCAGGCCTTTTGGGCACTTTTCCCCCTACACACCAGCATTGCCTGCAGTGATATATGTCCTAGTTCCAGCTCCACCACTCACTGAAGGTGCAATTTTAGCAAATCCCTTCCATTCTATGAGTTTAGTTTCTCTATATAATAAATGAGCATGGAATCTCCAAGGAGCCCTTCCAACTCTAAATATTCTATGATTAATATTCAGACAGAGGCTGACTCTAACAAACACACTGTGCATCCCCTCTGTGCAATAGAATTGTAGGGAACACTTTGCAAGCTATTTTCTTTCCCCGAGTGAAATGAAATAAAAAAAATTCTTTTAAAATGATACCAGTCTCAAATTCTCCAAAATGGAGCTCCACCCTTGGATATGTTGTAAGATAAGGTTTTATTTGCAGAATTTTAGTGTGACCTTTTCTGAGGCAGAATATTGTGTTGGGGAAGGGAGCAGGGGAAGGAGAGTGGTAAATGGGGGTGGGAAATGCTAGATTGTGATTAACCAGATAATGAACCCTGTCTGCTTTTAATCAGTCCCTTCCTGTTCTCCCAGACCTCTAAACTTTTAATATTAATGGAAACAGATTTGAATTCTGGAAAGAGCTATTCTGAAAAATAATTGGATATTTACTAGGTGAAAAGTGAAATTGCGCAGGCATTTCATAGGGTTTGGTATTTGACAGGTGCCATTTTTCTTTCCAATGTGTTGCAAACCTATGTTTTATAAACCAATATGGATAGTGGCATAAAAGGATTACAGGTTTACATGGTGGCAAGGCCTGGGAATATATTTCCTGGGGAGGAGGGTGAGTAGAGAGAACTTCAATGGGGGACAAGGGTGAATGCTTGAATTTGGAGAGCAGAATTATTTGAAAGCCAAGAATGATATGTCTTTTTAAAAAATAGAGCCATGTGTATAAATGGAGATTGCACCCAGAGAGAGAGAGAGAGACATTACCTATGGAAATAACCTGTGGAAGTCTGACTCCATCTAGGAAGGTAACATCTCCCTTGGTTTCAAAAAGAACTTCGTAGTTAAAAGAGGTAGGAAGGCACTGGAAGGAAGTGGGTACTTTTATTAAACTAAAGCACAGACCCCTCCAGAGTTGTAGGCAAGCAGAACAAGCTGTAGACAGATCTGTTAGGAAGGAAGGAGTACTGCCCCAGTGGGTTGAGTCAGTCCCCTTGAGTTCTTTTCCTGGAGGGCCTCTCTCTTCAGTTGTTATTGCTGTGAGCATCATGACCCCCACATGTTCCTCTTTTAAGGGTCTGGCCCTAGTGTGAACAGAGCACTTCTTTGGGGGAATTCCTCTAGATATAGTTGAAACAGACAGATACTTTTTAAATTATTTATCTCTGCATGAAGGAGTGAACCAAAAGGAAATACTTTACAAAGAATACAAACAACATTCAAAGCAGGCTGCCTGAGTATATATTTTCCTAATGCTGTCATAATTTACTTGTAGTCCCAAATAATTGGTCTAATTTCACCAGAATCTTAGCTACTTTTTGGCCTTATCAGCTCCCTGTTATTCTCCACATGGTGGCTGCTGTCTATTTTCCACACAGAGAGTGTGAGCACCCAATCTTTTTCCTTTCCAGCTAAAAGGGGGAAGAGATCATTTTAAGGTCCATTTTTTTTTTCTCAAGCAAGTTGCTGGTTTTTGTTTTCAACCTGAAGGATGTTCCTTGTTCACCATCAATTGGCAGGATGAGGTGTGTCCTTTATCTGCAATGTTGATCACAGTTGAGGCTATGTAGGAAAGTCTGGACTGCTCAGTGAAAATTGATGAAATAGCATATTTAAGCTGCAAGGAACAGACAGAATTACTTTGCAGGATTTTATTCATGTCCTTTAGGGAGGACACTCTAGGAGCATTAAAAAAGTATCTCAATTATACAAAAGGCTTTCTTTTAAAAATCATTTTTTATTTTTCAATTACAGTTGACACACAATACATATTATATTAGTTTCAGGTGCATACCCCAGTGATAAAACATTATATAACTTACTAAGTGTTCTGAAGTATTGGATGGCCATGCGTGCAGTTAAGCCTTTCCAATTTTTAAAAAATACGTTTTTATTTATTTTAGAGAAAGAGGAAGGTAGAGGGAGAGAGAAAGAGAAATACTGATGTGAGAGAGAAACATTGATTGGTTGCTTCTCATACACACCCCAACTGAGAATTGAACCTGCAACCCCTTGGTGCATGGGACCACGTTCAACCAACTGAGCCACACTGGCCAGGGCTTCAATTTTTTTAGGTGGTTACTTGGAGCAAATGATGACATGTTTTAGCTTCCTCAAATTCATGAAGATTATGGTGCACTTTCATCTTATCCTGAAAACTAGACCTTTTAGAGCACACTTCTTGCAGATGAAGAAATTGAGGCCCATAAAAGGAAAGGAACTTGTCAGAGTCACTCAATAGATCACTAACAGAGCCAGGACTAGTTTCCAGGCTGGTTGAGTGCTAGGGCAATGCACTCTCAGGTAAAGAACTTTGGGGAGCCAAATTAAGACAATAGAATTAAGCAACCTGACTCACACAGAGATCAAACCCAGGACTAATTATACCTCATTATTGCCTTCTGACATAAGGTTCTAAAGGACCCCATCTGGCCGAAACCGGTTTGGCTCAGTGGATAGAGCGTCGGCCTGGGGACTGAAAGGTCCCAGGTTCGATTCCGGTCAGGGGCATGTACATTGGTTGCGGGCACATCCCCAGTAGGGGGTGTGCAAGAGGCAGCTGATCGATGTTTCTCTCTCATCGATGTTTCTAACTCTCTATCCCTCTCTCTTCCTCTCTGTAAAAAATCAATAAAATATATTTAAAAAAAATAAAGGACCCCATCTGGTACAAGAATTTTGAGCAATAAAAGATCTCTTTATTCCTACCAGGTTCAATCTTATCACCTGGTCTCTTTGGTTATAGGTAAAAGGTAGTCTGTGGTAGAAAATTCTTGTTACTTTCTCTCCCAATTATTGCTTTCACTCCTCTAAACTTATACCAGATATTGTATTTGTTTCATGAAATTCACATAAGGTATATCTGGAGTGAAATGGGTAGCGGAAGAAAAGTAGAGGGAGGAGAAGGAGAGGATAGATTTTCTTGAACTCATGGGTCAAGATCAGCCCAACCACATGCAATACCTTGGGCCATATCTCCGGGGGAGTGCTCATCTTCACCAAACTATCCAGAGAGACCTGCTGTTGACCAGATACCCTCCAAGAACCACCTCCCGTAGTCTGCAACTTTCTTGCTCAGCAAAAACCCAGCTGAAGAAATTACTATTTTACAGAGTGAATGCTGATAGTTTATTTATGGGCTAGGGACTCACTTTGTGGGACATCTATGGCAATTATTTCTTACAGAGGTGAAATGTATGTAACATAAAATTAAGCACTTTAAAGTGCATAATTCAGTGATATTTAGTACATTAATGATATTACATAACCACCACCTCTATATAGTAACAAAACATAGTCATCACCCCAAAGGAAACCCCATAACTATTGAGCAATAACTTCTTATTCCTCTCTCCTCCGGGCTCTGGCAACCACCAATCTTTATTCGTTATTAATTTACCTATTTTGGATATTTCATACAAATGGAATCATACAATATGCGACCTTTGCTGTCTGACTTCTTTCACTTAGCATAAAGTCTTCAAGGTTCACCCAAATTGTAGCATGTATCAATACTTCATTCCTTTTTTTTGAGAATTTATCTTTATTGTTGAAGGTATTACAGATGTCCCTCGTTTCCTCCCCTTTACCCCCTCCACTCACTCCTGCCTCCCCAGGCCCTCACTGCACTATTGTCTGTGTTCATGGGTTATACATATCCTATATAATAAAAGCCTAATATGCTAAGTGTCCGACCATTCGCTATGATATGCACTATGATATGCACTGACCACCAGGGGGCAGATGCTCCAACCAGTAGGTTAGCTTGCTGCTGGAGTCCTGCTGATCGGGACTGGGCAAGATGGGCCGGGCACACCCTAGAGCCCTCCTGCAGTCCCTCCCCGGCCCCGATCATGCACCAGTGGGGTCCCTCAGCCTGGCCTGTTCCCTCTTGCAATCCACGACCCCTCCAGGGATGGCAGAGAGCCGGTTTTGGCCCAATCCCTGCAGGCCAAGCTGAGAGACCCCACTGGTGCATGAATCCATGCACTGGGCCTCTAGTATGCATATAAATTCTTTGGTTAATCTCTTCCTGCCTTCCCCACCCCACTTCCCTCTGAGACTCATCAGTCTGCTCCATGTTTCCATGTTTCTACATCTATTTTGTTCATCAGGGTATTTTGTTCATTAGATTCCACATATGAGTGAGATCATGTGATACTTGTCTTTCTCTGACTGGCTTATTTCACTTAGCATAATAATCTCCAGGTTCCTCCATACTGTCTCAAAGGGTAAGAGATCATTCTTTTTTACTGCTGCATAGTATTACATGATATAAATGTACCACAGCTTTCTTATCCACTCATCTACTGATGGGCACTTGAGCTATTTCCAGATCATAGCTATTGTAAATAGCGCTGCTATGAACACAGGGGTACATATATTCTTTCTAATTGGTGTTTCATGATTCTATAAAGAACTCATACAACTTAACAAAAGGAAGACAATCAATCCAATTAAAAAATGGGCAAAGGGCCTAAATAGACACTTCTCTAAAGAGAACATACAGATGACCAAGAGACATATGACAAAATGCTCAAATTCACTAATCATCAGAGAGATGCAAATTAAAGCAACAATGAGGTATCACCTCACACCTGCCAGAATGGCTACCATCAGTAAATGAACAAATGACAAGTGAGGATGTGGAGAAAAGGGAATGCTGGAACATTGCTGGTGGAACGCAGTCTGATAGAACCACTATGAAAAACAGTATGAAGTTTCTTCAAAAAATTAAAAATAGAACTGCCATTTGATCCAGTGATCCTAGTTCATTCCTTTTTATGGCTGAAAAATATTTCATTGTCTGGGTATACGACAATTTGTTTATTCAGTCATCCATTGAGGGCTTTTGGGCTATTTAAATCTTTTGGCTATTCTAGATAATACTGCTTAGGAATATGTGTGTAAATGTATTTGCTTAAGCACCTGTTTTCATTCTTTGGGGTATATATCTAGGAGTGAAATTGCTGGGTCATATGTTAATTCTGTTTAAACTTTTGAGGTAGTTTATGGCAAATTTTAAATATTATTCTGACTTCTCTTGACCACTTCTCAAGCTCCATGACCATATTATCCCACTCCACAACTGGTAAACACTCAGAGGATATTAATTGGTTTTAAATTAGTCTATTTAACCTAAATTTAATCAAATACAAATTTTAAAGTAACTTTTATTGCAAATTCATCATAAAATGCTTTTAATATCAAACAGAAAATTATCTACTGTAACTTTTTTCACTGTCCAGTATGGTAGCCATTAGGCAGATGTGACTATTGTGCACTTAAAATGTGGGTAGGGAAGCTGAGAAATTAAAATTAAATTTTTAATTAATTTTTAAAATTTAAAGAGCCACATGAGACTAGTGGCTACCACAGTTATAAATTGCATCTGCAATCTTTTCTAGCAGAGTAAAAACTGAAACTTATTCCCAAGTAGTATTTAGTTTTCACATTAGTGAAGGAAAATAGCCTTGGATATGCTAAAAAATAAATTTACATTTCTTTGTATATATCAAGCATATATACTCAATGCTGGTAAGGTTAGTGCAAAAATGGTATTTTCATATAGTGTGGGGGCAATGTAAATTTATTCGTTCATGCATTCATTCATTCATTTATCCAGATTATTCAATAAATATTTTTATTGGATGCTTATTATGTGCTAAGCACTGTGTTATGTACTGGGGACACAGAGATGACCAAGACATGATCCCTTCCTTCAAAACTTAAAGTCAAGCCTGGCCCACATGCCTCAGTGTTTGAGCAGTGACTTACAAATCAGGAGGTCACAGTTCTATTCCCAGCAAGACACATGTCCAGGTTGCTGGCTTGATCCCCAGTGCGGGGCGTGCAGGAGGCAGTTGATCAATGATTCTCTCTCATCATTGATGTTCCTATCTATCTCTTTCTCTCCCTCTCTGAAATCAATGAAAGTATATTTAAAAAAAACTTACTGTCAAGTAGCTGGGCAAGCATAAAATTGCAATAGGAAGTGATAGTAATAATTGCTTTTATTTTTTAAGCACTGACGTTATGCATTATTTTATTTAATCCTTTTTTATTGTTTAAAGTATTACATATAGTGGTACATATATCTCCTTATTTAATCCTTTTAATAGCCTTGTGAGTTAGGCATGGTAATCTCCATTTTACATACCAGGAAGCTTTGGCTTAGAGAAATAACTTGGCAAATGTTGCACTATGAATGTCATAATGGAGAAATATACAAGCTACAGTTCTTGCATAAATAAAGAAGTAATTCACTATGCTTGGAATGTAGGTAGGAAAAGGAAGAAGGAAACAACTGGATTTTTAAGGATGAGCAAGAGATATGCCTCACAACAATCCATTTGGTTCTATAGCTTTTGTTAGGTCTGATCAAATAATTGAACCAATACCTCCTCCCCTGGGAAACTGACCTTTAGATCATTTCGCAACTGATATTCCCTTTTGCTTAGACCCACATTCCATTTGCTAAGACCATTATCTTTCCCCTCCGGACTTGCCCAGGATCCAGATCTGCCCAGAGAATTCCCTGCCGAAAAAGCCCACCTAGAGTCCTTTAAAACTTCTGACTCCCCTGTCCCACCCAGTGGGGATTGACAGGGGATCTCAAGGCATGCCCCCTGCCCCAGTGCCAGGCCGGGGAACCTCAGGCTGTGGCCCCACCCCAGCACTGGGCCAGGACCTGAGGGTGGGCTGGGGGACCTGAGGCTGTGCCCCCCCACCCCGGCGGGCTTGACGGAGGACTTCAGGCTGTGCTGCCCGCCCTGGCGCCAGACCGAGAGACCTCAGGCTGAGCTCCCCACCCCAGCGCCAGGCCAGGGGACCTGAGGGTGGACTGGGGGACCTGAGGCTGTGCCCCCCACCTGGCGGGGCTTGACGGGGGACCTAAGGCTGTGCCCTCCACCCTGTGGGGTTTGATGAGGGCCCCGAGGCTGCACCCCCCCACACCCGGCAGGGTTTGACAGGGGACCTGAGGCTGCGCCCCCACACCCGGCAGGCTTGATGGGGGTGAGGCCAGCTGGGTCTGGGTCTGCGTGATTTTCAGGCACCGCGGGTGGGCGGGAACTTGACTCTGGGTCCCGCAGTATGCCCCAGACTCTGACCGGAGGAAGATTTTCATATACATTTTACTAAGTTTCTTTCATCTCTGACACTTCTATTATAGAGAAGGGGTAAATAGCAATATTAAAATATTCCCTCTAATTAATCCCCTTTTAATGTGCATGAATTTTGTGCACCAGGCCACTAGTTCTAAATAATATTAATGCTAAACTGGAAATGATAAATTTCAGGTGGGTGGATCTTATTCTTTCTAGGAGCTCTGGAAGAAAAAGACCAGGACTAAGTTTTCATTAAATTATTGTATTGGCTTGTCAGTTTAAAAATAGATTTATTCTTCTTCATCCTTCAGAGCAGAGATGGGGAACCTTTTTTTCTGCCAAGGGTCATTTGGGCATTTATAACATCATTCGCAGGCCATAAATTATCAATTTAAAAATTAGTCTGCTATATTTGGTAAAACATTTAATTAACTCACCCCAATACCTTATCAGGGCCAAGCCAAATTATTTTGCAGGCCTTATGAGTACCTCCAGCCAGACCAGATGTTCCCCAACCCTGCTTTAGAGATAGGATAAGGCCTAGGAAATGATCTGCATTTTATCATGTTTAATCTTTGCATAAACTGTTTCTAAGATTGAGGCAAATGATTGGGCACTCTTGAGATTGCCAAATTTTCCTTCTGCAACAATAATTAATGATATCAAAACTAATTTGGAAATGTGATAATGAAATTAAAATTTAGATTTTTATAAATTATCTCCACTTTCAAGTCCCTCTCCTGGTCCTCATCCTCTCAAATGACTCTCTAAGTTGTTTCAGTCCCTGAGCTGTGGTTGAAATACTAAACTGATATACCTGAAGAATGGGAGGGGCATAGGTAAGCAGAGGGGTTGGTTCTAATATTGATTTGATTACTGGGCAAAGGAAAAGCACAAAGCATATGGGAATCAGTTATATATACATATCTGGTATATTCTTCCTTAAGTAGATGCTTCAAATCTTTGAACACATTTGGTGATCTGCCATTGCTGTTGGAATCACTAGGTTGGCCTTGTGTTTGTCCCAAGAGGAGTGGATCTAATGGTTTCCCAGTGCCTGCCACCATAGAATCCTAAGCAGTTGCAGAAACCATTTTTCTGATATGTTCAGAAAAGAGCAAAATATAGTTGTAACTTAAGCAGCTCTATCTCTGCTTTGAGCATCCTATATAATAAAAGCCTAATATGCTAAGTGTCTGGTTGACTGGTCGACCGTTCAACCAATCAAAGTGTAATATGGTAATGATATGCTAAGGCCGCTCAACTGCTCACTATGATGTGCACTGACCACCAGGGGACAGATGCTCCGACAGCTGTAGTAGGTTAGCTTGCTGCTGGGGTCCAGCCAATCGGGACTGAACAAGACTGGCCGGACATATCCTGGAGCCCTCCCGTGGTCCCTCCCCAGCTGGCCAACCTCCTGCATCCCTCCAAACCCTAATTATGCATCAGTGGGGTTCCTCAGCCTGGCCTGCACCCTCTTGCAATCCGGGACCCCTCAGGGGATGTCAGAGAGCCGGTTTCAGCCCGATCCCACAGGCCAGGCCGAGGGACCCCACTGGTGCACGAATTCATTTACTGGGCTTCTAGTAACAACATAAAATGCTTGATTCTGTGGGGGAAGAAAAATAATGTTCCTTTTACCGTTTGTTTTGTTTCATGGCAAATTATGCTGAGACTGAGAGTACCTTTGCCAATAGTTTACTTAACACAAGTTTACCAGTGGAATTATAATAATCTCACAAGTCAATAGTGTACAGGATATCTCTTTTTTTCATCTTCCTCATTTGTTATTTTTATTTTATTTTATTATTTTTCCATCACCATTTATCCTCCATATACCCTCTTCTACCTCCACCCACCACACTGCCTCCCCACAGTCACAACACTATTGTCCCTGTCCATGAGTTTTTCTCTTTTTCCTTTTTTTGCTCTATCACTTCACTTCCCCCTAACACGCCCCCATCATCACCAGAGCTGTCTGCCTGCTCTTTATGAATCTGTCTCTATTTTGCTTACATATATATATATATATATATATATATATATATATATATGTTTTAATTGATTTTTTTTATATATAGAGATGGGGAGACAGGAGAGAGAGAGAGAATTAGTTGCCTCTTGGACCGGGAACTGAACCCAAAACGTTTTGGTGTATGGGACAATGCTCCAAGCCTGCTTGTTACTTCTTAATAAGCCAATAAAGAAATAACATACTCCAAAGCAATGATAGATTAATCACACAATTGTTTCAGGCCGGGAATGATGAAAGGAATGAAGTCCAAATTTAGTTGAGATGGACCTTTATATGAGCTTGGCTTAGGCAATGGAGAGCTGATGTACAGCTTTGAGCACAAAAGTAAAAGTCCCCTGTTGTTAGAGTCAGTTGCTAGGAAATGAAAACGCCAGTGTTGAGTGAGCAAGAGGATCTCTCTCTTCCTCCCAGGCCTCTGTGGGGTGTTCACCACTGCCTGTAAAAGGGCTGCCTTTACCACGGCAGGAGGTAATGACCCAAACGTCTTCAGAGAGCTTTTTAAAACCACCAAGTGGATCCTTGCTTAGACTGAAAGCACTCAGATAGTCCTCACAAATTTTATGTACTTATATTCTAAATGTCCTCTCAGAAAGAGAAACCAAGATGGCGGCATAGGTTAAACACCTAACCTACAGCCTGGCACAACAATTTCAAAAATACAACTAAAAGTCAAAATGGACATCATCCAGAACCACAGGAAAGCTGGCTGACTGAAATGCCCACAACTAGAAGGAAAGAGAAAACCACAAGGAAAATCAGAGGAGCCATAAAAGCCTGAGGTATGGAGACACAGGCGGAGACACGAGCACGCGCGCGTGCAGGGAGGATGGAGCCGGAGACGAAGGGGTGGCTGACGGCCTGGCCAGCGTTCTCTAGCAGGAAGGAGATAAAACCTCCAGATTGCGCTGAACCCCAGTTCCGACTGCACTGAACCCCAGTTCTGGGCGAAACCCTGGAAAGCCAGGCTCATGCTGGGGGAATCTGGGCTGTGGGGCGGAGGCACAGAAGAGCGGCGAAAGGCAGAGCTCCGGAGGTGCGCACATGAATGCGCGCAGAGGACAAACTGTTGCCTGTGCCGCTGAATTGCCCTGGCGGGAAGGAGACAAAAGCTCCGGACCGTGCTGAACCCCACTTCCGACTGCACTGAACCCCAGTTTCGGGCAAGACCCTGGGAAGCCAGGCTCATACTGGGGGAATCTGGGCTTTAAGAAGGAAATGCAGAGAAGCGGTGAAAGGCAGAGCACCGGAGGCGTGCACAGGAATGTGCACAGAGGATGGTCTGTTGACTGTGCCGCTGGATTGCCCTGGTGGGAAGGAGACAAAAGTGCCAGACTGCACTGAGCCCCAGTTCCGACTACACTGAAACCCAGTTCTGGGCGAGAATCTGGGAATCCAGATTCATTGGGGGAGAGACTAGACTGTTTGGCAGCGGGCAAAACTCCAGGGCACTTTTCTCTCAGAGGTGTTTGCAGGGAGTACAGAGGGACATTGAGACACAGGAACCTCATAGGGCGGGGCTGACGGGAAGCCAAGGCTGTAGGCTCCACCCTGAAACTCTGCCCCATCCAAGCTGAGCACAGAGGCTTTTACAATTTTGCAAGTCTAGTTGAATAAGGCTGTCTCCTGGCATAGACACAGTTGATCCTCACAGCCAATCCGACTGGAGGTCAAATCCTCCCAGTGTACCAACAGCAATCAAGGCTTAACAACACCAAGACTTTGCACTCAGCCCACAAAGGGGGGTATCAAGAGCAACCACCTAGGGAGATTGGGGAAGCTGAGCTATAGGGAGGCAGCCAAAAGGTGAAGACACTGAAGCAGGTCACGAATAGAAGGGATGAAGGAAAGTAAACTAATGGATGACACAGTGTTCACAACCACATTTATAAGGTTACTTAAGAATCTTCTGGAGGACCAAGATGGCGGCATAGGGCAGATGCCTGATTGTTGCCTACCACAACAATTTTGAAACTACAACTGGAAAACAGAGCAGACACCATCCAGAACAATGGCCGGAGGAATTGCTGAAAAGGAATTGACCGATGGGAGTTGGGATTGGGAAGACGAGGCCCCGCTGGGTCCCAGATCCAGGTGCGCTCGCCCGGTGACTGGTCGCCGCTGTAGACCCGAGTGCCGCCACAGCAACCTTGGACCAGCCCGCGACCGCGCACTGGGCGCACTGGAGCTTCGCCTAGACTGCTGACCAGCAAGTTCCGCGGCAGCCGCCCCGGAGCTTTGAGAAAATGGCCGAAGGAATTGCTGAGAGGGAATTGACCAACAGGAATTGGGATCAAGAAGACGAAGCCCTGCTGGGTCACGGGTCCAGGTGAGGCTGGCTCCTGGGTCCGGGTGAGGCCGCGCCCCTGGGTCTGGGTGTAACTGGATCTCGGGTCCAGGTGAGGCCGTGAGCCCCTGGATCCGGGTGAGGCTGGGTCCCTGGTCCAGGTGAGGCCGTGCGTCCCTGGATCCGGGTGAGGCTGGGTCCCGGGTCCGGGTGAGGCCACGCACACCCGGGTGCGGGCGAGGCCGCGCGCCCCTGGGCCCAGGTGAAGCTGGATCCCACGTCCGGGTGAGGCCGTGCGCCCCTGGGTCCAGGAGAGGCCATGCGCCCCTGGGTCTGGGTGAAGCTGGACCCCAGGTCCGAGTGTGGCCGTGAGCCCCTGGATCCAGGTGAGGCTGGGTACCGGGTCTGGGTGAAGCCGCGCCCCTGGGTCCGGGTGAGGCCACGCACCCTTGGGTCCGGGTGTAGCTGGATCCTGGGTCCAGGTGAGGCCATGCGCCCCTGGGTCCGGGTGAGGCCATGCGCCCCGGGGTCGAAGTGAGGCTGGGTCCTGGGTCCGGGTGAGGCCGTGTGGCCCTAGATCTGGGAGAGGTTGGATCCCGGGTCCGGGAGAGGCCATGCGCCCCGGGGTTCGGTTGAGGCCACGTGCCCCTGGGTCTGAGTGTAGCTGAATCCCGGGTCCCGGTGAGGCCGTGCGCCCCTGGATCCGGGTGATGCTGGGTCCCGGGTCCGGGTGAGGCCGCGCCCCTGGGTCCGGGTGAGGCCATGCACCCCTGGGTTCAGGTGAGGCCATGCACCCCTGGGTCTGGGTGTAGCTGGATCCCAGGTCCGGGTGAGGCCGTG
The DNA here is from genome assembly GCF_027574615.1 of Eptesicus fuscus. NCBI lineage: Eukaryota > Metazoa > Chordata > Mammalia > Chiroptera > Vespertilionidae > Eptesicus > Eptesicus fuscus. Next base: position 110,272,512 of record NC_072473.1, read on the forward strand.
CGCCCTTGGATCTAGATGAGGCTTGGTCCCGGGTCTCGGTGAGGCCGTGCCCCTGGGTCCAGGTGAAGCTGGATCCCGGGTCCGGGTGAGGCTGTGCGCCCCTGGATCCAGGTGAGGCTGGGTCCTGGGTCTGGGTGAGGCCGTGCGCCCCTGGATCCAGGTGAGGCTGGGTCCCGGGTTCGGGTGAGGCCACACGCCCCTGGGTCTGGGTGTAGCTGAATCCCAGGTCTGGGTGAGGCCGTGCGCCCCCGGGTCCGGGTGAGGCCACGTGCCCCTGGGTCTGGGTGTAGCTGAATCCCAGGTCTGGGTGAGGCCGTGTGCCCCTGGATCTGGGTGAGGCTGGGTCCCGGGTACGGGTGAGGCCATGTGCCCCCGGGTCCGGGTGAGGCCACGCGCCCCTGGGTCTGGGTGTAGCTGAATCCCGGGTCCGGGTGAGGCCACACCCCTGGGTCCAGGTGCGGCCACACGCCCCTGGGTCCGGGTGTAGCTGGATACCAGGTCCGGGTGAGGCCATGGGCCCCTGGATCTGGGTGAGGCTGGGTCCCGAGTCTGGGTGAGGCCGCACCCCTGGGTCCGGAAGAGGCCACGCACCCCTGGGTCTGGGTGTAGCTGAATCCCGGGTCCGGGTGAGGCCTTGCGCCCCTGGATCTGGGTAAGGCTTGGTCCCGGGTCTGGGTGAGGCCGCGCTCCTGGGTCCAGGAGAGACCACGCACCCCTGGGTCCGGGTGAGGCCACACGCCCCTGGGTCCGGGTGAGGCTGGATCCCGGAACCAGGTGAGGCCGCACACACCTGGGTCCGCATGAGACCATGCGCTCCAGGGCCTGGGTGATGCTGGGTCCCAGGTCCGGGTGAAGCCACCCCCCTGGGTCCGGGTGAGACCAAACCAGAGGAAGTCAGACCTGCATTACCACAATTTGTCCACCATCTAGAGCTGAAAAGTCAGTGCCGACATGTACACATAAGGAACTGCTGGACATTGAAATTGGGTCTCAAAAGAACTGTTGGTCCAGAAAGAAACTTACTACAGACTGATTCATTTGCCTGTCAGCATAACTATTATTGCTCGTCTCACATTCGGTTCTTATAAGTATATTTCTAGCAACACGTGATCTCACTCATCTAAGGGAAATGATGAACAACATAGACTGATGAACAAGAACAGACCCAGAAACAAGGAGGCATCGACTGGACAGTCAGGCCTCAGAGGGAGGGTAGGGGAGGGTGGGGGTAGGGGGGAGAGATCAACCAAGGGATTTGTGTTCATGCATACAAGCCTAACCAATGATTAAGGACAACAGGGGGGTGGGGGCATCCATGGGGAGGGGGGGGGGATGGGAATTGGAGGATGAGGACAAATATGTGACACCTTAATCAATAAAGAAAAATAAATAAATAAATAAATAAATAAATGTCCTCTCACCTAGTTGATTCACCACTATTTTTTAAAAATAATCCTATGCCAAAGATACATAATTTAGGGTGGCCAACTCTGCCCCCTTTAATTTGGTTACTTTTAATTTTCCTTTCTCCCTTCATTAATTGGGCTGGGAGGCTATTGTACTGTAGTAGGACAAACAGACTTTGTGGTCAGACAGTCTGAAGTTTGAATCCCAGCTCTGTCCCTTAATAGCTGGGTAATGTGGTGGAAGATCCTTACTGTCCTCTGAACCCTAGTTTTCATCTGAAAAAAAAAATGATGAGGATTTAATATGACATTGTATATAAAACAACTGGCATATAGGATGTTCCAAAAATATTAGGTGAGGAAAAGAAAGATAATGTTTTAGTTGTTGATTTAAAAGAAAAAAATCACTTGGAAGAGTTAGTCTTTCTGGCTCCTACAGCATTGACTCTTGGGGTTTTTATTGAGTCTTTAATGGCAGCATTTTTCATATATGTTAATCAACAAACATTTACATGTGAGGTGAGTACAAGTGTCTTCACTGGGATCTGTGTAACAGTTGTTTTTTTCCCCCACATTATAAACAAACTCAGATTTTTGTGCAGAAATAATTAAGTTTTCATATTGAGTAAAACATTTCTACCCAGGTTGGTTCTTTGACCCATTCTAAACAACACCAGCAGATTAGTTGTCCTGAAACACTAAGTTGAGAGTAGCATTTCCCTACTCACTAGAGTCCAGTGGCTCCCACTGCGTACAACTTTATAACTTCTCAGCTTGGCAGTCAAGGCCATGCTTGGGACCATTCTAGTTTTGTCTTATACTGCTCTATCCTAGAGATCACTAAATGGCTAGCAGCCATTTCCTGGAAAGCACTTTGGAAGGGAAGGATAGAAGAGAGACAAAGGAAAAATGGAGAACTATATGGAGTTTACAATATGTGCGCATGTGTGCATGCGGGTATGTATGTGTAAACACGTGTGCTCATGTGTGTGTGTGTGTGTGTGTGTGTGTGTGTGTGTGTGTGTATGGACAGCCCAGCCAACTTTTCTCACACTTTAAGAAAGACTTCTGCTGTGAAAAGACGGCTAGAAAGAGCCACTTCTGTGGTTTACACTGCTGCCAACTGAACTACCATTATCCCTTCAATATGCTTCCATTTTTCTTGTCTTACCCTTTGGAGAAGGTGTTCCACTCTCTTTCCTGCACCCATCCTCATCTGCACCTATGAAAACCCTACCCAGCCACCAAGGCCAGATTCAATTTCCACCTTCATTTCATGTTCTTTCCCTTTCTTCTGAGGTCTTTATGTACTGCACATACAGTATCAATTTCTTCTGACCCTGTATTTTAGTGGTTTGTGTTTCTTCCCTGACAGCAGAACTGCCAAATACAGTTGTTCTTGTTGTGCCCTGAATAAAATTGCCTAGCTGCGAAGGCAAATAGGAGCTGAGATCCAGCTGACAAGCCATGCTTTGGAGGGGGCACATTTTCTAATTTACACAAAGACACAGTGTGTGCTACCAGCTCTGCTGCTGAGATTAACATCTCCTTGAGCAAAGGAACTAGATCATGAACACCTTTGTGTCTCCCCTGCACTTTGACCACTAATTGCTGGAGGCCTCATTATAGACATCAAATGTAATATATAGCTCTCTCTCTCTTTTTCCCTTCTCCTCCCTCCCTCCCTCTGATGATTAATTTTACGTGTCAATTTGATTGGGATGAGGGATGCCCAGGTAGCTGGTAAAACCTTATTTCTAGGTATCTCTGTGAAGGTGTTTCCAGAAGAGATTAGAAATTAGAATTAGAATTGTGAAGAATAACAAACAGAAACCTCATTTACATTGAAGTTGGGAGGGCCTGTAGGAGGAGCTCTCACATCAATTGCCCAAACAGGAAGAGACCTACTTTCCATCTCCAACAGGAAGATATTTTTCTATTCTACTACTCCATCAAGAAGGAAATCTCATAATCTTACAACCACTAAGCCAATGAAAGAGTGCTGTAGCTCACCAATGAAAAGCCACTACACTTTGAATTCATGGACTCTTTGTTTACAATAGATCCTCTGAACTCCCTCTTTCCTCCATGAAAAAACAGTCCTCTTCTTTGTTCTCTGAGCTTGCACATGGTTCACTGTTAGACTACTTACCCAGAATTGCAATTCTTTGTTGTTCCTGAATAAACCCATTTTGTTGGAGAAATATCTGGCTGTCTATTTGTTTAAGATCAACAGAATCAGTAGACTGAGTAAAGAACATGCATTCATCACCCAATCCACTGAGGGCCCCAATAGAACAAAAAGGCAGGTGAAGAGTGAAGTCTCTCTCTCTCTCTTCTTGATCTGGGATGTCCATCTTCTCTTGCCCTCAGACATTGTATTTGTTGGTTCTTGGGCCTTTGGACTGGAATTATACCATCAGCTTTCCTGGTTCTCCAGTTTGTAGAAGGTACAGCATAACTCAGCCTCTCTAATCACAGGAGTCAATTCCTATGATAAATCTCCTCTTATATATCTATATGTATCCTATTGGTTCTGTTTCTCTGGGGAGCTCTAATATACTTTCTTACCTACTGTATCTAATTAATCACCTTGTCTTGTTTATTCTATATCTTAAATAATCTCTCTAATCTGCCAACCATCTCTATTTCCTTGGCTGACCCCTAAAGTATTGTCATCTTGGTTAGAAATCAATACAAATTCAATAGAAAAAGTTTCTCAGCTTCCTCTCTTGCTTCCTTCCTACATATTCTCACAGCTACCAGGTAATCTAAAATAGAAAACTGATTATGTCACACCCTATTGCCATGCTTTCATAATCTGCTTCTGCTTCAACTTTGTCTCTCACTCTCCCCACTCATTCTTTCCTTACCCTGCATTGCCTAATCTTTCCATTTTTTTCTCCTTTGTCAATACTTTTCTTTCTGCTTGGAATTTCTTTTTTTTAAAAAATATATTTTATTGATTTTTTACAGAGAGGAAGAGAGAGGGATAGAGAGTTAGAAACATCGATGAGAGAGAAACATCGATCAGCTGCCTCTTGCACACCCCCTACTGGGGATGTGCCCGCAACCAAGGTACATGCCCTTGACCAGAATCGAACCTGGGACCCTTGAGTCTGCAGGCCGACGCTCTATCCACTGAGCCAAACCGGTTTCGGCTCTGCTTGGAATTTCTTGCTGCCAGCTCCTTCCTTTAACTGGATAACTTCTATTCATTTTTTTAAAATCCTCAACTGAGGACATGCTTAGAGAGAGGAAGAGAGAGAAAAATATTGATGTATTCATGTGAGAGAGAAACACTGATCGGTTGCCTTTTGTACTCTCCCTAACTGAGGATCAAACCAGCAACCCAGGCATATGCCCTGACTGGGAATCCAACCAGCAACCTTTGTGTGCACAAGATGACACTCAACCAACTGACCCATTCAAGCCAGACACTCCTATTTGTTTTTCAGGTTCTCTCTCTCTCTCTCTCTCTCTCTCTCTCTCTCTCTCTCTCTCTCTCTCTTGTTCACACACACACACATGCACACACAGACTACTTTCCCTATTACACGGTACTGCAATTGGCCATTTATGTCTCTGTCTCCTCCACCAGACTGTGAGCTCTCAGAGAGATGAAAGCATGCCTGTCTCATTCATAATTATTTTTCTCTCCCATCTATTCCCACTGTGACTATACACAACAGGAGCCCACAATTGTTTATTGAGTGAATACTTGAATTCCAGAGGTCCATTAGCTCTCATTCAATATCTTTTTAACACACACACACACACACACACACACACAAAAATAAATGGTGCCACTGGTAAATTTAATTTAATATGTACTAAGGAAGACTTTTTAACAAATTATCTTTATTGTTGAAGGTATTACAGATGTCCCCTTTATTCCATCACTCACCCACTCCTGCCTTCCCTCTGAGATTAGTCTGTTCCATGATTCTGTGTCTCTGGATCTATTTTGCTCATCAATTTATTTTGTTCTTTAGATTCTATATATGAGTGAGATCATGAGATACTTGTCTTTCGCTGACTGGCTTATTTCACTTAGCATAATATTCTCCAGGTCCAAGGATTGGCTATCATTCACCAGCAGTGAGTATAATAATGTATACTTGGTTACACCAATTCATATATATAGGTCAAAATGAAAAGTGTGTGTTTCAGGAAAACAAGCAAACAAAACATCACTGAATTGTTTGAATTTATACAGAGCATCTATGAAATCCCCCACCCACCATTTCAGCATTCCTTTAACTTGTTTATTCAGTGGCTATGGTTTTTTTCTTCATTTAGTGGTGGTTATCTTTTTTCCCATGATTTAAAATGTCTTCAGCCAAAGTAGCATTTATGAAAACCCTCAACGAGATGTGTTCTCTCCATAATCTGAACTCTTCCACAGCCTTTTAAATGGTTTTCATCATGATAACTAGTGTTACAATCATGAGGTTACACACCTCATATTTTGTCAGCTTCTTGAGGACAGGGACTATCTTTCTTTTTTAAGAAACATTCTATTTTTAAATATATATTTTATTGATTTCAGAGAATAAGGGAGAGGGAGAGATAAAAACATCATTGGTCAGCTGCCTCCTGCACGCCCCACACTGGGGATCGAGCCTGCAACCCAGGCATTTGCCCTGACCAGGAATCGAACTGTGACCTCCTGTTTCATAGATTGACACTCAACCACTGAGCACAGCCAGAGACTGTCTTTCATTTGTGTACCTAAGCTCATAGCAAAATGCTTAAGACATAGTAATATCTAGGGCATATTTGTTGAATGAACAGTTGCAATAGACTAAAGGATCCTTCTTGAGAGTAGAAAGTCTCATTTGTATCTCAGGCATAGTCCAGTACCTCTAATGCATTATACAGGATGCAATTTCTAGTCATTTGTTCCCAGCAGTCATTTTCACCTAACTGTTTGCATAACCAATTTTTCCCTACTAGAACATAAACAAATGCACCAAAACAAATGAATGTAGATATATTGGACTTCATTAAAAGTAAAAACTGTGTATAATTCTTGGGTCAGTTTCTGGGTTCTCTGTTATGTTCCATTGATCTATATGCCTGTTCTTGTGCCAGTACCAGGCTGTTTTGATTATAGTGGCTTTGTAGTATAACTTGATATCTATCTGGTATTGTGATCCCTCCTACTTTGTTTTTCTTTCTCAATATTGTTGTGGCTATTTGAATCTTTTTTGGTTCCATATAAATTTTTAAAAAATATTTATTGTTGAGATTATTACAGATGTCCTTCTTTTTTCCCCCCATAGCTCCCATCCACCTGGTTCCCACCCCACCCCAGGCCCTCGCCACCCTATTGTCTGTGTCCATAGGTATTGCATACATGCATATAAGATCTTTGTCTAAACTCTTCCCGCACCCCCACACCCCCTTCCCTCTGATAATCATCAGTCTGTTCCATTTCCATGCCCCTGATTCTATTCCATTCACCAGTTTATTCTGTTCATCAGATTTTTTATTCATTTGATTTTTAGATTCACTTATTGATATATATGTATTTGCTGTCACTTTGTTCATAATTTTTTATCTTTACTTTTTTCTTCTTCTTCCCCTTCAGCATTTCATATAATACTGGTTTGGTGGTGATGAACTCCTTTAGCTTTTTCTTGTCTGTGAAGCTCTTTATCTGACCTTCAATTCTGAATGATAACTTTGCTGGGTAGAGTAATCTTGGTTGTAGGTTCTTGCTATTCATAACTTTGAATATTTCTTGCCACTCCCTTCTGGCCTGCATAGTTTCTGTTGAGAAATCAGCTGACAGTCTTATGGGCACTCCCTTATAGGTAACTAACTGTTTTTCTCTTGCTGCTTTTAAAATTCTCTCTTTGTCTTCTGCCCTTGGCATTTTAATTATGATGTGTCTTGGTGTGGTCCTCTTTGGATTCCTCTTGTTTGGGGTTCCTGTGCTTCCTGGACTTGTAAGTCTATTTCTTTCACCAGGTAGGGGAAGTTTTCTGTCATTATTTCTTCAAATAGGTTTTCAATATCTTGCTCTCTCTCTTCTTCTGGCACCCCCATAATTCAGATGTTGGTATGCTTAAAGTTGTCCCAGAGGCTCCTTACACTATCTTCATATTTTTGGATTCTTTTTTTTCTTTTTGCTCTTCCAGTTGGGTGTTTTTTGCTTCCTCGTATTTCAAATAATTGACTTGATTCTCGGGATTCTCTAGTCCAGTGGTCGGCAAACCACGGCTCGCGAGCCACATGTGGCTCTTTGGCCCCTTGAGTGTGGCTCTTCCACAAAATACCACGCCCTGGGCGAATCTATTTTGAAGAAGTGGCGTTAGAAGAAGTTTAAGTTTAAAAAATTTGGCTCTCAAAAGAAAATTCAATTGTTGTACTGTTGATATTTGGCTCTGTTGACTAATGAATTTGCCGACCACTGCTCTAGTCTACTGTTGAATCCCTGTATATTACTCTTTATTTCAGTCAGTGTATGCTTAATTTCTGACTGGTCCTTTTCCATCTTTTTGACATTCTCACTAAGATCCTTGAAGGTCTCACTAAGTTCCTCAGAGTTTTCTAGAAGATTCTTGAGTAACCTTATAACTGTGGTTTTGAACTCTATATCCAGTAGTTTGCTTTCTTCCATTTCTTTCATTTGTGACATGTTTCTTTGTCTCCGCATTTTGGCTGCTTCCCTGTGTTTGTTTCTATGTGTTGGGTAGCTGCTAAGTCTCCTTGAGTTGGTAGAGTGGCCTTGTGTAGTAGGTGTCCTATAGGGCCCAGTGGCTCAGCCTCCCCAATCACCTGAGGTGGATACTCTTGGTGTATCCCTTTGTGGGCTATGTGCACAGTCTTCTTGTAGTTCAGCCTTGATTACTGTTGGTGTCTCTGGGAGGAATTGACCTCCAGGCCAATTGGCTATGAGGACCAGCTGTGAGGGAGACACCCTTATGGGGCAGGATTTGCTTCAGTGGAGCTTTGGTGCTCACTGAGTCTGGTCCTTGAGTGTGTCACTTATGGATGTGAAGATTTGTAATCTGTTATGGTCTCACACTGACCACTGGGTACACTGGCTCTTGGGTCTCCAGGGAGGTGCAAAGTCATCCACTGCCTGGGGCCACCCATCAGGAGCTACAGCGAGATCTGCAGATTCCTCCTCTTTGTATCGAGTTTGGAAGTGCCCAGATGAGGCCCAGCTGTGAAGCAAGGCAGGCTGGTGCTGGTGCTGGCATTTGGCCTTTTATTGATAGCTTTGGGGACCCCTTACCCAATTGCAGCTTGTTTGACAAGTTTTAGGCTGAGAAAGGACAGACCATTCATATGCAAAAGCCACTGCACACAGCTTCGGTGGGGTTGTATATTGGGTGGAGCCTGCTCTCAGGAAATCTTCAGGATGGAGCAAATAGAAATGGCTGCCAGTCAGCTCTGCACCAGGGACAGTCCCAGCACAGGAACAATGACCTCTGCGAACACCTCTATCTGGAAGAAAGCCACCCCCGCTTTCCTGCTCTGATGCCAGACAGTCCCGTTTCTCCCTGTATGTGTCTGGGTCCCCCAGAGTCTCGCTCGGCACTGGAACTCAGAACAAGCAGGACTTGTAAATTCAGTTTGGGGTGCTGGCCTTTTTAGAGGAGCAGCTGGGTCTCCAGCAGCCTGTGTGTCACTCATCCCCAATCCACACTGGTTTTTACAGTCCGTAGTTCTTACAACCCATAGGGATTTCTTTTCCCAGCCCTGGAATGATGAGCTGGGGGTCTGGTGTGGGGCTGGTACCCCTCGCTCCTCTGTGCAGCCTCCACACAGGTGATCTCCCTCCCTATTAAAAAAAGCAGCACACCCTGGTGCTGGACCAGCCTGTTCTGCACCTCCACACCTCCTACCAGTTTCAATGCGCTTTCTTCTTTACTGCTCTAGTTGTAGTACTTCCACTCAGCCAGCTTTCCCACAGTTCTGGATGATAGTTGTTCTGTAATTTAGTTGTAATTTTGTTGTGGTTGTAGGAGGCACCAAGTATAGGTATTTACCTATGCCGCCATCTTGGTTCCTCCTCCCCATATAAATTTTTGGAGTATTTGTTCTAGATCTGTGAAATATGCTTTTGGTATTTTAATAAGGATTGCATTGAATCTATACATTGCTTTGGGTAGTATGGACATTTTAATGATGCTGATCCTACCAATCTATGAACATGGTATATTCTTCCACTTGTTTATATCTTCCTATATCTCTGTAGTTTTAGTACAGGTCTTTTACCTCCTTGATTAAGTTTATTCTTAAGTATCTTAATTTTTTGTACTAATGGTAAATGGGATTGATTTTTAGTTTCTCTTTTTGATAATTCATTATTGGTGTAACTTAATATTTGACAAAGGAGGCAAGAGCATACTGTGCAGTAAAGACAGTCTCTTCAAAAATGGTGTTGGGAAAACTGGACAGATACTTGCAAAAAAATGAAACTAGACCACCAATTTACACCATATGCAAGAATAAACTCAAAATGGATATAAGACTTAAATGTAAGTAGTGAAAACACAAAAATCCTAAAATAAACCAAAAATATCAGACATCTCTCTTGGCAATATGCTTGTCGATAAATCTCTTAGGGCAAGAGAAACAAAGGAGAAAATAAACAAATGGGACTACATCAAAATAAAAAGCTTCTGCACAGAAAAAACAACAACAACATCAACAAAATGAAAAGGGAGTTCACTGTATGGGATAACATATTTTCCAATGATACATCTGATAATGAGTTAGTATTTAAAATATATAATGAACTCATACAACTTAACAAAAGGAAGACAAACAATCCAATTAAAATATGGGCAAAAGACCTAACTAGATACTTTTCCAAAGTGGGCATACAGATGGCCAAGAGACATATGAAAAGATTTTCAAAGTCACTAATTATCAGAGAGATGCAATTTAAAACAATAATGAGGTATCATTGCATACCTGTCAGAATGGCTACCATCAACAGTTCAACAAATGACAAGTGCTGGTGAGGATGTGGAAAAAAGGGAACTCTAGTACACTGCTTGTGGGAATGCAGACTGGGTGCAGCCACTTTGGAAAACAGAATGGAGTTTCCTAAAAAAATTAAAAATTGAACTGCCATTTGACCCAGTGATCCCACTTCTAGGAATATATCATAAGAATCCCAAAACACCAGTTAGAAAGAATATATGCACCCTTATGTTCATAGCAGCGTTATTTACAATAGCTACTATCTAGAAACAGCCCAAGTACCCATCAGTAGATGAGCAGTTGAAAAAACTGTGGTACATTTACACCATGGAATACTATGCTGCTGTAAAATAAAGGATCTCTTACTTTTTGAGACAGCAAGGAGGGATGTAGAGGATATTATGATAAGCGAAATAAGCAAGTCATAGAAAAACAAGTATCACATGATCCAACTCATGTGTGGAATCTAATGAACAAAATAAACCAATGAACAAAATAGATCCATAGACATAGAAGCATGGAACAGACTGATGAATCTCAGAGGGAAGGCGGAAGTAGGTTGGTGGGTGGGGAGAGATTAACCCATACACCATGGACACAGACAGTATTGTGGTGAAGACCTGTGGGGAACGGGTGTGGAGTGAGGTAAATGGGGGGAAATTGGGACATCTGTAATACTTTCAACAATAAAGATAAATTTTAAAAAACTTTCAACAGTAAAGATAAATTTTAATAAAGACGATCACAATCAAGAAAGTGATACCATAATCCGCAGAATGGGAGAAAATATTTGTAAATCATTATCTGATAAAGATTGAACATCCAGAGCATATAAAGAACTCTTATTATGCAACAATAAAAAGACAATCCACCTAATTAATACACAGGCAAAGGATCTGAATAGACATTTCTCCAAAGATATACAGATGGATAACAGGCATCCAGAAACGTTCAACATCATTAGCCATTAGGAAAATGCAAGTAAAAAACACAATGAAATACCACTTCACACCTACTAGATTGACAATAATAATAATAATAATAATAATAATATAATAATAATAAAATGTTGGTGACAATGTGGAGAAACTGGAACCATCTTTTATTACTGGTGAGAATGCCAAATGGTGCAGCCATTTTGAAAAACAGCCTGTCAGTACCTCAGGCAATTAAACAGAGTTATGACCTGGAAATTCCATTTCTAGATACATATCCATGATAAGTGAAAATGTATTCACACAATAATTCATATGTGAATGTATATAGAGACGTTATTTATAATAGCTAAAAAATAGAAATAACCCACAATATATAAGGAACTCATGTAATTCAATAGCAAAACAACAACAAATAACTCAAACAATAGGCAAAGACATACAAATGGCCAAGTATTTGAAAAGGAGCTCAACTTAACTAATCACCAGGTAAATGGAAACAAAACAAAATGAGGTATCACCTCATATGTTACAATTGCCATCATCAGAAGGACAAAAACAAGATAAGTGTTGATGAGAATATGGAGGAAAAAGGAACTCTTGTGTACTGTTGGTGGTAATGTAAATTTGTAGAGCCATTATGGAAAACAGTATAGAGGTTCTTAAAAAAATAGAACTATCATATGATCCAGCTGTCTTGTTTCTGGGTATATATTCAAAGCAAATTAAATCCATATCCAAAAAGATGTCAGAACTCCCATGTTCATTGCAGCATTATTCACAGCAGCTTACATATAGAAACAACCTAATGAAAGGATAAAATACACACACACACATACACACAGAGTACTATTTAATATTAAAAAAGAAGAAAATACTGCTATTTGTGACAATAGATGAACCCTTGAGGACATTATGCTACGTAAAATAAGCCAGATATGGAAAGATGAATACTGGATGATCTCTAAATCTAAGGTATCAAATTCATAGCAACAGAAAGCAGAAAGATAGTAACCAGGAGTGAGAGGGTGGGAAAGGGACACAGAGAGGTGATGGTCAAGAGTGCAAAATTTCAGTTTTGCAGATGAGTAAGTTCTGGAAATTTAATGTCTAGCAATGTGACTATAATTAACAATATTGTATTGAATACTTGAAAATTTTTTAAGAGGATAGATCTTGAGTGTTCTCACCAAACACACAAAAAAAGATAACTATATGAGATGATGGATATGTTTGATTATGATAATTAGTTTGATTACAATGAATATTTTACATTGTATTCTATGTCAAATCAAGTTGTACATAATTGATTTGACATGAGTTTCTTATAAATTGTCACACAATTTATATACAATATACTGTATATAATATCTATACAAAGCTGGAAAAATTGAAAGATATTGTAAATTAAATTACAAAAAAAGTGGAAACAACTCAAATGTCCATAAACTGGTGAATGGATGGACAAATAAAATGTGTTATAGCCTCACAATGGAATAGTATTCAGCCATAAAAAATTGTGAAGTACTAATGAATGTTACAGCATAGATGAACCTTGAAAACAATATGCTAAAGAAAGAAGCCTGTCAAAACAACTATGCAATGCATTATTCTGTTTATACAAAATGTCCAGAATAGGCAAATCCACAGGTGCAGAAAGTATATTAGCAGTTGTCAGGGCCAGGCTGGAGAGAGGAATGAGGAATGACTGCTTAATGAATAAGGGTTTCATTTCAGGGTGAAGAAAATGTTCTAAAATTAGATGGTGGCAATGGTTGTACACTTTAGAAGGGTAAACTTTATTGTATGTAAATAATATCTCAATTAAGCTGTTATTAAAAAGGTAATGAACATAAATAGCTTATCACGCCAATTCACTTCCAGTCCTTGTCAGTGCTTACACATATTCATTTTTATATTTGTAATCAATGTTGTCCAATATTTTGTGTTATACTTTTTCATTTAACATCACATTGTGTTATACTTTCTCATTTAACATATATTTCCATGTGCTATATTAACCTAGTTTATATGTTTGCCATTTTATAATAAAATTGTAATGAAGTATAGCATATATAATATATAGAAAAGTACACAAATTACATGTGTTCAACTTGGTCAGTTTTCCCAAAATGAGTAGAACCATGTGTTTGTAATTTTGTATGGCAAAAATAAAGTGCATCATGGTATCATACCACACTTGCTTAGCTATTTTCCAATTGAGGGGTGAGCTTTTAAGTGTTTTCCAGTTTTTCAAAATTATAAATAACAATACTGATTGGGCTGGCCGGGGGGAGGGGCCCAGGAGGTTGGCCAGCTTGTCTCCCCCCCCCCCCCCCCCCCGCAGTGCATGTCATAGCGACCAGTTGTTCTGGTCACTTAGGGTTTTATATATATAGATTTAAGTCTTTCAATTATCTAGAATTTTTTAATCATCACCTGAGGACATTTATTCCATTGATCTTTAGAGATACTGGAAATAAGTGATGGAGGGAGGGAGGGAGACAGGGGAAAGAAACATCGATGTGAGAGAGACACATCAATTGGTTGCCTCCCACATGTGCCCCAACAGGGTCTGGGATCAAATCTGTAACTGAGGTACATTCCTTTGACCAGAAATTGAACCTCAACCCTTGGGTCAACAGGCCAACGCTCTAATCACTGAGAAAAAAATGCCAGGGCTAGAATTTATTTTATTTTATGATTTGAGCTACAGATCTAAGTTACTTTCACCCATACTAAAATCCATTAATTAAGGAATGAGTCTACAATAATTGTATTATTCCAGTGGAATTTTTCTAACTTGTCAAAATCTATAAAAGTTCTCTCAGTGACTTTCATTTGTACTGCATTAAATTTATGTGTAAACCTTGCTATCTTTATAGTATTTGATATCTCTAGTATTTTTCTTCCATTTTCTTTGTAAATAGCATCATTTATGCATGTCTTCCTGTACTTTTCCCACTGATATTTAATCATTTTATTTCAATATTTTTCTCTCAAATTAAGTGGATAATCAACTATTTCATATTTTGTCATTGTGAATCTCATTTTTCATTATATTGTCTAGCTCTGTGTCACTTATTAGAGATGCAACTGACTTTTGTCAGTTATATTATACTAGAGGCCTGTTGCAAGAAGAGATTCATGCAATAGGCCTTTCTTCTTTTGGCTTCCAACACTGGTTTTCCTCCAGCACCTGGGACCCAGGCCTTCGCCCCGGCCACTCTGCGCCTGGAGCAGCTGGGCTGGAGTCTGGCATCTTCGTCTTCACTGCAGACTCTGGCCAGAGTCTACCGTCTTCACTGCAGACTCAGGCCGGAGTCTGCCATCTTTGTCTTCACTGCTTTCTGCAGACTCTGGCCGGAGTCTGCCATCTTTGTCTTTGCTGCAGACTGCAGTCTTCATCTTCGCTGCAGCCCGAGTGCCGCTCCTGTAGATACCTTTGCGCCCCCCGCACCGCCCTGCCCTCCCTCTCATAGCAGGTGTCCTGCTCCACCCGGCCACTCTGCGCCTGGAGCAGCTGGGCAGCAGCCATCTTTGTCCTTCCTTATTGGCTGGTAGGCATAGCGGAGGTACAGTCAATGTACATGTTTGTCTATTATTAGGTAAGATTACTTTGCTCAACATATTTATTTTTAATAAATTTTATGTTGATGACTTATACTTCTCAATATAATCCTGTCATTTGAGTGAAGTGATATTTATATTTCTTCCACATATTTATAACTATATTATTTTTTCTTCAATATAACTTTATTACAAAATTAATTTAGACTGATGAGAGAGACATCTGTGTCATATTTATGTATTTAATAGAGTGTCTCCAGTGCCTCTAGGTCTTGATTTTAGGCATGTATAATGATTCTGTTAAGAAAAAAAATCTTCCATGCCTTTTTATTTTGTTTAACCAATGGAAGGTTTAAATTTTTAAAAAGATGTTTTTATTGATTTCAGAGAGAGGAAGGGAGAGGGAGAGAGGAATAGAAACATCAATGATGAGTGAGTATCATCCATCAGCTGCCTCCTTAATGCCTCACACAGTGCATGTCTTCTCACCATCTTTTGAAATAGTAGGAAACAGCTCAAAACATCCCCAGGGTTGTCTTTCTTGATACTCTTATATAATGTGACCACTCACCTCTGGTCACACTCTCTCATATCACTGTCTTATATTCTTCAAGCAAGTAGGGCTTTTTGCCTGTCCTGTTCACTGTTGTATCCCTAGTACTTGATGCATACTAGGCACTCAATCCATATTTTTTGACAACATAAATGGATATAATTTTTAGACTTTATCCATTAATGTGATATCTTTCTAAGTTAATAACATTTTTTTACCTAGTGCACAGCAGTTTTGTTGTATTGTATTTCTTTTTTTACCTTACCATATTGTTTAGAATTTTTGTGTCCATATTCATAAAACTAACAATTTTATTTCTTGATACTGTTGTTTTTGAGCATTTAAATAAAAACATTTGGTTCATAAAACAAGTTTGGTAGTATACCATTTTCTGTATTTTTGGACAGATTGCTTAATTAGAAGGATTGTTTCTTGGCAAAATTCTCCAGTGACTCAATCAGAGCCAGGTGCTTGATTTTACATTATATTATTTTTTCAGCATTACTGAGGTAGTAGAGGCCTGGTGCATGAATTCATGCACAGGTGGGGTCCTGCAGCCTGGCCAGCGATTGGGGCCAATCAGGGCAGTCTAGCCCAGTCTAGGGGGAGGAACCGCGGGAGGTTAGCCAGCCATGGGAGGTTGGCTGTGGGAGCTCACTGACCACCAGGGGGCAGTTCCTGCATTGAGTGTCTGCCCCCTGGTGGAGAGTGCGCATCATAGCAACTGGTGTACTGATCGTTTGGTCAACCAGTCGTAATGGTCACTTGGGCTTTTATATATATATAGATAGATAGATAATTGACTATGCTACTTTAATATGCTTTTTTACTTTGCTTTCCCTGTGAATAGTGTATTTGCACTAATTTTCCTGCTTCATAGTTGGTATTGTATATATCTGTATACATAGGTCCTCTTCATAGCTAGCTACTCAGTTATCACTTTCATAGCATGTATCTGAGAATGACAACTCACTCAATTAAATCATTCACTCATTCAACAAAATATTTTTTGAATCATTGTTTCTATGTGCCGATGACAAAATAATGAATAAAACACAGTCTCCATTCTCATGGACTGCTCTGTGCTTTGGGAGGCTGACTCTATGGACTCAGTCACCAAGATTGTCTTGCCCTCTGGCTTCAGGTAGGATTCCGTCTTTGGAAGGAATAACAGGAAATGAGAGGTCCTGAGGTATGAGAGGTTGGCATGTTTATTCATCTGGCTTCCTGCCTCCTAGACTGTTTTTGGTGGTGGCTTCTTCTGTCTATTGCAATAGCTCCTGTCAGGAAGCCCCTCTGTCACAATTCCAGTTCTTGCCATGTTCCCCTAACACCATTTCTTCTCCTGGCTCCTTAGTACTGGGAAAGAATTGACTTCTTGCTGTTGGTAGCCCAAGGTTGCTTCAGCCTCCCTTGTTGATTCCCCTAACGCTGCTGATATTATAGAAAACTAGAAGCCCGGTGCACGAAATTCGTGCACGGCGGGGGGTTGTCCCTCAGCCCAGCCTGTACCCTCTCCAATCTGGGACTCCTGGAAGGATGTCCGACTGCCCATTTAGGCCTGATCCCACCAGGATCGGGCCTAAACGGGCAGTCGGACATCCCTCTCACAATCCAGGACTGCTAGCTCCCAACTGCTTGCCTGCCTGCCTTCCTGATTGCCCCTAACCGCTTCTGCCTGCCAGCCTGATCACCCCCTAACCACTCCGCTGCCAGCCTGGTTGATGCTTAACTGCTCCCCTGCCAGCCTGTTTGCCCCCAACTTCCCTCCTCTGCCAGCCTGGTCACCCCTAACTGCCCTCTCCTACAGGGTTGATCACCTCCAACTGCCCTCCTTTTCAGGCCTGGTCCCTCTCAACTGCCCTCACTTGCAGGCCTGGTCCCTCTCAACTGCCCTCCCTTGCAGGCCGGGTGCCTCCCAACTGCCCTCTCCTGCTGGCCATCTTGTAGTGGCCATCTTGTGTCCACATGGGGGCAGGATCTTTGACCACATGGGGGCAGCTATATTGTGTGTTGCAGTGATGATCAATCTGTATATTACTCTTTTATTAGATAGGATTGAGGCCTGGTGCATGGGTGGGGGCCAGCTGGTTTGCCCTGAAGGGTGTCACAGATAAAGGTGGGGGTTCCCTTGGGGTGTGGGGCGGCCTGAGCAAGGGGCCTGTGGTGGTTTGCAGGATGGCCACGCCCCCTGGCAACCCAAGGGGAGGCCCTAGTATCTGGAATTTATTTTCCTTCTACAATTGCAACTTTGTAGCCTGGAGCGGAGCCAAGCCTGCTGCTCCCTCCGGGGTGGCAGCCATTTCTGTGGCAATTAATTCACCTTCTACAATTGAAACTTTGTAGCCTTAAGCGGGTGAGCCCCGCCAGGGTGTGCGGAAAGCTTTGTTTCCCCTGTTGCCACCAGCAACCCTGGCCTGCTCTCTCAAGCTCCATTCTGCCTCCATTTGTTTGAATTTGTTTACCTTCTATAATTGAAACTTTGTAGCTTGAGTGGAGGCTTAGGCCTGCAACGGCTATGGAAAGCTTGGCTTCCTCTGTTACCAGGGAAACCTTGCTCTCTGTGGCTGTAGCCATCTTGGATTGGGTTAATTTGCATACTCGCCCTGATTGGCTGGTGGGTGTGGCTTGGTTGGTGGGTGTGGCTTATGTAGTGGAGTGATGGTTAATTTGCATATTACCATTTTATTAGAGAGGATAGTCTCTTTATTAGTCCTTTCAACAAGACCTTTTTTAGTGTGCCATCTGTTTCCTGCCAGGAGCCTGGCTAATACAATGACAGACAAATAAATATATAGTGAAAGTATAGCACAATAAAAAGCTTTCATAGAGATATACACAGTATGCTATAGAAACAGAGAAGAGGGGCACATAACCCCAAGTGATTTGAATTTCTCTCCTATTCATTGTTAAATATCTTTTTTTGTCTCTGACAATTTTTTGGATGTTTTTCTTTTTCTGTAAGTCATTCAGCCAAAGATTCTGCTAATATTTCAAAGAAACAACTTTTAGGGTTGTTGTGGTTTTGTGTGTGTGTGTGTGTGTGTGTGTGTGTGTGTGTGTGTGTGTTTTACCAAATATTCCTTTGTATCTTTTCTATTTTACTGATTTTTATTTGACTTTTCTATTTTTATATTTTTTTTTGGGGGGGAGTGCTTTCCCTTTAAAAGGATTTAGATATTTAGGTTGTTATATTTCTCTCACTCTTTCTTATTTAACTAGAGGCCCAGTGCACAAAAATTCGTGCACAAGTAGTGTCCTTAACAGCTACTGGCCTCTGGCCAGGGCCTTCCTTCATTCCACGCTGCCCCCTGGTGGTCAGCACACATCATAGTGAGCGGTCGAGCTCCTGGTCGGTCAAACTCCAGCCTGAGGGGACAATTTACATATTAGGCTTTTATATATATAGACACAGGCATTTACAGTGATAAGTTCTCCTTTATTCCATACATTGGCAGCATTCCATGTAATATAAAATTCTTTATATTTTCATTTTAAAATATTCTGTCATTTTTGTATTGCATTTTCTCCCTGACTTGGAGTAACTTAAATGAGTTTTTAATATTCTACATTGTTGTTTGTTATTTATAAATATTCTTGCTATATATTTTTAATATTATTTCATTGTTGTCTGAGAACATGCTACCTAGAATTTTTATATTTACAAATTCATTTTTGGGGGTATTTTCTGTATGTGACTGATTTTTGTGACATTTCTGTATTAACTAAAAATAAAGTGTCTTCTATGGCCATATCACAAAGTTGTCTCCATGTTGTAATGCTGTCCAGACCAGTGTGGGTCCTTTAAAAAGCCTCTCCAGACCTGGCTAGTGTGGCTCAGTTGGGTGGGTGTCATCCCGTGCACCCGGAGGTTGCTGGTTTTATTCCAAGAGCACATGCCTGGGTTGCAGGCTCAATTCAATCCCTGGTAGGTGACATGCAGGAGGCAGCCAATCAGTGCTTCACTCTGGCATTGATGTTTTTCTCTCTCCCTTTCCCTTTCTCTTTTTCTAAAAATCAATTAAAAATATTTTGTAAGGAAACCTTTAGTAAGCTATCTTTATTTCTCCTTTTATAAGAACCAATTTCTTTCTTTTCTTAAATTTATCTTTATTGTTCAAAGTATGACATATGTTCCCCTGTTTTCCCCATTGAACTCCTCCATCCAGCGCTCCCACCCTCCAAGGCCTTCACTGCACTATTGTCTGTGTCCATGGGTTATGCATATAAGTTCTTTGGTTAATCTCCTTCCATCCTTCCTCCCCTCTTCCTTCTGAGATTTGTCAGTCTGTTCCATGCTTCCATATCTCTGGATATATTTTCTTCATCAGCCTATTTTGGCCATTAGATTCCACATATAGGTGAGACCATGTGATACTTGTCTTTCTCTGACTGGCTTATTTCTCTTAGCATAATACTCTCCAAAGAGGACACACAGATGGCAAAGAGACATATGAAAAAATGCTCAAAGTCACTAATCATCAGAGAGTTTCAAATTAAAATGACAATGAGATATCACCTCACCTCACACCTGTCCAAATGGCTATCTTCAAGAAATCAACAAATGACAAGTGCTGGCGAGGATGTGGAGAAAAGGGAACCCTATATACTGCTGGTGGGAATGCAGACTGGTGCAGCCACTATTGTTTTCAAGGAAAACAGGATGGAGTTTCCTTGAAAAATTAAAAATGGAACTGTCATTTGACCCAGTGATCCCACTTCTAGGAATATATCCTAGGAATCCTGAAACACCAATAAGAAAGAATATATGCACACTTATGGTACATTTACACCATGGAATACTATGCAGCTGTAAAAAAGAAGGATCTCTTACCCTTTAAGACAGCACAGAGGGACTTGGAGAGTATTAAAAATATTTTTTAAAGCCATTCTAGCTCCTGTTTCCATCACCAATTGCCACCACCTAAAGGACGTCTTTGGAGCATACGTTCTTTTTGTTTTCAACCAAAATCTGAACAAGTAATCTGACTCAAACCTTGTCCCTGTTTTGTTTTTGGTGGTGGTGGTTTTGGGGGGTGGGGCGGGTAAGGAGAGGGGCGGGGTTGCCTGTTTGTTTCTTTGTTTGTATTTTTCTAGCCACTAATTTTGTTATTCCCTTTCTATTATGCCTTTGGCCCTTTAGAATTAATGAAGTAATGAATATGCCTTTCTTCGCTTTGACAATTTTTTCTGCTCTTCTGACTCTTCTTCAACTTAAGGCCACTTCAGGTAATGTGTCTCCTACTTGAATCTGCCCTCCAGCCTTGTAATGTAATCCGAACAGATGCTGCCTTATTTTCTATGTTTGATTTTAATTGTTTGTTCTTTGGCTCTCTGTTGCAGAGGTGGCAAGTTGGTTTGTCAAGAAAAAACTTGGAGCCTGGCTGGCATGGCTCAGTGGTTGAGCATTGACCTATGAACCAAAAGGTCACTGGCTCGATTCCTGGTCAGGGCACATGCCTGGGTTGTGGGCTCGAACCCCTTGTGGGGCGTGCAGAGGCAGCCAATCAATTATTCTCCGTCATCATTGATGTTTCTATCTCTCTCCCTCCCTTCATCTCTGAAATCAATAAAAATACATTTCTTTAAAAAGAGAAAAAACAATACACTTGGAGATCCATGATGGTGGCAGTGTAGGTAAAAGTTACACTCTCCTCCTCCCAGGACAAAAGTGAAATTACAACTAGAATTAGAACAATTAACCTGAATAACCAACTGATGATTAGCTGAACAGAAGTCTCATAACCAAGGATTTACAGAAAAAGCCAAGTCAAGATTGGTACAAAGGGTGGAAATGTGAAAAGGGCTGGCCACACTCGCACAGATGTTGGTTAAGATTCTGAAGGGGTATTTCAGCTGCAAAAACTCCCCCTGAAAAGTGTGGGGTCTCAACCCCATGGGAGACTCACCAGCCCAGAGCAGCAGAACTGGAAGGAGGTACCCACATAATATCTGGCTGTAAAAATCAGTGAGGTTTCTGTCTGCCAGGGAGAGATGGGAGTCTGCAAGAAATACAGGGGCCATCTTAAATAGCCAACTCACAAAATCTCATTTGCAGCTATTCTCCCTGGTCTTCTGTGCAGAGTGGGATAGAGTCCTTTGAGGAGAGAATAGGGTTTGTGTCTCCTGAGAGAGAGATAAATGGACAGCCAGCAGAGTCACTGTGTTGAGGATCTCTCCCATGATTCAGATGCCATCTTTTTTGGGTTAAACACTCCATTCCATGTGACATCAGCCTGAAGGAATTCAATAGCTCCACCCTCCAGATTCCCTGTGGCCCCACCCAGTAGAGCTCATGTCCTGTGCAAGTGTCAGTTACTTGGACCTGGGGTTTAACGTCTGGGAGGACTGAAAGGCTCTTATTGACTGAGTTGTGTGGCTCTGGATTGGGGACCATACCTCCTGTGAGCCTGGTGGAGGCCTCCCCATAATGGAGGTCCACTAGCCTCACCCTCTAGAATTCTGATGGCTCCACCCACTGGACCTCTGAGCAGCCCCACCTCCCAACTCTTGGCAGCCCTGTACTGCTGACCTCCAGCTTTCCTTCGAGGTCCAGGCAAAACCTAGGACAGACTGAGTAGTGGGGGCCATTATTTCCTCATACACCTGACCATTGCAGAGCCCTTCCTTTACCTGGGCAAAATTTTGTCTGTTTGGGCCTGGAAAATTATTCTGGCCTCACCCTGACAACTCTTTGAGACCTCATGCCACCACAAAGTTCTGTGGACACTTGGCACATGGCAGCTAATCTTGGTGTACCCTAGAACGTTTGCTGAGTGGCCTCAAACACAGTACTGGCACCGAGATTGAACCTGTAATAATCTGGTGAACAGCACTCACCCTTACCTGGTGACTGACTGAGAACCTACCTCATGCAATTGGAATCCTGCCAGAGGCTTTTTCAGTGAATAAGTCTAATAGGCATCTAGCAGGTGGAGGCAGGGGAAGGCAGGTCTTGGGGTTCCTTGGGACTTTTGATGATCTGCCCCCCAGGCTTGGTGCTAGTGGAAGCTCACCTTGGTGCACACCCAGGCCCAGCAGAAGTAGCCACAAAGTGTGGATCACTTTGTAGCTACAAACAGGTTAGCCAGGGGCAGACACAGGCAGCATCTGGCATTGACATGCTCCAGAGTCCCTGCCAAGAGGCCCTGGAAAAAACACACTCAGTGGGGAGCATCAAATAATATCAGAGCAGGATCTAATTAGTTACACAAGTGGCACATCCAAAGGGAGATTTCAGTAGGAACCAGACCCTGCTGAGGCAAATGGCCTTTGTGTGGTTAAGTACGTGCACAGCAGCTCATACATTGTGGTCAGGGTCAATCCTCACATTCAGCCAGCCTGAGGGTTGACCCCACACAAAATGGGCTATTAGCAATCAAAACACAATTACAACAGGAGGGCTAAAATAGCCCACACAAGGTACATTCCTGGAGCACCTTCTCAGGTGATCAAAGGGACTGTGGCACTGGGTCCCACAGGATATCAATAACATAAGGCCACCCTACCAAGCCTTAGAGACATAGAAGATAGACCTAATACACAGAAACAAACACAAAGAAGCAACCAAAATGGGGAAACAAAAAATATATGCCCTAAATGAAAGAATAGGAGAAAGCTTCAGAAAAAGAGCTAAATGAGATGGAGGCAAGTAATCTAACAGATATAATTTTAAAAAATGGTTATAAGGATGCTCAAGGAACTTAGTGAGAACTTAAATAGTACTAAAAAGAACATAGAAACTATGAAAAATAACCAGTCATAAATGAAGAATACACTAGAAGCAGAGGCTAGAATCAGTGATTAGGAAGACAAGTAGCAGAAAACACCCAATCAGAGCAGCAAAAAGAACAAAAATTTTAAAAATGATTATAGTTTAAAGGACCTTTGGAACAACAACAGTCACATCACAGGGGTAGCAGAAGGAGAAGAGAGAGAGCAAAGGATTGAGACCCTATTTAAGGAAATAATGACTAAAAAAGTCTTAACCTCATGAAGAAAAAATTCACAAGTTTGGGAAATGCAGAGTCCAAATCAAGATGAACCCAAAGAGGCCCACACCAAAACATATCATAATTAAAATGGCAAAGGTAAATACGAAGAGAGACTCTTAAAAGCAGCAAGAGAAACACAGTTGCCTACATGGGAGTTTCCATAGGACTGTCAACTGATTTCTCAATAGAAACATTTCAAGCCAGAAGGGATTGGCACAAAATATTAAAAGTGATGAAAAGTAAGGACCTACAGCTGAGACTGATTTCCCCAGCAAAGCTATCATTTAAAATTGAAGGAGAAATAAAGAGCTTCCCAGACAAAAAAAAAAAAAAAAAAAGCAAAAGAAATTTGTTGACACCAAACAAGTTTTACAAAAAAAAATTTAAATGGTCTTTTTTTAAGAAGAATAAAGAAAAGAAAAAAGTAACATAGTTATAAAAAAATAAAATGGTAATAAATATGTACCAATCAAAAATCACTTTAAATGTAAATGGATTAAATACTTCAATCAAAATTCACAGCTGAATGGATAAGAAACAATAACCATATATATGCTATATACAAAAGACCCACCTCAGACTGAAAAATACACACAGACTAAAAGTACTAAGATGAGAAAAGGTTTTTCATGCAAATGGAAATGAAAAAAAAAAAAAAAAAAGCTGGGGTGGCAATACTTTACCAGGAAAAATAGACTAAAACCATGGCTATTATAAGAAACAAAGAAGGACAGTACATAATGATAAAAGGTTCAATCCCAGCCGTAGATATAACCTTGTTAACATTTATGCACCCAACATAGGAGCATCTTTTTTTTTCTTTATTGATTAAGGTATTACATATGTGTCCTTATCCCCCATTGCCCACCCCACCCCCCAGCTCGTGACCTCACCCCCCTGGTGTATGTGTCCATTGGTTAGGCTTATATGCATGCATACAAGTTCTTTGGTTAATCTCTCCCAATTCCCCCCACCCTTCCCTGCCTTCCCTCTGATGCTTCTCTGTCTCTGGGTCTGTTTTTGTTCATCAGTTTACGTTTTTCATTATATTCCACAAATGAGTGAGATTATGTGATATTTATCTTTCTCTGACTGGCTTATTTCGCTTAACATAATGCTCTCTAGGTAGGAGTTCCTTCTTTTTTAAAGCAGCATAGCATTCCATTGTGTAGATGTACCACGGTTTTCTAATCCACTCATTTGCTGATGGGCATTTAGGCTGTTTCCAAATCTTAGCAATTGTAAATTGTGCTGCTATGAACATAAGGGTACATATATCCTTTCTGATTGGTGTTTCTAGTTTCTTGGGATATATTCCTAGAAGTGGGATCACATGGTCAAATGGGAGTTCCATTTTTAGTTTTTTTGAGGAAATACTATTGTGCTCTCCACAGTGGCTGCACCAGTCTGCATTCCCACCAGTAGTGCACGAGGATTCCTTTTTCTCCACATCCTCACCAGCACTTGTCATTTGTTGATGATAGCCATTCTGACAGGTGTGAGATGATACCTCTTTGTCATTTTGATTTGCACCTCTCAGATGATTAGTGATTTTGAGCATGTTTTCATATGTCTCTTGGCCTTCTGTATAACCTCTTTCATAAAGGGTCTATTTAGGTCTTTTGCCCATTTATTGATTGGATTATTTTTCTTCCTTTTGTTAAGTTGTATGAGTTCCTGTAATTGTTGGAGATTAAAACCTTATTGGAGATTATATTGGCAAATATGCTCTCCCATGCAGTGGGCTTTCTTGTTGTTTTGTTGATGGTTTCTTTTGCTATGCAGAAGTTTTTATTTTGATGTAGTCCCATTTATTTATTTTCTATTTAATTTCCATTGCCCTAGGAGCTGTATCAGTGAAGATATTGCTTTGGCATATGTCTGAGATTTTGCAGCCTATAGATTCCTCTAAGATTTTTATGGTTTCCCATCTTACATTTAAGTTATTTATACATTTTTATTTTATTTTTGTGTATGGTGTAAGTTGGTGATCTAGTTTCATTTTTTTGCAGGTATCTGTCCAATTTTCCCAACACCATTTATTGATGAGACTGTCTTGACTCCATTGTATGCTCTTGCCTTCTTTGTCAAATATTAATTGAGCATGGTGTTTTGGGTCGATTTCTGGGTTCTCTATTCTATTCCATTGGTCTACATGTCTGTTCTTATGCCAGTACCTGGCTGTTTTGAGAACAGTGGCATTATAATATAGCCTGATATCTGGTATTGAGATCCCTCCTACTTTGTTCTTCTTTCTCAGGATTGCTACCGTTTTGCAGGGTCTTTTTTTTTATTCCAGATGAATTTTTAGAGAGTTCGTTCTAAGTCTGTGAAATATGCCTTTGGTATTTTAATAGGGAGTGCATTGAATCTATAGATTGCTTTGGGAAGTATGGACATTTTAATGGTGTTGATTCTACCAATCCATGAACATGGTATGTTCTCCCATCTGCTTATGTCATCCTCTATCTCTTTTTTCAGTGTCCTGTAGTTTTCTGAGTACAGGTTATTTTACCTCCTTAGTTAAGTTTATTCCTAGGTATCTTAATTTTTTTAGTGCAAAGGTAAATGGGATTGTTTTTTGAATCTCTCTTTCTGTAAGTTCACTATTGGTGTATAAAAATGCCATAGATTTCTTGGCATTAATTTTGTATCCTGCTACATTGACGAATTCATTTATTAAGTCTAATAATTTTTTGATGGAGTCTTTAGGATTTTCTATGTCATCTGCAAATAATGACAGTTTTACATATTCTTTTCCAATTTGGATGGCTTTTATTTCTTCTTCTTGTCTAATTGCAATGGCTAGCATTTCCAATACTATGTCCAACAGGAGTGGTGAAAGTAAGCATCCCTGTCTTGTTTCTGTTCATAGTGGAAATGGTTTTAGTTTGCCCATTGAGTATGATGTTGGCTGTAGGTTTATCATATAAGGCTTTTATTATGTTGAGGTATGATCCTTCTATTCCCACCTAACTGAGACTTTTTATCAAGAAACGTTGTTGAATTTTGTCAAGTGCTTTTTCTGCATCAATGTATATGACTATGTGATATTTATCTCTCAATTTGTTTATGTGATGTATCACGTTTATTGATTTGTGGCTATTGTACCATCCTTGCATTCCTGGGATAAATCCTACTTTGTCATGGTGTATGATCTTTTCGATGTAATGCTGTTTCCGATTTGCTAGAATTTTGTTGAGGATTTTGACATCTATGTTCATGAAGGATATTGACCTGTAATTTCTTTCTTTGTGTTGTCTTTATCTGGTTTTGGGATTAGGGTAATGCTGGTTTCATAAAAAGAGCTTGGAAGTGTGTCTTCATATTGAATATTTTGGAATTGTCTGAGGAGGATAGGTTTTAGTTCTTTGAATGTTTGCTAAAACTGCCCTGTGAAGTCGTCTGGCCCTGGGCTTTTGTTTGCTCGAAGTTTTTTTTATTACTGCTTCAATTTCCTCC
This sequence comes from Eptesicus fuscus, assembly GCF_027574615.1. Classification (NCBI taxonomy): domain Eukaryota; kingdom Metazoa; phylum Chordata; class Mammalia; order Chiroptera; family Vespertilionidae; genus Eptesicus; species Eptesicus fuscus. Next base: position 110,299,384 of record NC_072473.1, read on the forward strand.
ATAGTTATTGGCCTATTGAGATTTTTAGATTCTTCCTGATTGAGTTTTGGAAGGTTGTATTTTTCTAGGAATATGTCCATTTCCTCCAGGTTGTCCAGTTTGTTGGAATAGAGTTGTTCATAGTATTTTTTAACAATCATTTGTATTTCTGTGGGGTCTTATGTTATTTCTCCTCTTTCATTTCTGATTTTGTTTATTGGGGTCCTCTCTCTTTGCTTCTTGGTGAGCCTGGCTAGAGTTTCATCAATCTTGTTTATCTTTTCAAAAAAACAGCTCTTGGTTTCATTGATCTTTTGTATTGCTTTTTTTGGTCTCTATGTAATTTATTTCTGCTCTGATCTTTATTATCTCCTTCCTTCTGATCACTGTGGACTTTTCTTGTTGCTTTCTTTCTAATTATTTAAGTTGTAGAATTAAATGATTTATTACCGGTTTTTGTTTGTCTGTTTGCTTGATTGCTTGTTTGTTTTTTGAGATAGGCCTGTAGAGTTATGAAATTCCCTCTCTGGTCTGCTTTACTGTGTTCCATAGATTTTGGATTGTTGTATTTTCATTGTCATTCATTTCCAGGATGTTTTTAATTTCTTCTTTGATCTCTTTGGTAACCCAATCTTTGTTTAAAATCATGCTATTCAGCTTCCAAGTGTTTGAGTGTTTTGGATTGTTTTTATTGTAGTTCATTTCTAATATTGTTGTCTGAGAAGGTGCTTGATATGATTTCAATCTTCTTGAATTTGGAGAGACTCTGCCTATGACTCAATATGTGGTCTATCTTTGAAAATGTCCTATGTGCACTTGAGAAGAATGTATATTCCGTGGCTTTGGGGTGAAATGTTCTGAAGATGTCAATTAAATTAATTCCATCTGATCTAATGAGTCATTTAGGATTGCTGTTTCCTTGCTGATTTTTTGTCTAGAGGATTTATCCAGTGATGTCAGTGGAGTATTAAAGTCCCTTACTATGATTGTATTGTTGTTGATCTCTCCTTTGATATCTTCCAGATTTTTTTTAAATGTATTTGGGTGCTCCTGCATTGGGTGCATATATGTTTACCAGGGTTATAGCCTCTTGTTGTATCGATCCCTTTAGTATTATGAAGTGGACTTCCTTATCTCTTGTTATGGCCTTCACTTTGAGGTCTATTTTGTCAGATATAAGTATTGCTACCCCAGCTTTTTTCATTTCCAGTTGCCTGAAATATATTTTTCCATCCCTTTACTTTCAATCTGTGTGAGTCCCTTGTTCTTATGTGGGTTTCTTGTAGATAGCATATATATGGGTCATGTTTTCTTATCCATTCAGCCACTCAATGTCTTTTGATTGGAGCATTTAGTGCATTTATGTTTAAAGTTATTATTGATTGGTACTTATTTCTCACCATTTTTATTTTTTGTGCCTTCTTCCCTTTTTAAAATCCTTTTTACACCAGTCCCTTCAGCATTCTTGCATTGCTGGCTTGGTAGTGATAAACTCCTTTAACATTTTTTGTTTTGTTTTTGTCTGTGAAGCTCCTTATTTCCCCTTCAGTTTTGAATGATTGTCTTGCTGGTTAGAGTATTCTTGGATTCAGTCCCTTGTTTTTCATCACTTTGTATACTTCCTTCCATTCTTTTCTGGCCTGATGTGTTTCTGTTGAGAAATCATTTGATGATCTAATGGGAAATCCCTTGTATATAACTTTCTGTCTCTCTCTTGCAATCTTTAATATTATTTGTCCTGAACGTTTGCCATCATAATTACGATGTGTCTTGGTGTGGATCTTTTCGGATTCATCTGTTTTGGGACTCTCTGTGCTTGTGTGACTTTTTTTCTTCCCCAAATCAGAGAAGTTTTCTGACCATATTTATTCAAATAGGTTTTCTAACCCTTGTTCCTCTTTTTGTCATTCTGGTACCCCTATTATTCTTATATTGCTTCATTTAATGTCCCAAAGCTCGCTTAGGCTCTCCTCCTATTTTTCAATATTTTTCTGCAGTTCAGTTTGGATGTGTTTTGCTGTCCTGTCTTCTAATTCACTAATTCGGTCTTCCACTTTTCTTAGTCTACTGTTGAAACTTTCCATAGTGTTTTTTATTGTAGCTATATCACTCTTTATTTCTTCTTCATTCTTATATAAGTTGTTGATTTTCTCATCCATCCGGTTTATGAACTGTATGACACTTATTCTGAATTCTTTTTCTCACATTTTGCATGCCTCAGTTTCACTTAGCTCCTTTTCTGGTGATTCCTCCTTTCCTTCTTTTGGGGGGCGGTTTTGTCTCCCCATTTTTTATCTTACTGAAGGATCTAGGTGTCAAGTCGTGTCAATGCTGTTTCTCAGGCTGCAACAGCTACTCAAGTGGTGTCTGCTCCTCTGTTGGCAGTGGCTCCTTGGGTGGGCACTGCTCGCATGGCTTTTTTAGGCAGTGGTGGCTCCTCCAGCTGGCAAGGGGAGGGGTGAGGGTGAGCTGCTTGTATGGCTGCTGCTCCTCAGACAGGGGCAGGCTGCTCATGAGGCTGCTGCTCCTCTGACAGAGGTGGGCTGCGTGTGGCTGCGGCTCCTCAGATGGGGGCAGGCTGAAGCATATTTTTTTATACTCACCTGAGGATAAGTTTATTAACTTTAAAGAAAGGAAAAGAGAGAGGGAGGGAGAAACATTGATTTGAGAGACAAACATCAATAGGTTGCCTCTCATACACACTGCCACCAGGGATCAAACCTGCAACCTTGGTATGTTCCCTGACCAAGAATCCAGCCCATAACTTTTTGTTGAATGGAATGATTCTCCAACCAACTGAACTAACTGGCCAGGGTTTATAAAGTAAATCTTGATGAACATAGAGAGATATTGACAGAAATACAGTCATTAGAGGGGATTTTAACACACCATTGACATCAATGGGTAGGCCTCCCAGATAGAAAATCAACAAGGAAACAGCAGCATTAAACAAAACACTAGATCAGAGGAATTTAATTATCTTCAAAGAATTTCACCCCAAAGCAGGAGACTATATATTCTTTTCAAGTGCACCCGGGACATTTGCTAGGATAGAACACATATTGGGATTCAAAAGAAATATAAATAAATAAAAGAAGATTGAAATCATATCAAGCATTTTCTCTGACTATAATGGTATAAAACTAGAAATCAATCACAATTTTTTATTAGAAAACACTAAAGAACACACACCCACACAAATGTTACTAAACAATGAATGGTTTAAAAATGAGGTTGAGGTAGAAATTAAAAGATACCTTGAAAGAAATGAAAATGAGAATATTACAACACAAAATGAATGGGGCATAGCAAAATCAGTCCTAAGAGGGAAATTCATAGCATTAAAGGCCTACCTCAGAAAACAAGAAAAATCCTAAATATATATAATTCAGGAGAGTAGCAGGATACTAAATAAAACTACAGAAATCAGTTGCATTTTTATATACTAACTAGAGGCCTGATGCACTAAATTCGTGCATGAGGGGTGTGTCTCCCTTAGCCCAGCCTGCAACCTCTCCAATCTGGGACCCCTCGAGGGATGTCCAACTGCCCATTTAGGCCCAATCCTGGTGGGATTGAACAGAGGCAGTTGAACATCCCTCTCACAATCTAGGACTGCTGGCTCTCAACTGCTTGCCTGCCTGCCTGCCTGATTGCCCCTAACCACTTCTGCCTACCAGCCTGATCAACACCTAACTGCTCCCCTGCTGGCCCTATTGGCCCTAACAGCCCTCCCCTGCTGGCCTGGTCACCCCTAACTGCCCTCCCCTGCCAGCGTGGTCACCCCTAACTATCCTTCCCTGCAGTCCTGGTCTCCCACAACTGCCTTCCCCTGCAGTCCTGGTCAACCCTAACTGCCCTCCCTTGCCAGGCTAGTCGCCCCTAACTGCCCTCCCCTTCCAGTCTAGTCACCCCTAACTGTCCTCCTCTGCAGTCCTGGTCACACCCAACTGCCCTCCCCTGCTGACCCAGTCACCCCTAACTTCCCTCCCTTGCCAGCCCGATTGCCCCTAACTGCCCTCCCCTGCAGGACAGATCACCTCCAACTGCCCCCTCATTCAGGTCTGTTCCCTCCCAACTGCCCTCCCCTGCTGGCCTGATCACCCTCAACTGCCCTCCCCTGGCGGCCATCTTGTGGTGGCCATCTTGTGTCCACATGGGGCCGGCCATCTTTGACCACATGGGGGTGGCCATCTTGTGTGTTGGAGTGATGGTCAATTTGCATATTACCCCCTTTTTTATATAGGATAATGAACTATCAGAAAGGGAAACTAAGAAATTATTCACATTTATAATTGCATGAAAAAATAATTTCTAGGAATACTAGTAGATTTAACCAAGGAGGTTAAAGACATCTATTCAGAAAGTTGTAAGACTCTGAAGAAAGGCATTGAAAAAGATACAAATAAACAGAAGCATATGCTGTGCTCAAGAATAGGAAGAACTAACATTGATAAAATGTCCAAACTACTCTAAGCAATCTATAGGTTTAATGCAATTCCTATCATAATCCCAATGGCATATTTTAAAGAACTAGAATAAATAATCCAAAAATATATGTGGCATCAAAACACACACACACACACACACAAAAAACCACCCAAATAGTCACAGTATTATTGAGAAGGAAGAACAAAGTTGAGGAATTCACTCTATCTGATATCAAACTATATGACAAGACCATAGTAATCAAAACAGCATGGTAGTGGCATAAAAACAAACATATAGATCAATGGAATGGAATAGAGAGCCCAGAAATAAACCCACACATATATGGTCAATTACTATTTCACAAGTGAGGTAAGAATACACAATGGGATAAAGACAGTCTATTCAATAAATGGTGCTGAGAAAACTGGACAGATATATACAAAAAAACTAAATTAGACTACTTTCTTACACCATATACAGAATAAACTCAAAATGAATAAAGTCTTAAATGTAAGACTCAAAACCATACAAAATACTACAAGAATACAGGGTGTAAAATCTTGGATGTTTCATAGTATCTCCTTAGGCAAGGGAAACAACAACAACAAATGGGACTACATTAAACTGAAAAGTTTTTGCACAGCAAAGGAAATCATCAACAAAATAAAAAGACCGCCCTAATCGGTTTTGCTCAGTGGATAGAGCATCGGCCTGCGGACTCAAGGGTCCCAGGTTTGATTCCGGTCAAGGGCATGTACCTTGATTGAGGGCACATACCCAGTAGGGAGTGTGCAGGAGGCAGCTGATCGATGTTTCTCTCTCATCGAAGTTTCTAACTCTCTATCCCTCTCCCTTCCTCTCTGTAAAAAATCAATAAAATATATTTTTAAAAAAATAAAATAAAAAGACAACCCACTGAATGGGAGAACATATTCACCAATGATACATCTGATAAAGGGTTAATATCCAAAATTTACAAAGAACTCATACAACTCGAGAAACCAAGATGGTGGCATAGGTAAACACCTGAACTTGCTTCCTCGCACAACAACTTCAAAAGTACAACTAAAAGATAAAACGGACATCATCCAGAACCACAGGAAAGCTGGCTAAATGGAAATTCTACAACTAGAAGGAAAGAGAAAAGCACACTGAGACTCAGAGGAGCTGTGGAAGTAAAGTGCAGAGGTACGAAGGCGCGCGCACAGAGAGGGTTGGCAACTGAGTACGCGGTTGGCTTTTTCAATCCGCAGGGAGATACAAGCTCCCAACTGCTCTGAACTCCAGTTCTGGGTGAGACTCTGGGGACCCAGACTCATACGGGGAGAAACTGGACTTTCTGGCATCGGGCAGAACTCGAGGGTGGCTTTCTCTCAGAGGTCATTGCAGCAATTACCAAGGGACACTGAGACCCAGGGACCTCTTAGGGCAGGGCTGATGGGAAGCCATTGCTATTTGCTCTGCCCTGAGACTCTGCCCCATCCAAGCTGTGCACAGAGGCTTTTGCATATAAATGGCCTGGTCCTTTGAAATCTAAACTTACCTAACAAACTGCAGCTGAGTCAGAAAGACTCAGAACATCCAAAAGAAGGCCCAAGGCTGCACAGCAGCTTGCATTGCTTCACAGCTGGGCCTCATCTGGGCACCTCCAAAACCCAAACAAAGAAGAGGAATCTGCAGATCTCTCCATATCTCCTGCTGGGTGGCCTAAATTTGCACCTCCTTAGAGATCCAAGAGCCAGTGTACCCAGTGGTCAGAGTAGGACCATGCAGATTACAACTCCTCAGATCCATAAGGGACACACTCAGGGGGCAGACTCAGTGAGCACCAAAGCCCCACTGAAGCAAGTCTTGCCTCATAAGGGTGTCTCCAGCACAGAAGTTCTCCCATTGTAGACACAGCTGATCCTCACAGTCAATTGGCCTGGAGGTCAATTGCTCCCAGTGATACCAAAAACAATCAAGGCTTAACTGCAACAAGACTGCAAACAGCCCACAAAGGGGTGCACTAAGAGTGTCCACCTCAGGTAACTGGGGAGGCTGAGCCACTGGGTCCTATAAGACAACTAGCACACAAAGCCACTCTATCAACTCAGGGAAGCAGCCAAAATGTGGAGAGAAAGAAACAGGACACAAATGAAAGAAATGGAGGAAAGTAAACTACTGGATATAGAGTTCAAAACCACACTTATGAGGTTTTTCAAGAATTTTTCCAGAAAAGGTCAATAAATTTAGTGAGACTCTTGAGGATATGAAAAAGGACCAACTAGAAATTAAGCATACACTGACTGAAATAAAAAATAATATATAGAGATCCAACAGCAGACTAGAGGATCGCAAGAATCAAGTCAAAGATTTGAAACACAAAGAAGCAAAAAACACCCAACCAGAAAATAAAAAAGCAAAAAGAATCCAAAAATATGAAGATAGTGTAAGGAGCCTCTGGGACAACTTCAAGCATACCAACATCCGAATTATGGGGGTGCCAGAAGAAGAGAGAGAGCAAGATACTGAAAACCTATTTGAAGAAATAATGACAGAAAACTTCCCCCACCTGGTAAAAGAAATAGACTTACAAGTCCAGGAAGCACAGAGAACCCCAAACAAAAGGAACGCAAAGAGGACCACACCAAGACACATCATAATTAAAATGCCAAGGGCAAAAGACAAAGAGAGAATATTAAATGCAGCAAAAGAAAAACAGTTAGTTACCTACAAGGGAGTATCCATACGATTGTCAGCTGATTTCTCAACATAAACTATGAAGGCCTGACAGGAGTGGCAAGAAATATTCAAAGTGATGAATAGCAAGAACCTACAACCAAGATTACTCTACCCAGCAAAGCTATCATTCAGAATTGAAGGTCAGATAAAGAGCTTCACAGATAAGAAAAAGCTAAAGGAGTTCATCACCGCCAAACCAGTATTATATGAAATGCTGAAAGCTATTCTTTAAGAAGAGGAAGAAGAAGAAAAAGGTAAAGATAAAAATTATGAACAACAAATACATATCTATCAACAAGTGAATCTAAAAATCAAGTGAATAAAAAATCTGATGAACAGAATAAACTGCTGAACATAATAGAATCAGGGGCATAGAAAGGGAGTGGACTGACAATTCTCGGGGGAAAGGGGTGTGGGAGGTGTGGGAAGATACTGAACAAAAATTGTACACCTATGGATGAGGACAGTGGAGGGGGGGGTAAGGGCAGAGGGTGGGGTGGGAACCGGGTGGTGAGGAGCTAAGGGGGCGAAAAGAGGAATAATTGTAATAATCTGAACAATAAAGATTTATTTTTTTTAAAAAAGAACTCAGACAACTCAATGCCAAAAAAACAAAAATAGTCCAATTTAAAAATGGGCAAAGGACCTAAATAGACATTATAGAAATCTGAAAAGATACTCAAAGTCAATAATCATCAGAGAATTGCAAATTTAAACCACAATGAGATATTGCTTCATACTTGTCAGAATGGGTATCATCAATAAATCAATAAACAACAACTGTTGGAGAGGATATGGAGGAAAGGTAACCCTGTTGCAATGTTGGTGAGAATGCAGATTGGTGCAGCTGTTGTGGAAAACAGTATGGAGGGTCCTCAAAAGTTAAAAATTAAACTGCCTTATGAGCTAGTGATTTCACTTCTGGGTATAATTCCAAAGGAACCCAAACACTCATTCAAAAAATATTTACACTCCTATGTTCCTTGCAGCATTATTTACAATAGCCAAGCTATGGAAGCAATCAAAATACCTATCAATAGATGATTGGATAAAAAAGCAGTGGGTGGACATATGCACAATGGAATATTACTTGCCAATTAAAAAGAACGAATCATTACTATTTGTGACAGCGTGGATGGATTTAGAGGGTATCATGCTAAGTAAAATAAGTCAGAGAAAGAAAAATACCACATGATTTCACTTATGTGTGGGATATAAGGAACAATAAAAATGAGCAAACAAAACAGAAACAGACTCATTTATACAGGGAATAGACTGATGGTTGCCAGAAGGGAAGGAGGTTGGGAGACTGGGTGAAAAGGGTGAAGGAACTGAGAAGTACAGATTGAAAGTAACAAAAAAGGTCACAGGGATGTGAAGTACAACATACGAAGTTTAGTCATTAATCTACATAATAATAGAGGAATATGCAAATTAGCCAGGACACCGTAACGTCACAACCGAACAGCAGGGACCTTAGGCTGCATGGCGCCTGGTTGGTGTGAGGGACCTCAGGCAGCATCCCCTGCCCCATGGGGCTTGACAGGGGACCTCAGACCATGCCCCCTGCCCAGCAGAGCTTGACAGGGGACCTCAGGCCACGTCCCCCACCCTGGTGCCAGGCTGGGGGACCTAAGGCTGCACCCCCCACCTGGCGGTGCTTGACGGGGGACCTGAGACTGCTCCCCCTACCCGGAACCTAGCCGGGGGACCTCAGGCTGTGCCCCCTGCCCGGAACTAGGCTGGGGAACCTGAGGATGAGCCCCTTGCAAGGAGGGCCTTGATGGGGGTGAAGCCCGCCATGTCTGGGTCTAACCCAATGGGGGTTGGGCTGGCCAGGTCTGGGTCTCCTGCGTTTTCAAAGTGTGTGTGGGTGGTGGGCAGGGACTTGATTCTAGGTCTTGCAGTGTGCCCCAGACTCTGACAGGAGGGAGATTTTCATACACATTTTACTAATCTTTCATCTCTGACACTTCTATTATAGAGAAAGGGCAAATAGCAATATTAAAATATTTCCTCTAATTACCGTATTTTCCAGCGTATAAGATGACTGGGCATATAGAAAATTTTCCTGGGTTAAAAAGTCATCTTATATGCTGGAAAATATGGTAATTCCCTGTTAATGTGGACAAATTTCATGCACTTTGCCACTAGTATTGTAATAACTATGTATGATGCCTGTTGGGTACTGGCAATATCAAGGGGAACATTTTGTAAATTATATGATTGTCTAAACACTAAGCAGTATAACTGAAACTAATACAAAATATTATTGAATGTAAACACTAATTTAAAATTTAAAAAAGTAAAAACCAAACAAAGTAAAAAAAAAGAATAACCCTGATCCCTCTTGCATATTGCCGGTGGTCTTGATCCAGCATCTAGAAGGGTTCAGGAATCTGGAGAAAGCGCTGTGTGTAAATTAATCAAGAGTCCAGAGACGAAACATAATTTTGGAAGGCATTTTGGGGAGTCAGAGAAGACTTAGCTAAAGGAACCAAGTTCTCTGTCTCTCTGGACCCCTTGCTTTTTATTAACACAAATTGTCCTAAAGCAGGGTAAATATACATATCAAAGGCCAGGGTTTTAGTATACAGAATCCATTGTCAGATTGAGGGAAACTGCCTACGGCTGTTCAGGTGTTTGGCCAGCAGGAGGCAATAACATGTAGATTGAGATACCCTCAGCTTTGTGGCAGCAATAAATCCTTCATGCATCCTTTTCAGGTTTGGGGAAATGCCCTTAGCCATTTCCAGCAGGCAATAACATATGTGATTCAGCCCTTGCTGAGTACCCAAGTTCCATCAACCTTTTGATGAAACTCTTGCATTTATGACATGCTGGAATTAGCATCCAGCATCTCACCCTTTTTGATTTTATAAATTTAACAAGAATGTATGTTTTAAGATTTTTAAATTCAATGGAAAGGATTGAGTTCTATCAAGTCCCTTTAAATTGCTGTCAGGCATTAAAGGAGTCAGTCTGTAGTCAGTTTCTTTCTGGGCCAACAGTTGTTTGAGTATCAATTTCAATGTCCAACAGTTTTTTTTATGTGTACATGCCAGCAATGATATGCTAGCTCTGGATGGTGGACAAATGGTGGTAATGATGGTTCGACCTTTTCTGGTTTGGTCCTGGGCAACCTGCAGCGATGCACAGCTGATGACTGCTAGCAAGCAAGGTGTCTTCACCATCTCCATCTCTGGACTGTTTCTCCTCTTGTTTCATCAGTGTGTTGTTTGGGGTCACTGCTATTGGAGCAGTCCAGTCAGTTCCTCTCTGTGAACCATTGTTGCAAGAATCCATGGGGGCTTGGAGGAGTTTTCTGGAAATATACAAACATATTCTCTACCAAAGGTTAATAAAGGAAACCTTTCTATAAATTAGACTTGGGATCCTTTCATTTTTGCCCCAAATGATTTTCCTTTGGCTTATTTTGACACTATGTGTGATTCATGGGTATCTTGTCATCAGCATTACAAATGAAAAATAATTTTCAAAGTAGAAAATTTCTTGATGTAATTTACTTACAGGGGATTATTCCACTATCCCTCCTTTTTTTATTTAAATATTATTAGGAGGCTTTTGGAAATCTTACAATGCAGTTTTGATAATTTTTTAATTTTAATTTTCTACACAGAAATATGACTGGTCTGGATTCATTGCATGTTAAGTACTTTTGAACCATTAGTGAAAATTAGTTAATATTCCAGGAACAGTTTCCTGCCCAGCACAATTAGGTTCCCCTGAATATTTATTTATTTATTTCAATTTGCCAATTTAAATCAGTCTGAAATAAAGTTAATTTTTAAACTTTACTTGTCATAGGGTATGGACAGTAAATGATATTAATTAAATTTCTGCAATTAGTCTTTGAGTAATTTTACATAAACTTTGTTTAGGGAGGCAAAAATACAAATTATTTACTTTCCTTTTTGAGGCCTACTATATTGACTTTTAATTACACTTTTCCAGACATTTGAAGGAAAACTCTCTTTATTTCCTTCCAGAATCGTTTTTAGGCTATATTTAGAGAGTTTCTTTTAAAAGTCTTTGTCTTTCTTTTTTTATACCAAGCAACAAATGTAACAAACATGGTTGCATTTTGAGATTTTAACAAATACTGACACAAAGCCATATATTTCAAGTGATTTTTCAGTTATGGTGAATTTAATTATAGTTAGATTTAGTACTTTTAACAACAATCTTTAGTTTACCTTGTAAATATTAGTGGAAGAGATTTCCAAATTTTCAAATTTCTCCTTTTTTTAAGATTAGATTTATATTTTTAAAGAGTATCCTTTTTGGCTTATTTGCATATACAGAGGGATTATGGGAAGCCTTAGTAACCTTTAGAGGGCTTGCAGTATGCAAATTTTTTACTTTGGCTTTTGTTAAACCCAATTGCTTCTAAAAATATTGGCTTCTCATATAACTTAATTTATATGAGACCTTGATTATATTTTAAAAAGCTAATTTATTAAGTAATTTAAGTAGGTATTTTCTGATGTTGAAAAATTTGGCTTTATTTAAGAAATATTTTATAACTTGTTTTGGCCTTTCTTAGAGGGCAAAACCTTCGTAACATTTAAAATATATGTACATAAGTAAAATATAGTTATTGATTTTTTTTGATAAAGCTTTTCATGTGATTTCAAGTATATTAGATCAGTTTCCTTTAAGAAGAGAGAACAAATTTTTTAAATCACTCCAGGCCCTTGGAGTTTTCCAAAAATCATCCATTGGTTAAAATCTTGAAATTTAACTTGGAAAGACCATCAAATACACACACACACACACACACACACACACACACACACACACACACACACAATTCGTGCACATTAAAAGGGGATTAATCAGAGGAAATACTTTAATATTGCTATTTGCCCACTCTCTATAATAGAAGTGTCAGAGATAAAAGAAAATTAGTAAAATGTATATGAGAATCTTCCTCCTGTCAGAGTCTGGGGCACACCACGGGACGCAAAGTCAAGTCCCTGCCCACCCACAGGCACCTCAAAATTGTGTGAGACCCAGACCCAGCCCGTCCCCCCTCCCATTGGGCTAGATCCAGACCTGGCCAGTCCTACCCTTGTCAAGTCCTGCCGGGCAGGGGGTGTAGCCTGAGATCCCCCAGCCAAGACAGGGGAGGGGGGCATGCCTTCATCAAGCCCTGCCAGGTGGAAGACATGGCCTGAGATCCCCTGTCAAGCCCCACTGGGTGGGGGGCATGGCCTGAGGTTCCCCCATCAAGCCCCGCCAGGTGTGTGTGTAGGGGGACACAGCCTTAGGTTCCCTGGCCTAGCACCAGGAGGGGGGCACAGCATCATGTCCCCCGTCAAGCCCCGCTGGGCAGGGGCATGGCCTGAGTTCCCCCGACTCAGCTCTGGGGGTGCACCTTGAGGTCCCCCGTCAAGCTCCACTTGGCGGGGGCACGGCCTGAGGTCCCTTGTCAAGCCCCGCTGAGTGGGGGGTGCAGTCTGAGGTCCCCCGACCTGGTGCCGGGGTGTGGGGCGCAGCCTGAAGTCCCCTGTCAAGCCCCGCCAGGTGGGGGGTGTGGCCTGAGGTCGCCCATCAAGCCCTACCAGGTGGGGGGCACGGCCTAAGGTCCTCCAGCCTGGCGCCGGTGCGGGGTGTGTGGCCTGAGGTCCCCTAGCCTGGCACCAGGGTAGGGGGTGTGGCCTGAGTTCCCCCAGCCTAGTGCCAGGGTAGGGGGCACGTCCTGAGGTCCCCTGGTCCAGCGCCAGGTGGGGGGCATGGACTGAGATCCCGCGTCAAGCCCCACCAGGCAGGGGCGCAGCCTCAGGTCCCCCAGCCTGGTGCCGGGAGGGGGGCTCAGCCTCAGGTTCCCCGTCAAGCCCCTCTGGGTGGGGGGGTGCAGCCTCAGGTCCTCTGGCACCAGAGTGGGGGCAGTTGCCTGAGGTCCCCTGGCTGGGGGTGGGAGGGTGCAGCCTCAGGTCCCCAGGCGGGGGACATGGCCTGAGGTCCCCCGTCTAGCCCTGCTGGGTGAGGGGCACAGCCTGAGGTCCCCTGTCAAGCCTCATGGAGGGTATACGCAGCCTCAGGTTCCTGCTGATTGCTCATTAAGGCTCGTTAGGGGAACTTGGCCTCCGCTGTGGGTACAGCTATCTTGTGTTACGGAAACCCCGCCTCGACCATGGGCGCATCCATCTTGTTACAGAAACCACCCCCTCCATTGTAGGCACTGCCATATTTGTTATGCAGTGAGGGTAAATTTGCATATTCCCTCTTTATTATATAGGATATATATATATATACATATATATATGTATATGTATACATATATATATGATTTAAAGATTATATACTTTTTATAATTATCTTAAAAGTTATCAATTAAATTTCTTTTTAATTTTTTAATTAAGATATTATATGTGTACATATCTTATCATTGCCCCCCCCCCCACTCCTGTAAATGCCCTCACCTCCCAGAGTTTTGCGTCCATTGGTTATGCTTATATGCAGGCATACAAGTCCTTCGGTTGATCTCTTATCTCCCCCACCTCTCCCTAACCTTCCCGCTGTAATTTGACAGTCTGTTTGATGCTTTACTGTCTCTGTATCTATCTTTTTGTTTAACAGTTTATAATGTTCTTTATTATCCATAAATGAGTGAGATGATGTGGTATTTTTCTTTCATTGACTGGCTTATTTCACTTAGCATAATGTTCTCCAATTCCATCCAGGTTGCTGCAAATGGTAAGAATTCCGTCTTTTTTATGGCAGCATAGTATTCCATTGTGTAGATGTACCATAGTTTTCTGATCCAGTCATCTGCTGACGGGTACCTAGGCTGTTTCCAAATCTTAGCTATTGTAAATTGTGCTGCTATGAACATAGGGATGCGTATATCCTTTCTGATTGGTGTTTCTAGTTTCTTAGGATATATTCCTAGCAGTGGGATTACTGGGTCAAATGGGAGTTCCTTTTTCAGTATTTTGAGGAAACTCCATACTGTTCTCCACAGTGGCTGCACCAGCCTGCATTCCAACCAACAGTGCACGAGGGTTCCCTTTTCTCCGCATCCTCGCCAACACTTGTCATTTGTTGAATTGTTGATGATAACCATTCTGACAGGTGTGAGATGCTTCCGAATTGTCATTTTTATTTGCATCTCTCGGATAATTAGTGATGTTGAGCATGTTTTCATGTGTCTCTTGGCCTTCCTTCTGTCTTCTTTTGAAAAGATTCTATTTAGGTTGGTTGCCCATTTTTTTTATTGTATCATTTATCTTCCTTTTATTAAGTTGTATAAGCTGCTTGTAGATGTTGGAGATTAACCCTTTATCAGTGATACCATTTGCAAATATGTTCTCCCATACAGTGGGCTTTCTTGTTGTTTTGTTGATAGTTTCTTTTGCTGTAAAAAAGCTTTTTATTTTGATGTAGTCCCATTTGTTTATTTTCTCTTTAGCTTCCATTGCCCTAGGGGCAGTATAAGTGAAGAAGTTCTTTCGGCATATGTCTGAGATTTTGCTGCCTGTGGATTCCTCTAGTATTTTTATGGTTTCCCATCTTATGTTTAAGTCCTGTATCCATTTTGAGTTTATTTTTATGTATGGTGTAAGTTGGTGATCTAGTTTCATTTTTTTGCATGTATCTGTCCAATTTTCCCAACATCATTTATTGATGAGACTGTCTTGACTCCATTGTATGTTCATGCCTCCTTTGTCAAATATTAATTGGGCATAGTGGTTTTGGTCAATATCTGGATTCTCTATTCTATTCCATTGATTTATATGTCTGTTCTAGTGCCAGTACCAGGCTGTATTGAGAACAGTGGCTTTGCAATATAGTTTGAAATCTGGTATTGAGATCCCTCCTACTTTTTTCTTCTTTCTCAGGATTGCTGTGGCTGTTCAGGGTCTTTTCTTATTCCAGATGAATTTTTGGAGAGTTCTTTCTAGATCTGGGAAATATGCCATTGGTATTTGGGGAGTGCATTGAATCTATATATTGCTTGGGGTAGTATGAACATTTTAATGATGTTGATTCTACCAATCCATGAACATGGTATGTTCTTCCATCTGTTTACGTCTTCCTCTCTTTTGTCAGTGTTCTGTAGTTTTCCCGCTTATAGGTCTTTTACCTCCTTAGTTAAGTTTATTCCTAGGTATCTTAATTTTTTTGGTGCGATGGTAAATGGGATTGCTTTTTTAGTCTCTCTTTCTATGAGTTCACTATTGGTGTATAGAAAGGCCACAGATTTCTTGGCATTAATTTTGTATCCTGCTACATTGCCGAATTCATTTATTAAGTCTATTAGTTTTTTGATGGAGTCTTTTGGGTTTTTTATGTACAATATCATGTCATCTGCAAATAAGAACAGCTTTACTTCTTCTTTTCCAATTTGGATGGCTTTTATTTCTTCTTCTCGTCTAATTGCAATGGCTAATACTTCCAGTATGATGTTGAACAGAAGTGGTGAGAGTGGGCATCCCTGTCTTGTTCCTGTTCTTAGGGGAAATGGTTTTCGTTTTTGCCGATTGAGTATGATGTTAGCTGTGGGTTTATCATATATAGCTTTTATTATGTTGAAGTATGATCCTTCTATTCCAACCTTGTTGAGAGTTTTTATCAAAAAAGGGTATTCGATTTTGTCAAATGCTTTTTCTGCATCAATTGATATGACTATGTGATTTTTATCTCTCAATTTGTTTATGTGATGTATCACATTTATTGATTTGCAGATATTGTACCATCCTTGCATTCCTGGGATAAATCCTACTTGGTCATGTTGTATGATCTTTCTGATGTACTGCTGGAGCCGATTTGCTAGAATTTTGTTGAGAATTTTGGCATCTATGTTCATAAGGGTTATTGGCCTGTAATTCTCTTTCATTGAGTTGTCTTTATCTGGTTTTGGTATTAGGGTGATGCTGGCTTCATAGAAGGAGCTTGGAAGTGTTCCTTCCTCTTGAATTTTTTGGAATTGTCTGAGGAGGATAGGTTTTAGTTCTTCCTTGAATGTTTGGTAAAACTCCCCTTGGAAGCCATCTGGCCCCAGGCTTTTGTTTGCAGGAAGCTTTTTGATGCCTGCTTCACTTTCATCCATAGTTACTGGCCTATTGAGCTTAGATTCTTCCTGATTGAGTTTTGGAAGGTTATATTTTTCTAGGAATATATCCATTTCCTCCAGGTTGTCCAGTTTGTTGGAATAGAGTTGTTCATAGTATTTTTTTTAATAATCCTTTGTATTTCGGTGGGGTCTGTTGTTATTTCACCTCTTTCATTTCTGATTTTGTTTATTTGGGTTCTCTCCCTTTGCTTCTTGCTGAGACTGGCTAGAGGTTCATCAATCTTGTTTATCCTTTCAAAGAACCAGCTCTTGGTTTTGTTGATCTTTTGTATTGTTTCTTTGGTTTCTATGTCGTTTATCTCCGCTCTGATCTTTATTATTTCCTTCCTTCTGCTTACACTGGGCTTTTCTAGTTGCTCTTTTTCTATCTCTTTGAATTGTAAGGTTAGGTAATTTATTACCATAGTTTCTTGTTTATTGCAGTAGGCTTGTAGAGCTATGAACTTCCCTCTCAAGCCTTCTTTCACTGAGTTCCATAGATTTTGGATTGTTGTGTTTTCATTGTCATTTGTTGCCATGATTTTTTTTATTTCTTCCTTGATCTCCCTGGTAACCCAGTCATTGTTTAGTATCATGCTGTTTAGTCTCCATGTGTTTGATTTCTTTGGATTGTTTTTATTGTAGTTGATTTCCAGTTTTATTCCACTGTGATGTGAGAAGATGCTTGGTATGATTTCTATCTTCTTGAATTTGAAGAGACTTTGCCTTTGTCCCAATATATAGTCTATCTTTGAAAATGACCCATGTGCACTTGAGAAGAATGTATATTCTGTGGCTTTGGGGTGAAATTTTTTGAAGATGTCAAGTGATTCCATCTGGTCTAGTGAGTCATTTAGGATTGATGTTTCTTTGCTGATTTTTTGTTTTGAGGATTTGTCCAATGGTGATAGTGGGGTATTAAAGTCTCCTACTATGATTGTATTGCTGTTAATCTCTCCCTTGATATCCTCCAGGAGTTTTTTTATGTATTTGGGTGCTCCTGTATTGGGTGCGTATATGTTTAACCAGAGTTATTTCTTCATGTTGGATTGCTCCTTTTAGTATTATGAATTGGCCTTCCTTATCTCTTGTTATGTCCTTCACTTTGAGATCTAATTTGTCAGATATAAGTATTGCTACCCCAGCTTTTTTTTTCTTTTTTTTTTTTTTATTATTGTATCAGTGTTAACTTTATTGGTGTGATAACAGCAACATGGAAACAGAACAATCAATTTTTTCAAATGCATGCTGAAGTACTTAGGTTTAAATATTGTGGTACCTGTAACTTACATCAAATGGTTCAGCAAATAAGCAACTGCTTGAAGTTTTATAATTTTAGGATTTACATATAGATGTATAATCCATATTGAGTTAATTTTTGGTATATGGTGTGAGTTATAGATTGAAGTTCCCCTTGTTGCATATGAATATAAAATTGTGTCAGCACCATTTATTAAAAGACTATCTTTGCTCTTCTTTTTTTTTTTTTTTTTAAATTTCTTTATTGATTAAGGTGTCACATATTTGTCCTCAACCCCCATTCCCATCCCACCCCTCTCCCCACGCATGCCCCAATCCCCTGTTGAACTTAACCGTTGGATAGGCTTATATGCATGCATACAGGTCCTTTGGTTGAACTCTCCCCCTCCCCCCCCCTCCCCCTACCCTCCCCTATCCTCCCTCTGAGGCCCGATAGTCCGATCGATGCCTCCTTGCTTCTGGTTCTGTTCTTGTTCCTCAGTCTATGTTGTTCATCATTTCCTCTAGATGAACGAGATCATATGTCACTAGATATATACTAATAAGAACTGAATGTGAGACGAGCAATAATATTTATGCTGACAGGCAAATGAATCAATCTGTAGCGAGCTTCCCCCTGGACCAACAGTTCTTTTGAGACCCAATTTCGATGTCCAGTAGTTCCTTATGTGTACATGTCAGCACTGACCCCTCAGCTCTGGATGGTGGACAAATGGTGGTAATGGAGGTCCGACTCCCTCTGGTTTGGTCTCGGCCGAACCCAGGGGCACGGCGTCACCCGGACTAAGGGGCACTTGGCCTCACCCATACCCAATGGGCGCGTGGTCTCACCCGGGCCTGGGACCCAGCCTCACCCGGATGGATCCAGGGGCGCACGGCCTCACCCGGACCCAGGATCTGGCTTCACCCGTACCCAGGGACGCTTGGCCTCTCCCAGACCCAGGGGCACGTGGCCTCACCCGGGCCTAGGTTCACGAGGCCTCACCCGGATCCAGGGATACATGGTCTCACCCAGACCCAGGAACGTTTGGCCACTCCCAGACCCAGGGCCACTTGGGCTCACCCGGGCCTAGGTGCACGAGGCCTCACCCAGATCCAGGGACACATGGTCTCACCCGGACCCAGGGACGCTTAGCCTCTCCCAGACCCAGGGGCACGTGGCCTCACCCGGGCCTAGGTGCACGAGGCCTCATCCGGATCCTGGGACACATGGTCTCACCCGGACCCAGGGACGCTTGGCCTCTCCCAGACCCAGGGACACTTGGGCTCACCCGGGCCTAGGTGCACGAGGCCTCACCCGGATCCAGGGACGCATGGTCTCACCCGGACCCAGGGACGCTTGGCCTCTCCCAGACCCAGGGCCACTTGGGCTCACCCGGGCCTAGGTGCACGAGGCCTCACCCGGATCCTGGGACACATGGTCTCACCCGGACACAGGGACGCTTGGCCTCTCCCAGACCCAGGGCCACTTGGGCTCACCCGGGCCTAGGTGCACGAGGCCTCACCCGGATCCAGGGACACATGGTCTCACCCGGACCCAGGGACGCTTGGCCTCTCCCAGACCCAGGGCCACTTGGGCTCACCCGGGCCTAGGTGCACGAGGCCTCACCCGGATCCAGGGACACATGGTCTCACCCGTACCCAGGGACGCTTGGCCTCTCCCAGACCCAGGGCCACTTGGGCTCACCCGGGCCTAGGTGCACGAGGCCTCACCCGGATCCAGGGACACATGGTCTCACCCGGACCCAGGGACGCTTGGCCTCTCCCCGACCCAGGGCCACTTGGGCTCACCTGGGCCTAGGTGCACGAGGCCTCACCCAGATCCTGGGACACATGGTCTCACCCAGACCCAGGGACGCTTGGCCTCTCCCAGACCCAGGGCCACTTGGGCTCACCCGGGCCTAGGTGCACGAGGCCTCATCCGGATCCAGGGACGCATGGTCTCACCCGGACCCAGGGACGCTTGGCCTCTCCCAGACCCAGGGCCACTTGGGCTCACCCGGGCCTAGGTGCACGAGGCCTCATCCGGATCCAGGGACGCATGGTCTCACCCGGACCCAGGGACGCTTGGCCTCTCCCAGACCCAGGGCCACTTGGGCTCACCCGGGCCTAGGTGCACGAGGCCTCACCCGGATCCAGGGACGCATGGTCTCACCCGGACCCAGGGACGCTTGGCCTCTCCCAGACCCAGGGCCACTTGGGCTCACCCGGGCCTAGGTGCACGAGGCCTCATCCGGATCCAGGGACTCATGGTCTCACCCGGACCCAGGGACGCTTGGCCTCTCCCAGACCCAGGGCCACTTGGGCTCACCCGGGCCTAGGTGCACGAGGCCTCACCCGGATCCAGGGACACATGGTCTCACCCGGACCCAGGGACGCTTGACCTCTCCCCGACCCAGGGCCACTTGGGCTCACCCGGGCCTAGGTGCATGAGGCCTCACCCAGATCCTGGGACACATGGTCTCACCCGGACCCAGGGACGCTTGGCCTCTCCCCGACCCAGGGCCACTTGGGCTCACCCGGGCCTAGGTGCATGAGGCCTCACCCGGATCCTGGGACACATGGTCTCACCTGGACCCAGGGACGCTTGGCCTCTCCCAGACCCAGGGCCACTTGGGCTCACCCGGGCCTAGGTGCACGAGGTCTCATCCGGATCCAGGGACGCATGGTCTCACCCGGACCCAGGGACACTTGGCCTCTCCCAGACCCAGGGCCACTTGGGCTCACCCGGGCCTAGGTGCACGAGGCCTCACCCGGATCCTGGGACACATGGTCTCACCCGGACCCAGGGACGCTTGGCCTCTCCCAGACCCAGGGCCACTTGGGCTCACCCGGGCCTAGGTGCACGCGGCCTCACCCGGATCCAGGGACCCATGGTCTCGCCTGGACCCAGGGGTGTGTGGGCTCTCCCAGACCCAGGGGCGCTTGGCCTCGCCCGGGCACGGGATCCAGCGTCATCCGGGTCCAGGGGCACTTGGCCTCACCCGGACCCGGAGTCCGGCCTCACCTGGACCCAGGGGCATGTGGCCTGTCCTAGACCCAGGGACGTGAGGCCTCACTTATACCCTATGAGACATGGGGTGGGAGACTCCGCGCTTGCTGACCTCTGAGTCCGTCAAGAATCTCAACGCCCTGGAAGCGGCCAGGTGCGCATGCTCGGCGACCGGCCACCGATGCAGACCCAAGGGCCAACGCAGCGACGCCAGACTGGCCCACCGCCATGCACGTGAGGCGTGTGACCACACCCGAGCCCAGAGGCGCGCAACCCCGCCCGCACCCGGGTCTCAGTGGGGCCCCGTCTTCCCGATCCCAATTCCTGCCGGTCAATCCCCCCTCAGCAATTCCCCTGGCCATCCTTCCAGAGCTCCAGTATGGCTGCTGCAGAACTCGTCGGGCAGCGGCTCGGCGAAGCTCCGGTGCACCCGGTGCATGGCGGTGGGCCAGTCTGGCGTCGCTGCGTCGGCCCTTGGGTCTGCATCGGTGGCCGGTCGCCGAGCATGCGCACCTGGCCGCTTCCAGGGCGTTGAGATTCTTGACGGACTCAGAGGTCAGCAAGCGCGGAGTCTCCCACCCCATGTCTCATAGGGGCTCGTCTGTCCGTGCTTGGCTGCCAGTGGAGCCGTCCCCTCAGCCGGAGACCGCCGGGGGAACTGCGCCGAGCACGTTCCAGGCCGCTGTTGTATCGCCTGAGCCATAGTTCTTTTGTGTCGCCTGAGCCGTAGTTCTTAAAGTGTGGTCTTTGGGTCACCGGCATCAGCATCATCCCACGTACCCCTCTTTTATTCTAGTTGTAGAGCATCTACTCAGCAGCCCTATGGTGGTCTTGGATGGTGTCTGCTCTGCTCTCTGGTCGTAGTCTCAAAGTTGTTGTGGTAGGCAACAATCAGGCTTCCGCCCTATGCCTCCATCTTGGTCCTCCTTTGTATAGTTAAGTCTTGATTGTTGTTGGTGTCACTGGGGGGGCTCTCTTTGTCTATAAAGGAAGAGTTGCTGTGCAGGAGACACGTTTATGGGCCGGGTCTTGGTGCAGCAAAGCTTTGGCGCTCACTGAATATTCCCGTTGAATGTGTCCCTTATGCACGTGGTTGAAATCTGGTGTCATCTCCCACAGACCACTAGATGCCCTCGTTTCTGGGTCTCCAATGGAGTGTAGATCAGCTACTGCCTTAGGCACTCAGCAAGGATTACAGCAAAAACTGTAGTTTCTTCCTCCTGTCTGAGTGGCCCTGGAGCAGTCCGACTAGAACAGCAGATCATCTGGTCCGCTGCCAGAGGGCAGGCCACCCACATGCATAATCCGTTGCTTGGGGCGCAGGTGTGCCTGCAAGACTTGCGGGGCAGGTCTTCAAAACGTGCGGGGCGGGTCCCAGGGCGGGGCGGGGTCTCAGGGCGCCAACAGGCCATGGTGCGGTGAGCCGCGATGGCTGTGAGTCTGGTCCTTCTGCCTTCCACGTATCTAAGTCCCCTCGTTCCGCACTCCAGCGCAGCAAACACTGATTGCTGGGCGCACCTCCGCAAGAGTCCCGCCTCTCCCCGCAGGCATCTGGGTCTCCCGGGGTTTGCCAGAAGATGGGTTTCAGGGTGATGGAGAGCTAATCTCCCTTAGGTTTGTAACAAAAGCCCCTTTCCCCCGCCACCAGTCAGACCCACGCACCTCCACACCTCATCCCCTCCGATTTCGCTGGGTGCGAGGCAACAGAACAGCCTTTAACCTCCGCCGCCATCTTTTTCAAACTTCTCAATTTGTACTTCTTAATCCCTTCATTTCAGTCAACTCTACTGAAGTCTAGCGCCGCCGGGAGGTGCACGGAAAGGGCGCCTGGGCCTCCGTCCGGTGCGCGGTGCGCGCGTCCCGCGGAACCAGGCGCGCAAGGGCCGCGTGGCTGGGACGGGCGCTGGGCGGCCGCCGAGCTCCAGGCACCGCCATCGCCGCATTCCGGACGTCGCCGCCGCGGCGTCCCCCCAATTTATACTTCTTAATCCCTTGAATTCAGTCAACTCTACTGAAGTCTAGCGCCGCCGGGAGGTGCACGGAGAGGGCGCCCGGGCCTCCGTCCGGTGTGCGGGGCGCGCGGCCCGCAGCACCAGGCGCGCGGGGGCTGCGCGGCGGGGACGGGTGCTGGGAGGCCGCCGGGCTCCGGGCGCCGCCGCTGCAGCGGCGTCCCCAGCGTCCCTGGCCGGGCGGCCTGCGGGGGCGGCGGAGTTGCGAAAGTGAGTGAGTTTCCCAGGGTTTCGCCCGGAGTGGGGTTCAGTGCAATCGGAGCCGGTGCTCAGCGCACTCCGGAGCCTTTATCTCCTTCCTGCCAGTGAACTCCGGCCAGGCCGTCAGCCGCCCCCTCCTCTCCGGTTCCATCCTCCCCGCAGGCGCGTGTGCTCGTGTCTCCGCCCGTTTCTCCATACCTCAGGCTTTTACGGCTTCCCGGCTGTCCCCGTGGCCTTCTCCTTCCCCCCAGCTGTGGGCATTTCAGTCCACCAACTTTCCTGTGGTTCTGGACGATGTCCGTTCTGACCTCTAGTTGTGTTGTTGAAATTGTTGTGCCCGGCTGCAGGTTAGGTGTTTAACCTATGCCGCCATCTTGGTTTCTCCCAGCTTTTTTTTTCATTTCCATTCGCCTGGAAAACCTTTTTCCATCCCTTCCCCCCAGTCTGTGTCCGTCTTTTGTTTTTGAAGTGGGTTTCTTTTAGACAGCAGATATATGGGTCTTGTTTTCTTATCCAATCCATTACCTATGTCTTTTGATTGGGGGTATTTAATCGATTTACATTTAAAGTTATTATTGACAGCTACTTATTTGTCGCCATTTTTTTTCTATACCCCTGTGTTCCTTCTTCGCTTCCTATTATTATTTTGTTTTTACAGCAGACCCTTTAGCATTTCTTGCATTGCTGGTTTGGTGGTGATAAATTCCCTCAGTCCTTTTTTGTCTGTGAAGCTTCTGATTTCACCTTCTATTTTGATTGATAGCCTTGCTGGGTACAGTATTCTTGGATTCAGACCCTTCCTTTGCATGACTTTGTATATTTCATTCCATTCCCTTCTGGCCTGATGAGTTTCTGTTGAGAAATCAGTTGCTAGTCTTATGGGGGTTCCTTTGTATGTAACTTTCTGTCTCTCTCTGGCCGCTTTTAAGATTCTTACTTTGTCGTTGGTGTTTGCCAATTTAATCATAATGTGCCTTGGCACCAGTCTTTTGGTGTTCATTTTGCTTGGGACTATGTGAGCTTCTTGGATTTGTGTGGGGTTTTTCTTCCCTATATCAGGAAAGTTTTCTGTCACTATTTCTTCAAACAGGTTTTCTATTCCTTGTTCAGTTTCCTTTTTTTCTGGAACCCCTATTATGCAGGTGTTGTTTTGTGTTGTCCCAAAGTTCCCTTAGGCTCTCCTCCTGCTTTTTAATTTTTTTTTCTAGAAGCTGCTCTATTTAGGTATTTTTTTCCATCTTGTCTTCTAGCTCACTGATGTGGTCCTCTGCTTCTTTTAGTCTACTCTTGATGCTTTCTATTGAGTTCTTTACAGCAGCGATTTCATTTTTTCATTTCCTCTTGGTTCTTACTCATATTGTCAAATTTGTCTTCCATTATTTTCAGCCACCTTATGACCATTTCTCTGAATTCTTTCTCTGATAGGTTGCTTGCCTCTAATTCGTTTACTTCCTTTTCTGGTGATGCCTGCTTTTCTTTCATATGTTGGCTGTTTCTTTGTCTTCCCATGGTCTCTCTTCTCCAGATGTCTGGTTATGTATTTCTCTCTCTCCTGCGTTGATTTAAAGCAGGGTTCCTCAAACTTTTTAAACAGGGGGCCAGTTCACTGTCCCTCAGACCATTGGAAGGCTGGACTATAGTTTAAAAAAAAAACCATGAACAAATTCCTATGCACACTGCACATATCTTATTTTGAAGTTAAAAAAACAAAACGGCAAAAACACCCGTATGTGGCCCCTGGGCCATAGTTTGAGGACACCTGATTTAAAGGCACAAAATACAATACAACCAGGTACAACACACAAGGCACTGAACAGAGATGTATTCATGATATTAATAACCTCCAATAAAGGTGACCACCAGAGAAAAGCAAATTAAGGTATAGGAGAGAAATAAGAGTAAAAAGAAAGAAAGAAAATAAAAGGAGTGTCGAAATTAAATTGGGAAAAGGAGAAAAAAAGAAAATATATATAAGAGAGACTAGAATGAGACTAAGAGGGAAAAGGGGAACAAACTACATATATGGGAGAAAACTCCAATAGAACAACCACTAATCACATGAAATGCCAGCAACAAATACCTGGAGATTAATACAAACTACAACACCAACTAATATCAAGCGAGGCAAGGGAAATCAGAAGTAAAAAACAAACAAAAACAAAGCAAACAAAAAGAAGAATGTGCAAAATAATCTCACAAAAAACCATAAAAATTCGATGTAATCAACATTCAAGCAAACAACAACAAAAGGACAGAGAGAAAAACATTTTTTTTGATAGTTAAGACAGCGAAGAGAGAGGTGTGTATGGACTTGGAGCAGGGGATTGGAAATTAGATATATAAGTAGGGTGAAATTTTAGCAGGGGGTAAACAGAAAGAATAGGGAAAATCTAAAGCAGGAAAGGGTTAAGAGAAACAGGACACCAAAAGGGGAAAGGTTAGGAAGAGAGTGATGGCATAAATGTAGAGTTTGAGATAGAATAAAACGATGGTAAAGGAAGGATGAAAATAGAATGTAGAACACTAATCCCAAAGTAAAATAAAGAGAAATTAAAATGACACTTAAAAAAAAAAAGGTAAAATAGTAGTAGTAATAATGCTGATGGCAAATAAAAATGTAATAATTAAAAAGGTAAAATCAAGTGAGGAAAAAAGAAAAAAATTAGTTTCTTAAGTAAACAATCCAAAAAATGAAAATAAAAAAATAAAAATAAAAAATAAAATGTGGAGTAGTGAAGGTCATTCACGTCCTCTATTGTTCTGCTTGGCACGCCTGTTTCCCAATCCAGACAGTATTGCATTTCTCTGCATTTCACTGCTCCTCAGTGTTGTAAGCCAGTCCTGATTTTTAAGTAGGCGGTGTCTTAATTTCTCGTATTCCTTTATTTTTGATTACACTATAGTCAATTTGTGATTCAGCCCCTGGGTGGCAGTGTTTCTGGGTTGACTTCCAGGACTCTAAGGCCTCTCTAACCTTCTTTCTCTGTGGAACTCAATACGGGTTGCGGAGGCTGGCGGGGAAGTCTAACCAGCCTTCACACCCCTGCAATTCCCAAGCTATTCCTCCGTGTCAGATCAAAATGGGTTGCTCTTTAGAGATCGCTTCTGTTAGCAGCTCTGGGGACCCCCTTCCACAGTCACGAATCACAACAGCCCCAACAGCTACGGACTTCTCCAAGAACAGACTTCCCCAGTCCTCCAGCTCCCGCAGTGCACGGGCCTTTCTCTCCCGCCGGTACCAAAGACCTCACCCTATCCCAGCAAAATCTGACCTTTCTGTGTTGGAGTGAAGAGCTCCTTTGAGTCCAAGCATTTGCGCCACCTGGGGACCAGTGTTCTGGGGCTCACAGCTGTTCTGCAGTTGCCACAGATGTGGATTTTCAGGCCTCCGACAAAATCCACTTTTCCTTTCAAGATGGCGAGTTTTCCCAGTCCGAGCCCATAGCTCCAGGAGGGGACCCAGCCGCCGTGGGGGCTGCCCTGTCAGGGGAACCCTGTCCAGCAGTCCCCCACCTTCTCCTGGAGTTCAGCTGTCCCTTAGCTTGCTAACAAACACTGCCCATGTGACCCTCAGCTATTCTTTCTTTCTGCTCCGGGACAAGGCTCGGAACACGTCTGTCTAGTCTGCCGCCATTTTCTCCACTGTCAATGAAATTTTAACTGGTTTTTGTATTAAGAAATTCGGTTGAGATCATAGAATTAATCCTTCTTTTTTAATTAGACCAATAAGCAACGTATTTTGAATTCCTAATTATTTCAGAGAAAATACAAAAATAATTTTCTCAAAAATAAATGTCTATACTTTAAGCATTTAGTTACCACAACTATATAATTGTTCCCAATTTAATTTGAACCTTGAACTTTTATAGCTGGCAGGTCAAATATTTATTTATTTATTATTATTTTTAAATAAACCTTTATTGTTCAGATTATTACAGGTGTTCCTCTTTTTTTTCCCCCCATACCTCCCCTCCACCTGATTCCCCACCCACCCCATGCCCTTACCCCCCACCACTGTCTTCATCCATAGGTGTAAGATTTTTGTCCAATCTCTTCCTGCACCCATCAGACCCCCTTCCCCCTGAGAATTGTCAGTCTACTCCCTTTCTATGTCCCTGATTCTATTATATTCACCAGTCTGTTCTGTTCTTCAGATTTTTTATTCACTTGATTTTTAGATTCACTTGTTGATAGGTATGTATTTGATGTCATTTTGTTGTTCATAATTTTTATCTTTACCTTTTTCTTCTTCTTCCTCTTCTTAAAGAATATCCTTCAGCATTTCATGTAATCCTGGTTTGGTGGTGATGAACTCCTTTAGCTTTTTCTTGTCTGTGGAGCTCTTTATCTGACCTTCAATTCTGAATGATAGCTTTGCTGGGTAGAGTAATCACTTGGTTGTAGGTTCTTGCTGTTCATCACTTTGAATATTTCTTGCTGCTCCCTTCTGGCCTGCATAGTTTCTGTTGAGAATCAGCTGACAGTCGTATGGGTACTCCCTTGTAGGTAACTAACTGTTTTTCTCTTGCTGTTTTCAAGATTCTCTCTTTTTCTTTTGCCCTTGGCATTTTAATTATGATGTGTCTTGGTGTGGTCCTCTTTGGATTCCTCTTGTTTGGTGTTCTGTGCGCTTCCTGAACTTGTAAGTCTATTTCTTTCACCAGGTAGGGAAAGTTTTCTGTCATTATTTCTTCAAATAGGTTTTCAATATTTTGCTCTCTATCTTCTTCTGGCACCTCAAAAATTCTGATGTTGGTATGCTTAAAGTTGTCCCAGAGGCTCCTTACACTATCTTCATATTTTTGGATTCGTTTTTCTTTTTGTTGTTCTGGTTGGGTGCTTTTTGTTTCCTCATATTTCAGATCTTTGTTTTGATTCTTAGGGTACGTTGATCTACAGTTGAATTTCTGTATATTCTTTATTTCAGACAGTGTATGCTTAATTTCTGACTGGTCCTTTTCCATTTTTTTGGCATTCTCATTAAGGTCCTTGAATGTCTCACTCGGAGGTCTCATCAAGTTTCTCAGTGGTTTTTAGAAGATTCTTGAGTAACCTTATAAATGTGGTTTTGAACTCTATGTCATCCAGTAGTTTGCTTTCCTCCATTTCTTTCATTTGTGACATGTTTCTGTGTCTCCACATTTTGGCTGCTTCCTTGTGTTTATGGAGTGGCTTTGTGTGGTAGGTGACCTATAGGGGCCAGTAGCTCAGCATCCCCAATCACCTGAGGTGGACTCTCTTGGTACACCCCTTTGTGGGCTGAGTGCAAAGTCTTGGTGTAGTTAATCCTTGATTGTTGTTGGTACACTGGGAGGAATTGAACTCCAACCCAATTGGCTGTGAGGACCCGCTGTGTTTATAATGGAAGAACTGCTGCGCTGTGGAGACACGCTTATGGTGCAGGACTTGTTTCAGTGGGGCTTTGGTGCTCACTGAGTCTGCCTCTTGAATGTGTCACTTATGGATGTGAGGAGTTGAAATCTGGTGTCTCACACTGACCACTAGGTACACTGGCTTCTGGATCTCCAATGAGGTGCAGGTCAGCTACTCTCTGAGGCCAGCCTGCAGGAGCTACAGTGAGAACTACAGTTTTCTCCTCTTTGCTTGGGGTTTGGAGGTTTTGGAGCTGTCTGACCTGGGTTGCAAGTTTGCTAGATTATGCTGTGATAGGGAAGGCCATTCATATGCAAAAGCCGCTGCTTGGAGCTTGGGTGGGTTTGTAGGTTGTGTGGGGCAGGGTCTCAGGGCGTCACCAGGCTAGGGTGTGGCAAACAGCGATGGCTGCCAGCCAGCCGTCCCCCGCACCTCCGACCGCATCCCCGTGTCCCGTGCCCCAGCACAGCAAACTATTATTCCTGTGTGCAGCTCTGCAAGCAAGCCACCCTCACTTTCCGACCCAATGGCAGACAGTCCAGCTTCTTTCCATAGGAGTTTGGGTCCCCCGTGTCTCCCCAGAAAGGATTTCAGAGAAATTGGGAGCTTGTCTCCCTTTGGTTGAAGAAAGCAATGCCTGCCACCAGCCCGGTTCACGTGCGCTTCCGTACCTCAGCTTTTCAGCGCTTGTACACTGAATGCTCTTTTCTCTTTCCTTCTAGTTGTAGAACTTCCACTCAACCAGCTTTCCCATGGTTCTGGGTGATAGATGTTTTATCATTTAGTTGTAGTTTTGAAATTGTTGTGCGAGGCAGCAGTTTAGGTGTTTACCTATGCCACCATTTTGGATCCTTTCTCGCAAGTCAAATATTTAACATTTCTCAGATTAGTAACACCTTTATATTTTTAAAAATAAATTTCAAAAATATAATACATAATCAATTAATAGGTTTAATTGTCCTCTAGACTTTGCATGAGGCATATTCAGATTAATATTTCATTATTTTGTCATTTCAAAATTACCTAGATATTGAACAAGTTTTTATCATTTGACTTAGTAAACTTTAAAGTTTTAAGTTGCCAGAGGCTCTGGAAAACCACGTTTGAGTCTGGCAAAACAGGTTTGGCCTAGCTTGGTCTATTTAGATATAAATTGGCCACATTCTTTCCTTAGAGATTGCTGCTGGCGGGAAATTTTGGCCTACCTGCTTGACTTCAAAATGGCAATATTTTTTTTCTGCTGTGGGAAGTGGAGAAGCAAACTTGTTGCTATTCAAATGCAAAATTGTCACATTCTTTCCTTAGAAATTGCCATGGAAAGCCAGCCTTCTTAATTAACAAAGGGCATAGCCAGTCTTCACCTGGGCTACTTAGATTTTTATAATTAGTATATTATTTATCTATGTTTCAACAATTTAGAGACTCTAGAGCCAATTATAATTATTTAAGGCATTTACTTTGGTAAATTCTATAACAGATAATTTACTGATTTTCTAGCAGTTTTAATGTTAATTTTTGAATGTGGTCCATTATTATTTTTAAAACTACTTTTTATTATGGAAATCTTTTGGTCATCTCCACCATCTTTCTTTTGCAGGAGAAAAACAGTCTTTGGGGTTTATTCTGTAGCATTTCTAAAGAGATTAAATCCAGCTCAAAACCTACCTAAAGTCCAAAATTTGGGTGGTGTGCACATTTGTTTCAAGCTAGCTTCTCTCTTTACACATGCACAGAAATCACACACACATTTCTAAATTTTGTAAAACTTTTAAATTATTAACTGGAAGAAAGCATGGTGGAGATGAAACTTTTTAAATAGCTTTCTTAGGGAGTGGGCATCCATACAGGATCACAACGTGTCTCCTTCCCCCCACCCCCTCCTGCTTGCTTTGGGAGAAAATTCATTAGGTGGTTCTGCCGCGTTTCTTTTCCCAATCAAGTTAAAGGCATGTTTAATCAATAATGACAGATCAACAAGACCAAATCAAAGTTCTTTTCTTAAATCTTTTTCTGTTCCATTTTCCAAAGTAATGACTAGCTTTCAGAGTTATTTTTGCCAACATTTTCTTATCCCAATGCGTACTTCAGTACTTTTTAAACAAAGCATTGAGGAATCTTTTTGCGAGAGAGCTGATAGCTCCACCCTCTCCAGTCGCCTTTGAAATCAGAAGCAGAGGAACCGGCAGCTTTTTAGAAATTACAGATTTTCGATCCTCAAAACAAATTAGGCATTTTATGATTTTCACAAGAAACCACATTTTTAAATATGATAATGGTACTTTTTCCTGAGCCTTATTTTTAAAAAAATATATTTTATTGATTTTTTTACAGAGAGGAAGAGAGAGGGATAGAGAGTTAGAAACATCTATCAGCTGCCTCTTGCACAACTCCTACTGGGGATGTGCCCACAACCAAGGTACATGCCCTTGACCGGAATAGAACCTGGGACCCTTGAGTCCGCAGGCCGACGCTCTATCCACTGAGCCAAACCAGTTTCGGCCTGAGCCTGATTTTAAAAAGTACCTTTTAATCTTCCAATTTAATTTTGCCTTTCAATCAAATTCTTCCCCATTATAATCTGACTTAAACAAAAGACTTTTCTTGCCCACTCTGGTTTGTGACTTCCAGAGCTTGGTACAAGCTTTACACACAGTTCACTCTTACAACCATACCGGTGTTGTTTCCACTCAGGCGAATTCTTCTTCTCCAGATGTCCCTGAGTTCAGGGCACCATTTAATGCCGGTGGATTTGTTCCAGCATCTTGAAGGGTTCAGGAATCTGGAGAAGGCTCTGTGTGTAAATTAATCAATAATTCAGAGACAAAACATAATTTTGGAAGGCATTTTGGGGAGTCAGAGAAGACTTAGCTAAAGGAACCAAGTTCTCTGTCTCTCTGGACCCCTTGCTTTTTATTAACACAAACTGTCCTAAAGCAAGTTAGATATACATATCAAAGGCCAGGGTTTTAG
Organism: Eptesicus fuscus; assembly: GCF_027574615.1. Taxonomy (NCBI): domain Eukaryota; kingdom Metazoa; phylum Chordata; class Mammalia; order Chiroptera; family Vespertilionidae; genus Eptesicus; species Eptesicus fuscus. Next base: position 110,330,405 of record NC_072473.1, read on the forward strand.
TATACAGAATCCATTGTCAGATTGGGGGAAACTGCCTACTACTGTTCAGGTGTTTGGCCAGCAGGAGGCAATAACATGTAGATTAAGATGCCCTCAGCTATGTGGTAGCAAGCAATCCTTCATGCATCCTTTTCAGGTTTGGGGAAATGCCCTTAGCCATTTCCAACAAGCAATGACGTATGTGATTCAGCCCTTGCTGAGTCCCCAAGTTCCTTAAACCTTTTGATGAAATTCTTGCATTTTATGACATGCTGGAATTAGCTTTTGGCACATATCATTGAATTGTTCCTGGGAAGTGGATGTAAAACCAGGGACTAAATTTCCCAGCCACCTTTGCATTCAGGCATAGTCATATTCTCTCCAGTGCAATGTGAGCATATATGGTCTGTGTCACTTCTAGGCTGGGGCTTCTGAGAAGTGGTGCAGTTTTCCACACTTTGTTTTCTCTTCTGATGGCCAGAGGCATAAGACTTCTTTGGGGTGTTATGAGAATGGTGGAAACTCAGAATGGAAGCAACTTAGTCTCTTAATTATTATAGGAAAGAAACCAGGAACATCACATTCTACCATTCAATGGGTGAAACCTTCTACTGTCCTAAACCACTAAAATGTTGGGGTTTTACTTTATTACTGAAGCTAGCATCAACCTAACTAATATGCTCAGTTAACTGTCCTATCTCAAATATTAAGATCTCAAATTAAATTTAATGTGATCCTTTCTTCTGATATTTCTGTCAGTTTTATTTTTAAACATATGTTGTTGGTATGTATCTAGGGACATAAAAATCAGAATTTTAAGTTTCATTAACTTTTTATCATGTTTTCCATGTGTTTTTGTTTTGTTTTGTTTTGTTTGCTTTGTTTTGTTTTAATATATTTTTATTGATTTCAGAGAGGAAGGGAGAGGGAGAGAGAGATAGAAACATCAATGATGAGAAAGAATCATTGATTGGCTACCTCCTGCATGCCCCCTACTGAGGATAGAGCCCACAACCAGAGCATGTGCCCTTGATCAGAATCGAACCCAGGGCCCTTCACTCCGCAGGCCGACACTCTATCCACTGAGCCAAACCAGCTAGGGAATGGTTTCATTGTTTAATCTGTTATCATTTTGCAGTGATATTTATTTTGTCTTATATTTTTAGGAACCACTGTTCTATTGGCATTTTCTTAATCTATAATAGACATTAAACCAGCTCTTAACTGTAGATAAGTGTGTCTTTTTATTTATGGTATCTTGTGGGTGATAAGATGTATTTTTTAAAAGTCATTTTGTTACTCTCTTTTTTAGAAGAAACTTCAAGCCGTATATACACTGTTTCTATAATGGATATTCTGCCAGCATGATTCATTGAAAAGAATACTGCATTTAGATTCCTGACTCATCTAAGTCCTAGTTCCACCATTCACTAGGTTTGTTCTCTACTTCCTCTGTACCTCAATTTTCTTATCTATTAAATGTAAGTCAAATATTATAGGATTGCCATGAGATTTTTTTAAAATATATTTTATTGCTTTTTTACAGAGAGGAAGGGAGAGGGATAGAGAGCTAGAAACATCGATGAGAGAGAAACATCGATCAGTTGCCTCTTACACACCTCCTACTGGGGATGTGCCTGCAACCAAGGTACATGCCCTGGACTGGAATCGAACCTGGGACCTTTCAGTCCTCAGGCCGACGCTCTATCCACTGAGCCAAGCCAGTTAGGGCAGCCATGAGAATTAAATGAAACAAAAATGTGAAATGTCCCTGTTGAACTCTGTTGACAATTTGCTTCAGTTTTCCTAGAACTTAAAATACATTGCTTTCCAAAAGAAATCTCAGATTGCTTGGATCCGCTGTGTTGACAACTCAAATTCACTTAATTTTGCATAGATTTGCCTCCTGATTTTCCTTCTCCAGAGCAAGATTTGGAAGCATCCTTGAAATATTTTTTTAATTTTCCTTCAGCAGCTCAATAATGTCCTTCATCTTAAAATGAAAATATTTGATATGTGGTTAGCAGGATTTGAACCCAGATTTCCTGGCTCTTAAATCCAGAGCTCTTTCCAGTGCATTAGAATTGTTAGTAGAAGATGAAACATTAACTTCCCTCTTTATCTATCATTACCACCACCATCAAAACAAAGCCCACAAACCAATGACCCTTTACATAACTAAAAAAACAAAAAAAAAAAACATGAAAGGTGTGGTAGGTAGTTTAGGGCCATTGAGTTTTTATTGAATTCCAGAATTTTTGCCCCTTCAATTAACTTGGCAATCCCTAGATATAATTGCTTTCTAGATGATTTGGAAACAATGATGCAAGATAAGTAATCTGGGAGACAACCTTATAATGCTGTTGATTCCTTATATAATTGTCCTATGCCTGAACACTGGTGGTACCAAACAATGCTTTGTTGTTCTCAGAAACTCTGAGACAGCAACTCTGGCACAGCATGTTTCACTTCCCAGAGAAAATATAGCTTTCAATGAGCAATCCAATTGTGGGTTTAGGAAGAACATTTTCTGGGGACAGAAAGAATATCCAGTGTTGTGGTTTTTCAGTGAGAGCTGTAATTGTGTGTTCCCAAGGGAAGAGGTTCAAGAAGGGCATCTCAGAAGGAAATTTCAGCCCTCCTATGTGGCCCAAATATGACCATGGGAGCTGAAAAGTAGATATATGAAAAAGCCTGGTCTTCTAGGAAGGCAATAATTTGTATGGAGTACTTTGAGAGGCATTAGAAAAGCTTCCCTTACTATATACTGCCCACCACCAACACCACTGATGCCAACAACTTAACCTGAGCAATTTTACATTAAGATTTGACATCTTTGAAAACACAAATCAACCTGGTACTAGTGAGGCAGGATAGAGAGAATTTAAGGGAAAATCCAGACAAGTGAAATGAGGAAGTAGGAGCCAACATCACAAGCCCATAAGCCGTTAGGTTCTGTCACCACAAACCCCACCTCCAGGCATGATCAAAGGGAAACAGTTTATGGCAGAAAACCTCTGTGGTGGTCATAGAAGTCAACAACAACAAGAACTAGCTAAGACTAGATAAATTGAAGATGGAAGAAAAACTGACCAGAGATTGAGCCCAAAGCTCATTATACCATCATTATAATGAAAACTGGCACAAGTAGAAGGGGAGTCAAACAGAACAAATGCCATAACACTTCCAGAACAGAGTATATTAGGAACAAGACCCCCTCGTAATCAGAAGGTGAAGTAAGAATTTGGGCCCACAAAGCTTAGAAACAATCCACCCTTGGAAACACATAAAATCCCAAGAACTGACTGATCACATAGGCAACTCACTTGCAAGTTGGCCCATGTTCACTTGGATCTGTACTTTCACTTGCTTCACAGGAGCATCCATGTAGTACTAGCCTCTCTCTTTGTCTCTGCCTGAATAAAACTTGCTTTCATTCTCACTCTGACTGGTTCTTTTAAAAAAATATGTTTATTAATTTCAGAGAGGAAAGAAGAGGGAGAGAGATAGAAACATCAATGATGAGAGAGAACCTCCTGCACACCCCCAACTGGGGACTGAGCCTGCAACCCGGGCATGGGCCCTAACATGGAATCAAACCGTGATTTCCTGGTTCATAGGTCGATGCTCAACCATTTAACCACACTGGCCAGGCCCGACTTATTCTTGAAACCTTTGCTGCACAAGTAAATAACCTGGAAGTCCTGGATCAGGCTGGGACAGGGCCAGCCCCTGGCATGAAACCAGTCCAGTGACACCAGTACCTGTCAAGCTGCTAGTTAGCTCCTTTGTATGAATGAGTCTCTCAGATTCCTTTCTTTTCCTTTTTGATTACAGAAGCAAAGCTTTGATTGCTTTGGGAGGAAAGGTGAGATGGGAATGCAGAAGGAGCCGTTACGTGCCAAATTCATGTTTTCCCTAGCAATTTTGGACCCAGTTCCCTTGGCATTGTTAGAAAGCTCCTCTGCATACCATCTGCTTCACAAAGTCTTCAGGGTCCTGGAGCCATGGGTCTCAGCAGGGTTGGTTCCTTAGTGGAACCTAGTCTAGGAATGCCTGCCATGGTGCTGGCAGAGTTAGATGGGAGGTGGCCCTCTGACTGGGGATCTTAAAACTGTGCTGCTCCCCCTCAGGCTTGGGCTGTCTTTCCAGCCCCTCTGCTGCTCATCCACAAAGGGAGCCCCTTGCTTTTGGGAAGAATGAGACTCTTTTGGCCTTTCTGGATGGAGCTGGCTGCTGAAGAGGGGAATGTGCCAGGAAATGGAAGACAAATGTTCAAATTCCAAAGGGGAAGAGGAGTTCATAAGGAAATCACTGACATGTATATTATCTCATGTATATAAGAAAAAAATGTTACCTGACTCACAGCTGGCAGAGAGAAAGGAAATGGAGTTAGTGCTGGGGAGGAGATTCGTACTAAGTTCTAAGGAACAAAGGGAGCTAGTTTGTGTGGGTTCCCTCCCAAGTTCTAAGTCTTGGGCCTTCTTGGGCCATTAGACTGCAGGGAGAGCCTGAGACCAAATAATGAAGCAGGTAGATAGAGTTGAACTTTGCTGTTCCCTTCCTCACCACTGCCTTCAGTTCTCATCTTGAATCCCTTCCCCCTATCCTTTCCCCTCAGCTTTTAACAGTCAGAGTTGAGTATTTCTGGGGTCTCTCCAGTGCCTTAGAAAACTTAAGCCTCATTTAAAATTTAGGGAGTGATAACTTCAAGTGGAATCCTACCTAGGAGATTTCAGATCTTCATTCCCTTGTGAAGGTTCCCATGTATATGTTAATATTTCATAAAATTTGTATGATGCTATTTTCTTGTGTGTGTTTTTTAAAGAGGATGGTGCAGGCAGAGATGAATGGCTATCTCACAACTAGGCCTGAATCTCTAATAGAGAAATTTTAGGATTAGGAGGTACGAATCTCAGAGTCCATGGAAGAGTGGGGCTGGGTCCTTGGGGGCTCGAAAAGCAACCTCAGAATTGCCATCCCTGGAAGAGAGAATTCTGAGCTATTTTGCAGCTTTTATTTTCATTGGGGAGAGATACAAGTATGGCAGTAATTCACTAGAACAGTTTCATATGGTGACAAGTGCTCTGACAAAAATAAGACAGAGTTATATGATAGAGTATGTCCAGGGCATTCTCCCAACCCCAGAAAGCACCTCTCTAGCATTTTGGCAACAGCAGCCACCTACCCTTTATTTCTGTCTACTCCCTTCAGTGTACAGAATTATACTTTAGGCTGAGGCTGTGTTTGAATGAAATCCAAACAGTCTGCCCTGCCTTAGATCAGAATTCAGACAAGCAGAAAAACTCTCAAAACCTCACCTGTTTGTGGTTAATCTCCACCAATCAGAGTTCTACAGTATATGCAGTTACAGAGAATTCAAGTATCCAAATGGAAGAGAGAATCTCCTAATCCCCCTTTCCCAGGCCCAGAAGGAAAGAAAGCCGAGCAGAAAAGATGGCTTTTAATGGATTCCAAGAGGCTCCTAAACAAATGTCAAGTTTAATATTAATGTGTTTAGAAAAATCACCCAAGATCATTTTTCTAAAATCTATTTTGTAAACTGCCAGCTAGCAGGCCTCCCAGGATCATTTTTAATTTGTTGGGTTTATAGATGAAAACTGTCCCTCAGAGACCCCAGGCAGTCAGAAACATCCTCCTATTGATAAGGGAAAAAAAGGAGACTCATGAGAAGAGACTTTTAGAGTTAGAGCTGAATGTATTCAAAGACAAATGAAAATTAGGAGTCAGCCTGAAGAAACATATGGCTTGAAACTGACCATTCTAACCTCCAGCAGCGAGTTTTCCATCCTCTAATGCAGCCCCCTAAGTGCATCCCTATGGAACCAAAGAGGAGTTCCTAGGCAGTCTTTAGGCAATTGTGTGAATCTATTGCCTTCTTGTTTGGTAAAGAAAGTAAGCCATTATTTACAGTTGTCTCCCAGGAGCCTCTGAGATGCAAAATAATTGTAGTTCTCTGCAATGTGATTAAAGTGTGTGAAAGTGATGCCCTGCAGCAAGAACAGAACAGAAAAGTGAGGCAATACCTTGTTCCAATAGGTGTTTAAATTGGAAAGACTCACACAGGACTTTCCAGCCAAACAAAGGAGGAAACTTAAAAGACATTTTTAAAATACATTAAAACTTGTTTGGGCATATGCATTTCTTGGGGAATCACTTCAGATTGGTGTCCCCAGAGCTGCCTGGAACCAGGGCAAGTCCAAGTCCTGTGAATTATTGACCTGGCTTGCATCTGGGAGGAGTCTACATTTTAAAACATTTATTGAATTTATTGGGGTGACATCAGTTAATAAAATTATGTAGGTTTCTGGTATAAAATTCTATAACACATCATCTATATAATGTATTGTGTGTTCACCACCCCAAATCAAGTCTCCTTCCATCACCATTTATTCCCCCTTTACCCTCTTCTACCTCCCCCCAACCCTCTTTCCTTCTGGTAATCACCATACTGTTGTCTGTGTTTATGAGGATTTTTTTTCCCTTTGCTTAATCCCATCACCTTTTTCACCCAGTCCCACAAACCCCCTCTTCTCTGAAAGCTGTCACTCTGTCCTCTATCATTTAGTCTGTTTCTATTTTTTGTTAGTTGATTTTGTTCATTAGATTCCACATAAAAGTGAAATCATATGGTATTTGTCTTTCTCAGAGTGGCTTATTTCACTTAGCATAATGCTCTCCAGGTCCATCCATGCTGTGGCAAAAGGTAAAGTGGGTCCATGTGGACTCTCTAAACACAGAAAGGGAGTCTCCACCCAGGACTTTGTAGTCAAGAGGAAAATGGGGAGAGGCAGAGAGGCATGAGAAAAGCATTCCAGAAGGTGTGAGGGAAGTCTCCTGAGAATTATTGCTTTTCCATAAATCTGCTACTTAAAATTTAAGTGCCTGTGCATTTTTTCTTTCTGTTTTTCTAAATTAAAAACTCAGGAAGCAAATCCTATTGCCATATATGCACTGAAAGCTCAAGCTCATCAGCTAGAAAACACACCTGCATCAGGGCGTGGGAAAACACATTTCCTTCCATTTTCACATTTGTCTTTTATTTGGGCAAATCAGGAAAGGAATTTCTCTAAACCCAACAGACTCTGTGGAAGAAAGGAGAGCACTGGGCCAGAAAGAGGAAGACTGCTTGTATGGCCATCAGAAAACGTAGCTTCTAGGCTCAACCTTTCTCCTCCTTTAGGTTATATGATCTTGGGCCATCCTCTCCCCCTTGTGGGGCCTTAGTTTTTCCATCTTTATTAACCTCCAGGTGCATTTTTATTTATGTACTAGGGGCCCGGTGCACGAAATTCGTGCACTGGGGGGGGGGTCTCCTCAGCCCAGCCTGCCCCCTCTCACATACTGGGAGCCCTCAGGGGATGTCCTACTGACGGCTTAGGCCCGCTCCCCATAAGGAGTGGGCCTAAGTCGCAGTCTGGCCTCCCTTTGTGAGAGGCAACCAGGCTGATCAGGGAAAGGGACCAGCCCCATCGCCCCACTGCTGGAGCCACTGCAAGTCACCGCAGCCATCAAGGTGTTTTCATCAACACGGACTCCAGTCCCTTCACCAAGAAAAAATGACAATTTTCTTTAGGCATTTTCAAGATGTGTCTTTCATAGAATATGACATTTCTTTCTTTTTTTTTAAAATATTTTTATTTTTATTTATTTATCTTTTTAGATTACTTTATTGATTAAGGTATCACATATTTGTCATCAACCCCCCCCATTCCCTTCCCACACCCCCCCACACGCATGCCCTCCTCCCCCTGTTGTCCGTGATCACTGGTTAGGCTCATATGCAACACACAAGTCCTTTGGTTGATCTATCTCCCTTGTCCCCACCTTCCCCTACATTCCCTCTGAGGTCTGACAGTCTGATCAATGCTGTTCTTGTTCTTCAGTCTATGTTGTTCATCTTTTCCCCTAGATGAGTGAGCTCATGTGATACTAGGAATACACTTATAGGAACCGAAAATGTGACAAGCAATAATAGTTATGCTGAGAGGCAAATGAATCAGTCTATAGTGAGTTTCTTTCTGGGCCAACAGTTCTTTTGAGTCCCAGTTCCTATGTCCAACAGTTATTTATGTGTTCATAACAGCAATGATATTTCAGTTCTGGATGGTGGACAAATGGTGGTAATGCAGGTCCGACCCTCTCTGGTTTGGTCCTGGGCAATCTGCAGTGACGCACATCTGCTGACTGCTAGTATGGCAAGGCATGGTCAGCGTCTTCCATCTCTGGACTGTTTCTCTTCTGACTTCATGGCTGGAGCACTCCTGTCAATTTCTCACCTCAGTATATGTTTCCATTGACTTTTAGAGAATGTGAAAGAGAAAAGGAAAGACAGAGAGAAACATCAAAGTGAGAGGAATACTTAGATTGCTTGCCTCCTTCATGAGCCCTGACCTTGGCCCCAGCCAGGGAGGAGCCTGCAACTTAGGTACATGCCCTTGATCAGAATCTAACCTGGACTCCGCGGTTGGCAAACCTAGGCATTATCCACTGAGCCAAACCGTATAGGGCAGGTTATGACATTTCTTAGCCCTCCAGCAGCGGACCTTCGTTTTTTTCTCTAGGAGTTTGGTGGAAAAGCCCTAGATCACCTTTTTGGATTCTTCTACCCAAGTTACTAAGAATATTACCAGTGGCATACAGGGAGCTTAGCCAATGAGAGGTCAGAAAAGGTATTTCCTCTGTAGTTCACACCTATCTCCTGTGATCTCCGGCTCCGCCCCTGCCAAGGCCTAAAGCCTCCAGCCCTTGGCAGGGGACCCCCAGCTGGCTCGATCGCCAGGCTCCGCCCCTGGCCAAGGCCTCAAGCCTCTGTTTGAGGCTCGGGCCCTGGGCAGGGACCCCCAGCTGGCTCTGACCGCCCTGCTCTACCCCCTGCCAAGGCCGCAAGCCTCTGGCAGAGGCTTGGGCTCTGGGCAGGGACCCCCAGCTGGCTCTGATCACCCGCAGGGGACCCCAGCTGGCTCAATCACCCGGCACCACCCCCAGCCAAGGCTGCAAGCCTCTGGCTGAGGCTTGGGCCCTGGGCAGGGACCCCCAGCTGGCTCCAATCGCCTGCAGGGACCCCCAGCTGGCTCTATCGCCCGGCTCCATCCAAGGCCAAGACCGCAAGCCTCTGGCCGAGGCTTAGGCTCTGGGCAGGGACCCCCAGCTGGCTCCGATTGCCCTTAGGGGACCCAAGCTGGCTCCGATCGCCAGGCTCCACCCCAATGGCCAAGGCTGCAAGCCTCTGGCCAAGGCTTGGGCTCTGGGCAGGACCCCCAGCTGTCTCCCATCGTGGGGCTCCACCCCCAGCCAAGGCTGCAAGCCTCTGGCTGAGGCTTGGGCCCTGGTCAGGGACCCTCAGCTGGCTCCAATCACCACAGGGGACCCCAGCTGGTTCCAAAAGCCCAGCTCCGCCCCCAGCTAGTGCTGCAAGCCTCTGGCTGAGGCTCAGGCCCTGGTTAGGGACCCCCAGCTGGCTTTGATTGCCTGCAGGGGACCCCAGCTGGCTCTGATCACCTGTGGGGGACCCCCCGCTGGCTCTGATCTTCCCCTCTGATCTTTGGCTCCAATATCCCAGTTCCAACAACCGCTGCTCTCCGAGGCTGCAGCCATCTTGGTTAGGTGTATTTGCATATTTGCTTTCTGATTGGCTTGTAGGCGTGATTGGTGGGTGTGGCTTGTGAGTGTAGCAGAGTGATGATTTGCATATTACTGTTTTATTAGATAGGATGTATTAACTAGAGGCCCGGTGCACAAAATTTGTGCTCGGGGGTTGTGTGTCCCTCAGCTCAGCCTGCACCCTCTCCAATCTGAGATCCCTCTCACAATCCAGGACTGCTGGCTCCCAACTGCTCACCTGCCTGCCTGCCTGATTGCCCCTAACCGCTTCTGCCTACCAGCCTGGTCACCCCCTAATGCCTCCCCTGCCAGTCTGATCGACACTTAACTGCTCCCCTGCCAGCCCAATAGCCCCTAACTGCCCTCCCCTGCCAACCTGGTCACCCATAACTGCCCTCCCTTGCCAGTCTGGTCAACCCTAACTGCCCTCCCCTGCAGGCCTGGTCCCCCTCAACTACCCTCCCCTACAGGCCTGATCACCCCCAGCTGCCCTCCCTTTCAGGCCTGGTCCCTCCCAACTGCCCTCTCCTGCTGGCCTGATCACCCACAACTGCCCTCCCCTGCCAGCCATCTTGTGGTGGGCAACTTGTGTACACATGGGTGCTGCTATCTTTGAACACATGGGGGCTGCCATCTTGTGTGTTGGTCATTTTGCATATTACCTCTTTATTATATAGGATGTTTTTTAATTTTATTAAATTTATTGGGATGACATTCATTAATAAAACTAGAGGCCTGGTGCACAAAATTCGTGCACAATGGGGGGAGTGTCCCTCAGCCTAGCCTGCACCCTCTCCAATTCAGGACCCCTGCCTGTCTGATCACCTCTAACTGCTTGTGCCTGCCAGTCTGATTCTCCTAACTGCTCTCGCCTGCCGGCCTGATTCCCCTAACTGCTCTCCCCCTGGCCTGATTGCCCCTAACTGCCTCTGCTTGGCCCCCGCCACTGTGGCTTTGTCCATAAGGACATCTGGAAGATGTCTGGTTTAATTAGCATATTAACCTTTTATTAGTATAGACTAGAGGCCCAGTGCACAAAATTCATGCATGGGGGGGGGTCCCCTCAGTCCAGCCTGAACCCTCTCCAATCTGGGACACCTCGGGGGATGTCCGACTGCCGGTTTAGGCCTGATCCTGGGAATTAGGCCTAAACCAGCAGTCAGACATCCCTCTCACAATCCAGGACCACTGGCTCCTAACTGCTCACCTGCCTGCCTGCCTGATCGCCCCTAACTGCCCCCCTGCTGGCCTAGTCACCCCCAACTGCCCCCCTGCCATCCTGGTTGCCCCCAACTGCCCCCCTCCGCTGGCCTGGTGACCCCTAACTCCCCCATGCCAGCCTGGTCATCCTCAATTGCCCCCCCTGTGGGCCTGCTGTGTCCCACGCAGCCTGCTGCTCGGTCATTTGGTTGCCCCTCACTAACCCCCCTGCCAGCCTGGTCGCCCCATGCAGCCTGTTTGGTCGTCCGTTTGGTTGCAATGGTCGCTTAGGCTTTTGTATATATAGATTATATTGGTTTCAAGTGTACAACTCTATAATACATCATTTGTATTTTGCATTGTGTGTTCACCACCCAAAGTCAAGTCTCCTTCCATCACCATATAATTAATCCCCTTTATCTTCCTTTACCTCCACCCACCCTCTTTGTCCTCTGGTAACCATTGAAAGCCTATCCTTCTCAAACTCTTCCCCAGAAATTGAAGAATCAGCAGTATTTCCTAACTCATTTTATAAGGCCAGCAATACTAGCAATCAAATACAACAATACATTAAAAAAATAAATCAAAATCAAGTGGGGTTCATTTCAGGGGCACAAGAGTGGTTCAACATATGTAAATCCATCAATGTGATATACCACATTAACAAAATAAAGGATAAAAATCATATGATCATGTCAATAGATGCAGAAAAAGCATTTGGCAAGATACAACATGCATTTATGATTAAAGCATTTAATAAGATGGGTATAGTTTTCTCATCTTTAAAATGAGATTAGTCATCTTTAAAACTGCCTTCTCTTTCACAGAATCTATCAACTCTGAAGATAAGAGCTGTCATCTCAGGTATTATGTTTTCTACTTACTTTCATTTTCCCTTTTTCAAAGGTCATGCTTCCAACAGTTTAGAGCCCATTCTTTATTCTCCTTTTTATTCCCATTATCCAGCAGATTCTTCTTGGCAATGATCTCTTTGTGAAGACATGAGTAATTTGCACCTATTTGTATTCTGGACCAGCTAGTGTCTTGGATTAGTCTAGTGTGATTGTCTTCTCAAGATATCCCCTATAAATTAGAGGTATACTTAATCATTACATGAGCACTTATGATTTTCATTAGACTACTATTCTAAATGAGTTATAAGTGCATTTATCATTATAATCTGATGCCAACATATTTCAAACACACAGAACTCTTGATTAAGTGGCAGGTACAGGGTTTGTTTGGAGGGTTGGAGTCAGACCCAAGTCTGAATCCAGGGCTCTCTGTACCTCTTTCTAGACCTTTGACCTTTGACACATTACCCGATCTCCCTAAGCATAACTGTAGTAAAATTGTCAGAAGGTTGGGGTGAGAATTAAACAAGCTAACACATAGAAAGCACTAGTACAGTGCCTGGGACTTAGTCAAAATTCAATCAGTGTAGTCATTGTTGTTATTTCACAAGGTTAATATCTAACATCTACCTCTGTTTTCCATGGTATGTGGTTAGAAGCATGCATTTCTTTCACTGTGTGGAGTGTTAGCTGTTGGATTCTTGGGATCTCTCCTGCTTTTCCCCCTGGCCCTTTCCATCCATTTTTATACTTTATTTTCATCTTCTTCCCTCCTCCATGACCCTTATGTTTTCTTCACTTCTCCCTCGTTTTCACCTCACCTCCTCCTCCTCACACACTCACTCTCACACAAACATCTGTTGTATCTATCCTGGCAATTTTCTGGTTCAGTCTAACTAACTTCAGATATGACCTTAATGTTATAGCAATAGAAGTTAATTCAAACATCCTACACTATGTACTTTTCATGTAACAACTCATTTAATTCTCACAATCCTAAGAGGAGCTACTACTCATATAACTGTCTTTACAGATGGTAGCATGAAATACAGAGACCTGTTCAGGGTTATATAACCAATGGATGGTGGAAATGGAATTCAAGCCCAGACAGTTTGGCTCTAGGACTTGAGTTCCAGGATCTGTGCTCTTAGTCACTAGAGGACACTGCCTCTGTGAAGCAAAGAGATTTAAGACTCTTGTGTTTTCACAGATAATCCAAACAATGAACAATGCATTTGTTGATAATTGAATAGATTTTGAATATCCAAGGTTTCAGAGGTTGTCATACACTGTGAGCTGAACCTTTGCTACTCTCGGTTTTTGATTCTTTTAAAATCCTCACCTGAGGATGTTTATTGATTTGATAGAGAGAAGAAGGGGGAGAGAGAGAGAGAGAGAGAGAGAGAGAGAGAGAGAGAGAGAGAGAGAAACATCAATCGGTTACCTCCCATATGTGCACTGACCAGGGTTTTGAATGCACAGCTTGGTATGTGCCTTGAACAGGAATTGAACCTACAACCTTTTGGTGTATGGAACTAACTCAGCCACCTGGCCAGAGCTGCTTCTCTAGGTTTTAACAGCAGGAAGGAAGGGGGCAAGGTAGAGTGATGCAGTACAGTGAAGTGTGGATAATGGTCTTAATGAGAATGAAAATAGGCCTCCCCAAACTGCACCTCTGAGCAGGCACCAGGAAATTAAGGCTTCCACCTCTGAGGACTCTTTTGCTGTCACACCTTAAATGGACCTTGCCATTCCTGTTGTGGCTGAGGCAGGTTTTTCTGAGTTAGCTAAAGGGTCTTTTTGCCACCAACATTAATAGCCAGTAGGTCTCAATCAGTTTCCTCATCTGGAAAATGGGAATTTTCTTACCTACCTTGAAGGTAGAGTAACTGTGGACTTAAAGAAGACAGGGTGTAACTAATATAATATTGTATGTTAACTATAATTTAAAAATAAATTTTAAAAATAAAAAAGAAGACAGGGTGTATAAAGTACACAATACTACTCATGGCTCACAGTGGGCAGTCTTCATAGGCTTTCCAAAGGATGGCCTGCACTTTCCAGTTTTGTTTTTTAATGATGACCCTATCCTCTACCTGACAACACCCTTACTTCCAATTCCTTGTGAAAATTCAGGTACCTGGGGAGAATTCCTTGCCCATCTGGGGCATACTCTTTATCTTCTTCAGCCCTCCGGGCTAGGAAGAGTAGCCTTTGACCTTTGTCTTTGGGAGCTTAATCCAAGTGTTTGCCCCACTCCCACCACCACAATGGCAAATTGTGTGATCTTATTTAAGTCGTTTCCCTTTGATGGGCTTTAGTTCTCCCTATATTCAATAAGAGATTTGTATTTAGTTAATGGTTCACAACTTGGGGACCCTGGATGTTGTGGAAGGATCTATGTACACCTATCTTCACAGGATAACTCAAACATCTAGATGTCTGTGGTAAGATATTGCACATGTAATATTGAAAACTTATGTGCATCTTTAAACATGTTAGTTGTTGTAGCTTTGGGGAATATACCCATTGTTTAGTTCTCTAAATTGATTCAAATTTCATCATTTCTGTTTAGTGAGTTGTTTCTCAGTATAAGAGTCCTTAATTTATCTGTTGTTGGAACTTAACCTCATTCATTCTCTAATTTCATTAACCTCAGGAATTGGAATTAGAAGGCAACAGTGATATTTCTTTCCATAGCAATTTGTTAACCCTTCAGTTATCTGACAGTCATGCAAAGTTGGGGAACACCTCTTTTTACAGTGAAATAGTTCTAGAGAAAATGTTTCCTCACATTGGAGTAGGGTGTGGGATCTCAAGAACATTACTCTCTACTGTGCCTCAGCTCCTTTCTAAGCCCAGGTGTTTTTTTTTAATACTGTAGGTAGACCAAGGGTCCGCAAACTATGGCCCACGGGTCATATCTGGCTAACCACCTGTATTTGTACACCTGTTTTGTGAGCTAAGAATGGGTTTTGCTTTTCTAAATGTTTGGAAAAAATAAAAAAGAATACTATTTTGTGACACATGATAATATATAATTAAAATTTCAGTGTCCACAAATAAAGTTTTACTGGAATACAGTCATACTCATTCATTTACATATTATCCATGGCTACTTTTGTACCACAATAGTGGATCTAATTAATTGTGAAAGAGCCTCTAAGGCCTGCAAACCTACTAGCTGGCCCTTTACATGAAAAGTTTGTTGGCCCCTGAACTAGATCACCAGCCCTAGTGTTGCATGTTTGGGAAGAGATTCATGAAAATCCAAAATTCTGGCTACTTCTGGACCAGCAGAACAAACCTAGGGAGATTAGCACTCCCTAACCCCCAGCCCATTCAAGCTCACCACACCCATAGCCCTACCCAACCATAGATTCAAACCTCAAACAGGTGGAAGGCATAAATCACTAAACATCCAACTCCTTCATATCCCTGGATGACCAGTTGTTTTGAAGTGTTCTGGCTTGAGGCTCAGTGGCAGAGGGGAGGCACCTCTGACCTGTGGAGCTTACCTCTGCCTTTGTTCCCAGGGACGGAAAAACCAAGGGTCCATACTGCTCTAAGTGTAACTTTCTGAACTCATTTGTATGAGGCAGCCTCCAAGAACAGATGTGAGTCATTCTGACAGCTCCCATGGCCAAGAAGGACTTCCAGATGGAGACGGTTAATTTGCTGACCACTTTATTTCCTTCCAAAGCACATGTCTAAACCCAAAAGTCATCCCTTGTGTGCAGGTATAAAATCCTCATCCTTTCATGAAAAAAATAATAATTTTACTTCAGAAAGAAACTTTGAGTTTTAAAAAAATCAGAAAAAAGTTGCTTCCAAGAGCCAAAAAAGTAATGCATTTTAAAAAGTGGTGACAACTTCCTGTGAAGGCCAGAGTTCAGGAGAATAGCAGGTGATGGTAAGCTATACACCTACTACCTGCTCATCCTGCAGCTCCTTGCCTGTTTCCCTCTCCTCCCAGCTGCCTGTCTTGCCTTTACCTCTGGTTCCCCCCTTGGACTGGTATGATCCACTCGGCTTCTGGCCCTGTCCCAGTCCCCTTTTCTTCTCTCAATTCCATACCTTTCAGTTTGTCATTTTGTCTCATCCCATGTGTTTTATCTCCCTCTCTTTTTATAGCCTACCCCTAATAGGTCCATAATATAAAATAAAAGGAAGACTTTTAATCACTTTAAAATAGTATTTATGGCTTCAACTCTTAATTCTTAAAGCAGTCAAGTGAAATGTTTTCTATTTGTCTAACTAAACAAAATTGCTTTTTGCTCATTGGTGTGCTTTGGTAAGAATTCTGGGCACCATGTTAGGCACTTAAGATGTTATTAACTCATGTAGTACTCACATGATGAAATAGGCACTGTTATTATCCTCATTTCAAAGGTAAGAAAATTGGGCACATATATTAAATGTTTTGTCCAAAGTCCTCTAGCCCATAACTGTTAGAGGTTGAATCTCAGAGAGTCTGGTTCCCAAGTACACATCCTTAACCAGAAACTTAACTAATGGCCTATTGTTTGATGACCCTCAGCTGAGAAAAGTCACAAAAGTTTCCCCATTTATTATTCATGCTCTCTTGCAGGATTTCACACTTTGGGTATGCACCTCTCCCATGGATATAAGGCCTTCTTTTATTTTTTAAAAAATATATAAAGAGGTGGAGAGAAAATTTGAAATCCTCCCACTCTAACTAAAAGGTGTCAATTTTATTCTTACATTCTACCTCTACATGTTCACACTAACCTCAAGTAGAAGTATTTCTCTTTCTTTTTTTTTTTTTGTTAATATGTTTTTATTGATTTCAGAGAAAGAAAGAGAGAGGGAGAGGATAGAAACCTCAATGATGAGAGAGAATAATCGATCCACTGCCTCCTGCACACCCCATACTGGGGATTGAGTGCCAAACCAGGTATGTGCCCTGACAGGAATGGAACCATAATCTCCTGGTTCATAGGTCAACATTCAACCACTGAGCCACACCAGAAGGGCCCAGATTTTGTTGTTGTTTTTAATCCTCACCTGAGGATATTTTTTCCATTGATTTTTAGAGAGTGGAAAGGAGGGGTAGAGACAAAAAGAAACATCGATGTGAGAGAGACATCGGGTTGCCTCCCACAAGCAACAGACCTGCAACTGAGGTACTTGCCCTTGACTGGAATAGAACCCGCAACCCTTCAGTCCACAGGCTGACACTCTAACCATTGAGAAAAACCAGCCAGTGCAAGATTTGTCTGATTTTAAAGTTTGTTCTTAGAAATCAAATTGCTATATTGATGACCTTTAAATTTTACCATGTAGAAGAGCACTATTGGCACTGCTCCCTCTCCATGGATCCAGTGACTAAAGTTTCTGCAAGCACAAACTCGACCCCTCATCTTTTGTCCTATTCCTATAGGCCATCTGATTTAGAGGAGTGAGGAACTTGCCCAAAACCAGAGTTTTCTTAATTCTTTTAGTACCTCTTTTTCTTATTTCCTAAAAGCTACTAAAGTCAATTTTCTCTGAGGAGGATTTTGTTGTTTTTCCTTTTGAGAATTGTTAAAAAGCTTTCTTTCCTGGTTTGAAGTTCTACTTGGCAATCTTGATTTTGGTTTTAATTAAGGAAGGAATTTGTCAAATTATGAAAGTAAATATAATGATAATGAGGAAAATTTGAAAAAGAAGGCAAAGAAAAATGACATGGGGTATCCTATTACCCTGGTATAATTGCTGTCATAAATTGGCAGAAGAATATAAAAAGGGGCTTAAGCTCTGAAGTCAGACTGAACATGTTTGGATGCCCAGCTTATTAGTTGTATTAATTAACCTTTCTCACCTTCTAAATGTGTTCTGATCCCAATTTCCAAAGTGTGTCTGTGGGGTTTGGGATTCCCCTCACACCACTCAATTCTCCAACACCAGCTGGGTAACCAACAATTCAACTCAATTCTGACACTATCCAGAGATAGCATTAGATCCCACAGGTTAAGGGCTTAGTCCATCAAGGCTGCCATTCCCACTTCAAATTGGAATCACGAGCCCAGGTTGTCACCGGTGCTTCTGAATGATCAGATATATAAAGGAAATTCCCACGATCCCCTCATTGGATTTGATTAATTTGCTAGATCAACCCATAGAACTCAAGAAACATTTTACTTACTAAATTATCAGTTTATTATAAAACTAGAGTCCTGATGCACGAAATTCATGCAAGAGTAGGCCTTCCTTCCCCCGGCTGCTGGCACCAGTTTTCCTCTTGCACCCGGGACCTGAACTTCCCTCCGGGACCCCAGCTTCCCTCACAGCCCAGCTTTGTCCAGAAGGTCTTTCGGAAGGATGTCTGGTCTAATTAGCATATTATGCTTTTATTATATTATAAAATAATGTAATTCAGGAACAGCCAAATGAAAGAAATGCATAGGGCAGGGTATGGGGTAGGAGTGCAGAACTTTCATGACTTCCCTGAGTGCGTCACTCTCCACAAATCTCCACATTTTCAGCGGCCCAGAAGCTCTCCAAACCTGGTCCTTTTAGGTATTTATGAAAGCTTTATTTCAGAGGCATGATTGATTAAATCATTGATCATTGGCAAATGATTCAACTTCCCGCCCCTCTCCCCTCCCCAGAGGTGAGGGAAGTTGGATTGAAAGTTCCAACCCTCGGATCACATGGATGATTCTCCTGGCAATAAGCCCCATCCATTGGTGGAGGTAAAAAAAAAATCACCTAATTAATACAACAAAGATACTTTTATCATTCTTATCACTTCAGAAATTCCAATGGTTTTTAGAAGCTTGATGCCAGAAAGAGAAAGAACAACTATATAGTTCTTATCATAGATCACAATATCACACCTTTATATCTGAAAAATAGGGATTACATAAGATCAGTGTGAGGATCCAATGAGGTGTAAATGCTTATCTCTGCATCTTGCATACACAGCATTTGTCAAATGAATAGTATATTTCTCTCCAGTCTATTTCTTTAAGCAAGTCCTGAATAATTATAATAATATATGTAATTCCTTATGTTATGTTTATTTTATTAATTTATTTTTTAATTACAGTTTACAGTCAATATTATTTTGTATTAGTTTCAGGTGTACAGCACAGTGATCTGACAATAGTACACTTCACAAAATATTCTCCCTGATATTTCTAGTACCAACCTGGCATCACTCATAGTTATTACAATACTGTTGACAATATTTCCTATGCTATACTTTACATACCAATGACTGTTTTTAACTAACAATTTGTATTTCTTAATCTCCTTACCTTTCTCATTCAGTCTCACAATTCACCCCCCACCCATTGGCAATTATCAGTCAGTTCTCTGTATCTATGAGTCTTGTTTGAATTTAGTTTGTTTTTTAAATTCCACCTATAAATAAAATCATATGGTATTTGTTTTTCTCTGACTGACTGATGTATTTTACTTAGCATAATACCCCTAGGTCCATCTATACTGTCACAAATTATAATATTTTATTCTTTACTAGAGGCCTGGTGCATGAAATTCGTGCACAGAGTGGGGGTGTCCCTCAGCCCAGCCTGTACCCTCTCCAATCTGGGACCCCTCAAGGGATGTCCGACTGCCCATTTAGGCCCGATCCTAGTGGGAGCCAGCAGTCCTGGATTGTGAGAGGGATCCAACTGGGAGCTAGCAGCCTGATCCCAGTTGGGAGCCAGCACTGGGATCGGGCCTAAACGGGCAGTCAGACATCCCTCTCACAATCCAGGACTGCTGGCTCCCAACTGCTCGCCTGCCTGCCTTCCTGATTGCCTCTAACCGCTTCTGCCTGCCAGCCTGATCACCCCCTAACCACTCCGCTGCCAGCCTGATTGATGCCTAACTGCTCCCCTGACAGCCTGTTTGCCCCCAACTTCCCTCCTCTGTCGGCCAGGTCCCTCTCAACTGCCCTCCCTTGCAGGCCTGGTGCCTCCCAACTGCCCTCCCCTGCTGGCCATCTTGTGGTGTCTTGTGTCCACATGGGGGAAGGATCTTTGACCACATAGGGGCAGCCATCTTGTGTGTTGGAGTGATGGTCAATCTGCATATTACCGTACTTTCCGGCATATAAGACGACTGGGCATATAAGATTTTCCTGGGTTAAAAAGTCGTTTTATATGCTGGAAAATACGGTATATTGGACTATATTGATGGGATTAGATATAATGGATTAGATATATTGGACTACCGTATTTTCTGGCGTATAAGACAACTTTTTAACCCCAGAAAATCTTATACAGTACTCTTTTATTAGATAGGATAGAGGCCTGGTGCAGGGGTGGGGACCAGCTGGTTTGCCCTGAAGGTTGTACCAGATCAGGGTGGGGGTTTCCTTGGGGCATGGGACAGCCTGAGCAAGGGGCCTGTGGTGGTTTGCAGGCCAGCCACGCCCCCTGGCGACCCAAGCAATGGCCCTGGTATCTGGAATTTATTTACCTTCTACAATTGAAACTTTGTAGCCTGGAGCAGAACCAAGCCTTCTTGCTCCAAGGGTGGCGACAGCCATTTATGTTGGGGTTAATTCACCTTCTATAATTGAAACTTTGTAGTTTGAGTGGAGGCTTAGGCCTGCAAGGCAGGCGGAAAGCTTGGCTTCCTCCGTTGCCTGGGAAACCTTGTTCTTTGTGGCTGTAGCCATCTTGGTTGGGTTTATTTGCATATCTGCTCCTGATTGGCTGGCCGGTGTGGCTTGTGGGTGTAGTGGATTTAGGGTCAATTTGCATATTACTCTTTTATTAGGTAGGATTATGGCTGATAGCATTGTATATATGTATCACAACTTTTTTTTATTTGCACATCTATTGATGGGCAATTTGGTTGCTTCCATATCTCAACTATGGTAAATAATGCTGCAATGAACATAGGGGTGTATATATTCTTTTCAATTCGTGATTTGAAAAAAAAAGGGTTTCTTCAGATATATACCCATAAGTGGAATGGCTGGGTCATAAGGAAGTTCCATTTTTAATTAATTTGAGAACCCTCTATACTGTTTTCCACAGTATCTGCATCAATCTGTATTCCTTTTGAGGGTTCCTTTTTCTCCACATCCTAGCCAACACTAGTTGCTTTTTTGATTTATTGATAATATGCATTCTTCCAGGTGTGAAGTGATATCTCATTCTGGTTTTAACTTGCATTTCTCTGAAGATTAGTGATATTGAGCATCTTTTCATATGACTGTAGGTCATCTGTATATTCACTTTGGAGAAGGATCTATTCAGGTCCTTTGCCTATTTTTAATTGGATTATTTGTTTTCTTGATATTGAATTTTATAAGTTCTTTATAAATGTTGGATATTTACCCCGTACTAGATGTATTATTGGTGAATATCTTCTCCCACTCATAAGGATGTCTTTTCATTTTGTTGATGGTAGTTTTAATGATGGAGATTTTAATGATGTTAATTATTCTTATTCATGGGCATGGTATATACTTCCATTTATTTGTATCTCCACTTTCTTTCTTCAGTATTATAATTTTCTGAGTACAGGTCTTTTACTTCCTTGGTTAAATTTATTCCCAAGTATTTTTTATGTGATTGTAAATGGAATTTTTTTTTTTTAGTTTCCCTTGTTGATAGTTCATTGTTGGTGTATAAAATTTCAACTGTGTCTTTGGCAGCACAGTAAGAGGAAAATAGATTCACCTCCTCCAAAGACCAAACTAGAATTACAGCCAAATTATAAAATAATCATCCTGAATAACAAACTGAAGACTACCTCAAGAGCAGTTTTATAACCAAGGATTTACAGAAGAAGCCACATTGAGACTGGTAGGAATGGTAGAGATATGAAAAAGGCTGGCCCCAATCCCAGGGGTGGCAGCTGTGAATCTGGTAGGATATCTCACCTGCAGTTAATTCCCCCTGAGAAGCATGGAGTCTCAACCCCAAGCTGGGCATCCCAGCCCAGATCCAGGAAAAAGCAACCACAAAATATATGGTTGTGAAAATCAGTGGGAGAGACAGAAGTTTGCTAGAGACAGAAGTTTGTTAGATACACAGGCACCTTTTTAAAAGGCCAATAAACAAATTTTCATTCATAGCCACTTACTCTGGCAGAGGGAGGGAAGAGCAGTTGTGTGAGGAGAGTCTGGGGAGAAAGTGGAAAGGACAGCCACAGGGATCCCTGTGCTGAGTCATTCTCCCATACTGCAGATGCCATCTTTCTTGGGTGGGGCACTCCCTTTCCTGTGGCATCAGCCAGGGGGAAAGTAAGAACCCCACCTTCTGGAATACTTCTTCCATGGAGATGTCTGGGCAGACTGAGGAGGTGTCAGTTACTGAGTTTTGTGCCTTTGGGATGGGGCCATTCCCCCAATTTCCCATGAATCTGACTGACAATTCCCCCTCAGGGGAGATCTGTTAGAATCACCCTCCAGGCTTTAGGAAGACCCACCTGTAAGCCTCAAATGCCCCACCCTTCAGACTCCTAGTAGCTTTGCCCTGCCGAGGTTGGAACAAAATTTGGAACAAACTGAGTTATGAGGCTCTGGAGGAGAGGCCACAAACACCCACCTTCCCCAAAGCCTGACCAGCACCTATCCTCACAGGAGACCCACTAGCCCCATCTTTCTCATACCTGGCAAGCCCACCCTGCTAAGCTCAGGCTCCTTTCGGCAGAATCTGGGACAGACTTGAGTTTTGTTCCTCTAGGACAGGGACCATTTTCACCTTGCACACTTAACTGGAGCAGAGCCCTGTAAACATAGGGCCAAATCTTGGTCCGTTTGGGCTTGATAAACTGCTAGCTGAGGCCTTGTCCTAACATAAATGTATGAAAACATCCAGCTG
Source organism: Eptesicus fuscus (assembly GCF_027574615.1). Taxonomy (NCBI): domain Eukaryota; kingdom Metazoa; phylum Chordata; class Mammalia; order Chiroptera; family Vespertilionidae; genus Eptesicus; species Eptesicus fuscus. The sequence continues at coordinate 110,352,858 of NC_072473.1, forward strand.
GTGGCAGCTAAATTTGGTATACCAGGGGACATTTTCTGAGTGGCCTCAGACCCAGCACTGGAATCAAGTTTGAACCTGTATTAAATTGGTGAACACAACTGGCCCCTACCTAGTGACTCACTGTGAACCTATCTCATGCAACTCAAGTACCACTAGAGTTACTTTCAGGGACTGAGCCTAACAGGCAGCCAGAAGGCAAAGGCAGGTGGAGGCGTATCTTGGGACACCTTAGGACATTTGTTGACTTGACTCCAAGCTTGTTACTAGCACAAGCCAGCCTTGGTGTGCAGCTCAGTCCTTCCTGTGTGTACCTAGGCCCAGCAGAGGCAGCTATAAACTGTGGATTGCTTATAGCTCCAAACAAGTTGCCCATGGCTAGTCGCAGGCAGCATCTGACATTGACCTGCATCAGAGTCTTTCCCAAGAGGCCCATAACCAACATATCAAGTGGCCAGCTTCAGATAACATCAGAGCAGGATCCAATTAGCTTCTTGAGTGGCATATCCAAAGGGAGATCTTGACAGGTACCAGACCCTGCTTAGGCAAATTCTGCTTTGTGTGGTTAGCACCTGCAAAGCAGCTTGCAGGCCGTGAGCCAAAGTCTGACAGCATGAAGGTCAATCCCACACACAAACAGGCAAATAACAATCAAGACTCAATTACAACAGGAGGGACCACAAAACTAATACAAGGACATTCCTGGAGCACCCAGCTCAGGTGATCAAAGAGACTGAACTATTGGACTCCACAGAATAGTTACTACATAAGGCCACACCATGAAGCTGGGAGTTATAGTAGATCTACTTAATACATAGAAACAATCACAAAGAGGCAGCTAAAATGTGGAGACCAGGGCACACTCAGAGGTCCTGGATCTGTCTCTTGCTTCAACAGTGTTTGGACGGAACAGATCCAGGGACGCCCCTTCTTCCAGCCTCCAGCCATTCTCCTTCGTCTCAACCAGTCACCACCTTCAGAACCACCTCCGGGACCAGCCAACAAGTTTTATTTTTCTACCTTAACTCCTTATTGCCCAACAACCATGGGCTCCCAAATTCGTCAGAATTATCCCACTGAGGTGGAGGCTGCGGTCAACCCCCTGGCCAACCTGCATCTGCGGGTCTCCTACACCTACCTCTCTTTGGGCTACGATTTTGACCATGACGATGTGGCTCTGTAGGGTGTGGGTTATTTCTTCCATGAGTTGGTGGATAAGAAGCGTGAGGGTGCTGAGCATCTCTTAAAGTTGCAAAACAAGCGTGGCGGCTGCTTTCTCTTCCAGAACATGCATAAACCTTCCCAGGATGACTGGGGCAAAACTCAGGACATAATGGGAGCCACCCTGGCCTTGGAGAAGAATCTGAACCAGGCCCTTTTGGAGCTGCATGCCCTGGCTTCTACCCGTGCAGACCCTCATCTCTGCGACTTCCTGGAGAACCGCTTCCTGGAAGAGGAGGTGAAACTGATCAAGAAGATGGGCGACCACCTGACTAACATCCACAGGCTGGCCGCCCCCCAGGCTGGGCTGGGCAAGTATCTCTTCTAAAGGCTCACCCTCAGCACCACTAGGAGTCTTTGGAGCCGAGAAACCTTTCAGAGCGCCCCCCCCGCTCCCCCTGCATCCTTGTGTCTCTGGCTTTTACCTGAGCCTCTTCCCGAAACTACTAGCCATTCTTTTAACCACCCTGGAGCCCTCTCCCATGCATTAGACCAAATGAAACAATAAAGCTTTTGAGAGAGAGAGAGAGAGAGAGAGAGAGAGAGAGAGAGAGAGACCAAAAAACAGGCCCCAAATTAAAGAACAGGAGAAATCTCCAGATAAAGAGCTAAATGAAATGGAGGCAAGTAGTTTATTAGATATAGAGTTCAAAATAATGGTTATAAGGATGCTCAACAGCATGTAAAAGGACATAGAAACCATGAAAATGTACTAGTCAGAACTGAAGAATACAATATCTGAAATGAAGAATATATTGAAAGGAATAAACAGTAGATTAGAAGAAGCAAAAGATCAAATAAGCAATTTGGAAGACAAGGTAGAAAAGAACACCCAAACAGAGCAGCAAAAAGAAAAAAGAATTTAAACAATGAGGATAGCCCAGCTTGGTGGCTCAGTGGTTGAGCTTCAACCTATGGGCCGGAAGGTCACAGTTTAGTTCAGGGTAGGTAAATATGCCCAGGTTGCAGGCTTGATCCCCAGTAGGGGGCATGCAGGGAGCAGCTGACCAATGATTCTCTCTCCGCATTGATGTTTCTATCTCTCTCTACCTTTCCCTTCCTCTCTCTGAAATCAATAAAAAATATTTTTTTTTAAAAATGAGGATAGTTTAAGGCACCTTTGGGATGACATGAAGCATAACAACATCCACATCACAAGCGCACCAAAATGAGAAGACAAAGAGGAAGAGATTGAGACCCACCTTGAAGAAATAGTGAAGGAAAAATACACAGTAGTTGAGGAAGTGCAGAGTTTCAAACAAGATGAACCCAAAGAGGCTCACACCAAGATACATCATAATTAAAATGACAAAGGTTAAAGACAGAGAAAATCTTAAAAGCAGTAAGAGAAAGACAGTTAGTTACCTACAAGGGCGCTCCCATAAGATTCTCAGCTAATTTATCAACAGAAACATTTCAGGCCACAGGGAATTGCCATGAAATAATTCAAAGTGATGAAAAGCAATGGCCTACAACCAAGACTACTTTAATCAGCAAAGTGAGCATTTAAAATTGAGGAGAAATAAAGGACTTCCTAGATAAGAAAAAGCTAAAGGAGTTTGTTACCACCAAACAAGTATTACAAGGTATGTTAAAGGGCCTGCTTTAAGAAGGAGAAAAAATCAACAACAAAATATAGTTAAAAGAATAAATGCATACCTATCAATAATCACTTTAAATGCCAATTGATTAAATGTTTCAGTTAAAAGTCACAAGGTAGCTGAATTGATAAAAAAAAAAAAAAACAAGACCCATATATATGCTGTCTACAAGAGACCCAATTCAGAACAAAAGATACACACAGATTAAAAGTAAAAGGATGGAAAAAGATATTTCATGTAAATGGAAATGAAAAACAGCTGAGGTAGCATTACTTACATCTGAAAAATTAAACTTTAAAACAAAGGCAAAGTAAAAGACAAAGAAGGACAGTACATAATGATAAAGGGAACAATCTTACAAGAGGATTTAAACCTTGTAAACATTTATGCACCTAACATAGAAACAATTAATTATGTAAAGCAAATACTGATGAACATAAAGGGAGAGATTGATAGTAACACAGTCATAGTAGGGGATTTTAACACCCCATTGACATCAATGAATATATCTTACAGACAGAAAATCAACAAGGAAACTGTGGCCTTAAATGACACACTAGATCAAATTGATTTAATTTATATCTTCAGAGCATTTCACCCCAAAGCAGGAGAATATAAATTATTTCCAAGTGTACATGGAACATTTTCTAGAATAGACCATATGTTAGGGCACAAAACCCCTAAATTTAAGAAGATTGAAATCATATCAAGAATCTTTTCTGACCATAATGACATGAAACTAGAAATCAATCACAAGAAGAAAGAACCTGAAAAACATACAAACACATGGAGGCTAAATAGCATGTTACTAAACAAATAATGTGTTAACAATGAGATCAAGGAAGATAAAAAAATATATCTGAAACAAATGAAAATAAAAACACAACAAACCAAAATATATGGGACACTGTGAAAGCAGTCCTAAGAAGAAAATTCAAAGCATTACAGGTCTATCTCAAGAAACAAAAACATCTCAAATAAACAAACTAACTTTACACTTAAAGAAATTTAAAAACAAACAACAAACAAAGCTGCATGTGAGTAGAAGAATGGAAGTAATAGAGATCAGAACAGAAATAAATGTAGTAGAATCTAACAAAACAGTAACTCAATCAATGATATCAAGAACTATTTCTTTAGAAAGATAAACAAGATCGACAAACCTTTAAACAGATTCATCAAGAAAAAGGAGAGAGGACTCAAAAACAAAATCAGAAATGAAAGAGGAGAAGCAACAACTGACACCACAGAAAAACAAAGGATTATAAGAAAATAGTACAAATAACTATATGGCAACAAATTGGGCAATCTGGAAGAAATGCATAAATTCCTAGAAATATACAATCTTCCAAAACTGAATTAGGAAGAATCAGAGAATCTCATTAGACAGGTTTCAACCAGTGAAATTGAAGCAGCAACAATAGTAATAGTAATAATAATAAAAACTCCCAAAAACAAAAGTCCTGGACTGGATGGCTTAACAGATGGATTTTACTAAATATTCAGAGAAGTAGCACCTCCTCTTCTCAAACAATTCTAAAAATTTCATGAGGATGGAAGACTTCCAAGCTCATTTTATGAGGCCAGCAATATCCCAATTTCAAAATCAGATAAAGACACTACAAAGAAAGGAAATTATAGGCGAATATCCGTGATGACCATTCATGCTAAAATCCTCAGAATAATATTAGCAAACCAGATCCAGCAATACATTAAAAAGATAACATACCGTGACCAAGTGGTCTTTATTCTGGGAGATGCAAGTTTGGTATGGTATACACAAATCAATAAAATGTGATACACAACATAAACAAACTGATGGATAAAAAACACATGATCATATCAATAGATGCAGAAAAAGCACTTGATAAAATCCAGCACCCATTTATGAAAAAACTCTCAGCAAAATGGGCATAGAGGGAACATACCTCAATGTAATAATGACCATATATGACAAACCCACAACCAACATCATACTTAATGGGCAAAACCTACAAGCGTTTCTCTTAAGATCAGGAACAAGACAGGATGTCTGTTTTCACCACTCTTATTCAACATAGTTCTGGATCTTAGCCACAGCAATCAGATATGAAGAAGAAATAAAAGGCATCCAAATTGGAAAGGAAAAAGAAAAACTATCATTATTTGCAGATGACATGATACTCTATATAGAGAACGAAAAGTTTTCCACACACACACACAAAACTACCAGAACTAGTTAATGAATTCAGTAAAGAAGCAGGATACAAGACAGATCTCCAGAAATCAATTGCATTTTTATACACCAACAATGAACTATCAGATAGGGAAACTAAGAAAATAATCCCATTCACAATCGATTAAAAAATAAAATACCTAGGAATAAATTTAAACAAGGAGATAAAAGACCTGTACTAGTACTTAGAAAATTATAAGACACTGAAGAAAGAAGTTGAAGAAGATACAAATAAATGGAAATATTTACCGGGTTCATGGGTAGGAAGGACTAACATCATTAAAATGCCCATACTACCCCAAACAATCTATAGATTCAATGCAATTATTACCAAGATACCAATAGCATATTTCACAGAACTAGAACAAATATTTCAAAAATTTATATGGAACCACAAAAGACCCCAAATAGCCACAGCAATCTCGAGAAAAAAGAACAATGCTGGAGGAAATCACACTACCTGATATCAAACTATATGAGAAGACCATAGTAATCAAAACAGCATGTCAATGGCATAAAAATAAACATAGATGAATAGAACAGAATAGAGTCCCAAAATAAACCTATGCCTCTATCGTCAATATTTGACAAAAGAGGCAAAAACTTACAATGGGGTAAAGATGGTCTATTCAATAAATGATGCTGAGAAAATTAGACAGATATTTGCAAAAAATATGAAATTGGACTCCCTTCTTACACCATACACTATATTAAACTCAACATGGATTAAAGACTTAAATGTAAACTGTGAAACAATAAAAATTCTAGAAGACAATATAGGCAGTAAAATCTCAGCTATTTCTCATAGCAATATTTTTTCTGATATATCACCTCAGGCAAGGGAAACAAAAGAAAAACATAAACAAATTGGAGTACATCAAACAAAAAAGTTTTGCACAGAAAGGGAAACCTTCAACAAAATGAAAAGGGAATACATTGAATGGGAGAATATATTCACCAATGATACATTTGTAAGGTGTTATGCATTTTTAAGGGTGTTATTTTTCCCCAGAAGATTTTGAAAAATCATTGATGTGCTCATTTCAATTAAAATAAGAAAAGTAAAATTATAGTAAATTATGTTTGGGGTATAAATAAAATACGGATGCCTAAAATAATGTTAGGGGTTTTAATATAGTTACTTAAATATTTTTCAGTAATTTTTTTCAAATCCTTTAGTTTCAATTTTTTTGAGATAATTTTCCTGTTTCCCTTGCCTGCCTTGACAAATTCATTCCACAAACCAGTAAAACATTACTTAATTACTATCTCTCCATCTCTGGGCTGGATACCAGGGATGATACAGATATAAGTAGTATTACCAGACAGGGACTGGCCCAGAGCAGTTCTGCCTCAGGTTGGCCTGTAATGTGTGGGTCCTTGACTTCATGTAGGAAAGATTTTACAACAGGAGTCCAGTTGGATTTGAGAGTGTGTTTATTAATGCTGGGGACAGTGAAACAAAGGAAGGAATTAGGGTAGAAGACACAACAGGGGAGAGCCTAGGCAGTGCTCTGCTTTGGCTCCCTAGAAATGTTATAGGAAAGAAGTGAGCCCAGGCGGGGCTGCTGCTAGCTCACTGGGAAGTAAATGTCACAGTGATAGAAGTGAGCCAAGGAGGGGCTGCTTTAGCTCACTGGCAAGTCAAAGAAAAAGGGGGCCTTGGAGACAAGATCAGGGGGTGAGCCTGGGTCAATCTGTCCACTGCTCCCCTGGCTGCAAGTCGTGTGAGGAATCTTAAAAATAAAAAGTTCATGCCCCAGAAGGAGCATGGAAGTGTTTAGAGCGAGCCCACATTGAGTCTTTGTCCCGAGAGCTTTTTATGCTTTTTTTTTCCCCCTGCAAGAGAGAATCTGAGGGGAGGGTTTCAGTAGAATATTTATCAGTTTTCCAGGAGCATTTTTAATATGTTGATGCACTGGAAATAAGTGTATAAGGGGAGTTTTTGCTTATTCTTTGGTCTGTTTTACTTTTATCTTAGGTCTGTCTGGCTTTCATGGGATTTTTGTTATATGTTTCCCAAGTTCATCTGTCCTTGGGTTTAGCTGGCACAAATGGCATTAATTGAGTCTTCCTTCTCTATTTTCCCAGGCCAGGGTGATTTAAGCTTTGTATTTTCTCATTTGGGAAGAGGTTGCAAAACATTTGCTCTCAAGTGTCCTTGGTTATGGAAGATAAGGTCTTGCAATTCATAAGCTGGCTGTAAATTGCCCAAAGTATTTGGCCTTGTTTAATTTTCTTTGTTGTTGTTTTTTTCTCTCAGTTTCCCCATTCCACTTGTCCAGGGATTTTCCTAGTTCTTACTATCGTGCCACAGTAGGATAGAGGGGTTGCCTTAAAGGTGCTCACTGTCTACTACAACAGAATTTAAACCATGCACTCCAGGGATTCAAAAGAGGGAGAGGCCACAGTTTCATTGTAAACAGAATGTTCAAAAATTCTGAAAAAGGGAGACCCACTGGCAGCAGCATAGAGAGTGTATAAAGGGAACTGGAAGGAGGTAAGATGGGAAAGATAGGCATGTCCAGAAATGAAGAATTTGATAGTGTATCAAGAATGGTATCTGGAGTCAGATAGCTCCAGGGTCAACCCTCAGTTCCACCACTCCCTCATTGGGCAAGTTATTTTGCTTCATTTTGCTTTCTTGTAAAATGAGTGTGTTGGATATTCTTTGCATGCTCCTTCAGATCCATCCTTCACCCTTCTTTACCCTTCTCTGTTACCAGGAGGTAGATCTCTTTTTTATTAAATCCTCACCAAAGGATATTTTCCCATTGATTTTCAGAGAGAGGGAAAGACAGAAATATCGATGTGAGAGAAACACATTGATTAGTTGCCTCCTGCACATGCCCTGACCAGGGCCAGGGCCTGGGAGAAGCCTGCAATCGAGGTATGTGTCCTTGACCGAAATGGAACTGGGGACCCTTGGGTCTGCAGGCTGACGCTCCATCCATTGAGCCAAACTGGCCAGGGCCAGGAGGTAGATCTTAATGGACTGCATCAATGGGTTTCCAGCCCCTCTGGCTTCTGGTTGTATTGGGCCCATGGAAGGTACTAACGGAATACTGGAGATCAAGAGGAGAGTGAGAACAGTGCATTTATCCATTTGGCTTCCTCCTTACCTCATTGTTGCAGGTTGGCTATGTCCTTCTCCCCACAGCCACTCAGAGCTTCTTTTAGGTACAAAAGTCTAGAACCGCAGTTCTTTTGTTCCCTCCACCTAGGGGTGGTGATGTTTCCCACCTGATGCTAGCACCAGGGAGCTTCATCATCCTTTTTGGGTCATCCTAAGTCTGCCCATACTTTTGTAAATAGTCTCTTCATTACATTCTCCTTATTTACCTCCCTGAACATGCCATCTCTTTGCTATTGTTACTTGACACATAGTATGTGCTGAGTAAACAGCCAATATACTACACTGCCTAGATGAAACCTTAGATGGTGATGTCTCCTGCTAGAAGTCTCCATCCACACTTTGCAAAGATCTGCCCCGGGAACCTGTGATAGCCCACGTGTCAGCAAAATAGAACCAAGGCTTCTCAATTCGAAGTCAGCAGTTGTGCCAGGTTAATGGTCAGGACTGATTTGCCAGCCATATATTTATTCTCCTGCCATTGTCCCCTTGGACTGGGTCCATCACTTTGTCACCTGGTTGAGAGACTTCAATGAGCAGCATATCAACATTCATTACAAGCTGCTGTGTTTGTTTCAGTTTTTGTTTCTCCCTTTGGATTAGTGCAGGTCAACCACTCATTTAACTCATTCCATAAAATAAAGACCTTGACAGAAGTTCCTTCTTCTCCAATCACATATCGCGAGACTGAATGTGAGAGTGCAGCACTGCTCAGGGTCTAAACTGCAGTAACAACAGGCATTTATTTTATCAGGGGCCTTCTCTGGATGTATTTTGTGTTGTGTTGATCAGTCAATGGAGAGAAGTTTTATTTCTGAGAATATTGTTGCAGAAAGCTATAATACAGGGACTTAGCAGATATATTGTATTGGCCTCCTTTTCCCACTTCAAGCTGCCAGAAATCCTAATTCTATCCCCTCTTCTTTCATTGTAGGTGTCATCATTTAAGATGTTTTTCTCAAGAATGGTGCCTCTGATTTATCCTGTAAGTTTGCAAAGGCTACAAACACTACTCTGAGATGATGTACATCAATTCTTTCAGGGGATTTTACAGTTACCTATGAGGTGTGTACCTAATACCTACAGCACATTGATTCTGAGTGACTCATGTTTATGATTGGTGTGACTGTTTTAGTGACTTCTCATTAAAGAAGAAACAGCAACCATGGAGTATTATGAAACGTGGGAAGAAAATAATGGCACAGATTATCTAAACCACAAACTACAGAAAGAATATGTAAATTTGAAATGAACTAACCCACATTACACTTAACTCTCCATTTAATTAGCAAAATCAAATCTTCAGATAAAATGCTTATAGAATCAGGCAAGTCCTGCCCTGGAGAAACCGCATAAACCTTATTTACTGCTATTCCAACTTACACAAACAGTCCAGAGTTTCATATGGTGCTGCCATTGATGTGAGACTGTTGGAGAGGGAGAGCTGCAATCCAGGCATGGGAACTACACTTTGTCTCCTTCCTCTTCTGATAAAGGTGCAGAAGAAGACAAAGGCCCAAAGTAGGGGAAAGCAAGAGCAAAATGGATGAGCAAGTGATGTGTGGCTTCTGCACAGGCACAACCATATGTCTGGCCATGTTATTTGGAGAGGACAGACATAACCCAGCTGCTATAGGATCTGGCTCTCCAGGTCACTCTGATGTTGGAGCTCTCTGGTAGACAAAGCGAAGGCCCTGGATTTTGGCCTGACATTTCTCTAATAATTGCAATTCCTCCTTAGGTGCATTAGAAAAAACTGATATCTAAATATGTGACTTGAAGTACAGGCATATGAAAAATAAATAATCCCCCCTAATTCTAGGGGAGTACTATTCAAACAGAATGCATACGGCCTAAAAGTGTACAGTTAATCTACAGTGTCACTAAAATTCTACCTGAGCCCATTACGGTCTCAGTATTATGTTTCTAGGCAAGTCCCTTTGTTTGCTGTGTCACTATATCATCTTCCTACTGTTTGTTCCCTTTTTGGAGTTGATGGACTTGTATTTAAATACCTGATTTCCTACCACTCAACTGTGAAAAAATAGCATTATTTTTTTATCCCTTTCATTATTTTTATTATGAGATTAAACCACTCTGCTGGGGGAAAAAAGACTCGGAACCTAACGAACATTCAGTTCTATTTGTGTCACTCCAATTTCACTTATGATCATGGCTGATGTACGGACTGGGTTCTTTCAGGGCCATAATCAATGTGTATACACTGTTTCACCTTCCATTATTGCCTGTACACATTTCCATGGAATAACAAAGTCCACATACTTGTCATCTTTTTTTCCAAGTTTTTAAATTGATTTTGAGAGAGAGAGAAAAGGAGAGGGAGAGAGAGAAACATCAATGTGCCCTGACCAGAAATTGAACAGCAGCATTTTGGTGCACAGGACAATGCACAACCTACTGAGCCACACCAGCCAGAAACATACTTGTCATCTTTAATGATCATAAATAATTTCACTGTAGAAGTGGAGCACTTTAGAAAATATCACATTTTCATGTTTTCCTATTGGTGGGTGGCACTTCAAAACATACTAGCTGTAAAGAGAGCTCTGCTAAACTCTAACCACACATCAATAACAGGACACAATTTGAATTAAGCCACATTGGAGCTAAACCTCACCAAGTTGAATTTATTAGTATATATTGTTATAGTGTAGTCTATTCTCTCCCAGGCTAGGCCCTCAATGTTTCCAGGTTCCAGTTATTATTCAGTGAGCAGAATATAGAAGTTAGGATTTGAAACAGACCTGAGCTATTTGGGACTACAGCTCTAAGTGAGCTTGACTTCCGTTCACTTTTGAGATGCACATTCTGCTGGGTTCTTCTGCTTGGATTCTTTACGACAGGGAACTGGATCTATGTTGTTTTCATCCAAGCATTCATGTCTAACTTTTTTTTAGCTGTAGTGATCTGACAAGGCTTTGGCTGTTACAAGCTGACAAGATAGCACATCATTTTATTTATTCATGTTGCTACTGGTTAGTCTTAAGATTGTTAGGAATATTCAGGTACTGGAACTACGGTACTTTTTGTATCCCTTGCCAGTTAGAGTTGGTACTGGGTTCATTTTCCTCCCAGAGAGGGGTAAGTATATAATCTTCTGCTGAGAATAGACTAGTCCTCTGGATATGATCACTTAAGGCCATTCAAAGCCTTTTGACTTTTTTTCCTGTTCCAGCCAAATTCAACCTTGGGATATTACATGTCATGTCTGTGAAAGATTCTAGTGCAGCAGTAACATCTCTACTGTCTTTAAATAACCAGGAGTAAGACTTTATCATTTGCAAGGTAGGATAGGTGGATGAAAGTGGCCACTGATGGGTTTGTTCAAAACAAACTGCTTAGCCCTAGCTGATTTGGCTCAGTGGATAGAGCGTCAGCCTGCAGACTGAAGGGTCCCAGGTTTGATTCCAGCCAAGGGCACATGCCCGGGTTGCAGGCTTGATCCCCAGTAGGGGGCGTGCAGGAGGCAGCCGATCAATGATTCTCATTATTGAAGTTTCTATCTCTCTCTCCCTCTCCCTTCCTCTCTGAAATCAATAAAAAAAATATATATTTTTTAAAAACAGCTTAGTGGCCACTGGTTGCACAAGGTCCATGGCACTGTGTTTTACTTCTGAGCAGTGGCAGCAGTTTTGCATAGAAGTCTCCTGTGCTGAGAGTGGTTCCAGAGGATGCTCAGCCCCATAGCCTTCTCAAGCAGCTGTCTTTATACCTGGTATCCATAGGAAGCCAGGAGATCTAATGAGGAGGGTTGTTGTCCTGTCACAAGTTGAAACTCCTGACAGACTGTCAGTAGGATGGACAAATTTATCTGTAGGCTTCACCAAGTTCTTCGGGCTCATACATGATGGCCTCCTGTAACAACTAGCTCACACTTACAAATCACCTGACTAGGATTAAGAATGCATCCTATGGGCAGATTACAGAATTCATATTCTAGCCTATATGAAAACCAATCCATGAACTTGGTCTACTTTTAAACTAGAGTCTAAATAGCTGGACTTACCAGTTCCTGCTTACAATCCATCCCTGCTACTGAAAAAACAATTCATGCACACTTCCTACTGATAATAGGATGTAATAAACCAATACAGTGGGTGGTCCAGGAAATTGGTCTTTGCAAGTCTGAAGAGGCAGTAACTAGCATGGTATTCCTTTGGATATTTAGGAAGCTCTGTTTAGTGTGCAAAGGAACCTTTCACTAAAAAGGTTTTATACTTTGTTTGCTTATTGATTCATGAATTCATCTATTCAATGATTCATTCATTTACTCATTTACTTATTAAACACCTTATGCATGCTAAGCATTGCACTAGGCTTAGAGGCTACAGAGATAAATAAGACAGTTTCTATTCTGGAGAGTCTCACATGTAAATTAACACTAATCCTATATAATAAAAGGCTAATATGCAAATCGACCACACAGCAGAATGACCGATCGCTATGATGTGCACTGACCACCAGGGGAGAGATGTTCAATGCAGGAGCTGCCCCCGGGTGGTCAGTGCGCTCCCACAGGGGAGCACCGCTCAGCCAGAAGCCAGGCTTATGGCTGATGAGCACAGCAGTGGTGGTGGGAGCCTCTCCTGCCTCCGCAGCAGTGCTAAGGATGTCTGGCTGCTGGCTTAGGGTGGGGAGCGGGCCTAAGCCAACAGTTGGATATCCCCCGAGGGCTCCCCGACTGTGAGAGGGCACAGGACAGGCTGAGGGACCCCTCCCCCCGCGTGCATGAATTTCATGCACTGGGCCTGTGGTAATAATATAATTGCTTATTATTTTATTATTATTGGATATAGAGTAATAAATACTAAAATCAAGCCATGTACATATACTCTGGGATCACAGATATTAGTTACTATTTCAATCTTGGGGCAGTGGTAGTCAGAGAGTATGTCAAAGATTTGGTGTTGAAGAAATTCATTAAACAAAGACTGGCAAGAGTTCATCGGGTTGTTGAAATGAAAAGATCCGACAACTTTTCATCTTAATGCCATAAGAAACAAAATTTCCTTATATAAATAAAATAGGTTCATATTTTCTTAAGTTCATTTGTTTCTATATTTATACATTAATTCATTCAATATATTTAATTTTTCCAGTCCTATTGAGATATAATTGACTATACTAATAAAAGCCTAGGTGGCCCTCATGTGCGACGTCATCACAAGATGGCCACCACAAGATGGCCATGTGCACAGTAGAGGCAGGGCCTGGTGACCGCTCTGCGTGGTGAGGCCTGAGGGTCCCGTGGCTCCACACAGTGCGAAGGAGGCAAGTCCCGGCAGAGGAGGTGGGTTACGACAGGGGAGGGCAGTTGTGGGCAATCAGGCTGGCAGAGGAGGGCAGTTGGGGGCCATCGGGCCAGCAGGGTAAGGCATTTGGGGGTGATCAGGCCGGCAGGGGAGGGCAGTTGGGGGCCATCAGGCTGGCAGGGGAGCGGTTAGGGAGCGATCAGGCTGGCAGGCAGAAGCAGTTAGGAGCAATCAGGCAGGCAGGCAGGTGAGCGGTTAGAAGCCAGTGGTCCCGGATTGTGAGCGGGATGTCCAACTGCTGGTTTAGGCCCGATCCTTCAGTCAGACATCCCCCGAGGGATCCCAAATTGGAGAAGGTGCAGGCCGGGCTGAAGGACAACCCCCCCTCCCCATGCACTGGGCCACTAGTAACATTATATTAGCTTAAAGTGTACAACATAATGATTTGATATATGTATATATTGCAAAATTATTATCACAATAAATTTAGTTAGTATCCATCACCTCACATAGTTACACATTTTCCCCTTGTGGTAAGAATTTTAAAATCTATTATCTCAGCAACTTTCAAATATGCAATACAGTATTTTTATCTATAGTCATCATGCTGTATATTACATTTCCAGACTTTATTTAGCTTATAACTGGAAGTTTATAACTTTTGACCACTTTTATCTAATTCCCCCACTCCCTACTCCCTGCCTCTGGCAACAACCAATCTGATCTCTGTTTCCATAAGTTTGTTTTCTTAGATTCCATATATAAGTGATGTTATACAATATTTTTCTTTCTCTATCTGACTTATTTCACTTAGCATAATGCCCTCGAGGTCCATCCATATTGTTGCAAATGGCAGAATTTACTTCTTTTTAATGACTGAATAGTATGCCTGTGTGTGTGCGTGTGTGTGTTACATATTCTTTATCCATTTATCTGTAAATATATACTTAGGTTGTTTCCATGTCTTGACTATTGTAAATAATGCTGCAATGACATGGGACATTCATTCAGTATTTACTGAATATGTACTATGTGCTATGTACTATGTACTATGTTAGGCACTGGGCATACAGCTCTTTAAAAAAATTATTTACCTCCTAGAACTTATTTTTATATTTATGTATTATACTAGTGTCCCAGTGCATGGATTTGTGCACATTGAAAGGAAATTAATTAGAAGAAATATTTTAATATTGCTATTCGCATCTTGCTAATGAAAAGAAAATAGGATTCTACGGAGTCTCCTATCTACCTACTCCAGGACTTCTGTGAGGATCAAATGAGATGAGGCACGGGAAAATACTTCGCAAACATTTGGTTAAACTGTAAAATGTTTGCACCTGGCTATAAAGCAAGTCGAGCTCCTGGGCTGAAGAAACTCCAAGGATGCTAGTTGCTAGGGAAAGGAAGCCAGCCATTGCTACGTGATGTCATTACCCGGCTCCCACAGCGACCATTTCTGGGCTGGGCTGGGCTGTGAGTCGCATTTTACACCATGGGGTCTTGGCAGCGTTGGCTGTGATTTGGTGGGGTGTCGCTCCAGTGTGGTGGCGGGGCCTGTGTCCCACTTGGGGGAAGCCAAGTGTTGGTTTGTCGGCACCAGGTCTGTAGTGCTGTTTATTTTTAAATGGCCAGTGCACATCATGGAAGCTCCTGCATTGAGCATCTGCCCCCTGATGGTCAGTGCACATCATAACATCATAGCTACCGGTCGGATGGACAGACACTGAGCCATATATATATATCTTATATAATAAATAGGTAATATGCAAATTGACCATCACTCCAACACACAAGATGGCCACCCCCATGTGGTCAAAGATGGCCACCCCCATGTGGAACAAGATGGCCACCTCAAGATGGCCAGCCGGGGAGGGCAGTTGGGAGGGACCAGGCCTGCAAGGGAGGGCAGTTGGGGGCAATCAGGCCTGCAGGGGAGGGCATTTGGGTATGGTCAGGCTGGCAAGGGAGAGAAGTTAGGGATGACTGGGAAGGCAAGGGAGAGCAGTTAGGGGTGACCAGGCCAGCAGGGGAGGGCAGTTGGGGGCAACCAGGCCTGGAGGGGAGAACAGTTAGGGGTGACCAGGCTGGCAGGGGAGGGCAGTTAGGGGCAATCGGGCTGGCAGGGGAGCAGTTAGGCATCAATCAGGCTGGCAGGGGATTGGTTAGGGGCAATCAGGCAGGCAGGCAGGCAAGCGGTTGGAGCCAGCAGTTCTGGATTGTGAGAGGGGTGTCCCTCGAGGGGTCTCAGATTGGAGAGGGTGCAGGCTGGGCTGAGGGACACACCCCCCCCCCGTGTACAAATTTTGTGCACCGGGCCTCTAGTATATAGATAGATGATGATAGATAGATAGATAGATAGATAGATAGATAGATACTATATTATATAAAATATGGTAGAGGTAAAATGTTATCTGGAGAAAAAGTAGGGAAAGGATATAGGGTGTGGGCTGCTCACACTTAAATGAGGTGGTAAGGAAAGGCCTTGCTGCATTGAGGATAACATTTGAAGCATGGAGCAAGTCATGAGGCTTCAGGGAAGAGCATTCCAGGTAGACCAATCAGTGTGGCTGGAGCAGAGTGGGAGGGACTGTAGAAGGAAATTAGATCAGAGAGGTCATAGGAAGTCAGAGTGTATAGAACCTCCTAAAACATAGTAAGCTATCTGGCTTTTACACTGAGACAAGAAGCCATTAGAAGCAATAAACTCATGGATGCTGGTTGTAAATTTGGCTTTCAGAATTTTGGGAAACTCCTGAAATAAAACAAGCATAAATATTTGCCAATGTAAACAATTACATTTATTTTAAAAAACTTTTTTTGCAATAATTTAGATTAACACTTACTTTAAAAACCTTACATGAAGTTAAACAAGAGGTTTCATGAGATTCATTATTTTAGAATATTTGCTGTAATTCAGTCTTTTCCTTTATGTAATATTCCTTGCTTCTGATTCTAATCGTCTCTATACTACTCTTCACCTGCATTTAGAAAAAGCTGAGTGTGAGATTACACATGGCCTGATAAGAGTGTGACTTGCATCACAGGAACATTGTCCCCAGGGAAAAAAGGCAGAGAGGAGAGCACAAGTGGAATGACTTTGCAGGGAGTGGGTGTTTGGGATCTTGATAGAGAAACATTTGCAGAACATTCCTGAAGCTTTTTCTGGACCTCTGGTAAATACCCATGATGTGACTTGTAAATAAATAGGTCAATGAGTTAGACAATTACAAAATCCTATCCTTGCAGACTGTTACTGCTTAACATTTAATAACACTAACTAATATGAATTTCTGCATGTTTTTTCAAAAAACACAAAGAAAATAAAATAGAGTAAATTCAAGCATTCATATTCGTCCCTTCTTAAAAGCACTCAAGCATCCTCAGAACTGGCAGCTCTTCTCTGGGTATTTCTCCAAGTGGCCACTGAGTGGCAGTCCAGGAAAATTATTATAAAGCACAACATTGTTGAGTACATATTTTTTAAGTGGAACTAAGATAATGCTGTGGGTGAAAATATTTCCTGCCTCTGGATTTTACAGCTCTCTAAGTCCTCCCATAGACCCGCTGGAGGAAAAGACAGGCTCATTTGTCAGTGGCCCGCCATTAGTGAAGGGCACACATATTTCACAGCCCCTCTGGGGACTGTGTGAGGGTATTATAAGCAGATACGTGTTTATGTATATATGTGTAGGTCATGAACATTAATCTGCCAGTGCCGTTCAAAAGGCACCTAGAGAGTTTCTCATTTAGCTGCATAATGTGCTCTTTAAATAGAACTAAACCAATTTGGGACTACAGCCCTATTTAGCAATTTGGTGGGGTGGCAGTGATAGAGAAGGGTAAGAAATAGTGCTGCGAACATTTAATACTTGAGATGGAAATAGCAGGGGCTAGGAGATGGCAGGGAGGGGGCTCACATGGAAGCAATTGAAATGTACTGTTACTTACTTACTTCTAGAAGTCAAAGCTCATCCCTGCTATCCTATTAAAATTGCTATGCCCTAGTGTTTTATATCTTAATGCCACTCAAATGCAAGCATCCCAAGAGTTCATTCCTTGGCCCTTTGCTCTTCTTTTTGTATAGATTTTCCCAGGAAGACCTTGTTCACTATTATAAGGAGGACTCCCATTTCCAGCATTACCGCACCACTAGAAGATATTTCAACTTTCTGCCACACAAATACCTCAACTAATATAAGCCCAGTTATGGGTTGATTCTTGTCTCCCTAAATGCACATGTTGAAGCCTTAACTCCTAATACCTCAAATGTAACTGTATTTTGAGATAGGGTCATTAAAGAGTTAGTTAAGTTAATATGAGTTCATTATGGTGGGTCCTAATATGATGTGACTGGTGTCCTTACAGGAAAATGAGAGTAGGACACAGAAATGTGCAGAGAGAACACCATGAGAAGACAGAGGGAGAAGATGGTCATTGACAGGCCAAGGAGAAAGGCCTCAGAAGAAACTAACCCTGGCAACACCTTGATCTCAGACTTCCAGCTTTCACAACTGTGAGAAAATAGATTTACTAGTATGTTGTTTAAGCCACCTAGTCTGTGGTACTTTGTTATGGCAGCCATAGAAAACTAATACAAACCCCAAACATAACTCAATTTTCCTATTTGTTAGTTGATGATATTGCTATTTTTACTTCACCCAGGGAGAGTCATCTTAGTGCTCTTCTCTTTTTCTCTTCTCCCTCCAATTCCCTTTCTATCCCCATAAAACAGAATCCCAAACTCTATCTATTCTATCACTGAAATGTCTCCTGAATCCATATCCTCTATTCAGTCCTCACTTCCATTGTCTTAATTCAACCCATGTCATTTCCCAATTGAACTGTGCAACAGCCTCTTAAGGTATATTTTGGCCTCTCATCTCTCCCTTCCTCCATCTACCCTTCACTCTACTACCAGTTGGCACTCTAGATGAGAGAAAGGATAGAATTATTGTATACTAATTAGAATAATGCAGTGGAGAGGAAAAGATGATGAGTCAGAAGAGAGGTGGTAGAATTTCTGGTGTAATGATATGGCACAGGTGAGAAGGAAGGGGATCTAGTACACAAGTGTGCTAGCACACAGGAGTGACCTGAGATAGAGACGCAGACAGCTCATCTATAGTAACAAGAGAGAAAGTAGAGAATATAATACAGGTGTAGATAGTGTTACAGGTTTGGCGGTGGTATTAGAGAGAAGTTTTCTTCTGACTGCTATCATTTTCTCAGTGGAAGAGGAAGCAAGGTAATCAATCAGTCACTTGACAATGAGAATAGTAAGATAAATAGTAGGGTTGAAAAGAATAGAGCAGTTATGAAACCATTATCTAGCATGTGGGAGAGTAACTGGCTTGAAAGATAGCGTGTTACTAGGTGGCACTCAGAGCCCACTGGACATTTGTGGTTTTGGAGGTAAAGCTGGAGCAGTTAGCAGAGCTCAATGCTTTTCTCCAGCTATAATGAGCCTCACAGATGCAGGTACAGTGCTGGCAGAGAGGTGGATTTATCCAGGTTGGGAGGTTGCCAGGTGAGAATAACAGAGGAAGATGGAAACAGGGGAATTGAGGTCATATACAAGAAAATGACCATAATGATGGACCACAGAATTTAATGCCAGAAACAAAGTGCAAAGATCTGATAGGCTGAGGATCAGTGAAAATATAATAATATCAGTAGACTTTAGGACCCTGTGAGGTTGAGGGACTGTCAGAGTTAGGGATCGAATGCAAGTGAGTTGGAGATTTAGGAGATGGTGCCCAGAGTAGGAGGCTTGAAAACAAGTTTCTGGCTGCAGGGGGCAGAGTGTAGCAGTGAAATTCTGGGGTGAAAGGCCAAGGCATCATGGAAACCAAGATCATTGGTGGAGAGGAGTTCAAAGAATTGGAAAGACATCATGTGGGAAGGATTATTTATGTGTATATTAAAACTACTGAAAATGATGACAGATACAGAATTTTCTAGAGATTGTAATCCCAGAGCTAAAACTGAAATCAGAAATATGTAGTTTAGGCTCTTTTAAAAAGACAAGGCTCAATCAATATTAAGCAAAATAGTCTATAATTTCTGACAATGTCACTTTAAAAGTCTGTCACATCCCCTGTCCTCACTACCTCTTCACTAAAACAAAATCTTATTGGCTTTATTGGTCTGATTCATATACCCTTAACTAACATGGTTCTAATGTACCTACACTAGAAGGTTCAATCCAACTTTCTAAACTCATTTAAATGCTTTCAAATATAATGTGCCTTTGTCATTCACAGGCTTAACATTTGTAATCTCTACCTTTAGGAGAAATCCATGAAACCAACACCATGTAGTGATTTGCAATTTTGATGAAGCAAAAATTTTAACTTCATTCCTTACCAGGCTGATGTTCAGAGTGAGGTAATGGTTAACCAACACACGTTAAGCCTAGCCAATCAACCAGATTCCACCACTCAGAACAGGAACTCCTATGAAGTTCAAAACAATTTTGTCTCTTCTCTCTCCCCCATCCTATCTAATGAAAGGGTAATATGCAAATTAACCATTACTCCATCACAAAGATGGCGGCGCCCATAGTGGCCGGGGTGCTGGATGCTGGCGGCGTCACCCCAGCGATGAGCCCCAGAGTCCCGTGCACCCCATCCCATGGAGGGAGGGAGGGTGGGCAGGCCTCTGGCCAGAGGCCAGCTGGGGAGTGCAGGATGCTGGGGCAGCGGCACCCCAGCAATGAGCCCCAGTGTCCCACACACTGCGGCCCATGGAGGGAGGGTGAGCGGGCCTCTGGCCAGAGGCCAGCCAGGGTTCAGGATGCTGGCATCATTGCAGGCCAGGCTGAGGGACCCCCCCACTCCCCCGTGCATGAATTTCGTGTACCAGGCCTCTAGTATAAAATAAAGGCTCTGAAAATAAAGCCAACTACTAATGCTGGCAATGAAAGTAAGCATAAGTGAAAGGAATATACAAAGGTGGTGATTCTTTTGCAGAACATAGAGGTCTTGTGAGGGAAATCACATACCACAGCAACATATGGGAATTTTAAGGACCTCATGTACAACTGTACATAAGAAAGAAAAGTCTGCATATTCTTTATCCAATATTTCTATTCTAGAATAGGCAAAACATCTCCTGACATCCATACCCTCTAACACCCTTTCAACTTGTACTCTTTGCAAATAAAGTACAATAACAAACATTTACATTGTGTGGGAAAAATTATGTCCACAAATAATTGGCTCTCCTCTCACATTGGAACAGTAGCTTTTTCTCTTATGGAGATTAGGATAAAATTAGAACTTTGGTTCTCATCAAGATTGTTAAAGTAGAATTGTACCTGTATAGGCAAATTACAGAAATCAAAGAAAGATTTAGGTCAGATGGACGAGGACCTTAATTACCAGCGGGGCACATTTCAGCTCATAAAGACTTTTGTGAAAGCCCAGGCTGCCTACTCCAGGTAACTACTATAATATTGAAGTGAGTTGGAGAGGGCCCCTTCAAGGAGAAATTATAGTTGCAAGTGTCATTTATCCTAAACTTCTATCCTAAAAGCTAAGACCCTGAGCACAAAGCCAAGAATCCCATATATTTAGAATATTTTAACACTCTCAAACAAGGAATCATGTGTCAATGTAAGTTTAATGTCCAGAGTTCTTTTGATATATTTTATTTTTTTAGGTATGTCATTTCCTTCTTTTTTTGTTGTTTAAAGTATTACAATTAGTAGTACATATGTCTCCTTTTTCCCCCCATTGACCTTCCCCTGGCCTCCTTGATATAACATTTTAGAAGTGAGGGCAAAAATAATAGAATCTGCAAGACCATGTGACATGGTAGGCGTGCAATATAGGCCAATGACTCACAAATGCCAAATCAAAAAGCTAAAAATCTGGCTGTATCAGCATACCTGAGGAACTTAAAAAAAAGGCTCAACTATAAGAGATTCTGATTTGGGAGGTTTGGGGTGGAACTTAGGAGTCTGTATTTTAAAGATCCTCAGGCAATGCTAAGACAAAGCCACATTTGGGAACTACTGGCTAGGGGATTTGAGCATCACACAGGGGTTTGGACTGCTATCTAACAACTCAAAGTGTGGTCCTAGAGTTGCAGCATAGTTATCCCCTAGAAGCTTCTAAGGAATACAGAATCTCAGCCTCACCCCAGACCTGCTGAATCTGCATCTGCATTTTGAAAAGATTCCCAGATGACCCTATGCACCTTAAAGTTTGAGAGGCATGATATGATCTTTGAGGTCTTTTCTAACCCTGAGGAACAGAATCTTGTTGCTGCTCTTCTGTGTTACTTCATGGTAAGTAACTAGAAACTCTATATGTTGCTGGAAAAAGGTTTCCTAAGGTTATGATTCAACTTTCTGATATAGATATCAAATGAAGATTTTTCCTGGAAATGAGAAGAACCATGCTCAGTCAAAGAAGTGCTAGGCTTGCTCTAACTGGCCATGTAAGAGCTAAAGTTCCACACTAGGAATGAGGCTAACTACAACTGCCTAAAACAGTGGTTCTCGAATTTGAACCTGTATCAGAATCACCCAGAGGGCTTATTAAAATTCAGATTTCTGGGCCCCACCTGCAGAGTTTGAAATTCAGTAGATCTGGAAGGGTTGACAAAATTTTATTTCCAACATGTTTCCAGCTAATGATAGTGCTGCCAGAGACCACACCTTTGAAACAATCTTCCCAGGTTAAAAGCCTGCAGTCCATTAGAGAACTTCATCAGATTAGCAACCTCCTCAAGGTTGAGAATGGCCTGGATGCAATTTAACTTTCTTATCAGAAAATTTGCTGATGTTTCCAGCACAGTATGAAGACTGGTCTCACTTTGCTACTGTGAGCCAGGTGGACCTGCTTGCTTGTGGTTGTGACCAAAATGTGTCTGATTGGGATTTGCTGAGCCCTGCTCAATGAATGGAACCTGTTCTGCTTTCTGGCTTTGCTCAGATTAATTGTGGTATGCAAGATGATTCAAGATGACCACCCACCCGTGCCCAGGTGTTTGTGGTTTTTATGTAGCGTGTTCTCAAAGGGAGTTATTAAATTGAATCCACTGATAAATCACAAGTGAACTTGGCCTTTATTACATACTAGTGGCCCGGTGCACGAAATTCGTGCATGGAGGGGGGTTTCCCTCAGCCCAGCCTGCACCCTCTCCAATCGGGGACCCCTTGGGAGAAGTCTGACTGCCTCTCACAATCTGGGATCGCTGGCTCCTAACCGCTCACCTGCCCACCTGCCTAATCGCCCCTAACTGCCTCTGCCTGCCTGCCTGATCACCCCTAACTGCCCTTCCCTGCCGACCTGATCTCATCCTCAACTGCCTCTGCCTGCCTGATCTCACCCCCAACGGCCCTCCCCTGCAGGCCTGATCTCATCCCCAACTGCCCTCCTCTGCTGGCCAATTTGGTTCTGATTGGTCGGTTTCTATTCCAGTCAGTGTCAAAAGCTCTGCCTCCTAGGCAGCCATTGGCTCCTCACAGTTGACCCATATTTGGTTCTCATTGGTCAGTTTCTATGCCAGTCAGTGTCAAAAGCTCCGCCTTCTAGGCAGCCATTGGTTCCTCACACTTCACCCAGATTTGGTTCTGATTGGTCAGTTTCTATGCCAGTCAGCATCTCTGGGCCTATCAACGGGGCCTGATCAGAAAGGTGGGGCTGATCAGCAGCCCCAGTGGAGTCCTGGAGAGAAATGGAGGCATGGCTGCTGGCCAGACTGGGAGAGAAAGAGAGAGGCAAGTGCTGGTCAAAAGCTGTCACAGAGGCAACGGATCAGTCCCTGCTTCTTTCTTCAGGCCTCTCTCTGGCCCTGATTCGCAGCCCCCTCAGCAGTCAGTGCTGGGGCACCGCACCTGCAGCAGAAGCAGTCACAGCAACCCAGCACTGACTTCCAGTTTGGTTGAGCTTCGGTCTTAACAGTCGTTACACCCTGGCTCTTTATTATAGAGATTACCCTGCTGAAAGACACACAATCACAAATGCCCCTGGTCTTTTTTACTCTGTAATTTCAAAATCTCAAGTCTTCTCCTTCTCTAGTTGTCTGAATTCTGAAATAAAACATCTTTGAAGAAAGCTGCCTTTCTGTGACTCTTCTTACAGAAACAAGTAGATCTTTGAGAGCATCTCTCCACAATGTGACTTTGAATTTTCTGAGCATGGCTCCTTCCCAATGTCTTATCGAAGTGAGTTTTTCATCTGAACTTTTTTCTGCCTTCCTGTACTAGAAGCTTTTGGTGATGCCACTCTGCTTCTGCTGGTTCTAATCAAACCCTTCAATGTGTACCTGGGCAAATAATTTTGCCATTTGGCCATTGAAAGGACCGGGTTTATAAATGATTGGTGCATGTTACTATATACAAAATTGTGGGGACCCTGATCTAAGTACACCAGATAATAAAGGCCCATTTGCCGTATGCATGTGCAGTTTTACTGTATACATTGTGCAGGCATACCTTTCTATAACCTAAATACTGATGTCACTATTTGGAAAGAAGCCTCTTTTGTCTGAATTGGTATAAAAATATGTTGCTCAGCTGGTGCGCGAATGCTTTGAGGGGACTACTTTGAAGAACTACTTTGTCTAATGGCTCCTCTGTTTGCGAACTACTTGCAATAACTGTCTTGTGTCTGCAATGACTGCTTAGTCTGCAATAAAGTCTTTCCTATATGCCTACAGCTACTCATGTCTTCTTCCAATTCTCAGCACCCACAGAGGTCTAACCCTTAGCAGAGGGGTTGTGACCCAACAAGAGTTGATAGTCCTATGATTCCAAAAGCAGAGGTTGTTTTTGTTTTGTTTTTGTTTTTTGTTTGTTTTGTGTGTGTGTGTGTGTGTGTGTGTGTGTGTGTGTGTGTGTGTTTTTTAATGTTCGGAGCAAGGTAACTGAAGGAGCTTATTCTGGTCAGGACCCTGTTTACATTAAAGGTACACCAGTTATCATCTACTGTTTAAGAAAATACCCCTAGCCAGCATAGCTCAATGGTTGAACATCGACCTATGAACCAAGAGGTCATGATTCAATTCCCGGTCAGGGCACATGCCCGGGTTTTGGGCTCGATTCCCAGTGTGGGGCATGCAGGAAGCAGCAGATAAATGATTCTGTTTTATTATTGATATTTCTATCTCTCTCTCTCTCCCTCTCCCTTCCTCTCTGAAATCAATAAAAATATACATTTTTAAAAATACCCCTAAATTTAGTCCAAAATTCCCTGGGTTGGCCATTTGGGCAGAATTCAGCTGGTGGTTCACCTAGACTTGGCTGGGTTTTCTCTTAGAATTGTGGTCAGCTGCTGGGTCAGCTGCAGGCCGGCTAGTCTAAGATGATTTGGCTCAGCTAGAATGGCATGTCTGTTCTGTGGTCTCTCATCCTCCAGCAAGCTAATCCAGGTTTAGTCACATGGCAACTGGGCAGGTTCCTAATGAAGGAGAAGTGTACAGGATTTCTTGAGGCCTAAGCTCTCACTTCTGTTGTATTCTATTGGTCAAAGCAAGGCACAAGTCCAGTCCAGATTCAAGGGTCTGTACCTATTGGTGGGAAGAATTAAAATCATATTCCAAAAATCCCAGATGAATGGAGGAAAGAAGGATTTGCAAAGAGCCACCTCAGGCCTTAAAACATGCTAGTCTCTTTTAAGTCATAATAAAGAAGGAGATCCTGTCATTTGCAACAACATGGATGGTCATTATGCTAAGTGAAGTAAGTCAAGTAGAGAAAGATAAATACTACATGATCTCACTTACACGTGAAATCATAAAAACTGTAACTCATAGAAACAGAGATCAGAAGGAAAATAATCTTTTGTGCAGATATTCCTAGAAAGCATGCATCCCAACTACAAAGTCATCATGTTTGTTAGTTTATCCCAGTGTGAGCTGGACCAGATTTCAAGAGGGCTAGAACAAGAATGAGATGAGTGAAGATAAGTCTTGCAAGTGCAAGGTCATATCCTATATTTAGTTAAAATTTTGACATTTTCTTCACCATTGTTCTTTGCATTAATTTTGAAATTTTAGCAATATTGCATTTAAATAGTATTTATCTTGATTGTTGAGGTTTTGGTGTCCCCTCAAATTTTTTTTTATTTTTTTATTTTTTAATGAATCTTTATTGTTCAGATTACAATTGTTTCTCCTTTTTCCCCACATATCTCCCCACCACCCAGTTCCCACCCCCCCCCTCTGCTCTTACCTCCCCCCCGCTGTCTTTATCCATAGGTGTATGTTTTTTGTCCAGTCTCTTCCCATACTCCCCACACAGACACCCCTTTCCCCCTGAGAATTATCAATCCACTCCCATTCTATGCCTCTGATTCTATTAAGTTCACCAGTTTATTCTGTTCCTCAGATTTTTAATTCACTTGACTTTTAGATTCACTTGTTGATAGATATGTATTTGTTGTTCATAATTTTTATCTTTCTTCTTCTTTTTCCTCTTTTTAAAGAATACCTTTCAGCATTTCATATAATGCTGGTTTGGTGGTGATGAACTCCTTTAGCTTTTTCTTATCTGTGAAGCTCTTTATCTGCCCTTCAATTCTAAATGATAACTTTGCTGGGTAGAGTAGTCTTGGTTGTAGGTTCCTGCTATTCATCACTTTGAATATTTCTTGCCACTCCCGTCTGGCCTGCATGGTTTCTGTTGAGAAATTAGCTGATAATCGTATGGGAGCTTCCTTGTAGGTAACTAACTGTTTTTCTCTTGCTGCTTGTAAGATTCTCTCTTTGTCTTTTGCTCTTGGTATTTTAATTATGATGTGTCTTGGTGTGGTCCTCTTTGGATTCCTTTTGTTTGGGGTTCTGTGCGCTTCCTGGACTTGTAAGTCTATTTCTTTCATCAGGTGGGGGAAGTTTTCGTTCATTATTTCTTCAAATAGGTTTTCAGCATCTTGCTCTCTCTCTTCTTCTGGTACCCCCATAATTCTGATGTTGGTTCGCTTGAAGTTGTCCCAGAGGCTTCTTACACTATCTTCAACTTTCTGAATTCTCTTCTCTTCATGCTTCTCTGGAGGAGTGTCCTTGGCCTCTTTGTATTCCAAATCTTTGAGTTGATTCTTGCAATCCTCTAGTCTGCTTTTGGGTCTCTGTATAATATTTTTTATCTCAGTCAGTGTATGTTTAATTTCTAGTTGGTCCTTTTTCATATCCTCAAGGGTCTCATTGAATTTATCGGCCTTTTCCATGAAATTCTTGAAAAACCTTATAACCGTGGTTTTGAACTCTATGTCCAGTCGCTCGTTCTCCTCCATTTCTTTTGTTTGTGATCTGTTTCCTTGCCTCCTCATTTTCACTGCTTCCCTGAGTTGGTAGGGTAGCTTTGTGTACTAGGTGTCCTATTGGTTCAATGGGTCAGCCTCCCAGTTACTTGAGGTGGACATTCTTGGTGTACCCTTGTGTACTGTGTGTCCCCCAGCAGGAGCTACAGCAAGGGCTAGTTTTCTCCTCCTTTGCTTGGGCGGATTTGGAGCAGTCTGACTGGAGCTGCAGTTAATTTGGTTGAGCTGCCACAGAACAGGCCATTTATATGCAAAAGCCGATGTGTGGAGCCTGGGCGGGTTTGTAGAATGTGCGGGGCGGGGTCTTAGGGCTGGGCGGGGTCTCAGGGTGTCACTAGGCTAGGGCGTGGCAAACAGCGATGGCTGGCGTCAGCCGTCTCTGCCTTTCCACTTTTCCAAGTCCCTGCGCCCCGCGCTCCAGCGCAGTAAACAATAATTGCTGGGCACACCTCTGCAAAAAAGTCACTCTCACTTTCCGACCCGATGGCTGAGAGTCCTGCTTCTCCCCGTAGGTGTCTGGTTCCCCCGCGTGTCCCCAGAAACTGGATTTCAGAGTGATCGGGAGCTTGTCTCCCTGCGGGTTGAAGAAAAGCCGCGCACCCAGCCCCCCGCCGCCAGCCTGATTCGCGTGCCTCCGTACCTCAGCGTTTCAGCATTTGTGCTCCTTTCTCTTCTTAGTTGTAAATCTTCCACTCAGCCAGCTTTCCCGTGGTTCTGGGTGGTAGACGTTTTGTCTTTTAGTTGTATTTTTGAAATTGTTGTGTGAGGCAGCAGATTAGTTGTTTAATTATGCCGCCATCTTGGTTCCTCTTCTCTGTACCTCAGTCTTTTACAGCTCCTCTGATTTTCCTTATGCTTTTCTCTTTCCTTCTAGTTGTAGGATTTCCAGTCAGCCAGCTTTCCTGTGGTTCTGGATGATGTCTGTTTTGTCTTTTAGTTGTATTTTTGAAATTGTTGTGCGAGGCTGCAGTTTAGGTGTTTACCTATGCCGCCATCTTGGTTTCTCCCCATCTCCCCTCAAATTTTGTGCCTGAGGTAAATGCTTCACTTGCCCCATACCCTTTTCCATTCTGTTTCAGCCTTTTGTGTTATCAAACTTTAGTCACCTCCTGATCAATGCCACAATATCTTTAGCATTGATTCTGAACTCACTTCTAGGCATTATATTCTAGTGAAGTTACCAAAAAGGGGGGCAAGTGGTGACAAGAGCAAAACTCTATTGCAGCACTCAGCTATGCCAGGAGGGCCAGAGGCGGTGTGATTAACTGGTGTCTGAACACTGTTTTCTGCAGATAGCATTTCCATTCAGTGCTCATGAATAGGGGAGGTTCTGCTACATAATCTTGTGAATAGATCTAAGACTACTATTCACACTCAACTAATATTAACACTCAGTGTTTGAGCTGTTTAAAGTAGTTTCTGAGGATATATGCACCCCTATGTTCATAGCAGCTCAATTTACAATAGCTAAGATTTGGAAACAACCTAAGTGCCCATCAACAGATGAGTGGATTAAAAAACTATGGCACATCTACACAATGGAATATTATGCCGCTGTAAAAAAGAAGGAACTTATCATTTGCAACAGCATGGATGGAACTGGAGAGCATTATGCTAAATGAAATAAGCCAGTCAAAGAAAGATAAATATCACATGATCTCACTCCTGTGGGATATAATGATCAATGTAATTTGATGAACAAAAATAGATCCAGAGACAAATGGCAGGGGAGGTGGGGGGGTGGTTTGAGAGCAACCAAAGGACTTGTATGCATGCATATTAGCATAACCATGGACACAGACACTGGGGTGGGTGGTGGGGGCTTGCCCAGGGTGGGAATGGTTGGGAGGATCAATTGTGGAAAAAGGAGACATATATAAAAGTTAAGATAATAAAAAAATAAAATAAAGTAGTTTCTGTTCTCCTATCATTAAAATAATTATATACTTGCCTCAAAGAGCCAGAGGTCTTCCTAGAGATTGTCTCCAGCCCTTCATTGTATGGGCAAGGAAACCAAAGCCCTAAATGGAGTGGACACTTAGTGTAATTTCATAACATTAAGCTGAACATAACAACAACCCAGTCAGTATCGATACTGCACTGCCTCTGTTTAATTTAAACAGCTTTTTAAAACCTACTTATACACTTTAATTTTTTTAACCTTGTGAAGCAATCACTGAAGTTACATTTTAATATTTGAGAAATAGGTGAGGTAGTGAAGATCCACTGGCCTTAAAATGAAACAGACCTGGGTTCTCTCCTGGCTTTGGCTATTACTAGCTGTGTGCCTCTGGAAAGCTTTTTTTCAAGCCTCTGAGCTCCTTTTTCTGCATTTTTAATGGCAGTAATAATAGGAATTACCTCATTGGGTAGTTGTGAGGATAAAGTGAGTCATTGCACGGACAGTATTGCAAACATAACACTTGCTCAATGAGATATAGCCACCAGCCAGGGGGCTGTTCAGAGAACCTTGGTGCTGGGATAGCACTTAGTCTATGAAAGCAACTCTTCCATCCCCCTCAAAGCTCCCTGGCATGTTGAAAATCTTGTCCGCTGGCCCTTCCCTTTCAAAGCTCCTACACCTTGTTCTCTGCTGGCACAGCCTATTTAGCAGGAAGAACCTAAACATTCCTCTATCAGATTTCTCTCTCTCATCTTCCCTTTCCTCATGCCCTTACCACCACCACCCTCCCACAAAATGCACTTCTCTATGTCCTAGACACCCCCAGCACCACGGAATTGTGACTGCCAGAGTTTCAGCCTTTTCCCTGTGAAAATCATTAAAGAAATGATTTTCTACATTTCACTCTTCCCCCTTTACCTCCAATAGTAAGGTCTCAGATATTGACAGTCAGTGTCAATCTCGCTGTCTCTGTTTATGTCTATTTCTCTCTCTGTATAATTCTCTCATTTAAAAAGATGGTAAATGCAAGCAAAGTATTTGAACTGCCAACTATCTGCCTTTTCTAAATATTCTCACTAAATAAAAACAAAACACTATATAGGAAACACCTTTTTAAAAGACTCTAAATATTTCCTGGGTAGGATTCTCAAAGCAAGATTTCTAGATAGGAAAACACTGCAGCCATAGTAGACAATTGCCTGTTGGAAAAGGAGGGTAAAACAAAGTAGTCTGCCATTGCTTTTTGGGAACCCAGCAAAAAGTCCATGGAAATAATTAGTAACATATATATGTGTGAAACAAATAACTTGATAATATGGAGTGCCTTTCAAGTTTTTCACGGCACTCACTTGATTTTAGTAGAGAATAATGTGACAGGGTGGTATCAATGGACCATGGTGTCACATGCCCGCCCCCCCACCCCCCATATGCCTTAATGAGATTCATTGTATTCAGGCAATATCTGTGTTGGAAAAGAATGGAATGAAAGCAAAATGCTAATTTGACTGCAATAGTTTATTCATATAAACCAGGTAAAAAGTCACTATATTAACAAATGTCAAAGAAAAAAAGGGACAATGAAGCATTGGCACATCTGTCCCCAGACAAGACCAACATCACCTTACCTGGCTTCTAAGAGTCTTTGAAGGATTTGATGGTTTTCTTTTTTTTAAATATGTTTTTATTGATTTGTGAGAGAGTGGGAGGGAGAGGGACAGGAAGATAGAAACATCGATGAAAGAGAAACATCATCCTGCATGACCCCCACTGGGGATCCAGCCTGCAACCCTGGCATGTGTCCTAACCGGGAATCGAACTGTGACCTCCTGGTTCATAGGTTGATGCTCAACCACTGAGCTATCCTGGCCAGACTGGACGGTTTTCTTATTTAAAAAAACACAAAAAAACCCTCCACTTTGGAGGCTGGTCTCTTTCTATTTCTGTCTGTCTGTCTTTGTCTGCCTCTGTCTCCCTCCTTCCTTTCTCCCTCCTTCTCTTCCCTCAGGGTCACACTATTGCCTGTGCCTGTATTTCCAGTATGTATTTAACTTGAAGGCAGCCATGCTACATTATTCAAGTCTACTTATTCTTCTTGGCTTTGGGAGAGGGGAATGAGTTGGGCAGCAGGAGTGCTCAGACAGATTTTCTTTGTAGTTTATCGCAACTGTCCATGTGGCTTCAGTTGAATGCTGGAAAGGATGAGTCTTCAGTGCACGACGCTCTGCAACACAGCAGAAGGCTGGCTTCAGAGAGCCATGATCCATTCTCTGTGGGCTTGGAAGCATGCAGAGAAAATACCAAGACGCAATGCCAAATCCATGACCAGAAATATTAAAGGGGTCTGAAGCAGCAGCAGCATAGCTGGAGTACAAATTCTGTCTGGAATTTGTCTCTGATATCAACAGGAGAAAAATACTGTAACTACTTTTCTGGTTGGCAAGGAGTCTAGAAATGTATAATAAAATATGCCAGGGTTTTTTAAAGCAGATTTTGATTTCTTCTTGTTCTCTAAAGCATACAGAGCAATGCCAAAATGAGAAATTCCATTCAGCAGAAGACCCCTATTTATGTGGTTCCTTTCGTTCCCAGTGCTTGTGGCAACAAAAATTGAATAGATCAAATGCACTAATGGTTGTATAAATACCAGGTGACCTCCTCATTGGTATTTTGTTATGATCTTAATCTGATGAATGAGTGCTCCCCTGCAAGTAATTGTTATGTGGGGGAGACAAGATAATTTTCCTTCTACCTTTCTAGGTTCTTCTGATTGGTCTAACAATCAAATTGACATGAGACAGATTAACAGGAGAAAATGAGCAAATTTATTACATATGTACATATGGGGATTCTGTAAGAATATGGGACCTGAGGATAAATTGGGAAGTTGAGGCTTATGTGCCCTTCTGGACTAAAGAGACAGAGGCAAGGGTCTGGGACTTTAAAAGGAAAGTAAGGCATTCACAGGTAGAGGAAAAAGAGTAAACATTTGGTAAATCAATTCTTGCTGGGCCACCCAGAAATAATGAGACACAAAGGGTAGTCTAACAAACAGACTTTGCTAGGGTTCCTCCCTGTCTGACACACTTAGATTATAGTATGATGCTAAAGTGATAGCTCCTTCCTTTAAGCAGATTTTTCTATTTTAATTCCTTTAGGCAGACAAGGGGGAGGGTCAGGCTTCTTTCTGATTCTTGTTTCTCAAAAATAACCTGCTTAAAATAATATTCTCAAGAGGTCTATTTTGGGGTGGTAAATTCTGCTTCCCCTCAGTTAACAAAGAAAACTTTCAGAGAATCCCACATGCTCACTCTGGCTATACTTATCCATGGCTGTCCCTGAAGTTTTTTCCAATGGTTGTTTTAGTTTAATACAGCTGCACTATAATTGTTGGTAGGAATGTAAAATGGTGCAGCTACTATGGAAAGTAGTCTGAAGGTTCTTTAAAAAAATTAAAAATAGATTTTTTATATGACCCAGAAATTCAACTTCTGGGTATATATAAAAAAATTGAAATCAGGATCTCTAAGAGATATTTGTATTTTCATATTCATTGCAGAATGATTCACAATATTCAAGAGGGGAAGCAACTCAAATGTCCATCACAGGGTGAATGGATAAACAAAATGTGGTATTTGCATAACATGGAATATTATTCAGCCTTAAAAAAGAAGAAAATCCTGCTGCATGCTACAATATGGATGAAGTTTGGGGTCACTTTGCTAAGTAAAGTAAGGCAGTCACAAAAAGGCAAATACTGTTATGATTCCAATTGTATGAGGTGTAGTCAAGTTCAGAAACAGGAATTAGAATGGTAATTGCCAGGGGTAGAAGAGAGGGGCAAATAGGGAGTAACTAACAGATATAGATTTTCAGATTTGCAAGATGAAAAATTCTGGGGATCTGTTGCTCAACATTGTGAATATATTTGATAATGCACAACAGTACACTTAAAATGTTAATATGGTCAATTTTATGTTACATAGTTTTTTATCACACAAACATTTTAAAACTATGTATACTAATAAAAGGGTAATATGCTAATTAGACCAGACATCTTCTGGACATCCTTCCAGACAAAGCCATGGTGGCAGGGCTGAGGCAGTGGTGGTTAGGGGTGGTCAGGCTGGGACAGTGGAGAGCAGTTAGGCAGTTAGGGGGATCAGGCTGGCAGGGGAGAGCAATTAGGGGGATCAGGTGGCAGGGAAGAGCAGTTAGGAGGGATCAGGCTGGCAAGGGAGAGCAGTGAGGGCGATCCAGCCAGCAGGGGAGAGCAGTTAGGGTGATCAGGTGGCAGGGAAGAGCAGTTAGGGGGAATCAGGCTGACAGGGGAGAGCAGTTAGGGGGATCAGGCCAGCAGGGGAGAGCAGTTAGGGCGATCTGGCCAGCAGGGGAGAGCAGTTAGGCAGTTAGGGGGATCAGGCCAGCAGGGGAGAGAAGTTAGGGGGATCAGGCCACAGGGGAGAGCAGTTGGGGGTGATCAGGCCAGCAGGGGAGCAGTAGAGAGCATCAGGTAGGCAGGCAGAGGTGGTTAGGGGTGATCAGGCAGACAGGCAGGTGAGCAGTTAGGAGCCAGTGGCCCTGGATTATGAGAGGGATGTCCAATTGCAGGTTTAGGCCTGACCCTGCAGTCGGACATCCCCCGAGGGCTCCCGGATTGGAGATGGTGCAGGCCGGGCTGAGGGACCCCCTCCCTTGTGCACAAATTTTGTGCACTGGGCCTCTAGTCTATGTACATAAAAGCCTAAGTGACCGGTCAACTGCTTGACTGCTCAACTGGTAGCTATGACGTGCACTGACCACCAAGGGGCAGACACTCAACACAGGAGCTGCCCCGTGGTGGTCAGTGCACTCCCACAGTGGGAGTTTCGCTCAGCTGACAGACGGGCACCAGACACCGGGCTCACGGCTGGCAAAAGCAGCTGCAGGGGCACAAGCTTCTCCCTCCTCCATGGCAGCACTACAGAGCGGCAGTAGCGGCAGGTGCAGTGGGGTCCGATCTGGGCTCGGGCTCCTCCCCAGCTGTCTGCCACTTCATGCACTACTACATCCCTTGGGATTTTGAGAGGGTGCAGGCCAGCTGAGGGACCCCACTGGTGCACAAAACCGTGCACTGGGCCTCTAGTAAAAAATAAAAATAGAGCTTCACTGTGAAGTTTACATTTTATGTGGGTCTTACTGTTAGTTTTGTTTTAAAGATTCCTGCAGTGTGCTATCACTGTGTTAGCAGGAACATCAGAAGATGGGCTCTTCCCAATGTGCTGCTTGTGTAAATGGTAGCAGCAGCCCTAAGGGATTTGTACTCTGTCTCTCTGTCCCTGGGTTCAGTGCTGACTTGGCAGACAGCTCCTCTGTGTGTCTTCTTCTATATATATATATATATATATATATATAAAATTGATTTTTTACAGAGAGGAAAGGAGAGGGATAGAGAGTTAGAAACATCGATGAGAGAGAAACATCTATCATTTGCCTCCTGCACACTCCCTACTGGGGATGTGCCCGCAACCAAGGTACATGCCCTTGACCGGAATCAAACCTGGGACTTTTCAGTCCACAGGTCAACGCTCTATCCACTGAGTCAAACCAGTTAGGGCTCTGTGTGCCTAGCTTTCAAAAAATTCAGGCAAAAAGTGTGCATGGAAATCCTCCCAAATCTGGCCAAACTGTTCTAATTTACAATGGTGGCATATAACACTATGGATAGCATCAGGGATTACAAACATGGAGTTTCATTTCCATCTTCGCTACCAGTTGCACTAAAGCAGCTCTGCGTACTACTCTCTGTTCCTTTATACTTTGTATTTTGTTCTAGAGGAGGAAGGGTCAGTTTATTATATTTCTCCTTTTCAATTATTTGCCTGAAAGAGGTCATGGTACACATCTAAGGGAGAATGTGGTGAACACTGTTAAATGAAGCTAAAGTCTTTGTGTTTCTTTTCATTGTATTAATTATTGAAAATTACTTGAAATAATTTTAATCTTTTGCTCCAAAGGATCCTGAATCTCAATTTAGGAAACCAGAAGTTGCTTCTCTCTCTCTCCCGATCTCTCTCTTTACTTACATATACCACCTTTCCCCTTTTTAAATTTATTTTTCTCTCCCCATATATTTTTTCTTCCATTATTTACTTGTTTATGTTGGTTTATCTTCTTTTATTCTTTCTCTTTTCATTTTCCTCTCTATAATCTCTCCTTTTTTCTATTCTTCCATTATCTCCATTGTCCTTTCATCCCTTCCCCTTCCTATTCACTTCTCCCCCTTCCCTTTGTCTCTCTTATTCTCTCTCCTCTCCTCTCCCTTCAAGTTTAGGAAGCTTAAGGGAATCTTTGAAAAACATGAAATGACCACTGAATTAGTACTCATTGGAGGGAGATAGGCTGCCCAGGTGTTGTGCTTCCTTTTTAGAGGCAGGAGGCACAAATGATTTTTCTTTTACTTTTGATGAGATATCCTGGCATGCCATAAACCACTGGACATCTAAAAACTGCTTTGAGGTGGCACGTTCTCTGATTCTGCATGTATCTTGCCAAGGCTTCCAAAGCACTTGCTACTTCTTGCTTATCTAGTTCAATTAACATGATGTCATCAAAATAGCTGACCAATGTGGTGTTCTGAGGAATGTCCAGATACCTGTGGAAAGTTAGTATAGCCTTGGGCCAAGATCATATATGCATTCTAGTGTCTTGTCGGTTTCATGTGAACTATCCCATGTGATAGGATAAAAAAGAACTCATTTTCCAGATCTCAGTGACCACATACCATGAACCTGAGGTTATGTTATTTTACTGTAGATATGATACTGTATTTGGCACAGTAGCTACAGTTAGGGCTAGTACTTAGTTGAGTTTACAGTAGTCCAATATAATTTTTCATGATCTGTCTGATTTTTTTTGTGGTGTCCAGTTTGGTGAATTAAATGGGGATATGATGGCAACAACCACCCCTATATCATTTAGACACTGATTCCTGCCATTCATTCAGAGAATTTTAACATACCATACTTCTGGAGGTTAGAAGGCAGTTTTAGCAAGGCATGTTGTCCTTTTTTTATTTTTGTTAAGCTTTTTATTTAGAAATAATTTCAAACTTACAGAAATGCTATAAGAATAATAGTACAGAGAACTTCCATATACTCTTTATCCAGATTTATTAATTTTTAATATTTTGCTATATTTGCTTTATCATTTTTTACTTATTTATAAACATTATTTTACTACTTATTTTCCATTTGATAATAGGTTGAAGTCATCATGCTCTTTTATTTCTGAATACTTTATTGTACAATTCTTATGAATAAAGATATTGTCTTACATAAGTAAAGTGAAGTTATTAAACTCAGCAAATTTAACACTGATACATTTATCTAATTGGCAGCCAATATTCCAACTGTATCATTCAATGCTTCCTTTTGTAACCTATCCTCCTGCTAGTTCAAGGTCCAGTCCTGGATTCTGCACTGCATCTAATTGTCCTGCTTTCTAGAAACTCGTTCGTTTCCTCCAATCTGGAACATTAACAGGTGATCAAAAGACATGTTGTTTTATAACACAGAGGCATCTTCATTGTATGCAAGCAATGGAGGGAGGGCACTAGCTTTTCACAGAGAAGAGTGGGTGACTTCTGCAGGCCTGGAGAGTTCAGAAGAATCTGGGGAGTCAAGAATTTTTATTGTATCAATCAGATTCATCAGCCCAAGTCTTAGGGTCCCACTCCTTCCTAAACAGGGTCCAACCTCAGCATACCAGACCTGCTGGGAATGAGGAGTTAACCTTTTCTGAAGATCTGCTACTCTTATAATTGAGTATTCGGCCTGGTATTTAGTAGCTGCTTTTCACATTGGAAAGAGCAAAATGTACAGCCTTTGGCACCTTAATGTAAGTTAATTTAACTATAGCATCATCCTAATTGAATTGTAGCATGATTCAGAATAGCATGAGAATTCTGAATTTAGGATTATTGGAAATGGATACTCAAAGTAGGGATGAAGATAAAGAAAGAGGAGGCAATAGAGAGGATAGTGAACAGAAAGTACACAGAAGAAAAACTTCACAAACTTAGCAATTTTGTTTTGTTTTGTTGCAGTATTAGACTCCGTCTGCAGCTGTGTGCTAATGATCTAGGCTATCACAAAGCTCCAGCCTTGATGGGTGAAGAAACACCAATTTTCAGCCCTGTCAGGGGCCCTGTGGGGATGAAGCTTTGTTTACTGAGCAGTCTAGTTACAAAGGGAATCATATCTTCCCTACCAGGATTCTTGGCCTGAAAACCTGAGTGAGTTGTAAGTACAGTAAGTCCCTGACTCTAGTGCAATCATAATGCGTCATTTACTTTAAATTGTTTTTTTTTTAATGTCATATATGAATATTACTCTAGAACTCTGAAGGAAGCAAGTACAAGCACTATTGAGGACAAGTGAGTAATCTTGAAATATTTTCTTAACATTGGAAATCAGAAAGAAAATAGCCAAGGTAATAAGTTTCTCACTAGAGAAACAAGATGGACAACAAAATCAATATAATCATAATCACAAAAGTTCTGTCACCTTCACTTTATTATGTTAGTTAGAAGTGGTCATAGAACCTGCCAACACTTGAGGGCAGGGGATCATACAATGGTGTGAACACCAGAAGGTGGAATTCAGAGGGGCCACAGTATCTCTTCATTTAGACTTAGAACTACCTTATTGCATAGCTTTCTGGAATTATATATTATGACAACCCTTTAATAAGTACTCAGTAAATATTTTCTGGCTAAAAGCACAAATAAACTAATTAGAACAGATTAGGAACAATATTAATTGAGGTATAGCATTATAGGAAGAGTTTTAATGTGGGAATCCACAGTTTCATCTGTCTGGTTTTCAATTTCCTTATCTGTAAAATTAGTGGCATAAACCAGCTGATCTCTAAGGTTCTTTTCGTCTTTAAAATTCTGAAATTCTAGATTATCAGTTTCTTTCCATCTTTATCTATCCCTAACTTCTTCATGACATAATAATAGCTGATGCTTATGTGGCATTTACTTGTGCCAGATACTGTTCTAAATGATTTATATGTTTTAGATTCTTACAACATCACTTTTAGGGTAAGTTCTTTTATTTTTTTCAACTAGTGGCCTGGTGCTCAGATTTGTGCATTGAAAGGAAAATAATTAGAAGAAATATTTTAATATTGCTATTTGCCCTTTCTCTGTAATAGAAGTGTCAGAGCTGCCACTGGTCCCAGTCTGTGGAGCAATTGGTGGGGCAATCAGGCCCCCGCCCAGCTCCCTCAGCACCTGGGTGCCAGGCAGCGGCCCCACCCCCAACTGCCACCACTGGTCAAGGTCTGCGGGGCAATCAACGGGGCAATCTATAGGGCGATCGGGCCCCCACTCTCACCAACCTTGGCCTGGCGCCACCCGCTCACCTGCTCCACCATCCCGCCGTGGTCCCGCTCTCATCAGGGCCCATCAGGCCCAGCAGTGCCTCCACTGCCGCCCGCTGCCAGTGCCATGTTGCTGACGACCACCATGTTCCATGCCACCCCTGGTGGTCAGCGCACATTGTAGCAAAAGGTTGAACTCCCGGTCAAACTCCCGGTCAAGGAGACAATTTTCATATTAGGCAATAGTGATATAAATATTCTAGATCTTAGTCTCTAGAGATTTTGGTGATATAAATTATATAGGGCTCTGTGTGCCTTTTATTATATAGGATTATATGAATGAGGCAGCTGAAACTCAGAAAGTTAAGAAACATGAGCCTGGCCTGAGAGTGTATGCAGTAACCGCTATGCATTGCTGTCTTTCCAAAAGAGAGAAACAGAAGTGGGAATGAAGGAGGGGAAACTAATTTTGAAGACTTTGCTGGTTATATTTATGATTTCTTTTTCTTTCAAGGTTAGATTTGAGGTTTAAGCACCATGAGCATAGGGAAAAGAAGACTAGACAGTTTTGCATCTTTTTCTCAAACCCAACATCTCCAAGAGCACAAAAGGTAGAACCAAAGCTCAGCACAGCCAGCAAGAAGCAGTAGGAGGGAGAATATAGTAGTCCCCCCTTATCTAGTGGATGCCTGAAACTGCAGATAGTACTGAACCTTATATCCTGTTTTTTCCTATACATATATACCTATGATAAAGTTTAATTTATAAATTAAGCACAGTACTAGATTAACAACAAAATCTAATAATAAAATAGAACAATTACAGCAATATACTATAATAAAAGTTATGTGAATGTGGCATTATTAAGTAAAATAAGGGTTCCTTGAACACAAGCACTAAGATATCACAATAGTCGATCGGATACTTAGTTGGCTACTAAGTGACTAAAAGGTGGGGGAAGTGTATATAGTATGAACACGCTGGACAAGGGATGATTCGCATCCTGGAATGAACGGAGCAGGACAGCAAAACATTTCATCACACTACTCAGAATGGTGCACAATTTGAAATTTATCAATTGCTTATTTCTGGACTTTTAATATTTTCAGACCAGTTGGCTGCAGATAACTGACACCAGATAACTGAAACCATGGAAAGTGAAATCACGGATAAAGGTGAGTGGTTACTTACACAAAGCTCTAACAGGGAAGTAGAAGACTCAAACCTGAATTTCTCCTCCCTATCCTGCCCCAGGCAGTGACTATCAGGTACTATCTAGTTTATGTCCATTCTTTATCTGGTGTCAGGACAGTGACCCTTCCATGTTTGGAATTTCCAAATAGAAAAAATAAGTATGTAAAGGTCAGACTGGTATGTATTGTGGGAGAGTTGAGTAAGAAAGGCAATGAAGCAGAACATACCCATGAGTGACAGTTTCCTATTCATTAAATTATCAACTCCTTGACAGAACAGACTGAGTCAAAGTAAATCCTTATTAGAACTGAACTGGACTGGTTTAGTTCTGGCACTTTGCTCTATAAATTATTCTTTATTTCTCTACCAGATATAATTCTATACCAAATAGCAAGGAGTATTCTGACTTTTTATTACTTTTCTGTGAAGTGGTAGTTTCAGGTGCAGGAAAGGATATATAAGGCTAAATCACGCATTGTGATCTCTCAACTGCCTTTTAAGTTAAATAGAAAGTCAGAATTATGATAAATTGCCAACTTTGTTTCACCCTTGGAGACTACATTTTTGCTTTTATGGAAAAGAATCAACAATTTAATGGAGATACATAAAAAAGTTATGTCCTTGGAGAGAATGAAAACTGTCAAACTCCTTGACCAGCCTGCTGACACAAAAGGGGATGTGTGGGCTGACAGTGCATTCAGGCAACACCCTGGGGTCTGGGGGCACTGGGGGTGGGATTCTGAAGCTCTGAGTTAACAATGACTCCTAGGAGAATTACCCTTGAGAGATAAAATAACTTCCTTCAGTGTTTTTCAACATGCTGCCTACTTTTCCTTCTCACATCAAAATAGTTTGCAGAGTCTTGAATTTAATGGAGGAAATAAAGCACAGTAGAGAGCCCTTTTGTTTGGATGAATTGTTAAAAGGTTTTCATGATGAAGAATTTAGAAATTTCAACCTAGTATAATGGTTAAGTAACGTAATGGTTAGACTCTCAACATAGACTGTCTAGGTTCAAGTCCTGGTGCTCGCATTCACTAGCTATGCAACCATGGGCAAGGCACACAACCTCTTTGCACCTCAGTTTTCCTATCTATACATGAAGATAATAAAAGTACATATAACCTTATTGTTGTTATGAGGATTAAGTGAATTAAAATTTGTAAAGTGATTAGAATAGTGTCTAGCATATAATAAGCATTATATAAGTATAAAATAAACTAATATTTATTTGCTTCCTGCTAGGTCTTACGATGTAAGTCTTAGGAAACACAACTATTCTTATTCTCCATTTATTGATAGGAAATTTGAGCCTCAAACAGGTTATATGACTTCCCCAAAGTTATACAGGTTGTATGTTTCAGACCAAGATTCAAAACTGAATGTGTCTCATTCAGAAGTAAAGATTCCTTTCATCACACCCCAATAGCTTTCCCTTTGTAGCTCTATAATATTTTGCTTCCCTCTTCTTAAAGGATATGAACCTTGAACAAACTTCTCCTGATATCAGCCTTTCTAGTTCCCCTGGAGCAGTGGCTAAAGGGGCCTCCAACTGCCACATAGCTCAGTATAGGTAGTCTCTGGATTTGTTGTTTCTCATTTTAGAAATATACGTTTGGAAAGTTATAAGCACATAAATGAACTGATCATATCTTCTCTTATCCCATGAAATAACTTGGGTGGTTGAGTGTTATTTGATTTCTTCTCAGAGAAACCATGTTGTCTTCTTCAAACAAGTTGCATTTAATTATAGGCTCATCATCTACACATATAAAACCCTAAGCAATCAGTTGACCATTTGACCGGTTGCTATGATGCACACTGACCACCAGGGGGAAGATGCTCAATACAGGACCTGCCCCATGGTGGTCAGGCTCACAGCTGGCAAGTGCAGCTGTGGCGATGCGAGTCTCTCCCGCTTTTGCAGCAGCGCTACCAAGCAGCGGCCACAGCAGGTACAGTGGGGCCAGATGAGTGGGAGCCACCCAGCCCAGGCTTGGGCTCCTCCCCAGCCGCCTGCTGTTTCATGCACTATTACATCCTGGATTCCGAGAGGGTGCAGGCCAAGCTGAGGGACCCCACTGGTGCATGAATCCGTGCACCAGGCCTCTAGTAGCTTTTATAAAATTTTCTAGCCAGCCTGATATTCAGCAACCTGTATAATCCCAATTTTCATTGTAGACCTATGAATCCTTAATTTCTCAGACATCCGCAACTGGGACCCTTATCCTGAGCCCTACACTTTAGATAACCCCTCTTGGTGCCCCCTCAGACTCCACATTTTCTAATGGGATAAAAATTCTGTGGGGGCACACTTTGAGTAACAAGAGTATAGTGGACATTGGAGGGGTTTTGGAGAGAATGACCCCTGGACATACCTGAATTTTAAGACTAAATTTAGCTGTTCAATAGCTATGAATAGTTGGGCAAGTTAACATAATCTTTTCCTTTTATTTAATCACCATACTAATGTCTGTGTCTATGAGGTTATTTTCTTTGCTTAATACCCTCACCTCTTTCACTCAGCCCCCCTACTGAGGTTCTTTCTGAACCTCAGTTTCCTCATCTGGAGAATGGAGAAAATAATACAGGCCTCAAAGTGGTGTGAAAATCAAATGAAGTAATGAATGTATAATACTCAGAATGCTACCTAGCATAAAGACACTTAAGGAAACGAACTCCTTTTTGCATAGTAATCTCCTAGAATTGCAGACTTCATATTTTAACAAACATCATCACAGTTTCTTTTTTGAGTTTCTTAAAATCCTCAGATGGATATTGCCTGGTCCTGTTCCCCTTGCTTGATCTATACTGACATAGTGTGTAAATCAGGATCAGAATATCTGTGCACTTATATTCTAATCCGGTACAACTTGGTGATCTGATTAAATATCCAATATAAAAGGGCAAAGAGAAGAAAAACAGCAAAGGGAAAAGTAAAAGACACATTTCTTGATTATAATGGAAAGTCTTTCAGAAGCTGGTTGCAAAATTATTTCCATCCCACGTGCTCTCTTTCAATGTGGTCTTGCCATTTCTCCCTTTGAGAGGAGAATTTGGACTGGCCCTGTGACCTGTTCTGACCAATAGAAGATAGCAGTGGTAACTTTAAGTTAAAACTTGAGACAGCTTCCGTTTCTGTCTTCCTGAATGGAATACTTCTTGTGACATAGCCATCATACTGTGAGAAAGCCCAAGAAATCTCACAAAAAGGCTCACATGAAGGAAAAATCAAGGTCCCAGGAGCTTCAGCTGAACTCCCAGACAGGAACCAGCACCAACTGACAGTCCAGTGAAGAAGGCCATGCTGGACCTTGAAGCCATCCCACAGACACAACCAACAGCACAGCAAGTAGATAAATCATCCAATCAACCCCATAACAAACAATAAGTTGATGTTGTTTTAAGCCATGAAGTTTTAAGTTGTTTGTTATATGGCAATAGGCAACCGACACTGAAATATTTAGTTATCGTGTTGTGTTCATATACACTGTTTACTTGAAA
Source organism: Eptesicus fuscus (assembly GCF_027574615.1). Classification (NCBI taxonomy): domain Eukaryota; kingdom Metazoa; phylum Chordata; class Mammalia; order Chiroptera; family Vespertilionidae; genus Eptesicus; species Eptesicus fuscus. The sequence goes on from NC_072473.1 coordinate 110,395,536, forward strand.
GCAAGTTGATGAAAACACAGGCAGAAGGAAACACATCATATTACCTTGAAACAGATTTGAGAGAAGATCCCCTTAGAAGAATTAATGACACTTTGATATTAGTAATACATAGATCTTTTCTTCATATCTATAGAAGTGACCTTTTTAAGATTTTATTTTAGTGTATTAAGCAGACATGCAGAGTGGTCATATTTAAGAATGTATATCTAGTTCCTAATTGTGTTTTGAATTGCTAACAAAATGCCTGTGCGATATGCAGATGATGTATTATAGAATTGTACACTTGAAACCTGTATAATTTTATTAACCAATTTATGCCCGATAAATTCAATTTTTAAAAAACCCATAGAAGTGGGAATATTGAGTTCCCAGAGTCACTTTCATATAGAGTGACAGAAAGCTGCTGGGAGACAATGTATGTTTTGCTGTGCCATGACTTTGGATGCTGTGATTGATTTTTCTTACCTTGCATCATATTGTTATTTTCTGTTCTGTTTTGCGTATGAGTAGGGATAGGAGGCTGATCAAAGAAACATTTAAACAAAACAACAAGAAAGCCCACTGCATGGGAAAACATATTTGCAAATGCTATCACTGATAAAGGTTTAATCTCCAACATCTACAGGCAGCTTATGCAACTTAATAAGAGGAAGATAAATGATCCAATAAAAAAATGGGCAACAGACCTAAACAGAATATTTTCAAAAGAAGACAGAAGGAAGGCCAAGAGACACATGAAAACATGTTCAAAGTCACTTATTATCCGAGAGATGCAAATCAAAACAACAATGAGGTACCATCTCACACCTGTCAGAATGGCTATCATCAACAAATCAACAAACAACAAGTGTTGGCGAGGATGCGGAGAAAAAGGAACCCTCGTGCACTGCTGGTGGGAATGCAGACTGGTGCAGCCACTGTGGAGAACAGTATGGAGTTTCCTCAAAAAACTGAAAATGGAACTCCCATTTGACCCAGTAATCCCACTCCTGGGAATATATCCGAAGAAACTAGAAACACCAATCAGAAAGGATATATGCACCACTATGTTCATAGCAGCACAATTTACAATAGCTAAGATTTGGAAACAGCCTAGGTGCCCATCAGCAGATGACTGGATCGGAAAACTGTGGTACATCTACACAATGGAATACTATGCTGCCATAAAAAAGAAGGAATTCTCATCATTTGCAGCAACCTGGATGGAATTGGAGAACATTATGCTAAGTGAAATAAGCCAGTCAATGAAAGAACAATACCACATGATCTCACTCATTTAGGGATAGTAAAGAACATTATAAAGTGGTGAACAAAAAGATAGATACAGAGACAGTAAAGCATCAAACAGACTTTCAAATTACAGGGGGAAAGTTTGGGAAAGGTGGGGGAGTTATGAAATCAAACGAAGGACTTGTATGCATGCATATAAGCATAAACAATGGACGCAAAACTCTGGGGGGGGAGGGCATGTGTGGGTGTGGGGTGGGGGGGTAATAGTAAGATATGTACACATATAATACCTCAATAAAAATATTTAAAAAAAAAGAAAGAAACATTTACATAAGAATCCTAACATGAATGGCAAGTGTGGAGTGTCATTCTTCATTTATTTATTCAAAAATCAGTGCCTCCAACTCGTGCCAGGCATGGGCTTCAAATGCCAAACAAGTTATTCTCCCTGTCTCAGGATTCAAATCCTTTTTTGGTGTGAAAACCCCAAAATGTTAATATACTACCTTTAGAAGAACTAAGTTGGAGGGATCACAATACCAGATATCAAGCTATACTACAAAGCCACTGTTCTCAAAATTGCCTGGTACTGGCACAACAACAGACATATAGACCAGTGGAACAGAGAACCCAGAAATTGACCCAAGCCATTATGCTCAATTAATATTTGACAAAGGAGGCAAGAGCATACAATGGAGTCAAGACAGTCTCTTCAATAAATGGTGTTAGGAAAATTGGACAGATACATGCAAAAAAAATGAAACTAGACCACCAACTTACACCCTTCACAAAAATAAACTCAAAATGGATAAAGAACTTAAAGGTAAGACGGGAAACCATAAAAATCTTAGAAGAATCCATAGGCAGCAAAATGGCAGACATTTGTCATAGCAATATTTTTACCGATACAGCTCCTAGGGCAATGGAAACCAAGGAGAAAATAAACAAATGGGTCTACATCAAAATAAAAAGCTTCTGCACAGCAAAAGCAACCATCAACAAAACAACAAGAAAGCCCACTGCATGGGAGAACATACTTGCCAATGTTATCTCCGATAAGGGTTTAATCTCCAACATTTACAGGGAACTCATACAACTTAACAAAAACAAGATAAACAATCCAATCAAAAAATGGGCAAAGGACCTAAATAGACACTTTTCAAAAGAGAACATACAAAAGGCCAAGAGACACATGAAAACATCCTCAAAGTTACTAATCATCCTAGAGATGCAAATCAAAACAACAATGGGGTACCATCTCACACCTGTCAGAATGGCTATCATCAGCAAATCAACAAAGGACAAGTGCTGGCGAGGTTGTGGATAAAACGGAACCCTCATGCACTGCTGGTGGGAATGCAGACTGGTGCAGCCACTGTGGAAAACAGTATGGAGTTTCCTCAAAAGTTAAAAATGGAACTCCTATTCGACCCATTAATCCCACTTCTAGGAATATATCCCAAGAAATCAGAAACACCAATCAGAAAGGACATTTGCACTCCTATGTTCATAGCAGCACAGTTTACAATAGCTAAGATTTGGAAACAGCCTAAGTGTCCATTAGCAGATGAGTGGATTAAAAACCGTGGTACATCTATACAATGGAATACTACACTGCTGTTAAAAAAAAGGAACTTTTACCATTTGCAACAGCATGGATGGAACTGGAGAGCATTATGGTAAGTGAAATAAGTCAGTCAGAAAAAGATAAATGTCACATAATCTCTCACTCCTATGTGGAATATAATGAACAACATAAACTGATGAACAAAAATAGATCCAGAGACAGAGAAACACTGAACAGACTCTCAAAACTCAGAGGGAAGGCAGGGGTAGGTGGGGGGTGGGAGTTGCGATGTGTGTAAAAGATCAAACAAAGGATTTGTATGCATGCATATTAGCATAACCAATGAATACGAACCCTGGGGTCGTGGGGACTTGTCCTGGGGGTGTGAGTGGCTGGGGAGAGGTCAATGGGAGAAAAAGGAGACATATGTAACACTTTAAACAATATATATTTTGTTTCTATATATACTAACTTTATATACACTGGATATAGACTAGATATTTCTTTCTTGTTCCACCATTATCTGAGAACTCAATCTATGGTATCATTGTCTTGAATATATGATTGTATAAATGTAATCCAGCATCCTGCACAATTAATGTAAGACCTTCCACAGCAGAAATCATCATTTGGCATTGAAGTCTGTGACAATCTAGATAAGAGTCCTTCTTCTTAGCTATAGCATCTATCTGCCTAAAGCTCTAATTTTGCATCCAGCAACTAAGATGCACAAAAGGAGATGGAAACAGTATTTTGTAGACCTACCCTAAATGAAAACCTTTTTTTGAAAAATCCAGTTCTAATAACCAATTGTTGTTCAGTTCATTGCATTTGTATGGGGAAAGTAGCCAGAATTTTCCATTACTGTTAATAGTTAAATTCTGAAAAGAGTAAGTTTGTTCAAGGCAAAGGAGTAAACGCTCAGTTGCTTCATTGTAGCAAAGAAATAATTAGAAAATTGTACTGGAAAGTAAAGGATCCACAATGAAAAGGTAGTTAAATACTGACCTACTCAAATGCAAGCCCTGGGCCCAACTATTTCTTCACTTGGCCTGTCTTTCTGACATACTTCATTTCCTCAAAAGGACATTTTCTCCAAATGACAGTACTCAAAGTTTAGATAATGCAAACCTGTGATGCAGGCAATTGCATCCTGATTTCATTTAAACTACAGTTCTTTTTTTCTATTTACACCTATTCAATAACGCATTGTTCGTTACACTTTCATGTCTCTGTGAGTAGAACAATTTGTATGTGTCCCTTTTGCATTGACCAAATACTGAAATAATCATTTGTGTATAGTATTTTACACATATTGTTCACAGTCTAATGAACTTTATAAAGCCTTTTTCTCATTCTCTAACAAGGAGGGAATACTCTGAGGCATCTGGTCATTGGGGAGAGTTCATTTATTTATTTAAAAAATATTTATTGGACACCTATTCTGTGCTATGCACTCTTCTCGGCACTGTAAAAACAGACACATCCTTGTCTTCATAGAGCTTATGTTCAAAAGAGGAGAGACAGGTAATAAACAACTACAGAAGTAAAATATGTAGGAGGGTAAAAAATGCTATAGAAAAGATAGAGAAGGAGGAATGGAAATTTTAATGGGGTTATTGAGAAATCCCTACTGATAAGATGGCACTTGATTAAAGACCTAAATGTTGCCAGGGAAGAAATAAACTATGTGGATACCTAGGAAAGATCTTTCCAGTCAGGGAGAACAATAAACACAAAGAACCTGAGACAGCAGTATACTTTGAAGTGTTTGGAAACAATTTAAAAAGTCCTTTATCTAGAATGGAGATAGGGAGAGGAAGGGTGGGGAATAAGGTCACATAGATAATGGGAAAGGTCATTGTTTAGGTTCTTATAGGCCACTGTAAGGGCTTCTTCTTTTACAGGATTAAAGCCCAAAGCTTACTGTAGTCTAACATTTTAATAGAATCACTGTTTGCTGTATTGAGAATTGATAAGTAACAGGAAGACTACTTAAGAACTTACTGCAGTCCAGCCAGCATGGCTCAGTGGTTGAGTGTCAACTTATGAACCAGTAAGTCACGGTTAGATTCCTGGTCAGGACACATGCCCGGGTTGCCAGCTTGATCCCCAATGTGGAGCAAGCAAGAGGCAGACGATCAATGATTCTCTCTTATCAGTGATGGTTCTATCTCTCTCTCCCTCTTCCTTCCTCTCTGAAATCAATTATATATATAAAAAAACTTACTGTAGTAATCTAGGTGAGAGATGATGCTTCTTTGGGCCAAGGTGGTAGTAGTGTGTGTGGTGAGAAGTGATGGTATTCCATATATACAGGGTGGGGCAAAAGTAGATTTACAGTTGTTTGTATGTAAAATAACACAATAATTAATAAATAATAATGCAAGAATAAATTCTGTGTTTTGCATACTCACAACTATACTAGTAAACCTACTTTTGTCCCAACCTGTATTTTATAGGTAGGAACTTCTGTATTTGCCAATGGATTGATTGGAGGGTGTGAGAGAAAGAGAAGTTAAGGATGCCGCCAAGTATTTAGTTGCTGCTTACTAAGACAAGAAGACTGGTGGAGAAGCTAGTTTTGAACAACTTTGAGGAAAAGACAAGGAAGATGTTTTGGATATGTTAAGTTTGAGGTGCCTATCAGACTCTCAAGAAAAGATGTCTAATAGGTAGTATAGTATATATGACAGGAGTATGGAGGAGAGTTCTGGCTTGGGGAGATATACTATAGAGTTATAGGTGGCATTTGGACCATGAAAGCAGCAGAGATTACTACAGGGGTAATGGTACATAAAAAAAGAGACTCAAGGCCTGAGCCCTGTGCACTACAAGGGAGAATCAGGAACCAGCAGGGAGTTTTTTTAAAAAAGTGCTGCTAGTTGCAGCTGTTTGAATGTTGCCACTTGTGAATCGACTTAAATTTTTATGACTAAACTAGAGGCCCAGTGCATAGATTCATGCACATTGAAAGGAAATTAATTAGTAGGTGGCTGGAGGGACAGACTGGGCAAGACGGGCCAGACATGCTCTGGAGCCAACCTCCTGCGGTCAAATCCACGGCTGGCCACACCTGGGGCATCTGCGGAGTGAATGGGGTCCCTCCAGCAGGTGGGGTTCCTCGGTCTGGCCAGCAGGGATCGGGCATAAACTGGTTCTCCAACATCCCCTGAGGAGTCCCTGAGTGCAAGAGGGTACTCTGCAAAGTTGCTGTGGCTCAGCAGCTCCTGCATTGAGCATCTGCCCCCTGGTGGTCAGTGCATGTCATACCTACCAGCCGGTTGGCCAGTCAGCCAGCCATTTAGGCTTTTATATATATAGACTAGAGCCTGGTGCATGGATTCATGCACCAGTGGGGTCCCTCCACCCTCTCTCATTCTGAGACCCCTCGGGGGATGTTGGACTTCTGGCAGTCTGACATACCCCGAGGGATATAGTAGTGTGTGAAGTGGCAGGTGGTCGCCAGGGAGGAGCCCGAGGCCAGACTGGGTGCTGCACCGCTCCTGCTCATTCTGGCTGCAACTCGGTAAGTTCGATGAGCGGTGCCCCCACTGAATTGAGCTTCTGCCTCCTAGTGGTCAGTGCACATCATCGCTGCCAGTTGACCAGTTGTTCAGTTGCTTAGGCTTTTATATATATAGATTCTCTTGGTAAATCTAACTCAGTGATGGCGAACCTATGACATGCATGTCAGCACTGACACGTGTAGCCATTTCTGATGACACGTGGCTGCTGAGGCGGCCGCATGCTGAGGATGAAACATTTGCTGCTCCTGAGGATGAAACATTCTAACTCCAAGACTCTAGTCGCAAATGTTTCATCCTCCCCTATTAGACACTCTGTGCCGGAGGTCTGTAAGCCAAAACAGCAGAAGTCCGGCACAGAGTGTCTAGTTCTGGGACTTCCAGTTAAGCCGGGATCTTTGCACTCACTTCCGCAGGCAGAGCAGGGAGCAGCGGAACAGCGGGGGACGCATCTCTGGGGGCCCTGCCATTACCAGTAACCAAATAACAGTTAACCACAGCAACCATTATCTACTGTTCTGGGGTGTCATGGATTTCTAATCCATCATTACTGAGATAAGTGAGGGGGAGGCTGGGAGAGGCAAGGGTTTGTGGCGTGCTATGGGTGCCGTTTCCAGCCATTAGAAATAGTGACAGCCATTTTAATTCACATAAGGAACACCATCTTGCTCCATAGTGCAGACTCCATTTCACCACTCTTACAGTTGTGCATCCTTATTAACCCCTACTTCTGCTTATTAACCCTACCCTTTCCTAAAAGACAATTATATGCACCATTTTGTGGTTAGTTAGGCTAGTTAACCCCTAATTGCCTGCAGGCCTAACAAGCTATCTGAAATTCTATCTTCTGTCACTGCCCCCCTGATGGAGAACCCAAAAAATAAAAAAACTAAGGTTAAGTAAAGGAAGTGGTAGTAGCAGTGGCCGACCCTTTCAAGAGACATGGACCGAGATGTATGGCTTTATAGAAAAAAAAGGCAGATCATTTTGCGTTCTATGTACTGAAACGGTAGTAAGCAGAACATGGAATATAAATAGACATTTTGAAACTAATCATTCCCAGCTCTTGGAAAAAAGTGAGGATGAAAGGAAGGAATACATTTCCAGGCAGCTACACCTTTATAAGAGCCAATCTAATTCCATCCTTAAATTTATGAAAGGCTCTACAAATTTAACATCTGCAAGTTTGAGCATTGCTCACTCTATAGCTCAGCATGGAAAAGCACTCAGTGAGGGAGAATTTATTAAAGAAACTCTCCTAAGATGTGCACCAGTTCTATTTCACGATATGCAGAATAAAGATGCAATTATTAAGAGAATATCTGAGTTACCACTCAGTAGAAATATCATAAAAGACCGAATAATGAGACTGAACACAAACGTACAACATCAATTATAGAGAGACATAAGGAAGTGTAAATATTTTTTGATCTCTCTTGATGAAACTACTGATGTCACATCACATGCTCAGTTGGCCATTATTGGTCGATATTCTGATGGTCTCACAACGAGAGAAGAGTTGATAAAGTTAGTATCAGTGTCAACAAGTAAATCAGGAAGCGAAATATGTAAGGTTGTTATACAAACATTTCGTGACCTAAGCATTGATATTTCTAAAGTTGTGTCAGTGACAACAGATGGGGCACCAAATATGGTGGGGGGAAAAGTTGGATTTGTCAAATTGTTTACAGAAGCTATTGGACATCCGATTGTGCCTTTTCATTGTATTATCCATCAGGAGGCTTTATGTGCCAAGGCAGGATTCACCGACTTAAACGACTTAATGTCAGTAGTTACAAAATTAGTTAATTTAATAGCTGCTCCCTCCCTTCACAAGCAAGAATTTTCGGCACTTTTACTGGAGGTTGATTTCACCTACAGTGGATTGCTGATGTACAATAATGTAAGATGGCTGAGCTGAGGCAAAGTTCTTGAGTGCTTTGTGGAGTGCTTTGAAGAAATTAAGGTATTTCTTGATGATAAGGATCTGGGAAACTTTCCTCAGCTTAATGATGATAACTGGGTCAACACCCTGATGTTTTTTACAGATCTCTGTTCATATTAATGAACTGAACTTAAAGTTACAAGGTTTTGGCAAAAGTATTGACGTTATGTTTGGATACATAAAAGCTTTTGAAAGTAAAGTTAAATTTTTCAAGTGAGATGTAGAAACTAAAACTTTTAAGTATTTTCCTCGAGTAACAAAGTATTTTGAGAAGGCCAGTGCAGCTGTACAAAATGAAATGGAACTCTTGCATATGAAGTACCAGCATGTTTTAGACTCATTACTTGACCAGTTTAGTGATAGATTTAGTCAATTTAGAAGTCTAGAACAGACCATGAAAATAATTAAGTATCCTGATGTAGTAGTCTACAGTAGTTTGGAATTAAATGGTTTCCAATGGATGCAAATTGATGATTTGGAGATGCAACTTGCAGAATTTCAAGACAGTATCTGGGCTCAGGTGTTTGTCGACTTGAGGTCAAAGCTTGAGAATCTGGAAAGGTGCCTCTTGGAGCATCAAGAGGAGTGCCACTGCGAACAGGAAATTTGGAGTGCCTGGAACCGACTACCAGACACTTTTAGCACCCTGAAAAATATAGCAATGGCTTTACTCACAATTTTTCCCTCTACATACTTTTGTGAGGCCTTATTCTCAGCGTTAAATAATATCAAAACCAACAAAAGAAACAGATTGACAGATGAAGTTAGTAGCGCTGGCTTGGGCCTGAAGTGTACAAAATACCAACCTTCAATTGAAGATTTAGCCAATGAAATTCAGCAACAAACAAGTCACTAATAGGCAGGTTAGTTAAAGAATTCCCCCTCCCCCTCACTTATCTTAGTTCACGGCATCCCACACAAGCTAAATAATATCAAGACCAACAAAAGAAACCGACTGACGGATGAACAAAGAAGTCACTAAGCAGGTAAGTTAAATATTTAGTTTTTGGTTTATTAAATACAATTATATATAACAATTATACATTTATGTTATTTAAACTATAAATATCTCGAAATAATGTTTTTTCCTCAAAGTGACACACTACCCGAGTTATGCTCAGTTTTTTGGTGAAGTTTGACACACCAAGCTCAAAAGGTTGCCCATCACTGATCTAACTGATGATCTACCAAAAACCCTAATGGAAGGGAAATGAAAGAAAGTAAGCAAAGTACTTAAAACACTAGAATTATTGAATATTTAAACTCAAAGGGGACCTTAGAGATAATCTAATTCAACTCCTTCAATGTATACCTGGAGAAACTGAGGTCAAAGTGACAGATCTGTTAGTTGCACAGCTGGAACTCAAGCTAAAGTCTCTGGGCATTCTGACACATGCTGTTCAGTGTATAGCTAGTTCCCTCAGAGCACCATGGGTGAGAATGTTCAAATAGATGCAAACTTTGAGGAAGCAGCAAAGATTTCCTCTCAGAGTTAAGCAGTGAGATAAATAAAAGAATGATTATAACATCAGAGAGAAAGATTACTAGTTGGTGTTTCCATTTCCTTTATATTAATCTGTTTCTAACCAATTAATTAAAAATATATCTATTTGGCTTTCCAAATATCACACATTAGTATGTAAAGGCAAGTTTAGAGAGCATTTAGAAAAGGTCAGAACCTGCAATTCAATGCTATACTGAGCTATTATTTCCCTCAGACAAATGGTTTCTGGGTCACAAGACTGGATGTCATTGTATGCTAAGAAATCGCTTAAGAATGATGGGGTGTCAATTTACATGTGTCTTTATTTATTTATTTTTTTATTTTGGTGTAAAAAACATAAGAGGGATTTAACTGTCATTCCTATGCTCACACCAAGTTGCTAGCCTATTGTCCTAGGAAATTCATTAATAAACTATCTTTCTCCCTCATATTTAAAACTATATAATAATCCATTTGTTCAATGTGCATTTGGGTCCATTTGGAGACTTTTTTTCATGTTCCATTAATTTGTTAGTCTTTCCTGCTATGCATAGTATTTATAACTATATCCTTTTAATGCATTTTAATATCTAATGGTGCTAGACCCTCTAATTTCTCTTCTTGTTCAAAATGGTTTTGGCAGTTTCTCATGCTTATTTTCCAGATGAATTTTAGAGTTATATATTCAAGTTCCAAAATAAAATATTATATTAATGTATTTGTTGGGATTACATTGAATATTTAGATTATTATCATTGGTTTTTAAAAAACAATTTATACATTTTTAAATAAGAATAAAGTACAGGCATACCAAGAAGATATTGTGGGTTTGGTTCCAGACCATCACAATAAAGTGAATATCACAATAAACTGAGTTGTAATCTTTTTGAAGGGGAGGGGGGTCTTGTCTTCAATTTGTAATAAACTTAACTGTGAAGCACAATAAAGCAAAGTGCAATAAAACGAGGTATGCTTGTATGTCTTTTCATTTACTAGTCTTCTTTTATAGTTATCAGCAGAATTTTCCAATTTTGCTTTTTTCATATAGGTCTTGTACATAGCTTGCTAAATTTATTTTTAGGAAATCAGTCTTTATTGTTACTTATACTAGAGGCCCGGTGCACAAAATTCATGCACTGGGGTGGTGAGGGTGTCCCTCAGCCCAGCCTGCACCCTCTGCAATCTGGGACCCCTCGGGGGATGTCTGACTGCCGGTTTAGGCCTGATCCCTGTGGAATAGGGCCTAAACTGGCAGTCTGACATCCCTCTCACAATCCGGGACTGCTGGCTCCCAACCGCTCACCTGCCTGCAAGCCTGATCACCCCCTAACCACACCCCTACCAGCATGATCAATGCCCAGCTGCTCCCCTGCCAGCCTGGTTGTCCCCAACTGCCCTCCCCTGCCTGCCTGGTCGCCCCCAACTGCACTCCTCTGCTGGCCTGGTTTCCCCTAACTGTCCTCTCCTGCATGCCTGGTCCCCCCCAACTATCCTCCCCTGCTGGCCTGGTCACCCCCAACTGCCCTCCCCTGCTGTCCTGTTCGCCCACAACTACCCTCCCCTGCTGGCCATCTTGTGGTGGCCATCTTTGACCACATGTGGGCAGCCATCTTGTGTGAGGTCTTGAGGGTCAATTTGCATATTACTTCTTTATTATACCGGATAAATGAGATATGTTCTTTTTTTAAAATTTCTTTATTGATTAAGGTGTCACATATTTGTCCTCATCCCCCCATTCCCATTCCACACCCCTCCCCACAGATGCCCGCACCCCCCTGTTGTCCTTAACCATTGGTTAGGCTTGTATGCATGCACACAAGTCCTTTGGTTGATCTCTCCCCCCTACCCCCACCCTCCCCTACCCTCCCTCTGAGGCCCGACAGTCCGATCGATGCCTCCTTGTTTCTGGATCTGTTCTTGTTAATCAGTCTATGTTGTTCATCATTTTCCCTAGATGAGTGAGATCATGTGTTACTAGAAATATACTTATAAGAACCGAATGTGAGACAAGCAATAATAGTTATGCTGACAGGAAATGAATCAGTCTGTAGTGAGTTTCTTTCTGGACCAACAGTTCTTTTGAGACCCAGTTTCAATGTCCACCAGTTCCTTATGTGTACATGTTGGCACTGACTTTTCAGCTCTGGATGGTGGACAAATGGTGGTAATGCAGGTCCAACTCCCTCTGGTTTGGTCTCGCCTGGACCCAGGGGCGCGGCCTCACCCGTACCAAGGGGCGTGTGGCCTCACACGGACCCGGGGGCACGCGGCCTCACCCGGACCTGGGATCCAGCCTCACCTGGACCCGGGATCCAGCTTCACCCGGACCCAGGGGTGTGTGGCCTCACCCGAACCCAGGGGCGCGCAGCCTTACCTGGATCCAGGGGTGCTCGGCCTCCCCCGGACCCAGGGGAGTGTGGCCTCACCCGGGCCCAGCCTCACCCGGATGCAGGGGTGCGTGGCCTCTCCTGGACCCAGGGGCAGGCGGCTTCAACCGGGCCCAGGACTCAGCCTCACCCAGACCCAGGGGTGCGTGGCTTCTCCTGGACCCAGGAGCGCGGTCTCACCCAGACCTGGGACCCAGCCTCGCCTGGAGGCAGGGGCGCGTGGCCTCACCCGGACCCAGGGGCACATGGCCTCATCTGGCCCCAGGGGTGTGCGGCCTCGCCTGGACCCAGGACTCAGCCTCACCCGGACCCAGGGGTGTGCGGCCTCACCTGGACCTGGGACTCAGCGGGTCTTCGTCTTCTTGATCCCAATTCCTGTCGGTCAATTCCCTCTCAGCAATTCCTTCGGCCATTTTCTCAAAGTTCCGGGACGTCTGCCGTGGAACTCACTGGGCGGCGGGCTCGGCGAAGCTCCGGTGAGCCTGGTGCATGGCAGCGGGCTGGTCTGAGGTCACTGCGGTGGCACTTGGGTCTGCAGTGGCAACCAGTCGCCGGGCGAGCGCACCTGGATCCGGGACCCAGCGGGGCCTCGTCTTCCCGATCCCAACTCCCATCGGTCAATTCCTTCTCAGCAATTCCTCCGGCCATTTTCTCAAAGCTCCGGGGCGGCTGCCATGGAACTCGCCAGGCAGCGGGCTCGGCGAAGCTCCTGTGCGCCCGGTGCGCGGCGGCGGGCTGGTCCAAGGTCGCTGTGATGGCGCTCAGGTCTGCAGCGGCGGCTGGTTGCCGAGCGTGCGCACCTGGCTGCTTCTGGGGCGCAGAGATTCTCGAAGGACTCAGAGGTCAGCAAGCGCGGAGTCTCCCACCCCATGTCCCCTAGGGGTTCGTCTGTCCGTGCTCGGCAGTGAGCGGAGCCGTCCTCTCAGCCGGAGACCGCCTGGGAAACCGCACCAAGCACCATTGTGTCTCCAGAGCCATAGTTCTTAAAGTGTGATCTTTGACTCACTGGCATCAGCATCATCCTGCATCCCCCTCTCTTTTATTCTAGTTGTAGAGCATCCGCTCAGCCAGCCCTCCCGTGGTTCTGGATGGTGTCTGCTCTGTTTTCCAGTTGTAGTTTCAAAATTATTGAGGTAGGCAACAATTAGGTGTCCGCCCTATGCCGCCATCTTGGTCCTCCTCTGTCTCCGCATTTTAGATGCTACCCTGAGTTGATGGAGTTACTTTGTGTGTTAGGTGTCCTAGCAGGGCCCAGTAGCTCAGCCTCCCCAGTTTTCTGTGGTGTATCCTCTTGTTGTACTGCTTTGTGGGCTGTGTGTGCAGTCTTGTTGTAGTTAAGCCGTGCTTGTTGTTGGTATCACTTGGGGGAATTGATCTCCAAGCCAGTTGGCTGTGAGGATCAACAGTGTCTCCGCTTGGAGAGCTTCTGTGCTCAGCTTGGATGGGGCGGAGTGTCAGGGTGGCGCAGACAAACTTTGGTTTCCAGTCCGTGCCGACCTAAGAGGGCCAGTTTCTCCATGTCCGAAATAATGACTGCGCGGCTCTGAGAGAAGGCTGCTCTCGAGCCTCGCCAGCTGCCAAACAGACCAGTTTCTCCCCAACCAGAGCTGGATTTCAGTGCAGACCGGAGGTTTTGTTTCTCTCCCAAACGAGAAAGCTAGCCACGCATCTGCTGCCCTCCCTCTCCACATTCTGTGAGCAAGCCAGCCGCGTATTCAGCCGCCTGCCCTTTCTGCTCTCATGGATCTCCGCACCTCCACAGCTCCTGAGGCTCAGTGTCCCCCTCTCTTTTTTTCTCTACTTGTATGTTTTCCACTCTGCCAGTTTTCCGGTGGTTCTGGATGGTGTGCGCTCTGTTTTCCAGTTGTAGTTTTAAAATTGTTGTGATAGGCAACAATTAGGTGTTTACCTTATGCCGCCATCTTGGTTTTCCGAGATATGTTCTTATATTGAATATATTTTAACCCTTTTCACTCACTTGCCTTTTTCTCAATTCCTTTATTCTACTCGGGATTTAATTTTTTAAATACCCCAGATTTTACAAAGCGCTGCAGTAGAATAAAAACCTGGAGTTTCTTTTCATACAAACTTATTTATTTGGATTTTTTTATATTTCAAATTATTGATACATTCAAAGAGTATAAAAAGAGCTGCTACTGATGCTAACCATGTCGAGTCACACTCGACATCTGAGTGCAAAAGGTTAATATAAGTGTTATGAAATTCTTATTAATTCTAATCAATTACATTGCAAATTGTCTTCTAATAATTTAAGTAACTTTTCTGAGTTTTTAAATTATATATAATCATTTTACATGTTGATGATAATTTCCTATTTTTCCTCTTTTAAATATCTTATTTTCTTTACTTCTGTAAACATAATATCTAATACTTCCAGAACAATATTCAATAATAATCAACACAGTATGTTCCTTGCCTTATGTTTTATGTTAATGGAATGCTTCTTTTGTTTCAAAATTAACAACCTTTTGTTTGACATAGGGTTAAGGAAGTATCCATCTATTCCATATTTTATTAAGCATCAAAAATCAGATATCAATAAGTTTTATCTATATATTTCAGTATTTATTGAGATAACCACATGCTGAGTCTTTTTTTATTTATTAAGATATTGAATAATATATAATTAATACCTGAATAGATTTTTTTTCCCTAGGGAAAAGAAATTTCACTTGGTTATAAAGTGTTAATGTTTTAATTTGAGTGGAAATGGATTCAATTTTCTGAGAATTTAGGGTGCTTATATCAATATTCAGAGATGGGATATATCTGAATTTTTAAAAAATTTTTCCTAATTGTCTGGCTTTGGGATTAATATTGTCTTTTTCTAGTCACCCCCTGCCTCACAACACACACAAATGCACATACACTTTTTAAAAATAGATAATTAAGGGATGTCCTAATTTTTTCCCCAAAATAACCACCTTTTATTTTGTTTTACTCTATAAATATTTGTTTAATGAACAAACAAATAGGAAAAAGTTTTCCTACTTCAGAAACTCTTGGACAGGTTGCTATGAGTCTTAAGGTACATAAAGTTGGTGTTCTTTTTATATTTTATCTTTACCTTTTGACCCTCTTACCCATCCCCCCACTCCACAACCCCCACCAGTTTATGCTCATTCTCTTGATAGTTGTTGAGGGAGGTGGTTCAGGCTATCTACCTCCATGAAAGTGAATTTCCATTGGCAAGTCCAAGCTGACATCTCAGAAAACAAGCAGTAACCAGGATAGTGCTCTCACTGTTATCCCTTCCTTTAGAATAGCACTTGATTCTAAAATAGGAAGAGAACTTTGATGTTCAGAAATAGACTTGGGCTTAGGTAAGGTCCCAGTGTTTAACGATCCAGAGCTAAAATGAGCTCAGAAAGGCAATCATATGAGACCAGGGATTTCCATATGTTTTTGCTTTCTTCCCATATAATGTTGATATAGTCACGAGTAGTCCCAAACAATTCTGAAACATACTGTCTTGAAGTCACCGAATTTTCCCTATTGGTGGTATTAGATTGAGCTGGTTATTGCCTCTCCATCCCTATCTCCCCCAAAAAAGGATTCATTAGCTTGAATTCCTCAGGAAATTATTTCTGTGACTTCCTTGTCAGAGTTAGGTCAGAGCTGACTGAGCCTCTGCTGGCTAGTGGTCATCTAGTCAACAGTAACAGACACTGTAATAGGCCAGATGAGGGCAGCAAAGGGCTAATCATGCAGCATGATTTGTGTCAAGTGTCAATTAGCCAAGAAGGCAGATGCAAAGCGGTGCATGCTTGACCCGATGTCTTTATTAAGAAAGCCAAGGTTGCAATGATTAGATGAGAATGGTAGGGAATGGAGGATGTTTCAGAGATAAATGAGAGCAATTCAGGAGTACAAGAAGGGAAGGAAACTACACATAAATGCATGGAAGCCAAACTAAGATTAAGAAAGGAGTGAAGAAACTTTCTGGCACCTATTTTGAGCCAGATACTTTATCTGTAAAATACCATTTTTCAAGTAGTTACTATATGTTAGGTATTGTTCTAGGTTGCTAAATGTCTATACACATGTAAAATTTTTAAAAATTTTATCAAAGTAGTAAATACATAGTTCATAATGTATCTTTTTTTCCCTAATAGGTGTGTAGTGTAGTGGTATATCATGGTTGTTTTCATTCTATTGTTGACACTATTATAGATGTCTCCCATTTACCCCCCTTTACCCTCCTCCACCTAGTCCCCCCATCTCTGGCCATCACCACACTTTTGTCTATGTCCATCCCCCTCCCTTCTGACCTCTGTCAGTCCCTCCTATATAATAAAAGGCTAATATGCAAGTTGACCAAACAGTGGAAAAACCAGTCACTATGATGCACACTGATCACCAGGGAGCAGACACTCAATGCAGGAGCTGCACCCTGGTGGTCAGTGCACTCCCACAGAGGGAGTGCTGCTCAGCCAGAAGCCCTGACCTGGGCTCATGGCTGGCAAGTGCAGCAGTGCTGGCGGGAGCCTCTCCTGCCTCCATAGCAGAGCTAAGGATGTCTGACTGCTGGCTTAGGCTCGCTCCCCCAAAGACATCCCCCGAAGGCTCCTGGACTGCAAGAGGACACAGGCGAGGCTGAGGGACCCCAGCCATATGCATGTTGGGGGTGACCAGGCTGGCAGGGGAGGGCCGTTAAGAGTGACCAGTCAGGCAGGCAGAGGCGGTTAGGGGCAATCAGGTAGGCAGGGGAGCAGTTAGGGGCATTAGGCAGGCAGGCAGATGAGTGTTTAGGAGCCAGTGGTCCTGGATTGCGAGTCGGACATCCCCTGAGGGATCCCGAATTTGGAGAGGGTGCAGGCCGGACTGAGAGACACCTCCCCATGCACAAATTTTGTGTACCAGGCCTCTAGTATATAATATATAATGGTCCATTGTATATAATATACTAATACTAGAGACCCGGTGCACAAAATTCATGCATGGGCGGGGGGTGTCCCTCAGCCTAGCCTGCACCATTTCCAATCTGGGATCCCTCGAGGGATGTCCGACTGCCCGTTTAGGCCCAAGTGGGATCAGGCCTAAACGGGCAGTCAGACATCCCTCTCACAATCCAGGACTGCTGGCTCCCAACTGCTTGCCTGCCTGCCTGCCTGCCTGATTGCCCCTAACTGCTTCTGCCTGACAGCCTGATCACCCCCTAACCACTCCCCTGCTAGCCTGATGGATGCCTAACTGCTTCCCTGCCAGCCTGTTTGCCCCTAACTGCCCTCCCCTGCAGGCCTGGTCCCCCCAACTGCTCTCCCCTGTAGGCCTGGGTCTCCCTCAACTGCCCTTCCCTGCAGGCCCGGTCACCCCCAACTTCCCTCCTCTGCTGGCCGGGTCACCCCTAACTGCCCTCCCCTGAAAGCTTGATCGCCCCCAACTGCCCTCCTCTGCCGGCCTGGTCACCCCTAACTGCCCTCCCCTGAAAGCTTGATCGCCCCCAACTGCCCTCCCTTGCAGGCCTTGTCCCTCCCAACTGCCCTCCCTTGCTGGCCTGATCACCCACAACTGCCCTCCCTTGCAGGCCTGGTACCTCCCAACTGCCCTCCCCTGCTGGTCATCTTGTGGTGACCATCTTGTGTCCACATGGGGGCAGGATCTTTGACCACATGGGGGCAGCCATCTTGTGTGTTGGAGTGATGGTCAATCTGCATATTACTCTTTTATTAGATAGGATAGAGGCCTGGTGCATGGGTGGGGGCCAGCTGGTTGGCCCTGAAGGGTGTCCTGGATCAGGGTGGAGGTTTCCTTGGGGCATGGGACAGCCTAGGCGAGGGGCTTGTGGGGGTTTGCAGGCCAGCCATGCCCCCGGCAACCCAAGCGGAGGCCCTGGTATCTGGGATTTATTTATCTTCTACAATTGAAACTTTGTAGCCTGGAGCAGAGCCAAGCCTTCTGCTCGCTTCATGGTGGCAGCCATTTCTGTTGGGATTTAGTTATCTTCTATAATTGAAACTTTGTGGCCTGGAGTGGAGGCCTGGGCCAGCCAGGGTGTGTGGAAAGCTTGGCTTCTTCCATCGCTGGGGGCAACCCTAGCCTCCTGCTCTCTCCAGCTCCATGGCTGCCGCCATTTTTGTTGGGATTTATTTATCTTCTATAATTGAAACTTTGTAGCCTGGAGTGGAGGCCTGGGCCATCAAGGGCAGGCGGAAAGCTTGACTTCTTCCATTGCTGGGGAAACCCAAGCATCCCTCCTGCTCTCTGTGGCCGCAGCCATCTTGGTTGGGTTTATTTGCATATTTACTCCTGATTGGCTGGTGGGCATGGCTTGTGGGTGTAATGGAGGTACTGTCAATTTGCATGTTACTCTTTTATTAGATAGGATAATTTAATATTGTACATAACACATTTATAATCCTGAAAAGTCACTCAAAATATGTATTAATAACCATTTTTTATAGCTTAGGAAACAAATTCAGAGAAGTTAAGTAATTTTCCCAAGGTTCACAGTATAAAATTTGGCTGAATACACAAACTCACAACTATGATTTAAAACCAGCACTCTTTTGATATCATCATATTCCCTCTTACAATGGATATAATTAAAAGATGCAACAAAACTCAGTGAAGTGGATATTAATTCACATTTACCAATGAAGAAATAAAGACCTCATCTGTAATATAGAAGTAATAATACCCAAATCATTCGACTTTTATGTGGATTAAGTTATTTAATTCAATAGCCATTTATCATGTTGTCTGTGATAGGAATTGTACAGACTAGAAATTATGTACACAATTAAAAAGATGTGTATGTAAACCACTGAAGAACTGGACTGATCAGAATGTGTTTCTTTCTTCTTTGCCTTTGGAGAATTAATCATCCCAAAGTCACTAAGCTGATTAGTAACAGAATGTGGATCAAACTTTTGTCTTGATAACACCAAAGACCATAGGCCAAAGCCATCAGTTTGACAGCAAATAAATGAAGGTTCAGATAGCAAAGAATTGGTAAGGCATGATTATCTACCCTAGTAAGTTGTGGTCGCTGAGATACCTGCTCCATGGTTGAACAAAAACTTGGAGATCAAATCTCACCTGCCCCCTATTAAAAGACAAAACAAGTAGGGGCCCTCTAATCTTGAGAGCATTAAGCTTGTTTTCTGGAAAATAATGGAGGGAGAGAGAGAGAGAGAGAGAGAGAGAGAGAGAGAGAGAGAGAGAGTTGTATCTACATTTTTTTATTTATTACGGTAAAGTCCACATAACATAAAGTTCACCACATTGGCTGCATCATTTTACATTCCCATCAGCAATGAATGAGGTTTCCAATTTCTCCACATCCTCATAAACACTGGCTATTTTCCATGTCTTTTTTATTCCAGCCATCCTATTGGGTGCAAAGTGGTACCATATTGTGGTTTTGATCTACATTTCCTTAATGACTAATGGTGTTGAGAATTTCTATACTGTATGTGCTAATTTGGCATTTATATATCTTCTTTGAAGAAATGTCTCTTCAAATCCTCTGCCTATTTTTTACCTGGTTATTTCTCTATTTATTGTTGAGTTGTAAGAGTTCTTTATATATTCTGGATCAAGTTATTTATCAGATATACAATTTGCAAATATTTTCTCCTATTCTGTAGGATATCATTTCATTTCATTGATACTGTCATTTGAAGCATGAAGTCCAATTTATCTAATTTTTATAGGCTTGTGCTTCAGGCATCATATCTGAGAAACCATTGCTTAATCCAAGGTCACAAATATTTACACCTATGTTTTATTCTAGGAGTTTTATCATTTTAGTTCTTAATTTCAGTTCATTGATCTATATTTATTTAATATTTGTATATGCTGTGAGTTATGACTCCAAATTCATTGTTTTGAATGTGGAAATGCAGTTGTTCCAGCACCATTTGTTGAAGAGACTACTATTGTTTTCTTGAGTGGTATTGGCTCCCTTTTCAAAAATCAGTTGACCATAGTTACTATGGATTTATTTCTGTACTCTCCATTCCATTCCATTTATCTATATGTCTATCCTTATGTCAGTATCATATAGCGTTTATTACTGTAACTTTTCATTAAATTTTGAAATCAGAAGTGTCAGTCCTGTAACTTTGATCTTCTTTTTAAAGAATATTTTCACTATTTTGCGTCCCTTGTGTTTCCATAGAAATTTTGAAATCGGTTTGTCAATTTCTGAGGGAAAAAAAAGAGCCTGCTGGGAATTTGGAGTTATAACATTTAATCTATAGATCAATTTCTGGAGTATTGGCATCTTAAATATAGTAAGTTTTCCATTCTATAAGATCCTTAATTTATTTCAAAATGTTTTATAGTTTTCAATATACAGTTATCACATGTTCTTGTTAAATTTATTCCTATTTCCAATGGAATTTTCTTCTTTCATTTTTTGATTACTTTTTCTTAGTTCATAGAAATACAATTGAGTTGTTTTTTATTTTACAAACTTTCTAATTTTCTTGTTGTAAAAGTTTTTCCCCTTTTTATTTGGGAGGTTCATAAATAGAGAGCAGGCTGACAGTTGTCTGGGGTTGCTGGGTCAGGGGGTAGAGGGATTGAACAAAAAAGAAAAAAGAGAAAGAACTCATGGACATGAACAACAGTGTCCATGTTGGGAGGAGGGTGGGAGGAAGGGGAGGAGGGTATCCTATATAATAAAAGCCTAATACGCTAAGTCAATGGTCGACAAACTCATTAGTCAACAGAGCCAAATATCAACAGTACAACAATTGAAATTTCTTTTGAGAGCCAAATTTTTTAAACTTAAACTTCTTCTAACTCCACTTCTTCAAAATAGACTCGCCCAGGCCGTGGTATTTTGTGGAAGAGCCACACTCAAGGGGCCAAAGAGCTGCATGTGGCTCGCTAGCCACAGATTTCCGACCACGGTGCTAAGTGTCCAGTCGACCAGACCAATCAAATGTAATATGCTAATGAAATGCTAAGACCGCTCAACTGCTCATTAAGACATGCACTGATGCCTTAACCGGTTTGGCTCAGTGGATAGAGCGTCGGCCTGCAGACTGAAGGGTCCCAGGTTCGATTCTGGTCAAAGGCATATACCTTGGTTGCGGGCACATCCCCAGTGGGGGGTGTGCAGGAGGCAGCTGATTGATGTTTCTCTCTCATTGATGTTTCTAACTCTCTATCCCTCTCCCTTCCTCTCTGTAAAAAATCAATAAAAAAAAAAAAGACATGCACTGATCACCAAGGGACAGACAGTCGACTGGTCGACCAGTCGCTATGACGTGCACTGACCACAAGGGGGCAGATGTTCGGACTGGTAAGTTAGCTTGCTGCTGTGGTCCGGCCCATTAAGATTGAGCGAGATGGGCCAGACACTCCCTAGAGCCCTCCTGTGGTCCCTCCCAGGCTGGCGAAACTCCTGCATCTCTCCTGGCCCTGATAGTGCACTGGTGGGGTCCTTCAGCCTGGTCTGCACCCTCTCACAATCCAGGACCCCTTGGGGGATGTCGGAGAGCCAGTTTTGGCCCAATCCCACAGGCCAGGCTGAGGGACCTCACTGGTGCATGAATTTGTGCACCGGGCCTCTAGTAGGGGGATAAATGGTGATGAACAGACATTTGATTTGGGGTGGTGAACACACAATACAATGTACAGATGACATATTATAGAATTGTACACCTGAAACCTGTATAATTTTGTTAACCAGTGTCACCTCATTTAATAAAAGGAAAAAAAATTAATAAAAGGAAAAAAATAAAATAAATGATAACCAGAACTTTCACCAGAAAGTTTCTTGTTTTGTACACTTGATATTCTGGGGTTCTCTTGGACTATGGCTTTACAAAAGGAAATAAAAGGATCTGTACTATTGACTATAAGTGATTATCTTTAGAAAGAGACACCAAGAAAAAATAATCACTAAGTAAGCTGAAAGTTCAGAGTTATGGAATTTTATTTATGAGCTCCAGCAAAGGGTCAGATATTAAATGGTTATCATTTATATCTTTCTTTAATTTATTGCTGAAAATTGTTACAAAAGCTAATTCAGTCTTGTTTGTAAATTTTGAATTCCTCGGAGTTCAAGACTCTACTAAAAATAAAATATGAATGGGTTCCATTAAAAAAAAAAGGATTTTCTTCCTGGCCATGGTAGCTCACTGGTTGAGCATCAATCTAGGATCCAGGAGGTCACTGTTAGATTCCTGGTTAGGGCACATGCCCGGCTTGCAGGCTCGATCCCTAGTAGGGGTGTGCAGAAGGCATTAAGTTTAGTAGTATTTTGCTGAAGATTTTTCATTTATACTTTTGAGATATTTTTATGTAGTTTTTTTCTCTTGTGATATATTTAATAGGTTTTAATATCAGGATAACACTGGCCTCATAGAATGAGTTGGGTAGTGTTTGCTCAATATATACTTTTTCTAAGAGTTTGTGAAGGATTGGTGTTAGGTATTCTTTAAACACTTTTAAAGATACCAGTGAAGCAATCTGATCCCGCACTTTTCTTTGTGGGGACTTTTTATTATTATTATTACAAAATTAATCTAATTATTGTTTGTCTATTCAGATTTTCTCTTTATCTTGAGTTATTTTGGGTTGTGTGTGTACTTCTATGAATTTATCCATTTCATCTAGGTTATCTAATTTGGTGGCATACAACTTTGTAGTATTCCCTTATAGTTCCATTTATTTCTGTAATGTCAGTAGTAAAGTCCTTTAATTGTTGATTTTAGTAAACTTAGTAATCTCTTTTTTTCTTGGTCATTTACCTAAAAGTTTGTCAATTTGCTATCTTTCAAATAACCAACTTTCTATTTTGTTGACATTCTCCATTATGTTTCTATTCTATTTCACTGATTTCTGATTTAATGTTTATTACATATTTTATTCTGTTTGCTTTTACTTTTGTTGGTTCTTTTTTTAACCTTCATAAGGTGGAAGGTTAGGCTATTGATTTGAGGTATTTCTTCATTTTTTAAAATTTATTTTTATGATTTAAAAGAGGGACAGAAAGGGATAGAAACATCAATGATGAGAGAGAATCATTGATCAGGAGCTTCCTGAATGCTCACACTGGGGATCCAGGCATGTGCCCTGACCAGGAATCAAACCGTGACCTCCTGGTTCATAGATCCACAGGTCCACAGTCAACCACTGAGCCACACCAGTGGGCCATTTCCTCATTTTTAATATAAACATTTATAATTCAAATTTCTCTCTAAACACTGTTTTCCTGCATTCCATAAGTTTTCATTCACCTCAGAGTGTTTTCTAATTTCCCTTGTGATTTTTCTCTTTACACCATTGGTTATTAGGTGTGTGTATTAATTTTCACATATTTGTGAGCTTACAAAATTTCCTCTTTCCCAATTTTAGATTATGTGTTTGTTGCCTAAGCCAACACTCCAAATGTAGTTGCTGGGGGTGGTGGTGGTGGTGGTAAAGATGGAGGTGGAGATGGGGATGGGATTGAGGGTGATGGCGAATTCCTTGTTAAGACCAATCAGGTATCTGACTTGCTTTTGACCCAAAAGCAGAAATGACAGGGAAGAACTTCCAATGATATACAAAGTTGAAAATGGCGATTGAGGAATTGTTTTAATTCGTTGCTGGGAACAATTAGGGAAGTACTCATGTGAATTACTATGTGGTTGGTTTATTTTGCATTTCCCACAGTTCCTGCAAACCCTCCCTCCCCCCAACTCAAATACAAACATGTTCAAATCCTTCCCATCAATACTGTGCCAACTTCTGCGACATGGGCGGGTTTTCCATGTATAAAGAGTGAGTAGATACTATCCCTGTCAATCATTCTCACCCCAACCAGTCAGGATGTGTGAAGGGCACGCAATAGGCTGGTTTAAAAAGGAGCGCCACTGCTTATAGCCCTGCACGTTCATCTTGGGTTGTGCAGGGGGCGCTGTGGTGCTGCTTGTAGCCCTGCGCATTCATCTTGTGGTGTGCAGGGGGCACTAAGTTCTCCTCTGCACCATAGGGATGAGGGAACATGGTGACCGCTTCCACACACAATCACAAAGTGTAAGGTTAATTTTAATAATCTACTTCAATGGTCTGGAGGGCTTTGGATTTGTGATAATGTGGGTACCTTAGCCGAATCTGGACTCAGTGTTATGCTTTATGTTACTTCATGATGACTTGAGATGTGGCTGCCAGAGAGCTGATTTTGTCTTTTATTTTTAAATCTTTGGATGATAATTGTCTTGCATATTTGTTTAATTCTTGATCTTGGCCCCTCTGTTTCTGTTATTTTCTACCTGAAAAGGAGAAATTTCACACACTGAGGTATTGCGCCTGAATTCGGACGGTGGCTTTAGGCTGCTTTCAAAGCGTAGTTTTGTGTAACTTATTTTTTTCCTTTTCCTAAATATCATTTATGTGGTTAAATTTTGGAATCAATCCTCTCATATTCTGACATAACTTAAAAAGAAAAAAAAAGATTTCTTGGTATTTTCAACTTGAAAGTGAGGAAAATGGCGATCTGATACGTGCAGGACTTGTTCATTCATGACCTTAAATTTAAATAGTTTTCAGTCTGCTAAAGCCATTTTGCATTTTACTACAATAAAAATATTTTTGTATTAATACTGTATTCAACCAAACGTGTTCCTGACGCTTTTCATGCATTTTCCTTTAAAAGACTGGTCTAATTTACACTTGTTGTTTTAGAAACACTGCGGATGTCCTAGGTCTCTCTTCCACTAATATTGGAGGCAGTTTGGCATTTAATTTTACAAACCAATTGTTTGCTCAGCCTCACTGTATTCAGTTACATTTTGTTATTGGGGATTTCATAGGTTTCTCATGGAAGATTTGTACAATTTTCAGTTTACAGTGGAGGAAATGAACTATTGGATTGACTGCCTTTATTTTATAATATAATTGTGTATTTGGTGTAAATTTACTTGTCTAAATGCTGGTCTTGTTCCCACTTTATAAATGTGCTTAATAATAAACATTTTGATGTATTCTGGATTTATAAATGCAAGATTTAATCATCTGACTGAGTCCTCAATGTTTTATGACAATGACTGCACTTAAGTGACTGTAATTTTACTCAGTTTGACACTATTTTATAGAGGAATTTTGCGTTTGGCATCATTTCATTCTATTTCACGTAGGACTTGGTTCTTGTCATAAGCTTTGTGTAGAAAAAATTTGTGTTATCTTCAATTCACAAATAAGGAAAAGAAATTTATAATTGGAAAAAAGTTCTGTGGTATTTTTAGTGTAGAAATGCATACATTGACAATCTGAGTGACTGAGATCTTATTTTAGGGCAGTGAATGACCGAAAGCATCCGTCACTGGCCACCACTGAACATCGTTTGTGATTTCATTACCTGTAAAAATTGGATGTTGGATATCAGGTTATTTAATTCAATTCTGTCCCTAGTCTTTTGCATACATTTCCTTTGAAAAGTGTGGGACATTTCAATGTATAAATTAGGAAAATAACAGTGAGATTGAGTGCTTTGTATCTTCTGTCACGGTTGTGTAGTTCTGAATTTTATTTCACAGTATAGTTGTGCATTTAACATAATAGTAATTTAAAATTTTTGGCCTAGGTCCTCTTTCCCAGGTGTTTTTCCTCCGAAAAAAATTATTTGTATAGTTTCTATTTACAAACAAGGACAGCAGTGGTAAGTCACAACAGATAATGCCGTAAATATGATGCACGTCCCCTATCCTTTCGCATGCTGGCGCTGCCTCTTCTCATGCTCCTCCCCAACCCATCCTGTGCTGGCCCTGCCCCTTCCCATACTCCGCTCCCATCCCAGCCTCCACTGGATCTGCAACCTTTCCCATGAGCCTCCACCATCCCTGTATGTGCTGGCACCGCCCATTCTCAAGCTCCTCCCTCATTCTAGCACTTGCTGGCCCTGCCCCTTTGGCTAAGCGCTCCGATTGTGCCATTGTATGCATGGGTGTTGTTAAGGGCAGGCATTTGAAATTTGCAGGGATTGCATTATGTGACATCTAATGTGTATTCAAGGGGAGAATTAAATTTAAAAAAAACCTCTTTTGCTTCTTAAAAACCTGAGGACCATAATCACCCAGAGGAACCTGATCCTTGCTTTGAGGTAAAATGGTGCTGGTTGAATTTGTCTGGTTCATTCTTGATTTTGACTTGATATGTATATTGTTTAGTATCTAAGTGATTTATTGAAACTTATATTGATTAAATATAGATGTTTTCCAAATATTATCTTTCTGGATTATATTTACAAATCAGAAAGATCTATTGTTGGTTGGGTTGAAAACTGTCTCTGCCTTTGTTACTATGAGATATCGAGGTTTTAGGAATCAGGACATTAATTACCTCACAAATACTAACATTTTAAGCAGAGCCCTAAACCTTGAACAATTTCTAACAATGGGATTTAGGTCCAGGTGTCAGGTTTGATGGCATTTTTATTGCATCCTCTTTCCTCACAGAATCCTAGAGGGGATATTTTCCAGGCCGTAGCTACAAAAGCCAATATTAGCAACTGTCAAATTTCTTTCATTATTACTTCCTTGAAGATCTATGCTGTGTCAGAGAGTAGCAATATTATTTAATGATTGGAATTATTCATGAAATTACTCTAAATGATATTAGCTTCTTTCTGATGTTCATGATTTTCTAACTTATTGTGGTACCGATTACTGACACTAATACACCATAAAATGCTGTTGAATAATCTGGTGAACAACTCATCCTCTCATTTCAAAAGTTTATTACCCATATTCCTGCCTGAATCTTTAGCTATGGCATTGAATGGGATAAACTGATTTGTTTAAGACTCCCTCTTATAGTAATTGGAGACATTGCCTTTCAACCTAATATTTCATAATTTCCTTATGATGTTTGGTTAAAGCAGAATGAACTAGGGTTCATTTTGAACAGGCAGCCAAACTTCTTTAGCAGCAGTCTTCTCTGATCTTGTGATCCCAAGATTAGTGCAGTAGCTGCCTTGTATTATCTTTCACTCTGCGTGATTGGCTACCCTGGCTCCGCCAACCATTTTTAGAAGTTCCTCTGGATAAGAGAAAGATAATTTTTTCCCAGCCATCCCCCCTAAACGAGTGTAACTTCCCTGCAGTGGTGCTAAGTTTTTTACCCAGGGCAAGCCATCTTGCAGATTTGTATGATCAGCTTCTTTAGGACCTGTGATGGAAAAGTCCAATATTGTTTAGTCTGTGAGCTTATAATGTGAAGAAAATGGAACTGGAACCAGTAGTGATAACCAGCCAGATAAATAAATGCACCTCTATGTAGTGTGAAGTGAGGGGCTTGAACAGAGGGCAGCGCCCATCTCTTATCCCCTGATAACGTAATAAAGATGGTGTTGAAACCCCTTCCCTGAGTCTCTAAGAGACAGGGACTACCAGTAGTGGTAGGGTCACACATTGGGCAGTGCTGACTAGCTCCATGTTAGAGACCTTGTTTCTACAACCTGTTCCTTTAATTAAGCAGGAGCATCTTTTCCCGTACACATTTGTGTTCCTCTGTACACTGTGAGTGCCACTGTTATAGACATGTTGACATAATTAGACTGTTCTGATTTCAGAGAAACATCTCTTTGACTTTTTAACACCAAAGTTCTGATTTTTCTTTTTATTCTTTTTTGGAAACCTAGTAGCAGATAGCAGATGGATGGAATGGACTAGATTGACGTAGAAAAAACTACAGAAGCCTAAGGAGTGCAGGGTGCTGCTCAGGCTTTGTTTCAACAGGTATGAGAACCTGGACGTGAAAGTAATTATAAAGCCTAGATCTATCTATGAAAAAGGGAGAGAGATGAGATCCATGTACCAAGTGTGTGGGGGGGGAGGGTAGTCTGGCAGCCTAACTTCTCTGTAGCATTTTTTTTGATAGAAGTCCTGAAAGCATAGGCCAGAAATTAAAGTAATAATAGATGAATACTCCTCCAAATCTTTACCCTTTAATACATTCTTGGCCATTTCTCTGTGCTGCAGACATTGCTGGGGCCACATGTCATGTTGAATATACAGTAAGCCTCCATTCTGAGTGAAAAACACTCATCATTTTCACTCTAAGGCAGTAGTCTGACAGCTCAGCTGGCTTCTAATATATTATTTTAACGCTCTGTGCCACTGTTGAAAATTTTCAATGAATTCAGGTATTGGAATCTGCAGGCAAGTTTTGAGAGTTGCATGCCAAGGGTCCCTGACCCCTGTGTACAAAAGAAGTACTGTGGGATGAATAGATTTGAGTGAGTTTATCATGACAAAAAGTGTTAATGTTGATTAGGTTATACTTAATGCTCCTGTATAATAAATGCTCTCTCTTGTTCCTTTCCAGATCATGGTCTCTGTCAATACAGTGGCCAAACCATAAGGCTTGATTGGTAAGCATTCCCCATATTTAGTACCATTTTCCCCAGATTGCTATCTGATGCAGAGGTCCTGTGTCTAAACTTAATTTTACCTTTGCTAACTGTCAATTTTCTGGCAAGGTATGCAGTAACTGGGTCAGGATTTCTTTCTCTATATTTTTCATTTACAGTTTACATTCAGTATTATTTTGTATTAGTTTCAGGTGCACAGCACAGTGATTAGACAATTATATACTTTACAAAGTGTTCCCCCTGCTATTTCCAATACCCACCTGGCAATATACATAGTTATTGCAATATTATTGACTATATTTCCTATGCTATACTTCACATCCCCATGACTATTTTGTAATAACTAATCTGTACTTCTCAATCTCTTCACCTTTTCCAGCCAAACCCCCAATCCCCTCCCTTCTGGTAACCATCAGTCTGTTCTCAGAATATGTTTCTGTTTTGTTTGTTGATTTATATTATTCTTTAGATTCCACATATAAGTTAAATTATATGGTATTTGTCTTTCTTGAACTGACTAATTTCACTTAGTATAATACCCTCTTGGTCTATCCATGCTGTTGCAAATGGTAAGATTTCATTCTTTTTTATGGCTGAGTAATATTCCATTGAATATAGCTACCACCATTTTTAATCCACTTGTGTATTGATGCACACTTGGGTTGCTTCCATATCTTAGCTATTGTAAATAATGCAGCAATGAATATAGAGGTGCATATACTAGTATTCTTTCAAATTCGTGTTTAGGTTTTCCTTGAATATATATCCAGGAGTAAAATCACTGTGTCATAACAAAGTTCAATTTTTAAGTTTTTGAGGGCCCTCCACACTGTTTTCCATAGTGACTTCACCAACCTGTATTTCTACCAACAGTGCAGGAGGGTTTCCTTTTCTCCATATCCCGCCAGCACTTGTAGTTTGTTGATTTATTGATGATAGTCATTCTGACAGGTGTGAGGTGATATCTCACTGTGGTTTTATTTTGCATTAGTGAAGTTGAGCATCTTTACATATGTTTATTGTACATCTGTATGTCCTCTTTGGATAAGTGTATATTCACATCTTTGCTCATTTTTTAATTGGATTGTTTGCTTTTTTGTTGTTGAGTTGTATGAGTTCTTTATAAAATTTGGATATTAACCCCTTACATATATATCATTGGCAAATATGTTCTGTTATTCAGTGGCTGTCTTTTCATTTTGTTGATGATTTCCTTTGCTGTGAAAAATCTTTTTAGTTTGATGTAGTTCCATGTGTTTTCCTTGCTGAGGAGATACTGGTATATCAGAAAAATATTACTAAGAGAAATGTCTGAGATTTTGCCTATGCTTTCTCCTAGGAATTTTATTGTTTTGTGTCTTAAATTTAAGTCTAATTTGAGTTTATTCTTGTATATGGTGTAAGAAGGTGGTCTAGTTTAAATTTATGCATGTATCTGTCCATTTTTCCCAACACCATTTATGGAATAGACTGTCTTTCTTCCATTTGTATGTTCTTGTCTCCTTTGTCAAATATTAATTGCACATATAGGCATCGGTTTATTTATGGACTCTCTATTCTGTTCCATTGATGTATATGTCTGATTTTATGCCAGTATCATGCTGTTCTGATTACTATATCCTTGCAGTATAGTCTGATACCAGGTAGTGTGATTCCTCCAATTTTGTTCTTCTTTCTCAAGATTGCTGTGGCTATTCAGGGTCTTTTGTGATTCTGTATAGGAATCCATTCTGATGAGTTGTCAGATTTCATATTAACTTGGGATTCACACTGTCAGCATATGGGTATACCAAATCTCAGAGTGGGGGTTCTTCTAACTACAGTTTACTCATTTGATGTTGTGCTCACTTTTTAAATATATTGATTTTTTACAGAGAGGAAGGGAGAGGGATAGAGAGTTAGAAACCGATGAGAGAGAAACATCGATCAGCTGCCTCCTGCACATACTAGGGATGTGCCCTTGACTGGAATCAAACCTGTGACCCTTCAGTCTGTAGGCTCTATCCACTGAGCCAAACCAGTTAGGGCAATGTTGTGCTCACTTTGACATATGTTTTAGAATATGGTCTTCCTCTGAAGGCATGTAAGAGTAAGCCTTATCAGTTGTGCTTATTAAGAAGGTCTGTAGAAGAAATGACTGCATTCTGTAGCCCTAATGCTTTGTGCTTTATAACTTGCTGGGTTGCTTTGAAGTCAGACACCAGTTCCTACCTGATTTCACCAGTAACTGTCTATCCCTATTTCCTAACTATTTCTTTAAGCCTCAGTTTCCTTTTCTGCAAAACAGGAATCAGATTTTGCTATCAAGGATATTGTGAGAATGAAGTGTGATAATCTTTGTTTTGCACCCAATACTCAGGAGGTACTCAAGGAATTGGTTCCCTATTTTTGAATGCACAGATCATAGCAGGCCATTATAGTGGTTGGTTTAGTCCCCTTCCTGTCCCTTTCCTTAATTTTCTTTCCTTTCTCAGGTACAGCAAATTCTCATAGGTTACATGGGCTTCTCTTTGAAAACCACATTTCTATAAATTTTATCCTCATCTGAGAATATGTTTATTGATGTGGGAAGGAGGGAGGGAGGGAAGGAAGGAGGGTGAGAGAGGGGGGGAGATAGAAAGAGAAACATTGATCAGTTGTCTCCCATACATGCCCCAACCAGGAATCCAACCAGCAACCTAGGTAGTGTCCTGACCGAGAATCAAAACCGAAACCTTTTGGATGACACTTCCACCAACCGAGTCACCCGGCCAGGGTACTTCTGTAATTTTGCTGTGAAGAAAGAGGTGGCCCGGGGACCTGGGAGCTGGGTTTTGTTCTGGCCAGCATAGACAACTTACACAGAGGCTGTCATGGCTCAGCAGCCAGTTGGACATTTTAAGATTTGTCAAGTTCTGCAGGCTGGAGGGTATCTGTTAACTAGCGGTCCTAGAAAATTCTCATCTCCTTGCT
The DNA here is from genome assembly GCF_027574615.1 of Eptesicus fuscus. Lineage (NCBI taxonomy): Eukaryota > Metazoa > Chordata > Mammalia > Chiroptera > Vespertilionidae > Eptesicus > Eptesicus fuscus. The sequence goes on from NC_072473.1 coordinate 110,426,963, forward strand.
TATAACAAGTAACTTCTGGGATGTGGTTAGTTCATTTAAGATTAGGTAAAAACAAGATCAACAACAACAAAAGCTTAGGTAAAAACTTTGACAATATCAAAGATAGAAAAATGCTAAAACTAAATATGCACTATCCCTAGATGTTTTAAAAGAGACTTTTAACCTTTAGTCTCAAAAGATACCTCTGGTTGATCTAGTTTTATATTAACATTAGAGGCCCGGTGCACAAAATTTGTGCATGGGGGGCGGTCCCCTCAGCCCAGCCTGCACCCTCTCCAATCCGGGACCCCTCGGGGATGGCTGACTGTTGGAGATCGGGCCTAAACTGGCAGTCGGACATCCCTCTCACAATCCGGGACTGCTGGCTCCTAACTGCTCACCTGCCTGCCTGCCTGATCACCCCCAACTGTCCCCCTTGCCAACCTCGTCACCCCAACTGCCCCCCACACTGGCCTGGTGGCCCCTCACTGCCCCCCTTGATGGCCTGGTTGCCCCCAACTGCCCCCCTGCCAGCCTGGTCACCTCCAACTGCCCCCCCTGCTGGCCTGGTCACCCATGCAGCTTGCTGTTCAGTCATTTGATCGCCCCTCACTAACCCCATGACAACCTGGTCACCACACGCAGCCTGCTGTTCAGTCGTTTGGTCATCCCTCACTAACCCCCCTGCTGGCTTGGTCACCCCACGCAGCCTGTTTGTTTGTTACTGTGATGGTGTCCTGGACAATTTGCATATTCCTCTATTATTAGTATAGATAGGTTTTATTCTAGTAGGATCGTGGAACCTAAAGTTCACCCCAGACAAGGTAAAAAAAAAATGCACATTTCTTTTTGATTTGAAACTAAGTTGTCAACATCAACATTTCAAAGCTTTTCCCTGTAATTGGTTAAATTAGTTTAAAGCCCTGGATGGTGTGTATGTGTGTGTGTGCGTGTGTGTGGGGGGCGGTTATTGCTATTTCCCATTAAGTGAAAAACTGTGGCAGGAGTTATTTAGGAAAAGCTTCATTCAAAACCACTTAGTGGAGCTGTCCCAGCCCAATCTATTTACCAAGTAACATGATGGTGACCATAACTTACTTGCTAGTCCAAAAAAAGGTGTGAAACTTAACTGTACCTCTGCCACCTCCTCCCCTTTCCACATATACTTGTACCCACTGCTCAGTGCTGTCATTCTGGGTCTCCATATGGTGAAATGTGGGGAAGGATTAAATGAACTGTTTGGTGGGTAATTTTACTAAGTATTGGCATTTTAAATGTGGTGATAAGGCAGAGGAATCTAAAAGTTACTATGTACTATATATTCACAGAATTCAGAATCATAGGAAAAATGAAAGTGACCCTGTTCAGAAGTTAAGGTGGAGCCTGGTTTCTTGAATCCTAGCGAGTTCAGTCCTTTGCCCTTTGACTCACCTGAGGTCTGATCTGTGAACAGTTACTAATTATTTGTAGTTTAATTGGGCTATAAATTCTTGGTTTGGTTTTTCTATATGAAACTCATGTTTGGATTAAATGTGTTTTCATACTTCTTATTTATATGGAAACTGGAGAGAGATTAGATTCTAATGGACATTTATGGGCAAGTTTATATGGATTAGGGATCTTTTATGTAGGAAAAAAATCATTTTTTTTAGTACTTGATGAAGAAGCACCATGTACACAAAAGGTAATATGCTTATATTTTTTCTTTGACAATAACTTCAAATTGTAATTATGTGCTCACTAAGAAGGTCTACAAATTAAAACAGTAGTATGCTAGTAAATGTTTAGCAACCAGCTCTCTAACACCCTAATATATAGCATTTGCCAATTTCTGAGGTGAAAATTTTCACAGCTTGCATCATGTGTTAATTAGATCCAGTTAGAAGCCTTGGTTGTTAGAGGTGCCTGTAAATATCTGTGCAGAGAAACTAGTACTTAATCAGTTAAAGCCAAGGCTGCCAACCAGCCATAAGGAAACTTCAAACCCATTTGTTCCCTTGGACTTTTGACCAAAATGAAGTCACCCACACATACCTAGTTAGTACTGTATAAGCGTAGATCATTTGTGTACTTCAACACAGTGGAAATTTTGACTCATCTATTAAGTACAAAACACTTTTCAGCTACCTATTGTCAGCATATCTCATTATTTTATTATTTTTTTCCTTTACTGATTAAGGTATTACAAATGTGTCCTTATCCCCCCATTATCCCCCACCCCCCCAATCCTGCCCTCACTCTCACACCCTGTTATCTGCGTCCATTGCTTATGCTTATATGCATGCATACAAATCCTTTGGTTGATTTCTCCCCCTTACCCCCACCCTCCCCTACCTTCCCTCTGAGGTTTGAGCATCTGATCGATGCTTCTCTGTCTCTGTTTTTGTTCATCTGTTTATATTGTTAATTATAATCACCAAATGAATGAGATCATGTGATTTTTTTTCTTTCTCTGACTTACTTATTTCACTTAGCATAATGTTCTCTAGCTCCATCCATGCTGTTGCAAAAGTTAGGAGTTCTTTACTCTTTACAGCAGCGTAGTATTCCATTGTGTAGATGTACCAGAGTTTTCTAATCCACTCATCTGATGATGGGCACTTAGGCTGTTTCCAAATCTTAGCTATTGTAAATTATGCTGCTATGAACATAAGGGTGCATATATACTTTCTGATTGTTTTTTTTAAACATATATTTTATTGATTTTTTTACAGAGAGTAAGAGAGAGGGATAGAGAGTTAGAAACATCAATGAGAGAGAAACATCAATCAGCTGCCTCTTGCACACCCCCTACAGGGGATGTGCCCGCAACCAAGGTACATGCCCTTGACTGGAATCAAACCTGGGACCCTTGAGTACGCAGGCCGATGCTCTATCCACTGAGCCAAACTGGTTTCGGCCTGATTGGTTTTTCTAGTTTCTTGGGATATATTCCTAGAAGTGGGATCACTGGGTCAAATAGAAGTTCCATTTTTAGTTTTTTGAGGAAACTCCATACTGTTCTCCAGAGTGGCTGCACCAGTCTGCATTCCCACCAGCAGTACACGAGGGCTCCTTTTTCTCCACATCCTCACCAGCACTTGTCATTTGTTGATTTGTTGATGATAGTCATTCTGACAGATGTGAGATGGTACCTCATTGTCATTTTCATTTGCATCTATAGGATGATTAGTGACTTTGAGCGTGTTTTCATGTGTCTCTTGGCCTTCCTTATGTCAAGAAGAAGAAATAAAAGGCATCCAAATTGGAAAAGAAGTAAAATTGTCATTATTCATAGATGACATGATATTGTACATAGAAAACACTAAGGACTTCATCAAAAAATTATTAGACTTAATAAATGAATTCGGCAATGTAGCAGGATACAAAATGAATGCCAAGAAATCTATGGCATTTTTATACATCAATAGTGAACTTACAGAAAGAGAGATTAAAATACAATCTCATTTACCATTACACAAAAAAAAATTAAGATACCTAGGAATAAACTTAACTAAGGAGGTAAAAGACCTCTACTCAGAAAACTACAGGACGCTGAAAAAAGAGATAGAGAAATACATAAACAGATGGAAGAATATACCGTGTTCATGGATTGGTAGAATCAACATCATTAAAATGTCCATACTACCCAAAGCAATCTAGAGATTCAGTGTACTCCGCATTAAAATATCGACAGCATATTTCACAGATCTAGAAAGAACTCTCCAAAAATTCATCTGGAATAAAAAAAAGACCCCAAATAGCTACAGCGATCCTGAGAAAGAAGAACAAAGTAGGAGGTATCTTAATACCAGATATCAAGATGCATTACAAAGACACTGTTCTCAAAACTGCCTGGTACTGACACAACAACAGACATATAGACCAATAGAATAGAATAGAGAACCCAGAAATCTACCCAAACCACTATGCTCAATTAATATTTGACAAAGGAGGCAAGAACATACAATGGAGTCAAGACAGTCTCTTCAATAAATGGTGCTGGGAAATTTGGTCAGACACATGCAAAAAAAATGAAACTAGACCACCAACTTACACCATACACAAAAATAAACTCAAAATAGCTAAAGGACTTAAACGTAAGATGGGAAACCATAAAAATATTAGAGAAATCCACAGGCAACAAAATCCAAATATATGCTGAAGCAATATCTTCAGTGATACAGCTCCTAGGGCAATGGAAACTAAAGAGAAAATAAACAAATTAGGGACTACATCAAAATAAAAAAGCTTCTGCACAGCAAAAGAAACCATCAACAAAACAACAAGAACACCCACTGTATGGGAGAACATATTTGCCAATGATATCTATGATAAGGGTTTAATCTCCAACATTTACAGAGAACTCATACAACTTAACAAAAGGAAGACAAACAACCCAATCAAAAAATGGGCAACGGACCTAAATAGATACTTTTTAAAAGCATCTCTCACTTTTGGCTATTCTATAAACCTGTCCTCCATTTGCACGTGTGCTTAGATTGGAAATGTCAAAGGACCAAAGGTGGATGTTTATGAAATTCCATAAAAAATATGCTTTCACAAAAATGTCATTTATTGGCATTCCAGAAGAGCTGATAATGACTTCTTTTCCATATGAATCTGCTCCTCAACCCCTCCCCCTCACCTTGAACTTTTGCTTGAGTCTAGGAATCAATTTTGTCTAATTTCCAAATGTTGCTTCTTGGTGGTTTGGCTGGATTCATTGTGTGTGTGTGTGTGTGTGTGTGTGTGTGTGTGTGTGTGTGTGTGTGTTTATCCAGAATGAAAGATAACTTGGTGCATTTTTCTTTTTTATATTTTTAAATTACAGTTGACATACAATATTATATTAGTTTCAAATGTACAACCCATGATTTGACATTTATATAACTTATGAAGTGATGTCCCTGATAAATCTAGTACCATCTAATACCATATATATTTATTACAATGTTATTGATTATATTGCCTATGCTATACTTTATAACCTTGTGACTATTCTGTAACTACCAATTTGTACTTCTAAGCCCCTTTACTTTTTTCACCCATCCCTCCAACCACCTTACAATTTGGCAAACCTAAAATATTCCTGGTATCTATGAGTCTATTTTTGTTTTGCTTATTTGTTTATTTTGTTTTTCAGATTCCACATATAAGTGAAACCATCTGGCATTTGTCTTTCTCTGTCTTATTTCACTTACCATAATACCCTCTAGGTCCATCCATGTTGTTAAACATGACAAGATTTCATTCTTTCTTATGGCTGAATCATATTCTATTTTATATGTGCACCACTGTTTCTTTATCCATTGATCTATTAATGAACACTTAGGATGCTTCCATATCTTGGCTATAATGTTCCAATAATCACATGGATCTGTATGTCTTTTCAATTTAGTGTTTTGAGTTTCTTTGGCTAGATACCCAGAAATGTTGCTTTGGGTCCTTCTTTGTCTATTTGTATATCCTTTTTTAAAAAGACTATTTTGTCTGGTGTAAATATTGCTAACCCAGCTTTTTTGTTTTGTTTTGTTTTGTTTCCATTGTAATGAAATCCATTTTTCCATCCCTTTACTTTCAGTCTGTGTATGTCTCTCAGTCTGAAGTGACTTTCTTGCAGAAAGCATATGTAAGAATTTTCTTCTGTTATCCATTCAGTCAATGTATGTCTTTTGATTGGAGTATTTAATCTATTTTCATTTAAAGTAATTATTAAGCCCAGCCAGCATGGCTCAGTGGTTGAGTGTTGACCTATGAACCAGGAAGTCACAGTTTGATTTCCAGTCAGAGCACATACCCGGGTTGTGGGCTCAGTCCCCACTGGGGAGCATGCAGGAGGCAGCCAATCCATGATTCTCTCTCATCATTGATATTTCTGTCTTTATATTCCTCTTAAATCAATAAAAATATATAAATTGTTTATATGTATGTATTTATTGCCATTTTATTTTTCATATTTTTATATTTTATTCTAATTCTTAAAGAAAACACTTTAACATTTGTTGTAATACTGGTTTGTGGTAACAAACTCTTTTAGCTTTTTCTTGTCTGGGAAGCTCTTTAGAGCTGCTTCTGAGGAAAAGGATAAAGCAGACAGTTAGAAGGACAAGGACTTTTGCTGTGAAAGGTGGCGTGGGAATTGGGTGTTCAGGGAGAGTCTCCTGTCCCCTTCTGCCTTCCCACTCCACCCTGTGATTCAACATCTCTCCAAGTGGACAAGTAACCTAAGGGATAACACAGATAAGAGAGGTTAATTACCATGGTATGAGATGTAGCTGGCAAATATGGAAGAGACAGAACTATGAAAGTCTATAAATATTACCTCTCCCTACAATTTTAGCTTCAGAATACAGGCATTCAAAAGAAATGTCTAGCAATGTTGTCAGTTGGTTTTGTTAAACTTTCATGTGCCTTCCCACTTTCTGCTTTGTGGTTTGCTTCAACTAATAATGATTACTAGCTAACGATGATTTTTAGTGGGCAAAGATATTAGTGTAGATGAGGCTTTAAATTTTAGTATCCTTGAAGGCATTCTCAGTTTGAGATACATCAATTTCTTTAAATGATTCATTGAAATAGGTATTCCATCTATAATCTATTCTTTTTTTAAACACTTAGGCAAGGAACTGGTAGGTCCAATGCTCTTAATACTATCATCTTTCTTGGTCAGTTATTAAAATGACAGAAAGACTGATTGTTCTTGAAACCTGAGGAAAGGATGGTAAGTAGTGTTCATCATCATCTTTTTATCATCTAGAGCTTGAGAATGATTATTATTATTTCTAAAAAGTTATTGTATTCACCAAAATGCAGAAGGATATTTGAGCTGCACTGTTGGTGTTTTACATACTAATATCTTACTGGTAGTTTCTCATTCACGAAAAATGATACCTCAAAGTCTTAGGCATATAAATACTTTTCTTGAGTCCACAAAAGGCCAGGAGACAGGCAAAATTAGGCACTATGGAAAATCGTGAAGGGACTAATCAAAATAATCCTATATAATAAAGTGCTAATATGCTAATTAGACCAGACAACAGAACAACTTTCCAGACTGACCAGTGGGTGGGGGAGCAGGGCCACGAGTCAGCCAGGGCTGCGAGGGCCGAGCCCCTTGCACAAATTTCATGCATCAGGCCTCTAGTTAATAGTAATAATCTATATATATAAAAGCCTAAGCGACCAAATGACTGGTCGCTATGATGTGCACTGACCACCAGGGGGCAGACACTCAATGCAGGAGCTGCCCCCTGGTGGTCAGTGTGCTCCCACAGCAGGAGCACCGCTCAGCTGACAGAGTTGTGGCAGTGGCAGGCACAACGGAACGGGGATGAGCAGGAGCCACATGGTGCCTGGCCCCACTACTATATTCCTCAGGGATCGGGCTGAAACCGGCAGTCTGACATCCCCAAGGGGGTCCCAGATTGTGAGAGGGAGCAGGCCAGGCTGAGGGACTCCACTGGTGCAACGGGCCTCTTGTAATCTATACACTGAGTGGCCAGATTATTATGATCTCTGAACGCATAATAATCTGGCCACTCAGTGTATATCCTATATAATAAAAGGCTAATATGCAAATTGTCCCTGCAACCAGGAGTTCAACCAGCAAGCAGGCCAGCCAACCGCCTATGTCCCCTCCCCCTGGCCAGGCTTGCCGGACCCCACCCATGCACGAATTCATGCACCGGGCCTCTAATAAATGTATGTGTACACACACACACACACACACACACACACACACACACAGAATGGCCAGATTATTATGCATTCAGAGATCATAATAATCTGGCCACTCAGTGTATATATAAAACCTTAGTATGCAAATAGACCTAACAGTGGAACAACCAAACAACCAGTTGCTATGACATGTGCTGACCACCAGGGGGGCACACAGGGAACATGGCAGGCATTAGCCACGGGGGGATGGTGGAGCAGGTAAGCGGGGGTTCCAGACCCAGGCGGTGCACCAGTTGCTGTCATCAGGGCAAGCCTCTGGTGGTTACTGAAAATTTTTTGCTCCCGCATGCTTCGGTCCCCCCTGGAACTTGCACCCACTGCCAGTGCCAGAGCTGCTGCACACACCTGGTGCAGGTGCCCAGCGCCAGTTCCAATCACCCCTGAGGGATTCTTCACTTCCCCCTGCTCCTGAGAGGCTATCGGGGCAACAGCCACTGCTTATCTCCTACTGCTGGTGCCGGTCCCAATCACTTTGCACCCTCAGCGGGTGCGAGCAGGACCTGTACCATCAGCGCATGGGAATGACAGGGGGCCATGATGGGAGGGGCCAGGTGGGGGAGCGGAGGATGGGCTGAGACCCACCCCTGTGCCCACTGCAGCCTCATTGCCCACAGTTCCTTTCAAGGTGCACGAATTCGTGCATGGGGCCCCTAGTAATCTATATATATAAAGAGCCAGGGTCTGTAACGTCCAAAACAACCGAAGGGACTACCAAATGCCAGGCTGCGAGTGCATCAGGCTCAGGTGGGCGGGGACTGGCAAGCGGGCTGAACTGCTGACCTCTCGGAGAGAAAGAGAGGCGTGGCTGATCAGCAGCTGCCACGGCTGCTGGCGAGGCCTGGAGAGAGAAGAAGGGCCTGATCCACAGCCTCCATGGCAGCTGCTGATCAGCCCTTGCCTCTCTCTCTCTAGGTCTCACAGCAGCCCCACCTCTCTCTCTCCCAGAGGTCAGCAATTCAGCCCACTTTCCAGGAGCCTGGGGTGGCTGCTGATCAGCCCCGCCTCTCTGATGAGGACCAGAGATGGGCCCGGAAATGCTGACTGGCATAGAAATTGACCAATCAGAACCAAATCTGGGTGAACTGTGAAGGCAGAACCTACAGTGGGGGCTGCAGGGGGGGGGGGGTTAAGGGCAACAGCTGTTTGGTGTAAGGTGTAAGAAAGCAGTTCAATTTTTTAATGACCAGTTTGGCAGTATAGTGCATATGGCTGGCTATCAGTCCAGATATAGGGATTATGTATTTTTGTCTGCCAAGAGCATCTCCTCCTGCTGAAAAAGGCTTCCCCCCATTTAAGCAATCCTATACTATATAATCTATCTATAACAATAAAAGGGTAATATGCTAATTAGATTGAGTCGACCGGCCATCTTCTGGACATCTGACTTTCTTCTGGACAAAGCCATGGTGGTGGGGGCTGAGGCAGAGGCAGTCAGGGGTGATCAGGCCAGCATGGGAGGGCAGTTGGGGCGAGATCAGGCCAGCAGTGGAGGGCAGTTGAGAGTGAGATTAGGCCAGCAGGGGAGGGCCATTGGGAGCAAGATCAGGCAGTCAGGCAGAGGCAGTTAGGGGCAATCAGGCAGGCAGAGAGGTTAGGGGCAATCAGGCAGGCAGACAGAGGCAGTTAGGGGTGATCAGGCAGGCAGGCAGGTGAGCAGTTAGGAGCCAGCGGCCTCAGATTGCAAGGGGTCCCCAATTGGAGAGGGTGCAGGCTGGGCTGAGGGAACCCCCCATGTGCACGAATTTCTTGCACCAGGCCACTAGTAATAATAGTAAACACATAGACACAGACAATAGCATGGTGATTACCAGATGGAAAGGGGGTGAGAGGAGGTATAAGAAGGCATAGGGGGGATAAATGGTGATGGAAGGAAACTTAGCTTTAAGTGGCAAACACACAGTATAATATACAGATGATGTATTATAGGAGTGTACACTGAAAGCTATGTAACTTTATTAATCAATATCACCCCAATAAATTTAATAAAATTTTTTAAACAAAGTAAAGAGTTAAGGGAAAGTGTATGAGCTGGGATGTACTCAATAGGCAATTCACAATCAGTTCATTTGTAGAGAGACCATCATCTAATAACCTTTCAATTCTCAGAATTAGTTTATATACTTGATTTATTTATTTCCAAGCACCATGACCTTAATGGAAAAATAATTCTTTGGAATTAGATTGGATTGTGTATTTAAAGCTTTGGTACATTGGAAAGAGCACCTAAAAATTACAGAAATTTAAGAATCCCCTGGGTAAGGAAGAAGCAAATACCAGTGCTCATTCTGTGTATATACTAGTAAGAGAGTACTGCCCTTTGGTAAAGTTTGAGAAATTAGTGATAGATAGAGTTCTTTAGCATTTTCCCTATGAATGCTGGATTTCTGACTTGCTGTAGGCTTTGCTGCCCCTGCATCTTGGGGATTTTTCTTGGGCCTGTGAAAAATGGCTCTAGGAATAGGAGGCCTGTCAACTTCTCATTTGTTTAGAGAGTTGAGTTATCTGGGAGAGACTTTTGTACATGAGTTGCTGTTTGAGGATGAGGTTTTTCCATTATATTCCTCAAAACACTTTTTTTTTCTCAAGTTTTCCATATTCCATCTTTCTACTGAACCTTGCTTGCAGTCCTGGTTGCTGCTAGTAATATTCCATTTTCCTAATTGTTATTTCAGGAGGACTCAGCTAAATTTCTAAATTTTAACATCTTACATTGGTCAGTTTTTTTTTTCTTTCTTATTTTGGGCTAGTTCTCTGTGTTGGGTGTTGGTGCTTTTTTCCTCTTGTTTTCTCATTCAGACCTTTATTTTCCCAACATATTCTTGTTTGTAGGGTCTCATTGTACTGACACTTCTGAAACAAATGCATTTTGTGCCTGTCAAAAAGCATTCATTCCTCAACTGAATTCTGTCTCTTTTCCATGAATGCCATCAGGCTATCTAAAATTTACTCTACGCTTTGATTTCCTCTGTCTTGTCTTGATTGGCTATACTTTATTATGTTTCATCTTTGATGTCCCTTTCCTAATTCCATAAATTTCTCTGCCATGTGCCCTTAGGAAACATGCAGCTTCTTTTTTAAAGGATATTTTTTCCATTGATTTTAGAGAGAGTGGGAGAGGGAAAGACAGAGAGAAACATCAATGTGAGAGAAACACATCGATTGGTTGCCTCCTGCATGCACTCTGACCAGGGCTCAGGCCAGGGAGGAGCCTGCAACCAAGGTATGTGCCCTTGACTGGAATAGAACCTGGGACCCTTTGGTCTGCAGGTCAACACTCTATCCACTGAGCCGAACTGGCTAGGGCAACATGTAGCTTCTTTATGCCAACTCACCTATAGTAACCACACTAGAAAATCATCCAGTACCTTTATTAGTATTTTATGCTGATATTACTATACTTTACTTCTGATCCATCTAGATTTTTTCATCTTAATCAAGAGGTATTTTCCTAATTGCTATTACTGCATACTTTGAACTTCTTAATAACTTCCTGTCTTTTGGCTCTTTCAGTGGGTGGGGAAGGGAGCCATCTCACTCTGACTATTGAAGTTCTTGTCTCTCATCAGTTCTTAGATTCTTGGATCCTGGTCAACCTTTGTGATCTTTAAAAACTTAAATACCTTTCCCTATATAATACACTCCTGAAGAGGATGTAGACCTGGGTGTTTTGGATTTTGAAGGTGGTTGTTTGAGTATGGGAGCTTGTTTATGATTGGGTAAGGGTCATGATATAATAGTTTAGGATTGGTGGACACAACAATGGAAGGCTTTAGGGACAAGGGCTTTGATTTTACTCTCACCTGCTGAAAGTCTGTTTGCTGTTCATTTGAATATTTTTTTCCAGATGTTTATGGAATGAACAACAGTCATTTGCAAAGTTTTTCTTCATGAGCAAGAGTTTAACTGGAATACTAAAGTCATGTTAATGAATACAATAGAATAGTAAAATTATGTTTGATAAGACAGCCAAAGAGTAAAATCACATTGATGTAGGCAGTGAGCAGTGAAGCGTGGGTAGATGCTTTTAGTTCCAAGTTTATAAAAGCAATTTGTAATTGATAAGTACTACATAAATGGTAATGGTGGTGTTAATAAATATTTTACTTGTTTCTTATTCTTATGCTTTTTTTTTTTTTTACCTAAATGCAGTGTTTTTCCGCCTAAACTCAAAATGACTAAACATCTGAAATGTCATTTAGTTTTTTTCAATGCCTGGGCTCAACCTAGATGAAAAAGTTAATTATGTAATCACTACACAATTTTCCTCTACTATTTTAAAAAGTGGCCAATCATGAAAGATAATGAAGGTTAAATTCAAGGGAGATTTCATTCAGGTTAATCCTTCATAATGAGATAAAATAATTGGGGCAAATATACTCTAAGATACTGATTAAAACAAAACTCCTCAACTGGCCAAACAGAGGTAGCCTTCTACCTTCTTTATGTAGAAATGAAGTCTTGGTAGTTCTTCCCTTCTAGCTCCCATTCTGGCCTTGATGCTGGTTCACTAGTTAACTCCAGTTGCATGATATACAGATTTTAAAAAAAACCTCATAGGCCATAAATTGAAGAATAGGTTGCTTAACCCATAAACTAATGTATGTAGAATATCATAGGAAGATTATATTTTGGACCAAAAAGTAAAATTTAGTACTCCCAGTATAAATAGTTTATATTATCCTTAGGCTGTACCAACTTCAAATTAGTATTATAGATTAATCCTCTTTTAATTGGATAGTCAGGCGTGATTTTCTCCTAATGGCTCTGACACTATTGTAGAAAATAAATAAACACAGAAGAAGGAGCAATGTCCATTGGCTTCTTAGTAATGTAGAAATTGTCTATTAGTTTGTGCACTTTAAAGAGCCTTTGGGTGTTTGGAGTGGAGGGCAAAATGGCTACAAGAAGCTGTTCTTAGTGCTTACGATAGGTTATTCTTCCAAACGGATGCCTGTAATACATACATACACACACAAACATATATTTATATATAAAATTTTAATATATATGAAAATATATAACAAACATAACATAAATATATTTTATATTGTATACATTTTTTTCATATATATGGATTTGTTTCAATACTTAGCAGCCTATAACATGTATTATTTGAAAGTCTCTGTGAGTAAAGAATATGGGTATCACTTTACTGAATGTTTCTGGCTTAGGGTCTTTGACAAAGCTGTGATTAAGTTTTTGGCTGTAGCTATATTTTCTCTAAGGTTCAACTAGAGGGAGATCTACTTCCAAGCTCACTCATGTGGTTGTTGGCAGGAGAAAGAAAAATGGAGAGAAAAGTGATTTTTTAAAGTCTTAATAGGCAGTCAAAACTATTTGAGTATCTTTACATATGTTATCCTGCCTTTTAAAAAAAGTTCTCACTTGAGGATATGTTTATTGATTTTAGTAAAATAGAAACATTGATGTGAGAGAGAAACATCAATCGGTTGCCTCCTGTACATGTCTGACAACTGCCATTTTGTGAGTTGTGATACTGAAAGGTCCAAGTGGCAAAAAAACAAAACAAAACTAATGTCTCCATCCAAGAGCTATTGAGAATCTGTGACACTATAGCTATAAGTCACACTCAGTTATAGGACTTGACAATATAATGATAATCTATTTTTATGTTCTCGTGCATATTGAATTCCTGATAAGATCAGTTAGGCCACATTCAGGAACTTTTTAATACTCTTCCCTAATACTTAGTCCCCAGTCTCTGACTGTCAAGAGATCACTCTCTACTGTGTAAGTGAAGAATGGAAACTTAGCAATATAATGACCACAAAGATTGTGATTGAGCTGACACTGCAATCTTTGTATTGTTGTTTCCATTTCACTGTGCACTCTTCTCTGCAGAACTCAAAACTCACATTTACCGGAAGTTGATAGTTAAACAAAGGCAGTAAGCTAGCCCCTTCTGCAGATGGAGGAGGGAACACAATGACCTTAAATAATTTATCCACAGTCACATGGCCCGAGACAGGACCAGATTAAGAATCTGTGTCACCATGATTTGGCCACACACCTGATTGATAAATGCAACAATGTTTAGGAAGAAATGTCATTACTTAGACCAACTGTTATGTACTGCATGTGACATCCATCCATTAGAAAGACTTTGTTATTCTTCTAGAATCTAAAGTTTTATACTGAGTTTTTATATGCTTGTGTCCAAAGTTGGATTAAGGTTAGGGGTGGAAAGGGGATAGTGATGTGATATACATAGTTGAAGTTCATAGGAGTCTAGCTGTCCAAGAGCTCCTTAACAGGCATTAAACATCTATCCTATCTAATAATAGACAAATATGCAAATTGACCACACCTCTGACACGCTCACAAGCCACGCCCACCACCCAATCAGAGCGAGTATGCAAATTAACCCAAACCAAGATGGCTACAGCCACAGAGAGCAAGGTTTCCTAGGTAACAGAGGAAGCCAAGCTCTCCGCCTGCCCTTTCCAGGCCTAAGCCTCCACTCAAGCTACAAAGATTCAATTATAGAAAGTAAATAAATTCAAACAAACGGCGGCAGAATGGAGCTTGAGAGAGTGGGCCAGGGTTGCCGCCGGCAACAGGAGAAGCAAAGTTTTCCGCACACCCTGGCCAGGCCCACCCACTTAAGGCAACAAAGTTTCAATTATAACCCCAACACAAATGGCTGCCGCCTCGGAGGGAGCCCCAGGCTTGGCTCCGCTCCAGGCTACAAAGTTTCAATTGTAGAAGGAAAATAAATTCCAGATACCAGGGCCTCCACTTGGGTTGCCAGGGGGCATGGCCGGACTGCAAACCACCACAGGCCCCTCGCTCAGGCCGCCCCACACCCCAAGGGAACCCCCACCTGACCCGGGATGCCCTTCAGGGCAAACCAGCTGGCCCCCACCCCTGTACCAGGCCTCTATCCTATCTAATAAAAGAGTAATATGCAGATTGATCATCACTGCAACAAACAATATAGCTGCCCCCATGTGGTCAAAGAGCCTGTCCCCATGTGGACACAAGATGGCCACCACAAGATGGCCAGCAGGAGAGGGCAGTTGGGAGGCACCCGGCCTGCAAGGGAGGGCAGTTGAGAGGGACCAAGCTTGCAAGGGAGGGCAGTTGGACGTGATCAACCCTGCAGGAGAGGGCAGTTAGGGGTGACCAGGCCGGCAGAGGAGGGAAGTTGGGGGCAAACAGGCTGGCAGCAGAGTGGTTAGGGGGTGATCAGGCTGGCAGGCAGAAGCGGTTAGGGGCAATCAGGAAGGCAGGCAGGCAAGCAGTTGGGAGCCAGCAGTCCTGGATTGTGAGAGGGATGTCCGACTGCCCGTTTAGGCCCGATCCCACCGATCGGGCTTAAATGGGCAGTCGGACATCCCTCAAGGGGTCCTATATTGGAGAGTGTACAGGCTGGGCTGAGGGACAACACCCCTCCGTGCACAAATTTCGTGCACCGGGCCTCTAGTCTATATATAAAAGCCTAAGCAAACGTTACAACAGAACGACTGGTCAACCAGTCACTATGATGCGAACTGACCACCAGGAGGCAGATGCTCAGTGCACTCTCACGGCCAACCTCCCACAGCCAGCCAACCTTCTCCAGTTCCTCCCCCCCCGGCCGGCAAACTTCCCGCGGTCCCTCTCCCCGTCCCTCACGCCCTGTCCGGCAGGCCCCAGCTGGCAGCCGGCAGGCCCCAACAGGCCCAGTCCCAATCAGGACCAGGTGAGATGGCCCTGATTGCTGGCCAGGCCTAGGGACCCCACCAATGCATGAATTTCGTGCACTGGGCCTCTAGCATTTAATAATTACATGCTTCTGATTTCTTTATAAGCATATAATTAGAAGATAGAAAGCAGTAAGTAATATAATTGAGGTCTGGATCTGGATCTAATGCTTTAAATCAGCACTCAGAAGTGTAACTATAAGGCATAGACAAAAGGGAGTGTCTTTCTTAGGCACATGTTTTCTATGAAGTTGGGAAAATCATTGGACAAGATAGGAAATAAATAGAACCATTAGATATACTTACTTCTTTAGATCCCATGAAGCAGGTTTGGACAACCATCACTCCTTCCTTCATGAACTCAGCAAACAAGTATTGAGTTCTATTATATTAAGAGAACAGATTGGAGACATTTAATAAGTCAATATTCAGCTTATGTATTCAAATGAGCAATGACAGTGAAGTACAAAGCCAGTGTTAACTCTGTGGATGAACTATCAGTTTGCTACTTAGAAATAGTTTCCAATCTCAGCTTTCCCACTAAAACCTACATTAGTTTAAATGTCATACACTGAAGATCATACTGCTTATAGTAAAATATCAAATATCATTCTCCCTTAATTACAATTTATTTGACTGTCTTCATTTGAATTATCCTAGTTTTGAAGGAACTCTATGCAAATCAACAATGTAATAAATGCTTGTATTACTTTTTTCAGAAAACTATTTCAAATCATTTTATGAGGTGATGTGAAAATAATCATATGACCAACTTGGCTGTCTGTCATTGGAACTGGTTTCTAAATCAGGCCAGTTTGTGTTCACAGGCTGTCAAGAATGCTGAAAGTGCCTCTTGAAGGGGATTGGGGAGACTGTCCCAGATGACCTAAAAAGTCTCTTCCAGCTCAGGAGTATATGATTCAGTAAAAGGCTAAATTGGTGGTATGTCAGATAGAAACCATCTGCAAATGACATTTAAAGGGGTTTGGATTTTTTCTTAGAGCTTGATAAGGACCAAAATTCTTCTTGCCAAAGGTCACAGTTTACCTTCTTATTTATGATCATCATTATTCATTTGTCACACAGTTTGAAATAGAGTACTATGTTTAACTTCATGATGATATTGCTTTAAAATGTAATAATTTTTTCTTTAGTTGCCATATACAGAATGCACTGTCATACCTAACCCTGTGTTATTGAAGGGCAAAAGTAGGCAAGGACTTCACAGAGATCCTATATACATGAATGCACATATTTGAAATGGCTGCAGAGGGAGCCAAGGGAGCTGTGATAGTGCCTGTTTGTGGGGAATGCTCTTCCCCATCCAGTGCACGCACAGGTACCCATGCACATACACCACAGGGTAACCATATGGCAGCCTGTACTGTCTATAAGACCATGAGTTCAATTTTCAGGGATACATTTTATTTGTTCTAAAGCAGTGGGTTCCTAAAAATTTTTTGGTCATGCATCAATTTGATAAAGTGTTGACATCATACCCCATCTCCTTGGGGAAATAGGCTTTTGCACATCTCCACAGAGTTATAATTTTTAGGGGTTCAAGAACCACTTCAGGAGTTCAACATATTACCCACCTAAAAAGATCCTGCTAATGGTATCTAAGCAATTCTCTATTTATTTGGTCATCTGACATTTGATTGTCTACCAGGTACTCTAGACCTATGCCTGATGCAATTATTACATCTAGCATCAGTTCCATACAAACCAGCCACATGAGTTTGGGGCCATCCCTTGACCTCCTCAAGTCTGAATTTTCTGTAATATAAAATTGGAATTTTCTAATAGGATGATCCCTAAAGTCCCTCATAGTGTTTTACTTACTCAGCCTTGTTCTAGGCACAGAGTAAATGCACAGTCCAGCAAGGTAAGACCTTGACCAGAACCAGTCAAAAACAAGAAACAAAGGGAGCAAAGGCTCCTAGTAGGTCATTCAAAGCACAGACACTTAGGCAAAGAAACTGTGTCTCACTCATGTGAGGGTGCTGCAGCATCAAGTCTGTCTCCATATGTGGCACTTGATTTAGAATATAATTAATTATGTCATTAATTCTTTGGGCTATTGCATGGTTGTTTTACTTTATTGATGGGTTGCTTTTAAACTTTTTAAAATTGAGTCCTTTTTAACCAAGTATTTAATGGGTCAAATTATTGTTATTGGACTGCAGGAGGTCAGGGAGATGGTACCTATGTGAGGAAGCTGAATGGAGTGTCACACAAACCATTTCAAGTAAATTACATCTTAAATATTTATATTATTACAGCCTCCACTGAAAGCATTTCGAACGCTCTTAGTAAATTTGTTCCTAGGCTTCTTTCTTTCTTTCTTTCTTTCTTTCTTTCTTTCTTTCTTTCTTTCTTTCTTTCTTTCTTTCTTTTTTTTCTTTCTCTCTTTCTTTCTCTCTTTCTTTCTCTCTTTCTTTCATTCTTTTTGTCTTTCTTTACAAAGAGTTTTATTGGGTGTTTAGATGGCATGCAAAAACTGCACATATTTGAAGCATGTAATTTGATAAGTTTTGACATATCTACACCTGTAAAACCAAAATCAAGACAATGCCCCTTTGTAGTCCTCATTTCTGCCCCTTCCTGTCCTCTCCCCTAACAATCTGCTTTCTGTCACTGTACATTAGTGTACATTTTCTAGAAATATATATAATATATATAGACTCAAACAGTAAATACTCATTTTTTTAAATTATGGTAAAAATATATGACACAGAATTTTACCTTTTTAACCATTTTAAGTGTACAGTTTGTGGCATTAAGTACATTCACATTGTTGTGCAACCATCACCACCATCCATCTTCAGAACTCTTTTCATCTTGCAAAACTGAAACTCTATACTCATTAATCAATAACTCACCATCTCCCACTTTCTACAGTCCTAGCAACCACTGTTCTACTTTTTGTCTTTAAATTTTAATTATTCTAAGTATCTCATATATTTGCATTTTTGTAATAGACTTCTGCAATAACTGTATTTATTTAGCCTTCAAATATTCATTTGCTCAAGTCGTGATGTGTGTTTTCATTTTCATCCAATATGATTTAATTTTATACTCAAGGTTTGTCTAACTGAAGCTTTAAGTATCAGGATGTCCAAATAAGTTCATTATATCTGACAGATTTTCTCCTAACAAGTAGAAATTCATCAATATCAAATAATGACACATTAAACCTATTAAATTGAAAATATCCTTATATTCCCCCTAGAGCTTAAATATATTAACCAATAATAATGAAATGCCACCCAAACACTCACAATTTTCTGAGAAGAAAAAATTAGCTGGTTTTAATATGTCTGGAAGATAAATTAAATCATCAACATTCTGTCATTCATAAAATATTTATATAATTTATATTAAACACATTAGATCAACTGGAAAATTAGAGTAATTAAATGTTATAGGGGAAAGAATTTTATTAGGAGAGTAACAAAGACACTGTTGATATGCTAGGAGTGCTGACAAGACCATATCCTAAAGACTCACAAGACTGCTAGGCTAAAGGGTGTGAGGAATGAGTAGATTCCCTGGAATCCTTAGAATACAGAGGGAGAGCCCAAGGTATCTGTATTCATAACAAATGGGTGGCTAGGCCTACACTATGCCAGCATACTGGAGAAGAAAAAGGATACCATAATGGTTTTACTTCTTTTTATTTAAAATAAAACACTTTTAAGTAAATAATAGAAATGCTTTAATACTGGATTTATTATTTATAAAATAATAAATCCAGTATTACTAATACTAATTGAATAATGGATGGGCTTGTGATGAAGATCAAGAGACTTCTTTCCCATGTTTCTTTATCCCTCCTCCTTAATAACTGTTTTTACTAGGTATACCGGTTAATAATGCGGATTTTTTTCAATAGATGAAGTTACACATACATTGATATATATGTGATTTGATATGTATACTATTTTGTTATATTGATAACAAGCTTCAAAACTTCATATGTCAAATTTTCTGAATGTGTTAACATCATAGATATTTTTACACTTAAAAATATTGAATTTCATGCCAAAAAAGAGCATTTGCGGGAAGTTTTAATTCATTACTTTATTTTGAAGAAAAGTGCTGCTGAATACTTCGGGAAGCTTATGGTGAACACGCTCCATCTCAAGATACTTGTGAACGCTGGTTTAAATGCTTTAAAAGTGTTGATTTCTATGTGAAAGACAAAGAACGTCCAGGTCAACCGAAAAAGTTTGAAGACCAACAATTACAAGCATTATTGGATGAAGATGCGTGTCAAACTCAAAAACAACTTGCAGAAAGATTAAATGTTGCTCAGCAAACAATTTCTGATCATTTACAAGAAATGGGAAAGATTTTAAAGGAAGGGAAATGGGTGCCACATCAACTGAACGAAAGACAAATGGAAAACCGAAAAGTCATCAGTAAAATATTGCTTCAATGGCACGAAAGAAAGTCTTTTTTTGCATCGAATTGTGACTGGCAATGAAAAGTGGATATATTTTGAGAATCCCAAATGCACAAAATCATAGGTTGATCCAGGTCAACCATCAACATCAACTGCAAGGCCAAATTGCTTCAGAAAGAAGACAATGCCCCCACCAGTGACTGTGTCCATTTGTTATGCTTATATGCATGCACACAAGTCCTTCAGTTGATCTCTTACCGCACCCCCAACCCTCCCCTGCCTTTCCATTGAAGTTTGACAGTCTTTTCAATGCTTCTTTGTCTCTGTCTCTATTTTTCTTCATCAGTTTATAATGTTCTTTATATTCCACAAATGAGTGAGATCATGCGATATTTATCTTTCTCTGACTGGCTTATTCCGCTTAGCATAATGCTCTCCAGTTCCATCCATGCTGTTGCAAATGGTAAGAATTCCTTCTTTTTTACAGCAGTATAGTATTCCATTGTGTAGATATACCACAGTTCTAATCCATTCATCTGCTGATGGGCATTTAGATTGTTTCCAAATCTTAGCTATGGTAAATTGTGCTTCTATGAACATAGGAGTGCATATATCCTTTCTGATTGATGTTTCTGTGTTCTTGGGATATATTCCTAGAATTGGTATTACTGGGTCAAATGGCAGTTCCATTTTTAATTTTTTTTGAGGAAACTCCATACTGTTTTCCACAGTGGCTGCACCCGTCTGCATTCCCACCAGCAGTGCAAGAGGGTTCCTTTTTCTCCACATCCTCGCCAGCACTTGTCCTTTGTTGATTTGTTGATGATAGCCATTCTGACAGGTGTGAGATGGTACCTGGTTGTTTTGATTTGCACCTCTCGGATGATTAGTGACTTTGAGCATGTTTTCATATGTCTCTTGGCCTTCTGTATGTCCTCTTTCGAAAGGGTCTATTCAGGTCCGTTGCCCATTTATTGATTGGATTGTTTATCTTCCTTTTGTTAAGTTGTATGAGCTCCCTATACATTTTGCAGATTAAACCCTTATCAGAGATAACATTGGCAAATATGTTCTCCCATGCATTGGGCTTTCTTGTTGTTTTGTTGATGGTTACTTTAGCTGTGCAGAAGCTTTTTATTTTGATGTAGTCCCATTTGTTTATTTTCTCCTTAGTTTCCATTGCCCTAGGAGCAGTATCGGTAAAGATATTGCTATGACAAATATCTGTATTTTGCTGCCTATGAATTCTTCTAAGATTTTTATGGTTTCCCGTCTTACGTTTAAGTCCTTTATCTATTTTGAGTTTATTTTTGTGTATAGTGTATACCAGTGATGGCGAACCTATGACACGCATGTCAGCACTGACACGCGTAGCCATTTCTGATGACACGCGGCCGCTGAGGCGGCCGCATGCCAAGGATGAAACATTTGCTGCTCCTGAGGATGAAATATTTGTGAAATGATGTTTTTCCCTCAAAGTGACACACTACCCGAGTTATGCTCAGTTTTTTGGTGAAGTTTGACACACCAAGCTCAAAAGGTTGCCCATCACTGGTGTATACTATCTTAATAATTATTATTTAAATTTTTATCTTCGGAGATTGTCTGTGGTCTTCTGCACTAATAGCTCATTTACCCCATCCTCACCTTTTCTCTTGTTTCTTTCCTCCAAATTTACATCACTCTTAATTTCTCTGCTAGTTGCCTCTGCAACTTCAGCCACTGTACTTCAGTGTCCATCTCTTTTGCATCAAAACTCCATGCTTGACAAGACAATTATTTTGCACTTTTGTCTTTTTCTTCATTTCTTTCCCTTTTATATTCTACACTTTGTCAAACATACCTTTGCTTGAAATGATTCCTGGATTCTAGGCTACAGTTGACTACTGTTTCCTTCCCCATTCCAGGAATCATTTCAAGATCCCATTCTTGATAGACTTTTGTAAGCTCTTCATTCATAACTGTGACTCCAAGTATGGTGGTAATAGATACAAATATCACTATTTCTAATCTTCAGGTGCATTCTCTAATAAATAAGGAATAATCCTTCTTTCTTCCCTGTCCCCTCCTTAATTTCTCATGAAAATGTACCTTCTTACTTTTGAGGGACATTATGCAACATAAGAGACCAATTATAGACTTCCTTATTTGTCAAAACATCTTGAAGGTTGCCTTTCACAATGCCATGACCTGGCTTTGAATAGAATTTATTTTGTGAACTTGTTTCACAGCTCATTTGTACACCCCATCCACTACTTGAATCTGAGTAAATAAAAATAGTACAGGGCCATACATTAAGTGAGACATTTGAAAACATCGCAAATAACAAATGGAGGAGGTTACTTGTGTAGAAGTCTCCTTGTCCAAAAAATTATAAATTTAAAGATGTACAGAAAGCACTCTATTCATGAGTTGCTAATTCACTCACTTTTTATTTATCTTTATTGTTGAAAGTATTACAGATGTCTCCCTTTACCCCCCATTGACCCCACCACCTCGCTCTTGCCCCTACCCCAAGCCTTCACTGAACTATTGTATGTGTCCATGGGTTATACATATATGCATATAAGTTCTTTGATTAATCTCTTCCCACCCCCCGCCCCCATTCCCCATTCAACAATCTGTTGCATGCTTCCATGTCTCTGGATCTATTTTGTTCATCAGTTCATTTTGTTCATTAGATTCCACATATAAGTGAGAGCATATACTTGTCTTTCTCTGACTGGCTTATTTTGCTTAGCATAATGCTCTTCAGGTCACTCATTCTTAATTGGCAGAAAGCCCCCAAAATACTGCCTTCATGAACCAAACAGTTTTAAATTTAATATATATCAACAAGTCATTTAGTTTAAGCTCTTTACTTAACTTTACTCCTTGAAATATATAGCATCCCTTCTGTCACTGAAATTCTTGATAATTTTCCTGCAATGATGTTTTATTTTGTGCTAAGTTGCAAACTTTGCAGCTGATGGGC
The DNA here is from genome assembly GCF_027574615.1 of Eptesicus fuscus. NCBI lineage: Eukaryota > Metazoa > Chordata > Mammalia > Chiroptera > Vespertilionidae > Eptesicus > Eptesicus fuscus. The sequence goes on from NC_072473.1 coordinate 110,449,749, forward strand.
TTATTCAGACTCCCACTTGCTGCAAGACTCCTGCACACTTAGCTTTACCAGTTTCTCCTGCCTGGTAATCAACCAAATCCCTCCATTTGAACAGAAAGTCCATATTGTCAGTGGATACAGGAAATGGGTAAATTAAAACAGTTCCATTTTTTAACACAAACTACTTCAAGATGCCCAAAGCAAGACTGGGAGATAAGGGTGAGGCTTCTGATCTTAGATCTTGATCTTAGAATTTGGAGCTAGAAGGCACTATTTCTTACAGAATTGTTTCCTGCATATTCCTTCCCATTCATTGCTCACTTAAGCTGCTCTTACTAGGGCAAAAGTTTCACATGCCATTCTTTACTTCACAACCTATGAAAGCATACACAGATTGTAATTTTGAATTTTGGATGTTACAGATGAGAGCATGTCTTTCATACTTAGAAGGGTACTGAGGAAAATAAGACCCTCAACAGACATTACTGTTCATTCTGCTTCATTGGAGCATTCATGAACAACCTGTAAACACTGTGCCTTCATATATCTGGATTTATGAAGCAGGAGGGTATTCCAGAGGACTGTATCTTAGGACTTGGGAAATCATCGTTTCCAACAAATTCATAAATTCCTTTTGTAAGTCTCTTTTTAACATGTGTCAAGGTTATTAATAGAGCAAACGTTTTGTTGTGCTTAATATTTAGAAAGCCCACCACCATAATTATTCATCTTTACTGTATTCTGAAGCTGAATATTAAACCATCCTAGTAATCCTAAGATAAACTTAGCTTGTATAGTATTTGGAAATGGTTTGCTTTTAAGATTACCCCAGTACATTTATTAGTGATTGATGCAACTTTTAAAACATCATTGTTTTTTACTTCTAACTGTAATTATAGTGTGAAAATATACCTTTTTTTTGTGTTTTTGTTTTTTTATACCTAATGTTTTTAAGCACTTGCAGCAACTGTAAGAAGAAAGATGTCTTACAATCCAAAATAAAAAAAGAAATTTTTAAATCATTAGTATTAAGAAAATAGACCGGCAGGATGGTAGGGAGAGAGAGAGTGTGAGTGAGGAACCCATAGAGAAGAGTGTAGACATGTGTGGTGTGTGTGTGTATAAGCTAGGGTCAGTTAGATTCTGCAGGTCTTCCAAGGGGCTGCCTAACCGGGAAGTCCTAGACAGCGGAGCCCCGCGCACAAAGCGGACACATCTCCGCGGCTGGTGCGGATGCGGAGACCACGCCATCTTGAGAAACAGAGCTGCCTGAGACCCGGATCCTGGCTTCTGACACAAACCAGGACCCTGCAGCCACTGGGGACAGAGAATTGCTATCACAGCTTCAGACCAACAAACAACAAGAATCCAGACGTCCCGGCAGAATTCTGTGAGTCAAAGAGCCTACCCCCTCCCCGCAGGCCCGCAGACAGCGCCATTTTAACTGATAGATCCGCCTCTCGCCCAAGCCTTAGAGCTTTGCGCAGGGACTCGCTCCCCCTCAAGGAATTTGGCGCGCGCTGGACAGAATCAGCTCCCTGTTGGGGAAATCTGTCAGTGCCCACAGAGGGCTCCCTCCCCTTCGGAGAATTTGGGGGAATATGGCTTGCGGGTCACAGCTCTCCCTTCAGGGAATCTTAGTGCTTACACAGAGGGGCTTTCCCTTTGGGGAATTTGGCACGCAGGACAGACTCCGCCCCCCTTCCGGGATTCTGGTAGAGTGCCAGAGCCAGCTCACCTTCAGGAAATCAGAAGTGTGCGCCCTAGCCGGTTTGGCTCAGTAGAGAGAGCACACACAGGTCCCAGCTCCACTTCAGGGAATTTGGCACGCCGGACACAGCTGCCTGGGATCCCTGACTCACAGCGCATTCACACTAAGAGCCAGCGACCCCAATTGTTGGTGCATGCACACATAGGGACCCTGAGTCTCAACGAGAAACCGCACAAGGCAACAGAGACTCTGACACTCTAGTCTTGGTGCAGACACAGGGAAACTCTGACTCCTGGCACATGCTAAGGATCTCATTTTCAGCACATACCAACAGTGTGGTGCAGACAGGGCCCTGATTCTAAGTGTGCACACGAGACCACACGGAACACTGGGGACACTGACCCTGGGCAAGTCTGGTTCCCACCAACCAAAGGCAGCCACACGTCCTAGTGTCAGAGCACTTCAGTGAAACTCGGGTGGAGCGAAGTCCCCACAGCACACGGCCCAGGTCCACGCAAACGGAAGCTTGAGCTTTCTGGTGATAGCCAGAATGGGGAAACGAAATAACTCACAGAGGAAAGAAAATGTGGAGTCGCCAAGAAAGGAAATCAGTGAAACTGAAGCTTGCAACATGACCGAAAAGGAGTTCAGAGTAATGGTCGTGGAATTTATACATCGGATGGATGAGAAAATCAACAACTTATGCAAGAATCAGGAAGAAATGAAAAGTGATATAGCTACAATCAAAAACACCATGGAAAGTTTCAACAGTAGACTACAAGAAGCAGAGGACCGAATTAGTGAGTTAGAAGATCAGATACAGAAACAAGCTCAATCTGAACAGCAATTGGAGAAAAAAATTAAAAAGCAGGAGGAAAGCCTAAGGGAGCTTCGGGACAACATGAAACGAAGTAACATGCGTATCATAGGGCTGCCAGAAGGACAAGAAGAGCAGCAGGGATTAGAAAATCTATTTGAAGAAATAATGACAGAAAACTTCCCGGATATGGGAAAGATAAAAGTTACGCAAGTACAGAGAGTCCCAAGCAGGATCAACCCCAAAAGACCCACACCAAGACATGTCATAATTTCAATGGCAAATATAAATGATAAAGAGAGAATCTTAAAGGCGGCAAGAGAGAGACAGAGAGTTACCTACAAAGGAACACCCATCAGATTGTCAAATGATTACTCAACAGAAACACAACAAGCTAAAAGTGAATGGACGGAGGTATACAAAGTGTTGCAAAGCAAAGGACTAAATCCAAGAATACTATATCCAGCAAGACTATCAATCAAAATTGAAGGGGAAATCAGGAGCTTTGCAGATAAAAAAAGGCTTAAGGAGTTTATCACCACCAAACCAGCAATGCAAGAATTGCTAAAGGGAATACTGTAAAAAGAAGAAATAAACAGGTAAGAAGGAATATAGACACAAAAATAGATATGACCACAAACAAATACCTTTCAGTAATATCTTTAAATATAAATGGACTAAATGCTCCAATCAAAAGATATCGAGTAGCTGAATGGATAAAAAAACACGACCCATATATATGCTGTCTACAAGAGACCCACCTCAGAACAAGAGACTCACACAGATTGAAATTGAAGGGATGGAAAAATATCTTTCAGGCAAATGGAAATGAAAAAAAAGCTGGGGTAGCAATACTTATATCTGACAAAATAGACCTCAAAGTAAATGCCATAACAAGAGATAAAGAAGGCCACTTCATAATACTAAAGGGAGAAATCCAACAAGAAGAAATAATTCTGGTAAACATATACGCTCCCAATATAGGAGCACCCAAATACATAAAAAAACTCCTGGAAGATTTCAAGGGAGAGATTAATAGCAATACAATCATAGTAGGAGACTTTAATACCCCATTATCACCACTGGACAAATCCTCTAAACAAAAAATCAGCAAAGAAACAGCAATCCTAAATGAATCACTAGACCAGATGGAATTAATTGACATCTTTAGAACATTTCACCCCAAAGCCACAGAATATACATTCTTCTCAAGTGCACATGGGTCATTTTCAAAGATAGACCATATGCTGGGTCACAGGCAAAGTCTCTTCAAATTCAAGAAGATAGAAATTATATCAAGCGACTTCTCAGATTACAGTGGCATAAAACTAGAAATCAACTACAATAAATACAATCCAAAGAAATCAAACACTTGGAGACTAAACAGCATGCTATTAAACCATGACTGGGTCACCAGAGAGATCAAGGAAGAAATAAAAAACATCATGGCAACAAATGACAATGAAAACACAACAATCCAAAATCTATGGGACACAGTGAAAGCAGTCTTGAGAGGGATGTTCATAGCTCTACAAGCCTATTGCAAAAAAACAAGAATCAATGGTTGCCCCGGCCAGCGGGGTCTTCTAACGGGGGTACCGAGGCGGCGCACCTAAGAGAATGAGAGACAGACAAGGGACGCAAAGAATGGAGGCAAGACAAAGGGGTTTCTGATCAAGCCTCAAAACTTTATTTTTACAGCGTTCCTTATATGTGATTTCTAGAAGGGTGGATGCCTAGGAGGGGTGGGGGCTGACCTAGATAATCGGCTCAAGTCTTAAAGGGTGTGGCGGTTGAAGGGCGGCTACAGAAGAAATGCTTTGTCCTCAGGCAAGAGGAAGTGGGCCTAGTTACAGTAACTTACTGAAGGTCAGAGTTAATCCTTTGACCGACTCTTGGTCCCTGACATCTCCTCCCTCTCTGTTTAAGAAACGGGAGTGGGCATTAATCGACCGAGGAGACATTGACCTGGTTCCTCCCGTGGGCTTTGCATACCCACTGTGTGTGGCTCTTGACATCTTTTGGGGAGGAGAGGCAGAGCCATTATTTTTATCGATGTCAACCTCTATGCAAACCAGGTATACTCTCAGGGAAATCCAGAGGAGGTTGGAAAAATGTCCCAACCTTCCCTTGCAATGCTTTGCTCTGCACCCGGTTCGATACCCATACCTCTGGCTCTGGCTAGAGCGTAGGTAAGCATCCCTCTGGTTAAGATGCTGTCCCCGTAGGGAAGGAGAGAGTCTGGGTCCGGAGGAGCTCGTGCTCTTGGTAAACCGAGCCCCACCTATCAGCCATTTCCAGGCGTTGATAATGAATCTGAATGGGTTTTGCTAAAGCTGAATCTATTTGCTGTTTTACGAGGTCGGTTATTTTTCTAAATGCCCAAGGGCCAAATGTAAGAATAAGGAGAAAACCAACAAGGGGACCAAGGATGGGGAGGAGGTAGGGGAGGAGTCCATTCTTGACGAGGTCTTCTTGTAGCTTCTTGATCTTGTCTCGGACGATGCCAGACTTGTTGGCGTAGAAGCAGCATCGTTCCTGTAGAGCCAAACATATCCCTCCCTGTTCTGCCGTGAGCAAATCTAACCCTCAAATGCTTTCCTTGGGGGCCTTCCACACAGTGGAAGGGATTAAATCCTTTCATGTACTTATAAATTGCTGCCAAACATTCAAAGAATTAATTTGTAAGTTTGTGATAACTGTACAATATGCTGTTGTAAAATATCAAAAATTATAATGAAATTATAAAATATCATGTAAGAATATTCTTTGTTCTAGGCCATGGCAATTCAATCTCAAACTGGCTATCAATTTCTTTTTGTATAGAAACGGTTTTAACCAGTTAAAGCCTCCTAATAATTTCTAAAAGTCATTTCTACACCTTCTGAGGCCTAATGCATTGGTTATCAATTACAATCTGTAAGATATTTGAAGGAAGCCTCTCTATTTCCTTCCAAAATAACTTTCAGGTTACAGAGTTTCATTTAAGATTCTTTGTCTTTCTTTTTATAACAAGCAATCAGTATGGTTACAGTTTGAAAGACAAGCCTCAGGCGACTAGCTAGCTACATTACAAGTACTCTTACAGTAAGGCTGACTACTAATTTACTTTCAGATTTAACATTTTAACAATAATCTTAGTTTACACTGTAAATACTAGTGAAAGAGAATTTAAAATTTTAAAATTTCTCCTTTTCATAAATTTAGAATTATATTTTTAAGGTATCCTCTTAAGACAGAGGGATCATGGGAAGGCTTCAGTAACTTTCTTAGATTTATTTAAATTGCTTACAAAGACATTGGCTTATTTAAAGAAAGGGGTTGGCCTTTGTTATTTCAAGATGGCGGGCAGTAACCACGTGGCCAGAGGGGTAGGCAAGATGGCGGCTGCCTCACAAGCTGCAAATGTTGCCCACCTCTAGCTTAATTAAGAATGCAGGCGGCTACGAGTCAGGATTCAACTACTTATAAAACATTGGCTTCTCATGTAAAAATCCAATTTATAAGGTAACCTAAGTAGGTATCTTTAATTTAAAAAAGGAAAGAAACATTCATTAAACTTACTTGATACTTTATTGGTCTGACCCAAAAGTATAAACACTGTTCCACCTCCAGCCGATACAAAAATGCAGGCTTGAGGCTTTTGTCTTTCTTGAAATTCTACTGCTTTTGAAAATTTTGGCTATATTTAAGAAATATATTGTTTTTACCCTTCTTACAGGTAAAAACTTCCATAACATTTAATATATGTCTATGTAAGTAAAATATATTAATTAATTTTTATTTGATAAAGCTTTCCATGCAACTTCAAGTATCAATCGGTTTAATTAAAAAAATATTTATTTTAAGAGAGAATAGACTTTTGAAATACACCTCAAGGGCCCAGTGAAATGTCTCAAAAGCCATTCTCAAAACCTTGAAATACACCTGGAAAGATCAAGTATATAATATATATGATTTAAAGATTATATACTTAAATTATCTTAAAGAATGTCAATTAAATTTAAACTATATCACAGAATTTCCTTTTTAAAATCAGACCAAGAAGTAACATATTTTGAATTTCTAATTATTTAAGAGAAAACATTTTATTTTCTCAAAAATTAAGTTGCAATACTCTAGGCATTTAGTTACCACAATTCTATAATTTTTCACAATTCAATCTGAATCTTAAACTTTCAGAGCTTGCAAGTCAAATATTTGCAGTTCTTAGATTAATAACACCTTTATAGCTTTAAGAATAAATTTTAAAATCTAATAGTCAACTTTAAACCATGTTATTTCTGCCTAAGGAAACTGAGAAGCAAACTTATAAGTATTAAAAAATGACTACTGGTGGAAAGCTGATTTTAAATGAGCCACCTTTTCAGGAAAAACCATTTGACCTTTTCTGGGAAGGTCAGCTAGCAAAAGGTGTAGCCATTGAAATGCAAATGAACATTCTTTAAAAATGGCCGCTGGCGGGAACCAGCCTACCTGCATGCTAGGGGAAGGGCGTGTCCATCCCTCCCTCCATAAAAAAGGGTGTAGCTTTAAAACCTTTTAATGGAGAGAAAAGAGACCTTAAACTTTCAGAGTTTTAAATCTTAGCAAAATCAAATACTTAGCATTTCTCAAATCAATAATACTTTTACATTGTTAAGGATACATTTCACATAAAATATAAGGCATATTCAATTAATAGGTTAACTTACAACATCTAGACTTCATACTAGGCATACTTAGATCAACATTTCATTATTATAAATTTCAATACATTTAGATCATTTGAACTTAAAAGTTTTAAATTTCCAGCCAATAGGCTTGGCACAGCCACTAAATTTTTTAAAGAATTTTTCCTGCTGAGGAAGTCAAGAAACAAACCCATAGCTATTCACATGTAAACTTGCTTTCTACTTCCTGTTGGTTACCTGCCTCTGGGCGGGAAATTTCAAGAGAGCCTTGGGAAGCCTGCCTATATCTCTTTCCCCGGTTCATCTCCGCCATTTTTAAGGCCAAAATAGTCTCGGGTTTTTATTCTGTACACAGCAAAGAGTTAAGTTCAGCTCAAAACTATGCGCACTCGTTTTTTAACTGGCCTTTTCCCCTTACATGTGCACAGAAATCCCGGATGCATTTATGAATTCGTAAAAGCTTTAAGTCATTAGCTGGAAAATAAATAAAGATGGCGAAGATGAGGCCTTTCAAAGTGGCTTTCTTGGGGAGTGGCGTCCATATTGGATCGCCACGTGTCTCCCTTCCCCCACCTCCTTCTTAGGGGGAAGATTCAGTAATGGTCTGGCATCTTTTTTTTTATTTTATTTATTTTTCAATTTTTATTTCTTTATTTATTATTAAGGAAAGAAAGAGATTGGCAGTTGCTGATCTTCCGGGGAGATATCATCTAAGGGGGTCTTTTTAAACCTTTAGGGATTTTCACTGGGTCAAAAGTCTACTCTTTTCCATCGCTTTGATTCGATGGTGCCCACTAGTGGAAACCAGGGACATGCCTTTCTTTTTACCCTTACTCCTTGCGTCCTGAGGGACTCCTTGAGCCCACTGAGGAATACCTTGTGAGAACAGAGAGGTGCCCATGTTGATGTGGGAGCTTCTCAATTTTTTGCCTCCTCCGCGTAAGCCTCTGGGACGTATAAACCCCGTGCCAGGTCAGCCCTGAGTTTCCGATGCCTAGGACAGTTGTCTCGTCAACAATCTCTGTTTGCCCAAAGGCCCCTGCTCACGTATCATAGGTCGGGATGTATAAGCCCCATGCCAGGTTAGCGACCACTAAGACAGAGTGAGCTCAGGGTTTGCGAGAGACGTGACGAGGAACCGACCAAAGACAAATTACTCCTCAGAGTGATTCAGAGATCTCGCTTAGCCAGATCGTGGTACCTTTCATTCTTCCCGGATCGGCGAGACGAGTGCTTATTAGCGGACTGGAGGTTGAATCGAGAAGCTCAAAGTGTCCATCAAAGGGGATAAAAACTAGTTCTCACAAGGAATTCACTCTTAAATCTTGTCTAAAAAGATCATCTGCAATACTCAACTACAATCAGATCATACTCACGGACGGGCAGCTCCGCGGCGATCAAGTGACAGAGTCTTTCTCGTGGCGTTCCACGGCGACTCAAGAGGCGAGTCTTCACTCGCGGCGTTCCGCGGCGACTCAAGAGGGTGTCCGGCCGGACCGATGTGCAGATGTTCCCCGGAGAGCTGACTCTCGTGCCCCACGTTGGGGCGCCAGTAATGCCCCGGCCAGCGGGGTCTTCTAACGGGGGTACCGAGGCGGCGCACCTAAGAGAATGAGAGACAGACAAGGGACGCAAAGAATGGAGGCAAGACAAAGGGGTTTCTGATCAAGCCTCAAAACTTTATTTTTACAGCGTTCCTTATATGTGATTTCTAGAAGGGTGGATGCCTAGGAGGGGTGGGGGCTGACCTAGATAATCGGCTCAAGTCTTAAAGGGTGTGGCGGTTGAAGGGCGGCTACAGAAGAAATGCTTTGTCCTCAGGCAAGAGGAAGTGGGCCTAGTTACAGTAACTTACTGAAGGTCAGAGTTAATCCTTTGACCGACTCTTGGTCCCTGACAAATGGTAATAAATTACTTAACCCTACAACTCAAAGAGCTAGAAAAAGAGCAGCAAGAAAAGCCCAGTGTAACCAGAAGGAAGGAAATAACAAAGATCAGAGCGGAGATAAATGACATAGAGACCAAAGAAACAATACAAAAGATCAACAAAACCAAGAGCTGGTTCTTTGAAAGGATAAACAAGATTGATGGACCTCTAGCCAGGCTCACCAAGAAGCAAAGAGAGAGGACCCAAATAAACAAAATCAGAAATGAAAGAGGTGAAATAACAACAGACCCTGCTGAGATACAAAGGATTGTTACAAAATACTACGAACAACTCTATTCCAACAAACTGGACAACCTGGAGGAAATGGATATATTCCTAGAAAAATATAACCTTCCAAAAATCAATCAAGAAGAATCTAAAGAGCTCAATAGGCCAATAACTATGGACGAAATTGAAGCAGTCATCAAGAAGCTTCCTGCAAACAAAAGCCCGGGGCCTGATGGCTTCACAGGAGAGTTTTACCAAACATTCAAGGAAGAACTAAAACCTATCCTCCTCAGATTATTCCAAAAAATTCAAGAGGAAGGAACACTTCCAGGCTCCTTCTATGAAGCCAGCATCACCCTAATACCAAAACCAGATAAAGACAACACAATGAAAGAGAATTACAGACCAATATCCCTCATGAACATAGATGCCAAAATCCTCAACAAAATTCTAGCAAATCGGCTCCAGCAGTACATCAGAAAGATCATACACCATGACCAAGTAGGATTTATCCCAGGAATGCAAGGATGGTATAATATCCGCAAATCAATAAACGTGATACACCACATAAACAAATTGCGAGATAAAAATCACATAGTCATATCAATTGATGCAGAAAAAGCATTTGACAAAATCCAACACCCTTTCTTGATAAAAACTCTCAACAAGGTGGGAATAGAAGGCTCATACCTCAACATAATAAAAGCTATATATGATAAACCCACAGCTAACATCATACTCAATGGACAAAAACTAAAACCATTTCACCTAAGAACAGGAACAAGACAGGGATGCCCACTCTCACCGCTCCTGTTTGACATAGTACTGGAAGTATTAGCCATTGCAATTAGACAAGAAGAAGAAATAAAAGGCATCCAAATTGGAAAAGAACAAGTAAAGCTGTCTTTATTTGCAGACGACATGATATTGTACATAAAAAATCCGAAAGACTCCGTCAAAAAACTAATAGACTTAATAAATGAATTCGGCAATGTAGCAGGATACAAAATTAATGCCAAGAAATCTATGGCCTTTCTATACACCAATAGTGAACTTACAGACAGAGAGACTAAAAAGGCAATCCCATTTACCATCGCACCAAAAAAATTAAGATACCTAGGAATAAACTTAACTAAGGAGGTAAAAGACCTATACACGGAAAACTACAGGACACTGAAAAAAGAGATAGAGGAAGATATAAACAGATGGAAGAACATACCATGTTCATGGACTGGTAGAATCAACATCATTAAAATGTCCATACTACCCAAAGCAATCTATAGATTCAATGCACTCCCCATTAAAATACCAATGGCATATTTCACAGACCTTGAAAGAACTCTCCAAAAATTCATCTGGAATGAAAAAAGACCCCGAATAGCCACAGCAATCCTGCGAAAGAAGAATAAAGTAGGAGGGATCTCAATACCAGATTTCAAGCTGTATTACAAAGCCACTGTTCTCAAAACAGCCTGGTACTGGCACAAGAACAGACATATAGATCAGTGGAACAGAATAGAGAATCCAGATATTGACCCAAACCACTATGCTCAATTAATATTTGACAAAGGAGGCATGAACATACAATGGAGTCAAGACAGTCTCTTCAATAAATGGTGTTGGGAAAATTGGACAGATACATGCAAAAAAATGAAGCTTGATCACCAACTTACGCCATACACAAAAATAAACTCAAAATGGATACAGGACTTAAACATAAGACGGGAAACCATAAAAATACTAGAGCAATCCACAGGTAGTAAAATCTCAGACATATGCCAAAAGAAATTCTTCTCTGACACTGCCCCTAGGGCAATGGAAGCTAAAGAGAAAATTAACAAATGGGACTACATCAAAATAAAAAGCTTTTTCACAGCAAAAGAAACCATTAGCAAAACAACAAGAAGGCCTACTGCATGGGAGAACATATTTGCAAATAGCATCACTGATAAAGTTTTGATCTCCAACATCTACATGCAGCTTATACAACTTAATAAAAGGAAGATAAATGATCCAATAAAGAAATGGGCAACAGACCTAAATAGAAGCTTTTCAAAAGAAGACAGAAGGAAGGCCAAGAGACACATGAAAACATGCTCAACGTCACTAATTATCCGAGAGATGCAAATCAAAACAACAATGCGGTACCATCTCACACCTGTCAGAATGGCTATCATCAACAAATCAACAAATGACAAGTGTTGGCGAGGATGCGGAGAAAAAGGAAACCTCGTGCACTGCTGGTGGGAATGCAGACTGGTGAAGCCACTGTGGAGAACAGTATGGAGTTTCCTCAAAAAACTGAAAATGGAACTCCCATTTGACCCAGTAATCCCACTCCTGGGAATATATCCGAAGAAACTAGAAACACCAATCAGAAAGGATATATGCACCCCTATGTTCATAGCAGCACAATTCACCATAGCTAAGATTTGGAAACAGCCTAGGTGCCCGTCAGCAGATGACTGGATCAGAAAACTGTGGTACATCTACACAATGGAATACTATGCTGCCATAAAAAAGAAGGAATTCTCATCATTTGCAGCAACATGGATGGAATTGGAGAACATTATGTTAAGTGAAATAAGTCAGTCAATGAAAGAAAAATATCACATGATCTCACTCATTTATGGGTAATAAAGAACATTATATACTTGAACAAAAAGATGGATACAGAGACAGTAAAGCATCAAACAGACTGTCAAATTACGGGGGGAAAGTTAGGGAGAGGTGGGGGAGATAAGAGATCAATCAAAGGACTTGTATGCATGCATATAAACATAACCAATGGATGCAAAACTCTGGGGGGTGAGGGCATATATGGGAATGGGGTGGGGGGTGGCAATGGTAAAATATGTACACATATAATACCTTAATAAAAAAATTGGAAGAAAATAAAATAAAAATAAAATAAAATAAAAAATTAAATAAATAAATAAATATAAATGAATGCCTAAAAAAAAAGAAAATAACAATTAAAACATCTGTGTGCCACACAGTCTCTTGTCACAGCAGAAGAGTGCTTCAAGCTCTTAGAAAAATGCTTGCATAAAACCTCAAACCTCTCATACACTAAATCTCCGTTTCACTGCAGTAGTGAATTACATTTTGATTCATGCCACTTTCTGTCATTCAGCATTCAGCATCTTGGTCTTGGGAAATGCTGGATCATAAAGAAGGGACTGGAGATGACCCATTGTCATTCTTTTGTACTCATACACTAATCTGCTGAGCAAGATGCATTTTGACAGAGCAGAATGATAGAGTATTTGGAATCACTAGGACACCAAAGACCTGTTTCTTATATTTTACATCTTGGATTACTCTTTTCTTTTTAACAATCTCTTGGAGGTTGTTGTCAGTACTTTTACGGAAGAGGTGAAATGGAGGGCAAGCAAGTAGATGTCCATATACTTCTGTTGAGAGAAGTCCTGAACCTATTTGTGGAGCAGTCTTGGCTCTTGTGGCTTTATGGCACTCAAAAAAGTGGCAGTCTCAGCGCTTTGCTTTAGGGGGAGAAAAGTTACAAGAGCTAGACTGAAACTATCCTGGTGATCTCAGTGAGTCTCCAGATCCATCATGCTTGGGATTATTATTTTTTATTGTTAATTTTGCCCCCAGATTTTGGTTCTGTGAATAGTGGCACCCACAACAAATAATTAGCATTTATTGAGTGTTTACTATGTGCCAGCTAAAGTATGAATAAAATTAAATTCTAAATACTACTTGATGAGGTGAGCACTAATTCTCAACTATATAAGAATACTGAGCCTTAAAGCAGTTCAGTTCTTGCTCATTCAGTGGGGTTTAGATTCAAACCAGTCCTTTGCAAATGCTCTGAAATGCTGGGTGAGTCATAATACTTCCTGCTAAAATGCAATGCATGAGACTCAACTTATACTAGTATAAATAAGTCTGAGAAGTTTCTTAATTTATTAGTCTCATATTGCTAGCTGACCTGCCCTGTAAGGAATATTAAAAGAAATTCTTCAGGAATAATGAAAATGATTTAAGTAGAAAATCAGATTTACATAAAAAAGGAAGAGTATGGAAAAAGGAATAAATGAAGGTAGCGTAATTGTTAAAATTATTTATGTATTTAATAAGTAACTGTTCAAATAAAAGTAAAGAATATTACATGATTACAGATAAGGGAAACCATTGACAACAATATAGTAAATGATGGGAGTTTGGAATTGGGAATACTCTATAATAAAGTACTTATACTACTTGTGAAGCAGCATGGTATTATTAGGTGAAATTAGCCCAGCTGGTGTGGCTTAGTGGTTGAGTGTCAATCCATGCACTAAGAGGTCACTGGTTTCATAGCCCAGCACACATGCCCAGGCTTTGGGCTCTTTCCCCAGTAGGGGGCGTGCAGGAGGCAGCCAATCAATGTTTCTATCTCTTCCTTTTTCCTCTATCTCTAAAAATCAATAAAAACATATTTTTTAAAAAAGAGAGTATTCCATAATGATAAAAAGGAGTCAGTTCTCCAAGAAGATAGCACAATCCTTAACACACTTGCACCTAACAACCATCTGTCATAGTATGTAAGGCAAAACTGATAGAACTTCAAGGAGAAATAGACAAATCCACTATTATAATTGATGGCTTCAATGTCCCTCTTTCATTAATTGATAGATTAAGCAGGTAGGAAGTCAGTAAGGGTATAGTTGACCAGAAAAATACCACCAGTCAATTTTATCTAATTGACATTTATAGATTACTCCATCCAACAACAGCAGAGTTTATATTCTCAAACTCACATGAAACATTCACCAACATAGATAACAATCTGAACCATAAAAATCACCTAAACAAATTTAAATGAATAGAAATCATGTAAAGTATGTACTTGGGCCACATAAAATAAAATAAAAATCAGTAATAGAAAAATAGCTGGAAAGTTCCAAAATATTTGGAAATTAATCAACATATTTTCAAATAACATATAGATCAAAGAAGATGTCTCGAGTGAAATTAAAAATATATTTTAACTAAACAAAAAAGGAAATACAACTTATCAGAATTGGTGAAGATGCAGCAGAAACAGTAATTAAAGGAAAAATTATAGAATTAAATGCATATATTAGAAAAGAAGAAAGATTTAATATCACTTAATCTAAGCTTACACCTTAGGAAACTAGTGAAAAGAATATTTTGGGACTAAAGCAAACATAAGAAAAAATAGAGACAATAAAAATTAGGGAAGAAATCAGTAAAATTAAAAACAGGGAAATAATAGAGAAAAAAATAAAGAAAACCAAAATCCAGTTCTCTGAAAAGTGCAATAAAATTAAGAAACAAGTAGCCAGAGTAATCAAGATAAAAAAAGAGAAGCCACAGATTACTAATATCAGAAATAAAAGCAGAGTATCACTACTGATCCAATGGGAATTAACTCTAAAAGTTTCTAAAATAAAGTTTATTTAAACTATAAACACTTAAATGAATCGTGATTAGGGGTTCACTGAAGGATACAGGCTTCTCTGCAGATACAGGCTTCTCTGCAGAGCCAAGGTCAAGCTCATGAAAAGTCTCAGTAAGTTTAGGGATCAGTTTCCAGTCTGGTATGATTGCAATAGAAAGTGGGACAAAGATGATAGAAAGCATGGCTTAGCCAAACCAGTGTATGCACTTGAAAGCTATATTTAACTGTCACTCACTAATATCAGGAACATTGTTGAATTAATATGGGTGTTCAAAAGAATTGAGGCAAAATTTATTGAGATTCAAACCAACTTGCCTTTTATTTTCCCTTAAGGGAAATGAGTCTTGGTGGTCAGTAAAAGGTAGAAGGATTGCATATAATCATAACAATCATAATAGAGTCTAATAATACAGTGCATCCCAAGTACAAAAAAGAAAATCACTTCTGGGTGGTTTTTAAAAATTTACAATAGAAATGACTCACCTGATTCAAACCTTATGATTATATGAAATTTCAAATACCACATTCTCATTGCTAACCTCTGCCTCTGAGTCATTGGGCTGCTAGTCTAGTGCCTGATAAAAAGAAATTCCTTATTTGTCTCTTCCTAGGAATCTCCAAAAATAAATTAATATGGACCAGAAAGGAGTGAGGGTGAGGAATGGTAAGAGGTTTAGGCAGAAAGGAAAAAAGGCCCAAATCAATTTCTACCACACCTTCCTTATTGGCAGCAAGGGATGTAGGAGAGAAGAGGTAGAAAATGGGAGTGCTCAGATATTTGGGAAGGAGAGTGTATGTGTCTACAGTTTAATGGCACCTGAATTCTACTGCCAGCATTGATTAGTCATACTCTAAAAATTGCCACCAAATATTACTGATTACTTACTCATTTTTCTCCTGCATGGACAATGTCTTTCCATACATAGCTACAGAACCCCAATTACAGTATATTTGCTTATTAGGTTCTGTTGATTATTCCCATGTACAGAGAACAGATATTATAAAAAAAAAAAGAATCATGCTCACATCTCCAAAGGACAACACCTTTGCTAGGGACTTAATTGTGTCCGCCACAAAAAAATTCATACATTGAAGTCCCAACTCCCAATTTAACTGTATTTGGTGATAGGGCTTTCAAGGAGATAATATCTATATTATAAAAACCCAGTGGCCTTAACACCATAACCACCAAAGACTGGCGCAGGTGGGCAGAGCTGTGCACGCGCGGGTTGGTGGGGCCACGCGATTTTGCACACCGGGCTTCTAGTCCTACCTAATCCTACCTAATAAAACAGTAATATGCAAATTGACAACACCTTCGCTATGCCCACCAGCCACGCCCACCAGCAAATCAGGGCGAGTATGCAAATTACCCAACAAAGATGGCGGTTAATTTGCATACACTAAGGGAGGGAGGAGTGAAGACTGAAGACAACTTAGAAGAGGGAGGAAAAGCGGAAAGCAAGGTGGCTGCCAGAGGGAAAGCCCGGGTGGGGTGGAGCGGGGTGGGGCGGGGCAGGGGGGGCGGCAGCGGCGCGCGGGTGCAGGCGCGGTGGCCACAATGGTGGCGGCAGCGGCAGCACATGCGGCCGCAGCGGCCGCTTGCAGGATTCTTCCTGCAAATGTGCTACTAGTAATAGAGTAATATGCAAATTGACCATAGCTTCGCTGCACCCACCAGCCACGCCCACCAGCCACGCCCAGCAGGAAACCATCCTGCCGGAGGCTTTTCTGGGCAGTTGCTCCTGCGATCCGTCATCGGGATGCTGGGGTGCGGCCGAGCCCAAGGCTGGTGGAGGCTTTCCTGGCCTTGGACACCAGCGGGGAGCCTGTGATGGATCGCAGGCAACTGGGAGTCCACTCCTGCGAGGGCATCTGCTCCTGTGGTGGATTGCAGGGAGCTGGGGTCCCCTGCCCAATGGGTGGTATCTGCAATCACAGGGAGCTGGCGGTCCCCTTCCCAGGCTTAAAGCTTTTGGCCAGAGGCTTTAGGCCTGGGCAGGGCACAGCCGGTGATTGGTGTGAACTATAGAGGAAACACTTTTTCTGACTGCACATTGGCTAAGCTTCCTGTATGCCACTGGTAATGTTCTCAGTAACTTGGGTAATAAGAATCCAAAAAGGTGATCTAGGGTTTTTCCACCACACTTCTGGAGAAAAAATGAAGGTCCGCTGCTGGAGGGCTAAGAAATGTCATATCCTGCCCTAGCCGGTTTGACTCAGTGGATAATGCCTCGGCCTGCACACAGCAGGGTCTGGGTTGATTCTGATCAAGGGCATGTACCTAGGTTGCAGGCTCCTCCCTGGCCGGGGCCCAGATCAGGGCTCATGCAGGAGGCAACCAATCAAAGTGTTCCTCTCACTTTGATGTTTCTCTTTGTCTTTCCCTTTCTCTTCCACATTCTCTAAAAGTCAATAGAAACATATCCTTAGACAAGGATAAAAAAAAAAGAAAAGAAATGCATATCCTATGAAAGACACATGTTGAAAATGCCTAAAGAAAGTTGTCATTTTTTCTTGGAGAAGGGACTGGGGTCATGTTGATGAAAACACCTTGGTGGCTGTGGTGACTGACAGTGGCTGCAGCAGCAGGGTGATGGGGCTGGTGCCTTCCCCTGACCAGCCCGGTTGCCTCCCACAAAGGGAGGCCAGACTGCGGCTTAGGCCCGCTTCCTGTGGGGATCGGGCATAAGCCATCAGTAGGACATCCCCTGAGGGCTCCCAGTATATGAGAGGGGGCATGTTGGGCTGAGGGACCCCCCACCCCCAGTGCACGAAATTCATGCACCGGGCCCCTAGTAGTTTAAATAAAGTCATAAGGGTGAGGTCTTAATAGAGAGAATTGGTGGCCTTATAAGAAGAGAAAAAGAAAGAGATTTCTCTCCCTCCATACACTCACCCTGAGGAAAGACCCGTGAGAACACAATGAGAGGGCAACCATCTGCAAGCCAGGAAGAGAGAAATCTCATCAGAAGCCAAGCTGTGCTTCCAGAACTGTGAGAAAATAAATTTCTGGCTTTTAAGCCACCCAGTCTATGGTATTTGTTATGGCAGCCTGAGCCTAATAAGACATCCTCCATTTGTCTTTCTGTAACCATGGAGGGGATCAGTGGGAGCAATAGCTCGAGTATTGCCTACATGTAAAGCACAGATAAAGAAATTCTCTGTGTGGAAGTTTGGCATTTAAAATTGTTGAAAGAGCAATTTGGCTTGTCTCTTTGTGTTTTAATAGCAGATAAGCATTTCACACAATAATTCAACTCCGTGGCTGACTCTAATCTTGGTCTGCGGGTGAGGGTTTGCATTCTTTGTTGTGATTTACATCACTTGACACCTAATGTAATGACTGTCGCTGCAAAGGCCATTGCTGCATCTGTACAACTATAATCGGTCACTGGCAACGTTCTCAGAGCTAGGGTACCCCTGATTCAGTCAAGAGATTAGTGCTATGTGTAATTAATTCTATCCTTTCCCCAAAACCCCACCAACTACTACACATCATTTCTTTTAAAAACTTAGTGAAAGCAGTATTTTTCCCATATCCCCTCCCCCTGTTCAGTAAATGCAAACTTGGCTGTGCAATCAATCATTGAGACTTTAGACTTTTTTTTTTTTTTGCATTTCCAAGTTTTCATAAGCATGTCTCTTGAAAGTTACAAATGCATTCTTTTAAGGATGTCATTAGTACCTGAGCTCCCTAACTAGCTACTACTGTACTTGAGGACCATCTTTGAAGCTGGAACTTTAGCCATCTGTATGTAAGCAGCAGCCATCTCTGTGATTGTCTTCTAGGACTGTAACAGGTGTATTGACTGATAAGTAACACCTGTAATTTTATTGTTAACATTGTAGTTCAATGACAATTGCTAGGAGCCAGTTATTCTGTGGGCTAGGTTGAATGGGGTAGAATGTGGGACTAGGATTTCAAGGGTAAGGTTTGATATGATTATTTAGGTTTATCACTAGGCATTATTAACCAAATATTTTATCCAAATAGATGATCTTCAAGTCTTAAGTCATTCAGATTCTGAGTAATAAATTAAGAGAATAAGGTTCGTTATGGGCAGGAAGAAGGAAAAGGTGCATCAGAAGTTTGGCAAAGAACAGAATCTTAAAACCACCTGCTAAACCAGTAGTGCTTTCCAGTGAATTGTTAAGATGCTATTATTATGTTAAGATGTTCTCTGCTTTCCTATAAAGGTTTCTGATAGTATTTTCTGTTGGCCATTAAAACAGAGCAAGTCAAATCAGATAGCAATTGTGACTTGAATGCTAAGTGCTGTAAAACTATTACATTAATCTATTTCAGTTTAGGTATGGAAGATGATATGGTACCTCAGTGCTGTTTGCATCATTAAAACTCAGGAGGGAAAATGGAAAGAAAGTGAAAAAGAGGGAGGTGGAAAAAATTAATTGGGGCTATGAGACCAATGACACTCCCACCCTTTCAGCCCCATCTATAGTTCAAGAATTAAATGCTATCTCGAAAAGTCTAAATGAGTCACTACTTTTGAATTTCTGGAAGGTTGTTAATCACATCCCCACATGTAGGAATCGTAGCTCCTGGAACGGACCTTAATTCTGTATATTAGAAAACAGAAATAAGGATAAGAAGGGGAGGCTGGGGGAAGGTCAATGGGGAAAAAAAGGAGATATATGTACTACTATATGTAATACTTTAAACAATAAAATAAAAATTTTAAAAAAGAAGTTCTTGGAGTTTATCCAGCATAGTTTAGTTACTAAAATAACAAATATCCTCATTACCCCAACTCTCTCCTCCACCCTAGCACGACTCCTTGGACTCTGGGACTTTGTGCTCATTTTCATCCCTGGAATGTTTCTTTTCCTTTCATTGAATTAATAGACTGTAAAGGAAGAGACTGTAATTAGTTAGGAGACTGCATTTAGGTAAGTACCTAGGTAGGAGCTTTGGGTTCTAGTCTTGGCTCAGAAACTTAAAACCTCTCTGACCTGCGTGTTCTTATCTGACAAACTTGGCTGTGAGGCTAAGGATCTTTTATGTCTCTTCCGCACCAAGAGTTCTTAAGTTCTTGCATTTACCAACCTCAGAGAAGTTCACTGGCATGCAGATGGAGGTGAGATTTATTTACATCCAGAAAGGATCATTGACCTGATTGACCTGGCTCCTAAATTTTCACATGAGATTAATCTTACTTTTTGCTCATCTCAAGTATGAGTCTGTTTTATATCAGCACTAGAAAATAGTAGCCCTATACCCAGAAAACAAGATAACTACCAGATAATAAAAGGGTTTCTGGAAGCCCCCCACCCCGCCATGTACAAGTATGATATAGAGTGTAACAGGAGTATTCACAGCTGGTGTTTTCCGAGCAACCCCTGTACTGTGGGCACTGAGCTCACTCATGTCCCTCAGGCTCATGAGCTCCAGATGAAGCTTATTCTTAAAGTCAGGACTCACAAATGACTTTTTTTTCATTTAAGGAGAAAAACACAACTCTACCTTTGTATCCACCTGGAGCGTCTGCTTCACCGCCATCCCTGTTTTCTCCTTTGCTGATGCTAATGACAATATGATGTTTTATGTAATTAATGTATGCACTCTTATTTATAAATGCCTGATTAAAAATAAGAAAATATTAGCCCTCTATATTTTTCTATGCATATTTTAAGAAGATGTGAACCCATACTACATTAATGGTTAATATTTTACTTTCTTAACATACCCATGTTATGGGCCTCTTATAGTGACCATATATTCTGAACCAAGTACTATACACACATTAATGGAGTTGCTTTCAATTGGAGGTGTCAGAAAGAAAAGCAATTCAAAGTAGCTTTTAAGCAAGAAAGAAAATGTATGGCATGTTACTGAGAAATCATGTGATGGCACTTAATTTCACATATAGTATTCTCTTTCATTCTATTTCACAGCTCAACTTTTTCTAGTTTTCTGAGTCTTGGCTCTTCCCTGACACAAAAAGACCCTCTCTATGTGGCAAGAGGAGACAGTTACCAGTGCTTCCCTTTATCCACATTGTAAGAAGAGATGCTTAGACTCAGGGTTATCTCATTTCCCTCACATGGTTCTTGTATGCATTCCCTGCACCAGTCTTGGGCTGTCATGGGACTGGGGTCATGGGTTACCATGATTAGCAAGCAGTGCTCTGATTGCCTGCCTACTGACAAATCAGTAATAGTTCACTACATTCTATTCCTGGTCTGCTCAGCACTCTCACTGAAATGCACACGGCAGTCTTCCTTCTTTTCCTGGAAATTTTTGTATAAATAACCTCTGGGCTAGAATCACATACTCACTCACTTTCCAACTGAAAATAATCCAAAGACAATCAAGTCAAAGTTCCCAGTGATATCTGTGGAGGGACTTCGTTCCCAAATCGTGAAATTCATTTTGTGATGTCTTTAACAGGAATAAACATCATTTCCCCCTATATTTTTTGGTAGTCGCAGACACATTCACTCCCTTTTCTGCACTTTAAAGTGAGCTCTTCAAGTGCTTCTGAAGCTCTATAAACATTTAGACCTACTATGTTCAATCAGTCACACATATGGCATCAGCTGCCACTTGTGATAATGCAAGTCATCTGAATTCCCTCCCATGTGTGTTATCTGAGCTCCATAAATACATAACCAATTGTCTAGTGCAATCTCTCTTGAACTCAAACTCCATCCTCATAGCATTTTTTTCATCCTCCATCCTGATACCACACCGTGGTCCATCCTAGTGAGTCATAGCACCAAACTCTCCATCCAAAGGGGATATTAACTGCTCTTGCAACTTGCTCCATGCTTTCCCACTGCCTAACCCTTGTTAATGCTGATTACTCATTTCTACAATTTCATCTCTCTATTTTTACCACTCTATCATTGACTATCAAAATCCTATCTATTTCATACTAAAAACAAACATGAATGTAAAATAGAGACAAACAATATCAGGAAACCATTTACTGGAAGTAACTCTAGTGGCTTAAATAAGCAGAAGTTTAATTATTTCAGTTTTAACATAACACTATATCTTGGGCTGTCAAAATACCTCAGGGTATTTCATAATCCAGTGGTTCTGGGCTTTCAACTGCAAGTAACAAAGCAGAACTACATTAGCTTAGATAAATACGATGGTTATTGCAGTGGCTCAATAACATCTCCAAGCTTCTTCCCAACATGAATATGGAACTAGTGATTAAACCTAAATATCATTTAGACGTGTTTGATTATATGTAACAAAAAGTTTTGCTGCATACAATTCCAGTTACAAAGTCACATCATAAAAAGTGTGTTGGTAGTAAATTCACTTCTTGTGTAAGTAGCTTCAGATGATTAAGAATCCATGCTCTTATGATCTGTACTTTATTCTGCCATCTTGAACTTTTAGCTTTCTAATCAACTAATCTAAAACAACTTTTCCTCTTTCAACCTTTGGACTTAAACCTCAGGGTATTTAATATCCAGTGGTCCTGGGCTTTCAACTGCAAGTAACAAAGCAGAACTACATTAGCTTAGATCAGTGATGGCGAACCTATGACACGCGTGTCAGCACTGACACGCGTAGCCATTTCTGATGACACGTGGCCGCTGAGGCAGCCGCATGCTGAGGATGAAATATCTGCTGCTCCCGAGGATGAAACATTTGCGAAATAATGTTTTTTCCTCAAAGTGACACACTACCCGAGTTATGCTCAGTTTTTTGGCGAAGTTTGACACACCAAGCTCAAAAGGTTGCCCATCACTGGCTTAGATAAATATGATGGTTATTGCAGTGGCTCAATAACATCTTCAAGGAGCCATGTTCTTAAGAAATCTTTCCACTCTTCAATTCTTGCTTCTAGTTCATATTCATACTTGTCTCCTAGAACTAATAAAGCTTTATTGCAGTGTTCATCTTCATATTGTTGTCTCATGAGATAGGAAGGCTTCTTTATTCCAGCTGTAATATTTTTAGTCAAATGGTGAAAAGGGAAAGAGTGAATGTTGAATAGCAAAACAGATCTTATCAGGCATCTCTCTTCTTTATAAGGTTCACAAACTCAGTAGACTACTGCTTCTATCTATTGACAGCTGTGTCAAATGTCCTCAACACTCTGGAAGTGCAGTTTGAAAGGGAAATGTTGTGGATGGAAGTTGGGTTAGCCAACCTACAGTATGAGCCACATAGAAGTAGATATCACAATATAATTTCCAGAACTGGCAAGGTATTTAGCTATGCCTACAACCACCATATTTATAGATCTAAGCTGTCCAACATGGTAGCTAATAGCTACTTGCAGCTATTGAAATTAAATTAAATGCAATTAAAATTTTGGTCCTCAGTCTCATTAGCTGTATTCAAGTGTTCAGTAGCCACATGTGGCTACCATATTAGACAGCAGAGATATAGTACATTTCTATCTCTTCAGCAAGTTCTATTGCACAGTGCTATACTAGATGAAACAGGTTCAGTAAAGGGAAAACGGGTAGTTCCCAATTCTCAGAGTTGGCTAGTAGGGAAGCAGTCACCAGACACCTTGTCTTCTAATGTTAAGTAGAAGATCATGGCTTTCTATACGTTTCTATCTTTCTCTTAATATTTCTTCTCATCTTTTTTTAGCCTCACTTGAGGACAATCCCATTGATTTTAGAGAGAGGGGAGAAAAAGAGAGAGATAGAGAGAGAGAGAGAGAAAGAGAGAGAGAGAGAGAGATGAGAGACGAGAGAATATCAGTTGGTAACTTTTCATGTGTGCCCTGACTGGGAATCAAGCCCGAGACTTAGGTATGTTCCCTGACCAGGAATTGAATATGCAACCTTTTGGTGTACCAGAAGACTCTCCAACCAACTGAGTCACACTGGTCAGGGCTTGCTTCTCATTTTCAAAAAAATTATACCTATATTTTGTTATTCGTCTAGTGTATCTGACTGGCAGAAAATGCTGGCATGGGTAACCTGAGGTATTTTTACTCATAATGCATTAACACTTAACATTACAGTATGGCAAGGGCCTAAATGATTATCAGTTGGTAATAATTGTGATGACATTGAAGGAACACATTTTAACGTTAATTCTGCTTTATTTTCTGTGATGGTTAAAAGGCATTGCCTCTTTCAGAAGCTAGATGGTAAAATCGCTTGCTTCTGAGGCTTAAATGAGTGAATGAGGAATTGCTAAAGGCACACAATGTTGCACGCCCTCTAAAAATGTTTTGAAAAGGCTAGAGTGGAAGAGAAAATGCAGAAGCAAGATGTTATAAAAGTAACAAAGGGGAGATAGGCTATGATCACCTAGATTATAGGTAACAGCTATGTATATATAGAAACACCTGGTTTAAACATATATAAGTAGCCTTGGGTAAGATGGGGGCTGGGGACAAAAGAGAAGGTATTAGTTAAAAAATATGGATTATTTGAAGTAATTAAGAGGTAAGAGTAGCCATGCATTTGAATTTCTTTTTCTTTGTTGTTATCATTTATTTAACTAGTTTATTCTACAAATAATAAATGGAATATGTCAAACTGATTGTTATATTATCTATTTAAAAGTATATGAGCACATTATCTGTTTTATCACTGTCATTCTTGATTTCTTTTTTAAAAAATATATTGTTATTGATTTCAGAGAGAGGAAGGGAGAAGGAAAGAGAGAAACATCAATGATGAGAATCATTGATCAGCTGCCTCCTGCACCCCTCCATCACCCCCACCTCAACCCCCCACTGGGGATTGAACCGCAACCTAGGCATGTGCTCTGACTAGGAATCAAACTTCTACCTCCTGGTTCATAGGTTGATGCTCAACTGCTGAGCCATACTGGCTGGGCTGTCATTCTTGATTTCTTAATATAAATTAAGTTGGTTTGCCTGTGCTTGTCTCAATTAATCATCATTAATGAGCTTGTGGCAACAGCCAGAGATGAAAGTATCTCAGAAAAGTAAACATGTCCCTCTGGTAGCTGCCATCATTTCTAACCCCCTTTTTTATAATGAAAAACAAAACAAAACAAAACCATAGCACTGAAAATTAATTCCTTGGCAGCAACCCACTGTTGTGCATTAGTTAGGACATGCCTACCATTCTTGAGCACAGCCTCATTTTCTCCATACCAAAGAAATTCTACTTTTCCCATAACTCATTCTGCTGGTTCATTCAGCCTCTTCATGTTTTTCCAGTCCTCAGCAAGGAAGTAAGTAGCCAGCATAAGTATCTATAAGTTGAGAATTTATTGGTTCCTTCCAGATATATGCTTTGTTTTCACGTATCCAGAAGACATAAATGGAAATTCTCATTGTGCCTTGGAAAAATTCCACCTAGAATCTGAGTTCAGGTCTTAGCCATGAGGATGTGTGCTTTCACAGTATGTACATTGTCATTTCTCCATGGGCTTATTTTCTTCATTTGGAAATGAGGAGCTTGGACAAGTATTTTGTGGCACAAATTTCATGATTCTCTATGGGAAATAACCCTCTCCCTCAGTGTTTGGAAATTGCTAAATATGTCATCCCTCAGAATAAATGAAAAAAATGCACTGGAAATTACTGAAAACAGCTGCAGTAGAAAATGCCTAATACAACTCATAGTCTCTGTCAGTGAGAAAATTGCAAGTTCCCAAGGAAGTTCTCATGAATTCTGACCTTTGTCAGGAGACACTCAGTAAATCAATGTATTATTGATGGACCTGCTGTCATGAATCTATTTTTCTTTCCTTCTCTATACTTACATTGTGTCGGACACCCCCAGCTGATGCCTGCACAATTACCCTACAGTGTCTCAGAGAAGCAAGCATAGGTGGGTCCCCAAATTACACAGGTGTTTAGCTTATTGAACAGAAACAAGTAGACTCTAAGGAAAAGAAAGCAGCAATTCCACTGTAGTGTAGGCTTTAAATTAATCCCTGCACTAAGGTATGTGCACCCTGTCACATGTGCTCTCATGTGTCCAGTCAAAGGCATGGAAAAGTGAAATGCATATAAGTGTAATTATGAAATAGGGACATAAAAACAATCAAATCCAAATCCCTTTCAGTGGCTTCAAATTCAACATCAAAGTAAGAACTTTTTTTTTTTTTTTTTACAATTACCCTATTGCTGCCAAATCCAAACCAACCCATCATTTCACCCCATGAATTCATTATTTGATTTAACATTCATAGAATGGGCATGTGGAATATTGGCTCCCCAAAATATCACTGGGACAACATGTTGCCAAGAAAAAGCTTTCTGAGTTTATTGCTTACCACTGTAAGGGAGAATTCCATATTGACAGAATCTAACAGTTTTAGGAGAGAATGGTGAAGCCTGGGATATTGAGACTTCAAGGATTTCCCCAGTGGGAAGTGGGGACTTGATTAGGATTGGTTAAGATCATGATATGAAATGGGTTTGAACAGGTAGGAATGGCAGGACAGAGATTTGGAGGCAAGAAGTTCAAAAAGTCTAAGGATATAAACTGTCAGTGGATGCTTTCTATTGAAGTGTTACTGGAATAAACAGTAAAACTGTCTGCAACTTGGATCTTTGTGGGCAAGGGTCTTTGCAAATGGTAAAGTCATATTGATGAAAATGGAG
Organism: Eptesicus fuscus; assembly: GCF_027574615.1. Lineage (NCBI taxonomy): Eukaryota > Metazoa > Chordata > Mammalia > Chiroptera > Vespertilionidae > Eptesicus > Eptesicus fuscus. The sequence continues at coordinate 110,476,058 of NC_072473.1, forward strand.
GAATAGTAGACTCATGCTAAAGTAGACAGTAAGCTATACGGGGTATATGTACTGGGGGAATACATGTGACCTGCTGCTCTTCAGGTGCTATGTATTTTAAAATGCACAGAGATGAGAAACAAGAATTGAGGGGAGAGGAATAGCACTAGGTTGGGAGAATGAACAACTTCATGAAGGAGGTAACATTTGCGATAGGCCCTGGTCATTGGTTTTAAGTTTAGAGAGTCTGAATGGTAACCTAGTATTTCTTTTTAAAGACTTCTACTGCTTGGCTACTCATTGCTTCCTTTATTCTTTAAGTGTTCATTCAAGGCAGGTAAAGACTCCCATTTTGCCATAGTTCTGTGGAGGGAAAATGGAAGTAGAGTCCTTGGATGAGGTTCAGCATATATTTCTTTAAGGTTCCTGGGCCCTCTGAAGCAAGGTGGCATGTTGCCTTGTGTATGCTTTTTTATAAATGTAGCTCAAAACTTGAGATAGAGCTTTTTAGATCCCTGCCTTCGTTACTTTGTGAATGGCCTCTATTAGCAGCACCACATAAAAATCTCCAAAATATCAGCAGGGGGAGAAGAGGTGTGAGGTGGTTTGTTCAACTCTGAGGGACTCTGTTGAAGGATGCAAGTCCAAGCAGCTGCTCATTTTCCCATTTGAGCTTTGTGAGTTCCTTTTCTTATCAAGATGACCAAGCTGAGAGCAGAACCCTGTTTTTGTCAAGTGGTGGGTTAGAGACCTCAGAATCAGGAGCTGCAAAGCTCCAGATAACTGTGGAAACACTGACTTTCTTTGATTTGGTCTCTCTCTCTCTCTCTCTCTCTCTCTCTCTCTCTCTCTCTCTCTCTTACACACACACACACACACACACACACACACACACACACACACACACCTCTTCACACTATTATTTTAATGGCAGCAAAGGGGAAAAGAGGTAGTATGCAGAATGAAGGACCACTTAAATAGGAAGATGAATGAGAATCACTTTTTTTAGGGGTTAGAGGTATGATTTAAGTTTTGGGAATCTGTTCTTAAGGATATTTCAGGACAAGTTTTAAAAAAACACAATGAACGCTGAAACTGGTTTGGCTCAGTAGATAGAGCGTCGGCCTGCGGACTCAAGGGTCTCAAGTTCGATTCCGGTCAAGGGCATGTACCTTGGTTGTGGGCACATCTCCAGTAGGAGGTGTGCAGGAGGCAGCTGATCGATGTTTCTCTCTCATCAATGTTTCTAACTCTCTATTCCTCTCCCTTCCTCTCTGTACAAAATAAATAAAATATATTTAAAACAAAACAAAACAAAAACACAATGAACAAATTAAGGCAACTTTGTATTTCTTCTGGTCAGGGAACTGATCCTTCAGATAAGACAGATTGGTATTTTGAAGGCATAATAAGGGATTTTCATTAGTGGCATTTAATATATTTTCCAGTTAATTTTTTCAAAAAGTGGGTCAAATTCCCTCACAGCTTTTACTAAGCTGTGTCATATATCTTTAACCAAGCTGAAGATGCATTGAATTGCTGCCCTCCTTACCTTGGAAAGGAAAATGCTATAGCTCCCCCTTGTGTTGTTTGAGATCAAAAACATCCCTGACTTATCCACAGCCACAGAATTCACTCCTTTAGTATTCTCAAAGTATCTCCTCAAACTTTTTGGGGGGGATGGGAACTTTGCTATAGAGGAAAGTACCAGGGATCCAACTAATATTTTACAACTTACCCCTTATTTCCCATTCTCCTGCTATGTATCTAAGAGCCTCTTTCTTGGAAGGTTATCCTTTTCTGGCAAACAGTTCCTTAGGGATGGTTTTCTTCATGAAGTTATATTCTTATCATCTTCCACTTAGTATATCAAACCTTGTACCATTTTCTCTCCAAATAGGGGAATGAAACTTGTGTTCACTATTGCCTCATCTTGCCCTCTCATGGGGCCACTTCATTCTGTATCATGACTTCTCAGTTTTAAAAGACACCAGTTTCTTTGCTTGTCCACCGCCAGAGTAAACATGTCAAGTTCCCCCAAGTCTCTCAAACTCTAGTACATGAATTTGGACTTAAACATGTTGGCTACTCAATAAGTATGTAGACAGGGTGTGAGATGCAATCACACATCTCTTTTTGAAACAATGCCCCAATCTCAACCCCACAGTTGACTTGAACATAGGAGCAGGAGAAATGCCACAGTGCTCCCTATTAATGAATTTTCTTACTTCAAATAATCTTTGAAAGCGATCAATAGTCTTCATATGTGTACCTACTTTTATATAATGTGGTTCTAGTTTCTGTTTTGGCTCCTTTGCCAATATTTCAAGACAAAGGGAAAAGTCTAACTTTATAGGTCATTTCTAAATTATGTAAATTAAATGCCAATTGTTATACAGATTTACACAGTTTTGCAATTATATCTATAGGACAAAATCTTAATGGAATGGCTCCATTAACTTTGTATGCATTTTAAATGTGATAGATAGTAGTCTTCACCTATTCAGTCACCTGTCTTATATACCCTGGTTTTTGTGTCATGTTCAGTTTGATGTTCCAGTAACAGTTCCATCCCATTTAATTTCACCATTTCCTGTCCTGACACCCCTTATTTTAAATCTTTGGACACTATTTTCTTAAGGAAAAATAGAATTCTTTGGGCCCAACCATTGAAGAACTCCTACTTGTCCAACTTTATGATTTCCTTGACAAAGGAAAGTTTCACTCCACACAGACTGAAAACAAACTCATTGTTTTCTGATATCCATGAAGTTTGTGGTTGGATCATATGAAGCAGCAATGCAAGGTAGCATAGGCTAAGTGACAGTCTTACAAAAAGTGAATGCTTTGTGAATTCTGAGGCAAGGAAAATCAGGCCTGGCAATCTTCTGAATGAAGTGAGACTCAGATGCAATATTAAAGGAAGAGTAGAACTAACACAGAAGTAGGGAGACTATTAGGGAATTCCATGTAGAGAGAAATTGCTACAAGAGTCCAGAAAATATCTGGTCCCTTAAATAACACTAGTTTAATTTTACTTAATATGATTTTCCATGTACTGCCATTTTTTGTATTTTTGTTTTACAACCTATCTGAGGTCAGAAATATTTTATTGCTTCATCTTCAGATCTTGTTCATAGTCAGTGGCAATAATTGACTAGGTATCATCAGATATTTTGGTTATAATTGAATGAATAAATAAATGCAATACTTAACAGAAAGTATGGAAAAAATACTAAGAGGGTTGCAATTTGAGAAAAGGAACTGATTTCCACAAAGCCTCATTTATCATGATTTGAATGTAACAAGTATGCACTTTCTCATGAAAGATCACTCTTTCTTAATGAAATCATTTTTAACTTCTGGAAAATAATTTGCATTCTGGTCTCTTAATCAACTATGTCTTATTAATAGTACTAACAAAATTAATTTAAAAGAATGAAAAACAAACCGAAACAAGCTCTGCCAAAACTGTCTCTCAGAAAAGGCTGGAAGCTTACATAACTCCTGGGAACAATTTGCTAGCCTGGAGAATTCTTCCCATTTTGGTCAGGGCCTCCAATGGAGAGATTTATGTGCAATGTATGTCAAGAGGCAAAGTAATGGCATTTCCCTGCTATACAATGACTCGGACATTTACTGAGTGCAGAAATGCACCTTTAAACCAGAGAAAGAAGCGGAGTCTGCCCTGAACCAATCATTTGAAAAAGCCATGCGCACTGAAGCTGGGACCAAACATAATGACAGGATTTAATTGCTAATGCTCTAGAGGCAATGCACCTCTTTATGTGTTGACCTTTGACCCAGACTTGAGAGAGTGAAAACAAAGAGTGGATGGTTTCCTTCCCCCTCCTCCATCTGATCATGCCTGTCTCTAACCCTGTCTACATACTCATAACATTCAACTTTCCACTCTCATTCTTTTTTTTACCAATATAATCTTTTTTAAATTTTATTTTATTGCTTAAAGTATTACAAAGAGTAGTACACATGTCTCCTCTATTTCCCCATTGACCTTCCCCTAGTCTCCCCTACCCCCCACTATCTTGCGTCCATTGGTTATGCTTATATGCATGCATACAAGTCCTTCGGTTGATCTCTTACCTCCCCCCCAACCCTTCCCAGCCTTTCTGCTGTATTTTGACAGTCTGTTTGATGCTGCTCTGCCTCTGTATCTATTTTTGTTCATCAGTTTATAATGTTATTTATTATCCATAAATGAGTGAGATCATGAGGTATTTTTCTTTGATTGACTGGCTTATTTCACTTAGCATAATGCTCTACAGTTCCATCCATACTGTTGCAAATGGTAAGAATGCCTTCTTTTTTACAGCAGCATATTATGCCATTATTTAGATGTATCACTGTTTTCTAATCCATTCATCAGATGATGGGCACTTAGACTGTTTCCAAATCTTAGCTATGGTAAATTGTGCTGCTATGAACATAGGGGTTCATATATCCTTTACGATTTGTGTTTCTGGTTTCTTGAGATATAGTCCTAGAAGTGGTATTACTGGGTCAAATGGGAGTTCCATTTTTAATTTTTTGAGGAAACTCCATATTGCCTTCCACAGTGGCTGCACCAGTCTGCATTCCCACCAGCAGTGTAAGAGGGTTCCTTTTTCTTCGAATCCTCTCCAGCACTTGTCCTTTGTTGATTTGTTGATGATAGCCATTCTGACAGGTATGAGATGATACCTCATTGTTGTTTTTATTTGCATCTCTCAGATGATTAGTGACTTTGAGCATGTTTTCATATGTCTCTTGGCTTTCTGAATGTCCTCTTTCAAAAAGTGTCTATTTAGGTCCTTTGCCCATTTTTTGATTGGATTATTTATCTTCCTTTGTTATGTTGTATGAGTTCCCTGTAAATGTTGGAGATTAAACCCTTATCGGAGATAACATTGGCAAATATGTTCTCCCATTCAGTGGGCTTTCTTGTTGTTTTGTTGATGGTTTCTTTTGCTGTGCAGAAGCTTTTTATTTGAATGTAGTCCCATTTGTTTACTTTCTCCTTAGTTTCCATTGCCCTAGGAGCTGTATCAGTAAAGATACTGCTACAACAAATGTCTGCTATTTTGCTCTTTATGGCTTCTTCTAAGATTTTTATGGTTTCCCATATTACATTTAAGTCCTTTATCCATTTTGAGTTTATTTTGTGTATGGTGTAAGTTGGTGGTCTAGTTTCATTTTTTTGCAATTATCTGTCCAGTTTTCCCAACACCATTTATTGAAGAGACCGTCTTGACTCCATTGTATGCTATTGCCTCCTTTGTCAAATATTAATTGAGCATACTGGCTTGTGTAGATTTCTGGGTTCTCTGTTCTGTTCCACTGTTCTATATGTCTGTTCTGGTGCCAGTACCAGGCAGTTTTGAGAACAGTAGCTTTGTAGTATAGCTTGATATCTGGTATTGTGATTCCTCCTACATTGTTCTTCTTTCTCAAGGTTGCTGCAGCTATTCGGGGTCTTTTTGTATTCCAGATGAATTTTTGGAGAGTTTGTTCTAGGTCTTTGAAGTATGCTGTTGGTATTTTAATGGCGATTGTGTTGAATTTAAAGATTGCTTTGGGTAGTATGAACATTTTAATGATGTTGCTTCTACAAATCCATGAACATGGTATATTCTTCCATTTGTTCATGTCTTCCTCTATCTCTTTTTTCAATCTACTGTAGTTTTCTGAGTACAGGTCTTTTACATCCTTAGTTAAGTTTATTACTAGGTATCTTAATATTTTTGGTGCAATCATAAATGGGATTTTTTTTCGCTTCTCTTTCTGTGAGTTCATTATTAGTGTATAAAAAGGTCATAGATTTCAGGGTGTTAATTTTGTATCCTGCTACTTTGCCAAATTCACTTATTAGGTCCAGTAGTTTTTTTTATGGAATCTTTGGGGTTTTCTATGTATAGTATCATGTCATCTGTGAATAAGGACAGTTTTACTTCTTTTCCAAATTGGATGCCTTTTATTTCTTCTTATTGTCTGAGCCCTATGGCTAGCAGTTCCAATACTATATCGAACAGGAGTTGTGAAAGTGGGCATCCCTGTCTTTTCCCCGTTCTTAGGGGAAATGAGTTTAGTTTTTGCCCATTGAGTATGATGTTGGCTGTAGGTTTGTCATATAAGGCTTTTATTATGTTGAGGTATGATCCTTCCATTCCCACTTTGCTGAGGGTTTTTATCAAGAAAGGGTGTTGGATTTTGTCAAATGCTTTTTCTGCATTGATTGATATGATTATGTGATTTTTGTCTCTCAGTTTGTTTATGTGATATATCACATTTATTGATTTGTGGATATGGTACCATCCTTGCATCCCCAGAATAAATTCCACTTGGTCATAGTGTATGATCTTTCTAATGTAATGCTGAATTTGATTTGCTAGGATTTTGTTGAGGATTTTAGCATCTATGTTCATCAAGGATATTGGCCTGTAGTTCTCTTTTTTTGTGTCTTTATCAGGTTTTGGAATTAGGGTAATGCTGGCTTCATAGAAAGAGCATGGAAGTGTGCCTTCCTCTTGAATTTTTTTGTAATAGTCTGAGGGGGATATGTTTTAGTTCTTCTTTGAATGCTTGGTAGAACTCCTCTATAAAAGCATCTGGACCAGGGCTTTTGTTTGCTGGAAGATTTTTTATTGCTGCTTCAATTTCTTTGGTAGTTATTGGCCTATTGAGGTTTTTTTTATTCTTCTTGGTTCAGTTTTGGGAGCTTGTATTTTTCTAAGAATATGTCCATTTCATCTAGGTTGTCCATTTTGTTGGTATAGAGTTGTTCATAGTATTTTTTCATAATCATTTGTGTTTCTATAGGATTGGTTGTTACTTCGCCTCTTTCATTTCTGATTTTATTTGGGTCCTCTCTCTTTGCTTCTTGGTGAGCCTGGCTAGAGGTTCATCAATCTTGTTTATCCTTTCAAAGAACCAGCTCTTGGTTTTATTGATTTTTGCATTGTTTTTTTGGTCTCTATGTCATTTATCTCCGCTTTGGTCTTTATTATTTCCTTCTTTCTGCTTACACTGGGCTTTTCTTGGTGCTCTCTTTCTAACTCTTCAAGTTGTAGGGTGAGATAATTTATTACCATCTTTTCTTGTTTTTTTGAGATAGGCCTGCAGAGTTATGAAATTCCCTCTCAGGACTGATTTCAATGTGTCCCATAGATTTTGGATTGTTGTGTTTTCATTGTCATTTGTTGCCATGATGCTTTTTATTTCTTCTTTGATCTCTTTGGTAACCCAATCATTGTTTAAAAGCATGCTGTTTAGCCTCCAGGTGTTTGATTTTTTAATTGTTTTTATTCTAGTTAATTTCTAGTTTTATGCCATTGTGATCTGAGAAGAGGCTTGATATGATTTCTATCTTCTTGAATTTGAAGAGACCTTGCCTGTGCCCCAATATGTGATATATCTTTGAAAATGACCCATGTGCACTTGAGAAAAATGTATATTCTGTGGCTTTGGGGTGAAATGTTCTGAAGATGTCAATTAATTCCATCTGATCTAGTGAGTCATTTAGGATTGATGTTTCTTTGCTGATTTTTTATTTAGAGGATTTGTCCAGTGGTGTTAGTGGAGTATTAAAGTCCCCTACTATGACTGCATTGCTGTCAATCTCTCCCTTGATATCCTTCAGAAGTTTTATTATGTATTTGGGTTCTCCTGTATTAGGTGCTTATATGTTTACCAGAGTTATATCTTCTTGTTGAATTGCTCCCTTTATTATCATGAAGTGGCCTTCCTTATCTCTTTATGGCCTTCTCTTTGAGGTCTAATTTGTTGGATATATGTATTGCTACCCCAGCTTTTTTTTACAATTCTATTCTCCTGAAAAACCTTTTTCCATCCCTTCACCATCAGTCTGTGAGTACTTTGTTCTAAAGTGGGTTTCCTATAGACAACAGATACATGGGTCATGTTTTCTTATCCACTCAGCTACCCTATGTCTTTTGATTGGGGCATTTAATCCATTTACATTGAAAGTTATTATGGATAGTTGCTTGTTTGTTGCCATTTTTATTCTTTATGCCTGTGTTCCTTCTTCCCTTCCTATATCTTCTTTTTATAGCAGACCCTATAGCATTTCTTTCATTGCTGGTTTGGTGGTAATAAACTCCCTTAGTCCTTTTTTGTCTCTGAAGCTCCTGATTTCACCCTCAATTTTTACTGATAGCCTTGCTGGGTACAGTATTCTTGGATTCAAACCCTTGCTTTGCATGACTTTGTATATTTCATTCCATTCACTTCTGACCTGACGTGTTTCTGTTGAGAAATCAGTTGATAATCTGATGGGAGATCCTTTGTAGGTAACTTTCTCTCTTTCTCTGGCAGCCTTTAAGATTCTTACTTTGTCATTGGTGTTTGCCAATTTAATTTTAATGTGTCTTGTTGTCGATCTTTTGCGGTTCATCTTGTTTGGGACTCTGTGATCTTCTTGGACTTGTGTGAGTTTTTTCTTCACAATACCAGGGAAGTTTTCTGTCAATATTTCTTCAAACATGTTTTCTATTCCTTGCTTAGTTTCCTCTCCTTCTGGCACACCTATTATGCAGATGTTTTTTTGTTTCATGTTGTCCCAAAGTTCCCTTAGGCTCTCCTCTTGTTTTTTAAGCTTTTTTTCTAGATGCTGCTCTGCTTGTGTATTTTTTCCTACCTTGTCTTCTAGCTCATTGATACAGTCCTCCGCTTCTTCTAGTCTACTGTTGATGCTTTCTATTGAGTTCTTTATTGCAGCGATGTCATTTTTCATTTCTTCTTGGTTCTTCTTCATTTCCTCTTGGTTCTTACACATATTGTTGAATTTGTCTTCCATCCTTTTCAGTGACCTTATGACCATTGCTCTGAATTCTTTCTCTGTCATATTGCTTGCCTCCATTTAATTTACTTCCTTTTCTGGTGATTCCTACTTTTCTTTGTATGTGGGCTGTTTTTTGTTTTTGTTTTTGTTTTTTGTCTCCCCATGATTGCTCCTCTCCAGATTTCTGGTTATGTAGCTCTCTCTCTCTCCTGCATTGACTTTCTTTAGGCAATGCCAGCTGTGTTTAATTCACCAGTTCTGGGTGGGTGCTCTTTGATTCAGCTGTTTCTTCTGCTCTGTGAGAAAGTGCAGGGCCCATCTGTGAATTCGCATGTTTGTCTCCCCCAGAGCAGACCTCCCAGGCACCAGTGGGCAGGGATGTTGGAATTCTGGCATTCATGGATTTGCAATTGAGGTAACTGGTCCCTGGGCGTTGTGGTTGTAAGGTCCTGGGAGGCAGCCGAGATCTCCCCGGTTGAAGGTAAAGCTGGGGTCCTGATCACAATCAGTCTCTGATCACAGCTGTCTCCCCTTCAAGATGGCACAGTGTCTGTGGGAGAGTTGGCCGCTCTGGGAGAGATTTCAGCCTCAGTAGAGGCTGCCTGGTCACGGGGGGCTGGTCTGCCAGTCCCCAACAGTCCTTTGGAGTATAGCTGTCCCTCACTCACAAATACAAACACTCCCCACACATCCACGCACTCTCCTTTCGTTCTCTCACTCTCACACTATCTAGCAGCCTGCAGTCCCATCAGCAGCCATCTTGGATCTCCTCCACTCTCATTCTTATTAGTTACTTCCAGCTTTGTAGCCAGGGTGAGAATGAATAGAACATAAGGGAACATAGAAGGAAAATTGGAGAAGGATGTGTACAAGCAGTGGACAGATGTTTAGAAGCAGGGAGAAGAATTATAACTACTGAAATGAGAGCTGAATTCCTGGTAATCTGATTCTTCTACCCCACCCACCCTAATATTTCATGAGATTTTGGTCTTTCCATCTTTCTGTTCTCTGTTCCCATTTTACCCTTTCCGATCCATATTTATAATCACTCCCTTCTCTACACCTTCATCTCCCTTTCTCTTCTTACTTGGTTATTTGTGAATGGCAAAATCTCAAAGTTAAATTCAAGGCTCTGCCTATTGCACATATGTACCATGGTAGCTGGGCAGTTGAATGTAGTTGATGAAAACACACACCAATACTCTGATTGGTCTTACTATAAATTCATAACCTCAGTTGATCCTTTGTGCTATTCAGCAAAGCTACTGTTCATTCACTCTCCTGTTTTTTTACAAAACTTTCACACCTTCTTTCTCTTCAAATTTCTTGACTGTTCTCTAGACACACTGGCCTACTTTCTGTTTCTAACATGCCAAGCACACTTCCAAATGAGAGCCTTTTTTATTCAGTCTTCCTCCTGCCTGGGGCATTCTGCATCTATCTGTTTGCTCCTTCACTTTCTTTAAGACCCTGCTATGTCATCATTATAATTTGGACCTCCCAGACCATTTTACATAAGGCATCATGCCTATCCCCACCACCACCAGCATATCCTCTTCCCCTTTCTGTTTTCTTTAGCATTTATCACCATCTGTCATTCTATATATTTTATGTGTGTATAATTTCTATTTCACTGCTAGAATGTATAATTCCTATTTCACTGCTAGAATGAAAGGTTTTCTTTCTTTTTCTTTCTTTTTCAATTTATCGTTATTGTGGAATGTATTACAGATGTCCCTCTTTTTTCCCCCATTAACCCCCTCCACCCAACTCTTGCCTCCCTCCCACACTATTGTCTGTGTCCATGGGTTATGCATATATGCACACAAGTTCTTTGATCTCTTCTTGCCCCCCATCCTCCCACCCCCACCTTCCCTCTGAGATTCATCAATCTGTTGCATGATTCCATGTCTCAGTTTATTTTGTTCATTAGATTCCACATATAAGTGAGATCATGTGATACATATCTTTTTCTGAGTGGCTTATTTCCCTTAGTGTAATAATCTCCAGGTCTCTCCATGTTGTCTCAAAGAGTAAGAGTTCCTTCTTTTTATACAGCTCCATAATATAGAATGAAAGTTTTATGAGAGCAAATATTTTTCCTGTCATTTTATTCTTCTATACTTAAGCTTAACACAATGCTTGCCAGTATCCCATACATATTTGTTTAGGGAATTAATGGATAGATGAATGCCTGTTGGGGTTTCAGAATCCCCTCTTTCCATTTGCCAAACCCAGCATATTCAGCTACTCACCCTTTAATATTTTATATGGTTACTGTAATTTCCAAGCCCAAATTTAATACATGTCATCTAATTGGTGAATAAAATATCTTTTGTTTGGACTGTCTTGGGAAATCCAATGTGTTTTTTTTTTCAAGTCATACATCATTAATCTGAAGGATCAAAAACATTTACAACTTGAATAAACAGTATTGATATTTAGTCTGAATAAAAACCACATATTGTTAGTATATTCTACATAGAATCATACTTATAGAATGGAGTCCTCAAAGGAAGCATAGATGATAATTTTCCAGTTAGTTTAATGGGCTCTGATAGTAGAATTGGCTTATCCAATGCCACTATGTTAATTTGAAAATAAATGTTATTGTGCACCTGTTAGAATGGCTACCATCAATAAATCAACAAACAAGTGTTGATGAGGATGTAGATAAAAGGGAATCCCTGTACACTATTGGTGGGAATGCAGACTGGTGCAGCCACTATGGAAAACAATATGGATTTTCCTTAAAAATTTTAAAAATGGAGGAAGATGGCGACCGGCAGGAAGGTAGGGAGAGAGAGAGTGTGAGTGAGGAACCCATAGAGGAGAGTGTAGACGTGTGTGGTGTGTGTGTGTATGACCTAGGGTCAGTTAGATTCTGCAGGTCTTCCAAGGGGCTGCCTAACTGGGCAGTCCTAGACGGCGGAGCCCCGCGCACAAAGCGGACACATCTCCGCGCCTGGTGCGGACGCGAAGACCACGCCATCTTGAGAAACAGAGCTGCTTGAGACTCGGATCCTGGCTTCTGACACAAACCAGGACCCTGCAGCCACTGGGGACAGAGAACTGCTATCACAGCTTCAGACCAACAGACAACAAGAATCCAGACTTCCCGGCAGAATTCCGTGAGTCAAAGAGCCTATCCCCCCCCCCCCGTCCCCCCGCCACAGGCACGCAGACAGCGCCATTTTAACTGAAAGACCCACCCCTCGCCCAAGCCGCAGAACTTTGCTCAGGGACTCGCTCCCCCTCAGGGAATTTGGCTATCGTGGGACAGAAGCAGCTCCCTGTTGGGAAAATCTGTCAGTGTGCACAGAGGGCTCCCCTTCGGAGAATTTGGGGGAATTTGGCTTGCGGGTCACAGCTCCCCCTTCTGGGAATCTTAGTGCTTGCACAGAGGGGCTTCCCCTTTGGGGAATTTGGCGCACAGGACAGACTCCGCCCCCTTTCCGGGACTCCGGTAGAGTGCACGGAGCCAGCTCACCTTCAGGAAATTAAGAGTGTGCGCCCTAGCCGGTTTGGCTCAGTAGAGAGAGCATACACAGGACGCAGCTCCACTTCAGGGAATTTGGCATGCCGGACACAGCTGACTGGGATCCCTACTCACAGCACATTCACAATAAGAGCCAGCGATCCCAATTGTTGGTGCATGCACACACAGGGACCCTGATTCTCAATGAGAAACCACACAAGGCAACAGAGACTCTGACACTCGAGTCTTGGTGCAGAAACAGGGAAACTCTGACTCCTGGCACATGCTAAGGATCTCATTTTCGGCACATACCAACAGTGTGGTGCAGACAGGGCCCCTGATTCTAAGTGTGCACACGAGACCACACGGAACACTGGGGACACTGACCCTGGGCAAGTCTGGTTCCCACCAACCAAAGGCAGCCACACGTCCTAGTGTCAGAGCACTTCAGTGAAACTCGGGTGGAGCGAAGTCCCCACAGCACACGGCTCAGGTCCACGCAAACGGAAGCTTGAGCTTTCTGGTGATAGCCAGAATGGGGAAACGAAATAACTCACAGAGGAAAGAAAATGTGGAGTCGCCAAGAAAGGAAATCAGTGAAACTGAAGCTTGCAACATGACCGAAAAGGAGTTCAGAGTAATGGTCGTGGAATTTATACATCGGATGGATGAGAAAATCAACAACTTATGCAAGAATCAGGAAGAAATGAAAAGTAATATAGCTACAATCAAAAACACCATGGAAAGTTTCAACAGTAGACTACAAGAAGCAGAGGACCGAATTAGTGAGTTAGAAGATCAGGTACAGAAACAAGCTCAATCTGAACAGCAATTGGAGAAAAGAATTAAAAAGCAGGAGGAAAGCCTAAGGGAGCTTCGGGACAACATGAAACGAAGTAACATACGTGTAATAGGGCTGCCAGAAGGACAAGAAGAGCAGCAGGGATTAGAAAATCTATTTGAAGAAATAATGACAGAAAACTTCCCGGATATGGGAAAGATAAAAGTTACGCAAGTACAGAGAGTCCCAAGCAGGATCAACCCCAAAAGACCCACACCAAGACATGTCATAATTTCAATGGCAAATATAAATGATAAAGAGAGAATCTTAAAGGCGGCAAGAGAGAGACAGAGAGTTACCTACAAAGGAACACCCATCAGATTGTCAAATGATTACTCAACAGAAACACAACAAGCTAGAAGTGAATGGAAGGAGGTATACAAAGTGTTGCAAAGCAAAGGACTGAATCCAAGAATACTATATCCAGCAAGACTATCAATCAAAATTGAAGGGGAAATCAGGAGCTTTGCCGACAGAAAAAGGCTCAAGGAGTTTATCACCACCAAACCAGCAATGCAAAAATTGCTAAAGGGAATACTGTAAAAAGAAGAAATAAACAGGTAAGAAGGAATACAGACACAAAAATAGATATGACTACAAACAAATACCTTTCAGTAATAACTTTAAATGTAAACGGACTAAATGCTCCAATGAAAAGATATCGAGTAGCTGAATGGATAAAAAAACACGACCCATATATATGCTGTCTACAAGAGACCCACCTCAGAACAAGAGACTCACACAGATTGAAAGTGAAGGGATGGAAAAATATCTTTCAGGCAAATGGAAATGAAAAAAAAGCTGGGGTAGCAATACTTATATCTGACAAAATAGACCTCAAAGTAAATGCCATAACAAGAGATAAAGAAGGCCACTTCATAATACTAAAGGGAGAAATCCAACAAGAAGAAATAATTCTGGTAAACATATACGCTCCCAATATAGGAGCACCCAAATACATAAAAAAACTCCTGGAGGATTTCAAGGGAGAGATTAATAGCAATACAATCATAGTAGGGGATTTTAATACCCCACTATCACCACTGGACAAATCCTCTAAACAAAAAATCAGCAAAGAAACAGCAATCCTAAATGAATCACTAGACCAGATGTAATTAATTGACATTTTCAGAACATTTCACCCCAAAGCCACAGAATATACATTCTTCTCAAGTGCACATGGGTCATTTTCAAAGATAGACCATATGCTGGGTCACAAGCAAAGTCTCTTCAAATTCAAGAAGATAGAAATTATATCAAGCATCTTCTCAGATCACAGTGGCATAAAAGTGGAAATCAACTACAATAAATACAATCCAAAGAAATCAAACACATGGAGACTAAACAGCATGCTATTAAAAAGGACTGGGTCACCAGAGAGATCAAGGAAGAAATAAAAAACATCATGGCAACAAATGACAATGAAAACACAACAATCCAAAATCTATGGGACACAGCGAAAGCAGTCTTGAGAGGGAAGTTCATAGCTCTACAAGCCTATTGCAAAAAACAAGAAGCAATGGTAATAAATTACTTAACCCTACAACTCAAAGAGCTAGAAAAAGAGCAGCAAGAAAAGCCCAGTGTAACCAGAAGGAAGGAAATAACAAAGATCAGAGCGGAGATAAATGACATAGAGACCAAAGAAACAATACAAAAGATCAACAAAACCAAGAGCTGGTTCTTTGAAAGGATAAACAAGATTGATGGACCTCTAGCCACGCTCACCAAGAAGCAAAGAGAGAGGACCCAAATAAACAAAATCAGAAATGAAAGAGGTGAAATAACAACAGACCCCGCTGAGATACAAAGGATTGTTACAAAATACTACGAACAACTCTATTCCAATAAACTGGACAACCTGGAGGAAATGGACATATTCCTAGAAAAATATAACCTTCCAAAAATCAATCAAGAAGAATCTAAAGAGCTCAATAGGCCAATAACTATGGACAAAATTGAAGCAGTCATCAAAAAGCTTCCGGCAAACAAAAGCCCGGGGCCTGATGGCTTCACAGGAGAGTTTTACCAAACATTCAAGGAAGAACTAAAACCTATCCTCCTCAGATTATTCCAAAAATTTCAAGAGGAAGGAACACTTCCAGGCTCCTTCTATGAAGCCAGCATCACCCTAATACCAAAACCAGATAAAGACAACACAATGAAAGAGAATTACAGACCAATATCCCTCATGAACATAGATGCCAAAATCCTCAACAAAATTCTAGCAAATCGGCTCCAGCAGTACATCAGAAAGATCATACACCATGACCAAGTAGGATTTATCCCAGGAATGCAAGGTTGGTACAATATCCGCAAATCAATAAATGTGATACATCACATAAACAAATTGCGAGATAAAAATCACATAGTCATATCAATTGATGCAGAAAAAGCATTTGACAAATTCCAACACCCTTTCTTGATAAAAACTCTCAACAAGGTGGGAATAGAAGGCTCATAACTCAACATAATAAAAGCTATATATGATAAACCCACAGCTAACATCATACTCAATGGACAAAAACTAAAACCATTTCACCTAAGAACAGGAACAAGACAGGGATGCCCACTCTCACCACTCCTGTTTGACATAGTACTGGAAGTATTAGCCATTGCAATTAGACAAGAAGAAGAAATAAAAGGCATCCAAATTGGAAAAGAACAAGTAAAGCTGTCTTTATTTGCAGACGACATGATATTGTACATAAAAAATCCGAAAGACTCCGTCAAAAAACTAATAGACTTAATAAATGAATTCGGCAATGTAGCAGGATACAAAATTAATGCCAAGAAATCTATGGCCTTTCTATACACTAATAGTGAACTTACAGACAGAGAGACTAAAAAGGCAATCCCATTTACCATCGCACCAAAAAAATTAAGATACCTAGGAATAAACTTAACAAAGGAGGTAAAGGACCTATACGCAGAAAACTACAGGACACTGAAAAAAGAGATAGAGGAAGACGTAAACAGATGGAAGAACATACCATGTTCATGGATTGGTAGAATCAACATCATTAAAATGTCCATACTACCCAAAGCAATCTATAGATTCAATGCACTCCCCATTAAAATACCAATGGCATATTTCACAGACCTTGAAAGAACTCTCCAAAAATTCATCTGGAATAAAAAAAGACCCTGAATAGCCACAGCAATCCTGAGAAAGAAAAATAAAGTAGGCGCGATCTCAATACCAGATTTCAAGCTGTATTACAAAGCCACTGTTCTCAAAACAGCCTGGTACTGGCACAAGAACAGACATATAGATCAATGGAACAGAATAGAGAATCCAGATATCAACCCAAACCACTATGCTCAATTAATATTTGACAAAGAGGCATGAACATACAATGGAGTCAAGACAGTCTCTTCAATAAATGGTGTTGGGAAAATAGGACAGATAGATGCAAAAAAATGAAGCTTGATCACCAACTTACGCCATACACAAAAATAAACTCAAAATGGATACAGGACTTAAACATAAGACGGGAAACCATAAAAATACTAGAGCAATCCACAGGCAGCAAAATCTCAGACATATGCCAAAAGAAATTCTTCACTGACATTGCCCCTAGGGCAATGGAAGCTAAAGAGAAAATTAACAAATGGGACTACATCAAAATAAAAAGCTTTTTCACAGCAAAAGAAACCATCAACAAAACAACAAGAAGGCCTATATGGGAGTACATATTTGCAAATGGCATCACTGATAAAGGTTTAATCTCCAACATCTACAGGCAGCTTATACAACTTAATAAAAGGAAGATAAATGATTCAATTAAAAAATGGGCAACAGACCTAAATAGAATCTTTTCAAAAGAAGACAGAAGGAAGGCCAAGAGACACATGAAAACATGCTCAACATCACTAATTATCCGAGAGATGCAAATCAAAACAACAATGCGGTACCATCTCACACCTGTCAGAATGGCTATCATCAACAAATCAACAAACGACAAGTGTTGGCGAGGATGCGGAGAAAAAGGAACCCTCGTGCACTGCTGGTGGGAATGCAGACTGGTGCAGCCACTGTGGAGAACAGTATGGAGTTTCCTCAAAAAACTGAACATGGAACTCCCATTTGACCCAGTAATCCCACTCCTGGGAATATATCCTAAGAAACTAGAAACACCAATTGGAAAGAATATATGCACCCCTATGTTCATAGCAGCACAATTCACCATAGCTAAGATTTGGAAACAGCCTAGGTGCCCGTCAGCAGATGACTGGATCAGAAAACTGTGGTACATCTACACAATGGAATACTATGCTGCCATAAAAAAGAAGGAATTCTCATCATTTGCAGCAACATGGATGGAAATGGAGAACATTAAGTTAAGTGAAATAAGCCAGTCAATGAAAGAAAAATACCACATGATCTCATTCATTTATGGATAATAAAGAACATTATAAACTTGAACAAAAAGACAGATACAGAGACAGTAAAGCATCAAACAGACTGTCAAATTACAAGGGGAAAGTCAGGGAGAGGTGGGGGAGATAAGAGATCAATCAAAGGACTTGTATGCATGCATATAAGCATAACCAATGGATGAAAAACTCTGGGGGGTGAGGGCATACATGGGAGTGGGGTGGGGGTGGCAATGGTAAGATATGTACACATATAATACCTTAATAAAAAAAATTGAAAAAAAAATTAAAAATGGAACTGCCTTTTGACCTAGCAATCTGGGTATATATCCTAAGAATTGGGAAACATCAATCATAAAGAATATATGCACCCCTATGTTCATAGCAGTATTATTTACAATAGCCAAGATCTAGAAACAGCCCAAGTGCCTATTAGTAGATGGGTAGATAAAAAAAGCTGTGATAGAGAAACCAAGATGGCGGCATAGGTTAAACATCTAACCTACAGCCGGGCACAACAATTTCAAAAATACAACTAAAAGTCAAAACGGACATCATCCAGAACCACAGGAAAGCTGGTGGACTGAAATGCCCACAACTAGAAGGAAAGAGAAAACCACAAGGATAATCAGAGGAGCCATAAAAGCCTGAGGTATGGAGACACGGGCGGAGACACGAGCACGCGCGCGTGCGGGGAGGACGGAGCCGGAGAGGAAGGGGCGATTGACGGCCTGGCCGGCGTTCACTAGCAGGAAGGAGATAAAAGCTCCAGATTGCGCTGAACACCAGCTCCGACTGCACTGAACCCCAGTTCTGGGCGAAACCCTGGGAAGCCAGGCGCACGCTGGGGGAATGAATCTGGGCTATGGGGCGCAGGCACAGAGGAGCAGCGGAAGGCAGAGCTCCAGAGGCGTGCACGGGAAGGTGCGCAGAAGAGGGATGGTTGCCTGTGCCGCTGAAGCGCCAGACTGCGCTGAGACCCAGTTCCAACTACACTGAAACCCAGTTCCAGGCGAGAATCTGGGAATCCAGATTCATTAGGGGAGAGACTAGACTGTTTGGCAGCGGGCGAAACTCCAGGGCACGTTTCTCTCAGAGGTGTTTGCAGTGAGTACAGAGGGACACAGACACAGGAACCTCATAGGGCGGGGCTGACAGGAAGCCAAGGTTGTAGGCTCCACCCTGTAACTCCGCCCCATCCAAGCTGAGCAGAGGCTTTTCCCTGCTGAGTGCCTCAGGCAGTAGCTGACCTACACTACATTGGAGACCCAGAAACGAGGGCATCTAGTGGTCGGTGTGAGATGACACCAGATTTCAACCACGCGCACAAGGGACACATTCAGGAGGCAGACTCAGTGAGCGCCAAAGCATTGCTGCATCAAGACCCGGCCCATAAACATGTCTCCTGCACAGCAACTCTTCCTATATAGACAAAGAGGGTCCTCATGGCCAATTGGCCTGGAGGACAATTCCTCCCAGTGACACCAACAACAATCAAGATTTAACTATACAAAGGAGGACCAAGATGGAGGCATAGGGCGGAAGCCTGATCGTTGCCTACCGCAACAATTTTGAGACTACGACGGGAGAGCAGAGCAGACACCATCCAGAACCACCGGAGGGCTGGCTGAGAAGATGCTCTACAACTAGAATAAAAGAGAGGGGTACGTGGGATGATGCTGACGCCGGTGACCCAAAGTCCACACTTTAAGAACTACGGCTCAGGCGACACAAGGGCGGCCTGGAACGTGCTCGGCGCAGTTCCCCCGGTGGTCTCCGGCTGAGGGGACGGCTCCACTCGCTGCCGAGCATGGACAGACGAGCCCCTGGGAGACATGGGGTGGGAGACTCCGCGCTTGCTGTCCTCCGAGTCCTTCAAGAATCTTAATGCCCCGGAAGGGGCCAGGTGCGCACGCTTGGCGACCGGCCACCGCTGCAGACCCAAGGGCCGACGCAGCAACACCGGATCAGCCCGCCGCCACGCACCGGGCACACCGGAGCTTCGCTGAGCCCGCCGCCCAACGAGTTCTGCGGCAGCCACACTGGAGCTCTGAGAAAATGACCGAAGGAATTGCTGAGAGGGAATTGACCAACAGGAATTGGGATCAAGAAGACGAAACCCCACTGAGACCCGGGTCCAGGCGAAGCTGCGAGCCTCTGGGCTCAGGTGTGGTCATACGCCCTTGGGTCTAGGTGAGGCCTCACGCCCCTGGTTCTGGGTGAGGCCACGTGCCCCTGGGTCCAGGAGAAGCCGGAATCCGGGTTCGGATGAGGCCATGTGCCCCTGGATCCGGGTAAGGCTGGGTCCCGGGTCCGGGTGAGGCCGTGCGCGCCTGGATCCGGGTGAGACCATGCGGCCCGGGGTCTGGGAGAGGTCACGCGCCCCTGGGTCCGGGTGAGGCCACGTGCCCCTGGGTCTAGGTGAAGCTAGATCCCGGGTCCGGGTGAGGCCGTGTGCCCCTGGATCCGGGTGAGGCTGGGTCCAGGGCCCGGGGGAGGCCATGTGCTCCTGGGTCCGGGTGAGGCCATGTGCCCCTGGGTCTGGATGAAGCTGGAGCCCGGGTCCGGGTGAGGCCATGTGTCCCTGGAACCGGGTGAGGCCTCGCGCACCGAGGTCCAGGTGAGGCCACACGCCCCTGGGTCTGGGAGAGGCCACGCGCCCCCGGGTCCAGGTGAGGCCACATTCCCCTGGGTATAGGTGAAGCTAGATCCCGGGTCCGGGTGAGGCCGTGTGCCCCTGGATACGGGTGAGGCCTCGCGCACCTAGGTCCGGGTGAGGCCACGCGCCCCTGGGTCTGGGAGAGGCCACGCGCCCCCAGGTCCAGGCGAGGCCATGTGTCCCCGGGTCCGGGTGAGGCCTCGCGCACCTAGGTCCGGGTGAGGCCACGCGCCCCTGGGTCTGGGAGAGTCCACGTGCCCCCGGGTCCAGGCGAGGCCATGTGTCCCCGGGTCTGGGTGAGGCCTCGTGCACCTAGGTCCGGGTGAGGCCACGCACCCCTGGGTCTGGGAGAGGCCACGTGCCCCCGGGTCCAGGTGAGGCCATGTGTCCCCGGGTCCGGGTGAGGCCTCGCGCACCTAGCTCCGGGTGAGGCCACGCGCCCCTGGGTCTGGGAGAGGCCACGCGCCCCTGGGTCTGGGTGAGGCCATGTGTCCCTGGATCCGGGTGAGTCCTTGCGCACCTAGGTCCGGGTGAGGCCACGCGCCCCTGGGTCTGGGAGAGGCCACGCGCCCCCGGGTCCAGGTGAGGCCATGTGTCCCTGGATCCGGGTGAGGCTTGGTCCCAGGTCTGGGTGAGGCCTCGCGCCCCTGGCTCCGGGTGAGGCCATGTGCCCCTGGATCCGGGTGAGGCCTCGCGCACCTAGGTCCGGGTGAGGCCACGCGCCCCTGGGTCTGGGAGAGGCCACGCGCCCCCGGGTCTGGGTGAGGCCATGTGTCCCTGGATCCGGGTGAGGCCTCGCGCACCTAGGTCCGGGTGAGGCCACGCGCCCCTGGGTCTGGGAGAGGCCACGCGCCCCTGGGTCTGGTTGAGGCCACGTGCTCCTGAGTCCGGGTGAAGCCGTGCCCCTGGGTCCGGCCGAGACCAAACCAGAAGGAGTCGGACCTCCGTTACCACCATTTGTCCACCATCCAGAGCTGAGGGGTCAGTGCTGACATGTACACATAAGGAACTGGTGGACATTGAAATTGGGTCTCAAAAGCACTGTTGGCCCAGAAAGAAACTCACTACAGACTGATTCATTTGCCTGTCAGCATAACTATTATTGCTCATCTCACATTCAGTTCTTATAAGTATATCTGTAGTGACACATGATCTCGCTCATCTAGGGGAAATGATGAACAACATAGACTGATGAACAAGAACAGAACTAGAAACAAGGAGGCATCGATCGGACTATTGGGCCTCAGAGGGAAGATAGGGGAGGTTGGGGGGAGGGGGGAGAGATCAACCAAAGGACTTGTGTGCATGCATATGAGCCTATCCAACGGTTAAGTTCAACAGGGGGTTGGGGCATCCGTGGGGAGGGGTGTGGGATGGGAATGGGGGGATGAGGACAAATATGTGACACCTTAATCAATAAAGAAATTTTTAAAAAAAGCTGTGATACATTTACATAATGGAATACTATGCAGCTGTAAAAAATACGGAACTCTTTTTGCGATAGCATTGATAGACCTGGAGATTATCATGCTAAGAAAAATAAGCCAGACAAAGAAAGACAAATACCAAGTGATCTCACTTATATGTGGAAAATAATGAACAAAATAAACTGACGAGCAAAATAGAACCAGAGGCATGGATGCATGGAACAGATTGACAGAAGTCAGAAGGGAGGAGGATGAGCGGCCAGCCTGGATGAAAGAAGGTGAAGAGATTAGCCAAATAACATGTATGCATGGCCCATGGACACAAACACCAGTGTGGTGATGGCCAAAGAGAGGTAGTGGGACCTGGGTGGAGGTTGGTAAAGGGGGGTAACCAAGGGGGGCATCTGTAATCGTGTCAACAATAAACAAAAATAAACGTTAGTTGAAGTTGTTTGGTTTTTCAAAGCTCTTCCTTATGATTATTGGGGTACCCAGAAGTTACTGGAAACTTCTACAGTAATTATATGACCTAGTCTTTTCTACTTACTGCCTACAGGGACTTATACACTACCTCATTGGTCTTTCATCATTTCTATCTAGTGAGGCTTGTTTGGGTAACTGAGTAGAAATCTCTCACCACATGTTGGATATGTCTTTGTTCTTCTCGCATGTTTCAAACATAAATCCCTGATTTTATATGTGATCATAGTTATAATCAGATGTCACTGGGAGACATCTAACCTAGAGATGTTATTTTTTCATAGTTATTGAGCCTAAAGGGCCTTCTAGGGTTTATTTATCTACCTTCAAATGTTCTGCTTTTGCGATGAATGCCTTGGGAGTGAGAAATGCATGTTCAGATTTAAAAAGTATATTCTCATTGGTTCTCAAGTGTTTCTTGCTCTTGAAATTATGAAAGCATGAAATGGTAGGAAATACAAATACAGGTTACAGAGGGTAAATACTCGAAAAACCTGAAAAGTTCTCATTAAATGATCTTAATATAGAATTAATATTCTGGGTTTCTGGGTTCTTGGGCTGTTAGGCATTCTCCCCAAGGGCCAATTTCGCATTTGCTCTATAAATATGAGGCCAAGCCTCATCATTTTGTAGAGTTGAGGTAGGTCTGAGAAATCTCACTCCAAGAGATCTTCTCTTTTACAAAACACTGCTCCCACCCTGGGTATGTGTCAAGCTCCAGAAAATGGCAGTGAAAGGACATTCCTGCAGATCCTTTGTCCCCACAGGGAGAAAGTCCTTTTTTATTGTGATGTTTACACTTGATATTTAGAGTCTAATGTTATTTAGGTACTGTAAGTGCTCACATCCTTTTTGTCCCTGAGAGCACTGGCCACAATACCCAGCATGGATCAGACACTCAGGAAATCATAATACACAGCATAGAGCAAATTTTCAGCAAGTATTAAATGACCAAGAAGATTACTGTAAAGTGGATTAGTAAATTAACAGTGAAGCAGACCATTTGTACTAGGAGTTTTTATCCTTACAACCAGCTTATTGGCACCGTAGGTCATGGCCCCAGATTTCATAGGAGTAGTGCAGCTTTATGAGTTTCTGGCTATGTTTTAAGATTAGCAGCTATCCCAGTGTGTTGCACTAGTAGTAGATCAGTCAAATATAATGGACTGAGTTTATAGGTAAAATGAGAGAAAGGCACTTTGGCTTTCATAACTTTTAAAAAAATGTTTTTGTAATTAATTGTAGAGAGAAGAAGGGATAGTGAGAGAGAGAGAGAGAGAGAGAGAGAGAGAGAGAGAGAGAGAGAAATCAGTGTGAGATAAAAGCATCCATAAGCTGCCTCCTACACTGGGGATCGAACCGGCAACCCGGGTATGCGCCCCAACTGGCAATCAAATCCACCACCTTTTGATGCACTGTCCGACACTCCAACCAACTGAGCTACACCAGCCTGGGCTGACTTTTGAATATAGTTGTCATCCATATATTTTGAATTTGGTGTGGGAGTGGCAAGGGAGGAGGGATATCACTACTGCTGAAGTTTATTTTAGGCTCTATAGAATAGTCACATAGTGCTCTTCAGTGGAATCTTAGAGAACTGATACATTTTAGTTTAAAACCTTCTTAAAAAGAGCAATCAAAGGAAGCCCCCCAAACCTTTGGGTGATGAGGAAGAATCAAGCAGGTGATTTAAGCTTAAAATGTGCTAGGAAAAGTGAGCAGTGGTTAGATCCTTCAGCTGTGCATCAGCAAGATGTTTCTTAATCTTAATGCTCAGTGGGCTCAAAGAAGTCTCCTTTATTCTGGATTGGAATGTAAGCAGGTTGAACTGTGAAGAATGAGTGAACATTTTTTGATACAGGTGCCTCTTAAATGTGTTTTTGAAGGCAGGGAATGGAAATGTCAAGAGGGTCTGAAATTATTTCAGCTATCATTAGAAATTACAATTCTTGATAAATACAGATCAGCTGAGATTAAAATTTTTGAATGCAGACTTGGGTTACATGTTCATTTTCCCAAGTGGTTAAAATTGGAACAATTAATACTTTTTTGTGTGTGGAGAAGAAATAGTTTAAACTATTACTAACCATTAAAGTAGGACAATGAGAACTATATATAAATAATACAGATTACTTGAATTTGCAATTATGCTTGAATGTTTTTGCAGCTCCATTTTCACCATGATAAATATGATTGTCTTCTCACCTTGATTCATGTACACTTTGTATATGGATGGGTGCAATCCCAACTCCTCTGAACATAGGTTAATAGATAAAATATTTGATGAAACAAAAAATCTCATTAATTGATTCCACGAATTTTTAGTTTTTGGTAATTTAGACAGGGACTGAGCAGAAGTTTCCTTTGGTATTACTCATAAAAACCAGATTTGCTGAGCAAGTTAATAACATAGACAAGATTTAAGAAGAGTATTTAACAAGATTTAAGAAGAATATGTAGAGAAAACATAACTTCCAATCAATTCTTGATCATAGCGTTCTGATATAAGCATTTGTTGTGTTATGTGCAACTATTTATTAACTCAGATTGGTTCACTACTTAGTTATCCAGAAATTTTTAATTTTTAGTGATTAAGTATATCTGAACCTCCCCCACTGGTTTGAGTATAGGGATTTCGCTCAGGTTATGTGGGCCCTATGGCCAGAGCTAGCTGTAGGAACCTCTCTAATCTATATATGATGGGCAAGAAATTGCTATTTATACTTATTTTTCTCAATGAGCTAGATACTCTAGAGTTGACCATGGTGTCTGTGGGATATTGGTCACTAATATAACTTTTTTGGAGTCACTAGGGTGTCCTATAGAGGGCTAAGTGTGGAAGAAGCAGGCAGCGGGGGGCATTGATTTTGATACCTCATAGCCTAAATTTTTGGAGGATCACTAAACAATGTCTTTTTAACATATGTGTTCAGGGCTCAATACAAGTGGGTTTATTTTTGTGGCCATTGGAAGGAGCCATTGCACAGAGAAATATTCATCACCAACAGGGTGATGTATTAGTTGTTAGGGACAGCAGTATATCAGACATCCATTTTAATATCTTCCTAGAAAATTCAGGGCTTTGGAAATAATTCCTTTACTTATTTCGTACTCAAAAGTCTGTCCTTATCTTGAACACCTTGTCACATATGATGTTTTTGGAAAGCTGGGATATTTGGCTGAAAGTTTTCTGTATATTTTTTACCATTTGACCATGTTGACCATTTGAAAAGCAGAGTTAGTTACTCATTTGGGGGCCTTTTTTTCTACCTTTTTCTGGAACACTTAGTGGTTCTACTTTGACTTTTTACATGTAGGGTGCGGTGATCATAGTGCAGTGTCATGGTACTATTCCTCATAATCTGACTGGACTTTCTCTTTCCTTACATCAATGACTTGCTGTCTTACTGTTTCCTTTTACTTACTTTCTGCTAGAGTGATGTTAGGGACCCCACCAGATACTGAGCAGAATTGTCAGATGCATCTGGCTTGCCCTGAAGCAGGCAGTGTACATAGAAATGTTAATATGCAAAGAATTGAGGCTACAGATTTATCATTAGTGAGACTAATTAAATGTTGCTAAGGGGAAGATGAGTGGTGTGTTTTCAAAGCCTAAGAACTTGTTTGGAGAGTTCTTGGACTGAAGTTCAGAATGCTGCAAGTTCTCATGCCAGAAATGACTCAACTTAGGCAAATTTGATACAACCAACTTGTCGACATATATGTCTCACTGGTGGTTTAGAAGGGAAGGCAACTGGGGAGTAGAGAAATGGGATTACTTCAAGAAATTGACCTACTCTAGCTTGAGGAAGGTGAATACTAGGCACTTTATGTTAGATGCAAAATGTTATCAATTGGTGGAGAATGTGGAAGCAATTTTAGCCAATCAGAAGAACAATGCTAGACTCTGATTATGAAAATGGTTACTTTACAGTTGAATTCCATGTTGTCTGGAGCACAAAACAGATCTCACACTTACTTGCCCAGGTTCTGGGTAAAATGCCTTGTATTTACTTGTCCATGGATGGCTAAGTATGTTTGATGGTATTCACATAATAATTTCTGGAAAAGAGATTATGAGACCTAAGACCTGCTAGAAGTTGTTTCATATGATTTTCCCATTTGCTTATGTTTGAGGTCCAGGTATACTATATGGCTTCATGACAGTACTCCTCAGCCCAGCTGACCCTTGGAATCTACTGGTGATTCTACTTTAGACAGGTGAATATGAACATACTTGCAGGTATGAGCAAAGCAGGACCAAAGATCCTGGAGATGGTCTGTTTAGTACATATTGCACCCATGTTGAGCACAATGTTTACTTCTAGGCCATACAGTGATGCATTAAGGAACAGAAAGTAGAAATATGTTAATTAAGACTTAGTAAGAAATTTATAGATCTTTGAGTGCTAACTTGGTTTTGCCCCTGTTATAATGGCCAAAAGTACACCAGGCCATTGACTTATTTCCTTTTTTAACCTGGGGAATTCTTCACTCTACATAGATTATACTGACCTTGAAACTTTGGACATGCCTCCATAGGAACAGTAAAGGCAACATTGGAGCCAAAAAGAAATTCTCCACTCATCACATCCTGTTTTTATAAATCTTTTATACTTGTGTTTGTTTATTCAGTAGTAAAGCACAGTAAACACAATCTTGAACTGATTCTCTGTCATAATTTTAACAAACTTTCAAAATTGTGATGAGTTTTTCATGGTCTTGCTCAGCATGACTTCAAATTTTTAATTACCGGGCACTTATCATGAAAATGTGGATATCTTAGACCATACCAGGTCATCTTAGCTTGTGGGAGCTAGAGATAGCCTGTTCTCTGATACCTGCTTTAAGCAGTGATAGTTTAGGATCCCACATGGGGTAGAGAGTGTAGACTTTCCCCAGTTTCATGTGAAAGAAAGGAACTTAACTGCATTTGGAAGGAGGTAGATTGATTAACTATTAGTGGCCCATGTATAAAGTCCTCTAGATTTCTGGATATCAAGAGATATTCATCTGGCCCTGGCCAGTGTGGCTCAATTGGTTGGAGTGTCACCAGTAAACTGAAAGGTTTTGGGTTTGACTACTGGTCAGGGCATGTACCTAGATTGCAGGTTTGATTCCCTGTCAGGGAGTATATGGGAGACAACTGATCAATGTTTCTCTCTCATCTCATCTCATTTCATATCTATCTATATCTATATCTATATCTATATCTATATCTATATCTATATCTATATCTATATCTATATCTATATCTATATCTCTCCATTCCTTTCTCTCTAAAATCAATAAACCTATCCTTGGGTGAGGATTAAAAATAAAACAGAGATATTCATCTGTTATTGGGTTGAGGGCCACATAGTACCTCCTAATTTCTTATTCACTTATTGTGGTTACCCTGTGGGATCATTCTATGACAGGGGGATTAATATATTATATACATACACTTGAGACACTGTTCATTATGCTCTTCACCTATGTATTGAAAGCCTTACAAGTGTTTAATTATGTCAGTTGAAGTGGGGAAATTAATACAGAATTAATTTAGTATTGCAGTGGAAAAGAGATTTAGTGTATGGGAGTAGAGTTTGAATTCTAGCCAAACATTTCTATGATAGCTTAAATAATTTTTTTCTTAATTGTTTTTCAGTAGTGGCCCTACTTTGGGAATCAAGACTCTGCCCTCATGCAACTGTGGACAGCTCTTGAAGGATATTGGTTTTATCACTAAAGATGTGGGTATCCAGAACCTGAAGAGGCTCTAGTATAAAACCAACACTGGAAATAGAATCACTCAGTATAGAGAACTAAAGTACCATTGCTTTAGTATTGTCTCCAGAGGTGAATTTGCAAAACAATTTGGAACTTCAAGGTTGTCAATAATTCAGGATACATATATTTTATTTATAAAGAAAATATGGCTGCTATAATAGTACATGGTTTTGTTCAAATATGGAACATGGAGACTGGGATGTCTAAATCGAAAGAAGCATTTATTGAAACAATGAAAAGAAAGAAGAAAGTTAGATTGGTAATTCATTTCAGCACTGGAGAATATGCAACTTTTCAGCTAAGTAATAATATTAAAAATGTAGTCTTTAGATCCTATGGAGAAAATCAAAATTACCTGCATTTAACTTTCCAAAATAATAGCTTCTTGTTTATTAAAAAATTATCTTCTAGAGATGCTGAAAATTTGACAATGTTCCTAGATAAAGTCCATCAAAATAATCTTCAATCACCCATGAGAACTGATAGGGGTGGAGGTGTCTTTGCCAGCATAAAAACACAGAAGAAAATCAATAAAACTTTATTTAGCAAAATCTATCAGAAGTTAATAAGTGGATTTCTTGAGCCAGGAGAAGGAAGTAGAACACCTGACCTTCAGAAGTTGCCTTTGGATACATCAGAATCATCAATGCTTACTTGTAAAGAGTTATTAAAAGAGGGATTGGGGAAGAGAAAAAGGATGGCCTCATCTGATTCAGAGATATATGAGAAATTTCAGGAAGAGAATAAATCTGTAAGAAACAAGAAATCCAAGACAAATCCCTTGAAGTATGTAGTTGATGATGAGAAGGAAGAAATGTGGTTGAAAGAGTTAAAAGAAAGTAAGAAATTGGATTATTTATTAGAGACCAATTCTACTGGAAACCCTTACCTAGATGGCACTTGTTTTCTTCAAACTCTCTCTGAGAAAATATATTTGACACTTCTATTGAAATCATTGTGTAGTGAGGATGATCCAGAGTGGGAGAGACTCAAGATGACCTTTGACTTTTACCCAGAGAAACTATGTCAAGGCCTCCCCAATTTGGGAAACACCTGTTACATGAATGCAGTTTTACAGTCCCTATTTTCTATTCCATCTTTTGCTTATGATTTACTCTATCAGGGTTTCCCATGGAGTAAAATTCCCCTTGATGCTCTTAGCATGTGCCTGTCACATTTGCTTATTTTGAAAGACATTTATAGCATAAAAACCAAGGAGAAATTACTTGTCAATATTAAAAATGCCATTTCAACAGTTGCAGAGGTATTCTCTGACAACACACAGAATGATGCTCATGAGTTTTTAGGTCACTGTTTAGATCAGATGAAAGGCAACATGGAAAAATTAAATACAATTTGGAAGACTAAAATTGAATCTGAGGAAGAAGATTCACCCCAGCAGTTTTTTGCTGACAATGCTGTCACCAAAAGGCTTGTTTGTCCTGTCATCACTAATTTTGAGGTTGAGTTGCTGCACTCTATTACTTGTAAAGCCTGTGGTCAGGTTGTTCTCAAGACAGAAGTTAGCAATTATCTCTCCATCAACCTTCCCCAAGGAACAAAAACACATCCTTTGTCTATTCAATCTACTTTTGATCTTTTCTTTGGAGCAGAAGAGATTGAGTATAAATGTGGAAAGTGTAACCACAAGACTTCTGTTTCAATGCACAAATTCAGTAGGCTACCCAGGGTTCTCATTATTCATCTGAAACGCTATAGCTTTAATAAGTTTTGGTCATTAAGGAAGGATGACCAGGAAGTCATTGTTTCTAAATATTTAAAGTTGTCTTCTCATTGCACTGAAAGTACCAAACCACCTTTTCCCTTGAACAAAAATGTACATATTAGGGATTTACAATTCTTAAAATTCTTCCAAAAGATTAATTTTGAAATTCTTAGGTCATTGACACCTTCAATAAAATTGACCTCAAAATCCAAGGATTGCCTGGCTCCACACATTGAATCAGACAAAGAGTCTGAACCACAAAAGTACCAGATTTTTGGGTTAAGCAAAGAACAGAAGCAAAACAACCTGAGAAAACACTCTCAACTGACTACAACAGAGTCCATATTGGTAAACTCAGGATATGGTGCAGCAATTGAAAAAGAGCTAATAGTACCAGGCTTAATGAGGAATCTGGAAAATACTAACCTTACTGTGGTCTGTGAAGATGAAGGTAAACCCACCAGTGGCCCAGACACATCTGCAGAAGTTCATCTTCAAGAAGTCCCTAGAAATCCAAAACTGAAGAAATATGAGAAAGCCAATATGTTTGCAGCTGTTGATAGTATCACGGAGACTACTAAAGATTTTTATGAAGATAAAAAAAACAGAATTTCAGAAGAGTTCTCAAATGTACCTGGACATACTCAGCAGTGTGAAAAGGTGAGAATCTATGAAGAAGCCCTTTGGCAGGCACTGCTTCAAAGCCTTCCAAAGACAGATGCCCAGTGGCACACAGATAACCTTACAAGACCTACAGAACTAAGTCTCCAGGAGGCCAATATGAATTCCCTAGGTGCATTGTGTTCCAACAAAAGCCTGGGACACAAAGACTTTTTAGCTAAGAAGAAGACAGAAGCTAAAGCCAAGAAACCAAATCCCAAGATAAGAGATTGTTATGCTTATCGGCTCATTGGTGTTATTAGCCATCTTGGGAATACCCTAAATTCAGGCCATTATATCAGTGATGCCTATGACTTTGAGAGGCAAGTCTGGTTCACTTATAATGATATGCAAGTGTCAAGTATCCAGGAAGTTCTGATGCGGGAGGCTAGGCTTAGCACTGGGTACATCTTCTTTTACATGCACAATAAGATTTTTGAAGAGCTGTTGGGAAGGGAAGAGAACTCCCAGCCTCATAGCACAAAGGCAGGGAAAAACCATCAGAAAAAATAAGGACAAACTCCTAGTTGCACAAATCTGCATGACTGCTTCACTAGCTACCACTTCTTCCATGGAAAGAAAATTCTGAGCTTTAGCCGAAGATGCAGAAGCAATTAGCATCTAGGACCAAAGTTCAAGCAGAAACACTTATGGCAAATCTCCATTCTAACCCTGACATAGACACCTCAATCCCACAGTTCCAGTTGATCAACATCCTTTTCTGCTAGTGTACTAGAATTGTGCTTTCCATATTCTAATGCAGTGGATTCCAAGTGCGGTCCTTGAACCAACAGCATCAAAAGCATGGAGGAACTTGCTAAAATGAAAATTCTTATTCTATTATAGAGCTGCTTATTCAGAACCTCTGGAGGATGGGATGGGCAGCAATTTCATGTTGATCCTGATGCTTGAGAAAGTATGAGAACCACTACTGTAGTGCGTACAGTGTATTGGTGTGCTTTGATGTATATTTGAAAATGTTTATATTTTGTAATGGGGTTTGATTACATCTTTTCTTTATTATATTCATGTATGTATTTTCTTTGTAAACCTGTTAATATCAAAACACAAAAAATTACTCCTTTGCTGATCATACTTAGCAATTTGATAGAAAAGTAGATTCTGGGTTCCTGGCAAAATAAGATAAAACAGTTGTTAAGGTCCCAGCAATAAAAAAAAAAGTAGTTGTTGGTATCCTGGCAATAAATAATAGATAAAGAGGGGAAATTATGAATCCTTTTGGTCAAATACAGATGAGATTGAACACCAAGTCAAGTCTCCAAATTGTTTGCTAAAGACCTCCTTTTCCTCTATTCCAAAGGGGCTTTATATCACTAAACTTAAACCTTGAGGATGGAGAAGTTGAACTGCCCTCAAGAAACTGACCAACTTTTCCTATTTGTCTACTAGCAAGGTGTTCTTGGTTAACTGAGCCCACCTTGCCATTTTGGTCTTCTTAGAGGGATGCTTGCATTGCCTCAAAGAAACATTGATTACCAGAAATTTAATTGAAGCCTTGAACAATCCTCTTCATTTAACACTATAATACTAGTTCCATATTTCTCTTACTTCTCTGTACCTTATAACATGGTGGCCTTATTCCTTCAATGAGCAAGGAGTAAATGCTTTATTTTAATAAAAAATGTTTTTACTGATTTCAGAGAGAGGAAGGGTGAGGGAGTGAAAGATAGAAACATTGCCAGACATCAATACATGCTTTAAAATGGATTTGTAGGATTTGAAAGTCTTACTTGTTACTGATTTGATACAATGTCAAAAATGTGCACCTGAATATGATCTGCTTCTTAGCAAAAGTCTCATGGATCCTGGGTTGGACATATTCTGTTAGAGTTCCCTGTGATTCAGAGATTTAATAATTCTGATATTAAACATGTACCATCTCTGTAACCCAGACTTCACCTCCCTTTCAAGCAGTGGATCTTTAACAACTTGTACCATTGTTATGAACAAAATAATTGTACTAAGGGGTTATCTTACATCACACTGAAGGATTGAATTTTGGTCCTACCTTTACCAACATGGGTATCCCTCCTTGTGTATGAGATAATGTCTTTATTAAGCCAAGAGCTTGTTGATATTTTTCATTGCAAAGGCCTTTAAAGGGATGGACTGGGATTTAATGGTGTGAGAAAGTTAGAAAATGCCCTCTGAGGGAACACCAGATTCCAAAGTTTAGGAATTCTACTGTTCAGAGCATGTATCTAAAAGGTATGAATGGGACGTTAAGATTGTTGAGGTAAATAGGAGTTTCCTAGATTGAATTAATCACTCTCATGGAAGAAGGTATTGTAGACACAATAATGAGAGATTAGTTCAACCTGTGTAGTACTTCAGCAGCTGGACTGGTTGAAGGATAAGACTGAAGTTATACTTAGAGGAGGGGAGTGACAGTTTTGTTTCTCAAATTTAAGCTTATGACTTCTCTAGAATAGTTAAATCTGAGCCCAGTTACATAGGCATCAAAGTAGGAGTTTTGATAAGAGTGAGGGAAAAGTCATTCTGTTTTGAAAGGAAAATGAAGATGCCAATATTTTTAAGAGATTTAAAATTTTTTGGTGTGGCATATAGAGTACTATACATACTGAACATGCTGCTCTTCAGTGTGTAGCACTTCTAAATGTAGGGCAAATCAAAAGGTGAAAAAGATGG
The DNA here is from genome assembly GCF_027574615.1 of Eptesicus fuscus. Taxonomy (NCBI): domain Eukaryota; kingdom Metazoa; phylum Chordata; class Mammalia; order Chiroptera; family Vespertilionidae; genus Eptesicus; species Eptesicus fuscus. The sequence continues at coordinate 110,508,927 of NC_072473.1, forward strand.
TTGGGATACCCATGAGAGGGAGGATCTGTCCTGGACAGATGGCTTGGATGGAATCCATCATTGCCCTGTGAGAAGAAATTCTGACTGCACAATGAGTGGCTATCTACTATCTACTGGTTTTATTGTTATTTCAAATAAAAGATTAAAATAATTCTTCAATAACTCAGTGGTTGTTATTTATTATGGATTGTAATTGGTTCTGTAATTGACAGATCAGGTTTCTAGGTGATCCATCGCTATAAAAACTTTCTTTGTCATTCATTGTATTAGTTTTCTGTTGCCTCTGTAACAAATTACAACAAACTTAATGGCTTAAAACAATATAAGCTTATCTTCTTATAGTTCTGGAGTTCAGGACTTCCAGATGGGTGTTACTGGGTTAAAATCAAGATACTGGAAGGGCTACAATCCTTCTGGGTTCTCTAATGAGACAATCTACTTCCTCACCTTTCCCGGCTTCTAGAAACTGCCCTCATTCATAGCTTCATTTCTCCACCATCATAGCCAATAATGTCTGGATGAGTCGTCACACTGCTACCTCTGGTTCTCCCTCTTCTGTCTTCCACTTTTAAGAAGCACAGTGAGAGTTGGTTCACCCACCTAATCCAGGATAATCTTTAATCTGCTATGTGGATAGCAATAAGAACCAGTAGATGGTTTTAGGGGATGATAGCAGTTCAGACAGGTTCACACCAGGACCGTGGTCCAGATCACTCTCTAGTGTCTATATCCATCCTCTACAAACCTGGTCATACTTCTGCTCCCCATGTTTACCCTAAGAGTAAAAATGTTTCAAAAGAGAAGTCTTAGCAAAATATGTTTCTGTAATCTAGCAGAGTGGATTATTTCCCCCACTAAAAGTTTCAACAGCTGGCAAGCAGCAGTGGGACTGTGACCTCCAGGTGACCCTGTTTGCCACTTCAATTCAGAGGCAATGCATGAGTGGTACAAGGGGATTCACACCTGGTGCCAGGCACTGGGCATCACTTTGCTAGGCAGCAACAGCACTGTGTCCATGCAGGACAAGTCCTCCCCCCATTGCAAGATAGAGTTCTAGCCTAGGTAATCTACTCATATAAAGAAGTTATACCTGAGATATAGGTTACTCTTTCAAACTTAATGTGTTATATGTGTGTACATATATCCTATATAATAAAACCCTAACATGCAAATCGACTGAACAGCCGAACAACCTGCAGAATGACAGGTTGCTATGACATACACTGTCCACCAGGGGGCAGACGCTCAACGCAGAAACTGTCCCCTGATGGTCAGTGCACTGCCACAGGGGGAGCACCACTCAGTTAGAAGCTGGACTCACAGCTGGCGAACACAGCAGGGGGGGGGTGGGAGTCTATCCCACCTCCGCTGCAGTTGGGTAGTAAGGAGCAAGGTGTCCCAGACTGCAAGAGGGCACAGGTCAGGCTGAGGGACAAGCCCCCTGTCAGTGCACGATTTTTGTGCACCAGGCCTCTAGTACACATATATATTTCTATTTATGAATAGAGAGATTTATTTTAAGGAATTGGCCATGCAGTTTAGGGCTGGCAAGTCTGAATTCTGTATTGCAGGTCTGCCAACTGGAAACACAGGCAGGAGTCAATGTTACAATTTTGAGTCTGAAATCCATAGGGAAAGCTGACAGCCTGAACACTGCTGCAATCTTGAGGCAGAATTTCTTCTTTGGGAAACTTAAAATTGCTCTTAAGGCCTTCAACTAATTGAATAAGGCCCACCCACACTATCAAAAGTAACATTTACTTAAATTCAACTGACTATAAAATACACATCTACAAAATACATTCACAGCAACACATGTTATTGTTTGATTAAATAACTGGGGACTATAACCCACCAAATTGACACATAAAACTAAACATCATGTGTGTTACATAAGTCCTCAAACTCAGTGAGCCTTTAGAAAAGCAAAGGTGAGTTTCCAAGGTGGCAACAGAGTAGGTGGAAGTTACACTCACCTCCTGCCAGGACAAAACCAGAATTACAAGTACATTATAGAACAATCAACTCGAATAATCAACTGAAGTCTAGCTGTACAGAAATCTTGTGATCAAGATTTACAGAAGAAGCCACATCTGGACTGCCTGATGAAATTCTACTGGTCTCATGCTGATGACTCCCTGAGACCCTGCCCTATCACAAGGGCCCATAGGCTCAGGCAAGTGGCACCTGGCCTTGGTGTACCTTGAGAATTTTGCTGATTATCCCCAGACCTAACACTGGAGCTAAAAGTTAATCTCTATCAACCTGGTGAACATCACTTGCCCCTACCTTGTAACTCACTGAGAATCAACATCATACAACTAGCATAGCTTTTTCAGTGGCTGAGACTATCATGAAGCTGGTAGGCATAAGCTGATCTCAGGGTGCCTTGGGTTTTACTGACCTGCTGCCAGGCTTGGTACTTGTGGAAGCTGGCCTTGGTATGCAGCTTGGCCCTCCCCAACATGCCCAGGCCCAGCAGAGGTAGCCACAAACTGTGGATTGTTTTGTAGCTCCTAACAGGTATCCCAGGAACAGTCCCAGGCAGTGTCTGACATTGATCTGCACCAGAGGCCCTCCCAAAAGCCCTCAGAACCAAAAAACTCAGTGGAAGGCTTTAGACTACATCACAGCATGAGACAGCTCCACAAGCAGTACAACAATAGGCACCAGAACGTGCTGCACCAAATTCCACTTTGTGTGGTCAACACCTGCACAGCAGCTCATACACTGTTGTTGGGGTCAATCCTCATAGTCAGCCAGTATGATGATCAACACCACTCACAAATGGGCAAGCAGCAATCAAGACTCAACTGCAACAGGAAGGATCTAACAGCCCACACAAGGGACCTTCCTGGAGTACCTAATTCAGGTGATCAGGAAGACTACCCTTGAGCCCCTTAAGGCCACCTTATCAAGACTGGAAGACAAAGCCGATCTACCTAATACATGGAAACAAATATAGAGAGGCAACCAAAATGGGTAGACAAAGAAACATGCCCCAAATGAAAGAATAGGAGAAATGCACACAAAAAAAGAATTAATGAAAGGGAGGCAAGCAATATGCCAAATACAGTATTCAAAACAATGGTTATAAAGATGCTCAAGGCACTTGGGGGAAAAATGGATGAACACAGTAAGAACTTAACTGAGGAGATAGTATAAAAAAATGACATATACTTATATCTGAAAAATAGACCTCAAAGTGAAGGCTATAAAGAGATAAAGAAGGCCACTTCATAGTACTAAATGGAGGAATTCAACAAGAGGATATAACTCTGGTAAACATATATGCACCCAATACAGGAGCACCCAAATACATAAGAAAACTTCTGGAAGATATCAAGGGAGAGATCAACAGCAATACAGTTACAGTAGGGGAGTTTAATAACCATTGACATCACTGGATAAATCCTCTAAACAAAAAATCAGCAGAGAAACATAAATCCTAAATGACTCACTAGATCAAATGGAATTAACTGACATCTTCAGAACATTTCACCCCAAAGCTATAGAATATACATTCTTCTCAAGTGCACATGGGACATTTTCAAAGATAATCTCTTCAAATTCAAGAAGATAGAAATCATATCAAGCATCTTCTCAGATCACAATGGCATAAAATTAGAAGTCAACTACAATAAAAACAATGAAAAAAAACCAAACACCAAACACTTAGAGGCTAAATAGCATACTATTAAACAATGTTTGGGTTACCAGAGAGATCAAAGAAGAAATAAAAAGTATCCTGGTAACAAATGACAATGAAAACAAAACAATCCAAAATCTATGGGACACAGTAAAAGCAGACCTGAGAGGGAAGTTCATAGCTCTGCAAGCATGCCAAACTCATAGCCTATCTCAAAACAAAACAAAAAAACCAAGAAAAAATGGTAATAAGTTATTTAACCCTACAACTTAAAGAATTAGAAAGAGAACAACAAGAAAGGCCCAGAGTGAGCAGAATGAAAGAAATAATAAAGATCAGAGTGGAATAAACAACATAAAGACACAAAAAAAAAAACCACAATACAAAACATCAATAAAACCAAGAGCTGGTTCTTTGAAAGGATAAACAACATTGATGAACCTCTAGCCAGGCTCACCAAGAAACAAAGGGAGAGAACCCAAATAAACAAAATCAGAAATGAAAGAGGTGAAGTAACAACAGACACCACAGAAATACAAATGATTGTAAAAAAAATACAATGAACAACTCTACTCCAACAAACTGGACAACCTAGACCAAATGGACATATTCCTAGAAAAATATCAGCTTACAAACTAAATCAGGAAGACTAAAAAAACCTGAATAGACTGGTAGCTACCGATTAAATTGAAGCAGTAATCAAAAATCTTCAGCAAACAAAAGCCCCGATCTGGTGCCTTTATAGTTCATCCAAAGAAGAACTAAAACATATCCTCCTCAGACTATTCCAAAAAATTCAAGAGGAAGGAACACTTCCAAGCTCTTTCTATGAAGCCAGCATTACCCTAATTCTAAAATCAGATAAGGACACCGCAAAGAAAGAACTACAGGCCAATATCCTTGATGAACATAGATGCTAAAATCATCAACAAAATTCTAGTAAATCGGATTCAGCATTACATTAGAAAGATCATACACCATGACAAAGTGGGTTTTATTCCTTGGATGCAAGGATGGTATAATATCTGCAAATCAATAAATGTGATACATCACATAAACAAATTTAGAGACAAAAAGCAGATAATCATATCAATCAATGCAGAAAAAGCATTTGACAAAGTCCAACACCCTTTTTATTTATTTATTTATTTATTTATTTATTTATTTATTTATTTATATTGTCTAAAGTTTTACATATGTCTCCTTTCTCCCCATTGGACCGCCCCAGCCAATCCCACCCAGGGCAAGCCCCTACCACCCCAGTGTCTGTGTCCATTGGTTATGCTAATATGCATGCATACAAGTCCTTTGATTGCTCTCTAACCACCCCCTACCATTTGTCTCTGGATCTATTCTTGTTCATCAAATTCTGTTGATCATTATATCTCACATATCAGTGAGATCATGTGATATTTATCTTTCCTCAACCGGCTTATTTCACTTACCATAATGCTCTCCAGTTCCATCCATGCTCTTGCAAATGGTAAAAGTTACTTTTTTTTTAAGTGGCATAGTATTCCATTGTGTAGATGTACCACTGTTTTCTAATCCAATCATCTGCTGATGGGCACTTCCAGGGGTCTTCAAACTTTTTAAACAGGGGGCCAGTTCACTGTCCCTCAGACCGTTGGAGGGCCTGACTATAGTTTTAAAAAAACTATGAACAAATTCCTATGCACACTGCACATATCTTATTTTGAAGTAAAAAAACAAAATGGCAAAAACACCGGCATGTGGCACATGGGCCGTAGTTTGAGGACTCCTGACTTATACTGTTTCCATATCATAGCTATTGTAAATTGTGCTGCTATGAACATAGGGATGCATATATCCTTTCCGATTGGTGTTTCTGGTTTCTTGGTATATAGTCCTAGAAGTGGGATCTCTGGGTCAAATGGGAGTTCCATTTTTAACTTTTTAAAAATTTTTCTTTATTGATGAAGGTATTACATATGTGTCCTTATCCCCCAATTACCCCCCCCCCAACCCTCCCACTCATGCGCTCACCCCCCTGTTGTCTGTGTCCACTGGTTAGGCTTACATGCATGCATGCAAGTCTTTGGTTGATCTTTCCCACTTAACCCCACCATCCCCTACCTTCCCTCTGAGGTTTGAGGGTCTGAAAGATGCTTCTCCGTCTCTGGATCTGTTTTTGTTCATCAGTTTATCTTGTTCATTATATTCCATAAATCGGTGAGATGTGATGTTTATCTTTCTCTGACTGGCTTATTTCACTTAGCATAATGTTCTCCAGTTCCATCCATGCTGTTGCAAATGGTAAGAATTGTTTCTTTTTTACCACAGCATAGTATTCCATTGTGTAGATGTACCACTGTTTTTTAATCCACTCATCTGCTGATGGGCACTTAGGCTATTTCCAAATCTTAGCTATGGTGAATTGTGCTGTTATGATCATAGGGTTTTATATATCCTTTCTGATTGGTGTTTATAGTTTCTTGGGATATATTCCTAGTAATTTTTTGAGGAAACTGCATACTGTCTTCCACAGTGGCTGCACCAGTCTGCATTCCCACCAGCAGTGCAAGAGGGTTCCTTTTTCTCACATCCTCGCCAGCACTTGTCATTTGTTGATTTGTTGATAGCCATTCTGACAGGTGTGAGATGGTACCGCATTGTTGTTTTTATTTACATCTCTTGGATGATTAGTGACTTTGAGCATGTTTTCATGTCTCTGGGTCTTCTGTATGTCCTCTATCCCTTATTGGAAATATCTTTGGCAAATAGGTTCTCCCATTCAGTGGGCTTTCTTGTTGTTTTGTTGATGGTTTCTTTTGCTGTGCAGAAGCTTTTTATTTTGAAGTAGTCCCATTCGTTTATTTTCTCCTTAGTCTCCATTGCCTTAGGAGCTCTGTCTGTAAAGATATTGTTACAACATAAGTCTGCTATTTTGCTGCCTATGGAATCTTGTAGGATTTTTGTGGTTTCCCATCTTACTTTTAAGTCCTTTATCCATTTTGAGTTTGTTTTTGTGTATGGTGTAACTTGGTGATCTAGTTTCATTGTTTTTGCATGTATCTGACCAAATTTCCCAGCACCATTTATTGAAGAGACTGTCTTAACTCCATTGTATGCTCTTGCCTCCTTTGTCAAATACTAATTGACAAGTTAATTGGGTGAATTTCTGAGTTCTCTGTTCTGTTTCATTGGTCAATATGTCTGTTTTTGTGCCAGTACCAGGCAGCTTTGAAAACCGTGGCTTGGTAATATAGCTTGATATCTGGTATTGTGATCCCTCCAACTTTGTTCTTCTTTCTCAGGATTGCTGTGGCTATTCGGGGTGCTTTTTTTATTCCAGATGAATACTTGGAGAGTTTGTTCTAGATCTTTGAAATATGCCATTGGTATTTTAATGGGGATTGCATTGAATCTGTAGATTGCTTTGGTTAGTATATACATTTTATTGATGTTGATTCTACTAATCAATGAACATGGTATGTTCTTCCATTTTTTTTATGTCTTCCTCCATCTCTTTTTTTCAATGTCCTGTAGTTTTCCGAATACAGGTCTTTTATGTGCTTAGTTTGGTTTATTCCTAGGGATCTTAATTTTTTTTTGGTGCAATAGTAAATGGGATTTTTTTTTTTCGTTTCTCTTTCAGTGAGTTCATTATTGGTGTATAAAAAGCCATAGATTTCTGGGTGTTAATTTTGTATCTTGCTACATTGCCAAATTCAATTATTAGGCCTAGTAGTTTTTTTGGTGTAGTCTTTGGGTGTTTCTATGTATAGTATCACGTCATCTGCGAATGAGGACAGTTTTACTTCTTTTCCAATTTGGATACTTTTTATTTATTCTTCTTGTCTGTTCGCTATGGTTAGCACTTCCAGTACTATATAGAACAGGAGTGGTGAAAATGGGCATCCTTGTCTCATTCCTGTTCTTAGGGGAAATGAGTTTTAGTTTTTGCCCATTGAGTATGATATTGACTGTAGGTTTGTCATATAAGGCTTTTGTTATGTTGAGGTATGATCCCTCTATTCCCACTTTGCTTAGAGTTTTATTTATCAAGAAAGGGTGTTGGATTTTGTCAAATGCTTTTTCTGCATTGATTGATATGATTATGTGATTTTTGTCTCTCAGTTTGTTTATGCGATGTATCACATTTATTGATTTGCGAATATTGTACCATCCTTGCATCCCTGGAATAAATCCCACTTGGTCATGATGTATGATCTTTCTAATGTGTTGCTATATCTGATTTGCTAGAATTTTGTTGAGGATTTTAGCATCTATATTCATCAAGGATATTGGCCTATAGTGTTTTTTTTTTTGTGTGTGTGTGTGGTGTCTTTATCTGGTTCTAAGATTAGGGTAATGCCGGCTTCATAGAAAGAGCTTGGAAGTGTTCCTTCCTCTTGAATTTTTTTAAATAGTCTGAGGAGGATATGTTTTAGTTCTTCCTTGAATGTTTGGTAGAACTCCACTGTAAAGCTGTCTAGACCAGGGATTTTGATTGCTGGAAGATTTTTATTGCTGCTTCAATTATTTTGATAGTTATGGCCCTATTCAGGTTTTTTGATTCTTCTTGATTGAGTTTTGGGAGCCTGTATTTTTCTAAGGATATGTCTATTTCATCTAGGTTGTCCATTTTGTTGGAATACAGTTGTTCATAGTATTTTTTCATAATCCTTTGTATTTCTGAGGGATGGGTTGTTATTTCACCTCTTTCATTTCTAATTTTGTTTATTTAGGTCCTCTCTCTTTGCTTCTTGTTGAGCCTGGCTAGAGGTTCATCAATCTGGTTTATCCTTTCAAAGAATCAGCTCTTGGTTTTATTGATCTTTTGTATTGTTTTTTGGTCTCTATGTCATTTATCTCCACTCTGATCTTTATTATTTCCTTCCTTCTGCTTATGCTGGGCCTTTCTTGCTGCTCTTTTTCTAACTCTTTGAGTTGCAGGGTTAGATAACTTATTACCATTTTTTCTTTTCTTTTTTTCCTTTTTTGAGGTAGGACTGTAGAGCTATGAACTTCTCTCTCAAGACTGCTTTCACTGTGTCCCATAGATTTTGGATTGTTGTGTTTTCATTGTCATTTGTTGCCATGATGCTTTTTATTTCTTCTATGATCTCTTTGGTAACCCAATCATTGTTTAATAACATGCTGTTTAGCCTCCAGGTGTTTGATTTTTTTATTGTAGTTAATTTCTAGTTTTATGCCATTGTGATCTGAGAAGAGGCTCATTGTGATCTGAGAAGAGGCTTGATATGATTTCCATCTTCTTGAATTTGAAGAGACTTTGCCTGTGTCCCAATATGTGGTCTATCTTTGAAAATGACCCATGTGCACTTGAGAAGAATGTATATTCTGTGGCTTTGGGGTGAAATGTTCTGAAGATGTCAATTAATTCCATCTGCTCTAGTAGTCATTTAGGATTAATGTTTCTTTGCTGATTTTTTTGTTTAGAGGAAATGTTCAGTGGTGTTAGTGGGGTGTTAAAGACCCCTACTATGACTGTATTGCTGTCAATCTCTCCCTTGATATCCTCCAGAAGTTTTTTTATGTATTTGGGTGCTCCTGTATTGGGTGCATATATTTTTTCCAGAGTTATATCTCCTTGTTGAATTGCTCCCTTTAGTATTATGAAGTAACCTTCCTTATCTCTTGTTATGGCCTTCACTTTGAGGTCTAATTTGTCAGATATAAGAATTGCTACCCCAGCTTTTTTTTCTCATTTCCATTCACCTGAAAAACCTTTTTCCATCTCTTCACGATCAGTCTGTGTGAGTCCTTTGTTCTGAGGTGGGTTTCCTGTAGACAGAATATATATGGGGCATCTTTTCTTATCCACTCAGCTACCCTATGTCTTTTGATTGGGGCATTTAATCCATTTACATTGAAAGTTATTATGGATAGGTGCTTGTTTGTTGCCATTTTTATTCTTTATGCCTGTGTTCCTTCTTCCATTCCTATTTCTTCTTTTTATAGCAGACCCTTTTGTATTTCTTGCATTTCTGGTTTGGTGGTAATAAACTCCCTTAGTCCTTTTTTCTCTGTGAAGCTCCTGATTTCACCCTCAGTTTTGATTGACAGCCTTGCTGTGTATGCTATTCATGGATTCAGACCCTTGCTTTGCATGACTTTGAATAGTTCATTCCATTCCATTCTGGCCTGATGTGTTTCTGTTGAGAAATCAGTTGCTAGTCTGATGGGGCATCCTTTGTAGGTAAATTTCTGTCTCTCTCTGGCAGCCTTTAAGACTCTTATTTTTTAATTGGTGTTTGCCAATTTAATTATAATTTGTCTTGATGTTGGTCTTTTAGGGTTGACCGTGTTTGGGACTCTGTGAGCTTCTTGGACTTTTGTGAGTTTTTTCTTCCTCATATCAGGAAAGTTTTCTGTCAATATTTCTTCAAATAGGTTTTCTATTCCTTGCTCAGTTTCCTTTCCTTCTGGCACCCCTATTATGCAGATGTTGTTTTGTTTCATGTTGTCCCAAAGTTGCCTTAGGCTCTCCTTCTGTTTTTTAAGGTTTTCTTTTTCTAGATGCTGCTCTGCTTGTGTATTTTTTCCTACTTTGTCTTCTAGCTCACTGATGCAGTCCCCTACTTTTTCTAGTCTACTGTTGATGCTTTCTATTGAGTTCTTTATTGCAGCGATGTAATTTTTCATTTCTTCTAGAATCTTTTTAAAAAATATATTTTATTGATTTTTTACAGAGAGGAAGGGAGAGGAATATAGAGCTAGAAACATCAATTAGAGAGAAACATCGACCAGCTGCCTCCTGCACACCCACTACTGGGGATGTGCCCACAACCAATGTACATGCCCTTGACCAGAATCGAACCTGGGACCTTTCAGTCTGCAGGCCGATGCTCTATCCACTCAGCCAAACCAGTTTCGGCTCTTCTAGATTCTTTTCATTTCCTCTTGTTTCTTACACATATTTTTGAATTTGTCATCCAACCTTTACAGTGTCCTTATAACCATTGCTCTGAATTCTTTCTCTGACATATAGCTTGCCTCCATTTTGTTTACTTCTTTTTCTGGCAATTCCTCCTTTTCTTTCTTATGCAGGCTGTATCTTTGTCTCCCCATGATCGCTCCTTTCAGTGCATCTGGTTATGTAGCTCTCTCTCTCCTGTGTTGACTGAAAGGCACAAAATACAACACCATAAGACAACTCACAGGGCACCAAACACAAATGTATTCACAATACTAATAACGCCCAATAATTGTGACCACCAGAGAAAAGAGAATTAGTGGATAGAAAAGAGTGCAAAAATGTTATTGAGAAAAGGAAGAAATGTAAGAGAGAAAAGGAAGTGTAGCAAAAAGAAGGGGGAGAATATGTATATGGGGAGAAAGTTCCAATAAAACAATAACTAATCCAAAAAATGCAAACAACAAACACCCAAATAACAAACACCCAGATGAATCTTATGAGGCAGAGCTTATTTCCAGAAGGTAAACTCAAGGAGTTGAAGAATGGGGAAATAGCCACAATTCAGTATAGAGGAGGGATAAAGAGTATGAGCGTATAAGAAGAAAAGTAAAACACAAAATACAAAAAAAGAAAATGTATATATATTAAATATATAAATAAAAGAATATATATAGACTGAGTGGCCAGATTATTATGATCTCTGAACACATAATAATCTGGCCACTCAGTGTATGTCTTATATAATAAAAGGCTAATATGCAAATTGTCCCCTCCACCAGGAGTTCGACTAGCAGGCAGGCCAGCCAGCCGTCCATATCCCCTCCCCCTAGCAAGGCTGTCTGGACCCCATCCATGTACTAATTCATGCACTGGGCCTCTAATTGGGCCTCTAATATATATATGTATATGTATTAGGGGCCAGGTGCACAAAATTTGTGCACTGGGTAGGGGTCCCTCAGCCCAGCCTGCCCCTTCTCACATACTGGGAGCCCTCAGGGGATGTCCTACTGATGGCTTAGGCCTGCTCCCTGTTGGGAGAGGACCTAAGCCTCAGTCTGGCCTCCCTTTGCGGGAGGCGACTGGGCTGATCAGGGGAAGGCACCAGCCCTATCACCCCGCTGCTGCAGCCACTTCCAGTCACCACAGCCACCAAGGTATTTTGATCAACACGGACTGCAGTCCCTTCACCATGAAAAAATGACAACTTCCTTTAGGCATTTTCAAGATGTGTCATCATAGGATTTGACATTTCTTTATTTTTCTTTTCATCCATTGATAAAAAGGATATGTTTCCATTGATTTTTTCCCCCTTCCTTTCGATTGCAGGCTCGACCCCTTCCCAAGCCTAAAGCCTCCACCCCAGGCTTTAGGTTTGGGAAGGGGGCCCCCCTCCCCTCCGATTACAGCCTTTGCCCCTTCCTAAGCCTAAAGCCTTTGCCCGAGGCTTTAAGCTTGGGAAGTGTCACCCCCCGCCCCTCTGGTGGTCAGCTGGGAGTGACCTGAGTGCCGAGGAGGTTCCCAAGACCCAGGTATGTATGCAAATTAACCACCATCTTTGTTGGGTTAATTTGCATACTCACTGTGATTGGCTGTGGGCATAGGGGAGGTACAGTCAATTTACATTTTTCTCTATTATTAGGTAATATATATATATATATATATATATAAAATGTGTGTGTGTGTATATATATATATATATATATATATATATATATATATATATATATACTAGAGGCCCAGTGCACGAAATTCGTGCACAGGGGGGGTGTCCCTTAGTCCAGCCTGCACCCTCTCCAATCTGGGATCCCTCTCACAATCCAGGACTGCTGGCTCCCAACTGCTTGCCTGCCTATCTTCCTGATTGCCCCTAACCACTTCTGCCTGCCAGCCTGATCACCCCCTAACCACTCCCCTGCCAGCCTGATTGCCCCTAACAGCCCTCCCCTGCAGGCCTGGTCCCCTCCAACTGCTCTCCCCTGAAGTCCTGGATTCTCCCCAACTGCCCTTCCCTGCAGGCCTGGTCCCTCCCAACTGCCCTCCCCTGCTGGCCATCTTGTGGCATCCATCTTGTGTCCACATGGGGGCAGCCATCTTGTGTTGGAGTGACAGTCAATTTGCATATTACTCTTTTATTAGATAGGATATCTAATATATATATATATGATTTCCCCTTTCTTTAATCTATCTATGTATTCCTTTATTATTATAAAATAGAGAGTAGATAGGCCTGAGTTGGTGATTGGAATTAATTAAGCTATTTGTAGAAGAAGAGAACAAGCAAGGAGAGGAAAAACAGAAGCAACAGAAAAAGAGAGAGAGAAAAAACAAACTAACCAACAATCAAACAAACAAACAACAAGACAGAAAGAAAGAAAAGGGGGAAAAAAGAGAAAGAAAAAAATTTTGGATAGTTAAGAAAGAGAAGAGAGAAGTGTGCATGTACTTGGAGCAGGGGAGAGGAAATTAGATATATGAGTAAGATCAATTTTTATCAGGGAGCAAAACGAAAGGATAGAGAAAAACTAAAGCAGAAACAGGGTAAGAGAAACAGGACAAAAAAGGGTAAATGTGAGGAAGAGAGTGTTGGCATAAAGGAAAAATTGAGATAGAGTAAAATAATGCAAAAAAATATAAAATAAAATGTAGAACACTACTCCTAAAATAAAATAAAATTACGAAAAAATAATATAAAACTTTAAAAAGGTAAAATAATAGTAGTAATAATAATAATTAAAAATAAAATATAATAATAAAAAATAAAATAAAGTGAGAAAAAATTTAGTTTCTTAAGTAAAAGATAAAAAATAAAAAAAGTGAACCAGTGAAGGTCATTTACTTCCTCTACTGTTCTGCTTGGCACATCTATTTCTTGTCAGGTAGTCAGCACAGTATTGAAGTTCCCTTTGATCTACTGCTCCTCTGTGTCCTAAGCCACAATCCTGTTTTCAAGCAGGTGGAATCTCTCTGTGCCCTTTGTTTCTCAGCCTGCCTTTAGTCGTATTTACACAAGAATAAATTTCTGATACAATCCCTGGGTGGCAGTGTTTCTGTATTAATATCCGGGGCTAAACGACCCCTCTACCCAGTGTTTAGATTTTTCTCTTCCTGCTACACTTAATACTGGGTTGAAGGAACAGACTGCCCCAGAGCTGGTTTCCTGTTCATCTCTCCCCACTCTGAACCCCAGTTTCCACAAAAACAACTTTCCCCTGCAGTCTCAGTGAGTGTTTTTAATTGGAAAATCCTATGTACTGGACTTAGGAAGCAAAATCAAGCAGATAAAAAGGAAAAAAGCCAAAGCCAACTCGAGTCTTTTTCCCCTGGCAATGCACAGCCAGTATAGAAATTCCAGCTGCCTTTCTGAGCCCAGCCCAGCTGTGGGCTAATACCTAGAGTCCCCTTCTGCCAGCAGTCCTGTGGATCCTCTTCCACATTCGAGGGCTATGCTGACCCCAACGGCCGTAGACTTTGTGGGGCGTAGTTTCCCTCTGAGACTCTAGTCCCCACTGCGCACATTTCTCCCTCCAGCCTGGATCCCAGATCTCATGTTTCTCTAGACAATATCTGACTTTTCTGTCCACAGATTGTCTCACCAGCTGTATTTAATTTGCCAATTCCAGGTGGGTGTAGTTCGATTCAGCTGCTCCTTCTATCTGCTCTGTGAGAAGGTGCAGAGCCCATTCGCGTATTCGGTGCCACTTTTCTCCCCCTGGACAGACATTTTAGGTGCCCACAGTTGGAGAGGCTGGAGTCCTAGTATTCGTGGGTTCGCAGCTGAGGCAGCTGGTCCCTGGGCATTGTAGCTGTAGGGTTCCAGGAGGTATCCGAGGTCTCCCAGGTTGAAGGTAAGGCTGGGCTTCCAATCACAGCCAGTCTCCCCTTCAAGATGGCATGGTCTCTGCAGCAGAGCCAGCCACTCTGGCAGAGATTTCAGCAGCAGTAGAGGCTGCCCAGTAAGGGGAGCCCAGCCTGCCAGTCCCCAACAGTCCTGTGGAATATAGCTGTCCCTCTCTCACAAATACAGACTCTCTCCACATGTCCACACACTCTCCTTTTGATCTCTCACTCACACACTATCTTTCAGCTTCCCATCCTATCGGCAGCCATCTTGGATCTTCCCAACACCCTTTCTTGATAAAAACTCTCAACAAAGTGGGAATAGAGAGATCATAATAAAAGACTTATATGACAAACCTACAGCCAACATCATACTCAATGGGCAAAAAATTCACACCATTTCTCCTAAGAACCGGAACAAGGCAGAGATGTCCACTTTCACCACTCCTGTGTGACATAGTACTAGAAGTACTAGCCATAGCCATCAGACAAAAAGAAGAAATAAAAGGCATCCAAATTGGAAAAGAAGAAATAAAACTTTTTTATTATTTGCAGGTGACATGATATTGTACATAGAAAACCCTAAAGACTCCATCAAAAAACTACTAGACTTAAAAAATGAATTCAGCAATGTAGCAGGATATAAAATTAACACCCAGAAATCTATGGCTTTTTTTATACACCAATAATGAACTCATAGAAAGAGAAACGAAAAAAACAAACAAACAAAAAAACCATTTACCATTGCAACAAAAAAAATTAAGATACCTTCTTTACATACCCTACAGAACACTTGCTTCACTTAAAAGTTATAAAACAGGCTATACATTCATTCCACAGTCATGCTTGCTCCAGAAAGGCAATTCAGATAGTTCATCTGAAAACCTAAGGCTTTAAAGTTCTACTGAAGAAAGGAAGTGAGAATTTTTATACTAACATGCCACTCCCTTCTTTTTCTTAATCCTCACCCGAGGAAAATTTTTCCATTGATTTTTAGAAAGAGTAGAAGAGAGGGAGGCAAAGAGGAAGGGAGGGAGGGAGGCAGAAAGCGAGAGAGAGAGAGAGAGAGAGAGAGAGAGAGAGAGAGAGAGAGAGAGGTGAGAGAGACACATGGATTGGTTGCCTCCCACATGCACCCTGACCCAGGGCCAGGGATTGAACCTGCAACCCAGGTAGGTGCTCTTGACTAGGAATGAAACCTGTGACGCTTTGGTGCATGAGCTAATGCTCTAACCACTGAGAAGCATTGGTTAGGGCAATGGCACTCCCTTTTGCTTGCAGTCTTTTTGGTGTAGAGGAAGTTGACTGATTTGCATTAGGAAAAAATGGTGGTAATGAAAGTATCAGCAACTGGCCCTATGTAACAATGACTTTCTATACCTTAGATTGTACTGCTACTACAGAGTATTGAGCATCATGGCAACAAGCATCTTCTTAGGTAGCTCAGGCCATCAGTAGTTCCTCTGGTACATAGTGGGTATTCTTGTGCATAATTGATGTCCTTTTATCAGGGTATACCTAGAGAGCCTAGGGAAGCAGCAAAATGAACATAGAATTGTCTCTGATTCCCATAATCCTTTGTAAGGTTTTGAGGCAGATATTTTTCCACTCTGCCGAATCAAAAATGTAAACCCATTGTTCTTTAGCCCCTCTATGTAGAACCTTAGTTCACAGGTACCATTACATAATGGACCATTTTTGCTTTGGATTAATTCTTCTCATCTTTTATAGCCTACATTTATGTCTACTCTCACCTCACTCAGTATCCAATGCCTCTGCATTTATTAGTAACCTCCATTCAGCATTATCTCCCAGACTGCCATTCCCCATAATATCACATTCTAATGGCCTCTCACTAGTTTTTGCTTATTTATCCCTCCTCTTAACCATCTCTTCTAGCCTATGAAAACTTTCTTTTTCTTAGCAGGCTGGTCTGCCCCAAGTGTTGCGGTAATAGCAACTTCATTGTCAAGATGAATCCTTACTTGCTAAAGCTCCACTCCCCTCTCACTGGTGGCAGTTGAAATCTTGTAGTGAGGAGATGGAAACTGGATTCTGAATTCACTCCTACATCTTCCACATGTAATGGTTAACACTCTGGACTCTGAAATCACTCCTGCATCTGCTAGGAATAAAGCATATTTTATTTAGTCATATTGACCACTTGGATTTTGTTTTAATGACCACATATATTTTTCTACTTCAGATCATATTCATAATTCTTAGGGAGAATTTGAAGTTCAGCAGAGAGAAGTATAAGTAGGAAATGAAAAGTTTGCTAAGCAGAGACTATGTTTTAGCAATAATTATGACCATTGTTGAAAGTGATTATTTTCTCTGTAGGATTTTCAATTGCATCTTTTAGAAGCTTATAATTTTCTTTCTGCCCTTTCCATTTTACAAGCAATTATCTAGAAGTACAACTGAAGTGCCAGGGATCTGAACCATTATTCTTAAAATTGACAACTATGAAGTCTAAAGAATAAAATGTGAAAATTACTAATAACTTTTATATGCTGTCTCTGTGGGTTTTATTATTGTTTGTGTTAGGTTGCCCAGTTTCTATAAAGAAGAAAATAAGCTACCATATTTGTACTCATTGTAAACCACCATACTAACCAATTTTTTTCATAAGTCGAGATCCAACAATCAAATAGAAATCTTCCCTTTGTCTGTAACTCTACCCAAAACTGGTTGGGATTATAGTCAGAAGAGTCATCACAGATTTTTACTTGTATAAGGGGTAAATTCTGAAGCTAGGTATTTTATATGTAAGCCTCAGTTTCCTAATCTGTCCCAGAATGATAACGGTGATTAAATTAAATAACCTGTGTGAAAATATCATGTATACTCTTAACTGTTAAGTGCTAAACATGGAGGCACCAGTACTTTAGGGTTATATGATGGTTACAAAATCAAATTTAAGAGTCATGTGGAATAATCAAATAGCACAAGACATTTCCTTCCCAGGTTGCTGATATCTTAAAATTCTAAAGCTCATGATATCCAAGGAAAGCTAGGAGTCAAAATTAATGTTTTCCAGTTTGTTAAGTAATTACTAATTCTAAAACAAAAAAATGCATTTCCCATTGTCCCTCCTTCCTGTTCTTCTTCCCTGTGTTACACTCCTCCCTCCCCATTTCCAACATTTCCAAGACCACTTCTTTTTTCTTTCTTTCTTTCTTTTCTTTTTTTTTTTGTTAATCCTTGACTGAGGATATTTTTGCATTGATTTTTAGGGAGAGTGGAAGAGAGAGGGAAAGACAGAGAGAAACATTGCTTGTGCCAAGAAGGAGCCTGCAACCAAGGTACGTGCCCATGACCAGAATCGAACCCAGGACACTTTGGTCCACAGGCTGACACTCTGTCCACTGAGAAAAACCGGCCATGGCTCCAAGACCATTTCTATATGGAGTCACAGGCAGTTTCTAAGCGATTTGATTGAGTCTGGATTTCTGTGAAGTCTAGATAGGGCATATCCAGTGGTGTGCTGGAACCAGTTCCTACTAATACCAGATGTTTATCCACATTCCTTCCCAAGACACAGTTAGTGATATCCATTGGTAGCTTAAATTGGCCATGGTGGGATTGTTTACTCCACAGGAAATGGCAAACACTACAAATCAGGTATTTTCTTTTTGCCTTTCAGAGAGCCCATTGCTAAACATTTCCCAGCACACATATCCCTTTTGGGTTCTTATCTGCTTAGAGAGCCATTGGTTCTCTTCCTGAACCAAATAAGAGTATATTTGGCTGCATATAACAAAAAAACCAATTGAACAATATTGTAACCCTCTCTGTCTCATAGCAGGTATCACTGAGGAGCCTTCAGCTTTGCCTTCGTTAGCATGTTGGCCTGGTGGTTCCTCCTTTTAATCCAGATATTGTATCCCCAGACAATACATTTTGCACATAGCCACCAATAGCTGCAGGAGGTCCTGGCAAATGTGTGTTTAGCTTTTTAACTTTTACAATAGAGAAAAGCAAAAGAAATGGTGGATGGGTTTGGATTTGGGGGGGGAGGGCGGGAAATCAGTCCCAAATCATTCATGATTATTTGTCCCCTAATTTAGCCAGATTCAGAGTCAGTACAAAGAATGAGTTAAAGCATAAAATGCGCAGATGATTTTATTTGTTTCTTCTAGAAATAATCATCCCAAGTTGGTCCCATACCTTTATTTCCTGTAATGCCATCTATTGGTTGGCATTAGCTGCACGTAATGATTTTGTTTCACATTTGTGACTGGGGATGTGAGTCTTTGTAGAGGTTATCAAGGAGCCACTAGACTTGCCTTTGTTACTCACATCCAGATTCTTTTATAACCTTTGTGGGACCCTTGGTCTGAGATCTCCTGTCAACAATCATCTGGTCTGCAGTTCTAGCCAGATGGTGACAAGTCTGGTAAGACACGTCTCCAGAGCCTCTGACCCCTTCTTTCTAAGTCCACTTTCCAATGCACACTGTGCAGGATTCATTTGGTTTCCTGCTTTCCAGAAGAGAGCAAATGTGAGAAAGCACTTACTGTTCATGATGACCGGCATTTGAGGTTGCTTTCCAAGCAGATTACAATTAATAGATTTATCATGGAAATGTTCAAACACACAAAAGTTGAAAAGTAATACAAATAAATATTTTTAAACTAATTTTAAAATGTTTTTATTTATTCGTTTGAGAAAAAGGATGGGAGAGAGTGAGAGAGGTAAACATAGATTTGTTCTTCCACTTACTCATGCATTCATTGGTTGCTTCTTGTATGTGCCCTGACCGGGGATCAAACCTGCAACCTTGGCATATTAGGATGATGCTCTAACCAACTGAGCTGTCCAGCCAGGACCAAAGACACTTTTGTGTTCCCATCATCTAAGCTTTTATTTTTATTTTTTAGTATATTTTTGTTGATTTCAGAGAGGAAGGGAGAGGGAGAGGGAGAAAGAAACATCAATGATGAGAGAGAATCATTGATTGCCTGCCTCCTGAATACCCCACATTGAGGATAAAGCCCGCAACCTGAGCATGTGCCCTGACTGGGAATGTAACCATGACCTTTTGGTTCATAGGTCAACACTCAACCACTGAGCCATGCTGGCCAAGCTGTTCCCATCATCTATATACAATAAGTATCAACCCATGGCCGATTAGGTTTGATCTCTCCCCCTTACTTGTTCCTACCACCATGGGATTATTTTGAAGCAAAATCCAAACATCATAACATTTCACTCAAACATATGTGAACATGTACAGAGAGTGCTTTTCATAAGAGGGAGCAGAAACCTTTATAAATGGTTTTCAATGAATATGCAATTTACATTGAGTAGCTGACTAAGGAAGAAATGTTTTCCTTCTTTGTAGGAGTAGGGAGGGATAGAAGACATTGTCCTTTCTTTTTATCATACATATTTGTCATCTCGATTATAAATTCTGTAAGGAGATAGAGTGCTTATCTTATTCATGTTGTAACTTCAACTTTGCAAAAATGTTTGGTTGTTTTTCAGAAATTCCAGGCCTGTGACATTTCTTGCTTATTCCGTTTTTCTATTTATGGTGTTAGCCTCATAAATAGTTTAGTTTCACTTATCTGTTTGTTATATACCAGTGTTTCAAAATGGTGTTAGTTCCTGGGCTTCAGTATTGGAAAATGAATTGTAAGTATGGGATCTTTATTTTTAATTCTAACTTTGTATTCTGCCTCTTTACCAGACTATCATAGATTTGAGTATTTGGTACTAACTTCCCTTCTCTATGAAGAAAAAAAGTCAATATATTGCTAGTGGTGTTTTTCCAGATGAAACAAATGGATTAAATCAGCTTTTAACTTATCATGAAGTTTATTTTGAACAATAAATGGGAGTCATGAGACCCCAAGAACTGGGTGTCTTCTGGAAAAATATAATGACCTGGTTTCAAACATTTGAGATGAAACAGCTCCCACGAAAGTCACTTTGTTCTCTATGACCTAATCCATAACTGGGGGCTGTGCTGGTGACGTCTAGCATTTGCCTTCCTTCCAGGAAGCTTGTGATAAAGTAGGCTAATTGACAAGTAAAGTATCATCTGCTATTGAGCGTTAGAATCATACTTCATATTTTACAAACTGCTTTTTCATTATTTATTCCTCACAACCTACCTATGAGATCTTCTGGCTGTCTTATCTCCCATATTGTGGCTGAAATATGACTAACCTATATTCATAAATGCTTCAGGAAGCTGCAATGAATATAGGTATTTGCTAACATACAAACACCTAGTATTCAAAATGGTCAGCCTATTCTCCCCTTGGGAGTGGGGGATGCAACTCCTCTAGAGAGTGGGAAATAATTCCATTTTCCTGTGTGTACAGCAGTCTCTGTGACTGTAGGCATGGACGCTAAGAATGAGAGCAGTGAGGGTGTGTGATTATATTTTTATTTCTGCTCAACATAGGATTCCTAGTTCCATAAACACATTGTTTATCTAGTGCTTCTGCACTCAGACAAATGCACAATGGCCATGTACCCAAGATGCCATTTTGCTTGGACTTCAGTAGGGTCTATCATGGCATTTGTGATTTAGAGTACACTACACTATTTACAAACCTGGAACCCTGAGTTCGTTCAGCCATAGAAACTGCCCACATGAGGGAAGGACATTTGGTGTTTTTGCAGCATGCATGTTTGGGATGGTTATTTGTTTTGAGTAGCTCCCTTTTTCTTTGTCTCAAGCTACTTATGTTGATACTTAATCACATTCTCCTCCAAAGGAGTTTCTAGAATAGAACAGTCTTTAGGTAAGGTCTGATTTGGTAACACAGTTAACACATTAATAGCCTCTGTCTACCATTTCTGCCAAGATGATCATGAAAGGGAAATAGAATTTTATTTAGAACCTTTTGTGCTTGGTATGAGTCAGATGTTATCTCAATAGACCAAGGTTGCCATGGCTTCAGACTGCTTGTAATGCATCATGTATTCTTTCCATCAGTCCAGCATTTCCTGCTAGTTGGTGCTTACAGATAAGCACAGCCATACTGAAATGTCAAACTAAAGGACATGAAGATTGAAATCTATTAACATTACATATATACAATATATTTATGCAAATATGAATTCTCTATTGATTCGGTCTCAGTTAAATACAAATTAGTGCTATTAAGTTTCAGAAGGTAAAAGATCTGCTGCCAGAGGGTCATATCTAAAAAGAAATAAATTTTGAATTGATAGTTCTTTCTAATGATGTTATTGACTACACAAGCCATATGAATTTTTAAGAGGCAGAATTTACAGAGAAAGTGCACCAGATTAGATATCAGGAGAGTTGGACTCCACTAAGATCTATTTCTGATATTGAGTAGGTAGTGGATCCATTTTCAGGCCACCCAACCCCTCTGGACTTGTTTGCTCACATGTCGATAAGGGTATTGAACTAGACTGACTCCACTGTTTGTTTGTTTTTGTAGCATTAAGACTTTTCTGCCTGGCTGGTGTTGCTCAGTGGTTGGCCTATGAACCAGGAGTTCACAGTTGGACTCCCAGTCAGAGCATATGTCCAAGTTGTGGGCTCAATCTCCAGTGTGGGATGTGCAGGAGGCAGCCGGTCAATGATTCCCTCTCATCATTGATGTTTCTACCTCTCTCTCCCTCTACTTCCTTTCTGAAATGAATAAAAATTATATTTTTTAAAAAAACTTTTCTGCTCTATCCCAAAAGGGGATAGACATTAACAGGCCAACTAGTTACACATATGGTTTACTTCCAGAAAGCAGGCAGAGGATCTTATCTCAAAGGGTGACACTGGAACCTGTTCCTTCCTATTATTTTTTTCTTTGTCTCCCAGCAACTCATCCCTATTTGTGTACTAGTTTTCTGCTCAAGATATGCACATGCCAATCTTAGATCAAGTGCCTTAACAACAGTTGTATTCCAGGCTTTTTTCATGTTTTGCACCTCTTCCCTATTTCCCATCTAATAACCCAACTTTGTCCAGATACCACTGAAATTCTTACCCAAACTTTGCATTTGAAAGCTGATTAGTTGACTGTGGCCTGGGTTACTAAGAACAGCCTCTTTGTGGTTTTGATTCCAGTTCACATATGTAGGTGTTTGTTTTTTATTATTGCCAGCATCACTTTATTGAAGCTAGTAATAGGGATGGTTTATGTTCTTTGAAAACAAAACCACTTGCAAATCTTTCCTAGTAAGAACTTATGTGATACTTATTTTCTAGAGGCATGAAGCATAGTAATTACCTTTTTTAAAGGTACTTGATAAAACTAGAATAGCCCAATCAGGATAGGGGTTTAAATCATTATCTGTTTCATGATTAGAATTGTACATATATAGTTTGATTTTACTCAACTTTAAACTCTTCAAAGGAGAGAATGTATGGATTATTGGATGGTACCAAAAACAGTATTATGTACATAATAAATGGCATCCTATTTGTCCTTAAAGCAGCTCCTCCAGGTGCAGGTTGCTCCAGGTTAGGGCGTGAGGACTTGCTGTTGGTATCTGAGATGTGCTCCATGTCTAGAGATGAGAATAAACCCATTGGCATTGGCTTGGCCAGGAGCCCAAATCAAAAGTTAGGCAGATAGTGCATCCATCATAAAAATATGAAGGGACCCATCCAAGATACAAAATTCAGATAATTAACGTCTGGGATTGATAACCAAACCAGAGCAACAAGAATCAGTTTGAACTGTGGATGGGGTGGCATGTTATATAGGCACCTGGCT
This sequence comes from Eptesicus fuscus, assembly GCF_027574615.1. NCBI lineage: Eukaryota > Metazoa > Chordata > Mammalia > Chiroptera > Vespertilionidae > Eptesicus > Eptesicus fuscus. The sequence continues at coordinate 110,532,031 of NC_072473.1, forward strand.
AGCTCAGATATCTATTATAAAATAGTTGTTTAATTGCTTCTAATAAATAAGGTAATGGAGTACTCCGTTTAGTTGTGTTATTATTGTGCAGTTGGCAGCACTTTTGCAATTATCAGTACATTTATGTGCTTACCACCTTTCCCTCTTCCTAGAGAGATGAGAAGGACTAAGGGGATACATATAGAGGCACTAGGGTTAGGAAGAAACGTTCTCCCTCCTAACTGTGGAGGAGAGGAAAGCATGTCATTCTGATGCTTTTCTGTAAAATGAATTGGCCAGGTCTCTTTCAATTCAGAGTATTTGGCATGTACAGCAAAGCACTTCAGAGTAAGAGAATAATTGAGATTTATGGGAAAAGGAGAATGGAAGAGTGGATGACAGGAATATAATAATGTAGGTTTCAAAAATATCTGAAGGGTAAGAAAGAGAAGGTGATGTACCAGGGACTGGAGAGAGGTTGGAGTTATGTTCAAGGCTGGTAAAATGCTTTGATTGCCTTCAACATTAGAAATGACTTAGCTTCTGAAATAACAAACTTGTTGGTACTTCTTGGGCTCTAGCTGCTTGCAGCCATCCTTTAATTAATAGTTGCAGCTACATCAATTTCAGTACAGCCAAGAAAAGGAAAACTGAACTTTGCGGTTAGTATTGAAGCAAAACTAAATCTAAAGTTACCAAAAAATGTTTAAGGAATATGAAACCAGGAATTTGCAGAACAGCTAGTATTGGGTGATCTCATTGTAATAAAAACTAGTATACGTGTAGAAAACAATCTGGAAAAGAACACAGTAATATAACAACAAGAGTCATTTCTAGGAGATATTTGTACTTCCTCCTGTTTTCATTTTGTGGTAACATGACTTTGTATAACCATTGTGAAATCATATTAGTACTATTTGGAAATCATCTTGGCTAAATTTAGGATTTTTAATATTTAAAAGTATTGAAAAATTCCAAAATTTGAAAGAAATTTAAAATATCGAAGTTGAACTATGAAACAGTTCATGCTTTTTCTTTTGAGCGCATCAGCTGAAGTTTTTACAATCAGTCACTTTGCTTTAAATTTAGGCCTTTAGGTGAGGCTGTGTGCCCCTGGATCCGGGTGAGGCTGGGTCCCGGGCCCGGGTGAGGCCACGCGCCCCCTGGGTCTGGGTGAGGCCACGTGCCCCTGAGTCCGGGTGAAGCTGTGCCCCTGGGTCCGGCCGAGACCAAACCAGAAGGAGTCGGACCTCCGTTACCACCATTTGTCCACCATCCAGAGCTGAGGGGTCAGTGCTGACATGTACACATAAGGAACTGGTGGACATTGAAATTGGGTCTCAAAAGAACTGTTGGTCCAGAAAGACACTCACTACAGACTGATTCATTTGCCTGTCAGCATAACTATTATTGCTCGTCTCACATTCAGTTCTTATAAGTATATCTCTAGTGACACATGATCTCGCTCATCTAGGGGAAATGATGAACAACATAGACTGAGGAACAAGAACAGAACCATAAACAAGGAGGCATCGATCAGACTATCGGACCTCAGAGGGAGGATAGGGGAGGGTGGGGGGAGGGGGGAGAGATCAACCAAAGGACTTGTGTGCATGCATATGAGCCTATCCAATGGTTAAGTTCAACAGGGTGTTGGAGCATCCGTGGGGAGGGGTGTGGGATGGGAATGGGGGGATGAGGACAAATATGTGACACCTTAATCAATAAAGAAATTAAAATAAATAAATAAATAAATAAATAAACAAATTTAGGCCTTTAATTTTTTTTATCAGCAACATTTCCATATTCTCTGGGGGAAATAGCTTGCATCAGCATGTAATGCAAATGTTGGGAAGTTGGTATGTGGTATTTAATCCATGCAAAGCATTTGGACACCATGCATATAACCAGTAATAAAGATTTATTGAAAGAGGATTAAAAAATCACTGTTTTTTGTGTTTTCTTATTTCATTTATTTCAAGGAAGAGGATTTATACACAGTTCCTAAAATTTATCATATTGAGAGTTATAGAAATGTATAGATTGTACAGTTTCTAGATCTTGGGCTCTTATTCTGGAGTTTATACCATATATGCAATTGTTTGTATTTGTGAAATTTCTGGGTTGAAGTTCTTTTTATATCTATCTGGCTGTTAAGGAATATAAGACACAAAGCACATTTAGAATCATTTACATGGAGAGATTTTGAGGTTCCCCCAAATATTTTTTATATTTGTTGTAATCTGCCAAAAATCTTGTTCTTTGATATAATCTAAAGCATAATAATAAAAAAAAAAAACAAGTGACTGCATATTAAGCATTGGTCTAAATTTACCCTGGCTTCCTGACACATGGAACAAAAACCACCATGATTAGGAGGTCAAGCAGAAGCCAGGGGAGCTCTCTTTGCCCCTGAAATGCAAGCACAGGTCCTTCATCTAAAGCGGGAAGTTTGGCCTGGCCAGTGTGGCTCCATGGTTGAGCGTGGAGCTATGAACCAAGAGGTCATGGTTCGATTCCTGGTCCGGGCACCCCAGGTTGTGGGCTCGATCCTCAGTGGGGAGCATATAGGAGGCAGCTGATCAATGATGCTTTCTCATCATTGATGTTTCTATCTCTCCCTCTCTTCCTCTCTGAAATCAATAAAAATATATATTTTTTTAAAAAAAGAGTTTTAAAGTGGGCAGTGTGACTGTTATGTTATTGTATGTTGGTTATCTATTTATTTTGATGGTCCTTCTTGAAGGAGGCCAATTTTCTTGTTTGTCAGACTGCCTATGCTAGTGGGCTGCCTGTGTGTGTGTGTGTGTGGGGGGACCTGGCTATCTTTGCATTCCTGAGCTAATTTCAGGGTGCTTGTGTCAGTAGTTAGAATGAAAGAAGTATAAGTGGGATCACCTATGATTTTGATATACAATTTGTTATTTCATTAAGTCTTATCTACTCATGAACTACTTCAAATTTATCTCAAACCTTTACCTGGCTGATGAAATGACTATGGCATAATATCATGGGATTCTGCTAAGCAGGATTTATTGTATTTGTGCATTTTATTGAATTGTGACATAATACAAATGTCACTGAAGTCCTTAGTGTTTTGTAGGATGCCTGATGTGGGGTAACTTAATTTCCCTATATGTGTGATATATAAACATGTATGAGACATATAATGGCAATTTGAATGATCTCCTCTATATGCCTCTGGATTTGGGTTTGCCCTCTCAGCCCATTGTGCTTACTCCAGTAGCACAGCATAAAAATTAGTGACTGCTGCCAGAAAAGCCACCTAATATTTTGGATTTGGGTTGTATATCTTGGCTCTTCTTTTAATTAATATTTACTTCTTATTAACTTTTTGCCTCTTATCAACTTGAAATATTGATAAGATCTGTACTGCTTCTTATCAACTTAACCAAAGACCAGCAGTGGCTTGATGCCCATGAGATTCACTGATTTTTTTCAATCTCCTTTTTCTCAATCAGCCTTTTAGAATGCTGGAAAGGCCGGTTGTAGACTCCATTCTAGTATCAATTTGGAGACTATAGGATATAGAATACAGTTTTAGCCAAGATCCAGGTACCTGTGCTTCTCCTCTAGGATGCAGAATGAATGGATTTGGGCACCAAAGATTAGATGTGAAAATGGAAAGAACCTTTAATGGTATAAGTGGTTAGTCTAAAATGTTTTTAGATTGTAGAACTCAAAGGGAAGAATGATTCTAATTGAGAAAATGGAAAACGCCATTTATAGCTTCTGCATAATTATTTTGATTTTTCTATTTGTATTGTTTTGCCTTGTATTTTCTATTTGTAATATTTTGCATTGGTTGTGTTTAAGGTTAACTTTTAGTCCATATAGTTTTGTGAATATCAAAGAATCACAGCAGTTTTACATAAACCATGGATTTCACCTAGAAGACTTCAACTCAAGGAGGTCAGATACATTATTTCTTGGGGTGCTATGCCTTTGTATTTGACCTTGACTTGGACATTGGGCTGTTTTCACCACTTATGTGTACTTGGGCTTACAGAAAGATGCTTGGAATTTTACATACGAGAAGATGTCAAAATATGTATATAATGTATTTGTGTCTTATACTGTGGAAAGCAGTAGTTTTAGGCTGAACTTTTAGCAGGCACCTTTTCTCTGAGACCTTCCCACACTGTTCTGTTTTCGGTGTCACTGAATCCTTTTATGTAGCTACTTGGTTTGATATTTGTCACTTTACCTTAGTTGAACCAATCTCAGTATTTGTCCTATTAATTTTGGAGATTGAAACTAGACCACAAGACTAAGTGACAGCCTGCTAAGTCTCATTAATGCTCTTTAATTAGAGAGAACACTATTTAGAAGACCTACTACTGAGTTCTCCTGAGCTACCCTTGTTTCTGTAACTGTGAAGCATGACTTTTGCTTTGGTTTCTTTTTAAAATATGTTTATATTAATTTTAGAAAAGAGGAAGGGAGAGGTATAGAGAGAAATACCAATGAGAGAGATACATGGATTGGCTGCCTCTTACACACCCCCTACTGGGGATCAAGCCCACAACCTGGGCATTGAACCAGAGACCTCTTGGTTCATTTGTCCACACTCAGCCTCTGAGCCACACTGGCTGGGTGGTTTCTTATAGTTTATAAAATAATTGTTTTCCCAACGATTTGTTGTTGTTGTAAAGCTCCCACCTGTAGACTTATTATTCACAGTGGTCATAAGGAAGATGAAGGAAGTTTGTGGTTCTGCCAAGTGCATCATCCAATGTTCCAGGGCAGAGCTCTGAGGTATGTAAACTTATGCATTAAGGACAGAGATTTGGAGGCAAGGTATGGAGTCTCTGGGGCAAGGTGTGAGGTCTCCAGGCCAGGGTTATCTCCTTTATTAAGGTAATAAAAAGGTAGTAGGTAATCTAATACCTCCCTATAAGAAATGGTCCTTTTGGCCAATTTATGAAGGTCACAAATACGTATTTGGGGACTCTGGGGGTGGTAGGGACATCTTCTGCCCCTGCTCTGCTCATGGAATGATCAACACACAATGACACTGCAGAAGATCAGTCCAGAACTCGTGAGAATGTGGACTGGAAGCATGAGCACACAGTTGCCTCCTGGTCAAGCCTGCACGTTTCTTGTTATACCACACTACGTGGCTGATAAAGTCATAGTACAGACAGAATCCAAAGAGGTAAATTAGTAGAAGACCATTTTTAGAATTGTTTGTTCTTTAAAAATTTAATACTCCTTCTGTGGCTTGTATAAAATTTCTAGTTAACTAAAATTGTATGTTCTCTGTATAACTTACCATGGTTTACACTTTCACCAGTCATGGTCATTAAAATTTCCCCCCATTGGAAAGGAGAACAAAACTGCCAGTCCTGTCTGAAGATGTACCACAATGACTAGTTGAGTATAGGCCTCTCCTGGGGATTCATAAATATTTTGGGCTGCAGGTGTCAGCAACTCTAGTCTTGCCATTCAGGCAAGAGGGGCCCAAGCTGCAATGTCTCATGTCCTGGTCTTCCATAGCAGCTGGACTTTATTTATATATTTACTAGTGGCCCAGTGCATGGGATTCATGCACGGGGGGGGGGTGTCCCTCAGCCTGGCCTGCACCCTCTCCAATCGGGGACCCCTGTGTGATTGGGCCTAAACCGGCAGTCGGACATCCCTCTCGCAATCCGTGACCGCTGGCTCAATACTGCTCACCTGCCTGCCTGCCTGATCCCCCTAACCACTCTGCCTGCCGGCCTGATCGCCCCCAACTGCCCCCGCTGCTGGCCTGCTTGCCCCCAATTGCCCCCACTGCCATCACCCCCAACTACCTCCCCTGCCAACCTTATCGTCCCCAACTGCCTCCCCCTGCCCGTCTGCTCGCCCCCAACTGCCTCCCCCCTGCCATACTGCTCACCCCTAACCACCTCTGCCTCGGCCCTGCCACCATGGTTTTGTCCGGAAGGAAGTCCGGAAGGTCTCCCAGAAGGTCTCCTGGTCTAATTAGCATATTACCCTTTTATTAGTATAGATTGTTACCTTCTCTATTTTAAGGAATTGGTCACCCTTTGGGCTGGCTCTTATCATTGGTCACTCCTACCAAGCTACACTCACCTATGTACCACCCAGCATAGTGTCCCCATAGTGTGTGCCCCTCTTCCCAGAAATTCCCTGAAATGTTGTTATGGCTAGTGAGGATTTTGTAAGGTAGTGAAGGATTAGGTGAACAGATGGCTAGTGACAATTAACCTGACTCCATTTCAGAATACCACAAGCTTGTAATGGGAGTCTGGTAATGAATCTTTGTCACAGTTCAGATAAATTTACAATGCCCAGTTTCACTGACTCCCAGAACATAGGAAAAGTTGGCCAAGTGTATGGTGCCTTCTCGTGACTTGACTCTGTATGAGAGTTATGTGAGTTAAGGTAACTATAGTCTAAGAAAGCCTGGGGCACACTGAGACAGGAATTGCTGCTGCTGGTATTTCTATGCACTGTCAACTTCCACAGATTAAGATGTTTGTATCTTTGTTTTCCATGACAGCAAGGAGTTTTGGAACTGGACAAGGCTTTAAGAATATGAATGACTTCAAGGAATAGAATAATAATTATTCCCATTTATTGAGGGCTTTTTTGGCACCAGCTATGTGCTGGTTATTATTTGTAGTATATCATCTTATCATTATATTACTATTGGTAAAAGACATCATCATCTGAAGTCATATCCTTTGAGGTTCCAAATTAAGATACGATTCTGACATGGAGCCCATGTGTGATTGATGAGGACTCCATGCCCTGAATGACTAGTTTCCACTTATTCTAAAAATAATATGTTTCAGTAGAGAAGGCTGTACCTCTGGGCCATTTTAGAGCTGAAGGCAATGAATGCCATGGTAGCTGCTCTTCACCACCACAGAGCTGAGCAGTTTCCTTGAGATCTTCACCTCTCTACTTTTTACTCTACACTTAGGCTACACTCACTCAGGTGTCCCAAATTTTGAAAATATTTTTTGTCTTCACAAGTCATTTTACCTTAGACCTTAATCCCAGGTATCTGCTTAGAGTAAGTTTCTAAAATAATTAATGCCATTAGTATGTCATTGAGTTTAAGAATATACATATACTCCATTTTGGAGAGTGTGAAGTTGACCCAAACGATTAAATTTAATTATGGACCATCAGATAGCAGGGAATGTCAGCAGAAAGATATTGGAGTGCATCCCTGTGAGTGTCTATGTGTGTGCCCATCATTATTTCTTAAAGGAATGTCTATACAGAAGAAAAGCAGTCATTGATAAAAACGAACAAACAAACATATCTTTGAGTTGAAATTTAATAACTGGAGCTTGAGTACACTAACAAAAGTGGGATTCACTGGAGGAGATCTACCAACTATGGAGACATTCATTGCAGGTTAGATTATTAGCAAGACAGGGAAGAACACATATTCCTCCAAGTTTCCCTGTCCACACTGTTGAGTATTTTCCTCATGCTATACACAGTGTCCAGAAGACCTGCCAAACTTAACCCCACCTTTCTGAGGCCTGGCAAAATGAGACCAAGAGTGAAGCTAAAGACATTCTAGTGAAAATCCTAAACTCATGTTCCCTACTCTCATGGCCATAAAGCCTTTTTAGTGACTGACTCGCTCAATTGATAAGCAGTCACCATCCATTATCTCCCTTCATGTTTGCAGTAATCTAAGGAGCTAGACACTATGTTATTGCTCAGAGAAGTTAAGCTACTTGTTTAAGGAGACACAGCTAGTAAATTTCAGAGCCAAAATTGGTATGTAGATGTGTCTGATTATACAGCTTGTGTGCTCTTACCCACACAGCACCCTATGTTGTCATGGGATTTATTGGGGGCAGGGAGATGGAGGAAATTTTGAACATTATTTTTTAAATCATGGTAATTAATGAGATTTTGAAAATACAAAAGAGAAGAAATCCACTTCATTTTTAAAAATTCTAAACACAAATGCTTTTAATATTTTGTTGTATTTCTCATCTGGCCCTTTATTTACAGTTATATTAAAGTATTTATATATGTATTTTCATAAGCTTTATTTCATATGCCATTTTTCTGGTTTTAGTTGACATATCATAGCATTTTCTGTTATTTATTTTTGTAATCTGAATTTTTCATTTCTGTTAAAAAAATACCATTGATTTCTTTCTGATTATAAAAGTGGTTTTTTCCTACTTAAAGAGAACTTGAAATTCAGAAGATCACAAAGAAGATAATAAAGGATGAACTCTAATTTCACCATGCAAAGAGAACTACTTTAATGGCTTTTTCATTTTTAAGACACTTTAAATATGTTGATATATTTCTTTTCAGTCTTGTTTTTCTGTGCATATGCATATATTTTTCTTTCAAAAATTATAATCATAATTTACACACAATTTTTGATCATTCTTTTTAGTTACAATATTGTAAACAGTTTCCTATGTCATTAAAACACCAATTTTAATGCTTGTGTGACACCATAGCACATAAAGAACCATAATTTATTTAACTTATTATCAAATTTTGAACTTTTAATTTTGTTACAGTTTTTAAGTACTATTTCAATAAGTACTTTTTAAAATAAGCTTTTTTTCCAAGTTTCTGATTATTACCTTAGGACAAGATCCTAGACAGTGAAGTACTGGGCCAAAGAGTATGAACTTTGGGAAGATACTTAATACATATTTGCTAAATTACTTTCAGGAATTGTTGTATCAACTTATTTTCCTATCAGAGGGATATAAGTGTGTCTGTACATTTTAATGACTACATACATTGATGGGATGTACAATAGGTCATTTAAGCATTTCTCTACTAGTTCCAACCCATTCCTGTTATAAACAAGGCTTCCAGGGAAATTTTTGTTTGTTTGTTTAAACATATTTTTATTGATTTTGGAGAGGAAGGGAAAGAGAGAGAGAGAGAGAGAAACATCAATGATGAGAGAGAATCATTGATTGGCTGCCTCCTGCATATCCCCCAGTGGGGATGATTGAGCCTGCAATCCAGGCATGTGTCCTTGACCGGAATGAAACCTGGGATCCTTTAGTCCGCAGGCCAATACTCTATCTACTGAGCAAAACCGGCCTAGGTCCATCTTTGAAGCATGGCTTTGGAGACCTCACATCTGAGTTGAATACCTGTTTCATCTACTAGTTGTGTGTGACCTTGCACATTTGAGCCTAAGTTTCTTCATCAGTAAATTGTAGAAATAATGGGTGTCTCAAATGTTTGTGATATGAATTGACTAATCATGAATTCGGTAAAAACGTCACATGTCATTGCTCATTGTCGGCACTTTTACTTTTTTGTGTTTCCTCCATTTAATAAAAATTTGATCTATAATCTGTTTCCATGATCACTAAGTTGTTGTTTTCTCAGTTCTGAGTTTCTAAGAATTAAAATGGAGAAAGTTGCAGCAATTCCAGGCAAAATCAACTCACTAATATTTTCGTACTCTGTTTTAGCTATCAGAGTAAGTTTTAGAGGATTTATTAAAAGGCAGAGGGAAAATAAAATAAGTGAATTAATTTACTGTATTATGTGAAATAATTTCCTTTCTATTTTGCTGCACTCCCAGGTAAGGAATAGAAAGTAATCAAATCAGAAACTTTTAATATAACAAAGATAAGTTGTCATTTACTAAAATGTTAATGTCTTTGTAAAACTTCTATCTTGTCTTCTTTAGTTACTTTCCCCAAAATTGAGTTTAAATAGAATGAATAAAAAGCCAATAGTTTGGCCCTAACTGGTTTAGCTCAGTGGATAGAGCATCAGCCTGTGGGCTGAAGGGTGCTGGGTTCAATTCCGGTCAAGGGCACACACCTGGGTTGTGGCTCAATCCCCAGTGGGGGGCGTGCAGGAGGCAGCCGATCAATGATTCTCTCTCATCATTGTTGTTTCTCTCCCTCCCTCTCTCTCTCTCTCCCTTTCTCTCTCTCTCTCCCTCTCTCTCTCTCTTTCCCTTCCTCTCCGAAATAAATAAAAATATATTTTTAAGAAGCCAATACTTTTACTGTGTAGGCTAAATATGCATTACGCAATGAATGCCCAGGTAGAATTCAACAGAAACCTAGGAAGTGGGGAGTGTTCTTTTAACTAGCTGGTCTTGGGAGGCCCAGGAAACACAGACCTGCTTCCACAAAGAGTCTAATCCCTTTTCTTGGCCTCCTGTTAGAGGGCACTTCCTAGTGTTCTTTCTTTTGCCTCTGAACCCAAGGAAGTATGAGGCTTATTTATCCCAATGTGTCTCAGACCCTGCTATGCATCCATATCACCTGGCTTGTGTGTGTGTGTGTGTGTGTGTGTGTGTGTGTGTGTGTCTACAGATCCTCAGGCACAACTGCCCAAATATTTATATCTGGTGTAGGACCTACAAGTCAGCATTACAAGCTTTCTAGGTGATTCTGTTGCAAGAAGTTCCACAGACCAGCACTTGGCAGCCATTGACAAACCACAAATTGTGCAGATGGGGAAAGTGAGGCCAAGAGAGGCTGATGAACTTGTTCAAGGTCATACAGTTGTGTTTCCAGTGAGAATTAAAACAATTCTTTCTTTCTTTCTTTCAATTTGATAATGGGTGAGGTAGCTAAAGAATAGTCAAACCTTGCCTGTGGAGATGCAACCAAACGCAATGTCTTCCAGGAGAGGGAGAGACCAAACCAGAAAAAGTTTTTGGATGGGGGAGGAGGAAGAGGCAAAATGTTTAACATTTCACTTTGGCATTATCTGAAAATAATGTTTTCAACTAATTTTGCTTATTTGGATGACTGGCCTAAATTCCATTTTGGCCAGCTTTCCCTACCCCACTTTGAATTTCATAGGTTTTATATACTGCTATAGCTCAGAGAACCTTTTCACAATAAGTATTTTGTGTTACTCATTATCAATGGAACATTTATTAAAATCACATGATGACTAAATGCAATATGGTATCCTGAATTAGAATCTGGAATAGAAAAAAAAGGACAATGGTAAGGCAATGAAATCTGAATGTCTGTAATTTAATTAAGAGTAATTTGCCTATGTTAATTTCTTCGTTTTGACAAATGTACCACTAATATGTAAGATGCTTACTTTAGGGGCAAGTAGATGACAGGTGTGCAACAACTCTGCAACTTCTCTGTAAATATAAAATGATTGCAAATTAAAAGATTTGTTTAAAAAATAGGTTTGGGTAAAAACACCAGAGCAGTTAATGAAGCAAAGACAAATTGCTAATCAAAGTACTGATTTCCTCTCACACTGAAAAATCCATTAGGGAGAGTACTACTTGATTTGTATAAGAAAGTTACTTAGGAGAAAAAGCCTGTTATATCCAAGAAGATAACCTGGCTGAGTTAGGGAAGAGATTGCTTTAATTTTAACAGAATCAAATGGTGATTTTTCTTCTTTGATGGTACATTCTGTTTGTGCACTTTTCACTGAGATAATTGTTTTCCATTTAAGTAATCAACAAAAACTGGCATAACCTCATAATGGTGTTTATATACAGTAGGTTAAAATGGATAAATAGCTTAAGCTGAAATATAACTATGTTACTTATATGCTTTCCGTAACAGCAAATATTTTTAAAGTAATATTTTGTAAGGTTAGTCATCTTCATTGGGTTGCATTGGCCTACTTGGAAGAGATGCCTGCACTCCATGTTGTAGAATGTGAGAGAGCTCAAAGCTCTTCATACCTTATGTTCCTTTCCCACCTTCACATTATACAATGCCTAAGGCATTCCCATAATTCATGCCTTCATTCAATAAACATTTAATACCAGCTGAAACCTAAGAAATAATTATTATAGACCAGGGGATTTTCATAGATTTAGTTAATTATCATAATAACCAAATGAAATAAGAATAAGTTATAATCTGTAATTCTACAAAAGAGGAAACTAAAACTCAGACTGTTTAAGAGATTTGTTCAAGGCCACACAAGAAAGATATGTTTGAGCTGGATGTTGATCCTGATTCTATCTGACTCTCTTAAATTTAGATCACAATGGTAAAATGCTTGCCACAACAGTATACCATGGCACAGGGACAGAGGACAAGTGGTGAAGAGGGAATTTTGTCTGTGTGACAGTAAGAATGGGGAGCAAGGGACAGAATGGTTGGCTGGAGTCATAGATTTGAGAGTCAGCCACAGGGTTATGGTCATCCAAATCATCGAGAAAGAAGAATCTATGAGTGGGAGGAGAGAAAAGGTGAGGACAGTCTTGAAATGCTCACATGTAGGTGACAAGAGATGGAGAAGTTTGTTAGTGGAAGCCAGGAGATGTAAATATTGGGGATATTAAGTGGGAAGAGAATTTTAAGAAGTCATCAAATGATTCTGAGAGGTCAGATGTGATAGAGAATTAAGCGGCATTTAATAATGAGATGTTCATTTGTGTCCTTTGAAAGCAAACTAGTATAATTGGGGCATCATATCCAGACTCAGGAGTAAGGAATCAGGGGGTGATGAGGAATGAGAGAGAGCAAGGGTAGAGTGTATTTCCTATCAGTTTTGTGAGAAAGGTAAAAAGAGAGGAAGTGTGGTGCCATTTAGAAGATTTTTTGAAGTTGAGAAGCTCTGAGAGGTGAAGAATCTACTGCTGAGTGGAGTGAGAAAGGGGTGCTATGCCAGAAGAAAGAGATCATTGATGCCAAATAACCAGACAAAGTAGGGCAAGGTAGGATCAAAGGCACAATAAACAAAGGAAGGAGGAAGCAGTTATTCCATTTGGGACTGGGAATATCTGTGGAAAAGTGTGCCCAATGGAGTTGTCCCTGCCTGACTGACCATTCTTCCACGTTCCTGTTGTGTGCTCCCTTCTATCTCCTGGTTTCTGAATAAGACATGTGGGCTCAGAATTGTCCCTGAGGTCTGGGGTAGTGTGGACTCTCAGCAGCTGAGGCAGCCTGTTTACCTGGGGGCTGTTTCAGTGGGTAGAGTCAAAGACAAATTTCCTCTTGGTCATCATTCAGGGCCTATTTCAGAGCAGCAGGTATTATTTCACCAATGACTTCTGTTTTAAAACTTATACAATGTCACAAAATTACATTATCCCACTGGTCGTCAGATTACTTTAACATCATAATGACAGTTGCATACTCACATATATGTCACTATTCACTTAGGATAATCAGTTTTAATGACACTTGTTTCAGTTTCTTTAATAAATCATGTGCTTTTATGAGATAATGAAGGAGAAGCATCTAATTTTGATCTAAGACAAATGGAAAATGAATGCATGTCTTTGAAATGTATTTTGTTGGCTCACCATGTCCATTACTTAAAGGGGAAAGAATATCTCCTGACAACTTTCAAAACTAAATGAGGCAAAAGTACAATGGATTTTGAATACCAAAGCATTAGCTGTAATGTAGTATAAACAAATGATAAACATAACTCCCCTTTAGCAACTTTTGCACAAATCGCAATTGAATAGAAATCATTGGTTGTGAACATCATGTGTGATATTCTCCCAAAGCTCTAAGGAAGAAAATCTGAACACTACACATTCTCTTTGCAGGAGCAGAATCAAAATCTGAGACTGCTATTTTGACTGCAGAAATAGAATAGCAATTTCTTTCATCTGACAAATATACATTTCATTCCTACTATGTGCCAGGCAATGTACAGAGATGGATAACACATTTTCTGCTCTTGAGCAGATGGCATGTTCTAGTTGATGAAGCAGGCATGTATATGAATAGTTCATTCACTGGAGTGGGCTAGGTGCCAGAATAAAGGCAATTATAAGGCGAAATGTGAACATTGAGGAGGAAGTATTATCTGTGGTACATGCATGGGTGTGTGTATGTGTGCGTGCTTCTGTGTGTGTGTGTGTGTGTGTGTGTGTGTGTGTGTGTATGTGTGCGCAGAGTGGTGGGATTTGTCAGAGAATCTAAGAGATAATGTGGTAGTGGTGATTGAACTAGTTCCGTACTGATGAATTTGAATCCCCCAGGAAAAAAAAAGAGAAAGAAGGACATCTCCCAATATTTCCGCATTTATACTATTATATTGTTCTCACTGCTCTTGGATTTTTTTCTAAAACTAAATCCAAGCTTAGGGTGGCATAGGAATGTCTTTAAAATATGGTTGGAGGCTTCCTATGGGACGCTTTTGATCACATACTCTTTGTTTCACTGAATTTCTCTTACTATTTCCAGAACACACGCTTTCACAGTTCCTTTCCTTTGCATGCTCCCACCATCTGCAACACTGTTTTTAGCTTAGCAAGGTGACCTTTGCCAATCCTGTATCCAAAGCAAGAAATAAGACCTTAGCAGCAACCCACAGAGCTCTCTGCAACTGCTACTATTTCCCTTGGTGCAGACACATAGGTGAGCTCAATGAACATGGCCCTTTCTTTGTCTTCTGACTGACTTGATGGGATATGGTCCTGCTGCCCAGGAGTTTTCTATGGAGAGATAGCTACTGAACATGTACTCACTTCCATCTGTAGAAATTTTTAATTCCTTTGTCTTCAGACTTCCAACACCAACCACTGTGGGGTAACTGCGATAGAATAACATTTTACTGTGGTCTCATTACAGGGAGGCATATGATCATTTTCCTGTTAAGGTTTCCCCAAACCTTAAACCCTACATTTGTTTCTTTATTTATCAAAAGTGCCTTCAAATTATTAAGGCAACATTTGGCTTTTGTTAATCTTGACTATTAAGCCACTCCTGAATGAGTGCAAACCTTTGGAATAAGGCCTATTGTCTCATTCATTTCAACTTTAATCCTAGGCGCCTAATTATGTCTTCCTCCAGCTTTCCTGCAGTAGAATTCCAGCAAAATATGTTAATGGTTATGGAATTGATATGATGGGCCTAGAAAAAGAAGGCTGTAATGAAACATTTTGAAGGAATATTATTCCCTATCATAACATATTTCACTACTATTAAAATTAGTATGCAATGGTCCCCACAATTAAACAAATTACATAAATTCTTATATCAACATCAGACATCATTTAGAAGAGATACGGAGAAACATTTTCTGTTTCTAACTGTCAAAACCATTTCTCATCCATCAGCTAGTAATTTTTCTATTTTCTTTTCACAAATTTAGTATATTGTCAGTGCTATTGAAGTCATAATTGATTTTGCAAATATGAAACCATGGGATGCCAAAGAACCTTCATTAGAAGATAAAACTTAAAAACATAATAAGACACCACTTCCCCCAAGAACCACAAGATCAATAGATGGCTGCAGCACATGGAGCTGAAGCATACATTTACAACATACTCTTAGCCTCAGATGAGTGCCAGCTGGCAGTGAAGTAGGTCTTAAGTGACCATCAAGGGCTCAAATGGGTTATTTAGTAAAAAACATGGTGCTTTCAATTAAATGTCAGGGACAATTACATGGAAAACATCAGAGCATCAGAAGTAGGGCAGAAAGATTACATTTCACTAACCTAACACTCGCGTCCTTTGTAGAAACTTAGTTGTTCCATGAAAGCTTAAGTTTCCAAATTCATGAAATGGCACAATAAAAGGGCTTTGGAGGAAATGTCACTTTCCAGAAAATATGTGGGTGGTTGAACCCACAATTTAGGTATATGCCCTGACTAGGAATCAAACCCATGGCCTTTCAGTTTATGAGATGGCACTCCAACCACTGAGCCACACTGACCAGAGTTGCCATTTTCATTGGCTCTGTTTCTCTTTTCCCCAGTCTCATCAACCATTGATTACTGGCAAAGTGCCTAGGAGTTGTGACAAATTCAGGCTACAGTCCTTGGGCATTATGCAAATGACTGCAGAATTGACAAAACCTCCCTTTGCCTCTTTCTTTCTTTCTTTCTTTCTTTCTTTCTTTCTTTCTTTCTTTCTTTCTTTCTTTCTTCTTTCTTCCTTCCTTCCTTCCTTCCTTCCTTCCTTCCTTCCTTCCTTCCTTCTTTCTTTCTTTCTTCCTTTCTTCCTTTCTTCCTTTCTTCCTTTCTTCCTTTCTCTCCTTCTTTATCTTTCTTTCTTTCTTTTTTAATCCTCACCTGAGGATTGTTTGGAAATCCCAGTTGTGCGCACTCTGAATTCATTCTAGATGTGTTGGGCTAGACCCAGAATAATCCTTGTTCACAGGTAGAGCTATTGAGAAGTCTTGAAAAGAGGCTGTACAGATGTAGGGCCCATAGGTTTGTCCACTACCCTCAGAGAAACCAAGAATTGGGTTCTTACCATGACCAGTCCAAGGCCAGTCAAGATAAATGTAAGAAGAAAAAAAGCTTATATTTTGAGTTCCTCTGCCCACCTTTTAGGGAACGTCATCTTTTCTCTTCCATATCCTTGAACCAGATACCCTAAAAATCACCTTAAATTACTGAGCCATATTTCCCAAACTCTTTCAGGGAATACTAGATCAATCAGATATCAATAGGCATTTTGTGACCAACGCACTCACTGACAAGTATGTTTGGGAAACTGTAATGTGCTATATTCCTCTATGGGAGATATATAATGTCAATCAGCACTAAAGAGTCTAAGAAGCCCTGCCATTACAACTACATATTTATTTTATCTAACTCAGCTTTTTCCTACATTAATTTGACCATGGAGCACTGCTTTTCATGTAATCTTACCTAATAATAGACAAATATGTAAATTGACTGTACCTTCGCTATGCCCACAGCCAATCAGAGTGAGGGAGTATGCAAATTAATGCACCAAAGATGGCGATTAATTCACATACAAAGGCAGGGCAGGCAGCACCATGGCCTGCTTTGGGGGGTACGGGTCCTTCGGGGGTGGAGGAGGTCCTACAAGCAGTGCCAGACACCGCCCACAAGGTACCAGTCCATCGGCCGGGGAGGCGGTAAGGTGGGCAGTGCCAGACAGCACAGGAGGGGTCCGGGTCAATTGCAGGCCCCAGGAGGGGCAGCAGCCTGCTTAGCAGCTCCCGGGGGTCCCTGAAATGATCATGGCCCAGGGGAGGCAAGGCCAGACCCGCCTAGCCACTCCCGGGGTCCCTGGGAACAGTGCCGCCCCGGGGAGGCGAGGCCGACCCATCTAGCTGCTCCCGGGGTCCCTGGTATGATCGAGGCCCTGGGGAGGCGAGGCCGACCTGTCTAGCTGCTCCCGGGGGTCTCTGGGAACAGCGCCGCCCCAGGGAGGCGAGGCCAACCCACCTAACAGCTCCCGGGGGTCCATGGGAAAAGCACCGCCCCGGGGAGGTAAGGCTGGACCGCCTAGCCGCTCCTGGGGGTTCCTGGGAACATTGCAGGCATGGGGTTGCTGAGACACAGACTGGGCCTCTGGCCACAGATTCATAGCTTCACGGAGATTGAGGGCAGGGATCTGCCTCACCTGCAGAGAGACAGAGGTTCTGCAGTGGACCCAAGACACGGGTGGGCCCAGCCAGGGATCAAGGGGCATGGAAGGACTTCCGGGGAGAAGGGCAAGGACCCTCACCCCTGAGGCGGTGGTTGAGGGGTGGTGCCACCTCAGTGGAGGAATACTGCACTTCAGGGTACTGAACTGACTGATGTGATTCAGAGAAGCTCCCAGTGCTAATGGGCCTTGCTCAGGCAGCTTTCACACTTCAGAGGCAGTGAATCCTGTTCCCGCCTTGACCCAAAAGCAAGCCCACGATGCCCTGCCCCATGGCAGAGCATGCCTAGGCAGTGAGTGCGAAGCCTTCCACCTGCTCCAGAGAAGCAGGGGCAGTAAAGAATGGGGGACAGGGGACAGGGAGAGGAAAGAATGTGGAGCATCCACAATGAAGAGGTGCTCGAGAAAGAGGCTCAGAAGCCTGACTGGAAGGTTTGTTCTGTTTGCCCGGTGGCTGCCTCTTAGGAAGCGCAAAGAGCACGGCTCTGAGGGCTTCCTGTGTGCTGAGTCAAGTGCCACAGCCAACTGGAATTGGCCTCAGTTTTCTGGTCTGTAAAATGGATGAAGCGTGTCCCAGTGCCTTCCCTGAGCTTTGATGGTCAATTGAGATACTATATAAAGAAAATGAGGGAAGAAGTGAGAAAGAAAAGGAAGGATGAGCAACACAAAAGAAAGACTGAAAGGAACCTGTAAACCCATTGTCACTTAAATAGGGAATATAGTCAGTAGTGTTGTAATGATGGTATGATGCCAGGTGGGTACTAGAAATATTGGGGAACACTTTGTAAAGTATATGATTGTCTAACCACTATTCTGTAACTAATATAAAACCTGAAACCAATACAAAATAATGTTGAATGCAAAGAAATGAAAATTGGAGTGAAATTTTTATAAATTTCAAAGTTTAAATAAAAGCTATAAAGGAAGGAAGGGGAGAATAAAAATAGTGTTTTTCATTTTACCACTTCATTAAAAAGACAGTTGTCTTTATATGGTGCTTTTATACTTTTATACTTTTCTAAGTCATTATCTCATTTTAATTTCCGGGCAACTTAAAGACAAGATAATTATTCCATCCACTATTCAAAGAAAGGAAATCTTGGTGTCTGGTCCTAATGATTCAATCGTCAAGCCCTTATTGTACAGCAGGGTTAGTAAAATTTTCTGTGCAGGGTCATATCTATACTAATAAAAGCCTTGGGGGTGATCAGGCCAGCAGGGGAGGGTATTTGGGGGCAATAAGGCCTACAGAGGAGCAGTTAGGTGTCAATCAGGCCAGCAAGGGAGTAGTTAGGGGGCAATCAGGCAGGCAGGTGAGCGGTTAGGAGCCAGGGGTCCCGGATTGTGAGAGGGATGTCTAACTGCAGGTTTAGGCCCGATTCCACAGGGATCGGGCCTAAACCTGCAGTTGGACATCCCCTGAGGGGTTCCATATTGGAGAGGGTGCAGGCGGAGCTGAGGGACACCATCCCCCAAGCACAAATTTCGTGCACCGGACCTCTAGTCTACATTATAAAAAGCCAGGGGCTGTCACAACCTAACCGACCAGACGGATGACCAGTCACCAGGAAGTGCATGGAGCACCTCTTGGTCCCTCCCCTGCGGCCCACAGGCTCTTATCACAGCAAGGCTGGTGGTTGGCAGGCAGGCGGTGGGGCGGCAGGGGGGGAGGGGGGGAGGCGATGCACACGTGGCGAGGTCATTAGCCTCCGGTGTGGCCAGAGGCCTAATGACCTCACCACTACCATGGTGGCTGTGGATCAGGCCCAGAGAGAGGCCCAGAAAGAGAGAGAGAGAGAGGTGGGGCCTGATCCACAGCTGCTGTGGTTGCAGTGGATGAAGCCTAGAGATAGGCCTGGAGATACTGACTGGCATGGAAACCGACCATTCAGAACCAAATATGGGTGAACTGTGAGGAGCCAATGGCTGCCTAGGAGGTGGAGCTTTTGATGCTGACTGGCATAGAAACTGAGAAATCAGAACCTAATCTGGGTGAACTGCAAAGGAAGAACCTAAGGTGGGGGCTGAGGAGGTGTTTTAAGGGCAACAGCTGTTTGGTGTAAGGTGTAAGAAAGCAGTTCAATTTTTTAATGACTGGTTTGGCAGTATAGCGCATATGGCTGACTATCAGTCTAGATATAGGGATTATGTACTTTTGTCTGCCAAGAGCATCTCCTCCTGCTGAAAAAGGCTTTCTCCCCCCTCCCCACCCATTTAAGCAATCCTATCCTATATAATCTATCTATAATAATAAAAGGGTAATATGCTAATTAGACCAGGTAGACTGCCCATCTTCTGGATGTCTGACTTCCTTCCAGACAAAGCCATGGTGGTGAGGGCTGAGGCAGAGGCAGTTAGGCCAGCAGGGGAGGGCAGTTGAGGGTGAGATCAGGTTGGTACGAGAGGGTAGTTGGGGGTGATCAGGCTGGCAGGGGAGGGCAGTTGGGGGCAATCAGGCCGTCAGGGGAGGACAGTTGGGGGTGATCAGGCTGGCAGTGGGGAGCAGTTGGGGGAAATCAGGCCTGCAGGGGTGCAGTTAAGGGTGAACAGGCAGGCAGGCAGAAGTGATTAGGCACAATCAAGCAGGCAGGCAGAAGCAGTTAGGGGCTATCAGGCAGGCAGGCAAGCAGAGAGGTTAGGGGCAATCAGGCAGGCAGGCAGGTGAGCAATTAGAAGCCAATGGTCTCAGATTGTGAGAGGGATGTCCGACTGTCGGTTTAGGCCCAATACCGCAGTTGGATATCCCCTAAGGCAGTGATGGGCAACCTTTTGAGCTTGGTGTGTCAAACTTCGCCAAAAAACTGAGCATAACTCGGGTAGTGTGTCACTTTGAAGAAAAAACATTATTTCGTGATATTTATAGTTTAAATAACATAAATGTATAATTGTTATATATAATTGTATTTAATAAACCAAAAACTAAATATTTAACTTACCTGCTTAGTGACTTCTTTGTTCATCCGGCAGTCGGTTTCTTTTGTTGGTCTTGATATTATTTAGCTTGTGTGGGATGCTGTGAACTAAGATAAGTGAGGGGGAGAGGGAATTCTTTAACTAACCTGCCTATTAGTGACTTGTTTGTTGCTGAATTTCATTGGCTAAATCTTCAATTGAAGGTTGGTATTTTGTACACTTCAGGCCCAAGCCAGCGCTACTAACTTCATCTGTCAATCTGTTTCTTTTGTTGGTTTTGATATTATTTAACACTGAGAATAAGGCCTCACAAAAGTATGTAGAGGGAAAAATTGTGAGTAAAGCCATTGCTGTATTTTTCAGGGTGCTAAAAGTGTCTGGTAGTCGGTTCCAGGCACTCCAAATTTCCTGTTCGCAGTGGCACTCCTCTTGATGCTCCAAGCGGCACCTTTCCAGATTCTCAAGCTTTGACCTCAAGTCAACAAACACCTGAGCCCAGATACTGTCTTGAAATTCTGCAAGTTGCATCTCCAAATCATCAATTTGCATCCATTGGAAACCATTTAATTCCAAACTACTGTAGACTACTACATCAGTATACTTAATTATTTTCATGGTCTGTTCTAGACTTCTAAATTGACTAAATCTATCACTAAACTGGTCAAATAACAAGTCTAAAACATGCTGGTACTTCATATGCAAGAGTTCCATTTCATTTTGTACAGCTGCACTGGCCTTCTCAAAATACTTTGTTACTCGAGGAAAATACTTATAAGTTTTAGTTTCTACATCTCACTTGAAAATTTTAACTTTACTTTCAAAAGCTTTTATGTATCCAAACATAACATCAATACTTTTGCCAAAACCTTGTAACTTTAAGTTCAGTTCATTAATATGAACAGAGAAATCTGTAAAAAACATCAGGGTGTTGACCCAGTTATCATCATTAAACTGAGGAAAGTTTCCCAGATCCTTATAATCAAGAAATACCTTAATTTCTTCAAAGCACTCCACAAAGCGCTGAAGAACTTTGCCTCGGCTCAGCCATCTTACATTATTGTACATCAGCAGTCCACTGTAGGTGGAATCAACCTCCAGTAAAAGTGCTGAAAATTCTTGCTTGTGAAGGGGGCAAGCAGCCATTATCTATTTTTATAACAACTGACATTAAGTTCTTTAAGTCGGTGAATCCTGCCTTGGCACATAAAGCCTCCTGATGGATAATACAATGAAAAGGCACAATCGGATGTCCAATAGCTTCTGTAAACAATTTGACAAATCCAACTTTTTCCCCACCATATTTGGTGCCCCATCTGTCGTCACTGACACAACTTTAGAGATATCAATGCTTAGGTCACGAAATGTTTGTATAACAACCTTACATATTTCGCTTCCTGATTTACTTGTTGACACTGATACTAACTTTATCAACTCTTCTCTCATTGTGAGACCATCAGAATATCGACCAATAATGGCAAACTGAGCATGTGATGTGACATCAGTAGTTTCATCAAGAGAGATCAAAAAATATTTACACTTCCTTATGTCTCTCTTTAATTGATGTTGTACGTTTGTGTTCAGTCTCATTATTTGGTCTTTTATGATATTTCTACTGAGTGGTAACTCAGATATTCTCTTAATAATTGCATCTTTATTCTGCATATCATGAAATAGAACTGGTGCACATCTTAGGAGAGTTTCTTTAATAAATTCTCCCTCACTGAGTGCTTTCCCATGCTGAGCTATAGAGTGAGCAATGCTCAAACTTGCAGATGTTAAATTTGTAGAGCCTTTCATAAATTTAAGGATGGAATTAGATTGGCTCTTATAAAGGTGTAGCTGCCTGGAAATGTATTCCTTCCTTTCATCCTCACTTTTTTCCAAGAGCTGGGAATGATTAGTTTCAAAATGTCTATTTATATTCCATGTTCTTCTTACTACCATTTCAGTACATAGAACGCAAAATGATCTGCCATTTTTTTCTATAAAGCCATACATCTCGGTCCATGTCTCTTGAAAGGGTCGGCCACTGCTACTACCACTTCCTTTACTTAAACTTAGTTTTTTTATTTTTTGGGTTCTCCATCAGGGGGGCAGTGACAGAAGATAGAATTATAGATAGCTTGTTAGGCCTGCAGGCAATTAGGGGTTAACTAGCCTAACTAACCACAAAATGGTGCATATAACTGTCTTTTAGGAAAGGGCAGGGTTAGTAAGCAGAAATAGGGGTTAATTAGAATGCACAACAGTAATAGTGGTGAAATGGAGTCTGCACTATGGAGCAAGATGGTGTTCCTTATGTGAATTAAAATGGCTGCCACTATTTCTAATGGCGGGAAACAGCACCCATAGCACGCCACAAACCCTCGCCTCTCCCAGCCTCCCCCTCACTTATCTCAGTAATGATGGATTAGAAATCCATGACACCCCAGAACAGTAGATAATGGTTGCTGTGGTTAACTGTTATTTTGTTACTGGTAATGGCAGGGCCCCTAGAGATGCGTCCCCTGCTGCGTTCTGCTGCTCCCTGCTCTGCCGGTGGAAGTGAGGGCAAAGATCCTAGCTTAACCGGAAGTCCCAGAACTAGACACTCTGTGCTGGACTTCTGTTGTTTTGGCCTACAGACCTCTGGCACAGAGTGTCTAATAGGGGAGGATGAAACATTTGGCTCCAAGACTCTAGTCACAAATGTTTCATCCTCGGCATGTGGCCGCCTCAGTGGCCGCATGTCATCAGATATGGCTATGCGTGTCAGTGCTGACATGCGTGTCATAGGTTCGCCATCACTGCCCTAAGGGGTCCCTGATTGAGAGAGTGCAGGCTAGGCTGAGGGAACCCCCTCCCCTGAGGGAACCCCCCTCCATACACGAATTTCATGCACCGGGCCTCTAGTATCTGATAATGTATTGTGAAATCACTATTCCATGGAGTTTAGCTATCAATTAAGAGGAACTTCCTAAAGGACATGCAACCATTTTGAAGCCACTTGGACATTTCGTGGGAGTTGGCACCTTCTATACATTTGTGATTTCATTTGTCTCATCTAGCCAGGAGTATAGCTTTCTTATTTCTCTATTAACTCATCTCAACCTGCTTGTGGGTCCTGCTTGTGAGGCATTGTGGTGTTGGATAATTCATTACTCATTTGCTTCTGCATTTTAAATAAGTTCATTCAAAATTCCATATCAGGGCTGCTCTCAACTCTCAAGAATTTTCTCCCACACCCCTCTTTGTCCTCTTTTTTCTTCCTTCATGTCCTCTACTTCCTCCTCCTTTTCCTCCCTCCTTTCTCCTCCTCCACTTTTTCCTCCTCTTTCCCCCTTTCTCTTCTCCTTCCCACTTCTTTACCCCCATCTTCTGTCTCCTCTTAAGGAATGTGCTGTCTTTCAGGAAGCAACACCCTCGTACTTTACCAGCACTTTACCATGTTACATGCCAGAGCAGAGTGTCATTGTGAGACCATCATATTCATCAGAAGCATGTGGAAAAATCATGTTAAATCTGTTGATGACTGGATAGTCGTTCCAGATAGCTGTAAGAAAATTTTTAAAAAGAATTTTACAAATGTGCTTTAATATGGGAAACACAGCAAAACCTAGCGCATTGGATATTTCATGGATATCAGCTAAATGCCATGCCATTCCAGGGAAGTTGAAAAATACATCATTTTAAATTATTTTTAATTTTATTGTAGGCAGTTTTAATTCAATTTATTTATAAAGTTGGCGGAAAGCCCAATATATCTCAGATGACAGCAGATTGAACAAGAGGAACAGTACTTGATTTTTGTATAAAGACAAGTTAAATTAACCAACAGGAATCTGTTATTTATGTGATGCAATGTCTGACTTTATTATTCTGTAAAATGTCTGCTATTTATTATCGTATCTCTTTTATGTTCTGTGAGATTGTCCAAAAGGTTAACAAATGAGATGTTTTAAATTTTTTTAAGAGAATTGATTTTTCTAGGCCAACTACTACACCAAGTATTGAACCCAAGAATAATTGTTACCTTTTCACACAATCTCCTCATAGATCCAAACCTCTGTCCTCAATTGGGAAGGAAGCTGCCCATACCACTGGTGACTCTGCTTTTTTTCTAAAATATAATTCCTCTTTCAAAAGACATACCTTATCAACTAAAATCTAGGAGTACATAAAAATAAATGGTAGAAAAAAAAACCATTTCTACAAAACCAACAAGTTGTATGCATTTCTGGAGCAGAAATGATTTTGTACTCACAAACCTATGTAGTTGCCCAGGGGTCATGTGTTTAAAGAAGCCGCATGTGAACTGAGGGAATACAAAAGGTGAGCACCACAGGTGGATTTCCCACCTGCCTACCCAAATATTTGACAATGATTCCAACAACTGGAATCTTCACTATCTACCAGAAAAGCAAACTTAAAATCGACCTTTTGAACACCTTTCCTACCAAAAACAATGATTAAATGTTGTTCTAAAAGCTCTAATGTCTGGGCTGGATCTGATCATCTGCATAGAAAATGTTGACTACCCAGATTTCAGGCTTTGTCACTGGCTGTCTCTGTGAACATGGGCAAGTAGTTTAACCTCAGTTTTGTCATTTATAAAATGGGGATAATAAGAGTATATGTTTATTGTTGTGAGACCAGATTTAGGTAAGGAATACAAAGTCTTTAGCACTTATGAGTCTCTCAATATGTTAGTGGATGGAGAAAGTAACAAGGGAACTCTCAAATCTTATATATAGATCCTTAATAAATTCCAGAGGCCAAGGCTATTTTAGGATTGTTTAGAACCAATACAAACATGAGTTACTCTGAAGA
Source organism: Eptesicus fuscus (assembly GCF_027574615.1). Classification (NCBI taxonomy): domain Eukaryota; kingdom Metazoa; phylum Chordata; class Mammalia; order Chiroptera; family Vespertilionidae; genus Eptesicus; species Eptesicus fuscus. The sequence continues at coordinate 110,557,052 of NC_072473.1, forward strand.
CAGGCCCAGGCCCCTTCCCAAGTGAGAAGGCAATCCCAGGTCTACACATCCAAAAGGATAGGAAACTTTAATGACTGAATAGCTTCACTTTTACCATCTCTGATAACCTAGATTAATTTTTTACCTAGAGTTCATGCATGGGTTTGGGATGGGAGCTGAAAACTCCCTGAGTTTGATTGTAAAATTCATGTTTGCGTTGACTTTTCTCCAGAGAAGACTCTTGGGTTTCATCAGATTTTCAAACCTGGGTGCTTTCATAACCCACCAAAGGTAGTGAAGGGCTGTTCTAGTCTCTTAAAAAATCATTTGCTTCCCCCCTAAAAACTTTATTTGGAAATCCAGATTCCTTTATCATTCTCTACCCCAAATGCTGTTTGTTCAAGCCTAGACGTATTCCTCCAGTTCTTTTCATTCTTTTGGCGTCAACCTTGCCTCTATCTCTAACCTGCCTTCTCACAAAAACCTCTCTTCAAACTGTAGCATTTTATTCTGTCACACTTATTTTATTCCCATGACTCTGGCAAATTGCTCTCTGCCACCCCCCACTTCTTCAAACTGACAGGTACCTAGGAGGATTTCTTTCCTGTGTATAATAACTTGGGCAATCTCCATTAAGAAAATAGTTGGCCATGACCATGGTTCAAGAAGGCATTGTGGTATTGGCTCATCCTTATAAGCATGTAATTACATGGATTTATTTTCAAAACATCAGAAAAGGTCTTTGAAATGTAGAATATTCACTCACTACTTAATGCCTGAGATTTTATACTCAGAGAACAATCCATTTTAACTGAAGATTCTGAACTGTGTGCAAATATACATGGAGCAAGGAGGATTATCATTCACCTACACTATAATCTGAATGAAGGATCTGAGGGTGGGTTTTGGGGGTGTCTGAGAATAATACTGAGCCCATGAGAAGGTACAGTAAGGAAATAGACCCACAGGGGTGTGGGTGTGGGGAATTGAGTGAAACAAATGAAGATAAACTTCTGACTTCTGATTTTTCACAGAGCCCATTTCGACCTAGGTTATCATTGTAAGCATGTTGTAATTATGAGTGCTTCTTGCTTTGTGCCTTCATTTTATCCCTGGCAACAGAGGGCAGGGGTAAGAACAAGGGGCTGATGTTTGACATCCAGTTCTAGCTGCTTTGCTGAGAACAGAGGGGAGGGAGGAACAAATTCATGTTTATTGAGTGCCTGCTATCTGCCAGTTACCTAGCATGTCCACATCAAATCAACATTAATTGTTGGAGAGGGTTGAAATATCTCACTGAGCAGAACCATGGCATGCTGGGAGAGAAGGAAAACTAAGTCAGCCATCCTGTCCCTTTCATTAGTATCTTCTTTTTAACAATTGTAGAAGCTGAGAATCAGGGAAATTAACTTTCTTAAGATTCCACAACTAGTTTATCGTAGAGCTAGGTATGGGTTCTCTTCCTTCCAAGAGAAGAGACATACCTTCTTGCACCAGCATGGCATGCAAAAAAAGAGAAAATGGGATGTTTGACTTTGGTTGCTCATGTCTATAGGTGAACTTTGGGTATTAACCTACATGGACATATATTTACAGAGGAACTCAAATAAGAAGGGAAACACCATGAGGTAGAGTGTCCCATTCTTCTTTGGCAGCTGCCAATATGGAAAAAATGCAAAGGAAAGAAAAAGAAAGAAACCAAGGCTGCTGAATACCATACATTCTGAAGAGCTCAAAAGACAAAAATGATATTCTAGCTTAGAATTTTTCTTAATGAGCAAGAGTCAAGCACGGGAAAATGACAGATGGTATAATGTAAAGTTCAAATTTTCTTCTTGTTTCTTTGTATAAAAGAAAACCAACTTTTTGATCATTTTTTGCTCAGCTGTAATATTTTGCTGCATGAAGAAGATTGAATACCGAATACCACATTAATATGTTATTGGCATCTTTCTATTTTCATATTCTACATGTTGATTGTAAAATCGTCCAGGAACTGATAGCTGTAATATATTACAGTCTCTCAATTTCAAATTAATTTTACAACAGCGCAGTAGAGTCAGATATTCTCTGCTCCAAGAAGTAACTCAAAGTAGGTAATATTCTTTTTCTTTGCTTTTGTGAAACCTCGAGTTTATTTTTTAAAATTTATTAGATAACCTATCTAGACTTTACCTCCATATACTCCATTACCTGCTTCAGTAATTACCACCCCCTCTGAAATGTCCAATTCTCCAACAGGTAGACAGAGTACCTCTCTGCATGTGCCCCCAGGGTGAGCTGCACAAAGCATAGTATGAGCAGGGGAATTGTGTATGAGCTGTGAAACCCATGTCTCCAAAATTCTTATTTCATGCCCTAACCTGTTTGGCTCAGTGGATAGAGCATCAGCCTGCAGATTAGTACAGGGTTCGATTCCAGTCAAGGGCATATGCCTGGGTTGCAGGCTCCATCCCCAGTAGGGGGTGTGCAGGAGGCAGGCGGTCAATGATTCTCTCTCATCATTGATGTTTCTATCTCTCTCTCCCTCTTCCTCTCCCTTCCTCCCTGAAATTTTATATATATATTCCCATTTCACATCCAGAGTTCAAACTTGAGTCAGTGGGCCTCCATAATCACAGCCTAAGCCAATGATCACATGGAGAAACAAGTCAAGGTGATGTCTAATGACTATAAGAGCATGAGTCCTTCTGTCCCTCAACCCAAGCTCCCCTACATGAGGAGAGAGAGTTAAGAACACTTTGTTCCTTTTTCTCCATCACTTTTGGAAAGAGGTTGTGAAGAAAATGACCTGGCACCTTCTTCTCTCACCTGAGTCTAAGGATCCCTCTAGCTGCCACAATCCAAGGATCAAAAATGGCTTTCACTCCTCTATCTCTTTCCTCTGAGTTGTGCTGTTCAATATGTTAGCTATTAGTCACATGTGGCCATCTAAATTTAACTTAATTAAAATTAAATTGAATAAAAATGACTTGTAATTAAGTTGGATTAAAATGTAGTTCATCAGTCACTCTAACCACATTTCAAGTGCTCAGTAGCCATAGGTAGCTAGAGTCTATGGTATCAGAGAGTACAAATGAAGAATATTTCCATTGTTGCAGAAAGTTCTCTTTGACAGCTCTGCTCTGGATCCTAACTGACTCTGATCTTGAAGGAGGAGCAGCATATTGATTAGTCGCAGTGAGAATGAAAGCTATTTCAGGATAGAATTTGCAGGGATAAATGTTTACAGTGTTGGTATGGTACAATGCTCTATGAAGAGAACATCTCTAAATCTGGTTTTCTGCAATAGTCTCAATTTTATAGGCATATCCAAAAAGAATTTAGATTATTTTTAAAAAATTCTTTAATACAACCATGTAAAGTAAAAAATGAGATAGAGAAAGCAGGGCAAAGGAATTTCAAAGGATATAAATACATAATTAAAACTTTTCCCACATTTAAATCCAGAAAACCCCTTTTTTGGAGAGTATCTTAATTGTCTGCTTTAAAAAATATCATCACAGAACTGTAAAAATAATTTATTATAATTAACTAAAGGCCCGGTGCACGGAATTCGTGCATGGAGGGGGGGGCGTGTCCCTCAGCCCAGCCTGCACGCTCTCCAATCTGGGACCCCTTGAGGGATGTCCGACTGCCCGTTTAGGCCCGGGGATCGGGCCTAAACGGGCAGTCGGACAACCCTCTCACAATCCAGGACTGCTGGCTCCCAACTGATCACCTGCCTGCCTTCCTGATTGCCCCTAACCGCTTCTGCCTGCCAGCCTGATCACCCCCTAACCACTCCGCTGCCATCCTGATTGATGCCTAACTGCTCCCCAGCCAGCCTGTTTGCCCCCAACTCCCCTCCTCTGCCAGCCTGGTCACCCCTAACTGCCCTCCCCTGCAGTGTTGATCGCCTCCAACTGCCCTCCCTTGCAGGCCTGGTGCCTCCCAACTGCCCTCCCCTGCTGGACATCTTGTGTCCACATGGGGCAGGATCTTTGACCACATGGGGGCAGCTGTATTGTGTGTTGCAGTAATGGTCAATCTGCATATTACTCTTTTATTAGATAGGATAGAGGCCTGGTGCATGGGTGGGGGCTGACTGGTTTGCCCTGAAGGGTGTGGGTTCCCTTGGGGCGTGGGGAGGCCTGAGCGAGGGGCCTGTGGTGGTTTGCAGGCCAGCCATGCCCCCTGGCGACCCAAGAGGAGGCCCTGGTATCTGGAATTTATTTACCTTCTACAATTGAAACCTTGTAGCCTGGAGCAAAGCCAAGCCTGCTGCTTGCTCCACGGCCAGCAGCGATTTCTGTTGGAGTTAATTCACCTTCTATAATTGAAACTTTGTAGCCTTGAGTGGAGGCTTAGGCCTGCAATAGGATGGCTTTTGTTACTATAGAAACCCAAGCCTCCTTCCTGCTCTCGGTGGCTGTAGCCATCTTGGTTGGGTTTATTTGCATATTTGCTCCTGATTGGCTGGTGAGCATGGCTTGTCTGGTGGGCGTGGCTAAGGCATAGCGAAGGTGCGGTCAATTTGCATATTACTCTATTATTAGGTAGGATAATTATGATCTAAAGTTCACATATTGGGTAAAACTTATTTCTTCAATTTGGCAAATATTTTTAAGCACTTACTCTGTGTTAAACACTCTTTTAGACCTTTGGTATATAGCAATAAACCAACAAAGATCCCTGCTCTGCAGAAGCTTATATCTTAATGAGTGGGGATAAAAAACAATAAACATCATAAATTAGTAAATACATGAAATATTTGGGTGTTATATGTCTCATGAAAAAATAGAGCACAGTAAGGATCACCCACAGTGCTTGGTGGTAATAGTAGTGGTTCAGGCAGGCAATGGGGTTAGGCATGCTTTTCCAGATCCTCACACAGGGTAAAATCCTTATTATATAAGTGTGCAAAATAAAGTCCAGGCTGGCCAAAATTTATAGATGCACACAGACTTCTATCATAAGGATGAGGCAAACAGGGCACTCTTATACAATATTCATAGTACTGCCTTATTGGAGGGGGACATGGCAATATCTATTGCCCTTGCTCATAGCAATTCCACTTCCAAATTTCTGTATCGGTCAGGATAGGCTGGGTTATTTTAATAACAAAGAACTCCAAATTCTTAGTGCCTTGCAACAAAAATGTTTATTTCCATATGTGTGCATGTTCACCAAAAAGACCTGTTCCTCACACTATAGATGAATTGCGCAAACATCATACTGAGTGAAAGAAACCAGACATGAAAGAGTAAATACTGCATGTGGTAGGCAGAATTCTGGAGCCTGTTGTACACATACCTTCCACTAGTTATGCAATTAAACACTTAGCTAGGTACTGCTATACAGGAATTTTGCAGATTCAACTGAAGTCCCAAATCAGTGAACCTTAAAATAGGCAGGTTATCCAGGTAGGCTTGACCTAATCAAATGAGTTTTTTTTTTTTTTTTTTTAAAGCAGAGCATGTTCTCTGCCTGCTTGCAGAAGAGGAAATCAGAGAGTTGAAGCACAAGGGAGGTTAACATGAGTAAGTTCTGTGTTGCTGGCTTTAGCATAGAGGGGGCCTTGTGACTAGAAATGTGAGTGGCCTGCAGTTGCTGAGAATGACCCCCTGTTGACAGCCAGCAAGAAAATGAGATCTCAGTCCTGAAACCACTAGGAAATTTCTTTCAACAACCAGGGAGCCTGGAAGAGGATGTTAGCTCTAGAGGAGAGTCCAACACTGGCTGACACCCTGATTTCAGCCCTGTAAGACCCAGAGAGAGAATCCAGCTACACTCAGCCTGGATTTTTGACCTACAGAATATGGGATGATAGTTATGTGTTTTAAGCTGTGGAGTTTGTGGTAATTTGTTAAACATCAACATAAAACTAATACACTGTATGTTTCAATTTATATAAAGTACAAAAGCAGGCAAAACTAATTTATGCTGATATAAGTCAAAATAGTGGCCACTGGCCCTGGCTGAGTAGTTCAATTGTTTGGAGCATCATCCTGTACAGTGGAAGGATGCAGGTTCAATTCCCAGTGAGCTCACATACCTAGGTTGTGGGTTTGATCCCTGGTCAGGGAGCTTACAAGAGATCAATGTTTCTCTCTCACATCAATGTTTCTCTCTCTCTCTTCCTCTCTCTCTCTTTTCCCTGTCCTCTCTCTCTAAAGTAAATAGAAACATAAAATATCTTCAGTGAAGATAAAAAAGAATAGTGGCCACTGTTGCGGGTTTATTGATTGGAAGGGAGCAGAAAAGAGCTTTTTGGGGAGATGGTTTGTTTTTTACATGAGTGCTGATTGCATGAGTGTTCAGTTTGAAAATTCATCAAGGTGTACACTTATCTCATGTTCACATGCATATTATACTTCAATAAAGGATTAAAACATACATCTGAAACATACATTTTATTTTTTTAAAACACACATAAACCAACACTATCTATTTTTATATGTGTATTCTTAAGTGCACTTGCTTACAAAAATGCTCCCAACCTACAAAACAAATGGAAAACAGTGATTGCCCCAGGGGAAGGGAATAAAATTGTATGGGGGCTAAAAGTATTATTGTTTTCTATGATTATTGAAATCTTATAGAGCTTCAGTCATAAGTTCATTTGGTACAGTAATTAAAAACATGAAGGTAGAAGAAATAGCAAAACATATGTATCTGTCCAATGACTTATCTGGAAAGAGTAATTCTTGACCAGAGTGGATGCACTCAGGATTTGAAGGACACTAAGAAGGACCCAGCCATCTCTCCTATCTTGTTCAATAACAAGAGCGGCCATTCATTGGATACCGATCCTCTGCCAGTTTCTACAAAAGGTGTATTATCTCTCTAATTTTTCCTGAATACCATACTAGATAGCACATTATTATCACCTCTATTAGACTGAGGAAGAAACTGAGGCTCAGGAAGGCTATGTACTTGCCTAAGGCCATATAGCTGATAAGGAGTAGGGCTGAGATCCAAATCCTTGTCTGACTCCAGAGAGTGTGTTCTTTCCACTACAGCTATGTCCTCCTCCAACGGTCTTATTGATTCGTAGGCTGGTATAAGTCACAATCTTTCCCTCTCCAAACTTTATTTATATTTTAAGTATACAGTTCAGTGACTTTTTCCCCTTTCTCTTGCATATTTTTTATTTCAATTTTTATTTTCCAATTACAGTGGACATTCAGTCTTATACTAGTTTCAGGTGTACAGCATAGTGGTTAGACATTTAAATAACTTATGAAGTGACACTCCCTGCCCCCGACAAGTCTAATTTGGCACCATACATAGTTATTACAATACTAGAGGCCCAGTGCACAAAATTTGTGCACGGGGTGTGTGTCCCTCAACCCAGCCTGCACCCTCTCCAATCTGGGGCCCCTTGAGGGATGTCTGACTGCCCGTTTAGGCCCAATCCTACTGGCAGTCAGACATCCCTCTCACAATCCAGGACTGCTGGCTCCCAACTGCTCACCTGCCTGCCTTCCTGATTGCCCCTAACCGCTTCTGTCTGCCAGCCTGATCACCCCTAACCACTCCCCTGCCAGCCTGATTGATGCCTAACTGCTCCCCTGCCAGCCTGATTGCCCCTAACTGCCCTCCCCTGCAGGCCTGGGTCCCCCCCAACTGCCCTCCCCTGCAGGCCCGGTCATCCCCAACTTCCCTCCTCTGCTGGCCTGTTCACCCCTAACTGCCCTCCCCTGCAAGCTTGATCACTCCCAACTGCCCTCCTTTGCAGGCCTGGTCCCTCCCAACTGCCCTCCCCTGCTGGCCATCTTGTGGTGGCCATCTTGTGTCCACATGGGGACAGCCATCTTTAACCACATGGGGGCAGCCATCTTGTGTGTTGGAGTGATAGCCAATTTGCATATTACTCTTTTATTAGATAGGATAGAGGCCTGGTGCACGGGTGGGGGCCAGCTGGTTTGCCCTGAAGGGTGTCCCGGATCAGTGTGGGGGTTCCCTTGGGGCATGGGGTGGCCTGGGCGAGGGGCCTGTGGTGGTTTGCAGGCTGGCCACGCCCCCCAGCGACCCAAGCGGAAGCCCTTGTATCTGGGATTTATTTATCTTCTATAATTGAAACTTTGTAGCCTTGAGCAGAGGCCAAGGCAGGCCAGGGCTACAGAAGCTTGGCTTCCTCCATCGCCAGGGGCAACTCAAGCCTCCTGCTCCCTCCATGGCTACATCCATCTTGGTTGGGTTAATTTGCATACTTGCTCCTGATTGGCTGGTGGGCATGGCTTCTGGGTGTAGTGGAGTGATGGTTAATTTGCATATTACTCTTTTATTAGATAGGATTGTCTTATGATTCATTCATTCATTTTAACTGCATTTTAGGGAAAGGGATCCTCTGGGTCCCTAACACCTTGTTGGAGGTAACACCTGAGGTGTTCCTCAGGTTTCTTTCTTCCCCTTTGGGCAGTGAAACACACTTCCTGATGTGAGTGGAAAGTCTGGAAGACACGGGCTGATTTAGAAAGGAAGATGTTGTGTCCTAGACAGAGTTGACTTGGACACAAATCAAAGTTTCCCAGAGGTGGCTGTCTGCTTAGGGTGACTCGGTGTCCTCCTGGGAGCTTGGCTCAGCTTAGTTTCAGGCTGCAGGCTTTTTGGTGTGGATTCCAGCTTGCTCTCAATATGATCTCCCTGTATAGAATATTATTAATAACCTTGGTACAAACACTGTAGACATGGAAAGTGAAATCCAATCTCTGCCTAGGAGATTCCAGGCCTCAAGACATAAGGGCCAAGCCATCCATCCAATTGCAAAAGACTTACAATGGAGGCAGCTGACTGGAGCCTGAATACTGGAGAGTGAGCCTGACACTTGACCTGTGTCAAAGGCACTCAGGTTACACAGATAAAAGAGCAGCCTGCAGCACTGACCAAGAGCCTTTGCTGCACACTTCTGAGACAGGAAGGGCAGGAAAAGGACCTGCTCAGAGCATTTTATTTCTTTGGCTTTGGGGAAGTTCTTATGTTCTTTTACATGAAGAATGGTCTGTAAATACTTTTAAGAAGGATTCCAGCTTTGTCATTTCTGATTAGTTTTGGGAATATTGGGGGGGGGGGGACAATTCAACCCGAATCTCTTACTCTCAGTTTTAATTTGAGTATTAGGCTATGAACTCTAATGTATAACAGAGCATAAAGGCTTGGAGAATAGAATAACATCTTTATAGTAAATTTTCTATATTGTACTAAGTCTTCCTCATTTGATGAAATCTGGCTGTATTAGGTATCCATTTTTTTATGAAGTTAGTGTTGAATAAAAAATTTACTACTCAGCCATAAAAAGATGGAATATTGCCATTTGGGACAACATGGATGGACCTTGAGAGTATTACGCTATGTGAAATAAGTCAAATGGAAAAGGACGAAACCTGTATGATTTCACTCATGTGAAATAAAACAAGAACAAAAACAGCCTGGCCAGTATGGCTCAGTGAGCATCAACCTATGAACGGTTCATATGAGCATCAACCTATGAGCATCAACCTATGAACGGTTCATAGGTCAATGGTTCAGTTCCTGTTCAGGGTACATGCCTGAATTGCAGGCTCGATCCCCAGTGCGGAGCATGCAGGAGGCAGCCAATCAACAATTCTTTCTCGTCATTGATGTTTCTATCTCTTTCTCCCTCTCCCTTCCTCTCTGAAATCAATAAAAAGAAGTTTATGTCAATGAAAGTTCCTCTTTCTGGGACCAAGACAGAAGGGAGAGGGGAAGTTTATTGATTGGCTATTCCAGACCTCTCCAATGTTTGCTGGGAAACCTCTAACCATTCCAGCCCATTCTGAGATATCATTGCAACATATTAGTCAGTCATTCACTATCCTCATGTCCATGCATGTTAGCTGTATTTACTTACATGGATGGTAAGTTCTCTGAGAACATGGACCAGTCTCTAATAAAGATATTGGCATTTCTGGTAGGATGTATTTAGTAGAAAGAAAAGAACATTTTTTGGTTATAAGTTGTCAAGTAGGGGAAAACTAACATCTCTTGAGCACCTGCTCAGTGTTAGATCCTTTGTGAGGTGCCTTGGTCATTACCTTGTGTTGGTGTATGTGCGTGGGGAGATTAAGGGAGTAGTCAGCAGTGGCAACTCCACACAAGCTGTGTGCCCTCGACCAAGTTCCTTCAGGCCCCAGAGACACTATTTCCTCACATATAATGTGAGGACAATAACATCTGCTTTGCCAAGTGGTTAAGGTCCAGCTAGTGTTTGTGAAAGTATTTGGTAAACTGAAAAGCTCTAGACCAAATATTATTGTTGTCGGGTACTAGGGAGAATTTCTTTAAATGAAGAAGCCAAGGTCCTAGCCTAGAAGGTTATTGAGTAGTAAACCGGACAAAGTTCCTTCTGACACTTCCAAAAAATAACAGTATCAGACAAATGTGGGTTATGTCCCAAAGCTATGTATGCATCGAATTATCCAATCAGCAGTGTTTAGATCTCTGTGCGCACGCGTGCACACACACACACACACACACACACACACACACACACACACACACACTGATCCCTCTTTGCCCAGCTCTTTGGTTAGGATGATGCCTCTAAGTCTCCTGATATTTCACTTTGGACAGACTACTTCGTACCCTCCAGCTCATGTCCAGACACCCTTAAGCTGGATGAGTATCATTGGAGCAATAGTTATTACAGGCTGTGGAATTAGACAGATTTTGGGTTCAAGTCCCAGCTGCACTATTTCCTTAGCTGTGTGTGTTGGAGAGTGGGAATTTTTGAGAATGCTTCCAGAGAGGCCGTGGACTATGCCCCAGATAGAGTTGTCAGTGCTGACACCAGGCCAGGCCTTGAGATATGGTCTCATGGCCCCTTCCCAGCACGTAGGCCTTCTTTCATAGAACACTGTCAGCTTTCTGGAGAACAGGATGACCCTGTGAATAACATGGTCGTCATTGGCATGATCCTGACGTTGCTTTGGAAAAACTTTTGTCTTGGGTTACTTGTTCTGTAAAAACCAGATGTGGTTAATGTGCTTAAAAGCGGTCCTACACAAAGGGTTGCTGCTGCTCTCCAGGCTCCCTGCACGGAGAATGGCAGAGCAGTCACCCAGCTAGTCACTCACCCGGCCGGCCGGCTAATAAAGGCTCCCTAAATTTTAATTTGGTCTGGGCTCCAGTGGTCATTCACTCGCATCCGCTCCACAACATGTGGTTGTAACTCTGAATGCCAATTTACTCATCTGTAAAATAAGTCCAAAAGTAATTATCTCATGGTGCTGCTGGGAAAGTTATTTGAGAGAAGGCATGTAAAGTGTCCAGTACAGAGCCAGACACATAATAAGTTTTCAGTACAGGAGCTATTATTGGCATAGTTTGCTAAGAATTATTGGCATAGTTTGCTAAGCTTACAGGAGACATCATCAAGTCCAGCCATACCTTATCACTAGGCAGAGCACTGGAGCTGGCATCCTTGACATGTTGCCTTCCACTCAACCATCCCGTTACATTTCTAACCCTTCATTTAGCCCTACCAACTGCATTTTGTCTCTTCATTAGGGGTTTGAATATTGTTTTCTGCTTCAGGTAAATCTTCCACAAGATGATACCCACTAAGGCAACTTTCTTCAGTGAAGATTGTTAGAATGTACTACCCTTAACTCTCCTGTTTAGACATGTTTTCTGAAATATATTGTTATAAGATTTTCCCATAGCTTGAAGCAAATAGCCTGCACCTGTAGAAAGTAAGATACACTCCCCAACTGACTCGGGCACTCCCCTCTGCCGACTTTGTTGCTCCCACCAAACATCCTGCTATATTCCAAGGACGTCCTATTGTTCAGGAGCTACCCCAGCTGGCTAGTACAACCCTGATGAAGTCCCCATATAAGAAAACATAAACACCCCCTAGATGCTGACACAGACACACTGGTCTCAGCCCGCTGTGAGATAATATAATAAAATTTATTAAACTCTCACAACGTCTCTTGGCCTGGCTCCTGTTGGTGTGGACCTAACGAAGATAAATGTTCAGTGTCTTTTAAATTTTTTATTGAATTTAATAGGGTGACATTAATTAATAAATTACATAGGTTTCAGGTGTACAATTCTATCATACATAATCTGTATATTGTATTGTGTGTTCACCACTCCAAGTCAAATCTCCTTCCATCACCATTTGTTCCCCCTTTACCCAATTCTACCGCCCACCTCCATTTCCCTCTGGTAATCACCATACTGTTGTCTGTGTTGATGAGTTTTTTCTTTGCTTAATTCTTTCACCTCTTTCACCCAACCCTCCTAAGATCCCTCCCCTCTGGCAGCTGTCAGTCTGTTCTCAGTATCTATGAGTCCATTTCTATTTTTTTAGATAGTTTATTTTGTTCATTAGATTCCATATATAAGTGAAATCATATGGTACTTGTCTTTCTCTGACTGGCTTATTCCACTTAGCATAATACTCTCCAGTCCATCCATGATGTTGCAAAAGATAAGATTTCCTTCTTTTTTATGGTTGCATAATATACCATTGTGTAAATGTACCACCACTTTTTTTTATCCACTCCTCTACTGATGCATACTTGGGCTGCTTCCAAGATTTTGGCAATTGTAAATAATGCTGCAGTGAACATAGGGGTGCGTATATTCTTCAGATATAGTGTTTCAGGTTTCTTCTGATATATTCCCAGAAATGAAATAGCTGGGTCATAAGCCAGTTCCATTTTTAATTTTTTTAAATAAATCTTTATTGTTCATATTATTACAGTTGTTCCTCTTCCTCCCTCCCATACCTCCCTTCCACCTGGTTCCCATCCCACCCTCTGCCCTTACCCCCCCTCCCGCCACTGTCTTCATCCATAGGTGTACAATTTTTGTCCAGTCTCTTCTAGTACCTCCCACACCCCTTTCCCCCGAGAATTGTCAGTCCACTCCCTTTCTATGACCCTGATTCTATTATATTCACCAGTTTATTCTGTTCATCAGATTTTTTTATTCACTTGATTTTTAGATTCACTTGTTGATAGATATGTATTTGTTGTTCATAATTTTTATCTTTACCTTTTTCTTCTTCTTCCTCTTCTTAAAGAAATCTTTCAGCATTTCATATAATACAGGTTTGGCGGTGATGAACTCCTTTAGATTTTTCTTATCTGTGAAGCTCTTTATCTGACCTTCAATTCTGAATGATAGCTTTGCTGGGTAGAGTAATCTTGGTTGTGGGTTCCTGCTATTCATCACTTTGAATATTTCTTGCCACTCCCATCAGGCCTTCATAGTTTCTGTTAAGAAATCAGCTGATAGTCCTATGGGTACTCCCTTGTAGGTAACTAACTGTTTTTCTCTTGCTGCTTTCAATATTCTCTCTTTGTCTTTTGCTCTTGGCATTTTAATTATGATGTGTCTTGGTGTGGTCCTCTTTGGATTCCTTTTGTTTGGGGTTCTCTGCGCTTCCTGGACTTGTAAGTCTATTTCTTTCACCAGGTGGGGGAAGTTTACTGTCATTATTTCTTTGAATAAGTTTTCAATATATTGCTCTCTCTCTTCTTCTGGTACCCCCATAATTTGATGTTGGTACGCTTGAAGTTGTCCCAGAGACTTCTTACACTATCTTCATATTTTTGGATTATTTTTTCTTTTCCAGTTGGGTGTTTTTTGCTTCTTTGTATTTCAAATCTTTGACTTGATTCTTGCACTCCTCTAGTCTGCTGTTGGATCTCTATATATTATTCTTTATTTGAGTCAGTGTATGCTTAATTTCTAGTTGGTCTTTTTTCATATCCTCATGGGTCTCACTAAATTTATTGGCGGTTTCTAGAAAATTTTTGAAAAACCTTATAACTGTGGTTTTGAACTCTATATGCAGTAGTTTGCTTTCCTCCATTTCTGTCATTTGTGACCTGTTTCTTTTTCTCCACACTTTGGCTGCTTCCCTGTGTTGATAGAGTGGGTTTGTGTGCTAAGTGTCCTATAGGGCCCAGTGGCTCATCCTCCCTAATTACCTGAGGTGGAAACTCTTGGTGCACCCCTTTGTGGGCTGTGTACACAGTCTTTAAATCTTTATTGATTTTTTTACAGAGAGGAAGGGAGAAGGATAGAGAGTTAGAAACTTCAATGCGAGAGCAACATCGATCAGTTGCCTCCTGCATACTCCCTACTGGGGATGTGCCCGCAATCAAGATACATGCCCTTGACCGGAATCGAACCTGGCACCCTTGAGTCTGCAGGCCGATGCTCTATCCACTGAGCAAAAATGGCCAGGGCTGTGTGCACAGTCTTGTTGTAGTTAAGCCTTGATTGCTGTTGGTATTGTTGGGAGGAATTGACCTCCAGGCCAATTGGCTGTGAGGATCAGTTGTGTCTATGAGGGGAGAACTTCTGTGCTGGAGACATGCTTATGGGGCAAGACTTGCTTTAGTGGGGCTTTGGTGCTCACTTTGTCTGCCCCTTGAGTGTGTCCCTTATGGATCTGAGGAATTGTAATCTGGATGGTCCCACTCTGATCACTGGGTACACTGGCTCTTGGATCTCCAAGGAGGTGCAAAGTTAAGCCACCTAGCAGGAGATATGGAGAGATCTGCAGATTCCTCTTCTTTGTTTGGGGTTTGGAGGTGCCCAGATGAAGCCCAGCTATGAAGCAATGCAGCTGCTGTGGGGCCTTGGGCCTTCTTTTGGAAGTTCTGGGGCTCTCTGACCCAGCTGCAATTTGTTAGGTAATTTTAGATTGCAAAGGGCCAGACCATTCATATACAAAAGCCTCTGCACACAGCTTGGGTGGGGCGGGGTCTCAGGGGATCAACAGGGTGGAGCAAACAGCTATGGCTGATCCTCAGCCCTGCCCTAAGAGGCCCCCAGGTCTCAGTGTCCCTCGGTAATCACTGCAAACCCCTCTAAGAGAAAGCTGCCCTTGAATTCCACCCGAAGCCAGACAGTCCAGTTTCTCCCAGTATGAGTCTGGGTCCCCAGAGTCTCACCCGGAACTGGAGTTCAGAGCAGTCGGGAGCTTGTGCCTTCCTCCCAATTGAAAAAGACAACCATGTCCTCAGTTGCCAGCCTTTTCCTCATGTGTGTGTCTCTGTACCTCTGCACTTTACTTCTGCACCTCCTCTGAGTCTCAGTGTGCTTTTCTCTTTCCTTCTAGTTGTAGAATTTTCACTCAGTCAGCCTTCCTGTGGTTCTGGATGATCTCCGTTTTGTCTTTTAGTTGTAGTTTTGAAGTGGCTGTGCGAGGCAGCAATTTCAGGTGTTTACCTATGCCACCACCTTGGTTTCTCCCCATTTTTAATATTTTGAGGTAACTTAATACTGCTTTCCATAATGGCTGCACCAATCTGCATTCCTATTACCAAGTTCACCCCCGCACCCCCCCACACACACTCCTCTAATGTAGTTTTCTGCATCCTAAAGCCATTTGATGAAGTGTGAATCTTGAAAATATGTACATAAAAAGTAAGTCTGTCTCTAGATTTTGCTGTGAAGCCCAGTTAAGGTCTTTATTAGCCTCTGGTCTGACTTTTTCTTATCAAAAATTAATTTTCATTTAGTCTGTGACATGTATGATTTCTCTAAACTAATTTACTTCTTTTACTGGGTTATTTTTATAAGAAATTCCCTTTCAAGCCCATTTTAGTGATAAATAAATCCTTTTCCTGGGAGCAACTTTGCCCTCGAGGCTAGCTTCCTTCAAATCCTTCATGTTGCTCTGAAATATAATTTTCAGCTCTTATATTTTATTATTCAAAATTAGACCTCCCCAGGAGGCCAGTCAGGCGATCAGCCATGAGTCTGCTCTTCTGCCAAGATTTCAGAGTACCAAAATAAATGGGAGACAGTGGGCCAGACAAGGCAATTCTTATTGTTTTTATTCTCATTATTAAAACCTACCTAGGGCTTTTGTGTCAGTTAGAGGTCAATTCTCAACTCTTTTTCCCAGTCTTTCAGTTTGACTTTCACCCAAGTCGGTAGAAGCCCAGAAGGCTTATTTCGAATTTCTGTCTTACCCACGTGATCTAAGAATGTTTCCTCCTCAGTTAAGTCCTTCTACTTTTCTGACTCAGCTACTAGTTGGAGGGTTATCTTTGGTAGTGGGTTTTTTGCTGACATTACCCCCACAAAAGCTAAAGAGAGTGGTGTCCTTTCCCAGCTGTTCTCATTAGCTAGCATAGCTTAATCACAGAAATCTCCTGCTGGGATGGGCCTTCAGGGTAACCTAATGCAGCCCCTTATTTTACCAAGATCAGCAAGTAAATCCCAGAGACATTAAGCAACTGTTCAAGGTTCACACAATGAGCTAGAGGCAAAGCTAAGACTTTAAACATTGTTTTCATGGCATCCAGCTTGGTGCTCTTTCTACTCTGTCACTGTGAGCTGGTGCTGCTGGCCCAGGGCTGAGCGGATAATGGGCTTGCCCAGCTCTGGCTCATGCAGGCTGAACACAAAACTGATCCTGTTTTTCAATCTAACTGCTGTGGTTTGACCAGCTGATCAAATCGAAAGTGCCCTGGCCAGATGAACTATTAACTTTGTAACAATTTTATGTATTTTTATTTATTTTTTAAAATCCTACCAGAGGACATGTTTAGAGAGAGGAAGAGAGAGAGAGAGAGAGAGAGAGAGAGAGAGAGAGAGAGAGAGAAACATTGACTTGAGAGAGAAATTATCGATGGTTGCCTTCTGTATGTGCCCCAAATGGGGACTGATCCCAGGTATATGCCCTGACCTGGAATCAATCCGGCAACCTTTTGATGCACAAGACAGCACTCAACCAACTGAGTCACACCAGCTAGGGCCAGATCAACTATTAATTTTGAAGTGAATGAACCTGAAAATTAGTGTCCATAGTTTAGAGTGGAGCTGGCGTTATAAGTTCTCCACTTATAACTCTCTTCTACTCTCCATTTCAACATGTCAAGCATCTCCTCTATTGTTCTTTATACAGGTTTCAGAGTATTTCATTGCAACAATCCTTCACCAGGGGTAAGCATTGTCCTCTTCCTCCTCTCTTGTAGGTGTATCCTGGGAGGGGTCATGTGTACATGTTTCACTTCTCAGTGTGATTCAATGGATGAGGTTATCCACCCCCACAGAACACCAGCCAGGAGGGCACTGGACAGGTCTGAAGGGAGGGTGAGAAATGACAGCAGATAAAAAATCCAGTCTAGGTCACAATTAGGCCCATGGCCAGCTACCTGTCATTAAATATGTGTATATTACTATTGTGGGAAATATATCAAAGGGCTCAAATCAAAGCTCTTGACAGTCAAAAGGGAAGAGAAATGAAGTTATAGAAGTTCTACTTTCTCAGGAATTAGACTAAGTGCTCTCACTAGATTATTTTAGTTAACTCACATGACAACCCAGTGAGGTAGCTATCATTAGCCCCATTTTCATGGATGAGAAAACTGAGGCTCAAGGAGAGCTCAGTGAGTGCTGACGAAATTCCAAGGTGATGTGCTCTCCAAGCTTATGGTCTCTCCTTAAAAAAAAAAAGCTCATTTGAGATTGGATTCCTCTTTACCCTACTACTAAACCAGCTTTTTGAAGGTATCTGGTCAGGCTATTTTATAGAGTAGAAACCAAGGCCCAAAGAAGTGAAGTGACTCACAGGAACAAAGCGTCCTACTGCCAGTGGTTCCAGGCCTTGTGTTACCATAATTTTAAAACCCCTACATGAGCAGACTCTTCCATTCACTGTCAGAATATCAGAGGGAAGGGGGAGGGGGCGGGAAGAGATTAACCAAATAACTTATATGCATATATTCATTGCCCATGAGCGCAAGACAATAGAGTGGTGAAGGCCTGGGATAGTGTGAGAAATGAGTGGTGGGGGACAAAGGGGAGAAAAAAAGGGGGGGGCATCTGTAATACTCTCAACAATAAATAAAGAAAAAGTTGCACTGTCCATGAAATGGTTGGAATTCCGCATCAGGAGAAGGATTGTCATTGGTCTGCAAGCTCAGGGTCTTCCATGACCCCATTCTATGTCTTACCTTGCCTTTGCAACAGACAATCATTTAGCATACACATCATCTCCTCTTTAAATTCCTCAAGTCCCATGTTTTGTAAAGCTAAACAAATAAAACTCACTGTTTTCTGGGAGGAATATAGATGACTGTAGAAAGTGATATATATACCCAACCTGTCTGCAATGTTAAAACATGAATTTCAGAACAGTGTTTTCATTAAGTACTGCTGCTCATTCAATTTGGAGAGACTCATAAAAACAGAAACAAATTGACTCAATACTTCGCAAACCTTCCAGTTTTGTGACAAAAATCGCCTATTATTAATAGTATGAACATTATTAAAAACTAGAGGCCTGGTGCACGAAATTCGTGCACTGGGGAGGGTGTCCCTCAGCCCAGCTTGCACCCTCTCTAATATGGGACCCCTCGGGGGATGTCCAACTGCAGGTTTAGGCCCGATTCCACATTGGGCCTAATCCTGCAGTTGGACATCCCTCTCACAATCTGGGACCACTGGGTCCTAACCGTTCACCTACCTGCCTGATTGCCCCCTAACTGCTTCCTTGCTGGACTGATTGCCCCCTAACTG
The DNA here is from genome assembly GCF_027574615.1 of Eptesicus fuscus. NCBI lineage: Eukaryota > Metazoa > Chordata > Mammalia > Chiroptera > Vespertilionidae > Eptesicus > Eptesicus fuscus. The sequence goes on from NC_072473.1 coordinate 110,575,538, forward strand.
CTCCTCTGCGGGCCTGATTGCCCCCAAATACCCTCCTCTGCTGGCCTGATCACCCCCAAGGCTTTTATTAGTATAGATATGACCCTGCACAGAAAATTTTACTAACCCTGCTGTACAATAAGGGCTTGATGACTGAATCATTAGGACCAGACACCAAGATTTCCTTTCTTTGAATAGTGGAGGGAATACTTATCTTGTCTTTAAGTTGCCCGGAAATTAAAATGAGATAATGACTTAGAAAAGTATAAAAGCACCACATAAAGACAACTGTCTTTTTAATGAAGTGGCAAAATGAAAAACACTTTTTATTCTCCCCTTCCTTCCTTTACAGCTTTTATTTAAACTTTGAAATTTATAAAAATTTCACTCCAATTTTCATTTCTTTACATTCAACATTATTTTGTATTGGTTTCAGGTTTTATATTAGTTACAGAATAGTGGTTAGACAATCATATACTTTACAAAGTGTTCCCCGATATTTCTAGTACCCACCTGGCATCATACCATCATTACAACACTACTGACTATATTCCCTATTTAAGTGACAATGGGTTTACAGGTTCCTTTCAGTCTTTCTTTTGTGTTTTTTTGTCCTTCTTTTTCTTTTTCACTTCTTCCCTCATTTTCTTTATATAGTATCTCAATTGGCCATCAAAGCTCAGTGAAGGCACTGGGACACGCTTCATCCATTTTATAGATGAGGCCAATTCCAGTTGGCTGTGGAACTTGACTCAGCGCACAGGAAGCCCTCAGAGCCATGCTCTTTGTGCTTCCTAAGGGGCAGCGGCCCAGCAAACAGAACAAACCTTCCAGTCAGGCTTCCCAGCCTCTTTCTCAAGCACCTCTTCATTGCGGATGCTCCACATTCTTTCCTCTCCCCCCATTCTTTACTGCCCCCCCCCTTCTCCGAAGCAGGTGGAAGGCTTCCCACTCACTGCCTAGGCATGCTCTGCTATGGGGCAGGGTGTAGCGAGCTTGCTTTTGGGTCAAGGCAGGAGCAGTAGTCACTGCCTCTGAAGTGTGAAGGCCGCCTGAGCGAGGCCCATTAGCACTGGGGAGCTTCTCTGAATCATGTCAGTCAGTCCAGTACCCTGCAGTGCAGCACCCCTTCACTGAGGTGGCTCCACGCCTCAACCCCTGCCTCAGGGGTGAGGGTCCTTGCCCCTCTACCAGGAGTCCTTCCATGCCCCTTGATCCCTGGCTGGGCCCACCCACGTCTTGGGGGCACTGCAGAACCTCTGTCTCTCTGTAGATGAGGCAGATCCCTGCCCTACATCTCTGCAAAGCTATGAATCTGTGGCCAGATGCCTGGTCTGGGTCTCAGCAACCACATGCCTGCAATGTTCCCAGGGACCCTGGGAGCGGCTGGGCGAGTCCTGCCATGCCCCCCCAGGGTGGCGATCTCCGGGAGCGGCTGGGCGGGTCCTGCCACGCCCCCCCCAGGGTGGCGATCGCCCCAGGGACCCCCAGGAGAGGCTGGCTCGGCCCGGCCATGCCCCCCAAGGGTGGCGATCGCCCCCGGAACCCCCTGGAGCGGCTGGCTGGGCCCGGCCACGCCCCCCCAGGGTGGCGATTGCCCCCGGGACCCCCGGGAGTGGCTGGCTCGGCCCGGCCACGCCCCCCCAGGGTGGCCTTAGCCCCCGGGACCCCCGGGACCCCCGGGACCCCCGGGAGTGGCTGCCTGGGCCCGGCCACGCCCCCCCAGGGTGGCCTTAGCCCCCGGGATCCCCGGGAGCGGCTGGGCGGGTCCTGCCATGCCCCCCCCCAGGGTGGCGATCACCCCGGGGACCCCCAGGGAGCGGCTGGCTGGGCCCGGCCACGCCCCCCCAGGGTGGCGATGGCCCCCGGGACCCCCGAAACTAAGAGGATTGGGCGGCGCCATCTTGGTCTTCTCAACGGCTGGATAGGCCACCCAGAGTCCCTCCCCCAGCCTCTCGCAGGCCCAATCATGGGCATAGCGGAGGTGCGGTCAATTTGCATGTTTCTCTATTATAAGGTAGGATTAGTGACAGCTGGAAAGACAGTGTTGAGCATAGTGCTCAGGATAAGGGGGAATCCATATTTCATTAGTGTTTTATACTAAACTCCAAAGAGTGCCAACACTTTCTTTGACATTAAGTTTTCACTGTTTTTCTTCCTATTTGAACAGGGGACCCTGATGACAACCCTTTTACAAAGGTCCAGAATAAGTTTAGCTGCTGATTGCCTGGTGGGACCCAACAAAATGTCACAGAAACTGTCGAGGACTAGGCCTACGCTTTCCCCGGAGATGACACTCAGAGTTTGGCAGCCCTTTGGCCCTTGAGGAAGATAAGAATGCATGTGGCCTTGAATGTTAGAGCAAGAAAGTGCCCATCGAATCATAATATTTATTTTGCCTTCTTACAAATAGGGAAACTGAGCCCAAGAGCAAGCAAGTGGCTTCTTCAACGTCATACAGGGTCTCATTAGTGGCAGAGTCAAGACAAGAACCCAGGTCTCTGGATTCCCAGGCCTGTGCTCTTTCAAATACCTCCTGCTGTCTTTTCAGATTACAGCAACCAAACAAATGTCTGGAAGTACACTGCTCAGTATGCAAGGCAAGCTGACCTTTACCCTCACTCCCAGAATCATCAACCTTTTGTGGAGACAACCAGAATCCCTGCTCAGACTGCAGAGTTCTCATCTTTCAAGTTCTGAATTCCATATATATGGTATCTCCCCAAAATGTATACACACTTTAACAGCTGATAGCTCAATTTTGAAAATGAAATGTATTTTGATAAGCAATACTTTTATAATTATTCAAAGTGTGTGTATATATTTTTAGACACCCTATATACACACACACAACAACTCAGGTGGGTCTAAGAAATATGGATTTGGAAAACCAAAGTCCTGACAGTTCAAGAAGACAACTATCTTCCTCTTTTGCATCCCACCCCAATCTTCAACATAGGGCTGATTTCTGAGTATCAGGACCTTTGTTATTCAGTTCCTGAGAGGAAGCAGCCCAGGACTGCAAGAAGCATTGGAACTTCCTGCCAAGGCTTAACCTGGCCTAAGGAAAACACAGTTTTTCGGACATACACAGGAAGAATTCCCTCTTCTTAGCAGGAAGCCTCTTTACCCCAGGAGGGGTCCCCTCAGACTTGTGGGATCCCTGTTGCCCAAAAGACAATTTTCTTCCCCTTTAAGGAGCCCTGATATATGAAACCTACAATGAGAGAAGCATTTCTTTGTTTTCCTTAGAGCATAAAGAAAGGCTTGAAAATGCAAATATGCTCCAGTGAGCTGCTGTATACATTCACACTAGAATGTTAGTGACATATTAGTTATCAGAAACTGGACAGCCCTATTTTGTCCCTTCTTTGCCCTGCAACTACCAGCCTGACTGCCCTTTTCTATGAGAGTCAGACTGTAAGTGTGTATGTATGTGCTCCTTTTACCATCTAAATGAGTAAATGCAGATTTTTTTCTCCTACTAGCTACCACCCCCTCACCCTCACCTCCACCCAAGGCATGTTCTAATCCCACAAATCTCCCTTAGAGTAGAATCTCCAGAGTTAGTTGCTGGGGACATGAATGCATCACCCACCTGTTTCAGAAGTGTTTTCCTAGGGATCTCACTGAATGCCATTACATCAAGCTCTTAGGTGTAATGGCAGAGGGGTCCCCATATGACACCATGATGAGAGCCATTTACTGGATGGACTAAAGAGGTTGACTGTGTGGTTGGTCAAAGAGAAGGTGGGGACAGTTAGTAAGCAGAGCTCCTTGGCTACTCCCATAGCTTCTCACTTCCCTGACTCTTACCCTCACAGGCCCTTAGGGGGAATAGGCATGTCCTACAGCCTGGGGAATCAGGGGAGCTCTCTGGAAAGCCAAGTTGCTGCACCTGGCTCCTTAGTATAAGTTCAAGAGTCAGAGTGTCCCTCTGGAACCTGATGAACCGCCTGAAATATAGGATTCCCAAGCTTTATCCTACAGGTGGACAAAGGGATCATCACTGTTCCCAGTAGGTTTGGGGGCACATGAAAGGACTGGGAAGATCTGAAGGGAGCTAAGGGGGGGGGACAAAGCCATAAAATCGCCCAAGAAGCGCCCCTTCCTTAATTGGCCTGTGGGCACATTTGAGCTTAGATCATCAGGTAAACATAGCCTCACATTTGGAATTGCCCAAGGGAATCATCACAGTGACCCAGATGGTACAAAAGGAGGAATTGATTCTATTTTCCAGAAGAGGAAACTGAGGCTCAGGAGGGGCAAATGATTATTCCGGGGCTGCCTAGCCAGGAAGTGACATCTTTTCAGGACTTCTAGACCAGTGCTTGCTGCTTCATTACACAGAAAAAACAGGAGGGATGGAGCAGAGCTCAGCGAGGGACCAAATGTTCCTAGGGAGATACTGGGAGAGCCTGTCTCTGAAAGGACTTGCTCCCACCCCAGGACTCAGATGACTGACCATCACCCCCAGCCCCAACAGCATTGTTCTGAAACACTGCTGCCACCCTGTGCCACTTCTGCAGCAGTGGGACTGAATAGAGTGGCCATTCATTCACAGAAACACCAGTTCCCTATGTACAGCAAGCAAGCTCCACCTGATCAATCATATGGGGATAGTCTGAGTCCTGAGGATCTAGTTCTGGGAACATCTTTTCTTTCTTTGCTAATCCTTACATTGCTTGTCCTGTGGGTGAAAAGAGCCTTTTGGACACCTGGGCTTGAGGATGTACCTATTTATTAGAGGGATGGGTTGATGGTTTCTAGTTTCCTTGTTTCAAACCCTGGGGCTCTGCCCTGTGACCCTGGGCACATTTCTTCCTCTCTCTAGGTCTCAGTTTCCTCATTTGTCACATCATATAGGATTAGATGTCCCCACTCTGATGTAGTATTTAGTCATGTATCTTTCCTTCGATAAACCTAATATAAGTGAAGCCTTCCTGTAGGCACGCGCTTGATGCTGGGATTCAGCAGTAAGAGAGTGGTTTGTCTCTGCTCTGAAAAATCTCACATTTCCATTCTGTAATGTTTTTTGGTCATGATTCTCCCTTCATGTTGAATTACCTTTTCAGAAAATGCCCCTGCTTCTGTTTTAGAAAGGACATTGGCAAAGAGAGAGAGGGAAAGGGTCCAATGTGCGCCTTTGCTATTTTAGGAGACTTTGAAATAACAAGCCAAAGTGGAGTGATGCGCTCACCGTAATGATCGCCCTTACTCAAGACAAGAGGAAACCCAAGTCCTCTGCTTGTGAAGTGGCTCAAGCTCTTAGGCGTGAGGCAGTATTACATAAATTCAAGCTTGCTCCAGATCCTTAGTACCCTGAGTTGCCTGAAGGGGGGAATGGCACTGCCTGCGTGTGCAGCCGGGGTGCTCTGGCCGACACTGCAACCGGAGCGAGGAGCGCCCGCCCGCACCACCTGTCCCCGCCGGCATTCCAGAGTAGAGGCTGAATTGGCTGAGAGCCGGCCGGGATCAGTCGCCGCCTCAGTCCGAGAGGACCCTCCTAGGGGTGTGTCTCGCGGATTCAACTCCCAGCCGCTGAAGGAAGAGCCCCTAAAGGCGTCTTCCTCCCAGGCGGGAGCCGCGCGTGCCCCACTCTTCGCGCTGTTGCCCCGAGGCCGCCGCAGGCGGATGCACGACCTCCGGAGACGCTGGGACCTGGGCTCCCTCTGCCGGGCCCTGCTCACTCGGGGCCTGGCAGCGCTGGGCCACTCTCTGAAGCACGTGCTCGGTGCGATCTTCTCCAAGATTTTCGGCCCCCTAGCCAGGTACGTTATAGGCGAAAGCTGGACTCGCACGCCCGGGCCCTGGTGAGCGGGAACTGTGCGGGGAGGGTAGGGCAGCCTCGAGGGGGAGAGAAAGGCGAAAAGTTCCAGGTGGCCCTTGGCGAAGGGGCTTGGGCGCTCCGAAGGGAAGCAGCGCGCCTTTGGCTATGCTGCTGCTCCCTCCCCGAGCACCGCCGGCACCGGGAGCGCGGAGTCTCTGCCTGCAAATCTGGCTGCCGGTGGACTCCTTCCCCCAGGGGAACTCAGCTCGCCCGGCTGTGATCTCACTCCAGGCGCCCTCCTAGATGGGCAACCGGGTGCAGGAAAGAGCTAAGGCTTTGGGGTCTTGGGGAGGAAGACTGCTGGGGCAGGCGAGGAGGCGGCTGCTTGAGCGCCTAGAGGACTGGGGGGGGGGCGGGGGAAAGAAGCTTGGGAGAGTCCTGTGGGTGAAGCGGGATGGTGATGGGAGCCACGGAACCACTGAAAGTGGAGGGAGACACGCGGGGGCTCGGACTGGGGGTTGTGAGTTGGAAAGCCAGGCAACTGGGGTCCTGGGGGTACGAAACCCCGCGAAACGGCTCCTGAGAGCTCTGGCGCGGGGAGAGGGCAGGCGACCAGCGGGAAGGAGTCGGGGGTGGAGGTGGGGGAGGCTGTGCGGCAGAAGCCACAGCGCTGAGCCTGCCGGGAAGAAAGGAAGCGGGGAAGGGCGCCACTGCTGCTGCCTCCGCTGTAGAACACTCCGCGTGGAGGGGAGGAGGAGAGGGGCGCAACGGTGGCGCCAGGGGGTGGGGGATTGCGGGCGCACGGCGAGTGCGGGCTGAGCTGTGGGATTGACGTAACGAGCTTGGGTTTCCCTCAGCGTCGGGAATATGGATGAGAAATCCAACAAGCTGCTGCTGGCTTTGGTGATGCTCTTCCTATTTGCCGTGATCGTCCTCCAATACGTGTGCCCCGGCACAGAATGCCAGCTCCTCCGCCTGCAGGCTTTCAGCTCCCCTATGCCGGACCCGTACCGCTCAGAGGATGAGAGTTCCGCCAGGTTCGTGCCCCGTTACAATTTCAGCCGCAGCGATCTCCTGCGCAAGGTAGACTTCGATATCAAGGGCGATGACCTGATCGTGTTCCTGCACATCCAGAAGACCGGAGGTACCACTTTTGGCCGCCACCTTGTGCGCAACATCCAGCTGGAGCAGCCTTGCGAATGCCGCGTGGGTCAGAAGAAATGCACTTGCCACCGGCCGGGTAAGCGGGAGACCTGGCTCTTCTCCAGGTTCTCCACTGGCTGGAGCTGCGGGCTGCACGCGGACTGGACTGAGCTTACTAGCTGCGTGCCCGCTGTGGTGGATGGCAAGCGCGATGCCAAGCTGAGACCGTCCAGGTGAGTGCGCGCCCACATTGAAACAGTGCTCTGGAGCGCCAGAGTGCCTGTGACCCCAGTGCTCACCTCGGCGCCCTCGGGGTTGCGCCCCTGCTGGGCAGGCGCCAGGTGCCCTAGCGCGCGCGATCTGGGCGCGGTGGCAGCAAGGGAAGCCTGTCCACTGTCCGCGGGTTGGCCAGCTTGGTGGCTGGGAGCGGGTGTAGGAAAGCCCGGAACAAGCGTCCCCCCCCCCCACCGCCGCCCGATGTTGGGACAGGGTAGGGCACATAGGAGAGAACCATGATGTGTGTAGTGTCCCTGAATCCCACCAGTCCTAGCTCTTCTCCACACCCCGGTTCCGAAGTCTCCTTTAAACTTTTTTTCCTCTTTTCCACTCCCGCATTCTTTCTCCCTTTTATTCTCACTTCTATTTACCTTGATCTTGCCTTCTCCATAGAAATTTCTTCTCTCACTTTCTCTTTTTCCTCTTTCACCATTTTCTGCTTTCTTTTTTTTTTTCTCTTCTTGGCTGACTTTTGTCCCCTTTTCTTCCTCTTTTTTCTCCTGTGGCTCTAGTCTCCCAGGAGAGTGGGTGTCCTTCTGCCGCTGTCTGAGGACACCGGAGAGAGCTTGTGTATCCAGCTTGTGCCCCTCTCTAGTGGCTGCACGCCAGGCATCCTAGGCGGTTTTCCAGTGCTAGGGTCATCCTCAAGGCCTATGGGCGGGCTGGGACGCTGTCCCAACCCCATGGGGGGTTCATCCTTGAGAAACTGCTTGTGATTTACAAACCCTGAGCCCCAATCTCCAGGTGCAGCCTGCCCATTTGCTGGAATCTGGGACTGATGCGAAAAAACCTGATATATGAAGAGCTTGTAGCCATTTGCTTTTGAAATTAGGATCATTTTCCTCTATCCATCTGCAATGCCGGGTTGGTGGAGGTCATGGAGTACCATAAAGGTGGTTCTTGGGAGGGTGCGTTGGGTGCAAGTGCTCCAGCAAGAGCTCCCATTCTCCCAAAAACAAATAAGCTGAGCAGATAAGGGAATGGGCAAGGTAAGTCTAGTTGCCAGGGAGCCTCTGGACTGGGTCTCTGGGCAGGTAAAGTCATGGCTGTGCTCTTTGCTTCCTATCTAAGTGACAGCAGGGGCTCTTGAGGATGCTGCTGATTCAATGGCTGCCTATCTGGACCCTCTCTCAACACTCCTTGCTAACCCTTCGTGGGAGATACTCAGGACGCGGTGGTCTGGATTAGGAGGTGTTCTGGACTAGACGGTGCTCTGGACTAGGCAGTGCTTTGCAGGTGTCACTTGGAATGCTATAGCCAGTGCAGTTTCTTCTGTCCAGCTTCAGGCAAATGGAGCCCTCTGCCTTTCTGGCGACCACTGAGATTCAGAGGAATCATCACTCCCTACTCTCCCTTCCCTCAGTTTACAGTGCCCTTTCTTGAAAGCTGAAATTCTGGCAGAATCTGTTGCATTTTCCTTTCCAGTGCTAACAGATTTTTTTTTTTGTCATCTTAAGAGAATCTTGGCCTCAGGAAATTTGCTGCTTCAATCCATTATGAGAACTGTGTAAGTCATGGTCACCACAATATTCTGGTGTTTACGAAGATTCCAAACAATTTGGCAATATTGCAGATAATTTATCTTGCTGATGAAACTTGTAGGTGTAATGAGGGGTGGTGATATAAAAAGCTTTTTACGGCAAAAATAAAATTACACAGCTGTGACTGTGTCAGAGAAGTAAAACTGAGTACCACAGGACACATATGCCTTTTAAAATCCTTTTGGACATGTAGGTCAGGGTGTGACATATTGTATAAACACACCTCCTAGATTGCCCCAAATCAAAGTAAAATCATTTGGGGAAAATGAAATTTTCTTTTTTATAAATTAAAAAATATTTTTGTATTGACTTCAGAGAGGAAGGGAGAGGGAGGGAGAGATAAAAACATCAATGATGAGAGAGAATCATCTATTGGCTTTCTCCTGCATGCCCCCTACTGGGGATGAGTCCTCAAACTGGACAAGTGCCCTGATTGGGACTCAAACCTTGACCCCCTGGTTCATAGGTGGATGCTTAACCACTGAGCAGCACTGTCCGGGTAGTATGAGATTTTCTTGGTCGTAAAATGACCACAGTGCCATGTAGTCTAATCAAAGAAGAACCACTTTTTAAAGAGAGTTACTGGATCTTATAATATTTGCAAAAATGAAATAAAATTTGCTAAAGAAACATCATGATATCCAAAGGGCACCATTTTATTTCATTAATTCTTACCCATTTCCAGAAATATTCATTTTGAAGAATAGTGAGAGCCTGAGAGTTCCAGAATTTCCCAGGATGTTAACAAATCCATGCTTGCAGGACCAGTTCTGTGAGTTCTGATAATCTATATGAGCCAAGAGATGTATAAGTGAGATTGTGTGTGTGTGTGTGTGTGTGTGTGTACATACGCATGTAGTGAAAATTAGAGACAGAGGCAGCTGTACTGGCACTGATGTGTGAGGGTTAGGAACTAATCTCAAGAGATGAGAGAGTCAACCATTGGGAGTTCCTGCGTCCAGAAGCCTACTGTGCTGAACTGAGGTGAACAACAGCTTAGCCTGTTTGGCCTATGAGTTCCGACACCTGGGTCTTAGTTCCAGGCCAGCCATGAACCAGCTGTGTGACCTTGGACCACACCATGTCCAAGCCTGATATGTGTGAAGAGCACATTCCAGTTTCTGATGAGCTTTCACATTTCTTATCTCTGGTATCTCTTTGTAAATGTGCACTATCTTTGGGAAGAGGGCAGAGTGGGCAAAAGTATCGCAATTTATCAAATAACTGTGAAGCCCAGAGGGGCTGAAGGACTTTCCCAATTGAGCACTTTAGTAGCACAATAGGAATCTTACTCCAATTCTGTTTGACTCCACAGCTGTTTTGGTCTTTTCACTGTGCCTTGATGAGTACAGTGAGATATTTCATGTTAGTAAATATCACAAAATAAACACTCAACAAATGTTAACTGATATTGTTGTCACCTACATTATCACCGTTTTTAGTAACTTTACACATGTGAGTTTGGATGAGAGATTGGACCAGGGTTGCCACACCCATCGGAAGAAGAGATTTCCATCTCTGAGGATTTATGCTCACCAGGAATAGTTCTCCTGGTTAGGTTGCAGAGGGGCTTTTGATTGTTATGTTGGAAATCACTACAAAGCAAAAAAGAATAAGAGGGTGCTGGGAGCCTGGTGAATAAGTGTCAGAGGAGCCTTCACCAGTGACAGGGCCCACCTTCTGAGTCATAACCACCCACCGGCATTATAGGGCATGAGAGGCCAATGTGGCCATACAGCAAGACCCTGAATCCTGCTCTCATTGCTACATTTGAGATGGCTTCCCTGTCTCAGCATATGGTACAGTGTTTGGGTGATATATAACTGCTCAATAGAAACGATTATAGCCTTGTTGCCTAGAGAAGACAAAGAGAGAGTGCTTGGTTGGCAAAAGACACAAGTTGTTTATTAAGAATAACATTTCTTTTTTAAAAAACTTGAAATTTCATTTCATTCATCTATTTGCTAATATGTTGTTTGGGATGAGATAAGAGTTCTGCTCAGTCTAGAATTTCTAAGACTATTTTTGAAAATGTAATAAAACATTGTTGCTTACTAGCTGTCAAAACTCATAAATTCTGCAGACTTTTTTTTTTTAAGCCAAATTCCTTCTGTTTGTAGTCAATTCTAGTGCATCACTTGATGTGGGAGGAATTGAGAATTGGGCATCAAGAAATTGTCCTAGCGTCATTCTTCTTCACAAGGTGTGGCACTGGCCTGCACACACAGAGTGGCTGGGAGGAGGAGGAGGTCAGTATCTATACAATTCAAAGTATCTGATCATCATATTCATGTTGCATCTTAGACTTTTAGCATCTTTAAATTTTCCAGTAGCTGCATGGGAGAGTAATTAGTTGTTATCTAAAATTCAGTAGGCAATCACTAATATGAAAGGACTAAAAGGCATTTATATGGAGAAAAGCTTTCTTTTTTTCTTTTTTTTTTGTCATTCCTTTTAAAATATTGTAAATGCTTTATTTTTTCCATTTCTTTTTAAAAGGTAGCTCTATTTTGAAAGAGCTATGTTTTATTTTAAAATTTTTAATTTTAGCCCTAGTCGGTTTGGCTCAGTGGATAGAGCATTGGCCTGCTGACTGAAGGGTCCAAGGTTGGATTCTGGCCAAGGGCACATGCCTGGTTGTGGGCTCCATCCCCAGTAGGGGGCGTGCAGGAGGCAGCCAATCAATGAGTCTCTCTCATCCATGTTTCTAGCTCTCTCTTCCTCTCTGAAATCAATAAAGTAATTTTAATTTTTCACTTACAGTTTACAGTCAATATTGTTTTGTATTTGTTTCAGGTGGACGGTATAATAGTTAAACAATCACATAATTTATGAAGTGTTCCCCCTGGTATTTCTGGTACCCACCTGGCACCCTGTGTAGTTATTACAATATCATTGACTATATTTTCCACGTTATACTTTTACATCCCTGTGACTATTTTGTAACTACCAATTTGTACTTCTTAAAAATATTTTTTTATTGATTTGAGAGAGGAAGGGAGAGGGAAAGAGAGATAGAAACATCAATGATGAGAAAGAGTCATTGATTGGCTGCTTTCTGTATGCCCCACACTGGGGATAAAGCCTGCAACTCAGGCATGTGCTCTGACCAGGAATTGAACAGTGACCTCCTGGTTCGTAGGTTGACACTCAACCACTGAGCCACACTATGGGCCAATTTGTACTTTTTAATCCCTTCACCTTTTCCACCAAATCTCCCAATGCTCCTCTCCTCTGGCAACCATCAGTCTGTTCTCTGTGTCTGAGTCTGTTTCAATTTAATTTGGTCTTATTTTGTTCTTCAAATTTTTTCATAAAGTGAAATCACATGGTATTTGGAAAATGCTATGTCTTAATAATAACTCCATAGTGCATGTGCCTGCTCACACCTCACATGCCCATGCTCCAACTCCTTTGCTTTTTAGATTTTGCAATAAAACATGATGAATTGACAGGCTTGTGGTACAGGGAAGGGCAGCGAGTGAATGGACTGTTACAGCCAGCAATTCTGTCCATCAGGCTATAGGCCACTTGACTCTCCCAGGACAGCTTTACATACTGAGGATGAATTTCCTGAGTTATCTTTGATAAAAGCTGTTTTACTCTTCCACTATTTCACAGGAGAGGGAGAGACATTCACCATGATAACATCTGTAAAACTTCAGCAGTATTAGTTAGCATCTTTGCATGAAGGGAAAATGTGTTATTTGGAGTCCCAGCAAAGCTCTGAGTTCTTAAGGAAGTATAAAAGGTCCTTTAGAATTAGCATTTCTTAGTATAATTTTACATTATTGCTGTTATGTGGCAATAACAATTTTAGAGTGTCTTTTATAGATATCTGTTTTCAACCTTGGTAATATGAAATGTCATTAAAGAATAGTCATCTCTTCTATCTGTTAGTCATTAAACAACATTTTTGTAACAATGCCCATTATATTCCAGGAAAGACATGTCATCCTTTCTCTCACAAATATTACAATAGAACAGAACACTTTGGTATTTTAGATATTTAATAAAGAAGAATTTTGTTTGAACATGATTTGAATATCAATAATGTATTTAAAATGGCATACCTTTACTTTACTAGAATATATTTAAAAACAGAGTTAAGTCCGTCTGTTTATGTTACAGTTTAGATCCAATCAGCAAACTTTGTGGAGTAAGTATTATGAACTCCTAGCAATGCTAGCATAGCAGTTTGGGAAGATTAGAGGCAAGACAAAGTAAAAAAAAGCCAAATTTGCCATCTTCAGCCACAAGTCCATAAAGACTAGTGAGTAAAGTGTAGAACACTGTAGTATAGATAGATCAGTGGTGGAGGAACTTGTGATTCTTGTCAAGTTCATACCTGTCTGTAAAAATGGGAGATTTAAATGTGATACTTTCTAAGACCCTTTGCTTTTTAAAGTATGAGGAATGGGCGAGAAAAAGGAGAAATCTGTTTTTCAAGACTTCTGGGAATAGGTAGGGAATATTTAGAAGACACAGGGTATCCTAAATACCCTGTGTCTTCTAAATATTGGTAACAAAATGAAGACCCATCTATATGCTGCTTACGAGAATTGGTAACAAAATGAAGACCCATCTATATGAATTGGTAACATATAAGAATTGGTAACAAAATGAAGACCCATCTATATGCTGCTTACGAGAGGCTGACCTAAGATTGAAATATACATACAGACTAAAGAGATGGAAAAAAAAATTTCATGCAAATGGCAAAGAAAATAATGTGGGTTAGAAATATATTAGACAAAATAGACTCAAAACAAAGGCCATAAAAGAGACAAGGAAATACATTACATAATGCTAAAGGAATTTATTTGACCAAAGGATGTAACTCTTGTAAACCTTTATGCATCCGACATAGGAGCTCCTAAAAAAAGTAAAGCAAATCTTGATGGACATAAAGGGAGACATTGATAGCAATACAGTCACAGGGGATTTTAACACCCCATTGACATCAATGGATAGACCTTCCAGATATAAAATAAACAAGGAGTTAGTGGATTTAAATCACAAACTAGATCAGATGGATTTAATTGATATCTTCAGAGCATTTCACCCCAAAGCAGCAGAATATACATTCTTTTCAAGTGCACATGGAACATTTTCTAGGATAGACCACATGTTAGGATGCAAAACAAATATCACTAAATTTAAGAGGTTTTAAATCATATCAAGCATCTTCTTTAACCATAATGGTATGAAACTTGAAATCAGTTACAAGAAAGTAAACTGAAAAACACACAAAGACATGGACACTAACATTAATGGGTTAACAATGAGATCAAGGAAGAAATTTAAAAAATACTTTGAAACAGATTAAAATGACTATACAATAGCCCCAAATCTATGGGACACAGCAAAAGCAGTCCTAAGAGGGAATGTCATAACATTACAGGTCTACCTGAAGAAACAATAAAAATCTCAATTAAACAATATAACTTTACATTTAAAGGAATTAGAAAAAGAACAACAAAGCCCAAAGTGAGTAGAAGAAAGGTAATAAAGATCAGAATAGAAACAAAATAAGAGTCTAGAAAAAAATTACAAATGATCAATGAAACCAAGAACTGGTTCTTTGAAAAGATAAAATGGATTGACAAACTTTTAACCATACTCATCAAGAAAAAGGATAGAGAACCCAAAAAATCAGAAGTGAAAGAAGAGAAGTAACAACCGACTCCGCAGAAATACATGGAATTGCAAGAAAATATTATGAACAATGATATGCCAACAATTTGGACAATCTGGATGAAATGGGTAAAATTTTAAAAATATACTATTTACAAAACTGAATCAGGAAGAATCAGAAATTCTGAATAGATTGATTACAACTAAATAAATTGAAACATTTATAAAAAAAATGCTCCTAACAAAAATCCTGGACCAGATGGTTTCACAGGTAAATTTTACCAAACATCCAAAAAAGAACTAACACTTATCCTTCTCATACTATTACAAAAAATTCAAGCGGAGTGAAGATTCCCAAGCTCCTTTTACCAGGCCATCATTATCTTAATTCCAAAACCAGATAAAGACACTATAAAGAAAGTAAATTATAGGCCAATATCCCTGATGAACATTGATGTTAAAATCCTTAACAAAATATATATGATGATCAAGTGGGGTTTATTCCGGGCATGCAAGGTTGGTACAATATTTGTAAATCAATAAATGTACAACACATAAACAAAATGAAGGAATAAAATCACGTGATTATATCAACAGATTAAAAAAATCATTTGATAAAATCCAGCACCCATTTATGATAAAAATTCTCAGCAAAGTGGGAATAGAGGGTACATACCTCAGCTTAATAAAGACCGTATATGACAAATCCACAGCTGACTTAATAATCAATGGGCAGAAACTAAAACTGTTTTCCTTAAGATGGGGAACAAGAGGGATGTCTGCTTTCACCACTCATATTCAACATAGTACTGGAAATCCTAGCCACAGTAATCAGACAGGAAGAATAAATAAAAGGTACTCAAATGGGAAAGGAGTAAGTAAAACTGTCACTAGTCTCAGATGACATGATATTGTACATAGAAAATCCTAAAGATACCTTTCATAGGTGGGATCTCCCCTCAGGTTGGCTGACTGGGAGGCTCAACCCCAACCATGTCATGCTAGCTGTTGTGCAGGTGCTGACAGAACAAAACAAAACAAAAAATAAAAACATACAAAAGACAGTAACAGCAATAACAACAGAAAAAGAAAAGATTATTAGGAAAGAGAAAAGAGAACAAGAATAATAAAAGGAAAAACATCTGAGGAAAAAAGGGGGAAGAATATGAAAAGAAAGAAGGCAGATAAAAGAATAAGAATAAAGAATAGGGAAAGGAAAACAGTATTAAAGAAAAGAGGAAGAACAGAAATTATAAAAAGGAAAAAAAAGAGAGAAGGAGAAAGATAAAATAGAGTAAGGAAAGGAAATAGAGAAATAAGATATGAAAGAAAAAGATTAAAAAATAATAACAAAGCAATAAGTAGAAAACAATTAAGAAAAAAAAGCAAAGTAGAGTTTGTCTCTGCAGAGTTTAGAGCCTGCTGGGATCTCCCTTTGGGTCCTATTCTTTTGTTGACTGAGGCTGACATTTGTATGCTGATTCCTGGCCCTCTGGGAGGTACTTTAGTGCTAAGCACTGTCAGAAGATGACAATGTTTGGCTCTTGCAACCTGTTGGAAGCTTCAAGCAGTGCACAGTTTGTGGCTGCCTCTACAGGGCTGCGCATGGGAGGGGCCAAGCTGCTTTGTAAGGCGGGCTTATTAGCACTGGCCAGGGCAGTCAACAAACATCCCAAGGCACCTCGAGATCAGCCTCAACCCAGGATCCGCCTCCACCTGCAGGTCAGCTGTCAGACTTAGTCATTGAAAAGGCTGTTTCTGAAAGGGCATTTGTCGGAATCTGGAGAATGAGACCTCTGGATCTCCTGTGAACAGGAGGCACTATTCAGATTTCAGGGAAGATGGTGGCTGTGCCCCCCCCCATTCCAGAGCCACACATCTGAGTCTGTCCCAGAATATTTCCTTGACATTGGCATAGTGGAGCCCCTTATATATAGTGTGGTGTGGTCTACTGGAAGCTGGAAGCTTCTAGCAGTTCTCCCATGAGGGGCAAGCACCTGTCAGGTTTCCAGAAAAGAGGGAGGAATAGCTCTACCCCAAAGCCAGTCACTGATGCCCCTTAAGTCTGCTCAGACCCATAGGCTTGGCCTCTGCTGCTGCCTCCACAGCAGGGATCCAGTGCGGGGAATCGGCAAGCAGGATTCCCAAGGGTGGGGTGAGCAGGATTCCTGAGGTTGGGGCAAACTATCCCCGATGGCAGGGTAATTGCCTTTCCCAGGATTGTTACTGCTGGGAGGGGTTTGCGCCTCTCAGGAAAAATGGCTTCTGCCATAGCAGGGTTGGGGTGATGACCTCGCACAGGTATCCTGGCTGTTGCTCTTCCACATCTCTCCCTAATGCCTCCCACCTCAGACTCTCCTAAGGCAACTCCAGTGCATACCGCCCTCCTTCCACCAAAGCCCTGGGTGAGTGGCTGCAAAGGAAAGAAAAATCCTGTGCAGTGTTTTTTGTTATTGTTTGTTTTAAAGTGCCTTTCTCAATGACAGGCTCCATTTCTCCCTGGCTATAGAAGTCACAGTTGCCTTTCACAGCTGGATGTTATGTGGGCTGCTGTTCTAGATCTGGTGCTCCAGGCTGGGGAGCCCAACTTGGGGTCCAGGCCTCACTCCTCTCAGGGGAACCCCCCCCCCTGCAGCTTAGAGATCCCTCCTCACCCTAGGCTTGCTGCTCCTGGGAACTGGGTCAGCACCTCTTTCAACCCTGCCCTTCTGCTCAGGTGGTTTCTGCCCTTCCTGTTAAAAGTCTCTTCTTCAGCTAGTCTTCAGTTGGAAATTCAGGGTGAATGTTCCCCAATTTAGTTTTTATTTCTAGTTTGGTGTTCTGAGAGGAGGTGCAAGAAAGAGCCACCTACTCTGCCGCCATCTTTGATGTTTTATCAAACCCAGTTAATCTTAATTCACAATTAGCATTATTTAAATGATGACTGCAATTCACACGTGGGACTCTTAGTCAAGAAAAGAGAATGTTTGACCAGCCGGTGTGGTTCAGTGGTTGAGCTTAGATCTATGAACCAGGAGGTCATGGTTCATGCCCTGGTTGTGGGCTCCATCCCCATTGGAGGGCGTGCAGGAGGCAGCCAATCAATGATTCTCTCTCATCATTGATGTTTCTATCTTTCTTTATCTGAAATCAATAATAATCATAAAAGGTTTAAATAGAGGATAAAGATATTTATGATTACATGAAAATGAGAAATGTTAATCTGTCAAAAAATAGCCAAAATGAAAAGGCACATATCAAACTGATTCAAATATGCACAACAAATAAGACAAAAGAATGACATATTTCCTGTATAAAGAACTCCTACGAACTGATTAGATAAACAAAGGGTATGAACATACAGTTTAAAACATGGGAACCACAATTAGTTTACTGACATAGAAAAAATGTTTTAGTCTCACTGGTATTAAAGAAATACAAATTTAAATAATTAAATGTAGGAAATCTTTTGCCCCTTTAAATAACCCTGATTTAAAGAAATCAAAACAAAACCAAAAACTCAACGTACATTACCATCGCCACCAAACAAAAAATGTTGACAAGTTGTATATATCATAATTTTCATACATTGTTGGTGGCAAATATAAATTTAAATGATTCTTTTAGAATAAATGAGATAACATAAACAGAATATTAAAATATTTATTTCTTTGAGTCATGATTTCTGGGGTTTTATTGAAAAACATAATTTATACATGCTTTTCATTCTATTTATTCATTAATTTATTCAACACATATTCCTTGAATATCTCCTATTACTGTACTATATGCTTGGGGACACTGAGAAATCAGGGACGTGGTCCCTTCTCTCATGGATTGGGAAAGATAGACATGAAACAATTAATTAATTACATAAAATTGTGCCAAGTGCTATTGGGGAAACGCATAGGGTGATATAACAGTATATTAGGAAGGTAATGAGTTATTTATGAATGCAACAAATTGAAAATCTGAACATCCACATGGAGGAGAATGATTCAAAAAATCTCAGTGCATTTACTTGATGAATTATTACAATACCATTTAAACGTCCTTTTATAGAGTATGGAAAATTGTTAGTGATTTAATGTTGAAGGAAAAAGATAATTATGGACGCAGTATAACTACAATTATGTTAAAGAGAAAGAGAGAGAGAGAGAGAGAGAGAGAGAGGAGACAGAGAAGATAGAGAGGAGATACACAAATCATCTTCCTGCCCCTCCCAAATCTAAGCATAAAGAATATAAACAGAATATGATATTAATAGATTGATTAGTGACTTATTTTCTTATTCTGCTTCTTTGAAGGTTTTAAATTTCTTTTATAAGAATGCATTACTTGGATAATAAAAGTAAACACTGACAATTTAAAAAATGATGTTTTATTATGACTGTGATAAATTACACTCATGTGTACTTTTAGGTTCCTGGAGACTATGGATGGTTAGTTCATTAGTTTCTTGATATCCTGGGAGTCCTTAATGAGGAAAGCAGCCTCAGCTAAATAAACTTTCAGACTGAAAGGCAGAGGTGATTAGTCAGGCATTGTCTGCTGATTTTTCTGATGATTTCCTGTTGTATTCCAAAGATATTTGAGTGAGTTGCTAATTTTCTTCTATGTTTAAAAGTTAAATGGAACAGGAAATTAATAGTGGCACACAGTTGGAAGTATAAGGCTTATTCTACTCAGCCAGAGACATCCAGGACAGCCTGGATTTTGAGTCTTCCTGTGCCTCTTTCCAAACAAGCTGATATCAGAGTTAATGGTCTGGCTAGAAGAGTGAAGTCTTGGGGCTGGTGAAGGTCTCTAGTTCTAAATTTCCACAACTGAGAGCTTAGATCACTTAATAGTACACGCGTTGCCTTCTAGGACAGTTTCACTTCATAAGAGCATCACCCTCAATTAACTATAAATTAAGTTGGTTAAAATACTTCATTACCCAATCGCTCTGGATATCTTAGGGGTTACTATATACAGTGAGTTGCATAATAATGTTGAAACTCCACTCAAACTACATTCTAGGTACAAGTTATTTTGATATTGTAAAGAATGTGCTTCACAGTTGAAAAGCTAATATCGCCATTTTGTGACAAATTGAGATATTTAGTCACTGAGTTTAGGGGGGAAAGGTGTGAATGGTAATGTTCCCTCTTTCATTAAAGCATAGAGAAGAATCCAATGAATGGTATATGTTTTCTAATAAAATGCCATTCACTGTAAGCTCAGAGAAATATTTATCTAAACTTGAGTCAAAATTATTTATTGGCAAAAGAGCTTCTCTAGTTTTACTAGATATTGGACTTTGTGGATTATTCAGTTGGTCTTATTGCCTCCCATTTATTTTCTCTGCCATTTTGCCTTTAAGAACAGTGTTGAAGACTTTGACACATTTCAGAGCATAACACTAAATAAATCTGTCTGGCCGAAACCGGTTTGGCTCAGTGGATAGAGCGTCGGCCTGCGGACTGAAAGGTCCCAGGTTTGATTCCGGTCAAGGGCATGTACCTTGGTTGTGGGCACATCCCCAGTGGGGGTGTGCAAGAGGCAGCTGATCGATGTTTCTCTCTCATCGATGTTTCTAACTCTCTATCCCTCTTTCTTCCTCTCTGTAAAAAATCAATAAAATATATTAAAAAAAAAATAAATAAATCTGTCTGGTACATTCCACTGTGCTTTTCCTGGAATATTACAAATATTCAAATATATGCACATGCAAATTCAAAATAAAACTCAATACATGCAAATTCTGCATAAATTCCATATTTATATCTTAGCAATAATTTTGAACTTGCTACCTTATAATATAAATGTATCAAATATGATCACATAGGAATTACCAATAAATATATATATTTCTGATTAAACTGTGGGTTCTCTTTTAAGTCACAATTTAAGCTTCAATTCTGAGATATATTATAAGAGAATAATTTGCACTTCATTTACTCTGAATTGTCAAGAATCATTTTCTAACCCAATGTAAATGTCTATAAAAAGCATTTCTTATTCAGTTTGATTGCTTTTTAAATTTTACTAGCAGAGATGTCCTAGTGAGCATAAGAGAATTGGTCTGTTTCTTGTGAAGAGTTTAGTCCTAATGAATCCCTTCCATGAACTTTTCTGAAAGAATGCAAAGCACTTGAAATGTGCGAAGCATGGATTTGCATCAAATGGATTACGCCTGTGTGCAGCATTTCTTGCATTAATTGACTTTCTTCCATAACTGTGCTTTCAAAGAAAAAGAAAAAATCTTCAGTATAGTGTCAGTTCCAATCCACTCATGGAGATCACTGGATTTTTGTTAACTTCCTACAGCAGTCAATGGAAGCAAATAGTGTTTAGAAATTGACTAGGGTGACAAGGTTACAGCCAGGAAACACAGAAATAGTTTTAAAAGGTCCTTTGATCTTGGCAGTCAACTCCTCAGTTATTACAACAAATAACAGTTGACTAAATTCACCAGTTGAAAGACATGGATTATCACAATGGGTGAAAATATGAAATCTAACTATATGATATATATAAGAGACAGAGCTAAGACATATATAGATAGGATTGGAATATATATACTATGCAAATACTAAGCAGAAGGAAGCTGATATAGGCAAATTGATATGAGACCAAATAGACTAAGAAAAAGACTTTATTTGGGATAAAAACCATCACTTATTAAGGATGAAAAAGTTCAATTCTTCAGATAACAATTCTAAACTTGTATGTACTTAATACCATTGTTCTGAAATATATGAAACCAGATTTGACAGATCTATAAGGAGAAATTGTAAAATCTACTAACCTCTTTCTGAAATTGATAGACGAATGAACAAAAAATGAGTAAAGATACAAAAAATTTGAACAACATGGTTAACAAGCTCAATGTAATGGTCCTGCACCCAATTAGAAGAATATACATTCTTCTCAAACACTCATGGAACATTTCTGAAAATAGACTATACTACTAAGGCATAAAGTCTGGCAGGGATCAAGCAATATCTGATCACGAGAAAGAGTATTAGTGGTCTGAGTTATTTGGAAGTATTGCCAATCCTTCACTTACCACATCAAGTTTTTTTAATTCACATGCAACAGTGAAGAGCCCAAGACTTAGGAAAAGGGAATTACTGTAAAGTGATGGTTTGACCCAGGTAGCTTGGCCAGACTTTCCATGGAGACCTATTCATGTTTAGGGGTATTAGGGACATAATATTTTTTCTCATGTAATCCTCAATATAACCTTCTGAGGTAGATGTTTAAAAAAAATAACTTAAAGATGAGAAAACATAGAATTGACCAAAATATATAACCCACCTAAATCTACACAGCCAGTCAATATTGGAGCTGACATTTAAAACCAGTTAGGCCTCATGGCCTGTTTGGTATGTTTTAATATCCTCTAAATTCCAAGACAAATCTCCCAAAGCCTTTACCCTCTTTTTTGGATGTATCTATCCAAGCTGAGTGGAATGGAGACTGGGAGTGTCTATCTGGAGATATCAGGATCCAACATGTTAACTGATTTTTTAAAAGCATCTTTGAAAAATGTTTAAGCCCGGCTGATGTGGCTCAGCAGTTGAGTGTTGACACAGGAACCAATAGGTCATTGGTTCAATTCCCAGACAAGGCACATGCCCAGGTTGTGGGCTTGATCCCCGGTGGGGGCCGTGCAGGAGGCAGCCAATTGATGATGTTCTTCCCTCATGATGTTTCTATCTCTCTATCCCTCTCTTTCTCTCTCTCTCTAAAAAAAAAAAAAATCAATAAAAACATATTTAAAAAAGAAAAAAGTTTAATAAAAATCACTCTTTAAAAGTGAATTCTGAAGCTCTTTTTCCCTCCCTCTTAAATAAAGATTTAGATATCCAAGGTATTGCAAATGCTTTCAACACTGATTTACACGGAAGAATGATGTTTTAGGGAGAATTTTTAAAAAAGTTATATTAGAGGAAAGATTCATTGTTTTTCAGGTAAGGAAAATGAAAACCTTAACTGTATTTTAATTTTTACCCTATGTGGACTTAACATGATGCACACACTTCTTAAGATTTGTAAGAGGCCAAACTATCTTGTTGTGGAATATTGGCAGTGGGCTCATTAGCAATATCAGTTATTCTACTCCGAGTGTGGCCTGTTTCTATAAATGACAATTTTCTTTTGTTTGTTTTTGCTCCATTTGGTCTGTGTAGACTTTTGGAGGGTAGTTTGAATCAGTTCACCCAGGGCAGCTCATGTAATCTTGACGCACGAGGAGCCAATGCAATAAAGATGTTTGCTCTCAAAACTCAGTGAGTGGTCTCAGAGAAAATGAATTCTGAAGCCTGCTTTTATCCCAGGGGCTCACCATGAAAATAATAAAAGTATATTTTATTACTGGAATAACTAAGTAAGGGTAGCAAATTCCTTTAGGAGTGACCTCTCTCTTTTGGAAGAGGCAGCTTAGAAGAGTGCCATTAAAGAGAATATGAAAATGAGGATGAGGCTACCAGTCTGGCTGACTTTAGTGCGGGCAGCAAAAAAATTAGGTTGAAGGCATCGAAGAATGGTAAAAACATGCCCAATACAAATAGACTTATTATAACCTTGGGATGATGGCTACCTCATATATGCCTTATGACTGAGACTTTGCTAAGTAGAAGATTAACTGGCACAATATCTTGAAGGTTGAAAAACTATCTTAACCTATTTTCTGGATACACTAGAGGCAAAAATACGTATTAGTTTTGTGTTTGGTTTTGCTGAGCATGGTACAGTATGTTGTAACTATAATAGGTCAACTCCAACTCATTAAAGCATGTTGAAATGATGCATATTGGGTGAATGATGTATTGTAGGATATTTACATAAAATACTTAGTAACAATTGTAATGGACATGTGGAAATGATTTTACACATAAACACACTAAGATTAATGAACTATAATTAGACTGATGAGAATATGGAGCGGAAGCAAGGTATTTAAAAATATTTAAAATTTTTAGACAAAACGGTCTGTGTGTATTTCTCCTTTTAGGTAAGAATTCATTATAAACTTCTACCACTCTCAATTTGTTCTTTGTGACTTGGAAGCAAAGCAAAAGAAAAAAGAAAAGGAACCACTTTGGTATTAGTATAGCGTTTTGCAATCTTATGGCAGTTTTTGTATTTATCGCCATATGGGTATACATTAAATCTGCATCTTCTCATTTATATGTTTATGAAGTTACAAAGATATACACATGCGCACACAAAATAATTAAGCAAGTGATATGTGTTTGACAATGTTTGGTGACTTAATGCCAATTAGAGGGTTTTTTGTTTTTGTTTTTTTAAACCCTTGCTTTTTTAATCCAATTGCTCCCATGCTTTCTGGTTTATGCACTTAAGGACAGAATCCATTTAAAGTGCCAGAATTTGCATACATGCTGCTTTGAGTGAGACTTCTATTTATTTCAGATGGCCTTGAAAAATTATTATTGAGGGGTTTAGAGACCTGGATGTCACAAGATCCATTAGGATAAGACTGAAACCACACTTTTTTGTTTCCAGCAGTTCCTTCTGTATAGGAGGGGATAGGCTTTTGACATGTGGGGAGCTCAAGGTATGTGGCTTAGCTAGACTGTTTAATGTAGCCAGATTAGTCAGCTCATTTCAATGAGGTTCAGCATTGCAGACACTTCGCCTAACCCTGTTGTAGGAAAGTGGCTCATAATTTTCCAGAGCTCAGCAGAATGCTAAGTTAAAGGCTACATAAGGGATTTGTATGCATCAAAGTAAGCAGTTAAATTGACAATCTCTCCCCTTTTGAGATTGGAATGACCAAGGCTGTTATGCTCTCTGTTGAATGTCATGTTTGTTTTTCTTTTGAACCACAGTAATGCAACCATTATTCATTGTAGAAAGGTATCAGTGGACTGGGTGTGGGGTCATAGGTTGTGACATTTGTGTCAGAATATCTTCTCTAGTGAATGTCACAGAAGTCAGGTTTCCATGCTGACAGCAAACAAGCCAGGGACCACAGAAATCCAGCTCTTCTGGTTTACTGGGGTCTGACTCCAACATGCAGCTCTTTCTGGTTAACTGAGAGGAGCTCTTATATGCAGTAAATCTGCTAAGTCAGAAAGCCCACAGTATGCACAGCTATAACATCATTTGGCTCTTGGTTATATACCTTGATGGTCTCTGAATTTAGCTTAGCAACAGAAACCTAAAAGGAAGAAAATAAATATTCTTCCAGAACTTTAAGCAGGTAAAAATATTCAATAAAGAGTAGGAATTTCTAATTGAAATGTCAGAAGCTAAAGTTGGGTATGAGAAAGAAATACCATTGAGAAAAAGACAAATTATTGCTGTAATAAAATGGCAGATTGCCTATTAGTGACTCTCATGTCCCCTTCCCAGATGTAGTTTTGGGGATAATCATTGTACCCACATCTGCTTCAGGGCCTAGGGGTCTGCAATGGCCACCTGCAAACTGGCAGCTTTAATAGTTATCAAGTTTGGTTTCAGAGCCACTGGTTGCTGGGGTTCTTTTCCCAGCCTTACAAAGGGTTTAGCATTCTGTAGAAAGGGGCTGCGTGTAGATGATTAAAGAGTCCAGAGACGAAAGATATTTTTGAAAGGCATTGGGGGTCAGAGGAGCTTCAGCTAAAAGGAACTGAAGACTTTGCCTTGACCAAGGACCCGTGCTTTTATTCAACATGATTTATCCTAAAGCAAGGTGGAAATATACACTTCAAAGTGTAAGGTATCAAAGGGTACAGAAGCATTATCAGTCTGGGGAATAGCCTACAACTGTTCAGGTGTTTGGCCAACAGGAGGCAATAAAATGCCCTGAGCTGTCTGGCAGTTAACAATCCTTTATATTTTTATAACTTCAGGTTTGGGGGAAGTGCCATTTAGCCATTTCCAACAGGTAAACTACATATGTGTGGCTGACCTTTGTTGAGCTGCCCAAGTCCCATCAACTTTTTGACGGAACTCTTGTAATTATTACATACTGGAATTGGTTTCCGGCATCTCACCCTTTTTGACTTTTTTAAATTTAACAAGAATGTATGTTTTAAGATTTTTAAATTCAAAGGAAAGGACAGAGTTCTATCAAGTCCCTTTAAATTGCTGTCAGGCATTAAAGGAATTAGCCTGCAGTCAGTTTCTTTCTGGGCCAACAGTTCTTTGAGTCCCAATTTCATTGTCAACAGTTCCTTATGTGTACATGTCAGCAATGATATTTCAGTTCTGGATGGTAGACAAACGGTGGCAATGCAGGTCCGACCCTATCTGGTTTGGTCTTGGGTAACCTGCAGTGACACACAGCTGCTGACTGCTAGCATGGCAAGGCGTCTTTACCAACTTCATTTCTGGACTGTTTCTCCTCTGTTCTTGGGGGCCACTGTTATTCTGTGGCTGGAGCAGTCCTGTCAATTCCTCTCTGGGATCCGTTGTTGCAGGAATCCACATGGTCTTGGAGGAGTTTTCTGGAAATATACAAACGTATTCTCGACCAAAGGTTAATAAAGGAATCTTTTCTATAAATTAGACTTGGGATCCTTTTTCATTTTTGCCCAAACGATTTTCCTTTGGCTTATTTTGACACCATGTATGTTTTCATGGGTGTCTTGCTATTATCATTGCAAACGAAAAATAATTTTCCAAAGTAAAAAATTTCTTGATGTAATTTTCCCACAATGTATTATTTTTCTTGCAGGATATTATTCTACTATCCCTCCTTTTTTATTTAATTATTAGGAGGCTTTTGGAAATTTTATAATGCAGTCTTGATTTTAATTTTTTGCACAAAAATATGGCTGCTTCAGATTCATAGCATGTTTGGCAATTTTACCATGAGATGAACTATCAATAAAAAATTTTAGTTAATACTTCAGGAACAGTTTTTTGTCCAGTATAATTAAGTTTTCTTAAATATTCACTTATTTCAATTAGTCAATTTAAATTAATCTGAAATAAGGTTAATTTTTTAACTTCACTTGTCCTAGATTATGGACAATAAAGGAAATTAATTAAATTTTTGCAATTAGTCTTTGAGTAACTTTACATAAACTTTGTCAGAGAGGCAAAAACACAAATTATTTACTCTAATTTATGAGCCCAAATTTATTGACTTAATTACAGTTCTTCAGATGTTTGAAGAAAACCTCTCTTTATTTCCTTCCAGAAGAATTTTCAGGCTACAGAGAGTTTCATTTAAAAATCTTGGTCTTCCTTTACACCAAGCAACCTACAGGGCTGCTGCTTAATCCTGGCAGATATTGCCAGGCCATGTCACATGAAACAACTTCTCTTAAGGTTATGGTGACCACTAGTATGGATCAGATTTAATATTTTAATAATGATCTTTAGTTTGTCTTAGAAGACTTAATCAAATTGCTTACAAAGACATTGGCTTATTCAAAGGGAGGGGTTGGCCTCTGCTGTTTCAAGATGGCGACTCCCAGGGGAGCTGCAAGCCATGTGGCCATCATGGCGGCTGCCTAAACTGTTAAAGCCAAAACTGTACTGCAGACAAACAAAAATCTTACTAGCAGTTTCTGGTGGCTTTAAAAATATTGGCTTTTAATTTAGCTTAATTTATATAAGACCTTGATTATAATTTAAAAAGCTAATTTATTAGGTAATTTAAGTAGGTATCTTTAATTAAAAAGCAAAGCAAATTTAGTAAACGTTTACGTCTGATTCACAAGGCACAAAGGTTGCCCCACCTTTAGCCTAATTAAAAATGTGGGCAGCTATGGGCTTTTGTTTTAAATTTCATCTTAAAATTTTGCTGTTGGATTTTAAGAAATATTTAGTTACTTCATTTTGCCCTTTTTAGAGGCCAAAACCTTCATAACATTTTATTTGATAAAGCTTTCCATGCAATTTCAAGTATATTAGATCGGTTAAATTTCAAAAATATTTCCTTTAAGAAGAGAGCACAAATTTCTTGAATTACTGTGGGCCCTTGGTGCTATCCAAAAATCATACTTTTTATAATTATTTTAAAGGATATCAATCAAATTCAAATTGGTCTTTGCATTAAAAATTTTGGTTGGGATCACAGAATTAATCTTTCTTATTTAATTAGATCAATGAGTAACATATTTTGAATTCCTATTTATTAGAGAAAACACAACATTTTTCTCAAAAATAGATTTTTATACTTTAGGCATTTAATTCCCACAACTATATAATTTCTCCCAATTTAATTTGAATCTTTAAACTTTTAGAGCTGGCAAGTCAAATATTTAGCATTACTTTATATTTGTAAGAATAAACTTCAAAAATACAAGACATAATGAATCAATAGCTTTAATTCTGTCTAGATTTTTCATGAGGCAAATTTAGATTAATATTTTAGTATGTCATTTCAAAATATCTAGATATTTAATAAATTTTATTATTTATATAATTAAGCAAAACTTCTAAAAATTTTTAAGCAGCCTTTCTGGATGGCGAAATAGGTTTGTTCTTTTCAAATGTAAATTACCACATTCCTTAAAGATGGCTGCTGGCAGGAAAGTGATTTCAAATGAGCCACATTTTTTTCTTTAAGAGTTTGCTGCTGCTGGAAAATTACTGGTGGGAGACTGGCTTACCTGTCTGCTGGGGGAAGGGTGACAACCCCTTCCTCCATTAACAAAGGGTGTAGCCATTTATAATTACTTGATCTTTATAATTAATACATTATTTATCTATATTTCAATAATTTCTTTGAGATTCTAGAGTCAATTATAATTATTTAAAGCATTTTCTTTGGCAAATTTCTTGTAACAGAGACAATTTATTGATTTTCTTGGAGGCTTTAATTTTAACTTTTTAACATGGTTTATTAGCATTTCAAAAACTACTCTTTATTATGGAAATGCCAGTCCTGTTGCTGGAACCTTGCTTGAATTCTTTCCTTTTGGTCAAATCCACCATTTTTCTTAGGAAAAAAACAGTCTTGGGTTTTTCATTTCTGTAGTCCTTGTAAAAAGTCAAGTCCAGCTTAAGACTTTATTAAAATCCAAAATCAGCTTATGTGCACATTTTGTCTTAAACTAGCTTTCTCTCTTTACATGTGCACAGAAATCCCAGACACATTTCTAAATTTTTAAGGTGAGAAGACTTTTTCATGGCGAGAAAGGAGACTTGAAATTAGCATACTGGGAGAGTGGGATTCCATATTGGATCGCCATGTGTCTCCCTTCCCCCACATGCTGCTTGCTTTGGGGGAAGTTTTTAGTAACAGATCTGGCTGCGTATCTTTTCATGCTTAATAGAAAAAGACAGATCTTAAATTTTTCCTTTTTCGCTTTCCAAAGTAATTACTAGCACCCAAGGTGACCTTTGCCAAATTTTGCATTTCCCTGCGAGTTCTTCTATAATTTTTAAACAAAACATTGAGTAATCTCCTGGGGAGAGAGCTGATGGCTTTAATCTCTCTAGCGGCCCAGTCTCTCCTCTCCAGGGGCAGAGGATCTGGTGGCTTTTTAGAAATTACAGATTTTTGATCCTCAAAACAAATTAGGTTTTTCATGATTTGAACAAGAAACCATATTAAAGATGATCACGGTACTCTTTTTGTCAGCCTGATTTTAAAAAGTACTTTTTGATATTCCAATTTATTTATAATTTTGCCTTTTGACCAAATTTTCCCCCATTATCATCTGACTGAAACACAAAGTATTTCCCAAGCACTTACGGATCCATGATGTTCCGAAGCTGACATGGGCTCTACGCACAGTGAATCTTCCACCGCCAGGTCCGGTGATATTTTCTACTCAGGTGAATCCTTCTTTCTCCAGAAGTGCTCCAATAATATTGGTACTTCCAGGGTTAGGTCCAACATTCAGGTGCCATAATGCCGGAGTTCTTTTCCCAGCCTTACAAAGGGTTCAGCATTCTGTAGAAAGGGGCTGCACATAGATGATTAAAGCGTCAAGAGACGAAAGATATTTTTGAAAGGCATTGGGGGTCAGAGGAGCTTCAGCTAAAAGGAACTGAAGACTCTCCCTTGACCAAGGATCCGTGCTTTTATTCAACATGATTTATCCTAAAGCAAGATGGAAATATACACTTCAAAGTGTAAGGTATCAAAGGATACAGAAGCATTATCAGTCTGGGGAATAGCCTACAGCTGTTCAGGTGTTTGGCCAACAGGAGGCAATAAAATGCCCTGAGCTGTCTGGCAGTTAACAATCCTATTCAGGTTTTGGGGAAGTGCCATTTAGCCGTTTCCAACAGGTAAACTACATATGTGTGGCTGACCCTTGTTGAGCTGCCCAAGTCCCATCAACCTTTTGACGGAACTCTTGTAATTATTACATGCTAGAATTGGTTCCTGGCAACTGGTGACTTTCATATTAAATACTGGGGCACCATGTTTCTGCTGGATTAGGAGTGAGAGCTGGTTTGGGGTGCCTCTTATGATTCAGCATAATTTATTCAAGATTCATCCAAGCTGCTGCTTGTAGGAACAGTTCAGTCTTTTTTGTTGAAGCTTATTCCATGGTAATAGTTTAACTATTGACCAATTCAAGGACATCTGGGCTGAGTATAGTTTTGGGGTACTATGAATAAAACTGCTATGAAATTCGTGTATAGGCTTTTGTGGGGCAATAAGTGTTTATTTTTCCAGCATAAATGCTCAAGAATGCAATTGCTGGGTCATTTGGTAAATGCATGTTTAACTTTATAAGAAACTACCAGACTTTTCCAGAATGGCTATACGTCATTTCACATTTCTACCAGCAATATATGAGGGATCCAGTTTCTCCTCATCATTTGGTGTTGTCACTATTTTTTTTTATTTTAGCCATTTTGATAAGTATTTAGTAACATCTCACTGTGACTTTAAATTGCCTTTCCCTGATAGCTAGAGATGTTTAACACCCTTTCAGTCATCTATCTGCCTTCTTTGGTGGAATGTCTGTTCATGCCATTTGCCCGTTTTCTGAGGGAATTCTTTGTTTTTTTCAGCTGTTGAGTTTTGAGTGTTATTTATATATCTGCATATTAGTCTATTTTCAGATATATTGTTTGCAATATTTTCTCTTAGTTCATTGCCTGTCTTTTCATCTTATTTACTTAGTAGTTTCCATAGCAAAATTTATGATTTTGATGGTGTACAATCTATCAGTTTTTCCTTTTATGGAATATGATTTGGTGTCAAGTCTAAGAATTCTTTGCCTAGCCCTGGATCTTGAAGATTTTCACCTGTTGTTTTGTTTAGTTTTTCTAAAACATTTATAGTTTTAACTTACATTTAAGTCTATGATACATTTTAGGATATGATGCATTTTAGTGTGTCCCATAAAGATTCCTGGTTTCCAATCTGAGCTGGTTATTTTGGGAAGAGATGAAGTTTAGCTAATAGGTCATATCCAAAGGATTTGAAGATATTTTTAGCTTACCTCTGATGATGTGGGACAACTGAAGAGTAAGACTTTATCCAGTTATTACTTTTAACTAGGGAATAGTTATTGTAAGAGTCATGTCATCTTTACAAGATGCTCAATCTAGTGTTGGATGCTACAGGGGAAAATAACATTTTTGCAGAAATTCAGGCACTGCAAAAGTTTTATGGAGCTCTATGGACATTTCCTGAACTGCCGGGGCTGACCAGCAGATCCTGAGTGATGGATGAATGATTACTCTGACACACATTTCTGTGAAAGAGAGGGCTAAAGGGATGCTTGGCTATAGGAACCAAACAGCCTCGTTCACCTGCCTCCTCAGGCTTTTATTGTAACAACAGCTTGAACTAAAATTAACTATTAGATACTATTAGTAGGGTAAGCATCCTTGAAAAGACACATGCATCTACAGTGTTCTTTAAGCAAGGACGTCTAAAGACTAAGCATAAAGATTCCAGTAAACACCTGGGGGCTCAGACTTGTTTGGAAAAGTCAAGGCAGGGGTGAATGCCTTCAGCCAACTTCCCCTGGAGGTTTCTTCCTTACAGACTTTCTAGTTAAGTCCCGTACTTCCCCACATGATACCCAGAGATTTATTTTTTTATTTCACACCTGAGTAAAATATTTACAGATGCTGTTATATATGAGGAAGGTCTGTAGAGGGATGTCACTATCCCTTGGAATAAAGGTTCCAAGGTTCAGTTCTCAGGCTAACACAGTGACTCTGGACAAAGCCCCTAAGTGTTCACTACTCCAGTTTCCTTAATGGAGAGGCAAAAATGAATGGTTGCTATCACTTAACTCAAGAGGATGCTGGACTGATAATTAGATCATGCCTTCAAACCATTTTGAGTTCTATTGAGAAATATGTTCTCAAATTAAGTAGATGTGTAAATATATTGTCAATAAATGAATCATTGGGGGAACAGAACACGTAGACAAAATGACAGGGGTTAGTAAAACCAGTAAACAGAGATGGAAAAGATGACATTAAAGAAAGCAAAGAGGAATGAAAATGCTGTTCTGCCAGCAGAAGGGAGCCACTGAAATGCCAGTCAGATTCAGATAAGGACCAAAGGCCTAGTGATCCTTTTGCTCACTTGTTTGCAATGAATTAAACTGGAAAGGGTGGGATAAATGGATGCAGCCATTTATGAATGGAAGAAAGCCTTTTTGATTGAGCCACGGTGATACTCTCCATATCCACCTAATAAGTTTTTGAAAGAGTGTTTAATTGTGAAAATGCCACTGTTGTTTTATGTTTACACTTTTCTGACTTTGCTCCTTTCAAAGATTTGATCTGTAAGGCAGCAGATAGGAATGACAGCTCATCAGCATTATTTACTCTATAAAATATTCTCCTACCTCCAACTACACAATTAGAAGGAAAGAAGCCCAGGGGTCCTAAGTCATTGACATTTCTGGTTGAAGGATTATGTGCAATTCTCATTTGCTGAGCAACTTCAAAGACTGTTCTTTACTGTTTAACTTGAGCCTGACCAGGCAAGGTCCTGGCTGACTCTTGATTCCAAGGATGAAAATGGGAAGGTGAGCAGTCTTTTGGATAGTGTACCAAACCTGTAGCCTGGGAATGCCTCAAACCTGGCACTCACTGCTCTGTAGTGCCACTGCCTTATTGATTGATTGATTGATTTACTTACCTACCAGATGTGAGCTCTCTAAGGCCTGGGACTTTTTATCCATTGTAGTCAATTAGCATTTGTTGAATAAGCAAAATAACTTTCCAGAATCAAAACGCCAACCTTCTGAAAGCCAAATCCAATTTTATCTTTCATTGGATGTCACCTTAGCCAGCTTCCCAAGGAGCCTGACCCATTGTCTAAACCAGTACTTATATTTTATTGATTTTTTAGAGGAAGGGAGAGATAGAGAGATAGAAACATCGATGAGAGAGAAACATCGATTAGCTGCCTCCTGCACACCCCCTACTGGGGATGTGCGCGCAACCAAGGTACATGCCCTTGACCGGAATCAAACCTGGGACCTTTCAGTCCGCAGGCTGACGCTCTATCCACTGAGCCAAACCTGTTTTGGCTAAACCAGTACTTCTTAAACTTTACTGTGCACAGGAGTCACCTGGGGCTCTTGTTAAAATGCAGATTCTGATTTAGAAGGTCTGGGTGGTGGGCTAAAATTCTGCATTTTTAACAAGCTCCCAGGTGGTGCTGATGCTGTTGGTCTGTATATTACACTTCAAGTATCAAGGGTCGAACCTGGTCTCTGCCTCATCTTTAAAATTTAATTCATCATCAAGATTTGTTGCAGGGATTATTATGATAGCTTTCATCTAGTTTCCCTGCCTCTTTACCCTAGACTCAATTGTCTACTTAGCAACCAAGGTGATATTTCTCAAATACGTTTCTATGTAAGATAAAGCAACAACCCTCTGTTGCTAGATTGTCTTCATATTAGGAGCAGAGGCAGGGGCAAAACAATGTGACACTTGAGAAGCCAAGGGCTTAGAGTGGTGGTGACAAATCATAGGGGTCAACTCATGCAGACAGGGCTCCTTGCAGAAGCCCTTCCTTTCTCCCTCCCTCCCTCTCTCCCTTCCTTCCTTCCATTCATTCATCTATCCATTCATCCACTTATCCACTTATCCATCCAATCATCCATTTTGCCGGCCAGTCAGTTATTTAGTCTGCCAGCTGGCCATCCATCCATCCATCCATCCATCCATCCATCCATCCAGCCAAATTTTTTCATGTAATTTATGGTAAAACTCCAGTAACTTGATATCCATTATTTCAGGTTCTCTGGCAGATGAGACACCTCAATGTTTTCTAGTAAAAATATTTTCTGTTCTAGCTCAGTCAATCCAAAATCTTTTTCTCGCATTCTTTTTTTTTTAATTGAATTACTGAAGATTTTAGTGTACACTGAATAACAACTTGTTATAAATCTCATACATAAAAGATGGTTTGCCATTTTCTTTTTCTTTCATATCTTTCTTGCTGTGCTTGCATCCAGGGTATGGTAGATGGTTGGTGTGTGTAGATTTTAAGTGAGGTATGAGCCTTTCTGAAACTGAACCTGTGATGTAGCTGGCCCTGCCACAGCGCATAGTGTGGCTGCTGCTACAGCAGAATGTCACACTTGCAAGATTAAGTTTGTTTTGGCCTTAACAAAGGAGCCCTCTGTCCTTGATGAGCAGGAGAAAAAAAGGCAAGCCCCTCTTTTTGGTGGATGGATTGGTGGGAGGGATCTCTCTCAGCAATTCTTAGCTCCCTGCCACTCTCCAGTCTTCAATCTGCACCCCCTTTCCTTTCTGGCTCCTACCTCTGGAGTGTGGTCACATTCAGGAGAGAATACTGAGTTATGTTGATGGTTGGTAGTGTTTGTTTTCTTCCCCATTTAATTTAGCAACTCATTGCAGGGGTTGTTCGTTGTTCATCTTTCCAGGGTTTTCCATACACCAACTAATGCTTACAGCTGGCTTTCTCTAGAGAGAAGTGCTGGGAAGATCAATCAGATGTGATCTAAAAGGGTAAATCAGGTTTTCAAATGTGTTCAGGCAGCTTCTATTCAGTTAAGTGAGAAGTGCTTCCAAGGATAGAAATTTGCCCAGTGAAATGCCTCCCAAATGGCAGCAGAGCAATCATGCTTCAGATGGATGTTTTGCAACCTGAGCATCCGGTTCTGCTTAGATTTCAAATGACCATTTAAAACTGGAGAGTGAGGGGGCGGGGAGGGGGGGGGAAATGAAGTGCATTTTACTTGAAGGAATTTGCTAATGGAAGATCAAAGTTGTAAAAAAAAAACACAACAGTACCTTCACATGCATTATTGGAAGGTTGTGAGGGGAGGATGGGAAATGGATGCTTGCACAAAATACTTTTCCCCAAGTTTTTCAACTCCTATAAGACTCAGGAAATAACTAACATGAAAGTTACATTATATTTCAGGGAAAACTCAAGAGAATGTTGCTTAGGCTTTTAGTACTCAGTGCTGCTGCTCTCTATGTTTTAGAAGTCTTAAAATGAAAAATTTTATCATGAAAATCTACTCATTCAGAGAGTTTATATGACTATAGTGTAGCAACTTTGAAAGCTACATCTCATCTTTTATCCTCTCTTGTGACATTAAACTCTGGCTGTGTTTATAGGATGAAGTGAATATTCTAATCAGTTGAAGAGATTAGCCTGTCTGTACACAGTGAACTTTGGTCATGTCCTGCAGGGGACTGTTAACCTTGGGGGATTGGTCAGGGGCCCCTCTCCCCCTATTCCACACATCTTAAATACTACCACTGCCAAACCAGGAAAAACAAGTTATTTCCATGATCCTTTAAAGGAAACATAATTAGGAAAATAATTTTGTAAAACATCACCCAACATAGTACCCCATCTATTATGAATTGTCCCTTCGTTACATCCTTTTCTATACAGTCCTTGATATTGTTCCCCTCTGTTAGCTTGAAAATTAAGGACTGATTCTAGCCACACTATGCGCTGTGGCAGGGCCAACTATATCACAGGTTCAGTTTCAGAAAGGCTCATACCTCACTTAGAATCTACATGGGTTTAGGGGCAACATGAAAGTGTGATCTGAAGCCTTAACAAGGCTTTCTTGCCTTAAGCAGGTCATTCGTTCTGAAGTACTCTTGTCATTTGCATCCACAACAGGGATCTTTAAGCTGGGGGTGACTGTCTGTCTGTCAACAGGAGGAGGGGTGTTTTGCAGAGTAAACAGAGCAGCCAGCAGAGCTTCCCTGAAGACCACACAGTGAGAGAGACCATGTCTTACCTGACCACATTCCAAGGAGGTGGCAAAGGGGCTTCAATTGGAATGCACTTCTGTGGACATATGATGCTATATACAGATTTTGTAACTTAGAAATCCACACAAGAAACCTATATGTTCATGTTGACCAGTGTCACCCCAATAAAATGTAATTTAAAAAATGTACTTCTGAAGGCTTACTTTAGGGAAAAGGATGACAGAAAATGTCTCCTACCATGAAAATTATGGCTGTTTGTGACCTGTTTGGAAATCACTAGCTCTCAGCACCAAGTGTTCTACTAGCCATTTGTCCATCTATGGCTGTCAGATAAGCTTGGTCTTCCTGGCAATTCTGCCTCTTAGGGCCCATGTCACCATTGTGCCTTGGCTGAATCTGGCTGTCAATGATGTCTCTGTCATTTGGCTCTTCTAGAATGGACAGTTTGGACAATCTTCAGGGTTCCTGATGATTTCAAAGGAGGAGATACAGGCCTAAGGAATTGAGTCATCCATTCCTGGCATGTACATTACCACCAAATGACACTCTTTTGCTGTTAAAATAAACCTGATCCCAAGCAGAGCTAACATTGCTTTGGGACTCCATGTTTTAAGGTCTGTGGGCAGGCAGGTGCTACTGAACCTAGGTGTTTATAGTAACAGAGATAGATAGCTAAGGTTTGACAATGGCTTAATGACTGAATGCAGTGAGTCCTGCACTACCAATGAGAGCTTCAAGCCAAGGAGGAGCTGAGGCTGGCCCCAAAGGGCAAGTGTGAGAAGGTCCAATGGCTAATATGAGGATTAGCTGTTTCTTTGGGTAATCTGTCTCCAGTTCAGGCTGGTTACAGGATAGCCTTAGGGACTTTTTACACTCGGCTGCTTCTTGGTTTGCTGCAATTTCCCTTTCTTAAGTACATTTTTCCTTTTAAGAATTTAACGGGACATTGCCATTTTCTTAAGTTTTAAATGGATGATCATTTCAAACTGGCAGAGCAATGTTTATAAAATGTTAACACAAAAAAGTAATGGAAAAGAAGAAAAAACCCCATCCATGCGTTCGGTCCCCTTTGTAAGTGGAGTCAGTGCCAGTTTTGCATTTGGGAGTGCAAGCCCTACTCAGCAGGCTTTTTGAATGTGCATTGAGGTTCAGAAGTCAAAGATTTGGTCACACCAAGAAATAGAACCTGCTGGCCATGGTTCCTCTAGTCAGGGCCAGTGTTGTGGAGTTGGCTGCTGCCACTCCTCCTTGTTCCCTTTGTGGTTGAATAGAAAGTTTCCATCTACAAAGCTCTATATGCTAATTTCACTTAAAGGGTCTTGAAAGCCAAACACACAATCGTAAATAAACTTACTTGCAAACATTAGTCACCCTAAATAACATTTGGTGGTTAGCCTGAAATTTTACAGACTCTGATTTCCCTCAATTATGAACATAAGCTTCAGAGCCAGAAATGAGTTAAATGATTTGGTGCTTCTCACATAAGGGCCCCTCTTTGCCTTGCTCTGCTCGGGTATAATGTCAGGGTAATAATTGTTAGCAGATTCCATAACTCCCTGGTCAATTTAATTACTTGTATGTGGGTTGGTGAAGTGATGATATCATACAGAAAGCACACTGTCAGGGTAGTAAATGTTAGCAACATGATGGTACTTTCATCATTTTTTCTCTGCCTTTGGGATAGTAGAATAAAGGTTAACATACAGGTCTGCTTTTATTATTGAAACAAATAGTCACATTTTCTCTAAGATAAGATGTTTAGTAAATGAGTTTTATTGAATTAAATTGAAATAATTCCATGATGACTTAAATCAAAATTTAAATTCGTGGGTAAAAGAACAGCATTTTAGATCAGGCAATATACAGCCTGAGGGAGAAGATAGGCAGAGAGAGGGGACGTCAATCAACCATTTGTGAGGACAGAATATAATTGTACTTGATTTGATGGAATATGCTTTTTATGGCTAACATATTTCTCAATCCCTAATCATGGGTTATTAGGCTGTTTTAACTACTGTATCCTCAGATCTTTATACATGGCTTGATATAGGTTTGGGGTTCATAAGTTGACTAACTATGGTGGCCTGAGCTTTGGAAGTTGCTACCTAAGGATAGTAGGGAGTAGCCATTTATCAGGGAAGGCAGGAGAATACAGAGGCAGGAAGAGAAGCAATGGGTTGGAAGTTTACATAATGGGTCAGTGGAAGGGACAAAGTTCAGTAAATGGAAGCCACAAAGATTGACATTTGGATTTGGCAAGAAGATTCCAAGAGAAATATTAGTGCAATTTTAGAAGGTTAAATTCTGAGCCACAAACCACAGATTTGTTGGTAGTAAAATAAACATCTTTCTAGCACCACACACAGTGGGGTGCTACAGCCTGTACTCATTAAACTATGCATTGTATTGAGTTGAGTTGAATGTTGTCTGGGAGAGGGGAGGTATATAGCTCAAGTGACAGCCAGAAATGCTAACCTGAGCTCAACCTCAAGGCAGCTGTGAACTGGAGATAGGAGTGTGAAAATGCAGGGTGTCCAGATAGAGAATAGGCCACTCTCAGAGCTGGGATAGATCTCATTGAGTCCATTCCCTCCAATGAACAGATGAGAAAACTGAGATCCTGGGAGGGGAAGTGACTTGTCTCAGGTCACCACTGGTTTAGTTGCATAATCAACACTAAAGTGGATGCTCCTTAATTCTCAACCTAGAATTTGTTTCCCTTCACACTTTACTGTGACTTCTTCCTGATCCAGATGAGAGTCAGGAGACTTCCGGAATTAAGTGACTTGCCCATGGTCACCCTAGTGAGGGGCAGAAGCCATAGTCTGTTTGATTGATTATGAACGTAACTAGAGGATTAGAGGGTTTTGTGGTAGGAGGAAAGAACACCTTAAGAGGGATGCTCAGGAATAACTACAATAAGGAGGTTACAAGTACATTTGAGCTGAAATCCCAGAGATATAGGAGGGAACTAGCCATGGGAAACTGAAGCTTGTTCAGGCTGAAGGAATTGCAAATGCAAAAACCCTGAAATTGGTTCCCCTTAAGTGCTGTAGATAAGATCTTTACTTAAGCCTTTTTTGGAGGTAATTCTTTGACAGACTCATTGGGCAAGTGTTACTTTGCTGGTGTATTTAAAGTAAGACTTTGCACCAGAAGCT
Organism: Eptesicus fuscus; assembly: GCF_027574615.1. NCBI lineage: Eukaryota > Metazoa > Chordata > Mammalia > Chiroptera > Vespertilionidae > Eptesicus > Eptesicus fuscus. The sequence goes on from NC_072473.1 coordinate 110,614,132, forward strand.
CATGTTATGAGATGCCATTTAAAACTTGTTTGTTTACCTACTGAGTTTTTGGTAAGAGGCGGATGGATCAATGGAGTGTAAAAGGGAGCCAGGAGCAGTGAGAAGGAAATTAAGATAGGCTTTTTAAGTACCTGTAGGACCAGGTTATTGGTAAAATACTGACAAATATTTCCACTCAAAGACTGTTAACATACATCATACTACAGGATTCCTAGAAGTATTTTTTTTTCCTGTGTTCATCAGATGCTTATATTTACAGAGGCAAATGGATCAAAGGCAAGGAACCACTTGCTGCTAGAAACATAAAACCATCCCCTGTGTGGGCTAGGCCCTGGAACAAAGCAAAACAAAGCCAGGATTTCACTTCCTGCTCCGGAACTAACTTGCTTTTGATTTTGCAAGTTTTACTTTTCTGTTTTATGTGTGGTATGCATAGGCATAAAATGTTTGTTCGTCACTATTCTAACACAATTGTAATTTCACCCATGGGATTCATGTAAGCATCAACAAAATCCAAGTTCTCCATAGTATTGATCTTAAGGGTGTTCATTGGTAGTGATTTAATTAAAATGTGTTTTTTGGAAGAGTTTATTATAAGTTGTCTCACACATTGCCAAGGAGAAAAGATAATGGAGCCCAAATCAAAGCTATTAATTTCCCCCCTCCTTTTTTATGGTATAATAATTTTCAAGGTTACATTCTTTGATACTCAAAGTTGGCCACACAAAACACTTGAACAAGAATCAGTTACAAAATGAATAAGGTCTGAAGATCTAATGTATAATATGGTGACTTTATTGATAATACTGTATTATATAATTAAAATTTGTTAAAAGAGAAGATCTTAAATGTTCTCACCAAAAGAGAAAAGAAAGGTAACTATGTGAGGTGATGAATATGCTAATTACTTGATGGTGGGAATCCTTTAACAATGTATCTGTATATCAAATCTTTTTGCTATATACTTTATTTTAATAATCAATTATGCCTCAATAAGCTGAAAAATATATTTAAAAATAAGAATTGGTTCTGAGATTTAAGTTAATTTCCCCAGTTACAAAGCAGAATGCATTTTACTAAAATAGGATCCTTAGATTTGTTTGGATATGCGGTTTATTCCTGGTTCCAAGAAAGGCTGGTGACAGTCAAGATTCATAGCAGTTTTTACAAATTGTAGGAAGAAAAGAATAAAATTCTCATATTATGAAGCTTAAGTCCAAATTTGAAGGCTTTCAAGATCCCTGGATGGCAAATGGTGGAGTGATGAATACATGGGGAACTTATGTTCACATCATCATCTTATATCCACTTAAGAATGGTGTTTGGGCTGGATGGGTTCGGGTTTCTGATTTCCTCATTTACTACCTCCTCTGCAGCTATATAAGTGATGGCCATCCTTGGTGGTGGTAAAATTATGCTGCATGAAATACTGCCTCCCTAAGGATCTCACTACAGGCCAGAGGTGGGTCACAAGAAATTATTGTTGCTGCTGTAATGCTCCATATACCAAGACTAAACCACAAGATGATGTAATGAACATTTTTGCTTTTGAAAAGTGGTTGGAGGGAAACCAGGATGTGAACTATTGCCAAGTGAAATATAATGCCACAGAAAAAAAGAGAAGATGCTGTAAACTTAAAATCATTACAAAACTGACCATCTGGGTTATATATTAAACCACAGCTCTCAATTTGTTATGGTTTGAGGAAGGCTTCACAACATATGCCTCTTCCCCCTACCTTCCTCAGCCTCAGGAAAACATTCTATTTTCATAAATGAGTTAGCAAAATTTTTCTTTAACCTCAGGTGTATGTGTGTGTGTGTTTAAATCAAAACAATAGTTTTTAGTAAAGGCATTGTGTTTGCTTACTTCTTTTCATTTAACCTCACTATATGGTCTTCTATTGCTAATTTCATTTCAGCTGCAGGAAATACACCAGTGTGGTGGCCACTGGGCCAAGAGATAAATCAATTTAATGTCGAGTTGACAGTTGAAAAACCTCTCGGTAGTGCCCATTTAACTAACTTTGGAAAACCCACAGGCAACAAAATCCTGGCATTTCCATGTTTTGAGACCACTGAATAGTAGCCCTGTTTTGATAATCATTTTAAAGTATTTTACTTAATTAGAGCAGGATTTGCTCAGGCAGAAAATCACATTTACATGTTAACCTGGCTTTAGCACCTCATAGCTACCCATTGTCTCTAATCAGAAGAGACAGCTAGGTGACTGGCTTCATGATAGTTGGGGGTCCAGTACACTGCAGGCTTTGGAAGTTCCTAATCCCAAACCTGGGGTTCCAGTGGGGTTCTACTATGGATCTGGCTTTGAAACATCTGCTCTCATTCTAATTTAAGAAAGCTGGATGAAAAGGGGCCATATGCTAACCTGACAAGCTCAGGGAAGGTCTGTGTGGCGGCCTACAAACTCAAAGACCTAAAGTAACTACAAAGGATGATCTGAAATTAAAACTTTTTATTTTATTTTTTTAAATATATTTTTATTGATTTCAGAGAGAAAGGAAGAGGGAGAGAGATAGAAACATCCATGATGGGAGAGAATAATGGATCGGCTGCCTCCTGCAAGTCCCCCACTGGGGATCAAGCCCACAACCCGGGCATGTGCCCTTGACAGGAATCGAACCTGGGACCTTTCAGTTCATAACCCGATGCTCTATTCACTGAGCCAAACTGGCTAGGGCTGAAATGAAAACTTTTTAAACTAAAAGCAGTTATGGCAGGTAGTCATGTCCTATGCTAGAATCCTCCCTGATAAAAGCCAATCAATCTCTACTTTAATTCAGCCTGTCTATTGTCTTTTTGCATCTACCATAACATATCTTTGGAAGTCAGGGTAACTTACTTCCCTTTTTCTGGACCTCTGGGCATAACAACCCAACCTGAGCAGAGACCCATAAATCCTCTCATTGTTATTATCATGTTAATTGTTGACTCTTCATCATCCTGTATCCATCTATGTAAAAGATGTCTGTGTCTCTCATTTTACTTTTTTATCCAATCCTAGAGGTTTCCCAGCTTTGCCTTCTACCCTACCTCCCAATCTATCACCAAAGGATTTCATATAGCCCACTTATGTCTTTCCTTTTGATTATAATGTATAAAATAAAGTGCAAAACTGCTATTATCTGTACCATTTTCTCAGTCCTTTAAGATTTTGCTTTCCGGCAATTGTTGATAGTTTGGCTCAAATAAACTCACAAAAATTATCAACAGTTTTGAATGTTTCTTATGTTGACAAAACAATGGCACACATAACCTATGTACTACTCGGCTACTTTGATAGGATTCTCAAGCCTTCTCCTAGTTCTCCTTTTAAAAAAAAACTGGTTTGGGTGTTACAGAAAACCAGAGAAGAACCAAGCAATGCTTAGAGAGATGGAGTTACATTTATTACGCACGGGTCCAGAGGAAAATGTCTCTCAAATTCTGGACCCCAACATGGAGAAACTTTCCCTACTTATATGTTTTTACCTTCTTTGTCTCCCAAATATGGGGTGTTTCTGGCTCCCTTTGCAAATTCTTAAAGAGCCCCTATATGCTGGGGCCTTGAGACCTCAACCAAAGGCCTGGCCTGGTGCCAACACTGATAACTTTGTCCGGGAAAGGTTTAATGGCCTCTCTGAAGTGGGAGTAGTCTTATTTTTCTTATTATTTAAGCAAGCAAGCATTTACAGAAGCCAAATAGCAGGGTTCAAATTTCAAACAGCAGTTTTTTATATAAGATGGATGCTTCATGGGTACACAATTTATATGCCATACCATACAATTCACCCATTTAAAGGGTACAATTCAGTGGTTTTAGTATATTCACAAAGTTGTGCATGCAAAGCCACAATAAATTTTAAGCTATTTTTATTACCCCCCAAAGAAACTCCATACTCTTTAGCCTTCACCCCCCAACCCCAGTCTTTCCATTTCTCACAGCCTTAGGAACTACTAATCAATCTACTTTCTGTCTGTATGTGAGTATCATGGACATTTATGTAAATGGGAAAATACAATATGTGATTCTTTGTGACTAGTTTCTTGGTTCATCTATGTTGTGGCATCAATCAGTACTTCATTTAATTTTATTGCTGAGTTATATTTTGTTAACATAAGAAACATCTAAACCTGTAGAACTGTTTATGAATTTATTTGAGCAAGATTGATGACAATTGCCGGGAAGCAAAATCTCAACCGATTGAGAAAATGCTCCAGCGAATGGCAGTTTTGCACCTTATTTTATACATTACAATCAAAAGAAGAAGCATAGGCATTCAATGAAATCTACTGGTGATAGATTATGGAGTTGGTAGAAAGCAAAGTGGTGGTGGTGTGGAGGAGGTTCAAGTGGAAGAATCCTTGGGATTGGATAAAAAAGTAAAATTAATAGACTCATACATTTAAAAAATGTATTTTTTCTATTGATTTCAGAGAGGAAGGGAGAGGGAGAGAGAGAAACATCAATGATGAGAGGGAATCATTGATGGATCGAACCCGTAACTCAGGCATGTGCCCTTGACCAGACCTCCTGGTTCATAAGTTGATGCCCAACCACTGAGCGAGGGGCAGGACTCATGCATTTTAGGATAGTTAGCAGTCAACAATTAACATGATAATATTAACAATGAGGGTATCTGTGGTCTTTGCTCTGGTGCAGTGGTTGTGCTCCAAGGGTCTGGAAAAAAAGAAATTACTTCGATATCCCAGAGGTTAATTAGCATAGATGAAAAAAAAAAAAAAAGACAACAGACAGGTTCAGTTAAGGTAAAGGTTGACCTTTGTTAGGGAAAAATACCAGCTTAGGACATGACTACTCACCATAAACTGCTTTTAGCTAGAAAGTTTTAATTTCAGACCATCCTATGTGGTTACTTTCAGTCTCTGAGTTTGTAAGGCCATCATGTAGGAATCCTCTGAGATTGCCAGGTTTAGTATGTGGCTCCGTTTTCACCCACAATTCCATTTTACGGGTGTACCACATTATTTATTTATCAGTTGGTGGACATTTGAGATGTTTTTACTTTTTGACTAGTGAATTTGGCTGCTATGAACATTTGTGTAGAGCTCTTTGTGTGGACATATATCTTCATTTCTCTTGGGTGTATACCTTGGAGTGGAATTGCTGGGTCATATGGTAACTCTGTGTTTCATCTTTTACAGAACTCCCAATTGTTTTTAAAAGTAGCTGCATCATTTTATATGCCCATCAGCAAAATATGAGGGTTTTAGTTTCTCAATATCCTTGCCAACACTTCTATTTGTCTTTACATCATAGCAATTCTAGTGGGTGTGAAGTGGTACCACATAGTAATTTTGACTTGTATTTCCTAATGACTAATTATATTGATCATCTTTTCATCTGCTCATAGGCCATTTGTATCTTTTCCTTGAAGAAATGTTTATTCAGAATCTTTGTTCATTTTTAAATCTGATTATTTGACTTTTTAGTAGTGAGTTGTAAAATAGTTCTTTATAAAGTCCAATACAAGTCTCTTATCAGTTATTGCATTTGTAAAACTTTTTACCCATTCTGTGAATTGTCCTTTCCCCTTCTTGATGATGTTCTTTGGAATACCGATGTTTTTAAATTTGATGATGTCCAGTTCATCTTTTTTCTTTTTGTTGTTAGTGTTTTTGTTATCAGATCCAAAAAGTCATTGCCTATCTAAGGCCTTAAATATTTATAGCTATGTTTTTGCCACAGTTTTATATCTTACAGTTCTGTCTTTGGACCATTTTGAGTTAATTTTTGTATATGGTATGAAGTAGGATTCCAAGTTAAAATTTTTTTTGTATGTGAATATTGACTTGACCCAAAACCATTTGCTGAAAAGGTTATTGTTGGCAGTTCCCAACTCTATCCTGGAACATTCTCACTCTGGCAACTTCAAGCAGAGAAGACTTGGAGGTGAGGTGAGCTGGTTTGGTGGCAGCAACACAATAACCACACTCCAAGTCTTCACCTGTATTGAGCTGTTCTATCTCAACAACTGTAACGTGGATCCACTTACAAAAATTTATGGGATTCCATAGTCAGAGTATTTCATTGTTGCATTGGAAGGTGTTAGAGAGTTAATGGCTTACAGTTTGGGTAAAGCAGAAAACTCAGTGTCTACGAAAGAATGGCATGAGCAAATCAGGGCTCTATCTGTTGCCTCAGAATATTGATGCCTTGTTTAGGCTGCTAGATTTTTGGAGTTATTACAGAATATTTAAGAAAGGGATAAGACAAGAATGTCTACATTCATCTCCTCGTCAGGAATTCACTGGAAGTCCTACAGCACAGTAAAGCAAGAAACATAAAAAGGTATGAGAATTGAGAAGGAAGAAGTAAAACTGTTATTTTGCGCAGATATGATTGTACAAATAGAAAGTCTATAGTAACCTTCAAATAAATATTTGGAATTTGTAAAAGTTAAACAAAGTTGTTAGATATAAAGTTAGTATAAAAACCAATTGTATTTCAATATATAAATAATAAAGTTTAGAAAAAGATGCCATTTGGCATAGCACCAAAGATTGTTAAATGCTTAGGAAAGGTATCAAAACTGTGCAAGACCTCTCTGAAGTTTATAAACTTTATTGCGAAACATTAAAGATGACCTACCTGAGACAAAAACTACATACATGGATTAGAGGACTTGATATTATAAAATGTAATTCTTGCCCTAGCTGGCTTGGCTCAGTGGATAGAGCGTTGGACTGCGGACCAAAGGGTCCGAGGTTTAATTCCGGTCAAGGGCACGTACCTCTGTTGTAGGCTCCTCCCTGGCCTGGGCTCTGGTGGGGTTACCTGCAGGAGGCAACCAATTGATGTGTTTCTCTCACATTGATATTTCTCTCTGTCTTTCCCTCTATTTTCCACTCTCTAAAAATCAATGGAAAATATCCTTGGGTGAGGATTTAAAAAAAGAAGAAAATTATAGTTAAAAAACAATAATAAATAAATAAAACATCATTCTCTCCAAGTTGATCCACAGATCCAAAGTAACGGCAATCCCAATCCCAATTATTTTTGTGGTACGTGTTAAGTTGATTAAAAAATATTTTTACTGGTCTTAAGAGAGAGAGGTAGGGAGAGGGATAGAGAGAGATACATTGATGTAAGAGTGAAACATTAACTGGCTGCCTCCTGCACACCCCCTACCTGAATCGAGCCCGCAACCTGGGTATGTACCCTGATCAGGAATCACTTTGGGTGCACAGGACAACACCCTATCAACTGATCCTCACCAGCCAGGGCTGTTAAGTTGATTTTTAAACTAACAGAAGAATGGAACCAGCCAAGAAGAGATGATATTTTTGAACAACAAAATGGGTAAACTTGCTCCTTCAGAGGTCAAGCTGTGATAAAAGAATATTGTGTTAATAGTGCTAGAGTAGTTTTCTAGACAAGTGGAACAGAATTTGAGGAACAGATCCAGGAATACATGGATTTTGACATACCTTAGAGGAGGCCATGCATATCAGTGGTGAGTGGATAGAATTTTCAGTAAAGTTAGTATGACAATTGGATATTTGTATGGGAAACAAGTTACCCAGATTTTACTACCTTATAATACAAACAAAAATATAAATTCCTGATTTATTATTAAAAAAATAGATGTGAAAAGCAAAGCTAAAAAGCCCTTTGAAGATAATGTAGAAGAGTGTCTCCATGACCTAAGGGTGGAAAATAACTTTTTAAACTAGCCTTAAAAAAAGCACTAACTGTAAAGGAAATATTTTATATTCAGCTTTATTGAAGTGAAGTAACTTTGCCTATCAAAAGATACCATAAGGAGCCCTTGCTGGTTTGGCTCAGTGGATAGAGCATTGGCCTGCAGATTGAAGGGTCCCAGGTTCGTTTCCAGACAAGGGCACATGCCCAGGTTGCTAGATCAATACCCTGTGTGGTGTGCAGGAGGCAGCCAATCAGTGAATTTCTCCCATCATTGATGTGTCTATCTCTCTCTCCCTCACCCTTCTTCTCTGAAATCAAATATATTAAAAAAAACACAGATATCATAAGGATAATAACAAAAAAAGGCACAAATTGGAAGAAGACATTTGCAAAAACATTACACAGTGTTGAATATCCAGAATACAGAGAAGTACAGCTGTAGGAAAAAAAGAAAAGAAAAAAAATATGTGAAAGACCAATAAGCAGAGAAAACTAAATGTCTAATAAATTAAAATTTATCCAGCCTCAGTAATAATCACAAGTGCAAATTAAAATTACACTGAGACACCATTATGCCATAAAATTAGCAAAAATAAAATTATCTGATACACAAGCTTTGGTACTGTGGGAATGGAATCTTTTCGGAAGTGTAAGGTGGTACACATGGGTTGGAAAACAATTTGACATCCTATATAATAAAGAGATAATATGCAAATTGTCATCATGTCCTCACGCCATCACACAGTAATGGCTCAGGCACTCTAACACTGGGGAGAGAGGAATGAGGACCAGCTAGGCACAAATGAGCTCACTAGAGAGGAATGGGGACCAACCAGGCTGTGGCCCAGGAGAGGGACAAGCTGCCTGCCCCGGGGTCCTGGACACCAGTGGTTGCACCTGTGGCCTGGGAGAGGGACAAGCCGCCCACCCCGCGGTCCCAGGCTCCAGTGCCTGTGCCCTGGCAATGCCGTCTGCCCACGGTCCCCTGTGGTTGTGGCTGGCCCGGGCTAAGCCTGCCTGGGTCCTGGGTGCTTGTGGCTGGTCATAAGGAGGGAAGCCCGGGTCCCGGTTGCCTGTGACCAGCCAGGTGTGAGGTGAGGCAGAGGTGGTTAGGAGTGATCAGGCCAGCAGGGGAGCTGTTAGGGGCAATCAGCCCAGTAAGGGAGCAGTTAGGGGTGATAAGGCAGGCAGGCAGAGGTGTTAGGGGTGATCAGGCAGGCAGGCAGGCGAACAGTTAGAAGCCAGTGGTCCTGGATTGCTAGAGGCAGTCGAACATCCCCCGAGGGGTCCCGGATTGGAGAGGGTGCAGGCCGGGCTGAGGGCCCCCCCCCATGCACAAATTTTGTGCACTGGGCCTTTAGTTATCTAATAAAATTAAAAATATGCATACCTTTATGACCCAGCAGTGACACTTCTAACTATAAAGCTTTGGTATTGCATTATAAGACTCACACCAAAAATATCAATAGCAGCATAATTGGTAATAGTAAAAATCAGAAATGTTTATCAGTAGGACCATGGGCAACTTGTGGTATATTCATACAGTGGAATGCTAAATAACAGTGAAAATGAACAAGCTCCAGCTACACAAAAGGCTGACTCACACATTATTGACTGAGAGAGGGAAATGAGACCCAAAGCAAGGAGGCATGGAACAGACTGACATACCTTGATGTGGGGATGAGAAGAGATAAACCAAAGAACTTATATACTTACTAGAGGCCCGGTGCACAACATTTATGCACAGGAGGGGGTTGTCCCTCAGCCCAGCCTGCACTCTTTCCAGTCTGGGACACCTCAGGGGATGCCCGCCTGCCAGTTTAGGCCCCCGGCAGTCAGACATCCCTCTCACAATCTGGGACTGCTGGCTCCTAACCACTTGCCTGCCTGCCTGCCTGATTGCCACTAACCACTGCTGCCTGCCAGCCTGATAACCCCCTAACTGCTCCCCTGCTGGCCTGATTGACACCTAACTGCTCCCCTGCCGGCCTGATGGCCCTAAACTGCCCTCCTCTGCTGGCCCGATTGCCCCTAACTGCCCTTCCCTACTGGCCTGATCACCCACAACTGTCCTCCCCTGCTGGCCATCTTGTCACAGTATGGGGATGGCCATCTTGTGACAATGTGGGGGTGGCCATCTTGTGATGGCCATCTTGTGATGACATGGGGGCGGCCATCTTGTGATGATGTGAGGGCGCGAGGGCCACCTAGGCTTTTACTAGTATAGCTATGCATTGCCCATGGACATGGGCAATAGGGTAGTGAAGCCCTGGGGGTGGGGAGAAGGGGGGAGAGGGAAGGAAATGGGCAATATCTGTAATACTATCAACAAAAAATATATTTTAAAAAACAAATTTTAAGAAAATAATATAAACAGGAGAAACTAAATTCTAATAGATCAGATAGCAAGAAGCAAGAAGATAATGGTCACAGGAATAAGGATGTGGAGACATCTGGGCACACAAGTGATGTTGCTTAATCAAGGGACCAGAGGGCCTCTGAACTGTGACCATTATCCTGTAGCTAAACTTGGGCCATGGCCACATGAGGTGTTTGCTTCATAATCTTTAATTTGTATATATGGGTGAAAATGTATGCTAGGATTAATCTGTAAATTGAGCATATCAATTACCATGACATAAAATACACAATAATGGTTTTAAGCCAACAAACAAAATTGTGGTAAAAATGCTTATTTTTTAATTTTATCTTTTAAGAAAACATGTAGGTTTTGAAATATTGGCATGCAAACAGAAAGTCATATTTTAGTACTGCAAAATTAGTCATAAATCCTGTCATAGAATTGATATTATGATGTTAAAAAAGGCTATTGTTTTCCCATTGGCTTCGCATCCATGTTGAAAACCAATTGACCACAAATATGAGGGTTTATTTTTGGAATCTCAATTCTGTTCCATTGATCTCTATGTCTATTTTTATGCCAGTATTACACTGTATTGATTAATGTTTTGAAATAGGGAAATATGAGTTCTCCAACTTTGTCCTTTTTTTCCATGATTGTTTTGGAAATTCTAGGTCTCTTCAATTTCCATGTGAATTTTAGGATCAGCTTCTCTATGCAAAGAAAGGTAGGAATTTAATGGGGAATGCATTGAATATGTAAATCAAATTGTCATCCTCACTGAATCAAGTCTTCTGATTCATGAACATTGAATGTCCTTTCATATATTTTAGTCCTTTTAATTTCTTTACATAATGTATTTTAGTTTTCAGAGCATATATTTTGCACTTCTTTTATTAAATTTATTTCTACATACTTTATTTTTAGTAATGCTATTATAAATGGAATGGTTTCCTTAATTCTGTTTTCATTTTGTTCATTGCTACTGTGTAGAAATAGAAATGATTTTTATATATTCATCGTGTATTCTGCAATCTTCCTATTCTTGTTACTTCTAACAAATTTTTAGTGTATTCCATAGGATGTTCTATATACAAGATCACATTATCTGCAAATAGAAATAGTTTTACTTCTTTCCTTCCAATCAGGATACCCTTTATTTCATTGTCTTGCCTAATTGCCCTGCCTAATTTCCAGTACAATGCTGAATAAAAGTGGCTATAACACCATATGATTTCACTTATATATGGAATCTAAGGAACAAAATAAACTGAGAAAATAGAAACAGACTCATAGATACAGAAAACAGACTGACAGCTGTGAGAAGACAGAGGGGTTGTGCAGGGGTGGGGCTGGGTGAAAAAGGTTAAAGGATTAAGTCAAAAAAACCCAAAACACCCAAAACTCAAAGACAAACAGCAGTATAGTGATTAACAGAAGGAAAGGGATAGGGAGAGATAGAAGAGGGTAAAATGGGGATAAATGGTGATGGAAGGAGACTTGTCTTGGGGTGGTGAACACACTCTCTACAGTGTACAGATGATTTGTTGTACATCTTAAATATCTATAATTTGATAACCAATGTCACCCCAATAAATTTAATAAAAAGAATTTTTCAAAAAAGTGGCTAGAACAGACATTCTTGTCTTTTTCTGATCTCAGGGAGAAAGCATTCTGTTAAAGTATAATGTTAATGTTGGAGTTTTCCTAGGTGCTCTATTTAAATTTTAAATTCTTTTATTTACCTTTACTAGAGGCACGGTGCATGAAATTTGTGCACGGAGGGGGGTTGTCCCTCAGCCCAGCCTGTTCCCTCTCCAATCTGGGACCCCTCAAGGTGATCGTGCCTAAACGGGCAGTCGGACATCCCTCTCACAATCCAGGACTGCTGGCTCCCAACTGCTTGCCTGCCTGCCTTCCTGATTGCCCCTAACCACTTCTGCCTGCCAGCCTGATCACTCCCTAACCACTCTGCTGCCAGCCTGTTTGCCCCCAACTTCCCTCCTCTGCCTGCCTGGTTACCCCTAACTGCCCTCTCCTGCAGGGTTGATCACCTCCAACTGCCCTCCCTTGCAGGCCTGGTCCTTCTCAACTGCCCTACCTTGCAGGCCGGGTGCCTCCCAACTGCCCTCTCCTGCTGGCCATCTTGTGGTGGCCATCTTGTATCCACATGGGGGCAGGATCTTTGACCACATGGGGGCAGCTATATTGTGTGATGCAGTGATGATCAATCTGCATAGTACTCTTTTATTAGATAGAATAGAGGCCTGGTACAGGGGTGGGGGCCACCTGGTTTGCCCTGAAGGGTGTCCCTGATCAGGGTGGGGTTCCCTTGGGGCATGGGGCAGCCTGAGCGAGGGGCCTGCCACGCCCCCTGGCAACACAAGCGGAGGCCCTGGTATCTGGAATTTATTTTCCTTCTACAATTGAAACTTTGTAGCCTGGAGCAGAGCCAAGCCTGGGGCTCCCTCCGAGGCCCACAGCCATTTGTGTTGGGGTTATAATTGAAACTTTGTTGCCTTAAGTGGGTGGGCCTGGCCAGGGTGTGTGGAAAGCTTTGCTTCCCCTGTTGCCGGCGGCAACCCTGGCCTGCTCTCTCAAGCTCCATTCTGCTGTCATTTGTTTGAATTTGTTTACCTTCTATAATTGAAACTTTGTAGCTTGAGTGGAGGCTTAGGCCTGCAACGGCTATGGAAAGCTTGACTTGCTCTGTTACCTGGGAAATCTTGCTCTCTGTGGCTGTAGCCATCTCGGTTTGGGTTAATTTGCATACTCGCTCTGATTGGATGGTGGGCGTGGCTTGTGGGTGTGGCTTGTGAGTGTGTCGGAGGTATGGTCAATTTGCATATTTGTCTATTATTAGATAGGATTGTTGAAAGTATTACAGATGTCTCCTCTCCCCCCCTCCCCACCCCATTGCCTGCCTCCACAGGTTCTGCCTCACCCCAGGCCCTCACTGCACTATTGTCTATGACCGTGGGCTTTGGGTATCCTATATAATAAAAAGGCAATATGCAAATTAACACTCATGCCATAACACCATCACAAGATGATGGTGTGCACAGCGGTGCTGGCTGCTCCACGCGGCTTCCACCGGGGTTTCCTCAGCCCTGTGTGAAGTGGGGGCGTGGGGAGGGGCTCCACGGAGGGTTCTGCTGCTCCAAGCGGCTTGATTCTGCATCCATTTGTGTGGGTGCAGGCAGGTCTGGATCTCGCAGGATTTTGAGGCACAAGCAAGTGGGCGGGAAGTTGACTCTGGGTCTCCTGGTGCAGGCAAACTTGATGCTGTGTCCCCATGGGTACAGGCCCAGACTCTGACAGCAGGGAGGAAGGAGTCCCATCCCCCACAGAATCAGCCAGAATCAGCCGTTGGTCAACCAGCTCCCAGTGGCCTGACAGCCAGGACTCTCATTCACCTGAATCCCTGATCCTGACAGCAGGGAGGTGGGACTATATCTAAAGAGCAACTATTGCCCTAACCGGTTTGGCTCAGTGGATAGAGCATCGGCCTGCGGACCCAAGGGTCCCAGGTTCGATTCCAGTCAAGGGCATGTACCTTGGTTGCGGGCACATCCCCGGTAGGGGGTGTGCAGGAGGCAGCTGATTGATGTTTCTCTCTAGCCAATGTTTCTAACTCTCTCTCCCTCTCTTTCTCTCTGTAAAAAATCAATAAAATATACATTTTTTACAAAGAGCAACTATTGACACAATGTAGCTCTGCAGCCAAAGGTAGTTGGCGTCATCGACAGAAAAGTCTGAAGAGCAACGTACCTCTGAAGCTGAAAAAGGTGGCTTCGGTGAGAGAATTTATCTGAAGAGCAACTATTGGCACAACATAGCTCTTAATTCGATAGAAGCAGGCGTCATTGACAGAAAATGTCTAAAGACCAATGTGCCTCTGAAGTTGAAGGCAGTGGTGACAACAACAGAATATATCTAAAGAATAGTCATCAACATGTACTACCAATGCTGGTAGGAACTGCCTTCTCAGCGAAAATGGAGTATATGAGGATGCAATTCTCAATCATAGTTGTGGTGGAATGACTGTTAGATGTCAATTTTGCCTATCACTAAATTTCTCTGATGAAAAACCATCTGATGGAAAATTTACTCAATGCTGTAGCAAAGGTAAAGGTTGTCCAAATGATATACATTTTCTAGAATACCCGGCATATTTAAAAAGATTAATGACAAATGAGGATTCTGACAGTAAAAATTTCATGGAAAATATTCGTTCCATAAATTGTTCTTTTGCTTTTGCTTCAATGGGTGCAAATATTGCATTGCCATCAGGATATGGGCCATACTGTTTTAGAATACATGGACAAGTTTATCACCATACTGGAACTTTATATCCTTCAGATGGTGTTTCTCGGAATTTTGCTTAACTCTATATTTTAGATATGGCCAAAGCAACAAGTACAAGATTAGCAATGCCAGAACACCAGGGCTGCTCAGAAAGACTCATGATCAACATCAACAAACTCATGCATGAAATAAATGAATTAACAAAATCGTACAAGATCCTACATGAGGTAGAAAAGGAAGCCCAATCTGAAGCAGCAGCAAAAGGTATTGCTCCCATGGAAGTAACAGTGGCGATGCAATACGATCGTAATAGTGATCTGGTGTAGGAATCCCTTTCCATGTCGTGCATGGTCCAGGGTTCCGGTTCAGGGTTCGAGTTCTGGAGAAGGGCCGCACACAAATGAAAGGAGACTTGAAGAAATTCAATTTGGCGAAATGGGGGGCCAGGCGGTAGTCCAACTCTAGTGGGAGAACTACCCACTGCTCTGGCCCTGCCATCCCTTTTATTGAGGCTTTGGGGAAAACATCTTAGCCAGGATAAACAGAAATTTACATGGGAAAAACAAAAGTGGAGGCTGCTTCAGCTAACAATGTCTCAACTAAAGGGTGAGTGGTTAGAGCAATTAAGGTTGTTGACCAGCCTTCCTGGCTTCCTGTCAACATCTCTCTTTTAGTGAAACTGATTTGTTTCCTGCAATCCGGGTAGATATAATTATCCCCGTGTAACCGAGGTTGCCGTCATAGTCAGAAACGAAGGTGGAGAACCTCCTTTTGAAAGGGACTTGCTCATTCATTGTAAACCAGATCCCAATAATCTGAATGCCACTAAAATGAAACAAATCAGTATCCTGTTTCCTACATTAGATGCAATGACATATCCTATCCTTTTTCCACATGGTGAAAAAAGCTGGGCAACAGATATTGCATTAAGACTTAGAGATGACAGTGTAATCGATAATGATACTAGACAAAATGTAAGGACACGAGTCACACAAATGCAGTATTATAGATTTCATCTCTCTGTGCGGGACACTTCAATCCTATTTTAAATGAAGGAAAATTACCTCAACAGTTTATTGTGGATTCATATTAAAAAATGGAGGCCAAAAAATAAAAAAATAAAAAATGGAGGCCAATTGGATAAATTTTGTTAAAGCAAAGCGATCTAAGCTGAGAGTTGAAAAATATAGTGGTTTGATGTATTATCTCACACCTAGATCTGAAAATGACAATGTGCCGATTGGTAAAATGATAATACTTCCATAATCTTTTGAGGATAGTCCCAGAAATATGCAGCAGAGATATCAGGATGCTATGGCAATTGTAACAAAATATGGCAAGCCTGATTTATTCATAACCATGACATGCAACTCCAAATGGGCAGATATTACAAACGATTTACAACACTGGCAAAAAGTTGAAAATAGACCTGACTTGGTAGCCAGAGTTTTTAATATTAAGCTAAATGCTCTCTTAAATGATATGTGTAAATTCCATTTATTTGGCAAAGTAATAGCTAAAATTCATGTCATTGAATTTTAGAAACGTGGACTGCCTCACACTCACATATTATTGATATTAGATAGTGAATCCAAATTATGTACTGAAGATGGCATTGACCATATAGTTAAGGCAGAAATTCCAGATGAAAACCAGTGTCCTTGACTTTTTCAAATTGTAAAATCAAATATGGTACATGAACCATGTGGAATACAGAATACAAATAGTCCATTTAGTCAGACATCCCCTGAGGGGTCCCAGATTGGAGATGGTGCAGGCCGGGCTGAGGGACATTCTTCCCCCTCACACCCCCCCCCCCCCCCCGCCATGCATGAATTTCCTGCAGTGGTCCACTAGTATGCATATAAGTTCCTTGGTTAATCTCTGTGCCCCATCTCCCCTTCCTATGTGCTCTTTATGAGGTGGAGGATGTAAGTTCTCCCTTTAGAAACAACAACAACAACAACATTGATTAACAGGATGGATTTAGGAGGTCCTGCTACTTTGAAAACTGTAGATTTTTCCTTCTTTTAAAAAACAATTATTTTAAAATTATATTTGACATAGACAATACTATATTAGTTTCAAGTGTATGACCTGAAACTAATATAATATTGATCCAACATTTTATTTACCTTACCAAGTGGTAACTACGAAAAGTCTAGTAACCATCTGTCACCATGCATAGTTATTACAGTGTCTGTACATTATTCCATCCCTGTAACTTTTATAACTGGAAGTTTGTACCTTTTGATCCCCTTCCCCTTTTCTGCCCAATCCTGCATCCCCCTTCTCTCTGGCAACCATCAATTTGTTTTCTGTATCTGTCAGTTTCTGTCTAATTTTATTTGTTCTTTTTTTTTTTTTTTTTGGATTCCATATACAAGTGAAATTATATGGCTGTCTTTCTCCATCTGACTTAATTCACTTAACATAATACCCTCTAGGTCCATCCATGTTGTCACAAATGGCAAGATTTCATTCTTTTTTATCAGCCTTCTTTATTATAGGAAGACTTTTTTTTTTTCCTTTTCAGTCTACATGTAATGACCCTCCATAGTGTGTAGAGAGCGCCTAGGAAGGCACATGAGCATTTCTGTAATTATTGTCAGCTGAATCCAGTGGCATTGGCAGAGCCACATTCTGGAAACACACCTTGCCAGAGGCAGGAGTGTTGTCAGCTTGACCTTCTACCCAGGTGCCAGGGCGTGGGTTTCCTTATCTAAATCCAGCCAAGCACCCGGAATGAATACGACTTGGGCCCACCCAAGAATGCATATAATCTGCTTTGTCTTGACCTTTAGTAAAACTTTCTGGTTTTTGCTGTATAAAATAAACACGCTGTATTGGCTCTGGGTCACTGTCTCTCCATCAGAGATAAGCTGTCCCACCTGGCCCCAGCTTTTTCCTTCTATCTCTGTGTCTGTCTCTTTCTTTAATTTTCTCAATACCCAGCAGTCCCTACTCGGGAACTTGACCACTCTCTACCCATGCTGGACACAGAGAAAAGAGAAATATTTACAATAGTGGATGACAAAATAAGCTCCTTAGATCCTTCATTCTCTACAGACCAGGCTTCTTAAATTATTAGGTCATAGGTGACAGATACATTATATTTTCTATGCCAATTCTGATGTTTTGGTAGTAGCTTCCTAAAGCATTGTGTTGAGGAATCTGAGGCTATGTACAGTCTCATTCTGTCATTAATTCATGATGTCAGCCACTGGACTGGTAGTAGGAAGTGTGCAAACAGATAGCATCCCTGGAGTAATCTCTGCCTGTGCCTCAGTCAATTCCAGGTTCAGTTTTCAGTCTTTGTCCTTGCTCCCTCTGCATAATTTGGTCTTGTAGCCCCATCCTTCTTTATACATCCTTCTTTTCTTTAGATCAGGTATTTTTAAACTTTTTCATCTCATGGAACACATAAATTTATTAAAATTCTGCAGCATACCAAAAATATTACATTTTTTGCCCATCTGACAAAAAAGTTATAATTTTGATTGATTTACAAAAAAGTAGTAATTAGCTACCTTTTGGCTCCAAAGTGACTTAAAAAAAATCAGGTGCCTATCCTACCTAATAATAGACAAATATGCAAATTGACCATACCTCCAACATACTCACAAGCCATGCCCACAAGCCACACCCACCATCCAATCAGAGTGAGTATGCAAATTAACCCATCCAAAATGGCTACAGCCACAGAGAGCATGGGCAACAGAGGGAAACAAGCTTTCCGTGAGCTGCTGCAGGCCTAAGCCTCCACCCAAGCTACAAAGTTTCACTTATAGAAGGTAAACAAACAGAAATGGCTGCAGAATGAAGCTTGAGAGAGAAAGCCAGGGTTGCCAGCAGCAACAGGGGAAGCAAAGCTTTCCACACACCCTGGCCGGGCCCAGCCTCCGCTTAAGGCTACAAAGTTTCAATTATAGAAGGTGAATTAACTGCCACAGAAATGGCTGCTGGCCGCGGAGGGAGCAGCAGGCTTGGCTCCGCTCCAGGCTACAAAGTTTCAATTGTAGAAGGAAAATAAATTCCAGATACCAGGGCCTCTGCTTGCGTTGCCAGGGGGCGTGGCTGGCCTGCAAACCACCACAGGCCCCTCGCTCAGGCCGCCCCACGCCCCAAGGGAACCCCCACCCTGATCTGGGACACCCTTCAGGGCAAACCAGTTGGCCCCCACTCCTGCACCAGGCCTCTATCTTATCTAATAAAAGAGTAATATGCAGATTGACCATCACTCCAACACACAATGTGTCTGCCCCCATGTGGTCAAAGATCCTGCCCCCATGTGGACACAAGATGGCCACCACAAGATGGCCAGCAGGAGAGGGCAGTTGGGAGGCACCAGGCCTGCAAGGGGGGGCAGTTGAGAGGGACCAGGCTTGCAAGGGAGGGCAGTTGAGAGGTGATCAACCCTGCAGGAGAGGGCAGTTAGGGGTGACCAGGCCGGCAGAGGAGGGAAGTTGGGGGCAAACAGGCTGGCTGGGGAGCATTTAAGCATCAACTAGGCTGGCAGCGGAGTGCTTAGGGGGTGATCAGGCTGGCAGGCAGAAGTGGTTAAGGGCAATCAGGAAGGCAGACAGGCAAGCAGTTGGGAGCCAGCAGTCTTGGATTGTGAGAGGGATGTCCGACTGCCAGTTTAGGCCCGATCCCTCCAGGGGTCCCAGATTGGAGAGGGTACAGGCTGTGCTGAGGGACAACCCCCCTCCGTGCACGAATTTCGTGCACCGGGCTTCTAGTTATGTGATAAGACTAGTAAGATGCAACTCTATTATATGACCTATATATTTATGGTTCAAGGCAGGGCATTCACAGCAAAAGGCTCTTGTATTGGCTGTTATCATTTTTTTATTTGACAATCTAAGGGAAAAGAGGTTAGTGACCCTGACTAAATATTCAGGTGTTGCTTGTTTTAAAAATTCTTGCCTTGGCTGGTGTGGCTCTGTTGGTTGACCTTTGTCCTGTGAACCAAGATCACTGGTTTGGTCCTGGTCAGGGCCCATGCCCAGATTGTAGGTTCAATCCTCAGTCAGGGTGCATACAGGAGGCAACCGATCAATGTTTCTCTCTCCCTTTCCCTTCCTCTATCTCTAAAATCAGTAAAAATATCTTTAAAAAAAATTGTTGCAGCACACTGGTTGAAAATTGCTGCTCTAGATCTGTTAAAAACAGTATTCCATGTCTGCTATAAAATCTCTGGCCTTCTATCCTCTGACTCTCTCCTTCAAAAGATACCTAACTAGCTTTCTAAACTAATCCTTTGAGCCTGTTTATTGTTTGCTTGGAATATATTGCCTGTCTCCCACGTCTCTGCTTGCTGAAATTTTAGCCATCCTCAATGCCCATCTCAAATCTACTTCCCTGGTTTCCCCTGTACCTGATAGACTATTCTGCCCATAAACTACCAAGGTATAGGATGTTTGGGTACTATAACCAGAATTGTCTTCCTCTGTGTACTTTTTTTGACTGAGTTCCTGCCCCCAACTGAGAATGCAAGATTTCTTAAAGTCAGGTAGGGATTCCATATTCTTAGCAGTAGACCCGTTTTCTTCAGTATTTTTGATGCCCAATAAATATTTCATCCTTTTCAATTCTATTCTTGCTATCCTTTGGGATAATTGCATATATTTTAAGATTCCATTTTATTTCTATTATAGGCTCATTAGTTCTACTCTTCAATTTGTGTTTTTACCCCAGTGGTCATTCTAGAGTATACAATGTATAACTATGCTAGCTATGTGTAGATGCATAACAAAACTGACCACAAATTTGGTAACTAAAGCAACAAATACTTATTTCACCATTTTTGTGAGTTAGGAATCCCAGAATGACTTAGCTGGGTTCTCTGGCTCAAGGTTTCACACAAGATGCCAATTGGCTGAGGCTGCAGTCACCTTATCTGAAGGCTTGACTGAGGGAGGATATACTACCAAGTTCACTCATGTGGTTGTTGGCAAGATTCAGTTTCTAGTATTCTGTTGGACTGAGGGCCTCAATTCCTCACTGACTGTTGGCCAGAAGCCACTCTCAGTTCCTTGCCCCATAGACCTCTATGAATGGCAGCTTACCACATGGTAGCTGCTTCCATCAGAGTAAATAAGAGATTATAAGAGAGGGTGAACACGAGAGAAGTCTGAGTTTTTTGTACCATAATCTTGGCAGTGACATCCCAGAAATTTTACTCTTACTCTGTTCTGTTTGTTTGAAGTGAGTCACTAGGTCCATTCCACACTTAAAGGGAAGGAATTACAAAAAGGCACAGATGACAGAAGTGGACTATGGAAGCCATTTTAGAAGCTGCCTTCCATAATATCTCTCTAATTTTTAACATTCTACTATTATACTTGAAATACTATTATACCATTTCACATGTAATATGAAAACATTAAAACATAATATTTTAAATTTCTTTCAGTTTTTGTGCTGTTTTTCTACATACATGATACAGAATATAATGTAATACAATGTTATTAGTTTTGTTTTAAATAGTTATTTTTGAAAGAAATATTTTTGAAAGAGATTTTTAAATATTAGAAATATATTTAATATTTCCTCACATGTTTATCCATTCCAGTGCTCTTCATTCCTTTTTGTATCTCTGTTATTCCATTTGGTATTTCTCCCATGTTGAAATAATTTTGTTTATTATTTCTTATAGTGATGAAGTTTTGACAATGAATACTCTTTTTCCTCCTTTTTCTTCTTGTTCATTGAAATGTTTAGATTTGTGCATTTATAGTTTTCATAAAACTTTCAAACATTTTTGGTCTTTATTTCTTCAAATCTTCTGGGACTTGATTAGACCTCTTGGTATTTTCCCACAGCTACTGATGCTTTGTTATTTCTTTCCCAGTCTTTTTCCTCTGTTTCATTTTGTATAGTTTATGTTGCTTTGTCTTTAAGTTCACTAATCTTTTCTTCTACTAGTGCACTAGTAATCCCAGCCCATGTATTTTATATTTTAGATGATATATATATTTTTATTTCTAGATGTTTACTATGGGCCTTTTCTACATCTTCCATGTTTATACTTAGCATACCCAATGTTTTCTCTAGTTTCTCATCAAATGGAATTATATTTGTGACTGTTTTAGTGTTCTTATATGCTAATTCTATGATTTTGGTCATTGCTGAGTTTATTTCTATTGATTGTGCTTTTAAGAGTTGTACCTTACTGATTCATTGTATGTCTGATAATTTTTCTTAGATTTTGGATATTAAGAATTTTATATTGGGTGCTGGATTTTATTGTGTTACTTCAAATATTGTTGAATTTTGAACTGGGATGCAGTTTGTTAAAATCAGTTTGATCCCTTTGAAGCTTGCTTTATGCTTTATTGGGTAGTATCAGTGCAGCCTTTAGCCTAGGGCTAATTTTATCCCACTACTGTGGCAATACATTTATGAGGGCTCTAATCAATACCTCATGTATTACAAGGTCTTTCTACTCTGCTCCTGCCCCTTTGTGAGCTTCTGGGAATTGTTCTTTCTACTTTATTTTTTAATGATTCTTTCCTTGGTCTTGTGTGTTCCTCACCATACATGAGCTGATTAAAATTCAGTTAAAGACACAAGGGGACCTCTCTTGTGGAGTTCTCTCCTGTGAAGCTCTCTCCTCTCTGGCATTTTCCCCCACAAGTTTTAACTGCTTTGGCCTCCTCACACTCTGATCTCTGTCTCTTCAACACACAGAATTCATTGGGCTGTTTGCATTCCCCCTCCTTATGGGGCAGCATGGAAAACCTCTCTAGGCAATAAGGTAGGGCAGTAGCAGTATTTACCTTATTTGTTCCCTTCCTTCAAGGATCACAGTTTTGCATTTCTGTTTTCCAATGTTTGTGAACCATGTTTTTCCCCCATATATTTTGTCCAGTTTTCTAGTTGTTTAATTTGATTATTTTTACTCCATTATAGTTGGAAGGAGGAATTAATACATATTTCAGAAGTCAGATTAAATTTACATGGTTTGGCCTTTCCAGTACTGATTCTTCAGCATATTAAAATTAAGAGCTGCATATATATTTTTTCCCTAAGTCAATAAAGACAGTACCATTAAAAGTATACCTTTTTTGAACCTAGGAGTTAGTAAAGATATCTAGAAGATAAAACATCTTGCTTTCTAAACTATTGGGAAAATGTAGTCATTTACAGCACTCATTCAAAGCAACAATATCCTGCTTAAGATGATATTTAGCAGCTGAAGTGACTCATCAAACTGTAATGAATCCAGTCACCTCAGGTTCAAACGGGTAAGAAATTTATCTGTCACTAGGGTTGTAAATAGAATAGGGTAGAGGGAAGTGGTGAACTTCAGCATAGGTTGAGAGGCCTCACATCCCCATTTTTTTGGTATGTCCTCTACTTCTGCAGCTGCCTTCCCTTTTTGTTTCTGTGTGTTTAGAGACAATGATCTCGATAATAAGAGCTGCCATTCATTCATGTGCCTTGCACTGTGCTGAGTACTTTATATATTCTTTTCACAAAATCCTCACATTGTGCTATTATTATTACTGTTTTATAGATGAGGAACTCAGATACAGAGAGGTTTAATTATGTGCTTTAAGAACATGCAGTTAGTAATTGGCTGAGCTAGGATCAGAACCCATGCCTTTTGGATACCATACTCTGTACTTTGGCCTTCATATCTCCATCTGAATTTTAAGGAAAGCTAGGGATTTCCTGTACTTCTACAATAATTTCTACACCAATGGGCACTCTTTGTATCCTCCCCACCCAATATCTATTTTAGGTTATACTTGGCCCAGGAAGAGCCTGAATGTTAATCAACAACAGGTATCTATCAACCTCTAAAATGACTCACATTCTTATTGAGTTGCATCTTATAGTTTTGTCATGTTTGCTTCCTTCTGCTTTAGATGGTAGATTTCCTTATAGTCCCCTGCATAGACCTTGTTCATTGCTGCCTTTAAAGCTCATGTTCAAGACTTTAGCTCTTTATGTCATCTTTCTTGATGGACAGCATCCTGCAGAAATCTTCCTGATACATAAATTATCAGTATTTGATTTGGATTTGGTTACATCACCTTTCTGACTTTCTCACATGGTACATTGAATCTCTTTCTAGTTGTTTATGACATAAGACCCCTATATTTATATTATAACCTGCCCAAAATACCAATCATAAAATATTCATTGAGTCACTAATATAAGCAAACGCTGAATTTAATATGACCCTTTTCCTTCAAGGCTATTAGGTTTTCCACTCTTTTTTTTAAATTGATTTCAGAGAGAGGAAGGGAGAGGGACAGAGAGATAGAAACATCTATGATGAGAGAAACACTGGTCGGCTGTTGCATGTCCTCCACTGGGGATTGAGCCCACAACCCAGGAATTGAACCATGACCTCCTGGTTCATGAGTCAATGCTCAACCACTGAGCCACACTGGCCTGGCAGTTTCTCACTCCTTTTTTTTAAAAAAAATCTATCTTTAAAAAAAATTATCTTTATTTTTGCGAGCTTTACAGATGCCCCCCTTGTTTGTTTGTGGTTTTTTTACACCATTGACACCCTCCACCCTGTAATCACCCCTCCCAGGCTTTCACCACTCTATTGTCTGTGTCCATGGGTTATGCATATAAGTTCCCCAGTTAATCACTCTCCTCCTAACCCCACCCCCACCTTCCTTTTGAAATTTCTCAGTCTGTTCCATGTTTCTATGTCTCTGGATCTATTTTATTCATCAGTTTATTCATTAGAATCCAAATATGAGTGAGATCATGTGATACTTATCTTTTTCTGACTGGCTTATTTAGTTCAGCATAATACTCTCCCGGTCCGTCCATGCTGTTGCAAATGGTAAGAGTTCTGTCTTTTTTACGGCTGTATACTATTACATTGTGTAAATGTACCACAGCTTTAAAAAATATATATTTTTAAATTTATTTCAGAGAGGAAGGAAGAGGGAGAGAGAGACAGAAACATCCATAATGAGAGAGAATCATCCATTTGCTGCCTCCCGCATGCACCCCCCTCCCCCGGGGATCAAGTCTGCAACCTGGCTGGGCATGTGCCCTGACCAGAAATGGAACCATGATGTCCTGGCTCATAGGTCGACGCTCCACTGAGCCACATCAGTCGGGCTGTACCACAGCGTTTTTATCCACTCCTCTGCTGATGGACACTTGAACTGTTCCCAAATCTTAGCTATTGTAAATTGTGCAGCTATGAACATAAAGGTGCATACATTCTTTCTGATGGGGATTTCTGGTTTCTTAACATATATTTCTAGAAGTAGGATCACTGGGTCAAACAGGAGTTCCATTTTAAATTTTTTGAGGAAACTTCATACTGTTTTCCACAGTGGCTGCACCAGTCTGCATTCTTACCAGTGATGTACTAGGGTTGTTTTTCTACTCTAATGTTTATTCTTTCTCCAAATTTTTAGTATGAGGATCTGCAAGGTGACAATATTAGAATGATGCTCCTGTAGAAGCAAAGAGACACGAATTGTGTAAATAGTTTCCATTAAGTTCATGCACTCTACACTATAGGTATGCAGAATCCCTCTCAGCCTATTGATAAGATCTAAGGCAACACGTTGGAAACCATAGGTCAGTGTCTGTAGGCAGAAGTAACAGTTGATAGGAGAAAGAAGAAACAGATGATTCTAACAAGTACAGCAAGCTGCTAGATAGTTGTTTCCATGCTGCTATCATTATTGAGTATCCTAGAACAGTAATCGATATTCCTATAAGCATTGAGACAAAATGAATATTATCTTATCAAATGCCTACCACATATAAACCACCGAATAAAGTATGTGCATATACTTTATACACACATATGAAAAAGATGAATTATAATCATTTTATATGAATGTTATTACATACATTATATTTTGAATAAGTCAGAGAAGTATATAAGACATTTTAGAATGATTTCTATGGAAGTAGTTAGAACTTAAAAATAAATTAAGCTCATTGAGATGTAACTTCAGTCATCACAGTGGACCACTACTTTCTCCAAAGAGGCTAGAAAAATGAAGAGCCATTATATGCAATAAAATAAGAATTTCTTCTTTGTCCATGGACAGATTAATAAACACACTTAAAATTTAAAAATGCAATTGCTACCTCTTTCTTGGTGGCATGATCTCTGTACTAAATTTAAGTGACAGTAAAAGGTAATGGGTTAGAGAAAGAAAACTTTAATTTCTTACATTATTGGAGTAGTGAAACCCAAGAGATCAGTGATGGAATTTGAGCTGAGTGACAAGTAGAAGGAAGAGGTTTTGGTTTTATAGGTAAAATAAAGTTTGCTTCACTTGAAATGAAATTTAAAAATATAACATTCGCTTCATTTTCTTGGCAATATTCTACTTCTCACATTAAACTGGACTTCTTATCATCCAGCCATTTATATTATCCCTTGGAAACTGTATCATTCTTTGAAATGAAATACGTGACTTTCCTAATAATATTTTCCATTACAAAATTGGGTCTAACATTTTAAATTATGTTTTTATTGATTTCAGAGATGAAGGGAAAGGAAGAGAGAGATAGAAACATCAATGATGAGAGAGAATCGTTGATTGGCTGCCTCCTGCATGCCTCATCCTGGGGATTAAGCCCGAAACCCGAGCATGTGCCCTGACCAGGAATCGAACTGTGACCTCCCAGTTCATAGGTCAATGCTCAACCACTGAGCGACACTGGCTGGGCTCTAATTTTTTTTTTTTAATTTAAAGCTGTTGTGACTGTGTTGTGATGCTATACCCTCAAGATAGACTTCACAAATATAACCTACAGTTGCCTCTGAAGTACTCCAGTGTTGACCTGCTGGGTGCCAGAGGTGGATTTGAACATGCTCTTATTATGTGAAACCCCAAGCACATTATATAGAGAACCTAGGTTATTGGTAATTTCTGAATGAAGCTCCTGTGATGTAGTGGAAAGAGAACTGGATATGGAATTTAAAGGCCTAGGTTCTGGACCTGGCTCTGTCCCTTACCATTTGGAAATTAGTCTCAGGGTTGTGTAAGTAGGAAACACAGCAACCTGTATCCCCATAGTAAATGGACACCCACTTTAGTTGCATTTGATAGACACCCAACACCATTTTCAGTCTTCTCCACTCTTGTCTTTCTCAGCTTCAGTTAGACTTTCTTTGTTCATGTCCCGTCTTCCTTCCCTCTGCCACCCAGCCCCTGGGTGTCTCCTGATCTGGGAAGAACTCTGTTGGGCTTCTTGGGCAATATTATCTTCTAACACTTGAGCTTATACCCTGAGCCTTTATTTTAGTTATCCCCTTTATTCCCAGAGGAACACATTTGACAACTGGTCAGTAGAGCTGCAGACCCTTAATTTTGCATGCATAAGACCCATAAGTCATCTGGGCCACTAATCCCACTTAGAGCAGTTGCACACTACTCCCTCTCATTTCCTTCCATTTACACCTACACACATTTTTTAAGTTTACTAAGCACTGACATATGACAGTTGTTAAGATGTAATAAAAATTCTAATAGTAAGAACATTAAGCACTATTTGCCAATTGATTACTATAAGTCGGGTACAAAAACCTTTTGGTGTATGGATAGAGTTCAGGAAGTATCCTCAGAGAATTTAGAGATTTGTTTAAGGTCATGTGCTACCAAATGATAGAGCTTGGTCTCAGAGCCTAGGTCCTCATTCTCATTCTAGCACATCTCACTGCCTCTTCATGCCCTGTTGTCTCTACTGTGTACATCAATGCTTCTCAAATGTGATGAGGCTATACAACACGTGGGAATCTTACAAAATGCAGATTCTGATACAGTACCTCTGCGATGAGACCTGGGGTTCTGTGTTTCCACCAGGTTTCCAGATGATGCCAATGAACCAGGTTATAACATTTTTACCTCACTTGCTGACTTAGCCTGACATTTGGTATCATTCTAAGCGGGTGTCCTTGAATGTGCTTCAGGAAGTTTTTACACTTCCCATGTCCAATATTACCGGTATATATAGAATCCTGCATGTATGTGCATTTTCTGAGGAAAGAATCTGGAGCTCTTCTTCACATTCTCCTTGGACCCATGAAACCAAATAAGTTAAGGACCACTTTTCCAGCAGAAATGTTCAGTCCTTCAAATGGTTCTGGAACTTCCCTATTATCACACCCTTGACCAAGAAGGGTACATGGTAATATAAGCAATTTATTTGTTTCAGATGCTGTGAGTTCCCAAGCAGATGACTACATAATTGAAGCCCTTTGTAAATGCCAGTTGATAGGTATAATTAGGTAAAAATAAAAGCACTAAGCCCTATAGATAACTTTCCTGATGATTGTCAGCCAAACCCCAGGCAGAAGTACTTCCCAGCTTCCCTGGAGTTGAAAGCCAATGACCTTCAGCTTCCCTTCCATGTTCTCGTCACTGTCATTAGATTGTAAATGGAACACTCTCAGCAGCATGGTGAAAGTGAGGCTCATATTTGCCAATGTTATCACCGATAAGGGTTTAATCTCAAACATTTACAGGGAACTCATACAACTTAACAAAAGGAAGATAAACAATCCAATCAAAAAATGGGCAACGGACCTAAATAGATACTTTTCTAAAGAAGACATAAGGAAGGCCAAGAAACATATGAAAACATGCTCAAAATATACTCTAAGCTGATCTCTAATGTTCCTTCTAGCCAGAAAATACAGATTCCTCTGATTTTAACCATGACAGCTCTGGCTAATAAGCTTCCTGGAGGGAAACCCTGTGTTCCCTTTGTTTTAACTACCTCTTTGTGGTCGAAGAGTATAGGTTTTCAATCAAGTCCTGGGAAGGTGTCAATTTCCTCTTGTACTTACCAGGATGTGATAGGATTTAAAATATGATCCAAACAGTATGTTTTCAGGAGTGAGATATAGCCACACATTCTATGCATACCAGAGTCTGAAAATGTGTTACTCTTTAGAACAGGCAGTCAGTCTTCTTTATGATGCACAGGATTTATTCATGGGGTGGCTGTTAGGCAGTGGGGGAAGAGGAGGTTTCAAAGCTCATCCTGCCTTAGTAGGACTCTATTTACAAGGTGGAATTCCTTAAGAGATTAGTCCTTGCACAATTAGTAACTTTGCATGTGGTTTAAGCCAGGACCTTAGAACTCACTATTCTGCTTTGGCAGAAGAGGTTGAAGGCCCTTGAAACTGGGTTTTACATTACAATTTAAGCATAGATAGTAATTCCTTAAATGTTTGTAATTAGTAATTCTTGTGATTTGTATTAGTTTTTGTAAAGCAGTCTCTTTGGGGATCTTGAAGCAAATGAGGTGTTGCTGGCTTTGGTGAAGTTTATTTAATTTCTTTTTGAAAAAATATTTTTATTGATTTCAGAGAGGATGGGAGAGGGATAGAGAGATAGAAACCTCAATGGTGAGAGAAAATCATTGATCGGCTGCCTCCTGTACGCCCCCTACTGGGGATCAAGCCCACACCTTGAGCATGTGCCCTTGACTGGAATCGAACCCGGCACCCTTCAGTCCACAGGCTGATGCTCTATCCACTGAGCCAAACCAGCCAGGGCTATTTAATTTCTTTTTACGATGTTCTTCATCTTGGAAGTGGAGTTTTCAAATATTGCTATCCTAGTCATCGTTACTGATTTTCTGGTTTTTATTTCAGAATCGAGACTGTCTCAGAGTGTCAGGGAAGCATTTTGGAGTGCTCTGTGTTAAGGTTGTAATATCCAAGAAAATTGACTATATGTGGTGTGTAGGATGTGGTACCTTATTGAACATGTTCCAGATTTTGACAATGTGATAGGTTTATTATCCTTGAGGTACATTCCAAATGATCTTATTTTCTTTAAAATAATATTTTGTGCGATCTTCGAGTCTATTTTGCTTTCTAGTGTAATTTAGATGCATTTCATTGCATTTATCATTTATAGTCTTCGAGCATTAAAAAAAGCAAATACATTATTTGTGTAGCATAGAATCTTCATTTAAAAATTTACATTGAATATGAACTGAACCAATTGTACAGTCTTGATAGAAAGCAGTAATTTTTACAACTGCTTATTACTTGGAGGAATATATCTTGCTAGAGGGTTTTTTAAAAATCCTATTCCTCCAAATGGCTCTTTCCCCATATTCTTTTAAATATTCTTATCCCAGTGATTCTTGTGGAATGTTATTTAATTCCATCTCTTACTGGATCTTCAAGTCCACCTCCTCTAAGAAACCTCTTCAACTTTGCCTCCCTCCACATTTGAAATTGATAGCTTTGTCACTTTTGGTAGTGTGGGTTTCATCAATGACTCTCTTATCCTCCATGCCAAGGTGTGGCTTCTTGTAGAGTCCAGTCAAGGGCACATGCTCCTGTCCACTGTTCCCATTAGACTGTCAGGGACTTGAGAAAAGTCAGAATGCAGTTTGAATCTGATCCTATAGTGTCTTGCACAGCGCCTGGCTCATGAGCTGGTCCTTTTGGGGAGCTTTGATTGAGTCAAATGGCCTCTGATCATAAGTGGACAGAGCTGAAGGGTTAGAGTAGAAGGGCATCATTTAAACCCAGACCTGCTAGTGATTAGCAGTGTGAGCTTTACTTATTTCATTTTCTTATCTCAGTTTCCTCAACTTATACATTGTAAATATTAATAATATCTGATGTGCATAATTTGAAAAGGTGCTGTGAAGATTAAAAGCTTGGAACTCTAAGTGCAAATGCATAGAGTTTTCCATTTTAGAGCCTAATTTTTCTTCATTTGTAAAATAGAGATGTTAATACCTTCCTTATTAGGTTCTTGTGAGGATTAAATAAAATAACATATGTGGAAGTGCTTAGCAAATAGAAGATGTTTAATAAATATGACCTGGATAGGAATTCTCTTCTGTGGACTGTCTTAATGTAGAGCTTTCCCAGGACTTGGGGAATGTGTGTTGTAGTCAAGCTGCTTGAATCTTGAATTAGACAACATTTTTTTAGCCTTGCTAGCTCCAACTTCTCAGCTATAAAATGCAAAGTAATTAAATTTGCTAGTAAATGTTTCCAGGTCTTTGAATGGCAGCCAATAAAAAAAGCTAAATATTATTCTTTTAGAATCCATGTCCTTCATGTTGAGGAAATATCATATTTACTTGCACATATTCCCACTGTGGATTTTGAGAAGAAAACTAAGAAAAATGTTTTCCCCTTTGATGGTCGTGTTATCTATATTGAAACAGTGATGGCAGCTGCCAGCGAAGGAGTGTGATTTTCCTTTGCCAAGGTAAACCAAGGGTTAAAATCAAAGAGTAATCAGGCCTCTGCTGGTGGGTTGGAATGAGAGCTGATTTCTTAGCAGTCACTCAATCCTCTGCCCCCTCAAGCTGTCTCTTATTTCCCTCCCACCATAAAGGAGTAGGTAGGTGTCCCTTCAGGACTGGGCACCCGCCTCCTTCGCTGTATCCCTCTTTTCCCCACCCACACATACTTCCCAGAACCTCCTTTACCCTATGGCTGATTTTTTCTTTCTTCAGACCAAAGGCAATCAAGCCTCAAAAAAACCCGGAAAACTTGCAAGGAAAGGCAATCCTAGATGTAAACAACCCCCTCCATCATGTCAATTACTTGAAAATAAGCTGTTATTCTGTCTGCAGATCACTTAAAGCTCTACCCCTGAAATAATTGTTGAAGGAGAAAGAAAGTTCACCAGATCCAGATTCCAATTAATTTAGCACCTGATGCCTGTGGAATTCCGGATAGGTCTCAGTTCTTTAGTAAATGGGGACTGGTGTCCCAGAGGTTAATGAAGTTTGCCTAAAATAGCAGTGGATTAAGGCCTTCCTTTCTTACATAAATTGCCCATCATCCAGTCCTCTTTGTCCCTTGAATTTTCACCACAATGGGCTGGGAGCGCTCAGAGGATTACCTAAACAAGCCCATATTTGTCACCGGACAGGATTATAGATTTGCATTTTGGAAAAGCTGTATTTCAGGATTTTCTCATTATTGAGAAATTCTGGGTTTTCTCACAGTAGGACTGGTTGTTTTCAAATCCCCTGCATTAAAATGACCAACTGGCAAAACCTGTCAGTTACAGCATCTTTTCCAATGAAGTTAAGTTTTTCTTTTGATGACTCTCTCTTTTGATTTTCACTTCACATCCTTTTGGATACCCTGAGACAGTATTTTTGCGGACTAACAGAAAACAGAATGTTGGTGTAAAACCAAGTGACCCCTCGCTACCTCCACCCAACCCCCAAAATTTTGTGATTTTAAAAGTGTGCTGGATTTTTAAATTGAACATCCACTTCTCGTCCAAGTCTTGCACTGTAAACTTTGGCCTTAAGTGTGTTTTTCTACAGATGTGTTAACCCTCTGCTGTTTCTATCAGCTAAAGAAAACGAATTCATTCAAGGTTTCCTCTGCCATTCATAACGGGCCCCTAAGAGGAGTTTTTCCAGAAAGGTCTGTGTTAATTGCAAGCTCACCAGTTCCTCAGTCCATAATAAAGTGCTCAGACATCTTGGGTGCCACCTACACAGACAGATAAAGGAAGCAACTGGCTAGTTTTCCTGATTTTTTTCACATCAGCCTGCTAGCCTTAGCAGATGCTGGATTTTGAAACAGTTCATTACAGTCTCAAACAGGGCTGCCCCTGCACATACCAGGGCTCTATTTCCAGGAAGTTGACCTGTAATTCAAGGTCCTCAAACCCTTTAAATCTTGAATTTGAACATTGAACTAAAGCGAGCATTCAATGTAAACTCCATGTTTAGATTCAATTTAAATTCTCCAGAACTGTCTACTTTTCCCAGGGACACATTAGCACCTTGTAGTCCTTTGATTAGTGACAAGTTGGTCATACATACCCCACCTGTGACCATATTCTCCAACCTGAATTCCCGGCCACCTTCTGTCACCCCAGGCTTTGGCACTCCCTTCAGTTTCATTACTTTGTGAATTATGCTTCTTATTAGAGAAGAGTCACCAGCTTTCTTTTCACAAGGAAGTGGATTTTACTTCCGTTATTCTTGGACTTCTGCTCTGAGGTATGTCCCTGATTCTCTGGTGCCCAGGTTCTGCATGGGTTTCCCTTCTGAAACAGGGGATGTGGAAGAACTCCAACATGGTAGAACACTCAGCCAAGTCCAGGGAGGCCTTTGGTAGTCACCTTGGCCCGGATATTGTGTTGGACCAAGGACTGAGCTGGGATTTGGGTTTTCCATTCTCACAGTGCCGGTTTGAAGGGGTGGAAGCACAGGTGGGGTTGTGAGGACTCCTGAGTGGAGTAGTTGTCCTCTCTTCAGTAGCATTAGGGAAAACTAGGAAGTATTTGGTCTGGATCTTGAGAGAGTGCCTATCAGTACCTCTGAGTTTAACTGGGCTGTTTGTGTGCAGGGTTTTACCATGACCAGTGTCTTCAGCTCCTCTTGTGTCCTAAGGAATTGCAGTAAATTTTCCTGCACCTTTACTGTGTTCATTTATTAGTTCTAACTTTTTTTTTTTTTGGTGGAGACTTAGTCAATAATATTTTAATAATTTTGCACAATGATAGATGGTTACTAGACTTAGTGGAGTGATCACATCATAAGGTATATACCAATGTCAAATCACTATATGATACGCCTGAAACTAATATAATGTTGTATGTCAACTATACTGCAATAAAACACATTTTTAAAAAATAGCAAAATTGAAATGAAGTTGCATAGATAGTTCTGCTTATCGATTAAAATTCTTACTTTTTCAAGGGCAACTCCAGGATAAATTCTTGACAGTTTTTATGGTTCACTTGTTTGTCTAAAAGTATACACAGAGAATTCCCAAGGCCAGAGGTAGAATGTTGGGGAAGTGCCCTCTTGGACCTAGGGCAAGTCTGCAGCTTCAGGGTTATTGATAAACCTGGAAGAACGCAGTGTACAAAACCTCTGGCTTCTTGAGAAATCTGGTGTGCAGGGCTATTCTCAGGAAGTAGGAGGGAGTTGTTGAAAGCTGTCAAATGCATAAAGAGGATGCCTCATCACTCCAGGGGTCAATTTGTCTGCTGCTAGGACAGTGAAGCTTTGGCTTCATTTTATAGGTGCCTGAATTGTGAGCTGCTCACAATTTCACTCAATCCAAGTCAACTTTATCCTCTCCAAGTCCCACATTAAGTAGATTGATACTTCTATTCTTAACCAGTTCATATGTTTGTTTAACTGATGGTTGCTCTAGTCATTCATTCATTCTCTTATTCTCTTGTTCAATCAACAAATGCGTTTTGAAATTAAGTCTATGCTGGGCATATAGTTTCCATGAGTATGAATGGATACTTTAGGCAAAAGCAAAAGCATTTTAATGAAGTTTGCACTGAGGCTTCCAGTTCTCAATTATTTTAATATCCTTTTATAACCAGAGGTCTCATGATAAGGAAAATCCTGGCAATGAGAGCTCTGGAATAATAAAATATTTAGATACATGAGCAGGACCCAGAACCTCTCATTATTATCCATAAATAACTTAGTTTCTTGTCTTTCCTGGGAGAAAATTGAGAGGATGAGTGAGGATAGAAAGAGCAGCAAGCTTATATCACCATTATAGTAGAAAGAGTGATCTGGAGTATCCTGCACTGACCATGTGGTTTTGCAGTAGCAGCAAGACAGCAAAAACAGAGAAATTGGTACCTTATGTTGACTTGTCACTGAGTACCCAGTCACAGAATGTCCATGTTACATGTTTCAGTGCTTAATCAGTGCCAAAGATTCCCCCTTCTTGCCGATTTTTTAAGCCCTGAAACGTTTAATTGACCTTAGTGTAGTTTTGGGAGATTCCAGAAGGTGATGGGCTGGGTTGGGAAATGACTTCACTTTCCACAAGACTCAGCCACATGGCTCAGCAGTACATTGCCTTTACTTTTGAGAACTTGCAGAAGGAAATTTTGGGCCTCTGCAGAACTTGTCCTTTAATCAACTTGTCCAGAATGAAATCATTTTATTGATTGTTTCATGGTGATCTTTTTATTGTTAAAAGAATCTATGCTGTAAAGCCTCTTTGTGTAATATAATTGTGAAATGATCTCATGTAAATTTATTTTTCTTACTTTCAAAAAAACATACAGCAAACTTGGTAGTTTCTTAGTATCTCAATTGTTCAGTGAGTGAGTTTCTGTCTTAGTCTGTTCAGACTGCTATAACAGATAGACTGGGTGGCTTATAAACACAGATATATATTTACCACAGTTTTAGAGGCTGGGTTGTGTGAGATCAAGGCACCAGCAAGTTAAGTATTGAGAACCTGCTTCCTGGTTCATAGACAGCCATCCTTAATGTGTCTTTGAATTGACACAAATCCTATTAATAGTCAAATCACCCACCAAAAGCCCCACTTTGAAATGCCATCATATTAGTGGTTAGAATTTAGTCTATATCAGCTTCTCAGTGAACTTACTTTGGTTGTGAGCATACTATATAATAAAAAGGTAATATGCAAATTAACCGCCACTCCACCACAAAAGATGGTGGCGCCCATAGTGGTCAGTGTGCTGGACGCTGGTGGCATCGCCCCGGTGACGAGCCCCAGCATCCCACGCACCCCAGCCCATGGAAGGAGGGAGGGCGGGCTGGCCTCTGGCCCCGGCCCGTAGAGGGAGGGAGGTCAGGCCGCTGGCTAGACGATGGCCGGGCACGGGACGCTGGCATTGTTGCAGGCCAGGCTGAGGAAACCCCCCCCCCCGCCCTCCATGCACGAATTTCATGCACCGGGCCTCTAGTTAAATATATTAAATAATCATCAAACATCTTGAGTTAACATCATATTAAGGGATTCTGTTAAACTATAGGATTTCCTGTTATGCGTGCAAAATTCTACTCTGGCCACTGGTGGATATTGGGAATGAGTAGACATGGGTTCTAGTGACTCTGCCACTAATGCGCTGAGACCTTGAGTAAGTCACTTCTCTTCTCTTCCCACTGTGCCTTGATCTGTAAAATTAAGAGTCACTTAGTTCTCTCCAAGTCTCTCACCAGCAGTAACATGGTAACGTTTTAAAAAGCTCATAGAAGACAGCCCATTATTTTGAATCTTTCCCACATAGGTTGTTTAACAAATGGAGAGTGAGTTGAGAGACTAGCTTTCAAAATCCAGTACAAGGACCAGGGTTTAACTCATTTATTGACAAAGGGGCACCTCTATGCTGCTGGTAATGTAAGGAATATTAGGCTTACTGAAAGTACATGAAACTTTGAAAGAATGTTTTTAACGGAAGTTATAAGACTCTGACTTGTAACTATAAAGTGCAGTTTCATGGATTTACTTATAACTGTCAGCTGACCTTGACTGCGCAGACCCTTCACATATACCTTTTACTGGGTATTCCACTCAGAACACCAAGTTCTAGACTAGTGAATGCTCCATGGAGAAGAGAGTTGAAAAATTTGCATTTATATGATCTCTTTTCCAGTAGAGCTTGTTCTGCTGAGATGCAAAATCTTAATCCTGAAGAATCACAACACCTTTTGGAGTTGTCTTCCAAGGCTGAGGCCCTGTCTATCCACCTTGAT
Source organism: Eptesicus fuscus (assembly GCF_027574615.1). Taxonomy (NCBI): domain Eukaryota; kingdom Metazoa; phylum Chordata; class Mammalia; order Chiroptera; family Vespertilionidae; genus Eptesicus; species Eptesicus fuscus. Next base: position 110,649,933 of record NC_072473.1, read on the forward strand.
TAGACTCTTGTGTTTCTTTTGCTTCCTCAGCTGTTGATTTCTAAATGTTGTCTTAATGTGAGGGACAACTATGACTTCTTGATGAAAACCCTTTCCATTTTTCTAGTGGGTGTATTAATATTTATTTGCAAACACTTGTATATCACACTTTCCTTACTACAACTATAGTTACCCTAAATGCTTACTATGTGCCAAGTTGTATGCTGAGTGCTTTTCATGAACTATCTTATTTAGTCATCACATCAACCCTGTGCAGGTCTGTCCAATAGAAATTGCTGCAGTGATGGAAATGTTCTGTAATATCAGCACTATCTAACTCTGGTAGCCACTAGCACATTTAAATGTTAAGCACTTGAAATATTTCTAGTGCAACCAAGAAGCTGATGTTTTAATTCGGATTGGTTGTGGTTAATTAAAATGTAAATAGCCTATGTGGTCAGTAACTTCGGTATTGGATGAGAGTTATTAGGTATAAGTACTTTTATTATACTTATTTTGCATGTAAAGAAGCTGTGGATCTAAAGAGGCAAATAATTTTCTCAAAAGTCACAGAACTAGTAAATGGCAGGACTGAGATTTGATTCTGAAACCACTGTCCATATCACTTTACTCTATAGCCACCACTTACTGTACCTGCTCCTGTTGTGTCCAAATTTACAAAGAAACACCTCATGTACACTTGCAATTAACCATATGTAGAAAGAAAGCTGATAAATACCCTCCAAAGGGCAACAGTCATTAAAACAGCATGTCTCTCGTCCCAAAATAGTATTACGGCTAATGAAACGAAAGAAAATGTCTGTGTATATGAAAATAGATAACACTATACTGTGTAACTGAAATTTTATAAGTAAGTAGAACTTAATTGTTCTCCTCCCCCCAAAAATAAAAGAAGAGATAAGTATGTGATGGTTGTGTCAATTAACTAAGTAATGGAATCCTTTCACAATGTATACATATATCAAATCATCATGATGTACACTTTAATTATCATACAATTTTGTTTGTCAGTTATACCTTAATAAAGCCGAAAAGATAAAAAAGAAAAATAATATATATTTATTTGTGATATTTCTATTTATATACTTATAGACATTGAATATGATCATCACAAAAGAATAAGGAAAGAAAAAGCTATTTAACTAATGGCTTGGGAAAACTGGTTGTCAAATAAATTAAACATAAGCTCATAACCTGATATATTATACAAAAATAGATTTCAAGTAGCTATGATTTAAACATTAAAGAATACAGTTATTAAAAAATCAAATTACAGGGAAAAGCCAGCTGAAAAATCACTTGAGAAACCATCTGTTATATGGTAAGTTCTGAAGAAATCATGAAGGAAAAAAATTACAGATTTGACTTCTTAAGAAATAAAGACTTATGAAAAATAAAAAATAAACTTAGACTAAAAGGAAAAGAGATTTTTGGGAATTTTTGCAACAAATAAGAGAGAAAATTTGGTAATTACATTATCCATAAGAAAAACCTTTAAGATACCCAGGTAAGTTAATGGGAAAGAATGTGACTAGACAATTTACACAATAGGAGATACAAGTAGTGTATAAAACATATGGGGGATAGTTGAGTGGGGCTTTTCAAAGAGGTACAAATTAAGTGATGAAAAAGACAACATTTTATACCCTTTGAATTACTAAAACTTTAAGAAAATAATAATTCCTTGTTGTAGAGCAGCAATTTTCAATCTTTTTCATCTCATGGGACACATTAACTAATTACTAAAATTCTGCGGCACACTAAAATATATATTTTTGCTGATCTGACAAAAAATAGGTATAATTTTGATTGCTTTACAAAAAAATAATAGTAATTACCTGTTCTTTTTGCTTTACAGTTGACTTTTAAAAAATCAGGTACTTATACTTGTATATAAGGATTTCTGGTACCAAGAATTAATGCCAATGGTCTTGATCCGGCATCTAGAAGGGTTCAGGAAACCTGGAGAATGGGCTGTGCATAAATTAAATAAGAGTCCAGAGACAAAACATTATTTTTAAAGACATAGGCGGTTGGGAGGAGGGGCAGAGGAGCCTGGATAAAGAAACCAAGTTCTCCTTGTCTCAGGACCCCTTGCTTTTTATTAACACTATTTGTCCTAAGGCAAGGTGGAGATATACACATGGAAGGGTAGGGTTTCGTATAGAATCCATTGTCAGATTGGGGAATAGCCTATGGCTGTTCAGGTGTTTGGCCAGTAGGAGGCAATAACATGTAGATTAAGATGCCCGGAGCTGTCTGGCAGCAAACAATCAATTTAATGCATCCTTTTCAGGTTTGGGGAAATGCCTTTAGCCATTCCAGCAGGTGGTAACATATGTGACTCAGCCCTTGTTGAGTCCCCAAGTTCCATTAAACTTTCGATTAAACTCTTGCAATTATGACATGCTGGAACTGGCTTCTGGCAAAGAATTAACCATTCAGATGCAACCATATTATGTGATGTGACCAATAAGATGCAAATTAATTATGTGACCTACATTTTTATGTTCAAGACAGGACATTCACACTGGATGATTATCGTTGTGTTGGTTGTTGTCATTTTTAAAATTTGACAATCTAAGGGAAGAGAGGTCAGTGCCCCTGACTAAATAGTCAGGTATTGCATGTTTTAAAAATTCTTGTGGCATACCAACACATTGGTTGAAAATTGCTGTGTTAGGGTGAAGGTGGTAAAACTGGTGTATTCATGTTGGTTGTGGCAGTTGGAATTTCTCCAATTTAGAAAGCAAATGTGATGAAGTAATCAAGAACCATAAAAACGTACATTTCCTTTGACTTAATAATCATCTTCTGAAAAATTATCTGAAGAAAAAAAACCCTAAGGAAAAAATTCACCTCCTTCTACCACCAAATCTTTAACGTGGAAAAAATGCCATTGAATTTTGAAGACTTAAATTTATAGCATTAGCCCTAATAAGGAAAGAAAGGAAAGCAATGTAAAATATCCAGTCATTAGTTGGGATGGTTAAGTAAATTATGCTACATACACAATGTGGAATATTACACATTTCTTAAAATGATTATTATGACCACTATGTAGCAACATGGAAAATGTTCATAAAGACACATGAAAAACAACTAGATGCAGTGTTGTATCTAGGCTAAAATTTCAACCATGTCCAAAGATACACATGCATATGGAACTAGACTGCAAGTGGAGCTCAGGAAAATTAAAACAGTTGGTATATTACAGTCATGTGGTTGTGGGTGATTTATTTTTATTGACCTACTAGAGGCCCGGTGCACGAAATTCGTGCACTGGGGGAAGGGGGTGTTGGGGGGGTGTGCCCCTCAGCCCAATCTGCACCCTCTTCAATCTGGGACCCCTCAGGGGATGTCCAACTTCCAGCAGTTGGACATCCCTCTCACAATCCGGAACCGCTGGCTCCTAACCACTCACCTGCCTGCCTGCCTGATTGTCCCTAACCCCACTGCCTGCCTGCCTGCTCACCCCTACCTTGATCTCCTGCCAGCCTGATTGCCCCTACCTTGCCCTCCCCTATCAGCCTGATCACCCCAAACTGCCTGTGCCTTGGACCCCAGTCTGGCCTCCCTCTGGAGGCACCACCCCCATAACCCCAATGCTGCTGCCACTGCAGCTGGTTATGGCTGCCTGAGCCTTGGCCTTTGTAGCCACTGCGGCTTTGTCTGGAAAGATGTTGGGAAGACAACGATTCTAATTAGCATATTACCCTTTTATTTTTTATATTTTCTTGTGTCAGTTTTTTTTTTAATATATTTTATTGATTTTTTACAGAGAGGAAGAGAGAGGGATAGAGAGCCAGAAACATCGATGAGAGAGAAACATCGATCAGCTGCCTCCTGCACACCCCCTACTGGGGATGTGCCCGCAACCAAGGCACATGCCCCGACCGGAATCAAACCCGGGACCCTTGAGTCTGCAGGCCGACGCTCTATCCACTGAGCCAAACCGGTTTCGGCTACCCTTTTATTAGTATAGATTTGGGGACCATTACAACCACGCAGAACTTGAAGAAAACACATGGCCCTGGTCAGTTTGACTTAATGGAGAGAGCATCGGCCTGTGGACTGAAGAGTCCAGGTTTGATTCTGATCAGGGGCACACATGCCTGGGTTTCGGGCTCAATCCCCAGTAGGGGGCCTGTGGGCGGCAGCTGATCAGTGATTCTTTTTTTTTTTTAAATATATTTTATTGATTTTTCACAGAGAGGAAGGGAGAAGGATAGAGAGCTAGAAACATCGATGAGAGAGAAACATCGACCAGCTGCTTCCTGCACACCACCCACCGGGGTATGTGCCAGCAACCAATGTATATACCCTTAACAGGAATCGAACCTGGGACCTTCCAGTCCGCAGACCGACGCTCTATCCACTGAGCCAAACCGGTTTCGGCTGATCAGTGATTCTTATCATTGATGTTTCTATCTCTCTCTCCCTCTCCCTTTCTGAAATTTTAAAAATATATATTTTTTAAAGAAAACACATGATCTTCACTTTGGGCTTTGTCATCTTACAATATCCTTTGTGCAGTGTTTTAACTTCCCTCAACTTTCCTTTACCCACCTTTAAAGTGCAATCTATTTTGGGGAAGATGATCAGGAAAGTGATTCCAGTGGGTAGAAGTTTTTTTTGGAGGGGATGGGTCATGAAGATATTTAAAAATTGAGCATGGTGATGGTTGTACCACTCTGAATTTACTTTAAAAAACCAGTTCATTGTACACTTTAGGTGACAGGTACAGTATATGGGTTATATCTCAACAAAGCTGTTCTTTTATTTCTTTTTAAATAAAGACCAGTCTTATAATCAATTGCAGATGTTTTCAGAGGCCCCTCAAGATTTGCTTACCATGTCCCAAATCACGGCTGTGATTCCCAGTTGCCTCCAGTCCTGGTGGATCTGGATGGTGTGGTTTGCAAAGGAGAAGGTGGCAAGAGGCTTATGGAATTTTGGCAACCCCATTCCCCCAGTCTCCTCATAGGGCACCAGGGCCATTCCCACTGTGCCAGCTCTGCTCCCTTTAACCTGTTGGGCAAAAGAATCCTGCGTGCTCTGGCCAGAAAGTGCATTCTTTCTTAGGTGGCCCGAATGCTTTTTTTAAGGTCGTTTTATGGATTCAAAAGAATAAACAGAGATGTGGAAAGATTTTGTCAAAATCCTTTTACATGGTTCTTCCAGTGTCATGGGAAATGAGATGTGGCTCTGAATTCATCCCAAAGTGTGTCTCTGGGCAAAAGCACCCAGAACGGCACAACTCCTGCAGAATGCCCCACACACTTTGCTGTCAGGACTCAGGGAGGCTTGAGGGTGAGCGAGGCGGCGGTGCCAGCACAGGACCTGGGAGAAGGTAGCGCTTTCTACACTGCCCAGGCCACATGGACTACAGCAGTACCCGTCCAGGTGGGCAGGGTATTTCTGCTGTTTTGTTTTGGTCTGGCCTCCACCCCGTCAGCCACGGACCTGTGCCTGCACTGAGACTGAATGGTTTGATGGCCCTACTTTTTGGTGGACAGTGGATGCACTCCCAGAGACTGGCAGTTAGACTCTGGCGGCTTCTGAGTCCCTTGCGGGGAGAGCCCGGCCCTAGGTCAAGAACAAACTCAGGCGTCCTCGGCCAGGCGGCCTCCTTGGGCTAGGGGCCGCCACAGTTTGAAGGCTGGCCATGACCCCAATCCTGGCAGGGGTCTCCTCTGGGGTGCTGGCAGGCCTGGGCTAGGGCTGAGGGCGGTTTGGAGGCCGGTCACGCCCCCGATCCTGGCGGGGGTCTCCTCTGGGGTGCTGGCAGGCCTGGGCTAATGACCGCCCTGGTTTGGAGTCTGGTCACGCCCCGATCCTGGTGGGGATCTCCTCTGGGGCGCTGGCAGGCCTGGGTTAGGGTCACTGGCGGTTTGGAGGCCGGTCACGCCCCCGATCCTGGTGGGGGTCTCCTCTGGGGTGCTGGCAGGCCTGGGCTAATGGCAGGCCTGGGCTAATGGCCGCCCTGGTTTAGAGACTGGTCAAGCCCCCGATCCTTGCGGGGGTCTCCTCTGGGGCGCTGGCAGGCCTGGGCTCTGGCACCGCAAAGGGAGAGGTTCCTGAACCTGCTTCCCACACACCTAAGCTAGGATACATCTTGTAGGAGGCGGCTTCAATGCCGGGGATCGGTGACCAGGTCCTCCGGAGCCTCGCTTTCTGGGCTGCAGTCCCACGTCTCCCAGTGCCCCACCCTCGGATGCGTCCCCGCAGGTGCCCCCACCACCAGCCACCTCAGCACAGGCCACAGCAGCTGAAGCTAGCCTCTTGGAAGCCAGGCCACCACACCCACCACCCCTAGTAGCTCTCTGTTGCTCACTCGCTGTGCCCTGTCCACTGGGGTGGGGGAGTGCTCCCAGCCCAGAGGCCCTCCCTCCCTCCGCAGCCTGGCTTGAGAAGCTGGCCTCGTGCTGGGGCTACGATGCCAGCGTCCCCACTTGGCCACTATGGGTGCGACGCGGACCCCATGGAGGCCAACCTGGAGAACTCGGACCCGAGCTCTTCATCCAGCTGCTGCAGATGCCCTTGGTGGTCAACTACCACCCGATCCTTCTGCCGGCCCCATTGATCCCTCTCAGCACCAGCCATTTAGGCCAGGGTGGCGATTGCCCAGGGACCACCGCCATGGGAGAGGCTGGCTGGGACCCCCGGGGAGCGCCTGGCTCGGCCTGGCCACGCCCCCCAGAGTGGCGATCAGCCCCGGGGACCCCCGGGGAGCGCCTGGCTCGGCCCGGCCACGCCCCCCCAGGTGGCGATGGCCCCGGGGACCCCTAGAACTAAGAGGATTCTGTGCAGCCATCTTGGTCTTCTCAACTGCCGGATAGGCCACCCGGAGTCCCGCCCCCAGCCTCTCGCAGGCCCAATCATGGGCATAGCGGAGGTGCGGTCAATTTGCATGTTTCTCTATTATAAGGTAGGATGTCTATTTTGCAATAAACAAAAAAAAATGAAATGAAAACATGAACAGAAAGTCACAGACATGAATTATATTTAGTTATCATTGTTGCTTATTGGAAGCTGCCCATTTTTCTCCTTTTGCCCTCAGCCACCTTCTCCTAGTTTAGGTGAGCAGCAAGTAACCAGAATTATCCAGCCTCAAGTGAAATATACCCAGTAAAAGAAAATACTGCTTTATGCTCAGAGATTTATTCTGTGATGATTGTCAAGAGAGAAAGTATGTACAATCTCTCTGTGTGTTCAGAGTCTGCGAGTTAATGGGAATGAATGAAGACGTCATCTGGTAGAATGTGCTGTGGCAAATTAAACTGTACATTATGAACATGAAATACTAGAAGAAAATCCAAAAGCCCAGCTGAAGCACCATAAAACAAATCAGCTACGGACTGATAATATGCCACTGATATGCTCAGATATACCCATTACTATGGAGAACATCATTCAAGCCACATTTTGCAGACCATAAAAAGTCAACAAACTACACCTTCACACAGAGATTGCTCAGACAGAGCTACTGTTGAAATGAATATGGTAAATGCAGAATGAATAGGAAGGTGTTGGGTTTGATTTCTCTAGAGTCACTCTTAATGGTGAACTTCAGACAACCAGACAACCAGATCTATGCAAATGGACATAAACAATTATTCCTTCCCTCCCTCCCTCCTTCATTCCCTTCCTTATATACTTCTTTCCCTCCTCCAACCCCCAACCTTTTCTTCCTTTCTTTTTTAAAAAAATATTTTTATTGATTTCAGAGAGAAAGGGAGAGGGAGAGAGAGATAGAAACACCAATGAGACAGAATCACTGATTGGCTGCCTCCTACATGCCACCTGGGGATCAATCCCGGAAACCGGGCATGTGCCCTTATCCAGATGTTTCATGTGCCCTTAACCTGACACCCTTCAGTCCACAGACCGTCGCTCAATCCATTGAGCCAAACCGGTTAATGCTATTTGTACTTTTGATGTTGATAAGTCCCTAAGTGGCTCCCGTTTTCTTGCCTCCTACAGTCACAGGCCAAGGCTCACAATGCTTTACCTCCCAGGACACAATTCACTCACAATCACATGTAACATTTTAGAAAACTTGGTGCTTCTGGGAAACAGTGAGCCCAGTTCCTTGATTATTTATAGTCTGCTAATCATTATTGGGGAATATTCTGCTTCGTTTTGCTTCTTGCTGTCTACATGCTTACCTTTTATTTTTGTAAACTCTGGATTCAACATCTGTATAGGATTGGAGCCGGGGTGGGGGGTGAGTAGAAGGAAAAGTTTTACTTTTCATTTTACAGCTCTTGCAAGTGAAGTAGTTAAACGAGAAAAGGGCTGACACTCTTTGCCATGGTGTATTGGGAGATTGTGGATTTCAATTATCCATGCTCATGCTGTCCCCCAGGACTACAAATTATGGGCAGCTGGCTGTAAGTGAAAGGCTAAATAAATCTTGAGCTGAAGCTACTTAATGTCTCAAGGATTGCAGGGAAGATCTCAGACAGGCAGCAGAGCCCGAGGCTATCAGCTACTAGTATGTGTTGGCCTTCCATTTGGAACCCGTCTCTCACTTTAATGAGAACCCTGATATTTAAGGGAAAGACTGGCTGTGGATTCCATTTAATCCATTTTATAGAATGGCTCTAGGTAACTACAGGATCATAATCTGAATCCTATGCTGGGCTGGGTCCCCAGGCCCATTAATTGATGACAAAATAGGAGAAGACTCTGAAACCTACAGATTCATTAGAGATAGCTGGATGGATTTATATCAAGGAGATCACAATTGGATTGATAGTGATACAAATAGGCAAGCACGAAGCTTTAGATTGAATCTGCATCTGCTCCAAGACTGTTTTGATATAGTACTGCTTATCCCAAATCCTGATGAAAAGGAAAGCTAGTAATGTGTTGATATTTTCCTGTAATGAATTAGAAATAGGACTGAATTAGAATAAGGTGAAGAGATTAGCTAAAGAATATATACACATAGCCCATGCTCACAAACAACAGTGTGGTGAAGGTCAGGAGAGGGGGGAAAGGGGGGCGGGGAGGAGGTGGACAAAGAAGGGGGGAATGGGAAACATCTGTAATAGTGTCAACAATAAAAATAAATGTAAAAATATATTAAAACATAAAATCAATAAAAAATTTTTAAAAAGGGTAGATTGTATGTAGTATGGTATGTAAATTTTATTCTCAATAAAGATAATTAAAAAAAGGAATAAGGCTGGAAATTAGAAGGTGGAAAGAGGGACATACAAAGATTTATAAAGGTAGAGCCTAATAAACAAAAATTAATATTATTATATTGAAGCAATGCAATATATTTATATAACACATATTGCTATACATAATGTTAAAGCCCCTCTGTGGTTATTCCTACCCCTTACCGTTGACACTACTGCAGTTTGGTGGGTGGGGTGCTATTGTAGGAAGTAAGATGGAAATATCTAAGAGTGCATCTTTTCTTTTTAATCTTTATTGTTGAGATTAATACAGATGTCCCTCTCCCCCCGCCATGCCTCCCTACACCCGGTTCCCGCCCTGCCCCAGGCCTTCGCCACCTTATTGTCTGTGTCCATAGGTAATGCATATATGTTTATAAGATCTTTGTTTAACCTCTTCCCACCCCGTAACTCCCCTTCTCTCTGAGAATCGTCAGTATGTTCCATTTCCATGCCTCTGATTCTATTTTATTCACCAGTTTATTCTGTTCATTAGATTTCTTATTCATTTATTTTGATTTTTAGATTCAATTGTTGATAGGTATGTATTTGTTGCCATTTTGTTGTTCATATTTTTTATCATTTTCTTCTTCTTCCTCTTCTTAAAGAATACTCTTCAACATTTCATGTAATATTGGTTTGACGGTGAACTCCTTTAGCTTTTTCTTATTTGTGAAGCACTTTATCTGACTTTCAAAACTAAATGATAGTTTTGCTGGGTAGAGTAATAATGGTTGTAGGTCCTTGGTACTTATCACTTTGAATATTTCTTGCCACTCCCTTGTGGCCTGCATAGTTTCTGTTGAAAAATCCGCTGACAGTTGTATGGGCATTCCCTTGTAGTTAACTAACTGCTTTTCTCTTGCTGCCTTTAAGATTCTCTCTTTGTCTTTAGCCCTTGGCATTTTAATTATGATGTGTCTTGGTATGGTCCTCTTTGGGTTCCTCTTGTTTGGGACTCTCTGAGCTTCCTGAACTTATAAGTCTATTTCTTTCACCAGGTAGGGGAAGTTTTCTGTCATTATTTCTTCAAATAGGTTTTCAATATCTTGCTCTCTCTCTTCTGGCACCCCCATAATTTGAACATTGGTATGCTTGAAGTTGTCCCAAAGGCTCCTTACATTATCTTCATATTTTTGGATTCATTTCTTTTTTGTTCTTCTGGTTGGATGATTTTTGCTTCCTCATATTTTAAATCGTTGATTTGATTCTCAGAATCCTCTACTCTACTCTACTGTTGAATCCCTGTATATTATTCTTTATTTCAGTCATTGTAGGTTTAATTTTTGACTGGTCCTTTTCCATGTGATTGGCATTCTCACTAAGATCCTTGAGAGCCTCACTAAGTCCCTTGGAGGTTTCCAGAAGATTCTTGAGTAACCTTATAACTGTGGTTTTGTACTTTATATCTAGTTTTCTTTCTTCCAGTTCTTTCATTTGTGACATGTTTCTTTGTCTCCACATTTTGGCTGCTTCCCTGTGTTTGTGTCTATGTATTGGGTAGAGCTGCTATGTCTCCTTGAGTTGTTAGAGTAGCCTTGTGTAGTAGGTGTCCTATAAGGCTGAGTGGCTCAGCCTCCCTAGTCACCTGAGCTGGGAACTCTAGGTGCACCCTTTTTTGGGCTGTGAGCACAGTCTTGTAGTTGAGACTTGATTGCTGTTGGTGTCACTGGGAGGAATTGATCTCCAGGCCAATTTGCTGTGAGGACCAGCTGCGGCTACAGTGGGAGAGCTGCTATGCAGGAGACACCACTATGAAGCAGGACTTGCTTCAGTGGGGCTTTGGTGATCACTGAGTCTGCCCCTGGAGTGTGTTGCTTTTGGATGTGTAGATTTGTAATCTGGTATGGCATTACACTGACCACTAGGTACACTGACTCTTGGGTTTCCAGGGAGGTGCAAAGTCAGCCACTGCCTCGGGCCACCCAGGAGAGCTACAGAGAGATCTGCAGATTCCTCCTCTTTGTATTGGGTTTGGAAGTGCCCAGGTTTGGAAGTGTCCAGAGGAGGCCCAGCTATGAAGCAAGGAAGGCTGGTGGTGGTGGTGTCGGGTCTTGGGCCTTTTATTGATAGGTTTGGGGCTCCCTGACTCAGCTGCAGTTTGTTTGAGATTTTCAAGGATAGGCCATTCAAATGCAGAAGCCGCCACAGGCAGCTTAAGTGGGGTTGTAAATTGGATGAGGCAGGTTCTTAGGGAATCATCAGGGAGGAGCAAACAGAAATGGCTGCCAGTCAGCATTGTGACCAGGGAGGTCCCAGGACATGAACAATGATCCCTGCAAGCACCTCGATCTGGGAGAAAGCCACTCCCAAGTTCCTACCCCGATGCCTCACCCTGATGCTGTGTCCCCCAGAGCCTTACCCTGGTGCTGGAGCTCAGAGGAAGCAGGACCTTGTAAGTTCAGTTTGTGGTGCTGGCCTTTTAAGAGGAACAGCTGGGTCTCCAGCAGCCTCTGTGTCACTGAGCTCCAATCTGTACTAGGTTTTACAGCCCGTAGTTACGGGCAATTCTTTTCCCAGCTCTGGGACCCTGGGCTGGGGTTCTGATGCAGGGCTGGGACCCCTTGCTCCTCCAGGCAGCCTCCACAGAGACAATCTCCCTCCCAATTAAAAATGTGGCACACGTGGGTGATGGACCAGCTGGTTCCGTGTCTCCACACCTCCTACCAGTCTCTGTGCTTTCTTCTTCTCAAGTTGTAGTACTTCCATTCAGCCAGCTTTCTGGAAGTTCTAGAGGATGGTTATTCTGTATTTTAGTTGTAATTTTGATGTGGTTGTGGGAGGTGGCAATTACAGGCGTTTACCTATGCCGCCATCTTCCCATCTCCGCATCTTTTCAGTAATGCAAAGAATATAGACCATTATTTCTCAAACTTTTTTTCATGATCATCCTTGTAAGGAGGAAGTTTACTTCAATTTAACTTATCTCTAACAACAGAAATCAAATACTAAGAATTAGATTTTTAGAGGGAGAAGGGTAGGGTTAGATTATGAAAGGCCACAAACCACTGTAATATCTAAAGTTTTTTTGACCCTTCCTAAGAACCAATTTTCTTTCCTTTGTGGGCTATGTTGTCCTTGTTGAAAAAGCTGTGAAACCAGACAATTTATGAAGGGATATTTAATTGTCTTGAGTTATGAATGTTGTTTCCATTGCCCACATTAGTAACCTCCAACAGGAGGGTAGTAATGTTAGCTAAGTTCTTAATATCTGTTAGGTATTTCCCATGCATTGTTTAATTTAATCCTCACAACAGGCCTGAAGTTGAGAGCTGAAACTACTTCCCCAAACTCACATAGCAGTTTGAACCCAGGTTTTTCTGATGTTAGAGACTGTGATCTTTGGAACACTTTTTTTTAAAGGGACATTGCAAGTTGTATCTGTGTAGAAAAAGATACAGAGGCTAGTGTTTATTTCTAAAGTTGATTTTGGAATCTCTGGTAGGCATTTTGGGTAAAATAGAGAAATCCGACTAGAACTAGATTTTCTCCCTCTCCCTGGTACATCCTCATGGTTTGAAATGTGTTCCTTAGTATCATATGGAAATAATTGTAGCTTCTTGATACTTGCTGAGATCCTAGGAACTCAGTGGATATGACTAATAATATATTCTTAACACGGATTTTATGTGTATACTAATCTCAACACAGATTAATTGCTCTTAATTTTGCCAAAAATAGGTTTCCAATTGTGATGCTTGAAGAGGATAATAAATGGCAGAGAATATTAGGCATGCAGAAAAGCAGTGGCCATTTGTACAGGATTGATTTAAAAAAAGGGAAAAATAATCCAATTTTCAACATGCAGTGCCTGAGAAGTAGATATGTACACAAAACCAAGCCAGCATACTTTGACCTACTACTGGGGAGAAAATACAGAAAGTCCTCACTTAACTTTGTAGCTTCTGCAACTCTAAAGTACTTATTTTTTTTAATCATTTTTACCATAGGCTAATTGATATAAATAAGAGCTAAGTTCCTGCCACATCTCATCAAGGCTATAACGAAACTACATTGAATGAAATGAAGTTATTCAAGGACCTGCAGTATTCCATGCTGATGTGTATGATGTCGAAGTGTGTGTGTGTGTGTGTGTGTGTGTGTGTGTGTGTGTAGATGTATAAACATAGCCATTTCTTAATCTAGACTTTAGCCTTTACATTTAATATAAATTACGTCCATACATATGTATATGTAGATTTCCCATCTGTGCTTTCACAGACGTTTTCTCTTTAACAAGCCCACCTCCATCCCTGTCTCTCTTCACTTGGCAGTGGTGCAAGTAAACAAAATTAGGAATACTAGATCGCAGAATAGTTAGTAACTGATTGATAGATGCTTGTTTCATTTTAAAAATGAAGAAATTGAGGTCCTCAGAAGCCACTCAAATTGGAACTCAGACTGCTTAGCATATTGCATTGTCTGTCTGTGGTCATTGTTCCTGACTCTTTGTTTCTTACAAAAAAAGAGAATGCAAAAATATGTTGGCAGTTTCATATGGTGGCCAGAGAAGTATTTTGGGCCAGAGGTAAACTTTAAAGAAAATAAAAAGTGGGGGAAGTTGGCTCATCAGCATGTCATTATTTTTTCATATTAACACATTGGTTGGAAAATAGATTTAAAGAAAATGAAGATCTTTCTTGCAATATTATTTTAAAATAAAAAATTGAGAATATTTTAAAATCATAGACTATACTTGTCTGAAAACACAAAATCTCACTGAAATTAAACATATGTTTTTTCATGGACATGCTGAGTGAGCATGGTCAAGTCAAGTAACTTCTCTGGACTTCGTATCTTATTCTGTGAAATAAGAGGGTTGAAGGTAAATAATTTCTAAAGCATCCCAGTCCTATATATCTCAGCATGTGGGAAGACAAATTGTGTGTAGTCTTAGAATGTTCAGATGTATAATACATTCCTTTTCTACCTTCTGTGCACCACTCTAAAACTTTTCCGATTTGTGCTAGGTAGTTTGTTTACAAAGTGCATTTGATAGATAATAAAATATCCTGTGTTGACAGGAGGTAGATACAATAAATATTTATCAAACTTTATTATTTGCATGTTAGCTAAACCAGATCTGACATTTGTAGTGTCACCAAGTAAGTAACATATAAAGTCAATGTGCCCATTGAACATTTCCACCTTTTCCCAGATATTTTACTTTATTGAATAGTTGGGTTCTGCTGAGGGTGAATGCTGAAACTATTGTTTTCTCAGTGCTAATATTTGCATTATGTCGAGGTTCTCACAGGTAGGAAAAATTGTCTAATTGTTACCAAAACCCCTGTAATCTAATGTAGGCTTTTGTGATTATAATAATTTTGCTTTGAAAAGACATTTGTGTTTTGCTGACAACCCCCATTTCTTTTTTTCCATATACAGTTCTTTGGCTCCTTAGAAGCCATGAAGTATATACAGTATATGTAGCTAGAATACCTTCTGCTCCTTGCATCCAGATTTTGACTGCATCTTTGCATTGTCTGGGAGGAGGACTGGAGGGTTAATATGCTGTGTTGCCTAAAAAAAGAAAAGCACAAATTATTTCTGAAATCAAAAATCACCAGAAGGAATCTGTTACAAATTAAAACAAAGGGAAAAGCAGACATTAAAAGGAGATTTTTATCCATGTTTGCTTTTTGTTTCAGTGGCTTGCTGAACTCTGTCATTATTTGTTGAAGAAGGAAAAAGAAGACCTCCAAATCGATGTTTGAATTTTTTCTAGTTACCAAGATTCCCCCACTCTTTTTTCCTAACTCAAGGAGATTTCTCATTTTACTCTTTTAATATATGCTGTAATGGAACTTGGGCACATTTGAGAGTGTGAAATGCAGCTACGTTCACCTGTATTATTTAGAAAAAATAGAGAACTCTGTAAGCATATACCTTGCTAATCACAGTTGGCTCTTCTGTCACTTTGCTTGTGACTGATTTTTGCAGTTGCTGAGATGTTGGTATTTTAGGAGGGTGCTGTTTCAGGAGTTGGAAAGCCCTGTGCTCCTTCTACTTTAGGCTTGCTTTTTTGTTTGTTTTTTTTACCAGAATGCTGTTGGCTTTTAGTTATAGGTATCAGTAAGGATGCTCTTGGTGTCTGCACAGAATTTTCTTGACAGTCCCTGTTGTATAATCGCAAGCTATATATTTTGGCCTTCTTACCATACTTCTTATATTTGGGGAGTGAAGAGACCTCCCATTTGCAATCCCCAAGAGTCCATGACACACATTTATGAAAATGGCCCAGTGACAGCCAGACGAATGTATGCTGAGCGCCTCTGAGGCTCTGTGCCAGGAAAGTGGATGGTACCACCCTGTGGAAGAGGGCCAGGAATGCTAAAGGACACTATTTCTTTGAACAGCAGGATCTGGCAAAAGATTTTCTTTGTGTTTCCATTTGCATATGTTTTGGGCATGTGCTGATGACAAGCAGGCTCACCACCCTGGAGGGGCACATCTCCAGGCACTGAGGTAGTGCTGAGGGAGGCAGAGTGGAGGCCCTGCTCACTGGTGCTTCCTTTTTTATTATCAGACATACCATATTCCTTCCAAAAGTACAGTGAAAGCAGGTGATCTTTTGATTCCATGTTAAACACGGTACTGGGTAAGGTAGGCATCCTCAATACATATGATTTATGTGCTGCCTTCTTAGCCTGATCTGAAAAGAGCACAGTGTTGGCAGCATTTTGTTCGCATACTTGTTAAAATCTCAGGGCTGGAAGCACTCTTAAAATTCATCTACTCCACCCGCCCACCCACATCTGATGCACCAGCTGCTTCTACAACTAAGTTGTCATCCTTGCTTATGCATGATGCTTTCAGAGACAGGAGCCTCTGAACCCATTCCATGTATGGAGTTGAAATTTTCTTCCCAATTGCTCCCATTCATCCATGCTAGCTGGGCTTCTTGCCACCACATAGAAGATGTCAAATTGTTCTGCAGTAGGCCAGCCTCTCAGAGATTTTATGACATCCCACTCCCACTCTTCCTGATCTGGTTTGGGTTCTTTCCAGTGTCCTCTAATGCAGTAGAGTGAAGTAATGAAGAATGAAATGATGCCTTTGAGATAACAGAAGGATCCCTCCCAAACATAGTGTGGTTGGTTCACTAGAGAAGGTGGTAGGATGAGGAGTTGCACAACCATTCCTCTGATAATGTGGTTTTCATATTCTCCCTCCCTTTTATCCCTCAGATTGAAATAGGCTCCAATTCTTTCATATCCCTCTTAACAATATTCAGATATGGTCTCATTTGCACTGATTTATCTATACTCTGCATTGTTTCAACAATGCAACCCAAGATCTTGCTAGTTCTATTGATAGCCTCATCATATTTGACATCCCTCTAAGCCACATGTGTCCATATTCCTTCCAATTCTCTTTACTGTACTTGTGAAGGTAGTTTTATTGATCTGAGCCTGGACCTTACATTTATTCTTATTTAATTTCCTCTAGTTAGAAATCACATCACTATACCATGTTGAGATCTTTATGTACTGGCCAGATTGGCACACACCATCAGCCAGCGAATCTTTAATACTTCCATCTTCATGCATGAGCCTCTGTTGCTTCTGATGGATAGTTATTACCAAATTCAGGGAGCTTTCCTCTTAGAAAATTGTTTTCCTAGACTGACAGGGGTTTCTGTGGCAGTGTCATTAGGAAGTGCTGTGCTTAGTCTCTTTTTCTTTTTTACTTTTTTGGTACTTCAAACTTCTCTAACAGAGAACCGGTGTGGTCTAGAATTCCCATTTGGAGTAACAAGAGAGAGTTTAGCTAAGCACCACTGCTCTGCAAATGGAATCTCCAAATGCTACATCAGCAGAAGGAAAAGGATTGACCTCCATAGAGCCTGGGGGAGGGGGGCAAGGATGACTAGATTGTTGCTTGGCAAAGTCCATTCACTCCAGGTACCATTCCAGTGCTATTAGTTCCACATGCCTAGACAGAGATGGAGACTGACTGTTGGCAGATCCTACTGTCTCTATTGTGATCTGTTTTAAGGATCACTTTCTTGCCTCTATCCTCATTTCTGCATCAGGTTGAGTAATGCTCCAGTTGCTAAGCTTCATGACAAAATTGTCTTCACTGTTGATCAAGGTCATCAGATTTTCATTTCAGCTTTCAATTATATTGTATCCCACAAACAAAATCTTAAGACATGAGCTTAGTATAAGAATCATACTAAGGCAGTTCTGATGTCTCATTAATTGGGCATTGCTCATGAATAAGATCTTCAACTTGAGTGAAATTAACACATGCTGGAAATGTTTTTCTTCCAAGGGCCAAATGTGTACTTTTTCATTCTAAGTTACAGAGTAGAGGTCAGCAAACTACAGTTGGCATGCCATATCCATTCTGTTTCCTATCTTTCTCTGACAGGCAAAATAAGAATGGATTTTACGCCCTAGCCAGCTTGGCTCAGTGGATAGAGCATCAGCCTGCGGACTGAAGGGGCCCAGCTTCGATTCCGGCCAAGGGCACATGCCTGTGTTGAGGCCTGATTCCCCAGTAGGAGGTGTGCAGGAGGCATCCGATCAATGATTCTCTCTCATCATTGATGTTTCTATCTCTCTCTTCTCCCTTCCTCTCTGAAATCAATAAAGAAATATATTTAAAAGAAAGAAAGAAAGAAAGAAAAAGAATGGGTTTTACATTTTTATATGGTTGAAAAATTAAAAATAATATTTTGTCCCAGGTAAAACTTAAATGAAATTTAAATTTCAGTGTCCATAAATAAAGGATTATTAGAAAACTTATTTGTTTACATGTTGCCTATTCTGTTTTCTTGAAATAACAGCAGAGTCAAGTAGTTTGAATAGGGACAGGCCCACAAAGCCTAGAATATTTATTATTTGGCCTTTATAAGTAAAACTTTCCAACCCGTGGTGTACAGAATAATTTTTGTAAAGGGCTCTTCATTTTGTTACTTTTAATTTGTTGGGGGCTGAGAAAATAAACTTTTGTAAATAATATGTTTAATAGGAGATTTTTGGTATCTGACTGTGGACTCAAGGAAGGCATTGTGGAGAGTTTTGAGACTACTAAATAAAGCATCTATTACTATATATAAAATCACAGGCCTGGAGTTGGAAGGAGTATTTCAAGAAGCTCACTAAAGTTGTTGGGCTGGGTGTTTCTGGATTCTTTATATGCAGACTTAATATTCTCTCAAGCCTAATGTACAGGAACTTCTAATGTCCATGGGAGTTAGAAAGGATTGCCTCCTCCTTCTGCATATATGTGAGGATTGTTCAATTAGTTACATTCATTCAACAGAATTATTGAGCACTTCCTAAGTGCTAGTCAGTTAGTGTGGAGAACTTCCATGGAGTTATTTTTACATGGGAAATTTTAGGGAGCTTCTACTTCAGTTTCTTTGCAATTAACCTGATGTTTTGTTTTTCTTTTTAGCCATATGGCCAATTTTCTTCCTTATATACCTACAGATGTTAGAAAGCTAACTTTAAAATTTCATCCATTTATAAGAGTATATATTGACCTAAGTTGAATTTTAATTAGGAGAATATCCTTGAGATCTCTTTATTTAGGACTAGCTTTCCCCTTGCAGGAAAAAATCCTGCAATAGGATTTCCCGCTGCACTCTACCCTGCCTCCGTTCCTCCCTTGTTCGCCTGCCTCACCTTCTCCTCCAGCCCGCCCGCGTTTCCCTTCTCCCCCGCCCCGCCTCTGCCCCGCCCTTGTCCCCCGGCCCCACCTCCGCTCCGCCCGCCCCGCCTTCTCCTCCAGCCCGCCCGCGTTTCTCTTCACCCCCGGCCCCGCCTCCGCCCCGCCCGCCCCGCCTTCTCTTCCAGCCCTCCCTTGTTTTCCTTCACCCCCGGCCCCGCCTCCGCCCCGCCCTCCCCCCCCCCCTTGCTTGCTTCTTCAAAGCTTTACTCCCTTCTGCAGCTGTTGGCTTCTTTGGACGCTGTCTTGATATGCAAATTAGCCGCCATCTTTGTTGGGGCAATTTGCATACTCATCCTGATTGGTTGGTGGGCGTGGCTTGGCTGGTGGGCGTGGCTTAGGTGTAGCGAAGGTGCGGTCAATTTGCATATTTGTCTATTATTAGATTAGATAATCAGTGATTGAGGCTTATCCCCTAAATTGTGCTCTCTCTCATCCTCTCTCTCTCTAACACAATTATATGGTATATATAAAGATATATATATATATATATATATATATATATATATATATATATATATATATATATGTTACTAGTGGCCCGGTGCATGAAATTTGTGCACGGGGGGCGGGGGTGTCCCTCAGCCTGGCCTGCACCCTCTCCAATCTGGGACCCCTCGAAGGATGTCCTACTGACAGTTTATAGGGATCGGGCCTAAATCGGCAGTTGGACATCCCTCTCACAATCTGGGACTGCTGGCTCCTAACCGCTCACCTGCCTGCCTTGCCTGCCTGCCTGGTTGCCCCTAACCATTCTGCCTGCCAGCCTGCTCGCCCCCAACTTCCCCCTGCTGCTGGCCTGCTCACCCCCCAAATGCCCCCTGCCAGCCTGATCACCCCCAACTGCCCCCTGTGTCAGTGTGCTCGCCCCCAACTGCACCCCCTGCTGGCCTGCTCCCCCCCACCTTCCCTCCCCACTAGCCTGCTCGCCCCCAACTGCCCCCCTGCTGTCCTGATCACCTCCAACTGACCCCCACTGATGGCCTGCTCACCCCCAACTGGCCCCGCTGCTGGTCTGCTTATCCCCAATGGCCCCGCCTCCCACCAGCCTGATCACCCACAACTACTGTCCCATCCTGGCCTGATCACCCACAACTGCCCTCCCCTCTTGGCCTCTAACTGCCTCGACCTCGGCCCTGTCACCATGGCTTTGTTCAGAAGAATGTCTGGAAGGTCTCCTGGAAGGTCTCCCAGTCTAATTAGTGTATTACCCTTTTATTAGTATAGATAGAGGCCTGGTGCACGGGTGGGGGGTGACAGCTTTGCCCTGAAGGGTGTCCCGGATCAGGGTGGGGGTCCCGCTGTGGTGCCTGGCCAGCCTGGGTGAGGGGCTGAGGGCTGTTTTCAGGCCATCCACACCCCCTTCAGGGTAGGGGTCCCCACTGGGGTACCTGGCCAGCCTGGGTGAGGGGCTGATGGCTGTTTGTAGGCTGGCCAAGGCCCCCAGTGGGGACCCTCACCCCATGGAGGTTTGGCCAGCCTGGGTGAGGGGCTGAAGGCTGTTTTCAGGCTGGCCACAGCCCCTTCAGGGTAGGGGGTGTCCCGCTGGGGTGCCTGGCCAGCTTGGGTGAGGGGCTGATGGACGTTTCCAGGCTGGCCATGCCTCCCAGCGACCCAAGCTCCCTGCCCCTCCTTTATTTCTTTTTTTTTTTCAGTGCCTCCTTGAGTGGAGGCCAGGGTTGGATGGAAGCAGGTATCTGGGATTTATTTATCTTCTATAATTGAAACTTTGTAGCCTTGAGCGGAGGCCAGGGCTGGCCAGGGTGGGTGGGAAGCTTGGCTTCCTGCATTGCCTGGGGCAACCCAAGCCTCCTGCTCGCTCCAGCTCCATGGCTGCCGCCATCTTTGTTGGGTTAATTTGCATACTCGCTCCTGATTGGCTGGTGGGTGTAGCAGAGTGATGGTTAATTTGCATGTTTCTCTTTTATTAGTGTAGATAACTAAGTATATGCTAGTATTTCTATATGACCTATACCTACTTTCCCCCCAGAACCTGGGTTTATATTTTATAGAGACTGTTATAGTACCCAGAACATTATATTTTAGTAGTTCATTCAGGATGCCAAATCTGTAGTTTATCCTCCTTTATATGCAAAGCATTCAAGTACAGTGTTCAGCACACAGTAGATGCCTGTTGAATGCTTATTGAATTGAATTTTTAACTGAGAGAATATTTTTGAGATTTCTTCATCTGTATAATTTTTATTCTTAAAAGTCATCAGTGATTGAGACTCATCTTATGAAAAGCTCTCTGTGATTTCACCAATGTTGTTTTAAGTGCATGCTTACATTAACTCCATGTTAGGTGAATGGTAGTTGATACCACTTTGGAGTCCCTGTGGCTTGGGAGGAGGCCAGAGAAGTAAAGACTTGTTGGCTGGGGAGTCAGTGCTCACCTTGTTAACAGCTTCCCTGGCTGAGCACCCCATTTGGAAGTGGAATAGAAGGTAGAGATAGTAGAGGTTCTAAGAGAAAACAGAAAGGAAGAAGAGAAATAAACTAATTAGCTAAAGAGGTCAGACCCTTTTTATAAGATTTAGATCCAGGACTTGGTTTCAAAACTTATATACCCATCTAGGTGAAAAATGTCATTATTTATACTTGTAGATCAAGACCCAGAGCACAGGAGGATCATGGAATGTCCAGGATGTCCTGTTTTTCAGCCCTCTAGAAAAGGAGTTCTTAGCCTGAGTTAATCCATGGGCTCCTTGATAAAGCTTTCTGTGCTACATTTTTCTGGAGAGAGGATTTAGAGCCTTTATTAGTTTTTAGGAGGATTCCAGGACATCCCTCTTTCCTCTCCCAAACAAAAGGTTAAAATAACCACCTCTTTAGAGGATGTGTGAACTATCTCATTTAACCCTTTGATCTGGAATTCTTAGGAAGTTATTCTTCACATCAAATGACAATTTATCTCTGTGTAACTTTAGACAAATTCATTTTATTAGTTTGATTTCTGCCCTTTAAAATAACTTAAAATAGTTTGACTGGCGTGGCTCAGAGGTTGAGCGCCAACCTATGAACTAGGAGGTCATGGTTTAGTTCCTGGTCAGGGTACATACCCTGGTTGTGGACTTAATCCCTAATGTGGGGCATGCAGGAGGCAACCAATCAATGATTCTCTCTCATCATTGATATTTCTATCTTTCTCTTCCTCTCCCTTCCTCTCTGAATTCAATAAACATATATTTGAAAATAAAATAAAATAACTGAAAATAAGTTCCACTTCTCTTCTATGATTAGTCCTTTGACTAAAAGAACAGTTTGTAGTAGGTGTACCGGTTAATAATGGTGGATTTTGTAATCAAAGAAAACACGATAATTTCAAGAGAAACATCAAAAGTGCTTTATTCAAAGTAATGTCCATTGCTAGCTACACATTTCCCCATCTTTCAGGTAATTTGTGGATACCGTCCCAGTAGAACTTTTCTTGTTTTGAGGCAAACCATTCAGAGACCCAATTTTCCACTTCTTTGTATGTTTTGAAGTGCTTCTCAGAAAGTGTGTGTGCCATCGATCAGAACAAGTGGTAATCTGAAGGAGCAAGTACTGGTGAATACAGCGGGTGGGTTAATACTTCCCAGGCAAGATCTTTTAACATGTCTTTAACTGGTTTTGAAGTGTATGATGGTGCGTCATCATGAAGCAAAATTACTTTGCCCTGTCTTCTGGCACATTCTGTTCGTTTCACGATCAAAGCATGGTTCAAATTGATTATTTGTTGTTGGTAGTGATCAGTATTAATGGTTTCTCCTGGTTTTAGAAGCTCATAATACACCATATCTTCCTGATCCCACCAAACGCAGAGCATTATCTTCTTTCCGAAGCGATTTGTCCTTGCAGCCAATGTTGATGGTTGACCTGGATCAATCCATGATTCTGTGCATTTGGGATTCTCAAAATAAATCCAGTTTTCATCGCCAGTCACAATTCGATGCAAAAAAGACTTTTTTTCATGCCATTGAAGCAACATTTTACTGATGACTTTTTGGTTTTCCATTTGTCTTTCGTTCAGTTGATGTGGCACCTATTTCCCTTCCTTTAAAATCTTTCCCATTGCTTGTAAACGATCAGAAATATTTTGTTGAGCAACGTTTAATCTTTCTGCAAGTTGTTTTTGAGTTTGACACGCATCTTCATCCAATAATGCTTGTAATTTTTGGTCTTCAAACTTTTGTGGTTGACCTGGACTTTCTTTGTCTTTCACATCATCATCACTTTTAAAGCATTTAAACAAGTGTTCACAAGTATCTTGAGATGGAGCACGTTCACCATAAGCTTCCTGAAGTATATAATAACATTTTCTTCAAAATAAAGTAATGAATTAAAACTTCCTGCAAACGCTCTTTTCTTGGCACAAATTTCGACATTTTTAAGTGTGAAAATATCTATGTTAACACCTTCAGAAAACTTGACATATGAAGTTTTGAAGCTTGCTGTCAATACAAAAAAATAGCATACATATCAAATCATATATATATATATATATATATATATATATATATATATATAACTCCATCTATTGAAAAAAAATCCGCATTATTAACTGGCACACCTAGTATGTCTTCCTCAAGGTGACTTTCCCAAGCACAAGAGCCTTCCAAACTTTTTTCATATATCTGTGACTTCAGGCTCTTCCTCATGTTGGTTGTTTTTGTGTAGTTTGCCATTGTCCCTCATAAGGCCATGACAACTAGAACTGAAGATAGGATTCCAGGAGTATTCTGACCAGCCCAAATTAGAACACCATCATCAACCTGTTGTTCTAGGTAATATAGTTCTATTAATGCCTAACTAATTAGTTTTTCCCACTTCACAGTACTGATTCATGATGAGCTGATTGTTGATTTGTCAGTAGGTCCTTCAATTGGTTTATAAGTTTGGCTTATGGAACTATTTCTACCCAGTGTCTTAAATTTTAAAAAAAGGCATTGCAGCCCTAGGTGGTTTGGCTCAGTGGATAGAGTGTTGGCCAGCAGACTGAAGGGTCCCAGGTTTGATTCCTATTAAGGGCACATATCAAGGTTATGGGCTCGATCCCCTGTGGGGGGCGTGCAGGAGGCAGCTGGTCAATGATTGTCTCTCATCATTGATGTTTCTGTCTCTCTCTCTCCCTATTCCTTCCTCTCTGAAATAAATAGGGATATATTTAAAATAAGGCATTGCATTGACACACAGTTCCGGTAGTTGTGCACATGTATATGTATGTAGATGAGTAAGTCTCCCTTCAAAAATTAAAAAACACACCCTCATTTTACTGCTATTATTATTGTTTCTTTACAAAACCCTAAAGCATTTCTGACATTTTCAGAGCACACACTAAAGCCCATGTTCGTGGTACAATATTTAGCAGGAATGTCAGCAATGGAAATACATACGTGAGTTATTTATCTTAAGAAATTATTTGTTTTTGAAGAAAATTTTAGCATTTTTTACTTAAAAGGCCAGAGAATACAGTGCTAAACATGATTAGTTAGCATTCAGGCCCTTTAAAAATATTCAGTTACTTTGTCCCCCAAATGTTCTTTATAGCTTTTTTAAAATCATTCAGGACTTTTAATGAATATAAGAATTATGAAGAATCTATTTGTAATAAAAAATGGTTGCTTGTCATTTACAAGATGAGGAAGATAGTTGAGCCAAGTAGGAGTTGGAGATACCTCCTGTGTATGGATGCAAAAAAAGGGTGACTGCCTGGAATGGAACTGAGTCAAGCAGCCTATTTTGTGGCATGTGTATAGAAATGGCTGTAAGTACAGAGCAAGAGTACCTTTATGTTAGTGTTTGGTGACCCTGCCTGCTCCTTAGAGAAATAGAATGGTTTCTTAATGTCATTTTCTCATAAGTGCATTGCTGTTAAATCATTAGCTATAGATCAAGATACTTGTAATGGAGCTACATATCCCCCTCTCGTCCCATGTATATAATAAATTTCAGGTAAGGACCAGGCAGGTTTAATTATCCCAAGTGTGACAGGACCGTCACGTGGGAATAGAGTCACCAGGATCTGAATCCTGCAGAGGCTGCTCCTGTTGCATGTACCAATGACCAATGAGAGTATTCTACTGTGCTTGTTAATAACGGAAAGGCTACCATCTTCATTAGCAGAGCTGTTATAACCCAGTATAGGGGGAGGAGGGAGGAAGCGAGCAGGCCAGCCTCTAAACACCATTTCCTCTCTGTCCTTCTCTCTCTGAATTTGCTGGGAATAAAAAAATATTTTTCTGATAGTTTGACAAAATATTTAATTAGAGATGGTAATAAAATGTCATCACAGCAGCACAGTACATTCATATTATGAGTTAGATTTAATATTTAAGGGTACTGCTCACAAGCTGTTTGGTGATTAGGGACCAAATTACTGAGCATGGTAAATAATACAAAATAAACAAACAAACAAGCAAAGAAAACTACTGCAAGAAAAATGAATGTGCTGAAGTTAGGCTGCATAGACCTGCTATAAAACCAAAATTGAACACATATGACCCCCACAGAGGGGTGATAAACCTTGTCAAGGAGCATTTGCCACCTCAAGCTGTTGTTTGTGGCCACTGGCAAGCGGTAGAATGAGTTTATTTTGTCAGTTAAAACTGGTTGATGTAGTGACCAAATTTCTTGCGTTTTTATTTGTTCTTTCTCCGTTTCATATAGACAAAACCTCTAAATTCATTGGGTAGAATTTTTCTAACCCTTTAATCACTTGTGTTTGGTATCATGTCTTCATAGTTGGTTACCTGCTTACTTTCTTTCATCTTCAATCTTCTTATACTTTAAGAGATATGGTCACTTCATATTTCCTTTGATCTTCACCTGATGGCTGTGTCAGTTCTGCCCATCAGTTTCATCAGTACATTTCTATGAAAATACTAGATAATATGTTTAACTGATTATTGTAGGCCTATCTATAATAATAAAAGGGTAATATGCTAATTAGACTGAATGTCCTTCCAGGCATCATTCTGGACGTCATTCTGGATGTCCTTCCCGACAAAGCCAGGGCTGGAGTGAAGCAACTGGGTCCTGGGTGCCTGAAGGAAGCTGTTGCTGGCAGCGGGTGTGTGTGTGTGTGTGTGTGTGTGTGTGTGTGTGTGTGTGTGAGGGGGTTGGGGGGAGAGGAAGGCCTATTCTTGCATGAATTTTCATGCATCGGGCCTCTAGTATACTATAAAAGAACTAGAGGCCTGGTGCACGTGCATGGGTGTGTGTGTCCCTCAGCCCAGCCTGCACCTTCTCCAATCTGGGACTCCTCAAGGGATGTCCAACTGCCCGTTTAGGCCCGATCGGGCCTAAATGGGCAGTTGGACATCCCTCTCACAATCCAGGACTGCTGGCTCCCAACTGCTCACCTGCCTGCCTTCCTGATTGCCCCTAACTGCTTCTGCCTGCCAGCCTGATCACCCCTAACCACTCCCCTGCCAGCCTGATTGATGCCTAATTATCCCCCTGCAAGCCTGATTGCCCCTAACTGCCCTCCCCTGCAGGCCTGGGTCCACCCCAACTGCCCTTTCCTGCAGATCAGGTCGTCCCCAACTTCCCTCCCCTGCAGGCCTGGTCCCCCCCAACTGCCCTTCCCTGCAGGCCCAGTCATCCCCAACTTCCCTCCTCTGTCGGCCTGGTCACCCCTAACTGCCCTCCCCTGCAGGCTTGATCGCCCCCAAATGTCCTCCCTTGCAGGCCTTGTCCCTCCCAACTGCCCTCCCCTGCTGGCCTGATCACCCACAACTGCCCTCCCTTGCAGATCTGGTACCTCCCAACTGCCCTCCCCTGCTGGCCATCTTGTGTCCACATGGGGGCAGCGGTCTTTGACCACATGGGGGCAGCAATCGTGTGTTGGAGTGATGGTCAATTTGCATATTACTCTTTTTATTAGATAGGATAGAGGCCTGGTACATGGGTGGGGGCCACCTGGTTTTCCCTGAAGGATGTCCTGGATCAGGGTGGGGGTTCCCTTGGGGCATGGGGTGGTCTGGGCGAGGGGCCTGTGGTGGTTTGCAGGCTGGCCATGCCCCCCGGCGACCCAAGCGGAGGCCCTGGTATCTGGGATTTATTTATCTCCTATAATTGAAACTTTGTAGCTTGGAGCGGAGGCCTAGACCAGCCAGGGTGTGCGGAAAGCTTGGCTTCCTCCATTACTGGGGAAACCCAAGCCTCCTGCTCTCTCTGTGGCCGCAGCCATCTTGGTTGCGTTAATTTGTATAGTCGCTCCTGATTGGCTTGTGGGCGTGGCTTGTGGGCATAGCGGAGTGATGGTTAATTGGCATATTACGCTTTTATTAGATAGGATAATCTGATTTATTTTGAAAAAAATTGTAAAACTTACTCAATAAAGATGGTTTTTGTCTTAATAAAACATGACACATGGTTTCCTGGCTTTTAAACTTTTCAATAGGCAATATGAACATCTAGTTAGCCCAGTCTGTGTTGCTCAGTGGTTGAACATCCACCCATGAACCTATAGGTCACTGGTTCGATTCCCAGTCAGGGAACATGCCCTGGTTGTGGGCTTGATCCTTAGTAGGGAGCATGAAAGAGGCAAACAATTGATGATGTTTCTATCTCTCTATCCCTCTCTCTTACTCTCCCTCTGAAATCAATAAAAACATTTTTTTAAATTAAACTTAAGCTTATTTCTGAGAATCATCGTTATTGGGGCTCCCCCCCTTTTTTTTTTGATAGATTACCAAATTATTGCAGCCAGCAACCCTTCAGTTTGCTGTTAGTTTTTTTGAGAGTCTCATTGCCAGAAAAAAGCCTTTTTGGCAAATTCTGATAATGAGCTTCATTGCAGGCAATGCCGCCTTGCCATTAACGCCATAATCATGCCTGTGGTTGTTTCCAACAGAAAGATCAGTAGTACCTTTCCTGCCCAGTTTGATATCCATTAAATGTATTTGCAAGATACTAAGGGTCTGAAAACCCAAAGATGGAATAAGTTAGCAGTATTTATACTGATCATAAGATACTTTCTTGATTTGGTAAAAAGACAAACTGCAGATAAGAGGAGCAGTGTCATTGGAGACCTTTGGAGCAATGAACACTAAATCTGACAGACCCCTTTGGAACTCTCCAAAAGCTGTTACCTCATGAGTTTCTACTATAGCTCGACGTAATAGCACTAGCTCCTTATCCTATCTAATAATAGACAAATATGCAAATTGACCATACCTCCGATGCACCACAAGCCACACCCACCATCCAATCAGAGCGAGTATGCAAATTAACCCAAACCAAGATGGCTACAGCCACAGAGAGCAAGGTTTCCTAGGTAACAGAGGAAGCCAAGCTTTCTGCCAGCAATTGCAGGCCTAAGCCTCCACTCAAGCTACAAAGTTTCAATTATAGAAGGTAAACAAATTCAAACAAATGATGGCAGAATGGAGCTTGAGAGAGCAGACCAGGGTTGCTGCCGGCAACAAGGGAAGCAAAGCTTTCCTCACACCCTGGCCGGGCCCACCCGCTTAAGGCAACAAAGTTTCAATTATAACCCCAACAGAAATGGCTTCGGGCCTCGGAGGGAGCCCCAGGCTTGGCTCTTCTCCAGGCTACAAAGTTTCAATTGTAGAAGGTAAATAAATTCCAGATACCAGGGCCTCCGCTTTCGTTGCCATGGGGCGTGGCTGGCCTGCAAACCACCACAGGCCCCTCGCTCAGGCCACCCCACACCCCAAGGGAACCCCACCCTGATCAGGGACACCCTTCAGGGCAAACCAACTGGCCCCCACCCCTGTACCAGGCCTCTATCCTACCTAATAAAAGAGTACTATGCAGATTGATCATCATTGCAACACACAATATAGCTGCCCCCATGTGGTCAAAGATCCTGCCCCCATGTGGACACAGGATGACCACCACAAGATGGCCAGCAGGAGAGGGCAGTTGGGAGGCACCTGGCCTGCAAGGGAGGGCAGTTGAGAGGGACCAAGCCTGCAAGGGAGGGCAGTTGGAGGTGATCAACCCTGTAGGAGAGGGCAGTTAGGGGTGACCAGGCCGGCAGAGGAAGGAAGTTGGGGGCAAACAGGCTGGCAGGGGAGTGGTTAGGGGTGATCAGGCTGGCAGGCCGAAGCGGTTAGGGGCAATCAGGAAGGCAGGCAGGTGAGCAGTTGGGAGCCAGCAGTCCTGGATTGTGAGAGGGATCCCTGTGGATCGTGCCTAAACGGGCAGTTGGACATCCCTTGAGGGGTCCCAGATTGGAGAGGGTACATACAGGCTGGGCTGAGGGACAACCCCCCTCCATGCACCGGGCCTCTAGTTTATCATAAAAATAACTTGGAGGCTGAATTTCTTTTAAGTATGAAATTTGGTGGGTTTTATAAAAACTTGATTTTAGAGAGATGAAGGGAGAGAAAGAAACATCGATTGATCACCTCCTGCACACACCCTGACCAGGGATTGAACCTGCAACCTGGGTATGTGCCCTGACAGTGAATCAAACCTGCCACCTTTTGATATATGGGATGGATACTCCAACCAACTGAGCTATACCACACCCCCCCCCCCCCCGAACCTTAGCTCTTTCTCAACTTCTATAACAAGAACCTAAGACCAACTTTGTTGCACTTAAAAAAAATGAAGCTCTGTAAAAATGTTTTCTACTGATCTGCTGCAGTTTTAAAATTGCTTTGGGATTTTTGTGAACTATCACTGTGAAGTTAATAAAAAACAAACATGATTCATAAATTTTATATACGAGAGGAAAATATAAAATGTTCAACATTTCCAATTTTATTATTAAGAACAGGGAGCATAAAGTTTCATTTAAGAATAAGACCTTATATTTATGCCTTTTTTACCTGCATGTATATATTAGAATTGGCTTCAGTTCCCAGTCATGGCCAGATAAGGGTACAGTGTTTATAGAAAAAAATGAAGTAGAAACAAGGGAGAAAGGAAGGGAAGGAGAAAAAGAGGGTAAAATAAATATTTCATGAGCATTCCTAGTTTGTTAAGCATTGTGCTATTCATTTTCACATGAACACAATTTCACTTAATCCTCACAGTATCCTTGCAATAATATTAATTTTAATAATATTAAAAATTTTCAATAATAATAATTTTTAAAATGTGTCAGGAACTTTTAAAAGATACATTTTTATTGATTTCAGAGAGGGAGAGAGAGATAGAAACATCAATGATGAGAGAGAACCATCGATTGGTTGCCTCTTCGAGCCCGCAACCTCTCGGGCATATGCCCTGACCAGGAATTTGAACATCGACTTCCTGGTTCATAGGTCAATGCTCAACCACTGAGCCATGCCAGCTGGGCATGTCAGGTACTTTTTAAAGAAAGAGAAAAGAGGCAGAGAAAAAAGAGGATGAAGAAGGGAGGGAGTAAGAGAGGAAGGAAAAGGGTAAAAGTAACAGGGAGTAGAGGTGAATGGAGGGGGAGACACAAAACCTGCCTCATTTGAAAATGTTTGAAATTTTTGGAACCTGCATTATTTATCTCATTATTCTGAGTCCCCCCTCCCCCACCCAACTAAATATAGTTGTTAAAGTATTTGAATTTTTTGTTGGTATAAGTGGATTAGAACAAAAAGGGGCTTGTTTCACAGTCAGGAGCAAAAAGATTAGGCCCATTTCACAGGTCTTCAGCTGCTTTTCTTAGTTCTTCAGAGGTTATCTTCTAAAGAGGATACTCCATTTCAATGTTGATCTACCTTTTACCCTCCTATTCTGGTTCCAGAATGTCATTACTTCGAACAACTTGCTATAGGCAACAAATTTAATGGTGGTGGAAGATGGGATGTTCTTTACTCTTGTCATCTACACCTGCATTTTTTCAGTGTAATGATGTTGAAATCCAGAATCAGTTTTTCCACATTCAAGTGTGATTCAGCAAAAAGAAAACTTTCTTGCATTAGTAATACACGTGAATTCGGAATTTCTGTTTAAGTCCGTTAGTAGAGGGAAAATATAAAATCCAAGTTGAAATGATAAAATATTAAATTCAGTATTGCCAAGTGAAGTCTAATTTTAATTCACATATTATAATTTATAATTCAGGGTCCTAGGAGACAAAGCCTCCTTGGACAACTCTTTAATCCAGGCCTATCCTTTAGATTTCTCTTAGCTCCCTTGTCTGTAAACACCATCTGCTGCTAGAGATACATTGATGACCTACATGCTTTTGGATACACGGGAACCAGGAGCAGTTCTTAGAATCTCATTCGATGAGTGACATCTTTGAGAATAGAACTGATGACTCTTTCTGGCAGGAAAAGGGTGGGGAGGGCAGGGGAGATATGTTGGGAGGGAGAAAGGGAAATTGTGTATTGTGAAGCTTTGCTGCAGGATTGCCAGAGCTGGTGAAATGTAGTGGGTGGCAGTAGGGGGAGAGGTGAAACCAGTGTTCACAGAAGAGTTAAATGGTTAAAGAACTTACAATAATTAAAATGATGTTTTTGTGTAAGTGCAGAATACAGCCATAAAAACACAATTGCTGTAAAATACAATGCAGAGAACAGATAGCCATTTGATGATTGCAACTCTGCCTGTGCCATTAAGAAAACAGTTCTTTCCTGAGGAGGAAAAACGTGGATATTATGTCTGTTTTGCATACTCATGTTAATTATTTACAGAAATCCATTAAGTAAACAATGCATTCTTACAGGATAGGGCTGGATCAAATAATGCAGAGTATGGCAAACAGTTTGCGAGATGAGAGGATGATTCTGGGGAACAGGGTCAAGCCAAGAATTCTCAGAACTCTCTATTGGGCACAGTTCTGGAAGAATACAGACCTGTTTCAATGAGAGATTATATCTGAGTTTATGGGTTTTCTTTTCCCAACTGTTACTCTGTACAGGATGGTTTGCCTGGATATATGAGACAAGTGCTAATGATTGGAAACAACAAGGAACGTTCAGGTGAGCCTACTATGAAGGGTCCTCATTTGATTTAGGGATTTAGTGATACTACCTGGAACTCAATTACAGTGAAGCCAAGCTTGCTGCATTCTGTTAACTTTACTGCCATTTGTGGCCAGTGGGGCAGCATGGGTCCCACAGTGGTGAGGAGTCAATATGCAGTTAAGAAAACCTATATAAGAAGTCATGGGGCCATTTTTTATTAGTCGTCCCAATTCTGGACATAATGAAACAGAATCAGGTAAGTGTATGAATGGCATCTATTTACACACAAACAGAGCTTTGCTGTTGTCCTAGACAATCATTTCCTCCTCATTTCCTGGAGGAACTACTGGGATGAGAAATCACAATTTGTGCCTTGCCCTGGGTAATGAGTCATTGGATGGAATTTCATTTGGTAGATTTAAAGAGAGTTAGTGTTGCTCTATGAAGCCAGATGATTTAAGAAATTGAAGCAGTAACAAGTAAATTGCTTTTCTCTTATACTGCAGAATGCTTTCTAGGCAGTTTTGGTTTTTCTTTTTAAAATGGATTTATAATACCATTTCTCTCCACCTCAAGGCTCAAGTAAACCTCTTTGCTCTGATGAATCCTCAATGGCTCCTCATTTCCCACAAACAGATTGTCCAATAGAGTTTTAATATCTCATTTTAGACTGTGGGAGCTAGAATTTTTAATTCTATAGGAAAAAATGAATATACAGTTCCTTTTAGATGCTTTATTTCTTCTGAATTACCTCATAAAAAGCTATATACAACCAAGTTCAAATTCCTTAGTCTTATAATTGAGGTTTGCCATTAACCAATCCAATACTCACTTGCCTTTATTTATTTGTTCATCTTACAAGCAATTGGGAGAGTGTAGGATGTGCCATGCAATGTGTTAGCGGCTGGAGGGGATAGAAAAAACAGTAAGCTCGGTTGCTTCCTTCAAAGCAACTCACCAGCCATTGGGCAGAACAGGGATGCAAGATGACACGCAAAATACGTTGGACCTGTGTGGAAGTTTGTACAAACTGTTGTGTGTTGGTGTATGGTGGTGGTGGGAGGTCTTGCCTCTCACAGCAAACAGGACACTGAGGAAGGCTGGAAAAGAGAATGTCCTGGCTTGGGAGGTGGAGAGACCAAAGAGGCTTCAAAATGGCCTTTTTGTCTTCATAATTTGTCTTTTCATCGTAGACTCACGCTCTTTCACCCAGAAACCTCAGAGTAGTCTATTGCCTGGACCCTTGAGAGTCAGTCATGGTTAGGGACAAATTGCAAGTCTCACGTGGAAAAGGTCTCTGCATCAACATCACAGGAACTCCACAGACCTGTGATCAACTTGGTCTTGAGTTCATTGAGGGCATGGACTTTGGGACAACCCTAAAGCCCAGCACTAAGTGTTGCAAATGGCTGATACTCAGTAAGTTTTCAGCTGCCTCCCAAAAAGTTCCATGGGAGCCTTGAGGAGAGAACAGCTGGCCCAACATAGGGAACTCTGGAGCCACGCAGAAGAATGTATAGGGTTTAATAAGAACTAAATTTGAAAGAGTACTCGGGGTAGGCCATGCATGGTCTTTGCTACCAGAATATGTGAGGCATCGAAACAGGAGAGTGAAATGAATACAGCAGATTTCTTATCAGTTTGGTTCTCTAAACCACAGGGACCACTTGTACGCCAGGAGTTTGGTGGTTATGAGAAGACAAATGTATGAGAATTAAATTCATATGGCAACAATTAGATAAGAACTTCCAGGAAGATGCTGAGATGAGGAATATCAGAGAGTATTGTTTTAGCTAGCAGCTGCCATTACTGGGTTATGGCCAGAGATGGGGGTGTGTGAGCTTTGCAGGTTGTGTTTGATATAATTGGTGCTGAATGTACTCCTTCTGTTACACTGTTCACCCATGCAGCTTTACATCTCATATGTACTTTCCACCCTGGTGGCCTTTGTAAGACATAAGGTGAACAAACTGCTTATTAAGGTAAGACAATGGAGGCCCCATTTTAAAAAGGTTAAGACATACTGGAAAGTGTCAGCACATCCCGGGTATCATTAACAGTGTGTGGAATGCACAGTCTGGTATTTTCCAAAGGCCACACTAACCTTTTTAAACATGGAGCCTGCTAAAAAGGAATGAATTTCCTCACCATTTGATGAGAGAAGAAATCTTCTAAATGCTTATTTTTATTTGATCACTAAAAATCATCTCCGTGGAGCTCAACACGGTCAAATGAATCCCGAACATTTTAGCAACTCAGTTAAAATACCATTAGGAAGCACTTGGGTTACTAAAAGCTGAAAACAAATGATGAGGAGCCCTCCTGTGCTAATAACACCTAGAAAGGAAGCAAGAGCCACCTATGTCTTTGAATTTAAACTCTTCATTGTTAAAGAGAGAAGCTTAAGTTTTGCCAAACCTTTTTCCCATTAAGTACACCCACTTTTCCATGTAATTGGCTCAACACTGCTTTTTGCATAATTGTCATATTTCTCTGTTTCCCAAGAGGTTTGTTAAGTGTAAAGGTGAACTATTAAGCTTTTGACAAAGTACAGTTATGTGTGATGTGCAATTCTCAAATCATGAAAAAGATTATAGCATTTCTCTTGAGTTTATCTTAACATTTGGAAGCAAAGTATTCCAAAAGTATTGCCCACTGAGCTAGGTTTAACCTGTTTTCCTTTAACTGGCAAAAAAGAAATTTCCCGATATTTGGGCAATCAAATAATGTTGTTGCCATGGGCCCTGACTTTATCAATGACTAAAAGCAAAGTCATTTTTCTTTAAACTTTAGTTTAAAAATAAGATTGTTTTTTAGTTGGAATCAGGGATTTCATCACAGCTGGGCCATGTTTTAGCTATAAAGTCTCAGACAAAATAATTTAACCTCTTTAAAATATTTTTATTGATTTCAGAGAGTAAGGAAGAGGGAGGGAGAGATAGAAATGTCAATGATGAGAGAGAATCATATATGTCCCCTACTGGGGATTGAGCCCACAACACTGGCATGTGCCCTGACTGGGAATGGAACCTTGACCTCCTGGTTCATAGGTTGATGCTCAACCACTGAGCCATGCCAGCTGGACTGACCTCTTAAAGTCTCAGTTTGTTGAACTGTAAAATGGGGATATCTTTAACTCACAGTGGTTTGGAATACTTCTATATAAGGAGGTATGTTATCCAGGTCTTGGTACATAATAGGTCTAATAAAGACATGATACTGCTTTTTTTCTCTGATGTAGCAAGTATATGGCACTTAAAGGAATCAGAGGGCTTGTGCTTTGGCATGGGGAAGGCCTGGATTTGAGTTCTTTCTCTGCCACGTTTTTTTGGGTGGGGGACTTAGGGAGGACACAGAGGTCTGATTGATCTTGGGCAGGTTACTTAGCATGGGAACCTTCATTTCTTTACCTGTCAAATGCGGATAGATAGAAAATAGAAATATGTACCTTCAAGTTTTCGTTGTGAGGATTAAATGAGATAGCATATAAAAGCATGCAAATGCTCAATGAATGTTTCCTATAGTTAGAATTGTTACGTCCTTAACAGTAGTCATTATTAGCTTTGGGTTACTGCAAATAATGATCTGAAAACTCATGGTCCCTCCTGATTTGCTGTGTTTTCTCTATCAGTTTTTATATAATTTTTTATTGTTGGCCCTATTGCAGATGTCCCCCTTTCTCCCTATGCCCACCTCTCCCCAGCCCTTCCCCTCTCCTTTGCTGCTCCCCACATTATTGTCTGTGTCCATGGGCTATGCATATACACTGAGTGGCCAGATTATTATGATCTCTGAACACATAATAATCTGGCCACTCAGTGTGTGTGTGTGTGTGTGTGTGTGTGTGTGTTTGTGTATTAGAGACCCGGTGCATGAATTCATGCATGGGTGGGGTCTGGCCACCCTGGCCAGGGGGAGGGGACATGGGTGGTTGGCCGGCCTGCCTGCTGGTCGAACTTCTGGTCGAGGGGACAATTGGCATATTAGCCTTTTATTATTTAGGATATACACTGAGTGGCCATATTATTATGCATTCAGAGATCATAATAATCTGGCCACTCAGTGTATATTGTTCAGCTAATCCCTTCACCTTCCTTTATCTAGTTCTCTACCCGCTTCCTCCCCTCTGCCATTTGTCAGTCTGTTCCATGTATGAATGCCTCTGGTTCTATTTTGTTCATCAGTTTATTTTGTTCATTAGATTTCATGTAGAACTGAGGTCATATGGTATTTGTCTTTCTCTGACTGGCTTATATCACTTAGCGTAATAATCTCCAGGTCTCTCCATGCTGTTGAAAAGGGTAAGAGTTCCCTCTTTCTTTACAGTTGGGTAGTATTCCATTGTGTAAATATGTAGCACAACTTTTTTATCCATTCATCTACTGATGGGCATTTGAGTTATTTCTAGGTCTTGGCTATTATAAATAATGCTGCTATGAACATAAAGGTGCATATATTCTTTCTGATTGGTGTTTTGGGATTCTTAGGGTATATACCCAGAAGTGGGATTGCTGGGGCAAAAGGCAGTGCCATTTTTAAAATTATTTTGAGGAAATTTCATATTGCTTTCCAGTCTGCATTCCCACCAGCAGTGTACTAGGGTTCCCTTTTCCCTACATCCTCGCCAGCACTTGTCACTTGTTGATTTGTTGATTGTAACCTTTCTGACAGGTGTGAGGTGATACCTCATTGTAGTTTTAATTTGCATCTCCCTGATGATTAGTGAGTGACCTTGAGCATTTTTTCGTATGTCTCTTGGTCATCTGTATGTCCTCTTTGGAAAAATGTCTATTCAGGTCCTTTGCCGATATGTTAATTGGATTGTTTGTCTTCTTGGTGTTGAGTTGTATTAATTCTATATATTTTTTTGGAGATTAACCCCTTATCAGATGTATCATTGGCAAATATATTTTTCCATATGGTAGGTTCCCTTTTCGTTTTGTTGGTGGTTTCTTTTGCTGTACAGAAGCTCTTTAGTTTGATGTAGTCCCATTTGTTTTCCATAATTTTTTGTTGTTGTTTTTGAAATGTCTTTATTGAGTTTACAGAGAGAGGAAGAGGAGTGGGAGAAAGAGAAGAAACATCGATGTGAGAGAGATACATTGATCTGTTGCCTCTCATAGGCATGCTGACCAGGGATGAACCTACAACATAGGCATGTGCCGTGAACCGTAATCAAATGTGCAACCTTTTGGTGCATGACATGATGCTCACCCAACTGAGCGACAGTGACTAGGGCTGTTGTCCATCATTTTTTATATTCAGAGAGGGAGGAATGTATAACTTCCTTTTCTGTGAATGTCCCTGGAAGCCTCTTGAGACTTCCTTCCTGAATGAGGACTAGATTCTTGCAGGTTTCCTAATTGCTGTGTGCTTCTGGTTGAAGCCTCAGGGCATCAGATTGCAGGGGGGAATGGAGGAAGATATTCTGTGTGTGATAGTGATCAGATCAGGAAGATAACATAACAAGGCATCTGGCTTCTGACAGCTTGTCACATGGGTCAGTTTGGAGTCCTAGTTTCTCCTTGACAAGGTTAGTCACTCATGCCACAGGTTCCATGGGCAGAATTCTAGCTGAGCACTAGAAAGGGATAAATATAGGCTGGCAGGAATGCTGGTGTTACCCTAATGTCACAGGCCTGGACTTCCATTCACATAATTGAATCTCTCATGAATTGTTTTTGTACTGCAATCAAAGCAACTTAAACTGATCAGAATAAAGGGGAGTTGGAAAGTATCTAAGTTTACAATAACAAGTGGTTAAATATGTTATCCTAAATCAACTGCAATTATTTTTAAGGCATACTTGATAATTAACATTAGAAAATGCTTGTTATAATTTATGCTGAAAAAATGACAAAAATACATAGTATAATTAGAAATTTACAACAACAATATAGAGACAGAAAGGAGATTGGTGGTTGCCTAGGACTGGGGGTTGATGGCTAAGGGGCATGGGGTTTCTTTTTTGGAGTGATGAAAATGCTCTAAAATTGATGGTGGTGAGGGTTGCACATATTTGTGAATATACTAAAGAATATCAAATGGTACATTTAAATGAGTTAGTTGTATGTTATATGAATTTTATCTCAATAAAGTTGTGAAACCAAATACAACCACAAAACGTTTATACATAGAAAAGTAGAAGGAAAGAAAATTTGCCAGAAAGCTAGCAGTGGATATAATTTGTGGTTACTTTTGAATTTTTTTCTGTTTATTATTGTTAATCCTCACCTGAGGATATGTTTTTATTGAATCGAGAGCGAGAGCGAGAGGGAGAGCTCAATGGGAGAAAGAAAAATGCCGTGCCTGATCAGAGATTGATCTAGAAACCTAGGTATATGCCCTGACCGGGAAGGGAACCCACAACCTTTTTGTTTACAGGACAATACTCCAAACAACTGAGCCACTTGGCCAGGACTCTATTTTTTTTTTCTTTTTGGCATTTTCCTATATTTTCAACAGTGATCACATATGTACTTGATATTTTGTAATGAAATGGTATTTAAAAGGCAAATAAGTAAAAGTGAATTTATATGAATGTTTTTAAAAACTCACAGAATTTAAAATATAAATCATAAAATAGAAGGGCTAAAATTATTTTTACACTAAACAAAAATTTAGCATAAAGTGTATGGCTCTGTGTGCTCTGGATGAAATATCAATACTCAGCCTTTTCATTAATATTTTAGCTTTTTTAAAAATATATATTTTATTGATTTTTTACAGAGAGGAAGAAAGAGGGATAGAGAGTTAGAAACATCGATGAGAGAGAAACATCGATCAGCTGCCTCTTGCACACCCCCTACTGGGGATGTGCCCGCAACCAAGGTACATGCCCTTGACCGGAATTGAACCTGGGACCCTTGAGTCCGCAGGCCGATGCTCTATCCACTGAGCCAAACCAGTTTCGGCAATATTTTAGCTTTAACAAGAATTGTCAAACGTGGTAAACACAAGACAAAAATATCAGAAAGTTATAAATATCATAATCTTAACAAGTTTTTTTTTCCCTCAAAATTGATGTTCATCATGGTTTAGATTTAGAGCTTTTCAAAGTTTCAGAATGTGAAATAAAAATATTTTTGGAATTGTAGGGGAAGAAAACATTTTTTTCCTTTACCTTCTGAGATCATGTGGGTGGTATCTGAAAATTTCATGGACAAAAGACAGGTTAATGGGAGCAAAGACATAAACATTTTATTTGATGTTAATATTTTACATTTTACCTAAAAGAGGCCTTTATATCTTCATAGAAAAGATATAAAGACTCAAAGAGGTGGTTAAACATGGGGCTTATATAGCATTTTAACAAAGGGTGATACATTTGTGGGGAAGTGACAAGACAAAGGAAAAGGGGTTTGTACTTCTAGGGGTGGAAAATTATGGGAAGGTGAATATGGGGCAAACTAATGGAAAGTAAAGGTTATTTTGGTAAGGTCTGTTTGTGCAGGCCCATCTTTGTGCTGACTTTCTGTCTCTAGTGATAATATTTGTCTTCTCTTCCTAGTATGGGAGAGTGGAGGGAGGATACCTTCACAACAGGAAACTTATGCCAGGCTTTTTTAGGCAGAAAGTGGAAGGGCAGAGAGTTCTTTCTGTATCTACTGTTTCTCAATTTCCTTCAGCTCAATTTAATCCTTATGCCGAAGTGGCATGATTTGGGTGGCATATTCTGATCCCCTTCATAATCATCATGCATTCCCAGTTACATGTCTTGATTTAAATCCATTTTATAAATTGAAGCAGGAATTAGATTAGCCTTTATTAAAATATTCAGGTAAGTGGGAAGATGAATTCTTTCAAGTGAATCATTTGATAAAATCTAGTCTTTTCACTGAAGTTTAATTCTGAAGCTCAGAGATTTCCTAGTTGTTCCTCCCCTTCCTTTAGTAACAGTTATTATTATCATTTGTCTCCTATTATTTTGTCTTCTTCTGTCTATCACATATGAAAGTTTTGGTTGTTCTGCAATTTTTACAGTTAAATATCTTAAGTCCTAAAAACTGCCAGAGAGAAGAGAATGTGCAAAGTGATCATATTTATACACCGGCAGACCCTTTTCAACATTACTGCTATGCTTTTTATACTGAAAGGCAAGGAACAGCTGCCTTGCGCTACTTTGGTGTCCAACTCAGCTGTTTCATATTCATCCTGTTGCTTTAAGCATCTGTTAACAGGTGGGAAAACTCACTGTGAAGAGAGGCGTTGTTGCCTTGGGTGGCTTTAGCCTAAGACAGGCCTGACCCCTTTGTTTGCCCCTGGAACAGAATGTGTGTGTTCCTCTAAGTCTTCATTAAGTACAGCTGTTGAGTACATTTTAGTAGAAAAGAACCATTTCTGAAGCATCTCCATTCTGAGAACTGAGGGACAGTATCCAAAATGTAGTTGGATAAGGCCTGTGTGCTATGGAATGTCTGTAAGTGGCTGGGCCTAGCTGAGGAGAAGCCGGTATGTTATTAGGCTTCCTTGTCTCAGAAATAGAGCCTTTCACTTGAATTCACTCTTAGTCTCCCATTTTATACCAGAGAACCTGGAAACTGAAAAACTCTTTGGTCGGAACCATTCGTTTTAAAGATTAGGAGACTGATGTCTGGGTTAGTTGTTTTGCTTTTACTAGTAACAAAGTCAGTTGGTGGCATTTTGTCTCTGTATATAATAACATCACAGTATTTCAGAGTTGTTTCCTGGCCCCTTTTTGTCAGGTTTCTGGAAAACCTCTTTCTTCTCATGTTTATGACTTGGGTCTTAATCCAGTCTATTGAAAGTATAGACTGGCCACCGGATTTACAGTTAGGTTGCTGAGACCTAAAAGGAAGAAAAGTTTTGTAAAAATGAAATTCCTGAGCCAGTTTCTTGATACTTGTTCTTTTTTTAAATTCTTTAAAACAAAGCAACCCCCATGCTCCCCCATCCTGCCCCCACTACCTTATCTTCTATTCTGCATATGTAACCATTTCCCAGCCTAGTGCTGGGAAATTACATGCAAATTAATGGAATTTATGTTTTCACAGTGGGGGTTGGGGTAAAATGCCCTGGAAATTTCTGCATTGATTGTAAAAACTTGGGCCTGGGGACCTCACTAATGACTTTTCAAGAGCAGTCCTTTACAACGCCCAAGTCTTCAATCTTGTAACCGGACCATCAACCTCAGTGACAGCCCACTTTGAAGGAGGCCTCATAAAGACAAGGTTCAGGACTTTCTAATGGCTTTAGCTAATGGAAAACCTGGAGGGGGGAAGTGAAATCATCCTCAAATTTCCTACAGGTAGAAAGGAGAAAATCTCTAGAAGTCCTGAGAAATGACAGGAATTTTTAAAATTTTGGTTCAAAATGGGAGAAGTACAGGAGATGATGAAAAACACTTGAAAAATGCTTGCTTTTATTATAGGCAGTGAAAAAATATATAAGTCCCACTTTTCTTATCTCTACCTAGCAAAATAAATCAAGAGCAGATAAAAATTTCTTAGGAAATGGAAGGGATCTAAAGGACAGACCTGGTCATGTGAAGCTTTACCTCTGTGGTCACTTCCCTTTTTAGCCACTGGTCCTTGTTCTCATATCTCTCCTACTGTGGCCTATGTGACCCCAGGGATCCAGAGGCATCATTACATTTGCATTTTTATCATTGCCTTTTTTTTGTGAATTTGATGTATTTATGTAAAAGTGCTCTGGAAAATACTTTAAAAATATATTTTTGTTGATTTTTTACAGAGAGGAAGGGAGAGGGATATAGTTAGAAACATTAATGAGTGAGAAACACCAGTCAGCTGCCTCCTGCATGCCCCCTATTGGGGATTGAGCCCACACCAAGGTACATGCCCTTGACTGGAATCGAACCCAGGACCCTTCAGTCTGCAAGCCAATGCTCTATCCACTGAGCCAAACCAGTTAAGGGTGGAAAATATTTAAAACATGGTACTAATAGAAGAAAATCTTATGGTATTACTTTGAGAAGTATCATTTTGTTAAGCTGATGTTCATCTTACTGGCTTCATACCAAAGACCCTGGTACAATTGTTAAGAGTAGGCCCATCCTGCCCAGCCAGTGTGCTGTGGTTGAATGTCAACCTATGAACCAGGAGGTCACAGGTTTGATTCCCAGTCAGGGCATATGCCTGGGTTGTGGGCTCGATCCCCCCCCGGGGGGGCATACAAGAGGCAGCCAATCAATGATTCTCTCTCATCATTGATGTTTCTATCTCTCTCTCCCTCTCCCTTCCTCTCTGAAATCAATTTAAAAAATTATATATATATATATATTATATATATATAATGTATATTTTGAAAGAATGAATAGGCCCATCCTAAGACACTTTAGCTTCCTTATCCCTTTTTGGAAAGTAATATAATTATATTTAATGGAAAACTCAGACAGTGGATGTGTTGTGCACAGACACAAAGTGACTTTTTAAAAAAAAAA
Source organism: Eptesicus fuscus (assembly GCF_027574615.1). Taxonomy (NCBI): domain Eukaryota; kingdom Metazoa; phylum Chordata; class Mammalia; order Chiroptera; family Vespertilionidae; genus Eptesicus; species Eptesicus fuscus. The sequence continues at coordinate 110,692,085 of NC_072473.1, forward strand.
ATTTATTGATTAAGGTATTACATATGTGTTCATATCCCCCCATTGCCCCCCACCCCACTCCCATACATGCCCTCAACCCCCAGTGTCTTGTGTCCATTGGTTATGTTTATATGCATGCATACAAGTCCTTCGGTTAATCTCTTACCTCCCCCCACCCCAGCCTTCCCGCTGTAATTTGACAGTCTGTTCCATGCTTCTCTGCCTCTGTATCTATCTTTGTTAATTAGGTTATAATGTTCTTTATTATCCATAAATGAGTGAGATCATGTGGTATTTTTCTTTCACTGACTGGCTTATATCCCTAAAAGTGGAATCACTGGGTCAAATGGGAGTTCCATTTTTAGTTTTTTTAGGAAACTCCATACTGTTCTCCACAGTGGCTGCACCAGTCTGCATTCCCACCAGCAGTGCATGAGGGTTCCTTTTTCTCCACAACCTCACCAGCACTTGTCGTTTGTTGATTTGTTGATGATAGCCATTCTGACAGGTGTGAGATTGTACCTCATTGTCATTTTGATTTGCATATCTTGGATGATTAGTGACTTTGAACATTTTTTCATATGTCTCTTGGCCTTCCTTATGTCCTCTTTTGAAAAGTATCTATTTAGGTCCGTTGTCCATTTTTTGATTGGGTTGTTTATCTTCCTTTTGTTATGTTGTCTGAGTTCCCTGTAAACGTTGGAGATTAAACCTTTATCAGTGATAACACTGGCAAATATGTGCTCCCATGCAGTGGGCTTTCTTGTTGTTTTGTTGATGGTTTCTTTTGCTGTGCAAAAGCTTTTTACTTTGATGTAGTCCCATTTGTTTATTTTCTTTTTAGTTTCTATTGCCCTAGGAGCTGTATCAGTGAAGATATTGCATTGGCATATGTCTGAGATTTTGCTGCCTGTGGATTCCTCTAATATTTTTATGGTTTCCCGTCTTACATTTAAGTCCTTTATCCATTTTGAGTTTACTTTTGTGTATGGTGTAAGTTGGTGGTCTAGTTTCATTTTTTTGCATGTATCTGTCCAATTTTACCAACACCATTTATTGAAGAGACTCCATTGTATGTTCTTGCCTCCTTTGTCGAATATTAATTGAGCATAGTGGTTTGGGTCGATTTCTGGGTTCTCTATTCTATTCCATTGATCTATATGTCTATTCTTGTGCCAGTACCAGACTGTTTTGAGAACAGTGGCTTTGTAATACAGCTTGATATCTGGTATTGAGATCCCACCTACTTTGTTCTTCTTTCTCAGGATTGCTGCAGCTATTCGAGGTCTTTTTTATCCCAGCATTACATTAGAAAGATCATATACCATGACCACGTAGAATTTATTCCAGGAATGCAAGGCTGGTACAATATCTGCAAATCAATAAATGTGATACATCACATAAACAAAGTGAGAGACAAAAATCACATAATCATATCCGTTGATGCAGAAAAGGCATGTGACAAAATCCAACACCCTTTTCTTATAAAAATGCTCAGCAAATTGGGAATAGAGGGATCATACCTCAACATAATAAAAGCCTTATATGACAAACCTACAGCCAATATCATACTCAATGGGAAAAAACTAAAACCATTCCCACTAAGATCAGGAACAAGACAGGGATGCCTGCTTTCACCACTCCTGTTCAACATAGTATTGGAAGTGCTAGCCACAGCAATCAGACAAGAAGAAGATATAAAGGGCGTCCAAATTCGAAAAGAATTAAAATTGCCATTATTTGCAGATGACATGATACTGTACATAGAAAACCCTAAAGACTCCATCAAAAAATTATTAGACTTAATAAATGAATTTGACAATGTAGCTGCATACAAAATTAATGCCAAGAAATCTATGGCATTTCTATATACCAACAGTGAACTTACAGAAAGAGAGACTAAGAAAACAATCCCATTTATCATTGCACTAAAAAAATTAAGATACCTAGGAATAAACTTATAAAGGAGGTAAAAGACCTCTACTCAGAAAACTACAGGACATTGAAAAAAGAGACAGAGGACGACATAAATAGATGGAAGAGCATACTGTGGTCAAGGATTGGTAGAATCAACATCATTAAAATCTCCATACTACCCAAAGCAATCTATAGATTCAGTGCACTCCCCATTAAAATACCAACGGCATATTTCACAGACCTAGAATGAACTCTCCACAAAGTGAGTCTTAAGACAACCCTAGGACAGAAACTCATAATAGAAATCACCTGAAATTCTATCTTCATGTAATAAACATTTTTGTAATTGTGTGGTATTTTCCATTATTTTTATTTTCTATGTTTCTTTAGTCAGGAAAAATCATAATGCACACAAAAGGTTTTGTATCCTGCTTTTTTTAACCTGATGTTCACAGAACATACTCACGTACAAGCAAGTACATCTTCTATTCAGTTATTTTGACCATCATCCTGAACATAGTTTTTCTCATGTTTCAGATTAATTCCTTAGAAGAGACATCCGGAAATGAGATTACTGAGTCAAAGGTTCTAAATCTATTTTAAGGCTCTTGATGCATGGTGGCAAATTGCTTTCCAAAAGAGCTGTGCCAGTTGACATGACTGGCAGTGTCTTCCTTTATGCCCGTACATTGGTACAGTTAATTATTTAAAAATACTTTAAAATGCGACATAAATTAGAGCAAAGTTAACATTTTTAGTGTATTAGCTTGGTGAATTGTTACATCTGTGCATCTGTGCAAATGCTACCCAGATCAAAATAAAAACTTGAATATATATGATAATTCCATCATCCCCAAAAGGTTCCCTCCTGCCCCAGTCAGTATCTACCTCCTCTCTGAGGTAACCATTATCCTGAAAGTGTCTCAATTTTGAATGATTTCTGAAAAATTTTTTTATCTAAAATGATTTGACAGGAAATCTCTGAGGGAGGATCTTTATGTCCTTGGCACCACCCAGACTTCTGCCACCTCACATTGGCAGAGCTGAGTAGATCGGCATGGTCTTTATTTCATTTGGGCCCAGCTGCCTATAACTGGGCTAAACTTATTCTATGCTCAGGTTGTCTTAGTATCACTTTGGGACTATGTACAACATACCCGCTGCTTTTCACCCCCGAGAATTAAAATGACTGCCATCTGTTCTGAACCATGTGAGGTAACAGGGAGGGGTGATGAAGAAGGTGTGTTACAGAAATAAAGCAGGAGTGAGGCTGACTTTAAAAGAAACAACCTCCCGAAAGCTCATGGCTGTTTTCTTTCTGTAGATGAGTTCAAACAGAGGATGTGTGAAATGCTTGGTTTGCAGATCTTGCAATACTTTGTCAGGGTAGAATTGCATGTTAGTACTGAAGTCCTGTGTAACTAGATTTATAATGATATCTCCTAGCCCAATGTATGGGAAAACACATTTGCCAATGATACATCTGATAAGGGTTCTTATATATCCAAAATATATAAGGAACTCATACAATTAACAAAAGGAAGATAAACAATCCATTTTAAAAATGGGCAAAGTATCTAAATAGACACTTCGTGAAAGTGGACATACAGATGGCCAAGAGACACATGAAAAAATGCTCAAGGTCACTGATTATCAGAAAGATGTAAATTAAAACAACAATGAGGTATCACATCACATGTGTCAGAATGGCTATAATTAACAAATCAACAAATGACAAGTGCTGGCTAGGATGTGGAGAAAAGAGAACCCTAGTACACTGCTGGTAGGAATGCAGACTGGTGCAGCTACTGTGGAAAACAATATGGAGTTTCTTCAAAAAATTAAATATGAAACTGTCATTTGACCCAGTGATCCCACTTCTAGAAATATATTCTAAGTAACCCAAAACAACAATCAGGAAGAATGTATGCACCCCTATATTTACAGCAGTGCAATTTACTATAGCTAAAGTCTAGAAATAGTCCAAGTTCCCATCAGTAGATGAGTGGATAAAAAAAGCTGTGGTACATTTACACCATGATTACTATGCAGCAATAAAAAAAGAAGGCTCTCTTACCCTTTGAGATAGCATGAAAGGACCTGGAGAGTATTATGCTAAGTGAAATAAGCCAGTCAGAGAAAGATAAGTATTACATGATCTCACTCATATGCAGAACCTGAAGAACAAAATAAACTGATAAACAAAATAGATCCAGAGACATAGAAACATGGAACAGACTGATGAATCTCAGAGGGAAGGCGGGGGTGGGAAGAGATTAACCAAAGAACTTACATGCATATATGCATAAACCATGGACACAATAGTGCGGTGAAGGCCTGGGGTGGGCTAGAAGGGGTCAATGGTGAAAAAAGCGTATATCTGTATTACATTAAAAAATACAGATACATTTTAAAAATCTTTCAAAAGATGTCTCCTAGAGTGAGGAAGATTGGGCTGAGTAATGTGTGTTTTTTTGGTCAGTTCATTTTAAAATGTGGGTTCAGAGAGTGAATACACTCTTGCTGAGACAAATTGGTTATTTTGCTGTTGATTTTTATGAAAGTCATAGCTCCTAAATTTTCATAGGAGGTTTACTCAGCTTCCTTCATGGTTTTTCCCCATATTTTTTATTGATCTTAAATTTAATCCTGTTATAGTCAGAAAATATACTGTGAATTATTTAAATCGTTTTACATGTGCCAAGACTTATTTCACATCTCAGAATGTGGTCTATTTTGATGAATCGACCATGTACACTTGATAAAAATGTGCATTCTGCCATTATTGGTTAGACTTTCCTATCAATGTCAATTAAGTCAAATTGGTTGATCTTTTTGTTCAATTCCTCTATATCCCTATGTTTTCTATTTTATCTGTTAGAGAGGGGGTTATTCTTATTATGTCTCATGTACTTGGAACTTTGTTATTAGAGGCATACATGTCAGAATGAATTAAACTATATTCATCTTTACTGAGATGGGCTGGCTCTTCATAGGTTTAAAAGCATCTTAAGTCCTTTCTTGTAACAAATCAGAGGTATAAATCAAGGGTGGGAATGTCATGGGCAAGAACTTAGAGCTCAGCAGTGGTTGCCGGTTTAAAATTCAGGTGTCCAATGTAGAAATCAAGAAAGAGATCTAAGCACAAAATGAAAGATGAGGGAGAGAATTAAAAAATGGAGTGTCTACAATAGGCCAAAATCAGTGTTAGGTGCTTTCATATTCTGTAACTTAGTTAATATTCACCGAAGGATAGTGAGGACATTACCCCCTTTTGCTGATGGGAAAATTGAAACATGCCCAAAGTCTCAAGGCTACATTTCCTCTTTGCCATTCTCTCTTTCCCTGGTAGTGTTACATTCCAAGAGGTGCATCCTCTTCCTGTTTTCCTTTTCTTTCTCATCCTTCTTGTCCTTTGCTGTAATATCTTGTGCCATAACAAATGGTCTCTTAGCCAATGAAGCTTGCCCTTCAGGGTCAGCCTGAACCTGGATTCTCCTGTGAAGTCTTCCCAGAGACTGTAGGCTATAGTAAGCATATTAGCATATGACCTTTGAGTGTTGGAGCGCTAGCAGATATCTTTTGCAGCTTCCACAGCACATATAGAAGTTGCATGCACAGAGCAATCAACAGTTTCTAGGCTTGGATAATACTGCAACAAAGATAAGTTTCTGATTAAGAAAACTGGCTTCTGTGCACTAAACTGTCAGCATAAAGGTACAAATGGTCTTTGTGAATATACAAAGCTGCTGAAGGATATCTCATCAACGGAAGCTCCTTAGTTTCCCAACTACTGCCTTAAAGTCAATATAATTACCCAACACTAATCACTCAGTTTGTTTCTTTTCCACCCTTCCCACTCACATGCATAAACCACTTGACCATATTTTATTTTAGTATTTCACTAGGGAGCTTTCAATATTCTTAATAACAAAAATCACCAAGCAGGTATGAGATGGACTGACCATTGCTTATTCTTTCTCCAAGTTCTGTGAAGACAGGCTCCCATCTGGTACACCCATCAGGAGCTCCCATTCTCTCCAATGTCCTGTGAACAGTCCGCACCTACAGTGCTAGATCAGAACAGACATGCAATTCAAACACCAGCATGTTGTTATAGGTGTTCTCTGAAAAGAACAGTGGGGAAATAATTAGTGCATCTAATTATCAGTGTGTTCACATGCTTTATATTTTCAAAGAGCACTGCAGTGACATACAATAGAGCTATAATGTGTACCACGGATATAATTTAAAATTTTCTAGTAGTCAAATTAAAAATGTAAAAACACACACACGACATTAATTTTAATGCTATATTTTATTTAATCTAATATATTCAAAATATTATAATTTCAACACATAATATGAGATAGTATAAATTTTTGTACTAAGTAACGGAAATCAGGTTGTAATGTATACTTATAGCACATCTTGTTTTGGACTGGCCACATTTCAAGTGCTTGATAGTCATATGTAGCTACTGGCTACCATCCTGGACAGCAGAAGCCCAAAGAAAATTATAGTGCAACCTTTCCTATAAAGATGGAGCTAGGTTTGTTCACAGGCAAATAAAAAATCAGTGTGTTTATTGGACGCCTGCTCTATACTAGGCACTAAAGAGGAATACAAAACTGTTCAGTACAGCCTCTCCCTCAAAGCAATCACACATGGAGAGTGAAAACATTCTGGTTGTAATTTATGATGTGTCCAACTACAAGACATTTATTGTGATTCTCAAGCAAGTGATTTAGGTAGTAAAGGATTCTGTGTTTAGAGGAAAAGTAATCCTTACTAGTTGAAGTGGTCAGGGATATTTTGTAGAGCATAATGAACATTATGTAAATACAATATTTATCTGAGATGGAGAAAGGGGAAAGCAAACAGTTCATGCAATCTATACAGCTGAAGCAAAGTGTAGGACCCGTTAACTATCAGAAGCCTTGTAAGAAAATGAGATTAGCTTGACTGTAGTAGAGTTCACATAAAGGAATTGTAGAAAGAGAGGTGGGATTTCTTTTGCCATGCTACTTGTTTTAATTTATTATATTTTACTAGAGGCCTGTTGCACAAAATTTGTACACAGTGTGTGTGTGTGTGTGTGTGTGTGTGTGTGTGTGTGTGTCCCTCAGCCCAGCCTGCAACCTCTCCAATCTGGGACATCCCTCTCACAATCCAGGACTGCTGGCTCCCAACTGCTTGCCTGCCTGCCTGCCTGCCTGCCTGCCTGATTGCCCCTAACTGCTTCTGCCTGCCAGCCTGATCACCCCTAACCACTCTCCTGCCAGCCTGATGGATGCCTAACTGCTCCCCTGCCGACCTGATTGCCCCTAACTGCCCTCCCCTGCAGGCCTGGTCGCCCCCATCTGCCCTCCCCTGCTGGCCCAGTCACCTCTAACTGCTCTCCCTTGCCAGTCTGGTCACCCCTAACTTCCCTCCCCTGCCGGCCCGATTGCCCCTAACTGCCCTCTCCTGCCAGCCTGGTCGCCCCCCCAACTGCCCTCCCCTGCAGGCCTGGTCTCCCCCAGCTGCCCTTCCTGACAGCCATTTGTGTCCACATGGGGGTGGCCATCTTTGACCACATGGGGGTGGCCATCTTGTGTGTTGGAGTGATGGTCAATTTGTATATTACCTCTTTATTAGATAGGATTTTTTTCATCACCATTTATCCCCTCTGTACTCTCTTCCACTTACACCCACCCGCTTTCCTCCACAATCACTGTTATCCATATCCATGAATTCTCTCTGTTTTTTTCTTTTTTTGCTCAATCCCTCCTCCCTCTCCCCCCCCCCCAAACATCTTCTTCTCCTCCTGAGCTATCTGCTTGCTCTCTATGAGCCTCTCTCTATTTTGCTTGGTAGTTCACTTTGTTCATTCAGTCCCATGTATGAGTGAAATCATATGGAACTTGTCTTTCTCTGACTGGCTTATTTCACTTAGCATAATGTTCTCCAGGTCCATCCATGCTGTTGCAAAAGGTAAAATTTTCTTCCTTTTTATTGCAGAAACGTTTATAGAGGGATACAATACATAGGGAGATAGCTAATATGCTTCAGTTAATAATGGTGAAATGATGAAAATAATAATAACAAATAGCATTTGAGTGATTAGAGGCCAGTCCCTCTGCTAAGTGCTTTATTATGTATTATGTCATTGAATCTTGCCAACGAGAAAGCTGAATCTCTATAGAGATGAGTGACTAGTCCAAGGTCACACATCTAGAAAGTTGGCAGAAGAAAATTTTGAATCCAAATGATCTGAGTCCAGAGCATTCACGTTAACCATGAGCAGTCATGTTCTTAAGAATGTTGTGAGAAGTGATCTGTGTGCTTTGTATAATGGGAGGACCCCACTTTAACTGACAAAGGTACTATAGGGGTGTCGAGGTACCACCTCAATATATGGCAGAAAAGCTGTAAACCGAGGAGTTTCTGCAGTTTGTTTCTTCAGAAGAGATCCAAATGGGTCCTGTTGGCATGATACCTCTGGCAACTGACTGCTGTGATTACACCCAGATATTTACAAACAATGTCTTATTAGTTGGTTCCCTTATTTCTCTCTCCTCAGTACCTCAAAGTCACACTAGCATACCAGGATCTCAGAGACCATTTAGTTCAATACCATGATCTAGAAAGAGTAAAGTTCCATAGAGTAAGGGACTTGCTTAGAGTTACACAGTTTGAGACGTGGCAGAGCTCATACCTATATCATGGTTATTTCTACCCAGAGAGCTGTGCCAACATCTTCCAGAGGCCTTCTCAACATAAAGCAGCATATTTAGATTAGGAAGTGTATTTCAATTATTCTTAGTATTTGTTTCAGATGTCTGAGTTTCTTCAACAATTGAAAACTTTATCATACACTGAGTGGCCAGATTATTATGATCTCTGAACGCATAATAATCTGGCCACTCAGTGTGTATATATATATTAGAGGCCTGGTGCATGAATTCATGCATGGGTAGGGTCTGGCCAGCCTGGCCAGGGGGAGGGGACATGGGTGGTTGGCTGGCCTGCCTGCTGGTCGAACTCTTGGTGGAGGGAACAATTTGCATATTAGCCTTTTATTATATAGGATATACACTGAGTGGCCAGATTATTATGGGTTCAGAGATCATAATAATCTGGCCACTCAGTGTAGATGATAGGTAATCCCTGAATTAAGAGATGGATTTCAGCAATGATTGCTATGAAATAGCTTTCTGGTAAGTGGACTCTGTAGTGTTATGAATCTTGATATAATCAGATGTCCTTCAAATGGAAAAATATGTTGACCCTGCTGAATAGAACAAAATTATGCTTATTAATGCAGCAAATATTTTTAAAACTCACATTTAAAAGAAAAGCATTGGCTTTTGAAATTAAAATCCTACTCTGAATATAGTTCCAAGAGAACAAATCATGGAATAAAAATTATTAGAGTTAAAAAAAATACTTAGATGACCATAGCATAGTGGTCAGGCATTCTGGCTGGTTATCTAATAAGCTGCTCACTGAACAGGGTCAGGCCCTCTATGCCTAGTCTCAAAGGTCCCACCACTTTTATTTATTTATTTATTTATTTATTTATTTATTTATTTTATTATTATTATTTTTATTTATTTATTTTTATTTTATTTTTTAAAATTTCTTTATTGATTAAGGTATCACATATTTGTCCTCATCTCCCCATTCCCATCCCACACCCCTCCCCACACATGCCCCCACCCACCTGTTGTCCTTAACCACTGGTTAGGCTCATATGCTTGCACACAAGTCCTTTGGTTGATCTCTCCCCTTTACCCCACCCTCCCCTACCCTCCCTCTGAGGCCCGACAGTCTGATCCATGCCTCCTTGTTTCTGGGTCTGTTCTTGTTCATCAGTCTATGTTGTCCATTATTTCCCCTAGATGAGTGAGATCATGTGCTATTAGAAATACACTTATAAGAACCTAAAATGAGACAAGCAATAATGGTTATGGTGACAGGAAATGAATCAGTCTGTAGTGAGTTTCTTTCTGGGCCAACAGTTCTTTTGAGAACCAATTTCAATATCCAACAGTTCCTTATGTGTACATGTCAGCACTGACATTACAGTTCTGGATGGTGGACAAATGGTGGTAATGCAGGTCCGACTCTCTCTGGTTTGGTCCTGGGCAACTGCAGTGATGCACAGCTGCTAACTGCTAGTATGGCAAGGCCACGTCAGTGTCTTCCATCTCTGGACTGCTTCTCTTCTGTCTTCATGGCTGGAGTAGTCCTGTCGATTCCTCTCTGTTGTTGGAATCCACATGGTCTCGGAGTTGTTTTCTGAAAATATACAAACATATTCTCGGCCAAAAGTTAATAAAGGAATATTTTCTATAAATTTGACTTGGGATCCTATTTCATTTTTTGCCCGAATGATTTTCCTCTGGTTTGTTTTGACACCTTGTGTGTTTCTCATGGGTGTCTTGCTTTTAGCCTTACAATTAATTTCCTAAAGTATTAGTTTTCTAGATGTAATTTACTTACAGGATATTTTCCTTACATGATATTCTTTTACTATCCCCTCCTTTTTTGACTTAAATGTTAGGAGGCTTTTGAAAATTTTATAATGTAGTCTTGATGGCTTTTAAATTTTAATTTTTTGCACTATAATATTACTGTTTTAGGTTCATTACATGGTGCACAATTTTATCATGAGATGAAGTACCAATAAAAATTTTAGTTAACACTTTAAGAACACCTTTTTGTCCAGTACAATTAATTTTTCTAGAATATTCGCTTGTTTCAACTAGCCAATTTAAATTTGCCTGAAAACTTGACTTCTATTTTACTGTCAAATTTATTACTCTAACAACAATCTTATTTTACCCTGTAAATATTAGTGGAAGGGATTATTTGCCTTCTTGAGTAGGTCCTGAGCATTCCTGGTGGTAGGCTGGATTTAGATATCGTAAACCCACTTCCCCACACCATGGGTACAAGACAACTCAAACAATTTTTGTTGGAGTGAGAGGGCAGCTGCTGTCGGCCAAGTCTCTGTCAATCACCTGGGTCCTGATCTGAGCTGGGCATGGGAAGCACGAAGCAGCCATGGGAGCAGGAGACCCCCCTCAGATAGGGCTAGGGTTCAGGCCCCTGCAATGTTGGGGGGTGAGGGTATGTGCCCCACCTCTGTTGATCCCCAAATTCTCTCCTAATGGCCCCTCTGCAACTGTGCCTGTCATAGGTTGTTCCTTCCTTGAGGAATCTTACCCATCTCTGGCTAACCAGCCATCCTCCGGGGCCAGGTAGGGTAACGAGAGGTTCAGTTTTGTCTCCTTGGTAGCCTATGCCCCGTGGCCTCCATGCCTAGCACCTGCCTTGGGATCCCCTCGCTTGCTGGCGGGTCCCCCACCACTTTTAATTCCTTTATGCATTTTCTTCCTGACTTCTGTTATCATTTAACTTTACAACCTTAGCTGACCTAGCCTTCTTTGCCCAATAATATGCTGTCTGTTTTTCTACTTCTCTTTGGAAGAAATAATAACCTAGAAAGCTAAGGCCTGAAATAGTTGGTTGCTACTTAATATTTGCTGCTTATCTTCATCTTCTGGGAACTGGTGTTGCCATTCACTATGTACTGTACTGCAAGAAAGAATCAAAAGCAGTAAAGGCAGTCCCTGCTATAGTGAAGCATTGTCATTATACTAGTATAGTCATTTTATAGAACAGAATTAAACACATGAAGCAATTAAACAATTCCACAATGGTGTGGTGAATAATGTGTTGTAGATCTTAGGTGTAACTGGACTACACTGTTTCTGTGTTACATCCATAGGCCCATGTTGACCACCCCATTTCTGAATTTCTCATGGAGGGATGAGATGGCAGAATTCAGGCCCTCAACTTACCAAAAGTAGGTTCTCTTTAAACATGAGGAATACTTCTCTTTTGAAGAGTGTTTCTAAAGCGGGTTCTAGACCCCTGAGATTTGTTCATAAAAAAGGCTCTAGTCACATAATTCATTACATGCCTTCCTCTTAGAGATTTAAGAGACACATTAGTATATTAAAGGCATCTTAGCAATTCTGCAGCTTTGAAATTTAGACTTTAACCTAGTATTAACCGAACTGATCTGTCTCCAGAACTTTTATTTAATAACCCATATCCCATGGACCTTGTGGTATCAGCAGAACACCCACTGGAAAATGCTGCCCCACAGTGACTGTTGGCTCCCCTATAATATAGCTCAGGGCATGATTTGGTTACAGTTCTGTCAAGCCCTCGCTCTTCCTTTTAAAATCTATGGAAGTCTTTTAAAATACAAATATAAATATTAATTTCAGAGAAGAATGGAGAGGGAGAGATAAAAACATCAATGATGAGAGAGAATAATTGATCAGCTGTCTCTTATATGCCTCCCACCCCCACTGGGGTTTGAGCCTGAAACCCAGGCATGTTCCCTGACCGGGAATCAAACCATAGCCTCCTGGTTCATAGGTCGTCACTCAAACACTGAGCACACTGGCCTGGCCAGATGGAAGTCTTGAGCAGGAAGTGAGAAAAATAAAGTAGCCCAAGTTATTTTAACAACAGGCCTCTGACTGAAACAACCTCCCTGTGTGTGGTTGATAAACATTTCCCCTCTCTTAAGGGAAAATCATGCACAGAAACAAGCACATGTAAATAATTTACCAAGCTGTAATAAGCTATAAATAACAAGCCTACTAAATAATGAATTAACCCAACTGCTGATTCATAGGTAAATGTCTCTTGTAAAGCAGCGTTTTTATGGATTTTACAGCTTAGTTAATATCCACTCATATTTCATTAGGACGGTTAAGTTGAAGCATTGGGGTAATAATCTGGGTATATTTGAAAGTGATATAGCACATATTAGGAGCTCAGGCAGAGCTTGGGGAGCTGCCAGGATCCCTTCCTTTCAGCCAGAGCCTGACAGGTGCTTGGACTGGGCCTTACTCTTCTCTTTCCTCCAAGGTTTCAGTTTGCCCAGCTCCTATGTGCAAGCCCGAGATGCTGTCCTTTTTGAAACCGTGGACAGGGATGGAGGTAGAGTTATCTCTGAACCAGTGGAGGGAAGGGAGGCATAAATCACTTGGTCTACTAGACAGAGCCAACTTTTCTGAGTTATCATGACATAAGTATACAGACTCTACAAATGAACTCCTGATATTTTGATCTCTACTCGATCACTTATTAACTTTGTCATTTAAACTCTCTGTGGCTGAATTCACTCATCTGTAAAACAGGGACAATGATAGTACCTGTGTCCTTGGGTTTTTATGATGAAAAAAGTTTGTTTTGTCAAGTGTTAGAACATTGCTTGGCTCATAGCATGTGCTTTGTAACTGTTAGCTGTTATAGTCATTAGAAAATGACTCTTTTCAACTCTTCATTTTGGCTTTCTCCAGCCCAAGTGTTGGACTCAGAGATCTTAACTCCTGGTGGGTTGGAGGATCTGTGATAGGGGCCACTCAAGTGACGTCTTTTGCCTCCAAAGAATGAGAATGGGATGGAGAAACTATAATTTCATTAGAGACAGGAAAAATGGCTTTTGACTAACTTTCAGTTATTGAAAGCAAGAAATTTTCCCTTATTTAAAAAGGGTTTTTGGCAGGGAGATGGCAAGCATTATCAGTTAAGTCACATTAAAAAGAAGGAGGTTTGCATTTCATAATCAAAGCTTATTTGTTAATGGGAGCTGATGCAAAAAGAGATGCTTTTGTTCCCTACTTGCAGTGACACTGGGTGACCTGGGACAAGGAGATTAGATACAGGGCATCCTTAATGTTTTGGTTCTCAACAGGAGGTGAGTGAAAGTAAGCATCCTATCCTTTATGCTCTCACACCAATGCTATAAACGCTACCACCAGCCTAATAACCACTCAATTGTGGCTGAATAGAAGAGCAGCTCAGGCCTTTGCTCCAATTGTGGCTGATTATAGGCCAGTGATCATGCCCCATTACCCCAGATATCCCTATCACTTACCAGAGCAGGCATTCATGCTTACAACACCATGGAGTTAGCTCATTACAGTGATTCTCGACAACAACCAGCTGAAGCTCCCTTTGCCCCCAGCCTCCCCCCCCCCCCCCCCGCCCCGTCCCTCTCCCTGGACAGCTCTGCCATTTCTCTACATGCTAGACTTGTGGTTTGGTCTTCATCCTGCTCTGTGCCTATTTCTCACATGTTACACAGACTTCCTTAGGTGCCTACAAGGAAGGTCACTTTTCCATTCTCCCTTTCTCTATCCCCTGGGTTTAAACATCTACGTGGATCTTTCCTGGTCCTCTGGCTGCCCCCTGCCCCACCATCTACCCTATCTTTAGGCTGGACCCATAGCAGTGACCAACTTTTTGCACTTTAAGGAAGGTATGATCACTTTGGCTTGGACCCTGTGTGTTGAGGTCTTTCATCTCTCTGTTTTGTCCAAAGACAGTAGCAAGGAAGCAGGGGCACTTTGGATTGACAGGGTTGGACTTTCTCAAATATTTTCTTAAAAGCCTGACACTAAAGAGATAGAGTCTGCTTTCTTTCAGTAGTCCTCCGGCTGCGGAGGGTCAAGATGCCTTCCAGGATAGCCTTTTAAAGAAGAGAAGAGCCACCACTGCTGCCTTGCACCCTTCCCCCTTTAGGCCTTAGAAGAGAAGGCTTCACAGCTCACAATTACCATTTAGCCAGGCCCCCTTCTCACTTCCACTCCCATGAAAGAAATACAGTAGCGGTAGCGTGACATTCACTTTGACAAAGCTCTTTTTATTTTTTCTACTTCTCAGAAAAAAAGCCTAAAGAAATAAAACCAGTTGCTAAGCTACTGGGTGGGCTTATCAATGTGTTTTGTTGCCATCCTAGCTTTAAGGACGCATGTTATCACATATTCAGCAGCTTAAAATAAAGGGGAGAGGAAAGCGGGGTATTGGAGAGGGCTCCTTTGTAAGTTCTCTTGTCAGGTCAAGTGTTCGGCTCTGGGAATGAAGGTGACCTGGAGCATGTCAACTACAATTATGTCACCAGGTGGGAACATAGGAGGGAGGATTTTCTCTCCCAATTTCCAAAATGGCCCAAAAGACAATGTTGATGGGGCCTTGCCTTTCTTTTTCATTTGTTTCAGAAAAGTTAGCTCTCAAGTAAGTGCAGGTTATGCTTGCTCTTAGTTAATTTTGTACATATCACATACAGTTGATTCTATGGATGGGGCCTTGACCCCCCTATCTCTCCCCGCAGCTCAATGTTTCAGAAAGCCTTCAAAGTCAGACGGTTTTTACTTTTTGCCAGATGGTTGTATTGCTTTATACTTTGCTTTTGGGCTCCAGCATTTTCTTTCTTTTTTTTAAAATATATTTTATTGATATTTTACAGAGAGGAAGGGAGAGGGACAGAGAGCCAGAAACATCGATGAGAGAGAAACATCAACCAGCTGCCTCCTGCACACCCCCTACTGGGGATATGCCCGCAACCAATGTACATGCCCTTGACCGGAATTGAACCTGGGACCCCTGAGTCCGCAGGCCGACGCTCTATCCACTGAGCCAAACCGGTTTCGGCTCCAGCATTTTATTTTCAACACTTGGTGAATTCCAGGTTTAGCAAGTCTTCATTTAATGATATTTACTTAACCTGTAATTCAGCATGTTTAGGACTTGTTGCTGTATATAAATGCCATACCCCAGTTGGTACTAAGGAACACTTCTCCACTCCTGGTCCAAAGGCATTAACACCGACAATGATGGAAAGAGAGGTTATTTCTCACACCGCTTTGCAACAGTCTAAATGGCCTGATCCACCCATCATGCATTGGTTCTCAGTATGCAGACAATGGGAGCATTACTGACTTTAGGATTGTTTTCATCAACTAGCTCATTCTGTGTAAAGTTGTGTTTAGAAATAACTCATAAAAACTAATGCAGCCTTGGGACATGCTTTGTGGAGGATACATTGAAAATACATCTTAAATAAAAACCCAGGAAATTGCCCCTTCTGCCTTTCACTTGTCATAATAAGCAATAGCATTCTATAACCCATTCAGTGGCATATTTAATTAAGCAACCTATCTGCTGAATGTACTGGAGGTTGGCCGACAGTGCTTTTCACTGCTGATTTGGATGACAAAGGATGTGGTGAGATATTCAACAGTCTGGTGGAATGGGAAAAAACTCCCAATTGGTCACACCTACCTATTTCTCTTGGCATGTTATATTAGCTCTGATAATACAGAAAGTAGACTCTCTTTTTTTTTATTGAGGTATTATATGTGTACATATCTTACCATTACCCCCCCCAAACCCACACCCATACATGCCCTCACCCCCCAGAGTTTTGCGTCCAATGTTTATGCTTATATGCATGCATACAAGTCCTTCGTTTGATTTCATAACTCCCCCACCTCTCCCTAACTTTCCCCCTGTAATTTGAAAGTCTGTTTGATGCTTTACTGTCTCTGTATCTATCTTTTTGTTCATCACTTTATAATGTTCTTTACTATCCCTAAATGAGTGAGATCATGTGGTATTTTTCTTTCATTGACTGGCTTATTTCACCTAGCATAATGTTCTCCAATTCCATCCAGGTTGCTGCAAATGATGAGAATTCTTTCTTTTTTATGGCAGCATAGTATTCCGTTGTGTAGATGTACCACAGTTTTCCGATCCAGTCATCTGCTGATGGGCACCTAGGCTGTTTCCAAATCTTAGCTATTGTAAATTGTGCTGCTATGAACATAGTGGTGCGTATATCCTTTCTGATTGGTGTTTCTAGTTTCTTTGGATATATTCCCAGGAGTGGGATTACTGGGTCAAATGGGAGTTCCATTTTGAGTTTTTTGAGGAAACTCCATACTGTTCTCCACAGTGGCTGCACCAGTCTGCATTCCCACCAGCAGTGCAGGAGGGTTCCTTTTTCTCCGCATCCTCGCCAACACTTGTCGTTTGTTGATTTGTTGATGATAGCCATTCTGACAGGTGTGAGATGGTACCTCATTGTTGTTTTGATTTGCATCTCTCGGATAATAAGTGACTTTGAACATGTTTTCATGTGTCTCTTGGCCTTCCTTCTGTCTTCTTTTGAAAATATTCTGTTTAGGTCTGTTGCTCATTTTTTTATTGGATCATTTATCTTCCTCTTCTTAAGTTACATAAGCTGCCTGTAGATGTTGGAGATTAAACCTTTATCAGTGATAGCATTTGCAAATATGTTCTCCCATGCAGTGGGCTTTCTTGTTGTTTTGTTGATTGTTTCTTTTGCTGTAAAAAAGCTTTTTATTTTGATGTAGTCCCATTTGTTTATTTTCTCTTTAGCTTCCATTGCCCTAGGGGCAGTGTCAGTGAAGAAGTTCTTTTGGCATATGTCTGAGATTTTGTTGCCTGTGGAGTCCTCTAGTATTTTTATGGTTTCCCGTCTTATGTTTAAGTCCTGTATCCATTTTGAGTTTATTTTTGTGTATGGTATAAGTTGGTGATCTAGTTTCATTTTTTTGCATGTATCTGTCCAGTTTTCCCAACACCATTTATTGAAGAGACTGTCTGGACTCCATTGTATGTTCATGCCTCCTTTGTCAAATATTAATTGAGCATAGTGGTTTGGGTCGATATCTGGGTTCTCTATTCTGTTCCATAGATCAATATGTCTGTTCTTGTGCCAGTACCAGGCTGTTTTGAGAACAGTGGCTTTGTAATACAGCTTGAAATCTGGTATTGAGATCCCACCTACTTTATTCTTCTTTCTCAGGATTGCTGTGGCTATTCGAGGTCTTTTTTTATTCCAGTTGAATTTCTGGAGAGTTCTTTCTAGGTCTGTGAAATATGCTGTTGGTATTTTGATGGGGAGTGCATTGAATCTGTAGATTGCTTTGGGTAGTATGGACATTTTAATGATGTTGATTCTACCAATCCATGAACATGGTATGTTCTTCCATCTGTTTACGTCTTCCTCTATCTCTTTTTTCAGTGTCCTGTAGTTTTCTGTGTATAGGTCTTTTACCTCCTTAGTTAAGTTTATTCCTAGGTATCTTAATTTTTTTGGTGCGATGGTAAATGGGATTGCTTTTTTAGTCTCTCTTTCTGTAAGTTCATTATTGGTGTATAGAAAAGCCATAGATTTCTTGGCGTTAATTTTGTATCCTGCTACATTGCCGAATTCATTTATTAAGTCTATTAGTTTTTTTTTATGGAATCTTTTGGGTTTTTTATGTACAATATCATGTCATCTGCAAATAAGGACAGCTTCACTTCTTCTTTTCCAATTTGGATGCCTCTTATTTCTTCTTCTTGCCTAATTGCGATAGCTAATACTTCCAGTACTATGTCAAACAGGAGTGGTGAGAGTGGGCATCCCTGTCTTGTTTCTGTTCTTAGGGGAAATGGTTTTAGTTTTTGCCCATTGAGTATGATGTTTGCTGTGGGTTTATCATAAATAGCTTTTATTATGTTGAGGTATGAGCCTTCTATTCCCACCTTGTTGAGAGTTTTTATCAAGAAAGGGTGTTGGATTTTGTCAAATGCTTTTTCTGCATCTATTGATATGACTATGTCATTTTTATCTCTCAATTTGTTTATGTGATGTATCACGTTTATTGATTTGCGGATATTGTACCATCCTTGCATTTCTGGGATAAATCCTACTTGGTCATGGTGTATGATCTTTCTGATGTACTGCTGGAGCCGATTTGCTAGAATTTTGTTGAGGATTATGGCATCTATGTTCATGAGGGATATTGGCCTGTAATTCTCTTTCATTGAGTCATCTTTATCTGGTTTTGGTATTAGGGTGATGCTGGCTTCATAGAAGGAGCCTGGAAGTGTTCCTTCCTCTTGAATTTTTTGAAATAGTCTGAGGAGGACAGGTTTTAGTTCTTCCTTGAAAGTTTGGTAAAACTCTCCTGTGAAGCCGTCTGGCCCCGGGCTTTTGTTTGCTGGAAGCTTTTTGATGACTGCTTCAATTTCTTCCATAGTTACTGGCATGTTGAGCTGTTTTGATTCTTCCTGATTGAGTTTTGGAAGGTTGTATTTTTCTAGGAATATGTCGATTTCCTCTAGGTTGTCCAGTTTGTTGGAATAGAGTTGTTCATAGTATTTTGTAACAATCCTTTGTATTTCGTCGGGGTCTGTTGTTATTTCACCTCTTTCATTTCTGATTTTGTTTATTTGGGTCCTCTCTCTTTGCTTCTTGGTGAGCCTGGCTAGAGGTTCATCAATCTTGTTTATCCTTTCAAAGAACCAGCTCTTGGTTTTGTTGATCTTTTGTATTGTTTCTTTGGTCTCTATGTCGTTTATCTCCGCTCTGATTTTTATTATTTCTTTCCTTCTGCTTACACTGGGCTTATCTTGTTGCTCTCTCTCTAACTCTTTGAGTTGTTGGGTTAGGTAATTTATTACCATTGTTTCTTGTTTTTTGCAGTAGGCTTGTAGAGCTATGAACTTCCCTCTCAGAACTGCTTTCGCTGTGTCCCATAGATTTTGGATTGTTGTGTTTTCATTGTCATTTGTTGCCATGATGTTTTTTATTTCTTCCTTGATGTCTTTGGTAACCCAGTCATGGTTTAATAGCATGCTTTTTAGTCTCCAAGTGTTTGATTTCTTTGGGTTGTTTTTATTGTAGTTGATTTCCAGTTTTATGCCACTGTGATCTGAGAAGATACTTGATATGATTTCTATCTTCTTGAATTTGGAGAGACTTTGCCTATGTCCTAACATATGGTCTATCCTTGAAAATGACCCATGTGCACTTGAGAAGAATGTATATTCTGTGGCTTTGGGGTGATATGTTCTGAAGATGTCGATGAATTCCATCTGTTCTAGTGAGTCATTTAGGATTGATGTTTCTTTGCTGATTTTTTGTTTAGAGGATTTGTCCAATGGTGATAGTGGGGTATTGAAGTCTCCTACTATGATTGTATTGCTGTCAATCTCTCCTTTGATATCTTCCAGGAGTTTTTTAATGTATCTTGGTGCTCCTGTATTGGGTGCATATATGTTTACCAGAGTTATTTCTTCTTGTTGGATTTCTCCCTTTAGTATTATGAAGTGGCCTGCATTATCTCTAGTTATGTACTTCACTTTGAGATCTAATTTGTCAAATAAAATATTGCTACCCCAGCTTTTTTTTTCATTTCCATTCGCCTGGAAAACCTTTTTCCAGCCCTTTACTCTCAGTCTGTATGCGTCCTTTTTTTTGAGGTGGGTTTCCTGTAGACAGCAGATATATGGGTTTTGCTTTCTTATCCAGTCTGTTACCCTGTGTCTTTTGATTGGGGCATTCAATCCATTTATATTGAAAGTTATTATTGATAGGTACTTATTTGACACCATTTTTATTCTATACCCCTGTGTTTCTTCTTTGCTTCCTATTTCTTTCTTTCTTTTTTTTTTTTTTTTTACAGCAGACCCTTTAGCATTTCTTTCATTGCTGGTTTGGTGGTGATAAACTCCCTTAGTCCTTTTTTGTCTGTGAAGCTCCTGATTTCACCTTCAATTTTGATTGATTTCCTTGCTGGGTACAGTATTCTTGGATTCAGACCCTTTCTTTGCATGACTTTGTATATTTCATTCCATTCCCTTCTGGCCTGATGCGTTTCTGTTGAGAAATCAGTTGCTAGTCTGATGGGGGTTCCTTTGTATGTAACTTTCTGTCTCTCTCTGGCCGCTTTTAAGATTCTTACTTTGTCGTTGGTGTTTGCCAACTTAATTATAATGTGCCTTGGTGTCAGTCTTTTGGGGTTCATTTTGCCTGGAACTCTGTGAGCTTCTTGGATTTGTGTGGGTTTTTTCTTCCCTATATCAGGGAAGTTTTCTGTTATTATTTCTTCAAACAGGTTTTCTATTCCTTGCTCAGTTTCCTTTCCTCTGGCACCCCTATTATGATGTTGTTTTGTTTTGTGTTGTCCTGAAGTTCCCTTAGGTTCTCCTCAATCTTTCTAATTTTTGTTTCTAGAAGCTGTTGTAATTGGGTATTTTTTTCCATCTTGTCTTCTAGCTCACTTATGCGGTCCTCTGCTTCATCTAGTCTACTCTTGATGCTTTCTATTGAGTTCTTTACAGCAGCGATGTCATTTTTCATTTCTTCTTGGTTCTTCTTCATTTCTTCTTGGTTCTTACTCATATTGTCGAATTTGTCTTCCATCCTTTTCAGCCACTTTATGACCATTTCTCTGAATTCTTTCTCTGATAGGTTGTTTGCCTCTAAATCGTTTACTTCCTTTTCTGGTGATGCCTGCTTCTCTTTCCTGTGGGGGCTATTTCTTTGTCTCCTCATGGTCTCTCTTCTCTGGATGTCTGGTTATATAGATCTCTTTCTCCGGCGTTGATTTAAATGTACAAAATACAACAAAACCAGGCACAACAGACAAGGCACTGAACAGAATTGTATTCACGATATTAATAACCTCCAATAAAGGTAACCACCAGAGAAAGACAAATTAGGGAATAGGAGTGGAAGAGGGAGAGTAAAAAGAAAGAACAACAACAAAAAAACCAGAGTGTGAATCTGAACTTGGGAAAAGAGCAGAAAGAAAGAAAAGAAAAAAAAGAGAGAAGAAAAAGAAAAGAAAAAAAAAGTAAGAGAGACAAGAACGATCCTAAGAGAGAAAAGGGGAACAAACTATATATATGGGGAGTAAACTCCACTAGAACAACCACTTTTCCCAGCAAATTCCAGCAACACGAGCCTGGAGATTAAAACAATCTGCAACACCAGCTAATATCAAGTGAGGCAAGGGAAAACAAAAGTAAAAAACAAACAAAAACAAAGCAAACAAAAGAACCAACCAAACCAACAAAAAGAAAAATCAAAACAATCTCATAAAAAAGCATAAAAATTCAATCTAATCAACATTCAAGCAAACAACAACAAAAGGCCAGAGAGAAAAATAATTTTTTTAAGGTAGCGTAGAGAGAGGTTTGTATGGATTTGGAGCAGGGGGTTGGGAATTAGATATATAAGTAGGGTGAAGTTTTAGCAGAGAGTAAACTGAAAAAGTAGGGAAAATCTAAGGCCAGAAAGGGTTAAGATAAACTGGAGACCAAAAGGGGAAAGGTTAGGAGGAGAGTGATGGCATAATGTTAGCTTTGAGATAGGGTAAAACGATTGTAAGGGAAAGATGCAAATCGAATGTAGGACACTAATCCAAAAATAAAAGAAAGAGAAAATCAAATGACATTAAAAAAAAAAGTAAAATAATAGTAATAATAGTGTTGATTGAAAATAAAAATGTAATAATTAAAAAGGTGAAAATCGAGTGAGGAAAAAGAAAAAAATTTAGTTTCTTAAGTGAAAGATGCAAAAAATGAAAATAAAAAAAATGAGAATAAAAAATTTAAAAAATTGAAAAAAGAATTGAAAATTAAAAAATAGGAAGACTAAAATGTGCAGTAGCGGCTGTCATTCACTTCCTCTATTATTCTGTTTGGTACGCCTGTTTCCCAGTCTGGGCGGTATTTCAGTTCAGCTTCATTCCAGGGCTCCTCAATGTTGGAAGCCAGTCCTGCCTTTTAAGCCAGCCGTGTCTTAATTTCTCATATTTATTTTTTATTACACCAGAGACAATTAGCGTTTCAGCCCCTGGGTGGCGGTGTTTCTGAATTGACTTCCGGGCCTCTCTAGCTTTTTTTTTTTTTTTTCCCTCTATGGCACTCAGTACCTGTTTGTGGAGGTGTGCGCCTCAGAGCTGCCTCTTTGATGGTCACACCCAGCTCTGGTCCCCAGGTTCCGAAAAAACACCTTCCCCCTGCAGTCTTTCAGGGCCCCTCCACCTGGGTTTTTCTATGTATTGGGCTTAGCAATCAGAGTCGGAAAGAGCCCAAGTGTGCGGACAGTGGGTCTGTGCGCCAGACTAAGGATCCTGCACTCCTTTGAAAATTCTTAGTCTGACCCTCCTCGTCAGATTAAAATGAGTTGCTTTCAAGAGGTCACTTCTGTTAGCAGCTCAGAAGACCCCCTTCCACATTCATGGATCACGGCAGTTCCAACTGCCGCCGATTTTTCTAGGCACAGACCTCCCGGTTCCTGCCGGTCCTGCGGCTGCCGCGCTTCCCTCACCCAGCGCTTCCCTCACCCACCACGGGGATTAGAAACCACTCCTTATTTCAGGCGAAATCTGACCTTTCTGTGGTGCAGTGAACAGTTCCTTTGAATCCGAATGTTTGCGCTGATAGGGGACCGGTGGTCTGGTGATCGCAGCTGTTCAGTGTTTGCAGTTGTCTCGGAAAGTCAGGTTTCCAATAAAATCCTCCTTTCCTTGCAAGATGGCGAGGCGCCCCAGTAGACTCTCTTTTTATTTATTGAGAAAGCCATTAAATACCAACCTCTTGCCTTTGCTCTCCCACAGCTATCCCTGACTGAGTTTTGCATACATTCCCATTATAGACGAATAGCGATTTAGTTGTACCAGGTAGGTGGGATATTTTAGTTTATAATTTTCAAAAGAAAAGACATTCAGATGCTCATTTTAATTCCAATGCAGAGCCATTCCTGACCATTATTCTTTGTTTTGGTGGAGTTTTTGCCTATCCCTAATAGCTATTATTAGTTTTAGTGACCACTGTGAAATGTTGACCAGTCACAGACAAAGTATTGTGTTTATTACTCTTTCCAGCCAATCTATGGGGTAGATACTATTAATACTATTTTGTAGATGAGGAAATTGATGCTCAGAAAACTTAAGTAACCTGCCTGTAGTTACACAACAATTAAGTGGTAGAGGCAGGCTTACAAATAGGATGTCCTCTACTTACAGCCCATGTTCTTAACCACTACTCTACTTTATCTCTCTAGAAAGTTAAAAGGGTTTGCAATCCTAATATCAGGTGTATGGACCATAAGAGTATGGGGATTTTAAACTTTTTTGAGGTCTCTCCCACAAAATTAGAGATTTTTCACATAGGTCTCTGGTAAAGTCATAAGGTTTTTTAAATTATATGTGAATGTTCATGTCTGTATTCTGGGAAGATGGGCCAGTATTCATCAACTTCTTGAAGAAGTTCATGACACAAAGATGGTTAATAACTTCCATATATAATCAAACTCATTTCATTCTCACCATAGCCATAGGAGGTAGGTATGATGATCATGTCCATTTTACAAAGCAGAAACAGACAAAGAGAGGTAACTTGCCCAGAGTTATAAAATTAGTAAATGACAACACTGGGACAACACTAGAAGACAAGCACTCTGGCTCCTGAATCTTGGATTTTAATCAATTTGTACTGCAAGTTCCTTTTTACTCACTTGAGTGTCTCCTAGCACAGTGGCTGACACATAGTGGGTTTTATGGATATTTCTTGAATGGAATTGATTTGCATACTGCAAACTCCACGTAGATTCTGTCTTAGGAATCACTCTCAAAGGTCTGAGGCCCATCGTAGGGACTCAATAAATCCTGACTGGATGAGTGAAGAGAATTAATATGGTCAAAAGATAATTTATCAGTTTGTCAAGATGGGTGACTTGACAAATCTTAGGCACTTTGCTTTCACTGAGGGCTCCATGGAGGGCTGTTGCACAGATCCCCAAGTCCATTCTTTTCCCCAAAGGCAGGCTACTTTGTGCAAAGTGGTTATAAGGTACTTGTGAGTATGTGCTAGATAACTTTATAGATGCCATGAATCTATGTGGTGTCTTGATTACTGTGTCTTGATTACTATGCGTAATTTCCCCTGCTTCTTATTTCCAAGTTACCAAGTAGAAGCCATCCAAACCCTTTGCATGTTGGCATGATTCAAACCTAGGTATCTGTATTATATGTCAGCCTTATTGAGGGGAGGGTGTAGGGAGACACAATCCTGTTCCAACTGCCCCACTACAAGTTTGACTGTCATTAAATTTCTAAGATGAAGAGTTCTTAAAAATCAGAACAATCGATTGTGATTATGAAGCGTGCACAGTGAGTTGGCAAGCTGGTGAGTAACAAGGTGGAGCAGCTTGAGTTTTTAATCACCCTGATTACATATTCCAAGGTTAACTTTGTGGCCTCCACTGTTTCCCTAATTTTGCCTGCTGTGATCTTACTTTACTTTTCATTTTCTTCTCTGATCACTGCCAATTATAACCAGAGTTCATGTGCTTTTGTTGCCTACCTCCTGACTTGATGGGCTTCTTTGTACTGAGGCACAGAACCCAGCTGGTGGCTGGACTGCCTAGGGCCTGGAAGTTTCATTACTCTTTTCTGGCAGGGAAGTCCAAAGTTACTGGTTTTGGAGTTGCCTTTTATCAAGTATCGTAGCTTAACAGTTGGTTTCAAAGTTGAAGGTTTTTTAAATTAATAAATTAATCAGATGAATGAGCTAATTATAAGCCAGCAAATATTTTAAGAAAACTGCCCTCCAGTAGAGACCATTGCACAAATTGCAGACTATTTTCCCAGTAAATAATATGCTTCTTTTATTTCCTTTGTGGTACAAAACCAGTTGGTGATAAGGACTCCCTTCTCATTTGGTTCAAATAACTAATTGTGTACCTAAAGTACTAATGACAGTAGTGACATTTTTTTCTATTAGGTCTCTCACTTGAGGAACTTAAAGCAATTTATAACTTTGAATATTGGGGGCTAGTTTAATCAGTCCATGGGTAGTATAATAGTGAACATTGTGATCAGAAATATAAAACCTCTTTAGTTGAGCCTCTATTAATTCAAACGGTAACAATTCAGACTGTGTGAAGAACATATTTGGTAAGTCTATGACAAGAAGAAAGTAAGTTGGCAAGGAGGTTATTTAAACTGCCAAGTAGAACACACTATTAGAAGTGCCAGTTCACATGCAAAGGTTAGCTGTGGACTTGAGCACTTTCTCTGAAATGGGTTTAAGTATGTGTAAGTCATTCCATTAATAGACTTTTAGAATCAGAAGGTTGAAAGCCATATAGTACAATGATGCAATACTAAAAAAAAAAATCTGTTGAGCAACACTATTGTATCCTGGGAATCCAATTTTTTGGTAACAACTTTATTGAAATACTACAGGCCTGATGCATGAAAATTTGTGCAAGAGTAGGCCTTCCTTCCCCCAGCTGCTGGCACCAACTTCCCTCTGGCACCCGGGACCCGGGCTGGCTTCCCTCTGGCCCTGGCTTTGTCAGGAAGGACGTCCAGCCTAATTAACATATTATTATATTATTATTATAGATAATAAACATAACATAATTTACCCATTTAAAATGTACAATTCAATAGTTTTTAGTATATTAATGGAGTTTTACAACTATCTCTACAGTCAGTTTTAGAAGATTTTTAATCAGCGCAGAAAGAACCCTCGCATCTCTTAGCCATCACTCTCCAATTGCCCCCTCTCCCTCAAACCTAGGCAACCACTGTGGGGATGCAAATTGAACAAAACAGAGGACATACTTTGAGGGGTTCACAAGCTACCAAGTGACATCAAGCAGATAAAACATACCTATCAAAGCATCATAGAATGTTGATGCTGAGAGGGACTAGGCAGATCATTGGATATAATCTTTTCATTTGGCATATAGGAAAGTGAGGCTTAGAGAAGGGAAATGATTTGCCCAAGGATACACAGCAGAGCCAAGATTAAAACTCATGTATCCTGCTATTTTAGCATGCTTCCATGTTAATTACAATACTGGATTGTATTGCCAGACTACCTGGATTTGACTATCAGTTCCACTTTTACGGGCTGTGTAACCTCAGGCAAGTTACTTAATCTTTCTGGACCTCAGTTTCCTTTTTTGTTAAACTGAAATAGTAATTGCACCTACCTTACTGGTCTGTTTTCAAGATTAGATGAGTCAATGTATATAAAATACATAGAATATTAGTAATGTTTACAACAGAATATGCACTACATAACTTGGCTGGATGGTTCTGTTGATCTGGGCCAGGCTTGGCTGATCATAGCTGTACTCAGTTATAGGTTATTATTTTATTACCTATATGAAATATGAAAAGGTATATATCATTAGATCCTAATATTTTTTTAATAAATCTTTATTGTTCAGATTATTACAATTGTTCCTCTTTTTTCCCCCCATAGCTCCCCTCTACCCGGTTCCCACCCCACCCCCTGCCCTTACCCCACCCCCCACTGTCCTCATCCATAGGTGTACGATTTTTGTCCAGGCTCTTCCCACACCCCCAAGCCCCCTTCCCCCCAAGAATTGTCAGTCCACTCCCTTTCTATGCCCCTGATTCTATTATATTCACCAGTTTATTCTGTTCATCAGGTTTTTTATTCACTTGATTTTTAGATTCACTTGTTGATAGATATGTATTTGTTGTCACTTTGTTGTTCATAATTTTTATCTTTACCTTTTTCTTCTTCTTCCTCTTCTTAAAGAATATCCTTCAGCATTTCATGTACTACTGGTTTGGTGGTGATGAACTCCTTTAGCTTTTGCTTATCTGTGAAGCTCTTTATCTAACCTTCGATTCTAAATGATAGCTTTGCTGGGTAGAGTAATCTTGGTTGTAGGTTCTTGCTATTCATCACTTTGAATATTTCTTGTCACCCACTTCTGGCCTGCATAGTTTCTGCTGAGAAATCAGTTGACAGTCGTATGGGTACTCCCTTGTAGTGACTAACTGTTTTTCTTTTGCTGCTTTTAAGATTCTCTCTTTGTATTTTGCCTTTGGCATTTTAATTATGATGTGTCTTGGTGTGGTCCTCTTTGGATTCCTTTTGTTTGGGGTTCTCTGCATTTCCTGGACTTGTAAGTCTACTTTTTTTTTACCAGGTAGGGGAAGTTTTCTGTTATTATTTCTTCAAATAGGTTTTAAATATCTTGCTCTCTCTCTTCTTCTGGCACCCATATAATTCGGATGTTGGTATGCTTGAAGTTGTCCCAGAGGCTCCTTACACTATCTTCATATTTTTGGATTCGTTTTTCTTTTTGCTTTTCCAGTTGGGTGTTTTTTGTTAATTCGTATTTCAAATCTTTCACTTAATTCTTGTAATCCTCTAGTCTGCTGTTGGATCTCTGTATATTATTCTTTATTTCAGTCAATGTATGCTTAATTTCTGATTGGTCCTTTTTCGTATCCTTGAGGGTCTCACTAAATTTCTCAGAGGTTTCTAGAAGATTCTTGAGTAACCTTATGACCGTGGTTTTGAACTCTATATCCATTAGTTTGTTTTCCTCTATTTCTTTCATTCATGACCTGTTTCTTTGTCTCTGCATTTTGGCTGCTTCCCTGTGTTGATAGAGTGGCCTTGTGTGCTAGGTGTCCTATAGGGTCCAGTGGCTCAGCCTCCCTAATTACCCGAGGTGGACACTCTTGGTGCACCCCTTTGTGGGCTGTGTGCACAGTCTTGTTGTAGTTAAGCCTTGATTGCTGTTGGTATCACTGGGAGGAATTGACCTCCAGGCCAATTGGCTGTGAGGACCAGTTGTGTCTACAGTGGGAGAACTTCTGTGCTGGAGAAACCCTTATGGGGCAGAACTTGCTTCAGTGGGGCTTTGGCACTCACTGAGTCTTCCCCCTGAGTGTGTCTCTTATGGATGTGAAGAGTTGTAATCTGGATGGTCTCACTCTGACCACTGGGTACACTGGCTCTTGGATCTCCAAGGAGGTGCAAAGTCAGCCACTGCCTGAGGCCACCCTGCAGGAACTACACAGAGATCTTCAGATTCCTCCTCTGTCTTTGGGGTTTGGAGGTGCCCAGGTGAGGCCCAGCTGTGAAACAATGCAAGCTGCTGTTGAGCCTTGTGTTTTCTTTTGGAAGCTCTGGGGCTCTCTGACCCAGCTGCAGTTGGTTAGGTTTTAGATTGCAAAAGGCCAGGCCATTCGTATGCAAAAGCCTCTGCGCACAGCTTGGGTGAGGTTATAAATTGGGTGGGGCAGGGTCTCAGGGAATCACCAGGGCGGAGCAAACAGCAATGGCTGCCCGTGAGCCCTTCCCTGAAGAGGTCCCTGGGTCTCTGTGTCCCGCAGCACCGTGCAGGAACAATGATCGCTGCAAGCACTTCTGAGAGAAAGCTGCCCTCATGTTCCGGCCTGATGCCAGATGGTCCAGTTTCTCCCATACGAGTCTGGGTCCCCAGAGTCTAGCCCAGAACTGGAGTTCAGAGCAGTCAAGAACTTGTATCTCCCTCCTGATTAAAAATACAACAGCGTACCCAGTTGCCAGCCCGTTTCCACGTGCACCTCTGTACCTCCGCACTTCCTCACCTCCGCACCTCCTCCCAGTCTCAGTGCGCTTTTCTCTTTCCTTCTAGTTGTATAACTTCCGCTCAGCCACCCTTCCCATTGTTCTGGATGATATCCGTTTTGTCTTTTAGTTGTAGTTTTGATGTGTTTGTGCGAGGCAGCAAGTTCAGGTGTTTACCTATGCTGCCGTCTTGGTTCCTCCTCCCTTAGATGTTTTAAAATTTGTTTTTCTGATTATAAATTCTGACTGTCATCATACATAATATCTATTCAGTTTGTTCCAACACATATTTTTAATTTATTTTTTCTTTATTGATTAAGGTATTACATATGTGTCTTATCCCCCCATTGCCTACTCCAACACATATTTTTGATTGTTAGGTGCTGGGTATAAAAAATATTTAAGAAACAGTCTGTACACTTAGGGAATTCACAGTCAAGTGAATAGATATGGCAGATGAACAGATATGTAGCCACAAATCAAGGCAAGCAACAGGAACTGCGCCAAATGAAGTACACATGGAACATAGAGGGTATTGGAAAGGCTTCATGAAGGGTTTTGAAATCTGAGTTGGATTTCATCAGGTTGAATGGGGTGCAAGAAGTCATTCCAGGCTAGGATAAAAGCAGAAGTGGGGAAAGGAAGTATTTGCCATGGTTGGGGAAAAGGCTAAGTGTTGTATGTGTCTAGAGCATAGAGTTTTGGGAGACTTCTTAAGAGGTGAGCTTGAAAATATAGATTGGGACTGTAGTCAGTAAGAAAAAGGAAAGAGAATTGATATTTATGTTCACCTACTATATACCAGGCTCTGTAAAGTTATAAGTACTGAATAGGTATAAGGTAACTCATCTTGAGGAAGCAGGTGCAGGGAGGTGGAGTAAATGAATTGAGATCACACCTAACAAATGGTAGAGTCTAGATTCAAACTGAGGTCTCTTTCTCATCCTAAGGCCCACAATTTTACTACATAACACATAAATCTCAGACTTATGCACCATTTTAGATATTGTGGAAAGTAGGAGCTTTTAATGTTTTTGATCATGGAGGAAACATGTTTTCATTATTGTTTATTTATTTACTAATTCATTCATTTGTTTGCTTTTTGTGGTGGTAGCATAAAGGGCTACTTAAATGGAGGAGAGATCAGAGGTCAAAAATAATAAATTGTGGGACATTTGTAATAGGTAAAATTTAGTAATGACATGAACTAGGGCCATGGAAATGGAGAGGAGGGGACACATACAAGATAGTGGCTGACTAGATAGGACATATGATCAATCTGATGTGGTCAGGGAGAGGGTGAAGGAGACTCAGCAATGAAGCCATGGTTTTCCATCCTGTACAATGTGTTGGTTTGTACTGCTATTCAATAAGATAGGAAATCTGGGAAGAGGAATGAATTTAGAGAAGGAAGGAAAGTCAGTTCAGTATTGTTGCAGATGAACTTTCTCTAAGACTTCCAGATGTATGTGTCCAATAATCAGATGGTTATATGGCTCAAAAACTTGAGGGAGAACAGAGACAGAACCCTGGAGAATGTCTACATGTTGTACATATGTGATCTGAGAAGAAGAAATGTAGCATACATCCAAAACTAAGAGGAACCAGTTGAAGAGGACCAAGACTGAGAGACAGAGATCATCAAAATCATGGGAGAAGGGAATTTCAGTAAGGAAAGGGTGGCTGACATTGTCAGATGCTACAGAGTGGCCAAGTCAGAGAGACTGAAAACTATCCCTTGGATTTAGCAGTGAAAGAAGTTATTGAGGAATAGGAAGCAGATCAAGACTATTAGGAGTGTAAATCATGTGGCAGCAATTTGAAAATTGAATGTGAAATGGATATCTGGAGACACTGATTATAGACTACTTTTTCCAGAAACTTGCCTAGTAAAGTATAGAGTGATGGTAGACTCTTAAGTACAAAACAGATCGAAGGGGAAATTATCTTTGTGATGATGAAATTTGAGCACATATTTTGAGAAAAATTAGTCAGTAAAGAGACAGTTAAAAATTGGGAGCAATTGGCCCTAACTGGTGTTGTTAAGTGGTTAGAGCATTGGCCTGTGCAACAAAGGGTCTCAGGTTCAATTCCCAGTCAAGGGCATGTACCTGGGTTGTAGTTCACTCCCTGTTCCAGGTTGGGGCACGTGGGAGGCAACCAGTCAATGTGTCTTTCTCACATCAATGTTTCTCTCCCCTCCCCATCTCACTTCTTCCCTTCCACTCTTTCTGTGAGGATAAAACAATATCCTCATATGAGGATTAACAAAACTGGGACAAATTGGAGGATAACTGATAAAGAAAGATACAACAAAGCATGGAAGCCAGACCATAGAGAGAAGGTTAGCTGTGGACTTGAGCCCTTCCTCTGAAATGGGGTTAGGAAGAAAGGATGCACAGATAAACTAAGAATTTGAGGCATTCATGATTAGTTTTCTCTTTTAATTTAGAATTCTCTACTAGTCTAAGGAAACTTGCTCCATTTACACCATACAAAATCCTCATGGGAACGACAACAACAAAAACAACTCTATAAAAAATGGGCAAAGGACTTCAGTAGATATTTCTCCCTAAAAAAGATGTACATATGGCCAATAAGCACAAAAAATGTTTAATGTCATTAATTATTAGGGAAATGCAGATCAAAACCACACTTTACAGCCAATTGCATGGTTAAAAGCAAGCAAACAAACAAAACCCAACCTGAAAATAACAAGTGTTGGTAAAGATGTGGAGAAACTGAACTCTTGTACATTGCTGGGGTAAAAGTTGGCTGGATGGTTCTGTTGATCTGGGACAGGCTTGGCTTATCATAGCTGTACTCAGTTACAGTCAGCTGGTGGGTCAGCTATGGATTGACTTTTCCAGGATGGCCTCAGCTGGAATGACATGTATTTACTCCATGTGTCCTCTCATCCTTGAGAAAATTAGCCCAGGCTTGTTCTTGTGGTACAGCACAGGTCTAAGCAAGCAAGTCTATTAAGTGGAAATGCACTTGAGCTTTTCAAGTCCATTGCATCCTGTTTGCTAACATGCTATTTGCCAAAGCAAGACACATAACTGAATTCAGATATAGAGTAGGAAGGGTCTACAAAATTACAGGGCAATGGACAAGGATACAGAGAGGCCATGAATTGGAGTCATATTGCAGTTCATCTATTTCAGAATGCTGGGATTCTGCATATTTAACAAGCATTTCAAAGTGATGCTGATGGCCCTGGCTGGTTTGGCTCAGTGCATAGAGCATAGGTCCACGGACTGAAGGGTACTGGGCTCGGTTCCGGTCAAGGGCACATGCCCAGGTTGTGGGCTTGATCCCCAGGAGGGAGCTTGCAGGAGGCCAGCCAATCAATGATTCTGTCTCATCATTGATATTTCTAACTCTCTCCTTCTCCCTTCCTCTCTGAAATCAATAAAAAAAATATATTTTTAATAAGTGATGCTGATGCAATTGATTCATTGACAACATTTCAAAAAGATTAGTATCTCTTAGATGAGAAATATTAGTCTAGTACCAAGATTGAAACAGCCATCATGAAAGGTTCAGAAAACAGGGTTGTGAATGCATATATTTTTTCTTAACTTTAGTTTAGGATTCAGGCTGCTTGGTTTCTCAAAGGCAGAAGCTTAAACTGTCTATTTTTCAGACAACCTTGTATAGTCATTTAATTTTCACAAAGAAAAATGCAGTTGGATTAAAGTTGATATCACATTATTTTTCAATGCAGGTCAGAAAGGCATTGTTGGTTTGTTTTGTGTTGTTCATTATAATATTTATTTCTGTCCCATGAAAGCTGATAGTAATGGAAATGAAGCATCAAGGTGGTTTATGGGGCATGTGATAGGATCATAAAGTTGATACTATTGCTTGCATGAGACCTTTCTTAGAATAGTAATCCAAGCAAGAAAAACATGAAGGGGAAAGAGAATAAACCATAAGAAGAAACTAGAAATATTTAGCTAGTTGTATCAGGTTTTTGTTCTTCAGACCCTTTGTCAAATTGTGTGGCATTAGAGGCATACTTTAAGTTGTCTGGGGTATCCAAGATGGTGATAGGTGGATTTTACACTCACCTTCTCCCAAAATCAAACTAGAATTTTGTTTTAAAATATAGGGCAATCAACCTGAATAATCAACAAAACTTTAACCAGACTCATCAATATAAAAAGAGAGAGGACCCAAAAATTTAAATTAGAAATGAAAGAGAAGTAATAACTGACATGAAGGAAATGAAAATGATTGTAAGAATTTGTTACAAATATCTATATGACAACAAATTGCACAATCTGGAAGAAATGAATAAATTCCTAGAAACATCCCAATCTTCCACAACTGAATTAGAAAGAATCAGAAAATCTGAATAGACAAATTACAACAAATGAAATTTAAAAAATGATTAAAAAAACACCTCCCAGAAAGCAAAAGTCCTGGACCAGGTGGCTTCACAGATAAATTTTACCAAACATTCAAAGAAGAACCAACACCTGCCTTTTTCAAACTATTCCAAAACATTCAAGAGGAGGAAGACACCCCCCCCCATGCTCATTTTATGAGCCAGCATTATCCTAATTCCAAAACCAGATAAAGTTACTACAAAAAAGTAATTATAGGCCAATATCCCTAATGAACATAAATGCTAAAATCCTCAACAAAATATTAGCAAACCGGACCCAGTCATACATTTAAAAGATAATACACCTACCCTAGCTGGTATGGCTCAGTGCATAGAGCATCGGCCCTCGGACTGAAGGGTCCTGGGTTTGATTCTGGTAAAGGGCACGTACCTTGGTTGCAGGCTCAATCCCTGGTCCTGATCGGGATGCATGTGGGATGCAGCCAATAGATTTGTCTCTCTCACATAGATGATTCTCTCTCTGTCTCTCTCCTTACCTTCCACTCTCTCTCAAATTCAGTGGATAAAATATCCTCAGGTGAGGGTTAACAACAACAACAAAAAGAAGATACACCATGATCAAGTGCAATTTATTTCAGGGATGCAAAGTTGTTACAGTATCCTTAAATCAATAACATGATATACCATGTAAACAAAATGGATTAAAATCACATGATCATATCAATAGATGCAGAAGAAGCATTTGGTAAAATCCAGCACCCATTTATGATTAAAAAAATCCTCTCAGCAAAGTGGGAATAGAGGGAACATACCTCAAAGTAATAAAGGCCATATATAATAAACTCACAGCCATCATCATACTCAATGGGCAAAAACTAAAAGCATTTTCCTTAAGGCCAGGAACAAGACAGGGATGTCTGCTTTCACCACTCTTATTCAACACTAGGGGCCCAGTGCACGAATTCGTGCACCTTGAAAGGAACTGGGTGCCACGAGGCTGCAGTGGGTCTTGGTCCATCCTCTGCACCCCCGCCTGGCCCCTCCCACCATGGCCTCCCGTCCCTCTCTGCCTGCAGCCCTGCTCCTGCTGCCGCTGCTCCCTTGTGCTGATAGCACCAGCCCTCTCACACCCACTGATGGCACGGAGTGATTGGGCAGCAGGTGCGAGAGGCGGCTGCTGGCCCCAATTGCCCCCCAGGATCAGGGGGAGGTAGTGAAGCCCTGAGGGGCGATTGGGGCCAGCAGCTGCCGCTTGCACCTGCTGATGGTGCCGAGCAATCGGGACTGGAACTGGACGCCAGCAGCGGGTGCTAGTGGTGGCTCCAATGCTGGCTGCATGCCAGCAGGGCCGGTCCTGGCAGTGGGTGCGAGCGGTGGCTCTGGCGCTGGCAGCAAGTGCGAGCACCAGGTGGGATGATGGCGTGCAAGAGCATAGAATTTTCAGTAACAAGCAGAAGCTCCCACTGATGACAGATACCAGTGCCCTGCCTTGGTCTGGAGCCCCTGCTTACCTGCTCCACCATCCTGCTGCAGCCAATGCCCGCCATGTTCCGTGCATGCCCCCTGGTGGTCAGCACACATCATAGCGACTGGTTGTTCAGTTCCGCTGTTCGGTCTATTTGCATATTAGCCTTTTATTATATAGGATAGTACTGGAAGTCCTACCACAGCAATCAGACAAGAAGAATAAATAAAAGACATCCAGCCATGGTTACAGCATTGGCCTATGCACCAAAGGGTTGCAGGTTCAGTTCCTGGTCAAGGGCATGTACCGGGGTTGCAGGTTCAAACCCTTGCCCTGGTAGAGGCATGTGCAGGAGGCAACCAATGAATGTATATCTTTCACATTGATGTTTTTCTCCCTCCCTCCTTCCTTCTTCCTTCCCTCTCTGCCTTCCACTCTCCCTTCCACTCTCTCTTAAAATAAATGGAAAAAATGTCCTCAGGTGAGAATTTACAATAGCAACAACAAAGAAATAAAAGGCATCAAAATCAGAAAAGAAGTAAAACTGTCATTTCTTACAGATGATATGATACTGTATTTAGAAAAGCCTAAAGATTCCACATAAAAAAAACTACTAGAGGTAATATATGAATTCAATATGGAACATGATACAAAATAAATATCCAGAATTCAATTGTATATTTATGCACCAATAATTAATGATCAGAAGAGGAATCAAGAAAACAATCCATTTACAATTGCATCAACAAGAATACCTAGAAATAAATTTAACCAAGGATTTTAAAGACTTGTACTCAGAAAATTGTAAGACACCGAAGAAGGAAATTGAAGAAGATGCAAGTAGGCAGAAACATATACCATGTTCATGGGTTGGAAATATTAGCATCATTAAAATGTTCATACTACCCAAAGCAATCTATAGTCAACACAATTCATACCAAGATAACAATGGTGTGGTTCACATAGCTAGAACAAATATTCCAAAAATTTATATGGAACTAGTATGACAGACTCTGAATAATCACAGCCATCTTGAGAAAGAAGAACAAAGCTGGAGGAATCACACAACCTAATATCCAACTATAATAGAAAGCTATAGTAATCAAATAGCATAGTACAGGCAGTCCTTGGGTTATGTCGGACTCGATGTATGTCGTTTCGTGGTTACGTCACCATCTCCTATTTATATAAAAAAAGTTTTGTCATTTCAGCGTATGCACATATGTGCTTTATGTTTTTTATTATTTACCACAAGTAAAGGTCGGGAATTGTTATCTTTCTTTTAATTTTTTTTTTACTGTTTTACTTCGTTACTGCTGTGTATGTGCTCCATGTGAGTGACGTAGGTGCTTATGTAGGTGGGTTCCGACTTGCGGCGAAAATCGCATTATGTTGCACCCTAGGAAAGGATCTCCGATGTAACCCAAGGACCTACTTTATTGGCATAAAAAACAGACGTATTGATCAATAGAACAGAATTGAGAGCTCAGAAATACACCTATGCTTTCTGGTAAATTAATATTTGATCAAGGATGCAATAACATATAATGGGGCAAAGGTAGCCTATTCAATAAATGGTGTTGGGGTAATTAGACAGATACACATAAAAAAAGAAACTAGACCTCCTTCTTACACCATACAGAAAAATAAACTGAAAATGGGTTAAAGTCTTAAATGTAAAGCTCGAAACCATAAAAATCCTAGAAGAAAACATAGGCAGTAAAATCATGGTCGTTTCTTATAGCAATATTATTTTCTGATACATGTCTTCAGACAAAGGAAACAAAAGAAAAAGTAACAAATGGGACTACATCAAACCAAATAGTTTTTGCACAGCAAAGGAAACCATCAACAAAATGAAAAGGCAACCCATTGAATGAGTGAACATATTTGCCAATGATACATCTGATAAGGGGTTAATATCCAAAATTTATAAAGAACTTATAAAATTCCACACCAAAAAAAAAAAAAGAAAAAGAACAATCCACTATAAAAATGGGCCAAAGACCCAAATAGATACTTCTCCAAAGAGGACACACAGATTAGCCAATTGACATGTGAAATTATGCTCAAATCACTAATTAATCATCTGAGAAATGCAAATTAAAACCACAGTGAGATATCACCTGACACTTGTCAGAATGGCTATCATCAATATATTAACAAACAAGTGTTAGTGAGGATGTAGAAAAAAGGGAACCTACGGCATTGTTGGTGGGAATAAAGATTGGTGCAGTGACTGTGGAAAACAGTATGACATTACTTCAAAAAATTAAAAATGGATATTCCTTATGTCCAGTTATTACACTTAGGGAAATATATTTGAAGAAACCCAAAACATTAATTTGAAATGCAGCATTATTTACAACTAGTGGTCTGGTGCATGGATTTATGCACATTGAAAGGAAATGAATTAGAAGAAAGATTCATGTGGTAATTACGTTACTGCAAAAAATTACATGTCAAAATAGTATATATAATATAGTATTATAAAATTAAAACATGTGTGATTGGTGCCAGCCAGAGCTTTATATCTATCGCACATGTGTGAGTCAATGTTTATTTTTAAATTGCCAGTGTGCATCATATGTACCGGCTGGTTGGTTGGTTGGATGGTTGGATGGGCATACGGTTGGTCACTTAGCCTTTTATATATATTTAGATAGTCAAGATTTGGAAGCAGTCCAAGTGCTCATTAGTAGATGAGTGGATAAAAATGTACTGGTACATTTATACAATGGAATACTACTAGGCTGTAAAAAGTAGGAAGTCTTACCTTTTGCTACTGTATGGATGGATCTGAAGATTATTATGCTAAGTGAATTAAGCCAGTAAGAGAAAGACAAGTACCATATGATTTCACTTATATGTGGAAAAAAATGAACAAAATGAACTAACCAAAAAAATAGAAATAGACTCATAGCTACAGAGAATAGACTGACAGCTGTCAGAGGGGAGGGCTGTTGGGGGACTGTGTGAAAAAGGTTAAAGGATTAAGCAAACAAACAAACAAAACAAAACTCATAAATACAGACAATAGTATGGGAATTACCAGAGAGAAAGGGGTGGGAGGAGGTAGAGCAGGGTATAGCAAGGATTAATGGTGATGGAAGGAGACTTTACTTTGGGTGGTGGACATACAGTACAATATACAGATAATGTATTACAGAATTTTACACCCGAAGCCTGTATAATTAACCAATGCAACTCTAATACATTTATTAAAAAAAAGATACTGCTTCCCCCAACGGGTCATGCCTTAGCTCATTAAAGCTTGGAAGCATGATATTTTAGGATCCGGGACACCAGACATAGTGCCCACCACATAATCAGCGCTCAGAATACATTTATTGAATGAATCTCTGCATATTTCTGGTATCTACTCTTAAGAGATTTTGATTCAGTAAAGTAAAGAGTGTTCCATGCAGTGTGGTTCTCAGCCATCTAAATCTGAATCACCTATACTGTTATTTTAAAATCTGATCCCCAGTTCCAATCTTCCTTTTTATGTTTGATGCATGAGAACTCCTGCTTTACATGTTTTTGAAATCCATAATTGCCACTAATGCAATCTTGTTTAGAGGTAGTGGTGCGATTTTCATTCTCTGTTCTCCACCCAGTGGAGAGAGCAGAGAGAGAGAAGGCAGTGGTCCAGAGCATTGATTTGAGAATCAACTTCATGCCAGCTCTGTTTATGTGGAATTGCGGGCAGTCATTTAGCATCCTTTCACTATTTAGCTTCAATGTCCTCATGTTTACCATTCTATGGACTTTTTATCTGGGGAGCCCGAATTTAAACTTGCACTGTATTGTCATCTTCCTTGTTTCAAGGGATATTAGTTGGATCTTAACTCCCAAAGCAATCACAGGGTCCTGGATTTCTGAGCTGTAAAGTATCAATTGGTTCCAAAAGGCTTTCTTTTCTATTGTCTTTGACAGTGTAGACTTTACAAGTGCTGGAATTTATGACAAAATGAAGCAATAATCCCTGGACAGTGGAGTGAGTGGATAATGCCCTCCCAGGTACACGGGGCCTGGAGTGTAAGGAACTGCAGAGTTTCAAGATAAAAATCTCCTTTATCCCATAGCCTTCAGTTACAGGAATCACATATTACAGACACATTTAAAATACCAAAACAAATTGGACTTTTTTTTCCTCTGTTCAGAGAAAGGAATGTTAATTTAAGTGTGGAATGTGACAATTGGAAATGTGGAAAAGATGTTTATGGGGAGTAGTTGGGAGGTTTGAGTGGAACAACTCCCTTTTTACATCTCTCTCTTGGTTTTGTTCATTCTTGGTCTTGTTCAGAGGGAGATTTTAATTTACAGACCTGATCTTCAGGAGCAAGGATTTGCTAGTAGGGAAAGCCATTTTCTTAGCAGCTCCACAAGGGTAAGATTTGTAATGGGGAAAGGAAAGCCTGCATGGACACTTCCAGACTGAAATTGAATGCACTAGGCTAGGCAAGCTTGAAGTGTCCTCTGGGGTGGGGAGCCTCAAATGCAGTTGCATAAGAGGATTCAGTAGCCTCCCCACTGGTAGCAAATGGCCAGACACTGATTCTGAGTTTCTCTGAGCCCTCTTGAGGGAGTGAAAGCAATAGTGCTCTCTTCCATTGCTTTACATTCCCATGAGGTTTTTACACTAGTGCTGTTTGGCACTGTTACCCAGAACACCCTCCGCTATTTTTTAAAAAAATATATTTTTATTGATTTCAGAGAAGAAAGGAGACGGGAGAGATAGAAACATCAATGATGAGAGAGAATCATTGATTGGCTGCCTCCTGCACACTCTGCTGGGGATTTAGCCTGCAACCTGGGCATGTGCTCCTGACTGGAATCAACCCCAGGACCCTTAAGTCTGCAGGCGGATCCTCTATCTATTGAGCAAAAGCAGCTATGGTCCGTCACTTTCTTAGTGTCCTTTTGCGTTGCCTACATTTCAGCCAAATCATGCCCTGTGAATTTTCTTTTTTTTGTTTGTTTGTTTTATTAAATTTATTGAGGTAACAGTTATTAAAATTATATCAGTTTCAGGTATACTATTCTATAATAGATCATCTGTATATTGTATTGCAGTGTGCTTGCTCCTCACAGCAGAGTTGATCAGCTGTTTCTTGAATCATTTAGTGTCTTTTAGGTGTTAACATTTTCAATTTTGCCATTCAGCAATTTTGCCTGTTCTGACATGAACTCAATAAAGAACTACGGAAATTGAGTAAAGAGAGAAGCATGTCTCTATAACCATGGGCCCTAATGCTGTCCACTTCTTCCTCTTCAGCCTCCACCCTGCTGACACTCACCTTCATTCAAGTATGCTCTTCTGGCCCCTTTTCTCTTTAGGTTACCTTTATTATTTTATCTCAGTCAGCTCTAGAAAGAA
Organism: Eptesicus fuscus; assembly: GCF_027574615.1. Lineage (NCBI taxonomy): Eukaryota > Metazoa > Chordata > Mammalia > Chiroptera > Vespertilionidae > Eptesicus > Eptesicus fuscus. Next base: position 110,732,246 of record NC_072473.1, read on the forward strand.
TCAACCATTTTAAATATTTCTTGAAAATGTAATGAAAGTCAAGTTTCAACTCCTTAGCTTTTTAAAAAAATATTTTTTATTTATTTCAGAGAGGAAGGGAGAGGGAGAGAGAGAGAGATGGAAACATCAATGATGAGAATCATTGATCGGCTGCTTCCTGCATGCCCCACATTGGGGATCGAGCCTGCAACCCAGGCATGTGCCCTGACTGGTAATCAAACAGTGACTCCCTGGTTCATTAGTCTATGCTCAACTGTCTGGGCTTTTAATTGAATCATGGTTGCGTCAGGCCCACTAGTTCACATACCTGATAGCATTTTCATTTAGAGCCACTGCATTCACCTCTTCTTGGTATAGGCTTTTATATATTGGGAATAGAGGCCAAGCACACGAAATTGTGCTCGGGTAGGGTCTCTAGGCTTAGCCTGTGATCAGGGCCATCTTCCACCCACTTGCCCAGTCCCTAGTCCAGCCCTGCCACCACCACCCACTCGAGTTCCTTGTTAGCCATTCATCGATCAAAAGAACAGCACACTCTGCCTTAGGTGCCTTGTGCCATCAAAGGGCACCTGGCCCTTTGCTCCCTTTAAAGAAATAAAATAAACGCCCTCTCTCGCAACCTGTCTCTTCTCTCCCTTGTGAATCCTTTCACAGCCGGCGTCACCAGCCAAAACCCTAACAATGATGTGGGAAACTCAATCAGGAAAGGGCTATGCCTGTGGGAGGAGGTGCATGGAACTAGGGCTGCCCCTTGCTCCTGCCCCGACCTCCCTCCCTCTGTCCCTGCACTGGCCCAGCCACACCTGGCTCAGCCCCTCCCCAATCACGGAACCTCTCAGCTCAGGCTCTGACCCCACCCATCCCACAGTTTCTTGCAGACCCAGAAGTGGCTGTGGAGTAGGGAGGTGGTAGATTCTTCCTGAGGAGGGTGTTTGTGCTTTAAAGCTGATGTTCTCCATCCACCTCCCAGCAGTGAAGGCTGAGGGTCGCTGCAGGTGCTAAAGTCCTTGTTGAAGTCCTCGCTCTGGAGCCTCTCACAGAGGTGAGTCTGCGTCCTGGGAGGCTGCTTAGTGGAGGCGCCACATTCCTTTCAGAAGAAACTGAGGATCAATGGGAGCCTGTGGGCTGTGGGGGAGGTACCAAGAGGTCCCAGTCCCCAGTCCTGCCCCTCCACCACACAGCCCAGTTCCCCATGGTTCCCTGTTGGCCATCCAGCTATCGGAGCCTGCGGGCTGGGGGGAGGGACGGAGAGGTGGTCAATGCACCTCATAGCGACTGGTTGATCCGTTGTTCCGGTGGTTACCCTGGCCTTTTATTATATAGGATATTTCAATTAGCATGAAGCTGTTATCCCATTCTATTGATGGTAGTAAGTAATGTGGGCCTGGAGTTAGTCAGATATGGTTTCAATCCTGGATTTACTACTTTGTAGCTCTGCAGCCTTGGGCAAGTCATGTCACCTTTCTCATGTCTCAGTTTCCTCATTTATAAAATGTGGACACCAATAGCCCAACCTCATAGGTTAGTTGTGAGGATTAAATAAGAGGCTCTATTTAAATGTTTTTGCATAATCCTTGGCACATGCCATTGACTCAGATATCATAATTGTTATCTCCTTATTCCTTCGATTAGGAATAGTACAGGATGCTGTATATTGTTCCTCTAGGACAGTGGTCAGCAAATCATAGCCCTAAAATCAAATCTAGCTTGCCCGTGAGCTAACAATGATTTTCACGTTTTTAGTGGTTCAAAAAAAATCAAGAGTGCTCTTTGTAGCATGGGGAAATTGATAAGAAATTCAAATTTCAGTGTCCATAAATCAAGTTTTATTGGAACACAGCTGTGCTCATTCATTTACCAATTGTCTATGACTCCTTTCACTCTGCAACAGCAGAATTCAGTATTTACAATAGTGATTGTATGGCCTGGAAAACTTAAAAATTTACTACTTTCCAATCTCTAGAACATTTTACTGTCTGAAACAGCATCAGATAGTTTGAGAATTACTTGAAGGTCATCACCACTACCATCCCCAAACTCTGTGTGCATTTGTATGGAGAGTGATTGAAAAGAGAAGAAATGACATAAGTCCATGAAGGACAACTGAGAATTAGGCTTTGTGACATTTTTAGCTAAGGGTTTACTTTAGTGCCTTTGAGGTATCAGGAAGAATTCAGAAGTAGTGGCAGCATTGGTTAGATGAATTTATAGATTCCCTCATTTTCCTTTTCTCCATCAGAAACATATCTGTAAGGTAGAGACATTGGATGATTAGTTTCTCTTTGTAAGATGGATTGAGTTGCTCTTATTTGGTATACTGCACTTCCTTGGAGTTGGTTTTGAATGTGGCACACAGAGGCAAGGTCTGATCTCAGCAAACACCACTTTAACACCGAGTTCTCCCTAAAAATGCAATTTCTATAGAGAAGTGCAGAATTTTTGAAAATCCAGGTTAGAAGGAGCCTTGGAGATCTACAAGTTGATATTAATATTAATAATCCTCTGCTGACTTGGATACAATATCCTGTTTGAAGATGAAATATTGTATACTAAATATGCCCCAGTCTATTCAGTCTGTTCAACCAAGATGACCTTTAATAGCTGTTTGTGTACTGGAAATAGATTTGAATACCTATAAGATACTAAATTTAATATGCTTTCCAAATTGTGTTATTATCAAGACACATAAATGTAACACCCAATTTTGAATTGTGGGAGTGAGTATGGGAATGCTTCCAGTTTAGGAACTGATCCTCAGGTCTGCCTGGCCTGTGGCCTTAATGAAATGTCATTTCAATATGGATGAGGTATAGCATGGAGCTGGGGAAGGGCCCCTTGAGATCTGGAGGTCTGGTTTCCTAGATGAAAGGTATGTGTTTATCTGAGCTATGCAGACATACCAACCTGGGTCTCTCTGTCAGGGAGGGGTGCTAAGCTGGGAAAGCTGAAGGAAGGAGGGGCGAATCTGACTTGCCACAAGGGGAAGGTGGAAGGCAGGGAGTGCCGAGAGAAGCTGTTGATACAGATCTTGCTGGGAAGATCCCTGAACCTCTGACTTCTCCCCTCCTCTTGCTTTCTGCACTTTGGGCTTTCACACTTCTAAGACTGGTGCTAGGGGAGATGTGCTTTTTAATTTTATTTTTTAACTTTATTGAGGAATAACTGAGAAATATAATTATTATACTTAAAGTGTACCGCATGATAATTTGAAATACATATACATTGAAGAATGGTTATCAAGATCAAGATAATTGACATAAACACTTCACATAGTTAACATGGTTAATTCTTGTGTGTGTGTGTGTGTGTGTGTGTGTGTGTGTGTGTGTTTTGAGAATAGTTAAAATCTATTGTCAGCAACTTTCAAGTATAAAATACTGTATTAACTATAGTTGGGATGCTCTAAATTAGATCCTCAAAGTAATATTTCATTTCCCTGGGTGTATAACATTCTTCTGTGTACAACCAGTAGGCCAAGCTGAAAAGGCCAGTGAAGGCCAAATGTGGCCACACGTAGTGCTGGGCCTATACCCTTTGGCCCACTAGCCCTCCTTCCCTTCTTATTGTTCCCTGGGAGGCACACTGAACATCTGTGGACAGTGACAATCAGTAGCTATATATACACACCAGAATTTTTTCTTTGTCCATGGTACTGATGGACTTCCATCTTGTAGAGGTTTGGAGACAGGATAGAAATCTGTATATCTCAACAAGTTCTTTTAAAGAGGAATCACTTTGAATGCCAAAACTACCATTCTGTAGAACAACAAAGCTGATGTCTCTCTCTGTCTTATGAATGGATTAAGTATGAGACCAGCAGTAGGGATGGCTAGTGATGTTGGCATCAGGCAGTATAATGACTTCAGCTTTTTTCCTCATGAGGCCCAGAAGGGCTTCCAGCCTACCTACGATTCCTGTGTTGTTGTGTTTGGGCCAGGTGGTGGTCAGTGTCCATGTATCTGTACCACTGCTTAGAATAGGATTCTAAGTAATGGGTGTGGGAATGGACAGGGCTGACAAGGGGCAATTATGACAGTGTTGTGCTTGAATGCTGAGAACTACCGCATAATCAGTCAGCCTCCTAATCTCAGGCATGAAGCCTGAGTAAGAAAAGCCTGTCTCAGCAATCCTTTTGCTTTATATATTCACTGGAGTCACACTTTTATAACAGGCATAGGCTCAAAGGTGTAAATAAAGCCAATTATTTTAGTCATTGATTTTCATATATAAATTATCAATAAGGTTTTGATTTAATAGTAAAAATAATGGCCTGGAGTTTTATGCCCTGCAATGGAAGTTATGCAGTTGGCCAGCAAGAACCCTCTACTCTTAGGCTGTGTCTTTGTACAGGAAACAATATTTTAAAATCATGCCTGCTGATTAAGAAAAACTAGCAATTTTTTTAAAGTACTTACCATTGCCATGTATTTACAAAGTATTTACAAACATTTTCTCATTTCATACCATCAATAATTCTATGAGGTAGGTCACTATTTTTATACAGATGGAGAAACTGAGGCTCAGGGAGTCCCTTGTCCAAGACACCAGCTAGGAATTCTAAGGAATTCTTGAAACCCCAAGGCAAATCTGCCTGACTTCCTATACCATCTCTTTGCACCATGTTTGTGACTTGGACACTTCTATAGGGCATTTCTCTTAGAGGAATATCCATTAGGTGATATCCTGCAGACTTGGCAGAGCTAGGGACCTGAAACTAAGCAGAAAACTATGAAAAGAGATAAAGGGGAGTAATTTCTTGGGAGACTAGGAAAACCTAAAAGGAAGTTCTAGCTTAGAGGGGCCAATGAAGGAAAAACTAAGGAGAGAAACTGGCTGTTTAGCTAACTAAGTAGAGACAGCCTTCAGCCTCCTAGGAACTGGGTAGTACATCCATAACTGGGAGGGGCTGGTCATGGGCCTGTCCTGCCTTCCTCTAAAAGGCCCTTTTACCACCCTAGCTGATTTGGCTCAGTGGATAGAGCATTGGACTGCGGACTGGAAAGTCCCGGGTTCTATTCCAGTCAAGGGCACATGCTCGGGTTTGGGGCTCTATCCCCATTAGGGGGCATGCAGGAGGCAGCCAATCAATGATAAGTGCTACCATGAAGATATTCAACTCTGTTTTTTGTGTGCTCTGGGAATATGGGTGCTAGGGACATCGTGGCTAGATGGTGGTAGCTTATTAGAAGATCTGGAAGGCTATCCACCTTGGACTTGATATCAGCCTAAGCAAAAAACTTGTCTTCTAAAATGATTTTATTTCAACAGAATCCATTTTTTATTATGGTAACTCAAATGATATATTCTCTAAAGGCTTACTGAACCATTTTCCCCTTTAACTAATTATATGTTTAGACATATTTCAGGAGATACTTTTATAAAGTAGCATGGATAAGACAATACTGGAATACATCAATGTGCTATGCAGACTGAATTAGTAATACACAAACAACTGCACCTTAAAAATATACAGAAAAGCAAAATGCTAATATAATTAACTACAAAGAGGCAGCACGACACCAGGGACAAATAATTACTTGCAAACAGAAGGACAAAGATCACTGCTGGCTATTCTACTGAGTGACCAGGACTAGGAGATCCCAGTTCCTATCTGGACCTCAATTTCCTCTTTGATAGAATGGGCGATAAATGAGAATCTCAATCTCAATCTTAATCCCTAAATTTAATTTACAAATTGTTAAAATCCTGGACTTCTATTAAAATGCTGCATCACTGTGAGGTTCTATGCTGCAGCATGCAGTGGGGACCCTTTTTGCTTCCTTCCTTGCATGTGTCTGAGCAGTGACTCCTGGGAGCATCCAGCACTGAGAAGTGGGGTGTGAAATGAAGAGAAAAGCAACCTTACTCTACTGAGTGAGGCTTCCACTCTCCACTTCACTCAGCTTAATGGCCTTCCCTTTCTGGGCCTTCCCTCTAGAATGCCATCTAGAATTCAATACTGGGATCAGCTCCTCTTTCATAGGAATGAATTATAATTTTCTTTTTCCCTCTCTATCAGTTCTTTTTCACAAGTAGAAACATTCCACCAGCATACTAGAGAGAAAAAAGTGGGCCCAGATTCTTACTTTCTTCTGAAGAGTCTCAAAATGACAGCTATACTTTTACACAGTTAGGTATTAAAGGGGGTTGCACTCTCCTTGTCAAGTTTCAGACAGGGGAAAGGGCCCAGAATTCTGATAGTGAGGGTATTCTTGGCAGACACTTTTTACAGGGTGGTGAAGTGATCAGTCTGCAGTTAGGCAGTCTCTGAAGACTTCAGCTTTCATGTGACTTTGAAAACATAAGGGGCTTGGTATTACGGTTTCTATCCAATCAACTTTGCTTTAAGGTTACCATTTTTTAAAATTAATGTTGTGGCTCTCTCTTTAAAAATTTATTTTTTATTGATTTCAGAGAGGAAGGGAGTGGGAGAGAGAGATTGAAACATCAATGATGAGAATCATTGATCCACTGCCTCCTGCACACCCCACACTGGGGGATTGAGCCCATAACCCAGGCATGGGCCCTGATCAGGAGTTGAACCATGACCTCTTGGTTAATAGGTCAACGTTCAACCACTGAGCATCACTGGCCAGGCTTGTGACTCTTTTTACTTAACAAGTACCCATTGCAATCAAGGAGAAAGGACATAGCTTAATTGAATCTGTGTGCCTTTTTAGCATTGGTGGACTTCTTGGAATCAGAGTTACTTTTATTTCTTTGAATTCAGCCCAGTACCTCCTTCAGTCAAAATGAATTTACCTTCCCATAATCCACTTTTTAAGGACAAGCAGGTGGGCTAATCAGGGAGTACTAAAGTTTTCTAGATCAAAGATGGTAATACAATTTATTTACAAATCTACCCCTTACTTTTTCTCTATATTTTCCTTTCCCTACTATGATTTTAGCACGTTGGGTTTTACAGTAAGCTCTCGGTTCCTTAATGTAGGCTAAAAAATAATTTTAAAAAGTGTTGCAGAGATCCACTCCCCACCGAAAATATAGGAGGTAATTGACTCCAAAGGGTCCATGCTTCTTGTCCCTTTCAGACACCTGAACAGCTCTGTCGCCTTTGCTCCACAGGTTGGGCCTGCATCTATAGACTTGTTGCCATACATAGAGGGAATGGATAATGGTGGTTCTCATAGCTCAGTGCTCTGCTTGCCATAGAAACCATATTGACTTTAATAGTGACCATCTGTCTGGATGCCTCAGAAGATATCTCAGTTAAGGTCTATTTCATGAATAGAGCTTTGTTTGTTTCAAAGCCACACTACTATCCAAACTTGAGCATTGAATTTTATGTGATGAGCTCTGTAAATACAAATGAAAAAGTTCTTTGGAAAACATCCTTGTTAAGTTTACCAGTCCATGTATAATTGCCACTTTCAACACAATCAAGGCACCGTCATTCCCTTTTTATTGAAAATATATGGTAGATACTTAAAATATACCCTAGGCCAGACCCAGTCATAGTGCCATCAAAAAAAAGGGGGAGGAATTAAAAAGGGGAAAATGGTATTCAGGTGGCTGGAGGAATCCCATAGGTGGAATGGGAAATATCATTAATGACCTTTCATAAGGAGAACAGAAACAAATTATATGTGATTTTCAGGTTCATTGGCCAGCAGAATCTGCCAAGCAGAGGAGAAACTAGGATAGGAATCTCAGAAATGTACCTCCCACTTAACTCAAACCATCCTTTTGTAACCCCACTTCACTCAACCATGCTTAATAAATATCATTCAGCTTTGACAATTTATTTAAAGTATCTGCCAATGGTCAGTGAATGCTACATGCCAGGCACCACGTTGAGTTTTACTTTCATTATTTCATGTTATCCTCACAAGGATATTATCCTCATGTTACAGATGAGAAAACTGAGAGGCCCAGACGTTAAGTTGATCAAGGTCACACAGCTTGGAAGTCACAGAGCTGAAACTTAATTCTGGGTATTTCTGACTTCAGAGCCCTTGCTCTTTACTATTTGGAAGTTCAGCAAGAGAGCGCTTGTAAATTTGACAAAAGGATCACCGCTTCTCTGGTGGAGGGCTTTGAGTACATCTGCTGTGGCTCCTGTGCAGCCAGCCACATCTGCCTAAGCTGCCCTGGAAATGGGAGCAAAGGTATGTCTTCCAGGGAGGTTTCCAATCAGTCCTTATTACTTCAGCCCCCAGTAGTGCAGTCAAGGAGAGGTAAGAAGAATGCAAGAGATGGCTTTGAAATACCTGCATAAAGGCATCATCATCTTCCCCTTTCTCTCCCAGACTCAGGGGAGTGGAAGGGAAGGAGTGATCCCAGCTAAGGGGATAGGGTAGGACAAGAAGCTGAAAATACTTCTATTTCTCCCACTTTAGCTACCTTCTCCTTGTCCCTCTGTGAATTCCACCACTTTCAGGATTTTATGGACTCTCAAACTGAGAGTTCAGTCTTGGGCTGTGGAAAGGACCTTGTGCTAGGTTTGAGAAGGTATGACATCAAAGTTAGCTTTACAGTTTATGAAGCATGTGACTGTGGGCAAGTCACTTAACTATAACTTCTTCATCTATACATTGAATATTAAAATCCTTTCCCTTTGTTTATTACTGGATCATTGTAAAGATTAAATGAGGAGATATATGTGAAAGTATTTAAAAGTCTAAATCTCCACATACATGTAAGTGATTATGAGAACTTTAAGAAAGAATAGTTAGGTTGCCCAGCCGGCATGCCTCAGTGGTCAAGCGTCGACCTTTGAACCAGGAGGTCACCGTTCCATTCCTGATCGGGGCACATGCCTCGGTTGCCAGCTCAATCCCCACTAGGGGGCGTGCAGGAGGCAGCCGTTCAATGATTCTCTGTCACACTGATGTTTCTATCTCTCTCTCTCCCTCTCTCTTCCTCTCTGAAATAAATACAAATATATTTTAAAAAGGAATAGTCAGGTAACTGACATTGTCCTTTAGATGAGAGAAAAGTAGTGGTGTCCTTTCCCTTGGTGATAAGCTTCCTTGTCCTTTAGAAGGAAGCCTTCATCCAAGCTCAAATACCACATTTCTGATACAAGAGCTAGTTTGAGATTTAAATGAACCCTGCCTCTCAAGACACAACTTTGCATATATTTTGAAATCAAATTTATTTATCTTGAGGAAAAAAATTGTGTGTTCTTTAATTCTACTCACAGCATATGCAAGCAGATTAAATGAGGTGCTGATCCAGCAAAATGGCAAGTAGCCTTTTGCTTCCTTGAAATAGCTAATTTTACAAATGGCAGAGTGTGGAAACATGGCACAGAATATCTATTTTACTAGAATCCGGGAACATGGGAACATATGGTCTAGTCAAGAATGACTCAAACACAATTCAAGGATTATAATTAAGTAGTTGAACTCACAAAAGGAATAACTTAACACAAACAAAGGCAGATTTTAGATTGCTTTTGGTTAGCTTTCTCTCTGGCTCTTTCCTTGGCACATTATGGCAACATAGCTACTTTGATTTCTTTCTCTGAAAAATGTTAATTTTAAAACATCAGACATATTTTTCCCTGACTCAAGTTGTACTTCATGTAACATCTGTATACCATGCCTAGGGTACTATATATCAAAAAATGTAAGAAGACCAAATGTAGAGTTCAAGCCAAATCCTATATAATAAAAGCCTAATATGCAAATTATCCCCTTGACCGGGAATTCAACTGGGGGACAGGGCTGGCCAACCACCTGCAGCCCCTCCCCCTGGCCGTCATTCCCCCAACATCCACCCCCCAATCAGGGATGGGGCCAGCCAGCCAACCTCCCGTGTCCGGACCCCACCTGTGCACGAATTCATGCACCAGGCCTCTAGTGTTCCTATATAAATACAGGTGGGCAAAAATAGGTTTGCAGTTGTGAGTACTCGAAACAAAGTTTATTCTTGTATTATTATTTATTAATTATTATATTCTTTTCCATATGAATAACTGTAAACCTACTTTTGCTCCACTCTGTATTTAGGGTGATGCCTTTTCCTACCAAATCTGAATTTCTGATCAACACTTTAGGAGGCAAACCAAGATAATGAAGGAAGATATAGACCATCATAGAAGGAAACCATCTTGTCAGCTATTCTTTCAGCATCCCCAGCAGTGATCATTTTAGATATATGTATCTATTTCCTTAAGTAATTTTTGTTTGAAAACAGTGATTCTGTAAACATCATGAAAAAGAGCCATCTACTCAGGTAGAGATCATTGTATTTCCCATTTTATAGATGAAAGACTGAGGCACAGAGAAGTTAAGTGACTTGCATATAGTCACATAGCTCCTGAGTCCTGCCGTAGACCTTGGGCATAATCACTGGTCTGTATCTCTCAAAATCATATATCTGGTTAGTGGCAGATTCAAAAATGGAGCCCAGGTCTTCTGACTCCCAGTGCAGGGCCCTTTCTTCTGTGCTAACCAGAACTCTATGGTGTTCCCTCAGTTGACCAAATTGACCAAATAACATTATAATCCAACAATTACAACAAGTGTGAAAGCAAACTCTTCTGTCTCTCTTTCTCTACTTTTTAAAAATACTAGTAGTTCTACATCTGAGAGGGGGTGAACCCAACCTACCTCTGGGAGTGGGCTGCCCAGAATTCGGTTCTCCATTATGGTGTTGCTATTTGAGCAAGGCGTGTTTTGGAGCTGGCAGAAGGTATTTCTGCATTTCAGTTCAATTCAGCAGTCATATTAGAAGCCATCCTCCAAGTGTCCTATATTGTTTATGTGTCCCTTTGTGAGTGACATAAAGGTAAATGGGCTTCATTATAAGGTGATGTGCTGAACAGGAGACCAAGGTGTGAAAAAAAATGCTAGAGACTAGATTTCAAGGGCGTTGAGTAAACGTGCTGTCAGGATTTCCAGAGAAGATTTGATTGGGAAGAAAAATTCATCTTTATCTCACCATTTCAAAGCAATTTCATGCTTCATTTCTTCATACTTCGGTCTTCTGAACACTTCCAAGGGCCACATCTGGGCCTCAGCATCAGCCTGAAGTCTTGTCAGATGGAGTCACCATGTGAGGGCTCTCTGAGAGTTATGTGTAAAGCTACACAGCAATACTTGGTTTTGATAGAACATTTAATCATCTTCTTCTGCCTCAATTAAGTTGAAAAGACTCAAATGCAGCTTGAAATTGAAAGTATAACTGAATGAGGTTTACACCAAATATTGAGAGGCTAAGAGAGAGCCAACAAATGTATTAACAGTAACTATTACAATTGGGGCCTGTAATTGAGTGGCTCAGGGGTCCATAGCTGTGGACAAAGATTTCCAGTTTTCTGAACTGAACCAGGGAGGAGGTGGGGGTGGGTGGTGGATGGAAAAGTACAGATACCAGAATGCTTTCTCAAGGGGTGTCTGGTACCTTATAGGTGGCTGAGTGTATTATGCAAAGATTTCAAGTACTATCTAGTTATTTCTTTAGGATCTTGTTTGACTGTGGGGACATTTCCTTTTTGTTTCCAGCTTTGTTAAGATTAATTGACAAATAATACTGTATACATTTAAGGTGTACAAACTCAATAACAATTCAAAGTGTTTAAGGTATACAGCCTGATGATTTAAAATATGTATATATTGTTAAATGATTACAGATTAGTTAACACATCCATTAATTCACATAATTATAATTTGTGCATGTATTGAGAACTTAAAATCTACACTCTTAGCAGTTTTCAAGTATATAATACAATATTGTTAGTTAATTATGATCACCATGACATACATAAGATCCACAGAACTAATTCCTCTTATAACTTGAAGACTGTACCCTTTGACCAATATCTTCTCATTCTCCACATTTATCCCACACCCCAGTTCTTGGTATCCACCAATATACTTTCTCTTCCTATGACACTGGCATTTTTTATGCTTCCACGTATAAGTGAGAACATATGGTATTAGTTTTCCTTTGTCTGACTTATTTTACTTAGTATAATGCCCTTAAGGTCACATGCAATACCTGACTATTTAGTTGTGCTGTGCCAGCACAGCCAAGGGTTCGGTGAGCCTGAAGGGGGGGCGGCGAAGGATTGAAGAAAAGAAAGACAAAGAGAATAAGCTGGGTCTAGGTGGATCTCCTGTGCCTGGTTAAGGCCACATAGAAAGATCCAGGTGGCAAGCTGAGCCTTTATTTTATAGCCAGAGGTAAACAAGGTAGTGGTCACCATAGTTACAATGTTCTTATGGGTTTCACTTGTTTTGGCAGTACTTGCTGCACCTCCCACAGCCCATTAACTACCCAGAGAAGATCGTCATAAGGTCAAGCTTAATTATGCTAAGCAGCTTGTGCCCTCTAAGCTGGGACTTGTTTGTAGCTTTGCCAACAGGTCAGTCCAAGGCTTAACCTTATAGCTGCTCCCTACATTTAGTCATGGGCACTGACCTCTTTTCCCTCAGATTGTCAAATAAAAAGATGCCAACAGCCAACAGAATAGCCATTTGGTGTCCGTGTCCTGTCTTGAACTATAAATATATAGGTTAGAGTTGCATCTTATTGGTCATATCACATAATAAGGTTGTGTCTGATTGGATAATTCTTGGTACCATAAATCCTTATATACAAGTATAGGCACTTGATTTTTTAAAAAGTCACTTTGAAGCAAAATAGGTAATTACCATTACTATTTTTTTGGTAAATCAATCAAAAGTATAAGTTTTTTTGTCAGATTGGCTAAAAATGTAATATTATTTTGTATGTGGCAGAATTTTAGTAGTTTATGTGTGCCATGAGATTTAAAAGGGTTGAAAGTTGCTGGTCTAGAGCACAACTAAATCCAGTGTGCTTGCTAATTAGTTCAGCTATATAGCATGTACCACTCTGTGCTGCCTCTACTAGGTCATGCAGTGGCAGGCTTGATAGTAGGTATAAGGAGGATAGTAGCACCTTGGTGCAAAGATGAAACCCAGAGCCAATTGAACCCCTACTTCTGAGAGAGTAGTTCAAGACTCTGTCCCAGTTCGTTAGCCTTGATCTTTCTTCTGTCATGTTGAGGCTGGAGACCTGTGAATAGCAGCTCATCCCATGAAGCCTACTCATCAGAAAGGAAAGGAAAATATCCATTGTTGAGGGTTTATATTGTGTAGGTATTACACAGAGATTTTGCATGCAGTTTTTAATTTCATCCTCATAACTACCCCATTAGGTAGGGGCTCTTATTTCCTTCATGTTACAGATAAGGACACAACGAGTCTCCGCAAAGTGAAATGACTGGGTCAACATTGGTCTTGCAGCTCCAGTTCCTAATGCTGGCTGTGGCACTTCCTTGCTGAGTTATTTGGGCAAATTAGTTAATCTAGCTGTGTCTCAATTTCCTCACAATAGGAATAATACTAGTGACTACTTTATGAAGTGGTTATAAAAGTTTCAATGATAGGATTTATGCAAAGTGCCTAGCCTGGTACCTGGCACATGTTAAGTACTCTATAAACGGTAGCTATTATGGGTTGAGATCAGATACATTGTTTTCAGCCAAGATGAAAGAAATATGAGGACAAATTTTGTGTTAAAGGAGAGTCTGGGTCCAGAAATTATTTGGACTATTGACAGGGAGGTTTCCTTCTCCAAATGCATGATGGCCATTCTTCTCAAGGAGCCAAAGGAGGCTCCATCTTAAGGGCAGTGGGGGAAATGGCAGCCAGGCACAAGAGATCTTGATGGGAGAAGGGTTGGCTACGTGGAGACTGAAAAAGATCAGTAAAGCTTTGCTCCAATGTCCGTCAGAGATGGGCTTGGCATGTTCTCCATGCAGCTGACTTTACATGTGCATGGTGGTTTCTAATGCCTTCCCCATAATGGTAGAAGCAGTCACTCCTGCAAGAATTTCAGCTGACAGATGTAGAGGACCATATGGGGAAAAAATGCAAGTGGAAGTGGGTGGCTGATGGAGAATAGAGCTACAGCAATGCAGTGAACTTTGGAGTTAGACTGCCTGGCTGGAATTGTGACACTGCCATTTGGCTAGCTATGTGGCTTTGGTCCACCTACTGCCTCTTTGAGCCTCAGTTTCCTCATTTGTAAACTGGAGATAGTAAGAGTACCAATATTATAGGTAGATTAAGGGAATTTATCCATGTAAAGTACTTAACACAGACCAGGCATATGGTAAAGGCTCAAGACATAACCGTTATTGTCATCAGGGAGGGGATCAGTGTGGACTTAGAACATGCTAAAAAAAATCCCAAGTGAATCAACCCCAAATCAACTTCTGCAAATATTGCATTTGCCTTAATTTAAAGAAACTTTGGAATCGTTTCGAGTTTATTTTATGGCTCAGATCTTAATGAGCTTTTTATTAAAAGACTATAGAGGTTTTGATCCAATTAAAAATTGTTCTTTCAGATATGAGCATCTGACAGTTATACTGTACTCTTTTGGGAATTTTCCTTGAAATGCTTGTAATGTGATACTTGTACCCAATAAAAATTATGAGTTTTTACTACTTCTTAAATTAGTTTTTACTAATTCTCAAAGTTTACCTTCTAGGATGCAGCCCACTCATTTAATCTACTTCAGAGCAGCTTCATTTACTGCATGGTCCTCATGGGTTTGAGGAAAGAATGTAAAGTATCATCAATGAGGTATGAAGCAATTTTCAAAGATGAAGTCTCTTGTTTTCAGAATGGACTATTGTAAAATTAAAACTACTGCCCAGCCACACACAGTATTTATCCTAGTCTGAGCTGCAACAGCCTATTCCTCTGGACTTGATTCAGCCCTCATTTCCATGGTGGCCGCTTTTTTGACCCCTTTACTCTATGCTGTTGGGGTAAGTGGCCATGGCTTAATTTAACACTCACACAGCAACTTTCTCTGTGTTCATTTCTAAGTTTCGGGGAACTCTCTTATCTCTGTTTTAATGATTTTTTGAAAAATGTTTTGAGGCACCTTTAAAAAACTAGTGCTGATGATCATATAAATGTTTTTATATAGCTTTTCTAGAAGTGTAAAATGTTTTGATAGCTGCCAAGTGCCAAAAAGGTCCTGGAGAAAAATAAAAGGCCAACTCTAACTTCTTTAAGACAAGTTTTTTTTTTCTAAAAATATCTATGGCTTGATTCCCTGGCTGGTATAGCTCCGTTGGTTGGGCATCATGCTATGCACCAAATGGTTGTTGGTTCAATTCCTGGTCCCAACACATGTCTGGGTTGCAGGCTCCATCTCCAGTATGGGGGTGTGCAGGAGGCAGCTGTTCAGTGATTTGCACTCACATTGATGTTTCTCTCTTCTCCCATCCCCTCTCTCTCTCGAAATCAATAAACTATTCTTTTTTTAAAAAATCTATGGCTTTAAATTCAGTTTTGCACTCCACTCCCCAAGTATTTCCAAAGTAGTAAAAGGTAAATACATTTATTGCTCAATCTAGTATTTGATAGTCATTTTTCTGGCTGCTGTATTAGGTATGAGTTGAATTTATAAATTATTAGAGTTGTATTTTGCATGTTGAATATGTACACCATTGTAGCCAGAGACCAATGTTTATTTAAAGAGAAACAATATTATAATTTTGTTATGATTGTATGTCCCTTGCATAATCATATCTGTGATATACTTGATGCCTAACCTCTGGTAAAGATTGCAGCATTGCTTCATGAGAAAATGTATACAGTGACATAGCTTTTCCCAGTGACACCAAAATTTGAGAACTTAGACTAGCCCAGTGTTTGCTATACAGTAGGAGTTCATTAGATACCTGATGAATGGCTGAATTAATAGTCTATAATCTGCTCAGCCACAACTGAGTGGAAGATAAAAGATTGATATTAGTCTAAAATGACATTCCTTAAGAGTGGTATTTAGATTGTAAAGAATCCTTCCAGAGAAACCAAGATGGCGGCATAGGTTAAACACCTAACCTACAGCCGGGCACAACAATTTCAAAAATACAACTGGAGGTCAGAACGGACATCGTCCAGAACCACAGGAAAGTTGGTGGACTGAAATGCCCACAGCTGGGGGGAAGGAGAAGGCCACGGGGACAGTCGGGGAAGCCGTAAAAGCCTGAGGTATGGAGAAACGGGCGGAGACACGAGCACACGCGCCTGCGGGGAGGATGGAACCGGAGAGGAGGGGGCGGCTGATGACCTGGCCGGAGTTCACTGGCAGGAAGGAGATAAAGGCTCCGGAGTGCGCTGAGCACCGGCTCCGATTGCACTGAACCCCATTCCGGGCGAAACCCTGGGAAACTCACTCACTTTCGCAACTCCGCCGCCCCCGCAGGCCGCCCGGCCCGGGACGCTGGGGACGCCGCCGCAGTGGCGGCGCCCGGAGCCCGGCGGCCTCCCAGCACCCGTCCCCGCCGCGCAGCCCCCGCGCGCCTGGTGCCGCGGGCCGCGCGCCTCGCACACCGGACAGAGGCCCGGGCGCCCTCTCCGTGCACCTCCCGGCGGCGCTAGACTTCAGTAGAGTTGACTGAATTCAAGGGATTAAAAAGTATAAATTGGGGGGACGCCGCGGCGGCGACGTCCGGAACACGGCGATGGCGGTGCCTGGAGCTCGGCGGCCGCCCAGCGCCCGTCCCAGCCGCGCGGCCCTCGCGCGCCTGGTTCCGCGGGACGCGCGCACCGCGCACCGGACAGAGGCCCGGGCGCCCTTTCCGTGCACCTCCCGGCGGCGCTAGACTTCAGTAGAGTTGACTGAAATGAAGGGATTAAGAAGTGCAAATTGAGAAGTTTGAAAAAGATGGCGGCGGAGGTTAAAGGCTGTTCTGTTGCCTCGCACCCAGCGAAATCGGAGGGGATGAGGTGTGGAGGTGCGTGGGTCTGGCTGGTGGCGGGGGAAAGGGGCTTTTGTTCCAAACCTAAGGGAGATTAGCTCTCCATCACCCTGAAACCCATCTTCTGGCGAACCCCGGGAGACCCAGATGCCTGCGAGGAGAGGCGGGACTCTTGCGGAGGTGCGCCCAGCAATCAGTGTTTGCTGCGCTGGAGTGCGGAACGAGGGGACTTAGATACATGGAAGGCAGAAGGACCAGACTCACAGCCATCTAGGCTCGCCGCACCATGGCCTGTTGGCGCCCTGAGACCCCGCCCCGCCCTGGGACCCGCCCCGCACGTTTTGAAGACCTGCCCCGCAAGTCTTGCAGGCACACCTGCGCCCCAAGCAACGGCTTATGCATGTGGGTGGCCTGCCCTCTGGCAGCGGACCAGATGATCTGCTGTTCTAGTCGGACTGCTCCAGGGCCACTCAGACAGGAGGAAGAAACTACAGTTTTTGCTGTAATCCTTGCTGAGTGCCTAAGGCAGTAGCTGATCTACACCCCATTGGAGACCCAGAAACGAGGGCATCTAGTGGTCTGTGGGAGATGACACCAGATTTCAACCACGTGCATAAGGGACACATTCAACGGGAATATTCAGTGAGCGCCAAAGCTTTGCTGCACCAAGACCCGGCCCATAAATGTGTCTCCTGCACAGCAACTCTTCCTTTATAGACAAGGAGAGCCCCCCCAGTGACACCAACAACAATCAAGACTTAACTATACAAAGGAGGACCAAGATGGAGGCATAGGGCGGAAGCCTGATTGTTGCCTACCACAACAACTTTGAGACTACGACAAGAGAGCAGAGCAGACACCATCCAAGACCACCATAGGGCTGGCTGAGTAGATGCTCTACAACTAGAATAAAAGAGGGGTATGTGGGATGATGCTGATGCCGGTGACCCAAAGACCACACTTTAAGAACTACGGCTCAGGCGACACAAAAGAACTATGGCTCAGGCGATACAACAGCGGCCTGGAACGTGCTCAGCGCAGTTCCCCCGGCGGTCTCCGGATGAGGGGACGGCTCCACTGGCAGCCAAGCACGGACAGACGAGCCCCTATGAGACATGGGGTGGGAGACTCCGCGCTTGCTGACCTCCGAGTCCGTCAAGAATCTCAACGCCCCGGAAGCGGCCAGGTGCGCATGCTCGGCGACCGGCCACCGATGCAGACCCAAGGGCTGACGCAGCGACGCCAGACTGGCCCACCGCCATGCACCGGGTGCACCGGAGCTTCGCCGAGCCGCCGCCCGACGAGTTCTGCAGCAGCCATACTGGAGCTCTGGAAGGATGGCCAGGGGAATTGCTGAGGGGGGATTGACCAGCAGGAATTGGGATCGGGTGGACGGGGCCCCGCTGAGACCCGGGTGCGGGCGGGATTGCGCGCCTCTGGGCTCGGGTGTGGTCACACGCCTCTGGGTATAAGTGAGGCCTCACGTCCCTGGGTCTAGGTGAGGCCACATGCCCCTGGGTCCAGGTGAGGCCGGACTCCGGGTCAGGGTGAGGCCAAGTGCCCCTGGACCCGGATGACGCTGGATCCCGTGCCCGGGCAAGGCCAAGCGCCCCTGGGTCTGGGAGAGCCCACACACCCCTGGGTCCAGGCGAGACCATGTGTCCCTGGATCCGGGTGAGGCCGCGTGCACCTAGGCCCGGGTGAGCCCAAGTGGCCCTGGGTCTGGGAGAGGCCAAGCGTCCCTGGGTCCGGGAGAGACCATGTGTCCCAGGATCCGTGTGAGGCCTCGTGCACCTAGGCCCGGGTGAGCCCAAGTGGCCCTGGGTCGGGGAGAGGCCAAGCGTCCCTGGGTCCGGGTGAGACCATGTGTCCCTGGTTCCGGGTGAGGCCTCGTGCACCTAGGCCCGGGTGAGCCCAAGTGGCCCTGGGTCTGGGAGAGGCCAAGCATCCCTGGGTCCGGGTGAGACCATGTGTCCCAGGATCCGGGTGAGGCCTCGTGCACCTAGGCCCGGGTGAGCCCAAGTGGCCCTGGGTCGGGGAGAGGCCAAGCGTCCCTGGGTCCGGGTGAGACCATGTGTCCCTGGATCCAGGTGAGGCCTCGTGCACCTAGGCCCGGGTGAGCCCAAGTGGCCCTGGGTCTGGGAGAGGCCAAGCGTCCCTGGGTCCGGGTGAGTCCATGTGTCCCAGGATCCGGGTGAGGCCTCGTGCACCTAGGCCCTGGTGAGCCCAAGTGGCCCTGGGTCTGGGAGAGGCCAAGCGTCCCTGGGTCCGGGTGAGACCATGTGTCCCTGGATCCGGGTGAGGCCTCGTGCACCTAGGCCCGGGTGAGCCCAAGTGGCCCTGGGTCGGGGAGAGGCCAAGCGTCCCTGGGTCCGGGTGAGACCATGTGTCCCTGGATCCGGGTGAGGCCTCGTGCACCTAGGCCCGGGTGAGCCCAAGTGGCCCTGGGTCGGGGAGAGGCCAAGCGTCCCTGGGTCCGGGTGAGACCATGTGTCCCTGGGTCCGGGTGAGGCCTCGTGCACCTAGGCCCGGGTGAGCCCAAGTGGCCCTGGGTCTGGGAGAGGCCAAGCGTCCCTGGGTCCGGGTGAGACCATGTGTCCCTGGATCCGGGTGAGGCCTCGTGCACCTAGGCCCGGGTGAGCCCAAGTGGCCCTGGGTCTGGGAGAGGCCAAGCATCCCTGGGTCCGGGTGAGACCATGTGTCCCAGGATCCGGGTGAGGCCTCGTGCACCTAGGCCCGGGTGAGCCCAAGTGGCCCTGGGTCTGGGAGAGGCCAAGCGTCCCTGGGTCCGGGTGAGACCATGCGTCCCTGGATCCGGATGAGGCCTCGTGCACCTAGGCCCGGGTGAGCCCAAGTGGCCCTGGGTCTGGGAGAGGCCAAGCGTCCCTGGGTCCGGGTGAGACCATGTGTCCCTGGATCCGGATGAGGCCTCGTGCACCTAGGCCCGGGTGAGCCCAAGTGGCCCTGGGTCTGGGAGTGGCCAATCGTTCCTGGGTCTGGGTGAGACCATGTGTCCCTGGATCCGGGTGAGGCCTCGTGCACCTAGGCCCGGGTGAGCCCAAGTGGCCCTGGGTCTGGGAGAGGCCAAGCGTCCCTGGGTCCGGGTGAGACCATGTGTCCCAGGATCCGGGTGAGGCCTCGTGCACCTAGGCCCGGGTGAGCCCAAGTGGCCCTGGGTCTGGGAGAGGCCAAGCGTCCCTGGGTCCGGGTGAGACCATGCGTCCCTGGATCCGGATGAGGCCTCGTGCACCTAGGCCCGGGTGAGCCCAAGTGGCCCTGGGTCTGGGAGAGGCCAAGCGTCCCTGGGTCCGGGTGAAGCCAGATCCTGGGTCGGGTGAGGCCGTGCGCCCCTGGATCCATCCGGGTGAGGCTGGGTCCCAGGCCCGGGTGAGACCACGCACCCCTTGGGTATGGGTGAGGCACGTGCCCCTTAGTCCGGGTGACGCCGTGCCCCTGGGTTCAGCCGAGACCAAACCAGAGGGAGTCGGACCTCCATTACCACCATTTGTCCACCATCCAGAACTGAGGGGTCAGTGCTGACATGTACATATAAGGAACTACTGGACATCGAAATTGGGTCTCAAAAGAACTGTTGGTCCAGGGGGAAGCTCGCTACAGATTGATTCATTTGCCTGTCAGCATAAATATTATTGCTCGTCTCACATTCAGTTCTTAGTAGTATATATCTAGTGACATATGATCTCGTTCATCTAGAGGAAATGATGAACAACATAGACTGAGGAACAAGAACAGAACCAGAAGCAAGGAGGCATCGATCGGACTATCGGGCCTCAGAGGGAGGATAGGGGAGGGTAGGGGGAGGGTGGGGGGAGGGGGAGAGTTCAACCAAAGGACCTGTATGCATGCATATAAGCCTATCCAACGGTTAAGTTCAACAGGGGATTGGGGCATGCGTGGGGAGAGGGGTGGGATGGGAATGGGGGGATGAGGACAAATATGTGACACCTTAATCAATAAAGAAATTAAAAAAAAAAAAAAAAAAAAAAGAGTGGTATTTAAATTCCATTAGATAAAAGTGGGATAAAACTAGCCTATCATTTTTAGATTAAATTTTATTCTCTTAATCAGATAGATGGTGACATATAATAAACACAGATTTGTCGAAGAATGCTGTCATAGATATTCAGCACTGTGTAAGACACTGAATGACAATATTCCAATCCAGCTGAGTAGACAACACTTGTGTTTGTGGAAATCAGGGGTTCTCAACCTTGGTACTATTGACATTCTGGGTATGTTAATTCTTTGTTGTAGGAAGTTGTCCTGTGGACATTGTAGGATGTCCACATTACAGGATGTGTAGCACCCCTTTCCAGTTATGACAACCAAAAATGTCTCTTGACAGTGCCAATTTTCCATTTCTTCTGGGTTGCAAAATCACCTCCCTTTTGAAAACCACAGGCACTCCTTTGCTCAGCTAGCTAAATGACCATTGTTCCAGGAAGAAAAAAAATGGTTATTGAAAACTAGAACAGATTGAGGCCTTCTGGGAGGGTAGCATAATTCACATAGCTCCATCCACTTGATTAATGGGGAACAGAAAAAAAATAAGATCCTGGAGGTATTCTCAGCAGTTAAAAAAGTTCATTAACAGATCTTTGCTGTGTAAAATTAGTTGAGGACTGAGTTTAGGTTTGGGGCAAACAATTCTATAGGTCTGCATAATTAAGAGGAAATTTTTTAAAATGCTTTTTCATGGAGCAGGGAGGTGATGAGCAAGAGAGAAAAAAAGAAAATCACTGGTGTTAAGTGATCTGTTATACAAGTTAGTATGCCACTGTTAAATGAGTAAGTAAGGGTGGGGGGATTCACTGGAATGAATGGGCTGTAGTGGTCAGAGACTTAAACTGGACCTTCAGAAAAATTAGGTGGTATTTTAATAAGCAGAGAGGTCATTTCAGGTGGAGAAAAGGGCCCAAGCTGTGGTTCTAGACTGTAACACATTTGGTGGGTTTGTGGGAAGTTCTAATGAATGGACTGCTTGGCTTGAATGGAGGAAAAAGCAGATAGTAGAAGATGAGGCTGATAAAATAGGTTGGTTGTATGAATGCCAGAGTAATAGGTGGGAAATATTAGATTTCTGAGCAAAAGAGTGACTAGATGAAGGAGTATTTTGATAGTGATTCTGAGTATAGTTTCTAAGATGGGTCAATAGGAGAATGGACTGAAGAGGGCTGTAAGCTATACATCCCTGTTTTTACAAAGAGAGGGGGTAAAATCAAGTTGAAATAGCACAGATTCCTAATGTAGCTATGCCATCTGTTAATTGTGTGTGCACTAGACATCATCACATCATAGTATGTATGGGCTCTGTGGATTTGTTTGTCTTCTTTACCTGAGTTTTGGAGATGAGAAGATGTATATGCTGCAGATTTTTCTTTGAAAGTAATTGTCTTGTTCTTCAAATTAATATGCTTCATTAAATCTTTTAGATTAGCTCTTGGGGCTAAAATCCATATTCTTCTGACACTCTTCTTTTCAGCAATGTGTCTTCCAACAGTTCTCTTTTCAGCTATGTTGTACCTCTTTTATCTTTCAGTATTTCTCAGTCGATTTTCCTACACTATCCTCCAACAATATGGTAACAAATTATTTTTTAAATATACTTTTTATTGATTTCAGAGAGGAAGGGAGAGAGATAGAGAGATAGAAATATCAATGATGAGAAAGTATCATTGATTGGCTGCCTCCTGCACGTCCCCTACTGGGGCGGGGGGATCAAGCCCGCAACCCAGGCATATGCCCTTGGCTGGAATCAAACCTGGGACCCTTTAGTCCACAGGCCGACGCTCTATCCACTGAGCCAAACATGGTAGGGCGGTAACAAATCATTTGATTATCCATCCATCCTTTTCTCATACCATTGTAAAACACACTTGAAGAACATTTTTATTTCAGAGTTTCTTTTTGTAAAAAATGTATAATATCCATGTTGATTAGATTAACAAGGTTATGGCATGTAGGGTGTTCATAAAGCACATCATGTGCAATTTTACATTTTAATAACTTAGGGGTTAATCTGGCAGACCATCTATATGTAACCAGCAGTTAAATGTAAATATATGAAAGTTTAGGGCAGCAACATAACCCCAGGACTTTTTGTTTTTAATCTTTACCCAAGGACATGCCTATTGAATATTAGAAACATCGATTGGTTGCCTTCCTGTATGTACCCCAGCTAGGGATTGAGCCAGCAACCTAGGTATGTGCCATGACTGGGAATCGAACCTGCAACCTTTCAGTGCACAAGACAATGCTCAACCAACTGAACCACACCAGCCAGGGCTCAGGACTTTTTATTCATGATCTGAGACCAATAGAAATGGCTGTAAAACAATGAGTCCTGTACTATGACAGATATCATTGAATCACATGATAGCTGAAGGACGAAAATCCACTTGGTTTGTTAGCCAAAATAACAATAGATAATATTTCTATCATAGCTAATCCTCAAAGTTACTAAAATTGAAAAGTTAAAATAGAAAATGTCATGAGAAAGTGTAAAGCCCCACAGTTGCTAACATGTATCTGAGTCTAGTCAGCCTGCCATTTAATAATGGAATGATGTGGCCTCAGTAGATCGTGAGTCATTGAAGGTCTCAGGGCTATTCAAGCTCAGTTTACTAGGAAAGAAGAGGAAACTATACCCATTTTCTTTTATTGTGTTCCATAAAGAAATGTTTTTAGTAATTTCACTTAGAAAAGGAAATCCCCAATATGCCCGTTTCATATATCTGAAGTAGAATAAGATTTTGGAATCAGTGCTGGCCCTAACCAATTATTTGCTTTCTAATGTGCTAAGGGAGGTGGGAGAAGAATGACAAATCATATGATTCCTGTCATCAAGGAGGTCATCCTTGAATTGGGATTTTTGGGTAGTTCTGTGTGGAACAGCCCAAGGCCAATATGGGTTGGAGGCTGTGGAGAGTTTCCTGGAGGAAGTCAAACTTATGCTGGGCCTTGAAAAGTAACATGGAGAGAAAGGTGTGGGCATTTTGTGTAGCATGGGAAGAGAACTAGCATGGTGTCTATAGGGAAATCCTGGATGCTCTCCCTGGCTGGATCATAGAAGCAGTATATTTAGAGGAAGAGTGAAAACTAAGTTTGGATGGACAGGATGCTCTCGGTTCTGAAAGCAGGGCCTTGAAAACTGCTAAGGGTTATCAGCAATAGTAACCACTGTAGACCATGGGGGCAGAGATGGACCATGAGAAAATACTACTTTGTGGGGGATACTCCTTTTAAACAGTTCTAAAGAGTTCTATTATCCAAGTTAAATAAAATGAATTGTAGCTATAGCTCATGCTGATCAGTTCACTGAAGGTTTTTTAAATTAACCTCAAGTTCAGTTGTCCATGTCTTTCATGACCCATTCTATGGCTTTCTCCAAATAGATAGGGTGTCCTTGCATGAAGACTGGAATTTAGCTTCATAACAGTTTTGAGCTACCGTATGTAGGAGCTAATTTTCTGGAAGCAGGAATATTTGCACTTGGTACTAAAAAGAAATGTGTGGGGAGAACAGAAAAGAGCAAATAGCACTTTGTGTAAGTGAACAAGATGGTTCAGGAGCTCTTCTCCCAGCTCCCAAAACCTTCTCATTGGGAGTTCCTCCAAACCTAAAGTCGAAACCATCTGCCAGCACATACAAAGCTGGGTCATTAGAATGTCCTCTTCCTCAGGGCATGGACTTTGTTATGGTCACTTCTGTATTCTCAGGACCAAGAATAGTGTCTGGCATACAATAGGCCATCAACATTTCCTTCTTTGAATAATGTGCTGTTGAATTAATAAATTTTAAACTCTTGACACAGATGTTATTTGAATAATTACTTTTATTTTCAGCTTGTTTGTTTAATATTGTTTAAAAAAATAACAGCTTTATTGAGATGTAAAATTTGCATAACATATAATTCACCCTTTTAAAGCATACAGTTGACACTATTCCTAGGAATGCAGATTGGTGCAACCACCATAGAAACCAGTGTAGAGGTTCCTAAAAAAGTTTAAAAATGGAAATGCCTTATGACCCAGCAATTCTTCTTCTAGGAATATATCCTAAGAAAACCTAAATGCTGATTTAAAAGAATATATGCACCCCTATGTTCATAGCAGCATTATTTACAATAGCCAAGATATGGAACAGCCCAAGTGCCCATCAATAGATGAGTGTATAAAAACAACCACTGTGGTACATATACACAATGGAATACTAGTTGGTCATAAAAAAGAATGAAATCTTACCCTTTGCAATAGCATGCAATAAGTCAGACAGAAAAAGACATATACCATATCATATCACTTATATGTGGAATCTGAAGTAGAAAATAAACAAAATAGAAATAGACTCATCAATATGGAGAACAGATTGATAGTTATCAGAGGGGAAGAGAGTTGGGGAGTTGGATGAAAAAGGTGAAGAAATTAAGAAGTACAAATTCATACTTACAGAATAGTTATAGAGATATAGATTACAGCATAGGGAATCCTAATATATACACTGAGTGGCCAGATTATTATGATCTCTGAACACATATATTAGAGGCCCGGTGTATGAATTCGTGCATGGGTGGGGTCCGACCAGCCTAGCCAGGGGGAGGGGACATGGGCGGTTGGCCGGCCTGCTTGCTGGTCGAACTTCTGGTCAAGGGGACAATTTGCATATTAGCCTTTTATTATATAATCTATACACTGAGTGGCCAGATTATTATGTGTTCAGAGATCATAATAATCTGGCCACTCAGTGTATATAAAGAGCTAGGTGGCGTCACGACTGAATGGGTGACCGGTCACCATGAAGTGCATGGAGAACCTCTCGGTCTCCCCTCTCCCCCAGCCCCCAAGCTGCTCACCATGAAGGGGGGCTGGTGGTGGGGTGGGACTGGGGACTGTTGAGCGGTGGTGGCAGGCTGCTTCACAGGATGGCTGTGAGCTTAGCAGAGCAGTCACCCAGGCGGCAGTGAGTTTCGCAAAGCAGCTGTGGGGTGGGGGAGTTTCATGGAGCGTCTAGCATCGAGCTTCACAGGGCGGCAGCAAGCTTCACAGAGCAGTCAAGGGGTAGGGGGAGCCTCAGAGAGCAGTCGAGGGGCCACAAGTGTCGCGGAGCATCCCAGTGCAGGGAGCTTCACGTAGCGTCGCAGGGCATCAGAGGCCATGCAATGGAGGCCAGGCTAGGCCTAGGGACCCTAACTGTGCACGATTTTGTGTGTGCTGGGCCTCTAGTAGAGTCAATAATATTGTGATAACTATGCTTGGGGCCAGGTGGGTACTTGAAGCAGTGGGGAGACCACTCTGTAAAGTATAAGATTTTCTAACCACAATGCTATACATCTGAAACTAATACAGAATAATATTGAATGTAAACTGTAGTTGAAAAAAAGGAAATGGAAGGAAATGTAAAGTCTGTCAATTAAAAATGTGTTAAAGATGTGTACTTATAAAAAAAAGAGGAATCATACACCTGAGTTGTTTTTAGTAATCAGAATTGTGCCACAATCACCACTAATTCCAGAACATTTTTTAAATACCCTATAAAGAAACCCTGTACCCATGAGCTGGCTTTCTACTTAGCCCCTGGAGAGTCACTAACCTGCTTTCTATCTCTATGGATTTGCTTATCCTACCTAATAAAATGGTAATATGTAAATCACCATCACTCCACTGCACCCACGATTGGGCCAGCGGGAGGCGCAGGGGGGGGGACTCGGGGTGGCCGGGGTAGCCGATTGGGCCAGCGGGACGCTGAGCTCGCGTTGCCAGCGGCAGCGCGAGCTCAGTGTCTGCGCCATGGCTGTGCTGTGGAACAGAAGGGGCCTCTGGGGCAGCGAGCTCACGTCCCACCGCGGACCATCAAAAGCGGGGCAGCTGGGTGCCTGTCTGCTCCGGCACCAGGCCTTTCAGAAGCCTCTGGCTAGGCGGAGGCTTCTGAAAGGCCTGGTGCACCAGCGGACAGGCACCCAGCTCCCCCGCGATGGAAAGCGAAAGCGTGTAGGGGACCCTACACGTGCATGATTCAATCATGCACTAGGCCTCTAGTCTATACAATAAAAGGGTAATATGCTAATTAGACTGGACATCTTGAGGACATCCTTCTGGACAAAGCCACGGTGGTGGGGGCCGAGGCAGAGGCGGTTAGGGGTGATCAGGCTGGCAGGGGAGAGCAGTTAGGGACGATCAGGCTGGCAGGGGAGGGCAGTTAGGGGCAATAAGGCTGGCAGGGGTGCAGTTAAGGGGTGATCAGGCCAGCAGGCAGAGGTGATTAGGGGCGATCAGGTCAGCAGGGGAGGGCAGTTAGGGGTGATCAGGCCAGCAAGGGAGGGCAGTTAGGGGCGATCAGGCCAGCAGGGGAGGGCAGTTAGGGGCAATCAGTCTGGCAGGAGTGCAGTTAGGGGGCGATCAGGCCAGCAGGCAGTGGTGGTTAGGGGCAATCAGGCCAGTGAGGGAGCAGTTAGGGGCATCAGTCTGGCAGGCAGAGTGGTTAGGGGCAATCAGGCAGGCAGGCAGGCAGGCGAGCAGTTAGGAGCCAGTGGTCCCAGATTGCGAGTTGCACATCCCCCAAGGGGTCCCGGATTGGAGAGGGTACAGGCCAGGCTGAGGGACCTCCCCTCCCTCCATGCATGAATTTCGTGCACTGGGCCTCTAGTGTTGAATATTTCCAGAATTGTACAATATGTAGTCTTTTGTGCCTGATTTCTGTTATTTAGCTAAATGATTTCAAGGTTTGTCAGTGTTGTAGCAGTATCAATCCCTCATCTTTTTTATGGTTTACTAATATTCCTTTGTATGAATATGTCACAGTTTGTTTACTCATCCATCCATTGATAAACATATTTAAGTTGTTTCCACCTATTTTGCTATTATGAAAAGTGCTACTCTGCATGTTTGTGCACAAGTTTTTGGGTGGGCATGTGTTTTTATTTTTCTCAGGTATATACCTAGGTGTGAAATTGCTGGGTTATATGGTTATTTTATGTTTATCTTTTTTGAGGAACTGTCTGACTGTTTTCCAAAGTGCCTGCAATATTTTACAGTCCCACCAGCATGGTTAAGGGTTCCGATTGCTCTACATTTTTGCCAATACTTGTCATTGCCTGTCTTTCCCCCCCCCCCCATTTTTCCCCCATTATAGTTCACATTCAATATTATTTTATATTAGTTTCAGGTGAACAACATAGTGGTTAGACAATCATATACTTTACAAAGTGGTCCCCCTAATATTTCAGGTACCCCCCCCGGCATGTACATAGCTATTACAATATTATTATTTTTTCCTCCATTAACCTCTCTCTGGCCACTTCTACCCCCCAGCACATGCCCTCACCCACCTAGTGACTCTGTCCATTGGTAATGCTTATATGCATGCATACAAGTCCTTTGGTTGATCTCTTACCCTCCACCCTCCCCTGCCTTCCCTCTGAGGTTTGACAGTGTGTTTGATGCTTCTCCATCTCTGGACCTATTTTTGTCCATTGGTTTATGTTGTTCACTATATTCCACAAATGAGTGAGATCATGTGGTATTTATCTTTCTCCTATTGGCTTATTTCACTCAGCATAATGCTCTCCAGTTCCATCCATGCTGTTGTAAATGGTAAGAGTTCTTTCTTTTTTAGAGCAGCGTAGTATTCCATTGTGTAGATGTACCACAATTTTTAATTCACTCATTTGCTGATGGGCACTTAGGCTGTTTACAAATCTTAACTATTGTAAATTGTACTGCTATGAATACAGGGGTGCATACATTCTTTCTGATTGGTGTTTCTGGTTTCTTAGGATATATTCCTAGAAGTGGGATTTCTGGGTTAAATTGGAGTTCCATTTTGAATTTTTTTGAGGAAACTCCATACTATTTTCCACAGTGGCTGCACCAGTCTGCATTCCCACCAGCAGTGCAGGAGGGTTCCTTTTCCTCCACATCCTCACCAGCACTTGTCGTTTGTTGATTTGTTGATGATAGCCATTCTGACAGGTGGAGATGGTACCTCATACTTGTTTTGATTTGCATCTCTCGGATCATTAGTGACTTTGAGTATGTTTTTATGTCTCTTGGCCTGTCTTTTTTAGTGTAGCCATCCTAGTGGGTTCATGTTGAGTTTTGAATTTTAAATGTATGATATAAATATATCAATGGAACACAAGTGTGAAAGGCTTATAGTGTTATTCATTTGTGTCAGAAATGGCTCTGCCAGTACAATATTTCCCTTCTTGCATCTTTAGTTTGAGGTGATGGTGTTTTGTTTCCTCATAGAGGAAATAACAAAGAGGGATTAGGGATCTGTTCAACCAGATTTTTGCATTTTTCTGATCCAGAGTGTGGTTGTCATAAGACATGAGATTGCAAAAAAAAATTATAGAAATATGTCATTTCACAATGTTTGTGTTGCAACTGCTTCTGAGCCATTGTATTACATTTGAAACCACATTTTGTATGTGCTCAACTTTCACACGGATGCTGAGAAAATGAAATTGAATTTTATGCCTTTTAAATTTGATTTGAGACCATGACCATGCCATTCCTTTATAATAATTACAAGAATGTAGCCAATATATGACATTCATCTTATAGTAATTACAGCCATTTACCATTTATAGAACACATAGTTTAGGACACAGTAAGTCACATTTTATGCTAATTGCTTTTCTGAAATTAAAGTGTTCTGTTGTACAAATTCATGAATAATGATAGGGAAAAATAAAATCAATTGGTAAGTTACATCAAAAGGAAATCAAAATGAAGTAGTTAAATACATGCTAAAGGCTGTTATAAATTACAAATTGTGAACTCACCCCAAAATTTATTTTTATGCTAATAAAATATCTTGAAGTCTCTTCGTAAAAGATACTTTAAAATGATTTGGTGACATTACTTTCCCCAAGGCTTTGCCAGTTTTACATGCCAAAGTCTTTCAATGTGAGCAGGGCTCCATAGAGTCCAAGCCCAAGCAGCCAGCTTAGACTTTGAGATACGATCCTCCACTCAGGACAATAAGCACATATTTGTGATCTGATTCCCATTTCCTTCTTTTGGGACTAACTGAAGAATTAAAACTTCTCTTCCTTTCTGAAGTTATATGCAGAGCCCAAAGAAAGAGTTTCAACAGCTGATGCTTGTCATTCTATGGAAAAAAACTTCTGATCTGAAAAATACCCCCAAGGTCCTCCAAATAGCTTTTACATTTCTTACTTGTATTTTTTTTCACACTAATAGATTTAGCCCTTAGCCCTTTATAGATAATACCTCTTCAAGCTATTTTTCAGATATTAAAAGAAATACATTAGAAAACAAATTTAAAAGCCCAAAAGATGTTACAAAAGAAAATGAAAATCACCTGCAGTCTCATGCCCCAGAGAGCACCATTTTTACTTTCTTACACTCTTTGTTTACATTCATTCATTCATTCATTCATTATTTCAATCAAAATATATTCACTGAACACCTACTATATGCCATGCACTGTGCTAGTATATGGATCATGCATACACACTTGGTCATAGTTTTCTTTATAATAATTACAGTTATAGTTGTTGGTACAATATCTGTCTCTCCTCATAGACTCTAAACTCCAGGCCTATCTTTGTGTCAGAAATTCACTAAGCATCATACCATGACCACTTACCAGTCATTACTCTTTGAAAATAACATTTTAATATTTGCATAACATTTCTACTACAACTTACTATTTCCCTACTGATAGTCACTTAAGATATTTTTTATATGTTTTGTTATTCTAATTAACAGTTTTGGACATCATGTCAAGAGATACAGACATCATTATAGCTCTTGTTATATTAGCCAAACTGCCCTCCAGAAAAGCTCTACAAATTTAAGCACCTACCAGCAGTGTATGAGGTTTTCTCAGAAACAATTAAGGAGTTATTACCAAATGGCAGACTCAAGGAAGTGAAAGACTTACCAATCCATATCTTTGCCTGCAAGAGAGTCAGAATGACCACCATAACTGGGGTGGGGGAGAGATTTCACAGAAGAATTAAATAACATTTAGGAGAACGGTTTTGTAGTATTATGATTTGGGGCCAACAATAGTCAGTGGTGCAGGTTGTTTATTTATTTATTTTAAAAATATTTTTATTGATTTCAGAGAGGAAAGGAGAGGGGGAGAGCGATAGAAACTTCAATGATGAGAGAGAATCATTTGATTGTCTGCCTCCTGCACGCCCCCTACTGGGGATCGAGTCTGCAACGGGGGCATGTGCCCTTGACTGGAATCAACCCAGGACCCTTCAGTCCACAGGCTGACACTCTGTCCACTGAGCCAAACCAGTTAAGTTAGGGCCAGGTTGTTTGTTTATATAAATTTATGAATTATCTTTACAGAGCTAAGAGTGCTCTGAAGAAATGGTGTTGACATGAACTCAGAAAGGCAATCCAAATACTTATTGACTCTCTAATATATGTTAGAGCCTGTTTGGTGTGTGAGTGATACAAAGATGAGCTAAACACAGTTATTGTCCTCGAAGAGATAAAATCCAGTAGCAGGGAAAAGTGTGGGCATTGGTATCTGAACAGTGTCTCTGGTCTTCAGGTTCCTCGTCTACAAAACGGGGTTAATAATAGAGTTGTAGCAAGAAGGAAGTGAGGTGACGTGTGTCAAGTGCTTAGCAGAGTGCCTGGCACATAACACAACAGTATCTCTCAGGAAATAACTACCATTGCTTTGGTAATGATTTTTTTTTATCTTCTAAGGATTTTGTGGGGATCAAATGACATAATAAATGCAGAACCACACTATGCCAACATCAAGTTAAGATGTGATAATGATGATATTGAACACCCTTTTGGAGAAGAATAAGAAAATATTTCACAGGTGAGTTTTAGCACTCATAAAAGAGCAACAGAAGGATAGCTGCCCTTGTCACAGAAAAGGTGAAGTTAGGCATATATTGCTATGAAGACAGTATTGGCTGTCTAAGTCCTGTGACACCAAGACTTAGGAAAATCAGTTGCTCAGAACCATTGCAGGTTCTGATCTACTGAGCTGCTTGCAGCCATTTCGTTCAGGGTACCTGGAGTGCATTTTGTCTCCATGGAATTGTGAGTGCATGCCTATTGCTGGCCTGGAATTGTCTACCAAGCCCAAAGTTTTTAGGAGTGGATGATATTTGTCCCTTGTGCCATCACTGAAGAATGACTATTGTAGTTGGTGTTTTGTTTTTTTTTTAATCATCCCCTGGAGGATATGTTTATTGATTTTAGAGAGAGAGGGAGGGAGAGAAAGAGAGAGACAAACATAGATGTAAGAGAGAAACATAGATCAGTTGCCTCCCATCGCATCCCAACCAGGGATCAAACTTGAGACCTAGTTATGTGCCCTGAAAAGGAATCAAACCTGAAAACTTTTAGTGTATGCGATGACGCTCCAACCAACTGAGCCACTTGACCAGGGAACCTTATGTTATTTGAAATTGGACAGGGCATTCAAGAATTCTTAAGTGTCTTGCAAAGGAAGTCAGTGGCTGGAAAAGCTGCAGTGGATATCTCTGAAATGCAATTGATGAACATGCTTTCCCCCCTGAGACACTTTCCTGTTATTGGGTGGAAGTTGGTTTATTTCTGTGATGGGTGCTGACTTCTCTCCTCCTGAAACACACATATTCAGTGCCCCCAGGTTTAAAAAGAATGAGGAGAAATTAACTCTTCTTTTAAAGTACTAATGCTGCAGGCCTTTGTGAACGAAAACCTTTGCCGAATGGAGAATATTATTGTCTTCTCACTTTCAAACTTTACTTGTTTACCTGTTACTCATAAAGCACAGGGAAATTTGTGGTTGGAAAAAGGTATTTTTTTGTCTGATGGGTTTCATTTCAGCACCATAGACTTTCTTGAAGATTGCAAAGCTATTATATTGCTACACATTTATAGAGCTCACCCTGAGGAAAAAGAATCAGTATCTGGTAATACCTTCCTGCCTGCCAATTTTACCTCACTGATTCAATCTTTTAAACTGATTTAATCAATGGATCAGTACTTTATTCAAAGGGGGAATGCTATAACAGAAAAGCTTTCATGAAGTTTGATGATTCATACAGACACTATTCAGGACTTAATCATCTACACTAATAAAAGAGAAATATGCAAATTGACTGTACCTCCATGATGCCCACAAGACAATCAGGAGTGAGTATGCAAATTAACCCAACAAAGATGGCGGGTTAATTTGCATACACAGGCACAGAACGAAGACTAAAGACTGAAGACGACTGAAGACTGAAGACTGAAGAGGCTTGGCTTCTCCGCTCTGGAGAAGCCAAGCCTCACTGCGGCCAGAGTGGAGAAGCCTAGCCTCAAGACTTGGCTTCTCTGCTGCAGCCGGAGTGAAGGCTTGGGTCCCAGGTGCTGGAGGAAAACCGGTGCCGGCAGCCAGGGGAAGGAAGGCCTATTGCATGAATCTTTGTGCAACGGGCCTCTAGTATTACATAAAAGAAGCAAATTTGAATGTTGTTTATGCCTAGAATTTTGATGAAAACTAAAACATTAAGGAGTGCTTAGGAGAAGCCCATGACTTAAGATTTATGGATGCAAACAAGTATTCTTAGAAAGAAAACATAGAGTGTTCTAGAATAAAGATATAAAAAATAAAGTCACACCAATGGGCGAGTGTAGTGAAAGTGAAAGAGCCCGGCCTGCATGGCTCAGTGGTTGAGCGTTGTCCTATGAAACAGGTGGTCAGAGTTTGATTTCCAGTCAGGGAACATGCCTGGGTTGTGGATTTGATGTCCAGTGTGAGGAGTGCTGAAGGCAGCCAATCAATGATTAACTCTCATCATTGATGTTTCTATCTCTCTCTCCCTCTTCTTTCCTCACTGAAACAAATAAAAATAGATTTTTTAAAAAGAAAGTGAGAGAAATGAGAGGTTGAACATGATAAGGAAGCTGAAGTCCTGTGCCTTGTTCTGGATGGTCAGTATACTCCAGTGGAAGAAGTTCCACCTTTGGTGGCAGAGTCCTGGGTATGCATAGTTCAGTTGTTGGTCGAGTGAATATCTTTGATTCCCATTTTCCTCATCTGTCAAATGGGGTTAGTAATACTTCTAAAGATGTTTGTCAGGATTGAGATAGTAAGGATTATATCTGTTTTTATTTTCCTTATAAAATTTACCAGCGTGCGTTCTATATATAGGGTGTCCCCAAAAATGTACACACACACTTTGAATAATTACAAAGGCAGTGTTTGTTAAAGTAATTTTTTTTCCAAAATTGAGTTATCAGCTGTTAAAGTGTGTATACAGTTTTGGGGAACACACTGTATTTTTAAAAAAATATTTTTTAAAAATATTTTTACTGACTTCAGAGAAGAAGAAGAAGAGGAGAGAGCAAGAGAGAGAGAGAGAGAGAGAGATCAATGATGAGGAAGAATCATTGATTGGCTTCCTGCTACACGCTCCCCACTGGGGATCGAGCCTGCAACCTGAGTATGTGCCCTGACCTGGACCTGGAATTGAACCGCGACCTCCTGGTTCATAGGGCAACGCTCAACCACTAAGACATGCCAGCCGAGCCACATTGTATTTTTTAAATTATTCATGTCTTCAAACTAGAATCCAAGTTCCATGGGTATGGTGGTTCTAATAAAGTATTTGGCATCTCTTTTACCAGGCAGAGCACATTTACCCTGAGGCTTGACCTAGTGGAGCCCACTGTAGGCATGGATGCCTTGGGGCACTACCAAAGCCTTCTAGATAAAGAGGAAGATATTTTATCTCCAGGAAGAGCCTGGATGGGTCTACTCAGTTAAGTGGAAACCCCACACATCACAGTTAAAAAAAACAAGGCTTCATGTTCAGCCATGAATAGTTTTGAATCCCATATCTTCTGCTTATTAACTGTGTAATCTTGGGCAAGTTGCTTAACCTCTCTGTGCTTATTTCATCATTTGGAAAGTGAGAATAAAAAGGGGAGCAGTGAGGATTAAATGAGATGAAGTATGCAGAGCATAGAGCACCAACCTGGCATGGAGGCTCATGAAAGGGCAGTTGGGAGGAGTGGCTGCTGCGACAACAATGGAAGCATTGCTCCTTGAGGACACAAGTTCTTGGCCATCTTGAATTTGCTGGAGCCATAGCTCCATTGGCACTCTCTTTGAGGGAGGACAAGTGATTTTTTGTTCTGGGTCAGATGACCTCATTAGTGGCAGGACCAGATTAGACTGATGAGGCCATAGGATTCTACTTTCTGACACTGTCCTCCATAGCCATGGCCTTTGCAACACAATCTGCTTCCCTTTCTATTATCTGACATCCATTTATTACTATTTTCCTCCTTCAAATCCCTGGTGGCCAGCTTTTTAGTGCTGCCTTTGTTAGATATGATAGAAGCCATACCAAGGCAAATATGAATGACTTAGTAACTTAATAATGAAAAAAATCATTTACCAATAACATTGAAGTTGTTGATGTGTTTTATAGTAATACTAGTGACCCGGTGCACGGATTGGTGCACATTGAAAGGAAATTAATTAGAAGGTGGCCTGTGAAGCGGGACTGGGCGAGATGGGCCTGACACGCCCTGGAGCCAACCTCCTGTGGTCCCTCCCAGGCGTCTGTGGAGTGAGCAGGGTCCTTCCGGCAGGTGGGGTCCCTCGGCCTGGCCTTTGGGGGCCTGACCTGCGAGGATTGGATGAAACCAGCTCTCTGACATCCCCCGAGGGGTCCCGGAGTGCGAGAGGGTACTCTGCAAAATTGCTATCATACAGTGTGTAGAACGCATATGCAAGTGTGCAATAAACCAGATTCGGGGCGACAGTGCCCCAGCAACAACATAACCCACTGCTGTATGTGCAATAGCGTGGCCCTGTGAGGAATTGGGCTCCCTCCGCTCTGGTTTTGGGGTGTGTCACCTGAGAACCTCTGCTGCCAAGTCACTGCAGTTCGGCAGCTCCTGCATTGAGTGTCTGCCCCTTGGTGGTCAGTGCATGTCATAGCGACTGGTCGGACACATAGAATATTAGCCTTTATATATATACTAGAGGCCCGGTGCACGAAATTTGTTCACTGGGGGGGGGGGTCCTTCAGCCAAGCCTGCCCCCTCTGACAGACTGGGAGCCCTCAGGAGATGTCCTACTGATGGGGAGCGGGCCTAAGCCGCAGTCTGGCCTTCCCCTGTGGGAGGTGACTGGGCTGATCAGGGGAAGGCGCCAGCCTCATCACCCCACTGCTGCTGCCACTGTCACAGCCGCCAAGGTGTTTTCACCAACACGGACTCCAGTCCCTTCACCATGAAAAAATGACAGCTTTCTTTAGGCACTTTCAAGATGTGTCTTTCATAGGACATGACATTTCTTTTCTTTCTTTTTTATCCTCACCTGAGGATATGTTTCCATTGATTTTTACAGAGCTTGGAAGAGAGAGGGAAAGACAGAGAGAAACATCAATGTGAGAGGGACACTTCGATTGGTTGCCTCCTGCATGAGCCCTGACCTAGGCCCTGGCCAGGGAGGAGCCTGCAACCTAGGTACATGCCCTTGATCAGAATCAAACCTGGACCTTGCAGTGGGCAGGCCGAGGCTCTATCCACTGAGCCAAACTGGCTAGGGCAGAATATGACATTTCTTAGCCCTCCAGCAGCGGACCTTCGTTTTTCCTCCAGGAGTGTGGTGGAAAAACCTTAGAACGCCTTCTTGGGTTCTTATTACTCAAGTTACCAAGAACACTGTGAGAGGCAGCTTATAGGGAGCTTAGCCAATGAGCCTTCAGAAAAGGTGTTTCCTCTGCAGCTCATGCACAGAGGACCCCCTGTATTGTGTCCGCAGGGCTTCTCTCCACTGGGCTGGGGGCATGCCCCAAGCCACACTGTGGGGGGCTGCCAGGGGCATGCCCCCAGCCCAGCGGCCCTGCTTTCTGTCAGCTGGGCTTATGTCTGGTGGGCCGGGGGCGTGTCCCAAGCCACACAGCGGTGGCTCTGAGCAGCCCCCGGCCCAGTGGCCCAGTTCTGTCAGCTGGGCTTCTGTCTACTGGGTCGGGGGCGTGTCCCAAACCACGCAGCGCTGGCTCTGAGCAGCCCCCGGCCCAGTGGCCCGGTTCTGTCAGCTGGACTTCTGTCTGCTGTGCCGGGAGTGTGTCCCAAGCCGCACAACCCCGGCTCTGAGCAGCTCCAGGCCCAGCGTCTGTCCGCTTGGCGTGTCCCAAGTTGCGCTGCAGTGCCTCAGAGCTCATCCCTGGCCCACCGCCCGCTTTCTGTCAGCTGGGCTTCTGTCTGCTGGGCCGGGGGCTTGTCCCAAGGTGTGCAGGGGTGGCTCTGAGCAGCCCTGGCTCTGAGCAGCCCCTGGCCCAGCGTCTGTCCGATTGGCATGTCCCAAGTTGCGCGTTGGCGGCTCAGAGCTCACCCCCGGCCCACCGCCTGCTTTCTGTCAGCTGGGCTTCTGTCTGCTGGGCCAGGGGCACATCCCAAGCTGCGTGGGCGGTGGCTCTGAGCACACCCCCGGCCCAGCAGCCCAGTGTTCTGTCTGCAGCTCTTCCTCCCTCTGTGGCCTGTGAGTGAGACGCTAGTGTCGTCACCATGGTGCTATGGGGGCCGCCATCTTTGTAGTGGAGGTACGGTCAATTTGCATATTACTCTTTTATTAGATAGGATGTATTTTCTTGGTGCAAGTGGATGCTATACTGCAGTGGTTTTCACCTGGGCAATCCTATCTAATAAAAGAGTAATATGCAAATTGACTGTACTTCTGCTACACCCACAAGCCATGCCCACCAGCCAATCAGGAGTGAGTATGCAAATTAACCCAACCAAGATGGCTGCAGCCACAGAGCAAGCAGGAGGCTTGGGTTTCCCTGGCAATGGATGAAGCCAAGCTTTCCGCACACCCTGGCCTGCCTTGGCCTCCGCTTAAGGCTATAAAGTTTCAATTATAGAAGATAAATAAATCCCAGATACCAGGGCCTCCGCTTGGGTTGCCGGGGGGCATGGCCAGCCTGCAAACCACCACAAGCCACTCAGGTCGCCCCACGTCCCATGGGAATCCCCACCCTGATCCAGGACACCCTTCAGGGCAAACCAGCTGGCCCCCACCCGTGCACCAGGCCTCTATACTATCTAATAAAAGAGTAATATGCAAATTGACTGTCACTCCAACACACAAGGTTGCTGCCCCCATGTGGTCAAAGATGAATGCCCCCATGTGGACACAAGATGGCCACCACAAGATGGCCAGCAGGGGAGGGCAGTTGGGAGGGACCAGGCCTGCAAGGGAGGGCAGTTGGGGACGATCTAGCCTCTAGGGGAGGGCAGTTAGGGGTGACCAGGCTGGCAGAGGAGGGAAGTTGGGGGGAGGACCCAGGCCTGCAGGGAAGGGCAGTTGGTGGGGACCCAGGTTGCAGGGGAGAGCAGTTGGGGGGGACCAGGCCTGCAGGGGAGGGCAGTTAAGGGTGACCAGGCCTGCAGGAGAGGGCAGTTCGGGGCAAACAGGCTGGCAGGGGAGCAGTTAGGCATCAATCAGGCTGGCAGGGGAGTGGTTAGGGGGTGATCAGGCTGGCAGGAAGAAGCGGTTAGGGGGCAATCAGGAATGCAGGCAGGCGAGCAGTTGGAAGTCAGAAGTCCTGGATTGTGAGAGGGATGTCTGACTGCCCATTAAGGCCCGATCCTACCTGGATAGGGCCTTAACGGGCAGTCGGACATCCCTTGAGGGGTCCCAGATTGGAGAAGGTACAGGCTGGGCTGAGAGACACTACCACCACCCCCCCACACACAAATTTTCTGCACTGAGCCTCTAGTCTTGTATAAAATACAGATAGATTCTTAAGCTTCGTATATGGGGATTCTGGTTCCTGACTCTGGGCTGGGGCTCAGGATCTGTGCTTTAAATAAACTTCCCAAGTGATTGTAAGTTATGCAGACCACACTTTTAGAAAATTGTTTGGCTTTGGAGTCAGACTGCTTGGCTTCAAATCCAGGCTGTGACACTAACTAGCTGTAAGTCCTTGGGCCCTAATTTCCTCAAGGAATAACAATACCTGTCAGTCAACACAAGGTTGCTAGGATGGTTACATGAGATAATGTGAAACACTTAAGCATAGTGCTGAACCTATATTTAGTGCTCAAGAAATGTTAGCTAGCATTATTTTTTAAATCCAAGATCTGGTTTTCTGCTAACTAAGTGGTAACTAGTATGTATTAAAGGAAGATTATTCCTGCATTAACACACAAATATTGCCAATTAAATTGAATTACCCTTTAAATCTTAGTGATGACCATCTCTTGTCTTTAAGGTATGTCTGATCTTCTTCAGCTGGAATAATTGTTCCTTTTATAGACTTCCCATTTGTGTCTCCCATAGAAGGCATTTTGTGTAAGAAGTTTGCATCTCTCTCTTCTCAGTCTCCAAGCTCCTTTTGGACATGGGTGCTATCTCACTTCTCACAGTGCTTAGTACTGAAAAATACATTTGTTATATTGACCTGAAATTTTTAATTGATTTTTTTGACGGGCGGGGCGGGGAAGAGAGAAATATAGATGCAAGAAACACCGACTGCTTGCTCCCTCTGTACACACCAAGACAGAGTATTGAACATGCAACCTGGATATGTGCTCTGACTGGGAATCGAACTGGCAACCTTTTGGTGCACTTGACAATGCTCCAACCATCTGAGCCACATTGGCTAGGGCTGACCTGAAATTCTTGAAATTAGAAAAGCTTGAACTGAAATATACCAGACTAGAACCTCTTTATTCATTTAAGCCAGAACAAGTGAGAGGTGACAGAATAAAATTAGGAGATGTTGGGTGACCTCTGACTTGTTTCTTCTGCTATAGGATTGGGAGGAAATGTCCACAAGAAGTGGAATTGGGAGGAACATCACAAAAACCACCCTGATAATTACTATTATTTTAAAAAAATATTTAACCCACATGGAGGACATTCCCTGAAATTGCACCTGTGTTTCTTGAAGGAAGAAAAAGCCTATCTCTGTGAGTTGGGGTCCATTAACTTGGTGGGTAGAGAAAACTCAACTTGGCCTGCGAGGATTTCTGCAAGGGCACTCAACAGACAAATAAGGAGAGATATTTCCCTTCAGAATATGTAAAACAAGAGGTCAGTTGAATTTTCTGCTTTTCAACTGGCTGCTTGAGGGTTTATAGACAATTGGTACCTCTAGATCTTAAATTTTATTGAACCAGGACTTGATCCCTGATAGATACAATGCAAACGTCATAACACAAACTCTTGAACTGCCAATATTGAAAGGATATTAGCAATCATCTAGAATAAGAAGCAGTGAGCACACGCCCTTGTTTTTTTAGTGTTTGTACA
The DNA here is from genome assembly GCF_027574615.1 of Eptesicus fuscus. Taxonomy (NCBI): domain Eukaryota; kingdom Metazoa; phylum Chordata; class Mammalia; order Chiroptera; family Vespertilionidae; genus Eptesicus; species Eptesicus fuscus. The sequence continues at coordinate 110,772,249 of NC_072473.1, forward strand.
AGAATATCAATGATTAAGTGCCTTTAATTGCTGGTTTCCTGTATTATGTCCCATTCTACAATGTTTAGTATGTCTTGGATTCAAACTGTAGCTCTGCCCTTACTGGCTGTGTGACCTTGGGTATGTCACTTGCCCTCTTGTTTCCTCAGTTCCTTTTATAAAAGGATAAAACTGGGTTCAAAGATCTTTAGGTCCCTTTTTGCTCTGAATACAGGAGATTCTCCCATAAATAGAATTGTGCTATTCCTTTTTTTGGAAAATCCATTCTTTCTTAATGTTGAAATGCTAGCAGTCCAGCGAATCAAGTAACCAGGCTATAAGAATTGTCTCACAGAGTCTATAAGAAGGTAGGAAGCAAGGATGTATTCTGAAGTATGTTTCAGCTATTAATTCTATTTTGGTATTCTAAGTGACATTTGTTCCTGCACAGCTCACATTCCACACCAGCATGCTATCTGGAAGGACATACACTGAATATGAATTATTTCAAGATAGCACATTTTCTCTGATTGAAATCCAAGTGTATTGATTGTTTTATCTCTATCAGAGATTGCTTTCTATTTGTTGATGAATATCAACTCTTCCCACCAGTTCATCTGCCAAATGAAAAAGGGATGACACAGGTAGCTTCCAAGTCTTGTGGGGTGAGCCATTAGCTGTGACAGTCAGCTTCCAAATCCTCAGTCACGGTGTCCTTACCCTAGCATGATCACAGTGGACAAGGTTATTCATGTCACAGCTGTAAGATGATTCCTAAACTGATGGCCTGGTGGTAAGATCCTTTTAAAGTGGCAGGCCCATCTAAAAACGTCTCCACAGGGTGGGACTTGCAGAGATTTAAGAGCAGATCAGAGCTCCTTGCAGAGAGGACATCTGGGGTCTGAACTGTGTGCTACTTACTGTGCACTCTAGCATAATAGCAGAAAAGCCCAGAAGATTAAAACCTAAGTATTGTGAACTAAATATAATGTTTTCCTCTGTCTGGGAATGCCCAATGAGAATACCACTTACATTTGCACAGAATGCTTGCATTTCCCAAAGTAATTTCATTTTCATCTTCTCATTTGATTCCTACAATTTTAATCATGGGACAGAGATAGAGCCTATGCTTTTATCATGTTACAAATGAGGAATAAGTCATACCCTTTAATCTCTGACCCTTGGCCCCACAACCCACTCTTCAAGGCTTAAAACCATGACTGCTCTCCAGGGTTTTTCCTTGTATTCTAAGCTGTTCAATTATCCAAGCCTAGAGCTAATGCCTACAGGCCAAAGTAGTCAAAGAAGTTCACATTTATTGAATTCTTACTATGGCCCAGGAATTTTACATATATATACACACACACACACACACACACACACACACACACACACACACTAGAGGCCCAGTGCATGAAATTCGTGCACAGGGGTGGGAGGGTGTCCCTCAGCCCAGCTTGCACCCTCTCCAATCTGGGACCCCTTGAGGGATGTCCGACTGCCTGTTTAAGCCCGATCCCACCGGACATCCCTCTGATAATCCAGGACTGCTGGCTCCCAACTGCTCACCTGCCTGCCTTCCTGATTTTCCCTAACCATTTCTGCCTGCCAGCCTGATCACCCCCTAACCACTCCCATGCCAGCCTGACTGATGTCTAACTTCTCCCCTGCCAGCCTGTTTGCCCCCAACTTCCCTCCTCTGCCAGCCTGGTCACCCCTAACTGCCCTCCTCTGCAGGGTTGATCGCCTCCAACTGCCCTCCCTTGCAGGCCTGGTCCCTCCCAACTTCCCTCCCCTGCTGGCCATCTTGTGGTGGCCATCTTGTGTCCACATGGGGTCAGGATCTTTGACCACATAGGGGTAGCTATCTTGATCTTGTGTGTTGGAGTGATGCTCAATCTGCATATTACTCTTTTATTAGATAGTATAGAGGCCTGGTGCATGGGTGGGGACCAGCTGGTTTGCCCTGAAAGGTGTCCTGGATCAGGGTGGGGTTCCCTTGGGGCATGGAGAGGCCTGGGTGAGGGGCTGTGGTGGTTTGCAGGCCAGCCACGCCCCTGACGACCCAAGCAGAGGCCCTGGTATCTGGAATTTATTTACCTTCTACAATTGAAACTTTGTAGCCTGGAGTGGAGCCAAGCCTCCTGCTCGATCCATGGCTGCCGCCATTTCTGGTTGGATTTGTTTACCTTCTATAATTGAAACTTTGTATCCTTGAGTGGAGGCCTGGGCCCGCCAGTGTGTGTGGAAAGCTTGGCTTCCTCTGTTGCTGGGGAAAACCAAGCCTCCCTTCTGGTAGCCATCTTGGTTGGGGTTAATTTGCATACCTGCCCTGATTGGCTGGCAGACGTGACTTATGTAGCGGAATGATGGTTAATTTGCATATTACTCTTTTATTAGAGAGGGTTGCTCATAGTATTATAGATGTCTCCTATTCCCCTCCCTTTACACCTCTCTTCCAGCCCCTACCCACCCTCTCCAGGTTTTCACTACCCTATTGCCCATGTCCATGGGCCATGCCTAAAAGTACTAGTGTATAACTTCTTTGGTTTATCTCTTCTCATCCCCACATCGAGGTCTGTCAGTCTGTTCCATACCTCCATGCTTCGGGTCTTATTTTGTTGGACAGTTTATTTTGTTCATTAGATTCCACAAATAAGTGAGATCATGTGAATCCTCACTTAATTTTCACAATAACCTAATGAGGACAGTATTATTATTATAATTCTTATTTTACAGAGAAGGAAAATGAAGCTCAAAATGGTTAAGAAACCTGCTTAGGATTACCTAATATTAAGTGACAGAGCTAAGACTCAAACCCAGTCAGTCTGGCTTTAGAATCCATGTTCTTAACCATGGTGGTATGCTGCTGGAAACTCTCTGCTCCCTACCCTTTTCAAAAGGGTTAAGAATAAGAAGAAGAGGAATGTTTTACTTCCTGGGCTCTGTTAGTAACAAGGACCCAAGCGGAAATGCTGTTTTAAGCCAGACTTCTACAATGAGCTAACTAGGAGCTGACATGATGCCAGCATAGACCAGTATGTCCACAGGCCCATTTCTGGGTTCTTTCTGGCCTCTGCCACTCTGGCCCCTCTTCCTGACTTCCACATTCCTTTCCCTCTAGGTCAGTAGTTCCCAACGTGGGGCACACACCCCACAGGGGGGACAATTTGATTTTTAAGGGGGGCAATTCGAGAATGAGTTACTAACAGTGAATTTTTTTGCATTTCTTATGGTTCTAGTGGCCTTACATACAATATATAAATATATATTATGACATTTATGCATTTCAGTTCTCTATTATATGCTTTGGAACTTGATTTGCTATTTTTTCATATCACTTCATATTATTATTTTTAACAATTTCTTAGTGATTTCTTCCTCAGTCTATAAAACTGTCTATTAAGTCATATGCATGTTAGAAAGAGTTCTGAAACCTTGTAGAAGAAAGGCAAGGGAGAAGAAGAGGTGAAAGGTATTTCCATAAAAAGTTTGTGATGGAAGGCATTTAAAACATTTCATGAGCACTGTGAACCACATCCTGGGACTGCAACTTAGAATAGAGAGCTGAGTAAAAACATAGTCCCCGCACCCAGATGCAGTGCCTCAGTGGTTAAATATGACCTATGAACCAGGAGTTCACAGTTCGATCCCCGGTCAAGGCACATGCTCGGGTTGTGGGCTTGATCCCCGATCGTGCAGGAGGCAGCCAGTCACTGATTATTTATCACCATTGATGTTTCTATCCCTCTCCCTCTCCCTCTCCCTCTCCCTTTCCCTCTCCCTCTCCCTTTCCCTTCTTCTCTAAAATCATTAAAAATATATTTTTAAAAGCAAACAAACATAGCTCCTGTCCTCAAGGAGCTCAAAATCTAGTAGTATTAGAATGATCACTGCACTTGAGCATTCAATTGACTTTGTATTCAAGCAAAGACAGTAAGTGGAATGTGATGGATTATCTCGTACTTCTCTAATAAGTGGAGTTGTGTCTTTTATTCAGAAGAGATAAGCTTTTAAAAATGCTGAATAACAATGATAAATTATTTTATTTCAATAATAGTCAATATTCTTGAGTGCTCAGCATGTTCCAGTTCCTGTGCCAAGAACTTTGCATGCATTAACCCATTTAATCCTAACTAGTATCGCTGTGATGTATGCATAATTACCCACATTTTACAGATGGGGAAATTAAGGTGAGTTGGAATTAGCATGTGGACTCCATAAAGAGTGATATTTTTAATAGAGGTTTTACAGAGGATTTAGACCCGCTTTTTATAAGGCCAATGCATGCATTGCTCTGCCATTTCTGTGTTCCCTGTCATTTAGCAGGAAGTGGCTATAAATATACTGTCTTCAAAGGCAGTGACTGTAGCCATTGTTTTTTGATATTGCCATTCGGGACCTAACAGTTCAGAAGATGCAATAACTTTCCTCACATGGACCAATTGCAGAGAAACTCCCTTTGTCAAGCAGCAGCATGAGCCAAACAAGCACTTCATTATCTGCTTCTACCCACAGGGAAGTAGAGATGCTGATGAGAGGGTGATTGGCCTGGGAAATGGCAGGGTTTGGAATCCCCACTTTCAGGGTCAAAGAACTTCATGCCCACTTCCAGGATTGGTTTCCCAGAAGGCGCCAGTGCTGGCTGGGGCCCTGCCCCGGTGGGCTCCTGGGGTTTCTCTCTCAGTGGGATCCTATTGGCAACCTCTCCCCTCCCACAGCAGCCTATTGACTTCGGGCAGTCATTTCCCAGGGCCCCTTTCAGTCTCCAAGAACCACAAGTTCTTTTCACTCTGGGAGTTTGCTGATGAGGTTGCACCAAGGAGAACAGATGTACTTTCCCTTTGGAGCTCTTTAATCTAGTGAATTACGCTTAGATAGGTGAAGGGTAATTTTCCTTCTTTTCCTGCATCTTTCTGAAAGTTTCTAGGGTCAATTACCCAGGGCTCTGCAGGCTTCCCAACTCCAAAGCAGAGGCAAAAGTCATTTCTTTCCCTTTATTCCTTGTATAAGATATAAGATACATAGAAAGTGATTTTTCACTCTTACCATATCCCATGAAACAGTGCTCTCTTTTTAGGTAAGGTGAATTGAATACAAATCACATCACTCCAAATGGAGTACTTGCAAGTCTTGGTTAGTTATCAAAGTTTTATTATTTTATTGCTGTTGGTTACAAATGGAACAGATTGTTAAAAAGGCAGTGCCTTTCTCCTGAGCTTCTAATTCTTTTTCCCTCAGGCGAGAACACTTACAAATGAGGGATGCCCAGGCTTCAAGGGTGAATGACTTATGTGTGTTGAGAGCAAAGTGGAAAAGTGGGCATTTACCAAACCTGCTCTCTTCCATTGAATCAAACAGTTCTCATTCTCCCTCAAACACATCCTCTCTCTCTCTCTCTCTCTCTCTCTCTCTCTCTCTCTCTCTCTCTCCTCTCCTCCCTCCCTCCCTCTCCCCTCCAACACACACACACACACACACACACACACACACACACACACACACAATTTTTTCTTCACTTTGAGTACATATTCTCCTTCTTTTCTTGCCCCTACCGGCCCCACATCACTGCTTCTGGTTGCTGGTGCTACTGTCTGCCAAACTCTGCTTTTTGTGGCATGTGCCATTCCTATGAGCTCAGTTTTTACTTAAACTGTGTTTTATGGGCAGAGAGAACTCTCTTCTTCCTGTGTACAAATAGACAGGTAATATATTACCCCAGGAGATGTCATCTGTGAAAGAATGTACTCTGGAGTCAGATAGCCCAGATAGCCATGAGTCGGAGCCAACACTTGACTCATTAGGTATGTGACTTTGAGCATATCACTTAACTTCTCTGAGCCTCACTCAGGTTCCTCAGTGACTTATAAAGAGAACCTACCTTATAGGCTTGTAATTTAGCATAGTGCCAGGGCCCTAGTAATCAATAATTACTGGCTATTATCACCCAGCATTGTGATCTTATCTGTTTTTGTTGTTGAGTATTTTGCATTGTCTTGGTTCTCTTTCTTGGCTGCTTAGGACACAGAGATAGCTTTAACATCACCAAATTATTTGCTCTTTTTATTGAGGTAAAATCACACAATATAAAATTCACCATTTTAAAATTGTATTACTCAGTGGAATTAGGTATACTCGCAATTTTGTGAAATTATCAGCACTATCTAGTTCAAAATATTTTTATCACCCCATAGGAAACCATGTACCCATTAAGTGCTCACTCCCTACTCTCCCACCCCACCCCATCCTCGTCAGCTAAATTATTTGTTTTTAAATCTATTTCTTTGAGATGATAAGCCATTCCAAAAATCTGAGGATTTCAGGAAGGTAAATTCTACATAGTGAGAGTTTGCCAAAAGTCAATCAGAAATGCATTCCTAACTAGAAGAAATATATCTCTGATATCATAGGACTAACTTATCAGAGAACAGAATGAAAAATCAGAAGCTATGCTCTCACTCTGCACAACACAGAAATGGTCCCTTTGATGCTTGTCTGTCATACTTCACATTATTTTCTTTGTCTTGTGGAGAAAGGGGGCTTGAAACTTTGAGTGAGGGGAGGGGTAGATTTTCTAAACCCCCTGTAAACAAATTATGGGAAAGCCCAGGAAGAAGGTTAGCAGGTCAGCCTCTTTGCATTCCAAGACAGGAATTTTTGTCTCTTGGGAGGTGTGTTCCAGATAACCCTTAGGGAAAATTCGACCCTTTGAAGTTTCTGGTTGTTTCTGCAGCTGCTGAATTCTTCACACCACCCAGGGTGGAGGGCCCCACTTCATTGGCACTCAGGTGCCCTCTAGCTGGCTGCTTCTTTTCAGTGGGACAATTTATAGGCTTCCCATACCAGGCTGTGTGAGGAGGGGACAAGACTGATAAGTCAGCAGCAGTAGGCTCAGTACTCAAGTAAGAAATGGGGAGAAGGATACACATTTAAGAAGGTACTTTAGTGAAAATGCTCTTAGATTTGGCAAATGTCCATGAAGGCCCTGTATGTTGGCCAGTTTGCCTTGAAGAGGTGTGGACTTGCTTGAGAAGGCATTCCTGGGCAAGCTTCTTGGCATAGTATTCTGTCTCTTTTGGGCAGGTTTTATGTCTCTTTGGGGTTCAATATTGCTTTTTCTTCTTTTTTATAAAAAATTATTCTAGTCAGGCCTCATTGGTTACTATGTCTTTTTTTAAATCTTGTTTTTAGTTTTATTGGAATATAGTTGACATATAATACGTTTAAGATGTACATCATAATGCTTTACAATTTTTTTTATCTTCACCCGAGGATATTTTTTCCATTGATTTTCAGAGAGAGTAGAAGGGAAGGGTAGGAAGGGGGGCGGGGAGAGAGAGAGAGAGAGAGAGAGAGAGAGAGAGAGAGAGAGAGAGAGAGAGAGAGAGAGAGAGAGAGAGAGAGAGAGAGAGAGAGAGAGAGAGAGAGAAACATATACATGAGAGAAACACATCGATTGGTTGCCTCTCTGACCAGGATCTCAATTGAACCTGCAACAGAGGCACGTGCCCTTGACCAGGAATCAAACCCATGACCCTTCGGTTTGCAAGCTGATGTTCTAACCACTGAACCAAACTGACCAGGGCATGATTTGATTTTGTCTTTATATTTGTATACATCGTGAAATAGTACCACAATAAGTTTAGTTAACACCCATCACCTCACATAATTACATTTTTTTCCTAGTGATGAAAACCTTTAAGATCTATTCTCTTAGCATCTTTCAAATATATAACACAGTATTAACTATAGTCATCATGATGCACATTATATCCAAATTTATTAATCTCATTACTGGAAGTTTCTACCTTTTGATTACCTTCACCGCTATCCCCACCTCTGGCAACCACCAATCTGATCTCTATTTCTTTGAGCTTGGATTTCTTTAGCTTCCACATATGAGTTCCTGCAGTATTTGTCTTTCATTTTCTGACTTTTGCAAAAGGTAGGATTTTCTTCCTTTTAATGGCTGAATAGTATTCTATTGTGTATCATATTTTCTTTATTCATTTGTTGATGGACATATATCATCTTTTATAAGAGCAGTTGCTTCCTGGGAAACCCGTGCACCTGCCTTGGGCACCTTAATTCTAGAACTAGATACATTATGGAGGTTTGTCATTTAAAATGTGCTTCCTCTGTTGGGTTTTGCTCTGTCTGTGATTCTTACACTTTAGCTTGACTCAGAAATGCCAAGGGTGCCTGTTCAAAATTCAGATTTTTGGACCTCACTCCTTTAGAATAAGAATCATGGTAGGACCAGAGAAACAACTCTTGAGCAAGCAACACCAAGTGATTCCATTGTAATGGTTTTGGAACTGAACTTGGAGAAACACTGCTCTCAGGAGTCATATGGAAGGAAATAATATGATTTTTTTTACAAAAGTTGTACCAGGAAGGAGTAATTGAAAAGAAGTAACCCCGAAGTAGGGCCTGTCACTCACTCATTCTGTTTATGCATAGTTTACACTTTACTGAGAGAGTTTTAACTGAGTGGCCATTATATTTTATTGAAAATACATTGTGTTATTATAGGACTAATTTTTAATAGTTTTAATTTTAAATTTCAGCTATGAGATTAAATTTGAAAAGTGTTCTTGAAAACCCATATCTAGATTTTAATAAATAGAAATTTCTGAAGGTTTTATGCTCAGGTATTTTGTTTTCTCACGTTTGTTCATTTGGGGAAGAATGAATTTTGCCTCCTATTCACAAGGTAGGAGGTTTAGTGGCGCCCACAGAATTAATCCTTTCTGTTCCTGGAGGAAAGAGCTTAATAAAAATCAGACTGCATTCTGGAAATTGAATGATTTTTTTATGTTGCTGCAGTTAGATGGATTCCTATAAATGTGCCCCAAACAGACTTTTGAATCTCTCTTAAAAGGCAAATATTTCAAACAAGGAGGAAAGTTTCTGAACAGTACAAGCTTTATTTTGGCCCATGGTATGTTTTTGTCTCAAAAAGACTTTTAGAATTATCATAAAAACACTGAAGCGCTGACTAAATCTTCTCTTCCTAAGACTGGACCATTATTTAACTTTTTCTTTATGGAAAAGAGAAGGAGGAGGGAGAGGAGGAGGGGGAGGAGGGGGGGAGACACTCCAGTGGGCCAGCCTTTACCAGGTACTCCCTTCCTTTCTCCCATTTTTCTGTTCAGGATGTTCCCACCCACCTGATTCTGCAGTCTTACCATACCAATACGGGACCCAGAATTTGCTTGAGTGCCACAAACCATGCTTCAACTCTGCTCCCTGGCAGAGAGTGGCCCAGAGAGAAAGTGATTAAGTGATCCTCCTCCCAGCCTGTCTTGGTGCCAGAAATCAAAAGCTTATCCAGTGACTCCATCCTTGAGGCTTTTGTCTGAAATCCTATAGCAACTCTACATAAGGCTCTGCCCTCTGCTGGCTGCTTCCCAGGGATGCTGGCTTTCTACTGTTTTGCTGGTGACACATTTGAGGTGAATTAAAAAGTCTTCCACCCTCAGCCTTAGCATCCTGTTCCTATGGGTGAGTTAGACAATTAGTCTCAAATAGCCCCAGCTTTTAGGACTTCCCAGGGGACACTCCTACTGCTTGTGAAGTGGTTTTCCCCTTTGGTAGTTTTGATTGCTCCTAATGAAGCTGTCTGCTTTATTTGTGATAGACAATGCTGCATTACATATCTATATCCTTACAGCACCTTTGCCCCAACGGTTTTAAGAGTTTTCTGAGATCACTCATGAGAGTCTTAGACCCAGTGGCATTTTTCTTGTTGTGGGGGGAAAAAAACTTTCATGTCTCTATTCTTCTGCTCTGGGGTACTTTGTGTGTTTAGGTAAATGACTCTTTGTCTCTGAAAATAGACAGACACACGCACATACAAAAGAGAATGGGAGAGCAAGAATGTAAGAGAGGGAGCAACATGGGGAACAGATAAAGAGCATGAGAGAGGGAGAAAAAGAAAGATCACAACCATGTGTGAGAACAAGACAGCAAGAGTGTGTGGGAGCATACTAGAGCAATAGACAAAGGGCTCCTTGGAGAAATTACTGATTCTAGGCCTGGAGCAGAAAATAGATGAGCCTGGAGCATTTTGTAGTGCCAGAATGTAAAGAAGTGCTGAAACAAACAAACCAGCAAAAAGTAAAACAACCATGAGGATATGACACCAGAACCAACTGAGAGAGCTCCCAATGGCCAATGCTGGAAATACTTGAGAAACAAAATAAAGTAGTATCTGAGCATAATTCAAAGTATAATATCTGAGCCCATATTGATACAAATAAATGAGTAAACATATGGTAAGAGGAGAGAAATCTCTCCTGTAGGACAATTACAAATAATTTGTGTAGATACTCTTCCCTTAAGAAGATGGAGCATAAATCTCTACTCTTAACTGTGAGCTACGCATAGTGACTTCCTTCCAAAGTACAGTGTGGCAAGGGAAAGACTGGTAACCTTACAGTGAATGAACTTGACAAACACTATCTCAGTCAGGTGATCAAGGACATCAATAGTCATAAATCATGTTGATAGTATGTACCCTGTACCCTTCATATGATAAGATGAGAATCACACTTTGCCTCTGTGATCTTCTATTAATTTATAGTCCCTGTCTAATCTTGAGAAAAACATCAGGAAACATTCAATAGAAGGATATCCTCCGAAATACCTAATCAGTACTTCTCAAATGTGTCAAGGTTATTAAAATTCAGAAAAGTCTGAGAAACTGTCACAGGTAAGAGCTGCGTAAGGAGATGTGACAATTACATATAATGTGTGGTCCTAGAACGGAAGAGAAATCTAAATAAAGCATATACTTTAGTTACTAATAATAATATCACTCATTAATTGTTAGAAAGCTGTATTACTAATATAGGATGTTAATAATTGGGGAAACTGAGTATGTAGGATATGGGGACTTTCAGTACTATCATCACAAATTTTCTGTAAATCTGAAACTATTCTAAAATACAGACATTTATTTAAAAACTATCTTGATTACTTAATGGTTTGAGACCCCTCCCTTACATTTTACACCCAAGGCGGTTGCATCACTTGCCTCACCCTAGTCCTGCCCAACTCTCTAAATACAAAACAGATTCCCAGTGCTATGTTTTCTGGGACAGATCCATACACACTGACTTCTTGGCCTGCATTCTCTTTATTTGTATATAAATAAAACCATAGTACTCTTTTCCCCATGAACTTCTTCTTAAAATAGGCTGAATTACATTCCTTGGCTTCTGACAAGGAATAGCTTTAGAAACACCTTAGTGTGTATTTCCAAAAATTGTAGCCATACAGCCCTGTGGCGAGGACACAGAAACAGGGTATAGTCCAAAAAGGTTGTCGGTCTGTGCCCAGCTGGCTGGAGCTTCTCTGGAGGCTGCTTTATGCCAGCAAAGGAAAGCGTTGCAAAGAGAATAAGCTCTCTTTGCTGTCTGAGTCTGCCCCTCAGATAGAGCTCTAGAAGCCTGGACCTTTGTCTCAGAAGCTCACAAGACTAAAGTACGTTTTGTCCTTCCTGTTGCTCTGGTTCCTCTTTTCACGCCAGTACTGATAAGAGAGGACAAATATCCATTTAAGGCAAAATGTCATAGGTATAGATCTATTCCCCATCTCTCTCTCTCCCCTACCCTGTTCCTAGGACTGGAGAGGCTGTCAAGCTGTGACAGAAAGCTGGGTAAAGACACTGCTTTCACTTTATTCTCTCAAGTGAAACTGCATCAGTGAAAGCACAATGTTAAGCTGACTTGAGTTTTTCCGGTTTCTGACGACTTTTGTGGAAGGATTTGTTTTGGGGGAATTAGGAACCAGGAGTAGATAGCTCTGACACTAACTCAGAGTGTATCATCTCATCTCTCATGTGCATCTGTGTAAGAAGATCCTTCAAAGCCAGGCCGTGTGCTTTCCATTGGAATAAGTGGCTGAATCTGGTGTCTGTTTTTTAACAGCTCTGCCACTTGGGGGTTATAATAGGGGAAGTTGTAGAAAGTCAATGCCACATACTCCATCTGGTATCACATATAAGAACTTTGGCTCTGACTTCAGACAGATTTGGGTTTGGATCCCAGCTCAAGAATTCCTTAACTGAGACATCTGGGCAAGATACCTAGCCCCATAAAAACCTCAGTTTCTTAATTTATAAAATGGGGAGGCTCATAGAGTTGCTATAAGGTTAAAGGAGCTAATTGGAACACCGAGCCAATTTTTGGCACAGGAGAGGTGCCTAATGAATGATAGCCATTATTGCCCAAATGCTGTATATTGGGGCTGGGATGGGGGTGTGTCCACTAGAGTACAGACCCAGGAATTACTCTGGAGACATGTTGCAGGAAGCCTGTCAGTTCTGCAGGGGTGTTTTCTTGTTGCCGACTAGTAAATGAGAAATGGCTCGAGAGCAAGATGTTGCCTTTGGGAGCATCCTGGAAGAGGCAGCACGAAACATAATAGTTTTCCAAGGTGATATCCCACAGGACCACGGTTTCTTGTCCTTCCTTTTCTGGGCCCACAAGAAGGGGACGGGGAGGGCTTCTTGGTCAAGAAGGGGTTTCCAGAAGAGAGCAGCTAGGGGCTTGCTTCTTCTTTCACGCCTGTCTCGTCAGGCTGCATATTGGAATTCTTTGCATTTGGAATGTGTGGGGACCCCTGTCTGGGCTTTGTATTCAGGTTCCTAGGAGCCAGGGGCAGCCCTGGGAACGGGCAGCATCATGTATCTGCCTTCCCAGGTGCAGTCCTGAGAATGTGCTGATGGAGTTTAGTTTTAATAGCAATCATAACTCAAGAGACCTCCTCTTTCATTTTTTTGATTGTGCAGCTGAAGACTGGATGACCTCATTGAGAAATGGGCCATAGACAGGGGATAGAAGCAGCTGTTGCCACAGGAAACAACCCCTCCCCCCTTGCGGGGCACACTGCTTCTAAGGGCTCTTTGAGGGTAGAGTGGATTGAAAATGGCAACTGTCCTCTACCCAGATCTTTCTTTATGTACCCAGAGGTTGAGCTGAGCTATTGTCCTGTGCACCAAAAGGTTGTGGGTTCGATTCCCGGTCAGGGCACATGTCTAGATTGTAGGTTCTATCCACGGTTGGGGCATGCACAGGAGGCAACCGATTGATATTTCTCTCTCACACCAGTGTTTCTCTCTCTAAACATATCCTTGGGTGAGGATTTTTTAAAAAAGAAAGAAACTGTTTAGAGTGTTTCCAAAACAAATCCTTGGCCTGTGAAATATCCATCTGCCTTTCTCTACTAGGACCCATGTGCCTGTGATATGTCTCCTTTCCTCTTTCAGATTAGTGTCCGTGTCCTGGACCTTATCTTCTGGTCAGTTCTCCATTCCTTGAACAGCCTGCCTGGTCTGGTTGCCATGCTCTCAAGAGCTGAGTAGCAAAATATCATGCAACTTGATGTTTATAGCTTATTATATATTCTGCCTTCATCGAATAAAAATTCAAAAGATATGTATTAAGCTTTCAAACACATGGGTGAATACTTAAGCCAAATGCTTGATGGGTTAATGGTATAATTTTAGGTACCAGATGCAAGTTCAGAGTGGTGGTGGGTGGGAATTTGGGGACAGGGGAGTTTTCCTGGGTACTTGTTAAAAATATTTTTGATAGCTTCATTCCCTTCTGAAGACAATGTTATGCCTGAGTTGGGAGCTACACATATACATGCAAGTTATTCTACCCAATTCCCAGACTCTTGGTCCATCACAGCACAGAAACAAAGTACCAGAGTCAAAGAAACCCCAAACAGATGTCTGTAGATAAAAACAAAGCTAGCAGCACTACTTTACAGCCCACATATTGTCCTACTTTTAAAAATAGATTGTTGTGGCTAGTGGTTATTTGTTCATTCCCTAACCCATTTCCTCTTGGTTTGATACCAACCATGCAAGGTGGCTTGTAGGCTTTCCCTGATGGTTGGCAGATTTCCTTTCTAAAAAATGAAACAAAACAAAACACCTCCTTCAGAACATCAAGCTAGTCAACATCTATATCTATTTAATGCCTACCAGGTTCACAGGCTTGTTCCTGGAATTGGGAATGTTATAAGTACGCATGCCCAGATTGAACCTTGCCCAGTTCAGACACAAGGCCCAGTCTTCACAGATTGTGGTGAGAGGCTAGTTGGGAAGAGGCTGTTGGCTTCTGCTGTTTTACAGGAAACTTCAAGGAGGGAGTTGGGGAATGTAGCCTCCTAAGCCCCCCACCCTGGTTAATTTGCTTTGTTTCTGAAACACACTGACTGGTATCCAACTGGGCCTAGCTCACGTTCAAGACTATGTGCTAAAACTTCACTAGTTCTTTTCAAAGCCCTTTCCTTCTACCACTGCCAGTTTCCTTGAAAGTTTTGTCAGCTGCTCCTGATAGAATCACTTCAAATTAAAATGCTTTGTTCCAGGGGATATTTTACAGCCGAGCAACAGTAACTAGTGGCACTCCCCCCACCACGCTGCCATGCCTATAGATCTTTAATGCTGCTGAATGACTCTGCCAAGGGTTCCAATTTGCTTTTACACAAGTGAATCGCCCAATTCAAAATAAATGTACCTAGGCTGTCTTGCTCTCCCTGCCCCCCACTCTGTCATTCCTCTTAGGCATGTACCCCACAGTTCAGGGCTGGCAGTCATCTGTCTGCCTAGCAGAAATGCATTATGTGGGCCCACCTTAACTGACAAGTGCTTAATATCTGGTCTGTTTAGTTGATGGAATAGTTATTTCTTTTCTTCTTCTTCCTTTTTTTAATCCTCACCGGAGTATATTTTTCCATTGATTTTTAGAGAGAGTGGAAGAGAGAGGGAAAGACAGAGAAATATCGATGTGAGAAACACATTGATTGGTTGCCTCCTGCACAAGCCCTGACCAGTTCCTGAGCTGGGAAGGAACCTGAAACCCAGGTATGTGCCCTTGACCCTGGACCCTTTGGTCCGCAAGCTGACGTTCCATCCACTGAGCCAAACTAGCTAAGGTGGGAATGGTTATTTCTCTACCAGATTCATGAGGCCGGAATATGTTCCTTCCCAAGCCCTAAAAGCAGTGTGTCTGTGGGACCACATTTCATTTTTAGAGTCACCTAATTTTATAGCCATAAAGGACCTCTTTAGGACTTCACTCTGTATACTGCATTTACCACCCCATCCCCATGCAATTCAAGTTCCAAAACTTTTTATGGGCTGAGTCCAAGGTAAAGTGTTCTCATATCAGCTGTAGCCACTGTCCTCAAGAAGCTCACAGTCTCTCAGGGTTGACAGACAGGTCACCAACTGGCTGTAATGTAATGTAATAAGTACCATGATAGCGGCAAGAACAAAGTGTGCCATGTGAACCCAGAGGAAGGAAGGATTACTTCTGCTTGGGAGGGGGGAGGGTCAGGAAAACCTGCTTTCAGGAGATGATATTTGAGCTGGGTCAGATGGGAAAGCTATTCCAAGTGTATGAGTAAAGGCATGCACACATTTGGTGTATTTGGGAGCCTTAGTTAAGAGACGAGAGGCCTCCCATAGACAGTGGTTTTCCAGGAAATGCACTAAATAAAGAGCCTCTTGCTGTAGAAAGGCTCTTTTCAACTGTGATCCATTAAGATACAGCCCTGTCCTGGTCAGCATTTGTAGATGGGCAAGTATGTGTAATTGTGGGCAGCTCCTCCTTGGACACCAAAGGTTGGTATGTAGCTACCTTCCCTTAAATGGTGTCAATGGTGGTGACAGCCAAGGACAGCAGCTTTATGGGAGAGAGGAGTTAAATCTGAGAAGATTTATTTTGGTTCCATTACCGGCGATCCTTTTCTGAGCAAGTCTTAACAAGAGGCAAACTCTTAATGAACTCCTGAGTATCACCAAAGTGTTCAGGATTGGCTTGAAAAGCCAAAAAAGATGAAAAGAAAGAAAGAAATCAAAGCGTCCTTCCAAAGAAAAGAGGTAGACAGTAATGGCTATAGCATTTTGAATCGCTTTTTTTTGTCTGATTGGCAGGTTTGAATTGCGGCTTAGCTGCATTGCAGGGTAGTTCCCCTTTAATGCTATTATTGATACTAGACTCTCTGTTCCCACAGAGAGAGCTGTGTTGAGGAAGAAAGAAAATATTTGATGTCTGATTTACGGGTGTGCTGACTGGTCCATGCACTGTGGCAGAGAAGCAGCAGCTTTATTTTGAAAAGAAATGTCAACTGTATAATCTATTTTTTTTTTAAACTAGAGAAAATAATGTATGACTTGCCCCTAATAGCATGCCTTTCATGTAGCTTTATTTTCCAAATCTTGCAAGCTTACTGTTTTCTTACCCTAGTGAGAAGCAGAACGTTAACCTACAATGAGGTGGGGGGTGGGTTTGGAACCTTGAGGACCAGCATCCTATGGCGACCCCCAACATCCACAAAGAGAAGACAGAGCGACTGTACTGATTGACTGTTTCTTTTGTTTTTGTTTTTTTGCCACATTCCTGTCTAACCTTGGTTAAGCCAAGAATCCAAAAGAATCAGAACTGGAGGGGGTCTTGGAGAGTGCTGAGCCCAACCCCTCCTTGTACAATTGGGAAAACCGAGGCCCAGAGAGAGGAAGGAACATATTCATGGTCACATAGCTCATGGAGACAGATCCAGAAGTAGAACTCAGGGTTCTTTCTTCTAGTCCTGTTTGCATCAATTACATGCTTCAATTGCTCTCTCAGAAGCAGTCCAGAGCAGCACATTTTCTCTGGGAGGGGCAAAGGAGTGCTTTAATTGCTGCCAACAGGGAAAGGAATGAAGGAAAGGGACAGGCTTACTTGGTGCTCCCCTTCCCCAGGTAAACTGCTGCATTTATTTCTAGCTATATTTCCCTAACAGTGAGATCATTGCCATTTCATATGCCTTGAGAATCAATAAACTTCCTCAGTTTCAGAGAAGAGTCAGGTAGACAAAGTCCTTTTATTGACCTAAGCCCCTCAGTTTTGTCATCTAACTGCAATAGTGGAAGGAAGGATTCTGTCTATTTTAGGATCACCTCCTCCAGTAAACCTTCACTGATTTCTAAGACTGAGCTGCACAACCCCTCCCCACCTTAACCTTTATCACATTGTATGTCATCGTTTACATATCTGTCTTCCTCACTGCACTGTGAGGTACTTGAGGACAAGGACTGTGTCCTTACAATGGCCCCAGTGCATAGCACAGGGTCTGGTCCATAGTAGACAATAAATGTTTCTTGAATGACCCAGGACACAGATGCCCATGGTAACAAAGGTTGACTCTTGTTTCTGCAGCAAATTAAAAATCCAACAACTCCAGAGGGAGAAATCCAAATGAGCTCTTTGTTACTTATTGGGCATGGTACTTCCCAAGACTCCGCTAGCTCAAATTCTGAATAGTTTTCTCTGTGAAGGTGTCTCCTAGTGGCACACTAGTACAATTCTACGGTGTGTTTCTTTTGGGTGCCTCTGATTGTAGACTTCCGGAAATGGGATGGGGGTTGTTCAATAGTTCTTAGTTATACTAGGAGACTAGGGCTGAATTTTACCATCCTTTGTGGAACAGCATGGGAGAGGTATCTTCCAAGGCAGAAGTGGTAGGGCAGGGATGGGTTGTTTATGAGGAGACCAGAGTTTCAGGTCAGAATATGTTTTGCCTCTCTTAACTAAAAGGTTTGGCATTGGTTCTCTGTCTGATCTTCTAGTGAGCTCTGCAGGTTTGCACTTAATGTTATTCCTGTTCCTGAAAGCCTGGGTCATTGGAGGCAGTGTTTTTTGGCTTAGACTCATTTGCTCCAGGAAAGTGGACAAGGCATCTTCTTTCTGCAGAGCCAAAGCTGTAGGAGGAGGGACAGCTGATGATGGGCCACAAGGGACTAATAGCTTGCTGTTCAATTTGTCCTGGTCTGTGTCTATCATTCTCAACAGTTGCTGCACATTTGAAGCCTTTTCTAAGAAATGGAAAATTAACCTAAGATTTTAGGGAAGACAAAGTAAAAATACCAGAGTAAATAGGAAAAAAAAATGATGCTCAGGCCCTATCCAGAGCAATTGATGGTTCAGGCCTGGGCATCAGTATTTTTAAAACTCTCCTTATGGTTCTAATGTGCGGCCAGATTTGAGAACCACTGGCCTAAGTAGAAGGTGACAGTGTATTCACTCCTTGTTCTCAGTTACTTTCTAGAGGGTTCTAAAAATGGGTAATTCTTTAAGCCAGAACTTTAGGATTTCTCCCAATTCTGTAAAGGTTCAAGACACTATAGATTTTGAGAGTAATATTAATTCTTCTCTCACCTGGAGCTTTGTTTCAGTCTGAGTTGTGTTTGAGTCTACATCAAGCATGTGGGTAAGGGTAAAAGTATCTGGTTAAGGTAGCTCTCTTCTCACCATGCTTTATAAGGCCAAATGATTTTGTCTTTGACTTCATTGGCCAGCCAGAGCAACTGGTACTTCCTCGGAGATTACAGAATTTCACATATAGTTAAAAAAAATTCCTTCCAAAGTATATTCAGAATAGTATGATGAAAGCAGTTTTAATGCCAAAGTTTAAGTAATTTTAAACTGCAAGAGTGTATTTGTTGCCTGCCCTCCATTCATTTCTTTCTTTGCTCTAAATGTGTGGTGGGCACATGGTGGAAGCACATCTTTGACTTTGGGGCTTTTAAGGTTTGGGGCTTACAGAGAGAGTTCTTGGTAGAATGGGGCTTGTGTTTACATAACTGTGAGGCAGCTTGTCAATGTATTCTGTGCAGTCAAACAGGTCAGTGGAGTGAAAAACCAATCCAGCCAACCAACTGTAGGACTGATGAGTTATTTGATTGACTGGGCCAGTGGAGTTACTCAGGAAGGCTGAACTGCAGCACTGTAGCTTGGGAGGCTAGACACCAATCAATGCCAAAAGCATCTTTAACAATCACTGGAGCCCAGTTGCCTCAAGCCATTGGAACCAGATTTGAGTAAAGACATCAATTGCACTGGGACACCATGGGAATGGATAAATCTTTTTCCTCATCATATTGCTTTTTTTTTCATATCTCTGGGGATATGAAGCTCATTACTGCAAAGTTTTCTCTTTAGCAAGGAGAGAGGAAATAACCCTGGAATCAGACTCTGCATCTTCTAAGCTGTGTGAACTTTAGTGAGTGACTTGACGTATCGGAGCCCGTTATTCCCTCTATCCATATTAAACATTTCATAGGGTTGTTGGGAGGGTTCAATGAAATTGCACATGGAAAATGCTTAGAAAAATATCTTTGATGCATATACATATAAATCATCTAATAAATGGTAGCCCTGATGATTTTTTTTAAATAATGCTGCAAACAGACTTGGGTGTCTGATTGCCTGGGTTTGAATTTGGCTCTACCACTTCCTGACTAATGGCTTGAGAAAGTCTAGTTAAAATACCTTGGTGAGTTCCATTTTCCTCATCATCTGTCATAGCTGAAGAGTGAGATGATGAAAACATTTAGCACAGTGCCTGATATATAAGTGGTGATGATTATTGTGAGTATCAGTTACCATCATTATTCTGATAGTTGCTAGAAAATTGCCCTAGTTTTCAGCCACTTCTCAGTATGATATCTTTTACTTACTCTTTGCCACCGTTCAAGTCCCTTTCATTTAGTTTTGCTTTAGCTTGCCATTTTCTCCAGCAGGGAGTGTGAGATACAAAATACACACCAGACCTGTACTGCTCTGGAGCCTGACCTCATAACACTGTCCCATGCATCCCTCTGTTCCTGATGCTGAGTTTCCTATCAGCTAAAACCTTAAAATCCTATGGGGGCGGGACCACCATGAGACCAGGTCTCCCACAGATTCTTCCTATTTGCTCTTCCAAACCTATCCTGCAGCTTCACCTTCTTCCTTATCAAAGGTCACTTGGGTTTTGGCTCATGAGAACAGCCACTTACCAACTCTTTGTAATCTGCTTTCCTGATCATTTTGGTTGAAGTTTTGAGTAGGTGAGTATGTTGATATTTATTTTTGAAGGTTTGGGTCTGGCAGAGGCTGGCTATCATGCTACTCATGCCACCATCTTCCCCATTGCACTTCTTGTGTTTCTGTGAATCTTGAATTGATATACTACCCTTCTCACTTGGCTTTCTGAGAACCCTGACTTGACTGTTAGATCTATACCCTCAAACAGGCATTGCTATCCAAGTGGAGGCATTTACTTGAAATAATACCTCTAGACAGCACTCTCCTGCCTTGTACTCCTAAATATTTTTAGTGTTTGGGAATGTGAAAAATGTGGATGATTTTAAATATTGACCTGGGCTTCATGAAATTAGGAACATTATTTAGTGCCATGGAAAACCAGATGTCCATGCATGACTTTTGAATTAACCATATCATTGTTTCCTTAAATTGATGCATGAAAAGTGAGATTCAAGCTTTGAATTAATAAAAGCACAAATAAAACCCATATTTGCAGCTGTTGTTGGGGAAAATTTTGGCCGGTTACTTTGAGGCTAGGTAGGGAGAATCCTTGTTTGGCCTTTATGTAATAGGCTCTATAAAAGACCAGCCATGTGGTGGCTTCCCTAGAGGTCAGGCTACAGAGAGCAGAGCTCCCCTTGATAGCCTTGGGACCCATTTCCTGCTATTCAACTGATTCTTTTTGTGACTTGAGCAAGCCATTGCCTATCCTCTTAGTTCTCAGTTTCCAGAGGAGTTTGGCTTCAATATTCCCTTCAGATTTAACCTTTGACTATTCTAGTGACTTGAAGAGAACAAACTGAATCCATGGGAGAACTATCTCAAACTTGATCCTTAAAAAACAAGAAAGAAAACCACATTGTAGGCAAATGGCACATGGTTTGAAATAACAGATCCCATCTTTGGATTGTGTTCTGTGCTGACTCCTGCAGACGCTCACTCTCATATCTGCCCGACTCCATTTACTGACGGACCACACAAGATCATTCCCTCTTACCTCTAGATGTATAAGTCTTTCTCTACTTTGTTTTCCAAAGACTGGTAAAAAACTTTTATATAAAACTATTACTACCACTACCAGTGGCACTTAACCAATGACTGAATGTGTGTCAGACACTGTGCTGTGTACCTTATGTACATTTTCTGGTTTAAAACTTGTACTGCCCTATGGAATAGGTATTATTATCCTCTCTTTACAAAACAGAGGAGGGGTGGCTTATTGACGGTAACACACAGCTAATAAGGTGCAGGCCCATATTATGACTCAAGACTGTCTGATCCAAATCTTAATAACTATTATATGTACTGCTTTTTGCATCCCTGTGTGGAACTGGGACATTATCATCACCATCATCACCATCATCACCATAGTAGTAGTTTTTTGAGTTTTTTTTTTTTTTTTGTCTGCTGTTAGGTAGTTACTATTATCTTCTATTATACAGAGGAAGACAGAGGCACAGAGAGATGCAGTCACTTGCTCAAAATCACACACCTGTGATCATCCAAGCTGAAATGAACCCAAGGCTGATTGCCTCAAAAGCTGTGCTGTTTCTTCTACACCATGCTGCCTTTGGGCTTAAAGGGCCTTGTGAACTTGCTTTCCATTCTCTGCTCCCAGGAAATTTGCCCCTGCTTTCCTGAACAGCCTTACCAGCACAGTCTGCCAGGCTTGGGCAATGCTAATTCCTACAATGCAGCAGCAACTACCCCTTCACAGCCCTCACAGTCCCCACAGCCCCCACAGCCACAAAGAAATGGATTCCCTCTTCTCTGATCCTCCTCAGCCAATGTCCACAGTCTCATTGTCTATGATACATGGTCCTTGCTTTTCATCTCCTTGCACATCAGCGATCCATGTTTCTGGTGATATCTATGGGCCACCTGTATTTAACTGTTAGCTGCCTTGATGTATCTGTCTTTCCATTTTAGCAGTTGCTTCCTCAGTTTCCCTAGCCTTGAGAAAACTCAGCTAAGTGCCTAACCAATGGAGGATTGCCATCAAGTGGTACATAATGGGAACTGCACAGCTTTAAAAATTATTTTCCCCATTTCTAAAGGCAAACCCCATCCATTCCTCAAACCTAGTTAAGGGATTAACCATTCTCTCTCTCATCTTTTTTTTTTCTTTCCAGTTTTGCTACTCATTAGCTCGTATACAAGAAGCAGAGAAAAAATAAACACAGGGAAACAGAAATCACCAACAGATTGCAGTATACACACCATCCTGTACTCCCCTTCCCATGCTATTGTGTGTGATTTGCCAGGAGAGAAGATTAGGCGCTTCTGATGGGGTTGGGCTCATTCAGAACACCTCTCTTCTTATTTGGTATTGATGACTTAGAGCTGATTACATCTGCAGAGCATAGTGAACTGTAGGTTCTAGAGAGGCTAATATAAAAGGCAATTCACAATAGATTAAGTACAAAAATAGCTGATAAACAAAAGGCAGAATATCAACTTAACTACTAATCAATGAACTATAAATTAAAACTAACAATGAAATTATTTTCCATATAAAATTGGCTGAGAAATGTTAAAATCTAAATTTCCAGGCTTGAAGAGGATGCAGTGAAATAGTTGTTTTTATACACTGCTGGTAAGAGTCATAAATTAATCATAGCCTTTCTGGGGAACATGCTGGCAATGTGATCAGGAAACTTAACAATGTTCATATACTTTGACTCTACAGCTGTGCTACTAGATATTTTACTAAAAGAAATAATTTGATAGAAATATTTATGTATAAGGATCTTTATTGAAACATTTATAGTATGAAAAGCTACAGGATTCTGTGTCTAAAATTTAAGGTATAAATATAGACTAGAATATTATTTAGCTATTAATAAAAATCATGTTCTTAGGGACTATTTAAGAACTTAAAGTTATAGGAAAATGGTTATGGTATAATATTTTTAAAAATACTGCCAGGGCACAAAACTAATGCCTTCATTTTTTTTTTTTTTTTTTTTTTTTTTATTTTTTATTTTTTTAAATTTCTTTATTGATTAAGGTGTCACATATTTGTCCTCATCCCCCCATTCCCATCCCACCCCTCTCCCCACGCATGCCCCAATCCCCTGTTGAACTTAACCGTTGGATAGGCTTATATGCATGCATACAGGTCCTTTGGTTGAACTCTCCCCCTCCCCCCACCCTCCCCCTACCCTCCCCTATCCTCCCTCTGAGGCCCGATAGACCGATCGATGCCTCCTTGATTCTGGTTCTGTTCTTGTTCCTCAGTCTATGTTGTTCACCATTTCCCCTAGATGAGCGAGATCATATGTCACTAGATATATACTAATAAGAACTGAATGTGAGACGGGCAATAATAGTTATGCTGACAGGCAAATGAATCAATCTGTAGCGAGCTTCCCCCTGGACCAACAGTTCTTTTGAGACCCAATTTCAATGTCCAGTAGTTCCTTATGTGTACATGTCAGCACTGACCCCTCAGCTCTGGATGGTGGACAAATGGTGGTAATGGAGGTCCGACTCCCTCTGGTTTGGTCTCGGCCGAACCCAGGGGCACGGCGTCACCCAGACTAAGGGGCACGTGCCTCACCCCTACCCAAGGGGCGCGTGGTCTCACCCGGGCCTGGGACCCAGCCTCACCCGGATGGATCCAGGGGCGCACGGCCGCACCCGGACCCAGGATCTGGCTTCACCCCTACCCAGGGACGCTTGGCCTCTCCCAGACCCAGGGGCACGTGGCCTCACCCGGGCTTAGGTGCACGAGGCCTCATCCGGATCCTGGGACACATGGTCTCACCCGGACCCAGGGACGCTTGGCCTCTCCCAGACCCAGGGCCACTTGGGCTCACCCGGGCCTAGGTGCACGAGGCCTCATCCGGATTCAGGGACACATGGTCACACCCGGACCCAGGGACGCTTGGCCTCTCCCAGACCCAGGGCCACTTGGGCTCACCCGGGCCTAGGTGTACGCGGCCTCACCCGGATCCAGGGACACATGGTCTCACCCAGACCCAGGGATGCTTGGCCTCTCCCAGACCCAGGGCCTCTTGGGCTCACCCGGGCCTAGGTGCACGAGGCCTCACCCGGATCCAGGGACACATGGTCGCACCCGGACCCAGTGACGCTTGGCCTCTCCCAGACCCAGGGCCACTTGGGCTCACCCGGGCCTAGGTGCACGCGGCCTCACCCGGATCCAGGGACACATGGTCTCACCCGGACCCAGGGACGCTTGGCCTCTCCCAGACCCAGGGCCACTTGGGCTCACCCGGGCCTAGGTGCACGCGGCCTCACCCGGATCCAGGGACACATGGTCTCACCCGGACCCAGGGATGCTTGGCCTCTCCCAGACCCAGGGCCACTTGGGCTCACCCGGGCCTAGGTGCACGAGGCCTCACCCGGATCCAGGGACACATGGTCTCACCCGGACCCAGGGATGCTTGGCCTCTCCCAGACCCAGGGCCACTTGGGCTCACCCGGGCCTAGGTGCACGAGGCCTCACCCGGATCCAGGGACACATGGTCTCACCCGGACCCAGGGACGCTTGGCCTCTCCCAGACCCAGGGCCACTTGGGCTCACCCGGGCCTAGGTGCACGAGGCCTCACCTGGATCCAGGGACACATGGTCTCTCCCGGACCCAGGGACGCTTGGCCTCTCCCAGACCCAGGGCCACTTGGGCTCACCCGGGCCTAGGTGCACGAGGCCTCACCCGGATCCAGGGACACATGGTCTCACCCGGACCCAGGGACGCTTGGCCTCTCCCAGACCCAGGGCCACTTGGGCTCACCCGGGCCTAGGTGCACGATGCCTCATCCGGATCCAGGGACACATGGTCGCACCCGGACCCAGGGACGCTTGGCCTCTCCCAGACCCAGGGCCACTTGGGCTCACCCGGGCCTAGGTGCACGCGGCCTCACCCGGATCCAGGGACACATGGTCTCACCCGGACCCAGGGATGCTTGGCCTCTCCCAGACCCAGGGCCACTTGGGCTCACCCGGGCCTAGGTGCACGAGGCCTCACCCGGATCCAGGGACACATGTTCTCACCCGGACCCAAGGACGCTTGGCCTCTCCCAGACCCAGGGCCACTTGGGCTCACCCGGGCCTAGGTGCACGATGCCTCATCCGGATCCAGGGACACATGGTCGCACCCGGACCCAGGGACGCTTGGCCTCTCCCAGACCCAGGGCCACTTGGGCTCACCCGGGCCTAGGTGCACGAGGCCTCACCCGGATCCAGGGACACATGGTCTCACCCGGACCCAGGGACGCTTGGCCTCTCCCAGACACAGGGCCACTTGGGCTCACCCGGGCCTAGGTGCACAAGGCCTCAACCGGATCCAGGGACACACGGTCGCACCCGGACCCAGTGACGCTTGGCCTCTCCCAGACCCAGGGCCACTTGGGCTCACCCGGGCCTGGGTGCACGCGGCCTCACCCAGATCCAGGGACACATGGTCTCACCCGGACCCAGGGATGCTTGGCCTCTCCCAGACCCAGGGCCACTTGGGCTCACCCGGGCCTAGGTGCACGAGGCCTCACCCGGATCCAGGGACACATGGTCTCACCCGGACCCAGGGACGCTTGGCCTCTCCCAGACCCAGGGCCACTTGGGCTCACCCGGGCCTAGGTGCACGCGGCCTCACCCGGATCCAGGGACACATGGTCTCACCCGGACCCAGGGACGCTTGGCCTCTCCCAGACCCAGGGCCACTTGGGCTCACCCGGGCCTAGGTGCACGATGCCTCATCCGGATCCAGGGACACATGGTCGCACCCGGACCCACGGACGCTTGGCCTCTCCCAGACCCAGGGCCACTTGGGCTCACCCGGGCCTAGGTGCACGCGGCCTCACCCGGATCCAGGGACACATGGTCTCACCCGGACCCAGGGACGCTTGGCCTCTTCCAGACCCAGGGCCACTTGGGCTCACCCGGGCCTAGGTGCACGAGGCCTCACCCGGATCCAGGGACACATGGTCTCACCCGGACCCAGGGACGCTTGGCCTCTCCCAGACCCAGGGCCACTTGGGCTCACCCGGGTCTAGGTGCACGCGGCCTCACCCGGATCCAGGGACACACGGTCTCACCCGGACCTAGGGACGCCTGGCCTCCTCCAGACCCAGGGGCACGTGGCCTCACCCGGGCCTAGGCGCACGAGGCCTCACCCGGATCCAGGGACACACGGTCTCACCCGGACCCAGGGTCGCCTTGCCTCCCCCAGACCTAGGGCCACGTGGCCTCACCCGGGCCTAGGTGCACGAGGCCTCACCCGGATCCAGGGACACACGGTCTCACCCGGACCCAGGGACGCCTTGCCTCCCTCAGACCCAGGGGCACGCGGCCCCACCCTGGCCTAGGTGCACGAGGCCCCACCCGGATCCAGGGACACATGCTCTCGCCCGGACCTAGGGGTGCGTGGCTTCTCTCAGACCCAGGGGCACGTGGCCTCACCTGGACCTAGGTGCACGAAGCCACCCGGACCCAGGGGCGCGTTACCTCTCTCAGACCCCTGGTCGCGTGGTCTCACCCGGATCCAGGGTCTCATGGCCTCACCCGTACTCGGGACCCAGCCTTACCCGGATCCAGGGGCCCACGGCCTCACCCGGACCCAGGGTTCAGATTCGCCCGGACCCAGGGGCACATGGCCTCACCCGAACCCGGAATCCAGCTTCACCTGGACCCAGGAGCGCGTGGCCTCACCCAAACCCAGGGGCGTGAGGCCTCACTTAGACCCAGAGGCGTGTGACCACATCTGAGCCCAGAGGCTCACAGGCTCGCCTGGACTCGGGTCTCAGCGGGGTTTCGTCTTCTTGATCCCAATTCCTGTTGGTCAATTCCCTCTCAGCAATTCCTTCGGTCATTTTCTCAGAGCTCCAGGGCGGCTGCCGCAGAACTCGTTGGGCGGCGGGCTCGGCAAGGCTCCGGTGTGCCCGGTGCCCGGCGGTGGGCTGGTCCGGTGTCGCTGCGTCGGCCCTTGGGTCTGCAACGGTGGCCAGTCGCTGAGCGTGCGCACCTGGCCACTTCGGGGCATTGAGATTCTTGAAGGACTCGGAGGTCAGCAAGCACGGAGTCTCCCACCCCATGTCTCCCAGGGGCTCGTCTGTCCGTGCTCGGCAGCGAGTGGAGCCGTCCCCTCAGCCGGAGACCGCCGGGGGAACTGCGCCGAGCACGTTCCTGGCCACCATTGTGTCGCCTGAGCCATAGTTCTTAAAGTGTGGACTTTGGGTCACCGGCATCAGCATCATCCTGCGTACCCCTCTCTTTTATTCTAGTTGTAGAGCATCTGCTCAGCCAGCCCCCCGGTCTTTCTGGCTGGTGTCTGCTCTGCTCTCCCGTCGTAGTCTCAATATTGTTGTGGTAGGCAACGATCAGGCTGCCGCCCTATGTCTCCATCTTGGTCCTCCTTTGTACAGTTAAGTCTTGATTGTTGTTGGTGTCACTGGGAGGAATTGTCCTCCAGGCCAATTGGCCGTGAGGACCCTCTTTGTCCATATAGGAAGAGTTGCTGTGCAGGAGACATGTTTGTGGGCCGGGTCTTGATGCAGCAATGCCTTGGCGCTCACTGAGTCTGCCTCTAGAATGCCTCCCTTATGCAAGTGATTGAAATCTGGTGTCATCTCCCACCAACCACTAGATGCCCTCGTTTCTGGGTCTCCAATGCAGTGTGGGTCAGCCACTACCTGAGGCACTCAGCAGGAAAAAGCTTCTGCTCAGCTTGGCTGGGGCGGAGCTACAGGGTGGAGCCTCCAACCTTGGCTTCCTGTCAGCCCCGCCCTATGAGACTCCTGTGTCTGTGTCCCTCTGTATTCCTTGCAAACACCTCTGAGAGAAACGCGCCCTGGAGTTTCGCCCACTGCCAAACAGTCCAGTCCCTCCCCTAATGAATCTGGACTCCCAGATTCTCGCCTGGAACTGGGTTTCAGTGCAGTTGGAACTGGGTCTCAGCGCAGTCTGGCGTCCCTGTCTCCTTCCCAGCAGGGCCACCCAGTGGCGCAGGCAAAAGTCCGTCCTCTGCGCACCTTCCAGTGCGCGCGTCTGGAGCCGCCGCTTCTCTGTGCCTCCGCCACCACAGCCCAAATTCATTCCCCCAGCGTGCGCCTGGCTTCCCAGGGTTTCGCCCGGAACTGGGGTTCAGTGCAGTCGGAACTGGGGTTCAGCACGGTCCTGAGCTTATGTCTCCTTCCCGCTAGGGCAGTTCAGTGGCGCAGGCAACAGTCCGTCCTTTGCGCCCCTTCCCGTGCGCGCCTCTGGAGCTCTGCCTTCCCCCGCTCCTCTGTGCCTGCGCCCCACAGCCCAGATTGATTCCCCCAGCCTGCGCCTGGCTTCCCAGGGTTTCGCCCGGAACTGGCGCTCAGTGCAGTCGGAGCCGGCGCTTAGCGCACTCCGGAGCCTTTATCTCCTTCCTGCCAGTGAACGCCGGCCAGGCCGTCAGCCGCCCCTTCCTCTCCGGCTCCATCCTCCCCGCAGGCGCGCGTGCTCGTGTCTCCGCCAGTTTCTCCATACCTCAGGCTTTTACGGCTCCCCCGATTGTCCCCGTGGCCTTCTCCTTCCCCCCAGCTGTGGGCATTTCAGTCCGCCAGCTCTCCTGTGGTTCTGGACGATGTCCGTTCTGACCTCTAGTTGTGCCTTTGAAATTGTTGTGCCCGGCTGCAGGTTAGGTGTTTCACCTATGCCGCCATCTTGGTTTCCCTAATGCCTTCATTTTATAAAATATCCCAATTTTGAAAAAGAATAAAATGCATAGAAAAATGACTGGATGTAAATATACCCTGTAAACAGTGATCAATTCTAAGACAGGATTATTGGTGATTTTTTTTTTTTTTTTTTTTTTTTCTTTTTTTTTCAATTTTTTTTATTAAGGTATTATATGTGTACATATCTTACCATTGCCACCCCCACCCCACTCCCATATATGCCCTCACCCCCCATAGTTTTGCATCCATTGGTTATGCTTATATGCATGCATACAAGTCCTTTGATTGATCTCTTATCTCCCCCACCTCTCCCTAACTTTCCCCCTGTAATTTGACAGTCTGTTTGATGCTTTACTGTCTCTGTATCTGTCTTTTTGTTCAAGTTTATAATGTTCTTTATTATCCATAAATGAGTGAGATCATGTGGTATTTTTCTTTCATTGACTGGCTTATTTCACTTAACATAATGTTCTCCAATTCCATCCAGGTTGCTGCAAATGATGAGAATTCCTTTTTTATAGCAGCGTAGTATTCCATTGTGTAGATGTACCACAGTTTTCTGATCCAGTCATCTGCTGACGGGCACCTAGGCTGTTTCCAAATCTTAGCTATGGTGAATTGTGCTGCTGTGAACATAGGGGTGCATATATCCTTTCTGATTGGTGTTTCTAGTTTCTTCGGATATATTCCCAGGAGTGGGATTACTGGGTCAAATGGGAGTTCCATTTTCAGTTTTTTGAGGAAACTCCATACTGTTCTCCACAGTGGCTGCACCAGTCTGCATTCCCACCAGCAGTGCACGAGGGTTCCTTTTTCTCCGCATCCTCGCCAACACTTGTCGTTTGTTGATTTGTTGATGATAGCCATTCTGACAGGTGTGAGATGGTACCGCATTGTTGTTTTGATTTGCATCTCTCGGATAATTAGTGATGTTGAGCATGTTTTCATGTGTCTCTTGGCCTTCCTTCTGTCTTCTTTTGAAAAGATTCTATTTAGGTCTGTTGCCCATTTTTTTATTGGATCATTTATCTTCCTTTTATTAAGTTGTATAAGCTGCGTGTAGATGTTGGAGATTAAACCTTTATCAGTGATGCCATTTGCAAATATGTTCTCTCATGCAGTAGGCCTTCTTGTTGTTTTGTTGATGGTTTCTTTTGCTGTGAAAAAGCTTTTTATTTTGATGTAGTCCCATTTGTTAATTTTCTCTTTAGCTTCCATTGCCCTAGGGGCAGTGTCAGTGAAGAATTTCGTTTGGCATATGTCTGAGATTTTGCGGCCTGTGGATTGCTCTAGTATTTTTATGGTTTCCCGTCTTATGTTTAAGTCCTGTATCCATTTTGAGTTTATTTTTGTGTATGGCATAAGTTGGTGATCAAGCTTCATTTTTTTGCATGTATCTGTCCAATTTTCCCAACACCATTTATTGAAGAGACTGTCTTGACTCCATTGTATGTTCATGCCTCCTTTGTCAAATATTAATTGAGCATAGTGGTTTGGGTCAATATCTGGATTCTCTATTCTGTTCCATTGATCTATATGTCTGTTCTTGTGCCAGTACCAGGCTGTTTTGAGAACAGTAGCTTTGTAATACAGCTTGAAATCTGGTATTGAGATCCCACCTACTTTATTCTTCTTTCTCAGGATTGCTGTGGCTATTCGGGGTCTTTTTTTATTCCAGATGAATTTTTGGAGAGTTCTTTCAAGGTCTGTGAAATATGCCATTGATATATTAATGGGGAGAGCATTGAATCTATAGATTGCTTTGGGTAGTATGGACATTTTAATGATGTTGATTCTACCAATCCATGAACATGGTATGTTCTTCCATCTGTTTACGTCTTCCTCTATCTCTTTTTTCAGTGTCCTGTAGTTTTCTGTGTATAGGTCTTTTACCTCCTTAGTTAAGTTTATTCCTAGGTATCTTAATTTTTTTGGTGCGATGGTAAATGGGATTGCCTTTTTAGTCTCTCTGTCTGTAAGTTCACTATTGGTGTATAGAAAGGCCATAGATTTCTTGATGTTAATTTTGTATCCTGCTACATTGCCAAATTCATTTATTAAGTCTATTAGTTTTTTGACGGAGTCTTTCGGATTTTTTATGTACAATATCATGTCGTCTGCAAATAAAGACAGCTTTACTTGTTCTTTTCCAATTTTGATGCCTTTTATTTCTTCTTCTTGTCTAATTGCAGTGGCTAATACTTCCAGTACTATGTCAAACAGGAGTGGTGAGAGTGGGCATCCCTGTCTTGTTCCTGTTTTTAGGGGAAATGTTTTTAGTTTTTGTCCATTTAGTATGATGTTTGCTGTGGGTTTATCACATATAGCTTTTATTATGTTGAGTTATGAGCCTTCTATTCCCACCTTGTTGAGAGTTTTTATCAAGAAAGGGTGTTGGATTTTGTCAAATGCTTTTTCTGCATCAATTGATATGACTATGTGATTTTTATCTCTCAACTTGTTTATGTGATGTATCACGTTTATTGATTTGCAGATATTGTACCATCCTTGCATTCCTGGGATAAATCCTACTTGGTCATGGTGTATGATCTTTCTGATGTACTGCTGGAGCAGATTTGCTAGAATTTTGCTGAGGATTTTGGCATTTATGTTCATGAGGGATATTGGTCTGTAATTCTCTTTCATTGTGTTGTCTTTATCTGGTTTTGTTATTAGGGTGATGCTGGCTTCATAGAAGGAGCTTGGAAATGTTCCTTCTTCTTGAATTTTTTGGAATAGTCTGAGGAGGATAGGTTTTAGTTCTTCCTTGAATGTTTGGTAAAACTCTCCTGTGAAGCCATCAGGCCCCGGGCTTTTGTTTGCCGGAAGCTTTTTGATGACTGCTTCAATTTTGTCCATAGTTATTGGCCTATTGAGCTCTCTAGATTCTTCTTGATTGATTTTTGGAAGGTTATATTTTTCTAGGAATATGTCCATTTCCTCCAGGTTGTCCAGTTTGTTGGAATAGAGTTGTTCATAGTATTTTGTAACAATCTTTTGTATCTCAGCGGGGTCTGTTGTTATTTCACCTCTTTCATTTCTGATTTTGTTTATTTGGGTCCTCTCTCTTTGCTTCTTGGTGAGCCTGGCTAGAGGTCCATCAATCTTCTTTATCCTTTCAAAGAACCAGCTCTTGGTTTTGTTGATCTTTTGTATTGTTTCTTTGGTCTCTATGTCATTTATCTCCGCTCTGATCTTTGTTATTTCCTTCCTTCTGGTTACACTGGGCTTTTCTTGCTGCTCTTTTTCTAGCTCTTTGAGTTGTAGGGTTAAGTAATTTATTACCATTTTTTCTTGTTTTTTGCAATAGGCTTGTAGAGCTATGAACTTCCCTCTCAAGACTGCTTTCGCTGTGTCCCATAGATTTTGGATTGTTGTGTTTTCATTGTCATTTGTTGCCATGATGTTTTTTATTTCTTCCTTGATCTCTCTGGTGACCCAGTCATGGTTTAATAGCATGCTGTTTAGTCTCCATGTGTTTGATTTCTTTGGATTGTATTTATTGTAGTTGATTTCCAGTTTTATGCCACTGTAATCTGAGAAGATGCTTGGTATAATTTCTATCTTCTTGAATTTGAAGAGACTTTGCCTGTGACCCAGCATATGGTCTATCTTTGAAAATGACCCATGTGCACTTGAGAAGAATGTATATTCTGTGGCTTTGGGGTGAAATGTTCTGAAGATGTCAATTAATTCCATTTGGTCTAGTGATTCACTTAGGATTGCTGTTTCTTTGCTGATTTTTTGTTTAGAGGATTTGTCCAGTGGTGATAGTGGGGTATTAAAATCTCCTACTATGATTGTATTGCTATTAATCTCTCCCTTGAAATCCTCCAGGAGTTTTTTTATGTATTTGGGTGCTCCTATATTGGGAGTGTGTATGTTTACCAGAATTATTTCTTCTTGTTGGATTTCTCCCTTTAGTATTATGAAGTGGCCTTCTTTATCTCTTGTTATGGCATTTACTTTGAGGTCTATTTTGTCAGATATAAGTATTGCTACCCCAGCTTTTTTTTTCATTTCCATTTGCCTGAAAGATATTTTTCCATCCCTTCACTTTCAATCTGTGTGAGTCTCTTGTTCTGAGGTGGGTCTCCTGTAGACAGCATATATATGGGTCGTGTTTTTTTATCCATTCAGCTACTCGATATCTTTTGATTGGAGCATTTAGTCCATTTACATTTAAAGTTATTACTGAAAGGTATTTGTTTGTAGTCATATCTATTTTTGTGTCTGTATTCCTTCTTACCTGTTTATTTCTTCTTTTTACAGTATTCCCTTTAGCAATTCTTGCATTGCTGGTTTGGTGGTGATAAACTCCTTGAGCCTTTTTTTGTCTGCAAAGCTCCTGATTTCCCCTTCAATTTTGATTGATAGTCTTGCTGGATATAGTATTCTTGGATTCAGTCCTTTGCTTTGCAACACTTTGTATACCTCCTTCCATTCACTTCTAGCTTGTTGTGTTTCTGTTGAGTAATCATTTGACAATCTGATGGGTGTTCCTTTGTAGGTAACTCTCTGTCTCTCTCTTGCCGCCTTTAAGATTCTCTCTTTATCATTTATATTTGCCATTGAAATTATGACATGTCTTGGTGTGGGTCTTTTGGGGTTGGTCCTGCTTGGGACTCTCTGTACTTGCGTAACTTTTATCTTTCCCATATCCGGGAAGTTTTCTGTCATTATTTCTTCAAATAGATTTTCTAATCCCTGCTGGTCTTCTTGTCCTTCTGGCAGCCCTATTACACGTATGTTACTTCATTTCATGTTGTCCCGAAGCTCCCTTAGGTTTTCCTCCTGCTTTTTAATTCTTTTCTCCAATTGCTGTTCAGATTGAGCTTGTTTCTGTACCTGATCTTCTAACTCACTAACTCGGTCCTCTGCTTCTTGTAGTCTACTGTTGAAACTTTCCATGGTGTTTTTGATTGTAGCTATATCACTTTTCATTTCTTCCTGATTCTTGCATAAGTTGTTTATTTTCTCATCCATCCGATGTATAAATTCCACAACCATTACTCTAAACTCCTTTTCGGTCATGTTGCAAGCTTCAGTTTCACTAATTTCCTTTCTTGGCGACTCCACATTTTCTTTCCTCTGTGAGTTATTTCGTTTCCCCATTCTGGCTATCACCAGAAAGCTCAAGCTTCCGTTTGCGTGGACCTGGGCCGTGTGCTGTGGGGACTTCGCTCCACCCGAGTTTCACTGAAGTGCTCTGACACTAGGACGTGTGGCTGCCTTTGGTTGGTGGGAACCAGACTTGCCCAGGGTCAGTGTCCCCAGTGTTCCGTGTGGTCTCGTGTGCACACTTAGAATCAGGGGCCCTGTCTGCACCACACTGTTGGTCTGTGCCGAAAATGAGATCCGTAGCATGTGCCAGGAGTCAGAGTTTCCCTGTTTCTGCATCAAGACTCGAGTGTCAGAGTCTCTGTTGCCTTTTGCGGTTTCTCGTTGAGAATCAGGGTCCCTGTGTGTGCATGCACCAACAATTGGGGTCGCTGGCTCTTAGTGTGAATGCGCTGTGAGTCAGGGATCCCAGGCAGCTGTGTCCGGCGTGCTAAATTCCCTGAAGTGGAGCTGCGTCCTGTGTGTGCTCTCTCTACTGAGCCAAACCGGCTAGGACGCACACTCTTAATTTCCTGAAGGTGAGTTGGCTCTGTGCACTCTACCGGAGTCCCGGAAGGGGGGCGGAGTCTGTCCTGCGCGCCAAATTCCCCAAAGGGGAAGCCCCTCTGTGCAAGCACTAAGATTCCCCAAAGGGGGAGCTGTGACCCGCAAGCCAAATTCCCCCAAATTCTCCGAAGGGGAGCCCTCTGTGCGCACTGACAGATTTCCCCAAAAGGGAGCTGCTTCTGTCCTGCGCGCGCCAAATTCCCTGAGGGGGAGCGATTCCCTGCGCAAAGTTCTGAGGCATGGGCGAGGGGCGGGCCTATCAGTTACAATGGCGCTATCTGCGCGCCTGCGGGAAGGGGGATAGACTCTTTGACTCACGGAATTCTGCTGGGAAGTCTGGATTCTTGTTGTTTGTTGGTCTGAAGCTGTGATAGCAATTATCTGTCCCCAGTGGCTGCAGGGTCCTGGTTTGTGTCAGAAGCCAGGATCCGAGTCTCAGGCAGCTCTGTTTCTCAAGATGGCGTGGTCTCCGCATCCGCACCAGCCGCGGAGATGTGTCCGCTTTGTGCGCGGGGCTCCGCCGTCTAGGACTGCCCGGTTAGGTAGCCCCTTGGAAGACCTGCAGAATCTAACTGACCCTAGCTCATACACACACACACCACACACGTCTACACTCTCCTCTATGGGTTCCTCACTCACACTCTCTCTCTCCCTACCTTCCTGCCGGTCGCCATCTTCGATTTTTTCTTCTTTATATGTTTCTGTATAATCCAGGTTTTTTATAATCAGAAAATCCTGGTAGAAGTAAAGAAAATGAGGCTTGGGGAATGATAATTCAACTCAAACGCATGGTCACCACTGAGAAAATTACTAAAAGCCTATACATTCCTGAGTCACAGAGTTAGAGCTTAAAAAGACCTTAGAGCACATCTGGTGTCAACCCTACCAATGCCACAGTCATCCCCTCAGTGACTTCCTGGCACGCCTCTCCTTAAATACCGTGCATAAGTAATTCACTCACTACCTCTGGTAGCTGCCTCTGAAAAGTATAACAATAGTGATAATACCTTACATGCATCTAGTGATTTATAGTCTGTGAAGCTTTTAAATGTACCATTTTATCTCAAAACCCTGGGAGGTGGGAAGAGCAAGTGCAATTATCTTCATTTTTCAGATCAGCATCTTGAGTTGAAGTGACACCCAGTGGTAAAGTGACTTGTTGCATCGCTGGTCAATAGCAAAGACAAGACTGAAATGTAGATGTCCTGCCTCCTACTCAGAGAGAGGCTCATTCCATTCCTCCAAACTCTTAACAAGGCCAGCATTATCCTAATCCCAAAATCAGATAAAGACACTACAAGGAAAGAAAATTACAGGCCAATATTCCTGATGAACACAGATGCTAAAATCCTCAACAAAACATTAGCAAATCGGATCCAGCAATACTTAAGAAGATCACAACCAAGTGGGATTTATTTGGGAGATGCAAGGCTGATATATTTGCAAATCAATAAATGTGATACATCACATAAACAAAATGAAGGATAAAAATCACATGATCATATCAATAAATGCAGAAAAATCATTTGACAATATCCAGTACCCATTTTTGTTAAAAACTCTCAGCAAAGTGGGAATAGAAGGAACATACTTCAGCATTCCTCCATAGTATCCACTGTTTAGTTTCCTACAAGTATTTCCTTTGTTTGAGCTTATGTTGGTCTTGCTATAGCTTGAAACCTTCTCCATGGGGCCTCCTGTATAGTATCTTGGGCCCTGGAAGTTGTGCTTGGATGTGGTGCTATACACTACCTAAGGCCCAGAGTAGGATGAATATGGAAAGAGTTCAGGGGAAAGAATAAGAAAACAGATGATTCTCCCTTGCTGCAAATCCTGGCAGTCTCCATTCAGGAACCTGCAACCATATTTACAAAATATTGTTTTCATAAACTGCTCATTGTTCAAGAAGGCATACAATAACCAGTATAAGATAGTGATTTGCCCTACAAAATCATTTTTGAAACAAGGTTTCAATGTCTTAGCAGTTACTACATTTTGTTTAGTTTCCTAAAAGATGTGACACAGTAGATTAACTGTTGATATCAAAATGCAGAGGTTCCCTTATTGCTGTCAACAGTCTTGTTCTATTCTTTCCTACAGCTCTGCATCCCGCCTTAGGAAAGCATTTGAACACTTATGCAAGGTCTAGTCACAGATCTATTTGGATTTGTCATGAAAAAGCAACAGGCAGGAAGACAACTTTCTTTGACCTTGGGAAGGTGTCTGTGAGTTGAGCAAAGCAAACTGATATTGGGTCTATTATAGGTTGTCCCATGTACACGGATGGTCTCCATCTCCCATCCCAGGGGCTATAAGGAAGGGTAAACAAGACAGTATAGACCGACTCTTCGCCGTGCAGTGAGTGTTCAAGAGGGAGTTGACACACTGAGGGATGTTGGCACAGGTCAGAATTAGGTCAGAAACCTGCTCTGGCCTTAACCCAAGGATTGTTGAATAATAGAACCAGCTTAGTGTGTTTTAGTATAAGCACTGGCCATGGGAGCTAACAGAGTGAGGTCCTGATCAAACCCGGCTGGAGTCTTGCCTAGTGCAGAGGAGCCCACTACCAGGAACTCAATCTCAGAACTCAGCAGGAGACTCCACCAGCCCTCCCATGACTAATATGCTGGCTACCACAACTGACACTTCCCTGCCCTAGTCTAGGGCCTACAGTTTACCCTGGGGAGACTGGGCATGTTCTAGCCAGAGAAATGCCCTAACAGCTGTCCCTGTCCCTTCCGCTGGTCTGACTGTTTTCCCAGAATTGACCTGAAGTTTCAGTGAAATGATTCAGAAAAACAATTGGTTGCTTCAGTTAGAAATTTAGTCACACTGGTGTTTAGGCTGAATGTATTATGGAACATAAGTTTGGAGGGTCAGGCTTGTGCCATAGTGCCTGACCATCTCTCCCACCATGTTGCTAAAGGTAGAGGAGCTGGAGTGAAAGGAAGGTCTTCAGTTGACATGGAGACAGAAAGAGGCTAGTGTGTGTATTTGCTACCACCCAGCTGCTAACTAATGTCTCAACTCCACATTAGCCCAACCCTGCCCAAAAAGTTGTCATGACAGCAATGCGTGTCCATTCTTGAGAACACCAGAAACAGTGTTCTAACAGATGTTGGGGTGTGTAAGGGCCAAGCAATTTACAAATGAGAAGTTCACAGGCCAATGCATGGACACAGAGATTAGCTTTGGAGTCATTTTTCACTATGTTCCTCAGCTTGTTTAGGTTCCTGGAGCCCAAATTATCCTCCGTCTAAGATTCTTTTGCTTGGCTCCTCACAGAGTCTAGCTATTTGATTTTTGCCAAGTAGCACCTCCATTTTAGGCCTCAGTGTTTCCATCTGTAAAATGAAAGAGTTAAGTCAGATGAGTTCTATGGTACCTTTCAGCTCAAATAATCATTCTGTGAGTTTAAGTTTGCCACATTTTGCTCCAAAATCCAATTTCTTTCCTTGGATGCCCCAAGAGTTTTGTCTCCTTATGTTCTTATAAAATCAGTTCTTCTATCTTCTTTGTCGTCTACCAATCTGGACATATGGGTCCTCCTTGTTCCTTTCACAAAGTCAGTTTTACATTTTGAGGATTATTTTAAAGAAGGGCAAGGAGGAATCTTGTATTTATCCAAGATACTCAGACCCATCACATGATACCACTCTTCCATGTTAGGTTTGTTTGAGTATTTATTCTCTAAGTAATATCATTGGCTTAATGTTGGGTTGGGCAATGTGTATGCATAAAAATATGCAACACAATCAGCTTTGTAAGATGGGAGGTGATTTGCAATGAACCCTGCTGGAGTCTGCACTATTACTTACCAGCCCTGTCCAGGAACCCTGCAACTTGCAGCATATCATTAGGAATATAGTCAGCTACCTATATATAAGAGTACTAGAGACCCAGTGCACTGATTCATGCACAGGTGGGGTCCCTCGGCCTGGCCTGCGGGGATCTGGCCAAAACCGGCCTTCTGACATCCCCTGAGGGGTCCCAGATTGTGAGAGGGTGGTTCTCAGGTGATGCACACCAGAATCGGGCTCCCTCTTCTCTGGTTCTGGGTGCATCACCCAAGAACTGCAGCTGCCAAGTCACTGCAGCTCTGCAGCTCCTGCATTAAGCATCTGCCCCTGGTGGTCAGTGCATGTCATAGCTACCGGTTGGACAGTGGAAAGGTCGGCTAGTCACTTAAGGTTTTATATATATACTAGAGGCCCGGTGCACGAAATTCGTGCACGGAGGGGGGTTCTCCCTCAGCCCAGCCTGCACCCTCTCCAATATGAGACCCCCATTGGGATCGGGCCTAAACGGGCAGTCGGACATCCCTCTCACAATCCAGGACTGCTGGCTCCCAACTGCGTGCCTGCCTGCCTTCATGATTGGCCCTAACCGCTTCTGCCTGCCAGCCTGATCACCCCCTAACCACTCCGCTGCCAGCCTGATTGATGCCTAACAGCTCCCCTGCCAGCCTGTTTGCCCCCAACTTCCCTCCTCTGCCGGCCTGGTCACTCCTAACTGCCCTCTCCTGGAGGGTTGATCACCTCCAACTGCCCTTTTTTGCAGGCCTGGTCCCTCTCAACTGCCCTCCCTTGCAGGGCTGATCCCTCACAACTGCCCTCCCTTGCAGGCCGGGTGCCTCCCAACTGCCCTCTCCTGCTGGCCATCTTGTGGTGGCCATCTTGTGTCCACACACCCACAAGCCACACCCACAAGCCACGCCCACCATCAAATCAGAGAGAGTATGCAAATTAACCCAAACCAAGATGGCTACAGCCACAGAGAGCAAGGTTTCCTAGGTAACAGAGGAAGCCAAGCTTTCCGCCTGCCCTAGCCAGGCCTAAGCCTCCACTCAAGCTACAAAGTTTCAATTATAGAAGGTAAACAAATTCAAACAAATGGCGGCAGAATGGAGCTTGAGAGAGCAGGCCAGGGTTGCCGCCGGCAACAGGGGAAGCAAAGCTTTCCACATACCCTGGCCAGGCTCACCTGCTTAAGGCAACATAGTTTCAATTATAATCCCAACACAATGGCTGCGGCCTCGGAGGGAGCCCCAGGCTTGGCTTGGCTCCGCTCCAGGCTACAAAGTTTCAATTGTAGAAGGAAAATAAATTCCAGATACCAGGGCCTCTGCTTGGGTTGCCACGGGGTGTGGCCGGCCTGCAAACCACCACAGGCCCCTCGCTCAGGCTGCCCCACACCCCAAGGGAACCCGCACCTGATCCGGGATGCCCTTCAGGGCAAACCAACTGGCCCCCACCCCAGTACCAGGCCTCTATCCTATCTAATAAAAGAGTAATATGCAGATTGATCATCACTGCAACACACAATATAGCTGCCCCCATGTGGTTAAAGATCCTGCCCCCATGTGGACACAAGATGGCCACCACAAGAGGGCCAGCAGGAGAGGGCAGTTGGGAGGCACCCGGCCTTCAAGGGAGGGCAGTTGAGAAGGACCAGGCCTGCAAGGGAGGGCAGTTGGAGGTGATCAACCCTGCAGGAGAGGGCAGTTAGGGGTGACCAGGCCGGCAGAGGAGGGAAGTTGGGGGCAAACAGGCTGGCAGCAGAGTGGTTTAGGGGGTGATCAGGCTGGCAGGCAGAAGCGGTTAGGGGCAATCAGGAAGGCAGGCAGGCAAGCAGTTGGGAGCCAGCAGTCCTGGATTGTGAGAGGGATGTCCGACTGCCCGTTTAGGCCCGATCGGGCCTAAAAAGGCAGTCGGACATCTCTCAAGGGGTCCCATATTGGAGAGGGTACAGGCTGGGCTGAGGGACAAACCCCCTCCGTGCACGAATTTCGTGCACTGGGCCTCTAGTTTTAGAGAAAGGGAAATTGAGACTATATGACCTTTACTATGGTGTTTAGTTGCTCAGTACATAGTTGAAGTGTTGCAAAGCCCTCTTTTTATGGAGATGGTGAATGGTGTTCAAACCTGAATTATCATGAAAAACCATGGTACCCTCACTCTCCAGCTCCAACTGCTAATTCTCTGCAGTGTTCTCAAGCTCAAGCCCAGCCATACCCAATCTTCATTTGGATTTCTATAGGAAGTATAAATAGAGGAAGACCTTGGTAGTAGGTTTTCTCTTTAAACTCTGATAATTGGTGCGAAGAATTCCCCTCACACCACTTTATTTCAGATTGCTTGTGTGCTCAGACTGTTACAACTTGCTTGATCCCAAATGCATGATTAATTGCCTGAATTCCTTGTCGCAGACTGGTTTCTGCAACTTGGTATCTTACACACCTTTTTCTTTGGAACTTCCTAGAATTTGTACATGTTCTTTTTTTAAATGTATTTTATTGCGTTTTTATAGAGAGGAAGGGAGAGGGAGAGAGAGTTAGAAACATCGATGAAAGAGAAACATCAGCTGCCTCCTGCACACCCCCTACTGGGTATGTGCCCACAATGAAGGTACATACCCTTGACCAGAATTGAACCTGGGACCCTTGAGTCCGCAGGCCGACACTCTATCCACTGAGCAAAACCGGTTAGGGCTGTACATCTTCTTAACACCTGTTTTGACTTTCTAAATTTTTGACCTTTTGCTCCAGAGGCTCTCTAACAGGTGTCTTGCTTATAGAGCCCACTTCCTACCCTAACTTACTACTGCTGCCTTGATGTTGATCATCTCCCTTCAGTATGATAAAGGTAATTTGGGGCACATACAAGCCTCCCTTCTGGGAAGTTGGTACAGCAAATGACAGCTGTGTATGAGCAATGACTCAGTTGACAACTGATTCTATATATTGACAGGATCTCATTATTTTTTGTTCTTGTGTTTGCATTTTTCAAGTCTGTTTGAAAAATCAAGAAACAATACAATATAAATTGAAATGAAATGAAATGAAAATGAAATTGCTTCTTTACTTAGTTTTTGTTGTTCTTATCTTTTCTCATGTCTTTTCTCATGTCCCCAACCTCATCGCCCCACCAACTTTCTCTCTGTAAAATATATACCTCCTTCTAGCTCTACTGATGTCCACTCACATACTGTATCTTTCTAGGTCTTTCTGTCACTGTT
This sequence comes from Eptesicus fuscus, assembly GCF_027574615.1. NCBI lineage: Eukaryota > Metazoa > Chordata > Mammalia > Chiroptera > Vespertilionidae > Eptesicus > Eptesicus fuscus. Next base: position 110,813,453 of record NC_072473.1, read on the forward strand.
CTCAATCATAGATATGACACAGCTAATGATGATACCCAGGCCTATACAGATTTTGTTGAAAAGGCTAACGTGGCATATTCTTATCATAAAAATTGTGCATTCGTTTGCAACTGCTTTTGATCCTGTTCCTAGGCTTTTCAAGCATTCTATTACCTTTGCTTGTGAAGAGACAGCCCTTAAGACTGTGATTATTTTTTTAATTTCTTTATTAAGACTGTGATTATTCAAACTAGTCAGTGCGATGTGATTCAGTCCAGTAAGAACATTGAGTGCCTACTACATCCAGGGAAAAGCAGAGCTTCGCCATTACCTTGAGAGCTCATGTGGGAGAAAGACACGTCTTAAGAGAAGGGAAAGGGCCACGAGGGAATGACTAATCTCTCAGCTAAGTTTTACTACCTCTGACTCCCTCTCTTCACCCCCCATTTTTAATTCCTGTCTTCTCTTGTCTTGATCAATAGCTTGCTATTTTCTCTGTTTTTGTTCTTTTGTTGCTAGGTCTTTCTTCTACATATCTCTAACTGGAATTTCTTAGAGACTCAGTCCTCTGCTCTTGCCTTTCTTTCTCTCTACATTCACTTTAACATCTCACTGACTATCATTGCTGTGAGGAAATCCTCAGTGTCTCCAGCCCAGACCTATCTCTTAAGTTCCAGTTGAAAGGCTGCATGGACATATACCAGGCATACCGGTTAATAATGCGGATTTTTTAATATATGGAGCTACACATATGTTGATATACTAGTATATGTAAGTATGTGCTACCAAACTTCCAGTTCTACTCATCTAAAACCAAAATCATCATAACTTTATTTTTTTTCAAGTTAGAAGTCTCAATATCATCTTGGACTACTCCATCACTATCATCTCTTTGCCATCTGCATATTAATCAGTTGGCAATTTTATGGATTCCATTGATTATAAAAAATTTAACTTTAGAAGTTATCTAGCTGAGACTAGAACCCAAGTTTAAATATCCCTAGGCTTTTGCTTTTTTTTTTTTTTTTGTACATCATTCTACCTTTAAAGCACAGGTAAAGTTCATAGGCTTTAGAAACACATGACTGGGTTCAAATCTCCACTCATTTGCTAGCTTTGACCTTGCATGCATAGCTTAATCTCTCTGTGCCTAATTGAAAAATGGAAATAGCCAAAACCGGTTTGGCTCAGTGGATAGAGCGTCGGCCTGCGGACTGAAGGGTCCCAGGTTCGATTCCGGTCAAGGGCATGTACCTTGGTTGCGGGCACATCCCCAGTAGGGGGTGTGCAAGAGGCAGCTGATCGATGTTTCTCTCTCATCGATGTTTCTAACTCTCTATCCCTCTCTCTTCCTCTCTGTAAAAAATCAATAAAATATATAAAAAAATGGAAATAATAATAATACCTTATCTTAAGGTATTGTTAGAATTAAATGAAAAAAAGTCATAAAGTAATTGTAATTGGCTTGAGTCAATCACCTCAGATCCAGATTCACTGCAGCTCTTCTAGAAGTTTCCACACACTGTTAAATTTTATCCAGTCTTTGTAATGTGGAATATTTTAGACTCAGAAGACTTTTCCTGCTCTGAATACTATTATCACAACCACTTAAGGAATTTGAATAAAACCAGCGTTTCAACACATTTTGGAAAACAGAGTTTCTGTAAATGTTAATACCTTCAATTAGAGCAAAGAAAGATAAAACAGAGAACCCATTAGTAAGTACTTATAGTGTAACTTCCAAAATTCTCTTTTTTTAACTTCCACAGGGAAGTGAAACACATCTTAGTCTAGATTTATGCCATATCATAAAGAATGGGATGCTTGGTTTACTTGGGGGCAATAGGATCATACTAGATATCCTATTTAACAGCCTGCACTTATTTTTATTTAACAAAATGTATTGATCATGTATTTATCAATATTCCCTTTGTATTGGTAATGAGCAATATTCCCTTTACGACCCCTGGTATATGTGCACACTTACTAGAGGAACCCTAAGAGATGGGAGAATGCATGGGAAGAATAGATTTCTGGAACTAGAGAGTTTTCTAAAGGAGTGGGAATAATCTTGGAGTCATTGAGAAAGGAGCTGGGACAGTTGACATTGTTCTGAATGAGGAGAGGACAGAGGGAAGAAAGAACCGAACCCATGTGTCAAATTTCCCTGCTGATTGCTTAACTTAAATAACTTCAAACCTTATAAACTGCTTTCTAAGACAGTTTATATCACTTCTAGGGATAACCTTTCTGTGTCTGACTACCTTCTACTATTAGATCTGAAAGAACTTCAGAGATATCCTTATACATATGAGGAAACCGAGGCCCAGAGGATAGAAGGAATTGTTCAGTCCTCCAAATGCTTTAATCCATAATGGCATAATGAGAACTTTATCTGACTTTGTGTACTGGGAGGGCACAAATATATCACTCATGCTATCATACCCATACCAAAAGAAATTAAGACATTTGGTACTTAAGACAGAGAACCAAAAGCTTGATTTTTCTCTTTTAAGGGCTGGCTAAACTAGAGTAGCAAATCTACTTTGCCTGACCTTTTTAGCTTTTATAAAGGCAACCTTGATTCTTGATGCATGAGCCTGGGTCTTTGAAACTGATAAGAAATGGTTTGTTCATTGAACATGCAAACAAATTACTTTCCAAGGATTGAAATTTAAACTGACATTAAGCTTCAAGAACATCTATACTTAGTTATACATAAAGGCCAGAAAACAATGTGTAACCTTAAAATAGTAAAATTAAAAAAGAAGTCACACCTATGCAAATAATTTATTTCATTGCAACACTACCTTTTATTTCTGTCATCATTTGTCTACATTAGCAGTGCTGGTTCTACCAATATTTCCAGGGCAGCCCTGAAATATAAGCTTAGATTGGAAATAAGCAGTCGGAGCAGGTCCCAGGGCAGGCTGATGCTATAGAGCCAGGGAGTGTGCTGCCTTCTAACGAAGTTTGCCTCCTGGTAGGAAGAATAATGAAAAACAATCTATAATAACATATTTCTCTCAGGATAGGGGTTAGGGGGTCAAAATGTAGTGGGAGGAACATAGGCAAAAAAGCACAGGGATACAGGTTCTAAATCTGACCAAGGGCAGATTTTTACCCTTCTTGACTCTGGCCCTCAGGTTACTCACCTATAAGGTGAGAGTCTTGCATCCAATAATCAAGTTGGAAGAAAGAGGGAAAATGTGAAATGAATCATATAGAAGGGGTTTTTGGTTATTTCTAAATGGCCTTTAACACTCCCGAACACACACACACACACACACACACACACACCCTAGTTTTTTCCTTCAACTGAGCAGTGCCTGGAATTGTGGAAAAAACACTGGATTAGGGGTCAGGTTATCTGGATTCTCATCCCAGCTGTTTCTTGAACTCTGTGTGTTCTGGATAAAGCTTTTTCTCTCTCTATCTCTCAGTTTCCTCATCTGCTAAGTGAGGCAATTGGCTTCTGATTGGTTTCCCACCAGGAGTGCCCAGAAGCGGGATCCATCCCTGACTTACTAAAGCAGAATTTTCCCTGGAGCATGGTGCTTCAGTCCTGTTTTAAACAGCTTCCCAGGTGATTCTGATGTGTGCTCCTAGTTTAGCACCCTGGTTAGCCTGTCTCTGTGGGCCCTTGCAGCTCCGCCATTTGGGGAGATGAGTGAGAATTTGGGGAGGCTCTTTTCTGACACTGTGTGCCCTGCTGCTGCCACTCTGGTGGTAAAGAAATTAACTCAACTGTACAGGGGTGGGCAAAGTAGGTTTACAGTTGTGAGTACACAAAACACAGTTTATTCTTGTAACATTATTTATTATTATATTATTTATTTGTATTACAACCATAAACCTACTTTTGTGCATCCCCCTCCCCCATATATTCAGCTCACCCCCTCCCAGCAGAGTCTTTTTAAAGGATTGGAGGTTTGTTGGGCAGGAAGCACAAAGGCATATTCTTTGGAATCACTACATGACAATCCGAGAAGGTGGTGCTCTGAGCTTCCCAGTTCTTGCCCCTGTGGGCCTTTTCCTTGAACTATACAATAACCTGATTATATTAATTGATTTCTTTGTTTTCAAAAATCTCCTCTCTGGTGGGTTGTATGCTGCTTATCAAGATGTGCTGAGGAAACAGGTGCCAGCTTGAATTATTTGTAATGAGAAGGCTGGGGCTAGCTTGATTCAGAGGAGAATATGGTGGAGGAGGGAGGACAGACTGTTACTTACTTTTTATTTTTCTGTTGCTTTAGTAAACAGAGTGTTACAAAGCAAATATGCTTGCAAAGTGAAAACAAAGAGGCACTGCTGGTGGCTTAACCTGAATTCATAAAGTGCCTAGCACAGTGCCAAGCACAGAAAGAATGCAACAAATGATAGCTGTTATTTCTATTTTAGTGGCAGCCCAGAATAAGGGAAGGAAACCTGAATGTTGAACCATGGGCAGAGAGTCATGAAAATGACCCCAGCTGTTCTTGACCTTCAGCTTGAGGAGCTTCTTGGTTTCTAAAATGAAGAGGCCAGACTGATCAGTTATTTTATTTTTATGCAATTGTAAATATGATTGTCTTCTTAGTTTCCCTTTTGATAGATAGTTCATTATTGGTGTATAAAAATGCAGCTGAATTCTGGACATTTATTTTGTATCCTGCTACTTTACTGAATTCATTTATCAGTTCTAGTAATTGTTGCTGGAATCTTTAGGGTCCTCTCTATATAGTACCATGTCATCTACAAATAATGACAGTTTTACTGGTACTTCTTTCTTTATAAATAGGATGACTTTAAAAAATTATTTTCTGATTGCTGTGGTTAGGACTTCCCTACTATTTTGATGTGTTGTTTCCAATCTTAAGGAAAATGCTTTTAATTTTTGCCTGTTGAGTATGTTGGCTGTGAGTTTTTCATATATGGTCTTTCTTATGTTGAGGTTTATTTCCTCAATTCCCTCTTTGCTGAGAATTTTTATCATAAATGGGAGCTGGATTTTATGAAATGACTTTTCTGCATCTATTAATATGATCATGTGATTTTTACCCTTCATTTTGTTTATGTGCTATATCACGCTAATTGATTTGTGAATATTGTACCAACTTTGCATCCCGAGAATAAATTTCACTTAATCATGGTGTGTGATCTTCTACCAATGTATTGCTGGATCCACTTTGCTAATATTTTGTTGAGGATTTTGGTATCTATATTCATCAGGTATATTGGCCTATAATTTTCTTTCTTTGCAGTGTCTTTATCTGATTTTGGAATTAGGATAATGCTGGCCTCATACAAAGAACTTTCAAGTTTTCCCTCCTCTTGAATTTTTTGTAATAGCTTGAGAAGGATAGGTGTTAGTTCTTTTGAGTATTTGGTAAATTCCCCTGTGAAGCCATCCAGTCCAAAACTTTTGTTTGCTAGGAGTTTTGTAGTTTAAAGTATATTTTTTATTGATTTCAGAGAAGAAGGGAGAGGGAGAGAGAGAGAGAGATAAAAAACATCAATGATGAGAGAGAATCACTGATCGGCTGCCTCCTGCCCACCCCCTACTGGGGATCGAACCCACAACCGGGCATGTGCCCTTGACCAGAATTGAACCTGGGACCCTTCAGTCTGCAAGCTGATGCTCTACCACTGAACCAAACTGGGTAGGGCACTAGGAGGTGTTTTTGTTTTGTTTTTCTGCTTAAATTTTATTTGTTGTAATGCATCTATTCAGATTTTCTGATTCTTCCCGATTCAGTGTGGAAGATTGTATGTTTCTAGGAATTTATTCATTTTTTCCAGGTTGTTCAATTTATTGGTATATAGTTGTTCATAATATTTTCTTACAATCCTTTTTATTTCTGTGATGTCAGTTGTTACTTCTCTTCCATTTATGATTTTATTTATTTGGATCCTCTCTCCTTATATTGATGCACTTTTGCCTTTCTTCTGTATTTGAATTTTAAACTGAGAAAATTTCAAAACCACGTTTGAACTCATTTAAATAACAATATAACACATTTTTATGAAAAGTAACTGATTTCCAAAGCAAAAAAAATAGTGGTAATGCTTTCTATTTTGTAAATCTCTTTGACATGTGGCTTCATAGAACACAGATGGGTTCTCATATCAGCTTCTACATTCTATCTATTCTATTCTATTATTTGATTGAAGTATATGAAGAAAATGCAACTTTACATAAACATGTATTTGGAAAAGGAGGACCTCCAGAAGCCTTTAAATGGGTCTTGGGTACCACCACTCTCATTATGCCACACTTTGAGAATGGCTGTTCTATGTGAAGGATGCTCCCTAGAGTGGTACAGTACCTAATCTGTGGGGCAATGAATGGCAACTCTGCTCCAACCCCCTCTCTTTTACCCCATCCCCACTTCAAATAGAGCATTTAAGTTTTGTTTGTTTTTAACCCTCACCCAAGGATATGCTTTTATTGATTTTTAGAGAGGGAATAAAGGAGGGAGAGAGAGAGAGAGAGAGAGAGAGAGAGAGAGAGAGAAGAAATATCAATGTGAGAGAGAAACATCGATCGGTTATTTCCTGTACACACCCCAACCAGGGATCAAACCCACAACCTAGGTATGTGCCCTGACCAGGAATCAAACCCACAACCTTTTGGTGTATGGGATGATGCTCCAACCAACTGAACCACCCAGCCAGGGCAGAACAATTTAGTTTTTATGATTTTTATATAATGGAGTTATTGGAAGATTTTTTTTTAAAAGAGGGCCAGCTTCTAAAAGTGTTTGATATCCACCCACCAAAATCTTAGGTTAATGAAGAGCTAAGGATATGAGAGGTGATTGGTATCATTGAGTGTAGAGAGTGCCTGGGAAGGCACATGAGCATTTCTTTAATTATTGTCAGCTGAATCCAGTGGCGTTGGCAGAACCACATCCTGAAAACACACCTTGCCAGAGGCAGGTGTGTTGTCAGTCTGACCTTCAGCTCAGGTGCCAGGGGGTGGGTTTCATTATCTAAATCCAGCCAAGCACTAGGAACAAACATGATTATCCAGGCCCACCCAGAAGTGATGATGACAAAGAAGCCACAAGAATGCACATAATCTCCACTGTCTTGGGCTTTAGTAAAACTTCCTGGTTTTTGCTATCCTACCTAATAATAGACAAATATGCAAATTGACCATACCTTCGCTATGCCCGCAATTGTCCAGGAGGCGCGGGGGGGGGGGGCAGGACTCGGGGTGGCCGATTGGGCCGGCGGGACGCTGAGCTCGCGTCACCAGCAGCAGCTCGAGCTCAGTGTCTGCGCCATGGCTGTGCTGCGGTACAGAAGGGGCCTCTGGGGCAGCGAGCTCACGTCCCACCGTGGACCATCAAAAGCGGGGGAGCTGGGTGCCTGTCCACTCAGGCACCAGGCCTTTCAGAAGCCTCCGGCGGGGTGGAGGCTTCTGAAAGGCCTGGTGCACCAGCGGACAGGCACCCAGCTCCCCCGCGGTCGAAAGCAAAAGCGTGGGAGCTGGGTGCCTGTCCGCTCAGGCACCAGGCCTTTCAGAAGCCTCTGCGGCGCCGGAGGCTTCTGAAAGGCCTGGTGCACCAGCGGACAGGCACCCAGCTCCCCCGTGATTGAAAGCAAAAGCGTGTAGGGGACCCTACACGTGCATGATTCAATCATGCACTGGGCCTCTAGTATAAAATAAACATGCTGTATTGGCTCTGAGTCACTGTCTCTCCATCAGAGGACAGCTGTCCCACCCAGCCCCAGCTTTTTCCTTCTATCTCTGTGTCTGTCTCTTTCTTTCATTTTCTCAATCCCCAGCAGCCCCTACACAGGAACTGGACCGCTCTCTAGCCGTGCTGGACACGGAAAATAGAGAAGTATTTACAATTGAGATCCTTTTCATGGTCTTCTTCTTTCCTAATAATGTGGACTCCCAGGCTTTGAGTAGGGGGCTATGAGATCATGCCTCAACTTTTCCCAGATAGTTGCAGTCCAGGAAAATGGCATCATATGACTTTAAAGAATAAATGCCACTTCTGAATGGAGCTCACCTGCCCAACGTGTGATAAAGGCTGGAGGAAGAGTGGATTCAATGTTTGTTGAGCTGTCTGATCACTGGGGGAAAGAGACAGGCCATAAGGGCAGGTTTCAGTGATATACTTATATGTTGTCATCTTTAGAGCTAAACATTAATCACTATTACTTGTTTCTAAGATTTATGTCAGATCTTTATTCTCATGGACAGGAGCCAAAGTAAAATATTATGGAATTCAAGTATCCTCAGCCCACTGACGCTTCTTTCAACTTCTTGTCTAATAGAGAAAGCTGTGCTGTTATTTTCCCTTACTGCCAATGTCATTATTGATTTCATGTCTTTTTTTTTTCTTTTTTCAAAAAATCATTTCCTGGGTTTTGCTAGGCTTGGCATATAGCTGAGAATGCACTCCTCCCACTTCTCTGGTGGGCAAGATGCTGTGAATCCCATTGGCGTGGGTCACAGGAGATTGTGACCAATCTTGCTGACTGCCCACTTTCTCCTTCAGGTTGTGAGCATGAGCAGAAGTACTCCCAGAATAGTGTTGTTGTTGCTGTTGGTCGTGGTGGTGGTGGATCTTAGCTCTGTCCTCATTTTCTTTGTTTCTCATTAATTAAGAGGCCCAGCCCCTAATGCCCAGCATAAGTGTCTGTCATTTTGGTTAATTGGGTGTATCCATTTTAATATAACTCTTTTCTGGAAGTAAAAAATAAAACTGAATCTCTGGGCAAAATTGAAACCCTTGTTATTTGCTGTTGGGAATGTAAAATGATGCATATGCTATGTAAAATGGTCTGCCAATTCCTTAAAAAGTCAAACAGAATTAACACATGATCCAGCAATTCTACTCCTAGGTATATACCTGAGAGAAATGAAAATGTATTTCCACACAAAAACTTGCACATTGCAACATTAATCGAGATAATGAAAAAGTGAATTCAACCCAAATACCTAACAATGGATCCATGGATAAGCAAAATGTGATGTATGCATATGATTGCAGATTGTTCAGCCGTAAAAAAAAAAAAAGATTGAAGTGATGTTACATGCTACAACATAGATGAACCTCAAAAACTTCGTTACATGAAAGAAAACAGACTGAAAAGCCCATGCATTATATGACTCCAATCATATGAATTATCCAGAATAGGAAATCCATAGAGACAAAAGCAAATTGGTGGTTGTCAGGAGTTGAGGGGACGGGGGAAGAAGGAGTGACTTCTTAATGGGTATAGCGTTTGTGTGTGTGTGTGTGTGTGTGTGTGTGTGTGTGTGTGTGTGTATGGTGAAAATGTTTTGGAACTAGATAGAGGTGGTTGTTGCACATATGTGAGTGTACTAAATTCCATTGAACTGTATGATTTAAAATGGTTAATTTTATGAATTTCACCTTAATTTTTTAAAAAAGCAAACAACCCCCCCCCCCCCAAAAAAAAAAAAAAAAACCCAAAATGCCCGAATTCCTGGCTGCTGCCCTCTGTTGGGCTAGTTCAGTTATGAATGTTTGTGGGATCAGGAACCCAATCCTGGGCAGTGAACTCCTCTGGAGTGGAAAAGGGTCTTGCCATAAGTTGTAGGTACTTTCAGTAGTTATGTGCTGTGGAGCTACTATTTATGATACATGATCTTCCACACTGCTGTTCTCACTGTTTGCTCATGGAAGGCAAGGCCATGTCTTGTTCACTCTTGTATTTTAAGTGCCTCAGCACATTCCTGGCACATAGGAGACATTCAATAGATGCTTGTTGAGTAAATGATTAGATATGTTTGTTGCATCATTTTATTCATAACCATGTCCCCTCATGGTGCTAATAATTGATCTACCATAAAAGGTACTTAGGATAGATTTATGGACTGGGTGGATGGGGATAAAATTTTTTAGATGCATTTTATTTTTAAAAATTTTATATATCCAGCCAGGCCAGTGTGGTTTAGTCTGTTGAACATCGCCCATACACCATGAGGTCACCAGTTTGATTCGCGGTCAGGGCACATGCCCAGATTGTGGGCTTGATCCCCAGTAGGAGGCTTGCAGGAGGCAGCCAATCAATGATGTTCTCATCAATGTTTCTATCTCTCTCTCTCCCTCTCCCTCTCTTTATTAAAAAAATCAATAAAATAATTTTGCATAGCCATACAATGGAACATTATTTGGCCATGAAAAGGAATACAGTACTGATGCATGGTATAACAGGGATGGACCTTGAAAACATTAGGTTAAGTCAAAGAAACAAGATATATCAAAGATAACATATTATATGATTCCATTTATTGAAATGCCCCAAATAAGGAAACCCATAGAAAGATAAAGTAGATCAGTGGTGGTCATGATCTGGTAGGGATAGGGGGATATGGTGGTGACAGTTAAAAGGTAGTGGGTTTCTTTTTGAGGTAGTGAAAATGTTCTAAAGTTTACTGTGGTGATGTCCATATCTGTGAATATACTAAAAACAACTGATTTGTATATTTTAAATAAGTGAATTGCATGGCATGGTAAGCTGATAAATTTTAAATATGTATCAGAGGAGAAAAGAATAAAATTTGAGTCAAAGACTTATGTGGCCTTGTTTAGGGTGAGATCTCCATCCAAAACCTAAAATAACTGTCTTGATACATTCAAAGGGTTTCTCTAGAGAGAGATTCATTTACATTGGACTTTCCTTACAGCAGCAACTAATGTGGCTTTCCAGATCATTACCTACCTTATGAAGAACTGGGGGCAGAGTAGCTTAAGGCCAGAGTGTGAAGGGCACCTGCCATCTGTTGGACAGTTGCAGATTGATCAGAATGTATGTTAGTGGGAAACCAGGATTCAGTTTACACAATCCCAGCCTCTTGGTGATTTCTTCACTGCCTCTAAGATAGACATTGCCCACCTCCCCACACCCATCTTGATTGGGAGTAATGAGCAAGCAGCCTAATGATTTTCCAGTTGGGCAATTAGCAATTCAGCAAGTCCAACTTCAAATAAACAGTTACAAATTATCCTTTCTCCTCCTAGGGACTGTCGAACTACTTCAATGCCTGAGGAAAAGGCACCAATCTGCTGCTATGGGGCTACCAAAGTGGGGCTGAGGTGGGACTCCTTGAGGGTATTTGTACGTGGAGATCAGCATTGCCTAGTGCTGGATGAGGACTTAAGCTGTAATCCCTTGCTTTTAGTCACCAGGAAATGTCCACAGCATCATCCTACTTAGCTGACAGCTTGGATGCCATGATCAGTGGCTTCCTGGGTTTCCTAGGCCAAGGGTGTTCCTGGGAAGCTAAGAACCAGGCACTGGCCAATGCTTTGTTAGATGTGGGTTTGCAGATAAAGGCTCACCCCATTTTCACTATAATTGCAAGAAAATTAATACATTACAACTCTCTTGTAATTTGGAGGGGGTTACTTTCTATTTGAGAGATGGCCACAGAGAAATTCAGGGGCTAGAACTTAGCTAGGGAAAAAAACACATAGACTTTGAAATCAGATTAACCTACAAATCTCATTCTCTACATAATGGCTGCAGGACCTTGAGAAAGATGCTTCTTTTCTTTGAGGCCATTTCCTTACCTGTACAAGGAGTTAGGAAGACCATCTTACAAGGTTATTGTTCTAATTAAAAGACAAAGCCTAGTCTTCATGCCTGGATCCCTGCTGCTGGCTCCCAACTGGTCTTTTCACTCCCATCCTTGTAGCATTAATTTTCTTATAGAAAACCCTGGTGCTTTTAAAGCTCCTAAACTGGAAGTCACGAGGTTTAGGAGATGGCTATAACCCTACTATGAACTGAATTTGTGACCTTGGAAAAGTCCCTTTTTCTCTCAGGGCCTGAAAAAATGCAGAGATTATGTGTGATGGTCTCTAAGGGTAACTTCCAATTTTGATTGATTTTTAAAAAAAAAATATTTTAGAGAGAGGAAGGGAGAGACATTGACGTGAGAGAGAAACATATTTTGTTACAGTTATGTCAAGGTCAAATTGTGAACAGCCTAGCTCACCATGCTTGATATGGACTCCATCATTTTGCAATCACATCCCTTTCCCAAGGCAACAATTTTCCTCTTACCACTGTAATTACATGGGTCTTGGAATGAAGCATGTGTATTCTAGCTTTTTCCAGTTTTTTTCTTGGTCATCTTGTGTTGGACTTTCCGGCTTCAACCCCTATCTAACTCAGTCACATTTTCCTAGAGATAAATATATATAAAAAACTGCAAGAAGCATCCCTCATTGGAAGAGAGAGAAAGACAGACAGACACCCGGTCTGCCTGCCAACTTCCTTTTCCCTATAGGCTCCTAGCCCACCCACTGCCACCTGATTTATGTCCTAAGGAAGCAGCATAGTTGAGGTGAAGATTTACAGCAGCTTTTCATCTTCAAATGAGCTCCTACCCCTCTTCCTTGTGTATTCAAGTGCTTGGCACTCACAGCCTGTAAGTTTATCCTGGAATTCACAATGAAAAATGGTCCCATGAGAACCTTGAAGAGAGGCACACAAGAAATTCAGAGCAGTTTGCAGGCGTGTACAGTAACTAACTAGAGTGCAGCCCCAGCTGTCAGTGCAGGTGTGATATACACAGAGCGTTTATATACAGTGACCTCTTCCACATTAGGGCCTCGTGGAGGCATGGCACAATGGGGAAGGCATAATATTCACTGTCATGGAATATTGAATATTCCAATCTTAGCACCTTCACTTACTAGTTGTGTGAAGTTGTTCTCTGATCCTTGTTCTTGAGCAAGTTGTTCTCTGATCCTTACCTGGCATAGCTGTAAAATGAGCATAATGATGCCTACCTCACAGGAACAATACAGCTTACTGGATAATGGCTTTGAGTGCTGGCATCCTACAGCAATGGATTTGAATTATTAGTTTGCGTTTCTCTGAGCCTCAGTTTTCTCATCTATGCAAAGAGTACAGACTTTTGTTCAGGATGAAATGAGATAACTTATAAAAAGTGCATGGTCCCTGGCATACAGTAAGCTATATGTTAGCTAATAGTATGATTGTTATTGTTTGTCATTTGGGTATAATTCCCATAATTCTAGAAAAGATATTCTGTGCACTCTTCCAGATAATTTAGTAAACTTGTCCTGTATTTTGGTACCTGGTTTTGGACCCTCAGGTAAGACATGAACCTGAGAATCCTGCAAAAGTAAGACCTTTTTCCTCGAGAAAACAAAGGCTTTGCCCTAACAATGGTGTCACATCTTCACATTGAATGATATCCAAAGCTGACAAAAATGTTGAGCTGGTCATGGATTTTTCAATAGCACATCCATCAATAGCAGCAAAGTAAATTCAATTATGAATATTATATCTGCCAAACAAAAACTAGCCAGGGGTCTTAAGCACAGTGCTGGGCCTTCTGATCTGTCACATTGTGAGAGACTCACAAGGTATATGTGGGCAACAACAGCAGTGGCTTTAGTCTTTAAGACAGATTTTTAACAATTAAGTCATTATATAGGTGCTTCATTTACTTGCTCAGGCACTTAGATCTTTGGGAATATCCAGACAATGAAGGGGAGTTTTCATTTTTTTAAAATTGAAATTGTTGAGTACATCGAATTCAGCAGGTTTTATAAAACACCCAGTTTGTGTCCTCTATTGGATATTATTGGATATCACATGGAGTTCACAGTTTTATGGACAAAAATGAGACTCACAGATTAAAAAATGAAGTGACCAAAGAAAAGTAGAGTAGCTGGGATTCGGACAGTTCTGTCAACTCCAAAGCCTGTGCCTCCACCATTCTAGCACGTTGCCTCTTCACAGACCTGTCAATTCACTCATTTGGGGCTGACTTGAGGGAAGTCTCAGACCCAATCCAGTGGCTTCTGCAATACTTTGACTTCAGCAGAGATGGAAGCTTCTTGCAAAAAGCAAGTGATATGTATCCAAAATGGACCATTCCATGTATCTCTACTGTCTGATCCTCTTAGTGACTTGGCTGAGTATTTTCTGACAACAATCTCTATCCTTATTTTAGCAACTTACCAAATCATTACATATTTGAGACTTTTTTATGTTTTGTGTTTTAAACATATGAGAAAGTGAATGAAGCCGTTATATCTTAAATTGTTAGTTTATCATCCTCTATATCAGCATAAAATATTTGGGATTCAGTAGAGTAGCAGCCCATTGTGAAACTCAATGTAAAATTTACAGAGAAAATCCTCTGCTGATTTGAACCAGTGCTGAAATAGCATTCACTGTAGAACTTTCATACCCCAAAGTCTGAAATATGGAAACAATGTGGGATAAAATAAACCACACACACACGCACGCACACACACACTTATAAGTGAAACTTTTTCAGGCCATTTTAAACAGAAACCAAGCCTTGTTATACCCATATTTCTAAGGAATTCTTAATGGTCTATTCTATTGTTCCTTCAAAGCAAACGTATTTATATGATCAAATTAAGGAAACACATTGCTGAAACCTAATATACAAATACAGATCTTTGCACTTGGGGAACTCTAAAACACATTCAAAATTCAAAATCACTGTCACCTTTCAACTGATGGAGTCAGCCTGCATCTGTATGTCTGTATTTTACAATTCAAGCAGCGCCCCCCCATCATGAGTGGAAATGGTTTTCATGAAGAAGGACAAGTCAGATTTTCTTTTATGGACTTTCTTTTTTGTTTGTTTGTTTTGTTTTGCTTTGTTTGTTCAATCACAAAACACTCCTTTCACTGCTTTCAGAAAGAATGTATCTTGACATAGCCAAGGACAAGTTATAGCTAAACCCATTTCCCATGAAAACAGGAACCTCTATCTTCAGATTCTTTTTTCCTCTTTTTATTGAATTTACTGGGGTGACACTGGTTAACAAAATTACATAGGTTTCAGGTGCACAATTCCACAACACATCATCTCTGGACTGTATTGTGTGTTCACCACCTCAAGTCAAGTCTTCCATCACGAAAAGATACTCAATGTCACTAATCTATCAGAATGGCTACCATCAATAAATCCACAAACAACAAGTGTTGGCAAGGATGTGAAGGAAAAGGGAACCCTCATGCACTGTTGGTGGGAATGTAGATTGGTGTCTCCAGATTCTTAATTAGATCAGCACTAGAGGGCACTCTTATGATGCCAAAATGGAAGAATTTTACTAAAACTGGTGGGCGCGGGTAGGGGTGAGATGAGGGGGTTCAGTAATGAGTGCAGACAATA
Organism: Eptesicus fuscus; assembly: GCF_027574615.1. Lineage (NCBI taxonomy): Eukaryota > Metazoa > Chordata > Mammalia > Chiroptera > Vespertilionidae > Eptesicus > Eptesicus fuscus. Next base: position 110,828,601 of record NC_072473.1, read on the forward strand.
GACACAGCTTAGAGAAGATATGTGCAACTGAGAATTGACTGGCTCACCAACAGATAAGAAAACACTATTTGAAAAGGGCTATTTAGCCATTTTCCTCAGCAGATCCACTTCGTTTTCAAAATGTGGTTGGTAATTTGGCAATACAGGGCCCAGGTATTAGGCATCATTTCTCACAGTAAAAAGAATGTAAGAATCACAGATTGTTGCCATGGGATGTAGTAAAAGTGCATTAAGGCAGAAAATAAAATGTGAGAGAGACGTTTAGGAAAATGTGTTTACAATTTAACAGCTACTAGAAAGGAAAAAAAAATTAAAATCCTTAGGGTCTTTTATGGTTGTTTTCCAAGTCTTTTGCAGCCATTGTTCACTGAGTTGTTTTGAATGGTTGTGTCTGGAGGCTCAGATGCCTGTCTGCCTGCTGCCCCTCAACAGACTCTGGTGGATACAGGGTAGGTAGTGTGTTGTCTTGGCTCTGCCACTGATGACATTCAGTGATCTGTGGCACATCCTTGCCCCCATAGTGTCTCAGGATCAGGAAACGGTTGTGCAACACTAATTAATTGTCTCTAGAAGAACACAAGATGATATCTCACAGCCACTCAGAGTCTGTGGTTGATGACTGCAGAAAGAATTTTCAATATCAGTTGTGACTCCTGTTTGCATGCTGGGCACTGGCCAGAATGACTCAGGTGTGCCTATGTGCAGTTCCCTGAGGAGCCAGTATGGGGACTCAATATCTAATTGGAAGAGTGGGCCACTGAAGACAAACTTGTCTATTCTGCCTTTGGCCCCAAAATCTCTTAGAGCAGCAATGCAAAAACATTTTTCTCTAGGCCTCACTTTGTAAGGATCCAGGCTACATTTCATAGGAAATGTTCCTAAGTCAAGTTCTTATAAAGTCTTAGAACATTAAATGAACAGGCACCTTTGGGAAAGCAATGGTCCAACACCCTGACTGTGTGGCTAGGGAAATTGAGTGCCATCTTCCCCACTGGAGAATGGGTCTGTCCAACGTCACACAGCAGTGTTGGCAGGAGGACCTCAGTCTTTTGACTTCTAGTCCAGGCCACTTTCTCTTACCTTGTGTTGCATTTGTCTTTCCCCAATCACAGTAATTCTAAGGAACAAGAAACCAGTAACTAACTATTAGCCAAATGGTTTTGGCATAGCTAAAATAGCTCTGTGTTATATATTGTATATTGTATTGTATACAGTATATTGTATTTAGGTGGTATAGATGGAGAGATGTAGAAGCAAATCCATAGGCAAATATGTCGCCTCTAAATGCCATAGGACTGGATATTGAACCATTAGAGGGTCATTTCTGTGGGTCTAGAAGACTCTGTAGTCTCAACTCTTGCCCAAAGACAAGATAGAATTGAAAATTCTTGTGACCTGGCAGGGAAAGTAGGCCAGGAGAATGGGTCTGGAAGCCAGATTTAGTATCTTGAGGAAAAGGGGAACTTTGAGAGGAGCAGTCAAGACAAACTTAGGAGACCTCACAGTTGTGCCAATGGGATTAAAATGAATACTCCTAGAATAAAAGTTGGAAAGGATGTTGTGGATTTCAGTATTCTCAGGCAGACCATGAGAAGCTCCCTGTCTCAGAATATGCATCATTTCTGGCAGGCTTAACATAATACAAGGAAGAAAGCAGACCAAGTAGTAGAACATAGATGTTGAGAGACACCCCTCCCCATATCAATAAATGTGGATGCTTTCAGTGTGGCCTTTTCTATGTAAGTATGTCTGACTACTGGCTTTACAAATCTGGTTCTGTTCTCAGAGTAGGACAATGGCTCAGCAACAGGGGCTTGTGAGCCCTGACCTAGGCCTGCCATAGGTTCACTATACTTATGGACAATTCTTTTACTCATCTTCTTCTCTAGATAAAAATAATTATGGATATGCTTTGGCCAGGTGGCTCAGTTGGTTGGAGCATCGTCCTGTGCTCCAAGTTTGCAGTTTCGATTCCGGTCAGGGCACATACCTAATTTGCAGGTTCGATCCCCAGTCAGGGCTTGTACGGGAGGCAAATCTCTCTCTCTCTCTTTCTCTCTCTCTCTCTCGAAAACATGCCCTCAAGTGAAGATTAAACAAAATAATTATGCATAAAAGTTATTGAGCCTGACCCATGACCTGATAGTCGGCTACAGGTTTTCTGTGCATGATCTCATCTAACTCTCAAAACCACCTTGTGAAGCACACATTGGCAAGTATAGATAGGTTGTTTACATTTGGTTTCTCTTCTGATTGAGAAGGCTTCTGTTTTCACTGGTTGGTGCCCATGCCATATTGGTTGTTAAATATGTTGAATATCATTACTGGCATAGGTCCTATACTTGTTCCCAATTTGTAGCTGAGAAAATCAAGGTTGAGAGGTTATGGGACCTGAGCAGTATCACACAGTAAGTTAAAGAGCCTGGACTAGAACCCAATCTGTGTGACTTCCGGGCTTATTCCATGGACCCATAGCACTTCTCAGGCTTGCACATGAGCAAAAAGCAGAGGCCAAGCATTTTAACACTTTGCAAGTAGAAAAGCATATTAACACTTTGCAAGTAGCAATTTTTCTTGGGGCCTTAAGAATCATCTAGTTTTTAGTCTGGCCTCTCCCCCTCGCCCCCCAATTTGAACAACAATCCTTTGCCCGGGACTTTGTAGGCATGAAACCCCTTAACATTTAGGGGAGCAGATTTAACACGCAGAATAAGTTTTTTTCGGTAGGATATCCTGTATGTGCCTTCAGAGACCAAAAGAGGATATGTCCTGAGATTCAAAAGGTGGTGACAGGTAATTAAGCAGTAGTATAGTAAGTCAGACAACGAAGAGGGTGGAAAACATCCTAAGTGGGGAGAGGGGTGGACAGTCAAGGGTACAGTAACTCTTAGTGTGGGAGTTGAGTAGAGGGCGAGCAAACCAGCCTAGTGTCAGAAACCCGAGAAGATGAATGAGCCATTTGCTTGGCAGCTCTGGAACAGCGATAAGTAACTGACTCCCACAGAATGTATTATCATCTACCACAGATTTGCAATAAGATCACAACAGTGTTTGTGGGTGCTTTTTTGTTTTGTTTTGTTTTTAACCATCCTCTGCAAAATCTGAGCAGCTATGTAGCCTTTATCTGGGAGTGTGTAGCTATGGAGGTCTCTGCTGATTGACAGCAATCACCAACATGGCAGGCTCCTGGCAGATGAAGAAACTGCATGAGCAGAAAGAAAAATGGGGGCGGGGCAACAATTGTTGATCAATTAGATTTTTCTTGTTACAGTATTCTCAGTTAAGTTTCCTTGTGTACCTTTTCCATACTAAAGAACCAGCCACTCTATATTTCAAATAAACAAAGCTGTTGCCCTGGACAGAATGATGATTGGCTACATTTCAACTTGGTGATTATTGTTTTGGCCATGTTCTTATATACTCATAAGCTCAGAATGTTGGTCTCTGAGCTCTCTGAACTTCTAATGACATGTTTTACTGAGAAAATGACTAGAGATGGCTGTATTTTTCACTAACTTGGCACCAAAATAAAAGATAAAGCTGTTAGAGAATTACAAAATATTGGAACTGGAGGATTTTTAGAAATCCCTCATTTCATATGGCTCCCTGGGAGAATGGAGAAGGGAATTTGCCCAAGATCAAATGAATCATTGGTAAAACCATGAATAGAAACCATGGATTCTGATTTTTAGGCAGGGACTCTCAGATTTTTACATCATCCTGTTTTCCCTAGAACTTGATTTGGACTTTTAATATAAAAGTGAATAGGTAGCTTCATTTGTCTTTCTGAAGCCCTAACCTGCACTGAGAACATAAATGCCAGGCATAAGTGTCATTGTTTGAGGTTTCTGGTTTGCTTGACTCCTCATGTTGGGGCTCCCAAGTCTCCCCCAATTCCAATTTTTTTAATGATGTATACAGTATGTGTTTTCTTCATTTGCACCTTTTCCTTTCTATGCTAATTTGACATTATGCAGGAGTTATCAGTTGAGGGATATTTGTCATCTCGAAGTTGGGCCCACAGGAAGGTTGCACTTACTGTTTCTTCTCCAGACAGTGTCTGTGTAATGGACTTGAGCACCACAGCTCCTTTTGTCCACCAACAGCTGTTGCTTCCCCAATATGTGGCTTGCTGAGGGGTGATGAATGCAATCTCAGAGTGTCACTGGGATAATAGTTACAGAGCACTGCTATGAGAAATATTCTGCCTGGATGTGGGACTGCAGTATTACAAAGCTGCCACTTAATGACTTCTCGTTCTTACAGAATTTCAAGGTGCACGTACGTGGAGTCCTATGGATAGCAAATGGTCCAGCTAAAAAGAAATCTTACTTATAGCTGTGAGGGGGGAAGGGGTCCACAAGGAAAAATCAAGAATAGAAATAATGTCCATTTCAATTAGAAAAATAATTATTTATAATACAAATGTTGAATCTTATGCCATAGGATATGTTCTCCATAAATAAATAGAGACATAAGTAAAATGGGGAGAAAATCTTTCTGAGCATTAATAACATACAGTATATTTCTGTGGAACTCTTTTCCAATCAGATGGCCTAAAAAGCTTCCATAAGATTGTAAACTCTGTGAAGGCAGGGATTTGTGTCCTATTCACTGCTACAACTCAGTATCTCTAACAATGCCTGCTGCATAATAAATAATCAATATTTTGTGGGGTGATTTTTATTGAATATATTTGATGTATAACATTGTATAAATTTAAGGTGTACAATGTGTTAATTTGATACATTCATACATTTAAATATGATTGCCATTGTAGTGCTATTTAGCACCCCTGTCACATTACATAACTGTCATTTCTTTTTATTAAAGGGTCTTTTTAAAAGATTCCATTTAAGAGCCTTCTTAAAGTATGTGTGTGTGTGTGTGTGTGTGTGTGTGTGTGTGTGTAAAATGAGTTCATAATGTTAATTCATTTTTTCTAATCAGTATGCCTCTCCTTCTTTTTTGCTTTTCATCCATGGTCTTTGATTCACTTCCGATGCCTGCCTGCCCTTTCGATTGATGAACCTGTAACATCTTCCTGTATCACCTCTGAATACTCTGCCTGGACAACTTGGACTCCCAGGTAAGGCGTTGAACTTCTAAAAGTCTCCTCAGTGCAATCACTGAACAAACTTTAATAGATAGCTGAGAAGTATACATATAACTTAAAAAACAATCTCAAGATGCAATAGTTCCTCCTGATTAAAGTTAAATTTCGTCTGGTCCCCATGTAAATCATTTCTGCACATATTAATATTATTTGAAGATTTCTGTTAGTGCAGCATAATTAAAATTACAGTTTTAGAAAGTGCTACATATGTGACTTTGGAATTTTATAGTACTAAGAATCAAAATAGAGCTTCAACTTTTTTATTTTTGTTTTGCATTTTTTACCCCAAATTATGTTATTTTGTTGTTGTTCCTGAAGCCGAGTGCAGTGGAAGGGGTATTAGCCTCTCTTCACTGTGTAGGGAAACTAAGTCATGGGGTAGATTAAAAAAAAACAACTTTTGATTACTTCTTTCTTGTGGTTGGAATAGAAGAAGAGCATATAAGGCCCTGGATGGTAAGTCAGCTAATAGGGGGGTTATATCTAACAGATCTGGCATCAGGGTTCACCGTCACTTTAGTTTTTCATAACACTTGCTTCAGTGGCCCTCCTACCAACTCACAAAACCAGGGAAAATAAGGCTTAGCCACAGTGGGAACTGATAATAATAGTCTTCTATTGCTTCTCAAATGATGATGCAAGGCTCTGCTGCTAGTAATGCTATTAAAAGTCTCTCTTACCTCACTTCTAAAGCCTCCAGACAAATTTAATATAAAGAAACTATTCTCTCAAAAAAATGTATAGGCAATGTAACTCGTTTTGGGTACAAAAGTGTTGTCATATATATTATCCTTTGCTAAATATAATACAAAAGCTAACTGAACCCATTTGAACCCTCGAACTAACAATTGACCCATGCACAACTTCACAGTCCCTGCTAATATCAGAAATTCACATAGTAGAATTAGTGTTTTGTGACTCTTAAGACATATTATGAAAACAGATGGAAAATTTTTTTACGGAGAGACATTGCTTACTTTGATGGATGTCTTGCATTTGGGTAGACAGCATTAGAGTAATGCTTTATGTATCACTTACTGTGTGCTTAGAATTTCATCATTTTTTGGAGAACAACAACAAAGTTTAATCATTCTTTTCCTTTGTTATTTGTGATTTATATATTCCCGATTATATTAAAAATTACTACCAACTCCTACAGGGTCCTTTCAATCATGTATTTCCATGTTAGTGATACCATAGCATTTGGTTTGGTTTATTGACTTTTGTGTTTTGCTTAGATGGCCATCGCTTTTGTGAAAAGGAATGGAATTAGCATGATTGAGTGGTAGATCTGTCATTCTTAGTCCATAAGGTTCCATCGGTCTGGCTCTTAGGGCTCACCATTTCAGCACTCTGATTTATAATTCACCCACTATTTGAGAATCGCTAAATGAGGACCAAGGTGAAGGAGCCATCCATGAACTGGTTCCTTGTGGGTTTGAAAGCTGAAAAAAACATGCTATCAAAGCAAACTGGAAAACTTACTATTTTAACTTCTTTCTTACCAAGCTCTTGCTAGCACCTGGTTTCACTGTTCCTTTAACAGGTGGAGGATTTTTCAGATTCTAGATGCAACGAGGTAAGTGACAATGCATTTTTAGTCTAACTGAACCCAAGTAAGCTAGAATAAATAGACTCTGTAGTTGCTTATCAGTTTAATTTCAATACAATAAGTAAGTTATGAGCTTGGGACAAATTCTTTTCAGGACTATTTTCTTTAGCTTAAAACAGCTGAAACTACCCAGACATGCATGTAGTCTTAGGCATGTAGACCTAGTGCAGAGTGGATGAATGTTTAGGACCAGCACCCCAGACAGTTGGGCAGTAGGTTATTAGCTCTTTTTTTTTTTTTTAAATAGGATGACACTGTGGAGTGTTTTGTGAAGAAGGCCCCACCACCCACCAACATTATCTTTTTCACAGTGCTCAGGCATGTCTGCCTGTTGCTAGGCTGGATGGTGATTTAGGGACTAAGTTAGATTTTTATTGAAGGGAAATCAATTATTTGAAAACATCAGGGCTTTTAAAGTATGTAAATACAGGGTTGGGCAAAAGTAGACTTACAGTTGTTCATATGGAAAATAATACAATACTTAATAAATAATTATACCTGTCTGGCCGGTGTTGCTCAGTGGTTGAGCATCAACCTATGAACCAGGAGGTCATGATTCAATTCTCAGTTAGGGTACATGCCCCGGTTCGGACTGGATCCCCAGTAGGGGGCATGCATGAAACAGCCGATCAATGATTCTCTCTCATCATTAATGTTTCTATCTCTCTCTCCTTCTCCCTTCCTCTGTGAAATCAATAAAAGTATAAAAAGTAATAATGAATAAATAATAATACAAGAATAACAGTATTTTGCATACTCACATCTATAAACCTACTTTTGTCCCACCCTGTATGCAGATTTGCAGGGTAGAGTAATCCCATAGTCCAGAGACCTTTATGACATGAGCTCTGCAGCAGAGCAGATCTAATTAAACACAGGAAAGTTCCTAACTGTGAGGGTGGTGGGGTATTGAGAATGCTCCAGGTTAGTGCCTTTGTAGACAATAACTGTGTGCCACAAGTTACACAATCATATCACCTCCAGTGCTGAAGAGGCTGTGATAATCATAAGCCATTTTGTAAATGTGTGCTATAGTTGCTTGGCACATTGTTTTCTAAGATCATGATCTTCACCAGTACTGTATTTGGCCTATTGTAGGCTTATTGGCTCCAGAAATATTTACCAGTGTCTCTACTTTCTCTTCTTACCCACCTACATTCCATCCTATGCTCCCTGGCCCAATAGGTAAGCAAGAGCAAAGGTTCGAGCCTTGGGATTCCTCCACTAGGGCAGACTCTCATTCAAATAGAATAGGTGGACCATTTATTAGATGTCCAATTTAGCTTTCAGTAGCTGGGCTTCCATATTCCCACAAGGGCCTCAGTTGGTTTATTTCATAGCTGAGATTAGTAAATTCAGTCTTTAATTCTATAGTCAGACTATAATTCATTGAGGCAAATGATATAGACACACGGACACGTAGTAACACAATATTAGTATGGGAATGTGTTTAAAGATCATAGATTGAGTGTATCATGGTGGCAAGAGTACTATGTTCTGCTAGTAACTAGTAGGGTGATTTTGCTTAAGTCTCATCGCTGCTGTGAGCCTTGATTTCCTCATTTGTAAAATAAAACAAAGTGAATGATCATTAAGATAATGGTCAATAACATAGAGACTGTTATCTCAAAAATTGCTTTCATGGGGGACATGTTAAGAATTTAGTTTTATTTTTGCTTTAAAATTTGCTGCATGATACAACCATCTCTCTACAACTGTTTTACTATATAACAGAGCAAATCTTGACATACTCTATTTTTATTATGGTACTGATTGATTTGACCAGACATTATTATCAGAGCAATTTATACCTGGTCTTTGTTTGTGAGAAAGGAAGAGAGAAGTACCAATGCAATAGAAAAGAAATGGCTTTGGTAAATGTTGATGGGGCCATTTTTAATTCTGGTGGACTGAATGATGTATGAAAACTATTTCCAAGGCTAGCACATTTTCAACCACTAGTAAAATAATAAAGTAACAACTCATTTGGTAATGCCCATTGGTCATGCAATTTTATAAATATACAGGATTATGATAATCTCTGCCTCATAATTAAAATTTGCATAAATACTTGCTGTAATTTAGTTGTCTGAATGGATTTTGTGATCCAAAGAGAGAAGGGAACAATCAGTGGAAGCCATCCCAAATGCCTTGTTATTGCTATATACATGCAAAATTCACAGTGATACTAATTGTTTGAAAGAGAGCCTTGTGTTGTTGTTGTTTTTTTCTGTAGACAGCAAAAAAATTAATTGCCAGATTTTTTGTCACTCTCTTTTTCCTATAACTTGCTGTACCATAAGGTCTGCAGTTAGTTGTAAGCAAATTATTTGGCTGAATTTTCAGTGTATCATTTTGTGATGGAGTTTTCAAACTTCTGTTTAAGTTATCAATCAATATCTTGAGCAGTCAAAATCTAGTTTTTATAATATTTTAACTATAGGCCTCTATAAATCTAGGGAATAAAAGGATGCTTACATACCAGCCAGTTCTGCTGCTGCATTTACATTCTACTTCATATTCTATATCTTTAAAATTATTGGTATTAGACCTTCATATGAGAGTCGTAGAAAGTCAAGGCTAGAAGCGTTTAAGATCATCCTGTCTAATCCCCTCATTTTTTGAGATGAGTTTGATTATCAGTATTTTGAATATCAGTAACAACCACCAAATTAATGACGCCACACTTGTGTTTTTTTTTAACCTTTCAAACCATTGGGAACAATTGTAGTAAATACATTTGAATTATAACTGGTTGTTTTGGAATCATATAGCTTCGAGTTATTTTCCAAAAACTTGAATCAGATTTCTTAAAAAAATATGACTTCATAAAGTTTACCTAAACATAGCCATAATGTTGATGGTATACATGTGAAAGGAGATGTCCTACACAAAACACTTGACAATTTGAGACAACCAATATTAGTTACTTTCCCTTCATGCATAGATTACCTAGCTAACATCCGCCCAGTGGAAGTGTTACTTGAGTGACTGAGAGTATGGGCTTTTGTTCAGTCTTGGTGCTGCCACTTTGTAGCAGTGTGACCTTGAGTAATATATTTTACTTCTGTGGGTTTTCAGTTTCTTCACATGTTATGTGTAGCCACCTTAAAGAGTGTGCAAGGATTAAATTGAGATCAGGGATATTGTGTACTTAGCACTGTTTTGGCACATAGTAAACAGGCAATAAATAGTAGTGGTTATTACTGCCATTATCTGGTACACCCAGGACCAGTCTCATTCAATACTAATATTTAATCTTATGGTGCTTTAGAGTACATGCATATATACCTGTACACATAAACATATGGACACTCTGTGAGTCCATAAGAATGACATTGGGAAGACTGTTTTCCCAAAAGTCATGTGTGACCACCATGTTTTAAAATCTAATGGCTTCTTTTATTCTTGAACCCTTTAGAGGTTCTTGCACTTCTTCACTTTTTCTCTTACTTGAAAGCATTAATAATTTATCTTGGTTCACCTCCTGTCTTCTTCTCAACACTTAAGTTTCTTTTGTTGGAGTCTCTTTTACACACACACACACACACACACACACACACACACACACAGCCTCTCCCTCCCCTTCACTGTTTAAATGGAGCAATTCCCAAGGTTCTGTCATTGATCTGCTTCTCTTCTCTTGTTATGTTCTCATTCTGGGTAATTTCATCTCCTCACATAGCTTCACCTTTCACCTCTACACGACTGATTCCCAAATTGACCTCTTCAATTCTTAACTCATTCCGGAGCTCCAGGCTAACTCCAATTTCCAATTGCCTGCTGAGCATCTCCAGGGTAGGATCTCTGAGGAGACTGGATTGTAGTCTGGTTTTTGTCATCCTATGTCAGGAATGCAGATGAGGGAATGTAACTTCAGGTAGTGCTCAGAGTTGAAAACAAAGAAGTGCTGGGCATTAGTCCGAGCACAAGTAAAAGTAGTTTAAATTAAGCAAGTGATTTCAAATGAGCTTTCCAGGGAAACAATCACAAGTACACTGTGAATTTATGTTATTATGAACTAGAGACATAAATTGGTACTTGAAACTTTAAAAGGTGTGTGTTTTCTAAGAAGGAGGAAACAGCTTTCCTAATGAAAATTGAGTTCAGTTTTTAGGTGCTGGAAGGTTGGCGAGTTTCAGGAGAATGTTAATTAAAATTAACTTTCCTGGGACGATTTGTGTGGTTAATCTTGTTTCAGTGTTTTGTTATACAAATACACCTGCCAAGAGGAAGGATATATTCAACCTGAAGGATGAGCATGTGGGAACTTTGAGAGCACATGCATGCATAGACATGTACACACATACTGGGAGAGCTATGTCTGAGATTTTGAATGTGTGAAAATAATTCAGAGAGTAGATAGATATTTTTTCTATCATTCATTCTGCATATACTTACTGAATACCTACTAGGAACCCCTCTCTAGCGCAATGGGCTGTAAATGAAGAACACATAATGTCTTTGTCCATAAATGTCTTATATTTTTTTCTTTAGTTATATATAGGTACATTGAGCATTGAATTTGGTCTAGAAATACCTGCAGCATGTGACAAATTGTTCAATGACTATGACCTTGCTGATAATCTTATTTATTTATTTATTTATTTATTTATTTATTTATTTTTGTCTAAGGTTTTACATATGTCTCCTTTTTCTCCAATTGACCCCTCCCCCCAGCCATTTCCACCCTGGGCAAGCCTCCACCGCCCCAGTGTCTGTGTCCATTGGTTATGCTAATATGAATGCATACAGGTCCTTTGGTTGCTCTCTAACCGCCCCCCTACCATTTGTCTCTGAATCTATTCTTGTTCATCAAATTATGTTGATCATTACATCCCACATATGAGTGAGATCATGTGATACTTATCTTTCTCCAACTGGCTTATTTCACTTAGCATAATGCTCTCCAGTTCCATCCATGCTGTTGCAAATGGTAAAGGTTCCTTCTTTTTTATAACGGCATAGTATTCCCTTGTGTAGATGTACCACAGTTTTTTAATCCACTCATCTGCTGATGGGCACTTAGGCTAATTCCAAACCTTAGCTATTGTAAATTGTGCTGCTCTGAACATAGGGATGTATATATCCTTTCTGATTGGTGTTTCTGGTTTCTTAGGATATAGTCCTAGAAGTGGGATTACTGGGTCAAATGGGAGTTCCATTTTTAACTTTTTGAGGAAACTCCATACTGTTTTCCACAGTGGCTGTACCAGTCTGCATTCCCACCAGCAGTGTATGAGGGTTCCCTTTTCTCCGCATCCTCACCAGCACTTGTCGTTTGTTGATTTGTTGATGATAGCCATTCTGACAGGTGTGAGATGGTGTCTCATTGTTGTTTTGATTTGCATCTCTCGGATGATTAGTGACTTTGAACATGTTTTCATATGTCTCTGGGCCTTCTGTATGTCCTCTTTCAAAAAGCATCTATTTAAGTCCTTTGCCCATTTTTTGATTGGGTTGTTTATCTTCCTTTTGTTATGTTATCTGAGTTCTCTGTAAATTTTGGAGCTTAAACCCTTATCCGAAATATCGTTGGCAAATATCTTATGCATAAATTCGAATTAGAAATTGATTACTTATTTTAAATTTAGTAAGCATTGAATTACTTTGGTACTGTACATTTCTAGCTGGCTCTCAGTGTTTCCCACCAGACTAAGAATGATTGTCTAACCCTGAAACTTAATTAGAGCAAAGGGATAAGCAAATCTTGGTTAATGTGTATAGTATTGTTAGGAGAATTCTTTGTAAATAAGCTATTCGTATGGAAACTATGGACCTAGCTTATAGCTTTAGCACAGGGAACAATATTCTTTTTGAAGATGGGTGACCCCATTTCCCACCTTCCAAAAATGAAGTAAATCCCTTCTAGTTGAGTCCCTGCCCTATGAAGTATTCTGAGGCCATCTTACCCTACAAAGTGCAGTGGCCTAGTAAATCAGGTGAGTTTCTAGCCTTCATTGGTGCACCCCAACCTCCTCTTTAGAAATTTAGCATGGCTCTTTGATTGCAACTCCTAAATCCAAGGGTTCTTGGACCCAATTGTCAATTTCAAAGTACTTTTCATGGTCATTCTAGGATTGCAAAGCTCCCTCATTGCATTTGTAATCCTGAAAACATACCCTGATGCCCCAGAGCTCCTGCTATGGATATGTAGATGGCACACTCTCTTCCACTATTCCTAGCACCTCCTTGAGGATCTTCAAGGAACAAAAGCTCTCATAATAATGGTGTACATATTGATCAGTGTTCTTATTTCCTTTGTCCAAAATGAGTTGAGACATTGGTATACTTCTCTTATTCTGACAGGAAATAAGAATAATAAAAACATCCTTGAGTTTATAATCTTGTATGTCTTTATTCTCCTGGTTTGTATTAACCATAGTCTAACTTGTTTTACCTTTCTCAAATTTATTTACTATGTATCCCCTGCGCACTTAGGACTTTTCAGGCACTGTTCTATACACTGGGGACAATAAGACAGACAATGTCCTGGTTCTTCTGTTTTCTAAAGGGTGTGTGTGTGTGTGTGTGTGTGTGTGTGTGTGCGCGCGTGTGCATTGGAGGGATGTGGAACATAAACAAGTATACAAGTAAATGAACAAGCTAATCTCAGAGGGAGTGATAAAGTAAATTTTGCTTTTTGTTTGTGTTTTTTTGTTGTTGTTTTGTTTTGTACAGACTTTACTAACAATTTGTCTAGGCCTTTTGGTTTCATCTACTAGTATTTTATACATTCTTGGACTTGATACCAATTCTAATTTTGCTACTTCTGGTCATGCTTTCATTAGGATCACCTTTCATTAGCTAGTCCTAAAGTATAACCTAACACATCCTCCTTATTAGACTTCTGTTCCACACTTTTCTTGTCCTTGTCACCATTAGGATTTGTCAAGTTCATCCTCTTCCCTGTGATAGAATGTAAATGGGCCTACTTATTCCTTAGGGATATTTTAGTTGATTATTCAAAGCATTTTTGCTACTCAAGGCAAACTACCTGTTAAGAGAAAAACCAAAGCATAAAAAGTTAGCAATTGTGGTGGCATTTAGTTTTGTCTACTTCTGGAGAGGGAAGAGCCCTGGACTGGGAATCGGAAGACCTGGTCCCAGACTCCACTGCTACAAATAAGCTGTAGGACCTTAGATGTGCCACTTCCTCTCTCTCAGCCTGTTTCTTCATCTCTAGTTTCTTCATCTCTAAAACTAGAGTTCCAAGTAGAGGCTCCCTAAGGTTCTTTCTAGCTCTAAAGTGGTACATTTTGTCGTTTTCAGAGTCATGGGCCAAGATTTCTTTCCAACATTCTGTTTAATTTTATAAAATGGTGATGTAGGAACATTTTCCAGTGATTCAGAGCTGCTTAGATAAAGCATAAGTTTTCCGGCAAAAACCAGTTTTCCAATTCTTGTAAATGTCAAAAGAAGTTAAAACATTGCTCCTTGTTCTAACCTCCACCAGCTAGGGCAACAATTTAACACCACAGATGCAATTGTCACCTTCTTATATATGAACATCTGAAAGTTCACTGTCTTTTCAGCTTGCCCACAGGAAATCTTCAAAAAGAACCAAATACCACTAAAACAAAAGAAGTTATTATAAGTTGGCTTCAAAATGACAGTCTTCCTCCACACCTAGCCAAAGCCCAGTTAGGAACTAAAGTAGGAGTCAGAAAGTTTGCCTTCCCTAGCTTCCCCACTCCTTCCTACATCTGCTGCACTGGAGTTTGTGGAAGAAGATGGGGAAGCAGAAAGGGTGGGCGTGGATAAAGTGGAACAGGTAGAAATTTACCAACATTCAAAGTACCTTTGGTGACTCCCTTTGTTTCCACTTTTCCACTTATTAATCAGATACTTTATCATGTTCTAAACAAAAGAATCAGCCACATGCCTAGATTTTAAGAATGCAAACTTTACAATTCCAGAGAAAACCTGGGCATGATTCTGTGCTAAGGAAATCTGAAGGAAAAGAGAACCCAAGAGAATTTGGAAATTCTGGAATGTGCATGTCTGATTTACAGTCACAGAATTTTGACTTAGACAATGAGTGAGAAAGAGGTGAGGGAGATAGCCCAGGGAGTTCCTATATGGAACCCACAAAGACCAATAAACACAACTAGTTAGTGGTAGACTTGAGGCAAGAACCCAGGTCAACTGCATCTTGTTCAGTGCCTTGATTTGTAATTACCTATGCTAGTTGCTATTTTTTTTTTTTGCTTGCTTGTTTGCTGCTTTTGCTGTTTATTTTTTGCTACTACTTCTGTTCACAGCACTTGTGATTCATTGTTCTCAAGGAACTTTATCAATGAAGGTGGGCCAAATCCTTTAGGAATAGGCAAAGTGCATTTTGTTTTGGAGGGTTTAGGGCCAGATGATAGATAGTACCAGGTCACACAGAAAAGAGAGTGTCTGGATTGAAAATAGAGCCCAAAATGCAAGATTCCATTGAAATGAATGGAGAAAGGGATGATTGTGTCTCTAGACTGGAGAGCCACAGTTAAATGTATACATCGTCTCTTTAAAGCTCATTCTTAATTACAGCTATAGCCCATTCTCCATCAAAATATTTAAATGCCTTTTATTTTAGTTTCTCAGTACTTTGAATCCTTTTCCATGTATATTTGTTGCCTCTGCTTTATCTTTCTATTTCGCTATTCTAGATGGTTTTGTCTGCAATGCTTTCTATTAGTTTGGTCTCATTGTCTTGTCCAGGGTATTTATAGTACAACTATATATCACAGGAGATCTTATGTGCATGTAAAATGGAAAATACTATTTCAAAGTTAGAAATTACTAGATTATTTCAGTTCCCCTTCCAGAGTTGAAGTATTTCCTATTTGGCAAATGGCTCTGTTTTGAAATCCTAAAATTACACCTAGGGAAAAAATGACTGTCACTGTGGCACCATAGGGCTTCCTGTACCTTCAATTTCATTGGCTTACTGTCCAATTTGCTCCATTGATTTTCCAGATAGCTCAGCATCGCCTTGTCAGGCAGACACTGGAATTATAAAGGAGCTTCATCAAGGCCTTATGTGGTTTGAAAACTTTTCAACTTTCATAATTTTGGCCATGAGTATGCTAGAAAACATATGTAAATGGCATTTGTTGACATATTAGTATTTCTTCTCACGGCTTCTACAATTTCAGACTTGATTTCTGCTCACCACAGGGTACAGTTTACCTTCTCTTCTCTGGGAGCTCTTATTCATTTGTCAGGAGTCCTAAAAGAAGGCTGCTCTTGTGCATCCCTGGAATGTCAGAGTTATCATAAACTGGCATAAATGAACCTTTCAATGGCCTTTACTGATGGTTTCTATATTAAAATGTAAATGTACATAAGGAGCCTGAGAGTACGCTTTCTCCCATTTTTTCATATGCATTGATTTGACAGTGTCATGGATGATGCATGAGATAAAATATAGAGCTTAAGCCTACTATACCTTGTTTGCATGAGAGGAAACAAAAGCTACAGGGAAGAAATGAACATTATGTGATGCTTTAGGCAAGAGCCATTTTCTGACTCACATACTTGTATACCTTTTAGTCAATAGCCTACCTCTGAGTCTAATGCAAGGGAAAGTAGTCACTGTGATATTCTTTTGCTTAAATGACCTTTCTTGACTAATTAATGAGAATTAATTTCTGGTTATGTAGGAAACACTGAGGGTTTTTGGAAATTCATAAGGGGTGAAATAAAGTGAGAGAGCCTCAAAATTAGTTATAAATGCTGGTATCTTTTATGAGAAAATGAAATGAGATGGGAAGGATGTTGGGAGCTTTCTGAGGAAGTTTCTCTGAAAACCATGCAATGTTATATCATTAAAGAGCCATGTGATTTAATACTGAGTGATCATAAAATCTCATATAAAGCCATCCATGAGGAAACTTCTAGAAGCCTCATTTATTCCTTTCTATATAAGCACTTTCAGTGTTTCCTTTAGTATAAATATTTAGTAAACTATTTATAAATAAAATAATACTCTTGAGGCTGATTTTAAATTCAATGCACATGAACCATGTAGTTTAATGTGAGTACTGAGCACTGCATTTCTAATCTGAGTGCAATATGAAAGCAAGATAATTAGGGGATGGTCCTCTTTCTCAGCCTTCTGTCCTGTAGTCTCAAGCACAAGATCTCTAATTTCCCCTTCTCGTGGAGGAGGTATTTCCCATCTTGGCAAGAGATATTAATCTTCACATCTTCTTTTACCCTTCAATCTAACAGGTGAGTTGGTACTGACTCATATTGAGACTGGAGAAAACAGGTGATGGCCTTCAGTAGATTTGGGGAAACCAGGAAGGAACCTCCAACTTTGTGATTCTCCAGTACTGTGATCAGAGACTTACTATTAATTGAGTAATTCATTCAATCATTACAGATGTATTTATTAAGCACCTGCCATAACCCAGTACTGTTCTTAGTGCTCAGGATTTGACAATTGGGTAAGATAGGTAAAGTTTCTACTCTCAGGGAGCTTACATTCTAGTGGTGGATATAGATCATCCAAAGCAAGTCAGTAAAGCATGCTCATATTTGGATAGGTGTTATGAAAGAAATAATCAGGGTGCTAGATTAGAAATATATGACCTTGTAATGAACTCAGTGGGGACAAAGAACTTATTGTTTATAGGTATAAATGGTTTTTGCAAGCATCAAATGATATGGAGACAGGTCTCATAAATATAGTAGAAGATCAAATTGATTGATAATAGTTTTGACCCCCAAATGAAGGTTATATGTAATTAATGTAATGTTTTTGAATACCAATAAAAATACATTCAATGCTGAGTAGTGATGAGTGCTTCCATGCTTTTAAATGCAATTAAAGGACTTAAGCAATGGGTGTTCTTCAATGATCATTTAGGCATCTGTAGCTACTAATAGTGCTATCCCTATTTCCCTGCCTCCCTTTAATTTTGGTCAAACCCTGTCATTATTGACGAATGTATCTTATCTATTATGTTGGTAAAAAAATATCATAGGATTGGGAGTGGGATATAAAATGAACATTTAGAGATATTCCAAACTATATAATATAGGTGTAATATGTGAAATTTGATAATGAAAGCTTATAATTTAGTCTTTTCATTTTATTAGCCCAAATACAGTGAAATTTCCTTTATGCTATTTTATAGCAAATTAATCTGTAGAATTATAATAAACTACTTTGATTAGATATAATCAATTTGAGTCTATGAAAAGTGAAAATGTTTATAAGTAACAATGCTAAGATGGAGATGAACGAACAAAGGAAGCCATGATAGGAGAACTGAAAACACGTGATGTGCTTTTTCCTGTGCTAACTTAAGTGGTTTCTACAACTTCCCTTTAGTGATTCCATATGTTCTAGAAATGTTGATTATGCCTCCAGTAAAGGAGAGCTATTAAAATAAAGATGGTTTTGTAAAATGGGTGGAAGCCAATGATTGCTGTTTCGTTGCATTTAGTGAGATTTTAGCTCCCTGCTTTGAGAGGCATTGATCTGCTCAATGGGTATGTACTTGAGAAACTGCTCTGCAGGATACTGTGCCAGGCACTGGGTATACAGATGTGAATCAGTGAGAGATCCTGCTTTTATGGTACTCACAGTCTAATTAGGGAGATAAATAAATGTTGTGATAGAATAGGGCACATGCTAATAGTATGCAGTTTGTGCCACCAAGATTCTGCAGGAGGTTGAGATTGTTCGGTTAAAAGCTACTGAGGGTTTTATTCTGTAAGTTGCTATAGAAAATGATGGAGCAGGTATACTCATTTTCTTTACCTCAAATCTCTTTGCAGCCTTGGTATGATTTACATGTATACATATTACATTTATTTTCAGTTTTTAAAGGCAGGTAGAATGGTGAAATCCAGCTTCAAAATAAGAAGGTTTTATAGGGAGTATTCTAAAGTTTCTCCTTAAATGTAGAACCAGACTGGGTCTGAATAACTCTAAGCTGTCCTGTTGTGTGGAGCCAGACTTGATTTTCTTTTCTTTTTGCAACACAGTTCTATTTCTGGCAACAATTGCATCTGAGCAAAAAGCACAAATTCGTTGCCTCAGGCACTAAATAGGCACTGAGCAGAGGATTAAAAGAGTCCTGTCTTCTGGGAACTTATAATCTAAAACAGACAACAAACTGGAAAGAATAGGCATCACAGCTGATATGTTCATTTCCCTTCCCACATAAAGTCAAAGAAAACAGAAAGTGTCAAGTCACATTCCACAGGATTTGTAAAACCTCTAGAGAGTTTTCTCTCTCTCTTTGTGACTTTTCAAGTTGAAATCTATTTTGTATATAATATGCAGCAGATTATAGTGCTATTTTTAAAAACTGGGAATGAGAGAACAAGCAATATTCTTTCTTTTACAACAGGTTACATTGGAAAGTATGGATCAAATTAAAAGTGGATTCTCAATTTGTCATGGGGAAATACGAATAGTATTTCAAATACCCTAAGGTCAGGGTCAACTTAGGGGTAGAAGAAGTATCGTAAAAATTAATTTAAGAAACTAGCCTTGAAATATTTCCTAGTTGTAATAATCCCACAGGTGAAAGCAACATCTGTGGAATAATAAATATACTCTGTTTGACCTTTTTAGCCAAAGGAGGTATTACCAAAACATGACCAAAGCTCGGAGCTGAGGCAGTGCAGTAAAGTAATGGGGTTTGACTACTTATTTATGTGATAGGGATGTGATCATTTTATTTTTTAAAAAATGATGAAAAAGTAAGATACGTACCAAACTAAGATTAATGTCCCAAAGTTTGCGTATGTGAGAGAGACAGAGATAAACATACAGAGAGGAGCAGAAATAAAGAAAGAAAGACAAAGTAGCAAGAGGCTGAGCCAGAGAGGGATAGAGACCAAGAATTGAAAACAACCAAGAATCACATTCCAACTCTATTAAATTCATGCTGAGACCTTGGTTAAGTCACTCCTCTCTGGGCCTCCGTTTCTCCAACTGTAAAAAGAAGGGGTGTGCTAGAAGACACACCTCTATAGAACTTACCAGCTCCCTAGCTTTACCCTTGGTAAATGAAAAGGCAGGCAGGTGGGTAGGCATGCAAATGGACAGATCAGCCACATATATGTATATGCTAGCTTAACAAAAAGAGAAGACCAAAATTATGGTGGGCCAGTGGACTGTGAATCACAAAGAACACCAGCCAGACACAGAAAATCATCTAATCACTTTTGCTATTGCCATGGTGACCTGAGAAATTGGTACCTTTCCTTTGCCTGGCACTGGTGCAGCTTTCCAGGGGCCACTGTTGAGTCATTTTCTGAGTGGCTTGGCCATCTCTCTTTCCTCCACAGGCTCAGAAGAGTATTGTGTGAGGATCTCTAATGGCCTCTGATGCCCAGATGGAAGAAATTAGATGTCAGGCTTTGTACCTATGATCATAACCTCAGTTCCCCCAATCGAACATCCTCTCTGAGAAAGTGGTAGAGAGTAGCTACTCTTACCACTTGTGGATGAGGGAACTCAAAGGGGTTTGTTGGTTTTTTTGGCCTAACATTCTGTCTGGAGACCTGTGTTTCTAAAGCTATATGGATATTTTTGAGCATACCATGTTTTCCAGGCTTTTAAATTTTACTACTTTTAAACTTTTGTGAATTTTACTTGCAGGGTCTGGGAATTGATGAGGATAATTGTGCTTGTCAAGCTTCCAGCCAGGGAATGACTTTAGTAAGGAGCTACCTAGTAGACGAATTGTGTGCAACAAAAAGATTGAGTCTTCAGACAGGTTTTAGTATCTGGTTTATTTCACTTTCTTCAGTTTGAGTAAGAAACAAAACACTATGATTTTCTTGCTTTGCTTACAATTTACCATCTCCCTCCAAAATAATAGCCCAAGAGTTTAGCTTGAGTGTGCATGGCCTGATAGTAGGTTGACCTCCAGTTGAATTTTATTGAGATTGTTTTCTCCAGAAACTTCTGGGTCATCTAGGATGCCATTTTGAATGTATGCAGCTCTTCACATTATGCTGTTAAAAATACATGTTAGAAGAAAAGTAAATCCACAAAAAATATGTTTCCTCAGTGCAGCATAGTTCATCAGGATAACATGTTCTATATCACACCTGTCCCTATAATACTTCGTTAAGTGTTTTTTGCCATCACTAGAACCTCTACTTTTGTGGGCCAAGTGAGTCCTGAGACAAAGGCCAGGGTGAGTGTGATGTGTGAGGAAGGTGAGGAGGCCAAGCTGACTACAGGCAAGTTTGTTTTTACACCAAGTTGCTGATGGTATTGGTTGAATAATATGGAACCTCCTTGGAGAGGATGCTGAAAGGCTGGGGTCCAGCCTGCCTTCCATGTGCATCTCCAACCTGAACTCTCCCCTGGGCTTCAGACACTGATACCCAACATCCCACACTATATCTTTACTGAGGAGCTTAATTTATATCTCAGACTTGACCTGCCCCCAACAGACTTGTGACTTTTCCCCGAAACGTGTTCCTCTCACGATCTTTCCCATCTCAGTAAATGGAAACTCTATCCTTTCAGTTTCTCAGGCCAAAATTCTCAGCATATCTTTCACGTTTCTTTTCTTCTCCTAGGCCACATCTAATCTTCTACTCTTCCTTCTAAAACTATTTGGAATCTGACCATCTCTCACCCCCATCTCCTTGTCTATCCTTGTCTAAGCCACCATTATTTCTTACATGAACTGCTTTAAAAGGCCCCTAGCTGGTTCCCGTTTCCACCATAGGTCCCCTATAGCCTGTTATCTACTCAGTAACCAAGCTGCCAATCCTTTTAAAATGTTAATTCAGCCTAGCTGGGTGTGGCTCAGTTGGTGAGCATTGCCCCAAGAACCAAGAGGTCACCAGTTAGATTCCCTGTTAGGGCACTTTCCTGGGTTGCGGGCTCAATCTTTGATGATTCTCTCTCATCACTAAGGTTCCTATCTATCTCTCCCTCTACCTTCCTCTCTGAAAGCAAATATATATATTTGTGAATATCAGTGTATATCCTATAGGCTAATATGCAAATTGTCCCCTCAACCAGGAGTTCAACTAGCAGGCAGGCTGGCCAACCACCCATGTCCCCTCCCCCTGGCCAGGCTGGCCGGACCCCCACTCATGCATGAATTCATGCACCAGGCCTCTAATATATATATATATATATATATATATATATATATATATATATATATATATACTGAGTGGCCAGATTATTATGCGTTCAGAGATCATAATAATCTGGTCACTCGGTGTATTTGTATCTCAGATGGGTACCAAAAGTATTCTAGACTTTTGCTGGAGATCAACCACCTATTTGCCCTGAGCTTTCTATCAGCCAGTGCAAAGGGGAAAACTGATCAGGTGCACGATTTATAGTATCTTTGATATCAAATAAATGAGGTACTCAAGAGAAGTACACTGAGTGGCCAGATTATTATGCATTCAGAGACCATAATAATCTGGCCACTCAGTGTGTGTATGTGTGTGTGTATATACTAGTAGCCCATTGCAAGAAGATTCCTGCAATAGGACTTCCTGCTGCTTCTGCAACGCTTAGCTTCTTTCTATGCTTTCTTGATATGCAAATTAACCGCCATCTTGGTTGGGTTAATTTGAATACTTGCCCTGATTGGCTGGTGGGCATGGCTTGGGCATAGCGAAGGTGCGATCAATTTGCATATTACTCTTTTATTAGATAGGATATATATATATATATATATATATATATATATATATATATATATATATATAAATGTTCAGATCTTGTCATTCCTCTATTCAAAACCCTATAATGGCACCCCCTTCTCATGAAGAATATAAGACTGAGGCCTCCCCATGGCCTGCAAGCCCCTGCACAGTCTGGCTTCTGTTTTTTTCTCCAACATCATATTTTATTGTTCTGCCCTGTGCCCATTCTTCTCTAATTACACCAGTCTCCTTGGCTTACTTTAAATATACCAGGCCTGCTACTACTTTGGGCCATTTTCACTTGCTCCTTTCCCTGCCTGGAAAGCTTTCCCCTTCATATTTGCAGAACTTGGCTCTTAAGTTCAATCGGGTCTTTCCTTAAATGTCACAGGAATAAGATTGCCAAGAAGTCTGATTCTTTTTGAAAAAAAAAATACATTTTCATTGATTTCAGAGATGAGAGGAGAGGGAGAGAGAGATAGAAACATCAATGATGAGAGAGAATCATTGATTGGCTGCCTCCTGCACGCCTCCTACCAGGCATGTGCCCTTGACCGGAATCTAACTTGGGACCCTTCATTCCACAGGCTGACGGTCTCTCCACTGTGCCAAACCAGCTAGGGCAAGAATTCTGATTCTTAAAAAGAGGTCACTGGACTTGGCCAGCAGGCAAACACTGATGACCTTTGAGAGAGCAGGTGCAGTCAGTGGTGGAAGAGGAGACAGGTTGTTTTCTAACCCTTGACCCCTCTTACTAGACTTACTGTTGCTTTAGGTCAGTGCTGTTGTCTCATTCATTCTTTTTGTCTCCAGCATTAGGCTTAGTGCCTGAAGCCCAGTAGTTTGTCAGTCAATGCTTGTGGAATGAGGGCAGGAATCTTATTTTTAAACTAGAGGCCCAGCGCACAAAATTGTGCACAGGTAGAGTCCCTAGGCCTAGCCTGCAATCAGGGCCATCTTCCGCCCCCTCGCCAGTCCTGCCCCACCACCACCCACCCCGGTTCCCTGTTCGCCATCCTGTGATCGGAGCCTGCGGGCCCGGGGAGGGGCGGGGGGGGGGGGTGCGAGAGGTGGTCGATGCACCTCATAGCGACTAGTCGAGTGGTCATTCTGGTCATTATGCCATTATGGTCACAGCTTTTATTATATAGGATAATTGGTTACATTAGAACACATTAAATTGCTGAATGTTGTGATAGCTGCCTCAGGCTTTTTTCAGGAAACATGGTTGTAAAATAAGACCTGTGTATTCATTGCAGACCCATTCCCTCAGTACCAATATGTGACACGGTGTTAAATCTGTGATTTAGAGGTTTTTGGTGCACACAGTGTTGGGGAGATGGAGGCACAGACCATCCTAGGTCTCTTATGGAGATGAGACAATCTTTATTTGTGTATTAAATAGCTCACTTCCTTTTTGAAATTCTTCTTTTAGGGGCACTGAAAGGCTCATTTAAATTCAAAAGCTATCATTGTGGTTAAGCAAAATCTTAATGACTTAAGAAGTGTTCATATAGTTAACAGTTAGTGGTAAAAGTACATTCCCCCAATAATTTTAATTGGGTCTAACCTTCTTATCCTTTATTTATCCTCCTTTATTTGATGGTGGTGCTGAAGTTCAAACACAAGCATAAGATGGCTTTTCTTTTTATATGTTGTTCCTTCTTTCAGACTCTGACCTCTGAAATCTTTCCCTAAACACCAGTTGGAGAAGGTTAGACTACCTTGAAACCCTTTACTCCTAGAATCTTTTGACACCAGTGGTAAATGCTGTTTTCCTTTGCTGTCTGAGAACTGTGATGGTCACTTCTGCAGCATGGGCTTGTAGGGACTTCTAAGCCAATGGGTGGGAAGTTTTGGCAGGACTCTGTTCCCATTCCTAGCATTGCTCTTAAGCCCCCCTCTGCTTACAAAAGTCAGTTATAGACTTCAAACCCCCTTTCCTAAAAGTGATTATGATTTATAACTTATTCCTGGGATCAATTCCTAGGGGCTGCCCTGCCTATCCAGGTGTCTACCATGCTTATCTCGTGTGACATTTATTTACCTATATGGGAAGAGAGACAGGATCATAAATGTGGCCAAGAACAGGTAGTCACTCTACCATCCTTTGAGGTTGTTTCATACTCCTACAAAAGAGGTTCTTTCTGTGACTCCCTATGCATACTAAACAGTTATAGGCCATCCAGATTCATTCAACAAATATTTGCTGAGTGTCAGTTGGCCTAGATATAAAAGAGGTAGAGGAAATGTAGAGATGAAACATGGTTCACATACCCTCAAAAAGCCCACAATCTGCAAAAGGTGGAAGTAAAGATAAAAGCGTAGGTAAATGTTATGATTTAATGTGATATAATCATATCTGAACAAAATGGAGCCAAGAGGGTTTAATGTTTCCTGGGGCTGTATAGAAGCCCACACGATAGAAAATGCAACAACTGTAGGTTTTCGAAGGGAAACATGAGTTTGCTGGGTGGAGAAGATGGTGAAGGGCTGTACAGGCAGAGGAAGCAGCTTTGTAAAGGCCCAGAAACAAGGACTAGCATAGAGGACATAGAAAGGGCAGTGGTATGGCATTTAGAAGATGTGTAAAATTTGGTTTCATCATGAAGGACCTTAGAGGTCGTGCTGAGATGCAGACCTGATTGGTAGGCAATAAGGAGTCATGTAAGTTGATTAAGCAGGGGAGCAGTGAAATAGCTGTTGTGTCCAAAGAATACTGGCATAGTGTGAAGGGAAGAAGGGAGTGGGCTGATGTTGTAATAGTTACTACTTTACTGTTACCATAACTGCATTGAGCACACAGAGACAACTATCAGTGGGAAAGGGGGCACAGTTCTAGTCCAAAGGCCTGTGTTGTCTGGGCAGAAGAGTTGCAACCCATCACTTGTACTGATCCCTGTTACACTGAGCCTAGGATGGGAGTTCCTTGTTTCAAGGCAAAAGCCTTCAGTAAGAGACTGTTTGTAATCATGTACAAAATTACTTCTTTATTCGAACCTGTGTTTGATCTGTGATTAGAAGCTGGATTAAGAAATCAAGTAATCAACTATCGAAATTGCAACCATAAATTGTTCTATAAACAACCAGCTTCCCCGTCTCCCCCAGCCCAAGTAACAAACCTGAAAACAAATACACTTTTTGATGTTTATTCCCCCGAAGGGTTTTAGCCAGTGCTTTTGAGCTGTGCACAAGTCAGAGAACAATGCGTGCTAGCCACAATGCCCCTTTATCCCTCACATTTGGATCACTCATGTTGTACCTTGCCAGACTAAGACAAGACACCCAGGGAGTGAGGAACTGTTAAAAATATGTAACCCTTTAAGATTTACCACGTGAAGGGGAAGAGGTTTACTTTTAACAGAACTGAGGAGAATCTGCCTGAGTTCAAGATAAAGAACAGTTAAAGAGAAAACCCTCAGAGACTATTGTTTTAATGATTTGTTGGAAGTAGTTTTGGTCCTGAAGTTTCTTGTAGGCCAAAGGCATTTGAATACCACAGCCCATAGAGATACGTGTTTCTGTAAAATAACCTTACGACTTACTGACTTTTTCTTGTTTGGAACTGTGCTGTGCTTACCCTCCCGGACATGCAATAAATAGTCATAAATTACAAGATCTAGATTTCATTTTGGAAAGACTGACAGCAACAGAGCAACAATGTCACATGAAGCAACTGACTGTGTAAGGAAAGTGCAACTATATAGCCTACTCTGTTCCCATAATGCCTAGGGACTACGGATAAGAGTAGCTTGAGGTGTTTGTTTCATCACTTTCCTGACATTAAGAGGTAGGTAGCAAGCTTCACTTTCCTGTTGCCATTGTTTCCAATAGAAAACACTTAGAAATTATAATATGGAGGGGTCCTTAAGGATCTTTACAAACCATTCCATTGTACAAAATGAGGATGAAGGCTCACAGAAGATAGGTGACTTGTCCTTTGTCCTTGGTTAGTCATCAGCAATAACAGAGCTATAAATGGGTCTATAACCCAGGTGTTCTGCTCCTGGTGAACAACGCCGCCAGTGGCCCAGTAATAACACTGGCACTTTCACAAAAATTCACTCTGACAAGTTTGCATCCTTGACACTTGGCATAGTATCTGCCACCAACTCTGGCTAACATTTGCATAGTACTTTACAGTTTGCACATTTCCTTTCACCATAAATTTTAATGAAACTGTCAATGTTGTCACTGGCTTTTCCAGTGGCATTTTAAATGGCATTGTATTGTACATAGGGGCTGCTTTTCTAAAGAGCAGTTTAATTTTTTTTTTTCAAAAGAGGACTGAGTAGGGTTTTTATGTTCTTGTCATTTCCAAAAGGATTTGTGAGTAAAAGCATTAAAATATTTTGTGTGTGACATAAAACTACCTCAGAATTGGAATGGACTTATGAGAGGGTGAGCAGTTCTAGAAGACACATCAGTGGAAGATTCTAGGTCAGGAATAAATACTGATAATGGGTTTCCAGAAACTTCTCTTGAATGCTATAAACTGTGGAAAGAAACTGTGGTTATTGAAAAAATTGGAAGAGAGAAGGTAAAGACAGGAAGTTCAGAAAGGGCGAAGGGACCACATTAAGGAGAAACCTCTGTATGAGATAAGAATTAAGAGAAGGTAATGTTTCCTTTTTACAAACTCATACATTCACTAGGGTAAACAGCTGATACTTGCACATAAAGCACCCGAATCTCCCAGGGTTTCTGCTTGGAAGATAGTATCTTGGGAAACTGAAGACATTTTCCATTTCCTAGGGCAGTTACTGATTTGAGTTTTCCTTTAGAGGTCAGCAAATTACAACTCCCAAGCCAAATCCAGTCCATTGCATGTTTTTTGCATGACCTGTAAGCTAAGAATGTTTTCTTTTTCAAATTTTTAAAAAAAAATTAAAGTATTTGTGATATTTCAAAATTATATGAAATTTAAATTTCAATGTCAATAAATAAACTTTGTTGGAACTAAGCCACCCATTTATATATTGTCTGTGGCTGCTTTTGTGCTGCAGCAGCAGAGTCTGCCAATCTGAAAATATTTACTATCTGGCTTTTTACACACAGAGTTCGCCAGATCCTGCTTTAAGTGGAAGTATCTTTGTGATCTTAAAAGATTTAAATAACTTTTTCTGAGCTGGGGGGATTCTGGTTCAGTACACCTAAATCAATGACTTGCACACTTACCAACCATACTTTTATAATCAAATTAGAAAAATGGGATTTTATGATTATAGTCTAATTATGAATTGTATTCTATAGAGGTACATCAGATGCTGAAATTTTCTAATGTAATATTAAGTTTCATAATAATTCCAAATGAGATTAAGAATGAAATTTTGTCATTTTCCCCTTTTAATGACCTGCTTCCTATAACCAGCAGCAAGCAACTTGGGCTCTGCAGGCTGGGTAAGGCACATTTTGTATTAATTAGCTATAGCTTAAGCATGAATGGTTAAGTCAGCAACTTGGAAAAAAACACTTTTTCACAAGTACATCTACATCTACAGCAACATCTTTGCTATTGGGCAGGTTGTGGAGACAGGCAGTTATTTCGTTTGTACTGATTTCTGGCTAATAACTAATCTATTCACTATGGCATCACCCAGAAAAATGCCATACACAGCTGGGCTTTCCAAGGGCATTTTAAATAATGGGATTCAAGCAGGAATTTAAATACTACCCTAAAGTGTTTTTCTCTGGATATCTTCATTAAGCATGAAGGAAGGTTGATCCTGACTGGGGATAGAAGCTCAGGAGATAAATGATGAGACTGAGGATTAGCACTGGGAGGTCGGGAAGGCACATTTTGCACATTGGGACATTCAACCTATGAATCATGTGTCATGCAGTTTAAAGACATACTTTGCATTGATTAGCTGTCATTTAAGCCCATACAATTAAGGCAATTTTTTGCTTCCTACCTCTTCCCCCAAGCACCCATATTAGCTGCAGCTTAGATCTTAGAGGAAAGGATGGATTCTGTGCCTAGTTGAGATTTATTCTCCTAAGAGGGTCAAGAGCCTTTTAGCTTCATATGTCCATCACTGCCTCTTTGAACTAGATTAATGAGTACTCTGCTTTGTAATTTATCCATTAGTTTCTTATATTTCAAATCAATAGCTTCATACAATTATGACCTTTCATTTCCAATTATGTTTTATTTTGGAGATCTTGTCATTGTCTATAGATTTCTATAGCTCTCTTGCTTTTGGCTCTTGTGAAGTCTAAGAAAAAGGTTTTCCCCACCCTCACCCCCTGGCTTTTAAGCTTGGCTAAAGTCATCAGAACAAGCTTGAATTTGTCTTTCAGGAGGCTTCTTTGAAATAAAAACACAGCCATATGCTGTTGGGTCTGCTTACTAGACTGAAGATTGGTGTGAGGATTATCGGAAATGTGGACTGGTGTCTTCTGTGTGGGCAGTTTACAAACAATGCTGCTTTCATTGTGGTTTCTTGTATTACCATTGATTTAAATTCCAGCTGATTCACCTGAACATTCTAGATATTGTTGTTCAGTTGATAACCTTGACTGATTTCCAGTCAGCCCCTTCCTTATCCCCAAGGAGTGTCACTTATGATGAAATTCATTCAGAGAAGTATTGATCCCTCAGCCATCACACTCTATTGATTTCCCCCTTTCTTAACAGAAGAGTGTCCTTCATGGGCCTGGAATGTTTATATTGCCTCTAGGTTCAAAGGTTTATTTAGCAAGGGCTTTTACTGAGCCAGGCAATACTATAAAATAACGAAGCTTGCTTTAACAAACATAGTAGAACTTACACATTCCTGGCTCCCTGGCTCTCCTTTTTCATCATCCTGCTTCTTCCCAAGATAAAGTAATAAACCAGAGGGTCCATCCAAACCCTCCTCCCCTCCCCTACTGTTGGGTTCCCCAAGAGACTGTCATCAACTCCTATTCTAGATGACCCATGAGGACAGATGACAATTGAATAGAAGTTATCCAGGCACTAGGGCAAAAATGCCCAAGATTGGCAGAGAATGGAAAACCCTCAAATGCAGTGGGCACAACAGAGAAATTCTAGTGGTGTATAAGGGATGCATAAAGCCAGACCATTTTGAACAAATTATTCCTTTACTAAGGGCCCAATGCACGAATTTGTGCACCTTGAAAGGAACTGTGGGCCACGAGGCTGCTGTGGGCACAGGGGCGGGTCTCGGCCCATCTTCTGCACCCCCTCCTGGCCCCTTCTGCCGCAGCCCAGTCTCCTGTCTGCCGGCAGCTCCACTCCTGCTGCCACTGCTCCCATGCGCTGAGGCTGCTGGCCCCACTCACACCCAGTGATGGCGCCAGCAGCAGGTGCGAGCAGAAGCTGCTGCCCTGATCGCCCCTCAGGAGCAGGGGGAGGTGGAGAAGCCCTCAGGGGTGATTGCAGCCGGCAGCCACTGCTCACACCTGCTGATGCTGCTAAGTGATTGGGACCAGCAGTGGCTCTGGTGCTGGCAGCGGATGCAAGTGGAGCTGGTGCCAGCAGCAGGTGCGAGAAGTGGCTGCCAGTCCCAATAGCCCCTCAGGAGCCGGGGGAGGCAGAGACGCCCTCAGGGGAGATCGGGGTCGGCAGCCGCTGTTTGCACCTGCTGATGGCGCCAAGCGATCGGGGCCAGCGCCAGGTGCTGGCAGCGGGTGCGAGTGGGGCCGGCACTGGCAGCAGGTGCGAGCACCAGGCAGGACCATGGTGTGCGGGAACAAAGAATTTTCAGTAATCACCAGAGGCTCGCCCTGATGACAGCAACCAGCACCCCGCCCTGATGACAGCAACCAGCACCCTGCTTTGGTCTGGCGCCTCTGCTCACCTGCTCCACCATCCCACCGTGGCCAATGCCTGCCACGTTCTGCACTCTGCCGCATGCTGCCAACCACCGCCTTGTTCTGCATGCACCCTCTGGTGGTCAGTGCATGTCATAGCGACTGGTTGTTTGGTTGTTCCACCATTTGGTCTATTTGCATATTAGGGTCATATATATATTGTTCCTAAACGTACCATGACTGAGCTTTAAGTGGCAAGGAAGAGGGCTCATTTGAGTGTCCTAGAATTTAATAGTACAAATCCGTAATATCTTTTAGAGTCAGTAGAGCATAAAAGACATTCTTATATCACTAGAACTTTGTCCATAGCAGGTTGTAAGTGGGTTGTTGTTGAAACAATAGTAGCTTAGAGCTGTAAACTTATACAAATTGGCTTATACTACCGTAGTGAGTATAAAATCAGAATCATCCCATATATTAATTATAAAATAATTAAATTATTATAAACTTCCATTTACCATTTATTACCATTGTTATTCTTTGACTGATGAGATTGCCTTGTTTTTACCCCCTGTTTTTCACTTGTGTGAACAAAGGCATGCCAATCAATCAAGGGACTGGTGTGTTGACTTAGAACAAGAATTCCAGTTCTCCAACTCCCCATGTGGTGCTCTTCAACAGTCTGGATGAAATCAGGAGCTAGCATCACTCGCAGTTGCTATTTACAAAAGTCTAATTAATACCTTGCACTCCCCAATGAGATACTTCAGCTTACTCTACAGCCAAGCAGAGCCACGCAAGTGAAGTCAGAATGCCAGAGTGAATTATTGGGCTTGTGTCAGCCCAGGCAGGGATGAAAAATCACCACAGTGAACTTAATCCAGGAGCAATCAAAAGGTCGAAGTTTTAATTAGTGAGAGTTGTGATTTACATTCTCATTTGGCATCCTAAAACTCTACGTTAGTTTTCAAACTTCTGTACCTCCCTGGTTGTTGTTTTACACTAGTTAGGATAGTTAATGTGCTTTTAAATAACATTATGTTTAATGGACCTTTGAAGGCACTGACATATGGATCTGTTTCCTCACGTATCAGCAGAACTATTTCCATTAGAGAAGTCAGTGAAAAATCACATGTTGGGATGAGCTTTAAGAGGGGGAACATTTCAGCTTGGTATTGGTTCTTTCACCTTTACCCACTAAGAAAGCTCACAAAAAGTTATCTAGGACTACAAATATAAGGATTCATTTCTAATTAGAAGAATTATATCAAAGTACTATAGTGAATAAAAGAATGGAATGAATTTATTTGTAACAAGCAGAACATAAATAAATATGGAAATGGGTGCTGATTTCTTCAACATAGTCAGACTTTCTATGTCACTGCATTGGTTACTACATTCAACAGCTGTAGCATGTGCTCTTGACTCTGCTCAGTGGGGAGACATCATTGTCAATTGAGGGTGGATTAGGTTTTTGTAATCAGTCAAATGTCATCAGAAGGTAGCTTTGATGTACTAATTGGATGACCAACCTGGGTCCCATGGTTGGGACCAAAAGTGAGATGTGACTGCACAGATATGAATGATACTTATCATGTGTTTCATAACTGTTTGTGAAGAGGGAAGAGCTCTAGAAATGTTGTAAATGCTAGCAGCATCATTGGAATATGTATACAGTCTCTTTAGGTGACAACTTTAAGAGGATCAGTAAGCCGTGGTATGCTTGCTAAACATTTGTTTCACCTACATTGGCATTCCATTTGCCACATGACTCTGAGCCTGGTTCTTCTAAAAATCTGGATGAAACTAGCATCTTTCATGAGTGTCAATTTACAAAAGTCTAATTAATTCCTCTTACTTGCTAATGACTTACTCCTTTTGACTCCATAGACAAGCAGGGCTAAATACATTATGTCAGAATTCCCTAAGTGAATTATTGAGCCTGCAACAACCTGGACTGGAATGAAAAATCACCCCAGTATATTTAATCCAGAAACAATTAAAGGACCAAAGAATTAATTAATTTGGATTTTAATTTGTTGAGGTCTTGAAAGAGGGAGCCTTTTATTTGCTCAAGGCCCTTTTTTGTGTCCTGTTTGATTACAAGTGAATATGCCTTTGGGGAAAGATATCTATTTCTTTACTTTGTTCCTTGGAAACCTAAGGGCAAGAAAGAAACAAAAAGGCCTCTAAACCTGCAGAGTACCAAATAATTAGATTTGCAGTTCAGGTGATGAGCCACTGACTTGCCCTGAGGAATTGATAGGAAGCATAGAAGAATTGTCAATACAAGGAGCAGATTTTGATAAGAGAACAGGTGGTAGAGTTTGACAAGAGTTCTATGTCCCAAGAGTCCTGAACAAATAATTAGAAAGAGGCCCAAGGAAAATAGGGAGAAGTACTTTCTGCGGTTTTTGGCCACATCACTAGCTCCCAAAAGGATGTTGACAGGAGATATAACTGCTAATGTGGGACAGGATCCAGGCAGATGAGCTGTGCTGGGGAAGAAAACCCTCAAGCCCATTGACACAAGATGACTCAATGGGAGCATTCCTTGCTGCTGTCCAAGGAGCAGGTGGTTTGTGGAACCATTGGTCTAAGGCCCATGCTCCCCATTGTCAAGTTAGATCACCAGGAAGGCTGCACCCACACCACATGAGCTTAGCTGCCTACTCTAATACCGTTTCCTCAGCTACTAAATAAACATGGATGAATTTGACAGTGTGGAAATTATACTCCACTCTACTTGACCTTTTAAAAAGTCTGTATAAGACTCTGCGCCATGGAAAATGCATTATATTTCCTCCCCTAAAAAAACTTTGCTTAGACTTGGTACCAGGAATAAGTTTGACTCCCTGACAGAATGATACCCTTCCTTTTTATCACAAGTTCAGAATGCTATTACCCAGTATGTTTCCCTTATAGCCTTGGTTGCTAAGAAATTCAGAGCTAGCCCTAGCACTCAATTTCACTTACCATATAGTCCAAAATTTTGATAATGGATCTCCCTTTTAAAAATATTTTCATTGATCTTGATTTTTATCCAGGGTCATATTATAGGTGGATTTTAGGATTGGCTACCTTGAATGTGGGATAGTGGTGGGTTATAAATTACAAATATATATATATATTTCTGTGGCCTAGTCTGTGATGGTTTAACACCAGCCTGCCTTCTCACTAGCCCATGATATTGGCTCTGTACCTAGAGCTCCTTGGTATGAACTGTGTTTCTGTTAGTTATAGCCCTCATTTTCCCACTAGATTTGATGATTTTACCTATATAAATCTTTAATTGTAATTTTTATATTTCTAAGTATCAGAAAAAGTGACAGGGGGCATAGAGTAGCATGAACCTCCCTGGTTTTTTATTATCTCTGGATCCAGTTGGATAAAACTACCAAGAAGGAAATTTCCACTTAAATCAAAAATTTCTAACATGGGGATTGGATGAGCTGTGGCAATTATTGATTCTAAGATTGTTTTAGTTGATGCTTTATTGGACCTTCAGTTTGTAGCCATCACCTGACAGAGTTAATTGTTCTATCTACTAATTTTTTGAAAGGGAAAGTCTATTCCAGAACAGATATTCATGGAGAAAAACCTCTGTACTGTGCCCAGAAACAAACTGGAGGGGGTCAGGCCCCAAACCTGTAACTTGTTGCAGCTTATTGTCTTGCATAGACTATGGGTAACCTATCTCTGGAACCATGGGCAGTTGAAAAATGTTCAAGATATGGCTGAAGTTTGACAATAGGGCAAGTAGGAAGTAAAGGACATGTACCCTTAATTTAAACAAAACTCCCACCCAGGCCTACAAGGGATGAGTAGACCAAGAACTCCTCAGGGAAATTCAAAGAAAGAAACAACAACAAAACTTGTTCAGATCAATAGGGTCACACTTTCCTTCTGGGGTTTTATCTCCCTTTGAGTTTCTGCAACTTTAATGCTGAACTGTTTTTCCCATAAGCCTTAGACAAGCTGAGAATGTCAAAGGTGACTTTAGTAAAATAAACCATGCTCAGTAAAGAAGGAAAACCATAATTAGCATACAATAGACCAGGCCACAAAATTTATAATTTTAAGTATCCCAGGAGAAACATTGGACAGCTTTTAAAAGCACATTTCTTACGCTCCCAAGCCACAAAGATTGTATCCCTTTTAGGCAGTTTTCTGGGTGCCTCTCCTCCCAATTCTTGTTTTCCCTGATTAGAATCTTCAGTTCTACTTTCTGGGCAATCTGAAGAACTGGTCATGGCCAAGGTCTTGATGATTAGCTGACATTCTTGAGCCCCAATGGGTTCTGCCCCTTTACAGCTTAAGTTATGTGCCTATATCACAGAGAGTAATTCTTTATAATTCATCACTGGGGTGTCCTAACTCATATGTCCCCCATTGAGAGGAATCTGGAAATGGTTGAATATTCATGGCATCGTTTCATAACGGTCAAAACAATCATTTTCTCACAAAGGTTGAGAGAAGTAAGGAATAGGGAAGGCTCTTTCCACAGTAGGATCAACTCCTGGCCAGTAATATGGACATTTTCCACAAGGACTTAGTTCTTTACTTCATTTAGACTTTTACAGTAATAAGCTTCATTTCTGCCTTTCAAATTTTTATCACTGATTATAGTTTTCTATATTTCCATTTTTTCATTTCCCATAGCCCAAGAAGTACCCCCAGACAATGAGATCATGCATTGTGATTTCAGTGTTTGCTACGGAGAAAAATGCATGGATATCCAGTTTGTACAGGATTTTAAAAAGTTAATTAAGTAGGAAATTGATTGTTTATGGATAGGGGGAACCACAGGGCTATCTTTTTCAAAGCATAGAACCCATCTTACAAAGAGGTAACAGAGGTAATATCATGACTGTTAGGAAGATCAGCCCTTCCCAAGGGTGCAAAATAAGTGGGTCTTGTCATATGACTGACTAAAATTCTAATTCCCGAGCCAAGATTTTCTTGAAGTTTTAAAGGCAAGGGGAGAACAATAAGGCCTGTTTCTGATTTTGCACATAATAGAGGAAGCAAACAACAGGAAAAATAATGAAAAGCAGACCAATGGTTTCTTTGTGAGATTATAACAACCACTAGAGGCCCGGTGCACAAAATTCATGCACAGAAGGGGGTTGTCCCTCAGCCCAGCCTGTAACCTCTCCAATATGGGACCCCAGGGATCGGGCCTAAATGGGCAGTCAGACATCCCTCTCACAATCCAGGACTGCTGGCTCCCAATTGCTTGCCTGCCTGCCTTCCTGATTGCCCCTAACTGCTTCTGCCTGCCAGCCTGATCACCCCCTAACCACTCTGCTGCCAGCCTGTTTGCCCCCAACTTCCCTCCTCTGCCAGCCTGGTCACCCCTAATTGCCCTCTCCTGCAGGATTGATCACCTTCAACTGCCCTCTCTTGCAGGCCTGGTCCTTCTCAACTGCCCTCCCTTGAAGGCCGGGTGCCTCCCAACTGCCCTCTCCTGCTGGCCATCTTGTGGTGGCCATCTTGTGTCCACATGGGGGCAGGATCTTTGACCACATGGGGGCAGCTATATTGTGTGTTGCAGTGATGATCAATCTGTATATTACTCTTTTATTAGATAGGATAGAGGCCTGGTACAGGGGTGGGGGCCAGCTGGTTTGCCCTGAAGGGTGTCCTGGATCAGGTGGGGGTTCCCTTGGGGTGTGGGGCGGCCTGAGCGAGGGGCTTGTGGTGAATTGCAGGCCG
This sequence comes from Eptesicus fuscus, assembly GCF_027574615.1. Classification (NCBI taxonomy): domain Eukaryota; kingdom Metazoa; phylum Chordata; class Mammalia; order Chiroptera; family Vespertilionidae; genus Eptesicus; species Eptesicus fuscus. Next base: position 110,864,450 of record NC_072473.1, read on the forward strand.
GCCACACCCCCTGGCAACCCAAGGGGAGGCCCTGGTATCTGGAATTTATTTTCCTTCTACAATTGAAACTTTGTAGCCTGGAGCAGAGCCAAGCCTGGGGCTCCCTCTGAGGCTGGCAGCCATTTGTGTTGGGGTTATAATTGAAACTTTGTAGCTTAAGCGGGTGTGCGGAAAGCTTTGCTTCCCCTGTTGCCAGCGGCAACCCTGGCCTGCTCTCTCAAGCTCTATTCTGCTGCCATTTGTTTGAATTTGTTTACCTTCTATAATTGAAACTTTGTAGCTTGAGTGGAGGCTTAGGCCTGGCAAGAGCAGGCAGAAAGCTTGGCTTCCTCTGTTACCTAGGAAACCTTGCACTTTGTGGCTGTAGCCATCTTGGTTTGGGTTAATTTGCATGCTTGCTCTGATTGGATGGTGAGCGTGGCTTGTGGGTGTGTCGGAGGTATGGTCAATTTGCATATTTGTCTATTATTAGGTAGGGTATTTGCATAAACTTTAGTACAGTTCCTTCATTTATTTAGACACTAAAACAGTTTCTTGTTTTATTGATCTTTATTAAAATAAATAAGGCCAGAGTGGAAAAAATATATCCAAAACCTATAATTATAGATTTGTTTGGTGCATGATGCTTCCTTCAGCATATTTCAGGTCATCCTTTACAGGAATTGATGAGAACAGGTTGTGTATGATCAAGAGGCTTGTCTATCAAATACTCTTGGCATTATAAAGGACAGCATGACTGGTAAAAGACTACAACTAATCATAAGTAACATGAGAAAATAACGATGGGAAAAGTAACATGCAGTAGCTAGAAACCCAAGACACAAAACTGGCTTATAATCAGAAAAAGGGTCTCTTATGATTGCAACTCTCATGCCCCCAGATCCAGTGTCTCCTTTTGCTTGCAGGAGACCACTTTTTCCACTCTAGCTTATTCTTCTTAACTTTCTTCCCAGGCCTTTCTCTTCTCATTCTACACACTCTCTTTATGTAATCTCTTCTATTCTTTAAAGTTTTCAACTACTACCAATATTCTAAAGATGCCTAAGTCTCTGGAGACCATTCCTCAACTGAGATATCTATATCCAGCTTAGTTGTGCATCCATTTTTCCAATTGTCAATGAAACATGTTGCTTGGGCATCCTACAGGCACACAAAACTCAACATAACCACAAAGTGAACTTGCCATTTCCTTCTGCATACTCTCCCCTCACAATAAATAAATAAATAATAAATAAATAAAAAAGGAAAAGAAAAGAGATGCTGTTCACCATTTTTTGTTTGTTTTTACTACTAACTTTGCAAATGGAGGCACAATTTATTCATGTTACCTCATCTTTGGTCCTACGCCTTCCTTCCTTGCTCTGTACTCTCTGGGAGCTCTGGCCCTGTTTGCTAGGTGCCTGCCAAGTTCTATTATTAACTTAATGTTACATCCTTGTGTATATCCTTTCTCCTCTCCAGACTTTACTAACTCTAAGGACGATTATAGCTCAGTAGTTCTATAACTCCTTCCTTTGAATGGGGTGGGGTATATTCAACAGAGAGCCTCAGTCTTTGGCTTAGCTAAGAGTCTTGTGTTAGACTATACTGTTACTAAAAACTCATTCATGGATATAAGTATATTGTTATAAATTATACAAGGTATATCGTTTTCTTAAAATCCTCACCCAAAGATATGCGTTCTGATTTTTTTTTTTTTTAGAGAGAAATCAATGTGAGAAACATTGATTGGTTGCCTCCCATAAGTGCCCGACTGGGATTGAACCTGCAAATTTTTGGGTGTACAGGACAACGCTCCAACCAACTGAGCCACCCAACCAGGCCCAAAGTCTAGCACTTACTATCAACAGTGATTAGTGGGTGAGATACAACAAGAAATGTTTTGCTCCCATGAACTGTTAGAATTTAATCTTTTATGAACACATGCAGTAAAATAATCCTTAATTTTCCAAATTTTAAGACAACAGAGAGAAGACAAATATTGGGTTTAATTCAAAAAGGAAAATTAGAAATAGTCTGTACACATCATGGAACAGATAGCATTTACAAAGGAGACCCTACTTAGAAATAGCATGCATTTAAATAAATGTGTGATGTCTAAATGAGTAAAGCTTGAGCAGTTTAAAAATGAAAACATTGTCAAGTTTTAAGATAAAAGTGTAATCACCTTTGGTGTAGAGGCTCAGGGCTGTTAAGAGACCCATTGGAGCATGGTTGAGAGAAAATTTCTGCTACTTCAGAAAGCATTTTCAACACCTTGTTGACATGGCCCTTATATTTGATTTCTAAGGAGCCAACTGGACTTTTAAATTTTCAATACATTCACCTCCTTAGAAAAGCACCTAAGATGCCGAGTTCAGCATCAGGATATATTTGAACACTCCTGTCTTTGGACACCAACATGTAGCTCGAGAATTGTGTCCTGATACCCCAATGTTAAGTTCAGAGGCCTTTGTTAGGCAGGACCAACCTGCCTCAGTGACTCAACTTCTCCAAGTTACTCCAGCTCTGACAAAGACAGAATAACCTCAGCTCTGCCTGATTCCAGTGCCTATACTCATTTTACAATCTTAAAATTATCTCCAATTAGTTTGGCAACACCATTATCCAAAGTTTCTGATTCCCACTGGTTTCTCTCTACTTGATTTTCATATCTGTAGGCACTGATCTGAGAAATGGTACCAGGATAAGCTTTCACCTTTTTAGGCATACAGTGTTTTCTGACATAAGTCATTTGAACAAAAAACAAAAAACAAAAAGCCACATGAATGTGTTACTAAACCTCTACTCTAATATGTGTTAGTTCAATTACTCAAAACATATTAGAAGCCAAATGTATCAGGATGGTGGTCAGTCAACATTTATTGAATAACTTCTGTATGACAGATGTTACAAGAAACTTTGTAAGCAGATATGAACACAATTTGCCCTTGTCCTTAAAGATATAATATACTAGAGGCCCAGTGCATAGATTCATGCACTGGTGGGGTCCCTGGGCCTGGCCTGTGGGGATCAGGCTGAAACCGGCTCTCTGACATCCCCCAAGGGGTCCCAGATTATGAGAGGGCACAGGCCAGGCAGAGGGACCCTGCCGGTGCACAATCGGGTCCAGGGAAGGACTGCAAGAAGGCTCCAGGGTGTGTCTGGCCCATCTCTCCCAGTCTTGATTGGCTGGACCCCAGCATCCAGCTAGCCTTCTGGTTGGAGTGTCTGCCCCCTGGTGGTCAGTGCGTATTATAGCTAACGGTTGAACGTTTGCTTAGGCTTTTATATATATAGATAATATGCAGCAGAGTGGATATTCTTGAAAATCCCATAAGAACATATTTAGTAGAAAGTAAATGGAAAGTGTCTTCACCAGGGAAAAGGAAATGAATAAATGATCAGTCCCCCACCTCCACCGTGACTCCTGATGCCCTTGGTTCATATCATCCTGCAGTGCAATGTCAGTATCTCACTTCTAAATAAGTGGTCTAACTAACTTGTCTTGTTTCTCTGTGTCCTAATTCCTGCCACAGCAGTGGCCTTTTTGGCTTTTCCTTAAAGGATTCACTGAGATTTTTCTGACCTACTCTGGGGATTCCCTAATGTACCTTGTTTACTAACTGGGCTCCAATTGTGAATTTTTAATTATGCCAGAACATTATCAGTAAATGGAACTTCAAGTTCAATTAATGCTGTCAGATCCAATTTTGTCTCACCTGCTATTGAGCTCCACTCTGTGGTGTTCACAGTAATTGCCACTTCCGTAGGAAAGAGGAGCTTCTCTAGAGCAGGATGTCTGTTGGCAGTCCATTGCGTTGTCCTCTTTTTTGACTCAGGAGTAGAATAGTGAGGGCACTTTATCCAGCAGATTCTCATTACCTTGTTTGAAAAGCAGGGACTATGGATAGGACTCTTTGTTATCTTGCCACTGAGTATGGCTCTCTCATGCTTCTTTTGAGGCAGCGGTTCTCAAAGTGTGCTCCATAGTCCAGCAGCATCGACATCCTTTGGAACTTGTTAGAAGTGTAAATGCTCAGGCCCTATCCTAGACCTGCTGAATCAGAAACTCTGCCCACCTTCTGCATTTATAAGTTCTCTAGGTGGTTGCAACATATGATTAAGTCTATGAGCCACTATTGGGAGAAAAGTGTTTCAAATTAAGGATGGGAATAATTTCATTCTATCTTGTGAAAATACTCATAACCTGGATTTTATATTCTGATTTATGATTTTTTTTAAATGGGAACTCATACTCGTAATTTTTATTAGTAACTCAGCTTTACTTCTGCCTTTCCTGATTTCCCCAAGCATAGGTGGCCACTCCAATTTATTTCTCTAGCACTTTCTCACACTGGCTTTATCCCATTTGTTACATTGTGTTGTGTACCTCTTAAGATACTCACCTCCTCCACTAGTCTTTGGGTCACTTGAGGGCAGGAACCTTGTCACACTTATCATGGTATTTCCAAGACCCCAAACAATGTAAAGCATTTTTGCGTGAATACATTGTTCAGCATTTTATAATTTTCAAAACTATGCTATGGTCTTAAGAAATAGAACTGGCAGATGAGGAAACTGAAACCTAGAGAAGTTAAGTGATTCAGTGGCTAGGTTGCAGACCCAGGGCTAAATAAAGCTTAAGGGCCACACAGTAGTTCCTTAACCACTGCCCTCATGAACTCAGGTCAACTCAGGAAGCCTAGGATACTTTGGCTTTCCAAGTGCAAAGGCCTTGATTTGCTCCAAGACAGGCTGTCCCCACTCACAATTGTGGTGATGCTACTAGCTGTGACATTCTTGTTCCACCCCGAATGCTAAGAGAAGGTGGCTGAGGGTGCCAGTTAATGAGAAACAGTGAAAAGACTGAGAATAGGAAATGGGAAGGGCATCATGCAGAAAAATAGGAGTGGAATTTAGTACCATTAAAGGTATAGTCCCTGACATATGCTTAGTCCTTGGTAAAGGGGAGCAAAATGGAAAAGATGTGAGCTGCAAGTGAAGCCAGAGTTTACAACTCAGTTTTATTCATCTACCAGTCTGCCCACCTTACACCATGATGACAGCAGCATTGAATATACATTGTGAGGTATTTTTGTCATGGGAATGGGTTGACAATGATTGCCACCCAGCTCACCTCTTGGCACCCAGCTCCTCTTGACATTTGTAAGTAATCTGGCTGGACTAGGAGAATGGGGAGAAGTAGGCTATGGGCATGGGATGAAGAAAGTCACTGGCCCACACAAGGATCAAGGCCTGTGATTTCCCTCATTAATCTTACCACTGAACTCTACAAACTAACTTAACTAAATCAGGCTCCTTTAATTGGACCCCTGGGATATAAGCCTTTGTAAATACTCATACACTGGGGTGGAAAAAAAGCATATTCTGGAATATGCTGTGCCAAGCCCGAAATATTTACTTGTTAATCACAATGGATGGCTGTCCCATCAGGCCTCATTGTTTATCTTACTTTGACTACCACTTTGGAGCAATATACATCTGACCCTGTCTTTCTTCTTGAGCTGCAGTGCTATCTCTCTAATTGCCTGCTGGACACTGTCCATCAACACCCTAAATCAATATGTTTGAAACCAAATCTGTCATCTTCTATAGTCCAGATTCCCCTTCCAACTAATCTGTCTCTTTCAAAACCTTCTCAGCAGCTTTCATTAGGCTTTATTCTCATCCTCCACATGTAGTCAATTCCAAAGTTCAGTTATTTCCTACTAGAGGCCTGGTGCACTAACGGGAGCAGGGGGAGTCCCTCAGCCCAGCCTGTGCCCTCTCGCATTCCGGGACCCCTCGGGGGCTTGTGGCTGGATGGCCTTCTGCTGCTGCACGGCCTGCTGCTTAAGTTTCAGCAGCTACTGCATGTGCACAGGCTGGGCCACCATGGTCTGTCCTGCAAAAACCATTGAGTGGGTGAGTCAAGCTTGGAGGCAGGCTCACCTTGAGTGCCCTGTGCTTCCCTGAGTCACTGAGTTGTTCAGACTGACTGCCTTCTACAGGGAACGACACTGGGATTGGGCCTAAGCCAGCAGTCGGACATCCCTCTCACAGTTCAGGACCCCTCAGGGGATGTAGCAATGTGCCAAGTGGCAGGTGGCCAGGGAGGAGCCCAAATTGGGGCTGGGAGCCATTCCGCTCTTGCTCATCCTGGCCCGCTGTGCCTGCGGCCCGCCACTCAGTAGCGCTGCCACAGGTTGGGAGAGGCTCCTGCCATGGCAGCTGCACTCGCCAGCCATGAACCCAGTTTCTGGCTGAGCAGCACTCCCCCTATGGAAGCGCACTGACCACCAGGGAGAAGCTCCTGCATTCAGCGTCTGTTCCCTGGTGGTCAGTGTGTATCATAGCGACCAGTCATTCCACCTTAACGGTTGCTTAGGCTTTTATATATAGATTTATATGATTTCCTTTTTTCCACCTCTATAACAACCATTCCAGTCCATGCTCCCAATATATTTCATGTCTTAATCACCCCAAACTATGTAATACCAAAACTATGATTTTCTGCTCTTCAATCCCCTATCTCAGTGGTCAGCAAACTGTGGCTCGGCAAACTGCGGCTCACGAGCCACATACGGCTCTTTGGCCCCTTGAGTGTGGCTCTTCCACAAAATACCACGTGCGGGCGCGCATGTACAATGTGATTGAAACTTCGTGGCCCGTGCGCAGAAGTCAGTTTTCGGCTCTCAAAAGAAATTTCAATCGTTGTACTGTTGATATTTGGCTCTGTTGACTAATGAGTTTGCCGACCACTGCCCTATCTGACGGAGGAGCCCAGAGCTAGATGTGAATGCAATAGTAGTAACATACAATTCCAGTGACCCCTGATAGTCTTTAACCTAGGGTCCAAACTCTTGGTAAAGACGTAAGTGAACAGGCAGCATAAACGACAAAAGGTATAATTTAGGAACTGATTCATTTTCGTTCTTGATCCCAGTGAGGCATTCAGGGATGTGCTTGCCTTCCCTGGGCAGAAACAGCTTGTGTCAAGAGATGAAGAGAGCAAAATAGCAACAATAATTCCATAAGCTTATTGCTCCAGTCCCTGATGCCTCTGTGGTAAGTTGTTAGAGTGAAAAGTTAATGGAAGGAAGGGGAGAGGGCAAGTTAATGCAAGTGTCCCGGCTACATTTTCCAAGAACTCTGCGATCAAAAAGTAATCCTGAGCTTATGTGTGAACGGTTTACCTGATCAGTTTAATGTATTCAGCTTTATAGATGAGAATACTAATACAGAAAAAAAGTTGTATGCCTTGCTGGCAGTCAGAATAAGAACTCAAGATTCCTGAATAAATGCTTTGATCATAGGAGGTTGCTTCTGAGAGATCAGTTACATTGGACTTCATAGCAATAAAGATGAGCTTTCTCTTCTCTTAAAAACCTCAATCATTATCCACAGTTAAACAAAGGGAAAGTAGGGGAGGAAGCTAAACGAAAGCACAGCTAAGCGAACTGAATATTCTTTGCTTGGTGATGAAGAGAAAAATGCATAATGGGTACAGGACACTTAAAGGGGTATGGACTCTAACTTAGACACTTAGGGTAGAAGAAAATGAAAAAGTTTGGAGCAAAGAAAGAGAACCACTCAGGATATAACCTAACTAGATAGAAAACTGAAATAAAGAAGTCTCATCAGCTCTAATTAAAGAAAATCGATATTTGAAGAGCTGTCTTGCTCAATAATAGCACCAGGGCAAAAATACTTCGAAATGTGAGTCCATTAGAACATAGAAAAGCAGGATTTTGTGGGGGGAAACAATTATGAGTTAAAAAAGCCTCTCAAGAGATGACCACTGATAGGTAAGTTGTAGAAGCACCTGTTTGGGGAAACAAATTAGATGATCTTTTCTCTCTTGTAGGGTTTTTGTATTTTAAGTGTATTTTCTCATCCTGGCAGCTTTATGGAGTCGAGGGTCATCTCTAGGGAGCAGAGAGTAGCTACCATTTCCCCAGAGACACTTGAAATAACCCCTTAACAATAGCTTGGGTTTCATTTTAGTTACCACTTACAAGAAAACACACTGGAAAACATCAAGAGCTATACAAGATTGTTGTTATTCAGAGACACTAACCAACTATCCAAGAAAGCTTGCTTGAGAATCCTTTCTAAGCTCCCTGTCTTTGTGATTTACATGTTTATCAACCATCAGTAACTAGAATCCAGTCCTCCCAGACCATTCTTCTTCAGGGGTGGGAAATATGTGACATGTGTCATCACTTCCTTCTCTCACACAGTGCCAGACACTGATAACCATTCCTTTTCAACTGAACCCAAATGCAGCTTTTTTGTTTATCTGTTCAAATATTTTGGGCACCCTCATACAAGCTATTTAGAAAGAAAGATAAATATAAACAACACTAGAAGCACCACATGCTAAGTGCCAAATAAAAGATTTGTAGACAATAAGTTTTATAAGCCAACTCTCTCTTCTGAAATACAATTTCAACTTCCTAGGAGCCTGAAACTTAATTTTTAAAATGTCAGTACTATTATAGTTTGAGAACCACAACTATTTTTTCATGGGTCTGAGTTGAATTAATTCCAAAAGAGCTTATGAAGTATTACAGGAAATGCAGAAGTTTCTGTATGCCCCCATCAAGAAAGTGAGTGGGGTGTGTTTGAAATCACTAGGTTCTTCTCCCTTAAATACCTCTCTGACGTAAAAGAAAATTCCAGATTGGAGTGGATGTGATTGCCATTTTGGGTTAAGCACACTGAATACAATTTCAGCATCAAATTATTCTACACTTTGAAAATGCTGAAGAGTTAGGTTAGCCACAAATTTCCCACCTGAATACAATGTGCAGAATACTGCAAATTTCTCCCCACTTTTCTGGTGTTTGTTGGGCCTGTGGAAAAGAGCTTGTTGTGGGGTCGAACCCTGGGGTCAGAATAAGACCACCGGAGGCTGCTGATTGATTAAAAAAAGCAGGCAAGGATTTATTGAACTGGCCAGACAGCCGTGAGAGCACCACATGCAGGTGGAGTCCACCCTCACGACCGCGCCATTTCAGGTATAGCCAGACTTTTTAAAGGTCCAAACCACAAAAATTTTCCTTTGTTCTAAATTCTAAATTCTAAATTCTGGGAACAACCCGCAGGGCGGTTCCCAGCCACCTCCTGCTGGATATTGGAATGTGGTCCTATCTTGCGAAAGCAATAGTACAGAAGCAGAACTGAGCAATTAATAATCTCTAAAGGTTATCTACAGTTTCTACTCCTGGAGCTACTGAGTCAATGGGAATCAACCTCCTGTAGTACTGGACCACAGGCACAGGAAAATTACCTTTGTGAGTCTCCAGGTCTCAGTCTGGAAGCTGAGATAACTACCCTATTGTTTAAGCAAGTAAATGCGTGCAGAAGCCAGAATAGTAGGATTAAAATTCAAACATCAGTTTTTACCCAAGTATGGTTGCTACCATACTTCAAGCTCACTTGATAGATGGTGGCAGACAGCTGAGCAGTCAGACAGGAGTGCTGGTACTCATTAACTTTTCCTATGAGGACCTGACCTGGAATTATTTTCCTAGACCTTTGATGAGGCAGAGCTGTGAGGGAGGGAGGAAAGAATCTTTTTTCCCCAAATTTTTTTTATTAAGGTATTACATATGTGTCAAAAACCCCCAATACCCCCCTACCCGACTCCCATACATGCCTTCATCCCCTGTTGTCTCTGTCCATTGGTTATGCTTATATGCAGGCATACAAGTCTTTTGGTTGATCTCTCCCCCTTACCCCCACCCTCCCCAACCTTCCCTCTGAGGTTTGAGCATCTGATCGATGCTTCTTTGTCTTTAGATCTGTTTTTGTTCATCAGTTTATGTTGTTCATTATAATCCGCAAATGAGTGAGATAAGGTGATATTTATCTTTCTCTGACTGACTTATTTCACTTAGCGTAATGCTCTCCAGCTCCATCCATGCTGTTGCAAATGGTAGGAGTTCCTTCCTTTTTACAGCAGCATAGTAGTCCATTGTATAGATGTACCACTTTTTCTAATCCATTCATCTGCTGATGGGCACTTAGGCTGTTTCCAAATCTTAGCTATTGTAAATTGTGCTGCTGTTGATCATAGGGGTGCATATATCCTTTCTGATTGGTGTTTCTAGTTTCTTGGAATATATTCCTAGATGTGGGATCACTGGGTCAAATGGCAGTTCCATTTTTAGTTTTTTTGAGGAAACTCGATACTGTTCTCCACAGTGGCTGAACCAGTCTGCATTCCCACCAGCAGTACACGAGGGCTCCTTTTTCTCCACATCCTCTCCAGCACTAATGGTTTGTTGATTTGTTGATGATAGCCATTCTGACAGGTGTGAGATGGTACTGCATTGTCGTTTTGATTTGCATCTCTCAGATGATTAGTGACTTTGAGCATGTTTTCATATGTCTCTTGGCCTTCCTTATGTCCTCTTTCAAAAAGTATCTATTTAGGTCTTTTGCCCATTTTTTGACTGGGTTGTTTATCTTCCTTTTGTTAAGTTGTATGAGTTCCTTGTAAATGTTGGTGATTAAACCCTTATCGGAGATAGCATTGACAAACATGTTCTCCCATGCAGTGGGCTTTCTTGTTGTTTTGTTGATGGTGTCTTTTGCTGTGAAGAAGCTTTTTATTTTGATGTAGTCCCATTTGTTTATTTTCTCTTTAGTTTCTATTGCCCTAGGAGCTGTATCGGTGAAGATATTGCTTCTGCATATGTCTGAGATTTTGCTGCCTGTGGATTCCTCTAATATTTTTATGGTTTCCTGTCTTACATTTAAGTCCTTTATCCATTTTGAGTTTTTTTTTGTGTGTGTGTATGGAGTAAGTTGGTGGTCTAGTTTCATTTTTTTGTATGTATCTGTCCAATTTTCCCAGCACCATGTATTGAAGAGACTGTCTTGACTTAGTTGTATGCTTTTGCCTCCTTTGTCAAATATTAATTGAGCATAGTGGCTTGGGTCAATTTCTGGGTTCTCTATTCTATTCCATTGGTCTATATATCTGTTCTTATGCCAGTACCAGGCAGTTTTGAGAATAGTGACTTTGTAATACAGCTTGATATCTGGTATTGAGATCCAGGAGGAAAGAATCTTAACCTTAGAAGAGGATACCTATTCAGGGGCAATGGAAGAAGCCTGGAGCCATGCCCTCAGGGATTTCAGGCCACAGCCTTTCAGATTGCAACCCAAAGAGGAGATGAAAGTAAAGAGGGCTGACAAGTGCTCTAGAGACAGACAAAGTGATGACAACTGGGGTAGGTCTGTTTTAGATGGTTGAAAACTAGCTCTAATTCAAGGCAACCCCCACTTACCCATCTCATATACTCCAAATTACTGTCAATGTACCCTGAAAGCAGGCAGGGCTTATTCCTGTAAGTCACTGGGGTTGCTGGATGTTTTAGTGGCCAGGGTCCTTGGTAGCGCCTTAATGTTTGGGTCCTCGACCAATGTTTTCCTAAGAGTCCCAGAGAGTCTACAGCTGCAGGGTTATCTCCTACTCTTCATGGGGCACTTCTGGAAAATTCAAGGTCCTTCTCTCTCATGCTGTCAGAATTATGGCATCTTGTCCATACTTACCCTACACAGCCTGGAACAATGATTCTTTTTTCCTCAAAACTTTCTATATAATAGGTATGTCTACAAAGTTAAACTCTTAGGATCCAAGCCTGCTACAAGTTCTGCTTGGCCCCTCCCTTAATTTCATATACATTTTGCCACTGTGAATGAATCTGCTATTTGCATGGTAAAAACATTTTGAGTTGATTTTGTTCACCCCCACTCTTGGTGCCATACCTTCTGTATGTGATTTTTATTTGAGAACAATTTTTCTTCTTCATTCCCTTCAGATCAGCACTTGCAGGATTTGACAGTAGGTCATTGGCTTCCTTATTTGGATCTTTGAAGGACCACCCCCCTCCAGAACAGCAATTAATAATAATAAGGCTGCCACTGCAAGCTGACAGCTTTCCCTGATGTCCTGTTGTGCCCTGCATTGAGCTTAAACAGGATCACTTGTCATGCAGATTATAAAGGACCCTTGCGCCCAAGGCACAGACATGGGAATTTAGCAGTGGGAATGAAAGTTCTTTAATTCAAAAGAATGTGGATGCCTGAACTTAGTGACTCTGGGGAATGCTAGATGACCACCTACTCTGAACCTAGTAGCAGGCAAGATAAAAAGACCAGACCCATTTTTTTTTTCAGAATGCTTCCAGTAAAGTTTCCCACCACCTCCAGTTCTATTGAGGGGCTGGGAGAAGGAAGACTCGGTGGCCAGTGACCAGGGTATGGAAGTGAGGAAACTGAGACTTGCTCACATTTGGAACATATAGCATAGTGTGCCCTTTGCATTAGACTGCATTGACCTTCTGAAAGAGATAGTTTTGAATTCTTCTGAGTTACAAGTCTTTTATCCACTTATTCAATATTATTCCTTAGTTTCTGAGCTTGGTTCTGAAGGAGCAGGAGAGCTGTATGGTACCAGGTACGGTTAAAGAATTCTTTGCCAGGGAAGTCATAAGGGATGGGCAGGAGCAGCACAGTGTGAGTTCTGTAATCTCCACTCAGAATGTAGCCACATTCTTCTCAGGGAAGTACAGAATTCCGGCATTTTGTCTCAGTGGACTTCTCACACCTCTTTTGTGATAGAAGGTATGTCCACTTTCTCAAGAGTCACCCACCCCAGTACAAGTATCAAAGCTCACCTTGCTGTCTCCCACTTCAAAGAACTGCTTTTGGGACCTCCTGCACACTGAATCCTACCTGCTGGGGCTCTTGCTACCTGCCTGATTAGCTCTTGTATGTGCCCACACACATCTGTATTGCCTTTGCAATCACCAGGAACCCATGATTATCTCTTGTTCCAATCACATCCATGTACACTTAGCTGAGTGGTACAGGGCAGAATATCTTTTATGAGCCCCACCCCACATATAAAGACAGCTACTTGCAGGAATCTAGTTCTGAGGTACTTAAAAGAGTCATAAACATCTGGTAAGTTATTTAGCATTCTCTGAGACAATATTCTATGTCCTTGGATGGCTCTGTTATACTCACTGAAAGCTAATATGTGCATTTTTCTTTTTCTCTACACTTTTCATAAAAGGTTATGCTGACGTAGACCTTACTAACAAAAGAGATCTTTCCGATGAAGTCAGGATAATTCCACACATCATCAAATGCTTTGAATTGGTTTCCATGGAAATCAGAAGATGAAATAAAGCAATAATTTCAAGGCAGAGCAGCTGAATTGAAGATAATAGTAAAAAAATAGTTTGATAAAGGAAATAGAATAAAGTAATCAAGAAGACTCCACTCAATTATTCGTTTTTGTTTACTTTCAAGTGATTAATTTGTCTGCATTTATTAACTTGATGAGATTAAGCAGGCCATCCTAGTGATTTATTTTGTAATTGTTTCCAAGGTTTGAAATAAGCTGTGGAGTTATTGAAGGTGGAGATTTAAATTCAATTACTCATGAAGCAGGTGATGCTTCTCCTGAAAGAATAACTGAATTCATGACCTTCCTGTGTTAACATTATGAATGAAAATTATTAATTCATCTGATAGTATCTCCCAAAGACTTTTAGAAGTCAATTGGCATCCTTATACTTCACTAAAAGTCAGCAGCTTCAGAACTGAACTTGTAATACAGAGGATCCAGACTGAAAATAAAGGATTTCATGTTTAAGACTAGTATTGCTAGAGCCTTCCTTGGAGCCCAGGCTGTGGTGCCATCATTAATGGAATCCACTAGCTCAAGCTTTGAATGTCAAAATGATAGCTTTCTTTGAACTTGAACAATGGTTCCCATTCTCTTTACCTTTGGATGACATCATTCAATAAGATCATGCTTTATTTTGAGAAGAAAGAGAGAGATTAAGAAAAAAGAGAGGTAAGAGAGAGAGAGAGAGACCTTGAGAGTCTTTAATTGAAATGACTAATTGCTTTTTTTGTCTGTGTTCATTGTTGTATATATTTTCTATTCTTTCTGTGGGTATAGTAAGGATAGACGGGGTTCTCCAAACACTAATCCAGATGCCAACTCTCCATCATCCAAAAAGGCACGGAACACATCTAAGAGTGGGAAGTAAGTGAAAAATGCCCTTGTGCAACTAACATAGCTATCACAAAGCTGTGTGCTGTCCTCATTTTGTCATCCATTCATATTCATTCAAAAGAGATTTGCGGAATGACTCCTGTGTGCCTCTCACTGGGCTAGTCACTGGGAAATTTAAATGAGTGAGGCAAGAGTAAGGAATATTGGATGTGGGAAGAACTAAAGAAAGAGAAGGAGAGAGAGGAAAGTTAAGAGATGGCTTTGGAAACATAGCTTTAAGGGCAGACTACAAAGGGCAAGGACTTACAGCAATGCAAGATTTGGACTATGAGTTTTAAAAAATTAAGGAAAAAAGCAGCACTTATAAATCATTTTATGATTTGCAAAACCTATGAAAATTTGTATTTGATCAATACATGAAGATAGAGGGTTGATTTAGAAGAATTTCGAAAGCCATTCCATAAATGTTTTGGTCTAAATACATGTGCATGTACATTGTAACCATATCTCTGATTTACATTATATATATATATTCTTGTAACTAGCATGTACCATGTCCTACCTGAAACTGTCTTTTTGGTATCACCAAAAATGTATTGGTTGAATATTTGCGATGTTGTATTTACTGATTTGGGCTAATTCCAGAAAACAACATTGGCTGATCTCTCTCACTATTTGATTCAACAGAGCATGGCAGTATGAAATGGTGTCATCCCCTGCAGATGAAATATCTCCAATTAGGCACTTCCCTTTCAAAGTGGCCACAGCCCTTTGCTGAATGACTCTGGTTCTCTGTAAGCTGTCTCTCTCTAGGGTGTGGGACATTGTGACAGGCAGAAATACAGCTCAGAACAAACACCCAGGACACATCTAGGAGAAGATGAAAGATTCCTTCATCATGCTAAAAGCCCTAATCTAGCAGTAAGATATGTCACTACAAGAGCATGGCTTTGCAATGAAAGGTGAACTTGTAATGGTCATAATTTTTATGTATTCAGCCTTGGACCATAAATGCTGCACTTTTAGTGTGATTTTATATTCAATTCCCAAAGTGAAAGATATATTGGTTGCCTTTCCCCCCCTCTTTTTCTCTTCCTGAATACCACTTCAGGTTTGCATATAAAGTTGAATGTGGACTATCCTGGAGAATATAAAAAGCAGTGGTGAAGACAAAAGACTGAATCTTAGAGATCATTTAGAAGTCACTTCAGATATTTATCACTGAGCACCACAATCAAAATGCTCAGTGATTGATGTACACATTCCCAAGCAGATGAATGTTTCCACATTAGCCCCAATGCATCGTCAGCTTGCATTCTCAGTTAATAGAGACAGCATTGGAGAATCAGTTTTAACAACCCCATGCTTGCAGAAATGACAGGCCCTGTCCAGGTACCTTGTACACAAACATCACACTGACAAGGCAGGATGCAATCTCCCATTTATTAGACCCTGATGTATAATTATGATGGCTGTTGCATTTCGAAAGGGCATTATTTTGTTTCTTTTGGCTTTGTAGGAACCTAGCCTCATACTTTTTGAGTGCAGAATCTCAGTGTAAGCCACAAAAGAAACAGTTGGTAACATTTGAGTTAAGATGACATAGAGAATGCATACCTAATGCCATATCCAGGTTGTTAACAGTGGGAGGCCAGCATAAATGCATTCTTAAGTAGATAAACACAATCTTATATTGCACTTGCTGCATTTGGACACATCCCAAGCTTATTCCAGGGTGAGGGCCTCCCTCTTCACACATTCAGAGCTAGGTGTCTCTTATTTGCCATGTACATAACTCAGATTGTTAGTTCTTTTTAATTCTTCATTATTTTTGTTGACTATTGATGTAAAATAAAAAAAGTTTTCCAATATCCAATATCCTCTTCATGGGTATGTATGCAAGCTATCCCTTTTCTTACTTATCTCCCATCAGTTTTCAGGGGGATAACAAAAATTCTGTCTCTGCACATTTTCTCCTTCCAAGGATATTTTTGTCAACAGGAGCGGTACTGATCTTCCATGAATATGGGGAAACTATTGGGTGGGGGGCATTTTTCACACTTTCTAGAACAGTATCTAGCAATGGGTATGCACATCTTTTATAATTCAAAGTGGTTATTTCCTATGTAATTTTTGTTTGTTTGGGAGTGCGAGGTGGTGGTGGATGGAGACAGGTAGATTTCTCTACCCCGGGACATATTCCCGTGGTATATTTTCACCTAGTCAGCATTGAGGTTGCTGCTCAGCTGGGTTTTCTCATGTTATTTGACTTAATAACAGTGGGATATGGGGCAGACTTTAAGAGTTTCTCTGTTATTCTGAGACCAGATAAAGGCTGGGAGATAGAGTGTTCTTTTCTTCTCTGAAAAGAAATTGGGTCTCCTGTTTTTTTCAAAGAAAAAAAATGCAAAAGTCAAGGTGCCTCAAATATACATCATGGCTAAAAATAATATCTAATATGTGTTGAGGGAGTGCTGTGGGTCAACCTCTCGATACATTTTGTCTCATAAATCCTAACCCACCAAAAGCTCATGAAATAAGCACCATTGTTATTTCTATTGTACGTATGAGGAAATTGAAGCTTAGAGAGGATATTGTGAGCCTACATGGGGTCTCCAAATGAAAAATTTTGGGAAAACCCTATTTTAACATTACTATTTATAATAATAATAATTACAGAATATTGAGCTTTTATTTTGTGCCTTTGTGCTAGACCCTGGACAAAATAGAGAAAAACAAGATATAATAAGTGCTTTTAAGGAGCTCACAGTCTTATTAGAGGAGAGACAGAAGATGGTGATGAGGTGTTTATGATGAAGCAATCATATGGTTCTATGTTAGAGGCAATGCCAGGGTTGAGGTGGGGAATACATCATGTGGGAAAATCAATGAAGTCTTCTGAGAAATGACCCCTAAACCCTCTAATTATTTCCACTTACCAGGTAGCAAGTCTAGGTCAGAAGTGGTAAATGCAAATTAGTCACTAAGGTGGGCAGAATCCTTGGATGTTGATAAGAACAAGTTGGAGTTGTGGATTAGGTCAAAGTTAAAACTGAATGGCCAATTATGCCTTTTTCTTCTGACTTCAATCTATTTGGGGCAACTGACATGCAGTGTAGCATGCTGAGTAGCTTAAGAAACCTATAGCTTGAAAGTTGTGTCAGTTCTGCTTGCTGTTTCATTGCCTGGACCTGAAACTGGATAGTCAACCCTCTGTTTTGGGGAGAAACAGATGGAATGGGATGTGTCTGAGCAGCAGAGCCAGCTACCCTGGAAAGGACTTTGAGGGAGGTACACCCAATTGCTTCTCTGCCAACAGTGAACCAAATTGACAGAACAGAAAAAAAAAAAAACACACAAACACCTATCAGTGCAGAACCATACCTCTGAGAACAGGAAGCATAGGTTTTGCCAAGGTTGACCCATGACCAACCAGGCCAGGTCACTGCATTTAACCTCACATTTGGTTCTCTTTGGTAATGTGATTCTCTTATTCTGCCCAACATATCAGGCTACAGACAATCCACTCACTGACCCATTGGGTTGTTCCCAGCAAGAACTTAAACTGTGAAGGCTGAGCATATGTGGTAGCCACAAGAGCCATTACAAATTTTCATTTTGTATCAAAATGTACTTTACATGAGACCAACTCTCTTGCTGAAAGATAAAGATATGAAGACTTAAGAAGGGTTGGTCACTTCCCACAGTCACATATCTAGTTAGTCACAGAGGTCAGCCTAGAATTCCAATCTTCTCATACTTATCCCATGCTCTTTCTACAATGTATGCCACCGTTCTTCTCCCAGATAGCAAGATACTTCAACTAACCATGCCAAAGGAGGCTTGGAACCTTGTCTCCGGATGTCTGGTTGAGTGCACTGCCCTCCATATACCATGGTACCTGTGTGGGTTGGTTCTGTTAGCCACTGTGAAAATGGAGACTTTGGGGAGAAATTTGAATCATTATACTTTTAAAAAATGTATCAGTAATAATGAAAAAAGGAAATAGTATGCAATTTTTAATGCTTTACTTTTCTCTAAAATACCATCATTTTAGTTGTGTTTGGACAGTCACTTTTTCTCAACATTTTTGTTGAGTGATCTCAAGCTTTTAACACACCACTTCATTCAGGAAACAATAAAGAGAACTTGTAGATCACTACAGCTAGCCTCCCTCAAATCAGCCAACCAAGGTTGAGGTGGTGGTGGTGGTGGTGTGTGTGTGTGTGTGTGTGTGTGTGTGTGTGTGTGTGTGTGTGTGTAAACTGATTCACAGGTATCAATTTAAACATTAGATTGTAGGCAGTTGCTGATGATGATGTAAATCTATCACTACTCTCAGCCTGAAATGTTTTTCACGTAGACTCAGGCTATGGAATGACAAGACCTAGTTCAGTTTTCAAATACTAGTGAATGCCATGCATATTACAGGTCTAGACAGACCACCCAAGCAAAGTTCCTTGTAAATGATACCATAAATGTTGAACTAAATACCATAAATGCTGGCTAAATGAATCAGGCTAGAGAGAGAGAAAGATACTAAAATGGAGAAAAAGCAGTACAAAAGGGAAATATGAGATAACCAAGTCAAACCTTGCTCACTTCACAGATCTACCCAGAGCCTACACTGGTAGCAGATGCCACAGGAAGACTGACTGACTTGGCTTTGCTAAAATTGTCTCAAAAAAAACCAGACCTGTTTATCTATTCAGCAGCCTCTAGATGAAAGTAGTCAGGAGCATATACCTTCATAAATAAACACACCAACACATTTTTGGTTTTGATTGGCAGGAGCCAAAATAAAAATTTGCCTGTTTTAGTAAAGAAGAGGTGAGGTCTTCTTTCTTTAGTATGAACTCAGAGTGGTCAGTTTTATGTTCAGATTCAGCTGTTTATATATACATCACGAGAATCAAGTCCTTCATACTATGATCTCATGATTATGCCGTTTCCTCTCATTGAGAGCTTTGTATTACTTCTAAGACAGAAGGCTGTGACTACCACTGAAATACCTAGTTTTGCCTCTGTGTATGAAACTGTGTGTGTGTGTGTGTGTGTGCTTTCACTTCACAATGTATGTTGTATGAACATAGCAATCAATGGCTAAGTAAGTATTGAACTTTGCAAATAACTACTATAATTTTATGTGATGATGATGTCAATAGTACCTTATTTTACCTATTAGATTAAGTCTAATATAACAGAGGCTTGTGACAAACAAAAGCATTAAACTGATATCTGTTTATCTCCATGCCTTCCTACTTCTGTTTCTTTTTCTTTCCATTTTTTTATTGAAGTATTATAAGTGTACATATTTTAACATTGCCCCCCCACCCCACTCCCAAACATGCCCTCACCCCCCCAGTGTTTTGCATCCATTGGTTATGCTTATATGCATGCATACAAGACCTTCAGTTGATCTCTTATCTCCCCCACCTCTCCCTAACCTTCCCGCTGTAATTGGACAGTCTGATGCTTTACTACCTCTGTATCTATCTTTTTGTTCATCAGTTTATAAAGTTCTTTATTATCCACAAATGAGTGAGATCATGTGGTATTTTTCTTTCATTGACTGGCTGATTTCACTTAGGATAATGCTCTCCAGTTCCATCCAGGTTGCTGCAAATGGTAAGAATTCCTACTTTTTTATGGCAGCATAGTATTCCATTGTGTAGATGTACCATGGTTTTCTGATCCAGTCATCTGCTGACAGGCACCTAGGCTGTTTCCAAATTTTAGCTATTGTAAATTGTGCTGCTATGAACAAAGGGGTGCATATATCCTTTCTGACTGGTGTTTCTAGTTTCTTAGGATATATTCCTAGGAGTGGGATTACTGGGTCAAATGGGAGTTCCATTTTCAGTTTTTTGAGGAAATTCCATACTGTTATCCACAGTGGCTGCACCAGGCTGCATTCCCACCAGCAGTGCACGAGGGTTCCTTTTTCTCTGTATCCTCGCCAGCACTTTTCATTTGTTGATTTGTTGATGATAGCCATTCTGACAGGTGTGAGATGGTACCGCATTGTCGTTTTGATTTGCATCTCTCAGATGATTAGTGACTTGAGCATGTTTTCATCTGTCTCTTGGCCTTCCTTCTGTCTTCTTTTGAAAAGATTCTATTTAAGCCCGTTGCCCATTTTTTTTATTGCATCATTTATCTTCCCTTTATTAAGTAGTATATGTTCCTTGTAGTTGTTTGAGAATAAACCTTTATCAGTGATAACATTTGCAAATATGTTCTCCCATACAGTGGGCTTTCTTGTTGTTTTGTTGATGGTGTCTTTTTCTGTGAAGAAGCTTTTTATTTTGATGTAGTCCCATTTGTTAATTTTCTCTTTAGCTTCCATTGCCCTAGGGGCAGTGTCAGTGAAGAAGTTCTTTTGACATATGTCTGATATTTTGTTGCCTGTGGATTCCTCTAGTATTTTTATGGTTTCCCGTCTTATGTTTAAGTCCTGTATCCATTTTGAGTTTATTTTTGTATATGGTGAAAGTTGGTGGCCTAGTTTAATTTTTTTGCATGTATCTGTCCAATTTTCCCAACAGCATTTGTTGAAGAGACTGTCTGGACTCCATTGTATGTTCATGCCTCCTGTGTCAAATATAATTGAGCGTAGTGGTTTGGGTCAATATCTGGATTCTCTATTCTATTCCATTGGTCTATATGTCTGTCCTTGAGAACAGTGGCTTTGTAATTCAGCATCACATCTGGTATTGAGATCCCACCTACTTTATTCTTTTTTCTTAGTATTGCTGTGGCTATTCGGGGTCTTTTTATATTCCAGATGAATTTTGGAGAGTTCTTTCTAGGTCTGTGAAATATGCCATTGGTATTTTAATGGGAAGTGCATTGAATCCATAGATTGCTTTGGGTAGTATGGACATTTTAATGATGTTGATTCTACCAATCCATAAACATGGTATGTTCTTCCATCTGTTTACATCTTCCTCAGTCTCTTTATTCAGTGTCCTATAGTTTTCCGCGTATAGGTCTTTTACCTCCTTGGTTAAGTTTGTTCCTAGGTATCTTAATTTTTGGGGGGTGATGGTAAATGGGATTGCTTTTTTAGTTTCTCTTTCTGTAAGTTCAATATTGGTGGTTAAAATTGCCATAGATTTCTTGGCGTTAATTTTGTATCCTGCTAAATTGCCAAATTTATTTATTAAGTCTAGTAGGTTTTTGATGGAGTCTTTCAGGATTTTTATATACAATACTAGAGGCCCAGTGCACGAAATTCGTGCACGGAGGGGAGATGTCCCTCAGCCCAGCCTGTACCCTCTCCAATCTGGGACCCCTCGGGGGATGTCCGACTGCCCGTTTAGGCCCGATCCTGGTGTCTCACAATCCAGGACTGCTGGGTCCCAACTGCTTGCTTGCCTGCCTTCCTGATTGCCCCTAACTGCTTCTGCCTGCCAGCCTGATCACCACCTAACCACTCTGCTGCCAGCCTGTTTGCCCCCAACTTCCCTCCTCTGCCAGCCTGGTCACCCCTAACTGCCCTCTCTTGCAGGGTTGATCACCTCCAACTGCCCTCCCTTGCAGGCCTAGTCCTTCTCAACTGCCGTCCTTTGCAAGCTGGGTGCCTCCCAACTGCCTTCTCCTGCTGGCCATCTTGTGGTGGCCATCTTGTGTCCACATGGAGGCAGGATCTTTGATAACATGGGGGCAGCTATATTGTGTGTTACAGTGATGATCAATCTGTATATTACTCTTTTATTAGATAGGATAGAGGCCTAGTACAGGGGTGGAGGCCAGCTGGTTTGCCCTGAAGGGTGTCCCGGATCAGGTGGGGGTTCCCTTGGGGTGTGGGGCGGTGGTTTTCAGGCCAGCCACGCCCCCTGGTAACCCAAGGGGAGGCCCTGGTATCTGGAATTTATTTTCCTTCTACAATTGAAACTTTGTAGCCTGGAGCAGAGCCAAGCCTGGGGCTCCCTCCGCAGCCCGGCAGCCATTTCTGTTGGGGTTATAATTGAAACTTTGTTGCCTTAAGTGTGTGGGCCCGGCCAGGGTGTGCGGAAAGCTTTGCTTCCTCTGTTGCAGGCGGCAACCCTGGCCTGCTCTCTCAAGCTCCATTCTGCTGCCATTTGTTTGAATTTGTTTACCTTCTATAATTGAAACTTTGTAGCTTGAGTGGGGGCTTAGGCCTGGCAAGGGCAGGCAGAAAGCTTGGCTTCCCCTGTTACCTAGGAAACCTTGCTCTCTGTGGCTGTAGCCATCTTGGTTTGGGTTAATTTGCATGCTTGCTCTGATTGGATGGTGGGCATGGCTTGTGGGTGTGGCTTGTGGGTGTGTCGGTGGTATGGTCAATTTGCATATTTGTCTATTATTAGGTAGGATCATGTCATCTGCAAATAAGGACAATTTTACTTCTTCTTTTCCAATTTGGATGCCTTTTATTTCTTCTTCTTGTCTAATTGCAATGTCTAATACTTCCAGTACTATGTCGAACAGGAGTGGTGAGAGTGGGCATCCCTGTCTTGTTCCTGTTCTTAGGGGAAATGGTTTTAGTTTTTACCCATTGAATGTGATGTTAGCTGTGGTTTTATCATAAATAGCTTTTATTATGTTGAGGTATGATCCTTCTATTCCCACCTTGTTGAGAGTTTTTATCAAGAAAGGGTGTTGGATTTTGTCAAATGCTTTTTCTGCATCAGTTGATATGACTATGTGATTTTTATCTTTCAGTTTGTTTAAGTGATGTGTCATGTTTATTGATTTGAGGATATTGTACCATCCTTGCATCCCTGGGATAAATCCTACTTGGTCATGGTGTATGATCTTTCTGATGTATTGCTGGGTCCAGTTTGCTAGAATTTTGTTGAGGATTTTGCCATCTAAGTTCATGAGGGATATTGGCCTGTAATTCTCTTTCATTGTGTTGTCTATATCTGGTTTTGGTATTAGGGTGATTCTGGCTTTATAAAAGGAGCTTGGAAGTGCTCCTTCCTATTGAATTTTTTGGAATAATCTGAGGAGGATAGGTTTTAGTTCTTCCTTGAATGTTTGGTAAAACTCCCATTTGAAGCCGTCTGGCCTCAGGCTTTTGTTACCTGGAAACTTTTTGATGACTGCTTCAATTTTTTCCATAGTTATTGGCCTTTTGAGATGTTTAGATTCTTCCTGATTGAGTTTTGTAAGGTTATATTTTTCTAGGAATATGTCAGTTTCCTCCAGTTTGTCCAGTTTGTTGGAATAGAGTTTTTCATAATTTTTTTAACAATCATTTGAATTTCTGTTGGGTCTGTTGTTATTTCTCCTCTTTCATTTCTGATTTTCTTTATTTAGGTCCTCTCTTTGCTTCTTGGTGAGCCTGGATAGAGGTTCATCAATCTTGTTTATCCTTTCAAAGAACCAGCTCTTGGTTTTTTTTATCGTTTGTATTGTTTCTTTGGTCTCTATGTCATTTATCGCTGCTCTGATCTTTATTATTTCCTTCCTTCTGCTTACACTGGGCTTTTCTTGTTGCTCTCTTTCTAACTCTTTGAGTTGTAGGGTTAGGTAATTTATTTCCATTGTTTCTTGTTGTTGTTTTTTGCAGTAGGCTTGTAGAGCTACAAACTTCCCTCTCAAGACTGCTTTCGCTGTATCCCATAGATTTTGGATGGTGTGTTTTCATTGTCATTTGTTGCCAAGATGTTTTTTTATTTCTTCCTTCATATCTCTGGTAACCCAGTCATTGTTTCATAGCATGCTATTTAGTCTCAATGTGTTTGATTTTTTTTTGGATTGTTTTTATTGTAGTTGATTTCCAGTTTTATGCCACTGTGATCTGAGAAGATGCTTGGTGTGATTTCTATCTTCTTGAATTTTAAGAGACTTTGCCTATGTCCCAGGATATGGTCTGTCTTTGAAAATGACCCATGTGCACTTGAGAAGAATGTATATTCTGTGGCTTTGGGGTGAAATGTTCTGAAGATGTCAATTAATGCCATCTGGTCTAATGAGTAATTTAGGATAGATGTTTCTTTGCAGATTTTTGTTTAGAGGATTTGTCCAATGGTGACAGTGGGGTATTAAAGTCTCCTACTATGAATGTATTGCTGTCAATCTCTCCCTTGATATCCTCCAGGAGTTTTTGTATGTATTTGGGTGCTCCTGTATAGGGTGCATATATGTTTACCAGAGTTATTTCTTCTTGTTGGATTGCTCCCTTTAGTATTATGAAGTGTCCTTCCTTATCTCTTCCTATGTCCTTCACTTTGAGATCCAATTTGTCAGATATAAGTATTGCTACCCCAGCTTTTTTTTCATTTCCATTCGCCTGGAAAACCTTTTTCCATCCCTTCACCTTCAGTTTGTATGTGTCTTTTTTCTGAGGTGGGTTACTTGTAGACAGCAGATATATGGGTCTTGTTTAATCCAATTTGTTACCCTGTGTCTTTTGATTGGGGCTTTTAATCCATTTACATTTAAAGTTATTATTGATAGGTACTTATTTGTCGCCCTTTTTATTCTTTACACCTGTGTTCCTTCTTCGCTTCCTATATTTTTTTTACAGCAGACCCTTTAGCATTTCTTGCATTATTGGTTTGGTGGTGATAAATTCCCTTAGTCCTTTTTTGTCTGTGAAGCTCCTGATTTCACCTTCAATTTTGATTGATAGCCTTGCTGGGTACAGTATTCTTGGATTCAGACCCTTTCTTTGCATGACTTTGTATATTTCATTCCATTCCCTTCTGGCCTGATGAGTTTCTGTTGAGAAATCAGTTGCTAGTCTGATGGGGGTTCCTTTGTATGTAACTTTCTGTCTCTCTCTGGCTGCTTTATGATTCTTACTTTGTCATTGTTGTTTAGCCAATTTAATTATAATGTGCCTTCGTGGGGGTCTTTTGGGGTTCATTTTGCTTGGGACTCTGTGAGCTTCTTGGATTTGTGTGGGGTTTTTCTTCCCAATAACAGGGAAGTTTTCTGTCATTATTTCTTCAAATATGTTTTCTATTCCTGGCTCAGTTTCCTCTCCTTCTGGAACCCCTATTATGTGGATGTTGTTTTGTTTTGTTTTGTCCCAAATTCCTTTAGACTGTCCTCCTGCTTTTTAATTTTTTTTTCTAGAAGCTGTTCTATTTGTGTATTTTTTCCCACCTTGTATCCTATTCACTGATGCGGTCCTCTGCTTCTTCTAGTCTACTCTTGATGCTTTCTATTGAATTCTTTACAGCAGCGATGTCATTTTTCATTTTTTCTTGGTTCTTCTTCATTTCCTCTTGGTTCTTACTCATATTGTCGAATTTGTCTTCCATTCTTTTCAGCCACCTTATGACCATTTCTCTGATTTTTTTCTCTGACATGTTGCTTGCCTCCATTTTGTTTACTTCCTTTTCTGGTGTTTCCTGCTTTTCTTTCATATGTGGGCTGTTTCTTTGTCTCCCCATGATCTCTTGTCTCTAGATGTCTGGTTATGTAGTTCTCTCTCTCCTGCAATAATTTAATGGCACAAAATACACCACAACCAGGTACAACACACAAGGCACTGAACAGAAATGTATTCACAATATTAATAACCCCAAGTAAAGGTGACCACCAGAGAAAGGCAAATTAGGGGATAGGAGAGAAAAAAGAAGAGGAAAAAAAATAAATTAAATAAATAAAATAAAATAAAATAAAATAAAAAAGGTGTGCCAAAATGAAATTGGGAAAACGAAAAAAAAAAGTAAGAGTGGAAAGAAAGAGAATAAGGAAGAAAAGGTTAATAAACTATATATATGGGGAGAAAACTCCAATAGAACAGTCACTAATCTCAGCAAATGCCAGCAAGAAGTACCTGGAGATTAATACAAACTACAAACAATGACTAATATCAAGCAAGGCGAGGGAAAACAGAAGAAAAAACAAAGCAAACAAAAAAAAATAAGCAAAACAATCTCACAAAAAAGCATAAAAATTGATATAATCAACATTCAAGCAAACAACAACAAAAGGACAGAGAGGAAAACAATTTTTTGAATAATTAAGACAGAGAAGAGAGAGGTGTGTATGGACTGGGAACATGGGATTGGAAATTAGATATATAAGTAGGGTGAAATTTTAACAGGGGGTAACCAGAAAGAATAGGGAAAATCTAAAGCAAGAAAAGGGTAAGAGAAACAGGACACCAAAAGGGGAAAAGTTAGGAAGAGAGTGATGGCATAAAGGTAGAGTTGAGATAGAGTAAAACGATGCTAAAGGAAAGATGAATATAGAATGTAGAACACTAATCCCAAAGTAAAATAAAGAGAAAATAAAATGACACTTTAAAAAAAATAAACGGTAAAATAGTAGTAGCAATAATACTGATTGAAAATAAAAATGTAATAATTAAAAAGGTAAAATCAAGTGAGGAAAAAAGAAAAAAATTAGTTTCTTAAGTAAAAGATGAAAAGTAATAAAAGTAAAAAAATATATATATATATATATATAATGTGCAGTAGTGAAAGTCATTCACTTCCTCTATTGTTCTGTTAGACCTGCCTGTTTCCCAATCAGGACATTATTGCAGTTCCCTGCATTTTACTGCTCCTCAGTGTTGTAAGCCAGTCCTGATTTTTAAGCAGGCAGTGTCTTAATTTCTTGTATTCCTTTATTTGTGATTACACAAGAGTCAATTTGTGATTCAGCCCCTGGGTGGCAGTGTTTCTGGATTGATTTCCAGGTCTATAGGTCCTCTCTAGCCTGTACTTAGATCCTGCTTTCCCTGTGGCACTCAATACCAGTTTGTGGGAGTGGGCTGCCCCAGAGCTGGCTCTCTGACCATCATTCCCCGCTCCAATCCCCAAGTTCCAGAAAAACAACTTTCCCCTGCAGTCTCCTAGGGTGTCCCCAACTGGGTGATCCTATGTATTGGGCTTAGTAATCAGAAGCAAGGATTTGAAGAGGAAAAAGCCCAAGTGTGCAAACAACGGGGCTGCACGCAAGTCTGCGCAGTCCCCCTTCCCCCCTTTGGTCTAAGCAGCCAGCACACTTTTAAAATTTTTAGGCTGTCCTTTTGCGTCAGATCAAAATGGGTAGCAGCTCTGAGGACCCCCTTCTACATTCATGGATCACTCCAGCCCCAACAGCCACGGATTTTTCTAGGTGCAGACTTCCACTGGTCCTCTGGCTCCCGCAGTGCACGCGTTTCTCTCTCCCACCAGGACCAGAGACCTCACCTTATCCCAGGCGAAATCTGACCTTTCCGTGGTGGAGTGTAGAGCTCCTCTGAATCCACGTGTTTGCTCCAATTGGGGACTGGTGTTCTGGGGTTCACAGCTGTTAGGTGGGTGCCACATTTGTAGATTTTCAGGCTTCCGATAACATCCACTTTCTCCTGCAAGATGGCACGGTCTCCGCGTCCAAGCCAGTCGCTCCAGGAGGGAACCCAGCAGCAGTGGGGCTGACCGGTCAGGGGAGTCCCGTCCAGCAGTCCCCCACCTTCTCCTGGAGTATAGCTGTCCCTTAACTCGCCAACAAACATTCCCTGTGCGACACTCAGCTGTTCTTTCTTTCTGCTCTGGGACAAGGCTCGGGACATGTCTGTCTATTCCGCCGCCATTTTTTCGGTCCTCCTTCCTGCTTTTTTTCACTCTCCTCTTTGATCCCTCCTGCAATTGCTTCCTTATAGAAATAGACAAATGACAAAATTATAAACTGATATCAGAATGTATTCATAGCCCAGCTGGCATGGCTCAGTGGTTGAGTGTCCACCTATGAACTAGGAGGTCAAGGTTCAATTTCTGGTCAAGGCACATGCCCGGGTTGTGGGCCCATTCCCCAGTGTGGGGCATGCAGGAGGCAGTCTATCAGTGATTCTCCCTCTTCATTTATGTTTCTATCTCCCTCTACCTCTCTGAAATATATGTGTGTGTGTGTGTGTGTGTGTGTGTGTGTGTGTGTGTGTGTGTGTATGGAATAAGAATGTATTCCTAAACACAGATTTCAGTATAGTGTGCCTGAGAATCAGTTCATTTGTAACCTAATTGCCTTTTTCTTCAATATTCCCTTTCCAGGGTCATGAGAGAACTTTGGTCACTGCAAAAAATCAGATCTATCCCAGAAATCATATTTATTAAGAAGGCAGGAACGTAACCTATGACATTTGAAAAATACTCTTACTAACAAGGGTAAATAACACATAGGCTTGGAATACTTTGAAGTTTAACCTCCTGCTAATCAGCTGTAATATATGGCTGTTCAAAGATCTTTGTAAATAAATTAATCATGCAGTATTGTGTGTACACTGAGTGGCCAGATTATTATGATTTCTAGAGGCCTGGTGCATGAATTCATGCATGGGTGTGGTCCAGCCAGCCTAGCCATGGGGGGTGGACACAGGCAGTTGGCCGGCCAGCCTGCTGGTTGAACTCCTGGTTGAGGGGACAATTTGCACATTAACCTTTTATTATATAGGATATACACTGAGTGGCCAGATTATTATGTGTTCAGAGATCATAATAATCTGGCCACTCAGTGTATATAATAGAGGCCCGGTGCATAAAAATTCATGCACTGGAAGGGGGGTCCCTCAGCCCAGCCTGCCCCCTCTCAAAGTCTGGGCGCCCTCAGGGGCGGGAGATGACCCAGCAATCAGTGGAAGGCGATGCCCCCATCACACTTCTGCTGCTACCACTGCCGGCAGTGCAAACCTCGGCTGGCCCTGGTTACCTGAGCCTTGGGTGTCTCTGGAGGGAGGGCTGGGCATCTTCCATCCGAGGCTTGCCTGCACCTCGGGCTGGCCCTGGGTAGCTGGGGGGCTGAGGAGACTCTGGAGGCAAGTGAACGGAGTGGCCGGGCCCTCCTGGGGGCAGACCCGGCCTTGCCACATGACTGCCGCCCCAGCGGGGCTGAGAGGATTGGTGCTGCCATCTTGTGGCTGTGGGCGCTGCCATCTTAGAGGGCGTGGCATTCAATTAGCATATTCCCTACTTATTTGCTGTGGGTGCCACCATCTTTGAGGGTGTGGCAGTCAATTAGCATATTCCCTCCTTATTGGCTGTGGGCGCTGCCATCTTTGGGGGCGTGGCATTCAATTAGCATATTCCCTACTTATTTGCTGTGGGTGCCACCATCTTTGAGGGTGTGGCAGTCAATTAGCATATTCCCTCCTTATTGGCTGTGAGCACTGCCATCTTTGCAATGGTGTGAGGGTCAATTACCATATTCCCTCTTTATTAGATAGGATATATATATATATATATATATATATATATATATATATATACACACACACTAGAGGCCCGGTGCACGAAATTGGTGCATGGGGGTGTGTCCCTCAGCCCAGCCTGCACCCTCTCCAATCTGGGACCCCTTTAGGGATGTCTGACCACCCGTTTAGGCCCCATCCCTCTCAAAATCAAGGTCTGCTGCCTCCCAACCGCTTGCCTGCCTCTGCCTGATTGCCCCTAACCGCTCCCCTGCCAGCCTGATTGACAACTAACTCCTCCCCGCTGGCCCGATTGACCCTAACTGCCCTCCCCTGCTGGCCTGGTCACCTCTAACTGCCCTCCTCTGCTGGCCCGGTCCCCCCTAACTGCCCTTCCTGCTGGCCTGATTGCCCCCAACTGCCCCCCCCCCTGCAGGCCTTCCTTGTCCCCCCCAAATGCCCTCCCCTGCTGACCTGGTATCCCCCAATTGCCCTCCTCTGCTGGCCCGGTCACACCTAACTGCCCTACCTGCTGGCCTGATCGCCCACAACTACCCTCCCCTGCAGGCCATGTCCCCATAACTTCCTTACCCTGCAGGCCTGTTCTCCCCCACTGCCCTCCCCTGCAGGCCTGGGTCCCCCCCAACTGTCCTCCACTGCAGGCCTGGTCCCCCCCCAACTGCCCTCCCCTGCAGACCTGCCCCCCCAAGTGCCCTCGCCTACAGTCCTGGTCCCCCCCAACTGCCATCCCCTGCTGACCTGGTCTCTCCCAACTGCCCTCCTCTGCCAGCCTGGTCACCCCTAACTGCCCTCCCTGCTTGCCTGATTGCCCACAACTGCCCTCCCCTGCAGGCCTGGTTCCCCCCAACTCCCCTCCCCTGCCAGCCTGGTCCTGCCCAAATGCCCTCCCTTGCAGGCCTGGGTTCCCCCCAACTACCCTCCCTTGCTGGCCTGGTCTCCCCCAAATGCCCTCCTCTGCTGGCCTGGTCTCCCCCAACTGCCCTCCTCTGCTGGCCAGGTCACTCCTAACTGCCCACAACTGCCCTCCCCTGCAGGCCTGCCCCCCTAACTGCCCTCCCCTACAGGCCTGGTCCCCCCCAACTGCCCTTCCCTGCTGACCTGGTCTCTCCCAACTGCTCTCTCTGCTAGTCCGGTCACCCCTAACTTCCCTCCCTGCAGGCCTTGTCTCTCCCAACTGCCCTCCCCTGCAGGCCTAGGTACCCCCTAACCACCCTCCCTGCTTGCCTGATTGCCCACCACTGCCCTCCCCTGCAGGTCTGGTCCCCCCGAACTGCCCTCCCGTGAAGGCCTTGTCCCCCCCCAACTGCCATCCCTTGCTGGCCTGGTCTACCCCAACTGCCCTCCTCTGCTGTCCTGCTCATCCCCAACTGCCCTCCTCTGCTGGCCTGGTCACCCCTAACTGCCCACAAGTGCCCTCCCCTTCTGGCCATCTTGTGGTGGCCATCTTGTGTCCACATGGGGGCAGCCATCTTTGACCTCAGGGGGGCGGCCATCTTGTGTCTTGGAGTGATGGTCAATTTGCATATTACTCTTTATTAGATAGGATATATATATATATATATATATATATATATATATATATATATGTTGACCCATTTAAATAAAGTTGATCATGTTAGACCTAGTTGATAAGATATAATTTAGTTGATCCAATCAAATCAAGATGATCAGATTAAACCACTGAGCCACAGTGGCTGGGCAATTCTTTTTTTATGAATAGTGTCATTTTATTTAAAAATAGCTATCCTCCCTGACCGGTTTGGCTCAGTGGATAGAGTATTGGCCTGCGGACTCAAGGGTCCCAGGTTTGATTCTAGTCAAGGGCATGTACCTTGGTTGTGGGCACATCCCCAGTGGTGGTTGTGCAGGAGGCAGCTGATTGATGTTTCTCTCTCATCAATGCTTCTAACTCTCCCTCTCCCTCTCTGTAAAAACATCAATAAAATATATTTAAAAAAATAAAAATGGCTATCCTATCTAATAAAGAGAGAATATGCTAATTGACCCTCACACTGTTGCAAATATGGTGGCGCCCACAGCCAATAAGGAGGGAATATGCTAAATGACTGCCACACCATCAAAGATGGTGGCACCCACAGCCACAAGATGGTGGCGCCCAGTCCCCTCAGTCCCGCTGGGGTGGCAGTCACACAACAAGGCCAGGCCCACCCACTGGCAATCACAGCTGCTCCACACGCCTGTCTCTGGAGTCCTCCAGTCCCCTCAGCCCCCCAACCACCCAAGGCCGGCCCAAGGCACAAGCAAGCCTCGGATGGTGGCTGCCCAACCATCGCCCGAGGTGCAGACAAGCCTCAGATGTCTGCTGCCCAGCTGCCCAGGGCCAGCCCGATTCACAGGCAAGCCTCAGATGGTGGCTGCCCAGCCGCCCAGGGCCGCCCAAGGCTCAGGTAACCAAGGTTGGCTGAGCCTTGCGCTGCCAGCAGTGGCAGCAGCAGCGGTGTGATGGGGCGTCACCTTACCCTTATCACCAGGTTGCCTCCTGCCCCTGAGGGCTCCTGGACTGTGAGAGGAGGCAGGCCGGGCTGAAGGACTCCCCCTACATTGCATGAATTTTCATGCACCAGGCCTCTAGTCTATAATAATAAAACTGTAATATGCTAATTAGACCAGACGTCCTTCCAGGTGTCCTTCCTTCTGGACAAAGTCGAAGTGGGTGGTGGCCCAGGAAGAGGTGGCAGAGGCCCCCAGCTGTGGCAGTGACAGGTGGGGTCTGAGGTGGAGGCAGGTGGGGGCTGAGGCGGAGGCTGAAAAGGCCACTGGACAGGGGGAGAGCAGCCAGGGGCTGCTGCAGATGCCCCAGGCCACAGTGGTGGCAGGCAGGGGCCAGGGCCAAGGCCCTTGCACAAATTTCATGGATCGGACTTCTAGTATGTACATAAAAATATCTGAGCTGAGATACATACTAAGATGTATATAATAAGATGATAGATTTACTGATGATTCTGTTATTCCCTTTTAATTAGCACAGTAGTACTTTGCTCCTATCTCTTAATTATTTAAATTCTTGGTGCTTCAATTTTCTCAATTATAAAATTGAGGTTTTAAATGTTTTACTTGGGCCGAAACCGGTTTGGCTCAGTGGATAGAGCGTCGGCCTGCGGACTGAAAGGTCCCAGGTTCGATTCCGGACAAGGGCATGTACCTTGGTTGCGGGCACATCCCCAGTAGGGGGTGTGCAAGAGGCAGTTGATCGATGTTTCTTTCTCATCGATGTTTCTAACTCTCTATCCCTCTCTCTTCCTCTCTGTAAAAAATCAATAAAATATATTTAAGACAAATAAATAAATAAAAAATAAATGTTTTACTTGGTCTAAGCTGTTTGTATTAATACTTTTATACTCAGCAAGTATAAAAATAATTAGCATATATAATTTATTTTTTGCTCTTGATATTTCTTTTTTCTTCTTTTTGTTGTTTGAAGTGTTACATATGTCTCCTTTTTCCCCAATTGACCCCTCCCCCCAGCCACTCCCATCCCCACAGGACAAGCCCCCACCACCTTGCCTTGGTTATGCTAATATGCATGCATACAAGTCATTTCGTTGAAATCTTACCTCCATACCCCCTTCTCTCTGAGGTTGGATGGTCTTCTAAGTGTTTCTTTGTCTCTAGATCTATTTTTGTTTATCAGTATATATTGTTTATTATATCCCACATATGAGTGAGATCATGTGATATTTATCATTCTCCAACTGGTTTATTTCACTTAGCATAATGTTCTCCAGGTCCATCCATGCTGTTGCAAATGGTAAAACTTCCTTCTTTTTTATAGCAGTGTAGTATTCCATTGTGTAGATGTACCATAGTTTTCTAATCCATTCATCTGCTGATGGGCACTTAGACTGTTTGCAAATCTTACCTATTATAAATTGTGCTGCTATGAACATAGGGGTGCATATGTCCTTTCTGATTGGTGTTTCTGATTTCTTGGGATATATTTCCAGAAGTGGGATTACTGGGGCAAATGGCAGTTCCATTTTTAATTTTTTAGGGAGTCTCCATAACTGTTTTCCACAGTGACTGCCCCAGTCAGTCTGCATTCCCACCAGCAGTGCACGAGGGTTCCTTTTTCTCCACATCCTCACCAGCACTTGTCTTTTGTTGATTTGTTCATGATAGTCATTCTGTCAGGTGTGAGATGGTACCACGTTATTGTTTTGATTTGCATCTCTGGGATGATTAGTGACTTTGAGCATGTTTTCATATGTCTCTCTGCTTTTTGTATGTCCTCTTTCAAAAGGTATCTATTTAGGTCCTTTGCCCATTTTTTGATTGGGTTGTTTATCTTCCTTTTGTTATGTTGTCTGAGTTCTCTGTAAATTTTGGAGATTAAACACTTATTTGAGATAGCATTGGCAAATATGTTTTCCCATGCAGTGAGCTTTCTTGCTGTTTTGTTGATGGTTTCTTTTGCTCTGCAGAAGCTTTTTATTTTGATGTAGTCCCATTTCTTTATTTTCTCCTTAGTTTCCATTACACTAGGAGCTGTATCGGTAAAGATATTGCTATGACATATGTCTGATATTTTGCTGCCTATGGAGTCTTGTAGGATTTTTATGGTTTCCCGTTCTACATTTAAGTCCTTTAGCCATTTTGAGTTTGTTTTTGTGTATGGTGTAAGTTGGTGATCTAGTTTCATTGTTTTTGCATGTATCTAACCAAATTTCCCAGCACCATTTATTAAAGAGACTGTCTTCACTCCATTGTATGCTCTTGCCTCCTTTGTCAAATATTAATTGAGAATAATTGGATTGAGTCAATTTCTGGGTTCTCTGTTCTGTTCCATTGGTTTATATGTCTGTTCTTTTGCCAGTACCAGGCAGTTTTCAGAACAGTGGCTTTGTAATATAGCTTGGTATTTGGTATTGTGATCCCTCCAACTTTGTTCTTCTTTCTCAGGATTGCTGTGGCTATTCAGGGTCTTTCTTTATTCATTATGAATTTTTGGAGAGTTCTTTCAATGTCTGTGAAATATGCTGTTGGTATTTTAATGGTGATTTCATTGAATGTATAAATTTCTTTGGGTAATGTGGACGTTTTAATGATGTTGATTCTACCAATCCATGAATATGGTATGTTCTTCCATTTGTTTATGTCTTCCTCTATCTCTTTTTTCAATATCCTATTGTTTTCTGCATACAGGTCGTTTACCTCCTTAGTTAAGTTTATTCCTTGGTATCTTACTTTTTTAGATGCAATGGTAAATGGGATTGTATTTTTAGTTTTTATTTCTGTGAGTTCATTATTGGCGTATAAATAAGCCATTTTATATTTCTGTGTGTTAATTTTGTATCCTGCTACATTGCCAAATTCATTTATTAAGTCTAAGAGTTTTTTGATGGAGTCTTTAGGGTTTTGTATGTACAGTATCATGTCATCTGAGACAAATGACAGTTTTACTTCTTCATTTCCAATTTGGATGCCTTTTATTTCTTCTTCTTGTCTGATCACTATGGCTAGCACTTCTAGTACTGTTTCAAACAGTAATGGTGAAAGTGAGCCTCCTTGTCTTGTTCCTGTTCTTAGGGGAAATGGTTTTAGTTTTTGCCCATTGATTATGATGTTGACTGTAGGTTTGTCATATAAGGCTTTTATTAATTGAGGTATGCTCCATCTATTCCCACTTTGCTGTGAGTTTTTATCAATAAAAGCAGTTGGATTTTTTCAAATACTTTTTCTGCATTGATTGATATGGTTATGTGATTATTGTCTCTCAGTTTGTTTATGTGATGTATCACATTTATTGATTTGCGGATATTGTACCATCTTTGCATCTCAGGAATAAATCCCACTTGGTCATGGTGTATGATCTTTCAAATGTGTTACTGCATCTGATTTGCTAGACTTTTGTTGAGGACTTTAGCATTTATGTTCATCAAGGATATTGGCCTGTAGTTCTCTTTCTTTGTGGTGTCTTTGCCTGGTTTTCAAATTAGGGTAATATGGGCTTCATAGAAAGAGCTTGGAAGTGTGCCTTCCTCTTCAATTTTTTTGAATAGTCTATGGAGGATCGGTTTTAATTCCTCTTTGAATGTTTGATAGAACTCCCCTGTAAAGCTGTCCAGAACAAGTCTTTTGTTTGCTGGAAGATTTTTTTATTACTATTTCAGTTTAATCAGTAGTTATTGGCCTATTCAGGTTTTTTTTATTCTTCCTGATTGAGTTTTAGAAACTTTTATTTTTCTAGGAATATGTCCATTTTGTCTAGGTTGTCTAGTTTGTTGGAGTAGAGTTGTTTGTAGTATATTTATACAATCCTTTGTATTTCTGTGGGGTCTGTTGTCACTTCACCTCTTTCATTTCTGGTTTTGTTTATTTGAGTTCTCTCCCTTTGCTTCTTGGCGAGCCTGGCTAGTGGTTCATCTATGTTGTTTATCCTTTCAAAGAACCAGCTCTTGGTTTTATTTATCTGTTGCATTGTGTTTTTTTGTCTCTATGTCATTTATTTCCTCTCTGATCTATATTATTTCCTTCCTTCTGCTTACTCTGGGCTCTTCTTGTTTCTCTCTTTGTAATTCCGTAAGTTTTAGGGTTATATAATTTATTATCTTTTTTTTTTTTTTTTGAGGTGGTCTTGTAGAGCTATGAACTTCCCTCTCAGGACTGCTTTCACTCTGTCCCATAGATTTTGGGTTTTTTTGTTTTCATTTTTGTTTTGTTACCAGGATGCTTTTCATTTCTTCTTTGATCTCTTTGGTAACCCAATCATTGTTTAATAAGCATACTATTTAGCCTCCAAGTTTTTGGTGTTTTTTTTTTTTCATTGTTTTTATTGTAGTTGATTTCTAATTTTATGCCCTTGTGATCTGAGAAGATGCTTGATATGATTTCTACTTCTTGAATTTGAAGAGACTTTGCCTGTGTCCCAATATGTGGTCTATCTTTGAAAATGTCCCATTTGCACTTGAGAAGAATATATATTCTGCATCTTTGGTGTGAAATGTTCTTTGGTGTGAAGATGTCAATTAATTCCATCTGATTTAGTGAGTCATTTAGGATCAATGTTTCTTTGCTGATTTTTTTTGTTTAGAGGATTTATCCAGTGGTGTCAAGGGGGTATTAAAGTCCCCTACTTTGACTGTATTGCTCTCAATATCTCTCTTGATATCTTCCAGAAGTTTTTTAATGTATTTAGTTGCTCCTGTATTGGGTGCATATATGTTTACCAGAGTTATGTGCTCTAGTTCAATTACTCCCTTTAATATTATGAAGTAGTCTTCCTTATCTCTTGTTATGGCCTTCAATTTAAGGTCTATTTTGTCAGATATTAGTATTGCTACCTTAGCTTTTTTTTATATTTCCACTTGCCTGAAAAAATTTTCCATCCCTTCACTATCAGTCTTTGTGAGTCCTTTGTTCTGAGGTGGGTCTCTTGTAGACAACAGATATATGGGTCATGTTTTCTTATCCATTTAGCTTTCCTATATCTTTTGATTGGAGCATTAATCCATTTGCGTTTAAGGTTATTATTGATAGGTAATTGTTTGTTGCCATTTTTATTCTTTATGCCTGTGTTCCTTCTTCCCTTCCCTTGCTTCTTTTTACAGCAGTCGCTTTATCATTTCCTGCATTGGTAGCTTGGTGGTAATAAACTCCCTTAGCCCATTTTTGTCTATGAAGCTCCTTATTTGACCTTAAATTTTGAATGATAGCCTTGCTGTGTATAGTATTCTTGGATTCAGTCCCTTGCTTTGCATAACTGTGTATATTTTATTCCATTTCCTTCTGGCCTGATGTGTTTCTGTTGAGAAATCAGTTGATAATCTAATTTGAGATTTCTTATAGATAACTTTCTGTCTCTCTCTGGCAGCCTTTAAGATTCTTACTTTGTCATTGGTGTTTGCCAACTTAATTATGATGTGTCTTGTTGTTGGTCTTTTTGGATTCATCTTGTTTGGGACTCTGTGTGCTTCTTGAACTTGTGTTAGTTTCTTCTTCCCAACATCAGGGAAGTTTTCTGTCATTATTTCTTCAAATAGGTTTTCTATTTCTTGCTCAGTTTACTCTCTTTCTGGCACCCATTTTGTCCCAAAGCTCACTTAGGCTCTCCTCCTGCTTTTAAAGTTTGTGTGGGTTTTTTTGTTTTGTTTTGTTTGTGTTTTTTTTTTTTACCAGTTGCTGCTCTGCTTGGGTGTTTTTTCCTACCTTGTCTTCTAGCTTGCTGATGTGGTCCTCAGCTTCTTCTAGTACTACTGTTGATACTTTCCATTGTGTTCTTTATTGCAGCTATGTCATTCATCATTTCCTCCTAGTTCTTCTTCATTTCCTCTTGATTCTTACACATGTTGTTGAATTGGTCTTCCATCCTTTTCAGCGTCCTTATGAGCATTGCTCTGAATTCTTTCTCTGACATATTGCTTGCCTCCATTTCATGTATCCCCTTTTTGGTGATTCCTCCTTTTCTTTCGTATGGGGCCTGTTTCTTTGTCTCCCCATTTTTGCTCCTCTCAGGGTGTCTGACTATGTGACTCACTCTCTACCACTTTGACCAAAAGGCACAAAATACAACTTGACAAGACACAACATGGGCAAGAAAACACGAATGTATTCACAAAGCCTATAACCCCAATAATAGTGACCGCCAGAGAAAAGAGAATTAGGGGAGAGAAAAGAGCGCAAAAATGATATTGAGAAAAAGAAAAAAGGTTAGAGAGAAAATAAAAAGAAGAAAAAAAGAGGGAAAAGTAAACACATGGGGAGAAAACTCCACAAAACAAACAATTAAACAAACAAAAAAAAGAAAACAAAAACACTCCCCCCCCAGAAAAAAAAGTGTTGGGGGGGAGCTGACTCTGAAGAGGCAGAGCTTATTTCCAGAAAGTAAGTTAAAGTAATTGAATGAATGGGGGTATGGCCATGGTTCAGTATAGAGGAGGTAGAAAGAGAATGAGTGGATAAGAAGAAAAGTAAAAAACAAAATAATCAATAAAATAAAATTTCGCCTTTCTTTTATCTATCTGTCTATCTATCTATTCATCTATTTTTGGAAAAGAAGAATAGAGTAGAGAGCAAATAGGCTTGAGTTTGGTGAGTGAAACTAATTAGCAATTAGGAGGAGAAGAGAGCAAGCAAAGAGAGGAAAAACAAAAGCTTAAAAATTGGCTAATGAAGAAAGAGAAAGGAGAAGGGTGCATGGACTTGGAGCAGGGGAGAGGAAATTAGATATATGAGTAAGCTACCAGAGACTACTATAATAGTAATGCATCAATAAGGCAGATAAGATCAATTTTTAACAAGGAGTAAAAAGAAAGGAGAGAGAAATACTAAAGCAGGAACAGAAGAGAAACAGGATGAAAAAGGGATAAGTGAGGAAGAAAAGGTTGGCAAAAAGGAAAAGAGATAAAGTAAAATAATGATAAAATATAAAAATAGAATGTAGAACACTAATCAAAAAAAGGTTAAATAATAATAATAATAATAAATTAAAAGTAAAGAAAATTGTTTTCTTTCTTAATTAAGAGATAAAAAATAAGAAAGTGAAGCAGTGAAGTGTCATTTGCTTCAGCTGAGTTTTAATGTCCCATGGGGGCTGTTTTAAGACCCCTCTCTACTGTTCTGTCAGCCACTTCTCAGTTTCCTTTTAGGTAGTCAGCACCGTGTTGAAGTCCCCAGAAATCCACCATTCCTCTGTGTCTGTCTCCACATCCTTGATTTCAGGCATGTGGGACCAATCTGCCCGCTTTGTTTGTCTGCCTGCTTTCAGTGTATTTACTCAAGTACCTATTTCTTACATGGGCTCTAGGTGGGGGTTTTGCTGTATTATTTTCCAGAACCAAATGGCCCCTCAACTCAGTCTCTGAGGGCTCCCTGGGGGTATTCAGATTCCTTGTTTCCCTGCAGAGCTTGAGGCTGGGTGTGGCTGCGCTAGTTGCCCTGCAGATGCTGCTATGAGGGGCTGGCTCTTCAAGGCGGAAAAGGCTGTTTAGGGTTGGAAGGACCAGAATGTCCCAGAGCTGGATTCCTGGTCGCCTCTCCATGTCTTGCTCCCCAGACTCCACAAAATCACCTCTACCTGCACTGCAGCCTCAGTGAATGTTTGTAATGGGAAGATCCTATGTACTGGGTTTAGCGAGTAAAAGCAAGGAAAATATAAAGGCAGAGCAACTGCACATTTCTCTCCCCCCAGAACTGTGAGGCACGTGCAAAACTTCAGGCTGCCTTTCTGGGTGCAGTCTCCCATGGCTGTGGACTTAGATCTAGATCCCCGGCACTTGTCTGACACTTTTATTACTATCTGAGTTGTATGCACACAACCTGAGAATAGAGGAGTGAGGAGGACAGAAATAAAACTGCATTACTGGTCAATGGTAATTACTTCATTAAAACATGCTTTGAGTTTTCAGGATGGTTGCTTGCTAAAGATTAAACCAAAAGGTACAATGAGGCAGGACTCAGTGCACTGGTGATTAAACTATAAATTTTGCCTGAAAAATGCTTGTGTTGCTATAAAATACAGGCCACCATCTATTAATACCTGCTTGAAGTAGCATTTGTACTGAATGATTAAGATGTCACATGCAGCCAAAACCAGTTTGGCTCAGTGGATAGAGCATCGGCCCGCAGACTGAAAGGTCCCAGGTTCGATTCCGGTCAAGGGCATGTACATTGGTTGTGGGCACATCCCCGGTAGGGGGTGTGCAGGAGTCAGCTGGTCGATGTTTCTCTCTCATCGATGTTTCTAGCTTTCTATCCCTCTCCCTTCCTCTCTGTAAAAAATCAATAAAATATATATTTTTTAAAAAGATGTCACATGCATTATAAGCACAAATCATCAGTACGCATGTGACTAGCATCCCTGGAAAGATTGTGGATGGGGAAGATGATTCAAGAAGAACATCATATTGTTCAAAGCATATATTTATATGATACCACAAGCTACTGTTTTGGGCTACTTGAGTTGGGTTGAATATGGAAGGAGGTGGGAACTGAAAAAGCTGGATGTTTGAATTGACTGGATAAATTAGTCAAAATGATCAGTTGTCTTGTCCTATGCAATCTGGCAGACCTGATATGTTTGGCCATCACTGTCTGCAAAGCCCAGAGTGAAATTTGGGGATACATATGAAAAGGGAGGGAAGCAAGACTGGTTAATTCAAAAATTTCTAATAATTAAAAAAAATTAGGTAGAGGACTTATGGAATTCATTCCCAACAAAAGTAGTCAAGATTTCCAATTATAACAAGGACCAGGAATTTTGAAATAAGCTGTCACATTTACCAAGTGCTTCCTATGCAACAGTCCTTATTCTAAGTGCCTTAAATGCACGCATTTTCTCATTTAATCTTAAAACTATCCTATGACATTGGTTCAAGGAGAACTCATCACTTGCTTAGCATGGATCATATCCAAGTGCCTCAGCAAAGACAGGCTCCTAGCATGGCTGGATTGTGGAGTTGAGTCAGAACAGTGATTCTCCAAGCCTTAAAATTTGAGCATTTGCTTTTTTGGCATCACAGATCATAATTGACAGAAGCAGTAGTGGTAGGCTTACCTCCAAGTGGCTCCTCCCTCTTTCTCATTATTGTTGTGGAGGAAATGTGTGCTTTATGGGATTTAATGCAATGCTTCCTATCTAGCATCTGCATGTTTACCCTCATCTCCCATTTCATGCCTATGGAACCTTCAAGAGTGATCAAGCTATTTTGTGTCTTCATGGTAGGCACCAGGGTACCTACTTCAATTGTGATCTTTGTCATTAAATAGTATGCTGCTACTATCCATCTGCATTACTCTCCTAGGACTGCTCCTCTTCTGTGAAATGCAGATAATTCTTCTTGTCACTCCTCCTGGCATTACCAAGAAAGTGTGGAAACAAGCAATATCATGTCCTTAAACCTTGCAAAAAAGTAACTAGTCACAATATACTTTTTAGTGTTTCCAGGAACTTGGGGCGAGGGGGAGTACCTCTCCATATAAGCAAAGTTGACAGGGTTATACTCTTCACTGAGCATGTTTACCGTCCTTATGCCATGTCTGCAGTGGTTGTCCCTATTGTCACAGGCCATCATGCCTTTTCCCAACCATATGCCTGGTGCCTCACCAAATATTCATTTCTCTACTATTCTTTAGCAGTAATATTTTATGGATGAGTTAGACAAACAGCTTTTTCATTTTAAACACATCAAGTCTGGAGACTGGTTTTCTTTACCTAAGAGTATGTGTATCTGTCATCCACTTGGTGGCAAGGAAAAAACAAATGTATAGAATTATGGATGGCTGTTTATTTTTTCTTCTTTTTTACAATATGGGAGTCAGTATCCATTACCAAATGCCTACAATGATCAAGGCATTTTGTGCTAAGCAATAGGAGGTCCAAGAAAAAAGCTTCTCCATTCCCCTCTCCCCACCCTGCAAATGCTTTCTGCCTGCATGGTTATCATTCTCAATTCTTATTGTGGCTTCTAATGGATGAAAGGGGCTAAAAGAGGTTTAAAGAAGCTACCTGGTATCTTTGAGCCATTGAAAATACCCTTCCCATGTTCTTCTTTTGAGTAGACCAGTGGTTTTCTGTCTATGTTCTGTACAGTTCCTGGGTTCTAAGGCAGGACCTTTAAACCTGCTGAAAGTGGGAGTGATGTGGATCCTAAAGTGGCAAATAGATGGGGCTCCAGGCATCCACTCCACCTCTTCCCATTTTCATGTGTTTTTTTTCTAGTAGGTTCTGATTATATAAAGGCCTGCTGCTTCAGATGAGTTTGATAATGATAGGTATAGATTCAGCCTGAGAATACCCAGTGAGCAGAATATGGGATAACAGCTTTTATTTGCCATGCCCTAGCTCTCCCCAATTACAGCAGCTCTGGCTATTGGGCAGTCATGCAGTCCCATTACTCAATTCTGCAAGGTCTTAAAACAAGTCAAAATAAAAAAGCAAAGAAAATGAGGAAGAAGAAGAAACAAAAACAAACAAACTAAGTTTCCCTTCATATGGCCAAATTACTCTGAACAAATGAAAGAAGCCAGGCAGACAAGTAATTGTTCCCTGAGATTACAGTTTAAACCCATGCTGAACCTGAAATATGTGGAGGGAAAAATTCTGCTCTAAAGATTAAATGAATATA
This sequence comes from Eptesicus fuscus, assembly GCF_027574615.1. Taxonomy (NCBI): domain Eukaryota; kingdom Metazoa; phylum Chordata; class Mammalia; order Chiroptera; family Vespertilionidae; genus Eptesicus; species Eptesicus fuscus. Next base: position 110,906,682 of record NC_072473.1, read on the forward strand.
CACTATTTCCATTTTATTTCCTCAAACTGGCCTCTGTTCTAGGCTATAATGAAACCTTTAGGGGAAGAAAAGACTATTCACTAGGAGAGAGGATTATTTTAGTTGCTAAAGTTATCCTCTCCCAGAAAATATCCAGGCAGGTGTTTAGGCCAAAGTCTCCATTGTTAACTTGAATGCCATTACAAGACCCATGTTTTTTTTCTAATATTTAGGTGTTGTAGGTATCCTAAATAATTAAGAGCTAATATGCAAATGGTCGTCACACCCTCACGCCATCATGCTGTAATGGCTCAGACACTCAACACTGGAGAGAGAAGAAAGGGGACCAGCCAGGCACAAATGAGCTCCCAAGAGATGAATGGGGACCAGCCAGGCTGCAGCCCAGGAGAGGGACAAGCCACCCGCCCCGCAGTCCCAGGCACCAGAGGCTGCGCCTGTGCCTGCAGCCCCAGTGAGGGACAAGCCAACCACCCTGTGGTCCCGGGCACCAGTGGCTGGGGCTTCAGCCTGGGAGAGGGACAATCCACATGCCCCATGGTCCCAGGCACCTGAGGCTGCGTCCCGGGTGAAGTCGCCTACCCACAGTTCCCTGTGGCTGCAGCCAGCCCAGGCAAAGCCGGACCAGGTCCTGGGTGCCTGTGTCCAGACAGAGGGAGGGAAGCCTGGGTCCCGGGTACCTGTGACCGGCCGGAGGAGGGATCTTTGGTCCCAGGTGGGGGATGAGACAGAGGTGGTTAGGGGCGATCAGGCCGTTAGGGGAGCAGTTATGGGGTGATCAGACTGGCAGTCAGGTGAGCAGTTAGAAGCCAGTGGTCCCAGATTGCAAGAGGCAGTCGGACATCCCCCGAGGGGTCCCGGATTGGAGAGGGTGCAGGCTGGGCTAAGGGATCCCCCTCCCATGCACGAATTTCGTGCACTGGGCCTCTAGTTTTATAAATCCTATACACACCTTTGTTAGACATTTAAACTCTCCATTGTTTTATGTTCACTGACTAAGTCAACCTTATTAATAACTACATAGCCTATCAGCCCCCACGCTCCCCTTGGTTATGCTGTCTCCTCCTTGTCTCCCAAATGCCTCTTTTTCTCATACCTTGCACCTGTCTTGAATGACCTCCACCTTTCAACACCTGTTTAAATTCTAGTTTATTGGAGCCCTAGCTTGTTTGACTTAGTGGATAGTGTGTCGGCCTGCGGACTGAAGGGTCTTGGGTTTGATTCCAGGTTGTGGACTCGATCCTTGGTGGAGGAGTGTGCAGGAGGCAGCTGATCAATGATTCTCTCTCATCATTGATATTTCTATCTATCTCCCTTCCTCTCTACAGTCAATAAAAATGTATTTAAAAAATAAATCTTAGTTTATTGGTAAGAGTTTTTTGAATTAGATAGATATGGGTTTGTATTCCAGATCTAGCACCTTGGATAAGTTACTTAACTTCTTTGAGCCTCAGTTTCTTCATCTGTAAAATGGGGATAATCAGTGGACCTCTCTCTATTAGAGATTTTTTAAGGATTTAGTGAGATAACATGCAAATTTTCTGGTCCATATTGGTGCTCATTAAATGGAATTATTGGCCTGGCTGGCATGGCTCAGTGGTTGAGCATCGACCTATGAACCAGGAGGTCATGGTTCAATTCCTGGTCAGAGCACATGCCCGGGTTGTGAGCTGGATCCCCAGTGTGAGGCGTGCAGGAGGCAGCCAATCAATGATTCTCTCTCATCATTGATGTTTCTCTCCCTCTCCCTTCCTCTCTGAAATCAATAAAAAATATTTTTAAATGGAACTATTATTACTACTCATATTTCAAAACACAATATGCCTCTTTAATGTCTCTCCTAATACAGCCTGAGAGCATCTCTCCATTCTCTTGAACAATATCCATTTAGAATTTAATCAGGCAGTAAAGTGTGTACATTAATTCAATCAGCAAATTTTGTGCATCTAGTATGTGATGGGCACAGTACTAGAGGCTGAGGTGGGTGGGAATACATTGGTAGAAATGAGAGGAGGGGAGGAAGTGGAGATAGCAGGGTTAAAAGAGGCACAAATTCAGTCATCTCAGTTTCTAGTAGTAATATACACAGATAAATAGAATACAAGGAACAAAGTGGTGTGTTCTGCAAGGAAAATGCAACTGAAGACACTGCTGGAAGACTGGGTGCTGGGTAATACAAGACAGAGTTCTGGAAATAATAGCTCTCTCATTCTTATTGTTAACTTTCCCATTTGCTGATCTCTCCAGCTAACATATGGCTATGGCTCCATAAGGAAGAGTTGGTATAATTCTTTTTTTTTAATCTCCCACAGAGTGTATCAGAGTACATCATGGCCTTTCAGTATACTCACTGATATGAGACACTTTTGTAAATTGTTCCTAGTAAACAGAATATAATGTCTTCAATACACCCTGGGAAAGACCACCTATTCTCTTGTTTCATCTTATTGCAAGGACAGAAATTGAATGCACTGTAACTCAATATGTGGCAATGTTAAGATGACTTTGGCCTATTTTTAAGTAAATAGATGAATAAATGAATGAATCCTTCTCTTTGAACCTTAAATATTCTTGAGCTTATTTTAAACAAAGAGCATTGGGTTGGGGTTTTTGGTTTTGAACCAAGTGGAGGACTCAACAGGTGTAGGGAGCACTTGTAGAATGCCCTTACCCTGCAGACCTTTTTATTTCAACCCATAATTTGCCTTTGCCTAGTAACTGGGAAATAGTGCTTGATAGTGCTTTTGGTGGAAATTAGAATCATCTTGCCATAGCAGGCTGCTAAGGGATCTGTTGGAAGTCAGATCCCTCACCCCATCTCAGCACATAATGTCCCTCTTCCTGTTCATCTTCCTCCCCTCTCCTCCACTCTTGTCCTTAACTTCATTAACTGAGTCACTTGTTCAATAGTATATCATACTTTAAGGCATATTCCAATGACTTGGAATGTTTCATAATTGACACTGAGCTAGACACAAGAAGAACAAGGGACAAGCCCTGAGTGTGGAAAGACTGGGGTTCTAACGCCAGACCTGATCCTTAATAACTCTACCATCTTGAGAATGTCCCCTTCCTCTCTGAATCACTGTTTTCTCTGCTGTTAAATGTAGGGATTGGCTTTGCTGACTAAAGTAGAAACAAGTAGCTAGACAGCTTCCCCCACTGCATGCCCCCCCCCACTCCCTATTCACACAAATAATAGAGCTAGAAGCACGAGATCCTTTCCAGGTAATTTACTATTGCTGCATTTTCAGAGAGGTACGCTGGGAAGAATAGTTTTGAAAAGGGTGGGATATAATTCACATCTCTGAAGCTACTGTTTATCATGGTCTATTAAGAACACATTTAGAAGAAATGGCCTAATTCTATAGTCTTCTACCTAGAACAGGACAGTTTAGCCAAAGTAATTTTTGAATAGGGCCATAAGCAAACCCCTTTCAATGAAACGTAGAAAACGTTTGCAAAAAGCAGAAAAGTGGAGTTTCCCCCTAACACATATAAAAATGGTCACTTCCAAATTTGGAAGTGGTTGAGCATTGACCTATGAACCAGGAGGTCATGGTTCAATTCCCCGTCAGGCCATATGCCCTGGTTGCAGGCTCAATGTGTGCAGGAAGCAGCCTGTCAATGATTCTCTCTCGTCATGTTTCTCTCTCTCCCTCTCCTTTCCTCTCTGAAATCAATAAAAATATTTTTAAATAAATAAAAATGATCATTTCCAAACTTTATTACCATTCCCAAGAGCTAACACTTTGAGATAAATGACCCTCATCCCAGAAAGAAGGCAGGGACTCTTAAAGGGGAAAAAATCAGCAACACATGCTATTAACTATTTTGCATTCTTTGAGAATTAATGTCAATAACACTTTTGCAACATTTTTCAAAATAAAGGATGGAGTTTTCTAATTGTCTAGTAAAAAAAAAAAAGTGCCAAGGCTGAATCCCCAGAGGGAAAAACCAGAGTTTAAATCATTAACACCACAAATCTCTGTTAATTGTGAAGGGATTGCAAGTGCCTTAATCAGGATGGCATGTCTGAATGGCCCATTTAATTTGATCACACTGATTAAGTTTCTGTAAGCTAATATATGTTACATTTCCAATTCAGTTAAATGAGAATCTCCTGCCCTTACTAGATATTACCAAAATGTCCTGATGTGTGAAGACTAGCCTTGATATTTTCAATTGCTACTGACTTCGTATTATATAAACATTGTATTAAATGAAATCAATGTAAGCTCAAATTAAATTCAGCAAACTTTAAGGACTAAATATGGTTTCCCCATACGAGGTATGGAGCGCATTAGTTGAAACTCATTGATTATCTTTAGTGATAAATTTTGCAAGGCTCTCTCCCCTCATATACCAATTTCTAGAATAGTCTACTGTTGGAAAGCACTGTAAATTTGGGTGATGAATAGGCGCTCTCTGTTATATATGTATTATAGTTGTGCCTCTTTCAGCTGTTGATAAGAGCTCTGTTATGTAAATACAATTGCTTTGTAAATGTAAATGCTATTGGGTCATTGATCACCCAGGAGCTGGAGGAAACAGAACAATAGGTGGAGGTGTGAGTGAAACCAGGGACAGGAATGAAGAAAATTGCTAAGTGGTTAAGGAATTGAATTGATGAAGCTACAGAACTTTTTGGAGGGGGCTAGGATGGAAAGAACAGCTGGGAAATTACTGGGAGAGAGGAGTGTTGGAGCTGCCCCTCTGTGGCTGGTGTCTGCAGAGTCTCGCAAGGGCCTTGCTTTCTTGAGGTCCTGAAGACTGACCACTGAGAGAAATGGGCATAGTTGGTATAAGTTTGAAGCAGGAGGGACTGAAAGGGAAAGTGCTACTTAATTAAGTGGGACCAGGACAGTATCGGTGCATTTCTTTTTCCCATCTCTCAAGTCTTTCCCACTCTCAACTACTCAGTGGGGTTTGTGAAAGTCATCAGAAAGCAGCCCCTGAGAGGTTACAGTCACTTGCCTCATCCTGGATGATGAGGGTGCTGAATAGAACTGATGCTGCTAGTTCGAAGCCCCAGCAGCATCCTCAGTTCCTTGAGTGGTACCAGGAGGTAGGTGAGATGATAGGCAAACTCAGCACAGTGAACACAGAAACCATCTGGATGAGAGTGCCCCTGAATTTTCTTACAATGCTAAGTCCTTTTTATGGATTTTGGGTTTCAAAACCTGCTGTAAGTTAAATGTGTGACTGACAGAGTAATAAAGCCTTCTAAATCAATTTGTAAGACATCTTGAAGATAAACAAAGGGAAAGCCTTTCTATTTTCCTCCCACTCTTGTTTTTTATATTCTGCCTACTTCCAAAGGCTTTCTTACTCGTGCCTAGAAGTATTTAAGAACTGTTTCTTAAAGTTGAGTTTATATATGTTATATAAATGAGAAGAATGACTGTATAAGGACATGAATAGATCGGGGATCTCTCGTTTTAGCCAATAAACTCTGGGGGAATTGTTAAGTGAGTGAAGCATTTTGGGCACTTGCCAGGGTTCTTCTCCCAGCATTAGGAAGGGTTCTGCAGTCTGGAGAAAGGGGCTGATGCATAGATTAAGGAGTCCAAAGACTAAAGATAATTTTGAAAAGCATTTGGGGTCAGAGGAGCTTCAGCTAAAGGAACTGAAGACTACCCCTTGTCTAAGGACCCCGTGCTATTTATTAGCACAATTTGTCCTAAGGCAAGGTAGAGTCATTCACTTCAAAGGGTAAGGTTTACAGAAGCATTGTCAGAGTGGGGAATAGCCTACAGTTGTTCAGGTGTTTGGCCAACAGGAGGCAATAACATGCAGATTTACGATGCCCTGAGTTGTCTAGCAGCAGACAATAATATATACAAATATTTAGGCTTGGGGAAATGTCCTGAAACCATTTTCTAACAGGTAATTACATTTGTGGCTCAGCCCTTGTTGAACCCTTCAAGCCTCACCAACCTTTTGGTGAAACTCTTGCAATTATATGACATGCTAGAATTGGTTCCCAGCAGGCACTGACTCTGTTCTTCCCTTGGGTATCCTCTCAGTTCCTTCCCCTGGCATCTGCAACATCCAAACAGTGCCTTTCTTTCAAGTAAAAGTTACTTATTTTGTATTCAATACTTATACTTGCAGGATATTTTTTATTGATGAGAGAGAGAGGGAGAGGGAGAGAGAGAGAGAGAGAGAGAGAGAGAGAGAGAGAGAGAGAGAGAGAGAGAGAGAAACATCGATGTGAGAAATATCAATTGCTTGGTTGCCTCCAGTATGCCCCTGACTGGGAAAGAAGCAAACCTGCAACCTTTTGGTATAAGGGAGGATGCTTCAACCAACTGAGCCACCTGGCCAGGGTCAAGGATATATTATTTATAACTGTCTAAGAAAGTTTGTGCTTACCCTATATAATAAAGAGGTAATATGCAAATTGCCCCTCACGCCCTCACACAAGATGGCCGCCCCCATGTGGTCAAAGATGGCCACCACAAAATGGCCAGCAAGGGTGGGAGGGTAGTTGTGGGCAATCAGGCCAGCAGGGGAGGGAAGTTAGGGGCAACCAAGCCAGCAGGGGAGGGCAGTTGGGGGCAGCCAGCAGGGGAGGGCAGTTGGGGGCAACTGGGCCACCAGGGGAGGGCAGTTAGTGGCAACCAGGCCGGCAGGAAGGGCAGTTGGGGGTTACCGGGCCAGAAGGGGAGGGCAGTTGGGGGCGAACAGGCCGGCAGGGGAGGGAAATTGGGGGCAATCGGGCTGGCAGGGGAGCAGTTAGGCATCGATCAAGCTGGCAGGGGAGTGGTTAGGGGGTTATCAGGCTGGTAGGCAGGCGAGCAGTTGGGAGCCAGCAGTCCCAGATTGTGAGAGGAATGTCCGACTGCCGGTTTAGGCCCGATCCCACAGTGATCGGGCCTAAACTGGCAGTCAGACATCCCCCGAGGGGTCCCAGATTGGAGAGGGTGCAGGCTAGGCTGAGGAACACCCCCCCTCTGTGCACAAATTTTGTGCACTGGGCCTCTAGTGAACTAATAATTATAAGACACCTAAGATGTCAGTCATCCTAGTGCTTAAAGGATTTCCTGTAATGGTTTTGTTATTGGTGGAAGTGGAGTTCTTGGGGTGCCCCAAAGAAATGAATTTCCTGAGGATTCCCATGGGAGGATGCAGTTTTGTGGAAAGCTTTATTAATGATGTAAAATTAAGGGGGTTCCCCTCCAAGGTCCTATCTTTGTCTGTCCTGCCATGGAAGAAGTCCAATCTTGTCTTCCGCAGGGCCAAAATTAAGGCCAATGTGCATAGTTTATGTTCCATATTACAGCCCAGTCCAGTCCAGTCCAGCATCTGGTTAGCTTAGCTTCTGTTCCAAGCTGCAGTCCATTGTAAGTGAGCTCTGCATGGCCATAGGCCATGCAGCTGCTTAAAACAACATGGCTGTGGAGAGAGAACATGCAAACACACCACTGGTGATTGCTATTCATAGAGCAAGAGAGAGCAAGAGCACAAGGGCAAACAAAAGAGGGAACTCTTTGGGGATTTTTTATTACTGATTTCAGAGAGGAAGGGAGAGGGAGAGATAGAAACATCAATGATGAGAGAGAATCATTGATCAGCTGCCTCCTGCACGCCCCCTACTGGGGACCGGGCATGTGCCCTTGATTGGTTTCCAACTCAGGACCCTTCAGTCCATAGGCCGACGTTCTATCCACTGAGCAAAACTGGCTAGGGCTTTGGAGATTTTAACCAGGAGCTTCTTCAAACTAACCAACCAACTTTCCAAGATTTCACATGCTTCTGATGGGGCCCACCCCCTAGCCAATCCACTATTCCCCAGGCTAGACTGACAGGCAAGCATCTCCCCTGCACCACCCTGACTTCTATTGAGCATGTGCCTATCTCCCCTCCCCGCCCACACCTCCCCACAGTGAGTACCTGGTAGGGGAAACAAAGGGTATTAAATCCCCTTGGAGGAAAAATGCTGAGTCGAGCTGTAGTTTCCTGGTATAGCTTCCCAGGTGACCATACTTACAATGTCTGACTTCCATTTGCTTTCTTTTCTTTATTAATATTAACCAGCTAGTTACTACAATAATAGTTGGAGAGAGATTTGGGGACAGAAATAATGCTGCAAGAGTTTATCGCAACCCTTAAAGAGTGTGCAGCCTGGTTACTGACCAAAAAAAAGGGCATATGTAAAAATTCAGGGAAAAGAGCCAAGTACTGACTCTAAGTGCACTTGTGGCTCAGAAAAGGCAAAGAGCAAGTTCATTTGGATGGAGCCTCAGGCAATGTAAGAGCCTTTTGGTGGTGCCCAACAAGTGGTCAAAGACAGCTACTAGAGGAGGTAAAGAGTCCATGTGGACAAGATTCGGATCATAGAAAGGAGGAGGGAGAGCATCTCTATGTGCCTCTTCCTCCTCAGTTTACTCCTCTCTTAGCCATTTCTACACTCCACCTCATGCGACTCACAGCACCTCTGCCTTTTTTATTCTTTCTCCTCCCTCTCTGCTCTTTCCTCCATTCTCCTTTCATCCTTTCTTTTCCTTACTATCCTCTTGACTCCCCTTTCCTCCTCCTAACTTCTACACCCCTTCAACCTCTACTTCCCCTCATTCTGTTCTCATGAGTCCTCTTTGCTCCCCTATTTCCAGTTTCCCTCAATCAGTTGCCAAATCAGCTTAAATAAGTCTCAGAGGGGAGCGTTGGAACCAAGAAACCCTAAACAAGGGTAACCCCAAAACTTAAGCCTGGGAAGAGCAAATGGATCTTCAATGCCCCTTTGAGAAACCACTTGTCTCTGATTCCTCTGTCTGAGGGTCCAAATACTTCTACATATGTGTGGTCTTTACTAAACTGTGTCTTTGGTACCCATCGCTTCTCCTTCCCACATCCTTGGCTTTAGTTTTGCCCCTCTAACATCTATGTAACTGCTTTTAGGAAATGAATGAATCTATCTTACTAGCTGCAAGGTTAACATGGGGCAGGAGGAGAGTGCTTTGTAAATGTTAAAAAAACACACACACCAAAACAACCCAAGAAAGTATTGCCAAGAGCTTCAATAGGACAATAAAGTATTTCTAACACAGGTATGGAACAGTTAAGAATCCAGGCAACAGTGCTGGCTGGGTGGCTTATTTGGTTGGAGTGTCATCCCATTCACCAAAATATTGCCAGTTCAATTCCAGGTCAGGGCACATCCCAGGTTGGGGCACATATGGGAGGCAGCCAACTGAAGTCTCTCTCTCTCTCTCCCCCCCATTCCTCTCTCTAAAATCAATTTAAAAATAAAACAGCATATTCTCAGATGAGTATTTAAAAATAAGAATCCAGGCAACAGGACTGAGGAAACAAGGCTTTCAAAACCAAATTTAAGCAAGGCAGTGAAGCATAGACATTAAGAGCATGAGTTCTACAGTCACCCTGTTGGGAAGTTTGAATTCCAGCTCTATCTCTTACTAGCTGTGTGGCTTTGGTAAAGTTGCTTTCCTTTTCTGTACCTCAGTTTTTTAATCAATAAAAAGAGGATGACAATAATATTACCTGCCTCATGAATGGTGGTAATAATGAAATGAATTACTGCATGTTATCACTTAGACTCATGTCTGACTTATAGCGAAGGGTCAGTGAGCACTCGCTATAATTGTTTGAGTGTGATAGCATACTGGACTTCTCTGAGGATTTTAAGACTGCTTGATCCATGAGTCAGATCTACTCACATGTTTTGGGCAGGATGTGTTCCTCAGTACCTAAAAAAGGTGACCTGGGGTCAGGTAGAGAGCATCACTCTAAGCAATTTTCAAAACCAAGGGCAGTGTCACTTGTACCTTTACCCCCAGAACCACATAATGTGCATGTGTACTTTCCATGGGTCTAAATGGATGAAGGCCAATTAAAAATTCCCCATAACCTTGCTAAAGCTGACTCTGAGTGGATAGCTCTCTCAGTAAGGCCATAAAGGTCACCCACACTCCTCAGCTAAATTGATGGAATTTATCATTCTGAAATCATATGTTGAACAAGTGCATAGATCCAGAAACTTAGGCTTCTGATACCATTTAATACTGAAAATTATACCTGGAAAGACACAAAGAAATGCTTGGATGTAAAATTATAGAGAGCAAATTTAAAATGTAAGCAAATAGAGAACAATCTAATTTCTCCTTTGTAAACCTTCAACTTCTCATTCTATCTAATATAAACATTAGTTAGCTCTGAGAACCCCTGCTTCTTTTGTGACTGCCTAAGAATTAATATAAACCTGCTTCTTTTGTGACTGCCTAAGAATTCCACAATGGGGGTGGAATTTTTTAACTCATGTTCCTGATTCCCTTTCATATCTTTAACCTGGTGGTATGGGTATAAAGAATGCCAGCCTCGAACCTAAGACCAAGTTAAAAGATGTGTTCGGCCATAGCTTTGTCTTAGCACCCGAGTCTGGGTTGGGGCAGTGAACATATCCTTGTGAATGGTGAACAGCCCACTGGCACAGCCTTTACAGGCCTGGAGTCTTAGGAGGGGTTCTCAGAGCTAACTAATGTTTTCTTAAAAGATCCCGAAATGTGTGTGGTGTAACACATGTTTTATCATAGTTATTCTGGCTCTGCGAGTGCAATGAAAATGTTAGCCTTGGCATATCAATCGTGTTTTACAGATGACTGTAATTTCCTGAATGTCAAAACTCCAAATTTTTCTACTAAGCAAACTTTTCAGTGGCAAAACACATTGCCTCCATAATGTATCACTGTGGGCAGGAAAAATGAAATCTTTATGCAGTGTATTATGAATCAATGAGGCATTGAGATTCTTGGAAGGGTGAGTGGACTCCGGAAAATGAAAAACTGCTGCTATTCCATCTCTACAACCACCGCCCAGGGAGTGGAGGCTTTGGCGGTAGTCAGCATGTGGGCTACAGAAATATTGGATTCAAGTTGAAACCAGTTCCTGCCTTTCCCTCATTTTGATGGGATAAATGTCACTGTAAATACAATGGTAGTCAGGGCATTTAACAAACCTCCTAACATGATTCCCTTTGCTTCTAAGATAATGGCTCTTAGTTATTGATAAAGGAAATAACTTTAAATGTGAGAGGACTGCACATTTTATTAAGAGAAAAGTAATATGGATAGCAGATAATTGTGGGATACTTACCAGGTGTCCTGTATCATGATAAGCACCCTACATGGGTTATTTCATTTTATAAATCACGACAGTGTGAAATGGGCGCTCACAGATGAGAAAACCAATACTTAGAGGGTTAAGTAATTTGCATAAGGTTACATAAGCTAGGGCTTGCTTCCAGAACTGTGTGACTCCAGAGACTGAGCTCTTAACTACAAAGCATTTATCAATGGCTGGCCTTTTCTCATGACTCTGGGCCAGCTAGTCCATGAGAGATATAAAAGGTACATGGCCTTGCCCTCTTTTCAAGATGCCCATAGCCTCGGACGGAAGAGAAGACTTAGACATGAATACCTTACATTACAAAGTCAAATGAACAGGGTCCGTCCCCTAAGAGAAGTCCAGATAACCCTTTCTGGAGGTTCAAAGGAAGGCATGTCTGCCTCAGATGTGGACATCACCAGGAAGGGAGCCTTGAGAAGACAGTCCTATTTGAACAGACAGGTAGAGAGGAGCAGACAGTGTTGTTTGTGCCTGGGGGACAAATATAAGCAAAAGCAGGAAGCAGCAAAATGAAGATAAGGAAGAAGAGTTTGGTTTGGTTAGAATGTGGGAGTCCATGTGCAGAGGATCAGAGATAGGATGGAAGATAAGACTAGACCAGTAACTTAGTGATAAATCATGAATATTATTCATCTAAAAATCAGCTGGGTAATATTCTCTGCAAAGCCTTGTTCTTCACCGTTTACATCTTTGCTTTTACATTTATTTTTAAACCAGATATTTCTTTTGAACATTTAATTTTTTTTTTTTATTTCAGAGAGGAAGGGAGAGGGAGAGAGAGAAACATCAATGATGAGAGAGAATCATTGTTCGGCTACCTCCTACACACTCCCTACTGGGGATTGAGCCCACATCCTGGACATGTGCCCTTGACCAGAATCGAGCCTGGGACCCGTCAGTCCCCAGGCCAACACTCTATCCACTGAGCCAAACCAGCTAGGGCTAAACCAGAGATTTCTGACAGGATCTTAGCCCCAGCAAAATTCTAAGGGAATCAAGTTTGACTTAGGCGTCCTTAATTTTTCTTCTCAGCATTATTTTCCTTCCTTGAAACTCAGTGACCATCTCTACAATGCCCTGCACACACCCTTCCTCCTCATCAATGTGGCACCTGATTATTAAATCCATAGGAGGGCTATCGTAGAGGTCATTTACAGCCCCCCCCCCCCGCATCTAAATGACTGGTAACTCTTCCTGGCTTATGACCCTCTACCCTTTATCCCCTGCCCCCTCCAGATACACATGAGGCAGATACTAAAACCCAAAGAATAAACCTCCCATTGTGGTTTTCTAGCCATCCATGAGAGGAAGGGGCTGTGCTCCCAGCACCCCTGAAAACCATGCCACCCCTACAGGCTGGCCCTGGTTGCAGGTCCTATTTTAGAGTATTACGGAAAGCTCTGAACTGCTTCATGCTAAATTCATTTCATTCTCAAATAAATGAGCCAAGTGTCACAGGGTAGCAGAATGAGTCTAAATGTCTAGACATGGGTTTCAGACTTATGTAACTTGATGACTTATGAGCTGTGTGATCTTTCACCTCTCTGTGCACTAATATCTGCACCTATTAAATGGATTGGGCCTATCTGTTTCACAGGCATGTTGTGAGGATCTAATGAGAGAGGAAGAAAATGTGCCTTCCTAAAAAAATTACCATAGATACATTTTTAGAAGAGGACAAAGAGGGTGTTGTCCCTTCAAGAAGATTTGGAATAATAAATAGATCTTTAATCCTTGAAAAGGAACTTAGAAATACAAATATTTCACATTTAAGATCCTCAAAGGTGAATCATTTGTCACCAGACGTTTGCTTGGTACAATGAAATGCAGCAACACCAGCCTCTCCAAAATGTACCTGCCCATATTTCAACTGTCAACACATTCTTCCCACCACACAGAAGGTGAAGGTCGATGTCTTCTCCCCACACATATTTCTAGTCGCACCTTGACTCTTGAACGTTAAATGGAAAGAGGTAGGGTAGGGCAACAACAGGACTTCAAAAATAGGTCTAGGGAGATAAATCTTGTTTTCACTTAGTGTGTTCATGACTGATTCATGATTCTGAAAAGGAAAAGAGGTTTGATCAAAACTGTCACCAAATGTCCTCATTTTAAATTGCTATGCTTTGTTCGAGCAGAAAGGGACAGGCTGCCTGAATGTGACTATTGAAGCCGCCTTTCAGCTGAATTCAATGGCCAGTCACTTACAGGCTGTGATTTCAGGAAGGCCTCCTACCTCATAGTATTTGCCCTGCTGCTGCCAGAAATTCTCTAAGTGCAGAGGGCACAGCATTGCTCCTCAGCAGGATACCTCTGTAAAATGGAAATCCTTCTAGTGTTGCTAAGTACATGACACCTTGATGAAAAGAATTTTTCTAATCTCTGTTCCTTCTAGATCTAAGATTTTGAGTAACCTAAGCTGAGAGAGTCCAGCAGGGATAAAGCAAGAGGCATAGGACAGGGCATAGAGAAGATTAAAGGACAACATCTTCTGGCCATCATGAAGGAAAAAAGAAATATTAACTAAGCGTAAGATATCAGTCTTGTGGAGAAATGTTTAAGGTAAAGGGACCTTCTTCACCCTGTCAGGTGGTATTTTGTGTGCAACAGTCTCTTCTGACTGGAGAATTCCAAAATTGGGGCCTGAGGAACTGTAAGAATCCAGAGAAAAGGTAATATTGGAAATAAGGGGCCTGTGTGACTTGCAGAATAATGCTCCTGGGCTCTGATTAATGGTGAATGGCCTGGGAAGAGGAGCTGAAGATGTACAGTGGGAGAGGGCAGAAAGGGCCATCCTGGGCAATTCAAGGCTTCATGGTACACATTCAGTCAACTGACCCACCAGTCTTCAATCCCATCAAGTGCTGGGCCTGTGCTGAGAAATAGGAGATGTGCCCAGTCATCTTGACCTTTAGGAATGCACAGCCTGGTTTAAAAGACAAAATACTGTATCTGTTAAAGTACAACAGAGGATAGTGAGAAAAACACTGAATTGGGAGTTAGGAGACTTGGGTTCTTGTCCTAAAGCCACTGCTGACTAGTTGTGTATCCTTGGGCAAATCACTTCCTTTGAGGCTCAATCAAGTTCCTCTTCTGAAAAACGGTAATTTTATTTGTTGTTCTATGTACTTTAAAGGAGTGTGTAGGAAACTAAAGAAATAAGAATGGTGAGCCATTCACCTTTTCTCATGAAACTTCTGATTGTTATTCACCTGGCTTCCCTCCCTCCCTATTTCCCTCCCTCCCTCCTCCTTCCTTCTCCCAGGCACTGATATCAATGGATTTTCTTCAGATGACCTTTTTGAAAAACCATTGTGGGAAGGGGGATGTCATTTAGAGTAATCATCTGTGGCTTTAAATCCAACTTGCTGTGAGTCACTATCTCTGAGAATTAACCTCAATTGCATAGAGAAAAGCCAAGCCAGGAGGCAAATCTCTGTAGGTGGTTCATGTGGCATGTAAGTGAATCTGACTCCCCACTGACATCTTCAAAGTGAATGATTAATGGAAGAGTCTGAGGGTGGTGCCACATTCTAGCATTTGCCTTAAGTTGGAAAATCAGTCAGATATCTCTGTCAGTCTGAACATTGACTTTTAGTCCTTCTTTATGGCTTTCGAATCTTGCACTAGAGAATAAGGGAGCTTCTACTAAACAGAGGGGCTCCATTTTCCTGAAGCTGATGATTGTCAGTCACCTTGAGCATGATATTCTTTTGTTTTGTTTTGTTAATCCTCACCTGAGGACATTTTTCCATTGATTTTTAGGGAGAATGGAAGAGAGAGGGAAAGATAGAGGGAAATCGATGTGAGAGAAATATCGATTGGTTGCCTCCTGCATGTGCCCTGACCAGGGCCTGGGAAGGGGAGGAGCCTGCAACTAAGGTACATGCCCTTGACCAGAATTGAACCCGGGACCCTTTGGTCCGAAGGCTGGCGCTCTATCCACTGAGCAAAACCGGCTAGGGCCAGCATGATATTCTGAAACCTGAGGAAGGAGTTACACCGTGGGTTTTGGTTCACGACTCTGCCATAAACAGGCCATGTGACCTCAGAAAAGCCCCTATCATTCATTTCTGGGCATTGGTGTGCTCCTTGGTAAAGGGATTGGACCGATTGACTTCCGAAAGGCCTGCCAGCCCCGCTACCGTATAAAATATGCGTCTGTTGCATGGCTTCCATCAGTTCCCTTCACAGAGGCTTTGTGTTTCAGCAGGTGGGCCAGTTTACACGACTAGAACATGGCTCTCAACCATCTAGAGAGCAGCCCTGAGCTCCGCCTATGCATGGAGGGAGCTATGGAGTACTCTCAGGCTTCTTGCTCACTGAACTGCTCCTCACTGTGACTGTAGGATGGCCGCACCCCTCCTCAGTAACATAGAGTCCCATTTTGCACAAGAAGGTGCTTTTAAAATGCCATTTAAAAAAAAGAATTTACACTCTGTCAAAAATTGTGAGATGTTTATGCGTTCACCAACCAAATGGAACCATGACATATTTCACAAAATACATAGCTGTCTGGTTTCACGTACTGTATGTAAGCTTGCCCGCTCTGGCACATTTTGGACAGGAACAAAAATATCTTTTTCTCTAGGACTCAAGACATCACAGTGTGATATTCACTTGCAACCTGGAGGAGCACTCTGTGACTGGGGAGGGGCTGGAGAGGGTAGTTGGCCCCCCAAACTTCCCAATGCTAAACAGCTGATTTCAGGATAGGTTCTCTTTTTGTCTTAAATGGGAAACACAGGTAGCCAGAGTCTTTTATCTATACCTTGAAAAATAACCTCTGACACACAGAAGTTACAGAATTCTTGTACGCTTTTAGCACTAACAGAACCTTCAAAATAATTTCTTCTGCTCAAGCAGGGTCCTCTTGTTTTTGGTGACCTTTCCTGTACTCACTCAAATGTGACATCAGATTGTTTTTTAGGTAGAGAGGTTGGGTGGGGGATTAGTGAGGTTTCTTTCCATTCACAAAGTTATCACTGTAAAGAAACACGCTGTACCTGGTACTGTATACTGTATAATGCTTATTTCCACACACATACAGCATAACCTTGTTACCCAGTAGTTGTACCTTTTGCAGCCTCAATATCTGCAGAAAAAAAACTCTCCCAGGGGAAAGGAGGAACAACCCTGCCAGCCCTTGAAATTCTGAATGGTTACAATTCCTTACAGTTTAAGTGATTAACAAGGTCTGCTTCCCACACAAAAACCAGGGTTTTCACTTCATCTCTCTCATCACCTTAAAACAGTATTAGAGCTCATTAAAATCAACCCACAACTCAAGAAAGGCAGCCTTCATTTAAGGGATAACATTTCCCCTGTGCTGTTCTGGAAAATAGCACAATGCTGAGAGCAGACATTTATCTTGACTAGTTTTCTTCTAACGATTTCTCCAAAGTGCACTTGAGGTGCCTGCTTCCCAGACAGCAGGCCCAGGTGAATGAGTGCAACTGGCTACAGCCTGCTCAGAATTACCTTAAATGATATTTATTGACTGCCTACCATGTGAAAAAGCCCTGTTACCTGATTCCTTGTCTTTGTGGAGGTCCCTAAAGAAATATTTCCATGTGTCTCTGGATTTCTCACAGTCTGCAGATGGCAAGGGAGCCGGCTATCTGGTTTCCTCGTCTGTGGAATGTGAAGCTTGAGCTAAAATGGTTGCCAACTGCATCCCTCTGCTGGCCCCAGCACTGATGTGCCCAGATCCCATTCCTAAGGCTCTATCATGGGTACACCAAAACCACAGAATCAGCCACTTTTTTCACATCTTGGCATATCCAACTACATCCTACTTTAAACGTCTACTCTGACCAGACTAGTTGTGCCCTTGGGCTGTGCACAGCAAGCACACACACTCTGGAGGATCAGATGTGCCTGGTAATGAGGATCCAAAAACCAAACAGAGCATCAGCCAGGGCAGTGGACAAGAGTTGTGCTCAGCAGTTACACAGAGCTGACAGACATTCACTAGCTGTGATTTTAGATGGTTAAATAAATTATTATAGCTAAATACCATTATCTGTTTAACAACAGCAACAATAGTAATAGTAACTGGTATTTATTGAGTGTTGTATCCCAAGACAGACCTAAGTATATATATGTGTGTTTGTGTACACACACCCACACACGCACTTAACAGCTGATAGTTGAATTGATGTTTCTGTCCTTAACACATTGGAATTAATAATTATTCAAAGTGTATATACATTTTGGGGGGATACTATATAAATATTAGAGGCCTGGTGCATGAGAATTCATGCACTGGAAGGGGGGCATCCCTCAGCCTGGCCTGCCCCCTCTCACAGTCCGGGAGCCCTCAGGGGTGGGAGGTGACCCAGCAATCAGGGGAAGGCGACACCCCATCACACCTCTGCTGCTGCCACTGCCAGAAGCGCAAGCCTTGGCCGGCCCTGGTTACCTGAGCCTCAGGTGGCCCTGGGTGGCTGGGCAGCTGACATCTGAGGCTTGCCTATGCCTCGGGCATTGGCTGGGCAGCTGCCATCCAACGCTTGCCTGTGCCTCGGGCCGACCCTGGGCTGCTAGGGGACTGAAGGGACTGGGGGACGCTGGAGGCAGGCCCATGGAGTGGCCGGGCCCGCTGCACACCTGCCACCCCGGCGGGGGTGAGGGGACTGGGCGCCGCCATCTTGTGGCTGTGGGCACTGCCATCTTTGAGGGTGGGGCGGTCAATTAGCATATTCCCTCCTTATTGGCTATGGGCACTGCCATATTTTTGACGGTGTGAGGGTCAATTAGCATATTCCCTCTTTATTAGATAGTTGTGTGTGTGTGTGTGTGTGTGTGTGTGTGTGTGTGTGTGTGTATATATATATATATATATATATATATATATATATATATATATATATATAAAATTTCATCTTCATTGATACCCAATGGTTTCCCCCACATTGTAAGTGAGAAAAACAGAAGCAGAGAGAGGTTAAGTTATTTGCCCAAGCTGACACAGCTAGTAACTGCCAGAGCTGTAATTTGAACCCAGGCACTCTGGCTCTAGAGTAGCACTATCCAACAGAAATATAATGTAAGCCACATTTATAATTTTGAATCTTCTAATAGGCACATTAAAATGAAGAGATACAGGTGAAATTAAACTTAGTAATATATTTTCCTTAACCCAATATATAAAAAATATTATCATTCAACATGTAATCAGTATAAGTAATAATTAATGAAATATTTTATCTTCCTCTCAGTCTTAGTCAACCTTAGTACATGTGCTTGAAAACACTTAAAGCACTTATTTTGAAGTAACCACATTTCACGAAGTTCACTAGCCATATGTGGCTGGTGACTATACACTGGGTGGCCAGATTATTATGATCTCTGAAAGTATAATAATCTGGCCACTCAGTATATATATATATATATATATATATATATATATATATATATATATTAGCAGCCCAGTGCGTGAATTCATGCATGGGTGAGGTCCGGCCAGCCTGGCCAGGGGGAGGGGACATGGGCGGTTGGCCGGCCTGCCAGCTGGTCGAACTCCTGGTCGAGGGGACAATTTGCATATTAGCCTTTTATTATATAGGATATACACTGAGTGGCCAGATTATTATGCGTTCAGTGATCATAATAATCTGGCCACTCAGTGTATATTGGTTGGACAGTGCAGTTCTAGAATGGGCCTTTTTAAAAATATATATATTTTCTGGATTTTAGAGAGAGTGGAAGGGAGAGGGATGGAAAGATTGAAACGTTGATGAGAGAGAATATCGATAGGCTGCCTCCTGCACACCCCCTATTGGGAATTTAGCCAGCAACCTGGGCATGTGCCCTGACTGAGAATCCATCTAGTGACCTCTTGGTTCATGGGTCGATGCTCAACCATTGAGCCACACTTGTCGGGCTAGAATGGACCGTCTTAATCATTACATTCATTGTGCGTAAAATGAAGGCACTAGCACCGATTTAATGTGGTTTTGTGAGGAATCATCTAGCATAGTGCCTGGCACAATGTAATCACCTGTTAAATCATAACATTTATTAGTAGCTCTTCTGCTGTACTGTTTGCTCACATTATAATGCTTCCTACCCACCCTACCTCACACCTACTTAAATCTTTTCTATTCATTATGATATCAGCTTTCTCCTCCTCCATGAAGCATTCCTTGATCATCATATAGCATAGTAAACTCTCCTCTCTGACTAACTTTGCACTTATTTTAGCCCTTCCCTATAGTCAAACTTTACCCCCCACACTGAATTTTGGTCCTGCCTCCCCAACTAAATTGTAAGCTCTTTGAGAGCAAGTGCTCATATGCATATGGCTTTCACACTACTGTGCCCACAGCTCTAATTTTGGCAATTTGGGGGTTACCCAAAGTTGGTACATTGATTATGGATAGATTAAATATCTGTCTTACAATTCAAGGCCAAGCCCCTCAACTTTAGGGCTAAATGAATACTATATCCCCAACTTGTGCATACCTGTTCCCGAATTGAATGTCACAAAGGTACCAGTTTTATTACTTATTAATTGACACCTTGAACATGTAGTGTTTTGTAGTGGATGTACTTTCCAATAAAAAGGCAGGACAGGAACAGTAGATTCCCAGTACAAGAGACACTAAGGATGCTCATCTTAAAATGAAGACATTAACCATGCTACTTTCCAGTGGTGGCACTTAGACATTTCCCAAGCCTCCCTTCATGGGGCCCTAGCTTCCTTATCTACACACCCAAGGGGGATTTCTGTAGAAGTTCTTTCCACCTCAAAAAGCACAGTAAGTATTAATGAACCGAGACTCACAAAATAATTTCAGAATGCAAAAAAATTCAGGAGGCATTGTAAGCTGCAAAACTTTTCATGCTGCCAAGCAATTGAATGAACTCTGAATGAAGGCTGGTAACTATGGGTCATAAAGCTTGGAATTTCACATCTTGTTGAAGAAATCAGCTTTTTCACTGTTCACAAAAGTCCATAGATTTATGTACTTTGGAGCCTACTGGGCTTTGGGAAGGAAGAGAGCTAGATTTATTTCAAAAGAAGTAAATATCACCGGGACTTATTATGTGAAGAATTCCACATTGGGTTTGAATTTACAGACATTAGAAATCTTGCTTTCTTCCTTTTCAATGAAGAAGAAAACATAATTTTCCTACTTTGTAAGAGAAAGGGGAAAAGAAGAATGGCATAGAAAAATGTCCTTCTGTTTAATGTAAGCACATTTGTGTCCCCCCACAATACACAAGATAGGTTAGAGGGGAAAAATCAATTAACTAAGCTGTTAATAAAGTTATTAGCTTATAAACACAAAACTATTCCTTTGGGTGAGGTGTAAAGAATAGCAAAAAATCTCTGCAAGAAGAACTGAATAGCTTGTTTGGTGTGTACATGACCTGTAGCCTCTTCCAACTTGGTTTTGTATCCAGTATTTACCTGGAGTGGTTATGTCTTGCTAAGGACTGTAGGCAACCCACTCAAAGAACCAGTGAAAATTTTGTTTCTCTTATAGATCAGTGGGCTCCCAAGAGTTGGTCCTTCTCCTCACATCTCTTGGGTTGCCCAGAGATCCTGACCAAGTCGTGAGCCCATAACATCAACTTGAGGAGTAAAGGGAGAGGTTCAGTGTCCAGATCATTTGAGTTTTCCTAGTGTTGTAAAGACAATCAAATCAAATCATGGGTGGTGCTGCTCTAAGTAACCCATTCTATGTGAAGGTGATAGCTCACCCTTCTCACTAGATAAAGCATGACTAAGCCACAAGACTGTTGGCAAATGTACCAAAAAAACAATACATGAAGTGAGTATCCACCCATTTCAAAATAGTCCCCTCTAAAAGTCCTACACTTCTTTTACAAGACTGCTGCTTCTGCTGATCACAGTGTTTATGGAACTCTTCTTTGGGGACTGCCAGTATATGAGTCACACAAGAGCAGCAGTTAAAGTGGCAACTCCAGGGCTTGAGGGATCCAATCCCATCAGAGGCATATTTCCCTTTGATTTAATTACATGTGCTTTTGTTTATTCTGTGCTCATATATTAATGTTGTTTGATCTGAAAGCCATGCAGTGGAGGGTCCATGCGGTTGGTTCAGACATCATTAATCGAGGAAGAAGACCAGACCTTCAGCATTAATGACTCAATGTCATATATAACTCTTACTGTTTGGAGACTTTACTTATGACAACTGACCACAGTTCTTATTTTTCTACCACTCACCCTTGATCCAAGAACAAGATGTGCAATGGTTGAACTTAAAAAATCCAACACAAAGCAACTAAGCTACGGGTATAATAAAATCTTTATTCCTATTGATTTGGGCTACAAATTTGTTCCCTTTCTTAAATTAACTTTTCATTGATCACTCCTATGACCTTAAGTGGTATAGTTTTGCTGGCCTTCTTCCATTAAAAAAAAGGCTTTGATACTTATTCCCCTTTGAGTAGCACAAGAAAAACCTTACTGTAGCCTTTTGTTAACGAGTGGCCTTAAAGTAAATCTTCCAGCATGATCCTCATAATTTTTCTCAGGAAAAGTTCCCTGGGTTTTCCCTGGACAGAAATGGGCATCCTTAGGGCTTGTCTAAGGAGTAGAGTGAGGAGCTCAGACTTGCTCTTGGGAGCAAATTTGGCTTACCCACACTCTGGGTATTCCCTGGGATCTCTGAGAGACTTTTGATCTCTGAGGCCACATGTGTGGGACAGTGGTTCTCAAACTTGGCCATGCATATGCCTCAGAATTTCCTGACAGGATTGTTAAAACAGGTTGCCAGGCTCAACCCCCTAGTTTCTGCTTCAGTTAATGGACTCAAGAATGTGCATTTCTAACAAGTTTGCAAGTGATGCTGATGCTGCTGATCTGGGGCCACAATTTGAGAACCACTTCTTTAGTTTGTTTGTAGAGGCAGAACTAATGGGTTTGTGTCCCAGGACTGGAATGGGAAGAATATATGTTCTGGAGTCTGAGAGAACCAGGTTCAAGTCTAAGTACCCCTACTTGTAGCATGGCCCTGAGTCGATTCATTCTCTCTGAGTCTCAGTTTCTTCATCCTTGAAATGGGAGTGATATTATCTAATTCACAGTATTGTTGGGAGTTAATGTATAAGTAAGTGCTAGGCACAAGCGCCCCCAGCTCCTGGATATGCAATTGGTATAAGGAAGTGCTGTCTCTCAAGAGCCTAATATTTCCCCTTCATGAGGATTAGTGAGATCTTTCAGGCTTGGTTTATTTGCTGTCCTAGGTAATTAACAAACACAAAGACAGGATCTATCAAACTACACACCTTCAGCCCAGCAATATTCCTTGCACTTAGACTGATTCCCAAGGGCTACTGGCTCACTTGTGACTTGTGGGCAAATTCTTGCCTCTCTCAGGACCTTGAGTTCCTCACCTCAAAAGATAAGGGTTTGACCTAAGTATTTTTGTTATCTCAAAAGTTCCTTCTTGTTCTGAAAGTCTAGGATTGCATGACTTAGTACTCAGGTACTCATTGCAGGATAATCTGTAAAAATAAAAAAAATGTGATTCTTGTTTTTGTCCATTTCCTTACATTTAATATTCTTAAATTCTCCAGCCTTCTTTAACAGTGGGATGCTGCACAGAACACCAGGGGCAGCTGCTAAATATTACTAGATGTCCTTTATAGCTAGATCTCTTTAAAATATTCCATCACAGATATAAAATGGTATATCTGTTATTTAATACTGACATCTAGTGGCTTTTCCTTATCAAAGAAAAATATATGCATTTTCCTAGTTGATCCTAAGCTCTGCTGCTTCTGCTGTAGACTTTCATTCAACAATCTTTTATTAATCACTTATTTGATGCCAAACATTGTGCTTGGTCCAGAGGAGATTATGATACCTGGTTCCTGCCCTCCCAGAGCTCATAGTACAATGGGAGAAGCAGAAAAATTACTATATAATTTCAGCACATTGTGATAAATGCTACAATGGGAGAATACCAGTGCAGTGGGAACAGAGGAATACCAGGGCAGTGAAGTCTGCCAAGGAAGGCCAAGGAAGGTTTCAAGGAAGAGGCAATCTTTGAGTTGAGTTTTAAAGGATTTTCCAGATAACCTACAAAGATACAGATATAAACTATCAAAGAGTGGGCCCTCCATATGCAAAGGAAAGAGGCCTGTAACATCATTGCCTGTAACCAATTTGGAAAATTAACATTACTTTTACATGCCTGGGGCATAGAATATTGAGCAGAGCTTCTCAACCTTGACACTATTGATATCTGGTTGGATAATTCTTTGTGCATTGTCACACGTTTAGCAGCATCCTGACACTCGACCTACTAGATGCCAGCAGCATCTGCCCCCAGTTGTGACAAGCAAATGTCTCCAGATATTGCCAAATGTCTGAGATTCAGAGGAGGGGAGGGGGATGTCAAATCACACAGGAAAAGGGGGAAAATGTATGATAGAAACAAGGGAGAGAAAGGTGGTTGCTAGATCCCATGTGGAGGAGCTTAGACTTCATGTCATAGATGATATGGAGCCATTGAGAGGTCTTAACTAGGGAATGACAGGTCAGATGTATGCCATAGGGGTGTGTGGAATGGATGTGACACTGAAAGCAGGGAGGTGGACCAGAATGCTGCTACAGTGATCCAGTAAAGAAGTGATGAGGGCCTGACACCAGGCTTTGGAAAGGATGGACTGAAGGGCTATTAAAGAACTAGAGTCAGGTCCGGCCGGCATGGTTCAGTGGTTGAGGTTGACCTATGAACCAGGAGGTCACGGTTCAATTCCTGGTCAGGGCACATGCCTGGGTTGCAAGCTTAATGCCCAGTAGGGGGCGTGCAGGAAGCAGCCGATCAATGATTCTCTCTCATCATTGGTGTTTCTATCTCTCTCTCCCCCTCTCTTCCTCTCTGAAATCAATAAAAATGTAATTTTTAAAAGAAAAACTAGAGTCAATAGGACTTGGGAAAAGTTCAGATGTTAGTGATGGGCAAGACAGAGGAGGCAGGGTGTCCCCTAGGTTTCTTGCTGGGACAACTTTTTCATTGGTTGCTGTTGTTTCCTCAGTTACTTATCAATGACAGGAAGAAGTTGACCTAGACTTGTACAGGGTAGCTCATTTCACTGTGTTCTGCCTGCAAAGGCATACAGAGTAAAAAACAATGGCCATTAACCCAGGTAACTGATGGGGAGTCATGTCTCCAATTTAAAGATGTGATTCCTGGTCATCTAAATTAAGTGACACGTTTAGTCACAAGATATTTCCATCCAAATACTACTAAATGAAACAGACTGAGTGTGATTTTCCTGTGACTGAACTTGACTCAATGGTTTAAAATTAAATCCATCCATTCAGCAACAACCTTTGGGGTTATGTCAATCTGAAAGGAGATTTCCAGCAACTACCCCAGACCTGCTTTCACCTGCATCTTGTTTTGTTTTGATCAGTGCCTGGATATGGGCATTGCCAAAAGGAATGACAAGATATTGTGATGATATTGGGGGGTACAATCAAAATCCAGATACATTTTGACAGGCTTAGACTTATTCTAACAAAAATAAATGGGACCATAAATAAACGGCATCAGGCTAGGACAAGGTAGATTGGGTTTCAAAATGGCATATGTGTAAATGAATGAAAGAATTTAGTTGACTGTGTGTCAGTGGTATGGCGTGTCTGCTAACAAGGCCAATGTGATATGAGGCCACATTTAGAGAAATGGTGTCAAGAGTGAGAGGGGGGTTATACTGTTCCTATTTGTTACTTGTTAGACTATGCCTGGAGGGCATATTCCAATAAAGTGGGATATATTCACAGGCAAATAAGAGGACAGAAAGGGCACTCGAAGCTGTGTAGAGAATAGTTGAAAACCATATTTAGCATAAAGAAGAGAAACATCTGGGTATTAAATGTTCTCTTTTAAATATCTGGAGCCATATGTGTGGAATTGAAAACCAATCTCTAGCCCTGGCCAGTGGTGGTCAGTGGTTAGAGCATTGGCCCATGCACTGAAGGATTGTGGGTTTGATTCTTGGTCAAGGGCACATACCTAGGTTTCAGGTTCAGTCTTGAAGATACCTGTGTCGGCGCGTGTGGGAGGCAACTGGTGGATGTGTCTCTCTCACATCGATGTCTCTCTCTCTCTCTCTGTCTATCTCTCTCTCTCTCTAAAAATCAATGGGAAAAATATCCTTGGGTGAGGATTAAGAAAGAAAGAAGGAAGGGAGGGAGGGAGGGAGGGAGAAAGGAAGGAAGGAAGGAAGGAAGGAAGGAAGGAAGGAAGGAAGGAAGGAAGGAAGGAAGGAAGGAAGGAAGGAAGGAAGGAGGAAAGAAAGAAAAATTCCTAAACAGGTCCTCACAGCCTGAAACTACCACATCTTGCAGACAACACATTTTGATCTTAAGCCCAGATCACTCTCTGAGTACTAGATCCGTCCATTCAACTCTCTTTTTAAATGTCCTGCAGGCACTTCAGACATTTTTCAAGAGATCTGGGAGGCATCATTAATCCCTTCTCCTTCCTTTCACCTTCATTTTGTCACCAAGTCTTGTTAATTCTACCTTTCAAATATTTTTCTAGTCTGCCTCCCTTCATTGGTCTTGTTTTCTACAGTAACCTAAGTTAATTTCTCTAATTCCATCTTCACACACCATACACAGTGATCATTCTAAAACACAGATCTCATCATGACACTTCCCTGCTTAAAACCTTTTGAAAGCCTCCCTGTTCCCCACAGAAGTCTAAATTCTTAAATATGGCATCTGAGGCCTTCCACAACCAGGTTTATTGCTACTTCTTCACCCTCAATTCCTGCCACTATCTCGGAATTCCTGGTAAGATGTTTTAATGCACTTCTTCCACAAACAACATGGTAGTTTATATCTCTGTGCCTTTGCTCATGCTGATCTTTCTGCCTCATACTCCATTTCTCTCTTCTTGCCTCATCTAATTCTTACTTATTTTTCAAAATAAATCACACAAACTCTTCTTCTTTCATCAGTTTAGGCTAAAAATCACTGCAAGTTGCATTCTTTGTACTTTGTACTTGCTCTAACATTATATTGAAACTAGAGGCCCGGTGCACAAATTAATGCACAGGTGGGATCCCTCGGCCTGGCTGGCGATCAAGGCCTATTGGGGGGCCAGCTGGGGAGGGATCTCAGGAGGTTGGCCAGCAGGCTCCCTCATCAGGGCCAATTGGGGGGGCTGGCCAGGTGGGAGGTTGGCCAGCCAGCCAGGGGGGTGGGGGCACGGGAGGTTGGCTGTGGGAGTGTACTGACCAACTGGGGGAAGCTCCTGCATTGTGCATCTGCCCCCTGGTGGTCAGTGTGCATCATAGCGACTGGTTGACGGGTCGTTCCAGTCGTAATGGTTGCTTAGGCTTTTATATATATAGGTACTCTGCTTAGGTTTCCACCTCTTACTCCCGTCATTGTCCCCCATGCCTGTCTCAATGCCAGGCACACATTAGGTGCTTAAACTGAGCTAACCAGTGGAAAAGTGCCACCCATGTCCCTGAGCCTATTTGATTCCCAATATATTCCCATAAGGTTGGGCTTGCATATCTTTATTTGCTGTGGGTGGAAAGACTGCTTCGCTAATGTTCCCTTAACAACTCTTCACTCTGAGGAATTGGCATTCTGCATTCTTTGCCCAGCTAAACCTCCCAGATTTTATTCTTACCTGCCTTCTCAATACCAACACATTATGCAACTCGGGAGGCCACTGGACACTCCTGGAGACCTGCCCTTTAGCAGATCTTCCTTTTAACGTATGAGATCATTTTTCAAGTAGCATTAAGTGTTTCCAGTTATGGCAATCTGGGCCTCTGGGCCTGTTTTCCCTGGAGGAAGTGGGCCATTGACAATCACTGAATCTCCAGAACTCTTGCCATCTGAATGTAGGGTGGCTGTTATCACCAGGGCAGTGTGTATGCATGCACACCTGCATGCATGCCTATGTGGAGGCTCCTAATTTCTCTTGCTGCCATGATAATCCCTAGAGTGTAGAGACTGAGGCTGCCCACATTGGTCTGCACTCACCTAATGCAGGCACTAGGGACCTGGGACTGAAAGGAGTCATACATCCAGAACATGAAGACTCTCGGAATGTCTGTCTCTGCCTTTCTGTGGTGTCTTCTCTCTCTCTCCATGTGGGAATGGTACTTACAAATCACTGTTCCTGACACTAACCCTGGTGGTTGCGATTAATCTGCTCTGAAAGGTAAGGAAGAGTTGTTAGAAAGGAGCGCCTCAGACTGGAACTGGGGTGCACTCTAGGATTTACCAGAAGATGTCACTGTAGGCTTAAATCAGGAAAATATACTAGGGAAGAACTGTCAACTAAGCATGAAGGTGACTCCACTATGGTGGTTCAAAACACCCAGCAGCCCCCATTATAATGCATACCTGGAAAAGCCAGTTGAAAGATTGATCCAAATGTGTCACTGAACTTCATAAATTTCATTTTTCCCAAATAGTCATACTAATTGTCACTAAGCTATCACCTGAGGCCTAGCATAAAGGCTTGATAACTATGTACTGAATGAATGAATGAATGAATGAATGGATACCAAAGCTTGGAGTGGAAGGAGGAAGCCCATGGGAATAGTCACCTTTGTTGGTAAAGGCTGCTGGGGAACAAAAGCTGCTACTCATTAACAGTATGTATTCACTGAGATGAATTTTAGTGGCAGCCACTAAGTCAGGTCCTAGGAAAAGCAGTGAGAATAGGTGAAGGTGGTCTTGGGCCCTCTTCATCTTCACTCCCAGATGCTTTTGTGTTCATGCTTGTTTATTCTAGAAAAACATTGAAAGTGATTAAAATTTTTTTTTCTGTAATTTTTGCAAGACACTTAGATTAGCCAGAGTTTTTATATGATCAGGCATATCCTTCTTAGTTTCCAATTTCTCCAGAATAGTAAATTAAATAAGCAATTGAAGGAGTTACTGTGATTCTGCTTTGTGCCAGGTGTAAAGGCCAAGGTACAAAGGTGGAATGGATGGTGTGAGAGTTATAGAAGGACTAGAGGCCCAGGGCATGAAATTCGTGCACTGGGGGGAGTGTCCCTCAGCCCAGCCTGCACCTTCTCCAATCTGGGACCCCTTGAGGGATGTCTGACTGCCGGTTTAGACCCAATCCCTGTGGGACTGCTGGTTCCCAACCACTCGCCTGCCTGCCAGCCTGATCACCCCCTAACCGCTCCCCTGCCAGCCTGATCGACACCTAACTGCTCCCAGTGAGGCCATCTGGTCAAGGGGCATTCTAGAATTAGTTTTAGATAACTTGAGTGTTCTAAGAATTTATCCATTTCATCTACATTATCTAAATTTTAACATACAATTGTTCTTATACTTTACTAGAGGCCCAGTGCATGAAATTCGTGCATGAGGGGGTTTCTCAGTCCCACCTGCACCCTCTCCAATCTTGGACCCCTCGGGGGATGTCCAACTGTGGGATCGGACCTAAACTGGCAGTCAGACATCCCTCTCTGAATCCAGAACTGCTGGTTCCTAACCGCTTGCCTGCCTGCCTGCCTGCTTGATTGCCCCTAACTGCTTCTGCCTGCCTGCCTGATCACCCCCTAACCACTCCCTTGCTGGCCTGATTAACACCTAACTGCTCCCCTGCCAGTCTGATCGCCCCCAACTGCCCTCTCCTGCCGGCCTGATATTGCCCCCAACTGCCCTCCCCTGCTGGCCTGATCTTGCACCCAACTGCCCTTCCCTGCTGACCTGATTGCCCCTAACTGCCTCTGCCTGCCCGATCACCCCTAACTACCCTCCTCTACTGGCCTGATCTCACCCACAACTGCCCTCCTCTGTAGGCCAATTTGGTTCTGATTGGTTGGTTTCTATGCCAGTCAGCGTCAAAAGCTCCACCTCCTAGGCAGCCATTGGTTCCTCACAGTTGACCCAGAATTGGTTCTGATTGGTCAGTTTTTACGCCAGTCAGCATCAAAAGCTTCGCCTCCTGGGCAGCCATTGGCTCCTCACAGTTGACCCAGATTTGGTTCTGATTGGTCAGTTTTTATGCCAGTCAGTTTCAAAAGCTCCGCCTCCTAGGCAGCCATTGGCTCCTGACAGTTCACCCAGATTTGGTTCTGATTGGTCTGTTTCTATGCCAGTCAGAGTCTCTGGGCCTATCAACAGGGCCTAATCAGAAAGGCGGGGCTGATCAGCAGCCCTGGTGCAGGCCTGGAGAGAAATGGAGGTGCAGCTGCTGACCAGGCCTGGAAAGAAAGAGAGGCAAGTGCTGATCAAGAGCTGCCTCAGGGGCTACGGATCAGACCCTGCTTCTCCGTGCCTCTCTCCGGGCCTGATTCTCAGCCACCTCAGCAGTCAGTGCTGGATCACCATGCCTGCAGCCATAGCAGTCAGTGGTGGGTCGCCACAGCAACCCAGCACTGACTGCAGGACTGACTTCCGGTTATTGTGGATGTGACAGACCCAGGGTTTTTATAAATGAGATGGCACAGAACCCCTGTCCTAGAAAACATAGTTTAAGCAGAAATACAAACAAGTAATTGCAATTCAGTATCAAAAGTGTTCTAGTACAGGCTAAGTGTAGAAGCGCTATGTGACACGGGCAAGAGGTGATGGCTGGCAGCAAGAGTTGCAGTAAATTTTCTCAGAAGATAGTACTTGGACTGGGACTTGAAAGATGACTAGAATTTTCCAGTCAAAGAAGGAAGATCACACCAGGTAGAGGAAACACCAGGCACAGAATAGAGGCCTACAGGATAGCTCCCAGGGTGCCCGAGTTGCTCAAAGGCCAAGACTAGGGAGAAACGTTTCCTCAGAGGACATCAGCCAACAGACTTAGTTAGTTTGGTGATTGAGTTGGTTCCTTTTGGCTCCTTGGGCATGTGTGCAGAGCCACTAGCCTTTCACATGGGAATGAATAAACTTCAAAAAAGCTGTAAGCCATTCCCCAGGCTTTCTTTAAGGAACTAAATGCTAATATTCAGTGTTTATTGTTGTTTTCCTCCCACAATATGCCCTCCCATCACCTTGTCTTTCATGCACTGCACCTGAGTGGAAATTCATTTCTTATTAAAAGCCCACCCGCTGGTTGTTTCTCCCCTTGAGTATACCTGATCACATCCTAGGCTTAATGTTTCTGTGGTAGTGTGTGTGTGTGTGTGTGTGTGTGTGTGTGTGTGTGTGGTTTTAATGTTTGCTATTTGAACAAAGAATTTTATCAGTTTTCAGCTTTAAAGTGAAGAGAATCACACAGCTAAGCCTCTGCTCTTGCTGCCATCGAGTTGTCCTTTCAGTGGGTAAAGAAAGGGGGTATTTAAAAAAAATTTACAGGTATCAGATGATACTTTTCCCGATAGGAAAATTAACTCTGTAAGTATCAGGAAAATTAACTCTGATACTTACAGAGTTAATTTTCCTATCGGGAAAAGTATCATCTGAGCAAAGACTGAAACCAAGGTAGTAGCTTGCATATATGCCATTGGCAGATACCATGTTTATTTCAGTCAGTAATTAATCACAATGTTTATTTCTGGAGGCCCTGGGCTGCTCTGCTTATCTATGCATTCCACTTCCATAATGTATAAGCCATGATGTTTATACAACCAAAATCAAAGATATCATATCAGACAATCTTTCAATGAGGTTTTGTTTTTTAATAAGATATTCTCAACCAAAGGACTTATATGCATGCATATAAGTCTAACCAATGGACACAGACACCAGGGGGGGTGAGGGCATTTGGGGGGGGGCAATGGGGGGATAAGGACACATATGTAATACCATAATCAATAAAGAAAAAAATAAGATATTCTGATTAAGCCCTAGCCAGTTTGGCTCAGTGGATAAAGTGTTGGCCTGCAGACTAAAGGATCCCAGGTTCGATTCTGGTCAAGGGCACATGCCCAGGTTGTGGGCTCAATCCCCAGTAGAGGGCGTGCAGGAGGCCACCAATCAATGATCCTCTCTCATCATTGATGTTTCTATCCCTCTCTCACTCTCCCTTTCTCTCTGAAATCAATAAAAATATTTTTTAAATGAGATGATACTCTGATTAGACTGGATAGTGAGAAAAAAGCCTTTGTGTATTTAGCAAGAAAGATTAGAATTTATGTTCACTTATCAATTCCATATCACTTCAATAAAATCACTTACTTCCACTGAGTCTCCATTTCATGATCATTTAATGGGAGTTTGCCGGTGGTGTTTTGAAATAAAATGGTTGCCTACTTAGCAAATGGGGCCACTGAAAGGATTTTGTCATTGTTTGGAGAGAGAGAAACAGAGGGCAAGTGAAGCATGACAAGACTGATGTCCTAGGCCTAAACTTTTTAAAAAATATATATTTTATTGATTTTTTTACAGAGAGGAAGGGAGTGGGATAGAGAGTTAGAAACATCAATGAGAGAGAAACATCCATCAGCTGCCTCTTGCATACCTCCTACTGGGGATGTGCCCGCAACCAAGGTACATGCCCTTGACCGGAATCGAACCTGGGATCTTTCAGTATGCAGGCCAACGCTCTATCCACTGAGCCAAACTGGTTAGGGCATAGGCCTAAACTTTTGATACCAGCAAATTAGGTGAAAGAATTAGCTATCTGGACAGGCTAGTGAAACTCAAGAGAGGAGACTACACCACAGTTCACAGGGCAAATGCCACCAATTCTCCATCATTCCCCTTTTGCCTTCCTTACCAGCCAGTGAACATCACATATGCCATACACCTCCCTGATGCCACTATGTCACCCACATCCCTGACTGTTGGTCTTTGTGCTTTTTCCATAGGAATTTCCACTATATCACCATCCTCCGAGACCCAGTGTCACGGTACTTGAGTGAGTGGAGGCATGTCCAGAGAGGGGCAACATGGAAAGCATCACTGCATGTCTGTGATGGAAGGCCCCCAACCTCTGAAGAGCTGCCCAGCTGCTACACTGGTGATGACTGGTCTGGCTGCCCGCTGAAAGAGTTCATGGACTGTCCCTATAATCTGGCCAACAACCGCCAGGTGCGCATGCTCTCTGACCTGACCCTCGTAGGCTGTTACAACCTCTCTGTCATGCCCGAAAAGCAAAGAAACAAGGTCCTCCTAGAAAGTGCCAAATCGAATCTGAAGCACATGGCATTCTTCGGCCTAACTGAGTTTCAGCGGAAGACCCAATATCTGTTTGAAAAAACCTTCAACATGAACTTCATTTCGCCGTTTACCCAATATAATACCACTAGGGCCTCTAGTGTAGAAATCAATGAGGAAATCCAAAAGCGAATTGAGGGACTGAATTTTCTGGATATGGAATTGTACAGCTATGCGAAAGATCTCTTTCTTCAAAGGTATCAGTTTATGAGGCAGAAGGATCATCAGGATGCTAGGCGGAAGCGTCAGGAACAACGCAAATTCCTGAAGGGAAGATTCCTTCAGACCCATTTCCAGAGCCAGGGTCAGGTCCAGAGCCAGAATCCTGGTCAGAATCAGAGTCAGAACCCAAATGTGAATGCAAATCAGAACATGACTCAGAATCTGATTCAGAATCTGCTTCAGAATCTGACTCAGAGTTCGAGTCAGAATTCAATCCAGAAAGAGAACAGGGAAAGCCCGAAGCAGAACCCAGGCCAAGAGCAGAGCGATAACAACACCAGCAATAGCACCAATGACTACATAGGCAGTGTAGAGAAATGGCGTTAAATGGTTCACAAAGGCTTTTGCTCACTCATCCCAAAGCACCAGTAAAAATATGGCAAATCTGAAAAGAAGAGAGTGTCCAAACACATCTTGCTTCCTTCAATTTGGAAGCTAATAAAAGTTAAGATGTTGCCTTTACAGTTGCCTTTCAATTAAATGTTATACTGTGCGTGGGTAGAACAAATTTCAATATGTAATTCAATTATCCCCCCACTTTTTTTGGTTTGTTGGAGTATTTATATAATCCAAAAGCCAAACCAGACTCAAGAGAAATTGCTCTTTAGACATTGTAAGAAGTTCTTAAATTCGTTATAAAGACAAAATGAAAACAAAATGTGACAACTTATCGCTTAAAAAAATGGACTTTAAATTATTTATGATACACTATTAAAACTCAGTCTTAGAAGCATTTTTTTCCAGGGGTTAGCATGAATATAAACATAAAAAGCCTAAAATTAAACACACAACCTTTCATTTTCTACATTTTACCAAAATGTACAAAATGAAAAATTTCTCTCCCAAACATGGGTAGTTCTATGTAAAAGTATTGGCTTTTCAAGTAGAACAGGACCATATCTTGTTATTTAAGAGATGTTTAAAATTTTAAACTTTTTCTACCTTCTACTCTCAAAGGTTTTAAACAGGGTGTATCTCATATTTACAAAACACTTTTTATTCTAAATGGAATACTTATGTAAAGATCTAATTTCCAGATACTTTCTGGGCACTGTAATGTCAACAATTCTGGAATCTTTTGGCGCTGCTTCTCATTCATTTTAAGGCTTCTGAGTTGTGCTCATTCCAAACTAACCCATTTATAGAATCTTCCTTTGTCATCTAAATGGTGTGTTGCTGAATTTATTGTGATATATAATCCTGGATAAAAGTCAGGATTTTCTATAGAATTGTCTTATCAATATTTGTGTAGTGAAGTCCTTATCAAGAAACTCTTGAACAGGATAATGTGTCTAAAAATATTGCTGAAGTTATTCTTGATCAAATAGAATTAAACCTGAATGTGAATGAATTGTTATTTACTTTTGTACATTTTAATTGTAATGTTTCCACTTGGGCTGGCTATTTCTAGCCCATTATTTCTTTTTTGTGTTGACAGATTAGAGACAATTACACAATAAAAACAATGGTAGACTAAGCATTAGGATAGCCAGTTATTCTATAACACCAAATGCTGTACCTTGATGCTTTGAGGTTAACCCTCTACCAGGTTTTGCTTTAAGAAAGAACCAAAGGAGACAGTGTTCTGCCATGAAGTTAAGTATCAGCATATAAGTTGAGGAAAGTTAGTCTATAAATAAATACTTTAGGGTATTGATTATGAATTGAGCAGGGCAAAAAAAGAAAGTACATAACCCACTGTTCTATGAAGCATTTTACAGATTTTGTTGTACTTTTGTAAGAACTTACACTAACCCCCTTGCTGTCAAACAAGGCAACTGCAAGTGGCATTTGTTTTCAGAAGGGCCATGCTTAGAAGTGTGACCATAAGACACATCTTGTACAATCTGCTCATTTGCATGATCTAGTTTCATCTGTAATAATATGGCCACAAGCTGGACAAGAAGCTGAGTATTTGAGTTGAAAATAAATTTTCTTGACTCTGAGCTTGTGCCAAAATTTCTAAATTTTGCTTTATCTGACAGTATTGCAGTCCTGGGAATTCTGAGAACTGAAAAACTGAAAGGAATTTAAAAAAATAAAACATACCTTCAAGTCAAAGTATTTTAGAGTGAAACTATTTTGTGTACATTGTGTTTTTAAAATAAAGACTCTGTAGATCACTGTGGTATTTCAAATTTGTTTCATTTTAATTGATAATGTTTGCTCTGAAAACTGATAGTTACTGTTATAAAGTAAGATGAAGCCTGAGCCAGTGGAAAAGCTTGTTTCAGAAAATCATTTTGTGTTGTTGCTGTGGTGTGCATGGTTTGCAGAGATTAAGTGCATTTTTTTTCTGTCTGTACTGATTATTGTATATAGGGGATGTTATAAATATACTTTTTTGTCAGCATCATGATTTCAACTGTAAACATCTGTCCAAATGGTGTAGCTTTACAAACCATTCACTGATTTTGTGTAATTTAACAATAGATATGAAATAAAGTTTAAATTGCAGGCTCTGAGTAATTTCGTTATTATAGTTGAGGTATGTAGCCTCTAGATATTATGACTTCACAGATAGAATTCTCTTTTCTCAAGGAGTTTCCTTTTTCCTTTTGGCCACCTTATATGGAAATTAGATGGCCCATTCTAATCTAAATGGCCATAGCTTTGGCTGCTTTCCTCTGGGAATCCACACTCTTTCCTCTTTTTGAGTAAAACAGAGTTGTCCATGAAAGACAAGATTTGCTATTGTATTTTAATCAGCTCAGACTGCTATAACAAAATACCCTAAACTGGGTGGCTTAATAACATAAACTTATTTCCCACAGTTCTATAGGCTCAAAGTCTGAGATCGAGGTGCCAGCATGGTCAGGTTCTGGTAAGGATCCTTTTATCCCTTGCAGACTGCCATCTTCTTGCTGTGTCTTCACATGGCAGAAACAGCTAACTAGCTGTCTGGCCTCTTTTTATAAGGGGACTAATCCCATCTATGAGGTCTCCACAGTCATGATCTAATTACCTCTCAAAGGCCCTACATACACCACCACATTGGGATTAGGGTTTCAACAGATGAAATTCGAGGAGGGGGCACATTCAACCCATTATACTATGCAAATGAATGCATGTTTTAATTTAAAATTCATTAAAGTAGATATGTGCATGTCTTAGAATATGCAGGAAGGAAAAATAGCACTCCTTATTTCTTATCTATCCCCTATGTCCACAGGAGAAAGGTTAAAGGTAAGCAATAATGTGTTGATTTTTAAACTTATGGAACACAAGGTACTCTAATAATATCCAATATACATTTTTCTCCAAACTTATGGTTAAGACTATAGATGGGGATTATTTGTCCTTGCCCTTTTCAAAAAAGAATTTAGGTATTATTTCCTTGGGATTAAAGGGGGATTTAACTATACTTAGCATATAAACTATTTATAATTAGAAAATTTTGCCCATCAACTGTTTACCTACACTAACAAAAGAGAAAGATGCAAATTGGCCGTACCTTCACGATGCCCACCAGCCAATCAGGAGTGAGTATGCAAATTAACCCAACAAAGATGGTGGGTTAATTTGCATATGCGTGCCAAGTGGCCAGGGGTGGGGAGGGACGCAGGCGTTCCATACCTCCCCAGCTGCTCCAGGCCTCTGGGCAGCATGGGAAGGCAGAAAGGTGGCTCCGGGATGGTGCGAAGGTGGTGCCGGCAGTCGGGAAGGAAGGTCCATTCTTGCACGAATCTTCGTGCATCAGGCCTCTAGTTGAGTAATAATTGAGTGACCAAAGGTCCTGATTGTATAAGGGTCCCACAACCCATTGGGAGGAATGGTGAACAGGAACATAAAATATTTAGAAAATAAAGACTTTTTCCCTTGAGGAGGGCAGCCTTAGAGATCTGGGCTCTATTACTGAAGTGGGAACAGGTAGAAGACCTGCACTATGCTTCAGATCACAAGTTCAGGGTTGGCTACTAAGGAAATTGGCTATTGAGGTAGCCCAGAGGGGAGCTATAATGAATAATTAATTCATTAGCCCAGTATCTAAGGACTTAGGATTCTCCATGGAGTTATAACCAAATAAGAGCAGGGCTATCTTGGAGGGG
The DNA here is from genome assembly GCF_027574615.1 of Eptesicus fuscus. Classification (NCBI taxonomy): domain Eukaryota; kingdom Metazoa; phylum Chordata; class Mammalia; order Chiroptera; family Vespertilionidae; genus Eptesicus; species Eptesicus fuscus. Next base: position 110,943,177 of record NC_072473.1, read on the forward strand.
TGGGAGGTCTACAAGATCTGTCACACATGCAAAGATGATTTCCTTCCATTGGTGATGGTGTAAAGAAACATAAATTCATCACATGACAGGTTTGAGACAACTACAATTTCCCCATGCCTGAGACACAGAAGAGACCAACAGAGTAGTCCAGGGTGATGTGATGTGCAACCCACAGATTTCTTGCCCTATCTTAAGGAGGAATTTCTATCAGTTTTACTAAGGATCAAACTATGCAAACAAACAAAAACCAAGTATTTGTAAATCGTCTAACAAGATTACATTCTGAGTCCAAATGTAACCTCATGGGATTGTGGGATAAGGTAATCCTAATTAGATCAACACCTTAAAAATTCTAAAGTAAATTTATAATACATCAATTATACCTTCACAAATGTTTAAAACCCTTGAAACTGCCTGAGAATAGTATCTTTATTTATTTATTTATTTTTTTAAATATATATTTTATTGATTTTTTACAGAGAGGAAGGGAGAGGGATAGAGAGTTAGAAACATCGATCAGCTGCCTCTTGCACACCCCCTACTGGGGATGTGCCCGCAACCAAGGTATATGCCCTTGACCGGAATCGAACCTGGGACCCTTCAGTCCGCAGGCCAACGCTCTATCCACTGAGCTAAACCAGTTTTGGCGAGAATAGTATCTTTAAAACAAAGAAAATCAGTTGTTTCTCAGTACAAGAGACACTGTTCTGAGTAGCTAGAGTAGGGGTTCAAAAACTATGGACCTGGGCCATATGCAGCCCTCCACCTGCTTTTGTAAATAAATTTTTTGGAACTCAGTCATGCACATTCTTTACATATTTCCTCTGGCTATTCTCACACTACAGAGGCAGAAGTAGTTGCAACAGAGATCTTATGACCTGAAAAGCCTAAAATATTTACTTTCTTGCCCTGGAGAGAAAAAAAAAAATGATCAACCCTTGAGTTGGAGAGCCAATTAAAACTTCCTAAACAGTGAAATCTTGGCAGAGTTTATAATGATCCCAGAGTCTGAGAGAATACAGAGGTGTGATTCAAACAACATACTTCCCAATAACACAACATTTACTGAATATACACTGAGTGGCCAGATTATTATGATCTCTGAACGCATAATAATCTGGCCACTCATTGTATATTAGAGGCCTGGTGCATGAATTCCTGCATGGGTGGGGTATGGCCAGCCTGGCCAGGGAGAGGGGGACATGGGCGGTTGGCCAGCCTGCCTGCTGGTCAAACTCCTGGTCGAGGGGACAATTTGCATATTAGCCTTTTATTATATAGGACATACACTGAGTGGCCAGATTATTATGCATTCAGAGATCATAATAATCTGGCCACTCAGTGTATATTACATGAAAGTCACTGCATTAGGCTTCAGAACAGGGAAGAATCTGATCTTTTCTCTCAGGATTATGGACGTCTAAACCAAATGCTGTGTCACAGAGTATAGTTAAAAGTTTAATTAATTTTTCAGTGTGTTTTTGATCACATGATTCTAAAAAATTAAAACATAGAAGTATGTAAAGTAAAAAGTAAAATTACCTACACAACTCTCACTCTCCCAAAATAACGAGTGTAATTATGTGATTTTTTCCAGACTTCCTTGTCTTATTCACATTCAAATCTAATATTCCTCCTAGTCCCCAACTCTCCTCTCTCTCTCTCTCTCTCTCTCTCTCTCTCTCTCTCTCTCACACACACACACACACACACACACACACACACATCATGTTGATAGCAAAAATGAAACCATGTTGTTGTCATTGTTATTCAATTTCCATTTTTTTAAAAAAGTTCAAAAGTATATCATGGTTTTCCTATAAAACTGGAATATAATGGATAGTTTGCCCTAAGCCCCCAAACTGAGTACTGCTGATGTTATAGGTTTCGAGTGCAGGCCCTGGATTCATATTGCTGGGTTTGAATCCCAATCCCACCACTTACTAGTTTTGTGACCTTAGGGAAGTCACTAATATCTCCATACCTTAGTTTCCTCACCTGTAAATGGAGAAAATAATAGTTCCAACTTCAGAGGGATGTTGTGAGAATTAAATGAGTTCATATTTGTAAAGCACTTGGAACAGTACTTGACACATAATAAGCCTTATATGTATTTGATAGTATTATGATGATGGTTATTGTTATTAGTATTGAAGACTAGATGCCTAAGGAGTGCCTATGTGTTTAATAGCTGAAGACTGACTCTGAGATCAAGAATTGAAAATGTTGGCAAGAAAAGAAGCAAAAGGTAGTATATGTCCTATTGTAACCAATTAAAGAACTTTTCTAAAAATAACTATATATATATATATATATAATATATATATATATATATATATATATAACAAATGTTACAGAATTAAATGTATAAATGCCCATTTGAATGTAGCCAGTGATAAGTATTCTGAAAGATCCACAAAATGCCAAGTGAGTCACCGATATTCTCTTCAGCAATGAAAATGCATTATCTGACGTCCCTGGCTGATTTGGAATCTACTTTATTGCACTTAGCCAAAGATGACTCACCACCAGCCTCCTTCATTTCCAACCCAACTCTCCACCCAGCATTGCCAGAGTATGGGCCTGTTTGTACAATGAGATCTGAGAGAGGCCCAAAGGTCGAACTGCCCCCATCACAGGTCCAGGTTGGTGTCTGGAATTCCCACACTCCAAGTCTGTGCTCTGGGTGAAAGCAGCCTGTCCAGAAGACCCTATTAAAATGCATATATGCTGCCTAGGAGGTAGGAAGGAGAGTAACCCATTAAAAGTTAGCACATAATAATTTATCAGATTAGCAGTTACGAAGGACCCTCAGGGAAGGGGATACCCAAGGCTTGTAAATTCAGGTAGCTCACTTCACTTAAAAAAAAGGGGGGGGGGAAGAATACTTTTTTTCTATGCTATTTGAATTTTAAAATTTTTATGTTGTTGCCTTAAGGGCAGGATACGGTTCAATAATCCTCATCAAGTCTCATTAAGTTGTATAAATGCAATGCTCATTATGCCTGGTTAAATCTTGTGACTTCACTAAAATTGGTAAGATTTAATGGTGCCTAACTGGGCTTAAGAAAAGTTTAACAGTTTTTGTGATTTAAAAATGCTCCACTGGATTTCATGTGACTTAAGAGAACATGAGAGGATGTGTCAAGTGTAAAAAGAGAGTGCTATACCATAGCTTGGTAAGACTGAACCAGCCAGCTGGAGCCAATCCTAACCAACCTTTTCATGGATTAATTAAAACACATGAGTGGTTTCTTCCTCAGGCCTGAAAGAGGTTTTCTCTCCTTGAAACTAGCTATAGCAGGATCCTCTGCCCATCAAGGTCCTTGGGATTACATGGCAACTACTCCTGAATTTGATTAAAGAGGCAGATTTAGGTTTCACAAAGCTACACAGGTAGGAAGGAAGATTAAGTAAGATGCCTCAGCATTGAGTAGTCAAGAAGAATACAATTTATTGAGAATTAGCTTGACATAACAGACATCAGTAGTTTCCCAATGTTCCCCAGAGCCCATTGCAGTTGAAACCATGCTTTCCTCAAACTCCCAGGAACTTGGCAGGGTGGACATTGTTTTGATTTCCCAGCACTTCCACTGTAAGTCAAGTTTCTCTGTTGCCCACCTGGATGGTCATAATACCTTCTTAACCACTCTCAAATCCTCAGCCTCTTTATTAACCAATACACTCACCTTCCTAAAACTGTCTTGAAATCTAATTTATGGACTTGTAGCCTCAGAATCCTCCCTGATGTATTTGTTTAAAGATGCAGATTTCATGGGCCTCACAGATCTTCTGAATCAAAATCTCAGGTGCAAAATGAGGTTCTTTTTTTGTGTGTGAGATTCTAATATGCTTAGGAAAATTTGAAAGCTACTTGCTTAAATGATATGTCTGATTACCACACTGTCCTCAGAAAGCATTGGGGGCTCTCTACTATCTGCAAATGAAAGTCCACACTCAGCTAAATGCACTAAATTCTCTATAATCTGAACCCAATGCTCTTCCCAGACTTGATGTTGAATGCCACCCTGCTTGAACCTTTGTTTCAGGTTAGAGTTCTTTACTCCCTTTTCAGGAATGGGTCTTCCAAAATGAATTTGAATTGGATTTTTTGAGATATCATTGATTCTAACAGGTTATATATAAAATCTTACATAGGCTGATTGCCATCTTAATAGAGTTTTAATTAACTCTAATAAGCTTTGGGTCAAATGCAAGTAGCTACCAATTAGAGCAAGCAAGTAGAGCAGGTGAAAGTTTCCCCTTTGAATGTGTCTGTACAGAACATAGGAAGCCAACCAAGATAGGCACATTTCAAGATGATGGAACCTCCATAAGGCATGATGACAAATAGGTCATTCAGATCACACTGGAAGCTCTACTCTCATTCCCTGCTTGATTCCCATAGCTTTAGCCACCATGCCCCATGTAGTGGCTAGGCCAGACTCAGACTCTGGAAACACTCCCATCCTGAGTCTGGAGGCATTTTTTCACCAGCTTTACTTATGAACCCAGTGTCCAGCTTCTGGTAACTTGATTATGTTCTATAGTCCATTCATTTGACAAACCTGCATTAAGCACTTTACTGTGAGTTAGGCCCAATAAAGCAGGAATCCAGGAGGGGAGGTCAGAAAAGGCTCTTTTATGAAAGTGACTCCCACTGTGTCTCTTTTTCAGGCCCGAGAGCCCTGCTCCAAACCCCCATGAATAAAGCCCACTGGTAGAACTGCATATCTCCAACTGTCTTTAATCTGCAACTGTCTCCTATTCACAGAAGCTCTGTAGAGGAGGCTTTGACAGCTCAACTTGAGGTACTTAGTTGGTCTTGCTCCTGGAGGGACATTTCTAAACTTAAGCTGCTGGATAAAGTTATAACATCCCCACTCCCCTAAAGAAAAACAGCTCTTATTCAGCTAGGAGACTTTAATGCCCATATCTACCAACATTCTGGTGAGATTGAGAGCTCAGCTTAAAGGTGCATTCTGACCAGCTATGAAGAGTTCAACTGCTGGTGATGCTGAAGATAATTATGATGATGATCAATACTATTTATTAAAGATCTACTGTATACCAACTGCTCTTCTAGGTCCTTAATATAATACTAATACTAATACTAATACTAATACTAATACTAATACTAATAATCCTATCTAATAATAGAGTAATATGCAAATTAACCACCACTCCATGACAAAATGGCGGCCCCCATAGCCACAAGATGGCGGCGCCCAGTCCCCTCAGCCCTGTTGCTGGAGTGTCCTGCCTGTCTGCAGGAGCAGTGAGGCTGGATCCACCTCTGGAGGGGGCGAATCCAGCCTCTCTGCTCCACTGCTGCTGCAGTATCTGGGCCTGTCAGCCCCGCCAGGGTTCAGGGGGGACCAAGCAGCAAGGCTTGATCTGCCCCCAAACACGGCAGACAGAGCCTGGACAGCAGGGCATAGAGGCTTCCTTAGCACAGTGGCAGCGGGGAAGCCCCAGGCCCAGCAAACAGAGCCCAGACAGCAGGGCTTGGGGGCTTCCTTAGCAAGGTGGCGGTGGGAACACCCCCAGGCCCCACAGACAGAGCCAGGATAACAGGGCATGGGGGCTTCCTTAGTGTGTTGGCATTGGCGAAGCCCCCAGGCCTGGCAGACAGAGCACACTGCAGGGCATTGGGGCTTCCTTCGCATGGCACATGGCAGAGGCAGGCAGAGAGCAGAGAGCAGGGCATGGGGGCTTCATCTCAGTGGCTGCAGCCATCTTGGTTGGGTTAATTTGCATACTCGCTCCTGATTGGCTGATGGGCATGGCTTGTGGGTGTAGCGCAGTGATGGTTAATTTGCATATTACTCTTTTATTAGATAGGACTAGAGGACCGGTGCACGAATTTGTGCACGGGTGGGGTCCCTCAGCCTGTCTGGCGATCAGGATGATCAGGGTTGTCTCGTCCACTCACAATCGGGGCCAGCCAGCCTGAGGGAGGGACCGTGAGAGGTTGGCTGGCCACAGGAGGTTGGCTGTGGAAGCACACTGACCAACAGGGGGCAGCTCCTGCATTGAGCATCTGTCCCCTGGTGGTCAGTGTGCATCATAGCTACCAGCCGGTCATCCAGTCATAATGGTTGCTTAGGGAGGGAGGCTTGGGTTTCCCCAGTGATGGAGGAAGCCAAGCTTTCCACACACCCTGGCCGGCCCAGACCTCCACTTAAGGCTACAAAGTTTCAATTATAGAAGATAAATAAATCCCAACAGAAATGGCTGCTGCCACGAAGCGAGCAGAAGTCTTTGCTTCGCTCCAGGCTACAAAGTTTAAATTGTAGAAGATAAATAAATCCCAGATACCAGGGCCTCCACTAGGGTCACTGGGGGGCATGGCTGGACTGCAAACCACCACAGGCCCCTCGCCCAGGCTGCCTCACGCCCCAAGGGAACCCCCACCCTGATCCAGCACACCCTTCAGGCCAAACCAGCTGGCCCCCACCCCTGCACCAGGCCTCTATCCTATTTAATAAAAAAGTAATATTGACCATCACTCCAACACACAAGATGGCTGCCCCCACGTGGTCCAAGATCCTACCCCCATGTGGACACAAGATGGCCACCACAAGATGACCAGCAGGGGAGGGCAGTTGGGAGGGACCAGGCCTGCAGGGGAGGGCAGTTGGGGGCAATCAAGCCTGCAGGGGAGGGCAGTTAGGGGTGACCAGGCCAGCAGAGGAGGGTAGTTGGGTTCAAACAGGCTGGCAGGGGAGCAGTTAGACATCAATCAGGCTGGCATGGGAGTGGTTAGGGAGTGATCAGGCTGGCAGGCAGAAGTGGTTAGAGGCAATCAGGAATGCAGGCAGGTGAGCAGTTGAGAGCCAGCAGTCCTGGATTGTGAGAGGGCAGTTGGGTGGGATCGGGCCTAAACAGGCAGTTGGACATCCCTCGAGGGGACCCAGATTGGAGAGGGTGCAGGCTGGGCTGAGGGACATCCCCCCCCGTGCGCGAATTTTGTGCACCAGGCCTCTAGTAATATAATAATAATCCTATATAATAAAGATGTCGTATGCAAATGGTCATTACACCTTGACACGTAACAACCGACCACATAATGACTGGATCATGGATCAGCAGGAGGGTGGGACAGCAAGCTACAAGAGTGCAGCAGAGAGCTACAGGAGGGGGCAGGGCAGCAAGCTATGAGGGGGGCAGGGGGAGGGGGTGGGGGGAGCTACAGGAGTGCAGGGCAGTGGGCAGAGAGCTACTGGAGGGTGGCAGCGAGCTACTGGTGCACGTATTCATGCACAGGGCTACTACTACTACTACTACTAATCTACACTAATAAAAGAGAAACATGCAAATTAACCATCACTCCACTACACCCATAAGCCACGCCCACCAGCCAATCAGGAGAAAGTATGCAAATTAACCCAACCAAGATGGCGGCCAACCACAGAGCTGAAGCAAGCAGGAAGCTTGGGTTGCCTGGGCAATGGAGGAAGCCAAGCTTCCCGCCCACCCTGGCTGGCCCTGGCCTCTGCTCAAGGCTACAAAGTTTCAATTATAGAAGATAAATAAATCCTAGATACTTACTTCCAGCCAACCCTGGCCTCCGCTCAGGGAGGTGCTGAAAAAAAGAAAAAGAAAAAAGTAGGGGCTGGGACCTTGGGTTGCCAGGGGGTGATCAGGCCAGGATGGGACTGCAGGGGCCGTTGGGGGTAAGAAGACCAGAAGGGGGGCCAGTTGGGGGTGAGCATGCCATCAGTGGGGGTCAGTTGGAGGTGATCAGGACAGCAGGGGGGCAGTTTGGAGTGAGCAGGGGGGCAGTTGGGGGTGAGCAGGCTGGCATGGAGGGCAGTTGGGGGTGATCTGGCCGGTGGGGGGGCATTTGGGGGCGAGCATGCTCGCGGTGGGGGGCAGTTGGGGGCGAGCAGGCCAGCAGGCAGAGTGGTTAGGGGTAATCAGGCAGGCAGGCAGGCAGGTGAGCAGCTGGAGCCAGTAGTCCCGGATTGTGAGATGGATGTCCAATTGCCGGTTTAGGCCCGATCCCTATAAACCAACAGTAGGACATCCTTCGAGGGGTCCCAGATTGGAGAGGGTGCAGGCCGGGCTGAGGAACACTGCCCCCCCCCCCCCGCACGAATTTCGTGCACCGGGACACTAGTATTAATAATAATAGACAAGGACAATAGCAACAGATAATATTTTTTGAAATTGTATTATATCTCCAGTGCAGTACTAAGTCCTTCACATGCATAACTTCATTTAATCTTCACAACCACCCTATGAAGCAGGAATAATTACTTTCCATGATTTAGAGAGAAATATGTTGAGACCCAGATGAGCTTAATTAACTTGCCCAATAATTCAGTTAGTTAGAGGCAGGAACCCATATCAAACCTAGTTAGAACTGCAGAGCTCAATCTCTTCACTTTATGCATTATTTAAAACATTTATTGTAGGATGATTTAAACCTCTATAAAAGTAGAGAAAATAGCACAATGGACCCCCATTTCTTTATCACTCAGTTTAAGCAGTTATCAACTCTTTGCCAATCTTGGTTAATCTATGTCCTCATTTATTTCCCTACAGTCTACAATGTTATGAAGTAATTCTTAGACATCATCTATAAATATTTCATTATGTATGTATCTCTAAAAGAAGCTTTATCTCATTATTTGTAAAAATGCTGAAGAGAAAGTTTTATTAGTTCTTTTATACAGAGAAGTAAATTGAGGTTCAGAGAGGTGTGTCCCAGGCCACACAACTAGTAAATGGAGGGTCTGAGTTTTACAACCAGGTCCGTCTGATTCCAAAGCCTTTGCTTTATCCCAAATGGAGTTCTCTTTTATAACAAAAGCTTCCTCTAGAATAGCATATAGTCATAGAGGGCCTTGAGCTCCTGATATAGACAAGCTAGGAAACCATTTCTGGCTTCTTTGAAATTTAATTACAAATGGCTTATTTCTCAATTAGGAATATTTACAAAGTAATTGGCTTCCTTCTGGATCTTTGGATTTCACCTTGCTCAACACTTGTTGCTGACCCACAGATATCCAGGTCACATTCTTGGAAGGGAATTGCCTGATACCTTTGCCCTTAGAGAGGCAGCCTGAGATCATCTGACCCTTGAGCCCAGTATTATTAGCCCCATAAATATTCTTCTAGGTCTCATAAATGAAAACAGTCAACCTTGGCCCTTGATGTCAGGATTTTTGATCAATAGCTCTGTGTGTGTGTTTTTTCCAAAGGCATTATTCCTGGTTCAACTCTAGGGCATTAGAGAATATTTTTAATATTCAACAAAATGGTTTTGGTCATCAGTCTGAGTTGAGCCCTTGGAACTTGATATATTGCATTTCTTATTAGAAATTGATCTATATATACACTGTACTTCTCTAAATTGAAGGAGCTATGGTCTCCATACTTGGTGGGTAAGATGTATCTGGAGTAGCAACAATTCTTTGGAAATCATCTGAAAGCATTTTTTAAAACTTCTTTCAGCTCTAACAACTCAGACCCTCCATTTACTAGTTGTACAGCCTGGGACACACCTATCTTATAATGCCATACTACGCAAACCCATATCACATTTCTGCCCTCCTTCCCTCATTTTACAGGTTTACCTTGATACACAGAAAGGGCAAGTGACTTGCTTAAGGTCACACAGGGAATTATTGGCAGAATTAAGATCCTATTTCTGATCTCTCTTGGTCTACACTACATTAATCCTATATAATAAAGAGCTAATATGCTAATTAGACCGAACAGCTGAACGACTGTCCAGACGACCTTCTGGACAAAGCCAGGTCTGTGAGGGCCAGCTGAGGCTGCGAGGGTGGCCGAGGCAGCTGGAGCTGCAAGAGTCAAGTCCCTTGCATGAATTTCTTGCATTGGACCTCTAGTGTTTTAATAAAAGATTTTTAGCACTTCCATTTATTTTGCACTCTCTTCATTCCATGGACTGTTGACCTTCAGCCTAAAGTAGAACTTTCTCTGGGATTCCTATTATAATAATAAAACTCCCTGGGTTCATAATCCTGGCTGAATCCCTTATTAACTGTATTACTTAGGGTAAATGACTTCATCTTTCCAAGCCTAACTTTCCTCATTTGTAAAACTGAAATTATAATAGTACTTACCCCATGGATTTGTGGTAATGATTAAATGAGTTAAAACATGCAAAGTGTTTTAGAACAGAGTTCTGGTACTTTTCAATTTGATTGGATTAATATAGGTAAACATTTATAGCCCAGAAGGAATTGATTATTTTTTACTAATATGTTTTATTCATTCAGTACACTTTATGGAACACCTACACTGTTTTTCTTGGTAATTTTTTACATTCTTCCCCACTCCATTCATTGTATTCTGATAAGTTACTGAGTAATTGGATTCTCTGTCATTAAAATGAATATTTTTTTACCTAAAACCCCTGCAGAAACTAGTTTTTTCCTTTTCTTTCTTTCTTTTTTTTCTTTATATTTCTATCCCACTCTTCCCTCATGTGGTCTAAAGCTGTATTTTATACATGGTAGGTACTTTGTTGGACAGAGTAACATCTGTGTAAAGTTGGCAGATACCCTTTTTTGATAGATGAAAACAGTGTCTATTTTCAACAATTCTAGAAATTACTATTTAGCAGATGCACATTGTATACTCATCTCTGTACTCATGATTTCTGTTATTCTATATCATTATCAGTCCATATGTTTCCATTTTTGTTATGAAAATTGTGATTATCTTTAGTATTAGTACTAAATTTTAGCATTATTTCATGCATTCAATTTTAATCCCTTGTGATATATAACCAATAAAGTGGAATCTTTGTAAATAAAGCACACTCAGTGAATATCTTTGACTGTCATCCCAAAAGCCTTTCATGATCTGGCCCATGCTGACTTGACTGTGTCATCTCTCAACACTTTCTCCTTACACTCCATTCACAAGCCAAGAAGAGCAATTTGAGTTTCCCAATCATCCTTCAATTCACCTCTAGGTATTTTGCACATGTTGTTCTCTTTGCCTTCAATGCTATTCCTTATCCTCCTCACTTTTGCCTTCTCTATTATCATTGCATGCTCCCCAACCCAATCACACACACACACACACACACACACACACACACACACAATACATTCTCTTATCACCGTTAATCCCTGCTCCTTTATCAGACTCTACTTCTGGCAAGTCTTCCCTGACCTCCAAATTGGATGTAGTCACCTCTCCTCTGTGCTTCCTTCAGTCCCTGTGTCAATGCTCATCCCAGAACTCATTCCAACACAGTAGTCTTTTGTATGAATGCTTAATATCTTGTCATCCTTTGATTTATATACACTTTTGAAAATTTGATAGGGTTAGGCCTATTTTGGGGAGGTAGTGAGTAATGCTGTCTGAGGTCATTTCTATCACTCATTATTTTTTAAAAATTTATCTTTATTGTTGAAAGTATTACAGATGTCTCCCCTTTTCCCTCATTGTCCCCCTCCCCCCACCACACATCAAGCCTTCATCACACTATTGTCTGTGTCCATGGGCTATACATATGTGCATATACTAGTAAATTCTTTGGTTAATCTCTTCCTGCCCCTCCACCCCATGGAAAACAGTATGGAGTTTCTAAAAAAAAATTAAAATGGATAAGCCACAAGATGTGTGAGCTGTGACATGTTTGTTGCTTGATTTTTGCTCTCCACATCTCCCATGAGAATATCTCTTGTGAAGCACTCTAACCAAAACATACAGGGAAGGGTATACTGGAAAATTTAGTTCAGCCTAGGCAAGTGGGCTTAAGCCAACACAATGAACTTGACTCAAGCCCTCACTCTTTGGAGCCTAGAAGCTATCAAATACTCCTTAGTATTTATAGTAGAAGACAATAATGAGCTTCAGTAAAATCTGCTTGAGTGTGTTGGAGTTGCCTATTGAACTGAATCAGCCTCAGTGTGCTTTGATCTAAACATTTAAATATTTCACATCATCACATTCCTCAGAGAGATGCCATTCTACTGACCTGATAAGGTGATTTTTTTCTGCAGTGATTAAGCTGGTTTTTTGTTTATTTGGGTTGTTTTGCTGATGAAGCAAAATGTATGTAGTTACCTGTGCTTTTTAATAATTGTTCAGGGGCTATATAGTATTATAGCAGAATTGTTCAAAAATCAAACATAGACCTGCTATTAGGGGTAGGTGATATTGGTGATTAAAGAAAATAGTACCTTTGTGAAGAATTTATTTTGAAAGTCCCTTTATCTGACTTTAAAATTTTCTGATTGAGTCTTAACTGTTTAGGGCATTGAGACAGTTTTGACAGGAGAGATTTGGACAGGTGAGAGAGAGAGAGCGAGAGAGAGGGGGGTGGATTTGGACGTTGAGTAAGCCTTGCTAGCATAGCTTTTCCTTTCCAATTATGGAATTATTGCTGGGATGAGAACAAGAGAAGATAAGATGGTAACAGACCTTTTACAAAATTTCAGCAGAGAGGATCTTGACAAGTTATGTGCAGTTTACAGGCATGGCCACATGATGGTGCAGTGACTGTGCACATGGTGTACACTCTACTAGTAATAGGGGAAGTCCAGGTATGGGACCTAAGCACTGGAAAGATAGCAAATGTGGAAGAGAGCCAGGGAATTTGAAAGTTTTACCAAAATGTTATCTGCAGTGTTTGAGAATGAATAAAACCTATTTGTAGCCATACTTGGCTCTGAAATCCTGGTGATGTATCAGGTTTACAATCTGTGAATCTGTCAGCTAGTTATGAGTTCTTCGCTTTGTTACTTATGCAGAAAGCAAATAAACTGTGGTGTAAATTGACACTTTTTATATAATAGACTAGAGGCCCGGTGCACGAAATTCGTGCACGGAGGGGGATTGTCCCTCAGCCCAGCCTGTACCCTCTCCAATCTGGGACCCCTCAAGGGATGTCTGACTGCCCGTTTAGGCCCAATCCCTGGGATCGGGCCTAAACCGGCAGTCGGACATCCCTCTCACAATCCAGGACTGCTGGCTCCCAACTGCTTGCCTGCCTGCCTTCCTGATTGCCCCTAACCACTTCTGCCTGCCAGCCTGATCACCCCCTAACCACTCTGCTGCCAGCCTGTTTGCCCCCAACTTCCCTCCTCTGCCGGCCTGGTTACCCCTAACTGCCCTCTCCTGCAGGGTTGATCACCTCCAACTGCCCTCCCTTGCAGGCTGGGTGCCTCCCAACTGCCCTCTCCTGCTGGCCATCTTGTGGTGGCCATCTTGTGTCCACATGGGGGCAGGATCTTTGACCACATGGGGGCAGCTATATTGTGTGTTGCAGTGATGATCAATCTGCATAGTACTCTTTTATTAGATAGGATTCTGTTGCCACTGGACATGCTCAATGGGTTGAGGGGTGGAATGGAATACAGAGCTTTATCCCTCTAACCATGAACTTTTCTCTTGAGGTTCATTTACTTTATGCCACTTAAGTTTTGTGGACAGTAAAATAACAGCAGAATAAGATGGCTCAAGTGTCTCAATTCAAGTAAGTGTTTTCTCATCAATTTGGGGCTTGAAGGTTGTAGATGGATTCATAGTACCTGTTAGCAGCATGATTCCTAAAGATAAGCATATGATCTGGAGGGCCTTGCTAAAATTTCATAAAAGGTTAGTATTTCAAAGTGATTGTACAGTATCTTTAAGTGCTTTACAAAAAAATTGCATACATCAATAGGTGAAGCCTGGCTTGGCTTTCCTTTATAGAGTGTTGAGAAAGAGTAGCTTATCCTACCTAATAATAGACAAATATGCAAATTGACTGTACCTTCGCTATGCCCATGATTGGCCAGGAGGCACGGGACTTGGGGTGGCCGGGGTAGCTGATTGGGCAGGTGGGACGCTGAGCTGCGTCACCAGCAGCGGCACGAGCTCAGCGTCTGTGCCATGGCTGTGCTGCGGCACAGAAGGGGCCTCTGGGGCAGCGAGCTGACGTCCCGCTGCGCTGACCATCAAAAGTGTGGGAGCTGGGTGCCTGTCCGCTCAGGCAGCAGGCCTTTCAGAAGCCTCTGCCACGCCGGAGGCTTCTGAAAGGCCTGGTGCACCAGCAATCGAAAGGGAAAGCGTGGGAGCTGGGTGCCTGTCCGCTCAGGCTGCAGGCCTTTCAGTTGCCTCTGCCATGCCTGAGGCTTCTGAAAGGCCTGGTGTACCAGCGATTGAAAGCAAAAGCGTGGGAGCTGGATGCCTTTCCGCTCAGGCACCAGGCCTTTCAGAAGCCTCCGGCGCCTGGTGCACCAGCGGACAGGCACCCAGCTCCCCGTGATCGAAAGCGAAAGTGTGTAGGGGACCCTACATGTGCATGATTCAATCATGCACTGGGCCTCTAGTATGTATATAACAGAGAGTGTAAAATGGGGTAAATTTTATGTTACTCAAAATAAAACTTAGCTTAATGATGAAGTTTTCTAAAATTGTTGGTTTTCTTCATGGAAAACCTATGTAAAGACTAGAAGCCCAGTGCACGAATTCATGCACCAGTGGGGTCCCTATGCCTGGCCTGCGGGATTGGGCCAAAACCAGCTCTCTGACATCCCCGGAGGGGTCCCAGATTGCAAAGGGGTGCAGGCCCAGCCAAGGGACCCCACTGATGCATGATAGGGGCTGGGGAGGAACACAGGAGATTGGCCAGCTGGGAAGAGGCTGTGGGAGGGCTCCAGGGCATGTCTAGCCCTTCTAGCTCAGTCCTGATTGGCCGGACCCCAGCAACAAACTAACCTACCAGTCGGACCATCTATCTCCTGGTGGTCAGTGCACATCATAGCAAATGGTTGAGCGGCCTTAGCATATCATTAGCATATTACGCTTTGATTAGTTGAACGGACAACTGGACGACTGGACACTTAGCATATTGGGCTTTAATTATATAGGATAGTTTTAAGATGTCACAAAAGATAAAGGCAGATAACAGTCTAGAAAAAATATCACATATGATAAAGGGTTAATATCTATAATGTACCAAAACCTCATGCAAACCAATAAAGAAAAAAACAACAACCAATAGCCAAATTAATAAAGGCCTTTGAACAAGCAATTTATGGAAGAAATACCATATAAATGGTTAATCAACACACTTACCCCTTTGCACTCCCTTGCTTTTTTCTCGATTGATTCCTTTATTCTACTCGGGATTTAATTTTTTAAATACCCCACATTTTACAAAGCGTGGCAGTAGAATAAAAAACTGGAGTTTCTTTTCATACAAACTTATTTATTTGGATTTTTTTGTATTTCAAATTATTGATACATTCAATAACCGTCACACTCGACATCCGAGTGCAAAAGGTTAAAGGGGTTTAATCTTCCTGGCTAATGCAGAATAGTCAGTCCCTCTTGGGGAAATGCAGATCCAAATGAAAAGATAGCTTGTTTTGCTTCTCAGATAGAAGAAAAAAATAGATAATATTCAGGGTTGTTGCTGGTATATGAAAAGAGATATTGTAACAGCAATTCTAGATGGCAATCTGGCAGCTCCTATAAAAAATCTTATATGTAGGCCAATAAATTTCACTTTTAGGAATGTATCATCTTCTATAGAAATATGCAAATGTGTGCCCAAATTCATGTATATAAGGATACCATAACAGTATTATTTATGCCAGAAAAGATGGAAAACCATCTAATTGCCTATTATTTAGGCCAGTGGTTAAATAAATGCATATCAGTACCACAGGATATACAGGGTATTTTAAAAAAGATTTTTAATTGATTTTTAGAGAGAGAGAAACATCCATGTGAGAGGGAAACATCAATCGCCTGCCTCCTGCACACCCCGCTCCAGGGATAGAGCCCGCAATGTGAGCATGTAATGGGGAATCTAACTGGCAACCTTTCAGTGCACGGGATGACACCCAACCAACTGAGCCACCTGGCCAGGGCAGGATATGCACTGTTTTTTTTTTTTAATATATATTTTATTGAGTTTTTACAGAGAGGAAGAGAGAGGATAGAGAGTTAGAAACATCAATGAGAGAGAAACATCCATCAGCTGCCTCCTGCACACCCCCTACTGGGGATGTGCCTGCAACCAAGGTACATGCCCTTGACCAGAATCGAACCTGGGACCCTTGAGTCTGCAGGCCGATGCTCTATCCACTGAGCCAAACTGGTTTCGGCAGGATATGCAGTTTTTAAAAGGAATGAGGTAGAACTGCATGTACTGACAAAAGCCAATCTCTAGTCTACATATTTGAGTGTGTGTGTGTGTGTGTGTGTCTGTGTGTGTGTGTGTGTGTGTGTGTGTGTGTATGTGTGTGTGTAAATATAAAGAAAATGGTCCTGGGAGGTTACACGACAAACTTATAATACTAATTATCTCTGGCTCTGTGGTGGAGATTTAGATTGGCAATGTGAATGAACACTACCATATTTTGCTTTATATACTTCTCTATATATTTTTTAAAATATGGTTTTATTGATTTTTAGAGAAAGAGAAACATCCATGTGAGAAATATCAATTGGCTGCCTCCTGCACACCCACTATTGGGGATTGAGCCCATAACCTGGATATGTGCCCTGACCAGGAATTGAACCTGTGACTTTTTGATGCACATGATGACACCCAACCAATTGTGCCACACCAGCCAGGCCTCACTATATTTTTAATAATGAGCAGGTATTAATGTATTATAAAATTTACCTTTTTTTCACTCAGCCCTCAACCCTCTCCTTCTGACAGCTGTCAGTCTGTTCTCTTTATCTATGAGTCTGTTTCTACTTTGTTTGTTGATTTATTTTGTTCATTAGATTCCACATGTAAGTGAAATCATATGGTACTTGTCTTTCTCTGACTGACTTATTTCACTTAGCATAATACTCTCCAGGTATGAAATTTGAAAATAAATGTATTTTAAAAGATAACACTAGATTTATAAAAGTTATAATTTATCTTCTCAAAACTTCACAGTTGCTCAAATAATTCTCAATAACAAATAAAAAAGCTAAGACCTACATGCGATGGAGATTAACAACAGTGTGTTCCTAATATCCCTTAATTTGGTTATCTTTCAGGCCCACAGATTTCGTTTTCATTACAAGTTTGTCCTGGCTGTCATCTGGCTGTAGCTCTCCAAGGGACCATGTGAGGGCTTGGGGTGAAAAGCAAGAAGGTTAGCTAAAAAAAATCATGTTTTTCCTTTCTTTTAAAAAAATCTTTGTTGTTGAAAGTATTACATATGTTCCTTTTTCTCTCATTGAGCCCTTCCAGCCAATCCCCACCCAAGCCCTTCACCACCCTATTGTCTGTGTCCATGGCTTATGCATCCATCCATACCAATTCTTTGGTTGACCGCTTCCCATCCAATCACCCACACCCATCTTCCCTCTGATATTTGACAGTCTGTTCCATGCTTCTTTGTATCTGGATCTATTTTTTTGTTCATTCGATTATTTTGTTCATTAGATTCCACATATGAGTGAGAATGGTACATTTACACCATGGAATACTATGCAGTAGTAAAAAAAGAAGGATCTCATACCCTTTGAGGCAGCATGGAAGGACTGTTTTTCTTTTCTTTAGCCTCTTTTGTTGCCTTAACTAATTGAAGAATGGTTTACTCTTTACCTTTTGTGTCCTTTCTTACTTTAGGGCTTTCCAAATTGCATTTACACATAGTCATATACATTTTTGTACTTGTCATTGTGATCTGGCTAGATTTGAACTTTTGTAAAATAATTCCAACTTGCTTTCCAGAGATCTGGGGAATTGTCACTTCAGCCAACCCTACTTCTTGCTCCCTTCCTTCTTCATAAGGATTGCTAATGACATGATCCATTCCTGTATCCATAGAATTGCCCACACTTCCGTTATGACCCCCTGGGGCCTTCTATCATGGTTTTTAATTTGTTAAAAGCATCCGTCTTATACTACATTTTTTTAATGTTCTTCATTTCTGAGTATCCTATATGTTCTTGCATGTTAGCGTCCATCAAGGCTCCATCCATATTCAATTCCTTAACTATTTACACTCAGAGGAAAAATTGCCATGATGAATGATACCCATTTTAGCTGATTATTTTACTTTCTTCGCTGAGCAGTTGCCTTAAACACACTCCTAAGACATATTTAGCAATTTGTGGTCTGGTGTACTTTTTCCCAACAGGCATATAGATTGCTAGTCACACATTGCCATCAGATTCTGACCTGCAGTTATATTTGTAAATGACTTTTCAGCCTTTTCCACTAGCCACCCTGATCTGTGTATCTATAAATAACTCCTTCTCTGAGATCCCCATCATTTATTTGCTCTCCCACCTTAACTCTCCATGACCTCCTTTTATACTTATCCTAAAAGATAGTATGTGTCAAAGACTAGTGCCTTATCTTCCTCTGCCCATCAATCTATATTCTTCTAGATCTATTTTCTTTTGCTGTTGTAGGTGGAGGTTAAAAATCGCTACCATCTATCATGTAAGTTCTTATCTCTGGGTTAAAATTGTTCATTACTATATTTTTCTATAATTAACAGGCATATTTTGTTTTCCACCCAATGAAGTATTGATGAACATATTAAGTAGCATCAGCTTTAGGTCAGTACCTTGATAAAAACAACAGTGTGCTTCCCTGCCTCTGGTTCTTATTGAATTATCAAAAACTAGTTTGTCAATATCATCCTCTCGTGCCAATTGTATATGATCTGAACCATATTTTTCAAGCTAGTTAATGAGTAGGTCATAGCCACGAGCAGAATAAAAAGCCTTTCTAAGTTCAATACATATTATGCTGTTTGCTGCCCCAAATCCATTAAGCTTGTCGTCTATTACCAATAAAAATTACATTGGATCAACAGGATTTTTTCTCTTCATAATGTAGTGTTGATTGTTACTCAATATACTGTGCTATTCTTAACTTTATTTTTATTGCTGAATTATTTTAGTCATCCTATAAGTAAAATTAGATTTATCTTTTATGTCTACCTTGACTCTTTGCCTTTTCTGAAAAGATAGGTGGTAACTATATCTTTTTTTTATTTCTATAAACTCTGGATTCCAAGAATTTCCACACATGGTATAGTCATTCTTCAAAGAATCTATATGGTTCTTTAAAGACTTTAGGATGAAAGTCCTAAGAGACTATTTTTAATGCTAAGTAGCAATTAAGAGTGCTCAATATCTATTATGTGCATATGGAAGTTTAGGCAGCCCCTGCTGCCTGCTGTGATTGTGTGTGTGTGTGTGTGTGTGTGTGTGTGTGTGTGTGTGTGTGAGAGAGAGAGAGAGAGAGAGAGAGAGAGAGAGAGAGAGTTTTATTTTACTTTGATATCATTTTTTTGCATTGGTTTCCCACAGAATGAAAGAACCTCACTATTTCTACTTCCTTTGATACAATATATATAACATTTTTCTCAAATTTTGTTGTTAGCAGAATCTTATTCATTGATTTGGCTCTCTCCATTTTATCTTTAAAGGTAGCTGTTTCAAATCTTTTGTGGGCAGGGGAAAGGTGTTAAGATATAATCTATTTCTTAAGTGTTCAAACAGGTAGTTTGTTATAATCCACTTATGCCAAGAAATGCAATTGTTAGTTCCTGAAAATAGTGCTAGGGAGGAGGATAATGCCTGAGAAAGCCCCTTCTAATCCTACAGTGGGGCATGGTATCCAGAGTTTAAATGACTAATCTCCAGTTGCATAAACACTGTGCTTTTTCTCTATATGGAACAGTAAGTCTTTTTACACAGTCAGAACCTGTTCTCTGGTCTTTGATATTTAGAGTTCCTCCACCTTCATATCATGATTTTATTTTCATTAATGTAAGTAAAGTGTAAAATTAGAGAAGTGAAGTTATGGATGTAGACATACATCCAACCCATCTTCATATTCGGGCAGACCACCCCCCCCAAAAAAAAAACACCACCCAAAACCAAAACCAAAAATCTCTTGTAAGTTTTCTCTACAGAAATTAAGGGAAAACTTTACAATATTATTACAACCAATAATAGCCAACTTACTATTATCCAGGCTTTGTGCTAAGTTTTATTATACAATTAACCTCTATTTTCACTTGGAGCAAATAGTAAATAGAAGTTCAGAAAAGTTAATTGACTTACCCAAATTTAGGTAAAAGTGGCAGAGTTGACCACTTTTAGGTCACTCTTTAGTAAGACTGAAGTTGGGTAGTCTGAGATAACTTATTGACATTTTTAATGTCCACAAAATCAGCATCCATCTTACAATTTATGGCATATTGAATTCTGTTAGAGTATTTTATATAAATAGTGTAATTTCTGTTATAAAACAACTATATTCTTATATTAGAATATTCACACTCAGGTCCCACTATATTATTATATTTCCTTTCTATCTTTTATGCATAATTTTCTCATGATTTGTTTATTTTACATAGATGTGAGGATATTCTACATGTAATTTTTATATTTTAACATTTTTATCTTAATAGCATAAACATTTTCCCCTGCTGTTATTTTTTAAAGGCTACTTGATAATCAAATGAGTGAAATATACAGTTTACTTAAACTTTTCCACATAATTTAGCATTTAAGCTGCTTCTGTTTTTAGTATTATAAATATTACTGTATTTAAAGTCTTCATTCATAAAGTTTGCTGTATTTTTAATGATTTTACAGAAATGAGATTACTGGATCAAAGAATGTGAACGTATTTACGTTTTTTATAAATGTCAAAATTTATTTCTGAGTTTGTTGTACCAATCAACAATTTCAGGTCACGAAAGATGATATATCAAGCAAGAATATTTTTATAGCTACCTAACGGTGCCCCTGAATTTTCACTATTTGATTCATTTGTAGAATCATAGAAGGTTAAATCCAAAAGGGAGTCTGGGAATTATATATCATAATATGTCTTTTAATAGAAAGAAACACAGGTTGTGATTCATGAAAGTTCTCCATAGGAGTTAGAAAAGCCAGGAATTGAAACTCTGGCACTTGGCTTTTTGTTACATGTTTTTTTCCCCACTACTCTTTCACATATTCCCATCCTGAATCCTGCTACATATTTCTTATAAGGATCCTATGAATATTTACATTTTCAAAAGAGTTATAGAAAGAGGACAAACCTTAAGACACAGACATAGATTAGTGATGTTGTAGTGCCTTGCCCTAGCGAGGGAAATATTTTGGACAAGGAGATCTTCTTGAACATGTCCAGTTTCACCATGTAGACTGACACTACTTCTGTTGGCACACAAGGCTAACTGTTTTCAGAAATGCTTCTGAGAAAAACTCAATTCTTGCTCTTCTGATATCAACTAATCATTCAGTTCTTTTCACGGGCTTACTGTGGGGCATCTCAGAAATAGAAAACCCACTGCTGCCCTCAGAGATATAACAGTGGAGTGGAGAAGGCAATAATTGCATTCATGACAAAATTAAAGAGGTTTTAGAATATATACCACAAATAATTCAGCTATAAGGTAATTTTAGGGTGGTGAGGGTATGTGGAGCAGGATCTGCACAGGAGGTGGGTAGAGCAAGCATGTGGATGGGCTGTAAGAGAGGAGGCATCTTAAGTGTGGGCATGGAGCCAGAGGTCATAGTTAAGAGAGTATGGGTGTCCTATAAAGGAGGATCTAGCCAGGGTCAGGGAGAGGCTCAGGTTAGAAGGAAAGAGGACTCTAAAAATGCTTCAGAACTTTGGGTCCATTTGCTTCTCTGACTAGATGTTAATAATACCCACAGTGAACATTTATATCACATTTACCAAGTACTGTCCTAAGTTCTTTGCAGATATTAAATAATTTAATTTTTATAACAATTCTGCAAACGTCCACACTTTGCAGATGGGGAAATTCAGACATGGGGAGATCAAATAACTAGCCCAGGGTCACACAGCTAGTAAGTGGTGGTGTTGTATTTGAACCCAAGCAGTCTGGTGAGAGAGTCCATGTTTCTAACGCCAACATTGTGCTGCCTTACATGCGGAGGAAAAATTTGAGGCCCTGAGAATGTGGACGACCTACCTGCTTGAGATCATTCAACAAGTTAGTATAAGAATTTTTATTAATGTCCATGTTAGTGAGCTTTCCCCTCTCCTTATTGTAGCTTAAGCCATTTAGTGCATTCAAGTGGCTAAAGTGGAATCAAAGTGCTGTCAGGTAACCAACCAGAACATATAAACCTCCTATTAAAGTGAAGTGGACCACTCTGTTACCCAAGGCTTCCTCATTGCTTGTCAAGAATCCAAATAAGTGAATATAAGCCTAACCAATGGACATGAACACCAGGGGGGTGAGGGCATGAGTGGGGGTAGGTGAGTTGGGGGATTAATGGAGGGATGAGGACATATATGTAATACCTTAATCAATAAAGAAATAAAGAAATAAAAAAATAAAAAATAAAAGATATTTATAAGAGCAAAAAAAAAAAAAAAAGAATCCAAATAAGATATATAGGACTGAGAAGTGTTCCCTGTCCAATGACTTGAAAGGCCATATGGCCTCGTTGGTGGCACATGCAGAATCACTGCTTGCTGTCACCACTCTTCTATTCTACCCTCACCATCATCTAAGCATATATTTCCTTACTGCCATAGCTTTGTTGAGACATATTTCCATTAATGAATAATAACTTTCTATTGCTTTATGATCTCCTTCCTAGATAGCTCCCTGTTTGTGGAATCTTGAATCATACAGATGGTTAGAAGCAGGGAAGTAAAAGGAAGGAGAATGGAAGCAGCAGAGGCTTTGTAAAGATTCTAGAGACAAGTTACTCAGACTTCTGAAATTTTTATAAGCCCATTCACCAAAACAGTAAATACTTCAATGCTTTATGCCCCTGTTCTCAGGCTTTACCACTGAGCTGCTATAACAGCTTTCTAACTATCCTCTGTACCTCTAATCTTCATCTCCTAATTTATTCCCCATACTTTTGCCAAATAGATATTCCTATAAAATGGAATTGATCATATCACTCCCCCACCTGTCAGAGCTCCCCATCCTGTCAGGATGAAGTCTAAACAATTGATCATGGCCTTCAAAGCCTTGTGGGACTTGGGAACTGCTTATTCCTCTCGCCTATTTTCTTTCACTACCCACACATATTTCTGCCAAACTGAGTAGTCCATGGTCCCCAAAACTCATCATGGCTTTTCACATCTCAAGGAGGGCCTCAGTTCAGCACAAGGAGCTCGGGCTTTGGAGTCACCAGGCCTGGGCTCTCCAGTTCCAACCTTCCCACTTACTTGGCTCTACTAAACCTATAAAGTCTCAGTTTGCTCATCTATAAAATGTGCATAATAATATCTACTTTACATGGATGTGTGTAGATTTGAAATAAGATAGAAAGCATCTACTGCAGTGCCTATAACATAGCAGGTACTTTTCTTCTATAACCATTTTATAGAGTGTTTTAAGCACAAATGGATGTTGTATCTTGTCAAATGCTTTTTCTGCTTCTATTGATATGATCATATTATTTTTATCCTATATTTAGTTAATGTGGTGTATAACATTGATTGATATGTATATGTTGAACTATCCTAGTGTCCCTGGAATGAACCTCACTTCATTGTGATATGTTGCCTTTTAAATGTATTACATTTGCTAGTATTTTGTTTAGTATTTTTGCATCTGTTTTCATCAGAGATCTTGGTAGTTTTCTTTTTTGTGTGTATTATCCTTGCCAGGTTTTGGTATCAGGGTTATGTTGGCTTCATAAAATGTGCTTGGAAGTATTGCCTCTTCTTCAACTTTTTGGAAGAGTTTGAGAAGGACAGGTATCAAATCTTGGAATGTTTGGTAGAATTCATAAGTGAATCCATCTGGCAATATTTTTCTCTTTTAAAATTGAAGGTGTCCTAGCTCACTTATAGTCTATGAAACTAGTCAATTCTCCTCAAAGACCAGCCTGATTGAGCAGCTACAAGCTCATCTATATGATAGTGTCAGTACACCTAGCTATATGGTCAGAGCCATTACTCTCAATATCAGCACTGCCCCTGCCAATAATTATGATAAGGGCTAACATTTATTAAACAGTTAATTTGTGCCAGGCATGCCAAATACCATGAATGCATGATCTTATTTGATTCTCATAACTACTCTATAATGTAGATCCTGTCTCTTTCCCAAGAGAAGTTAAATGTTTGCTGAAAGCCAATAACTAATAAGTGGCAAAATTCAATCTCATTCCACAATTTATGCCCTTAACTACTAGAATGAGCATATCTGGAACACATTCAAGAACTGCTTTTCCTGCCAGTGTTATGTCTCGGCCAGGG
Source organism: Eptesicus fuscus (assembly GCF_027574615.1). Lineage (NCBI taxonomy): Eukaryota > Metazoa > Chordata > Mammalia > Chiroptera > Vespertilionidae > Eptesicus > Eptesicus fuscus. The sequence continues at coordinate 110,967,355 of NC_072473.1, forward strand.
CCTCAGGCTTTACTCACTCAACCTGATTGCTCAGTAGTGATCTTCCCCAGCCTTAAATATGACTCTGGCATGGGTAGTGATGCTGGATTGGGTGTACTAGGATAAGGTATTGGGTGTAAATTATCATGCAGGGAAGTTTGTATCTGTGACTACAGCAGGTGTACTCTAAACCCAATGAGGCAGCTGGTAGAGGAGCCAGAATTAGAGGAAAAGCCTGCCCATTTTACGCTTTACATTTGGAGACACAATGCTCATGCCTGATTTAACTGAGTAATCAGGAGCTACTGCACAAAAAGTAAGCAGAATTATTTAGGCAAGGCTTTTTCACCCCAAAAGTTCAGAGTGATTTTTACCCAGAGACAGAGTTCTCATTTCTTCTGTTAATACCACTTCATGGCATTGTGACTGCCTTAATTTCTGCCATTCGTGCCCTTGCAGATGAAGTATCTGTTGATTTATGACCCAGGTGATGCACACAATTTAGTGTAATAGCATTGCTTCCACTCCCAGTGGCAGCTCAGCCAGTACCCAGGCAACACACAGATCATCATTTGAGTCAATTAGGAAACTACTGAGTGAGTGTCTCTTTAGTCACTCAGGCCACACTAATGCTAGGTGCTTGTTAGTTCAATAATAGTGCCATGGCTGTAATTGATGGCTGTGTCATGGCACAGGCTGCTACTGCTCCTGCTGCTTTCTTCTCTCTTGGCTTCTCCACTTCAGCAGTGTGATGACTTAGCTGGTTGTGTTTCAGACTTCGCCCCTGTTGACAATGAAATAAAAGTAGGCTGGAGGCTGGGTGTCTACACTAGTGGCAAACAAGCAAGAGGCATCAAGCCTGCAGCTTTTTAGGAGTGGGAATCTTTGGGAAATTCAGTGAGTCTTTATTAGGCCCTTATTATGTACCCTTAATTGGGCTAAGTACTGAAGGGAAGGGTGTAGAAAGAAGGAGGAAATAATACTTTGTCATCACCATCATCACTGCCATCCTATATAATAAAGAGGTAATATGCAAATTAACCCTCATGCCCTCACAAGATGGCTGCCTATGACCAGGCTTGCAGGGAGGTTAGTGAGGTACAACCAAATGACTAAACAGCAGGCTGTGTGGGGCAACCGGGCCAGCGGTGGGGGGGGTGAGGGGCAATCAGGCTGACAGGGGGAGGCAGTTAAGGATGACCAGGCCGGCAGAGGGGGCAGTAAGGGGTGACCAGGTCGGCAGGGGAGGGCAGTTAGGAATGACCAGGCCGGCAGGGAGGGGGCAGTTGGGGGTGACCTGGCCAGCAGTGAGGGGCAGTTAGGGGCCACTAGGCCGGCAGGGGGGGCAGTTAGGGGCAACCAGGCAGGCAGGCAGGTGAATGATTAAGAGCCAGCAGTCCAGGATTGTGAGAGGGATGTCCGACTGATGGTTTAGGCCCGAACCCCAGCAGTTGGACATCCCCTGAGGGGTCCCGGATTGGAGAGGGTGTAGGCTGGGATGAGGGCCACCCCCCTGCATGAATTTCATGCACCAGGCCTCTAGTATAAGTTCCTCTGTTAACCTCTCCCACCCACCCACTCACCCACCCCCACCTTACCTCTAAAGTCTATCAGTCTGTTCCATGCTTCTATGTCTCTGAATCTATTTTGTTCATCAGTTTATTTTGTTCATTATATTCCACATATGAGTGAGATCAGTCTAGCTCCTTCAACACACTTGTGGCTTTCTGACTTGGATAAGTGGTTAGAAATAGGGAAGGAATGCAGAATGACTTCCATTCACAAAATGGGGGAACTAGAGTAAGATGTGGAATTGAGGAGTGGTTGTGTGTGTGTGTGTGTGTGTGTGTGTGTGTGTGTGTGTGTGTGTAGCTGATGAGTTCAGTTTTATACATCTTGAATTTGAGAAGACTATGGACCATCCAGTGGAAGACTCACAGTAAACAGTTGGAAATACAGGTGTGGAGCTTAGGAGGGAGATTTGGCTACATAAGTTAGATTTTTTCATTATCATATACATTGATAGTAATTGAAATATTAGGAGAAGATGAATTTACCCATGTCAAATGTAAAAAGTGATAAAAATAAAAAGAAGCTAGGAAAAATCTCTTAGAAATTTCAATATCTATTCAACCGAGGAACAACAATTCCACAAAGAGACTAACAAAGAATGGTCAGACAGAAGAAAAGACAAGAGAGATTTTTCAGTAGTCAAAAAGAAAAGGAGTTTCAAAAAGAAGAAAATGATAATAGTACCAAATACCTGAGAAGATTCATTTAAGATGAGGACTAGTAAGAGGCCATAAAACTGGGTAAAGTAGATCAACATCTAGTTGATCTTTATCAGAGCAGTTAGGCATTGATCAAGCTGGCAGGGGAGTGGTTAGGGGGTGATCTGGCTGGCAGGCAGACAAGTGGTTGGGAGCCAGAAGTCCCGGATTGTGAGAGGGATGTCCTGTGGGATCGGGCCTAAACCGGCAGTCGGACATCCCCCGAGGGGTCCCAGATTGGAGAGGGTGCAGGCTGGGCTGAGGGGACCCCTGACCTGTGCACAAATTTCGTGCACTGGGCCTCTAGTCATCATATAATTATCACTGCTGTTTATCAAGTACTTACCACATGGTACTGGCATACATTATTTCAGCAGCCTTATGACAGAGATACTACCCATATAGAAAATTACTCTCAAAGCAGCCAAATCATTTATTCAAGCTCATATATAGCTAATAAATGGTTAGGCTATGAAAAGAACCAATGCCTCTTCACAGGTAATTCATGTTTTATTTGGGATTTAAAGACATGTAATGATCAAATAATTTTAAATAACATTATGAAAGAGCATATGGCAAATTACCAAATGTAATAAAAGCAGGGTTAAAATGTACACTGTTGATAAATATCATGGTGGAGGCAGGGAATAATCAGAATGTAAAGAAGTCAAAGAACAGCAGATATGTCATGGAAGACTCCTGAAGAAGATGGGATTTCAACAAAGTTTGGGAAGATGTATAGAATGAACAGAGGAAAAATGGAGGAGTCCCAGGTGGGAAGAACTTCAGAAATGAAGACATGTGGCCAACAAGGAACCTGTGCAGAGAAATGACTGTGAGCAGAGAGTGTGTGACACAGAGCAATGACTATCATTTTACCCTATTTACTATTCAATTCAATTCAATTCAATTCAACATTTATTTCTGGCCTATATGTGCTAGGCAGTAGACTAAATAGGTGGAATATTGCAGTGAGCAAAGCATTAACAAAAAAAGAATTCCTGTTTTCTTATAGCTTCTGTTCTATTATTATTGTCATAGCATTATCATTATTTCAAACTATCTTATTTATGTTTTTATTTGTTTACTTATTTATTCTCTGATTTCCCCACCCCTCCCAAGAATGTATGCTCCATGACAGCAGGGACTGTAAGAATGATTTTATTGGCCTTTCTAACTTTCATTCTTCCTCCTGGCAATGGCCCCCTGATTCATGATTTGGGAAACACCCCAAATACAATTTTTTTAAATTTCTTTATTGATTAAGGTATTACATATGTGTCCTTATTCCAAATACAATTTCTAGCTATGTGCTTGGAATTACTAAATTGACCCCATTGCCTACTCAAAGCCTAACTGCATAATTTACCACCCCCCACTGAAGTTCTGCTAATTGTTTCAGAGCTGGGAATATAACCCAGGCATAAGCTGGTCCAATAAAGGTAAACTGCAGGACATTTGCTGTGAATGCCTAGAATGTTTCTTTCTTCCATGGGGCTTGTGGGTGCTATAGCTATTTATGGCCAGGAGGGGAACCTTTGCTGCGGAGGGCATAATGTGAAACCTTAAGATAAAGCCAACATTGTAGTGGACAGGACAGAGGGACAGGAACAACCTTGGTAACATTTTTGAGCTGCTAGATCAAACCTCATTTGAGATTAAATCTGCTTCTAGACATTTTAGGTACATGGCCTAGTTTGAGTTCGATATTTTATCATTTGTAACACAAAAGGTTTGAGACAAGAATTTTGTCTTCCTTATTTCTGCATCTCCAGTGTCTTCTCTAGAACAGCACCTGGCACATAGTAAGAACTTAATATTTGCTTAGTGAATCCTTGATGAATGTGTGAAAAAGGAAGTTAAAGAGGAAGTGACCCCCTTCTTGTCTCTATTTAAAAAATTAATATATTTTTAATTTTGTGAAGTACATCACACATACAGAAGTGCATGTCTAACAGGCATATTCTAAACAATAATTAAAGAGAACATCTGTGTAACTTTCACCCCAGTTAAAAATAGAACAGTGCCAACATCTTGGAAGCTTTGCTTCTTCCTAAACCACATTCCTCTTTCTCACCCTTCCAACAACCACAATGCTGACTTTGTTTGAATGATTCTTTGTTTATCTTTCCATTAGTACCACCTGGGTATATATCTCTAAAGTTTAGTTTGCCTGCTTTTTAAAAATTTTATATAAATGGAATTATACAGTATGCTTTTATGAATAGCATAGTACACTCTGCATTTGTGAGATTGATCCATGTTCCTGCATGTACCAGTATTTTATTCACTTCAATTTCTGTGCAGCATCCCATTTAAAAATATCCCATAGTTTATTCATCCAAAATTATTATTATTATCAACATTATTATATCTATGTTATTATTACCAACATTTGAGCTGCTTCCAATTTTGAGCAATTACAAGCAATAGTACTATGAACTTTCCTGTGCATGTATCCTGGGACACTTGTGCAAAAGTCTCTAGGGCATATACCTATGAAATCACTGGATCATAAAGTATGCATATGTTCATGTAGATAACCATTTTTTCCATTGTTGTACATTTTAATCAGCAGTATAGGAGAGTTCCCATTGCTCCACAGACTCATCAATGTTTGGTATTGTCAGACTGCTTAATTCTTGCCAGTCTTGTGGGAATGTTGTAGTCTCTTAGTGTGGTTTTCATTAACTTTCAGTTCACATTAATTTCTAATTTGCATTATAATTTCACCCATTTAAAATGTTTCTTAATTTACAAATATATTTTCCAGTTTCCTTTTGGTTATTGATTTCTAGTTTTATTGCATTGCTGTAAGACAAAGTTAATTGCATAGTTTTGAAGATTAAAAATATATTGAAGCTTTAATTTTATAAAAATGTTCTATGTATGCTTGGAAAATTTTTGCAGTTTGGGGGTATTAAAATATCTATCTCTTAGGATGATTTGTTATATGTATTATTTAAATCTTTTATATTCCCTTTTTTCCCTGCTTCTTCTGTGGATTACTGAAAGAGGTGTGCTTAGAATCTCCCACTACTGTGGAATTTTCTATTTCTTTTTATAGGCCATTTGTATTTTGAGACTATGACACTAAGAAATACAAATTTAGAATTTTCATATTTGTGAGATTGATGAATATTCCTGCATGTACCAGTATTTTATTCACTTCAATTTCTGTGCAGTATTCCATTTAAAAATATTCCATAGTTGTAAATTAAGCTTATTGTCATTACAAAGCGACCCTCTTCATCTTTAGAAATACTTTTTGCCTCAAAGTAAATTTTAATAACTATAATCCAGTAATGATGTATTTCTTTTCTTTAGCATGTTCATGAAATATCTTCATCCCCTATTTTACTTTCAACCTTCCTGTATCTTTATTCATCTGATGAGCCTCTTATACACATTTAGTTGATTATTTTACTAATCTAGTCAGAACATCTTTGTTGTTACCTAGAGCTTTAAATCTACATACACTTGATATAATTAATGACATATTTGGATTTATATCTACCATAATATTTTATGCTTTCAAATTGTCTCAGATCTCCTGTTTTTATTTTTACTACCTGTTTTTAGATGGATTTAAGGTGTATAAGTATTCCATTTTCTCTTCTTCCAATTTGAAAGTTATAGACTCAACTTCAGTGCTTTCAATGGTTATCTTTGAAATGAAAACATGCATGCTTAATATATCAAAAATATTTTGATCATATTCTTACTATTCTGGGAAATTATTAGACCTTATAGAACTAGCCTTATGTATTCTTCTCCTGATATAAATAGATATTTGCTATATGTTTTAGTCCTATTCTGTTCTTTTGGCCTCACAAGACATTACAATTATATAATCAGTATTAGACTCCCTACCTTTTGTGGCTCTGAGTTTAAACTTCTATCACCCACACCTAAGGAGTCCATGAAAATTCAAATTGAGATTCTCCCTATTTAGTAAATGCCCTTAGTTCAGAAGAACTATTAATGCTTAGCTTAACTCTCTAAGTTCCAGCCTTCACTTACATTTTGGTTTGGTAACTACTAACTCTTTTTTTTTTCTAGCTCCATGAAACTTTTAAAATGTTTGGAATATTTCATTCAACATTTTCAATTTTAAAAAAATATATTTTATTGATTTCAGAAAGGAAGGGAGAGGGAGAGAGAGATAGAAACATCAATGATGACAGAGCATCACTGATCGGCTGTCTCCTGCATGCCCCACACTGGGGATTGAGCCCACAACCCAGGCATGTGCCCTGACCAAGAATAGAACTGTGTCCTCCAGGTTCATAGGTCGATGCTCAACCACTGAGCCACACCAGCCGGCCTCAGTTTTTTTAAAAGCAGGAACATCAGTCAAGATATTTATTCTGCTAGATCTTCAGAAATAAACTTGGCCTTGTCTTTATTTATACAATTTTATTGCAGTCCCTCTTAAAATTTCCAGTACATCTGCTTCAACCACCTTTAGCTTTTCTTTCTCTATTCAGATTATCTCATGGAAGTTTTTTTTTTTTCTCTCCCTCTGTACTTATCTCATTTGTGTGTCACAAAGAATAAAAAATGACCTAATCATGTCTGAAATGCCTAAAGAGTAATGATAGTGATGCACTTGAATCAAGGAGAAATTCATACATTATAGTATGAAATTATACAAAGAACCCAGTGCCTTAAACTGTGAAAGTCCTTGAAAATGTCCAAAGACCCCTTCATAATCTTAACACAAGTCCCTGCCCACATTTCTCATCTTCCTCTAATTATACTGCTTTTTCCTTAAGTATCATCAGCATTCAAAAGAAGTAAAAAATGGCCTTTTTCTATTTTATTGCAACAATATAGTTTTATACTGCTTTTCTTTTTTAAAAATATATTTTATTGATTTTTTACAGAGAGGAAAGGAGAGGGATAGAGAGTTAGAAACATCAATGAGAGAGAAACATCAATCAGCTGCCTCCTGCACACCCTCCACTGGGGATGTGCCTGCAACCAAGGTACATGCCCTTGACCGGAATCGAAATTGGGACCCTTGAGTATGCAGGCTGATGCTCTATCCACTGAGCCAAACTGGTTTCGGCTATACTGCTTTTCTTTCTTTTTCTTTTTAAATTTTATTTTTATTACAGATGACATTTAATATTATTTTATGTTAGTTTTTGGTGTGAAGCAAGTGATTAGACAACTACATAATTTATGAAGTGATCCCCCAGATAATTCAAGTACCCACCTGGCACCATACATAGTTATTACAATATTATTGACTATATTTCCCTATGCTGTACTTTACATTCCCATGAGTATTTGTAACTACCATTTGTACTTCTTAAACCCTTCACCTTTTTCACCCAGCCCCCCAAAGCCCTCCAATCTGGCTGCCATCAGTTTGTTCTTTGCATCTATGATTCTGTTTCTAATTTGTTATTATGTTTATTTTGTTCTTTAGATTCCATATATAACATGGTATTTTTCTTTCTCTGACTTATTTCACTTAGCATAATACTCTATAGGTTCATCCATGTTGTCACAAATGGTAGGGTTTTATTTGCTTTTATAGCCAAGTAACATTTCATTGTACATATGCACCACTTCTTTATTTACTTGTCTATTGATGGGCACTTAGGTTGCTTCCATATCTTGGCTATCTATACTAATAAAAGGGTAATATGCTAATTAGACCAGATAGACTGGACATCTTCTGGATGTCATTCTGGGATGTCCTTCCTGACAAAGCCGGGGGCGTGGCCAGCCTGCAAACCACCCGAGGCCCCTTGCCCAGGCCAGCCCCGCCCCCCAGTGGGCACCCCCCCACCCCAATTGGGGGCGTGGCTGGCCTGCAAACTGCCCACGGCTCCTTGCCCAGGCTGGCCCCGCCCCCAGTGGGGACCTCCCACCCCAATCCAGGGCCCCCTTCAGGGCAGGCCAGCTGGCCCCCACCCATGCACCAGGCCTCTATCCTATATAATAAAAGGGTAATATGCAAATTGACCCTAATGGCATAGCGACCAGAACGACCGCTAGACCAGTCACTATGAGGCACACTCACCACCTTTTGGTCCCTTTCCCCGGCCGGCAGGCTCCGATTGCCTGATGGCCACCAGAGACAAGGGCAGGGCTGGCAAATGGTTGGGAACAGCTTACCTCTCGGTCCCTTCCACTGGCTGTCAGGGACCGATCACCTGATGGCGAACGGGGAACCGGAACCGGGGGTGGGTGGCAGCGGGGGCAGGGCTGACTGAGGGCAGCTGGGGAAGATGGCCCTGATTGCAGGCCAGGCCTAGGGACCATACCTGCACATGAATTTCATGTGCCAGGCCTCTAGTAGTAAATAATGCTGCAATGATCACAGAGGTGCACATATCTTTTTGAATTAATGTTTTGTGTTTCTTTGTATATATACCCAGATATGGAATTTCTGGGTCATAAGGTAGTTTTCTTTTTTGAGGAATCTTCAAACTCTTTTCCATGGTGGCCTCACCAATCTTCAATCCCACCAGCAATGCATGAAGGTTCCCTTTTCTCCACATTTTCACCACTTGTTTGTTGATTTATTGATGATAGCTATTCTGACAAGTGTGAGGTGATATCTCATGGTGGTTTTAATTTGCATCTCTCTAATTAGTAATGTTGAGCATCTTTTCATATGTCTATTCAGGTCCTTTGCCCATTTTTTAATTGGATTGTTTTTTGGGTTTGTTTTGTTTGTTTGTTTGTTTGTTTGTTTTTGGTGTTGGGTTGTATGACTTCTTCACATATTTTGGATATTAACCTCTTATCAAATATACTCCTTTTCCATTTGACACTCACACTGTTTGAGCTATAATTGGTTAACTCCAGTAGGATAGTTTCAAATCACTTGAGATTCCCCAAAAGCACCATGCATATTATTTCAGTGTATCAGATATCTGACTTATAAATGAATCTCAGGACCATAATCTGCTTTACAGATAGGGTCCACTTATAATTTAACTTTCAAAATTTTGTTTAAAATGTTATGACCACATTAAAGGACATGCTGACCAGTGTGGCTCAGTGGTTGAGCATTGACCTATGAACCAGGAGGTCATGGTTTGATTCCTGGTCAAAGCACATGCCCGGATTGTGGACTGGATCCCCACTGTGTGGTGTGCAGGAGGCAGCTGATCAATAATTCTCTCTCATCATTGATGCTTCTATCTCTCTCTCCCTCTCCCTTCCTCTCTGAAATCAATAACAATATATTTTTAAAAAATAATAAAATGTTTTCAACCTTTACCAACTAATTATGAATTTTCATTTCTCCTCATTACTTTTCAAATTTTATTTATATACTTTAATAACTTAATTGTAATCATGGTAAATATACAATGCTGAGTTCTCCATTTGAATCCTTCCAGTATTTCATAAATACTACTACTCCCTGTTACATGATTTCTTGTTTTTCATTTTCAATGGCTGCTGATTATTGCCCCAAACTAATATAATTTTCTGAATAATTTCCCTGTTGTTGGACTTTCAAGCCACTTCAGCATTCATCCCATTATACTACTAAAATGTGTTTGTGCAAATATCCACTGAGGAATTTTTAGAGGTGAGTTTACTGGTTTTGAGGATGGTATCCTTTTATGTTTGTTTTTTATACAGATTGAGTCATAAAATATTGTATCAATGTATACTGATTCCAATAGCTGATGGGTATGCTTGTTTCCATTGAAAGCAGTCTAGAAATTATTTTTCTTCATTTTTAGTTGAATAACATATATAAATGGTGCATGTTTATTAAACTCATATTGTGTCAGGTACTGTGGACACTGAGATAAAATATGGGCACTTCCTAGGAGGAATTCACCATCTTGTGTGTAGATAAGGAGAAGAGAATGTGGCAAGTGCTATAACAGAGGCCCACATATATTTCCATGGGAATGCAAAGGAAAACTAGATTAAATATATTTTACCTCATTTTTTTCTGGAACATGGGCAGATTTAGCATGGAAGTAGGAGTTCCCCAAACTGAAAAGGGGCACCTCATTTTTGTTTTAATTTATATTTCCTTGTTTATTACACTAATTCCAAATATGTTTGTTTGCTTTTTGGAATGTCTCTTATATGAATTATATATTTGGTTTATTGTATTTTAAGTTTTATTAGTAGTAATATTTGGTGTAACTTAGTATCACAATTAAGCAAAGCTAACAAAGATAATAATGTCAAAGCAACAATTTACTGAAAGAAAAAAGAGGAGTGTTCATCATGCTGAGTTGAATTGTAGGAGAACATGATTATCTATCTCTGAGATAAAAATGATCCTCCCAAATTAGCTTCCAAGACAGGAAGAGTTATTTTGTCAGTGACTTTTTGAGAAAGACATATACAATTTCTTCATGAATACAAATATAAATACATATTGATATCTATAATGATATGTATAATATGAATACAGTGTAGTTGTAGTACATGGTTTAAAAATCATTTTATAATTCATTTATCTTTGAATTGTGGCAGAATTCTTCCCAAGCTTTAGGCCAGGCTTGTTAGTGGGTTCATTATGTTTTAATGGATAATAAATATAATGTAGTAGAAACTTTGGAGTCAAACAACCTGGATTTAAGTTCTGGTTTGATCACACATAAGCTGTATTACCTTGTTTATGTTTCTATATTCTCATCTGTTATATGGGGGTTAATTATACCTACCCTCTAGAGATGATGTTAGGGTTAAATAAAGCACAGTCATGGTACATAGCAGAATTCAATTAATTCTAGTCTTGTTACTGTCACTGGATTGGGAAGGTAAGACATAATTCTAAGAAGGACTAATTCTATTCCTCCTTGTTGATTATAACATGAATTAAAGAATCCTGGAAGGAAGACTCCCCACACCACAAAGATGATGAAAATTATGTTATGAAAACATGATTAATCAAATAAGAGAGTGGAGATGTAGCAGCTCTCAAATACTTTTAAGGCAAGAAGAGTGCTATTCCCACACTCTGGCATGCTGAATAAGTACAGAAACCAGAAAGCCTGCAAAGTGTATGCTTTCAATCAACTGATCAATTATATGTTTCAAGTGTGTGTTTCAGTAATATCACTTTTCCATTTACAAACTGAACAGAAGCTTGGCAACATTGAGAACCTGATCTCCAAGGACTGAACTTTAAGGCTCTTGAGCCCAAGCTTCTCACTTTCTTGACAGGGACACAGATGTCATAATTGCCATCATCCTGCCTTTTAGTACAGATTTGATTCAGAGAGAAAAAATTAGATGTCCCTACTTTCTGGTCTGTTTCCATTAGATCAATGGTCTCCAACCTATAGAACCATAAATTGGAAGTACCATGAAGCATTCAAAAAATGGACTGAAGGCAATTTCTGGGAACGTTTTGTAGTAGTTGTTGACTGGTGGGTGAGTCCTTTTTGTTTAGATTTTCTCAAGTGCGTATGATCTAACAAAGGCCAGCACAAAAAGGAACACGCATGTAGAGACCACTTAGCATCCCTCTTCTTGCTGCAGTGAGACAGCCATTACTTTTCATTAAATACATAATATTCTGAGAAATCCACTTATTCATTATTAAGGGCTATTAGTAGCTACTCTTTGTCACACATTATTCCAAATGGAGCTCTATCAAAGGTTTTACTAGAGAGCTGCTAATTTTCAAAGAGAAAATCAGTAATGCTGGAAGCAGAATTTAGATTTTCCTCTAAAGCTCTTTTAACTATTCTCCCTTTTCCTCTCTGCCCTGAAAAATAAAGCATCCCACACAGTAATTATGGTGAGGCTCTAGCAGAACAACCTCTGCTTTGGGTTTATGCCACAGTAGCTGTAGTTTGGGCTTTGGTCACAGGGGAGCACACTGATCTCTGAGTTGAAAACTTGAAAAATACTTCGCAACTTTTCTAGCCTTTTTGGACCTTAATCTGTCTAATTTGAGGACCAGGACATTTAGTGCAGCCAGGAGGCCACAGAGGAGTCCTCTTTAAGCCAAATAGATAGCAACTCTTTTCCGTCTCAATATATCAATAGGAGAGATTTTCCTAGGCTAATTCGTAAATGCAACTGTTTAATGAATGGATTTGGGTTGGCTATAACAAGTTGTTTTTATATCTTGATGGTAAATCTATTTAGTGAGGCTATAGAGGTTCTAGTTAGTAGGCATGGCAGAGGTAGGGTGGCCTAACTACCTGACCTCTAAGTGAGATCCATGAGAATTTCCTTCCCACCTCCACTTTCTCCATACTCATCTTCTTTCTGATCCATCTTGTTATTTTAATTAGTATTTGTTTTCAAAATGGAAATTCCCCTAGTTTTCATAGCTTGGTGTAAATTATTTGAGCAGATCATTCTCAAAGTTCTAGCCTGGGCATCAGTGCTATTACTTAGCTAGATATTCAGAGATAAGTAGGAACAAGGAATAAGAAACCAGAGGAAATTGGGGCAGAAAAACTTAAAGGTTATTTTCATTAGAAAAGTGTACTTGATTTTCTTGGCCATCTGGCTGTGCATCAATTTAACTTTTGGTTTTGAAATAATAAATAACAGACCAGTGGTGACATTGGATAGATCTTATTTCCTTTGCTGGATTCTGGATTAGGAGATAATCCTGAGACTGCTCATTGTATAGTCTCAAAACATGTAAACATCAAACCCATCAAGAAGCAGAGCACTTTGTGTTAGAAGACAGTTCCAATTGCAAAAGCTTTTTAATTAACAGGGGCTTTGTATCAGCTTTCCTATCTACAAAGCTAAGTCCCCATGTCTGGGCAGGTGCATCCTGTTGTGTATTAAAGAACAACAAAGGGCAGTACAAGGGCAGGACACTTAAGAAAACTATGCCTGAATGAATTCATGCTTCCCTGCTCTCTGCCTCCTGCTGTTTCTGTTGTTCCTCCTGCTGACTTCCCCAAAGAAATTTCCTTTAAGAATGCTGTAGTTCCAATTGCTTGATTCATTAATTCGTTCATTCATACATTCAACAAATATTTACTGAATAACTGCTCTGTGCTATGTGCTGTGGTAGGCCTTGGGTATACTAATATAGTGCTGAATAAAGAGGGCTCACTATCTAAGATAGAAGGCAGATATTCATGACATCATACAGGTAAAGTGAAATGAATATTTTAATGCCAGAAGTCTTGGGAAAAATTTCCACATGGATTGTCCATTTTTTCTCCTCAACAGTGTTTCTTCCTCTGCCTTTAAGAGCCTGCCTCTGATGAAAATGGACTATGATGCCATGGTATCCCAGAGAGACTGTTACTGTCAACTTGTTCCACCAATTTGGCATAGCAAGGAGTTCTACCAAAGCCAAGAGCTATAATATCATAGAACCCAGAGTCAGGACTACTGACATACATGTTACATACAGCACAGAAACAATGGGGTCAGACTGGGGCAATGTCTTCCTAGTTCCCAATTTTACCTACTTGAACTCGCAGCAGACTCATCAAAACCTGATATCTTGGGCTGATCATGACCTAGAGTCGGGAGACAGAGGGTTGGGGACATACTAATTATACCGGTACATAAGAATCATAGAATTTCAGAGCTTGTATGATCCTCAATATACTTGATACTCATGGTGTGGCCCATGGACCAGCAACAGCGACATCATCTGGAGGCTTTTGGAAATGAAGAACCTCAGGCTCCACCCCAGACTCACTGAATCTGAATCTGTCTTTTAACAAGATCCATGGGTGATTTGGAAACATATTAAATTTTGAGAAACAGTGCTCAAGATAAGTAAGTTTTAAACTTTTCCTCTGATACCTACACATTATATGAGTTTTCTCTGCAAGATACATTTCTCTAAGTGTGGCCAAAGTCGTAAACTTTTCCATCCTATGAATGAGATAAGCCATATCATGGTTTAGATCAACTGATCTAGCTTAATCCCTTCATTCTGTAAATGAGTGAATTGCCTAGGTTCCATACATCAGCTCATGGCAGAGTTGGGACCAAGAATGCAGAACTTCAGCTGTTTTTGGATTAGTTTTGAGTTGAAGGGGATTCTTGTTCTTCCCTTTATGACCCAGTTCCTTATGGTCTATGTTTTTGTCATTTGTGTCTCAGGCTTAAGATTATAGCTGCTAATAAGTAATGTACCCACCTTTCTTTGAACAGCTTGGCAATCTTATTACTCTTGGTCACCATAAGGCATTTTCTGGCCTAGTATACCCTTTCATCTATAAAAACCATTCTTGCTGACCTCGACCTTCCAGTATGCTACATGGAACTATTGGACCTTGGGCTTTATACCTTGACCTCTGAGAAGAGTACACATTGTCCAGATTTTTGCTTTGAACTTGCTGTGTGAACTCATATCTCCATGAGAACATCTCCCACAAAGCGGATTCCACAATGAAGGACCCATATTTAGACTTTTCCATCCTCTAGAGCTGGAAAAGCTATTGAGCTCTGAATTCTGCATCCATATTTTTCTGTTTGATCCTATCCAATCTCTATATGACATTACTAAGGTCACATCCTGACCATCCTCTCTTTTTATTTCCAAAGAATGTAATAAGAATAAGAGAGTCTGGAAAGCGAATGCTAATTTTTGAATTAACAAAGGGCTAATGAAAGTTCAAGAGAGTAGCTTTCCTTGCCCAAAGAGGAAAATAAGAGGGCATCCTCTGTATGTTAAGGGTATAATTCAATGTCACCCAGACTGATTTAGTATTGAAACACTTTAGATTTTCCAAAGGTCAACATTTTAAAAAGAAAAGATGGCAAGTAAATAGTATCTTAATTTTAAGGCAATTTAGTTCCTCTTAAATCTTGGTATTTTTGTTATTAATGAGGAATGTGTCCCTGAACACAGCTCTAATCAATATGGCAAAGTCCCTGAACCACCATATCTGCGCTTGGGGACCAGAGCTTGCTCCAGGTAACATGGAAAAATAGGTGAAGCTGACATAAAACATCCCTTTTCTATAGTCACTACTTTTGGGTCTATTGCCTCTTTGGGTAATGCTCTCCTTTTACTTCGTTTTCAGTGCTCTTTTCCTGCATGTTCTCTCCCCTATAGCAAATGAGGCCACCTGCTAAAAATATCCAATGCCATGTAAGCCATAGCTAGAATATCTGCACATGAAAAGACACACGGAGAGGATAAAACTTAACCCAAAGGAATGATTGCTGAAGCTGGAACTTGAGGCATTAAAGGTGGGAGAGGTCTATTGGTAGTGGGGCCTTAAGATCCCATCAATAGTTGCTGGTTTTCTCCTCCCACAAATAAAGTCAGATTTGAGAATGACACCTGCCCCCACCTTGTTTCATAAGGGGATTAGTAAGGAAAAATTAGGTCAGAGATGTTAAAGTGCTTTTGACACAAAGCAAATCAGGGCTTTGATTTTTCCCAATCTAATATAGCCCTGCCTTAGGGTCAGTTTCTGTCTCAATCTCTCAATCTTTCAAAATGAGAATAATGTACTCATGCTCTTTTTCTCAAGGCTGCTGGGTGAAAAGGAAACAATTGTGTTTATGGTAATGCCCATTGGATAATTGTGTTTGATGGCTGGAGAACAAAAGCAGTTCCACTTCATTTTAAAAACAGATTCCCCCCCCCAAAAAAAAACAACAAAAAAAACATTGCCATTTAGGTTTCTTTTCTCAAAGATAACCCAGGTACCTTCAGAGAACAAAGGCAGTGGCTCCTCGGTATTTTTTTTTGAAGGTGTGGTCTTTTGAACCACTGCAACAGAATCACATGCTTCTACAAATGCAGATTCTTAGCTCAAGCATATTGTCAAACCCACTGATTCAGGATGTCTTGGAGTGGGAGCAAGAAAGCCATTTATTAAACAAAAAGATGATTCTCTGGCAAACTAACATGAGACACACACTCACCAGTGGATTGAATTCCTCAAATATTACTATAGGGCAGTGCTTCTTAACCCTGGCCATGCACTAGGATCACTTGGACAACTAGTAAAAAGCACCAGTGGCCAGCCCTAGCCCTGACAAATTAAATGAGTTTTTCAGAGGACTAAGCTTGCCATCTGCATTTTGAAAGCTCTTCCGGTAATTTTAGGTGTTCAATCAGGGTTGGGCCATTTTAGGATTCACCCCTCCACTCCCTCTTGGGTTGCAAGGGAACTAGTCAAGGTCACTCACAGACAGGTACACTGATTACTAGCCCTACTCAAGTTTCTTTTATGCGGATACATTAGGAATCTGAAGAGCACCTACTACTGTGTTCTACGTATACTGAGGAAGTCAGTAATTAACCAAACAGAAATAGACTGCTCTCAAGGAGTCCGCAGTCTAATGGAAAAGATAGACCCAGTCACAAAAAAGTGAGTAGATGAAGAATTGATCCCTATAGTTTCCCTTGTTCACCTCCTGAGTCCTTGAAATAAGAACCTTGGTAGCCCCCACACCAGAAAATTACTTGCTTATGAGAATCTCTTGCTTTATCCTCCCCCTACTTCCTTGTTCCAAACATCTTTTAAAACACCTGATTTTGAGAGTTCCTAGAAAGCATTGTAGTTCTTAAGTTATTTTGGACCTGTGTGAGTTTCTACCCAGATCCTGAAGATTCCCTCAGGTGTGAGTTACAAACCGTCTCATCCTTTCAGCACTTGTTTGTTAGCACATGAACATTGTAGCATAATGGTAGACTGAGATGCTCTTCCCTCTGCCTAGAACATGCCTTTATATTTGAATTCAGTGCCCGAGAAAATCTATTTCTTAAACTAATTTGTTGGATTACAACTAGAGATAACACAGCTTTTAGGCAGCTATTCTAGTTCAGGCTAATGTATGGATTAAGGGCTTAATTAAAGTTAGGATTTTTCTCTTTAATCACCTAATGCATGGCCATTAGACAGCTGAAATGATCAAAATGTGATGTCTTTAAACAGCCTAGTTTTTAAAATGTTAGCTTTTGCTTCTTTCCTTTCCTGTAACAATTTACTTTTTATAATTAATCAGCTGAAAAATTATTTGTGAAATGTCATGTCCTATATAACAGCAAAATGTATTATTTTCATAAAAGGAGAGAAGAAAGTTTTTGGCAACGATGACCTGGTTTAATTTGACATTTAAAGGAGTCACAAATGAACCTTTCCCGTTTTATTTACTATATTCATATGTCCACAGTCCTACTCTGATTTGCTATACCTTTCTGAAATCTAGTTTTGTGAGAAAAATATTTTTAAAAAATTTTAACCCTAACTTGGAAATGGTGAATGCTTGCCTGGAACAGATCATTTAGACCACTAGCTTCTCAATTAATGTGAAAGCACATCTCTTTTATTTATACTCATTTAGAGAATGATTATAGTTTTAATTAGCAACAATTTGAAATTCCTCAACTATTCAATGGAGAAAAAGTGGCTTTAATACTTTACTTGATTGCAGAAATAATGGTAGGCTGTGGCAACCTATCTAAGCATAATTATAAACTGGGTAGAAAGACACTTGGGGTGAGCTAGCCCTGAAGAGTATGTAGGAAATTAAGGAGAAGTAGTAAGGAACTTATTCTGAAAGTCATTTGAACGAGAGAGAGAGAGAGAGAGAGAGAGAGAGAGAGAGAGAGAGAGAATATGAGAAACATTAATTGGTTGCATCTTGCACACCCACACCCAAAACCTAGGTATACACCCTGACCAGTAATCAAACCCACAATCTTTTGGTGTACAGGACAATGCTCCAACCAACTGAGCCACCCATCCAGGGGCCATTATTTTTATTCTTTACAAATACGCTATATAATAACAATGATTAGCCCTTCTGCTTCCATTTACTTGATTAGTTATGTTACCATACATGGTAAACAGAAGTGGTAGAGAAAGGAGTTAGTTGTTCAGGAGCAAAATAAACATTCCAAATTGCCAAATAGTTCATTATCAACATGGGATATGCTAATGGGATTTCTAAAAGCTTCCTTGAGATATAATATAGCTCATGCTACACACATACAATGCAGTTCACTATTTTAAAGTGTACAATTCAGTCATTTTTGGTATATTCACTCAGTTGTACAATCATCACCACTATCTAATTTTAAAACATTTTTATCACTACAAAAAGAAACCCCATACCCATTAAGCAGTAACTTCACTATCTTTTCTCCCTTTAGCCTCTAGCAACTACAAATCTATTTTCTGTCTTTGTGGATTTACCTACTCTGAATATTTCAGATAAATGAATCATATAATATGCAATCTTTTGTGTGTAGCTTCTTTCACTTAACATAGAATTCCTTCTTTTTTAACAATAGCATAGTATTCCATTGTGTAGATGTACCATGGTTTTCTAATCCACTAATCTGCTGATGGGCACTTAAGCTGTTTCCAAATCT
Source organism: Eptesicus fuscus (assembly GCF_027574615.1). Classification (NCBI taxonomy): domain Eukaryota; kingdom Metazoa; phylum Chordata; class Mammalia; order Chiroptera; family Vespertilionidae; genus Eptesicus; species Eptesicus fuscus. Next base: position 110,985,886 of record NC_072473.1, read on the forward strand.
TAGCTATTGTAAATTGTGCTGCTATGAACACAGGGGTACATATTTTCTTCCTGATTGATGTTTCTGATTTCTTGGGATATATTCCTAGAATTGGGATTACTGGGTCAAATGGAAGTTCAAAATAAAAAGCTTCTGCACTGCAAAAGAAACCATTAACAAAACAACAAGAAAGCCCACTGCATGGGAGCACATATTTGCCAATGTTGTCTCTGATAAGGGTTTAATCTCCAAAATATATAGGGAACTCATACAATTTAGCAAAAGGAAGATAAATAATCCAATCAAAAAATGGGCAAAGGACCTAAATAGACACTTTTCGAAGAGGACATACTGAAGGCCAAGAGACATATGAAAACATGCTCAAAGTCACTAATCATCTGAGAGCTGCAAATCAAAACAACAATGAGGTACCATCTCACACCTGTCAAAATGGCTATCATTAACAAATCAACAAATTACAAGTGCTGGCGAAGATCTAGAGAAAAAGGAACACTCTTGCACTGCTGGTGGGAATGCAGACTGGTACAGCCACTGTGGAAAACAGTATGGAGTTTCCTGTAAATTTCTATTTTAGTTCTCCCTTACTATTTTATGGTGTATTGCTTTGTCTCTAAACCAGTCTTATTGCTCTCCGTTTATTTTCATGCTTCCTGGAGGAAGATCATGGCTGTAAGAAAGGATGAACATTCTAATTTGAACAAACTGATCCTTTCAAAAATTCACATCTGTTACTTGTCTGACAAGACACTAGTATGGTACCTGGCATGGAATAAGGATGCTGTGGATATGAGTCCCTTTCCTGTTCCTTTTTATTTTTTCTCTTATTTATTCTTGTCCACACATTCCTTAATGGCTATTTCTCATCTCCATGCAACTCATGTCACATATGTTCTCTCTTGTGCATATAGCTCTTTTATCTACTTGTCTTCCTGTGTTCCAAAGAAGACATAAACAATACACTATGAGTTTTCTATTCATCTTCTCTCTATCTTTGCCCATCTTCCAAGGCCTTCCATAATATCTCAAGTATATCAATGCTGCTGCCTCAGCAGAGTATTACATTTCCTTCAGTTCACAGTTAAACCTCTAGATTGAGTGGATAGCAACGCTCCATCATAGAATGAAAGTTCCACAAGGCCTAATGGAAGGTTGGTGACCAGGCTCATTGGTGAAAGAAAGTGGTCTCTGCCTCTTCTACCTCTGCTTTTCACTGTCTATTCTCTCTCAAATCCATGTCCTTTGGCTTCCTACTCAGATAATCAACACATTTTTCCCCAAAGATATCCAGTGATATATAAAACCTTGAAGCTTTAAAGCCTTTTCTTGTAATTCAGTCCTCCTCTGTTACTTCACTGTAAGATTAACACTGAAAGTCTTTCCTTTGTGACTTCTGATACAACACCTCTGGAATTTCCCTATACTCTTCCCTGTCTTTTTTTCTTCCTACCCCATAAATATCAGAATTTCCCCAAGTTCTGTCCTATGGCTTTCCATTTTCTCTTGTTTCACTCACTTTTTCAAACTACATATGCATTCCTAACACCACATTTGTCCCTTAGTTGTGGAACCCATATAATTCTTCCTCCTTCCACTGCTTTCCTTTCTGCATTTAAGCCTACTAGTATATGTCTAGCTATGCGCTGGGCATTTCCATTAGATGCTTAATTGCCACCCAATACACACATGTTGAAAACACAACACAACCTCTCTCCTTCAAAATGTGCTCCTGTCTTCCTTTTGTTAAGTTGTACAAAAGGAAGATAAATGATCCAATAAAAAAATGGGCAAAGGATCTAGACACTTTTTAAAAGAGGACATACAGAAAGCCCAGGGACATATGAAAACAACTCAAAATCATTAATCACCAGAGAGATTCAAATCACAACAACAATGAGATACCATCTCACACCTGCCAGAATGGCTATCATCAACAAATCAACAAATGACAAGTGCTGGCGAGGATGCAGAGAAAAAGGAACCCTCCTGCACTGCTGGGGGGAATGCAGACTAGTGCAGCCACTGTGGAAGACAGTATGGAGTTTCCTCAAAAAGTTAAAAATGGAACTCCCATTTGACCCAGTAATCCCACTTCTAGGACTATATCCCAAGAAACCAGAAACACCAATCAGAAAGGATATATGCACCCCTATGTTCATAGCAGCACAATTTACAATAGCTAAGATTTGGAAAAAGCCTAAGTTCCCATCAGCAGATGAGTGGATTAAAAAACTGTGGTACATCTACACAATGGAATACTGTGCCGTTATAAAAAAGAAGGAACTTTTTACCATTTGCAACAGCATGGATGGAACTGGAGAGCATTATGCTAAGCGAAGTAAGTCAGTCAGAGAAAGATAAATATCACATGATCTCACTCATATGTAGGATATAATGATCAATATAATTTGATGAACAAGAATAGATCCAGAGACAAATGGTAGTGGCGGGGGAGGGAGGGTTAGAGTGCAACCAAAGGACTTGTATGGATGCATATTAGCATATCCAATGGACACAGGCAGTGATGCGGTGGGGGCTTGCCTGGGGTGGGAATGGCTGGGGGGTGGTCAATTGGGGGAAAAAGAAGACAAATGTAAAACTTCAGACAATAAAAAAAAATGTGCTCCTGTCATAAACTTTCCATTTCTATCAATGGCTCCACCACACTGTCAGTTATACAAACACAAAACTATTCTTTGCTTTGTCTTTCTAACCACTGAGCAACCAAACCCTGTTTATTCCAATACTTCCATTAAAATAACGGGCACCTCCATAGGTTTTTTGTTATTTATTTATTTATTTATTTATTTATTTAATTGTTTAAAGTAGTACAAATAGTAGTACATATGTCTCCTTTTTTTTCCCCCATTGACCTTCCCCCAGCCTTCCCTACTCCTGGCACATGCCCTCACCGCCCCCCCGCCCCGCCGCCAGTGTCTTGCATCCATTGGTTATGCTTATATGCATGCATACAAGTCCTTTGGTTGATCTCTTACCTCCCCCGCAACCTTCCCCAGCCTTCCTGCTGTAGTTTGACAATCTGTTGGATGCTTCTCTGCCTCTGTATCTATTTTTGTTCATCAGTTTATAATGTTCTTTATTATCCATAAATGAGTTAGATCATGTGGTATTTTTATGTTGTTTTTTAAAAATATATTTTTATTGATTTCAGAGAGGAAGGGAGAGGGAGAGAGAGCTAGAAACATTAATGATGAGAGAAAATCATTGACCAGCTACCTCTTGCACGCCCCACACTGGGGATTGAGCCCACAACCTGGGCATGTGCCCTGACCAGGAATCAAACCATAACCTCCTGGTTCATAGGTTGATGCTCAACCGCTGAGCTACGCTGGCTGGGGCCTCCATATGTTTTTTAATTTCAGTTATTACCATCACTACAGGGTGGGGCAAAAGTAGGTTTACAGTTGTTCATAAAAACAACATAGTCATATCAATTAATTCAGAAAAAGCATTTGACAAAATCCAACACCCATTTTTGGTAAAAACTCTCAGCAAGGTGGGAATAGAAAGATCATACCTCAACATAATAAAAGCCATATATGATAAACCCACAGCCATCATCATACTCAATGGGCAAAACTAAAACCATTTCCCCTAAGAACAGGAACAAGACAGGGATGCCCACTCTCACCACTCCTGTTTGACATAGTACTGAAAGTATTAGCCATTGCAATTAGACAAGAAGAAGAAACAAAAAGCATACAAATTGGAAAAGAAGAAGTAAAGCTGTCCTTATTTGCAGATGACATGATATTGTACATAAAAAACCCGAAAGACTCCATCAAAAAACTAATAGACTTAAATGAATTCGCCAATGTAGCAGGATACAAAATTAACGCCAAGAAATCTATGGAATTTCTATACACCAATAGTGAACTTACAGAAAGAGAGACTAAAAAGGCAATCCCATTTACCATAGCACCAAAAAAATTAAGATACCTAGGAACAAACTTAACTAAGGAGGTAAAAGACCTATAAGCGGAAAACTACAGGAAACTGAAAAAAGAGATAGAGGAAGACAGAAACAGATGGAAGAACATACCATGCTCATGGATTGGTAGAATCAACATCATTAAAATGTCCATACTACCCAAAGCAATCTATAGATTCAATGCACTCCCCATTAAAATACCAATGGCATATTTCACAGACCTAGAAAGAACTCTCCAAAAATTCATCTGGAATAAAAAAAGACCCTGAATATCCACAGCAATCCTGAGAAAGAAGAACAAAGTAGGTGGGATCTCAATACCAGATTTCAAGCTGTATTACAAGGCCACTGTTCTCAAAACATCCTGGTACTGGCACAAGCACAGACATATAGACCAATGGAACAGAATAGTGAACCCCGATATCGACCCAAATCACTATGCTCAATTAATATTTGACAAAGGAGGCATGAACATACAATGGAGTCAAGACAGTCTTTTCAATAAATGGTGTTGGGAAAATTGGACAGATATATGCAAAAAAATGAAACTAGACCACCAACTTACACCATACACAAAAATAAACTCAAAATGGATACAGGACTTAAACATAAGACAGGAAACCATAAAAATACTAGAGGAATCCACAGGCAGAAAAATCTCAGACATATGCCAAAGCAATTTCTTCACCGATACTGCTCCTAGGTCAATGGAAACTAAAGAGAAAATAAACAAATGGGACTACATCAAAATAAAAAGCTTTTGCACAGCAAAAGAAACCATCAACAAAACAACAAGAAAGCCCACTGTATGGGAGAACATATTTCCAAATGTTATCACTGTTAAAGGTTTAATCTCCAACATCTACAGGGAACTTATACAACTTACAAAAAGGAAAATAAATGATCCAATTAAAAAATGGGAAACGGACCTAAATAGAATCTTTTCGAAAGAAGACAGAAGGAAGGCCGAGAGGCATATGAAAACATGCTCAAAGTCACTAATCATCCTATAGAAGCAAATCAAAATGATAATGCAATGCGGTACCATCTCACACCTGTCAGAACGGCAATCATCAACAAATCAACAAAGGACAAGTGCTGGCGAGGATGCGGAGAAATAGGAACCCTCGTGCACTGCTGGTGGGAATGTAAACTGGTGCAGCCACTGTGGAGAACATTATGGAGTTTCCTCAAAAAAACTAAAAATGGAGCTCAAAGTCACACATCTATTAGAGCCTTAATTACAATATTGGTCAATTATCCATGAACATGCTTGTCACTCACACTGTACTATGAGTTCCCTGAGGCTCAGGACTGTGCTGTATTCATCCTTGTAGCTCTAAGTTTAGCTTATATTGGATGTTCAATACACAGAAGTTAACTGAAATAAAATTGTTGTGATTTTTGTGTCATAGAAGTCACATGAGAGTGGGGTGGTGGTGAGGGATTCATTATAGTACTTTCCTTTGAGTTAAGGAGTTCTTCTTTCTCACTTGTTTTTACAAATGGAAAACAAAATTTCAAATTTTAGAACATCTGTTTGTTATTGTAGATTTTATTATCCTGCTTATTCTGACACATCTAATTACTCCCCATATGACCTAATAAAAGTTATTTCACCAATCAAGACTACCAAAGAGAGTGATCAGGGTATCTGACCAGTGGTCTGCAGGTACTCTGACTGTCCACATTCATGAATGGTTCTCAGGAAACTACATTAATGTTCTAATTTTATAAAACATTAGCCATCCTGGGCCTGGTGGCTCAGCTGGTTGGAGCATTGTCCCATACACCAAAAGATTGCGGGTTCAAACCCCAGCCGGGTGCTTACGGGAGGCAACCAATCGATGGGTGTTTCTCTCTCACATCAATGTTCTTTCTCTCTTCTCCTCTTTTCTCTCTCTCTCTCTCTCTCTCTCCCTCTCTCTCTCTCTCTCTCTCTCTCCCCCTTTCTCCCTTCCTCTCTAAAATCAACTTTTAAAAAAATAACCTCGGGTAAGAATAAAACAAACAAACAAACAAACAAACAAAACATTAGTCAGTGTAACCATCTGCAAGTCTGAAAATACTAATGACATTGCACCCTGGATGTTAGGACTTCTAGCTAATTTCTAAGGGTTCAATCATGATGAGCTAAATTTATAAATGTTAGTAGAAAAGTGAGAGAAAGAAAGGTTCTAAGAAAAAATGTAGTCTTGAGAATATTTCATTACTTTTCAACTGAAAAGTATTTATATAATTAGTTTAAGCATCCATTTTACTGCAAATGCATTTAAAAGTGATAATAAAAAGATGGCATTAATAATACTCTCATGTACTTTGACAATAGTTATAAATATAACTAGTAGATCTTGATTTCATAAAATCTGATATAATAAAACCTGAATTTATAAAATGGATAAATTTGAATCAGCAATTATTTGTATTAAAGAAATATTCTTCACTTACACTAGAGGGTTGCTGATCTCATACTTTTCTATGCTTTGCCAGTATATTTACCTCTATCTTTAAATAACCTGTATTATTTAAAGTATTAGTTAAGTTTCATATCAGATAAAATTTCTGATTCTTGTGAGTCTTAATTGACATCTAATACTTTGTGTTGGCTCAAGGTCATATGAAAGCTTTTGCTGTTAATAAGGAATGGCTCATTGAGTGATTTTTAAATACAGCCCCAAATCTCCTCTTCTTATATTTTCTGGCTCAGTAAATGGTACCACCATCCACCCAATTGCCCCAGCCAGAAACCAAGGAGTCTTATTGAGCACCTCCCTTTCCTCCTTCTCCCCTCCCACACATCTAGTTGATCATCAAATCCTGTTGATTCTCTAACCTAATATCTTTCTCAACTCTTCACTTATCTACATATTTCATTGCATCCTCTCTGAACCATTGTAATACCCTGATAATTAATCTTCCTGCATTTGCTCTTGCCATCCTATCCACTTCCCACCAATTTCTTTGACACCCAGCCAGTTATCTCATAATTTCATTTTCCTGTTTATAACCCATGAATGCTGTCCTTTTGCCCTAAAATAAGCCCAACTCCATTACCTGGAATGTCTTCCCTGAAATTCAGGATGAGCCTGGGTCAGGGGCCCCTTTGTGTTCTTTTAGTACCCTCTGATCAGTTACCCTCTTGAAACAGTCTCAGCTTGGATTGAAAATTTGCCACTTTATTTGTCTCTCTCTGACTATACTGAAGACTTGGAGGACAAGGATTCTATTTATCTTATATTTCCAGGACCCAGCTCAGTACTACTAAATTGTTGTTGAATGAAGTAACTCCTACAGTTGTTTGTACTTATGTGCTTCTATTTGTGATACTGCTTTGGACTGAATAGTCTTTAGGTACTTATTAGTGATGAAGTCTGAGTAGGCAAATGGTTGGTGCTTCTGAACTGCTTAAAATTACTAGTAATTGGAGAAGAAAGAAGGAGGAGGAGGAGATTGTTGTTTGTTTTTAAATATATTTTTATTGATTTCAGAGAGGAAGGGTGAGGGAAAGAGCTATAGAAACATCAATGATGAAAGAGCATCATTGATCGGCTGCCTCCTGCATGCTCCATACTGGGATCGAGCCCACAACCTGGGCATATGCCCTGACCAGGAATCGAACCATGACCTCCTGGTTCAGAGGTCGACGCTCAACCACTGAGTCATGCCAGCTGGGCAGGAGGAAATTGTTTTGACTTCAAGAATGGAGGGACTATCTAGTGGGCTACTACAGCCAGTTCAGAGGGTATACTTAATGTGGGGAATTGTACTGTGTGAAATCTTGAATTAGAAGTGAGCAGTGAAAAATCTCCCCTGGTCCTCTTCTCCCAAACTAAAGTCTTCCAGCTTCCCCAGCAAGATGTCAGATATATAGAAAAAGCAAGAAATCATTTTGTAAAGGACAAAAATAGAAAAAAATTGATAAGTCTATATCAGAAGTGTAGGAATTTTCCATTCCTCACCTCCAAAAAACAACATCCAATTACATAATTCAAGTTGTAGAAAATTGAAACTTTCCCCATAGAGCTTTATTATGACCATGCCAATGCAGTCTTATAGTTGGGATATGCCAATGTGAAGAAACAACTGATAAATTATGTCAGTTGCAATGATGAGGGCTGCATTAGCTTGTCACTAACTAGTAAGGTTCAAGGTAGAGTGAATGTGGGTGTATTTTCATACACAAAACTAAATGAAAATTAAATCAATTATTAGAATAATTCAAGCCTCAATGTCCTAAGATTTGTTTCAATTAGATAATTGATGCAATTTGTGAAAGGTTTTGAGGTAAAATTTTCTGGTCTGAATTATCTCAAATTACTTTAATTCTCCACTTCACTTTGATTACATAGACCCAGCTCATGCTTTAATGTGAGTGAATTTAAGTAAATATTATGGTGCTAGTTTAGATATTTGTGTACCTTTTTTCCTAGAAAATGTGCCCTGCACACATGTGTATTAGCTAATTTCATTGGCAAAATCAAACCACTGTTTTAAAAAATAAAAGTGTAGGACTTGCTGTTTAATATGCAATGGGAATCAATTACTGAAAAGGAATAGTTTAATGAAATCTTCTGTTCAGGAGTGGACATCTCTGCCTCTAATATTTGCCTCTTTTTGTTGTAGAGGCTAGGCATGGGGACAAAGTTGAGGCAAGACAAATAAAATAAATTTTATGAACAGTCAGACTTAATTGAAATTACTTTATATTGATAAGAATTTATTGCACTGTGGTAGAAACACCTTGATTATCTTTAGGTCAGATTATTACAAATCCCAAACAACTGTACACAGATATCAACTGAGAAGTCAGTGTCAAGTGAAATGCACATATCCTTTGACAACTCAATTTCCACTCTAGAAATTTACCTCAGAAGATTTTTACCCAAATGCAAAAAAAACATGCATTTTATATATCTTTTTTTCATTAGAGAAAAAATGTAAAAACACTATTTTTCAAATATATGGAATTGGTCATAAAAATTATAATAGATCCATAGAACAGACACTAAAGGGCCATTAAACATGACTTGTGAAAGAATTTTTAGTGAAACTCGAGAAAATATTTATGATCTATTTTATTATTATTATTATTATTTTATTTTATTTTATTTTTAAATTTCTTTATTGATTAAGGTATCACATATTTGTCCTCGTCCCCCCATTCCCATCCCACACCCCTCCCCACACATGCCCCCACCCCCTTGTTGTCCTTAACCGCCGGTTAGGCTCATATGCCTGCACACAAGTCCTTTGGTTGATCTCCCCCTTTACCCCCATCCTTCCCTACCCTCGCCCCGAGGTCCGACAGTCTGATCCATGCCTCCTTGTTTCTGGGTCTGTTCTTGTTTTATGATCTATTTTAAAGTAAAATTTAAAAAAATTGCAGAAGAACATGTAAAGTATGATCTCATTTTTGTATATGCATATTTGTGTGTGTGTGTGATCTAGAAAGGTATTTAGAAACAGGCCTCCACTGTGGTTAAAATATGGTGGCTTCAATTATTGAATCTAATGGTAGATATATGAGTGTTCTTTCAACCTTTCTGTATGCTTGAAAAATCTAACAATAAAAAACAGAAAGAAAGAAAATGTAGGCTCAGACCACTATGATTTGGTGTGGATTATGTGTTGTATCACAGGGTTTGCTGATTTGTGAGGAAACTGATAATATCCCAACTGTTATTAAGTATTAAGTATTATTGTAGCACGATCAATGTCAGTCTGTCCAAGTACCATTGGGAGAAATTTGACAATTCCATGCCAGCTCTCCATTTCCCAATGAGGGCATCACTTTATAGATATGCACAGTGCATGCAAACTGAAGTTCCAGACTTTTAAAATATCTCTTACTTAACTCTACACAGTATCATGGGACTTAGAAATAATCACAGCCCTTAATTTTTTAAACACCCTAAAAGGGCTTCAATTGATCTGATAGCTGGCTGTTTATGAAAAATAAAATTGCAGTGATGACATCTATGACAACAGAACCCAAATAATGTACTCTCTTTCCAAACCCAAGTGTTTCAAAATAAACAAACTAAAATTGTTACTTGTTAGGCAAAAAAACAAAAAAAAAACCTTCACTTTTTTCCCAAATCTTCACTTTTTCCCCAAGTCTTCAATTACTAGTTAAATTGTCCTTGCATACATAACACTGGACATTTATATATCTTTTTTTCCCCCTGGATTGCTATTTATGTTGTTTCCCTAGTTTCTACTGAGATATTCATCATTTATTTGTTAGAGCTCTTTGTATACTATAACTAATAACCCTTTGTTATATGTGATAGTGATTTTCCTCCAGTTTGACATTTACATTCAGTATGGTATTCTTACTATATATAAATGTTTTTCATTCTTAATCTCTTATAGCTTCTATTTTTTATGTCATCGTTGGGAAAACATTCTTTATGCAAGGTATAAAAATACTGACCTATAGGTTCTTCAAGTATTTTTTAGTGTTTACTTTTTTTGTATTACGTTTAAATCTTTAAATTATGTGTAATGTATTTTGCTTGACGGCATCAGATAAAGTTTAACTTTATTTCCCCCCTAATGATGACCCATTTGTCCCAGAATCATTTATTGACAAATTCTTCATTTTCCTCCACCTTCATCTTATACTTTCTCTGTATGTCAGTGAAAAGAAAGATTTTGCTTATTTTAGTTTTTTTTTTAATACCAGCATTCTGATGTGTATGGGCTGTAGCTCAACACTTATGTATAAATCCAATGGTAATTTCTCTCCCAAACAAAAACTTTGTAATTTGCATGTCTAACATTAGGTTCCTCTTCTAATATTGGTAAATATACAAATGGAAATCTAACCTTTTATGCGAAATTTCAGGTTTAAATTAGATCACACCCATATTACAATTATTTGAGCAAGTAACTTCAATGTTATTAAAAATTATTTTTGCAAACAGACATGTGAATATTACAGTATGCTCAGAATCTGTGTGTAATGATTTGTCATATTGCATTAAGATTTTCAACAGCCCACAGGAACCATATCATTAACTACAGATTATGATATTTAATTAAAATAATTTATAGAGAATAGGAAGATGGCTGCTGATGGGAAAGCAGGCTGCAAGATAGTGTGTGAGTGAGAGAACAAAAGGAGAATGTGTGGACATACAGGGAGTGTCTATTTGTGAATAAGGGACAGCTATATTCCAAGGGACTGTTGGGGACTGCTGGACTGGGCTTCCCTGACCGGGCAGCCCCTACTGCTGCTGAAATCTCTCCTGGGTCTGCTGCAGAGACCGTGCCATCTTGAAGGGGAGAGTGGCTGTGATGGGAAGCCTAGCCTTACCTTCAACCAGGAAGAACTTGGATACCTCCTGGGACTCTACAACCACAGCACCCAGGGACCAGCTGTGAACCCACGAACACCAGGTCTCAAGCAGCGAGAATACATGGACGTGAATGAGCCCTGCACCTTCTCACTGAAAGGTTAAATATCACCTAGAGAAAGGTGAGGTCTGCGATCCAGGATGGAGGAATGCGTGCAGTGGGATCTAGAGTCTCAAAGGAAGTCTGTGCCTATAAAATCCGCGGACATTGGGGTCAGTATAGCCCTCGAATGTGGAAGGGGGTCCACAGAGCTGCTGACAGAAGGGAACTCTAGAAATCAACCCATAGCTGGGCTGGGCACAGAAATGCAGCCGGAAGTTTTATCAGTATACCGTCTGCGCAGTGCCAAAGGAAAAAGACATGCTCAGAGACGTGCACAGAGACATGTGCAGTGTTGGGGGAAAAAGTTGCCAGTCCATGTGCTTACTCTGGCTTTTTTTCTCTTTAAATACTTGCTTTTGATTACTAAGCCCAGTACATAGGATCTCCCAATTAAAAACACTCTCAGAGACTGCAGGGGAAAGTTGTTTTTATGGAACCTGGGGATCAGAGTGGGGAGAAACAATCAGAAAACCAGCTCTGGGGCAGTCTATTCCCCCAACCCAGTATTAAATGCAGCAGGGAAAACAAAAACAAAATACTGGGTAGAGAGGACTTATAGCCCCCTATGTCAATACAGAAACACTGCCTCCCAGGGGTTGAATCACAAATTGACTATTGTGTAAAAACATCTAAAGGCAGGCTGAGAAACAAATAAATACCACCTGCTTGAAAAGAGGATTGTGGCTTACGACACAGAGGAGCAGTGGAACTTCAATACTGTCCTGACTACCTGACAGAAAACAGGCGTGCCAAACAGAACAATAGTGAATGACATTCACTACTGCACATTTTTATTTTTTATATTTTACTTAAGAAACTAATTTTTTCTTCTTTTTTTCTCACTTGATTTTACCTTTTTAATTATTATATTTTTATTTTTAATTAGTATTATTACTACTATTATTTTACCTGTTTAAAGTTTCATTTTCTTTATTTTATTTTATTTTATTTTATTTTATTTTATTTTGTGATTAGTGTCTTACATTCTATTTTCATTTTTCCTTTAGCATCATTTTACTCTATCTCAACTTTACCTTTATGCCAACACTCTCTTCCTCACTTTTCCCCTTTTGTTGTCCTGTTTCTCTTACCATATTACTGCTTTAGACTTTCCCTATTCTTTCTTTTTACCCTCTGTTAAAAATTCATCCTACTTATATATCTTATTTCTACTCCACTGCTTCAACTCCATACACACTTCTCTCTTCTCTTCCTATACTATACAATTTTTTTATCTCTTCCCTTTTTTTCTTTTTTGTTTTAATTTGTTTTGTTTTGCCCTTCTTTCTCTCTGTCCTATTGTTGTACTTTGTTTGATTGTTGATTAGTTTGTTTTTTTGTTTGTTTGTGTGATTGTTTCTCTTTTTTGCTTCTGTTTTTCCTTCTCCTTCCTTGTTGTTAGTTATAGTTTGTAGTTTGCATTCATCTCTGGGTGTTTGTTGTTTACATTTTTTGGGGATAGTTGTTGTTCTATTGGAGTTTTCTCCTCATATAAATAGTTTTTTCCTCCTTCTTTTTTTTTTTATTCTCTTTCTTTCATCTCTTACTTTTTTTCCATTTCTCAATATCATTTTTGCACTCTTTTTTTATCCCCTAATTCTCTTTTCTCTGGTGGTCACCTTTATTTGGGGTTATTAGTATCATGAATACATTTGTGCTCAGTGCCTTGTGCATTGTGCCTTGTTGTGTTGTATTTTGTGCCTTTAAGTCAACACAGGAGAGAGAGAGCTACATAACCAGACACCCAGAGAGTAGCGATCATGGGGAGACAAAGAAACAGCCCACATATGACAGAAAAGGAGGCATCACCAGAAAAGGAAGTAAATGAAATGGAGGCAAGCAATATGTCCGAGAAAGAATTCATAGAAATTGTCATAAGGTTGCTGAAAAGGTTGGAAGACAAATTCAAAAATATGTGTAAGAACCAAGAGGAAATGAAGAACCAAGAAGAAAGGAAAAATGCCATCACTCCAATAAAGAAATCAATAGAAAGCATCAACAGTAGATTAGAAGAAGCAGAGGACTGCATCAGTGAGCTAGAATACAAGGTAGGAAAAAATACCCAAGCAAGCAGCATCTAGAAAAAAACACCTTAACCCTACCAGACCTGAGGCCCTGAACCTAACTGTCCCCTATACCTGGGCTCCTGAGCATTAAAGAGAAAAAATCAACATGATATAGAAAAATGTTAATTACATGCAAACAAGTGGTTAGAATAAGATGGAACTTGGAGACATTGTAGAAAATAGGTCTAGGCAAAGTACTGAAAATTAGGTATAGAGGTATAGCGGCAGATTCGGAAATTACTGAAAATCAGTACAGCGGTCTGGTAGGGTTAAAAAACAGGAGGAGAGCCTAAGGGAACTTTGGGACAACATGAAACAAAAAAACATTTGCATTATAGGGGTGCCAGAAGGAGAGGAAACTGAGCAAGAAATAGAAAACCTGTTTGAAGAAATAATGACAGAAAACTTCCCTGATATAGGGAAGAAAAAACTCACACCAATCCAAGAAGCTCACAGAGTCCCAAACAAAATGAACTTCAAAAGACAGCCACCAAGGCACATTATAATTAAATTGGCAAATGACAAAGTAAGAATCTTAAAAGCGGCCAGAGAGAAACAGAAAGTTAACTACACAGGATACCCCTTCAAACAAGCAATGGATTTCTCAACAGAAACACATCAGGTCAGAAGGGAGTGAAATGAAATATACACAGCCATGCAAAGGAAAGGTCTGAATCCAAGAATACTGTATCCAGCAAGGCTATCAATCAAAATTGAGGGTGAAATCAGGAGCTTCACAGAGAAAAAAAGAGTAAGGGAGTTTATTACCACCAAACCAGCAATGCAAGAAATGCTAAAAGTTCTGCTGTAAAAAGAAGAAATTGGAAGGGAAGAAGGAACACAGGCATAAAAAATAAAAATGGTGACAAACAAGTACCTATCAATAATAACTTCAAATGTAAATGGATTAAATGTCCCAATCAAAAGACATAGGGTAGCTGAGTGGATAAAAAACCATAAGCCATATATCTGCTGTCTACAGGAAACCCATCTCAGAAAAAAAGTATTCACATAGACTGATGGTGAAGGGATTGAAAAAGGTTTTTCAGGTGAATAGAAATGAAAAAAAAAGCTAGGGTAGCAATACTTATATCTGACAAATTAGATCTCAAAGTGAAGGACGTAACAAGAGATAGAGAAAGGCTATAATAGCAATCCAACAAGAAGAAATGACTCTGGTAAACATATATGCAGCCAATACAGGAGCACTGAAATACATAAAAAAACTTCTAGAGGATATCAAGGGAGAGATTGACAGCAATACAGTCATAGTAGGGGACTTCAGTACCCCACTATCACCATTGGACAAATTCTCTGAACAAAAAATCAGCAAAGAAACATCAATCCTAAATGACCCACTAGATCAGATGGACTTAATTGACATCTTCAGAACATTTCACACCAAAGCCACAGAATATACATTCTTCTGAAGTGCACATGGGGCATTTTCAAAGATAGACCATATATTGGGTCACAGTCAAAGTCTCTTCAAATTCAAAAAGATGGAAATCATATCAAGCATCTTCTCAGATCATAATGGCATAAAATTAGAAATCAACTAAAATAAAAAAAAATCAAACACATGGATTCTAAATAGCATGAGATTAAACAACAACTGGGTTACAAGAGAGATCAAAGAAGAAGTAAAAAGCATCATGTCAACAAACGACAATGAAAACACAACAATCCAAAGTCTGTAGACACAATGAAAGCAGTCTTGAGAGGGAAGTTCATAGCTCTACAAGCCTACCACAAAATACAAGAAACAATGGTAATTAATTACCTAATCCTACAACTCAATGAGTTAGAAAGAGCGCAACAAGAAAAGCCCAGCATAAGCATAAGCAGAAGGAAGGAAATAATAAAGATCAGAGTTGAGATAAACGAAATAGAGACCAAAAACAAAATAAAACAAACAATAACTACTAAAGAAATTGAAACAGTGATCAAAAATGTTCCAGTAAACAAAAGCTCTGGTCTGGACAGCTTTACAGGGGAGTTCTATCAAGCATTCAAAGAAGAACTAAAACCTATCCTCCTCAGACTATTCCAAAAAATTCAAGAGGAAGGGACACTTCCAAGCTCTTTCTATGAAGCCAGCATTACCCTAATACCAAAACCAGATAAAGACACCACAAAAAAAAAGAGAACTACAGGCCAATATCCTTGATGAACATAGATGCTTAAAATCCTCAACAAAATTCTAGCAAATTGGATTCAGCAATACATTAGAAAGATCATACACCATGACCAAGTGGGATTTATTCCAGGGATACAAGTATGGTACAATATCTGCAAGTCAATAAATGTGATACATCACATAAACAAACTGAGGGACAAAAATCAGATAACCATATCAATCAATGCAGAAAAAGCATTTGACAAAATCCATCACCCTTTCTTGATAAAAACTCTCAGCAAAGTGGGAATAGAGGGATCATACCACAACATAATAAAAGCCCTATATGACAAAACTACACTGAGTGGCCAGATTATTATGATCTCTAATATATATATATATACCTCCCCCCCACACACACACTAGTGGCCCGGTGCATGAAATTCGTGCATGTGGGGGGTGTCCCTCAGCCCAGCCTGCACCCTCTCCAATCTGGGACCCCTTGAAGGGTGTCCTACTGCCAGTTTACAGGGATTGAGCCTAAACCGGCAGTCAGACATCCCTCTCACAATCCAGGACTGCTGGCTCCTAACCACTCACTTGCCTGCCTGCCTTCCTGATTGCCCCTAACCACTCTGCCTCCTGGCCTGTTTGCTCCCAAATGCCCCCTCCCGCCTGCCTGATCACCTCCAACTGCCCCCTGTGCCAGTGTTCTTGCCCCCAACTTCCCCCCCTGCCGGCCTGCTCATCCCCAACTGATGCCCCTGCTGGCCTGCTCGCTCCCACCTTCCCTCCCCACTGGCCTGCTTGCCCCCAACTGCCCCCCTGATGGCCTGCTCACTCCAAACTGCCCCCCCACCGCAGTCCTGATCACCTCCAACTGAACCCCACTGACGTTCTACTCGCCCCCAACTGGCTCCCCTGCTGGTCTGCTTAACCCCAATGGCCCCGCCCCCCACCAGCCTGATCACTCACAACTGCTGTCCCATCCTGGCCTGATCACCCACAACTGTCCTCCCCTCTTGGCCTCTAAATGCCTCTACCTCAACTCCGCCATCATGGCTTTGTCCAAAAGAATGTCCGGAAGGACTCCTGGAAGGTCTCCCAGTCTAATTAGCATATTACCCTTTTATTAGTATAGATAGAGGCTTGGTGCATGGGTGGGGGCCAGCTGGTTTGCCCTAAAGGGTGTTCTGGATCAGGGTAGGGGTTCCCTTGGGGTGTGGGGAGGCCTGGGCAAGGGGCCTATGGTGGTTTGCAGGCCGGCCACGACCCATGGGGTGAGGGGCCCCACTGGGGGGGGTGTGGCCAGCCTGGGTGAGGGGCTGAGGGCTGTTTGCAGGCTGGCCAAGCCCCCCAGTGGGGACCTTCACCCCATGGGGTTGTGGCCAGCCTAGATGAGGGGCTGAAGGCTGTTTTCAGGCTGGCCACACCCCCTTCAGGGTGGGGGTCCCTGCTGGGGTGCCTGGCCAGCCTGGGTGAGGTGCTGATGGCTGTTTTCAGGCTATCCACAGCCCCTTCAGGGTGTGTGGGGGGGGTCCCACTGGGGTGCCTGGCCAGCCTGGGTAAGGGGCTAAGGGCCGTTTTCAGGCTGGCAACGCCCCCTGGTGACCCAGGCTCCCAACCTCTCCTTTTTTCCTTTTTTTGTTTTAAGCGCCTCCTTGAGTGGAGGCCAGGGCCGGCTGGAAGCAGGTATCTGGGATTTATTTATCTTCTATAATTGAAACTTTGTAACCTTGATCAGAGGACAGGCCTGGCCAGGGCAGGTGGGAAGCTTGGCTTTCTCCATTGCTGGGAGCAACCCAAGCCTCCTGCTCCTCACTCAGCTCTGTGGAAGCCGCCATCTTTGTTGGGTTAATTTGCATACTCACTCCTGATTGGCTGGTGGGCGTAGCGGAGGTACAATCAATTTGCATGTTTCTCTTTTATTAGTGTAGATTGGAGCCTCCGTGCATGAATTCGTGTATGGGTGGGGTGTCCAGCCTGGCCAGGGGGAGGGGACATGGATGGTTGGCTGACCTGCCAGCTGGTTGAACTCCTGGTGGAGGGGACAATTAGCATATTAGCCTTTTATTATATAGGATATACACTGAGTGGCCAGATTATCATGCGTTCAGAGATCATAATAATCTGGCCACTCAGTGTATAGCCAACATCATACTCAATGGGCAAAAACTAAACTCATTTCCCATAAAAACAGGAACAACACAAACATGCCCACTTTCACCACTCCTGTTCGACATAGTACTACAAGTACTAGCCATAGCGATCAGACAAGAAGAAGAAATAAAATGCATCCAAATTGGAAAAGAAGAAGTAAAACTTTCCTTATTTGCAGATGACATGATACTGTACATAGAAAACTCCAAAGACTCCATCAAAAAACTATTAGACCTAGTAAATGAATTTGGCCATATCGCAGGATACAAAATTAACATCCAGGCATCTATGGCCTTTATATATGTCAATAATGAACTTGCAGAAAGAGAAATGAAGAAAAAAATCCCATTTACCATTGCACCAAAAAAAATTAAGATACCTAGGAATAAACTTAACTAAGGATGTAAAATCCTGTACTCAGAAAACTACAGGACATTGAAAAAAGAGATAGATGAAGACATAAACAAATGGAAGAACATACCGTGTTCATGGATTGGTAGAATCAACACCATTAAAATGTCCATACTACCTAAAGCAATCTATAGATTCAATGCAATACCTATTAAAATACCAATGGCATATTTTAAAGATCTAGAACAAACTCTCCAAAAATTCATCTGGAATAAAAAAAAAGACCCCGAATAGTCATAGCTATCCTGAGAAAGAAGAACATAGTTGGAGGGATCACAATACCAGATATCAAGCTGTATTACCAAGCCATGGTTCTCAAAACTGCCTGGTACTGGCACAAGAACAGACATATAGACCAATGGAACAGAATAGAGAACCCAGAAATTGACCCAAGCCATTATACTCAATTAATTTTGACAAAGGATGCAAGAGCATACAATGGAGTCACAACAGTCTCTTTAATAAATGGTGCTGGGAAATTTGGTCAGATACATGCAAAAAAATGAAAGTACATCACCAACTTACACCATACACAAAAACAAACTTAAAATGGCTAAAGGACTTGAATATAAGGTGGGAAACCGCAAAATTCTACAAGACTCCGTAGGCAGCAAAATTGCAGACTTATGTCATAGCAATATCTTTACAGACACAGATCCTAGGGCAAGAGAGACTAAGGAGAAAATAAACAAATGGGTCTACATCAAAATAAAAAGCTTCTGCAGAGCAAATGAAACCATCAATAAAACAACAAGAAAGCTCACTGCATGGGAGAACATATTTGCCAACGTTATCTCCAATAAGTGTTTAATCTCCAACATTTACAGGGAACTCATACAACTTAACAAAAGGAAGATAAACAATCCAATCAAAAAATGGGCAAAGGACCTAAATAGACACTTTTCGAAAAAGGACATTCAGAAAGCCAAGAGACATATGAAAACATGCTCAAAGTCATTAATCATCTGAGAGATGCAAATAAAAACAACAATGAGGTACCACCTCACACCTGTCAGAATGGCTATCATCAACAAATCAACAAATGACAAGTGTTGGAGAGGATGTGGAGAAAAAGGAACCTTCTTCACTGCTGGTGGGAATGCAGACTGGTGCAACCATTGTGGAAAACAGTATGGCGTTTCCTCAAAAATTTAAAAATGGAACTGCCATTTGACCCAGTAATATCACTTCTAGAAATATATCCCAAGAAAACAGAAACACTAATCAGAAAGAATATATGCACACCTATTATAACTGCACAATTTACAATAGCTAAGATTTGGAAACAGCCTAAATGCCAATCAGCAGATGAGTGGATTAAAAAACTGTGGTACATTTACACAATGGAATACTATGCTACTATAAAAAAGAAGAAATTCTTACTATTTGCAGCAGCATGTATGAAACAGGAGAGCATTATGCTAAGAGAAATAAGTCAGTCAGCGAAAGAAAAATACCACAGGATCTCACTCATTTATGAATAAAAAAGAGCATTATAACCCGATGAACAAAAAGATAGATACAGAGGCAGAGAAGAATCGAACAGACTTTCAAATTACAGCGGGAAGGCTGAAGAGGTTTGGCAGGGGAGGGGGGTAAGAGATCAATCGAAGGACTTGTATGCATGCATATAAGCATAACCAATCGATGCAAGACACTTGGAGGGTGGGAAGAGGGCATATGCCTGGAGGTAGGGAAGGCAGGGGGAAGGTCAATGGGGAAAAAAAGGAGACATAAGTGCTACTGTTTGTAATACTTTAAACAATGAAATAAAATTAAAAAATAACAATATATAAATCAATGTATAATTTTTGCTCTGCCCAAGTTTCATGAAAGCTCATCCTGGGAAAATAGTCAGTAATGGCTTTATCCTATTTCTCAATATGAATATAGTCACCAACAATTTGCAAATCATCTGGCCAAGTTATCTTTATTATCTTTCAAAGTTTACTTTTTTCTTTATTTAGTAATCAAGGAAATGAGTATAAGGACTCAATGTCAATGACCAAGTAGAAAAATGTACTCTAGCATGCTATATGATTCAGAAAACTCACCTGAGCCTGATACTAATAACCAAACTGGGCAGCCCTTATAAGAAAAACTGTCAAGACATTTTCCCTCTATCCTCAAGATTCTTGTTGACACTTTTGAGGTTGCTTCTTGGCAGATATGCCATAACAATGCTACCACTTTTTTATTTCTGTGGAATGTTACAGGATATAAAATGTTTATGTCTATTATTGACTTTAAACATTGTGTCATGACTTGGCCCATTCATGGAGCCTACATATAAGAATGAGCACTGACTTGGGAAGATGGTTGAATTCCAGTCTCAGCTCTACTTCTTTCTAGCTTATTCTGTGTTTTGGGGCAAATCAGCCCCAACTTATGGCCTCATTTTTTTTCATCTCCAAAATGAAGATGTTGCTTATGTGAGTTTAAAATTTCTCTCAGTTTTAAAAATACAAATTTAAGTTCACTGATACAGTTGGAAAAGATTATTTCTTTTTTAAAAAAGTTTATTTCTTCACAGAAACTGCCTACAGGTGGAATATGACAGGTATTGCCATTGCACGTTAAGTGGAGCAAGCACACACAGGTATGGATTATGTACTATCATGCCCAAACATGACTTGAGGGGTGGTACACAATTTTCTCTGTCAATTAAATAATAACTGATTGATTGTTACAGAGTTTGACAACTCCACACAAAACAAGCCAAGGACATTCCCAAAAGGCTTGACTCTTCTTTTATTTTAAAAGTGCACAAAGTACAGGCTGCATGCATGCTGTGTCACCAGGCTTATATCCAACTAACTTAACAAAAAGCCAAAATGTGATCTTTAAATATAATCCAGACAGTAATTATTAAATCAGACAAAACCAACATTCCAAAAACCTTTACTTTTTTATACTTAATTTCAAGATGTTGAATTATATTTTTACAGATGGAGAACCATGTATTAGTTTAAGAATTTTTGAACCAACACTTCCTATGAAAAATGCACAAGAATAGGATGAGAAGATTGACTCACTTGATTTACTTCATATGGAAAAGAATGTGTTTGGTAGGCTTGAGGATTGACCAGGGACCAAACAGGGCTGCAAAAGTGAAATTGCATGTCTCTATCTCCATTACTTTTCCATTTTCTCCATACTGCACTTCTTGCTTTGCACAATACCTCAAAATGAAATGTCTATAATTAATTCACAAAGGAAAGAACAATTCTAGGATATTACAAATAATATTATATCATCGGCTTTATAAATTGAAAACTTACATATTAAGCTCTAAGTAGATCCTTATAAATCAAAGCAGCAATTTTGTGACTCTAGAATATGTGACCATTTACAAAAGAATACCTCTAAAAAAACTTCTGAGCCATAGAATTTAAATAAGATATTATTTTTACATCTGTTCCTGTCCAGTACACTGAGAACACTATCTTTTTTGTTTTTGTTTTGTTAGTTCAAACATAGGACAGTGAAGATGTTTCTGGGTGTCTCTGTATCTGCAGAAGAGAGAGACCTATAACCATTTGCCAGCTAAATCAGGCCAAAATGTACCTGTCCCTACCTATGCAGAAATGAAAAACAAAATGGATTTGAGTTCGATATTTTTTGAGCTTCAGGAACTTGCCTTGCTTCTTAAATTTTTAGTGTTCACTAACACAGTGGGTGACAGGATGGGTCTGCACATTTAACAGTTTTCTGTCATGTCTAGAGCTGGGATCAGGTTTATCTTATTCAGTCTTCCCAACAGGTCTACTAGGTACTCCATGTTCTATTATTCCTAGAATTAATCAACTAGGAAGTAAGATAGCCAGATTTTGTAACCCATGGTCTGTTAAACCCTTGCTCACCACTTCAGGCTTTCATATTTAGATGTAATATGAACTTTTAAAATATGCCTTTTATAGAAAGCATTTGTAAGACTTGAGAACAAGATCATTTGACCTATCAGTTTAGTGATGGGGCCCCAAATCTTTTGAACCCTCACTGGTTAGACCCTGACTACAACCTGAACGTGTAGACCTCCGGTTTTTAGTACAAACTAAGATTGTACTCCTGGGTTCAAAAATTAAATTAAATAAGAAGTCACATCTTTTTAATTAAAATGTTTAAAATATGTATTAAGTAACATATAATACTATTAACACATAACCTACTGTAAAAATGCTTTAAAAGGGGAGGGAGATATAGTCAACAACGGTGATAAGTTTGCATGTGACAGATGATTACTAGAATTAGTGGGGTGATCACATTGTAAGGTACAAGAATGTCAAATCACTATATTGTACACCAGAAACTAAAATAACTAATATAATATTATATACCAACTACAAAAATAAAAATTAAAACGTTTTTTAAAATCTAAAAAAAAATAATAAAATAAAATAAAATAAAATATGCCTTTTATAGAGACCCTCAGCGTCTCTATCTCTCTGATGGGAAGAAAATGTATGTATCAATGTAATTTTATTACAATACTCAAAAGTATTTACAGTTAACTGAGGAGGGGAATAGGCAGCTCAGATACTTGGTACTATTCTTTATCATCTTAAAGTTCTGTGAAACAACAGCACCTTATCACTTTGTTTTAGGTATCTGCACATGATTTTGCACATAGTAAGTGCACAATTAATATTTCAGCAATGAATAAAATACACTTACATCAAAAGGCTTTTTAGTCAGGTAAGACCTAGAACTTTGAACCAGGGATAATGATAATGGCTGGCATTTATTGAGTGCTTGCTATGAGCCAGACCCTATTCTAATCATGTTTGCCTACATAATTTCATAATCACCATGTATACTCAGTACTATTAGTGTAATCATTTTACAGATGAGGAAACTACAACTAAAAGCTTTTAAGTAGCTTGTCAGAGATCCAACAGCCACAGAGTGGCAAAGTTGAGATTCCATTCTAGGACCAACTTCAAATACTTTATTCTCAGTACGAATACCTTCCAGGAAAGCCAGAAAAAATCAGAATTTGTCCAAAATGTTCTTTTCCAAGAATACAGGGTAGTTGGCCTTTTTTTTTTTTGCAGGATTCACTCATTTAACCAAGAAGCTAGTTGTTAAATAACTGTTGGTACCTATCTTAATTAACAGATAACTCAAGTTAACACTGGTAAAGATCCTTACACGTGCCTTGATTTCCCTGATAGTAACAAAAATATTCCACATCTGTAACATTTTTCACTGTACCCTTGCCTGGTAATGAAGCATGTCAGCCAAGTCCTGAGATATTTTGCATGGCACAAAATTCATAACTCCTGCTGCCTACAAAACAAAACACAACAGCAAACTTGATTGGTTTCTTTGCCAGCCAAATTAAACACCAACGCCTTACAATATAGATCAAGGGCCTCCACAAGCTGACCTCATTTCCCTTCAAGACTTCTGTGGGTTTCTTAGTGATCCTATGTCAATAAATTTGGTTTGATGCAATTTTATGTTCCACCATTATACTATATTTTTAATATTCATTCCCACACATATTCCCTGTATAAATAAAAAAACCTCAAGTTGTCCTTTTGAAATGTTAGACATCTTCTCATGATCACGCATTGTACCTCATCTCTAGTGGCCGGCTGAAATTTGAGTCTAGTTATAGATTTACAAATAAAGAGGGGTGATGGGAGGAGGTCCTAAGGAGAATCAGCATTTCATTGCTTGATGAACACCTCAAGGGAGGCCATTAAGGTTTCCTCAGATAATACAGGTGGAGGTGGAAAGGCTCATACCACTGAGAATGCCACTGCCACTGGGGATGGGGATGTCACTCTGCTCAAGAGTACTGTGGGGAGACCTCTTCCACTGGTAAAAAAGACTCATCAAGACTTAGGATCTCAGTGTCCCCAGCTTCATTAAGACATTTCCACATGTTCTCATCCCAACTTTTAGGATTCCATTAGTCTCCAGTCAATGCCTTCACTTTAACACTCTGGAAGGCTGAGAGTTCAACTTGCACAGTAATTCAGCCAGTTACAAGCTGAAGTTCTGCATTTGAGTTTCAACAACTTCAGCATTGTAACTATGGGAGATAAGGGTCTCCTTCAGAGAACACATAGAAGCTTTTAAATCATTTATGCAGTGCTTGAGCTGGATATTTGAATCTGAGTTCATCCTTTCTCCCCCACCATTTTGTTCAGGGACATTAAGAGAAATCATCAACATCATTGTATTTGTTAGTTTTCCAAAAAATGTTCAAAAGTATATATAAAGTTAATTTGTTCCTTGATTCTAAGTGGTTGATCAGGAGTATCCAATGGTGATATTTTGCATGGCCAGGACACGTCATGGACAATCAGTGTTCTTTCTATTACTGGAAATACAGTCATTAGTGTATTGAAATCTAATCAGGTTAGAGAATCAATTCCAGAAACCCCAGAATCAATTCAGAAAACTTCTACTTAATATTCTATTCCTCTATAACCATTTACAATACCAAAACCCATTTTAAGACCATTTTGATGAATATTAATCTTGAAAAATATTATTTTATCACTTTCATATGATATGTTTTACCAACTTTTGCTCGTGTTCTTTATCTCTCTTTTTTAGTCATAAAAACATTAAGATAACAGATGCTTGATTTTCCATTCCAATTGAATTATTTCTTGTTTTTTCTTTTCCAAAACTAAGAATGCCAGTGTGTATTTCAAATATCTTCCTATTGGACTCAACTTTTCTCTTTATCTGCACCAGATACTCTTCTTGATATAAAGAATTCTGATGTTATAATGTACAGGTATGGTCTTGCTTTTTTTCCCTTAAGGTACCTGCTCCAATGCTTTAATGGAATCATTAAGTGTTTCAAGATAATTGTTGTGATTTTTATTCTAAAAGGAATAACATTCAATAATGTTTACTAAGTATTTCCCCTTATATCAGGGTCTGTGAAACTATTTTCTGCTAAGGGTCATTTGGATATTTATAATACCATCCACAGGCCATACAAAATTATCAACTTAAAAATTAGCCTGATATATTTGGTCAAACATTTAATTAACTCACCCTTAATGCATTGGCAAGGCCAGACTAAATTATTTCATAGGCCATATATGGCCTGTGGACCGGATGTTCCCTACCCCTGCCCTATATAATATCCTGGAAACCAGAATAGCCTTCACATAATCCTAAAAGATCTGTTGAGTTAAAAGAAAAAATGAAATAAAGAAAGATTGAAAAAAATAAAAAGAAGGAGGAGAAGGGAGGGAGGAAGGAAGGAAGGAAGGAAGGAAGGAAGGAAGGAAGGAAGGAAGGAAGGGAGGGAAGAAAGAAAAAAGGAAGGAAGATGCTACGAAGCATACAAGGAAATGTAATGCAAGACTAATTTCTGTTAATATTCTAAGAAAACATTACATGCCTTTGTGGAAATAAGAGACACACAAATTTAATTAAAGTTTGTCAGGCTTAGGGTGATTCATGCTTCAGAGGACCTAGTACTCTGAAGTCCAGATTATATGATACTCTTTTGAAACAATAGTTGCTGAAATACAAAACAACAAAATAACAACAACAACAAAACTACACAAAAGGATACTGTGGAATTCACTGTATTTCTGCCCCCCTCCCCCCAAACCCACCACTTTGAAAGGCATACTTTGGCCACCCATCAAATATTTAAGTTATTTTTTTTTAATATATTTTATTGATTTTCTACAGAGAGGAAGGGAGAGGGACAGAGAGCTAGAAACATCGATGAGAGAGAAACATCGACCAGCTGCCTCCTGCACATCCCCCGGGGATGTGCCCGCAACCAATGTACATGCCCCTGACCGGAATCGAACCTGGGACCTTTCAGTCCACAGGCCGACGCTCTATCCACCGAGCCAAACCGGTTTTGGCTAAAAGTTTATTTTTTTGAATTTGCTAAAAGTTTCAAAGAGTACACAGTATTTATTTATTCCTTCATTACATAAATCATTATTGAGTGCTTACCATGCCACACACTGTTCTTGATGATGGGGATACAGCATTGAACAAAAGTGATAAAAATTCCAGTTCTTCCAGAGCTTGCCTCTAGCAGGGGGAGATAAGCAAGAAATCAAATAGATAAATGAGCAAAGAAAATCTCAGTTATGTGACATACAGGTATGAGACAAATTGGCATGCTCCTCCAGCTAGGTGAGAAAAGGATGTGTTCCCCACATATTAGCAATTTTTGTCCCATCACGCTAAGAAAAAGGAGAATGGGACTAATAACGGTTCCCTCTTTCTCACTTTGCTCTACATCTTTACTCTTAACAGACTCTATCTATAATACCAAACCTTCTATTAGAGGGATGCTTTTATAGATTCAAATATTCATCAACATATAATCTATTTAGGGGATGCCACTGCTGCTGCTGCTGCCTATTCACAATGTAGATTTTAATTAAGGCCTCAACAACATGACTGTGAGATGGGAGACATGGCCATCCTCAGAGAATTCCAAGATGGCTGCAGAGTAGCCAAAAGCTCTGTCTGCTTGCTCCCAATACTTGACTGAATTTGTGGCTAAACTGCAGAGAAATTGGATTGAAAAAGCAGTGAAAGTGTAGCTGGTCTGAAATAGAGAGAGCAGGGAACATGGAGGAAAGATAGGAAGAGAGGTGGAAAGTGCTGTTCTGTCAGCATCTGTAGAAAAGTTGGCATGATGTGGTTGGGGTTGAGCCTCATAGTTAGCCAGCCCAAGGGCTGAGCCCACACCCAATTAAAACATGAGGGCCACATAACCCACACAAGGGACATTCCTAGAGCACTCAGCTCAGAAGGTAAAGGAGAATACACCACTGGGTCTCACTTCAGAAGGCCACTCCACCAAGACTGGGAGTCATAGCAGTCTGATCCAACACATAGAAACAAACACAGGAAACAGCAAAAATGGGGAAACAAAGAAACAGGCCTCAAATAGAAAAATAGCTAAATGAAATGGAGCCAAGCAATTTATCAGAAAAAAAGTATAAAGTAATGTGTTTTAAAATTCTCAACAGCATGAAAAAAAGACATAGAAACCATGAAAATCTACAGTCGGAAATGAAGAATGACATCTGAAATAAAGAATACACTGGAGGGAAAAATTAATAGGTAAGAGGAAGCAGAGGATTAGATGACAAGGTAGGAAAAAATTACTTAATCAGAGCAGCAAAAATGAAGAATAATTTAAAAGCATGAAGGTAGTTTATTTCACATAGCATAATGCTTTCCAGATCCATCCATGCTGTCACAAAGGTAAGATTTCCTTTTTTTTTTTTTTTTTTTTTTTTTTACAGCCGAGTAGTACATACATTTTTAATAGTGATTTCGGTTTCAGAGCCACTGGCCTTGGCACCTCAGGCAGCTTCAAAATCAGGAGCAGTGGGGTCTGTAATGGAAAGGAGTGAGAAGGTTTGTAGGTACAGTCCATGCTCTAAGATGATAGGTTGTAAAGAGAACCAAAGTCCATATGCAGAGGTCACTAGGTGAGGCCAAGTTACAAACTGAGAAGATACCTGAAAAAAAGTCAGAGTTGAGGATCAGAAACTAGGAGAAACAGCCAAGTCATTTTTCATCCCATGGCCATTTTGAACAGGCCATTAGCTTCCCTATGGTTATTGCTCTGATGCCTCTTAAAAACATGCTTAGCAACTAAAATAAGGTCTCATATAACCTCAAGATTCTCTGATGATTGAACCCTTAGATTTCTATGGATAACAATGCTTTTTATTTTGTTCCAAGCTTATGATAAGCACTTAAAGTGTAAAAGGAGCTATATGTGTCATTGTTTATAATTCTAAGTTTAGAAAGCATAAGATAAATATAAGAATACATACTTAAAGTAGTGAGTCAGCCTCTAGAATAAAATCTTATGAGTTGAAAGGATGAGGAATAACAAGGGCAGGCACCTATAGGAGGAAATACATTAAATATAGAATATTGTTTGTGAACATGTTCAGTTTCAAATTGGCATCTCCTGATTACAAAGCTGCATGCGACCTTTCTTTCGAAGCTTAAACAAGCACACAGAAGGCAGTATTTCAATCAATGTAAGTGTCCCAGAGCCTGTGGAATTGTTGGCAACACAGCTACAGGATGTGGGGGAGCCAGAGGATTAGGTGGAGAGGAGACCAGGAAAACAACAGGAGGGTTAGAAACTCTCCCAGATTCTTCTGGATAGGAAATTCCATGGCCAGTCCCATCAGGCTTTTCTTTTTTTTTTAAATTTCTTTTTACAAGTAAAGGCCCAATCTTCCTATATTTCCAAAGCATTATGCAATTAGGAGGAGCCAAATCCCTCCCACAAAGAGAAGTAGTGTCTGTTCATAGAACAGGGCCAGGGCCAGCAGAGCAATTGGAAGGACATCTTTCTTTCATTGCTCAGGAAATGTGTTTAAGGTAAGAGTTTAATAAAGAAACGAAATGAAACAGAAGTTTTCCTGGACTCCTGCTGGTTCCTCATCCTACTATCTTTGTTAGTGCCTAGCACTGGCTACATAAATAAAGGGAGGGGAACTTTTTCTACTGACCATTGACCCACAGGGGAAAAAAATCAAGATCACTTAAGTAAAAAGCAATCTTGTTCTTCATCTGGTTTTTAAACTGAAAGGTTATATTATATTTGTATATTATCTTTTTTAAAAACATTGTTCTATATTATAACCAATTAATGGACAGTGGACAAAGGATAGAGGGAACTAAAAAGATAATATTAGAACAAGGATTGGGTAAGAAAGAAATAGATATTCACAGGGTAACAAAGGCATGAAGTAAAAAGATAGGGATAGAGATTGGCTTTTGAAAAGTTGAGCATTTTAGCAATCTAAAAAATTAAACTATTTCACATTATAAGATCATATTACTGCCTTTATTTTCAAATTTCAAAGTTGAATTTTCAAAGAATCCTTTATTTTTATTTTTTTACAGGATTTTAAAGTCTTTGTATGCATGAAAAAGAATGTGTTAGTTGTTTCTTTTGGAATCTTGGAGGTATTTTAAATTTACTATCTAGGCCTCCAAAGTCTTGTTTTTGGGGAAATAAATAGCCTGGTCATCTTATTAGCCTGTTCTCTATTTTAATTTCTTTATTTGCTTGCTTTGTTTATTTTCTAGTTGGACATTCATGGAGAAATATTGTGACACAAAGATGAACTAAAACTCAATGTAATTACATTTAAGACCAAGTAGGCATTTTTCATGACTGGTTCCCTGAATTGAAAATCTTCATTCTGATAAAGCTTCACTAGATCAGGTGACATTCGTGGAACATGCAACAGTTTAGATATAGTTTAGCATCTTCTTACTACCATATCTGTCATTTAGATCAACATCTGCCATTTAGGTCACTGCCCTATTACTGACTCCTGTCAATATAACATAGGTCCTCATAGTTCAGCTCTCCCCAGGGTTTACAGAATTGAGAAGCAAATTAAGAACACAATTTTAATTTTATTAAAAATTAAAAAGCAATCAAATGGTGTTCCTTTTATTTTATTTTCTTTGTTTTTTTTAAACCACCAAAAATTACAATATGGCAGTTATCTTTAAAAGTTGAATCCATTAAAAATGTAAACATGAATTTGAAGATACAAAATATATAGGTAACAATTGATATATTTTTTTCAGTCTCAAATATTGAACTAATTCTACCCTGGTTTTCTTTCCTTGGCCAAACAATAGCTCCCTTAATCTCACCTTGGACTTAAACTCAGTTAATCCTCACAGCCCTGTCACTGTTAATACAAACTCTAGTGTTCCTATTTAAACAGAGAAAAAACTTTGCCCAACTGTGGAGTATTATAACCTTATAAATGCCTACTTCATCTCAGAGCATCATTTCTTAAATTGCCAGCTCACTCTGTACTCCGTGGGTCTACTATGTGCTCATTTAGAGCCCTTAGGTTTTATGTTGTCATAAAATTCCCACTTAACCCCAAAGAGTTACAGAAATTTTTAGAGAAAGGCCTGGTTTACTGATCTGCACTACATGAAAAATATAAAATTTATCTGTTACCAGAAAACATATGTCATAAAAGAGCTTTATCTATTTTATTTTTTAGAAATTTGAAATTATTTGAACACACCAAAATATTAAAAACTATACTTTCTAGTTAATATATTCACAATGAGCATATGCTATTCTGCCTATTTGTACTTACTCTACTGGTTGATAAAATTAAGTTAAAACTTGGATTTAATATTTGTATTGCAATTTTTGCTCATTTATTTGTCTTTCAATACTTTGCCTTTATTCTGCTGCTCATTAAATATCTATACTAATAAAAGGGTAATATGTTAATTAGACTGGAAGTCTTTCAGACATCCATCGAATATCCTTCCGGACAAAGCCATGGTGGCAGGGGCCGAGGCAGAGGTGGTTAGGAGTAACTAGACTGGCAGGGGAGGGTAGTTAGGGGTGACCAGGCTGGCAGGGGAGGGCAGTTAGAGGCGACCAGGCCAGCAGGGGACCAGTTAGGGGCATCAGGCAGGCAGGCAGAGTGGTTAGGGGCAATCAGGCTGGCAGGCAGGTGAGCAGTTAGGAGCCAGTGATTCCAGATTGTGAGAGGGTGCAGGCCAGGTTGAGCAACCCCCCCTCCGATGCATGAATTTTGTGCACCAGGCCTCTAATATATATATATGTATTAGTATATATTGCTATGACAACGTTGGTGACCCATCTAAGGAGTTGGAATAAAAGTTGACAAAAATCTCTCTTTGCATCATCTTGGTGGTATCTGATGAACCTGTGCAAACAGGAAATCTTCCTCAGTACTGTCAGTTTCTACTCATGAGAGAGTCAATATTTGCAGAGAACATACATATTAGCCTAAACCTTAATGTGAACATCATAACTGCCTGTGCTTTTTTTAAAAAATAAATCTTTATTGTTCAGATTATTACAGGTGTTCCTCTTCCCCCCCATAGCTCCCCTCCACCTGATTCCCCACCCCACCCCATGCCCTTACCCCCCACCACTGTCTTCATCCATAGGTGTAAGATTTTTGTCCAATCTCTTCCTGCACCCCTCAGGCCCCCTTCCCCCTCATAATTGTCCATCCCCTCCCTTTCTATGTCCCTGATTCTATTATATTCACCAGTCCATTCTGTTCTTCAGATTTTTTATTCACTTGATTTTTAGATTCACTTGTTGGTAGGTATGTATTTGATGTCTTTTTGTTGTTCATAATTTTTACCTTTACCTTTTTTTTCTTCTTCCTGTTCTTAAAGAATACCCTTAATTACCTGTCAATAAAGCAGAAGATGGAAAAAACAAAAAACAAAAACAAAAACAAAGAATACCCTTAAGCATTTCATGTAATCCTGGTTTGGTGGTGATGAACTCCTTTAGCTTTTTCTTGTCTGTGAAGCTCTTTTTCTGACCTTCAATTCTGAATGATAGCTTTTCTGGGTAGAGTAATCTTGGTTGTAGGTTCTTGCTGTTCATCACTTTGAATATTTCTTGCCACTCCCGTCTGGCCTGCATAGTTTCTGTTGAGAAATCAGCTGACAGTCGTATGAGTACTCCCTTGTAGGTAACTAACTGTTTTTCTCTTGCTGCTTTCAAGATTCTCTCTTTGTCTTTTGCCCTTGGCATTTTAATTATGATGTGTCTTGGCGTGGTCCTCTTTGGATTCATCTTGTTTGGGGTTCTGTGCGCTTCCTGAACTTGTAAGTCTATTTATTTCACCAGGTGGGGGAAGTTTTCTGTCATTATTTCTTTAAATAGGTTTTCAGTATCTTGCTCTCTCTCTTCTTCTGGCACCCCAAAAATTCTGATGTTGGTACGCTTAAAGCGGTCCCAGAGGCTCCTTACGCTATCCTCACACTTTTGGATTCTTCTTTCTTTCCACCTCTCTGGTTGGGTGTTTTTTGCTTCCTCATATTTCAGATCTTTGGTTTGACTCTTCCGGTACGGTGATCTACAGTTGAGTTTCTGTATATTCTTTATTTCAGACAGTGTATGCATAATTTCTGACTGGTCCTTTTCCATTTTTTTGGTATTCTCATTAAGGTCCTTGAAGGTCTCTTCAAGTTTGTCAGCGGTTTTTAGAAGGTTCTTGAGTAACCTTATAAATGTGGTTCTGAACACTGTGTTGTCCATTAGTTTACTTTCCTCTATCTCTTCTATTCGTGACATACTTCAGTATCTCTGCATTTTGGCTGCCTCCCTGTGTTGATGGAGTGGCTTTGTGTGGTCAGTGACCTATAGGGACCGGTAGCTCAGCTTCCCCAATCACCCTAGGTGGTTGCTCTTGATACCCCCCTTTGTGGGCTGAGTGTAAAGTCTTGGTGTAGCTAAAAGCCTTGATTTCTGTTGGTACACTGGGAGGAATTGACCTCCAGGCCAATTGGCTATGAGGACCTGCTGTGTCTATAATGGAAGCACTGCTGCGCTGGAGACACGCTTGTGGTACAGGGCTTGTTTGAGTGGGGCTTTGGTGCTCACTGAGTCCGCCTCCCGAATGTGTCACTTATGGATGTGAGGAGTTGAAATCTGGTGCCTCACACTGACCATTAGGTGCATTGGCTTCTGAATCTCCAATGGGGTGCAGTTCAGCTGCTGTCTGAGGCTACCCCACAGGAGCTACAGCGAGAACTGCCGTCCTCTCCTCCCTGCTTGGAGCTTGGAGTCCTTGGAGCTGTCTGTACTGGGTTGCAAGTTTACTAGTTTAAACTGCAATAGAGAAGGCCATTCATATGCAAAAGCTGCTACTAGGAGCTTGGGTGTGTTTGTAGATTGTGCGGGGCGGAGTCTCAGGGCATCACTAGGTTATGGCGTGGCAAACAGCAATGACTGGCAGTGAGCTGCCTCTGACTGCTTCCCCGCACCTCCGACCAAGTCCTCGGTGTCTCACGCACCGGCGCAGCCAACAATTCTACCTCCACGCAGCTCTGCTAGTAATCCACCCTCACTCCGACCCAATTGCAGACAGCCCAGTCTCTCCCCAGAAACTGGATTTCAGAGAGACTGGGGGCTTGTCTCTCTTCGGATTGAAGAAAGCAACACCCACCTCCAGCTGGGCTCCGCTGCCAGCTCGTATCACCCGTGTGCTCCCCTGTACCTCAGTTTTTCAGCATTTGTGCCCTGATTGCTCCCATTTCTTTTGGTCTAGTTGTAGAGGTTTCGCTCAGCCAGCTTTCCGGTGGTTCTGGGTGATAGATGTTCTGTCTTTTAGTTGTAGTTTTGGAAATTGTTTTGAACGGCAGCAGCCCAGATGTTTATCTACGCCGCCATCTTGGATCTCCCTGCCTGTGCTTTAAAGAGAATTTCAAAGTTTCTATAGTTCCAAGGACATTATTTCCAGTTCAGAAGGAAACACTCTCTGATCTATTTTAAACCCATCTTACCCATCCCATCTCATTCTTCAACTAAGAGTACATCACCCAAAAAAAGATAGAATAATTTGCTGCCTCCCTCAATCTCAATCTTTGTGAAAAAGAAATAAAGAACAATTAACCCCTTTCAACTTGTTGTTAATAGACATGTAGCTGCTTACATTTCCATGAATTTTTGAATTGCAGGTGTTCTGAGGTGGAATCTGAAATCTTTTCTTGCTCTTTAATTGACCTGGAAGCTCATATCCCAAGGTTTTGGTTGTTGTTTTCATCAAATTCGCAAAATCTAGTTGTCAAAAGAAGAATGAGGAGAAAAAGGGGAAGCAAGAAAAAAGGATAGGGAGGGGAGAGGTGTTGCAGGAGCAGGAAACTATTATCTATCTATGTATTGATCTTAAAGTCTAGGAAAATGATTGTTACTCCTTTTTTTGTAAACAGAATTAACTGATGCTCAGATTTTGTTTTGTTTTTATTTTGGTCTTTAAATTTCTTACCAAAAAAAATCCCCACTATAATGAAGACTGATGTTCTTTGGCATTGATAGTAAAGAATAGGGAGTGGGAGTTAGTAGAGGAAAGAGATGAGAACCTATATGTAGTGAATGCTTGGTGTGTACCAGCCACTGTGCTAGCCACTTTTAACCTTTTGCACTCGGATGTCAAGTGTGACTCGACACGGTTAGCATTAGAATAAAAGAATTGAGAAAAAAGCAAGCGAGTGCAAAGGGTTAAAAGCAATTTAGTTTAAATATAATTGACACACAAAAAGCTATTCATAGTTAAAATGTACATTTTGATAAATTTTGGCATATTATATACCCATGATTAAACTATCACCTCAATTGATATTATCCTATATAATAAAGATGTAATATGCAAATTGACCATCACACCCTTGCACAAGATGGCCGCCCTCATGTGATTACAAGATGGCCACCACAAGATGGCTGACAGGGGAGGGCAGTTGGGGGGGACCAGGCCTGCAGGGGAAAGCAGTTGGGGGCTACCAGGCTAGCAGGGGAGGGCAGTTAGGGGTGACTGGGCTGGCAGGGGAGGGCAGTTGGGGGCAACCAGGCCAGCAAGGGAGGACAGTTGGGGGTGATCAGGCTGGCAGGGGAGTCATTAGGGGGTGATCAGGCTGGCAGGCAGAAACGGTTAGGGGCAATCAGGCAGGCAGGCAGGCAAGCAGTTGGGAGCCAGCAGTCCTAGATTGTGAGAGGGATGTCAGTCTACTGGTTTAGGCCCAATCCCCCAAGGAGTCCCAGATTGGAGAGGGTGAAGGCTGGGCTGAGGGACACCCTCCTCAGTGCATGAATTTCGTGAGCCGGGTCTCTAGTATGCATATAAGTTCTTTGGTTGATCTCTTCCCTCCCCCCACCCCATTTCCTCTGAAGATCCTCAGTCTATTGCATGCTTCCATGTCTCTGGATAGATGTTCATAAGATTTCACATATAAGTGAGATCATGTGATACTTGTCTTTTTCTGACTCACTTATTTCACTTAGCATAATACTCTCCAGGCCTCTAGTATTTAATACTGTTCAGCCCAAAAGTTTCTTCATGCACTGTTGAAATCCTTCCCTCCCGTACCTCCTCTCATCTCCTTTTGTTCTAGGCAATTACTCTTCTGCCTTCTATCACTATAGATTAATTTGTATTTTCTTTACTTTTATATAAATACTAGAGGGCCGGTGCACGAAATTTGTGCTCTTGGGAAGGGGGCATCCCTCAGCCCAGCCTGTGCTGTCTCACATTCTGGGAGCCCTGGGGGGATGTCCGACTGATGGCTTTAGCGCTGCTGCAGAGGCGGGAGAGGCTCCTGCCACCAATGCTGTGCTCACCAGACATGAGCCAGGCTTCTGGCTGAGTGGTGCTCCCCCTGTGGGAGTTCATTGACCACCAGGGGGCAGCTCCTGCATTGAGTGTCTGCCTCCTGGTGGTCAGTGAGCGTCATAGAGACCAGTCATTCCACCGTTCGGTTGATTTGCATATTAGCCTTTTATTATATAGGATATTCATGCAATATGTACTTTCATTTGTCTGCGTTTTTTTATTCAACATAATTATTTTGAGATTATCTAAGTTGTTGCATGTATCAGTATTTAATTATTTTTCATTGCTGAGTAGTGTTATGTCATAATTTATTTAGTTATTTACCTCCTGATGGTATTAGAGTACTTTCCAGATTTGGGCCATACAAACAGAGCTTCTATAAACATTCTTATAAAGTCTTTGTGTGGAAATGTGCTTTCACTTTTCTCAGGTAAATACCTATGAGTTGAGTGGATGGATAATATAATAAGTTCAGATTTGACTTTTTAACTAAATGTCAAAATATTTTCTAAGGTTGCACCTTTTTAAATTGCTACCAGCAGCATGTAAGTGTTCCAATTCTTCTACATTCTCATTAACATTTTATATGGTCAGACTTTTTTACTTTACTGGGTGTGCAGTGGAATCTTATTATGGTTAAAATCATTTACCAGCCCTGGCTGGTTTGGCTCAGTGGATAGAGCATTGGCCTGTGGACTAAAGGGTTCCGGGTTGTGGGCTCAGTCTCCAGTAGGGGGCGTGCAGGAGGCAGCCAATCAATGATTCTCTCTCATCATTGATGTTTCTATCTCTCTCTCCCTCTCCCTTTCTCTCTGAAATCAATAAAAATATTTTAAAAAATCATTTACCAAATAATGAGTTTGGTCATCTTTTCATGTACTTATTAGCTATGTGTATATCTTCTTTGGTGGGATATCTATTCAACTATTTTTTACTATTTTTATTGATTTATTTTTTGTTTTATTTAGTAGTGAGAGTTCCTTTCTATATTTCTAACATTCTGTATTTTCTGCCATTATCTGCATTGCCTTAGTTCCCTTACTTGGAGAATGGTGTTAGCAGTATTTATTAGTTTGCAAATCATTCTGAATTTTGGATTCAAGTCTTTTATTTGTACACAAGCCTTTCATATGGCTTGCCAATATTTTCTCCTAGTCTATGGTTTGTTTTTTCATTCTCTTCACAATGAATGTATAAGTTTTTATGTTTGATGAAGTCCGATTTACCAATTAAGTCCAATATGTTTATGGATTATGGTGTTTTTTTTTTTGGGGGGGTTGTATTTAAGAAATATTTGACTACTTAAAGTTTTTTTTACCTTTTTTATTTGGTAATAATTTCAAACATACAGAAATGTTGCAAAAGTTAGATAGTCTAAAGTATATGGGTATAACTTTACCTAGCTTTAACTTTCCTAAACATTTTACCACCTTTATTTTATTCTCTCTCTCTCTCTCTCTCTCTCTCTCTCTCTCTCTCTCTCTCTCTCTCTCTCTCATTTCCCCTCATCTCCTCTTTTCCTGAATCACTTAAAAGTAAATTATATACATCACATTGCTTTACCTTTAAATACATCATTGTATGGTTCTATAGGGAATTTATTGACCACAAATTTTCATTGATAGATACTACTTTTATCTAATCTAATATCTATATATCCATATTAAACTCTTTTTAGTTTGCTTAATAGCATCCTTTATAGCATTTCTCTCCCACCAGGACAGAATTTAGTCTAGGATCAAGTCTTGCATTTAGTTGTCATATTTGTTTAGACCCCTTTATTCTAGAACATTCTACAAACTTACTTTATTTTTTTAAAAAATATTTTTATTGATTTCAGAGAGGAAGGGAGAGAAAGATAGAAACATCAGTAATGAAAGGAATCATTGATCAGCTGCCTTCTGCAAACCACCTACTGGGAATCAAGCCCGCAATCCAGGCATGTGCCCTTGACCAGAATCAAACCCAAGACCCTTCAGTCTGCAGGCAGACACTCTATCCACTGAAACAAACTGGCTAGGGCTTACTTCATTTTTTTTTTAAGAAAAAGATATCAACATTTCCAATGTTCCTTTTTGAGGGGTTAGTCTGATTCATGATCATATTCAGGCTATGCATTCTAGCCTGGGATATTACATAGGTGTTGTGATAGCAGAGTATTACATCTGAAGGTACACAATGTTCATGTGTCTATGATTAATGATGTTAATGTTGGTCACCTGCCCAAATAGTTGTCCAATTTCTCCCCTATATAATTACTCCCCCCTTGCAACTAATAAGCAGTCTATAGGAAGACACAAACTTCATGCAAATATCCTGCTCCTCATTAGAATTTCCACCAAGATTTAACATCCATGGATTTTTATTTTATCCAACCTTTATTTTGCTTGCAAAATACTGACCTTTCAACTACAACAATTCCTCTTCATTTACTAGTTAGCATTCAGCATTGGACGATAGGCAAGAATTTTTTGTTTCTCCCTAGTTATTTATTATTGATATGACCTCATAATTTTCTACTTTTTCCACAAGGGTTTATAATTATTAATTATACTAATGCTCAAGTTGTCCTAGATTTGGCCAGTGAGCATTCCTCCAAGTTAGTTCCTGTGTCCAGTGACATACCCTATTATTTTTTTAGCACTGCATTGCTTTCTGATATAACAAGATGTCCCAGGCTTATCTTGTACTTTCCTTGTTCTATCCCTGGAATTAGCTATTTCTCTGTTTCCTTAGTTCAATTAGGTAGAGAATGATGTTAGAGACCTTCAAGGTCTTGGCTCAGATTTAAAAAATTTTCCAGTATTTATCATTTTGCAAATCATGACTTTATAGTTGGTAAGTCTAAAATAGCTGTTTAGAGACTTACTAGCCTACTATGATTGTATCATTTTTGTCACAAATTATATGTTAAACATATGTTTTCTAAAATAATGTAATTTGTCTCAATTGACTGCAATGTGATCTGCAAACAGAATCTGAGAAAGCATAGTTGTAAGGGCTTTTTAAATCTGCTACTCCATCACCTCATTTTATACATGAAGAAACAGGCTCTGACAAGTTAAGAGTGTTATCTAAGATCATAAAATCAGTCAATAGCA
Source organism: Eptesicus fuscus (assembly GCF_027574615.1). NCBI lineage: Eukaryota > Metazoa > Chordata > Mammalia > Chiroptera > Vespertilionidae > Eptesicus > Eptesicus fuscus. Next base: position 111,024,294 of record NC_072473.1, read on the forward strand.
GATATAATCTCATTTATGTCTAGTGCTATTTTCATGATACTCTATCATCAGCTACATTTTTCTTAACAAAAATACAATATTTTAAAAATAAAATATTTTACTAAAGAAAACCTCTGTGAATACTAAAGTTCCGTAAAGACTATAATCATAATTAATAGCTACACACGTTGGTTTTAGTCTTGATATAGCTATCCATCGAAGGGTCAGCATTGAGCACAATTTCTTTAATAACTTTATTAATGATTTTAAAGAAGACAATTGTTTATCAGGCTTGCAGCCTTTAGAAAACATAAGTTCAGAGCCAGAATTTTAATTACCTAAGCTCCCCAGCATAATGTCACCTCCTTCCACTATTTACTGAACAAGGTTATAAAAACTCAGAGAGCCCTGGCCAGTATGGCTCAGCTGGTTGGAGTATCTATCATCCATGCACCAATGAAAGGTTTGAGGGTTCTCTTCCTGGTCAGGGCATACAGCCAGGTTGAGGGTTTGATCCCCAGTCAGGGCACGTACAGCAAGCAACCGATAAATGTTTCTCTCATCTCTCTCTCTCTCTCTCTCTCTCTCTCTCTCTCTCTCTCTCTCTCTCCCTTTCTCTTCCTCTGTCTCTAAAATTAATTGAAAATAAAACTCAGAGAACTTAAGCAACTTGTCCGAGATCAACAAGCAAAATGACAATAAATGATATTTGATGTGAGACTTGGTGTCTCTTAATCCATATCCCTATAACTGGCTCCCTGCTGTTCACCTCTGAAGCATGAGGGTGGGGAACAGAGGCCACCCCGGAAATGATTGCATATATTGACTCTGGGAACAGCAGGGCAGGAAAAATAAAATAAACTCTGCCTTTAGTTACTGCCTATGGCAGGGAGCATGAAATGAAGTTATTAAGTGCTGCCAGAATAGCCTGTGGAATGGGAAGTGTAAGCCTATGGACTTTCCTTTGCTGGAGGTGTTTAGGATGGGTTACATCACCCTCTCTCTGGAGTTACTTATGTATAATTTACTTGTAACCAGGGATTAGTCTAAATAACAATTTTGCTAAATTTCTGATCACAGATCTCTTGAAGGGCAGTGGGTGGGATGGTGGGATGGTGTTGGAGAAGTTTCCTACAGTTATATGACCAATAAAAGTTTTCTGGATAAATAGTACATCATATTTATATGCTTTTATTCTTCAAATGTATCTAGATGTTGTTATTGATACAATTGTTATTACACTCACTGTGTTACTGTGTATTTTCTCATTCAACAGATAGCAACAGTTCAAAATGTTATTAAGAAGAGTCCACAACTTTTCTTATGCTCATACTCTAAATTGTCAAAGTCTTCTGGACTCTACAATAACCAAAATTTTCTTATGAAAAAGAATATTCTTTCACTCATAAATTTATTTCTGGATAATTTTACAGAATCTACTCCCACCTCTAATACAGCAAATAAATTGTTTGGTGATCTTTAGATCCAAAAAGATAAAACAATTTAAAGGGATTTCTGAAAAGTGCAATGGCATGATTAAATAAGAAATAGATTACAAAGACTTCTTATAAAGAAAATTGAATTGGAGATGACATTGAAAAAGTATCAGCAAAGGGATAATCAAGGAGGGGGCGAGAACATCATGATTACCTGGGAGATGTACATGCCAAGAATACAGAAGTATTATTTTGCAGTTTATGAGCTAGAAGTAGGCTATGTGGGATTAAAGTAAGGAAGAGCAAGAAGTTTGCATTTCCCACAGGTACTTTCTATTTCACAGTGATCATGACACAATGAAATTCAGAAAAGGCAAACAAAGAAATAAAGAAATAAATTCTTTGTGCACTCAATATTTGGAAAGGGGAACCATGGGACAACTGTGGATGTCAAGAAAATACTGAAAAGAAGAGTTTATAAATTTAACTAGAGGCCCAGTGCACGAAATTTGTGCACAAAGGGGGGTTGTCCCTCAGCCCAGCCTGTACCCTCTCCAATCTGGGACCCCTCAAGGGATGTCCGACTGCCCGTTTAGGCCCGATCCCACTCGGGCCTAAACAGGCAGTCAGACATCCCTCTCACAATCCAAGACTGCTGGCTCCCAACTGCTTGCCTGCCTACCTTCCTGATTGCCCCTAACCACTTCTGCCTGCCAGCCTGATCACCCCCTAACCACTCTGCTGCCAACCTGTTTACCCCCAACTTCCCTCCTCTGCCGGCCTGGTTACCCCTAACTGCCCTCTCCTGCAGGGTTGATCACCTCCAACTGCCCTCCCTTGCAGGCCTGGTCCCTCTCAACTGCCCTCCCTTGCAGGCCGGGTGCCTCCCAACTGCCCTCTCCTGCTGGTCATCCTGTGGTGGCCATCTTGTGTCCACATGGGGGCAGGATCTTTGACCACATGGGGGCAGCTATATTGTGTGTTGCAGTGATGATCAATCTGCATAGTACTCTTTTATTAGATAGGATAGAGGCCTGGTACAGGGGTGGGGGCCAGCTGGTTATCCCTGAAGGGCGTCCCGGATCAAGTGGGGGTTCCCTTGGGGTGTGGGGCAGCCTGAGCGAGGAGCCTGTGGTGGTTTGCAGGTGGGCCACGCCCGCTGGCAACGCAAGCGGAGGCCCTGGTATCTGGAATTTATTTTCCTTCTACAATTGAAACTTTGTAGCCTGGAGTGGAGCCAAGCCTGGGGCTCCCTCTGAGGCCGGCAGCCATTTGTGTTGGGGTTATAATTGAAACTTTGTTGCCTTAAGCGGGTGGGCCCGGCCAGGGTGTGCAGAAAGCTTTGCTTCCCCTGTTACTGGCGGCAACCCTGGCCTGTTCTCTCAATCTCCATTCTGCTGCCATTTGTTTGAATTTGTTTACCTTCTATAATTGAAACTTTGTAGCTTGAGTGGAGGCTTAAGCCTGGCAATGGCAGGCGGAAAGATTGGCTTCCTCTGTTACCTAGGAAACCTTGCTCTCTGTGGCTGTAGCCATCTTGGTTTGGATTAATTTGCATACTTGCTCTGATTGGATGGTGGGTGTGGCTTGTGGGAGTGGTGGAGGTATGGTCAATTTGCATATTTGTCTATTATTAGATAGATAGCTTACAGGATTCTGGACTATTTTAAAACAACTTATTGGAAGCTCAGTACAAATGTATGCCAGAGTTCAAAATTATTACATACTTTGAAAAGAAATTTCTGTATGGCCTGATGGTGGTGAGAGACGGCCAATGTTTTCTTTTTGAAATTGTGATTTAAAAAAACCTTGCATGAGATAAAAATCTATCAACTTAATAATTTTTTAACTTTCATAGTGTTAAGTATATTCTCATCATTGTGAAACAGATCTCTGGAATATTTTTCATTTTAAAACTCTATACCCTTTAAAAAACAACTTCCATTTTTCCTCTCCCCTCAGACCCTGGCAATCACCATTATAATCTCTGTTTCTATGAATTTGACTACTCTAAGTATTTCATATAACTGGAATCATACAGTATTTGTATTTTTATGTCTAACTTTATTTAGCATAATCTCCTCAAGGTTCATTCACGTTGTAGCATGTGTTAGGATTTCCTTCCTATTTAAGCTGCATACAATTCCATTGTGTGTATTTACCACAGTTTGACTATCCATTTACCCATTGATGGACATTTGGGTTGTTTCCACCTTTTAGTTATTGTAAATGGAAGCTGCCAGTATATTTACTTTTATTTGTCATAATTTTAATTTGTTTACTGTATATGAACACATATACTGTTTCCTATTCTTTCCGAACTCAAGGGATGGAGGATTAGCTATTCAAATCTGGTCTTTTCCCCTGCTAAGCAAACAAGCCAAAAAGCAGGAAGACAAAATAAGCAAAACACCTCCCACTACCAACAGCCAAGCAAACAAACAAACAAACAAAAAACACATTAAAAATAATACTGAATATTTGAGTGTTCAAACAGAAGTAGATCTACTGGGTACTTGTTAAGATATAGGGTGTTTTATTTTAAAATATTGTTTTTAATATTTTAAATTGATGAGAGAGAGAGAGCGAGCGAGCACGAGAGATCTTCTTGCTCCACTTATTTGTACATTCATGGATTGCTTCTTGTATATGCCCTGACCTGGGATGAAACCTGCAACCTTGGTGTATTGGGATGACACTCTAACCAACTGAGCTATCCAGCCAGGGCTATAGGTCTTAAAGTTATGCTTTTAAAAAAAGAAAGGGGCCTGTCTGCTAAAATATAACATATTAAAAAATAATAATTACCTTGAAAATCTGTATTGATTATATCACTTTTTTCAAAACACGGGGATAATGTAGCTTAGGTAAAATTCAGGTCGTTTTGGCAATTACTTCCATCTAAAACGGTGGTTGCCAAGCCTGGTCAAGTACCAGAATCTGCTAAAGACCTTAAAAACCTATATTCCTGATTCCCCATCTATAGCTACTAAATTTAAAAAAACAACTTTAGGATTGGGAACCACAGCTTTCATTTGATCTATAGCCTCTGATTAGAATGGATTGTGTTAAATCATCAAGTCATTTTGTTATCTTGGAATCTAAAGCCCTTCCAAAAAGTCTCTGGCTTCTTCTTTATCAGCCATGGATATAGATAGCTATTTTATTTCCCTGTGGCTCTAATGCATTTCTGGGACTTCTACCAAGTTAGCATTCCATAATTCTGGGCTTCCCTTCCATGTCCATTGCCCATTGCTCTTCACAGCCATCCTTGACTTATCATGTTACTATCCCCAATACAAAGTCCTCTGTTCCCTTCTCTGAGTCACAGCCTCTGTGATTTTCAAGATAGCAATTATATATATATTTCCAGTGGCATCCTTTAGAGTATCTATCTATCTATCTATCTATCTATCTATCTATCTCTCTTTCTCTCTCAAAACCAGTACCATTTTTGTTGCCTCATCTAGGTACATTTTAGAATAGATGAGAAAGGGGAGGAGAGAATGATTTAATGTATTACTTACTATGCTTTAAATAATCAAATCCCTGGCCTACACGCACCCATACCCAGCTACAGATGTTCTCTAAATTGTCACATTTGTTTGTTCTCCCCTCTCCCTCAAATGTTCCCAAACTAATAGGACATTAAATGAAAAAATGTCTTTCCATAAAATTTGCTTATTTTACTATTTGTCTCACTCAGTATAGCATCCTTCTCATCATCTGTAATGTGCAATCAATCACATACCCCACCCCCCTGGGAAGGGTGTTTATTGGTCATTTACATGATTAAAGAATGGAGAAAATAAGACATGTCAAAGAATAGAGGTGTTTTAATAACCTCCAATTTGAATCTCTTCTTACTATCTACCCCCTACTGACATAATATAGCAAATATCATTACCTTCACCATCTCTGAAAGGAGATTTCAGATTTCCCCCTATGTCATGCAGTAATTAATATATTAAGGATGCTAGAAATATGCTAAGCTATTAAGCCCCATGAGAATCCTTATTCTGGCTGAAACAGTAAGATCATCATGGATATATCTCTGCTCTACTGGGTGGTCAGCAACAGCTGTTGAGCTAAGCTTTGGAGCCCTTTCAGACTGCTTATCACACAAATTGCATTAGGTAAAACCATAAATGCCACATCTCACTTAGAGTTGTAAGAATTAGATATCCTTCAATAGCTTTGCCTGAAAGTAGAGTAGTCAATAATTTCTATAATCTCCCACACCTATTTGAAATTCCCTAGCCTTCAATGACTAACCTGTTATCAATTACTAGTAGATGGATAGAATTCCTCTGTAATCGATCTTCACCTATAAGTTCACCCCAAGCCTTGAGTTTAAGCAGGTGGAGGAATGCAAAAAATGGGGGGAACTAACTTCAGCAGACAGCTTAGGATCCTTGCTTCTTTGATATCATATCACACATATGTATGGCTTCTGCCAAATATGCTTTGAGCTTTATAAGAGTGTTGGACTTGCTTTATGATTGTTGTGACCCACTTGCTTTCCAAAATTATGGTGAACCTCGCAAAATCTGAGCTGAGTTGACAATCAGCAGAGAAGCAAAAGAGGTTTAGTGTCTTGTAGAGTTTGGTAAGTAATGAATTATGGCTACATAACATTGACAGGGATCCCTAACCCCAGGATGATTTATTTACAGACCTCACTATTTCTGCTGTGCTTTGTTTTCCACATTTGTGACCAGCAGCCTGAGTTCTACCATAAGTGAGAGTTTCTTCTGATGGTGAGGAGAAGTGTTGGGAAGTGAAAGTGATGGAGTTCATCTCAGAAATACCAATGAGTAACATTTTACTTTAAAGTAATGATTAACTCTTCAGTAGTAAAGAGTGTGGTCTAAGAGTTGGAGCAAAGGTGGAATCTGTGCTCTTTGCTATAAGTCAAAGAAGGACAAGAAAATCTGATATTGTAAATAGTGCTCCCGTAAAAGGCCTTTATTGAGAACATTACTGCATAATTTAAGTATACCTTAAAAGAAATCTTCCCAGAGAAATCTCTACATGTGTAGCTTTGTACTAGACACTTCTACAAATAAGACTTAATAAAAAAAGTTTCAGGGATATTAAGATACATAATGGGGCAGTGTTTATGGAAATAGCAAAAGGGTAGAAAATAGTAAATAAAATAAAGTTATAAACAAACAAATCCATAAAAGAAGAGGCCAATTAAAAAACACATCAGTAGGGAAATCGGAAACACTCCTATTTTTTTTCTATAAACAATGCAATCTGAATCTACTGCAAGTGAATACACCAATGCTGAAAAACCTGTTTCAAGTGCACAATCTTGTTGAAGAATTTCAACTAAGCCAATCTGTTAGATCAAAAGTTTAGCAGATGCTCAATCCAATTACTGAGTAATTGATGAAAACCAACTCAAAAGTTGGGGCTGTAACAACTAAAGAAAATAATGCTATGTATGGAGATAGGATTAGTATCAAAAGGAAGTACCTAGGTTAAAATTGACCAAGTAGCTCTAAAATTCAATTTAAAAAACCCATAATCCTAAACAAAGGAAGAATTTTATATATTTCTTGATTAGAAAAACAGAGAAAACCTACATGCATTCTAATATCAAATTATTTGGCACAAACCTTAAAACTAGGATAAAAAGAAGTCCCAATGAGAGTAAACACCTATGGAGTGGGGGTTTTATCATCAAAGTTCAATGCATATTTCAGCAAGGTTTTTAAATACTTGGATCAAAGACAAAATCTGAAAGGAAGTAAAGTATAGAGATTCTTACTGTACCAAAATAAACATATTGTTCTTTTCAAGATATAGTGTAAGAGTCATTAAGAAAAGGACAAGAGTATTTTTATCTTATGCTCCTGACCCTTCATGCGTAAGACCCCTTACATGGGCTGATCCCCTGACTAATGTAGTTACCAATAACACCAAACACCCTGGACATCTAGGAGGTCCATGGGTGGGGCAAGAAAGTATAAATACACAGGGGTCTCCACCCAGCTTCCCTTATGTATGACACGAAATCAAAACAATGCCCCTTTGTGTGTACAATTAAAGAGAGGTTTCTGGCTTGTGTGAACACCAAAGAAAGGGTGTCACTACTATCACTACGTGCACCTGGTAGAGGTGCAGAAAATGTAACTAAGACCTTGTCTATATAAAAAGAAATGGACAGCCAGTTTGAAAGGGAATTCCCATGGACTAGAACAAAGAATATCCTTACATGATATTATTCTACACTATCATTAAAATTTATTCCCAGATTTGGATCACCCCCAGTACTTATAATAGTTCCTCGCACCCTTGGGGATAAAAAAAAGTCATCTGTTTGGTGCTTGGAGACAAACTTAACACATCTCTTGATACTTTAGAATCACTACAGCATAATATACAATTATCCAAAGCAAACGTACAAACTAATTCTTTGAATGTCTGGCAGCAATTTAAAAAGGACATGTAAGGATTTAACCCTTTTCATTGTGTAGAGGGCCTCCTGGGAGGGCACCTGAGCATTCTATATTGGTCCCTCTTACCCTTTAGACCAAGAGAGACCCTCTTCTCACAATTCAATTGCTCACAGCTGTTGCATGAGCTCTCTGTTCATGTCGAGGTTGAAGTCTCATGATGACTGGTGCCATGAATCTGTCTCTCACCCAGTGGGGCGAACTGAGCCCTCCCTGGAGAAGAAACCTGGGTTCCAAAAGGTATGTGATCAGTGCTGGGGCCCCGCCAGCAGGCGAGGGGATCCCAAGGCAGGTGCTGGGCATGGAGGCCACGGGGGCATAGGCTACTAAGGAGACAAAACTGAACCTCACGTCACCCTGCTTGGCCCCGGAGGATGGCTGGTTAGCAAGAGACGGGTAAGATTCCTCAAGGAAGGAACAACCTAAGACAGGCACAGTCGCAGAGGGGCCATCAGGAGAGAATTTGGGGATCAACAGAGGTGGGGAACAGACCCTCACCCCCCCAACATTGCAGGGGCCTGAATCCTAGCCCCTTCTGAGGGAGGTCTCCTGCCCCCATGGCTGCTTCGTGCTTCCCATGCCCAGTTCAGATCAGGACCCAGGTGACCGACAGAGACTTGGCCGACAGCAGCTGCCCTCTCACTCCAACAAGAATTGTTTGAGTTGTCTTGTACCCATGGTGTGGGGAAGTGGGTTGACGATATCTAAATCCAGCCTACTACCAGGAATGCTCAGGACCTACTCAAGAAGGCAAATAATCCCTTCCACCAATATTTACAGGGTAAAACAAGATTATTGTTAGAGTAATAAATTTGTCAGTAAAATAGTAGTCAAGTTTTCAGGCAAATTTAAATTGGCTAGTTGAAACAAGCGAATATTCTAGAAAAATTAATTGTACTGGACAAAAAGGTGTTCCTAAAGTGTCAACTAAAATTTTTATTGGTACTTCATCTCATGATAAAATTGTGCACCATATAATGAACCTAAAACAGTAATATTATAGTGAAAAAAATTAAAATTTAAAAGCCAGCAAGACTACATTATAAAATTTTCAAAAGCCTCCTAACATTTAAATCAAAAAAGGAGGGGATAGTAGAGGAATATCATGTAAGGAAAAATATCCTGTAAGTAAATTACATCTAGAAAATTAATACTTTAGAAAATTAGTTGTAAGGCTAAAAGCAAGACACCCATGAAAAACACACAAGGTGACAAAACAAGCCAGAGGAAAATCATTTGGGCAAAAATTGAAAAAGGATCCCCAGTCAAATTTATATAAAATATTCCTTTATTAACTTTTGGTCGAGAATATGTTTGTATATTTTCAGAAAACAACTCCGAGACCATGTGGATTCCAGCAAGAGAGGAATCGACAGGAGTACTCCAGCCATGAAGACAGAAGAGAAGCAGTCCAGAGACGGAAGACGCTGATGTGGCCTTCCCATACTAGCAGTTAGCAGCTGTGCATCACTGCAGATTGCCCAGGACCAAACCAGACAGAGTCGGACCTGCATTACCACCATTTGTCCACCATCCAGAACTGAAATGTCAGTGCTGACATGTACACATAAGGAACTGTTGGACATTGAAATTGGGTCTCAAAAGAACTGTTGGCCCAGAAAGAAACTCTCTACACACTGATTCATTTGCCTGTCACCATAACCATTATTGCTTGTCTCATTTTCGGTTCTTATAAGTGTATTTCTAATAGCACATGATCTCACTCATCTAGGGGAAATAATGAACAACATAGACTGATGAACAAGAACAGACCCAGAAACAAGGAGGCATGGATCAGACTGTCGGGCCTCGGGGGGAGGGTAGGGAAGGGTGGGGGTAAAGGGGGAGATCAACCAAAGGACTTGTGTGCAGGCATATGAGCCTAACCGGGGGTTAAGGATAACAGGAGGGTGGGGGCATGTGTGGGGAGGGGTGTGGGATGGGAATGGGGGGACGAGGACAAATATGTGATACCTTAATCAATAAAGAAATTTAAAAAAAAAAGAAAAGAAAAGGACAAGAGCCCAGCCAGTGTGGTTCAGTGGTTGAGCGTTGACCTATGAACCAGGAGGTCAGGGTTCGACTCCCAGTCAGGACATATGCCCAGGTGGCAGGATCGATCCCCAGTGTGAGCATGCAGGAGACAGCTAGCTGATCAATGATCCTCTCTCATCATTGATGTTTCTATCTCTCCCTCTCCCTTCTTCTCTGAAATAAAAAAATAAATATTTTTTTTTTTAAAGAGAAGGACAGGAGATGAAAGAGGAAACAGAAATCTTAGTAACTGCAAAATGTTGAAGATCATTGGACCATTGACTCAACATAAAAGTGGCATTTTATATGCAAAGTTTCACACTCTGGGATTTTAAAAATCTAGGAACAGGGCCAGCTTTATGGGTCTGTGATGTGTATAGTCACATAGGGCTTCACACTTAGAGGGGGCCTGTAATTGGTTGAATACTCTCCTGCTGCCATCTTGAAATTCTTAATTTTTGAACAAGGGCTATCACATTTTCATGTGCACTGGGCTCCACAAATTTTGTAGCCAGTTCTGGCTACGAAGCTCATACCCAAGGAATTTTTGAGGATGGGAAAAAGGGAACAAATGAGAAAAACATGACCTTATAAAAACAAAATAGAAAGTTGCCATTATTTCTATGTTTTATTTTCTGTAACAGTTATTGAAACTACTAGTCCATGCATGAGAAGCGTCATCCAGGATTAAAGAATTTATTCTGTGATTTCTCCATTCCCTTACTATTAGGAGGTGTTTTTTTTTGTTATTGTTTGTTTTTTGGTGTGTTTTTTAACTAGGTGAAACTGGGTTTTTTATGACTCACTTCTCAAAACCCAGTTTCTAATAATTTTTGTACTGAAAATGGATTTACAGCCAAAGACCTATTAATTATTTTAGTAAATAATATTTGAGGATTAAGAATCCACACCAGGAATGGAAATGGTGAAGACATCCTAGCACAACTAAAATTTTTCTAAATGAAAAATCTGATATTGTGTTAAAAAATACACAGCAAATTGTTCTCTCAGCCACTACTGAATTATAGTTTAAACATCAACTTATTGTTTCAGGGATCTCACAAGTAAGAGGTGATACCATTCTAATTGCTTAAAAATTCCTATTTGATGTTCAAGGTCTTAAAACAAATCCTAATGGGTAATTTTATTTTATTTGTCATTTTAATAAATCTTTATTATTCAGATTATTACAGTTGTTCCTCTTTCCCCCCTATAGATCCCCTCCACCCAGTTCCCACCCCTTACACGCCCCCACTGTCCTCATCCATAGTTGTACAATTTTTGTCCAGTCTCTTCCCACACCCTCCACACCCCTTTACCCCCAAGATTGTGAGACCATTCTCTTTCTATGCCCCTGATTCTATTATATTCACCAGTTTATCTTGTTCATCAGATTTTTTACTCACTTGATTTTTAGATTCACTTGTTGATAGATATGTATTTGTTGTTCATAATATTTATCTTTACCTTTTTCTTTTTCTTCCTCTTCTTAAAGAATACCTTTCAGCATTTCATATAATACAGGTTTGGTGGTGATGAACTCCTTTAGCTTTTTCTTATCTGTGAAGCTCTTTTTCTGACCTTCAATTCTGAATGATAGCTTTGCTGGGTAGAGTAATCTTGGTTGTAGGTTCTTGCTATTCATCACTTTGGATATTTCTTGCCACTCCCTCCTGGCCTGCATAGTTTCTGTTGAGAAATTAGCTGACAATCGTATGGGTACTCCCTTGTAGGTAACTAACTTTCTCTTGACGCTTTTAAGAGTCTCTCTTTGTCTTTTCCCTTGGCATTTTAATTATGATGTGTCTTGGTGTGGTCCTCTTTGGATTCCCTTTGTTTGGGGTTCTCTGCACTTCCTGGACTTGTAAGTCTATTTCTTTCACCAGGTGGGGGAAGTTTTCTGTCATTATTTCTTCAAATAGGTTTTCAGTATCTTGCTCTCTCTCTTCTTTTGGCACCCCCATAATTCAGATGTTGGTACGCTTGAAGTTGTCCCAGAGGCTCCTTACACTATCTTCATATTTTTGGAATCTTTTTTCTTTTTGCTTTTCTGGTTGGGTGTTTTTTGCTTCTTCATATTTCAAATCTTTGACTTGATTCTTGTGATCCTCTAGTTTGCTTTTGGATCTCTGTATATTATTCTTTATTTCAGTCAGTGTATGCTTAATTTCTAGTTGGTTCTTTTTCATATCCTCGAGGGTCTCACTAAATTTATTGGCGGTTTCTAGAAGATTCTTGAAAAACCTTATAACTGTGGTTTTGAACTCTATATCCAGTAGTTTGCTTTCCTCCATTTCTGTCATTTGTGACCTGTTTCTTTGTCTCCACATTGTGGCTGCTTCCCTGTGTTGATAGAGTGGCTTTGTGTGCCAGGTGTCCTATAGGGCCCAGTGGCTCAGCCTTCCCAGTTACTTGAGGTGGACACTCTTGGTGCAACCCTTTGTGGGCTGTGTGCAGTCTTGTTGTAGTTAAACCTTGATTGTTGTTGGTATCACTGGGAGGAATTGACCTCTAGGCCAATTGTCTGTGAAGATCAACTGTGTCTATGATGGAAAACTTCTGTGCTGGAGACACCCCTATGGGGCAAGACTTGCTTCAGTGAGGCTTTGGTGCTTGAGTCTGCCCCTTGAGTGTGTCCCTTATTGATCTGAGGAGTTGTAATCTGGATGGTCCCAATCTAACCACTGGGTACACTGGCTCTTGGATCTCCAAGGAGATGCAATATAGCCTCTGCCTGAGGCCACCCAGCAGGAGCTATGGAGAGATCTGCAGATTCCTCTTCTTTGTTTGGGGTTTGGAGGTGCCCAGATGAGTCCCAGCTGTGAGGCAATGTAAGCTGCTGTGGGGCCTTGTGCCTTCTTTTGGAAGTTCTGGGGCTCTCTGACCCAGCTTCTGTTTGTTAGGTAATTTCAGATTGCAAATGGCCAGGCCATTCATATGCAAAAGCCTCTGTGCACAGCTTGGGTGGGGCGGGGTCTCAGGTAATCAACAGGGTGGAGCAAACAGCTATGGCTGATCCTCAGCCCTGCCCTAAGAGGCCCCCAGGTCTCAGTGTCCCTCAGTAATTGCTGCAAGCACCTCTGAGAGAAAGCCGCCCTTGAGTTCCGCCTGATGCCAGACAGTCCAGTTTCTCCCTGTATGAGTCTGGGTCCCCAGAGTCTTGCCCGGAACTGGAGTTCAGAGAAGTTGGGAGTTTGTGCCTCCCTCCCAATTGAAAAAGACAACAGCGGACTCAGTTGCCAGCCCTTTCTGCTTGCGAGCACCTCCGTACCTCTGCACTTTACTTCTGCACCTCCTCTGAGTCTCAGTGTGCTTTTCTCTTTCCTTCTAGTTGTAGAATTTCCACTCAGCCAGCATTTCTGTGGTTCTGGATGATGTCCATTTTGTCTTTTAATTGTACTTTTGAAGTGGTTGTGCGAGGCAGCAATTTCAGGTGTTTACTTATGCCGCCATCTTGGTTTCTCCCAAGGGTAATTTTATTTTAGCTAAAGGCAATCTGCTAATGATTTATTATTATATAAGATGATCACTTAAAGTGCTGTGTGTACCCACAAGAATTAATTTGTAGCTCAATCCCTGGTAAAATTACATAAAATTTGGTGGTGGGCAATTAATTAATTAATTAATTAATTAATTAAGTTAATTAGCAGACTATTTAATGTCTTGCTAGATCAAAGATAAGCCATCTTTCTTTTCTGTCACTAATATGAAAGCAAGACACTAGTGATTCTTACTTTGAAATCTCAATTGCAGAGTACAGAGCTCATCTACAGGAGAGTATTTTTTTTATTCAACCATCAAAAATTACTGAAGATGGTATAATATTTAACTTTTTCAGTTTGGGCATGTATATGTATGCTGAGATAGGGGCAATGTTGCTGGCCAGAATGGCGTGAGTCTCCTACAAGCTTTCTAGAAATAGACATATGAAAAAGGCTTTGAATGGTGGCATCATGACTCCATTTCGTGAGGTAACACAGTAGTATTCGAGCTTTCAGCAATAATTTCTTTCTATCTTCACCCCAATTCTACATGTGGGGTATGATGTGATATGTTTAAGATGCATTTAATATAACAGTTAGAAGGATCTGTACTATTGCTGCCTCTAAGCATGTAAAATTTCTGAGAAAAGAGAACCATTGTTTCTGGCTGAGAAGCAGGCAACTCCCTGGAGAAAGAGAATAGCAGTAGGATGTCCCCATAATTTGCCTTAATAACAGTAATAATGTCAAACATGTATGTTGTGCTTAACCCATGTCAAATACTTTGCATAGATTATCTTCCTGAATCTTCACAAGATGACTTTACAGATGAGGAAATCAAGCTAAGCCAAGACACACCATGAGTAAGTGGTAGAGGCAGATTTTAAAAGAATTCTGTCTGCAGCAGTCTGTATTCCTTCACCAGTGCATGAGGGTTCCCTTTACTCCACGTCCTCAGCAACACTTGTTGTTTGCTGATATATTGATGATACCCATTCTGACAGGTGTGAGGTGATATCTCATTGTGGTTTTAATTTGCATTTCTCCAGTGATTAGTGATGGTGAACATATTTTTTTTTATGTCTATTGGCCATCTGTATGTCTTAAAAGTGGATTTGGCTCATGAACCAGCAATTCCACTTCTGGATATATATATCCAAATAAACCTTAAACACTAATTCAAAAAATATATGTATCCTTATGTTCATTGCAGCATTATTAATAACTAGAGGCCCGGTGCATGAATTCATGCATGGGTGGGGTCTGGCCAGCCCACCCCAATGGGGGTTGATCAGGCTGGACCAGCATGGAGGAGGGGATGTGGGAGGTTGGCTGGCAAGTTCCGCCCCTGATCCATCCGGGGTTAGCCGGGGGAGACTGGCCACCCCCCCCCCCAAATCAGGCCTGTGGGCCAGCTGCAGTGCACATCATAGCTACCAATTGTTCTGGTCATACCAGCATTCTGGTTGCTTGGCTTTTATATATATAGACTAGAGGCCCAGTGCATGATTGAATCATGCACGTGTAGGGTCCCCTACACGCTTTCGCTTTCGATCGCGGGGGAGCTGGGTGCCTGTCCGCTGGTGCACCAGGCCTTTCAGAAGCCTCCAGAGAGGTGAAGGCTTCTGAAAGGCCTGGTGCCTGAGCGGACAGGCACCCAGCTCCCCCGCTTTTGATGGTCCGCGGTGGGACGTGAGCTCGCTGCCCCAGAGGCCCCTTCTGTGCCGCAGCACAGCCATGGCGCAGACGCTGAGCTTGAGCCGCCACTGGCGATGCAAGCTCAGTGTCCCGCTGGCCCAATCGGCCATCCCAGCCACCCCGAGTCCCGCCCCCCCCATGCCTCCTGGCCAATCGCAGGCATAGCAAAGGTACGGTCAATTTGCATATTTGTCTATTATTAGGTAGGATAGCCAAGATATGAAAGCAACCCAAGTGCCCATTAATAGATGAGTGGATAAAGAAGTTTATATGAAAAAAAGTTTACATGTATAAATGGAATATTACTCAGCCATAAAAATGAATGAAATCTTAACATTTGTGACAGCATGGATGGACCTAGAGGCTATTATGCTAAGTGAAATAAGTCAGTTGGAGAAAGACAAATGCCATATGAATTCACTTATATGTGGAATCTAGAGAACAAAATAAATGAACAAACAAAACAGAAAAAGACTTATAAAGGAAACAGACTGATGGTTGCCAGAGGGGAGGGAGACAGGGGGACTGAATGAAAAAGGTGAAGGGATTAAGAAGTACAGTTTGGTAGTTACATAATAGTCATGGGAATGTCAAATACAGTGTAGGGAATATAGACACTAACATTGTAATAATTATGTATGGTGCCAGTTGGGTATTTGAAATATCACTGGGGGAACACTTTGTGAAGTATATGATTATCTAACCACTATTCTGTATACCTGAAACTAATCCAAAATTTAAAAAAATAAAAAAGGAAGTCTGTCTGACTCTAGAAGCCTTGTCCATTCTACTGCCTCTCATCAAATGGCAAGAGATACTGTGATAAGGAAGACAAAGGTGTATTTCCTACAAGGCAGGTAAGATATTTGAAACATCCCCTAAAATACCTGTGGGTTTTGTCAGTTTTCTATTAAAAAACTTTCAATTGTTTATCATAACAATAATTTTACCTGGAATTCTAAGCCCCCTATGATCTGGCCCTAACCACATGTCTACATTAATTTCTTCCAACTCTCACATATTTTGTCTCAATCACCACCCCCTCCCCAGGGCTTCACTATTGTCTGTGTAAGAGCATAAATATATAAAGTACTTAGGGATAAATCTGACACTGGAATTATAGAACATTGTTGAAAGTAATTAAAGAAGACCTAAATACATGGGGAATTATGTCATGTTCATAAGTTAGGAGACTCAATTTTGTAAAGATGTGAAATTTCTCAAAACTTACCTGTGGATTTAATGGAATCCCACTCAAATTCCCACCAGGCTTTTTGTACAATTTGACAAGTTGTTTTACAATTCACATGACATGTGTATACAAGACCTAGAATAATCAAAATAACTTTTAAAAAGAACAAAGTTGGAGGGTTAAACACTTCCTGTTTTAGGGCTTACTATAAAGCTATAGTGATAAAAGCAGTGTGGTACTGCTGTAAATATAGACAAACAGACCAATGAAACAGAATAAAGAATCAAGAGATAGATTTTTGACAGAACTACAAAGGCAATACATTAGAGAAATGATAGACTTTTTAATAAATGGTGCAGGAAAATTGGATATCCATATGCAAAAATATAAACTTTTATCCCTACGTTGAAATGTACACAAAAATTAACTCAAAATAGATCCTTGAAAGGAATGTAAAACCTAAAACATGTATGAGAAAATATAGGAGAAAATTATTAGGTCCTTATTTAGGCAAAGAGTTTCAGATATGATACCAAAAAGCACATATAAATCTGACTTTATCAAAACTAAAAACTCTGTTCTTGAAAATAAAATGTTAAGCAAAATAAGAGATATGCCACAGGATGGGAAAAAGAATTATAAATCAAACTAGAGGCTCCGTGCATGACATTTGTGCACTGGGGGCGGGTCCTTCAGCCTGGCCTGTGCCCTCTAGCAGTCTGAGACGCTTCAGGGATCCCCTGAGGGATCCTTAGCGCTGCCTCAGAGGCAGGAGAGGCTCCTGCCACCGCCACTGTTCTCGCCAGCCGTGAGCCTGGCTTCTGGCTGAATGACGCTACTCCTGTGGGAGAGCACTGACCACCAGGGGCAGCTCCTGTGTCGAGCATCTGGCCCCTGGTGGTCAGTGCCCACCATAGTGACCAGTCATTCTGCTGTTCGGTCGATTTGCATATTAGCTTTTTATTATGTAGGATATTTGCCAAGGGACTTGTAGTGTGTGTGTGTGTGTGTGTGTGTGTGTGTGTGTGTGTGTGTAGAAGAGATAGAGAGAGAGAGAAAGAGAGAGAGAACTCTAAAATTCCACCTAAAGGAATTAAATATCCTGATTAAAGGATGTGCAGAGAAGGTATAAGAATGGTAAATAAGCCATGGTTATATGTTCAACATTGTTATTCATTAGGGAAATGCAAATTAAATACTGTTAATACAATGACAGGGATAATTTGAAATGTAAATGAAAAGGCAAGGGAAAAGAAGAAATTGAGAGGAGAAAATGAAAGGAGGAAAGTCAAAGAAAGGAGAAGAGGAGAAGGAACTGGTTGGGCATAAGAGGAGATGTAGTCATGGAAGCACGAGAACTAAAAGCCCTATTAGCACAGGGTCAATTTGGCTTCTGGCAACACATATCACAGCAAAAAATAGGGTATAACTCTTCCTTATATAGGGCAGGAGTTGAGCAAACTCCTGTGCTCCTTTGTCTCCCCATTGTAATTCCACTGCAGGACAATGGACCAAAATCTTTTTTGAGATTCTCAACAGATGGGATATTAAGTCAGTGGCCTCTAGGGTATAGCATCAATCAATCCATGTTGAGCAGTCATTTGCACTTGTTATTTTGTAAGAGGAAATCAATTTGAATATAGACAAGGTATCAAATGCTTTCATTCGATTAGACAAAAAACTAGATAAGCTTCCTGCTTGAATTAACAATTGAGAATGACATCCTAGATGTGTGTAACTCTAGCTTATTACACATTATTTTTTCCCTTTCTCTTAAAGGCATAGGATACAATATACTTTCAGGAAAGACACTCCCCAATGGGGACACAAGAGTGCAAAGAAAGGGGTAGAAAATATCTCTCCTTGCATTTGTTTTGGTACAATTACTGACTGTTAAATTTTGGATGAATCATCAGAGTTTTTTCCCCTCTCCAACCCTTCCGCAATAGAGCAAATGGCAGACAAAAATCATTGGTAGGCAAAAAATTATCACAATGTGCTTGTGTTAACTCTGAGTTCTGTGGTCAACAGTTCTTTTACCTACTTTTTTAGGTACCTACATCACATGAAAGAAATTCTTTATAAAGTAACAAACAAGCAACTAGCCTCTAAAATAAAAGATTCAACACAAATATAATGTATCAACACTAGGAAGACAATCCAATTAAAAATGGGCAAAGCACCTGAATGGACAGTTCTCTAAAGAGGACATACAGAAGGCTGAGAGACATATGAAAAAATGCTAAAAGTCACTAACCATCTGAGAGATAAAATCAAAATGGCAATACAGTATCAGAATGGCTACCATCAACAAATCAACAAACAACAAGTGCTGGTGAGGATGTGGAGAAAAGGGAACCCTCATGCACTGGTGGTGGGAATACAGACTAGTGCAGTCACTGTGGAAAACAGTATGGAGTTTCCTCAAAAAGTTAAAAATGGAACTCCCATTTGACCCAGTGATCTCACTTCTAGGAATATATCTTAAGAAATCAGAAACACCAATCAGAAAGAATATATGCACCCATCTATTAATAGCAACACAATTTACAAGATCTGGAAACAGCCCAAGTGCCCATCAGTAGAGTGAATAAAAATGCTATGGTACATTTACACCATGGAATACCATGCAGCTGTAAAAAGGAAGGATCTCTCACCATTTAGACAGCATGGATGGACCTGGAGAGTATTATGCTAAGTGAAATAAGCCAGTTAGAATAAGACAAATATTGCATGATCTCACTTATAAATGAAATCTAAAGAACAAAATAAACTGATGAGCAAAATAGGGCCAGAATATGGATGCATGGAACAGAATAACAGGTCTCGGGGAAAGAGGGTTGAGGGAGAGGGAACAGGAAGAGATTAACCAAAGAACATATATGCATATATGCAAATTCATAGACACAGACAATAAATAGCATGGAGAAAACCTGGGATGGGGGGTTGATGGAGGCAGGCAAAAAGGGAGAAAATGAGAGACATCTGTAATACTATCAACAATAAAAACATTTGTAAAACGCACAAATAGAATGCATCCTATGCTGATAGATACTATTTAAATAGGCAAAGAGCATCTAAAGACGTCAGCAGCCATAGTCTAATGATGTCAAGGACACATGGGCCTCACCAACTGGAGGTTCAGAATCAGGGCAACTCTTGGCATGTGGGTCCTCCCAATGTTGAGTTCAGATGGAAAAGTTTATACAGCATCCTGAGTGTCCAGGAAAACTGCCTTTGCTTTCCTGATGAATTGCCTGTCAGTCTGCTGCCATAAAAGTGGCAGGAGTCTAATGTAGTGACTTTCAATCTTTTTCATCTCATGGCACACATAAACTAATTACTAAAATTCTGTGGCATCACCCAAAAAATATATTTTTGCTAATGTGACAAAAAAGTAGGTATACTTTTTATTCATTTACACTGGACAGCTATTGTGTTGGCTGTTGTCATTTTTTTTATTTGACAACCTAAGGGAAAAGAGGTCAGTGCCCCTGACTAAATAGTTGGGTATTGCATGTTTTAAAAATTCTTGCAGCACATCTGGTGTGCTGCAGCACACTGGTTGAAAATTACTTCTTTAGCTTCTTCTTGGGTTCTAGTAAGAGAGAGAGCTACTCACACACTGACCTGGCCTCAGAGTAGTCCTGGGGGGGGGGGGGTTGGGCTCCCCTTCCCATGGATATCACTTAGCATTTCTCTGGTAAGCTTCTAAACTATCAGCATGTACTCTGCTCCTTTTCCTGAAAGTGTCATGCAGAAGCTCCCCAGAGAACTGTCAAGAGTCAACCTATGTCTGCTGCACCTGCTCCAGCAGCCTCCCTCTCATGGCCTCTATTATCATCTCTGGGGCTGACAGCATGAGGCCGTAGAGTCAGATACACGCGTTCTCCTGCTTGGATTGAGAGCAGAGCTTCCCAATATTGAGTGGGAGGCTTTCCCATTGAGCCATGCTCAGGAGGAGTACACATTGCTATTTGCTCACTTGGTAGGTTTTGCTTACACTACTTGGGTAAAGATTGTGCACCCTAGATATACACATTTTTTATTTGTCAATTATTCCTCAGTAAAGCTGGAGGAAAGAAAGAATAGCTTTAAAAAGAAAAGCAGTTATTTACACTACTGAATTATACACTGGAAAAAAGTGAAGATGTTAAATTTTATAATTTATTTATCTTACCAAAATAAACATTTTTGAAAAAAAAGAATGCAGTTTTAGGAATAATGAAAAGCAATTTGAATGCTTCTTAGTCCACATCATTATGCAAGAGGCAGCATACTAATTAAAAATGAATTTGAAGTTTGCCATTTTAGTTTCTATGACAACTTTGACCACAGGCAAGTCACTTTTCTGTGTCTCATAATACTCATCTATAAAACAGGAATAATAATCACAACTACCTCACAGCATTTTTGTGAGCACAAATGAATTAATAATTATGAACCACTTAAAATAGGACCTCAAAATTATAAACACAATGTAATTCTTAATTATTATTGTGATCTTTGGTGACTTGTGTTGATATGTTCATGAACCTCCAAGGCCATATTCAGACTCCTCCTCCCAAGCAAGCACACACACATACATACCATTTAACCACTCTGGGAGTTTCATACCAATTTCATTAAAAACTCTGAGGTTAAGAAACAAAATGTCAGCCTAGAACCAAGCAACTATTTTGTTGATCCTTAATGGACATTAACCAGTTCCCTTTGGCTGCAGCATAGAATTCTGTATTTCTCTTTTAATGGAAGGAGGTTAATCCAGCCTAATCATAACACTCTTAGACTGGACATATTTACTAAATTGCTTGTTTAGAAGGATCTGACTCTTGTAAAACACTTACATAAAACAATTGCCCTTAGAACTTCAGACTACTAAGTTAGTGAATTACTTCACTATTTATAGATTCTCTGATAACTGAGGTTAATGGGACAGCCATGAAAATAGACAAGAAGCTGGGTGGAAGTAGAAACCTCAGATTCACAAACTAAAACAAAATGGACAGAAATTCAGACTCTATCTCCAAGGGAGATCTGCCCTTTGAATATTATATATAGGACTACATTTATTATTAGGTAAAGCACAATATTATGTCAAATACTAAGGACATGCATCAATTGAACAGCATAATATCCAAAAGAGATAGCATCAAGAATAAGAAATTAAGCAATAATCTGCAGAAAAGGAACAGTGAGTGAAACCCTAATAATCAATTTCTCTTTAATAGCAATGATACTGAGGATGGAAAGAAGGTGCTGCAGATTGAGTCTCTGGTCCTTGCCAGGCTCTATACACGCCTGACTACAATGATTCTTCACAACATTCTGTAGAATATCATTATTTCCAATTTTCATATACAGAAACTGAGCTTCAGAAAAAATTGCCCAACATGCCTGAAAATACCCAAACAGAAAGTGGGCAAGCTGTAGTCTTTAATTGAGTTTGCTGTCAAAACCTAGATTCTATTCACCACAGCAGCCCACAAGTTCAAATTTTATGTTTGGTAAACCAATACTCACCAGAAAGACTCAAAGCTATGTGTCTCTTCTCAGTAGAATAATTGTTCTAGAAATTTCACCACTGCCCAATGATCCTTCTCTAGTATATGCAAGGGGTGGGTTGGGAGATAAAATTGGGAGAGGGAGAATCATTGAAGCACAAAATAATCAAAAGAAAAACATAAAGGAAACAGTAAGGTCAACTGACACGTTAATTTAATGAACTAATTTTAAACTTGGAATATTGGATCTACCTATGATTTGATCCTTTACCTGGATAACATATACTGTACTCAACAAGTAAACCACTGTTCTTTTTAGTTGAAGCACCTGAAATAGTGGGGGAAAAACCCCATTAGATTTGGGTTCTGGTCAAAGCCTCATTGCTGTGTAGACAATTTACCATTTCTTTGGACTTCAGTTTCATCTTGTTCAATAAAAGAGGGGAGGGCAGAGCAGGAATTATGGAATGATGGAATAAGGAATTCAGCAGAGCCCCTCTCCAGCAAAACAATTATATAAAAATTATATAAAACAATCATTTAAAATCTCTGGATATTGTTTTAAGGGCATATAGCAAACAGAGAAACATTCATTCAAGTAAATTTACTAAAGCTCTGAAAGAACAGCAAAAGACTTGCTCACCCCTCCCAGTTCTGTGTTATGGAAGCTCTAACTTGATTATGTGCAACCAAGAAGACAGGAACTCTCTCTATCTCTCCACCATTTCCAGTCTGAGGCTGTGGTTTGAACATGAGAAAATCAGGATTCTAATGTTTCTCATTTCCCCAACATCATGTTGTAGATGCTCTATTCCAGGAAAGTGTGGTCAAAAGGACTGCATCTTTCCCCCGACCACGTCCCTTCTTGTAGGGTGGAAGCTCTACCCTAAGTGCAGAAAACTAAGAATACTGGCCTAAGTTATCCCCACCCTAACTGGCTCACAGGGCAAAATTTCCAAGCCTAGAGGGGCAACCCAGGAAGATCACAGATTGCCACAACCTCTCAGTAGCAATCTCATAGGGTGATGTTTTCACTCCAGAAAAAGTAGGTCCTTGGCCCCAGCTCCAATGTGAGTAGTGCAGGGACTATGCCTGGGTGGGGGGTAGGGGTGGGTTGGAGGGAGAAGCAGGCCAAGAGAGTGAAGTGCTCCACAACTCTGCCTGAAGGTACTAGCTTTATTTGGAACAGAGTATGGAGAACTCTATGCCTAAGAGTGTTCTGGAAAGCAATAAAGATCTTGGTGAAGAACAATAGTGGTTGGTAACCAAAGATATAAGCAAAATAGCAGAGCAGCTAGTTTAAGAGAGAAAATCAGAGAAACAGTTAAGAAAAGCCTCCTGGCATCATAGTTAAACGAATCAAATGGAAATGCTAGAATTAGCCGAAACTGATTTGGCTCAGTGGATACAGCGTTGGCCTGCGGACTGAAGGGTCCCAGGTTCGATTCCGGTCAAGGGCATGTACATTGGTTGCGGGCACATCCCCGGTGGGGGGTGTGCAGGAGGCAGCTGGTCGATGTTTCTCTCTCATCGATGTTTCTAGCTCTCTATCCCTCTCCCTTCCTCTCTGTAAAAAATCAATAAAATATATTAAAAAAAAAGAAATGCTAGAATTAAAAAACATAATATGAATGACTAATTATAAGGATACAACAATAGGTTTGAGGTACCAAAAGAAAGAATCAGTGAACTTGCAGATAGACCAATAGAGATTACACAATGGCTTAGTTCATTTTAGTTGCTATAACAAAACACCACAGAATAAACAACAGACATTTATTTCTCACAATTCTGCAGGCTGGAAAGTGCAAGATCAAAGTTCCAGTAGATTTGGTATCTGGCAAGGGCCTACGTCCTGGTTCATAGACAACCATCTTTTCACTGTCTCCTCACATGGGGAAAAGTATGAGGGATTTCTTTGTTTTCTCTTTTATAAGGGCAGTAATCTCTTCCATGAGGGTTTCACTTTCATGACCCAATCCCTTCCCAAAGGTCCCACTTCCTAATACCATCTCATTGGGGTTAGGATTTCAACATGTGATATTTTCTTGAGGGGGGGCATTCAGACCACAGCATGCAATATGAGGAACAGGGGGAAATTTAAAAAAATAAAGAAAATTAAACAGACTTTAGAGACATGTGGGGTATCCTTTACTATATCAAACTACTGTTGTTGTTTTTAATAATTTCTTTTTTTTAGATATTTTATTTATTTATTTATTTATTTAATTTCTTTATTGATTAAGGTGTCACATATTTGTCCTCATCCCCCCATTCCCATCCCACACCCCTCCCCACGGATGCCCCCACCCCCCTGTTGTCCTTAACCATTGGTTAGGCTCGTATGCATGCACACAAGTCCTTTGGTTGATCTCTCCCCCCTACCCCCACCCTTCCTTCCCCTCCCTCTGAGGCCCGACAGTCCCATCGATGCCTCCTTGTTTCTGGGTCTGTTCTTGTTCATCAGTCTATGTTGTTCATCATTTCCCCTAAATGAGTGAGATCATGTGTTACTAGAAATATACTTATAAGAACCGAATGTGAGACGAGCAATAATAGTTATGCTGACAGGCAAATGAATCAGTCTGTAGTGAGTTTCTTTCTGGACCAACAGTTTCAATGTCCCAATTTCAATGTCCACTAGTTCCTTATGTGTACATCTCAGCACTGACTTTTCAGTTCTGGATGGTGGACAAATGGTGGTAATGCAGGTCCGACTCCCTCTGGTTTGGTCTCGCCTGGACCCAGGGGCGCGGCCTCACCCGGACTCAGGGGCGCACGGCCTCACCTGGACCCGGGACCCAGCATCACCCGGACCCCGGGGCGTGTGGCCTCACCCAGACCCAGGGGCACGTAGCCTCATCCAGACCCGGGGGTGCGGCCTCACCCGGACCCAGGACCCAGCGGGGCTTTGTCTTCTTGATCCCAATTCCTGTCGGTCAATTCCCTCTCAGCAATTCCTTCGGCCATTTTCTCAAAGTTCCGGGGCGGCTGCAGCAGAACTTGCTGGGCAGGGGCTCGGCAAGGCTCTGGTGTGCCTGGTGCGCAGCGGCGGGCTGGTCCGAGGTCGCTGCGACAGCGCTCGGGTCTGCAGCAGCGGCCAGTCGCCGGGCGTGCACCTGGCCACTTCCGGGGCGCAGAGATTCTCAAATGACTCGGAGGTCAGCAAGCGTGGAGTCTCCCACCCCACGTCCCCCAGGGGCCTGTCTGTCCGTGCTCGGCAGTGAGCGTAGCCGTCCCCTCAGCTGGAGACTGCCGGGGAAACTGCGCCGAGCACGTTCCAGGCTGCCATTGTGTCGCCAGAACCATAGTTCTTAAAGTGTGATCTTTGGCTCACCGGCATCAGCATCATCCCGCGTCCCCCTCTCTTATATTCTAGTTGTAGAGCATCTGCTCAGCCAGCCCTCTGGTGGTTCTGGATGGTGTCTGCTCTGTTTTCCAGTTGTAGTTTCAAAATTGTTGTGGTAGGCAACAATCAGGCGTCCGCCCTATGTCGCCATCTTGGTCCTCCAGAAGATTCTTAAGTAACCTTATAAATTTGGTTCTGAACACTGTGTTGTCCATTAGTTTACTTTCCTCCATCTCTTCTATTCGTGACCTGCTTCAGTGTCTCCACATTTTGGCTGCCTCCCTATGTTGATGGAGTGGCTTTGTGTGGTCAGTGACCTATAGGGGCCGGTCACTCAGCTTCCCCAATCTCCCTAGGTGGTCGCTCTTGGTATCCCTCTTTGTGGGCTGAGTGCAAAGTCTTGGTGTTGTTAAGCCTTGATTGCTGTTGGTACACTGGGGGGATTTGACCTCCAGTCCAATTGGCTGTGAGGATCAGCTGTGTCTATGCTGGGAGACAGCCTTATTCAACTAGACTTGCAAAATTGTAAAAGCCTCTGTGCTCAGCTTGGATGGGGCGGAGTTTCAGGGTGGAGCCTACAGCCTTGGCTTCCCGTCAGCCCCGCCCTATGAGGTTCCTGGGTCTCAGTGTCCCTCAGTGTCCCTCTGTACTCCCTGCAAACACCTCTGAGAGAAAGGCACCCTGGAGTTTCGCCCGCTGGCAAACAGTCTAGTCTCTCCCCCAATGAATCTGGATTCCCAGATTCTTGCCCAGAACTGGGTTTCAGTGTAGTCGGAACTGGGGCTCAGCTCAGTCCGGGGCTTTTGTCTCCTTTCCACTAGGGCAATTCAGCGGCACAGTCAACAGTCCATCCTCTGCACGCATTCCCATGCGCGCCTCCGGAGCTCTGCCTTTCACTGCTCCTCTGCGTTTCCGCCTTACAGCCCAGAATCCCCCAGTATGAGCCTGGGTCCCCAGGGTCTCGCCCGGAACTGGGGTTCAGTGAAGTCGTAACGGGTTCAGCTCAGTCTGGAGCTTTTGTCTCCTTCCCGCTAGGGCAACTCAGCAGCACAGGCAAGAGTCCATCCTCTGCATGCATTCCCGTGCGTGCCTCCGGAGCTCTGCCTTTTGCTGCTCCTCTGCGTTTCCGCCTTACAGCCCAGAATCCCCCAGTATGAGCCTGGGTCCCCAGGGTCTTGCCCGGAACTGGGGTTCAGTGCAGTCGAAACTGGGGTTCAGCGCAGTCCGGAGCTTTTGTCTCCTTCCCGCTAGGGCAATTCAGCAGCACAGGCAACAGTCCATCCTCTGCACGCATTCCCGTGCGTGCCTCCGGAGCTCTGTCTTTCGCAGCTCACCCTGCATTTCCGCCTTAAAGCCCAGATTCCTCCAGTATGAGCCTGACTTCCCAGGGTCTCGCCCGGAACTGGGGTTCAGTGCAGTCGGAGCTGGGGTTCATCACAATCTGGAGCTTTTATCTCCTTCCCACTAGAGAACGCCGGCCAGGCACTCAGCCGCCCCGTCCTCTCCGGCTCCGTTCTCCCCGCACGCGCGCGTGCCCGTGTCTCCATACCTCAGGCTTTTACAGCTCCTCTGATTTTCCTTGTGGTTTTCTCTTTCCTTCTAGTTGTGGGCGTTTCAGTCAGCCAGCTTTCCTGTGGTTCTGGATGATGTCCGTTTTGACTTTTAGTTGTATTTTTGAAATTGTTGTGCGAGGCTGCAGGTTAGGTGCTTAACCAATGCCGCCATCTTGGTTTTTTCTCTTAATTTCTTTATCACTTTCATGTTATGCTAGTTATTTCCTTAAGAGTGAGCAAGAAAATACATAATCACACATCCTAATTTCCTAAAAGAGGAAGAGTTCAAACACAACTGCTTCATGACTGGCTTAAAAGAACAAGAGTGGATTTGGTTTTTACACATAGACTTGATTGCCTCATATATTTGCCAATTCATGAACTGAAGAACCAATCCGTTGTGAATAGAACTAAGTTGTAGATTTCTAAAACTAGTATTTAGGAGTAAATTGCCAAAATTTAATTCACATTTTGGAATTTTGCTAAGTCAGAAATTTAACTGTCACAGTATCCCTCACAAACTCCAATAGCTATTACGTATCTATTGTCACTTTTACAGAAATTATTTACCATGTTTAAACATATAAAACTGAAAGAATGATTAGAATAATAATCTATCTCCAACCAAAGGAAGCAAATAGTAAAGCATAAGAGAAGCAAATTATTTCTAGACACCCCCAATCACTTTCAGAGTCATATTTTAATAGTTTAACCAGAGATAAGATTGCAAGTACCAGTTTCATTCAAGGCAGGCTTCCTAAAAGCTCATTTTCCCAAATGGGACTGGAAACAAAATGGAAACATTATGCTCATTTTCTTGTATAAAATCATTATTCTGTCACATGTGGACCACTAAGTGCAAGTCTAAGGAAGATTCAGGGGGAAAAAAGTGAAATGAGAAAGTTTCCACATAATTTTACATAAGGAAGGCTATCAGAATAATATATAAAGGATAAAAGAAAAAAGAAGGTATAAAAATTATATAAAACCAAAATAGTATTGTGTTAAGTAGTTAGAGAGGGCCCCCATGGGATTATCACAAATCCTAGACTATTAACTGTAAATATTCTTAAAATCTGGAGATGTGTTAGAATATATGAAATTAAAATTAAGTAACAAAAGAAATGACAACACAGCATCATGTTTAAGAATACAGTGCTACATTCAGACAGCCAAATCTCACAGCCTGGATCTACAAATTACAAGCTGTATGACCTTGGACTTCAGTTTCCTCACCTATAAAATGAGGTGGTAATAGCATCTACCTCAATAAGTTTGCTATGAAGATTAAATAAGTCCACATTGCTACACAATAAGCATTATTAAATAATTTTGATAATTATTACTTTTTCAGAGAACATTAAGGTACACATACCACATTTGCAAATATTATCTTAGTTAATACCTCAGGGGTACACATAATGAAATACTAGCCATAAAAAAAAGACTGAGATGTTACTATTTGTGAGAGCATGGATGGACCTAGATGGTATTGTGCTGAGTGAAATAAGTCAGTCAAAGACAAATAGCATATGATTTCACTTATATGTAAAATCCAAAGAACAATATAAACAAACAAAACAGAAAAAAATGATTTCATTTTAGAGGTGAAAAAAGTAAATTCTAAATTCCAATAATGACAATAGTTATTAACATATATCCAATATCTAATATGTACAAATATAATACTAATATATTTATGTAGATTTTTCTTTAATTCTTACAATACTAGAGGCCCAGTGCACGAAATTCGTGCATGGGGTGGGTGTGTGTGTGTTCCTCAGCCCAGCCTGCACCCTCTCCAATCTGGGACCCTTCAAGAGATGTCTGACTGCCCATTTAGGCCCGATCCCACCTAAATGGGCAGTTGGACATCCCTCTCACAATTCAGGACTGCTGGCTCCCAACCGCTTGCCTGCCTGCTTGCCTGATTTCCCCTAACTGCTTCTGCCTGCCAGCCTGATCACCCCTAACCACTCCCCTGCCAGCCTGATCCATGCCTAACTGGTTCCCTGCCAGCCCAATTGCCCCTAACTGCCCTCCCCTGCCAGCCTGGTCACCCTTAACTGCCCCCCTACTGGCCTGGTTGCCCCTAACTGTCCTCCCCTGCAGGCCTGGTCCCCCCCCAACTGCCCTCCCCTGCAGGCCTTATTTCCCCTAACTGTCCTCCCCTGCAGGCCTGGTCCCCCCCCCCAACTGCCCTCCCCTGCAGGCCTTATTTCCCCCAATTGCCCTCCCCTGCAGGCCTGGTCCCCCCCAACTGCCCTCTCCTGCAGGCCTGTTCCCCCCCAACTGCCCTCCCCTACAGGCCTGGTCCCCCTAACTGCCCTCCTCTGCAGGCCTGGTTGCCCCCAACTGCCCTCCTCTGTCAGCCCAGTCACCCCTAACTGCCCTCCCCTGTAGGCCTGATCACCCCCTAATGCCCTCCTCTGTTGGCCCAGTCACCCCTAACTGCCCTCCCCTGCAGGCCTGATCACCCCCAAATGCCATCCCTTGGAGGCCTGGTCCCTCCCACATTCCCTCCCGTGCTGGCCATTGTGTGGTGGCCATCTTGTGTCCACATGGGGGTGGCCATCTTTGACCACATGGGGGCAGCCATATTGTGTGTTGGAGTGATGGTCAATTTGCACATTATCTCTTTATTATATAGGACCTCTGCAATATAGGGACTTCACTGCATATGTATATGTAACACATATAATATATACATCATATTATATGTATACATAGAGTATATACATGCATACTTATTATTTTCATATACATATTATTATGTCTATTTTTGGAACCATTTGAGAGTACGTTATTGTCATGGTGGCCTTTTATCCCTACTTCAGTATATATTTATTAAAGCAAAGTCATTCTCTGACATAACAATAGTAATATGATTAAAATCAGTAAATTAACATCAGCACAATATTACTTATCTGTGGACCTCATTCAGATTTTGAAAATTGTCTGAATAATGTCCTATGTAGAAATAAAATACAGAAACACATGGTACCTTCGATTGTCATGCCTATTTAGTCTCCTTTAACCAGAAACACAATCTTTCTTTATGTTTCAAGACATTGACAATTTTAGCAGTACTGATTGGATAGAATAGCCCTCAGTTTGGATTGTTTGTTTACTCCTAACTATATTCAGATTATGCATTTTGGACAGGAATAACTCTGAAGTGATGTTGTATTATTCTCTGTGCATCAGAGCAGGAGACACATCACTCCCATTGCTGATGCTGTTAATTTTTTTAAAATATATTTTATTAAATTTTTACAGAGAGGAAAGGAGAGGGATAGAGAGTTAGAAACATCGATGAGAGAGAAACATTGATGAGCTGCCTCCTGCACACCCCCTACTGGGGATGTGCCCGCAACCAAGATACATGCCCTTGACCGGAATAAAACCTAGGACCCCTCAATATGCAGGCCGACACTCTATCCACTGAACCAAACCAGTCAGGGCCGATGATGTTAATTTTGATCTTTGGTTAAAGACATATCTACCAGGATTATCTCACTATCACATGACTACTTTTCCCCTTTGTAATTAAAATCCTTCATATGGGGAGATACTTTGAAATTATATAAATATCCTCAAAATTTTACCTACTAGATGTAGTTGAGTATTGCCTGAAAAGATTATTACTATTCTGGTTACCAAATGATACTCTGCAAATTACATCATTGTTTCTACATTTATTAGTTGGCTTTCTACTCTAAGAAGGACCTTCCCCTTCTCTTCTAATTTCTTATTTATTTACTTAATCAGTATAGAGTCATAGATTCTTATTTTATTTAATAGAATAAAATCTTTTACTCTTGCCCTGACTGGATAGTTCAATTGGTTGCAGTGTCGTCCTGATACGCCAGGGTTGCAGGTTCAATTCCCAGTCAGGGCACATACAAAATGAGTGGTGGAACAACAACTCAATGTCTCTCTCTCTCTCTCTCTCTCTCTCTCTCTCTCTCTCTCTCATCAATCAATAAAGTTTCTTAAAATCTTTTACTCTCATTTATTTGAATATTCAAATTATCCAGCATTTGGTCAGTGGAAGGCCCTTACAAATGGTTCCTGTTTCCTTTTGACATATCCTCCTCATGTTTTTTTAATTATTTATTGATTAAGGTATTACATATGTGTCCTTATCCCCCCATTGCCCACCCCACCCCCACTCGTGCCCTCATCCCCCTAGTGTCTGTGTCCATTGGTTATGCTTATATGCATGCATACAAGTCCTTTGGGGAGGGGAGATCAATCCCCTCATGTTTTTGAATACTTTCTCACTTTCTGGCACACCAAGATATTACAGACTCATTTTGTTATTTTTCTGCCTCAACCTTTAAATCATCCATTTTTTTTTTAATACTCACCTGAAGATATTTTTCCATTGATTTTGGAGAGAGTAGAAGAGAAAGGGAAAGACAGAGAGAAACATCGATGTGAGGGAAACACATCGATTGGTTGCCTCCTTCACGCATGCCAACCAGGGCCCAGGTTGGAAGGAGCCTGCAACTGAGGTACATGACCTTGACTAGCATCAACCTGGGACCCTTCAGTCCACAGGTCGACACTCTATTCACTGAGCCAATCTGGCTAGGGCGAAATCACCCATTTCTTCAAGGAGCTTAGATTCCTTTGAGTATTTAGAAACCAAGGTCTGGACGCTAGGTGTGCACATTACTTCTTGGGTGTCATTGCTTCTAGGC
This sequence comes from Eptesicus fuscus, assembly GCF_027574615.1. Taxonomy (NCBI): domain Eukaryota; kingdom Metazoa; phylum Chordata; class Mammalia; order Chiroptera; family Vespertilionidae; genus Eptesicus; species Eptesicus fuscus. The sequence continues at coordinate 111,055,697 of NC_072473.1, forward strand.
CCCCTCCACTAACTAACCTAGAAAATAGACATGTGTATTCACCCATATACATCTGTATCTATTTACATACCTATATCTATATTAAAATCTATTAGGTTGCAATGATACCTCCAAATCCAATCCAACACTATAGCGTTCATTCTATTTCCCTCATTTTCTGTATTTGTAAGTCTCTTCTCTGACAATGAGAAACCTGGCTGGCCTTATCCACAATATATCTACATATTTGGTCAATTCTAAAATACACAGAAAGAAATTCAGTATGACTAACTCATGTCTCTGAGGAAAAAAAGCCAGCAAACTAAAGTTCAATATTTTTTTGGAGTACTTGTCTTAAGCCTGAGGTCATATTGTACAAACATTGTGTTCAAAAGTTATTGAAAGGCTAGGGGAGGTCAAGGGCCCAGCATTTCAGCTTCCCAGAGGCTCTCTGCAAGCACCCAGATTGAGCCCTCCCTTCCCTAAGGTGCCCCAGAGTAAAGTCTATTAAATTGAAGGGTTGGTGAAGGAAGAATCCAAGAGAACAATGAGGTTGTCAGGTAACCTTGCTCTTGCAACTGGTGAAAGAAAAGCTCAAAAAGCATTGGGAAAGAATAAGTCCTCAAACAAAAATGGAATACAAAAGGGAAAAGGGGAAGAAAGGTCAAACAGACTGAAGTGGCTAACCAAAAAGATTCACCTGTAGAAAAAAGAGAAGTCAAAACAGCAGACTCAAGCCTCTAATAGGTATACATATGTATGCATGTCATATCAATGGTTCCTGTACCTCTGTAAAATCATAGGAACTTATCAACTATTTTGTAAGTGCAAGCTGTTTAATAGCTCTAGAAACAATTACAAGAAGGGAATGCCACTTCATTTCATTTGTTAAGTGAAAATGCTTTTATTCATGAGGTAGAATGATTTGCTGATTGGATTCTTTTATTTTGTTTTGTTTTTAGTGCAAACAGAAAAAGGTGGGATGTTGAATTAAATGGAAGGGTTTGATTATCTTGAATGAAAACTTAGCATTCTGCATATTTGGGGAGGCAGTTTTTATATCCTCTAATACAAAGCATAGGAAAGGCAAGTTGAAGTCATAGTCATGCATTTAATGTGTGTCCAGCATTCTATGTTGTTTTTTTCTAGAATCATTTATTAAAGAAAACCTCTCCTTGACCGTGGCTTTATCTGTCAAAATTGTGTGCACTTTGTAATGTGTTTGGTGGTGCTAGTCCAGTTTTCTTTCGTTATATGGTATAAAAAATTGAAAATTGACCTATGTATTATATTAAATTGGGAATTAGTGAGACTTACAATGTAACAGAATATCAAACAGTTGAAGGTATTGGTACTTGACACCCTCTGAAAAAAATTGCCTTCAAATTTTAAGCTGGGGAGTCACTGAAATAAATTTTTATAGAATAAAAATTACCTGGCTTTTTAGATTTCAGTTCATAATTAAAATTTGAACAAATTGTTCATAATATAAGTGTACTGATTACTCAAAATAACATAATAATGTGTACTAATCCTCAAAACCACCAATAAAAATCTTAAGTGTGAAAAAAGAGTTATTTGAATTTGTTCTCTTTTTCCATTCTTCAGGGCAGTCATGTTATTTATTTAAAAACTAGAGGCCCAGTGCATGAAAATCATGCACAGGATGGCGGGGGGGAGGGTCCCCTCAGCCCAGCCTGTACCCTCTTCAATCTGGAACCATTCAGGGGATGTCCGACTGCCGGTTTAGGATCGGGCCCTGTAAGACATCCCTCTCACAATCCGGGACCACTGGCTCCTAACTGCTCACCTGCCTAGTCGCCTCATGCAGCCTGCTGTTCAGTCGTTTGGTCATCCCTCACTAACCCCCCTGCCGGCCTGGTCGCCCCACACAGCCCGCTGCTCAGTCATTATGTCGTCCCTCACTAACTCCCCTGCTGGCCTGGTCACCCCACACAGCCTGTTCAGTTGTCCGTTTGGTTGTTTAGGCTTTTATATATACTAGAGGCCCAGTGCATGAAAACTTGTGCACTCAGGGGGGTCCCTCAGCCTGGCCTGCACCCTCTCTCAGTCTGGGGCCCCTTGGGGGATGTCCACCTGCCATCTTAGGCCTGCTTCCTAGAGGATTGTGCCTAAGCTGGCAGTCAGACATTCCTCTGGCAGACTGAGAGCGGGGAGCGAGCCTAAGCCATCAGTTGGACATCCTTAGTGCTGCCAAGGAGGCGGGAGAGGCTCCCACCACTGCCGCTGCACTAGCAGCCATCAGCCTGGCTTGTGGCTGAGTGGAGCTCCCCCTGTGGGAGTGCACTGACCACCAGGGGGCAGGTCCTGTGTTGAGCATCTGCCCCCTGGTGGTCAGTGCGTGTCATAATGACTGGTCGTTCAGCCGTTAGGGTCAATTTGAATATTACACTTTTATTATATAGGATAGATAAAGTTCAGTTCATTTGTTTTTATTTGTGTTCCACTTTAGGGTTTTCCCCAATCCTTGTTTATTTTATTGATTTACTTTTCTTGAGTATGAGAAAGTTTAACATGGTTCCAGGAGTTAGAAATGTTCAAAAAGGAATTCTTGAGAAGTGTCACAACAATCCATTCTTATCTACCTTTTCCACTATGTTCCCACCTACAACCTGTAGGAAACAGATCTCATTAGTCTCCAGTTTATCCTTGCTGTATTTTTTTTTAGCAAATGAGCAGATGCTTGTACATTTTCTTATTTCCCCTTAAGTAAAATGTAGTGCACTGCACATGCTGTTTTGCACTTTGCTTTTTTTCAACTAACACTATAACTTGGAAATTACCCCCCCCCCCATCAATTCCTGGAGATCTTTCTCATTCTTTTTTTAAAAAAATTTATTTTACAAAATGACATAGTACTCCATTGTATGGATGTATCCTAGTTCAATCAACAAGTACAATATTTTGCAATTAAAAACAATGCTGCAATAATTAACCTCGTGAATATCTATTTTTGTATTGGTGGATATGAATCTTCAAGATAAAGTGGAATTGCTAGGTCAGAAAAGCAAATACATGCACATGCAGTTTTGTTAAGTATTGCCAAATTCTTGTCCATAAGAGTTTTACCAATTTGTACTCTGACCAGCAATCTGGTACATAAGAAATGTCATCCTAGTGTAATTTTACTTTGCATTTTATTATGAGGGAAGTTGAATATCTTTTCATATGTTTAAGGGCCATTTTAAAAATTGGAAAGTAATTGTTTATGTCATTTGCCCTTTTTCAATTAGTTTTTTTTTCTTTTGTCTCCATTTTCAATGTGTTGTTTTTCTAAATTAGGAATATCAGCCCTTTATGATATATATATATATATATATATATATATATATATATATATATATATATTGCAAGTATTTTCTCTCAGTTGTTTTTATCTTGTTTGTGGTGGTGGTAGAGTTTACATGCACACGTTTTAAAAAATTTAGTCAAATTTACCAGCTTTTTCTTTTATTGCCTCTGCATTTTAAGTCATAGTTAGCAAGTCTTTACCCATACCCAGGTTAAAGAGGAATTCACCTATGTTTTTTTTCTAGGATTTATTTGCTTTTATTGTTTATATTTATATCTCTGATCCATATATAATTTATATTACATGGTATAAAATATGAATCTAGTTTTATCTTTTCCCAAATGAATAACCACTTTTCTCAGAGCCACTTACTAAAATTTCCATCTTTCCTGATAAGAACTCTCTTCTCCTTCATTTTCTTGGTAAGGATACTAAGGCTTAGAAAAGTTGAGCAACTTACCCAATACTACACAGCTAAGTAAATGGAGTCAGAAATGACCTTCTTTGAGGGAAAAACTAAGTAAGACTTCTAAGGTGAGAAAATACTGCGGTGTGGATATTTGGGGAAAGAACAGCTTAAGTAAGGGTAATAGCAAGTGCAAAGACCTTGAGACAAAAACAAAATTGGCCCATACAGAAGGATGATGTCTCTGGAAAGTGGTGAGTATGAGGAGATAGACAAGTTTTACATCATGTGAAGCCTTGGTGAGGATTTTAATTATACTGTAAGTGCCAGGGGGAATTTCTGGAAAATATTTAAGGACTTAAGTAATGGACTCTAAATTTATGTTTTTGAATAACCAATGTTGGTAGCTGTCTAAAGAATGGAATAAAACATGGAGAACAAATATGAGCCTGTTGCAAAAGTCCAGGAGATAGTTGGTGGTAATTTACACCAGCATTGTGGTAGTAGAGGTGGAAAGAGGTAGACAGATTCAATGTAGTAAAATATGGAACAACATAGGACTTTGCATTGGTAAATAGTGCATTATAGAACCATTTCTTATAGCTGCAGTGGAATTGAATTGAGCTCTAGTGATAAGCAGACAATTAAACTATGACACCAGATCTACAAGAACTTTATTATTAGCTTCCAGTATGAAACAAACTCATACAATAATGTTCATCTTTGAAACTTCATGGTTTAGGAAAACAAAAACTCCTTAGTTTTCATATAAGCAATGTGAATATTAGTTTACAAAATATAAGATATGTGAAGCTGTGTAAGCCCTATGACCCAACCAATAAGAAGTGTCTTCGACAGTGATACAAAGAGGCAGTCTTAAGGAGAGAGCAGCAGTATCTTTTCATGATATTCTTTTCAGAGGGTGAAGACTTGCCCTCAGACATCACAGACTTCTCCATTTGTTATTCTAGGTGGAAAGTTAGTAAATGCAAAAAATAAAAAAAGATATATTTTTCCCTCAATCATACGCCCCTCCATTCAGCTAAAGTCAGAAATGTAGGTATCATCTTTGATTCCTCTTTTTCCTTCTGTATCCACTTTCATTCTGTCCTTCAGCAAGGCCTCTAGTCTCCACTTTTAAAGGAAAAGTTGAATTCTTTTACTTTTCTCTGCTATCACTGCCACAACCTTAGGCAATTCCTTAATTCATCTTTGGCCTGGATGTTTTACAAAAGGCTCTTAATTAATCTACCCATTTCCAATCATATCTCTCCACCTTCAGTTCTCAAAACGGATATCAGACATCAGTCTTAAAATATCTATAAGATTTGACCACACATTTACTTAAAGCCCTTTAATAATTTTCCTTTAACCTTAGAACAAGGTTTCTTACCTCAGCACTATTGACATTTCAGATCAAAAATGCTTTGTTGTGGAGGCTATCTTTTGCACAGTACAATGTTTAGCAACATCCCTGACCTCTACTCACTAGATGCCAATAGCAGCCCACACCCAGTTGTAACAACCCAAAAATGATTACAAAGATTGCCAAATATACTCTGGGGCAGAGCTGTGTGCAAAATCCCTTCTGGTTCATAACCACTAACTTAGAGTAAACCCCAATTCCTTACAATGGCCTATAAGAGCTTACATGGACTGAACTCTGTATTGTATTTTCTTATGCTCCAGCCAAAATAACCATTGTGTTGCCATGGTTGTTGTTGCTCCTGGGATGTGCTCTAGCCACATTACTTTTTTTTTCTGCATAGGCTAATCCTTCCTTTTGGAATGCTCTCCCCAAAACGTGTCCCTGCTTTGCACTACATTTGCTCATTTAACATTTGCTCATGCTTCATATTTCAATGCAGTTAAGTGTTTCTTGATCCCCTAAACCAGTTAAATTCCTCATATATATAATCTCAGGTCACTCATACATCGCCTTCTCAGAACTTTTACCAGTTTGTGTTGCCTGAGGGCAGGAACCATGTCAGTGCTGGCTTATAATTTTATCTCCAGTGCAGGCTCAAGTATTGACTGCCTGGTTGTTTTTTTTCTTCCAATTTTACTGTGATATAATTGACATACAGCGCTGTGTAAGTTTAGGGTATACAGCCTGTCCAGTGACTTGACTTACATAGATCATAAAATGTTCACGACAGAATGCTTAATTCATATCTTTCATCTAATATAAATGCAAAAAATAAAAAATATTTTGATGAGTGATGAGAACAATATGATTATTATTTAAACAACTTTTGTATATATTATACAGCAATGTTAAGTATAGTCATCATGTTGTACATTACACTCCTCCTAGCAATTATAACTGCAAGTTTGTGCCTTTTGACCACCTTCACCTTATTCACCCTCCCCCACCCTCTACCTCTGGTAATCACAAATCTTTTTCTTTGAGTTATGAGTTGTTGTTTTTAAGATTCCACACATAATGGAGACCATACATTATTTGTCTTTCTCTGTCAACCTTATTTCTTTGAGCATAATGCCCTCAAAGTTCATCCATGTTGTTGCAAGTTGACTGCCTGGGTTCTTGGCCCAACTCTGGCACTTATAATCTATGTGAGCTTGGATGTGTCACTTGGTTCATTTAAGATTTACTTTATTCCTCTGTAAAAGGGGTCTTAATAATTACTTCATTGGGTTATTGTTAAGATTAAATGAAAATATTTTAAAAGCATACCTAACACATAACAATAACTCAATAAATCTTCATGACTATTACTAGCAATCATTATTATTAACTTTGCATCAAGATAACATGTCAATAGGTAGGACTTAGCTATAACTTTCCAAATAATTATTTCCCCTTTGGCCCAAGAAAAACAGCCGTTTTACTTTAAAATATATTAGTAAATTATTCTATTTTCTGATTTGAATTATTTTACCCTAAAGAATAATTTGAATATTTTACTGCTGAGAACAAAATAATATTTAGTCAATTCAGCATGGTCCTTGTTTGGTTAAGAAGTTACTAGTAATTCCTTAGATCTGATTACTTCTTGCGCTAATGAATACTCTTAATACCTATCTACCTGTTCTTTTTCTTCAGCAGCATCATTGGAAGAACAGAAGGCAACAATTAGGTAATGCTCAAATTATTTCCTATTAGGGAAAAATCCCAAATTAATTTTGCAAGGCCAGAATTACCCAGTTTTATTGCCCAGTTTTATACCAAAGCCAGATTAAGGCCACTACAAGAAAAGAATACTGCTAACCAATATCTCTGAAGAATATAAATGCAAAAATTCTCAACAAACTATTAGCAAACAGAATTAAATAGCACATTAAAAGGATCATACATTATGATCAAGTGGAATTAATCCCTGGGAGATGAGGTTGATTCAACATATGCAAATCAATAAATTGTTACACCACATTAATAGAATGAAAGATAAGATCATATGATTATCTCAATAGATGCAAAAACATTTAACAAAATACACCCTTTCATGATAAAAATTCTCAACAAATTGGGTATAGAAGGAACAAAACCTCAACAGAAAAAAGGCCATATACAACAATCCCACAAGTAACTTCATAATCAATGTTGGAAAGTGGAAAAGTTTTCCTGTAAGCTAAGAGATAAGACAAAGTTGCCCCTCTCACCATTTTTATTCTACATAGTACTGCAAGTCCTAGCCACAGCAATCTGGGAAGCTAATAAAATAAAAAGCATGCAAGTTAGAAAGCAGTACAATTTTTTTATTTGCACATGATATAATTTTATATATAGAAAATCCTAAAAAGTCAGCCAAAAAAATTATTAGAACTAATCAATGAATTCAATAAAGTTGCAAGATATAAAGTCAACATACAGAATTTAGTTGTATTTCTACATACATTAAAAGACACCTAAAATATAGAAAATTATATAATCACCTATTTATCTACCATCTAGATTTAACAAGAACTAACATTTTGCCATATTTGCTTCAGAACTCTCTTTTTAAGAAATAAAATATTACTGGAAAATAAAACTCCCCCCTCCTTTCTTCTCTAGAGTTTAGTATATATAATTACAGTGTATATTAATACCACTGTTTTTTCACATGTTTAAATCACAAACATTTCATTTCTATGCCCAAGCCTAAGTGTCCAGCCATGAAGTGTCCAGCTGGACATTTCCATTTAGCTGCTCAATACACACATGTTGAAAACACAGCACCGCCTCTCTGCTTCAAAATGTGCTCCTGTCATAAACTTTCCATTTTTATCAATGGCTCCACCACACTATCAGTTATACAGACACAAAAACATTCTTTGCTTTATCCTTCTTAACCACTGAGCCACCAGGCCCTGTTGATTCCAATACTTCCATTAAAAAAAATCCACACCTCCACATGTTTTTTTTATTTGTCATTGTCATTATTATTTTAATTAAGATCCTTGTTGCAATATGCCAGGATTAATTAAGTAGTCTGCTAATCATGTTGTTTCTTACAATTTCTTTCATATCCTTGTCCTTACTCCACAAAGTTTCCAGATTTGTTTCAACATTTATTTGATCATGTCACTTCCTTGCTCACAAAACATCAAGGACTCTCTATTGGACAAAGTAGTACCAACTCTTTGTGATGCAGTTATATGCCTGTGCTTTCTGGCTCCAACCTACAGCACTTTGTTCACATCTAAATTAGAGTCCTAATTACATTGTTGGATAATTATCCATTAATGTGCCTGTCACTCACCCTGAACTATGAGTACCCACAGGCCAGGGACTATTCTGTATTCACCCTGGTAACTCTAGGCCTAGCTCATATTGCATGTTCAGTTCACAGAAGTTAACTTGAATAAAATTGTGATTTTGTACTATAGAAGTTACATGAGAGTTGGGTGGGTGGTGAGGGATTCAGTATGGTACTTCTGCTTTGTATGAGGAAGCCCTCCTTTCTCACTTTTCTTCCTCTTTTGCTTTCTCAACTGGAAAACAAACTTTTGAGATATTGGTCTATAGTTTGCTTTTCTTATAATGTCTTTGTTTCGCTTTGTGTAATACTAGCTTCACAGAATGAGTTGAGTCGTTTACCCTTTTCTATTACATTTTGGAAAAGTTTGTGAAGTATTGGGGTTTATTCTTGTTTAAACATTTGAGAGATTTCACCAGTGAGGCTACTTGGGACTGGGCTTTTCTTTGTGGGATTTTTAAAATAACTACTTCAATCTATTCACTTGATAAAGTTTTATTCAGATTATCTGTTTCTTCTCGAGTACATTTCTGTAGTTGGTGTCTTTTAGGAATTTGTCCATTTCATCTATGTTATTTAATTTGTTGGCCTACATTGTTCATAGTGTCCTTGTATAATCCTTTTTATTTCTGAAATGTTGGTAGTAATATCCCTTGTTCATTCCTGAGTTTAGTAATTTATTCTTCTCTCTTTTTATAAATCTAGCTAAAGGTTTGCCAGTTTTCTCTGTCATTGCAAAAACCAGCTTTTGGTTTTGTTTATTTTCTTATTTTTATATTCTTTATTTCATTAATTTCTGCTCTATTTTTTAATATTTCATTCCTTTTGCACACTTTGGGTTTAGTTTGCTCTGCTTTTTCTAGCTTCTTAATTTGCTCTTTTTTTCTAGCTCCTTAAATCTAAAACTTTTATTTATTTTAGATTTCTTGTTTTGTAAAATTAAAGTGTTTATAATTCCCTCTAAGCTCAGCTTTTTTATTGTGCTTTCATTTATATTCATTAAATAGTACTTTCTTTTCTGATTTCTTGTTGACCCATTGTTTAACTGTGTGTTGTTTAATTTTTACATATTTGTGGTTATCCCAGATCTCTTTTTATTATTGATTTCTATTTTCATTCCATTGTTGTTGGAAAAAGTGCTTGTATGATTTTAATCCTCTTGAATTTAGTGAAATTTGTTTTATTGTCTAGAATATGGTCTCTCTGGGAGAATATTCCTTGTGTTCTTGAGAAGAATGTATATTCGGCTTTAGTTGGGTGGCATGTTTTATAAATGCTTGTTAGGTGTAGTTGTTTGCAGTGTTGTTCAAGTCTTCAATTTCCTTGTTGATCTATCCATTATTGTTCTATTTACTTATCCCAGTTGTTATAAATATGATTACAAGTGGAAAATTAAAGTCTTCAATTGTTATTGAACTATTCTCCCTCCAATTTTGTCAGTATTGCTTTATGTATCTTAGGGCTCTGTTGTTAGGTGCAGATATGCATATAATTATTATATATTCTTGAGGGATTGTCCCATACATCTTATGAAATGTCCCCTTGTTTTTTTAGTAACAATATTTTGTGTTAAAGTCAATTTGTCTGATAGCCATTCTAGCACTCTTTTGTTACCATTTACAAGGTATAATTTCAGAGTTCTACACTCTGCCATTTTTTGCTGATGCCATTTCTAGACTCATTTTATAAAGACATTTAAATGTTTTCTTAAGTGTATCAATGTTTGAATTTTTTTTCATTTCTGATATTGCATTGTGATCTGAGTGCCTACTCCATATTAATAACTTTATTTTGTTAATTGATGGAAGTTGTTTTTTTAACTTGGAATTTTAGGATTAGAAGAAACTATAGTTAACTGAAATTTAAATGAAAAAACTATTTTAATTTCATTTCTTGCTGAAAATATTTCTTATGTATATGAATTAAATGTCATGATCCACTCATGACACAGATACTAATGAAATAGAATATTTCTATGCTGGTTGAAGATTTTTCACTGTTTAAGGGTCATCATTCAAATATGTGCTTTGTTGTTAAAATGACCTGGATTCAAATACCAGTTCTATTACTACTATGTGATCATGGACAAATGACTTAACTTCATGTTCTTGGACATGTTACATAGCACCACTAATCCTCAGTTTCTTCATCAGTACAATTAAAATATATGACATTTTTATAGGGTTATTGTCAGGATTAAATAAAATTGTAGATGCTCAGAATGGCTGGAACAGAAGATATATGAAGGAATAAATTTAAAATGTTAGCCAGGGCCGGATCACAGAGATAGGTACATAGGAAGTATTTCATAAACATGTATTGCTTCCTCTGTTTCCTTATATAGCTATCATAGAAAAATTGCAAGAAACTGGGCCCAATGTTAAACTAAGACACCCTTTCTCCAGAATATTTTTTTTTTGTTAACTAAATTGGCTGACTTTCATTTGCTTTTGTATTATTTGGTTCTCTCTGAGTAAAAGTTAATAATGGCAGCATTCCAGTAACTTGATAGTTCTAATTGGTTGAGTTCTAATTAATTGAGTTTTTAATCTACTACTAATAACTGAAAGTTAAGTTTAACTAGAGAAATAGTCTCATGATCCTTTGAGTGTATAATTTGAAAGGAAAAGTGATAAAGACAGATAATGTAATAAATTCTCCATTTGACTATTTTAAGGTTTTAGTGTCATCAAGTATTATATTTGTGAAAAAGAAATTTAATCCAATAAAATTTTGTTCAAGTGATTTAAAATTAAGCTTCTCAATCCATTCATTTAGTTTCTTTTAGTTAAATGTATTTGGGATTGAAATATCAGTATAAGAAGGGCAATAAAAACTAAAGTCAGTTTGGGAATAATTAGTCACCATTAGCAGTTACTGAGAATTCCTCTTTCATTGTATTTAAATGTAGTCCTCTTTCTGAGGATTTAACCCTTTTTTAACAGCATCATTTGGCATTAAGATAGGAAAACTGAATCATTAGGAAAATTCAAGCCATCCTGTTATACTTTTAAATCTGTATTCACTTTCTACTCTTTTAATCCATCTGAACTCAACGGTTTACTCCTTTCATTTTCATCCTCTTTAACTCTTCCTCATGTTTCCTGTATAGATAAAAGACAGGAATATAATAGCATTGATTTTATGTACTGTGTAGATATGTCCATATACTTATGCTTACTTATGTACATACACATGCATCTTACTCTTGAAAGTCCACTTTGAGGATTATAAAATATATCCATATATCTCATTTATTTATCACAATAGCCCTCTGAATTCAGTGTTTTTATTGATTTCTAGAGAGGAAGGGAGAGAGAAACATCCATGTGAGAGAGAAACATTGATCAGTTGCCTCCTCACACACCTGACTAGGAATTGAACCTGCAACTTTTTGGTGTATGGGATGATGCTCCAACCAACTGAGCTACTATAGCTGGGCACACCTTATCCAATATTTAAATAGCATTCCATGTTTTAAATATAAAAATAAGTGCTACCTCTTTTGGGGCCATACCATTATTCCAGTGGGATTCACAGGCTCCTAACATGTTGGCCCACTTATTTGGAAATTGTCTTGAGAGCCTATTCTCATGACTCTCAATAGTTACAAGTTTGGTCTTTGAGAGTAAATTTACTTTTTGGTAAGGACATATAGTCTCAAAAAAGCCAAGTCTGATGCGCAGTGGGGGACAGGGGGAGGGAGTCAAACTGGGTAATGCTGTTTTTGTTCAAGGACTAGGTGTGGATCTGACTGAGATACTGGCTCTAATGGCATTTCCCTAGGATGAGTTCCAAGATGTGAAGTAATGGTATTGAAGAGGTTACTTTTGGAAATAAAAAGTCACTTGGATGTTTTAAATACTGAGTTTTATTGAAACAAAGTAGTCTCATTGTTTTTTATGTAGGCAGTGGTCATTACAGGGTAGAGGACCAGCCTGTTCTCTGAGGATTTAAGTATAATTTCACTTTGACTGACCACACCTTTGGTAAAACAAAGCCTTGAACCACTCAGCAGGAGTCACTTATTTTGAAAACCCTAGGCCCCACCTACTTAAGTAACACTTAGCCCTTAGTAAACATTCCTTTAGGATCAAAAGGAAGAATAAATTGAATGTCTTGCTAATTTAGGAAACATCTTAATGAAGTAAAGTGCCTCTGTTGATGGGAATGAGGAATCTCAGAAGTTAGGTAACTTACTCCAAATATACTAAATATAAAGAACAAGATTGCATGTAGATTATACTGTGCTCATAGGAATAGTAACTCAGTTCAGGACTAAGAAACAACGACAATTGGCAACATTCAACATCCTTTTAATTCTGGGTGCCCATGGTGTTAAAAGGGACTTTGATCAAGGATCCAGTAACAGTAGCATGCTGAGGAATATATAATAGGATTCAGGAGTATTAAGGAGTAGTCACAGTTCTGTGGTATCTTTCTCCTTTACCACTGAAATTCAGCCAACTCTTGGTGGCAGGGCACGCCGCTGAATTGCACACACACAGCACATGGCACAGCAGGAATGGGACAAAGAGAAGGAAAGGAATTTTCAGTGTCTTTCCAGAAGGTCACCAAATTTCCATACTTCTGTGAAGAAACCTTTATGCCTCTCCTTATAATGCTTTCTCTGGAAAGTGTAAGCATCTAGAAATTGATCTTGGTTAGGGATCTTGGAAGCTACAAACCCAAGGGAAAATTTCCCCCCACAACATTATGCAGTTGCACAGTCAGGGGGTACAGTTCTATGAGCATCATGCAGTAAAGGAGCACAGAAGTACGTCTTTAAGCTGGGTGGGTATTTGAAATATTAGGGGGGACCACTATGTAAAGTATATAATTGTCTAACTGATACAGTTGTAATAATCTGGTTATTATTTAATAGGAAAGGAGTAAAGGGGAAACTAGGTAATATAAGCATGCCATTTATACAGCTTTGCCAGGAAGCTTCAGTTAACAATCTCTAAGTCTGGGAGAAACCAAGATGGTGGCATAGGTAAACACCTGAACTTGCTGCCTCGCACAACCACTTCAAAACTACAACAAAAAGACAAAACAGGTATCATCCAGAACCACGGGAAGGCTGGCTGAGTGGAAATTATACAACTAGAAGGAAAGAGAAAAGCACACTGAGACTCAGAGGAGGGGCAGAGGTGCAGAAGTGAAGTGCAGAGGTATGGAGGCGCACGCGCGTGGAAAGGGCTGCCAACTGAGTACACTGTTGTCTTTTTCAATCGAGAGGGAGATACAAGCTCCCAACTGCTCTGAACTCCAGTTCCAGGTGAGACTCTGGGGACCCAGACTCATAAGGGGAGAAACTGGACTGTCTGGAAGCAGGTGGAACTCGAGGGCAGCTTTCTCTCAGAGGTGCTTGCAGCAATCATTGTTCCTGCACGGTGCCCCGGGACACAGAGACAGGGGACCTCTTCCAGGCAGGGATGATGGTCAGCCATTGTTGTTTTCTCCACCCTGGTGATTCCCTGAGACCCCGCCCTGGCCAATTTACAACCCCACCCAAGCTGTGCACAGAGGCTTTTGCATAGGAATGGCCTGGCCCTTTGCAATCTGAAACATAACATATTGCAGCTGGGTCAAAGAGCCCCAGAGCCTCCAAAAGAAGATCCAAGGCTCTATAGCTGCTTGCTTTGCTTCACAGCTGGGCCTCATCTGGGCACCTCCAAACCCCAAACAAAGAGAAGGAATCTGCAGATCTCTCTGTAGCTCCTGCTGGGTGGGCTCTCTCCTTGGAGAACCAAAACCCAGTGTGCCCAGTGGTGAGAAGGAGACTATCCAGACTACAACTTTTCATTTCCATAAGAGACACACTCAAGGGGCAGACTCAGTGAGCGCCAAAGCCCCACTGAAGCAAGTCTTGCCCCATAAGGGTGTCTCCAGCACAAAAGTTCTCCCATCGTAGACACAACTGATCCTCACAGCCAATTGGCCCAGAGGTCAGTTTCTCCCAGTGATACCAACAAAAATCAAGGCTTAACTACAACAAGACTGTGCATACAGCCCACAAAGGGGTGCACCAAGAGTGTCCACCTCAGGTAATTAAGGAGGTTGAGCCACTGGGCCCTATAGGACACCTAGCACACAAAACCACACAATCAACACAAGGAAGCAGCCAAAAGGCGGAGACAAAGAAACAGGTCACAAATGAAAGAAATGGAGGACAGCAAACTACTGGATATAGAGTTCAAAACCATGGTTATAAGGTTACTCAAGAATCTTCTAGAAACTGCTGATAAATTTAGTGAGACCCTCAATGATATGAAAAAGGACCAACTAGAAATTAAGCATACACTGACTGAAATAAAAAATAATATACAGAGATCCAACAGTAGACTAGAGGATCCTAAGAATCAAGTCAAAGATTTGAAATATGAAGAAGCAAAAAACACCCAACCAGAAAAGCAAAAAAAAAAAAAAAAGATTCCAAAAATATGAAGATAGTGTAAGGAGCCTCTGGGACAACTTCAAGCATACCAACATCTGAATTATGGAGGTGCCAGAAGAAGAGAGAGAGCAAGATATTGAAAACCTATTTGAAGAAATAATGACAGAAAACATCCCCTACCTGGTGAAAGAAGTAGACTTACAAGTCCAGGAAGTGCAGAGAACCCCAAACCAAAGGAATCCAAAGAGGACCACACCAAGACATATCATAATTAAAATACAAAGGGCAAAAGACAAAGAGAGACTATTAAAAGCAGCAAGAGAAAAACAGTTAGTTACCTACAAGGTTACTGTCAGCTGATTTCTCAACAGAAACTATGCAGGCCAGAAGGGAGTGGCAAGAAATATTCAAAGTGATGAATAGCAAGAACCTACAACCAAGATTACTCTACCCAGAAAAGCTATCATTCAGAATTGAAGGTCAGAAAAAGAGCTTCACAGATAAGAAAAAGCTAAAGGAGTTCATCACCACCAAACCAGTATTATATGAAATGCTGAAAGGTATTCTTTAAGAGGAAGAAGAAGAAAAAGGTAAAGATAAAAATTATGAACAACAAATACATATCTATCAGCAAGTGAATCTGAAACTCAAGTGAATAACAAGTCTGATGAACAGAATAAACTGGTGAATATAATAGGATCATGGGCATAGAAAGGGAGTGGACTGACAATTCTCAGGGGGAAAAGGGTGTGGGGGTGTGGGAAGAGACTGGACAAAAATCGTACAACTATGGATGAGGACAGTGTGGGGAGGTAATGGCAAAGGGTGGGGTGGGAACCGGGTGGAGGGGAGTTATGGGGGGAAAAATAGGAACAACTGTAATAATCTGAACAATAAAGATTTATTAAAATGACAAATAAAATAAAATTACCCATTAGGCTTTGTTTCAAGACCTTGGACATCAATTTATTAGAAAAAAAAAGTGTTTAACAATTAAAAAAAAAAAATCTCCAAGTCTGTTCCCTGGTGATCGATGGAGGAAAGGCTGGACAAAGCCAGTGTTGATGCATGCCCAGTAGGGTCTGAGTGATATGGGAAGTTGCTTACTTGTCAGTCACACCTGGAAACAAGTCAGTGGCTAGAATAGGCATGGCTACTGCAAGGGTGTGAAACCTGAATATTTAAACTCATGGACAAAGGAGCACTCTCTCTTGGTTCTTGGCTCTTTCTCTCTCGCCACTTGTCTGTGCTCCTGGGGGACACACTCCCCTATATTCTCCCACATGGCTCATGGCCATGTGGGACCCACACAATGAACAAATGGACTGTGATTAGCCTAATGCTGTAGCCATCTCTGCCATGGAGCTAGACACTGGCCTTTCTTTTGGCCTTGCTGAATCCACAGCTGCCCCTTTTCTAAGACTGGATTAAGGAACATGGAACTTTACAACCCAAAGAATGTAACTCCATGTATGTAAAGTCTTTACCACATCTCATTCTCCTCTGGGGGCCTCTGAAAATACTTATTTCAGCAGTGGCCCAATAACCCCACTCCGATTGACAATGTAGGAACAAACCCTCCTTGTGTAATCCTCTGATAACATAACCACTATGTTGTACATCTGAAACTAATCCTAATATATAAAAACCCTGGGTCCGTCATGACCAGAGGCTCGACCAACCGACCAACCGGAAGCCAGTCTTGCAGTCAGCCGTGGCGACCCAGCACTGACTGCTGAGGGGGCTGCAAATCAGGCCCAGAGACAGGTCTGAAGAGAGAAGCACTGTCTGATCCATAGCCTCTGTGGCAGCTCTTGATCAGCACTTGCCTCTCTCTTTCTCTCCGGGCTGGGCCAGCAGCCGCACCTCCATTTCTCTCCAGGCCTCCACCGAGGCTGCTGATCTGCCCCATCTTTCTGATCAGGCTCTGTTGATAGGCCCAGAGACACTGGCTGGCATAGAAACCGATCAATCAGAACCAAATCTGGGTGAACTGTGAGGAGCCAATGGCTGCCTAGGTGGCAGAGCTTTTGACACTGATTGGCATAGAAACCAACCAATCATAATCAAATTGGCTGGCAGGGGAAGGCAGTTGGGGGCAAGATCAGGCCTGCAAGGGAGGGCAGTTGGGGGTGAGATCAGGATGGTAGGGGAGGGGAGTTAGGGGTGATCAGGCAGGCAGAGGCAGTTAGGGGTGATCAGGGTGGCAGGGAAGGCAGTTGTGTGCGAGATCAGGCTGGCAGGGGAGGGCCATTGGGACGAGATCAGGCCGGCAGGCAAGGGCTGTTAGGTGCGATATCAGGTCAGCAGGGGAGGGCAGTTGGGGGCAACCAGGCCAGCAGGGGAGGGCAGTTAAAGGCAAGATCAGGCCAGCAGGTCAGGGTCATTGGGGGTGAGATCAGACTGGCAGGGGAGGGCCATTGGGAATGAGATCAGGCCAGCAAGGGAGGGCAGTTGGGGGCAACCAGGCCAGCAGGGAAGGTAGTTGGGGGCAAGATCAGGTTGGCAGGGGACGGCCGTTGAGGGCAAGATCAGGCCAGCAAGGGAGGGAAGTTAGGGGCAATCAGGCAGGCAGGCAGAGCCAGTTAGGGGCAATCAGGCAGGCAGGCAGGTGAGAGGTTAGGAGCCAGTGGTCCAGATTGCGAGAGGGATGTCTGACTGCCCCCCTCTGCTGGCCTGGTCTCCCCTCACAGCCCCCCCCCCTGTTGGCCTGGTTGCCCCTCACTGCTCCCCTCTGCTGGCCTGGTTGCCCGAACTTCCCCCACCGCTGCCGGCCTGGTCGCCTCATCCAGCCTGCTGTTCAGTTGTTTGGTTGTCCCTCACTAACTCCCCTGCTGGCCTGGTAGCCCCACTCAACCTGTTTGGTTGTCCGTTCAGTTGTTTCGGATGCAATGGCCCCTGGCACTATATATATATATATATATATATATATATATATATATATATATATATATATATAGAGAGAGAGAGAGAGAGAGAGAGAGAGAGAGAGAGAGATTGTTATGAACCATTGATTTAAATTCCACTGCCTTTCCTCATACTGTCCTCCTTGATTTAAATTCCACTGCCTTTCCTCATACTGTCCTCCTAGTTCTGCCATTCTAGGTCCATTAAAGGAATCATTTCATAGAAACCATATTAAAACAAACAAACAATCTTTCCAAATTTTCATCCCTGCCCCCCTCTGAAAATCACCTGCATTATGAGGTCTTATACTTGTACCTGAGTGTTTGGACCTTTTAAATGCCAGAAGCATATAAGAAAAAATGTTGATAAATGTACTACTTAAGTATACTACATTTTTTAAAGCTTCTTTTTTCCCTGACCTATCTAAAATGTAAAGGTCTAAATGTAATTACAGTTACACTCCCACTTAATTGTCACCGGGGCAACTAGAATCTTCAAGCAACTGGCAGCAGTTACAGTTGCAGGTGAAGTCTGGGGAAGCCTACACTGTCCAGGCTTTGATTTTCTGGTTGTGGCACATTATTGTGTGTGTTCTTTTTGTATGTGTGTGCATCTGGGAGAAAGGGTGCAGGTTATTATAAAAGACAGTATGAGGAAAGGCCTGCACTCCAAAGCTGGATGCCTAGGTCTTCCCACATAGGGATAAAGCCATTGAAGTTGCTCAGAAATATTTCATATATGTAAATTGCAGACATTGGTGGTTTTGGAAGTGAAGGGATTCTTTCACTGTGTGGCTTTGATTTTCTGGTTGTGGCACATTACTGTGTTTGTTCTTTTTGTATGTGTGTGCATCTGGGAGAAAGGGTTCAGGTTATTATAAAAAGGGTTGCATTTACCAACCATGCCATATACTGTCCCATATATTTATTTTCTCTAAGAAGCTAGAATGTTTGTGTTGCTATTGTTGTTTTTAGAATAAACTTAGATACAGGCTAGTGGGGAAGTGCAAATGTAAATTTTTCTTTCTTTGCCTTAAAAAATGAGGAAACATGTTTGTTTCCTCCATAGGATGAAGGAAACAAACATGGGGGTGGGGAATTGGAAAAGGCTGCATATGAAATGAGATAATTAATGCACTTTTGTATAATTTCCTATGTTCTTCTGAATCATTCTGTTATCTGATCTTGAAACTAAACAAAATTGGGTTTTAATTGCAGCGAGGAGGTATTTGACCTGGAGTGGGGAGCTCATTTGTTCTTTCCTTCATTCATTTATTCTTCAAACATTTTTGAATGCTCACCAAATTCAAATAACTATAATGCAAATATAAGTAAGACATAGTTTCTGTTCTGAAAGCATTCACCATATAGTGAAGGAAGCAGAGATGTAGCAGGGTGTTAGCAGACAGAGGAGAAAGTGAAGGGATTTGGGTTGGGTCCAATGTACAGTGGGGACACAAAAGGGAGGATGATCACATTTGGCAAGGTAATTTAAGAAATAATAATCCAAAGAGCAGGTCACACCATTACTGATGAAGAAAACTAGGCCTGGAGAAGGGAAGTAAGTCATATAAGTCCTGTGTGGGAGGCAGAATTGATACCACCTTGCCCTGTCATAAAGGTCTTTGGTGTCCCACCTCAGCAACAGTAACAGGTTGACCTTGCCCCAATTAATACTTAAGGATACCTTAATCATTTACTCAAAAATTTTTACAAAAACAGAATTACATTTTCATGTGGAACCTGAGATGATAGAATGGTTTGAGAAAAATATTCAGTGCTCTCTCCCCTTTTACCTCTCCTCAAGGTTATTCTGCTCATCCAGAGCCACCCAAGATACCCTAAATTTTGGGACTTTATTAGCCACTTTATAAGTGAAATGCCACCAGGGTTTATGATCTCGGTTGGTAAAGAGTTGCATTTCTAAACATCTATAATTAAGAACTTAGATGAATTAGTGCATATGTCACCCTCATCTGGGAGTGGAGAGGAGTTTACTCTGCTGGCACAACATGAGTAAAGAGCAGTTTTATAGCATAAAGAAAAAAAACAATAATTTATTTTCCCCCATTAACCTGACCACTTCATTCCCCAACCATGCCACCTTCTGAAAATGTTACTGACAAAATTCAAGAAGCCCTTTAATCAGAGGGTTTTATTTTACAAGGGTTGAACATTAAGAAAAACAACAGCAACAATAACAGACCCAGTATGATAATCTGTTTTTAACATTATTTGTTAACCCATAGACACAGACAATAGGGTGGTGAAGGCTTGGGGGTAGGAGGGTGGGAGTTGGCAATGGGGGTTAAAGGGGGACATATGTAATACTTTCAACAATAAAGATTTTTTTTTTAAAAAAAGGGATAGGGTAAAGAGTATTAGTTCATTTCTTTCCTTGAACATTTAAAGCATACTTGTGAATTGTTCATATTCTTTTTAGAGAGAAGATATGTATAGCAGAAGGAATATGATGGTGGATAATTTATCAAAGAATATATTAAAAATCAATAGTGCTGGAGGCAATAATACAGACTCTCAAGCCATGATTTAAATTCTTTGGGGTCATATTACAATTAGAAAGTAAAAAATGTGTGTGGAAAATATGGAAATGAATATGGGCCATATGCCTATATTATGTAGCTAGCCAATGAGAGTAATATTGTACTACAAAAATTTATTTTTACAATCCAAGATAGCGGTGGTGTAGGTGGATGTTGCACTCACATCCTCCCAGTATCAAACTGGAATTACAACTAAAATATAGAGCAGTTAACATGGATAACCCACTGCAGACTAGCTGAAGAGAAGTCTTATTACCAAGGATTTACAGAAGAAGCCACTTAGAGACTGGTAAGATGGGCAGAGATGTAAAAAGTGCTGCCCTACTCCCATGGGTGGTGGCTGAGATGCTGGAGAGATATCTCAGCTGCAAAGGTTCCCCCTGAGAAGCATGGGGTCCCAACTCCAAGCCAGCCTCCCCAGCTCAGAGTACCAGAGCCAAGAAAAGGCACCCACATAACATCAGGCTCTGAAATCAGCGGGGATGATGTCCACCAGGAAGAGATTGGAGTCCACTAGAGACACAGGCATCCTCTTAAAAGGCCAATGCACAACATTTTGATTGCAACTGTTAGAGGCACCTCTCTTGGGCACCAGAGAGGTGTTACCAAACATCTCTCTATATTACCAAACACTGCTTTAATATATTGATTTTTCACGATGCAGTCAAAGTCTCTTGTACAAATGAATTTATACGAGAGCCCTTGACTGCATTGTGAAAAGCCAATATAGTAAATCAATTAAAGCATGCACCTTCATTGAAAAAGCAAAGCAAGTAAACCTATACATCTGGCTTATGAAGCACAGATGGGCTCTCAGCGAATCTGAAGAGCGAGTTGGGTGGGGTCTGAGGTGTTATATACCCTCCTGTCTATAGATTTCAAAATTCCTTTGCTGAATATTTTGGTACAGATTAGTTCTAAAAGTCCCTTTTTTACTTTGTTGTGGCCTTCCCAGAATTCATTAGAAGGACCTAGCAACTTTATCTTGCCAAGCCTTGAGACTGTTGGCTTCTCTGCTTAGGGAGTAAAACTGCTCCCTTTTCCTTTCACCTTTCCCCCTCCCTTTCTGTATTTTCTCATTAGGGGGGTTGTTAACCATTTGCTCTCAAGTGTGCTTGGCTGGGAAAGATAATGGCTTGTTACAAGCTGGCTGCAAATTGCCCACATTGTTTGGCCTTGTTTTAACTTTCCTGTCTCAGTTTCCCTATTCCACCTGGCCTGGAATCCTGTAACAAACACTCTGGACTCAGGTGGATGGAGAGTGGAGCAGACTAGAGTTCCATGAGAAGACTGGGGTTTGTGGCTTTGGGGAGAGAGTTGAAAGGAAAACTGCCAGAATCCTTAAGCTGAATTCCACTCCCACACCTCACATGCCATATTTCTTGTGTGGACCACTCTCCTTTTATGGCATCAGCCAGAGGGAATGCAGTAGCCCAACCCTCTGGACTCCCTGTCAAGCTTTCATCCTGCTGGGGAGTCAGCTGCCTGGGCCAGAGTGTAGAGGTCTGGGCAGATTTAGAGGGTGCCAGTGTATGAGTTCTGTGACTTTGGAGCAGTGGTCAATCCCACCCCCCATTTTTCCTTGAACATAACTTGTGCCTTCCTCTCATGGGAGACTCATTAGCCTCACTCTCTGAGTGCCCTGCCATCCCCTACCTTGTAACTCTTGGAGTGTCTGCCTTGCCAAGATCTAGACAGAATCTGGGACAAACTGAATTGTGTGACTCTGGGGCGGAGGCCAGTCCACCACCTCACCCGAGCCTGATCATCACCTCCCAGTAATGGGAGATCTACTAGGCCCATCCTCCTGACTCTCATAGGCCCAGCTCTGTTGAGATTTGGCTCCAGGCAGAATATGAGACCCACTGAGTTGTGGGGGCCTAGGATTGAGGACATTTTTCCCTAGCACATTTGAGTGGAGCAAATCCTGCTTTCATGTGGACAAATCTTGGTCTGTTTGGGCCTAATAAACTCTGATGGCCTCACCAGACAAACCCCTGAGACCTCGCCACAAAGGTGTTTAAGCACCCAGCAGGTGGCAGCTAGACTTAGTATTATAGGACATTTGCTGAGTGACCTCAGACACAGCACTGACACCAAGTTTGAAACCTGTATCAACCTGGTGAATACCACTGGCCCCTACCTGGTGATTCATTGAGGATCTACCTCATGCAACTCAAGTATCATCAGGGACTCTTTCAGTGACTGAAACAAACAGGCAGCCAGCAGGCAGAAGGATGGGGAGGCACATTTTGGGGTGACTTGGGACTTTTGCTGACCTGTACTTGGGACTGGGACTGGTAAAAGCCAGCCATAGTGCACAGCTTGGTCTTTTCTACGCACAGGCAGGCCAAGCAAAGGCAGCCACAAACTGTGTATGGCTGCAAACAAGTTGCCCAGGGCCAGTCACAGGCAGTGTCTGATATTGGCCTGCATGAGAGTCTCTCTCTAGAGGCCCCAGAATCAACACACACAGTGACCAGATTCAGACAACATGGGAGTAGGATCCAATTAGCTTCACAAGTGGCAGATCGAAAGGGAGAGCTCAGCAGGCACCAGACCAATTCTGCTTCATGTGTTGGCACCTGCACAGCAGCTCATACACTATGATTGAGGTCCATCCACACAGTCAGACAACTTGAGAATTGACGGTGCATGACTGGGCCAATAGCAATCAGGACTCAATTACAACAGGATAGGCCACATAACTGACTCAAGGGACATTTCTGGAACTCCCAGCTCAGGTGATCAAGGAGACAGCACTACTGGACTCCACAAAGAAGTTCTACTACATAAGGCACCCTACCAATATTGGGAGTCATAGCAGGGATACCTCATACATAAACACACACACACACACACACACACACACACACACACACACAACACAAAGAGACAGTCAAAATGTAGAGACAGAGAAAAATTCCCCAGGAAGGGATGTACAGGAGGCAGAAGATCGATGATTCTCTCTCATCATTGATGTTTCTCTCTCCTGCTCCCTTCCTCTCTAAAATCAATAAAAATATATTAAAAAAACATTTAAAACTAAAATTTGTAAGCACATTTAATCCTCCAACTACCCTTTGAATCATGTAACACTGTATGCTAAATATACAGATATTAAATAAGTTTATTTTCAAATTAAAATTTGTTTATGAAGGTAAAAACAATTATGTGTTTATCTTCTATAATTATTCAAATGAGAGAGACTAATTTTTTCAATTAAAATTATTAAATTCCTAATATGTGGAAATTAAGCAATACACTTATGAACAACACGGCAAGGAGTAAAAGTAGAAATTAAAAAAAGGGGACATTTTTAAAAATCATGAGACAAATGAAAATGGAAATGCAACACACCAAAACTTATGAGATGCAGTAAAAGCTGTTTGCAGATTACATGATTTTATATATAGAAAACACTAAAGACTCCACCATAAAACTATTAGAATTCATAAACAAATTCAGTAAAATTGCAAGATACATAGTTAACATATAAAAATCATTTGCATGTCTATACACTAAGAACAAACTATCTGAAATATAAATTATGAAATTAATCCCAGTTGAATTAGCTTCAAAACAATGAAATATTTGGGAATAAATTTAACCAAAGAGGTAAAAGATCTGTACACTAAAAATTATAAAATATTGATGAAAAAGTTAAAATAGATACAAATAAATGGAAAGATACCCTGTGTTCATAAAATAAAAGAATTAATATTGTTGCCCAGTGAGTATGGCTCAGTGGTTGAGTATCGATCCATGAACCAGGCACGGTTCAATTTTCAGTTAGGACACATGCCTGGGTTGCAGGCTCCAGCTCCAGCGGCCTGTGTTCTGGAGGCAGCCAATGGATGATTATCTCTCATCATTGATGTTTCTATCTCTCTCTTCCTCTCTCTTAAATCAATAAAAACATTTTTAAAAAGAATAAATATTGTTAAAATGTCCATACTTACCCAAAGCATCCTATAGATTTAATGTAATCCTATCAAAATTCCAATGGAGCCTTGACTGGTTTGACTCAGTGGATAGAGCTTCGGCCTACGGACTGAAGGGTCCCAGGTTCTATTCTGGTCAAGGGCATGCACCTTGGTTGCGGACACATCCTCAGTATGTGCAGGAGGCAGCTGATCGATGTTTCTCTCTAATCGATGTTTCTAACTCTCTATCCCTCTCCCTTCCTCTCTGTAAAAGATCAATAAAATATATTTTTAAAAAAATTCCAATGGAGTTTTTCACAGAAATAGAAAAAAATCTTAAAATTTATATGGAACCACAAAGGTTCTTGAGTAGCCAGTTCAATCTCTAGCAAGAAAAACAAAGCTGGAGGTTTTTAAGTTATGAATTATAATTTTAAATTATATTACAAAACTATGGCACTTAAAATAATATGGCACTGGCATTTAAAACAGATACAGACACCAATGGAACAGAATAGAAAGCCAAGAAATAGGTTCAACATACATGGTCAAAATTGTTCAACAGTGTTTTTGGGAACACTAAATATCCACATGCAATGGAATTAAATCTTATACTACTAGAGGCCCCATGCACGGAATTCGTGCAAGGGGCTCTGCCCTTGCAGCCCAGGCCTCATCCAGAAGGTCATTCGGAAGGTCGTCCAGAAGGACATCCGCAAGGTTGTTCAGCTGTCTGGTCTAATTAGCATATTATGCTTTTATTATTATAGACACACTAAAATCAACTCCAAATTGATTAAAGACTTAAACTGAAGACCTGAAACCATTAAACTCCTAGAGGAAAACATAGGGGTAAAGCTCTTGACATTGGTCTTGGCAATAATTTTTTTAATATAACAGCAAAATAAAAAAACAAACACTTGAGATTGCATCAA
Source organism: Eptesicus fuscus (assembly GCF_027574615.1). Taxonomy (NCBI): domain Eukaryota; kingdom Metazoa; phylum Chordata; class Mammalia; order Chiroptera; family Vespertilionidae; genus Eptesicus; species Eptesicus fuscus. Next base: position 111,080,829 of record NC_072473.1, read on the forward strand.
AATAAATAGTTTTGTAAAGCAAAAACAAATCAACAAATGAAAGGCAATTTATAGAATATGAGAATGTCTGTAAACCATATATCTAATAGTGGGTTAATATCCAAAATATACAAGGCATTCATACAACACAATAGCAAAAAACAAAACAAAACAAAACAAAAAAACTGGATTAAAAATTAATTAAAAGACCTGAGTAAATATTTCTCTAAAGAAGACATATAAATAGCCAACAGATGTATGAAAAGGTGCTCAACATCACTAATTATCAAAGTAATGAATAATAAAATCTCAACCTGTTAGTATGTGCTATTATTTTTTTAAATCATCTAAAGATATCATGTTGGTGAAGATGTGGAGAAAAAGGAACCCTTATGCACTGTTGGTGAGAATGTAAGTTGGTACAGTCACAATAAAAAGAAGTATGAATGTTCTCCGAAAAGTTAAACAATAGAATTACAATATGATCCAGCAATCCCATTTCTGGATATAAATCCAAAGGAAATGAAATCAGGATCTTGAAGAGATATTTGCATCACCACGTTCATTGAAGCATTATTCACAACAGGCAAGATATGGAAACAACTTAAATGTACATCTACAGGTGAATGGATAAAAAAAAAAAAAAGGTTATGCTTTGTGAAATAAGCCAGTGAAAGATGAATACCATATGATCTCACTTATATGTGGAATCTAATGAACAAAATAAACAAACAAAATAAATCCAGAGGCATTCCTAGAGGAACAGACTAACACCTTTCAGAGGGGATGGGGGTGAGGGACTGGATGAAAGAAGGTGAAGGGATTAGCCAAAGAAAATCCTATATAATAAAAGATTAATATGCAAATTGACTGAATGGCAGAAGGACTGGTCACTATGACATGCACTGACCACCAGGGGGAAGATGCTCAAAGCAGGAGCTGCCCCCTGGTGGTCAGTGCCCTCCCACAGGGGGAATGCAACTCAGCTCAGCCAAAAGCTTGGCTCAGGGCTGGCGAGAGTGGTGGTGGCAGGAACCTCTCCTGCCTCTGCTGCAGGCAGGCAGTAAGGAGCAAGGGGTCCTGGACTGTGAGAGCCCCAGACTGCGCGAGGGATGTCTGCCTGCCTGATCAGGCCTAAGCCAGCAGGCAGACATCTTCGGAGGGGTCCCTGACTGTGAGAGGATGCAGGCTGGGCTGAGAGACCCTGGGCCTCTAATATATGCATAAGCCATAGACACACAAAGTGTGGTGGTGGTCAAAGGGAAGGGGGGGGACGAGGGTTCAGGGGATGTGGGCAAAGAGGGAAAATGGGACATCTGAAATATTGTAAACAATAAGTATAAAGTAAAAATAAAAGAAAATTTAAAATAATAATAAAACATACATGTCCTGAAACATTTCACAAGGCTTATAATAAAGGTGTATTTAAGAAAACACTTAAAAAGTTCTAGTATTCTCTCAGTGAATGGGACACATATAGGTTCTGTAATGAATTTAGTAAAGTCATTTTTACAAGGCTTCTGAAAAAAAATATTTCTGACAAGATAACTAAAAGTTTTATCAGTGTCAATTTAAAGAATAAATGTAATAATCAATGGAATATTATTCAGCTTTTAAAAAGACAAATCCTGCCATTTATGCCGAAATAAATGGACCTGAAAGACATTATGCTAAGTTAAATAAGCCAGGCACCAAAGGACAAATACTATGTGATAACCCATTCCATATATGAGGAATCTAAAATAGTCAAACTTATTGAAGCAAAGACTAAAATGGTGGTTTCAAGGGGCTGGGGAGAGAGGGAAATGGGTATGTCATGGTTACAGGTTACAAAGTTTCAATGATGCCAAATAAATAATTTCTGAATATACAGTACAGAATAATGCCTATAGCTAATAATACCATATACTTAAAATTTGCTAAGAGGGTAGATCATATATTGTTTTCTTACCAACAAACAGCAACAACAACAAAGAAGAATAAAAGAAGTGGTGTATATGTTTATGGCCTTGATGGTGGTAATGGTTCCACAAGTGTACACTTAACTCATCAAATTGCACATATAAAATATATACAGCTTTTTATGTCAATCATAATTCAATAAATTGTTTTATTAAAAAGCAAATATCTCCCTAGCTGGTTTTTTCTCAGTGGTTAGAGCATCAACCCATGGACTGAAGGGTCATGGGTTCTATCCCAGTCAAGAGCATGTACTTCAGCTACCGGCTCGATCCCAGGTCTCTAGTCAGGGCATGTGTGGGAGGCAATCAATAGATCTGTCTCTCTCACATCAATGTTTCTCTCTCTCTGTCTCTTCCCCTCCCTTCCACTCTTTCTAAAAAAAAAACAAAAACAAACAAACAAAAAAAAACAGTGGGAAAAATATCATTGGGTGAGGATTAATTTATTTAAAACATCAACTCTATATTGTTTTCACAATAATAAAGGGTTTAAAAAACTGATTAAGTAAAATTGGCATTTCTTTTTGGAAATCAATATTTATGGTATGTTCTTGATCCTGACTTATCTCCAACCACAACTTTCTCTCAGATAATCAGATGGTACTATCATTGCCTTTTTGAAAGAACACCATAACTATGGTTTAATAACAGACTATGACTCAGGAGCAAAGTGGACTTGGGGTCCTTGTTCCATGGCATACCAGATCTGAATGTTATTTACAGCCCTGTATTCTCTTTCCCAAGACTTCTGCTGTCTCTTTAGATAATTTTAGCTATGTGAAGGAGGAAAACTGATGGATCCAATTGCCAAGGCAGACGGAGTGTGGACATGCAGTGCCAGGTTCATGCTGTAACTGGTGATAACACCTCCATAGAACCTTACAACACTTCTTGTAATCCCACCTGGGCCTCCCCTGAGAAGAGACAGCAATTATATGTAGAAGTTTTTAGATGTAAACAAATGTTCATGGGGGACTGACATAATCAGCCAAGTCATTTCATTTATGGTTTGCATCAAATTGGAATGAAGGTTTCTGATCAGGGAAATCATGCACATTCATTCACTCTTAGCAAATGTTTTCGGAACTTAGGTAACTTTCATTTTCCTTTAGTGATATGACTGTACAGTATATTTAAGGCTAAGAAAGCACGTGAGAAATAAAGTGTATCTTAAAAATAACTTTACAGGCACCCACCCAGAACTGGCGAATTAAACACAGCTGGCATTGCCTAAAGAAAGGAGAGAGAGAGTTAGATAACCAGAAACCCTGAGAGGAGGGATCACGAGAAGACAAAGAAACAGCCCCATATGAAAGAAAAGGAAGAATAACCAGAAAAGGAAGTAAATGAAATGGAGGCAAGCAATATGAGAGAGAAAGAATTCAGAGAAATGGTCATAAGGTCGCTGAAAAGGATGGAAGATGAATTAAAAAATATGTGTAACAACCAAGAGGAAATGAAGAAGAATCAAGAAGAAATGAAAAATGACATTACTGCAATAAAGAACTCAATAGAAAGCATCAACACTAGACTAGAAGAAGTGGAGGACCACATCAGTGAGCTAGAAGACAAGGTAGGGAAAAATACCCAATCAGAGCAGCATCTGAAAAAAAACTAAAAACACAGGAGGAGAGCCTAAGAGAACTTTGGGACAACATGAAATGAAACAACATCCTCATAATAGGGGTGCCAGAAAGAGGGGAGACTGAATAAGGAATAGAAAACCTGTTTGAAGAAATAATGACAGAAAACTTTTCTGATATCAGGAAGAAAAAACTCACACAAGTCCAAAAAGCTCACAGAGTCCCAAACAAGATGAACCCCAAAAGATCTACACCAAGACACATTATAATTAAACTAGAAGCCCGTTGCACGAAGTTTCGTGAAAAAGACCTTCCTTCACCTGGCTGCTGGCACCAGTTTTCCGCCAGCACCAGTTTTCCTCTGGCCACCCGCTGATCGGAGAGCCGTTTCCTCTGGCCTCCAGCGCAATCGGCCACCCCGAGTTCCTCCAGTGCCATTTCCTCTGGCTGCCAGCGTGATTGGAGTTCCTTCAGAGCTGTTTCCTCTGGCCACCCGCCGATTGGAGCGCCTCCCGGATCGGCCACCCTGAGTTCCTCCAGTGCCGCCAGTGGAGGAACTCTGGGTGGCCAATCGCGCTGGTGGGAGGCACTCCGATTGGCGGGTGGCCAGAGGAAAACTGGTGCTGGCGGAAAACCGGTGCGGGCAGCCACGCAATCAGCCACCCCGAGTTCCGCCACCGGTGCCTTCCACTGGCCCCATGGGTCCTCCCGCAGCGCTGGCCTTTGGGGACGGCAGGAGGAATGGGGGGGGGGACTCATGAGTCAGCCCAATCCGCCACCCCGAGTCCTGCCCCCAGCCTCCCAACGGCCCAATCATGGGCGTAGCGGAGTGATGGTAATTTGCATATTACCATTTTATTAGGTATGATTGGCAAACACCAACAACAAAGTAAGAATCTTAAAGGCTTCCAGAGAGAGACAGAAAGTTACCTACAAGGGATCTCCCATCAGAATATCGACTGATTTCTCAACAGAAACACATCAGGTCAGAAGGGAATGGAATGAAATATACAAAGTCATGCAAAGCAAGGGTCTGAATCCAAGAATATTGTACCCAGCAAGGCTATCAATCAAAATTGAGGGTGAAATCAGGAGATTCACAGACAAAAAAGGATTAAGGGATTTTATTACCAGCAAACCAGCAATGCAAGAAACGCTAAACGGTCTTCTATAAAAAGAAGAAATAGGAAGGGAAGAAGGAACACAGTCATAAAGAATAAAAATGGTGACAAACAAATACCTATCAATAATAACTTTAAATGTAAATGGATTAAATGCCCCAATCAAAAGACATAGGGTAGTTGAGTGGATAAGAAAACATGACCCATATATCTGATATCTATAGGAAACCCATTTTAGAACAAAGGACTCACACAGATTGAAGGTGAAGGGATGTAAAAAGGTTTTTCAGGCGAATGGAAATGAAAAAAAAAAAAAAAGCTGTGGTAGCAATACTTATATCCAACAAATTAGATCTTAAAGTGAAGGCCATAATAAGAGATAAGGAAGGCCACTTCATATTACTAAAAGGAGCAATTCAACAAGAAGATATAATTCTGGTAAACATATATGCACCCAAATACATAAAAAAAAAAAAAACTTCTGGAGGATATCAAGGGAGAGATTGACAGCAATACAGTCATAGTAGGGGACTTTAATACCCCACTAACACCACTGGACAAATCCTCTAAACAAAAAATCAGCAAAGAAACAGCAATCGTAAGTGATTCACTAGATCAGATGGAATTAATTGACATCTTCAGAACATTTCACCCCAAAGCCACAGAATAAACATTCTTCTCAAGTGCACATGGGTCATTTTCAAAGATAGACCACATATTGAGGCACAGGCAAAGTCTCTTCAAATTCAAGAAAATAGAAATCATATCAAACATCTCAGGTCACAATGGCATAAAAACTAGAAATCAACTACAATAAAACAATAAAAAAATCAAACACATGGATTCTAAATAGCATGCTTTTAAACAATGATTGGGTTACTAAAGAGATCAAAGAAGAAATAAAAAGCATCATGGCAACAAATGACAATGAAAACACAACAAACCAAAATCTATGGGACACAGCGAAAGCAGTCTTGAGAGGGAAGTTCATAGCTCTGCAGGCTTATCTCAAAAAGCAAGAAAAGATGGTAATAAATTATCTAACTTACAACTCAAAGAGTTAGAAAGAGAGCAACAAGAAAAGCCCAGCATAAGCAGAAGGAAGGAAATAATGAAGATCAGATTGGAGATAAATGAAACAGAGACCAAAAAAAAGAAAGAAGAAAAAAAAAAACAATACAAAAGATCAACAAAACCAAGAGCTGGTTCTTTGAAAGGTTAAACAAGATTGATGAACCTCTAGCCAGGCTCACCAATAAGCAAAGAGAGAGGACCCAAATAAACAAAATCAGAAATGAAAGAGGTGAAGTAACAACCAATCCCACAGAAATACAAACGATTATGAAAAAATACTATGAACAACTCTATTCCAACAAAATGGACAACCAAGATGAAATGGACATATTCTTAGAAAAATACAAGCTCCCAAAACTCAAGCAAGAAGAATAAAAAAACCTGAATAGGCCGATAACTACCAAAGAAATTGAAACAGTGATCAAACATCTTCCAGCAAACAAAAGCCCTCCTCTGGACAGCTTTACAGGGGAGTTCTACCAAGCATTCAAAGAAGAACTAAAATCTATCCTCCTCAGACTATTCCAAAAAATTCAAGAGGAAGGCACACTTCCAAGCTCTTTCTATGAAGACAGCATTACCCTAATTCCAAAACCATATAAAGTCAACACCAAAAAGAGAACTACATGCCAATATCCTTGATGAACATAGATGCTAAAATCCTCAACAAAATTCTAGCAAATCGAACTCAGCATTACATTAGAAAGATCATACACCATAACCAATTGGGATTTATTCTGGGGATGCAAGGATGGTACCATATGCACAAATCAATAAATGTGATACATCACATAAACAAAATGAGAGACAAAAATCACATAATCATATCAATCAATGCAAAAAAAGCATTTGACAAAATCCAACACCCTTTCTTGATAAAAACTCTCAGTAAAGAGGGAATAGAGGGATCATATCTCAATATAATAAAAGCCTTATAAGACAAACCTATAGCCAACATCATACTCAATGAGAAAAAACTAAACTCATTTATCCTAAGAACGGGAACAAGACAGGGATGCCCACTTTCACCACTCCTGTTCAATATAGTACTGGAAGTGCTAGCCATAGCGTTCAGACAAGAAGAAGTAACAAAAGGCATCCAAATTGGAAAAGAAGAAGTAAAACTGTCCTTATTTGCAGATGACATGATACTATACATATAAAACCCCAAAGACTCTATCAAAAAACTACTGGGCCTAATAAGTGAATTTGGCAAAGTAGCAGGATATAAAATTAACACCCCGAAGTCTGTGGCCTTTTTATACACTAATAATGAACTCACAGAAAGAGAAGTGAAAAAAAACAATCCCATTTACCATTGCACCAAAAAAATTAAGATACCTAGGAATAAACTTAACTAAGGACGTAAAAGACCTGTACTTGGAAAACTACAGGACATTGAAAAAAGAGATAGAGAAGACATGAAAAAATGGAAGAATATACCATGTTCATGGATTGGTGGAATCAACATCATTAAAATGTCCATACTACCCAAAGCAAGCTATAAATTCCACACAATCCCCATTAAAATACCAATGGCATACTTCAAAGACCTAGAACAAACTCTCCAAAAATTCATCCGGAATGAAAAAAAAAAGACCCTGAATAGCTGCAGCAATCTCAAAACAGAAGAAAAATATAGGAGGGATCACAATACCAGATATCAAGCTATACTACAAAGCCATTGTTCTCAAAACTGCCTGGTACTGGCACCAGAACAGACATATAGACCAGTGGAACAGAACAGAGAACCGAGAAATCGACACAAGACAGTATGCTCAATTAATATTTGATAAAGGAGGCAAGAGCATACAATGGAGACAAGACAGTCTCTTTAATAAATGGTGTTGGGAAAACTGGACAGATACTTGCAAAAGAATGAAACTAGACCACCAACTTACACCATACACAAAAATAAATTCAAAATGGATAAAGGACTTAAATGTAAGATGGGAAAACATAAAAATCTTAGAAGAAGCCATAGGCAGCAAAATAGCAGACATTTGTTGTAGCAATATCTTTACCGATACAGCTCTTAGGGCAATGGTAACTAAAGAGAAAATAAACAAATGGGACTTCATCAAAATAAAAAGTTTCTGCACAGCAAAAGAAACCATCAACAAAACAACAAGAAAGCCCACTGCATGGGAGAACATATTTGCCAATGTTATCTCCAATAAAGTTTAATCTCCAGCATTTACAGGGAACTCATACAACTTAACAAAAGGAAGATAAACAATCCAATAAAAAAATGGGCAAAGGAACTAAATAGACACTTCAAAAGAGGATATTCAGAAAGCCAAGAGACATATGAAAACATGCTCAAAGTCACTAGTCATCTGAGAGATGCAAATCAAAACAACAATGAGGTACTACCTGTCAAAATGGCTATCATCAACAAATTAACAAAGGACAAGTGCTGGAGAGGATGCGGAGAAAAAGGAACCCCCGTGCACTGCTGGTGGGAATGCAGACTGGTGCAGCCACTGTGGAAAACAGTATGGAGTGTCCTCAAAAAAACTAAAAATGGAACTCCCATTTGACCCAGTAATCCCACTTCTAGGACTATATCCCAAGAAACCAGAAACACCAATCAGAAAGGATATATGCACCCCTATGTTTATAACAGCACTATTTACCATAGATAATGCTTGGAAACAGCCTAAATGCCCATCAGCAGATGAATGGATTAGAAAACTGTGGTACATCTACAGAATGGAATACTATGCTGCCATAAAAAAGAAGGAATCCTCATCATTTGCAACAGCATGGATGGAACTGGAGAGCATTATGCTAAGTGAAATGAGCCTGTCAGTGAAAGAAAAATACCACATGATCTCACTCATTTATGGATAATAAATAACATTATAAACTGATGAACAAAAATAGATATAGAGGCAGAGCAGCATCGAACAGACTGTGAAACTACAGCAGGAAGGCTGGGGCGGGTTGCGGGGGGGGGGGGGACATAATAGATCAACCAAAGGACTTGCATGCATACATGTAACCAAAACCAATGGATGCAAGATACTGGGGGGTAGGGGAGACTAGGGGAAGGTCAATGGGGAAAAAAGGGAGACATATGTACTACTCTTTGTAATACTTTAAGCAATAAAATAAAATTAAAAAAAAACCCTCTACATCTCCTTTTGTACTTAGCTCAAGTACACCAGTGTGCATCTGGCCTTTTCCCATTGCTGGTATTTCTTATGACTCAGTGTCATATGCCTGGAACTGAATAATTAGAAAATTATGTTTTCCCAGGGAAATTTGGTGGTACTACATTGCTTCTCTGAGGGAATTGAGGAACAGAGAGGTTAAATTACTTGCCTATGACCACTCAACTAATAAGTGGCTGAGCCAGGACTTAAGCCCAAATAGATTAGGTCCAAGTCTGTGCACTTAGTGATTTCAGTATGCTACTTTTGCCCAGCTTTTCTGATGATTAGTTGTCCCACTTATAAAAAATGGAGACGATTACTGTTGTCCCTATTGGGAGAAATATATTAGATAAGATCAGTGAAAGTGCCTGACACAAAGAAGGCACTCAATAAAAAAAGTTACTTTTCTTAATTTCCTCTCTCTTGGAAACTCAGCTTTCTCCTGGTTCTTGGGATCAGTCTTGCCTTGCCATTTTCTTAAATGTGTACCACTTCTATTCCTGGATCTTCTACCCCTGCTTGATTCCGGAGTGGCCATCATTATACTCCACTTGTTTTTTGAGTACTTTCTTAGTACATGCTTTGTTCCCAGCCTCAAGTGCTTGTCTCACCCTAAGAAGCAATTCAACATCCAGTATTTAACCCTTCCTAGTCTGTAGTGTGTGTGTGTGTGTGTGTGTGTGTGTGTGTGTGTGTGTGTGTGTGTGTGTTTTTAATTTATTTATTAAATTGATTGGGGTGACATTGGTCAACATGAATATATAGGTTTCATGTGTGGATTTCTATGTTATAAGATCTTTGTATTGCACCTTGTGCCTACAACCCAAAGTCAAATATTCTCCTCATATTAGGATTATCTTCTCCCCCCACTTCCTTCCCTCTGACAACCACCACTCTGCTGTTTGTGTTCGTAAGTTTCAGTTTTATATCCCACATATAAGTGAAATCAGATGGTTCTTAGCTTTTTCTGTCTGACTTATTTTACTTAGCATAATGTTCTCAAGGTCCATCCATGTTGTTGCAAATGGCACTGTTTCATCCTTTCTTATGGCTGAGTAGTATTTCATTGTATATATGTATCACATCTTCTTTATCCAGTCCTCTATCATGGGACACATTCCTTGTTTCCATATCTTGGTCATCAGGAATAATGCTGCAATGAACATAGGGGTGCATGCATCTTTGCAAATACATGATTTCAAGTTTTTTGAGTATATACCCAGGTGTGGGGTTGCTGGGTCATATGGTAGCTCAATTTTTAATTTTTTTTGAGTGAGGAATCTCCAGACTGCTTTCCATAGTGGTTGTACCAGTCAGCATTCCCACCAGCAGTGAATGAGGGTTCCCTTTTTTTCCACAACCTCTACAACACTGTTATTGCTGGTCTTGTTGATAATGGCAACTCTAACAGGTGCACTAGTAAGTTGGTATCTCATTGTAGTTTTGATTCATTTCCCTAATTGCTGGTGAGGTTGAACATCTTTTCATATATCTATTGGTTGTTTGTATGTCTTCTTGGGAGAGGTGTATTTTCAGGTTCTCTGCCCACTTTTTGACTGGATTGTTTGTTTGGTGTTGAGTTTTAAGAATTCTTTATATATTTTGGAAATTAAACCTTTGTCAGAGCTACTGTTTGCAAATATCACCTCCCATCTGGTTGGCTGCCTGTTTGTTTTGTCTGTTTCTTTTGCTGTGCAGAAGCTCTTCAGTTTGATATAGCCCCATTCACTCATCTTTTTGCCTTTACTTCCCTTGTCTTTGGGGTCAAGTCCATAGAATGTTCTCTACGACCCAGGTCCATAAGTTTGGTATTTACTGGTAATATTTTCTTCTATGTAACTTACTGCTTCTGGTCTTATGTTTAGGTCTTTGATCCATTTTGAATTAATTTTTGTACATGGAAACAAACTAATCCAGTTTTGTTCATTTGCAAGTGACTTTCCAGTTTTCCCAGCACCATTTATTGAAGAGACTATCTTTACTCCAATGTGCATTTCTAGATCCTTTGTCAAAAATTATCTATCCATATAAATGTGATATTATAGCTGGATTCTCTATTATCTTTCATTGATCTTTGTGTCTGTTTCTCTGCCAATACCATGCTGTTTTGATTTTTGGAGCTTTGTAATATAATTTGAATAAAATACCTAGGAATAAACTTCACAAAGAATGTGAAAGACCTATGTACTGAAAATTACAAAGCATTATTAAAATACATTGAAAAAGATACAACAAACTGGAAAAATATCTTGTGTTCATGGACTAGAAGAATCAACATAGTTAAAATGGCCATATTACCCAAAACAATATACAGATTTAATGCAATACCAATCAAAATCCCAATGTCATTTTTTAAAGAAATGGAACGAGAAATCAGCAGATTTGTATGGAACCACAAAAGACCCCAAATACCCAAAGCAATCCTGAGAAAAAGGAACGAAGCTGAAGGTATCACACTACCTGACTTCAAATTATACTACAGACCTAGTCAGTAGTTTTTTGTGTGCAAGATAGAATATCCCAGAAGTGTTTGGAGACTTCTGTCCACTACAGGTACTTATTTACTCAGCAGGTACTTCATAAACATCTGTTGATTGTGTGCCTGACCCTACACTATGTGATGTATGAAATATGAAAAAACAGAGAAAATAAAATAAAACAGGATAAAGGGAGTAAGGAAGAATATAGGAGTAAGGGTCTTCTATGCTCCATCTAGGGGCCCAAGCAAATGCTGGTTTTGCCAGGCTTTAGCCCTCAGTAGCCCTCCAGATGCCCTTTTCCTCTTTCTGCTCAGCACCACTTAACTTTCCTTCAGTAATCTAATCAAAGTAATCTGCTAAAGTGTTCTCCAGCTAATGGGTTAGTGTGTTATTCTTCCTGGGTAATTTGTTCATTTCGAAAGGAGCTTTTTTGAAGACATTAATGCATGATGACAGAAAATTTCAAGTCTCACTGAAGCCTGGAGAGGAAGAGTGCCTCTATACAACCCAGAATTTCAGGATTAACCTCTATCTGGTTTCTATAATCTTTTGCAAAGTCTCTCTGGTGTCAACACCATTGTCTTATGGCTTTTATTATGCCCCACCCAAGTTAGGATCAGAGAGAGAATGCCTGATACTTCTCTTTTGTATATGGGGATGTGTTCTCCCTGGACCCATGAAGAAGATTATTCTGATCGAAAGAGAAGCTGATAATGGAATATTTGTACATGGATAAAAATAGGCAGCACTCGTGATCTGGTAGGCAACATTCTAAGTGTTTTACATAATGTTATTTAATTCTCACCACAAACCCCATGAAGGAGGTACTATCATTGTCCCCACTTTTCAAACAAATAACTGAGTCACAGAGAAGGTCATTTGCTCAAGGTCACACTCCTAGTAAGTGAATGCAGGCGGTGTGGCTGTAGGATCTGTGCCCTTAACATCTGTGCCCTTAACCACTATATTATACCAATCAGCATCTCATGTTTAAGTTCCACCTTCCTATATAGAATCAGCAGATAGGCTTGACATAGCCATCAGCTCATAGACTCACCATTGAAGAACACATTCTCATTCCATATCCAGAATATTTCAGCCATGTCCCTGTTTGGCAGGACAGAGAAAGACCATTGATCCAGCACCCCGAATTTGCTAATAGAAGTCCAAGTTACTGTGAGGCTGATAACACCTTCTTTCTTTCTATGTTGCACACAGTGTAACCAATCCTATTTTCTATAAGTAAAAAGAAGATTAACCAAATTCACTCTCCAGCACAAGTATAGCCAATATCTTCTCTTTCCCTGACATGCCCTCTGAATTCCTTCCTCTAAGCCAATGTGAACATTGAGCCTTCAAATCTGCAATATCCTCCCCCTTCTCTCACTGATGAAGTACTTACTATGTGCCAGGCATTGCATGTGCTTTCAAAACCTTGTTATATTTAATCCTACAATACACAGACATACCCCAGAGATATTGTGGATTTGGTTCTAGACCATCACAATAAAGTGAGTCACATGCATTTTTTTTGTTTCTTCGTGCATATAAAAGTTATGTTTACACTATACTATAGTCTACTAAGTGTACAATAGCATTATGTCTAAAAAATGTGCATACCTTACCCGGCCAGCGTTGCTCAGTTGTTGATCATCGACCTATGAACCAGGAGGTCATGGTTTGATTCCTGGTAAGGGAACATGCCCAGATTGTGGGCTCGATCCCCAGAGGGGGTCGTGCAGGAGGCAGCTGATCAATGATTCTCATCATTGATGTTTCTATCTCTCTCTCCCTCTTCTTTCCTCTTTGAAATAAAAAGACAAATAAATAAAAATACATATTAAAAATGTGCATACCTTAATTAAAAATATTGTATTGCTAACAAATGCTAACCAACATCTAAGTCTGTTGGAAAAATCGTGCCCAGAGACTTGCTCTACTCAGGGTTACCACAAACCTTCAATTTGTAAAAACAAAACAAAACCCAAAAAACATTATCTGCAAAGTGCAATAAAGAGAAACACAATAAGATTAGGTATGCCTAGATGCTACAAGAAACCTTCTAGAATTGTATTCATTTTATTTATGAGGAAGTTGGGAGAGATTAAGTTGTCCAAGATCACTTTAAGGGGTGAGGTGAGCAAAAGTATGTTAATAGTCATGAGTAAGCAAAACACAATTTATTGTTGTGTTTATTCTTGTATTATATATTTTTCCATACAAACAACAGTACCAGTATACCTAATTTTGCCCACCCCTGTATTTCTAATCGATTTTTTAAAATCTCTTGCCCATTCTCTGCATTTGTTCATTATGAATCAGTATCATCTCAGGTATTATGATTAAGGATACCTGTTCATACTGTTCATACAGATATTACATTCACAATATCATGAATGCAAAATACAAGCAAGATTGTAATTACTGTATTAACACATTGCATAGAGGTTAGAGCATGTATTTGCATAACTAAAAATCAGATATTTAGAAACTTGAAAATTGGAATAGCAGGGTTTCCTATACACATGAATGTAAATCTTTCATATATATGTTCATTCTTTCTGTGATGATAAATTCATTGAAATTATGATATGAAGTGTTTCTACTTGATATAGTTTACAGCTTTGCAGAAACATTTGATTTGGCCTTGGCAATGCATATATAATTAAAATATAATTAAATTCAGATGCCTTTAAAAAAGAATTCAAAAGTAATTCAGTTTATTCACTTTTAAATGAACAAAAACAATGTTTTCTTCAACAGATAAAATAAATAAAATACATTTCTGTCCCTATTTTAACCACTCCAAGAACAGAGTCACACAAAGAGCTAGGAAGTATAAAAGGGAAAAAATAATTAGGTTTTTAGTTCATGTATAAAGAATCATTTTGTATCTCCTCTACATATTCATGAGTAGTTATTGCAGGTGAATTTACGTAATAATCAGTACTTTCCCCATTGTTTTCCTGCTTTGTTCATCAAACATTCAATTCTTATTTTTACTAGAGCCTTTTTCCTGGTCTAATTATGCTGTTTACTAATCAATATTTCTGATTTGCATCAGAATTCTGCCATTTCATCTAGTGTTAAGTTATAATATACTAGAGGCCTGATGCATGAAATTCGTGCACAGGAGGGGGGTGTCTCTCAGCCCAGACTGTACCCTCTCCAATCTGGGATCCCTCTCACAATCCAGGACTGCTGGCTCCAAACCGCTCACCTTCCTGTCTGCCTGATTGCCCTTAACCGCTTCTGCCTGCCAGCCTGATCACCCCCTAACCACTCCCCTGCCAGCCTGATAGATGCCTAACTGCTCCCTTGCCAGCCCGATGCCCCTAACTGCCCTCCCCTGCTGGCCTGGTCACCCCTAACTGCCCTCCCTTGCCAGCCTGGTCTCCCCAACTGCCTTCCCCTGGAAGCCTGGTCATCCCCAACTGCCCTCCCCTGCAGGCCTGGTCCCCCCCAACTGCCCTCCCCTGCAGGCCTGGTCTCCCCCAACTGCCCTCCCCTGCAGGCCTGGTGCCCCCCAACTGCCCTCCCTTGCAGGCCTGATCACCTACAACTGCCCTCCCCTGCCAGCCATCTTGTGGTGACAATCTTGTGTCCACATGGGGGCAGCCATCTTTGACCACATGGAGGCGGCCATCTTATGTGTTGGAGTGACGGTCAATTTGCATATTACTTCTTTATTATATAGGATTCTAGTATTTGATTTTTTTTAGACTTTTGTTTCCCTATATATTATTTTTTAATATGTTTTATTGTTTTTTTACAGAGAGAAAGGGAGAGGGAGAAAGAGTTAGAAACATTGATGAGAGAGAAACATCAATCAGCTGCCTCCTGCACACCCTCCTCTGGGGACCTGCCCACAACCAAGGCACATGCCCCTGACTGGAATCAAACCTGGGACCCCTGAGTTCGCAGGTCGACACTCTATCCACTGAGCCAAACTGGACAGGGCTTGTTTCTCTATGTATTAATGTACAATTGCTACTACAAATTAGTATGATATAATTTTTGAAATAAAATTCATTAGAACTGTCTACATCTCTTCATTTGAATTGTCTACATCTCTAAGTCAACCTGTGAAGTATCAGTTTCATGCCATTTGTGCTCCCATTCAGAAATGTAATATGACTACATTTATTCAGATTTTTCTTTGTTTCTACCTTTAAGGTTTCATATTATTTCTTTTTCTCACACTTTTGTGTATATATTTACTTATTTCCAAAAACTTCAATGTTTTTGCTTTATTGTAAATGTTACCTTTTCTCCTTTTGATTGGCTTACTGGTAGATATTTTATTGGTTTTCAAAGACTTATCTTGTATTTTGTAAATTTGCTGTATGCTATAGTTTCATCTAATCATTTGAAGTTGATTCTGTGGCTTCTCTAAGTATATACTACTGTGTTGTCTGAAAATTATCTTTCTTTAATTTCTTACTTCCAAATATTTACTTCTAATTTATTTGCATGCCTTACTACCAAAACAAAAATTTCTAAGAGGCACTAAACTTATAAATGAATAAAAGCTCCCTGTTTTGGTCCAGTTTTTATGGGAAATGCCTTTGTTTTCTCAATAGGTCAAAAATTAGTTCTATGTTTTTTGAATATACATATTTTATCATTCTAAAGGATAGTTCACTAATGCTATATTTAAAATATGTTAGCCATAAAAAGAAGTTAGATTTTATCAAATTCTTTTTTTGCAATTTACTAAGATGATTATACATTTGTCTACAATATTGATTACTATTTTTTTTGTCTGAAATCATCTTTACATTTCTGGGGTAAACAACCCTTGATCAATACTTAAATTATTTTAATACATTTCTTCATTTTATTTGTAGAATTTGATTAAAATGCCCATGTCAATGAAAGGTAGTATAACATACTAGAAGGAGCAAGTGTTTGAGTTCAAATCCAACTTGACCACATACTACCTGTGTTTAGTATTGTGTAGTAGTTAAAAGCATGGGCCCTGCCTTCAGAGACAACTAACTTTGAGTCCTGGTTCTGCCACTTAATAGCTTTGTTACTTTGAAAGAGCCTCACTTTCCTTTTCTTAGCATAGAAACACAATAATATACACCCTATAAATATCATTCTGAGAATTAAAAATGAGTTAACATGGGAAACTGCTTCCTAGTTCAGTGCCTGACATGTAGTATTTCCATGTCAGGCATATTCCTGAGATAATAGGTCATTTTTTAATCATATTCCTAAGTGATAATAGGTCACATTTTTATTTTTTAAAATATATTTTTTATTGATTTCAGAGAGGAAGGGATAGGGAGAGAGAGGCAGAAACATCAATGTGAGAGAAACATCTATTGGCTTGCCTCCTGCAAGTCCCCCACTGGGGATCAAGCCCACAATCTGGGCACATGCCTAGATGAAACCAAACCTGTGACCTCCTGGTGCATAGGACAAAGTTCATCAACTAGCCCAAAATACAATAAGTGTTAAGTGTTCAGAGTCTATAAGGTGCATACATTATTTTAAGAACTCATCTAGTGGATCAGTCACTATACAACTCAATTTTTCCTGGGTCATGCCCTCAATCATGCCAAAGGGGAAGAAAAGGAAAGAAAAAAAATGTTAGCTAGCTTTAACCACTCTACTAAAGTGGACAGTAATTCCAAGGTGAGTACACCCAAGAGAGCAAACGAGCCCTTTTAAAGTGCTGAGGGGAGGGAACAGCAATTTCCAACCATCTCTGAAAACTCTCTAGTGATCTGTTGCATGGAAATGTTACCTAGCTTCATTTGTTCAGGTCATACTCTCTGGATAAAAGGAGGACATTTACCAGGCTAAAATTTGTTTATAAGGTTCCTCTCCACTCCAGTGTGAAAAAGAGAATAATAAAATCTCATTTGCAACTTTCACTGGTCAGAAATTTCAATCAAGAGACAATGTTAAGGCTACGCTATCCTGAGAACTAGCCAATTGGCCTTAAATTTCTGATCAAACAATTATTTCAACAATGTACTAATAAAATCAATCCAGTTTGTATGGGATTAGAGAAACCCCGAGTGTCCCACAGGAGACGGGGTTTGCAGTGGTGGACAGAGGTAAGAGAACTGATGTTGAACCAAGATAGGCTTAGTATAAAGACTCCTTTGTTGACTCACTGTGATAAGAGTTCCTCATTTGTTAGATCATTGGGAATAACGTTATGTAATTCAGCTTTGCCTTTCTCTCCAGACTACTGTGGTAGCCAACACCTCCTATTTTATATTTTAACTGGTAGTTCCTGGACTTCCAAAGCTACTTCCTATATGTCAGCCAAATTTGACTTTTACAGTAGTGCAGGTAATTTGGCAAGTTTGAAGGGAGGCGGGGAGAAGTGGTTTGGAATTAGAGCCTTTTTAATTTTTCTTCCCCCCCCCCCCAATAACCAGAAATTCCTGGCTTCTGTTTGACTTACACTAAGATTCCACTCAGTAATACAAACATATCAGACACCGTCCTGCACACTGTCCTGATGACTTTCACAATGTTTGTCAAACACCACGGGGTTTTCTTCTCAATTATTAAATTGTGCCAGTGTTCTCCTTTCAACCATTATGACCCTGCTTCTATTATCTTGCATTTAACAAACAGAGATTGATTTCTTGCCTAAAATTAGCTAGAGAATTCTATTTGGATTAGTCTGGCAGAATGAAAAAAAAATACAATTAGCCTGAGAATTCACTCCATGCCTCAATCTAGCTGCTGCTTAAATATCTCCTGTGATGTCTTTGCTCTTTCTGCAGAGCATCTAGACACCTGTATGAGGATGAAGCAGTTCATTGCAGGAAAGCAGCACATGCACTGCTAAGCTTGTCACTGAGACTCCTGCATATATGTGTGTTATACTACGATTGTCCTGGTAAAATTAAATACAAGCATGCATTTATTATTGTTAGGTTCCAATTAAGAGACAGCTGGTGTTCCTATTATACTTGCATTAGGTTGAAACCTGTAATTTAGTTGTCCAGATGCACACTTTTAATCAAAATATAAAATTGCATTTGCATTGCTTATTTCTTATTCAAAAGTATCTGGAACTCTACCTTAGGGCTTCTCATGTACTTCAGACTCTGTTGAAGAAGAACTATTCGCACATATCAACATTTCCCTCTGTGAGTTTCTTAAAAGGAAATAAAGGACTGAACAATTTATAGAAGAGAGAGGACCCAGAAAAGCAGCTGGTGAGTATTTTCCTTTTCCTTTCTTCTTTCTCTTCCTTCCTTCCTCTTTCTTTTCATTTTTTCCTCTTTCTTTCTTTCTTTCTTTCTTTCTTTCTTTCTTTCTTTCTTTCTTTCTTTCTTTCTTTCTTTCTTTCTTCTTTCTTTCTTTCTTTCTTTCTTCTTTCTTTCTTCTTTCTTTAGTTCTTTTCCTTTCTTCCCTCCTTCCTTCCTTCCTTCCTTCCTTCCTTCCTTCCTTCCTTCCTTCCTTCCTTCTTTCCTACTTTCTTTTTTTCCTGCCTTCAGTGAGCTGATATATTTATTGACTAAAGCCATTAAAAAAAGAAGAAGAAGAATTACCTATTTCACCTTACCTGTATCTGAAATGTTTATAAGACTACAGCTTTGAATCACGCTGCATTTCTTATTGGCATTTTAGTTCCAGAGGCTATAGAAACTTTGCTGCCCTCTACCCCCACCCCAGGATGTGTGCAAGCTGTTTGTTTTCGCTTTTGTAAAACCTGAGCTTATGATTTGCCCCCCTTCCTTTAACAATGAAATGACAAAGAGCATTTGCAGCGGGGGCTGGGCCGCCGGGTTTGGGGCAGAGGCGCCACACCCCCTGAGAATAAAGCCCGCGCTGCGCTCTCTGAGAACCGTGCACGTATGAACGAATCACACAAAGAATATAGTTGGCGATGAAACAGCGCCCTACAGGAAGAAAGTACCCGCACTAGGAGCGTGATCAGGAGCGCGACTTTTTGGCGCTTTTTTGGGGAGCAACGAGCAGGAGGCAGAGGACGGACAGCCACAGGGTGGGCGCGGGTGCCGGGGCGGCACGCGGTGACTTTGAGCCAGTCCAGTTGCGGGAACCAGGTGAGGGTGGCGGCAGCTGTGTGGGGCGCAATGCGCTACCTGGACGGGTGGGGCGGCCTGGGCTCCAGTGCCCTTTCGCAGCTGGGCTACTGGGCAGAGTTTCACAGGAGTTGTCGTTTTGGCACCCAAAGTCTCCTCACTAGCACCGATCCCTTGGCGCGCCGGGTCTGCAGGGCACGGGGCACCGGGAGGGCGGGCGTGCTGGGCCAAACTGCTGGGGTCGGCGGGCTCCGCCAGGGTACAGCTGGTGGAGGGCACGCCTTTGGCCGGGGCGGGCGGGGTTTGGGCCGGGGTTGCCATGGCAGCCGCTTGCCAGGCGGGAGCCCCAAGCCAGCCTGTAGCCTGGAGGGCGCTGGGGAGCTCCGAAGGGTGCTCCAAGTGG
Source organism: Eptesicus fuscus (assembly GCF_027574615.1). Classification (NCBI taxonomy): domain Eukaryota; kingdom Metazoa; phylum Chordata; class Mammalia; order Chiroptera; family Vespertilionidae; genus Eptesicus; species Eptesicus fuscus. The sequence goes on from NC_072473.1 coordinate 111,100,618, forward strand.
ACTGAACCAAGAGCATGCAAGAAGAGGGGAGGCCGGCCCGTGGCCCCTCTGCCCCCCAGCACGCCGGATTGTCCCGGGAAAGGGTCCCCGTGTTTTGGAGAAAAGAAAATATTATTTCTTCTGGGCCAGAAAGTAGGCTTGCAAATGCACAGCGGGATAGGGGGCAGAGGGGAGCGGAGGGATTATCACCTCCGTCTGGGTGCCCTCGTGTCCGTGTCTCTTGGCGTGACATTTTATACCCCGCAGCGGCCGACTTGGAACCGGGTTTCGCTTCCCAGCCATGGAGTTATGTAGGTGGGGCGGGCTTTAATTTGCTTATATCTAATGATTTCAGAGCCTCGCTTTAAAATGGCGGCATTCAGTATACACCCCTGCTAAGGGCTCTCTGGGCACCTGGGCTACCTCGCGCAGCGCTGCTTTTGCTTCTGTAGCTAACAGATGGCATGTGCTGCTGCCGCTGCCGCTGCCGCTGCCTCTGCCGCTGAGAGCAGGACCTCTTAACCTCAGGGTTTGCTCTCGCAGCATAAGGTAAGGCTGGAGATGAGTTGGGGTTCCTGAGAGTGGCTGCCTTCCTAGGACACCAACGAAATAAAATGCCTTTTAAACTTTCTTTCTTTTTTTTTTTTCTTCCAAAATGACAAAAGAAGGGTAATTAACCCTGCAACTTTGTTGCAATTTTAGGGCTTTGATCTCTCTTCCTCTTGTTCTTCCTTTCTTTTTTTATTTCTATTTTCTTCTATTTCTTCATATATAATATCTATTACATATAGTAATTTAAAGAAACTTCTTGCATGGCATATCGTCAGCAAATGCGTTTAACAACTAATTTCGCTCATGGTCATGCTACATCAGGAGCAATGCCACAGATTCCTTGCAGCCCTTGCCTTTTGCCGCTCTAGATCAACGCATTTGGGCAGCTTCCTTGTACTACCAACATCTGGAGGGCTTGATGGTAGATTTTAGGAGACTATTCAAACTATTAAACTATGAAAAACTTTAGTTTTCAGCATTTACACAATAGGCTTTTATGGTTAGAAAACAAAATTAAATCAAGACGAGTAATGAAAGTTAACATGAAGTGATTCATTTGTATAGTTTTATCTTTACTGTAGTAGATCTATGTGTTTTTCTGACTACTACCCATTGATTTGGTATAGAGAGAGACAACTGTGAGGGTGAATTTATTGTGTTGCTGTTTAATTATGGGAATATGTTTTAGAAGAGTTCTTTTTTTTCTTAGATGTCCTTAAATTGCTAGTGTTTGTAAATGGGCACAGATCCCCTATGTATATTGTGTTCACGGGAAAGCATTAATTAAACAAATCTATTCCAAGATTTAATTTTGAAATGATTGCTGGTTTTTCACTATGTTGACTCCCTGGTTTAATCAATAAGTCTTTGGCTGATTACTGATATAATCATTGGAAAGCAGACTGTTGAAATACTTATACAAATGACTAGACATCAATGCTTCATACAATTCATCTATGAGGGGTTTTTCCCCTCTAATGAAAGGCATGCTAACAATAAAGTTTATCAGAGACTTCAGATTTCTCTGATTATATTCACATTTTCTCTTTTGCCTATGCAAATGTTAAATACTTTTAAACTGTTAAATACTTTTAAAATTTTTTTCCAATATACAATATTTTGGGGGAATGCCTTCATGTTCATAGACACTCCCCTAAATATCGCCTAAAGGGACCTTTGCCCAGAGCCCAGCCAATATAATATGTCTGTCTACTTTTTACTTCTCCCCAAACAATAGAAGCTACTTGGCTGGCACTGTCTTGCAATTAAATTTACCAAGCTTCTGGGAGGGAGGTAGGGAAAGGTATTGTTTACCACCTATTACAGAACAGTGCAGTTTTCCTGCCCAGGTGCTAAAGTGCCTAGAAAGAAAAAAGTGAACTGCAGAATTTACTGTATAGTAAATGTTGCATCCGTTTTTCGGATGATTGTTGAGGAGTGTATGGAGCAATTCATTGCTTCACATCTGAAAGAAGAGTTCCTGCAGGTAGAGCAATAGATACTTGCAGTTTTGCAAGGGGTGGAGAGAGAGGTGACCAAAAGCAACTTCTCTCCTTTTTAGTGATTACATATTTAGATCCCAGTTCAGCAAGCTTTGCTTCCTGATGTGCTTGCTGCCTTGTTTGCTGAAATACTTCTGACTAAATGCATCCTTTGGGGGTGGGGGGGGAAATGAAAATACTAAACTTTGAGGCCAGAAGAGACAAGTTAAACTAGTGTTAGAAACCTTAGAATGAAATTTTGCCAGTTAACATCTGAAGCTTCATATAATGACGGGATTGAAGGCCGTGTATGAAAACATAAGTGAAGGAGTTTGTAAAATATTTTGAGAGAGAATTGATATAGAGGGTCTCCCCCCAAAAATGTATACACCCTTTACAGCTGATAGCTCAATTGATGTTTTTTTTTTTCTCCAGATTTAACCCATTGGAATTAATAATTATTCAAAGTGTGTATACATTTTGGGGGGCACTCTGTACTACTGGGCTAGAAGTGGTAATTGCATGTTTTACTCTACTTCTAAGAGCTAATTCATTTCTCTAATTTCCTTCGCTGCTTTAGCACCCATAATGATTCCCAGGATTATTATAAAGTACCTTTTTTTCCTCGACTGTCTACACCAGGCATTTCATAACAGCTGCCTTTTAAGGGGGATAAAACCTCTGATTATGAGCTGGTATCCAAAATATCTTTGGTATTCCCTTGCACCTACCCTTTACCTAAGCAATACTTTGCACAAAGAAGGTGCTTAATAAGGGTTACAGTAAAATGAAAAAAAAAATGAATCATTTGTAAACTCACAAAGGAGCAGATTTTGTGCATAGCTTTTAATTTAAACAGAAGACATTTTTGTGTGCTTGCAAGAACCTAAACATTTAAAGTAGATTAGAATGTACAGACCCCTAATTGCCTGAATTCTATTTGCCTCAAATTGGTTCTCTCGATTTTCATTGTACTTCCAGGCACTAGTGTAATTTATCCTTTTGACCAGTAGTTGCATTATTATTGGCCCAGCTCTGCAATATGAAAAAATAATCACAGCAGCTTGGGGAAAAAAAGGTTTTGTCTGTTGAGACTGTACAGTACTGCACTTGTTGGGACAGTGACAGTCTCTTGGCTGCTATACAGATGCTGACAATATAGTTTAAAGTATAATTTTGTTCTTCACCCACTTGTATTCTTATGTGAGATGGAGTGGAAGTAAGAAAGAGGTGAGAAGATTTTCATTCCTAAAATTTTATACTTTTCTTGCTTATAGCACAATAAATTCAGGAAGGTAGCTGAATTTTTCTGTTTTGAAATAAATAATGTTTTCTGATAGGATTACAAACAGGGGTTGGGCAGAACAGACAAGAATAAGTTACAGTACATGTTTGACAAGTAATTTGATGCTGTAATTAAAGTCAGATAATGGTCACTGCTGTGTTAAAACTATCAAGTGTCTGAAAGAGCATGCAGGCTATGATCACCTTTACTTCATCAAGGTGCTTCCCTGCTGTTAAGTTTTCTTATAAAAATGTTTAGTAGGTTGAACAGATGCATTCCCCCCCCCATTATAAATGTATGTGATGCCAAGAAAATATAAATCAGAAGTCTTGTTTCTTTGTGAGATTTGTATTCTTATTCCTAGTTGTGATGTGGTTCTCACTTCAAAACTAGAAAGAAACCTCTGTCTCAGATAAAATGAGGTGGACATTTTTTCCTCTATGAAAATGTTTGGGAGCAAAAGGTTTAATTGCCAACCAACCAAACAACAAACAAACACAAATTATGACCAAAAGGAGAGAAATTAGATCTATATTAATGTGGGCTTTTAGATCTTAAGGAAACCAGGGGTCTCCATGGCATTCTACTCTTTCTGAATGATTGTATATTGCCTCATGATAGCCAAATAACAATGTTAGAAAGGCAACTTTGAGAATTAAGATAAACAAGGTATCAATTACATTGCCAGGTGTTAAATAATATCTATGCGACCTAAAATAGATCAGAAAATGTATTTTTCCAGATCATTCTAGTACAGACACAACATAGTATGTCCCCAAAAATGTTATACACACATTTTGAATAATTGTAAAGGCAGTGTTTATTAAAATACATTTCATTTTCAAAATTGAGCTATCAGCTGTTAAAATATATGTACATTTTGGGACAACCTGTATAAATCCATCATTTAGTTCTACTTTGTACTATATTGAGTGACTCTTTTTAAAAGACTGATGGGGAAAGTAATATAAACTGAGAAATATTTTTATTTGAGAAATAAAGGTTCTCCCAATTTGTCTGGGCACATATACACAAGCACACACATATGCATGCATGAGCAAATTAGTTGTCATGTTAGAACATTTTATACAGCTATGCATTGATTTCTCCCTGGAGGTTTATAGGAAAATACCTATTTTTACAGCATTCCTCCCATTTTAAGAATGAAAGAAAAAAGGTTCACAATAAACTATAATAAATTTTTGTATTAAGTGATGTCTGCCAGGCTCAGTAATAGAGCCAGGACTCTGAATGCTCAACTCCAGGCAGTTAACTGACAAAAGACTACATTGCTCAGAACTAAAAAGGAAGCAGGAATAAAATGAAGCTTAATTTAGGGGGGGGTGTGTGTATGTGTGTGTGTGTGTGTGTGTGTGTTGTATGTATGTGAATATAAAAAATGTACCTGTGTATATACGTATACTATATATTCATGTATATACATATATATTATGTGTATATATGAACATGTATATGTAAATTTGCATACAGAAATACATGACATATATGACATATATATAGTGTGTATATATGTGTGTGTGTGTGTGTATATATATACATATATATATACATATTCTCCCTCTATATGTATATGATACTTTTCAAGAAACTCAAGCATGTAATCCCAGAACTCTTTACTCTTTATAACAGCCATAAGAACAAAGTGTTAAGGAAATAAAAGGAGTCTGATTAGAGTTTTAGGAATAAATTAGGCATGTTTGTTAAAATATGTCCACTCTCAAGCCCTACTTCCATCAGCATTAAGTTGGCTCATGAGAAGAAGTGATTTGTTTCTTATTTTAGGCAGGAGTATTTTTTTTTTTAATGCTCGCAGTGGGTGGACTACAACAGCTCAGAAAGAAAAGGCGTCCGGTTGAGAAAAGCAGTCTGAACAGAAATTCAGGGGGTTGGTACTAGAGACTTCCTACAAGCTAATTGATCTCCTTAGAACATGGGAGCATCCTAGAGACCGGCAGTTTGTTGGATATTGTTTTCCATTTTAGATCACTCAAATTGGCTTAAAATTATCCCCATTAGATTCTTTGAATCCTGAGCTCCTTGGCATTGCCCAGAATTGGTGTGGAAATTTGAGAAAGGCTTCCCTGAATATAGGAGTATATCCTCATTAGGCAGGTTACTGAGTCTCCTTAGCTCATGGACCCAGTGCCTGGTACATAGTAGATTCTCAGTAAAAGATTGTTAAGTAAATAGAAGAATAGTTTTGTCTTTCTGTTTGTTTGTTTTTTATTTTTATGAACACCTGTCCCGTGATTTCAGGTAGCAGTATCTCTATTTTTTTTTTTTTAAATCAACAACAATAACAACAGCAAAACAGACTGAACACTAGGTTGAGTGTTGTCCTGCTGGAGGCCATAGTAGCAACTAACTGTCTAACAACTTCAGGGAAAAGCAAGCAAGAGACCTGAAGGATTGGCCTGAAAGCCAGCAGCTATTTTTCTGTCACCTCTACATCATATATTTCTTCTACATCCAAGGTAAATCAGTCTTCAACTAGAAGTCATGTAGAAACAATTCTTTAAACTGTTTCAGCAGATAAAAAAGGAACAAAAATAAGAAGTACTGTGATTCAGATGCTTCATGTCATGTATAGTTTAGAAAATGATGAAGTCACAGACAAAAACCAAAAACAATACCGGGAGCTGTCTCATTTTCAGTTAAACACTGATTGCCCATTTAGAGGTTGAATTTGCATAGGTTTTTATTTACCAAGATACAGGTATAAATAGCATAAATAATGCCTTTTTTTTTTTTACTGTTTTCAGAAAGTAAAATCTACATAGTAGAAGAGACAAGAGTTGCCATTTCAGATCCATCACAATTATCTTTTCTGCCCAGAGGACTATCAGTCTTTAGGTACAGCTTTTGCAGTCTACCTGTATGTGGCAGTATGAAGAAAACAAACAAGGTGTTTTTTAGAGGGGTGTCCTGTTAAAAAATGAGAGTGAAAGAACCTGAGAGCTTACATTTCATCTTCTGTAGTTTTCAACCTTTACTTGGGAAAACAAAACAAAGCAAAACAAAAGCATGGTGTATAATATTAGCTTGGGCATGTATTTCATAGTATAGTTCTTCAGTTATTTAATGCTTTACAAAACAAGTAAATGAGATTGTCGCATAATATTAAGGTGGCTGCTTTATTATGATTGGATTCATGAACTGTATAGTGGTTTTTCTGAGTTCTATTAAAAATATTATAGAGACATTCAACAAGACCTACAGCATAGTGATGGAGATCACATTTCACCTCAGTGTCCAAGTGGAGTTTGCATTTGTCTTCTGAAAAGCAGGCATTCAATAAATGGTCCAATTGTGGGTGCTATTTTGTTAAAGGGTGAATTGCTGTTTCTTAAATTCTTGGTGTCTGTGATGGATGAGGATCCTTAAGAGGTGGACTGTATTTCTTTTCAGACATGATTATGGGGAAAATTTGAACTCCCAACTTGTTTATGTCAGCATTTTCCCTAAGTAATTGGATAACTTGAAGAAAATCATTATTAGCTCACCCTAAAGTATGAAGTGAAAAATAGCACACATTATAGGGTCATATTCTATGTCTAAGGACTTAAAAATACACAAAAACATGGGGAGTGGGCAGGGGGGTTGCGTAATCTGATCTGTTTCATGAGTGCCTGGAGCAGTGGCCTCAGCATCCCACAGAGACTGTGTCAGTAGGGTTCTGCTGGCTTTCTTAAGCTAGGGTCTGGTCTGGACTCAGATTGACAAGCTCCTCAAGGGAGGGATTTTTTTTTTGAGAACCACCTTGGGTTTTGGTGGAACAAGCTGCCCTTCTGCCATTTATTAATCCTCTTTCTTAGAAAGATAAACTTGGTTTTGCTGGAGGACTCATTTAGACATACTTAGAGATTCAATGTAGCGATAATATGAAGGCACAGTGCTTTTACTTTCTGACTGAAACTCCCCCTCCAGAGCTCTTTTGTGAGTGAGAATATGACAGACTGGAAAATATGCTATAGGCCTTGACATTTTATAGTTCTGGAAAACTTGAGAATACCTTCATGTGTTGTGGAAACTGTGATATTTATGATGAGGATAATAAAAAAGTATCTAAAATGTGATTCCCTTAGAAAGCTGTCATACATGCATACACATTGAAGTTTCATAAGTTGTGTTATGGTAATGGTGAGAGAGAGACAGAGATGAAAGAGAGAGAGAGAGAGAGAGAGAGAGAGAGAGAGAGAGAGAGAGAGAGAGAGAAAGAGAGAGAGAGAGAGAGAGAGGAACTCTAAGTAGCTAGCTCCTCTTTTTAAGGATATTGTAGTCAGCAGTTCTATCTTACTAATCACATGCATGAAAATTGTGGTTTTGAATATTGATTCTAAATTAGCAGGAAAGTGTCTGATTCTAAACACTTTAACATTTATTAATGTAGTCTATTTTTCCTGTATTTATTAAAATGCAGAAGTTGAACTAACTGGTTGTGTGACCTGTACAAAGTAAAAATTTTGTGTTAAAAGTTATTTTTCACTTTCAAGCCTAGATCATATAATAGCCTTCCTTATTTCCTTCCATCTATCCCCAAAGAAATTTCCATAAATTTTTTAGCTAAGAAAACAGTTCAGACAGAGACACTCAGAAATGGTGACAAGCAATGACAGGAAATGCTGGTTGCATTGGTCTCCTTCGTAACTTAGGGAGGCCACAGCTGGCTGATTTGCTTTTAGCTTCCTGTTTGGGGGCTGTTTGGGTCAAAAGTAGCAGTGTTTTCCGTATAGATTTTTTTTTTTTTTTGCTTTATGCTGTATGGCTACAATAAATCTGTCACTGGACTGCGTGTTTTGTATATTTTATGGACTGTATCATGTGGTTTGAGTTTAATTTGGAAGGCAATGCTTTTACAATCAAAATTCCCCCCCACTCCACCCCACACACACACGTGCAGTTTTAGGATCTGGGATTGTACCAGCCTTCCAAAGTTTATAGCTTTATTTACACAATAGTGATTGCTGAGGAGGGCATTTCCTGCCAGTTAATGAGTGGTTGGAAAGGCCAACAGTCCAAATCCAGGGAAAGAGGGCCTTTCATTAAGTGCCACAAGATGGGACCAGGACACTTTTATCATGAAGTGGTGAGGAGAAAGTGAAACCACATTCTGCCTTTTGAAGAACCCAAAGCAGCATGGCCAGAGCTAGATTTGGCTGTAGTGCCTCCTGACAGAAAACTGAGCTTCTTTTCATGACAAGGACCAACTAATATTTCCATAAATTGTCAAATTAGGACTTGAGTGAGATGACCTTTAAGTTGATGAACCCGTGGAGGTGGGACAAATAAAGATGAGGGCCCTGAACTTGAAAGTATTAATTACCTGAAAATATTCAACTCACAGATGTTACAGCTACCTTAAAAACCTTAAAACTTACATGAATAAGTTTCCCAATTAGTTGTATAACTGATAATTGCTAAAATGGACAGGAATTGAGAAATGGAATTATCTCTTTTCAAGTTCAGTTTAGCAGGATACAGATGCTCCGTTTTGATTCCCAATATAATTAAGGTAACTAATATACATGGAGGATGTCTTGCTTTTGGGGGGAAGTACAGTTGAGGGCTGATATATTAACCATTTAACCTGCAACATTCCCAGGAAACAGTTTTATCCCCTGTATAATTCTTGCCTGCTATAAAGCAGCTGAGGTGTGAAGAGTTTGGCATTGATTTAGAGCAAAAACAGAATAAGACCAAGATTAGGTTCACATCCAGGAATTCCTGACTTCCTGCCCTGTCCTTCACTCCCTTAGCTTCCTAAGCTTTCAATTTTCCAAAATGTTAAATGTTTATAAAAGATAAACATCTGTTTTACGATCTTTAGTAAATACTTCCACACAAGGAGGTTGTGTGACACCCCCACTCTAGAACTTTGCTTGATCCTTTACTTGAAATTTTAATTTCTTTCATATCTCCCAAGATTGGTGAGGAATGGCAGGAGTGGCCTGGACCTCTATAATACAGGCAATCATTAGAGTCCAGCACCTGGATTTCTTCAAGGGATTGAGTAATCTGTCACATTCAGAACAAACCAAATATTAAGTTTCATTTTTGGGTCTGGAAAATGTCATTATATGCTTTAAATATCCAGTAATCCAAGGATTGCTAGTCATTACCAGTTCTCAAAATAAAGGCACTTTCTGAAGTGTAAAATACTGTACAATTGAACTGTATACTCATTACTGTTGTTATTATTAGGTGATGCCTTGAGCAGGTTTAAAAACAATGCAGTGGCTGGACGAACAAAACAAATATTTTAAAACATGATTTTATTTTAGAATAATCTTGAATTTGAATATTAATATACATTAAAATTTTGCTAGCTCAAATTAAAGACAATGTTCTGGAAAAAAAAAACATGTTTTAGAGTAAGAACAAAGAAGGTTTTTCTAAATCGATGTCCTATCGGCCTGGATATTAATACTCATTGAAACTAGCAATGTAGCTGCATTTAAATAATGATCCCCAAACCTTAGAAGTTCTTATTCTAAGAGGTTACATACCCTTTCCATCTTCTTGACATTATCATTTTGTTAAACAAACCGTTTTTTTATAGGTTATCCAAAATATATATATTTCAAGTTGGTTTAGGTTCATTTACCAGTCTGTACTAGTGGCATAAAAATTAATTAAGATATACCCTACTATATGTGGAGCCAGCAACATTACTTTGTGATATTAGAAAAGCCTATTTGTTCTTTCGTTGTAGTTTTCAAGTGGTGAGCAACAACTCATTAGTGCATAATGCATTCCATTTAGTAGGTTGTGCCTGGCATTTATTTTAAACAAAATATAATAAGATAAACAATAAGAAAATATCAGAATACATGATGCAGTAAGGTTAGGTATTTTTGGTGACGCTTATTTCAGATCTATGCACATGTGTACATATGTACTTAGTGAGGATGTAAAATGTATTTCTTACTATTTTTGCTGTAAAAGGTTTAAAAGCCAATGCTTTAGTGGATGTTATTTCAATCTACGTCAGAAATGTTATTTTCTTTTTTTTTAAGGGAAGGGGACAAAGTATGTTGGGTGCTTAGGTGCTTACACACAGAGTTTTGTTGGTTAAGTACCTTGACAGTTGTGTGTGTTTCTCAAACTGAGAAGTAAGACATATTTCTGTGCTAAGTATACTCTAAGATTTAATGTCTATGGTATTTTATAGTCCTGAGGGGGCAGGTACATTATGCAAGTACTATGTATTTACCAAGTGGTATTGCTAGATCACAAGACAGAATATAATGCAAGCTTGGAAGAGAAGCCAAAAGAGGATGTCTTAGAAAAAAACAACAACCAAAAATAGTGGAGTGGCTGCATATGAGGTGCTTCTAATAGCAAAAATCCCTCCTTATTTTAGTATGAGTTAAATTTGAGTTAAAAGAATTCAAAAATTAGTTTTGCTTTTTACAAAGTAAAAGTGGTGAGTCACATGAGAAAATGTTTGCAAGAAGAAAGCTGTTTTTCAAATAAATATAAATGTACATATTTATCATGCATTGGAAGAAAACCTGTGAGTGGCCTTTTTTTCTGCATTGAACAAAAGCACACATTAAAATGAATTTAAAAATTGTGTATGGAAGGCATAAGCTGAGAGGCTGTTAAATATACCTGAGATATTGATGGGAATGATTATACAAATAAAGAAAACAGTAGCCACATGGTCTTTCTAATTACTTTTTTGTACTGATGAGAATAAAATCCCAGTGTTAGTAAAAACAATCAAAAAACAAACAACAAAACAACAACAACAACAAAACATTAATTCACATGAAGTACTGAATATAATCCATTACGAGATTAGAAATGTCCTTAGAAGTCTGGATAATTTGTGCATATTCATTTGATTGGAATAATTGTTAGATGGAGGAAAATATTGCCTTCTGTAGTACTGTTATATCTGCAGGAGGACCATTAGGATCATGCTCACCCTCCACCCCCAGTTCCGTCCCCGTTCCATTAAATCTCTTTTATCGCTGGACAGGTTGACTTCATTCCCAAAGGTCTCTTCCTGTGGACATGCTCCAGACCCTTAAAGCACTGCTGCTTTCTCAGCTCTGAGAATTTGAAATGCAATTAGACTTTTCATTATAAACATTTAAATGTTAAACTCAAGTTACTGCTCTGAAAATATAATTTTAGCTCTAATGAGTTGGTAACTAAGCTCTGTCATTGTAAATGAGTTATTTCCCTCTTCATATTTACCATATTTAAAACTTTTTAAGACTAGAAAAAGATTTACACATTTGGTTGTATAATTAGCAATCAATTTATGAAATGAGATGTAAAGTAAATTAAGCATCACAATAATGTGTGACAGCATAACCAAGAAAAGGTATATACCTTATTATATTTGCAATGATAAAAACTAAAAAATGTTAATAAGTGACCCTGCATATACACTGAGTGGCCAGATTATTATGATCTCTGAACACATAATAATCTGGCCACTCAGTGTATTTGTATCTCAAATGGGTACCAAAAGTGTTCTAGACTTTTGCTGAAGATCCTTTGTGTAATACATCTGCCACTTAAAACTTTAAGTAGACATAGAACTCAATACCTTTGACAGGTGAGTTTATTTTGTTTGTTGTGAATAAAAGTTTTCCTCAGAGGACAATGAGACTGTGAGGATAAACTTTCTCCTAAAATGAAGAAGGAAGATGGAAAGGAAGAGATGCTAGATTTGCTAGTCTTTTGCTTAATTATGGTATAACTCTTTATACCATATTTCTTATTTTCATAGAATATTGGCCAAAAGGAAATTAAGATGATGGTATTTCTGCTGGAAAATTTTTTCCTAACTGATCAGGAAAATACCTTGGTCCCTAGAATTGCAACTATTAGCACTTTCAGGAAGCCTACAATGATTGGCCCCTATAAGGGAAATAAAAGCCTGATACTCTCAGTTTTAGGAAAGGAGCTCTGGCACATACTGTTCCTTATGGTGGGTAATAATTCAAATAAAAAAAAACATTATTGAAATGAGAGGTAGATTTGTTTTTAAGTAAAAATAACTTGGGTTTCCTTGGATCCCTATAAAGGGAATTTAATGACACACACATCCAGACTTCTGAGACTTTATACTTTTAGCTTCCTGGAGAAGGACAGACTTAGGAAATAGGAAGTTAGAAAATAAATAGCCATTGCTTTTCTGTCATTAAGGTTCCCTTTCTGATTTGCTTGGTGTAAATAGCGATATAGAATTTAACCACATGAGATGTCAAAGTTCTGTGACTCCCTTGACACTTATGCTTGCAGGCCCAGACAGGATAATAACGGCACTTGGAGTTGTGTGGCAGCTTTTAATACCACCTTCACTTCCAGGAATGTAGTCTACTTTTTTTTGTTATTAGTATTATAATTTTTCTATTGGGGCTTCATCTCTCCAGGGATCACTTTCTGATTTATCCTCCCTTTGTTGTCATTTTGATAACACCATTATAATGGTTTCTGTGTACTGCAGAGACTCTATTCTCTATATTACTCTTTCCATGCTTTTTCTTTCTTTTAAAATTTTATCTTTATTGTTTAAAGTATTACAGATGTCCCCCCATTCCCCCATTGAAACCCGCTCCTCACTACCATCCCCTTCTCAGGCCTTCACCCCACTATTAGTGTCCATGGGTTAGGCTTATATGCATATAAGTTCTTTGATTGATCTCTTCCCTCCCCACCCCTTCCCTGTGAGGATCCTCAGTCTGTTGCATGCTTCCACATCTCTGAATCTGTGTTGTTGTTTTTTGTCAGTTATTTTTTGTTCATCAGATTCCACATATAAGTGAGATCATGTGATACTTTTCTTTCTCTGACTTATTTCACTTGGCATAATACTCTCTAGGTCATTTCATGCTGTCTCAAAGGGTAAGAGATTCTTCTTTTTTATTGTTGAATAGTATTCCATTGTGTAAATGTACCACAGCATTTTTATCCACTCATCTATTGATGGGCACTTGGACTGTTTCCAGTTTTAGCTATTGTAAATAGTGCTGCTATGAACATAGGAATTCATATGTTCTTTCTGATTTGTGTTTCTGGCTTCTTAGCATATATTCCTAGAAGTGGGATCACTGGGTCAAATGGCAGTTCCATTTTTAATTTTTTGAGGAAACTCTCCCACTGACTTCCATAGTGGCTGTACCAGTCTGCATTCCCATCAGCAGTGTATTATGATTCCTTTTTCTCTACATCCTTTAGTCTCTTCAATAAATGGTGCTTGTATAATTGGACAGGTACATGTAAAAATATGAAACTAGACCACCATCAACTTACACCATACACAAAAATGAACTCAAAATGGATAAAAAGTCTAAATGTAAGTCGTGAAACCATAAAAATCCTTGAAGAAAACATAAATAGCAAAACATCAGACATCTCACATAGCAAAATTTTCACTGATACAATGCTTAGTGCAAGAGAAACAAAGGGAAAAATAAACAAATGGGACTACATCAAAATAAAAAGCTTCTGCACAGCAAAAGAAATCAGCATCAAAGTGTAGTCTACTTTTTAAATTAATCTTAATATCTGTAGGCAGGTGTTTATATATAGGAATAAAATTCGAACTCCTACTTTTACACCCAATAAAAATGTCCTATAATAGATATGTATTTAGAGTCAACTGACATTTATTGAACAATTACTGTATACTAGGTGCTTTCATTTTGTTATGACAAAATTTCCTTTAATTGTGAAATACAATTGGTGCTAGCCAGGCAAAACTCTCTTTGGCATCTAAGATATCAGGCTAAGATTGCACCTTTAATTCTTTGCTCACGTTTCAGTGCAACCTCACCCCTTACACATAATAACTTCTTCATTGTCCAGTCACATTATTTTTATCATTTGGGTCTATACCATGACCTCATGACCCATGGCTTGCCTCTTCCATCAGTGAAGATACTTATTTCCTTGTAGGTCAGGCCAATAGTAATCTCTTACTCATCTTGATAGAATGGACTGGTTTAACTATCTGGTAGATGGTGCAGTAGTAGAATAGGAAATACCAGAGGATGTGTGAAATGATATTGAGTGAAAGTGCTGCTGAAACAGTCATGTACAAAAATCTAGAGCAAATTGGATTAAACTTGTTCAGAATGCAGAGAATATAACAAAGCAAGACCTTGGAAGTCAGCCTCTTGCCCCTAGGAATGGCCAAGGAAACACAAAGAGAGCACCAGAAGAGGAATCTCTGTGTGTCACAGAAGCAAAGGAAAAAGTAAGTTTCTAGAAGAGGGGGGCAATCAAAAACTACCACAGGGATTATATAAATTGAGGCCACTGATATTTGTATTTTAGAGGTGTTTTGTGACATTTTAGAGACCAGAAGCTAGTTTAAAAGGTTTGAGGAGTAAATGAAAAGTTGGGAGATGAAAGTGGTAATTACTTTTTTTAAAGATATTTGATGATTAATGATGAGACATGTTGGAAGTTCACAAAGAAATAGGATCAAGGGAAGGAAGAGTTTTGTTGTTTTTAGGGTAGGAGTGACTTAGACATGCTTACTGGCTGACAAGGAGGCAGAAGTGAAGCCGAATTTGATCTTTGACCCAATTTTTTGCTCATCAAATGTAGAATATAAGAAGTGTCTCTAAATCACCAAATATGTAGTAAGTGCCTACCCTACTTCCCAGTATCTCTGTTAATATGCATAGTACTATTGTGCAGTGTGATTATGTAATCCATGAAGAACTCTGGTATTTATTCTTTTTGCCTTTAAGGCACAGGGTTAGGGTTGTAATAAAAGAAATATGATAGATTTGCACCTTCCCCCTAAAAACAGTGGAATTCAGCCAAAATAATAGATAAGATTATTTTTAATTAGCTTTAGAGACAAGACAGTGCAAGTGGATTAGTGCAAATGTGATTGACATCTTTCCATAGATCAGGCTCAACAAAAATAAAGGGAAGATGGGGAAAGCTCTTAAAAATAATGAGGATTCAAATGTAACTACCAATGATGTACTTTTATTCTATGATTTTCCTTTAGACTAAATTTCAGTGTCAGTCCTTCATAATGTTAGAAATTTTAACATGGGAAACACCTTCCCTGTGTTACATCAGGCAACTTCAGTTTTTCACGGATTTTATATTTTAACATGTAATTTAAAAGTAAACCTCAGGTCCAGATTCACTTCCCCTCATTTCAGACACCCTCCCCATTCTCTTCTCTAGAATATATTTTGTTCTTTTTTTAGAAGCTGATGATTATTGATACAAAAGATCTCTGATATAAGCCTTGTATTTAATGTCTAGGTTGTTGATTCTACTCAAAGATAAAAGTTGGCCGCTTTGAGGTTCTTAGAATCCTTTTTACTCTATAAAGAAAAAAATGAAGCCCTGGCTGGGTAACTCGGTTGGTTAGAGTGCTGTCCAGATACACCAAGGATGCAGGTTCAATCTCTGGTAAGGGCACATACAAGAAACAACCAATAAATGCAGAAATAAGTGGAATAACAAATTTCTCTCTCGCGCGCTCTCTCTTTAAAAGTCAATGAATAAATAAAAAAGAAAAATGATGCAAATTTTAACATGTTGAAAAACTTAAAATTTTGAAGTTATTTTTGCCTCCTCCCAATTTTATGGAAGTATAATTGACAAACAGGAAATGTATATATTTAAGGTGTACAATTTGATGTTTTGATGTATGCATACATTGTGGAATGAACTTCATTATCAAGCTAATTAACATATCCATCACTTCACATAGTTAATAATTTCCTCTCTCTTTTTTTGCAGTACAATACTTAAGATCTACCATCTTAGCAATTTTCAAGTGTACAATTCAGTATTGTTAACTATAGTAAAAAAGGCTGTACATTAAATCTCCAGAATGTATTCAGCTTGCATAATTGAAACTTTATATTCTTTGACTAACATCTCCCCCTGATCCTAACAGCCGCATTTTATTCACTCCTTCTGTTGACAATTTTAGATTCCATATATAAGAGATCATGCAGTTTATATCTTTCTATATATGACTTATTTCACTTAGCATAATGTTGTTAAGAGCCATTCATATTGTCACAAATGGAAATATTTCCTTCTTGTCTAACAGAGTAATATTTCAGGGTGTATATACCACATTTGCTTTCTTTTTAAAGAAAAGAAAGAAACATTGAGAGAGAGAAACATTGATGTGTGTGAGAGAGAAACATCAATCAGCTGGCTCCTCCATGCACCCTGACTAGGGATCAAACCCACAACCTGGGTATGTGCCCTGATCGGGAATGGAACCTACCACCTTTTGGCATACAGGATGAAGCTCTCCAATCAACTACCAACTGAGCCACACCAGCCAACACCACATTTTCTTTATTCATTCATCCAGTGATAGACTGCTAAATTGTTTCCATATCTTGGCCAATGTGAATATTGATATGCAGGTATTAATCATCTAAATTAGCATTTTCCAAACTGTGTTTATTTCACCACATATTCCAGGGGGGGAAGTTTTCTTAGGTGAAATGCCTGTGAATTTATGGTTAAAGGGAATATCACATTCTGAGAATTAAATTGCATTAAAATTACATCCCCCCCAAAATATTTTTTATTTCAGCTTTTGTATTTTTATTCTGCATTTCAAGTTACTGTGCAAACATTACTGGTTGATAAGAATTTAAGAGTACTCCATCAACAGGAATCAAAATAGTTTAATAATAACATTTTCCTGCCAAGAAAACACAGTGCACAAAATCAACAGTAACTTACATTAAACGTTTACCCCCATTCCAGAGAAAATGTTTAAATTTGTTTCTAAAATGACTGAAAATTGTGGTATTAATTTCTTGTTTACGATTTCTAGTTTAAACTTCTTCCTTATCATTTTATACTTGAGAAAATAGATTTCTATGGTACATAAATGGAGAAGCAAACCAAATGGTTTCACATTTAAGTTACTGAGGATATCTTTTTGCTTTAAGTAAAAAATATTCTGTGGAACCAAACTTACAATAATAGCATAAATGGGCTTATTAAATATGTGATCAACAACTTTCAACTTCTTGCTTTATAATCGGAAGGATAAGAAAGGAAAGCAAGTTCATATGGTTGGTTTAAACTAAGGCTATCGTTTTGAAGGAATTAAATAGCTTAATAATCAAAGTTGTGGACTTGATGTATCTCTTAACTAAATAAATTAGTCTGATATATCTTCAAAGGTCTTGTTCCATGTTACCAATTAACTACACCTCATAGGCATCTCAGGTCCTCTTTCAGGATCTTCTTTCTGGTATATTATTATTATAATTTCTTATTGTATTCAGTAAAGAAATTGAATTTGCAAATGGATCATTTTTGGGGTTTGATTAGTATCAATAATAACACATTTACAGAATCCTTTTGCTTAGAGCAATTACTTTTTAAAAAAATATATTTTTTATTGATTTCAGAGAAGAAGGGAGAGGTAGAGATAGAAACATCAATGATGTGAAAGAATCATTGATTGGCTGCCTACTGCACACTCCCTACTGGGGATCGAGCCCCCAACCCGGGAATGTGCCCTTGACTGGACTCTAACTCAGGACCCTTCCGTCCACAGGCCAACACGCTATCCACTGAGCTAAACCAGCTAGGGCAGGGCAATTGCATTTTTAACAACGAGGTTTACACATTGAAATAAAGATTATTAAAATCGTTAATAATTAACATTAAAATACATATAGAAAAATGTATTTTCCAAAAGTGTTTACTGCATTATCTATGTTTGCATGTGTATGATTAATATGTCATAAATACTGATGAAATGATGACTTGTTTGTTGAGCTTCAAATGGAAAAAATTCCAGCAAAGAAGACAAAAGTGAGTGATGAGAGAGTATTTCCAAACAAACCCCTCTTAAAATGGCTTTGCAATAAAAGCCTTTGCCTCCACTTCTGCCCAGCTGCATTAAGTTGAGAGGAACATTTACTTCAGGATGCCAAGTACCTTGTCTTTTTCAAGGTCAGGGAAGTCTTGTTTTGTGGGACTTGGTGCCTTTGAGGGATAGATAGTCATTCACATTTTTTAAGATTCAAATTCTATTTGATTTGTTTGTGTATATTCATCATCGAAGCTCCCTCTTGTTTCCAAAGGCAAGCTTACAGTTGGCTCTTTAGCCTCAGTTCCTGGTACAACATTAATGTTACTAAATATCCATGTTGACATCCAAAGGTCTGTAGCTGCTTTTCTTGGCAGGAATTATATTTTTTCCAATATTCTAATTGAAAATTGTAGCCTCATATGTGCAGAGCAGTTGTCAAAATAGGGAAAGGGAGCAAATTTATCTGAATCCAGAAAACAAGCTACACAAATTCATAGGAAAGAAAAGAAAATTTGCAAAAATACATGGAGAAATGTCAGGTATACCAGTTTTGTGTGACTTTTGCAATTGACTTTTACAGCGTATCAGCCCTGGCATTCTTCCAAAGCAGCATTTAAATAGGAAATCATGATACCTATAACCTTAGAAAGTTGGTGCAGCAATAAAATGTATTAGATATTGTGTCTTCTTTTTGTTTGAAAAGCATTTATAGACTACATATTTTTTAGAAGTTTGTAATAGGGCATCCAAAGTACTAAATGCACAGCCCCAACACATGCATACAAACACACACAGGAACAGTTTTAACTTATATGTAAACCTGAGTACTGTACTAGATGGCAATTGTATTGTAGATATATAGTGGCTATGGATCTTTTTAAATTGTGTCTTCTCATGTATTATCTGACCCAACATAAATCAATCATACCTTTTTATTTATTGATAACTAGTTTTTAGTATCCAAGAAGGCCTAACTCTAGAATAATTGACTAGGGAGAAAAAAGGAAAGTAAAAGAAATATTAAGATTATATTAAGAAGTGATAGGGAGAAGTGCTATAAGTTTGTAGTCTTTTCTAATTAAAACAGCTACTTACTCTGTGCCAGGCACTGTAGTAAGCATTTTACTCATATTGTCTCATTTAATCCTCACTGCAAACCTGTGAAGTTGGTGTTATTATTTATCTCTTTTTAACAGAAAGGCAATATGCAGCTCAGAGAGATTAAGTAGGGCACCCAAAGGCAGTCTGCTTCTCTAATTTAACAGTCTATGCTTATAACCCCCATGGTTTTATTATGGAAGTATAAAAAAAGTTTTCATTAGGATCTTGAGTTTGCTGTCTGTCTCTTTCACTATGTCTTAGCAACATAGCACGGAGCACTGATAAAACACAGTGCTGCTTAAATGAAGTAAATATCTGGAATGACCAGATGCTACAGACTTTACAATAACTTCTGAGTTATAGAACTATAAATTGTTAGGAGTGGAGGAGAGAATCATTATTAAATTAACAGTACACTTGTGCAGGATAAGTCTGTTCTGCACAATATTGTCAGTAACAGCAACCAGACTTTTAAAAGTTGTCTTAAGGTGGGATATACTATTATTTAATAGTGACAAGTCCTGATATTTTATAGAAATCTTTTGTTTAGGGGATTTTAATGTAAACTATGTTCATTGCGTGAGCTATCACAGAACATTTTAAATCCTGGGTTGATTTCCCCCTAATATTTGACCTCCCAACTAGCACAATGTCATCCATATAGCAGATGCTCACTGTTCCATTGGTTTAGCAAGTATTTATTGAGAACTTACTATGTATGAGGTATTGAGCCAGACACTGAAGATTAATAAGATGTGCCATTGAGAACCTCAGAGTCAAGCAGAAAAATAAGCTAGAGTTCCACTATAATATGACAAGTATTGAGATGGAGACTGACCAACATGTTTGACGGGGGTGCTGAAACCCTGAGTATAGTTTCATGTCTGGATCTAATTCAACCACACATCTGATATGCATATCCTATCTGAGTCATTCTCCCCTGCATTTGAACACATCCATTAAGAACACACTAAATTTCACTTTTCTAATCTAACAAATGCTTATGTATTTTGACATCATAGCTATGAATACAATGCAGTTACATATTTCATTTGAAAATAAAACTTAAGGAGAACTGTGTTAGTATTACTTGGCACCTCTAGAAATCATATTATACCTTAATAGAAGTTTGAATAATCTTTACAATTAAAAAAACTTGGATTCATTATGTGCTGAAATTGCTAGTAATATCCTATGAATTTTAGGCTATGTTGGTGCACTTTTGTGCCCATGGGAGGCAGTAGAGTAGTGGTTGACATCAAGCATTCTAGAGCATGCCTGGATTTGATCCTGGCTTTTCCACTTATCAACTGTATGACCTTAGACCAGTTTGTTTTAATTTGTCTGTGTCTCAATTTCCTCATCCATAAAACAGGGACAATAATGCTATCTACCTCAAAAGATTGTTATGAACACTAAATGAATTAATGTATGTGAAAATGCTAAGATTAACACTAGGCACACAGTGTTTATATTTGCTATTACATTTTTTGTTCAGGTGAAATTTCATGTTTTATTATTCTGTTTATCATATTCATACATACTCACCTTCAAATGGCATTCAAACCATTTGAGATTGATGTGAATCAGCGATTTTCAACCACTGTGCCGCAAGAGGCACACTAATGTGCCACAAGAATTTTTAAAACATGTAATATCTGACTATTTAGTCAGGGATACTGACCTCTTTTCCCCTAGATTGTTCCCCTAGCCCCCCCCCCCCCAAATGATAGCAGCTAACACAACAATAGCCATCCGGTGTGAATGAATAAAAATTATACCAATTTTTCTCAGATTGGCAAAAATATATTTTTCGGTGTGCCACAGAATGTTAGTAATTAGTTTGTGTGCTATAAAATGAAAAAGGTCGAAAATCGCTGATGCGAAGGATTCTTTTACACAGAGAATATAATCCTTTGACTTTGTGCTCTTTTGACCTTTTGTTCTTTTTCCATCAAAAGCCAAGTAAATTCTCTCTTATCTCTACTTGGAAATGAGAAGCCAGCTTCAACATTCCTTTCTGCTCCTTTTACATGACCTCAGAGTTTTGGAATAAGCTACGTGACTATCTCCCATCAACTTGATAAAATCTCCATAGCTCCCATATTATCCCATGCTAAGAGATGAGTGCTTTTAGAATATTTGATGCATAGTTTAAAATCTACAAGAAATACATCATACAACAGAGTTGGATTTACACTTTTTGGCCTCATTGATAGCATGTTGTTTGCCAGCCTTGTGGTTTAGATGGGCATAGTTTTAGACAACCAGTAAGATCATTGGCCAGTATGCTATCTAGGGGGCTAAAATTTAGTGGTGATTTTATTCTTCTACTAATGATAAACTTTTCCCCCCGGTGTTTAAGAATTCTACTTGGCCAAAAAAACAAACAAGCAAAACAAAACAAAACAAAACAAAAAACAACCCTGAGAAACACAAATTCATTTTTTTGCTTTATTAAATGTATTGGGGTGACATCGATCAACATGAACATATAGATTTCAGGTGTGGGTTTCTATGTACAAGACGTGTATACTGCACCGTATGCCCAGCACCCAAAGTCAAATCTTCTCCTGTCACTATGTATTAGGACCCACTTCTCCTCCCACCCCATTCCCCCTGACAATCACCACACTGCTGTTTGTGTTCCTGACTTTCAGTTTTATATCCCACATATGAGTGAAATCATATAGTTCTCAGCTTTTTCTGACTGACATTTCACTTAGCATAATGTTCCTAAAGTTCATCCATGTTGTTGCAAATGGTGCTATTTCATCCTTTCTTATGGCTGAGTAGTATTCCATTGTATATATGTACCACATCTTCTTTATCTAGTCCTCTGTTGAAGGACATTTTGGTTGTTTCCATGTCTTGGCCACTGTGAATAATGCTGCAATTAACATAGGGGAGCATATATATTTGCTAATACATGATTTCGATTTAGAAAAATAGCAAATCAACCTAAGTGTTTTTGCTTTAGTGCAGGTTATTGTTAAGCTTTCATCTTTCTATATTGTTTCAATTTATTGCTTTAGTACAGTGATTATATCATCATTTTCAGGATCAAGCACATTAAAAATGCTAAAAATTACACGAAGGAGTGAAGTATCCAGTTTGGCATAGAAAACAGAAGCCTAGTGGGACTAGATGCTATATTAAGTGCAGCTCAGTCCAGGATCCTGGAGAGATCCACTTTGTTCTTTCAACTTTTATGAACCAAGTTGTTACAATGTTTTCATCATTACATTTAAAGTAGAGGCCTGTTGCACGAAATTCGTGCGGGGGGTGGGGAGGGGCGGTCCATGAAGCCCAGCCTGCACCTTCTCCAATCCAGGACCCCTTGGGGGATGTCTGGATGTCTGACTGCCAGTTTAGACCTGATCCATGGCCCCTAACTGATCACCTGCCTGCCCACCTGATTGCCCCTAACTGCCCCCCCACCAGTCTGGTCGCCCCTTACTGCCCACCCTGCCACCCTGGTCACCCCCACCTGTTCCCCTGCTGGCCTGGTCACCCCCAACTGCCCACCCCTGCTGGCCTGGTCGCCCCACGCAGCCTGCTGTTCAGTCATTTGATCATCCCTCACTAACCCCCTGCCGGCCTGGTCGCCACACGCAGCCTGCTGCTCAGTTGTTTGGTCGTCCCTCACTAACCCCCCTGCCGGCCTGGTCGCCCCATGCAGCCTGCTGCTCAGTCGTTTGGTGGTTCCTCACTAACCCTCCGCCAGCATTGTTGCCCCAAGAAGCCTGCTGTTAGGTTGTTACTGTTACTGTGATGGCGTCCCAGACAATGTGCGTATTCCTCTATTATTAGTATAGATTATAATTTTATCTTTGTCTTTAAATGGATACGTGTTAATGTTGTCCCCACCAAAAAAGCTTCCTCAGTAGCAATAAGTAATGGGTTAATTATAGCTTTCACATTTATAGTTCTTGGTTTTTGTTCAGAAGTTCCCTTAAATAAATATGTAAGCAGTTAAGTTGTGTTTAGAAATTTACCAATGAATAGTCTTTACTTACTGTAATTATTCTCTAAAAATCATCATGTGTTCAGTGACTAATTCTCTAGAGCTTTCACTAAGATAAATAAACAGAGGCAGCAATAACCATTTCCCTAGTATTTCCCAACCATTGACATGACTTTTAGTCAGATTTTAGATTTAAAGAAGGCTCTGTTTCTCCCTAGGAATCCAAACTATGCTATCTCCTAGTTGGCTCCCTGGAAAATCTAAGCCTCCCTGTTGCTCAATGATTAAAGTCCAATCAAGTTCTTGATAATCCCTTTATATTGTGCATGTAATGCCGACATATTTGAACATGAGTTATGTGTTAACAAGCACCTAGCACAAACTAACAGTCTGATACTTCATTAGCATACCTTAATATGGTAATATATTATTGAAATACTTTTTGGAATACTTCCTTATTGGATGGTCAATAGACACTGACCAGAACACCTTTTCTAATGCTCACTTCTCAGACACCAAATGACTCAGCAACAAAAATGTCAATGACACCCGAGCCAGTAAGACTCAGTCTATAGAGCATCAGCCCATACACTGAAGGGTCCTGGGTTCGATTCCAGTCAAGGGTACATACCTCAGTTGCAGACTCAGTCCCTGGCCCCAGTCAGGATGCATGCAGGAAGCAACCAATTGAGATGTGTCTCTCTCACATCGATATTTCTCTCTCTCTGTCTCTCCCCCTCCTTTCCACTCTCACTGAAAATCAATGGAAAAAATAACCGTGGATGAGGATTAACAAAAAACAAAACAAACAAAAACATGGTGATGCCTGGTAGAGTAACTTTAGTTTTGATTGTCATGTACCCATGTTGTTAGAGTTGTTTAATATTTTGAATATTCTACCTGGCTCATAGCGACTTGTGAGTTTTACCTCTGCCTCCACCACTCATGCCTTTGGAAGTCTGTGGCCTTCACAGTCTTTTTATGAACTATTTTCCTCTGGTTGCAACCTAAATGTTAGCTAGCATTCTGAGAGAAGAGTCATATCCCATAAAGAGATGGAGTACTACTTCTAAACCTCACCTTTTTAACAGACTTTTTAGACCTCATGAAAACCAGGTCCTAAAGCTTCTGAACTGTATTAATAGGTAAACCCTCAGGGCCCTGCCTTAGGAGCATTCTCAGAGCCAACGTCATTTGTATTTTAAAATGTATATCTAGCATAGTTGATTCAACACTTTACACAGAGAAATAGTTTGCTACATTTTTATTTGATTGAATCTGGTTTTGTAAACCACAGAAAAATTGAATTGGTGTACTTGTGGGGGAAGTAATAGAGGCAGGGACACTCTGAAGTCATAGCCAATAAATAGCTGCCAGTGTGGCAGAAGACACACAAACTATAAAAGTGGACATGAGGACTCCAAACTCACAGGCATCTGGGACCATTTAACAGTGCCCAACATATCCTTCAATGCATGATTAATGTTCCTTTATTAAGATGACCTAGAATTATAAAAAAAAAAAAGCATAACTTTTGTTTACTGTCCTATTGCTAAGGGAGCAAAAAATTTTTAAAGAGCATTTCAGAACGATTTTTATCCAGTTTGTAAAAAGAGACAAATATTAATGTTTATAACTTTTGATTTTTGAAATTTCAAGTTTTTTGATCCCTCCTGACCAGACAGTGTTCCAATAAATAAGGTGTTATTATAAAAAGATCTTAATGCAAACTTGTGGACTTTTGTAGTATCTGATGGGACAGTAATATTAACAAAAATTATTCCTCATAGAAATTATGGTGTTGAGAAAATTATTTTGGGACCAGAACCAGAATTAAAAAGAGGTACCTGATTTCAGTGAAGGCACTTCGGAGCTCATAGAGTTTGTTTAGGGAGGGAACTAATATAGAATATTAATCCTCCGTGTTCTCTTTTTGATAAAATATGATTGAAGAATTATTTTCTCACTAATAATAGTAGAAGTGAGCCTGGAAAAGAATTTAAACTGTTGTCATCATTGAATTTCTGCATGTACACCTCCCCCCCACATAAGTATGCATTGTTTTGGGGGAAAATTATTTTCCCTCATTAATATCATACGTGATCCAAAATATTTGTGCATTATTTAGAAATAGAATTGTGGACTAAAACAAGAATAAAGATAAAGAACACCTTAAAATGTTTTATGAGGTTCAATTTGCCTGTGGAAATTCTTTCAAATAACAATAAGACTTTGCTTATCACATGAGGATTTTCAAGTGCTGTGTGGATGTGAATGCTCACACTACCTTGTATTAGAGGTAGTATTCTCCTGAAAAGAAACTCTACAAATGGAAATGCTACTTGTGTGTGCTTAGTGAAACCCATGTGCATTTTCTTCAGAAGCATAGCTTTTAAAATAAAGTTTAGCTTTGTATTATTCAGTGTCATGAACAACAAATATTCTAATTTAAAAGAGGTACCTTTTTCATAATAAAATAAAAAACATAGTAGCTTACAAGATGTGCCCTAAGTAGAGTTTTCTATGTACAAATGTATATACTCAAAGAAATTTACTCGAGGGAGGTTTTTGATAGACTCCATATTAGGCTGTGATATTTATGCTGACATGTATTTTTGAAAACCTACTATGTGCTCAGCAATAAAAAGCCTGTTTTAGTTCTTTACTCTGTATTACTCCCTTCCTTTTTAATTTTTTTTCTTATTTTTTATTAAGGCATTATATGTTTACATATCGTACCATTGCCCCCCCACCCCACTCCCAAACATGCCCTCACCCCCTGGAGTTTTGTGTCCATTGGTTATGCTTATATGTATGCATACAAGTCCTTAGGTTGATCTCTTATCTTCTCTACCTCTCCCTAACCTTCCTGATGTAATTTGACAGACTGTTTGATGCTTTACTGCCTCTGTATATATCTTTTTGTTCAACAGTTTATAATGTTCTTTATTATCCATAAATGAGTGAGATCATGTGGTATTTTTCTTTCATTGACTGGCTTATTTCACTCAGCATAATGTTCTCCAATTCCATCCAGGTTGCTGCAAATGGTAAGAATTCCTTTTTTTATGGCAGCATAGGAATCCATTGCGTAAATGTAGCATAGTTTTCTGATTCAGTCATCAGCTGATGGGCACGTAGGCTGTTTCCAGATCTTAGCTATTGTAAATTGTGCTGCTATGAACATAGGGGGTGCATATATCCTTTCTTAATGGTGTTCCCAGTTTCTTAGGATATATTCCTATGAGTGGGATAACTGCGTCAAATGGGAGTTCCATTTTCAGTTTTTTGAGGAAACTCCATACTGTTATCCACAGTGGCTGCACCAGTCTGCATTCCCACCAGCAGTGCACTAGGGTTCCTTTTTCTCCACATCCTCACCAATACTTGTCGTTTGTTGATTTGTTGATGATAGCCATTCTGGCCAGTGTGAGATGGTTCCTCATTGTTGTTTTGATTTGCATCTCTCAGATAATTAGTGACTTTGAGCATGTTTTCATGTGTCTCTTGGCCTTCCTTCTGTCTTCTTTTGAAAAGATTCTATTTAGGTCCATTGCTCATTTTTTTATTGGATCATTTATCTTCCTTTTATTAAGTTGTATAAGCTGCCTGTAGATGTTGGAGATTAAACCTTTATCAGTGATACCATTTGCAAATATGTTCTCCCATACAGTGGGCTTTCTTGTTGTTTTGTTGATGGTTTCTTTTGCTGTAAAAAAGCTTTTTATTTTGATGTAGTCCCATTTGTTAATTTTCTCTTTAGCTTCCATTGCCCTAGGGGCAGTGTCAGTGAAGAAGTTCTTTTGGCATATGTCTGACATTTTGTTGCCTGTGGATTGCTCTAGTATTTTTATGGTTTCCCATCTTATCTTTAAGTCCTGTATCCATTTTGAGTTGATTTTTTGCGTATGGTATAAGTTGGTGATCTAGTTTCATTTTTTTGCATGTATCTGTCCAATTTTCCCAACACCATTTATTGAAAAGACTGTCTTGACTCCATTGTATGTTCATTCCTCCTTTGTCAAATATTAATTGAGCATAGTGGTTTGGGTTGATATCTGGATTTCCTATTCTGTTCCATTGATATATATGTCTGTTCTTGTGCCAGTA
This sequence comes from Eptesicus fuscus, assembly GCF_027574615.1. Taxonomy (NCBI): domain Eukaryota; kingdom Metazoa; phylum Chordata; class Mammalia; order Chiroptera; family Vespertilionidae; genus Eptesicus; species Eptesicus fuscus. The sequence goes on from NC_072473.1 coordinate 111,127,917, forward strand.
CCATGCTGTTTTGAGAACTGTGGCTTTGTAATATATCTTGAGGTCTGGTATTGAGATCCCTCCTACTTTATTCTTCTTTCTCAGGATTGCTGTGGCTATTCGGGATCTTCTTTTATTCCAGATGAATTTTTGGAGAGTTCTTTCTAGGTCTGTGAAATATGCTGTTGGTATTTTGATGGGGAGTGCATTGAATCTGTAGATTGCTTTGGGTAGTATGGACATTTTTTTAAAAATATATTTTATTGATTTTTTATAGAGAGAAAGGGAGAGGGATAGAGAGTTAGAAACATCGATGAGAGAGATACATCGACCAGCTGCCTCCTGCACATCCCCCACTGGGGACGTGCCCGCAACCAATGTACATGCCCTTAACCGGAATTGAACCTGGGACCCTTCAGTCCGCAGACCGACGCTCTATCCTCTGAGCCAAACCGGTTTCGGCAATATGGACATTTTAATGATGTTGATTCTACCAATCCATGAACATGGTATGTTCTTCCATTTGTTTATGTCTTCCTCTATCTCTTTTTTCAGTGTCCTATAATTTTCTGTGTATAGGTCTTTTACCTCCTTAGTTAAGTTTATTCCTAGGTATCTTAGTTTTTTTGGTGTGATGGTAAATGGGATTGCTTTTTTAGTCTCTCTTTCTGTAAGTTCACTATTGGTGTATAGAAATGCCATAGATTTCTTGGCGTTAATTTTGTATCCTGCTACATTGCCGAATTCATTTATTAAGTCTATTAGTTTTTTGATGGAGTCTTTTGGGTTTTTTATGTATAATATCATGTCATCTGCAAATAAGGACAGCTTTACTTCTTCTTTTCCAATTTGGATAATTTTTATTTCTTCTTCTTGTCTAATTGCAATGGCTAATACTTCCATTAAGGGCATCCCTGTCATGTTCCTGTTCTTAGGGGAAATTATTGTAGTTTTTGCCCATTGAGTATGATGTTTACTGTGGGTTTATCATATATAGCTTTTATTATGTTGAGGTATGATCCTTCTATTCCCACTTTGTTGAGAGTTTTTATCAAGAAATGGTGTTGGATTATGTCAAATGTTTTTTCTGCATCTATTGATATGACTATGTGATTTTTTTCTCTCAATTTGTTTATGTGATGTATCACGTTTATTGATTTGCAGATATTGTACCATCCTTGCATTCCTGGGATAAATCCTACCTGGTCATGGTGTATGATCTTTCTGATGTACTGCTGGAGCTGATTTGCTAGAATTTTGTTGAGGATTTTGGCATGTATGTTCATGAGGGATATTGGTCTGTAATTCTCTTTCATTGTGTTGTCTTTATCTCATTTTGGTATTAGGGTGATACTGGCTTCATAGAAGGAGCCTGGAAGTGTGCCTTCCTATTGAATTTTTTTGGTATAGTCTGAGGAGGATAGGCTTTAGTTCTTCCTTGAATGTTTGGTAAAATTCTCTTGTGAAGCCATCTGGCCCTGAGCTTTTGTTTGCTGGAAGCTTTTTGATGACTGCTTCAATTTCTTCCATAGTTACTGGCCTGTTGAACTGTTTAGATTCTTCCTGATTGAGTTATGGAAGGTTATATTTTTCTAGGAATATGTCCATTTCCTCCAGGTTGTCCAGTTTGTTGGAATAGAGTTGTTCATAGTATTTTGTAACAATCCTTTGTATTTCGGCGGGGTCTGTTGTTATTTCACCATTTTCATTTCTGATTTTGTTTATTTGGGTCCTCTCTCTTTGCTTCTTAGTGAGCCTGGCTAGAGGTTCATCAATCTTGTTTATCCTTTCAAAGAACCAACTCTTGGTTTTGTTGATCTTTTGTATTGTGTCTTTGGTCTCTATGTCGTCTATCTCCGCTCTGATCTTTATTATTTACTTCGTTCTGCTTACACTGGGCTTTTCTTGTTGCTCTCTCTCTAACTCTTTCAGTTGTTAGGTTAGGTAATTTATTACCATTGTGTCTTGTTTTTAGCAGTAGGCTTGTAGAGCTATGAACTTCCCTCTCAGGACTTCTTTCGCTGTGTCCCATAGATTTTGGATTGTTGTGTTTTCATTGTCATTTGTTGCCATGATGTTTTTTATTTCTTCCTTGATGTCTTTGGTAACCCAGTCATGGTTTAATAGCATTCTATTTAATCTCCATGTGTTTGATTTCTTTGGATTGTTTTTATTGTAGTTGATTTCCAGTTTTATGCCACTGTGATCTTAGAAGATACTTGATGTGATTTCTATCTTCTTAAATTTGGAGAGACTTTGCCTATGTCCTAACATATGGTCTATCTTTGAAAATGACCCATGTGCACTTGAGAAGAATGCATATTCTGTGGCTTTGGGGTGAAATGTTCTGAAGATGTCGATTAATTCCATCTGGTCTAGTGAGTCATTTAGGATTGATGTTTCTTTGCTGATTTTTTGTTTAGAGGATTTGTCCAATGGTGATAGTGGGGTATTAAAGTCTCCTGCTATGATTGTATTGCTGTCAATCTCTCCTTTGATATCTTCCAGGAGTTTTTTTATGTATTTGGGTGCTCCTGTATTTGGTGAGTATATGTTTACAAGAGTTATTTCTTCTTGTTGGATTGCTCCCTTTAGTATTATGAAGTGGCCTTCATTATCTCTTGTTATGTCCTTCACTTTGAGATCTAATTAGTCAGATATAAGTATTGCTACCCCAGCTTTTTTTTTCATTTCCATTCGCCTGGAAAACCTTTTTACAGCCCTTTACTCTCAGTCTGTATGCGTCTTTTCTTCTGAGGTGGGTTTCCTGTAGACAGCAGATATATGGGTTTTGTTTTCTTATCCAATTTGTTACCCTGTGTCTTTTGATTGGGGCATTTAATGCATTTACATTTAAAGTTATTATTGATAGGTACTTATTTGTTGCCATTTTTATTCTATACCCCCGTTTTCCTTCTTTGCTTCCTATTTCTTTCTTTCTTTCTTTCTTTTTTTTTTTTTTACAGCAGACCCTTTTGCATTTCTTGCATTGCTGGTTTTGTGGTGTTAAATTCCCTTAGTCCTTTTTTTGTCTGTGAAGCTCCTGATTGCACCTTCAATTTTTATTGATAGCCTTGCTGGGTACAGTATTCTTGGATTCACTCCCTTCCTTTGCATGACTTTGTATATTTCATTCCATTCCCTTCTGGCTTGATGAGTTTCTGTTGAGAAATCAGTTGCTAGTCTGATGGGGGTTCCTTTGTATGTAACTTTCTGTTTCTCTCTGGCCACTTTTAAGATTCTTATTTTGTCATTGGTGTTTGCCAATTTAATTATAATGTGCCTTGACATCGGTCTTTTGGGGTTCATTTTGCTTGGGACTCTGTGGGCTTCTTGTATTTGTGTGGGTTTTTTCTTCCTTATATCAGGAAAGTTTTCTGTTATTATTTCTTCAAACAGGTTTTCTATTCCTTGCTCAGTTTCCATTCCTTCTGGTACCCCTATTATTCGGATGTTGTTTTGTTTCGTGTTGTCCCGAAGTTCCCTTAGGATCTCCTCATGCTTTCTAATTTTTTTTCTAGAAGCTGTTCTATTTGGGTATTTTTTTTCCATCTTGTCTTCTAGCTCACTTATGTGGTCCTCTGCTTCTTCTAGTCTACTCTTGATGCTTTCTATTGAGTTCTTTACAGCAGTGATGTCATTTCTCATTTCTTCTTGGTTCTTCTTCATTTCCTCTTGGTTCTTACTCATATTGTCGAATTTGTCTTCTATTCTTTTCAGCCACCTTATGACCATTTCTCTGAATTCTTTCTCTGATAGGTTGCTTGCCTCGAATTCGTTTACTTTCTTTTCTGGTGATACCTGCTTTTCTTTCCTATGGGGGCTGTTTCTTTGTCTCCCCATGGTCTCTCTTCTCCGGATGTCGGGTTATATAGTTCTCTCTCTCCTGCGTTGATTTAAAGGTACAAAATACAACACAACCAGGTACAACACACAAGGCACTGAACAGAATTGTATTCACAATATTAATAACCTCCAATAAAGGTGTCCCCCAGAGAAAGACAAATTAGGGGATAGGAAAGGAATAGGAAGAGTAAAAAGAAAGAACAAAAAAAAGAGTGTGAATATGAACTTGGGAAAAGAGAAGAAAAAAAGAAAAGAAAAAAAAAAGCAAGAGGGACAAGAAGGATACTAAGAGAGAAAAGGGGAACAAACTATAAATATGGGGAGAAAACTCCAATAGAACAATCACTAATCCCAGCAAATGCCAGCTACATGAACGTGGATATTAATACAAACTACAACACCAACTAATATCAAGTGAGGCAAGGGAAAACAGAAGTAAAAAACAAACAAAAACAAAGCAAGCAAAAGAACCAAACAAACAAAAAAAGAATAAGCAAAACAATCTCATAAAAAAGCATACAAATTCAATCTAATCAACATTTAAGCAAACAACAAAAGGCCAGAGAGAAAAACAATTTTTTTTTTTTTAGTTAAGGTAGCATAAAGAGAGGTGTGTATGGACTTGGAGCAGGAGGTTGGAAATTAAATATATGAGTAGGGTGAAATTTTAGCAGAGGGTAAACTGAAAGAGTAGGAAAAATCTAAAGCCAGAAAGGGTTAATATAAATAGGAGACCAAAAGGGAAAAGGTTAGGAAGAGAGTGATGGCATAATGTTAGCGTTGAGATAGGGTAAAACGATGTTAAAGGAAAGATGCAAATAGAATGTAGGACACTAATCCCAAAATAAAACAAAGAGAAAATTAAATGACAGTTAAAAAAAAAAAGTAAAATAATAGTAATATAATGCTGATTGAAAATAAAAATGTAATAATTAAAAAGGTGAAAATCGAGTGAGGAAAAAAATTTAGTTTCTTAAGTAAAAGATGCAAAAAATGAAAATAAAAAAATAAAACATTAAAATATAAAAAATTAAGACAAAAAATTAAAATAAAAAATAAGAAGAATAAAATGTGCAATAGTGGTGGTCATTCACTTCCTCTATTGTTCTGTTTGGTATGCCTGTTTCCTGGTCTGGGCTGTATTGGAGTTCCCTTCGTTCCACTGCTCCTCAGTGTTGTAAGTCAGTCCTGAGTTTTAAGCAGGCGGTGTCTTAATTTCTCGTAATTATTTTTTATTAAACCAGAGACAATTTGTGTTTCAGCCCCTGGGTGGCAGTGTTTCTGGATTGACTTCCGGGCCTCTTTAGCTTTTTTTTTTCCCTATGGCACTCACTACCGGTTTGTGGAAGTGTGCACCTCAGAGCTGCCTCTCAGATGGTCACTCCCAGCTCTGCTCCAGAGGTTCCTGAGAAACAACTTCCCCCTGCAGTCTCTCAGGGTATTCCCCAACTGGGTTTTCCTATGTATTGGGCTTAGTATTCAGAATCGGAACAAGCCCAAGTGTGCAGACAGTGGATCTCCGCACAAGACTAAGCAGCCTGCACCCCTTTGAAAAATTCTTAGTCTGACCCTCCTCGTCAGACCAAAATGGGTTGCTTTTTAGAGAACCCTTCTGTTAGCAGCTCAGAGGACCCCCTTCCACATTCAAGGATCTCGGCAGCTCCAACAGCCACGGATTTTTTTAGGCACAGACTTCCCTGGTCCTGCAGTTCCCGCCTTTCGCGCATTTCCGTCTCCCGGCCCTGGGAGGAGAAACCTCACCTTGTCCCCGCGAAATCTGACCTTTTCTTGGTGCAGTGAAGAGTTCCTTTGAATCAGTGTTTGTGCAGATTGGGGGCTGGTGTTCTGGTGCTCACCGCTGTTCAGTGTTCGCCGTTGTCGGGGAAAATCAGGCCTCCAATAAAACCCTCCTTTCCTTGCAAGATGGCAAGTTTTCCTCCTCTCCACACACTGTTCTAAGTGCTTTATTAATATTAACACATTCCAAACTACAAAACAACCCTATGAGATAGATACTATTATTGACACCATTTCATGGATGAGGAAACTGAAGTATTAATCATTTAGGTAACTTGCCCAAGGTATCTCAACTAGTAGATAAGAGATGGAATTATGAACAAGAGACTTCTGACTCTCTTCTCAACCATTATGCTATGGTGGGATATGTTTCAAGTTTTTTTTTAAAGCAGGGATATTTCAAATTTTCCTCTTTTTTGTTCTTATAAGTAAATATCTAGTTGTTTAAATTTCCATTTTTCATGATACATTATTTACTTATTTTTAAATAGTTTCCCTTTTAAACATCTGAAAAAATACTGCTTAAATATCTGAAGAGATACTGCTTTCATTTACTCTGTTTTTGCCACCTTGAAGCACTGTACATTTATTTTGATTATATAAAATATAATTTTTTCCTAATAATATAACTGATGTTGTTAATATCTGAGTAAGTTTTACTCCCTAATCTCTAAGGATGCTGTTAATCAGCTATTTTCTGCCCCTAGGTAAACTCTTTACTTTTTCGCATCTAGGTCCTTTGCACTGTCCCACACGGAATTTATATAAATGTTCACTTTAGGTAAGGTCAAATCTAAAACATCAAATAACTACCATAATTTGTTTACTTATTTTTTTTATTGTTTTGAAATTTTTATCAACCTACTTATGGTGTCTAACACCGTAAGTTCTATGCCATTTACTATGATCATGGGTTTATTGAGTGTTTACTTAACACCAGGGGTTTTCACATTTGTCATATGATTTAATCCTGCTAGGAAACTGAAATTCTGAGGTTAAATATTTTTACCAAAGTTTAAATTCAGGTCTTTGTGATTTTATAGCTCATTCTATACACCACAGAAAAACTAACCTTTATTTTTCTGGGCCTTAGTTTTCTCATATATGCAATGAAAACAAATGGAATGAGAGTCTAATAAATGCCAGGCACCAGAATAAGTCGTGCCTCAAACTGTTCACAGAAATAGTTGCACAGCTATGATATGATGGGATTATGGTAGATAGTTCTATTTGAACAATAATTTGAGAACCTGTTGATTCCTTCTGTTGGTGGAGTTGAGAAATTGGTCTTAGAAGAACAAAGGGGATTTCTCCCTTTTTAAGGAAGTACATTCCATTATTTTACATATATATGTAAAATTTAAGCATGTGGCATCAAAAATATAGTTTGATAGACTCTTGAAATCCATGAGAATAGAAACCACTTCCAATACCTTGTACATAGTACTTAATACATATTTGGAAAATAAATTAAGGAAAACAAGAGTTTTTGTAAATAAACAAACATTTTCCTATACACAATTGATAATTCAAAGACTTTTTAAGGAGTAACTACTGTGTTATGTGCACGGCCACCTTTATTATTTATACTAGAGGCCTGGAGCACGAAATTATGCCCATTGAAAGGAAATTAATTAGAAGAAATATTTTAATATTGCTATTCACCCTTTCTCTATAATAGAAATGTCAACCAAATTCACGATCGACAATGACAGATGGAAACACATGCTTGTGATTGGCGCCAGCGAGAGCTTTATATAATAGACTAGAGGCTCAGCGCATGAAATTGCATGGGACCCCAGACCTGCTGCACCACGAGACTTATTAATGCACCTCCTGGTGACCGGTCATTACGCGTTACAGCCACAGGCCTTTTATAATATAGATAAACTTGCTTAATGAGACCTGCTTTCTGATTTAGCTAAACTTTTTCCAGTCCAGTGAAGCACCACAACTTCTCTTTCAGGTCATTGTCAGCAACACAGCAGCAAATATCAACACAAAGCAGATTATTATTGTAGATCACACAGGGAGAAGAAAAGGTAAAATATTTAACTGTAGCAGTGTTTCACTATATCCTGCACAGTGAAAAAACCTGAAGTCATTTTCAAGGTCCATCATGTCTTACTTCTTTCTCAACTTCCTAAATCTCCATTTTCTGGCTAATGAAAATAAAATGGGATTCCACCGAGTCTCCTATCTACCTACTCCAGGACTTCTGTGAGAATAAAATGAGATGAGGCACATAAAAATGTTTCATAGACATTTGGTTAAAGTGTAAAATTTCCACCTGGCTGTAAAGCAAGCTGTGTTCCTGGGCTGAAGAAACTCCAAGGAGGCTAGTTGCTAGGGAGAGGAGGCCAGGCATTGCTACATGATGTCATTACCAGGCACCCACAGCAACCATTTCTGGGCTGGGCTGGGCTGGGCTGAGGGCTGCATTTTGCGCCATGGGGTCTTGGCAACGTCAGCTGCGTTTTGATGGGGTGTTGCTCTGGGGTGGTGGCGGGGCCTGTGTCCCACTTAGGGGTAGCCAAGTGTTGCTTTGTGGGAATCAGGCCCACAGTGGCATTTCTCTGTAAATGACCAGTGCATGTCATGGCAGCTCCTGAATTGAGCATTTTCCCTCTGGTGGTCAGTGCACATCATAGCAGATAGTTGGACAGTTGGACACTTAGCATATTAGCCTTTTATATATAGATAGATAATATTCAACTCAGCTGGTATTTATTGAGAACCTAGTTGTATAGGTACTGTGCTGGGGTTATACCTATGATTTTAGTGATATTTAAATCAAATTAGTGTTGTTCTTAAATTCCACTGAGTCTAAGGCAGTTTTAATAGAATGGGTGTAGATGGAAGCCATATTGTAGTGATTGGGAGTGAGGAAGAGGAGGTATCAGGTGGAAAATATTTCAGATTAAAGACTTAAGGAAGCCTTCCCTGAGAAAGAGAAAGAGCTGACTTATAGAAAAGTCAAGGGGTTGTTTTGGGGGAAATATAGAATTGCAACTTAAAACATACTGGGCAAACACCTGAAGAACATGGCTAAGAAATGGATGAGTTTTTCTTGATACGGCTTGACCTCTAACTCAGTAACCTTGTGGCCCTAAACATAATTAAAAAAAAATGAAGTGTATATAACATACGGATTCCTAAATTCATGTCATATATCCACCAAGATTACCTTTTAAAAATTTCTTTGAAATCCATACTAATAAAAGGGTAATATGCTAATTATACTAGGTGACCAGACATCTTCTGGACATCCAACTTCCTTCCAGACAAAGCCACGGTGGTGGGGGCTGAGGCAGAGATGGTTAGGGGCAATCAGGTGGGCAGGGGAGGGCAGTTGGGGGCCATCAGGCCAACAGGGCAGGGAAGTTGGGGGCCAGCAGGCCAGCAGGGCAGGACAATTGGGGGCCATCAAGGGAGCAGTTAGATAGCGATTAGGCCAGCAGGCAGGCAAGCAGTTAGGAGCCAGCAGTCCCGGATTGCGAGAGGGATGTCTAACTGTTGCTGCCCTGTGAATGGGGCCTAAACCAGCAGTCGGACCTCCCCCAAGGGGTCCTCGATTGGAGAGGGTGCAGGCTGGGTTGAGGGGGATTGCCCCCACCACCCCGTGCACAAATTTTCTGCACCAGGCCTCTAGTCCTACCTATAATAATAGAGAAATATGCAAATTGACCATACCTCCGACACACCCACAAGCCACACCCACCATCCAATCAGAGCGAGCATGCAAATTAACCCAAACCAAGATGGCTACATCCACAGAGAACAAGGTTTCCTAGGTAACAGAGGAAGCCAAGCTTTCTGCCTGCCCTTGCCAGGCCTAAGCCTCCACTCAAGCTACAAAGTTTCAATTATAGAAGGTAAACAAATTCAAACAAATGGCAGCAGAATGGAGCTTGAGAGAGCAGGGTTGCCGCCAGCAACAGGGGAAGCAAAGCTTTCTGCACACCCTGGCTGGGCCCACCTGCTTAAGGCAACAAAGTTTCAATTATAACCCCAACACAAATGGCTGCCAGAGCCCCAGGCTTGGCTCCACTCCAGGCTACAAAGTTTTAATTGTAGAAGGAAAATAAATTCCAGATACCAGGGCCTCTGCTTGGGTTGCCAGGGGTTGTGGCCGGCCTGCAAACCACCACAGGCCCCTCGCTCAGGCCACCCCACGCCCCAAGGGAACCTCCACCTGAGCCGGGACACCCTTCAGGGCAAACCAGCTAGCCCCCACCCCTGTACCAGGCCTCTATCCTATCTAATAAAAGAGTAATACACAGATTGATCATCACTGCAACACACAATATAGCTGCCCCCATGTGGACACAAGATGGCCACCACAAGATGGCCAGCAGGAGAGGGCAGTTGGGAGGCACCCAGCCTGCAAGGGAGGGCAGTTGGAGGTGATCAACCCTGCAGAAGAGGGCAGTTAGGGGTGACCAGGCCGGCAGAAGAGGGAAGTTGGGGGCAAACAGGCTGGCAGCAGAGTGGTTAGGGGGTGATCAGGCTGTCAGGCCGAAGGGGTTAGGGGCAATCAGGAAGGCAGGCAAGCAGTTGGGAGCCAGCAGTCCTGGATTGTGAGAGGGATGTCCAACTGCCCAATCCATGGGATCAGGCCTAAACAGGCAGTCGGACATCCCTTGAGGGGTCCCATATTGGAGAGGGTACAGGCTAGGCTGAGGGACAACCCCCCTCCGTGCACGAATTTTGTGCACCGGGCCTCTAGTTTTAAAAATAAAATGTAAACACGAGGGGCTGTAGCTTATTAATGTTTATACATCTTGACATCTAGTTATGTGGTCTTGAGGTAGTCTTCAATAAATGTTTGTTCAAGGGATATATTTATGACAAATAAATTATAAAGAACTACTATCAATATGCCGTCAGTAATTGAATATGAGCCATTTACCTTGAATGGTTTAGAGTCCATTTATTTGCCTGATAGTAATGAACTAAATTTGATCTTTCATGATTACTTGCAACTTAGAATTCTCAAAATCCTTACCCTTCAAAGCACCGTATTTGACTTTTACAAATTTGATAAGCCAATTGTGTTGTTCCAATGATTACTAATATGAAAGCTGTTTTGTTGCTTGTGGCTTGAATGTTTGTTGTTAAACCACTGTTTGGTAGTACATGTGATTAATAATATTCATATTCAGACGCTGGGAATTTAAGCTCAGTTTTATGTCTTTGTGAGTTGAAGAAGTTTCTATTATGCTGAGAACCTTTATGATCTTTTGTGGGGTTATACTGTTATTTACAATAGAATCAAGGCATTTTGGTCTCCTTCAAATTATATGGCAGTCAAGTTTAATCAAAGTCATTCAATACTTGGTGATATAGATAATGGAATGTTCCCTATATCCTCTTTATCCCTATAAGGAGGATATAGGTAACATTTCCTCCTCATCCCTATAAGGTATACTTACATGATTTTAATTTGATGAACACAGCATGGTTACTACAGTATAGCCTTTCATCAGCTTTAATGGAGAGTCCATTCACCTCTGTATAAATGTAAGTGCTCTCTTTAAGACAATATTGAAGACATTAATTCTTCTCCTCTTTCTTTTTTGCTTGGCCATTTAAGCTGAGTTGTTTTTTAAATGATTCTTGATCTATAGGTATCTTTTTACTTTCCATATATGTTGGAGCTTACCTTAGTGTACAGACTTTCTTGCTAATTAGACTTCAGCAATTTCCTTGAGTTTTACTTTCAAATTCCTGCTTTCTTTTCAGGCTCTTACTCAGATCTTATACTGAAACCCTCACACTGAGAAATTTTTATTTTATTTTCCCTTCCCTTTATGATTTGCATACTCCAGATTTTGATATAGCAAGCTTACAAATTAGCAACAGAGATGAGTTTTGAAAGTGCTGGCTACCTTCACAGTTTATATATATATATATATAATTTATAAATCTTGGTTCAAAGTTTTCACTTGGATTTGGATAACCATTTACTTTCATAAATATTTTTTTTTATTATTGGGGGAGGGAGTTAGTATTCCCAAAGGCTTTTATGCTTTCCCTCTGCCAGCTGGATGCCAGATTTCTGGACCACATGTTCACTTGAATAGCAGATTTTAAACCCAATGTGTCAAGCATTTTCTAACTTATTTGCCAGACGTGCATGAGATGACATATTCAAAAAATAATAAGCAGTTCAGAACCCTCTGGCTTCCATGGATAAGCAATAATGAACTTCCACATTTCAATTACAAGAAGTTGGAAAGAAAATTGAGAAACTAAGATTTTTTAAAAAAATTCATTTTAGAGAGAGGAAAGGAGAGGAATAGAGAGATAGAAACTCGATGTGAGAGAGAAACATTGGTCAGCTGCCTCTTGCATGCCCCATACTGGGGATCGCATGTGCTCTAACTGGGAATCAAAAAAGTAACCTCTTGGTTCATGGGTTGATGCTCAACCACTGAGCCACACTGACCAGATGAGAAACTGGAAATTTTAAAATTAGTGTTCATGACTCTATTATTATGACATCTGAGAACTTTAAATATTGAAAAACTCAGTATTTGGTGACAAGTCTAGAGTTTTGAGATTTGCAGCAGATTTTTTAAAACATGAGACTTCAACAGTGCTCTTTATTATTATATACTTCATATGGTATTGGAATGATTGAGTGAGATAATCAATATAAAAACACAACACAGTGTCTGGCACAAAATAAGAGCACCATAAATGTTAACTGTTATTAACATCTGGGAATACCAATTGTTTAATAACCAAGATACCACTTTAGAGCACATCATAAATTGTGCTCAGTAAAGCTAGTTTATCCTCATTGTGTTTTAGTGGTTATTCTGTTATCCCTAAACTCGCTTTTGGAATTCTTACTCAATAAAATCCCCATATCCCAATTGATTATAAATTTATATAGAGAACTTTTTGGTTTAAGTGTACTGGATATACGATATTATATTATTTATATCCGTTTCAGGTGTACAATATGGTGGTTTAACATTTTATCCCTTACAATGTGATCATGCCAATAATTCTAGTAATCATCTGTCACCATGCAAACTAACCACAATATTATTGACTGTATTCCCCTTCACCTTTTTTACTCATCCCCCTATGCCCTCCACTTTGGTAAACATACCTTTGGTCTTTGTTTGTATGGGTCTGTTTTTGTTTTGTTTTGTTTGTTTGTTTAGATTTCATATATAAGTGAAGTTATATGGTATTTATATTTCTTCATCTGACTTAGTGTAATACTCTTTAAGTCTATTCATGTTGTCACAAATGGCAAGATTCCATTCTATTTTTAATTTCTGTGTAATATTACATTATATATGAAGTATATAATATATAATGGACTATATATATGTATATATATATCACATCTTTTCTTATCTATTCATCTATCAATGGACATCTAGGTTGCTTCCATATCTTAGGTATCCTATATAATAAAAGGGTAATATGCAAATCGACCAATAGGTGGAACAACCTGTGGCTGTGATGCACACTGACCACCAGGGGGCATACACTCAATGGAGAAGCTGCCCCCTGGTGGTCAGTGTACTCCCACAGAGGGAGTGCTGCTCAGCCACAAGCCAGGCTGATGGCTGGCAAATGCAGAGGCGGTGGCGGGAGCCTCTCCTGCCTCCACAGCAGCACTGAGGATGTCTAACTGAGGCGTATGCCTAAACCGTCAGTTGGGCATCCCTGGAGGGCTCCCGGACTGCTAAAGGGTGCAGGTCGGGCTGAGGGGACAACCCCCACAGTGCACAAATGTTGTGCACTGGGCTTCTAGTTGTAAATATGCTTCAATGAACATAAGGTGCATATATCTTTCAAATTCGTGTTTTTGTTTTCTTTGGATAAATACCTGGAAATGGAATTGCTGGGTTCTGTATAGATCTATTTTTAGTTTTTTAAGGAAGCTCCATACTGTTTTCCATAGTGACTGCACCAATTTGCATTCCCACCCAAAGTGCACAAGAGTCCCCTTTTCTTCACATCCTCAACAACACATGTTATTTGTTGGCTTTTGATAATAGCCATTCGGACTAGTGTGAAGTGGTATCTCATTGTGGTTTTGATTTGCATTTCCCTAATGACTAGTGATATTGATCATCTTTTCATATGTGTGTTGGCCATCTGTATATCTTCTCTGGAGAAATGTTTATATATGTACTCTGCCCATTTTTAATGGGATTGTTTATTTTTTGTTGTTGAGTTGTATCAGTCCCTTGTATTTTTTTTATATCAACCCCTTATCAGATATACCTTTTGTGAATATATTCTCCCATTTCGTAGGTGATCTTTTTATTTTGTTGATGGTTTTCTTCACTGTACAGAAACGTTTTAGTTTGATGTAGACCATTTGTTTAATTTTGCTTTCTTTGTCTTCCTCGAGAGAATATATCCAAATAGATATTACTACATTGATGTCAAATAGTTTAACTATGTTTTGTTCTAGGAATTTTATGGTCTCAGGCATTTTGTTTATAGAATATTTTGTGTGCATATTTATTCCGACCATAGGATAGTAGATGAAATGGTCTCGCATAAGTAGAAACAGGGAATAAGAGGTCAAAACCTTTGTTAATATTTGGTCAATGGGAGAAATATGCTCAATTATATGCTTTGGTTAGCAATCCGCTTTGGCCTGGAGGGTCAGATTGTTATAAACCAGTAAGCTGAGTCTGATTCTAAAAGGTTTTCAGAAATTAGAGTAGATCGAGTAGAGTGTGGTAGAAAAGCATAGTCCAAAGTTTGGATAACCTACATTAGAGAAGCAGTTGGCACAAAACCATGCATGCCAAAAAGATGGTGTTTTCTGAAACTGAAAGAGGGTGTCAAGGCAGTTGCAATGAAATTAATGGAAGACACAGGCCAACTGGGATCAATAAATCTTTATAATTTCAGAGGAAAGGTACTGCCTTTTCCCAAGGATTCAAAGCTACCCAGAGTGCCCTTTTGATTTTCTGTGTTATGAAATGTCACCATAGCCAGGAATTAAGCTCCAACATATATGAGTTGACAATGGGAAAAAAAAGGAATGAATCAGGACAATTGGGTTAAACTTTTGGGACTCTGCCTACCCATTCTGAACACAGATTGCTAAGATGTTAGATATGATGAAATTTAATCATGAGCTGTTCATATATACACTAACAATGTCAGGCATTTTAGCCAAGTAGATTAACCTTTCTGGGCCTCCGTTCAAGGTCAAAGCAATCAAAAGGATACTTTGTTCACCACTGGCTTTGATAACTCTGTTGTGAGCTCATTTAGAGTTATTTCGACTTTTTTATTTCTATTTTATGTGGACTGTATTTTCCACACTCACCTTTTTAAAATCTGAAATCTGGATTTAAATTACACACCATACAAAAGTTGGCATATAAGTTATTTCCCTATTTTTTAAAATTTATTTTTATACTTACAAGTATTTCAAAGGTCCCCTTTGTGTGCTTTTTATCCCATTGACCCCCTCCACTCCATACCCACCCCTCCCAGGATTTCATCACTGTATTGTCTATATCAATGAGTTATGCATATATGCATATAAGTTCCCTGGTTAATCACTCCCCTCCCCCACCTCACCCCGCCTTCCCTCTGAAATTTGTCAGTCTTTTCCATGCTTCTATATTATTGAACCTATTTTATTCATCAGTTTATTTTGTTCATTAGATTCCACATATGAGTGAGATCATGTGATACTTGTCTTTCTCTAAATTACTGGCTTATTTCACTTAGCATTATACTCTCCAGGTCCATCCATGCTGTTGCAAATGGTGAAAGTTCTTTCTTTTCTATACCTGTGTAGTATTCCATTGTATAAATGTATCGCAGCTTTTTTATCCACTCATCTACTGATGGGAACTTAGGCTATTTCCAAATCTTAGCTATGATAAAGTGTGCTGCTATGAACATAGGGGTGCATATATCCTTTCTGATGGGTGTTTTTAGTTTCTTGGGATACATTCCTAGAAGTGGGATCACTGAGTCAAATGGGAGTTCCATTTTTAGTTTTTTGAGGAAACTCCATACTTTTCTCCACAGTGGCTGCACCAGTCTGCATTCCCACCAGCAATGAAGGAGGGTTCCTTTTTCTCTGCATCCTCGCCAGTACTTGTCATTTGTTGATGATAGCCATTCTGTCAGGTGTGAGATGGTACCTCATTGTTGTTTTGATTTGCATCTCTCAGATGATTAGTGACTGGATTGTTTGTCTTCCTTTTGTTAAGTTGTATGAGTTCCTTATATATTTTGAAAATTAACCCCTTATGGGATGTATCATTGGCAAATATGTTCTCCCATGCACTGGGCTCTCTTTTTATTTTGTTGATGGTTTCTTTTGTTATGAATATGACATGATATTATACATAGAAAACCCTAAGGACTCGGCAAAAAACTACTAGATTTCATAAACCAATTTGGCAATGAAGCAATATACAAAATAAACACCCAGAAATCAATGGCATTTTTATACACCAATAATGAATTCTCAGAAAGAGAAACTAAAAAAAAAAAAAACAAAAAAAAACCACACCACAATCCCATTTATCATTGCAACAAAAAAAATTAAGAGACTTAAGAATAAACATAACCAAGGAAGTACAAGACCTGTACTTGGAAAACTGCAGGAAGTTGGAAAAAAAGATAGAAGGAGATATAACAAATGGAAGAATATACCATGAAAATGGATTGGCAGAATCAACATCATTAAAATATCCATACCATCCAAAGCAATTTATAGATTCAATTCAATCCCTATTAAAATACCAATGGCATATTTCACAGACCTAGAACAACTACTCCAAAAATTCATATGGAACCAAAAGACACCGAATAGCTGCAGCAATCTTGAGAAAGAAGAACAAAGTTGGAGGGGTCACAATATCAGATATCAAGATATACTACAAAGCCACTATAATCAAAACAGTGTGGTACTGGGACAAAAACAGGCATATAGATTAATGGAACAGAACAGAGAACCCAGAAATCAACCCAAGTCATTATGCTCAATTAATATTTAACAAAGGAGGCAAGAACATACAATGGAGTCAAGACAGTCTCTTCAATAAATGGTGTTGGTAAAATTGGACAGGTACATGCAAAAAATTGAAACTAGACCACTAACTTACACCATACACAAGAATAAACTCAAAAAGGATAAAAGACTTAAGTGTAAGTTGTGAAACCATAAAAATCTTAGAAGAAACAATAGGCAACAGAATTTCAGATATCTCTGGTAACAATATGTTTGCAGATACATCTCCCAGGACAAAGGAAACTAAGAAGAAAATAAACAAATGGGACTACATAAAAATATTTCCCTATTTTTAAAGTCAAATCAGAGTTGAAATTGATTGATTTCATAGAGTTGTTTTTATTGAAGATGACTATTACTTTTCAGGGTTAAGGTTTTGCTTTCTATTCTCATGGTATAATTGAACCAATCTTCTTTCTAGGTCTCTACCACTTTGAGGGTTTTGCAATCTTTTCTGTGATAGTTGCTGAGATTGACCTTAAGAGATAGAGTAGAACTATTATATTTGGGCCATGAAGATGAATTTATAATTACTTTACTTGTCCAAAATTTGATGAAATTATGTTTAAAAGCCAGCTTATTTTACATTTTTTCTAAATTTCTCTATAAAGGCTTATCATTTCCAATCCAGCATAAACCACTCTGAAAAATCAAGAGAAAAAAATGGAATTTTAGAGTTCTTTAAGGAAGGATACTCTGAGGCCTTTATGAATATTGGGAGATGTAGAATTTAAGATTCTATACTCTCTGTGTTCCCAATAATTTATTTTCAACTTTTTAATAAAGCAGCCAGCTTTTCAATTAACTATAGGTTATTGGCATATATCTATAATAATAAAAGCATAATATGCTAATTAACCAGACAGTCGAACGACCTTCCAGATATCCTTCTAGACTACCTTCTGGACAAAGCTGAGGCTGCAAGGGCCAAGCTCCTTGCATGAATTTTGTGCATGGGGCCTTTAGTGTGTATATGTGTGTGTATATATATATATATATATATATATATATATATATATATATATATGTTTCAGTCATGAGTATGATATAAATGTGAAATAATGCCTTCTAGCAGCAGTAACTTCTGACACAAAAGGTAGAACTCTTGTGTACACTTATCCAGAAAAATTACTTTATCAAAAAAAATCCCTTTGAGTCCACTAGAAGTATTGGCATTGATGTATTAAACTACTTGGTCTTTGAAATTAGTGCATATTTGATCCTTTCTCAACATTTTCAGCCACAAAGATTTTCTCTACCTGTTCACTAGTTTTAAAGCGCTCCTAATAGAAGTAGGAACTTTGAATTGAGACTGAGAATCTGAATTTATTATCTATAATACCAGTGTTGAATTCATGTAAGGAAGCCCTCATTGAATGCCTACTTGATACAGTGATGAATCCCTGTATACCAGCGATATTCAACAGGTGTGCCACAGAATTTTTAAAACATGCAATAACTGACTATTTAATCAGGGGCACTGATCTCTTTTCTTTAAGATTATCAAATAACAAAATGATAACAGCCAACACAACAATGGCAGTCGTGTATGAATGAATGAAAATTATACCTATTTTTACCTATTTTTGTCAGATCGGCAAAAATATTTATTTTGCTGTGCCACAGAATTTTAGTAGTTTATGTATGAAAAAGATTGAAAATTACTGCTTTACTCCATTAAATCCATTAGATGCTACTTTTGTTTATCTCTTTGGCAAATAATCATCCTTATATGATTGACAACTTTGACTACAGACTTACTTGAGCTGTTTATTAGTATTCTGAGAATAAACATTTAGTGATAGTTTTTTATTATTGTTTTGCTGTGTGTGTGTGTGTGTGTGTGTGTGTGTGTGTGTGTGTGTTTGTGTTGGTGAACAGTGAATGCTCAAATAAATCTTATCAGTGAAAAAAATCAGCCCGGGAAATTCAATTGAGTTAAATTAAATATGTAATTTGGGAGGACCATTAATATTTCCAAACCACTGGAGTGCTAAAGTACTGTAACAGGAACTTACAGGATGCCATTTTAGTTTAAAAGTTACTATCTTAATTTAACTCACGGAATAAGCTTGTTCTATAAAAAAATCTAACAAAGAAATCCTTGTTGAAATTTCAACTACATTTTCAAAAGGAATTTTCATTATATACATTAAGATTGAAAAGTGTTTGAGTCAATTCAGAATAAAAGAATAAAGTTACATGTCCTTAATGATTAGGGTCTTTGATAAGTAGTTAGTACCAATACTTCCTAATAACTAATAAATTTGAACCAGTCACTTAAGTTCCTTGGCCTCACTTCCACAAGTGTACAATTGCCTACTCAATTAGAGGATGCCAATTAAGTTATTCTATAACCCTGTGTACATTAATAAAGATGATATAAAATGCTTTTTAAAGTGCAAAAGGGATGCTGCATTTTTCAGTTTGTTTCTCTACCTACTTTTCATTCTGGCCTGACATGAATCACTGCCTGTCCTGGCCTAACAGAGTCTGTGAACTGGAGAGAAACACTCTGACCTTCATCCAGTTCCTTTCATCTTTTGTTCTTCCACAATATGTTGGATACATAAACTTTGTTCTGATTGTGTGTTGTAGGCTACTTAAATAAAAACAATTTTCCAAGGGCAGATCATTGTTACCATGTTACATTTGTGGCCACTAAGTTTCTACTCTGCTTAAAATCTTTGAGAGAGGCTCCCTTTCATAACACAGATACACTCTTTGAGTCACTTTCAAGGTCTTTCAGAAACTACTCACACATTATTTCTCTTCCCCACTATGAACCTGCCATCCCAGTCAGCCCTCATCTGCTCACCATCCTACAAATTCCAGAAGTCTAATCTTTTCTTTTCACCCTCATCGTCATTGTTCTTTCCCAGAATGCTCTCTGCTTCTCCCCGGTCCTCATTCTTTAAGGCCCAGCTCCACTTTCTCCTGTTTGAAAACTTTCTTGACCACTCCAGGCCTGAGTGACATTCTCATCTCAGAACTCTTGATTTTGTTGTTAATATTCCTGAATTTTTCTCTTTTTTTGTCTAAATTGTTTACTTTTATTTTATGTTATGTTGTTCTTGCCTCCTCAATTCAGTAGAGGCTTCTTGAGTGCAGAGGCAGTGTCTTAGAATTCTTCTGATTCTCCAGAAGCATGTAACACAAGTCTGTGCATATAGTTGGTGTACAATAATGTTTGTTTTGATATTTTATCACGTGAATTTTTCAAAGGCCTAATTTGCACGATTTTAGGGAATGATAATAAATATTTGTTAAATGGATAAAATGAATAATGGATATGTTTTTGTTTATTTTCACCCTCCCTCATTCACATCCATGGCCAACTAATTGATTGTATGATCCTCAGGACAGGGATTTTATTTTGTTCACTTTTGTATCTCCAGCACCTAGATAAATACCTAGGCCATACTAAATGCCCAATAAATATATGTGGAATTAATACAGCAAAATCACCCAGTATACATTAAATGCAATCAGTCTTGTGATTCATTTTGTATTTTACTCATCTAAAATATTTGAACATTAAAAGACATGAATTGCTAAATATGTTAAGTTTCCATTTTCTTCAAGTTTAAATGGTTTTGGGTGAATGAAGATCTTTTAATGGCACTAGGACATCTGCCTCATCCACATAAGCAAGCAAGTAACTGATATTGTTTAATAACAACTGTGTTTAAAATCCAGATTTTAAGTTGTTCTTATATTAAATTTAAGTTAGTTTAAAGTATTTAAATGGCATTTGGTAACAAGTTCTCATAATTTTGTATACTATTTAAAAAAGATAAACCTAAAAACAAGGTTTATCTTTTTTAAATAGTATATAAAATAGTATACAAAATTTTAAATAGTATACAAAATTATGAGAACTTGTTACCAAATGCCATTTAAATACTTTAAACTAACTTAAATTTAATATAAGAACAACTTAAAATCTGGATTTTAAACACAGTTGTTATTAAACAATATCAGTTACTTGCTTGCTTATGTGGATGAGGCAGATGTCGTAGTGCCATTAAAAGATTTTCATTCACCCAAAACCATTTAAACTTGAAGAAAATGGAAACTTAACATATTTAGCAATTCATGTTTTTTAATGTTCAAATATTTTAGATGAGTAAAATACAAAATGAATCACAAGACTGATTGCATTTAATGTATACTGGGTGATTTTGCTGTATTAATTCCACATATATTTATTGGGCATTTAGTATGGCCTAGGTATTTATCTAGGTGCTGGAGATACAAAAGTGAACAAAATAAAATCCCTGTCCTGAGAATCCAGAGACGGAAGACGCTGATGTGGCCTTCCCATACTAGCAGTCAGCAGCTGTGCGTCACTACAGGTTGCCCAGGACCAAACCAGAGAGTCGGACCTGCATTACCACCATTTGTCCACCATCCAGAACTGTAATGTCAGTGCTGACATGTACACATAAGGAACTGTTGGACATTGAAATTGGGTCTTAAAAGAACTGTTGGTCCAGAAAGAAACTCACTACAGACTGATTCATTTGACTGTCACCGTAACCATTATTGCTTGTCTCATTTTCGGTTCTTATAAGTGTATTTCTAATAGCACATGATCTCACTCATCTAGGGGAAATAATGAACAACATAGACTGATGAACAAGAACAGAACCAGAAACAAGAAGGCATGGATCAGACTGTCGGGCTTCAGAGGGAGGGTAGGGAAGGATGGGGGTAAAGGGGAGAGATCAACCAAAGGTCTTGTGTACAGGCATATGAACCTAACCAGCATTTGGGGACAACAGGGGGGTGGGGACCTGTGTGGGGAGGGGGGTGGGATGGGAATGGGGAGATGAGGACAAATATGTGATACCTTAATCAATAAAGAAATTTAAAAAATAAATAAATAAAAATAAATAAAAAATAAAAAAAAATAAAAAAGATAAACTTTGGCCAGCTGGTGTGATTCAGTACTTGAGTGTTGACCTATGAACCAGGAGGTCATGATTCAATTCTCCATTGGGGCATATACTTGGGTTTCTGGTTCAATCTCCCATGGGAGGCATGCAGGAGGCAGCTGATCAATGATTCTATCTCATCATGGAAGTTTCTCTCTCTCCCCTCTTCTAAAAAATCAATAAAATATATGTTACAAATAATAAAAAGAGATAAACCTTTAAAAAAAGATGAACTTGTTTGACAAAAAACAATCACATACATTGCTAAAGCTATGTTTGAAAGAGACACTGTAGTACCTATTTGTTTTTCTTTCTATTACCATATGTATGAACTGTGATTTTTAATTGGTTTATGAAATAACTTATCTGATTTTTGATGTGTGATTTTTAGAAGATATCAGTTCTTTTTTTAATTCTTTATTATTTAAAGTATTACATATAGTTATAGTATTACATATGTTTCCTTTTTCCCCCATTGACCTCTCCCCAGCCACTCCCACGCCCCAGCACATGCCCTCACCCCCCTAGTGTCTGTGTCCATTGGTTATGCTTATATGAATGCATACACATCCTTTGGTTGATCTCTTACTCCAGCCCCCTCTCCTGCCTTCCCTCTGAAGTATGAAGGTCTGTTTGATGCTTCTATGACTCTGGATCTATTTTTGTTCACAGTTTATGTTGTTCATTATATTCCACAAATGAGTGAGATCATGTGATATTTCTCTTTCTCTGACTGGCTTATTTCGCTTAGCATAATGCTCTCCAGTTCCATCCATATTGCTACAAATGATAAGAATTCCTTCCTTTTTATAGAAGCGTAGTATTCCATTGTGTGGATTTACCACTGTTTTTTAGTCCACATCTGCTGATGGGCACTTCGGCTGTTTCCAAATCATAGCTATTATAAATTGTGCTGCTATGAACATAGAGATGCATATGACCTTTCTGATTGGTGTTTCTGATTTATTAGGATATATTCCTAGAAGTAGGATTACTAGGTCAAATGGGAGTTCCATTTTTAATTTTTTGAGGAAACTCTGTACTGTTTTCCACAGTGGCTGCACCAGTCTGCATTCCCACCAACAGTGCACAAGGGTTCCTTTTCTCCACATCATTGCCAGCAGTTGTCATTTGTCGATTTACTGATGATAGCTATTCTAACAGGTGCGAGATGGTATCTCATTGTTGTTTGGATTTACCTCCTCAGGTGATTAGTGAATTTGAGCATGTTTTCCTATGTTTTGTGGCCTTCTATATGTTCTCTTTCAAAGTGTCTATTTAAGTCCTTTGCCCATTTTTTGATTGGATTGTTTATTTTCCTTTTATTAAGATACTAGAGGCCCGGTCCACGAAATTCATGCACAGAGGGGGGTTGTCCCTCAGCTCAGCTTGTACCCTCTCCAATATGGGACCCCTCGAGGGATGTCCGACTGCCCGTTTAGGCCCAATCCTGGTGGGCAGTCGGATCCATAAACGGGCAGTCGGACATCCCTCTCACAATCCAGGACTGCTGGCTCCCAACTGCTTGCCTGCCTGCCTTCCTGATTGCCCCTAACCGCTTCTGCCTGCCAGCCTGATCATCCCCTAACCACTCTGCTGCCAGCCTGTTTGCCCCCAACTTCCTTCCTCTGCCGACCTGGTCACCACTAACTGCCCTCTCCTGCAGGGTTGATCACCTCCAACAGCCCTCCCTTGCAGGCTTGGTCCCTCTCAACTGCCCTCCCTTGCAGGCTGGGTGCCTCCCACCTGCCCTCTCCTGCTGGCCATCTTGTGGTGGCCATCCTGTTTCCACATGGGGGCAGGATCTTTGACCACATGGGGGCAGCTATATTGTGTGTTGCAGTGATGATCAATCTGCATATTACTCCTTTATTAGATAGGATAGAGGCCTGGTACAGGGGTGGGGGCCAGCTGGTTTGCCCTGAAGGGCGTCCCGGATCAGGTGGGGGTTCCCTTGGGGTGTGGGGCAGCCTGAGCGAGGGGCCTGTCATGGTTTGCAGGCCGGCCACGCCCCCTGGCAACCCAAGCGGAGGCCCTGGTATCTGGAATTTATTTTCCTTCTACAATTAAAACTTTGTAGCCTGGAGCGGAGCCAAGCCTGGGGCTCCCTCCAAGGCTGGCAGCCATTTGTGTTGGGGTTATAATTGAAACTTTGTTGCCTTAAGCGGGTGGGCCCGGCCAGGGTGTGTGGAAAGCTTTGCTTCCCCTGTTGCCGGTGGCAACCCTGGCCTGCTCTCTCAAGCTCCATTCTGCTGCCATTTGTTTGAATTTGTTTACCTTCTATAATTGAAACTTTGTAGCTTGAGTGGAGGCTTAGGCCTGGCAAGGGCAGGCAGAAAGCTTGGTTTCCTCTGTTATCTAGGAAACCTTGTTCTCTGTGGCTATAGCCATCTTGGTTTGGGTTAATTTGCATATTTGCTCTGATTGGATGGTGGGCATGGCTTGTGGGGGTGTTGGAGGTATGGTCAATTTGCATATTTGTATATTATTAGATAGGATATGAGTTCCCTATAAATTTCAGAGAATCGGCCCTTATAGGATATAACATTGGCAAATATGTTCTCCTATACAGTGGGCTTTCTTGTTCTGCTGATGGTTTCTTTTGCTATTTAGAAGCTTTTTATTTTGATGTAGTCCCATTTGTTTACTTTTTCCTTGGTTTCCATTGCCCTAGGAGCTGTATTGGTAAAGATATTGCTACAACATATGTCTGACATTTTGCTGCTTATGTCTCCTTCTAAGATTTTATGGTTTCCCATCTTACATTTAAGTGTTTTATCCATTTTTTTATTTTTTGTGTATGGTGTATGTGGGTGGTCGAGTTTCATTTTTTTGCATGTATCTGTCCAATTTTACCAACACCATTTTTTGAAGAGACTGTCTTGACTCCATTGTATGTTCTTGCCTCCTCTGTCAAATATTAATTGAGCATAATGGCTTGGGTCAATTTCTGGGTTTTCTGTTCTGTTAAATGGGGTTATATGTTTGTTCTTGTGCCAGTACCAGGCAGTTTTGAGAACAGTGGCTTTGTAATATAGCTTGATACCTGGTATTGTGATCCGTCCAACTTTGTTCTTCTTTCTCAGGATTGCTGTGGCTATTCGTGGTCTTTTTTTATTCCATATGAATTTATGGAGAGTTTGTTCTATATCTCTGAAATATGCTGTTGGTATAAGGATTGCATTAAATCTATAGATTGCTTTGGATAGTATGGACATTGTAATGATGTTGATTCTACCAATCCATGAACATGGCATATTTTTCCATTTGTTTATGTCTTCCTCTATCTCTTTTTTTCAATATCCTATAGTTTTCAGACTACAGGTCTTTTACCTCCTTAGTTAAGTTTCTTCCTATGCATTTTAATTTTTTTTTTGCAATGGTAAATGAAATTGTCTTATAGTTTCTCTTTCAGTGAGTTCATTATTGGTGTATAAAAAAGCCATAGATTTCTGGGTGTTAATTTTGTATCCTGCTAGGTTGCCAAATTCATTTATTAAGTCTAGTAATTTTTCATAGATTCTTTAGGGTTTTCTATGTACATTATCATGTCATCTGAAAATAAGGACAGTTGTAATTCTTCTTTTCCAATTTGGATGCCTTTTATTTCTTCTTTTTGTCTGATTGCTATGGGTAGCACTTCCAGTAGCACTCAAATAGGAGTGGTGAAAGTGGGTATCTCTGTCTTGTTCCTGATCTTAGGGGAAATGGTTTTAGTTTTTGCCCATTGAGTATGATATTGGCTGTAGGTTTGTGATATAAGGCTTTTATTATGTTGAGGTATAATCCCTCTATTCCCACTTTGCTGAGAGTTTTTATCAGGAAAGGGTGTTGGATTATGACAAATGCTTTTTCCACATCAATTGATAGGATTATGTGATTTTATCTCTCAATTTGTTTATGAGATGTATCACATTTATTGATTTTCTGATATTGTACTATCCTTGCATCCCTGGAATAAATCCCACTTGGTCATGTTGTATGGTCTTTCTTATGTAATGCTGGATCTCATTTGCTGATTTTTTTTTTTACTAGATGATTTATTCAGTGATCTCAATGGGGTATTAAAATCCTCTACTACGATTGTATTGCTGTTGTTCTCTCCCTTGATATCTTCCAGAAGTTTGGTGGTTTTTTTTTAATGTATTTGGGTGCGCCTGCATTGGATGCTTATATGTTCGCCAGAGTTATATCCTATTATTGAATTGATCCCTTTAGAATTATGAAGTGACCTTCCTTGTCTCTTGTTATGGCCTCCACTTTGAGGTCTATCTGACAAAACAGTATTACTACCCCAGCTTATTTTCATTTCCATTTGCCTGAAATAATTTTTCTTTTTTAAAATTTTTATTTTATTATTTAAAATATTACAAATAGTAGTACATATGTCTCCTTTTTTTCCCCCCATTGACCTCCTCCCGGCCTCCCCTACCCCCAGCACATGCCTTCACCCCCTCCCCAGCGTCTTGCGTCCATTGGTTATGTTTATATAAATACATACAAGTCCTTTGGTTAATCTCTTACACTCCTCCAACCCTCCCCAGCCTTCCCACTGTAGTTTGACAGTCTGTTCGATGCTTCTCTGCCTCTGTATCTATTTTTGTTCATCAGGTTATAATGTTCTTTATTATCCATAAATGAGTGAGATTATGCAGTATTTTTCTTTCACTGACTGGCTTATTTCACTTAACATAATGCTCTCCAGTTCTTCCATGCTGTTGCCCTGAGTCTCACACCAGTGTAGTATTTTTTACAGCAGTGTAGTATTCCATTGTGTAGATGTACCATAGTTTTCTAATCCACTCATCTGCTGATGATCACTTAGGCTGTTTCCAAATCTTAGGTATTGTAGATTGTGCTGCTATGAACATAAGGGTGCATATATCCTTTCTGATTGGTGTTTCTGTTTTCTTGGGATATATTCCTAACAGTGGTATTATTGAGTCAAATGGCAGTTCTATTTTTAAAGATTTCAGGAAATGCTGTACTGTTTTCCACAATGGCTGCACCAGTCTGCATTTCCAACAGTGAAGGAGGGTTCCTTTTTCACCGAATCCTCTCCAGCATTTGTCATTTGTTGATTTGTTGATGATAGCCATTCTGACAGGTGTGAGATGGTACCTCATTGTCGTTTTGATTTGCATCTCTTGGATTATTAGTGACTTTGAGCATGTTTTAATATTTATCTTGGCTTTCTGAATATCCTCTTTTGAAAAGTATTTCGGTCCTTTGCCCATTTTTTGATTGGATTGTTTATCTTCCTTTTGTTAAGTTGTATAAGTTCCCTGTTAATGTTGGAGATTAAACTCTTATCGGAGATAACATTGGCAAATATGTCCTCCCATGCCTGAAATATATTTTTCCATCCCTTCACTTTCAGTCTGTGTGAGTCTCTTATTCTGAGGTGGGTCTACTGTAGACAGCATATATATGGGTCATGTTTTCTTATCCATTCAGCCACTTTATGTCTTTTGATTGAATATTTAGTCTACTTACATTTAAGGTTATTATTGATAGGTACTTGTTTGTAGCAAATTTTATTCTTTATGCCTGTGTCCCTTCTTCCCTTTCTAGTTTTTCTTTTTACAACAGTCCCTTTATCATTTCTTGCATTGCTGGCTTGGTAGTGATAAACTCCCTTAGTCTATTTTTGTCTGTGAAGCTCCTGATTTCCCCTTCAATTTTGAATGACATTCTTGCTGGATAGAGTATTCTTGGATTCAGTCTCTTGCTTTGCATCACTTTGTATACTTCATTCCATTCCCTACTGACCTGATGTGTTTCTGTTGAGAAATCATTTGCTAATCTAATGGGAGATCCCTTGTAGATTTCTCTCTGTCTCTCTCTTGCAGCCTTTTAAGATTATCTCATTGTTGTTAATGTTTGCCTTTGTAATTATGAGGTGTCTTGGTGTGGGTGTTTTTGGGTTGATCTTGTTTGGCACACTCTGTGTTTGTGTGACTTTTTCTTTCCCCATATCAGAGAAGTGTTCTGTCATTATTTCTTCAAATAGGTTTTCTAATCCTTGCCCCTCTTCTTTTCCTTCTGGCACCCCTATTATATATATATATATATATATATATATATATATATATATATATATATATATATATATATTACTTCGTTTCATGTTGTCCCAAAGCTGCCTTAGGCTCTCCTCCTGTCTTTTAATTTTTTTCTCCAATTGCTGTTCAGATTGGGTGTGTTTTCCTACTCTATCTTCTAACTCACTAATTCAGTCCTCCACTTCTTCTAGTCTAATGTTGAAACCTTCCATTGTACTTTTCATTATATCTGTATCATTCGTGATTTCCTCTTGATTCTTACATAAGTTGTTGATTTTCTCATCCATCCTGTTTATGAACTGTATGACCCTTACTCTGAATTCTTTTTCTGACATATTGCATACCTTCATTTCATTTAGTTCCTTTTCTGGCAATTCCTCCTTTTCCTTCCTTGGGGGGTTCTTTCTTTGTTTCCCCATTTTTGCTATCTCTTTTTGGCCCTGGGCTCCATGCTTGGGGTTTGAGAGGTTGAAGACCCTATCAGGGCAATTGTCCAGGAATCATTAGCACAGAGGCTGGGTCTGCCCTGAGTCTCACACCTTTATTATCGCTGCTCTGAGTTGTACCCCATTCTCCCACAGATCTGGTCCCTCAGTTGTCTGCTTCAAATGCTTGTGGTGGTGGGAGCACATGCACAGTTCCTCTGATATTTGACTCCCTGTGAGGACCCAGAGACCGCTGTCATGCAATTCACTGTGCAGCCCTGGCACTTGTGGTAGAGTGGCACCCTAGTTCCCTCTGTCAGCGCACTTGCAGCACCGTCTTGTGGCCCCTGGCTGGGCAACCCAGCTTATTCCAGGTTGCCCCAGCAGTACTCTCCTATGGCCCAGAGTGAGGTGCACATTGGGTTGTTCCAGATGGCCCTGGTAGGACTGTCCTGGGGCCCAGGGTGTAATGGGCATGGATTGCTCTGGGTCACACCTCCCCTGTGGCCCCAAGTGAGGCGTGTGCTGGGTTGCTTTGGGTCGTGCCTCTCAGGCCAGGGTGAAGCAGGTGTGGGTTCCTCCAGGTCACCCCAGCAGGGCTGTCCAGGGGGCCAGGGTGGGGAGGGTTGTGGGGTTCCCCCTGGCTTGCACTTGCTGCGGGGTCCTGGAGCTGGGTCCTAGGACCCTAGGTCCCAGTTGGCTGGTGAGGAGGCCTGGTGTGGGAGCTCACTCTGGGTGTGCATGCTCCCTGCAGATGTCTGGGAGCCTTCCAGGAGGTGCTGTGCCATTCACTGCTGGGCACATTCACTGGCTGGCTAGTGGCATTTTCTAGGTGTCATCTACCTTTCCTTATTGGAAATTGTCTCCTCAGCTGTGTCTAATTAGTTAATTCAGGGTGGATGTTCTCCCATTTAGTTGCTTTTCTGACCTGGTCCTAGGAGGAGGTGCACAACACTGTTGCTTATTCAGCCACTATTTTCTATCTTCCCTTATCTGCTTTTTGTAAAAGGTATCTTAAATTTAGTACTCTGGTAAAATTGTGAGGAAATGCAATTAAGCTTTAAAAAAATTAATGAAAAAGCCTGCACATAAGCAAAATATCGTTATTTTTACAGTCTTTTTTTTTTCTGGATAAAAAACTCAGTTTTACATAGGATTCCTGTGAAATCATGGTTTCCATCTGCAATGCTAAGCACCTCTCATATACCCTAAAGAATGAGTATTAGTAGACTACTAATGATAACATGTGAGGGAAATAGAACCTGAAGCAAATATGAAAACTTGAAAGCTTTTAAACTTTGTTAGCCGGCCAATTCAAGCAGCATGTGGCAGGTGTGTCATACATTCATAGAGCCAAAATAAATGGCCACAAGAAATTCCAAGGTAGTAAAGATGTAAGGAAAGTTTAAAACAGAAAGAAAGAAAACATTGTTTTCATTGTTTATTCAGGAGTTTGATAAATACATTTAAATAAATGCCTCCTCATATATTCCTTTATGTGCCAAATAGTATCTTCTAGACCAGGCATTGACAATGTTTGTGTTATGTGCTGGTTTGTGGAAAGAAAGCAAAAGAAAGGAGGAGACAAGGAAAATGTAGAAAATGTGTGCAAAAGTAGCTGCTGGTGGTGGCCTGGCAAAAAAGTCTGGAACAAGTTATCGTTTCCAGTAGATTGGTAGATAACATTTGTTTCTTTTGTTTTACCAAGACAACTTCCATGAGAAAACTTGTGTATACTCAAAATGATGTCTTCTCTACCCCCATGCCCACTGCGGTTTCATCAAATGGATTGTTGAACAAATTATTTCAAAGATTATTTAATCTACTATCCAAAGTTATAGGCAGAAATCATTTGGAAATCCCAATTTTTTTATTCTAAATCCAGGATTAGATCTTGTTGCTGTCAAATGAGCAGGGATAGGTATTTCTTATGGAAACTGCATGCTCTACAGATCAAGAATCCCAGGTATTAACATTCCAATTTGAAAGCTAAAATTCTGAGAAAAACTCAGCTTTACAGGTCTAATAGATTCAAAACTGATAGAGGTGGCCAAAGCTCTGCCAGCCTTGAAGGTGCTTATTTGACAAAACTCCTTGCTAGCATGCTACAGCAGAAGGGTTCATGTTGAATTACCATTTAATCTTTGACTTTTCAAAATAAGAATCCTAGGGAATGCTATAGCACTCTAACTTCCAATGAGAAGATAGTGCTAACAAACCTGAGTAAGACATGATCTCTACCCACAGGGAATTTACAATCTAATAATGGAGAAAAGTTAAAGGCTATAATGAAAGAATGTGATACATGCCATGAGATACACAGTATTTGTGACATGCTTAAGAGGGTGGGCTCTGGACTCAGACTGCCTGGGTTTGAACCATGGTTTGATAACTTACCAGCAACATGAAGTTGTGCAAGTTAAAATTACTAAACCTTTCTCCACCTCTATTTTCCAATATGTTAAATGGGAGCAGTACCAAACTCTTCAAAAGGGATCTGTAATTCCAAGGTATTCCTTTTGGTGACTCATTTCTATGCAAAGGTTTGAGTGTTTAAGAGTGTTCTTAAGTTATAGTACTTGATGTACCATTCATGGTGATTTAGAGGCTGAGGTTGAAATTAGAGTATCTAGTGTGTGCTTCTAGAATATCATTGACTCTCATAATCATTTTGCTTTTCTGTGCCTTAAGTTTCTTCTCTATTTATTTTTTAAATTTCTTCATTGATTAGGGTGTTACATATGTGTCCTTATTCCCCCATTACTCCCTTATCCCCACACTCATGCCCTCACCCCCTGTTGTCTGTGTCCATTGGTTAAGCTTATATGTATGCATATAAGTCTTTTGGTTGATCTCTTCCCCTTACCCCACCCTCCCCTACCTTCCCTCTGAGGTTTCATGGTCTGATCGATGTTTCTCTGTCTCTGGATCTGTTTTTGTTCATCAGTTTATGCTGTTCATTATATTCCATAAATGAGCGAGATCATGTGATATTTATCTTTCTCTGACTGGCTTATTTCACTTAGCATAATGCTCTCCAGTTCCATCCATGCTGTTTCAAATAGTAAGAACTCCTTCTCTTTTACCACAGCATAGTATTCCATTGTGTAGATGTACCACAGTTTTTTAATCCACTCATCTGCTGATGGGCACTTAGGTTGTTTCCAAATCTTAGCTATGGTGAATTGTGCTGCTATGAACATAGGGTTGCATATATTCTTTCCAATTGGTGTTTCTAGTTTCTTGGGATATATTCCTAGAAGTGGGATCACTGGGTCAAATGGGAATTCCATTTTTAGATTTTTTTATTAACTCAGTAGCTGCACCAGTCTGCATTCCCACCAGCAGTGCACAGGGTTTCTTTTTCTTCGCATCCTTGCCAGCACTTGTCATTTGTTGATTTGTTGATGATAGCCATTCTGACAGGTGTGAGATGGTACCACATTGTCGTCTTGATTTGCATCTCTTGGATGATTAGTGACTTTGAGCATGTTTTCATATGCCTCTTGGCCTTCCTTCTGTCTTCTTTCAAAAAGTATCTATTTAGGTCTGTTGCCCATTTTTTGATTGGGCTGTTTATCTTCCTTTTGTTAAGTTGCATGAGTTCCCTGTAAATTTTGGAGATTAAACCCTTATTGGTGATAACATTGGCAAATATGTTCTCCTATTCAGTGGGCTTTCTTGTTTTGTTGATGGCTTCTTTTGCTGTGCAAAAGCCTTTTATTTTGATGTAGTCTCATTTGTTTATTTTCTCTTTAGTTTACATTGCCTTAGGAGCAGTATCAGTAAAGAAATTGCTTCAGCCTATGTTTGAGATTTTTCTGCCTGTGGATTCCTTTAATATTTTTATGGTTTCCTATCTTATGTTTAAGTCCTTTATCCATTTTGAGTTTGTTTTTGTGTATGGTGTAAGTTGGTGGTCTAGTTTCATTTTTTTGCATGTATCTGTCCAATTTTCCCAACACCATTTATTGAAGAGATTGTCTTGACTCCATTGTATGTTCATACCTCCTTTGTCAAATATTAATTGAGCATAGTGGCTTGGGTTGATTTTATTTAAATAAGCAAAGGAAGTTCCATGATAGCAGGGACCTTACCAGTCTTGTTCAACATCTAGAACAGTGCCTGGCACATCATAGATGATGGATAAATGTTGGTGCAGCACAACTCAGGGATATTATGAAAATGGTGATACAACAGACATGCACGTAATTTTGAGAGTCATGAGTACTACATAAAAATGACTGGCTTTTCTTGTTTAAAATTCCAAAGTGGGATAAGAGATTAGAAATGATCTCTATTTACAGTTCTCTGCTGATGTTTAAACATGAATTTTGTAGTCACAAGATCTTGCCTCTACTTGTGGTTCTATCATTTAAGGCTTTTTAACCTCAGATAAGTAACCTCTACTAGCTTTATTTTCTTCATTGTTATTTTGGGATTATCACTCTTGCTTTTGAGTATTTTTTTAGAGCTCCAATGATGAATGGAATGAAACCACTTGTGAATTCCAAATACTATACAAATACAAATGTGCTAAGCAATGGAAACTTTATGCTCTACATTAGAGGACTAAAAAACATAAACAACCAAAATTGTATTCCTACCACTCAAATCTAAGGCAGTGAAGATAAAACTGTATTGTCTGCAAAAGTTGATCTTATTTAAAATATAAGGAAAATGGACACCCTCCCTGTCTTTTATACACAGTCAGATAAGCACAGCTGCAGGAGAGAAATTCTTTCCATCATCACAACAGTTCTTTTTAATTGTTGCATCTAGCTTTTTCTATGCCAGCTCCAAAAATAGTTGCAGTCTGAAGGAAGTGTTTTGAGGATTTGGCTAGGGACCCAGAAGAGGTTACAGGCTGAGTTAAAAAACACACATGAAAATTCCTTCTTCAATTACCCCTATCTTACATAAATTGCATGGCCAGAGTCCATCTTCTGATTGCATTATTCATGTAAAAGTTCAAAATTATTTAGTATCTGTTTCTATACTTCATGGACCCTTGTAGAAAAAAATATTTCTACATACCCTCACTGTTTATATTCTGAGCAAATCACACACACACACACGCACACACACACACACACACATACACACACACATATAGATACACTGAGTGGCCAGATTATTATGATCTCTGAACGCATAATAATCTGGCCACTCAGTGTATATCCTATATAATAAAAGGCTAATATGCAAATGGTCCCCTTGACCAGGAGTTCAACCAGCAGGCAGGCTGGCCAACTGCCCATGTTCCCTCCCCCTGACGAATTCATGCACCGGGCCTCTACTATATATATATATATATATATATATATATATATATATATATATATAATGCTGAGTGGCCAGATTATTATGAGATCATAATAATCTGGCCACTCAGTATGTATGTGTGTGTGTGTGTGTGTGTGTGTGTGTGTGTGTGTGTGTGTATATATATATATATAAGATTTGGGGGAGGTATTATTCTTTCAAATGTATTTAGGCAGCCTATGTAATTTAGTTGTCAAATTTTTTTTTTAAATATAAACTCATAAACTCACAGAATATATACTTTTACAGTACTTTCCATTATATGCTTAGTTCGTTACAGTATGGAACTTAATGTACTCTTGAAATTCAACTTAGTAGCACTAATTAGAATTTGTGTCCAAGGAGAATCTAAGAAAGATTGGTGTAGCCAATTTCATCACTCATGAGGCTATTTTTTGGTTGTTTACATGTGTCTGTAGACTTTTAAGAAATATAATAACATCATCCTATCTAATAAAAGAGTAATATGCAAATTGGCCATCACTCCAAGACACAACATGGCTGCCCCATGTGGTCAAAGATGGCTGCACCCATGTGGACACAAGATGGCCTGCAGGGGAGGGCAGTTGTGGCCAGTTAGGGGTGACCAGGCCAGCAGAGGAGAGCAGTCGAGGGATACCAGGCCAGCAAGAAAGGACAGCTGGGGGGGACCCAGGCTTTCAGGGGAGGGCAGTGGGGGAGAACAGGCCTGCAGGGGAGGGTAGTTGGGGGAAGGGAACCAGGCTTGCAGAGAAGGGCAGTTGTGGGCTATCAGGCCAGCAGGGAGGGCAGTTAGGGGAGACCAGCCCCGCAGGGGAGGTCAGTTGGGGGGCACCAGACCTGGAGGAAAAGGCAGTTGGGGGGGCCAGAACAGCAGGAGGGGCAATTGGGGGGGGCAGGCCTGCAGGGGAGGGCAGTTAGGGGTGACCAGGCCAGCAGGGGAGGGCAGTTGGGGGCAACCAGGCCTGCATGGGAGGACAGTTAAGGGCAACCAGACCAGCAGGGGAGGGCAGTTAGGGGCAATCGGGCTGGCAGGGGAGTGGTTGGGAGCCAGCAGTCCTGAATTGTGAGAGGTATGGTAGTCGGACATCCCTCAAGTGGTCCCAGATTAGAGAGGGTGCAGGCTAGTCTGAGGGGCACCCCCGCCCCGTGCATGAATTTTGTGCACCGGGCCTCTAGTTAATATATAATACACATACTATCCAATTCACCCACTTAAAATGTAGAAGGTAGTGAATAGCATCATCGTCACTATCTAATTCCAGAATATTTGTCATTATCTCTAAAGGAGACAACATACCCATTAAGTAGTTTTTCTGCTTTCTCCACTTGACTAAGCCCTCACAATCACTAATTTGCTTTTTTACTCTATGGATTACCTATTCTGGATATTTAATATAATTTGAACCATGCAATATGTCACCACTGTGACTGGCTTCTTCCATTTAGCATAATGTTTTTGAGGTCCATTCATGTTGTAGCATCTATCAGCACTTCATTCCTTTTGATGATGGAATAATATTCCATTTTGTGGATATGTCACATTTTGTGTATCCATTCATCTGTTGAGAGACACTTGGTTTTTTTCTACCTTTTAACTATTGTGAATAGTGCTGCTATGAACATAAGTGTACAAATATTTCTTTGAGACCCTGCTTTCAATTCTTTTGGTATGTACCTAGGCATAGAAGTGCTAGGTCATATGGTAACTGTTTGACATTTTGAGGAACTGTCAGACTGCCACAGCAGGTACACAATTTTACATTCCCACCAACAATTTATCACAATTCAAATTTCTTCCCCATTTCTGTTTTTATTATAGCCCTCCTAATGGGTGTAGAATAGTATCACACTGTGGTTTTCACTTGCATTTCTCTCATCTGGCTACTTTCATATATATTTTTTTTCTAGAGGTCATTTGCCTGGCAACCTTAGCCCTCTAGAACATGGTCCTTTATGGAACATATTGTGAAAGATCCCATGCACAAATAAGAGCAGTCATAGATCTTCGGCATGAAAGCCCTGCACTTTGCTCCCTGAGGCCCCTCATTGACTGAGTAACTCTTATTCAACATTCATGATTAGCTATTATGTTTTACAGAAGGGAGCTGGATAGTCCACTATGGCAGATATTGTGGCAAGTAAGAGTAGAAGTCTAACCACTACAGCGTACACCAGAAACTAATACAAAAAGATAATATTGAATGTAAGCTGTAATTGAAAAATAAAATTTAAAATAAATAAATACATTTTTAAGTAAAAAAAATAATAGAAGTGACAAATATCCAACTGCCACTGAAGAAGAAGACTATAATATTTCCCAGGACATTTGTGATCCCAAGCCTTCAACCAGAGGCCAAATTATGTTCAATATTTTCTAAGAAGCCAAAGCTACATATAATGCATTTTAGAAAGATTTCCATAAAGAATGACTCTAGAAACTCACCCTTTGCTTTTGAATAGATAAGCTTGCATGGATTTTCTAGATACTTAATTTCCCATTGGCACCTGAAAAATTAGGTGATATTGAGCTTGATCTTGAATGTGGAAAAAACAAATAGAAAAGTCATATTCTACAATGTTATAGAAGACATTGTTTTAAAAAAGTAAATGAAAAAAATTTAAGAATTAATTCTACTTTTTTTTAATAAAGTTAACAATTAGTTGATTTGCCTCATACTCAGTGCTTACTTTTGCTTTAGAAAATCCTTGTTACTTCAGTATGCGTTCATGGCATACTGCCAGTAAATTAACCTTTCATCTGCCTTATCAGCTGAATTGCTAGAATTTGTTGCTGGTTGACAGTGGGTTAAACTGCAAACCTTAAAGCTGCACAATATTGAATGTATGAATGAACAGTGCTTTCTGTCTCACTTATTTGTATATGCTGAAACCTTTTTCTAAGTTGTTCCAATATCCCTTCATGGAGACTAATAACTAATAGAGCATACACAGAAAAAAAACCCAGCATCTTTTCAAATTATTTCTTTATGTGAAGCACATGTTGCATTTCTAGCCTTTATCCAGCCTCATTTTCAGCGGGTCTATAGCTAGTTATGTCATGACCATTTTATGTGATCATAAAAAATTACATATCAAGTACACACACAGAGTTTCCTCATAGAGCAACTTAAATTTTCTTAACAGTTCCTGTTTTCTGGATTTTGAGAGCAGATAATCAAGCCTTCAATCAGAATGTAGTAAGGCCAGTTTAAAGACAGGTCTGCGGTGGCCTGTAAAAACTTGAGAGGCGCAGGTGCATCATAACTGTGTAAGAGTCTGTCATGTCAGGCTCTGGGATTTTCTGTGCAGTAGACCCAAGAATGAATTTCTTACCCCAAACAGATCAAAATTAAGAATTCTTTTTAAAATTCTTTTTTAAAATTTACAACAGTGAATCTAAGTATTTGCTTCCTTTTACTAAGCACAATTTTATGCTGGGAAATTCACATTTTTATTTACAATGGCTAATTGAAGTGTATTGCACTGTCAGTATTTAGATGCTTCCTGTTTTAAATAGGATATACTTACTTCTTTTCTAAATCTAGAGTTTAAATCAGAAGCATTGTATGATATTTGCTAATTTTATTTTATGTTTTCCTTGCAGGTTTCTGAGGTGTCTTTTCTGAAAGCTCTTCTGCTTTGATTCCACTCTAGAGCTGTCTCTTTATAAACTCCTCTCCTTACCACCACCACCACCACTCAAAACCTGGTGTGCTAATTCTTTTTATTTCTTTGATTCTCAGTTTTTCATAGTCAATTTCCCTCATCCTGATTTTGCAGCAATTTTTTTTACAATTGTAACATCCTTACCAATCTTAATCTTTAAAGCCAAGAAATAGGGAGAAAAACTTTTTTCCCCCTGAACTGAGACCATTTCACAAATTGAAGGGCAGCCAACAGCATATGCTTTTTGCCAGAATAATTGAAAACATCAACTGGAGAGCACATAATTCTTTTGAAAGTCCACCAGTTATTTGAAGTAACTTTGGCAGAAGAACAAAATAAAACACTCAATATTTTAACCTTTATGATTGCCTTCTTAGAAGTCGGTTTCTAATTTGGATTTTAGTTATTCTGATACAATTTTTATTGTATGATTGGCTTTTTGTTTGACTAGACCTAGTTTTACTTAAATGAAAACCTAAGTGCTAACGAAGAAAGATTTCACCAAAGCAATCTGAGATCTCTTTACATTTAGCTTGAATTCATTTTTAATCTTTTAACAACAGCAGTAATACTGTCTTAGAGAGGGTGCACTTGATTTTAATTTTGCTTTCAATATGACGGCTATCAATGTTGCCCTGGTTCGTGATACCAAGTGGCTGACTTTAGAAGTCTGTAGGGAATTTCAGAGAGGAACCTGTTCTCGAGCTGATGCAGACTGCAAGTTTGCCCATCCACCAAGAGATTGCCATGTGGAAAATGGCCGTGTGGTGGCTTGTTTTGATTCTTTAAAGGTGAGTCTCATCTAAATGCGCATAATGTTTAAATCTGTTTATTTCTATTTTTGAAAGGTGATGTGCTTTGAAATTGGTAAAGTTAATAATAGCATGAAAGTGGTTACGTTTTTCTTTTGATTGTTTTTTTAAGACAGCATGTAGACCTTGTGTTTGTACAACTAAGCCAGACTAAAGTTCACCCCATCAAAGACACTGATCAAGAGAGATAGGTTTAAAGAAAAAAATTTAAGAATTTTTGTAGGAATGAGAAATTTCAGCCTTGCCATAATTCTTTGTGTACAACTTAGGTTTTGAGTACAGTGATCATAATCCTCATATAATCTAGAGAAGTCCTCTACTGAATTATGTTATCAAAATACACTTGTCAAGGACTGGTCAGCTTTCAGAGAGAATAAGCTGAAAATATCACTACCCAGAAAGAAAATGATGGCATTTTAAAATTTCTTAGTCAAAGTATATTTTGAATGTTTAACATATTGTTGTAAAACTAAATTCACTTGTTTTATCTTCCTGAACTGCTTTTTGACCAATTTCAGATTTGTCAGTACGTTTTGTAAGAAAAGTCCTATCGCCAAGGCCAACAAACCCAAATAATATGTACTATAGAATAACCAAAATATGAAAGCAAAGGAAATATTATGTAGAATAGAACATATATGATTGCAGAACAAATGCACTGATTTTCGTGTTTTACTCAGTTATTCTTAAATTAAGGATAAAGATGTATAAATTAAAGCCTAGCAAGAAAAAAGCTTAAAATTTTTGTATGCCTTTTGACCAAGCATTTCTAAATATAAAAATTTATTCCAAGGGGAAAAAAAATCATAGAAGTAAAAAAGCAATAGATTCCTGGTCTAATGAGTAAGATTTACTAGGATACATTAAATATTTTTTCAAAATGTGTTAAAATGAATTAAGCTTAGCAAGAACCTTCCAATTTCTTGATATTATTTTATACTTGTCATGACCAATTTTACCTCATTAACATTTTTATTTATGCATTCACCAATAGAGAGATGTATTCCTTCATGTGCTCTTTTCTTCAAAAAACATTTATCAAGTGATACTACTTAAGTAGTTACTTTTACTTATTTTATAGTTACTAGTTTTTGTTACAAACCATTTCAGTTCAAGAATGAAAACTTGTTACCATAAATAGAAGAGTAATTCCTACCATTAAAAATGTCTGGATTACTCTTATTTGCCATATTTATTATGACTAAAGGCTTATTCTGTTTTCTTTATTTCAGTTTCATTCAAGTTTCCATCTACAGTTATTTTGTATATTATTTAAATCTACTGCTGCAGAACTGGGCAGTGCCATGTAATGGAAGAGCACTGGGTTAGTTGGGGGACGGGGAGGGATATGTCTTTCATCCAGTCCATAAAAAGGATCTGTCATTGCACTAGGAACTTACATATTTATTTTCAGGAGCTCTGGGTTGCAGTCCCCACTATTGACCTCGGCTACTTAATCTGACACAACTTGAGTTCTTTCATCTCTAACAGATGGATCTTCTTCTCTACTTATCCTTCACGATTATTGTGGAGATTCCAATAGATAAGATAAATGAAAAATCATCTATTATTATAAAAGTGAATTAAGTGAAAGGTTTTTATACTATTAGGAATCTTCAAAAACAGTTCTATTAAGTCAGTGTTTATTATTTAAAACTATATACTCATGTTTC
Organism: Eptesicus fuscus; assembly: GCF_027574615.1. NCBI lineage: Eukaryota > Metazoa > Chordata > Mammalia > Chiroptera > Vespertilionidae > Eptesicus > Eptesicus fuscus. The sequence goes on from NC_072473.1 coordinate 111,167,459, forward strand.
AAATCTATATGCCAAAATCTAGTTGCCTGAGTGTCATGTTAGTTCTTCAAGCTAATTATCACTGTTTTTATGGCTTACTCTTTGACATAGAGTTCCTTTCAGGTTTTGTAATTTCTATATTCCCAGGCATCTGGTGGAAGGAGACATGCGATGTTCCTAATCATTGTTACAGTTCAAACCAGTTCTTCCACTTAAAGGCAATAAAGTGCCACAAAGGAAACATTTTGAGGAAAAGTAATATAGAAAGTGATTGTTAACAAAATGCATACTGCACTATCACTTCAAAGCTTGGAAAATGTTTAATTCAGAAACTACGTAGATAATAGCCAATAAGTATTGGCTATTATCACAGTTCCATATCTGCACAAAAGCTTTGTAATTCTCTTCTTTTATATTATCCTTATTCTAGACAGGCTTGAAATGTATGCTAAGTTGAGGGTAAGTGACCTATGTGGATTGTACTGTTATCATATCTATAATACACAAATTACACACCTCAATGGTTATTGCAGCATTTGCTACCCCCCTCTTGAGTCTGTATAATTGAAACACCTTCAAAATGCACCTGTTTCTCTTTTTATGAGTGGTTAAATAATTGAAGCAATCATTTGATGAGTTTTGGCTGATGCTTTTGTTGTTTTTTGTTTTTTGTTATTTTTATAAGGACTCCTTTAACAGTAGGTACTCTATCAGATGATGATGGTTCTTTGCCTTCATAATAGGCAAAATAAATATGTCCTATACTGATTTCATAATGAGAGGATATTGTGAATATAAGGAGGGCAAACTTGACAGCGAATTGTGCATTGTGCTGAAGGGCTCTGCCCATCACTTTGTGAATGTTGAGTGTTCAATGATAAAGGTTTCACTATCTTCAGATAGAGCCCTAGAGAGTGTAGCCCATAGATTATTTTCCAGCTACATAAAAGAGTATTGTGTTACGTTGATATGCAGCTGTTTTTTACTCAATTGCCTAGTCTGCTTGACACAATTTATTTAAAAAATTCACTCCCAAGTATTGCTTAACTCATTCTGCACCAAATTCTTGATATTATAGTTTACCATTGATTTGGTTTGGTATTTTTAGTGTATGTCCCTGGCAGTTAACAAAACATCATCATTAAAAATACCAACCTAAAATCTATGAGATTAGTTTCATAGTCAAGAATGTTATCTTCATGTATTCTGCTTCAACAATGTCATATCTTGAACCTTCCCTTTCATACCTGAAGCAGTGTGATATCAGCCATCTGTTTTCCAGAAATAATATAAATGCTATCATTATTTCATTATGACATATCAACACCCATCACATCTGCCCAATACACTCACCACTTTGGGTAGTTTTGTAACAAAAGTTATCGGGAAAGGTCTTAACATCTGGCATAGTCAGAAAATAGTCATGTTAACCCATATACATCCCTAAAATATTTGAACTGGGTAAGGAACGCTCATAAAACAGTACCACACTATCTTTAAACATCTCATATGATCACAAGCATAATATTTTCACAAGTGAAACCTGTTCTATAGGCCTACGAATGTGAATCTATCCTTATAGGTCAAATTGTCCTCAGTTACCAGTATATTTTGCACTTAGTATCACTAGTCACAACAGTTTTCACTAGTTTAAAATTTGATCATCTTTTGACTGAATGTTTACCTCATCCCTGTTCACTAAGAGAAAATTTACAGGGAGCAGAAGACTCTTAGCAACATAATCCCAAGGGTCGCTGGATTATGCAAGATTTAGAACCATTTTTGAGCTCCATCAGAGGTGTCTGCTGCACTATAAAGACATAAAGGCAGCACCTGTCATCCTTAGACTCAAGGAAAATAACATTTTACTTAAGGATCTCTATCTTCTATGATACTAACCTTAAAAAGGAAGTGGTAAAGGTCAATGCTATTTTGGACATTTCAAACAGCACTTCAAAGACTCATGGACAGAGACAACTTTTGTTGCTTTCAGTTTTATATCCCACATATGAGTGAAATCATATGGTTCTTAACTTTTTCTGACTGATTTATTTAGCTTAGCATGATATTCTCAAGATCTATCCATGTTTTCACAAATTGCAGTGTTGCATCTTTTCTATGGCTGAGTAATATTCCATTGTTTATACGTACCACATCTTCTTTATCCAATCATTGTACTGGCCACTGTGAATAATGCCATTTACAATGAATACAGGTGTGCATATATCAATGAATAAATGTTTTCAAATTTTGGGGTATATACCCAGAAGAGCAGTTGTTTGGTCAGATGATAACACTATTCTTAATATTTTTAGGAATCTCCATATTGTTTTCCATAGTGGCTGTATCAATTTACATTCCCACCAGCAGAGAATGAGGGTTCCCTTTTTACCACAAACTCTCTAACACTTATTACTTGTCTTGTTGATAATAGCCATTCTAACAGGGATCCGGTGGCATCTCATTGTAATTTTTTTTTTTTACAGATGTCCCATTTTTCCCCCATTGACCCTGCTCCAGCCCTCTCCAAGCCTTCACTGCACTATTGTCTGTGTCCATGGGTTACGCATATAAGTTCTTTGGTTAATCTCTTCCCATCCCCCCTTCCCTCTGAGATTCGTCAGTATGTTGCATGCTTCCATGTCTTTGGATTTATTTTGTTCTTCAGTTTCTTTTGCTTATTAGATTCCACATATAAGTGAAATTGTGTGATACTTGTCTTTCTCTGACTAACTAGCTTATTTCACTTAACATAACACTCTCCAGGTCCCTCCATGCTCTCTCATAGGTAAGAGATACTTTTTTACAACATGATATTCCATTGTGTAAATGTACCACAGCTTTTTTATCCACTCATCTACATTGTAGTTTTGTTTTGCATTTCCCTAATATCTAGTCAAGCTGAGTATCTTTTCGTATATCTGTTGGCCATTTATATGTGTTTTTCGGAGAATTTTCTGTTTATATCTTCTGCCCATTTTTTTTTTTACTTGAATTGTTTGTTTGGTGTTGAGTTGTATAAGTTCTTTATATATTTTGTATATTGACCTCTTATAGGAGCTATTTGTCTTATCAGAAAAATTAAAAAAACACCTTTTATAGAAAACTGTGATATAGAGACAAATTTATTTTTAAAAAATATATACTTCCATTACCCAATGAAACTCTTCATATATTTTCTTTCAAATTTCCTTTTTAAAAATATATATCTTTACTGATTTTAGAGAGGAAGGGAGAGGGAGAGAGAGATAGAAACATTAATGATGAGAGAATCATTGATTGACAGCCTTCTGCATGATCAGGGATCGAGCCCACAGTCCAGGCATATGCCCTGACCAGGAATTGAATCATGATCTCCTGGTTCATAGGTCAACACTAAACCACTGAGCCACCAGGGCCAGGACAAAATTTCTTTCAGTGACAACTGTGTCTTTAAAACAAGATTCATTTTCTCCATGGACTCCCAAAGGATTTTCACACTTGCGAAGGAATAATGTTTTAGAAATATGCTTAATTTAAAATATACCATTCTTTAAATAATATGTAACCATTAGAAGTTATGTTTATAATAACTGTGCCAGAATAATAATAAACTCTTCCTTCTATTAACTGCCTACTATATACCAGAAACTTTTCACATGCTGACTCTAATCTTTACAACACCCTGTGTAAACTTTCCTTTGGATGGGCCAGGTTTCATCAGCTGTGTGGTCTTGGATAAGTAACCAAACTTTCTGTCCCTAAGTTTCCTCGTTTGTGAAAATATAGAACCTACTGACATCTACCTCTATAGGTGCATTCAAATGAGATGAATCAAGTAAGGTGCTCAGAACAGGTCCTGATTCATCATAAGCACTCAAGAAATACCTTTCGAAAAATAAATTCTGGATGTCCTGAAAATTTAAATATGAAGAACAAAATTAAATCGTGACAGTACTATGATAATGTGTAGGTGGACACTTATAATCATGTGTGGGGAAGACCTTCTAAGCATTCTATCAAAGGTAGAACCAATAAAGGCAAAGGATTATTAGAATGGAGTACACAATAAAAATAATTTCAGAATGTCATAAAACACTACAGTTAGAAGATAAGCAATAATTTGGAAAAAATTGTGACACACATGACAGATTATTTTAATATACAATGAATTTTATGAATAAAAAACACAAACATTAAAAAATATTTTCTTGCCCAGCTGGTGTGGCTTGATGGTTGAGCGCTGACCTATGAACCAGGAGGTCACAGTTCGATTCCCTGTCAGGGCACATGCCTAGGTTGCAGGCTCAGGCCTCGGTAGGGGACGTGCAGAAGGCAGCCAATCAATGATTACCTCTCATCATTGATGTTTCTATCGCTCTCTTTCCTTTCCTCTCTGACATCAATAAAAATATGTTTTAAAAATATTTTCTTAGTAAAATAGGCAAAGGACATAAACAGCAGAGCAAGTCAGTTTGATGTGACCAATTTATCTTCTTCAACATTTGAGGACATTTTATGAGCCCTATTGACACAGCTACTCTGATGCAGCCGCTGAGTTTCAGCTGTCCCTGTTATAATGAGCATGCTCCCTCTCCCCGCTAACCTCCAGTCCAGAGGACCTTCACTTTCTACTGTAGTCCTTTCTGCATTGTTTGTAAATTCTTTTACAAATGCATTACTTATATTTAGAGAGAGAGAGAGAGAGAGAGAGAGAGAGAGAGAGAGAGAGAGTGAGAGAGAGAGAGAGAACCTTGTTAGACAGGGCTAGCCTCTAAAGGGAAACAAAAATCATCTCTGTTAAATAAAATTTATGATATTAAATATAATGTTTGCATACCCAAGTCTTAAAAGTAAGAATTTAGTTGAGCATTTCCTCTACAGCCTGGAGCTGAGAACAGGGAATCTTATTGTAAACCAAATACCTTCCTTTTCCCTTCTCCACTCAGTGTCTATATCTATATCTGATTCATTCATTCATTCATTCATTCATTCACTGGATAGGTACATATTGAGCACCTATTGTGTGCCAGGCATTGTGCTAGTCATGGGATCTAGCAGTGAACTAGAAACAGTCCCTGCCACCATGGAACAGTCTAACTGGGGGATGGTCAGGCAAAAAAGAAATAAATGTTCAGGTTAATGACATATTATTAGGTGTGAAGGAAAATGAAGCAAGGAAAGAACACAGAGAGCAGCAGGGGCTGCTCTTTCAAATAAAATGCTCAGGAAGGCCTCTCTAATGAGGTGATGTTTGAGGAGATGCATAAAGGAGGTGAGGGAGTGAGCTATGAAGATTTCTGAGAACATTCCATGCAAAGAGAACAGCAACAGCAATCGCCCTGAAGCAAAAATAAACCTGGTGTGTTTAAGGAAAATCAAGATTACTGGGGTGGGAGGAGCAAAGGGATGAAGGAGGAGAGCTGTAGAGGATGAGGTCAGAGAGATCTTGGGTTTAAGGATATCAGGGAGGACTGTGTTTATCATGGTAAAACTCAGGGCGGTTAGCCTGTCCTGTGATGAGCTTCTCTGGACTCTCCTGATGTGTATCTTTTTCCTGCTGTTTTTTCTCTGTATCTTTTGCTCTTCATAAATCTTAGCCATTAGTATAATCTTCTCTGAGTCTTGTGAATCCTCTGGCAAAGCACCAACCAAGTTTTTTCATACATTATTCTTTTTTATACATTATTTACTTGATGATTTTTAAAAACCTTTTTGTTTCTTTTTATTAAGGGGTTGTTTCTTTTCCTTTTTATTTTTTAAAATGTAAATTTTAATTGAAAAATATTTTAATAATTAAAATTTAAAAACAACTGGTTATTAATTTATGAATATATAAAAAATGTGGTTTTATACAACAGAATATTATTTATTTATAAAAAGGAACAAAGTATGAATATAGGCTACAACATGGATGAACCATGAAAACATTATGCTAAGTGAAAAAAAGCCAGCTCAGAAAGACCACATGTTGTATGATTTCATCTATGTTAAATATCTAGAGTCAGCAACTCCATAGAGACAGAAAGATTAGTGGCTGCCAGGGGCATTGGTGGTAGAGGTGAGGGGCAGTGGAAAGTGACTGCTAATGGGTAAAAGGTTTCATTTTGGGGGTAAAAAGTATTCTGGAATTAGATAGTGGTAATTGTTGTACAACTTGATGAATGTACTAAAAACCACTGATGTGTACACTTTAAAAGGTGAACTTTATGGTATACTAGAGTCCCGGTGCATGAAATTCGTGCATGGAGGAGGGTTGTCCCTCAGCCCAGCCTGTTCCCTCTCCAATATGGGACCCCTTGAGGGATGTCCAACTGCCTGTTTAGGCCTGATCCCACCGGTATAGAAGGTAAACAAATTCAAACAAATGGCGGCAGAATGGAGCTTGAGAGAGCAGGCCAGGGTTGCTGCCGGCAACAGGGGAAGCAAAGCTTTCCGCACACCCTGGCCGGGCCCACCTGCTTAAGGCAACAAAGTTTCAATTATAACCCCAACACAAATGGCAGCCGGCCTCGGAGGGAGCCCTAGGCTTGGCTCCACTCCAGGCTACAAAGTTTCAATTGTAGAAGGAAAATAAATTCCATCGGGATCGGGCCTAAACAGGCAGTCGGACATCCCTCTCACAATCCAGGACTGCTGGCTCCCAACTGCTTGCCTGCCTGCCTTCCTGATTGCCCCTAACCGCTTCTGCCTGCCAGCCTGATCACCCCTAACCACTCTGCTGCCAGCCTGTTTGCCCCTAACTTCCCTCCTCTGCCAGCCTGGTCACCCCTAACTGCCCTCTCCTGCAGGGTTGATCACCTCCAACTGCCCTCCCTTGCAGGCCTGGTCCCTCTCAACTGCCCTCCCTTGCAGGCTGGGTGCCTCCCAACTGCCCTCTCCTGCTGACCATCTTGTGGTGGCCATCTTGTGTCCACATGGGGGCAGGATCTTTGACCACATGTGGCCAGCTATATTGTGTGTTGCAGTGATGATCAATCTGCATCCTACTCTTTATTAGATAGGATAGAGGCCTGGTACAAGGGTGGGGGCCAGCTGGTTTGCCCTGAAGGGCGTCCCGGATCAAGTGGGGGTTCCCTTGGGGTGTGGGGAGGGGCCTGAGAGAGGGGCCTGTGGTGGTTTGCAGGCCGGCCACGCCCCCTGGCAACCGAAGTGGAGGCCCTGGTATCTGGAATTTATTTTCCTTCTACAATTGAAACTTTGTAGCCTGGAGAAGAGCCAAGCCTAGGGCTCCCTCCGAGGCCGGCAGCCATTTGTGTTGGGGTTATAATTGAAACTTTGTTGCCTTAAGCGGGTGGTCCCGGCCAGGGTGTGCAGAAAGCTTTGTTTCCCCTGTTGCTGGCGGCAACCCTGGCCTGCTCTCTCAAGCTCCATTCTGCCGCCATTTGTTTAAATTTGTTTACCTTTTATAATTGAAACTTTGTAGCTTGAGTGGAGGCTTAGGCCTGCAACGGCTGGCAAAAAGCTTGGCTTCCTCTGTTACCTAGGAAACCTTGCTCTCTGTGGCTGTAGCCATCTTGGTTTGGGTTAATTTACATACTCGCTCTGATGGGATGGTGGGTGTGGTTTGTGGGTGTGTCAGAGGTATGGTCAATTTGCATATTTGTCTATTATTAGATAGGATGAATAATATCTCAAGAAAATGTTTTTAAAAATAAGCATGATAAACTGTCAGAGAGGAGGGATTTTGGGGGCTGGATATAAAAGGTGAAGGTATTAAGCAAAAAACCCCACAACTCATAGACATAGACAACAGTGTGGTGATTACAAGAGGGAAATAGGGTGGGGGCAAGTAGAAGAAGGTAAAGGGGGGATAAATGGTGATGGAAAGTGATTTGACTTTGGATGGTGAACACACAATACAGTATACAGATGATATATGACAGAATTGTACACTTGAAACCTATATAATTTAATTAAGCAATGTCACCCCAATACATTCAATAAAAAATATTAAAAATTAAGTATAAAAGGATATGCAGTGAAGTCTCCCTCTCATCTCATTTTTCAGCTAATCCGTTGATTTCCCAACCAATATATTTAGTCCTACAGATATTTTATGTATATATATGCAAATATGTACATACCTACTATTATTAATTTTTTACACAAATAGTAGTATACTGTTCTTCTCCTTGCATCTTTTAGTTAAAAGTATTAAAAGTAAAAAGATGAGGAAAGATAATACCATGATGACATTGGTCAAAAGAAGCCTTGGGGTGCTATATTTATATTAAAGATAAACAAAATTGCACACTGATATTGGGCTTTAGTTAGTAACTCTGTTACTCACAGGCAGTGTAAATACTCTATGTAGATGCTAGGCTTCAACAAAGAAGTGACTAGATAATAGATAAAGGTAGCCAAGTTTCTTACCATCAGAAAAAAATAAGGAAAGAGGAAGGCTAGAATGAATCCTGTGATATGGATTTAAGTGGAAACATCAGTATGAACTCATCTTTAATCTGTATATAGTCATACAGGTGTAGAAATAGATCTAGATGTGTGTATATTCATGGATTAGTATGTTTGATTATATTTTCTAGCTCTGTCTTAGGAAGACCTAAAAGCAATGACACCCCAATAGTAATAAACATACATAGCTCCCAGATCCTGGCTTCTAATACTATTCTTCAATAAAAGAACTAGGGCTCCTGGGAGTAATGGCTCTTCTGGATCAGTAAAAGACAAATGCAAGGTGAATCTGTAATGCTTTGTGCCAAGAATTAAGGAAATTCTCAAAAATATTGGAGCATGACAAGAGACACAGGAGTCAATCTGAAGGAGATCCCAAAGACCAATGCATCAAGATCATGAAAGATAAAGAAAGACTGAGGAACTGTCACACATTGGAGGAAACATGGCAAGTAAATACAACGTGAGATCCTGCAATAGAAAGGATATTAGGGGGAAATTGGTGAAATTCAAATAAGGTTTTTATTTTAGTTAACAATATTTTAATAGAGTTAATTTCCTGGTTTTGATAACAGTGCTATGTATGGTATGTAAGTTGTTGACATTACAGGAATTTGAGTGAAGGGTATGCAGGGACTCTCTGTAGTAGTTTCAGAATCTTTTGTAAGTCTAAAATTATTTTAAAATAAAATGTTTTTAAAAGTTAGCTTTTTTAGTCTTACACGTATATCTCCTGTCTTTTAATGCTCAGAAATAGTGGGGTGTTGTTTGTTTTCATTTTTTTTCTTCTTTTTTGAAAACTTTGGTATGGTAAGGAGAAAACTCTCAAACTCATAAAATGATTCTGCAACTGACCTCATCTTACTGGATGAGTCAGATAATTAATTAGTTAAGAAAGCATTCATATCCATAACAGCATTTCACAAACCTAGCTAATCAAGAATTTTGACTTTAGAAGGAAGACCTTTCAGTTCAAATGATTACCATGTAAGAAACTGGAGATGGTAAGGAAGAGGCACTTGCCGAAAGTCACGTAAGCAGTTATCACAAGAGCTTGAGGACGCCTGTGTTCTTTTAGTCATGTTAGTGTTTGTTGTGTTTTGTTTTTTTTTCCCTGTGAAGAAGGAAATGGCGTAAACAGCAACTGGTCTATTGTTTTATTAAATAAAAAGCATCTGGCTTTTACACTGCCTGTGAAGTTTTGCTGCTTTCCTTCACATTTTGTACTTCAAGAAGGCTGAAAAGCCAACTTTCTCTTTCCTAATCCCTCCTTTGCTTATTGTTTCATGATAGTGTAGTTAGATGAACACTTTAAGGTTTCATATTTAGAATTTTGACAATCATTTGTGCTATTAACTTTGACAAGGAAGAAAAGAGGCAAGGTACTCTTTATTTTTAGACAAAGTTATCTAAATGAGTGATACTAAGCTTTGTCTAATTGCTGAGGGTCAGGACTCTGAGCTATCTCTACTCCCTTGTCCTTTCTTCTCCCTAAACCCTGCTTTGTTGAGTTAGCTAGCCAGAATTGGGGATTCTAACTGGCTGTGGATCATATACATTTTCATTGCATGAAAGTCTTTGATGTCTGATTTTGTTATATACTAATTAGAATAATGCCCTGGTTAGCTAGAGGGGTACCTGTTACAGGTCAGCTGAAAATATTGTAGTAGCCGCAGCCTATTATGGGTCAAATATTGTTGTTTTATGGGAGCATATCTTAAAATCTTTTCTCTCCTCCTCAAAGCCAAGTTTGCTATTGGCTATCTGGTGAGAAAGGACCTGTGATATGGTCAGTATTAAGATTGATGTTTTGTTATAGGAACCCCATTTAGTATGAGATATCTGAACATCTCAAGTTTGAGAACTGTCTACTATTTGTCAACTCTTTTGCTTCAAAGAAACTCCTACATGTTAGGAAAATATAAGTGATTCTACTTGATAATTAAATAAATTATCTTCATGTTTCATAGCTTTATGAAATAATTATATATATTGTCTTTTTCTCTATTTTAAGTTTTTGTGAAATGTGGATAAGGTACTTCTGTGCATATGGAAATATCAATTAGTTCTAGGAATGTCACTTTATTTATAGAACATCATTTACTTTCTGTTCTTTTTGCTCTTATAGATGAGGTTTCTGCTTATAACATCCCTGAGGTTACCCTGTTTTCCTCTATCTCAGTCTGCTGCTTGATTGGTGACCTATAGGCTTATATATTCCAGGGGAAATTAGCTGTCGGTTATTTCCTCATTATCTCTAAATAATATTTTCATTTTATTTTTAATTTAAATTATTTATTGTTGAAAGTATTACATATGTCTTATTTTCCCCCATTGTCCTTTCCCCAGCTGCTCCTGCCCCCCAGCACATCAGTCTTTGGTTTCTTAAATTTTTTTTATTGTTGTTGCTGCTGTTTAATCCAAATTTGCAATCCTGCTTGGGTTTTCAATGCTTTCCTATGTTTCTTGATATTGTTTTCTTAAAAGTAAATAAATGATTCCATTTGTTCTTTAACCTTTTATTTTCTAAATAATCTCCACTATTTGGATTTAACCATGTTGTTTCTAGAGTTTATCTTTTCAATGTCTATAATATTGCTTAGTGTCATGTCTTATCTGTTATTTAGTGAAGCAGATATGTCTATAGGATCCATAGGGGCATAGATATTTAAATGTATGTTTTAAATTGGATTTTTTCCCCTTATACAACTGGGGATATATTTTTTTATCGAAACTCAAATTTTTATTTACCCACTGGAAATTTGTAGAAAAGAAATTTGCCTTTTATTCTCATCCATGTTCTTGTGGGTAGACATTGGATAGTAAAGACAGTTTCTACATTTTAAAAACCATCCATTACTTTGAAAATATGGAGTCCACAGTGATATAACTGTTAAATATGGCAAATTCCCTAACCTAAGACATAGGCTATGTGTCAGCCATGATTTACTAGCTAACTATATTTGCAGTAAGACTTTAATGTCTTTCCTTAGCATGCAGAAATGCAAACAAAGTATTTTTTTATCTATGACTTTAAGCCCTTCACCAATCTTTTATGTGTCTAGGTATTATGAGTAGGCTGCGTTGTAGTATCAAACATCTGTTACTCATTTTCAAATACTTTTGAAGGCTGTATGTTTTAAAGTGACATATTTTTATGACCACAATGCCTTAAAATTTTTTGTTCACTTTATTTTGGAAAGAGACTAATACCGAAGTAACAATTTGAAGCTGTTTGTATCTTCAAGAGCTCTGTGTTCTTATGTTAAATATTTGATGAACACCTATCCCAGAAGTTGTTTTTCTGCTGTTAAGGTTTATGCTTGATCACATGCTCCATTAAATGAACTTACAAATCTTCCAGCTTTTGTAAAAACATAATCTCTAGTATTTTTGCAATTTCCTGGTTATTTCACTTTCTATTAGTCAGGAAAGCATTTTATATAGAAACAATTTCATTCTTACCTTAAAAACAAGTGAAAATTTTGTTTTTATTTTGCTAGTACCCACTGGAGAAAGGATTTATTTTCCAAACTTTATTGAAATATAATTGACATGTAATGTTGTGTATGTTTAGGGTGTACAATGTGATAATTTTATACAAGTATATATTTTTAAATAATTACCACAATTAGGTTAGTTAACACCTCTCTCACCTCAAATAATTACCTTTTCTATTTTTGTGGTGAGAACATTTAAGATCTACTCTTTTAGCAATTATAAAGTGTATAATACAGTATTATTCACTCTAGCCACCCTGCTATACTAGTACATTAGCTCCTCAGAACTTGTTTTAACTATAAGTTTGTACACTCTGACTAATATCTCCACATTTTCCCAATACCCAGCCCCTGATATCCTACATTTTACTCTATTTCTAAGTTCAGCTGTCTTAGATTCTTCATATAAGTGATGTCATACAGTATTTGCCTTTCTGTGTCTAGCTTATTTAACCTAGCATAATAGCCCAAGGTCCATCCATGTCACAAAGGACAAGAATTCCTTCTTTCTTGTGGCTGAATAGTATTCCATTGTATATATTTTGGGTTATTTATAATTTTTCAAAGAAGCTTTAGAAGTATTCTTGATAGATGCCTCTTTCTTGTGTGAAATATAGACATAACCATGAAAATATATGAAATGAAGCATGGTATCAGCAAGTGGTATAAACATAGCAAATGTTGCCTTGTGAAAATAGCTTTAACAGGGGCTCCTTGTGTGGCCTTGAGCAAGTCATGGGAATACTACTACCTCTGTTTCTCTTCATACAAGGGCAAGAAGCAGTACTCAATTTGTAGGACTATTGGTTATGGATTGCTACAAGGATTTTATAAAGTCAACGTTCATTTAATGCTGAAAGTCCTGTTAAATCCATTCAGATTTCTATATACATTCAATTCCCCAAAGAAATTATTCATTCAGCAAACATTTATTAAAATCTATTACTTGTTATGCACAGGGCTCAGTATTGTGCAGAATACAACATTGTGGAAGACATGGTCCGTGCCTGACCTCTTAGTATGAAACTGTTTGTGTTATTTGCCATAAACCAGGTACAAACTAACTGCTAAAAGAGCCCAAGGGGAGAGGCAGGGGCTGGGATTATATACAGCTGTGGTGATTAAAGATGCAATCATGTAAGAAGTGCTGTTTGAGGTATTCTTTGAAGGAGGGATAGGAAGATATTCCAGGCAGTTGGGATACGCTGAACAAAGATAGAGGGGGAAATTGTGATGTGTATTCTGGCTAAAACATAGAGCTTTTGTTGGCAGAAAAGTAGCCTGAAAAGTTAGTGATGAGTTTAAATTTTATTTTGTAGCTTTCAGGAACCTGACAATATATATATATTTTTTAATTTTTATTGTGTTTTTTTACAGAGTGGAAGAAAGAGGGATGGAGAGTTAGAAACATTATGAGAGAGAAACATTGATCAGCTGCCTCTTGCACACCCCCTACTGGGGATGTGCCCACAACCAAGGTACATGCCTTTGACTGGAATCAAACCTGGGACCCTTCAGTCCGCAGGCCGATGCTCTATCCACTGAGCCAAACCAGTTAGGGCAACCTGACAATTTTTAAGTGATGACATTATCAGCCTATGCAAAATGAATTGGTAGAGCAAAAGAGACTGGCAAGAGAGGGACTTCTGAGAAAGCTGTTTAAGTATTGAAGATATGAAATAAGAATTTAAATTAGGTGGTGGCAGTGGGAAGGGAAAGCCAATGATAGGGTTGAGATACTGGTAAAGTCAATGTAATTAAGTAAGAGGAAGTTGACATTCTATTCCAGTCTACTGCTATTGTGCTCATCTTTATACCCAATCTGCCATACTTGTTTCAGTTTCACATTAGATGCTGTCTTATTTACTGCTGTATCTTTTGTGCCTAGCACATGTAGCACACACTAGGATTTTAGAAATTATTTGTTGAATGAAACATGAGCTTAATGAATCATTTTGATAGAAGGAAAATAAATATGGGCTTCCCTGCAAGATGTCCAGTCATCTCTACATCTGCATTTGTACTTCCACTCCAAGTTTAGCTTTTACTTAAATATGAATTGAAATTGTATACTCATTTGCTGACTGTCCTCATTCAACCACATTTTAACCTAGATTTGATGACCTAAACATTGCTGATTTTTGTGAATTTAATTCTATTCCTTAGCATTATAGAAATGTTCTTTGGACAGATGCTGTTGGATACTTTCCAAATGTTGCATTTTGAGTGCTTTTACCTTATATATGGATTTTTAAAAACTTGGCTGAGTGGCCATTGTTAAATATTATTTCACAGCAATTAGTATGATAATCTAGTAATATTCAAGCATTATTTTTTGTCCTAAAATGTTTAAAATTAAATTTTACAGCAGATGGCTAGCTTGCAAATCAGTGATGGCAAACCTATGACATGCGTGTCAGTACTGACACGCGTAGCCATTTCTGATGACACGTGGCCGCTGAGGCGGCTGCATGCCGAAGAATGAAACATTTGCTGCTCCTGAGGATGAAACATTGGCGAAATAATGTTTTTTTCCTCAAAGTGACACACTACCCGAGTTATGATCAGTTTTTTGGCGAAGTTTGACACACCAAGCTCAAAAGGTTGCCCAGCACTGGTGCAAATCAAGGTATTCTTGGAAGCCTGGTTAGTGCTAATAAGGTCATTTTGAGTCAAGTATCCTACCTAATAAAACAGTAATATGCAAATTGACCGCACCTTCGCTACGACCAAGCCATGTCCACCAGCCACGCCCACCAGCCAAGCCACGCCCACCGTCCAATCAGAGTGAGTATGCAAATAAACCCAACCAAGATGGCTGTTAATTTGCATACAGAGGCACCCTGAGCTGACCCCCTGCCACGGATTGCAGGGAGCTGGGGTCTGCTCCAGCTCCAGGCCAAAAGCCTCTGCCGGAGGCTTTTGGCCTGGTGCATGAGCAGACCCCCTGCCATCGGAGGCGGGGAGCTGGGTGTCCCGTCCAGCTCCAGGCCAAAAGCCTCCGGAGGCGGGGAGCTGGGTGTCCGCTCTGGCTCCAGGCCAAAAGCCTCCGGAGGCGGGGAGCTGGGTGTCTGCTCCGGCTCCAGGCCAAAATCCTCCGCCGGCTTTTGGCCTGGTGCACAAGTGGACCCCCTGCCATCGATTGCAGGGAGCTGGGGGTTTCTTCGGCCTGGTACACCAGCGGACCCCTGCGATTGATCACCTGGGCAGGGAACTGGGGGTCTGCTTTCGGCCTGGGCAGGAGCGGACCCCCTGCGATTGATTGTAGGAAGCTGGGGGTCTGCTCCTGCCCAAGCGGTTTTCGATCTGGGCAGGCCTGGGCAGGGGCTGAGCCGGTGATCAGAGGGAGCTGGAGAGGCCTGCCCAGGCCTAAAGCTTTGGCCAGAGGTTTTAGGCCTGGGCAGGGCCCAGCCCTCCATTGGTGTGAACTATAGAGGAAACACCTTTTCTGACTGCACATTGGCTAAGCTTCCTGTATGCCACTGGTAATATTCTTAGTAACTTGGGTAATAAGAATCCAAAAAGGTGATGTAGGGTTTTTCCACCACACTTCTGGAGAAAAAAATGAAGGTCCATTGCTGGAAGGCTAAGAAATGTCATATCCTGCCCTAGCCAGTTTGACTCAGTGGATAATGCCTCAGCCTGCAGACAGCAGGGTCAGGGTTTGATTCTGATCAAAGGCATGTACCTAGGTTGCAGGCTCCTCCCTGGCCGGGGCCCAGATCAGGGCTCATGCAGGAGGCAACCAATCAAAGTGTTTCTCTCTGTCTTTCCCTTTCTCTTCCACATTCTCTAAAAGTCAATGGAAACATACCCTCAGGTGAGGATAAAAAATAAATATAGCCAAAACCGGTTTGGCTCAGTGGATGGAGCGTCGGCCTGCGGACTGAAAGGTCCCAGGTTTGATTCCGGTCAAGGGCATGTACCTTGGTTGCAGGCACATCCCCAGTGGGGGGTGTGCAAGAGGCAGCTGATTGATGTTTCTCTGTCATCGATGTTTCTAACTCTTTGTCCCTCTCTCTTCCTCTCTGTAAAAAAATCAATACAATTTATATTTTTTAAAAATAATAAATATAGAAATCCATATCTTATGAAAGACACATCTTGAAAATGCCTAGAGAAAGTTGTCATTTTTTTTTTTTTTGGTGAAGGAACTGGAGTCCGTGTTGATGAAAACACCTTGGTGGCTGCAGTGACTGACAGTGGCTGCAGCAGTGGGCTGATGGGGCTGGTGCCTTCCCCTGACCAGCCCGGTTGCCTCCCACAAAGGGAGGCCCGACTGTGGCTTAGGTATGCTCCCTGTGGGGCACGGGCCTAAGCCGTCAGTAGGACATCCCCTGAGGGCTCCCAGTATGTGAGAGGGGGCAGGCAGGTTGGGCTGAGGGACCCCCGACCACCAGTGCACGAATTTCGTGCACCAGGCCCCTAGTAAAGTTATAATCTTCAGAAAAGGGTTTTGTGTAAAAGTTGACTACCTAGTGCAATAAAAGTATTTTTAAAGTTTAATTACTAGCTATTGTTCTGAATGCCCAATGAGATTTTCAAGGCCCAATAAGTTTAATAATAGAAAGGCAAAGAATAATTATCATAGAATAATTTCAAAGGCATTAACATTTATAAATAAACTTAACTAGAACCCTCAATAACTAGAAATTAATCCAAATAATCTGCTTTTTAAAAAATGAGAAAATAAGAAATGGGAAAGGAATTTCAAGATGCTGTTTTTTAAGTTGCCTTTGGACTTACTAGGTACATCTTGGAGTTCATGCAATCAGTTCAATCTCTTATATTTTTTTCATCTTCATCTCCATTTCTGAATAGTGATTTTTGTTTGTCAGAAGAGATGACCTTGAGGCCTAGGGTGCAGTCCTTAGTAATCAAGGTATGATTCAGCTTTGGGCAACTGACTCTACTTTCAGACACAGGAAAGGTACCTGGAACATTCTAGAAAAATATTTCCATAAAGAAAGGAACTTAAACTTGACTATTGCAAATAATGCTGCAATAAGCATAGGAGTGCATATATTCTTTCAAATTAATGTTTTGGGTTCCTTCAGATATATTCCCATCAGTAGATGACTGTATATAAAAGCTGTTGTACATTTATACAATGGAGTACTAGTTGGCCCTAAAAAGGAAGGAAATCTTACCTTTTGCAACAGCATGGATGGACCTGGAGAGTATTATGCTAAGTGAAATATTTCAGTCAGAGTAAGATAAATATCACATGATCTCATTCATTTGTGGAATCTAATGAACAAAATAAACTAACAAACAAAATAGAAACAGACTCATAGATAGAGAGAACAGACTGACAACTCTCAGAGACGAGGGGGTTTGGAGGCTGGGTGAAAAAGGTGAAGAGACTAAGCAAAAAAAACAACAACACTCAAACACAGACAACAGTATGGTGATTACCAGAGGAAAAGGGGGGTGGGCCAGGTAAAAGAGGATAAAGAGGGATAAATGGTGATGCAAAGAGACTTCACTTTAGGGGGTGAACACAGTGCAATATACAGATGATGTAGAATTGTACATTTGAAACATGTAATTTTATTAACCAATGTACCCCAATGCATTCATTAAAAATTAAAAAAGAAACTTAAAATTATTTGAATATTTAGCAGAATTTAACTTTGGTATTTTTCTTTATTGATTAAGGTATTACATATGTGTCCCTATCCCCCCATTGCCTCCCCATCTGCTCCCCGCTCATGCCCTCACCCCCCTAGTGTCTGTGTCCATTGGTTATGCTTATATGCATGCATACAAGTCCTTTGGTTGATCTCTCCCCCTTACCCCAACCCTCTGCCTTCCCTCTGAGGTTTGACGGTTTGATGGATGCTTCTCTGTCTCTGGATCTGTTTTTGCTCATCAGTCTATGTTGTTCATTATATTCCACAAATGAAAGAGATCATGTGATATTTATCTTTATCCCACTGGCTTATTTCGCTTAGCATAATGCTCTCCAGTTTCATCCATGCTGTTGCAAATGGTAGGAGTTCCTTCCTTTTTATAGCAGCATAGTATTCCATTGTGTAGATGTACTACAGGTTTTTAATCCACTCATCTGCTGATGGGCATTTAGGCTGTTTCCAAATCTTATCTATGGTAAATTGTGCTGCTATGAACATAGAGGTGCATACTAATATATCCTTTCTGATTGGTGTTTTTAATTTATTGGGATATATTCCTAGAAGTGGGATCACTGGGTCAAATGGAGTTCCATTTTTAGGTGTTTTTTTTTGTTTGTTTGTTTTGAGAAAACTCCATACTGTTCTCCACAGTGGCTGCACCAGTCTGCATTCCCACCATCAGTACATAAGGGTTCCTTTTTCTCCGCATCCTTGCCAGCTCTTGTCATTTTTTGATTTATTGATGATAGCCATTCTGACAGGTATGAGATTGTATCTCATTGTCATTTTGATTTGCATCTCTCTGATGATCAGTGACTTTGAGCATATTTTCATATGTCTCTTGGCCTTCTGTATGTCCTCTTTTGAAAAATATCTATTTAGGTCCATTGCCCATTTTTTTTATTGGATTGTTTATCTTCCTTTTGTTAAGTTGTATGAGTTCCCTGCAAATGTTGGAGATTAAGCCCTTTCAGAGATAACATTGGCAAATATGTTCTCCCATGCAGTGTTCTGTTGATGGTTTCTTTTGCTGTGCAGAAGCTGTGATGATGTTGATGATGATGATGATGATGATGTCATTAATATTTTTAATCAGTAGCATATGTTCAATAGGCTACTGACAGCTAAAACTAAAGCAAGACTCTCTCACTTTTCCCAAATTTTAAAGACCTCACTCGAATGGCACATGACATTTACTCAATCTTTGAAGTATTAGTGATAAAACATACAATTTTCCTATTTTCCTACTATAGAAACATAAGAAAAAAATGACATTACTTCTCAGTCAGAAATTGTAGAGAAAAGAAAAGAAAGACAGAGAGAGAGGAGAGAAAAACAAAAGAAAGCCAGAAGAAGGAAAGGAAAGGAAAGGAAAGGAAAGGAAAGGAAAGGAAAGGAAAGGAAAGGAAAGGAAAGGAAAGGAAAGGAAAGGAAAGGAAAGGAAAGGAAAGGAAAGGGAGAAGGAAGGAGAGAGAGAGAGAGAGAGAGAGAGAGAGAGAGAGAGAAAGGGAGGGAGGAAAGGAGGGAGGAAAGGAGGGAGGGAGGAAGGGAGAAAGGAGAGAGAGAGAAAGGGAGGGAGGGAGGGAGGGAGGGAGGAAAGAAGGAAGGAAGGAAGGAAGGAAGGAAGGAAGGAAGGAAGGAAGGAAGGAAGGAAGGAAGGAAGGAAGGGAGTTTGGAAACATCTATTGAGAAAGTTTTCATTTTTAAATACTTCAGCTCCAATAATAACGTATTTGAAACGAAACCAGAATGAAGGTGTAATGAATAAAATAAAATAACATACTAATGAAAAGGAGGTGTTAAAGAAAGTAAGACTCCCCAGAGAGAGAATTATTTATGCCATTTTTATCACACATTTTCCACTATAAATTCATCTCTTCTTGAAGTGAAAATAAAGATCTGTGATTAATTATGGCTCAGAGATATATCATTGTTCCTATCAAACTTGTTCCTCCTCCTCAATGGCACCATTAAATGTACCTCTCATCATCTTTGATTTCCACCCCATGGTTTTTCTTTGATTTCTGTACCTACTAGTAGGGCAAGTGCTAAAGCCTTTTCCAGCAACATTCTTCATGTCTCTGCAATTGCAAGAGAGATAATATAGGTAAACTCCTTGTGGGCAAGCTCCATATCCTGTTCTTCTTTATATCTTCCACAGTATCAGTAGTCATTTCATAGAGAGGTGCTTATCTATTCTAATAAAAGGGTAATATGCTAATTAGACTGGGTCGACCAGCCATCTTCTGATGTCCAACTTCCTTTTGCACAAAGCCATGGTGGTGGAGGCAGAGGCAGAGGCAGTTAGGGGCAAGATCAGGCTGGCAGGGGAGGGCAGTTGGGGGTGAACTGGCCTGCAGGGGAGGGCAGTTGGAGGCATTAGGCAGGCAGGCAGGTGAATGGTTAGGAGCCAGTGGTCCTGGATTGCAAGAGGGATCCCAGATTGGAGAGGGTGCAGGCTGGGCTGAGGGACACCCCCGCCATGCATTAATTTCACGCACCAGGCCTCTAGTCCTATATAATAAAAGGCTAATATGCAAATCGACCGAACATCAGAACAACTGGTTGCTATGATGCGCACTGACAACCAGAGGCCAGACCTCAACACAAGAGCTGACCTATCGTGAGGAGTGCACTCCCACAGGGGGAGCACTGTTCAGCCAGAAACTGGGCTCATGACTGGTGAGCGCAGCAGTGGTGGCAGGGGCCTCTCCCACCTCCACCGCAGCGCTAAGGATGTCTGACTGCCGGCTTAGGCCCGTTCCCCATGGGGAGTGGGCCTAAGCCATCAGACGGACATCCCCCGAGGGCTCCTGAACTGCAAGAGGGCACAGGCTAGGCTGAGGGACCCCCCCCCCCCGCCGAGTGCACAATTTTTGTGCACAGGGCTTCTAGTTAACCAATATGCTTTCTTTTATCAGGCAGTAAGAAAAATGCAATTCAATACTATGGTTGCTAGATATCTCAGAGCTAAATTTCCTGCCCAGCTGAAGCAATTCACCTTAGTCTAGATTTTTAAATGTATTTTTATATATTTGTTGCTGTTGTCCTGCCTTCACCATTATATATCACTCTTACTATTCAGGTTTATGAAAATGATCTTCTTGAATAGGCATCTTTATTGTAAGTTATTTTTGAGCTCTTCTGGAAGAATGTAGTTGCATAACTAGTGAGAGAGCAAGAGAGCAAGGGAAGGAGATAATTCTGTTTCTGAATTTCTTATTTGAAGCTTATTAAGCTGAATTGTGGTGTGTTGTTTTTTTTTCATTTTGCTGTGTAATTGTATTGCAGGTATTTCAGTAATGCAAGCTGGGGGCTTTGGTTTTTATAGGCTTCAGCAATACTCAGAAGTAAACAAGTTCTGCTGAGACTACTCTTAATACATAAACAAAATAATAATGAATACTTGGATCTCCTTATATTTAATTGTTTTCTTTACAATTAAAAGGACATAGTGATGTATGAAATGTGTTGTTTTCTTATTGCATCCCTGCAGTGTACAACTGATGAACTTTGGATTCAGTGCTAGCTTTGAGGTTTGGGAATCTATTGATACTTCAGCTTCTGTTTGTCCATGCTGAAATGCCATGGTCTGCACTGTGTTGTTTGCTTAGTTGATGTGAAAAGCATTTTTCTCTTAGCTTGTCTTTTTCCAGATATTATTTTGGAGAACAAGGAGAAGGGGTAATGCTTACAATTGAGTATGGTTTCTGCAGTGAGTAAAAGTATTAATTTATTGGAAAACTGAGGAGACTTTACTACAAAATATTTTATCTGCTTAAATTTGGGCATATAGCAATCATTTAGAAAAACACTCTGGGGAAGTTTATAGAGTAAATATAAGCAACATGTCTTACAAAGCTCTTATATATTTAACTTTATAACTAATACTACTCACTAATTTGTAAACATAAAATGAATGTTTTTGAGGAGTAATAGAATAGAGTTTTGAGAAGCCCTGTCTTTTTTTTGGCATGACTTGAATTGGCCTTATTTTATACTAGTGTCCCGGTGCATGGATTTGTGAACCTTCAAAGAAAAATAATTAGAAGAAATATTTTAATATCACTATTCATCCTTTCTCTATAATAGAAATGTCAACCAAATTCACAATTGACAATGACAGATCAAAGCACACACGTGCAATTGACGCTAGTGAGAGCTTTATATGTATGTCACATGCGTGAGTCAACTTAGCCTTTTATATATATAGAATAAACTTGTTTATTTAGACCTGCTTTCTGATATTGCTAAACTTTTTTCCCAGTCCAGTGAAGCACCCCAACTTCTCTTTCAGATAATTGTCAGCAACACAGCAGTAAATATCAACACGAAGCAGATTATTATTATAGATCACGCAGGAAGAACAAAGGGTAAAATATTTAATTGCAGCAGTGTTTGACTATATTCTGTGCAGTGAGAAAGCCTGAAGTCATTTTCAAGGTCCACCATTTCTTACTTCTTTTTAGTTGGGTCAAGTTTCTAAGCTTTCTAAATCTCCATTTTCCAGCTAATGAAAAGAAAATAGGAATCTACTGAGTCTCTTATCTACCTACTCCAGGACTTCTGTGACGATCAAATGATATGAGGCACGTGAAAATGCTTCAGGGACATTTGGTTAAAGTGTAAATTGTTTCCACCTAGCTATAAAGCAAGTTGTGTTCCTAAGCTAAAGAAACTCCAAGGGGCTAGACCAGTGATGGGCAACCTTTTGAGCTTGGTGTGTCAAACTTCGCCAAAAAACTGAGCATAACTCGGGTAGTATGTCACTTTGAGGAAGAAACATTATTTCACGATATTTATAGTTTAAATAACACAAATGTATAATTGTTATATATAATTGTATTTAATAAACCTCAGTGGCTGCGTGTCATCAGAAATTGCTATGCGTGTCAGTGCTGACACGTGTGTCATAGGTTCGCCACCACTGGGCTAGACACTAGGGAGAGGAAGCTAGGTGTTGCTACGTGACGTCATTACCCTGTGCCCACAGTGACCGTTTCTGGGCTGGGCTGGGCTGTGGGCTGCATTTTGCGCCATGGGGTCTTGGTAGCATCGGCTGTTGGCTGCAATTTGGTGGGGTGTCGCTCCAGGGTGGTAGTGGGGCCTGTGTCCCACTTAGGGGAAGCCAAATGTTGGTTTGTTGGCGCCAGGTCCGTGGTGTGTGTCATGTCAGCTCCTGAATTGAGTGTCTGCCCCCTGGTGGTCAGTGCATGTCATAGCTACCAGTTGGATGGACACTTAGCCACATATATATGACTGCTAACATCATCACTGAGATAGGAGATATGGAATTAAGATATCAAAGAAACTTAATGTTTGGATTATCAGTAACATAAGAACATGCTTAATAAATAGCTAAATCCATTGTTGGATAGGACAGTATTCCCATAGAGCAGAGATTCTCAAAATAGTTAGCAGACTAGCAGCACCAGCTCTACCTGGGAACTTGTTAGAAATGTCAATTCTCAGGTCACACCCTAGAACATCTGAATCAGAAACTCTTGGGGTGTGTCTGAGAGTCTGTGTTTTAAGAAGCCTTCATGGTTATTCTGATGAACAATAAAGTTTGAAAATCATTGATTTAGAGAAAACCATGCCTATCCAGGAGAATATCAACTAAAGAGGATATTTCTCAGTTTCAGAATTCTCAGCAGTTGGTCCCTCAATGCTTCTTCCTTACTTTTCCTCACTTTTCAAATGGCCTTATTCTTGGGTTATTGTCTATGTTCTGATATGGTAGAAAGAAGGTTATTATGTTTCTCCCCCCAAGGAATACCACAATGCTTATTAGCTAATATGGCTTAATTACAGATAAGGCTCTGAAACATACTGCACAAAAGACAGCAGTTTAATTCTTTTTAACCCAATATTTATCAAAATTCTTTGACCACAGAACCCTATTTTTGTTGAGCACATAGAAACTTCTCATAGAACATTACATTACAGATAGTTGGGCAAAATAACATCAGCGTCCAAATGTATGAAACAATAAAAAAACAAAAACATTTTCCTATTATAACCCTTTGGAGACATTAGTGACTTTTTTAATAACCCAAGAGCTCTATTGTAGATGTTCTAAGCTGCTACAAGTGGACTTTCATAATTTTATATGCAGCAAGTGTGGGTACATTAAAGTGTGTGTGTATATGTGTATATTTATAATATTTATTAGTTCTAATGTATATATTTATAGTATGTGTTATATATTAGTTTTTAACAATAGAAATATGTGTATGTCCATATATATCACATATTCAAACATGTTTCACATTTATATGAGTCAATATTGGCTTCTAAGATGTTGGCTTAATGAGATAAAAATTAAAAAAGGAAAAATTAATTCAAAAACTTATAAACCATTTTATAATGAAGTTCAATTTTAATATTTAACCAATTTATATAAATAATATTTAAAATTCCTTCACTATAATTAATTACTTGTTAGTATTTTAAGCACCATTAACATCTTCTCTTATTGTCTATTACTTGTTTTACTTTATCCTCCTAATTTACCAGGAAAAATGACTTGCCCGATTTCTTTTTATCATTTTAATGTTGTAAATAAAATATAACAGCAGTATGGCAAAGTAAAACATTTAAAATGTACCAACCAAAAAGTGTGTTGCTCCAAGCCTTTTCATAAAAGAGAAATTACTTTAAATGTTTAGTCATTATGTTTCTAAAGTGAATTTTCATTATGAGAGACCTTAAAGTAAGAAGCTTGTGATGGTAGACATGTGTCTCTTGATTAGATAAACGGATCTCCCTAAGTAAGCACTGGCTTATTGCCAGTTGAAAAGGGAGCAATAATTCTTTTATCTTTTCAGTTATTTGTAAGGATAAGATTAAAGCCTGAATCGGCTTCTTTATCCTCTGCTATTTCACCTATCATACCACTGAGCTGTGGGAGCAACAACTGTTTAACAATATCCAGTTCTAAGAAAAGAAGTGTCCTTGGCTCTTTAACATTGTATATAAGTTCCCTCTCTAGGCACATGATAATTTACATTACTCACAATATCAAGAATTTATCGTATATAATGCATTACTTTTGTGGAGAGGTAAAGTGGTAAAACATATTTTGTAATCTGACATATTTTAATACTTAATTCATAGCAACAATTTTAGTTCTTTTTAAAAGAATTAATAAAGAGAAATAAGTATAATATTTTTTATATTTTGTACTGATTTTATTTTCTAAACATACTAAATTTCCCTTTTTATTTTTCAAAATACCTCTGAAATATTTAGCAACCCAAAATATTCCTAGAAAAACTGATGAACAGAATTGGAAAATAACTTAGCCATGATCTAAAGGTAATCAGCATCCAAGGCACTTAAATCCCAGTCTAGCACTCTTTCTAATAAAATCCTGAAATCATATTAAAATTTAGACTTATTCCCACTTTGTCTAGGAACAAATGCATGAGAAGTCAAAGTATGAATAGCCTGTAACCTGATTCTAAACAGTTGATTCATTTCAACACTGGATTTGTTATTATTGTTATTTTCCCTATCATATTGTCTTTAAAAGTATAAGTATACTTTTGAGTCCTACATGCCCAATTGTCCAGTCACTTATAAAATTCAGATTCCCAACTATCTTCAGCAAGTATCTATAACACTTTATTTTTAAACAGCTGTGGGAAAACCTGAATGATGTTATATTGAATAGAATTGATGAGTTTATATTATTAAAGTGTTTACCTGATGTATCCAGTTATTGGTTTGTATTTGAAGTCTTTAGATTTATATACTTACCTCCAAATAAATTTGCAATATGGAAAAGAAACTGAACATAACTTTTGTTCATATCTTACTTTTTAAGTACTGAAAAAGTCAAACCCTAGTTCCCAGGCCTGCAAATCATCATCCTACTTTTCACCATCTCAAAGTATGTACATTCTCTGGTCATTTAAATCAATCTCCACTACTACTGAGCTTTTGTCGTGTAGTCTTTTGTGAGGTGGTGTGTATAGTGTATGTGAATTTTTATTTGCCTGTGCTCTTAGTGGAATGAAATGCTTGAGAACAACACTCCTTACTAGTATGTGATACAGTTCATTTTTTTTCATTGTTTTTCTCTCTGCTTTGTGATAGTGTGAAGCTACAGCACTCAAGACATTTGAGGTCTGAGTAAATCTGCTTCCAAATGGCACTACTGTTTTTAAGAGTCTTTTTTAGCATTGTAATGAGAATCACAAAATGTACACAACCAACTATTTCAATGAGCTCCACTTCCATCCATTCTTTATGTCTATCAGGTTTTGCTGGACTGTTCTTTTGTCAGGTCATGGTTGTTTATGTTTCAACTCTAGTAACCCAACTCCTAATAATATGACAATGCTTCTCCCAAACCATTCAGCAAAATTCTATTGTGCCAACAGTTAATAAAAAGCTGAGCTAAGAGAGGACAGGTTTGTACTAATTGTTCTGCTTCGGTAAGGATGAAAGTCTTAATACATATAAAGCACTTCGAACAGTGCCCGGCACATGGTAAATACACAATAAAGTTACCTGTAATTATTCAGGTGTACGTGCTGTAAAAAAAAAAAATGGACATTCAGTTCCCTTGTCTTACTTGTTCTCAAGTCACCCAAGATCCCTAGATACTTAACAAAACATCTCATTTTCCATAAATATATCTTAAATAGCTTCTGGACATGCCTAATAGCCAGTTGATGTGAAATAAACTTAGAAGGAAACTAGTGGCCCAGACAGTAGAAATATTTGAACTAGCTCATTCCTCAGTTTAGTTAATGTCAAAGTATTGTGAGGTAATTGTGTACTGGTTAGGAATGTGAGCTCCAGATCCAGAGCACTTCAGTTCCAAACCCTCCTCTGCTATATTAGATCTGTCAGCTTGCATG
This sequence comes from Eptesicus fuscus, assembly GCF_027574615.1. Lineage (NCBI taxonomy): Eukaryota > Metazoa > Chordata > Mammalia > Chiroptera > Vespertilionidae > Eptesicus > Eptesicus fuscus. The sequence goes on from NC_072473.1 coordinate 111,193,841, forward strand.
TGTTTCTTTAATTCTCTGTGTCTCAGTTCCTCAGTAAAACACTGACCACCTAAGGTTGTTTATTGTGAAAATTAAATGAGTTAATGCAAATAAGGCACTTTGAACAGTGTCTAGCACATGATAAACACATAATAAAGTCAGTTGCTATTATTCAAGTTGGTGTGGTGTGAAAAAAAGGGAAAACCATTTCACAAAGTACTATAAGGCCCTTAAAGGGGTTTTGTCATTTTGACTACTTTCAAGATAATAATGGAAAATATAATTTTATGGAGGCCTCAACCTGGTCTTTAAATATGTGTCAGCAATTGTCACATGCCAAATACATGTGCTAAAACTGTATATACAATTATTCTCCAGCACACTCATAAATGGTAAGAATTAGTTCACTTCTAAAGGTCATTTGACCTTATATTCTAGAGTCTAGTATGTAAAGTCAATGTAAAACATGAAACAAAATAAAACCAATTACATTCTCCAGTTATATTTAGTAGAAAAATAACTGGAAAAGATTGGCACAGTGATGTTTTATACTACCTAGTTTATTTCACTGTGTCACTTTATTAACTACTAGAGGCCCAGTGCACAAATTCATGCACCAGTGGGGTCCCTCTGCCTGGCCTGTGGGATCAGGCCAAAATTGGCTCACTGACATCCCCCGAGGGGTCCAGGATTACGAGAGGGTGCAGGCCAGGCCGAGGGACCCAATCAGTGCACGATCCGGGGCTGGGGAGGAACACAGGAGGTTGGCCAGCTGGGGAGGGACTGTGGGAGGGCTCCAGGGTATGTCCAGCCCATCTTGCTCAGTCCCAATCAGCTGGACCCCAGCAGCAAGCTAACCTACCTGTCAGAGAGTCTGCCCCCTGGTGGTCAGTGCACATCATAGCTACTGGTCGAGCGGTTGACTGTCTGCCCCCTGGTGGTCAGTGCACGTCATAGTGAGCAGTTGAGGAACCTTAGCATATCATTATCATATTACGCTTTGATTGGTTGAACGGCTGACCGGCCGACTGGCCAACTGGACACTTAGCATATTAGGCTTTTATTATATAGAATTTTTTTCTAGAATTAAATTTTTTTGCCTTATATAAGAGACATAAACTGGACACATTTTATTTTTCAAAAAGGCATTTTCTGAAATTTCCTAATTTTCAGGGAAGGCAAATGAAGCTAGAATAAATCTGTTTTATTTTATTTTTTCCTCACTAAAATAAGGAGTCAACCAATCAAAAGACACCTACTAGACTATCACTATGACCCTTGAAACCTTTTTTGGTTAATATAGAGGGTATATGTTTTCAAAGAACACTACATCTCTACAAGTGCACTATTCTCCCAATAACTCTTGTTCCAACTGTTGAAACTGACTTGAGGAGTTCAAATGGACAGATTTTAAAATTACTAATTAACTTTTTCCTGTTCTTTGCTTTGCTTTATTTTTTTCCTTGTTTTAGATTTGGAGATAAGCATTCTCTGGTAGAGATCATATTTCATATTCTTCTCTGTAAAGTTATGAGACTTTATGGTTGAGGGATTGATTTATTTTAAAACATAAAACCTCCACTTATCATTTTATCTTCTTTAAACTAACCCCATTTCTAGTCATATTGTTTGTGGATAGCCTTGTTTAGGTTCTTTAAATACCAGGAACAGTTTCATCATCATCAAATATTAACTTCTCACTGAAAGCAGGTAAGCTTAACAAGGTTACTATATTTACTAAGTTAGACTGAGACAGGATAATTTTAAAATACATATATTTTTAAAAGTAATCTCAGTACTTTTATCTAGAACTCTGTCAGTTCTGTTCAAATCCTTGAAACACATTCTGGATGAAACTTAATATACTTGGTAGATATTCAGGCCAGGTAGAATAGATCTTTATTTTTAAAAGAAAAAGAATTTGTATCAGTAAATTGCTCTTCTTATGTCTGGAGAACAAAACAAACAGTAAGTTGGCCTAATTTTCAGATGCTTTTAAAAAAGACTCCCTGGGCTAAAAACACCACTTCACTTTATTTAAATACACAATGCATTTGGAGTTTTGAGCTCTTTTTTTTTTGGGGGGGGGGGGTTAGGGGTAGTTGTCTGATACTCTAAAATGCCTACACTTTTAATAACAAATTAGCACAAAGGTTTCAGTAAGACTTTTGTTAATAAAAATATACTATCATTAACAAAATGTAGATGTAGTCTGTGCCTCAAAATATTTTAATGGCAGTCCATATCAAGTAAAACTTTCTGCTTAGAAATTGTATATTTAGTGTTGGGTAGGAATATGAGGAAAATGCTTATTTTAAAGTGAATAAATTTTGCTCTCTTTGGGGATTAAAACATGATTTCACACTTATGAATTTAACCAGATCCTGTAAACAGCCATTTTGATATCATGCTTTTAAATTTCTTTATCTGAAAGAAGATTTATGTTTAGCAATGGAGGGGCTGATTTTCATCTTTGTGCCTCTAATTTAAAAATGCAGAGGTAAATCAATAACTATATCTGCCCTTTATGTAACCGCTGGGTGGAGGGTTACATGTCTGGCTATAGAGTTGTAATTATTTAATTTATTCTTAGCAGCATACTGAGCTCTGAAAAGATAAATTGTTTAAATCTGAAAAATAATCAGTACTTTTCTCACCTTATACCCTCCTCCTTATAAGTTTGCAAGATATTTGTCTAAATTTAATTTTTCTTTGTAACTTTATTTTTATAGAGACAGGAAATTTAATTTTGCCAAGTGGAAACCCCAACGTTTAAGATGAGTGCAAAGCTAATACCCTTAGGAATTGAGGGGATTGCCAAATATGTTACTTCCCAAGTTTCAATACAGTTAGAACTCACTTGAGACCCTTAAGACATGGAAAACCTAAGCTAACTGGCATGGGTTCAAGGGACAGAAGTTATACTGTAGGAAATCCAGTTAGACAGATAAGACTCAAAGTTGTAACTTCAGAAGTTGCCTAAGAAACATTCAAATAAAAGAAGAAAGCTCCAGCAGTCATATGGAAATAACTGACAAAACTTACAGCTTTGGCAAGGGGTGTTGGGAAGATAATTGTGGAATCTGTCTTTGTAGCAATCATAGGAAAATATCCATTTTGTTAGCTTTTGGAAAATCAAGTAGGCAGATCTTCAAATAACGTCGTTTTGTTACAAAGTTGAGGGGTGCAGGGGGCAGGGAGGGGGGACTGATTCCTGGTCAGTGCCACTATCTCTGTGGAGTTAGCATGTTTTCTCCGTGTCTGTGTGGCTATTCTTTGGATCCTCTGGTTTCCTTCACATCCCAAAGATGTGCATGCTAGGTAAATTGGGGGAATTAGGGTATCTAAATTGTCCCAGTCTGAGTGAGTGGAGGGTGTTAGTGCCCCTGTGATAGAAGGGTGTCTTGTCCAGGGTGAGTCCCACCTTGTGCCCAGAGCTTCTGGGAGAGGATCTGGCCACCCATGACCTTGAACTAAAATAAGTGGGCTGGAAAAGAATTATCTTACTTGTTTTGATTCATCTTTCTTATATGTATGTTTAGGCCCATTTATTTCCATGTTTAGTATTAGAAGTGTTTTGGGGTTTTTATTTAGAAGTTTGGTGATTTTTTTTGTGACCAGAAATATGCTGTAGGAACTGAACTCTTGTTTATATAAATTAGCCTCTGGTTAAAATTGGTTTCCTTATACGTCATTTCACTTAAAGATTCAGTTTCCAAGAATCTATTGACAATGTTAAGTGAGAACTTGCTGTATAAGCAAAAATATTAAGTGTCATTTCAAAGGGAGATCCAGTTCTTTGGAGTTCACTATATTTTCTTATTTAGGAGAGAAAGAGAAATGAAAAATATGATGGAAAACTAACTTGACTCATAAAATGCCACAGGATTTGGTATGGGTTTGAGTAAGAGGGAATTGAATTAGATCAGTATTTTTATGAAGATACTCTAATGAGATATGTTAAAATGTATTAAAAAGAGGGATGGGTATCTCGGTTGGAGTGTCATTCCATACACCAAAAGATTGTATGTTCGAATCCGGGTCAGGTCACATACCTAGGTTGCGGGTTTGAACCTGTTCAGGGAGAGTACAGGAGGCAATTGATCGATGTTTCTCTCTCACATCAATGTTTCTCTCTCCCTTCCTCTCTCTCTCTCAAATCAATAAATCCTTTAGTGAGGATAAAATAAGTAAAGAGGAATGGTTTATGTGATTAAACTATGTTGGGAAATGCTGAGTTAACAAAAGTAAGCAGGTTTCTTTACTGTAGGACATATGAGAGAGAACATTTACTATGCTCTGGTGTGTTATCAGACTACAAGAAAGTAATATAGTTTGCCATTTCTTATAAGTATTTAACCAGGAAACTCAGTTTTTGAGGCTTATTGGGAATAGAGGTCTGTGGTACACACTCTGGCAAATGCTGGACTAAATGATGTCTAAGAGTATTTCCAGCTTTACTATTTAATATTTCTGTGACATGTTGTCTATTATCATAAACTTCCTCAGTGAAGTACCATTTCATTCTTTCTGATATAACTAATTCTGAATCTTTGATAATTCCAGTAAATGAGTTTGCATTGTTAATGAATAAAAAATAATTTTAAGATTGTCTAGAAACTGATTCTGAAATGTCCAAAATTGCCACTTTTGTGAATATATATATATATATACGTATATATATATATATATATATATATATATATATATATATATATATTCTGTAATATGGAGCTATTATAGATTGCCATTTTTCCTGATTATATTATTTTGCTCACTAGAATTAACCATGCCCCCCTACTTCTCTCTGTCTTTTAATATGCATAATCAAGGGTTGACTGGAAAAAAATATGCACATAATGACTATTCAATGTCATTTTACATGTTTTGAATAAGTATCTGCATAGATCTTATGTGTGCATAGAGAAACATAATGCTTAAGCAGTCATTTTCCTAGGCTTCAATAGATGACTGTTGCTTGAATTTGAGTATTCCACAGACAGAGCTGAAGAAAAAAAAAAGTTAAGTTGCCCTCCTCATCCCCAGACACATATATAAAAACAATAAAAACATAAAAGCCTAATTTCCCTGTAATAATTCATATGTTCAAAACTTTTGTATAGAGTCAGTAGTTAGGCATGGTGGTCACTCACCATACCTGTCTTCATCCTAACCTAAACGAGGAGCTCTGGCAGGCATCAAAGTCATTTGAATATACACTTGCACCACTCTGGGTGGGAAAGCTGAGTGGCTGACAGGATTGGGAGGGAGCCCTGTGAAGCTTTTGGTGGGAGGAGCCATGAAATAAAAAACTGCTTTCCCTAACAGTCTACTTCCTTAAATTCCTTGTAGCTGGTCAGGTAAGCTGGGACTGAGAGTACCTTCTGATTTGCTCTGGGCAACTGAAGGCCAAGTAAAACCCAGGCTGATTCCATGGAGAGGGCTGCTTACAACTTTAAGGTAAAGGGGGTAAATTGAGTTTTGGAGAATTTGACTCTATTTAGCTCAATTCACCAGGGTAGAAGAAGAAATAGGGAGAGGGTTGATAGATAATATATTGTATTGAGCATACTTACACTAAAAAGTTATTTGTTGTTTATCTGAAATTCAAATTTGATTGGGAGTCCTGTATTTTCATTTGATAATTTGGCAACCCTAGATAGGATCCTAAGCAGAAACCCTAGCTAGGAAGAAAGGGTGCAAGTAGCTGGTATCCTCTTTGTCCTTGTTGTAAATCGTGGTGGTAGGTGACTGGATGGGTTGTGCAGAAAAGAGAAGTGAGGGAACCCTACAAGCAGATTTGACTGACTTTTGTCTGAGATACCCTTTTATGTTATTTCTTAACAAATTCTATATAGTAAGTGGATTTTGAAGTTGCATGATTTTATGTGTATTTCATTTCTTAGAGTAACACATTGAATGTCATGATTTTTCTTTCCCTTTTTTTGTGCTATATTTTAATGACATTTTATGTTCGCTGCCATCAACTACTTTAAAGACAACTTCCATGAGTACTTAGCATCAGAAATGCCTTCTGACTTTTGGTAACTTAATATAAGTGTAATTTAATTGTCTCTGGGTTTTAATTTGATTCTGGCTGTCTATTTGGAAACAAATGATGAATTATTGGGTAGCTTATTATTGAACAGATACTCAGTTAATATTTTTCTAAAGAGATTGAAGGTGTTTGATTAAATCAGGGGAAATTGGGTTAGGGGAAGGAAGCATATATGGGGTATTGGTGAGGCAGGCTTGGTTTCACTGTGAACAGCAACTATGATATTTTGTTATTTGCCCTTCAAAATTTTCAAGTGAAAAATTTAAGGTCATGATTATTTGAAAAATAAATGTTTAATATGAATGCAGCTGGATATGTGTCTTGAAGTACAGGGGAACATATTTCTTTTAAGAAATCAGTATATGCAATAGAGATACACAAGAAGGCCCCACCTCTTTGATTATCCCCAAACCAGGTATTCCACCTTTGTCCAAGTAGCTTATGGGAATTTGACTTGCAACTTGTTCTGAAAAATGTGGGGTGGGAGTGGAGCAGTTTGAGAAGGCAGTTTATTCTAAACCAATCCTGGACCTTCAGTGCTCCCCCTAGGCAGGCCCAGATGCTCTTTAACTATGAATATTTTGAAGGTCCCTTTATTCAGCTTTGTAGGGTCCTGTTTCCTGGGGGTTCCTGTGACCACAGACCCTGCAATTAGACCAGAGTTGGTGTCTGTATACTTTATGGATTCTTGATATTTCTGGTTCAGTTATACTGAATTACCAGAAATTTTCAACCATATGGTCACATCTCTGAGTATATATTCATCGCAAAAAAGAAGATATAAATTAGTTATTTTCTGGGGCTGCATAGGATAACGGTTCATTTGGAACAGACAACCAGGAACAACCTTGGTCACGTGTTGGTTATGATTCTCCTCTTGGAGCAAGATAAAAGAACTGATGAAATAGCAAGAGAAAGAATTAGGCTTCTAAGGCAGACTTAGTGTAAGGCCCTGTAAGATTATTTTTACAAAGTTTATTCATTCAATCAGCAAACTTTTATGGAGTGGTCACTATTAACCAGGCATAGAAACATTCCTGAAGATTCAAAGATGAGGAAGATATAGCCCTGCCTTTAGATAAGCTCAAAGTCTAATGGGGAGATAGGCATGCAAACAATTTATCACAGTGTACACAGTGATAAGTACAACCATAAAACTAAGTACAAGGTGCAGCTGGAGTCACAAAAGAGGGAAAGATAAATAGCAATGGGGGTGGGGAGATGGGCTCAGGAAAATTTTTACAGAGGAAGAGTCATTTGAACAGAAAATCCATATTGGGTAGTGAGAATCTGAAAACTTGGCTTCTGTCCTTAGTGCTGCTTGTTAATTAGAACAAGCCACCTCATCTCTTTCTCCGTAAGATAAAGGTGCACAAGATGTTCTTTAAAATCTGTTTCAGCCCTAAACGTTGCAATTTTGGTAAACAAGTTATCTTAGTGGGCTATTTCAGAACAATGATGTGATTGTTGAGCCTATTACTCCCTTCATCTTTTGGAGGTCACAATTTGAAAGCTTTCTTGAGACAGATAGGCAAGAAAATTATTCTGCCCTTCTCCCAGCTTCTTATGTATTCAAACTTGGTTTCTGGTTTGCTCCAAAGTCATTGCCATGTATATGTATATCAGTGCTGACTACATTGGAGGGTGTGTGTACTTGGCTGGCCCTCTCCATGGGGTCTACGTGTTTAGCCTCATTAATTTTGCCTTCAATATATACAGGAAATGGTTTATTATAGACTTAAAAATTCTTGTCTGCATTCCAAATTTAAATTAAAACTTATATGTAAGATTTTAAAAATGCTCTTTGTGTGTCTGTGTGTGTGTGTGTCTCTGTGTGTGTGTGTGTGTGTGTATATATATATATATATATATATATATATATATATATATATAAATATTCATAGATGGTAAAATATTGGAGGAGAAAATAATACCGATTATATTTATTTTTATAAAGCAGAACTCTAAAAAGAAGAAAGTGGGGAATTTGCCATTCTCATGCTGACATCTGGCTGATAGTTTATATTGATGTGACTCACTTTTAGCTCTTTGTGATTGTTTCTAGCCTTTAATAGGTCTGCGATGGTTGTAGGAACCCAACAACCTAGTATGTATGATTTGTAATTTTAAAATTGCTGTTACTTCCTCTGAGAGGTCATGTCTATGCATGTAAGTAGTTTTCAGTGGGTTAATATAAAATCAATAGGATTCTTTCTTTTAATAGATGATCATTTAAATGGAATAACTTTTTTTTCATAGAACAAATCATCTGTTTGTTGCCTTTATTTAACATTTAACTTTGAACTCTTGGTAGCCTAGCAGAGCAGTAAGATATCTTTGAAAATGTAATCGAGTTACTGTATTTGACAGGACTTCCCCCTATAATTCCAAATGTATTTAAAAAAAGCAAGTCATTTTGCAAACAGCTGTTTCTGTTAAGAAACTGATTGACAAAGTGTCATTTTCAGCTTCATAGGGTCCTTTTCTTATTCTGATAGAACTTCCTGTCATGACCATGAAAATACATTTCTCAGGATTTGTCTACCACCAAGTATATGGAAAACCTTATATCTGACAGAATCTCCTAGTTCCCAAGACTTAGGTGGGATTTGAATCTCTACAATGCTACTTTTTTCTCTCAGTCAAAGACTTTGGCTGCATTTGTGTAAAGCTTAAAGATAAGAAAGGGAAACTGATTGAATTTTGGAAGTTTTAGAAATGCTTTTCTACTTTTTCTTTGTCATCAACTTTTTTGATACAGACATATTTTGGAAATTTCATTGGCAATTTTCTCCCCATGCTGCTTTTTGGGTGCATTTTCAAAAAGAGTAGATAAGAGAAGGAAGCTGGAAGATTCATAGGTATAGTAGCACTTATTTCAGCAGAGAATCACTTTCCTATTTAATCACTGTGTTATTTTCTTAACTAAGTTACATAGTCTAGATGACAATGGTTTGTTTTTAAGGCCAAATGAAGTGGAAAAAGAGTAAAATTGAGGCTAGCATAAATATTTTCACTCTAATATTTTTCAATACTTTTACAAATTATGTGTGTATATGTAGGGGAAGAAGAAAAAGATCTGCATGGCTTGACAGGTTTTTGCTGCTGTTTCTAGTATATAATCAGCTCTGCCAGTGGACGGTTACTGTAGTAGATACAACATTTGTAAACCTTTATGACATGGTCTAATATTTTGAACTGAGCTCATGGAAATTCTGCACTTCTTGGTCTTTTAGAGGACATGGGACACTATTGACTTGGCTTGGGAAACCTGAGGTATGATTTTTTTTCAGACCAAGAACCTTTCTGGGCTGTTACAGACCCAGTGTGAGAGGGTATCTTGTGGCTCATTCAAAGTGCTTAGCTGGCTTAAGGACAAGATTAGAACCTTTCTTTAAAAAATCCTCACCCAAGGATATTTTTCCATTGATTTTTAGAGAGAGCGGAAGGGAGGGGGAGAAACAGAGAGAGAAACATCTCTTGAGAGAGACACATTAATTGGTTGCCTCCTGCACGTGCCCCCAACCAGGGCTGGGGATCGAGCCTGCAGAGAGGTACACAACCACGGTACATGCCCTTGACTGGAGTCAAACCTGGGACCCTTCGGTCTGCAGGCCAACGTCTATCCACTGAGAAAAACTGGCTTGGGCAACATTGGAACCTTTTTGTTCATAGACATTTATTTCCCAAAAGACAAAAACAGTAGGTGATTACATATTGTGCTGGGCAGTCCTTTCCCTGCCTCCACCCCACCCCATTTATACATGCTTACCAAAAAGCCCAATTCCCTACAAGGATTAAAGCAAATGTTAGACAATGTCAAAAAAGTTTGCCTTTCCTCCCTCCAAACTCCAATTAAAATGTTTTGGTGTATAATTAAGTCTGGGCCTTTCGAAGACTGAATACTATACAGAGGAGATTTATTATCCTGAGTTCTAAAATTGTTTTGAAAAAAAAAAAACTTAAGGGCCTTGGTTTTCTTTTTGAAATATTGTGTTCCATAGATAACATTCATATAAAATTATTTGGTCTTCTCATTTTCTGTTTGGGTAGAAAATGCAGATATTTTTGTCTTTTATAAACGTTCTTTAACATAAGCAACAGTTTCTGATAAGGTACTATTGCTATGCATCTGCATTTTATAAAATTAAATTATGGATTCTGTCATTCAAAAGACAATAGTTTATAAATCAAGTAAAATTCCATAAATAAGTTTTTAAAAAATGTCATGCTGCCTTATATTCCATAGTTCAGTTTTAAAACCAACTTGATGTAATTTTTAGAGTAATTCTTTCTCTTTTTCTATTTCTGTATAATGTTTTGCTTTGTGGGAAAAAAATGTCATTAGTTTCTCAAGATAAAAGCTTAATAAAAGTTATTATATGTAAAAGAAAATTATATAAAAACACAAAGGCAGGTAGTAATTCTTTATCTGAAGATTGGTAAGACATGACAAATACCCCGTGTTTTCTCTCTCCTTTCCTTCCTATCCCATCTCTGATTGTATTTAATGGAAATGATGTTAAAAATCTAAATTGTAACAAAAGTCAAACTCCTAAGTATTTCTTTCCCCTTTTAAAAAAATGATCGCTTGTTTGGAATTTCTGAATATAAGAGACAGTCCTCATTATACAGCTTTTTTTTCGGGGGGGGGAGGGCGTGTACAAATTGTGTTCTGTATAAATGTCTATGGTTGTGTTTGCCACTTATCTGGGAAAGCTACCAGGGTTGGTTTACAATCCTAAGGCAATCCTGCTCAGCAGGTGCCTAATTTCTTTTTTCATGGCTTGCTATGAAACTGCCCTAAAGTATGGGGATTTGAGCAAGGGTCCTAAATATGAGTATTCAGGAAAAGAGAAAATAGTCTAAGGGGAAAAAGGTCAGGAGTAAGTTATTTAGACCTGGTTAGGGGGCAGGGTTTCCGAATACCGCTGCAATTAGTGATAAAAAGGACTGAAATTCAGAAGAGGAGTCAGAGAGATAGAGATTTAAGATCTGAGCAATTACTCTGATACATGAAATTTCACAAGAATTTCATTCTCCAAGGGAAAAGAGATTAGAGAGGAGATAAATGATTTAGGACCAAACTTTGGGGAAATCTTTAATGTTAGGGTGTGAGAAGAAGAAGAGAAATGCTGAAGTATAAACTAACATGCTTGGCTGTGGAAGACACAAGTATCACTGCTCGCCAGGGTTGTTAATTCTGAGCCAGATAATCTGTTACACTGGGTTGAGACTGGAGAATCTAGGGACTAAAATCCTTGTGACTATCTTTGGCTTGGTGCAGGTTGTGGTAAGTGTAAAACAGAGGCTGATGTTATCTGTTGGAAGGCATATTAATGAGGGAGAATCTTCATTATTGTGATATTTAGTGCATATAAAAATTTATTGCAGCTGTAATATGTGCTGAAATCATATAGCTATTCTTAGACTACTTTTATGAATTTGGAAAGATTGGGTTAATACCATTGTCAACTCTTACTGCTAATAAATTTTCCTTTTCCAGGATTTGCAGAGAAATGTAAAGGTACATTGAAACTAAGACATTATTTTATTTTATAAATCACTTAATTTGATTGAAAATAAATTGATCAATGGGAGAAACAAAAGGACAACCCTGACAGAAAACAAAAGTTGAACCTCTAATTTCTCAAGCTACATTTTAAGTTGTACTCAGCTTCTTGCCAGAGAAAGTAAAATAATAGAGCCAGCTCATCCCAGTGACCTGATATGTAAAAGAGCAGCTGCAGTGCATTTGGTTTTGCATTATATGTAGCTCTATAAAGTTTTGAAGGAGACAACTTGATTCTCAGTGAAATTATAGGAAGTCTTTAGTAACAAGATAACTAAATATGGAGAAGTGATTGTGAGAATCATTTAGAAATCATAAATAAGGAAAATCCACAGCATGTGTTCAAAACACTTGATGAACTAACTCATTTTCTCCTGGATCAAAACAAAAATGTTGCCTTTTTTATTCACCCATCGCTAGCATTTGTGGGGGTGAAAATTGCTTGCAGTTTTGCTTGCCTTAAACAAACTATGGTGAACCCAGTAATCTAAATGAGAGAATCATTAGCTGCTTTATATAATGCTCATGAGATAAACACAACAGGTCACATTTGACAATGTAATAAATATCTGTCCAGTTTTGCTACACATAGTAAACACTATATGTAGTAGCCATGTCAACATTTAGGCAATACTAAAGATGCTTGATTCCACAGGACTGACATATTATTTTGTTTGGACGTGCTTAAACCATCAATAAAACATCCATATAGCTGTGGCTCCAAAATAAACTTTGGTCTCAATTATCCAAGTAATCTAGAGCCATTGTCTCTGAAACCTAAAGAATAACATGGCTACCAGGTAAAGGGATATATTCTATGGTTAAAAGAATGTCAGTGGGTTTCAAGATTTTTTTCTCACATTGTACGGGTTCATGGAAAAGAACTATAGACCCTAAAATGTCCAGACTAATGGGTCTAAAATTTAGAAAATATATTTATGCCTATGTCATATATTTATATATATTCTTTCTCCACCCCTCAATTGAGGGAAAATTTAACATTTTTCCCTTGGTTTTCTCATTGTTTGATACACTTTTATTTTTCTTAGCCATATCAGATTTTTAGAAAAATTAATGAAAATTATTCTAATTCTTCATTTTTAGGGTCGGTGTGCTAGAGAGAATTGCAAGTACCTTCACCCTCCTCCACACTTAAAAACGCAGCTGGAAATTAATGGACGGAACAATCTGATTCAACAAAAGACTGCCGCAGCCATGTTTGCCCAGCAGATGCAGTTTATGCTCCAAAATGCTCAAATGTCATCATTTGTAAGTCACAGCATTTTTTTTAAAAATTGCATCTGTGTACCTTTTTTTTTTTTAAGAATATATATCTACATTGGAATAACCTTGCAGGGCCTTTGGGAAGTTAGTTACAGAAGGATTTAGGACACAAGCTAATATATTAATTGACACTACAAAGCTGCCCTGAATGCGAAGGGAGCAATCAGGTGTGTTCGATTTAAAATCTGGGCTATCTTTAAACATGAATTCAGTTTATAGAAAAAATATCAATAAAGGAAGAGGGGCATTTTAAAATGAGGAGGAGGTTTGATTATTATTACATGATGTAAATCTATGAATTCTATGATAACAGTTTTTCATGGTTTTATTGTTACTTTTTAATAGACTTTTTATTTTGAAATAATTTTAAATTTAAAGAAAAGTTATGAAGATAGTGCAAAAGGTTCCCAAATGATCTCTCACCCAGTTCCTCCCACTGTTAATATTTTTCCATGACATTTTTGTCAAAATTAAGACACTGACATTTACACATTGCTATTAACTAAACTCCAGACTTTATTCAGACCTCATCATTCTTTCTGTTCCAGTGTCCAGTCCAGGGCACCACAGTGCATTTATTTGAATCTGTCCCCCTCTCTCCTCTGGTCTGTGACCATTTCTCAGTCTTTCTCTGTTTCCCATGACCTTGTCAGTCTTGAGGAATACTGGTCAGGTATTTGATGGTGGATTTAATTTAACCTAGCCACAGAGTTTTCCTTTGCAAAAATTAATAAGACTATAGTGTCATTCTAGACCAGTATCTACTATTTTTGTGGATCAGTGAGCTTAGATCCTTTAAAAGCATTTTTTTCCTATTGATAATTCATCTTGTTTTACTACCTTACAATATAAAGTTGCAGTTTAGGCTTTTAGGGGGAATTGAAAACTCCCCTTTCTACTGAATTTATCAGGTCTCAAATTTAGTTCAGTGATGTCTCATTCTAATTCTAGCTGGCCTACTTGTTTTAAACCATTAACAAGATACTAACTTGAAAGGGTTATGTTATCTTAATTTGTTATCTATTTCATCAGTGCTGATGAATGCTGAAAGATAGTATATAGTATTTAGATACAATGAAAATGTAAGTGCAGAGAGGAATTGACTATTTCATTATAAAGTTGATTCTTAGAATTAAAGGAGATATGTGTAGATAGGACACCCCTATCTACATTGATGAGTCACTAAAATTTTGCACTATGATTCTCATTTCCCAGAACATCTAGACAAATTTAAGTAAAAATACATAGATTTCATGTTATATTAGTTTGCAAAAAATATTTGCCTTGTAATTCATTGCTGATTAATTACATCATAAATTAGTTCCCAGAAAGTCACCAGTGAGCTCCTCAGAGCTCCTCTTTGGCCTTCAGGATTACTTTACATGGTTGAACTCCTTCAAACTAGGCTTTCATGCACTGAAATATTTACATTTTTTCCTACTTCTAAAGGGGTAGGGAAGAGAAAGTCTACTAGATATTGAGACAGTATAAACAAAGCCACAAAAGACTGGATGTGTTTGGTGAGTCCAGAAAATGTGAGTAGATGGGGGATAAACCAAAGGAGTTTTTCACCCATCCTTACTACTCTCAGCCTCTCATGGGATGTTCCAGTTTCAGACTGAAAAAAGAATAGGAGCCAGATTTTATCACACACTGAGCTCAGCCTTTTCTATAGACTTGGAGCGTATATATTTTCACAAGTCAAGAGACAGCATCAGGGCAGCAATCAAGTTCCTGTTTCAGGGAATCAGAGCAAGGCCTGGGGTAAAGTAGGGATGGAGACAGAAGGCGGACTATTCATTTTCAATTCAGATCCTAATATAGTCTCTCCATTCCAAGTCTCAACCCTTTATGCATTATCGATCACGATGGCTTACACTGGGAAGTAGGGGGTGGTCTTTTTAAAGACTAATAAGAGATACATTGAGTTTTCTGGCCTCTTGTGCCTTCTAATTTGATTCTCTGTGCTTTCTATAATAGAATACATTTGCCTTATTTCTTCAGTGAGGGTAATTTTAGATTCCAGGCTGTAGAACATGACTGATATGACTCACAGGAATACAATTTATTTTATAGCATATCACAAGATATAAGTCATTACTTATTAGACCCCAGGGAACAATTGGAAATTGTATTTCTAACTTGTGGATTATGTATTTAAAAATAGCTGTTGTGATGTCATAAACTGATAAAAGGTTAATTTTTGAAGTTATTACATGTTAAAAAATTAACCCCACAATGGTTAATATGATCCTCTTTTGAGGTCTAGAAAGTTGCTTTGTAGGCATGTTGGAATTGAACTAGTGATGATTTTAAATGACATTTACCATTATGATTAAAAAGAAATGTTCTTCATTATGGATTTTGATATTACTATAAAAGTAACATGATTTTAATTAACTTCTCTGGTACTTACTCTCCCAAAACAATCCTCAATTCCTTTTAACACCTTCTATAACATGATTATTTTCTCCAAAATAGTCAAGTTTTGTTTAAATTTTCAGTCCTGATGTCTGTATGGTTGTATATTAGACCTATATGAGAGAAACCAAGATGGTGGCATAGGTAAACAACTAAACTGCTGCCTAGCACAACAATTTCAAAACTACAACTAAAAGACAAAACGAACATCATCCAGAACCATAGGAAAGCTGGCTGCGTGGAAATTCTACAACTAGAAGGAAAGAGAAAAGCACACGGAGAATCAGAGGAGCTGTAAAAGGCTGATATATGGAGACACACGTGGGTGGCTGAGTGCCTGGCTGGCTTTCTCTAGCGGGAAAGAGACAAAAGCTCCTGACTGTGCTGAACCCCAGTTCCGACTGTACTGAACCCCAGTTCCAGGCGAGACCCTGGGGACCCAGGCTTATATGGGGGGATTCTGGACTGTCAGGCGGAAAATCAGGGGAACCACGAAAGGCAGAGGTCTGGAGATGCACACATGAGTGCATGAAGAGAGGACTGCCAGCACAGAAGTTCTCCCTGCATAGACACAGCTGATCCTCATGGCCAATTGGCCTGGAGGTCAATTCCTCACAGTGATACCAACAACAATCAAGATTTAACTACAGCAAGGCTGTACACACAGTCCACAAAGGGGTGCACCAAGAGTGTCCACCTCAGGTAACTGGGAAAGCCTAGCCACTGGGCCATATAGGACACCTAGCACACAAAGCTACCCTACCAACTCAGGGAAGCAGCGAAAATGTAGAGACAAAGAAACAGATCACAAACGAAAAAAATGGAGGAAAACAAATGACTGGATATAGAGTTCAAAACCACAGTTATAAGGTTTTCAAGAATTTCCTAGAAAAGGCCAATAAATTTAGTGAGACCCTCGAGGATGTGCAAAAGGACCAACTAAAAATTAAACATACACTGACTGAAATAAAAAATAATATACAGAGATCCAACAGCAGACTAGAGCAGTGATGGGCAACCTTTTGAGCTTGGTGTGTCAAACTTTGCCAAAAAACTGAGTATAACTCAGGTAGTGTGTCACTTTGAGGAAAAAACTAACTCCAAGACTCTAGTCACAAATGTTTCATCCTCAGGAGCAGCAAATGTTTCATTCTCGGGATGCGGCTGCGTGTCATCAGAAATGGCTACGTGTGTCAGTGCTGACACACGTGTCATAGGTTCACCATCACTGGACTAGAGGATCATAAGAATCAAGTCAAAGATTTAAAATACGAAGAAGCAAAAAACACTAAACTGGAAAAGCAAAAAGAAAAAGGAATCCAAAAATCTGAAGATAGTATAAGAAGCCTCTGGGACAACTTCAAGCTTACCAACATCAGAATAATGGGGGTGACAGAAGAAGAGAGAGAGCAAGATGCTGAAAACCTATTTGAAGAAATAATGACTTAAAACTTCCCCCACCTGGTGAAAGAAATAGACTTACAAGTCCAGGAAGCGCACAGAATCCCAAACAAAAGGAATCCAAAGAGGACCACACCAAGACACATCATAATTAAAATGCCAAGAGCAAAAGACAAAGAGAGAATATTAAAAGCAGCAAGAGA
The DNA here is from genome assembly GCF_027574615.1 of Eptesicus fuscus. Lineage (NCBI taxonomy): Eukaryota > Metazoa > Chordata > Mammalia > Chiroptera > Vespertilionidae > Eptesicus > Eptesicus fuscus. Next base: position 111,210,759 of record NC_072473.1, read on the forward strand.
AAAACAGTTAGTTACCTACAAGGGAGCACCCATACAATTATCAGCTGACTTCTCAACAGAAACTATGCAGGCCAGACGGGATTGGCAAGAAATATTCAAAGTGATGAATAGCAAGAACCTACAACCAAGATTACTCTACCCAGCAAAGCTATCATTCAGAATTGAAGGTCAGATAAAGAGCTTCACAGGTAAGAAAAAGCTAAAGGAGTTCCTCAAAACCAAATCAGTATTATATGAAACGCTGAAAGGTATTCTTTAAGAAGAGGAAGAAGAAGAAAAAGGTAAAGATAAAAATTATGAATGACAAAGACATATCTATCAACAAGTGAATCTAAAAATCAAGTGAATTAAAAATCTGATGAACAGAATAAACTGGTGAATATAATAGAATCAGGGGCATAGAAAGGGAGTGGACTAACAATTCTCAGGAGGAAAGGGGTATGGGGGGTGCGGGAAGAGACTGGACAAAAATCGTACACCTATGGATGAGGACAGTGGGCGGGGGGAGGTAAGGGCAGAGGGTGGGGTGGGAACCGGGTGGACAGGAGCTATGGGCGGGGGGGAAAGAGGAACAATTGTAATAAACTGAACAATAAAGATTTATTAAATTAAAAAAAAGACCTATATGATATCATTGGCTTGAACTTCAGGTCATTCCACAAAACATACTTTGATCAGTTTCTAGGATAACAGAAGAGCACATCTGCTCTTTGGAAAACTGAGTATGGTTTGCTTACTCTAAGCCCTCAGATAAGGGGAATGTCAGCCTAAATGGGATGGTAGCTAGAGAAGAGATTCTGTTCAGTGTGACTGAATAATGAATAAAAGTCACACCTAGTCAATTGGGAAGGAATGCTTATTGTAGTGGGCAAGTTTATTCACTGTATTTAACAGGCCTGAATTTACATTTGGTAGTATAAATTTCCACCTCTGAAAGCTTTTGTTAGCCCTATGGAGGAAGTTGAGCAAGTGAGAGAAACCGTGTGACTCCCTAATATTTTTCAGTGTTGTTTAAGAGAATTTTTGATGTTCACAACAAAAAATTATAAGTTTAAGAACTCCCCTTGGCGTCATTAGGGAGGCAAACTTGAGCACTGTACAAGAATTTTATGGAAAGTAGACATACTGGATTACTCTCAAACTAAGCTAATGGTTTAAAATTTTAATTTCACAACTAGGAATTCTCATTACAGGGAGAAAGGAGTCTTCCTGCTGGATGCAATATATATAAGTATAAAGTGGACACGGTGTTGTAAGGCTATTAAAATATTTTTTTATTTAGATATTTCACATAATCTAGACCTGTCCATATCTAGTAAATTTCTTTAGTTTCTCTCTCTGAATGTATTGATTCACATGGAGGCAGTTATTTACACATAGGTAAACTTGACTCAGTCAAGTGTATTCACCTGATGATTTATACAGATTATTGCTTTGGCACATTTGGCTCATCATCAAGGTGTGCCAAATCTGCTCTGCTTTATGCTTTTCATGGCTTGCATTCCTCTGGCCAGGTTATGGTGTCCCTAACCACAGAGGTTATAAGCATGGGTTTCATTCCAAGCTTTTCCTTCATCGTAGATAGAATCATCTGATGACTGTCTGGGATTCTCACCATCTTTTAAAATGATTTTTATAATTCTATTTCGTAAGTACATTTATCATAAACAAGCTTATATGTTTATATGACATTAATATAGTAAGAAAGGAAGGTTATGTGAAACTTCAGAACCAAAAGGGGAAAGATAGGAAGTTCCAGTAGATATGAAGAAGGGAGATATACTAATTAATAAATAATATAATTATTGTTAGACTGCAACATTTTTAATGTTTTTCTTTTTTTTTTTTTAAATGGGAGCTATAAGGTATGTATCAGTATATGAAACTTTGTACTAAAACGGTTTTAATTAACTAGAAAGAAAATTGCAAAATATTTATTTACTTTATAATTTTTGAAAGAGTTTAATAGTTAAATAATTTAGTAGTTAATGACAAAAGGATAATATCTTTTCCTCACCAAGGTACATTATACATTGTGCATATTAGCGTCAGAGTACATTTTTTCTAGTTCACATAAACTAATTTTATTGACTGAATTCTTTATGCTCTCTTCCTATAGTCATGGCCCTTTTATTAAAAAGTATCATGACAATCAGGAAGAAAGGTGACATCTGTAATGCTTTCAACAATAAAGATAAATTTAAAATAAATAAAATTATCATGAAAAAGGTGGCCAAGGTATTTTGTAGATTTCAAGGAAAAGGAAACTATGTCCACATTCCAGATTACTAGTCTTGTGTATTTTAATGGCAGTTCTTCAGTGGATTTCTCAGTTTACCCACTTGCAAAATGGCAAGTAGCTGTTTCATATGGATGTGGTGACATTGAATGTCTTGTAAAATGATTTTTGCAAAATGTTCAAGTCAGTAAATTATAAGGCTAACGTGCTCTTAATATAATTATGACTGTCATTATCATGTGAAGTTCCATAATGACAAGTTGACCAAATTACGTCACAGGAGTGGGTGGAGTAAAACCATAAGATGAGCTCACGTTTCATCTGGATTTCACTACCTTCTCTAAAATATTAGAGAATATTTTATTTACAGATAGCAACTGAAGTCTAACATTATTTGTTCAACAAATTATTTCCAGGGTTGTAGTTAACTTAAACTTAGTGAAGTCTCAGGGGCCCTCACTTTCAAGGCCCTTGGAGAAGCCCAAACAATATGTTTACAATGGGTTTGTAAAATTTGCAAAATATATTTCTGTACAAACCTCTCCTCCCCAACTCTACTGAAAGACTTCAGGCCCTACAAATCCTGGATTCACTCCTCATTGCTATTACTGGTCCAAAGTAGAGTAGTCTTTCAGGTTCTTTCCCAAGGCTATGTATGTTATACTGCTTCAAGCTCCTTTTATAGTAAAACAAAATAAATGACACCAGCAGTGGGTTTGCTGCCTTGTGCCAAGTCTGTTAATTCATAATGTGAAATCCTTTCCCCAAAAGTTAAGCAAAAATGTTACAATTTTGCAGACAAACAGAGGACATTTGTACATATCTTTTATAGATCCCAGTTTCTTTGGTAGTGATAAATCTCAAAATTCTCCCTTTATCCTCCCTCATATTTTCCCATGGGGTATATTAAACATAATCTCCATTCAGTACATTGTGTGTCCTTTTCCTTTGGGGCTGATTAGTTCAGATGGTTAGAGTCTGGTGCTAATGAAACCACGTGAGCCTGTTAGCTTTCCTTGTCTTGGTCACAGTCTAGCTATAGTCAGCTACCTCAAAAGTGTTTGCTGTTGATCACCAGTGAGATGAAGCCAGGAAGTTGGAAAACCTCTGTGTAAAGCTTTTTTCTTGATGGAAAATAAACAAAACAACAACACTAACAATAAACAAAACCAATGCTTGACAATTTCACCTATAGAGGATGATATTTTTTCTTATCAAAGCTATCTCCATCAGGAGACTTAGCATAAATCCTGTGGTTGCCACTGCACATGATACTAATATTCAAGTTAAACTGGTCCCCCAAACATTCCTAATTTGCCTTAATATCCTGTAAGGATCTACAGAATATTTTAAACCCTTCTTTACCTAATCTCCACTCTTAAACCATTCTGTAAATAGCAGTAATATTAACAATTCACTACTTCCCTGGAACAAAGACATTTTGTGATAAGAAGTTACATATGTTGGTCTATAGTATCAATAAGTTGTTTTTCTCAGAACTCTTTATTGAATACCTTTTTGTACTTATGATTTAACCACTGCAATGTAAAAATGCATATATACAAATGTGTGTATGTGTGTATCCATGCACATCCACACACATACAGTATATATGAGTGTATAAAATACCCTGTGTTTCTCATACTACTTGATCTAGCATTTCACATCTATATCAAAAGACAATTTGTGAGTGGCATTATGTTTAGTCTCCCTCAGTAGAAAGCAAAACTGATGCATTCGTCCACTGCTTTTGATCCTTGAGTGTTTCTTTTTGTACTGTAATTTTTAAATTGGATTTTTCTAATTGATAATCATAAAAGTAGTCAATGGCTTAGGAATCCCTTTTCACTCAATTGAGTAAACATTTATTGAGCATCTACTCTGTGCCAAACATTTAAAAAGTGGATCAAAAGATGAATTAGAAATAATCTTTACCTTCTAGGAAAGTATGACAATGGTAAGATGGTGAATTAATGTTTTTTTGACCCCATTACTTTCTGATATATGTCCAATCTTCTGTATTTTTATAGCTTTGGGCTTTTCTTTTTTCCATATATAGCTATCTTGCTATTAACCATGCAAGGTTTTGTTTTTATTTGTGTTATTTTGGTAGTTGTGGTGGTTGTTTGTTGAACCCTTGATCATCATAACCCTTGGCATCTATTTATCCTAGAGTTGCACTGAAATATTTATAGTCTCCAGCCTCCATGTGGGTTTTTTGTTTGTTTGTTTGTGGGTTTTTTTTTTTTTTTTTGGCTTTTCTAAGATCTTGCCATTACTCTCCTCAAAATAATCTATATTTAGTTTCATACCTTTTGTTTAAATTGAGTAGCCATTTGATTTTATAAAAATACTTTTCCTTTCCTAGTAGCATGCTAAAGAATTGAATTGTCATTACTATCACATTGTGGTTCACCAACAAGTAATTTTAGGTCAGTTCTTGTTCACTTCTTGGGAACAAAGTCAAAAATGCCTTGTCCATATAAGGAAGAAGTCATTTGCCCTCTTCCCAGATCTTCTGGTGATATGCTGATCTGTGTGTAAGTTCACAGTTATAACTTCTGGCCTACTTTGTAGCTTGTCCTCCACCCAATACAGGCAAATCCAAACCAGGATTTGTCCTCTCTTGCAAGCTATACTTTATACCTTTTATACCTACAATAATCTATTGATCCTTCACCTACTTGCCTACCTTCAATGCTTCTTCTTACTTAGAGACTTCTGTGACTAATAAGGTCAGAAAATCCAGGTCTAGGTGAGAACAGTTATCCACTTTTGACCCTTGAACTTATTTTTTTCTTAGCATTCTCTGAAGCCATGGTGACTTATTCATTAACAAGTATGATTAGTACATAAACACCACTATCTGCTTGTGTCTGTTTGTAAAGTTAACTCTTAATTACCGAGGAACCAATTAACTATTGGAGGTTATGTGACTTTGGCCACTCCAGTCCCTGCAAAAATTCACACAAAGAGTGTGGAGATAACCAAACAAAAACTATGAAACCAAGATTATTCATTTGTGCTCATTGTGAACAGTTAATAAACTCTGAAAGAAACTAAAATTATACATTTTAATGTGCTTTGGGATAATCTAAGGATAGAAATATGCATGTTGATGGTGAAACAAGCTTCCTTTTGTACCATATAAATTCTTTTAAATGAGCAATAAAACTAAGGTATTATGAGTGCTAGTAAAAGTTAAGAGGACTATTTTTCTGGTATTAAAATCAAGTCAACAAATTGTTACCAAATGTTTATCATCCTATAAAAGAAAATGTTTAGTCATCCACCTCTAAATAGGACCTCAGCGATGAAAGGCCTCAATTATTATATTACTTTCTGGCCAGGATTAGCCAAAGTGATTTTGCATTCATCCAACAATAATTGTAACTGACCTTGGATATTGTTGAAACAACTACAAATAGATTTAGGCTGTTGGGGAGGCACAAAGATTGATTTAGCATAACATTTACTATTTATTTCTTTATACTAGCTTGAGGAATAACTCATTTAAGTATTAAATCAATGTTTCTAAAGTGTATGTGTAAACTGGACATATATATTTAAGGCATAGTTTTTCATTGAATTATATTATTATTCAGTGGTGCTTCAAAATTTTTTAAGACCAATATGTGGTGACTCCTAACATTTTGCCTGTATAGGATTACATCTATCTTTGTTGCTTAGTAGTTATCCTTCTATTAACAAGTAGTTAAGGATTAAAAAACTGTGTTACATCTACACAATGGAATACTACACTGTGGTAAAAAAGAAGGAATTCTTGCCATTTGCAACAGCATGGATGGAACTGGAGAGTATTATGCTAAACAAAATAAGTCAGTCAGAGAAAGATAAATATCACATGATCTCACTCATTTGTGGAATATAATGAACAACATAAACTGATGAACAAAAACAGATCCAGAGACAGAAAAGCATCTATCAGACCATCAAACCTCAGAGGGAAGGTAGAGTAGGGTGGGGGTAAGTGGGAGATATCAACCAAAGGACTTGTTTGCATGCATATAAGCCTAACCAATGAACACAGACAACATGGGGGGTGAGGGCATGAGTGGGGAGTGGAGGGGGCAATGGGGCGATAAGGACACATATGTAATACCTTAATAAATAAAGAAAAAAAAGAATACTAATTTTAGTGACTATTTAAAAGAACATTTCAGTGAATACTTTAGTATTGGTTTCTAAAGCCAAACGTTTTCAACTTCTAGAATCTTGCCACAAGTATTAAATTCACATCAATAGATTTATATATAATTAGTACTTTAATTTAGTAATAAATTGATAGAGTGCTTTATTTTGGGGAATCCTCTAGAATGTGGGTCAACAAACTTTCCTGTAAATGACTAAATAGTGAAGATTTTAGGCTTTGTGGAACAATGGGCAAAGTTGAGGATATTATGTAGGCACTTCTATAGCAAGAGAGAAAACAAGTAGCCACAACTTTTTGTTGTACCAATGGGCACAGTTGACTTTATTTGTGGACACTAAAATATGAATTTCATATAATTTTAATGCATTATGAAATATTTTTTATCCTTTACTTTTTTAACCATTTAAAAATGTAGGAACCATTGTTACCAACTTGGCCATACAAAAACAGGGTAGACAGGTCCTTGAACTTCCCTAGATTGCATGCAGCTTTGATCTGACTCTCAGAGAAATCCAAGACTAAAAAAGATTAGGGGGCATTGTTCTAGAGACAAATCACTAATTTTTAGGAGGCATTTCCTAAGGCCCTTAGAGTTTCTAAGGAATCTGTGGAAATTCCTACTCTAGGAACTAATCCTGCTAGAGACAGTGAGGGTAAATAATTGTCTAGGTGATCTTTTATTCATAAAGTTAATTGTCTTCGCCATTCTTGTTGGTTTTATAAAACTCAGAGAAAATTGAAAATCTACACCTCTGGTTTTAAGAGGAAAAGTCTTCTCATATTTTCAAATATTTAGTAAATAATTTAGGTTCAAATGAATATCTGAAACATATTTAAGTGTCTAGACCATTTCAGGCTATAAATAGAAATCACATTCAACCTGTTCGGAACTTTTTTCTTTAAAACAAAGATTACCCCTTGGAACAGTTTATTTTATTTCAAATGACATTTAAGGCTGCAACACAGGTATAAGCAGGATTAAATTTACTTATTAAAACTAAATGTGCGAGCTTGCAGGCTTCTTGGCTTAATGGAGGGTGGCGGGGGGCATGCTGTTACCCAAATCTAAACCCTTGAATGTTCAAATTCATGAAATGGAGTAGTTACCCAGGGGCAGAGATAATAGTGAGAAAACAGAAATGTCCATTTGAAAATAAATGAAAACCTCAGGAGTTTCTGGAAGTAGAATAATTGCTCCTTCTAATAACAGTGTTATTGAATGAAGTTTGTACTCAAGGAAGAAATTATTATAAAACATAATACTCATGTTAAAACCTAAAGATGGAACAGTGTAGTATTTGGTGAAAACCTAAACATTTTTAGCAAGCCCCTTGCACTATTTAGGTAGACCTTTCATTAATTTATAGCTTGTTTTCACAGTTTTTGAACTGTGGAGAATGTAACAAATTTAAGAAGGTTGAAATATAATCCAAAGAAAGCAGAAGTTAACCTAAAAAATTTCCCCCCTAAAAAGAAAGGAAAAGTTAGTAGAACTTCAGTGCTACTGTAAATAGGATACATTGCTTATATGTGCATTAGGCTTAATTATTATTAATTGATCAGTATTTATTAGTCTTTAATGGTGTTTTTTAAACTGGAAAACCCACTCACAGGTAGATCTTTCTTTCAACTCAATCATTTTTAAAATGTAATAATGGTTCTTCTCAGTTTTGTAAAAGGCAAAAGCAAAAAGTATCTAGAAGAATAGTATAGTGACTTTAGTTAGAAATTTATTATGAAAGAGAGAAAAAAGAAGTACAACAAAGCATACTATTGTGTGGTTCAAATATGGAGATTTTATAATAAGAGATTCTTGCTGATTTTGAGAAAATCATACATTATAAAATTGATAAAGTCTGCATTTTTGTGTAAATATGTCTGGGTGGCTCTTTCCAAGAGATGTCTACTCATTATAAAAGATAACATTTCATCAGCTAATTACTGGACCTTCATATCTTATTCAATAAAAAGTATGACATGTCTGTATAGCTTCTTACATCATAGTACCTAGTTACTCTGGGTAAGCCCTTGGCTGACTGTCCACAAACCTTTTTTTAAATTTCTTTATTGATTAAGGTGTTACATATGTGTCCTTATCCGCCCATTACCCCCCATCCCCCCCACTCATTCCCTCACCTCCCTGGTGTCTGTGTCCATTGGTTAGGCTTATATGCATGCATACAAGTCCTTTGGTTGACCTCTCCCGCTTACCCCCACCCTCCCCTACCTTGCCTCTGAGGTTTGATGGTCTGATCAACCTTAAAAGCACCTTTCAGACTGTTCCATCATCTTTCCTGGAACCTGGTATTGCCCCTTTCCTCTTAAAACTCTTGCCCCCCCCCCATGCCTTCTCTACTCACCCTAGTGAGTCTTACCAGTTTGCAGGGGGAAGGTTTTTTCCTGTCCTTCCCAATGTCAAATTAGCTAATTTGATAAACTCATCTAAGGTTGAGTGCTAATGCAGAAGTCCTTCCTTCCAAGTTAAGTGTGGTTTATAAGAGGGACTTTATGGAGAATGCTGTGCTGGTGAAAAGTTCCAAGTATATTGCTCTTCACTTCATACTCTACAACCTCCTATTCATCCTGTATTTAGAGTTATTCCTATTAATGTGATTTAGCAGAGGTTTGGGCAGTTGGTTGTCAGTGTAACAGTTTTATTATTTTTTTAGTCAAAGAAATAACAAGAAAGTAAGAAAGAACACATGCTATCAGTAATACACAGTGAAACACTACAAGTTGCACAGCATGGCACTAACGATTTTATAGTCTCTGTTAGAAATGTACTACATTTAAACATGATTTGTTATTAATTAATTTAAAATGTTTACATTTATTTTTAAACTTTAGCATTGATTATATAAATCAATCAGTCATTCACTAAGTATTGTGTTCCCACAGGGGAGACAATAGAACTATCAAAGAAATAACCTCATTGAGAAGTAAAGACTTCCACATGTGGAATAAACTGGAAAACAGCACAGTAAAGTGATAAATTCTGTGGTTACCCAAATAAGGCAATATACACTGAGTGGCCAGATAATTATGATCTCTGAACACATAATAATCTGACCACTCAGTGTATATCCTATATAATAAAAGGCTAATATGCAAATTGTCCCCTCGACCAGGAGTTCGACCAGCAGGCAGGCCGGCCAACCGCCCATGTCCCCTCCCCCTGGCCAGGCTGGCCAGACCCCGCCCATGCACAAATTCATGCACCGGGCCTCTAATATATATACTGAGTGGCCAGATTATTATGCGTTCAGAGATCACAATAATCTGGCCACTCCAGTGTATATATCAAACTCTTGGAGATGAAAACTTTTTAAAAATAAAAAAAATCTGCAAGAATCCTTTGTGTTTGTAAAGAATTTCTTCATAAGCTATACTCCAGTTTATGTACTTTATAATCCTATTTTATTTCTTCCTGCCTAACAGGGATCCTTGTAGTATTTTTAGGGTCTCCTTTTGAACTATAGATATCATCTTGCCCACTAGATAAAGACAAGGCTAGGCAAGTCATATTAGTTTATGAAATAGGACATTGAAATTTTAAAAAATTATCATACCAATCTCATTTTAGGTAAATGGCATGAAATTGTTAGAGCTCCCACATTTTAAACCTACCCCTTTCCTCCTCATTCATTGCTGTCTTCCAAAATTAATAGTGAACCAAGAGAAGCAAGTGTCTGGTGGGGCAGGTGGGAACTGTAGTAATACAGGCAGCCTTAGAACCAAGCAATACTGATGGGGAAGAGGAAGGAGGAGGGTAGAACAAAGCAAACTTACAGAAGAACCTTAAATATACCTGCAAAAGTCATGCCTGTGAAAGGAGACAGGGTAGATTGTCTATATATATGCTATCATTGGTGGCATGATTTTTAGGGAAAAAGAAAAGTGCTAAATAAAACACATTTGGAACAGAATCCATCAATGAGGTGAAATTTGGTTAACTCATGGTTATTAAAATTATGTGACTTGTTTTATCAATTTACCAATATATTTGATACTCAAAGATGTTTGTTGGTTTAAAGCAACTCCTATATGAAATTAGAATAAGACTCAAAATAAATCTGAGAAACAATGACAAATTTTTATATGCTTAGCCTTTCTAAAAGAATGCCTCCTTGTGTATTAATAGGAATAATCTGTTTAACTCTAACACTTTTTTCTTTCAAACATACAGACTTCCTTTCCTATGACTCCATCACTTGCAGCTAATCCTACCATGGCTTTCAATCCTTACTTAACTCATCCTGGAATGGGCCTGGTTCCTGCCGAACTTTTACCAAACACACCTCTTCTGTTTTCTGGAAACCCGACTCTCACATTGCCAGGAGCTGCTGGTCCAAAACCGATGCGTTCAGATAAACTGGAGGTATTTGTGTAGAAATATATAAATACTATATGGTTTATATTAACCTTATGCATGAAACAACAGCCTCAGAGCCTTATGTTTTGAATGCCTTAAATGAGTGCACCTGGGTTTTTAGCTTATAGAGTATAACCTCAGAACAATGTTAAATATTTTACTACTGCAATTATACGCTCTTGTGAAGTGAATTGATTCAGTTGTACAATAGGTTAAAGCACGTCTTAGTGCACCTGGCCACAAAATGCATCTCCTTTGCTATGCACAGGAAGTCTGGTGGGAATGCTGCTTCTACCCAAGCTCTAGCTTCATAGATTGGAATTGCTATGTTTGTTGATGAGTTTCTACTTGCTAGATTAATCAAACTGAAAAAAAGATAGTCTAGTATATCTGCTAATGCAGAATGTGAGTCTCATAGTACCTAAACCTTTTCCCCCATTTTTAAAAGAATGATGTATTAGATATTAAATATCCCTTTATGCTAAGAAAAGAAAATGTAAAAAAATAAGAAACAGCTTTCTAATTTATTGAAGTCCTTAAAACATCTCTTAATTGTCATTCTTCATAAATTAAAATAAACAACTAGTCAATTTCTTACAAAGTCAGCTTCATTGGCAGTTTCTTAAATGCCTGGCAGTGTGTTATAATGGAATTTGATTGTATACATAATGTAATTCAATCATGGCCCACAAGTCTGCTTCTGGAAAAGCACATTTCTGTGTGATAAAGACTCATTTTGGACCTTAACAAAATAAATCCCTTTTGCATATGTAGCTAATTACACTTTAGGCTGTATTAAATGGAAAATTAAACAATGCTTTTAAGCACTTTTATTTCAACATAAGAAAAACAGACAGCTTTCTTTTGGAGAGAACAGAAATTTTTTCTAAGAATCAAAATGTTGTCTACGTTTACATCTCAGAGTGAACATCCTTTACATGATCCTTCAGCTTTTTAGATTTTTCCTAAATACCATAGATAGCAAAGTACTGTAATGTATACTATTGCTCTTACATTCACTGGAAAAATAAATAAAACCTAATCAACTTCTAAGTCATCAATGTGATATTTTTTTTCTTTAAGGTTTGCCGAGAATTTCAGCGTGGAAATTGTACACGTGGTGAAAATGATTGCCGCTATGCTCATCCTACTGATGTTTCTATGATTGAGTCAAGTGATAATACTGTGACCATCTGCATGGATTACATCAAAGGCCGATGCTCCCGCGAGAAATGCAAGTACTTTCATCCTCCCGCACACTTGCAAGCCAAACTCAAGGCAGCTCATCACCAGATGAACCACTCAGCTGCCACTGGGACGGTAAGAGCAGGCCAGGACTTATGGACTATATTTTTTTTCGGGGGGGGATGATTAATATATACCTCAGTGTGTCTATTGTCTTGTAACCATAACCTTGGATAGTCATGAGTGGACCCTAATATGAATAGCCAAGGTTATAAGCTGGAAAAGAGAGAACCTATTTGTTCTACTTCATTTACTAAAATTTTCTAAAGGTAACAATTTAAAAATTTTCTAAAGGTAACTTTTTAAAGGTAACTATTTACTGATTATTATAATCTATTGTGCCTTTTCTCCCATTTTTAGGGAAAGAGAAAATTGTATAATTTAAATAGTAAATTAGTTTTGAATGATTTTTTAATAGCATGACTAACCTTAGCATATGAAAAAAGACAGCAAGTTGCTCCTCTGCCTATGAGCCACCTACATGGGCACTTTGTTAGTAATATCCTTAATGCCTTTCAAAAACAGAAGACTTGAAAGATGGGATAATAAGTAAGCTTTTGTTTCCCAAAAGTTAAGGTTCTCTTTCCTTTTTGGAGGAATGGTTTTAAGGAAGCAGCCAGCCGAGGCTGGGAGGGGCATTTCTACATGGTTGGGAGAAGAGGCAACAAAAGTTGTCCTAGCAAGTCAGTTTTGGGGAAAAGTTGATTTTAGGAGCTAGGGAAAATATTTGCATACCATACTACAGTGTGATACGTTGCAAAATAGGAATTATGATTACTTCTTTGTAACAGCTGTCAATTATTTTGATAAGCTCCTTGTTATTTCTTTTTTTGGATTGGGCCTTTCCTCCTGTAACAGGATATAATCCTATCTAATAAAACAGAGAGCAGGAGGGAGGCTTGGGTTTCCCTGGCGACAGAGGAAGCCAAGCTTTCCGAACACCCTGGCCAGCCCAGGCCTCTGCTTAAGGCTACAAAGTTTCAATTATAGAAGATAAATCCTAACAAAAATGGTGGCAGCCACGGAGCTGGAGAGAGCAGGCTAGGGTTGCCCCCGGCGACGGGGGAAGCCAAGCTTTCCACCTGCCCTGGCCGGACTATGCCTCCACTCCAGGCTACAAAGTTTCAATTATAGAAGGTGAATGAACCCCAACAGAAATGAGCAGAAGACTTGGCTCCGCTCCAGGCTACAAAGTTTCAATTGTAGAAGATAAATAGACCCCAGATACCAGGGCCTCCGCTTGGTTCGCCGGGGGGAGGGGGGCATGGCCTGCCTGCAAACCACCACAGGCCCCTCGCCCATGCCGCCCCATGCCATAAGGAAACTCCCACCCTGATCCGGGACACCCTTCAGGGCAAACCAGCTGGCCCCCACCCATGCACCAGGCCTTTATCCTATCTAATAAAAGAGTAATATGCAGACTGACCATCACTCCAACACACAAGATCAAGATAGCTGCCCCCATGTGGTCAAAGATCCTGCCCCTATGTGGACACAGGATGGCCACCACAAGATGGCCAGCAGGGGAGGGCAGTTGGGAGGGACCAGGCCTGCAAGTGTAGGCAGTTGGGGGTGGTCAAGCCTGCAGGGGAGGGCAGTTAGGGGTGACCAGGCTGGCAGAGGAGGGAAGTTGGGGGCAAACAGGCTGGCAGGGGAGCAGTTAGACATCAATCAGGCTGGCAGGGGAGTGGTTAGGGGGTGATCAGGCTGGCAGGCAGAAGCAGTTAGGGGCAATCAGGAAGGCAGGCAGGTGAGCAGTTGGGATCCAGCAGTCCTGGATTGTGAGAGGGATCCCAGATTGGAGAGGGTGCAGGCTGGACTGAGGGACAACCCCCCCCCCCCCCGTGCACAAATTTCGTGCACCGGGCCTCTAGTAATCCAATAAGGGAAAAAACCTTATTGGAAGGAACCTCATATTTTCTGGCTGTTAAAAAAAATCATCTACAGGAACCTGAACCCCCTGACAGAGACCTTACCTTTAATAAGAGAAATATATTTATTTTCAAACCCCATATTTGTTAACAATGTTTTTCTCATAATGAGTTGACATCTATCTTGTTATAACTGGAACTCATACTTTTCTTATTACACAAAATATGTCAATCCCTATTCCTTGAGTGGTGACTCTCATGTCTTTTTCTCTAAACCAGATACCCCAAATTTCTCCCAACTTTTCTTGGTAGATTATGGCTTTAAGGACACAGTACCAATTTTGGACTTGCTCTGCTTTCTCAATATCCCTGTTCTCTCAGAACTGAACCCATTACTTCATGAAAGATTGATCTGGACAACATAATCTGTTAATGAATGTTAAAAAAACAAAAGACCTCATCACATGTTGTTTATCTTAAAATCTTTTGAATGAGGGAATTTTAAGCTTTGAAAATAGAAGGCATCCAGAATATTCAATGCAAAATTAAGCCTTCAAATTTTGGATTATTTCTGTTGATGGCATAGAGTTCAGAAACAGCATGGACCTATTATAAAAGAGAAGAATACAGCTGGCTCCATAAAAGTAAATGTTCTCATATGTGTGGGGTGTATAAACAATGGCTTGCTTGTGCCTTTATGTACTTGTTCCACATTCAGGCATGGGGCCTTCATATGTATGTGCTCATTCCTGATAATTTGGGCATATTTGGTAAAATGCACATAAGTCAGACCCAAATTTCCATGTTGAAATTTAAATATTATATAGTTGGCCTTCAGTTGACTGGTACTTGTGAATCCTATCTAATAATAGAGTAACATGTAAATTACCATCACTCCGCTACACCCACGATTGGGCGGTGGGAGGCTGGGGGGCGGGACCCGGGGTGGCCTATCCGGCCATTGAGAGGCAAGGATCCGCTGCCACTGAGGGGGGGCTACCCTGCTGTTGAGAGGCGCAGGGGGCGGGACTCCCGCCCCCTGTGCCTCTCAAGGGCCAGATCCGTGGCTGCTGAGGGGGCCTGCCGCAGACACCCAGCTGTGCCTCTCAACGGCAAGGTAGCCAGGTGTCCGAGGCAGCCCCCCTCAGCAGCCGTTGAGAGGCGCAGGGGGCCGGGAGTCCCACCCCCTGCGCCTCTCAACAGCAGGGTAGCCCCCCTCAGCGGCCACGGACCATCAAAAGCGGGGGAGCTGGGTGCCTGTCTGCTCCGGCACCAGGCCTTTCAGAAGCCTCCGGCTCGGCACCCAGCTCCACCGCGAAAAGCGAAAGCGTGTAGGGGACCCTACACGTACATGATTCAATCATGCACTGGGCCTCTAGTGTTAATATAATATTCCTTTCTGAGTAACTGGGCAGAGCAGAGTGTTAGTGGTAAAGTCAAATTGGCCCATACAAATTTGTCTGAAATAAGATTAAACAAAGGAGGCTTTCCATGAAGAAGTTTAAACTTTCTATATGTTTAAGGATTCAGAGTAGAAATGCTTAGTGAAAAGAGATATTTTTACACTGTTCATGTGCCTAGCTCAGGTTGACTTCATTGAAAGAAGTTTGTATGAATTTAAAAGAAAAAGACTTGAAGGATTGATGTTTAGTTTTTCCCAAAGAAAATACTGATTCCTTTAAGCCAGAGGAGGGAACCTTTTTTCTGCCAAGGGCCATTTGGATATTTATAACATCATTCATGGGTCATACAAAGTTATCGACTTAAAAAATTAGCCTGCTTTATTTCGTCAAACATTTAATTAACTCATCCCTAATGCCATGGCAGGGCCAGACTAAATGATTTTATGCGATTTTTATGGTCCTTAGGCTGGATGTTCCCCACCCCTGCTTTAGGCTTTCTTTATTCACAGGAGTAAGGAGGTCATGGCATAACCGTTTTAGTGTGTGGAAGGTTTGTTACTCTGCACAAGTGTCCTTGTCTACTTGAGAATTTGAAGCACACCTAATTGTTGTTTCTGGGGCATGTTTTTTAAGTAATTTACAATTTGCTAAGAAAAAAAATGTAGTGGCAAACTTCTCCAATGAATCTGATCCAGCAACAAGTTTGACTGAGTATTATAAGCATTTTGAAAGAATTGTAGACACGAAAGGAGTATTTTAAAATGCTAATACGTTTAGAATTAAACTTTACAAGGACTGTACAAAGCAAATGGCACATACTGAAATGCAAGGCAAGCCTCTACAAATTATAATTGATTTTGCTAACTATGGTACCTGGGTGAGGTGGGTGATGGGGAAGTAATAATTTGCCTTTTTTTCTTACATTTTAATTGGGAGATTTACAGTTATAGAATTTGGACCTGAAGACCTGGTACAAATTGGATTTGTTTTATTGGGCTACAGTAGCAGACTCCAACTACTGATAATGTTTTATTACCTATATACCATTTATCTCCTAAATCCTTATCAGAATTTTAACTGGAAAAAAATGTATTTCCTGCTATACCCATTGCGTCTGCTAATCTCATTTTAATAGATTAGTAGATGAGCATGTTCATTTTAAATGCTTATTTGCTGTTAACAGCTTCCTGTCACATCCTGTCCAAATGATGAGGCCCTTTTTTATTTGCCAAAATTAGTGAAGTTGAAAAGCTTCTTTTTTTCCTTGTATGTATTTTTCTGTTTTGAACTAAGTTGTCATTTAGTGAACTGCTTCATCTCTGTAGCTGCTTACCTTGCTCGATGGATATCCTTGCAGAGGGTTCCCAGATCATACCTTATCTAACTGCTGCTTGCTTGGTTTGAGTACATTCTTCACTTTCTTTGGTACTATTTATTAATCTATCCCTCCCTCACAGGCCCTACAGCCTGGTGCATTTCAACTGATACCAAAGAGATCGGCACTTGAAAAGACTAATGGTGCCGTCCCGCTCTTTAATCCCAGTGTTTTCCACTGCCAACAGGCTCTGACTAACCTGCAGCTCCCACAGCCAGCCTTTATCCCTGCAGGTGAGAACTGGGCTGTGAACACTGTGAGTGTAATGATGTTGTGAGTGTATACAATGCACACCAGCTACCAAATGACTTTTATGGCAGGACTATCAACAGGTGTTTTGACTGGAAACAAAACAGGGCAGTTATGTTTGATCTGCTAGTATATATTAAAAATTTGTTTCTGTGATTTCTGAAAATTAATGATTTGAAATCAGTCTAGGAAACATTGTCCATATTTTTCTTTTTAACATTTCTTAATTTTTGCTTCTTATCATTGATTCACTTGGTTCAGTCTCAAACTAATTTTTTGACTCTTAGGTATAACATTCAAAGACATTGGTCTGCCCTCAAAAAAAATCTTTCCCATTTTCAGCATTGCAAAAATATGAAGTCCATATAGTTTTGATATACTGAAGATACTTATAATAAAACTACCTTTAAATTTATAGCATAGTATAATATACAGATAATATATAGTATAATATAACAGATAGTTCTAGCCTCTAATTCTTTCTTTATATTCTTTTTTTATTGTTTAAAGTATTGCAAATAGTAATACATATGTCTTTTTCCCCCCCAATTGACCTTCCCCCAGCCTCTCCTACCCCCCATTTCATGCCTCTAATTCTTAAACCAGTTAATATTTAAAAATATAGAAGTTTTCCTGACATATTATCTTTTACATTCAACTACATTTAATAGCTTAACAATTTTGTATCAAATTGAATAAAAATTTTAAGCCATAATTTTGTCCAAATATGTATATGAGGGAAAATACTCTTCTTCTAGTGGTTCAGTACTTTAAGAATTACAATAAAGTCTCTTAGGAATAAATTGAAAATATGAATTACCCAGAGTATAGTAGATTTTCTTGCCAGAATTATAAATTCCCACTTTGAAAATTATTATTAAATGAAAATGACATGATTTAAAAATTAATTTATAAAGCCTTGTTAATTGTATAAACATACTAAATGCATAGAATTATATACCTGGACTTGAAATAAAAAACACCTCTTTCTTAATCGATAAATTAATCAGTAATACATTTTGGAAGAATCTATTAAGTTTTGTCTAGTAACTAACAATAATTTTCATGGTATCATTTAAAAAGCACACAATTTTTCGACTTTTTGCTGGATTTGGATTATTTAAAATCTAGCTTTATAAGCCAAAATATCTGAAGAACACTGTCCCCCTTAAGCAATAACAAATTAAAAACCTTTCAGGCTGAGCCTCCTTTTGATAAAAAGCCTATTTGCCATATGTTCATAGTCAAGTCCTCAGTTACAAGGTGGAGTAGGTAGTGATAATAGATAAATACTCTAAATAGAACTATTGGCACTAGGTACCAGATCTTGGTGCATATTTTGAAAACAATTTATGTAATAAATAAAATTCTCCCTTTCATGATTAAAGTCACTTAGGATGTATTTGTCAAAATAAATACAGGATGTAATTTAAGTGAGATAATCCTCTTAAAGAAAATGTAATATTCAAGTTTATACCTAAGCATCCAAGAATTACTTTGATTACCTGGGTTTGTGATTTTAAAACTAAGCTGTAATTATAAGCATAAGAGATTACTTGGATTTGCATGTGCTAATAAATTAATATTGCAAAGATTATCTTTTTAGTTAAAATTATTTCTATCAGTAAAGCTTAAATAATGAAATATCTCTTTTCTTTACTTTTCACGCTTTTTCTGCATGGTGTACAGGGCAAATACTGTGCATGGCACCTGCTTCAAGTATTGGTAGGTTTTGTACAAAAATTCTCAATTATTCTAATCTGAAAAAAAGTAACTTTCTGTTGTGACTATGAAAGAGCATATGACTGAATGATATGGTTGGACATTATCTGAGTATTTAAGGTTTAATATAGTGCTATTTCACATCTTTGTGGAATCACATTACTCCTACACTCCCAAGTCCTAGTTTGTTGGCCAGATACTGACCCTGCCATTGCTCTATTTTCACCCTAAAAAGTATAGCTGAATTATTTTGAAACATTTCCTTATTTAGCCAGAATGGGCAGTTTTGTTCTAAGCTTTATATCTGTTACTAGGACACTATAAAATATTTAAAATGTACAATTTCTAAAGTACAAAATTTTCCTCCAAATAAGTTATCCATAAGATCTAAATTATTCAATACTCACATGTTTAGAGAGGATGAGTTTAGCAAAGCCAGAACATTTCTTAATGTCCTGTGTCAGAAAATATTTGACAAAATATTGTCTTCATGGCAAATGTTACAGCTACATGGCTAGCAGCTAAAACGTCTCTTTCGGGGTGTTTTTTCTTTACCTTTTCTAGTTTCTACCTCATTTAAAAAGCTTTTTGGGTGCTTTTCTCATTTCTAGCTCATTTTGGAAAGCAAACCAAGAAATTAAAGGGTGAATGGCAAGCATTCATATGTAATAATTTACATCTACATTGATTGAATTCAGATTATCTGAAAGTTTACAGAGAAAATGAATGGCTTGGAGAGAGGAAAATCAACATATCTACTGTCATAGAAACCATAGTTGTACCCCAAATGGTGATTAACAGAAACTGTAGTTTTTCCTTATTCCTACCTCTAGTTATCCATTACTTAGAGACATTCCTTAATGTACAACATGTCAATTCTAAAAACACTCCTCCCCCCTTGGAAACACAGAAACTCTACAGGAAGCAGCTCTATTTACGCATGCAGTTTGCATTCCTACACCGTTCTTAGGTGAAAGGACAGGGAAGCAGAGTCACAAAATGTGAAGACACATTTCACAAACTTGCAGAATTCAGATCGTCTAGTCATATGAATATAGGGATCCTGTTATTATCAATGGAAATATTTTTTATTTTTACAGAGGACAGCCAATCCCTCAATAACAGAGGCCGTACTTCCGTAGCCAGTGAATTTTATTGTACTACTATGTGGTTGCTGTTTTGACTTTTCGTTTTATCTCAATAAGCCCCTTAGTTCTTTTTGGGCTTTGCATCTACTCTGTTTGACCAATGAGCTAGAAATGAGAAAAGCACCCAAAAAGCTTTTTAAATGAGGTAGAAACTAGAAAAGGCAAGGAGAAAACACGCTGAAAGAGATGGTATAGTTTTTAGCCATGTAGCTACAACATTTTCCATGAAGACAACATTTTGTCAGATATTTTCTTTAAAGTATCCCATGTGTTTGATAAATAGCCTAAGTTTCAAGAGGTTTGCCAGAGGTGTATTTAAAAACCTGAATGTGTAGGCCATTGTATTATTCATCTCTGCTCCCCTACCATATACCCACCAACTGAACTACCATATTTTTGCATGTAGATCAGGTAAGTATACATATAACTGTCCCTTTGAACCTGCAAATCTAGTGACAGCACTCATATCTATAAATTAATGAACCCAGGCACCAACTCACAGTTCCCTACTCCCATTTTGAATGTGCAACCCAGTCACTTATCTACTTAACTAGCTATTAATACAGATAGTCTTAGTAAAATAAGATTTTACTTTATGCAGCCAATTTAACCCTATGGAAATATGGCCTTTTAATTCAAATAAAATGTGATTCTACTAAAAAACTAACTAAATTTTGAAATAATTTTTTCTCAATGTAAACTTTAATTGTTTATCCCTTTTCTCTTTTTAAATGTTTCCCATTCTGTTCTGTGTTGCTTTGCACTGTCTGTGATTGCATGTTGCACCCTGGTGTATCCATGATGATGATGTCACATGGCTTGTTGCTGTGATACCTACCATGCTCCATTTCATCGTTTATGTCATGGTTGCATAAATGGTTCACCCTCCCGTGTGTTGCTTCCATGGTTTCCTACGGAAAGTGCCCATGATGCACGGTGCTACACCTACCACTGTGTCTGCAGCAACAACACCTGCCACCAGTGTTCCCTTCGCTGCAACAGCTACAGGCAATCAGGTTTGGCAATTTACTTCACCTAGATATCTACGGTGTATTGGTAAGACACGGTATATGCTTTTTGAATTGGTGAGAGACATTGTTCCATATTCTTGTGTTTCCCAAGTAGTCGTTACATTTACAGTTTTTATTTTTGTGGTTCTTATAGAGCAGTGATTTTCATTCTGTGTGCTACAGCACAGTGGTGTGCTATAAGAATTTTTAAAACATGCAATACCTGATTATTTAGTTAGGAGCACTGACCTCTTTTCCCTCAGATCATCAAATAAAAAAAATGACAAAAGCCAACACAACAATGTGTGAATGAGTTAAAATTATATATATTTTTGTCAGATTAGCAGAAAATATATTTTCGTTATGCCATAGAATTTTCAGTTAGTTTATGTGTGCCACCAGATGAATAAGTTTGAAAATCTCTGTCCTAGAGGTATCTGCTTTGCTACTGATCCTGAGATGAATCAGCAGAGTTATCTCATTTTCAATAAATTACAAGATGTCTTTCTTGATATGTTATATAGTATATATACAATTGTTGCTACTACACCAATCAAATGTATATACTAAATATTTCTTAAACACTTTTTCATTGTTCAAGAGGTGAATTTGTTTTATTTTACTACCATTTTTGGTTATTGTGTTTAAATGTTCACTAAGTACAATCATCACCTTGACCTTCTTATCTGCTGGAAAGAAAGCAAGTTAATACATTTATTTCTAAGGCACAGATATCCCTATACTTATCTAATAATTATGTCAGAAATTTCTTCTCATACTGACATTAAATGTGCTTGTGTTGTTTTGATTTTCATTTGCTTTAGGTATTTACAAGCCGAGTCACAAGGAAAATTATAAATTTGGGGGGAGTCTTGAAACTGTAAGGAGATACAAACAATAGTTATTGTGCAATGTTATGGACGTTTTGCCTTGTTAAAGTGGTAATCATGCTTCATGACTGCAAGTTCCCCTGCTGTTTCAATTATAAGTATGATAACCAGATAGCACAAAAAGCATTAATTAATTGGGGAAATAAATCACATTCTAATCTTTGCTTTGCAAAATTAATTATTAGTAGATATCATTAATATTGTTTAAATTTTCCTGTGAAATGATTATGGTATTGATTACCATGTCCAAGCAGTGAACAAAATAAGTGGAATCCTCTCAAGAAACTATTTTAATTTAAAATCTCTTTTACTATAGATACCAGCATTATCAATAGATGAACTGAACAGTAGCATGTTTGTTTCACAGATGTAGAAGTTACCAATAGAACAGTAAGTTTCTTTGAGTATTAATATAAATATGTTATATTTTTATTTACACATTGCATTTGCTAAAGTTCTGGTATATACTTTCACTAATAGACATTGCTTATAACTTATAGTTTGATTTAAAGCATTCAAAATTTTCAAAATTGAAATGTAGATAGCAAATGTGCAATTTTTATATTAAAATGACAGCTGGTATTGTATTCTCCCAAATGAGCTTACAAATTCTGAAATATTTTTGTACTATTTTTTTGTATAATTTGTTAGCCAAAGACAGAGCTCACCTTTCAATTTTAATTCTTTTCCATTTTTCTAGCTTTTTTAAAAATTAAATTTAGGCAAAATAATTTTGTCACAAATTGACTGAGATAATTATCTTAAAGACAGTAAGTAAGAGGGGGTAAGAGATCAACCAAAGAACTTGTATGCATGCATATGAGCATAACCAATGGACACAGACAGTAGAGGGGGTGAGGGCATGTGCTAGGGGGTGGGGGCGGCTGGGGAGAGGTCAATGGGGAAAAAAAAGGAGACTTATGTAATACTTTAAACAATAAAGATTTTTTAAAGATAGTAAGTAATATGCCTCTCCTAGGTCATTTTAGAAAATAGTGCTTTTACAGTCTGCTATTTTGCATTGCTTCCCATGTAAGCCTACCAGAATTTCCCCAGCTGTTTTGAATTTTGAGTGACATAATTTAGTAATTTAATCAGTATTTCCATTCAAATCATGGCTTTTTTTGTATGTAATTTTTGTTGCTGCTGTTGGATTTTTAACCCCTTAACATTTGTTGCCCTCTGTCTGGTTCAGAGCTTATAATAACACACACTTAATTAGAGCAATTGTTCACTTGGTACATGTGACTTTTGAAGCCACTTAAGACTCTTAGGTATCTTAATTAATTAATTATATGCACTTATTAAACAAGTATATCTATTCTGAATTGCATACATTAGTCATTGAAAGCTTGAAGTTCTCAAAACCAGAGTGTGTCATTTGGTTGAAAAAGGCAACAGTCCTATTCTCTTGATGGGCTGGTTCCCCAGAACCTGGCTAGCATTTCTTTCCTGCTGAGAACACATATGCCCAGAGCCTGTAGCTGACTATACATTAGATAAATAGGTCCCTTCAGTCATAAGAAATGTTTTTTAAAGATACCTTTGAGTATATGGAATAATTGAAGTAGCTGTGAATTGTAATAATTTTCAGTAGTATCATTTGGGATAGTGGCAACTTGGGAATAGCACCAAATATGAGACTGTGGATTTTGTGAACACTTCCCTGATTCTCATGGGCCGCTTCACATAAAGGTAAACAAAAGTTGTCAAATTAACTTTCTAACAAAACATGTTTGAGAATACTGATTCCTTTTTGTTTGATTCCATTATAAAATGTAGAGGGAATTTGCAGACCATAATCACGTTAATATGTAACAGATGTTGAAAATTTCTTCAAAGTTTAAAAGATGTAATTTTGTAAAATACTACGTAGTACCTAGATTTCACATTTATTCTCCAATACATTCAGATAAAATGTTTAAAGTTTATTTAATATTTGCATATTTTGAATGTTTGGAATCAAACTTTTTTTCCAAGTACAGTTGACATTCAATATTACTTTATATTAGTTTCAGGTGTAAGCATGATTTTTCAATATGCTTGTTGAAGGAAGTGGATGGATGGGTGGATGCTCATCAAAAGGCTTGGCATTGTGTAGATAATGCATTAAACAATTGAGTGCATCTCTGTTAACTTATGGCAACTCTGTGCATTAGCACTCAATAAGAACCATACACTTTAGAGATGAGTCTTTAGAGATCATCTCCAACAGCTTCATTTTTACAGATGTTGAATGTAAAATTCAGAGTGGGGAATATCTTGGTATAGTTCACATAAAGAACTGGAACAAGAACAAAGTATCCTAACTCCTGCTTCAATAACCCTTAAATATTTCTCACTCTCTTTTTCCATTTCAGTTGAAATTCTGAACAACAGAGTTATGGATTATCAGAATCTCTCCATGAGAACCTCCATATGGCCTTTCTATATGTAGTATTGTCCTCTTCTACCAACACAACAATAAGCATCATGCAGTCAATATATTAAACAAACAAAAATGCCAACCAACAAATTCAAATTAAGAAGAAAGCATTAAATAATCAATGGAGATGTCAAAACAAAACATGAATAGAAAACTACCATCTATCTTATTTGAATTATTAGGTAGAACACTACCATAAAATTTTGTAATTTGTCACACTGTTCTTTGTGATTTTCTAATAACTATTAGGCTGAGTAAATCTTCACAGTGGATTTTTGGCTTACTGTGTATTCTTGGTGGGTAATGTTCATCTGTTTTTGAAGTGCTGTTACCTTACTGTTTTGTTTACACAGTAGCCTATTGGGTTGATTTAAAATGTAAAAATTATATCAAAATACCATTTTCCTCATTAATGTATTGTACTGTATTGTGATATATTGTGTTGTGTTAGATTTTTACATACTACAGAGTTTTGCTGTAATATGTGTGGTTTTTTGTTTCAACTAAAATGTTACTAATGGGAAACAGAAATATGTGTGCTTAAAAATATGACAGGTTGATGTTAATATGCTTTCTCTGTTTAGAATATTTCTGTAGGTTTCTCGGGGCAGACATTTTAAAAGCCTTACTTTTGAGTGTTCACAAAACCTGTTCATAAACATGCTTGTGAATAATTTATACCTGCAGATCTGACCTTGTATAATATGATCACATTAGTACATTATTTGTGAGAGAGACATAATTACCTGCCCAAAAAAACAAAAAAAAACAAAACAGGGAACTGCTTAAAAAATTAACTCCTAATTTCACTCTTTAAATAGCTTGTAAAACTAGAATTTACCTTTAAATTAATCTTTCAACATTTATACTAAAAAATATGTATAAAGTACCCATTACATGTTTTATGGCTCAAGGATCCTATCTCCTAGGTTGATTGTCTAAAACAGCCATTTGTCATCTTCAGTTGAAAAATTGGTACTTGGAGACTTAAAGATATGCTAATTACAGATAATAAATTAAACAGGGATATGGAGACATGGAGGTACTTTTTACACATTAGAGGAAAACCTATAAAAACCATTAGATTGCTACCTTTTACACAAGAGCCATTTCTGAATGCAAATGTCTTATGCTCTTTATAATAAGTAAGGAGCAATCTAGCAAAAGTCTGTCAGGGTGAATTAGTTCCAAGTGAGGCCTTTCCTCCCCAAATGGACAATCTTTTCTATTAATCACAGTTGGAACCTGAGTATAGCATTAAAGAAATGGCCGGGTGGGAAGGAGGATAGGAAGACATTTAAAATTATTCTTCGATCTATTTAAAAGTTCTAGGAAGGATGTCCACAGTTGGCTTTAGCTCCAGTTCAGCTGAGTTTTCAGTTTTATTAAACACTTCAGTGAAGTAGCAAGCGCCTGTGATATATTTTAAGTGTTGCTTTCCCCAAACTTTATTAAGAGTCTCTCTCATCAAAACCAATGTTGATTTGGATTTGTTTGTTTTTATATGTATTTGAAAATTATAACAGAGAGGTTTTTAAGACCCTTTGGTTGAGACAGAGTGGCTGCACTCCATGGACCTGAGCTGAATTCACATTACTAATTTTTATGAAATAAATTTATAAGCAAGTAAAATAGTAATTAATTCTTGTATATGATATGCCTCATCCACCTTACTTATTAAAGTTACTATTATTATACAGTAGTGGAACCATATGATATTTTACATCAACTTAGATTTAATGTTTTCTAGTTCATGAAAATGACAAAGAGAAAATCTGATTAAGGATACCTTAAACAAGCAATAGTGTTTGAATCATAGATCAATGGAGTTGGTAAAACCTTTTAACAGAAGATGAAACTGAGGCCCAGGGCATATGGCTTGCCCAAGGTTACCTACCCAGTTAGGCACAGTCGGACACAAATATCTGCAGGCTCCCAGTTGTTCCTCTGTTTCACATCATTTGTACTTCAGGACATTTGAGACTCCATCCCAAAGCTGATCAAATTGGCTCAGAATAAAAAAGAGCAAAATTAGCTCTTTAATAGTTGATATCCTGTTGAGCTTAATTATCAATCCAAATCATGATCATCAGTGATATCTAAATGGTATTGCTTGTATGGAGCCATTGCCATTTATTTATAGTATTGCCTGGAGTTAAAGAATAAGAAGTGTCCTGACTTTTACCTATTGATTCTTTGAACCAATTTCTATTTCCTCAAATCTTAACATTGATAGAGAAAAAGTAGAGTACACCTTTGTGAAATTACATGTGTTTGGAACTGAGTTTTGTTAAACCTGTGTCAGTGCCTCCCCAGATGTGATCACAGGACTTCAGGAAGGATGCACCTAAGCTAGTCTGGATGTATTCCTAAAGGGGATAGAGATGTTTCAGGGTAAAATGAACTTTTTTGTGTAGTTTGATATTTTTGACACAACATACTGTCTCATTTAACTTTTTAAACTTCTGATGAAGATGTGCATAGACAGCAAACCTAGAGTACAGCTGTTTTCATGTTGCTTTAAGCACTGGACAACATTACTAAAGACTTATTTTTTAGTAAGAAGTTTGGTGAGGAACATTCAGGGTAGTTGAATTTTGGGTGCCACAATTTTTGATTTTGGCATTTTAAAAATTGCTTTATAAATGAATTTAAAGAAAGAAAAGTCAAAGCACTAAAGTTTTGATGCAGATGCAAAAGAATTTTGACAAGATACTATTTTAAGATAACATGTTTTAAATTAGTTGTGCAATGAGTTGTACAACTTATCTTTATTCAAGAAAAGAAGAAAGATTAGTCATTAGACTATAAATTTCAGATAAAAAGAGAAGTCACAAAACTAATCAGTGACTCTAAACAGTAATTTACTGAATGAATTGTATATATAAAATTCTAATCACTTGTGATTCTTAGGTAAGATTTTATAAGCTTTGTAATTTACAAGGGCCTCTATTTTTAATTATCCAAAATTGTGTTTGTTCATTTCTCTCAGCCTTTTGCAAAAATATGCAATAGTGCTGACACTTGAATAAAATAAGTCATGTATACAGATAAAATAATCTAAAAATTATCTTTTAAGAGGGTTTTAGTAGTGTCAACTTTTTATAAAAATCACTGTGACCATAAGTATAATTTAAAGAGAGATTAAGATTAAATCAAAATTAAATGGATTCATAAAATTGCTATTTAAATAACAGTATTTTCTTTTGCAATTGGAGCATGACTCTGTAACCAGCTATTACATTTCATTTCACTTGTCTAGATTAGTCTTTAATTTGTAATTTATTGTGATGTGAAAAGCCATCTTCTCCCTACTCCATCAATCTTCTCCATCCATTTTTTAACATGTTTAAAGTACTTTTATTTTGCCAGAAGTGTTGTCCTATATCACTGGGCTGTGTTCACTAGTTGGTAGCCTCACAAGCTCTCAAATTGGGAAAAAGTAAGTACCTCCTCACTACCATCAGTAGGAACCAAATAAAATTAACCTTTACAACTTGAATCAGTTTTTAATAGCATGTCCAGTAAACATAGTAATGCCTGAATAAGGAAAACATTGGCATTAAATTGTATTAAATGACATGTAAAGAAGGCCTGTTGCTACTTAGAATGTTATTGGGTTCCTTTCCCATTCCTTTGGAGAGAGTAGATGAGGATGCTCTTAGGTAAAATGCAGCCACAAGGTTTTTGAGTTATTTTAATTTGTAGGATAGGCTGTTTTGCACAGAAATATTAGAAACTGGAATCCTCTTTTATTTTTAACTCTTCTACATTTCACACACATTGAAATAGAAATAAGGAAATATGATTTCCCAATTCTGTTGAATAGATTTAGAAAGATAGTGGCCTAATTTTATTTTACCAGTGCCTCTTAAAAGTAATAGAATAAATAGTATGTAAAAGGGTATAACTTTTTTACAAATTTAGTTGATAACCTAATCAAACTGTAAATATAATGACAAGTTAAGGTTCTTAGCACCAGCTCACTAATTGGTGCCATGTTTTCATTTTTCTTGTTAGTTTTTAAGGTTTTGATTTTATTACTTTTTATATCACTAGGTGACTAATGAATTTACTTTTGAAGGAGAGTTAGAGAAAGTTTAAGATTTTACTACATGTGTTCAACCTTCTTAGATAGGTTCTAAACTGACACTGAAGCATAACAAGATATAGATTATAATCCATAACTATTCTTTACAGTTCAGTTTAAGAACAAACTTTATATACAAATAATAATTTTAACTAATTATATTTAGTTGCTTTAGCAACAAAACTACAACATGGCTACCTTTAGACACCTTTTTGGTGAAAATTTTACTTATAAACTATACATGGTTTTTGACAGTATGAGCATGTAGAAGATACATCTCAAATCTCAGAAAACATATATGGTTGATTTTCTTTTTGTCCCAAATTCCCATTTGAAAGCTGAATTTGTGTCCTTGTGTGACTTTTTTCATCAAAAAGTTTACAAGTTGTGGATTCTAAAATCAGGCTTTATAGTTTATAGAATTTGTTTTGTGGGTAGGGTTTTATTCCACAGTATTTGGACTTCAAAACGAAATTGTGGTATTTATGTTACCAGACCTTTTTTCATAACTTCATTTATTTAAAATTATTCAATGGCAAAGCTGTAGCTGCAGAACTTCTCTTTTCTGGAATTACATACTTACACAAGTATATCTAAATGAGGATTAAAGAATGATAAAAGCATACTATGAAATTAATTCACTCACGAAAACATGCATAAAGATACTGTGGAATGACCCCTTAACAATGCTTAAGAGACATATGCTGCAATTAACTGACTGTCTCGGTTAGGGTGCGAATGTGTGAGACACACCTTTTTTGCACTTATGTACATAGTCCATAAAAGCAATCCTTGGAGGGTGTTTTTTTTTTTAATATAAGTCTGTGAGAATAGTGGAAAAGTTAGTAAGAGTTATTTCTAAGGCTTTGAGAGGGAGGGATGTTGCTTTGCTGTTGTGAAGGCTTTCTAGTTTGCTACAGCTGACCAAAAGAGTAGACTGGTAACAGGTAGCAGCTCAACTTCAGCTAGCAGCACTGAACAAGAATAAAAGTACTTCACCTTTTAGCAAGATCAATAGCAGAACGTGTTTGCTTTTTAAATTAATCCTCACTGTAAACACACACACACACACACACACACACACACACACACACACACCAGGCAGGTTCCTAGCTGAGGTTTGTTCTTTTTCCCAATGGTTGCAAGTAGTGAAATACCCTATAAATTCCAAAACAGATATTCCCATTATATATATATATATATATATATATATATATATTACATAAACTAATATCTATTTAAGTGACAGTCAATAGTTAATATCTACCACTAATTCCCCTTTAAGTTCCAGGACCCAAAACCAAATTGGCAACCATTGAAAGATTTAATTTAACAGTTAAGTATGGCCAGTATGTGGCATTTCATTCCCTTCAACAAAGGAAAAAATGCACCTGGTACAACTTTATAAATTCCTTTATTTGCCTTATACCTGATCAGTGGAAGCTGTTTTCTGACTTAACCTTTACCAAATTAGAAAGTACTCCATTGTGCCACTTCAGCCTCCCACTATTTTAACTAAACAGGAGAGAATCATCAAAAAGTTTACATACATAGGAGCTGGAAAAGAATGTTTCAATCAGACTATCTTTTCCAATTTTAGCTCCTATGTCGTATCCAGATCACCATTTAATTTTTGTTGCTTCTAAGCAATGAGGTCCAGAAAAGGTCAAGGTTAGAAAGGATTAAGGAGAGATCACCACAGGTACTTTGAGTCCTTCACATCTTGGGACTTGTTGCCCTTGCTCTAGAGAAGGAGCCCATCCTGGGGGTGAGGGAGTTATTAGTATTGCCACCCATTTTGATAATTCTCACAGGGATAGGAAAATAAGCCAAAGCTAGAAAGCAATCCAAGCCTTACAGTTGTCCAATAACTCAGGGCCATTGATTAGAAATTTATTTTTGTCCCTTCAGCTCATATCCTTAGAGTCAACCTGTAACTAACAGCCTGACTATCTGACCAGCATTTTCATAATATAAAATGTAAGCATTCACTTATTCTGCATTTAAGAACTTCAACTTCAACCTTATCACCAACATATTTTCTAACTTTTCCCTGTGAGTGTATAGCCACAAGAATATATTTTCATGAAGTCAATAGAAATATAGTAAGATTTTCAGTCAGGAAAAATAATCTATAAAATAGTAAGAATGAAACTAGAATCATCAAAAAGATACCAATTAACTTCTGGCATGTTGTGCCTGATGACAGCCACAGGCCACACTCTTTCTGCACTTAAACAGAATAGCTGTGTTTAAAGAGGTAAAAGTAGAGGATGAAATCTAACAGAATGTGAATAACTTGAGGCCGAAAGAGGACCTCTGTCATTAAGACTAGGAAAAGGTTTAGTTGACTAATTCATATACTTTCTAGCCTCTCCACTTGTCCTTGCCTGGAAGAGAACTGCCCATTTAATAATCTGAAACAGGATTATTCCAGAGAAATGTTATCTTTAAGTAGAACCCATCCTCAGTTATAGTGCTAGACCTAAAGAAAAATAATGTATCACTTTGAAGTAAATCATAGCTATTTGCAGATATTGCAAAAATCCTCACTAGTCATATACTGCATCATATTACTTTAATAACATAAATACCTCTGTAACAAGACATAAAAGTAACCCAGTTTTAAGCAGTGCTCTTTTTCCCCCAGAACACACAACCTAAATATTTCTCTGTCATAAAACTGCATGATTTCAAAGTTTTATTTCTGTATACTGATGCTATTTTTAGTGATGAAAACCCAATTATTTTGTTACTGTCTTTTGTGTCTAGCCATTGAGAGAATGATATAACTATCATATCACTGGATTCTGGAGTTGCCTTTTTCAAAATAAACTTTCTTTTATAGCTTTTACTGCTGCTTTATTAGAAAATGAACTTTTATTATTATGTCAATTAATTACAATAATTTAAATTAAGATATTTTAAGAAGTTCTTAAATGTATTTTTAAGGGCCAACTCTCCACATTTTTGTAACAACAATCCAGTATAATGTATAAAATGGAAACATGTATTTTGGGTAGAAAATGTCGATTTAAAAATACCTATAGATAAGAAAATTATTAGCCCTGTGGAACAATTATAGATTTTGACCACAATATTTCAAAAATATAAACTTCCCATAATATTTTAGGTCATAATATGAGCTAAAATACAATAGCTCATTCTCTCAACTGCTATCAATAGGGCACCTAGATGTTTTGATTTTTATGTTTTTTTTCCAAGTTTTAGTGCTGAACTGCTTTTGCTTTTTGTGTTTAAAAGTGTGCATTATACAACTCATTTTAGTATGCTATTTCTATGTTCATCTTTTGGTCCTTTAATAAAATGTCAAATTTATTGGTTATGTCTTTTTTTATGAATCCATATTCACATGTTAAGAGTTCACTTAAAAGCTATTCATGTTCTAGCATATTAATCCTCATATTTTGTAATTCTAATGTAAAAAATTTAAGTTTGTAATTTGATTCAATGTTATATTTCTTTTTTCTTTTTTTTCAAATCTTCAAATATTTTTTTAAATTTCTTTATCGATTAAGGTATTACATATGTGTCCTTATCCCCTCATTGCCCCCATCAATGTTATATTTCATACATAGAATAAATTTATTTCCCAATATACCTTCAGTGTTTTGAATGATATAATCATCCATTGTATTAGATGTATTATTCCTATGAATACATCTAACCCCATAGTTACTAACCCCATAAAGATATACTTATATTTTAGTAAAAGAACATTTAAAATTTTGAGATAATGCTTATTGGTTTCTATTACATTTCAAAAAAAATGAGGCATATTCTAAGATATATTAGAAGTTTGTAATTTCCAGTTATTCCGTTCTACCCTGCATCTTTAATGTAACATATGAAACCAGTGCTGTTCATTTTATTCTCTACAAGATGGACATCAATGGTTTCATAATAATGGGATACATAGATTTTTTTTTCATTAAAATGTTTTTTCTCAGTTAAAATTGGTTTTGTCCAATAAATGGCACAGGAATGAAAGGATAATCATTTTAGGTTTTTAAGAAAGCAAAATGTAACTTGGTAATACTTTATTCTGTCATATTTCTAAATACTTAAACACACTAATTGTGAACTTCTCATTGGCCACCATTTGGTAGTGGAGCTGATGGAAAACTGTGGTGAAGAGCCTGTGAATGAGAGGTTGTGACAGAATAAAGTATTACTGTTCACACATCTATAACAGTAAATTGGTATAGGGATGAGGTTGGGTCCCTGTCCAATATCAACTGAATCATACAGAGCTACTAGATCCATTGCCCCCTTATGTTTTACTATTTGTAAGTGTGGTTCCCACTATGGCATTTTTCGATAAGCCAAATTTGAGCCTTTTGATATATTGTGCATGTTTCTGTGAGTCTGTGATAATCTCAGCACTAAAACCAAGTCAGTATATAGACATTTATAAGAGGTATTTGGCCTCATCAGAATTCAGTTTATGTCTTTCTCTTTGAAGCTGCTGAATGATAGGTAAGAATTCAGGGTAGGCATCCCTGATCATCACGACAATGAAATTTCTATTGGCCAGAAGAAAGTTGACCAACAGGCAAAACTAGATGGACACTCATACTCTGATTTTTTACTTGACTCTTTTCTGTACTAGAAATATCTATTTAATTTGGCCTTCCCAAGTTTTCCTTTTGGTGCCTGGATTTATATTTCTCCCTTAGGCAGGAGGACAGTGAGGCTGAGGAATAAAAGCCAAGAGCACCAGTGATAAAAAGGTAAGCCACCCAGACATAAGGGTGAAGTTGGGGAGAGGAACAGGTCTAATTTTTGTCCTTACAGATGGATGCCAAAAGCAAAAGCACAACATTCTGAAGTAGATGCAGAAATCAGTATAAGAAGAAAGTTCTGGTTAGAGTAGCCCAGCATTTTTGTTGTGCATGAAAACAGAGTGCAGTTCAAAGGCAGCCAGGGAACCCAGGCAAAGCACAACAGATGCATGAAAAAGTATAGGTTTACCTAATAAGGAAGAGGGAGGTTTCTCCTTAAGAGATTCAGTACATTTTATGCATGTAAAAGTGCAAAGAAAGAGATTGGTAAAAAATCAGAGTAATAGTGGATGAGTAGCAACAACCAGTAACAGCATCAACTTTTAAAGCAGTAACAACTGAACTTGAGAGGATGCAGAAGGAAT
Organism: Eptesicus fuscus; assembly: GCF_027574615.1. NCBI lineage: Eukaryota > Metazoa > Chordata > Mammalia > Chiroptera > Vespertilionidae > Eptesicus > Eptesicus fuscus. The sequence goes on from NC_072473.1 coordinate 111,244,142, forward strand.
CTGAGGAGACTCTGCAGTCAGCATACTTCTAGAGATGTTCTTGTTACAGAAGATGATGGTCAACCTGTTGAGGATCAATGTAGGTCTTAAAAAGAGAGTAGGAAAGAATAGGATCAGGACTGAGACTTTGCTTTAGCCTTCATGACCTGAAGAGTTGAACGACTCTTTGTTGGGGAAATTGGCAGTTAAAAGTGATTCATATCTGTGTTAAAAATATACATATATGTATATATATATGTATATGTATATATATATATATATATATATATATATATATATATATATATATATATAGTGGCTATTGTTGTGCTTTTGTTAACTATTTAATAAATGTATCTGTAGTTCATTCAAAGTGTCTTGGTTTTTCTCAATTTCTATTTACAACGTCCCATGTTAAGAAAATCTATGGGTTGTTATACTTGGAAAACCTGAACCCACAGGAATCCAGGCAATCAATGGTCACAATTTGGGGGTCCAGATAGAGGTTGCTAATAAATGAGGCATTTGTGTTAATAGTCACACTTGAATTTGTACTGTGTACAGGACCTCACTAAATATCAGGCAATTGTTTACCATAAACTGAGCACCAGCCAATGGTAGAAACCACTGTAATAAGCAACTCCTTTCTCCTGATAGACCCCATCAGTGATATTCTAGATCCTGAATATGCTTGGGACCTTGAGAGTCATTGGGCTGAGTTCATAGGGCCAGAAGAGCACCCAAACCAGTCAGGAAAAATAGCATCAGCCACATCCACTATTGTTGTCTTCTGCTTTTTATATCCGTGAAAAATGTCCCTGAGGTAAAAATAAAAATATTCGCATCCAAATATTGTTAGGTGACATAGAGAAAGGTTAGCATAGGAATTACCTTTGAGTAATTGGACTAAGAAAATCCTTAAATAGTATTTTAAATTATTATTGTATCCACATTTAGTGCTTTGCCATTTGTTCCACCATGGCAAACAGGGGACCAGGGGCCACAGCAGGAGGGGCTGGGCAGAGGCATGGAGGATGGGCCAAAACCTGCCCCTGTGTCCATATTACATCCTGAGTAATTTTTTCTAAGGTCAAAAATTGATTACTTCACTTTCCTGACTAAAAATTTTCCATAGCTCCTAATGGCCTATGGAATAAACCCTACACTCTAACATAGGATTCTTCCTTGCTTTTGCCTTACACTTCCACTCTAGCTTTATCTTTACCCCCACCTTTTATAACTAAGCACTCCCAACAAACCAAAGCACTGTTGGGGAAATATAATTAAAAATTATATTTTCTGCTGGGCCAGCATGGATCAGTGGTTGAGCATTGACCTGTGAACCAGGAGGTCACGGTTCAATTCCCAGTCAGGGCACATGCTTGGGTTGTGGGCTCCATCCAATCAACGATTCTCTCTCTTCGTTGATGTTTCTCTCTCTCTCTCTCTCTCTCTCTCTCTCTCTCTCTCTCTCTCTGTCTCTCTCTCTCCCTTCCTCTCTGAAATCAATACAACATTTTAAAAAAATGATATTTTCTTCCAATTCAAAAGTCCTTTCCACAAAGGTGATAGTGGAAGAAAACACTTTCATTATTGAGTGAACATTAAACCAGAATGAGATGTGCATCACAGGCAATCCTATATAATAAAAGGCTAATATGCAAATAAACTGAATGGCAGAATACCTGAACAACCAACCAACCAAACAACTGGTCACTACTATGTGTGCTGACCACCAGGTGGTGCATGCAAGACATGATGGGCATTGGCAGCAGGTGGCAGAGTGCAGAACATGGTGGGTGTTGGCCGCAGCAGGATGGTAGAGCAGGTGAGCGGGGGTGCCAGACCAAGGTGGGGCACCAGTCACTGTCATCGGGGCAAGCCTCTGGTGGTTACTGAAAATTCTTTGCTCCCGTATGCTGTGGTCCTGTCCTGAGCTTGCGCCTGATGCCAGCGATGACCCCGCTCACACCTGCTGCTTGCACCGGAGCCACCGCTTGCACCCACTGCCGGTATCTGGCACCAGCCCTGATGGCACCATCAGTGGGTACGAGGGCAGCTGCTGGCCCTGATCACCCCTGAGGGCTTCTCCACCTCCCCCTACTCCTGAGGGGCGATCAGGACCGGCAGCTGCCTCTTGCACCCTCTGCCGGCGCTGGCCCTGCTCACACCTGCTGCCAGTGCTGGAGCCACTGCTCACATCCACTGCCAGCGCCCAGTGCCAGTCCCAATCATTCAGTGCCATTAGAGGGTGTGCGTCGTGGCTGCCAGCCCCAATCTCCACTCAGGACTTCAGGACTTCTCACCTCCCCCTGCTCCTGTGTGGTGATTGGGGCAGCAGACAATGCTTGCACCCACTGCTGGCACTGGCCCCAATTACTCTGCGCCATCAGCATGTGGGAGTGGCAGTGACAGGAGAGAGGCTGCTGGCAGACAGGGGACCAGGGGCCACAGCAGGAGGGGCTGGGCAGAGGCATGGAGGATGGGCCAAAACCTGCCCCTGTGCCCACTGCAGCCTTATGGCTCACAGTTCCTTTCAAGGTGCATGAATTTGTGCACTGGGCCCCTAGTCTACGGATAAATTGCAAAGATAGAGAGGAATCTCACCTCCTTATACAGCCAAGCAGATACAACCCATTACATACATGTTTTCAAAATAAACTATAGCTAGTCTTCAATAAGAGGATTTGACAGCACCTTTTGTCATTCATAGTGTGTTCTTAATTTATCATCATAATTAGGGAGACCAACTATGTTGACTTTATCCTTAGGAGAAGTCCACAGAATATTTTGCAAATTGGAGCAAGGTGCTCAGGGAAATTAGGCTGCTCTACCATAGGAAGTAGGGTTCTACCTTCCTTGATATTTACATTTCAAAGAGAATGCTCCCAGGTCCTTGAAGGAACATTCCTGAGTTGTGAGACTAATGAGAGGCTCATTTAGCCATTATAAATATTTAAATACATTTGAAAAGAATGGGGAAGGGAATTTTGAAAGAAAAGAGAAGAGGTGGGGGAGAGGTTTCTTCCCTTATTTTCCACAAAGAGAATTTAGCCTCGTATTTTAAACTAGTAGCCCGGTGCACGAAATTTGTGCACATTGAAAGGGAATTAATTAGATGAAATATTTTAATATTGCTATTTGCCCTTTCTCTATAATAAAAGTGTGAGAGATAAAAGGAAATGAGTACAATGTATATGAAAATAATACATAAATTTATTAATAAGTAAACAATAACAAAATGATATAACAATAACAAATTGATATAACAATAACAAACTTGTAATATAAAAACATTGATGCAAATAATGATTGATAAAGTGATTAAACTTATTCTAATATCTCCCTGTATACTACATTAAGAGTAAAAACACTTTCAGAGTGCTTGACTAATTTCCCTTGAGATAAAGTATTTACAACTTTAACTTTAACGTAACATGCTCTTTGAACTCAAGAGAAAGCAACAGCCGTAACTGGTTTGGCTCAGTGGATAGAGCGTCGCCCTGTGGACTGAAAGATTCCAGATTCTATTCCGGTCAAGGGCATGTACCTTGGTTGCGGGCACATCCCCCATAGGAGGTGTGCAGGAGGCAGCTGATCGATATTTCTCTCTCATCGATGTTCCTAACTATCTATCCCTCTCCCTTCTTCTCTGTAAAAAAAATCAATAAAATATTTTTTTTAAATACTTTAAAAAAAAGAGAGAAAGCAACATATAACTGACCATGTCCAAAAATGGGTTCAGGTAGGAATATTCCTACTCTGTCTAGAGTTTGTCCTTGTGATTTATTAATAGTCATCACAAATGCTAGCATAACAGGAAAATATCTTCGAATTAATTTAAATGGGTGGCCAGTGTCAGATGGGGACAAATCAATTCTTGGAATCAGAACAATCTCTCCCTCTGCAGATCCTGTTAATATTTCAGCTTTGATAATGTTAGGTAGCAATCTTTTGATAATAAATCTGGTACCATTACAAAGACCCCATTTACTATTAAGATTTCTTAATAGCATGATGATTGCACCCACTTTCAATTTTAATTTATGACACAGCATTCCAGAAGGAATAATACTATTAAGAAATTTGATGGGAAATTTTTCCTTTTCAGCATCATCTGTTGAGTCAATGGACTCATCACTCAAATAGGTGTGAAAATCTCCATCAAGTATATCCAAAATTTCTTCATTTAATTTTTGAACGTGCTCATTTTTTGAACAAAGAATTGCATGTTTAGATATATTTTTAATATTATCTATAGATATACTATTTCCAAAGGTGGCTTTAATAATAGATCCATTAAAAATCATTTCATGGGGAATTTCAATAATATCCATTCCTAAATGAAAACTGCTATCAAGTTTGCCATCTCCAAGTTTTACTAACCATTCACTATAAGCAGAATCCTCTGATCTCATATTTGTTTTAAGAGACAACTGTCTGAAACATCCCCAAACACTACAGTACTTTAAAACTTATTTGTACTATGGCCAATCGTATAGCATGGCAATACAAAAATTTCCTCTGAAAAGAACTTTCCCACCAAATGCAACATTCAAATTAGTGCCAGTGAGAGCTTTATATATATGGCACGTGTGCGAGTCAAAGTTTATTTTTATATTTCCAGTGCCTCATATGTACCGGTTGGTCGGACGGATGGACAAATGTCGGCCACTTAGCCTTTTATCTATACAGATTATAAGTCATGATTTTAACTTTTTAAAAAATTATCCTTTAATACCTCCAAAGCACAATGAGTAAGAATCTGAAGGTTTATGTGGCTTCTATTTGGTTTCTAGGACAAAGTTCTTTCCTTTACCCACCACTCACTTCTCTCCTTTTACTCTTGAATGTTAATTCCAACATAATTTTTGTAACACCTCTTGAAAAGGATCCCACCAAGATTTGATAGTCCACATGATAAAACTTACAGAAAAATATAGCATGAGACTTTCATTCTCTCACTAAATTCTTCATATAACTGTAATTCCTCAGCCTCTAAAGAATGAAAAAGGAAAATAAAAGTGCCTTCTCTCATTCCAAGGCCTTTCTCAGTCAGGCAACCACAAAAAGAAAGAATGAGCATACAATTCATGCCATGTAATCTCTATCAGGCATAATTCAAATCAAATCCCATCATGCAAAGTCTGGGATAATAAAAATGTATAAGAGAACAGTGGTGACCTGGGGGAGAACTTATGAAACCTTGTCTCCTGCTTTTGCTGACTATTCTTTTCGTTATGCTAGACTCCAAGTCCCTATCGGGGACCTGGGCAGGCGGCTGCGGGTGCTAACCCATGCCGCCTGCCCTGGTCCGTGATCCGTGATCGTGGACCTGGGCAGCCTGCTGCAGGCATTAACCCACGCTGCCTGCCATGGTCCATGATCCCTGATAGGGGCTTTGAGTCAGCTGCTGCTGGCGGGAGCTGACTCGAAGCCCTTATCCCGGACCTGGTCTGGTGGCTGCCGGCGCTAACCCACGCCACCTGCCCAGCTCTGAGATCGGTGATCACGGACCTGGGCAGCTGGCTGTGGGCTTTAACCCACACTGCCTGCCCTGGTCCATGATCCCTGATAGGGGCTTTGAGTCAGCTACCACTGGCGATGGCTGACGCGAAGCCCTTATCCGGGACCTGGTCAGGCGGCTGTGGGCGCTAACCCACGCCAACTGCCCTGGTCCATGATCGGTGATGGTGGACCTGGGCAGGCAGCTACCGGCGCTAACCCATGCCGCCTGCCCTCGTCCGAGATCAGTGATGGCGGACCTGGGCAGGCAGCTACGGGTGCTAACCTATGCCACCTTCCCTGGTCCGTCATTCCTGATCATGGACCTGGGCAGGCGGCTGCAGGCCTTAACCCACACCACCTGCCCTGGTCCATGATCGGTGATGGCGGATCTGGGCAGGTGGCTGCAGGCGTTAACCCACGCTGCTGGCCCTGGTCCATGATCCCTGATAGGGGCTTCGAGTCAGCTGCCACTGGCCATGGCTGACTCGAAGCCCTTACCCAGGATCTGGTCAGGCGGCTGTGGGCACTAACCCACGCCGCCTGCCTTCCTCCGAGATCGGCGATGGCGGACCTGGGCAGGCAGCTACGGGCGCTAATCCATGCCGCCTTCCCTGGTCCGTCATCCCTGATCATGGACCTTGGTAGCCTGCTGCAGGCATTAACCCACACTGCCTGCCCTGGTCCATGATCGGTGATGGCGGACCTGGGCAGACGGGTGCGGGCGTTAACCCATGCCGCCTGCCCAGCTCTGAGATTGGTGATCACATACCTGGGCAGCCAGCTGTGGGCTTTAACCCACGCTGCCTTCCCTGGTCCATGATCCCTGATAGGGGCTTTGAGTCAGCCGCTGCTAGCGGCGGCTGACTGGAAGCCCTTATCTGGGACCTGGTCAGGCGGCTGTGGGCGCTAACCCATGCCAACTGCCCTGGTCCATGATCGGTGATGGCGGACCTGGTCAGCCGGCTGTCGGTGCTAACTGCCTGCCCCAGTCCACCATCATGGCTTGGATCTCACTGGCATGGGTGCTGCCCTTCCCCCCGCCATCTTTGCTGGTTTAACATGTATATTTGCTCCTGATTGGCTGGTGGGCGTGGCTTATGGGTGTAGCAAAGGTGAGGTCAATTTGCATATTACTGTTTTATTAGGTAGGATTTGTATTTGTCTTTACACCCAAATATATACCATAGTCCATATATATTTGTGCTATTTTTCTCTCCATTTGGAGAAACAACTTCTTCTGTTTTTCCTCCTCTTCTTTCAAATCACTCATCAGGTCTATCTATCTATCTATATTAAACTTATCACTCAAAGTATATATGAGCTATCAACTTCCTTCCTTCAGGTCTTCCCTGGCCTTACCAGATATCACTGAGATGCAGCTAATATTCATTTAATGCTTAGCAGACAATCTCAAACTTAGTAACCACCTTCCCTACAGTGCTTCTAACATTGTCTATATGACTTCTCCATTAAACTGGGCTTCACAAATGCAAGAACCAGGTCTAGTTGATCTTGGTATCCTTTATGGTGTCTCAAACAATAGCCACATAGTGAATGAATAATAATTTTTTGTGTGAAATAATCAACTAAGAAATCAGGATAATTTATTGTAAAGAAAAAACCTTATTCAAATAAAGGGGATTTATGTGATGATAGAGGGAATTTTCACAAATTCCAATTGCAGGAAGAAGAACAACTGGACCTAGTGGAACTAGAAAATTATCAAGTTCTCTCTCTCTCTCTCTCTCTCTCTCTCTCTCTCTCTCTCTCTCTCTCTCCTCTCTCTCTCCAAACAAGTACCTGGACGGCTTATAAAACAGATTGCTGGGACAACTGTCTCATTCAGTATATATGGGATGAGGTATGAGAATTCATATTTCTAACAAGTCACCAAATGAGTATGATAATCTTGGGACACAATTTGAAAATGATTAATCCATTTGAGTGTCAAGCTTGGTTCCCCACAAATAATTGACTCAGTCACTGGACCCTAATACCTGATTCTGAGGAAAGAGAATTTGATTAGTGAGTCAAATGTTTATTCCTGTTGTATTCAGTTCTGTCCAAAAGGTTGTAGTTACATGGTATGTAATGAAGGGTTGCTTTTTTGAAGCTGTGGACAGGGAAACTTTGAAGAAGGTGAATCTCTAGTATAGTCACTCCAATGGCTCCTTTTAATGCTATAAGAATTTCCACACTAAACTAGATCCTTAGTCTATGCAATTCAATCTTCATAGCCAATAGAGCCAATAAGGACATTACCATCTATTGGACATCTCCAGCCAATCATCTAAAAGTAAAACCACTCTTATCCATTCCTAAACTCACAATCTTTCCTCTCAAATATATTGTTTTTCCAACCAGTTGTACATGCAAGAAGCCTGGGAATCATGTTTGACTCCTCCTTCCCTACACTCTATCCAATCTATCAAGGCCTGTCAATTATATCTCCTAGTTATTTTTTCCATCCTTACTATACTTAGTTTAACTTGATACCCTGCCTCCAGTGCTTTCTTTCTATCAGTTCTTCACATGGCTGTCAGAATGATCTATCAAAAACAAGTTCCCAATCTTAGATCTTGGGATAGCTATATTAGGCCTGAGGCAGGTAAAGCCTGGGCCTGTCCTTTCTAGTAGCATGCAGCTGCAAATTTACCTACCTCAGCATGTATATAAAAAAATATCATGCTATGTATACACAAGTTTGACTATATAATTCCTCTCCTTAAAATCATTTAATCATTCCCCATAACCCTGAGGATGAAGCTTAAACACAACTTATGATAGTCCCTGTCTACCTCACCAGCCTCATCTCTTGCCACTTCCTGTCTTGGACTTGCTACTTCAACAGCAGGTAAATGCATGTAGTTTTCAGCAAATGCCCTGCTGGTTCATACCTGTAAGCCATTGCTCATGATTTATTTTTTGCCTAGAATGTTCAACCTCCTCCCTTTTGGTCTGGCTAGAAATCTTTGTGATTCTGTTGAGGCACCATATCCCCCAGGAAAACGTCTACGTCTGCTTCCCACCTCTATTAGTGCACCCCTCTTTGAAACTCTCCTAATACCTTGGGTGTATATTTGTCATTGGATTTGCCACACTAAATTAAAATATTTTTGCTGCTCCCACTAGCCTGTGAGTTTGTTGAGGGTAGGGTCTATGCCTTATCCATTACTATATTTCTAACACCTAGCATAATGATTTTTTTAAAAGTAGTATCATACCTCTCAACAGCAACAAAACAAAACAAACACCTCAATTTTAAAACAGAAAAAAGAAGGCCTTAGTTAGTGTTGCTTAGTGGTTAGGCCCATGCACTGAAGGGTCTTGGATTTGATTACCGGTCAAGGGCACGTACTTGGGATGCAGGTTCGATCTCTGGTTTTGTTTGGAGTGCATGCAAGAGATAAACAATCCCTCTCCCCACTCTCTCCTTCCATTGCCCCTCCCTTCTTCCCTTCCGCTCTCTCTAAAAAAATCAATGGAAAAATATACTCAGTTGAGGATTAAAAAAATGGACAAAGGAAGGACTTGACCAGATATTTTTATTTATTTATTTATTTATTTATTTATTTATTTTTTAAATATTTTTATTGAGGTATTATTTGTGTAGATATCTTACTATTACCCCCCCACCCTACACCCACACATGCCCTCCCCCCCCCAGAGTTTTGCGTCCATTGTTTATGCTTATATGCATGCATACAAGTCCTTCGTTGGATTTCAAAACTCCCCCACCTTTCCCAAACTTTCCCCCTGTAATTTGAAAGTCTGTTTGATGCTTTACTGTCTCTGTATCTATCTTTTTGTTCACCACTTTATAATGTTCTTTACTATCCCTAAATGAGTGAGATCATGTGGTATTGTTCTTTCATTGACTGGCTTATTTCACTTAGCATAATGTTCTCCAATTCCATCCAGGTTGCTGCAAATGATGAGAATTCCTTCTTTTTTATGGCAGCATAGTATTCCATTGTGTAGATGTACCACAGTTTTCCGATCCAGTCATCTGCTGATGGGCACCTAGGCTGTTTCCAAATCTTAGCTATTGTAAATTGTGCTGCTATGAACATAGTGGTGCATATATCCTTTCTGATTGGTGTTTCTAGTTTCTTCGGATATATTCCCAGGAGTGGGATTACTGGGTCAAATGGGAGTTCCATTTTCAGTTTTTTGAGGAAACTCCATACTGTTCTCCACAGTGGCTGCACCAGTCTGCATTCCCACCAGCAGTGCACGAGGGTTCCTTTTTCTCCGCATCCTCGCCAACACTTGTTGTTTGTTGATTTGTTGATGATAGCCATTCTGACAGGTGTGAGATGGTACCTCATTGTTGTTTTGATTTGCATCTCTCGGATAATAAGTGACTTTTAACATGTTTTCATGTGTCTCTTGGCCTTCCTTCTGTCTTCTTTTGAAAATATTCTGTTTAGGTCTGTTGCCCATTTTTTTATTGGATCATTTATCTTCCTCTTATTAAGTTGCATAAGCTGCCTGTAGATGTTGGAGATTAAACCTTTATCAGTGATAGCATTTGCAAATATGTTTTCCCATGCAGTGGGCTTTCTTGTTGTTTTGTTGATGGTTTCTTTTGCTGTAAAAAAGCTTTTTATTTTGATGTAGTCCCATTTGTTAATTTTCTCTTTAGCTTCCATTGCCCTAGGGGCAGTGTCAGTGAAGAAGTTCTTGTGGCATATGTCTGATATTTTGTTGCCTGTGGATTCCTCTAGTATTTTTATGGTTTCCCGTCTTATGTTTAAGTCCTGTATCCATTTTGAGTTTATTTTTGTGTATGGTATAAGTTGGTGATCTAGTTTAATTTTTTTGCATGTATCTGTCCAGTTTTCCCAACATCATTTATTGAAGAGACTGTCTTGACTCCATTGTATGTTCTTGCCTCCTTTGTCAAATTTTAATTGAGCATAGTGGTTTGGGTCGATATCTGGGTTCTCTATTCTGTTCCATTGATCAATATGTCTGTTCTTGTGCCAGTACCAGGCTGTTTTGAGAACAGTGGCTTTGTAATACAGCTTGAAATCTGGTATTGAGATCCCACCTACTTTATTCTTCTTTCTGAGGATTGCTGAGGCTAGTCGGGGTCTTTTTTTATTCCAGATGAATTTTTGGAGAGTTCTTTCTAGGTCTGTGAAATATGCTGTTGCTATTTTGATGGGGAGTGCATTGAATCTGTAGATTGCTTTGGGTAGTATGGACATTTTAATGATGTTGATTCTACCAATCCAGGAACATGGTATGTTCTTCCATCTGTTTACGTCTTCCTCTATCTCTTTTTTCAGTGTCCTGTAGTTTTCTGCGTATAGGTCTTTTACCTCCTTAGTTAGGTTTATTCCTAGGTATCTTAATTTTTTTGGTGCAATGGTAAATGGGATTGCTTTTTTAGTCTCTCTTTCTGTAAGTTCATTATTGGTGTATAGAAAAGCCATAGATTTCTTGGCGTTAACTTTGTATCCTGCTACATTGCCGAATTCATTTATTAAGTCTATTAGTTTTTTGATGGAATCTTTTGGGTTTTTTATGTACAATATCATGTCATCTGCAAATAAGGACAGCTTCACTTCTTCTTTTCCAATTTGGATGCCTCTTATTTCTTCTTCTTGCCTAATTGCGATAGCTAATACTTCCAGTACTATGTCAAACAGGAGGGGTGAGAGTGGGCATCCCTGTCTTGTTCCTGTTCTTAGGGGAAATGGTTTTAGTTTTTGCCCATTGAGTATGATGTTTGCTGTGGGTTTATCATAAATAGCTTTTATTATGTTGAGGTATGAGCCTTCTATTCCCACCTTGTTGAGAGTTTTTAACAAGAAAGGGTGTTGGATTTTGTCAAATGCTTTTTCTGCATCTATTGATATGACTATGTAATTTTTATCTCTCAGTTTGTTTATGTCATGTATCACGTTTATTGATTTGCGGATATTGTACCATCCTTGCATTCCTGGGATAAATCCTACTTGGTCATGGTGTATGATCTTTCTGATGTACTGCTGGAGCCGATTTGCTATAATTTTGTTGAGGATTTTGGCATCAATGTTCATGAGGGATATTGGCCTGTAATTCTCTTTCATTGAGTTGTCTTTATCTGGTTTTGGTATTAGGGTGATGCTGGCTTCATAGAAGGAGCCTGGAAGTGTTCCTTCCTCTTGAATTTTTTGGAATAGTCTGAGGAGGATAGGTTTTAGTTCTTCCTTGAAAGTTTGATAAAACTCTCCTGTGAAGCCATCTGGCCCCGGGCTTTTGTTTGCCGGAAGCTTTTTGATGACTGCTTCAATTTCTTCCATAGTTACTGGCATGTTGAGCTGTTTAGAATCTTCCTGATTGAGTTTTGGAAGGTTGTATTTTTCTAGGAATATGTCGATTTCCTCTAGGTTGTCCAGTTTCTTGGAGTAGAGTTGTTCGTAGTATTTTGTAACAATCCTTTGTATTTCGTCGGGATCTGTTGTTATTTCACCTCTTTCATTTCTGATTTTCTTTATTTGGGTCCTCTCTCTTTGCTTCTTGGTGAGCCTGGCTAGAGGTCCATCAATCTTGTTTATCCTTTCAAAGAACCAGCTCTTGGTTTTGTTGATCTTTTGTATTGTTTCTTTGGTCTCTATGTCGTTTATCTCCGCTCTGATCTTTATTATTTCTTTCCTTCTGCTTACACTGGGCTTATCTTGTTGCTCTCTCTCTAACTCTTTGAGTTGTTGGGTTAGGTAATTTATTACCATTGTTTCTTGTTTTTTGCAGTAGGCTTGTAGAGCTATGAACTTCCCTCTCAGGACTGCTTTCACTGTGTCCCATAGATTTTGGATTGTTGTGTTTTCATTGTCGTTTGTTGCCATGATGTTTTTTATTTCTTCCTTGATGTCTTTGGTAACCCAGTCATGGTTTAATAGCATGCTGTTTAATCTCCAAGTGTTTGATTTCTTTGGGTTATTTTTATTGTAGTTGATTTCCAGTTTTATGCCACTGTGATCTGAGAAGATACTTGATATGATTTCTATCTTCTTGAATTTGTAGAGACTTTGCCTATGTCCTAACATATGGTCTATCTTTGAAAATGACCCATGTGCACTTGAGAAGAATGTATATTCTGTGGCTTTGGGGTGAAATATTCTGAAGATGTCTATTAATTCCATCTGGTCTAGTGAGTCATTTAGGTTTGATGTTTCTTTGCTGATTTTTTGTTTAGAGGATTTGTCCAATGGTGAGAGTGGGGTATTGAAGTCTCCTACTATGATTGTATTACTGTCAATCTCTCCTTTGATATCTTCCAGGAGTTTTTTAATGTATCTTGGTGCTCCTGTATTGGGTGCATATATGTTTACCAGAGTTATTTCTTCTTGTTGGATTTCTCCCTTTAGTATTATGAAGTGGCCTTCATTATCTCTTGTTATGTCCTTCACTTTGAGATCTAATTTGTCAGATATAAGTATTGCAACCCCCGGTTTTTTTCATTTCCGTTTGCCTGGAAAACCTTTTCCCATCCCTTTACTCTCAGTCTGTATGCATCCTTTTTTTTTGAGGTGAGTTTCCTGTAGACAGCAGATATCTGGGTTTTGTTTTCTTATCCAGTCTGTTACCCTGTGTCTTTTTTTTTTTTTAAATTTCTTTATTGATTAAGGTGTCACATATTTGTCCTCATCCCCCCATTCCCATCCCACCCCTCTCCCCACGCATGCCCCAATCCACTGTTGAACTTAACCGTTGGATAGGCTTATATGCATGCATACAGGTCCTTTGGTTGAACTCTCCCCCTCCCCCCACCCTCCCCCTACCGTCCCCTATCCTCCCTCTGAGGCCCGATAGTCCGATCGATGCCTCCTTGCTTCTGGTTCTGTTCTTGTTCCTCAGTCTATGTTGTTCATCATTTCCCCTAGATGAGCGAGATCATATGTCACTAGATATATACTAATAAGAACTGAATGTGAGACGAGCACTAATAGTTATGCTGACAGGCAAATGAATCAATCTGTAGCGAGCTTCCCCCTGGACCAACAGTACTTTTGAGACCCAATTTCAATGTCCACCAGTTCCTTATGTGTACATGTCAGCACTGACCCCTCAGCTCTGGATGGTGGACAAATGGTGGTAATGGAGGTCCGACTCCCTCTGGTTTGGTCTCGGCCGAACCCAGGGGCACAGCGTCACCCGGACTAAGGGGCACGTGGCCTCACCCATACCCAAGGGGCGCGTGGTCTCACCCGGGCCTGGGACCCAGCCTCACCCGGATGGATCCAGGGGCGCACGGCCTCACCCGGACCCAGGATCTGGCTTCACCCTTACCCAGGGATGCTTGGCCTCTCCCAGACCCAGGGGCACATGGCCTCACCCGGGCTTAGTTGCACAAGGCCTCACCTGGATCCAGGGACACATGGTCTCTCCCGGACCCAGGGACGCTTGGCCTCTCCCAGACCCAGGGCCACTTGGGCTCACCCGGGCCTAGGTGCACGAGGCCTCACCCGGATCCAGGGACACATGGTCTCACCCAGACCCAGAAACGTTTGGCCTCTCCCAGACCCAGGGCCACTTGGGCTCACCCGGGCCTAGGTGCACGAGGCCTCACCCGGATCCAGGGACACATGGTCTCACCCAGACCCAGGGACGCTTGGCCTCTCACACACCCATTGGCACGTGGCCTCACCCGGGCCTAGGTGCACGAGGCCTCGTCCGGATCCAGGGACCCATGGTCGCACCCGGACCCAGGGACGCTTGGCCTCTCCCAGAACCAGGGCCACTTGGGCTCACCCGGGCCTAGGTGCACGAGGCCTCACCCGGTTCCAGGGACACATGGTCTCACCCAGACCCAGAAACGTTTGGCCTCTCCCAGACCCAGGGACACTTGGGCTCACCCGGGCCTAGGTGCACGAGGCCTCACCCGGATCCAGGGACACATGGTCTCACCCAGACCCAGGGACGCTTGGCCTCTCACAGACCCATTGGCACGTGGCCTCACCCGGGCCTAGGTGCACGAGGCCTCATCCGGATCCAGGGACACATGGTCGCACCCGGACCCAGGGACGCTTGGCCTCTCCCAGAACCAGGGCCACTTGGGCTCACCCGGGCCTAGGTGTACGAGGCCTCACCCGGATCCAGGGACACATGGTCTCACCCGGATCCAGGGACGCTTGGCCTCTCCCAGACCCAGGGCCACTTGGGCTCACCCGGGCCTAGGTACACGAGGCCTCATCCGGATCCAGGGACACATGGTCTCACCCGGACCCAGGGACGCTTGGCCTCTCCCAGACCCACGGGCACGTGGCCTCACCCGGGCCTAGGTGCACGAGGCCTCACCCGGATCCAGGGACACATGGTCTCACCCGGACCCAGGGACGCTTGGCCTCTCCCAGACCCAGGGCCACTTGGGCTCACCCGGGCCTAGGTGCACGAGGCCTCACCCGGATCCAGGGACACATGGTCTCACCCAGACCCAGGGACGCTTGGCCTCTCACAGACCCATTGGCACGTGGCCTCACCCGGGCCTAGGTGCACGAGGCCTCATCCAGATCCAGGGACACATGGTCGCACCCGGACCCAGGGACGCTTGGCCTCTCCCAGACCCAGGGCCACTTGGGCTCACCCGGGCCTAGGTGTACGAGGCCTCACCCGGATCCAGGGACACATGGTCTCACCCGGATCCAGGGACGCTTGGCCTCTCCCAGACCCAGGGCCACTTGGGCTCACCCGGGCCTAGGTGCACGAGGCCTCATCCGGATCCAGGGACACATGGTCTCACCCGGACCCAGGGACGCTTGGCCTCTCCCAGACCCACGGGCACGTGGCCTCACCCGGGCCTAGGTGCACGAGGCCTCACCTGGATCCAGGGACACATGGTCTCACCCGGACCCAGGGACGTTTGGCCTCTCCCAGACCCAGGGGCACGTGGCCTCACCCGGGCCTAGGTGCACGAGGCCTCACCCGGATCCAGGGACACATGGTCTCACCCGGACCCAGGGACGCTTGGCCTCTTCCAGACCCAGGGCCAATTGGGCTCACCCGGGCCTAGGTGCACGAGGCTTCACCCGGATCCAGGGACACATGGTCGCACCCAGACCCAGGGACGCTTGGCCTCTACCAGACCCAGGGCCACTTGGGCTCACCCGGGCCTAGGTGCATGCGTCCTCACCCGGATCCAGGGACACATGGTCTCACCCCGACCCAGGGACCCTTGGCCTCTCAGACCCAAGGGCACGTGACCTCACCCAGGCCTAGGTGCACGAGGTCTCACCCGGATCCAGGGACACATGGTCTCGCCTGGACCCAGGGGTGTGTGGGCTCTCCCAGACCCAGGGGCGCTGGCCTCGCCCGGGCACGGGATCCAGCGTCATCCGGGTCCAGGGGCACATGGCCTCACCCGGACCCAGAGTCCGGCCTCACCTGGACCCAGGGGCATGTGGCCTCACCTAGACCCAGGGACGTGAGGCCTCACTTATACCCAGAGGCGTGTGACCACACCCGAGCCCAGAGGCGCGCAACCCCGCCCGCACCCGGGTCTCAGCGGAGCCCCGTCTTCCCGATCCCAATTCCTGCCGGTCAATCCCCCCTCAGCAATTCCCCTGGCCATCCTTCCAGAGCTCCAGTATGGCTGCTGCAGAACTCGTCGGGCGGCGGCTCGGCGAAGCTCCGGTGCGCCCGGTGCAGGGTGGAGGGCCGGTCTGGCGTCGCTGCGTCGGCCCTTGGGTCTGCATCGGTGGCCGGTCGCCGAGCATGCGCACCTGGCCGCTTCCGGGGCGTTGAGATTCTTGACGGACTTGGAGGTCAGCAAGCGCTGAGTCTCCCACCCCATGTCTCATAGGGGCACGTCTGTCCGTGCTTGGCTGCCAGTGGAGCCGTCCCCTCAGCCGGAGACCGACGGGGGAACTGCGCCGAGCATGTTCCAGGCCGCTGTTGTATCGCCTGAGCCATAGTTCTTTTGTGTCGCCTGAGCCGTAGTTCTTAAAGTGTGGTCTTTGGGTCACCGGCATCAGCATCATCCCACATACCCCTCTTTTATTCTAGTTGTAGAGCATCTACTCAGCCAGCCCTATGGTGGTCTTGGATGGTGTCTGCTCTGCTCTCTTGTCGTAGTCTCAAAGTTGTTGTGGTAGGCAACAATAAGGCTTCCGCTCTATGCCTCCATCTTGGTCCTCCTTTGTATAGTTAAGTCTTGATTGTTGTTGGTGTCACTGGGGGGGCTCTCTTTGTCTATAAAGGAAGAGTTGCTGTGCAGGCGACACGTTTATGGGCCGGGTCTTGGTGCAGCAAAGCTTTGGCACTCACTGAATATTCCTGTTGAATGTGTCCCTTATGCACGTGGTTGAAATCTGGTGTCATCTCCCACAGACCACTAGATGCCCTCGTTTCTGGGTCTCCAATGGGGTGTAGATCAGCTACAGCCTTAGGCACTCAGCAAGGATTACAGCAAAAACTGTAGTTTCTTCCTCCTGTCTGAGTGGCCCTGGAGCAGTCCGACTAGAACAGCAGTTCATCTGGTCCGCTGCCAGAGGGCAGGCCACCCACATGCATAAGCCGTTGCTTGGGGCGCAGGTGTGCCTGCAAGACTTGCGGGGCAGGTCTTCCAAACGTGCGGGGCGGGTCCCAGGGCGGGGCGGGGTCTCAGGGCGCCAACAGGCCATGGTGCGGCGAGCCAAGATGGCTGTGAGTCTGGTCCTTCTGCCTTCCACGTATCTAAGTCCCCTCGTTCCGCACTCCAGCGCAGCAAACACTGATTGCTGGGCGCACCTCTGCAAGAGTCCCGCCTCTCCCCGCAGGCATCTGGGTCTCCCGCGGTTCGCCAGAAGATGGATTTCAGGGTGATGGAGAGCTAATCTCCCCTAGGTTTGGAACAAAAGCCCCTTTCCCCCGCCACCAGCCAGACCCACGCGCCTCCACACCTCATCCCCTCCGATTTCGCTGGGTGCGAGGCAACAGAACAGCCTTTAACCTCCGCCGCCATCTTTTTCAAACTTCCCAATTTGTACTTCTTAATCCCTTCATTTCAGTCAACTCTACTGAAGTCTAGCGCCGCCGGGAGGTGCACGGAAAGGGCGCCCGGGCCTCCGTCCGGTGCGCGGTGCGCGCGTCCCGCGGAACCAGGCGCGCGAGGGCCACGCGGCGGGGACGGGCGCTGGGCGGCCGCCAAGCTCCAGGCACCGCCATCGCCGCGTTCCGGGCATCGCCACCGCGGCGTCCCCCCAATTTGTACTTCTTAATCCCTTGAATTCAGTCAACTCTACTGAAGTCTAGCGCCGCCGGGAGGTGCACGGAGAGGGTGTGCGGGGCGCGCGGCTCGCGGTACCAGGCGCGCGGGGGCTGCGCGGCAGGGACGGGTGCTGGGAGGCCGCCGGGCTCCGGGCGCCGCCGCTGCGGCGGCGTCCGCAGCGTCCCGGGCCGGGCGGCCTGCGGGGGCGGCGGAGTTGCGAAAGTGAGTGAGTTTCCCAGGGTTTCGCCCGGAATGGGGTTCAGTGCAATCGGAGCCGGCGCTCAGCGCACTCCGGAGTCTTTATCTCCTTCCTGCCAGTGAACGCCGGCCAGGTCATCAGCCGCCCCTTCCTCTCCGGTTCCATCCTCCCCGCAGGCGCGTGTGCTCGTGTCTCCACCCGTTTCTCCATACCTCAGGCTTTTACGGCTTCCCCGACTGTCCCCGTGGCCTTCTCCTTCCCCCCAGCTGTGGGTATTTCAGTCCACCAACTTTCCTGTGGTTCTGGACGATGTCCGTTCTGACCTCTAGTTGTATTTTTGAAATTGTTGTGCCCGGCTGCAGGTTAGGTGTTTAACCTATGGCGCCATCTTGGTTCCTCCCAGCTTTGAGTTTTCTACCCTGTGTCTTTTGATTGGGGCATTCAATCCATTTACATTTAAAGTTATTATTGATAGGTACTTATTTGACGCCATTTTTATTCTATACCCCTGTGTACATTCTTTGCTTCCTATTTCTTTCTTTCTTTTTTTTTTTTACAGCAGACCCTTTAGCATTTCTTTCATTGCTGGTTTGGTGGTGATAAACTCCCTTAGTCCTTTTTTGTCTGTGAAGCTCCTGATTTCACCTTCAATTTTGATTGATAGCCTTGCTGGGTACAGTATTCTTGGATTTAGACCCTTCCTTTGCATGACTTGGTATATTTAATTCCATTCCCTTCTGGCCTGATGAGTTTCTGTTGAGAAATCAGTTGCTAGTCTGATGGGGGTTCCTTTGTATGTAACTGTCTGTCTCTCTCTGGCCGCTTGTAAGATTCTTACTTTGTCGTTGGTGTTTGCCAACTTAACTATAATGTGCCTTGGCGTCGGTCTTTTGGGGTTCATTTTGCTTGGAACTCTGTGAGCTTCTTGGATTTGTGTGGGTTTTTTCTTCCCTATATCAGGGAAGTTTTCTGTTATTATTTCTTCAAACAGGTTTTCTATTCCTTGCTCAGTTTCCTTTCCTTCTGGCACCCCTATTATCCTGATGTTGTTTTGTTTTGTATTGTCCCGAAGTTCCCTTATGCTCTCCTCAATCTTTCTAATTTTTGTTTCTAGAAGCTGTTGTAATTGGGTATTTTTTTCCATCTTGTCTTCTAGCTCACTTATGCGGTCCTCTGCTTCGTCTAGTCTACTCTTGATGCTTTCTATTGAGTTCTTTACAGCAGCGATGTCATTTTTCATTTCTTCTTGGTTCTTCTTCATTTCTTCTTAGTTCTTACTCATATTGTCGAATTTGTCTTCCATCCTTTTCAGCCATTTTATGACCATTTCTCTGAATTCTTTCTCTGATAGGTTGTTTGCCTCTAAATCGTTTACTTCCTTTTCTGGTGATGCCTGCTTCTCTTTCCTGTGGGGGCTGTTTCTTTGTCTCCTCATGGTCTCTCTTCTCTGGATGTCTGGTTATATAGATTTCTCTCTCTGGCGTTGATTTAAAGGTATAAAATACAACACAACCAGGCACAACAGACAAGGCACTGAACAGAATTGTATTCACGATATTAATAACCTCCAATAAAGGTAACCACCAGAGAAAGACAAATTAGGGAATAGGAGTGGAAGAGGGAGAGTAAAAAGAAAGAACAACAACGAAAAAAAAAAAAAAACAAAGAGTGTGAATCTGAACTTGGGAAAAGAGCAGAAAGAAAGAAAAGAAAAAGAAATAACAGAAAAGAAAAAGAAAAGAAAAAAAAAGATAAAAAAAAGTAAGAGAGACAAGAATGATACTAAGAGAGAAAAGGGGAACAAACTATATATATGGGGAGTAAACTCCACTAGAACAACCACTATTCCCAGAAAATTCCAGCAACACGAGCCTGGAGATTAATACAAACTGCAACAGCAGCTAATATCAAGTGAGGCAAGGGAAAGCAAAAGTAAAAAACAAACAAAAACAAAGCAAACAAAAGAACCAACCAAACCAACAAAAAGAATAATCAAAACAATCTCATAAAAAAGCATAAAAATTCAATCTAATCAATATTCAAGCAAACAACAACAAAAGGCCCGAGAGAAAAATAATTTTTTTAAGGTAGCGTAGAGAGAGGTTTGTATGGATTTGGAGCAGGGGGTTGGGAATTAGATATATAAGTAGGGTGAAGTTTTAGCAGGGAGTAAACTGAAAAAGTAGGGAAAATCTAAAGCCAGAAAGGGTTAAGATAAACTGGGGACCAAGGGGGAAAGTTTAGGAGGAGAGTGATGGCATAATGTTAGCTTTGAGATAGGGTAAAGCGATTGTAAGGGAAAGATGCAAATCGAATGTAGGACACTAATCCAAAAATAAAAGAAAGAGAAAATCAAATGACATTAAAAAAAGAAAAAAAAGTAAAATAATAGTAATAATAGTGCTGATTGAAAATAAAAATGTAATAATTAAAAAGGTGAAAATCGAGTGAGGAAAAAGAAAAAAATAGTTTCTTAAGTAAAAGATGCAAAAAATGAAAATAAAAAATATGAGAATAAAAAATTTAAAAAATTGAAAAAAGAATTGAAAATTAAAAAATAGGAAGACTAAAATGTGCAGTAGCGGCTGTCATTCACTTCCTCTATTATTCTGTTTGGTACGCCTTTTTCCCAGTCTGGGCGGTATTTCAGTTCAGCTTCATTCCAGGGCTCCTCAGTGTTGGAAGCCAGTCCTGCTTTTTAAGCCAGCCGTGTCTTAATTTCTCGTATTTATTTTTGATTACACCAGAGACAATTAGCGTTTCAGCCCCTGGGTGGCAGTGTTTCTGAATTGACTTCCGGGCCTCTCTAGCTCTTTTTTTTTTTTTTCCCCTCTATGGCACTCACTACCGGTTTGTGGAGGTGTGTGCCTCAGAGCTGCCTCTCTGATGGTCACACGCAGCTCTGGTCCCCAGGTTCCGAAAAAACACCTTCCCCCTGCAGTCTTTCAGGGTTTCCACCTGGGTTTACCTCTGTATTGGGCTTAGCAATCAGAGTTGGAACGAGCCCAAGTGTGCGGACCGTGGGTCTGTGCACCAGGCTAAGGAGCCTGCACTCCTTTGAAAATTCTTAGTCTGACCCTCCTCGTCAGATTAAAATGAGTTGCTTTCAAGAGGTCACTTCTGTTAGCAGCTCAGAAGACCCCCCTCCTCATTCACGGATCATGGCAGTTCCAACTGCTGCTGATTTTTCTAGGCACAGACCTCCCGGCTCCTGCCGGTCCTGCGGCTGCCGCGCTTCCCTCACCCAGCGCTTCCCTCACCCACCTCGGGGATTAGAAACCGCAGCTTATTTCAGACAAAATCTGACCTTTCCGTGGTGCAGTGAAGAGTTTCTTTGAATCCAAATGTTTGCTCTGATAGGGGACCGGTGGTCTGGTGCTCCCAGCAGTTCAGTGTTTGCAGTTGTCGCGGAAAGTCAGGTTTCCACTAAAATCCTCAGCTCCGGGAGGGGACCCAGCCCCTGTGGGTGCTGCGCGGTCAGAGGAACACTGCCCAGCACTCCCCCGCCTTCTCCTGGAGTTTAGCTGTCCCTTGGCTTGCCCACATACACTCCCTCTGCGAGCCTCTGCTGCTCCGACTCTCCGCCCCAGGAACAGACTCCAAACCCGACTCTATTCCGTCGCCATTTTTTCTATTTCCTGACCAGATATTTTTAAAGAAGATATACAAATGGTCAATAAACACATGAAAATATGTTCAGCATCATTAGTCAATAGGGAAATGCAAATAAAAACTACAATATGATACCACTTTACACTCACTAAGATGGTTATAATAAAAATGGAAAATAGTGTTGGTAAGGATTTGAAGGAAGCAGAACCCTGTGCATTGTTTGTTAGACAGGAAAAAATGATACAATTTGGAAAACAGTTTGGCAGTCCCTCAAAAAGTAAAAAGTGGAATTACCATATAAATAAGCAATTCTACACCTGGGTATATACCTAAAGGAATTGAAAGCAGGAGTTCAAACAGATACATATCCATCAATGGATAAATAGATTTAAAAATGTAGTATATAGCCCGGCTGGTGTTGCTCAGTTGATTAGCATTGTCCCATGTACCAAGAGGTGACCAGGGTAGATTCCTGGTCAGGACATATGCACAGGTCATGGGCTTGCTCCCCAGTGGGGGGCATGCAGGAGGCAGCCAATCAATGTTTCTCTTTCACCTCTCTCTCTCTCTCTCTGTTCCTTTTTCTAAAAATCAATAAAAACATTTTTAAAAATGTAATATATACATACAATGGAATATTATTCAACCTTAAAAATGAAGGAAACTCTGACACATGCTACAACATGGATGGACTTTGAGTACATTATGCTATGTGAAATAAGCCAGTCACAAAGGACAATATTTTATTTATTCTACTTATATCAGGTGCCAAAAAGTAGTCAAATTCATAGAAACATAAAGTAGAATGGTGGTTGCCAGGGAGTTGGAACAGGGGAGATGGGGAGTTATTTTTTAATGAGTACAGAATTTCAGTTCTGAAACATGAAAAGAGTTTTGGATGTGAATGGTAGTGATTGTTGCTCAATAATATGAATGTACTTAATGCCTCCAAACTATACACTTAAAAATCATTAAGAGGATACAATTTTCCAGCTCTATTGAGCTATAAATGATATATAGCATGTATCAGTTTAAGGTGTGCAATTTGATTATTTGATACACATATATATTTCTAACTGTTTACCACAATAAGGTTAGTTAACACACCCTTCACCTCACATAATTACCATCTTGTTGTTATTATTGTTATGGTGAGAACATTAAAGCTCTACTATCAAAGCACTTTCAAGTATACAATACAGTATTGTTAAATACAGCCACCATGTTGTATGTTATATCTGCAGAACTTATAACTGAAAGTTTGTACCCTTTGAACAACATCTTCCTATTTACCTCAGTCCTCAGCTCCTGGCATTCAACATTCTACTCTTTGTTTCTATGAGCTTATATGTTCCATATATGTGAGATCATACTCATACTGTATCTTTCTCTGACTTATTTCACTTAGCAGAATGCCTTCAAGGTCCATCCATGTTGTTGCAAATGACAGGACTTTAAGCAGATCAGACAAGGAAGAATAAATAATTTACCCTGTGATACTAGAGGAAAAATACTTATAGCACAGAGAAAACAAAGAAAACACATAACTACTAGTACTATCAATAAGTGGTCCTTAGCATAAGCAAAATGGGGGCATGAGTGCATTATAAGGATATGGTTGTCTTTTTGTCAACATTCTTTTGGTTATAAGTAACAAAATTCAAAATAAAACTAGGTTAAGAAAAGAGGGCATGTATTAGGTCAAATAGTTGAAAGATTCATGGATGGTTTGACTTTAGACACAGTTGTATGCTGATTGTCAGCTGTGAGGTTGGGAATCTGCTGTCTTTTTTTGCAGCTTTAACTTCCTCTGTATATATCATTGGAATATCTGTGGGGAAGCACTGGACTTGATTGGAATGTCTGTAAGGAGGATTCTCTGAAAGGTCGAGGGCTTCTGAGGGGACCTTGCCGAAGGCAGCAGCCCCTACCTTGACTTTTCCAAACAAGTATAATCCCCCAAGGTGTTTTGCTAGAATCTCTATGTTTAGTCTTTAAAGACCTGACCTTGTAGAAGCATATACTTTCTCAAGGATACTGCCCTGCTGATTGTATCTAAAGGTTAATTTAAATTCAAGCTGTTGTTACAAAAATAAGCCAATGAGGCAGGCAAACAGGACTGCTTTTACTACTAAAGTAAAAGAGTCCCTTAGCCCTCTCTTTCACAGAAACCTGTGTCAAAGTAATCTGTTCATCCATCACTCAGGGTCTGCTGGTCAACCCCAGCAAAGGTCCATACTTACATCTAACTAGATTAGTATTCCAGAAGGAAAGAATGCACTGCTGCCAATAGCACTATCATAATTCCAAGGGATAACTTATTGGCCTAATTTGGGGCACATAATTATACCAGCTTATATTATACTAGTAGTCCTGTGCACAAATCCATGCGCCAGTAGCTCTCTGTGGGGCCTGGCTACTCTGCACCCACTGCCCAGAGGCTCTCCACAGCCCAGAGGCCCATCTGAAGCCAGGTGCAGAATGCTTGCCTCATCGCCGCAGCGATAAAACAAGTGTTCTGCCAGGCCACTCAGGCTGCTCATTCTCAGCGGCTGCCCCCCCCGGGACTGAGGGACTACAGCAGGGCTGAGAGGACTGGGTGTAGCCATCTGTGGCTATGGGTGCCACCATATTTGTGATGGAGTGATGGTTAATTTGCATATTGCCCTTTTATTAGATAGGATGCCCATTCCTGAAGCCAGGGAATAGAACATTCTAATTGGTGGGGTTAGAGGTTATGCACCTACTCTTTGAACCAGGGAATAAGACAACTCTGCTCAAACCTTATGAAGAGAGAGAGAGAGAGAGAGAGAGAGAGATTGTCTCTCAAAGGAAACCAAAGTGCTATTCCCAAAACAATTGGGAATTTATATTGGACAAAAAACAACAACAACATATGAACTTGATAGCCCACCCAGTTTACAAATGGTTTTCAACTAATATCTCACTATACCAGCCATATGCAAATGAAACTATACCCATGACTCCTATACATAGAGACAGTCTAAAATCATGTGCCCCAAGTGCACTGAACATGAAGCCTAAGACCTTTAAGTAATTCACAGTCATCTTGGGCAGGTCTTCATGTAGCTCCCCAAAATTTTATATCTTTAGATAAATAGTACATTTGATCCCATCCAAAACACCCAATGTCTAGTACTGGAGTGAAAACAGAATGAACTAAATTGGAAATGTGTTATTAGAGAAAGAAAAAGTAGCTGATTGAGTAGGCAACTAGAATTCTACATTATACCACAAAATATTTGATTAAAATTCGATTTCATGGTGTGATAGTAAAAGGAAGAAATGTACATTTGTGTCCTTAAATATTCACACTGGCCTATATACTTCTGTCCTTTAGCAACAGACCTTACGACTGTGCTCAGGCCTCCTAGTCCCTCAATTAAATGATCTGCATCTTGGCTTTTGCAGTAGGCTCATTAAAAAGTTACCTTAGGGTGGAGGAGGCACAATTAATCTACCTTTCTTTTAAGATGTATCCAATATATTGGCCCTCTATGATAGGAGTATGTGCTTGAGGGATACCTGGGGGATCTGAATTTTCCCAGGCCCTATTCTTATGTTTCACTGTGCTTTCTTTTTTATCTGTTTTAAAGTGTCCCCTTTTTATCTAATTGTCTCTATACCCATTCCCTTAGCACTAAAATATCTTTGGTTAATGAGACATCACGCATAATTAGGTTTTGAGTCAGTAGGTTTTACCCTTGGTCTGGCAGAGAATTTTTTTTTAGCAGAACTTACTTGAGAAAGGCCTAGAGTCTAGGTCGTAGACTACCAATTATATCTTCTACTATGGCTGCCAATTCTTTGCCACTGATTGAACCAGTTTTGAGACAGAGAAGCTGTTGTTGTTTTTCAATACTGTGAGGCTTCAAATTATGTAACTATCAGTCAATTTAGACTATAGTTCATAAGCAGAAAACATCCTTGAAATGCCGTATTTCTTCCTATATCTACTTGTAGACTTGCTCAGTTCTAGTTTAAGTTAATTCCTCTCTTATAGAACCCTGGTGAAAGAAACACAAAGTAAGTAGTAAATGCCAAAAAAGTCCTGATTTTTTTCTCTGTAATATCTCCTAACACTACAGCCATTTCTCTTTGTACATTTGCTTCATTCTTCTTAATTCAGAATAAATTGCTTTATTTCTTTGAGCTTTCTGCTTGCCCTAGATATGCTTGAATTAATATGTCAGCAACTTAATCAAGAGCACCAGGACTTACTAGAATCTCTGAGTCCAAAATTCAACTTCCTTAGGGAAAGAATATTATTGATTCAGTTTGGTTAGTTGTTCACCCATCATCAAATTAGCTATGGTTTTTCTCTGGCGATACACTTAGGGTAGGCAAGGATTTTGTACTGTGAATATGGCAGATGAAACTCTCCCCTGCTTTTTTGCAGTGTTATTCCCAAAGTAGAGATTGAATTTTCTGGGAATACAACTGTAATTACATATGTACTACAGATGTAATTACAAATAACTATAATACAAGATAAGCACTACAAGAAAGATAAGAATTGGATGTTATAGCAGTAAAAGGAAGAAAAGAATTCTTACAGTGAAAAAGTTTCATAGAAGCGATAATAGAGGCAGAGATTGGATGTATATATGAGTCAAAGAATGCCAAGAAGTACCAGTAAACACTAGAAGCTAAAAGAGGCAAAGAAAATATCTACCCTATAGGTTTCAAAGGAAGCATGGTCCTGGTACCTTTATTTTAGACTTCCACCTCCTAGAACTGTAAGAAAAGATTTTTTTTGTTGTTGTTTTAAGCTAACATTAGTAGTACATTTCTACAGCAGTCCTAAGAAATGAATATATATACTCTACACTGACAGATACCGTGTGCTCCAAAGCCTTACCTTACCTCTGGATGATATCTTAATTAATGATTTCACCATTATAAGCAATGACTTCAAGTGGAGTAATCCTTACCACTACCCACTCCACTACTACAGCCTTTCATTCTCTCTAAGTGTCTTTTCTTTGAAACGTTCTTAGCATAAAATTGTATATAATTTAGTCTTTCTAATACTATAAAGAAAAAGACCCCATAAAAAGTAAATTACTTTGGAAAATGATAATTTATTGTGTAACTGGTATGAATGCTACTCAACAAACTTGGGTTGGCAAGAACTATCACATTCCTTTATTTTCTTTAAATTAAATTTATTTCAACTCAACATATATCTGCTGCCAGACTGACAAAAAATTAAATTCCATTCACATTCTGGAGCTCTTCACCCTCCCTAGGATCACACAAACACTCAGTAGGTTTGTGTGGGAACTGTCAAATAGGGAGAGTATCTATAATCCTTAGCCCATTATGCTTTCTAATCCAAGCCTGTCTGGTACTGTAAAAGCAAGCATCACACTTCCTCCATACCTAGGTGAAAGCTCCAGCACCTAGAATCTAGCTAGATGTCTAAAGTTGACCACAGATATATTACCCTGAGGTGTTCTGCCAGCAAGTGACCAGATCCTTACTATTCCAAAAATGTCAACTATCATTCCATCTTAAGGTTTTAAGAAATCTCACTCTTTCTTCTGCCTACTCCAAAGCCAACAATTTCCTTCCCCTCCTTTGAGCATAAATCTTACAATATGCTTAGGGTTCCAGGTAAAACAGAAGTGAGGAAGACAGATGTTGGGCTCTGGAACACAACTTACTGTGTACCCAGAAAAGGAAACAAGAGATATTGGCTTTCAATTTGGAATATAAGAAAGAAAAAAATAGAGAAATAATAAACACAATATCTCAATAAATTACCATGCCTCACTTAACCCTTTGCACTCGCTTGCTTTTTTCTCGATTCCTTTATTCTACTTGGGATTTAATTTTTTAAATACCCCAGATTTTACAAAGCACAGCAGTAGAATAAAAAACTGGAGTTTCTTTTCATACAAACTTATTTATTTGGATTTTTTATATTTCAAATTATTGATACATTCAAAGAGTATAAAAAGAGCTGCTACCGATGCTAACCATGTCGAGTCACACTTGACATCCGAGTACAAAAGGTTAAGTTATAAAATAATACTAAGAGCTTGTATTTTTTTAGTGTTCACTATGTACCAGTCATTTTTCTAAGTGCTTGACATGTATTACTGTCAGCCTTACAATTTGATCAGGTAGGTACTATCATTCTCCTTGTTTTCCAGATGGAGAAACTAAGGCACAGAGTTTTGATGTCACTGGCATAAGGTTACATAGCTCCTAATTAGCAAAGCTAGTATTCAACCATAGGCATATTGGCTCCAGAAACTGCATCCAACATTTATGCTCTACTTTCAATGGAACATGTTATCTTCTTATCCAGATAGGTATTTTAAATCCCAGTAATTCTTAGACTTGGATGATTATCAAGTTTCATTCAGAACCTCAGAGACACCTCCTTTTTCCCAAACGCTTCTATATCTATAGGACCTCCAAGAGGTGGGTTTCTCAATATGCCACTGCAGGGACAGATAGCCTCCTCCATGTTCATTCTATAGATGTGAACCTTTGGCAACCGTATATTTAAATATAAAGCACTATTATAAGCCAGTTTTTTTCAAACAACCTTGGGTACTAGTTGGCCTTGATCATGTACAAATCTCCGGTTCAACCTATTGTACCTGGAATTAACTATATTCCAAGAGTTAACTGCTCTCAATGCATATGGCACAGGATCTAGCAACTTTATACAGAAAGAACCCTGAGGTTGATTTCTTCAGACATGGGCTATGGGAGTGGTGGTCACTAAGATTGTCAAAGATAGTTGTCAAAGCCCATGGTCATGCTAAATAATAAAAACTGAATAGCTTTGGCTAGAGCTTGGCAAGTGTTCTAGTGTCATAGGTCAGGCTACACAGTAGGCCATGCCCTCATTCCATATACCTTACTTACAGTCATGAGCTGCTAATTTTTTTTCAAAAAGAAATACCAGTTTAATAATAGGCTCCAGTGATGACCAAATGTTTAATGTCACTCCTCCCCCTTCAAGTGGTCACTATGGCTTCATGTAAGAGTTCCTTATAATCAATAAACCAATAATTAAAAAAAAACACACTAAAGACAAATATAAAAGATACCTCTGAATATATATGGATACCAACCAGAATGATTCTAGGTGCGAATGTCAGAGCTTTTGCCTGAAGATATGAAGACATAAAGAGACATGATCAGCACTTTCATAGCTTTCCCAGTGTGTGAGTATAATCCACCTAAATGGGTCCCTCAGAGCTGTTAGGTGAAGTAATTTAGCAAGAAATATAAGCTAAACCTTTTATTTTGTCTTCTTAAAAAGATAACTAGAGGCCTGGTGCATGAAATTCATGCACGGAGGTGTGTGTGTCCCTCAGCCCAGCCTGCACCCTCTCCAATCTGGGATATCCCTCTCACAATCCGGGACTGCTGGCTCCCAACTGCTCGCCTGCCTGCCTGCCTGATTGCCCCTAACCGCTTCTGCTTGCCAGCCTGATCACCCCCTAACCACTACCCTGCCAGACTGATTGACACCTAACTGCTCCCCTGCCAGCCCGATTGCCCCCAACTGCTCTCCCCTGCAGGCCTGGTCCCCCACAACTGCCCTCCCCTACAGGCCTAGTTGTCCCCAACTGCCCTCCCCTGCAGGCCTGGTCCCCCCAAACTGCCCTCCCCTGCAGGCTTGATTCCCCCAAACTGCCCTCTCCTGCAGGCCTGGGTCCCCCCCAACTGTCCTCCCCTGCAGGCCTGGGTCCCTCCCCCACTGTCCTCCCCTGCAGGCCAGGCTGCTCCCAACTGCCCTCCTCTGTCGGCCCGGTCACTCCTAATTTCCCTCCCCTGCTGGCCATCTTGTGTCCACATGGGGGTGGCCATCTTGTGTGTTGAAGTGACAGTCAACTTGCAAATTACCTCTTTATTATATAGGATGATAATCATAGCTTAATAATAATCATTGTGTTAGTTAGATCTGGAATCAGAATAAAAGATAAGACAAGATCAGAGAAGTCAGATATAATCAATGTCAAATTCATGAAATGAAGTCTAAGAAACAAAAGCTCTATGTTCATTAAACAGGGAGTCCAAGCAAAACTAGTAATCATAAGTGGTTTAATCAATTATCCCATCCTTTTACTGTTCTTTAAGATTGGAATTATAGAGATTAAAAATATTTAGTGATTTTTTTTTATTTTTCTGTTTGAAATCTTTATTAAGATCACAGAATAAAACTTCTTAGAGCAGGAGAGGCTTTTTCAAGACATGCATCAGTGAAACTTCTACATGTAATTATTCCTAAATCCTCAACATCCTTTTATGTGCATAAACTTAAATGCTTGTCAAGGTGAGTCAGTCTGCAAATGCCTGTGCTATACAATCAGCCCTGTCTCTTTATATTATTCATATTTACCATGCTAACTCTTTCCTTGATGCTTTCATCCATGCTATCCTCTCCCCAACTCTTCTCTTAAAAAATCTGAATCATATTTTCTTCAAGACCTGGTTCATTACCCAATAATAATCATGACATATTAGATATGAACATGTCCTTAGAGCTCTCCAAAGCCCACTCACTTGTTTAAAAAGTGAGATAACTGTGTCCCATAAAAGGGAAGTGACTTGCCTACTAGCTTGTCTTGAAACCAAAATTACCTAGTCCCAGTTTGGTGCACATCTTATCTCTGCATACCATCTCAGAAGTATCAGTTATGGCCCTTTACCCATCAACACTTAGAAACATTCAAAAATTAGATATGGAGTCAGAGACAAAAATATCAGCTTTATTGCTAATAAAACTTTATTGGGGAATGTGACTGAATTTATGGCCACAAATGGGATTCTAATACCTGCCACTTTTCCCCTTCCCAACATCAAAATTAACTGACTTCCCACCAAGACAAAGAACAAAGAAGCCCATCATAGTGCATTTCCCACGTGGCAACATCCTTGTAGGGGAAGGGTGCTCTGTGCTAGACATATTTTATCTCCCCTGACCCCGCCCTCCCCCCCCCCCAGTTTTACCAAATATATGTGACTCCTTCTTTTGGATAGGAACACTGAGTGGAAAGTAGAAAAAAAGCATAAACTCTATTCAGTACTCATGGATGAGTGAGAGTCCTTCTTTTATAGACCAAGATTGGAACAAACACACGAAGAAGAAAATGACTTCCTCCTATAATCTTCTGCACTCAAAGAGTTTATAAGTGACTTAAATCTGGGGCTATGTTTTGCTGATGTTTTAAGTAAGCAACTGCTATATATAACTGCCCAGTATAGTATTCTCATTCTTTAAGTAATAAAATCCTGATTTTCCTTTAGGAAGCCACAAAATCTCTTAATCAATGAAGTTGCAGCAAAGCTCATAACTCTTACCCTAACCCTCACCCCATTTTAGGGGTGGATAGATGACTCAGACTGGACCAAACAGGCACAGTATTACATTTAGAGATTGACAGCTGATACAAATTGCACCAATATGAGTCAAAGCTGGGACTTTGCTGGCAATATAAGGAGAGAAATGGGCTTGTTAAGCCTGAAGTATGTAAACCTGGAGTTTCTGATAGCCAACTTTGTTATCACATGAGAAGAGTCTGCCTAAAAATGATGCAAACATAGGAAAAAGTAAGGCTGAGATGTAGGCAATGAAAGAAAGAGAGAAAAACATGTTGAAAATCTTGATAATATCATTGAGTCCCAGTACCCAGTTATTCCCAGTAAGCCAGATTGAACCCCAGACTTTTTAACTACATGAACAAATAAAACACTTTCTTCACATAATGTTTTAGACATCTGGAGTACGGTTTCTATCATAATCAAAAGGGTACTGATAAAAATACCTTCTCAGTTGACACATCTAGAACCATTCCTCTCACTTTTCTGATGGTTTTCTGATCCCACAGTCTTTGCCTATCTCAAAATCCATTAACTTAGCATTGGGATGACATAAATGAGTCCTTTCTTTTTATTCTTGTTTTCTGATAATGTCTTAAGCATGCATTACCTTTTCCCCAGTTATTTTATAAATATCTGAATGTCAAAAATGTTTTACTTTCTATGGGGGGATAAGAGCATATATGTAATACCTTAATCAATAAAGAAAGAAAAAAATAAAAATGTTTTACTTTCTTTTCTTTTTTTCTCCTTTTTCCCAGATTTATTGAGACATGTTGGACATATAACATTATGTAAATTTTAGGTGTATACTTGATGATTTGATATATCAATATATTGTGAAATGATTACCACAATAAGATTAGTTAACATATTCCTCTCTGTTTCTATGAGTTCAAGTTCTTTTAGATTCCGCATATAAGTGAGTCCATACAGTATTCATCTAAACAAAAATGAAAAGACAACATATAGAATGGAAGAAAACATTTCAAGTCAATTTTGGATTACTATCCTAAAAATATAAGGAACTCATACAACTCAATAGCAAAAAGTCAAACACAGTAATTCCCCATTATCTGTGGGAGATACATTTAAAGTCCCCCAATAGATGCCCGAAACCTAAAAGAAGTATGAAATCCTAATTATAATATATGTTTTCCTATATATTCATACCTATGATAAAGTTTAATTTGTAAACTAGGCACAGTAAGAGATTAAAAACTGCTAATAATAAAATAGAATAATTATAATAATATACTATAATAAAAATTATGTGAATGTGGTCTATCTCTGCTGATAATTGATCTGATAACCAATATGGTTACTAAAGTAACTAACGGCTGAGAGTATACAAAGCCTGGAGACACTGAAAAAAGGGATTATTTATGTCTTAGAAACTCTCAATAGGCCCTTGTAGATGAGAAAAGTTGATAATTTTTCCTGGCAGATATGAGACCTGATAAGTACCCTTTGACTCTCAGAATTAAAGAGACAGATATCAGTTAGGGGTGTTTGGCTGCAAGTAATGGGTTTCTTCTTTTCTTCTTACAAGGAGTTTGAGAGTTGGTAGCCCAGGGTTGGTTTAGTTGCTCAAGATTATTCCTTGCTACAATCTTCCTTTTCTGTCATTCTTACAATTTATCTTTTTTTTTCATATGGTTTAAGATAGCTATTGTAGCACCAGGCACAGCATCCATGTTTCACAGAAGGAAAAGGAGGGAAAGAGCAAAGGCAAAATATGTATGATAACTGAGTCTCTATCTTCTAAGAAGGAAAACAGCTTTCCCAGTAGACGAAACTGTTCAACTTCTGTTTACATTTAACTGGCTAGAACTTTGAAATATGACCACCCCTAAGCTGAAGAGGAGGCTGCCCTGAGTAAGAATTCTCTTAAGAAAAAAGGAAGGAGGAGAGACAAAATGACAGCGGAATAAACAGAAGTGTCCCGAGCCTTATCCCAGAGCAGATAGAATGATCAACTGAAACGAATAACATCCAACCTGAATTGGCGAAGGAGACTCAGCTGGTGAGACAGTTAGCAGGTAGGAAGGGCAAAGATCCATGGAAAAAGGTAAAATCAAGGATCTGGGCAGGAGAGTCTACCAGACCTCTGAGCCCAGAGGGTCAGAGGGAATCCGCACAGCACCAAGCCGTGTGCCTGGGGACAGGAACAGCATCTGACTGTGGAAAGAATGGCCACAGGACTGCTGGACTGCAGGGAATTCTAGAACTGGGTCCACAGTCACAAAAGGCTGAACCCAGAGGGTGCAGGCTTAAGGGCTGGCCAGACCATTCAGCACTGGCAGGAGAGGATTGCACAGAGGCCCAGTCTTTCCCCTCTCTGTGGCCTGTGCCTTTCTTCAATGAACCTAGTTCATAGGACCTTTCAGATACAGACACTTACCTGTGGCTGAGGTGAGGGAGAAGGTGCAGACTCTTGGAGTCTGGGGAGAGGAGGGGTTCCAGGAGAAGTGGCAGTGAGTCTGGCACTGAGTCATACCTGAGCCCGGACCTGGGCAGCCATTTTGTCCTGAAGAGATAACCCCTCCCTCCAGTTTCCAGACAACCAATACAGCCACATCCAGATCCCACCCTGAATGGTACAAAGGATTAAAAAAAAAAAAAAGAATCTAAATAGTCCCTGAGAGTCCAAAGGGACTGGCCTAAAGACAGTACATAAGACTGGGATCTTAAGCCAGCCAAAGGAACGAGACTTCACTTTTTCATTTTCATTTTTTTATTATTATTATTTTATCTCTTTTTTCTTTATTTCCCTCTTTTTATTTGTTGCTTTATTTTCTTTTTCTTTTCGCATTATTTTTCCATCACTCTATTTTATTTTTATTTGCTATTTTTAAATTTTTATACCATTTTTGAAATTAATTATTTTTGTAAATTTATTATTATTATCATCATTATTATTATTTTCTTCTCCTTCTCTTTCTTCTTATCCACCCATCCCCTTTCTATTTCCTCTACACTGAAATGAGGACCTCCCCATATTCATCCAATTCTTAACCTTATTTTCTGTATATAAGCTCAGCCTCTACAGATTCTGCCCCCACCCTCTTTGATGGGTGTTTGGTGTTTGTATTTTTTTGGTTTATCTATTGGTTCTGCGGTGTTTTCCATATATATATATATATATATATATATATATATATATATATATATATATTCTCATTTTTCTTCCTTTTTCTTTTCTCTCTTATCTTTTTCTCTCTCTTTGATATAATTTGTGCTCTCTTTTCTCTCCCCCAACTGAGGAGCAGCAGCCACACAAGCAGACCTCCCATGTCCGAGGAGCAGCAGTGCTGTGCAGCCTGCACTGGTCCAAGGAGCAGCAGCCACATGTAGCCTGCACTTGTCCAACGAGCAGTAGCTGGGTGAGCGGCCCACACCCATCCGAGGAGCAGCAGCCACACATGCAGCTCACTACCACCTGAGAAGGAGCAGCCACACAAGCAGCCCATTGCTCATTTGAGGAGCAGCAACTAAGCAAGTAGCCCGCATCCATATGAGGAGCACCAACCTGGCAAGCAACCTGCCCCTGTCCAAGAAGCAGCAGCTTAACAAGCAGCCCGCTCCACCTGAGGAACAGCATCAGTGTGCAGCCAGACACGATCCAAGGAGCAGCAGCCATGTGAGCAGCCCACCCCTGTCTGAGGAGCAGCAGCCATGTGAGCAGCCCACCCCCATCCAAGGAACAGCAGCTGTGCGAGCAGCCTCCCCCACCAGCCAGAGGAGATACCACTGCTGTGAATATCACCCACCAGAGGAGCCGCTGCCAACTGAGGAGCAACCATTTCAGCGACCACCTGAGGAACAACTGCAGCCTGAGGAGCCACTGCCACCACAGGAGCAGCCCCTGCACGACTCGACATCTAGAGCAGTCGGTGAGATAAAAAAAATGGGTAGACAAAGAAACCCCCAAAGGAAAGAAAAGGAGGAATCACCAGAAAAGCTGTTAAGTGAAACAGAGGCAAGCAATATGTCAGAAAAAGAATTCAGAATAATGGTCATACAGTTTATAAACTGGATGGAGAAAAAAATCAACAACTTATGTAAGAATCAAGAAGAAATGAAGAGTGATATAGCTGCAATAAAAACACCATGGAAAGTTTCAACAGTAGACTAGGAGAAGCAGAAGACTGATTTAGCAAAATAGAAGACAGGGGAGCAAAACACATCCTAACTGAACTGCAATTGGAGAAAAAAATTAAAAGACAGGAGGAGAGCCTAAGGGAACTATGGGACAACATGAAATGAAGCAACATACGAATAATACAGGTGTCAGAACAACAGGAAGAGGAACAAAGGTTACAAAACCTATTTGAAGAAATAATGTCAGAAAACTTCCCTGAAGTGGGGAAGAAAAAAGTCACAGAAGCACAGAGAGGTACAAAAAAGATGAACCCGAAAAGACCCACACCAAGACACATCATAATTACGATGGCAAATGTTCAGGACAAAGAGAGAATCTTAAAGGCTGCAAGAGAAAGACAGAAAGTTACATACAAGGGATCTCCCATTAGATAATCAAATGATTTCTCAACAGAAACACATCAATCCAGAAAAAAAATGGAAGGATATTTACAAAGTGATGCAAAGCAAGAGACTGAATCAAAGAATACTCTATCCAGCAAGGCTATCATTCAAAATTGAAGGGGAAATAAGGAGCTTCACAGACAAAAAAAAAAAAATGCTAAGGGAGTTTATCACTACTAAGCCAGCAAGATAAGAAATGCTAAAGGAACTGGTGTAAAAAGAAGAAATAAAAAGGTAAGAAGGAACACAGGCACAAAAAATAAAAATGGCTACAAATAATTACCTTTCAATAATAACTTTAAACATAGATGGACTAAATGTTCCAATTAAAAGACATTGAGTGAGTGAATGGATAAAAAAACATAACCCATGTATATGCTGTCTACAAGAGACCCACCTCAGAACAAGGGACTCACACAGACTGAAAGTGAAGGGATGAAAAAATATCTTTCAGGCAAATGGATTTAAAAAAAAGCTGTGGTAGCAATACTTATATCTGACAAAATAGACCTCAAAGAGAAGGCCATAACAAGAGATATGGAAGGCCATTTTATAATACTAAAGGGATTGATACAACAAAAGGATATAACCCTGATAAACATATATGCACCCAATGCAGGAGCACCAAAATACATTAAAAAAAAACACTCCTGGAAGATATCAAGGGAGAGATCAACAACAACACAATCATAGTAGGGGACTAATACACCACTGACATCACTGGATAAATTCTCTGGACAAAAATTCAGCAAAGAAACAGCAATCCTAAATGACTCACTATATCAGATGGAATTAATTGACATCTTCAGAACATGTCACCCCCAAAGCCATGGAATATACGTTCTCAAGTGCACATGGGACATTTTCAAAAATAGACCATATATTAGGTCACAAGCAAAGTCTCCCCAAATTCAAGGAGATTGAAATCATATCAAGAATTTCCTAAACCCACAATGGCATAATATTAGAAATAAACTACAATAAGTACAGCCAAAAAATTCAAATACTTGGAAGCTGAATAGCATGCTATTAAACAGTGATTGGGTTACTGAAGAGATCAAAGAAAAAATTAAAAACATCCTGGAAACTAATGACAATAAAAACACAACAATCCAAAATCTATGGGACACAATGAAAGCAGTCCTGAGAAGGAAGTTTATAGCACTACAGGCCTACCTCACAAAACAAGAAAAAATGGTAATAAATCATCTAACTCTATAACTCAAAGAATTAGAAAGAGAGCAACAAGAAAAGCCCAGAGTGAGCAGAGGAAGGAGATAATAAAGATCAGAGCAGAAATAAATGACATAGAAACCAAAAAAACAATAAAAAAGATCAATGAAACCAAGAGCTGGTTCTTTAAAAGGAAAAACAAGATGGATGAACCTCTAGCCAGGTTCACCAAGAAGCAAAGAGAGAGGACCCAAATAAACAAAATAAGAAATTAAAGAGGCAAAATAACAACAGACCCACAGAAATACAAAGGATTGTAAAAAAAAAAAAATACTATGAACAAATCTATTCTAACAAACTAGACAACCTGGAAGAAATGGACATATTCCTAGAAAAATACAACCTTCCAAAACTCAATCAGGAAGAATCTAAACAGCTCAACAGGCCAGTAACTATGGAAGAAATTGAAGTAGTCATCAAAAAGCTTCCAGCAAACAAAAGCCCAGGGCCAGATGGCTTCACAGGGGAGTTTTACCAAACATTCAAGGAAGAATTAAAACCTATCCTCCTCAGACTATTCCAAAAAATTCGAGAGGAAGGAAAACTTCCAAGCTCATTCAATGAAGCCAGCATCACCCTAATAACAAAACCAGATAAAGACAACACAATGAAAGAGAATTACAGGCCAATATCCCGCATGAACATAGATGCCAAAATCCTCAACAAAATTCTAGCAAATCGGATCCAGAAGTACATCAGAAAGATCATACACCATGACCAAGTAGGATTTATCCCAGGAATGCAAGGATGGTACAATATCCACAAATCAATAAACATGATACATCACATAAACAAGTTGAGAGATAAAAACCACATAGTCATATCAATTGATACAGAAAAAGCATTTGACAAAATACAACACCCTTTCTTGATAAAAACTCTCAACAAGGTGGGAATAGAAGGATCATACCTCAACATATTAAAAGCTATATACGACAAACCCACAGCCAACATCATACTCAATGGGCAAAAATTAAAACCATTTCTCCTAAGAACAGGAACAAGACAGGGATGCCCACTCTCACCACTCCTGTTCAACATAGTACTAGAAGTACTAGCCATTGCAATCATACAACAAGAAGAAATAAAAGGCATCCAAATTGGAAAAGAAGAAGTAAAACTGTCTTTATTTGCAGATGACATGATACTGTACATAGAAAACCCTAAAGACTCCATAAAAAAATTATTAGACTTAATAAAGGAATTCAGCAATATAGCAGGATACAAAATTTATGCCAAGAAATCTATGGCATTTCTATACACCAATAATGAACTTACAGAAAGAGAGACTAAAAAAGCAATCCCATTTATCATCGCACCAAAAAATTAAGATACCTAGGAATAAACTTAACTAAGGAGGTAAAAGACCTATACGCGGAAAACTACAGGACACTGAAGAAAGAGATAGAGGAAGACATAAACAGATGGAAGAACAAACTGTGTTCATGGATTGGTAGAATTAACATCATTAAAATGTCCATACTACCCAAAGCAATAAATAGATTCAATGCACTCCCCATTAAAACTGATGAACAAGAACAGATCCAGAAACTGAGAAACGTCGATCAGAACGTCAAACCTCAGGGAAGGTGGAGGTCGGTGGGAGTAAAGGGGAGAGATCAACCAAGGGACTTGTGTGCATGCATATGAGCCTAATCAATGGACACAGACAACATGGGGGTGGGGCATTAGTGGGGAGTGGGGGGTAATGCGGGAATAAGAACACATATGTAAAAAAAATAATTAAATAAATAAAAAATACATGAATTTTAAAAATAAAATAAAATACTAAATGCATATTTTGCAGACCTAGAATGAACTTTCAAAAAAGTCATCTGGAATAAAAAAAGACCCCGAATAGCTGCAGCAATCCTAAGAAAGGAGAACAAAGTAGGTGGGATAACAATACCAGATATCAAGCTGTATTACAAAGCCACTGTTCTCAAAACAGCCTGGTACTGGCACAAGAACAGACATATAGATCAATAGAATAGAATAGAGAACCCAGAAATCGACCCAAGCCACTATGCTCAATTAATATTCGACAAAGGAGGCATGAACATATAATGGAGTCAAGGCAGTCTCTTCAATAAATGGTGTTGGGAAAATTGGACAAATACATGCAAAAAAAATGAAACTAGACCACCAATTTACACCATACACAAAAATATACTCAAAATCGATAAAGCATTTAAACATAAGATGGGAAACCATAAAAATATTAGAGAAATCCACAGGCAGAAAAATCTCAGACATATGCCAAAGCAATTTCTTCACTGATACTGCTCCTAGGGCAGTGATGGCTAACCTATGACACGCATGTCAGCACTGACACGCGTAGCCATTTCTGATGACATGCGGCCGCTGAGGTGGCCGCATGCCAAGGATGAAACATTTGCTGCTCCTGAGGATGAAACATTTGCGAAAT
The DNA here is from genome assembly GCF_027574615.1 of Eptesicus fuscus. Classification (NCBI taxonomy): domain Eukaryota; kingdom Metazoa; phylum Chordata; class Mammalia; order Chiroptera; family Vespertilionidae; genus Eptesicus; species Eptesicus fuscus. Next base: position 111,283,199 of record NC_072473.1, read on the forward strand.
AATGTTTTTTCCTCAAAGTGACACACTACCCGAGTTATGCTCAGTTTTTTGGCGAAGTTTGACACACCAAGCTGAAAAGGTTGCCCATCACTGTCTAGGGCAATGGAAACTAAAGAGAAAATAAACAAATGGGACTACATCAAAATAAAATGCTTCTGCATAGCAAAAGAAACCATCAATAAAACAACAAGAAAGCCCACTGCATGGGAGAACTCATTTGCCAATATTATCACCAATAAGGGTTTAATCTCCAACATTTACAGGGAATTCATACAACTTAACCAAAGGAAGATAAACAACCTAATCAAAAATTGGGCAACAGACCTAAATAGATATTTCTCAAAAGAAGACAGAAGGAAGGCCAAGAGGCATATGAAAACATGCTAAAAGTCACTAATATCCAAGAGATGCAAATCAAAACGACAATGCAGTACCATCTCACACCTGTCAGAATGGCTATCAGCAACAAATCAACAAATGACAAGTGCTGGTGAGGATGTGGAGAAAAAGGAACCCTCGTGCATTGCTGGTGGGAATGCATACTGGTGCAGCCTCTGTGGAAAACAGTATGGAGTGTCCTCAAAAACTTAAATATGGAACTCCCATTTGACCCAGTGATCCCACTTTTAGGAATATATCCCAAGAAACTAGAAACACCAATTATAACAGACATATGTACCCCTATGTTCATAGCAGCACAATTTACCATAGCTAAGATTTGGAAACAGCCTAAGTGCCCATCAGCAGATGAGTGGACTAAAAAACCATGATACATCTACACAATGTAATACTATGCTGTTGTAAAAAGGAAGGAACTCCTACCATTTGCAACAGCATGGATGGAGCTGGAGAGCATTATGCTAAGTGAAATAAGTCAGTCAGAGAAAAATAAATATCACATTATCTCACTCATTTGCGGATTATAATGAACAACATAAACTGATGAACAAAAACAGATCTAGAGACAAAGAAGCATCAATCAGATGCTCAAACCTCAGAGGGAAGGTAGAGGAGGGTGGGGTAAGGGGGAGATGTCAACCAAAAGACTTGTATGCATGCATATTAGCATAACCAATGGACAGAGACAGCATAGGGGTGAGGGCATGAGTGAGGTGGATAGGGGGTAATGGGGGAATAAGGACACATATGTAACACCTTAATCAATAAAGAAATTTAAAAAATTAAATTAAAAAAAAGAGAAAAGGAAGGAAATGGATATTGCGAAGGCATTATCCAAATTACAGGACAAGTAATTCTTGCACAACCCTTTGGTTATATTGTTCTTATGATAATCCTTGCTATTTGTTGGCTGGGTGTATCAGCAGTCAGAATTTAGCCCTGGTGTTTCAGAAACAATGATGTAGTTGCAGGAAGTCAAAATAGTAGAAAAGCATTAGTTCCACATCTGGCTGGCCCTTAAGAAAGTAGGTTGAGACCATAAATATATATTGCTTTCTCTTTGACCTGAAATCAATGGCTTTGATGAAGATATGGTAAAATAATTAAGGTATGAGATCAGCACATAGAGTGAAGTTAATCCTGCCATGTTTTTTGCCATATTTTTAATGTAGGATTTGATCCCTTAAGCTTGGCACTGTATATCAGTGGTAGAGTATGTGAGTAAAAATCTGTGGTTATCTTGAAATCAGGGAGTGATTATGGGACCAAATTCAAGACTGATAGAGTGGCTAATGATTTGGATCTGGAAAGCTTTCTACTGGATGAAAACACTGTCAATTTTGAAACAGCTACAGCCACCCAGTCAGAGTAGAGCATACCTTTAATATAGGTGTCTTGTCAGGGATCCCTCTACTAAAGTTTTGAAAACACACAAAAAGAGAAAGATTGAGAAGAATGAACCCTAAAGTGAACCTTTGTCTTGGCTCACTACTGCCTGTTCAGTACTGTTTGACACTTGGAAATCTGTTTCAAGCATTCCTTCCTCTCATCATTTCATCCTTGATTGATTAATTCAGCAAATATTTAAGTAGCTACTTTATACAAAGGAACTACATTCTGAGTTGATACTGAGGTCAAAGGAATGCTCTCAAGGTCATCATTTAAAAGGGGAGATCTTGGGCAAATGTGAAAGCTTTACAGAGACTGTAGAAGTTTCATGGGGTTGGGAGACTACAGAAAGGTCCTTGCCTTAGTCCTAGTGTTAGGTGTGGTATGGTTGTGGCTCAGTGGTTGAGTGTTGACCTATGAACCAGGAGGCCATGGTTAAATTCCCCATAGGGGCACAGGCTTGGGTTGCAGGCTTGATCCCCAATAGGGGGCATTCAGGAGGCAGAAATAGATGATTCTCTCTCATCATTGATGTTTCTCTCTCTCTTCTTCTCTGAAATCAATAAAAGTATATATTAAAAGAAAAAGAAAGGTCTTATGTTGGTCTAATTTGAAACTTATATTTGAAACTTCGGGATATTAGGTATAGCCAAATGGACTTCCATTTCTAAGAGGCCACTTGGTAAAAATAGGAAAAGATATTTAAACACTGAAAAACAATTTACAAAAAGACTTCCAATAAGACCTCTGGTAGGAAGATGGAATAGTTTCTTTAAAAGTCAGATAACTCAAAATAGGTTCAGAAAGTCAAAACATCCTATACTGTGGTTCCAGGTCAGGAAGGAATAATCCCAGGACACCATGGAGAGGTGCCACTAAAATGTCTCCACAATGGTTTATGGTCAACTTGTCCAATGTTCCTCAAAGAAGACTATAAAGTTGAAAGTTACTCTTGAGGGTGGGAGGGTGAACAGAAGGAACTTAAATGTTGTAATCTCTAGAATGCTAGACAATCTGTATTTGGCCAACAAGTCTGAGATTGCTAAGATATATTAATTGTCTTCCAACTTTGAGAGTGGTGAAGTAGAACCTTGGAAGTGGAACCCCAGAGTTGAGGACCAGCAGAGCAAGAGCAAAACTCCAGAGAGTGATAGTTTGTTCCAATAAAGAACCCTATGGATTATAAGGAAAAATGAGAAACCTAGACTGAAGGAAAAGGTTGTAGTTTACTAAACTAAAATCTGTGGGACACGGAGCCAAATATTACCAAGCTTATTAACTGTTCTTGAATCTGCATTGCCATGGAGAAGCATATCTTATACTAATTAAATTAACATGAGTCTGTATTTTCAGATTATATATTCATCTCCATACACAAAGTTGCACCATTCACACATCTATGTTTTTTTGTATGCAACATTTGAAATATTTTTAATGCTCTAATCTATTTCCCCCTTTGGGTTTCAGTATTTGTGATCCAGGTTTAATGAAAACATCATCTAGAGTCGATTCTATAGAAGCCCTGTGCCAAGCTTTCAAAAATCAATTTTTCAGGGGCTTCCAACATGATAAAATGAAAATAGAGTTTTTAATTCTTCCTGGCTTTATAACTGCTTAGCTCTTTTAGTTTCGCTTCTATCCTGAGAAAAAATTTGAAGTACAAAGAAATATTTGATAAGCCCTTATAGTTTAAATGTAATAGATCCCTTCAAAAAATAAAGTGATATTTTACAAAAAGTTACTGTTTGGGGATATTTAAACAAATTTGAGGACGGGGAGAAAATAGGGTAGTTGAAAATGATGGTATTGATTCATGGGTTTTACTCTTGGAAGGAAACAGTAAAAGAGAGTCTGTTTTATTTTTTTTTATTTTTTTAAATATATTTTATTGATTTTTTACAGAGAGGAAGAGAGAGGGACAGAGAGTCAGAAACATCGATGAGAGAGAAACATCGATCAGCTGCCTCCTGCACAACCCCTACCGGGGATGTGCCCGCAACCAAGGTACATGCCCTTGACCGGAATCGAACCTGGGACCCTTGAGTCCGCAGGCCGACGCTCTATCCACTGAGCAAAACCGGTTTCGGCGAGAGTCTGTTTTAAATGAGCTTCTTTTTTTTCTCTCCTGAAGGAGTCCTAGTGTTAGGTGCGGTGAGTAGACACTTGCTGGCAGTAGATATATAGAGTTGAAGTAATAAATCTCTTAGATGCTTAGGGAAAATAGCCAAACCATTCAACTCACACACCATGCATCTACCTCCCTACAAGGCTATTAGCAAAAACCCAACAAGACCCACCCACTTGTTTTCCATAGACTGTCTCCCACTGATATTAAATCTCAAAGCACTGACCTTCTGAACTTTTCCATTAGCATTGATTAATTTTCTTGTCTAATGTTCCCTGTGTTGCTTCAGATAGAATATCCAATTTCTAGCTTGGATTATCCAAAAAGCAAATCCCCAAACTAATTCTATCTACACAGATAATCCCTGCTCCTTTGCAGGCATATAGGAAGGAGGATTATAGGAGGTTCAGAATCCATAGGAACTGAGACTAGCAAGTAAATATAGCAAGCATAAAAAACTGTTGAGCCACTCCCCTGTCCCATCAGCAAGCCTGATCCCAGGGTTGCTCCATCCATCAGTAGCAAATTGTATTCTGGGTCACTTGATCTTGGGAAGTTTAGAGGAGTCAGACCACTATTCATATTCATGTGTCCACAGGTGCTGGTGTAGAGTGCACAAAGGTAAACCTTTTCAGGCTTTTCTATCTTTTGTCATCAGTCATCCTATCAAAGGACCTGAGTTTCACCATGATGGAAACAAAAAGCTCATTTTTTCCGAGAAGGGCTTTTATGTGTTTTCAGGCAACCTGTTGTTGTATGTATCACTGGTTGTGAGTTTCAAGGACAGAAAAAATTGCAGTAGTGATAATGGCAATAATCTTATTTACTTCTTTGCATCCCTGTCTTTAAAACATGAACCTAAGTAAAAGAAAATTGTAATAATAGTGTTGAGTGCAAACTTTACTGCTATAGTAACTGTAAAAGCACACTGATAATTTTTTTTAAAATTATGGCATATTGGGGATGAATTTTAGTGTTATAAGTAAAACCCAGGAAAACAAATTTAATAAAAATGTAGTTGTCAAGATTTTTATATGTCTTGATATAGGACCTAGTGAACAAGACAGATTCAAGGTTTATGATTTTAACTGATGGTGGAATGCAAAGATTAAATGGCTGGAGGTTTGGGGAAGGGGCAAATGCACAGTGGATAATCTTTTACAGGTACAACAGGAAGATGCACATCAATGAAATTCTGTCATGGTCATCAAGAGGAACTGGATTAGAAGAAAAGAAACCCTGAGTCCTCAAGGTTATTTCTTTAGTGCTGAGAGGTCTCAGACTGATAACCCTCTGTAGATAGAGCAGGTAGAGGTGAAGATTATAGGAAGGAGAAGTCCTACTGTAAAAGGTGGGTCGAATAGCACTATCAAAGGAAAAAAGTGACAAAACGGTATATTTGATTAAACCTTCACCAACTAAAATTCAGTAATATTCAACTTAATAATAGTTACCACTTATGAAATTTTATATATATGCCAGACCTGTTTTCACGTGTCTTCTTTACTTATATTAGCTCTCATTCTCATATAATCTTTTGAAGTATTTTTACTCCCATTTTAGCATGTATTGTAAATGTCACTTACAGCCTCCATTACTTTTGGCTCCAGGTAAAATTAACTACAAACCTCAAAATCCACTATCAGTGGAAGTTGAAACTTCAATCCACATTTTCTGTGGCTTCCTTTGTCTCCTGGGTTTCTGCTTTCTCTCACATCATCTCTGTCCTCACAGTGACAACCTTCATGTGAAATTCAGTTTTCTGTTCATTTTCCACAAACACATGCAAATTCCTAAACCATGCCTCTTGCACAAAATATTTGTGAATATAGTAACTTTATTGCAACTCTGGCAATCATAGGGATGGGGTTACACTGTGCACTACATCTTACTGTCTTTCTTCTCCTCCTTCCTTCTCAGTTTTTTTTTCCCTCTCCTCCAGAGAGCCCTTGGGAACTTCAAATATTTTTAAATCTTTATTATTGAAAGTATTACATAGGTTCTCTTTTTTCCCCCATAAAACTCTTCCAGCCCTCTCCCATCCTCCTCCCCGCAGGCCCTCACCACCCCGTTGTCTGTGTCCACAGGTTATGCATATATGCATACAAGTTCATTTGTTGATCTCTTCCTACTCACCCTCCCCTGCCTTCTCTCTGAGGTTCAACAGTCTGTTCATGCTTCTATGACTCTGGGTCTATTTTTGATCATCAGTTTATTTGGTTCATTAGATTCCACATATGAATGATACATATATTTCTCTGATTGGCTTATTTCGCTCAGCATAATATTCTCCAGGTCCATCCATGCTGTTGCAAATGGTGAGAGTTCTTTCTTTTTTATTGTTGCATAGTATTCCATTGTGTAAATGTACCATAGTTGTTGTTTTATTTTTTTTAGCCACTCATTTGCTGATGGGCACTTAGGCAGTTTCCAAGTCTTAGCTATTGTAAATTTCACTGCTATGAACACAGGGGTACATATATTCTTTCTGATGAGTGTTTCAGGTTTCTTAGGATATATTCCTAGAAGTGGGATCACTGGGTCAAATGGGAGTTCTATTTTTAATTTTTTGAGGAAACTCCATACTGTTTTCCACAGAGGCTGCACCAGTATGCATTCCCACCAGCAATATATGAGGATTCCCTTTTCTCCACATCCTCACCAGCACTTGTTGTTTGTTGATGATAGCCATTCTGACAAGTCAAATTCTTCTTATCCATTTTATTTTCATTCTCACTGGCTACAACACCCACACTTACTTAGTTAACTTCATCAAGGTGCTCAGCAGATAAAAGAGCATGGCAATTAAAAGATATGCCCTTGTTAGTCCCAGCTGGATGGCTCAGTTGGTTAGAGCATCATTCCATACACCTGAAAGGTTGAGGGTTTGATTCCCGGTTGGGGCACATACAGGAGGTAACAGAACGATGTTTCCCTCTCACATAGATGCTCTCTCTCTCTAAAATGAAAAAAATATTTGGGTGAATATTTAAAAATAATAATAAAAATAAATAAAAGTTATTCACTTGTTAGTAAAAAGTTGTAATTATAAATATGAAAATTAAAATCAAAGTTTATGTATACATATAAAGATTATACATATAAAGATTATATATATAAAGATTATATATATACTGGGATTCAGAGAAGTAATGTCAGTTGGCCAGGACTGAACAACTAAACAGTGTTAGAGTTATAATTAAAAAAGGTCTATCTGAATCTAAAGCCGGTAGTAGTTATAATATACAATAGAAATCCCTTCTGGCTTGCAGGGAGAGGAGAAACCTCCAATACCTGGAATAACTTACTATTTCCTTTTCCATTTTGCATATGTCTATTGACTTTCAGATTACTCAGCTCTTTTCTCAACTGCTCCTAACACATCTAGGTGAAAGATGCAAAAGCAGGTGCCATAAGGAATTTATGGGTCAATCTGATGCCCTGAGATTCAACCCACCCTCAGCGTTCTGTCATTCTCTAGAGCACTGATTCTCAATTGAAGATTTTGCCTTCCAGGGGACACGTGGTCATGCCTGGAGATATTTTTAGTTGGAACAAATGGAGGAGTGCTACTGGCATCTATTGGGTAGAGTCTAGACACTTCTGAGCATCCTACAATGTACGGACAACTCCTCATAACAAATAATGAAATTTTAATAATGCCAAGGTTGAGAAGAAGTGTACTCATTGTTCTAGGCATAAGAATGTGATCCATGAGAAACTAGAACAATCAACCTGAACCCTACTTTCTTGTCCATAGTGCAAGGAGAGGGAACTCAAGCAAAGCATAGGAGACACACTGAGTTCAGGAGACAGAGACTGGAGTTTAGGAAAGTTGAAGTGAGTCAAATTTGTGAGACAAAGCATAGGAGAGGAGGGAGACTTTCAGGAAGAGACCTTAGGAAATTTGCATAGGGGTACCCTGGAGTCTGTTTTTGAATACTAAGCCACACACACATACACATATAGTGAAATTCTATGGGGTAAAGAAAAATTACCAGGGTGATGTAAGCTGAAAAATTCACATAGCTCACACAAGGATAGGAGACATTTGAGTTCCAACCAGATAATGGAAAATGAACTTGTTGAATACATTCTGCATAATAACAATAGAGGCTCTAGAAGAAATACATCTTGTATTAAAGCCTAACAAACCCTGAATAAAGTCTATAATAGAGTTTATTTAACAGAATTTCAAAACAAGACTGAAAAGTATCATAATGAGCTGTTGGTGACATAACTGCCTACCAGACAAATCTCAACATTCTTTTAAGGAAGACAAGTCCAGATACTTAAAAACTATTCTCAATTCAAAATTTGGACTTGCAAAAAACATAAACCCACAATTAAGAGAAAAGTCAATCAATTAGTTAAAAATAACTTTAAAATAGCTATTTTAAACATGGTCAAGAAAATAAAGTAAAATATATGAACATAATGAGGGGAGAATGGCAAATTATAAAAAAAAAGTCAAGTGCAACTTCGAAATCTGAAAAATACAATAGCAAATACAAAAGCAGCAATATTTGAAATAGAAGTATACTGTTGAAAGGTTTGTACCTGAATGGTAAATGAAACATTGCAGTAGAAAAGATCAGTTTCTCTGATGACATAGCAATAAAATCTAACTAAAATGAAGCACAGAGAAAGAAAAGTCAAAAATAAACAAACAAAAAACACCAAACACCCAAAATCAAACACAACAGCTAAGAACAGAAACCTGAAGAACAATACCAAGCAATCTAATATATATGTTTAATTGGAATCTTAGAAAGAAGCAAAAGGGAAAATTGGAAAATATGTTTGAAGAAATATTGGCCAAAATTTTTTCTGAATTTGATATAAATTATAAACTCACAGATTCAAGAATTCCAACGAATCAATTGGAATAAATACAAAAACAACAACACAAAGACACATCATAATAAAATTTTTGAAAAGCCACAATAAAGAGAAAAATTCAAAAGTAACAAGAGATTAAAAAGAAATACCATAAAAGAGAACCAAAAAAAAATGACTATAGACTTCTGGGCAAAAACAATACAAGTCAGAAATGAACTTGTTTTAAAAATTCCAAATATCGTTAAGAATAAATCCTCCAAGAATAAAGGCAAAATTAAGACTATCTCATAACAAAACCTAACAGATTTCATAGCTAACCGATCTGTGATACAAAAAGTGTTAAAGGAAGTTCTTCATCCTAAAAGAGAATTATACCAGATAGAAATTTTGATCTAAACAAGAAAATGAAGATCTCCAGGATGGTAAATATGTCTTACAATTCATGACTTCTTAGAGTCATAAAGATGGTATTTGTGGTACAAAGGGTGACAAGAAAAGGTGGCCAGAGGTAGAACCTTAGTGAACAAATATTCAGGGATTAGGTGAAAAGTTACCTGGGGAGTTGAACCATGCTCTTTAGGACCCCAAACGTTTCTTTTTTATTGAAAAACAGCCTGAGAACCTATTAAATGAATTATGTAGGTGTCTGTGTTCTTTGAACATCATTGACATTATTTTTCCGATGAGTGAGGGAACTAAAGATGGAAATTGGAGAGAGGGCAGCAGGGCTAGGAGGCAGAGGTGAGTGCCAATCACTGTGGATATACGTTCTAAACCTTCAGGTATTTCTGTAGGCCTGCTCTGCTGGGGAATAGCATTGTTTTCATCAGCCTTATCCAGAAAAGAAAGATAAAATACCAATAAAATGGGGTGAGCAGAGACTGAATAGATGGTAGTAAAAATTGAAATTCTGATACTAAGATGGTCTTGTTTTGTTCTTAGAACTCTTCTGCCATTAACAACTTCCCTACAGCTAGCTGCAGCCTCACTTTCCTGTGCCTGTTCTCTCTGGAGCAGGAGGTGAGTGGCAGGTTTACTTGGGAAAGAGGACAAGCCTGAAAAATACACTGTCTCCTGTCAAGTGTCTCCAGGCTGACTTGGAGGGAACTTTGAGGTGGAAAGCTGGAAAAACAAGTTCAGCATTTAAGTGATTGGTAATCTGAAAACAAAACAACAACAACAACAAAAACTTTTGCACATGACCTGGATGAATTCTCACTCCAAGGGAAAAAAAAATGTTACTATTTGTTTCTTTTTTATTGAGTTTATTGGGGTGATATTGGTTAATAAAATCATATAGGTTCCAGGTATAAAATTCTATAATACATTATTTGTCAATTGTATTGTGTGTTCAACACCCCAAGTCAAATCTCCTTCCATCACCATTTATCTTCCCTTTATCCTTATGTCCAAAAGGCATTTCAGAGGCTTCTTTACAAACTCTGAGACATTCAATAGAAGTTGAAATGATACAGAACGTGGAACAACTCTTTAATGTTCTTTTCAATTTTCCTCTTTTGAGCTAAAGGCCAGGCCTGGGAAATGCCTCTGTGACCAGATGCCATTGCTAGTTGTCTTTCTCTTCCCCAGCCATGACTGGGCTTAGGAGAATCTGCTTGAGTCTCTGTGCCAGAGCCAGCTGTCATCCACACTGGGGAACTTTACATTTAGGCCCCAAGTGTTGGGATTAAAACCCTCTAAACGGACTGAGGCAATGTAAGTAGGTTATCTAAGATATAGAATTCTCCTTAAAAATAAGAAAAATATTAGAACATATTAGATCTCTTTAAATCTTTAAGATACTACCAAGAACTTTCCTCCTAGGCTGGAAGATCAACTTCCCAAGTACCTAACACCCAGTTGAGGAGGAGCTACATAGTGAGGAGTAGAAACCAAATAAGTCACTGTCATTAAGTATTCTGGGAGAACGTTAAACAGCCAGATGTAATACAAAAGGGAATGGTGAAGATTATGGATCACAGTTAAGACATTTTTCTGCCTAAAGGTATTTAAATTCCAATCTTCTTTAAAATGGTCCTGGCCAAGTAAGCTCTTTAGGTAGGCTGCTCTCAGCCTCTAGGCCACCATCCTTTTTGCAGTCTCAATGAAATCTTCAAATAATGAATGAAAACATTTTATTTTTAATATATATATTTATTATCTAAAGTTTTACATGTCTCCTTTTTCTCCGATTGACAACCCCCCCACCCCCAGCCATGGGGTTACATTGGTTAATAAAATTATATAAATTTCAAGTGTATAATTCTATAATACATCATCTGTATATTGTATTCTTTCTTCACCATGCCAAATTAAATTTCCTTCCATCCCAATTTATCCCCCCTTCCACCCCCTTTTACCTGCCCCACCCCCCTTTCTCTCTGGTGATCACCATATTATTTTCTGTGTCTATAACTGTATTTTTTTCGTTGTTTTTTTCTTAATCCCTTCACCTATTTCATCCAACCCTCCAGCTCCCCTCTCCTATGATAGCTGCATTAGAAGCATAATGACAAGCACTGAAGGAGACAACATTGTGCAGTGGGAGCTCCACCCTCTCATTACTCCTCATTGCCACACTATGTGGTGGTCACCTCCTCACAGGACTGAATTCTCATGCTCCTAGGAAGCATCTCTTGGAACCTAGTTTCCAATGTAAATGTATTTCCTCTTTCAGGAAGAACTAGAATCTCTAGAATCTCTAGCTGCTTGTTTAATTACATTCACAGAATGGATTGCAGACTTGTCTGAACAAGAACTCAAACAAGCAAAAATGCAACTCTTGGAAAATTAGACCTACCCAATGAGTTATGCCAGACATGTGAGCACATGCACTTGGATGCAAGAAACAACTATCTGCTCCCAAAATGCCTAGTGAAGATTTTCCTTGTCATAGATAGTCAGCACCTGTTCTGGCCCCAGGAAATGTTGCATAGGGTGTCAGAATTGGCAGAGCTCTTCATGACAACATAGTTCACCCTCTCATATTATAGATGGAGAAACTAGGTACAATGAGATCAGATTCAAGGTCAGATTCAAGTGGTAGAACAAAAGTGTGTGCTTTATTTTGATTTTTGAAATGTCAGAGCTTTCAAGCTTCTTAGTGATGTAGCCTTTCCTTCCCTTCACTTTACAGAAATACATATTGAGGCCCAAGAATTGAAAGAGGTTTGTTCAGGGTCACAATATTCAACTAGGCATTAGAACCCAGTCTCCTAAACCATAAACAAATGTTCTTTCCTCTATATCATGCTACTTCGTGGGGTCAGTTTGAGAACACAGAGGAATGGCAAAGCAAGGAAATGAAGTTACTGGGATCTTTTATGCACAGTCTCTTAAACTGTTCCTGAGGTTGTCCTAAAGTCCCTAACCCAAAAGAAACTCTAAGACAGATGACCTGGGGTCAGCAGGGCTGCAATAATGGACCTCTGAAGTCATTTATTTACCTGTAATTTGCCTCTATGATTCCACTGCTTTGCTGTTGGCTACCTTCTGCATGGTTACCAAGTGATAATGCCAACTGATAGTTTGTTTGAATAACATGACTCACCCTTGGGTCCCTTATATTGTGATTGATGTGATCGAGAGTGACTGAAGGATGAAAGAGGAAGAAGCTTGATGGGGGGGAAAACTGAGGGTCACTTGCTAGACTTGTCTGAGCTTCTCCATATACTCTCTGCTGTGTTTCTTCTGTCCATGGATAGGGCAGAGGGCAATTTAGACATAGAACACACCAGAGAAACCACCCAAGATATGCATCTCAAGAGAAGGAACGAAAGAGAAACTTGCATGCGGGACTAGATGAGCATTAATGTTCTAAGAAAGTCTGATGGCAAAATCTGTATATAGCTCATTCTAGAAGCACCAAAAGCATCCCTCACTGAAAGTATCTAGCCAAATATTCCCGGTAGACACCTAAATCTGCTCTAGCTGTGTACTATTTTGTGCTTGTCATGGCCACACTTTTTCTGAGTAGCTAGCTTTATTCAGGGACCTGCTTCTTTAAGCACACAAAATTAAAATCTTGCACCCTTCATAACAGTAGGGTCTATCACCCAAGGAAGTAGATTTATTTTCAACTGAGCAAAAGCCTGAGTAACAATCTCTTCTTTGTCCAGAATTAAGTACAAAACATTACATTTTCATGTGCATTCTGCTTCAGGGAATTCTGAAGAGCAAAGACAACATCATCAGCAGTAAAGACTGTAATCTCTATAACTGATGAATAGCAAAGACTTTTTAAATGAGAACAAAGAGCTGCATCTTTCATCTTACTACCAATCGCATCTGTCATCCCACCAACTTTTTAAGACTAATGAGATTTGCTCTCTCAAAATACATTAGGCATCAATGGCAGAATTTCATGTTCTGAGCTCTAACTAGTAGTGGAAAGAGATTTGGAGAGTGGGAAATCATGCTTGGTACTTCTCTGATCACATCAAGGTAGAACCCTATGTCACTATGTCACTCTTATAATACTTAGCACAATTTACTTTGCATATCATCTTGGGGTGATTTGCAAGGAGAGCTCATTTCTGACTAGTAGCCCATCATAAGCACACTCAGATTCAAGAAGATGGTATCCATGGATGTTGCTTTCAGTCTAATCAAAGTTCATTTCTGATGGGAGTCTCTGATTTTCCTCTTTTCCTCCCAAATTGTCCTAATTCCATCCTGCAGGCTTGTCAATAGTCTGAAGATTTTAACCAAGGCCAGGGATTGTTCATTATGGTTGAGGAGTGATGGTGGATCCTTCTATCTAATGCTCCTTACAGTCTCATTCAGAAGCAGCCTTGGGTCTTTAAAAGCATTTAGCATATGGCAGTCATGTTAATATTGAACTGTCTTTGCTTCCTGCTAATATTAAACTGTCCTTGATGGCAAGAATTTGATGCATCATTATGCTAAAAGCCCTCTTTCCAATAGAAGTAAAGAAGAAAAGAAACGAAGAGAGTTAAAGAGACAAAGAATCCTGCCCCACTATACCTATATTAAAGTTATCTGTCTTTTGTAGTAGACATAATTTCCTAGAGGGCAGGGACCATGTCTGCAGTAGTGAAAGCATTAGTAGCTCAACAATATTTTGGCAGAGCATTAATAAGTACATGAATGAATACTCCATGAGCCCGCTTCTTTGTGAAGACTGGCTATAAGAAAAGTCATCTTTGTAAATGAACTCACAAAACACCCCCAAATAGAGAATGAAGTAAAGTATTTATTCTTGCCCTCTGTGAAATATCTAGATGTGGAAATTCTGGTCTGTGTGCCTGCATTTTAAGTCTGTCAAAGTCAATATATGACTTCTGCATGAATTTGAGGGATCAGTTTATGTTTTCATTTCTAGTTGTCCAGATGCATTCCATTTCAGTTGCCAATCTTTGCTATGATAATCTCATGAATCTTTATCATGTGTTTCAATTCTTGCATCAGCCCAGATTCCTTCATAGACCAAGACAAATTCAGCCAACCCCTCTATATCCAACACTATTAGTTTGCTATTGCCGTTAAAACAAATTACAACAAACTTGGTGGCTTAAAACTACACAAATTTTCTATTTTACAGTTCTGAATGTCAGAAGTCCAAAATGGGTCTTACTGGTCTAAAATCAAGGTGTAGGCAGGATTGTGTTTCTTTTGGACACTAGGTAGAGAGTTCATTTTCTTGCTTTTTCCAGATTCTAGAGGCTTCCCCTTGCAATTGTATTGGCCCTACCCTGACAACCCAGAATAACTCATCATCATCTCAAGGTCCTTAGTTTCACCATATCTTTTTTTTTTTTAAATATTTTTATTGAGCTACAAAATATTTTATTGATGTGTACATATCTTACCATTACCCCCCACCCCACACCCACACATTCCCTCCCCACCCAGATTTTTCCGTCCATTGTTTATGCTTATATGCATGCATACAAGTCCTTCGTTTGATTTCATAACTCCCCCACCTCTCCCTAACTTTCCCCCTGTAATTTGAAAGTCTGTTTGATGCTTTACTGTCTCTATATCTATCTTTTTGTTCATCACTTTATAGTGTTCTTTACTATCCCTAAATGAGTGAGATCATGTGGTATTTTTCTTTCATTGAATGGCTTATTTCACTTAGCATAATGTTCTCCAATTCCATCCAGGTTGCTGCAAATGATGAGAATTCCTTCTTTTTTATGGCAGCATAGTATTCCATTGTGTAGATGTACCACAGTTTTCCGATCCAGTCATCTGCTGATGGGCACCTAGGCTGTTTCCAAATCTTAGCTATTGTAAATTGTGCTGCTATGAACATAGTGGTGCATATATCCTTTCTGATTAGTGTTTCTAGTTTCTTCGGATATATTCCCAGGAGTGGGATTACTGGGTCAAATGGGAGTTCCATTTTCAGTTTTTTGAGGAAACTCCATACTGTTCTCCACAGTGGCTGCACCAGTCTGCATTCCCACCAGCAGTGCACGAGGGTTCCTTTTTCTCCGCATCCTCGCCAACACTTGTCGTTTGTTGATTTGTTGATGATAGCCATTCTGACAGGTGTGAGATGGTACCGCATTGTTGTTTTGATTTGCATCTCTCGGATAATAAGTGACTTTGAACATGTTTTCATGTGTCTCTTGGCCTTCCTTCTGTCTTCTTTTGAAAATATTCTGTTTAGGTCTGTTGCCCATTTTTTTATTGGATCATTTATCTTCCTCTTATTAAGTTGCATAAGCTGCCTGTAGATGTTGGAGATTAAACCTTTATCAGTGATAGCATTTGCAAATATGTTTTCCCATGCAGTGGGTTTTCTTGTTGTTTTGTTGATGGTTTCTTTTGCTGTAAAAAAGCTTTTTATTTTGATGTAGTCCCATTTGTTAATTTTCTCTTTAGCTTCCATTGCCCTAGGGGCAGTGTCAGTGAAGAAGTTCTTTTGGCATATGTCTGAGATTTTGTTGCCTGTGGATTCCTCTAGTATTTTTATGGTTTCCCGTCTTATGTTTAAGTCCTGTACCCATTTTGAGTTTATTTTTGTGTATGGTGTAAGTTGGTGATCTAGTTTCATTTTTCTGCATGTATCTGTCCAGTTTTCCCAACACCATTTATTGAAGAGACTGTCTTGACTCCATTGTATGTTCATGCCTCCTTTGTCAAATACTAATTGAGCATAGTGGTTTGGGTCGATATCTGGGTTCTCTATTCTGTTCCATTGATCAATATGTCTGTTCTTGTGCCAGTACCAGGCTGTTTTGAGAACAGTGGCTTTGTAATACAGCTTGAAATCTGGTATTGAGATCCCACCTACTTTATTCTACTTTCTCAGGATTGCTGTGGCTATTCGGGGTCTTTTTTTATTCCAGATGAATTTTTGGAGAGTTCTTTCTAGGTCTGTGAAATATGCTGTTGGTATTTTGATGGGAAGTGCATTGAATCTGTAGATTGCTTTGGGTAGTATGGACATTTTAATGATGTTGATTCTACCAATCCATGAACATGGTATGTTCTTCCATCTGTTTACGTCTTCCTCTATCTCTTTTTTCAGTGTCCTGTAGTTTTCTGCGTATAGGTCTTCTACCTCCTTAGTTAAGTTTATTCCTAGGTATCTTAATTTTTTTGGTGCGATGGTAAATGGGATTGCTTTTTTAGTCTCTCTTTCTGTAAGTTCATTATTGGTGTATAGAAAAGCCATAGATTTCTTGGCGTTAATTTTGTATCCCGCTACATTGCCGAATTCATTTATTAAGTGTATTAGTTTTTTGATGGAATCTTTTGGGTTTTTTATGTACAATATCATGTCATCTGCAAATAAGGACAGCTTCACTTCATCTTTTCCAATTTGGATGCCTCTTATTTCTTCTTCTTGCCTAATTACGATAGCTAATACTTCCAGTACTATGTCAAACAGGAGTGGTGAGAGTGGGCATCCCTGTCTTGTTCCTGTTCTTAGGGGAAATGGTTTTAGTTTCTGCCCATTGAGTATGATGTTTGCTGTGGGTTTATCATATATAGCTTTTATTATGTTGAGGTATGATCCTTCTATTCCCACCTTGTTGAGAGTTTTTATCAAGAAAGGGTGTTGTATTTTGTCAAATGCTTTTTCTGCATCTATTGATATGACTATGTGATTTTTATCTCTCAGTTTGTTTATGTGATGTATCACGTTTATTGATTTGCGGATATTGTACCATCCTTGCATTCCTGGGATAAATCCTACTTGGTCATGGTGTATGATCTTTCTGATGTACTGCTGGAGCCGATTTGCTAGAATTTTGTTGAGGATTTTGGCATCTATGTTCATGAGGGATATTGGCCTGTAATTCTCTTTCATTGAGTTGTCTTTATCTGGTTTTGGTATTAGGGTGATGCTGGCTTCATAGAAGGAGCCTGGAAGTGTTCCTTCCTCTTGAATTTTTTGGAATAGTCTGAGGAGGATAGGTTTTAGTTCTTCCTTGAAAGTTTGGTAAAACTCTCCTGTGAAGCCATCTGGCCCCGGGCTTTTGTTTGCCGGAAGCTTTTTGATGACTGCTTCAATTTCTTCCATAGTTACTGGCATGTGGAGCTGTTTAGATTCTTCCTGATTGAGTTTTAGAAGGTTGTATTTTTCTAGGAATATGTCGATTTCCTCTAGGATGTCCAGTTTGTTGGAATAGAGTTGTTCGTAGTATTTTGTAACAATCTTTTGTATTTCGTCAGGGTCTGTTGTTATTTCACCTCTTTCATTTCTGATTTTG
The DNA here is from genome assembly GCF_027574615.1 of Eptesicus fuscus. Lineage (NCBI taxonomy): Eukaryota > Metazoa > Chordata > Mammalia > Chiroptera > Vespertilionidae > Eptesicus > Eptesicus fuscus. Next base: position 111,300,647 of record NC_072473.1, read on the forward strand.
TTTATTTGGGTCCTATCTCTCTGCTTCTTGGTGAGCCTGGCTAGAGGTTCATCAATCTTGTTTATCCTTTCAAAGAACCAGCTCTTGGTTTTGTTGATCTTTTGTATTGTTTCTTTGGTCTCTATGTCGTTTATCTCCGCTCTGATCTTTATTATTTCTTTCCTTCTGCTTACACTGGGCTTATCTTGTTGCTCTCTAACTCTTTGAGTTGTTGGGTTAGGTAATTTATTACCATTGTTTCTTGTTTTTTGCAGTAGGCTTGTAGAGCTATGAACTTCCCTCTCAGGACTGCTTTCACTGTGTCCCATAGATTTTGGATTGTTGTGTTTTCATTGTCATTTGTTGCCATGATGTTTTTTATTTCTTCCTTGATGTCTTTGGTAACCCAGTCATGGTTTAATAGCATGCTGTTTAGTCTCCAAGTGTTTGATTTCTTTGGGTTGTTTTTATTGTAGTTGATTTCCAGTTTTATGCCACTGTGATCTGAGAAGATACTTGATATGATTTCTATCTTCTTGAATTTGGAGAGACTTTGCCTATGTCCTAACATATGGTCTATCTTTGAAAATGACCCATGTGCACTTGAGAAGAATGTATATTCTGTGGCTTTGGGGTGAAATGTTCTGAAGATGTCGATGAATTCCATCTGTTCTAGTGAGTCATTTAGGATTGATGTTTCTTTGCTGATTTTTTGTTTAGAGGATTTGTCCAATGGTGATAGTGGGGTATTGAAGTCTCCTACTATGATTGTATTGCTGTCAATCTCTCCTTTGATATCTTCCAGGAGTTTTTTAATGTATCTTGGTGCTCCTGTATTGGGTGCATATATGTTTACTAGAGTTATTTATTCTTGTTGGATTTCTCCCTTTAGTATTATGAAGTGGCCTGCATTATCTCTAGTTATGTCCTTCACTTTGAGATCTAATTTGTCAGATATAAGTATTGCTACCCCAGCTTTTTTTTCATTTCCATTCGCCTGGAAAACCTTTTTCCAGCCTTTTACTCTCAGTCTGTATGCATCCTTTTTTTTGAGGTGGGTTTCCTGTAGACAGCAGATATATGGGTTTTGTTTTCTTATCCAATCTGTTACCCTGTGTCTTTTGATTGGGGCATTCAATCCATTTACATTTAAAGTTATTATTGATAGGTACTTATTTGACGCCATTTTTATTCTATACCCGTGTTCCTTCTTTGCTTCCTATTTCTTTCTCTCTCTTTTTTTTTTTTTTTACAGCAGACCCTTTAGCATTTCTTTCATTGCTGATTTGGTGGTGATAAACTCCCTTAGTCCTTTTTTGTCTGTGAAGCTCCTGATTTCACCTTCAATTTTGATTGATAGCCTTGCTGGGTACAGTATTCTTGGATTTAGACCCTTTCTTTGCATGACTTCGTATATTTCATTCCATTCCCTTCTGGCCTGATGAGTTTCTGTTGAGAAATCAGTTGCTAGTCTGATGGGGGTTCCTTTGTATGTAACTGTCTGTCTCTCTCTGGCCGCTTTTAAGATTCTTACTTTGTCGTTGGTGTTTGCCAACTTGATTATAATGTGCCTTGGCGTTGGTCTTTTGGGGTTCATTTTGCTTGGAACTCTGTGAGCTTCTTGGATTTGTGTGGGTTTTTTCTTCACTATATCAGGGAAGTTTTCTGTTATTATTTCTTCAAACAGGTTTTCTATTCCTTGCTCAGTTTCCTTTCCTTCTGGCACCCCTATTATCCTGATGTTGTTTTGTTTTGTGTTGTCCCGAAGTTCCCTTAGGTTCTCCTCAAGCTTTCTAATTTTTGTTTCTAGAATCTGTTGTAATTGGGTATTTTTTTTCCATCTTGTCTTCTAGCTCACTTATGCGGTCCTCTGCTTCATCTAGTCTACTGTTGATGCTTTCTATTGAGTTCTTTACAGCAGCGATGTCATTTTTCATTTCTTCTTGGTTCTTCTTCATTTCTTCTTGGTTCTTACTCATATTGTCGAATTTGTCTTCCATCCTTTTCAGCCACTTTATGACCATTTCTCTGAATTCTTTCTCTGATTGGTTGTTTGCCTCTAAATCGTTTACTTCCTTTTCTGGTGATGCCTGCTTCTCTTTCCTGTGGGGGCTGTTTCTTTGTCTCCTCATGGTCTCTCTTCTCCGGATGTCTGGTTATATAGATTTCTCTCTCCGGCATTGATTTAAAGGTACAAAATACAACACAACAAGGCACAACAGACAAGGCACTGAACAGAATTGTATTCACGATATTAATAACTTCCAATAAAGGTAACCACCAGAGAAAGACAAATTAGGGAATAGGAGTGGAAGAGGGAGAGCAAAAAGAAAGAACAACAACAAAAAAAAACAAAGAGTGTGAATCTGAACTTGGGAAAAGAGCAGAAAGAAAGAAAAAAAAAAGAAAAGAAAAAAAAAGTAAGAGAGACAAGAACGATACTAAGAGAGAAAATGGGAACAAACTATATATATGGGGAGTAAACTCCACTAGAACAACCACTATTCCCAGCAAATTCCAGCAACACGAGCCTGGAGATTAATACAAACTGCAATACCAGCTAATATCAAGTGAGGCAAGGGAAAACAAAAGTAAAAAACAAACAAAAACAAAGCAAACAAAAGAACCAACCAAACCAACAAAAAGAATAATCAAAACAATCTCATAAAAAAGCATAAAAATTCAGTCTAATCAACTTTCAAGCAAACAACAACAAAAGGCCAGAGAGAAAAATAATTTTTTTAAGGTAGCGTAGAGAGAGGTTTGTATGGATTTGGAGCAGGGGGTTGGGAATTAGATATATAAGTAGGGTGAAGTTTTAGCGGAGAGTAAACTGAAAAAGTAGGGAAAATCTAAAGCCAGAAAGGGTTAAGATAAACCGGAGACCAAAAGGGGAAAGGTTAGGAGGAGAGTGATGGCATAATGTTAGCTTTGAGATAGGGTAAAACAATTGTAAGGGAAAGATGCAAATCGAATGTAGGACACTAATCCAAAAATAAAAGAAAGAGAAAATCAACTGACATTAAAAAAAAAAGTAAAATAATAGTAATAATAATTATGATTGAAAATAAAAATGTAATAATTAAAAAGGTGAAAATCGAATGAGGAAAAAGACAAAAATTTAGTTTCTTAAGTAAAAGTTGCAAAAAATGAAAATAAAAAAAATAAAATAAATGAGAATAAAAAATTTAAAAAATTGAAAAAAGAATTTAAAATTAAAAAATAGGAAGACTAAAATGTGCAGTAGCGGCTGTCATTCACTTCCTCTATCATTCTGTTTGGTACGCCTGTTTCCCAGTCTGGGCGGTATTTCAGTTCAGCTTCATTCCAGGGCTCCTCAGTGTTGGAAGCCAGTCCTGCTTTTTAAGCCGGCCGTGTCTTAATTTCTCGTATTTATTTTTGATTACACAAGAGACAATTAGCGTTTCAGCCCCTGGGTGGCGGTGTTTCTGAATTGACTTCCGGGCCTCTCTAGTTTTTTTTTTTTTTTTCCCCCTCTATGGCACTCACTACCGGTTTGTGGAGGTGTGCTCCTCAGAGCTTGTGGAGGTGTGCGCCTCAGAGCTGCCTCTCTGATGGTCACACGCAGCTCTGGTCCCCAGGTTCCGGAAAAACACCTTCCCCCTGCAGTCTTTCAGGGATTTCCACCTGGGTTTACCTCTGTATTGGGCTTAGCAATCAGAGTCGGAAAGAGCCCAAGTGTGTGGACCGTGGGTCTGTGCGCCAGACTAAGGATCCTGCACTCCTTTGAAAATTCTTAGTCTGACCCTCCTCGTCAGATTAAAATGAGTTGCTTTTAAGAGGTCACTTCTGTTAGCAGCTCAGAAGGATCACGGCAGTTCCAACTGCCGCCAATTTTTCTAGGCACAGACCTCCCGGTTCCTGCCGGTCCTGCGGCTGCCGCACTTCCCTCACCCAGCGCTTCCCTCACCCACCGCGGGGATTAGAAACCGCACCTTATTTCAGGCGAAATCTGACCTTTCCGTGATGCAGTGAAGAGTTTCCTTGAATCCGAATGTTTGCGCTGATATGGACCGGTGTTCTGGTGCTCCCAGCAGTTCAGTGTTTGCAGTTGTCGCGGAAAGTCAGGTTTCCAATAAAATCCTCCTTTCCTTGCAAGATGGCGAGGCGCCCGGTGAGCCCGCAGCTCCGGGAGGGGACCCAGCCCCTGTGGGTGCTGCACGGTCAGGGGAACACTGCCCAGCACTCCCTCGCCTTCTCCTGGAGTTTAGCTGTCCCTTGGCTTGCCCACATACACTCCCCCTGCGAGCCTCTGCCTCTCCCACACTCTGCCCCAGGAACAGACTCCAAACCCGACGCTATTCCGTCGCCATTTTTTCTCCGGGCTTAGTTTCACCATATCTTCAAAGTCTTTTTTGCCATGTAAGGCAATATATTCACAGATTCAATGGATTAGGATATTGGACATCAGGAAATAAATAATAATAATGTCTGAGATATGGAAATTAAATAAAGTAAGCCCTATGTTTGCCCCAGTTTACTACCTTGAAAGATATTCCAGGTCGTGGCACAGGAATGGGGGGACCCAGGCAGAGTCGGACAGACTCCTGGAGTTGAGGAGATGGAGCTAATACTGTGAAAAGAGTTAAGGAGGTCAGAGTTCTCAGAAAAAAGTAGCAGAGAATATAGGGTTGCTGAGAGAGAGAACTCTAGATGTCTACAGAGAGTTCCTCAATACTACTTGGCTGAATACTAAACAGCATCTGTAAGGGAATAGCTGATGTTGGAGAAAGTATGACTCTAAAGGATCAGAAGAAAGAGTGTTTTGGCATTCACACAGAGTCAGGATAGTGCCTGTTCCCAATCAGTCTGCTTGAAAAACCTCAGAATTCCAGGACATTGGGTAGAGTACTCATAAAGACCATCCTTCAGTTGTGGGAAATAGACTGAACACTGTTTCAGACGTTCCTAACAAATGAGAAAAGCTAGACCTTGAAATGGTAAAACTGTTTCCATGTAAATTAACTTCATCCCGGAACAAAGGTCTATATTATAGGAACACAAAAAATATCTCACATGCAATGAGATAAAAGTCACAATGGCTGGTATCCAATAAAAGAATGCTAGACATGTAAAAAGACAGGAAAACATGACCCATAATGAGGAGGACAATTGTGTTAGAATTAGAAAAAAAAGCCATAAAACAGTTATTAGAACTGTGTTTCATATGTTTTAAAAGTTGAATAGAGACATGGAAAATATAAAGAGTCAAATTGAACTTCTAGAGATGAAAACTACAATGTCTAAAATGAAGTGTGTACTGGATTAGACCTAATGGCAGAGTAAACAATGCAGAAGAGAAGATTAGTAAATGTGAAGACATATCTATAGAAACTGTCCAAAATGAAACAGAAAATAAAAAACTAATGAGCAGAACATCACTGAGCTTGGGGCTACAACAAGTGGCCTAATACATATGTAATCAGAGCTTCAAGGCTAGGGGCAAAAAAAATATTTGAAGAACTAGTGGCTGAAATTTTTCCAAATTTGAAGAAAACTAAAAACCTCAGCTCTAAGAAGCTCAATGAAATTTAAATACATGAAATATGAAAAAAAAAAAACTAGAGCAGGATACATTATTATCAAATTGCTCAAAAGCAGTAATAAAGAGAAGATCTTTAGAAACATAGAAAATAAGACATGTTATGTTCAGGGAAAGAAAGATTGAGATTACAACAGCTTAGAAATTCTGTAAATGGCAAGATGGTGGAGCAACATCTTATTAGAGGGTGGAAAATAAAAATTCAAGGATCTTCTATCTCAGTAAAATTTCTAGGATTTCAGTGGTTTGGGGTATGTTAAGATATCCTTTCTAAGGGGAAGGATAAGATGTTGCATCTGGCCCCTCCCACAACCCAAAAAGAGGCACAACATCTGGTGGGCCTCTTTAGATTTAGTGGCAGCATAGTCCTCATTTGGGTGTATAACTCCAGTTCATTTACCAAGTGGCCTGAAAAATTGCTGGTTTTGAGTAAACTCCAGAAAAAAACTAGTAAAAGGATCTGCAACAGGTTCAGGCTCTGTGCAAGCTGCTCTGCCACTTGGGCCACATGATCCAGCAGATCCAATGGTACTTAGTATTTTGAAGTAAAGTCCTGCAGATAACCAGTCTCCTTTTGATAAGGACATCCTGGCCTACTACTTGGCCTTAGTAAAGACTGAATGTTTAGGGAGAAAAAAAAATGGCAGCGGAATAGACAGATGTGTCTCAAGCCTTGTCCCGGAGCAGATAAGAAAGAACAGCTGAGGGTCACACATGGAGTGTTTGTTGGCGAGTTAAGGGACAGCTATACTCCAGTAGAAGGTGGGGGACTGCTGGACGGGACTCCCCTGACCAGGCAGCCCCCACTGCTGCTGGGTTCCCTCCTGGAGCCAATGGCTCAGACTCGGAGATCGCACCATCTTGAAGCGGAAAGTGGATGTTATTGGAAGCCTGAAAATCTACAACTGTGACACCCACCAAACAGCTGCGAACCCCAGAACACCAGTCCCCAATTGGCGCAAACACGAGGATTCAGAGGAGCTCTACACTCCACCAAAGAAAGGTCAGATTTCTCCTGGGATAAGGTGAGGTCTCTGCTCCCTGCAGGAGAGAGAAACGTGCGCACTGCAGGAGCTGGAGGACTGGGGGAAGTCTGCACCTAGAAAAATCCGTGGCTGTTGGGGCTTGCGTGATACGTAAATGTGGAAGGGGGTCCTCAGAGCTGCTAACAGAAGGGATCTCTAAAAAGCAACCCATTCTGATCTGATGCAAAAGGACAACCTAAAAATTTTTTTTTTATATGTTTTATTGATTTTTTTACAGAGAGGAAGAGAGAGGGATAGAGAGTTAGAAACATCGATGAGAGAGAAACATCGATCAGCTGCCTCCTGCACACCCCCCACTGGGGATGTGCCCGCAACCAAGGTACATGCCCTTGACCGGAATCGAACCTGGGACCCTTGAGTCCGCAGGCCGACGCTCTATCCACTGAGCCAAACCGGTTTCGGCCTAAAAATATTTTAAAAGTGTGCCGGCTGCTTAGACCCAAGGGGGAAAAAGAGAGTTCGCACACTTGCGCTTTTCCCTCTTCAAATCTTTGCTTCTGATTACTAAGCCCAATACATAGGATCACCCAGTTGGGGACACCCTAGGAGACTGCAGGGGAAAGTTGTTTTTCTGGAACCTGGGGATCAGAGCGGGAAGTGACCATTGGAGAACCAGCTTTGGGGCAACCCACTCCCACAAACCGGTATTGAGTGCCACAGGGAAAGCAGCCTCTAAGCACAGGTTAAAGAGGCCATATAGACCCAGAGGTCAATCCAGAAACACTGGCACCCAGGGGCTGAATCACAAATTGACTCTTGTGTAATCACAAATAAAGGAATACAAGAAATTAAGACACAATGCCTGCTTGTGGACTGGCTTACAACACCGAGGAGCAGTGGAACGCAGGGAACTGCAATACTGTCCTGACTGGGAAACATGTATGCCAAAGACAACAATAGAGGAAGTTTATGACCCTCACTACTGCACATTTTATTTATTTATTTTTCATTTTTAAATTTTTTTTCATCTTTTACTTAAGAAACTATTTTTTTTCTTTTTTCCTCACTTGATTTTACCTTTTTCATTATTACATTTTTATTTTCAATCAGTATTATTACTACTATTATTTTACCTTTTTTTTAAAAAAAGTGTCATTTTATTTTCTCTTTATTTTACTTTGGGATTAGTGTTCTACATTCTATATTCATCTTTCCTTTACCATCTTTTTACTCTATCTCAACTCTACCTTTATTCCATCACTCTCTTCCTAACTTTTCCCCTTTTGGTGTCCTGTTTCTCTTACCCTTTTCCTGCTTTAGATTTTCCCTATTCTTTCTTTTTACCCCCTGTTAAAATTTCACACTACTTATATATCTAATTTCTTTTTTTTTTAATTTCTTTATTGATTAAGGTGTCACATATTTGTCCTCATCCCCCCATTCCCATCCCAACCCTCTCCCCACGCATGCCCCAATCCCCTGTTGAACTTAACCGTTGGATAGGCTTATATGCATGCATACAGGTCCTTTGGTTGAACTCTCCCCCTCCCCCCACCCTCCCCCTACCCTCCCCTATCCTCCCTCTGAGGCCCGATAGTCCGATCGATGCCTCCTTGCTTCTGGTTCTGTTCTTGTTCCTCAGTCTATGTTGTTCATCATTTCCTCTAGATGAACGAGATCATATGTCACTAGATATATACTAATAAGAACTGAATGTGAGACGAGCAATAATATTTATGCTGACAGGCAAATGAATCAATCTGTAGCGAGCTCCCCCCTGGACCAACAGTTCTTTTGAGACCCAATTTAGATGTCCAGTAGTTCCTTATGTGTACATGTCAGCACTGACCCCTCAGCTCTGGATGGTGGACAAATGGTGGTAACGGAGGTCCGACTCCCTCTGGTTTGGTCTTGGCCGAACCCAGGGGCACGGCGTCACCTAGACTAAGGGGCACGTGGCCTCACCCATACACAAGGGGCGCGTGGTCTCACCCGGGCCTGGGACCCAGCCTCACCCGGATGGATCCAGGGGCGCACGGCCTCACCCGGACCCAGGATCTGGCTTCACCCGTACCCAGGGACGCTTGGCCTCTCCCAGACCCAGGGGCACATGGCCTCACCCGGGCTTAGTTGCACAAGGCCTCACCTGGATCCAGGGACACATGCTCTCTCCCGGACCCAGGGACGCTTGGCCTCTCCCAGACCCAGGGCCACTTGGGCTCACCCGGGCCTAGGTGCACGAGGCCTCATCCGGATCCAGGGACGCATGGTCTCACCCGGACCCAGGGACGTTTGGCCTCTCCCAGACCCAGGGGCACGTGGCCTCACCCGGGCTTAGGTTCACGAGGCCTCACCCGGATCCAGGGACACATGGTCTCACCCAGACCCAGGAACGTTTGGCCACTCCCAGACCCAGGGCCACTTGGGCTCACCCGGGCCTAGGTGCACGAGGCCTCACCCAGATCCAGGGACACATGGTCTCACCCGGACCCAGGGACGCTTGGCCTCTCCCAGACCCAGGGGCACGTGGCCTCACCCGGGCCTAGGTGCACGAGGCCTCATCCGGATCCAGGGACACATGGTCTCACCCGGACCCAGGGACGCTTGGCCTCTCCCAGACCCAGGGCCACTTGGGCTCACCCGGGCCTAGGTGCACGAGGCCTCATCCGGATCCAGGGACGCATGGTCTCACCCGGACCCAGGGACGCTTGGCCTCTCCCAGACCCAGGGCCACTTGGGCTCACCCGGGCCTAGGTGCACGAGGCCTCACCCGGATCCTGAGACACATGGTCTCACCCGGACCCAGGGATACTTGGCCTCTCCCAGACCCAGGGCCACTTGGGCTCACCCGGGCCTAGGTGCACGAGGCCTCACCCGGATCCAGGGACACATGGTCTCACCCGGACCCAGGGACGCTTGGCCTCTCCCCGACCCAGGGCCACTTGGGCTCACCAGGGCCTAGGTGCACGAGGCCTCACCCGGATCCAGGGACACATGGTCTCACCCAGACCCAGGAACGTTTGGCCACTCCCAGACCCAGGGCCACTTGGGCTCACCCGGGCCTAGGTGCACGAGGCCTCACCCGGATCCAGGGACACATGGTCTCACCCGGACCCAGGGACGCTTAGCCTCTCCCAGACCCAGGGGCACGTGGCCTCACCCGGGCCTAGGTGCACGAGGCCTCATCCGGATCCAGGGACACATGGTCTCACCCGGACCCAGGGACGCTTGGCCTCCCCAGACCCAGGGCCACTTGGGCTCACCCGGGCCTAGGTGCACGAGGCCTCATCCGGATCCAGGGACACATGGTCTCACCCGGACCCAGGGACGCTTGGCCTCTCCCAGACCCCGGGCCACTTGGGCTCACCCGGGCCTAGGTGCACAAGGTCTCACCCGGATCCAGGGACACATGGTCTCACCCGGACCCAGGGACGCTTGGCCTCTCCCAGACCCAGGGCCACTTGGGCTCATCCGGGCCTAGGTGCACGAGGCCTCATCCAGATCCAGGGACGCATGGTCTCGCCTGGACCCAGGGGTGTGTGGGCTCTCCCAGACCCAGGGGCGCTTGGCCTCGCCCGGGCACAGGATCCAGCGTCATCCGGGTCCAGGGGCACTTGGCCTCACCCGGACCCGGAGTCCGGCCTCACCTGGACTCAGGGGCATGTGGCCTCACCTAGACCCAGGGACTTGAGACCTCACTTATATCCAGAGGCGTGTGACCACACCCGAGCCCAGAGGCGCACAACCCCGCCCGCACCCGGGTCTCAGCGGGGCCCCGTCTTCCCAATCCCAATTCCTGCCGGTCAATCCCCCCTCAGCAATTCCCCTGGCCATCCTTCCAGAGCTCCAGTATGGCTGCTGCAGAACTCGTCGGGCGGCGGCTCGGCGAAGCTCCGGTGCACCCGGTGCTTGGCGGTGGGCCAGTCTGGCGTCGCTGCGTCGGCCCTTGGGTCTGCATCGGTGGCCGGTCGCCGAGCATGCGCACCTGGCCGCTTCTGGGGCGTTGAGATTCTTGACGGACTCAGAGGTCAGCAAGCGCGGAGTCTCCCACCCCATGTCTCATAGGGGCTCATCTGTCCATGCTTGGCTGCCAGTGGAGCCGTCCCCTCAGCCGGAGACCGCCGGGGGAACTGCGCCGAGCACGTTCCAGGCCGCTGTTGTATCGCCTGAGCCGTAGTTCTTAAAGTGTGGTCTTTGGGTCACCGGCATCAGCATCCTCCCACATACCCCTTTTTTATTCTAGTTGTAGAGCATCTACTCAGCCAGCCCTATGGTGGTCTTGGATGGTGTCTGCTCTGCTCTCTTGTCGTAGTCTCAAAGTTGTTGTGGTAGGCAACAATCAGGCTTCCGCCCTATGCCTCCATCTTGGTCCTCCTTTGTATAGTTAAGTCTTGATTGTTGTTGGTGTCACTGGGGGGGCTCTCTTTGTCTATAAAGGAAGAGTTGCTGTGCAGGAGACACATTTATGGGCCGGGTCTTGGTGCAGCAAAGCTTTGGCGCTCACTGAATATTCCCGTTGAATGTGTCCCTTATGCACGTGGTTGAAATCTGGTGTCATCTCCCACAGACCACTAGATGCCCTCGTTTCTGGGTCTCCAATGGGGTGTAGATCAGCTACTGCCTTAGGCACTCAGCAAGGATTACAGTAAAAACTGTAGTTTCTTCCTCCTGTCTGAGTGGCCCTGGAGCAGTCCGACTAGAACAGCAGATCATCTGGTCCGCTGCCAGAGGGCAGGCCACCCACATGCATAAGCCGTCACTTGGGGCGCAGGTGTGCCTGCAAGACTTGCGGGGCGGGTCTTCAAAACGTGCGGGGCGGGTCCCAGGGCGGGGCGGGGTCTCAGGGCGCCAACAGGCCATGGTGCGGCTAGCCACGATGGCTGTGAGTCTGGTCCTTCTGCCTTCCACGTATCTAAGTCCCCTCGTTCCGCACTCCAGAGCAGCAAACACTGATTGCTGGGCGCACCTCCGCAAAAGTCCCACCACTCCCCGCAGGCATCTGGGTCTCCCGGGGTTCGCCAGAAGATGGGTTTCAGGGTGATGGAGAGCTAATCTCCCTTAGGTTTGGAACAAAAGCCCCTTTCCCCCGCCACCAGCCGGACCCACGCACCTCCACACCTCATACCCTCGGATTTCGCTGGGTGCGAGGCAACAGAACAGCCTTTAACCTCCGCCGCCATCTTTTTCAAACTTCTCAATTTGTGCTTCTTAATCCCTTCATTTCAGTCAACTCTACTGAAGTCTAGCGCCGCCGGGAGGTGCACGGAAAGGGCGCCCGGGCCTCCGTCTGGTGCGCGGTGCGCGCGTCCCGCGGAACCAGGCGCGCGAGGGCCGCGCGGCTGGGACGGGCGCTGGGCGGCCGCCGAGCTCCAGGCACCGCCATCACCGCGTTCCGGACGTCGCCGCCGCGGCGTCCCCCCCAATTTATACTTCTTAATCCCTTGAATTCAGTCAACTCTACTGAAGTCTAGCGCCGCCGGGAGGTGCACGGAGAGGGCGTCCGGGCCTCCGTCCGGTGTGCGGGGCGCGAGGCCCGCGGCACCAGGCACGCGGGGGCTGCGCAGCGGGGACGGGTGCTGGGAGGCCGCTGGGCTCCGGGCGCAGCCGCTGCGGCGGCGTCCCCAGCGTCCCGGGCCGGGCGGCCTGCGGGGGCGGCGGAGTTGCGAAAGTGAGTGAGTTTCCCAGGGTTTCGCCCGGAATGGGGTTCAGTGCAATCGGAGCCGGCGCTCAGCGCACTCCAGAGCCTTTATCTCCTTCCTGCCAGTGAACTCCGGCTAGGTCATCAGCCGCCCCCTCCTCTCCAGTTCCATCCTCCCCGCAGGCGCGTGTGCTCGTGTCTCCGCCCGTTTCTCCATACCTCAGGCTTTTACGGCTTCCCCGACTGTCCCCGTGGCCTTCTCCTTCCCCCCAGCTGTGGGCATTTCAGTCCACCAACTTTCCTGTGGTTCTGGACGATGTCCGTTCTGACCTCTAGTTGTATTTTTGAAATTGTTGTGCCCGGCTGCAGGTTAGGTGTTTAACCTATGCCGCCATCTTGGTTTCTCTATATATCTAATTTCTAATCCCCTGCTACAAGTCCATACACACCTCTCTCTTCTCTGTCTTCACTATCCAAAAAATTGTTTTTCTCTCTGTCCTTTTGTGGTTGTTTGCCTCAATGTTGATTATATCAATTTTTTAATGCTTTTTTGTGAGATTGTTTTGCTTATTATTTTTTGGTTTGTTTTCTTGTTTGCTTTGTTTTTTGCCTTTGTTTTCCCTCGCCTCGCTTGATATTAGGTGTTGTTTGTAGTTTGTATTAATCTCCAGGTACTTGTTGCTGGCATTTCTTGGGATCAGTGGCTATTCTATTGGAGCTTTCTCCCTATATATATAGTTTGTTCCCCTTTTCTTTCTTATTCTCTTTCTTTTCTCTCTTACTTTTTTTTCCCTTTTCCCAATTTCATTTTGGCACTCCTTTCTTTTTATTTTTTTTATTTTTTCTCTCTTCTTCATTCTCTCATATCTGCTAATTTACCTTTCTCTGGTGATCACCTTCTTTTGGAGTTATTAATATCGTGAATACATTCATGTTCAGTGCCTTGTGCATTGTCCCTGGTTGTGTTGTATTTTGTGCCTTTAAATCAATGCAGGAGAGAGAGAACTACATAACCAGACACCCAGAGAAGAGAAACCATGGGGAGACAAAGAAACAGCCTGCATATGAAAGAAAAGCAGGCATTACCAGAAAAGGAAGTGAATGAAATGGAGGCAAGCAACCTGTCAGAGAAAGATTTCAGAGAAATGGTCATAATGTGGCTGAAAAGAATGGAAGACAAATAAACAATATGAGTAAGAATCAAGAGGAAATGAACAAGAACGAAGAAGAAATGAAAAATGACATCACTGCTGTAAAGAACTCAATAGAAAGCATCAAGAGTAGACTAGAAGAAGCAGAGGACCGCATCAGTGAGCTAGAAGAGAAGGTAGGAAAAAATAACCAAGTAGAGCAGCTTCTAGAAAAAAAAATTAAAAAGCAGGAGGAGATCCTAAGGGAACTTTGGGACAACACAAAACAAAACAACAGTGGCATAATAGGGCTTCCAGAAGGAGAGAAAACTGAGCAAGGAACAGAAAACCTGTTTGAAGAAATAATGACAGAAAACTTCCCTGATATAAGAAAGAGAAAACCCACACAAATCCAATAAGCCCACAAAGTCCCAAGCAAAATGAACCCCAAAAGACTGACACCAAGGCACATTATAATTAAATTGGCAAACACCAACGACAAAGAATCTTAAAAGTGGCCAGAGAAAGACAGAAAGTTACCTACAAAGGAAGCCCCATCAGACTAGCAACTGATTTCTCATCAGAAACACATCAGGCCAGAAGAAAATGGAATGAAATATACAAAGTCATGCAAAGGAAGGGAGTGAATCCAAGAATACTGTACCCAGCAAGGCTATCAATCAAAATTGAAGGTGAAATCAGGTGCTTCACAGACAAAATAAGGACTAAGGGAATTTATTACCACCAAACCAGCAACGCAAGAAATGCTAAAGGGTGTGCTGTAAAAAAAAAAAAAAGAAATAGGTAGTGAAGAAGGAATACAGGGGTAAAGAATAAAAATGGTGACAATTAATTACCTATCAATAATAACTATATATGTAAATGGATTAAATGCCCCAATCAAAAGACAGAGGGCAATGGATTGGATAAGGAAACATGACCCATATATCAGCAGTCTACAAGAAACCCACCTCAGAAAAAAAGACGCATACAGACAGAGGGTGAAGAGATGGAAAAAGGTTTTTCACGCAAATGGAAATGGAACAAAAGCTGGCATAGCAATACTTCTATCTTACAAATTAGATCTCAAAGTGAAGGACATAACAAAAGATAAGGAAGGCCACTTCATAATACTAAAGGGAGAAATCCAACAAGAAGAAATAACTCTGGTAAACATATACGCACCCAATACAGGAGCACCCAAATACAAAAAAAAAAAAAAAAAAAAAAAACTCCTGGAGCATATCAAGGGAGAGATTGACAGCAATACAATCATAGCAGGAGACTTTAATAACCCACTATCACCATTGGACAAATCCTCTAAACAAAAAATCAGCAAAGAAACATCAATCCTAAATGACTCACTAGACCAGTTGGAATTAATTGACATCTTCAGAACACTTCACCCCAATGCCACAGAATATACATTCTTCTCAAGTGCACATGGGTCATTTTCAAAGATAGACCATATGTTGGGTCATAGGCAAAGTCTCTTCAAATTCAAGAAGATAGAAATCATATCAAGCATCTTCTCAGATCACAGTGGCATAAAACTGGAAATCAACTACAATAAAAACAATCCAAAAAAATCAAACACATGGAGACTAAACGGCATGCTATTAAACAATGACTGGGTTACCAGAGAGATCAAGGAAGAAATAAAAAACATCATGGCAACAAATGACAATGAAAACACAACAATCCAAAATCTATGGGACACAGCAAAAGCTGTCTTTAGAGGGAAGTTCATAGCTCTACAAACCTACTGGAAAAAAAAAAAAAACAAGAAAAAATGGTAATAAACTACCTAACCCTACAACTCAAAGAGTTAGAAATAGAGCAACAAGAAAAGCCCAGTGTAAGCAGAATGAAGGAAATAATAAAGATCAGAGCAGAGATAAACAACATAGAGACCAAAGAAACAATAAAAAAGATCAACAAAACCAAGAGCTGGTTCTTTAAGAATAAAAATGATTGATGAACCTCTAGCCAGGCTCACCAAGAAGCAAAGGGAGAGGACCCAAATAAACAAAATAAGAAATTAAAGAGGTGAAATAACAGCAGACCCCACAGAAATACAAAGCATTGTTAAAAAATACTATGAACAACTCTATTCCAACAAACTGGACAACCTAGAAAAATACAACCTTTCAAAACTCAATAAAGAAGAATCTAAACAGCTCAATAGGCCAATAACTATGGAAGAAATTGAAGCAGTAATGAAAAAGCTTTCAGCAAACAAAAGCCCAGGTCCAGATGGCTTCATAGGGGAGTTTTACTAAACATTCAAGGAAGAACTAAAACCTATCCTCCTCAGACTATTCCAAAAAATTCAAGAGGAAGGAGCACTTCCAAGCTCCTTCTATGAAGCCAGCACAACCCTAATACCAAAACCAGATAAAGACAACACAATGAAATAGAATTACAGTCCAATATCCCGCATGAACATAGATGCCAAAATCCTCAACAAAATTATAGCAAATCGGATCCAGCAGTACATCAGAAAGATCATACACCATGACCAAGTAGGATTTATCCCAGAGATGCAAGGATGGTACAATATCCGCAAATCAATAAACATGATACATCACATAAACAAATTGAGAGATAAAAATCACATAGTTATATCAATTGATGCAGAAAAAGCATTTGACAAAATCCAACACCCTTTCTTGATAAAAACTCTCCAGATGATTAGTGACTTTGAGCATGTTTTCATGTGTCTCTTGGCCTTCCTTCTGTCTTCTTTTGAAAAGTTTCTATTTAGGTCTGTTGCCCATTTTTTTATTGGGTTATTTATCTTCCTTTTATTAAGTTGTATGAGTTCCCTGTAAATGTTGGAGATTAAACCTTTATCAGTGATAACATTTGCAAATATGTTCTCCCATACAGTGGGCTTTCTTGTTGTTTTGTTGATGGTTTCTTTTGCTGTAAAAAAGCTTTTATTTTGATGTAGTCCCATTTGTTTATTTTCTCTTTAGTTTCCATTACCCTAGGAGTGGTATCGGTGAAGAAATTGCTTCGACATAAGTCTGAGATTTCTCTGCCTGTGGATTCCTCTAGTATTTTTATGGTTTCCCATCTTATGTTTAAGTCCTTTATCCATTTTGAGTTTATTTTTGTGTATGGTGTAAGTTGGTGGTCTAGTTTCATTTTTTTTGCATGTATCTGTCCAATTTTCCCCAAACCATTTATTGAACAGACTGTTTTGTCTCCATGAAATGTTCATGTCTCTTTTGTCAAATATTAATTGAGCATAGTGGTTTGGGTCTATATCTGGATTCTCTATTCTATTCCATTGTTCTATATGCCTGTTCTTGTGCCAGTACCAGGCTGTTTTGAGAACAGTGGCTTTGAAATACAGCTTGAAATCTGGTATTGAGATCCCACCTACTTTGTTCTTCTTTCTCAAGATTGCTGTGGCTATTCTAGGTCTTTTTTTATTCCAGATGAGTTT
The DNA here is from genome assembly GCF_027574615.1 of Eptesicus fuscus. NCBI lineage: Eukaryota > Metazoa > Chordata > Mammalia > Chiroptera > Vespertilionidae > Eptesicus > Eptesicus fuscus. The sequence continues at coordinate 111,317,400 of NC_072473.1, forward strand.
TTGGAGAGTTCTTTCTAGGTCTGTGAAATATGCCGTTGGTATTTTAATGGGGATTGCATTGAGTCTATAGATTGCTTTGGGTAGTATGGACATTTTAATAATGTTAATTCTACCAATCAATGAACATGATATGTTCTTCCATCTGTTTATGTCTTCCTCTATCTCTTTTTTCAGTGTCCTGTAGAGTAGCATATTGTTTTGATTACTGTAGTTTTGTAATGTATTTTGAAATCAAGAAGTATGATGCCACCAGTTTTTTTTTTTTTTCAGAATGCTTTGGCTTTTCGAGTGTTTTGTGTTTCCATATTAATTTTAGGATTTTTTCCCATTTGTGTTTAAAAATTCCATTGGGATTTTGATAGGGATTGCATTAAATCTGTAGCTCCCTTAGGGTAGTATAGAAGTTTAACAATATTAAGTATCCTAATCCACAAACATAGATGTCTTTCCATTTATCTTTGTCTTCTTTAACTTCTTTCCTCAATGTTTTATAGTTTTCATTGTACATATCTTTTCACTTCTTTGGTTAAATTTATTTCTAAGTATTTTATTATTTTTATTGCTATTATAAATGGGATTGTTTTCTCGACTCTATTTAAAGTGGCTCTGAGCTACATTGACCTCATTTAGAAAATGAAAATATTAGATAATGAGAACATTCCCTTCTCTCTCCAAAACAAAATTTCATCCACAGTCCAAGCTGTAAATCAACATGAAAATAGTTTCTTTTTTTGAATCAGGCTTGGGGTCCTGCAGCCTGCCTGCATCCCAATAACCTGTACCCTCAGTGGCCCATAAAGTGACTCCATGGAATACAATGCTTTAAAAAATCTCTAAAGCCCTTCTGAAGGAAGAAAATGCCATTTATTAAGCACCTACTATATGCTAGATGCTGGAACCAGCAGAAGCCAAAATGTAAGGCCTAACATTCTAATGGGAAGGGAGGAGTAAATGACAAATGGCAGAAGTAAAACTAGATGGAAGATTCTAAGATAGGGGTGTCCACTATATCCTGGTAGAAAAACAGACCTCAAATCATTTGGGAATATAAGGGGAGAGGTCATCAGGGGAGAGAGCAACCTTCTTTAGCTTTGAAGTGTGGCATGTCAGGCTGCTTGGTAACTGATGTGCTCTTGACAATCTGAAAAGGCTCCTGAATTGCTTTCATGTTCAGGCTGCTTTTGAAGAGAGCATAGGGGGGATAAATGGTGATGGAAAAAATAAGTTAAAAAAAACCGAAGTAATAAAAAAGAGCCTTTCTGTTTGGAGGCCTTTTTCATAGTTTGTATGAAACCATGCTCACCTCATATAGGTGTTGCTCAGCTGTCAAGAACTCTCCAACTCTCCGGAAGCCCCCTTGAGGCAAAAGGAGCTGAGGGATACAGAGGACTGGTGCTCAGACTCGTTTGAGGGGGTAGGGGATGGAAATGAGTAAATGGGGTTTAAAGCTGGAGAATGTCCAGGTTACTCTTGCTTATGTCATTAAGAAACAGAAATAGAGGAAACAAGCACCAACCTATCTTTTGGGTTCAACTTCATCTCTGAGGGGCTGAGACTAATGTGGGAAAGTAGGGCAAAGTGAAGAGGCCACTTGGGGAAATAAACTTAGAGGAAAGTTACCCATGAACATGGAAAATATGAAAATTAAAAACACTTAAAATTTCCCCCTCAGTATTAGTAGGAAATTAGTCTGACATTTAAGAGCCTGAACAGCCTGGCCCCAGCCCACTACTCTAACTTTATGTTTTACTTTTCTTTGACCATCACTTTCTGCTTAAGTCAGCCTAGGAATTGACCCCTAAATAATTATAATTATTGAATTTTCCATCTGCAAGTTTCATGCAATTCTCTACCCCTGCACTTCCACCCACATCCCTGTTTCCTTTTACAGCTCTTTCTCCTCTGAATCCCTGAGCCACTCACCCACTCTAGCATGTCTAACACTGTCTTGTTGCAAAAGACATTACCTCTTTTTAATTGTGTATTAGTCTGTCTTCCTAACTAGATTCTAAGTTCCTGGAGGACAGGTATCATGTCTTACATTTCTTGCCTCCTTCCCCTTCTTCAGACATCTAAGTTGTACTAATGCAATTAGCGGGCCTAAATGATCTCCTGGCTGTATTACTGATTATTATAAGTATGTCATGAGACTCTGAATCATAGAATTCTGCCTTGAATTCTTCATATGATGTTGAACAAGTTTCTTCTTTTTTATGTGCCTCAGTTGCACCATCTTAAAATGATGGGGTTAGACCAACAAAGTCTAAGAGCCTTTCAGGCTTTGATTGCACATGATTCTGCAAGTCCATGCACAAAATGAGGAAAAAGGATCAGCCCAACTTGCTAAGCAGGCTGTAGAGGGAATATGACTTAAAAACAAACAAACAAACAAACAGCTAATGAGGGGATAAAAGGGAATCTAAGGGAATGTTTATAATAATAAGGAGCATGTGTGACAATTAATGTTCGGGAAACACCAGCTTAGAGAATAGGCTTTTCCAGCCCTGAATATTTTACAAACATGAATTTTTTTTCCATAATGGGAAAAGGGATTCTGCTAGGTCTAGTGCCTTTTGTTAGCAACTGGTTGCAACAGAGTAAAAGGAGAATAACCAAGTAATACTCTCTACCAGTCAATAGTCAGGCACGCATCAATGGCTAGGCCTGATTAGCAAAGTTCCCAGACACTGCCATCTAGTGGTAGTTAAGAGATATACTAGTATTGGCAATTGGCCTTTGTATTCTCAGAGGACTCTGCCAGCCTTTTGCAGAATCATGGGCCAGTCCAAGTATGAAATATTGAGCTGATGGATAATAAAAACAACTCCTGAGGGAAAGTTGGTAGAGAAACTAGGATAGACGAAGACAAACAGAAATGAAAAGGCAAGATCAACTCAAATAAGTCACAGATACAGATATTCATGAAGATAGGTGAAACTTTCATTGAAAATTGGAGAGTAGGGGAATGTGGAAAACACAATCATTCATTCTGATCCTGCACCCCCATCGCATTTTTAGGAGGCTAGTGATAGAGGAAGCTTCTGGTATGCCTAATGTGCTTTTTCCCCTTCTCCTGACCTCAATTTCTTCCCTTTTTTCACCTGGTCTTATATGTCCACTCTCTGCCCAACTTTCCCAAAATAAAACAAGAATATCAAACAACAAAAACCCTTCCTAGGGTTGTAGATAAGTATAAGAGACTATGGAAGATCAAACGTTGTGTTGGAAAACAGTAACACCTTGAGATGTCTTCAGATTTCTAGACACATCTGTACCTGGATATTAATATAAAAAGTCTTTTTTTCATGTTGCATTTGCAGGCTTTCTTTGATTCTGAGCTTCAAATCTAAATATCCAGCTACCTATTGTGCATTTCCAATTGGATATCATCATAGCTTTTCAAAACTATTTTTTTTCAAAATTGTCTTCTTTTTCTTTTCCCACCACAGCCTGTCCCCATCTTTTGTTCTTTATTTCTGTGCCTGGTGCTTTCATACTCCCAGTTATCTAGACCCAGACTCTCTCATTCTTTCACTCTTGACACACTCTAATTTTCCCATAAAGTCCTTGCAACTCTTCCAAAGTAATATCTCTTTAAAATATTACTTACTTTTCAGTTCTATTTACAATATCCTATACTACATATGATTTTCTTTTTATTTTTTTAAATTATAGGTTACACTCAATATTATTTTGTACTAGTTTCAAGTGTACAGCACAGTGGTTAGACAATAATATACATTACAAAGTATTTCCTCTGATATTTCCAGTACCCAACTGGCACCATACCTCTCAACTGGCCTACTTAAATGGCTTGTGATTTCAAATTTGATATAGATGCCCAATTCATCTACTTTATTCATCTTCATTGGCGACAACCCTTTCACATCCCCCATGATTTTTTTTTTACCTGCGGTACTTCAATAGTCTTTTAACTGTTCTCTGCTTTCAAATTTGTCCTACAAAGGCCTTCCACCATATATTGGCAAGGTTGATTTTTCTCCCCTTCTAAACCTTGCATGTCACTTTCCTGTTTTAAACTCTTCTATATTATTATGGGCAAATGAAGAGATGTTCCAATCTTCTCCCTCAAAAGCCACTATACAGGGACAAAAGCCCTGGCCAGTTTGGCTAAGTGGATAGAGCACCCGCCTGCAAACTGAAGGGTCCCAGGTTCGATTCCAGTCAAGGGCACACTCCCAGGTTGTGGGCTTGATCCCCAGTGGGGGCTTGCGGGAGGCGGCCAATACATGATTCTCTCTCATCATGGATGTTTTTATCTCTCTCTCCCTCTTCCTTCCTCTCTGAAATCAATAAAAAATATATTTTTTTAAAAAGCCACTTTACAGGTGGACAGAATTCACACACACACAAAAGGTAAGTTTAGGACTCTGGAGATCAACAAAAGCCACACAACAATATGAGAAGTGTTTATAGTTGAGAAAATGTTGAACTTCAGGTAAGAACAGTGGAAATCTATGTCATTCTGGCCTGGAGCTGCTCCCATTTCTCATCTAGCTCAGTCAGCATCGAGGTTCTGCAAGATAAAGTAGATCATGAGAATCAGCAGCTTCTTAGCTAAGCTCAAAAGGGTGGCAGACAGCCCAGCCAGTGTGGTTCAGTGGTTGAGCATCAACCAATGAACCAGGAGATCACAGTTTGATTCCTGTTCAGGGCACATGCCCAGGTTGTGGGCTTAATCCCCAGTGTGGAGTGTGCAGGAGGCAGCTGATGAATGATTCTCTCTCATAATTGATGTTTCTATCTCTCTCTCCCTCTTCCTTCCTCTCTGCAATCAATAAAAATATATATTTTCTAAACGGTGGTAGACAATATTTATGCTTAACAATTTTGTTGGTACAAGTAAGTTACAAAAAACACAAGCAGCCAGTGTATAGGGAAGGCCAACATCTCTACTAGTCAGATGTTGTATGTTTGGGATAAGCCTATACCTGACTGCAGTGGCATACATGTGCATATGAGACTTGAGTAGGTCCATGCCAGCCACATACTTCTGGCTGAGAATGAAGCTGCACACATGTGTAGAGAAGATATGAAAAGGCCCAACCAAAAGAAAAAATAGAGGCATACTTGAAAGCAGCCTAAAGATTTACTGTGTTCCCTTACCCGCACACAGATTCATCAGCTGCAGTAGAGTACAATCTCTATCCAAATATTGACTGACCACTAAACAATGCAGATACAAGGGAGACCCTAAGGAAGCCAGGTTTAATAACAGAAACAAGGACGTTTGAAAAACTAAAGAGGCATTAGCAATCACAAACAGGTGGAGGACACAGATTTCATAAATTAAGCCCAGGAAAATTACTAAGCAAAGAAACAATCAAACAAAATTCAGTAACAATAATTCTCTTCAGATTATTATAATAAACTGGTTATTATAAAACATCAGAATTTAGAGTTGATATAAGATGTTAATTAAGACTTACAGTTACCAAGAAACAATTTTGAGACAAAGAAAGTCAGACTCATAGGGGCAAAAGCAAGATGTTGAATTTATCAGACAAAAATGATAAAACTGCTATTATAAATATGTTCAAAGAACTAAAGTAAAGTAGATTTAAAGATTTAAGAAAGTATGACAACAATAAAACAACAAATATATATTCTCAATTCTCAATAGCAGACATAAATTCTTAAAAAAATGAAATAAAATAAACACTAAATGAAAATGCTGGATTTTCAAGGAAATTCTGAAAATTTGAGGTGGCAGAAGAAAAAACAGTGAACCAGAAAATATAACAACAGAAATTATATGCTCCAAAGGAAAAAGAGAAAAGAAATGAAAAAAAAGTAATAGGTTATAAAACTTGAATATAAGAAAAAAATAGAGGAAGTATTTAAGCAAATAATGGCTGAAAACTTACCAAAATTAAAAAAAAAAATCATTATGCTACACATCCAAAAAGCTTAGTGAATTACAAGTAGGGTAAACTCAGAGACTCACATCTAGACACATCATAGTCACATTGGTGAAAGACAAAGCTAATATCTTAAAGGCAGCAAAAGAAAAATGATTAGTCACATATAGAAACAATCAGTACATTTAATGGCTGACTTTTCATCTGAGACCAAAAGGCAGTGGAATGACATATTTAAATTGCTCAAAGAGAAAAACAACTGTCAATCAAGAATTCCAAAACAGCAAAACTGTTCCTCAAAAATTAAAGTACAATAAAGACATTCCAACATAAAAAACAGCTGAGAGTATCTGTTGCAATCAGTCTTGCCTTATATGAAACTAGAGGCCTGATACAAGAAAATCCGTGCACTCGGTGCGGGGGTAAAAGGGGAGGCGTCCCTCAGCCTGGCTTGTGCCCTCTCACAAACCAGGAGCCCTCAGGGGATGTCCAACTGATGGCTCCCAGGAGTGGGCCTAAGCTGCAGTCTGGCCTCCTTCCGCGGGAGGTGACCCGCAGGCCAATCAGGGTACAGCCCCGGCTGCAAGCGGAGGGCCCCACTCCCCATTACCCCTCTGCCACCACTGGTCGCCACCCCATTGCCATCCCCTCCCTCTGCCCACTGGCACCCGGTTAGGCTGGCCTGGCGCTGCCTGCTCGCTGCCCTCCCCCCCCAACCAGTCGTTCCACCATTTAGTCGATTTGCATATTAGGCTTTTATTATATAGGATAGTAAAGGATGTTCTTTAGGCTGAGAGGAGATGAATTCAGTGACTTAAATCCAGAGGGAGAAATAATGAGTACCAGAAATGGCAGATTAAATATAAAATACCTTTAGACATATTTTTATATCTTCTCTTAACTTATTTAAAAGACAATATTTTATAAAACAATTTATAAATAATATTAACAATTAAAAGACTATGCTAGGTTTATAACATATTTAGAAGTCTAATACTTATAACAATAAAACCATAAAAACAGGAGAGAAGAAATCTTGGAGAAAAGTATCTATATTTAGCTGGAATTAGATTAATATTAATCTGAAGTTAACTGTGATAAATTAAAATCTTATAATTATAATACTGAGAAAAGCCATAAATAAACTCACTAAAAATATAGGATTTAAAAAACTGGAGGAATTATAATGGTATATTAAATATTTTGTATTTAACATGACAAAATGCAAAGAGGAAAAACAGAGAGGTAAATACAGGAGACATAAAACACAAATAGCAAAATGTTAAAATCCAACTATATCACTAATTACATTAAATTTAAAAGAGCTAAGCATCCCACTCAAAAGATAGATATTGTCAGGCAGGACACAAGAGCAAGACCCAACTGTGTGCTTTCTATAATAAAGACACCTTAAATTCAAATGTGCAAATAATTTTAAAGAAAAATGATGAGAAAAGATCTACCATACAAACAGCAATCTTAATAGAGCTGAAGTGACTACATTAATATCATACAAAATAGACATTAAAACAGGAAATATAACTATTGATTAATGAGTTTTTATATGACAAAAGAATAAAGTCAGGAAATTATAATGATTATAAATGTATACACTGCTCATAACAAGACTTTAAAATACATGAAGCAAAAGCTGACAGAACTGAAAAGAGAAATCGGCAATCCACAAATAATAGTTGTAGATTTTATTTCCCTAATCTTAATAATTGGTAGAACAACTAGGCAACAAATCAGCAAAGTTATGGAAGACTTGAATAACACTATCAAATAATTCAACCTAACTGACATATATAAAACCTTCTACCCAACAACTGAAGGACAAAATTTTTCAAGTTTATAAAACAATTCTCCAGCATAGACCATATTCTAGGCAATAACATAGGCTTTAGTAAATTTAAAAGGATGGAAATTATACAAAATACGTTCAATAATAAAATGGAATGACAGCAGGGAGAAATCTGGCAAACCTCCAAATATTAGAAAATTAAACAACACACTTCTAAACACTCATAGGTCAAAGAATGAAGCATGAAAAAAAATGAGAAAAAATGAACATTTTTAATGAAAATATAATATCAAATTTTATAGGATGCAGGTAAAGCAGAGCTTAAAAGGAAATTTAGTTTTCAATGCCTATATCAGAGAAGAAGAAATATCTCAAATCAATACCTTACAAATAAAAAAAAAAGAAGAGTAAACTAAGGTCAAAATAAGCTAGAAAAAGAAATGATTAAAATTAGAGTAGAAATTAATGAAATAGGAGAAAATTGATATAGAACATCAATTGACCCAAAAGCTGATTCCTTTAAAAAGATCAGCAGAATTGAAAAGTCATGAGCTAGACTGACCAAGTCTAAAAGAAAGAAACAAAAATTACCAAAATCACAATTGAAAGAGAGGATATCACTATTGACAGTATAGAAATTTAAAAGATTATATGAGACTGTTCTGGAAAACTTTATAACAAATATTTAACAACATAGGTGAAATGGAAAAGTTTCTAAAAAGATATATATTACCAAAAGTGACCAAAGAAGAAATAGAAAATCTGACTAAACATATGCCAAGCAAATAAATTGATATACTAATTGAGTACCTTACCACAAAGAAAAACACAGGCTCAGATAGCTTCACTTCTGAATTCTATCAAATATTTAGAGAATACCAATTCTTTACACTCTATTCGAAGAAATAGTAGAGGGAACACTTACCAACTCAATCTATGAGGCTAATGTTTTACCCTGTTCCAAGTTAGATGAACATATCATAAGAAAACAAAAATATAGACGAGTATTGCTCATGGTCATAAACACAGGCACAACCTTTTTTTTTTTAGTTAATTAATTAATTTTTAATAAATCTTTATTGTTCAGGTTATTACAACTGTTCCTCTTTTTTCCCCCCCATAGCTCCCCTCCATCCGGTTCCCACCCCACCCTCTGCCCTTACCCCCCCTCCACTGTCCACATCCATAAGTGTACAATTTTTGTCCAGTCTCTTCCCGCACCCCCCACACCCCTTTCCCCCCGAGAATTGTCATTCCACTCCCTTTCTATGCCCCTGATTCTATTATATTCACCAGTTTATTCTGTTCATCAGATTTTTAATTCACTTGATTTTTAGATTCACTTGTTGATAGATATGTATTTGTTGTTCATAATTTTTATCTTTACCTTCTTCCTCTTCTTAAAGAATATCTTTCAGCATTTCATATAATACTGGTTTGGCAGTGATGAACTCCTTTAGCTTTTTCTTATCTGTGAAGCTCTTTATCTGACTTTCAATTCTGAATGACAGCTTTTCTGGGTAGAGTAATCTTGGTTACAGGTTCTTGCTATTCATCACTTTGAATATTTCTTGCCACTCCCTTCTGGCCTGCATAGTTTCTGTTGAGAAATCAGCTGACAATCATATGGGTGCTCCCTTGCAGGTAACTAACTGTTTTTCTCTTGCTGCTTTTAATATTCTCTCTTTGTCTTTTGCACTTTGCATTTTAATTATGATGTGTCTTGGTGTGGTCCTCTTTGCATTCCTTTTGTTTGGGGTTCTGTGCACTTCCTGGACTTGTAAGTCTATTTCTTTCACCAGGTGGGGGAAGTTTTCTGTCATTACTTCTTCAAATAGGTTTTCAGTATCTTGCTCTCTCTCTTCTTCTGGCACCCCCATAATTCGGATGTTGGTACATTTGAAGTTGTCCCAGAGGCTCCTTACACTATCTTCAAATTTTTGGATTCTTTTTTCTTTTTGCTTTTCCGGTTGAGTGTTTTTTGCTTCTTTGTATTTCAAATCTTTGACTTGATTCTTGCGATCCTCTAGTCTGCTGTTGGATCTCTGTATATTATTTTTTATTTCAGTCAGTGTATGCTTAATTTCTAGTTGGTCCTTTTTCGTATCCTCAAGAGTCTCACTAAATTTATTGGCCTTTTCTAGAAAATTCTTGAAAAACCTTATAACTGTGGTTTTGAACTCTTTATCCAGTCATTTGCTTTCCTCCATTTCTTTCATTTGTGACCTGTTTCTTTGCCTCCATATTTTGACTGCTTCCCTGAGTTGATAGAGAGGCTTTGTGTGCTAGGTGTCCTATAGGGTCCAGTGGCTCAGCCTCCCAAGTTACCTGATGTGGACACTCTTGGTTCACCCCTTTGTGGGTTGTGTACACAGTCTTGTTGTAGTTAAGCCTTGATTGTTGTTGGTATCACTGGGAGGAATTGACCTCCAGGCCAATTGGCTGTGAGGATAAGCTGTGTCTACGATTGGAGAACTTCTGTGCTGGAGACACCCTTATGAGACAAGACTTGCTTTAGCGGGGCTTTGGTGCTCACTGAGTCTGTCCCCTGAGTGTGTCCCTTATGGATCTGAGGAGTTGTAATCTGGATGGTCCTACTCTGACCCCTGGGTATACTGGCTTTGGATCTCCAAGGAGGTGTTAATTTAGCCTCTGCCTGAAGCCACCCTGCTGGAGCTATGGAGAGATCCGAAGATTCCTCTTCTTTGTTTGGGTTTTGGAGGTGCCCAGATGAGGCCCAGCTGTGAAGCAATGCAAACTGCTGCAGGGCCTTGGGCCTTCTTTTGGATGTTCTGGGTCTCACTGACTCAACTGCAGTTTGTTAGGTAAGTTTAGAATTCAAAGGACCAGGCCATTCATATGCAAAAGCCTCTGCACTCAGCTTGGATGGGGCAGAGTCTCAGGGAGGAGCAAACAGAAATGGCTTCATGGGGTGGGATCTCAGGGTAGAGCAAACACCAATGGCTTCCCATCAACCCTGTCCTAAGAGGCCCCTGGGTCTCAGTGTCCCGCAGTAATTGCTGCAAGCACCTCTGAGAGAAAGCCGCCCTGGAGTTTCACCTGCTACCAAACAGTCCAGTTTCTCCCCGTATGAGTCTGGGTCCCCAGAGTCTCACCAGAAACTGGAGTTCAGAGCAGTCAAAAGCTTTTGTTTCCCTCCCAATTGAGAAAGCCAGCCGCGTACACAGTTGCCAGCCCTCTCCATGCATGCGCCTCCGTACCTCTGCACTTCCACAGCTCCTGTGAGTCTCAGTGTGCTTTTCTATTTCTTTCTAGTTGTAGAATTTCCACTCAGCCAGCCTTCCTGTGGTTCTGGATGATGTCCACTTTGTCTTTTAGTTGTAATTTTGAAATTGTTGTGCGAGGCAGCAGTTCAGGTGTTTACCTATGCCACCATCCTGGTTTCTCAAGCCCACAGGCACAACCTTTAAGAAAATACTAGCAACCCAAATTCAGGAATATGTAAAATGAATTATAGCCATGCCCAAGTGAGATTCATTCCAGTGATGTTAGGTTGATTTAACATTTGAAAATTAATGAATATAATTTATCATATTAATTACATTAACCAAAAGGAAAAAAAGCATTTTCCAAAATCCAGCACCCATTCATGATAAAAGCTCTCAACAATCTAGGAATGGAATACATACTAAAATTGATAAGGTGCAGCTACAAAAATAAAACAAAATAAACCCACAGCTTAACATCATACTTAATGATGAAATGCTGAATGTTTTTTTTCTTTTTGATGAGGAAAGAGGCAAGAGTCTCTTGTTTCATCATTTCCATTCAACATTGAATTGGATGTTGTAGCCAGTGTAGTGAGTAATAAATAAATAAATAAATAAGCAAATAAATAAAATTAAAGACATCCTGATTGAAAACGAAGTAAATGTCTTTATTTGCAGATAACATGATCTTTATATGAAAATCCCCAAAGAATCCATAAGAGTAGAGTATAGAAGAATTGATAGTTTACAAATGTCAATTATACATAATAAATATACAAAATTCAATTTTATTTCTATACTAGTGGCCTGGTACATGAAATTTGTGCACATTAAAAGGGAATTAATTAGAGGAAGTATTGTAATATTGCTATTTGCCCTTTCTCTATAATAGAAGTGTCAGAGAGGAAAGAAAATTAATATAATCCAGGACTTGAACCAGACCCCCGGTGCAGGCATGCCAAGTGGCATCTGCCACAGCCCCGCCCCCGCTGCGGACCCCTTGCACTTGAACCAGGCCTCCCTGGCCTTGATTTCTTACCTGTAAAGGGAATGGGAATTGAGTGGCTGTGAAGGTGCCTTCCAGCTCCAATGTTCTCTCGGGAGCAGCATTGGGACCGGAACTCAGACCACTGCCACTGTTATTGGCAGTGCCTCCTGCCTGGTCTTCTGCCTCTGGGAAAGTCCCATCCAAGCCATCCTCCACCCTATTCTTTCTACAATGCCAAAGTCCCTTGTCATCCCCAGGACAAATTCCTCCTATGGCTGCCTTACCCATACCACAGGCCTCCTGGCCAGGGCTCTGGCCAGAACTCTGCCCTCTGCTCAGGCTCACCTCCCTGCTCATCCAAGATTGACTCCACCCCCACTAACACCCTGCTGGTCCCTTAGCCTATGTCATTCTCACTCACCCACTCACAATCTGGGACTTTAACCAGACCCCTGGTTCAGGCATGTGGAGAGGCGGCCCCTTCCCTGCCCCCACTGCAGACCCCCTGCTGTTCAGTCTTCCATTTGGTCATTTAGGTCATGACAGCCCCTAACTTTTTATATATTAGGATACTAGTAACAAACAATAAGAAAGTGAATACTTTAAAACATATACAATAGCAACAAAAGTATTAGATACTCAGGAATAAATCTAACCAAAGATGTGAAACATTTCTCTGCACTGAAATCTATATATCATTGTTGAGAGAATATAAAGATCTTAATAAACAGAGATAGAATATATGTTCATGGATTGAATTCTCAATATTGTCAGGATGACAAGACTCCCAAAATTGATATATAGTCTCAATGTAAACCCTATTAAAATCACAACAGGATTTTGTGTAGAAATTGACAAGTTGATCTCAAAATTTGCATAGAAATACAGAAAAATCTAAAATAGCCAAAACAAGTTTAAAAAGAAAGAACTCCTTGGTTTCAAAACTTAGTATAATGCAACAATAATCAAGTCAGTTTAGTGTTAGCCCAAGGATAAGCAAAAATATTGTGGGACAGAATTAAGTGTCCATATTTGTTTAAATAATTTTTGACAAATATGGCAACACAAGATAGTATTTTTGACAAATGGACCAGAACAATTGGATATACACATGCAAAAAGAGAAATTTAGAGTCTCATACAAATGATATACAAAAATTAAGTAAACATAATTACAGACTTAAATGTATGAGCCCAAACTGTAAAAGTTTTAGAAGAAAACAGGAGAAAATCTTCGTGACATCAGGTTGTGTAGAGTTCTTAGATACAATACCCAAATCATTATCCATAAAATTAAAAATCAATAAATTGATCTTTATCCAAATAAAAATGTTTACACTTCAAAGGATGCCATCATGAAAGTGAAAAAACAACATATAGTGTGGGAGATATTTTTTGTAAATTATATATTTAATAAGAGTTTATATCCAGAATAAATATTATAATTTAATAATAAAAAGACAAATAACCCAATAAAATTTGGGTAATGGATATGGGTAGATAATTCTCAAACAATATATATACAAATGGTTAATAGTATATAAAAAGATGCTCAACATCATTATTCATTGGAAAATGCAAGTCAAAATGACAAGAAAAGTACTATGTCACACTGGCTAAGCTATAATCACAAGTAAATATAATACAGGATGGTAAGGATGCAGAGAAATTGGAAGCCTCCTACACTGCTGATGGGAATATAAAATGGTGTAGTCACTTTGGAAAATAGTGTGGGAGTTCCTCAAATGTTAAACATAGAGTTAGCATATCATAGGCAAATACAAAAAACAAATTAAAACATATCCATAAAAAAACTTGCACACAAATGTTTGCAATAACATCAATCATAAGAGCCCAAAAGTATAAACAGTCTGTCTATCAATTGATAAATAGATAGCTAAATATGTTACATCCATATAATGGAATGTTATTTGGCCATGAATAGAAATGGAGTATAACATGCACAAACCTTGAAAAAACTATGCTAAGTGAAAGATGTTTCTCACCAAAGATCACATATTGTATAATGTCATATGCATGAAATATCAAGAATAGGCAAATATAGAGATGAAAAAAAATAGATTAATGGTTGCCAGTGGGGGGCAGATATGGGGAGTGGCCCCTAATTAGTATGAGGTTTCTTTTGGGGGTGATGAAAATGTTCTAGAATTAAGTAGTCATTATGATTGCACAATTTCGTGAATATACTGAGAACCACACGTTGTATACTTAAAGTAAGTGAATTGTATGGTATGTAAATTATACTTTAATAAAGCTATTACAAAAATCCAAAAACATGCATAGCTCTCTGTTGTTCTTAACATTAAGTCCAAGGCTTGTTGCCTGGAAGACCAGATCCTTCACTTCAACACACATGCCCAATCCCTGGAAGGCACTGTGTCACATCTAGTCACACTAGATTGATTTATCTTCATCCTCCCAAAAGGCTGTGCATGACTATACAACTGTGCTTTTGCTCCTGCTGTTCCCTTTCCTTGGAATGTCTATTTTGCCTTGTTTACTTGGTGAATTATTACTTATATATCAGGAAGCAGCTCAAGCTTCTCCTCTCCCTAATATCCACTCCCCAAGGTCAAAAAGAGTTACTCCACAGCACACACCTCTATCATTGCACTTCTTTGTTGGGGCAATTGTCTGTGTTTTCCAGTTTGTCTTGTCTTCTTAACAAAATGATGAGTTCATTGTGGGCAACAACCATGTCATATTTATCTCCCTATACCCAGCACCTAGCACAAGGCCTGATACATAGTAGATCCTAGGTACATACTTGTTGGTAGAATGAATGAATTTAAATGGACTATCAGTTACTCATACCATGTTGTCACTCCACTTTATTAGAGTGATATCCAGTGACCCATATACTGGCAACAAATTCTGAACACATGGAAGAGTAGGACAGACCTGTTTTGGAAGCACAGAGAGGGCAAGCTTGGCTAGAACACTACAATGCAAAAGCCTGGGCAACCAGAAGGCCAACAAAGGTATGTGGTGATGAGAGATAATGGAGAGGGTGTAAGGGTCACCAGGTTGGGAGAAGTGGATAAATAGAGGAGTAAGCATCAGTGCCCAGGGAGAGAGGCGGGCCTCCTCTTAATCCAAGTTGCCTGAGATCATTGACTCCTTGGGTTGGAGCACCTCAAGAGCTGGGATCATGTCTGATTCCTTTCTAAAGCCCTCTGCCTACCAAAGAATACCTGTTCAATGAATGAAGGATCTTTGGTTGCCTCTCAGGATCATAGCAAGGAAAGGGGCAGCCAGGCACAATCAAACCTTCTCTTGGGCTCCCTAGAGCAGTGAGAGCCAGGCATCTGGGAAGAAACCAGTGAGTACTCTTTCAATTTAGAGGAAATGGCCAAACTATTGTGGTTTAAAAGGTGAAGGAAGACCTTAGAATAGCTCCGGAGTCACTGCCTGAGTGATTTGACAACCTGGGAGTTTGGTTCTCTTGACATTGCCTCAGAGACTCTTGCTATGCATGTCAGAAGTATCAGACAAATGTCCCTGTCCACCCTCTGTGCTTTCCTAATTCTACAGGAATCCCACTGTATTCCCTTGTGGTCTAGATCAACAACCTTAAATAACCAGAAAGGCCAGATGGCACTAGCTCAGTCTAGCAGTTTGTTTGTTTGGATGAAACCTGGACCAAAAGGGGGGTTATACTAAATGACGCTATAATGGTAGAACTGTTTAGTATACTCTAGAAGGAAATCTGTCTCAAGTTTGAAACATGGAAATCTGCCTGAGTTTCCAGCCAGATGGCCTGCTAGAATTTGGATTTTGAATTTGCCAGCCACACAAACACCAAACATGTGAGCCAAATCCTTAAATCCTTCTTTCATTCTCTCTCTCTCTCTCTCTCTCTCTCTCTCTCTCTCTCTCTCTCTCTCTCTCTCTCTCACCTTGACTGCTTAATATATCCAGCAAAAGGAGAAATAGTTGGAGAGAAAGTGTGCAATGCATCTATTTCACAATTTTGTCCAGGAGCAACTTTCTCATGAGGACAGCCTCCATCAGTGGCCTGTATGTCATCTTTCAGTTTCAGATCCCATGCAGTCATTTCCTTGTCTGGCATAACCTTATTTGACAATATACACGTTTGATTAAATGCACAGTAAGGAGCCTGTGATAGCAGGATTGCTAGCAACCCCTGTTTTGTTTTGTTTTGTTTTGTTTTTCATGTACTTTTTGTCCCCAGTTTCAGACAGAAGCTAGTCTGAAGCCTCACCTGCCTGTGACTGTGTGTGGTTCTCAATAGAAGCCAAGAAGCTCAAATGATAGTGAGGAAGTTTTAGAAGTAGTAATTTATCAGCAAATACATGCGTGAAAAGAAGTGTGTGAGTGTGGGGAGGGGGAGAGAACCAAGATGGCAACATAGGTAAACACCTGTACTTGCTGCCTCTCACAACCACATCAAAATTACAACCAAAAGACAGAACAACTATCATCCAGAACTACAGGAAAGCTGGCTGAGTGGAAGTTCTACAACTAGAGGTAAAGAAAAAAGCACATTGAGACTGGTAAGAGGTGTGGAGGCATGTGCGGAACAGGCTGGCACCCGGGTGCGCTGCTTTTTTTAATCGGGAAGGAGATATAAGCTCCCGATTGCTCTGAACTCCACTTCTGGGGGAGACTCTGGGGACCCAGACACATACGGGGAGAAACTAAACTGGCATGAGGCCGGAATGCAAGGGCAGCTTTCTTTCAGACAGAGGAGCTGGCAGCGTCATTGTTCCTACGCGGGGAACTCCCCATTGTAGGGCTGACTGGCAGCCATTGCTATTTGCTCTGCTCTGGTGATTCCTTGAGACCCTGCCCCACCCAATTTACAACCCCACCCAAGCTGTGCACAGAGGCTTTTGCATATGAATGGACTGGCCTTTCTCAGCCTAAAACCTGTCAAACAGGCAGCAACTGGGTCAGAGAGCCCCAAAGCTACCAAAAAAAGACACAAGGCCGGGCAACAACAGCCAGCCTTGCTTCACAGCTAGGCCTCGTCTGGGCACTTCCAAACCCGATACAAAGAGGAGGAATCTGCAGATTTCTCTGTAGCTCCTGCTGGGTGGTCCCAGGCAGTGGCTGACTTTGCACCTCCTTGGAGATCCAAGAGCCAATGTACCCAGTGGTCAGTGTGAGACCATACCAGATTACAACTCTTCACATCCATAAGTGACACACTCAAGCGGCAGACTCAGTGAGCACCAAAGCCCTACTGAAGCAAGTCCCACCTCATAAGAGTGTCTCCTACACAGCAGCTCTTCCACTATAGACACAGCTGGTCCTCACAGCCAATTGGCCTGGAGGTCAATTCCTCCCAGTGATACCAACAGCAATCAAGGCTTAAGTACAACAAGACTGTGCACACAGCCCACAAAGGGGTGCTCCAAGAGTGTCCACCTCAGGTGATTGGAGAGGCTGAGCCACTGGGCCCTATAGGACACCTACCACACAAGCCACTCTATCAACACAGGGAAGCAGCCAAAATGCAGAGACAAAGAAACAGGTCAAAAATGAAAGAAATGGAAGAAAGCAAATGACTGGATATAGAGTTCAAAACCATAGTTATAAGGTTACTCGAGAATCTTTTAGAAACCTCCAAGGAATTTAGTGAGACCTTCAAGGATCTGAGTGAGAATGCCAAAAAATTGAAAAAGGACCAGTCAGAAATTAAGCATACACTGACTGAAATAAAGAATAATATACAGAGATTCAACAGTAGACTAGAGGATCCCAAGAATCAAGTCAAAGATTTTGAAATATGAGGAAGCAAAAAACACCCACCTGGAAGACCAAATAAAAAAAAAGAATCCAAAAATATGAAGATAGTGTAAGGAGCTTCTGGGACAACTTCAAGCATACCAACATCTGAATTATAGGGGTGCCAGAAGAAGAGAGAGAACAAGATATTGAAAACCTATTTGAAGAAATAATGACAGAAAACTTCCCCTACCTAGTGAAAGAAATAGACTTACAAGTCCAGGAAGCACACAGAACCCCAAACAAGAGGAATCCAAAGAGGACTACACCAAGACACATCATAATTAAAATGCCAAGGGCAAAAGACAAAGAGAGAATCTTGAAAGCAGCAAGAGAAAAATAGTTAGTTACCTATAAGGGAGTACCCATATGACAGTCAGCTGACTTCTGAACAGAAACTATGCAGGCCAGAAGGGAGTGGCAAGAAATATTCAAAGTGAGATATATTCAAAGCAAGAATATTCAAAGCAAGAACCTACAATCAAGTGGCAAGAAATATTCAAAGCAAGAACCTACAACCAAGATTACTCTACCCAGCAAAGCTATCATTTAGAATTGAAGGTCAGATAAAAAGCATCACAGACAAGAAAAAGCTAAAGGAGTTCATCACTGCCAAACCAGTATTATATGAAATGCTGAAGGGTATTCTTTAAGAAGAGGAAGAAGAAAAAGGTAAACATAAAAGAATTATGAACAGCAAAGGGACAACAAATACATATCAACAAGTGAATCTAAAAATCAAATGAATAAAAAATCTGATGAACGGAATAAACAGGTGAATGTAATAGAATCAGGGGCATGGAAAGGGAGCTGACTGACAATTCTCAGGGGGAATGGGGTATTGGGTGTGCGGGAAGAGATTGGGCAAAAATCTCACACCTATGAACGAGGACATTGAGGGGTGAAGGCATTGGGTGGGGTGAGAACCAGGTGGAGGGGAGATATGGGGGGGAGGGGAACATCTGTAATAATCTGAACAATAAAGATTTTTTTAAAAAAAGAAAAGTGAGACAATATGCTCCACAGGAACCATCAGCATGTACAGACAAGGTGGACACTAAATATTAACATTTGAGTTATGTTGATAATTAAATAAGGCCTAAGGAAAAAGAGAAGGCTATCCTTGTTTAAATACACAGAGTGGCCAGATTATTATGATCTCTGAACACATAATTATCTGGCCACTCAGTGTATATCCTATATAATAAAAGGCTAATATGCAAATTGTCCCCTCAACCAGGAGTTTGACCAGCAGGCAGGCCAGCCAACTGCCCATGTCCCCTCCCCCTGGCCAGGCTAGCCAGACCCCACCCATCCCACCCATGCACGAATTCATGCACCGGGCCTACACACACCACACACACACACACACACACACACACACACACACACACACACACACTGAGTGGCCAGATTATTATGTGTTCAGAGATCATAATAATCTGGCCACTCAGTGTAGTCTGGGGAGAAATTTCAGGAATGTCCTTTTAATTGAGTATTGACCTCTCTTCTAAAACCTAGGAAGCTCAAGCATTGCTTAGTTGTTTGCCTTGTTTAATCAAAACACAAATATATTTTGTACAAAACACGTAAACTATGATTAACTTAAATTGTTCAATTGTTCTCATCCGTATTCATAGTCACGATCCTCTGCCAGCTCCAGATGTTTCTAGGCGTGGTTAGCTCAAAAGCTCACTTGACATCACTCCATGGCATTCCTTTCACTGATGATTAACAGAGGACACAGGCCTGCCTCACAGCTTGGCCAGAGACTGCACTGATTAAGTCAAGCTTAAAGAATCAGCTTCCCTCCCTGATTGGGGCCATTGTTGTCCCATACTGTTTAAAATGGAAGAGTCCCAAACTAAAAGCCAGATGATATTAGGCTGAGAATAGAGAAATAGATAAACACATACTGTACAGTTGATCTGTAAATTGGTACCAGGTCTGAGAGCACTGAATGACAAAATGTGGTTTGTCTTTTTCAGAGGATGCATGTTCCCTGGCATAATATAACAGTGTTCTACCTTTTAAATTTAATGTGCATACAAATCACCTGGGGATCTCATTAAAATGCAGATTCTGATTTGGTAAGTCTGATAGGCCTGAGATTGTTTATTACTAATAAGCCCCTACATGATATATAAGCAGTTCATCCTTGCACCACACTTTGAGTACAATGTTATGAAACAAGTGGTAGGTCTGCAAGTAAACCCCACACCTCTAGTGTTGCCTGAGTCCTGTCAGCCATAAAGAAATAGCCAGTTCTTTTCTCCTGTAGTTTGCAGTCTAGGAGAAAATGAGCCATGTCTGTACCTAATGGGATCAGTCAAAAGAAGGTAAAAATGTAAGATGTGTCAGGAAAAACAGTGGCCGTTTCCATCTTGGAGGGGGAACTACAAAAGCTTCAGAGAAGACAAGGCAATATGGGAGTTAGGCAGGAACACAGCAAGGGCTTTCCAGATTGATGGATCACCAAAAGCAAAGGTATGGAGGCTAGAAAGCATGTGGCATGGGCAGGTAACAGTGTACAATTCCATTTGACTGGAATGTAGACTATTCTTCTAAGCAGAAACTAAGACACAAGTCAAGTTGTTCAGATAGTTTAGGGAACAGATCACAGAAGATCTTGATGTCATATAGAAAAGCATTTGGACTTCATTCTGTATGTGAGGGAGAGAATTTATTTTCTTCATTCAAAAGTGACTTGAATGGAGCCAAGCCTCAGATTTTAGGATTAGGTGATCACTCTAGTGGCAGTTGAAAGAATAGGTTGGAAGGGGAAGAATCTAGAGGACAGGGAGACAATTGTGAGGCTACTGCTTAATCAGCCACCCAGAAAACATTTATTGAGCTCCTGTTTTGTTCCAACCACTGTGCTAATGACTTCAGCATGGAACAAAAATATACATGTCTTGTGCTTGCTGTGGCAGTATATATACTAAAATTGAAACAATATTGGATGATTAGCATGAGCCCTGCACAAGGATGACACACAAATTCATGAAGCATTCCATAGTAAAAAAAAAAAAAGTATAAAAAAATACATGTTCTATGCCCCTGTGCTTTCATAGTCTAAAGAGAGTTACAAAGGAGAAGTCCAGGGAGCTAGAAAAGCATAAAACAGGGAGCTAGAAGAGCATAAAACAGGAAAGTCTGGAGTGTCAGAGGAATTGTCCTGGGTTGGTGGGATTTTGGTCCAGATATGAATAATGAGGAGGATGTAACCAGATAAAGAGGAAAGTGAAACAGTACACTAGGCAGTGGGAGGGCCCTAATAAAGGCTCAGAGACTAGAGAGCCTGTTATGCCCTGAGGTTGAGAACAGAGCATGGCTGAAGTTGAGAGACAAAAGAGGAAAGAGACATGACATAAAGCTAGAAAGGTTGGCAGGTGTCACATTTGTATTGGGCTTTTGCAAAAGAGGCAAGATGCAGTGATGGTGAACCTATGACACGCGTGTCAGCACTGACACGCGTAGCCATTTCTGATGACACGCGGCCGCTGAGGTGGCCGCATGCCGAGGATGAAACATTTGCAAAATAATGTTTTTTCCTCAAAGTGACACACTACCCGAGTTATGCTCAGTTTTTTGGCGAAGTTTGACACATCAAACTCAAAAGGTTGCCCATCACTGTTTTAAAACTTTGTCTTAACGGCAATGGTGGCCTTTAAGCAAAGGAGTAACTTAAAATGTGTGTATTAGAACAACACTTTTCTGTGTTTCTTCTTTGAAGGATAAATGGGAGCAGGGAGCAAGATTCCATGCAAGGAAGCCAATTAGAAAAATAATTGCATAGACCACACAGGAGGTGATAGAAACTTTATCTCAGTTGAAAAGAGGGTACAGAGAGGTAGGTGAACAGAAGCGACAATCTGAGGGTAAATTCAGCAAGAACTGGAGAAGTTGGGGAAGGAATGTGGAGAAGAGAAAGCAAGAACAATTCCTAAGTTCTTAGTTTGGGGACTGGATGATAGTTGTACCAGCCACTGATGTAAAGAATATACAAGAAGTGGATTTGGAATGGAGTGAGCAAGAAAAGTTCAGGTGAAGTTCCTGTTGGATATTAAGGGAAAGATAAATAAGCAGATCTACATGCCATTAGATTTGGGGGGAAAGTTGTGGGCCAGGGAAGGGAATTTAGAAGCAATCAGGATAAAGACCACGGCTGAAGCCATGCATTCTCATGACTGACCCAAAGGATTCTTCCCTGCCTATCAAGCCTTCCAACTTGCCCCAAAATCTGCAATGGATGGGTTGATACAGAAGCCCAGATTCCACCATGACTGGGGAAAAAGAGGGCAGATTTTAGAAGTAAACTGCAAAGAGATTTTGAGAATTTCACAAGTGATGGCATCTTTAGAAATGGTATGCAGCCTGTCAAAGTGAGAAACAGTTCTCATTTTATGTGGCAAGTCTGATAGATCAGTTACAAAGAGAGGGCTCAAGACTTTGCAGGTAAATTGTATATCAAAGAGCTTCTTAAGAGTCTTGGGTTAGGGCTCCCTGCTCAGTTACCCAACATGTTCTTGACACACTAGAGGCCTGGTGCACGAAATTCGTGCATGGGTAGGGGCCCTAGGCCTGGCCAACAATCAGGGCTGATTGGGGCCTGGCCGGGGTCTCCCTTCCTCGACTGCTGGCTGCTGTCCAGGGCCTTCCTTTATTTGACGTCACCCCCTGGTGGTCAGTGCATGTCATAGCAAGCAACTAAACTCCCAGTCTCCCAGTCAAACTCCTGAGGGGACACTTTGCATATTAGCCTTTTATATATATAGATATATGCTCAGTGTGCAAATTAATTCCAGTATTAGCCTAAGCAAAGTCGTAATTAGGAATACCTGCTGCTCCCAGAAAAAAAATCTATAATATATTCCCAAAACAGATATCAATGACCTTTTCTCCAAAGTTTTAGATTATACACAATTTTGCCTTTTCAGTAGCCTACATAATCAAATTGGCTACAGTTATAAAGTAAAATGTGCATTCTAAATAAAAAATCCAAAGACGTTTGCTTTATACAAATTGTCCTCTTGGATGAAATCCCTATCAGCTACCTCCAAATATACTTTGAAATTACTATAGCAGCAAATTAATATTTTCACAAGACCTGTTGAGGTGGATCTTTTAAGGAAATAAAAATAAGTAAATTAAGTCAGCAGTAATATGTTCTAAATTTGCAGCAGAATAATGCCTGTGATGGTGAGGGAAGAGGGGAGGGAATGAACTCAGAACTCAATCTAATGCAAACCTCAGGATATCATGCATTCATAGGGGAGAATTTTTTAGTGAAACCAGAACTTGTAATAATATGTGGTGGTGGTATATGGATATGGTAACTCTAGAAAGACAAAAAATTGAGTTATTATCAGCCTCTGGACAGGCAAGCATGTAGAGTCATTCACAGAGTTTTACTACTTGCCTATTGATGCTAGAAATGTCAAGATCTGTGACTGAAGTCTTTCCTGCACAACTGAAAGGGAGACTTTGAATAGTACCTTCTAGGAAGATAGTGTACTGAGTCTTAGCTCACACACAAGTGTGAATAACCCAAAAGCAAAACCTTTTGCATAGGTAGTTGAACAGGTTTCCAACAAGGAAATCTAGCTTTGTGTGCACAGAAAAGGTTGGATATTAGATATCCATTACCCTACCTCATAGTGTGGGATATGGAGAACATTATAAAAGAGAGTGTTTCTATTATTTGTTACCTAACAAACTACCCTGAAATGTAATGGCTAAAACATAATCTATTTTCTCTCACTGTTCTGTGGATTGAATGTGTTCCACTGGGGAATTCTTCTGCTGGTTTTACTAGGGGTCTATCAGCAGTTGTAGTCAGATGACAGCTAGAGTCATCCAGAGATTCAACTGGGTTTCTAAGATGGCTGGTCCCCTCTTCCTATACACAAAAATTTCAAGGCCTCAGTGTTCTAGTCTTGATGGCAGTGTAGGTAAATGCAGTACTCAAACCCTCCCACAAAACATCAAATTTACAACTAAATTATAGAACCATCATTCAGATATGCCTGAAATCTAGCTGATCAGAAGTCCTACAACTAGGGATATAAAGAAGAAGCCACATCGAGACTAGTAGGAGGGGCAGAGATGTGGAATGTGCCAGGCCCACACCCACATGTGATAGATCAAAATCAGGAGGGATATCTCAACTGCAGAGGTCCCCCTTGAGAATCAAGGAGTCCAGCTTCAGGCTAGTCCCCTCCACACCCCCCAGCCCAGGGTTCCATTGCTGGGAGGAGAAATCCCCATAACTTCTGGCTGTAAAAACCAGCAGGGATTATGGCTGAGTGAGACAGGGGGCTGCTGGAATCTCAGGCATTCCTCTTAAAGGGTCCACACATGGACTTACTCAGACTCACTGACTCTGAGCTACAACACTGGGGCAACAGCTCAAAAGGCACTAGAGATATAAAGGAGAGAACTAAATTGTCTGGCATCAGGTTGAAAGCTGCAGAGGCAGCTTTCTCCCAGACAGAAGTGTTGGCAGAGGTCATTGTTCCTTTCATGAGCCCTCCCCGCATAGAATGGCAGGAAGACACCATGTCTGAGTCTCGATCAACCTGGTTACCACTGTTTGCCCCACCCTGGTGATTCCCTGAGATGCCATGCCACCCAACCCGTGAATCCATTTAAGCCTTTTCCAATGGTTTTTCCATACAAATGGCCTGTCTTGGTTCATGCTTCAGACTTTCCTAAAACCTCTCAATCAAGCAGCATCTGGCCATGACATGCCCTGGACCACTCATCATGTGGCCCCAGGCATATAACTAGCAGCAGACTACTTTTGTTCCCAGCTTGGCTTCTGCCTGGGCACCAATAGACCCAGCACAAGTAGAAGTCATCTTTAGATTGTTTTGTAGCCCATTCTGGGTGGCCCTGGGCAGGACACAAGTTGCAGAAGGCCTTGATCTGCACTTTGCAGGAGGCCCCAGAGCCAGTGCACACAGTGGACAGCTTTGGACTACGTCAAAGCACCACCCAACTGCATCCACAATTGGCATACCCAAGGTGCAGATTTAGTGAGCACCAGAGCCCCATTGAAAGGAATCCTGCTCCATGGGGTTAGCCCCTGCACAGTTGATCCTACACAGTGGTCACAGCCAGTCCTCACAGCCCATTGGCCTGGGGCAAACCCCTCCAATTGACGTGTCAGCAGCAATCAAGTCTCTACTACAACAAGAGAGTGAACACAGCCCACATGGGGGTCCCATCTGGAATGTCCAGCTCAGGTGAGTGGGAAGGCTGTGCCACTTGATCCTATAAGACACCTACTACATAGAGCCACTCTACCAAACCTTGGAGACTTAGAAGCTCTACCTAATACATGGATTAAAAAACACACAAGGAGTAGCCTAAATAAGGAGATGGAGAAACATGTCCCAAATATAAGAACAGGACAAAATTCTAGACAAATAACTAAACAAAATGGAGACATGAAATGTACTAGATGCAGAATTCAAAACACTGGTTATAGGGATGCTCAATGAACTTAGGGGAAGAGTAGATGAACTTAGAACTTCAACAAAGACATAAGAAACATAAAAATGGTGACAAAAAACATAATAAAGATCCAGTCAAAATGATGGATACATTAACTGAACTGAAGAATACATTATAGGTAATGAACAGTAGAGTAGATGAAGCAGAGGATCAAATCAGAGATTTTGAAGATAAAAAAGCAGAAAATACCCAATCATAATAGCAAAAAGAAAAAAGAATTTTTAAAAAATGAGGATAGTATAAGGAGTCTCTGGGACAACATCAACCATGACAACATCCACATCATAAGAGGACCAGAGAAAGAAGAGAGAGAGACAGCAAGGGATTGAGAACATATTTGAAGAAATAATAACTGGAAACTTCCCTAATCTGGTAAATGGAATACACATCCAAGTCTAAGAAGTACAGAGAGTCCCAAACAAGATAAACTCAAGGAGGCTCACACCAAGACACATCATAATTAAAATGCCAAAAGTTAAAGACAAAGAGAGAATCTTAAAAGTAACAAGAGAAAAACAATTAGTTACCTACAAGGGAGCTCCCATGAGATTGTTAGCTAATTTCTCAATAAAAACATTTCAGTCCAGAGGGATTGACTCAAAATATTCAAAATTATGAAAAGCAAGGACTTACAAACAAGACTATTCTACCCAGCAAGGCTATCATTTAAAATTTAAGGATATATAGCTCCCCAGGCAATAGGGTTGTGAATGCCTGGGGGAGGGGGAGGCAGCAGACTAGAAGAGGTCAATTGGGGAAAAAGAGGGCCATATGTAATAACTTTCAACAGTAAAGATTTAAAAAAAATACTAAACACACACGCACATACACACACAGAGTATGATACTGGCATAAAGACTGACATATAGACCAATAGAACAGAACAGACAACCAAGAAGTAGACCCACACATATACAGTCAATTTATCTTCAACAAATGTAAAAAGAATATACAACAGAAAAATGATACTCTCTTCAATAAATGGTGTTGGGAAAACTAAATATCCATATGCAAAAGAATGAAATTAGGCTCTTACGTAGCAAACAATCAACTAAAAATCATTTAAAGTTTTAAGCATAAGACCTCAAAATGTAAAACTACTAGAAGAAAACATAAGGGGAAAGCTTCTTAACATTATACTTGGCAATGATTTCTTAGCTATGAGACCAAAAGCACAAGAAATAAAAGCAAAAATAGACAAATGACACTACATCAAACAAAAAAGACTGCTGCACAGCAAAGGAAGCTATATCTACAGAGTGAAAAGGGAACCTACAAAATAGGATGAAATATTTGCAAGCCATGTATCTGATAAGGGCTTAATATTCCAAATATATAAGAAAAACAGATTAAGCTGGAAGAAATTATGCTAAGTGACATGTACAGTTTCAAAATTAATCAAATTTCTGAAGGAAAACACAAAATATGTTTCAGGTTTATTTCCTTTCCCTTCCCTTTTCACTGGGATCTTGACCCCTCAAATCACCTCCTAAAAACTACCCAAAGCTTTGTTTCTCCAGCAATGGCCCTCTGTCTAGCCAAAGCCCAGGTTATCATTCTCTTACTATAAAACCATAGTTTGCAAATGATCTCCAAAAAAGTCACTGTCCTCTGGTGTTTCAACAATTTTTAAAATCTTGGCCTATCCTATACTAATTACTTCAGCAGCTTCCAATATATTTACACCTCTGTATATTTTTAAATAATACCTAGATTTTTCAGTTGTTCTTGGTGAGAGCCCAATAAGGAATGTAAACAGAGAATTAACATGACTAACTTTACACATAATAAAAGTTACTGTGGAGGAAGTGTGGAAGATGGTATACTTGCTTGCCAGGACTGTCATAAAGAATTATCACTGATTGGGTGGCTTAAACAATAGAAATTAATTTTCTCACAGTTCTGGAAGCTAGAAATTCAAGATCAAGGTGTCAGCACGCATGGTTTCTTCTGAGGTCTCTCAATTTCCATATAGCTATCTTCTCTCTGTGCCTTCACATTATCTTCCCTCTGTACCTGTGTTCAAAATTCCTCTTCTTATAATTTCCTCTTCTTATATCAGTCACATTGGATTAGTGTCCTTGCTAATAACATTATTTTAACTTAATTGTCTCTACCTTATCTCCAAATATAGTCATTCTGAGTTACTGGGAGTTAGGAATTCAACATGCATAATTAAGAGTGGGGTACAATTCAGCACATAACAGTTAGATTGAGGGCAGCAAAAGTGGAGTCGTGGAGGCCAATGAGAAATTTATTGCAGTAATCCAGAAGAGAGATATTTTGTTAGGTTGAATTAAGTAATTGCAGAGAGGCTGGGGATAATTAGATTGCTTCAAGAAAACATCAGAGGATAGAATAGATAGGATTTGGTAATTATGAATAGGATTTGTTAAGATGGTGAAGGAAGAGTCAAGGATGATTCCCAACTTTGAGCATAGAGTAAAAGATAATAGATGTACCATGGAGTGGGATGCTTTGTTTTCTGAAATGCAGGCATAACCTCCCTTTTCTCTGGACTCCATGATTAAGATTAATTTCTCCTTCAGTCACTTTCCCTTCTTCCTTACGTGAACACCATGGCTCATAACAGTCTGTGTCTGCTCTGGTCCCTACTCTGGTTCTTTATCTCCACTACTTCTGAAATAATATAAACAAATGAACAAAACAAAAACAGACTCATAGGTACAGAGAACAGACTGATGGTCACCAGAGGGGAGGGTTGGGAGACTGGGTGAAAAAGATGAAGAGATCGAGAAGTACAAAACAGTCATGGGGTTGTAAAGTACAGCATAGGGAATATAGTTGATAATCCTATATAATAAAAGCCCAGTGACTGAAACAGCGGGATGACCAGAATGAGCAGAGACCAGAATGACCGCAGCTAGGCCAGCCCCGCCCCTGAGCAGGGACCCCCCACTCTGATCAGGGGTGTGGCCAGCTGGCAAACTGCTCATGGCCCCTAACCCGGGTGGTCCTGCCCCCAGCAGGGACCCCAACCCCAATCAGGGGTGTGGCCAGCTGGCAAACTGCCCTTGGCCATTTGCTCCGGCCGACCACGCCCCCCAGTAGGGACCCCCACCCTGATTGGGGGCATGGCCAACTGGAAAACCACCTGTGGCCACAAGCCCCAGCTGGCCCCGCCCCCCAGTAGGGACCCACACCCCAATCCAAGGCCCTCATCAGGGCAGGCCAGCCCCCACCCATGCACCAGGCCTCTATCCTATATAATAAAGGGGTAATATGCAAATTGACCCTAATTGTGGAACGACCACTCAACCAGTCACTATGAGGCACACTGACCACCTCTAGGTCTCTTTCCCTGGCCATCAGTTTCTGATCACCCAATGGCGAATGGGGAACTGGGGGTGGATGGTGGGGGGTGTGGGCCGGCTTCAGGTAGCTGGTGAAGATAGCCCTGATTGCAGGCCAGGACTATGGACCATACCCACACATGAATTTCATGCACCAGGCTTCTAGTATTCTAATAAATATGTTATTGGTGCCAGGTGGGTACTGGAAATATCAGGGGGAAGACTTTATAAAATATACTTAGAAGCCTGATGCACGAAATTTGTGCAAGAGTTAGCCTTCCTTCCCCCTGCTGCCAGCACTGGCTTCCCTCTGGCACCCAGGACCCGAACTTCCCATGCACCAAGAGGTCACTGGTTCAATTCCTGGTCAGGGCACATGTCCAGGTTGCAGGCTCCATCTCCAGTAGGGGGTGGGCAGGAAGCAGCCAATCAATGTTACTCTCTCATCAATGTTTCTATCTCTCTCCCTGTCCT
This sequence comes from Eptesicus fuscus, assembly GCF_027574615.1. Taxonomy (NCBI): domain Eukaryota; kingdom Metazoa; phylum Chordata; class Mammalia; order Chiroptera; family Vespertilionidae; genus Eptesicus; species Eptesicus fuscus. The sequence continues at coordinate 111,346,387 of NC_072473.1, forward strand.
TTCCCCTCTTTCTAAAATATCAATAAAACATGTTTTAAAGATATAAAATTAAAATACAACATAAAAAATTAAGTGTATATGTTTTAGACAGCATGGAGTTAGATTCTGTTTTTTAATCTAGCCTGATAATCTTTTATTTTTTTATTGTGGTGTTTATTTCATTTATATTTAACATGGTTATTGGTTATAATATAAATGTACTTACTTGTAACTATTTTCTATATGTATGTCTCATGAATATTTTCTCCTCTATTTCTTCTTTACTGCTTACTTTTGAATTTAATAGACATTTTCTAGTGTGCCATTTAAATTCTGTAGGGAGCGGCAATAGGATTAAGCCTCAGACTGACTTGTTGGCAAAGCCACAAACAAGTCCCAGCTTAGAGGGCACAGCCCTCTTAGCATAATTAAGCTTGACCTTATGACACTCCCTAGATCTTTCCTGGGTAGCTAATGGGCTGTGAGAGGTGCAGCAAGTGCTGCCAAAACAAGTGAAACTTACAAGAACATTGTAAATTACCTTGTTTACCCCTGACTATAGAATAAAGGCTCAGCTTGCAGTCTGGATCTGTTCTGTGGTCTTAGCCAGGCACAGAAGATCTACGTAGACCCAGCTTATTCTCTTTTTCTTTTCTTCATCCTTCCCTGGCTCCCCACAGGCTGGCAGAACCCTTGGCTGTGCTGGCGAGGCACAAAATTCTCTTTATTTACTCTATTTATTGAATTATTTTCTTAGTGGTTGCTCTGGATATTAACTACACATCTTAAAACAATATACTTTGCATTAATGCTAATTTATTTCTGATAGTATACAGAAACTGCTCCAGGATAGCTCCCTTTCCTCTCCCCTCCTTTGTGCTATTATCATAGACAGTGTATTTTATATATTCTTATAGCTAACAATATTTAACAATTATTGTTTTATGCAGATGACTTTTAAAGCAGTTGTGAGAAGGAAAGCAAAATATATTTATACTAGAGGCCTGGTGCACGAAATTCGTGCATGGAGGGGGGTTGTCCCTCAGCCCAGTCTGTACCCTCTCCAATCTGGGATCCCTCTCACAATCCAGGACTGCTGGCTCCCAAATGCTTGCCTGCCTTCCTGATTGCCCCTAACCACTTCTGCCTGCCAGCCTGATCACCCCCTAACCACTCTGCTGCCAGCCTGTTTTCTCCCAACTTCCCTCCTCTGCCAGCCTGGTCACCCCTAACTACCCTCTCCTGCAGGGTTGATCACCTCCAACTGCCCTCCCTTGCAGGCTTGGTCCCTCTCAACTGCCCTTCCTTGCAGGCCAGGTGCCTCCCAACTGCCCTCTCCTACTGGCCATCTTGTGGTGGCCATCTTGTGTCCACATGGGGGCAGGATCTTTGACCACATGGGGGCAGCTATATTGTGTGTTGCAGTGATGATCAATCTGCATCGTACTCTTTATTAGATAGGATAGAGGCCTGGTACAGGGGTGGGGGCCAGCTGGTTTACCCTGAAGGGCGTCCCGGATCAGGTGGGGGTTCCCTTGGGGTGTGGGGCAGCCTGAGTGAGGGGCCTGTGGTGGTTTGCAGGCCGGCCAAGCCCCCTGGCAACCCAAGCAGAGGCCCTGGTATCTGGAATTTATTTTCCTTCTACAATTGAAACTTTGTAGCCTGGAGCGGAGCCAAGCCTAGGGCTCCATCCGAGGCCGGCAGCCATTTGTGTTGGGGTTATAATTGAAACTTTGTTGCCTTAAGCGGGTGGGCCCGGCCAGGGTGTGTGGAAAGCTTTGCTTCCCCTGTTGCTGGCGACAACCCTGGCCTGCTCTCTCAAGCTCCATTCTGCTGCCATTTGTTTGAATTTGTTTACCTTCTATAATTGAAACTTTGTAGCTTGAGTGGAGGCTTAGGCCTGGCCAGGGCAGGCGGAAAGCTTGGCTTCCTCTGTTACCTAGGAAACCTTGCTCTCTGTGGCAGTAGCCATCTTGGTTTGGGGCAATTTGCATACTTGCTCTGATTGGATGGTGGGCGTGGCTTGTGGGTATGTCGGAGGTATGGTCAATTTGCATATTGTCTATTATTAGATAGGATTGTACTTTGTTTTCCTATGTAATTATCTTTACTGGTGTTTGGGTTACAATTTCTAATCAACCTGACAAATTTATTTTATTTCTTAGAAGGCAAGTCTGATAGCAGTTAGTTCTCTAAGGCTTTTTTCTCTTTCTGGGTATGCCTTTCTGTGGGGCCTTTATTTTTTTTTAAGGGTTATTTTGGTAGTTATAGATTTTATTTAAAACAAAATAAAAGCATTATTGATATAAATCATTTAACATATGATTAACCCATTTAAAATGTACTGTTCAATGGTTTTTAATATATTCACAGTTATGCAACCATCACTACAATACATTTTAGAACATTTTCATCATCCCAAAAAGAAACCCTGTATCCTTTGCAGTCACTCCCCATCACCTACCCTCCCTCTGGCCCTGTGAGCCCCAGGCAATTACTAATCTACTTTCTGTTGCTGTAGATTTGCCTGTTCAGGACCTTTTATATAAATGGAATTATGCAACATGTGATATTTTCTGACTGGCTTCTTTTACTCAAGATATTATTTTCAAGGTTCATCCATGTTGTAGCACATATCAGTATTTAATTTCTTTTTATTGCTGAATAATATTCCATTGTTTGGATATACTACAATTTGTTCATTCATCAGTTGATAGGAATTTGTGTGGTTTCCACTTTTTGGCTATTATGAATAAATAATGGTGCTATAAACATTTGTGTGCAACTTAAATTTTTAAAATATTTTTATTGATTTCAGAGAGGAAAGGAGAGGGAGAGAGAGATAGAAACATCAATGATAAGAGAGAATCATTGATTAACTGCCACCTACATGCCCCCTACTGGGGATTGAACCCACAACCTGGGCATGTGCCCTTGACCAGAATTGAACCCGGGACCCTTCAGTCCGCAGGCTGACATTCTATCCAGTAAGCCAAACCAGTTAGAGCTGTGTGCAACTTTTTATGTTGATGTAGGTTTTCATTTCTCTTGTCCATATGTATGAGTGGAATTTCTGGTTCATATGATGACTCTATGTTTAATTTTTGAGGAACTGATCAACTGTTTCCCAAAGTAGCTGTACCATTTTACATACCCACCAACAATGTATGAGGGTCCCAATTTCTCCATATCCTTGCTAGCACTCTTTTTTAATGTCTTTTTTATTATAGCAACATTTGTTTTTATAAATGGTATTTCTTGATATTTGCTAAAATATTTAGACATTTTAAAATTCCAAACGTATTAAAGGCCTGGCTAGTGTGGCTCAGATGGTTGGAGTGTCCTTCCATATACCAAAAGATGGAGGGTTCTATTGCAGTTAGGGCACATACCACGTTTTTCAGGTTTGATCCCCAGTAGGTGATGCATGGGAGGCAACTGATCAACGTTTCCTTCTCACATTGATATGTTTCTCTTTTCTTTTCTTTTTTTGTCTCACTTGCTCTTTTCTTTCCTCTCTCTAAAATCAATTTTAAAAATCTTATAATAAAAGCCTAATATGCTAATGTCGGTGGACTAGTGGACCATTCAACCAATTAAACCTTAATATGCTAATGATATGCTAAGGCTGCTCAACTGCTCGCTATGATGTGCACTGACCCCCAGGGGGCAGATGCTCAGATCGGTAGCTTGATGCTGGGTTCTGGCTGATCAAGACTGAGCGAGATGGACCAGACATGCCCTGGAGCCCTCCTGTGGTCCCTCCCCAGCTGGCCAACCTCCCACATCCCTCCCTGGCAAACCCTGATTGGCCCTGATCAGGACTGGGCAAAACAGGGCCAGACATGCCCTGGAGCCCTCCTGTGGTCCCTCCCTGGCCTCTATTGTGCACCAGTGGTGACCCTCGGCCTGGCCTGTGCCCTCTCACAATCCAGGACCCCTCGGGGGATGTCAGAGAGCTGGTTTTGGCCCCATCTGGCAGGCCAGGCCGAGGGACCCCACTGGTGCACGAATTTGTGCACCGAGCCTCTAGTATTAAATATTGTTATACTAATTTTTGCTCTATGAATTTTTAACTTAAAAATACTGATATTAATATATATTTTAGTATTAACCAAGAAGGATACCAAACTATCATTTTTATTTTTGTTATTGCAATAAATAGTTTCATTTTCTTATAAAACCTCACATGACAAATTATCTTCAGAGCATAGATCTAGATATAACTTTGTCTCTAGTACAACAAAATAAATATTTAGTAAGTATCCTTGATCTGCACAGCAATCTCAAGGAACTAGTTAGGTAAACATTTCCAACTATATAAATGATGAAAATGATGCAAAGCAAATTATTTACTCAAAGTCAGAAGCTTAGAAGTGGCAAAACTGATAACAGAACAGAAATCTTAGAGTGTCTTCCATTTCAGTTCTTTATAGTACCCCACCAACATGCATGCCAACACTCTAACATAGACATTTTCCAACATCTGGGAAGTATTCCAAAGTAGCTCCTGTAGAACAAACACTTAAAACATGATGGAGTCCCCATGATAAGATGTGCAACTAATACACTATTGCAATGATTGAGATAATTTTAAATATCCCTCACTCAGGTTTCTTAGGACATTTTAAGAATTACAAACACTGCTATTATAATTTTAGGGTCATCAAAATTACTTTATAAAATAATTTTTGAAACTAAACCAAATTACAAAGAAAATTACCTTCACACAAAGGAACGAACTTCTGAAAGAGAAGCAAAAGAGGTTTAATAGCTCTTTCTTATCTATTTCATTCCCTGAAAAAAATGTATTGAGTATTAACTTCACAAGGTGAATATAACAAATGAACAAGAGGAAGAAATAGAAACCCATCCAATTCTTGAATCATGGCTTGATTTTTGGAAGAAGGTTTGATCTTCCACTCTTTTTTTCTGGTCCTTTCTTGGCATTTCCTATCTTCTGATTAGCTGTATTGTACCTTCCCATTTCCACTGGAATCTCTTTCATTCTATGAAATTCATCCATATGTTGTCTTCTAGAAATTTGGTATAAGCGAAAGGCCTGAAATAGGTCATCGAGGAGTTTTTGGCGTTCATCCTTGATCTTTTTGCAAGCCCTTGATTCTTGTTCCACTTTACGTGAATAGTATTTCACTTGATTTTCAAGACGCCTTTTCTCTTGGAGTAGCTTTCTAAGTAATGTCACTAAATATTTCATTGGCAATTGCTTGTAGACCTGAATAGTACCTTGTATATCTGAAGGATCTCCACTGAGTTTTCCCAATTTCTCTTTCAGAGTAACTATTTGCTCCTTCAGTTGATCATTCACTTCAAGTTGTATCTCATAACGGATTTTCCATTCATTGTTTTTAATGATGTTGGCTTTCTGTTCCACTAGCTTGTATGTTAGTTCATTTATTGAGAGTTTTACCAAGTCTTTCTTATGGAGTTCTTCCAATAACTCCATTTTTAGTTGTTCAATGCTCATACCTTCAAAGTTGTCACCCATAGTGTCAAGTCAGAGACCTCTCCACGCCCTTCTCATCAGCACATCTTAGAGCAGAAGACCTGAAGGGTCACCCACAGCTGGGGAGAAGCAAGTGTTGTCATGAGCTGTTACCATGGTGAACTGAATTCTAGAATTCTTGGCTGCAGTCCCCCCACCCAGCACCTTGCACATGTCATAACACTGCCTTCTTGTCTCCATTGTTTCTTTCTTTAAAAATGTTTCAAAATATATTGTTATTGATTTCAGAGAGTTAGAGAGAGTGAAAGAGAATCATTGATTGGCTGCTTCCTGCACACCCCCACTGGGGATCAAGCCTGCAACCTGGGCATGTGGCCAGTACATAGTTATTACAATATTATTGACTATATTTCCTATGCTATGCTTTGCATTCTTGTGATTATTTTGCAACTATCAATTTGTACTTCTTAATCCCTTCACTTTTTTTACCCAGGGCCCAATCTCCCTCCCCTCTGGCAACCATCAGTCTGTTTTCTGTATCTATGAATCTGTTTTTGTTTTTTGTTTGTTTATATTGTTATTTAGTTTCCGAGTATAAGTGAAATCATATGGTATTTGTCTTTCTCTGACTGGCTTATTTTATTCATCAGAATGTCCTCTAGGTACAACCATGCTGTTGCAAATGGTAAGATTCTATTCTTTTCTATGGCCAAGTAATATTCCACTGTACATATGTACCACAAGTTGTTGGGGGTTTTTTATCCACTCATCTATTGATGGGCACCCGGTTGCTTCCATTTGTCTTCATTGTTTCTGATGAAAAGGCAGCTGTTAATATTATTGTGGTTCCTTTGTATATGATATGTAATTTTTCTCCTGCTGTTTTCAAGTTTTTCTCTTTGGCTTTGAACAGTTTGATTACTATCTATCTAGCTGTGAATATCTTTGTGTTTATTCTACTTGGAATTCTTTGAGCTTCTTGGATGTGTAGATTAAAATTTTTCATCAAATTTGAGAAATTTTACCCATTATTTCTTCAAATAATTGTGTCATTCCCCCCCCCCCTCTTCTGGAACTCCCACTATGCATATCTGGTGTATCTGATGGTGTCTCACAGGCCTTTGAGTTTATTCAGTTTTTTTTGTTCTTTTTTACTGTTAAGCCTGTTGAGTAAATTTTTTGTTTGTTATACCTTTTAACTACAGAATTTCCATTTATTTCTATAATTTGTATCTCTTTATTAATATTCTCTATGTGATGAGTCATTGTCATCGTACATTCCTTTAATTCTTTTTTTAATCTTTATTGTTGAAAGTTTTACATATGCCTCCTTTTCCCCCTATTGACCTTTCCCTGCTCACTCTTGCCCCCTTTAATTCTTTAAATATGGTGTACTTTAGTTATTCAAACATATTTATAATAGCTTATTTGAAATCTTTATGTACTACATCTATATCAAGGCCCTCTCAGAAACAATGTATATAAGCTGATTTTTCCTCTGTATGGGCTATGTCTTGTTTCTTTGTTTTTAAATATTTATTATTTACTAGTGGCCCGGTGCACAAAATTCATGCACATTAAAAGAGGATTAATTAGAGGAAATATTTTAATATTGTTATTTGCCCTTTCTCTATAATAGAAGTGTCAGAGATGAAAGAAGACTAATAAAATGTATATGAAAATTTTCCTCCTGTCAGTCTGGGGCGCGCCACGGTACCTGGAGTCAAGTCCCCACCCACGCGCGGCTCCTCAAAATTGTGCGAGACCCAGACACAGCTGGCCCCACCCCCATTGGGTGAGATCAAGACCCAGCCAGCTCCACCCCCATTAAGCCCCACCGGGTGGGAGGCGCAGCCTCAGGTCCCCTGGCCTGGTGCTGGGCAGGGGGAGCAGCCTCAGGTCCCCATCAAGCCCCACTGGGTGGGGGGGCACAGCCTCAGGGCCCCTGACAAGCTCCACAGGGTTGGGGGAGAGCAGCCTCAGGTCCCCTGTCAAGCCCTGCTGGGCGGGGGGTGAAACCTCAGATCCTCTGGCCTGGCGCCAGGCAGGGGATGCAGCCTTAGGTCCCCCAGTGCACCCTTAGGTCCCTCGGCCTGATGCCAGGGTAGGAGGCATGGCCTGAGGTCCCCCGGCCTGGCACCAGAGCAGGGGGCGTGCCTTGAGGTCCCCCGTCAAGCCCTGCTGGGTTAGGGGCATGGCCTGAGGTCCCCTGTCAAGCCCCACTGGGCGGGGGGCATGGCCTGAGGTCCCATGTCAAGCCCCACTGGGTGAGGGGCACAGGCTCAGGTCCCTGCCCCGGCCCAGCGCCATGCAGCCTCAGGTCCCTGCTGATTGCTCCTTAAGGTTTGTTACAGAAACCCCGCCTCCATTCTGGGCGCCGCCAACTTTGTGATGGTGTGATGGTCAATTTGCATATTCCTTCTTTATTAGATAGGATTTTAGTGATGTGCTTGGACTAATTATGTAGTGTCTATTTACCCTGCGGTGTGTGACAACTGGAATCTCTCCTCAGTTTTTTAAAAAAATTCTTGTGGTTATACTTAAGCTTAGTTACCTAGCGTTCACCCTTGGATCATCATAGCTGGCACCATATATAGTTATTACAATATTATTGACTATATTCCCTATGCTGTACATTTATTTCTCCTTTGAACTCAGGGTTATTTGGGGTGTACTATATAATTTTCAAATAGCAATTTCCTGTTATGTTTTTGTTATTGGTTTCTAGCTTAATTCTATTGTGGTCAGATAATATACTCTGTATGATTTTAGTCCTTTGAAATTTAAGACTTGCTTTAGAGTCCATAGTATGATAAATGTTGGTGAATGTTTCATTTGCATTTGAATAGAGTATGTATTCTTTGATTTTTATTTATAGTGTTCTATATCTATCAGGCCAACTTTGTTGATCATGTCCTTCAACTCTTCTATATGCTTATTGGTTTTTTAATCTGCTTTTTCTACCAATGGAGTCTTTAGGGTTTTCTATGTACAATATCATGTCATCTGTGAATAATGAGAGTTTTACTTCCTCCTTTACAATTTGAATGTATTTTATTTCTTCTTGTCTTATCTCTGTGGCTAGGACTTCCTGTACTATCTTGAATAAGAGTGGTGAATGCATTCTTTTCTTTTGATTCAATGTAATTAAACCACTGGCGTCTTATTATAGTACTAGAGGGCCGATGCATGAAATTCGTGTAAGAGTAGGCCTTCCTTCCCCCAGCTGCCAGCTTCCCTCTGGCACCTGGGACCCAGGCTTCCCTCTGGCCACCGGCAGGCACCTGGGACCCAGGCTTCCCTCGCAGCCTTGGCTTCGTCTGGAAGGTTGTCCAGAAGGACATCTGGTCTAATTAGCATATTACACTTTTATTATTATAGATATGAGGATGGAATTTTCTTACAAATTCCCTCTCCTCCTTTATTCTCCCAATATAGTTTATGTCACAATTTAATGTTGGCATCACTATGATTACACAAATATTTCACTGATGGGACAAGAATTTTATTATGATTACATTTCCTTTTTGTATAATTTCTGTTTTTCAGAAGTTAATGATGACCTAATTTATTTTTCCCCATTACACAGTTTAGTTGAAACTATTGCCAAGTCTTCCTATACCTTCCAACAGTTTTGTAAAATGCCTATTGGTACAATTGTTCACATGGTCACATGAGCAAAGCTTTCAGCTGATCTCTGAGTTTTGTTGTTGTTTGGCTTTATCTGGATTTTGGGGCTTTTTCTCCCTAGAAATGTCCCTCCTGGGGCTCTCTGGTCTTCTCCAATCTGAACCATTTGCTTTCTGAACTTACTGCACAGCTGTCATCCTTTAAATTCTTTTCATCTCTCCACTGGATAAGCTCCATGTTTTGTGATTCTCTTTCTTGGTTTATATCCTTGTTTTGATTGTGCATTCCCTTCTGAGTAAGGGTTATTCTACCCTCTGATTTGATTAATAACTTAGGTGAAGATAAAATTCTTGGTTGAAAATAATGTCATTCTATCCTCAGATTTGATTAATCACTTAGGTAAAGATAAAATTCTTGGTTGAAAATAATCAGTTACTCAGAATTTTGAAGGCATCACCCCATTGTCCTCTAACCTTTAATTTTGCTATTGTGAAGTCAAATACTTTGTATGTGACATATTTTTCTCTCATTAACTTTTCAGGTTCTTCTCTTTATCCCCAGTTTCCTGCAAACTCATAATGCTCTTTAGCTGGGCTCTAGGTGGGCCCTTCAAATCTGAAAACTCAAGTCATACAGAGCTGGGAAAGTATTTTGGATTGGTAATTTGCTACCACCATTTTCTGTTTTCTTTTTGGAAATTCCTATTGGTTTGATAATGTATGGCTTGGATTGTTCTATTTTTCTTCATTATTATTTTGTCCACCAAAGTATAAGCTACACAGGCAGAGGGAATTTTTGTCAGTTTGTTGTTGACATAATACATTCCAAGAGCCTAGAACAGTACCTGACACATAATAAGCATGCAAGTTATTTTGATGAATGAAAACTCTCTTTTTGCTCTTCTTACTAGAGGCCCAGGGCATGACATCCCTCAGGGGATGTCCACCTGCTGGCTTAGGCCATATCTCCCCAGACATCCCTCTCTCATTCCGGGGCTCTCACTGCCTGGGACCCCTCGCTCCTTACCACCCACCTGCAGCAGAGGCGGGAGAGGCTCCCGCCACCGCTTCTGGGCTTGCCAGCTGTAAGCCTGGCTTCTGGCTGAGTGGCACTCCCCTTGTGGGAGCGCACTGACCACCAGGGGGCAGCTCTTGCATTGAGCTTATGCCCCCTGGTGGTCAGGGCGCATCACAGCGACTGGTCATTCTGCTGTTTGGTCGATTTGCATATTAGGGTTTTATTATATAGGATGTGTGATTTCGTCAACTTCATCTTCAAACCTGGTTACTGAAATTTTGGTATTATATTTTAATTTTTCAGGAGCTTTTTGTTCTTTGATTATTCTTTCTTTTATATAATCATGATCTTGTTTTAGTGAGGCAATATCTTCTCTTATTTCTTTAAGAATATTATTGTTTTATAGACATTTTCTTTTGTTCTCTGCACTGTCTGTTTTGTTTGTTTCAATCTGTCTTTTCTCTTTGTGTTGGCCTCTCTCAAGTGGAAGTTTTCTTTCAAATGAATAGTGACTTTTGGATATCCATTTCTATTTAGAGGTGAAGAACTAAAAAGTATATTGGAACTTGTGCTGCATAAAAGTGGAGCTTAGTAACTGGTGGACAGAATTATTACCTGAAATTCTTAAGCCTTTCCAGAGTCTTCTAAACTTGTTTATTATTAGTATGTCTTTCTAACCCTTAACTTTCCTTTTAGCATTTATTTACTTATTTAGCCTTTATCTCTAGCCACCATCACCACCAAACTATTCCTAAGCCCTACAGACTCAGCAATTGTTGGCTGCCATTCCATTTTCTTTCATCCTTTATTTCTCTCTCAGCCAGCTTTTCCTCTTCTTATTTTCCTTCTTTTTCTACCTCAATATTTACTCAGCATCTGCTACAAGGCACTGTACTAAGTGCTATCAATACAGAAATTAATAAGACATGGTTCCTTCCTTCAAAGCACTCACTACTTAGGGAGGGAGATAGTTATACAGCCAATGGCATCAATATACTGCCATTCTTGCCATTATACAGGGATGTATTGGGTGCTATGGGAGACCAGAAGAGGAGCAAAGGGAAACCTTCCTGGAAATATGATGTTTGAGGTGAAAAGTGTGCTGTATTAGTTTTCTATGGCTGCCATAACAAATGGCCACAAATTGATTACCATAAAACAACATCCATGTATTATTTCCTAGTTCTATAGACGAGAAATCTGGCTATAGGGTGGCTTAGCTGGTTCCTATGCTTTGAGTCTCATAAGGTCAAACGAGTTATCAGCAGCTGTATTCCTTTCTGGGGCTCTGGAAATAAACTCACTTCCAAGCTCATTCAGGTTCATTGCCAAATTTAGTTGCCTGCCAGAGGCCGATCTTTGCTCCCAGAGGTCATCATTCCTTCCACTGATATCCATATGGCTTCCTTCTAGCAACAGTTGGTTTGTTATAGGCACCTCTCACCGACACCAGAGAGGTGTTACCAGACAGCCCCTTGAGTCAGTGGGGGTGGGCTGTTCCCAACCTCAATCCTTGTCTTCTCATATAAATGAATTTATAGGAGAGAACTTGACTGTGTTGTGAAAAACCAATTTAATAAAACAATTAAAGCATGTACCTTTATTGAAAAAGCAAAGCAAGCAAACCTATACATATGGCTTATAAAGCACAGACAGGTTGGATGGGGGTCTGAGGTATTATATACCCTCCTGTCTATAGGTCTCAAAATTCTTCTGCTGACTATTTTAGTGCATATTAATTCTCAAGGCCTTTTTTTTTTTTTTTTTTTTTTTTTTTTTACTTTGTGTGGTCTTCCCAGAATTCATGAGAAGCACCTGGCAACTTTATCTTGCCAAGCCTTGAGACTACTGGCTTTTCTGCTTAGGGAGTAAAACTGCCCTTTTTTCCTTTCCCCCTTTCCCCTTCCTTTCTGTATTCTCTTGTTAGGGAGGTTGTTAACCATTTGCTCTCATGTCCTTGGCTGGGAAAGATAATGGTTTGTTAGTTATGAGCTGGCTGCAAATTGTCCACACTGTTTGCCTTTGTTTTAACTTTCCTGTTTCAGTTTCCCTATTCCTCCTGCCATGGAATCCTGTAACAGGCTGAATTTCTCTCACACTTCAAATATCTCTTATTTCCCCTTCTGCCACACCTCTCTGACGCCAGCTGGAGAAAGTCCTCTGATTTTAAGGGCTCCCGTGATTAGATTGGTCCGAGATGATCCAGGATTATTTTCCCTATCTTGAAGTCCTTAACTTTAATTACACCTGCAAAGATGCTTTTGTTATATAATGTAGCATATTCATAGGTTCCAGGAATTAAGACCTGAATAACTTTAGGAGCCATTCTATCTACAATAATTGCATGCAGGAAAAATGGGAGAAAGAGTATTCTGAACAAAAGCCTGAAAAGGTGAGAAAACATTTATTTCAGGAAATCACAAGCAGCTCTGCCACATGCATCAATTAGGCTGGACAAAGAAGCAAGAAACAGATAATAATGGGTCCTCACTCTTCCATCTCTCTTTTTCTCCTTAGTTTCTTTTGGGTACATGATATCATAATGATTAGAATGTTTCATCTCAAATCTCCCATATTGCTAATTGAAACTATATGTCCTCCCCATGTGAATTTATTCTGGTTGATCCTAGTCTTCATCATGGCCTGATGTCATGCCAGCCTCAGCTATCACAGTTATCTCACTGCTCAATGTACCTTTTCAGCTGATGCATTTGCCATCTGGATGGCCATATGAAATCCTGCAAATCCTGGTTTAATTTTCCCACAACACTACTTTCATCAAGTCACTACATTGCTCAATGGATCCTGATATCTCTTCTTTGCTTGTGGAAACCAAACCAAATTCTTAAGCCTGCATTGCCAAGTCTGAGTTTACTCTACCATGCCAACATTTTCACATACTCTATCCTAGTCAGCTTGACCTCTTCTTTACCTTCTGTTTACCATATTCACTCTCTCAGGTCTTTGCTCTTGTTTCCTTCTTTTAAAATCAGAATATCTTATTCCCTCTCCCTTCTTGAATCCAAATTGTACCTAGCATTTCAGACATCATATATTGTACACATCCTTCATAAAACTTTCCCCAAAACTCCAGCTCCCCATTAATCCTTTATTCCTCTTCCTAACTTCCTACAACTCCTGATGCTTGTCTGTACTGTGCAGATTTTCACTAAATTATGTGCATTTCAATCCTCATTACAAACTTTGACTTTAATGATGCCATGTGTCGAAGTCTCATTTTTCCAATTGTACTATAAGCTACTTGAGCACAGGTACCATGTCCCAGTAGATTTTAGATGGGATTTTTTTTTAGCTCTTATCCAAATACTAGATATTTTGTATACAATTTAGAGAAATGTGAAAATCCGTATGTACTTGTGCTCCATGTGTAAATTAGTCACCTAAACTGAAACTCAAGGGGAGAAGCTTTCCCATAATATTTTTGACAGAATTATTAAATATTTATCTCTGGCATCAGAAATATTTTACCAAGTTTCTCTTTATATTTACACATTTCTATGCCAATGATTGTGTGTAGTTGTACTTGTTTTCTCTAGCTTTCCCCACAGGCCAGTATTCTTTCACTTGATGAAACATGTGGATTATTTATTGATGGTGGTGTTATTTAATCTAATTCTTGCATGGTTTTCACCAGAAAAATGATGAAAGGAGAGAACTACCCTTTGGAGAAGCTGCCAAACTTTGCCCTAAGACATTTTGCAAATAAGATACTGGATTTATTGCAAAACATATTCCAACATACAAAAGTGTATAGTAAATTCCATTCCAAATCACAAAGTCCATAAGGTTCTAACTAGGGGGCTTTAGGAACTCAAAAACCCAAGTCTTTCTTTGAGTCTAAGCAGAAAACTATTACTGAAAGTGCCGACAGTTGATAAGTTTGAGACATATGGTCCTATTCTCTTTGTCCAAAATAAGAATGGTGGGTTTAGCAGTAAATTGATAGTGTAAGTAAATCTAGCACTTGAAAGAATTTAATTAAATTTCTCCCATCTTCAGTGTAAACACCAGACAGAATATATCCTTGTGGTAAGGAAAGGTAATGGAATTAACCCATGGCAAATGGCTATTGCACTAGGCTAGCTCCTGTAGAAAAGGCAGGAATGATGCTCATATAAGATAGCCTGTAGTTAACAGCAGATAAGGACTCTCCAATTCTGAGAGAGAAATATATCACAACTAGCATGTCTGCTTCTGAGGAACACCAACTGTTCCCTCCTGTGAGCTGTAACACAATAGCTGATGGGTTCCACAGCAAATGGGGAAGAACCCATCTTCACCAGCCTTGTAAACAATGTTGCAAGTGCAGCCACTGAATGGGGGGAAAAAGAATGGAAACATGTAAGGTGCAGACTTTAGTTGAGAAATATTCCAGGATACTACTAACAGCTAAGGAACTAACAACTGCTTGGGGGAGGGGGGGCTAAGAAACCTGAATGGCTAATTGAATTTTTGTGACGCTTATATTTTTCAACAAGAAAAGGAGTTCTTGCAGAAAGCTTTTAAACCAACTCAGACAAATATGCAATAGGTGGTAATGCACCACCCCAAATCCAGTTGTGCCATTCAATACCATGTTTACATGGTAAATATCTGTAAAAAATATTTGTAAACAAAACTGTTTTGCAAACATAGATGTTTCTAACTTTGTGTAGATAGGACTTGAAGCTATTTCTAAAACAATGGCAATATAGATTGAAGAGTGGTTATAGGCCTGAACCTGAGCAAAGTTGTGAAGAAGACAAAAGTGGTTTCATCTTTTTTTCTGTGCCTCTTCCCTTCCCACAGCCCATTTCAGTAGTGTCACTCAGAACCACTTATAATTGCCCTTATTCCCCATGTTCTTTGCACTTCTGCCTTTATGTTCATGTACTTCCTGTCTCCTTGCCTCTTGTCAGCTTGAGGGAGTCCTCCTTCAAGAATCAAAGGGCACCTCCTCCATGAAATTTCCCAGATTCCCCGCTACCCCCACAAGAGGTAACCTCTGCTTCCTTTGTGCTGCTTCCTACATAGAACCTAACCAAAGTATTCATCATTACATCTGCAGCATTCTATCATGTCTTTACATGTTCGTTTCTCCCCTCTAAATTTTAAGTTTCACTGAAAGCAGGAACATGCATCTTTAACTCCACTATATCTGTCCAAGTTTTTATTGGAGGAAAAAGCACATAGTAGTTGATTAATAAATGTTTTCCAAATGAAAATTAATTTAATTAATTAAGTGTAAGGAATAAAGCAAATGTAATGTTAAAGCAGTGTGTCTCAAAAATATCATTTTCTCATTTTAATCATTTTATTGATCAATTCCAGTCACCACCGAGTCCTAGTTGATTTATTTGCAGGAATGTAAGAATAATATTTATCTCTACTCTGGCACTTAGATGGCCTGCCTCACATTTCTTATTATTATACATTTTATTCTTTCTCTAATAGACAGCCAGTTTCTTGAGGACAGATAAATGTTTCCTTTGTTCATTGTACACAATAAGCACTCAATAAACATTTGCTGAGTTAATGAATTCCTTATGTGTATATAGCTCTTCACAGCAACGCAATGAGAAAAGTAAAGCATCATTCTCTCTGTCCCTTCTCTTGTCTTAGTCAAATAAACTGATGATCAGAATATACCAGACCCCATATGGCACAGCTCAGTGGTTGAGCATTGACCTGTGAACCAGGAAGTCAAGGTTCGATTCTCGGTCAGGACACATGCCTGGGTTGCGGGCTCGATCCCCAGTGGGGGATGTGCAAGAGGAAGCTGATTAATGGTTCTCTCTAATCGTTGATGTTTCTATCTCTCTCTCCCTCTCCCTTCCTCTCTGAAATTGATAAAATTATATTAAAAAAATAATATACCAGAGACTTGACCACCTTCAAACAGTGGGCAAGAATCAGGGCTGAAAATCCTGGGAGACTCCCTGCTTCTCACACTGTCTTTTGCTCCTTCCCTGTTTAGACCAGTTTCTCTCTGCAGGGTCGCCTATTTGGAGAATTGTCCTCATTTGGTTCATTAATGTAAACAACCTAATCGAATGGTGTGGTTTTGTTTTGTTCTTCTTCTTTTTTTTTTTTTTTTTTTTGCTAATTTCAACTTTTATTAACTTGCAATATAGCATAAAACAAATCTTTTTGTTTTTTAAACAACAGATTTATTTTATCACAGTTCTAGAGACTGGAAATCCAAAGATCAAAGTGTCAGAAGCAGGGTTGGTGTCTAGTGAGAGCTCTCCCCTTGGGTGGTCCACCATGTGCTCTGATGGCCTTTCCTCTTTGCTCATGCAGAGAAAGAAAATGAGCAAGCTCTCTCTTGTCTCTTCCAATAAGGATACTAATCTTATCAAAGCCCCATCTTTAGGACCTCACTTAATCTTAATTGCTCCCTTAAAAGTCCCCTGTCTAAATACTGCCCCACTGGGGGATTAGGACTTAATATGAATTTTGGGGAACACAAGCATTCTAGCAAAAAGCATCTTATATAGTACTCTATATCTTTTTGGTGAAACAGTTACAATCTAGTTTTTTTTAAAGTTTCTCAACTCAAAATTATATTTTGTATTTTTAAAACATTTAAAAAATTGAGATATAATCTGTATATCTGAAAGGCTAAGCAACCGTCTGACCGTCTGACTGGTAGCTATAATAAGCAATGACCACCAGGGGGCAGACACTCAATGCAGGAGCTGCTGAACTGTGGTGATGTGGCAGTGGCGGTTCTCAGGTGACACACCCCGGGACCAGAGAGGAGAAAGCCCGATTCTGGGGTGTGTCACCCGAGAACTGCCCTCTCACAATCTGGGACCCCTTGGGGGATGTCGGAGAGCCAGTTTTGGCCTGATCCCTGCAGGCCAGGCCGAGGGACCCCACCTGCTGGAGGAACCCCCCTCACTCCGCAGACACCCTTCGAGCCATGGCCCCAGGTGTGGCTGGCCAGGGAGGGATCGAGGGAGGTTGGCTCTAGGGCATGTCCAGCCCATCTTGCCCAGTTCCGCCCCACCAGCCACCTTCTAATTAATTTCCTTTCAATGTGCATGGATCCGTGCACCAGGGCACTAATTAACATACAACATTATCTTAGTTCCAGTTGTACAACATAATGATTCGACATTTGTATATGTTGCAAAGAATAATTGCATGTTTTTGACCATGCCATGCTTAATTGTCCAAAGGAGATCTTTCAGGGCCTGGCCTTTAGTAATGTATGACTACTATCTGTTTTCTGGAGCTATGACAAAGAAAGAACTATGTCTCTGGAGCCAGCCCAGAACCTATATCAAGTTACATGCAAATCCACATTGCTTTAGTGGTTAGTCAATCACACAATGATGTGAAAAAACAATATTATGCATTTTATATCATGTATTATACTTCTTCAACGTCCATTCAAATACATGACTGCATTTGGATTGTCCCTCAATCCTAAGAGAGAAGGTAAGGCAAGCATTTTTATCCCCACATGAAAGATAAGAATACAGATTTAGCATAATTAGCTACATTGCCTAGGTTTGGAGGGTACTATTTTTCTTGGCTGTAAAAAGAAATTTAGAAACTTAGAAACTACACTGAGTGGCCAGATTATATGATCTCTGAACGCATAATAATCTGGCCACTCAGTGTTATCTTATATAATAAAAGACTAATATGCAAATTGTCCCCACGACCAGGAGTTCGACCAGTAGGCAGGCCGGCCAACTGCCCATGTCCCCTCCCCCTGGCCAGGCTGGCCAGACCCCACCCATGCACGAATTCATGCACCGGGCCTCTAATACATATATATACACACACTGAGTGGCCAGATTATTATGCGTTCAGAGATCATAATAATCTGGCCATTCAGTGTATTTAAAAGAACTTTTATCAGGAGCCAACGTGAATATACACTATGGGTAAAAAGACTTGAGCTCAATAAAACAAAACAAACCAGCCAAACAACAAAAGAGGGGAAACCATTTCATAGATAACTGATAAATTTGATAGGGTTATTGTTGAGAAACAAGTATCAAATAAATAAAATTTTATTTTCATTACATCAGTGTCTGGCAGGAAATATGAAAGCAATGGTGTACTCTGGTTGGTTAAAATAGCATTGAAACATCAAAAAGGAGAAAGTAAATTGTACTAATGCTACATACATTGCTAACTACTATGCAAAAGCTTCTAAAATACACTGTGGAGGAGGTTTTCTTTATGATTCTTGGCAAACTTGAAGGAAGATCCTGATTTCTATTGATGTGCCTCTTAACTTTCCTGAACCTCAGTTTTGCATCTATAAAATGGGGGAAATGATGCCTACTTGATACGGGATTGCTGTAGGAGTGATCTAGTTCAGCATCTAGCATTTACTGAATGGCTGAGTGGAGGGAAGATTCAGTAAGTATTACCTTAAATTTTTTCCTTTAGACTTGAAAGATGTTATTTCTCCCAAAAATATAACAAGGATCGATTAATTGTAACAGTTAATTTTTAACTGTTAGTAACATAGCTGGTATTTCTAACTAAACAAACCTTGAAATCCTAAGTATGGCAAATAACTACGTACTGTTGCCTTCCGAAGTAATTTCCTTTGGAGAACATCTATTTATTCTTGTGATGATAAAAACATCTCTGGAAATAAGAATTACTTTCGGAGCCAATTACAAGGCTCTCAAGAAACCTAATCTCATTTCTTAATCGTCATACTTAATTTTTTAATTCAAAATGTAGGGCCCAGCTCTATCACTTACTTGTCTTATCCATTTGATTTGCCTCTTAAATGACATTTGGGTATTCCCAACCAGCTTAATTTCACTTCATTTATTCCCCAGTGACCAGGATCTATTCCAACTGAGTAAATCTGGACATGTACCATAGGCTATGAAGGCAGTTACCAAGTATCTTTGAATAATCTTATAAGGATATTACTCAAAGACTACACACATGCCTAAGTTCTGGTATTTTTGTTTTTAAATCAATGCTACCACTTTATATTAGCAGTGTATAGGTAGATATTTAGAAGAGCATAAATGGAGTTGAAGCTAAGACAAATGTCATAGCCTTGTTTCATTGTTGGGATTGTGTCACCATACTTACGTGCTCTATTTTTACCTTAGTATCTGTGACCTTCTTCAGTCCTGTTGGTAAATGTTCATGGAGCCATTCATCTTCTTACTTTGATTTTTAAGAACATGAGCAGTGTCTTATACAACTTTGGCTCTCACAAAGTACCCAGCATAGTGCCTCACACTGAGTAGAATAATAGATTTACCAATGTAAGAAACATCTAAACTTGTAGAGAATTTTTATAAGAATGAATGTGAGTCAAACTGACAACAATTGCCAGGAAGCAAGATATCTAATGCTCTGTAGAAAGGCAGTTTTTCAATTTCTTTTATGCATCTGAAATTCAGGAAGAAAGTTAACGAAGATCAAATGAAGTTGGGGGAAGGGCAGGTGGGAATTGGATTACAGGCTAGTTAATAAGATTATGTGCTCCTGAGAGGGTGGTTAGGACTTCCAAGAGGTCTGAAAAAAAGGGGATTACTCTGTCATTTCAAATATATGTTAACAGAGATGCACAATGGACAATGTTCTTGTCTTATCGTTTTGATTTGCCTCTTAAATGACATTTGTCTAAGACAAGAACAATGGACAGGGCTTGCTTAATACAAAAAGAAACCTTTTACTAAAAGTTATATGCCAGCAGCATGACTACTCACCACCTGCTCAGTTAGGAATTTTTGATTGGATCACACTGTGAGGTTACTGTCACCGGACTTTTCAGTTTTATTATAGAATCCCTTTTTTGTTCACCAATTCATAGAGTGTTTATTAGAGCTAGAAAGAGCCTTAGGAGATTGAAACTCATGAAGGGAAAGTGATGAGTCTAGGTTACATAGGGAGTTGATGTACTAGTTTAGGAGCAGGTTTTCAAACTGAGACCTTCATACTTCTAAGTCAGCTACAGTCACATTTGAATGAATATACTACTGGTAAGATCTCCTGAACTTTGGACATCATGTATGGGTTGATAGTCTTATTTCAGCAATTCTTTTGATTTCTGATTTGCTGCTGCAAATAAATCATACTTTGGTATAATGGTCCCAATCCAAGCCCCTGTGCCACTCATTTCCTAGCATGTTACTACATATGTACTTTTCTTAATGTATAGGCAAAAAACAATTGACGCTCTATTATAACCTCCCCAGTCAGTCTCAAATACTTAACAATATAAACAAAATTATTCATAAAAATACACAGTTTGCCCAGGCTGTGTGGCTCAGTGGTTGAGTGTCTACCTATGAACCAGGAAGTCCAGGCACATGCCTGGGTTGCAGACTTGATCCCCAGTAGGGGGTGTGCTGGAGGCAGCCAATCAATGATTCTTTCTCATCATTGATGTTTCTCTCTCCCTCTCCCTTCGTCTCTGAAATAAATTTAAAAATATAAACAGTACACACTTAACAGATCAACCAAAGGACCTCTGTACATGCATATAAGAATAACCAATGGACACAGACAATAGGGGGATCAGGACCTGTGCTGGGGGGTGGGGGCAGGCTGGGAGAGGTCAATGGGGGAAAAAAAGAGACATGTAATACTTTCAACAATAAAGAATTTTTTAAAATAAACACTTCATTTCATTTAAATAATAATGTTAGCAGACATGAATGACATATTTGTTTGGATCAATATAAGCAGATCTAAATGTAAACAAACAATGCAGTTAGTTTACTTTAGCCCATATGGAATAGTAAGTAAATATCATCCAATTGGCAGTAACACCCAAAATATGAGATTGTGTTCAACCACAAAGTTAGTTTCAATGATATGATTATACTATGATTATGTTAGGCAAACATTCAACTAGAAGAACAAAATTTTGATATTTAATGAAATGTTACTCCACAGCCCAAATTAGCTAATTGTTTGGGGTCATTTTCCAATTCATGAAAAGTTTATTTTTTTAGATACAAGAAAAATTACTTTTAATCATAGATTTAACTTCAATTCTGATGCCACCCCAGGTAGTGACTTTGAATTGGATTCTCCCCCTGCTTTTCTTAATTCCCTACCTAGTTCAACCTCTATATTTTTCTTTTACCTGATCATATCTCACTGACTCCAAGAAAACTTCAAATAGTGCATGAAAATAGCTCACAAAGTCCAACCCAACCAAGAGCCCTTGATGTGCAATACCAGAATAGAGGATGCAAATTCTTCAATTAAAACCCATGTGTAATGTAAACAAATTTCACTATCTTCTATGTAATAGATATTGGATCCAGGGGATTCATCTTTTTTAAGTATATTTTTATTGATTTTACAGAGAGAGGAATGGAGAAGAGAGAGATAGAAACATCAATGAGTGAGAAACTTCAATATTTATCAGCTGCCTCCTGTATGCCCCCCACTGGGGATTGAGCCCACAACCCGGGCATGTGCCCTGATCAGGAATTGAACCAAGGACCTCCTGGTGCACAGGTGGATGCTCAACCACTGAGCCACGCTGGCCGGGCCAGGGAATCTATCTTTTGAAGAAAACTATGGGACAAAATGTTCCTTTGAAGTCATTAAAATTTAAAAATGAACTTATAGATATTCATACACTGCTCTTAATGACATGGAAGGATTTCATAATAGACATTCATATGAAAAAGCATGGTATAAAACAGTATGTGCAATATAATTAGATATTTAGATCTAGATTTAGATATATCTTAAATGTAGTACCCTTGATATGGTGTGATGAAAATGGAAGTTTACTTCTGTGGTTTTCCTCTACCAAAAATAAAATCATCAGGTAAATCCCAGTAATGGACATTCTACAAATACCAGTACTCCTTAAAACTCTTAATGTCATCAAAAACAAAGAAAGTCATGAACTGTCACAGCTAAAAGGACCATAAGGTCTACTCAGCCATAAGAAAGGATGAAATAGCGCCATTTGCAACAACATGGATGGGCCTTGAGAACATTATGCTAACTGAAATGTCAGTCAGAAAAAGCTAAGAAGTATATGATTTCACTCATATGTGGGTTATAAAACTGAAAGTCAGGAACATAAATAGTAGTGTGGTGATTGCCAGAGGGAAGGGGGTGAAGAGAGAAGGTTATCCTAATATAAGGTGACAGAAGATTTGACTTTGGATGGTGGGCACATGGTGCAGTATATATATCTTGTAACATAGAAACTCATACCTGAAACATATATGTTCATGTTGACCAATGTCACTCCAATCCACTTAATAAATAAGTATTTTTTTAAATAAATGTAATGTGGTAACTAAATATAATAGATGGTATCTTGTAACAGAAAAAAAGGACATTAGACAGCTGGGCTAGTGTAGCTCAATAATTGAACATCGACCCATAAACCAAGAGCTCCCTGGTTTGATTCCTGGTCATGGCACATGCTCGGGTTGTGGGCTCATTCCCCAGTGGGGTGTGTGCAGGAGGCAGCCAATTGAAGTCTCTTTTCATTGATGTTTTTATCTCTCTCTCCCTTCCTCTCTTTCTAAAAAAAATCAATAAAAACATTTTTTAAAGAAAAAAGACATTAGGCAAAAACTAAGAAAATTTGCACTTCTATTAATAATAGTGAATCAATATTGATTAATTAATTATAACAAGTGTACCATACTGATGTAAGATGTTAGTAATAGAGAAATGGGTATGTGTTGTAAGGAAACTGTACAATCTTCACAGTTTTTCTGTAATCTAAATGTATTTTAAATAAAAGTTTATTTAAAATATATCTAACTGTGGTTACCTCTGGGTAGTAGAATTTTAAGTGAACTTTGTGTTCTTTCTTTTGAAGTATATAGCTTTCTACAATTAACATGTATTACTTTACTAAAAATAAAAAATAAAATGTATTTGTAAAAGCACATGAATTTCCATTTTATTCATCAAAATAGCATGGAAGAGATTAACTAAAAAACATATATGCATGTATGCATAGCCCATGGACACAGACAATAATGTGGCAGAGGCCTGGATGGGAGTGAGGGCTGGTTATAGGGTAGCAAAGGAGTGGGAAATGGGGGACAACTATAATAGTGTCAACAATAAAAAATTAAAATTATATGTATATATTAGATTTACTTATTGTGCACAGACAAGGTTTCTTTTTTATGTGGATTTGCAAGTCCTTAAGGATCCACAGTCCCTTGTTTAGAAACTTTTACCTTAACCATAGATGAATCTAGAATCCTGTTCATAGTAGTCTTTCCTGATCACTCTGAAGAATGCTGAACTTTCCAGGCTATTTGAAAACATTTGAAATCCCCACTTTAACTTATTGATACCTTTTCTTATGTCAGATGCTTTCCAAATTAATGTAATTAATTAAGGTTAGATAGAGGGAAGAGTAGGGTAAGAGGTGAGGGGAAAGAATTATAATCTACCTATAAATTATGAATAGTGGAACCAAGTTCACACCAAAAAGATCTTTTCCCAATCTTAATATGAAACACTTATCTTTTCTGACACACAAATATGTGCCCAAAAAGATATACTTTTTCAAGCTAAATTCTCTTTATTTGCACATATTTAATTTTAGTTTGCAAATTAACATAATAGATAGAGAGGGAGAAAATAAAGGGCTCCTTTCCAATAAGGTACCTGGCACACTGTACAAGATGAGTACAAGTTTCTTTCCTTTTGTTATTATATCCATGGCTCTTACATCTTTTACACCACTTACTTGCCCTTGGATGTCATCTTAAATGTCCAAAACTGCATTCCCATCCTACCTCATGGTTTATAGAACAAGGCTGGATGGGGCAAGGATGAACCTCATTTTAATCCATTAAAAATTTTTTAGTGCCTCCTAGGTGCTGGGGATACAAGCCTAGCACAGAGCAGTTCAATAAATATTTGTTGAGTTAATGAACAAGGTTGCTGCCATTGGGGACTTTACACATTAGTGGAGGAGACAAACACACAATTAAAATACAGTGTGGAAGTACAGTATTGTATGGGATCACAGAGGTGGGACACCTAACCTTTTCTGAAGCACCCAGGAAGACATTTTGAAAGAGAAAATGCTAGAGGCAAAGACCAACAGCAGTTAACATATAAATGCAAGAAGTCAGTTAGAAGGCTGATGGACTTTGATATTCAACAGGGCTAAAAATCAGCATTATATTACCCTGCTACTGGCGAAATCGCTGAAGGCAATCCCCTAACCTGATAATCCTTTTACTGTTTACCCAACTTTACCTTTGACATGCCTGTTTGCATTCCTAAAAGGCAAATGTGTATTCAAGTAAATAAAAGATGATGGGTCTGGGGTTTCAGAGAGCTTCTCCATGAGAGGGAAGTTACTGCCTGGCTCCCCCATGCCTTCTAAATTTATATTTCTTGTCTAGTGTATCCATTTGTGTGCAGCCCCTTCTCCAGACCTTGAACCCTAGCCACAAATGGATGCAGCATTCACAAGAAGACATCTAAGCTAAACCCCAGGGGATAAAGAAGGGTTACATGGGAGAGGTGGTGAGTATAGGATAGGAGGAGTTGGAAAAGTGAAGAGTACAGAAGCAAAACTTCTCATGGTATATGTAAGGAATAATTTAGATATATGTAGAGGATTTATAAATGAAAAAAAGTTTTTAAGTCAGTTTTGAACCAAATTAAGGAGATCTTCAAGTGCCCAATTGAAGAATGTGTGTTTCGTCTTGGAAGCATGAAGCCATTATCACTTATTTTTTCAGTAGGACACTGACTGACATGTACAAAGTAGTTTTTCAGAACAGTATTCCAGGAATCTTGGGTTAACCTGGAAGAGACAGTGCTAGAGGTGGAGAGGAGAATAAGGAGGCTCTTGCAGTGTGAGGTGATGAGAACCTTAACTAAGATAGTGAGAATCAGAAGAGGTGAAGGCAAATGGATGCAGGAAATGTTCAAGAAGTTGAATCATTAGGACTTCAGGGCCTGACCAGTGTAAGGGAAAAATGGGGATGAGCCATAAAATAGATCCTCATTAAGTACATGTGCTTCATCAGTTGATTTGACTTGCCATGGTTCTCAAACTTGATCTTGCATCAGAATCCCCTGGTGAGCTTATTACCACATAAATTGCTGCACACACCCATTGAGTTTCTGATTCAATAAATCTGCCTTGGGATCTGAGACTTTGCATTTCTAAGAAATAATACTACTGCTATGGTGAAGACACTTTGAGAATCATTGGATTATCTTATATATCTTTTTCAGCAAACCGGCCATTATGATCATGTTAGTTTTTTCAACAAATCATGCTGGGACAACTCGTTCGCCACATGCAGAAGAATGAAATTGGACTTTTGACTCACACTATATAAAAATTTACTCAAAATGGGTCAAAGACCTAATTGGAAGAGATAAAAATATAAAACTCTTAGAGGAAAACATAGGTTAAATCTTCATGACCTTGGATTTGGCAAAGCATTCTTAGGTATGATACCAGAAGCACAAGCAAACAAAGAAAATACAGATAAATAAAAAACTTTTGCACTTCAAAAGAAACTATCAAGAGAGTAGATTATTTTTGTTCATTAGATCCACATTTCAGTGAAATTATATGATACTTGTCTTTCTCTGATTGGCTCATTTCACTTGGCATAATGCTCTCCAGATCCATCCATCCTGTCAAAAAGGGTAAGATTTCCTTATTTTTATGGCTGAGTAGTATCCCATTGTGTAAATGTACCACGACTTTTTTATCCATTCATTTACTGATGGACACTTGGGCTGTTTGCAAAATAGAGACAGACTCATAGATAGAAATAAGGCTGAAAGTTGTGTAGGTTGGGGGGCTGTGTTGTGGGGGTAGAGGGATTGAGCAAAAAGAGAGAAAAAAAGAAAAAAAATGATGGACACGGAAAACAGTGTGGTGATTTCCAGGGGGAGGAGGGGCAGGGGAAGGTGGAGGAGGATATAGGGGGGATGAATGGTGATGGAAGGAGACTTCACTTGGGGTGGTAAACACACAACACAGTGTGTATATGATGTGTTTTGAAATTCTGCACCTGAAACCTGTATAATTTTGTTAACCCATGTCACCCCAATAAATTCAATAAAAAGGTAAAATAAAGAAAGTAGAAAGATAACCTATAGAATAAGAGATCATATTTACAAATCATATGTTATAAAGAAACTTGTATCTGGAATATATAAGGAACTATTAACAACTCAATAATAAAAATACCAATAATGAAATTTGAAAATGAAAAAAAGTATCTCAATAAACATTTCTCCAAACAAGATATACAAATGACTGATAAGCACATGGAAACATCATTAGCCACCAGGGAAATACAAATCAAAATGACAAGATCCATATCATGCCTACTAGGAAGGCTAGAATAAAAATGTCAGACAGTGACAAATGTTGGAGGGGATGAGGAGAAACTAGAACACTTACACAGCTCATGGGAATGTAAAATGGCACAGACACTTGGAAAAGAGTCTAGTAGTTTTTTAAATAGTTACATCTAGAGTGATCATATGACACAACAATTCTACTCCTATATATATATATATATATATATATGAGAAATGAAAATACAGTATATGTACACACATAAACATGAACACAGATGTTTATAACAGCATTATTTATAATATCAAAAAGGTGGAAATAATCCAAATGTCCATTAATTTATGAATGGATAAGCAAAATGTAGCATATCAATACAAGAATATTATTTCGCCATGAAAAGGAAAGAAGTACTGATATAAATGTTACCACATGGATGAGACTTGAAAAGATTATGTTAGGTGAAAAAAGCCAGTCACAAAAGACCACTTTTTTTATATGATTCTATTTATAATTAATGCCCAGAATAGGTAAATCTATAGAGACATAAAGCAGATTGGTGATTGCTTAGGGATGGGGAAAATAGGAGGATAGTAGGGCAGCAGCTAAAGGGTTTCTTTTTGAG
The DNA here is from genome assembly GCF_027574615.1 of Eptesicus fuscus. Lineage (NCBI taxonomy): Eukaryota > Metazoa > Chordata > Mammalia > Chiroptera > Vespertilionidae > Eptesicus > Eptesicus fuscus. The sequence goes on from NC_072473.1 coordinate 111,373,402, forward strand.
GTGATAAAAATGTTCTAAATTTGACTGTGGTGATAGCTGTACAACTCTGTGAATATAGTAAATAACATTAAATAGTACATTTTATATGGGTGAACTATGTGATGTGAATTATATCTTACTAAATATTTTCTAAAAATAATGCTGACAAGAAATCCATAGGAAAAAATAGGGAGTGAAAAGCCTTCTGGGCAGAAGTAATAACATAAAAAGAGACACATGGGAAAGAAATATCATATGTATAGAATAATGTAAGCAGTTTAATCAATTCATCACTTTTCAACAGTATATTGCTGGCACTGTTCTAGGTACTGGGATATGCAGTGAACAAAACTAACAATAATCTCTGTCCTCATAGGGAAATATATTAAATAAAATTCCTAGTTAAAGCATATAGTGTATTAGAAGAGAATAAGTGCTATTGAGAACAAACAAAAAAAATGAAACAAGTAAGAGGGATCGAAGGCACTGTATTAAGGGGATGCAATTTTATATTGAGTAGTCTCGCTACAGAAGCAGCTTATGAGTACAAGACCTAAGGAAAGGAAGGAAGCAATGTGCTTGTGGGGAAAGAACTTTCCAGACAGATGGCACAGTAACCGCAAAGGCTGGTATCATCTTGGAGGAGCCAGCCTTCTAGACAATTTTTTTTACAAGTTGAAATGGAAGTGTTATAGCCTTTAATAATTTTTTAAATGCATATAAAACTTTTTTAAAGGTTCCTGACCTAGACTCCGGGTTTCCAATGTATACCTCCCTCTCAGCAGCCAGAGCCCCTACCCCACCATTTTTAAAAAATGCATATAAAACTTGATCTTCCAGCAAGCTCTTGTTTTGTTTGTATAAGTAGATGGGACAACTACAGACCCAGACAAGATGGAGCTCTGCTCAGCTTTGGGACAGAAGGACCACAATCGCCAGTAACAGAGATTACTTCCTGTTAAAGTTATTTTATATCATATCATTTTATGTCTATTTACACAGCAAGGTCCAGACCTAAAACCACAAGGAAAGAGGGTAATCTTTCTCATATATTTGGAGTTAACTCTGACAAGCTATTGGTTATAATTTAAATGTATGCACAGGTGTGTTTTTTTTTTTAAATAGCATTTTATACGCAGGGGTTCCCTATTTAATATTCACACTTTTAAAGAACTTCTCTAGTATTTAACCATATCCTTCTAGACAACTGTAAGGACTTTGACTTTACTTTAAGCAAATCACTTGAGGATTTTGTGGCTATAAAAGCATTACTCTGGCTACTGTGTTAAAAAGACACTAAATAGGGAGTAGTGTAGCAGTAAGCAAGAGCAGTTAGTATATTACAGCTATAGTCCAAGCAAGTGAAAATGGTTTCTTGAACCAGATTCATTGCAGTGGAGGTGCTAATAAGTGATCAAATTTTGGATATATAGTTGACCCTTTAGCCACATGGAAGTTAGGGGGAGCCAACATCCGGACAGTTGAAAAGCAAGTATAAGTTTTGTCTCCCCCCCCCAAATTTAAGTTGTCCCTTAGTATCTGTTGGGAATTGGTTTCAGGACCACTCCTCAAATTCCCAAATCCACATATGTTCAAGTCCCCTATGTAAATTGGCATAGCTCATTGCGTACAGCTGGCCTTTAGCATCCACAGGTTCCAGACCAAAAATTGAGAACAGCACAGGTATTTATTGAAAAAAAGAAAAAAACCCTGCATATAAGTGGACCCATACAGTTCAAATCCAAGGATCAACTGAATTATGAAGGTAGACCTTCTGTTTCTCCACATGGATCAGATGGGGCATGAGAGAAACAGAAGACTCACGGATAACTGCAAGGATTTGGCCTGAGCCACTGGAAAGCCAGAATTGCCATTTATTGAGATTTTTAAGACTGCAGAAGAAGCAGGCATAGGATGAGACAGATGTAAGAAATATTAAGGAGGTAAATTTGGCAGGACTTGGTAGTTGTTTGGTTATGGGAAGCTAGGATGAAGGAAGAGTTGAGGATAACATCCAAAGTTCTGTTTTCCATAAATGGTGGATAGTGGTAAAGTTCTGGAGATTAAAAGAAAAAGCAATGATACGCTAAATATAGAAAGTAGTACGTTAGGAGCAGCCAACTCCTTAGGCTCTCAAAGTGATCCTTTAAGGTAATTTTGTTTATCTTGTCCCCATGGGAAGAGCATTCACTGAGTTGATTAACACAAGTGCTTTGATCAGCTTCAAAATTAGATTTCTCTGTGTAAAATAATTTTGCATGTAGACTTTGAGGAACTGGTTCACTGCAGTGAACTAACTCCTCCACCCTCACCTGCAAACTTCTAATCCCTCAGCTTTCTGGGTGACACAAAATTGAATTCTAGACCATTCAAAGCTGAAGGTCAAACCAAGACAATTCCTTGAGCCATGGTGATCTCCTTAAGGAGTCCGCTTCAAGCAGCAACAATAGTCTTTCTCCCACTGACGTTGTCACAGCAACAAGGAAGTATGTTGTCTTCCTTAGCTTAAAATCCAGGAAGTATATTTTTATTGTTATAAAAACTTTGAAAATAAAGAAAAAGCAGAGGTGGATGATTCTAATTTAATATTTTGCTGACACCTAGTGCCAGAACTCTGCATATTCAGCTAGCTGATCCAAATTAAAAACAAAAGGATTTATGCATTGCAATGAATTTGAAACAGATAACAATTTATTATAGTAAATAACAATATCAATCTTTACATTAATTTTCACACCATTTCTCACATTTATATATCAGCCTTTTTAAAGCATTCAGACAATAGTCCTTTTAAAGTACTAAGAATTCAAGGAAGAAGAACAAAGTAGGTGGGATCTCAATACCAGATTTTAAGCTGTATTACAAAGCCACTGTTCTCAAAACAGCCTGGTAATGGCACAAGAACAGACATATAGACCAATGGAATAGAATAGAGAGCCCAGATATCGACCCAAACCACTATGCTCAATTAATATTTGACAAAGGAGGCAAGAACACACAATGGAGTCAAGACAGTCTCTTCAATAAATGGTGTTGGGAAAATTGGATAGATACATGCAAAACAATGAAACTAGACCACAAACTTACACCATATACAAAAATAAACTCAAAATGGATAAAGGACTTAAACATAAGACAGGAAATCATAAAAATACTGGAGGAATCCACAGGCAGTGAAATCTCATACATATTCCGAAGCAATTTCTTCACTGATACCGCTCCTAGGGCAATGGAAACTAAGAGAAAATAAACAAATGGGACTACATCAAAATAAAAAGCTTTTGCATAGCAAAAGAAACCATCAACAAAACAAGAAAGCCCACTGCATGGGAGAGCATATTTGCAAATGTTATCACTGATAAAGGTTTAATCTCCAACATTTACAGGGAACTCATACAACTTAATAAAAGGAAGATAACGGATCCAATAGAGGAACCAAGATGGCGCCATAGGTTAAACACCTAACCTGCAGCCGGGCACAACAATTTCAAAAATACAACTAGAGGTCAGAACGGACATCGTCCAGAACCACAGGAAAGTTGGTGGACTGAAATGCCCACAGCTGGGGGGAAGGAGAAGGCCACGGGGACAGTCGGGGAAGCCGTAAAAGCCTGAGGTATGGAGAAACGGGCGGAGACACGAGCACACGCGCCTGCGGGGAGGATGGAACCAGAGAGGAAGGGGCGGCTGATGACCTGGCCGGCGTTCACTGGCAGGAAGGAGATAAAGGCTCTGGAGTGCGCTGAGCGCCGGCTCCGATTGCACTGAACCCCATTCCGGGCGAAACCCTGGGAAACTCACTCACTTTCGCAACTCCGCCGCCCCCGCAGGCCGCCCGGCCCGGGACGCTGGGGACAGCGGCGCCCGGAGCCCGGCGGCCTCCCAGCACCCGTCCCCGCCGCGCAGCCCCCGCGCGCCCCGCACACCGGACGGAGGCCCGGGCGCCCTCTCCGTGCATCTCCCGGTGGCGCTAGACTTCAGGAGTTGACTGAATTCAAGGGATTAAGAAGTACAAATTGGGGGGACGCCGCGGCGGCGACGCCCGGAACGCGGCGATGGCGGTGCCTGGAGCTCGGCGGCCGCCCAGCGCCCATCCCCGCCGCGCGGCCCTCGCGCGCCTGGTTCCGCGGGACGCGCGCACCGCGCACCGGACGGAGGCCCGGGCGCCCTTTCCGTGCACCTCCCGGCGGCGCTAGACTTCAGTAGAGTTGACTGAAATGAAGGGATTAAGAAGTACAAATTGGGAAGTTTGAAAAAGATGGCGGCGGAGGTTAAAGGCTGTTCTGTTGCCTCGCACCCAGCGAAATCGGAGGGGATGAGGTGTGGGGGCGTGTGGGTCTGGCTGGTGGCGGGGGAAAGGGGCTTTTGTTCCAAACCTAGGGGAGATTAGCTCTCCATCACCCTGAAATCCATCTTCTGGCGAACCGCGGGAGACCCAGATGCCTGCGGGGAGAGGCGGGACTCTTGCGGAGGTGCGCCCAGCAATCAGTGTTTGCTGCGCTGGAGTGCGGAACGAGGGGACTTAGATACGTGGAAGGCAGAAGGACCAGACTCACAGCCATCGCGGCTCGCCGCACCATGGCCTGTTGGAGCCCTGAGACCCCGCCCCGCCCTGGGACCCGCCCCGCACGTTTGGAAGACCTGCCCCGCAAGTCTTGCAGGCACACCTGCGCCCCAAGCAACGGCTTATGCATGTGGGTGGCCTGCTCTCTGGCAGCAGACCAGATGAACTGCTGTTCTAGTCGGACTGCTCCAGGGTCACTCAGACAGGAGGAAGAAACTACAGTTTTTGCTGTAATCCTTGCTGAGTGCCTAAGGCAGTAGCTGATCTACACCCCATTGGAGACCCAGAAACGAGGGCATCTAGTGGTCTGTGGGAGATGACACCAGATTTCAACCACGTGCATAAGGGACACGTTCAATATGAATATTCAGTGAGCGCCAAAGCTTTGCTGCACCAAGACCCGGCCCATAAACGTGTCTCCTGCACAGCAACTCTTCCTTTATAGACAAAGAGAGCCCCCCCAGTGACACCAACAACAATCAAGACTTAACTATACAAAGGAGGACCAAGATGGAGGCATAAGGCGGAAGCCTGATTGTTGCCTACCACAACACCTTTGAGACTACGACAAGAGAGCAGAGCAGACACCATCCAAGACCACCATAGGGCTGGCTGAGTAGATGCTCTACAACTAGAATAAAAGAGGGGTATGTGGGATGATGCTGATGCCGGTGACCCAAAGACCACACTTTAAGAACTACGGCTCAGGCGACACAAAAGAACTATGGCTCAGGCGATACAACAGCGGCCTGGAACGTGCTCGGCGCAGTTCCCCCGGCGGTCTCCGGCTGAGGGGATGGCTCCACTGGCAGCCAAGCATGGACAGACGAGCCCCTATGAGACATGGGGTGGGAGACTCCGCGCTTGCTGACCTCCGAGTCCGTCAAGAATCTCAACGCCCCGGAAGCGGCCAGGTGCGCATGCTCGGCGACCGGCCACCAATGCAGACCCAAGGGCCGACGCAGCGATGCCAGACCGGCCCACCGCCATGCACCGGGCGCACCGGAGCTTCGCCGAGCCGCCGCCCGATGAGTTCTGCAGCAGCCATACAGGAGCTCTGGAAGGATGGCCAGGGGAATTGCTGAGGGGGGATTGACCAGCAGGAATTGGGATCGGGAAGATGGGGCCCCGCTGAGACCCGGGTGCGGGCGGGGTTGCGCGCCTCTGGGCTAGGGTGTGGTAACACGCCTCTGGGTATAAGTGAGGCCTCACGTCCCTGGGTCTAGGTGAGGCCACATGCCCCTGGGTCCAAGTGAGGCCGGACTCCGGGTCCGGGCGAGGCCAAGCGCCCCTGGGTCTGGGAGAGCCCACACACCCCTGGGTCCAGGCGAGACCATGTGTCCCTGGATCCGGGTGAGGCCTCGTGCACCTAGGCCTGGGTGAGGTCACGTGCCCCGGGGTCTGAGAGGCCAAGTGTCCCTGGGTCCGGGTGAGACCATGTGTCCCTGGATCCGGGTGAGGCCGCGTGCACCTAGGCCCGGGTGAGCCCAAGTGGCCCTGGGTCTGGGAGAGGCCAAGCGTCCCTGGGTCCGGGTGCAACCATGTGTCCCTGGAGCCGGATGAGGCCTCGTGCACCTAGGCCCGGGTGAGGCCACGTGCCCCTGGGTCTGGGAGAGGCCAAGCGTCCCTGGGTCCGGGTGAGACCATGTGTCCCTGGATCCGGGTGAGGCCTCGTGCACCTAGGCCCGGGTGAGACCAAGTGGCCCTGGGTCTGGGAGAGGCCAAGCGTCCCTGGGTCCGGGTGAGACCATGTGTCCCTGGGTCCGGGTGAGACCATGTGTCCCTGGATCGGGGTGAGGCCTCGTGCACCTAGGCCCGGGTGAGGCCACGTGCCCCTGGGGCTGGGAGAGGCCAAGCGTCCCTGGGTCCGGGTGAGACCATGCGTCCCTGGGTCCGGATGAGGCCTCGTGCACCTAGGCCCGGGTGAGCCCAAGTGGCCCTGGGTCTGGGAGAGGCCAAGCGTCCCTGGGTCCGGGTGAGACCATGTGTCCCTGGGTCCGGGTGAGACCATGTGTCCCTGGATCCGGGTGAGGCCTCGTGCACCTAGGCCCGGGTGAGCCCAAGTGGCCCTGGGTCTGGGAGAGGCCAAGCGTCCCTGGGTCCGGGTGAGACCATGTGTCCCTGGATCCGGGTGAGGCCTCGTGCACCTAGGCCCGGGTGAGCCCAAGTCGCCCTGGGTCTGGGAGAGGCCAAACGTTCCTGGGTCTGGGTGAGACCATGTGTCCCTGGATCCGGGTGAGGCCTCGTGCACCTAGGCCCGGGTGAGGCCACGTGCCCCTGGGTCTGGGAGAGGCCAAGCGTCCCTGGGTCCGGGAGAGACCGTGTGTCCCTGGATCCAGGTGAGGCCTTGTGCAACTAAGCCCGGGTGAGGCCACGTGCCCCTGGGTCTGGGAGAGGCCAAGCGTCCCTGGGTACGGGTGAAGCCAGATCCTGGGTCCGGGTGAGGCCATGCGCCCCTGGATCCATCCGGGTGAGGCTGGGTCCCAGGCCCGGGTGAGACCACACGCCCCTTGGGTATGGGTGAGGCCACGTGCCCCTTAATCCGGGTGACGCCGTGCCCCTGGGTTCGGCCGAGACCAAACCAGAGGGAGTCGGACCTCCATTACCACCATTTGTCCACCATCCAGAGCTGAGGGGTCAGTGCTGACATGTACACATAAGGAACTACTGGACATTGAAATTGGGTCTCAAAAGAACTGTTGGTCCAGGGGGAAGCTCGCTACAGATTGATTCATTTGCCTGTCAGCATAACTATTAGTGCTCGTCTCACATTCAGTTCTTATTAGTATATATCTAGTGACATATGATCTCGCTCATCTAGGGGAAATGATGAACAACATAGACTGAGGAACAAGAATAGAACCAGAAGCAAGGAGGCATCGATCGGACTATCGGGCCTCAGAGGGAGGATAGGGGAGGGTGGGGGGAGGGGGAGAGTTCAACCAAAGGACTTGTGTGCATGCATATGAGCCTATCCAACGGTTAAGTTCAACAGGGGATTGGGGCATGCGTGGGGAGAGGGGTGGGATGGGAATGGGGGGATGAGGACAAATATGTGACACCTTAATCAATAAAGAAATATAAAGTAAAAAAAAAATAAAAATTAAAAAAAATAAAAATAAAATTAAAAAAAAAAATGGGCAACGGACCTAAATAGATAACTTTTTGAAAGAAGACAGAAGGAAGGCCAACAGACATATGAAAACATGCTCAAAGTCACTAATTATCTGAGAGATGCAAATCAAAACGACAATGCGGTACCATCTCACACCTGTCAGAATGGCAATCATCAACAAATCAACAAATGACAAGTGCTGGCAAGGATGTGAAGAAAAAGAACCCTCGTGCACTGCTGGTGGGAATGCAGACGGGTGCAGCCACTGTGGAGAACAGTATGGAGTTTCCTCAAAAAAACTAAAAATGGAACTCCCATTTGACCCAGTAATCCCACTTCTAGGAATATATCCCAAGAAACTAGAAACACCAATTAGAAAGGATATATGCACCCCTATGTTCACAGCAGCACAATTCACCATAGATAAGATTTGGAAACAGCCTAAATGCCCATCAGCAGATGAGTGGATTAGAAAACTGTGGTACACCTACACAATGGAATACTACGCTGCTATAAAAAAGAAGGAATTCTTACCATTTGCAGCAGCATGGATGGATCTGGAGAGCATTATGCTAAGTGAAATAAGCCAGACAATGAAAGAAAAATACCACATGATATCACTCATTTATGGAAAATAAAGAACATTATAACCTGATGAATAAAAGGATAGATACAGAGGCAGTGAAACATCGAATAGACTGTCAAATTACAGTGGGAAGGCTGGGCATTGTTGGGGATGGGGGAAAGAGATCAACTGAAGGACTTGTATGCATGCATATAAGCACAACCAATGGACACAAGATGTTGGGGGTGGGGATGGGATGAGGGCATGTGCCAGGGGGTAGGGGAGGCTGGGGGAAGGTCAATGGGGAAAAAAAGGAGATATATGTACTACTATTTGTAATACTTTAAACAATAAAATAAAATAAAAAAATAAAATAAAATAAAATAAAGTACTAAGAATTCAATTTTATTGCAATTTCTTTATAGAGCATATGGAGGTCCCAGTACGTCAGAATTTTACTTTCCTTCTCATAAATCAATAATATTCTTACATTATATATATATACTAGAGGCCCAGTACATGAAAATTCATGCACTGGAGGGTGGGTCCCTCAGCCTGGCCTGCCCCCTCTCACAGTCCAGGAGCCCTCAGGGGTGGGAGGAGGGGAAGGCGATGTCCCATCACACCCCTGCTGCTGCCACTCTCGACAGTGCAGCATATATTGGAGGAGCATTACCTGAGCCTCGGGCGGCCCTGGGTGGCTGGGCAGCCACCATCCGAGGCTTGCCTGCACCTCGGGACGGCCCTGGGCAGCTGGGGGCCTGAGGGGACTGAGGGACTCTGGAGGCAGGCGCGCAGCAAGGCTCTGGCAGGGCTGAGGGGACTGGGCGCCACCATCTTGTGGCTAGGGGAGCTGCCATCTTTGAGGGTGGGGCAGCAATTAGCATATTCCCTCCTTTATTGGCTGTGGGTGCTGCCATCTTTGCAACAGTGTGAGGGTCAATTAGCATATTCCCTCTTTATTAGATAGGATATTATGTACACTAATAAAAGAGAAAGATGCAAATTGACCATACTTTCACGATGCCCACCAGCCAATCAGGAGTGAGTATGCAAATTAACCCAACAAAGATGCTGGGTTAATTTGCATACACATGCGCCAAGCAGCCAAGGGCAGGACACTTGCATTGTCGCCGTGGCAACGATGCAGGCTTTCTTCACCACCCCAGCCGCTCCGGGCCTCTGGGCAACATGGGAAGGCAGAAAGGCGGCTCCTGGCAGGAGCAAAGGCAGAAAGGTGGCTCTGGGCCAGAACAAGGGCTGAAAGGTGGCTCCAGCCAGAGCGAATGCGGTGCTGGCAGCCAGGGGAAGGAAGACCCATTCTTGCACAAATCTTCATGCATCGGGCCTCTAATATATATATATATATATATATATATATATATATATATATAAATAGATATATATATAAAATCTTCTTCATCCATTCATCTGTCTACACTTCGGTTGTTTCCACATCTTGGCTTTTGTGAATAATGCTACAGCAAAGATGGGAGTGCATATATCTTTTCAAAATGGTGATTCCATATCCTTTGAGTATACACTGAGTGCCCAGATTATTATGATCTCTGAATGCATAATAATCTGGCCACTCAGTGTATATCCCATATAATAAAAGGCTAATATGCAAATTGTCCCCTCAACCAGGAGTTCGACCAGCAGGCAGGCCAGCCAACTGCCCATGTCCCCCTCCTCCTGGCCAGGTTGGCTGGACCCCACCCATGCACGAATTCATGCACTGAGCCTCTAATATATATATATATATATATATGTGTATGTATATATGTACACACATACATACATACATATACATATATACACTGAGTGGCCAGATTATTATGCGTTCAGAGATAATAATAATCTGGCCACTCAGTGTATACCCAGAAGTTGGATTGCTGAATTAGGTGGTAGTTCTATTTTTAATTTCCTGAGGAACCTCCATACTGTTTTCCCCATAGTGGCTATAACAACTCACATTCCCACCAATATTGCACAAAGGTTCCCTTTTCTCCACAACCTCACCAACATTTATTTCTTGTATTTTTGACAGTAGCCAAAGAATGACTCCTTACAATATGTAATAATTTTGAGGAAACAGGCATTATTTACATACATATAATTTAAAACAGGGTTTGAACTATTGTGTAGTAACTAAATCACATAGGCAGTAGAAGCATCTAAGAGAATTACATTTGTGTTTGGAAATGTTATAGCTACAGAAGCAAAGCAAAAACTAAAAATGTAAGGTTTGATCTCTACTTTTAATCTGTCTCTGTTAGCTGTGTAATCTTAGGTAAGTTTCTTAACCTCCCGGAGCCTCAGTTTCCTGATATCTATACTATGGATGGTGACAATAGTACTTGCTATGGGGTCGCTGTGAGAATTAAAGTGTATCATAAAATTCCAGACACATAGCAAGTACCCAGTAAGTAATAGCTGCTATTTGCAAAATGCTATTTAAAATAATTAGGCTTACCCTTTGCCTCCTCCCTTGGAGTTCAATATGGTCCCTGTATCAAGAGAAGGAGGTTCTCTATTGTAAATGCTCCAGGATATTTTAGAAGGTAACTGTGACAACCTCAGCATCAGTAGCAGGTCCCACAGACCCATAGTTGATGGCTCCTGGCAGGTCATGGAGGCTTGTTTTCAGAGGGAGTATGAAATCAGTAGAAACAACCAGCTTTGCTCAAGGTTAGAGAAATAGGGGAATAAAGCTCACATTCTTTAACATTGCCTTAACACCCACTCACTGTTCTACAGTCCAAAGAAACAAAATTGCCTTCTGAGGAACAAGGAGGTAATACAGTGTGGACTCTAGGGTTACACTGACCTGAGTTGGAATTCAAGCTCTGCCACTGGCAAACTGTGTGACTTTGTATATGTCATTTAACTTCTTGGAGCCTTAATCCCATCATTGCAAAAGTGGGGATGATAATAATAGCACTTAAGTCTAAGGTAATTGCAAGAATACAGTGAAATGATGAGTATAAATCACTTTGAAAAATTCCTGGCATATAGTCTGTACCAATAAATAATTATCATTATACCATTAAATCATTCAACTTGCCATAATATCAAATACGGCCTTGATATTTGAACTAGCCTGGTAGTTTCGATCTGAAATAACCCATGTCTTTAGCTTTGTAAAGTTCAAACCTGATAATAATCACCATTTGTTATATACCTACCATATTCCAGGCATTTAGGTACTTTCTCTTACTTAATCTTCAAAACACCTAAAAAAGGTAGGTATTATTTTTCCCTTTACACATGAGGAACAGGAGTCTCAGAGAAGGTTAACCTTCTTGCCCAGGTTATACCTTGCCCAGGTTATGCAAGTAGCACAGCCAGAATTCAAACCTGGGTCGGGATGCCAAATCTACTTTTTTTTATTTTTATTGATTTTTTACAGAGAGGAAGGGAGAGGGACAGAGGGTTAGAAACATCGATGAGAAACAAACACTGATCAGCTGCCTCCTGCACACTCCCTACTGGGGTTGTGCCTGCAACCAAGGTACATGCCCTTGACCAGAATCGAACCTGGGACCTTTCAGTCCGAAGGCCGACGCTCTATCCACTGAGCCAAACCGGTTAGGTCTGCCAAATCTACTTTTGCTCAGTACAGTAGTGTCCCACCTTTGTAAAACCACTTCTCTAACTTCCTACAGCCTTTAAGGGAAAGGTCAAGCCCCTCAGTTTACTACTCCGGGCTTTTCTTTACCCGGTTTTAGCCTCTACTAACCCCTCTGGCCTCCTGTCTACAGCTCAATTACCTCTTGCAAAAAACCTTCTCTGATGCCCTTCCTGAGTCTCCCAGAACACCCTGGCCATATTTCTATCATGAAACTTTTCACACTGTAATATAAATATTGATTTAATTGTCTGTGTTCCTCAAAAGGCCATAAACTTCTTCGGGCACTGTGTCTCATCCATCTTTCCATTCCCACTATCTAGCAAAGTACTTGGCCTGGAGTAGAAAGTCAGTCAATGGGTATTGAATAAATGATTGAGTGAGTTGATAAATTAATGAATATTAAGCAGGGAAGATCCTACCACTTTTTATAACAGTGGTGCTTACAGTGGGGTCCCTGGACCATCAGCAGTGTTATCTGGGAACTTAGAAATGTAAATTTTTGGCCCTGCCTCAGAATCAGGAATTCTGGGGGCCAGGGCCTAGCCATCTGCATTTTAACAACATTTCCAGGTGATTCCGATGCCCTTAAATTAAGAGTATGGTTATACGACAGATTAAAATTGGCAATAAACATACAGAAATAAACAACAAAATATAGTTATTAATACTGATCCCTTAAATTTAGTGGAACTTAATAGATTATAAAATGCTTTCCTATCTACTATCTTTGAAATTACAGATGAAATGGAGAGGGAAAATGATTAAGGAGTTCAGACCTGTTTTAGATACACTCTATTTAGTAGCTCACTGAGTTCCAAAGAACTAACTCTTTCAGTTGACACATCTGGAAAATAAGAGTCTTGTGTCTCTATAGGAATGTTTGCTTGACCAGGCTTGGGTAGCGGTGGCCTCTGTGGTAAGCAGACCTTGCCATGAAATCCCATTGGTTGAATGAAGATTCCAGGTGGGTAAGGTTGAATGTGAATGAATGCTAATTGGAGTTGTAGGAAAGCTAAAGCTATGGGGAAGAAGGCATACTCAGGCTATAAGTATTTTTAATACTTTGTGCAGGCATGAAATTTCTGTAAGTGAAAGCTGCAGCTTGCAAAACTATATGACCCCATTCTCATTGAAAAACGTATTTTCACTCTCAGAGTAAAATTTTGTGAAAGGCACTGAAATATAATGGTGATTTTCTTTGATTAGTGGGATCACACCTTACTTTTTTTTTTCTTGCAAAGAACAATTTTTATAATGACAAAAAGATTTTAAAAAAGATATAAAAATTGGTTCTGTGTACCTGGGGAGATCGACATGCAGAACCAACAGCTGGTGTAGCTGGAGGAGGGATTTGAAAGGGAAGATTGGGATCTTAGAGGCTGGAAGGAACTGGAAAGAATTCAGGACAATCACTATCAAAGGGCCTCCTAAAACACTGAAATAAGAAGAGGAGATGTCCTGCTAATTTTCTGCTAACTTGAAGGCAACTTCAAGCAAAAGAGAAGGAAAGCCCTGGGACATGGAAAGAACAGGGCTCCCCCCCCGCCACATACACACACCCCAGGACCATGAAAGGTGAGAGGGCTCACTTGGAGAGTGAAAGCGAGGGAAAATTATCCAGAAAATTTAATAGCTCCAGGGCTCACAACTGAAGGACGTCTAAACTGGAAAGGAATGATAAAAGAAGTGAACAACTGGTGCCTGAAGCAAAATGTTTAGTACTTTAAACTTGCACCAAGCTAATTGCCTAAAAGGAGATTTTGTACCTGAAACTTCTGTGTTCTGCATATAGTTTTATACCCTAAGATGTCTTTCATGCTAGGGTAAAAAATGTCTGAGTTCTTGAAAATGATTGTCCAAGCAATAGTTACTTTGGAGTGGAGGTTAATACAGAATTAAAGCAAAAGTTCTGAATCTCAAGGGCATACTCTCTGGAGAGGTTACCCTCCCCCTATTTTTGAGCCTTGTGAGTGGCAAGTTATTATTTGAGCAGTTTACATTTATCAAGCAGTTAGTGTTTGGAAGGCTAAGAGCTTATTCTTCACAGGAGCCCTATAAGCTAGACACAGCTATTATGCTCAACTTTACAAATCAGAGAATGGAGATCTAGCTGGCAAAGGGCAATGTTAGGATTATCTAACTTTGAAGCCCAAATTCTTCTATAACACTACCATGCATTTATTAGTCTTGAAAATGTCCTAAAGCAAGTAACAATAGCTTATAAAATACTAAAATTAATAATACCTAAGGCAGTGATGGCGAACCTATGACACGCGTGTCAGCACTGACATGCGTAGCCATTTCTGATGACACGCGGCCGCTGAGGCAGCCGCATGCCGAGGATGAAACATTTGCTGCTCCTGAGGATGAAACATTTGCGAAATAATGTTTTTTCCTCAAAGTGACACACTACCCGAGTTATGCTCAGTTTTTTGTCGAAGTTTGACACACCAAGCTCAAAAGTTGCCCATCACTGACTAGGGTGAGGTTATAAAGAAACAGTCATACTCTGTTTTTAGAGATGTAAATTAGTTTGACCTTTCTGAAGGACAATTTGGCAATATTTACCAGAAGAATTTGGAATGCAATTATCAGTTTTTCAGTTACTGCGGTACCAGAAATTCTCCTGAAGTATTAGCTGGCAAGATACAGGTGTGTGGAAGATATTCAGTATAAAGAATTAGGAGCAACCAGTATCCTTAATAGGGAACTGGTTAACTAAATCATGGTTCTGCCATTAACAATACATGAGGTAGATCTACATGTTCTGAAATGGAAAAATCACCAAGATATAGTAAGTTTTTAAAAAGCAAGGTACAGAATGCTGTATATAGTGAGATTACTTTTGTAGTAATTTAAAAAGTACATATAGAAATTGGTTTGATAGATATACTAGCATATAAATAAAGTGGGTTTTTTTTCCCTGAAAGGAAATACAAGAAGCTTTTTAACAATAAATACCCTTGGAAAGATTAACTGAGTTGTTTTATTATTTTTGTGCCATTTTGAGATATTTGGGCTTTTAAAAAAAATCCTCAGCCCCAGGACATGCTTAGAGAGAGGAAAGGGGGAGAGAGGGAGGGAGGGGGAAGAGATAGAATGAGAGAGAGAGAGAGAGAGAGAGAGAGAGAGAGAGAGAGAGAGAGAGAAACATCTATCAGTTGCCTTCCCTACATGCCCCAACTGGGGAATCTAACCTATAACACAGGTATGTGCCCTGATCAGGAACTGAAGTGACAACCTTTTGGTGCCTAGGGCTATACTCAACCAACTGAGCCACACTGGCCAGGCATGGAGCTACTGCTGCTTTTTGAGTTTTGTTTCCCTCTCTATGTCTGCTGATTATTTTTTTTACAAATAACACTTTATTAAAGCTTTTGAAAACCAAATAGCTAGCATTTATTGAAGGTTTATAATGAGCAAGGGACTATGCTAAACATTTTATATATAATACTTCCTTATATTCTCACATTGAATGATTAGCTCCTTTTTACAGATGAGGAGTTAGAGGCTCAGATGGGTGAAATCACTTGCTTGTGGTCCCCACAGCTAGGAAGTGAGGGAGCTGCCGTTTAAATGCCTGTCTGCCTTAGTTCAGAGACCTTGGCTTTCAATTGCAAAGCGGTACTCTTCTAAATGGTCTTTATGCTCTTATTTGCCTAATAAATTAAACTGGTGAACAAGTGGAATCTAACGAGATAATATATGTGAAAATACTTTAAGTATAGAGATATTTGGGGAGGGCAGAAGATATGAGGGGAAGGAGTTAGTTTAAATTGGGTAGACCTGTGCACTGACCCCTAAATTGTCAGGATATTGTTTTTTGAACAACTTTCTTCTGTTTCTCCTTAAAAAATATTATAAAAATATATTTATTCCCTTTTCTCAGTAATACCTGATTATTGTTTAAAACTTAAAATAATATCAAGGAATATAAATCCTCTCATAATACCCTCACCAATAATTTATAAATTATAGCCAGATAATAACTGTATATTGCACACACTCATACATATTTTACATGAATGGGATCAGTTATATATTTGTTCAGTATCTTGCTTTTTTTCAGCCATATTATATATTATATATTATATATTATATATTATATATTATATATTATATATTATATATTATATATTATATATTATATATTATATATTATATATTATATATTAATTATATATTATATATATCTTGGCCATTTTTTCATATTGGCGCTTCTCTTTTTTAATAGCTGCATTGGTATCCCAATTTGCGAATGTACATACACACACACATTACTTTTGATCATCTATTGCAGGACATTTAAATTACTTCCAGTTGTTTGCTTTTCTAGATGCTGCTGTAATAAATCCCCCTCTCTTAAGAAAGTTTAGAAGGATCTTCAGACTGAGCATGACATATATCAACCCTGTAGTTGCTGAGAGCAACCCAGTGGGACTCTGTCCTGAGAGGAAGAGTATGTTTCACTTCGTGGAGAAACAAAGAACTCTCTCTAAAACACTTTGGCCAACACAGTCAGAGCTATTAGAGTTGCCAACAGGTGGGATGACCTCAAAAAGAAGAGCAAGCATGTTCTGGCAGTTTAGTAACAGTGCAGTAAGTTGCCAGACTGCTCAACGCTGATTGCTAGATCAGAAGAGGAATTTCTAGACTCAGTTACAAGCAGGGCTGGTGCAGCACTGTGGATTCCACCAGACAGTCTGGAGACAGCTAGACAAGGAGATGGGGCAGCAGAGCTCCAAATCAGGCAACAGCACATGTGGAAGGAGCAGTGACCTATGGGCAAACTCATAACTCCTAGACCAAACCTCTTCCAGCAGAGGGCAGTGTCTCAGATATCAGGAGAGACCTGGGCCAGCTGGAGCCAGAGCTGAGGACTTCACTGGACTGACTGCACCAGCCCTAGGCCGAAGAGAAATTGAACTAAACTGTCCTTTGGATACTGTAAGTGACTTTGGGGAATACTCAGGGAGAGACACAGTAGGACTTCTTTACACTACTGTGATTTGCTTGTTTTCTATTATCTAACAATTTGAGTTTGGTAATATTTTTTTATACATTCTGACCATTAGGGCTTGCAGGCAAGGAATTTGGAGTCAATTTAACAGGACTGGCCATTAAGTCTCACAGGTTTCTGGGTGCGTGCCTGAATCAAAGAGGGAGTGACATTCCTAAAATATAACCTAGCTTTCTGGGCCTGTGGATCTGACACAAAGTTTACAAATAGAAAGTTGGCAGAGGGAAAGATATGTAAGAAGTACCAATTTTATCTAAAAATAGAAAGTTAGTGTTTAACACCAGAGTCCTTCCCTTTGGAATTTCAATGACTAGGAAGGATGGCTGTTAAAAACTTTAACGAGGAAAACCCAGCCATATAAATTGCTGTGCATGCAGATAATGAAAGAATAAAAGATGTTAATCTGCAGGAATAAACAATTTCCAATCAAATCTTCCTTGAATATTGTTTACCTTTCCTGCTGTGTAGCTGTTAGAATCAAAGAGAAGCAAAGCTGAGTTGGAGTACCTGTGAAGTCTATTTGCATTCCTTTTGTTTTCTGAGCCTGGTGACAAGAAAGAGGAGTGACTTTGGCATTTGCTGGTAGAGTCAAGTCAGATTTGTCAGAGGATAACAGTACTGTGTATTTAATTATTTGTCAGGCGCAGCTAAGTAAAGCACACCACATAGGGAATCAGAGCAATAGTGAAGTCTGGGGGTAATTTGCATGCATTTCTTAGAAAAAAAACCACTATCATTTGAAAGAAATACCAGCAAAGAGAGTAAACTTTCTTGGCTGTTTTATTTTCCTCGCGACTTCTAGTCCAGGGATGTTTGGCGTTCTCCGGTCGTTAGATAATTATTGGCTGTCCGGCACAGGCCAAGGAGCTCATCAAGTACTCAGGCGGAGCTGAGGGCAGCTGAGACAAGGAGGGGCTTCAATGGCTTTGGGGTGGAACTGTCAGCAGCAGCAGAATCAGCAGCAGCTGCGGGCTGGCGCAGAAAGGAAGGGCGCTGGAGGTCCTCTGAGAGGCCCTCTGCCAAGGCCACAGCGCGGACCAGAAACAGTCGTCAGCCGTCTAGCTCAGCAGGGCGCGGCCGGAGCTCCAAGGGCCTCACTCTGAAGAGGTGGGACTTTCCCCACCGGAAGTGATCCGGTCCAGTCTCTGGGAACTGGGGCACCTCAAGCTAGTGTGTCAGGGAAACCCTTCCGGGTGTGTGCTGGGGGTGGGGGGTGGGGGGTGGGGGGTGGGGGGGGTGGGTGAGGAAAAAAAAAAGAGGTGGGTTTGCCTGGAGTCTCTGTGGGCCGTCGCCTCCAGGACGGCACCCGCCCCTCTCCCCTCTGCGAATAGCAGCGCTGGGGCGGCGGTGATACTGAGGAGCCGGCCCGTAGCCATGGCCTTGGCTTGATAGAGCCTCCCGGGCGGCCGGGCGGGTGCAGACTGTAGGGTAAGCGGCGAAGGCTGCGTTGGCCGAGACAGCCAGTCGGGGGATGGGGGGTGCTGGGGGAGCCTGCTGGTTTGGGGCGGAGAGGTCAGGCGGGTAACGTGCACCCCTTTCTCCCATCCCAGGCCGGACAACGCCCGCGGGAGCTGCGGCCCTGAGACCCGCCCGGCGGCAGGGAAGGGAGCGGAGCCCACAGGCCTGGGCCAGCTTAACAGCGAGAGCAGGAAGCGGGGTCCCTGGGCCCCTTTGTGTGAAGGGCGGGGGAGGGGTGGGGGCAGCCCGTGGCTGCGGGCTCCTCCGTCACTCGCCTGCCCGCCTGGGCGCCAGATCTGCGGCCTCCAGCCCTCGCCTCGAGGGGCGCGTTTCTTCTCCCCACCCTTGCTGGGCTTCTCCTGGAGCGCCCTCCTCCCCACGCCCCCTGTTTACCATCTCATCCCCACCCACCCCGACACTTCGCTCTTTCCCCTCCCCCGCCTTTAACTTCCTCTTCTTTCCCCTTTGGGCCCTCCGCTTCTCTGCACTCTCCTCCCCAGTTCGCAGATTTCCGCCCATCTTCCGCCTCCCCAGTCGTACCGCAGCTAGCGGGGCGTTATTTTTCCTCCCTCGTGTAGGAGTGGGTGAAGGGGAGACTCATGAGGGAATACAAGGTAGTGGTGTTAGGGAGCGGAGGGGTTGGCAAATCTGCCCTGACTGTGCAGTTTGTCACTGGGACTTTCATTGAGAAATATGACCCCACCATTGAAGATTTCTACCGCAAAGAGATCGAAGTGGACTCTTCCCCGTCCGTGCTGGAAATTCTGGACACCGCAGGAACTGAGCAGTTTGCCTCCATGAGAGATCTCTACATCAAAAACGGTCAAGGTTTCATCCTGGTTTATAGTCTCGTGAATCAACAGTCTTTTCAGGTAACCAAACCAAGTTTTGTAATTTGTTAAAAGGGGGTGTGGTAATCCTACTTTTACTTCTGGTTTGCTTGAGCCGTGCGTTAATGACTATGTTTTGCTTTTGAAAGTTAGACATGGCGCATTTTTGAGGTTACCCCTGGCATGAAAAAGTATTGGGTTGTTTCTATAGAGAGTAGTAAAATAACAACTGTCAACAAATATTTTAAACTTTTTTTTAAGCAAAAGAAAAGTGAAAAATGTCATTCCGTGTGTATTTAGTTTGGAATATAACTTTATGAAGTTGCTTGTTCAATTCAACAAGTATTGATTAGTATACTCAACAAAACATTAACAAATAATCTCGGGTAAATACATCAATTTGGAAGGAAAATTATTTGGAGTCTAATATCTGTTGCATATATAATTGCTTTGTGATTGTTTTCCCCCACCCCTTCTCTGTGCTCACCCAAGTTTCTCAACCGGATTCATAAATCTTGGTGCTGCAAGATGAACTCGAGACCTGCCTTCTAGGCATTTTACTTACTTGGGGCATGTGAAGGAAAAGTTACTAATTGCAAATGTAGAATGCTCCTCCTTTTCTCCAGTTATCCAAATTGTTTCTGATAACACTGACTATATTTATCAAAAGTACAGGGATCTGGGAACATTGAACAAATGCAGATTTATAATCCTGCCTGGGTGGCCAAACTGGAGATGATCCAGTTTCCTCGGAAAATCTGCCCTGTCCTCCATTAGGAGACAGACTGAAGGTTTAACATTATTTTAAGAGATGCAATAAATGTTGCTATTTATTCCTTGAAAATAACCTCATATTGACCCATTATATTGACCTCCATTGATTTAGGAAATTGATATTTTTCTACATTTAATGGTATTCAGTTAATGCTGCTTACTTAAGAGACATTAAGTAGTTTAGTCAAGGTAATGTGCTAATTCCACTTTTCTTAGTATTTTGAAGTACTATAGTGAGCTTTTTCAGTAACCAGATATAGCACTTAAGGATTTTTTCTTTTAAAGATAATAATTCTGGGTGAATGAATAAAAGTTATATTGACCAAACTCAAGTTCATCTTATGTAGGCTTAAATTCCAAAGCAAGAATATCATAACAGCATTTCCCCCCCAGAAGTACTAAAGGTGCTATTTGGCAGGCATTTTCTTTCTGAAGGACCTTGGGAAATTTGTTATTCTATTAGCTGACTCTCTTGAGGCTGGGAGTCTTTTGAAGGGTTTTTTCATAAGATTTCAATTATATCTACTTCTGTTCTAGCCATGAATACGGAGTGAAAAATCTGCCATTGTTTCAACAGAGACTTAAACTCTTTTAAACCCAAATGCCATAAATTTGGATTCTCAGCTGAACTTGGGTTTCCATGCAGATGCAGGGGAAAAGAAACTTAACCTAGAAGATTGAATTGATACATGATCATATAAAATTGTTGCAAATATCACATAACTATGTTTTTGTAAATTTTCACAGCCCCCTCTTTTTTCTTCATCCTACCTGTGAATATTCTGTTTACTGTAACTATTTAAATTAATCACATATTTATATTTGAGTTAAAACTTTTAAGTTATGAAAAATAAAAAAAGTGTAATGTTAGTATAAAATCTATGATATTGTCTTTAATCAATACCTCCCCTCCAAGTTGATGCTACTGGAGAATTGCTAAAGCTCTTATCTTTTGTGATTAGTTGTAACTACTTAGAAAAAATAATACACTTGGGGGGGAAATTCGAATTGTAAACCCGAATATAGGCAAAGAAAAGTATGACTTTTTCCCACCCAGACTCTCACCTGCCTGTCCATCCCAGGAGCTGCTCATTGTTAAAATAGTTTCCATTATATTTAACATATTTTAAGGTATTTAATTTTACTGAGATAAAAATATACCATTAAATTTAAAATGAAACATATAAGTGCAGGAATCTATTTTTAACTTTCTTCTAGGCATGACACAGTGTTTTTGTTTCCACCTTAAACGCTTTTCTCTCAAGTGCTCTTACTAAATGGCTAGGAATGCATAGATGCTACAATCCTGTGCTAGGATATCAAGTGTTAGGAGGAGTGATGACAAGCTGGCAGGTTTAAGGAGATGGGCAAACACCTTTATGTATGAATGGATTCATCATATTTGGGAACTTTTTAAATCATTATAGACTGTGGGAAAGAAGTGATTAAATGAATCCTAAAGTTAGTGTGTAACCAACATTTTATATTCTTGACAGAAATCCAGCAGGTAGAGTCTGTGGAAATAATCTAGTTCCAACTTTACTGTAGAAAATGACATTTTCTCTATTTGGGTGTGTGGTTTTATTTTGGATTCAGCTTTCTTTACTCACCGAGGTGTGAGCTCTTAGGAGATTGCAATACTTCTGTTTTGGTTATGCAAACAGCATAATTTTTTTTTCTTCCTTCTTGTGATTGTTTGAATAGGATATCAAGCCAATGAGAGATCAGATTGTCAGAGTGAAGAGATATGAAAAAGTCCCACTAATCCTAGTAGGAAATAAAGTGGATCTGGAACCAGAAAGAGAGGTTATGTCTTCAGAAGGCAGAGCCCTGGCTCAAGAATGGGGCTGTCCTTTCATGGAGACATCGGCAAAAAGTAAATCAATGGTGGATGAACTTTTTGCTGAGATCGTCAGGCAAATGAACTATTCATCCCTGCCCGAGAAGCAAGATCAGTGTTGTACAACTTGTGTTGTCCAGTAAAAAAGATAACCTCAATCATGGCCATACCGAGCAGGTTAGTCGTTGATGAAATCTTATGAACCAGAGAACGTTTTGTTTTTGATCGTATATAACAAAGCCAGTTAATATTAAGACACATTGTGCTACCTTAAATTTCTTTATTTTTAAAGTAACATTTCCCTTTGCACAAAATAGTCAACATTCAATGCTGAATGCCTGAAAAATACAGATAATGGAAACAAAGGTAAGAAATTGCTTGTATTTCCATCAGAGGATTTATTTTTTCAAGTGAGTTACTGTTCTCTTTCTGCTTGATTGATAGCATTCCTATGGGGTGGGGTGAGTTAAAGGATAATACACCTTTTCAGTGTTTTGGTGATTTAGCATCCAGAATGCACAAGAGAGCATCCGGTAATAATTTCAGAAGATGATTAGTTTTGTTCTCTATACTTTTTATGCTTGACTAGAGAGCTGCTATAATTGAAATAATCAATTTACTAATCACCCAAATGCTTGATTTAACAGAATGATTATTTAATCAGGTTCATCTTCTGTACCTGGCACTTGAGGGACTTAAGTTACTTCTGATAATAACAAATTATAGTGCCACAGTGTACCTTGACTTCATCATGAATATATAGTTTAAATGAGAATCTGGCAAAATCATCTGTGATGTGTTAGAAGGAACAGTTCTAAGCCTAGGGAATGTTCTTACTCATTTTAATAAATAACAAACAATAAAATAATAACAAAACCTTGAAACTTTTCATTGAGTTAAATAATGACTTAAAATTTTTTCAAATGAATGAGTTTTTGGAAAAGTTGATATACACTGAGTGGCCAGATTATTCTGTTCTCTGAACGTATAATAATCTGGCCACTCTGTGTGTGTGTGTGTGTGTGTGTGTGTGTGTGTGTGTGTGTGTGTGTATATATATATATATATATATATATATATATATATATATATATTAGAGGCCCAGTGCATGAATTTGTGTATGGGTGGGGTCTGGCCAGCCTGGCCAGGGGGAGGGGACATGGGCGGTTGGCCCACCTGCCTGCTGGTCGAACTCCTGGTCGAGGGGACAATTTGCATATTAGCCTTTTATTATATAGGATATACACTGAGTGGCCAGATTATTATGCGTTCAGAGATCATAATAATCTGGCCACTCAGTGTATAATACTTATTGAGCATTTAAAATTAGATTATTTATTCATATCATGATTTTTAAATCTAGACAAAAAATGGGCAAATAAACTCAGTGACATTTAGATAATGAGATAAAACAACCAATAGTCTGGATGACTGAGAAATCACAGCAAATGCCAGACTAGCCCGACAACATTAGGAATAGAATTGATTATTTTGAGCCAAGACTGACCTCAAGTCTAGAAGGCAATGCTACAAATGGCAACAGGCATTTCACATCACAGTGATGATTTCTAATCAAAGGTCTGGCTTCATGTACTCCCTGGACAAAAGACTAACTAACGGTCCCTAACTCATCTTTTCAGACAAAAGTTACTGTCAGCTAGTATCATCTTTGAAAAGGAAGGATGACAACAGTGTTTTATTCAAAAGGATTTCACTCATCAACTTTCCAGCATACCAGAATTTGATGGAAACTCATTTATTTTCTTATACCTAGCCACATCTGTTACCTTATAAAATCACTATTCAGACTATAGTCCAGCATGTTTTACTGATAGTGTTGCACTTACAGAATAGTCTTGAGGAAGTAACAAGTGTATATAGGTGATTGAGACTCATGTTCTTGTTTCTATAATCTTTCGTCTTAAACTGTAAGCCAGCTTCAAGTTTGAACAAGTTCTGTATAGTGATTATATCTTCACCAGTATGCTCTATTTCTCTACCTGACACTTTTAACTGAGCAAATGACAAAAACGTACATGTTTTAGTTTTATCATTAAAAAAAAAAATCAACCAGTCCTCAAAAATATTCCCAATTTTCTTTCTACCATTATTATAGACAGCTATAGAAAGTAAACAGAATAAAATTGGTCTCAGTCAAATCAGCAAATGGGCAATTTCTAAAGCGATTTTTAAGTCTTATTGTGGATTATTTCTGAGTTTATTTTAGTTTATTATTAGTTTTTAAGTGAAAGCAAAGTTTATTGAGAGATAAAAAGACTCCCTTTAGCAGGGAGGGGACCCAAATAGGTTTCCTGAGTTTATTTTATTTTGTAACTTTTGTGACCAAATTACTTTTAATTCATTTGGTTACCTACAGGAATGATTAAATATCTTTTTTATATTTCAAGCCAAGTCTGTTTACATATTTTGTTAACTAATATACAAAAAATCGAAAATATTAATACCAATAATTGCTCATTTTTTTTATAATGGGTCAAGTTGCCTGTGTAGTTTTTTGTTTGGTTTTCATTTTTGCAAGCAGAATACACTATTGAAAGAGTGAACCATGAAATAAAATATCTAATCAGCTGATTTCTGAAAATATTAAAGGGAATCCCTGATCAAGATCTTTTAGAACAAAGCACATTATATGTAATTTTTCATATTCCCTCAAATAAGATTGAACTGATGTGTATTGAAATCTGTAATCTGAGGTCCAGAAAATTTGTGGTTGTACCTCTTGCTCACTGTTTACCTAAAAAAATTCTGAATCCTGTAGCTTGAGTCATGAAACTCTGAAGTCTGTCAGTCCCAAATCTAGATTGAATAACCAACGTTGACAAATAAAGATGATTTGAGAAATGCTGTCTTTAATATTAAGAAGAGTACCTTTGTCCAAGTTAGAAATAGTAAGACTCGAGTAAGTCAGAAGTACGTGATGGTTGAAAGGGAAAAATTAATGCTCTATGAATTGCTTCTGAAAATTCCTCACATTTATTTCTTACCACCTTTCAGTTTGGGTCACCACTCTCTTGCCCAACACCTGTTTATCTGCATGGCTCCTAGGATTGTTTCCTTACCTTTCAACCTCCCACTGGCAGTAATCTTAGTGTAAGTTTGGATTCAGAGCCAGATTCTTTATGTACTGCTTTCATGGCTGGTTTCCTTACTGACCCAAGGAGCCTGCCATCAAGTGCACTGAAGGACTTCTTTTACTGTGCAGCAGCATTGTAATAGAAACCCAGGTCAGTGTTGCGGCCTGTTTCACTTTTACCAACTACATCAGAGAAGCTTTTACTAGCTCCTATGTGTTGGTGTGAATAATTGATAGATGGCTATTTTGGTGTATATATACTGTTGTTGAGAATGTTGGGTGTTTTGTTAATCTCATAATGATATAAAAGAATTAAATTATAGTACTGGGGGGATCAGGAAAAGGGGAGATGACATCCATTTCGAGCTGGTTTCTCAACATTCTGGGATTTTTGTTGCAGTGGGTGTAGGATGTTTAGCAGCATCCCTGAATTAGATGCCAGTAGCATCCCCCCACCCCCAAGTTGTGACAAGCAGGAATATCTCCAGACATGGGCAAATGTCTCCTAGGGGGGCAAAATTCCCACTGGCTACGAACCACTGATTTAGATGAATTGGGGAGCAGTAGCATTTGAGCCAGGCCTTAAAGAATAGGGGGGCAATGAAGGGAAAATGGGGGGACATCTGTAATACTCTCAACAACAATATTTTTTAAAAGAATAGGTAGGGTATGAGTGGATGGGCAATGGATAGAGGTGATTCCAAACAGAGGGAATGCCAAAAAGGAGTAAAATAATATCCTAAAATATTCTGTTGATTTCCTGAAAGAAAGGTGGAAAGTGCAGTAAAGTTATCCCTTAAATGTGACAATTTGGTAAATACCCTTTTGGCAAATAGACTCTTTTAAAAGATTAGTTTTCAAGGATTCCTATATCCCAGTCCACTCAGTGTGTGTGTGTGTGTGTGTGTGTGTGTGTGTGTGTGTGTGTGTGTGTGTATTAGAGGCCCGGTGCATGAATTCGTGCATGGTTGGGGTCTGGCCAGCCTGGCCGGGGGAGGGGACATGGGGGACATGGGCGGTTGGCCCACCTGCCTGCTGGTCAAACTCCTGGTCAAGGGGACAATTTGCATATTAGCCTCTTATTATATAGGATATACACTGAGTGGCCAGATTATTATGCGTTCAGAGATCATAATAATCTGGCCACTCAGTGTAGTTTGAAGATCTCCTGCAAAATTTGATCTTATTTTCTCCATGTATTATGGAAAGGGTTCTCCCAAAGAGATAAATGGTGCATAAGAGTACCAAACGCCAGGAATCAAACTGAAAGAACAAAGATCATTATTTATGTCAGCCTCAGTTCATTATATATGTCATCCCGAAGAAAAAAGGAGATTCTTAATTCAAGACTAGCACATCATTTCACATGGCAGCAGAATGCCTGGGATGTTAACAAAAGCTCCTGAAAGGCTGAACAATTTATTAATGTCATTTTAGTCTAGCTGGCCTTACTATTTCTAAAAACAGTGGAATTGATTAGTATTTTAATTTTTTTAAATAAATGTGTGGAATCAATTGTTTCTATTATTTTTTTCATCTTTTAATTAGATATGATATTCTGGGGAGTTAGCATTTGTGAGGAGAAAACATGAAAATTAAATCACATTGTATATTTTAAAGTGCTGGCATTTTCATATCCAAGTTAAATATTAATCATACCAGTAAAACACTGGGGCGGAATTCTGTTGCAGAAGTTACAGTTTAGATAGATACTCCCCCCACCCAGCCCTATTTTGCACATCACTTTGAGCGGGGAAAGTAGCTTATTTTAAGCTCATTTGTCATCCAGTTCAAAATGAGCCTGTGGCATGGTGGCTCTGAATGGAGGAGAAAGCATGCTTTAGTGGTAATGTGTACCATAAAGACCTGCAATGGCCCTAGGGTAGAAGGGGAGAACAGAGTTGCCTTGTCCTTTCTGCCCTACTAATTCTCTCAGACCTTTACTAACCCCTACAAGGTTCATGGTTTGTGACTGTTCAGAGTGAATAGGTGCTTAGTTAGACCTGCTTTGGGTGTTGAAGTGTCTGGTGATTAGAATGACTCTTTTTTTAAAATATCTGTTCCCTCTTTAATTGCTTCCTTTAACCTCAAGATTAGGCTTTTATTGCAGAATGAAATGCATGGGAGCCATTCAGTTTTACTTCATTACCTCTGTGGCTTAGAATGAACTATCAGTAGAATTAAGAAAAATTGCATCATGGAGTTGGAGAATTGCCACTGAGGAAGTATTCTAGCCATACTACAGGAAGGATTCCCCTCGTGGGATTTTTTCTCAGTATAATTATAAAATCCAGAAGATAATATTATTAAGAAAAACTTATCCTATCAAAAACATACCCCAAAATTCTTTTGATTAATCACAGTCTTAGGAATATTGGATACAGTAAAAGCAATTTAGAGTCGAGGGGAGCAGTGCCCTCCTTACCTGGTCTAATTCAAAGTTAGCAGCTAGGATCAAATCATTGGGCTCACACTGCTACTGCTTATTATCAGTGGACATGGTCATACTATCTGAGATATCAGAATTGAACTCATCATAATTTAAACTTAAAGATATTTTATTTTAGGTCAAGACATAAGAAAAATTGCTTATCCCTTCTCTTCTACCCTGGGTTCACATAAACTATCGGAGTGCATGTTCTCCTTAAAGCAATGTTCCATTTTCATTCAAGGATTCTGTTCCATAGTTCAGCTTTTGCTCTCTGTGTTTAATGGGTAACTGGTGAGCACTTTTAATTACAGAGTCCTCCCACTCCACCCCCAATAAGCTTTAAGATTATTATGCAAATTAGGATAAACAAACAAGATTATTTAACATAAACATAGCTTCTATCAACGGAATTCCAGCCTAGTGTTTTGCCAATATAATCAATATTTATCTTGAATATGAAAATGCAGAGTAAAAAATGTGAAGGGTAATTTAGTTTTTAATTTTTTTGTTAAATCCCCAGAATATCATATGTCTAAAATGAAAAAAACTTAAAATCAATTATGATTTCATATTTATATTTGCTAAAAATAATGCCAACAAATACCATTATATTTAGAAATTGTAAGTGCAGCTCACCTAAAAAATCACTCATAAACTGTTAAGCCTTTCAGGAGCCCTTGTTAAAATCTCAGGCATTCTGCTGTCACGTGAAATGATGTGCTAGTCTTGAATCAAGAATCTCCCTTTTTCTTCATGCTGACATAAATAATGGTCTTTGTTCTTTCAGTTCTGTGTTTGGTACTCTCATGTACCAATTTATCCCACTTAGGAGACCCTGTTTCATAATTTCCTGAATAAAAAGTTTGGCCTGTTGTTTGGGATTTTTCTTTGGCTCTTCCATAACAAAATCTAATTAGAAAGAAGTGTAAACAGTTACAAAAGAGTTTGAACAGAGGCTTCCAGAGTTAAGATTTGTTGGGTTTCTTGCTGGAAACTTGAGAGTGAGGACGAGGATCACTTGTGTTCTATCTTACAAGAAGCAAGTTATACTTTTGCAATGTGTCTGCAATATCCTTGGAATTAAAAAGTATGAGTTTGACCAACTGCCTATAAAGCTTCTAGAATGCTTTTTAAATGAATGAGAGTTGTTAGTACAGTGAAAATTTTGCTGTCACAGTGAGAAGCAATAACATTTGTATTTTACATTTTATGAAATTCTAATCTGAGACTGTCCTTTATGCTTAATATAAGTTTTTGCTTTTTCAAGATTTATTACTCCATAGAATTAAAATTTATTACCCTCTTGAAAGTAGCTGTAATTAATAATCTGTTTATTTAAAGGTATGCCTCCTATTAAGATTGTCAAGTATGACCCAGAATTTATCTGTCTCTTAAGTTCACTGGAGTATTGTCATCCTGTGGAATATTGATGGAGCAAATGTTAACCAGGTTTTTAGAGGGTGGGAAATAATGCATATATCACATTTTATTTCATGTACATCATGGTTAATAAGCTGGTTTGTATTCTTAGGGTTTATTTTGGCTAGAAATAATCACTATTTCCTCAATCTGATTTCAGAGAATGCCTGAATTATTAAATTATCACATAATACAAGTTTTCACAGATATAATCATATTTGAAAATCCAAAATATTTATAATTATTTAATTTGAAAAATGTGGATTAAAATTTATAGCAAACTTACTAATACAAATTAATTGAGCAAAGTTTACTGTGGATTATGGAAACAACTTCCCAGAGAATTGCATGTATGACATATTGTTGTGTTCAAATAGGTATGAAAATTTAAATGAGGGTAAAAAAATGAAATAGTCTTTAGTCTGGGTATCAAAGATATAATCCTGATTTTGTAGAAATTTGTAACAGTTGAGAAATTAAAAACTACCTTATATTTCACATATAAGGTATTATGATATTTACCAAACGTCTGGTGAAAGAATTTTACCCTTATTTTAATAATGAGGAAACTGAACTTGCCCAAACTTAAATAACCAGTGTTCCAATTAACAATTTCCTTTAATGCGAAAATTTTTTAAATTTATTGGAAAAATGTTTTTATAATAATTTCTAGAGACAAACTTTTGCCTATTTTTCCTAATGTGTTTAGGTGACAGAATTGCAACAATAATGAGCAGAGAGACATTTTTTAAAAGTAATTATTTTATGATATAGCTTCTAATAAAGAATTCTCTCAGGCTCTTTGAATACAAATAAAAGTACATCTGTCAAATGACATTGAAATTATGCATGTATAAACATTGGTAGAGCCCTTAGATTATCATAAATTGGTTTCACTTGGCAGTCTTTCATAGTTGCTATTCTGTTTGTTTCTGGCTTTATTTAACATTTTTTTACATTAGATATAAATGTAATTCTACTCTCCAAGAAGCTATTTAGTGACCTAACACAGTTACAGGACATTGTGTCTGAATAATAGACACCCCCTCTCTCTGATATTAATTTAGAAGGGCAGAAGTCTAACAATTGTAAGAGCAGAGACTGAGACATCCCAATCATAGAAGTTCCTGTGGTTGGGAGAATGTCCCAAAAAGGGCAAACCAGAGTAGAACGTATGAACTCCTGTCAGCAGCATATTTCAAGTCAGGGCACCTAGTAGGTGCTCAATAGCTAGACCCTGATGGTATTACATTTTCGTATTTTAAATTCTCAAAAAAATCAAAACCCCTAAATTTTGAGAAAGTTTTGTTCGCCTACTTATATTAACATGTAAGTAGTGTACATTTAATTCTAATACCATTTTCCATTAAAAATAAACATACCAAATTCAAAGTAGAAATAACATGTGCCACTTTTATACTGTAAGATCTTTCAAACCAGTAAGAGCATTTTTTATATTGTATGATGTATAATACAAGCATGAAATATAATAGTATTTAAAAAATAAACTAGGGTAGTTACATATATGTGCAGTATATTATATCCAATGCATCATTAGAGTGTTTCTACTTTTTATTGACTTTTATGGACCATGGAAAATTACTTTTTTACTTAAACTGATGGTGAACACAGTACAATTTGACCTTGAGATAGTTATTCTGATACCACTTCCATGTGTAAATAGATCTGTTGTCACTGTTCTCATTTTGAATGTTAATCTATGTTACTATATTTTTATGACATTTTTATCTTAATTGCAGATAAAACTCAGAGGAAATTTGCACAGATGCTGCTTTGGAGAACTTTACAACCTGGGTTGCAGAACTGAGCCTTGGTAAACCTGTCTCTATTACAGCATGTTGC
Source organism: Eptesicus fuscus (assembly GCF_027574615.1). NCBI lineage: Eukaryota > Metazoa > Chordata > Mammalia > Chiroptera > Vespertilionidae > Eptesicus > Eptesicus fuscus. The sequence continues at coordinate 111,403,988 of NC_072473.1, forward strand.
CATACATCTAATTAAGTGCATAAGGTCTTTGGCTTCAAGATCCATTGACCTTAAATAGAAATGCTTAGCACGTTTACCATATGTTTAAAATCTATTCTTTACCAATCAGTCCTTTTGTAGCTTTCTAAGTTCTTATTGATGGCTAATATGCAAGAATTAATTTTTAATATTTTAATTGATTTCTTTAATCAGTTTCTCAACTTGTATTTATTAAATACTCAAACTCAGTATTACCTACTCAATGCCTTTTAAAAGAAAGTTATAATGGAGAAAAAAATTGAGCCTTAAACAAATGGTTACTTCTGTATATTACCTCGTACCAGTGCTTCATCCTATTTGTAAAATCTTTCTCCTTTAAATGGTTGGTTAATACTTTGAGACTTTGTTTACGTGTGGCAGTGTTGTAAAAAGAAACTAAATATCACATTTTCACCTGAATGGATGTAATATCCCTTTTCTTCAAGTGCAGTTTGTAATGTATTTTTGTAGTTAACATGTTCTGAAAGTCACAATTGCTATTTGAAATTGACTGTAGAGCATTTAGCTGAAGAGTTAAATATTTGATTCCATTAGGTTTTCACATGTGTTAATCTCATTTATAGCATCAAATTGCAGCAGTAACATTTTCCTTTCTGTTAAGATCTAAATTTAGTTATGACCTACTTAGCAATGCCTTTGAAAAGGGATATTGTATCCATGGTAAATTAATTGTATATCTAAACAGAGATAGCTCAGCTTTGCCTATCAGGCTTGTAATTGACATCTAATAGACTTCTGCACATGTAAAATTGAATTCAAGTAAAATCATATACACTTTCTAGTTCTTAATATTTGTCTTTACAAATAATAGTTTAAAGCAATATTGTTAAAGTTTTCTTGCACTATCACAATTGCTTTTTAGTTATTTTAAAGAAGCATGTTCGTAGTAGAGACGAAAATCTGTGTATCGGGAGGATAGCGCCAAGTCTCTGGGCTTTTTTTTTTTTTTTTCCAAATGTGCTTCTAATAGCCATTGCCTTCCATGTTGTTTACCTAATCAGCACATTTTGTCTGAATACTTGAACATTTTATCAATAACACAGGTATAGAAACAGAAAGAAAGGAAATTTATAAAGAATAATCTTTTGGTTCAGTTTTAACATCATGACAAATGCTTTTTCTAGCAATGATTTTAACATTTTGTAAGTTTGACAGTATTTTGGTTTTGGGTTTTTTATTTGATTTAGTTGTGTGCATTTAATTTGCAGAAGTTAATAACTGCAGCTCACCTACTGCACCAAAGTTCTTGATTTTAGGAGCCCAGCTTTAGTCATTTGAACATGCTTCTAAATAAAACAAAATTAAAAAAAACCAAAACTACACTTTTCATCTATAATAATAGCTCAATAACTTTGTCAAGGAAAGGTCTAATATATGCAGTGATGGTTTATGGAAGGGTGTGGCAATTTTAAGTTTATATTGTGTGTGACGTTCAAATAAAGTGATATCTACATTCATGTGATTTATTGGTCAGCATGACCATTAATTATTGCATAGAAATTGATTAAACTTTGATTTCCTTTTTTTAAATCGTGTTGCATTTGATTCCTGATCAAATTCCCTCAAAGTGAACCCTTGATCTTAAGTTTTAAATTTTATCTATCCTGAGATTATAAGGGTAGAGGCAAAACATTGTTTCTTATTTATTAACTGCTTGAAATGAATAAGTTTGCACTTTAATACCAAACTTAAAACCAAACACTCAAAGTTGGTTAAGTGATTGTGGTTCATCTTTATTAGCTGTGTGAAATCTAAAGGAATCAAATAATTCATGATGATTTAAATTTTCTGCAGATAGATTTTTTTATACAGTTTCTTTCCTATGGATAGTTTTTCTCACTCATTTCCCCTCTCTTTCTCCCTCTGACTCCCTCCCTTTCTCCCTTCCTCCCTCCCTATCTCTCTGTCACTAACCTCAGCAGCAAATTTAACTTGAATTCACTTAGGATCACAGGAATCAGGGGAAAGTGATTTAAAGGTGGTTTCTCCAGCACATTTTAAGAAAAGGGACCAAAAGTTATTTTAGCTTCCTTAATAGATTGCATGTCAAGTTGCTTATTAGGAAAATAAATTAATATTAAATGCAATATATGTCTTGTCTTTACTATGGCATCTGTTTAGGAGTTGTTCAAATCACTGCAGTAGGGCTCTGCAAATAAAATCATGTAGCCTATTATGGATCTAATGTACTGTAACTTTATCAATGAAAACTAAAAATCTCAAATAACAAGTACAAACATTGAACAATGACCTATAAAGATTTGTAAAAGTAAAATTTTTCCAATAGATTTCATTCTTGTCATTTTGTAAGACGACCCTGCAGTCCACCTGTTTGTAACTTTTTTAATAAAATAGACATATGTATTACTGAGGTTGATTTCTTGAATTATTTGCTGTATTGCTACTTGTTCTAGATTTGCTAGCTTATAAATCTCTCATAACTGAAAGTCATTACCTTTTATGAAAATGATAATGGGTATTACAGTACATGTTTAAACAAGTTAAATGTTCACTTGTGTCCTTAGTCACTATTCTGGCATATGTGGGGGAAATTGTTATATATCTTGAAATGTGTATTTAATCAATTGAATAACAAATAAATTAGAAATTATAAAAAAAATGGGTAAAACAATAATACATATAGAGAAAGTGGCCCCATGCATCTGTTGGCTGGGAATTATCCAAGTATAGGTAATTTCAGATGGTATTAAACAATATTATCAAATTTGAAATGCTTAATCAATTAAGAAAATTCAACATAATTAAGTTATCATTTTGTTTTATCCAGTAAGAAGTTTAATAATGCACTGCCATAACTCAATGATTTTAAATTGCTGAACTGAATAGCTGTTTTAACCTCTAAGTTTTTTAAACTCAATCTTTTTTTAAAAGTTGGACAGTTCTGTGTATCTGAATGTATATGAAATGGATTAATCTTTTTATAAAAATGTTCATGCTTATATATCTGTCTTATGATACATTGAAAGTATCTTATTATATTACCATTGATTACTGGTCCTTAGCTGGGCACCAAACACCCCATGTATACTTTTTTCTATAAATTTAAATTCTTTATTGTTTAAAGTATTACATATGTTTCCTTTTTCCCCTCATTGACCACTCTCCGGCCTCTCCCATCCCCCAACACAAGCCCTCATCCTCTTACTGTCTGTGTCCATTATCCCATGTATACTTTACTAGATGCTATCCTTGAAGTATTATATCCTTTTCTACAATGACATAGGCACTCATGATTTCAGGGCCCTCTCCCCTTTACACTGAAGGAGTAGTATACCTTCATTCAGCAATGTTAACATTTTTTTGGTGGAGTGGGAGTAAGGAGAGATTTATTGATTGAGAATGTGCCAACTGAGAAGACGGGAGAACTTGTGGTGCCTCAAATCCATTTTAAGAAAGTACAGTGTTCACATTTCTTTTATGTCAAGGGAAGGGGAAATGGGAGGGGCAAGAGGCGATTGACAATAGGCATCTGGCTGCCATCAGGGTCCAAGAAAGATTTGACACAGGATTCCTGCAAATCTTTGATAAATAATCATTATTTTTGTACATATCTTCTCAGGAGAGGCACCTTCTAGTTAAGGGGCTGGTTGTGTAAAACTGAAGCAAGCAGAATTCCTCTAATGATGAGCATATTTATATGCAAGACTGAGCAGAAGCCTGAAGGCCATGGGAACAACTCAGACAAACAGACGGAGTTACATAGGCCGGGCATTTCACTCTGTTATAATTACCCCCTTTTTGTTGTTCATTCCTTAATCTTGAGGGAAATCGGACAACTGGGTCCAGGTTCAATTAAGAGGGAGGGTTAGCTTTAAGATGGAGTCAGATTTGTATGCCCATTGTGCCCCTATTATCAGGCTCTTATTGTGCTCACCTCTTTCTCAATGGTCCCTGAGTAAAGTTAACATTTTTAGCCAAGTGAATAACAGAGAGAGGGGGTGAGAGGATTGAGTAGGGTAAGAGCTAGGGGATACTACCATGATGAGCCAAATCAGTGTTGAATATCAGTAGGGTACTCTGTCACAGCCAGGCAACCTTTATTTCTTTCCCTTCTCTACCCTCTTCCTGTTATTCTTATCCAGGGAGAAGATTCATCTAGTCTTCACACTCCTCCAGGATATAGCAGTTTGGGTTCAAGATCCAAGGTTGTAAGACTTTTTGCTGAGAAAAGGGACCATTTTCCAGATAGGCTCCTGATTCCAAATATATCTATCATTTAAACCTTGCTGCTATCTGACATTTTGGACTTCATTGTCCCCATTTTGTTGTTGATGAAACCAAGGCTCAGAAAAGTTATGACTTCAGATCATAAAGGCAAAGTCAAACAATTAAAATGTTGTCAAAAGTTCTTTCAGACAAGCTATAAAACAATTCATCATTGGGTATAGTCAAATAAGTGCTATTAAAATTATAAAACTCATGGAAACAAGAAGTAAAAAATAACTTTTAAATCACTATGATAGTCCATATGTAACAGAATACTATGGGTCTTATTTAAAAGTAATACATTTGTTATATTGCTAAGAGTTTGTATAAGACATAAGCTATTTTCATTATAACTATTTTTCTTTGGAAAGGCAATTGTCTTAAATCAGGATTTGGCAGCCTTTGGCCACTAGGCAGAATCCAGCCCAGTTAGTGCCAAAAAAACTTTAGCTAGATTTAGCAGCTGTATCCTGAATCTATTGCAGAGCTCAGCTGCACCCTTTTGCTACCTTAATGTATCATATTTGAATGGAGATCCAGAAGTGCAGCTGATCCCAGAGACATCCTTTGTCAGCAGTGACCTACTTCTGTGCTTATAAGCCATACTCTGTGTACAGGCCCAGGCTTCCGTATTCCCAAACCCAGTGGTCCTGCTATTATAATTCATGAGTTTTCCCCCATAGACTATGAGCTCCTTGAATGCAGGGCTTTGCCTAAGTCCTCTCTTCATACACAGTGTTTACTTTTAGTGCATTATAGGTGTTCAAAAATATTTTTTAAAAATTATAGTCACAGAATCAGTGTGGCAGATGGGTGTTCACTCTTCAGAGAATTCTAATTCAAACATTTCCTACGGTTCATTTTCATTTCTAGTACTTAGGTAACATGATAAAGACCTTTTCTCACCCATCTTCATCCTCTGCAGCACTAAGTTTGTTGGGGGTTTTTTTGAGGGGAGTGGGTTGCCCCTTGTTTGCTTGGGTTTCTGTTTGCTTATAATAGAAGTACTTGTTTCTAGACTCACTTCTAAGGAAAATGTATACTATAGAGAGTTGGTCCATGAGGGCATAATGTACATATGGATTGAAGGACCTTGAGTCTGAGATTAAATCCTCCAAGACTCTTGGGAGAAAAATACAATCAAGAAAGAGTATTTACTGTGCATGTCTGAATTTCCTTTCCCGTAGATTCCAAAGCTGACCCAAACCTATCCCAGCCTCATTCTTAGACAAGTCAGAGGAATGTTCATATTGGCTCCCAAAAGCCTCTCAAATATTTCCCCTTTAATGAGGCAATAATTCCTATGTTCCCTGCAAAACCTCAGGTGATTCCCCATCTATATCCCTGCAGTCATCCTCTCCATCTTTCCTTTAATCTTTGTCTCCATTCCCATAGTGTACCTACCAACTAACTTGTACCCCAATGTAACCAAACTTCTACCCTTCCCCTCCTTTTTTTCTGTATGAAGCTTAAGATAGTTTTATATGAGTAGTAAAGCTAATAGAGGTAAGATTTCTTACTTAGGTTCCCCCAGCCTGGAGACTTAATATCCAAGTCCTTTGACACCAATAGTTGGAGATGTTTTTAGGTTGGCCTTAAGCAAATTTAAGGTTATCCCCAAAATATCAGCCCTATGTATGTGCTTTAATATCTGTGATCTGTGCAGTCTGCCATATAACTGGAGACTTTCTGATGCCCCAGAAAGTCCTCCAGGAATTGGCTCCTGAGACTCTATAGTCTAGATACTTAAACTCATGCTGTAAGCTCTAGGAAATGTCCTGAAATTAGTATTTTGAAGCTCCTTCCAGCTACCCTAAAGCATAGGCGGGGGTGGGGCATGGGATGGGTGTGATGGAGAAAGGACTTAAGCCATGTTGAACTTTTCTTGGAGCTTGAAAGTGGATAGGTGTTAAATCTACAATTGAGAAATATCAAGATACCTGAGGGTGCTGACCCTTCAATGAATTCCAGTTTGGGGGTCATTGTTCCTCTGTTTAAGAGGTAGCACCAGGAAGCCCTAATACCAGTGGACACAGTTTTTGTGGTTTCCTAGAGTCCCTCTTTTGGACATTTCTATGGCTAGCCTTAGAAAAATCCCAAGATGAGGTGGAGACAATATGCTGTGCCTCAAGATAACTCTACAAGTGTTTTTGGTTCTTTGCTCAGGCCCCAAAATATACAGAATGGGAGGAGTGGATGTTTAAAAGGTAAACGCAAGGCTTTTATTACACTGCTTGGTTGCAAACTTAGTCCACAGCAGGTGCTTGAGTCCCACTCACTATGCGCTGGAGATTAAAGCCCTTGCTCTCTAACCCAAGAGAAGTCTGAGCTATAAGCTTTTCACTCTCCAGCTGGCTAAAAAGAATAGTTGCAATGACCTCAGAATGGAAACCTGGCCCAGAAAAGAGTGACTTCCCTTTATCAGTAAATAGTTCCTTGGTGAGAAAGATAACTATTCTAAACAAAAAAGGGACAAGACAGTCAGTGCCTTCATTTAACTCCATTTAACTGAACTTCTAAGTATGCACCAGGCACTGTATTATGAATTAAGTTTATAAGAGGAATGTGATATGGCCTTATCTTCTGGGGGAGCTTACATTCTTGTCTGGGAGACAACCTTGCAAGCAATAATTATGAAGCAGTGTGATGTATGCTCTAATATCAGCATGTACCAGATGCCAGGAAGCCCACGGAAGGAAAGAGATTTGTTCTCTGTAGGGTTCAAGAGAAGGTCAAAGGAAGTTACCTTGTGAGTTGATTCTTGATGGCTAAGAAGGAATTTGCACTCAGGGCATTTTAGATAGACTTTGGGGAAGGAGACAGAAGAGGTATGGACCCTGAATGTTCCTGGAAGGCTTGGAAGACCTTGAATTAGCAAGCGTAGCAAACCGCGTAGGCTGGACACAGAGTAGAAAGAGGAGATGGGGCATGAGGCTGGAGAGCAGCACAGGCTGCAATGTGAGGGTCTTGCATGCCATACTGAACATTAGAGGATTTTTCCTGGCAGGGATGGAGAGCTGCTGGCAGGTTGCAGCAGGAGAAGAGCAGAAATAGGTGATTTAGGAAAATACCAAAGTGGAGGATAAATTGGAGGGGATTTGCCTGAGGCTAGGAGACCTATTAGACCACAACAATTATATAAATGAGAAAGAGCCTTAATAGGGCAAAATTATGGTGATGAATTGGCCTCAAAATATGGACTCAAGTCACAAATATGATCATATCAAATTATTCTGCTCAAAATTTTCTCTTGACCCCCCAGGATCTATGGCATAAAGCAAGGACTTTCAGATTCTAACTTGGCCTATCTCTATAACCTCATTGTTTTCTATGCCTCCTTTAAGAACCTAAGATCTAGTCCCAATGGCTCCAAACTTGCTGCTGGTTTCCATGACTGGTTCCCAACAAACCCTAACCATTCACATTTCCATACCTTTGCAGGAACTATTTCCATCAAAATATCTTCTTCTCAATCTCCTCCCCATAGGGAATTCTTACTCATTCTTCAAGATATACAGTTTCTGTGGATCCCTGATCTCCCTCCCGCCTTCCTTCCCGCCCTCCCTCCCTCCCTTTTCCTCCTCTCCCTCTTCCTCTAGCTTGCATAGCATCCAGTGAATATTTACCACATTATTTCAAACTAATTTATTTACATGGTTGTCTCCCAAACAAGGCAATCAACTTCTCTTAGAGAAATGGATTATTTTGCACCAAGCACATCATTAGACGCATAGAGGGGTTCAATGAATGCTGAGTGATGAAATTAATTTTGATAGTTGAATTGATAAGACTACATGTGATTATTGGTTATAATGAAGAAGATTAGAACCTAAGTAGTTTCTAGTTTGGGTAAATGGACAGTCCTAAATAATCTGGTGTCCTCATAGGTTCCCCTGCCTCTACTCCTCAACCACTCTAATCCTTCCTTCATAAAGTAGACAGTGATCATATACAAATGTATACGGTAAATATATTCCCGATTCTCCCCCAGCATAAAACTCCCCAGTGGCTCCTTATCATTATCAGATTTAATCTCAACTTCATAGCATGACCTGACCCTTGCCTACTTGTCCATCCCAGATTCCTATTTTTCCTGTCCTCACACCTTCGCTTTAATATCATATGGCTTTGTAGTTTTCTTGCATACACTCTCATGATTTTGCGTATTATCTTTCTTCAATATGAAAGTCTTTTCCTACTTTATTTGCCTATTTCCCACTCATGCATTGAAATTGCTTATTTGTCTCCCTTTTCTAGAAGTTAAGCTCTAAAGGGAAAGAATTATGTCTCATTTAATAGTTACCTCAGTACTTATCACAAAACAGATGTTCAATGAAGATTTGTTGAACTGAACTTAACTGGGTAGATAATGATACTATTACTAGAACTGTCATACAGCAGGAGGAGGTGGTAGGAGTAGCTGGGAATATAGTAGGTGGTGTGATTTTAGTATGTGAATTACCTGTTTAAGGACATACAGGTAGGAAGGTACAGGGGGAAAATTCCATGATACCTCTAAGGACAAGCCTCTATCTGTGCCCATTCATGGAGTGACACTCAAAGCAGATCCAATCACTGTTTCTATTTAAGCAGGGTGATGTCAGCCTCCAACATACATCAATACCAAATCCACACCCAATGCAGAAAAGTCAAATTTCTGGTTTTCTCTGCCTCTTTCTCTGTGCCTGAAGGTGGGGATTGGATATAGAGGGTAAGGATTTGTTTTCTTCCATCAGCCTCAATCGAGGTTTTAGCCAAAGTCAAACAAAGTTAATATCAGACTTCTGAAAGCCTTTAAACTCTTGCAAACTATATGTGTAAATTCCTGCCCTACTCCTCCAAATCAGGATGCTTCTTACTCTTAATGAATAGGTCTTTTCCCATCTTTTATGTGGATATGTACATCAGTGCCTAAATATCTTTCTTTGATATAAGCAGATACTTACAAGCTTCAGCTTCTTATTAAGGTTTCCATGGATGTGTTAGAAAAAAATATACTCATAATCTTTGGCAATGAATTTAGATTCTGGTATGTTTGTTTATTTACTACTAGAGGCCTGGTACATAAAATTCGTGCACTCTGGGGGAAGGGTCCCTCAGCCCCGGCCTGTGCCCTCTCACAGTCCGGAAGTCCCAAAGAGGTAGGCCCCGCCAACCCGGCCGGGGCTCTGAGATGGATTGCCCCCCAAGAGGGAGGCCCTGCCCACCTTCCACAACCCGCTGGTTGGTGGCCTGGGCCTCCCTTTTTGGGGTGATTGTTTAGCCCCCTGATTGATTGATTGCCCTGCCAGCCAGTGTCCTGGGTCTCCCTCTGCAGGACGATCCTAGGACAATGGCTGGACCTTTGATCAATTGCATTGCACCTGCCGTGGCTGACCTGGCACCAATGGGTGTCATAGCATGGTCATCGAGATGTTCGTCTGGACGGTTGTTCTGCTGTTCGGTCATTTGGTTGATTTGCATATTACGCTTTTATTAGTATAGATTAGAAAATAATACATAGCAGTGTTACCAAGCCAAATGTTGAGCTACCTCACGTTGTAGAGAACAGTCATGCTAACACATCTATACTGTATAAAATATTTCCTATTGTGTGTTCTTCTCTAAATGTGTCTCATTAGGAGACCAATCAATTTATATTGTAATTTACATTGTAGAACTATAGCATAGAAAAGACAAGGCAGCTACTCCTAAAAGACCTTATTTGACTCACAGAACAGGACTTCCCTACAGTTCTGCACTATGCTACCTCAGGACCTTCGTCCACACCTAAGTATCAGATCTCACTACTGTCAGGATCTTGTACAACCTTTACCACAATGGATCTGTTTCTGTCAGTTTATCAAGATCCTAAAAGTTAGTACATAGAAGAAAATGCCATTTCTCTTTTACCTAAATCTTAATGTTCTTCTGTATATCCTGAAACAAATAGATTACATATAATTTTTATTCTGATTCTGTGATACTCTGAAGGCATTTTAATCATCTTGTAGCCTGTCTCCTTGATGATATATTAAAGTTAAATCACATGGCCTCAAGGTCTAATCAGTCAATGTGCTTCTGGAAAACAATTTGCTATTCATCATTATTTTAAAATTATTTCACAAAAGAAGAGTAATGGGAGCTTCAGTTTCAGCATTCATGAAAATATATTACAAAGTTATAGTACTTAAATCAGTATGATACAACTGTAAGACTAAACAAATTAGTGAGCCACAAGGATCATCCCTCAAAAGAACTCTTGTTCATAAAACTTAATATATTATAAGGTATTAAAATATGTGAGGATTAAAAAATACATTTTTATATCCCACATGTGAGTGTAATCATATGGTTCTTGCCTTTTTCTGTCTGATTTATTTTGCTTAGCATGATATTATCAGGCTCCATCCATGTTGTCACAAATGGGAGTACTTTATCTTTTCTTATAGCTGAGTACTATTCTATTGTATTTATGTGCCACATCTTCTCTATCCAATAATCTCTCAAAGGACATTTTGGTTGTTTCCATGTCTTGGCCACTGTGAATAATGCTTTAATGAACATAGGGGTGCATATATCTTTGCAAATAAATGTTTTTGAGTTTTTCAGATAGATACTCAGAAGAGTGGTTTCTGAGTCATAAGCAGCAAATGAACAAACAAGACAAACAACCAAACAAAAACTCATTGATACAGACAACAGTATGGTGGTTACTAGAGGAAAAGTGCATGAGGGGGGTAGTAAAGGGTATAGGGGATCAAATATATGGTGACTAAAGGAGATTTGACTTTGGGTGGTAAACACACAATACAATATACAGATGATGTATTATAGAATTATACAATTGAAACTTATATAATTTTATTAACCAATGTCACCCCAATAATTTTAATGAAAATTAGAAAAATTATACAACAAATGATGCTGGGTAATCAGTTAACTATTTTGGTGATTGATCACTTAGAGCTTCATCTCACAATATATATCAATGTAAAATTCAGAAGGTTGTAAAAAGAAATATGAAAAACTAAACCAAAAACTATAGAAGAAAAATAAGATTATTCATCAGCTTCCCTGTAAAGGCAAAAAAAATGTAAGTGTATAAAAGGTGATGGGATTAAGAAGTATAAATTGGTAGTTATAAGATAGCCATGGGGATGTTAAGTTCACCATTGGGAATATAGTCAATAATATTGTAATAACTATGTATAGTGCCAAGTGGGTTACTTGAATTATTGGGGGATCACTTTTATAATTATATAATTATCTAACTACTATGCTGTACACCTAAAACTAATATAAAATAATGTTGAATGCCAACTTTAATTGAAAAATAAAACTTTAGAAAAGCTATTAAGGAAATAATAAAAGATAAGTTTTAGATTTAGCTATATTTTTAAATCTTGGAAAATAATTGTAACAAATATGATGGACAAGGGGTTAATAGCATTAAAATACTAAAAAAAAAAAAAACCTCATATAGAGAGAAAAAAACTGAAAGCTTCAAAAGAAGATTGGACAAAGACAAATTTCATAGAAAAACATGTATAGCCCAGCTGGTGTGGCTCAGTGGTTGAGTGTTGACCTATGAACCAGGAGGTCACCATTCGATTCCCGGCCAGGGCACATGCCCAGGTTTCAGGCTCAATCCCCAGTGAGGGGCATGCAGGAGGCAGCTGATCACTGATTCTCTCTCATCATTGATGTTTCTATCTCTCGCTCCCTCTCCCTTCCTCTCTGAAATCAATCTATCTATATATATAAAAGCCTAAGTAATCAGTTGACTGACCGGCCAATAGCTATGATGCGCACTGACCACCAGGGGGCAGACACTCAATACCTGAGCTGCTGAGCACAGCAACTTTGCAGAGTGCCCTCTTGCACTCCGGGACCGCTGCGCGGAGGGGGGGGGGGGTGTGTTGGACTGCTGGTTTCAGCCCGATCCCCACAGGCCAGGCCAAGGGACCCCATGCACTGGGCCTCTAGTAAAAATATATTTTAAAAGAAAAAGAAGAGATAGGAGAAAGATTATTTTTTTAAAAAAGAAAAACATGTATATATGGCTACATATAAAATTTTTCATGTTTACTGGTAACAAAATATATGCAAATAAAACAACAGAGAAAAATTGTTGTATATTTATTATTATTTTTTAAAATATATTTCTTTATTGATTTCAGAGAGGAAGGAAGAGGGAGAGAGAGATAAAAACATCAATGATGGGAAAGAATCATTGATCGGCTGCCTTCTGCATGCCCCCCACTGGGGACCGAGCCTGCAATCCAGGCATGTGCCCTTGGCCAGAATCGAACCTGGGACCCTTCAGTCCACAGGCCGATGCTCTATCCACTGGGCCTAACTGGCTAGGGAAAAATTGTTGTATATTTAAATTAACTTGTCTTTAAAACTCCTCATAAGCAATTATTTTAATGATTAATGATTCTTTATTCCACATATTTATCATTTTCTTTGCTCATCAACTCTTCTTGGAATTCAAGCCTTCCATCTCAAATTGAATATGATCTTTGGCCTAGAATACACATACTTTAGCATTTCCTTTATTGAAAGTCTGCTGGTGGCAAAGTCTCTAAATTTTTGAAAACTGTGTTTCCTTCTCTTTATTCAAAATTTTTTTGGGGGTATATAATTCTAGGTTGGCAGTTATTTTCTCTTACCAAATTGGTGATATCATCCCCAGATCTTCTGGGTTTTCTTGTTGCTATTAAAAAGTAAACTATAAATTTATTTCTCTTACAAAGATAATATGATTTTAACCTATTGTTAAACTCATATATTGGTTTTTACATTTTTCTTTTTAATTTCTAAATATGTTATTTGGCTCTTTTTAATAGGTTTTTGTTCCCTGAAGATACTTTAGAGTTTGATTTTTTTGTTGTTAATCCTCACCCGAGGATATTTTTTCCATTGATTTTTAGAGAGAGTGGAAGAGAGGGAAGAAGGGAAAGGAAGAGAGAGAGAGAGAGAGAGAGAGAGAGAGAGAGAGAGAGAGAGAGAGAGAGAGAGAAATATTGATGTGAGAGAGACACATAGATTCATTGCCTTCTGCACGCACCCTAGCAGGGCCAGGGATCAAACCGGCAACCCAGCTACATGTCCTTGATCAGAAATCGACCCGCAACCCTTTGGTGTGCAGACTGATGTTCTAACCATTTTGCCACATTAGCCAGGGCTATAGTTTGACTTTTATTTCCTTAAGCATATTAAGCAGAATAATTTATAATTTGTATCTGATAATCCAATATCTGAGGTTTTAATGGATCTGTCCCTCTTGCCTGTTGATCCTTATTCATGTGTATAGTTACTTTTGGCTCTTATCTGCTCATGGCCTTGGATAAAGATGTGTTTCCCTGGGGATGATGTGTGTTCACTTCTTCCTGGTTCAGGAGGCAGGGGCACTTTTTTCCTAGGAACACATTGGGCTAAATTCACATCCGGAATTTTTTTTTTCATGATCAATGTGAATTTAGGGCATAAATCTACACAAGAGCTGTATTGTGGTTACAACTTTTCAGAGATGGTCCCCCCTTTTCTCCTCAACTAGCTGAGATAGGTGATAAAGAAAATTTTCATACATTTTCCTAAAAATGGGTGTTTATTTATAGTTCACCCTTATACTGAGGATTTAGACCTTTGGGATATTAAATATATGGGAACAGGGACTCCTAATTAAACTCCATCTTGGTATGGCCCAAGCCTTATATTCTATCCTTGTAGAGAAATCCCACATACACAAAAATGAAAGCTTAAGTTGCACTTGTTTGACAAATGTGCTTAGGGAAAAATTAGCTTCAGTGCTCAGCTTGCTTCTTTGGGTCACTGCCTTAAATTAGATTTGGGTTTGATGGTTCCTGTACTATCTTATTAGGTTTTTGATGTTTTAAAGAAGGTACACATTTTTTACTTTATCCAGAACTTTTCATTGTTTCCTATTTGCAGAATCTGTATAAATACTTAGACAGTCGTATTACTGAAACTAAAACATATATTTTATTATGAATGAAATTAACAAAGATTTTATAAAAAGATAATTTTTAATATTAGCAAACATTTGGTGAAAAGAGTACTCACACAATACTGGCAGTACTGTACACTGAGTATAAATTAGCTCAATGTTAAATAAAGGGCAGTTTAGAAGTATATATCTAAGACTATTTTTGAATGTTTATATGCTTGATTGAATAATTCCACTTTCAATAATATGTAATTGTAAATAAGCAAAAAGGCACAAAACTGTATATTTGAGGATGTTTATTGAAATGTTAATTATAACAGCCAAAATCTCATGCTATATCCATACATTTAAATACTATGCAGTCATTTATTAATAATATATTTAAATAGAATCTGTAAAGACATGGGTAATTGTTCTTCATATAAGATTAAGTGATAAAATCAGACCACTAAATTGTATATACCAGCATGGTCCTACTATATATGTATGTGTATATACACATGGAAATACATCAAAATGTTAATGGGAATATATTACTTGTTACTATACAAAATAATTTATGGTAAATAATTTTATTTCTTAATGAATTTTTGTATTATAAGTATTCTTTAGGCTAGTATATATATATTTTATAATCAGAAAAAAGTTTTTTTAAAAGCAACACATTAGGATTAACAGTAACTATTTACAGTAATTATTTTAGGGGTTACTGTTCTTATTATGCAAAGAACTTACATAAATCTAAGAAAAACCCTAAAACTCTACATATAAAGATATTCTTATGTTGCTTCTCAATAGCACTTTGAGTCCTGTGACCCTAAATTCAATGGTCTAATCAACATTGAAGAGATTTCTTTCTGCCTAGCTGAAGAAATGGATTTTCTTTTACTTGAGGGAAAACCACCTCACCTCTTAGGCAAAAAACTATGGCTACATATCTTGAGCTCTATCCTTTATGTGAGACTAGGGGCCCAGTGTACAAATTCATGCACCTTGAAAGGAACTGTGGGCCGAGAGGCTTTGGTGGGCACAGGAGTGGGTCTCAGCCCATCCTCTGTGCCCCTGCCCAGCCCCTCCCACTGCAGCTCCCGGTCCCCTGTCTCAGGTGCAGAAGCCCTCAGGGGCCATCGGGATCGGTGCTGGGTGCCAGCAGTGGGTGCAAGTGGCGGCTCCAGTGCCGGCAGTGGGTGTGAGCAGGGCCATCACTGGCAGCCAGTGCAAGAGGCTGCTGCTAGCCCCAATCACCCCTCAGGAACAGGGGGAGGTAGAGAAGCTGGGCGGGACCGCAGCGTGCGAGAGCAAAGAATTTTCAGTAACCACCAGAGGCTCGCCCCGATGACAGTGACCTGCACCCTGCCTTGGTCTGGCACCCCCACTCACCTGATTCACTATCCCGCTATGGCCGATGCCTCCATGTTCCACACTCTGCGGCCTGCTGCTGACGCCGTCATATTCCGCATACCCCCTGGTGGTAAACGCACATCATAGTGACTGGTTGTTCTGTCTATTTGCATAATAGGGTTTTATATATAGAGATGTAGAGAAGAGCCCTTGGTATGCATATGCACTCAATACTCCTGCCTCCTCTTTATATGTGCTCATGAATAAGTACTGTCAGTGTCCACATGGCTGTTGTGTTTTCTTTTTCCTATTTTTCTCTTCCAACTTATATACTTTTGGTGTTCTTATGTGATTTAAGCATCGCTATATTTTTTGGGCAAAGCTAACACGTTGTATAATGCTGCATTTGGAAATTACTGTACTGCATCCACTGTGTACCAGCTACCTCCATTGGCTTCTACAACTCACACTGGGGACTGCTTCTTATTCTATGGGGTAATAGTTTCTCCTAGTAGTGGCTTTTCCTAGATAATACCAAAGTTAGTACTGGGTACCACTATCTTGTGCCCAGAGTAACTGTTGACACCTTGGAGCCTTGTAGCAAGGCCACCATGGACAGTTGTGCAGGTTGCAGACCACAAAGAGGCGCCTAGCAGAGAGAATTAAAAGGAGTCTGAAATGCAACCTATGTTCCCCTGCCATACATTATGCCTGAGTTTTAGAATCTGTCTCAGGGAAGGGGGTGGATGCCTATTTTATTTTATTTTATTTTTTAAATTTCTTTATTGATTAAGGTATCACATATTTGTCCTCATCCCCCCATTCCCATCCCAAACCCCTCCCCATGTATGCCCTCACCCCCTGTTGTCCATGACCACTGGTTAGGCTTATATGCATGCATACAAGTCCTTTGGTTGATCTCTCCCCCTTTCCCCCACCCTCCCCTACCTTCCCTCTGAAGTTTGACAGTCTGATCGATGCTTCCCTGTCTCCAGATCTGTTTTTGTTCATCAGTTTATGTTGTTCATTATTTCCCCTAGATGAGTGAGATCATGTGGTACAAGAAATACACTTATAAGAACCGAAAATGAGACAAGCAATAATGGTTATGCTGAGAGGCAAATGAATCAGTCTGTAGTGAGTTTCCTTCTGGGCCAACAGTTCTTTTGAGTCCCAATTTCAATGTCAAACAGTTCCTTATGTGTACATGTCAGCAATGATATTTCAGTTCTGGATGGTGGACAAATGGTAGTGATGCAGGTCCGAACCTCTCTGGTTTGGTCCTGGGCAACCTGCAGTGATTCACAGCTGCTGACTGCTAGTATGGCAAGGTGTCGTCAGCATCTTCCATCTCTGGACTGTTTCTCTTCTGTCTTCATGGCTGGAGCAGTCCTGTCAATTCCTTTCTATTGCAGGAATCCACATGGTCTTGGAGTTATTTTCTGAAAATATATAAACATATTCTTGACCAAAAGTTAATAAAGGAATATTTTCTATAAATTTGACTTGGAATCCTTTTTCATTTTTTGCCCAAATGATTTTCCTTTGGCTTGTTTTGACACCATGTGTATTTTTCATGGGTGTCTTGCTGTTAGCATTACAAATGAAAGTTAATTTTCTAAAGTAAAAATTTTCTAGATGTAATTTACTTACAGGATATTTTTTCTTACATGATATTCTTCTACTATCCCCCCTTTTTTATTTAAATATTAGGAGGCTTTTGGAAATTTTAAATTCACCTGCTCAGAGAGGGTGATGGCTCCTCACCAAGCTATAGGGTTGCCTAGAGTAGGTGTCATTTTCTAATTTAAGTTCTGTCTGCTTTGTTCACTGCTAAATCCCCAACACCTAGCACAGTATCTGGTTTGGTAAATGTTTGTTGACTAAATACCTAAATAAAGTACTGAAGTCCTAATTTCATATTTGTGCCCTAATTACAAAATGCTTTTGTAAGAATAGTAATTTTAATTGTTGATTCCACCTTCTTGCCTTCCCATAAGGCTCTGACTTTGAATCCATGAGGGTAGGCATGGAGACAAATTCAAGTGACAGCCACCTTGCTCTAATCAGAATTGTCCTTCCCCTCTCATGCCCAAAGTTTTCTTACTAGCCCAACTTTGTATACACAACTCTTTCTTTCCTTAGAATAAATTATCTCCCAAGAGACTCCTTCAAATACATTTCTGACAGGCCTGTCTCACCAGTTTCCCAGCCATGCCCAGGCATGTGTGAATGCCAGCAATTGACACAGCTTAGACTCAAGTTAAGACCCTCCCTAGTCCTCCCTAACTATACACACATATATAACCACATTTAATGAATTCATAATCATACCCAGGTGCATACATATTGATTCATGCAGGTCTACACATTCACATACTTGAACTCACACATCTATGTAATCACTCATACCTGTAGAAAATAAGCACTCATGCATATATTTACATACATACATACACATACAGAATTATATACCAGCACACCTTTTTAACACACTTCTAGTTAGAGCTAGGCTCCTGCCAAGGATCTTGATCCCATTTTTTTAACTCTATAACAACTCCTCTCCTTTTTACTTAACCCCTCTATTCTAATTTATACAGAGACCTACCTAGCAGGGATGACTCTAATCCAACTCAGAAAGCCAAGGAGCTTCTATCACTACTAAACTCGCTATGCCTAACACTTGCACAACCATCCCTATCAAAGTACCTTCAGGGATTCCCCAGGTCCTCTACTTTCTTGTTTGAGCCTTAGTTAGGACCGCTTGGTTAAACCTCAACAATCTTACCTCTGAGATAGAGAGATCCACCCTAGACATAACGATAAATTAAGTAAGAAATTTATGGGAATAGACAGAGACAATGTATAATGAGGATTCTAAAAAATAAAACAGAAAGCGATGGTCTTTGGGGGAATTTTGGGAGAGGTTATGAAAGAGATATCATTTAAACTGGGCCTTGAAGGCTCTATGGGATTCAGGCATACAAGAACAGAGGCAGGAAATTTCAGGAGAATGCAAGAATGTTAACAAAGATCCAGGGTTAAGAAAAAGTGATGTATATGGAAAACTGTAGGGGTTCAGGCATCTGCAGTGAGGAAACATGACAGCGGAAAATTGGCAGGATAAAATCATGAAAGGTCTTGAGCTCTGTTAAGAAGCTTGAGCTTTATCTGTAGAAAAACTGTTAGGCAAAGAAGGGATATAAGAAATGGAATTACACTGGCTGCTATGTGCAAAGTTCCTTGAAGGGAAGTACAGCTGGAGCCAAGGAGACCTGTTAGCAGGCTGTGCAAGAGTCCAGATTAAATATTATAGCAGTGAGTGGACTCAGTGAGTGGAGCTGTAGAGAAATGGATAATTGTAAAAGAGGTTTAGGGGGCAAGGAGTAGCAAGAGATAAGGCTGAAGAGTTAGAGGTTGTATTTTAAGAGCTATACAAAACTATTGAAAGGTTTTAAGACATTGAAAAGTATTTAAACAAAGAAGGTTCCATCAGAATGGCATGTTACAATGATCAATGTGGCTTCCATATGGAGGAATTGGAGGGGAAAAGGATGAAGGTGGTTAAGGAGGATGCTGCAATCATTAGGTGAGAAGTGTTAGAAGCCTGGTCTAGGCTAGTGGCAGTGAAAATGGATATAAGAAAGAGGACTTGAGATACATATTACAGTGGTAGATTTGACAGAATTTGATGGCAAATATATTATAAAAGGCAAGGGAATACGAACAGATCTCACTGTGCACCTGTATTTTATCTTCCATAGCGTTAAAGGCAAAAAAGTAGTACACATCTCCTTAGTGAACAATGACTCTGCAGTCTCACTCATGGGTGAAATGTGGGCTTTGTGATGCCCCCCCCCAAAATATTACCATCACAGAGGACATTTATTGAGTTTACATTCAGATAATATATTTGGCTTGGTCCCATTCATTCCTCAGATCGCTTTCTTTCAGCTTGCCTAATGAGAACTGATATTTCTAATGCTGGCCTTCTGAGCTTTCAGGCAGAAAAGAAAAACAATAATGACAATAGCTTCCTCTAATAGAGTGTGAGCTTACTAAGTGTCAGACTCTACACATACTTTCATTTGTTTTCCACACTAAATCCTCCTTCCAAGCCTACAAGACAGAAATTATTATCTTCATTTTTCAGATGAGGAAAATGAGGCTCAGAAAGCCACATCTAGGTCACCTAAAGATACAGTCATTTTGTTACAGTCTGTCTAACTTCAAGTGCATGTGCCTTCAACTACATTAGTGTTTCTGAACCTCAATTACACATTAACATCACCTGGGGAGTATCTCTCTCTCTCTCTCTCTCTCTCTCTCTCTCTCTCTCTCTCTCTCTCTCTCTCTCTCTCTCTCTCCAGAGTCTGTTTTAGAACATTTTCATCATCTTGAAAAGAAATCCTATACTCATTTGCTATCACCCTTGCTATCCCCTATCCACCCTCTTCTTTAAACAAGTACTAATTAGCCTTCTGTCTTTATAGATTTCCTTTTTCTGGACTTTAATATTGATGGGATCATATAATATTTGGACTTTCCTGACTGGCTTCTTTCACTTAGCATAATGTATTCAAGGTTCATCTAAATTGTACTATGTATAAGTTTTCCATTCTTTTTTACGGTTTAACTAGGGGCCCAGCACGCGAAATCGCACGGCCCGCCCACCATGCATACCTCGGGGCACCTGCTTCTGGGCGCCCGCCTTGCTGCACCTACCTCACCACGCCCACCCACAGGCCGCCCCACTGTGGGCTGTGGGGTAGGGACCGAGAGGTGCTCCCTGCACTTCATGGTGACCAGTCGTTTGGTCATTATGGCGTTATAGCACTGGCTTTTTATAATATGGATAATATTCTACTGTATGAATATACCACATTTCTTTTATCTGTTCATCCATTGATAGACAATTTGGTTTTGTTTCACCTTTTGGCTATTATGAATAATGGTGCTATAAACCATTCTAGTACAGCTGTTTGTGTAGATATATGTTTTCAATTCTCTTAGGTAAATGCCTAAGAGTGTAATTACATGGTCATGTGGTAACTCTATATTTAATCATTTAAAGAATTTCTAGGCTGTTTTACCTGGGGAGTTTTTAGAATATACTAGTGCCCTGCCCACCCCACCCATCCCTTATCCGCTGAAAAAATGAATCATACTCTCTGAGGTTGGGTCCCAATTGATTCCAATAACCTATATCAGTAGGTTCCAGTGTGCACCCTGCATTGAGCACCACTGCAATATATCATGATCTCAATGATATTGATATATGGAATTACTTAGAATTATCTATTTTTGAAGAATCATTAACCATAAGGATTCAACAAGAAGACAGTGGTACTTCAATATTTATTCATTAGCTAAGCCAACCACCCTGGTGACTTATGATTCTGGGAAGAGAAGGTTTGACTGGAACTTTCAAGACTTGTAGCTCTCTTTTATGTCACCACGGATGATCTTTAGTGAAGGAGAATTGGGCTGAATTATCAATGTATTGAGAAGGTATTGATTTCACACACTGCTTGTCATAGTGCCTAGAATGATACCATAAAAAATTCTTTCACTGGGGTCTGGGGAAAAAATGGGTCTTCAAGAGTTCCTTAAGAAACTGCAAAGCTCCCTGGTAGGAAGGAAGTTGACAAGGAGGGAGAGAGCCAGGTGAAGACATGACTTCTTTTTGGCAAGAGGAAAAGATAGGGAAAATTGGCAGGACTTATTGCTTGCCTTCTCTCAGCCTCTTTCTGCCCTTAGACTGTTCCATGTCCCCACATTTCTGTGGAGTGAGAGGGTAAAAAGATATATCCTGGACGTCATTATTCTACCCAAGGAGAATCCCTCCCTGTTTGGCTCAGCTCAGTGACTGGAGATTTATAGCTGAAGATTTTCAAAATGTATCCAGGAGTATGTTTACAGCATAACACACTGAATCAATTGCTAATTATGAATCCTCTTCTCACTTCATATTGCTTCCAGGCCTTTGCCATGGTAACCTTTCATCTCAATGTTTCAAAAGAGAAATGCCAAACTTTTGAAAGTTCCACCATTTCTCATTTTCAACATGTGGTTTGTAGTTTAGATATGTGCAAAATGTTTTAACAAATGTTGGTTATGATTTTGACCCTTGAAAAATTCTGTGAGATATTATTACCTCTATTTACAGATGAAGAAACTGAGGCTTAGAGATGGATAAGTGATTTACTCAAAAACACACTACTAGTTTTAGGCAGAAATGGAACTAGACCTCGGGCCTCCTGATTCCATGCTCTTTCTGCTCCACCCTGCCTAGATGAACATTCAGTATGCCCTGACAATATCTATAAGCAAAAGAATAAATACCAAATATAACTTCATGAATATTTTTACCCTCAAATTTCTCCAGCCCCTGAACTTTTAACAGGAGTAAAGAGTAAAAAGGATCACTAAGTGACATTAAAGAACCAGCTGCACTCCCATTAACACAAGTTTACAATGGGAATAATTAGTGTTGTTTGTTTTTAATATTTGCCATTATCATTTTATGAAATAGTTCTTAAACTCTATTAAGTTCCCGAATACTTTTGGAAATGTAAATATAATGGGTGCTCTATTCAGATAAAAGCATATACATGTATGTAAGTCAGAGTGTTCATGAAGCCCATCTTTGAATCCTAGCTTATGAACCAACTAGAGGCCCAGTGCACGAAATTCATGCACTGGGGGGGGGGGGGCGGTCCCTCAGCCCAGCCTGTGCCCTCTCACGGTCTGGGAGCCCTGGAGGGATGTCTAAGCTGGCAGTCAGACATCCTTAATGCTGCCCTGGAGATGGGACAGGCTCCCACCACTGCCGCTGTACTCACCAGCCATAAGCCCAGCTCAGGGCTTCTGGCTGAGCAGCACTCCCCTGTGGGAGCTCACTGACCACCAGAGGGCAGCTCCTATATTGAGCGTCTGCCCCCTGGTGGTCTGTGCATGTTATAGCAACCAGTCATTCTATTGTTCGGTCGATTTGCATATTAGCCTTTTATTATGTAGGATAAAGGGAGTAGGAACAGAAAAAGGAAAAGTGACTGTGTTTGTCCAGGACTGAGGTTTAGGAAGACAGATATGACAAAAATGACAAAGTAGAGCAAATTTCAACAGGAATGTTTGACAAAGCAGACCACTGAGTTGGGCTGGAGAGAAAAACAATGAAGCTACAAGGTGGCTGCCAGACTTGGAGTATGAAGATAAAGAATGGGAACTGAGGTCTTGATGAAAGTGAAAAACAAGTTGGAGCCAAGTGAAGGTTGAGAGATTGTGATTAGAAAGGGAGGGGAGTCTCAAAATTAGAAATTTTAGAGATGGAGCTCTCTCCTCTGATATGTATCTAGTTGCCTATTTAAAATCTCCCTTTGGACACTTAACAGAACTCAAAATGTATCCTTGCAAAAACAGAATTCTTGATTTCTTCCTTCCATAACAACCTATCTCTCTTTCAATCTTTTCCATCTCAGTTATTGACACAACTCAGCTGCTGAAGCAAAAAACCTGGGTCATTCTTTTTATATATTTTTTAATTGATTTTTTTACAGAGAGGAAGGGAGAGGGATAGAGAGTTAGAAACATCGATGAGAGAGAAACATCGATCAGCTGACTCCTGCACACCCTCTCCTGGGGATGTGCCTGCAACAAAGTTACATGCCCTTGACTGGAATTGAACCTGGGACCCTAAGCCAAACTGGTCAGGGCATCCTTGGTCATTCTTGATTTTTCTCCTCCACATTTAATTCATCACCTTGTCCTGTAAATTTTACCTCCATCATGTATTCTATATCCACCAGCTTTTCTTCATCTCGCTTGTCACCTGTCTAGTCCAGGACAGGTTCATCTCTTGTCTAGACTACAAGAATAGCCCCCTATCAGACCTGTCTGCATTAAAAATTTATCTTCCATAATCTATCTTCCATGCAATGACTAGAGGGATATGTTTTCTAGTGTTAATAAATTTTAGCTTTATTTCAGCTCAAACTAAAATATTTTGACATTTAATCATATAATTTTACGATTTTAATTAAAATTTTAGATATATTAAAATATTATTTTGTATTAGTTTCAAGTGTACAGCAGAGGGGTTAGAAAATCATATAGAATGTACCCCCAGATATTTCCAGTACTCACCTAGCACCACACATAGTAATTATATTATTGACTCTATTCCCTATGATGTACTTTATATAAACATGAAAATTGTGTAACTACCAATTTATACTTCATAATCCTTTCACCCTTTTCTCCCAGTTCCCCCCCACACCACCTCCCCTTTGGCAACTTTCAATCTGTTCTCTATATCTATGAGTCTGTTTCTATTTTGTTTATATTCTTTAGATTCCACATATGAGTGAAATCATATGACATTTGGCTATCTCTGACTGATTTATTTCACTTAGCATAATACCTGCTAGGTCCATGAATGTAGTTGCAAATGGTAAGGTTTTAATCATTTTATGGCTGAGTAACATTCCATTGTATATATGTACCACATCTTCTTTATCTACTCATTCATTAATAAGCACTAGCATTGCTTCTAAACCTCAGCTATTGTAAAAAATGCTGAAATAAAAACTAAGATGCAAATATTCTTTTGAATTAGTGTTTTGAGTTTCTTCAGAAGTGCCATTTTTAATTTTGTTTTTTGAAAAATATATTTTATTGATTTCAGAGAGAAAAGGAGAGGGAGAAAGAGATAGAAACATCTGTGATGAGAGAGAGAGTCATTGATTGGCTGCCTCATGTACGCCCCCCACTGGAGATCGAGGCCACAACCCAGGCATGTGCCATTGACCAGAATGGACCCAGGACCCTTCAGTCTGCAGGCTGATGCTCTATCCACTAAGCCAAACCGGCTAGGGCCATTTTTAATTTTTGAAGAAATTTCCTACTATTTTCCATAGTGGCTGTACCAATCTGCATTTCTACCAGCTGTATCAAAGGGCTCCCTTTACTCCACATCCTCACCAACACCTGTTGTTTGTTGAATTATTGATGATAGCCATTCTGACAGGTGATAACTCATTGTGGTTTTAATTTGCATTTCTTTGATGATAAGTAACATTGAGTATCTTTTCATATGTCTATTGGTCATCTGTATGTCATCTGTGCATAAGTGTCTATTTGGGTCCTTTCTCCATTTTTAAAGTGAATTGTGTGTTTTTTGGTGTTGAGTTGTATAAATTCATTTTTTTAAATTATTACAGTGGTTTGTTTTATTATTCCTATATTTACACCTTCTTTCCTGATTTCTTTTCTTTTCTATATTGATTAAGGTATTACATATGTGTCCTTATCCCCCAATTGCCCCCCTATCCCCCCACTCATGCCTTCCCCCCCTGGTGTCTGTGTCCATTGGTTAGGCTTATATGCATGCATACAAGTCCTTTGGTTGAACTCTCCCCCTTACCCCACCCTCTCCTATCTTCCCTCTGAGATTTGACGGTCTGATCGATACTTCTCTGTCTCTGGATCTGTTTTTGTTCATCAATTTATGTTGTTCATTATATTCCACAAATGAGTGAGATCATGTGATATTTATTTTTCTCTGACTGGCTTATTTTTCTTAGCACAATACTCTCCAGTTCCTTCTATGCTGTTGCAAATGGTAAGAATTCCTTCTTTTTTACTGCAGCATAGTATTCCATTGTGCAGATGTACCACAGTATTTTAATCCACTCATCTGCTGAAGGGCACTTAGGCTGTTTCCAAATCTTAGCTATGGTGAATTGTGCTGCTATGAACATGTGGGTGCTTATATCCTTTCTGATTGGTGTTTCTAGTTTCTTGGGATATATTCCTAGAAGTGGGATTACTGGGTCAAATGGGAGTTCCATTTTTAGTTTTTTGAGGAAACTCCATACTATTCTCCACAGTGGCTGCACCAGTCTGCATTCCCACCAGCAGTGCACAGGGTTCCTTTTTCTCCGCATCCTCACCAGCACTTGTCATTTGTAGATTTGATGATGATAGCCATTCAGACAGGTGTGAGGTGGTACCACATTGTCCTTTTTGATTCGCATCTCTTGGATGAATAATGACTTTGAACATGTTTTCATCTGTCTCTTGGCCTTCCTTATGTCCTCTTTCAAAAAGTATCTATTTAGGTCTGTTGCCCATTTTTTGATTGGGTTGTTTATCTTCCTTTTGTTAGGTTGTGAGTTCCCTGTAAATATTGGAGATTAAACCTTTATCGGTGATAACATTGGCAAATATGCTCTCCCATGCAGTGGGTTTTCTTGTTGTTTTGTTAATAATTTCTTTTGCTGTGAAGAAGCTTCTTATTCTGATGTAGTCCCATTTATTTATTTATTTTCTCCTTACTCCCCATTGCCCTAGGAGCTGTGTCGGTAAAGGTATTGCTACGACATATGTCTGCTATTTTGCTGCCTATGGAGTCTTGTAGGATTTTTATGTTTTCCCATCTTACATTTAAGTCCTTTAGCCATTTTGAGCTTGCTTTTGTATATGGTATAAATTGATGACCTAGTTTCATTTTTTTGCATGTTATCTGACCAAATTTCCCAGCATCATTTATTGAAGAGACTGTCTTGACTCCATTGTATGCTCTTGCCTCCTTTGTCAAATATTAATTGAGCATAATGGCTTGGGTCGATTTCTAGGTTCTCTGTTCTGTTCCATTGGTCTATATATGTTCTTGTGCCAGTACCAGGCAGTTTTGAGAACCGTGGCTTGGTAATATAGCTTGATATCTGGTATTGTGATCCATCCAACTTTGTTCTTCTTTCTCAGGATTGCTGTGGCTACTTTGGGTCTTTTTTTTATTCCAGATGAATTTTTGGAGAGTTTGTTCTTGATCTTTGAAATGTTCCATTGGTATTTTAATGGGGATTGCATTGAATTTGTAGATTGCTTTTAATAGTATGGACATTTAATGATGTTGATTCTACCAATCCATGAACATGGTACATTCTTCCATTTGTTTATGTCTTCCCCTATGTCTTTTTTCAATACCCTGTGGTTTTTCAAGTACAGGTCTCTTTTACCTCCTTAGGTAAGTTTATTCTTCGGTATCTTAATTTTTAGGTGCAATGGTAAATGGGATTGTTTTATTTGTTTATTTTTTTGTGAGTTCATTATTGGTGTAGAAAAAGGCCATAGATTTCTGAGTGTTAATTTAATATCCTGCTACATTGCCAAATTCATTTATTAGGTCTAGTAGGTTTTTGATGGAGTCTTTGGGGTTTTGTGTGTATAGTATCATGTCGTCTCAGAATAAGGACAGTTTTACTTCTTCTTTTCCAATTTGGATGCCTTTTATTTCTTCTTCTTGTCTGATTGCTATGGCTAGCAGTTCCAGTACTATATTGAACAGGAGTGGTGAAAGTGGGCATCCCTGTCTCATTCCTGTTCTTAGGTGAAATGGTTTTAGATTTTGCCCATTGAGTATGATGTTGACTGTAGGTTTGTCATATAAGGCTTTTATTATGTTGAGGTATGATCGCTCTATTTCCATTTTCTTGAGGTTTTTTATCAAAAAAGGGTGTTGAATTTTGTCAAATGCTTTTTCTGCATCAATTGATATGACTATGTGATTTTTATCTCTCAATTTGTTTATGTAATATATCATTTTTATTGATTTGCAGATATTGTACCATCCTTGCATCCCCAGGATAAATCCTACTTGGTCATGGTGTATGATCTTTCTGATGTAATGCTGGATCCCATTTGCTAGAATTTTGTTGAGGATCTATGTTCATGAGCGATATTGGCCAGTAATTCTCTTTCATTGTGTTGTCTTTATCTGGCTTTGGTATTAGAGTAATGCTGGCTTCATCGAATGATCTTGAAAGTGTTCCTTCCTCTTGAATTTTTTGGAATAGTCTGAGGAGGATAGATTTTAAAATATATTTTATTGATTTTTTACAGAGAGGAAGAGAGAGGGATAGAGAGCCAGAAACATCGATGAGAGAGAAACATCGATCAGCTGCCTCTTGCACACCCCCTACTGGGGATGTGCCCACAACCAAGGTACATGCCTTGACCAGAATCGAACCCGGGACCCTTGAGTCCGCAGGCCGACGCTCTATCCACTGAGCCAAACCGGTTTCGGCTGAGGAGGATAGATTTTAGTTCTTCCTTGAATGTTTGGTAAAACTCCCCTGTGAAGCCATCTGGCCCCAGGCTTTTGTTTGCTGGAAGCTTTTTGATGACTGCTTCAATTTCCTTCATAGTTATAAGCCTATTGAGACTTTCAAATTCTTCCCAATTGAGTTTTGGAAGGTTGTATTTTTCTAGGAATATGTCCATTTCCTCCAGGTTGTCTAGTTTGTTGGAATAGAGTTGTTCGTAATATTTTTTAACAATTCTTTGTATTTCTGTGGGGTCTGCTATTATTTTGCCTCTTTCATTTCAAATTTTGTTTATTTGGGTCCTCTCTCTTTGCTTCTTGGTGAGCCTGGCTAGAGGTTCATCAATCTTGTTTATCCTTTCAAAGAACCAGCTCTTGATTTCATTGATCTTTTACATTTTTTTTTGTCTCTGTCATTTATTTCTGCTCCGATCTTTATTATTTCTTTCCTTCTGCTCACTCTGGGCTTTTCTTGTTGCTCTCTTTCTAATTTATTAAGTTGTATCCTTAGATAATTTATTTCCAGTTTTTCTTGTTTTGTTTTTTTGAGGTAAGTCTGTAGGGTTATGAACTTCCCTCTAAGGACTGCTTTCACTGTTTCCCATAGATTTTGGATTATTGTGTTGTCATTGACGTTTGTTGCCAGAATGCTTTTTATTTCTTCTTTGATCTCATTGCTTACCTGATCTTTGTTATTTGGCCTCCAAGTATTTGAGTTTTTAATTTTTTATTGTAGTTCATTTCTAATATTATGCCATTGTGATCTGAGAAGATGCTTGATATGATTTTAATCTTCTTGTATTTGAAGAGATTTTGCTTGTGTTCAAATATGTGGTCTCTCTTTGAGAATATCCCATATGCACTTGAGAAGAATGTATATTCCATAGCTTGGGGGTGAAATGTTCTGAAGATGTCAATTAAGTTCATCTGATCTAGTGAGTTATTTAGTATTGGTCTTTGTTTACTGATTTTTTTGGCTAGAGGATTTATCCAGTGATGTCAATGGGTTATTAAAGTCCCCTACTATGATTGTATTGCTGCTGATCTCTCCCTTGATATCTTCCAGATGTATATTTATGTATTTGGGTGATCCTGCATTGGGTGCATATATGTTTACCCAAGTTATATCCTCTTGTTGTATCAATCCCTTTAGTATTATGAAGTGACCCTCCTTATCTCTTGTTATGGCCTTCACTTTGAGGTCTATTTTGTCAGATATAGTATTGCTACCCCAGATTTTCTCACATTTCCATTTGCCTGAAAGATATTTTTCCATCCCTTCACTTTCAGTCTGCATGAGTCTCTTGTTCTGAGGTAGGTCTCTTATAGACAGCATATGTATGAGTCATGTTTTCTTATCCATTCATCAACTTGATGTCTTTTGATTGAAGCATTTAGTCCATTTATATTTAAAGTTATTATTGATAGGTACTTGTTTGTAGCCATTTTTATTCTTTGTGCCTGTGTTCCTTCTTGCCTTTTTGTTTCTTCTTTTTACAACTGTCCCTTTAGTGTTTCTTGCATTGCTTGGTAGTGATAAGCTCCCTTAGCTTTTTTTTTTTTTTTTTTTTTTTTTGTCTGTGATGCTACTGATTTCCTCTTCAGTTTTGAATGATATTCTTGCTGGATAGAGTATTCTTGGCTTCAGTCCCTTCCTTTACAATGCTTTGTATACTTCATTCCATTCCCTTCTGGCCTGATGTGTTTCTGTTAAAAAATCATTTTATAGTCTAACTAGAGGCCCAGTGCATGAAATTCGTGCATTGGGCGGGTCCCCCCAGCCCAGCCTGCACCCTCTCTAATCATGGACCACTGGCTTCTAACCACTCACCTGCCTGCCTGCCTGGTCGCCCCTAACTGCCCCTGCCACCAACCTGATTGCCCCTCACTGCCTCTTTGTGCTGGCCTGGTTGCTCCTAACTGTACCCCCCTCCGGCCTGGTCACCCCTTACTGTCCCCCCTGCTGGCCTGGTTGCCCCCAAATGCCCCCCCATGCTGGCCTAGTTCACCTCCCTCCCTCCCCTGCCAGCCTAATCACCCCCAACTGCCCCCCTGCAGTCCTGGTCACCCCACACAGCCTGCTTGTTCAGTCATTTGGTTGTCCCTCACTAACCCCCTGCCGGCCTGGTCACCCCACACAGCCTGCTTGTTCAGTCATTTGGTTGTCCCTAAATAAGCCCCCTGCCAGCCTGGTTGTATTCATCCATCTTGTGAGGGCATGATGGTCAATTTGCATATTACCTCTTTATTATATAGGATGGGAGTTCCTTTGTAGGTAACTTTCTGTCTCTTGCTGGCCTTAAGATTCTTTCTTTCTCATTAGCATTTGCCATTTTAATTACGACATGTCTTGGTGTGGGTCTTTTTGGATTCATCTTGTTTGGGACTCTGTGCTTTTGTGACTTTTGTATTCCCCAAATCAGGGAATTTTTCTGTCATTATTTCTTCAAATAAGTTTCCTATTCCTTGCTCCACTTCTTGTCCTTCTGGCACCCCTATTATATGTATGTTACTTTGTTTTATG
Organism: Eptesicus fuscus; assembly: GCF_027574615.1. NCBI lineage: Eukaryota > Metazoa > Chordata > Mammalia > Chiroptera > Vespertilionidae > Eptesicus > Eptesicus fuscus. The sequence continues at coordinate 111,434,180 of NC_072473.1, forward strand.
TTGTCCCAAAGCTGTCTTAGGCTCTCCTCCTGCTTTCTAATTTTTTTCTCCAAGAGTTGTTCAGATTGGGTGTGTTTCACAGCCCTATCTTCCAACTCACTAATTGAGTCCTCTGCTTCTTCTCATCTACTGTTGAAAACTTCCATAGCTTTTTTTATTTTAGCTATATCATTTTTTACTTCCTCCTGATTCTTACATAAGTTATTAATTTTCTCATCCATCTGGTTTATGCACTGTATGACCATTACTCTGAATTCTTTTTCTGACACATTGCATGGCTCTATTTCATTTAGTTTCTTTTCTGGTGATTCCTTTTCTTTCCTTTGGGGGTTATTTCTTTGTCTCCCCATTTTTCCTGTCACTAGTATGACTCTAGTTGGGTTGTGCAGGGCTGGGGCTGACATTGTGATCTTGGCAGGCAGGGAACACAGTCAGAAGCTTGTCTGCATGAAGCACAGGGCCAGGCCAATGCCACAGTCTTGACTGAGAGGGAGTGTAGTCCCAGGCTTGCTAGCAGGATGCTCTGAGTCCCGGGCCCATACCACGTGCTTGGTGGGCAGGGAATGCAGACAGAGGACTGCCTGTGGGACATGTGGGGCCAGGGCCGACTTCATTGTCTTGGCTGGCAGGAAATGCAATTCCAGGCTTGCTGGCAGGATGTGCTGAGGCCAGGATCCATGCCATGGGCTTGGTGGTCAGGGAGCACAGTCAGAGGCTTGCCTGTGAGACAGGTGGGGCTGGGGCCAACTCCATGTTCTTATAGGTCAGGGAACTCTGTCAGAAGCTTGCCTGCAGGATGCACAATGCTGGGGCGACACTGTGGGCATAATATTTTTCTTATAATACTTTATATTTCTGTGGTGTCATTTGTTACTTCCCCCATTCATTTCTGATTTTATTTTTTAGGGTCCTCTCCCTTTTTCTTTGATGAGTCTGGTTGATGATTTATCAATCTTGTTTATTTTTCAAAGAACCAGCTCTTGGTTTCATTGATTTTTTTTGTATAGTTTTTTTGAGACTCTATTTTTTTTATTTCCATGCTGATCTTTATTTCCTTCCTAATACTCACTTTGGACTTTGCTTTGTTGTTGATTTTCTAGTTCTTTTATGTGTAAGGTTAGTTTTATTTGAGTTTTATTTATTTATTTAGATAGGCCTGTAATGCTATGAATTTCCCTCTTAGGACTGATTTCACTGTGTCCCATACATTTTTGTTGTTGTGCTTTTTTTTCTTCATTTGTCTCAAGGTACCTTTTAATATTTTCCCTTGATCTCATTATTAGTTTACTCAGTGTATAGTAACATTGTATTTAGCCTCCATATGTTTGTGTGTTTTTTAGTTTGTTTATTTTACTTGGTTTCTAGCTTCATACTACTTTGGTTGAAGAAGATGCTTGATATGACTTCAATCTTCTTAAATTTATTGAGATTTATTTTGTGTTCATACATGTGGTCTATCCTAACAAATGTTCCATGTGCGCTTGAAAAGAATGTATATTCTGCTGATTGTGGGTGAAATGCTCTGAAAATATCAATTAAATCCATAACATCCATCTGTGTCATTTAAGGCTGCAGTTTTCTTACTGATTTTCTGTCTGGAAGATCTCTTCATTGATGTCAATGGAGCATTAGTCTCCTACTATGATTGTATTGCTATTAATCTCTCCCTTTACAATATGTTCATCAAAATTTGCTTTATATATGTAGGTGTTACTATGTTGGATGCATAAATGTTTACAAGGGTCATATTCTCTTGTTGGGTTGATCCCTTTATTATTATACTAGGGGCCTGGTGCATGAAATTCATGCACTGGGGGTCAGGGGTCCCTCAGCCCAACCTGCCCCCTTTCACATACTGGGAGCCCTCAGGGGATGTCCTACTGATGGCTTAGGCCTGCGCCCCACAAGGAGCAGGCCTAAGCTGCAGTTTGGCCTCCCTTTGTGGGAGGCAACCGGGCTGATCAGGGGAAGGCACCAGCCCCATGACCCCACTGCTGCAGCCACTGTCAGTCACCACAGCCACCAAGGTGTTTTCATCAACACGGACTCCAGTCCCTTCACCATGAAAAAATGACAACTTTCTTTAGGCATTTTCAAGATGTGTCTTTCATAGGATATGCATTTATTTATTTATTTTTTATCCTCACCTAAGGATATGTTTCCATTGACTTTTAGAGAATGTGGAAGAGAAAGGGAAAGACAGAGAGAAACATCAAAGTGAGAGGAACACTTTGATTGGTTTCCTCCTGCATGAGCCTTGACCTGGGCCCCGGCCAGGGAGGAGCCTGCAACCTAGGTACATGCCCTTGATCAGAATCACACCCAGACCCTGCTGTCTGCAGGCCCAGGCATTATCCACTGAGTCAAACTGGCTAGGGCAGGACATGACATTTCATAGCCCTCTAGCAGCTGACCTTCATATTTTTCTCCAGAAGTGTGGTGGAAAAACCCTAGATTACTTTTTTGGATTCTTATTACCCAAGTTGCAAAGAATATTACCAATGGAATATAGGAAGCTTAGCCAATGTGCAGTCAGAAAAGGTGTTTCCTCTGTAGTTCACACCAATGGAGGGCTGGGCCATGCCCAGGCCTAAAGCCTCAGGCCGAAGCTGTAGGCCTGGGCAGGCCCCTCGAGCTGCTTCTGATCACCGGCTAAGCCTCTGCCCAGGCCTGCCCAGACCGAAAGCCTCTTGGGCAGGAGCGGACCCCAGCTCCCTGCGATCAATCACAGGGGGTCCCTTCCTGCCCAGGCCAAAAGCAGACCCCCAGCTCCCTGCCCAGGCAATCAATCACAGGGGGTCCGCTGTGGCACCAGGCCGAAACAACCCCCAGCTCCCTGTGATCAATTGCAGGGGTCTACTCTGGCACCAGGCCAAAAGGCTCCACCGGAGGCTTTCAGGCTGATGCCACAGCGAACAGCCAGCTCCCTGCGATCCGTCGCAGGGGGTCCACTCAGGGCACCTATGTATTCAAAATAACTGCCATCTTGGTTGGGTTAATTTGCTTACTCGCCCTGATTGGCTGGTGGGTGTGGCTTTGGCATAGTGAAGGTGGGGTCAATTTGCATATTATTCTTTTATTAGGTAGGATAGTGTTCTTCTTTGTCTCTTTTTATAGCCTGTATTTGAAGTCTCTATCATTTAAGTGTTGCTAGCCTAGCTTCTTTTCATTTTCATTTGTGTAAAATATCTTTTTCCATCCCTTTACTTTTAGTTTGTGTGTACCTTTCATTCTGAGTTGGGTCTCTTGTAGACTGCATATCTGCGTTTCTTTATTTTTATTCATTCAGCTATCTGTTGTCTTTTGATTGAAGCATTTAAGCCATTTACATTTAAAGCTATTATTGATAGGTATGTATTTATTGCTATTTTATTATATATACTAGAGGCCCAGGGCACGGGATTTGTGCACTGGTTGGGGGCATGGACTGTGGGGATTGGCCTGCTGTGGGAGCGCCGCTCATCCCAGTCAGCCGAGCAGCTGTGGACCTGCCCTCTGAGTGGCTGCTTCCTGGTCTGGCAACTTCCATGGAGCCAGAACTCTCACCTCTCCTGAGGACCTGGTTGGGGCTGGCCCCAGAGACAATAGCACTGAGAGGGGGCAGAGTAGGTCTCAGTCCCGTGGTGGCCACGAACCCGCCTGTCATTCTCCGAGGTCAGCTCTGTGAGCCCGGCAGCGGCACTGTGTGATCTGTGGGTGTCTGGAGGAGGCAGCAGGGAGTGAGGAGGAGGAGCCTGGGGCAAGAAGGTGACGATCACATCCTGGGTTCCTGACCATCAGCCTGGGGTTCTCAGCAGGAGCAGCCAATCATCCCAGTCAGCTGAATGGTGCTCCCACTGTGATAGTGAACTGACCACCAGGGGGCAGCTCCTGCATTGAGTGTCTTCCCCCTGGTGGTCAGTGCACATCGTAGCGAATGGTCTACTGGTCGTTCTGGTCATTCTGCTGTTTGGTTGCTAGGCTTTTATTATATAGGATTTTTTTTTTTTTTTTTTAAATTTCTTTATTGATTAAGGTGTCACATATTTGTCCTCATCCCCCCATTCCCATCCCCCCCCTCCCCACGCATGCCCCAACTCCCTGTTGAACTTAACCGTTGGATAGGATCATATGCATGCATACAAGTCCTTTGGTTGAACTCTCCCCCTCCCCCCGCCCTTCCCTATCCTCCCTCTGAGGCCCGATAGTCCGATCGATGCCTCCTTGCTTCTGGTTCTGTTCTTGTTCCTCAGTCTATGTTGTTCATCATTTCCCCTAGATGAGCGAGATCATATGTCACTAGATATATACTTATGAGAACTGAATGTGAGACAAGCAATAATAGTTATGCTGACAGGCAAATGAATCAGTCTGTAGTGAGTTTCTTTCTGGACCAACAGTTCTTTTGAGACCCAATTTCAATGTCCACCAGTTCCTTATGTGTACATATCAGCACTGACCCCTCAGCTCTGGATGGTGGACAAATGGTGGTAACGGAGGTCCGACTCCCTCTGGTTTGGTCTCGGCCGGACCCAGGGGCACGGCTTCACCCGGACTAAGGGGCACGTGGCCTCACCCGGATCTAGGGACACAAGGTCTCACCCGGACCCAGGGGTGCGTGGCCTCTCCCAGACCCAGGGGCACGTGGCCTCACCCGGGCCTCGGTGCACGAGGCCTCACCCGGATCCAGGGACACATGGTCTCACCCGGACCCAGGCGCGCTTGGCCTCCCCCAGACCCAGGGGCATGTGGCCTCACCTGGACCTAGGTGCACGAGGCCTCCCCCGGATCCAGGGACACATGGTCTCACCCGGACCCAGGGACGCTTGTCCTCTACCAGACCCAGGGGCACGTGGCCTCACCCGGGCCTAGGTGCACGAGGCCTCACCCGGATCCAGGGACACATGGACTCGCCCGGGGTCAGGGGTGCGTGGCCTCTCTCAGACCCAGGGGCACGTGGCCTCACCTGGACCTAGGTGCACGAGGCCTCACCCGGATCCAGGGACACATGGTCTCACCCGGACCCAGGCGCGCTTGGCCTCCCCCAGACCCAGGGGCACGTGGCCTCACCCGGGCCTAGGTGCACGAGGCCTCACCCGGATCCAGGGACACATGGTCTCACCCGGACCCAGGGACGCTTGTCCTCTCCCAGACCCAGGGGCACATGGCCTCACCTGGACCTAGGTGCACGAGGCCTCACCCCCATCCAGGGACACATGGTCTCACCCGGACCCAGGTGCGCTTGGCCTCCTCCAGACCCAGGGGTATGTGACCTCACCCGGGCCTAGGTGCATGAGGCCTCACCCGGATCCAGGGACACATGGTCTCACCCGGACCTAGGGACGCTTGGCCTCTCCCAGACCCAGGGGCACGTGGCCTCACCCGGGCCTAGGTGCACGAGGCCTCACCCGGATCCAGGGACACAGGGTCTCACCTGGACCCAGGGACACTTGGCCTCTCCCAGACCCAGGGGCACATGGCCTCACCCGGGCCTAGGTGCACGAGGCCTCACCCAGATCCAGGGACACATGGTCTCGCCCGGACCCAGGGGTACGTGGCCTCTCTCAGACCCAGGGGCACGTGGCCTCACCTGGACCTAGGTGCACGAGGCCTCACCCGGATCCAGGGACACATGGTCTTACCCGGACCCAGGCGCGCTTGGCCTCCTCCAGACCCAGGGGCACGTGACCTCACCCGGGCCTAGGTGCATGAGGCCTCACCCAGATCCAGGGACACATGGTCTCACCCGGACCCAGGGACGCTTGGCCTCTCCCAGACCCAGGGGCATGTGGCCTCACCCGGGCCTAGGTGCACGAGGCCTCACCCGGATCCAGGGACACATGGTCTCACCCGGACCCAGGGACGCTTGGCCTCTCCCAGCCCCAAGGGCACGTGGCCTCACCCGGGCCTAGGTGCACGAGGCCTCACCCGGATCCAGGGACACATGGTCTCGCCCGGACCCAGGGGCGCGTGGCCTCTCCCAGACCCAGGGGCACGTGGCCTCACCCGGGCCTAGGTACACGAGGCCTCACCCAGATCCAGGGACACATGGTCTCACCTGGACCCAGGGACACCTGGCCTCTCCAAGACCCAGGGGCACGTGGCCTCACCCGGGCCTAGGCGCACGAGGCCTCACCCGGATCCAGGGACACACGGTCTCACCCGGACCCAGGGACGCCTGGCGTCCCCCAGACCCAGGGGCACGCGGCCCCACCCGGGCCTAGGTGCACGAGGCCCCACCCGGATCCAGGGACACATGGTCTCGCCCGGACCTAGGGGTGCGTGGCCTCTCTCAGACCCAGGGGTACGTGGCCTCACCTGGACCTAGGTGCACGAAGCCACCCGGACCCAGGGGCGCGTTACCTCTCTCAGACCCCTGGTCACGTGGTCTCACCCGGATCCAGGGGCGCACGGCCTCACCCGGACTCGGGACCCAGCCTTACCCGGATCCAGGGGCCCACGGCCTCTCCCGGCCCCAGGGTTCAGCTTCACCCGGACCCAGGGGGACGTTACCTCTCTCAGACCCCTGGTCGCGTGGTCTCACCTGGATCCAGGGGCCCACGGCCTCACCCGGACCCAGGGTTCAGATTCGCCCGGACCCAGGGGCACATGGCCTCACCCGAACCCGGAATCCAGCTTCACCTGGACCCAGGGGCGCGTGGCCTCACCCAAAGCCAGGGGCGTGAGGCCTCACCTAGACCCAGAGGCGTGTGACCACATCTGAGCCCAGAGGCTCGCAGGCTCGCCTGGACTCGGGTCTCAGTGGGGTTTCGTCTTCTTGATCCCAATTCCTGTTGGTCAATTCCCTCTCAGCAATTCCTTCGGTCATTTTCTCAGAGCTCCAGGGCGGCTGCCGCAGAACTCGTTGGGCGGCGGGCTCGGCAAGGCTCCGGTGTGCCCGGTGCACGGCGGTGGGCTGGTCCGGTGTCGCTGTGTCGGCCCTTGGGTCTGCAACGGTGGCCGGTCGCTGAGCGTGCGCACCTGGCCACTTCGGGGCATTGAGATTCTTGAAGGACTCGGAGGTCAGCAAGCACGGAGTCTCCCACCCCATGTCTCCCAGGGGCTCGTCTGTCCGTGCTCAGCAGCGAGTGGAGCCGTCCCCTCAGCCGGAGACCGCCGGGGGAACTGCGCCGAGCACGTTCCAGGCCGCCATTGTGTCGCCTGAGCCATAGTTCTTAAAGTGTGGACTTTGGGTCACCGGCATCAGCATCATCCTGCGTACCCCTCTCTTTTATTCTAGTTGTAGAGCATCTGCTCAGCCAGCCCCCCGGTCTTTCTGGCTGGTGTCTGCTCTGCTCTCCCGTCGTAATCTCAATATTGTTGTGGTAGGCAACGATCAGGCTGCCGCCCTATGTCTCCATCTTGGTCCTCCTTTGTACAGTTAAGTCTTGATTGTTGTTGGTGTCACTGGGAGGAATTGTCCTCCAGGCCAATTGGCCGTGAGGACCCTCTTTGTCTATATAGGAAGAGTTGCTGTGCAGGAGACATGTTTGTGGGCCGGGTCTTGATGCAGCAATGCCTTGGCGCTCACTGAGTCTGCCTCTAGAATGCCTCCCTTATGCAAGTGATTGAAATCTGGTGTCATCTCACACCAACCACTAGATGCCCTCGTTTCTGAGTCTCCAATGTAGTGTGGGTCAGCCACTACCTGAGGCACTCAGCAGGAAAAAGCTTCTGCTCAGCTTGGCTGGGGCGGAGCTACAGGGTGGAGCCTACAACCTTGGCTTCCTGTCAGCCCCGCCCTATGAGGCTCCTGCGTCTGTGTCCCTCTGTATTCCTTGCAAACACCTCTGAGAGAAACGCGCCCTGGAGTTTCGCCCACTGCCAAACAGTCCAGTCCCTCCCCTAATGAATCTGGACTCCCAGATTCTCGCCTGGAACTGGGTTTCAGTGTAGTTGGAACTGGGTCTCAGCGCAGTCTGGCGTCCCTGTCTCCTTCCCAGCAGAGCCACCCAGTGGCGCAGGCAAAAGTCCGTCCTCTGCGCACCTTCCAGTGCGCGCGTCTGGAGCCACCGCTTCTCTGTGCCTCCGCCACCACAGCCCAAATTCATTCCCCCAGCGTGCGCCTGGCTTCCCAGGGTTTCGCCCGGAACTGGGGTTCAGTGCAGTCGGAACTGGGGTTCAGCACGGTCCTGAGCTTATGTCTCCTTCCCGCTAGGGCAGTTCAGCGGCGCATGCAACAGTCCGTCCTTTGCGCCCCTTCCCGTGCGCGCCTCTGGAACTCTGCCTTCCACCGCTCCTCTGTGCCTGCGCCCCACAGCCCAGATTCATTCCCCCAGCCTGCGCCTGGCTTCCCAGGGTTTCGCCCGGAACTGGCGCTCAGTGCAGTCGGAGCCGGCGCTTAGCGCACTCCGGAGCCTTTATCTCCTTCCTGCCAGTGAACGCCGGCCAGGCCGTCAGCCGCCCCTTCCTCTCCGGCTCCATCCTCCCTGCAGGCGCGCATGCTCGTGTCTCCGCCAGTTTCTCCATACCTCAGGCTTTTGCGGCTCCCCCGATTGTCCCCGTGGCCTTCTCCTTCCCCCCAGCTGTGGGCATTTCAGTCCGCCAGCTCTCCTGTGGTTCTGGACGATGTCCGTTCTGACCTCTAGTTGTGCCTTTGAAATTGTTGTGCCCGGCTGCAGGTTAGGTGTTTAACCTATGCCGCCATCTTGGTTTCTCTATATAGGATTTTTGTTTCTCTTTGTTTTTCTTTCTCCTTCTTAAATGAGTCCTTTTAACATTTCTTGTAATACTGGTTTGGTGGTAATGAACTTATTTAGGTGTTTTTTTTCTTTCTGGGAAGCTCTTTATTTCTCTTTCAGTTTTAAAAGATAGCCTTGCTGGGTAAAGTAGTATTGGTTGTAGGTTTTTGCTTTTCATCACTTTGACTATTTCATACCAATCCTTTTTGGCTTGAAATGTTTCTCTTGAGAAATCAGTTGACAGTCTTATGGGAGCTCTCTTGTAGGTAATTAACTGTATTTCTCTTGCTGTTCTTATAATTCTCTCTTTGTCTTTAACCTTTGCCATTTTAATTATCATGTGACTTTCTGTGGGCATTTTTAGGTACATCTTGTTTTGGATTCTTTATGTTTCCTGAACATGTATGTGTTTTTCTTTACCCAGTTAGGGAAGTTTCCTGTTATTATTTCTTTAAATATATTCACAATACCTTGTGCACTCTCCCCCCACTTCTTTTTCTGGTACTGTTATGATGCAACTGTTGTAGCACTTGATGTTATCCCAGAGGTTCCTTAAACTATTATTATGTCATTTTTTTTTCTTTTTGCTGTTATGATTGGGTGTTTCTTGCCACCTTGACTTCCAAGTCACTGATTTGATTCTCTGCTTCATCTTTTCTGCTCTTGATTTCTTCTAGTGTATTCATCATTTTAGATCCTGTATTCTTCATTTATGATTTGTTATTTTTATGGTTTCTATGTCCTTTTGTTTAAGTTCTTATTGAATTCATCCATTATTCCCCCTAAGATTCTTGAGTATCCTTATAACTATATTTTTATAAATTCTTCATTGTTGAAAGTGTTACATATGTCTCCCCCCCCCCATTGACCTCTCCCTGCCCATTCTCACCCCCCAGCACATGGCCTCACCCTCCTACTGCCTGTGCCCATTGGGTATGCTTATATGCATGCATACAAGTCATTTGATTGATCTCTTATCCCCCCTCCTAACCTCCCCTGATAACCATTATTTTGAACTTTGTATTTGGTAGATTGCTTGTTTCCATTTTATTTCTTTTTCTGGGGTTTTCTCTTGTTCTTCTATTTGGGGCAATTTTCTTTATCTCCCCATTTTGACTTCCTCTCTGTATTTGTTTCTATGTATTAAGTAGATCTGTTATATCTCCCAGTCTTGGTATGGTGGCCTTATGTAGTAGGTGTCCTACAGTCTCCCTGATCATCTGAGCTAAGTGCTCCAGTAATGTCCCTTGTTTGGGTTATATGAGCCCTCCTGTTGTAATTTAGTCCTGATTGCTGTTGGCCCATCCATTGGTGGGATTGGCTCTCAGGCTGGATGAGCATGAGGATTGACCCCAACTACAGTGTTTGAGCTGTTGTGTGGGGTCACCCACACAAAGCAGAATTCACCCAGCAGGGTCTGGCACCTGCTGAGATCTCCCTTTTGGTGTGCTTCTTATGGAGCTAGTTGGGTCATGTACTGATGTGGTTTGAAGCCTTCACTGGGTTTGTTTGTTTGTTTGTTTGTTCTGGATCTTCTTGGGATTGACTTCAGTGCAGGATAATGTGAGACACTGCCTGTGGCCAGCCCTGGGCTACCTGTTAGGTACTACAAAGCAAACCATGTTGGTGGCTACCTTTGCTGGGCTTATGTGTGTGTCTGTGTGGGGAGGTGCCAAGCTGTGTTTCAAGGCTGGCACCAACTAGTACAAAGCCTGGGAAGTCCAGAAAATTTCCCAAAGCACTTTGAAATCTGCCTCTACCTGCCAGCCTCTTGTTAGTCTCAGTCACTCTGTGTTGCATAAGGTAGTTACTCACCAGGTAGGGGTGAGTGGTGTTCATCAGGTTGATAATTCAAACTTGATGCCAGTATTGGAGTTGAGGCCACTTGGTAAATTTCTCAGGGTACACCAAGGTCAGCTGCCAGCTGTCTGTCTGGTGTTTGGGGGACCTTTGTGTAGGAGTGGGGTCTCAGGGAGCCGTTAGGGTGAGGCCAGTAGAGTTCATCAGGATAAAACAGATTAAAATTTTGCTATGTGAATGGAGGGCACTGCAAAGGAATGGTGGTGCCATTCAGGGGAACAGGGGAAAATGAGCCTTCTTCTCTATCCATACAACTCAATCTCTCCATGTGCATCTCTGATACCCTCTAAGTATGCCTAAATATTTCCAAAGCCTTCAAAGAAAGGCTGCACAGGAGGCTCAGGCTGGCCCAGCTAGCTAATCCCTCCACAGAGCACAATCTCAGCAGGGTATGGCCACAGGGAGTCCAATGATTACAGCTAGTGTATCTCTCCATGCTGATTCTGTATGGAGGGGGTGCTCAACCCAGGAAAGATAGAATATATAGGCAATTTGGGAGAGAGCCTCAGTACAGGGACATTGGAAGATGTTTATCCAGCCCTGTCCCCATATCCACACAACCCAGTCACTCCCTGTTCACTCTGAGCCATCATCCTTCCCAAGGTGAGTACCTACACAACAGATTTTGTGCATTGGCCATTAAAAGGCACCTGGGTTTCTCCCATCTCACCCTGGTGGATAGAATCTCCCCACAATTTTCATGGCCAGATGTTATGCAGACTCCTCTTCCTGGCACTAGTGTTCTGGGTTAGGGAGGCAGGCATGGCATTGAGACTCCTCACTTCTAAGAGGGGACCTTTGCAACTGAGAAATCCTTCTGGATACTGAACCACCACATGGGGGTGTGGAGCCTTCCCTCTTCATTGCTCCTCCCTTCCTACCAGTCTTGAGTGGCTTCCTCTGTATATCCTTGGTTATAGGACTTCTGTTCAGCTAGTCTTCAGATTGATTGTATAATTTAGTTGTAATTTTGATTTGGTCCCCGGAGCAGGTGAATATAACTTCCACCTATTCTGCTGCTATCTTGGATCTCCAAACTAAATTTATTTTATCTGCATATGAGGATATGCTTATTGACTTGAGAGAGAGAGAGAGAGAGAGAGGGAGAGAGAGAGAGAGAGAGAGAGAGAGAGAGAGAGAGAGAGAGAGAATGGCATCGATGTGAGAGAGAAATATCAATTGATTGCTTCCCATATGCACTCAGATAGGGGATCAAATTCACAACCTGGGCGTGTTCCCTGACTGGGAATCAAACCAACAACATTTTGGTGCATGGGACGATGCCCAACCAACTGAGTTACACCGTTCAAGGTATCACATATATTTTTAAATGTGTTTTTGTTTTTATTCTAGTGGAATTGTACAAGATTGTATATATATCAGGTATACATTAGAAAAGATGTTTAACATCACTAATCATCAGAGAAATGCAAATTAGAACGACAATGAGATATCACCTCAAATCTGTCAGAATGGATATCACCAATAAATCAACAAACTACAGGTTTTGGTGAGGATGTGGAGAAAAGGAAACCCTTGTGCACAGTTGGAGGGAATGAAGGTTGGTGCATCCACTGTGCAAAACAGTATGGAGCTATCTAAAAAAACAAAAAAATGGGACTGCCTTATGACTAATTGATTCCACTTTTGGGAATTTATCCAAAGGAAACCTAAACACTAATTGGAATGAATATATGCACCCTTAGTTCATTGCAGTGTTATTTACATGAAAAGTTGTGGTCCATTTACACAATGGAATACTACTCAGCCATAGAAAGGAAGGAAATCTTATCCTTTGTGTCAGCATGGATAGGCTTGGAAAGCATTATGTCAAGTGAAATAAGCCAATCAGAGAAAGACAAGCACCATACTATTTCACTCATATGTGAAATCTAATGAACAAAATGAACTAACAAGCAAAGTAGAGACTGACATTTGCAAATATCTCTTCCCATTCATTAGGATAGCTTTTCATTTGTTGATGGTTTCTTTGCTTTTCAGTTTCGTGTAGTTCTATTTGTTTATTTTTTATTTTTGTTTCCTTTGCTTTTGAAGTCATATCCACAAAAGTCTTTAAGAGCAATATCAAGTAGTGTACTGCTTAAGTTTTCTCCTAGGAATTTTATGGTTTTAGTTCTTACATTAAAGTCTTTAATTCATATTAAGTTAATTTTAAAGTGTGTTTTATGATAGTCTAGTTTCATTCTTTTGCATGTGGCTGTCCAGTTTTGCCAATACCATTTATTGATTCCCCGCTATGTGCCCTTGACTTTGTTATAAAATAATTGTCCATCTATGTCTGGGTTTATTTCTGGCATCTCTTTTTGTTCCATTGATCTCTATGTCTTTTTTTAAATTGACTTTGTATCCTGCAACTTTACTAAATTTATAAACTTATTTATTAGTTCTAACATTTTTTGTAGAGTCTTTAAGGTTTTCATATATATACTAGTGGCCCAGTGCATGAAATTTGTGCACATCAAAAGGAGATTAATTAGAGGAAATATTTTAATATTGCTATTTGCCCTTTCTCTATAATAGAAATGTCAGAGATGAAAGAAAATTAGTAAAATGAATATGAGAACCTTTCTCCTGTCAGAGTCTGGGGCACATCATGGGACCCAGAGTCAAGTCCCCGCCCACCCACATGCACCTCAAAATTGCGTGAGACCCAGACCCGGCTGCCCCCCCCCACCCCCATTGGGCTAGATCCAGACCTGGCCAGTCCCACCCTTGTCAAGCCCCACCAGGCAGGGGACGTAGCCTCAGGTCCCCTGGCCAGTGCCAGGATGGGGGGCATGGCCTGAGGTCCCCCAGGCCAGACCAGGGTGGGGGGCGTGCTTTGAGTCCCCGGTCAAGCCCTGCTGGGTGGGGGGTGCAGACTCTGGTCCCCCGGCCCGGCACTGGGAGGGGGCACAGCCTCAGGTGCCCTGTCAAGCCCCACCAGCAGGGGGTTGCAGCCTCATGTCCCTTGTCAAGCCCTGCTGGGCAGGGGGTGTGGACTGAGTTCCCCCAACCCAGCACTGGGGGTGCACCTTGAGGTCCTCTGTCAAGCCCTGCTGGGTGGAGAGCACGGCCTGAGGTTCCCTGTCAAGTCCTGCCAGGCAGGGGGCACAGCCTCAGGTCCCCTGGCCTGGTGCTGGGGTGGGGTGCGGCCTGAGGTCCCCCGGCCTGGTGCTGGGGTGGTGGGCATGGCCTGAAGTCCCTTGTCAAGCCCCACCTGGTGAGGGCGTGGCCTGAGGTCCCCCAGCCTGGCACTAGGGCAGGGGGAGCAGCCTGAGGTCCCCTAGCCCAGAACCAGGATGGGAAGCACACCTTGAGGTCCCCTATCAAGCCATGCTGGGTGGGGGGCATGGCCTCAGGTCCCCTGGCCTGGAGATCGGGTGGGGGGCGTGACCTGAGGTCCCCTGTCAAGCCCTGCAGGGTGGGGGGCGCTGCCTGAGGCCCCCTGTCAAGCCCCATTGGGGCAGGAGAGGGCGTAACATCAGGTCCCTGCTGATTGCTTGTTAAGGCTCCTTATGGGAAATTGGCTTCAGCTGTGGGTGCAGCCATCTGTGTGATGGAGTGATGGTCAATTAGCATATTCCCTATTTATTAGATAGGATAGTATATTATCTGAAAATAGTGACAATTTTACTTTTCTCTTTTCAATTTGAATACATGTTTTTTTCTTCTTGCTTATCTGCTGTGGCTAGGACTTCCAATACTACTAGTATATTGAATAAAAGTGGTGAAAGTGGGTATCTTTGTCTTGTTCCTGATCTTAGAAGAAAAGCTTTTAGCTTGTCACCATCGAGTATGATGTTAGCTGTGTGTTTGTCAGACATGGCCTTTATTATGTTGAGGTATGGTCCCTTTATATCCACTTTCTTGAGAATTTTTGTCATGCATGGGTAATGGATTTTGTCAAATGCTTTGTATACATCTCTATAGATGATTATATGATTTCTATTTTTCTTTTGTTAATGTATATACTTAAAAAGCTCTAGGTACTCTGTTACCACCAGAGTCTAAAGCTATTATCACATGACTTCTCACCTGGATTTCCTGGACTGTGTCAAAAAGCTCCATCATTTTAAAGGACCTGTTTATGAAGCATTTTCTTATCAATTAATCCAAATAAAAATGATCTTCCTCCTTATTCAGAACCTTCTAAACACCTATAAAACTTTCATTACTCCAACAAACATTTGTTGAGTGCCAACTCTTGTGCCAGGCAGTGTGTTGGATGCTGAAGACAATGTGTTGAGTGAGATCCCAGCCCTGATAGAGCTTAAAGTATAGTCAGGGATGCAGTTAAATGACCAGGGAAAAATAAAATGTGTTCTGTAGAGCATGAAGGGTGAGTGGAAAAATGATGAATAGGTAGATGAGACCAGGTTACTAGGTCCTTTTCAGCTGTTTATTCAACATACATTGATATAAAATTTACTCTGTGCCAGGCATGGTTCAGGAAACTAGAAATTCTGTTATACAAAACAGATAAATTTCTACCCTTGTGCAGTTTATATTTAGTCAGTGGAGACAGCTGATGAAGAAAAAAATAATAATAGAAAAACAGAGTAACTTCACAGTGGAAGATAATGGCAGATACCACCTTTACCAAGTAATAAAAGTGAATATTAGCATTATTAGAATACATTGAAATGATGGGCCCCCTGATAAGATGCAATGCAAAGCCTCATTTCTGTGATAATTATACCAAAAACGCATAACCAAAACCTAATCATTAGACAAACTCAAATTAAATGGGAGATATCTACATAACTGACATGTAATATTGAAATATATCTGATTTTTAGATTTAATTAAAATTTTAAAACTTGGAAAATAATTGTAACAAATATGATAGACAAGGGGTTAATAGTTTTAATGTACTAAAACTCATACAGTTAGAGGGGAAAAACTTAAAATTCTAAGAGAAAAGCAATTGTTTTGTACTCATTTGAGGAATTTTACATTTCTAGCAAATAAGGCTAATAAAGACCCAGTTCCTTCATAGAACCCTATACTTTTCCTTCATTGTACTTTTTCCATCACAACTGTTATTAACGGAAATATTTATATACTTTTGTATTTAATGTCTTTCTTCCACACAAAACTGTAAGCTTCTAAATAGGCAGTGATTTTTGTGTGAGCTTGTGTGTGCCTGTTTTTTATACATTGCTCTGTCCTCAGTACTTAGTAAAGTGTCTGGTGTATAGTTGTCTGTCAATAAATGTGGGCTTATGGAATAAATATTGAGGGGTGTTGAGAGAGCCCATCCTTTAAGTTATTTAGAAACAGAAGCCCTGATTCTGAATATGGTGACCGGCAGGAAGGTAGGGAGGGAGAGAATGTGAGAGAGTGAGGGAGCGATAGAGGAGTGTGTGGACGTGTGTGGTGTGTGTGTGTATGATCTAGGGACAGTTAGATCCTGCAGGTCTTCCAAGGGGCTGCCAAACTGGGCTGTTTTACATGGTGGAGCCCTGCTGCCACGGCAGACACTCCAGGGGCAGCCAGTGCGGGCACAGAGACCACGCCATCTTGAAAAACAGAGCTGCTTGAGACTAGGATCCTAGCCTCAGCACCACCCAGTCTGGTCTCAGATGCAAACTGGAACCCTGCAGCCACTGGAGACAGAGACCTGTGACCACAGCTGCAGACCTACAGATACCAAGAATCCAGACATCCCGGCCGCAGATTTCTGTGAGTCACAGAGACCACTCCCCTCCCCACAGGCTTGCGGCAGTGCCATAGGAACTACTAGATCTGCCCCTCACACAGGCCGCAGCACCTCTATAGGAATTTGATCCTGGGAGCATGCAGACACTGGGAATCTGTTCCCCTCAACACAATTGGGTAACCAAACCTGAAGCCCACGCAGGACAGCAGTGCCACCTGACTTCGATACTGGGCAAGCGCACATGGAAGTCTGTTTTCCACAGTGCAGGAGTGGACCTCCTGCTAACAAAGTGCTACTGTGCAACCAGTCCCCCAAACTGACCGGGACCCTGATTCTCTGGGCAAGAGGCAGCACTGAACATCAATGACTTGACTCTGTCTCATTGCGTGTACCTGGGATCCCTGATTCTCAGTGCATTCAAACTAAGAGCCAGTGACTCCAATTCTTGGCGCATGCACACACAGGGACCCTGATTCTTGGCAGGAAGCTGCACAAAGCAACAGAAACTCTGATACTTGATTCTTGGTGTGGGCACAGGGGAACTGACTCGGGCATGCACTATGGAACTCTGATTTTTGGCACATGCCAGCAGGGTCTCTGTTTCAGCGCAGTGCAGGCAGGATCCCTGATTCTAGGTGTATGCATGAGGCCACACTGAGCGCCAGTGACTCTGATCCTGGGCGAGTGTGGCTCCCACCAACCCACAGCAGCCCCATGTCTTGGTGTTGGAGCTCTTCAGTGACACTTGGGTGGTGTGAAGCTCCCACTTCACATGGCCCAGGCCCACACAACTAAACATTTGAACCTTCTGGTGATAGTCAGAATGGGGAGATGACACAATCCCCAGAGGAATAAAATGAGGAGTCACCAAGAAAGGAAATTAATGAAATGGAAGCATGCAACATGACAGAAAAAGAATTCAGAGTAATGGTCATACAGTTAATACACCCGATGGATGAGAAAATCAACAACCTATGCAAAAATCAGGAGGAAAGAAAAAGTGATATAGCTACAATAAAAAACACCATGGAAGGTTTCCACAGTAGACTAGAAGAAGCAGAGGACCAAATTAGTGAGTTAGAAGATAAGGTAGAGAAACAAACTCAATCTGAACAGCAACTGGAGAAAGAAAAATAAAAAGCAGAAGGAAAGCCTAAGGGAGCTTTGGGACAACTGGAAACAAAGTAACATACATATAATAGGGCTGCCAGAAGGATAAGAGGAGCAGCAAGGATTAGAAAATCTATTTGAAGTAATAATGACAGAAAACTTCTTGGATATGGGGAAGAAAAAAATTACACAAGTACAGAGAGTCCCAAGCAAGATGAATCCCAAAAGACCAACATCAAGACACGTCATAATTACAATGACCAATGTGAACGACAAAGAGAATCTTAAAAGCTGCAAGACAGAGACAGAGTTATCTACAAAAGGTCCACCATCAGTTTATCAAATGATTTCTCAACAGAAACACATCAAGCTAGAAGGGAATGGAAAGAGGTATACAAAGTGATGCAAAGCAAATGACTGAATCTAAGAATACTCTATCCAGCAAGACTATCAATCAAAATTGAAGGAGGAATCAGGAGCTTTAGAGACAAAAAAAAAAAAAAAAAGGCTAAGGGAGTTCATCACTACCAATGTAGCAATGCAAGAAATGCTAAAGGGAATGCTGTAAAAAGAAGAAATAGAAAGGGAGGAAGGAACACAGGCATAAAGTACAGAAATGGCTACAAACAAGAACCTATCAATATCATTAAATGTAAATGGATTAAATGCTCCCATCAAAAGACATTGAGTGAGTGAATGGATAAGAAAACATGACTCATATACATGCTGTCTACAGGAGACCCACCTCAGAACAAGGGACTCACGCAGACTGAAAGTGAAGGGATGGAAAAATATCTTTCAGGCAAATGGAAATGAAAAAAAAAGCTGAGGTAGCAGTAATTATATCTGACAAAATAGACCTCAAAGTTAAGACCGTAACAAGAGACAATGAAGGCCACTTCATAATTCTAAAGTGATTGATACAACAAGAGGATATAACTCTGGTAAACATTTATGCACCCAATGCAAGAGCACCCAAATACATAAAACAACTTCTGGAAGATATCAGGGGAGAGATTGACAGCAACACAATCATAGTAGGAGACTTTAATAACCCATTAGTATCACTGGATAAATCCTCTAGACAAAAAATTAGCAAAGATACATCAATCTTATACGACCCACTAGATCAGATGGACTTAATTGACATCTTTAGAATATTCCACCACAAAACTACAGACTATACATTCTTCTCAAGCACACATGGGACATTTTTAAAGATAGACCACATATTGGGACACAGGCAAAGACTCTCCACATTCAAGAGGATTGAAATCATATCAAGCATCTTCTCAGATCACAATGGCATAAAATTAGAAATCAATTACAGTAAAAATAATCACAAAAATTCAAACACTTGGAGACTGAATAGCATACTATTCAACAATGAGTAGTTTACCAAAGAGATCAAAGAAGAAATAAAACACATCCTGGAAACAAACAACAATGAAAACACAACAATCCAAAATCTGGGACACAGTGAAAGCAGTCCTGAGAGGGTAATTCATAGCATTACAGGCCTACCTAAAAAAAAAAAAAAAAAAAAAAAACAAAAACAAGAAAAACTGGTAATAAACCATCTAACTCTGCAACTTGAAGAATTAGAAAGAAAGCAACAAGAAAAGTCCATTGTGATCAGAAAGAAGGAAATAATAAAGATCAGAGTGGAAATAAATGACATAGAGACAAAAAAAAACACAAAAAACAATACAGCCCTCGCCGGTTTGGCTCAGTGGATAGAGCATCGGCCTGGGGACTGAAGGGTCCCAGGTTCGATTCTGGTCAAGGGCATGTACCTTGGTTGCGGGCACATCCCCAGTAGGGGGCGTGCAGGAGGCAGCTGATCGATGCTTCTCTCTCATCGATGTTTCTAACTCTCTATCCCTCTCCCTTCCTCTCTGTAAAAAAATCAATAAAATATAAAAAACAAAAAACAAAAAACAATACAAATGATCAATGAAACCAAAAGCTGGTTCTTTGAAAGGATAAACAAGATTGGTGAAGCTCTAGCCAGGCTCACCAAGAAGCAAAGAGAAAGGACTCAAGTAAACAAAATAAGAAATGAAAAAGGTGAAAAAAAAAAAACAACAGACCCCACAGAAATATGAAGAATAATAAAAAATATACTATCAGCAACTCTACTCCAACAAACTGGTCAACCTAGAAGAAATGGACATATTCCTAAAAAAATATACCCTTCCAAAACTCAACCAGGATGAATCAAAAAATCTGAATAGGCCTATAACTATGCAGGAAATTGAAGCTGTAACAAAAAAAAAAAAAAAAAAAAAAAAAAAAAACCCAACCAACCAAACAAACAAAAAACCCTTCCAACAAACAAAAGCCCTGGACCAGATGGCTTCACAGGGGCGTTTTACCAAACATTCAAAGAAGAAATAAAACCTATCTTCCTCAGACTATTCAAAAATATTCAAGAGGAAGGAGAACTTCCAAGCTCTTTCTATGAAGCCAGCATTACCCTAATCCCAAAACCAGATAAAGACAATACAAAGAAAGAGAATTACAGGCCAATATCCCTCATCCACATAGACGCCAAAATCCTCAACAAAATTCTAGCAGATCAAATCCAGCATTACATTGGAAAGATCATACACCATGACCAAGTGGGATTTATCCTGGGGATGCAAGAATGGTATAACATCTGCAAATCAATAAATGTAATACACCACATAAACAAACTGAGAGATAAAAATCATATCCATTGATGCAGAAAAAGAATTTGACAAAATCCAACACCCTTTCTTGATAAAAGCTCTCAGCAAGGTGGGAATAGAAGGATCATACCTCAACATAATAAAAGCCATATATAACAAACCCACAGCCAACATTATACTCAATGGGCAAAAACTAAAACCATTTCCCCTAAGAACAGGACCAAGACAGGGATGCCCACTTTCACCACTCCTCTTCGACATAGTACTGCAAGTACTAGCCATTGCGATCAGACAAGAAGAATAAATAAAAGGCATCCAAATTGGAAAAGAAGAAGTAAAACTGTTCTTATTCTCAGATGACATGATATTGTATATAGAAAACCCCAAAGAATCCATCATAAAGCTACTAGACTTAATAAATGAATTCGGCAATGTAGCAGGATACAAAATTAACACTCAGAAGTCTATGGCTTTTCTATACACCAATAATGAACTCACAGAAAGAGAAATTTAAAAAGCAATCCCCTTTACCACTGCAACAAAAAAATTGATATACCTAGGAATAAACTTAACCAAGGAGACAAAGGACCTATGCTAAGAAAATTTCAGGATGCTAAAAAAAGAAATAGAGGAAGACATGAACAAATGGAAGAATATACCATGTTTATGGATAGGTAGAATCAACATCATTAAAATGTCCATACTACCCAAAGCAATCTATAAATTCAGTGCAATCCCCATTAAAATACCAACGGCACACTTCGAAGACCTAGAAGAAATTCTCCAAAAATTCATCTGGAATAAAAAAAAGACCCTGAATAGCTGCAGCAATTTCGAAAAAGAACAATGTAGGAGGAATCACAATACCAGATATCAAGCTATACTACAAAGCCACTGTTCTCAAAACTGCCTGGTACTGGCAGAAGAACAAACAGATAGACCAGTGGAACAGAACCAAGAACCCAGATAAAGACACAAGCCAGTATGCTCAATTAATATTTGACAAAGGAGGCAAGAGCATACAATGGAGATAAGGCAGTTTCTTCAATAAATGGTGTTGGGCAAACTGGACAGATACTTGCAAAAGAATGAAACTAGACCACCAATTTACACCATACACAAAAATAAACTCAAAATGGATAAAGGACTTAAATGTAAGATGGGAAACCATAAAAATCTTAGAAGAAGCCATAGACAACAAAATAGCAGACGTTTGTCGTAGCAATATCTTTATCGATACAGCTCCTAGGGCAATGGAAACTAAAGAGAAAATAAACAAATGGGACTACATAAAAATAAAAACTTCTGCACAGCAAAATAAACCATCAACAAAACAACAAGCAAGTCCACTGCATGGGAGAACATATTCGCCAACGATATCTCCGATAAAGGTTTAATCTCCAACATTTACAAGGAACTCATACAACTTAACAAAAGGAGGATAAACAATCCAATCAAAACATGGGCAAAGGACCTAAATAGACACTTTTTGAAAGAGGACATTCAGAAAGCCAAGAGACATATGAAAACATGCTGAAAGTCACTAATCATCCGAGAGATGCAAATCAAAACAACAATGTGGTACCACCTCACACCTGTCAGAATGGCTATCATAAACAAATCAACAAATAACAAGTGCTGGAGAAGATGCAGAGAAAAAGGAACCCTCGTGCACTTCTGATGGGAATGCAGACTGGTACAGCCATTGTGGAAAACAGTATGGAGTTTCCTCAAAAAATTAAAAATGGAACTGCCATTTGACCCAGTAATACCCTTCTAGGAATATACCCCAAGAAAAGAGAAACACTAATCAGAAAGGATATATGCACCCCTATGTTCATAGCAGCACAATTTACAATAGCTAAGATTTGGAAACAGCCTAAATGCCCATCAGCACATGAGTGGATTGGAAAACTGTGCTACATCTACACAATGGAATACTATGCTGCAGTAAAAAAGAAGGAATTCTTGCCATTTACAACAGCATGGATGGATCTGGAGAGTATTGGCTAAGCGAAATAAACCAGTCAGTGAAAGATAAATACCACATGATGTCACTCATTTATGGATAATAAAGAACATTACAAACTGTTGAACAAAAATAGATACAGAATCAGAGCAGCATCCAACAGACTGTCAAACTACAGCAGGAAGGTAGGGGAGGGTTGTGGGGGGCGGGTAAGAGATCAACTGAAGGACTTGTATGCATGCATATAAGCACAACCAACAGACTCAAGACACTGGGGGTGGGGGGAGGAGGGCAAGTGCCTGGGGGTGGGGGAGGCTGGGGGGAGGTCAGTGGGAGGGCCGGGGAAGAGACATAAGTACTACTATTTGTAATACCTTAAACAATAAAATTAAAAAATAGTTTAAAAAGAAAAAGAAGCCCTCTGCAGGTTGAATACTGTGGGCAAGCCACAAGATAGTCTGGGAGCCATTGGAGATGTGAACAATTCTGTCACCAATCTGATTTTTTAAAAATATTTTTTATTGATTTCAGAAAGGAAGGGAGAGAGACAAACATCACTGATGAGAGAGAATCATTGATGGCTGCCTCCTGCATGCCCCCTACTGGGGATCAAGCCTGCAAGGAGGACATGTGCCCTTGACTGGAATTGAATCTGGGACCCTTCAGTCCTCAGGTTGATGCTCTATCCACTGAGCCAAATCACCTAGGGCACCAGTGTGATTTTGAATCAGATACAAAGGCAAGGGTAACTCTAGCTGTCTGTGAAACTGTGATAAACTGACCCCTTCCCCCTACCCCCAGCAGCAGAATCCCTCACAATGTTGGCACCTAGGGCAAGGGGAAGTTGTCAGCCTACCAAAAGGAGATTCAGTCTGAGAACTTGGCAGCTTCCAAGCCTCATCCGGAACTGACACACATCCTGAAGAGCCCACCACAGAAGTTGTCTTCACTCTGAAGCTTCTGGCAGTGATTCAGGATCCCTGTGCTATAGTGCTCCAGGGCCCAGATGCAAAGGGAGCAACTGTTTAACAGAATGTGTTCTAGGACTTCCCACTGGGATAAGCTCTCACATAGGTCCATCTTTCTTATCTGATCTTCAGACAGGAGGTCTGGCCCTGAGCCTTTTCTAAGCAATCTGGGGTGAAGAAGGGAGAGCCTTCCAGGCAGAGAGATAAGTTTAAGTAAAGGCATAAAACAATAATGCACATTGGGATCCTATAAGTACTTTGATAGGACTGGAGCTTTGGGGAGGAGGTGTAGCAAATCAAAAGATGAGGTTCAAAGTACCAAAGTCCTCATCTTGAATGCTTCACTTAGGAAACTGAACTTGATCCTATAAGCAATGGGCAGCAGCTGAAGAGTTTCATGCTGTGACATTTTCACTCTGAATGCCAGGTGGAGAATAGTTTGGAGGGACAAACTGTAAGGTTTGAGGCAAAGGAAACAGGAGCTGAAAACCAAGATATATTAAAAGAGAGGTTTATTCCGCAGTAACGAGCAAGATTCATTACGGAGGAGGTAGAAATCAGGATTAGAGTAGGAGGAAGAGGAGAAGGGACCCAATCGGGCTGCCTCAGCAGACGGAGAAATGGAGGAACGGAAAGAAACGGAAAGGGACAGAAAGAAAGATGAAAAGCAGTGCACGTGGAAGTGTGGAGAGTCCTTTAAGGGAAGAAACAGGAAGGGGTAACTCCACCCACCAGTTGAGTGGAGGGAGGATCTCACACAAACCAAGAGGGTTTTAAAATAGTTTAGGCAAAGTATAATGAAGGTTCAAAATAGGGTAAAGGTAGGAAATACAAAGAAAGAGGGTCAATTAAGTGAGGCAGAGCTTGTAGATCAGATGTGAGTGGTGTGATGGGTGGGAACATCTAACCTAATGGTACTTTCATTGAGATAGGCAATATGGGCAATAAGTGAGATTAGTTTGGACATGTTAAATTTGAGGTGCCTATAAATTATCTTAGCAGAGATGTTCATTCAGTAACCTGATACACAGGTCTGGAGCTCATAAAAGAAGCCAAGGCTGGAGATACAGGTTAGGAAATCATTAACATATATAACTGAAGCCATGATAGTAAATGGGATCACGCACAGAGGGTATAGCATGAGAACAGAAAGCCAAAGAAAAAGACTGGGAAATTACCAATGATTAAAGAATGTTCAGAGGAAGAAGAGAGAGCAAAGGGGCCTGTGAAGAACTGATCATTGAAATTGTAGAAAATGGCAGAGGTGATATCTATTAAGTCAAGAGAGAGCAGATTTTTGAAATATGGAGTGTGGTCAATAGTGTCAAAAGTTAATATAGGACTTAGGAAAAATGGCGACGGAATAGAGTCGGGTTTGGAGTCTGTTCCTGGGGCGGAGAGTCGGAGCAGGAGAGGCTCGCAGAGGGAGTGTATGTGGGCAAGCCAAGGGACAGCTAAACTCCAGGAGAAGGCGGGGGAGTGCTGGGCAGTGTTCCTCTGACCGCGCAGCACCCACAGGGGCTGGGTCCCCTCCTGGAGCTGCGGGCTCGCCGGGCGCCTCGCCATCTTGCAAGGAAAGGAGGATTTTATTGGAAACCTGACTTTCCGCGACAACTGCAAACACTGAACTGCGGGGAGCACCAGATCACCGGTCCCCTATCAGCGCAAACATTTGGATTCAAAGAAACTCTTCACTGCACCACGGAAAGGTCAGATTTTGTCTGAAATAAGCTGCGGTTTCTAATCCCCGCGGTGGGTGAGGGAAGCGCTGGGTGAGGGAAGCGCGGCAGCCGCAGGACCGGCAGGAGCCGGGAGGTCTGTGCCTAGAAAAATCGGCGGCAGTTGGAACTGCCGTGATCCGTGAATGAGGAGGGGGGTCTTCTGAGCTGCTAACAGAAGTGACCTCTTGAAAGCAACTCATTTTAATCTGACGAGGAGGGTCAGACTAAGAATTTTCAAAGGAGTGCAGGCTCCTTAGTCTGGGGCACAGACCCACGGTCCGCACACCTGGGCTCTTTCCGACTCTGATTGCTAAGCCCAATACAGAGGTAAACCCAGGTGGAAACCCTGAAAGACTGCAGGGGGAAGGTGTTTTTTCGGAACCTGGGGCCAGAGCTGCGTGTGACCATCAGAGAGGCAACTCTGAGGCGCACACTTCCACAAACCTGTAGTGAGTGCCATAGAAGGGGAAAAAAAAAAGAAAAAAGAGCTAGAGAGGCCCGGAAGTCAATTCAGAAACACTGCCACCCAGGGGCTGAAACGCTAATTGTCTCTGGTGTAATCAAAAATAAATACGAGAAATTAAGACAGGGCTGGCTTAAAAAGCAGGACTGGCTTCCAACACTGAGGAGCCCTGGAATTAAGCTGAACTGAAATACCGCCCAGACTGGGAAAAAGGCGTACCAAACAGAATAATAGAGGAAGTGAATGACAGCCGCTACTGCACATTTTAGTCTTCCTATTTTTTAATTTTCAATTCTTTTTTCAATTTTTTAAATTTTTTATTCTCATATTTTTTTATTTTCATTTTTTGCATCTTTTACTTAAGAAACTAATATTTTTTTCTTTTTCCTCACTTGATTTTCACCTTTTTAATTATTACATTTTTATTTTCAATCAGCACTATTATTACTATTATTTTACTTTTTTTTTTTTTTTTTTTAATGTCATTTGATTTTCTCTTTCTTTTATTTTTGGATTAGTGTCCTACATTCGATTTGCATCTCTCCCTTACAATCGCTTTACCCTATCTCAAAGCTAACATTATGCCATCACTCTCCTCCTAACCTTTCCCCTTTTGGTCCCTAGTTTATCTTAACCCTTTCTGGCTTTAGATTTTCCCTACTTTTTCAGTTTACTCCCTGCTAAAACTTCACCCTACTTATATATCTAATTCCCAACCCCCTGCTCCAAATCCATACAAACCTCTCTCTACGCTACCTTTAAAAAATTATTTTTCTCTCGGGCCTTTTGTTGTTGTTTGCTTGAATGTTGATTAGATTGAATTTTTATGCTTTTTTATGAGATTGTTTTGATTATTCTTTTTGTTGGTTTGGTTGGTTCTTTTGTTTGCTTTGCTTTGTTTGTTTTTTACTTTTGTTTTCCCTTGCCTCACTTGATATTAGCTGCTGTTGCAGTTTGTATTAATCTCCAGGCTCGTGTTGCTGGAATTTACTGGGAATAGTGGTTGTTCTAGTGGAGTTTACTCCCCATATATATAGTTTGTTCCCCTTTTCTCTCTTAGTATCATTCTTGTCTCTCTTACTTTTTTTTCCTTTTCTTTTTCTTTTCTGTTATTTCTTTTCTTTCTTTCTGCTCTTTTCCCAAGTTCAGATTCACACTCTTTGTTGTTGTTTTTTTTTTTTTCTTCGTTGTTGTTCTTTCTTTTTACTCTCCCTCTTCCACTCCTATTCCCTAATTTGTCTTTCTCTGGTGGTTACCTTTATTGGAGGTTATTAATATCGTGAATACAATTCTGTTCAGTGCCTTGTCTGTTGTGCCTGGTTGTGTTGTATTTTATACCTTTAAATCAACGCCAGAGAGAGAAATCTATATAACCAGACATCCGGAGAAGAGAGACCATGGGGAGACAAAGAAACAGCCCCCACAGGAAAGAAAAGCAGGCATCACCAGAAAAGGAAGTAAACGATTTAGAGGCAAACAACCTATCAGAGAAAGAATTCAGAGAAATGGTCATAAAGTGGCTGAAAAGGATGGAAGACAAATTCGACAATATGAGTAAGAACCAAGAAGAAATGAAGAAGAACCAAGAAGAAATGAAAAGTGACATCGCTGCTGTAAAGAACTCAATAGAAAGCATCAAGAGTAGACTAGATGAAGCAGAGGACCGCATAAGTGAGCTAGAAGACAAGATGGAAAAAAATACCCAATTACAACAGCTTCTAGAAACAAAAATTAGAAAGATTGAGGAGAGCGTAAGGGAACTTCGGGACAATACAAAACAAAACAACATCAGGATAATAGGGGTGCCAGAAGGAAAGGAAACTGAGCAAGGAATAGAAAACCTGTTTGAAGAAATAATAACAGAAAACTTCCCTGATATAGGGAAGAAAAAACCCACACAAATCCAAGAAGCTCACAGAGTTCCAAGCAAAATGAACCCCAAAAGACCGACGCCAAGGCACATTATAGTTAAGTTGGCAAACACCAACGACAAAGTAAGAATCTTACAAGCGGCCAGAGAGAGACAGACAGTTACATACAAAGGAACCCCCATCAGACTAGCAACTGATTTCTCAACAGAAACTCATCAGGCCAGAAGGGAATGGAATGTAATATACCAAGTCATGCAAAGGAAGGGTCTAAATCCAAGAATACTGTACCCAGCAAGGCTATCAATCAAAATTGAAGGTGAAATCAGGAGCTTCAGAGACAAAAAAGGACTAAGGGAGTTTATCACCACCAAACCAGCAATGAAAGAAATGCTAAAGGGTCTGCTGTAAAGAAAAAAGAAAGAAATAGGAAGCAAAGAAGGTACACAGGGGTATAGAATAAAAATGGCGTCAAATAAGTACCTATCAATAATAACTTTAAATGTAAATGGATTGAATGCCCCAATCAAAAGACACAGGGTAACAGACTGGATAAGAAAACAAAACCCAGATATCTGCTGTCTACAGGAAACCCACCTCAAAAAAAAGGATGCATACAGACTGAGAGTAAAGGGATGGAAAAAGGTTTTCCAGGCAAATGGAAATGAAAAAAAAGCTGGGGTTGCAATACTTATATCTGACAAATTAGATCTCAAAGTGAAGGACATAACAAGAGATAATGAAGGCCACTTCATAATACTAAAGGGAGAAATCCAACAAGAAGAAATAACTCTGGTAAACATATATGCACCCAATACAGGAGCACCAAGATACATTAAAAAACTCCTGGAAGATATCAAAGGAGAGATTGACAGTAATACAATCATAGTAGGAGACTTCAATACCCCACTATCACCATTGGACAAATCCTCTAAACAAAAAATCAGCAAAGAAACATCAATCCTAAATGACTCACTAGAACAGATGGAATTAATCGACATCTTCAGAACATTTCACCCCAAAGCCACAGAATATACATTCTTCTCAAGTGCACATGGGTCATTTTCAAAGATAGACCATATGTTAGGACATAGGCAAAGTCTCTCCAAATTCAAGAAGATAGAAATCATATCAAGTATCTTCTCAGATCACAGTGGCATAAAACTGGAAATCAACTACAATAAAAACAACCCAAAGAAATCAAACACTTGGAGACTAAACAGCATGTTATTAAACCATGACTGGGTTACCAAAGACATCAAGGAAGAAATAAAAAACATCATGGCAACAAACGACAATGAAAACACAACAATCCAAAATCTATGGGACACAATGAAAGCAGTCCTGAGAGGGAAGTTCATAGCTCTACAAGCCTACTTCAAAAAACAAGAAACAATGGTAATAAATTACCTAACCCAACAACTCAAAGAGTTAGAGAGAGAGCAACAAGATAAGCCCAGTGTAAGCAGAAGGAAAGAAATAATAAAGATCAGAGCGGAGATAAACGACATAGAGACCAAAGAAACAATACAAAAGATCAACAAAACCAAGAGCTGGTTCTTTGAAAGGATAAACAAGATTGATGGACCTCTAGCCAGGCTCACCAAGAAGCAAAGAGAGAGGACCCAAATAAACAAAATCAGAAATGAAAGAGGTGAAATAACAACAGACCCCGACGAAATACAAAGGATTGTTACAAAATACTATGAACAACTCTATTCCAACAAACTGGACAACCTAGAGGAAATGGACATATTCCTAGAAAAATACAACCTTCCAAAACTCAATCAGGAAGATTCTAAACAGCTCAACATGCCAGTAACTATGGAAGAAATTGAAGCAGTCATCAAAAAGCTTCCGGCAAACAAAAGCCCGGGGCCAG
This sequence comes from Eptesicus fuscus, assembly GCF_027574615.1. NCBI lineage: Eukaryota > Metazoa > Chordata > Mammalia > Chiroptera > Vespertilionidae > Eptesicus > Eptesicus fuscus. The sequence goes on from NC_072473.1 coordinate 111,463,021, forward strand.
ATGGCTTCACAGGAGAGTTTTATCAAACTTTCAAGGAAGAACTAAAACCTATCCTCCTCAGACTATTCCAAAAAATTCAAGAGGAAGGAACACTTCCAGGCTCCTTCTATGAAGCCAGCATCACCCTAATACCAAAACCAGATAAAGACAACTCAATGAAAGAGAATTACAGGCCAATATCCCTCATGAACATTGATGCCAAAATCCTCAACAAAATTCTAGCAAATCGGCTCCAGCAGTACATCAGAAAGATCATACACCATGACCAAGTAGGATTTATTCCAGGAATGCAAGGATGGTACAATATCCGCAAATCAATAAACGTGATACATCACATAAACAAACTGAGAGATAAAAATCACATAGTCATATCAATAGATGCAGAAAAAGCATTTGACAAAATCCAACACCCTTTCTTGATAAAAACTCTCAACAAGGTGGGAATAGAAGGCTCATACCTCAACATAATAAAAGCTATTTATGATAAACCCACAGCAAACATCATACTCAATGGGCAAAAACTAAAACCATTTCCCCTAAGAACAGGAACAAGACAGGGATGCCCACTCTCACCACTCCTGTTTGACATAGTACTGGAAGTATTAGCTATCGCAATTAGGCAAGAAGAAGAAATAAGAGGCATCCAAATTGGAAAAGAAGAAGTGAAGCTGTCCTTATTTGCAGATGACATGATATTGTACATAAAAAACCCAAAAGATTCCATCAAAAAACTAATAGACTTAATAAATGAATTCGGCAATGTAGCGGGATACAAAATTAACGCCAAGAAATCTATGGCTTTTCTATACACCAATAATGAACTTACAGAAAGAGAGACTAAAAAAGCAATCCCATTTACCATCGCACCAAAAAAATTAAGATACCTAGGAATAAACTTAACTAAGGAGGTAAAAGACCTATACGCAGAAAACTACAGGACACTGAAAAAAGAGATAGAGGAAGACGTAAACAGATGGAAGAACATACCATGTTCCTGGATTGGTAGAATCAACATCATCAAAATGTCCATACTACCCAAAGCAATCTACAGATTCAATGCACTCCCCATCAAAATACCAACAGCATATTTCACAGACCTAGAAAGAACTCTCCAAAAATTCATCTGGAATAAAAAAAGACCCCGACTAGCCTCAGCAATCCTCAGAAAGAAGAATAAAGTAGGTGGGATCTCAATACCAGATTTCAAGCTGTATTACAAAGCCACTGTTCTCAAAACAGCCTGGTACTGGCACAAGAACAGACATATTGATCAATGGAACAGAATAGAGAACCCAGACATCGACCCAAACCACTATGCTCAATTAATATTTGACAAAGGAGGCATGAACATACAATGGACTCAAGACAGTTTCTTCAATAAATGGTGTTGGGAAAACTGGACAGATACATGCAAAAAAATGAAACTAGATCACCAACTTACACCATACACAAAAATAAACTCAAAATGGATACAGGACTTAAACATAAGACGGGAAACCATAAAAATACTAGAGGAATCCACAGGCAACAAAATCTCAGACATATGCCACAAGAACTTCTTCACTGACACTGCCCCTAGGGCAATGGAAGCTAAAGAGAAAATTAACAAATGGGACTACATCAAAATAAAAAGCTTTTTTACTGCAAAAGAAACCATCAACAAAACAACAAGAAAGCCCACTGCATGGGAAAACATATTTGCAAATGCTATCACTGATAAAGGTTTAATCTCCAACATCTACAGGCAGCTTATGCAACTCAATAAGAGGAAGATAAATGATCCAATAAAAAAATGGGCAACAGACCTAAACAGAATATTTTCAAAAGAAGACAGAAGGAAGGCCAAGAGACACATGAAAACATGTTCAAAGTCACTTATTATCCGAGAGATGCAAATCAAAACAACAATGAGGTACCATCTCACACCTGTCAGAATGGCTATCATCAACAAATCAACAAACAACAAGTGTTGGCGAGGATGCGGAGAAAAAGGAACCCTCGTGCACTGCTGGTGGGAATGCAGACTGGTGCAGCCACTGTGGAGAACAGTATGGAGTTTCCTCAAAAAACTGAAAATGGAACTCCCATTTGACCCAGTAATCCCACTCCTGGGAATATATCCGAAGAAACTAGAAACACCAATCAGAAAGGATATATGCACCACTATGTTCATAGCAGCACAATTTACAATAGCTAAGATTTGGAAACAGCCTAGGTGCCCATCAGCAGATGACTGGATCGGAAAACTGTGGTACATCTACACAATGGAATACTATGCTGCCATAAAAAAGAAGGAATTCTCATCATTTGCAGCAACCTGGATGGAATTGGAGAACATTATGCTAAGTGAAATAAGCCAGTCAATGAAAGAAAAATACCACATGATCTCACTCATTTAGGGATAGTAAAGAACATTAAAAAGTGGTGAAAAAAAGATAGATACAGAGACAGTAAAGCATCAAACAGACTTTCAAAGTACAGGGGGAAAGTTTGGGAAAGGTGGGGGAGTTATGAAATCAAACGAAGGACTTGTATGCATGCATATAAGCATAAACAATGGACGCAAAACTCTGGGGGGGAGGGCATGTGTGGGTGTGGGGTGGGGGGGTAATAGTAAGATATGTACACATATAATACCTCAATAAAAATATTAAAAAAAAAAAAAAAAAAAAAGTTAATATAAAGTCAAGCAGAGTGAGAGCTGAAAAAAAGTTATTAAATGCAGTAATTAGAAGGCTATTGGGCACCTTTCCTAGGGTTGTTCCAGAGAAGCTGTGAGGGCATAAGACTGACACTCCTGAAGATTTCTACACCCCAAGACATTTATTCATAACTATGTAAAACCTTCAGAATTATATGGGAAAATATATGTTTATTTAGAAAATGTACTTTCATTTTTTAAAATAAATGCAGAAAGATGTTCCCAGTAGGATAAAGAATGGTTCTGTCTGTCTCAAAGAAGGTCAAAATTTTCACGGCAACACAAGGAATGGATGGCCTAGAACCTTAGAGGTTATAGCTTGATGTTTGGCTCTGATTCATGAAGATTGTATTATCCAATAGGGATGCTATCTGTGAATGACTGTGCTAGTATATGGATAGATATTGTAGAATATTTTCTAGAATGCATGATTACAATATGGTCTTTGGTAAGTTCAAATAGAGGCCCAGGGAGAAAGATATTGGTCAAAGCCAGATAAATGGTGTTGAGCATCAGATCCAAAGAACAATCATGGGGATTATGAGATTAGAAGGAAGAATCATGAGATCAGAAGCTGAAAGAATCAGGAATAAGTGAGGGAGAATAACTAGGGTAGGACATTCAAAATTAAGACTATGAACAACTTATGAGGCTAGAGGCCTGTTTTTGGGTGGTTCTCCCTATGTGATATGAACTGGCAGGCTTCGTGGCTTCAAGAAACTATGCAGTCCTGCCCAGTGAGAGTGAAAAGAAAAGCTTTTGCAGAGCTTCTGACCTAGGTAGAATCCCTGAATGAATGGCAAGACTGGTGTCTGAGGAAGCATGCTAAACATGGTAGGGAGAGTTGGAGTTTTGGTCCATCTAGAGTCCCAAGGCTATTCCAAGTAGGAGGTATTATTTCTGAAAAGGCCTGCTACAGGCCAGAAGCCAAAACTTGCCCACAACTTGACCTAATGTTTCTGTTAGTGTATGGATTGAATTGTGTTCTCCCAAAAAGATGTTAAAATCCTAACCCCCATTATTTCAGAATATTACCTCATTTAGAAATAGGGTTGTTGCAAATGTAATCAAGTTAAGATGAGTTCCTAGTGAAGGATGATGGACCCTTAATACAATATGACTGGTGTCCTTATAAAAGGAGAAGAGACCAGGGAGATACATAGGGACAATGGCATCTGTTAACAAGTCAGGTATTAAGTGATGTAGCTTTAATCCAAGGATTGGTGGCTACCACCAGAAGGTAGGAAGAATTAAGGAAAGATTCTACCTAGAGTCTTAGAGGAATATGGCTCTGCTGATGCTTTGATTTTAGACTTCTGGCCTTCAGAACAAAGAGAGAATCCATTTCTGTGGGTTTTGTTGTTGTTGTTCATTAATCCTCACCTGAGGATATTTTTCCATTGATTTTTAGGGAGAGTGGAAGAGAGAGGGAAAGACAGAGAGAAACATTGATATGAGAGAGAAACACATTAATTGGTTGCCTCCTGTAGGAGCCCCGACCAGAGCCCGGCCCAGGGAGGAGCCTGCAACAAGTACATGCTCTTGACCGGAATCAAACCTGGGACCCTTTGGTCTGCAGGCTGACACTCTATCCACTGAGCCAAACCAGCTAGGGCATTTTATGTTGTTTTAAACCACCCAGAAATAAGTGGGGAAGAATGGATGGATAGGACATTCAAAACTAAGTGAACACGCCGAAACCGGTTTGGCTCAGTGGATAGAGCGTCGGCCTGCGGACTCAAGGGTCCCAGGTTCGGTTCTGGTCGGGGGCGTGTGCCTTGGTTGCGGGCGCATCCCGGGTACGGGGTGTGCAGGAGGCAGCTGATCGGTGTTTCTCTCTCATCGATGTTTCTAGCTCTCTATCCCTCTCTCTTCCTCTCTGTAAAAAATCAATAATAAAAAAAAGGTAAAAAAAAAAAACAACAAAAAACTAAGTGAACAAATACAGTTAGTAAGTGTGGAAGAATATCATTGCTCCAGAGATAAGCTTCCAGTCAAAATAATAAACCCTCAAAGGAGGGATTACTGTAAAGATTCCATTTAGACTATAACTTCTGGCTACTTCATAGAAGAATTGAGAAGTTAATGTCTTGGTACCATTCCAAGAATTTTAGATAATCTTTGTAGATTTAAGTTACCTTGGTTCATAATTTCCAAAGTTTGAACTGGCAATCAAAATGTATGTCTTTGTTTTGGGTGTTTTTTTATCCAAATTAAGTCCAGATTTTTAGTCAGGGTGCTATCCTGGTAAGGATAATAAATGGCAACAACCACAAAATATGTAAGGGGAAATAAAATTTTAGGCAGTTTGCATGGCCTTTTTATTTACCTTTCTTTTTTATGAATATACTTTGCTTATAGAACAGATTTAGGTTTACAGAAATATTGAGCAGAAAGTATTCTCCCCAGTCCCCAACCCCACACATAATTTCCCGTTATTAGCCTCTTACTTTAATGTAAGAAATTGAAAATTGTCATCCAAAGTGGCTATATCATTTTGAATTCCCACCAGCAATGAATGAAAACTCCTGTTACTCCACATTCTTGTCAGCATTTGTGTATCAGTTTTTTTGGGTTTTAGCCATTCTAATGGATATATAGTGGCATATTGTTGTTTTTGGAAATAAACTTTCCAGGAATAAAGAACGTAAAATTAAAGCTATAAAATTGACATTCTAAGATTCTAAAGGAGATTTATATAGTCTAAATTATTTCTTCATAAATATGGAAAACCTTCAGAATTCCATGGGTAACTGAGGCTTTATTTAAAAAATAAACCTTCTGTTTGAAAATAAATGCAGAAGTATATTCCCAGTGGGGGAAAAATGGTTCCTGAATTGTTGTGGAACTTGTGAGCATTTCAGAAATCAAGTGATTACTCTGATATCCCTTTGGTAAGTCTGGGACTAGCAGTTTATCTTTAGCCACCCTCTCCACAGACCTATACCCTCCCACATCTCTAAGATAGAATTCCTTCCTGTCTCTTCTTTTCCTGTCTCATTCATTTTGTAAAATTTCTGTCTCTATCTCTTTGCTTCCATGTTCCCTAGGGTCTTGCATCTCCTTTGCCTTACTCTGGCATCCCTCACTCTCATGTGGCATTTAACTTCCTTCCCCTCATCTAAACCTTGAAAACACTATGCAAAGTGAAAGAATCCAGACACAAAAGGTCATATATTATGTGATGCCATTTATATGAACTATCTAGTATGGGCAAATACACAGAGTTGGAAAGTGGATTTGAGGTTACTGGGAGCTGAGGTGATGGGGGATGGAAAGTTATTGCTTAATGGGTACAGAGTTTCTGTTTGGAGTCACTTGAAGTACATTTTTATTATTTTTGACTTATTGAATAGAGGTTTTATGTTTACTCTTCTACATTAAAAAATTCAGGTGAATGGAAATTTTTGAATTAAAAAAATACATTGCTCATAACTGAAACTAATCCCAATAATCAGTATTCATCATACCTCTCTGTCTCATCTTAAAAGTCTTAAATCTCTGTTTGACGTTTAGGAATGTATTTTCCATGTGTGATACATGTTTATTTGAGCCTAAAGTATTTTCTCACTAGCCTGGTAGAGGACAATTCTACTTGGCCTGACCCCTCTAAACTGAGAGGCCAATAAATGTGTGCTTACTTCCCTATGGCTTCTAATTTTAAACACACAAAAAAAGCCATTTCTGAGGTCCAAGAAGAACAATACTTTTGATCATAACTGGGGAATACATGAGGTGTACATAATTTAATTTCTTTTATTTCCATTCATGCTTTAGTATCAGAAAGAGTCACTAGAATGGAATAGTCACAAACATGGACTCTGAATCCTTATATATTACTTGAGTTCAAGCTACTTAAGCACTACATGCTTCAATTTCCTTCTCTCTCAATTTGTGATAATAACAGTGCACACCTTATATGATTGTTGTGAAAATTAAATAAATTAATATACACATAGCATACATGTATGCACATAGAAAAATGTCTGGAACATATACTAGTAAGTGCTTATCATTAGTGAATATTATATGATTAACTTTATTGCTTACTAGGTATATAATGGTGAATGAAATAGATAATTCCCCTGTTCTTGTGGATCTTACAGTCTCGTATAGAGGGTAGACATTAAACCACATTTAAATACTTTTTAAAATTAGAGTTGTGATTAGTGCTACAAAGGTGCTTATGACCATGTTTAAGAGGGAAATCTAATCTATCCAGGTAATCAGGAAATTCTACTCTACCCAGGTAATCGGCTGCATCGTTGATATTTAAGCAGTGGTATGGAGAATGAGTAAATTAGCCTAGGGAAGAGGGCTAAGAGAAGGAGGGCAAAGAGGAGGAGAATGAGTGAACCCAGGATACTTTGATGGTCTATAATAGGTCTAGGGTGCTCAGCCTGCTGGACAACATTCTTAGCAGGAATTGAGGCTGCCTACAGGGAAGGACTATATGTGCGCCACAGTTAAGAGAGAAGGTCCTTGAGGGCCAGAGAAAGAGAATACTAGTCCTTTGCCTTTTGGAAACAAAGCTTATCCCCTGGGAAATGCAAAGTGAAATGGCACAGGCCAGGGAGAAGGTGACTGCTGGGGACTACATTTTATCAACATAGATTAAAGCATTCAGGAAGATAGTCTGCAAGGAAAAGTCAAATCAAGGAATCACACAAAAGTGGCCAAATTGCCGTTGCAGCTGAATTTTAAGATGACCTTGAACACTTAAGAAATCATATTTGCTGTACATATATGAATGGTTGAATAAGGAGACCTCAATTGCTCAAATGTATTCCTGGCATGTACAGCCTTAAATTAGAGGGTCTAAATAAAGCTGTGGCCTGCCCTTTCTGAAAGTTTGCCAACCACTGATATAGATCATGTGGGATATGGGGCCTCATCTAGGCTGATTTTAGGACAGACATTGGAACTTGCTTTCTTGCTGAAATGTCTGACATCAGCCCTAATTTTTAGTCATTGTAACTCTTTCTCTAAGACACAACGTACTCAGGGTCCTCCAGGAGGACAGGCTTCGTCTCCAGGAGGTTAAATAGTTCCTTGTTTAGAGAATGAATGATTGATTCCTGAACCCACACAATCTGCCCCAAATTGTGTTTTCCCTCTTCGTAGACCCATTATCTCCATGCCCTTTGACTTTGGAGCAACATGTGAAGCGTTCTTTTAGTTTTGCATCAGTAAACACTTCAGACCTCCCAGGCAGCTCCAAGTCATGCTCCACATCACCTTGTTTGGAAACATCACCATCTGGTGGATTTCACTGTTTCTGCTCTCAAAGATCTGGCTATATTCTTCCAATTGAGGGCATCCGTGACTTGCTGAATATTTTAGCGGCACACGACTCTGGGATTGGTATTTGAGGAAGCCAGGGTTGAGGGGCAAATAAGGAAGAATGTACTATGCTTCATGCTTCGAAGCTGAAATCTAGGCACACAGTCAGCTGAATACATACTGCTTGGTTGGCTTTTCTCAGAAGCACAATGTGCACACCCCATACCCCTTCTCTTAAAAGAGTTTCTCATTCTACCTCCACAAACCTGGATTACCTTTCCAAGGATCATAGAAAACCTTCAAGGAGTGGAATAAATAAGTTGTGTCCTTTCCTTCGTAGCTGATTGAAATTCAATCCCTGGAATCTGATAGGAGGCAAGACTGCCTTCTTTCAAATACAGGCCCTCTTTGGTATAGTCAATCCCAAGGACCTTTGGTCAAATGACCTACGGGGAAGCCCAGTGGAGACACATGCTGTGGGACCACGCTGCTCTTCCTCTTCTTAGCCAAAGTATTAATGAAGTATCTTAAACACTGTATTTCACTATTGTCAGTGTAAGAAGCAGAAACACAGCCATGTTCAGACCTGAAGGAGTATCTGCTCACATAAAAAATGTCTGGGCTTTATAGTTAAACAAACTTGTATTCAAATCTCACCTCTTTCACATACAGCCTGTGTGGATGAAATAAAGACACATCTTCATGTAAGCCCTGATACTTCTGTTCCCTAGCAGCAAGTAACTCAATCTCTCTGTGCATTAGTTTCTTAATCTGAAAAATAGGATGAACCCTGCAGCTATTTTATGCAGTTGCAATGAAATTTAAATAAGAGAAAAATGGTGCTGTAATTCACCCACCTTATAATTTAAAAATATAATATTTTAATTTATTTGGGGTTTTGTTGTAGTTTTGACAATAAAAGAGTTTAAATCTCTTTCTTGCTGTCTAAGCTGAAAGCAGACTATATTCATATTTAGAATGATGTTCTCTGAATAAAGCATTTATTTAATTTCCAACAAACATTTTTTTAAAAAAATTCAAAGAATCATGTTTAAAATTGGAATCTACTTGAGATATAATGATCTGATTTATTTAGAATAGTCTTTCTCAAACTTCATTTTTTCCTGGGCAGCAGGGTCCATTTTTCAAATAAATTCTCACTTGGAACCCTAACATGTTAAATAAAAGCAAAGATGCAGGGGTTGCAGCTAGAGCTGAAGTTGAAGGGAAAAAAAGTAGGATTCTATTTGGTTTGCACTTGAGTGTAAGTTCTAGAACATCATGTATTTTGCCTGTTTTCTTCACTGCTGCATCTCCAATGTCTATAAAAATGCCTTACATTAATGGGGCTCAATATATATTTTTGAATGCATAATGGATGAATAGCATATGAAGAAGGCTGGAATATAATAGGCACCCAAGAATATCTTAATATCTCTTACCTAACTAAAATCCTGCAGGAAATTGAGTGATATGTTGTTGGTGTGAGAATAAGAACTTCCACCTGGGAGAAGATTCATGCCCTCCCCTGTCACACACCTACCTTATCATTCTTCTTTCTGTTTTTCTCCTAGATCAGTTAGGTGTGAAAGGAGATATTGCCTGTGCAGGGGGCATAAAGAAACCAGACAGAGTGACTTTGGCATCATCACTACTTTCTCACCTTCTCAATAACCTCTGGTAAAATGACATAGCTTGCAAAAATCACACTGAGCACCTGATGAAACACAAATTTGAGCCACAATTAAGCAAATATACCCCTCAATAATAGTGCATCAGTAATAATAGAAGCATCACATTTAGCTCTGTAGCCAATAAGTCAGATTTGAGATGTTAGATGTAGACAAATAAAGTTAACAGGCAGCCTGATAGAAAAAGAACAAATTCAAACTTTGTAGTTAACAGGCCCCAATTTCCAGGTTTGCCAGTTATTGCTTGGATGATCTTTTGGTAAGACTTCCCTGATCTTCAGTTTTTACATCTGCAAAAGGATCTTCATTCCTTATCTGATAAAAAAAATAGTACTTATATCATGGGTTTGCAAGGAAAGTAAATGAGCTGATTAGCTAATTGATTAGCAAAATACCTAATTCATAATGAACATTCAACAAAAGGTCATTTTCCCCAAAGTCTTAGAACAATCATTTAAAGAGAAATCATTTAAAGAGAAATAATTTTATACAAAAGTCCCAAGGCAAAGATTAAGAATGAATACTATAGAAGTTCAGAGACTTGATCAGGGGGGTGAATGTCAGAATCTAATATGTTTTAACTGATGGGGAGATTCTGATGTACAAATGGAGAAAAGCCAGGATTTCTAAGTTCCCTGAGAGGTAGGTAAAAAGTGGGGATCAGTATGATTAATGGTCAAGAGATGAATGTTGACCTGAGCTAAAATTCCAGCAGTGGAATTTGCTAATGTTTATTTTTTTCTGGACCTCCATTTCCTCATCTATAAAATGGGAATGATATTAAGAATTTCTACTTCAGGAGGAATTTTAAGGAAATTTCTACTTTATCCTTTAGTTAGGATAAAATGGGATAACATATTCAAACCTCTGAATGTGGTAAGAGCTCAATATATAGAACTTACTATTAGTATTTTTGGGATTTATACGCCCAGAAAGAAAGAATGGGCTGGAAAGAGTGACAGTTTCTTCAACCCTAAGCAGGGACGGAGACTCACTTCTAGAGAGCTGATTCTGCATGGATTCAGGGAGATAGTCCTATGTAGAAGTCATCTTTGAAGAGGAAAGCAGCAATGATGGTCATGGGAGGACCCTTGACCTTGCAAGAATAGTTACATTTACTTTTCTTGAGTTATCCTGACAACAACCTATGAGAACAAATATCAGTTGAATAGAACGAATCAATGAATTCACTAAAGTTAAAGAATACAATGTCAACACACAGAAAGCAGTTGCATTTCTATACACTAACAATGAAATATCTGAAAAAAGAAATAAAGAAAACAATCACATTCACAGTAGCATCAAAAACAAAATACTTACATAAATTTAACTAAGGAAGTGAATGATCTGTATACTGAAGACTATAAGATATTGAGTAAAGAAATTGAAAAGTGCACACATAAATGTAAATGTATCCCATGATCATGGATTAGGAGAATTAATACTGTTAAAATGTCCATACTACCCAAAACCATCTATAGATTCAATGCAATCCACATTAAAAACCCAATGGCATTTTTCACAGATATAGAAAAAAAATCCTAAAGTTTGTAGGTAACTATAAGAGCCCCCAAATAACCACAATAATCCTGAGAAAGAGTACAAAGCAGGAGGCATTACCACTTCTTTAATTCAAACTATACTACAAAGCTATAGTAATAAAAACAGTGTGGTACTGGCATCAAAATGGACAAATATAACAATAGAACAGAATCAAGAGCCCAGAGATAACCCCTTGCTTATATGGCCAACTAGTGTTAGGCAGGGGAGTCAAGAATACTCAGTGGAGAAAGGTTAGTAATCCTATATAATAAAGCCTAATATGCTAAGTGTCCAGTCGTCCATTCAACCAATCAAAGCATAATATGCTAATGATATGCTAAGGCTGCTCAACTGCTCGCTATGACGTGCACTGACCACGAGGGGGCAGACAGTAGACCAGTAGGTTAGCTTGCTGCTGGGGTCCGGCTGATTGGGACTGAGTGAGACAGGCCGGACATGCCCTGAAGCCCTCCTGTGGTTCCTCCCTGGCTGGCCAACCTCCCGTGATCCTCCCCAGCCCCAATCATGCACCAGTGGGGTCCCTTGCCTGGCCTCCACCTTCTCACAATCCAGGACCCCTCAGGGGATGTCGGAGAGCTGGTTTCAGCCCAATCCCACTCAATGCAGGAGCTTCCCATTGTTGGTCAGTGTGCTCCTACAGGGGGAGCACTTCTCAGCCAGAAGCTGGGCTCATGGCTGGTGAGTGCAGCAGTGGTGTCAGCAGCCTCTCCCGCCTCTGTGGCAGTGCTGAGGATGTCTGACTGATGGCTTAGTCCCACTCCCCAAGGGCTCCTGGACTGCGAGAGAGTGCAGGCTGGGCTGAGGGACAACCCCCCCAAGTGTATGAATTTCATGCACCAGGCCTCTAGTCTCTTCAATAAATGGTGTTAGGAAAATTGGATAATCGAAAATAGAAGAATGTAATTAACTCCTATCTTATAACACTCACAGAATTAACTCAAAATAGATGAAATAATTAAACATAAGACCTGAAACAATAAGACTCCTAGAAGAAAACATAGAAAAAATTATCCTTGACATTGGTTATTACAATTAATTTTTTTAACATAACACCAGAAGCACAAACAACAAAGGCAAAAATAAGTAAGTACTACATCAAACTAGAAAGCATCTGTACAACAAAATATACAATTAACAAAATGAAAAGGCAACCTAGGGAATGGGAGAAAATATTTATAAATCATATATCTAATAAGGAGTTAATATCCAAAATATATAAGGAACTTGTACAATTCAATAGCAAAAAAACACAGATACAATCTGATTAAAAAATGTACAGAGGAACTGAGTAGACATATTTCCAAAGAAGATATACAAAAGACCAACAAGTTTTTGAAAAGATGCTCAATATTGCTAATCATTAGGGCAATGAAAATCAAAGCTACAATGAGATATTACCTCACACATGTTAGAATGGGTATTATAAAAAAGATAAGAGATAAATATTGGGGAGGATGTGGATAAAATGGAACCCTAGTGAACTATTTGTAGAAATATAAATCAGTACAAGACTATGGAAAACAGTATGATCACAAACAACAATCTGGTTAGTGACAGGAGGAGTGAAGGGTGGGGTCTGGATGGAGTGGGGCAAAGTCGGGGGCAAAGTGAGGGACATCTGTAATAATGTCAACATTTAAAATTTTTGTAAATAATCAAACTCACAGGAATAAAGAAGAAGAAGAAAAGATTAGGACAGACATACACAGAGGAAAGACCATGAGAGGACAGAGAGATGAAACATTCATCTACAAGCTAAGGAGAGAAGCCTCAGTAGAAATCAACCCTGTTAACACCTTGATCTCAGACTTCTCCAAAACTTGTGAGAAAATAAATTTCTGTGGTGTAAACTACTCCCCCCCCAAAAAAAAAGAAAGAAAGAAAAATAGAACTAACATATGATTCAACTATTTCATTTTGGGGTATATATCCAAAGGAAATGAAATTAAGATCTCAAAGAGATACTGTACTCACATGTTCATTGTAGCATTATTCACAATATTCAAGATATGGAAACAACCTAAGTGTCAGTTTATAGATGAATGGCATATACACAAGGTACTATTATTAAGCCATGCGAAAAAAGAAATACTGCCATTTGTGACAACATGGATGGACCTTGAGGGCATTAGGCTAAGTGAAATAAGTCAGACAAAGAAAGACAAATACTGTATTATATCATTTATATGTAGAATATTTAAAAATCCAAACTCACAAAACCAGAGTAGAATGGTGTAGCAAGAGGCTGGGGGGTTGAGGGCAAATGAAGAAATGTTGCTCAAATTGTGCAAACTTTCAGTTATAAGATTAATAAGTTCTGAGGAGCTAGTGTACAGCATGGTATTTATAGTTAATACTGTATTATATGCTTGAAAATTGCTAATAGTAGATTTTAATGTTCTCATCACACAAAAAAGGTAACTATGTGAGGTAATGGAGTTGTTAACTAACCCTACTGAGGTAAGTATTTAACAATATATAAGTGTATCAAATTATCATGTTGTATACTTTAAATTTAATAAAGATATATGTCAATTATATCTCAATAAAGCTGGGTTAAAAAAAAGGGACCACTGAATAAAAACAGTTTTTAACTCTAAAGAAATAAAAGCACTAATGATGAAATGCCAAGAACTGGAGCCATAATTTTGGTTAGAATTCTTAAATCCTATCCTTCAAGTCATGCCATAGATAGATACTTTTTGTATCTTGGGAAAAAAACAGTTGTATGGTGCTTTTTATTTTTGGTTTAGGTTTATTCTATTTATTTTTAAATGATAATGGTAAAAACTATGTAGTATATACTCTTTTATTTTTATCCTAGCTCACAAATCCTGGAATCCAGCTGGCAAGCTTTCCCTCTCCACCTCCCAATGTGTGGAGGGACTATGCTGGCCAGGCTAATTTTTCCAAGGGTGACCTCAAATTTGGATTTTTTTACTTTAAAGTAGAAAGTGAACTTTTCCTTTAGGACAGTTTCCTGTTTGGGATCATAGTCTATTAGTAACATTTTGCCAGTAATAGCTGAAGGAATAAAGCCTAGATGGAAAAAGAGAGGAAAAGAGAGAACTCATTCTTCATTTACCATTTTAAACTTCAGCAATAAGTGATTTATTTATATTTCTCTCCTTAATATTCATCTATTGAACAAACACTTATTGAGTGTCTACTGTGTACCAGGCACTGAAATATATGATTTCACATGTCAATTTTTAAAAATTGATTGATTTGAGAGGGAGAGAGAGAGAGAAAGAGAGAGAGAGAGAGAAACATTGATTTGTTGTTCCACTTACTTATGCATTCATTGGTTGCTTCTTGTATATGCTCTGACTGGAGATTAAACCCACATCCTTGGTGTATGAGGATGACACTCTAACCAAATGCCACATAGCCACATGTCCAAATTTTTATTTCTCACACAACTCTGTGAATTAGAATTGTCACTTTCCTTTATAGATTAGAAAACTGAGGCACAGTGACCTTCCTCAGATCACACTGATGGTAAGTTTTAAAATAGATTTTTTGGTCATCAGAGATACTGTTTCTTCCACCATCCTCACAGCCGCCCCTGCATTTGGAATTGTTGTGGAGGATGTGCTGTGAGCTATCAAAATATTAGCAAAGGTATGCACTCTTGTCCATCAGATATCAGCATTTTATTGGTCTAATTTTGCCAGCCTAATTACCTAATGTCATAGAATATGTTGGTTCAGTATAGACAAAGAGTAGTGTTTTAGGCTTCTTGCCTAATCAGGTTTAAATGTACTTTTACAAATTCCTCCTTCAAAAACCAGTGTTGTACTTAATGTAGAAACACTGGAAGCATTCCTGCTAAAGTCAGGAGAAAGTGAAGGATGCCCACTATTGCCACTATTATTTAACACTAGAGGCCCAGTGCATGATTGAATCATGCACGTGTAGGGTCCCCTACACGCTTTCCTTTCGAGCGGGGGAGCTGGGTGCCTGTCTGCTGGTGCACCAGGCCTTTCGGAAGCCTCCGGTGCAGCGGAGGCTTCCAACAGGCCTGGTGCTGGAGCAGACAGACACCCAGCTCCCCCACTTTTGATGGTCCGCGGCGGGACGTGAGCTCACTGCCCCAGAGGCCCCTTCTGTTCCGCAGCACAGCCATGGCTCAGCATCCCGCTGGCCCAATCGGCTACCCCGGCCACCCTGAGTCCTGCCCCCTGCACCTCCCGCTGGCCCAGTCGTGGGCATAGCGGAGTGATGGTAATTTACATATTACCATTTTATTAGGTAGGATATTTTATGGGTCAATGATTTGAAAATTTTTATTTTTACAAATATCTTCAGGTGAGTGTCATGATCAAGAAAATTTGGGAAGTACTAATTTGAAACATGCTTTTCAAATCTACTTGCAGATTTTAAGTCTTGAACTATTGATCCCAGAATAACCCACTGAAAACTCTTTACCAGTCCAGTTTTGGGAAAGTAAAGTAAGTTTTCTGAACATTTAGTTTGATACATTCTCCTCTTTGGAAGCATCACAAACACTTTATTCTGGTTGTTTCTTAGAAGACACTGTTTCTTGTTTTGATTTCTGGCCCAGCATTTCTAGGTTGTTTTCCTTGGAGGGTCCATCTTCCTTGAGTTGAGGCATAGCAAACCAAGTAAGTCATTTTTAAAAATTGGTTTCTTATTAAAGGATGGTCCCATTAAAATACCTTTGCTGTGTCTTGTTCCCTTTGTTCTTGAAACTTTTCAGATGGTAGGGTGCCTTTCACCTTAAATCTCATATTGATGACTCTGGGTATGCCCACCTGGATATGATTTTCTTTAATGGGTCCAACTCCTTTTAGTGTTATGGAGATATCTCATTCTCCAAGGTCATTATTTAAAAATGTAGCTGATGGTAAAGGATATGGAAAAAATCATGGAGGATGTCTTACCCTCCTGTCTGAGTTCTGCATTGTCTTAAACCAGAGATTCAGGTTTTAAGTGTCAGGGATCTTCTTTTGGGCTTAAAGTACTTAGCCAGAGTCCAGGGCAGCCCTTCTTCTTGTACTCATCCTGCATGTCTCTGGCGGTCATGTCCAGGCACAGGTCATAGCTGGCTAAGTAGTCTATGGACAGAGCCTCCAGGACAGTGCAGCCATTCTTACCCATCACTGCACTGTTTTAGCTCCTGTTGCCAGTTTTGATTACAAGCGGGCATGAGGATAGCCAACACTTGGGGTGTAGGTGGTGGATGGCTTCAGGAAGAGGACAGGCCTGCTTGGCACTGTGCTCTCCACCCCTTTGGGGTGGACTGTGTAGATTCTTCCCACACTCACAATATTCTTCCTACAATATTCTTTCAGAATTGGCAGAGCTGTTTGGAGGTTGCCATGGCTCTTACTCTAACACTTCGTTTAAGTTATTAGCTAAGCCAATTAAGCAAAAGAAAGAAATTAGCATTATAAAAATTGGAAAGAGATAAAACCATTTTTATTCACAAATAATATAATTGTTTTATAACTGGAAACCAAGAATCAAATGAAGAAATACAACAAACATTTAAGAAATTTCAGTTAGTTATCAAGATAAATAAATTCAGCAAAGTAGCATGATACAAAGTAAATATCTAGAAATCAATTATATTTTTGTAAATATTTTTTATTCTTTAAAGTATTACACATAGTAGTACATATATCTCCTTTTTCCCCCCATTGACCTTCCCCCAGCCTCCCTTACCCCCTGTCGCATGCCCTCATTTCCCCAAACCCCCCCACCAGTGTCTTGTGTCCATTGGTTGCACTTATATTTTTATTGAATTTATAGAGAAAGGAAGGGAGAGGGAGAGAGAAATAGAAAAATCAATGAGAGGGGAGTCTTCAATCAGCTTCCACCTGCATGGGGCTTGAGCCCTAAACCCAGGCATGTGCCCTGACTGGGAATCAAACCAGCAACTTTTTGGTGCATGGGTCGATGATCAACCCCTGAGCCACACCAGCCATGCAATCAGTTGTATGTTTATACACCAATAATGACTGTCAGAAAGGGAAATTAAGAAAAAATCTTATTTACAATTTCATAAAAAATAAAGTACCTATGAATAAATTGAACCAAGGAGGTAAAATATCTGTACCTGAAAATTATAAAGTACTGAAGAAAGAAATTGAAGAATATGCAAATAAATGGAAGTATATACCATGCTCATGGACAGGAAGAATTAACATTGTTAAAAGTCCATACTGCCCAAAGCAATCTATAGATTAAATGCTATTCCTATGAAAATACCAATGGTATATTTCACAGAACCAAAACAAATAATCCAAAAATGTATATGGAACCACAAAACAACAACAAAAACACACCATAATAACCTCAGCAATCTTAAGAAAGAAGAACAGAGTTGGAGGTATCATGCTACCTGATATCAAACTATACTACAAGGCCATAGTAATAAAAAAAAGATATATAGATCAATGGAACAGTATAAAAAGCCCAGAAAAAAAAACATTTCTATTGGCCAATTAATTTTGACAAATGGGACAGGATTATACAATGGGGTAATGACAGTCTATTCAATAAATGGTGTTAGTAAAATTGGACAGATACTTGCAAAAAAATTAGACTAAATTCTTACACCATATACAAGAATAAATTCAAACAAATTCAAGACTTAAATGTAAGACTTGATACCATAAAAATCCTAGAAGAAAACATAAGCAAGAAAATCTTTGACATTTATCCTAGTAATATTTTTTCTAATATATTTCCTGGGGCAAGGGAAACAAAGAATAAACAAATGGGACTACTTAAAACTAAAGAGTTTCTGCACAGCAAAGGAAATAATCAAGAAAATGAAAAGACAACCCACTGAACGGAAAAGCATATTCATCAATGATACATATGGTAAGGAGTTAATATCCAAAATTTATAAAAATAACTTATACAACTCAACACTAAAACAAGCAAACAATACAGTCTAAAAATGGGCAAAGGACCTATTTAGACACTTCTCCAAAGAGGATGTACAGATGGCCTAAAGATATATGAAAATATGTTCAACCTGGGTATGTGCCCTGACCATGTATCAAACCCAAATTTTAGTGTAGGAGACAACACTCCAACCAACTGAGCCACACTGGCTAAAGGTACCCTGAGATTATTTTCCTCACTTATCAATTGGCAAAAATCCAAAAATTTGATATCACACTCTGTTGATGAACCTAGAGAAAATAGACACTCTCATACATTGTTGATGAAACTGCATATTGATATATCCCTTGCTATTAGTTTGATAGGTTAGTCATAATAAAGTACCACAGATTGGGTAGCTTAAACGACAGAAATTTATTTTTTTCACAATTATGGAGACTAGAAGTCTCAGATCAAGAAACCAACGGGATTGGTTTCTGCTGAGGCCTCTCTTCTTGGCTTGTTGGTGGCCATCTTCTCTTCCCTGTATCTTCAAGTGGTCTTCCCTCTATGCATGTCTGTGTTCTAATCTCCTGTACTTATAAGGAAACCAGTTAGATTGGATTAGAGCCTACCCTAATAACTTAATTTCAACTTAATTACCTCTTTATAGACCATATCTCTAAATACAGTCACATTCTGAGTATCTTGGGTTTGCACTTCAACACATGAGTTTAGGGGGACAAAATTCAACCTGTAACAACCATTATGGAGGGAAATTTAGAAAGAGCTATCAAAATTGCCAATATATACCTTGATCAGATTTTGTTTCTGGAAATCTATCCTGCAGCTATACTTGTACAAATATAAAATGACATATAGCGAAGGATATTTATTTCAACCTTGTTGATAATAGTAAAAGTTTGGAAATAACCCATGGCCACCAATAGAGGACTATTTGAGTAAACTATGTATCACTGACACAGTGCAAAAGTATGCAGTTGTAAAAAGAAACGAGTAACCTCTCCATGCATAGCTAAAGAGAGATCACAATGACATGTGAAGTAAGAAAAGAAAGGCACAAAACAGTGTAATAGCATGCTACCTACATCTAAGAAATATATTCACATTTGCTTGTACAGTACCAGCATAAAGAAACACTGAAGGCTAAATAAGAATGACAAAAAAATGATAAAATTGATTATTCATGAGGTACAATGGGGGCACAGAATAGAAGGGGGCAGAAGTGGAAATGAGGCTTTTCTTTTTTTTTATATTGTTTAAAGTATTACAAATAGTAATACCTATGTCTCCTTTCCCTCCCCCGTAAGCTTTTCTATATATTCCTTTTTATAATGTTTTCATTCTAAATTATGTAAATTCAAAAACAAGTACAACTATTATATATAAAGCTTCCTAGTTCAGCCATGAAATTTCTAGTACAATATGAGACTAACTCTGGTCCTTTTACTTTTGAGAATGACTATTCTCCCTTTATTGAATCTTTACCTAGGTTTTTGAAATTGTGCTCTTGTGAAATAAAGGAAATCCCCCAGGGGTTGCAAATGCTTTCTCTCTTTTATTCTTTTTATTTTTATTTGAAAAAGAGGAACTGAGTTTAAGAGGACTAGAGAGAGTCCAGTTGGATTTGTCGTTGACCAAATAGGAGATTACCCAGATGCTATTGATCACCAGCACTCGGCAGCACAAATACCCTTGGGTGTGCATCACTTCAAGCAAACAGAAATGTACCCTGCTGACGATAGGGTGCCTGAGTAGGGGTGTGGGTGGGGTTGGGGAACCCGAGCACGTTGCATCCAGCTGAGAGTGAGATTCCTTGAGAAAGCCCCTTCCTATCACAGCACCCACAGCACTCTGAGCCTGCTTGCAGCCCAACAGCCTCTCCGAGAATGCTGCATTTAAAAGTGCAATTTTTGGATGATTCCCAGAAGACTTTTGTGGTTGATGTAAGTGGAAATTACATTGCTATTATTCCTTTATTATTCATTCAATAATGGTCATTTGTGGACAGCCCATTTGCCAGCAATGTTATGTCTTCGTTAGGACTGAATGACAGAGGACTGTGGTTTTTAGCTTTGGAAAAAGAAATCTGTATTTAATATTACAATGTAGCTCATATTTTCCATTAACTTTTCTTCTAGAACAGGTTCTCTTTTCTCAGGGGATGACAAAAGCAAGTTTTAAAGATATGCTAAATAGTTGTAAAAAGACAAAGCAGCAATAACTTAGTAGTCCTGCCCAAAGACATATTATTGGTCATTGAAATAATTTGCCTATGAGTCTCATCCCATGAACATGTATGGGGAGAAAACTGTGGTTCTGAGGGAAAGAAGAAGGGGAAAGCTACCCTCCTTTTTTTAAAGAAAATTTATGGGCTTTGGGGTCAGGGTATAATTATGCAGTTGTAATGAGACCTCAGGAAGTAATGACAAGTATGAAAGAGAAAAATAAGATAAGAGACTACTTAATTTGATTTAGTGCTTGTAGTTCAGGGTTCTTAATATCATTCCTAGCTGCAAGATGATTGCATACAATTATACCTCATCTCTTCAAGAAAGAACAAATTTATTAAGCATATCATTTGGGGCTCATTTTTCAATATAGTAAGATATGTGCATTTTGATGTTGGGTTTTATGTATGAGCATTTTGAAATCTATAATTGTATTTGAACAAAAATGCAATTTGCTCTGATATTTGCATTAGCTACTAACAAAGAATAAATAGCTCATTTTCTTTTAAATTCATACAAAATGGTGGTTGTTTTCTTTTATACATAAACTACCAACTGCTGTTGGGTGTGTGGGTAACCCCTTTTTCAAATTAATGTTTCATTTTTATTTGAATAATGTGCTTTGTGGGTGATGACTTCATGGCTTCAGATGCTGTTTTGCTGTCTCTTCCTTTCATTTTTATTTGCAAAAGGCAGTTTAGTTCCACAAACCTGAATGATTTGTTTTTGTAGCAAATAGCTTCCATTAGAGGTATGAGGCTTTTCCTATTTTTTTTTTCTTGGAACTATATTTAAGGAGTGGAAAATGTCTTTTGAGTAGTTTATCCATTTGCAGGCTGGTGGTGTACATTCACAGTGCTCCAGTACCTGAGTTAGTGAGCTGGGTATTCAAAAGAGACTGCTTTAGGCTACACTTTTAATAGACATTTCAAGCAACTCAAACAGAAATCTTTGACAAAAAGTGACAGAAGAGCTTTCTGAATGTGGAGTTCAAATTCAGATCCAATTAAATGTGGGAGGGGGTGAGAATAGTACCATAGCTTCACAAAATTTTCCTTCTGAGGAGCTGATTCCAGCAACTTGAATCCAGCATGATTTGGCTTCAAGTCAGATTGTTTCTTTCCAGCTGCAGCACATTGTGTTCCTTGGGAAGATAATGGGAGAGATTACCCAGCAATTCGGGTGTCACAGCATCTGATTCCTTTTGCTCTGTATAAGGCTACTTCTGAAAGTAGCAATCATGGTGTTACTGAGAGTGGCAATAGCATTAACTGTAGTCCCACGAGAAGTGTTCTCCTGAGAGGAATGGAACCTTAAGTTAGCAGCCAATTATACAACAGTATCTTCTCTTTTTAACAATAGACTGATGATGATGATGTCAGCAGTAATAGTGAGTTACAAGTGAATAACACTTTAACATCTACAAAGTAATCTCATATCCATTAGTTCATTTGATCCTTCATTCTACCCTGTGAGTGAAGGTAGGGAAAAAATTAATCTTTTCCCATTTTGCAAATAAATAGGTACTCAGGGAGCTTAAATGGCGTGTGTAGGATTATACAGCATATAAATGCAAAGCAATCCAAAACTCTCCCCACTATTCAATATACAGTTGTATCCAGAAGACTCATCTGTCAATAGCCTTTTAGTCCCATAATATTGCTCATGCACATTATTTTCTGTTGCTATCAAAAGGCAAAGAATTTGGCATACAGTGAGTCTTTGGTGACTGGTGTGTTCTGAGGAGCTATGTGAGAAAGTGGTTCTTAGAGATTAGGGAGAAGATGGCATGAATATTTTCACTGATTCAAAAGCAACCTAAACATTTCCTCTTTTATTAGTACTCATATCTTAACCAGGATGAAGAAATGCTTGGAACCATAATGGAGAGAATCATTAGCAGCTAAGGAAAGCCACATGGAGGGGCTTTTTGTAACAAAATTGACTGATATCTCATGAGACGTGGATCAATCTCAGGGAGAATTATTCTGCAAGATAAGATTTAAAAAACACAATTGGCTGCATAGGGAGAAATAATGGAGTCTTGGACATTGGTGTTGATTTTACAGAAAGTACTATAGTAGAAATATGAAAAGAACACATGATCAGATAGAATAATGTCTCTTGGGTAAGGCTAATTGGCACCCAGAATGTTTTACTCTACCCCCAGTAGCAATTTCTTGGTGAATTTGTTGGTGTCCAAGATCTGGCTCGGGCCTACAGAATCAGAAGCCTGATTTGCCAGCACTCGACAAGAACTGAGGTCAGAGACTGTTATTTAAAATCAGGATGTCAGTGTCACCATTTACAGTTGGATTGGGGACACTAAGATCCTCTCATCAGTTATATCAAACCAAATGTCAGAAAAGTCAGATTTAAAGGAATTAAACATCTGATTCTAATATTTGATGGCCTAGTAATCCATCCATCTTCACAAAGGCCCTATCATTCAGACCTTTTATTCATTCATTCATTGAGTTATTTGTTAAAAAATTATTATCGAGCCCTATCCGATTTGGCTCAGTGGATAGAGCGTCAGCCTGTGGACTGAAGGGTCCCAGGTTCGAATCCGGTCAAGGGCATGTACCTTGGTTGTGGGTACATCCCCAATAGGTGGTGTGCAGGAGGCAGCAGATAGATGTTTCTCTCTCATTGATGTTTCTAACTATCTCTCTCCCTTCCTCTCTGTAAAAAATCAATAAAATATATTAAAAAATTATTATCGAGATCATAATATTTCCCAGGCCCTGTTCTGGGCACATTATACTCTACCATATAGGTAAATAAAGTTCTAGAGCAAGGGCACACTCTCAACTGGGCAGTGCTGGCTTTTTGCTACAAAGTATGGCTTCAGTGATTCATTTTCCCCTCATTGCATGATTGAACATCCCTTTGTTATTGACCTGTTTTTAACTTGTTAATGCCTTAAACTAGATTACTTGGAAGAGTGGCTGGCCACAGACACATCCTGTTTTTTTTGAAGTTTCTTTGAGTATCTGTGTATAGAGGCACTGTGTGTTAATTTTACAGATGGACTCTGAGAATATTTGTCAACCTTTTCTTTTCTGAATTTCCAAATGTATTTGGGGAATGCAGGATAGATATGGAACTTCAAAATTGCTGAAATGTGCCTACTAAAGTATAATCCAGTGAAAAAATATATTTAGTAAAAACCTCATTTTATTTTTCAAGCTCTCATATTGAAGAAACTTGATTGTTGTTAAATATCAACATTATATCTAGTGTGGCACTTATCATGGACTTCATATACTTAGATAATTAAGGAAGGCTCTCTAGAATGATGATGGGAGTGGGTAAGCAGAAGGAGAAATGGAGTAAGGTAATGCTTTAAAAAATAATTGCAGATTTTAGCCTTAGCTGGTATGGCTCAGTTGGTTGGGCATAGTCCCATGCACTGAGAGGTCGCCAGTTCGTTTTCCTGTCAGGGTACATCCCCAGGCTGTGGCTGGATCCCCAGTACGGGTCATGCAGGAAGTATGATGATTCTTGATGTTTTTCTCTCTAAAAAAATCAATAAAATATTTTTAAAAATAATTGCAGATTTTAATGTAAATTCAGTTTTGTCTTTTTATTATGGAGACTGGAATTTTCTTGACTAAAACAATGGGGAGGAAAAACCAAATCTCAGGCTTTCTCAGCTCTTAGAAATAGTAGAGAAGGTCAGGTTTCTAGCTTGACTATGAATTCTCCTAATACACACACATACCAGTAACAGTAATGAATGTCCTTGAAGGATGACCTTTTTTTTCTAAAGTCTGGACTGTTTGCTTATCTCGAGAGTATATGGAGAGTTTACAAAACCAATAATCCCATTATTGTATCTGACACAGTTATGTCTGCTATTTCCCCTGCCTGTGGCAGTGCTGTTTTTGTAGAAGCATAGTGGAGGTGAAGAACAGCTTTGTTTGTGAATTTTCCCCCAAAATAATTCACTTTGATGGTTTATGGAGCCTAAAGTCAAAATAAGAGATTGGAAACATCTCAAATCTTACCTTTACCTGATTGCTAAGTGACTGTATTGTTAATCACAGCAGGTACCTGGTGGCTTACACGGGGAGAATATGGTGAGTCAGCTTACCTCATTTCTTTAAGAGTAAGCCCATCATAAAGGCCACTAGGCAACAGTTTCTGAAAGAGGCAGAGGGCAGACAGTACCAGGACTGAGAACTATTCAAGAAAAATAACAAAGCAAAGTTGCCTTGTGATTATTTTTAATTGGTAGTGTGGTATTTACCTTTGGATGATAAGGGATCTTTTGTAATTTTGTCAGTGATGAAACAGATACCTCTCCCCTTCATAAGGAAAAGCTGTCCCAACTCCAATGAGATGGAATACTTTTGTGTAGTGGAATGTTCCTGGACTTGGGGCTACAAATACTGAGCCATTTTAGTGTTGTAACCTTGAGCCAGTCACTTACTCTCTTAGCTCCCTAAGTTGTTGTGAGGAGAAATATAAATGTTATAATGTATATTTAGAGTCTGATAATGTAGGATAAATTTGTACCACTTACAAGCTGTGAGGCCTTGGGCAAGTCACTTAGCATATCTGAGACTTAGTTTTGTCGACTCTAAAAACTTGGATCTTATGGGTGGTGGGAACACTGTGCAATATACAGATCTTGTAACATAGAAACCCACACCTGAAATCTATCTGATCATGTTGACCAATGTTACCCCAATAAATTTAAATACATACATACATACATACATACATACATACATACATAAATACAAACTTGGACTTGAAGTGTCAGGAAAAATTTTCCAAATAATAAACAATTTAAGTTCCTGAGTAGTAGCTAAGGAGATGAAGAGTGAGAACTGGAGTGTTGAGGGATTTATGGTGGTCTACACAAAGGAAAAATGAAAAGCCAATATGTAAAAGAGAACATGCCCTTTCAAGGCAAAACAAAGGTCAATCTGAGTGAATAGTGGAATGTTGAAAGGAAGATGGAGAGTAGCTGGAAATTAAGATGAAACATGGGTATGAAAAAATTGGACAGATACATACAAAAAAATGAAATGAGCAACAACATACTACACACAAGAATAAACAAAATGGATAAAAGACTAAAGTTGTGGAACCAGAAAAATTCTTAAAGAAAACATAGGCAGCAAAATCTCAGACATCTCTCATAGCAATATGTTTGTGGATACATCTCCTAGGGCAAGGGAAACTAAGGAGAAAATAAACAAATGGGACTACATCAAAACAAAATGCTTCTACACAGCAAAAGAAAGCATCAACAAAATGAAAAGGAAGCCCACTGTATGGGGGAGCATATTTGGCAATGATACATCTGATAAAAGGTTAATATCCAAAATATATAAGGAACTCATACAACTTAACAAAGGGAAGACAAACATTCAAATAAAAAATGGGCAAAGGACCTAAATAGACAATGTTCCAAAGTGGACATACAGAAGGCCAAGAGACATATGAAAAAATGCTCAAAGTCACTGATCATCAGAAAGATGCAAATTAAAATGACAAAATGAGGTATCACTTCACAGCTGTCAGAATGGCTACCATCAACAAATAAATAAATGACAAGTGGTGATGAGGATGTGGAGAAAAGGGACCCCTAGTACACTGCTGGTGGGAATGCAGACTGGTGCAGTCATTATGGAAAACAGTATGGAGTTTCCTCAAAAGTTAAATATGGAACTGCCATTTGACCCAGTGATCCTGCTTCTAGGAATATATCCTAAGAGACCCAAAACACCAATCAGACAGAATGTATGCACCCCTATGTTCATAGCAGTGCAATTTACAATAGCTAAGATGTAGAAACAGCCTAAGTGCCCATCAGTAGATGAGTGGATAACAAAGCTGTGGTACATTTACACCATGGAATACTATGCAACAGTAAAAAAGAAGGATCTCTTACCCTTTGAGACAGCATGGAAGGACCTGGAGAGTATGATTAAGTGAATTAAGCCCAGAGAAAGACAAGTATCACATGATCTCACTCATATGCGGACTCTAATGAACAAAATAGATCCAGAGACATAGAAGCATGGAACAGACTATCGAATTTCAGAGGGAAGAAATGGATGGGTGGATGGGTGGGTGTGAAGAGATCAACTAAAAAACTTGTATGCATATATGCATAAACCATAGACACATACAATAAGGTGGCAAAGGCCTAGGGTGGGCTAGAAGGGGAAGGGGTCAATGGGGTGAAAGGGGACATATGTAATACTTTCAACAATAAAGATGTTTTTTAAAGATGAAGCACAGCTAGCCATGTGGTTTATATTCTGAAAGTGATAGAGAATAACAAGAATTTAAGAAGCTAAAATGTGGATATTAGCATGTGCTTACTAATTAATTTATGCATTCATTTGCTCAGCCAATATTTAATAAAATGTGTTCTAAGTGTTGGAGATGCCAGGTAGAAACTGAATAATAACTTCAACTTCAGAGGCTCCAATTTTAGATAATTAATCTATCTCCTAAAAAGGAGATAGGAAAAAAATGCTCAAACAATCAATATTCCAACCTGAAAGTGAATGGAGACAGATAGGTTTTATGCAACAGATGGTAATAAAGTAGAATTTCTAGACCCATTTGATGCTGGTCTACATATGGAAGATGAGTGAGAGGAATCTAGATGACCTTCAGATTTCTGGCTTAGGTGACTGGATGGTGGCTCCCTTTCACCAAGACAGAGAACAGAATAAAAGTAGCAAGTTTAAGATGGGCAATAATGAGTTTTGTATTGGACTTATGGATTATCAAAAAAGAAATATATCTGGAGTTGGGAAGACCTGAGTTCTAGTCCCAGCTCTAACAATTTTAAGGTGTGAAGCCTCAGGTGAGTCACTTCACCTCTCTGAGCCATTGCCCTTATCACTAAAATAGGGATAATCATAGCACCTACCTCACAATTTCATTGTGAATATAAATGAAATTCCAGAGATAAAGTTTCTGACCGAAAAATAAGTGCTCAAAGCATGTTAATTCCGCCCTTCCTTGCTTACAGACCTCTTTGTTTCTCTGGTTTGCAAATCAATAGAATGACCTTTCACCCTCAACCTGGAGTTTCTTTTGATAAGCTTCATTTTGCAGCCCACCTCCAGGCAATAGAACTTTGTTTCCCCAGGTCTGCACTTCCTTTTGGGCTTCCCAAGGTTAATTTATTCTGCCTTTCTGAGTGGTTTGCCTTTGCTTAGTCAATAGTCTCAGGGGATTTGTTCTTCTCCTGGAGTCATTAATCCTGGGATGGTCCATAAAAGCTGTCTAGAGTTACCTAAAATAATGTTGGTCTTCCTTTAAGGAAGCTGATGGAAATAGCCAAATACTTCGTGAGTTAACTACATTTTAAGTTAATCTGTGGTTAGTTTCTTAATCCCTTTCACCTTTTTCATCCACCCCCCTCCCCACCTGGGATATAAAATACAGCATAGGGAATATAATCAATAAAATTATAATAATTATGTATGATGTCAGAAGGTAGTAGCCTTGTCAAGTGATTAATTCATAAGGTATATAAATGTCTAATTATTATATTGTACACCTGAAACTAATATAATATTGTATGTCAACTGTAATTGGAAAATTAATTTCAAAAAATTAAAAACAAAAAGCTTAAGAAAATTGCTCTGCGGTAACTACTCATAGTAATGCTAACACAGTTCATAACAATGGTAACGACAATACTACTGACTAATAATATCAATAGCTTATGTTCTAGGTGTATTTTGCATACACTATCTCATGTAATATTCACACAAAATAAATGATTGTCACTATCTAGGTTATTTATATAACACCTCTGTGCCTTAGGTTTTGTCATCTGTAAAATGAGGATAATGTTAATGCCCACTACATAGAATTGTTATGAAGGTTGAATGAACTATATCTAAAACACTTAGAACAATAGCATAAAAGTATTTTCTTCATGGATACCCCATAAAAATTGGCTCCAAATTTAGATGGTAAATATATGTCCTAATATTCTTGTCTACACAGCAATATCTAAGTGAATAAGGCCAGGAATATTATTGCTATCTTTATTTTACAGGCATGTAAACTGAGGTACAGAGAGGTTGACTTATCCAAGGTAGCATTGCTATTTAAGTTAATGGGTGATCTGGGGTTCAAGCCTCATTTGAGCTTCAAAACCCTGGCTGGTTATTGGTTAGGTAGTAGACTTATGACTCAGGTGGGATTGCTGTAGTGTTGTAAACCTTCCTGGTTTTCCAGGACTTCCTGATGTATCTTCTAGTTGCAAGCAGCTGGTCCCACACTAGGTGCTCAATCAACTTTTGATGACAGGCTGACCAACAGACTGATCATAACAACGCATCACCAGCCCCGTGCCTGTACAAAGAAACTCAATTGATGAAGCTTCCAAACCATGTTAGGAAAATCATCCTGGAATAATAATGTCCCACCCTAGCCAATGTAGGCTATTTCTTTGCCAGGGATTTATTTGTCATTGCCAGGGATTTATTTGCCAGCTGCTATGATGAATGTCTTTGTTTAAACTACTGAGTTTGCTTTGCTCCTGGTAGCCTAAGGTTTGTTGATTCAGAGAATAAATTGAATTGAAAAAGAAAATGCTTGTGCTTTGTTGGCCGGAGGCCAGGCTGAGCAGTGGCCAAGGGTGGTTTAGGTGTTCTCTCTCTCACCCCTCTGGGGGCCCCTTATCCTCTGCGGTCACCTGGCTGCCAGGCTTCCCTCCTGATATTAGAGCTCAAAGAAAAGGCCTGGACTCAAGCTTTCCCACCCACAACCTTCCCTTGTCCCTTTCCATTCCCAGAGCTGAAAGGAGGAGGGAACATGAACCCAACATTTAAGGCACTGGGGTGGGGATTGGGAAACTGTCTTTGGAGTTGGGTGGTTGGTAGTTGGGTGTTTGTTCATGTATGCACTTGTGGGAAACTCTATGAAGAGGTTCCGTTAGTTGGGGCCTTGACACTTCTTTTTTCATAACAGTGCAGAGCTCCATCTGCTGCCTGGGCACTGGGAAGCCCTGGGCACTCAGAACTTCTGTTGAAGCTAGAACTCTCAACAGAAGTTCTGAGTGAAACTTGCTAAAGGACAACATTCTTCTGAATTCTATAGGAGTTTATTTCCTTTAAATGCCATTTACCCTGTATTAGCATCATTGTTTGACCTCTTAGCTTTAACTGGTGCTTTAAGACCTGAGGTTGTCAATTACAACTGGGAGACTGAGAAATTCTTCAAATTGACTGAACTGAGTCCAATCCCTTGAGGTCAAAAGGGTATGGCCTGAGGGGGAGAACCACTTGGGAGGTGGCCAGACTGCCTCAGCAATTTCCTGAAAGAACCAGGAGCCTACCATTCCAGCAGCAGAGAGAGCAGTGCTGGCTTTTGTGATAGTAGGTGCCACTAAGCAGTTTTGTGCCAGACTCTCAGAACTGAAAAAAACGTTTGGTTAGACCAGTTCTACTCTGAGAGATTCCCCCTAATAGACTGTTTGCACCACAGGAGGTAGTGGAGAATTGGCCAATGAGGTGCCAGAGCAAGGCACCACTAGGGAGATCTGCTGAAGGCTACAAAGCTCAGGAAAAAATAGAAGGTGACAGAGGGGTCACTTCTCTGGGGGTTTTAGAACTCTCTATTGTATAGCTGGTCTGTTCAAATGGCTGTTGAGCAAAACCTCCAATTATTAACCCCAAAGAATCTTATTCCAGCCCTCTTTCCTATATCCCCTCTTCCTCTTTACCCACTTCCTCATTCCTTTCTGGGTCCAAGGTGTGAGGCTAGAGAGGGGTGGTCTGTCTGGGTGAGTTGACCCCAGGCCCTGGAAGCACTTAGGCATGGCACCTCACCAATAATAGCTGGTCTGTGCTATCTTAAACAAAAGGTACTTTGTCCTCTGAGATTCCATCTACATTGATGGAATTCACCTTTCAACAAACGTAAACAAAGACAAAGGTTCTCCAGAATTTTATACTCAGAACATTTTAAGTCATTGCAAGTTTATTTCCTGTATCTATAAGTCTGTTTTTGGAGTTGTGTTGAAATTTTAATGATTCTAAACATGGTGCATATGTGCTTTTGATCTAGCTTTATATCTTTGCACCACAGATGAATATGTTGAAGGACATTAGAAGAGCACACAGTAAACATTTTTAAGCAATAAAATTAATTAAAAAGGAAAAAAAAGAGTTCTGTCACAAAGTTAATATCACTTACCTTTTATGCTATGAGATATTTTCTGACCAAACATTGTTCTAGGAATTTCCACTTGCATTATTTCATATAATATTAGTTAATAAGTTTTAAAAATAGGTATGATTATTCTATTTCATTCATTCATCAGTCGTTTAACAAATTCTTATGAGACCTTACTGCTTCCATGCACAGTGGTAGCTACTGAGGATGCAGAGAAAAATAAGAAATAATATCTGATTTCAAAGACCTCCTAGTCTAGTAGAAGAATTAGAAACTGAAACAGGTATGTACACTAAAGTGTGATTTATACAAATGACAGTGACAAGGACAGTTTTTAATAGAAAAACAAAGGAGGAGCACCTAACCTAGATTTAAGTGTGTGTGTTGAGGGAATGGTCAGACAGATTTTCTTGAGGGGGATAATGTCTAACGTGAATGCTAATGACCAGTACTAATTACTTATGTTTTTAAATATTTTTAATTGATATTTAGAGAGAAAGAGGATGGGAGAGGGAGAAACATTGATGTGAGATTGGAACATCAATTAGCTGCCTCCTGTTGGAAGTTAAAATTGAAGGGAGAGAATGCTATGAGAGTGGTGAGAGAATGCGAGATGAACTAGTCATAAAAAGAATTTTTAATATGAAAAAATCAAGGTTCAGCAAGGTTAAATATGAACCCACAGTCATACAACTGCCAGGAATTAAAAGTACATATATTGATTCCAGAGCCCAAACTATTTCCCCATACAGTCTACAATCTTTAAACTTCTGATTCCCAGTAGGAAGTTTGGGTTCATAAAATCCTTTCACTGCTTCACCAAGCAAGGGCAACCACTGTCATGAATCTTGTCCAGAATTTGCATTTGTATTTCAGTATTTAAATAAAATTTTACACAAAAATATTTTAGTATTTAATTGAAAGTCTTAAACAAAAATAAGACAAACAACCAACAATGCAACCTAAATAAGATGGGGAATTCAATTTCTGGAAAAATATTGTCTAAGGAAATGATTAAGATTGTATATAAAGATGGATATACGACTTTGTGTGTTGTCTATCTTAGTGTTTTTTTTGCAATAGCTAAAAGGAGAATATAATTTACATATCTAACAAGGTGGTCTCCTACACAGTAACTAATGATGATATTAATAATACAATACTACGTGTGTTTTTTTTAAATTTGGTCACCAAAAATTATTGTATCACGTGTATTATGAATTATCTGAAAAGCTTTATCCTAAGGTTCTAATAATGTCTTGTTTCTTGATGGATGGGATTACAAGCACTTTATTTCTTTCTGCTTGTTTTTCTGTTTCTTTTTTACCCTGATTTTTAAATGAGCATATTTTGTTTTCTGAATGAGAAAAAAACCCTCAAAAACAAAACAATGAAAAAAAAACCCTTCATTTAAAAAATTGTTGCTATATAAGTTCTATTTCCTACATAAGCAATCAAAATAGGGAACTCCTCACAAAATGGCAGAGCCAGACATTTCAATCTGCTCACAGCCACATCATATGATATGTGAGGGCTCCAGGCATCTACCCCAAAATATCAACCCCATTGCCCACTAGCCCACAATTACTACTCAATTCCTTTCCAAGGTAAATCCTATCTAATAAAAGAGTAATATGCAGATTTACCATCACTCCAACACACAAGATGGCTGCCCCCATATGGTCAAAGATGGCTGCCCCCATGTGGACACAAGATGGCCAGCAGGAGAGGGCAGTTAGGAGGGACCAGGCCTGCAAGGGAGCGCAGTTGGGGGCGATCAAGCCTACAGGGGAAGGCAGTTAGGGGTGACCAGGTTGGCAGAGGAGGAAAGTTGGGGTTGACTGGGCCTGCAGGGAAGAGGAGTTAAGAGTAACCAGGCCTTCAGGGGAGGGCAGTTAGGGGAAAACAGGCTGGCAGGGGAGCAGTTAGGCATCAATCAGGCTGGCAGAGGAATGGTTAGGAGGTCATCAGGCTGGCAGGCAGAAGCAGTTAGGGGCAATCAGGAAGGCAGGCAAGTGAGCAGTTGTGAGCCATCAGTCCTGGATTGTGAAAGGGATGTAGTCGGACATCCCTCAAGGAGTCCCAGATTGGAAAGGGTGCAGGCTGGGCTGAGGTACACCCTCCCCCTGTGCATGAATTTCATGCACCGGGCCTCTAGTAGTAATAATAATAGCTAATATATCAAAAGAAAGTTTATTATGTTGTAGGCAATATTATAAGTATTTTACATGTATTAACTTGTTGAAATCCTCGGTGAAATAGGGACTATCAATATCCCCATTTGAGTGTGCAGCAAATTGGATAGAGATGTGAAGCAATTTGCCCAAAGTCACAGAGTCATACATGATAGAAATAGAATTTGAATGGGGCAGTCTGGGTTAAGAGGCCATGCACTTAACTACTATATTGGTTCTTTGAGGCTTGTCTTTCAAGAACCTCTGTGTTGGAGTTACCTCAGCATAATTTCACATCTTAAGCAGTTAGCTCTTGTGTGTGTTGGGAGTAGTGATATAGAAAACAAGGTCAGTAGCTTCAGGGAAGAACTGACTTAGGGTAAACAAGACCTATAAGAGCTGTTAGGGAGTTTTCATGGGACAGTTGGACAATGGAAATGGTTCACAGGAATGAGTAGGATTAGAAAGATAAGATATAGTACATCTCAATTGCATGAGTTCAATATCAGGGAGTGATTATAGATCCAAAAGGACACAGTGGATTCTCTTTTTTTTAATTAATATATTTTATTGATTTTTTACAAAGAGGAAGAGAGAGGGATAGAGAGTTAGAAACATTGATGAGAGAGAAACATCGATCAGCTGCCTCCTGCACACCCCCCACAGGGGATGTGCCTGCAACCAAGGTACATGCCCTTGAGCAGAATCGAACCTAGGACCTTTCAGTACGAAGGCCGACGCTCTATCCACTGAGCCAAACCGGTTTCAGCCACAGTGGATTCTCTGAATTCAGTAAAGTCAGTGGCTATCCTATTTAATAAAAAAGCAATATGCAAATTGACCGTACCTCTGCTACACCACAAGCCACGCCCATCAGCCAATCAGGAGCAAGTATGCAAATTAACCCAACCAAGATGGCTGCAGCCATGGAGCGAACATGAGGCTTGGGTTTCCCTGGCAATGGAGGAAGCCAAGCTTCCCACACACCCTGGCCTCCCCTGGTGTCTGCTGAAGGCTACAAAGTTTCAATTATAGAAGATAAATAAATCCCAGATACCAGAGCCACTCCTTGGGTTGCTGTGGGGCGTGGCCAGCCTGCAAACCACCACAGGCCCCTCGCCCAGGCCACCCCACGCTCCAAGGGAATCCCCACCCTGATCCGGGACACTCTTCAGGGCAAACCAGCCGGCCCCCACCTGTGCACCAGGCCTCTATCCTATCTAATAAAAGAGTAATATGTAAATTGACCCCCACTCTAACACACAAGATGGCTGCCCCCATGTGGACACAAGATGGCCACCACAAGATGGCCAGCAGGGGAGGGCAGTTGGGAGGGACCAGGTCTGCAAGGGAGGGCAGTTGTGGGTGATCAGGCCAGCAAGGGAGGGCAGTTGGGAGGGACCAGCCTGGCAGAGGAGGGAAGTTGGGGGCGACCAGGCCTGCAAGGAAGGGAGTTAGGGGTGACCAGGCTTGCAGGGGAGGGCAGTTAGGGGCAATCAGGCTGGCAGGGGAGTGGTTAGGGGGTGATCAGGCTGGCAGGCAGAAGTGGTTAGGGGCAATCAGGAAGGCAGGCAGGTGAGCAGTTGGGAGCCAGCAGTCCTGGATTGTGAGAGGGATGTCCTACCGGGATCGGGCTTAAACGGGCAGTCGGACATCCCTCGAGGGGACCCAGATTGGAGAGGGTGCAGGCTGAGCTGAGGGACACTTCCCCCATGCATGAATTTTGTGCACCGGGCCTCTAGTCTATACAATAGTTAGCGCTTTACTTGAAACATAGTAGGTACTCAATAACTATCTGTTGAAGCAATAAAATAATGAACTCTTTTTATTCTCAGCTGCCAGGCAACTAATCCTTGCTCCAACAAGTTAGTTGATAAAATGCCAGTTAGCTAATAAAACATTCTAGGAAGTCAAGTATTGAGTCAGGTGGGATGTGGCACAAAAATTTTATGAATTACAGTTAAAATCTTACCCTTTACCAGCCCTGCACCCATGTAAAACTGTGTGGTCACAGTAAGTCCTCACTAACTGAAATAGTATTACCAGACATGAGGAATGCTCTGACTCAGGCTCCCCCAAAGGTCAACAAAGGAGAGGTTGTCTGTACTTCTACTAGCTTACAAAGGCTTCCCAAATGTGTCTGTGGATACCACCATGAACATGTTGTTTGTTTCTGCATTTGGAGGACTGTACATTAGACCCTCCTAAACTGGGACAAGCAAATGTCTAATTCAACATTCAGAAGGGAGAAATATCTTTGATTTTGATTTCTAAATAGCAGTGAGTCAGCCTAACCAAATCTTTATGCATAAATAATTCTATCTAAGCAATTAAGGGAGAAAGATATTAGAAAAGCTTGAATTGAGAGTTGACACAATTTTAAGTCACAAAGATTAATATCTCTTGGGACCCAATATCCCACTAAAGGTTGCTATTAAGTATCAATTCTTGCCACTATCCTCTTCTCAAGTGCCCACAAATCTACATTTTGCAAGTTAAACCATGCTTTCTTTTTCTTTCTTGTACATTAGAATTTTAGATGTGCAATATTCTAAAAATATATGAAATAAAATGCCGGGGTGTTATCCAGCATTTAAAAAAGGTTCAGGAATCTGGAGAAGGGATGTGTGTAAATTAATAAAGAGACTAGACATGAAATATAAATTTGGAAGGCATTTTGGGGAGCCAGAGGAGACCTAGCTTCAGTAATCAAGTTCTCTGAATCTCTGGACCCCTAGATTTTTATTAACACAAATTTCCCTGAAGCAATGCAGATATACATACCAAAGGTTAAGGTTTGGTATACAGTAGGCATTGTCAGATTGGGGGAAGTGCCTTTGGCTGTCTCAGTAGCAGGCAATAATATATGCAAATCTTTAGGTTTGGGGAAATGCTTTCAGCTATTCCAGCAGGCAATAACATGCATTCAGACCTGCTGAAGCCTCAAGGTTCCATCAACCTTTTGATGAAATTTCTTACATTTATGACATGCTGGAATTAGCCTCCAGCAATAAAATTTTCTGGATTTGGCTATGCTTGTCATTGGGTACAGTTAGAAAGTCCCAGAAAACTATTTTGAGTTATGCTGAAGACCCTAACAATAGATCTGGCATGTTGAAATAGCCCTGAGGAGAATGATGGCAGAGGTCTGAAAACCTGGAATCAACCCAGACTAGGCCAGAGAAGACTATGTAACTCGTAGGCATTGGGTTATAGAGAGAGCCCAGGCCACCTCAAGGCCCGACTGTGTGAGTTATCATTCAGAACTATGATGGCTATATGCCAGGGTAAACTAGAGGGAAGGGGGTGAAAAGTTGCAAACAGGCCTGGGAATTAAGTTATAGTAAGCCACTGGTTAAGCAAATTTTCATGAAGCCCTACTGTGTATACAACTTAGGTAGAGATCCACCAAGGGGAGAGCAGAGCTTAGTGGAGCCTAGCTGGCTGCTGTTATTGGTCTAAGCCAGCAACAAACAGCCAGAACCCAAGTAAAGAGACTAGGTGAATAAGGGTCAGGAAGTCAAGCAGATGTGTGGGTAAGGAAAGAGGAATGAAAGAACAGGTGCTAAGTGACTTCTGCAAGGGTAGGAAGACTAAGATAGGAGTCCCTTATAGGATTCTTGCTGCAGGGCATAGCTGGTCCCTTAGTGTTAGTCTACAGGTGTCAGCAAGCAAGCACACTTGGCTGGGGAAGTGGACACTTTGTGACAGAGTGATAAGCTCACAAAACCTTTCATTTTGTGAATCAATTAGAAGCCCTTAGAAATTCATCATCATTCTTTTTTTTTTTTTTGAAATTTTCAAATGTAGCTTCAATATATGCTAGAACATAAATTCATTATTGAAAGATTAGAAAATTCTGGTAAATAAAAAGAAATAAAAATTCAAGTATAAACCCATCATTCAGATTTCAACATTTTGGGGTATATTTTATACAATGAAACACTACTTTCTTATGGATTCCTAACCTCCATATATGCCTCCCTATTCCATTTAGTTTGGAATAGTTTCCCGAATATATTTTTAAAAGAACTTCTGTTTAGTCAACACAGATTCTCTATAATAACATTAATACATTGGGTTTCATGGCCTCTTATTAAGTAAATGTTTTAAAAGGCATTATTTTTTAATAGCTTCTGTGAAATTCACAACCTCTCAGAATAGAGTGGCTTCAGAGAAACCAAGATGGTGGCATAGGTAAAGGCCTGAAATTGCTGCCTTGCACAACCACTTCAAAACTACAACTAAAAGACAAAATGGACATTATCCAGAACCACAGAAAGGTTGGCTGAGTGGAAATTCTACAACTAGAAGGAAAGAAAAGATCACACTGAGAGTCAGAGGAGGTGTGGAAGTAAAGTGCAGAGGTACTGAGGAGTGCACTCGGAAAGGGCTAGCAACTGAGTACGCAGTTGTTCTGTTCAATTGTGAGGGAGACATGATTGGGTACAGTTAATAAGCTCCCGACTGCTCTGAACTCCAGTTCCGGGCGAGACTCTGGGGACCCAGACTCATACAGGGAGAAACTGGACTGTTTGACATCGGGGAGAACTCAAGGGCAGCTTTCTCTCAGAGGTGCTTGCAGTGATTAGTGAGGGACACTGAGACTCGGAGGCCTCTTAAGGCATAGCTGAGGATTAGCCATAGCTGTTTGCTCCACCCTGTTGATTCCCTAAGACTTCACCCCACCCAAGCTGTGCACAGAGGCTTTTGCATATGAATGGCCTGGTCCTTTGCAATCTAAAATTACCTAACAAACTGCAGTTGTGTCAGAGAGACCAGAACATCCAAAAGAAAGACCAAGGCCCCATAGCAGCTTGCATTACTTCACAGCTGGGCCTCATCTGGGCACCTCCAAACCCCAAACAAAGAAGAGGAATCTGCAGACCTCTCTATAGCTCCTGCTGGATGGCCTCAGGCAGAAGCTAAATTAGCACCTCCTTAGAGATCCAAGAGCCAGTATACACAGTGGTCAGAGTGGGAACATCCAGATTACAACTCCTTAGATCCATAAGGAACACACTCAGGGGGCAGACTCAGGGAGCACCAAAGCCCCACCGAAGCAAGTCTTGCCCCATAAGGGTGTCTCCAGCACAGAAGTTCTCCCATCATAGACAAAGCT
This sequence comes from Eptesicus fuscus, assembly GCF_027574615.1. Lineage (NCBI taxonomy): Eukaryota > Metazoa > Chordata > Mammalia > Chiroptera > Vespertilionidae > Eptesicus > Eptesicus fuscus. Next base: position 111,500,841 of record NC_072473.1, read on the forward strand.
GATTCTCACAGCCAATTGGCCTGGAGGTCAATTCCTCCCAGTGATACCAACAACAATCAAGACTTAACTACAACAAGACTGTGCACACAGCCTACAAAGGGGTGCACCAAGAGTGTCCACCTCAGGTAACTGGGAAGGCTGAGCCACTGGACCCTATAGGACACCTAGCACACAAAGCCTCTCTATCAACTCAGGAAAGCAGCCAAAATGTGGAGACAAAGAAACAGGTCACAAATGAAAGAAATGGAGGAAAGCAAACTACTGGATATAGAGTTCAAAACCACAGTTATAAGCTTACTCACGAATCTTCTAGAAACCGCTGATAAATTTAGTGAGTCCCTTGAGGATATGTAAAGGACCAACTAGAAATTAAGCCTACACTGACAGAAATAAAGAATAATATACAGAGATCCAACAGCAGACTAGAGGATAGTAAGAGTCAAGTTAAAGATTTGAAATACGAAGAAGCAAAAAACACCCAACCGGAAAAGAAAAAAAAAAAAATCCAAAAATATGAATATAGTGTAAGGAGCCTCTGGGACAACTTGAAGCGTACCAACATCCAAATTATGGGGGTGCCAGAAGAAGAGAGAGAGCAAGAGCAAGATGTTGAAAACCTATTTGAAGAAATAATGACAGAAAACGTCCCCTACCTGGTGAAAGAAATAGACTTACAAGTCCAGGAAGTGCAGAGAACCCCAAACAAAAGGAATCCAAAGAGGACCACACCAAGACACATCATAATCAAAATGCCAAGGGCAAAAGACAAAGAGAGACTCTTAAAAGCAGCAAGAGAAAAACAGTTCGTTACCTACAAGGAAGTACCCATACGACTGTCAGCTGACTTCTCAATAGAAACTATGCAAGCCAGAAGGGAGTGGCAAGAAATATTCAAAGTGATGAATAGCAAGAACCTACAACCAAGATTACTCTACCCAGCAAAGCTATCATTCACAATTGAAGGTCAGATAAAGAGCTTCACAGATAAGAAAAAGCTAAAGGAGTTCATCACCGCCAAACCAGTATTATATGAAATGCTGAAGGGTATTCTTTAAGAAGAGGAAGAAGAAGAAAAAGGTAAAGATAAAAATTATGAACAACAAATACATATCTATCAACCAGTGAACCAAAAAATAAAATGAATAAAAAATCTGATGAACAGAATAATCTGGTGAATATAATAGAATCGGGGGCATAGAAAGGAAGTAGACTGACAATTCTCAGGGGGAAAGGGGTGTGGGGGTTTGGGAAGAGACTGGACAAAAATTGTACACCTATGGATGAGGACAGTGGGTGGTGGGGTAAGGGCAGAGGGTAGGGTGGGAACCGGTTGGAGGGCAGCTATGGGGGAAAAAAAGAGGAACGACTGTAATAATCCGAACAATAAAGATTTATTAAAAAAAAAAAAAGAATAGAGTGGCTTATAGATTCCAACCTGTTCATACTCCTTATAGATTCCAACCTGTTCACACTCCTGCTGGGCATCATAGCGAGCATTTTTTTATAAATGGAGTCAAACTTATTCTAGGAAAGAAGAGACAGGAATGGAGAGCAAGTGAGGAAAGGGACGCTAAAGAAAAAGAGATATTGAAGTAATAAGCAGAAGGAGAGAAAAGTCAGTCAACAGTACAGTCAAAAGGTGAGAAAAGACGATAAAGAAAAAACAGTAAATATGAAAGGAAAGAGTGAATCAAAGAAACAAGTTTTAGGTGTTTCTGTCATCTCTTTCTTGTCTCTCATATACCAAGCTATTAGTTTTCCCTTTATGTTTAAGGATGACCTGGTGTAATGCGTTCATTATTGGAGGCCAGAAGGTCTTTGTTTCCATCTCAATTCTGCTATTAACCTACTGAACAACCTTGGGCAAGTCTCTTCCCTGCTCTGGATGTAAATCTCCCACTCATAAATGAAGGGCTTGTACTATGTGACATCTAATGGCTTATGTTGTGTTCTGAATGTCTCATATTGCTAGATATACACAGTATGTTTTATCAACTTCAAGTTAAAAAAATTCCAACTACCATTTGGAATCTGGTTTTGCATCATGTGCACCACGTAAATTAAATGCTAAGGCATTACTTGGAAACAAACAATTATAATTGTTTTAATTACCCAAAGAAGCTAGTAATTTCAACAAGACATAGGAGCACTGTCTTGACAATGCTATTATTACACTGTCACTTTTCAACAGCCTTTACAATATAGGCATGGTAATTTCAATGTACCACGAGCAGGGGCAAGATTAAGGAGTAACCTTGTCGTTTTTCTCCCCTAACTCTGAGCAATGAGAGTCTCTTAGACAACATTCAACAAAGAGTATGAATCAGATGCAACCTGTGTAGGTCATTGCCAGGCCTACATAAGGCCTCAGGAAATGACAAATCATTCCCTTATAGAATTAAAAAGGTATCTGCAAGAAAGGATCATTTATCAGGAACTAGACTAGCTCTTGGATTCCAGAGTTATCTTCCAAACTTATTTTACCCAATGTAACTGGGAGTAAAGAGGGTGGTGGTGAGACAGCTGCTCAGTTTGATTTTCCTGGACGCCCTTAGGACACCCATGTGGGCTGGAAAATTTTCTAAGCAGTTAATTCTGAGCAACTTTAAGCCTTCCATCTATCACATATGCATTATTTTGACTGCTTTGTGTTTTCAGGAATAAAATAAAAACTAGTTATAATTTGGTGTGAATTTCACACATCCACAAGACAACTACAAGGGTTGATCTCTCTGCTTACTGCCACATGAAATCTTAAATACCCAGTTAAATTGTGCCTCCCTCCAGGGTTTATTGCTGAGTCCTATGGGCTCTAGGGAAAATGCCTCAGTTCACTTCCTACTTATTCTTTGTTCTTTGATGTATTTAACTGCAACTTGCTCTCCACCAGATGCTGAAAAACTAGACTGCCTGCAGAGAAGGCTCCGTTTTAGAATGAACTACTGCTACCTGATAATTAGCCTCTCACCACTCTCAGCAGTTCTCGTTTTATCAGGAGTTCAACCCCAGTAGCCCTCCCCTGCCTCCGCCCCAGAAGGGTTACAGCCTGGCCAACAATTTCTTCTGCCCTTCCCTGAAGGAGCTCCATTTCCTAGTTCTCTAGGTGATTTACCCAGTTTAAACTTTGAAATTATGTTCCAACTTCTTTCTTAGAAAACTGGTTGTATTTGACTATATTGGTAAATGTGTGAGATATGTGTCCTAGTTTTCTGCAATGTCAGGATATTTGCATCTTTTAATAAAAGGTAAAACAGTCCTTCAAGAGGAGCAGTTCCAGGGTTTAATCCCTAAGGGATTCTGAGATTTCTGGAAGTAGATGATAGAAAAGGAGAAAGACTTATCTTTGGAAGGTTCCAAACTCTCTGCAAATGAGGAGCATGCCTATTGCTGTTATAAACAGAGAGATGGATTGAGGTGAAGGAGTGTATACTAAGCTGCAGAACAAAATTTCCCTATATGGATGAAATTAAATCAGGTTAACCAAAAACATACTTAGCCTAAAACTATACCAGATGGTACCAAAATGCACCAATATATCTAGACTTCCTGTTTTACTCATCAAAAGTCATATCCTCTGACTAGAGTGTACTGCTTGGTTCCAGGTTCCAAAATGTTATTCAGCGTTCAGAATAGGAAGAGTAAAAGGAGACATGGAAATTAGCGATCAGGGCAGCTAGAAAGTATTAGTTCACAATTGTCTCCATGAAAATGCTGAGTGGCAATGTATTTATACTATTCTAGATGAAACTGATTCTGGAACAGTGCCAGAGTCGGTGGTTGGGGTAAGTTGCAAGTAGGAAGCTATCAGATGTACCATAAAAGACCAGAAAGAAAATTCTAGATGGGTGACTTTAAAAGGAATCATTGACACATCAGTGGTGGTGTGCCCAAAAGATATTTTATAAGTTTATGTCAACAGAAAGCTTTTGATAAGACAAGCGGTACATTTCTTTCCACACTGGCACAAAGGGTAGGGAGTATCAAAAGAGGAGCTTAAATATTTGCAGATATTGGTGAGGAATGCTACAAGTATTTCTATTCTCAGATAGGTGAGTATGGGGGAAAAATGTCAGGAATGAGCAAAGCGATGCATAAAGGTGAATGAACAGCAGCCAAATGTAGCCTAACTTCAGCCATAGTGTGTGCAAGCCCTAACTCTGGTGAAAGGCAAAAGGGAAGCAAGCAAAGAGAATATGAAGATCTCCAGGCCTCTTCCTCTCCCTGATCTCCCCTACTCCAATTGAGCTTACTATGGAGAAGGGTCTCACATCTCACATCTCACTACCACTGCCAAAGTCCACACCACTATCTTCAATCACCTGAACTACTACTGCAGCCCCACCTGGTCCAGCCATCACCTGTTTTGCCCCAACCTCCATCCACTCCTTACAGACTTGTTCTTCAGTGTGGCCACAAAGCAGCATTATCAGTCTTACCTGGGAGTTTGAGAACTGCAGATTCTCAGGCCCAACCCCCAAAGTTGTGAATATGGGCATTATTTTAACAAGATGCCCAAGTGATTCATATGCACTTTACAGTTTGGGAGGCTCTGCCCTAACTATTGTCAGGATGGGGTTTCTAGAACACAAGTCTGACCATATAAATTCCCTTCTTAAAATCATTCAGCTACCCCCACCCAAACCCAGCCTTCAGGTATATGGCTTCATCTGGCACAAAAGGCCTGTCTTGGTAAGGCTTTTGCCCACTTTTCCAGTCACTGCATCTCACTCCTTTAGGAATGCCATACTACTCAAAGTTTCATTGTTCGCACCAGGTTTTCTAATATCCTCTGCCTCTCACACTTTTCTATCCTCCTCTTAATCTAGCTAACTTTAATTCTTGCTTCTTGTCTCAGATTAGGTGCTACCTCTGTTAGGAATCCATTGTGCTACACCCTTTCCCATATTTCTGGATAAAGTGCCCTCTGGATGTGATCTCATAATATCCCCTCTATGTATACTTCCACAAGGGCAATTAGCCCCCAACTACTGTTATTACCTATTGATATGCCTGCCTTGCCTGCCAGCCTACATATTTCTTGGAGGTAATGCCTGTGTCTTTTTTACCTAGGTATGCCTGGAGCCCAATAAAGTAACTGGCATGAAACAGGTGCTCAATAATGTGTTGAATGAAAGGGACAGTGGAAAGGGTCACAAAAGATTAAGGACAAAGGCAAGTGCATCAAAAGTAAGCCTGGAGTTTGGGCAGGGAGACATTACAACAAGAAAACAAAATGAACTGGAAAAAGAGAATAAAAAATGGAGAAAGAACATGTTAAAGGAGAGGTGAGGGATTTGCTCTTGAAGTGTTTAAGGAGAAGGTTAAGAAAGATGAAGCGGCCCAGCAGGCGTGGCTCAGTGCTTGAGCGTTAATCTATGAACCAGGAGGTCATGGTTCAATCCCCGGTCAGGGCATATGCTTGGGTGTAGGAATCCCTTTCCACGTCCCGTGTGGTTCAGGGTTCGAGTTCTGGAGAAGGGCCGCACACAAATGAAAGGAGACTTGAAGAAATTCAATTTGGCGAAATGGGGGGCCAGGCGGTAGTCCAACTCTAGTGGGAGAACTCCTCCCTGCTCTGGCCCTGCCATCCCTTTTATTGAGGCTTTGAGGAAAACATCTTAGCCAGGATAAACAGAAATTTACATGGGAAAAACAAAGGTGGAGGCTGCTTCAGCTAACAATGTCTCAACTAAAGGGTGAGTGGTTAGAGCAATTAAGGTTGTTGACCAGCCTCCCTGGCTTCCTGTCACCATCTCTCTTTTAGTGAAACTGATTTGTTTCTGGCACTCGGGTTTCAACTCAATCCCCGTGTGAGGCATACAGGAGGATGCTGATCAATGATTCTCTCATCATTGATGTTTCTATCTCTTTCTCCCTCTCCTTTCCTCTCTGAAATCAATAAAATATATTATTAAAAAAGAGACAGATGAAGCAGGTTTATGTCCCTGTCTTTTTCTGACTATTATGGTTGAGCCTTATCTATGAAAATGTAAAATCAGGGTTAACATGACTAAAAGACAACTCATTTACTTGCCAGTGAAGGAATGGTCAACAGGCATGGGTTTCTAGGAGGGCAAACTAACTGCCAAGTGTGTAGTCCCTAATATTCCAGATCTTGAATATTCCAACAAATTCTACCCTTATTAAAACAGACCCTTTTAATGGCCCAAATGTTAATATTTAGTTAGCCAGACATTAGGAAAATCCTGGTTTATACCTGTTGTGAAAATGTAATAATTACTAGTGCCTTTATAACCTTTAAAAGTGTTCTAATTTAGATGATAAAATATGGCTACCCTACAAAACAGTAAACACTTCTTGAGCTCTTCCTATGGATCAAACACTGTGTAAAGTACTTGACATAAATATTCTTGTTAGATGTTCACTATGATTATTTTCTTAAATTGATATACAATCCATATACCATAAGATTCACCTTTTAAAGTGTAAAATTAAGTGGTTTTAGTATATGCACTGTGTTGTATAACCATAACAACTAATTCCAGAATAGTTTCATCCTCCCAAAAAGATATCCTATGTTAATTAGCAGTCACTCCCCATTTCCTCTCCCCCACGTACCTGGAAATCATCAATCTGCTTTCTGTCTCAATGGATTTGCCAGTTCTGGACATTTAATATAAATGGAATCACATAATACGTGACCTTTAGTGTTTGGCTTCTGACAATTCTATTTTACAATTGAGGAAACTGATTAAATAGCCTGCCCAAGATCATCCCCTTAGTGGTAGAGGTGTCAGAACTAGATTCAGGTGTGTCTGGCTCCAGAACTACATTCTTAACCACGATGATGTGTTGCCTCCTCATATTTATTGCAGGTACTCAACACATTCTTGGAACTCTTCTTTTGGCCTTCAGTAACTGGACACATTCTTTCCAAAATGCCTCACAAATCTTCATTATTTGAGAGTGTACTTAATGTTTGGAAAAAGCTAAAGTTATTAAGAGCAATTATAGTAACTAAAGTGAGCTATCAAGCTGGGTCATTGCTATGGACAAAATTGTGTCCCATCTAACCTTCAAACAGGACTAAGGTGTCTATTTGGGGAAAGGGATTTTAGGAAGTAATTAAGGTTAAATTGGGTCATAAGGTTGGAATCCTAATTCCATAGGATTAGTGGCCTTCTAAGAAGAGGGAGAGAGAAGAAGAATTATCTCCCTCTTTGCTTTGTGAGGACACAGCAAGAAGGCAGCCATCTGCAAGATAGGATGAGAAGTTTCACCAGAACCCAACAAGTCTGGCACTCTGATCTCAAACTTCCAGCCTCCACAAGTATCAGAAATAAATTCCTATTGTTTAAGCAACCCAGTATATAGTATTTTGTTATGGCAGGCAAAGCTAATACAGTAATATTTTGGGATTAAAATGAGATATATCTATAAAGTCAGAAGGATGAGTGATTATCATCTGTAACTTCAGGAACAATTTTCTTAGGAAAGCATGAGAAATATTTTGAATGTTGGAGTCAGCGTTGGAAACAGGAGAAGCATCTATAAGACTCTTTGTATGGCACTATGCTCTTAAATTTTATAATGTATATTGCATTTATCTGGAAAATATAACAACTACAAGAAAAAAGTAAAAATAACCTATCCTGCTACTGTTAATAATATGCTATATTTTGTCTCAGTTTGTTATTTTTCAAAATCTGAATTGTATAGTCTGTATTTTTTAAGTACATAATCAACATATTGATATATTACACTCCCCTTTAATGTGGTCAAAGGTGGTTGTTGGTTAGTTGATTGATAATATTTGCTAAAGAATAATAAATATATTCATACATACAAACACCTTAAACTGTTTATTTTGACCCAAACCATATACTTTTATATTCATATACTAATCTTTTGATGTAGTGTCAAGACTTTTTTGAATAAGGATTTCTGATTGGTTTCCCTTTGCTTTCTTCCATAAAACATACCCATAATGCATCATATATGATTTTCAGCATTTGCTTACATAACTTAGAACAAGAATGTAGAGTCTTGCAAAGCAATTTGAGACCAGAGTCCTTCCAGAGTTTCCACCCCCAATATTTTATTACTATCATACCCCAAATTAATTTGACAGCACATTTTAGATTTTTCTCCCTTATTCAGTTTTTGCAAAGTGATCAACTTGGTTTTCATAGAAACAATTCTTGTTTTTAGTGCTCATAAATCTTGAGCATACATCATTTAATTAAGTTGTATAATAACAATTATCAAAAACTAGAAGCCCGGTGCATGAAATTCGTGCACGGAGGGGAGATTCCCTCAACTCAGCCTACACCCTCTCCAATTGGGGACCCCATGCGGGATGTCCGACTGCCATTTTAGGCTCGATCCCAGGGATCGGGCCTAAACCGGCAGTCGACAGACACCCCTCTCACAATCTGGGACCATTGGCTCCTAACTGCTCACCTGCCTGCCTGATCACCCCTAACTGCCCTCTCCTGCAGGCCTGATGTCGCCCCCAACTGCCCTCCTCTGCTGGCCAAATTGGTTCTGATTGTTCCCTTCCTATGCCAGCATCAAAAGCTTCACTTCCTAGGCAGCCATTGGCTCCCCACAGCACCCAGATTTGATTCTCATTGGTCGGTTTCAATGCCAGTCAGTGTCAAAAGCTCCACCTCCTAGATAGCCATTGGCTCCCCATAGCACGCACCTTTGGTTCTGATTGGTTGGTTCCTATGCCAGTCAGCATCAAAAGCTCCACCTCCTAGGCAGCCATTGGCTCCCCCACAGTACCCGCCTTTGTTTCTCTTTGGTCAGTTCCTATGCCAGTCAGCATTAGAAGCTCCACCTCCTAGGCAGCCATTGGCTCCCCACATCACCCACCTTTGGTTCTTATTGGTCAGTTCCTATGCTAGTCAGTGTCAGAAGCTCCGCCTCCTAGGCAGCAATTGGTTCCCCACAGCACCCACCTTTGGTTCTGATTGGTTGGTTCCTATGCCAGTCAGCATCTCCAGGCCTATCTCTGGGCCTGATCAAAGAGGCGGGGCTTAACAGCAGTCCCCTCCAAGCCGGGGAGAGAAAGAAAAGCCTGGCTGCTGGCGAAGATCAGAAAGAAAGAGGGAGAGAAAGAGAGAGGTAAGTACACTGATCAACAGCTTCCACTGAGGCTGCAGATCAGACCCTGACTCACTTTTTGGGTCTCAGCCACCTGAGCAGTCAGTGCTGGGTTGACAGGCTGCAGCTGGGCAACCCAGCGCTGACTTCCAGATGGTCTGCGTTTGGTCACAGGCTTGGCCCCTTCCCAAGCTCCAGGCTTTAGGCTTGGGAAGCACGCCCCCTTCCCCGCCCCCCCTCGCCCCGCCCCTCCGATCACAGGCTCAGCCCCTCCGATGGCTGGCTGGGAGTGACCTGGGTGCCGAGGAGGTTCCTGGGACCCAGGTATGTATGCAAATTAACCTCCATCTTTTTGGGTTAATTTGCATACTGATTGGCTGTGGGTGTAGCAGAAGACGGTCAATTTACATGTTTCTCTATTATTAGGTAAGATTGTTCAAGAAAATAATTATTATTATGTATGGGACTCCATTGATAGGTATAAAAGTGCATGATCATATTAGAGTAGCATACTAACCTTGAGCTTTCATCATGACATAAGCATCAGCCAATGCTATATTTTTATTTATTTATTTTTAATTCTTTATTGTTTAAAGTACTACATATGTCTCCTTCCCCCACACATTGACCTCTGCCCAGCCACTACTACCCTCCAACATGCCCTCTCCACCTTAGTTTCTGTGTCCATTGGTTATGCTTATATGCACGCATACAAGTCCTTTAGATGATTGCTTACCTACCACCCAAACCCTCCCTTGCCTTCCCTTTGAGGTTTGACGGTCTGTTTGATTCTTCTCTGTCTCTGGATCTATTTTTGTTCATCGGTTTATGTTGTTCATTATATACCACAAATGAGTGAGATCATGTGATATTTATCTTTCTCCGGCTGGATTATTTCGCTTAGCATAATGCTCTCTATGTCCATCAATGCTGTTGCAAATGGTAAGAGATCTTTATTTTTTACAGCAGTGTAGTATTCCATTGTGTAAATGTGCAACAATATTTTTATTTTTTTATTTTATTGTTTAAGGTATTACAAATAGAAGTACATATGTCTCCTTTTTTTCCCATTGACCTCCCCACAGCCTCCCCTAACCCCCAGCACTTGCCCTCACCTCCCCCCCAGTGCCTTGTGTCCATTGGTTGTGCTTATATGCATGCATACAGGTCCTTCAGTTGATCTCTTACCCCTCAAACCCTGCCTTGCCTTCCCACTGTAGTTTGACAGTCTGTTCGATGCTTCTTTGCCACTGTTTCTATTTTTGTTCAACAGTTTATAATGTTCTTTATATTCCACAAATGAGTGAGATCATATGGTATTTATCTTTCACTGACTGGCTTATTCCACTTAGCATAATGCTCTCCATTTCCATCCATGCTATTGCAAATGGTAAGAATTCCTTCTTTTTTACAGCACTGTAGTATTCCATTGTGTAGATGTACCATAGTTTTTTAATCCACTCATCTGCTGATGGGCACTTAGGCTGTTTCCAAATCTTAGATATGGTGAATTGTGCTGCTATGAACATAGAGGTGCATATATCCTTTCTGATTGGTGTTTCTAGTTTCTTGGGATATATTCCTAGCAGTGGGATCACTGGGTCAAATGAGACTTCCATTTTTAGTTTTTTTTTTGAGGAAACTCCATACTGTTCTCCACAGTGGCTGCACCAGTCTGCATTCCCACCAACAGTACATGAGGGTTTCTTTTTTTTCCACATCCTCCCCAGCACTTGTCATTTGTAGATTTGTTGATGATTGCCTTTCAGACAGGTGTGAGATGGTACCACATGGCATTTTGATTTGCATCTCTCCGATGATTAGGGACTTTCAGCATGTTTTCATATATCTCTTGGCCTTCTGTATGTCCACTTTTCAAAAATGTCTAATTAGGTCCCTTGCTCCTTCTTTTTATTGGATTGTTAATCTTCCTTTTGTTAATATGTATGAGTTCCCTATAAATTTTGGAGATTAGACCCTTATGAGATAAAACATTGGAAAATATGTTCTCTCATGCAGTGGACTTTCTTGTTGTTTTGTTGATTGTTTCCTTCGCTGTACAGAAGTTTTTATTTTGATGTAGTCCCATTTGTTTATTTTCTTCTTAGTTTCCATTGCCCTAGGAACTGTATCTGTAAAGATATTGCTACGACATATGTCTGATATTTTGCTGCCTATGGATTCTTCTAAGATTTTTGTGGTTTCCCATCTTACGTTTAAGTCTTTTATTCATTTTGAATTTAGTATGGTGTAAGTTGGTGGTCTAGTTTCATTTTTTTGCAGGTATCTGTCCAATTTTCCCAACACGATTTATTGAAGAGACTGTCTTGACTCCATTGTATGCTCTGGCCTCCTTTGTCAAATATTAATTGAGCAAAATGGCTTGGGTCGATTTCTGGGTTCTCTGCTCTGTTCCATTGGTCTATATGTCTGTTCTTGTGCCATTATCAGGCAGTTTGGAGAACAGTGGCTTTGTAACACAGCTTAATATCTGGTACTGTGATCCCTCCAACTTTGTTCTTCTTTCTCAGGATTGCTGTGGCTATTTGGGGTCTTTTTTTTAAGTGACTTATTATTATTATTATTTTTTGTATTCTTTTTGTTTGTGGTGTTTTTTTTTAAGGCATTACACGTGTGTCCTTATCTCCTCCTCCTCCCCACGCCCCCATTACACAAGGGTTCCCTTTTCTCCACATCCTCACCTGTTTTCGTATGTCTCTTGGCCTTCCTTTTGTCTTCTTTTGAAAAGTATCTATTTAGGTCCCTTGCCAATTTTTTGATTGGGTTGTTTATCTTCCTTTTGTTAAGTTGTAAGCGTTCCCTGTAAATGTTGGAGATTAAACCCTTCTCGGTGATAACATTGGCAAATATGTTCTTGATATCTGGTATTGAGATCCCGCCTACTTTGTTCTTTCTCAGGATTGCTGTGGCTATTCGGGGACTTTTTAAAATTCCAGATGAATTTTTGGAGAGTTCTTTCTAGGTCTGTGAAATATACCATTGATATTTTAATGGAGAGTGCATTGAATCTATAGATTGTTTTGGGTAGGTAGTATTATGAAGTAGCCTTCCTTTTTGCTGGTTATGGCCTTCATTTTTGGTCTATTTTGTCAGGTAAAAGTATTGCTGCCCCAGCTTTTTTTTTTTTTTTTCATTTCCATTTGCCTGAAAGATATTTTTCCATCCCTTCACTTTCAGTCTGTGTGAGTCCCTTGTTCTGAGGTGGGTCTCTTGTAGACAGTATATATATGGGTAATGTTTTTTATCCATTCAGCCACTCAATGTCTTTTGGCTGGAGAATTTAGGCCATTTATGTTTAAGGTTATTACTGATAGGTACTTGTTTGTAGCCATTTTTATTTTTTGTGCCTGTGTTCCTTCTTAACTTTTTATTTCTTCTTTTTACAGTATTCCCTTTAGAATTTCTTGCTTTGCTGGCTTGGTAGTGATAAACTCCCTTGGCCTTTTTTTTTTTGTCCATGGAGATCCTTATTTCCCCTTCAGTTTTGAATAATAGCCTTACTGGATAGTGTATTCTTCGATTCAGTGCCTTGCTTTGCATCACTTTGTAAATATCCTTCCATTCTTTTCTGGCCTGATGTGTTTCTGTTGAGAAATCATTGGATAATCTAATGGGAGATCCTGTGTATGTAACTTTCTGTCTCTGTCTTGCAGCCTTTAAGATTCTCTCTTTGTCCTGAGCTTTTGCCATCATAATTATGATGTGTCTTGGTGTGGGTCTTTTCAGGTTCATCTTATTTGGCATTCTCTGTGCTTGTGTGACTTTTTTCTTCTCCACATCAAGGAAGTTTTTTCACATTATTTATTCAAATAGATTTCCTAACCCTTGTTCCTCTTCCTGTTGTTAAGGCAACCGTATTATTCGTATGTTGCTTCGTTTCATGTTGTCCCATAGCTCCCTTAGGCTCTCCTCCTGTCTATTAATTTTTTTTTTCTCCAATTGCAGTTAAGTTTGGGTGTGTTTTGCTTCCCTGTCTTCTAATTCGCTAATTTAGTCCTCCGATTCTCCTAGTCTACTGCTGAAACTTTCCATGGTGTTTTTATTGCAGCTATATCACTCTTCATTTCTTCTTGATCTTACATAATTTGTTGATTTTTTCATCCAATTCTTCTTTTTTTAAATTTCTTTATTGATTAAGGTATCACATATTTGTCCTCGTTCCCCCATTTCCATCCCACCCCCCTCCCCACACATGCCCCCACTCCCCTGTTGTCCTTGACCGCTGGTTGGGCTCATATGTCTGCACACAAGTCCTTTGGTTGATCTCCCCCTTTACCCCCACCCTTCCCTACCCTCCCCCTGAGGCACGACAGTCTGATCCATGCCTCCTTGTTTCTGGGTCATTATTTCCCCTAGATGAGTGAGATCATGTGCTATTAGAAATACACTTATAATAACCAAAAATGAGACAAGCAATAATGGTTATGGTGACAGGCAAATGAATCGGTCTGTAGTGATTTTCTTTCTGGGCCAACAGTTTCTTTGTGACCCAATTTCAATGTCCAACAGTTCCTTATGTGTACATGTCAGCACTGACATTTCAGTTCTGAATGGTGGACAACTGGTGGTAATGCAGGTCCGACTCTGTCTGGTTTGGTCCTGGGCAATCTGCAGTGATGCACAGCTGCTAACTGCTAGTATGGGAAGGCCACATCAGCGTCTTCTGTCTCTGGACTGCTTCTCTTCTGTCTTCATGGCTGGAGTAGTCCTGTCGATTCTTCTCTTGCTAGAATCCACATGGTCTCGGAGTTGTTTTCTGAAAATATACAAACATATTCTCGACCAAAAGTTAATAAAGGAATATTTTATATAAATTTGACTGGGGATCCTTTTTCAATTTTTGCCCAAATGATTTTCCTCTGGCTTGTTTTATCACCTTGTGTGTTTTTCATGGGTGTCTTGCTTTTAGCCTTACAATTAATTTTCTAAAGTATTAATTTTCTAGATGTAATTTACTTACAGGATATTTTTCCTTACATGATATTCCTCTACTATCCCCTCCTTTTTTTGATTTAAATGTTAGGAGGCTTTTGAAAATTTTATAATGTAGTCTTGATGGCTTTTAAATTTTAATTTTTCGTACTATAATATTACTGTTTTAGGTTCATTATATGGTACACAATTTTATCGTGAGATGAAGTACCAATAAAAATTTTAGTTGACACTTTAGGAACACCTTTTTGTCCAGTACAATTATTTTTTCTAGAATATTCACTTGTTTCAACTGGCCAATTTAAATTTGCCTGAAAACTTGACTACTATTTTACTGTCAAATTTATTACTCTAACAATAATCTTGTTTTACCCTGTAAATATTGGTGGAAGGGATTATTTGCCTTTTTGAGTAGGTCCTGAGCATTCCTAGTGGTAGGCTGGATTTAGATATCATAAACCCACTTCCCCACAACGTGGGTACAAGACAACTCAAACAATTCTTGTTTAAGTGAGAGGGCAGCTGCTGTCGGCCAAGTCTCTGTCGGTCACCTGGGTCCTGATCTGAGCTGGGCATGGGAAGCACGAAGCAACCATGGGGGCAGGAGACCTCCCTCAGAAGGGGCTAGGATTCAGGCCCTTGCAATGTTGGGGGGGTGAGGGTCTGTGCCCCACCTCTGTTGATCCCCAAATTCTCTCCTGATGGCCCCTCTGCGACTGTGCCTGTCTTAGGTTGTTCCTTCCTTGAGGAATCTTACCCGTCTCTGGCTAACCAGCCATCCTCCAGGGCCAAGCAGGGTGACGTGAGGTTCAGTTTTGTCTCCTTGGTAGCCTATGCCCCCATGGCCTCCATGCCCAGCTCCTGTCTTGGGATCCCCTCGCCTGCTGGCGGGGCCCCAGCACTGATCACATATCTTTTAGAACCCAGGTTTCTTCTCCAGGGGGGGCTCAGTTCGCCCTACTGGGTGAGAGACAGATCCATGGCACCAGCCATAACAAGACTTCAACCTCGACATGGACAGAGAGCTCATGCAACAGCTGTGAGCAATTGAATTGTGTCAAGAGGGTCTCTCTTGGCCTAAAGGGTAAGAGGGACCAATATAGAATGCTCAGGTTCCCTCCCAGGAGGCCCTCCACACAACGAAAAGGGTTAAATCCTTACATGTCCTTTTTAAATTGCTGCCAGACATTCTAAGAATTAGTTTGTACGTTTGCTTGGGATAATTGTATATTATGCTGTAGTAATTCTAAAGTATCAAGAGATGTGTTAAGTTTGTCTCCAAGCACCAAACAGATGGCTTTTTTTTTTTATTCCCAAGGGTGCGAGGAACTATTATAAGTACTGGGGGTGATCCAAATCTGGGAATAAATTTTAATGATAGTGTAGAATAATATCATGTAAGGATATTCTTTGTTCTCATCTATGGGAATTCCCTTTCAAACTGGCTGTCCATTTCCTTTTATGTAGACAAGGTCTTAGTTACATTTTTTGCACCTCTACCGGGGACATGTAGTGATAGTAGTGACACCCTTTCTTTGGTATCCACATAAGCCAGAATCCTCTCTTTAGTTGTACACACAAGGGGACATTGTCTTGATTTCGTGTCATACAAAAGGGAAGCTGGGTGGAGACCCCTGTGTATTTATACTTTCTTGCCCCACCCATGGACCTCCTATATGTCCAGGGTGTTTGGTATTATTGGTAACTACATTAGTCAGGGGATCAGCCCACGTAAGGGGTCTTACCCATGAAGGGTCAGGAGCATAAGATCAAAATACTTACCCTCTTGTCCCAGGTAAAATTACCGTACATCTGATGATTGCTAGCGTGGCTAGAAAGGCGTTCTCAGGCATTCTTGGTTTCTGGTTATCTCACAATTTCTTCCCTGAGGTTTGATGTTCTGATTGATGTTTCTCTGTTTCTGGATCTATTTTCTCCCCATCAGTTTATGTTGTTCATTATATTCCACAAATGAGTGAGATCATGTGATATTTATCTTTCTCTGACTGGCTTATTTCACTAAGCATAATGTTCTCCATCTCCATCCATATTGTTGTAAATGGTAAGAGCTCCTTCTTTTTTACCGCAGTGTAGTATTCCATTGTGTAGTTGTACCACAGTTTTTTAATCCACTCATCTGCTGATGGGCACTTAGGCTGTTTCCAAATCTTAGCTATGGTGAATTGTGCTTCTATGAACATAGGGGTGCAAATATCCTTTCTGATTGATGTTTCCAGTTTCTTGGGATATATTCCTAGAAGTGGGATCACTGGGTCAAATGGGAGTTCTATTTTTAGTTTTTTAAGGAAACTCCATACTGTTCTCCACAGTGGCTGCACCAGTCTGCATTCCCACCAACAGTGCACGAGGGTTCCTTTTTCTCCACATCCTCTCCAGCACTTGTCATTTGTTGACTTGTTGATAATGGCCATTCTGACAGGTGTGAGGTGGTACCGCATTGTTGTTTTGATTTGCATCTCTCTAATGATTAGTGATTTAGAGCAGGTTTTCATATGTCTCTTGGCCTTCCTTCTGTCTTCTTTCGAAAAGTGTCTATTTAGATCAGTTGCCCATTTTTTGATTGGGTTGTTTATCTTCTTTTTGTTAAGCTGCATGAGTTCCCTGTAAATGTTGGAGATTAAACCCTTATCGTTGATATCATTGGCAAATATGTTCTCCCATGTAGTGGGCTTTCTTGTTGTTTTATTGATGGTTTCCTTTGCTGTGCAAAAGCTTTTTATTTTGATGTAGTCCCATTTGTTTATTTTCTCTTTAGCTTCCATTGCCCTAGGAGCAGTATCAGCGAAGAAGTTCTTTTGGCATATGTCAGAGATTTTTCTGCCTGTAGATTCCTCTAGTATTTTTATGGTTTCCTGTCTTATGTTTAAGTCCTTGATCCATTTTGAGTTTATTTTTGTGTATGGTGTAAGTTGGTAGTCTAGTTTCATTTTTTTGCATGTATCTGTCCAATTTTCCCAACACCATTTGTTGAAGAGACTGTCTTGACTCCATTGTATGTTCATGCCTCCTTTTTCAAATATTAATTGAGAATAGTGATTTGGATCTATTTCTGGGTTCTCTATTCTATTCCATTGATCTATATGTCTGTTCTTGTGCCAATACCAGGCAGTTTTGAGAACAGTGGCTTTGTAATACAGCTTGAAATCTGGTATGGAGATCCCACCTACTTTGTTCTTCTTTCTCAGGATTGCTGTGGCTATTCGGGGTCTTTTTTTATTCCGGATGAATTTTTGGAAAGTTCATTCTAGGTCTGTGAAGTATGCCGTTGTTATTTTCATGGGAAGTGCATTGAAATTATAGATTGCATTGGGTAGTATGGACATTTTGATGATGTTGATTCTTCCAAGCCATGAACATGGTATGTTCTTCCATCTGTTTATATCTTGCTCTATCTCTTTTTTCAGTGTCCTGTAGTTTTCCTCGTATAGGTCTTTTAGCACCTTAGTTAAGTTTATTCCTAGGTATCTTAATTTTTTGGTGTGATGATAAATGGCATTGCTTTTTTAGTCTCTCTTTCTGTAAGTTCATTATTGGTGTATAGAAATGCTATAGATTTCTTGGTGTTAATTTTGTATTCTGCTGCATTGCCTAATTCATTTATTAAGTCTATTAATTTTTTTATGGAGTCTTTAGGGTGTTTTTGTACAGTATCATGTCATCTGCAAATAAAGACAGTTTTACTTCTTCTTTACCAATTTAGATGACTTTTATTTCTTCTTCTTGTCTGATTGCAATGGCTAGTATTTCCAACACTATGTTGAACAGGAGTGGTGAGAGTGGGCATCCCTGTCTTGTTCCTGTTCTTAGGGGAAATGGTTTTAGTTTTTGCCCATTGAGTATGATGTTGGCTGTGGGTTTGTCATATATGGCTTTTATTATGTTGAGGTATGATCCTTCTATTCCCAGCTTGCTGAGAGTTTGTTTATGTGATGTATCACGTTTATTGATTTGTGGATATTGTACCATCCTTGCATCCCAGGGATAAATCCTACTTGGTCGTGGTGTATGATCTTTCTGATGTATTGCTGGATTCGATTTGCTAGAATTTTGTTGAGGATTTTGGCATCTATGTTCATGGGGGATATTGGTCTGTAATTCTCCTTCATTGTGTTATCTTTACCTGGTTTTGGTATTAGGGTGATGCTGGCTTCATAGAAGGAGCTGGGAAGTGTTCCTTCTTCTTGAATTTTCTGGAATAGTCTGAGGAGGATAGGTTTTAGCTCTTCCTTGAATGTTTTATAAAATTCCCCTGTGAAGCCGTCTGGCCCGGGCTTTTGTTTGCTGAAAGCTTTTTGATAACTTCTTCAATTTCTTCCATAGTTATCAGCCTATTGAGATTTTTAGTCTCTTCCTGAGTAAGTTTTGGAAGGTTGTGTTTTTCTAGGAATGTGTCCATTTCCTCCAGGTTGTCTAGTTTTTTGGAGTAGAGTTGTTCATAGTATTTTTTCACAATCCATTGTATTTCTGTGGGGTTTGTTGTTATTTCACCTCTTTAATTTCTGATTTTGTTTATTTGGGTCCTCTCTCTTTGTTTCTTGGTGAGCCTGGCTAGAGGTTCATCCATCTTGTTTATCCTTTCAAAGAACCAGCTCTTGGTTTTGTTGATCTTGTGTATTGTTTTTTTTGGTCTCTATGTCATTCATTTCTGCTCTGATTTTTATTATTTCCTTTCTTCTGCTCACTGTGGGCTTCTCTTGTTACTCCCTTTCTAATTCTTTGAGTTGTTGAGATAGATGATCTATTAACATTTTTTCTTGTTTTTTGAGGTAGGCCTGTAGAGCTATACATTTGCCTCTCAGGACTGCTTTCATTGTGTCCCATAGGACTTGCGATGTTGTATTTTTATTGTCATTAGTTTCCAGGATGTTTTTAATTTCTTCTTTGATCTCATTGATAACCCAATCATTGTTTAGTAGCATGCTATTCAGTTTCCAAGTGTTTGAATTTTTTGGAATGTTTTTATTGTAATTTATTTCTAATATTATGCCATTGTGGTCTGAGAAAATGCTTGATATGATTTCAATCTTTTTTAATTTGGGGAGACTTTGCTTGTTACCCAATATGTGGTCTATTTTTGAGAATGTCCCATGTGCACTTGAGAAGAATGTATATTCCCTGGCTTTGGGGTGAAATACTCTGAAGATGTCAATTAGGTCCATCTGATCTATTGTGTCATTTAGAATTGCTGTTTCTTTGCTGATTTTTTGTCCAGAGGATTTATCCATTGATGTCAGTGGTGTATTAAAGTCCCCTACTATGATTGTATTGATGTTGATCTCTCCCTTGATGTCTTCCAGCAGATTTTTTATGTATTTGGGCGCTCCTGCGTTGGGTGCATATATGTTTACCAGAGTTATATCTTCTTGCTGGATTGCTCCCTTTAGTATTATGTAGTGGCCTTCCTTATCTCTTATTAAAGCCTTTACTTTGAGGTCTATTTTATCTGATATAAGTATCGCAACCCCAGCTTTTTTCTCATTTCCATTTGCCTGAAAAATGTTTTTCCATGCCTTCACTCTCAGTCTGTGTGAGTCTTTTGCTCTTAGGTGGGTCTCTTGTAGACAGCAAATATATGGGTCATGTTTTCTTATCCATTCAGCTACCCTATGTCTTTTGATTGGTGCATTTAATCCATTTACGTTTACTGTTATTATTGATAAGTACCTGTTTGTTGACATATTTTTCCTTAGTGTTTGTGTTTCTTCTTGCCTTTCTATTTCTTCTTTTTACAGCAGCCCCTTTAGCATTTCTTGCATTGCTGGTTTGGTAGTGATGAACTCTCTTAGCCCTTTTTTGTCTGTGAAGCTTCTGATTCCACCTTCAATTTTGAATGATAGCCTTTCTGGGTATAGTATTCTTGGATTCAGTCCCTTGTTTTGCATCACTTTGTATATTTCATTCCATTCCCTTCTGGCCTGGTGTGTTTCTGTTGATAAATCAGTTGATATTCTGATAGGAGATCCCTTGTAGGTAACTTTCTGTTTCTCTCTGGCAGCCTTTAAGATTCTTGCTTTGTCCTTGGTGTTCGTCAATTTAATTATAATGTTTCTTGGTGTCTGTCTTTTGGGGTTCAACTTGTTTGGGACTCTGTGTACTTCTTGGACTTGGATAGTTCTTTTATTGCCAATATCAGGAAAGTTTTCTGTCATTATTTCTTCTAATAGGTTTTCTATTCCTTGCTTCTCTTCCTCTCCTTCTTTTATCCCTATTATTCGAAGGTTGTTTCGTTTTGTGTTGTCCCGAAGTTCCCTTAGGCTCTCCTCTTGCTATTTAAGTCTTCTTTCCAATTGCTGCTGTGTTTGTGTGTTTTTTGCTACCTTGTCTTCTAATTCGCTGATGCGTTCCTCAGCCTCTTCTACTCTGCTCTTTAAGCCTTCCATTGTGTTCTTTACTGCAGTTATGTCGTTCTTCATCTCCTCTTGGTTTCTTTACATGTTGGTGACATTTTCATTCAGCTCCATATAGCTCTCATTGAGTTGTGTGTATTTGTCATCCATTCGTTTAAACATCCTTATAACGAATACTCTGAACTCTTTCTCTGTTAAGCTGCTAGCCTCAAGTTCATTTAACTCCCTTTCTGGTGATTCTTCCTGTTCCTTCCTTTGAGAATTTCCTTTCTGTCTCCCCATGTTTTCCTGTAATGATTTAATTGTAATTCCAATTGCTTTGCTACCCAGGATCTTTTGGTGATGGTGCTACTGGTATAATCTCTCAGTTCTCCTGGGCTTGGTAATCTAGTGTAGCTCCCTACTTGAGCTACTTGGGTTCTCTTGATGTAGGCCTGGAAGCTTGAGAGGTACAACTGTGGTGTCTAAAAGTCAGCAGCTTTGGGGTGGAGTGTCCCAGTTTTCGCTGTCTTGCACCCTTAGTTGAAATCGCGCGTGTCCAGTGGGAACTCACAGTGGCACCCAGGACCTGTCTGTTGGGAGATCTCCCAGTGGCTCCCACTAGCACCCTGTGTGTAGATGGGCTCAGGGTGCCTGCCTGTTGTATATTCCCTTCTGTGGAGGTGTGTTTGCAGGTGCACTGCTCTGACGCACTTTGAGGGACTCTGGCACTGAAGTTAGACAGCTAGGGTGTATGTGGGAAGTTATTCAGGAGAAAGGAGTTCAGAGTTTTTGCTGTGGGGCAGCGCACCCTTGCCTGTACAGAATCACACCCAGCAGGAGCCCAAAGCAGCTTTCCAGAGAACCCTGTGGATATATGGGTTCAGGGCGCCTTCCCCTGCTGTGGGCTTGAGTTTGCCAGCCCTGGAGTGTGCGCGAACTGGTGGCACACCCGCCGGCGCACACCTCTGATGCAATTTGAGAGACTCTGGCACTGAAGTTGAACAGCTAGTGTGTACGTGGGAAGTTATTCAGGAGAAAGGAGTTCAGATTTTCTGATGTTGGGCAGCGCGCCCTTGCCTGTGCAGAATCACCCCCAGCAGGGGCCCAAAGCAGCTTTCCAAAGGACCCTGTGGATATATGGGCTCAGGGCGCCTTCTTCTGCTGTGGCCCTGAGCTTGCCAACCCTGGAGTGTGCGCGAACTGGTGGCGTGCCCGCTGGTGCAAAGCTCTGAAGCCCCCTGGCACTGAAGTTGCACCGCAGGGGTGTCCAGGGGCAGTTATTTAGGAAGAGGCAGCTCAGAGATTCCACTGTAGGGCCACGCACCCTTGACTGTGCAGAATCACCCCCTCAGGGGCTCTCAGTGGTTCCCCAGCACTGCCTGAGCAGTGGAGTGCCTGGGTGCCTATGGGCTGGGGACTCCGCGAGTCCTGAGCTCCGGCACTGGGGAGGGGAAGGTTGCACTTACCGCTTTCAGTGGCGCACTTTTGCAGATGGAGGTCTCAGGGTTTGCGCTTCTGCTGCTGGGATGACAGGTCTTCTACCAGAGTGGCTGTAGTGACCAGGTTTGCTTCCAAGACCAGACCAGGTGGTGGTAAGGTTAGGATTCTAATCTCTAGCAGTTCCTTTCTTAAAGATGGCGGGGTCTCTGTGCTACTCTTGTCCTCCCTGGAGTGTTTACAGCAGCCACGGGGTTTTGCCAACCAGGACTGCCTGGATTGGATGCCCCCTGGAAGAACTGCAGGGTCCAACTGTCCCTATTTCATTCACACACACACCCACACACGTCCACACACACCTCTGTCACTCCTTCACTCTCATCCAATTCTTCTTGATTCTTACATAAGTCGGTGATTTTTTCATCTATCTCATTTATGAACGGTATGATCCTTATTCTGAATTATTTTTTTGACATATTGCATGCCTCTGTTTCACTTAGCTGCTTTTCTTGTGATTCCTCCTTTTCTTTCCTTTGAGAGTTTCTTTGTCTACACATTTTTGTTGTCACTGATTGATCTAGATGTCGAGTCATGCAGGGGCTTCTCCTTGGTGGCAGGGGCTCCTCAGGCTGTAGTTGTTCCTTTTGAAGTCATGGTAGCAGCCGCTCCTCAGTTGGAAGCGGCTTCTCTGGTGGGTGCGGTGGGGCAGGCTGATTGCACAGTTGCTGTTCCTCAGATGGGTGTGGGCTGATCACTAGGCTGCTGCTCCTCAGATGGAGATGGGCTGTGCACAGCTCTTGCTCCTAAGATGGGGGGGGGGGGGTTGCTCACGTGGCTGCTGCTCCTTGTATAGGTGCAGGTTGCTCATGAAGCTGATGTTCTTCGGACAGGGGACAGGGTGCTTATGCAGCTGCTGCTCCTCGGGCAGGAGTGAGGTGCATGTGTGGTTGCTGCTCCTTGGAGGGGGAAGGTAGGTCAACTGGCTGGGCAGGTGCAGGCTGTGTGTGGCTGCTGCTCCTTGGACCAGTGTGGACTGCATAGGGCTGCAGCTCCTTGAATTTGGGCAGGCTGCTCGAATAGGGGTGGGCTGCTCACGCTGCTGCTGTTTCTTGGACAGGGTGGACTGCTCACACAGCTGTTGCTCTAGGATGGGGGCAGGCTGCTCATGCAGCTGTTGCTCCTCAGACAGTTGCAGGGTGCGGGCTGCGCACAGCTGCTGCTCCTCAGACAGGGGCAGACTGCACGGGGCTGCCACTCCTCAGTTGTTGGTGGGATGCTCATGTTGTTGCTGATCCTTGGACGGGGGAGCAGGCTGCTCACACAGCTGCTGCTCCTTGGACAGGGGCAGGCCATGTGATGCTGCTACTCTTAGGTCTGGGGAGGGCTTCTCGCAGGGATTTTGCTCCTTGGACAGGAGCAAGCTGCTCATGTGTTTGCTGCTCACGTGGTTGCAGTGCCCTGCGCTAAAGTGTTGAGATGGTCAGAGGAGAGCGTGCTTCAGAACTCACAGGAGCCTGTGCCTGCGGTGACTTGAGACTCGACTCTGGGACCACAGGCAGGGTAGCAGGCCCCTGGAAGGGGTGGCTGTAGAGTCCCAGGTGTTATCTGAGGGCACCCTGGGTGGAGGTGAGGCTGGGCTCCTAGTTACAGCATCTATCCCCTTCAAAAAGTCTAGGCCTCTGAGGAAGAGCCGGCTTCCCGGTACTGTTTGCAATGGTAGCAGAGGCTTTTAGTTAGGCAAGCCCGGTTAGCCTGTCCCCAAAAGTCCTGTGGGATCTAACTGTGCCTCACTCACACACATACACACAGATACACCATGTGACCACACACTCCTCTTTTGCTCCCTCACTCATGCTCTCTCCCTCACTGCCGCCTTCTTCCTGCCTCTGTAGTTGGGTCTGGGGTGTTATTGACCCATTCGTGGATGGAGTTTCCTCTCCAGTTGTCTGGTTATGTGGCTCGCTCTCTAGCATCTTGGCCCGACAGGATAAAATTCACCTCAAGAAGACATGACACAAAGGGAACAAAGTATGACTGTACTCATGACACCAATAACCCCAGTATAAGTGACCACATGAGAAGAGAGAATTAGAGGAGAGAAAGCGAGCCCAAATGATGGTGAAAAAGATAAGAGAGAAAAGAAAAAGAAAGAAAAAGGAGACAAAACACCACAGAACCAATAGATAAACAAACAAACAAAAAAAATCAAACATCAAAAATCAAAATCAGGAGAAACCAAGATGGCAGCATAGGTTAAACACCTAACCTACAGCCTGGCACAATTTCAAAAATACAACTAAAAGTCAAAACAGACATCATCCAGAACCACAGGAAAGCTGGCGGACTGAAATGCCCACAACTTAGAAGGAAAGAGAAAACCACAAGGATAATCAGAGGAGCCATAAAAGGCTGAGGTATGGAGACACGGGCGGAGACATGAGCAAGCGCGCATGCGGGGAGGACGGAGCCGGAGAGGAAGGGGCGGCTGACGGCCTGGCTGGCGTTCACTAGCAGGAAGGAGATAAAAGCTCCAGATTGTGCTGAACACCAGCTCCGACTGCACTGAACCCCAGTTCCGGGCGAAACCCTGGGAAGCCAGGCGCACGCTGGGGGAATGAATCTGGGCTGTGGGACGCAGGCACAGAGGAGCGGCGGAAGGCAGAGATCCAGAGGCGCGCACAGGAAGGTGCGCAGAAGAGGGAAGGTTGCCTGTGCCGCTGAAGCGCCAGACTGTGCTGAGACCCAGTTCCAACTACACTGAAACCCAGTTCCAGGCGAGAATCTGGGAATCCAGATTCATTAGGGGAGAGAATAGACTGTTTGGCAGCGGGCGAAACTCCAGGGCGCGTTTCTCTCAGAGGTGTTTGCAAGGAGTACAGAGGGACACAGACACAGGAACCTCATAGGGCGGGGCTGACAGGAAGCCAAGGTTGTAGGCTCCACCCTGAAACTCCGCCCCATCCAAGCTGAGCAGAGGCTTTTCCCTGCTGAGTGCCTCAGGCAGTAGCTGACCTACACTACATTGGAGACCCAGAAACGAGGGCATCTAGTGGTCGGTGTGAGATGACACCAGATTTCAACCACGCGCACAAGGGACACATTCAGGAGGCAGACTCAGTGAGCGCCAAAGCATTGCTGCATCAAGACCTGGCCCATAAACATGTCTCCTGCACAGCAACTCTTCCTATACAGACAAAGAGGGTCCTCACGGCCAATTTGCTGGAGGACAATTCCTCCCAGTGACACCAACAACAATCAAGACTTAACTATACAAAGGAGGACCAAGATGGAGGCATAGGGCGGAAGCCTGATCGTTGCCTACCACAACAATTTTGAGACTACGATGGGAGAGCAGAGCAGACACCATCCAGAACCACCAGAGGGCTGGCTGAGCAGATGCTCTACAACTAGAATAAAAGAGAGGGGTACGTGGGATGATGCTGACGCCGGTGACCCAAAGTCCACACTTTAAGAACTACGGCTCAGGCAACACAATGGCGGCCTGGAACGTGCTCAGCGCAGTTCCCCCGGCGGTCTCCGGCTGAGGGGACGGCTCCACTCACTGCCGAGCATGGACAGACGAGCCCCTGGGAGACATGGGGTGGGAGACTCCACGCTTGCTGACCTCCGAGTCCTTCAAGAATCTCAATGCCCTGGAAGCGGCCAGGTGCACACGCTCGGCGACCGGCTACTGCTGCAGACACAAGGGCCGACGCAGCAACCCCGGGCCAGCCCGCCGCTGCGCACCAGGCACACCGGAGCTTCGCCGAGCCCGCCGCCCAATGATTTCTGCGGCAGCCACCCTGGAGCTCTGAGAAAATGACCGAAGGAATTGCTGAGAGGGAATTGACCAACAGGAATTGGGATCAAGAAGACAAAACCCCGCTGAGACCCGGGTCCAGGCGAGGCTGCGAGCCTCTGGGCTCAGGTGTGGTCATACGCCCTTGGGTCTAGATGAGGCCTCACGCGCCTGGGTCTGGGTGAGGCCACGTGCCCCTGGGTCCAGGAGAAGCCGGATTCCGGGTTTGGGTGAGGCCATGCGCCCCTGGGTCCGGGTGAAGCTGAATCCTGGGTCCGGGTGAGGCCGTGTGCCCCTGGATCCGGGTGAGACCACGCGACCAGTGGTCTGGGAGAGGTCACGCGCCCCTGGGTCCGGGTGAGGCCACGTGCCCCTGGGTCAAGGTGAAGCTAGATCCCGGGTCCGGGTGAGGCTGTGTGCCCCTGGATCCGGGTGAGGCTGGGTCCCGGGCCCGGGGGAGGCCATGTGCCCCTGGGTCCGAGTGAGGCCACACACCCCTGGGTCTGGGTGAGGCTGGAGCCCGGGTCCGGGTGAGGCCATGTGTCCCTGGATCCGGGTGAGACTGGGTCCCAGGTCCGGGTGAGGCCACGTGGCCCTGGGTCCAGGTGAGGGCATGTGTCCCTGGATCCGGGTGAGGCCTCGCGCATCTAGGTCCGGGTGAGGCCACGCGCCCCTGGGTCTGGGAGAGGCCACGTGCCCCCGGGTTCCGGTGAGGCCATGTGTCCCTGGATCCGGGTGAGGCTGGGTCCCGGGTCCAGGTGAGGCCACGTGCCCCTGGGTCTGGGAGAGGCCACGCGACCCTGGGTCCGGGTGAGGCCATGTGTCCCTGGATCCAGGTGAGGCCTCGCGCACCTAGGTCCGGATGAGGCCACGTGCCCCTGGGTCTGGGAGAGGCCATGCGCCCACGGGTCCAGGTGAGGCCATTTGTCCCTGGATCCGGGTGAGGCTGGGTCCTTGGTCGAGGTGAGACCGCGCGCACCTAGGTCCAGGTGAGGCCACGCGCCCCTGGGTCTGGGAGAGGCCACACGCCCCTGGGTCCGGGTGAGGCCATGTGTCCCTGGATCCGGGTGAGGCTGCACCCCTGGGTCCGGGAGAGGCTACGCGCCGCTCGGTCTGGGTGAGGCCACGTGCCCCTGCGTCCGGGTGACGCGTGGCCTCACTCAGACCTAGGTGCGCGACGCCTCACCCGGATCCAGGGACACATGGCCTCACCCGGACCCAGGGGCGTGTGGCCTCTCCCAGACCCAGGGGCGCGTGGCCTCACCTGGACCTAGGTGCGCGCGGCCTCACCTCGACCCGGGACCCAGCCTCACCCGGATCCAGGGACAAATGGCCTCACCTGGACCCGGGACCCAGCCTCACCCAGATCCAGGGGCACATGGCCTCACCCGGACTCAGGATCCAGCTTCACCTGGACCCAGTGGTGCACGGCCTCACCTGGACCCAGGACCCAGCCTCACCCGGATCCAGGGGCACACGGCCTCACCCCGACCCAGGGGTGCGTGGCCTCTCCCAGACCCCGGGGCGCGTGGCCTCTCTCGGACCCAGGGGCACACGGCCTCGCCCAGACCCGGGATCCAGCTACACCTGGACCCTGGGTAGCATGGCCTCTCTCGGACCCGGGATCCAGCTTCACCCAGACCCAGGGGCGTGGGGCCTCACCTGGACCCAGGGGCGCACGGCCTCACCCGGACCTGGGACCCAGCCTCACCTGGATCCAGGGGCGCACAGCCTCACCGGGACCCGGGATCCAGCTACACCTGGACCCAGGGGCGCATGGCCTCACCCGGACCCGGGACCCAGCCTCTCCCGGATCCAGGGGCGCACGGCCTCACCTGGACCTGGGATCCAGCTACACCTGGACCCTGGGGCACGTGGCCTCTCCCAGACACAGGGGCGCATGGCCTCACCCAGACCCAGGGGCGCGCGGCCCCTCCCAGACTCTGGGGCATGCGGCCTCACCCGGACCCGGGATCCAGATTCACCCGGATCCAGGGGCGCGTGGCCTCACCTGGACCCAGGGGCGCGGCCTCACCCAGACCCGGGACCCAGCAGGGCCCTGTCTTCCCGATCCCCGTTCCTGTCGGTCAATTCCCTCTCAGCAATTCCTTCGGGCATTCTCTCAAAGCTCCAGAGTGGCTGCAGCGGAATTTGCTGGGTGGCAGGCTCGGCGAAGTTCCGGTGCTCCCGGTGCGCTGCGGCGGGCTGGTCCAAGGTCGCTGCGGCGGCACTCGGGTCTACAGCGGCGACCAGTCGCCAGGCAAGTGCACCTCGATCTGGGACCCAGCTGGGCCTCGTCTTCCCGATCCCAACTCCCATCGGTCAACTCCCTCTCAGCATCTTCTCTGGCCATCGTTCTGGATGGTGTCTGCTCTGCCTTCCAGCTGTAGTTTCAAAATTGTTGTGGTAGGCAACAACCAGGCGTCTGCCCCATGCCGCCATCTTGGTCCTCCAGAAGATTCCCAAGTAACCCTATAAATGTGGTTCTGAACACTGTGTCGTCCATTAGTTTACCTTCCTTCATCCCTTCTATTCGAGGCAGGCCACGTGCCCCTGCCTCGGTGTCTTCACCTTTTGGCTGCCTCCCTATAGCTCAGCTTCCCCAATCTCCCTAGGTGGTCACTCTTGATACCCCCATTTGTGGGCTGAGTGCAAAGTTTTGGTGTTGTTAAGCCTTGATTGCTGTTGGTACACTGGGAGAATTTGACCTCCAGTCCAATTGGCTATGAGGATCAGTTGTGTCTGTGCCGGGAGACAGCCTTATTCAACTAGACTTGAAAATTGTAAAAGCCTCTGTGCTCAGCTTGGATGGGGCGGAGTTTCAGGGTGGAGCCTACAGCCTTGGCTTCCTGTCAGCCCCGCCCTATGAGGTTCCTGTGTCTCAGTGTCCCTCTGTACTCCCTGCAAACACCTCTGAGAGAAAAGCGCCCTGGAGTTTCGCCCGCTGCCAAACAGTCTAGTCTCTCCCCTAATGAATCTGGATTCCCAGATTCTCGCCTGGAACTGGGTTTCAGTGTAGTCGGAACTGGGGCTCACCACAGTCTGGTGCTTTTGTCTCCTTCCCACCAGGACAATTCAGCGGCACAGTCAACAGACCTTCCTCTGCGCGCATTTCCGTGTGTGCCTCCAGTGCTCTGCCTTTCGCTGCTTCTCTGCATTTCTGCTTTACAGCCCAGATTCCCCCAGTATAAGTCTGGCTTTCCAGGGTCTTGCCCGGAACTGGGGTTCACTGCAGTCGGAACTGGGGTTCAGCACGGTCCGGAGTTTTTGTCTCCTTCCCACTAGGGCAATTCAGTAGCACAGTCAACAGACCTTCCTCTGCGAGCATTCATGTGCACGCCTCCGGAGCTCTGCCTTTCGACGCTCCTCTGTGCCTCTGCCCCACAGCCCAGATTCCCCCAGCATGAGCCTGGCTTCCCAGGGTTTCGCCCGGAACTGGGGTTCAGTGTAGTCGGAGCTGGGGTTCAGCGCAATCTGGAGCTTTTATCTCCTTCCTGCTAGAGAACGCCGGCCAGGCCATCAGCCACCCCTTCTTCTCCGGCTCCGTCCTCCCCGCACGCACGTGTGCTTGTGTCTCCACCCATGTCTCCATACCTCAGGCTTTTATGGCTCCTCTGATTTTCCTTGTGGTTTTATCTTTCCTTCTAGTTGTGGGCATTTCAGTCAGCCAGCTTTCCTGTGGTTCTGGATGATGTCCGTTTTGACTTTTAGTTGTATTTTTGAAATTGTTGTGCCAGGCTGTAGGTTAGGTGTTTAACCCATGCCGCCATCTTGGTTTCTCCCAGTTACCCATTATCTGGAGTTTCTTTTTATATAAACTTATTTATTTGGATTTTTTTATATTTAAAATTATTAACACATTCAATAACCATCACACTCGACATCTGAGTGCAAAAGGTTAAATCCTTTGTACCATTCAGGATGGAATCTGGGTGTGGTTGTATTGGTTGCCTGGAGACTGGAGGGAGGGGCTATCTCTTCAGAACAAAATGGATGCCCAGGTCCCTGGCTCAGGTATGACTCAGTGCCAGACTTGCTGCCACTTCTCCTGAATCCCCTCCCCTCCCCAGACTTCACAAGTCTGTAACTTCTCCTGCACCTCAGCCGTGGGTAAGTGTCTGTATCCAAAAGGTCCTATGAACTTGGTTTAGTGAAGAAAGGCACAGGCCACAGAGAGGGGAAAGATTGCACTTCTGCAAGCTCTTCTCCTGCTGGCACTGCGCAGTCTGATCAGCCCTTCAGGCTGCCCCCTCTGGGCTCAGCCTTTCATGACTGTGGACCCAGATCTAGAATCCCCAGCCTCCAGCAGTCCTGTGGGCCTTCTTTCCACAGTCAGATGCTGTGTCTATCCCCAGGGACGTGGCTCCATGCTATGCGGTTTCCCCTGAACCTCTGGGCCAGAAGTCAGGCAGACTCTCCTGCCCAGATCCTTGATTTTACCTTTCTCCAGGGGTCCTCTGCCCTTCCCAGCTGCAAACTGTCTCACCAGCTGAGTCTCCTTTGCCAATTTGGGTTGGATATTATTCGTTTCAGCTGCTCATTCTATTTGCTCCAGGACAAGGCTTGGGAAACGCCTGTCTATTCTCCTACCATTTTGTCTCCCTCAGGGTCTTTTTTTTATTCAAAATGAATTATTGGAGAATTTGTTCTAGAAATGTGAAATATGCCATTTGTATTTTAATGGGGATTGCATTGAATCTATAGATTGCTTTGGGTAGTATGGACATTTTAATGATGTTGATTTCACCAATCCATGAATATGGTATATTTTTCCACTTATTTATGTCTTCTTCTATCTCTTTTGTCAATGTCCTGTAGTTTTCCGATTATGAGTCGTTTATCTCCTTAGTTAAGTTTATTCCTAGGTATCTTGTTTTTTTTTTTTTTTTTTTTTTTGCAAGGTAAATGGGATTGATTTTTTAGTTTCTCTTTCTGTGAGTTCATTATTGGTGTATAAAAAAAGCCATAGATTTATGGCTGTTAATTTTGTATTCTTCTACATTGCCAAAAGAATTATTAAGTCTAGTAGTTTTCTGATGGAGTCTTTAAGGTTTTCTATGTACAATATCATGCCATCTGTGAATAATGACAGTTTTATTTATTCTTTTCCAATTTGGATGTCTTTTATTTCTTCTTCTCTTATTGCTATGGCTAGCACTTTCAGTACTATGTTGAATAGGAGTGGTGAAAGTGAGCATCCCTGTCTTGTTTCTCTTCTTAGGGGAAATAGTTTTAGTTTTTGCCCATTGAGTACAATGTTAGCTTTATGTTTGCCATATAAGGCTTTTATTATGTTGAGTTATGATCCCTCTGTTCCCACTTTGCTGAAAGTTTTTGTTAAGAAAGGGTGTTGGATTTTGTCAAATGCATTTTCTGCATCAATTGATATGATTATGTGATTTTTGTCTGTCAGTTTGTTTGTGTGATATATCATGTGTATTGATTTGTGGATATTGTACCATCCTTTCATCCCCAGAATAAATCCTCCTTTGCCATGGTGTATGATCTTTCTAATGTAATGCTGGATTCAATTTGCTAGAATTTTGTTGAGGATTTTAGCATCTATTTCATCAGGGATATGTGTCCTGTAATTCTCTTTCTTTGTAGTGTCTTTATCTGATTTTGGGATTAAGGTAATGCTGGCTTCATAGAAAGAGCTTGGAAGTGTTCCTTCCTCTTGAATTTTTTGAAATATTCTGAGGACAATAGTTTTTATTTCTTTGAATGTTTGGTAAAACTCCCCTGTGACTCTGTCTGGATCAGAGATTTTGTTTGCTGGAAGATTTTTTTACTGCTTCAATTTCCTCCATAGTTATTGGCCTATTCAAAAAATTTTTATTCTTCCTCATTGAGTTTTGGAAGGTCATATTTTTTCTAGGAATATGTCCATTTCTCCTAACTCTACCAATTTGTTGGAATAGAGTTGTTCATAGTATTTTTTAAAAATCCTTTGTATTTCTGTGCAGTTTGTTGTTACTTCACCTCTTTCACTTTTTATTTTATTTGGGTCCTCCCTCTTTGCTTCTTGGTAAGCCTGGCTAGAGGTTCATCAATTTTGTTTATCCTTTCAAAGAACCAGCTCTTGGTTTTATTGATCTGTTATATTATTATTTTTTATCTCTATATCATTTGTTTTCACTCTGATCTTTATTATTTCCTTCCTTCTGCTCACTCTGGGTTTTTCTTGTTGCTCTCTTTCTAATTCTTTAAGTTGTATAGTTAGACAATTCTATACCAGTTTTTTTTTTTAAGATAGGCCTGTAATGCTATGAACTTACCTCTCATTGTTTAATAAAATGCTATTTAGCCTCCAAGTGTTTGAATATTTTGATCGTTTTTATTGTAGTTGATATCTAATATTATGCCATTGTGATCTGAGAAGATGCTTAATATTCTTTCAGTCTTCTTGAAGAGATTTTTACTGTGACCCATTATGTGGTCTATCTTTGAAAATGTTCCATATGCACTTGAGAAGAATGTATATTCTGTAGCTTTGGGGTGAAATGTTCTGAAGGTGTCAATTAAGTCCATCTGATCTAACAATTCATTTAGGATTGCTGTTTCTTTGTTGAATTTTTGGTCTAGAGGATTTATCCAGTGATGTCAATGGGGTGTTGAAGACCCCTACTATGCTTGTATTGCTGTTGATCTCTCCCTTGATATACTCCAGAAGTTTTTTTTTTTTTTTTTTAATGTATTTGGGTGCTCCTGCATTGGGTGCAAATATGTTTACTAGAGTTATATCCTCTTGTTGTATCAATCCCTTTAGTATTATGAAGTGGCCTTTTTATCTCTTGTATGGCATTCACTTTGAGGTTGATGTTGTCAGATGTAAGTGTTGCTACCACAGGTTGTGTGTGTTGTTTTTTCCTTTTCATTTCAATTTGCCTGAACATTATTTTTCCATCCCTTCACTTTCAATCTGCATGAGTCCCTTGTTCTGAGGTTGGTCTCTTGTAGACAGCATACATATGGATCATGTTTTCTTATTCATTCAGCCACTTGATATCTTTTGGTTGGAGCATTTAACCATTTTTGTTTAAGGTTATTATTGATAGGTTCTTATATGTAGCCATTTTTATTCTTTATGCCTGTGTTCCCTCTTTACTTTCTATTTTTTTTCTTTTTACAGTAGTCCCTTTAGCATTTCTTGCTTGGTAGTGATAAACTCCCTTAGCCATTTTTTATCTGTGAATCTTCTGATTTTCCCTTCAATTTTAGATGATAGCCTTGCTGGATAGAGTATTCTTGGATTCAGTCCCTTGCTTTGCATCACTTTGTATACTTCATTCCATTCCCTTCTGGCCAGATGTGTTTCTATTGAGAAATCATTTGATAATCTAATGGGAGATCCCTTCTAGGTAACTCTGTCTCTCTCTTGCAGCCTTAAAGATTTTCTCTTTGTCATTAACGTTTGCCATTGTAATTACGACATGTCTTCGTGTGGGTCTTTTCAGGTTCATCTTGTCTGGGATTCTCTGTGCTTGTTTGACTTTTTTCTTCCCCAAATAAGGGAAATTTTCTGTCATTATTTCTTCAAATAGATTTTCTAATCCTTGCTCCTCCTGCTTTCTAATTTTTTTCTCCAATTGCTGTTCTGATTGGGTGTGTTTATTTTCCTGTCTTTTAACTTGCTAATTTGGTCCTCTGCTTCTTCTAGTCTACTCTTCAAACCTTCCATTTTGTTTTTTTATTGTAGCTATATCATTCTTCATTCCCCCTTGATTCTTACCTAAGTTTTTGATTTTTTCATCCCACCAGTTTAAAAAGTGTATGACCCTTATTCTGAATTCTTTTTCTGACATATTGCATTCCTCCATTTCATTTAATTCCTTTGCTGGTGTCCCCTCCTTTTCTTTCCTTGGAGGTTGTTTCTTTGTCTCCCCATTTTCTGTGTCTTTTTATCCCTGGGCTCCCTCCTTGGGATCTGAAGTGTTGAAGCCCCTAACGATTCAATGATCTGGGACTGGCTAGACTGTAGGCTGGGTCTGCCTTGAGTTTTACACCTTCATTGTCTCTGCTCTGAGTTGTAACTCCATCTCCCCCAGTTCTGGTCCCTTAGTTGTCTACTTCAGAATCTTGGGGCCAGTGGGCATACATGCACAATTCCTTTGGTGTGTGATTCCCTGTGAGGGCCCAGAGCCTCTGGCATGCAATTCACTGTGCGGCCCCAGCACCCAAGGCAGGATGGCAGAGCACATGCGACATGGTCCCATGACCTGTGGCAGGAGGGCCCAGAGCCCTCTGGCATGCAAATCATTGTGCAGCCCCAGCACCCTAGGTCCCTCTGGCAGAGCACATGCAACATTGTCCCATGACCTGTGCATGGACTCACCAGGTTGCACCAGTAGCTCTGACTTCAGCCAGGGGTAGGCATGTACCAGGTGACAGCTCTGCCCATGTGGTGGGTGGGGGAAGGCAGAGCTTGCACTAGCCTGAGGACTCTGACTAAACTGGGGGTCAGAGCTTGTGGCCTGCTTGGCACTAGGGGCCCCCTCTCTGAGTCTCACCAAGGGGTCCAGTTGCCAAGTCTCATGGGGCCTGTGTCTGAAGTGTTGGGCTTGGCAGGGAGAAGCACACTCCAGGGCTCACAGGAACCTGCAGCTGGGAAGGCTGGAGTCCCAGAGTCTGTGGGTCTGCAGATGAGGTAGCAGGTCTTTGGCTAGAGTGGCTGCAGGGTCAAGGATGGTGTCTAAGGCCAGTCTGGGTGGAGATGAGGCTGGGCTCCTAGTCATAGCAGCTCTCCTCTTCAAGATGGTATGGTTTCTGTGACAGAGCCGGCCATCCGGGAGTGCTTGCAGTGGTAGCAGGGGCTCCCAATCTAGGAGAGCCTGGTCTGACAGCCTCAGAGACTCCTGTGGGATCTAACTGTTCCTTTCTCTCTCTCTCTCTCTCTCTCTCTCTCTCTCTCTCTCTCTCTCTCTCTCTCTTTCACACACACACACACACACACACACACACACACACACACACACACACCACATACGTCCACATATTCCCCTTTCACTCCCTCCCTCACTCACACTCTCCCCCTCACTGCCATCCTGCTGGCTGCCATATTCAAATCCTCCCATCAGCCAATGTTTTAGAGAGGAAATTGAATGCATTATCTGTGCTTTGTTGAGAAGTTGGTTAAGAGAGTTTTCATTTAAAAAATAAATGTAGATATGTACAGAATAAAAAGTTAAAGTTCCCCTTTATCTATCCCCTCTGCAGGGAAAATGCTCTTAACATTTGGAATGTATCAGTCCAGACTCATCTATGCATTTACCTTTACATGTGCATGCCTTAAGTTATATGATTTGCCAGGCACTGTACTAAGACTTTGATGTGAATTATCTTGTTTAATCCCCTCAACACCTTTATGAGAATACTACTGTTATCTTCATTCTACAGATTCATAAATCTAGGCTCAGAGATGTTCAGTAAATTACTCTAGGCCACATAGTGACTAATTTGTTCTTCCTCCTGAGAGAACTATCTTAATTAATGTATATTAATCAAGTTAAATGTTTGGATCCATTATTTCTTTTCAAAAATATGTTTTTATTGATTGTTAGAAAGAGATGAAGGGAGAGGTGGAGAGAGAGAGAGAGAGAGAGAGAGAGAGAGAGAGAGAGAGAGAGAGAGAGAAAGAGAAACATTTAGGGGATAGAAATATTGGTTGGCTGCCTCCTGCACACACCTTACTGGGGATTGAGCCTGAAAACTGGGCATGCGCCCTGATTGGGAATTGAACTGGCAACCTTTCAGTGCATGGGATGACGCTCAACCAACTAAACCACATGGGCCAGGGCCCATTCATTTATTCAGTAAACATTTATTGAGAATGGCTATTCTTGGCCAGGTACTGAACATAAAGCCAGGTATTCAAACACATGGTTTCTGTCTTCAGGTGTCTGAAAAAGGTGGGTCAATCTGTGACTTAAAAGATAGATTACCCCCAATTCATCCAGCTAGTAAATAGAGCAGAATTACAATTCAGGTTTTGAAAAACAATTGCTTTTGTGCACAGATATTTTGGTACATTGTTGTTTTTGTTTTTTTTAGAGGTAATCAACTTGAATATTATTGCTTTCATAAGAAGATAAGTTTGGAGCTCCTAGAAATCAGTGTCCAATTGTGAAGACCCAGTTTGTAAATTGCAGACCATAAATACACATTGTGAAAAGTTTTAAAGTATATATATGCAAATACTGCTCTACTGTAATCCAAGGATGATTAGGATAAGATGGGATGCAAGCTTGGAGTTCTAATTCCCTAAGTGGGAGGATTGTGTTAAAGAGTTTAGATCCACTAAGGAACTTGATTAAAATATTGAAAAGTGGTAGCTTAAATAAGAACAAGCAATTGAAAAGAGAATCAGAAGTCCAGAAAAGAGAAAATAAGAAAGCTGTATATAAAGAGATATTATGAGGAAAAGAATCATAACATAAAAATTGAGGAATTTGCCGAAACCGGTTTGGCTCAGTGGATAGAGCATCGGCCTGCGGACTGAAGGGTCCCGGGTTCGATTCCGGTCGGGGGCATGTGCCTTGGTTGCGGGCACATCCCCAGTGGGGGTTGTGCAGGAGGCAGCTGATCGATGTTTCTCTATCATCGATGTTTCTGACTCTCTGTTCCTCTCTCTTCCTCTCTGTAAAAAATCAATAAAATATATTTAAAAAAAAAATTGAGGAATTGGATCATAATATTTGAAAAAAATTTAAAGGCTACATGTTGAGATAGAACCAAGACCTTACCTATTATGCAACACATTCCACAATGCTGGCCAATTTCAATGTATACTATGGAGGACTGAAGGGAAATGTCTCTCCCCGATATGGGGGTGGAGAAATTGAGCCACATGAGCGTCTGACCTTCAAATGCATAAATGCCAAAGGCTTTTAAAGCTAGTTGGCAGCATGTACTGGGATGGAAGAATCAGGGAATTATTCTTATAAACATATTATAGGATCTTACATAAGAGAGCAAAAAGAAAGCCTTGATTGGAAACCTTACAAGAATGGCTACATATTCTTTGTGACTGCTGAAACATTTACATGTACAAACACATGGAATGTGGTGGCTATGATGGAGAGGATTAAGCACCAGGATGGAAAAAAATAATAAAAATGAGGAAGAAAATGAAAAATGTTGAATTTCTTAAATTGTTTGCAAAGAAACTGGAGCCTGTGATGGAATTTAGTTCACATGACTGAAGTGTTTCTTTGGTGTAGGAAAAAATATTGCTGTCATATCTGTCTTTAGAATTTTTTTTTTTAATAAGAAAACTTTGTGGTAGCTCCTTGCCTGGAGGACTTTAAAAATAGAAGCAATTTCATCTGTCTGGAATGGTCTGTGTCAGCACTTGCCGTAGGCAAAAATCTTCCCCTCCGTCCTCCCTACCAGACAACCCCTCCCCCACTGCCCCTTTCCATGCCCTACAACTTCTGCCTTGACACCTTTTTCCTGGACCATAGTTCCAATGTGACCTTCCACATAAAATCAAACCCCTTTCCTTCAGTTCACTCCAGGCGCCAGGGATGCAGTAGGTTTCACCCTTTGTGTCCTATTTGCATTTAAAAATAGGACCCTGGTTAACCCACAGGAATATCCAGTTGGTGGAGCTTGGGACAGAATAACCAAGTGGAGAGAAGTCCAGGAGAGAGGGGAGTAATTTTGGTTGCTGGGGGAAGGGGGGGGTACCCCGCCTTCATGGAAGCTATTAAATCCCAGATGTGGGCTTGGTTCAGTGTGGTGCTGTCTTGAGGGAGCAGGCAGGTGGAGGAGAGAGGGTGACTGGACTTTTTGACCTCTCAAGCTTGCTGTTAATTCTATGGGTCAGTGATTTCCAACTACATTTCCCCGCACCCGGCTTTCTTTGCAGCACTCTAGCACCGTGTGACTTGGCTTTAACTAAGGATTTTCAGCATCATCTTCGTGGCTAATAGTCTGTGCCCAAATGTACCATCACAGTCCTCCCTGCAAACATCAACCCTGGGGTTTAGCAGTGGAGATCAGTACCAGCCACACTCAGCTCAGAGAGATTTTCACAGAGAATTCTTCAAAGCTTCAGTTTTCAAAGAAGCATAAAAAAGGGGCTGTTTTGTGCCCACAGTGTGTGTGGGCTTTATGAAATTAAAAAAAAAAGTGGCTTTATGTGAATGAAATTAAAAGCTGCAAAAAGAAATCTACTCAAGGAGTTCATATGAGTAATTAATTTGGTAAACTTCATATTGGATCAACAAACATTCAGGAGCTCCTACTATGTGCCAGGCTCTGTTAGACCTGGTACATACCAAGAAAAAAAAAAGCAAGGTCTCTTTATGAAGGAATTCAGTCTAATAGACATCCTGTGTAAGAAATGGCACATTTGAGGTAAGCAAGGGTACTCTTGGCTCAACCTGTTGCTGATAGGTTCCAGAGAAGGCTGTCTATCCCAGGGAGATGACATCTGAGCAGAGTAGGAGTAAGCCAAACCAAAGAAATGTGGGAAGAGTGGTCTGTGTAGAAAGAACGATATGAGCTGAAGCATGGAGGTATGAAACTACTTGACATGCATGGGGAACTAGGAGCAGGCTATAATTTATTAGATGAAAGTGTTGGGGAAGGGGAGGGACAAGAAATGAGGCTGGAGGGGCAGGTGGGAGAGAGGGCCCAGCTTATGATGTTAAGGAGAATAGATTTTATCCTGAGGGGAGTCACTGAAGGATTTTAAGCAGGTCAGAGCTGCATCTTGATTAAACTGTCCATTTCGGAGAAATCATTCAAATTGCCTGTGTGATGAATTGATTAAAGAATTCTATTGAAAGGGTAGATTTTCAGATCTAGCCATAGTTAAGTTCAAGGCTCTGTTTTTCCAAGGGGATTTATCACTAGTCTGAGACCTTTTAAGGTATACCCCTAAAACAATTTATAGATAGATGCATGGATCTACCTGTAAAACTCAACATCATTTGGGGGTGGGGGGGGGATGCAGCACTTCTAAACAGTGTTTAAGGGAAACAGTGTTTGAAGAGTCTTATCACTTCTACCATTTATGCACACTGCACTAATGATATCAGGTTAGGAATGCAAATTGTGCTATGGTCTCTTTGTTTTGTTCAGCAAAAGTCATCCGGGAAGGTGCTGTTTAACCTGAGTTGCAGCCATCTAAACCTTGCTGAAAAGGAATATTTTGGATTAGAATTCTGTAGCCATTCTGGAAATAATGTAAGTTGGTTCTTCGTGTCTACAATTGCTTCTAAATGCAGTTTGCAGCTAGGTATATAAGGCTCAAACCTCTGATTGAAAAATAGAAAAAAAGTTAAACCCTTGCAAAATAACTTCTCTGTTAAGTCACCTCAATTTGCCAAACACAAACTCTTCTGCCCTATGCTCCTCTTTTGTCACTCAGTGAACAGCTATCTATGCTTTATTTATTTTGACTTTCCCGAAGCTGGACCTCAACCTCCAGAATTGACTCCTAAACTCTCTAATGAGTATTCAGGGGATTTTCCTTTCCCCTCTCTGAAGTCTTAATATTCCCTATATTCTTCCTGCTGTGTCCTTCCTGTTATCTGGCACCTTCCCAGAAAGGCTCATTATATCTGTTAAGCTGGCATTTGGGGGCTGTAGGATTCAAACGTGGAGCCAAATGCCTTCATTAGTTTTTATAGCAACTAATGAGCCTTGTATATGGCACCTCTGTCATCCTACAGGCAGGGGAGCAGTGATTCAAATGTCAACAACAAAGAGGTTATAGATCAACAATGTTCACTGTCATTGAGAAAATACAAGGGGGCAGATTGAGTGTGTTGGAGGTACCTCAGCTCAGACATTGCTGTTTCTAACTATTTTTAGAAGTCTAAATAGTCTTGGTATTTGTTTATTTCATGTTTATTTTTATCTCGTACCAAAAAGAAAGATGCATTCAATTCCATGTTCTACCAATTTTTTCATTAATATTATTGCAGGTTTGGTTGGAACTTCTGAAGCCTATTACAAAACAAGTAAAAAGTAAGTATGGAAAATCATTTAAGGAATATAATTCCCAGTTAAAACTTAAAAATATTTCAGTAATGCCACACTATTCCTCACATTAATATAAGGGAAGAAATGGGTTTTGATGTATTATTTTAATCCTTCATACATCTAGTAAATTCAGCAATTTAAAAAATCATTTTAACTTTCCCTGAGATGAAGAAAATCATGCTGCTGGATCTTTGATTGAATTTGAAGAAGCCTGGTAATTATAGCACTCTGTGGATTGGCTCTGGGAATATATTTCAGGTTCTAATATTACAAATCTTTGAGCATCCTTGATGTTAATCTGCAATGTCACTCACCTTCTGCCTGAAGATGTTTTGGTTTTATCCTGTCACAGACATTATTCATTCATTTCAGTTTATATTTGAGTGGCTACAATTATGAAATACACCTCCCCTGTATATCACAATCTAGTGTGGTGGTTTTCAAATTTTAGTGTGTATTATGATTATTTGGGGTTCTTGTTAAAATACAGATTATTGGGCCTCATTCCTGTATTTTCAACAAATTCCACTGGTGTTTCTGATGCTGGTGGATTTCAGTCAACACTTTGTGAAACATTCTCTTATGGTGTCTCTTCTCTCACCTGCTCTTTACATATTGGTGCTTTCCACAGCTCAGTCTCTTTCCAACTGCAAAATGATAACGTCACATTATTCCAACAGCTTCTGAACTGATTCCCCCTAACTCATCATGTACACCACCCCCAAAGGGAACTATTGAAAATACCAGTTTCACCACATCACTGTTTTGCTTACAAAGCTTCCATGGCTCCATATTGCCCTTAGAATAAAGTACAAACATTAACACGATCCACAAAACACTGAACTCTGCCTGCATTTCTAGCTTTACCTCTGCCTCTGATCACTTTTTATCATATTCCTAGCCCTCCTGATTTTGACTAAACTAACTTCAGCTGTAGGCTTCTCAGATAAAATAAAGGATGCCAAACTAAGTTGGAATTTCCAATAAATAAAGGATAATTTACTTGCATATGTATGTCCCATGCAATCATTTATCTGAAATTCAAATTTAACTGAGGCTCTTATATTTTATTTGGTAAATCTAGCAACCCTACTCAGATTTCAACTCTTATAGGAATCTTTCCTTGACTTTCTCCAAACTTTTTTGTTCCCCTCTTGTGCTTCCCCAGTACTCAGTGCTTACAGCACTTTGTGGCACTATAATTGTCTGTCTAGATGTCTGTCTCTTATACCAGAATATGAGTGCTTTATTCCAATACTTGCCTAGTACAATGCATGGCATAAAATAAGCACTCACAAATATTTGCTGAATGGTGCTAAATTCTGCAAGCTGCAGAGTTTCTGATTTTCAAATGCAAATGGGAATTAAAGCAAGTAGATACGTTTTAATGTAGATTTTTAAGATACATAGAGGCATCAGACCATACTTCTTCTGGTTCCCCTTATAAGATCCTTCAGTCAGGTGGTACTCACCTGCTTTTAAAGCAAGACACTTCTCTCAACCAGGAATGCAGAATTCAAAGCAGCAAGTGGGACATTTTTCAAAATGAGACACTTCTTAAGAGAGGACACAGTAGGTCCCTAAGAGGAACATCTTTAGGAAAAGAAACTCAAAGGGAAAGAGGGTAGGAAGAGGGTTGGGAGAACATTCTTAATTGCTATCCACATAGAGACACAATACAGAAATAGCAGCATATTACAAATGTGAAAAATTTAAAAAAAGTCTGAAAGGGAGTGATGGGGAGAGGAGGGAATATTAAAGGGGAGTACTAGTGTGTGTGTGTATGTGTGTGTGTGTGTGTGTGTGTGTGTGAACACCTATACACCTATAACTGTTGTGATGGACATGTAAATAAAACTTATGGAGATATTGTGTTTTAAGATCCTAAGGAAGTTGTTTTCAAATTTATGGTGAAATTTTTCCCAGTGGACCCTGGACATCTACAAGAAGAACTTACAAGGTTAGTACTCACCTGTGTGTCTGCTGTTACTTAAGAATTATTATTCTCTATTTACCAGGGAATGGGCTTATAGTTTTTGGATGGCTTGGCTCTCAGTGTCACTCTCCGGAAGATGGTAAGGAGCTGGAGAGAAGAAGGGCTTGGCTGGTACCCAAAATGTTATTCTTCCAAAGGGTGGGGACTTCACAGAGAAGGGGAGTGTTCTAGAAGTGGTAGCATGGGTGTCCACTTGAGGGTTATGCCATTAATTGCTGCAACATAGTGCTTGCCTTCATTGCATCTGTGCTCAAATCAGAGGGCAGCTTGACAGCACAAGTGTAATGCCAGCTAATTTCATAGATATTAAAAAGTGTGTGTGTGTATCCCATAGGTAGAAAATGATGCTGATATATACTTATAAAAAATTTTAAAATTAAAAAATATACATTTTATAAATTATTTATAATGTTTAATATATATTATTGGCAATTTTATTATAATTGTTTAATAATTATATATTATTAAAAATTTAATATAATTCACATAATCTGTAATGATAATTTTTTAACTTTATAAAAGTAAAATATTTTTACTTATAAAAGTTAAAAAGTATAAAACATTTTATTTATTTGTTTATTTATTTATTTCCTCATCCAAGAACATTATCATTGAATTTTACAGCAAGAAGAAGGGAGAGAAAGAGAGAAAGGGAAGGAAAAACATCAATATGAGAGAGAAACATTGATCAGTTGCCTCCTGAAAGCTCCCAACTGGGGCGAGGGATTGAACCTGCAACCTAGGCATGTTCCCTGACTGGAAATGAACCCAACCCAGTGCTACTGACTGAGCTACCCAGCCCAGGGCTAAAACATTTTAAAAAGTGTTTTAGTACTTATTTAAAACTAGAAGCCCAGCACTAGAAATTGCGCAGCCCCGCCCACCTGTGCTGGTCTTTGGTTGTTAGGGCATTAGGGCCACTGGGTTTTTATAATATAGATTATGCCCTTTAAAATTAGAATGTAAATCTACTTCTTCAAAGATACATTTTCAACAAAACACTTCCCAAAACCTTACTCTGCTTTCCAGACTTTAGACTTTTACATGTAGAAGTGATATAACAGATATATGAGGTAATCTAGTCCAGCCCTCTTTGTTTACAGATGAGGAACTGGTCCTGGGAGCTAGAGTGACTTAGTTGGCAGTTATTCTCCCTGAAGTCTCTTTTTCACCCCTTTTCTGCAGGGATGCTTCTTTTATGAGGGGTCTTTGCAGAAGTCACCTTTCACAAATCAGTCTCTCTCTCTCTCTCTCTCTCTCTCTCTCTCTCTCTCTCTCTCCCTTTCTCTCTTCCTTCTTCCCCTAATTCTCTCCACATTTGTGAGTTGTAGGCCACTTTCCTAGATAACTTGATGTCTTGGTAACTATACAATTTGCATTTGCCAGCCCATAACCTATTTCAGTTGAGTCTCAAATTGTGACCAGTTTTGATGGAGATAAACTTTCTCCCCCCACCAAAAAAAGAATGAGAAAATCAATGTGATGATAAATGATTCATCAGCTGTTCAAAGCAAGGATTTGGTATCTGTAGCAGACAGCTGCCTTCTTAACAGCAATGAACGTGTCAAATGATGAGAACTTTCATTTTTTTTTCTTGCTAGGAGCAAAATGAAATTCACTTTCCCTTTAGCAATTGAAGCTGATTATTGTATTTACATCTATATTTGAAATCAGGCAATGGCAAAAGTTAGAATTCCTTTATTTTATCCTCATTGGTCCATCTAAGAATACTTAACTATAATTGACTTGATAATGATGCTTTGTTTAGAAGCATCATTTATGTCCATCAGTCCATAAATTTCTGACACTTGTGTGCAAATAATAATTTCTAATTGAATCATCTCTTACTCATTTGGGGAGCACACAGTAGGAAGTATTATAATGACAAATGCTTTTGTAAATTGAATAATTACCTGCTAATTTACTTGTATGTTTTCTAACCTGAATTTTCATCTATCACCTGAAATTAATTTTGATTCTCCACATTGACTTCAAGGCTTAATTGGTTTTAAATAAAAGTCCAGGTACAACTTTATGTAAATAAAGGGAAATGCCAACAGCAGATACAATAAATGTTTTAATGTATAAAATAAAATATCAGAACCAATTTTGGACTATGAGATAAAGCCATCAGTGGTAGAATCTTAATTATATACATCTTTTCAAAAGTTGATTCTCCTTTGATAATGGCTTAAAAGTGTGAGACAAATGCTATCTGTTTGGCAAAGCTCTAGATACCAACTGGCACTTTATGGGTCCCTGATGAGCTGTTGGTGGAAAAAGAGCAATTTGTTTTCCTTCCATTCGGTATATAATAATTCCATACCTGCTCTGTGCAGAGTGCTGCCTTGGCTGTGGTGACACAGAGAAGGCGATTCAGCCCAGCACTCTACACAGAGCAAAGAGTGGTCTCAAGTCTTTGATTTCTTTTTTTTTTTCAAGTCTTTGATTTCTGAAACACAATCTTT
This sequence comes from Eptesicus fuscus, assembly GCF_027574615.1. Taxonomy (NCBI): domain Eukaryota; kingdom Metazoa; phylum Chordata; class Mammalia; order Chiroptera; family Vespertilionidae; genus Eptesicus; species Eptesicus fuscus. The sequence continues at coordinate 111,544,911 of NC_072473.1, forward strand.
AGAACAGGAGGAGGCCTAAATTCAGTGGCAGACCTGAGTTCTGGCCACAGTTTCACTTTCTTTGGGTGATATAACCTTGCCCAAATCACCTAGTCTCTATCTTCCCATAATTGTGAAATGGGGTGATTGTTCCTGCCCTGCCAACTTCCTAAATAGTTTTGATAGTGAGTACTTGATGGTATTTTGTAAACAGAGCAGTACTGGCCTCCTGAGCAGGCTGATTCTTGCTGAATTTCCCTTTCTCTCTGGCTGGGTATGTGGCTTTGTTACGTGGCAGAAACCACCAGAGGATGATTGGCCAACTCCTTCAAGTTGGCAGTAGGATTTGGCTGGGGTGATTCCTAATGGTTGTTAATCCTGCCAAAGTGCTGGATCAACCAAGTTGTGGTCTAGTACTGGTTTGGGGCTGAAGCAAAGCCTGTGCATTACTCACTACCCACAAAAACATCCTACTGACTGGGGGTGCCGTTTCATTCTTGAAACATTTTGGATCTTGGAGAAGGGATATGCTTCTTTTTTGTTTCTGTTTCTTTCTCAGGAGATTTTCCCCCAACTTCCTTGCAGGTATCTTTTTACTCTTCAAATAAAGAAGGATTTGGCTCTAGGAAGGCTTCCATGCAGTGACAACTGTACAGCGTTGATGGTATCTCACATCTTACAATGTAAGTAGCAAATGTTGTCTTTGGGGCATATCAACCAAGCAGAGAACCAAGCAAAGGAGCTGAGCACCCTCAACGTGCCCACCATTATGTTAGGAGAGAAAGCCTAGATAAAATATATGAAAACAGCATGGTCCAGTAGAAAGAGGCTGTCATTGTAGTTATGGAAATTTAGATTCAAATACTGTCTCTACTACATTGTAACTGTTGTATCCTAGGGTAAAGTCCTCTCACCTGTGTGTCTGAGATTCTTAGACTTTAAAATGGTGACAAAACTATTTTTGTCACAGAGTGGTTGTGTTTATGTAGATTAAAAATAAAGGCTGATTTTCTTCTGTCTGGGTCTAACTTTCCCCTCCCACTGCCTGGGGCTTACTGTCCAGGAACTGGTTTGGACTAATGCAGGCATGGACTTTTCCAGGCAGGACCCACTCTCTCTGCTTGCCCCAGGATACATTTCTGGCATGTGCTTTCTGTGGCACATTGTCACGTTTGATGTGATTTCTGTGTTGCTCTGTATCATGATTACAGAGAACAAAGCACAGAGTATATCAGGTAGAGAGAGGCTAAAAAGGAAAAAGGCCCCAGGCATCTGTTAGAGTTCTCTATCTACTAGCAGCTAAGTAGTTGGACTAGGCTGAATAATGAAAGCAGGGAGGAAGAGCCTGGGAAACAGTGGGGAGCATACCTGGAAGTGGGTGAATCTAGGCAGACCAGGCTGCTCCTGTACCCTGAAGGGCAGCGTTGAAGCAACTAGAGATAGTATATCTTCTTCTAGGGCTGGCTGTGCTTTCTCTTTGAGATAGGCCTTCTAAGAATAGTTTGTTCCTTACCATTTTGCAGGATCATACATTCATTTTCGTTTGTTTCACAAGTTCATCTGTTTGCCTCTATCCCTTACATCATGACAGTCCATAATTGGTAGATTTCTGTTTTTACTGGGAACTTCAAAATGAAGTGCTTGGAGAAGGACAGTTTCTGAATCAGTATGTATCAGTCAGTACTCCTGACTGGGACAGGTAACGACAGCCCCAGGATCTCAGGAAGGCAGTGAGCAGTGAGGGCAATAGTAATCAGGGAAGGCTTATGGAGGACGTGGATTTTGTGCTGGTTCTTAAGTGACATATAGGTATTGGATATGTAGTAATAGGAAAAGAAAAGAGCATGGAAAACGGTAGTAGGACAAGAAGTCATGTATACAGAGGATGCAACTCAGGTAAAGCTCAAAGAGGTGGCAGAAAGGGCCTTGAATGTCAAGGACACTAACAGTATGTTCACTATTGTGTTTTGTTTGGCGGGGGTCACAGGGTAAGGCAAATAGGGAAAACAATGTTGAGAGACATCCTTCTCCATTAACTATTAAGGTAGCAATCAGGGGATAGAAGCTTGGTGACAGCCTCTAATAGAGGAGCCCAATGTCATTCCTAATGGTGCAGCATTATAGATTTGGGCATTCCCTAGTGGCCATTTCAGGCACAGCATGGAACACTTCAGCTTTTGTCAATAGATGCTCTTTCCATAGAAAAAGGCTAAAGTTTCAAGGAGTCAGCTCTTTACAATCCATCCATGTCAGACAATTTCACTGGATGTGTAGGCGGTAAGCAGAACACAACCAGATTTCTCATTCATTTGCTAATTTATTCATTCATCCAATATTTATGTTCTACACATTCAAGAACCTCCATGTTCTGACCTCATCGCTTAAGTCTCTCTTACACAACCTTCTGGCTCTAGCCAGACAATTCCTCCCAAACACAATCTGTACATTTCAAATGAAGCCTCATTTTTATGAATACCTTTAGTTACTCTGTCATTTATTCAACAAAAATTTCTTGAGTACTTACTACATGCCAGGTACTATTAGAGGCACTGGAAACATAGCAGTAAACTAAGCATACAAAAATTCTTGCCTTTGTGGAACTCACATTTTGGCAGTGGTAGAGAATCAGACAATAACCAGAATAAGGAAATACATTATGCATGTTAAAAGGTGATAAAAGTGCTGGAGAAAATAAAGTATAAAAAGGAGACGGGGAATTCTGGGGGTGGATACTGATTTTTTCAATAAAGTGGTCAGGATAGGATTCACTATGAAGGTGACAGCTGAACAAAGAATTGAAGGAGATGAGAGAGGAAGCCATGAACAAACCGGGTGGAAGGAAGTTCCAGGCAGAGAAAACATCTAGCATAATGAGCCTGAGGTGGGAACATGCTGGAATGTTCAAGAAATATTAAGCACTTTGTGGCTGCCTGGAACTGAAAGAGGGAGAGAATAATCATGGGGTACCTTAAAAGCATGTTAAGACCTAGAACATTACTCTGAGATGGGAAGCCATCAAAGCATTTAAAGCGGAGGAGTGAAATGATCTGAACTGTTTTAACAAGATTATCTTGGCTGCTATGGTGAAAATAGAAACTTGTAATGAGTAGTAAATAAGTCAGAGAATTCTAAAACACAGTATAATTAATAGAGACCATAAACTGTACTATAATTATGTAATCCTATATCATAAAAGCCTAATATGCAAATTGACCAAATGGCAGAACGACCAGTTGCTATGACAAGTACTGACCACCAGGGACTGCCTGGCACAAGCCTATGGCTGCTTCTCTGTCATGGGCATGCTGGTATTGCCCTAGGATGGGTGTGTGGAGACTGCAGCAGAGCGGCAGTGAGCCTACTGAGTGGTGGCGGCAGGCACAGTGGGGCTGGGATGAATGGGAGCAGCCCGGCGCCTGGCCCAGGCTTGGGCTCCTCCCTGGCCATTTGTTGTGGCCTGATCCCTGCAGGTCATGCTGAGGGACCCCACTGGTGCATGAATTCGTGCACCAGGCCTCTAGTGTGATAATATTGCTACAACAACAATCATATTACAATATGTAAGTATATCAAAGTAATAGCCTATATATCTTAAATTTATGCAATGTTACATGTCAAATTTATTCAATAAAAAGGGAAAGAAGATAGAAATTTGTGAATGAATGGTGGAAGTGGGGAAACAAGATAAGAGACTATTGCAGAAGAGAGGGATAATGGTAGCTTGGACCCGTGTGGTAACAGTGAAGTGCTCAAAACATTTGTTACCTTCTGTTACTGATGATATTTACACATTTGTATGTCATAGGTCTCTTCCTAGATTGTCATAGTCTTACACTGAGAGAAAAGCAAGCAGTCTTATGTGTCCTTATGTTTTCCATAGGGTCGATATAGTGTCCTACACCTCTGAATTTACAGAGTTGTGCAACCATTAGCAAAATCTGGTTTTAGAACATTTCCATCATGCCAAAAGAGATCTCTCAAGCCAATTTTCACTCACTCATTGTTCTCATGCTCAACCTCTAAAACCACTAACTTACTTTATGTTTAAATAGATTTGCCTTTTCTGAACATTTCATGTAATTGGAATGATAAAATATGAAGTCTTTTTTATCTGTCTTTTTTCACTCAGCATAATATTTTTTAAATTCATGTATGATCTAGCATGAATCACAGCAGTTTATTTATTTATTATTATTATTTTTATTGTTTAAAGTATTACATATAGTAGTACATATATCTCCTTTTTCCCCCCATTGACCTTCCCCAGCCTCCCCTAACCCTTGACACATCCCCTCATCCCCGCCCCCCCTCCCGAGTGTCTTCTGTCCATTGGTTGTGCTTATATGCATGCATACAAGTCCTTCAGTTGATTTATTTCCCCCCATACCCAACAATCCCCAGACTTCCCACTGTAATTTGACAGTCTGTTCGATGCTTTACTGCCTCTGTATCTATTTTTTGTTCATCAGGTTATAATGCTCTTTATTTTCCATATATGAGTGAGATAATGTGGTATTTTTCTTTCATTGCCTGGCATATTTCACTTAACATAATGCTCTCCACTTCCATCCATGCTGCTGCAAATGGTAAGAATTCCTTCTTTTTTATAGCAGCGTAGTATTCCATTGTGTAGATGTGTCATAGTTTTCTTATCCACTCATCTGCTTATGGGCATTTAGGCTGTTTCCAAATCAGCTATGGTGAATTGTGCTGCTATGAACATAGGGGTGCATATATCCTTTCTGAATGGTGTTTCTAATTTCTTGGGATATATTCCTAGAAGTGGGATTACTGGGTCAAATGGGAGATCCATTTTTAGTTTTTTGAGGAAACTCCATACTGTTCTCCACAGTGGCTGCACCAGTCTGCATTCCCACCAGCAGTGCACAAGGGTTCCTTTTTCTCCGCATCCTCACCAGCACTTGTCATTTGTTGATTTGTTGATGATAGCCATTTTGACAGGTGTGAGATGGTACCACATTGTCGTTTTGATTTGCATGTCTCAGATAATTAGTGACTTTGAGCATGTTTTCATATGTCTCTTAGCCTTCTGTCTTCTTTTGAAAAGTTTCTATTTAGGTCCGTTGCTCATTTTTTTTATTGGATCATTTATCTTCTTTTTATTAAGTTGTATGAGTTCCCTGTAAATGTTGGACATTAAACCTTTATCAGTGACGCCATTTGCAAATATGTTCTCCCATGCAGTGGGTTTTCTTGTTGTTTTGTTGATGGTTTCTTTTGCTGTGCAAAAGCTTTTTATTTTGATGTAGTCCCATTTGTTTATTTTCTCTTTAGTTTCCATTGCCCTAGGAGTGGTATCGGTGAGGAAATTGCTTCAGCATGTGTCTGAGATTCTGCTGCCTGTGGATTCCTCCAGTATTTTTATGGTTTCCTGTGTTATGTTTAAGTCCTTTATCAATTTTGAGTTTATTTTTGTGTATGGTGTAAGTTGGTGGTCTAGTTTCATTTTTTTGCATTTATCTGTCCAATTTTCCCAACACCACTTATTGAAGAGACTGTCTTAACTCGATTGTATGTTCATGCCACTTTTGTCAAATTATTAAAAATATTTTATTGATTTTTTACAGAGAGGAAGGGAGAGGGATAGTGAGTTAGTAACATCGATGAGAGAGAAACATCGATCAGCTGCCTCCTGCACACCTCCTACTGGGGATGTGCCCACAACCCAGGCACATTCCCTTGACCGGAATCGAATCCGGGACCTTTCAGTCCACAGGCTGATGCTCTGTCCACTGAGCCAAACCGGTTAGGGCTCCTTTGTCAAATATTAATTGATCATAGTGGTTTGGGTCGATATCTGGGTTTTCTATCTTATTCCATTGGTTTATATGTCTGTTCTTGTGCCAGTACAAGGCTCTTTTGAGAACAGTGGCTTTGTTATACAGCCTGAAATCTGGTATTGAGATCCCACATACTTTGTTCTTCTTTCTCAGGATTGCTGTGGCTATTTAGGGTCTTTTTTTGTTCCAGATGAATTTTTGGAGAGTTCTTTCTAGGTCTGTGAAATATGCCCTTGGTATTTTAATAAGGAGTGCATTGAATCTATAGATTGCTTTGAGTAGTATGGGCATTTTAATGATGTTGATTCTACCAATCCATGAACATGGTATTTTCTTTCATCTGTTTATGTCTTCCTCTATCTCTATTTTCAGTGTCCTGTAGTTTTCCTCGTATAGGTCTTTTACCTCCTTAGTTAAGTTTATTCCTAAGTATCTTAATTTTTTTGGAGCGATGGTAAATGGGATTGCTTTTTTAGTCTCTCTTTCTGTAAGTTCATTATTGGTGTATAGAAATGCCATAGATTTCTTGGCGTTAATTTTGTATCTTGCTACATTGCCAATTCATTTATTGAGTCTAATAGTTTTTTTATGGAGTCTTTAGGTTTTTTTATGTACAATATCATGTCATCTGCGAATAAGGACAGTTTTACTTCTTCTTTTCCAATTTGGATGCCCCTTATTTCTTCTTGCCTAATCACAATGGATAATACTTCCAGTACTATGTTGAACAGGAGTGGTGAGAGTGGGCATCCCTGTCTTGTTCCTGTTCTTAGGGGAAATGGTTTTAGTTTTTGCCCATTGAGTATGATGTTGGCTGTCGGTTTATCATATATGGCTTTTATTATGTTGAGGTATGATCCTTCTATTTCCACCTTGATGAGAGTTTTTATCAAAAATGGCTGTTGAATTTTGCCAAATGCTTTATCTGCATCAATTGATATGACTATGTGATTTTTATCTCAATTTGTTTATGTGATGTATCACGTTTATTGATTTGCGGATATTGTACCATCCTTGCATTCCTGGGATAAATCCTACTTGGTCATGGTGTATGATCTTTCTGATGTACTGCTGGAGCCGGTTTGCTAGAATTTGGTTGAGGATTTTGGCATCTATGTTCATGAGGGATATTGGTCTGTAATTCTCTTTCATTGTGTTGTCTTTATCTGATTTTGGTATTAGGGTGATGCTGGCTTCATAGAAGGAGCCTGGCAGTGTTCCTTCCTCCTGAATTTTTTGAAATAGTCTGAGGAGGATAGGTATTAGTTCTTCCTTGAATGTTTCGTAGAACTCCCTGTGAAGCCATCTGGCCCCGGGTTTTTGTTTGCTGGAAGCTTTTTGATGTCTGCTTCAATTTCTTCCATAGTTATTGGCCTGTTGAGCTGTTTAGATTCTTCCTGATTGAGTTTTGGAAGGTTGTATTTTTCTAGGTTGTTGAAATAGAGTTGTTCATAGTATTTTTGAACAATCCTTTGTATTTCTGTGGGGTCTGTTGTTATTTCTCTTCTTTCATTTCTGATTTTGTTTATTTGGGTCCTCTCTCTTTGCTTCTTGGTGAGCCTGGCTAGAGATTCATCAATCTTGTTTATCCTTTCAAAGAACCAGCTCTTGGTATTGTTGATCTTTTGTATATTTTTTTTTTCTTTTTGGTCTCTATATCTTTTATCTCTGCTCTGATCTTCATTATTTCCTTTCTTCTGCCTACACTGGGCTTTTCTTATTGCTCTCTTTCTAACTCTTTCAGTTGTAGGGTTAGGTAATTTATTACCATTGTTTCTTGTTTTTTGCAGTAGGGTGGTAGAGCTATGAACTTTCCTCTCAAGACTGCGTTTGCTGTTTCCCACAGATTTTGATTGTTGTTTTTTCATTTTCATTTGTTGCCATGATGTTTTTTATTTCTACTTTGATCTCTCTGGTAACCCAGTCATTGTTTAATAGCATGCTATTTAGTCTCCATGTGTTTGATTTTTTTGGATTGTTTTTATTGTAGTTGATTTCCAGTTTTATTCCACTGTGGTCTGAGAAGATGCTTGATATGATTTCTATCTTCTTGAATTTGAGGAGACTTTGCCTGTGACCCAATAAGTGGTCTATCTTTGAAAACGACCCATGTGCACTTGAGAAGAATGTATATTCTGTGGCTTTGGGGTGAAATGTTTTGAAGATGTCAAGTGATTCCATCTGGTCTAGTGAGTCATTTAGAATTGATGTTTCTTTGTTGATTTTTTGTTTAGAGGATTTGTCTAATGGTGATAGTGGGGTATTAAAGTCCCCTACTATGATTGTATTGCTGTCAATCTCTCCCTTGATATCTTCTTAGGAGGTTTTTTATGTATTTGGGTGCTCCTGTATTGGGTGTGTATATGTTTACCAGAGTTATTTCTTCTTGTTGGATTGTTCCCTTTAGTATTATGAGGTGGCCTTCCTTACTTCTTTTTATGTCCTTCACTTTGAGATGTAATTTGACAGATATAAGTGTTGCTACCCCAGCTTTTTTTTATTTCCATTTTCCTGAAAAACCTTTTTCCATCCCTTCACCCTCAGCCTGTGTGCATTTTTTTTCTGATGTGGGTTTCCTGTAGACAACAGATATATGGGTCATGTTTTTTTATCTACTCAGTTACCCTTTGTCTTTTGATTGGGGCATTTAATCCATTTACATTTAAAGTTATTATTGATAGGTACTTGTTTGTGGCCATTTTTATTCTTTACCCCTGTGTTCCTTCTTTGCTTCCTATTTCTTCTTTTTACAGCAGACCCTTTAGCATTTCTTGCATTGCTGGTTTGGTGGTAATAAACTCCCTTAGTCCTTTTTTGTCTGTGAAGCTCCTGATTTCACCCTCAATTTTGATTGATAGCCTTGCTGGGTACAGTATTCTTGGATGCAGACCCTTCCTTTGCCTGACTTTGTATATTTCTTTCCATTCCCTCTGGTCTGATGTGTTTCTGTTGAGAGATGAATTGCTAGTCTGATGGGGGATCCCTTGTAGGTAACTTTCTGTCTCTCTGGCCACTTTTAAGATTCTTATTTTGTCATTGGTGTTTGCCAATTTAATTATAATGTGCCTTGGCATTGGTCTTTTGTGGTTCATTTTGTTTGGGACTCTGTGAGCTTTTTGGGTTTGTGTGGGTTTTTTCTTCCCTATATCAGGGAAGTTTTCTGTCATTATTTCTTCAAACAGGTTTTCTATTCCTTGCTTAGTTTCCTCTCCTTCTGGCACAACTGTTGTGCGGATGTTGTTTCGTTTAGTGTTGTCCCAAAGTTCCCTTAGGCTTTCCTCCTGCTTTTTAATTTTTTTTTTCCTAGAAGCTGCTCTACTTGTATATTTTTTCCTACCTTGTCTTCTAGCTCACTGATGTGGTCCTCTGATTCTTCTACTCTATTGTTGAATCTTTCTATTGAGTTCTTTATAGCAGCAATGTCATTTTTCATTTCTTCTTGGTTCTTCTTCATTTCCTCTTGGTTCTTACATATATTGTTGAATTTATCTTCCATTCTTTTCATCCATCTTATGACCACTTCTCTGAATTCTTTCTCTCACAGGTTGCTTGCCTCCATTTCGTTTACTTCATTTTCTGGTGATGCCTGCTTTTCTTTCATATGCGGGCTGTTTCTTTGTCTCCCCATGATCTCTCCTTATCCCAGGCAAAATCTGACCTTTCCGTGAGGGGATGCAGAGCTCCTCTGAATACGCGTGCTTGTGCCACTTGGGGACCGATGTTCTTGGGTTCGCAGCTGTTCGCTGGGTGCCATAGTTGTAGATTCCTGGGATTTTCAGGCTTCTGATAACATCCACTTTCCCCTTCAAGAAGGCGTGGTCTCCATGTCCAGTTTATTTCTTTCTATTGCTGAGTAGTATTTCATTTTATGGATATATCACATTTTATTTATCTATTTACCTGGTCATGGACATTTGGATTGTTTCTAGTTTAACTAATATGAATAATGTTTTGAACATTCATGTGGACACATGTTTTTATTTTTCTTGGGTAGATTCCTGGGGGTGCAATTGATTGTTTCATCTTATTGTAATTTATGATTAACATTGAAGACACTGCAAAACTGTTCTTCAAATTATGACAGTATAATCAGAAATGTATGTGGTTTCCAGTTTTTCCACATCTTCATCAGTACTTCGTGGTGTCTATTTCTTTTTTTTTTATTATCACCATTCTAGCGGATATGAAGAGGTATCTCATTGCAATTATAATTATCATTTTTATTAACTAATGATGTTGACCATCTTTTCATCTGCTCATTAATAATGTCTATGTTTTCTGTGTTAAAATGCCTATTCAAATCTTTTTTTTCTATTCAAATCTTTTGTCCATTTTAAAATAGATTGTCTTCTTATTGAATTTTAAAATATTTTTATATATTTTGATTAAAACCCTTTATGAGATATGTAATTTACTATTTCCCCCCAATCTGTGGCTTGACTTTTCATTTTCTTAATGCTGTAATTTTTAGTGGAACAGTTTTTAATTTTGATGGAATTCTACTTTCTCAATATGTTTTAGTGGATCGTGCTTTTGACGTAATATTTAAGAACTATTTGCCTAACCTAAGGTCACAAAGATTTTTTTCTTAAGTTTTCTTCTAGAAGTTTTATAGGTTTACCTCTTAGATTTAGGTCTATGATTCATTTTGAATTATTTTTGTATGCTTACATGGCATATGTTGAGAGATAGAAATCTAACTTCATTTTTTTGCATTTGGATGTATATTTGCCCCATTTGTTGAAAAGATAATAATCTCTCCATTGAATTGTCTTGACAACTTTGTCAAAAACCAGTTGACAATAAATGTAAGGGCTTATTTCTGGATTTTCAACTACGTTCCATTAGTATATATGTTCTATACTATATTATTTATATGCCCTATACTGTCTTCTTCATTCATATACTCTTATTTATTGTGGCTTTTATTAAGCTTTGAAATGGGGATGTGTATATCCTCCAGCTTTTTTCTTCTTTCACAAAATTGTTTTGTTATTTTGCATCCTGTGCATTTCCATGTAAATTTTAAGATCATTTGCTAATTTCTACAAAATACTGGTGGGGATTACATTGAATTTGTGCATCAATTTTGGCAGAATTAAAATTTTTACAATTCTAGTCTTCTTCTAATCCATGAATCAGAAATGTCTTTCAATTTATACAGATTTCTTAGAAATTTCTCTTGGCAATGTTTTGTATTTTTCAGTATATAAGTCTTATATGTATTTTGTTAAATTTATTCCTAAGTATTTTATTCTTTATATATGCTATTGTAAATGACATTGTTTTCCTAGATTCATTTTTTTGAATTTTGTAGTTGTTAGTATATGCAAATACAATGATGTTTTGTATACTGATCTTCTATCTTGCTACCTTGCTGAACTCATACATTAGTTCTAGTAGGGTATTTTTGTGTGGATTCTTTAGGATTTTGTACACACAGGACCATGTTGACTATAAGTAAACATGGTTTTACTTTTTTATTTTCAGTACAAATGTTTTCTATTTCTTCTTGTTGCCTGATTGCACTGACTAGAACCACCAGTACAATGTTGGGTAGAAGTCGCAAGAGTAGACATCCTTGTCTTGTTCCTGGTATTAAGGAAGAGCATTCATTTTCACACCATTTAATGTAATTATAATGTTAGCTGTAGATTTTTAATTGTTAACCTATTTCAGGTTTAAGAATCTCCCTTCTATTTCTTGTTTGTTGAACTTTTTTTTTTTAAATCATGAATTGGTGTTGGGTTTTGCCCAATGCTTTTTCTGCATCTATTAAGATGATAATATATTTTTTTTGTCTTTTATCCTTTTAACATAATATGTTACATTAATTAATCTTCACATGTTGAACTGATTTTGCAATCTTGGGATAAATCCCACTTGGTCATGATGTGTAATCTTTTTATGATATTTTTATATGTTGCTGGATTCATTTTACCAATGTGTTGTTGAGGATTCTTGCCTCTGTATCCATGAAGGTTATTGATCTGTGTGTAGTTTTTTGTTTTTCTTGTGATGCCTTTGTCTGGTTTTGGTATCAGAGTAATACTGGCCTCATAGGATGAGTTGATAAGTATTCATTCCTTTATTTTCTGGAAGAGTTTGTGAAGAATTGATATTTATATTTTTTTGAATATTTGATATAATTACTCAGTGAGATAATATGTTCCTGATTGATTTGTATTTTATTTTAAATAAATATTTATTGTTCAGATTATTACATGTGTTCCTCTTTCCCCCCTCCCCCCATAGCTCCCCTCTGCCTGATTCCCCACCCCACCCCATGCCCTTACCCCTGCCACTGTCTTCATCCATAGGTGTAAGATTTTTGTCCAATCTCTTCCCATGCTCCTCACAACCCTTCCTCCTGAGAATTGTCAGTCCACTCCCTTTCTATGTCTCTGATTCTATTATATTAATCAGTCCATTCTTTTTATCAAATTTGTTATTCACTTGATTTTTAGATTCACTTGTTGGTAGGTATGTGTTTGTTGTCATTTTGTTGTTCATAATTTTTATCTTTACCTTTTTCTTCTTCTTCCTCTTCTTAAAGAATACCTTTCAGCATTTCATATAATCCTGGTTTGGTGGTGATGAACTCCTTTAGCTTTTTCTTGTCTGTGAAGCTCTTTATCTGACCTTCAATTCTGAATGATAGCTTTGCTGGGTAGAGTAATCTTGGTTGTAGGTTCTTGCTGTTCATCACTTTGAATATTTCTTGCCACTCCCTTCTGGCCTGCATAGTTTCTGTTGAGAAATCAGCTGACAGTCGTGTCGGTACTCCCTTGTAGGTAACGAACTTTTTTTCTCTTGCTGCTTTCAAGATTCTCTCTTTGTCTTTTGCCCTTGGCATTTTAATTATGATGTGTCTTGGTGTGGTCCTCTTTGGATTCCTCTTGTTTGGGGTTCTGTGTGCTTCCTGGACTTGTAAGTCTATTTCTTTCACCAAGGGGGGAAGTTTTCTGTCATTATTTCTTCGAATAGGTTTTCAATATTTTGTTCTCTCTCTTCTTCTGGCACCCCCATAATTCGGATGTTGATATGTTTAAAGTTGTTCCAGAGGCTCCTTACACTATCTTCATATTTTTGGATTCTTTTTTCTTTTTGTTTTTCTGGTTGGGTGTTTTTTGTTTCCTCATATTTCAGATATTGGGTTTGATTCTTGGGGTCCTTTGATCTACAGTTGAATTTCTGTATATTCTTTATTTTAGACAGTGTATGCTTAATTTCTGACTGGTCCGTTTCCATTTTTTTGGCATTTTCATTAAGGTCCTTGAAGGTCTCACTAAGCTCATCAGAGGTCTCATCAAGTTTCTTGGCGGTTTTTAGAAGATTCTTGAGTAACCTTATAAATGTGGTTTTGAACTCTGTGTCCAGTAGTTTGCTTTCCTCCATTTCTTTCATTTGTGACATGTTTCTTTGTCTCCACATTTTGGCTGCTTCCCTGTGTTGATGGAGTGGCTTTGTGTGTTTGATAACCTATAGGGGCCAGTGGCTCAGCCTTCCCAATCACCTGAGGTGGACGTTCTTGGTGCACCCCTTTGTGGGCTGAGTGCAAAGTCTTGGTGTAGTTAAACCTTGATTGCTGTTGGTACACTGGGAGGAATTGACCTCCAGGCCAATTGGCTGTGAGGACCCACTGTGTCTATAATGGAAGAACTGCTGTGCTGGAGACATGCTTATGGGGCAGGACTTGCTTCAGTGGGGCTTTGGTGTTCACTGAGTCTGCCTCTTGAATGTGTCACTTATGGTTGTGAGGAGTTGAAATCTGGTGTCGTCTCACACTGACCACTAGGTACAGTGCCTTCTGGATCTCCAATGGGATGCAGGTCAGCTACTGTCTGAGGCCACCCAGCAGGAGCTACAGTGAGAACTACAGTTTTCTCCTCTTTGCTTGGGGTTTGGAGGTTTTGGAGCTGTCTGACCAGAGATGCAGTTTGTTTGGTTAAGCTGCGATAGGGCAGGCCATTTATATGCAAAAGCTGCTTGGGTGGGTTTGTAGATTGTGTGGGGTGGGGTCTCAGGGAGTCACTAGGCTAGGGCATGGCTAACAGTGATGGCTGCCAGTCAGTTGTCTCTGTGTCTCCGAGTTTCCATGTCCCCGCGTCCCACGCCCCAGCACAGTAAACAATGATTCTTGTGCGCAGCTTTGCAAACAAGCCACCCTCACTTTCCGACCTGATGGCAGACAGTCCAGCTTTGCCCCGTAGGAGTTTAGGTCCCCAGCATCTCCCCAGAAACTGGAGTTCAGAATAATCGGGAGCTTGTCTCCCTTCGGGTTGAAAGAAGCAGCCAGTCGCCCGCTGCCAGCCCGATTTGCACGCCTCCATACCTCAGCTTTTTAGCGCTTGTGTCTCAATGCTTTTTTCTCTTTCCTTCTAGTTATAGAACTTCCACTCAGCCAGCTTTCCTATGGTTCTGGGTGATAGATGTTTTGTCTTTTAGTTGTAGTTTTAAATTTTAGTTGTAGTTTTAAATTGTTGTGTGAGGCAGCAGTTTAGGTGTTTACCTATGCTGCCATCTTGGTTTTATCTCTGCCTGATTGATTTTTAAAGAGATTTGTACATTTATCAGTTTTGGTAATAAATAAATAAATAAATAAAGTCATTGATTTGGTCTTTTGAAAAACTTGTTAGAGATTTTCATTATAATGTGATCTTCAAATATACATACACATAGACCTCTCTTGTCTAAAAATGAATATGCCTTCTGTCTAAAACACAATAGAAAACCAAGACAAAAAAGAAAATAACTTTCTAGCACCCAATATGGGTGCCCCTTGTCCATGTATTTTATCCAATTGGAGAGCACCACAGGGTTCCATGGAAAGTCTATTTATTCTTACAATTCATAAACTGCTAACAGGTTTGGATATCTGTATTCCAATTTTTAAATGTTACAATGTGAATTTTAATTGGAATATTAGTTTTGGGTTCCCACTTTATGGTAGATTAGAAGTCACAATTTAGAACCAAGTGGAGACCTAACTCTTTAGGGGAAGTCAATGACCAGGAAGTGATTCATATCAATCTGACAGAGAGGGAGAAGGCATAAAAATTATAAAGAAGACACAAGAATTCAAAAGCAAAATAGTTTGAAGCCATTTACTATGAGGGCAGATAGTCCTATATACCTCAATTACCTTTGTAGACATAGTGCTATAATATAGGTTTCTAACAATAAACTGGAGACATCTAGAAAAGAGTACACTATGATCAGAGATAAACTGCAAGTGAGTTGAAAAAGCTAGAATTATTCCCAGTATGATTTATCTACTGGGGATTACAGATAGCTCAGGTTTTACTAGATTCCCAGAGTAATAGATTGCTGACTGGCCTACATCATAGTTAGGAGGCTGAATTGATTTCCTGGGGCTGCCATAACAAAATTCCAGAGACTAGTTTGTTTAAATGACAGAAATTTAGTTTCTCACAGCCTGGAGCCTGGAATTCCAAGACTGAAGTTTTGGTTTCTTCTGAAGCCTCTCTCAGTGGCTTGCAGATTGTTACCCTCGTGATGCATCCTTACTTGGTCTTCCCTCTGTGCACCTGCATTCCTGGTGTCTCTCTATGTGACTAAATTTCCTCTTTTTATAAGGACACTGGTCATATTGGATTAGTGGACACACATCTGCCTCATTTAACTTAAATCACTCATTTATAGAGCCTATCTCCAAACACAGTTGCATTCTGAGGTTCTGGGGAATAGCATATCAACATATGAATTTGAGAGGGGTTGGGATACAATTCAACTGATAACAGGGATTGAGTAGATGTAAAAGAAACCATGAACCGAATGTAGGAGAAGAAAACAACAAAATACTCATCTGTGATCCTGTAGCCTTTAAGACTTACCTTGTGTCTGTGAGTTATTATACAGGGACTTCATAACAACCCATTGCTCCTTATTTGAAAAAGAACCAGTTAGACCTGTCCCCTGCCCCGCTAAATAGACATAAAGCATGGGATGGGAGGCCTCGGCCTGCATTGGCTGCAAAGAAAGGACTGTTTGGGGGAGGTCAGAGAGTCTTCTGGGTGCTCCATTGCTTAACTCCTCTATGGTAATGTGAAAAAAAAATGTCACTTTTCTATTATGCAGCAGAACTAGGAGACTTTCATGAAGAAACAGAGAGGAAACATCTGTCACAAACCCGGTACTTACCGAACCAAGACTGTTTAGAGAGCAAGATCGTGCACTTTCATCAGAAGCACATGTAAGTACTTTTAACTGGCACCTGTTTTCACCAGCAGGGAACACTGCAGCTGAGGACAGATTTAAAAGCAAACCCTTCAGTCAGACAAGCTTGAGGCTCAAGAAAACACTGAACTCGTCATGCTCTCAGGGTGAAGTTGTCATTCTTGTCACATTTATTAGGCTCATAAATTCTTTCCCCTTGCAGTGGCAGGAGCCCAGCTGAATCTGACATTCTGCTATTGGACATAGCAAGGAAGTTGGATATGTATGGCATCAGGCCTCAACCCGCAAGTGATGGTGAAGGGATGCAAATCCACCTGGCTGTTGCTCACATGGGAGTATTGGTGTTACGGGTAACAACTATTTCCTTTGAAGTCCTTTAGCTTTGGGAATTATCTTGGGTCAAATTTTAGTCTCTGTTCCCAAGGTGATCCAGCCTCTTAGTCTTACTACCAGTCAGAAAGAGAGGTGATGCTTAGAAGTGTTTTGGGCCAGTCTTCTCCTTTCAATGTGGTTTGCTTCCATTTGCAGTCTATACCTGATTGTTCTAAAAAACTCACATATTAGGTCAGGCCAGCATGGTTGAGAGAGGAAGTTAAGAGCATCTTTGGAACTTTAAGACTCTTAAGTAAAGAATATGGATTTTGGCATCCTACAACCTTAGGCTGTGACAAATTAACCAAAAACAACTCAAAGGTTCCAAAATGTGGTGTTCTCATTCAGTTACTGGTTTTATTGGAGGCACCCAGTGTCAGCCAATAGGGAATTGTTGCTGTTTACTGGCTCATCTTTACCCAGAACTTTTGTTTTTTAGGCTAGAAACAAACTCATGGCTCTCTTTGTCATTAATCCTCACTCCACAAAACTTGGACAAAAGCTTTTTTTTCCAGCATATTTTTTAATCTATTAGGTCTACTCACATCTGTGAATATTCAATGAATTTAGGTCTACGTTAAGGTTCAAGAACACTTGCCTAAACTTCGAAATGAAAAGCAGATACCTAGGAAGGTTTGGTAACAAATCACATTTGAGAGAGGAAGGACTAACCACAGACCTACTGACCCTAAGGATCAAATTAGAGCACTGAATTACATCACAAAGCAGGTCAGGTACAGATTCAGCTAAAATAATCTTTGCCTTCTCATTTATTTGGTTGTAAACTTTAGAGTACGAGAGTCACATTGATGGGTAAAAGACTAATGGATCACAGGCATACCTGTTCACCCAGGAAGGAATTTTACCCATTCCACTCTAACCCATGATCTTTGGTAT
Source organism: Eptesicus fuscus (assembly GCF_027574615.1). NCBI lineage: Eukaryota > Metazoa > Chordata > Mammalia > Chiroptera > Vespertilionidae > Eptesicus > Eptesicus fuscus. The sequence continues at coordinate 111,562,160 of NC_072473.1, forward strand.
TTTCTATTGTATGGGAGCAGATGGGGAGGGTAGGTGTTCATGGCTGTAATGTTAGTTGTGATGCCTTTCAGTGTGAATACTTCTGTGGATAGCTGGGAACAATATAGCTGGTCTATTTTGTCTTACTCAAATCCAGTAAATAATACTTAGTATTGAGTACCTTCTGTGTGTTCGTCATTGCATTATTCTTTCTTAAAACAAAAACAAAAACAAAAAAATACCCTGTCTTTATTAGTACATAATTTTCATACAACAAAATTCATATGTTTTAACTATACAATTCAATGGATTTGAGTGTATTTACAGAGTTGGGCAGCAATCTATTTATTCATCTTTCTATCAATATATTTATTGTGCATTCCCTCTGTCCCAGGGACTAGAGCTACAGAGGTAAATAGTAATGATCCTGACCTTGTGGAACTTGCATTCTAATAGAGGGAAGACAGATAATGAAGCAAGTAATTATAAGCAAACATGATGTGCTTTGTGCTAGAAGAAGTATGGGGTGCTAAGTAACATGTGAAAAGAGCTTGTGACCCACCTGTAATGCCTTCAATGGCTATAGCTTCTATCAAGTACAGCATGATCAGTCTGTGTAAGAAATAGATCAAGGGTAGTCTCATTCATGACATACATTTTCTAACAGGTTTGCATTGTCTTATAAACCAGCTTGTGATGATATTCATCTCCCTGAAATCTTCCATGTATTTAATTATAGGGAAATACAAAGATTAATACTTTCAATTGGGCTAAAATCCGCAAGTTGAGTTTTAAGAGAAAGCATTTTCTCATCAAACTTCACGCCAACATCTTGGTAAGTAGCTTTCTAATAAATTCTATCACTTTCTGTTTACCTGGGATTTCTTGGTTGTTTCTGAAAATAGTTTGAATATGAATGGTGAAAGCTAGCTGGCCCTGAGGGGTGATGTGCTCCCTCTTTTGACTCTACATAAATAAATCAGAGCTTTACTTAGTCATATTTTTACTAAAGGCAAAATACAAAGAAATCCTACTGGCAATTTAGAATGAATAAAGTAATAGGAAAATGTGGTGGTCGGGATGAAAGACAAGTTTCCTTAGAAACCATTTTTCAGGGATCTGATAAGTCAAATAGATGTGATCAGATCTAGGACTATGGACATATTTGTTTTGTTTTCTGCTCCATTTTACAAAGTATTTTCATCTTCTTTCCTTAAGCAAAAATAATCGATCACCTACTACATGCCAAATATTTGAACACCCACAGTTTACAAAAGCAGGATGTTGGGGTTAGGTGTATATTAAGCAAGAGAAACAACTATTGGTCAAGGCTGCATTGTACAGGGTAAGACAAAGGTGCTAGAAAGGATGTTCTTTTATGACTATAAAGCAAATATGCATTAATTTTTTTACCTACAGAAGATCCAGTAGTTTGGGCTTCATTCTCTGGATCTTAGCCTTATATAGATTCATAAGGAGACTATATCCAGTTTGAAGCTTATGGAGAATCCCAGGGTTGTATATAGGAACATGGGAAGGAATAAGAGATGGGAGGCACCATCAAAGTTGCGGGGGAAGGCTGCTGAAAATATGGCTACACACATGTATGGGAAAATGAGGGTATATAGTGTATTAAGGAAATAGAAAAAAACTTGACTTTCATGTCTGAAAGGCTAAGCCTCCCCCAGAACAGATTAGAACATGCTAAATGAAAAATACAAACCATCATAGAACAAGGCATCTTAGAGAGGAAGAAGTGCTTCTGGCTGGTATATTAAAAAGATTCATATACTTATAATCATACTATAAAGCCTATCATCTATATGGAAATCTCCTCCCCACTTCCCTTTCCTGTTGGTCATTTATAATTCGTTACCTTGAAAGGTTACTCTTTAATGTTCATCTTAACCTAATTTACAACTTCATAAAAATGTTCCAGGCAGAAAAGAAGGGGTAAAAATGTTTGAGGTGAGTGGGGTGTGCAAGGTAAAATTTGGTTCTTAGAGAAGGCTCTGTTTCTGAGCAGTGGCCCTGGCTGTTCCTCGGAAGGTTGCCAATAATTTGGTTTCAGTAGGTGTGAAGGGAGCCAAGTGGAAAATCATGAGCAGCATGGGCACCTGGACCAATAGTTTGGAAGGCTTTGGGATTTGAAGGTCTTTATAATCTTGAAGGCTATTTTGCTTGATGGAACTTGGTTTACACAGGTGTTGTGCAAGGACACCTTGGAGTTCACCATGGCCAGCCGAGATGTCTGTAAGGCTTTCTGGAAGACTTGTGTGGAATACCATGCTTTCTTCAGACTCTCTGAAGAGCCCAAATCAAAGCCCAAAACCCTACTCTGCAGCAAGGGTTCCAGTTTCCGCTATAGGTAATTTAATATTACACATAGGCAAACTATACACACAAATTTTCAATAAAATGGAAGGCAGTAGGACAAGTATGAATTATAGAAGCAATAAAGAATTCATTTCAATCACTTAAACAATGATACTCTTTACTATTCATTCTCTGTGTGACATATTAAGTCAATATTTTCTAAATGGGAGGCAGGGGAGAGAAACATTTTACTTAAGGGGTTAGATCAGAATTCTGCAAGGATGAGGGGACATATGCAGTTTGAGAAAATATATTTAATGAACCTATTGCTTGGCTTATATACAACTTATGTGCAAGTCATGGAAAAGAAAGCTCAATAACATTCTTTTGGCGGTAGTTAGGCAAAAGATAGTGTGAGTAAGCACGAAAGGGCCAAGAGATTAAAAAGTTTGAGCAATATTGCAGTAGAAGCTCCTTATTACAGGTAACACCTTGGAGAAATTGAAGCAACATCTAAATAAGATCTTGTCTCTAGTTGAAGACACAAAACTAGGAATTCTTTGGAAAAACCTTTTAAAACTCCTTGCTAAGAGAAAAATATTCTAATCAAATGCTTCCCATAAGGGATTTTTCAAATAGTGGAGACCTGCTCCAGTAAGAGCTGAGATTTCTTTTTTATGTTTAATAAATATTTATTGTTCATATTATTACAGTTATTCCTCTTCCCCCCCCCCATAGCTCCCTTCCACCTGGTTCCCACCACACCCTCTACCCTTACCCCCCCACTGTCCTCATCCATAGGTGTACGATTTTTGTCCAGTCTCTTCCCACACTCCCCACACCCCCAGGCACTCGAGAATTGTCAGTCCACTACCTTTTCTATGCCCCTGTTTCTATTATATTCACCAGTTTATTCTGTTCATCAGATTTTTTATTCATTTGATTTTTAGATTCACTTGTTGATAGATATGTATTTGTTGTTCATAATTTTTATCTTTACCTTTTTCTTCTTCCTCATCTGAAATAATACCCTTCAGCATTTCATATAATACTGGTGATGAACTCCTTTAGCTTTTTCTTATCTGTGAAGCTCTTTATCTGACCTTCAATTCTGAATGATAGCTTTGCTGGGTAGAGTAATCTTGGATGTAAGTTCTTGCTATTCATCACTTTGAATATTTCTTGCCACTCCCTTCTGGCCTGCATAGTTTCTGTTGAGAAATCAGATGACAATTGTATGGGTACTCCCTTTTAGGTAACTAACTGTTTTTCTCTTGCTGCTTTTAAGAGTCTCTCTTTGTCTTTTGCCCTTGGCATTTTAATTGTGAAGTGTCTTGGTGTGGTCCTCTTTGGATTCCTTTTGTTTGGGGTTCTCTGCACTTCCTGGACTTGTAAGTCCATTTCTTTCACCAAGTAGGGGATGTTTTCTGTCATTATTTCTTCAAATAGGTTTTCAACATCTTGCTCTTGCTCTCTCTCTTCTTCTGGCACCCCCATAATTCGGATGTTGGTACACTTGAAGTTGTCCCAGAGGCTCCTTACACTGTCTTCATATTTTTGCATTCTTTTTTCTTTTCCAGTTGGGTGTTTTTTTGTTTCTTCGTTTTTCAAATCTTTGACTTGATTCTTGGGATCCTCTAGTCTGCTGTTGGATCTCTGTATATTATTCTTTATTTCAGTCAGTGTAGGCTTAATTTCTAGTTGGTCCTTTTTCATATCCTTGAGTGTCTCACTAAATTTCTCGGAGGTTTCTAGAAAATTCTTGAGTAACCTTATAACCGTGGTTTTGAATTCTATGTCCAGTAGTTTGCTTTCCTCCATTTCTTTCATTTGTGAACTGTTTCTTTGCCTCTGCATTTTGGCTGCTTCCCTGTGTTGATAGAGTGGCTTTGTGTGCTAGGTGTCCTATAGGGCCCAATGGCTTAGCCTCCCCAATTACCTGAGGTGGTCACTCTTGGTGCACCCCTTTGTGGGCTGTGTGCACAGTCTTATTGCAGTTAAGCCTTGATTGTTGTTGGTATCACTGGGAGGAATTGACCTCCAGGACAATTGGCTGTGAGCATCAGTTGTGTCTAATATGAGAGAACTTCTATGTTGGAGACACCCTTATGGGGCAAGACTTGTTGCTCACTGAGTCTGCCCCGAGTGTGTCCCTTATGGAACTGAGGAGTTGTAATCTGGATGGTCCCACTCTGACTACTGGGTACACTGGCTCTTGGATCTCCAAGGAGGTGTAAATTTAGCCTCTGCCTGAGGCCACCCAGCAGGAGGAATCTGCAGATTCCTCTTCTTTGTTGGGGTTTGGAGGTGCCCAGATGAGGCCCAGCTGTGAAGCAATGCAAGCTGCTGTGGAGCCTTGGGCCTTCTTTTGGAAGTTCTGGGGCTCTCTGACCCAGCTGCAGTTTTTTAGGTAATTTTAGATTGCAAAGGGCCAGTCCATTCATATGCAAAAGCCTCAGCGCACAGCTGGGGTGGAGTTGTAAATTGGGTGGGGAGAGGTCTCAGGGAATCAACAGGGCAGTGCAAACAGCAATGGTTGACCTTCAGCCCTGCCCTAAGAGGCCCTTGGGTCTCAGTGTCCCGCGGTAATCGGTGCAAGCACCTCTGAGAGAAAGCTGCCCTAGTGTTCTGGCCCGATGCCAGACAGTCCAGTTTCTCCCCGTATGAGTCTGGGTCCCCAGAATCTCGCCTGGAACTGGAGTTCAGAGCAGTCAGGAGCTTGTGTCTCCCTCCCAATTGAAAAAGACAAGAGTGTCTTCAGTTGCCAGCCCCTTTCTGCGCGCTCGCCTCCATACCTCCGCACTTACTTCCGCACCTCCTCTGAGTCTCAGTGTGCTTTTCTCTTTCCTTCTCGTTGTAGAATTTCCACTCAGCCAGCCTTCCTGTGGTTCTGGATGATGTCTGTTTTGTCTTTTAGTTGTAGTTTTGAAGTGGTTTTGCGAGGCAGCAAGTTCAGGTGTTTACCTATGCTGCCATCTTGGTTTCTCTCGAGATTTTTTTTTTAAACATACATAATTTTGATGGAATCTTTCCAAAATGTATTCTATAATTCCCCACCTTCTTAAACAGATGATACTGATAATATTTTGTCTTTTTAAATGGCCTAAGTAATTATATATATCACTTATTATTATCTGCAGGCTGCTCTAGTAAGGTGATGGCCTCAGGGTGGGGGACACATGTCAGACCCTGTATCTCAGTGATAAATGGCCCAGAATTGTTGGGTTTTATTATTCTTGTGGTTTCTTTTTTGGCTCTTGTGTTTCTCCCAGCAGTCATTTGGCTTTTTTGCTAGTGTATGTCTGACTGAAGCAACCCTCTTCTACTGTTTAATTAGCTGTTTTTCTTCTGTCATGGGTTAGGAAACTAGTAAAATAGCATCATTAGAAATTCTTTGTAAATTTGGAAGTAGAGAAAATGACTATAAAAATAAAGCATATTATTTCCAAGGCCAGAATTTTTAACTGTTATAGAGCCCTGTTCAGAGGCTTTTTAAATTTTCTGGGATCTGAGTAATTGAGGTTGCTCTATGCCTGCTGGTTAGTTAAGTGGGTATTATCATTAATATGCTGGTCAAAGATTTATGACATATGTTATTCATCCAGACTCTCAATATTTTAACAATTAATGAGGCTTTTGAGTTTTAGTAGCCTATTCACTTACAACTAGCATTAATAAAATGTTTCTCTTTTTCTTATAATAGTGGAAGAACCCAAAGGCAACTTTTGGAATATGGGGGGAAAGGGAAGTTGAAGAGCTTGCCATTTGAAAGGTACATGGTTTTGTTTCTCTCTCTCTCTTTCATGTTCAATTTGAGTTGAATTTAGAGATTTATATGTATCCTATATTCACATAAACACCATTTCAATACATTCTTCATTTGGCAATTTCAGGAAACATTACCCATCTCAGTACCATGAACGACAGTGCAGGTCCTCACCAGATCTCCTCTCTGATGTCTCAAAACAAGTAAGGTTTCTGAAAATCTTTTTTTTTTTTTAAGATAAGTGTAATGTGTTGTTTCAAAAGCTTCCAAGAATTGATTCTGCCAGAATCTCACAGTTACTGTGTTTTAGTAGGTTAGCCTTCCATGGAGGTCTGTCAGCTCAATCTTTCCAGCCAATAGAAGATCATTTAGTACACGACCACTGGTGTGTATCTTATAGACTGGAAGGATCTGGCTTAAATTGCAATATGTAATGCTAACATGTTGAAAAATGTAGAGTCAAATGAATATATATGGCTTTGTGTTACCTATAAAAACTTAAGGCACAGAGGAAACTATAAGATGTTGGGTTAAAGTTTTAAAGTACTTTTGCTGTATAATTTTGTAACTCAATTTAAGAACAAAGTACTATTATCCTGAAACTGAAATGATGGCTTCATGTGAATGTTATAGTATGAACCAAGTTAATTTTTCTTTTGCTCTCACAAAAAAATTAATTATAAGTCTCATAAACTCTTATGTCTTCATTCAAATCAGAGGCAGTTTTTATCTGAAAGGCATCACAAAGGTATAATGGTGAAAGGTACCACATAATATATGACTCTCTCATGCCAGTCATAGGCCTCCTCCTCAGCATTTTACAGAAAATAGGCAGGAGGCTGGAACAGTGAGGTTAGAAGACTTGCCTAAGGTCACAAAGCAATGAGCCAGGAGAGAAGTCAGAACTCCTGGATCATTGATATAGGTACTAAACCATACTGCTTGAAGTACAATTCTGGCTGAAGTACATAGAGAACTTGGAGCCCGAGAGTGGGATGGAACTGAGAAAGGATAGTGTCATGTGTGTTTTTTGCACATGAATTGGGATATGGTACAAGTTATTACTCTTTCTGAATATATTTATCAAACCTGGAATAGAAGATGATTTGAAAAAACTTTGTGAACAATCACCTTTGCAAAACTTAAGGCTAATTTAGATTCCTGATCCCTCCCAACCAAATGACTTTTTCCTTCTTTTACCAACATGTCCTTTCTCTCAAGGTGGAAGATTTGAGACTAGCATATGGCAGTGGGTACTACCGAAATGTGAATGGAGTGCACGCATCTGAGCCTGTGCTAGACAGTAGGAGGAGAAACTCTGCATTGGAGGTGACATTTGCAGCAGAGCTGGAGCGTTCCAAACCAGAGGCAGATCCTACATTGTTACATCAATCGCAAAGCAGTTCCTCTTTCTCTTTTTTTAATACTGATCCTGTCTTTAACACTGACCCTGATCCTGACACTGATTCTAGAGACTACTTTGAGGAAAGAAGTCCTCTAAGCTCCTTCCGAACAAGCTGTAAGTTTGCTGACAATCACATGAACACATCTTCTGGCCTTACAAGCAAAGTGAGTCCAGCAAGGAGGCTAACATACACAGATGTGCCGTATATTCCTTGTACTGGTCAGCAGGTTGATATTCTGCCTCCTCAAATATTTTTTTATATGGACAAACCATCCCAGGTGCCCAGATGGTCTCCAATTATGGTAGAGGAAAGGGAAAAGCTAGGCAGCTGTCTAGAGCCCACTGCAATGAAGCCAGCCAAAAGAAGCCCAAGGAATATCAGAATGAAGAGCTTTCAGCAAGACTGTCAAGAACTCCAAGAAACTATGGATAGGACAAGTGGTAGGAGCAACATCAACGTAGATCTAGAAGACCCAGATTTAGAAGATGCATTTGCATATAATATTCAAGAGCAACTCCCTAAACGCTCCCACAGCCAATCAGACATGAAAACTATCCGTTTTCCTTTTGGGTCAGAATTTAGACCTTTAGGGCCTTGTCCTGCTCTGAGTTGTAAAGCTGACCTGTTTACTCATATGTTCGCAGAGCAGGAGTTTCCAACAGTTCTAATGGATCAGGGAGCAGCAGAAAGGTGTGTAGCTAATGAATCCAGTGATTCTGAATCAGAGTTTCTTAAACCAGACTATTACTCTTTGTATGGTAAAGGAATGAGGTCACCCATGGCCAGAATTCGCTTGTCTTCTGGTAGTCTACAGCTAGATGAAGAAGATGAAAATATTTCTTCCAATACCACAACTGCTGAAGACAGGACTTTGTTAAAACCATGTAATTACTTTTTAGCTTAAAAGTGTAAACTCTGTGACCATATTTGGACCAGTTCTGTTACCAACTTAGGTAAAAAGAAGGAACCTTCTGCATAAACCATTTTCTTAGTTCCTATTCATTGGTATTTAGGGAATCTTTGAAGTTTAGGCATGTGGCTTATGAAAGATTGAAATGCTGCATTGTTTATCAACTTCTACTCTTCTATTCCAAAAGAACTGTGGAACATGTCCTCTCCTCATTAGCACTGTGGTGAAGTGAGGTGGGTATTTGTCATCTCCATGACACATTTCCCCATAGAGACATTGAAAATGAAGATCAGGCTCCTTAATACTGAAGAATGGTGACAGCATGGGTTGCAATATAGAATTGGCTTCTTATGTCGTTTAGTGATTTAGTAGATCGTGACTGTGTTAGTCATTTTGTTCTTAAATAGTACTATGACTAAAGGTTTCAGTCCTCACTATCTGTGTGAGGCCCAGTAAAAATGGTCCTGTAATATGTTAAGAACTTCAATTTTTATAAGATATGGTAGGGGGATCATGGCCCTCCTGAAGCTTAGGAACAAGATATGTCATAGATTCTCTCAACAGCCACAAGTTTACAATTTATCTAGGACTTGGCAAAATTCTAATCCTTAGAAATGAATGAATTAATACATTTCTAAACCCAGATATATGCCTGCTGAGGATATAATAATGTTTAATTTATTACTTCTCTATTCTTAACTATCTATTTTATGTAGTGGAAGAGAAAAGCTAACTGTTGGTTTGTTTAGTCTCCTGCAAGACTTTATTTTTTGCTATATCTTGTTGCATGTATGTAGGCAAGGAAATGAGATGAATAGTATTTTAACAGAGAATGACTGAAATCCATTTATTAAAAATGCTGTATTATCTTCCTTTTGTTTTAATAAATTTCAAGAGTGATTGGTTTTAGCATGTTACTAAGGAAAAGTCCTGAAGAAGTGAAAGGAAGAAAGAAGTGAAAATGTATAGTTATGGATAAAGAAGTGGTAGAATTAGGATAGCTGAAAAAAAATGATAGTACTAAAAGCAGACTGAGTTAATAAACCAAAAGTCTATTCTTAACCCATTCAGAATTTTTCTACTATTCCCTCTGGAAGGCATAGCATTCTATTTAAGAACATCTTTTGGTTTACTGAATTTAATTTTGAGTAAAGCATATAAGATAATGTTAAGTACTAACTTTAAAAATGTTGCAATTATATAAGCAAGCTATTCTGATATATATTACTTAATGGAGAAAAGATGGATAGAATAATTTCCTTATTCTCCTAGTCTTTACATCAGAAAAATTCCTTTTAATATACTTTCCTTCACCCCTTTCCCATATTCTAGCACTTTCTTTCCTGCTCCTGAAATTGTGTCCAGTAACTTACAAGTATAGAATAGATAGTTTATATTAAGAATATACAGGGATGAGCAAAAGTATGTTTACAGTTGTTTGTATGGAAAAAGACATGCAGGTTTTGATTATTACAATAGCTTTATTAACTCTGTGTTTCACATACTCACAACTGTAAACCTAATTTTGCCCACCCCACTATTGAAGTCCAGTCACCTATACATTAATCCTAAACATCCTCAAACCTATATTAAGTTCACCTTTGACTTTTCCTCTAGGAAAAACTCATATTCATTTAGGCTTATATGTTGTTCCTTGTTTCAAGTCTTTGTAAAGTTTGCTTTCCCCAGAGAACTATAGGATTCAAATCTTTGAGATTTCCTAATAAAAACTATAATCAGAGGGAACATATAATTTATTGTCCAACCTAGAACATTTTTGAGTGAAAGAGTACTCTGTTAATAATTTTGTCAGGATAGGAGGTGGAAATTAGGACATATATTCACTGCAGCTATAATCAATGCTTAATAAAATATGCATAATATCTTTTAGGTCCCAATTAGTATTAAAATTCCCACAATAAATTAAAGGACAACGGGGAAATGATTTGAAACAATTAAAATACCACACCATACATTCCTCAAGAAAATAAACATTGAGGACCAGAAAATTTAAATATTTATTTTATCCCCCTCAAACACTGGAGTACGCTTCACCTAGAAACAGTTTACAGGACTAATAACTACAATGAATAAGCAATACAATTTATATTTATGATGCAGTTGTGGTGTAAAGTTTCAAATAATCAATTTATAAATTGGTTGCTTTTACTTTTATAAAAATATTCTTTTAACTCATGATATGAGTGGCAAATTTATTTCCTGACCTCTACAGATTATAAAATGTAATTGAGTTTCAGTTACATAAAAGGAGAAAACTTTAACTGAGCCATTACTTGAAAATACAATGTGTTAAAAGTAATTGTTAAAGTACAGGCACCAATGAAAAGAATTTTCTTGGCATATGACATGACAAAAACTTGTCTTGTTACAAAAAGAGGAGGTAATGGCCACTTTGATTAAAAACTATATTCTTTACTTGAAGAATATCTTTCTTCTAATATTTGGCAATTATTCAGATTTTTAAAAATGACTTTTGTGCAAAAACAAAATTGTGCAGTTCCAAATAATAAAACATCAACCATCAAAATTAACTAGTATCAATAATTCTACAACTACAGTTCAGAACTTAAGCAGGCATAATATATATACTAGTACTGGGCTTAAAAAAGGTATTACCCACATAACAGTACCATAAATATAACTGAAAATTAACTGTACAGTCTAACTTACCTTTGTACAGATAAAAATCATCCTGTACTATGGTTACTTTCATATGAACCAGAAAATGCCTATTTAAATACCCTTTCAAAAATTAACAGATGATGCTTATGTACTGGATAATTATAAAGAGCAAAAATGTATAAATAGTTTATAGCATATTTTACTACCATGACAAAAATATGCTGGTGTAAATTATATTCCTACCTGTTGATCAGGTTTTAATCACATGAAGAGCAGCTTTTTAAGCTCCCCAAATCTAAGCATATAATATGCTATTTGAATTGAAGATTTTAAAAATGAAGACTAATTCCTACAGTATTACTTGGTGTTGCATTAAATCCTCAAACATGTTAAATAAGGGTTAATTTCCTCTTCTAAAAGAGAAGGTAAATACTGCACACCAAGAAGTACCCCTGTTGCTACATGTTGCCCATAAATGCTTTAAACACAGGGCTCGTTAATGTGATCGTCATTGAGCTACCTGGAATATCATACCAACTTTGTAGAAGAGTCAATACTTTTCCAGGTACCATTTCCAAGAGTTTATTAAAAACTTCTCTTTTAAGAAGGTATGACTTGTTTGCACCTTCCACCAACAGTAATTTTTAGAACATGCTTGCATTTTTTAAAAAAAAGCTTTTTGAGGTTTGATGATTTACAAAAGTTGAATATTTAGAATGACTTTGAAAGACCTGTATGTTTCATCAGTGTAGAGTTAACTAAAGATCAAAACATGAAAGGTATTCATCCTATTAACTTAATAATGATATCTAAAAGCAAAACTGTTTCTCAACATTTACTAGAAAACAGATGAAACTATAGTATTAAAAGTTATTCCTTACAAAATAATCTCTTTAAAATATATAAAATGATAAACACCATCACAAAATAGTTGAATAGCTTCTTTCACATCTTCAATGTTGCAAAGATCCAAAAGGCACATGGAGCTCATGAGTTAAACATTGTTAAGCTTGAAGTAACTTTGGTGGGTTTCTCTGAGTTCACATGAAATGAAAGCCAATATTAAGTTTCTTAGGGGGATTCATCTGCTGAACACCTATAAAATTAAGAAAAACTTTTATTGATATACAACTATGCATGTTTATATTTCACATCTGTATGAAATCTACAATAAAGAAACAGATTCACCAAACTAAATCCTTTCCATTGAATCCTAACATGTAGATGTTAAAAATTTAAAGAAGTTCAAAAATCCCTTCCACATTTGATTTTACAACTGGCAATTGAATTTTTTAAAAATTGGAAGAGGGGGGAGTTTTCCATTAAAATCTAAGGAGTTTTAGGTTATAAGTACAAGTAGGCTTTATCAGATCTAAAGATCTATGAGAGTGTATGCTTTTATGGGCTTTATAGTTTGTTCCTACTTGATGCCAGTGATATCACCAATACAAAGAAATATAAAGATGCACCAAGAAGCAATATAATTGGTTAAGGCTAAAATTAGTATTGCTTTATAACTTACTTGAGCTAAGGAGTTGTGTATTTGCACAAAAGCCTTGTTCTAAAGAGCATTTAAAAATTAAATGTAAGGACTTTGTTGAATGTTAAAAAATTAAACCAACAGGTTAAGACACAGTATAGAAACTAAAGTTAATTATAAGGAACATTTATAGTCTTCATTGAGTTCCTCTACCTAAAATCCTTTCCTTATTTTTTTTTAATGGGGATTAAATTTATGGACTTTAGCACTGGAAACTGTAAATAGTGGTGTGATGAGAGTAGTGGCAAAAATGAACCATTCCTAAATTATGTTTACAAGGGCTCAGATAAAAATATATTCCATACATAATCTTTTGTCTAGACTTCATCTAGCAGGGAAAATGGGGGGGGGCATTTAATTCAGTGTAAAATTACTTTGTAATGCCTGAAGATAATAATTCTAAAAGCAAATGTTTAAAATGGGCAACAAACAAAACTTTTTTGAAATTTGTTTTTTCTTCTTTTTAATTCAGTTTATTGTGGCGACATTGGTTAATAAAATTAAGCAAAAACAAACAAACAAACAAACAAACAAACAACCACACAAGAACTTCATAGGCACAGACAATAGCATGGTGATTACCAGGGGAAAAGGGGGTAGAGGGAGGTAGAAGAGGGTATAGGGGGAGTAAATAGTGATGGAAGGAGACTTGACATGGGGTGGTGAACACACAACACAATATACAGTTCATGCATTATAGAATAAAAGTTTTTAAGCATACAACTATAAAAAAGTGATTTTGTAAGGAACAATTTAAATAATTGAATCAAGGTAATTAGATTGCATTATAAATTAACATCCAACAGAAAATGTCAAAATAGTTTTTTTTTTTAAATGACATTTCAAACTTACTTTTGAAATTTTTCAATTAATTTCTTCACCATTTTATCTGTGATGCCAGGACAGGCGGCTTCAGCCACAGCAATACTTTTCTCGAGTTCTTCAATTGCCTGATTCCTACTAGCATTATTCTCATCCTGCTGTTTAAGCTGAGAAAGATCAATAGCTATAACATTTAAAATTACTATATTTCTTAAGATACATAGTCAATGATGAATCTGTACTTACTTCAGCAAATGCAGGTGTGATTATCATAGACAAACAGCTCAGGGTTTGCACAAGTTCTTTCTCCTTTGAACAAATAATATAGATTATACACATGAAATTAAAACATTCATTCATATTTTTCTTTGTTTTTTCTATGGTAAATGTGCATTAATTCGAATCTCCCTCCCACCCAAAAAAAGACCCAATATAAGGCAAATCTCCATGCTGTCTTCCCATCACTAATTTCATCCATCATCCAGAAGGCTTCTAACTTCTAGGATTACAATAGATATCCATGATTTCACTGGATATATATGTATCTCTAGGTAAAATACATTTAAAATTATACAAGTGGCCACATAAATTATTTTTATGACCTTTTCTTAATTAGCTCATAACTAATGACAAATGAAGTATACTAGGGACACAGTGAAGTAGACAGGCATTTTAGGGGTATTAAATTCTAATAATTTTGACCATCAAAATCTCACTACATAGTTTGAAAAAATCTATCAAGAGGAAATGATCATCTCCATGTACATACTGCCCCATTCTGCAGTTTCTTTGGGTCAGGCTTCTTTCGCACGGTGGTAAAGCTCCATTCAGGATGAGTGTTATTTTCCCTGCTGGTGGATTCCCTGAAATGATTGCCAAAGATATTTCAATAACTTCTTAATTCAGCTTGGTGAAAATACCAAATCAATGCAATCAAACTCTTAAGAGAAATTGTCCCAATGTATAAAATAATATAGTATTAGAAAGCATTTGATTTCAGTTTCAGGTCGATAATACATTTTATTGAAGAGTAGAAATTGTTCTCAAGTCTAAGTGTGCATCACAATAACATATGGGAACCTCTAACCATATATAAAGCCCTACACCTACCCCTCCTCACTGACTGGATTGGGATCTCCTATAGGGTGCTTTACTTTTTTAAGGCTCCATGGGCAACTCTCATGGGTAGCTAAGGCCAACAACCACTAGAACAGCATACAAAAACTATCCTGGCATTTGTTTATTCCTTTCAAAAGTTAGGCAATTTCTCATCAATGCAGGACTCTGAGAGTATTTCAGCCTGTGGAGTAGTAAATTCTGGCGCAGTCTATAGACTTTTCTAGTCTAAATTAAGTTATGGACCTAGACACCAAAAGGTTAATGTAAAAATCAGTGTAACTTTTTGGGGGTATAAATCTATATAAAACAATTTAGCAGGTCCTCAAATAACATCGTTTCATTATAATGTTGATGAGGGTTAAAAAAAAATTCTCTGCTTGGCCAATATCTTTGAGGAGTTCAACGTTCTCCCGCATCCCAAAGATGTGCATGTGAGGTGAATTGGTGTGTCTAAGTTGTCCCACTCTGAGTGTGTGTGGGTATGTGTGAGGGGCCCTATGATGCAAAGGCGTCTTGTCCACAGTGGGTTCCGCCTTTTGCCCTGAGCTATTGAAAAGGCTCCATTCATCCATGACCATGGACAGAAAAAAAGCAGACTAGAAAGTCATTATCTGACTCGTCATTATTCATCTTTCTTAAATGTATGCATAGCTTATATTTATTTCAATGCTTTATTTAGATGCTTGGTGATGTTTTTGTGACCAGACATATATCATAGGAATTTAACTCTTGTTTCTATTGGTTATTCTATGGTAAATTGGTTTCATTATAAAACATTTTGTTTTAGTTTGCAGTTTCCAAGAACCTATCAAATGTTAAGTAAGGACTTACTGTATTTAAATATACCAGTCTGACTATGGTTTGGGTCATGGTCAAGAGGTGGGAAAGGCCTGAAGGTCATTCTCCAGAAGAATTTTGTAGGTTGACAACAAAGTATGAGAAGATGTAGCCCCTTATCACTTTGGACAAACTAATATAACACCTTTAATAAAATCTTATTCCAAAATTTTGTAATATACTCAAGTATCCACTAGGGGTTAGACTGAGACCATTTAAAACTAGAGCAACTCACTTCTAAGAAAAACATGTTTTCAAATTTATTGTACTCCACAGACTGATTTTAAAAGATTTTCACAGTTTCTAACATAAAACTTTAAAATATAGTTTATATTTTATGCTAGAAAAAGCATACTGGATCATAGTTAAAAGATATACAATATCAAAACACGCTATGTAAATAAAAATGAAATAATTTGTACATACGAATCAGAGCCCTCAGAATCAGATTCATCATCACTGTGTCCTTCTGCCTTCCATCTCTTAAATCGATCAATCAGTTCAGTGAGATAAGAAGTCTTCTTTGAATTTTTTACAATGAATTTGTGTTTTAGAAGTTCTTTAGCTGTAGGACGCTAAGGAAAAAATGAAGCATGGATAAATATTTCTAGGCTCTTTATGATTGAAGGGGATAAGAAATCATTTCAATTATGAAGTTGAAAGGTGTGAAAGTATGTCTGCATACATGAGGACAACTAAAATGCTGTAGGACAATAGCTAATTCTATTTTTGAAGTGGCTCAAGGAAAGCAAATTACACTCATTGCCTTGGTACTAATTTGTTAAAGCTCAATGGGCAAAAGATGGCCTACCTACCAGTAAAATGGTAGGCAGGCCTTCTCAAAAGCAGGGAAAAACATGGCAGGATTTTGAAAATAAAGTAAAAATTTAAAACATTTCAAAGTAGTGCTTTGAAATACTTTATTGTATTAACTGTAAAATAAAAAAATGGATGAAAACTAGAAATGCTATAACTTTAGTATTAGCTGCACACAATTTATGACCCTCAGATTAATTTATATTGCATCTACATACAAATACCAGGTGCTACAGGGGATATTTTCCCCTTAGTATTTTATTAATATCAGAATACAGTTCTTATATATTTCTAGTTTCTAGAAGTTACCAGGCAGCTTTATTTTAAAAATAGTAAAAAAACTGCAATCAAATTTGTTAGGTAAATGAGTGGAGCTTACTAGACTTCAGGAAAGGTGTGTAACTTCATCTTGGAATTTCTAAATATACATTTAAAAATAATGAAATGAAAATATAGCTTTTCATGAAAAGTGAAAACACAGTGAATAAACATCATTGTGAATAGTCACACATATACTTTAATAATGACATCATATTAAATAAATTTTATTTCTCATATTTATTTCCCCCTGAAATAGAAAATGATCAATAGAATAAGGAAGAAGCTATGGACCATGAAAACACACACACACACACAGACACACACACACACACACACAGATAGAGCGGGAGGGGGGGGGAGGAACTAAGGATCTTGTTAAGAACTGAAAAGAATTAGCAATATAAAGGAAAAACCAGTTTCCTGGATGGACTTTTGACAATTTTCACAAGCACTATATTTCCTCACTATAGAAAAAAACACATTTGTTCTATGTAGATCTAATAATAGATAACAGTGGCCTCATATACTCACAAATGATGGATCTTTGTTCAGGCAAGCATCAATAAACTCCTTAAAGGACTTAGTAAACTCTCCGACAAGAGTTGGAGGATTGTTTTTTGGAATAAGAAATAAAACTCTCATTGGATGCATATCGGAGTTCGGTGGCTCTCCCTTGGCTAGTTCAATAGCAGTAATTCCCAATGACCAAATGTCAGCCTAAGTTTAAGAGAAAAAAAAAAAATCTTGAAATTATATTCCAAAATACTGCCACAAATTAGCCTGTGGAATTTTAATGGTCACAACAATATTAAAGTTTCTCAAGAAATGTGAGCTTAATAAATGTTTCTTAATAAAATTCATTTATTTAAAAAAAATATCAAATTCTCTATATTATGCCAAGTACCATAGTCTAGGCACCGAGGATTCAGGTGGTAATAAACCAGACAAAAATTTCTGCTCTCAAGGGGCTTATGTTCTAGTAGAAGAGACAGATAAATATGATGTCAGATGGTGCTAAGTTCTGTGAAGAAAAGAACTCAGGATAAGGAAATAATGAATGATGGTATTGAGGGGCTGCAAATTTACACAGGATAGCTAGAGAAGACTATTCTGTGTAGGTAATGCTTAAAGCAGAAAACTGATTGGGAGAAAGGTTATTCCAGATAGAGGGAAGGTAAGTGCTAAAGTCCTGAGGCCAAAGTGTGCTTGCTATGTTTGTGAAACAGCAATCAACCCACTGTGGCTGAAGCAAATAGAATATAAAGGAGAGTGACATGAGATGCAGCTGGAGAGCTGGACAAGGGCGAGATCTAGTGAGCCATGTATGTGATACTACGGACTTTGGATTTTACTCCAAGTAGTATAGAACAAAATTGAAGGGACTGGGGTCCCAATATTATCAGCATCAGGGAACTTATAATTTAGCAGCAACATTTGTCATAACTCTCGCTTTAGAAATACTTTAAAATGAAGATAAATTAAGGCAGTTTATTAAATAGGACAGTATGTTATATAAAACTTATTATAAAAAACAAAAATAGACAGTGTTTTACTTTTGAGTCATAAGCAGACTGTTGAATAACTTCAGGAGCCATCCAAAATGGTGTTCCCACAAAAGTATTTCTTTTAATTTGTGTATCTGTCAGCTGGCCAGCAACTCCAAAATCAGCAAGTTTAACATCTCCTTGTTCTGAGAGCAAGACATTAGCAGCTAGGAGGGAAGAAAAAGACAATGAAATAAATCTCAGCTTCCTCAGAATGTACCTATTTTTCTCAGGTTCATATTAAATTTTTGTATACCTTTTATGTCTCGGTGGATTTTCTTTTCTGAATGCAGATAGTCCAGACCTTTCAAAATTTCCTTTAGCATGGTAGCAATCTGGAACTCATCAAATGGACCAGCTCGCAGCTTAGGGGGAAAATACACACACATAGATGTATGAAAGTTTAAAACAATAAAATTCAAACTTGATATTATCTTCGAAATAAGGGAACCACTTAGATGTATGAAGCAGTTCTGTTTATTAAACCAATATTTAAATAAGTGAGAACAAATTAAAAGGTGAGGGAAGAAAGTAAAAAAGTTAAGTCAAAGGGATAGAAGCGTTTTTAAATTATTGAATTTAATCGTGAAAGATGATAATACAAGTAGTGTGACCTATATACTAGCTCCAAATCCTGAGGTTTTTAAATATTTACATAAACAATTTAAGATACACTTACATAATGACAAAACTAGCTTTATTTTTTCATTTGAGAAAAAGGAAATTAGTTACTTAAATTTTTACATTTGTTCAACAGTTATTAAATATTGGCTGGCTGGTGTGGCTCAGTGGTTGAGCAGTGACCCATGAATCAGGACACAGTTTCAATTTTCAGTCAGGGCACATGCCTGGGTTGCTGGCTCGATCCCCAGTAGGGGGTATGCAGGAGGCAGCTGATCCATGATTCTCTCTCATCATTGATGTTTCTATCTCTCTCTCTCCCTCTCCCTTCCTCTCTCTGAAATCAATAAAACACATTTTTAAAATAAAAACATAGTCCTAGCTGGTTTGGGTCAGTAGATAGAGCATCAGCCCTCAGTCTGAAGGGTCCTGGGTTCGATTCCAGTCAAGAGCTATGTACTTTGGTTGCAGGCTCGATCCCAGGCTATGGTTGGGGCTCATGTGGGAGACCACCGATCTATGTATCTCTCTCACATCAATGTTTTTCTCTCTGTCTCTCCCTCTCCCTTACACTCTCTCCAAAATATAAATCAATATGGATAAGTTCCTGGGGTGAGGATTGATAAAAAAAACAACTACTTTTAAAAAGTTATTAAATATTTACAATGAACTTACTTTTAGCATCAACCCAATTTGATCATATAGGTCAACTGTAGCATAGTTCTTATCATTTATGTGTTTTAATAACATTGTAAAAGCATAGAGACTTTTGGGGACTCAAAATTTAACCAGGAGTATAATAATTAAACTATTCAGACTTTCACAGTTAAAACAATTATCAAGTCATGGAAGAATATGATTTTTAAAATAAATGTAACATATTTCCCTTCCTTTCCCCATCCCTGTACCAAAGCCAATAGTTTCAACTAGAATACAAGGGAAGCAATTATAAGGCTTCAGGAGAAGTTGTAATGGAATAACTGAAAAATCTCTCTTTAAAATAAATGGTTATTTTAAAATTCTGCTACCTCATAAAGCACAAACAGTAGACTGTACAACATTTACAGGAAAGGGTGGGAAACTAAAGTCAGAGCTGAGGTAAAGTTCTGTTTGCTGGAAGGAGGGAAGAAGTGTTGAAAATCAAATATTGCCCACTCTGCCTCACATTGGTAGTGATTCACAGCCCTTTGGCACCTTGTGTATTTAATCTTTCATGAATGCCCATATTTATTCTGAATAAAGGGTACTTTCATGTTGAAATTTAACAGCTTAAAATAGAACCCATACTTCCATCTCACCTTTTAATATTAACTGTGGTCTGGATATAGAGTATACTCCACGCATATCCATAGTTCAATAGAAGCCTTTCTTAGGTAACATTACCTATGTATTTTCAAATCTATCAACTTCTACCCCAGAAATTTATATTTAAACAGTAGTGATTGAAGTCATTGTAAATGGTAAAAGTTGAATATTATCTTATTATTGTCAATGAAATTCTGAGGTACTACCAAATAACTGAAAGACAAACATCATACTACTCAAAATTGGTACTGAGTATCACTGATCACAAAATGTTGACGAGGCCATGAGGTATACTCTCAGTTACTTAAGAAAATGGGCAAGGTTCATATAATGGACTAGAGGCCCATTGTATGATATTCATGCAAGAATAGGCCCCTGGCTTCACTCCCAGCTGCCTGGGAGCCGGCCAGTCACCACTCCCTGGCCGCCCGGGAGCTGGCAAGTCCCAGCTTCCAGGTCACCCAGAGCTGGCAAGTCTCCGCTCCTCGTTCGCCTGGGAGCTGGCACATCCTCACTTCTGTCTGAAGCACCACTGGAGTAGCTCCCTCCGCTGCCCCACTTCCCCTCATAGCAGGCTTCACTCAGCTCTGCACCTGCATATGCAAATTAACTGCCATCTTTGTTGGGTTAATTTGCATACTCGCTCTGATTGGCTGTGGGCATAGCGAAGGTACAGTCAATTAGCATTTTTCTCTTTTATTAGGTAAGATACTAGCTATCATTCTGAAGGACTTCTAAAAAGTGGCCTGGATAAGCCAGTGTACTACCTAAAACAGGATTTCAAAAATATATTTAAGTAAAAACAAACAAAAAAGAGGTACTAAAAATCCATTAGCTTAACTGGGAGGGGATATTCTGTGGCAGAGAAATGAGAATGGGATAGTGGTACACTTGAGTTTTTATGGCTCATTACAAGATAGAAAACTATCCCAAAACTTGTACTTAAAATGTTTCCTTAGTCATCTTAATAATGATTAGACAAAGAGGGGGGAAAGGAATTGGAAAGAGAAGAAAAGTAAAGTAGATGGAATAGAGGGTTGTTGTTATTGTTGTTGTTGTGTGTGTGTGTGTGTGTGTGTGTGTGTGTGTGTGTGTGTGTGTGTCCCAGTGCAACCTGGGGAAAAAGAATGCCAAGATTTTGCTCCACTGTACTGGGAGTGCATATTTGAACTTCTCTCCAAAGACTGAAGATTACGCACTGTCTCTAATAGCTAATACCTCCACCTCCAGGGCAGCATACTGGCTTTGGGTAATATGCCTCTGTTGTCAACTGAGGATATGCAAGAGAGGAACATTTGTTCTTTCAAAGAATGTACACTAGTGCATTTGGGTATTTTCCCCACAATCATTTGACTTCCATCCTGTCCCTGGTGTAACATGATATGTTATGCTTTCTCTTACAGTTAGCATATTGCTTCTTTTTTCCTTGGTGCTCATATTTTATTCTATTAACCTTATTATATGTGCTTTTGTTGTAAGCCACTGCAATTCAATATAATATCATATAGTATGCTCAAAGTCTGTTGACATACAACACATTTTTTTTCAAGAATGGAAGAGAATCTTGAGGTATACACTATATAATGTTGACATAAATTACAAGTCACAGTCATATTCCATTAGTCAGGTACCAGCTTAAAGCGATAAACTCTTTCTGTTCAGCATCCCTCTTTTTTTCCTTTTGTTCCTGGTAGCCTAAGCCTCTGAGCCTAATCCTTTACTAGATTCCTCAAATGATAGTATTCATTTGTATAGGACTATACATGGAGAAGAAATAGCACATTTCCTCATTATTTGCTCTCCTTACAAAGTCCAGTTAAATGATATCCTACCTAATAAAAGGGTAATATACAAATTGACCGCACCTTCCCTATGCCTAAGCCATGCCCACCAGTCACGCCCACCAGCCAAACAGGGCGAGTATGCAAATAAACCCAGCCAAGATGGCTACAGCCACAGAGAGCAAGGTTTCCCAGGCAATGGAGGAAGCCAAGCTTTCCACCTGCCCTTGCTAGGCCTAAGCCTCCACTCAAGCTACAAAGTTTAAATTATAGAAGGTAAACAAATGCCACGGAGCTGGAGAGAGGAGGTCAGTGTTGCCCCCGGCAATGGAGAAAGCAGAGCTTTCCGCACACCCTGGCCAGGCCCAGGCCTCCGCTTAAGGCTATAGAGTTTCAATTATAGAAGGTGAATTAACTCCAACAGAAATGGCTGCCAGCCATGGAGCAAGCAGGAGGCTTAGCTCTGCTATAGGCTACAAAGTTTCAATTGTAGAAGGTAAATAAATTCCAGATACCAGGGCCTCCTCTTGGGTCGCCAGGGGGCGTGGCTGGCCTGCAAACCACCACAGGCCCCTTGCTCAGGCAGCCCCATGCCTCAAGGGAACCCCCATCCTGATCTGGGACACACTACAGGGCAAACCAGCTGGCCCCCACCCCTGCACCAGGCCTCTATCCTATCTAATAAAAGAGTAATATGCACATTGACCATCACTCCAACACATAATATGGATGGCCCCATGTAGTCAAAGATCCTGCCCCCATGTGGATACAGATGGCCACCACAAGATTGCCAGCAGGGGAGGGCAGTTGGGAGGCACCAGGCCTGCAAGGGAGGGCAGTTGAGAGGGACCCAGGCCTGCAAGGGAGGGAAGTTGGAGGCAATCAACCCTGCAGGGGAGGGCAGTTAGGGGTGACCAGGCCAGCAGAGGAAAGAAGTTGGGGGGCAAACAGGTTGGCAGGGAAGCATTTAGGCATCAATCCGGCTGTTAGGGGAATGGTTAGGGGGTGATCAGGCTGGCAGGCAGAAGTGGTTAGGGGCAATCAGGAAGGCAGGCAGGTGAGCAGTTGGGAGCCAGCAGTCCTGGATTGTGAGAGGGATGTCTGACCAGGCCTAAACGGGCAGTTGGACATCCCTCGAGGGGTCCCAGATTGGAGAGGGTACAGGCTGGGCTAAGGGACACCCTCCCTCTCTGTGCATGAATTTCATGCAACGGGCCTCTAGTTTATAAATAAATCATAATATTATATTTTAGAGCTAGAAAAATAAGACTAGAGAGACTACTAACTTAATTTCTTCAGTTAACATTCGAGTAAATTAAGGCAGTTAGTCAATGGAAGAACCAGGACTAGAACCTAGGTCTCTTGATTTTTAGCCACTACAAGGCTAAGAAAAATTTAAATTCATTGAATTTGTGCTAATTCGCATTTGATTAGGCAGAGGTCAGAATGGCAGGATGAGATTAAGGTCTCACAATCATTTCATTTATAGATTTTATAAAACTGACCAAACTATAATCGGGGGATACAGATTGTGTTAGTTAGAGTTGGGCCAGTGTCTCATGTGTATTATTCTTATCAGTGATCCTAATGAAATCAGTGGACTAGCTTTGTCAATGCCAACTAAGCAGGGAAGAGACATTGTGAGCACCATGGGAGACTAGATAACTTAACTGTGATAAATTTGGAAAGGGCTCTTACTGTATAAAAAGTGAAAGGAGGATCATGGAACAACTGTAAGACTTCTTATGGAGCTAATGGAAAAACAACAACAAACTATTGTATAACAAAGTTGTGACAAGACAAATAGAAATGAGATTAACTTCAATACAAGAATGATATCTGATTCCATATACATGAAGGATTATTATACAAAGAAACACCACTTTGTGTTCTATCACTAGAGAGGGAATAGAAAAAAATGAACTCAACTTTAGAATATAAGAATTATTTCACATATTTCACAAGGAAGGATTATTTAACTCGGCTGTTTAAACTGAAATGAATTCCTAGAAGGAGATGGAACTCTCCATCAAGTTTAATTACCATTTCTTTAGAATGGTTTAAGAATGGTTCTTTAAAAAAAAAAGCATGGTTCTGTTTAAAGGAAAGAATCTCTTATGGCTATTTCTGTTCATAGGATTATTAGAAACTTTGAGGATCCCTTCGGGTTTCTTTGTCAAGGAGCCGGCTACCTAGGTGTGCCGAGAAACTCGCGAATTGGAGGGGAAATCTGAGGGGAGGGACTGAAGACATTACCAGCGTCATTAAAGGCAGACTACCAATAAAGGTTCATTGAGACAGCAAAAAAAAAAAAAAAAAAAAAAAAAAAGAAACTTTGAGTTATTGGCAGTCAGGATTAAGCCGTATTTAAAGTATTTAATCACTTTTAGTTAGGAAAACTCATCTCCACTGAAAAAGTAAGAATTAAAATAGTACTTGATGATATTATTTTTAGAAGTAGCATACTCTATAATTTCAAAAGCAGAAGCATACTAATAAAATATGTCATAAAATATTAAATATAACTTAGAAATAACTTAGTGCCACTTCTTTGTTTTATATGACATCAAAGTCCAAGAATTTTATGTGTTTGGTTCAGAATGATTTAGTTATGAATAGAGCCAGCTCTATAAACTCACACTTCCATAGGCCAGCCCAGTAGTCATTCTACTACACAAAGCTGCCTCTAGTACTTCACATTGAATTTTAAATACAGTGCCATCTTAATAAAGATTGTAAAAGGGCAAAAAACAACATTGGTAGAATCACAGTAATTTGGAGAAAATAACCAGTATTTCTCAAAGGTGGTTTGGGTGTGAACACAACTTCATTGGGTAGAATTTCTGCACACTGTGGAATTTTAGCATCCTCATCCCTGTCCACTAAAAGTGCTGCAGCACTTCCAAGTCATTTGACAACCACAAATGCCATCACATTTCCAAATGATATATAAAGGAGAAGAGAAAACTATAGAGAACAGGATCTATAGGCCTACTTGGTCAGAACTCAAGAACCACTTTTAGTGACAGTTACCTGAATTATATATTTTTTTAAAATCTAAGAACACTCAGTCTTTTCAGAGATAACCTTACAAAGTAAAACTCTAAACTGACAGCAACTGTCACACACTCATTCCTAAATTGGGGGGGGAGGGCTTGATTTTATTAAGCTACTTGCACTTCTTATATACTCTAAGAAGGTCAGCAACATGGTCAATCCTGCAATACAACTAAATCTACAAGAGGGTAGAGGTCCTAAAGAGTTTAATGTGAACATATTAACTAAAGCAACCACTTAGTTTGCCCAAAAGCTGTTGTTTACTCCAATTAAAAAAGAGGTTATAGCATGGATGTGTATGTTTATTTAAAAATACTTACAAGATCCAGTGCTGAACCGCCACCTAGGTATTCCATTATTATCCACAATTTTGATCCCTGCAAGAACCACAAAACAATGTATAATTATAAACCCGAGCATAACTAACATAAACATTAAATCTGATATACTATACTAATGTACTAGTTTTAAAAAACAGTACATTAAAGTTCGGTGTTTGGAACCCTGAATATTATTTTTTACATAGAACATTAAAAATTAAAGTAAAATTTTGAGACTTTATCCTCCTCGAAATTTAGTTAGCTTATGATATAGCTAAATAAGTAGCTAATTATTGTTTCTTATTATGGAACTATTAGCAATTTTTATAATACCCATAAAATACAAACTATAGCTTTAAATTATTATTTTGAATGATAATAGAAACCTGCAGAAATTTTGAATAGGAGTTCTGAGTGTTTTCATTCAATTTTCGAGTTTAAGGACCCTGGATATTTTGCCTTCTTTTAATTTTTGCTTTTTGTTTTTATGTACTTTACAACTTTATCCAGCCATGATTAATGGAATTTTTTTAAATAAACTTGGAACCTAGAAAGAATACTATCCCCTACTCAGGTAAACAGATAAGAGAAATGGAGTATATAGCTTAAAAAGAATACGATTACTCCAGGTAGAGTTAACTTCACAGTAAGTTGTACAAAAACAAATGGGGTGCATAGAGAGAATGCATATATGTGAATTCCAAAACAGTTGTATACACACACACAAACACACCATTCAGCTCTATCAGATAAAAGTTGGAATAAACCATTATATCTTTTTTCTTCCTTCTTTCAACTATAGCTCGAAATACTAGGGACGCCTCTCTTTCCATAACACTTCATGAGTGGTATTCCCTGAATTGTTGTGGGACCACAGAGTTGACTGGAAGAGAAATGTTTGGTTTTACTATACTGGCAAGTGCCAAGTTGAGATTGGATTGTGTTCCAAAAGTACATTTTTAAAGTAAGATATTTGGAATTTAGAAAGCAAGCATTTTTCCATAAAAATAATGTCTAGTTTCCTGGGGTATTCCCCAAAAGACAATTTAATGTAAAGGTATCCATAGTACAGCAGGAAGAGTAGCAGAGAAACTACCTACTATTTACTATACAATAACAATGTTTCTATGGGGAAATATATATTCAGTGTGCTTAACTTGGGATGCTAGGAACACCTTTCTCAGCTTTACAACCCCAGCTGTGGGATGAAGATTCTCAAACTATTGTCAGTAGCCCTCAAATTCTAAAATCCCTGAGTACTCATTCAAAATGTCCAAGGAGTTGAACTGAAAATGTGCAAGCATCTTCATGACGCTGGGGCCTTATCATGGCAGAGAATGGATTCCAGTAATATCATGATGAGTGTTTAGGTGACATTGCAGTGTGGAGAATGGGATGTGGCCTAGGGTTAGAGACCAGGGAGGGTGGGCTCCATTAATTTAAGATGAAAGGATTCCTCCTTTCTTTCTTGATGCTGATACTAGGATGTATAAGAGAAAGAGAGGAACAATGCTCCCTCCCGCTAGTCTTGACATCCACTCTCTCCTGTCACAAAGGGCCAGCTTGACCTGAGGAAAGAAAGAGCTGAGAGTCTTTGATAACAGTAGTGTCTTTAGAAGGAGAGAGAGAAAATAAATTCCCATTATGTTGATAAGGGGAGAGGAGTTCCAGGATTGTGTCTTATAATTCATTTTATGTATAGAAACCAGGTATTCTGAACCTCAAAATTATGAAACTGATGTGTATTTTATATTCCTTTCAAGAGAAGAAAGGGCTTCTCACAACACTGTATAGCCTGAGATTTTTCTTTTGCACAAGTGTATTTCTAACAACTATTATATTCTACCTTATGAATTCAGAATGCTTCTCATTCATCTGAAATTTAAAAGAAAAATAAAGAATCTTATAAAACATTTTTATCTGTTTCTGCAGTACCGCATGAATGAAAGCACCAGTTTTCCAAGGTACAAATTCAAAACAGAACTTTACCAACTTCTATTCTTCACCAAAAATATTCATATGAAGTTTAATATGTTATTAAAGTTATGACTAATTAACTTCTCAATTTGAAAAGAAGGCTTCCTCTTAGATTTTCCCCCCTCAGCGGAAGTAGAACCCTTCTGAGACAGGCAGAGAACCAGAACTGCCCAATAGCTTTTCTGTTTGCTTCCTTCTGATCACCACTTCCAGAGACAAGCCTCACTGGCGGATGGCCATAGGTCTGGACATTCAGAAGATTGCTAGGCAAGCATGAGTGCTGAAGCAAGGCCTGAGTGGGTATAGACATAAATGGTGAGCTGGTGGGGTTCCTCCCTGCTCAAGGAAGCTTAACCCACAGAGGCTCTGTTTACCAGTTCCTTGGCCACAGCAGTTCTCAATAAAAAAAACACCAATCACAAGCAAAACAAAATCTAGATTCGATGTTTTCATTCCTTTGGAGGGACTAAAACTTCTACCTTTGATTTCTGGTAAAATATGTTTGTGTTGGAGAAAGCAAATAAGTATGTTTGGTTTGCTTTTAAAGAATTTAAAAAGCCAAGATGATGCCTACATTATGGTTTACAATTCTAAAATAGCCAAGTGACTGGAAAACATAAACATACATCCTGTACATTTAAGCATTGGAAGTCTCTGTAGGAAAAACTCCACTTCTTCACTTATAAAATGATCCATACATGTTAAAAATGGGTCAGAGGAATAAGTTTAAAGTCCTGCATCAACATAGTTGGTCAGCTAAGTGTTAGGAAGTAGCTCCCTGTTCCAAAATTCAAACTGCCTAAAGAGCAAGTATTCTATAACTATACTATTTACTGAGGAGTGGTTGGAGTCTAGTGTTAACAAATTACTGGTGTCTAGAGTATCAACTCTGTTACCCCATGAGGCCTTTGAACCTCACTGTTTGCTGCTAAAGGCGACACTTGGCCAAAGGGGGGAGAAATGCTGTGAAATTTGGAATGCATTTGTTAATAGAAAATAGACTTAAAATACCCATTATTGGTATATGTATTTGAGAGATCATTATTATATATCAAGTACATGTTGAATGAAATGAGCTGGTCTATAACTCCAATAGCCAATCATGACATTGACCAGACAAACCAGCATATATAAGTAAAATAAGCTAGTCACCAAAGAACAAATGTATGATTTCACTTATATAAGGAAATTAAGGTAGTGAAATTCAGAGAAACAGAAATTAGGATGGTGTTACCAAGGAGTGTAATGAGGAGAGAATGAGCACTTATTGTTTAATGTGTACAGTTCAAGTTGAGGAATATTAAAAAGTTCTGGAGATGGATGGTGGTGATAGTTGTACAACAAACAATGTACTTAATGCCACAGAATTGCACACTTAAAATTATTAAAACCATAAATTTTGTGATGTGTATTTTACCAGGATAAAAAAAAAAATAGAATGTAGCATAGCCCTAACCTGTTGGATCAGTTGGTTGGAACGTCGTATTGTACAACAAAGGGTTGTGGGTAAGATTCCCAGTCAGGGCACATACCTAGGTTGTGGTTTCAATCTCTGGTTGGAGCATACAGGAGACAACCAATTGATGTCTGTCTGTCTGTCTGTCTCTCTCTCTCCCTCCCTCTCTCTCTCTCCCTCTCTCTAAAAACTGATGAACATATCCTTGAATGAGAATAACAAAACAAAAAAATAATGTAAAATTTTATAGAACTTCAAGTGACAGTAGAGATCATCTTATCATCTCTTAACTGTTTTATTTCAGTTTAGAATTCTTGTCTATACCCCACCTTCACATCCCAACCTCCATCAAAATCATACTCAGGATTTAGTTCAAATACTACTCCCCAGTTTTGGGGTTATTGCACTTTATGTACCACAAATAAGTGAATAATATGAGGCAAGTTAGATGTACATATCTGGAGCTAAGGAGAGAGGCTGGAACCAGAGACATGAATTTAGACATTGTCAAAATAAAGTGGATGAGACTGACCAGGGAAAATATGTATAATGACAGCAATACACATAAGTAAATATCTGTTGAATTGAACCTCATATGGGGCTTCATAGAAGTGTGTTATGTGAAGTTTAAAGCTATTCTTATTTTGAAAAGCAAGAAATATGTAAGGAGAAAAATTTTCCCTCCTTAATTTCCTTCAAGTATGTTTTAAAAAGTTCTGGACATGGACAACAGTATGGTAATTACCAGGGTGAGGGGGGTGGGAAGAGGTAGAGAAAGGTATATGGGGTATAAATGGCGATGGAAGGAGACTTGGCTGGGGTGGTGAATACACAATACAATGTGCAGATGATGTGTTGTTGAATTGTGCACCTGAAACCAGTATAATTTTGTTAATTAGTGACACCCTAATAAAGTCCATATAAAGGAAATGAACATAACAAAGGAAAACTCATATTATTTTTAAAGAATATTGCAGAGACATTCACCCAACCCTGAAATTATGTACATTATGCACACACACAAGTCTCAGGAAAAATGAGGAGGCTACAAAACTGTAGAGACTCTATTCTGGAATATTTTACTTAAATCATTCTATTATTTTTTTTAAAAATAAATATTAGTGGTGGTAGTATCTGGAGGGGAGCATATTTCCTTAACATAAACAGAAATCTAAATCTAAAGGCATTTTTGAACAGCAAATAAAGGCATGATTCAAATTCTATTCAATGCCTGAGTAAGTTTCATTTTAATATTTACATTGAACTAGAAAAATATTTAAAGATTATAAAAGATTCTTCCAGTATTATGAGATCAGAAAGGAAGGGTTTGCTTATTTTAGTACACTTTATAAAGACTAACTTTGTTTCTCAAGAAAATCTGCAGTGAACTAAAATTAAAGGAAAATACTGTGGTCATACTAATGTGTTTGTCTGGTTTTTACTCTTGTTTTTAAAAACGAAGTTATACAGTGAGCTCAGTCAAAATGAACACCAGTACATTTTTTCATGTCTCAAAAAAAATCATTACAACTGCATACAGTTCCAAAGAGCATATAATTTTCTCTCGAAAGCAATAACTTTTCCTTCAGCATACAGTGATTTCTTGGTTATGTATAGTATCCTGTGTAAGGACAACATAAGAAAACCACATATCCTACTCTACTCAATTGACTTTACTCACAAAATTCCCCATGTCATCTGAAATGGAAGGATGGGTCACAATAAGAACATAAGTTGATTGATAATGCAGTTCCCAGATGGTATTTAAAGTATGCAGCCTTGAATTACAATGACTTCATTAAACAGAACCCTGTTATTATTGATACAATTTTACTTAAAAAATACAAGCCCACAGAACCACACTATGTTTTAATATAAATGGAAAGTAAACAAGTTGGTCAATTTAAGAAAATAATTTAAATAAAGCATATTAAAATGTTATAAAATCATAAGACATTTCTTTTTTGTGTATATGTGTACATATATATATAGAGTTAATACATATATGTTTATTTATTTAAGGCAAATATATTCAGGATACAAATCATATCAGCCAGCTGTGAATTTCAACAATTTTATCATGAAATGACATGTTTCTTAAAGTAACATCATGGACTTTACTTAATGATGGGTAAAAGAAATAAAAATAATTCTGTTTAATCCTTGAAAAAAGACATCTTAGATAATGGTTTTATGTCATTAACTGGTGCTGAGAACATTCTACAGTCAAGATTTGGATAATAACTATCAGTTTTATTTTCTTAAAAATTAAGTATTTATTGGGTGACTGGTACATGTAAACCATGAGGGAAATTTTTTTAAATGGTGAAATATTACGAATATATAATACTAAAAGACCTACAATTCATTTTCTATGAGAGTACTAAATATGAACAAAGACTATAAGCAACCAATAAAACAGTCAATACCATTTCAGTACCCATTTTCATTATAATATAGAATAGCTCATTTTAAATAGGGCTTATTTAATATTTTAAGTTAGTTACCAAAAATAGCTTATCTATGCCTAAAAAATAGAAAGGGTCTGGAATTACCAGGATTCAATACAGGAAGAGTAATCCAGAATGAACAAACAACAAGGACAATAACAACACATACATATACACAACAAATTCTTGGGGCTGTGTATAACCAAGGCTGCTATGGGAATTAGGAGGGAGACATAAAACTACTGAGATTGAGTGATCCTAGGATTATTGAAAAAGAACCT
Organism: Eptesicus fuscus; assembly: GCF_027574615.1. Taxonomy (NCBI): domain Eukaryota; kingdom Metazoa; phylum Chordata; class Mammalia; order Chiroptera; family Vespertilionidae; genus Eptesicus; species Eptesicus fuscus. Next base: position 111,593,427 of record NC_072473.1, read on the forward strand.
TACCACTAAATAAGCTTTCTATATAATTATTTACATAGTAAAATGGAGTAATGGTTCACTGTAAGAAGTAAATTGAACAGAAATTGCCAGCAGAAACACCTTTTCTAGGAAGCCTTTCTTGAAGCCTTCACCCTCCCCTCCAAAAAAGGATAGAAGTGACTACTTGCTTACTTGTGCTCTACTTGTGCCTTATACATACTTAATAACAAAATTGGCCTCTTTTTAGTGCAATATGGGACGGTGAGCTCCTTAATGGCAGTAGTGAGTTGTTCATTTTTACATCTAGCACTTAGTAAAGTGTACGATACATAGTGACTATTTGGCTGTTTAATGATTCATTCTCCTACTCATTCTTTGCACATTCATCTAATTCATGTAATCCTATCTAATAAAGAGGGAATATGCTAATTAACCACCACACCCTCACAAGATGGTGGTGCCCACAGCCACAAGATGGCAGTGCCCAGTCCCCTCAGCCCTGCCTCATCCAGCCGGAGTCCCACAGTCCCCTCAGCCCCACCGGGGGGGGGGGCGGCAGGCACCGCGTGCCTCATCCAGCCGAGTCCCCCAGTCCCCTCAGCCCTGCCTCATCCAGCCAGAGTCCCCCAGTCTCCTCAGCCCCGCAGGGGAAGGCAGTTGGGGGCAATCAGGCTGGCAGGGGAGGGCAGTTGGAGGTGATCAGGCCAGCAGGGGAGGGCAATTAGGGACTATCATGCTGGCAGGGGAGCAGTTAGGCGTCAATCAGGCCAGCAGGGGAGCAGTTAGGGGGCAATCAGGCAGGCAGGTGAGTGGTTAGGAGCCAGCAGTCCCAGATTGCAAGAGGGATATCCAACTGCCAGTTTAGGCCTGATCCCACAGGAGTCCCAGATTGGAGAGGGTGCAGGCTGGGCTGAGGGACACCTTCTCCCCCGACCCCACCCCATGCACGAATTTCATGCACCTGGCCGCTAGTATTAGAATAAATCAAACTTTGTAAAAAGGCAGGAAAATTGTTAATGAATTTCTATATCTTTAGATAGGTTATCCTAGGGCTTATTTGGTAAGCATAACATAAAAATACAGCATATATTTTATGAAGGTCAACAGCTTGAGAAGTTATAAACATACCCCTTTTGGCTTAGAAATAAAGAAAAAAAAAATTGAACAAAACAACCCTCCCCCACCCCACATAAACCCTGAAAAGCAAAGAGCTAACAGTGCCTTTCATTGAAAAATTTCAACACCAAGAAAATAAATTTTAATTTTAACATAATTTAAACTCTAACCTAAGCTATTTTTGTATTTATGCTTCACATTCAATAGACACAAATTGAACTTCTAACTCTGGAACCCCGGAACTCATGGATTTACTAACTAAACAGTTTTCTGTTATGCAGTAACATCTCCATCTGCTGGAACTTTGGGTGTTTGTTAATTCCACGATCATAGAAATTAAAAATCCATTTTTTGGAGGGGTGGAGGAGGGAACAGATATTATTCAATTTCGCTTAAACAAACATTTATCACTTGTGTAAGATGTGCCATGCCCTGTGCTAAGTAGTATAAAAAATCAAGACTAGTTGAGCTAATCTCCCTGCCATCACAGAGCTCACAATCTGGAGGGAGAGAGAGGTGTGTAAATAACCACCAAACCTCAATGGAGTAAGTTACAGTCTTACATATACTATAAATTCTGAGGTTGAGACAGACCAGACCATTGAGAATAATCTGTGAAAGCACTGGGGGGAAAGTTCTTTCTTAACAAAGGATATGTCTCAAGGACCAGCTGCATTTCTGCTCCTCCATCAATCTAAAAGTTCAGGTGTGGTAAAAATGATGCAGCTGAGTACTGGGATGTATTGAGTATACAGCTGCTAGGTCTATACAAATTCTATTTGGCACTATAAATGGGACTGGATTCTGCCTGGAAGCCAAAGACTGCCAAATCCCAATTTAAGATATTGCATTTTTAAAAAAGAATTAAAAAAGAAAGGAAAACTTATAATGAAAATACATTATGACAAATAATATAGCACACACATTACCTTTAAATAAGATCCATAGTATTTTGTTACATATGAGCTGTCACACTGACTCAAAACAGTTATTTCTTGCTGAATGTCTTCAATTTCATCTTCAGCTTCCTCGAGGTCTATGATTTTAATAGCAACCACTTGCTGGGTACGGTTATCAATTCCTTTGAAAACTTCTCCAAAGGAGCCTTTTCCAATGCGTTCTAATTTTGTGAACAGTTCTTCTGGATCAGCTATATTATTCTAAGAGGAGGGAAAGAAAGAAAGGGAATAACACAAATGTTTTGTATCAATTCTTTTAAATGAAGGAAAATAAATCATATAGGACATTAACACATTTTTAAAAAACATACAAATTCCCTTGACTCTTCACATGTGCTTTGTTATAACAACAGTAACTCCAAATGGTGAGCTAGTCCATATTCTACTGGATCACACACATTCACTGGGCTTCCTTTCCTTAATCCTGCTACCACAAACAATCCTATACAACAAATGTTGTCTCTGAAGCCTCCAAAGGGCCAGATATGTTTTAGAGTAAAGCAGCTGGCTATAGATAGTTTGCACATTAATGCTATGATAGCTATAGTGAGAGAACTCTTAAACTAAGTTATAGGTAGGTGAATCATTAAAAATTCTATCATTCTACCAGCAATATGTTACCTTTTAATTCTCCTTTTATACTTCTCCAATTTGGACAACTCAATCAGCCTCACCTACTAGTACACTTCTAAACCACCATGTAAACAACACAGAACACAAAAGACTCACTCTACAAGTCTCATTTTTTTTTCTTGTTTTAAAAAAATCTTTATTGTTGAAAATATTACATAGGTCCTCCTTTCATTTTTTTCTTTACTTGAGATCTTATCCACATGCAATGTTCTCATCAATTACTGAAATAATATTCTATGCCTTCATCATTATAATTGCTAGTACTCATCAGGAAATGGTAATATATTGATCTTTCACAACTTATCTCACAGTGGGAATCCAGAGTAAGTCCACATAAAATTTGTAGTCAAGCATATGTTTTCTTAAATGTATAGGCATGACTTAGATTTATAAATCACTGTCCTTTCCTGGTTCAAAATTATCCTTTATCTTATCATATACAACTTTTAACTAAAATGTTATGCCCACAAGACAACCTTTATATGCCTACTTAAACTCATATTGCTTAATAGTGTACATACTTCAAATCAAGTAGAACACAAGATCTATAAACCTCCCCAAAAGGCACGTTATTAATTTATATTTAAGTGATTTATTACACTGTACCTAAAACTTTACTTTTAGTTCCTTCAAAATATAGGAGAATATTAGCTAGTTCTGGTAGCTATCTATATTTAATTTGACAGTTGAACCCAGATCATCTGTTCATTTACAACTTTACTTAGTCATCAATTTGAGGAGACAATTATAGAGTTAGCATGTTCCCTTATATCTTCTTCTATTACACAAAGTAATCATTAAAGTTCACTTTTTTCTCTCATCAAATTCTCTGCACCATTATAACCAAATAGATTCACTATCGCTCCAGTAAACTAATTTTGAGTAACTTGAAAACTTATAATTGCCTTAAAATTTCTTTCACCAACTTTTCTTTTTTCCAACATGCTTAAATAGTTTGCACATGACCTGCTTATTTTATAAACTTCCACATATTCCTGGGTTGGATATTTTCCATTTCTAAAAGTTGTACTTTCTATGTAGTAGTCTTTTTGATGTTGCAAGCTACTTGTTATCCTCACCCCACCTACAGAACCCACATGAAAGAAATATATCTTGATTTTCCCATATAGGCTTTTAAAAATGGTTTAGACTTTCAGTAGGTTGAAATGCCTTTTTAATGCTCACACTTTTTTATAATATGTTTCCCAACACTTCAGTACTCTCATTATTGATGTCATTGGTATTCTCTTTCTTACCAAGACATTGTACTTCATTGTGATTACTATTACATAGTAGCTAAACCAAAGGTACCTCTCTTCCAACTTATCGTGATGGTTCTTGTCTTTCCAGTACCTTATGGCAAAAACAAAACAAAAGCTTTGTCAAACAGCTTGGTGACAGGTTCATCACCCTATTACTTCCTAAATTCAGTAGATTGGAAAAAGATAAAGAAAAAAGCTTCCAGTCTTTCTGACATAACTATAAAACAAATCTAAAAATTGGAAATATACCATAATTTAAAAATACATAGTATGTACTTTCTGATACACTGTCAACTAGGAAGTAGATTAACCTTGGTTGTAGAGAACATTTTATGCTCTACATAACAAAAAGTGTTGTTGTATTAAATCCTAATCTTCCTTCTTTCCTTCTTTCCTTCCTCCCTCCCTCCCTCCCTCCCTTCCTTCCTTCCTTCCTTCCTTCCTTCCTTCCTTCCTTCCTTCCTTCCTTCCTCCCTCCCTCCCTCCCTCCCTCCCTCCCTCCCTCCCTCCCTCCCTCCCTCCCTTCCTTCCTTCCTTCCTTCCTTCCTTCCTTCCTTCTTTCCTTCCTTCCTTCCTACTTTTTAAATTAAATTTATTGGGGTGACATTGGTTAATATGATCATATAGGTTTTAGGTGTGGGTTTCTGTTATAAAATCTGTATATTGCACCGTGTGCCCACCACCTAAAGTCAAATCTTCTCCTGTCACCTCATATTAAGACCCCTTTCTCCCCGACCCCCTTCCCTCTGCCAACCACCACTCTGCTGTTTGTGTTCATATGTTTCAGTTTTATATCCCACATATGAGTGAAGTCATATGGTTCTTAGCTTTTTCTGTCTGATTTATTTCGCTTAGCATAATGTTCTCAAGGTCCATCCATGTTGTTGCAAATGGTAAGAATGCCTTCTTTTTTATAGCAGCATAGTATTCCATTGTGTAGATGTACCACTTTCTTCTAATCCACTCATCTGCTGATGGGCATTTAGGATGTTTCCAAATCTTAGCTATGGTGAATTGTGCTGCTATGAACATAGGGGTGCATATATCCTTTCTGATTGGTGTTTCTTTTTTCTTGGGATATATTCCTAGAAGTGGGATTATTGGGTCAAATGGAAGTTTCATTTTTAATTTTTTGAGGAAATGCCATACTGTTTTCCACAGTTGCTGTACCAGTCTTCATTCCCACCAGCAGTGCACGAGGGTTCCTTTTTCTTCGCAGCCTCTCCAGCACTTTTTGTTTATTTGTTGATGATAGCCATTCTGACAGGTGTGAGATGGTACCTCATTGTTATTTTGATTTGCATCTCTCAGAAGATTAGTGACTTTGAGGACATTTTCACATGTCTCTTGGCCTTTTGTATGTCCACTTTCCAAAAGTGTCTATCTAGGTCCTTTGCCCATTTTTTGATTGGATTGTTTATCTTCTTTTTGTTAAGTTGTATGAGCTCCCTGTAAATTTTGGAGATTAAACCCTTATTGGAGATAACATTGGCAAATATGTTCTCCCATGCAGTGGGCTTTCTTATTGTTTTGTTGATGGTTTCTTGATTTGTCCAATCTTATTCACATCACTCTTCTACAGAGCCTCTAAGAAAGTCAAGTCAGTTTCCTTCCCACTCAAATCAAATATTCTTTTAAGACTATTAAAATTCCCAGATCTTTCTATTGCTACTGCAAGATTGCAGTTTACTATTATACCTATATTTGTAATACCTTCTCAAAGTTGTATCTCAGGAAGGAGCTCTAAGTTCTAAAGCAGCAAATAGGAAGAAAGGCTAATTAACATCATATTGATTTACAATGAATGGTAGCCAATTTATTACAAAAACAGTTCTGTGAAAATAAAAATCTCACAGATCCACCTCAGAACATTCACATTATTCTTTGACTATCTTTACCTTTCCTTTGCTTGAAATTGATCTCTTTAGCTGTAAGTACATTGTTACAAATTTAGGTCTGAAGCAGAGGTATCATTACTATTAACAAAACAACAATGATAACAATAACCTTTTAGTATGGAAATACTCTTAGGAAGTCCAAAAGGTAAAAACATAAGATGATCATTTTGTTTGTCCCCTGTGTAAAGTCAGGGGCAGATGAAAGAAGACTACTTGCATACTTAAATCACAAAATCAGTAGGTGAAAGAACTTTTGAAGGTTCTCTAAGTGCCCTCCAGTCCTGGCTGCAGGTAAGAATCACCAATACAACTTTTTAAATGCAGATACCTAGGACTCATTCCAAAACTACTGATTCAGAATCTCTGAAATTGGGCCCAGCAATCAGTATGTTTTTTAAAAGTACCCCAAACTATTTTGCATATAGTCGTTTTGGCCCCAGTTTTAAGATTAGCACTTGGGAACCAGTAAGCAGACAGATATTGAATTTGTATTGTTGATTATATGGAACTCTTTACCACTATTTTTTTCCAGGCAAGCCTGTGGCTCTCTTCTAACTTTGAATGTTAAGAGGACAACTTGGAAATTAAAATAAAACCAATAACACCTTAATATTTATATATATGTACCTATATTTTAAAAATTAGATCTTCAATACTTTTATATGGGCACATCTCTACCAGTAAAATTACCCTAAAATAAGACAAGAAACAATATTTACCAAAATATACACAATATGTTCTCTACATTTTGAATATGTACTCTTGAACTTTAAAAATTTTTAATTGATTTCAGAGAGGAAGGGAGAGGGAGAGAGAGATAGAAACATCAATGATGAGAATCATTGATTGGCTGTCTCCTGCACGCACCCTAGTGGGGATGGAGCCCGCAAACCGGGCATGTGCCCTTGACTGGAATCAAACCCAGGATCCTTCAGTCCACAGGCTGACACTCTATCCACTGAGCCAAACCTGCAAGGACTCTTGAACTTTTTTTTTTAGCCCAGCATAATAGCTTAAGATTTAATGGATGACAGTTTTGAGGTAACAGTCAACATTGACAAAGAGTAAAAGTTTAGTTCTAGTTAGCTAGTAGAAAATGGGTAAAAACTGTGGAGGGCGATGTAGGGGAGAAAAAAAAAAAACACGTCTCCTCAACCTTCTTAGGGTCCCTGGTTGGATCTGAACATTAAACTGACAAAGACAGATGAACAGAAGAAAAGTATATAAATCTATTTAACATAAGTTTTACATGACACCAGAGCCTCCATAAGGAAATAAAGACTCAAGCAATTGTTAAACCCATGTGTTTTTGTTAGGTTTGATGAAGACTGGAAAGCTGTAGAAAGATGTGAGCTAAGTGTCATAAACTGAAGGAAACTTAGCAAGGCCTATTTGTTCAGATTCTTCCTGTTGTCTCCCTGTCTTTGGAGATACGGATGCTTCTTTTCTCCTAGTATAGGGAGAGTCCCTCTCACAGAGGGTCTTAAGACCAGTTTCAGGAAGAAGAGCAGGGGCGTATGTGGGGAGGGTGTTGTGGGATAATAAGTGAAGTAACCTTTCTTCTTCTGTCATTTTCTCAAATTCCTTCAGTTTCAAATATCCAATATGCCATAGTGCCATATTTTGAGGTATCCTGTCCTGAACCCCATCAGGAGGCATTAAGAATAGGTCATCAGGAGAAACAAGAAAAAGTAGACAGAGTTAGAATTCTCCCTAGGGTTCTAAGCAGAATGGAGACCCAGAGAGCCAAAAGATGGCAAGAACTAAATGTAACAAATCTAATTTCTTTGAATCTGAGGTAGCTTAGCCAGACTTTTAGTCTGGAGCTGAGAGTGAAAACATAATTCATTTAGGGAAGAGGGGTAGATTTCTCAGAGGATTTGACCAGAAAGAGTTGACCTCATGTGTTCCAAAAGAACCTCGAAGAACTATGAACCAAGCTGAGCAAGGCTGACCTCAAACTACATTTTCCTATAGCCTTCCTACCTTGATAAAACCTATACTATGAATGCCCTTAGCTATAAGATACTGTTTGCATTTTTACAAAGACTGATTATGTGTAAAGTGCCTCACTGATGAGGAGGGGTATACAGGAAATAATGAGCAAAAAATGTGCTAATGACATCAAAGCTTAGAAAGGAAGACCTCTTATCCATTCTAATTCTCAAGAGGTAACAACAATGGTGACCTGCAATGAACTCAGGATACCCTGACAATCACGGAGAGCAACTAAAATCTTTAGCTTAACAATGTACTAAAACCTAGAGACATCCAGTTAGCTACATAGTATTTACTACGTGTACCAGTTAATAATGAGGATTTTTTTCAATAGATGGAGTTACACATATGCTGATATATATGCGATTTGATATGTATGCTATTTTGTATTGACAGCAAGCTTCAAAACTTCATATGTAAAATTTGCTGAAGGTGTTAACATCATAGATATTTTTACACTTAAAAATGTCAAATTTCGAGGGGAGCAAAAATGGCGACTGAATAGAGTCGTGTTTGGAGTCTGGTCCTGGGGCGGAGAGTAGGAGCAGCAGAGGTTCGCAGGGGGAATGTATGTTGGCAAGCCAAGGGACAGCTAAACTCCAGGAGAAGGCGGGGGAGTGCTGGGCAGGGTTCCCCTGACCTTGCAGCACCCTCAGGGGCTGGGTCCCTTCCCAGAGCTGCGGGCTCACCGGGCGCCTCGCCATCTTTCAAGGAAAGGAGGATTTTATTGGAAACCTGACTTTCCGCGACAACTGCAAACACTGAACAGCTGCGAGCACCAGAACACCGGTCCCCTATCGGCGCAAACATTCGGATTCAAAGGAACTCTTCACTGTACCACGGAAAGGTCAGATTTTGCCTGAAATAAGGTGTGGTTTCTCGTCCCCGTGGTGGGAGAGGGAAGCGCGCGAGCCGCAGGACCAGCAGGAACCGGGAGGTCTGTACCTAGAAAAATCGGTGGCAGTTGGAACTGCCGTGATCCATGAATGTGGAAGGGGGTCCTCTGAGCTGCTAACAGAAGTGACCTCTTAAAAGCAACTCATTTTAATCTGACGAGGAGGGTCAGACTAAAAATTTTTAAAGGAGTGCAGGCTCCTTAGTCTGGCGCGCAGACCCACTGTCCGCACACTTGGGCTCTTTCCGACTCTGATTACTAAGCCCAATACATAGGAAAACCCAGGTGGAAAAACCCTGAAAGACTGGAGGGGAAAGTTGTTTTTCCGGAACCTGGGGAGCAGAGCTGGGTGTGACCATCGGAGAGGCAGCTCTGAGGCGCACACCTCCACAAACCAGTAGTGAGTGCCATAGAGGGGAAAAAAAAAAAAAAAAGCTAGAGAGGCCCGGAAGTCAATTCAGAAACACTGCCACCCAGGGGCTGAAACGCTAATTGTCTCTGGTGTAATCAAAAATAAATACTAGAAATTAAGACACGGCTGGCTTAAAAAGCAGGACTGGCTTACAACACTGAGGAGCAGTGAAACGAAGCTGAACTGAAATACCGCCCAGACTGGGAAACAGGCATACCAAACAGAATAATAGAGGGAGTGAATGACAGCTGCTACTGCACATTTTAGTCTTCCTATTTTTTAATTTTAAATTCTTTATTCAAATTTTTTAAATTTTTTTATTCTAATTTTTTTATTTTCATTTTTTGCATCTTTTACTTAAGAAACTATTTTTTTTCTTTTTCCTCACTCGATTTTCACCTTTTTAATTATCACATGTTTATTTTCAATAAGCATTACTATTACTATTATTTTACTTTTTTTTTTTTAATGTCATTTGATTTTCTTTCTTTTATTTTGAAATTAGTGTCTGACATTCTATTTGCATCTTTCCCTTACAATCGTTTTACCCTATCTCAACACTAACATTATGCCATCACTCTCCTCCTAACCTTTCCCCTTTTGGTCCCCAGTTTATCTTAACCCTTTCTGGCTTTAGATTTTCCCTACTTTTTCAGTTTACCCTCTGCTAAAATTTCACCCTACTTATATATCTAACTCCCAACCCCCTGCTCCAAATCCATACATACCTCTCTCTACGCTACCTTAAAAAAATTATTTTTCTCTCTGGCCTTTTGTTGTTGTTTCTTGAATGTTGATTAGTTTGAATTTTTATGCTTTTATATGATATTGTTTTGACTATTCTTTTTGTTTGTTTGATTCTTTTGTTTGCGTTCGTTTTTTACTTTTGTTTCCCCTTCCCTCACTTGATATTAGTTGGTGTTGCAGTTTGTATTAATCTCCAGGCTCGTGTTGCTGGAATTTGCTGGGATTAGTGGTTATTCTAGTGGAGTTTACTCCCCATATATATAGTCTGTTCCCCTTTTCTCTCTTAGTATCATTCTTGTCTCTCTTACTTTTTTTTCTTTTCTTTTTTTTTCTGCTCTTTTCCCAAGTTCAGATTCACACTCTTTTTTTTTGTTGTTGTTGTTCTTTCTTTTTACTCTCCCTCTTCCACTCCTATTCCCTAATTTGTCTTTCTCTGGAGGTTACCTTTATTGGAGGTTATTAATATCGTGAATACAATTCTGTTCAGTGCCTTGTGTGTTGTGCCTGGTTGTGTTGTATTTTATACCTTTAAATCAACGCCAGAGAGAGAGAACTATATAACCAGACATCAGGAGAAGAGAGACGATGGGGAGACAAAGAAATAGCCCCCATAGGAAAGAAAAGCAGGCATCACCAGAAAAGGAAGTAAACGAATTAGAAGCAAACAACCTATGAGAGAAAGAATTCAGAGAAATGGTCATAAGGTGGCTGAAAAGGATGGAAGACAAATTCGACAATATGAGTAAGAACCAAGAGGAAATGAAGAAGAACCAAGAAAAAATGAAAAATGACATCGCTGCTTTAAAGAACTCAATAGAAAGCATCAAGAGTAGATTAGAAGAAGCAGAGGACCGCATAAGTGAGCTAGAAGACAAGATGGAAAAAAATACCCAATTACAACAGCTTCTAGAAACAAAAATTAGAAAGCATGAGGAGAGCCTAAAGGAACTTCGGGACAACACAAAACAAAACAACATCAGGATAATAGGGGTACCAGAAGGAAAGGAAACTGAGCAAGGAATAGAAAACCTGTTTGAAGAAATAATAACAGAAAACTTCCCTGATATAGGGAAGAAAAAACCCACACAAATCCAAGAAGCTCACAGAGTTCCAAGCAAAATGAACCCCAAAAGACTGACACCAAGGCACATTATAATTAAGTTGGCAAACACCAACGACAAAGTAAGAATCTTAAAAGCAGACAGAGAGAGACAGACAGTTACATACAAAAGAACCCCCATCAGAATAGCAACTGATTTCTCAACAGAAACTCATCAGGCCAGAAGGGAATGGAATGAAATATACAAAGTCATGCAAAGGAAGGGTCTCAATCCAAGAATACTGTACCCAGCAAGGCTATCAATCAAAATTGAGGGTGAAATCAGGAGCTTCAGAGACAAAAAAGGACTAAGGGAGTTTATCACCACCAAACCAGCAATTAAAGAAATGCTAAAGGGTCTGCTGTAAAAAAGAAAGAAAGAAAGAAAGAAAGAAATAGGAAGCAAAGAAGGAACACAGGGGTATAGAATAAAAATGGCGACAAATAAGTACCTATCAATAATAACTTTAAATGTAAATGGATTGAATGCCCCAATCAAAAGACACAGGGTAACAGATTGGATAAGAAAACAAAACCCATATATCTGCTGTCTACAGGAAACCCACCTCAAAAAAAAGGACACATACAGACTGAGAGTAAAGGGATGGAAAAATGTTTTCCAGGCGAATGGAATTGAAAAAAAAAGCTGGGGTAGCAATACTTATATCTGACAAATTAGATCTCAAAGTGAGGGACATAACAAGAGATAATGAAGGCAACTTCATAATACTAAAGGGAGAAATCCAACAAGAAGAAATAATTCTGGTAAACATATATGCACCCAATACAGGAGCACCAAGATACATTAAAAAACTCCTGGAAGATATCAAAGGAGAGATTGACAGCAATACAATCATAGTAGGAGACTTCAATACCCCACTATCACCATTGGACAAATCCTATAAACAAAAAATCAGCAAAGAAACATCAATCTTAAAAACTCACTAGACCAGATGGAATTAATCGACATCTTCAGAACATTTCACCCCAAAGCCACAGAATATACATTCTTCTGAGGTGCACATCGGTCATTTTCAAAGATAGACCAAATGTTAGGACATAGGCAAAGTCTCTCCAAATTCAAGAAGATAGAAATCATATCAAGTATCTTCTCACATCACAGTGGCATAAAACTGGAAATCAACTACAATAAAAACAACCCAAAGAAATCAAACACTTGGAGACTAAACAGCATGTTATTAAACCATGACTGGGTTACCAAAGACATCAAGGAATAAATAAAAAACATCATGGCAACAAACGACAATGAAAACACAACAATCCAAAATCTATGGGACACAATGAAAGCAGTCCTGAGAGGGAAGTTCATAGCTCTACAAGCCTACTTCAAAAAACAAGAAACAATGGTAATAAATTACCTAACCCAACAACTCAAAGAGTTAGAGAGAGAGCAACAAGATAAGCCCAGTGTAAGCAGAAGGAAAGAAATAATAAAGATCAGAGCGGAGATAAACGACATAGAGACCAAAGAAACAATACAAAAGATCAACAAAACCAAGAGCTGGTTCTTTGAAAGGATAAACAAGATTGATGGACCTCTAGCCAGGCTCACCAAGAAGCAAAGAGAGAGGACCCAAATAAACAAAATCAGAAATGAAAGAGGTGAAATAACAACAGACCCTGCTGAAATACAAAGGATTGTTACAAAATACTACGAACAACTCTATTCCAACAAACTGGACAACCTGGAGGAAATGGTCATATTCCAAGACAATTACAACCTTCCAAAACTCAATCAGGAAGAATCTAAACAGCTCAACAGGCCAATAACTATGGAAGAAATTGAAGCAGTCATCAAAAAGCTTCCGGCAAACAAAAGCCTGGGGACAGACGGCTTCACAGGAGAGTTTTACCAAACTTTCAAGGAAGAACTAAAACCTATCCTCCTCAGACTATTCCAAAAAATTCAAGAGGAAGGAACACTGCCAGGCTCCTTCTATGAAGTCAGCATCACCCTAATACCAAAACCAGATAAAGACAACACAATGAAAGAAAATTACAGACCAATATCCCTCATGAACATAGATGCCAATATCCTCAACAAAATTCTAGCAAATCGGCTCCAGCAATACATCAGAAAGATCATACATCATGACCAATTAGGATTTATCCCATGAATGCAAGGATGGTACAATATCTGCAAATCAATAAACGTGATACATCACATAAACAAATTGAGAGATAAAAATCACATAGTCATATCAATAGATGCAGAAAAAGCATTTGACAAAATCCAACACCCTTTCTTGATAAAAACTCTCAACAAGGTGGGAATAGAAGGATCATACCTCAACATAATAAAAGCTATATATGATAAACCCACAGCAAACATCATACTCAATGGGCAAAAACTAAAACCATTTCCACTCAGAACAGGAACAAGACAGGGATGCCCACTCTCACCACTCCTGTTTGACATAGTACTGGAAGTATTAGCTATTGCAATTAGGCAAGAAGAAAAAATAAGAGGCATCCAAGTTGGAAAAGAAGAAGTGAAGCTGTCCTTATTTACAGATGACATGATATTTTAGATAAAAAACCCAAAAGATTCCATCAAAACACTAATAGACTTAATAAATGAATTCGGCAATGTAGCAGGATACAAAATTAACGCCAAGAAATCTATGGCATTTCTATACACGAATAGTGAACTTACAGAAAGAGAGACTAAAAAAGCAATCCCATTTATCATTGCACCAAAAAAATCAAGATACCTAGGAATAAACTTAACTAAGGAGGTAAAAGACCTATACGCGAAAAACTATGGGACACTAAAAAAAGAGATAGAGGAAGACATAAACAGATGGAAGAACATACCATGTTCATGGATTGGTAGAATCAACATCATTAAAATGTCCATACTACCCAAAGCAATCTACAGATTCAATGCACTCCCCATCAAAATACCAACAGCATATTTCACAGACCTAGAAAGAACTCTCCAAAAATTCATCTGGAATAAAAAAAGACCCTGAATAGCCACAGCAATCCTGAGAAAGAAGAATAAAGTAGGAGGGATCTCAATACAAGATTTCAAGCTGTATTACAAAGCCACTGTTCTCGAAACAGCTTGGTACTGGCAAAAGAACAGGCATATAGACCAATGGAACAGAATAGGGAACCCAGCTATCGACCCAAACCAAAATGCTCAATTAATATTTGACAAAGGAGGCATGAACTTACAATGGAGTCAAGACAGTCTCTTCAATAAATGGTGTTGGGAAAATTGGACAGATACATGCAAAAAAATGAAACTAGATCACCAACTTATGCCATACACAAAAATAAACTCAAAATGGATACAGGACTTAAACATAAGACGGGAAACCATAAAAATACTAGAGGAATCCACAGGCAACAAAATCTCAGACATATGCCAAAAGAACTTCTTCACTGACACTGCCCCTAGGGCAATGGAAGCTAAAGAGAAAATTAACAAATGGGACTACATCAAAATAAAAAGCTTTTGCACAGCAAAAGCAACCATCAACAAAACAACAAGAAAGCCCACTGCATGGGAGAACATATTTGCAAATGCTATCACTGATAAAGGTTTAATCTCCAACATCTACAGGCAGCTTATGCAACTTAATAAAAGGAAGATAAATGATCCAATTAAAAAATGGGCAACGGACCTAAACAGAATATTTTCAAAAGAAGACAGAAGGAAGGCCAAGAGACACATGAAAACATGCTCAAAGTCACTTATTATCCGAGAGATGCAAATCAAAACAACAATGCGGTACCATCTCACACCTGTCAGAATGGCTATCATCAACAAATCAACAAACGAGAAGTGTTGGCGAGGATGCAGAGAAAAAGGAACCCTTGAGCACTGCTGGTGGGAAAGCAGACTGGTGCAGCCACTGTGGAGAACAGTATGGAGTTTCTTAAAAAAACTGAAAATGGAACTCCCATTTGACCCAGTAATCCCACTCCTGGGAATATATCCAAAGAAACTAGAAACACCAATCAGAAAGGATATATGCACCACTATGTTCATAGCAGCACAATTAACAATAGCTAAGATTTGGAAACAGCCTAGGTGCCCATCAGCAGATGACTGGATCAGAAAACTGTGGTACATCTACACAATGGAATACTATGCTGCCATAAAAAAGAAGGAATTCTCATCATTTGCAGCAACCTGGATGGAATTGGAGAACATTATGCTAAGTGAAATAAGCCAGTCAATGAAAGAAAAATACCACATGATCTCACTCATTTATGGATAATAAAGAACATTATAAACTGATGAACAAAAAAATAGACACAGAGACAGTAAAGCATCAAACAGACTTTCAAATTACAGGGGGAAAGTTAGGGAGAGGTGGGGGAGATAAGAAATCAAACGAAGGACTTGTATGCATGCATATAAGCATAAACAATAGACGCAAAACTCTGGGGGGTGAGGGCATGTATGGGTGTGGGGTGGGGGGGCAATTGTAAGATATGTACACAGATAATACCTCAATAAAAAAGAAATGTCAAAAAAATGTCAAATTTCATGCCAAAAAAAAAAAAAAAAGCATTCATAGGAAGATTTAATTCATTACTTTATTTTGAAGAAAAGTGCTGCTGAATACTTCGGGAATCTTATGGTGAACATGCTCCATCTCAAGATACCTGTGAACGCTGGTTTAAACGCTTTAAAAGTGATGATTTCAAGGTGAAAGACAAAGAACATCCAGGTCAAATGAAAAAGTTTGAAGACCAAGTACAAGCATTATTGGATGAAGATGCATGTCAAACTCAAAAACAACTTGCAGAACGATTAAGCATTGCTGTTTACAAGCAATGGGGATGATTTTAAAGGAAGGAAAATGGGTGCCACATCAACTGAATGAAAGACAAATGGAAAACCCGAAAGTCATCAGTAAAATGTTGCTTCAATGGCACGAAAGTCTTTTCTTTTGCATCGAATTGTGACTGGCGATGAAAAGTAGATTTATTTTGAGAATCCCAAACACACAAAATCATGGATTGATCCAGGTCAACCATCATCATTGACTGCAAGGCCAAATTGCTTTGGAAAGAAGACAATGCTCTGCATTTGGTGGGATCAGGAAGGTGTGGTGTATTATGAGCTTCTAAAACCAGATGAAACCGTTAATACTGATCGCTACCAACAACAAATAATCAATTTGAACCATGCTTTGATTGTGAAATGACCAGAATGTGCCAGAAGACACAGCAAAGTAATTTTGCTTCATGATAATGCACCATCACACACTTCAAAACCAGTTAAAGACATGTTAAAAGATCTTTCCTGGGAAGTATTAACCCACCCACTGTATTCACCAGACCTTGCTCCTTCAGATTACCACTTGTTCCGATTTATGGCACACGCACTTTCTAAGCAGCACTTCAAAACGTATGAAGAAGTGGAAAATTGGGTCTCCAAATGGTTTGCCTCAAAACAAGAAAAGTTCTATTGGGACGGTACCCACAAATTACCTGAAAGATGGGGGGAAATGTGTAGCTAGCAATGGACATTATTTTGAATAAAGCACTTTTGATGTTTCTCTTGAAATTATCGTGTTTTCTTTTATTATAAAATCTGTCATTATTAGACGGTACACCTAGTAAATTACTCAGATTAGTTCTTGCAAGATATAGAGAAAATACTTTTCTGGATTATTTCCATGTCTATACCTGCCATCTAACAAGTAGAATGCATGTAGATAAAAGTCATTCTCTAGTGATGCCATGAGCCTCAAATTCAATCAGTTCTATTATCATTACCTACTAGAGGCCCGGTACATAAAATTTGTGCCCGGGGTGGGGGTGGTCCCTCAGCCCCGCCTGCACCCTCTCCAATCCGGGACCCCTTGGGGGATGTTTAAAACCTGCAATCGGACATCCCTCTCACAATTCAAGACTACTGGCTCCTAACTGCTCACCTGCCTGCCTGATTGTCCCTAACTGCCCTCCCCTGCTGGCCTGGTTTCCCCTAATCACTGCTGCCTCAACCCCCGCCACCATGACTTTGGGCGGAAGAACATCCGGATGGATGTCCGGAAGACGTCAGGTCTAATTAGTATATTACCCTTTTATTAGTATAGATTATAAACGTAAGTTTTGAGGTAGAATTGTATTAGTAGAAATGAAGAGACATTTCATTAAAAAATGTATATTGGTTTAATATGATTCAAATCCACTTGTTTATGACAAAAATCAAGTCTTTGAGAATAGGATTGCTTGCCCTAGCTGGTTTGGCTCAGTGGCTAGAGCTTCAGCCTGAGGACTGAAGGGTCCCAGGTTTAATTCTGGTCAAGGGCACAAGCCTGGGTTGTGGGCTCGATCCCCAGTAGGGCGCGTGCAGGAGGCAGCCGATCAATGATTCTCTCTCATCATTGATGTTTCTATCTCTCTCCCTCTCCATTCCTCTCTGAAATAAATAAAAACCTATTTAAAAAAATAAAAGAATAAGATTGCTTTGCTGTCAAAGCCAAGTAATGTATATTATTCATTGTCCCTGATGAAGTCTGAGCAGCTCAGTTGCTAAGCGACTTCGCTGGGTTCTTATCAAATAAAATCCGTGGAGAAGCAACTACTCCCACCATGCATTTAGGCTATAAAGACGGAAAGTTGGGGAGGACAGAGTGCTTCTGGGGTAGGAGACAGTGAGGGTCAGTGGCTGGGAGGCAGGGAAGATGCTGAAATGTCCAGTGCCTGGAAGTACTGGAGGGTCTGGGATATGCAAATCTGCTGGGGGCCGGTCAGGCCCTAGGCTCCGAGAGGTCAGGTCCTGGAGGAAGGGCAGGGGTGCGGTTCCAGGGAATCCCCATCCTGTGAGGCTCCTCCTCCTCCTCTTAACCCCCTAACCTGTCCATTTGGATAAAGGGGGTGGGAAGCAGGTACACAATGCCTGGGCAGGACGCCCCTCAACCCTGGATCTCTCCAGGGCAGGGGAGGGGTATTTGTATTGGTTTATTTGATTCTTCTTACACGTTGAAGGTGGTGGCAGGGGAGTGTCTCCCAGACATGGTTTCCTTCTGCTTGCTCGCCAGAGCTGCCCTACATGATGCCTTTTCCCTTCTTTCCCCGCTGCCCCAAGCTAACATGCATGAGATTACCAGGGACAAAACTGGGGCCTCCATTGTATTGCATGGAGATTGCACTCCATAGGAACCTGCCTGATACAGGGAGTGTTGGGTCATTCATTGCCAAAAAGGCTCGATTTAAACCACTTAGGCTCTAGCTGAGCCATTTGTGGAGGGTTTATCATTCCTTCTGGCTGTTTCCTTGGAAACCACAAACTCAAGATAGCAGAGCTGGGGCCATTCGCTTCTCAGCACCGACTCTCCTCAGTCAGCTGCTGAATTTATTGAAGGATGTAGAATAATTTTTAAATGATGCTAAAGTGTGTACAATTAGGTCAAAGGATTATGCAATTATTTCCTATTAATTTGTACGATTGAGGGTCCTGAGTGTTTGAGGATGTCACCTCTCACAGAGCATAATGACTTTAACTATTGAATTTAACCAAAGTCTCCAGTGACTCTCTAGGCCAGGCAGCCTCTGGGCTGGGTGGTGCCACGGGCCCGTGCGTGGCCTTGCCGGTGGCCACTTCTGCCGGGGCCTGGTGTGGCCACTCCCAGGCCGTGCCTGACGGGTTGTGACTATGATGCGCCTGACTGGTCGTGACTGTTAAGGTATCTGGGCTAATTAGCATATCCCTCAATTATTATATATGACTAGAGGCCCGGTGCACGAAATTCGTACACAGGAGGCGGGGGTTGTCCCTCAGCCCAGCCTGCACCCTCTCCAATCTGGGACCCTTGAGGGATATCTGACTGCCCCTTAGGCCCGATCCCAGTAAATGGCCAGTCGGGACATCCCTCTCACAATCCAGGACTGCTGGCTACCAACTGCTTGTTTGCCTGCCTGATTGCCCCTAACTGCTTCTGCCTGCCAGCCTGATCACCCCCTAACTACTCCCCTGCCAGCCTGATTGCCCCTAACTGCCCTCCCCTGCAGGCCTGGTCCCCCCAACTGCCCTCCCCTGCAGGCCTGGTCCCCCCCAACTGCCCTTCCCTGCAGGCCTGGTCACCCCTAACTGTCCTCCCATGCAGGCCTGGTCCCCCCAACTGCCCTCCCCTGCAGGCCTGGTCCCCCCCAACTGCCCTTCCCTGCAGTCCTGGTCGCCCCCAACTTCCCTCCTCTGCCAGCCTGGTCATCCCTAACTGCCCTCCTCTGCAGGCCTGGTCACCCCTAACTGCCCTCCCCTGCAGGCCTGGTCACCCCCAACTGCTCTTCCCTACGGGCCTGGGTACCCCGCAACTGCCCTCCCCTGCAGGCCCGGTTGCTCCCAACTTCCCTTCTCTGCCAGCCTGGTCACCCCTTACTGCCCTCCCCTGCAGGCTTGATCACCCCCAACTGCCCTCCCTTGCAGGCCTGGTCCCTCCCAACTGCCCTCCCCTGCTGGCCATCTTGTGGGGGCCATCATGTGTCCACATGGGGGCAGCCATCTTTGACCTACATGGGGGCAGCCATCTTGTGTGTTGGAGTGATGGTCAATTTGAATATTACTATTTTATTAGATAAGATGTTAAGTTTGTTCAATTGCCCTATGAACATTGCCTTATAAGTCTGTTGAGTGCTTCCTAATCAAGATATTGCCAGAAAATAAAGACATATACCTCTCAGCACTACTTGTATTGAAGATTACAGGATAATAACTTTTAAAGTATTTTATATAATCCAAGCACAACTGACTTCCCCCAGGATAGAACTATAACAATCACAGGCTTTTAGAATTAGAAGGAAATTTAGGTCATTTGATCCAATTCCTTATCACCACCACCAACAAAAAGCATTTATGTATTGTGTGCCTGCTATGTCCTAGGCTAATACTACCAAGTGGAAATTATGAAATTTAAGGCTATTTATGTCAAAATAATGGTAGAAGTAGGGAAAGGTAATGGAGGGAAAAATAAATCCTGGAATTAAAAAAATTATAGACGCTTTGAGATAAACAGGTACTTAGCAAACATCTGGTACAAAATTTATTTTTATAGTGAAAAAAATAAACAAACCTGCAGCCTAGAGAGGTTATAAATTGTTCAAGGTTCTAAAGTGGTTCATTAGTGGCAAAGCTCAAACATGAACCTAGGATTCCTTACTTTTAAGGAATCACTACAGCTTAGGTTAATTTGTAACTTAAAATATATTCTTTTTCTAGAAAACCAAAATTATTTTCTATCATAAACAAATCACACTACTGCTCAAATGTCTACTTAGAAATGGCCCTACATCTCAAGAATTTATAAAATTGAAATGAAAGAGGTGAAATAACAACAGACCCCGACGCAATACAAAGGATTGTTACAAAATACTACGAACAACTCTATTCCAACAAACTGGACAACCTAGAGGAAATCGACATATTCCTAGAAAAATACAACCTTCCAAAACTCAATCAGGAAGATTCTAAACAGCTCAACATGCCAGTAACTATGGAAGAAATTGAAGCAGTCATCAAAAAGCTTCCGGCAAACAAAAGCCCGGGGCCAGATGGCTTCACAGGAGAGTTTTATCAAACTTTCAAGGAAGAACTAAAACCTATCCTCCTCAGACTATTCCAAAAAATTCAAGAGGAAGGAACACTCCCAGGCTCCTTCTATGAAGCCAGCATCACCCTAATACCAAAACCAGATAAAGACAACTCAATGAAAGAGAATTACAGGCCAATATCCCTCATGAACATTGATGCCAAAATCCTCAACAAAATTCTAGCAAATCGGCTCCAGCAGTACATCAGAAAGATCATACACCATGAACAAGTAGGATTTATTCCAGGAATGCAAGGATGGTACAATATCCACAAATCAATAAACGTGATACATCACATAAACAAATTGAGAGATAAAAATCACATAGTCATATCAATAGATGCAGAAAAAGCATTTGACAAAATCCAACACCCTTTCTTGATAAAAACTCTCAACAAGGTGGGAATAGAAGGCTCATACCTCAACATAATAAAAGCTATTTATGATAAACCCACAGCAAACATCATACTCAATGGGCAAAAACTAAAACCATTTCCCCTAAGAACAGGAACAAGACAGGGATGCCCACTCTCACCACTCCTATTTGACATAGTACTGGAAGTATTAGCTATCGCAATTAGGCAAGAAGAAGAAATAAGAGGCATCCAAATTGGAAAAGAAGAAGTGAAGCTGTCCTTATTTGCAGATGACATGATATTGTACATAAAAAACCCAAAAGATTCCATCAAAAAACTAATAGACTTAATAAATGAATTCGGCAATGTAGCGGGATACAAAATTAACGCCAAGAAATCTATGGCTTTTCTATACACCAATAATGAACTTACAGAAAGAGAGACTAAAAAAGCAATCCCATTTACCATCGCACCAAAAAAATTAAGATACCTAGGAATAAACTTAACTAAGGAGGTAAAAGACCTATACGCAGAAAACTACAGGACACTGAAAAAAGAGATAGAGGAAGACGTAAACAGATGGAAGAACATACCATGTTCCTGGATTGGTAGAATCAACATCATTAAAATGTCCATACTACCCAAAGCAATCTACAGATTCAATGCACTCCCCATCAAAATACCAACAGCATATTTCACAGACCTAGAAAGAACTCTCCAAAAATTCATCTGGAATAAAAAAAGACCCCGACTAGCCTCAGCAATCCCGAGAAAGAAGAATAAAGTAGGTGGGATCTCAATACCAGATTTCAAGCTGTATTACAAAGCCACTGTTCTCAAAACAGCCTGGTACTGGCACAAGAACAGACATATTGATCAATGGAACAGAATAGAGAACCCAGATATCGACCCAAACCACTATGCTCAATTAATATTTGACAAAGGAGGCATGAACATACAATGGAGTCACGACAGTCTCTTCAATAAATGGTGTTGGGAAAACTGGACAGATACATGCAAAAAAATGAAACTAGATCACCAACTTACACCATACACAAAAATAAACTCAAAATGGATACAGGACTTAAACATAAGACGGGAAACCATAAAAATACTAGAGGAATCCACAGGCAACAAAATCTCAGACATATGCCACAAGAACTTCTTCACTGACACTGCCCCTAGGGCAATGGAAGCTAAAGAGAAAATTAACAAATGGGACTACATCAAAATAAAAAGCTTTTTTACAGCAAAAGAAACCATCAACAAAACAACAAGAAAGCCCACTGCATGGGAAAACATATTTGCAAATGCTATCACTGATAAAGGTTTAATCTCCAACATCTACAGGCAGCTTATGCAACTCAATAAGAGGAAGATAAATGATCCAATAAAAAAATGGGCAACAGACCTAAACAGAATATTTTCAAAAGAAGACAGAAGGAAGGCCAAGAGACACATGAAAACATGCTCAAAGTCACTTATTATCCGAGAGATGCAAATCAAAACAACAATGAGGTACCATCTCACACCTGTCAGAATGGCTATCATCAACAAATCAACAAACGACAAGTGTTGGCGAGGATGCGGAGAAAAAGGAACCCTCGTGCACTGCTGGTGGGAATGCAGACTGGTGCAGCCACTGTGGAGAACAGTATGGAGTTTCCTTAAAAAACTGAAAATGGAACTCCCATTTGACCCAGTAATCCCACTCCTGGGAATATATCCGAAGAAACTAGAAACACCAATCAGAAAGGATATATGCACCACTATGTTCATAGCAGCACAATTTACAATAGCTAAGATTTGGAAACAGCCTAGGTGCCCATCAGCAGATGACTGGATCGGAAAACTGTGGTACATCTACACAATGGAATACTATGCTGCCATAAAAAAGAAGGAATTCTCATCATTTGCAGCAACCTGGATGGAATTGGAGAACATTATGCTAAGTGAAATAAGCCAGTCAATGAAAGAAAAATACCACATGATCTCACTCATTTAGGGATAGTAAAGAACATTATAAAGTGGTGAACAAAAAGATAGATACAGAGACAGTAAAGCATCAAACAGACTTTCAAAGTACAGGGGGAAAGTTTGGGAAAGGTGGGGGAGTTATGAAATCAAACGAAGGACTTATATGCATGCATATAAGCATAAACAATGGACGCAAAACTCTGGGGGGGGAGGGCATGTGTGGGTGTGGGGGGGGGCAATAGTAAGATATGTACACATATAATACCACAATAAAAATATTAAAAAAAAAAAGAATTTATAAAATTGAAACATAAAATTTTGAAAAACTTAGAATAGGATTTTCTTATTCTTTGAATTATATGATTACTTATAATTATTGAACCATTCTGTGATTAGTTGGTCCTTGTTTATGTGCACAATTATCAAATATTTCATATTACAGTCTTACAGAGAAGTGAGCTATATGTTATCTTGACTTTTTGTCAAGGTTACTGCACTTGGTCCATTTTTTCCATGTCAATAACTAGACTGGAATGGGCTAACTTTTAGAGTATGGGAGGCAAGGAAGAGATGGTATTCTGCACCATAATTCCCATAGGATCCAATGTCCAGAAGCCAATAGCTCCAATTCCAGCTTCATCAGTGATTTACTGTAGACTTCAGTAACCCTTAACACTAAGATTTTCAGTTCTGTTCCTAAAAAAAAGACCCTCAAATTGATCACATTTTCTAAGAATAAAAATATTTATGTAGCAGGTTTTATATAAGCAAAGAATTATTCAAACAACCAAGTAAATACTCAGATTATTTTAATGAGAAAGATTAAAAAACTCATTAGTTTTTCTAAACTTTTGAAAAATGTGATATTAGAAGAGTATTTCTCTACTTTGTACAACCTCATGTTCATATTACAAGTATGTGATAAAATTTTATGTATTCTTAAGAGACCTCTGTGATTCATATTTCTGAAATAAAATATGTAGCCTCACCATATTTTACATATAATAGAATAAAACTTAAGATAAAAATTAAGTAGGTCTGTACATGTTTCAAAATTAAATATGAAGAATTTGGCTTGTAGTCAACTTTCTTTAAGTTGTCAAGTTTTTGTTGTTTTTAATTTCCATGTTCATAAGAGCTCAAAATATTTATCTAGACACAATAGAGGAAATATCTTAGTTGACTTATTTCATGGCATACTCACATTTTTACATACGTCTCAAAGGTTATTATAACTTGTTTTTGCAACATAAAGTAGAAGTCAAATTGTCTGATTTTATGTATATTTAATGATATAAATGAGATGTAGTTACAACAGCCCTGTGTTTCCTTCTGGTAATCAGATAGTGTTTTATCAACTCACGGTTGAGTTCCTGTCTTTATTCACTCACTTAAAAGACAGTTTTGAGATGGATAAGGCAGCAGCAAGGTAGCCCTGGTTTTAATGGTAAAGCCTAAAGTAAAAAATTTCACACAGTATTATTTTCTACTCTTAAGGCAATGGTGTAAACTTTCAGCAGTATTGTGCATAGCAACAAGAAAAATGTGTTTATGAGGCAGAAATAAAATTAAATTTATAAGTACTTTTTCATCTCTTTATTTTATTATTCCTATTTTTAAATGCACATTAGCAAAAATACTTACAATGCAAATGTTTTGGTAAAGGACATCATCATTAAATTTATTACAAAAGGTTTTGACATAGCTGTATGAATAATAACATTTTGAGGAGTTTCTCCTGATTCATTATTTTGAGTCTATTTCATCCTTAAGAACAAAAGAATAATTGGTAATATGCTTCATATTAAATCCTCCTACTCAGAATAAGAGAAGCACTTCTTCTGTCTCCTAACTTGGATTCTTCTGTTTACCCAAGCTCAGATCAGAGTGGGGGGAAAATGAAGTAAGTGGGACACATTCTGGGATGCAAAGAATGCATTTCTTTATATATTTTTGTAAAATAGTTCAATTTATAATCCAAAAAAGAAGAATGAAACATTTCTTTCATTCTATTATCACTTTACACATACCACATTTTTCTAAAGAAAATGAAATACAGGTGGGATATTAAGGAATTTAACTATACAAGTCTCCACCATAGAAATCCTCAAGCAAGAAAAAATGTTATAATAGGCAGCACTTTTATTAGCTCCATTTCCTAGATAGATCTTTAAATTCCTGTTATTTTAATTGAAAGTAGAAATTTCAGATTATTTTATTTAGCCATGTAAACTATCTTTGTATCTAAGACCTCTTAAAGGAAATAACTAATTTTGTCTTTTTGACTAAAATTTTAATTATATCCATGGGAAGGGGAAGGAAACATCCTGTAAACAACCACATTCTTCTCTCAATAAACCAAAACTCAGGGCTATCATCACAATAAATGCTGGATTCAAATTCCATTGCATCATTTAACTTATTTCTCTATGACCTTACAACCATTCCAGAGGAAAAAGGACGCCTAGTTTCTCATATGTATTATAGAAGTAAAGGGAAGAGTGAGGTCAGGCAAAATTGGCTTAATTTTGCTTATCCCAGAAATCACAAGAAATCAGTGATTAAATGTCAGCTTCACTATCTGTATGATGAGGGAGAGAAGTGGTATCAATGATCTCTAGTCTAAATGATCTACTATTCTCGCACTGTGAATTTGTGAAGTATTAGAAACCAAGATCCTTTGTTCCCCTGCTTGTATCACTAGCAATTGACAATTCTATTTCTGAAGCAATCATTAAGGTAAGGGATAAATTGGCATTGACCACAAGGCCAATTCCATAGTGGAATACAATGGTTCAAATAAAAAGTATATACTACCTCATTGTTCAAGTAAGAAATTCAGAATCACTAGTTGACTTCATTAAAGTCCCAATTCTCTGATACCATAGTGAAGCAGACTCAGAAGACAAGGATGGAAAAAAGAGCAACAGAGTGAATACTGTCCAAAATGACCTCTCCCCACCCCTCATACTGGCCATGTCCCATTTTATGAATGGCTGCTCAAAGGAAGTCAATTGAAGCCAGAGTTTAGGTTATATAGGGGCTAAGCTTCTATTAGTCTTCTTCTCCTTCAATTGTAAGTAAATTCATAAAGAAAGTAAAGTAGCATTCAGAAAGTAACCTGGTTTATACCTGACCATATACAGAAGCACAACATCCAACAATTAAGTGCCCAGAGGGGACATTTCAGGGATGTCTTAACCATATATCTAATCTAAGGCTTCAGTGAGTAGCTGTTAGTCATTCAAACTTAACTGCAATGTTCCACTGGAGAACAATTCTACTTTTTTACTTTTGAGCCTTTGGGTCATGCCATTTTCTCCATCTACAATAACTCTATCTCTCCTCCATCTCTGCAAATTTTTCATCCTCATTAAAAAAAATATAGCTCTCCAACTCCAAAGGGGAAGTTGATCACCAAAACAGTAAATTGCTTCTTCTTATTCTGCCCTCCCACAGCCTTTTGCTTTAACTTCTATTACAGCACACATTTTATTATCCTTGCATTCTATTTCATTGCAATGACCTTTCCATGTTTTTCCCCCTATTTTCTAATGAGTAAGCACATTAAGGATGGCGATCTCTTACTAAGCATCACCTACCCTGAGCACTACAGGACCCAGTATAGTGCTTTCTAAGATGAAATCATTGACATGAGGTTTATTTATTATTTGATTTCTGACTTTTTGTACAAGGGATATTACATTCAATAAACCAAAGGATATTAAAATAGGTATGAAATTCTAAGGCAATACTCTTTCTCGTGTGTGATTGACATAAAAACTTTCCAAAGTGACAACTTTGAGATTTTTTTCTTTCTACTGAAGAGTTCTATTTTTTAATATCTCAAGAAAAACAATTTTAAATATAATAATGTTACATGCAATAAACACCAATTATTCAAGAAAAATGATCTCAAATATAATATTACATGCAATAAACATTAATATTTTAAGTAAAAGGGATTTTAAGTATGATAATATTACCAAAACTGTACTAACATAGTATGATATCACAAAAGTTGTAGGAAATATCAAAAATCTGCAAATAACAGGATTACTTCTACTATATTCTAAAATATTTTTTTCCTCTGGCTTGAAGAGCTATTTTTAAATTAAATTTATTGGAGTGGCTTTGGTTAATAAAATTATATAGGTTTCAAGTATACAAATCTATAATACATTTTCTATATATCGTATGGTATGTTCACCACTCCAAGTCAAGTCTCCTTCCATTATCATTTATCCCTCCTTTAACCTCTTCTACCTCCCTCCATTCCCCTTTTCTTCTGGTAATCATACTGTTGTCTCTCTATGAGTTTTTTTTTTGTTTGTTTGTTTTTGCTTAATCACTTCATCTTTTTCACTCACCCCTATCACCCCTTCCCTTTGACAGCTGTCAATCTGTTCCTTGTATCTGAGTCTGTTTCTATTTGGTTTGTTAGTTTATATTGTTCATTAGATTCTACATATAAGTGAAATCACATGGTACCTGTCATTCTCTGACTGGCTTATTTCACTTAGCATAATACTAGTATTCTCCAGCTCTTTAGTGTGCAGAGAACAACAGGTCTTGAAATAATATGGAGCTATACCCCCAAAGAAAGTTGGTAGTAGCCATAACCACAAGGATGCATATCAGTGCTATATGCAAATCTGATTTGAAAGCACATCTGCAATCACTATTAACCAGAGCCACAGGACTACTCTTTGCTCTGTAGAGCCCAGTATGATTTCATATGTGAATACAAAGATTAGAGGCCTCAAAGAGCCACAGTCTGTGTATCACTTTGCTTTACATTTCAATTTAGTTGGACTAAACACATATAGAAATCCACAATTCAATCAGGGATCGGGTTTAACCATAAGCATTAATGTTAAAATTAAAGGAATTATTTCTGACTAGACAAGACGTTACATAAATATGACCTGGGATTGGTAACAAGCTCTAACTATAAAATATTAATTTGGAAAGGGGGACAAGGTCATACAGTGAAAGGAAGACAAAGATTCTACTAATATATAAATTATAAAACAGGTATCCTAATTTATTCAAGCCATTATTTAATCAAATCCACATAGGGCACTTTAACATGATGGACACTGAGAGCCTGATTTTATGCTATCCATAATGGAGGATGTCATTCCAGTACTTTCAGAAATAAATACCTTTGTAGAGAATCTAAAGCAGAGACCCCTAATAGCAAATATCGAACTATCACAGATAATGTTATGGTGAATCTTTAGCTCACTTATTAAAATGCATTGGATTGAAACAAAATTGATTTTTTTCACTGCCTATCTTCCTTCTAGATGCAAAACTCCAATTAAAATCAATAGATTTGAAGCTTGTAAGCACAGCACTAAATTATTAACAACATGAGTTCTTTTAGAAAATTAACACTGATTGAAAAAGTGGGATTTTATATAGACTTACATTTTCATTCTTAATGAGAAAGTGACTGCAGTATAATTTCCCTCTTTAATCAAATCTATACTTTGAACAAATTCAATCAAATAGTATTTGCAAGGAGTTACTGAATGGAATCTTAGGACTAAGGAAAATTATCTCTTGGGTTCTGCTGGCTTTAACATTCTATGATCTCAAGAAAATGATACTGATAGCATGATGTGGTCAATAGCAAACAATTTTAATCTTGGCAAAGACTAATAATGGAGCAAAGAGGAGATTATAAATTATTCTAAAAGAATGGTCTCTAATATTTTCAACAATCTACTTTTCATTTTTCAAAAGTGAAAAATATTACCAGAGTGTCTATTTATGTGTGCATATGGGTGCAGGGCTAAAAAAATAATGCTTATTGTTATTTTTTATGACCTATCTACTTCTTTAAGAGATTTGAATCAGTGCATTAATAAACAAAAATTAACTCAGAAACCAAGTAAAAAGGGATATGTGGTGTTTGCACGCGCATGCAATAGTTGAACCTGAAAACCTAAGCTAAGAAGTACTACTACTACTAATGGGAATAAAAGTTAGTTTTGCACTCAGAACCATGATGCACCAAACATATATGAGAAATAAGCTTACATGAAAAAATATGCTATATTAACAAAACAGGGGCTAGATTTTTAATATTCTCACTAATGATGATTTTATTATTGTTATTCCCTTTCCCTTGCACAATGAGTATCAGTTCATTGGGGGGGGGGGAGTACTAAATATTGTCATATTTCCATTTTCCCAAAGAATTCTAGCTTAGAGAATGATTCTTTTTGTTGTAAATTAATCTCCTCTCAAAGTTAACCAGCTTTTCCTGAACTGGAGTTTCTCAAATTGATCTCTATCCTACTCTACACCTCATGGTCAATAGCACTTGTGACTATCCTAATCCCTATTCCTAACGGTACAAATTCACCAGTTTTTACTCTCACTGATCTGTGCTGATATTGCTGAAATCTATTCATGTTGCCAAAGCACAACATTTGACAACTTAAATGTTCAAATAAAGGGAGTAGTGCTAATGAAATTATGAGATATCTACTAATATGAGTTGAACCTTTTTAATATATATATATATATATATTTTTATTGGTTTCAGAGAGGAAGGGAGAGGGAGAGAGAGAGATAGAAACATCAATGATGAGAGAGAAACATTGATTGGCTGCCTCATGAACACCCCCTGCTGGGGATGAGCACACAACCTGGGCATGTGCCCTTGACCGGAATTGAACCCGGGACCTTTCAGTCTGCAGGCTGATGCTCTATCCACTGAGCCAAACCGGTTAGGGCAAACCTTTTCATTTTTAACAAATACCGAAAAACTATGGCTAGGATATATTTTATTAGTTGAAATTTATAGTCCTTGCTTAGTCGGTAATCAACTTAATAAAACTGTAAGGATAATCAATATCCAGTACAAAATGTGAATATAGGTACAAAATCTGATTTTTTTTCCTTTAAAAAAATATATATAATTTGTTTAAGAATTTTAAAAGACCATAGGATTTTAGGACTGGAAATGACCCTTATAAGATACTTGGATTTCTTTGACTGTATAATGAGTGATTTCTAGCTGGAGGTGAGATGGGCAATGACAAACAAATAACCTCAAGATGGAGACAAATGACCAAGTTCCTTAATTAGTTCTTCAATTGCCATAGCCAAAATAAGCATTATGAGCAATTCAAAGTAATTAAAATGATTTGAACAGTGTGCTACCCGAAAAGATCTGTGATCTACAACTGGAAATGACATAACCTATCATTCACAGCCTTGACCAGAGAGAAAGTACCATTCAGCAAACAACTCTTCACTGCCCATCCCAAAAGGACCCATAACCATTTTGAAAAACACAATCTTAGAACTCCCTTTGTCTTTTCTTGCCTTGGCTAATATAATTCTCTTCCTTTCTATTCTTTTTACCTAGTCTCAAAGCCAGCTCAGCTAGCCAGTGATGCCTTTCCTGGCCACCTCGGTAGCCTGGCTTGATTCATCTTTCCTAGCAATTTCTGGTCAGGCTAGTAGGGAGTCACTGAAAGCTTTCATTAGAAGAGTCTGAAAAAAATAAAGTCTGTATTTCAGGCAGCTGCATCATGTCTGCGTGTTGCCTCGAATCTATGTAGTGACAAAGGACAGAACAGCATGATTTTAAAAAGGTATGATGTCTGACATTTTCCAGAGAAAACTACTGATAGAACTTCATGATTAACTGAATATGAAGATAAAGGAAATCAGTAGTAGCTAATTACAAATACCTGTTATCCTTTTTCTCCTTTCATAATTTCCTGATTTACCAATATATATTTTAAGGCTGATGGCATCTTCCCCACTAAATCAACTAGATAAGTGGCATTTGGTAGAGCCTGATTATTTCACGTTATGATCTCATAATTTTAATGAATTTTTGATTAAGCACTATTCTCTTTATGCTGACAAGGTACCTGAGATCTTAATTGTAGGGTGAAGACACTTATTCAGCCCAGGAGGAAACAAATGTGATTATATCTGATACTTAACAGTCTCTAGTCACTTTCCTTCTCTAATAGATATGGCCTTTTAATTTAAAATAGTGATCAAAGCAATCAATGCCCTCCTTTATATTCCTGCATAAAATTTGTCCAGTCTTATTTTCTTGCTTTAGAAACTACAAAAAAAAACTGTTAAAATGTATCTGTACACACACACACAAATTACCACTCATTATAGTTACCAATACAACTTTCCATATAATTCAACCACTAAAATTTATGTCTAGAAAACAAACAAAAATATATCTACCTCTTTACTATTATCTGCAGTCTCTCCTTGAATTAAGCATTACAATAATGGGACCAATATACAAGCTATTTACCAAAATAAAAAGAAACTTTCCTACTATTTTACTGCATCCCCAATCTCG
The DNA here is from genome assembly GCF_027574615.1 of Eptesicus fuscus. NCBI lineage: Eukaryota > Metazoa > Chordata > Mammalia > Chiroptera > Vespertilionidae > Eptesicus > Eptesicus fuscus. Next base: position 111,624,698 of record NC_072473.1, read on the forward strand.
AGAAAATACTCTACTACTAAGAAGTTTCCTTTCATTAGATCAGCAATTCTCAATAGGTTCCATGCCTTAAGAGAGGGATCTGCAAACTTTTTCTCTAAAGGGCCATAGAGTAAATGTCTTGGGCTTTGTGGGCCAGTTACAGTCTGTGGTCTCTGTCACATATTTTTCTTTCTAAACAACTCTTTAAAATGTAAAAAAACTATTTTTAGCTTATAGACTACACACAAACAGGCTGTAGGCAGGATTTGGCTATGGTTTGCTGTCTGGTGCTCTAAGGAATCCATTGTATATAATATATGAACCTCTCCAGTGAATCTAGAATGGTCTTAGTTGTGCCCTTCTTGGGAGGATTGAGAAAACATTAACTCAAATCATTTTCTCTGTTTTGTGGTTAAGATGAAAATTGTGGTTGAGAAAGGGTTGCATTAAATTAACAAAGCTCAAAAAATACTACTGGAGAAAGATGATATTATGTAAAAAATATAGGCTTTCAAAAATTTACTAGGGAGAAGTTAAAATCCAAAATTCCAAGGAACTGTCATTTTTGTCTAAAGCATAAGTCAAATGTTATAACCTCACTGCCTCTTAGTAGAAAATTAATTACATGTAGTAGAAAAGTAATTACACATTCATTGCCTCAGTATAAAATTAATTACATCTAATTCAAACTTTGCTTGAAATGGATACCTGATCATTTTTATATATAGTCATGTGTGCCTTATCTTTTGTAAATATCAGCCTAGTCTAGACACCTTAGAGCAGGCGTCCTCAAACTACGGCCTGCGGGCCACATGCGGGTGTTTTTGCCGTTTTGTTTTTTTACTTCAAAATAAGATATGTGCAGTGTGCATAGGAATTTGTTCATAGTTTTTTTTTAAACTATAGTCCGGCCCTCCAACGGTCTGAGGGACAGTGAACTGGCCCCCTGTTTAAAAAGTTTGAGGACCCCTGCCTTAGAGGAATCCTCAAGGCTTAGTTTTAGAGTTTAAGGGTTAGCTAAACAATCTCCTCACTTTATATTTGAGGAGATGTATGCAGGCATTATTTCATAGCATAGAGCAACAGAACACACTACATTCTGTATTCTAGTAGTTAGGAGAAAACAAGTTAGTAGCCTACCAGGAAAAATAACTAAATTCTCAAGCTCTGGAACCACTTGGCCATATTAAATAAGATTATTCTTTCACAATATACAGATCATCTTTTCAGTTAAAGGAGTTTTTTAAAATCGTCCAAAGCCATGCTTCATCTTTCATTCATAATCAAACATTATAACTGCATGGCATACTGTCATAAAAATTACACAAAAGAGTAATAAAATTAAAATACTTTTTTAAAAAATATATTTTATTGACTTTTTACAGAGAGGAAAGGAGAGGGATAGAAAACCAGAAACATCGATGAGAGAGAAACATCGATCAGCTGCCTCCTGCACACCTCCTACTGGGGATGTGCCCACAACCAAGGTATGTGCCCTTGACCGGAATCGAACCTGGGACCCCTCAGTCCGCAGGCCGACGCTCTATCCACTGAGCCAAACCGGTTTCGGCTAAAATACTTTTAAGTTATACAAGTTCACCCTCCCAAATAACCCAGGCATATGAATGGACAACAGGAGAGAGCTATCTCTATCTTGAAATGGGGGCAGGGGGCTGTAATCCCTGAGCAGAAAACAATGCTTGTTTTTTAAGTGTGAAGACATTTATATCTTTTAAATTGTTGGAAAGTCAAAAGCCAACAATAGAATTAATACAGTATTTAGTATCCATAAGTGTTATTAGAAAAAAGTAATTGGACAACACACCACTTAGAACTCTCTCAGCCAAGACATAAATCAAATAGTGCTAAAAAGTCATTAAGCAAACTTATTTTAAAGTAAATCTGAGATACTACTCAGCCTTGAAGGTTCCAAAGAACTGTTTTAATCATTTCCTGAGAGAAAATTTTAAGGCCAGAACCTACTGGAAAAGTAACAATAATAATAAGTCCAGTCATATGGAAGAACAATTCCTTCTCTTTAACCTCCCTCCCCCAATAACAGTCTAAATTAGCCAGATATAATACAGTGATAATCGGGCACTTTTCCTCGTTAGTGGAAAGTATTCCTTTAGCCTACAGAGAAAAAAAAAATGCCACCCAAAATGACTCCAAGTATCCAGAAACAATTTATTGGCCCAGTACACATGCCACCAAAATTGCACATCTTAAACAGAAAAGCAGCTGAAATCACCATTCCTATGATATCAGCTCTTTCCCCTGGTCTTTCACAAGCTTTCTCTTAACCAAATATACTCTTTACAGACATTTTCTTGCCATAACAAAGCAATTTTGTACACATAATTCTTATCACAGAAGTCATAAGCAAGAAGAAAGAAATGAATTACTATTACCTCCCCAATTTCCTTTCCTGTTAGCTTTTTCTCCTCTCTGCAGAAAGTAGAGAAATTTCCCATTCTAAAAAAAAAAAAAAAAATAGAATTCTCAAATCTTTAAAGCAAAAGACTATTTTTCTCCTTCCTTGGAAATACTGTCTTTCTCTTCTTCCAGAGTCCAACACCTTTTCCCTCACCAATATTTTCTGTAATCCTCTGGTATCATGAAATTCTACCTTCCCTAAGCAGGGTTTACACTGCAGCCTCCAAAATGATGCCTAAACCTCACCAGATAGAAGATCCATAGCAACAGCAGGAATAGTTTTTTTCACTTGCTATTACCAGAAAACACAGTCCAAAAAGATGACCATGGAGGTGTCACCTATGTGACAACCTCGAAATTGACTCATTGTTTAACTACTCAAATCCACGTTTTCATTTTATGTGTCCTTTGGGAAGCTAGCGACACAGTAAAAAAGATCTTTCAGTGACAGTCACCATTTTTTTCATAAAGAAATAGTTTTTTTTTTTTAAAGCAGCTCTCTGGATATAAGATTTCATCACTGTAGGAGAATCTAATTCCCCATCCCTTCAATTCTCTATCACCTTAGAATACACAGTATAACATACCTATGACAATATTAGCTTTAAAATAAGAGCTTAGACAATGATCACAAGTTTCTGTTACCTACAAGTCATTTGTATAATACCCATATGCCACTGATTATACTAACAGGTAAACTGGTTTATATTTATCAAAAACAGTTCCTTTGATGTGCTGATATTCTGTAAGGCTACTGTATGGGAGAAATTAAGCAGAAAATTGAGAATCTTGAAAAATATAATTCTACGTAATGTTCAATTAAATTCTAATTCACTAAAATAGCTCGACAGTGTCATTCAATTTTATTAAAAGTAATTTCCCATTATCTGCATCCTGTATAGAGTAAGACTGATGTGAGTCCATTTTTTCAAGAATAACAACAATTTAAATATTAAAGGCAGAAAGAACTAGCCATGATAAAAATGCAACATGTATAAAACCCTGATAACCCTGTTACATATTTAGATTGAGGTACATAAAAACATATGTATTCACATTGGAGTAAATATTCCTAAAAAGGGTAAAGAATCCTACATATTTTCTATCTAATAAAATATATTTAGCAAATCCATGGATACCATAATTTTTACTGAGTGCATAATTTTTGCTGAATTCTTGTTATATAAAGACCTTCTTAAATGACATTGTCAAATTTTAATTTTCTGCTTCTTGAATTTAGTGATCATCTTATCTTTTACCCATAATTCACTTTTCTACTTTTTAAAAAGAATTATGTCTAAAATTGGTAGAATTGATTAAAAACTCTATAGGCAAATGTTAAGCCTTATTTTCTTGAACAGATTAAAAGTGTTTTCAGACATAAAATATATTTCATGCACAATATACAGTTGACTCTTGAACAACTAGTTTGAACTGGGCTGGTCCATTTATATATTATTTAATAAATATACACTCTGCCCTCTGTGTCCATGGAATCAACCTATGGCTGATGCAAAACAGTATTTTCCATCCACAGTTGGGAATCTTCGGATGTGAAGGACTGACTATATTCATTCTGTATGCACTGTTCTATACCATTTTATATAAGAGACCTGAGCATCTGAGGATTTGGGTATCTGCATGGGAGGTTCTGGAAATAATCCCTCACAAATACCAAGGGATGATTGAAGTTAGGGTTTTTTTTGGTGTCAACAGTTATACTCAGACTTTTGACTGATCAGGATTCAGTTCTAATGCCCATGTTGTTAAAGGGTCAACTGGACATTTTGTGTGCATATATACACACCCCCATCAATTTTCTTTAACACAAACTTAATCTACCACTCAGAATAATGAAAAAAAGTATCCTGGAAAACAAACAGCTACCACATAAGAGGTGAGAGGTATAAGGTAAACATATCAGAATTTTTACACCCAAACAAATTGTATTCCCCAAAGTCTCCCAGGGACTCAAGGAATTTATTCTAATGATAATTAAACATCCTTTAAAATTTAGAGGTACATTTCTGCACATGCTTTTGATCATCCTCATTTGTGGCAAACTTTGATTATGAGCGTTAATTTTGTTTTATTGGTTGTGTGTTCATTTTAGAAATTGAAAGTGACTTAGGTCCAAGACTGATGAATGAGGTGTGTAATCAAGTTTGTTCACATTGTTTGGTGTTGGCAAACTCATTAAGTAGTCCCTATTTGCTTCTCTCATTTTCAGTCCTAATCCTTTGTTTTAACTAAGCTCTGAGCTCTTCTACATGGTACCTGTTGGAAAACAGTAATTCATTAATCTGATAGGTATGGAGAATATTTTAGAGAGCTGAAGCTGGAGTCAAAAAGCTCATTTAGGAAGTGGCTTGATATTTCCTTAATGGTTCAGAAGTAACTTCCTCTCCTCTCCACGAATTTACATATGTAAACACAAGTTTCCAAAGTTTTTATTGTGAATAGGTAGTTTTCACATAATAGCAGTCCAGGGTTATTAAGTCCAGGACTTGGATGGCGGAGGGGCGAGTAATAACAGCATGAGGAAAAGGAATTATAAATAATAAAAATTGGCGATATGTCAAAATTGGGGGGAAAGTCTTAAAAATGTCTACATTTGGGGGAAATATTGCCATTTACTGGAATATAGGATACTGGCATTTTATTTTACTGGCATTTTATTAGCCAAATTGCATTTTTACAACTCTAAGCACAAATAGATCTCATGTTCTTAATAAAACTGTTTTTTATTTGGAGATAGGAGCATTTACTAAGTGTTCAAGCCTACCTGGATCAAAGAAACAGAAGTTGATGGGTGACCGAGATTTTGGAAGTTGCAGAATTTAACACAATGTTGAGTTTGGCCTCTTAGAATGATAATTGGAAAGCATTTTATGTTACATTATTTATTTCTTTGTTTATCTATTTATTTTAGAGAGAGTGGCAGGGAGGGCCAATCTTCTAGCCACTGAGAAACACCAGCTAGAGAAGAAATCATGTTATTTTATTTTATTTTTTAAAATATATTTTATTGATTTTTTTTACAGAGAGGAAGGAAGAGGGATAGAGAGCTAGAAACATCAATGAGAGAGAAACATTGATCAGCTGCCTCCTGCACATCCCCCACTGGGGATGTGCCCGCAACCAAGGTACATGCCCTTGACCGGAATAGAACTTGGGACCCTTGAGTCCGCAGGCTGACGCTCTATCCACTGAGCCAAACCGGTTTCGGCAAAATCATGTTATTTTAATTCCTCACAATTTCATCTATCTATTTCAGTGGTCTGCAAACTCATTAGCCAACAGAGCCAAATATCAACAGTACAACGATTGAAATTTCTTTTGAGAGTGAAATTTTTTCAACTTAAACTTCTTCTAACGCCACTTCTTCAAAATAGACTCGCCCAGGCCATGGTATTTTGTGGAAGAGCCACACTCAAGGGGCCAAAGAGCCGCAGGTGGCTCGTGAGCCACAGTTTGCCGACCACGGATCTATTTCCATGCAGCACGTCCAATATCGATCTTCACTCTTGAACAAACCTGTAACTAATTACTTCTGCTGGGATTTGTGGCCAGCACTTAAAAGTCAACATTTCTAGAAATGAACTAATTTTCTTTCAAACTCAGCCATATCTTTGAGTCTTTACTCTCCCATAATATTTCTCCCCTTTCCATATTGAATTAGTCACCATGGTCTGTTAAGTCTTCCTTGAGTGGTGCTCAGAGCGATCCTCAGACCAGCAGAACATCTGGGAACTCATAAGATATGCAAATTCAAGACCCCACTTCAAATCTACTGAATCAGAAATTCTAGAACTGGGGCCTGACAATCTTTGTTTTAACAAACTCTCTAGGTGGTTCTTGTTTATGCTCAGGTTTGTCCATCACTGCCCTACATCAAATCCTTATTTCTATAGCCTGAGCTATTACAATATTTGCATATTATATATAGCCTTCCACTTCCCTAACTCAGCCTGCTGGGTTGGAAGCCTAATACAATCTCCAAAAACAAACAAACAAAAAACCACATTGCTCTCATCAGTTTACTTTCTTGCTGAAAAAAACTCCTTGTTGTAGACAGGATTAAAAAAACTGTCTGTCTGGAATTCAAGGCCTTTTATAATTTGGTCCTATCCATTCATGGCAATAAGCACCTACCTCAAACCTCTGCTATAGAAAGAACCTTGTGTGTGCCTCTTTGTCCTTTTCTCTTGTCTATCTCCCATTCTCCTTTAAGGGTCTGTTGAAGGCTTCCCTGTCTAGAAGCAATGTAGTGCAGTGGTATAAAGCATGAATACCCAGCAGAAAGGTACTCTGTAAATGAGAGTTTTTTTTTCCCTTAGTACAGTCTTCCTTGGAACGCATCTATGGCAGTTTCAATCCTATTTGGAATTCATCACTATTGCTCTGTGTCTAAGATTTCTATATGTACCCATGTCAAGTTTTTCCAATCTCTATATATAAAAAATGAATATGCAAAGTGTCCCCTCCAGTGTTCGACCTGGAGACAGGGAGTTCGATCGCTTGCTATGATGTATGCTGACCACCAGAGGGTGGCGTGGAATGAAGGAAGGCTCTGGCCAGCAGCCAGCAGCCTAGGAAGAGAGGCCCCAGCTGGCAGCCAGAAGGACCCACTTGGCCCTGATTGCCAGCCAGGCCTTGGGACCCTACCTGTGCACATATTTTTTGCACCAGGCCTCTAGTTATAGTATAAACTTCTTGAGGTTAGGGACTTTTATACTTTTTGTATCTCAAAGATAGACATCGAGCACCTCATCCTATACAAAGTAGATCTTTTAAACTTTGCTGCAAATACTTTTCTAGTTTAAATCACACCATTATTTCATGCAGACTAAGAATGAAAAACATTAAACCTGGATCATCAGTGTCCAACCTGGGAAAGCCAATATATTACTACTTACTGACAGGCACATAGGAAGGCTCAGAGTTAAACTAAAACAAAGGATTTGAACTAAAACTAGAGAAGCAAACAGGACCCTAATTAATGAGTTTGCTAACTGTCCTTCCCATGAGGTCAGTATCATTTAAAAAGCATACATTTGAAATATGCTTCTTTCCCTGAAGCTGCCAGGCACACTGACTATGCCCTCCTTAACCACAGAGGTCAAAGTTGTATTTTCTATCACCATACTTAGTAGCATAAGTGCATGGTTTGCTGATTGGTTTCTTTTGTGCTTCTGCTTAAATTTAAGGCTGGCGGCAGGAAATTGAGACCAGAGAGTTGAGAAACTTTACTAGCTACAGTGGGCAGACATAATCATGAGGCAGAGGCTTTGGGAAGAAATTATTACTATGATTCCTATTGGCTCAGCTTCCACCAAATGACTTGCATTAATAACAACTTATGCCCCACCTGGTTATCTATGTTGCCCATCACCCACTGTTGTGTTATTTTTACTATTCTGCATCAACAAATTAAATCCCAGTTTGATATAATACACTGTAAAATGATATGTCCAAAGCCAATGGCTTAATAGAAAGCTGGGCGAGGGGATTAAAATGCACTAACACATGACTCAAAAAATGCATTTTCAAAGAAAAATCTGGATGTGTCTAGATGTTCTTGAAGTATTTCTTCCACCTGCCAAAAATGCACTCCTAGGATTGTGTTACTAGGCACTCTTGAAACCTGGTAGAGTAACTCACTAGTGTGCTTAGAAATTCCCTAACACATCTAGTGTGGTATGGATTTTGTATCCAGGAAAACTTCATTAAGTTGATAGTGGTAAGTTGTTTCTATAATTCAAAGCAACTGTTATTCTTTAGCAAGACACTCTATTGTTCTGTAATAAACAAATTGAAAAATCCAATGATGGTGGATTTGAATCCATATTTTTTTTCAGTCCTTTGCATTTTAAACTAATAGAGTTTTATATATTTATTTTTCTTACTTTTTTTAAACAGATGAAAGGGGCTTGGGAAAAAATCACTAAGAACACAATCTCTGTACAAGTATCACAAAAAAAGGTTGAAAAGTTTTTCAGTAAACGTTTTTCATAAGAAAAAGACAAAAACGTATTTTTTTTGGATTTCCTTAACAGCACATTTTTAAGTTACTTGACTAGAAAGAAGTGGACACTTAAATATGAAATTGGAATATTTTCAACTCTTTCATCTGAGCTGTCTACAATTTTGCTTACTCTAGTCCGAAAGAAGTATGAACCATAATTTTGTTCTAATTTTGCTAGAATATCCAGAGCTATGTCAGACCAATAGGCTAATCTGATTTTTTAGGACATGGATCATTCTAATCCATGACCATATGATAAATGAAGGAAAGGAAAGCCCAGTAGGATGCTGTCAGGAAAATGCTGAAACAAGTCCAGAAAAGGTTGAGGGGGAGGGTACCTCTATCTCCAGTGAGGTAAATGCTGGTGAGAAGTTGGGGGAGAGACAGGCAAGAATAGAGAAGAAAGATAGGATTTCCTTTGTACTAGGTTTCCTAGTTTCTTTGAATGTGCAAGTCAGGTGATCCACATATAATCATATAATTCTTCAATTATATGAAATTTTAGGAAGGGGCAACAAAGCGGATGGTGGATAGAGTTGGCCATCAATTTGCTATTTTGTTTTTTAATCCATATTTGAAGGCCTTTTCCTATTGGATAACTCTTCCTATTTCATAGTATTGTTGAGAAGAATTAGTCGATATATTTTGAAAATGTTTGATTTCTATAAGCATTAATTCAAAGATGTTGTCCCTACCATATAACACCTTAGTCTAAAATGGCAGGCAACCATATGAGAAATGTACTTCAGATGCAGTCAAAATGTTATTTGTGTATATTTTATTGATTTTTTTTGTTCTGTTAAAAAGGAGTTACCACATGGCATTCCTCCAGAGACACGTTGTTTTATATATTCCTGTGGTGGAAATTCTTTGGGACTTAGTGATGAAAAATGAAAAGGAGTTTGTTGCATCACACTTAATATTGGTGTTAATTTTTGTTCTCCTAATCCCATTTTCTAGCAACAAGTAAAACTACCACTCTTTCAAAAAACATCATTCAGTCAAAAACTATCATCAAGCTGTCCAAAATTTACTATTAGATTTCCTTTTTTAAAGGCATTATTCCCTGTAAAATATGAACATCCCTGGGAGAAGTCATACACTAAGTCATTAATCAAAAACACCTTACTATGAACGAAATTTATCACACTCTGCTAATGTGACAGCTGAGAGAGAAATGTAGTTTCTTTTTTTATTTGTTTATTTTGGAGGGGTGGGAGCAGAGGGCAGGTACAAGAGGTTCTTTTTCTCCCAAAGGCATAAATTTGTCTGAAATCAGCCCTAGTTACAGAAAGCAATGAGGCTCCTTATTCCCTCAAAGGCCTTGGAAGGTAAGGGAATGAGAGCTTTAGTGTGAATAGCTGATTATTTACAAGTATATTTTCTTAGATATAATACATTTAAATCATTTCAATAAGTAGAAAAATATCTACATTGTGTACATATAAACTAGCCTTTATGAACTACAATAATTTAAACATCACACAATATGTATACTTAAAGAAACAGAATGGAAAAAAGTTAGAAAAGTCTAATCTATACTGCACTCAGCCAATTACATATAATTCATACTTAATGGTATAAAGAAAGGTAAAATATATGGTCCTTGCCTTTAAGAAATTTACAACCTAGTTTGGAAGACAAGTATAACATATATAATTAGAGAAAATCTAAGGCAGCATATAAATCAAGGACTGAGTTTTCGACTACTGTCAATAGATAAAATAGGTGCTTGGAAATGGGAGAGATTTCGGTAGTCTGGAACATTCAGAGAAAGTTCATGGAAAAAGTAAGATGGAGACCCTGAGTATCAGGTAGGATTTGGTCAGTCAGTGATTACTGAACTGTAACTGGCATGGTAGAACAAAAGGGATTTCTTATTGAAAAGTAGTGATAACTAAGTTTATATATGTAGCAAGGAGCTGGATAACAGAAAGTCTGGAAAGTTGAGCAGAGGATTTGGTGCCTGGTGATGTTAGCGGCATGTGTATGTGTGTGGAGGGGTACTGGATTTCAAAAAATGTGGGTTATCACACAAAAGATAGATAAGATAATGACATGAAAACATTGCTTTGCAGGATTAACTGTCCATATACATCATAAATTTTATAAAGGAGCTCAAAATATATTCTACAGATGATAGTTAATTCATCTTAACATTTCATTGAGGCAAAGGAAATTTAGCTTTTATTATTCCTCATTTCATAAATAATTTGTTCAAGGTCACTAAATAAATGAAAGCCAGAATAAAAAACACAGTATCACAATGTTCAATGTTTCTTAAGCACCTTCTAAATAATATTCTCTCATTTTCTATGACTCAAGCAAGGGAGGTAGATGATGGACCTTTGTTGTCAAGTGCCATTTCTAGACCCTCATTAGTGTTCAAGGCACATATCCTACCACACCCAATTACTGTTTACTCTTCCTATAGCCTATAGCCCCCTGATACCATACTTTCTAACCACCCCCAACTTTCTCAGCTAACAGTTGTCTTGGATTATTCTGTCCCAGATGGTCTTCTGCCATTATCATTAGCATACTCAACATTTCTGTATCAACTGCTCACCAGTAGGACAATGGTTTGAGTTTAATCAATGCAAGGTGATGCTTTCTTTCCACTTATACCTCAAATTGCAAAACTGATTATTACCTTCAGAAGGTACAAGGGAGGTTAGAACTTCACATACTAGATTCTGGCACCAAACCCAAATCCTTTTCTCCAATTTAGGTTTCACGATGAGAGTAAAAAAGTTAAGGAATTCCCCTCAGTTAACTCCCTCTGGATCCTGACACATTTTCTCTTCCTCCCATGCACCTTAAAGTCACTGGTCCTTTCCTTACAAGCTGATCCTTCACTTATACTTCCTATCTCATGAGGGCCCTCACTTAAACATATTCTCTCTGTCATTATGACCTTCTCCCTCCTGGTGGCTCATATTCTTCAGTTTCAAGAAAAGAGACTAGCATATAGTAAATGCTTAGTAAATGTGTGATAAATGACTAAAGCATCAAACCTACATTTTCAAGTATTTGCTGAACAATTTTTGAAAACAGCTTGAGGCATACTGATATACAAAAATGTATAATTTAATGTATACAATTTGATGAGTTTGGACATAAGCATGCATGTGTGGAAACCATCACCACAAGCAAGATAATAGACATGTTCTATATTTTAACTTTGTCATCCCACTGTTACCTCAAACCTAACAGAAACTAAAAAGAAGTAAAGCAACAAACCTATTTCCACTCAAATATTTATTATCTTATGATGTAAGACATGTTTTTCTTTGATGTTTTCAGTTATAAATCATAGTTAAGTTGAAGATATGTCCCCTTAATCAGAAATCATTAACTTCCTACTAGATCTGGCTCTTCTCCATGACTTTCCAATTATTTAAGATATATCATAATTCTCCCAGTTCCCCATATTAAATACTACAAAAGCTTATATTCCTCTTTCTTTAACTGGCTAATTATTAAATCTGGTAATCATATTTTTTTCTTCGTAGTATTAGATATATGGAAGGCAGTTAATGCAAGGTCCATTACATCTGGACAGACATGATTGTCCCACTAAAATAGCCTCAGTAGATCAAATGGCCTCAAGTCTCTCAATTATCTAGATCATCCATTAATCCAATGTTGAGATTGCTCTTCCTATATATAACTTTGTTCATTGAGTCTTATTCAGAAATGTATAATGTCTAGTCCACAGGCCAAAATTCTTTCTTAGAAGTCAAGAACCATTATAATCTGGAGCTAATAAAATTTTCCAATTTTACCTTCTATTATGTCTCTAGAGGAATTCTTCATCATAGTCCAAGTGATTTTTATCCCATTCTCAAAGACTGTGTGCACACACATATTTGGCATGTGTGCCCTTCCTTGTCTACATGCATTTTCTCAGAATTTTTCTCTGCTTGGAAATGCTTTCCTCAATATAGATCCTAACAACAATCCTTTGGGGTCAGTTTATCATCTGTAAATCTTCAACTCTTCCACTCAGAAAATTCTATTATAGAGTATTACATATTTTGCATTAGTTGATATTTCATGTGTTAGATTTAACTCCCTGACAACATTTTAAGATTTTTAAAGGTGGAGATCATTTAGTATATGTACTTCTGTATCCTTCCCAGAACCCAGTAACTAAGTTCACCAATGCAAGCCAATGTTTTCTACCTCTTAGACAGAAGTCTTCAATAAAGTGTTCATTAATCCTTAAACCTCATTTCCATCTCAAACCTCAAAGCTGAAACCATTAAAAAATAGTACCAATTTGATCATATTTAAAGATACATGAAAGCTAATTTTTAAATTCTTTAGCAAGAACTTAAAAATTATTTCACAAGAGACATAACATAGAGCACAACATAACTTAATACTCCAATTCAACATTTAACTTTATTCTCCTACCTACATTTTATAAAATATTTAACAACCAGTTTAGAATACTTGCCTTTAGAAATACCAATGCAGGTTCTAAGGGGAAATAACAAACTCAAGTATGATTTATAACTAAAAATTTCAAAGAAAAGAACATGTTTTAAATCATTAAAGAGTAACTATTTCAGTGGAAAGAAACAGGTTTATTGATTCATTTTTTTTTAAAGTTGTGCTATTAAAAAGTTGTGCTTTAAATATTTTTTAAGAGTTTAGCTCCTGGTATGGAAAATTCCTTTAGTTATATACTAAAGAAGTAAGCACAAATTAAATACAAAAAATTCATATCCTTGACATTTGGTGTAATGTGGCAAAAATGTTCATTACCACAATATTAAGAAATATCAACAATGAGTTTGAATAACTAATTCATAAGGAAGAGTTTAAACTGGACCAAATCCTGGGTTTTCTTTCGTCACTCCAAGTTTCTTTTCTATTTTAAACTAGTGGCAACAGAAATTTCTTTGTTTGAAAGTCAGGAATGCTGGAAGTCTTAAGTGATAGAACAGGTAGCTCAGCTTCTACTTCACATCTCTCCTGGGGCGGGGGGTGAGGGGGAGAAAAACACTGTGGATAAAGTAATTTTGTTTTTATTTCTGGAAAAATCATTTTTTCCATCAATCTTCATAATTCTCTAAAATAAACTGTTAAAAAGTTATAGGCCAGGCGACCACTTCACCCTGATTTGTGGAAATACTTACTATACATTAATTTCAAGAACACATGGTTAATCCAAGTTTTTTTTTTTTTTTACTAGTCTAAAGGTCCAAAAGTTACTCCTAACTCTTTAACAAAACTCTAGGGGAATTTCAAAAGCTCATGATATATTTCTGCATCTCATCTGCAATATTTTTGAACAAAAGAATAGTAAAAGAAATCTAGGCTCAAGTCACACTGCATGCCGTCAAATTTATTTTTAGAGTACTATACAATTTTAACTGTGGAAAACATTTGTGTTGCACCAAATGCTTAAAAACTACATATACAAGAAAATGGAAATAAGAAGTTAAGAATTTACCATTTTTATTAAGACAGAGAAAGTGACAAAAAATATTTCTCTCTTCTTTGCTAATATTGAGATGATTGCACTCTACAAATTAGGTTGAACAAAGTAATCACAACTTTGGGAAGGCATAAAGTGAAAGGTAGAATTTATCATTTAAAATACATGATTCATATTCTAAACCATTTTAATTAACATTTAGAAATTCCAGAGATAGGGAACTCAGATAATTCAACAAAGCTGGGAGCAGTAAGAAATACTGAATAGCAAGCAGTTCCTAAACCATATAAATCAAATAAAGACAAATCAAATAAGGACCAGAAACCATATAAATCAAATAAAGTCAAGACAAATGAAATAAACCCCAGAAACTATTTTCTCCTTAGTACACAGATTTTTTCAGCACACAGAGTTTTTCATAATCACAAACTTGGTAAAGGGGAGGCACTCACTCTGCTGACAAATACAAACGGACTCTCCAGCACACAATGGAGAGGAAAGCTTGGAGACCAACTTTACCTCTGTAAAGATCTTCTCTCCACATAATGGAAAGAAGGGTACAGTGAGAAAATTTTCACACTTTCTTCCACATCAGACAGAGCAAAACTGTAGTGTTGCAAACTACTAATTCACTTAATACAATCAAAGGCAGAACTGAATGAATGGGGTGTGGAGCAGGGCCCATGGGGGAAAGAGGGGGGAAGTGGGGGTGTCCTGAAAAGAAAAAAAAATTGGGAGGGGGCATTTTGTAAAGCTTGAATGGATTAACCTTTTTAGAAGCCCTAATATTTCTTATTTTCCCTTTTCTTCCTCTCTCTTTTTTTTATTAAATACACACTGACTTCCTGGGACTAAACTTAGACTTGCTCTATACTTTATTCAGCTAAATGGCCTGGTGCTTAGGGACACACTGGAGCCCTTAGATTAGATATATGGCTAACACAAATGGTTCTTTTTTGGGGGGGAGTATCTTAAGAATAACTTTTTTGTGACCATGTATAAAATGTGACCGATTGCTTAAAAAAAGATTAATTTCATGCATCAATTAGCAGTAAATTGAGGCCCCAATGAAATATAAGCTATTTACTAATGAAAAAAAAAATTGAACTTGGAAAAAGTTTGCTTTCACATTTTTAGAAGATAATGAGAGACTGAGGCTTTAGTGTTTTTAGCCTCTATTCATAAGTAGGTTGTTTAGGCTATGTGACAAAGGAAAAAATAAAACGTGAATGCTTAAAAGTTAGTAGACTTGGATAACATTTAGTAGATAGCTTGAAATGCACCGATTAAAAACAGTAATAGCATAAAAAGTATGGATATAGCTATTTCTTCTTTAATAAAATGAAAATATAATAAGGGGGCTGGGTAGATAGATCTCCAGTAAGAAGTTGAGTCCCATTGCAACAGTCCCTTATCCAGTACAAAAAGCTTCCTTTAACCACTTGCAACAGTCACCTTGTGGGAAAGGCAGAGGAGGGGGCTAGAGAGTCATCTCCTAGGTGACTCTGATATGGGATCCTACATTTCTCACACCGAACTATGGGTCGGGCCAGGTGGGGGAGCGAGTTACAACTTCGCCCTTAAGCTGCACCAAAAAGGGAAACGAAGTCACCTCGCGCTTCACTCTGTGCACACAGGAAGAGCCCAATTCAATGTCGCCGCCAACGACACCCTCTAGTCTTGCTCCGCCCCAATTTGTATGTGTTGGGAGTGGGGGGGGGGGTGTTAGGGGGTGGGGGAGTAGGCACAACTTGCGTTTTATCCCACAAATTCAGAGGCACCTCCGTCTTTCCCAAGTTAAGTTCTCCCTCCTCCAGTGCCCAAGGGTATCCTTTCAGCAGGCGCAGGTGTCTCACTCTGGCCTATTTTTATAACCGCCCCCCATTCCGACATCGACGAGCGCCCCAGTCCTTCCCCGCCTTCCCAGCACAGGGCACCACTGAGCCTGAACACCAGAAAACACTTAGAGCCCAATTCCCAGGTCACCTGGCCAGAGCGCCCGGCCCTGCCTTCAGGGGAGCCCTGGGGCCGCCTTTCAACGCCAGTGCCCAAAGCAGAAGGCTCCCAGGCAGTCACGTGGGTGGCAGGGGCCGCCTGAGCTTCCTCACCTGCATCCCGGGCACTCGGACAGCCACCGGTGAGTGGGCCATGAAAGCGACTGCTGCTCCGCACTGCTTCTGTGGTGGTGGCGCCTTGGGCTGGGACTGGCTCCTCCTCCAGGGGTAGCTCTGCGGCCCTCCCAGGCTTTTCGACCCGGGCCTGGAAGGACACACAGAAGTGGGGTTACTGGGCTAGTGGCGCGCAGCCACGGGCTGGGAGGTGGGCATTTCGCGGCGGGACTCCCTGGGACTCAAGTCTACCTTTATGGCGCCCCCCGGCCGCTGTTGCCGCCGCCTCTGCTGGTGCTCCTACTCCTTAATTCGGGGCGCTGTGTGTGGCGGTGGCTGGGACCTGGGCTCCAGTGATGCCGCTTGTCTGCGCCTCGCCGCTTTAGGAAGAGGAGGTGGAGGCGCCCCAGCAACCCGCCCGCTCGGCGGGGCTGGTCCGGGAGGCGGTTGGGGGCGGTTCCATCATTGGCCCTGCCCCCGCTCCGCAGCCGGGCGGTGTCGAGACTAAGACTCAGTGAAGGGGTTTGCCTGGGGTTGCTGGAGCCTGAGAAGGTGGAGACTCTCCAGACACGCGGAGGGGAGAACCCAGGGACTGGGGCGCCTGGAACTCAGCTCGGCCTGGACAAAGAATGGAAGAGTTTGGGTGACTCTGGGAGTAAGAGGACGTCCCAGATGCGGCCACGTTGCAGGCAGGCGTGCAAGGCTGGGGCACACGAAGCCTGGGAGACCTCTTGAGTTGAAACCTGGGGAGTGCTGGCATCCTGAGCTGGCCAAGGGTGGGGGCACAGAGAACCACTGATTTAGTGGACCCTTGCCTAGTTCCGGAGTCGGGTATCCCCAGCTTGGGGCCCTCACGCCTTGGGGCAGATCCACAGCCACTCTCCTGCTTTCCGGATTCCCTGCCCCCAGACATGCTTCAGGCGACTTAAATCTGAGGCTACCCCTACCTCTTGTGATATCACTTGGTGGGGGGCAGCCAGACTGGGGGTTCTCTTCATCACAAATTCTGCAGGTGTAAGAGAGAGGTAACTTGGAAAACAGATGATTCATCCGCAGAAATTTTAATGAGAATAATAGAGGTATGGGAAATGAGATTGGATCAGTGGCAGTACATATTACTGGACTCAGCATACACAGCAGTGGTTTTAGCAACTCCCTGCCTCCACCCCATGTTAGGTTCCACTCCAAGAGGGAGTAAAGCTCTGTTGAGCGTACCCTAATAATAACAGTAACAATGATAATAACACCTACAGGAATATCATTATGAAGGGACCTCTGGGAACCCACAGGGGTTACTTATATTTTTAAAATGTAATATCCAAGTGCTAGTTTAAAATGAGGATGAAATTCCCTATCTTGCAGGTTGTTACAGGTCTGTACACAACATAATGTTGGGGCTCTAGTAGACACGCATTTCTTTTGTTCCTTTGGAATCTTTCTCAAAAGATAGCCTATTATTGTTATCAAAATTGTTACTATTAATGGATGCCATTGTCTTTCTACCAGAGACTGCTAAATAATATACGTATTACCTTGCTTAATCTTTACAAGGGCCCTCAGAGGTCATATAGGCCCCCCCCCCCCCCACACACACACATTTTACAGACTTTTTTAAAAGGCTCAGTGAGGTTAAATAATTTTATTTTTAAAAAATATTTTTTATTGATTTCAGGGAGGAAGTGAGAGTGAGTGAGAGATAGAAACATAAGTGATGAGAGAGAATCATCGATCAGCTGCCTCTTGCACACTCCACACTGGGAATCAAGCACGCAACGCAGGCATGTGCCCTGACCAGGAATCGAACAATGACCTCCTAGTTCACAGGTCAAAACTCAACCACTGAGTCACCCTGGCTGGGCAGGTTAAATAATTTGATGTAAAATTTCACACAATTAAGAAGTGGTAAAGCTTGGAATTAAAATGCAGGTATCTCTAACTTTTAAGATCTATTCTGTTAACAAATTTTAAGTATACAAAATAGTATTGTTAACTATAGTTACTGTGCTGTACATTATATTCCCAGAACTTATTTATCTTATAATTGGAAGCTTGTACCCTTTGACCGCCTTCACCAATTTTCCTCATCTCCTGCCCCTGGCAACCACCAATCTACTCTCTGTATAAATTTGGTATTTTTTAGATTCCGCATATTTGTATTTCTCAGTCTGATTTATTTCACTTAGAATAATGCTTTCAAGATCCATTCATATTGTTGCAAATGGCAGGATTTCCATCCTTTTTATGGGTGGGTAATATTCCATTTAATGTATATACACCACATTTTCTTATCCATTCAGATGATAAAATATGTAATTGCATTTCTTTTACTCCTTGTTTCCCAAGTCCAGGCCCTCACTACTTATAATATGATGATAGTCTCCAATCCAGTCTCTATTTCCACTAGCTCAGCTTACACTTAATTATGCCACACTGACAAGAAACCTGCAGTGTGACCTAAACTTAAATGTCCATAGAAATTCCCTGGGATTATCTTTATAGTGCAGATTTTCACTTAGCAACTCTGGAGTGAACCTAAGATTCTGCATTGCTAACAATTTCACAGGTGGTGTCAATGCTGCTATTCTTAGACCACACTTTGAGTAACAAGGGTCTGAGTCAAGTTCCATTAGGTAAGGTTCATCTCAAATCCCATCCCCATTGAGCCATCCTTGTTGCTCTAAGCCCTCCTTCAAATTTCTCCTATTGCATGTCAGTGGAAGCAGCACTCACATTGTAGTTTTTCTCTTATTTTATGCATTTCATTTGTTTAGTTTGCCCAACACGATTAGTAGGTCCCTGAGGCCAGACATCCAACTTCCCTTACATAAGGATTATTCAGGTAGGATGCCAACTCTCAATGGGCAACATTCTTGTCAGTTTGGATCATTGCTGTATCCTCAGAGTCTAGGACAGGGTGATACTTGTAGTGGGTAGAGACCAGGGATGCTGCTAACCATCCTCCAATGCACATGACAGACCTCACAACAATGGATTACCCAGCCCAAAATGTCAATGGTGCCAAGATTTGAAAATCCATGTTCCACACTCTTTGAATTAGGGGTCACTAACTAAGAAACAGACTTAGGGATCACTGTTCCCTGAGGATTTCAGTTCAATGTGGTGGCTGTTCCTCTTCCAAAACAACAACAACAAAACCCACAAGATATTGGGCTGCATCAAGGGGGTACTGGAAACAAAACAGTATTTTGTATTAAATATCACTTTTGTATTAAATCATAGATCACCTGCCCCAAAGAGTGAATACTACTTAATGAAAACTAATATTGAAAAGAAAATAACTTTAAGAAAATGTAATGGTTTGTTTAAAAAATGTTCAATCATGGAGCATATTCTAATGTACCAGGCATTAGCTAGGAACATTCAAATGTGATACCTCATTGAGATAAATTTGACTTCTTATTCCACTTTACAAAATTTAAAAGTGGGTTTTCATATTTTAGACTTTCATATTTTGAGCCTAATAACTACTTTGAGTGTATAAATTATATAAACGTATGAAGTTTAAGGGAAAATTGATACAGTCATCTGGATTTCTTTTAATTATCTGTTTATTTAAAACTAAAGGAACTTATCTGAGTAATTCTAGAAGCTCATGATCCAGTGATAAGAATTAAAGTTACTGGACTCTACTAACATTTGAAAGGACAACATTCAAGAGTCCCTTTTATCTTTTTAATTTTTTTTTTTTTTATGTAACGGCATGTTTGATAGCTCAGATCTCCTCTTTACTCTCTGTGGGTATCAAATTGGAAACCAGATGTTGTATCCTTGCTATTGTTCTAGCAAAGCAGCCCCAGGGAAAACCTATTGAATCGATTCTTGGTGAAGAAGCATTAAACCTATGTGATTGCTTCTCCTGAGTAACCTTGCACCTTTTTGGGATTGCACAATACCATAGTATCATTTAAAACAAACAAATTAGAACAACATTTTTCTTGCTAGCTTTACTTCCTGATGTTACTGAGGTGAATAGAGCAACAGAGGAGGTGGGGGGAAGCAGATGCTGCTTAGGTGGTTTCCTGCTTATAACATTTCTTTACATATAGCTTACTCACTTTGAAATATTTGCATTTAGTGACCCCAAAAAATTAAGGAGCTCATAATTTCTTGCCTTTACCAATTGGTTACAAAACTGAGAGAGGAAAACATCATCCAGACAATCTCATTCAGATGTAGAGGTAGGAGTCAAAAGATGCAATGTTAAAGAGAATCTTCCTGGTTTCAGTTTTCTGCATGCCTAAACTCTCACAGAATTGCACTGTTAATCTTTAAATGCCATGGTCCCAAGGTGAAAGGCTTCAGAAGCCTAAATGTACTCATAGTTGTTTCAGTGGTGAAAAAACCACTGTCTGCTACACCAGTCATCCTATAATGATAGTTTTGTGTTGCCAAGGAGGGACATGAAGAGACTGGGGAGTTTCTTAGAACAGAGTCTTTGGGTGACTAGACTTTTTGTAATGAAGTCAGGTAACTTCTTTGTGCTCTTCAGTGTGCAGTTTTTAGTCACAGGAGAACCTTTCATGTGCTTCCATGAAGTGATGTTAAGCAAACAATTTGGGTGATATTTTCCCCTCTGAATTAACTTTTTAAATGTCTTGAATTGACCACTTGTTCTTTAATTTGTAGGCTTCTCAAGAAAACAGTTCTAGTCAAAGGTGGCAGTTAAAAACAGGAAAAAAAAACTGGCAGTTGAGACCAAATAGGAAGTGACTATGCCATCAGCTCACACTGAGGAAAAGGAAGTTGTTGCCAGGACCTCTAAGAAAGGCAGTTGTGTAAAATTACCACCCTTCAACTTGCTTGCTGAAGTTCTGTCGCTGTGGTAAAAGCTCTCATAGTTATATTACTGCTGTACTCTAAAGAACATGAACAGAGCAGGAGAATAACAGGCACCCCTTGCAGGACTGTTATCGGGGACTACCAGAAGTTTCTGGGGCAGAAGCTCAACATTGTACACAAGCAAAGCTTCCACCTTACTCATTTTTATCCCTGTGCTAAATAGATATTTTAAGATTAGTTAAAATTTAATATGTTATACCATGGGAACCACCACAGGATCCAACTATAGATGGTGATGGGATTTTTGCTGATAAATAGAAGACAACATGTCTTTTCATATTTTCAGTTGGACCCCAGAGCCAACCTAGGCCACACCACATTTCCCTTGTTCCTTTCTTTTCTCCTCCCTTCTTTTCCTTCTCACATATTTCTTGAGCACAGTGCCAGGAACTGTGCTATAAGGGCTGGGAATACAAATAAACACACGAGTTTGCTTTCTCACAGAACACAATAAAAAATAGGGAGCACTAAAATGATACATGATTAGCCTTAGTGGTTGAGCATTGATCTATAAACCAGAAGGTCATAATTCGATTCTCAATCAGGGCACATGCCCAGGTTGTGGGCTCATTCCCCATTGTGGGGTGGGGGTGGGGGGGGGCGTGCAGGAGGCAGCTGAGCCATGATTTTCTCTCATCATTGATGTTTCTATCTCTCACTCCCTCTCCCTTGCTCTCTGAAATAAATAAAAATATGTTTTATAGAAATGATACATGATTATAGTAGTAGTATATGAAAAAATGCTATAGCAACAGGCACAAAAGAGAAATTCATTTTACCTGTTTAGATTCTGGAAGGCTTTACAAAGGAGGTGATGTTTGAGCTAAGCCTCGAAAATGAGTAGGAGGTAGCCAAGTAGAGAAATGGGGAGAGAGAGTAGAGAAGAGAGGGAATTCCAGATAGAAGAAACATCATGAACAAATGCCTAAACCAGGCATGTGAATCGCTCATTACCTGATGACCTGATTAAAATATAGATACTGTGCTCCATTTGTATAGATTCTGATTTTGTAGGTCTTAGATTGAAAAATCAACAACTCCCAGGTGATTATAATGTGTCCTCTTAGTTATGAACCACTAACTTAGAGAAATGACAGTTTTCTTTCAGGACTAGCTGTTTGGTTTAACAGGCAGAAACAGAGCACATGAGGCATCCATCAGCAATGAGTTTGGAAGGAGAAAAGTTTGAAAGGAGAAGATTGTGAGCGTTTATGTCATTCTAAAGACTTTGGACTTAATGTCGTAGGCTCCTAGGAGTACTGAATGGTTTTAAGGAAGTGAGAAATTTGCTCCAGATTTGTATTTAAAACAAAAAAAAGAAAGAAAGAAAAAGAAAGAAAGAAAGAAAGAAAGAAAGAAAGAAAGAAAGAAAGAAAGAAAGAAATCAACCAACCAAACAAACAAAAAATCCTCTAGTTTGTACATAAAAGATAGATTGGATATGGAAGAGACTAGAAGCAGAGGTACCTATTAAGAGGCCATTAGTAGGCCACTGTAGAAGTACAGGAGAATGGCTGAACTAAATGAATGGGTGTGAGAATAAAAAGGAAGGGATAGAGTCCAGAAATAATTTGGAGGTGGAATCAAAAACATTCAATAGATTGGATCTGGACAGTATCAAAGGGAGAGGTTTAAAATGCCAGAGACATCTAATTTAGGGAAATGAGAAAATGTTGATGCCTAGAACTAAACCAGGGAATACAGGAGGACCAGATTTGGGGGAAAGATAAGGAGTTAAATGTGGGTACACTGAGTTTGAGATGCCTAAGTGATGATATCTAAGTTATGATCTCTAGAAAAAATGGAAAATCTCAGAAGTCAAATTGAAAACATAGATTTGATAATTGTGGATAGAAATCCTTTGAAACCTCATAGCAAGGTGTCAATAAAGAACATAAAAATAGAAACCAAGTAGAAACATTCCCTTCCTATTTAGAAGATCACTTCTTGAATAATTGTCCTATGTTTTGGTCCAGTCAAATGCTGCCTGTGCCCACTGACATCATACCTATCTGCAGAGAGCCTACCATTGTTTCAAAGTAATAATTGTTGGTCTCATGTCTGTAAGATTGTATTAGTAAGTATTTCTGTTGTGTTCTGTATATATAGACTACCCTTTGCATGCATGATAATGACAGTAAAGGAAGGCATTGAATAAAGGATAGAAATTATGTGAAAAGATCTAAATGCTATCTTGCCAGGTTTTCTGGGATGGTTTCATTGCATGCAACTGTAAAATAGATTATTGTGCAACAGAACAATTTGTATTATATTTCCCCTCCTACACTCAAAAGAAAATGAGGTGGGAGATGACATGCGTGCCTGGTTTCATGAAGCCAAGTTAGTGTCTTCCACATGGAAAAAAATAGGAACAATTTATTGCAACATAAAACACAGATTACTGGCAAAGCCATGATATTTGCCTGCTGTGAAAGTGCACAGAAACTTCAGCTAACATTTCTCCAATTTTTCAGAATCATTCATGCTTTTCTGGTTCTTCCATTCTTTCTGTGCTATTGACTTTTTATGAAACTTCACATATCCCTATAGTTTACCATATGTGAAGTAAGCATTAATGGCTAAATGCCAACTTGAAATTAACATAGATAAATCATGCTTTCATATAAATTGTGAAAATAATGGTAGACATTTACAATCTGAGATCATGAAAGCAGATACAAATAGATTGTATTTTAAATGTTTGTACAATGCATTTTATTATGTATTTGGATTTTTCTAAGGTGTTACAAGAAACTGAAATATACCAGCTCTTAAATTTTAATGTTATATTTGCATGTTGTCAATATAAAGATTCCTGCTATGCAAATATAGAGAAATGAGTGCTTACTATGTTGTGGAGGATATATTTAGTTCATAAAATAAATATAAAAAATATATTTTCTTATTTTTTTCAGACTCTCAAAGCATAAAAAGGTTATTGCTGTATGGAAAGGTCATTTCTATGAACAATAACAGAAGAAACTGTTTCTGGGTTGTAAAGTGCTGGTTATTGAACATGTTTCCTAATAAAAACATAAGGTATTCTATGTGAATATACATAACAATTCACTTCAGTATCACTCTTCTACTTTGGTTCTGCACATAGTAAATGAGGTATAAAGTAATTATTTAATTGTCCTTTTTAAAGCAGAAGCCCAAGTCAAACTCATATTAATGTAAATAGAGGGGTTAGCTAATTATAAGAGTTATCATTTACATAATGCTTATTCTGTGTTCAGAATGGCTGCAATTTACATATATTCCCATCTAATCTTCACCAGAACTCCATGAGCTTGGTACTACTATCATAATGTCACTCCCATTTTACAGTTGAACAAACTGAGGCACAGAGAAATTAACTCATCCAAGGTAGGGTTGCCAGATAAAATATAAGATGCCCAGTTAAATTTGAATTTTAGATAAGTGATGAGTAATTCTACATGAGACATATTTATACTGAAAAATATTATTTATCTGAAATTTAAATTTAACTGGCTCTCCTGTATTTTTATTTGCTAAATCTGACAACCCTACAAGCCAAGGTCATACGGTTATTAAGGGGTGGAGCCAGGATTTGAACCCAGCAAGTGTGATTATAAAGAATGGAGCATAGAGTGATTCATTATCCATATGTGGAATATTGAAAAAAGTAAAGACTAATGGATACATCCTGAACAGGATGATAGGTCTATAAGTTTTAATTTATTGTAATTTACTCTAGTGGTTAATTATTATTTGGTCACAGTATTTTTAGCAAGAACTTTTGTTCTGAAAGTGAAAAGATCTATAACATTTCAAAACTTCAGTGGTTTCTAAGTTGGGAGATTACAGAGAAAGTATGATTCACTGTAATAAGTGGAATTAACTGATCAGTACCATTGTTGAAAATACTTTTTTCTTCCTTCACAAAACAGCCTTGTGTTGTTGATAGAGTAAGAGTTTGCTTTTAGTAAGAAGTTTTTTAAATATAAATATATATTTACTTATACCATTTTCTTCTCTCTTCCTTTGATATTTTTACTCTAAAGCAGGCAAAGGGCATCTACTTTTTGATAGGCACTGCAATTTAATGGGGAAAAGGAAACAAAAGAAATGGGCTTTGGAGCCAGACAGACCTTATGAGCTGTGTGAACTTGATGTCTGAGCTTCATATTCCTCAGCTGAAAAATTTGGATTATTAATACCTCCTTAAAATGGTGATGGTGAAGATTAAACGAGATAATGAACAAAAATTGCTCTAATGCAATATTTGGCACAGAATTGACACTTCAAATATAGTGGTAGGTTCTTCCTCCTGTCCATTTAACCTCTTCCCCTGAGCCACCACTCTCAGCAATCTTCATGAATCTTTGAAAATCTAAGATTTTTACAAAAGCATTTTGACTTGCCCAGAAGTTACATAGGAATCAAGGGGCAGAGTCCGTTGGAATCCAGTGTGCCTAAAATATTTCCCCTTCTTCTGTGATTTATTTAGTCTCTCATATATTTAGGTTAGAACAAAAGACTACTGTGTGATTTCTGCTCTTAGAGATTAGTTGCAAGGATTTTTAGAGAGTTATTTTCATTGAGAATGTTCATCTCTGAGGGGCACAGAGAGGCATAAAAAGAGATGGCAAGGGCAGGGAAATTGTATCATTAAAGCATTTTCCTGTGTACATGTGTGTGCATGTGCATTGAAGCAAGAGGCCATGATATATAATCAGGGGAAATACAAAAGTAAGTGCAGTTAGGGTCAAAGGCAAAGCTATCATAAGGTTAGAAAGCAAATAATCTTGTTATTGAAAAAAAATCAATTCTGAGAGGTGGTATATAGTGTGCTAATTAAGAACATGGATGTGGAGCCAGACTATTTAAGTTCAAATGTCAGTTTTGTTTACATATTAACTCTATGATCTTCAGCAAGGTACTTAGTTTATCTGTACCTCAGTTTCCTCATCTGTCAAATGTAGGTAATAAAAATATCTACCTAAGCAAGTTTATTTACGGGCTTAATTTATTTTTTCTTTAAAATTTTATTGAAGTATGGCATACAGAAAGGTGTACAAATCATAGCTGAATGGATTTTCACAAAGTTAACATACTCATGAATCTGTCACCCAGATCAAGAAGTAGAACACTACCTGTACTCCAGAAGTCATCTTGACACCCTTATCCAGTCACTACCTCCTCCAACCCAAATGTATCCACTTCCTTGTCTTCAAACATTGTGAATTCATATTGCTACTTTTGAAGTTTAAATGAGGATCTATGTCATATGCTCAGAACAGTGCCTGGCACATAATAAACACAATATAAGCTTAACAATATGATTTTAACAATAACAAGAAAGCAGGTATGTTTTGGGAGTATAATTCTTAACAGGAATAACAAAATAAAAAGCAAACTTGGGAGCTAAAGTCTGGCAATAAGTGTAACAAGCCTGTTTAAAAAAATGATTGCGTTCTTGAAAACATTTTGCTTCCATAAATTATATCTATTGCATATTCTATGCTAAGACAAATACATTGAATTTGAAACATCAGAGAAAACATATGCCCAAATGTTTTTGCACAATCCAGAATAATAATTAAAAGACTAATAAAAATAAAAAATGAATTTGGCTGAAGCCTTTTTAGGCCTCAGTTTCTTTGTTATAAAGTGAAGAGAATTAGGTCATCTCTAAGGTTCTTTCCAGATTTAATTTTCTGACATTTAATGATTATCTGAAAATTTTCTTGAAAAGCAAAATGTGGAAATATCTGAAACATCTTTTTATAGCCAAATAATATATCTAGAGTCACAGTAAAACCTGACCTTTCGGAAGAAAGGCAGGAGGATTTACGTGAGGGAAAATCATGTCTGACTAATCTGTTAGTGCTCCTCAAGAGAGTAAATAACATATGGACAAGGAAGAACCAGGGGATAGAATTTGCATAGACTTTTTTAAAAGCCTTTGACAAACTTCCATACTGTTGACATTTTTTTTTGTTGTTGTTTTTAAACGAATTCTTATGGGATTTGGGGAAACATGTCACGAAAGGTGAGCCAACATACAGAATGAAATAGAAGATAGGAAAAGTGGGTGCTTCTCTGAATGGAGAAGTGTTTGCATTAAGATTCCCATAGTTCTAGGTTTAAGTATTATAGGTGGTTTAAAATAAGGTATACAAAGTGATATTTTTGTGTTTGTAGCTGGCACTAAGCTATTCTCAGTAGAGAAATGCCAAGCTGCTATAGGATAAATGGCAAGAAAATCTCTGAAAATTGAGGGAATGGGAAAAAAAGGAACAGTAAGTAGATTCTCTTAGCAAGGCAAAACATTTACAATAAAAAATCCTAACTATACAATACAAATAATAAGATCTGGTGTTACTTATGGCTCTAGAAAGAGATCTAGGAGTTATAGATATTTCTGAAACAATTTCAGCTCTCTGTGTCATTTTGGCTGGAAAGGTCAACAAAATGCTATGCATCAATAGAAAACAGACTAGAAAGATAATAAAACATTATCCTAGTTTTGAAAAATATTAAAACCTGTAGCAGCCATATGTGAACATAATGTTTAACACAGGAGGCCAAAAATCAAGGAAGGCAAAATGGAGCTCAAGGTGGTATAGAGATGGGCAGCATGAATGAAAGAATTAGAATGCACTATACTGAGACAGTCTCAAAGTATTAGGATCCTTTAACCCAAAATCATGAAAATAGAGCCAATGGCCAAAGTTAATAACAATACTAGTACTACTGATAATCACCACTTATTTACTACTCATTCTGTGCCTGGCACGGGTCTAAACACTTGACATGCATTAAATTATTCAATATTTATTAACCCTACGAGGTAGGTATCACTATTGTGCTCATTATAAAAGCATCATGAAGGGTATATACAGAGTAGTAGTCAAAGCTATTTATTTACTGGCTAGAGCTCAGCACAGAACTTCAAACTCAACTCAAAAGAGTAAAATCCAAGACAAACAAAAGGAAGTGAGACTTTACAAGTGGTCAGTAAATCTAGGGAACACACCACCTCAAACAACAGTACAAGTTGAGCTGAAAAGAGAGCAAGGATTTAGAACTATATTTGTAGAAGATAAAACCAAGATAGCTTACGAAGAAAGTCTTGCAAATTGTATTTAAACTTTGAGGCTGTTGCTAAAAAGATAACCACACTCTCTCCACTCCTACTTGCCAACATAGCTCTGAACCCCCTAAAAAATTCTGGGCTAGATGGACCAGAAATTTTCCCAAATGTGGCTTTTCTTTTTACAATTTGACGTAAGTAGTGGAATAGAATGTGAATTCCTTGTGGGTATTTCAAGACGAAACATATTCTTCCTGGATCTGTTTTCATTGATAGCTAAATTACACAGAATCCTATTTAAAGCAAAGTTTTTCTCATTAGAAATGGAAACTTAAAAAAAAATACTTGCAGAAGAATGAATTGCCATAAAGAGAGCAGGTAGAGGGTTTTTCCTTTAACATCTATATTCCAGTCACCATTTATTTTGGGTTATTTCAAGCCCATATTTCTTTAATAAATTATATTACAGAGAAAATACATTTCATACAAGGGAAAATGGGAAAGTAGCCTAAAACAGTACCCTTGTGTAAAAAAACCCTCCCATGGAAACTGACAAACTAACACATCAATCCTTACAAAACCCAAGGACAGACTCATCCAGTGTTACTTGGGGATTCTTCTGTCTTGTTGGTGCAATACTGCCTGTTTCCCCAAAATGTCCTACTATCCTCCCCTGCCTTGGTTACCTCTACCTTATTGGAACACTATCAGTGCTCTGGGCACACCATGAAAAATAAACAGAGAAGAAAAGAAGGGCTAGGAGTGAACATCTAGTTGACAGAGAGCTAACCTTATCATTGGGAAGGAAGTATGAAAAGAAAAATTAAAAATTTTGGAACCTAAGAAACAGAGGAAGGAGAAAGGGACAAAGGAAAGCACAGGATTGTTCTGAAGTATAATATGATACAATTTTTAAATTGTTTAAAAAGATAGGATTAAGTGTGGATTTCAGTGATAATATAGATAATTGGGCCATAAGCAAAATGGTGAAGCTGCCCAATCCTTTAAGCTCTTCTATTTCTCAAAGCAGAGTCTCTGCTTTCTGTGTCCCCTCACCCTGACCCCGTGTCCTCTGGCTGCCCAAAGTCTGTTTCAGTAGCTAGTGGCTAAACGAGTACTCTCACAGACAGACCCTGGTTCGAAGCCCTTCTCACCTCTTTTGTTTAAAATATATTTGTGTTCTGCTCATTTTAAACCCTGGCCTGAGACTATTTTTATCTTAATAGAGAATACTTACTAAATATTGTTTCTAGTTGCAAGTAGCATTATTTTGGGAGCAGAAGCTTCCACATAGCCTCAAATAAGAGGTGGAAAGGTGATAGTTTTTGTCTAAGGTAACCACACTGACCTTAAGTTTTCTCATCTGTAGAATGGCGATACATAATACCTTTCATTTCTATTAAAATGGACAACACTTTCACATACATTTACCTACTTGACCCTCACAGCCACTCTCTGAGGTAAGAATTGTTTTTCCATTTTACAGACAAGGGAACTGAAGCTCCATGAGGTTAAGTAACTTGTCTTGGGATAATATGTGAAAGGGCCCATGCATAAGAAGAGGAGTCAGAACACCAGGATAGTGAGTTGACATGTGATGACAGAAGCTGCCCAGACAATGGGAGCTATGTGACTATGTAGAGATAGTATGAAACCAAGGTTATGGGTATGGGCTTTGAAGTCACAGACACCTAGTTATAAATCCTGTCCCTGCCCCTTATGACCTGGCATCCTTTGAGTTACTTTCCTCATTTGGAAGATGCAGATAATAATGACTACCTTATAAAGCTGTTGTAAGAATTAAGTAAAACACTGAATGTAATGTGCTTAGTACAGTGCAGAGCATATGAGAAACAGGCAAAACTGTGGAAGCTCCTGAAGTGATTATTAGTAGTAATACTTGGTTCACCTGCTAGCCCAAAACATGGAGTAACTGGACCAAATATAGAGTTAGCCAGTAGTGACCAGGCCATAGGTAAACCAAACACGGTAGACACAAGGAAAGAAAGAGTAGGCTGTGTGTTCTGCAGGTAGGCCTGGTCAACACTACTCAGGAATAGGTTGCAGTTTCCTTAGAAAAGTGGTTCTCAAACTTGAACCTATTTTAGAATCACCTGAAAAAGTTGTTTGTTTTTTACATTTAATTTTTTTTTTAGTTTTTTTTAAATTACAGTTTACATTTAATATTATTTTGTATTAGTTTCAGGTATACAACATAGTGGTTAGACAATTGTATACTTTACAAACTGTTCCCACTGATATTTCAAATATCCAACTGGCACCATACATCATTATTACCATAATAGTGACCATTGCATGGATTTGTGCACATTGAAAGGAAATTAATTAGAAGAAAAATTTGTGCAATAATTACGTTACTGCCAAAAAATTACATGTCAAAATAGTGTATATAATACAGTATTATAAAATTAAAACTGGCATGGGATTGGCGCCAGTGAGAGCTTTATATGTATTGCACATGTGCAAGTCAATGTTTATTTTTAAATTGCCAGTGTGCATCATATGTACCGGCCAGTCAGTCAGTCAGATGGTCAGATAGATGGACAGTCGATCACTTAGCCTTTTACATATATAGATTATTGACTTTATTTCCTATGCTGTACTTTACATCCCCAAGACTATTTTGTAACTACCAATCTGTACTTCTCAATCTGAAAGGCTTGTTCAATGATAGATGTCTGGGCCTCTCTTCCACAGTATCTGATTCAGAAAGTCTTGGATGAGGCCTAAGAAATTGCATTCCTCATGAGTTCCCTGATATTGCTGATACCACTGATCTTAGAGCCCACTTTGAGAAACATTGTGTTAAAATAAAAAATCCTGTCCAGTTTTAGGCAACAGTTCCCTTGATTTTGTTTTGTTTTTCTTTCTTAGTAAAAATCCTCTTAAAAAACACCACCCCTATTCTAGTAGGACAACCCATAAGTGGTCCAGGAGAGTTAGGACTGCTGGAAACCAGGGATGGTTGTGACAATGACTGTCCTAGGTAAAAGGCGGGCAGAAGCCTTAGAGCAGAACACAAGTCAAAACTCAGCTGGGAAAGGATCAGAAATAACTGTGATGACTGAACCTTTCCCAGCTTGAATTTTCCCTCCTAAACCTTTTCTTACTTAAGCTCTTTATCCCTATTATAACTAATACTATATTTTGGGGCGTGGGGAAAGAGTCACTGTATTTTCTTTCTGTATTTTTCCTACTCCTTTGTTTTACAATTTTTAACGATAAGGCCAATATGAACTTCTTGGAGAGCCTAGTGCTGCATGCACAGGTTATGGCAGCCTGAGCAGAAAGTTTAACGAAATTGGACATCTCTCTTGAAGTAAAATATGTGCTCTGTGCTCTGTATCATGTTACAGCAAATTTGAAAGCCAAGGCCTATGTTCCAAGTCAGCGCCTGACAGTTGTCAGTAACTAAGCCTTCGCTACCTGTTAAATACAGTTAATGAAGCAGTCTGTGTTTATAGTGTTTGTCTTTGATAATAGTAACCCAATAGAATGAGAAAGATAGATAGCCTTGGATTTAGACTTCTGGATTAGAAATCACGTGTCCCATGAATTTGAAGGGGGTGAAAGAACTTGTGGTCTTACTTGTTGAGAACATATATTTCTACTGAAAATCTTAGGAAACTGAATACAAATAGAAAATCCTGCTATAATTATAAGAATGTAAGTTTCAGCTCTCGAAGCAGAGATACTTTGGATCAGGAATTCCATATAAGTTGTCTGGGCCTGTTCAGTGCCTTTAAGCTATCAGGTATTTGCCTGCACCAACCTGCCCACATGGAATGAAAACAGGCCTCCCACATTTTTTTCAGAATCCATGGCTTCTGGCCTGAACCATTCACCCCAGCTTATCTCATACGCATTTCTAACTCGTCCTCAGTCTGTTCTAATTTCTGTCCTTATGACTCATTTTTTCTCTTATCGCTTTGCCTCACCCCAGGACCTGGAACTGGGTGCTACTTCTCAAACTTGAACTTTTGCAGTCTTCTTTGGCCAATAATCTGATTCCTCACTTGGCTAGACAACTATTGGCATCCTTGGATGAGTGCCCCACTTGGACCAACCCATGCCCTGGGACTTTCACACAGGCTCTCATGGAAGGCACCACTGCAAAATCAATCAATCCCTTGGAGCAGGACTCAGACTTGAGATTTGTGGCTCCTTGATACTACTCTCAGAAAGAGCAGAAAATAAATGAAAAGGGGAAAATGTATGCCCAATTATTTTATATAAAAGAGCCAACTTAATTTTTGTTTGATTGAAATACATAAAGAAGAAAAGGATGGTTTATAGTATATACTATTTAGTAGTTCTAACTTTTCAGATGTGAAGAATTGCTATTTCTTTTTTCCTTTCCTTTGTATACACCTCCTCCCAACAGCCTATCCATCCATTGCATTCAAAGATTTATTAATTCTACCCTCTATAATAACTCTTGAGTTGATCATCTCTGTCCTGAGCTATTTGTAATAGCACCCTAAGAATTGGTCTACTGCAGTCAGTGTCTCTTTCTCTCCTGGTCCCAATCTTGCACACCCTCCATCTCTTGCCAATCCGTTCTCCATACTTCTGCCAAAGTAATCTTTCTAAAACACAGATCTAATCAAGTTACTCTTCTTTTTAATACATTTTATTCCCTTGCATGTTTCTGACTATTATTATATACATGATTCTGGTTTTCTAGAAGATAGACTATTCTAATTGTGCCAATAATATTGATCTACTATGCTATGTCTGTATTATGCTTTAGAGTGTTTTCACAGCTATTATATAATTTTAACAATAAACCTATGATATTTTATCTTTATATTTGAGGAGAGATCATAACTTATATATATATATGTACATATATATATATAATGAATTGTACATAGTATGAGGTATGTATATTAGAAATTAAATGTGTACTGTATCTATTTGACTGAGTATATTAGTTACTTTTAAAAAAAATTCAAAATTTTAGTTCCAAAGAATGAATTTGTTAAATCTGTTCAGATGCTGGTAAACCTTAGTTGTTTCAAACATGCAATTAATGAGGTCAAAGTTGTACTTCAGTTCCTATTTGTTTCAGTTAATCTCATTCAGTTTCATGGACATAGTCTGTAACCCTAACCTCAGCCAGCTATTTTACAATTGCAGGTCCCAATGGAACATCAGTAACAGAATATGGATAAGTCTCCATCATGACTCCATCCCTTTTATTTGAAAAATCAAATATAATAGTAACTCTTCAGTAATCCATATATATAAAAAGCCAGGGGCCCTCATGACCAA
Source organism: Eptesicus fuscus (assembly GCF_027574615.1). Taxonomy (NCBI): domain Eukaryota; kingdom Metazoa; phylum Chordata; class Mammalia; order Chiroptera; family Vespertilionidae; genus Eptesicus; species Eptesicus fuscus. The sequence continues at coordinate 111,657,922 of NC_072473.1, forward strand.
AACAACTGGATGGACTACCTAACAGGCTGTGTGGGGCAACTAGGCCGGCAGGGGAGTTAGTGAGGGATGACCAAACGAACGAACTGCAGGCTGCATGAGGCGACCAGGCTGGCAGTGAGGGGTGACCAGGCCAGCAAGGGGGGCAGTTGGGGGCAACCAGGCCTGCAGGGGGGGCACTTAAGAGCGACCAGGCTGGCAGGGGGGGCAGTTAGGGGCGACCAGGCCAGTGTGGGGGGGCAGTTGGGGGCAATCAGGCTGGCAGGCAGAGGCAGTTAGGGGTGATCAGGTGAGCAGGGGGGCAGTTAGGGGTGACCAGGTCGGCAGGGGGGGGGGCAATTAGGGATGATCAGGCCAGCAGGCAGGTGTGCAGTTAGGAGCCAGTGATCCAGGATTGTGAGAGGGATGTCCGACTGCTGGTTTAGGCCCGATCCCCGAATTTCATGCACCGGGCCTCTAGTATATACCCTATCTAATAAAAGAGTAATATTCAAATTAACCATCACTCCACTACACCCATCAGCCATGCCCACCCACCAGCCAATCAGGAGCGAGTATGCAAATTAACCCAACCAAGATGGCTGTGGCCATGGAGTGAGCAGGAGGCTTGGCTTTCCCCAGAAATGGAGGAAGCCAAGCTTTCTGCACACCCTGGAAGGCCCAGGCCTCCACTCAAGGCTACAAAGTTTCAATTATAAAAGATAAATAAATCCCAACAAAAATGGCTGCGGCCACGGAGTGAGCAGGAGGCTTGGCTCCGCTCAAGGTTACAAAGTTTCAATTATAGAAGATAAATAAAACCCAGATACCAGGGCCTCCACTTGGGTTGCCGGAGGTTGTGGCTGGCCTGCAAACCACCACAGTCCCCTCCCCAAGGCCACCCCATGCCCCAAGGGAACCCCCACCCTGATCTAGGACAGGGCAAACCAGCTGGCCCCCACCTGTGCACCAGGCCTCTATCTATCTAATAAAAGAGTAATATGCAAATTGACCATCACTCCAACACAAGCTGGCTGCCCCCATGTGGTCAAAGATGGCTGCCCCCATGTGGACACAGATGGCCACCACAAGATGGCCAGTAGGGGGAGGCAGTTGGGAGGGACCAGGCCTGCAAGGGAGGGCAGTTGTGGGTGATCAGGCCAGCAGGGGAGGGCAGTTGGGAGGGACCAGGCCTGCAAGGGAGAGCAGTTGGGGGTGATCAAGCCATCAGGGGAGGGCAGTTAGGGGTTACCAGGCCAGCAGAGGAGGGAAGTTGGGGGCAACTGGGCCTACAGGGAAGGGCAGTTGGGGGGGACCAGGCCTGCAGGGGAGGGAAGTTGGGGGGGACCAGGCCTGCAGGGGAGGGCAGTTAGGGGTGACCAGGCCTGCAGAGGAGGGCAGTTAGGGGTAAACAGGCTGGCAGGGGAGCAGTTAGGCATCAATCAGGCTGGCAGGGGAGTGGTTAGGGGGTGATCAGGCTGTCAGTCAGAAGTGGTTAGGGCCAATCAGGAAGGCAGGCAGGTGAGCAGTTGGGAGCCAGCAGTCCTGGATTGTGAGAGGGATGTCTGACTGCCCAATTAGGCCAATCCTACCAGGATTGGGCCTAAATGGGCAGTCGGACATCCCTCGAGGGGTCTCAGATTGGAGAGGGTGAAGGCTGGGCTGAGGGACACATCCCCCTGTGCAAGAATTTTGTGCACCAGGTCTCTTGTATGCTAATAAAAGGGTAATATGCTAATTAGACTGGACCTCTTCAGGACATCCATCTGGATGTCCTTCTGGACAAAGCCATGGTGGCGGGGGCTGAGGCAGAGGTGGTTAGAGGCAACCAGGTCGGCAGGGGTGAGCAGTTAGGGGTGACCAGGCCAGCAGGGGAGGGCAGTTAGGGGCGGCCAGGCAAGCAGGCACAGTGGTTAGGGGTGATCAGGCAGGCAGGCAGGTGAGCAGTTAGGAGCCAGCGGTTCCACAGGGATTGGACCTAAACTGCCCATCAGACATCCCCCGAGTGGTCCTGGAATGGAGAGGGTGCACCAGGCCCCTCTAGTGTGTGTGTGTGTGTGTGTGTGTGTGTGTGTGTGTGTGTGTATGGTATATGCAGTTATATAAACACATTTTGGTAATAATCATCTAGAACAGTGATGGCGAACCTATGATACGTATGTCAGCACTGACACGCGTAGCCATTTCTGATGACACGCGGCCGCTGAGGCGGCCGCATGCTGAGGATGAAACATTTGCTGCTCCTGAGGATGAAACATTTGTGAAATAATGTTTTTTCCTCAAAGTGACACACTACCCGAGTTATGCTCAGTTTTTGGCGAAGTTTGACACACCAAGCTCAAAAGGTTGCCCATCACTGATCTAGTCAAAGAGAAGCTATGATTCTCCAAAATGGTATGTGAAGGACCCTTAAGGATCCTCCATAAATATATCATGGAAATAGTAATTTACTAATCATACAATTCCTGTACAAGCATGCTAGTTCCATCTCTACTGATGACTTATTAGATAACAATTATTAATAAAGCATCAGATAAGTTCTGTAGTAATTCCACTTATTAACTTCTACATTCTTTATTGAATGATTAACAATAATTGTACAGATTATTCTAGCTTTCCTGTTTACAGAGGTGTCATGAGAGCATCAGTTTCAACTTTATGTACAGATGGCATATTTATCTGATCTCTTCCACTGAACACTTAACTAAAAGAGGTGCCTTAAGGAAGACACTTGGCTGGTACATTTTGATGGTAAGATAGTGGATACAATGAGTTTACATTCCCTATGAACAGACTTTAGGTCAAATCCTGAGGGTACTCTAAAGGCATAAGATGGGACACATGTGGGTAAAGTAGGAATATTTCCGGAATGGAGAAGCAGAAAAATACCAGAAGATGACCTTCTCTTACATACCCATTAGGTTTTAAGCCAGTAGTAATTAAGAGTATATGAAATGGTATTATACGTATTAACAGAATCCTATAATGGTTAAGAAACTAAGTTCTTGCCTAGCCGGTGTGGTTCAGTGATTGAGCATCAACCTATGAAGCAGAGGTCATGGTTTGATTACCAGTCAGGGCACATGCTGCGGTTGCAGTCTCGATCCCCAGTAGGGGATCTCTCTCATCATTGATGTGCCCATCTTTGTCTTCCTCTCCCTTCCTCTTTGAAATCAATAAAAAATATGTTTTTTTAAAAAAGAAACCAAGTTCTGGAATCAGACAGACTTGAGCTCAAATTCTAGTTCTGGCACTCTCTATCTGTGTAGCCTTTGGCAAGTATCCTAATCGTTCTGAGCCTTTATTTGCTGATCTTTAAAATAATCGTAATACCTAACATACAGGGTTGTCTTGAGAAATTAAATGAGATAGTTCATGTAAAGCACTTAGTGGAATATATGAGATATTATAAGTAATTAAGAAATTATATATATATATATATATATATATATATATATATATATATAGAGAGAGAGAGAGAGAGAGAGAGAGAGAGAGAGTTTGTTTTTTTCACTGAAAGACTACCTTAGTGGAGCCAGATTTATGGCACTTCAAAATAAAAACTCTAGCTAATTTATTTGATGCTGGAAATAAATGAATAGGGTTAAAATAGGATAAGAAATAAGCCCAAGAAATACACAAGGATAGAAGGATCCTTATATCCCAACAGAGACCCAAAAGCCATATTTTGGATATATGAGGTCTAATCAAATATGTATAGTTGATAACTGAATTAGTACCATGAGAACTCAGAGCAATGTAGAAGGTAAGCAGATGATACAAAGCTGGAAGCAAAAGCAAACATTACCTATTCACCTAGAAATAGGTATAATCTCTAGTCAGCTTGTAAAAAATACATGTAGTTTCCTTCACAAAAATAATTTAGAGGAAGAAAATGGAGGTACAACTCCTTATAAAGATAGGAGTTTGGGGGAAAGACCTTACTATTCACAGGTCATGTTTATTATTATTTATGTAGACTTTTGACAATTCAGAGAAAATAACATTTATTTTTGCATTCTCCTTGGGCCTTAGGACATTTAACTTGTTCCGAGATAGCTGATTACCTGAGATAAACAATCTCAAATCACGGTTATAACTGTTGTTTTTTTTAGGATATAAACAATGATTCCTTACCTATGTGACTAAAAGCAAGCCAAAGCAGTAGGTCTGATGGAATGTTAAAAGTATGGCTGTTGAGTGTCACCTATACAATAACTCCTGACAGCCATTTCCTGTTGGGCAGCATAGGGAAGAGGGCTGATTGACTTGTCATCCTGATTCATCATTATGATTTAAATAATCTCTTCTGTCTACCTGTTCTGCACAAGCAACATTTTCTTTAATTATGAGAAACGGTGCCAGTATCTGGCCCTAAGGAAAAAGGTCATGGTTTGGTTCTGTTAAATTCAAGAAATGTGAGTTTTCAAGTCAACAGAATAACAATTAACATTTGTATATTGCACTTTGAAACATGTAAATCACACTTTTATACATGATTTTATTTATTCACTAGCTGCCCGGTGCACAAAATTTGTGCACGGGAGGGGTGTCCCTTGGCTCGGCCTGCACCCTCTCCAATCTGGGACCCCTCGGGGGATGTCTGACTGCCGATTTAGGCCCGATCCTTCTTGCAATCCGGGACTGCTGGCTCCTAACTGCTCACCTGCCTGCCTGCCCGATCGCCCCTAACCACTCTGCCTGCCAGCCTGATCGCCCCCAACTGCCCCCCCTGCTGGACTGCTTGCCCTCAACTGGCCCCCTCTGCTGGCCTGCTCACACCCAACTGCCCCCCCACCGGCCTGCTCGCCCCCAACTGCCCCCCCCCACCAGCCTGCTCGCCCCCAACTGTCCCCTCCATTCTGGCCTACTTGCCCCCAACTGCCCCCCCCCGCCAACTTGCTTGCCTCCAACAGCCCCCCCCGCTGCTGGACTGCTCGCCCCTAACAGCCTCTGCCTCAGCCCTACCACCATGGCTTTGTCTGGAAGGTCTCCCGGAAGGTCTCCTGGTCTAATTGGCATATTACCCTTTTATTAGTATAGATTTTTTTAAAAATAATTTTTATTTTTCCATTGATTTTTAGAGGGAATGGAGGGGAGAGACAGATAGAAAGAAACATTGGTTGGTTGCCTCAGGCCTGCAACCAAGGTACATGCCCTTGCCTGGAATTGAACCTGGGACCCTTCAGTCTGTGGGCCAACACTCTATCCACTGAGCCAAACCGACTGAGGCTACATGATTTCATTTAATTCCTACAATAGATCTATTAAGTAAGCCATAGCTATTTGTGCTTCTACTGTGAGGAAACTGAGTTTCCAGAGATGAAAAGGCTTGCCTCAAACCTCAGCTGATAAGTGATGAACATTCCAGATTTAACTCCAAATTCTAGGTTGTTGACCTCAGACCTAATCTTGGTTCCCATTATGACTAACTCTCCTTCAAACTCTTTCATCTACTAGTCATAAGATGCTATTTATTTTACCTCCATAATGCTTAAATTTATCCACTATTGAAGTTCCCACCTCCACTCCCATGGCCCTAGCCCAGGCTACCATTGTTTCTCCTCTGGATTATTGCAATAGTCTTTTAACTATTCTGCTCATGATCTTATGATCTTTTCTACATGTTGCTATTAAAGTGAGCTATTTAAAAGTAAAAATCTGAACATGACACTCACTCTCTTAAATCCCATCAATGTTTTCTCAATACCTTCAAATAAAATCCTAATTCATTAGCATGCCATACCTCATCCATTTCCTGGTCTCCTTCTTACATACTCTATGTTCTGGCTAGAACAAGCTCCCTTATTTAACTTGAACCTCAATGACCTTTGTTGTTTTTGTGTTTTTCATGAGATTGCAAGAATTTATTCCTCCTGTTGTCTACCTTACTATGTAAGAGGAGCCTATAAGAGATGTCTTCAGTAAGATAGTCTAAACCTGATGGAATGTTTCCATTAGTCTTCATATAAACTCCTGTATGGCACTTAACAAATTTAGTTGTAATTATTATGTTTTTAATTCTTTATTATTTAAAGTATTACATATGTCTCCTTTTCCCCCCATTTACCTTTACCCAGCCACTCCCCCGCCCCAGCACATGCCTTCATCCCCACTAGTGTCTATGTCCATTACTTGTAATTATTGATTGGTATGTTCATCTGACTCACTAGACTATGAGATAAAGGTTAAAGACTTGTCTTATAAAATGTATACCCATCCTTCTTGTCTAACAAAGCATTTGGAACAGAAGGGAGTAAAAAAATATTTATTACATGAAACGCATAAGCAATGATTAATTATCATATGCCCAAATATATCACATATAGGGAGGTACTAGGGCCATGCCTTACTGAAAAAGGGAGAATTACACAATTCATTTTGTTAAGGAACAACATAAGACATTTTATAATTGAGATATTGTATAGTACTGACTGAAAGTCCACAGAAGATTTGAAATTATGGGGGTACCTCTTTCCTTTAGAAATTATGATTATTTATGAAGGGCCAGCAGCAATTGAATATTTGCCATCCAGCAGCTGACACAGTACTCATTGTAAATCATACTTAATAAACCAATGTCCTTTTTAAAAGTGAAGGTGTTTGGTATTATTTAGGGAGAAATACTATCCCCCCAGGAGACTGACTCGAGGAAAATACTTAGAAACTAAAACTAAATTCCTATGAGTATCAGGAGGCAGAATTCTACCTGCTGAGATGTGACAGGTTTGGAATACCTTCTTTAAGGGAATACATATCCATTATTTTTATTGAGAAGAAAATACACTTGTTTTTTATTTAACCAGTCAAAATTTGGATAAATCACTGTGGATATTTGGTGCTACCCAATTGGTTGCCTTTCCCAGGCCAGCACTACCAAGTCTCCCTTTACACTCAAACAGAATGTGATACCAGTGGTTTTCTTGTTTATAGCATGCACCCTCTGTAATGATATAGCATAATCTACAGAAATGTTTCCCTCCACTATCAGTAAGCTAAATGGGAAGCTACATGTCTTTCCCCAAAAATGATTCTGAACGCCCCCCCCCCCAACCACCCCTATAGTGAATTAGAAATAGTTGCATTCATTTTTTAAAGTATTTTTCCAGTAAACTTGAAGTAAATTTGAATTGTCTTTACATCACCAATATGCATCGTAGAACACTAAATGGGGAATATTATTCAAGAATATCAAATCAACAAATATTTATTGAGTATTGGCTATGTGTAAAGTCCTGTTCTTATTTCTGTGTGGAGCATTCAGAAGCATACAACATGGTCCTTGCTCTAAACTAAGTTGTTTAGTTAGGTCACATAGAAATCCCTTAGCTCGATCAGGAATGGGGGAAGGAGGTGAAGTTGACCCTGAGCTGGTAGTTATGAATAATTAATTGAGGCACTTAAAGAAAAATGATAGAGCAGGCAAGCTATTATAGAAGAATATATAGGCTGGGGAAAGATTGGCTGAAGAGTTAAGAAGGGAAAAAACTGAAGATCCAAGGCAGAGGATCCTAGATGCTTGGTAGTGGGTAATGCCAGGCAGGACCTTCTAAAACAGAAAAGTACATAGAAAAGTTCATGGAGAGAGAAAGGCCTGTGCTGTGGGCTGGGGAAAGGAGGTAAAAACAAAAAAGCAAAATTTATAGAGCAGAGTAGTCAGAATGTACCAATTGTGGTGGCGATGAAGGTGCTGACTGCATACACAGAAATGGGTTCTATCAGAAGCAAATGGATATTATTTAGGGTTCAAACAAAACACAACCTGACTTCTCTGCAAACCAGAATGAGAAACAAAGATAATACCTCCACCCTAGACTGGGGGTGGAAGTAAAGTGAACCAACCAGAATCCTATCACTTTTGATAAAAGGCCCGTGGATTAAAAGGGAATGCCAATAAGGGGATCCTGAATGGAATCTATCTGTGACTTACATCTGTGTACAATGAGTGACATGAACTGTACCTGGGAAAAACTTAACTGGTATATAGTACTTAGATTGAACCTTTTTGGTATTAGTGGGAGATTTTGTTATAAATATAAATTACATGTTGTCCTGGTCATCACTGGACAAGATAGAAGGAGAAGAATGCTACTGGAAAATCTGGACAGTCTGGTGAAAATGGGGAATCTATAACTCTGAATAAAGAAATCTCCAGCCAGGCCATGCGCCCCTGGATCCGGGTGAGGCTGGGTCCCGGGTCCGGGTGAGGCTGCGCACCTGGGTCCAGGAGAGGCCACGTGCCCCTGGGTCCGGGTGAGGCCATGCACCCCTGGGTCTGGGTGTAGCTGGATCCTGGGTCCGGGTGAGGCTGTGCACCCCTGGATCTGGGTAAGGCTGGGTCCCGGGTCTGGGTGAAGCTGGATCCCGGGTCTGGGTAAGACCGTACGCCCCTGGGTCCGGGTGAGGCTGGATCCCAGGACCGGGTGAGGCCGCGCACACCTGGGTCTGGGTGAGGCCACACACCCCGGGGCCCGGGTGATGCTGGGTCCCAGGTCTGGGTGAGGCCGCGCACCCCTGAGTCTGGGTGAAGCCACGCCCCTGCGTCCGGGTGTGACCAAACCAGAGGGAGTCGGACCTGCATTACCACCATTTATCCACCATCCAGAGCTGAAAAGTCAGTGCCGACATATACACATAAGGAACTGGTGGACGTTGAAATTGCGTCTCAAAAGAACTGTTGGTCCAGAAAGAAACTCACTACAGACTGATTCATTTGCCTGTCAGCATAACTATTATTGCTCGTCTCACATTCGGTTCTTATAAGTATATTTCTAGTAACCCATGATCTCACTCATCTAGGGGAAATGATGAACAACATAGACTGATAAACAAGAATAGACCCAGAAACAAGGAAGCATCGATTGGACTGTCTGGCCTCAGAGGGAGGGTAGGGGAGGGTGGGGGTAGGGGGGAGAGATCAACCAAAGGACTTGTGTGCATGACCAATGGTTAAGGACAACAGTGGGGTGGGGGCATCCGTGGGGAGGGGTGGGGGATGGGAATGGGAGGATGAGGACAAATATGTGACACCTTAATCGATAAAGAAATTAAAAAAAAAAAAAGGAAAAGAAATCTCCAGCCCCATCACACATAGCATATTAGGAATCTGAGATAAGTCAAAGTGGGGAAAACTATGCCTCAGGGTCTGAAATTCCCACCATTAGAGTCTATATTTTATGGCTTTGTAGAAGTAGATATTTTATTTTATTTTAAATATATATATTTAAATTTAAATTATTTATTGTTTAAAGTATTACATGAGTCTCCTTTTGCCCCCATTGACCTCTCCCTGGCTTCTCCCAACCCCCAGCACATGCCCTCACCTCCCTAATGTCTATGTCCATTGGTTATGCTCATATGCATGCATATAAGTCCTTTGGTTGATCTCTTACCCCCTCACCCCACCTTCCCTCATAGGTTGGACAGTCTGTTTGATGCTTCTATGTCTCTGGTTATATTTTTGTTCATCAGTTTATGTTGTTCATTATATTTTACAAATGAGTGAGATCATGTGATATTTATCTTTCTCTAACTGGTTTATTTCGCTTAGCATAAATGCTCTCCAGTTCCATCCATGCTGTTTCAAATGTAAGAATTCCTTCTTTTTTACAGCAGTGTAGTATTCCATTGTGTAGATGTACTACTGTTTTCTAATCCACTCATCTGCTGATGGGCACTTAAGCTGTTTCCAAATCTTAGCTATTGTAAGATTGATGTTGTTTTGTTAATGGTTTCTTTTGCTGTGCAGAAGCTTTTTATTTTGATGCAGTCCCATTTGTTTATTTTCTCCTTAGTTTCCATTGTTCTAGGAGCTGTATCAGTAAAGATATTGCTATGGCATATGTCTGCTATTTTGCTGCCTATGGATTCTTCTAAGATTTTTATGGTTTCCCATCTTATATTTAAGTCCTTTATCTATTTTCAGTTTATTTTTGTGTAAGGTGTAATTTGGTGGTCTAGTTTCATTTTTTTGCAGGTATCTGTCCAATTTTCCCAACACGATTTATTGAAGAGACTGTCTTGACTCAATTGTATGCTCTGGCTTCCTTTGTTAAATATTAATTGAGCATAATGTCTTGGGTCGATTTCTGGGTTCTCTGTTCTGTTCCATTGTCTATATGTCTGTTTTGTTCTAGTACCAGGCAGTTTTGAGAATAGTAGTTTTGTAATATAGCTTGATATATGGTACTGTGATCCCTCCAACTTTGTTCTTCTTTCTCAAGATAGCTGCAGCTATTTGTGGTCTTTTTTTATTCCAGATGAATTTTTGGAGAGTTTGTTCTAGGTCTTTGCAATATGCTGTTGGCATTTTAATGAGGATTGCATTGAATCTATAGATTGCTTCGGGTAGTATGGACATTTTAATGATGCTGATTTTACCAATCCATAAACATGGTATAGTCTTCCTTTTGTTTATGTCTTCCTCTATCTCTTTTTTCAGTGTCCTGTAATTTGCTGAGTGCAGGTCGTTTACCTTCTTGATTAAGTTTATTCCTAAATATCTTAATTTTTTGTTGTTGTTGCAATGGTAAATGGGATTTTTTTTTAGTTCCTCTTTCTTTGAGTTCATTATTGGTGTATAAAAAAGCCATAGACTTCTGGGTGTTAATTTTATATCCTGCTACTTTGCTGAATTCATTTATTAAGTCTAGCAGTTTTTTGATGGAGTCTTTTAGGTTTTCTATGTATAATACCATGTCATCTGCGAATAATGACAATTTTACTTCCTTTCCAATTTGAGTGCCTTTTATTTCTTCATTTTGTCTGATCACTATGGCTAGCAATTCCAGTACTATGTTGAACAGGAGTGATGAAAGCGGGCATCTGTGTCTTGTTCCTGTTCATAGGGGAAATGGTTTTAGTTTTTGCCCATTGAGTATGATGTTGGCTGTAGGTTTATCATATAAGGCTTTTATTATGTTGAGGTATGATCTCTCTATTCCCATTTTGCTGAGAGTTTTTATCAGGAAAGTTGTTGGATTTTGTCAAATGCCTTTTCTGTATCAATTGATATGATTATGTTATTTTTGTCTCTCAATTTGTGTATGTGATGTATCATGTTTATTTATTTGCGGATATTGTATTATCCTTGCATCCCTGGAATAAATGCCACTTGGTCATGGTGTATGATCTTTCTAATGTAATGATGGATATGATTTGCTAGAATTTTGTTGAGGATTTTAACATCTATGTTTATCAGCGATATTGTCCTGTTATTCTCTTTCTTTGTAGTAGCTTTATGTAGTTTTGGGATTAGGGTAATGCTGGCTTCATAGACAGAGCTTGGAAGTGTGCCTTCCTCTTGAATTTTTTGGAATAGTCTGGGAAGGATAGGTTTTAGTTCTTCCTTGGATGTATGGTAAAACTCCCCTGTGAAGCCATCCGGTCCAGGGCTTTTGTTTGCTGGAAGTTTTTTATTTTATTTTTATTATTACTGTTTCAATTTCATCAGTAGTTATCAGCTACATATTTTATTTATTGAGTTTATTGGAGTGTACACTTCTATAATATATTAGCTGTATTGCATTGTGTGTTCACTACCCCAAGTCAAGTCTCCTTCTATCACCACTTATTGCCGCCTTTACCGTCTTATACTCCCCCACCCCCTTACCTGGGAGGAATGACTTTATCTGATTCATTTGTTTTGTCACCATTTGTTCAACAAACATTGAGGGTCTGGCACAATGCTAGGGGATGCACATATGTACAATCCCTTCCTTCAAGAAGGTCACAGGACATGTGGGGAGGTATAGTTGGGAGGAGGCTGCGAGAGAGAGAGAGAGAGAGAGAGAGAGAGAGAGAGAGAGAGACTAAGAAAAATTTAGAGCCTGGAGCTCCATGGGGGCTGACAACTTAAGCACCTGGGGAGATGAGAAGAGGATGATAGCCAGAGAAGAGATAGTATGGTAAATTCTGTGGATTAGAATACAGATAATAAAGTGTACAAGGAAGACAGAGGAGGAAGCCAAAACTGGAGGAAACTAAGTTTTCCTAAGTCTAAGTTTCTGATGGAAAGAATGTCTATTATTTTAATATAACATCTGTGGTGTGTGTGTGTGTTTGTGTGTGTGTGTGTGTGTGTGTGTGTGTGTGTGAGAGAGAGAGAGAGAGAGAGAGAGATTGAAAGAACTTCCGTTAACCCTTTTAACCATTGGTAACAGGGTGGAGACTGTAACCACTAAAACAAAAGCAACTAGATCAGTGAGGCTAAATTGAACTTTAAAAAAGAGGAAGTGAGGAAAGTTTGTTTGTGAGCTCTGGTGGCAGGAAATCCTGTGACTAACCTTATTTCACACATCTCAGATTATTCAAAGGGATCTTAACTTTCTTAAGAACAGTAACTTAAAATGGAAGGGCTTGTCTCAGAGGCACTGATGTCTGAGAAGAGCTGACACCCTTGCTAAATAAAGTAATCCAATTTGGGTTGCCCTTTACTATAGAAGAGATGCTTTAGGAAACATGCCGTGCCCCCGCCCCGGGTATTTTCAATCAATAGAGTAATGCAGCATTAACAAGTGAGATTTGACTTTACTGAAAAAAAAATGCCAAAATGTTGGAAACAAAATCAACAGGCAATCCTCTTTTTACTTGCAGAAATATTTGTATAGGAATGAAAACAATCGTTATATATGTACTATTTTAATTTAAAGTAGCATTTGTAGAAGTGTGGACTATGATGATAACTGCAGGGGGTTGACAGTTGGTGAGGAGGGGAGATGATGATGGTCAAGGTTAGGCAATTGCAAAACAAGCATCCAGGCAAGTAAAGACATATGCTTCTGCAGGGGCACAATAGTGGAAAGGAGCCCCTATGCTGGGCTAGGCTGGCCCATTAGCAGGGAGAGTTGGGGTTCCAACCACCTGGAGCTTTCATTTCTAGCTGCAGGTGTAAGTGTAGCAAGAAAGAGGTCTCAGACTTATCTTTCATTAACCAGGGGTGAAAATGTACTTCAGGCAAACAGAGAAGCACTTTGTTCTTTTATATTCCAGAAGTATACAGTAAGTCCTTGGGTTATGGGTTACGTTGGAGATCCGTTCCTACGGCACGACGTAACACGATTTTCGCTGTAAGTCGGAACCCACCTACATAAGCACCTGCATCACTCACATGGAGCACATACACAGCAGTAATGAAGTGAAACAGTAAAAAAAAAAAAATAAAAGAAAGATAATTCCTGACCTTTACTTGTGGTAAATAAATAATAAAAAACATAAAGCACATATGTACATATGTCAAAATGACAGAACTTTTTTTTTTATATAAATAAATGGGAAATGGCAACGTAACCACCAAACGATGTATGTCGAGTCCGACGTAGCCCAAGGACTGCCTGTATATAAAGCACACAATTTTCTGAAGACAATAAAAGTAGAAAGGGCATATGCTAAAGGCTGGAATAGTTCAGCCCAACTGACTGCGTTTTCTAAATAGCCAGTGGGACCCTCATTTTAACACACCATATCACTGCTCTCCTTGATGGAGTCAACAGGACTCTCACCAAGAGTCTAGTCTCCCTTTCAAATAGAATCATATTATCTAGAGGTGCACAAACCATGTCAATACTCATCTTACCTCTACCTGTATGGGCCATGTTTCTCTGCCTCAGTGTGCTGTGGGGCTGCATGTCTCTACAAGCAGTTAAGCCTTACAAAAAGCCAGAATCCTATTTACAAGCCTGACTTACCATGGACTGATGATGTCAGGGTTCTTTCTATGCTGTCTGAAATCATTTTGGGGAAACTGCTGTGTTGAAAGAACACAAACAAAAGGCAGAATGTGTAAATGGGTTATATATTTGCTAGCACATGCTAGAAACTAGGCCTCCAGTTGACATAGACATACTTGTGGTGACCTCTCAGGGCTCTTTGCCTCCTTATCAGGCTCACACTGGCCATCCACCAGATCTGAGGGGACAGGTCAAGGTTGGAGACCCTAGTAGGCTGAAATAAGTACTCCCAGCTGGTCTGGAGAGCAGGGACTGGAACCTGGGGCTGGAATTACATCTGCACCTGGTTCAGGCAAGGTTCAGGAATCTGAGACAACAGCCAGGCAGAAGCCAAGACATGGGGGAGGGGGTATCCCAGACCAAGGGAATACTGCGAACAAAGGCAGAGACAGGAAGGCAGGGAGCACTTCTGAGGAATAGGTAGGATCTGTTGTCAGTGCCAGGAATAGGAGGAGATAGAAACCTGAGGACCTTGGAATCAAACTTCAAGACCCAAGAGAACCTTGAATATTGTCCAGGGCTGGGGGCTGGGATTCAAGAAAAGAGCTTCTCATCACTGACTTCAGAGGGGAAAAGCAATTACCTCAGATCCCTGGGATTGGGTGATGACAGTTTCAACCTTAAGTGAGGCCTTTGGGCTGGAAAACCAGTCTAAAGGAAACTTGGTACAATTAAATTCATTTATTGAGTACCCACTGTGTGCAAGGCACTCTGCTAGTTTCTGAATCAGGAATATGATCATTTGGAACTCAAAAGTCATATCAAGAGTGTAAACCATGCCAGATTTGATTCTGTCAGAAAGGCAAGCGTATGAAATCTATAGTTCTGATTGGACATATGAAGTGCTATCAACTTCTTATGAATATGACAACTATAATTTATGAATCCCAGATCAGACACATGATCTTCATAAGGATTTTTCCTCATGGCTGACCTTATTTACATGTATTTATTATAAATTAATATAAAGTTTAAACATTATATTACATTTAGTTATACATTTTACAATTAATCTTTATTAAAAGTTATAAACACACAAGAAGAAAAATACAAAATATAGCACTAAAATGTATATGAAAGAGAAGCAGAGAGGTAAATTAGAAAATGCATACACTTTAGAGATGAAAAACATGGTTTCAAATCCTGTCTATACCATTTACTAGCTGTATGACCCTGGAAAAGTTACTTGGCCTTTCTGTGCCTTGGTTTCCTCAAGTGTAATATGGGGATAAAAATGTGTGAAGATTAAATGAAATAATGTACATAAAATAATTAACAAACTGTTTATATTTAAGCAAGTGCTCAAAAATGACAGTTTAATTTCTATTGTTGATTTTTGTCATTCATCTATTTTTTTACCTGCATCTTTTTATTCTTTTTTAATTACTTTATTGATTAAGGTATCACATATTTGTCCTCATCCCCCCCATTCCCATCCCAAAACCCTCCCCACGCATGCCCCCACCCCCCTGTTGTCCGTGACCACTGGTTAGGCTCATATGCATGCACACAAGTCCTTTGGTTGATCTCTCTCCCTTATCCCCACCCTCCCTTACCTTCCCTCTGAGGTCCGACAGCCTGATCGATGCTATTCTTGTTCATCAGTCTATGTTGTTCATCATTTCCCCTAGATGAATGAGCTCATGAGATACTAGAAATACACTTATAAGAACTGAAAATGAGACAAGCAATAATGGTTATGCTGAGAAGCAAATGAATGAATCAGTCTATAGTGAGTTTCTTTCTGGGCCAACAGTTCTTTTGAGTCCCAATTTCTATGTCAAACAGTTCCTTATGTGTACATGTCAGCAATGATATTTCAGTTCTGGATGGTGGACCAATGGTGGTAATGCAGGTCCAACCCTCTCTGGTTTGGTCCTGGGCAACCTGCAGCATCGCACAGTATGGCTGTTGACTGCTAGTATGGCAAGGCATCATCAGCGTCTTACATCTCTGGACAATTTCTCTTTTGTCTTCATGGCTGGAGCACTCCTGTCAATTCCTCTCTGTTGCAGGAATCCACATGGTCTCGGAGTTGTTTTCTGAAAATATATAAACATATTCTCGACCAAAAGTTAATAAAGTAATCTTTTCTATAAATTTGACTTGCGATCCTTTTTCATTTTTCCCCAAACCATTTTCCTTTGGCTTATTTTGACACCATGTATGTTTTACATGGGTGTCTTGCTGTTAGCATTACAAATGAAAGTTAATTTTCTAAAGTAAAAATTTTCTAGATGTAATTTACTTACAGGATATTTTTCCTTACATGATATTCTTCTACTATCCCCCCTTTTTTATTTAAATATTAGGAGGCTTTTGGAAATTTTATAATGTAATCTTGATAGCTTTTAAATTTTAATTTTTTGCACTAAAATATGACTGCTTTAGGTTCATTGCATGTTATGCAATTTTACCATGAGATGAACTACCAATAAAAATTTTAGTTAACACTTTAGGAACAGCTTTTTTGTCCAGTACAATTGATTTTTCTAGAATATTCGCTTATTTCAATTAGCCTGAAACCTTGACTACTATTTTACTGTCAAATTTAATAGTCTAACAACCATCTTATTTTACCCTGTAAATATTAGTGGAAAGGATTATTTGCCTTCTTGAGTAGGCACTGAGCATTCCTGGTACTAGGCTGGATTTAGGTATCAAATCCCACTTCCCCACACCATGGGACAAGACAACTCAAACAAGTCTTGTTGCAGTGAGAGGGCAGCTGCTATTGGCCAAGTCTCTGTCTGTTACCTGGGTCCCGATTTGAGCTGGGCAGGGGAAGCTAAGCAGCCATGGTGGCAGGAGACCTCCCTAAGCAGCGGAGAGGGTTCAGGCCCCTGCAAAGTTGGGGGGGGGTGAAGGTCTGTACCCCACCTCTGTTGACCCCCAAGTTCTCTCCTGATGGCCCCTCTGCAACTGTGCATGTCTTAGGTTGTTCCTTCCCTGAGGAATCTTACCCATCTCTGGCTAACCAGCCATCCTCTGGGGCCAAGCAGGGTGATGTGAGGTTCAGTTCTGTCTCCTTCGTAGCCTATGCCCCCATGGCCTCCATACCCAGCACCTGCCTTGGGATCCCCTCACCTGCTGGAAGGGCCCCAGCACTGATCACGTATCTTGTGAAACCCAGGTTTCTTCTCCAGGGAGGGCCAGCTCACCCCATTGGGCAAGAGACAGATCATCATCACAAGGCTTCAACCTCGGCATGAACAGAAAGCTCAGGCAACAGCTATGGACAATTGGATTGTGAGAAGAGGGTCCTTCTTGGCCAAAAGGGCAAGAGGGGGCAATATAGAATGCTCAGGTGTCTTCCCAGGGGCCCCTCTACACAATGGAAGGGATTAAATCCTTTCATGTCCTTTTTAAATTGCTGCCAGACATTCAAAGAATTAGTTTGTAAGTTTGTTTGGGATAATTGTACATTATGCTGTTGTAATTCTAAAATAACTAGAGATGTGTTACCTTTGTCTCCAAGCACCAAAAAGATTATTTTTTATTGATACCCAAGGGTGTGAGGTACTATTATAGGTAATGGGGGTAACACAAATCTGGGAAAAGTTATAATGACATTGTAGAATAATATCATGTAAGGGTATTCTTTGCTCTAGGCCATGGCAATTCCATTTCAAACTGGCTGCCAATTTCTTTTTGTATAGACAAGGTGTTAGTTACATTTTCTACACCTCTCCCAGGAGCAAGTAGTGATAGTCCCTTCCTTTGGTGTCCACACAAGCCAAAAACCTCTCTTTGATTTTATATACAAAGGAGCAATGGTTTGATTTTTGTGTCATACAAAAGGGAAGCTGGGTGGAGACCCCTGTGTAATTATACTTCCTTGCCCCACCCATGGTCCTCCTGGATGACCAATGTGTTTGGTATTATTGGTGACTACATTAGGAGGGGGATCAGCACATGTAAGGGCTCTTACCCATGAAGGGTCAGGAACATAAGTCCAAAATACTTCCCCATTCGCCCCAGGTAATATTACCGTACAGCTGATGACTGCTAGCATGGCAAGAAAGATGTTCTCAGGCATCCTTGGGGTTCTGGTTACCTCACAATTTCTTTTTAATTTTTTTTTAATTTTTTATTTTTTATTGTAATTATTTTTTATATGTGTCCTTATTCCCCCATTACCCCCCATCCCCAATTCGTGACCCATCCCCCTGTTGTCTGTGTCAATTGATTAGGCTCATTGCATGTACACAAATCTCTTGATTGATCTCTCCCCCTTTCTTCCACTGACCCCCTCCTTCCCTGAGGTTTGAGGTTCTGATCAACTTTTCTCAGTCTCTAGATCTGTTCTTGTTCATCAGTATATGCCGTTCATTATATTCCACAAATGAGTGAGATCATGTGATATTTATCTTTCTCTGCCTGGCTTATTTCACTTAGCATAATGCTCTCCATCTCTATCCATGTTGTTGCAAATGGTAGGAGCTTCTTCTTTTTTACCGCAGCATAGTATTCCATTGTGTAGATATACCACAGTTTTTCAATCTACTCATCTGCTGATGGGCATTTGAGATGTTTCCAAATCTCAGCTATGGTAAATTGTGCTGCTATGAACATAGGGGTACATATATCCTTTCTGATTTGTGTTTCTAGTTTCTTGGGTTATATTCCTAGGAGTGGGATCACTGGGTCAAATGGGAGTTCCATTTTTAGTTTTTTGAGGAAGCTCCAAACTATTCTCCACAGTGGCTGTACCAGTCTGCATTCCCACCAGAGTGCAAAAGAGTTCCTTTTTCTCCGCATCCTCGCCAACACTAATTGACTGTTGATTTGTTGACGATAGCCATTCTGACAGGTGTGAGATGGTACCAAATTGTTGTTTTGATTTGCATCTCTCTGATGATTAGTGACTTTGAGCAGGTTTTCATATGTCTCTTGGCCTTTCTTCTGTCTTCTTTTGAAAAGTGTCTATTTAGATCAGTTGCCCATGTTTTTATTGAATTGTTTATCTTCTTTTTGTTAAGTTGTGTGAGTTCTCTGTAAATGTTGGAGATTAAACCCTTATCGTTGATATCATTGGCAAATATGTTCTCCCATGCAGGGGGCTTTCTTGTTGTTTTATTGATGGTTTCCTTTGCTGTGCAAAATCTTTTTATTTTGATGTAGACCCATTTGTTTATTTTCTCTTTAGCGTCCATTGCCCTAGGAGCAGTATCAGTGAAGAAGTTCTTTCGGCATATGTCTGAGATTTTGCTGCCTGTGGATTCCTCTAGTATTTTTATGGTTTCCAGATTTATGTTTAAGTCCTTTATTCATTTTGAGTTTATTTTTGTGTATGGTGAAAGTTGGTGATCTAGTTTCATTTTTTTGCATGTACCTGTCCAATTTTCCCAACACCATTTGTTGAAGAGACTGTCTTGACTCCATTTTATGTTCATACCTCCTTTGTCAAATATTAATTAGGCATAGTGGTTTGAATCGATTTCTGGGTTCTCTATTCTATTCCATTGATCTATGTGTCTGTTCTTGTGCCAGTACCAGGCTATTTTAAGAACAGTGGCTTTGTGATACAGCTTGAAATCTGGTATTGAGCTCCCACCTAATTTGTTCTTCTTTCTCAGGATTGCTGCAGATATTCAGGGTCTTTTTTTTATTCCAGATGAATTTCTGGAGAGTTCGTTCTAGGTCTGTGAAATATGCCCTTGGTATTTTAATGGGAAGTGCATTGAATTTATAGATTGCTTTGGGTAGTATGGACATTTTGATTATGTTGATTCTACCAATCCATGAACATGGTATGGTCTTCCATCTGTTTAAGTCTTCCTCTATCTCTTTTATCAGTGTCGTGTAGTTTTCCACATATAGGTCTTTTACTTCCTTATTTAAGTTTATTTCTAGGTATCTCAATTTTTTTTGATGGGATGGTAAATGGGATTGCTTTTTTAGTCTCTCTTTCTGTAAGATCATTATTGGCGTATAGAAATGTCATAGATTTCTTGGCATTAATTTTGTATCCTGCTACAATGCCAAATTCATTTATTAAGTCTAATAATTTTTTGATGGAATCTTTAGGGTTTTCTATATACAGTATCACGTCATCTGCGAATAAGGACAGTTTTACTTCTTTTCCAATTTGGATGCCTTTTATTTCTTCTTGTCTGATCACAATGGCTAGTACTTCCAGTACTATGTTGAACAGGAGTGGTGAGAGTGGGCATCCCTGTCTTGTTCCTGTTCTTAGGGGAAAAGGTTTTAGTTTTTGCCCATTGAGTATGATATTGGCTGTAGGTTTGTTATATATGGCTTTTATTATGTTGAGGTATGATCCTTCTATTCCAGCTTGCTGAGTGTTTTTATCAAGAAAGGGTGTTGGATCTTGTCAAATGATTTTTCTGGATCAATTGATATGAGTATATGATTTTTATCTCTCAATTTGTTTATGTGATGTATCACATTTATTGATTTGTGAATATTGTACCATCCTTGCATCCCTGGGATTAATCCTACTTGGTCATGGTGTATGATCTTTCTGATGTACTGCTGGATCTGATTTGCTAGAATTTTGTTGAGGATTTTGGCATCTATGTTCATTAGGGATATTGGCCTGTAATTCTCTTTCATTGTGTTGTCTTTATCTGGTACACTAGAATTGCTGTTTCTTTGCTGATTTTTTGTCTAGAGGATTTATCCAGTGATGTCAGTGGTGTATTAAAGTCCCCTACTATGATTGTATTGTTGTCGATCTCTCCCTTGATATCTTCCTGGAGATTTTTTTATGTATTTGTGTGCTCCTGCATTGGGTGCATATATGTTTACCAGAGTTATATCTTTTTGTTGAATTGTTCCCTTTAGTATTATGTAGTGGCCTTCCTTATCTCTTATTATGGTCTTTACTTTGAGGTTTATTTTATCAGCAATAAGTATCACAACCCCAGCTTTTTTCTCATTTCCATTTGCCTGGAAAATATTTTTTCCATCCTTTCACTCTCAGTCTGTGTGAATCCTTTGCTCTGAGGTGGGTCTCTTGTAGACAGCAAATATATGGGTCATGTTTTCTTATCCATTCAGCTACCCTATGTCTTTTGATTGGTGCATTTAATCCATTTACGTTTAATGTTATTATTGACAAGTGCATGTTTGTTGTCATATTATTCCTTAGTGTTTGTGTTTCTTCTTGCCTTTCTCTTTCTTCTTTTTACAGCAGTCCCATTAGCAATTCTTGCATTGCTGGTTTGGTAGTGATAAACTCTCTTAGCCCTTTTTTGTCTGTGAAGCTCCTGATTCCACCTTCAATTTTGAATGATAGCCATGCTGGGTATAGTATTCTTGGATTCAGATCCTTGCTTTGCATCACTTTGTATATTTCATTCTATTCCCTTCTGGCTTGGTGTGTTTCTGTTGAGAAATCAGTTGATATTCTGATAGGAGATCCCTTGTAAGTAACTTTCTGTCTCTCTCTGGCAGCCTTTAAGATTCTTACTTTGTCATTGGTATTCACCAATTTAATTATGATGTGTCTTGGTGTCGGTCTTTTGGGGTTCAACTTGTTTGGAACTCTATGTACTTCTTGGACTTGCATGGTTTTTTTCTTGCCAATATCAGGAAAGTTTTCTGTCATTATTTCTTCAAACAGGTTTTCTATTCCTTGCTTCTCTTCCTCTCCTTCTGGTATCCTTATTAAGCAAATATTGTTTTGTTTTGTGTTGTCCCAAAATTCCCTTAGGCTCTCCTCTTGCTTTTTAAGTCTTCTTTCCAGTTGCTGCTGTGTTTGTGAGTTTTTTCCTACTTTGTCTTCTAATTTGCTGATGCATACCTCAGCCTCTTCTAGTCTACTGTTTAAGCCTTCTATTGTGTTCTTTATTGCAGCTATGCCATTCTTCTTCTTCTCTTGGTTCTTTTTCATGTTGGTGACATTCTCATTCAGCTCCTTATAATTCTCATTGAGTTGTGTGTATTTGTTATCTAGCCGTTTAAACATCCTCATAACCATTACTCTGAATTCTTACTCTGATAAGCTGCTAGCCTCAATTTCATTTAACTCCCTTTATGGTTATTCCTCTATTTCTTTCCTTTGTGGATTGCTTTTTTGTCTTCCCATGTTTTCCTGTAATGTTTTAGTTGTAGATCTTCTTGCTTTGCTACCCAGGTTCTCTTGGGGATGGTGCTACTGGTGTAATCTCTCAGTTCTCCTGGGCTTGGTAATCTAGTGTAGCTCCCTACTTGAGCTATTTGGGTTTTCTTGATGTAGGCCTGCAAGCTTGAGAGGTACAACTGCGGTGTCTAGAAGTCAGCAGCTATGAAGGGGAGTGTCCCAATTTTGCTGTCTTGCACCCTTAGTTGAAATCACACGTGTCCAGTGGGGACTCACAGTGGCACCCAGGAACCATCTGTTGGGAGAGCTCACAGTGGCTCCCACTAGCGCCATGTGTGTAGATGGGCTCAGGGTGCCTGCATGTTGGAAATTCTTATCTGTGGAGGTGTGTTTGCAGGCACAGAGCTCTGATGTGCTCTGAGGGGTCCTGGCACTGAGGTTGAGCCGCTAGAGTGAATGTGGGCAGTTATTCAGGAAGAGGGGTTTCAGAATTTCTGCTGCTGGGCAACGCGTCCTTGGCTGTACAGAATCACACCCAGCAGGGGCTCAAAGCAGCTCCCCAGAGGACCCTGTGGATATCTGGGCTCAGGCTCCCTGCCCTTTGGAAATGTGCAAGTCTGTGGCAGTGAGTTTGCTGGCACTGAGCTCTGAAACATTTTGAGGGGCCCTGGCACTGAAGTTATCCTGCTGTGGTGTCTGTGTAGGTGTCCAGGATGAGTGAATTCAGAATTTCTACTGCCAGGGGCAGTGTGTCCCTGTTTGTCCAAGATCACACCCAGCCAGGGCTCACAGTAGCTCCCATAAGTGCCTTGTGGATAGATGGGCTTTGGAAGTGCACGCGCAAACTTTGGAAGTGCCTGCCCTTTGGGAGTGCATGTGCGTGAAGTGGTGGTGTGTTTGCCTGTGCAGAGCTCTGCCATGCTTTGAGTGGCCCTGTCACTGAAGTTAAACAGCTAGGGCAGTGATGGCGAACCTATGACACGCGTGTCAGCACTGACTCGCGTAGTCATTTCTGATGACACGCGGCCACATGCCGAGGATGAAACATTTGCTGCTCCCGAGGATGAAACATTTGCGAAATAATGTTTTTTCCTCAAAGTGACACATTACCCCAGTTATGCTCAGTTTCTTTGGCGAAGTTTGACACACCAAGCTCGAAAGGTTGCCAATCACTGAGCTAGGGCATATGTGGGAAGTTATTCAGGAGAAAGGAGTTCAGAGTTTCTGCTGTGGGGCAGCGCATCCTTGTCTGTACAGAATCACACCCAGCAGGGGCTCAAAGCAGCTCCCCAGAGGACCCTGTGAATATATGGGCTCAGGGTGCCTTCCCTTGTCTGTGGCCTTGAGTTTGCCGTGTGTGCGCATGATCTTTGGAAGTGCCTGCCCTTTGGAAGTGCGCACTCGAACTGGTGGTGCGTTTGCTGGTGCAGAGCTCTGACACACTCTGAGGGGCCCTGGCACTGAAGTTGCACAGCCAGGGTGTCCATGGGCAGTTATTTAGGAAGAGGGAGTTCAGAATTTCTACTGCAGGGCCGCGGGCCCTTGTCTGTGCAGAATCACACCCTCGGGGGCTCTCAGTGGCTCCCAAGCACTGCCTAGGTAGTGGAGTGCCTGACTGCCTAGGGGGCTGGGAATGCGGCCAATCCTGAGTTCTGGCTCTGGGGAGGGAGAGGTTGTACTTACTGCTGTTAAGCTGCACACCTTTGGAGGTGGAGGTCTCAGGGTCCACCGGTCTGCAGCTGGGGTAGCAGGATTTTGGCTGAAGTGGCTGCTGGGTCCTGGGCAGTTCCAAGGCCTGTCTGGTTGGTGGTGTTGATGAGTTCAGAAATCTGCGGCCGGGTGCCTGGAGTCTTGGTGTCCCTCGGTCTGCAGCTGTGGTGGCAGGTTTTCTACCAGAGCGGCTGTAGTGTCCTGGTTTGCTTCTGAGACCAGACTCTCATTCATCTATTTTTGAAGCTGATAACATATTGTTCCATTTATACTTTCTTTTTAATTGTATTCAGTTTGTTCCAGAAATCTTTATCCTTACATTTTTCAAACAACTTTTCCCAAGAAATCTTGACTGGCATTTGTGTATTTATTTGGATTATTAAGAGAAAATTAGTGATCAGGAGTAGATTTTTTCTAATTTCCTTAATTTGCCAATTTGTGTAAACGACCCTTGATCCCAACATTCCTACTCCATAGTAAAATGCTTTCCACATCTTTTACATTTAGAAGATTGATATTCTCAAGATGAAATTATTTAGGTATATTACACTATATCTGATCTATAGTTATCCTCTCTATGTATCATTTGGCTAGTAAGTCCTCATTATGCTATGATTTAAGAACCAAAGGTTCTTTACACAGATTATTATAAGACAAAATAGCAAAAACACTTTGGGAAAGATTCTGCTTATTCAGGGTCTTTTTCAACTGACTCAAGGATAATCATGCAATCTTAGTTTGGATTCTCCAGGAATCAGACTCCGAGACAAAGGTAATTGAATAAAAGTCACTTGTTTGGGAATTGCAGGTAACACCTGTAATGAAATGGGATATTTAAAAAGAAATGAAGGCAGTCAATATAGTATGCTAATTAAGCCAGCTATCATAGTGGTGGACTGACAATTAATTGGAGAAATTCTGAAAAACGGTACAACACACAAACTTCAGAATTATCCCACCAAAGAGGCAAGGAAACTGAAATATTTATACAAAAAGTTGTGAGCCACATCTCATCACTCTTTGGGGGATGTTAATTGGCACACCTTTTAGATTGTTGCTTGTAGACAGCACAGAGATCTACAGTTGTTGGAAAAGAGCCCTCTAGCAGGCATGCAGATAGGGCAATTGGAACTTGGTCTGAGCATATGGAAAGGTAAAAGGGACATAGGTGGAGCTCTTACAATACCTGTTATATCAAAAGAAGTTCAAATGGAATTTGGTTCTATGGTATGCAGGGCTACTGGGCTAAGGGTTAGTATAAGCTCTGACTCTGATTATGGTTCTTTTACCCTGTTGCCATTATCTTTTAATCTACTGCCCACTGGCTGACATGTTTTTATTCTTGCTGTGAGAGTAGTAATCTATACTTATAATAGGGTAATATGCAAATTGGTTGGGATGCCATCACATAATGACCAAACAGCAGGAGGGTAGGGCAGCAAGCTACAAGCACGGAGAGCTGCAGGAGGGCTGGGCAGCGAGCTATATGTGGTGGAGAGCTATGAGTGGAGATGGGCCAGGTGGCCAGCTGAGGCAAGTGGAAATGAGCTACTCGTTCACAGATTCGTGCGCAGGGCCACTAGTATCTAATAATTGAGGATGATCTTGGGGGCAGAGACGGAAAAAGAGATACAGAGCATCAGAGCAAGGGCATTTCCCCCTATACCTAGAACCACTTGCCCAATTCTTTCTGTATCCCTGCCCTCTTTTGTCTCCTTACCTCATGGAAGGAATGAAGACAAAAGAGAGAATGTGAGAAGAAGACACAAAGAAAACAGAGCTGATACCTATTTAACCTCATGGAAGCTAGAGATTGCCTGGAGAGGAGATCCCAAGAAAGAAACAGACTCTTGAACTCCTCTTACAGTGGACCAATACAGTGTCCTGGAATTTGATGACTCTATTGCTATGCTGCTGTTCTTCAGTGTAGATGGGAGGTACTAGGAGAAGGGGGAAGTTGGCATTTATTAAGATTTTTCTTTCTAAGATCTAGGTCAATAGTTTTCACACCATACTCACAGGTGTAGTAGACATATCCAGCATATCCCCCTTAATAGTGTCCCAGTATCTCTTTGGGAGATGTTCCCATTGCATGTGGTCTTAGTGGGAGGCAGTGCTTATCTTTTATTACAGTATCCCAAGGGCCAGAACCTGGTTCTCCACAACTTTTTGCAGCCATGGGACAAGCATATAATTGTCAGAAAATCCCTGAAATTGCTAGGCTGGTGTTGCTCAGTGGTTGAGTGTCAACCTGTGAACCAAGAGGTTGCTGGTTCGATTCCTGGTCAGGGCACATGCCTTGGTTCTGGGCTCATTCCCCAGTATGGGGTGTGCAGGAGGCAGTTGGTCGATGTTTCTCTCTCATCGATGTTTCTATCTCTCTTTTCCTCTCCCTACCTCTCTCTCTCTAAAATAAACAAAAACATATTTAAGAGGAAAGAAAGTTCCTGGAATTAATTTGCTCATATGGAAGACTTGGAACATACAATAGCAACTGAAATAATTCTATTCTTAGAATCATAGAATAAAATGAAGAAGTATTTTGTTTGTTTGTTTGTTTGTTTATTTCCATAGATGTTAGGGGTAGAATGTTTCAGAGTTAACAGAAGGAGCTTTCTGTATAAGGGTCATCTGGACAGTTTCATCATAATGGAAGCAGGAATGGTGATGATTATGATGATGATGATGATGATGATGATGATGATGATGAAGGTGGTGATGGCTAACATTTACTGAATATCTACTTTGGGCCAGACACCTCAAGTGGGTGATATCATTATCCTTACAACAATCCTGTGATCTGAGTGGTATTATGATTTCCATTTTTTCAGAAAAGAAAACTGAGGCTTGGAGAAGTTAAATAACTGGCCAAAGATCATACAACTAACAAATGGGCTTCAAATCCAATTCTGTCTAACTCACGAGCCTGAAATCTTTACTGTCATACTGGGATGCTACTTCCCATAGCCAGGAATTCAAATTGTTGGTATGAGTTTAGCTGAACCTCGTGAAAGGAAAAGAGTCCAAGGGCACCATTAAATTAGCTGAACACAGGGTGTGACCTATGAAGAGAGGTTCATATGATCAAGTCATATGGTCATGGTTCAAAAGAAATGGGTGGTACTGAGTAATTAGACCTTTTAAGAACCACTTCAGGTACTACAAGGAGTGATGGAGAAAGTACGGAAAAATTATGTGATTAGAGATGGAGAATGCTGTGTTAAAAGCCACATGTGCTTTTCTGTGGTTTATGTGGATTTAAAGGAGCCAGATCATCTATCTTCTGCCATTATCTCCTTCAATATTTTGTTGATTTCCTGATTTTTATAAAACTCAGTGGAATCTTGACTTTACAGTTTTGTTCTCCTCCTGGTCACTTAAGTACAATTTATGTTGTTTAACTCTCTGTTTTTAAACATTCTCTCATGCAGTTCTGATTTACACTGGGAAAAAATTCAGGTAATGTTTTGGTGTGTGTGCATGTGCATGTATGTGTACCTGTGTGTACACACATGCTTGCATTGTGTGTTCCAGATTATTCCTTTTTGATGTCATATATTTCTGTTGATAGGAAAGTTCTATTCAAAATGTTTAGTTCAAATATATTGCATGCTTGATGGGTTCTAATAATGGTGAATTGCATATTTGAAATGCAAAAAAAGTCACTTTTGGTGTTCTTTTTAAAGAGTTTCTAAGGATTTATAAAAGCTGCTTTTGAGTATGGCTTGAAAATTATGACTTTATGCTAGGAAGTGTGTTTGTGCATTTGTACACATGTGCATGCTTCTATTGCTGTGGTTGAAACATTAAAGAGCAGTCCTCAGCAGGAAGCTGGCAGATACCCTGGGGGCTACTAGTAGGATGAGTTGTGAAAAGAAACTTGAGAAATCTTGTTAAAATGTTTTTAATATACTAGAGCCTTGGGGATTATAGTAATATGAACAGATATAAAATTCACTCAAGTATCTATCCTCAGCATAAATTGGAAAGGATAAGACAGAGTACCCTTCCCCCACACATACTCCTTACAAACACTTCCCAAGAGCACTTGTTTAAATTAGTTGTTGGGGAAATGTGCTTTCACTTGAGGGACAGAAAGGGTTGAAGGAGAATGAGTGTGTGTTCAGGTGTTTCAACAGCTGTGTAAGAGACATAGTTGCATGTGGAAGTCAGTTGTTTGCCAAGGTCCAAAGCTCCTATGTATATATAACTCTACCTCTTCCCCCACTCCCATTTCCCCTGTTGTGAGACTCCAGCCTAGTGAGTGTGAGCTTGGTAGGCTTGCAAGCTGGCTATGCCCCAAATCAGAGGTTCATTATTGTTGAAATGAATCATAGAACTTATCCTAATTACTGAGACAAGGGTCACAATGGCGACCAAATCCAATTTTCTGTTTTGAGAACTTTGTGGTAAGAAGGGTAAACTACCATGTGTCTTATTTATTTAAGGACACATAGGCCTCTTGGGATAAATTGGGAAGGTTCTTAGCATAGCAGCATTAAAAAAGTGAATGAAAAAAAAGGGGAGACAAAGAGTCTTTTAACATGGGAGTTTGACAGGAATATACTTCCAAGTTGGAGAAGTCTCTGGGCTACTTCATGTGACAACAGTTTGGGAGTAATAAAAAATGCAGTTAATAGGGCACTGGAGGGCAACCCTAAAATGTCCTCTGGCCTGTCCTTTGGACTTTGTCACAGCAAAGGAGAGAACAAAACCAAAATAGTTAGGATATCTTTCCTAATACAGGATAGTATGCATATGAGTATAGATCACATTAGGCTGGTCAGGATGATGTTACTGAAATAAATAGATGCTCCCCATTGGGGTCTCCTGTAGCAATTGTGTTGGCAGTAACAGCAGCAATGGAGTGGTGAAAATTGCATTAACAGTGCTGGAAGCAGTTAGTGGTGCTACAAGTATTAATATAGTAGTAATAACTGCCACTTATTGAGACTTACTATGTATCAAACTTTTTTCATATATTTGACTCATTCTATGGTATAGGTACTAGTTTATCTCCAATTTAAATACGACAAAACAGAGTAAGAGAGGTAAGTATCTGGTATAGGGTCACATAATTGCTGAGCAGCAGCCAAAGTTGAAAGACTTTTAACACCAAACCCCATACATTTAATCCCTAGGCTATATGGTAATAAGAGTTAACAAAGAGAGCATGAGCTTTCTGGGACTAAGCTTGGAGTTCCAGAACATTTCTGATTGGCAACTCTAGGTAGATCCCACTGAAAGGCTTCAATGACCCAGCAAAATAAAGGCAGCATGATTTGATCCTTTATTTCTCTGGGATACTGTTTGCCCAGGTGAGATCTGAGGTCAGTGCAGAACAGTGGCTCTCAACAGGGTCTAGTACTGCCCTCTAGAACATGTTTTGGACATTTGTTGGAGCATGTTTTCTCTCCCAATCCTTTACATATAGAAATAAATATTGTTTTGTAATAAATCACTTTCCCTTTTACCCCTGCTTTACATCATAAGACATTTACAAAAAATTACATGTGGAGGCAGGTTCAATCACCTATTGTTTTCATTTCAGGACAATGGGAGGAGTTAATTTTTTATTATTAAAAAGAAGCATTAGGTTAAGAATGATTGTCCTAGAAGGTTTAGAATGACTCTTCCACTTGTGATAGTCTATGGTTTCTAATCAGTCTTTGAGCAAGTGAAGCAATGCATCAATTCTCAATATCAGAAGAATTGGGACAATCTGACAGCTGAGGCCTGCCTTCCTGATCCCTTGGACCTGAATTGTCTATACCTGGGGCACTCTGCAGTTAATGTTCTCTTGCCACCATCCAAGGTCACAGAGGTTCCTCCACAAAAGACCACATCATGTTGGATTTCAGCCTCCTTTTTCTCTCCAGTACTAGCCTGTCTGGATCTTGAGGCTATAGAGAAGGCAATTGTTTTTGATTCTCTGAGCCAGAGTGATGGGATAATAGAGGAAATCAATTTTAAAGTTATGAGTGTGAAAAAAGTTACAAGTGTGTCTTCTGACTTCCCTCAGTTTAGCTCAGGACACACTGATTAGGTTCAGACCATAGTTCTACTTACCTGGCTTTAGCCCTCCCATCCATACTGGTGGGCTGTTCTTACTCCTAACTTGGAGAACTCTACACTCTTTCTTTTTAGGCCAGCTGCAGTCATAATCCTTGGGTTTTAGTCTAAGACTGTGCATTAGGCAAGTAGCTAAACTAAACTCCATAGCTATGTCTTTCCAAGGCTTCTACTCGCATCTCTTAACAAGTCTCACCTGCCAGAGTTGCTCTAGAAGCTGCTTTCTCTTCTAAGGCTCAGCTGAAGTACCCCTAGCTCACTGCAGCCCCCAGTCATTTCAACTTGAATGAAAAATTTGATGTTGTTATTTGACCTCAGTTTGTATGCACAGCATATTTTCTCTCTGGCAGTATCTCCATTGAGTTCAGTCATATGTTTTAAAAAATATTTTTAATGTTTTTATTTATTTTACAGAGAAAGAAAAGGAGAGGAAGAGAGAAACATGGATGAGAGAGAGAGACATCCATTGGCTGCCCCCTACTGGGGATCAAGCCAGCAACCAGGCATATGCCCTGATCTGGAATTGAACTTACAACCTTTGGGTGCACGGGAGGATGCTCAACCAACTGAGCCATACTGGACAGGGCAAGTCATCTTATTTCCATCATCCTCCCAAGCATGGGGTTTATCCATTGTCTTATTGGAGACGAACATGATACACTGGAAGTTCCATGAAGATAGAGACACATCTCTGATATTTACAGTCATATAACCTGAATCTACTAGCAAAGATCCTGGCACTGAGTGGGCATTCAATAAATGTATTGTAAGTCACTGACTGACTGTGAAGTCCGTATTCCCACTTCTTATTAAATGCATTGAGGATTATGGTATCCACTTGGTTTTTAAATAACTATTAAATCTCATAATTTCTATAAGGAGTCACAGATACTGAACAGCACTGGGACCCAGGCTGGTCCTCACTAGATGCCTAAAAATTCCATGATGTAAATTCATAAAATCTATGCCTAGATTCATTTCTAGAGAGTCCCACAATTCCCAAGGATATTCTAGCAAGGCCCACATTAAATATTTGCAAGAAACAGCTTGAAAATCCTGGTGGTGGGGGAGGAACCAAGATGGCAGCAAAGTTAAACAACTAAACTGCCGCCTTGCACAACAATTTCAAAAATACAACTAAAAAACAAAACGTCTACCACCCAGAACCACGGGAAAGCTGGCTGAGTGGTAGATTTACAACTAAGAAGAGAAGGGAGCAAAAGCGCTGAAGAGCTGAGGTACGGAGATGCACACGAAGCGGGCTGGCGGCGGTTGACTGGGCGTGCGGCTTTTCTTCAAACTGAAGGGAGACAAACTCCCGATCACTCTGAACTCCAGTTTCTGGGGACACGCGGGGGACCCAGACACCTACGGGGAGAAGCTGGACTCTCAGTCATCGGTCGGAGAGTGAGAGTGACTTTTCTGCAGAGGTGCACCCAGCAATCAGGGTTTGCTGCGCTGGAGTGCGGGACATGGGGACTTGAAAATGCGGAAAGGCAGAGAAGGCTGAAGGCAGTCATGGCCGTTGGACACGCCCTAGCCTAGTGATACCCTGAGACCCCGCCCCGCCATGAGACCCCCGTCCCGCACATTGTACAAACCCACCCAGACTCCACACAGCGGCTTTTACATATAAATGGCCTGTTCTGTGGCAGCTCAACTAAATTAACTGCAGCTCCAGTCAGACTGCTCCAAAACCACCCAAGCAAAGAGGAGAAAACTTTAGCTCTTGCTGTAGCTCCTGCTGGGAGGCCTCAGACCTGCACCCCATTGGAGATCCAGACACTAGGGTATCTAGTGGTCGGTTTGAACGACACCAGATTTCAAACACTCTCATAAGGGACACATTCAAGAGGCAGACTCAGTGAGCACCAAAGCCCTACTGTGTCTCCAGCACAGCAATTCTTCCGTTATACACACAGCAGGTCCTCACAGCCAATTGGCCTGGAGGTCAATTCCTCCCAGTGTACCAACAGCAATCAAGGCTTTTAACTACACCAAGACTTTCCAATCAGCCCACAAAGGGGTGTACCAAGAGCGACCACCTAGGGTGATTGGGGAAGCTGAGCTACCGTCCCCTATAGGTCACTGACCACACAAAGCCACTCCATCAACACAGGGAGGCAGCCAAAATGCGGAGACACCGAAGTATGTCACGAGTAGGAGAGATGGAGGAAAGCAAACTAATGGATGACACAGTGTTCAGAACCACATTTATAAGGTTACTCAAGAATCTTCTAAAAACTGCTGAGAAACTTGAAGAGACCTTCAAGGACCTTAATAAGAATACCAAAAAAATGGAAAAGGACCAGTCAGAAATTATGCATACACTGTCTGAAATAAAGAATATACAGACACTCAACTGTAGACCACCGTACCCAAAGAGTCAAACCAAAAATCTGGAATAAGAGGAAGAAAAAAACACCCAACCAGAGAGGCGGAAAGAAAGAAGAATCCAAAAGTGTGAGGATAGCGTAAGGAGCCTCTGGGATGGCTTTAAGCATACCAATATCTGAATTTTTGGGGTGCCAGAAGAAGAAAGAGAGCAAGATACTGAAAACCTATTTGAAGAAATAATGACAGAAAACTTCCCCCACCTGGTGAAAGAAATAGACTTACAAGTTCAGGAAGCACACAGAACCCCAAACAAAAGGAATCCAAAGAGGACCACACCAAGACACATCATAATTAAAATGCCAAGGGCAAAAGACAAAGAGAGACTCTTACAAGCAGCAAGAGAAAAACAGTTAGTTACCTACAAGGGAGCACCCATATGACTGTCAGCTGATTTCTCAACAGAAACTATGCAGGCCAGAAGGGAGTGGCAAGAAATATTCAAAGTGATGAATAGCAAGAACCTACAACCAAGACTACTCTATGCAGCAAAGTTATCATTCAGAATTGAAGGGCAGATAAAGAGCTTCACAGATAAGAAAAAGCTAAAGGAGTTCATCACCACCAAACCAGTATTATATGAAATGCTGAAAGGTATTCTTTAAACAGAGGAAAAAGAAGAAAAAAGTAAAGATAAAAATTATGAACAACAAATACATATCTATCAAAAAGTGATCCTAAAAATCAAGTGAATTAAAAATCTGAGGAACAGAATAAACTGGTGAACATAATAGAATCAGAGGCATAGAATGGGAGTGGATTGATAATTCTCAGGGGGCAAGGGGTGTCTGTGTGGGGGGTACGGGAAGAGACTGGACAAAAATCATACACCTATGGATAAGGACAACCTGGGGGAGGTAAGGGCAGAGGGGGGGTGGGAACTGGGTGGTGGGGAGATATGGGGGGGAAAAAGGAGAAACAATTGTAATAATCTGAACAATAAAGATTTATTGAAAAAAAAAAGGAACACCTTGATTTGCAGTAGGATGAGAAATGAGAAGGGGCATTCCTCCATTTTCATTCCTGTCTCTCCCAGGCCAGGAGTGAAGGCTGGCTTAGAGCTTCATTGCTCTGGACATTCGGAGCTGCCCACAGCTTAAAATTCAGTATAATTAGGACTCTCTAGTTAAAATTTTATCCAACAACACAGTTTCTTTTTCTCTCAGAAAATGGGAAAATAATGTTAGCCTGTGAGTCATACACAGAAAGTGTTCATCATGACACTGTGAAAAACTCTTTCCAAAGGGTATCCAGATACTGCTGTTGTTTCCACTCTGCTCCAATGGCCAAACAGGGTGAAGTGTAGCCTCTGAAGAGGACAGCAAATTTTTCTAATGCATAGGGCCCTGCAGGGATTGCCAAGGTTCTCACTCTGCTTCCTTAGAGTGTATCCACCCACAGAAAGGTTAGCTAAACCTGTGACCTTGGGTAAGGTGATTCATTTTGTTCTTTAATCTCATTGCAGAAACTTTGGTGGACTATATTCCTTAACTTGACAATACATAAATTTTGAGGGGAAAAATAGGTTTTAATGATTTAAAATATTGGATTTTTAAGCCTTGAATTCATTCATAAAACATATATTTTTTAAGTATCTACTATGTGGCACATATTATGGATAGATCACTAAAGAAACACACAAAAATCCCTCCTCTCAAGCCTCAAATAATTTATATTTTGGGAGGAGGAGGCAGAAAATGTTAATAAATAAGACAAATGAATAAAATATAGAGTCAGTCAGATTGTAATAAGTACTAAGCAGAAGTAAGGAATGAGTAGAAAAATGCACTTTGGATAGTGTGGTCAGGGAAGATTTCATTGAAGAGATAACACTTAAGTAAAGATCTGAAAGAGACGAGAAAGCAAACCATGAAGATATCTGAAAGAAGAATGATCCAGGCAGAGAGAATAATGAGTACAAAGTCACTGAAGTAAGGCCTTGAGAGTTTGAGAAACAGCAACATGTTTTGTGATGCTTCAGAGTAGTAAGTAATGTGAGCAGCAGTAGGAGATGAGAGCAGAGAAGTAACAGGGGACCAGATCATGCAGGCCTTGAAGTAGAGAGATGGCTTTGTCCTTTACTATGAAGGTGATGGAAAACCATTGGAGAGTTTGAATAGAGGAGTGACATGACATCACTTAAGTTTTAATAAGGTCATTTTGGCTACTATTGGAAAATAAACTCTGGGGTCAAGGTGAGGGGCAAAAGAAAAATCAGAAAGACCAGCGAATAGGCTATCACAATAATGCAGGGAAGAAATGATGGTGCCTTCCACTAGAATAGTAGCAGTAAAGTTGATAAGAGTTATTGAATAATGAATATCTTTTGAAGGTGGTGACAATCAGTTTTGCTGATGAACCTTTTTAAAAATGGATTATAAGAGAAAGACAGGAATTAAGGATCACTCAAGGGTACAAAGGTCCTGAGGGAGGGGAAGGCAAGGGGAGAGAGACAGAGAGTGAGCAAGAGAACAAATCATGGATATCTTTAGAGGGTTTCCCTTGTGTATTCAGCAGAGTACCTTATCAGCACATGCACATGTGAAAAATAATCAAGGCCAAGGAAAAAGAACCACCTGAAAGGATTAGAAGTCACAGTGGTTGGCTCTCACACAGGACCACGATAGTGCCTGTTACCAACCAGTCATGCTTAAAAAAACTTCATTATTTACAGGACATTGAGTAGAGAACTCAGAAGGGTCTTGCCTCGACAGTGGGGAAGCATTCGCTCTAGGCTAAACACTGCTCTGAACATGCCAGCAAATCATAAGAGCAAGACCCAAAAAGATGAAACTGTTTCCAAGTAACTTAACTGTGCCCCAAAACAAAGTTCAAGAATATTTATAGGAATACAAAAATATGTAGTACCCAACATGGAAAAATTCACAATGTCTGGCATCCAATCAAATAGTACCAGGTGTGAAAAGAAGCAGAAAAATAAAAACCCACAATGAGGAAAAACATTTCACCAATCAAAATCAACCCAGAACTGAAGCTAAAAGAAATGTTAAAGAATTTCCTTCAGGCAGAAGGGAAAATGATATCAGATAGAAATATGGGTCTACACAAAGGAATGTTGAGTACTAAAAAAGTAACTAAATGGATAAATATACTAAATTTTTTTGTTTTCTTATCATTTAAATTCTTTAAAACATATTAGGTGGTTTAAATAAAATAATAACAATGTAGAATAAGATGTATAAGTTATATGGAAGTGCAATGTATGACAACAACAGCACAAAGGCCAGGAGGGGATAAATGAAAACTCAAATGGAGGAAATTTTCCATTATGATGTTAAATATGGTACTAGTTGCACCTAAGATTTTGAAAGTTCCAGGCTTTGAATTGCTGTTTTTCTATAATAGTGGAATATACTTCAAGTGTTGCATCACCCTCCCTAGTCTTTTCTGAAAGGTTCAGGTAAGTTTCTACCAGTTGAATTTTCTCCTTAAGTTCTACCTCCTTTCCTCCTCTATGTGCTGGATCTGAGTGCCTTCCTTTATTTTACTTCCTCTTAGAAATTTTTTAAACATACTCTTCTAGGTTCTCTCTTGTGGGCTCTTCTTTAGTGAAATATATAGGACATAAATTGGGTTTCTTCCAAAAGCATACACTATGCAGAAAAAAACTTGTCCACCTTTACCTCCTTAAATTGAATAGACTTACATATTTTTACTATCAAAACCAAACTCAAGACACTGGGGGTGGGGGTGAGATGAGGGCATGCGACAGGGACTAGGGGAGGCTGGGGGAAGGTCAATGGGGAAAAAAAGGAGATATATGTACTACTATGTGTAATACTTTAAACAATAAAAAAAGAAAAATACTCTATTATTACCTTGACTGCATCCCCTTTAATATGGTTCATCTTTGCTATGCTTCTCTCTCCTCAGAGACATGTCCCCATAAATTTTGCTGCCATATTTCTTTAAAATACAGAAAATTATATCTTGTTGTCTACAAAACCTCTGTCATCCAGAAACTTATCCAGTAATTATTGGAATTTTGATGCCAAATCTACCTGTTTTTACCTCTCAATTCAGTTCAAATTTTCTTAAATCACTTTCTACAACTACCCCATCTTCAGTGGTGTCTCCCAATTACTTTATGGTTGTCATGCAAGTTGTAAATTGTGATAGAATTTGCAACAAACATTGTAGCTATGACGATTTATTGAGAATCTAATTTATACTCAAAGGAGCAGTAGAATTCACAGAAAGGGGAAAATGGGGATATCTGTAATAGTGTCAACAATAAAAATAAAGAGAATAAATGTAACAATGGGGCTTATTGGCCCAAGAAGTATTTTTGAGGAATCTCTTAGACTCAACTAAGGTATTTGCATACCAATGTTACAGGTATAATCCTCCATATTTCTCGTTAAGCTATTTCAATCCTTAGGTACTAGTTCACCTTGACAGGTAAAGATTATGGAAGGGAAGCACCATGATTTTGAAGGATATGCAAAAGATCTAACCTCATGCAGAGATGTAGTTGGAAAAAAAGAGTATCTTATTAGGCTCTTCAGATAACTGTGGATAGTCTCTTTAGATACTGCACCAAAATTCAACAAGTGGTATTTTTAAAGTTTAGTTACAATGTAGAATCTAAAACCACATCATTGAACTTTGTAAACTCTCTTACATTAAAGTCTATTGGCCTATCTTAGCTTTGTAATAGCTTTGTTTTACCTATACATGGTTTTGTAACATTATGCACTAGTCATTTGAAAAAAAATATTGATTCCTGGGGTTATACAGATCTTCCAAATGATGACACATTTTAGTATACAATATTAAAATTTTCACATTAATTAATAGCTCTACCAATCTCATCAAAGAAGTCTTTAAGTATTGAACAGCTCTTTTGCTAAATGTGATGGATATACAGTTTTACCAATTCTAACTTTGCTTGATACCTTGAATTTTACTTTGGCAATAAATGCTGCAGATGTTTCTTCTGAAGTGACAGGCTCTTTTTGTTCATCTTTGGAGAAAATATCTGCAAAATACTAAAAATCTGAATAAACCATAGTTTTTGTAATTCTTCAAATAAAAATGACATTTTATGAAAAATAGGACTAGTTCAACTTGCAACTCAAACAAATCCTATATTATAAAAGCCTAATATGCTAAGTGTCAGGTCATCCATTCAACCAATCAAAGTGTAATATGTTAATGATATGCTAAGGTCCGCTCAACTGCTTGCTATGATGTGCACTGACCACCAGGGGGCAGACCCTCCGACCAGTAGATTAGCTTGCTGCTGGGGTCTAGCTGATCAGGACTGAGCAAGATGGGTTGGACATACCATAGAGCCCTCCAGCAGTTCCTCCCCAGCTGGCCAACCTCCTGCGTCCCTCCCCAGCCTCCATCGGGCCTGTGCCCTCTCGCAATCCAGAACCCCTCAGGGATGTTGGAGAGCTGGTTTAGGCCTGATCCTGCTCAATGCAGGAGCTTCCCCCTGGTGGTCAGTGCACTCCCACAGGGGGAGCACCACTCAGCCAGAAGCCGGGCTCATGACTAGCAAGCACAGCAGCAGTGTCAGGAACCTCTCCCGCCTCCACGGTAGCACTTAAGGATGACCGATTGCTAAGCCAGCAGTGGGACATCCTTCTAGGGCTCCCAGACTGTGAGAGGGTGCAGGCCAGATTGAGGCCCCCGCACCCCGAGTGCATGCATTTCATGCACCGGGCCTCTAGTGTGCAATAATTTTCCTTGGTTGAACCATCATATTCCAGTATGCATCAGAAGTAATTTATGTGTGCCTTTCAATTGTCACACAGAATATTAAGAAACATGTGCATTCAAAGGTTGATCTTTAATAAAATTAACTAGAGGCCCGGTGCATGAAATTTGTGCAACTGTAGGGGGTTGTCCCTCAGCCCAGCCTGCACCCTATCCAATCTGGGACCCCGTGGGGGATGTCCAACTGCTGAGACTGCTGGTTCCCAACCGCTTGCCTGCCTGCCAGCCTGATAACCCTCTAACCACTCCCCTGCTGGCCTGATCTCTCCCAACTGCCCTCCCCTATCAGCCCAGTTGCCCCCAACTGCCCTCCCCTGCCAGCCTGGTCGCTCCTAACTGCCCTCCCCTGCAGGCCTGGTCCCCCCAACTGCCCCCCCCTGCCTGCCCTGTTGCCCCCAACTGCTCTCCCCTGCCAGCCCAGTCACCCCCAACTGCCCTCGCCTGCAGGCCTGGTTGCCCCCAACTGTCCTCCCCTGCAGGCCTGGTATCCCCCAACTGCCCTCCCTTGCTGGCCTTATTGCCCACAACTACTCTCCCCTGCCAGCCATCTTGTGGTGGCCATCTTTGACCACCTGGGGGAGGCCATCTTTCACCACATGGCGGTGGCCATCTTGTGCGAGGGTGTGAGGGTCAATTTGCCATATTACCTCTTTATTATATAGGATTGCTACATCAAGGACATTCTTAAGTGAAATTGACTTTCACCCCCTTAAGTGCATGGTGGTAAAAAATACATTGATGTGCTAGTACAGTTTTGGTGCTACTGCCTTCATTTGTGCTAAGGCAGCAGCAGTTTTACCCACCATTTCTTTTGTACCATCAGTGCAAATGTCAACACAGCAACAAAGGAAAATGATTTTTAATATTATTTTTAAATATGTTTTTATTGATTTCAGAGTGGAAGGGAGAGGGACAGGTAGAAACATAAATGATGAGAGATCATCATTGATCAGTTGCCTCTTGCATACCCCCTACTGGGTGGGGATTGAGCTCACAACCTGGGCATGTGCCCTTGACTGGAATCTAATACCAAACCCTTTAGTCTGCAGGCCGAGGCTCTATCCACTGAGGCAAACCGGCTAGGGCAATTTTTAATATTCTCATGAGAAGAGTCTTGACCTTGTCATGG
This sequence comes from Eptesicus fuscus, assembly GCF_027574615.1. Taxonomy (NCBI): domain Eukaryota; kingdom Metazoa; phylum Chordata; class Mammalia; order Chiroptera; family Vespertilionidae; genus Eptesicus; species Eptesicus fuscus. The sequence continues at coordinate 111,696,728 of NC_072473.1, forward strand.
ATCCTAGAAAGAGCCTTGAGAATTGTCAGAAATCTGTGGACCACATTTTGAGTACCAGTACTCTAGTATTACAGTTAAATGAATAGTAAAAGAACAAACAAACTGACAAAGGTGAAAAAAGAAATATTTTATAAAATACTAAGGCAAGAAGAGAGAAAAATGAATATACATAGGTAGAAGACATAGTACAATGGTAGACTTAAGTCCTTAAGACCAGTTCTTTCCTTGGTTTCCCATACAAGTAGAAACCATCAGGTACTTAAAATTTTTCTTCCAGTGTTTCCAGACAGACTTGTATCTTAAGGGGAATGCAGTTTAGCCTTAATATGAGACTTCTGCTTCAAATGAGCAGAATAAATGGTGGGAACTAAGATCATTATTTAAAATCATTTCAGTAACAGGTTTAGAAAAGAATATGGTGGAAAATAACCTCCATTTTGCTAAATGAAGACAAACTCATACCAATTTACTTGAGAATATAGGTTCAACCCTGCAAACGAAGACCTAAGATGCACACAGAATATGTCAAAGAAAGAAAATCATTTGAGTATATAGTATCTCTAGCTTCAGGAGAATTTTGTGATTGGCATATTCATTTGCTTTCTATTTAAAAGCAAATCCAAGGACAAACAGTATGAAGGAAGGAAGCATCCTCTAAATTCCTTTTCCCCAAAGACAACCTGTCTAGTTCATAGGACTGAACACTGCTAGGAATTCATCAATAGTAGCTTCACCATTCATCTCCTTTGCATAGGTGTATCTATCTAATTGATTGGTTGTCCATCAAATCTGAATCTAATCTATCTCATTGACAGGCCTTGCCCTTTATAATATTCCTTAATTAGTTTGCTGAGAGGTGTTTGTTATTTATTTTGAGCTGAATCACAGGTACATCATAGAATTAAACATAAAAGAGTTGTAAGCGACCTTTGCAGTAATTTCTTCTGTCCTTCTACCTGATAGAGCAATCTTCACTACAGTACCCATGCCTACTGGCTATCCAGCAGGTCCTTAGGTACTTCTTATAGCAAGTTCACTAACTTGTAAATCAGACCATTTTATTTATTTTATTTTACTTTATTTTCTTTATTCTCCCAACAAATATTCATTGAGAACCTGCTCTTTGCCTTTGCTGGTGAAGGAGCTAGAGATAGAGCAGTAAGAAAAGCAAAAATAGTCCATGAGTTCATGAAGTTTAAACACAAGTGCATTAAACTTCCAATCCATGACCCCAATAAATATATATACTCAGAATAGACTTTAGATATATGATTTATGTTTTATAGATTTTTGGGTTTTGTTTGTTTTTAAAAAATGGAATGATACGTTTGTTTAGAGTTATTAAGCTACATTTCTCCAGTCAGTAATATGTTGTAACCTTCCAGATAAAGGAGCCTGAATATAATTAATTGCCCTCATATTCAACTAGAGACTGTAAAGTGAATGAAAAACAAGGAACAAAACTCCATCTCTATCCATTAAGAGAAGGCTATGTCCCCCAATCACATTCAATCTATAACACGTGAGCTATGAGGATGTACAATAGGCTGTAATGTGAAATACAAATACATGCAAAGCATTTCTTATACAAATTAGGGTTTTATTCTTCTCTTAAGACATAAAGTACAGGGATGCTAGTGAGCTTCATAATAACATCAGGCACCAAGCAATATCTTCCCTTCTTTGTACACATTCCTAGCATGTGCTTTTACCCCATAGTTATAAGATAGTTGCATTGCCTCCAGCATTCTGACCATATTTCATGGAAAAGGTAATGTCAGGGTAAAATGTGGGCATGTGACACTTGAATCTCTGCCTAACCCTAACCGCACCCTTTTAAGTATCTTACTAGATACCCCACCAAAGATATTCTGCTTAATATCATTGGCCATAATTGCATCACATTTCACCACTGTGTGCTTGTGAAATTTGGAAAAGTTCTTTACATGGGCAAATTTCTGATCTAAACTATCATTCAGATACAATATGATGTAATAAGGAGCAAACAAATGAGAATGCCCAGAGCACATTCACTCCTCCACAGAGCACACTGAATTCCCCAAGGAAGGTGGCACACCCAGCATGGATAGCTAATGATCCTTTTCTTGGAACATCAAGATATAATTGTACTTGCCGCCTGTGGGCATACCCTGAGTTCTGTGGACCATCACAGAGGGCAGGAGAGAAACTGCACGTTCTTTTCACCATCTGCTAAAGGAGTGGGCTAGAGATGAGGCAGATAGAAGAGCTCTGTTGACATCAGTGCCATGGCTAATGAATTAAATCAGCTGGTGAGTTTTGGTAATTTATATCAACCTACATAGAGCTCCTGTAACACGGGCTTCTCAAAAGCTTCTCATACTAAGGACACAATATAGGGCCAGGCAACACTCTTAGTATTGGTGACATGGTATTCAATTTAAAAATATTTTCATGAAAGTTGTCCTATATTGTGTGAACAATTTCTACCTGCATCTATTTCAGCCATAAACAGCTTCCATAATAAACAGGCACTCAGGCCAAGATATTTAGTCCAGGGATTCTCTTGCACAAAAGGAGCCTTCCCCCAACCTCTCTCTTTCCTCTCCCTTTTATACATAGATATATTAATTTTTCTGAACAATTTGAGAGTAAGTTAGAGATATTTTGCCCTTTAACTCTATATTTTCCCTTTAACTCTTCAATGTATATTTCCTAAAATCAAGAACATTCTCATAAAACTTTATTACAATTATCAAAGCTAAGAAATTAATAGTAATATAATATTTCAGCTAATATATTAACCTTATTCAAAGTCTACCAATTGTTCTAATGATGCCCTTTATGGGGAAATAAATTCGCAGATCAAGAATGGCATACAGTTGCCACATTCCTTTCATGTACTTTGTGAACTTGAATTTAATGTTCTGACAAGGCTTCCTAGAGCTGGTCCTAATTTTTACATGAATGCCTCTTTGAAGCTTTGTCATGTTGATGGCCTACAGTTACCAAGGTAGAGACACCTAAACTTTCTTGGAATGCTCAGAGGGGGTGAAATTATTTACAATGTAAGAATCAAAACCCCACCAACTGACTTTGTACCCTAGGAGGATACCAAGGGATGCATTAGTGATGGAGACACTAGTATCTTTGAGCTCAGGGACGGTTATTATCTGTAAGCTGCAATCAATAGTCTGAGATTCTATCATGAAAATGGGCTCTATAATATCAATTTGAATGATGAGATTCTAGAATTACAGAAGTCAGATGACAATTCTTAGCCACGAAGCATTATTAATATAATAGGTAGCAAGGATGGGATGGTAATAGTAATGCTTTTAAGCACAGAAGTCTAATGTTTTGATGCAATACTATGAAATAGATCATGGTGTTTCTAAATAGGGAACCAACTAGGCTGTTGCTAAATTTAATTGTAATTTCTTAAAATGGAAAGCTGGTAATCAGCAAGTTGATGTCAGATGCCACAATGGAAAATTTCACTCCCTCAAACAGTTTCAATTTATGGTATTTCACAGACCTATTGATTCAATATGATGTTGGGCCACCTCATTATAAACAGTGAATCTTCCTTTGATATTTCCTTAGAGAGGTCTTCAGCCATTTTCCAAGATAGTTGCACACTGAGCAAAAAGGAATACTTAGACTTTGAAACTGTTATTTACAGCAGCAATTTTCAACCCTTTTCATCTCATGGCACACACAAACTGATTACTAAAAATCTGTGGCACAACAATATATATTGCCAATCTGATGAAATAATAGGTATAAATTTGGTTGATTTTCAAAAATAAAAAGAGTAATAACCTACCCTTTTTGCTCCAAAGTGATTTTAAAAAAAATCAAATGCCTATACTTTTATATAAGGATTTCTGGTACCAAGAATTAACGAATCAGATGCAACCTTATTATGCAACATGACCAGTAAGATGCAACTCTATTACATGACCTATAAAGTTATGGTTTAAGATAGGGCATGCACATGGAATAGCAATTTTTGTGTTGGCTGTTAGCATTTTTTTATTTGACTATCTAAGGTAAAAGAGGTCAGTGCCCCTGACTAAATAGTCAGGTATTTAATGTTTTAAAAGTTCTTGTAGTACACCAGTTGGAAATCACTGATCTATAGGGTTTCAGCTTACATTTATCACAGAGGATCTAAAGCATCATCATGTTGCTTTGATTAGTGTGGAGGTTATCATAATACACATAAGAAATGGAGTTTTGGCCCATCCACATCTCATAGTGGGTCAATGTGTCCACACATATATACTGTGACTTTTTCTCTGGTCTCTGGTATAACTGGGATACACATTCTTGGGTGCTGGAAAACTCCTACTATTGTTAGTATGACCTATGGATTAAGAATCATTATAGGAGGAAGGACCAAGTAAAAACCCCTCAACCTGCCTCTGCCAGAAATTTAAATTAGAAAAATTATCATATTTTTACAAGCATGCAGAAATTAGTGTCACCATCAAATATTTAAAAGATGTGGTCTTTTCTCTCAATGTTATCTGTAAAACCAGGTGGTTCATGGTTGATGACAATGGTTACTGTAAACTGAACCAAATGGAAGCCCTGATTTCAACTGCTGTGTTTCATGTAATATCTTTATGAAAGCAGACCAAGTGTTTAGCACTTAGTATACAGCTATTGATTTGGAAGAATGCTTTCATCTTAATGCATATCAGCAGGGAGGATTGAAAGCAATTTATATTTACACTAGAGGCCCAGTGCAGGAAATCGTACATGAGTGGGATCCCTAGGCCTGGCCGGTGATCAGGGCCAATCAGGGCCAGGCTGATTGAAGCTGGGCCGATTGGAGCTGCCGGCCAGGGTGGAGGGGCCAAGGGTGATTGGTCATCTGGGAGAGGCTGGCTGTGGGAGCACACTGACTACCAGGGGGCAGCTCCTGCATTGATCGTCTGCCCCCTGGTGATCAGTGTGCATCATAGTGACTGGTCGTTCAGTCATTCTGGTTGTTTGGTTGTAACAGTCACTTAGGCTTTTATATATATAGATGGGAAAGTTAGCAGTTTCAAATACTCTCTTGCCTCTGGTAATCAGCAAGTTGATGTCAGATGCCACAATGGAAAATTGTTAACTCATTGATATAATACAGTCCATTAGGAACCTTGAATTTCTCAATATTCCTAAAAAGTCATTCCTGTCCACATGTTATTAATTAGACTGCTGAGCTGGAGTGACAATATCCCTAGACAACTGAGTAAGACACTTGGATGCCAAAAGGTGGGAGATAAACCTCATAAAGATTCATGGTCCTATTGGTTAAGTTATAGTATGGTCTGGAACCTGCTGGGATGTTTTTCACAAGTACAGGACAAATTGTTGGACCTTGTACCTCCTATGACCAAGAGAGTACATCACTTAATTTGGCCTCAGTAAAAGAGTAACAGTACACACCACTATGACTCTAGAGCAAGACCATGCCATTCATAGCTGAAAAATGCTATGTTTGAAAATAATTTCTTATATGCTACTGGACCCTAATTGAGACTGGTTACAAGATATCAAGAGTCTTTGCAAACTAATGTGCATCATGACCTGGGCATCTAGTTATCTGGATTCAACATATCAAATCCAATATGTTGTAAGTATGAGGAGTCATAGCAGCTAGACCTTTAATCCCCTGTACAATGAAGTAATACATTTGGATTAGACTCAAGTAGGTCCAGAAGTTATGAATAAGCTACATGATTAGGTAGCCCAAACAAATGCCCATGTCACCTAACTTTGTTGTATTATTGACTCTTAACTTACCACAAGCAATGGTAAATATAAAATTTAAGACAAAGAGTTTAGAGCTACCAATCAGAAGTAGATATTTAATTTTGTGCCTTGCATAAGAGTATTAATCACATCTAAGAGGAAACCATTTACATAAATAAGCATCTTATTCCTTTTGAATTTTTTCTTACTTTTATTGTGAACTTGTTGGCTCCAAAGACAGGTTATTTGTAAATTTATTATAGTAACAATTTACACATTGTGACAAATTCTCTTGTTCTGACAAAGTATCTTTAGTAAGAAATTTATCTACAGTGGGAAGCAAAGTCTTTTTTAATAATAAGATGAATACATATTATTCCATAGAAAGTTACAATTGAGAGTCAAGTTTTACTTTTAAGTTATATTTGAAAGACCTTGTTGACCTAATAACAACTAAAATAACCTCTGCTTCTAAACTAACAACTTGTAAACAAGATTTAGGTCCTAGAATTCAAGTCCAATGTATAATCTATCTAATAATAGAGGAATATGCAAATTGTCTGAGACACCATCACAGTTATAGTAATGACCAGCAGGCTGCCTGGGGCAACAAGGCCAGCAGGGGGGTTAGTGAGGGACGACAAAACAACTCAACAGCAGGCTGTGTGGGGTGACCAGGCTGGCAGGGGGTTAGTGAGAGATGATCAAACAACTGAACAGCAGGCTGCATGGGGCAACCAGGCCAGCAGGGGGGTTAGTGAGGAATGACCAAACTACTGAGCACCAGACTGTGTGGGGTGACCAAGCTAGCAGGGGGGTTAGTGAGAGATGACCAAACAACTGAACAGCAGGCTGCATGGGGCAACCAGGTCAGCTGGGGAGAGAGCAGTTGGGGGTGACCAGGCTGGTAGGAGGTTAGTTAGGGGTGATCAGGCTGGCAGGGAGGCAGTTAGGGGTGATTAGGAAAGCAGGCAGGTGAGCAGTTAGGAGCCAGCAGTCTCGGATTGTGAGAGGCATGTCCCACAGGGATCAGGCCTAAACTGGCAGTCAGACATCTCCTGAGGGGTTCCAGATTGGAGAGAGTGCAGGCTGGGCTGAGGGGACCCCACCCTGTGCACAAATTTTGTGCACCAGGCCTCTAGTCTATAATAATATCTATAATAATAAAAGCAAAATATGCAAATTGACTGAACGGCCGGACAGCAGAACGAACGTCCAGACGACCACACTATGACACCCACTGGTGCTAGGCCAGCCAAGGTGGGTGCGATGCGATTGGTCAGGGGCCTGGCCATTGCCCCATGATCACCTGCAGAGGGATGCCCAGGCCAATGGCTGTTGGGGTGATCAATCAGGAGCCCCGTGATGGAGCGGCCCAAAGAGGGAGGCCCAGGATACCTAGTGGTGATGCTGCAGCATGTGGGCAGGGCCTCCCTCTACAGGGTGATTGATCATGGGACTCCTGTACTGCGAGAAGGCTCAGGCTGAAATGAGTGCACGAATTTCATGCAACAGGCCTCTAGTTTCAAATAATATCCATTATTACATGTATTTTCTCAGTAATTTGATATGATGTTTTATGAAAAATTAATATTATACAAAAAATGATAAATGAATAAAAATTATATGTTTATCATTTCCTTGAAAGAATCAAAAGAATAAATTACTTGAAAAATAGGGTATTTTTATGAAATTATATGCTTGATGCCAAACAAATCGCATAGTCTCATGACATTGATGCCAACTTCTCCAATGAAGGAAATACCAGAAAAATAAAGAAGCCCCATTTGGTCACAAGTTCCATAATCAGCCCATTTATAATCCAAATGTAAATGTAAAAGTTAATTTAATTCTCTAAGTTGTAAATAAAATAGCATCTTTAAAACAAAGATGTGCAATAATTTATTAATATTGTGGCTTTTTCAATATTCCATATGACCAGTGATTTGATGAATTATGAAACTGTGAACTTTTGAAGCTATGTTAAAAATTACAGCTGAAATTGACCAATAAATATTGTAAGGAATGTGCTGTTGCTTGAAGATTATGAGTAATTAATTAACTTTTTTTGTATTGTAGATTTATATATAGTATGATTGACTTATACATTTTCAAATGTTTTTGTGGCTCTCAGAATATATTTATTTTTTCCAATATTGGTCAAAGTAAAGAATGTAGCACCTCAAAATTAAAATGTATTAAAATTATTTAAGGATACTGCATTATAAGAAGGATTATAAAATCTATTGGCCACTTCTATTAAAAACTAGATATTGGAGCAAATAAGCTTTCAAATCCTCATATGATATACAATTTCATGAAAGCAAGACATGTGGCTATGTTTAAATTTGATTTTTCAGTGGTTACAGTTAAAACTTTAAATAATTTCTGATTTTCTTAATTTTACTTAATAATTTGAAATATCTTCTCCCATTCAGTAGGTTGTCTTTTAGCTTTGCTGATGGGTTCCTTTGCTTTGCAAAAACATTTTAGTTTGATAGTGTCCCATTTATTTTATTTTATTTTATTTTATTTTGTTTTTGTTTTTGTCTGTTTGTTTGTTTTTATTGTTTAGAGTATTACATATGTCTCCTTTTTCCCTAATTGACGCCCCTCCACTCCCACCCCCAAGACCGGCCGCCACAACGCCAGTATCTGTGTCCATTGGTTTTGCTAATATGCATGCATACAAGTCCTTTGGTTGATCTCTAACCATACTCCTCCCCTGCCTTCTCTGAGGTTGGACAGTCTGTTCAGTGTTGCCATGTCTCTGGATCTATTTTTGTTCATCAGTTTATGTTGTTAATTATATCCAACATATGAGTGAGATCATGTGATATTTACCTTTCTCTGACTGGCTTATTTCTTTAGCACAATGCTCTCCACTTCCATCCATGCTGTTGCAAATGGTAAAAGTACCTTATTTTTTTATAGCAGTGTAGTATTCCATTGTGTAGATGTACCATAGTTTTTTAATCCACTCATCAGCTGATGGGCACTTAAGCTGTTTGCAAATCTTAGCTATTGTAAATTGTGCTGCTATGAACATAGGGGTGCACATATCCTTTCTGATGGGTGTTTCTGGTTTCTTGGGATATAGCCCTAGAAGTGGGATTACTGGGTCAAATGGGAGTTCCATGTTTAGTTTTTTGAGAAAACTCCATACTGTTCTCCACAGTGGCTGCACCAGTTTTCATTCCCACCAGCAGTGCACAAGGGCTCCTTTTTCTCTGCATCCTCGCCAGTACTTGTCATTTGTTGATTTGTTGATGGTAGCCATTCTGACAGGTGTGAGATGGTACTGCATTGATGTTTTGATTTGCATATCTCAGATGATTAGTGACTTTGAGCATATTTTCCTTTGTCCCTTGGTCTTCTGTATGTCCTCTTTCAAAAAATGTCTATTTAGGTTCTTTGCCCCTCCCCCGTTTTATTTTTTCCTTTATTGATTAAGGTATTACATATGTGTTCCTATCCCCCATTGCCCCCCCATCCCTCACCCCCTGGTGTCTGTATCCATTGGTTAGGCTTATATGCATGCATACAAGTCCTTTGTTGATCTCTCGCTCTTATCCCCACCCTCCCCTCCCTTCCCTCTGATGTTTGACAGTCTGATCGATGCTTCTCTGTCTCTGGATCTATTTTTGTTCATCAGTTTATGTTCATTATATTCCACAAATGAGTGAAATCATGTGATATTTATCTTTCTCTGACTGGCTTATCTCACTTAGCATAATGCTCTCCAGTTCCATCCATGCATGCTGTTGCAAATGGTAAGAATTCCTTCTTTTTTACCACAATGTAGTATTCCATTGTGTAGATGTACCACAGTTTTTTAATCCACTCATCTGCTGATGGGCACTTAGGCTGTTTCCAAATCTTGGCTATTGTAAATTGTGCTGCTATGAACATATGGGTACATAAATCCTTTCTGATTGGCGTTTGTACTTTCTTGGGATATGTTCCTAGAATTGGGACAACTGGGTCAAATGGGAGTTCCATTTTTAGTTTTTTGAGGAATCTCCATTCTGTTCTCCATAGTAGCTGCACCAGTCTGCATTCCCACCAACAGTACACGAGGGTTTCTTTTTCTCTGCATCCTTGCCAGCACTTGTCATTTGTTGATTTGTTGATGATAGCCATTCTGACAGGTGCGAGATGGTACCACATTGTCGTATGGATTTGGATCTTTCAGAAGTTTAGTGACTTTGAGTATGTTTTCACTTGTCTCTTGGCCTTCCATATTCACTCCTTCGAAAAGTATCTATTTAGGTCCATTGCCCATTTTTTGATTGGGTTGTTTAACTGCCTTTTGTTAAATTGTATGAGTTCCCTGTAAATGTTGGAGATTAAACCCCTATCAGAGATAACATTGGCAAATATGTTCTCCCATGCAGTGGGCTTTCTTGTTGTTTTTTTTTGTTGTTGTTTTTGTTGATGGTTTCTTTTGCTGTGCAGAAGCTTTTCATTTTTATGTAGTTCCATTTATTTATTTTCCCCTTAGTTTCCATTGCCCTAGAAGCTGTATCAGTAAAGATATTGCTATGACATATGTCTGGTATTTTGTTGCCTAGGAATTCTTCTAAAATTTTTGTGCTTTCCCATCATACGTTTAAGTCCTTTAACCATGTTGAGTTTATTTTTGTGTATGGTATAAGTTGGTGGTCTAGTTTCATTTTTTTGCATGGATCTGTCCAATTTTCCCAACACCATTTATTGAAGGGACTGTCTTGGCTCCATTGTATGCTCTTGCCTCCTTTGTCAAATATTAATTGAGCATAATGTCTTGGGTCGATTTCTGGGTGTTCTGTTCTGTTCCGTTGTCTATATGTTTGTCCTTGTGCCAGTACCAAGCAGTTTTGAAAACTGTAGCTTTGTAATATAGCTTGATATCTGATATTGTGATCCCTCCAACTTTGTTCTTCTCCCAGGATTACTGTGGCTATTCGGGGTCTTTTTTTATTCCAGATAAATTTTTGGAGAGTTTGTTCTAGGTCTGTGAAATATGCCATTGGGATTTTAATGGAGATTGCACTGAATCTATAAATTGCTTTGGGTAGTTTATGGACATTTTAATGATGTTGATTTTACCAATCCATGAACACAATATGTTCTTCCATTTGTTTATGTCTTCCTCTATCTCCTTTTCAATGTCCTGTACTTTTCAGAGTACAGGTCTTTTACCTCCTTGGTTATGTTTATCCCTAGATATCTTAATTTTTATTTGGTACAATGGTAAATGGGATTCTTTTTAGTTTCTCTTTCTTTGAGTTCATTATTGGTGTATAAAAAAAGCCATAGAGTTCTGGGTGTGAATTTTGTATCCTGCTACATTGCCAAATTCATTTATTAAGTCTATTACATTTTTTATGGAGTCTTTGGGGTTTTCTATGTGCAATATCATGTCATCTGAGAATAAGGACAGTTTTACTTCTTTTCCAATTTGGATGCCTTTTATTTCTTCTTCTTGTCTGATCGCAATGGCTAGCACTTCCAGTACTGTGTTGAACAGGAGTGGTGAGAGTGGGCATCCCTGTCTTGTTCCTGTTCTTAGTGGAAATGGTTTTAGTTTTTACCCATTGAGTATGATGTTGGCTGTAGGTTTGTCATATAAGGCTTTTATTATGTTGAGGTATGATCCCTCTAGTCCTACATGTACTTTGCTGACAACGTTTATCAAGAAAGGGTGTTGGATTTTGTCAAATGCCTTTTCTGCATCGATTGATATGATTATGTGATTTTTGTCTCTCAATTTATGTATGTGATATATCACATTTATTGATTTGCAGATATTCTACCATCCTTGCATCCCCAGAATAAATCCCACTTGGTCTTGGTGTATGATCTTTCTAATGTAATGCTGGATCCGATTTGCTAGAATTCTGTTGAGGATGTTAACATCTATATTCATCAAGGATATTGGCCTGTAGTTCTCTTTCTTTGTGGTGTATTAATCTGGTTTTGGAATAAAGGTAATGCTGGCTTCATATAAAGAGCTTGGAAGTGTGAATTCCTCTTGAATTTTTTTGGAATAGTCTGAGGAGGATAGGTTTTACTTATTCTTTGAATATTTGGTAGAACTCCCCTCTAAAGCTGCTCCAGACTAGGGCTTTTGTTTGCTGGAAGATTTTTTATTATTGCTTCAATTTCTTTGGTAGTTATTGGCCTATTCAGGTTTTTAAATTCTTTCTGATTGAGTTTAGAAGATTCTATTTTTCTATGGATATGTACATTTCGTCTAGGTCAGTGATGGCGAACCTATGACATGCGTGCTAGCACTGACACGCATAGCCATTTCTGATGACATGAGGCCGCATGCCGAGGATGAAACATTTGCTTCTCCTGAGGATGAAACATTTGAGACTAGAGTCTTAGAGTTAGTTTTTTCCTCAAAGCGACACACTACCCAAGTTGTGCTCAGTTTTTTGGCGAAGTTTGACACACCAAGTTCAAAAGGTTGCCCATCACTGGTCTAGGTACTCCAGTTTGTTGGAATAGAGTTGTTCATAGTATTTTTTCATAATCCTGTGTATTTCATTGGGGTCGGTTGTTATTTTACCTCTTTCATTCTGATTTTGTTTATTTGGAACTTCTATCTTTGCTTCTTGGTGAGACTGGCTAGAGGTTCATCAGTCTTGTTTATTCTTTCACAGAACCAGCTCTTGGTTTTATTTATGTTTTTTATTGTTTCATTTTGTTGTTATTGTTGTTCTCTATGTCAATTATTTTCACTCTGATCTTTATTATTTCCTTCCTTCTGCTTATTATGGGCTTTTCTTGTTGCTATCTTTCTAATTATTTGAGTTGTAGGGTTAGATAATTTATTATCTTTTTTTTTTTTTAATTTTTGATGTAGGTCTGTAGAGTGCTGAACTTCTCCCTCAGGATTGTTTTCACTGTGTCCCATAGATTTTGGATTGTTGTTACCAAGATGCTTTTTAATTCTTCTTTGATCTTTTTGGTAACCCAATTATTGTTTAATAGCATGCTATTTAGCCTACAAGTGTGAATTTTTTCATTGTTTTTATTGTAGTTGATTTCTAATTTTATACTATTGTGATCTGAGAAGATGCTTGATATGATTTCAGACTTCTTGAATTTCAAGAGACTTTTCTTGTGTCCCAGTATGTGGTCTAAATTTGAAAATGTCCTATGTGCACTTGAGAAGAATGTATATTATGTAGCTTTGGGGTGAAAAGTTCTGAAGATATAAATTAATTCGATCTCATCTAGTGAGTCATTTAGGATTGATGTTTCATTGCTGATTTTGGTTTAGAGGATTTATCCTGTGGTTTCAATGGGGTATTAAAATCCCCTACTATCACTCTATTGCTTTCAATCTCTCCATTTATATCTTCCAGAAGTTTTATTATGTATTTGGGTGCTCCTGTATTGGATCATATATGTTTACTAGAGTTATATCCTCTTGTTGAATTGCTCCTTTTAGTATTCTGAAGTGGCCTTCCTTATCTCTTGTTATGGCCTTCACTTTGAGGTCTAATTTGTCAGATATGAGTATTGCTACCCCAGCCTTTTTTTCATTTCCATTCGCCTGAAAAAATTTTCCCATCCTTTCACTATCAGTCTGTGTGAGTCCTTTGTTCTGAGGTGGGTCTTTTATAGACAGCAAATATATGGGTCATGTTTTCTTATCCATTTAGCTACCCTATGACTTTTGATTGGAGAATTTAATCCATTACCATTTAAGGTTATTATTGATAGGTATGTGTGTGTTGCCATTTTTATTCTTTATGCCTGATTTCCTTCTTCCTTTCCCATTTCTTCTTTCTACAGAAGTCCCATTAGCAATTCTTGTGTTGCTGGCTTGATGGTAATAAACTCCGTTAGTCCTTTTTTTGTCTATGAAGCTCCTTATTTCACCTTCAATTTTGAATGATAGCCTTGCTGGGTACAGTATTCTTGGATTCAGTCCCTTGCTTTGCATCTCTTTGTATATTTCATTCCATTCCCTTCTGGCCTAATGTGTTTCTATTGAAAAATCAGTTGATAGTCTAATGGGAGATCCCTTATAGGTAACTTTCTGTCTCTCTCTGGCAACCGTTAAGATTCTTTGTCATTGGTGTTTGCCAATTTAATTATGATGTGTCTTGGTATCGGTCTTTTTGTGTCCATCTTGTTTGGGACTCTGGGTGCTTCTTGAACTTTTGTGAGTTTGTTCTTCCAAATATCAGGGAAGTTTTCTTTCATTATTTCTTCAAACATGTTTTATATTCCTTGCTCAGTTTCTTCTCCTTCTGGCACCCCTATTATGCAGATGTTATTTTATTTAATGTTTTCCCAAAGATCCCTTAGGCTCTCCTCCTGCTTTTTAAGTTTTTGTGTTTTTTTTTCCAGTTGCTGCTCTGCTTTGGTGTTTTTTCCTTCCTTGTCTTCTAGATTGTTCATGTGGTCCTCAGCTTCTTCTAGTCTACTGTTGATGTTTTCTATTGGGTTCTTTATTGCAGCTATGCCATTCTTCATTTCTTCTTGGTTCTTCATCATTTCCTCTTGATTCTTACACTTGTTGTTGAATTTGCTTTCCATCCTTTTCAGTGTCCTTATGACCATTTCTCTGACAAATGCTATTCTCCATTTCATTTACTTCCTTTTCTGGTGATTCCTCCCTCTTTCATATGGGGGCTATTTCTTTGTCTCCCCATTTTTTATCCTCTCAGGGTGTCTGGTTATATCTCTCACTCTTTACCACATTGACCAAAAGTTACAAAATACAACTCACCAAGACAGAACAAAGAGGGAACAAAACAAAAATGTATTCACATCACTTATAACACCTAATAAAGGTAGCCACCAGAGAACAGATTATCATGGGAGATAAAAGAGTGTAAAAATGATATTGAGGAAAGGAAAAAAGGTAAGAGAGAAAAGAAAAAAATAAGGAGGAAATATACATATATGGGGCAAAAACTCCAAAACAACAACAACAAATAAACAAAAAAATTAAAACAACAAGCACCCCAAAAAGTGTGTGTGGGAGGGTTTGAGTGAATTTGAAGAGGCAGAGCTTATTTCCAGAAGGTAAGGCAATGGAATTGAATGAATGGTGGAATGGCCACGGTTAAGTATACCAGAGGTAGAAAGAGAATGAGTGTATAAGAAGAAAAGTAAAAAACAAAATATTCAATAAAAAATTTAATTAAAAATAATTTTAAAAATATATAAATATTAAATATATATACAAGAAAAAACTTTTCCCTTTCTTTAATTTATCTATCTGTATATTCATCTATTTTTGGAAAAAAGGCAATAGAGTAGAGAGCAGATATGCCTGAGTTTGGTGAGTGAAACTAATTAGGCTATTAGTAGAAGAAGAAAGCAAGCTAGGAGAGGAAAAAGAAAAGCCTAAAATAAAAACAAAAACAAATAAGCAAACAATCAAACAAACAACAACAATGAGAAAAAATTGGCTAGTGCAGAAAGAGAAAAGAGAAGGGTGCATGGACTTGGAGCAGGAGAGAGGAAATTAGATATATGAGTAAGCCAACAGGGACTAATATAATAGTAATGCATCAATAAAGCAGATCAAGCAGATAAATTTTTAACAAAGATTAAAAAGAAAGGAGCCAGAAAAACTAAAGCAGGAACATGAGAAGAGAAACAGGTTGAAAAAGGTAAAAGTGAAGAAGAAAAGGTAGGCAAAAAGGAAAAAATGTGATAAAGTAAAATAATGATAAAAATAGAATGTAGAACACTAATGCAAAAGCAATAAAAGGTTAATAATAGTAATACATATAATAAAAATAAAATAAAGAAAAATTTAATTTCTTAAGTAAAAGATAAAAAATAAAAAAGGGAAGTAGTGAAGTTCATTTGCTTCAGCTTAGTTTTAATGTCCCATGGGGGCTGGTTTAAGACCCCTCTCTACTGTTCTGTCTGCCACCTTTCAGTTTCCTGCATAATAATCTGGCCACTCAGTGTATATCCTATATAATAAAAGGCTAATATGCAAATTGTGCCCTCAACCAGGAGTTCGACCAGCAGGCAGGCTGGCCAACCGCCCATGTCCCCCCCCCCTGGCCAGGCTGGCCGAACCCCACCCATGCACAAATTCATGCACCGGGCCTCTAATATATATCTATCTATATCTATATCTATATCTATATCTATATCTATATCTATATCTATATCTATATCTATATCTATATCTATATCTATCTATATCTATATCTATATCTATATCTATATCTATATCTATATCTATATCTATATCTATATCTATATCTATATCATCTATATCTATATCTATATCTATATCTATCTATATCTATATCTATATCTACACACACTGAGTGGCCAGATTATTATGCATTCAGAGATCATAATAATATGGCCACTCAGTGTATATTCTTTGGCTAATCCTTTCACCTTCTTTCATACAGTCTCCCTTTCCCACCTCCCCTCTGACACCTGTCAATCTGTTCCATGTATCTATGGCCCTGTTTCCATTTTGTTCATCAGTTTTTGTTCATTAAATTCCACATATGGTATTTGTTTTTCTCTGACTGACTTATTTCACTTACCATAATAATCTCCAGGCCCATCCATGCTGTTGCAAAAGGTAAGGGTTCCTTCTTTTTATGGCCACATAGTGTTCCATTGTGTAAGTATACTACCTTTTATCCCATTTATCTATTGATGGACATTTGGGCTGTTTCAAGATTTTGGCTATCTTACCTAATAATAGACAAACATGTAAATTGACCATACCTCCGCTTTGCCCACAGCCATTCAGAGAAAGTATGCAAATTAGAGGCCAAAGATGGTGGCTGCCCAGCTGCTCCAGGCTCAGAGTGGCCAGGCAGGGCAGGAAGCCTGCTAGGAGAGGGAGGGCGGGGGGCGAAGGGATCTACAGGAGCGAAGTGCCGCAGCAAAGACAAGACTGCAGACGCAAAGATGGCAGACTCCAGTGGGAGTCTGCAGCAAAGACGAAAAAGGCAGACTCTGGCTGGAGCGAAGGCCTGGGTCCTGGGTGCCGGAGGAAAACTGGTGCTGGAAACCAAGGGAAGGCCTATTGCACGAATCTCTTTGTGCAATGGGCCTCTAGTTGTAAATAATGCTGCAATGAACATAAGGGTGAATATATTCTTTCGAACTGGTGTTCTGGGATTCTTAGGATATATTCCCAGAAGTGGAATCACTGGGTCAAAAGACAGTTCAATTTTTGTTTAATTTTTTTATTTTTTGTTATGTTCTTTAACTCCATCCAGCAATAACAGAATGGCAATGTCAGCTGTGCAACAGAAAAGAGCCAGGAATTCTTTTGCACTACAGCATAACCTAGAATGGGGAGAATTCCCATACACAGGTTTAAATATAGTGCGACAGTTCAATTTTTGAGGAAACTCCACAATGACTGCATCAGTCTGCCTTCCTACCAACAATGCACTAGGGCTCCCTTTCCTCCACATCCTTACCAGAACTTTGTGTTTGTTGATTTATTGATGGTAGCCATTCTAGAAGTTATGAGGTGATATCTCTTTGTGGCTTTAATTTGCATTTCTTTAATGATTAATGACATTGAGCATTTTTTTCATGTGTCTATTGGCCATCTGTATGTCCTCTTGGAGATTGTAATTTTATTTCAGATTAATTTAAATAGTTACCTGTGGCTAATGGCTACCATATTAGACACCACAGCTTTATAGAGAGTCCTATCTAGTATCTTGAGTCCTCCTCACTTTGATCACTTTGATCATTGTTTTCTAAGAGTACCCTGATTGTCTTTCTAGGATCACCAGGATTCTGGTAACTGAGTTAGAAAATCACTGATGTATACAGATACATAGTGCTGTGTAACTATTTTGATGATTTACATTGCTCATTCTGTTTTTAAAATTGTAGGCATACTCTTAACCACCTCTTTTCCTTCATGAGCACTCACTAGTTCATATTTAATTTATCCATCCTTACCTTTCCCCTGACAAACCTCCCAAATATGGTAGAATCTATGCTGCAGCCAAGGCATTCCAGCAGCTATAAATTCTGTTTACTTTCTCTTCATAGCTGACATTATCCTGTCCTGTCTGCAAAGTAGAGACAAATATATTCAACAGGGAAGCATTAACAATGTTTTTAATAAGAGGGCCTTAGAGACTTTGGCCCATGTGTGTTTTTCTTGAAGGAGTTATTCCAGCTACTTAAACTACCCTGTATGTGAATGGGAATTTTTGGTTCTAAAGATTGGAGGAACCATTTCCAGGAGGCTGAGCACTGGTGAACATGAAATTAGAATATAAAAGCCTGGAAAACTTCTAGATAATGTGCAAGTCCAGCCAGTGCCAGATGTGGTAGACTCTATGTTTGGGAACCCCACAGCTGCTTTTATTCTGTAGAGCATGCTTTCCTTTCATTTTGGAAGACCACCAGCTGTCTTATGTACCTCAACTCAAGTTACAACTGCAAAATGCACTTCAGCTCTTGGAAACTGATCCCCCATAGCATTTTCATAGAAAATTCCTGAGGAGATAACCTCAATTGCAAACTGTCTCTGTTCAAGTGAACTTATTTGGCTTACTTAGGACAAAACTGTAATGGCTTCCATCTTATCTATAAATGGTGAATTTGAGGAGGGACTTTTCATAGTATGATTTTTGGGATTCTGGTTCACAGGGTGTAATTGGATACATTGCCACCTACCCAGGGTTATTTACAGGACAGTCCCTGCAGGCACTAAGTGGCAGGTGGGATTTCAGTGACAGCTGCCTCTAAAATATACAGTGTCCACAAAACTATATGTATAGTATTTAGAAATAAGCTGAATGCTTCTCTTTGTTCCCCACAAAAACTTGAAGTTTTCTCTCATGTAATCCTGGACATCTTCCATGTTAATAATTGGAAATCATTAAAGCAGTCCCTTAAAGATATTTTTGGGTCTTCAATTATTGTTAGTGCACAAGCACACACTTAGAGATATTGTACATGGCCGCTCTGTGTATGGTGAAGTTAGAGGAGCCTTGACTGCTAAGATTTTGCTTATGAGAGAGCTCCTTTAGTGATGGAATTTGAGGGGCTTTTGTGAGTAGAATATGAGTCATAAGTGGGATTGATGGGGTAAGAGAGTGGTTTTATCTTTAGATGTAAAGGAAGAAGATAATTCTTGTGCATGAAATGTATCTTGTGCTCAACCCATCAGGACCTATGTTAAAATTGGAACACTACAGAGAAGATTAACATGTCCACTTATCCATTGTACAATGTGATTTGGGGAGCAAGTATTACCATGGTTGGTTTGAGGCTAACATATAGAATACTAGAAGCCCAGTGCATGGATTCATGCATCTGTGGGGTCCCTCGGCCTGGCCTGTGCCCTTTCACAATCCTAGATGCCTCAGGGGATGTCAGAGAGCGGGTTTTTCCCCCAATCCCTGCAGGCCAGGCTGAGGGACCTCTAGTATGCATATAAGATCTTTGGTTAATCCCGCCCTCCGCCCACCCACTTCCTCTGAGATTCATCAGTCTGTTCCATGTTTCCATGCCTATGGTTTCTGCTCCTGTGTTGAGCGTCTGACCCTGGTGGTCAGTGTGCATCATAGCTACCAGCCGGTCAGCCGGTTGGCCGGTCAGCTGGTTGCTTAGGCTTTTATATATATCTAGATAGCATATCCTCTATATATGAGACTGTAACATATCCTCATTTGACATGTAGAAATATATGGGGAATATTAACATGGCAACAACTAAAGATATGATATCACAAGCACTCTCCATGTTCTCTGGTTTCATTGGCTGCCCAAATATGGTCTGGTTTGATGGATGGCTTCTTCCATTGATGTGAATCTAGGAAGAGCTGGCCCAAAAGTAGGACTAGAAGCAGAAAGTATCCCCTATACCATATTACTTCAGTGTTTACAGGTGAGACATAATTCTTGCATTTGAGGATATAGGACAAAATATGTATGTAATGAAAACAGAGGGAAAAAAAAACATTTAGTTCACTTTAGACAAGTACAGATAAGATGTTGGGGGCATTCAAAAGGTAACAGTTACCACAATTATCCACTTAGCTTAATATGAAAGCTTTTATGCATTGGTGGGGTAAACTGAAACACAGTGAATTATAAGGCAATATTTGGGGATTCATCTGTCTACAGTGACAATTAAGGACATGCCTTGTATGAGTTCAGTGAGAAAAAAAAGGCAGGAGCACTCTGTGTCACTATGAAGCCAGTCCCAGAAGTGGCAGCAGAGTCTGGCAAAAATATTACATGGGCATGGAGAAGCAACTACCTATCAATCTATTTAATTTCCCAGCTTTGTTGAGATATAATTGAAATATAACATTGTGTGAGTTTAAAGTGTATTATGTGATGATTTCATGCACTTACATATTGCAATATGATCACCACAGGAGTGTTAGCCAACAATTCCATCATGTCACATAATAACCATTTCTTTTTTGTGGTGAGAACATTTAAGATTCAGTCTCTTAGGAACTTTCAACTATATAGTACAGTATTGTTAACTATAATCACAATACCCTGCATTAGATACCCTGAACTAATTCATCTTCTGACTGGAAATTTGTACACTTTGACCAACATCTACCCATTTTACCAACCCCCAGCCCCTGACAACCACCATTCCACTCTCTGTTTGTACAAGTTTGACTTTTTTAGATTCCGCATATAAGTGAGGTCATACAGCATTTATCTTTCTCTGTCTGACTTATTTCACTTAACATAATGCCCTAAAGATTAATTCATGTTGTTGAAAATGGCAGAATGTCCTTCTTTCTCTTGGCTGAATAATATTCTAATATTAATATACTAGAGGCCTGGTTCACAAAATTTGTGCACTGGAGAGGTGTCCCTCAGCCCAGCCTGCACTCTCTCCAATCTGGGACCCCTTGGAGGATGTCTGACTGTGGGATCGGGCCTAAACTGGCAGTCAGACATCCCTCTCACCATTTGGGACTGCTGGCTCCTAACCACTTGCCTGCCTGCCAGCCTAATCACCCCTAACCACTTCTGCCTGCAGCCTGATCACCCCCTAACCAGTCCCCTGCTGGCCTGATTGACACCTAACTGCTCCCCTGCTGGCTTGATTGCCCCCAACTGCCCTCCCCCACAGGCCTGGTTGCCCTCAACTGCCCTCCCCTTCCAGTCTGGTCCCCATGAACTGCCCTCCCCTGCTGGCCTGGTCGCCCCTAACTGCCCTCCCTTGACAGCCATCTTGTGACAATGTGGGGGTGGCCATCTTGTGGTGGCCATCTTGTGATGACATGGGGGCAGCCATCTTGTGACAATGTGGGGCGGCCATCTTGTGGTGGCCATCTTGTGATGATGTGGGGGTGGCCATCTTGTGACGACATGGGGGCGACCATCTTGTGACAAAGTGGGGCGACCATCTTGTGATGATGTGGGGGCAGCCATCTTATGGCAGCCATCTTGTGACAGTGTGCGGGCAGCCATCTTGTGATAACATGGGAGTGGCCATCTTGTGATGACAAGGGGGCAGCCATCTTGTGATGATGTGGGGGTGGCCATCTAGTGACGATGTGGGGGCAGTCATCTTGTGATGACATGGAGGTGGCCATCTTTTGACAACGTAGAGGTGGTCATTTTGTGAGGGCGTGAGGGTCAATTTGCATATTACCTCTTTATTATATAGGATATATATCCTCCACATCTTTTTTTTTTTTAATTTCTTTATTGATTAAGGTGTCACATATTTGTCCTCATCCCCCCATTCCCATCCCCCCCCTCCCCACGCATGCCCCAACCCCCTGTTGAACTTAAACGTTGGATAGGCTCATATGCATGCACACAAGTCCTTTGTTGAACTCTCCCCCTCCCCCCACCCTCCCCTATCCTCCCTCTGAGGCCCGATAGTCCCATCAATGCCTCCTTGCTTCTGGTTCTGTTCTTGTTCCTCAGTCTATGTTGTTCATCATTTCCCCTAGATGAGCGAGATCATATGTCACTAGATATATACTTATGAGAACTGAATGTGAGACGAGCAATAATAGTTATGCTGACAGGCAGATGGATCAGTCTGTAGTGAGTTTCTTTCTGGACCAACAGTTCTTTTGAGACCCAATTTCAATGTCCACCAGTTCCTTATGTGTACATGTCAGCACTGACCCCTCAGCTCTGGATGGTGGACAAATGGTGGTAACGGAGGTCCGACTCCCTCTGGTTTGGTCTCGGCGAACCCAGGGGCACGGCTTCACCCGGAATAAGGGGCACGTGGCCTCACCCGGATCCAGGGACACAAGGTCTCACCCGGACCCAGGGACGCTTGGGTTCTCCCAGACCCAGGGGCACGTGGCCTCATCCGGGCCTAGGTGTACGAGGCCTCACCCGGATCCAGGGACACATGGTCTCACCCGGACCCAGGGACGCTTGGGTTCTCCCAGACCCAGGGGCACGTGGCCTCACCCGGGCGTAGGTGCACGAGGCCTCACCCGGATCCAGGGACACATGGTTTCACCCGGACCCAGGGACGCTTGGCCTCTCCCAGACCCAGGGGCACGTGGCCTCACCCGGGCCTAGGTGTACGAGGCCTGACCCGGATCCAGGGACACATGGTCTCGCCCGGAGCCAGGGGTGCGTGGCCTCTCTCAGACCCAGGGGCACGTGGCCTCATCTGGACCTAGGTGCACGAGGCCTCACCCGGATCCAGGGACACATGGTCTCACCCGGACCCAGGGACGCTTGGCCTCCCCCACATCTTTATCCATTCATCCAACTTAGATTATTTCCTAGTCTTGGCTGTTGTGAATTGTGCTGCAATGAACATGGAATTACAGATATCTCTTTGATATCCTGTTTTTATTTCCTTTGGATATATATCTAGAATTGAAATTGCATTATCAAATGGTGGTTCCATTATTTTTTTAGGAACCTCCATACTGTTTTCCATAGAGGCTGCATCAGTTTACATTCTCATCAATTGTGCACAAGGGTTCCCTTTTTTCCATGTCTTTGGCAGCACTTGTTATCTCTTGTCTTTTTAAGGATATAGCTACCCATTTATTGAGTACCAACTTGGTTCTAGCATTTTATTTAATCTGCTGTTAATTTGCATTTAATTTGCTTGCTCTTCATATTTTCAGCTCAGCACACTTCCAGCAATTCACACAGCTACCTTTTCTAATTTTCCACACCTGGGCTGCTAAAAGCTACTTGAAAAAAATGTAAAAATAACCTGTGGAAATAGTGTTCCACCTCAGCAGAGCTCTTTACATTTTCTGGCAATTCCTTTCTATATCCCTTAGCCCAGTGATGGCGAACCTGTGATATGTGTGTCAGCACTGACACGCGTAGCCATTTCTGATGACATATGGCCGCTGAAGCGGCCACATGCCGAGAATGAAACATTTGCGAAATAATGTTTTTTCCTCAAAGTGACACACTACCTGAGTTATTCTCAGTTTTTTGGTGAAGTTTGACACACCGAGCTCAAAAGGTTGCCTATCGCTGCCTTAGCCATTGGGTCTCAAGATATGTTCCCCTGGACCAGCAGCATCAGCATTACCTGGAAACTTGCTAGAAATGCTGATTTGGGGGCCTAACCTTAGACCTGCCCTCCAGGTGATTATGATGCATATTCAAGTATTAGAACCCCTGTGGGCCTAGCCTAATGAACTCCCTTCCCTCAAAACCTATTTTAAACTTTTGTCAATTTTCTCAAACCCTTTATCCTTAAAACTCCATCTTTATTTCCATACAAAACAGAGACCTTCAATCAGAGATTCTCACACTTTCTATCTTTATAACCCCAAATTTCTGTATAAAAAACAACTTTTTCTCCTTTCCACCTTTTTCAGTTCAGTTAGCCCCCCAATATATATATATATATATCCTATATAATAAAGAGCTAATATGCAAATGGTTGTCACACCCTCATGGCGTCATGGCTCAGACACTCGACAGTGGGGAAAGAGGAATGGGGACCTGCCAGGCATAAATGAGCTCATGAGAGAGAGGAATGGGGACCAGCCAGGCTGCTGCCTGGGAGAGGGACAAGTCTCCCATCCCGCAGTCCTGGGCGCCAGCAGCTGTGCCTGCAGCCTGGGAGAGGGACAAGACGCCTGCCCTGCAGTCCCAGGTGCTAGCACCTGTGGCTGCGGCCCAAGAGAGGGACAAGCCACCTGCCTCACAGTCCCAGGCACCAGCAGCTGTGCCTGTGGCCTGGGAGAGGGACAAGCTGCACACCCTGCAGTCCCCGAGGTCCCAGATGCCAGAAGCTGTGCTTGCAGCCTGGGAGAGGGACAAGCTGCATGACCAGTAGTCCCTGCGGTCCCGGGCACCAGTGGCTCCACCTGTGGCCCAGAAGAGGGACAAGCCATCTGCCCCACAGTCCTGGGCACTAGGGGCTGTGCCTGTGCCTGTGGCCCGGGAGAGGGACAAGCTGCTTGCCCTGCAGTTTATATATATACTAGAAGCCCGGTGCATGAAAATTCATGCACTGGAGTGGGGGGTCACCCAGCCCAGCCTGGCTCCTCTCACAGTCCAGAAGCCCTCAGAGGCACAAGGTGACCCGGCGATCAGGGGAAGGCAATGCCCCATCACACCTCTGCTGCTGCCACTGCCGGCAGCACAAGCCTTGGCCTGCCCTGGTTACCTAACCCTCAGGTGGCCCTGGGCAGCTGGGCAGCCATGATCCAAGGCCAGCCCTGGGCAGCTGGGCAGCTGACAGCCAAGGCTTGCCTGTGCCTCGGGCCAGCCCTGGGCAGCTGGGGGCTGAGGGGACTGGGCTCCGCCATCTTGTGGCTGTGGCGCTGCCATCTTTGAGGGTGTGCCAGTCAATTAGCATATTCCCTCCTTATTGGCTGTCGGTGCCCCCATCTTTGAGGGTATGAGAGTCAATTAGCATATTCCCTCTTTATTAGAGAGGATAAACTCTGATATATAAACTCGGAGTTCCAACTCCCCTACTTTCCTCAGAGACCTTCTTTTACCAATTAGCCAAATTCTGATAAGCTTTGAATCTATCTATTGACTTTTACTCCTTAGACCATAAATAATTTTCAGTTTTTTCTACATTTACATAGTCCCCTGTAGCAATTTCTTCATTTTTTTTCATTCTTTTTTTTATTGAGGTATTATATGTGTACATATCTTACCATTACCCCCCCACCCCACACCCATACATGCCCTCACCCCCCAGAGTTTTGCGTCCATTGTTTATGCTTATATGCATGCATACATGTCCTTCGTTTGATTTCATAACTCCCCCACCTCTCCCTAACTTTCACCCTGTAATTTGAAAGTCTGTTTGATGCTTTACTATCTCTGTATCTATCTTTTTGTTCATCACTTTATAATGTTCTTTACTATCCCTAAATGAGTGAGATCATGTGGTATTTTTCTTTCATTGACTGGCTTATTTCACTTAGCATAATGTTCTCCAATTCCATCCAGGTTGCTGCAAATGATGAGAATTCCTTCTTTTTTATGGCAGCATAGTATTCCATTATGTAGATGTACCACAGTTTTCCGATCCAGTCATCTGCTGATGGGCACCTAGGCTGTTTCCAAATCTTAGCTATTGTAAATTGTGCTGCTATGAACATAGTGGTGCATATATCCTTTCTGATTGGTGTTTCTAGTTTCTTCGGATATATTCCCAGAAGTGAGATTACTGGGTCAAATGGGAGTTCCATTTTCAGTTTTTTGAGGAAACTCCATACTGTTCTCCACAGTGGCTGCACCAGTCTGCATTCCCACCAGCAGTGCACGAGGGTTCCTTTTTCTCCGCATCCTCGCCAACACTTGTCATTTGTTGATTTGTTGATGATAGCCATTCTGACAGGTGTGAGATGGTACCACATTGTTGTTTTGATTTGCATCTCTCGGATAATAAGTGACTTTGAACATGTTTTCATGTGTCTCTTGGCCTTCCTTCTGTCTTCTTTTGAAAATATTCTGTTTAGGTCTGTTGCCCATTTTTTTATTGGATCATTTATCTTCCTCTTATTAAGTTGCATAAGCTGCCTGTAGATGTTGGAGATTAAACCTTTATCAGTGATAGCATTTGCAAATATGTTCTCCCATGCAGTGGGCTTTCTTGTTGTTTTGTTGATTGTTTCTTTTGCTGTAAAAAAGCTTTTTATTTTGATGTAGTCCCATTTGTTAATTTTCTCTTTAGCTTCCATTGCCCTAGGGGCAGTGTCAGTGAAGAAGTTCTTTTGGCATATGTCTGAGATTTTGTTGCCTGTAGAGTCCTCTAGTATTTTTATGGTTTCCCGTCTTATGTTTAAGTCCTGTATCCATTTTGAGTTTATTTTTGTGTATGGTGTAAGTTGGTGATATAGTTTCATTTTTTTGCATGTATCTGTCAAGTTTTCCCAACATCATTTATTGAAGAGACTGTCTTGACTCCATTGTATGTTCATGCCTCCTTTGTCAAATATTAATTGAGCATAGTGGTTTGGGTCGATATCTGGGTTCTCTATTCTGTTCCATTGATCAATATGTCTGTTCTTGTGCCAGTACCAGGCTGTTTTGAGAACAGTGGCTTTGTAATACAGCTTGAAATCTGGTAGTGAGATCCCACCTACTTTATTCTTCTTTCTCAGGATTGCTGTGGCTATTCGGGGTCTTTTTTTATTCCAGATGAATTTTTGGAGAGTTCTTTCTAGGTCTGTGAAATATGCTGTTGGTATTTTGATGCGGAGTGCATTGAATCTGTAGATTGCTTTGGGTAGTATGGACATTTTAATGATGTTGATTCTACCAATCCATGAGCATGGTATGTTCTTCCATCTGTTTATGTCTTTCTCTATCTCTTTTTTCAGTGTCCTGTAGTTTTCTGAGTATAGGTCTTTTACCTCCTTAGTTAAGTTTATTCCTAGGTATCTTTATTTTTTTGGTGCGATGGTAAATGGGATTGCTTTTTTAGTCTCTCTTTCTGTAAGTTCATTATTGGTGTATAGAAAAGCCATAGATTTCTTGGCGTTAATTTTGTATCCTGCTACATTGCCGAATTCATTTATTAAGTCTATTAGTGTTTTGATGGAATCTTTTGGGTTTTTTATCTAAAATATCATGTCATCTGCAAATAAGGACAGCTTCACTTCTTCTTTTCCAATTTGGATGCCTCTTATTTCTTCTTCTTGCCTAATTGTGATAGCTAATACTTCCAGTACTATGTCAAACAGGAGTGGTGAGAGTGGGCATCCCTGTCTTGTTCTTGTTCTTAGGGGAATTGGTTTTAGTTTTTGCCCATTGAGTATGATGTTTGCTGTGGGTTTATCATATATAGATTTTATTATGTTGAGGTATGATCCTTCTATTCCCACCTTGTTGAGAGTTTTTATCAAGAAAGGGTGTTGGATTTTGTCAAATGCTTTTTCTGTATCTAATAATATGACTATGTGATTTTTATCTCTCAGTTTGTTTATGTGATGTATCACGTTTATTGATTTGTGGATATTGTACCATCCTTGCATTCCTGGGATAAATCCTACTTGGTCATGGTGTATGATCTTTCTGATGTACTGCTGGATCCGATTTGCTAGAATTTTGTTGAGGATTTTGGCATCTATGTTCATGAGGGATATTGGCCTGTAATTCTCTTTCATTGAGTTGTCTTTATCTGGTTTTGGTATTAGGGGGATGCTGGCTTCATAGAAGGAGCCTGGAAGTGTTCCTTCCTCTTGAATTTTTTGGAATAGTCTGAGGAGGATAGGTTTTAGTTCTTCCTTGAAAGTTTGGTTAAACTCTCCTGTGAAGCCGTCTGGCCCCGGGCTTTTGTTTGCCGGAAGCTTTTTGATGACTGCTTCAATTTCTTCCATAGTTACTGGCATGTTGAGCTGTTTAGATTCTTCCTGATTGAGTTTTGGAAGGTTGTATTTGTCTAGGAATATGTTTATTTCCTGCAGGTTGTCCAGTTTGTTGGAATAGAGTTGTTCGTAGTATTTTGTAACAATCCTTTGTATTTCATCGGGGTCTGTTGTTATTTCACCTCTTTCATTTCTGATTTTGTTTATTTGGGTCCTCTCTCTTTGCTTCTTGGTAAGCCTGGCTAGATGTTCATCAATCTTGTTTATCCTTTCAAAGAACCTGCTCTTGGTTTTGTTGATCTTTTGTATTGTTTCTTTGGTCTCTATGTCGTTTATCTCCGCTCTGATCTTTATTATTTCTTTCCTTCTGCTTACACTGGGCTTTTCTTGTTGCTCTCTATCTCTAACTCTTTGAGTTGTTGGGTTAGGTAATTTATTACCATTGTTTCTTGTTTTTTGCAGTAGCCTTGTAGAGCTATGAACTTCCCTCTCAGGACTGCTTTCGCTTTGTCCCATAGATTTTTGATTGTTGTGTTTTCATTTTCATTTGTTGCCATGATGTTTTTTATTTCTTCCTTGATGTCTTTGGTAACCCAGTCATGGTTTAATAGCATGCTGTTTAGTCTCCAAGTGTTTGATTTCTTTGGGTTGTTTTTAGTTGTAGTTGATTTCCAGTTTTATGCCACTGTGATCTGAGAAGATACTTGATATGATTTCTATCTTCTTGAATTTGGAGAGACTTTGCCTATGTCCTAACATATGGTCTATCCTTGAAAATGAGCCATGTGCACTTGAGAAGAATGTATATTCTGTGGTTTTGGGGTGAAATGTTCTGAAGATGTCGATTAATTCCATCTGTTCTAGTGAGTCATTTAGGATTGATGTTTCTTTGCTGATTTTTTGTTTAGAGGATTTGTCCAATGGTGAGAGTGGGGTATTGAAGTCTCCTACTATGATTGTATTACTGTCAATCTCTCCTTTGATATCTTCCAGGAGTTTTTTAATGTATCTTGGTGCTCCTGTATTGGGTGCATATATGTTTACCAGAGTTATTTCTTCTTGTTGGATTTCTCCCTTTAGTATTATGAAGTGGCCTGCATTATCTCTAGTTATGTCCTTCACTTTGAGATCTAATTTGAATTTCTTCATTTTTATAGCCAAGAGAAGTACATAAGTTATTTTCATTTCCTCTCCTGCATTTTATCCAAACTTCACAGCAATCTTATATTTCACCCCTATATTTTTTGAAATGCCTTTCCAAGCCACCAATGATAAGAATGCAAAGGAGGAAATTGCATATTTTAAATAAATTGTCAGGAAAAGTTTCATTGTAAAGGTCAAAACTTTGCTCCTCTGTATCTAAAATTGCTATTCTGCTTTCTGAAGCAGTTTCTCTGCCTATCGGTTAAATGTTGCTGTTTGCCAAGACTGTGGTTTCCTTCTCTTCCCTGGTCTCTCACACTTACTCATTCCTTTGAAATTTTTATCAGTAGCTTAGGCCTCTCTCCAGAACTCCAGGAAAACATGTTGACTCAATCAAAAAATATTTAAATATCTATTCCCTGCTTCAGTATGAAATAAATAACCTCAACCCTAAACTTGAGAGTCAGTCTTGATACTCTCCCCTTCTTTTTACCCGACATCCCTTTGGAGAGAAGATTTGCACAATAGAGTTGGAAAAGACATGAAAATTTTCACAAATGAGAATCAGAATAAAGATTTAGAATGTTTGGTCAAGAAAAATAACATTTGTTCAAGAAAAGACTGGTTTAGTATTGGGGGAAGAGGAATGGGATTGAGCAGGAAAAAAAGAGACCCAGTTTCAGGTACCATGTGACTGTGGCATGTCAGAAGTCATTGGGAGGTAGCTGGCCAAGAAAAAAATGAAAAAGATTGAGTAAGCTACATAATGTGTATGAGATCACATGGGAAACAGGAAAAAAGTACTCACAATCTTAGCCATGACTCTCAAGAAAAACAGAAATACTAAACTCATAAATGTGTATGAGGAATGGGAGCAAAAATGGCCAGAAGGGTTGCTAAAGCACACCATAGGAGACAAGGCAAAGAAACAGAAGAAGGGACAGAATAACAATTTCAATTTATCTTTTTTTTATGAAAATTTGATGTGATAGACATTTAATATTTATAAAAATCATGTTTGAGAAACATGTATTAATATTTATTATAGAAAATAATTTAAAATAAATTATAAGTATAAATAAGGATAATTTATACAATAGTACTTCTAAAATGATAAAGTGTTTTCATTACAAAAGACAACTCTTATCATGAGAATTACCTTAACATGGGACTTGAATGTCTATTACACATTAGTTCAAAAAAGGTGTTTGCATATAAAATGAGATTTGAGGAGAATTGTCTGATTATGGATGCATAAACCCTATCTTGTGTAATAATTTCATTCATAATATATGACAAGCACCAAGAAGGTGTAAATAACAAAAAAAAATCAATTCATACCCTGAAGAAGAATTTCACAATCAGCTGCTATAGTGGTTCTATCCAGTACTCTCTTTCCCTCTGAACTATTTTGGGCACACTTTGATTTTAGGGATTAAAGAGGTTTCCAAAAGTGCTTATATTCTGCAATTAATTAAGATAAACACTAATGAGTTCTTTGTTCCATTCTAGCTATAACTTTGTAAGTTTACCACCAATGTGTTAGATTCTACTGTACATTTCTACAATTACTTAAATAAGGCCTTCCCTTTCTTTTTATCTTAAAACCAAAGAAGGCAAGGAAAGTCTGATAGAGTTGTTTAGGCTATTGGATCCTGAAGAAAGGTTTTAAAATTAGGTTTAGATTGTGTCAATATTTCTGGTCAATTCAGTAAAATATATAATTAAATAGTCCTATTTCTTTCATAAAATCACATAACTTGGTGATTAAAATTTTAACAGAGAGAGCAGTTTTATCTGTGTACTAGTATGTATGTCATAGTTATGCCAGGTTTTAAACAAATTAGCTGCCCAACCCCTTTTTTTTATAAAGTTAAATTCAATCAGTTATAATGCTAAGTGAATGTCTTGAATTACTTTTGCTTTTTAACCATTTTTCCAGTTGCCATTTTATACATATCCTAATAGGTTGAACTATCTATATGTTGCTAAAACAACCAGTTAATTCAGTGAAAACCAAACTAGTAAAATTGGTATGAAATAAACCAAACATCTGATATATTTACTGAAAACTTACTTTTTGCTCAATTGTTCTATCAACTGTCTTCAATTGAAAAAGACTAAATATGTGTAGATCCTCCATCTCCATACAGATATAAGCAAAATTTGATTAATCAAAATGATTTTACAAAGACAGTGGTCACCAGAAATTATGAGGTGGGGCTAAACTAATTTGGGGATACATGTTCCCAGAAGCATCTGAAAAATGTAGAACAGACCCAATCATTTTTGCATGATTTAGGTAGATAATATAACATAAGCGATTCATTACTCTTTCAGCTTTAGAATTTTCTTATTTAGACATAGCATAAAATCCTTATAAATTGTAGACAAATAAAATGTGATATATTCCTACAACAGACTATTATATAGCCACAAAGAGAGATAAAGTACTGACACATGCTATAATGTAGATGAGCCTTGAAAACATTATGCTAAATGAAAGAAACTGGTCACAAATGGACCCATAATGTATGATTGCATTTACTAGTATATAAAATGTTCATAATCAGCAAATCTATAGAGACAGAATGTGGATTAGTGTCAATTTATGACTAGAGGGGAGATTGCTGATACTGGGGAGACAATTAAATTTGCTCAGGTTTTTTTGAGGTGATGAAAATATTCTAAAATGGACTGTGGGGATAGTTGCACAAGTCTGTGAAAATACTAAAAACCATTGAATGGTACTATTTAACAAAGCGAATTATATGGCATTTGAATTATCGTATATAATAAAAGGGGTCATTCAACCTGGAGTTTTACCCAGGAGACCGGTAGTTCTACTGCTCACTCTGACGTGCACTGACCACCAGGGGGCGGTGCGAAACGTGGCAGGTGTTGCTGACTTGGTGTGACCTCTTGCTGGCTACCTGGGGGCGGGGGTGATGGGGACGGAGGTGCAGTGAGAATGCAGATGTCCACCAAGATTGCTCTCACTCCCTCTGCTACCCTCCCCAAGGACACCAGTGCTCACGTTCCAGGGAAGTCCCCATACTCAGGTGCCAGGCACCCATGCAGTCTCTTCCAGGTGAGTTGGGCCACAGCTGCCGGCCCTGCAGGGGCCAGTTGGGCTCCCGGTGGTTTCTCCCAGGAGCCTGTCTGCAAGGCTGGCTGGGAGAGAGCACGCTGCCTGCCAGGCTTCCATGTGGCACTGCTGGGTGGCCCAGAGGCCCACACTGTGCCCCGGCCCATGGCATCCACTCGTGCTCATCGCATCTCCATGTGGGGACTTGGGCACCATGACTCAGGCGGAGGGGGGTGCACGGGGGTCTGGGGACCCAGGTGCTGCCTGGGGCCCAGAGGTCAGCTGGGGCCTGCCCTTCCATGCCACATGCTCATGCTTCAATCGCTGGCCAGGCTAGGGACCATACCCATGAATGATTTTTGTGCACTGGGCCTCTAGTTTATGCATAAAGCTGTTGTTTTTTAAATTCCTACAAGTTGCATAGCTATAACAATGCTTTGTCCAGCTGTAAATGCTTTGTCCAGTCTAGAACTCCAATGGCTACATGGTCAAATGGAGATAGAAAAGAAAACAACACAGTAGCTTTGGGATTGTTGGTAGCTGATTTCTCATACCTGTTCAGTTAGTTACTAATAAGTTGCACAATCTTTAAAAAGTTGATTTCCTCATATATGAAATGGGAATATCACTTAACTGCTTGCGGGATTGCCACAAGTATAAAATGAGATACTTTCAATAAAAAAACAACAACTTAGCACAGTACTTGGCACATTTATAGCCACCCAAGAAATGTTAAATCCC
Source organism: Eptesicus fuscus (assembly GCF_027574615.1). Classification (NCBI taxonomy): domain Eukaryota; kingdom Metazoa; phylum Chordata; class Mammalia; order Chiroptera; family Vespertilionidae; genus Eptesicus; species Eptesicus fuscus. Next base: position 111,729,178 of record NC_072473.1, read on the forward strand.
TTTCCACTTTCACATCTATGTAGAATTTCTCATCTGCTCAGATTTCATCCCTGTGAACATGTGCCAAAAGGTCATTTCATCCTATTCTTCCTTGTGAGCTTACCACATTATCATCAAACAAAGCAACCTGAAGCACTAGGTTTGAAAAATATCTAAAGATAAAACTTGACTGTGTAAGTCAATACAATTTGTCTGTGTATAAGTGGGAAAGACACAAAAAGAGATGAAAATTAGGGCTGGAGGACAGCAACAGAGAAGTGTACCTCATTCATAAGAGAAGGATTTTGTAGTTGGCGACACCCCCACAAATGACTAATCTTGAAGAAGAAATTTGATTCCCTCAACTGCAGGAAAAGAAGTTTAACACAGGCAGCTGTGGTGATAAATCTTCTATCAGTGAGGTTATAAGTCCAGAAAATATTGAGTTAACTGTGCTGGTGGATCATGCACATTTGTTTCTATTTGTTTAAATATATTTGTCTTTTATGTACACAGAGAGATGGCTGTAATAAGGCTACCATTAAATACTGGTGTCAGAAAACCATCAAAGATAACTCATTTTCTAGTACCCGTGATAATAATATAGATGGCAGTTCATGATATGCAGTTTTCTTTTCTCTGTACAAATATTAAAAATATATTTCTGTCCTGGCTGGTGTGGTTCAGTTGGTTGGCGTATCATTCTGTATACCAAAAGGTGGCAGATTCAATTCTTGGTCGGTGCACATATCCAGGTTGCAAGTTTGATCCCCAGCCAGGGACCATGCAGAAGACAAGTGATCGATGTTTCTCACATTGATATTTCTCTCTGTGTGTCTCTCTCTCTTCCCCCTTCCTCTCTCTAAAATCAACAAGAAAGAAAGAGAGAACTGTGCTCTCCAAAAAAGAAAAAAAAAACCAACAACACAAAAAAACACACATTAAAATGATATTTCTGCTTGTAGTGTTCAAGATACTGTTTCCTTGATTCCACCACAGAATAATAAATTAAGAAGAGGACTTGTTGATTATATGGACAAACTGTTAAAATATTCATATTTGTAAAAATAGTCTAGTCCACTGAGAGTCCCCAAATATTTATATTAAAAAGAATCCATAATTGAAGTGCAACTATGGAAAGTCTTGTGATGATTTAACAATTCATAGTCTCAGTCTGAGAGTAAGGTTTCCATCTTAGGTACTAAAAGGAACGTGTCCCTGTTTTGCAATTGAGTTTTCTAATACAAACAGGGGTTGGGAATAGTGGAAAGAATACAAAGGTTGTAGAAGACTAGGCAGTTGCTACATTTACCTGACTAAAACTACAATAAAACCTTGATATAATGGACTAATTCAGGCCAGGAGTTTTCTGTTAAAGCTGAAAGTTCGTTATATAATAAAGTAGGTTTGCTGAATGCATATGTTAAACTAAAAGATTGACAAATTAGTTTACCTGTTTTTACTTATGTAGACAGGTTTGTATAATTAAAATTAACATGTATGAACAGTTTAATTTCATAGAAAAGTTTTCTATATCTATTACTGTAATTTTACACTTATACTGAATAGGTCTAGTAAATGCGTGAATTCATTAGTCACCTGGAATAAATGCGAATGGTTGGGGTTAGGGTGTGGCTTAGCGCCTTTTGGAACATCTGCCTGCAGGCCTTAAAACTACTACAGAAAGTCACCACCCATGACAACAGATCCAATTACTGTGTGCCATATGGTGTGATCACGTGCTAATCATTCACTGAACATTGTTTACAAGTGGTGACTCTTGGATTTAAATATATAGACTATGATTGTAGATATGTAATATTTATTTATGTCGGTGAGATTACTACAGTGTTTTTTCCAACACATGGCTTATTTGCTAAAATTTGTTAAAAACAACAGTGAATTAATAACAAAGAAATAATCTGTTAATTTAATTATAAGCAAATCTAGGTTAAAAGCATTTTAAAATTAACAGTGTTAATTTTCACATATGACATACGGAATGGAAATTTTGTCCATTTAAATCTGAAGTCTATTAAATCAAGGTTCACAAAATCAAGGGTGAAGTGTGATGTTCACTTTGATCCTAATATGTTTACTGATAATTTCTAAGAATAGTTACTTCAGGAATGATTATGGGGAAACAAGATCTGATCTTCTTCTAAGAGAGTCCCTCTGCCTGGGTGGTGTTTGATTTATGCATTATCTTCTCACATAGTAAGTGTTTAGTGCTATGGGGAGGTTTTCACAAAAATTTTTGCACTTTTTTCCAGCTTTATTGATAAGTAATTGTCATATAACATTGTATAACTTTAAGGAGGGAAATGTGATGAATTGATACACTTATATGTTGCAAAATTATTATTATAGTAAGGTTAGTTAACACTTTTATTACCTCACATAATTATCATTTCTTTTTTATTATGAGAACATTTAAGATCTGTCTTAGCAATTTTTAAGGATATAATCAGTATTGCTAAGTATAGTCATCATGTTGTACATTAGATCCCCAGAATTTATTCATCTTATAACTGGAAGATGGACCCTTTGACTTATACCTCCGCATTTTCCCTACCTCCCAGTCCCATGCAACCAACATTGTACTCTTGATGAGTTTAGCATTTTTAGATTTTACATATAAATAAGATCATACAGTATTTGTCTTTTTCTGTCTTATTTATTTCACTTAACATAATGCCCTAAAGTGGCAGGATTTCCTTCTTTCTCATGGCTGAATAATAAATATTCCTATACTAGAGGTCTGGTGCATGAAATTTGTGCATGGGGGGGGGGAGGAGTCCCTCAGCCTGGCCTGAATACTCTCCAATCTGGGGTCCCTCTCACAATCCGGAACCACTGGCTCCTAACTGCTCACCTTCCTGCCTGCCTGATGCCTCTAACTGCTCCCCTGCTGACCTGATGGCCCTAACTGCTCTCCCCTGTCAGCCTGATCCTCCTAACTGCTCTCTCATCCTGGCCTGATCCCCCTAACTGCCTATCTGCTCTCCCCTCCTGGCCTGATCCCCCTAACTGCCTATCTGAGCTCCCCTCCTGGCCTAATCCCCCTAACTGCCTATCTGAGCTCCCCTCCTGGCCTGATCCCCCTAACTGCTTATCTGCACTGCCCTCCTTGCCTGATTGTCCTAACTGCCCATCTGCTCTCCCCTCCTGGCCTGATCCCCCTTACTACCTATCTGGTCTCCCTTCCTCTCTGTGCCCTTTAGACTCTGGTGCAAGCATGCTGAGAGCTCTAGGCCACGGCCCCGCCCCTGTCCTGATTGGTCGTTATGTGACAGTATCCTGGCCAATTTGCATATTCCTCTATTATTAGTATAGATATCACTTCTTTATCTATTCATCTGTAAATGGACACTTAAGTTGTTTATATTACTTTCTTGGCTATGGTGAATAATATTTCCTTGAACATAGGAGTGCAGATATCTCTTTGAGATCTCTATTTAATTTCTTTTAGTTTAGAGCACAATAAAATAATGTTGGGAGTTTGGACATTGGCCTAACATTGAACCAGCACCTCCTACATACGAGGCATTGGCCCTAGGTACATCACATCCCAGCAAAACCAAACCACTGTAGCTGACTGCAGGAACTCATGGTTGGGTAGGGTGACACTTGGATACATGTGGCTATAAGTTGAGGTACAAAGTAGTAAGTGTCCTAGCGGACAGGAATCTGAGGTGTTACAGAAATTTCTTCCTTCTGTTGATCTCGAGCAATGTTCCAATAGATCATTCCACTCCACTCCAGGAAAGAATTCTTGGGCTGAATAATGTCATGTATCAATGCAGAACATGCAGTAGGCTTTTCCTGTACATTTAGTAGAGACCTGAAGTGAATTCCAAATATAACTCAAAAACATGAGCCCCTTTACTAAATAGGGATAGAAACACTCCCAAAGTCCATTTATTAAAAAGTCCAAGGAAAGAGGTAGAACCACACCTGCTAGCAAAGATTTCAAAGTTGCAAAGGGAAAAACTATTTCAAGGCCTTTAGGATTAGGTCCCAGAGAGGCAATTAGAAGGCCCTTCACATGAAAGAGTTCAGAAGTATTTACAAGAACCTGCCCAAGAGGTTTTTATTTCTGGATTGCTAACACTAAAGTTGCTTTCCTCTGTAATTAATTCTGTAGATATTTGGAGACATAAAATATTCCGTTTCCTCCTGGCAATTTTTGGCTATAAATAGTCTGGGAAACCAACATATATAGCTATGTGGTACCAAATACCAGGACAAAGGGCAAGCAAATCCGAATCAGTCACCTGGATGATTCTAAATATCTGGATGTTTGCTCAAAAATGTACTTGGCTTGGTGTCAACATAACTACAGTATGGTAACATATTTGATTACTCAGAACTCTCATTTACTTTTATTATGCTCACATTCTCCTATCTATATCTTTTTTAAATTTATGTATTGATTAAGGTATTACATATGTGTTCTTACCCCCCCCATTATCCCCCCCCCAAAACCCCCACTCATACCCTCACCCCCCTGTTGTCTGTGTCCATTGGTTAGGCTTATATGCATACAAGTCCTTTGGTTGATATCTCCCCCTTACCCCCACCCTACCCTACCTTCCCTCTGAGGTTTGATGGTCTGATTAATGTTTCTCTGTCTCTTGATCTGTTTTTGTTCATCAGTTTATGTTGTTCATTGTATCTTAATTATTTGTTCACTTGTGTGTCTCCACCACTGGGTCTAATATTAGGAGGAGAGACACTGTGTCCTTCTTGCTCACCATTGTTTCCACAGAATCTAGCACAGAACTTGGACTATTACTACACACTCAATAAATATTATACAAATGAAAGAGCACTAGGACAACATGTGATTGACCCTAGTGTGCTCTGGTGAAGGTAGCAGGGGGAGAGCTCTGCCTAGTTTGGCCAATCTCTTGGAGATTTGTTAAAGTGGGTGACAATGGCAAGAGCCACACTACTGGGCAAACACTTTTTCCTTATATCAGTTGAAGAAGGTAAGATAGAGGGCTGAGGAAGACAACTCACTATTCTGATACCATTTTCAAACCTGTATGAGAAAAAAGAGAAGAAGGAGAAGGAGAAGAAGAGGAGGAGGAAGAAAAGAGGGAATAAACCTGTATGAGGACCTTGGAGCCCATTTCCTACAGTGCCCACATTGTAAAGCTGGAGAAACTATGACACGAATGGGAACAGCTGCTGTCCCTAAGGCACCTACTAGCAGAGGGGACTTTCATACCCATGTCTCCAGAGATCCTTGTCAGTGCTCTTCCCTCTGCAGTCAGCTGCCTCTCCTAAGAGCTCTGAAACTCAACAGGCCATGGCTTTAATGGCAGCTCTACAAAGTAAGGATCTGTGTGGCCTTGTGAAACCATCTCAATATGGGAAAGTTGCCTTATAGCATGACTTTCAGGGCCATTGTGAACTAGCCTTGGAGGAAAGAGTGCATGTAATATTCCTAGCAGAATGCTAGTTACATAACTGGTTCCCAAATCTTCTCTTCCTTCTCTTCCCATGGACACATAAGGTTTTTCAGGACAAACAGAAATGCAGAGTGTCCTTAGTACTTTGGAAGGATCAACTATGCTGAGGTTCTCAGCAACTCAGACCCATCTCACCCTTTAGGAGGAGAATTCAGAACTCAACCCTCTACCAATATGGTCTTACTCTAAGAGACTCTCCTCCCCAGTAACTTCTAACATACCCAAGGAAACACAACCTAAAAAACACAGAATTTCCAATTTTACTAGTAAAATAAATTAAATAACTTTTGGGAAGAATAAAGTGATTTCTTTTCATCTCTACTTGTTTACTTTTTCATAAGCTCCAAAGATGGCTTGCATATTAGCTGTTAATCACACCATCTGTTCAAACAGCACTTCAGTAAATTATTGGAGTCATACCTTTCTTCTAAGAGAATCTTTTTAAAAACAGTGTTTATGTCTCTGTTATCCTTCATTTGGCAATGTAACATGAGCTATTTTATCATGCTATCATTGTAAATACATCTTGAATTTTCCATTTCTTCACTGTGTAGAAAATAGGACAACTCTGCATTTGTTCCCCTTGTCTCTAGGCTTAGACGGGAGAGTTTGCTATTAGACAGAGATTCTATATTTTCTTTAAAAGTGTTTTTAAAAGCCCTACCTGGGTGGCTCAGTTGGTTGGAGCATCGTTCTATACACCAAAAGTTTGGAGGTTCCATTCCCAAAGCACATAAGTAGATTGTGAGTTGGATCCGCAGTTGGGGCGCCTACAAGAGACAACTGATCTCTCTCTCTCTCTCTCTCTCTCTCTCTCTCTCTCTCTCTCTCTCTCCCTCTCTCTCAAAATCAATAAACATATCCTTGGGTGAGGACTAAAAAAGAAAAAAGATAATTTCCAAAAACAAAATTAGAAAAATGAAGAAAAGAAGTTCCAGCTGATGCCTCTGAAATCTTGAATTTAGTAGTAATGAATAGGTTCCAGCCATGTGAGACTATTCAAGCCAAAAAAAAAAATGATGAGCTGAGTATTCTTAGAGTGTAGGAAGGGTTATGATTAGGGTCAGCTGCTCAGATCTCTCTCTTCCCTTAGGAATCAAAGTCACTGGTTTAGAAGGACTTCCAGAAAGAAGGGTCTGGTCCACTACCCCCAGCCCAGCAAGTCCAGGAGAAAAGCTCTTGTGATCACAGGCCTAAGGAAGAAGCAAAAAGGCTATTTGTAGCTTTTGGCCCAGAGACAACCTATAGTTAGTTTGAGAGGAGTAGGAAAGTAGAGATGGACTTATTTTTGCTGCAAGCTGTTCTTCAGACCTCTCAAGACACCATATCAATGTGAATGTCTGGGGAAATTCACACAGCAACGTGGTTATGTTCTATTAGTAGCACTGGCCATATGAATACCACTCTTCCCTGCTTTCCAAGACCTGGACCACATGGGAAGTGTTTAATTATAAAGTCATGTACAAAGTGTAAGGGGTGCACAAAGGAGGCATATGTAGATTTATGCATGGGGTCCCTGGTGAAGGAGGAACTGACTCCTCAGGCTTCCTTAAGGCTTTCCAAGATCTGGACCCAGCCACGCATGCGTCCCCTAACTCTTGCTGACCCAAACACTGAATGAATCACATTTGTTAAAGCACCACTAACCAAAGCAAGTCACATGGTCAAGACTCATTTCAAGAAGTGAATTAATAGGCTAAACTTCTTGATAAGTTTAAACTTCTTGAGAGAATGGCAAAGTACATTGCCAAGATACATGTCTTTAGGAATGGGAATAATTTGTGGTCATTTTGCAATCTACACTTTAGTTGAGTATTGAAAGCCTTCTCTAAAGTGGATATATTCTGGTGGGCATTTAAATAGGACATAAATACTTTATACTCTGTGCCCAATCTGAGAGGTCCATATACATATATATTTACTCTCCATACTTCTTAGGTACCAGTCTTCTAATATTGTTCTTTTCAAGCCCCTAGCCAGTTGGTCATGCTATTAACTACTGTCCATGAATAGAACCATATTCTAGGCCATTTCTTCTTCAAGTGACCACTCATTCCTTTCCCCCTAAACACCTCATTTATTTGTAACTTTGCACAAGATAGATGCAGTATCTACAGAATGTCTATAGTTCTCAGGTAGTGGAACTCTTATGCAACCATGGAAACCAAGAATGCCTCTTCTAATGTGAGCCTTCTTTAGACCCCTTTAACTGAGTCTGAAGAATCAATGCCTCCTTCATCAGGGAATGTGTAGATATTGAACTACCAAATGAAATGGCCACCCTCCATCCCCATCAACAGATAATAAGTCTATTTTCAAGAGAACAGGAGATACTGCTTTACTTCCTTCACTTTCATACTATGTCAATTTTCCTTCTTTGTCACAAGATAGTCTAGAGTGGTCATCCTCATTTTGTTATCACACAGGTCATTGCACAGAATTCTTACAGTGATTACATATGCTAACTGGAGCTGATTAACAGAAAATAAAAGGCACTCTAATACCTTACTAAGATGCATGCACGCCAGAGCATGAGAGATAAACCCCACCAAACTTAAGGACCTGTCTCATTAGTTAAGTTATTGTGGGCCCATTGACCTGAAATAAGAATACTGTACAGGTTTCTCTGGATTTTGTAGAGAGCAGAAACTACACTCAGGTGTGCTACTCCAACCCATTTACCAGGAAATCTATAATATTGCCATTTTTTAGTTAGGCCAGAAGAAAGAGAAGTTCTGCAGCATAGCCAGACTGTAATAAAAACTGCCCTACTATTTGGTTGTTATGATTCAGCAGACCCAAGAGTATTAGAATTGTCCAGGTGTCTGTGGTCAACAGAAATGCTCAGTATAGCCTCTAGCAAGCCCCAATTGGAGAATTACTGCACAGACCCCTAGAGTTTTTGAGTAATGCATGCCCTTCTTTGTCAGCAGCTTTCTATTAGAAAAACTTGCTACTGTGCCCAAGTAGAGACTAAACATTGGATCATGAAATACTAGATAACTATTTAACCTGAATTTCCCAACATGAAATTTGTGTTGTTAAACCATCAAATCATAAAATTTCATGTATATATAGCATTATTCCATTGTAAAATGAAAATTGTATATAAGAATAAGTATGGAAGACATTAGTAAACTACATGAGCAGATGGCTCAGACTTCCCTTGTACATGCTTCACTGCTTTTCCTTCAGCCTTCATAAAGTTTCCTATGACCAGTTAACAAGGAAAGAAAAGAATAGAACTGGTTTACATACAGATCTGCATGATTTGTTGTAACCAGCCAGAAGTGGGCGGATGATGCATTGCCTCATCACTCAGGGTTAGAAATGAAATAACACTGCTAGTCAGAACTCCAAGTGGTCACTTGAAGAAGAAATGGCCTAGAATATGGTTCTATTCATGGACAGTAGTTAGTAGCTTGACCAACTGGCTAGGGGCTTGAAAAGAGCAATATTAGAAGACTGGTACCTAAGAAGTATGGAGAGTAAATATATATGTATATGGACCTCTCAGATTGGGCACAGAGTATAAGGTATTTATGTCCTATTTAAATGCCCACCAGAATATATCCACTTTAGAGAAGGCTTTCAATACTCAACTAAAGTGTAGATTGCAAAATGACCACAAATTATTCCCATTCCTAAAGACATGTATCTTGGCAATGTACTTTGCCATTCTCTCAAGAAGTTTAAACTTATCAAGAAGTTTAGCCTATTAATTCACTTCTTGAAATGAGTTCTGACCATGTGACTTGCTTTGGTTAGTGGTGCTTTAACAAATGTGATTCATTCAGTATTTATTAATTATTGCTTTCTCTCTCTTGCTGAGTTTGAAACCCTGAGACTATCTTCATATGAATGAGTCTGAAATTACTTAATGATGAGGCCAAGTAAAGAACTAAGATGCTTCAGTCAATAGCCTACCAATCACTAGGTATGTGAATGAGGCCTTCAAATATTATTCATCTCCATTGCCAACTGACCTCAGAAAGCATCTTAGATAATCCAAACCAGAAAAATCACTCAATCAGCCAACAAACTCATGAGAAATAAATATATATTTCTTAACCCAGAAAAGAGAACCTATTTTGTACAACTCAATGTAATTTTTTAAAAATTGGATAATTTTAAAATTATAATTCAACTTACTAATTGACTACAGTAGAGACAGAAAGTCTAGTAGTCTAATAGCAAAATAAAATAAATAAGTTTAGATAAGGATCTCCTTCTCTCCAATAAATTGCATCAGATTTAGAAAGCTTCATGGTAGAATTCTACAAAACCCTCAAAAATAACATTACTTTGCCCTTGTTGATTTGGCTCAGTGGATAGAGCATCGGCCTGCAAACTGAAGGGTCCCTGGTTTGATTCAGGTCAAGGGCACATGCCTGGGTTGCAGGTTCCATCCTCAGTGGGGGTCGTGCAGGAGGCAGTCAGTCAATGGTTCTCTCTCATCATTGATGTTTCTCTCTCCCTCTCCCTTTGTCTCTGAAATCAATAAAAACATATTAAAAAATAAAATAACATTACCTCAATATGAATTAAAAAACTTCAGAGCATAGAATGCCTTCAGATTCATTTTAAAATTACTTTACCCAGAAATTTTGCAAAATAGTATACCCTTCCACAGACTTTCCAATTTATTGTCCAGAATTGTGTGCAGCATTTGTTTGTGATGTCTCTTTACCCTTCTTTAATCTGAAACACTTCTATATTTTTTATAAGTTTTAAATTTTTGAAGGATACAGATCAGTTATTTCTGAGAATGTTCTCTCAATTTGGGGTCATGCGATGTTGTTTCATGATTACATTCAGGTTATTCTATCCTTTGTTTTGGTCAAGGGTGCCAGAGAAGTTATTTTATTTCCCTCTCATTGCACAGTATCAGGAGGCACACAGTACTATTTTATTCCAGTATTATGTTAACATTGGACATATGCTTTTAGTAATGTATGTCATGTTTCTCCACTGTGAAGTTACTATTTTACCCTTTGTAGATGACACATATTTCATGGGAATACAGGACTGTGTAAATATATTGTTTCTCAAAAAATTAATAATTTTAACACAGCAATCCCATTTTATAAAGTATGATGGCTATTTAAAAAATCTTTTAAAACTAGTTTTGGACCTACAAAAAGTTGGAATCATAGTACAAATAATTTCCTTATGCTTATTAGCAATACTGAAAGGTTATTTGATTACATTTGTTTTATTATTCTATCTCTGTATGTATGTATGTATGTGTATATTATTTTTTCCTGAATCATTAGAAAATAAGTTGCAGACATAATACTTCAGCTTATATTTATTTTTTAATTTTATTTTTCAATTACAGTTGACATTAAACACCATTATACATTAATTTCAGGTGTACAACACAATCCAGACAACTATACAATCTATACAATGATCCACCTGTCAACTCAAGCACCCACATGGCACCATACCTGATCATCACAATACACCATTGACTACATTCCCTATGCTGCACTTTATATCTCTGTGACCATTTTGTAACTACTAAGTTGTACTTCTTAATCCTTTCACCTTTTCCACTGAGCCCCCAAACTTCCAAATTGGTGGTTGCCAGTTTATATTTCTTAAAAGATCACCCATTCTCTTTAAAAACCATAGCACAATTACAAAAATACAAGAAATTGACATAGCACTATTAGCTCATCTAAAGACCTTATTTAAATTTTACCAATTATCTCAATAATGTTCTTTATCAGAAAATAAAATTTTGGATCATGTGTTCCATTCCATTGTTAGGTATTTTTACTTAGTCTCCTAAGCAATTCATCAATTTTTCTTTGTCTTTCATAACCTTAAAATTTTGGAGAAGTAGTATAGGTCTTTTATCTTCTTGGTTAAATTTATTCCTAGGTACCTTATTTTTTTGTTTTTGTTGTTGCGATAGTAACTGGAATTGTTTTCTTAGTTTCCCTTTCTGATAGTTCATTGTTGGTATATAAAAATGCCACTGATTTCTGAGTATTAATTTTGTATCCTGCTACTTTGCTTAGTTCATATATTAAATCTGGTAGTTTTTTTTTTGGTGGAGTCTTTAAGGTTTCCTATGTCCAATATCATGTCATCTGCAAATAATAACAGTTTTACTTCCTCTTCTTTAATTTGGATGTCTTTTATTTCTTTTTCTCATCTCATCACTATGGATAGGACTTCCAATATTCTGTTGTATAAGAATGGTGAAAGCAGACATCCCTGTCTTTTTTAAAAAATATATTTTATTGATTTTTTACAGAGAGGAAGGGAGAGGGATAAAAAGTTAGAAACATCGATGAGAGAGAAACATTGATCAGCTGCCTCCTGCACACTCCCTACTGGGTATGTGCCTGCAACCAAGGTACATGCCCTTGACCAGAATTGAACCTGGGACCCCTGAGTCGGCAGGCCAATGCTCTATCCACTGAGCCAAACCGGTTAGGGCATATACATCCCTGTCTTGATCTTGATCTTAAAGAAAACACTTTTAGTTTTTCCCCATTGAGTATAATGTTGGCTGTAAGTTTTTCATATATAGCCTTTATTATGTTGAAGTATGATCATTCTATTCCTACTTTGCTGAGACTTTTTATCATAAACTAGAGGCCCAGTGCACGAAATTAGTGCATGGCGGACAAGTGTGTCCCTCAGCCCAGCATGCACCCTCTCCAATATGGGACCCCTCAAGGGATGTTCGACTGCCCATTTAGGCCCGATCTCACAATCCAGGACTGCTGGCTCCCAACCACTCACCTGTCTGCCTACCTGATTGCCCCTAACCTCTTCTGTCTGCCAGCCTGATCACCCCCTAACCACTCCCCTGCCAACCTGATCGGCGCCTAACTGCTCCCCTGCAGGCCTGTTTGCCCCTAACTGCCCTCCTCTGCTGGCCTGGTCACCCTCAACTGCCTTCCCCTGCTGGCCCAGTCACCCCTAACTTCCCTCCCTTGCCGGCCTGGTCCCCCCAACTGCCCTCTCCTGCAGACCTTGTTCGTCCCAACTGCCATCCCCTACAGGCCTGGTTGCTCCCAACTGCCCTCCCCTGCAGACGTGGTTGCCTCCAACTGCCCTCCCCTGCAGGCGTTGTTCCTCCCAACTGCCCTCCCCTACAGGCCTGGTTGCTCCCAACTGCTCTCCCCTGCTGGCCTGGTCGCCCCTAACTGCCCTTTCCTGCAGGCCTGGGACCCCCCACCTGTCCTCCCCTGTGGGCATGATCGCCCCCAACTGCCCTCCCTTGCAGGCCTGGTCCCTCCCAACTGCCCTCCGCTGCTGACCACCTTGTGTCCACATGGGGTCGGCCATCTTTGACCACATGGGGGTGGCCATCTTGTGTGTTGGAGTGACAGTCAATTTGCATGTTACCTCTTTACTATATAGGATGGGTGCTGGATTTTATCAAATGCTTTTTCTGTTTCTATGGATATGATCATGTGATCTTTATTTTTCATTTTGTTTATATATAATATCACATATGTTGATTTGTGAATATTATACCAGCCTTGCATCCCTGGCATAAATCCCACTTTATCATGGTATAGATCTTTTCAATGTGTTGCTGGATCCAATTTGCTAATATTTTATTGAGGATTTTAGCATCTATTTTCATCAAGGACAATGGCCTGTATTTCTCTTTCTTTGTAATATCTTTATCTGGTTTTGGGGTTAGGATAATGCTGACTTCATAGAAAGAGCTTGTAAGCCTTCCTTTCTCTTGAATTTTTTTGGAATAATCTGAGAAAGATTGGTTTTAGTTCTTTTTTGAATGTTCAGTAAAACTCCCCTGTGAAGCCATCCAGTCCAGGACCTTTGTTTGCTTGGTGTGTGTTTTTATTATTATTACTGCTTCGATTTTTTAAATTTTTTTATTGTTTGAAGTATTACAAATAGTAGTACATAACTGCTTCAATTTTATTAGTTATAATCGGTCTATTCAGGCTTTCTGCTTCTTCCTGATTCAGTTTTGGCAGATCGTATGTTTCTAGGAATCTGTGCATTTTGCCCAGGCTGTCCAATTTATTTTTGCCTTACTTACCTTGCCTTTGAGGTCAAATTCATAAAATGTTCTCTAAAACCAAGGTCCATGAGTTTAGTACCTCTGTTTTCTTATATGTAATTAATTGTTTCATATCTTATATTTAGGTCTTTGATCCATTTTGAATTAATTTTTGTACATGGGGACAAACTTTAGTTTCATTCTTTTGCATGTGGCTTTCCAATTTTCCCTGCACCATTTATTGAAGAGGTTTTCTTTTCTCCATTGTGTGTTTTTGGCACCTTTGTAAAAAATTACTTGCCCATTATACATGTGGTGTTTTTTCTGGACTTTCAATTCTGTCTCATTGGCCTATGTGTCCATTTTTCTGCCAATAACATGCTGTTTTGATTATTGTTCTGTAGTATACTGGTAATTTGACGTCAAGTAGTATAATACCTTTGGCTTTGTTATTTTTTCTCAGAATTCTATGGCTATTGTAGGTCTTTTGTGGTTCCATACAAATCTGATGATTGTTTTTTTTTTCATTTCTTTAAAAAATGACATTGTATTTTGATGTAGATTACATTCAATCTGTATATTGCTTTGGGTGATATGGACATTTTAATTATCTTGATTCTTCTTATCCATGAATACAGAATATCTTTCCATTTCATTGTGTCTTTTTAAATATCTTGTAATAATGCTTTGTAGTTTTCAGTGTACATGTCCTTCACATTCTTTGTTAAGTTTATTACTAAGTATTTTATTATTTTAGTTGCAATTGGAAAATAAATTGGTTTTTAATTTTTTTCTGAAATTTCATTGTTAGTATATAGAAATACTGTGGGTTTTTGTACATTGATTTTATATCCTGTAACTTTACTGTATTTGTTTATTGTTTCTAATAGTGTTTTGGTGGAGTATTTAGGGTTTTCTATGTATAGAATCATGTTATCTGCAAAAAGTGATACTTTTACTACATTCCCAATTTGGATGCCTTTTATTTCTTTATCTTGCCTGATTGCTCTGTCTAGAACTTTAAGAAGTACACTGAATAAAAATGGTGAGAGTGGTAAATGCAAAAAAAAAAAATAGACCACAAACTTACACCATACGAAGGAATAAACTAAAAATGGATAAAAGCCTTAAATATAAGTAAAAAAATCCTAGAAGAAAAAACATAGGCATCAAAATCTCAGACATGTCACATAGCAGAATTTTCACCAATACATCTCTTAGGGCAAGATAAACAAAGGGAAAAATAAACAAATGTGACTACATCAAATTCAAAAGCTTCTGCACAGCAAAAGATACCATCATCAAAATGAAATCGTAACCCACTGTATGAGAGAACACATTTTCCAATGATACATCTGATAGGGGGTTAACTTCCAAAATATATAAAGAACTTATACAACTCAACAAAAGGCAGACAGACCATCCAATTAAAAATGGGCAAAGGGCATGAATAGACACTTCTCCAAAGAGGACATACAGACGGACAAGAGACATAAGAAAAAATGCTAATTGTCATTAATCACCAGAGAGATGCAAATTGAAACTTCAATGAGATATCATCTCACACCTGCCAGAATGGCTATCATCAACAAATCAACAAACAGCAAGCACTGGTGAGAATATGGAGAAAAAGGAACCCTAGTATACTGCTGGTGGGAATGCAGATTGGTGCAGCCACTATGGAAATCGGTATGGTGTTTCCTTAAAAAATAAAATATGGAACTGTTGTTTGACCCAGTGATTCCACTTCTGGGAATATATCCTAAGAATCCTGATATTCCAATAAGAAAGAATATATGCATCCCTATATTCAAAGCAACATTATTGACAATAGCTAAGATCTGGAAATAGCCTAAATGCTCATTAGTAGATCAGTGGATAAAAGAGCTGTGGTACATTTATACAATGGAATACTATGCAGCTGTAAAGAAGAAGGATCTCTAACCTTTTGTGACACCATGGGTGGACCTGGAGATTATTATGCTAAATGAAATAAGCCAGTCAAAGAAAGACAAATATCACATGATCTCATTCATATGTGGAATCTAATGAACAAAATATACTGAGTGGCCAGATTATTATCATCTCTGAACGCATAATGATCTGGCCACTCAGTGTATATCCTATATAATAAAAGACTAATATGCAAATTGTCCCCTCGACCAGGAGTTCGACCAGCAGGCAGGGCGGCCAACCGCCCATGTCCCCTCCCCCTGGCCAGGCTGGCTGGACCCCACCCATGCATGAATTCATGCACCGGGCCTCTAATATATATATATATATATATACACACACACTGAGTGGCCAGATTATTATGATCACCTGACATTTGTAGGCAAATTAGCCATACACTGCATCACATGGGTTATGGAAGCCAAAGGCCTGTTTGAACACCTTTGCTGTCTGCAGTTACCAAGATAAAATGTCTCCAATTCACACAGGAACACAAGGATTGGGCAGTCAAGCATTGGAAAAAAGTCATGTCGTCCAATGAATCACGTTTCCAGTTGCATCATGCAGATGGCAGAGTGAGAATTTCATGGAAACAGCATGAAAGCATGCACCCCACATGTATGAGTATAACCCTTCAAGCTGGTAGGGGCAGTGTTATGGTTTGGGGCATGTCTTCCTGGCATGATTTCGGCCCTTTAATTCTTGTGGAACAACATCTGAATAGCACAACATACCTAAGTATCATTGCTGATCAAGTTCATCCTATCATGTTGATGGCGTATCCCAATGGAGATGGCTTCTTCCAACAAGATAATGCGCCATGCCACGGTGCTCATATTGTGCAGCAGTGGTTTCAAGAACATGAGGGAGACTTTACCTTGCTTAGGTGGCCCCCACAATCACCAGATCTCACTCCAATTGAGCATTTGTGGGACGAAGTTAAAAGAGCCATCAGGCAGCTGGTTCGTCAACTATCAAATCTCACAGAACTGGACAGTGCTATTCATCGTGCATGGTGTCAGATTCCTTGCATCACCTTTCAACATCTCGTGGAGTCAATGCCAAGAAGAATTGCCACAATATTGAAGGCAAAAGGTGGCCCAACAAAGTACTGATGGGGTGGTCATAATAATCTGGCCACTCAGTATATATCTTTTTATAAAAAAAATATTTTATTGATTTCAGAGAGATAGAAACATCAATGATGAGAGAATCATTGATAGGCTGCCTCTTACATGCCCCCTACTGGGAATCAAGCCCTCAACCTAGGCATGTGCCCTGACTCAGTTCATAGGTTGATGCTCGAGCACTGAGCAACATTGGCCAGGTCAACTCTATATACCTTTTTTTAATATAAATTCTTTTTTTCTTTATTGATTAAGGTATTACATATGTGTCCTTATCCCCCATTGCTCCCCCAACCCCCCTACTCATGACCTCACCCCCTGTGCCAGAAACAAATCAGTTTCACTAAAAGAGAGATGTTGACAGGAAGCCAGGAAGGCTGGTCAACAACCTTAATTGCTCTAACCACTCACCCTTTAGTTGAGATATTGTTAGCTGAAGCAGCTTCCACCTTGTTTGTCCCATTATGTTTTTGTTATTTCCTGCCTAAGGGCTACATGTATATTTCTGTTTATCTTGACTAAGATGTTTTCCCCAAAGCCTCAATAAAAGGGATGGCAGAGCCAGAGCAGTCAGTAGTTCTCCCACTAGAGGTGGACTACCGCCTGGCCCCCCATTTCGCCAAATTGAATTTCTTCAAGTCTCCTTTCATTTGTGTGCGGCCCTTCTCCAGAACTCGAACCCTGAACCGGAACCCTGGACCACGCGGGACGTGGAAAGGGATTCCTACACTCGTGGTGTCTGTGTCCATTGGTCAGGCTTATATGCATGCATATAAGACCTTTGGTTGATCTCTCCCCCTTACCCACTCCCTCCCCTACCTTCCCTCTGAGGTTTGGCAGTCTGATAGATGCTTCTCTGTCTCTGGATCTTTTTTTGTTCATAAGTTTATGTTGTTCATTATATTCCACAAATAAGTGAGATCATGTGATATTTATCTTTCTCTGACTGGCTTATTTCGCTTAGAATAATGCTTTCCAGTTCCATCCATGCTGTTGCAAATGATAAGAATTTCTTCTTTTTTACTGCAGCATAGTATTCCACTGTGTAGATGTACCACAGCTTTTTTTATTTTTTATTTTATTGTTTAAGGCATTACAAATAGTTGTACATATGTCTCCTTTTTTTTTTAACCCCATTGACCTCCCCCCGGCATCCCCTAACCCCGGCACTTGCCCTCACCACCACACCCCAGTGTCTTGCGTCCATTGGTTGTGCTTATATGCATGCATACAAGTTCTTCAGTTGATCTCTGACCGCCCCCCACCCTCCCCTGCTTTCTTGCTGTAGTTTGACAGTCTGTTCGATGTTTCTTTACCTCTGTTTCTATTTTTGTTCAACAGTTTATAATGTTCTTTATATTCTACAAATGAGTGAGATTATGTGGTATTTATCTTTCACTGACTGGCTTATTTCACTTAACATAAGGCTCTTCACTTCCATCCATTCTGTTGCAAATGGTAAGAATTTCTTCTTTTTTACAGCACTGTACTATTCCATTGTGTAGATGTACCACTGTTTTTAATCCATTCATCTGCTGATGGGCACTTAGGCTGTTTCCAAATCTTAGCTATGGTGAATTGTGCTGCTTTGAACATAGGGTGCATATATCCTTTCTGATTGGTGTTTCTAGCTTCTTCGGATATATTCCTAGAAGTGGGATCACTGGGTCAAATGGGGGTTCCATGTTTAGTTTTTTGAGGAAACTCCATACTGTTCTCCACAGTGGCTGCACCAGTCTGCTTTCCCACCAGCAGTGCTCAAGGGTTCCTTTTTCTCAGAATCCTCACCAGTACTTGTCATTTGTTGATGATAGCCATTCTGACAGGTGTGAGTTGGTATCTCATTGTTGTTTTGATTTGCATCTCTTGGATGATTCTATATATCTTTTAATCTCACCTTTTACTTTTTATTTGACCCAGCAATTTTTAGACGTATGTTGTTTAATATCCACATATTTGCGGGTTTCTTTACTTGCTTTTTGCAGTTGATTTCCAGTAAGAAAGGGAATTTTTTTCTCCAGTACACATGGACCATTCTCAAGGATAGACAATGTGTTGGGTCACAAAACCAGCCTCAACAAATTTAAGAAGATTGAAATCATACCATATTCTCTGACCACAATACTTTGAAACTAGAAGTCATCTATAAAATTTTGACTTGGGCTCTTTTATATCTTTTATGCCTTTTCATGCTTTTGAACACAGTCATACAGTTATAATAGTTGTTTTAATTTCCTTTTCTGCTAGATTACTGGTAACATCCCTGTCAGATTCAGGTCAATTTGAATTGATTTCTCCCTCATTACAGGTGATATTGACCTGATTCTTTGCATGCCTGTAACATTTTCTTGGGATGCCAGATATTGTGACTTTTACTTGTTGAATACTGGGTATTTTTGTATTTCTCAAAATACTTTTGACATTTTTACTAGAATACAGTTGAGTTACCTGGGAACAGTTTGATTCTTTGAATTTGTTAGGTAGCACTACAACTATGCTTAGTGCAGGGTTAATTAAATTATTTCCCACAACTGAGGCAAGAACTTTCTGAGTACTCTATCCAATGCTCCTGATTTTTTTTATATATTTTCAAGTCTGGCAGGTAAGAATAGATTCTATTCTTGGCCCTGTATGAGTGTTGGGTGCTGTTGCCTCCAATCCTTTTGCATAACATTTTTTATAGTCTTGGTTAGTTTCACACACCACACATATGTATCCTTGCAGATCTCCTAAGTTTTCTTTCCATGAAATCCCCTCCCTAGTACTCTGCTAGCAAACTTTAGCCACTTCATTCTTCCTAACACGCCTTTCCATCTTCTCAACTCAGGGAGTCCATCAGGCTCTACCAATGAGGCCTGGAAATCCTTTCAAGGCAGTAAGCTGGTATAATTATGGTGAATACATATTGTCCACCTTTAAGAGTCACTATCCCATGTAAACTGATATCCAGTGTTGTGATAACCATTGTCTCATTTATTTGTAATTTGTGGTTGTTCAGGCATGAGACTAAATTCCTCCTCACTGACCAGAAGTGGGATTTCCTTTTTTTTTTTTTAATCTTTAAACATTGTTAGCATAGTTGATTTTTTTGGTTTGTGTCTAATACTTCTATTAACTAAAATTTTGTGTGGCTCTTTCTCATCTGTTTTTCTGCTTGTCCTTGCCTATGATGCCTTGGTTATTTATATGCCTGGTTATTTTGGCCATCATATTTTAACAATTATCAGTAGCAATAGCTTTAGGCCAGGATGGAGTAACATTCCTCTAGAGAGGATCTCCATTTGACTTTGTCACATAGAATATTTGGGAGATTATTGAGGTCACATTCAGTTGAGGACAACACTACATTTTAAGGCTTGGGTTTCCTACATATCAGGCAAGTACAACCTAAGATCACATTCTGAGTGAGGGTTGAGCCACATCCTACAACCTGGAAATGGAGCCTTTTTGGATGCTAGCTTATTTAAGGAAGGCTCTTATGTTAGATTCCCTATGTTGTATACATCTTGACCTTTGGTTTGTGCTTCTCTTGTCTTATGAGGTTATCAAAACTATTTTCTGATTTGGAAAATATTCACGTGGCTAAAGTGGCCTCCAATACTCATTTATCTCTCTAGGTCTTTTATTCTCCTTTTTTCTTGCCAAATAACACCTTACTTCCTTTTTAGTTTTTCAATTGTTTAAAAAGGTATTATTTCAATTTTATCCAGGTTTTTAAAAGTTGTTTTCAAAGGGAGGGTTGGTATGAATGACCTGGCCTATCATAACAAAAAACTGGAAGTTTGCCAGGGATTTCTGGAAGGTAGACTCAGATATTGGGAGATGTCCTAAATGTAACAGTTCAACCTGATTATACACTATCTGGTCAGCCTTATATTTGAAAGCACTTTCCTGGTGCAAGGACTTTTTCTACTCATAGAAATTATTCTTGAGACACATTCATTAGAAACACTAAGTTATATTTTTAAACTTATACTTAATTTATAAATAGAAGAGTTATTATATGGACATATCTAGTTGATTATGCAATACAGTTGAAAACTTTTAGTTTAGTGAGCTCTCCAAAGGGCCTGCAGGCTGGATTTTGGAGGAAGGTGCCTAATTCTCTGCTGAAGCTCTGCCCATATGGGACTGCCTTCACTTCCAGCTCTCCTATAGCTGTGGTTCAACTAGGACCATGAGCAACTCAACATAGCATAAAGAGTATTTAAGACAATCTTGAATTTTTGGGTAGAAAAGTAGTTGAACAAGGGTTTCTGGGAGCTATGTAAGTTCTCAAACAGAACTGTATACTTGAGTGGGTAGGGCACTGTGCCTTCTGAGTAGAAGCTTAGCTAGAGTTTCAAGAACAGCATTTTAAGCATGGACCCTAAAGCTATGTTCCCAGAGTCAAATATTTACATCATTTTTTTAAATTCATAAAAAGGGGAATTTTTAAAATCTCTATGGTAGGTTGAGGGATTTTCTACTTTCTCTCATACATTCCCAGAGAACACTGGGGCACTAGTGATATACTTTCAGGACTGTCTCAACTCAGAGCATAACAGCAGTGACACCAACACCTGAGCTTTCTAGAAGACTAAGGCCAAAAAGCAGATAGCAACTAATTGCCAAACACACATTATAAAGCCAGACACAAAGTCCTTAGTAAAAATATAAGAGCTCTATTTATATGCAGAGGAACCAAGATGGCGGTATAGGAAAACACCTGAACTTGCTGCCTCTCAAAACCACTTCAAAACTACAACTAAAAGACAAAACAGATATCATTCAGAACCATGGGAAGGCTAGCTGAGTGGAATTTATTCAACTAGAAGGAAAGAGAAAAGCACACTGAGACTGGTAGGAGGTATGGAGGTGCAAAAGTGAAGGGTGGAGGTACTGAGGCGTGTGCATGCCGAAAAGGGCTAGCAACTGAGTACGCTGTTGTCTTTTTCAATTAAGGGAGATACAAGCTCCCGACTGCAATGAACTCCAGTTCTGGGAGAGACTCTGGGGACCCTGACTCATATGGGGAGAAACTGGACTGTCTGCCATCTGGCCAGAACACGAGGGTGGCTTTCTCTCAGAGGTGCTTGCAGCGATCATTGTCCCTGCATGGTGCTGCGGGACACAGAGACCCAGGGAACTCTTCGGGGCAGGGTTGATGGTCAGCCATTGCTGTTTGCTCTACCCTGGTGATTCCCTGAAACCCTACCCCACCCAATTTACAACACCACCCAAGCTGTGTGCAGAGGCTTTTGCATAGGAATAGCCTAGCCTTTTGCAATCTAAAACGAAACAAACTGCAGTTGGGTCAGAGAGCCCCATAACCTCCAAAAGAAGGCCCAAGGCTAGACAGCAGCTTGCATTGCTTCACAGCTGGGCTTCATCTAGGCACCTCCAAACCCCAGACAAAGAGGAGGAATCTGCAGATCTCTCTGTAGCTCCTGCTGGGTGGCCTCAGGCAGTGGCTGACTTTGCACCTCCTTGGAGATCTAAGAGCCAGTGTACCCAGTGGACAGAGTGAGACCATGCAGATTACAACTCTTTACATCCATTAGAGACACACTCAGGGGACAGAATCAATGAGAGCCAAAGGCCCACTGAAGCAAGTCTTGCCCCATAAGGGTGCCTCCAGTACAGAAGTTCTCCCATTGTAGACTCAACTGATCCTCATAGCCAATTGGCCTGGAGGTCAATTCTTCCCAGTGATACCAACAGCAATCATGGCTTAACTACAACAAGACTGTGCACACAGCCCACAAAGGGGTGACCCAAGAGTGTCCACCTCAGGTAATTAGGGAGGCTGAGCCACTGGGCCCTATAGGACACCTAGCACACAAAACCACTCTATCAACACAGGGAAGCAGCCAAAATGCAGAGGCAAAGAAACAGGTCACAAATGAAAGAAATGGAGGAAAGCAAACTACTGGACATAGATTTCAAAACCACGGTTATAAGGTTACTCAAGAATCTTCTAGAAACCTCTGAGAAATTTAGTGAGACCCTCAAGGATATGAAAAAGGACCAACTAGAAATTAAGCCTACACTGACTGAAATAAAAAATAATATGCAGAGATCCAACAGCAGATTAGAGGATCCCAAGAATCAAGTCAAAGATTTGAAATACGAAGAAGCAAAAAACACCCAACTGGAAAGCAAAAAGAAAAAATAATCCAAAAATATGAAGATAGTGTAAGGAGCCTCTGGGACAACTTCAAGCATACCAACATCCAAATTATGGGGGTGCCAGAAGAAGAGAGAGAGCAAGATATTGAAAACCTATTAGAAGAAATAATGACAGAAAACTTCCCAACCTGGTGATAGAAATAGACTTATAAGTCCAGGAAGCGCAGAGAACCCCAAACAAAAGGAATCCAAAGAGGACCACACCAAGATACATCATAATTAAAATGCCAAGGGCAAAAGACAAAGAGAGAATATTAAAAGCAGCAAGAGAAAAACAGTTAGTTACCTACAAGGGAGTACCCATATGATTGTCATTTGATTTTTCAACAGAAACTATGCAGGCCAGAAGGGAGTGGCAAGAAATATTCAAAGTGATGAATAGCAAGAACCTACAACCATGATTACTCCACCCAGCAAAGCTATCATTTAGAATTGAAGGTCAGATAAAGAGCTTCACAGATAAGAAAAAGCCAAAGGAGCTCATCACTGCCAAACCAGTATTATATGAAATGCTGAAGGGTATTTTTTAAGAAGAGGAACAAGGAGAAAAAGGTAAAGATAAAAATTATGAACAACAAAGTGACAACAAATACATATCTATCAACAAGTGAATCTAAAAATCAAGTGAATAAAAATCTGATGAACAGAATAAACTGGTGAATATAATAGAATCAGGGGCATAGAAAGGGAATAGAGTGACAATTCTCAGGGGGAAGAAGGTGTGGGGGGTGTAGGAAGAGACTGGACAAAAATCGTACACCTATGGATGAGGACGGGAGGGGGGGCAGTAAGGGCAGAGGGTGGGGTGGCAACCGGGTGGAGGGGAGCTATGGGGGGAAAAAGAGGAACAACTGTAATAATCGGAACAATAAAGGTTTATTAAAAAAAAACAACACAAAAAACTAAGAGCTCTAAGTGGGAAAGGCAAATAGAAAAAAAAAAAGATAATTACTGAGACCTTATTGAGTTTCCAAGACAACAAATTAAAATACTTAACATATATTGAGTACCAAATATGTGCCAGGTATTGTCATCAATGTTTTAGAAATATTGATTTATTTCATTCCCATAATAATAACCATATGAGGGAGGTACTATTATAATCCTCATAGTAGGCACAGAGAGGTTAAGTCACTAGCTCAAAGTCACAAAGTTACTAAGATATGACCCATGAATACTTAGCCAAATCTATACTACTCCTAGTTGTTGGTTGAGTTGTGCTGAGGTTAAAGGAGAATCTGCCCCCCCCCACCTCCGACCCTGTCCCCTACTATGTGAAGAAGGGAGGTAGTTAGTAGGTACAGGGAGCATAGGGGCAGCCAAAGACAGTTACATTCGTAGCAACTATCCTATTCGATTTTATTGGAGGAAATATTTTTTCAACACTGTGTGGTCAGGGAGGGGAATCACAAAGAGAGAATGTCCCAAGGTTGAACAGGATGTTATGTTTAGCCTTCATCACTCAAAAATGTGTGTGAAAGGTGAGGGAAAGATATGGGTTTCTTCTGAGCTCTAATTTCAGATGAGGACCAACTTGACCTGTGAAAGGTTTACTCTCAGCCCTATGAAAAGACAAGGCATCCTTCCAAGTCTTTGTCGGCATCTAGCGGTCACTGGGACATATGACACCCATTGCAGAATGTAAGTTGAGGGGAGAGAATAGAGCAGGGTTGTTGTTCTTTTATTGTATTTATCGAGGTGACATTGGTTAATAATATTTTATAAATTTCAAGTGTATAATTCTATAATGCATCATTTATATATTACATTGTGTGTCCACCACCCAAACTAAAGTCGTCCTCCATTATTATGTATCCACTCTTTATCCTTCTCTTCCTCCCCCACACCCTCCTTTCCCGCTGGTAATCACCATACCATTGTCTGTGTCTATTACTTTTTGCTTAATCCCTTCCAAGCCTGCCAATCCTCCTCCCCTATGACAGCTGTCAGGCTGTTCTCTTCATCTATGAGTCTAGAGCAGGGTTCTTAACTTGGGGGATCAGGGGAAGGGCATGAGGTTCTGTGAAAATAAAACCCCTTGAATCGTATGTAAAAGCAATTCTGGTGCATTTCCCCATACATATCGTCAGGTCCACAGTGGGTTTTGTGACGCATGAATTTAAGAACCAAAGCTAGAAGGTCAGGAAGCCGTGCCCCAGAGAGAGGCAGGCTCCAGGCTGGGGGATCTTCCCACTGTGTCATAACCCTGGGGGCAAAGAGTCAGCAGGCAGGGCCCCAGCACTGTGTTCTCTGCTCACAAATGCAGATAGACACTGGGTGGAACTGCATCAGTGGGGACTTCCTGGCGGCCTTTAGGCCCCTTCTGCTTTCAGAGGTCAGGGGCTTCTCTGACAGAGGCCTCTTGCAGCCCTTCACCTTTTCTTGGCCATTTGGGCCTGGCCTGGACACCCTCAGAGCCTTTCTTTCACTTAGCATCCCAAGCTCCTCTCAGGACTGGCTGGTCCCCCATGCTCTCCTTCCCTCCCTTTGGTTAAGCCATAGAACCCTGCTTCCTTCCCTCTCCAAAGCTGCCACCTCCTCCTCTGCCCTTTGTGTTCTGTTTCCTCAAAAGCATGGCTACAAAGGGGGCCACTGCCACCCCCACTCCTCCCTTCCTGGTCCCCAGATGGCCCACACACTGACCATCCTTCTTCAAGGGTTTCACTCTGGATCGGGCAGGGAAACATCCAGAGCACATACACAGGAAGGTTAGTGCACACAGGAGTCAAAAACAGCAAGAAACTTCCAGAGGTCTCCAAGTTACCATGCTGGTTGGCAGGTTCTTTCTCCCTTTGACTAAAGTGATGACACCTGGAGGACCACTTGGGCTCCTGTCTTCTACTTTTTTTTGAAGGTTGTCTTCCCTTGCATTAGTTTGCTGCCTTAAAGGGTAATCTCTGACCCCAACTCCATCCCTCATACTAAACAGGGAAGGATTCTACTGATCTGCTGAAGCTTTTATCTAATTCCAAATTATTTTAATCTTTTTATTCTTTCCTGCTTCACCTACACCTGACTTATTTATTCCTGAAAACACATGCTTCTATCTGTAGTGTGAGCCAACTTTGTATGGGATTGTTCAGGAGACCTGGGCCCTTTCCTCAACTTCTTGAGAAAATTGTTTTCAGATTTCATTAACTGCCACTTATCTGGACAGGAATTGATAGTCAGAAGATCTAGCATTAAGAAAAGTTCTAGTTCTTTTTTAGAGTTACTGGAATGGGGAAGATCAACTCCAGCCACCCAAAGTTCATGTTTGTATGGGCACTGGTTTTGAGTCTCAGACCAATCCAGTAAAGGTGAGTGAATTAGAGTATCAAGTTTGAAGTAAAAGACTTCAGGAGCTTGTTTGAATGGGCAAGGTATATTTCACAATGCACCTAGAACCATTGTAACCAGGTAGGTAAATATGAACCATAATCAGTGGGAAAGGGCAAAGATCGGATCTTGAAAAGCCACTTGAAATATGAGGCCTGACTTTTTCTCAGTAGAATGAGGAGAGGCTGTAAACAGGCAGAATGGAATGTTCATTCATGTCAGAAGTCAGAAAGAGTACAGAGGAAAAAACAGGGAGTAAGAGACTGGTCTGAATCAATGAGGAAACTGTAAACTTTGCAAGGGAGTCAGAGATCTGTTTTCATATGGTACCAACTACTAAGTGTTGAGAAATGTTGATGTTAACTTCACTAAAAATAAGACTCAGAAAAAAATTCCTATGATTCTATTTGGTTAATGCTTTAAAACGTATTTCTCCTATAGTGCTTTTTAAAATGCCATAGCATCCTGTAGAGAACAAAATTATAAAACAGACTTGTGGAAATTGTAAGGCATTATTTTCATGCAGAGAATGACTCTACTTTCAGGAAAAATAAGGTGTGATTTTTCTTAGTTAAGAAAATGCATTTTTTTAATTAGATTCCAGTCATAAGTTTTGGCTTCGATCAAGGCCTCAGTACCTATAAACTCAGTGGTTCTCAACCAGGGGGTAGAGCAGAGTGGTACAGGGGACAAATCAGAAAACACTTGTGAAACTTAAATATACTCATGCCCAAGCCACTTGCACCCATCACCCATGGACAGCTGGGAATGAGAAAAGCTGAGAGGCAGTTACTCTTAAAAAGACAAAAAAAAAAAAAAAAAAAAAAAAAAAAAAACCCTTCCAGATGATTTGCCACATACGCCAAACACATTTATCCATTGGAGCAATGCTGAACTATGATGAGAAGCTAGAAGTTAAATAAAATAAATAATAATTCTATCTTTAAAGAGAAATAGAAACAGAAAGACAAAGTGTCTAATATTTAATTGTATTACTTAAAATATAATAGCAAAAGTATCCTAATATATAAAAACCCAGGGTCCATAACATCTTTAGGCAGGTGGGGGAGGTCAGTTGGGGGTGATTGAGCCAGCAGTAAAGCAGTTAGGCATCAATAAGGCCAGCAAGGGAGTGGTTAGGGGGTGATCAGGCTGGCAGGCAGAAGCAGTTAGGGGAAATCAGGCAGGCAGGCAGGTGAGTGGTTAGGAACCAGCAGTCCCAGATTGTGAGAGGGATGTCCGACTGCCGGGATTGGGCCCAAACCATCAGTCAGACATCCCCCAAGGGGTCCCAGATTGGACAGGGTGCAGGCTGGGCTGAGGGACACCCCCCCATGCACGAATTTTGTGCACCGGGCCTCTAATCTATATATAAAAGCCTAAGCAACCTTATGACGGAATGACCAGAATGACTGGAATGACAGGTCACTGTGACGCCAGACATTCATGCTTTGACCGCCAGCCAGGCCTAGGGTCTGCACCCATACACAAATTTCATGCACCAGGCTTCTAGTATACATATAAGTTCTTTGGTTGATCTCTTTCCACCCTCACCCCACTCCCACCCCTGCCTCCCTTTTGGGATTCAACATTCTGTTCCATGCTTCTATGTCTCTGGGTCTATTTTGTTCATCAGTTTCTTTTTTTCTTTAGATTCCACATAGGAGTAAGATCATGACATTCTCTGACTTCTCTTAGCAATATTTTGTAGTTTTTCAGTGTACAACTCATGGTTCTTTTGTCAAATTGAACATAAGTACTAAGGATTGTATTCTTTTTGATGCTATTGTAAATAGAATTGTATTCTTAATTCCATTTTAAGATTAATCAGTAATATATATAAATATAATAAACTATTATACAATAAATTTACTAAACTCACTTATTTGTTCTAGTAGTTTCTTGTTTATTCCTTGATGTTTTCTAGAACAAAGGCAGTTTAATTTTTTCTTTCTAATCCAGGTGCATTTAATGTATTTTTTTTTCTTATTGCATGTGCTAAAACATCCAGTAAAATATTAAAACAAGTGGTGGTGAAAGTGAGCATCTGTGTCTTGTTAGCAATCTTGAGGGGAAATAATACATTTCTTTAATATTAAATTACCTTTGGGTTTTTCATAGATGCCCTTTATCAGATTGAAGAAGTTTCATTTTATTCTCAGTTTCTTGAGCCTTTTTATCATAAATGTGTGCAGGATTTTATGAAATACTTTTCTGCATCTACTGAAAAAACTTATGTGATTTCAATCCTTTATTCTATTAATATTGTGGAGTACATTAATTGACATTTAAATATTAAACCAACCTTATCTTAATGGAATATATCCCACTTGATCATGATATATCATCCTATTTAAATGTTGTTAGATTAAGCTTATAATATTTTAAGAACTGTTAAGTCATGTTCATGAGGGATACATTGGTGTGTAGTCTTTTTTCCTTCTGATGTTTTTATATGGCTTTGGTTTCAGAATAATACTGATCTCATAGGGTGAGTTGAAAAATCTTTTTTTACCTTCCATTTTTAAAAACAGTTTGTGAAATACTAGTATTATGTAGTTTTTCAAAGTATTTAATAGAATTCACCTGTTAAGCCACCTAGATATAGGCTTTTCTTGGTGGAGATATTTTATATTACTAATTTAAAGTATTTACTAGTGTCACTGATTTGTTCAGATTTTTTATTTCTTCTTGAATAAATTTTGATTATTTTTGTCTTGCTAGGAATTTGTCCGTTTCATCCAAGTTGTCTAATTTGCCAGCATACTATTGTTCATAATATTCTCCATTATAAGCCTTTTAATTTAAGAGTGACTATTATTGGTGTTTCAATTTCATTGCTGATTTTGGTAATATGTACATGTTCTCTTTTCTTTCTTTCTTTCTTTCTTTCTTTCTTTCTTTCTTTCTTTCTTTCTTTCTTTTTCTTTCTTTCTTTCTTTCTTTCTTTCTTTCTTTCTTTCTTTCTTTCTTTCTTTCTTCCTTTCTTTTGTTAATCCTCACCTGAGTATATTTTTCCATTGATTTTTAGGGAGAGTGAAAGAGAGAAGGAAAGACAGAGAGAAACATTGATGTGAGAGAAACACATCTATTGGTTGCCTCCTACACACACCCCAACCAGCACTCGGGACAGGGAGGAGCCTGCAACCAAGGTATGTGCCCTTGACAAGAATCAAACCAGACACCATTTGGTCCATAGGCCGACACTCTATCCACTGAGCCAAACCAGCTAGGGCCATGTCCTCTTTTCTTGATTTAACTAAAAATTTGTCAATTTTGGACCTATTTTCCTCTTAGAACCAATTTTGATTTTATTGATTTTCCCTTTTGTTTTATTCTTCTCTATTTCATTGACTTCCACTATAATCTTTACCATTTACATTATTGTTTCTTCTTTGGACTTAGAGTTCAAACTCTTAGAAGAGTTTGCTTTTATTTTTCTAGTTTCTTAAAGGGAGAATGAGATTACTAATGTGAAATCTTTCTTCTTTTCTGATATAGGTCTTTAAGCCTAGAAATTTATTTCTAAGCTTTGCCTTAGTTTCAAAATAATTTTTAATTTATTTTTTAAATGTATGAGGCTTTAATTTTTCTACTAGAGGCCCGGTGCACAGGTTCGTGCACTGGTGGGGTCCCTTGGC
Organism: Eptesicus fuscus; assembly: GCF_027574615.1. Taxonomy (NCBI): domain Eukaryota; kingdom Metazoa; phylum Chordata; class Mammalia; order Chiroptera; family Vespertilionidae; genus Eptesicus; species Eptesicus fuscus. The sequence goes on from NC_072473.1 coordinate 111,758,852, forward strand.
CTGGCCTGCAGGGATTGGGCCAAAACCTGCTCTCCAACATACCCCGAGGGGTCCTGGATTGCAAGAGGGCAGTTCTCAGGTGATGCAGTCCAGAATCTGGCTCCCTCTTCTCTGGATCCAGGATGTGGGTAAAGCAGATTCAGGGCAACAGTGCCCCAGCAGCAACCTAAACCATGGCCAATTGAGAGGAATCGGGCTCCCTCCTCTACTGGTCAGAGCGTCTGCCCCCTGGTGGTCATTGCACGTCATAGCTACCAGGTGAACAGTCGAACAGTCAGATGGTTGCTTAGGCTTTTATATATATAGATATTCTTGGGTAATTAAGTAAATCCATGTGTGTATCAATTTTTTAACTTTATTTTTATTGTTGGACACTATTACAGATGCCCCCATTCCCCACCTCCCCTATGCCCATCTCCTTCCTTAACTCATCAGTTATTTAGAAATGTGTTGTATAATTCTCAAATATTTATAGACATCCCAGATTTCTTTCTTCTATTAATTTCTAATTGATGTTCATTATGCTCATCAAATATACATTGTATGATTTTGATTGTTAAATTTTTAAAGGCTTGTTTTTTGGTCCAATATATGTTGTATCATAAAGAATGTTCCATGTGTGCTTAAAATAATGTATATGCTACAGGCTTTGTGTGGTTAGTTAAGTCTAGTTAGTTGAGGTTATTAAAATATCTTATATTCTTGCTGATTTTCTATCTAGTTTTTCTTCCCATTACTGATAATGGGGTACCAAAATCTCCTACTGTTACTGTTGAACTAGAGGCCCGGTACATGAATTGTGCGTGGGTAGAGCCATGATTGGGGCCGATTGGGGCTGGGCCGGCTGGGGAGAGGGGATGTGGGAGGTTGGCCAGCCAGCCCAGTCCCTCATTGGGGTCAGGGGAGTGATCAGGGGTGGGGCCAGCTGGGGGGGGTGGGCTATGGGAGGATGGCCTTCTGGTCCTGCCCCCAATTGGGCCAGTTGGCTGGCCACAGTGTGCGTCATAGCGACTGGTCATTCCGGTCGTTCTGGTCATTCTAGTCACTTGGCTTTTATACATATAGATATAGTCTATTTATTTTTATTTTTGCCACTCTTTGCATATTTTGAGGCTCTGTTGTTAAGCATGTATACATTGAAATGATTATATTTCCCACCCTAGCTGGTTTGGCTCAGTTGACAGAGTGTTGGCCTTCAGACTGAAAGGTTCTGGGTTTGATTCTGATCAAGGGCACATGCCTGGGTTGTGGGCTCGATCCCCAGTGAGGGGCATGCAAAAGGCAGCTGATCAATGATTCTCTCTCATCATTGATGTTTCTTTTATTTTTTTGACATTTTTTTTATTGAGGTATTATTTGTACATATCTTACCATTGCCCCCCCACCCCACACCCATACATGCCCTCACCCCCCATACTTCAAGCCTCAGAGAAAGGAAGATGTAACAACTTAGGGTGTTTTGAAACTATTTTCTCATGATGGCAGTAGTGCTCCAGATATGCAAACAAGCCTTGTCCTTGAGCTTTCATCTCCCACCCAAACAGACTCAAAAAACCAAGAGATCAAGAGAGAGAAGGGCATGAGGAAACAAGGCTTCCTTATACTTTTTCCAGTTTTCAAAAATCTGCTCACACTGCTCTTTTGGTTTTGGTTTTCATCTGCAATTAAAAACGAAGGTCTAAATTACCTATCATCATCAGGCATCTTATTTTGCAATAACTTAATTTCTACTTGACCTAGTTCTGCTCTTGTTCATTCAGCTTTATATCTTATCCATTTTCCCAGGTTATCAAGTAGTCTGCTTCTGTGGGCAAGTCTCAAGGAGCCAGACCTAGGGGAAAGAAGAAAATTAAGGTCAGAATTAGGGTATTTCTAGTCAACAAAAATAACTACTAACAATTATTGAGCACTTACAATATACCAGTGAATATTCCTAGTATCTTGATAAGGATTTATATTCTCTTCTTAATTACCAAATTACTATTTAAAATGCATCATTTCTATATTCTCATATGATATGTGACACAAACGTGTAAAGATACAAGAAAAATGTTTGATAAAGTTTAATTTTAACATGTAAATTCAAAAACCTATGTACAGCTTAACTAAATATGAATATTCATTTTGAGCATCATGTATGAGCCACTGAAATATTTACTAGTGAACTCTCCATCTTGAGAGACATTTAAAAAGATTCCATTTTGTTACTTTCTAAACTACAGTAATCCTCCTTATCCACAAGGCAGATATGGTCCAAGACCCCCAGTAGATGACTGTAACCACAGTTAGTGCCGAACCCTATATATACTACGTTTTTTCTATACATGTATATCTATGATAAATTTTAATTTATACATTAGGTACAGTAAGAGATAATAATAAAATAGGATAATTATAACAATATAATTTAATAACAGTTAATTTGAATGTAGTCTCCCTTTCTTTTTCAAATATCTTATCATACTATACTTACCTTTTTACTTAAAGGAAGCACTTTAAAGTGTTTTTTTGGCCTTTCTGAATTGCCAGCATTACTACTCTTGTTCTTTGGGGCTATTAAGTAAAAGAAAGCTTACTTGAACACAAGCACTGTGGTACCATAGCAGTCTATCTGATAACTGAGAGGACTACTAAGTTACTAATGGGTGAGTAGTATATACAGCATAAATATGCTGAATGAAGGGATGATTCACACATCAAGTAGAGATTTCATAACACTACTTGGATAGCATGCGATTTAAAACTTGTTTATTTCTAGAATTTTCCATTTACTTTAAAATATATATATTTTATTGATTTCAGAGAGGCAGGGAGAGGGAGAGAAAGATAGACACAACAATGATTAGAATCATTAACTGGCTGCCTCCTGCACACTGCCTACAGGGGATCGAGCCCACAACCCAAGCATGTGTCCTGACCAGGAATCAAACCTAAACTTCCTGGTTCATAGGTTGATGCTCAACCACTGAGCAACAGTGGCTAGGCATAAATACACTTCATTTGAATGTTTGCATGAGTATGCGCATGTGTTTTTACCATGGTGTTTGTTGTTGGTATGACTTGGTATGAGGATATTGGTGGTGTTTCATTTTGTCATACATTTCCCAATCCTAATATCACAAGGCTACTTTAGATGTCATTAGACATCCTTCAGAAGATTATATTTTGTGTTACTTAGAACAAAGATTTTTGTTTTCTTCATTGTAAAGTGACCCTTTTCATTTGCTTATGTAAATAGAACTATGCTTATTATTTTTTCCTTTTTAGAGAAATTAAATCTTACACTGGAGGATATTTTAAAGCCTGAGGGCTATATCTTTTGACTTTAGGATATTTCACTTAGCATTAAGTTAATTGCTGCATTTGTTAATAATTTCTTTTTATTTGCTAAGTGGTATTTAATTGTATGGATATAGCACTGTTGGTATAATGGGTTCTTCACAGTTTGTGGCACTTAGGAATACAGCTGCTATAAACATTCACATGTAAATTTTGTGTGGAAATATGTTTTTATTTTGCTTGAATAAATAACTAGTAGTGGGCGTGCTATATGGTAAGTTTATATTTAACTTTATAAGAAACTGCCAATAATTTTTCTAAATGGCTGTACAATTTTGAATGCCCACTACAAATATATGAGAGTTCAATTCAGCATTTCATCATTAAGTATGATGTTAGCTGTAGGTTTTTCTGTGGATGTTCTGTTCTATCCCTAGTTTTGAATTTTTATCATGCTTTGTCTACACCCATTGTGATCATCATAATTTTCACTCTTAGCCTGTTAATATGGTGAATTATATTGATTGATTTGTGAATTTTAAACCCAGCTCAAATATCTAAAATCAACTCTACTTGGTTGTGGTATGTTGTACTTTTTATATGTTGTTGGATTCAATTTGCTAATATTTTTATTTATTTTTAAATCTTTATTGTTGAGAGTACTACAGATGCTCCTCCTCCCCCGACTCATTGCCCCCTCCACCTGGTTCCCACCCCGCCCAGGCCTTCACCACCTGCAGATCTTTCTGTAACCCCTGCCTTGTGACCCCAGGCAGTGGTTGACTTTGCACCTCCATGGAGAACTTAGAGCCAGTGCACCCGGTGGACAGCTTCAGACCATACCAGATTACAACTCTACACATCCACAAGTGACACACTCAAGGGGCAGACTCAGTGAGCACCAAAGCCTGACTGAAGCAAGTCCTGCTTCATAGGGGTGTCTCCTGCACAGCAGCTCTCCCACTGTAATCGCAGTTGGTCTTCACAGCCAATTGGCCTGGAAGTCAATTTCTCCCAGTGACACCAACAGCAATCAATTCTCAACTACAACAAGGCTGTGCACACAGCCCACAAAGGAGTGCACCTAGAGTGCCCAGCTCAGGTGACTGGGGAGGCTGAACCACTGGGCCTATAGGACATCTACTATACAAGGCTACTCTACCAACTCAAGGAGATATAGCAACTCTACCCAATACATAGAAACAGACACAGGAAACAAAATGAGGAGACAAAGAAACATGTTACAAATGAAAGAAATGGAGGAAAGCAAACTACTGGATACACATTTGTTTCTTCCCAATTATGCATTGATTCATTTGACTGTAGTTTTATACAAAGTATGCTGCATAACCTTCTATAACTTGCATGGTCATTTATCAATATATATTTTCTATAGCTTGAAATGTCTTTAGATTTTATTCTAGAAAGAGGTCTACCTTAGGAATTAAAAGAGTAACACCTGCTATTGACAATCTGTTCACATTTTGAAAAATTATAAAGCCAAAAATGAATGGCACCTGAATCATGACTAGAAAAAGTAACTTTTAAAGTTTATTTGCCATAGGTTCTCACATCTTTCCTGTCTTCATATACCTTTTAATCTAAAATCCCACTTCCCTTGTTCCTCAACTGCTCAGCCATGATTTATTCACTGATAATAGTTTAAATTGTTTGCAGACATTGACTATTCTTTGGGATACTTTGTATTTCTAATGTTGCCTCTTACCTTTTCACATTTCTTAGAATTAAGTATACCTGTTTACAAAATTACCAGATACATTAGCCATGTATTCAGTGCAGTGAGGGCACAAGTAATGCTCTCTAAGGCAGCCAAGGATTTTCAAAATATGGGTGTCTGGAATACTCTTATTTTCTCAGTCAGAGATATAAATACATTAGGTCTCAAATGATCAACAAAGTTATGTCAATAATTACTTTTGCACATATTTGTTCTGGATTGGTTCTCAAATTACGAATATATTATCAGTGTCTGGAAAAATCTCTTGGAATGGACAATCTACTAAGAACAAATGAGAACACTTTATCTCAAATCCTTCTTTCCCAAGGGAACCACTATTAGCAGTTTGATGAGTATGCTAGTTTAAATATTATGAAAGTGATATACAACTATTAGGAGAGCTAAATAGATTTAGTCTACCTGGCATTATTATATCCCTATATTTGCAGCACAATGCTAAACCCCCACCCATACACAGAATAAACATTTCCACCTCTTTTCTTCAAATCCATCCTGGTCACAAGTGGAGTTTGGTGCCATGCATTTTTGACTCAACACTGGACGGTGTGCACTTGCCAATATCATTAACTATTCATGAGCAATAGGGCAGTTTCTTTTACAGTTAAATCTCATAGCATCTCTTTACTATTGATCAAGTAATAAGAATAATATGCAACTGAAAAATAATCAGTAAATTGAGCAAATATAAAACAGTAAAGAAATGATACTCAAATTCACAGGAACTCAACAGGTATACCATTGATGTTTGAGCTACTGCATTCTGCTCTTATACATTTATTATATAACTAGAGGCCCAGTGCATAAAAATTCGTGCACTAGAGGGGAGTCCTTCAGCCCAGCCTGCCCCCTCTCACAGTCCAGGAGCCCTCAGCAGTGGGAGGCGACCCAGCAATCAGGGGAAGGTGATGCCCCCATCACACCTCTGCTGCTGCCACTGCTGGCAGTGCAAGCCTTGGCTGGCCCTGGTTACCTGAGCCTCGGGCATCCCTGGGTGGCTGGGAAGCCACCATCCAAGGCTTGCCTGTGCCTTGGGCCAGCCCTGGGTGGGGGAATGAGGGGACTGGGGAACTCCGGAGGCAGGCACCTTGCCGTGCTCCTGATGCCCCCGTCAGGCTGAGGGAACTGGGCACCGCCATCTTGTGGCTGTGGGCACCGCCATATTTGAGGGTGTGGCATTCAATTAGCATACCAAAAAGTCTCCAAACAGCCTCAGGAGTGCTCACATACCTGTACTTCATCATGATTGATAATATTTTTTTTTTCAGGAATTTGAATACTTGCACAATCATGCCCTTTATAGATGTATTTAAATAGATAATATTTGACACTTCTAATTGATGCACAGAATTCAACATTTATATTACAATTATATTTGAGGCACAAATACAGGTTATAAGGGACAATCCAAGTATTATCAACAATTTTATTTCCAATAGAAATGGTACTACCAGGTCTTAGTTTGTATTTGGGACATCCATCAATATTTCCAATGGTCGCATTTTGAAATTCTTTTGGATATCCCTTTGAACATTTTCCATACATGGACTATTTGGATTTTGTATTCCACATGGTCCATGTACCATATTTGATTTTACAATTTGAAAAAGTTGAGGACACTGGTCCTCATCTGGAATTTCTGCCTTAACTATATGGTCAATGTCATCTTCTGAACGTAATTTGGACTTACTATCTAATATCAGTAATATGTGAGTGTGAGGCAGCCCTCGTTTCTGAAATTCAATGACATGAATCTTAGCTATTACTTTGCTAAATAAATGGAATTTACACATATCATTTAAAAGAGCATTCAGATTAATATTAAAAACTCTGGCTACCAAGTCAGGTTTGTTTTCAACTTTTTGCCAGCGTTGTAAATTGTTTGTAATATCTGCCCATTTGGGGTTGCATGTCATGGTTATAAATAAATTGGGCTTGCCATACTTCGTTACAATTGCCATAGCATCCTGATATCGCTGCTGCATATTTCTGGGACTACCCTCAAGAGATGATGGAAGTATTATCATTTTACCAATCGGCACATTGTCATTTTCAGATCTAGATTTGAGATAATCCATCAAACCATTATATTTTTCAACTCTCAACTTAGATTGGTTTGCTTTAATGAAATTTAATCAATTGGCCTCCATTTTTTAATATGAATCCACAATAAACTGTTGAGTTAATTTTCCTGCATTTAAAATAGGATTGAATGTGTCCCTCACAGAGAGATGAAATCCATAATACTGCATTTGTGTGACTCATGTCCTTACATTTCATCTAGTATTATTGTTGATTACACTGATGTCTCTAAGTCTTAATGCAATATCTGTTCCCCAGCCTTTTTCACCATGTAGAAAAAGGATAGGATATGTCATTGAATCTAATGTAGGAAACAGCATACTGATTTGTTTCATTTTAGTGGCACTTGGATTACTGGGATCTGGTTTACAATGAATGAGCAAGTCCCTTTCACAAGGAGGTTCTCCATCTTCATTTCTGAATATACAGCAACCTCGGTTACACGGGAAGAATTATATCTACCTGGGTCACTGTTACGATCGTATTTAATTGCCATAGTTACTTTCATGGGTGCAATACCTTTTGCTGCTGCTTCAGATTGGGCTTCCTTTTCTACCTCATACAACATCTTGTACAATTTTGTTAATTCATTTATTTCATGCATGAGGTTATTGATGTTGATCATGAGTCTTTCTGAGCAGCCCTGGTTTTCTGGTATTGCTAATCTTTTACTTGTAGCTTTGGCTGTATCAAAAATATAGAGTTGAGCAAACTTCCAAGAAACAACATCTGAAGGATGCAAAGTTCCAGTATAGTGATAATTGTCTGTGTATTCTAAGACATTATGGCCCATACCCTGATGGCGATGCAATATTTGCACCCATGGAAGCAAAAGCAAAGGAACTATTTATGGATCGAATACTTTCCATGAAATTTTTACTGTCAGAATCTTCGTTTGTCATTAATCTTTTTAAATATGCTGGGTAATCTGGAAAATGTATATCATTTGGACAGACTTTCCCTTTGCTACAACATAGAGTAAATTTCCCATTGGATGGTTTTTCATGACAGAAATTTTGTGATAGGCAAAATTCACATCTAACAGTCATTCCACCACAACTATGTTTGAGAATTGCATCCTTATGTACTCCATTTCCACTGAGAAGGCAGTTCCTTCCAGTATTGCTAGTACATGTTGATGACTATTCTCTAGACATATTCTGTCTTCACTATGGCCTTCTTTCAACTTCAAAGGCACATTGGTCTTTAGACATTTTCTGTTGATGATGCCGGTGTTTTTCGGCTTCAGAGCGACGTTTTCCCAATATCTGCTCTTCAGATACATTCTGTAGCAGGTGCTGCCTTCTTTCACGATCAGACACACATTGCTCTTCAGACATTTTCTGTCAATAACCTTGGCATCTTTCTGCTGCAGAGCTATGTTGTATTAACAGTTTTTCTTTGGACATAGTCCCACCTCTCTACTGCCACGGTCTGAGATACAGGTGAATGAGAGTCCTGGCTGTCAGGGCGTTGAGCTGTGTGACCAATGGCTGATTCTGTGGGGGTGGGACTTCCTCCTACCTGTTGTCAGTTTCCACACCTGGGATGAGGAAGCTGGGGCTCTAGAGGGAGCGATGTCCCCTCTAAGCTGCCAGCTTTCTCGCTCTGCTGGACCCCACAGGTGGGCCTTGGTGGGCGCTGGGGTGACCTTCCGCTCCTGCCCAGAATGCCACTGGCCTGGACCCAGCAGGCAGCATCTGGCGCCGCCTGCCCCATCTGCATATGCATATTTACCCGTCATCTTTGTTGGGTTAATTTGCATATCACTCCTGATTGGCTGGTGGACGTAGCGGAGGTAAGGTCAATTAGCATCTTTCTCTGTTATTAGTGTAGATTGTGCATGTGTGGGTCCATATGCAAAGAGTATTAGGGCTTGCTGGTATACATTTTTACTTATATGAAAAATGTGGAATATCCTTGCTTTTTGTGTTGCTTCCTTCTATCATCATTTTCTAAGTTCTTACATCGCATATGCCTCTTCATATGACATTACATATGCTTCAGAAAACTGGATTTTCTGTTAAGTAAAATTTATAAATACCATTCTTTTTGCAAAACAATTATGAGCGAGGACTTTAAATCTTGCATGTACATATTTTTCAAAGAAAAATAGATATTTAACACCCTTTTCTTAATTGTATGTAAGGATGATGCTGGTTTCTATTTTTTTTCTTTTTTCTTAAATTTCTTTATTGATTAAGGTGTCACATATTTGTCCTCATCCCCCCATTCCCATCCCACACCCCTCCCCACGGATGCCCCCATCCCCCTGTTGTCCTTAACCATTGGTTAGGCTTGTATGCATGCACACAAGTCCTTTGGTTGATCTCTCCCCCCTACCCCCACCTTCCCCTACCCTCCCTCTGAGGCCCGACAGTCTGATCGATGCCTCCTTGTTTCTGGGTCTGTTCTTGTTCATCAGTCTATGTTGTTCATCATTTCCTCTAGATGAGTGAGATCATGTGTTACTAGAAGTATAAGAACTGAATGTGAGACGAGCAATAATAGCTATGCTGACAGGCAAATGAATCAGTCTGTAGTGAGTTTCTTTCTGAACCAACAGTTCTTTTGAGACCCAATTTTAATGTCCACCAGTTCCTTATGTGTACATGTCGACACTGACTTTTCAGCTCTGGATGGTGGACAAATGGTGGTAATGCAGGTCCGACTCCCTCTTGTTTGGTCTCTCCCAGACCCAGGAGTGCGGCTTCACCTGGACTCAGGGGCGCGTGGCCTCACCCGGACCCAGGGGCACGTGCCCTCACCCGGACCTAGGATCCAGCCTTACCTGGACCCAGGGGCACGTGGCCTTACCCAGACTCAGGGGCGCATGGCCTCACCCGGACCTGGGATCCAGCTTCACCTGGACCCAGGGGCACGTGGCCTCTCCCGGACCCAGGGGCACACGGCCTCACCTGGGCCCGGGACCCAGCCTCATCTGGACCCAGGGCCGCATGGCCTCTCCTGGACCCAGGGGCGCAGTCTTACCCGGACCCGGGATCCAGCCTCACCTGGATCCAGTGGCGCATGGTCTCACCTGGACCCGGGATCCAGCTTCACCCGGACCCAGAGGTGCGTGACCTCACCTGGACCCGGGGGCACGCGGCCTCACCAGGACCCAGGACCCAGCCTCACCCGGATCCAGGGGCGCACGTCCTCACCCAGACCCGGGATCCAGCTTTACCCGGACCCAGGGGCGCGTGGTCTCTCCCGGACCCAGGGGCGTGGCCTCACCCGGACCCGGGACCCAGCCTCACCCAGATCCAGGGGCGCGGCCTCACCCGGACCCAGGATCCAGCTTCACTCGGACCCAAGTGTGCGTGGCCTCACCCGGACCCAGGGGCGCGTGGTCTCACCCAGACCCGGGGGCATGCGGCCTCACCCAGGCCCGGGACCCAGCCTTACCCAGACCCAGGGGCATGAGGCCTCACCCAGACCCAGGGGTGTGTGGCCTCACCCGGGCCCAGGGGCGTGCAGCCTTGCCCAGACCCGGGACCCAGCCTCACCCGGACCCAGGGGCATGTGGCCTCACCTGGATCCAGGGGCATGTGGCCTCGCCCGGACCTGGGACTCAGCCTCACCCTGACCCGGGTCCCAGCCTTGCTCGGACCCAGGGGCACGCGGTTTCACCCAGACCCGGGACCCAGCGGGGCTTTGTCTTCTTGATCCCAATTCTTGTCTGTCAATTCCCTCTCAGCAATTCCTTCGGCCATTTTCTCAAAGCTCCAGGGCGGCTGCCGTGGAATTCGTTGGGCGGTGAGCTCAGCGAAGCTCCAGTGTGCCCGGTGCGCGGTGGCGGGCTGGTCCAAGGTCATTGCGGCAGCACTCGTGTATGCAGCGACGACCAGTCGCCGGGCGAGCACTCCTGGATCCAGGACCCAGCGGGGCCTCGTCTTCCCGATCCCAACTCTCATTGGTCAATTCCTTCTCAGCAATTCCTCCGGCCATTTTCTCAAAGCTCTGGGGCGGCTGCCGCGGAACTCGCTGGGCAGCGGGCTCGGCGAAGCTCCGGTGCACCTGGTGCGTGGTGGTGGGCTGATCCGGGGTCACTGCATCTGCGCTCGGGTCCGCAGCAGTGACCAGTTGCCAGGCGTGTGCACCTGGCCGCTTCTGGGGTGCTGAGATTCTCGAAGGACTCGGAGGTCAGCAAGTGTGGGGCCTCCCACCCCATGTCTCCCAGGGGCTTGTCTGTTTGTGCTCGGCAGCAAGCGGAGCCATCCCCTCAGCCGGAAACCACAGGGGGAACTGCGCCGAGCACGTTCCAGGCAGCCATTGTGTCGCCAGAGCCGTAATTCTTAAAGTGTGATCTTTGGCTCACCGGCATCAGCATCATCCCGCGTACCCCTCTCTTTAATTCTAGTTGTAGAGCATCTGCTCAGCCAGCCCTCTAGTGGTTCTGGATGGTGTCTGCTCTGTTTTCCCGTTGTAGTTTCAAAATTGTTGTGGTAGGCAACAATCAGGCGTCCACCCTATGCCTCCATCTTGGTCCTCCCTGGTTTCTTGATTTTAAAAAATTCAAATACAAGTTTTATTGCTTTCAACATTTCAAAACTTTAGACAAGTATACAGTTAAAACTTGACATCAATCCCTTGGAAACATCACTCTAAAAAGACACTGTTATTTGCTTGGTTGTATGTTTTCTGGGTATTTCTCTTATGCCTATTAACTTTTTAAAATTCATATTTGTTTATGTGTTCAACTTGAATTAACTATGTAATAAGTGGAGAAAGACAGACTTTATTTTCCCATTTCATTTTCCTTGCATTACTCACCTAGGATGGCTTGATCCTAAATTCTAACACTGCTTTTTCTTTTCCGAGTCAAAGGTATGGACACACATCCTGATAAAATTCAAGAGAATGAATTTCAATATTTCCAAAGGCTTATGAAGAGCGCTTGCTATAGCTGAGTCTTCAAACGAGGTATCTACCTTTGACCAGAATCGAATCTGGAAACTTTCAGTCCACAGACCAACATTCTATCCACTGAGCCAAATCAGCTAGGGCTCAATGTATGTTTTTGAGTGCTTGCAAATGTTTTTATATTTTACTCTAGAAGACTTTTCTATTCCAAGAAATTACAAAATTACACCTGCTGCTGGCAAATCCTTCAAAATATAAAGTAAAAAACAAGCAGTTCCTTAATAAAAAAATAACCACTTAAAAATATCTTTGACATGCATTTTTATCTATTCGCTTTGCACATATAAGTACTTTTAAAAAACGATGTTCAAATTCCCTTCTACTATAAGGCAAGTTTTCCTACTTTGTATCTAAATGCTTTTTAAAACATCATTAACTATTTATTCTTTGGAATTCTGACATGTTTTTAAAATGTCACCTGTTTTTGCATTTCTAGAAACAATCATGATTTTTCAGCAATGTATGAAGATGTGAAGTGAGGTCACACCTCTTCGGGCAGACAAGGACTTTTAAAAATGTTGAGGTCATCTTCAATATTCTTCACTTGTTTTTGGTTCTCATCTGTTTGTGAAAAGTCTCATCTCCTAGCAGAAGTGCTAAACTTTCTTGTCTTGGCAGGGTGGTTCCACATCTCTACAGGCTCTCCCAGCTCCAATTTGGGTGCCACTGAGACAGCCAGCAAGCACATTGTGTCCTGCTATAAGCTATTAGGAATCTTGGTGTTCTCTGTGCTGGGACCCAAGTCCCAGAGCTTAGTAACATCATTTGTTCTGAGGGTATGGGCAAGAAACAAACACCCACAGACCCAGTACTTAATCCTTTAGTTGCTTCCTCTGGTCCCTTCCTTATTGGGAGGATATCAAGACCAAACCTACAACTTCCTAGACCGGACTTTCCAGCAGCTGCTGGCTGTTCTGCCTCTCCACTGGAAAACTCCTACATCTGGACCCTACCTTTGTCCATAACTCCAGGTGGATCTCTGGTGGAGGCACTAAGCTCAGCCTTGGGGGCCAGCCCTGCTCCCACAGAATGGACCATTCCAAACTAAGTCTGTTTAAAGTTTTGGGGCTTTTTCCAGAGATTTCCTCATGATGGCAGTGTTGTTCCAGAAATGCAATTTAACACTGCCCTTGTGCCCATTTCTCCCACCCCTTTTGTGTGAAAAAAAAATGCTACCAAGAGACAAAGTGGTAGAAAATATGGCTGCCTTGATTCTTGTCCAGTTTGAAGAAACCTGCTCACACTATTCTTATTTTGCTTTTGGTTTCCATCTGCAATTAAACTAGGGCTTAAAGTTATTTCATAAGGCATCTATCTTTTTGGTTTAAGAACTCAATTTCCACTTACCTAGTCTTTGCAATTCCACTTTTTCTTCACACAGCATTATATCTCCAGTGTTTCCTTTTCCCAACAAATTGTCTTGGGAGATGGAGAGTGGGGAGGGGGAGTAAAGAAAATGGTTGCATCTAAGGGCCTAGAGAAGAGCAAATCTAGCACCAGTACACAATAGTTCTTGACCTGTCTCATTTCCCAGGTTCCCTGGGAGACCTCTTCCATTTTCTGGCCTGGGCACTAGATCTTGGTGTATTTAGGAAGAAGCAACTCTGTGTCTGGAAACACAAGTGTCTAGAGAGTTCTCAAGTCTGCGTGCTTCACCGAGGCTACCTGGAATAATACACATACACAAATATGTATAAATTCCAGTCAGAGGGGGGCATGATTAAGTCTCATGGTTTCATCACTTAACATTGGAACACAAGCACATCCCTAAATCATTTTAGGACCTTCAGTGACTTCCTATGACTTTATTGTGTATATGTGTGTCACTGATTATGTGTTCACAATCAATCATATAGCATTTTCTCATAAGTAACTAAGACAGGATGCCTGTAAAGGATTCAGAAAATAACCATGTGCTATTGTGTATATGTGTGTCACTGATTATGTGTTCACAATAAATCATATAGCATTTTCTCATAAGTAACTAAGACAGGATGCCTGCAAAGGATTCAGAAAATAACCATGTGCTGATCAAGAGTAAAGCACCATCATAAACAGTACCTGTGAGTACTACTGATAAACTTTGGGATTATGTTTTAACAGAAACACATAAACTCAGTTTCTAAAACTCATTTTAATATACACATGCTAACATGTATATTTAGCTTCACATATAACAAGTTTGCATAAAAATGAAATTTATTTTTATGTAATGGTTTGGACCATAGCTGCATGAAAATTTTGCAAGACCTCATTGTCAGTAGGCAAAGCATTATCAAGCAATATTTTAAAAACACATGTATTTATTTTTTCTTTAGGGGAGGGAGGAGAGAGAGAGAGAGAGAGAGAGAGAGAGAGAGAGAGAGAGAGAGAAACATCAATATATCATTGTGAAAGAGAAACATTGATTGGCTGCCTCCTATAACATGTGACCTTCTGGTGCATGGGACAATGCTCCAATCAACTGAGGCAGATTGGACAGGGCTCAAAGAACTTCTTGATTGCCACATTCACTAAAAATATTAGGATCTCAATGAAGAAAGTTTCAGTTCATAAGATATTATTTAACAACTAGAAATTTAATGCCTCTGATGCCACCCCCTTGGGTACCATGATTTGAAGGTCTAAATTTTCTAATCTTTATCCTGATAATATATATACACCCATATGTGTATATAATATATATATTCTTAAACAAATATTGGAGCACAACTACATGCATATGCCTCAGAAGACAGTTTGCCCCCTTTTTCAAAAATTTAACCTAAACTTTAATCTTAATATTTATTATTAAAAATATAATAATAGATTACATTATTGTATAAATAAAATTTGTGTCTTATATCATTCTAATATTGTGATCCAGGTGTGTATTCTATTAAAGCTTCAAGGTGAAAGCATTCACAATTTTTATAGTCATCAATAATCTTTCATCAGCATTTCCCTATATAATGATTTACTAAAAAATAAGTCTTTCTAATATTTCAGGAGAATGATAAACTGTCCAGGAAACAGATGTGAAAATGCAGGGTGTTCCAAAAAATGTATAAACACTTTAACAGCTGATAGCTCAATTTTGAAAATGAAATGTATTTTAATAAACACTGCCTTTATAATTATTCAAAGTATGCATATATATTTTCTGGTATATCCTATATTATCCAAACCATGACATGTGTATAAATCTCATTTTAATGTAACTTATTGCTCTGTATGAAGCTAAATATCAGTTTGTATAAGTATCTACATACATGCATATGCACACACACATATATACATACGCACATGCACACAGGCTTACACACATGCATACACTGACATGGAGGGGGAAGTTTGGGTGAATTTTATCTGAGTTCTTATTACAATAATCACCATGGTTAAAAATATATAATTTTTACACAAATGTACACATATAGATGGATACATTTGAATGTACTAATATATATGTTTGTTTCTCTTTAAACATATCAAATGCATATTGAAGGTAGTTTTAAACAAAATCTTTATAATTACCTTATATAATTTTCATTTTATATATGTGTATATATATTACATTATCTATAATAAAAAAGAGTCATATGCAAATCTACCGAACAGCAGAATGACTGTCTGGATGACCACGTTATGACACACACTGGCACCAGGCCAGTCAAGGCAGGTGTGATGCGATTGGTCGGGGGGCCCCGCCATCGCCCCACGATCACCCCGCAGAGGGAGGCCCAGGCCATCCTCTGTGGGGCGATCAATGAGGGGGGGTCCATGATTGATCACCCCAAAGAAGGAGACCCAGGCCATCAGCCGGCGCGATGATCATTCGCGGAGCCCAGGCCACCTGGTTGGCAGCACTGCAGCAGGTGGGCAGAGCCTCCCTCTGCTGGGTGATTGATCACAGAGCCCCATGATCCATTGCCCCAAAGAAGGAGGCCCAGGCTATCAGGCCAGTGGCACTGCAGTGGGTGGGTGGGGCCTCCCTCTGTGGGGACCTCCCTCTGTGGGGACATAGATCTGGGGGCCCTACGATCAATCATCCCACAGAGGGAGGCCCAGGCCACTGGCCAGCGACACTGTGGCAGGTATGCGGGGCTGGTCAGCGATCACCCATAGAGGGAGGCCCAGGCCAGCCAAGTGATCACACCCCATGCCTGTCGCCCACAGAGGGAGGCAACTGGTGGGGGGGGGGCAACGCTGCACAGATGGAAAGCAGTGGCAGTGGCAGGGGTGGGGCCAGCTGCCAGCAGCTGGGTGAAGGAAGGCCGTGATAGGTCCTGGTTGCTGGCCAGGCCTAGAGGGCACAGGCCGGGCTGAGGGACACCACCCCCCTGCATGTACACATTTATTATGGGTTTGCTATTGAATTACAATATAATATAAAGATTGTGAAGAATCTTGTAGAATACACGAATCTCTGACAGACATATGGAAACACTTCTCCCAAATCACCTATTCCAAAGAAACCACTATAGACAGCTTAATGGGCACATGTATTAAAATGTGGTAAACAAGATGTATTCATGTGAGCTGGTAGTATTTAACTAAATAAATCGAGCCTGAAGCTTAATGATAAACTTCCTTTTTGCTCATGATGTGTTTGAAACACCAAAAGATTCACCCACAGATAAACACACCATTATTTATTTTCTTCAATTATATCCTGACTAAGGGCCCAGTGCACAAAATTCGTGCACTGGGGGGGGGGGGTGTCTCTCAGCCTGGCCTGCGCCCTCTCGCAATCTGGGACCCCTTGGGGGATGTCAGGCCTAAACCTGCAGTCAGACATCCCTCTTGCAATCCGGGACGCTGCATACACCAGTGACCATACTTTTCATACAGGTGAAAGGCATCTTGCTGTTGTATGGGCAGCTACATTTTTTTGCCCTGATTATAAAAAGTAGTACATAACATGATCCTTCTGAGTCAGTAGTACCATTGTCTCCATCTTATGGGTGGAAAAACTGAAGCAGAGAGAAGTTAAGTAATTGGCTTTGTCACACAGTTATAAGTGTCAGAATCAGGGCTGACCACAAAATGTGCAAGTCAGAGTCCATGCATGTCATCTCTGCATCATCCTGTTTTTTCAGTGTTAGAGTAACCTTGCCAGGTTTTAATTTTTAAATCTAAGAGACTGTTCCCAATATATAGGAATGCATATTGATCCTCATGTAGAATAAACAGAATGTGGACAGTTTGGAGATTCTTTTGATGAATTAGGATTAAGCAGCCACAGATCTCTTTTTCAAATACTGCAGAAGCCACCTTCCTTGTTTAACTGTGTGTGGGATGTAGCAGTTTATAAACTATGGCATAGTCCAGTGATGGGCAACCTTTTGAGCTTGGTGTGTCAAACTTCGCCAAAAAACTGAGCATAACTCGGGTAGTGTGTCACTTTGAGGAAAAAACTAACTCCAAGACTCTAGTCGCAAATGTTTGATCCTCAGGAGCAGCAAATGTTTCATCCTCGGCATGCGGCCACGTGTCATCAGAAATGGCTACGTGTGTCAGTGCTGACACGCGTGTCATAGTTTCGCCATCACTGGCATAGTCACTCGAAATCCAGGACCCCTCAGGGGATGTCTAACTGCTGGTTTATAGGTTAGAAAAAAACCTTATGAGAGAAAAAATACAAAACAGAGGCCCTCCAGCGAGGGTGGGTTCTGAGGAGCTAGGGTTAACTTTCTGTGAGAAGATTCACCAGGCTGGGAAGAGGTGAGGGAGGAAGGAGTGAGTGAGTGTGTGTGTGTGTGTGTGTGTGTGTGTGTGTGTGAGAGAGAGAGAGAGAGAGACCCCAAAGACTCCAGACTCTTTTATTCTAAAGCACAAAACTTTGCTCTCCCTATGTTTATCGCATGTCTAAATGCAAACCATCATGTACTTCAAGCAACATGTATTAGGGAAGGAGAGTGCATGCAGCCTTAAAGCAAAGAGTGGGGTGTCAGAAGTGACTAATTCCTTTCGTCCTCCAAGCTGAAGCTCCTCGGGGGGCCTGCCTCTTTGCAAATCCACATTTATCTCTTGGAGTGTGGGAGGTAAGGGAACGCAGCATTATCCTGGGAGGGGAAGGTCACAGGGACTGCACCCCTGGTACTCGCCCCAAGTTTCATTTCCTCACCCTCCCGGATCGCTTTCCACCCCACCATTGATCCAATTAATGCGGTCGGAGGTCTGAAGCTGGAAGCCTCCAGGCCGAGAGCACGCTGGGGGCCGGGTGGTCCAGCTCCGAGGCCCCTGCGTCCATGCCCCAACCCAACCAGACTCCTGCCTGTGGCTCTGGGTGTTCTGCCCTACCATGCACCAGACTCAATCCGACTGGGTGCGGGAAGAGATTGGGTGGCTTCATGGCAGGCAGCTCTGAGGCTAGTTCCTTTGAATTGCCCGCAGTTGGGGGAGGGGGGGAAGAAAAGCCTCCCCAGAAAGAGGTTTTTAAAAAACCTTCAGGAAACTACTGACGGTTAAACAGCACAACTGGGCTCAGTGAGAGCCAAACCATCTTCCCACTTGCACCTGCCCTTTTGCGCCTTGGTAGCGGGCAATCCAGGGCCCCTTCCAGACCCTCCTCCACCATCCCACCTCCGTCCCATACACCTTGGGACAGGGTGCTGCTGCGCGGGCACTGTTTACTAGTATATGTACTCCTTCAACCTCTACACAATCTCAAACTCCGGAACCCCAGGGCTAACTTGCAGCGCTTCTGATGCCCTCGAAGTGTCTCCCTTAATCCAAAGGCTTGCCCACTGTTCCCAGCCACCTCCCAGCTGTGGCCAACAGTCAGACCCCTGAGGCCAGCGGCCCTGTGGGTCAGCCCTCCTTTCCCTCCTCCGCTCACTATGCCTGGGTACTGGCACAACTCCATGGGCCACGCAGTTTAGCGAACACGTGCCCAACCTCAAGAATGGTTCCCAGTACCTCTGCCTGAAGTTAACCAGGGCGCAGTCTCCCTCTGGGAACTCAGTCCTGGGGTGCTGCCTTCCACCTCTAAATTCAGATCTCACGTAATTTGTACAAAATAAACCCCGTTCCCCCAAGGAAGAGACCCACTGAAGAGACTCCTGAGGCAGTGTGGGGCAGCCTTCTCTCCACTTGTGTACAGAATGTCATGTTTACAAACAGTGTTCAAGCCTACTGGTCACACAGGGCTCAATGGGGAGACACTTGCAGCCACCAAAACAGTGGTTCCTATCTTTTCTCCTTTGCTTACAGAGAAAGAGATTCCAATCCTATCCCTAACTCCCATGTAGCCATGCGCCCAAAACTTCCCATGCTCCTTCTCCCGGACACTGACCCTCCAATGTCCTGGACTCTTCTGTCCACTCCGAGAGGGGGTGTGCTCTAAGTTCATATGTTTGGATAGTTAAGAAAAAAAACAGGCTGAAATTGGACTTACATGGAACCCGTCCATGGTAACCACTTGCTTTACAGGAGCGCCCATAGCACCCAAGTTCTTGAGACCCGCGCAATCTTGGACCTCTGAGGGATGCAGCAGTGCACGAAGCAGCAGGTGGCCAGGGAGGAGCGCAAAACAGGTCGGGCGCCATGCCACTCATGCTCATCCTGGCAGCTGCACCTGTTGCTGCAGCTTGGTAGTGCTGCTGCAGACCAGGCTCCCATCGCTGCAGCTGTGCTAGCCAGCCATGAGCCCAGCTTCTGGCTGAGCTGCACTCCCCCTATGGGAGTGTACTGACCACCAGGGGGAAGCTCCTGCATTGAGCATCTGCCCCCTGTTAGTCAGTGTGCATCATAGCGACTGGTTGACCAGTTGTTCTAGTTGTTCTGGTTGTTCTGCCATAAAGGTTGCTGGGGTTTTATATATATACTAGCTTTCCCGTTGCAGGAAAAAATCCTGCAATAGGATTTCCTGCTGCACTCTACCCTGCCTCCGTTTCTCCCTTGTTTGCCCGCCTCACCTTCTCCTCCAGCCCGCCCGCGTTTCCCTTCTCCCCCGCCCCGCCTCTGCCCCGCCCTTGTCCCCCGCCCCGCCCTTGTCCCCCGCCTCACCTTCTCCTCCAGCCCGCCTGCGTTTCCCTTCGCCCCTGGCCCCGCCTCCACTCGACCTTTATCACCCGCCCCGCCTTCTCCTCCAGCCAGCCCTCGTTTCCCTTCGCCCCGGCCCCGCCTCCGCCCCGCCCTTGTCCCCCGCCCCGCCCTTGTCCCCCACCTCACCTTCTCCTCCAGCCCGCCCGCGTTTCCCTTCGCCCCCGGCCCCGCCTCCGCCCCGCCCACCCCGCCTTCTCTTCCAGCCCTCCCTTGTTTTCCTTCACCCCTGGCCCCGCCTCCGCCCCGCCCTTGTCACCCGCCCCGCCTTCTCTTCCAGCCCGCCCGCGTTTCCCTTCGCCCCCGGCCCCGCCTCCGTTCCTCCCTTGTTCGCCAGCCTCACCTTCTCCTCCAGCCCGCCCGCGTTTCCCTTCGCCCCCGGCCCCGCCTCCGCCCCACCCGCCCCGCCTTCTCTTCCAGCCCTCCCTTGTTTTCCTTCACCCCTGGCCCCGCCTCCACCCCGCCCTCCCCCCCCCCACTTGCTTGCTTCTTCGAAGCTTTACTCCCTTCTGCAGCTGTTGGCTTCTTTGGAGCTGTCTTGATATGCAAATTAGCCGCCATCTTTGTTGGGGCAATTTGCATACTCATCCTGATTGGCTGGTGGGCGTGGCTTGGCTGGTGGGCGTGGCTTAGGTGTAGCGAAGGTGCGGTCAATTTGCATATTTGTCTATTATTAGATTAGATAGATTATATTATAGGTGGAATTTTGTGTTATTGTTTATTTTTTTTAAGAATTTACTTATTTATTTATTTGTTTGTTTATTTAATAATTCTTTATTGTTGAAAGTATTACTTATGTTCCCCTTTTCCCCCCACTGACCCCCTCCCCCCACCCCAGGCCTTCAGCACCCTTTTGTCTGTGTCCATGGGTTATGCATATATACATACAAGTTCTTTGGTTGATTACCTCCCACCCACTCACCCTCCCCTGCCTTCCCTCTGAAATTCCAAACTCTGTTCCATGCTTTGAGTCTCTGGATCCATTCTGTTCATCAGTTTATTTTGTTGCTTAAATTCCACATATGAGATCATGTGATACTTGTCTTTCTCTGACTGACTTATTTTGTTTGCATGATACTCTCCGGGTTCCTCCATGCTGTCTCAAAGAGTAAGAGATTCTTCTTTCTTACTGCTGCATAGTATTCCATAGTATAAACATATCACAGGTTTTTTATTTTTATTTTATCCACTCATCTACGATGGGCATATGGGCTATCTCCAGATCTTAGCTATTGTAAGTTGTGCTGCTTTGAACATAAGGGTGCATACATTCTTTCTAATTGGTGCTTCGGGTTTTTTAGGATATATTCCTAGAAGTGGGAAACCCAAAGACCAATTATAAAGAATGTGTTATCGTTTCTTCATTCAGCATTGAATAAAGGTTGCTCATAAATTTTCTTTATTGTTGATAAAATTGTGATGGAAATATATGCATCTGATAAATAAATGATAAACTGAGCAATTATTTTTAAAAAGAGAATATTCTGTCTGGCTGGTGTGGCTCAGTGATTGAGTGTTGACCCATGAACCAGGAGATCACAGTTGGATTCCTGGTCAGGGCACATGTCTGAGTTGTGGGATCTATCCCCAGTAGGGGGTGTGCAGGAGGTAGCCAATCAATGATTCTCTCTCACTATTCATGTTTCTATCTCTCTCTCTCCCTTTCCCTTCCTCTCTGAAATCAATTAACAATAATAGTAATTAAAAAATAGGATAAGATATAGCATAGAGGATTTAGGTAAGAGGTTATAAGGATGAGGTGAATTTAAGGCCATTTGTCAGTGTAGGGATGTGATCTTGAAAAGCTATGAAGTGTCAGAAAAGAGGAATGGGCCAGAGATGAAATAAGGGTTGAGGAAAACTATTTTGCATTTTACTTGTTAATTTTAAAAAGTGATTTTTCCAGAGATTATAAGGTCATGGTTCTTTTTGGGTTTTTGTTTTGGAGATGTGGTGAGGGTCAGGCATGCTTGTTCCTTACATTACTTAATTTTTAAAACTAGTTGATTTTATTTATAGTAAGTGATGATATGTGAGACTAGAATGAAGTTAGCATCAAATATACAAGAATATATTATTTTTGT
Organism: Eptesicus fuscus; assembly: GCF_027574615.1. Taxonomy (NCBI): domain Eukaryota; kingdom Metazoa; phylum Chordata; class Mammalia; order Chiroptera; family Vespertilionidae; genus Eptesicus; species Eptesicus fuscus. The sequence continues at coordinate 111,781,004 of NC_072473.1, forward strand.
TACATTACTTGGTAATTTTGGAAATTGGGAATTTACATAGGACATAGAATAGCATGGTTATCAGGAATGACAGGAAAATTAGGAAGACTGAGTAGCAGATGTGATGTAAGGGCTAGCGATGGATGAGGATCTTGTATAATGAGGATCACAGAGGTTCTTTTGGGGGGATGTTTGCTTATATAAAGTAGTGGTTTTACTTGAATGCAAGAATTATATAACTGCTCTCAATGGTATGAATGAGGATTGGCGGTTTCTGTTTATAACATTACTAGTAGTAAAAAAGAGTGATTTTAAATAGAATGATAGGCCTAGCCATTTTGGCTCACTGGATAGAGCATCAGTCCACACATTGAATGGTCCCTGGTCCGATTCTGATCAAGGGCACATACATGGGTTTCGGCCTCAGTCCTTGTCCCTGGGTGGGACATGTGCAGGAGGCAGCCAATCAATGTGTCTGTCTCACATCGGTGTTTCTCTCTCTGTCTCTACCCCTCCCTTCCACTCTCTCAAAAAATCAATGGAAAAATATCCTTGGGTGATGATTTTAAAAAAGAATAATAATTAGAGATAGATTCAAAATAAAAAAAAAAATTCTTTCTCAGATTACTTGTAATTACCCAAACTCTGGCATTACTGGGGATAATTGGAAGGTGTGTGTGAAATAGTTGGTAAGAGATAAAGATGGCATCAGGGTCAATGATGAGATAAAATCAAGGATGTTGTTGTGAACATTACATAGACATTTAAACTGAAAAGGGGCTTGGTAGAAGTAAGGAATCAAGTGAGTGTTGGTAATGGGTGGATGGTCATGTGTGTCCATTTTTTACATTAGTTGCTCATAAACCAACATTTTTATTATGGTGATTATTATATGACTGTTAGGAGAGAAGTTATGGATGGGATGAATCAGGAATTTTGTGAGAGTTGCGGATGTCTGTTTTTAATATAATTGATAATTGAAAGCGTAGTCAAACCTTGGTTCTCTAATGCCCTCTATCTTGAACACTTCAGTTCTTGATCAAGTTGCTCATGGAAAAATGTTTCAATTGTCAAACAAAACTTTGGTTCTCAACCAGACAACCATTTCATGCTGATACCTCAGCATGACAAAAAGCATTTCTTAGGTGACAAAGGAGAGAATGCACAAGTATGAGTCAGTTTACCACTAAACCTCATGCTGTTAACATTTCAGGAAATTGTGCTATGAATATTCTTGTGGGTGTTTTTTTTTTTTTGCTTTTGTTGCTGCTTATTATAATTAAATATATGCAGTAAGTCACCATGATTCCTAAGAAGGTTAGTAATAGCAAAGTGAAAAGAAAAATTGTGAGAACTATGTAGCTTTATAAATAAATAATTGCAAAGTATGATAGAGTTGTTCTCATGGCATGGTGAAATCAATTATTAGCACAATTTTAAAACATAAAGTGGCCATCAAGAGTGCTGATGTTGCTAAAGGTCTGAAAGTGCCCATGAAACAATTATTACAGGCCATTGAAGAGGTAGAAAAGTTGTTATTGATTTAGGTAAATGAAAAGCATTTAGCTAATGATAACATTTTGGAGGCAATGATTTGTAAAAAAGTGAAGATGCTGCATACTGACCTACTGAAAGAGGCCCCTGGAAAGAGTGCTCAAAGTGATTAGTTTAAGGTCAGTAGAGGGCGGTTTGATAAATTTAATAAAAGGAGTGTTTACTTATAGATTAAACACTACATTAGACATGCACTGTATATAAAGAGTTAAAACGGAATCCTTTGGGGGTCTGCGACAGATTAATTCGATTTACATTATTTCTAATGGGTTTGGTTTTTGAACAGATCACTTCTCAAACAGCCTTTCAGAAAGAATGAGGTTTGAGAACTGAGGTTCCACTGTACTGATTTTACATAGGATAAGGTATTCAATTGAGATAGAGGTCATGGATAAAGACCACATCAGCAGTGGATGAGATGTTGAAGAGTGTTAGGATAAGGGATATACTACAGATGGATACTTTATATATTACTTCATTAGAAAAGCAGTGCATGGTACAGATAAAGTGGGTTCTGGGAAGGAGTGATGGGATAGATGTTCATTTGGCTGTGAAATACAGAGATATTTACATACTGTTAGTGATGAAATAAGTATCAGAAATATTTGTTTGCCATATATTAAGTAGCATAAAGCCCTGAATTTACATAAAAGATGGGTTTGGGGGTTTGTTCGAATGAGGTTGTGAAATACATGGAGGGTCAGTGATGGTTTGGGTCAAGTTCAGAGATATCTGCATTGCATTTTACTTGTTTTAAAAAGACAAAGCAACCAGTCCAGTAGCAATGAACACATCTACTACTAAGATATTGGTTTCTTTTTTTTTTAAATATATTTTATTGATTTTTTACTGAGAGGAAGAGAGAGGGATAGAGAGTTAGAAACATCGATGAGAGAGAAACATTGATCAGCTGCCTCCTGCACACCCCCTACTGGGGATGTGCCCGCAACCAAGGTACATGCCCTTGACCGGAATCAAACCTGGGACCTTTCAGTCCGCAGGCCGATGCTCTATCCACCGAGCCAAACCGGTTTTGGCAAGATATTGGTTTCTGATACCATTTTCCCGTAAAAGGAACCAGGGCTCTTTAGAGAATTGGCTATTTCTAGGACCAGGGCAGGAAATATATAAGATGAACCTGAAGTATCTTGTAATGCCAGAAAATTTGAAAGTACTTCAAAAAATCATATAGATAGATGTTTGTCAAAGTGACATAGAAGCCAACAGAAAGAGCTCCCACTGACAAAACTAGAATTTCAGCAACAAAATTTAGTATTGGATTTTAACCTAAAGTATAAAATACATGTATCTATGAATCCATACTTGAATAAATAAATGAAAGAAAATGGACAAATATCCCATGCGAAACAATGCCAAATATTTATATATTCAGCTTTCAAGGAGGGAGAGCATAACTCTCTGCTCTTTAAGGTAAGCTGCTCGGGTAAAGGATCCAAGATGGCGGCGTAGATAAACATCTGGGCTGCTGCCGTCCACAACAATTTCCAAAACTACAACTAAAAGACAGAACGTCTATCACCCAGAACCACGGGAAAGCTGGCTAAGCGGAACCTCTACAACTAGACCGAAAGAGACGGGCACAATCAGGGCACAAACACTGAAAAACTGAGGAGTGCATGCGCGATACGAGCTGGTGGCAGAGCTGGAGGCGGGTGTTGCTTTCTTCAATCCGAAGAGAGACAAGCCCCCAATCTCTCTGAAATCCAGTTTCTGGGGTGAGACTGGGCTGTCTGCCATTGGGTCGGAGTGAGGGTGGCTTACTAGCAGAGCTGCATGGAGGTAGAATTGTTGGCTGCACTGGGGTGCGAGACTGTGGGGATGCAGTTGCGGGGACGCAGTTGGAGGCGGCTCACTGCCAGCCATTGTTGTTTGCCATGTCCTAGCCTAGTGACGCCCTGAGACTCCGCCCCGCACAATCTACAAACACACCCAAGCTCCTAGCAGTGGCTTTTGCATATGAATGGCCTTCTCTATTGCAGTTTAAACTAGTAAACTTGCAACCCAGTACAGACAGCTCCAAGGCCTCCAAGCTCCAAGCAGGGAGGAGAGGATGGCAGTTCTCGCTGTAGCTCCTGCAGGGTAGCCTCAGACAGCAGCTGAACTGCATCCCATTGGAGATCCAGAAGCCAATGCACCTAGTGGTCAGTGTGAGGCACCAGATTTCAATTCCTCACGTCCATAAGTGACACATTTGGGAGGCGGACTCAGTGAGCACCAAAGCCCCACTGAAACAAGCCCTGTGCCATAAGCGTGTCTCTAGCGCAGCAGTGCTTCCATTATAGACACAGCAGGTCTTCACAGCCAATTGGCCTGGAGGTCAATTCCTCCCAGTGTACCAACAGCAATCAAGGCTTTTAACTACACCAAGACTTTCCACTCAGCCCACAAAGGGGTGTACTAAGAGCGACCACCTAGGGTGATTGGGGAAGCTGAGCTACCGGCCCCTATAGGTCACTGACCACACAAAGCCACTCCATCAACACAGGGAGGCAGCCAAAATGCGGAGACCTCGAAGTATGTCACGAATGGAAGAAATGGAGGAAAGTAAGCTACTGGACAACACAGTGTTCAGAACCACATTTATAAGGTTACTCAAGAATCTTTTAAAAACCGCTGAGAAACTTGAAGAGACCTTCAAGGACCTTAATGAGAATACCAAAAAAATGGAAAAGGACCAGTCAGAAATTATGCATACACTGTCTGAAATAAAGAATATACAGAAACTCAACTGTAGATCACCATACCCAAAGAGTCAAACCAAAGATCTGGAATATGAGGAAGCAAAAAACACCCAACCAGAGAGGCGGAAAGAAAGAAGAATCCAAAAGTGTGAGGATAGCGTAAGGAGCCTCTGAGATGGCTTTAAGCGTACCAATATCCGAATTTTTGGGGTGCCAGAAGAAGAAAAAGAGCAAGATACTGAAAACCTATTTGAAGAATAATGACAGAAAACTTCGCCCACCTGGTGAAAGAAATAGACTTACAAGTTCAGGAAGCGCAGAGAACCCCAAACAAGAGGAATCCAAAGAGGACCACACCAATACACATCATAATTAAAATGCCAAGGGCAAAAGACAAAGAGAGAATATTGAAAGCAGCAAGAGAAAAACAGTTACCTACAAGGGAGTACCCATACGACTGTCAGCTGATATCGCAACAGAAACTATGCAGGCCCGAAGGGAGTGGCAATAAATATTCAAAGTGATGAACAGCAAGAACCTACAGCCAAGATTACTCTACCCAGCAAAGCTATCATTCAGAATTGAAGGTCAGACGAAGAGCTTCACAGACAAGAAAAAGCTAAAGGAGTTCATCACCACCAAACCAGGATTACATGAAATGCTGAAGGGTATTCTTTAAGAAGAGGAAGAACAAAAAAAAAAGGTAAAGGTAAAAATTATGAACAACAAAAGACATCAAATACATACCTACCAACAAGTGAATTTAAAAATCAAGTGAATAAAAAATCTGAAGAACAGAATGGACTGGTGAATACAATAGAATCAGGGACATAGAAAGGGAGGGGACGGACAATTATCAGGGGGAAGGGGTCTGAGGGGTGCAGGAAGAGATTGGACAAAAATCTTACTCTTATGGATGATGACAGTGGTGGGTAGTAAGGGCATGGAGTGGATTGGGGAATCGTGTGGAGGGGAGCTATGGTGGGGGGGAGAGGAACACCTGTAATAATCTGAACAATAAAGATTTATTTATTTAAAAGTACATAAAACAACAAAAAAGGTAAGCTGCTCATAGCAACTTTCTTCCAAAAAGTACAGTGAGAGAGAGAGAGAGAGAGAGAGAGAGAGAGAGAGAGAGAGAGGAGCTTCACAGTGGAGAAAAATTGCAAACACTATCCCAGCCAGGTGATCAAGGATCAAGGTTAACTTTAACACTAAGTTATATTGACAGTGTGGACGAAAAATTGACCACATACTAAACTTCACAAGCTCAGGGGAGGCCTGCATGGCAGCCTTACAAACTCAGAGACTTAAAGTAACCACATAGAATGGTATACAATAGAAACTTTCTAACTAAAAGCAGTTCATGGCAGGTAGTCATGTCCCAGGCTGATATTTTTCCCTAACAAAGATCAATCTTTACCTTAACTGAGCTTGTCTGTTGTCTTTATTTTTTTGCATCTATGATAACATACCTAATAACAGTGACTTTGGAATATCAAAGTGACCCCCTTCACCCCCACCACTGGCTTCAAAGCACAACCACCTTTCCAGAGCAGAGACCACAAATCTCCTCATTGTTATTATTACCATGTTGATTGTTGACTGCTAACTATCCACTAATGTAAAAGAAGTGTGTGTGTATTAGTTTTACTTTTTATCCTATATCAGAGATTCTCCTCCCCCTTTTGCTTTCTCCTGCCTCCCTAATCTATCACTAATGAATTTCATGTAACCCACTTATGTCATGTCCTTTGATTATGATTTATAAAGTAAGGTGCAAAACTACCATTCTCTCGATCATTTTCTCAACCTGTAGACATTTTGCTTTCTGGCAATTGTCATCAGTTTGACTCATAGAGAATTTTACAGGTTTGGATCCTTGTTATGTTGACAACAGTATGTACCCTTGATATGATGTAATGAAAAAATGGCATTTTACCTCCAGTGATGTTCCTCCTCAAAATCCCTAATTCCCATTTAATCATGAAAATAAACATCAGACAAGTCCCAATATAGGAACATTATATAAATTACCTGACCAGTATTCTGCAAAATGATCAAGTTAATCAAAAGCAAGGAAAGTCTGAGAAACTATAACAGACAAGAGAAACCCAAGGAAACATGATGACTAAGTATAATATGATATCCTGAATGGGAACCTGGAACAAAAAGGACATTAGGTCAAAACTAAGGAGATCTGAATAAAGTGTGGACTTTAGTGAATAATGATGTATCAGTATCAGTTTCTTAATTATGACAAATGAACCATACTAATGTAAGATATTAACAATAGGGGAAAATGGATAAGGAGATATGGGAACTCTCTGTACTATTTTTGCAACGTTTTGTAAATATAAACCTACTAGAGGCCTGGTGCATGAAAATTCATGCACTGGAGGGGGGGAGTCCCTCAGCCTAGCCTGCCCCCTCTCACAATCTGGGAGCCCTCAGGGGCTGGAAGAGACTCAGCAATCAGGGGAAGGCGATGCCCTATTCACACCTTTGCTGCTGCCATTGCTGGCAGCGCAAGCCTCAGCTGGCCCTGGTTACTTGAGCCTCGGGTGTCCCTGGGCGGCTGGGCAGCCACCATCCGAGGCTTGCCTGTGCCTTGGGCCAGCCCTAGGTGGGTGGGTAGCTGACATCTGAAGCTTGCCTACACCTCAAGCTGGCCCTGGGCGGCTGGGGGCCTGAGGGTGGGTCTGGCCACAACGTGCACCTGCCGCCCACCCCCGCCCCCCGGCTGGGCTGAAAGGACTATGGGACTCCGGCAGGGCTGAGGGGCCTGGGCACCGCCATCTTGTGGCTATGGGCGCTGCCCCTTTGTGATGGTGTGACAGTCAATTTGCATTTTATTAGTTGGGATTCTAAAATATTTTAAAAGTTTATTTAAAAAATAAATGACAATGAAAGCTGAGGGTTTCAGTGGGTAGAAGATGAGAGATATGTTGGCAGCTTGAATGTCAGGTTTAGGGATATCTGATTTATACCTTATTTGGTAATATGTCTTGAAAAAGTGATTTTCTTTAAGATGAGGAATATGGTTTGTTTCAGAGAGAAAGTGAAGGGCAGATATTTGGTAAAGAGAGGGTTAGGAATTGGGAAGGCTGATGTATGGTTTGAGAACTAAAGAGTAGGCGTAGTGTTGCACTGAATTGATAATAAAATAGTATTTTGTTTATTTATAAGGAAAGGGATAATGTAAGCCCCTCACATGAAGTCAAGGCTTAGGATGGAATGACGTAGAAGCTTTGGCAAGAAGAAGGTACAGAGAAAAGGCTGAACTTTAGATATTGCACCCAGGTGTGATGGGGGAGATAAGAATAATTGTTTCTCACATTACTTTGTAATACTAGTAATCTGAGAAATAATATAGTTATTTACTCCTTTTCTGTTGTTGTCCATGAATAGCCATTTCAGTTAGTCCAAAAGTCTCACTCGCATTTAAGACATTCTGTCTTTTTGTTATACTGAGAGGTATTATTGTGCATCAAGTTAGCACTCAGGAGATTAGACAGTATATGGGATGACAGGATGAGCCTTAGAGGCTGCCACATATCAAGGAGGCTTCCTGTCTCTAATCATCACACTTATCATGGATACTCTCAAAGCTCTACATGAAGGTGTCCAGGCGACAGGTATTATAAAAGGACTTCAGAAAAGGGTTGAGCAGAACTGTATCACCAGCCATTATTATACCATCATAATATTCAGAATCTAGGTCAGTGTTTTCAGGGCACCCTGACACTTACCAACTGTCTAACCAGACCACCTCCTGCACTTTGCATTAAAAGTTAATCTGATCACCTAGTGCCATGGTTCTCACTCCTGGCTGCCCCTTTAAATCACACAGATAGATTTTCAAAAAATACCAAAGCATATACTCCACATCCCAGTTTTTAATTTTATTAGTTTGGATTGGAACCCTGACATCAATATTAAAAAAAAAAAATTCCCTGGATGAGGACCACCAACCTAATGCTTGTTTTATGCCTCTTGCTTTCAATTACTTTCCCAGTATAATTCATACTTACTCTTGTGGTTTCAACCTATTCTTGTGGGCTGTTGCCATTTAAATTGGAGGCAATTACTGCACACTGGGTCTTGCAATTTGGATCCTTTCTAGATATCCAGGCCAGATCATGATTACCCCTTAAAGCAGAAAACTAAAGCTGGGGAATCCAAACTTCAGAGAAGAAAGTAGAGGACAAGAGCCTTAGTGGTCCTACAGGTGTCATCACTTTAGGCAAAGAGAGAAAGAACCTGCCAACCAGCATGGTAACTTGGAGACCTCTGGAAGTTTCTTGCTGTTTTTGACTCCTGTGTGCACTAACCCTCCTGTGTATGTGCTATGGATGTTTCCCTGCCCGATCCAGAGTGAAACCCTTGAAGAAGGATGGTCAGTGTGTGGGCCATCTGGGGCCCAGGAAGGGAGGAGCTGGGGTGGCAGTGGCCTCCTTTGTAGCCGTGCTTTTGAGGAAACAGAACACAAAGGGCAGAGGAGGAGGTGGCAGCTTTGGAGAGGGAAGGAAGCAGGGTTCTGTGGCTTAAACAAAGGGAGGGAAGGAGAGCATGGGGGACCAGCCAGTCCTGAGAGGAGCTTGGGATGCTAAGTGAAAGAAAGGCTCTGAGGGTGTCCAGGCCAGGCCCAAATGGCCAAGAAAAGGTGAAGGGCTGCAAGAGGCCTCTGTCAGAGAAGCCCCTGACCTCTGAAAGCAGAAGGGGCCTAAAGGCCGCCAGGAAGTCCCCACTGATGCAGTTCCACCCAGTGTCTATCTGCATTTGTGAGCAGAGAACACAGTGCTGGGGCCCTGCCTGCTGACTCTTTGCCCCCAGGGTTATGACACAGTGGGAGGATCCCTCAGCCTGGAGCCTGCCTCTCTCTGGGGCACGGCTTCCCGACCTTCCAGCTGTGGTTCTTAAATTCGTGCGTCACAAAACCCACTGTGGACCTGACGACATGTACGGGGAAATGCACCAGAATTGCTTTTACATACGATTCAAGGGGTTTTATTTTCACAGAACCTCATGCTCTTCCCCTGATCCCCCAAGTTAAGAACCCTGCTCTAGACTCATAGATGAAGAGAACAGCCTGACAGCTGTCAGAGGGGAGGAGGATTGGCAGGCTTGGAAGGGATTAAACGAAAATGTAAAAGACCCTCATAGACAAAGACAACAGTATGGTGATTACCAGAGGGAAAGGGGGTGTGGGGGAGGAAGAGGAGAATAAAGGGTGGATACATAATGATGGAAGAAGACTTTAGTTTGGGTGGTGGACACACAATGCAATATATAGATGATGAATTATAGAATTTACAATTGAAATCTATAAAATGTTATCAACCAATGTCACCCCAATAAATTCAATAATATTAAAAAGAACCCTGCTCTATTCTCTGCTCCCTACTTGAAGTTACTCACATACTCGTGTTGGATGTCATATGCCCCTGTGACCACTAGATGCCGACAGAGACCTGGCTGTCTCTGTAGGAAGCTGAGGGTAAACTTTTCACATGTCAAATTTGTCCTCATCCAATGGGTAAAATTTGATCTCAGAACAAACCAGGGCCACATATCTTTGCTCTACATGTCACAAATTTTTGAGTGAACAAAGCCTAAAAACCACTTGCTGCTCACCTCTGGAAAGTTCCCCCTTTGCAGTTCTCTCCCCGCCCTGATCACAGTGTTGAAAAAGTATTTCCTCCAATAAAATCTGATAGGAATGTAGCTGTCCTTGGCTGCCTCTATGCTCCCTGTACCTGCTGCCTCCCTTCTTCATGTGGTGGGGGCAGATTCTCCCTTGACCTCAGCATAACTCAACCAACAACTAGGAGTCCTGTAGGCTTGGGTAAGCACATGGTTAACATCTTATTAGCTGTGTGACTTTAAGCTAGTGACTTTACCCCTCTGTGCCTACGTTTCCTCATGTATACGTACAATGAAGATTGTAATAGTCCCTACCTATAGGATTATTATGGGGAGAAAATACATCTATAGGTGGATCCAAGCTGGCATCCAACAGGATGGCAGTGAGAAAGAGAGTGTGAGTGAGGGAGCAAAAGGGGAGTGTGTGGACGTGTGGGGCGTGTGTCTGTGTGTGTGTGTGAGGGACAGCTATATTCTGCAGGAGTTTTTGGGTCTGGCAGACTAGGATCTCCTAGCCAGGCGGCCTCTGCTAACATTGCAATTGCTCCTGGGGTGGCTGGCTCTGCTGCAGAGGCCAAGCCATTTTGAAGGAGAGAGCTGCTGTGACACTAAGACTCCAGCCTCCCTGGCTGCAGGCTCCTAAAAAGTTTGTCGGTGAGGGTGGGGGGGAGAGGGGAGGAGACAAAATGGCAGCCAAATAGGCAGATGTGTACTGCACCTTCTCACAGAGCAGATAGAAGAAACAGCTGAATCGAATAACATCCACCCGGAATTGGTGAATTAAACACAGCTGGTGAGACAATCTGTGGATGGAAAGGACTGGATAACAGTAGGATTGGGGATCTGGGCTGGAGAGAGAGACTCATGCAAATGGGACTAGAGGGTCAGAAGGAAATTGTGCTGCACCAAGTCCTCATCCCTGGGGGGCTGGCAGCCGGGGACTCTAGATATAAGCCCACAGCCTTGGGAGGCTGCACCCAGAAAGCCAGCCTAAAGTTCTGCACAGGCCATGCAGTGTGGAGGGAGGGGTGGGGAGACGCACTGCTCTGTCTTTATATTTCCCTTGCTAAACACAGTACATAGGATCTTTCAATTACAAACACTCACTGAGGCTGCAGTGCAGGTGGAGGTGATTTTGTGGAGGCTGGGGAGCAAAGCAAGGAAAGGCAACCAGGAATCCAGCTCTGAGACAGTCTGGTCACAACCAACCCTTCCTAGCAGTGCAGCCACACCCAGCCTTGAGCTCTGCGGGGAAACAAGGATCTTGAATACCCCCAGGGAGCCCTTGGCAACTGGGTTGAGGGGCCATTTGATCCTGGAAACTAATACAGTAACACCTCCACCTAGAGTCCATGTCAGAAATAGATGCTAGTGTAAATACAACTGAAAGCAGGCAGAAAAACAAAGCGGGCAGATTGATCCCGCCTGCCTGAAACCAAGGCTCTGGAGTCTGACATAGAGGAGTGGTGGTTCGCTGGGAACTTCAACATGGTGTTGAATACTAACAGGAAGCTGAGAGGTAGCAGACAGAGCAGTAGAGAGGGGTCTTAAACCAGCCCCCTTGGGACATTAAAACTCAGCTGAAGCTAATGAACTTCACTTTTTATTTTTTATCTTTTTACTTAATTTAAGAAAGAAAAGGAAATTTTTTCTTCTTTTTTCTTTATTTTATTTTCATTTATTATTATCTTTTTTAACTTTTTATTTTTTTCTGAATTAGTGTTCTACATTCTATTTTTATTTTTTATCATTATTTTACTTTATATCATTTTATTACTTTTTGCAAACCTTTTCTTTCTCACTTCTCCCTTTTTTATCCTGTTTTTCTTCTCCTGTTCCTGCTTTAGATTTTCTCTCTTTTTTTTACTGCTTGTTAAAAATTGATCCTCTTTATCTGCTTTATTGATGCATTACTATTATAGCAGTCTCTATTGGCTTACTCATATATCTAATTTCCTCTCCCCCGCTCCAAGTCCATGAACCCTTCTCTTCTCTCTTTCTTTGATAGCCATTTTTTAAATGCTGTTGTTTTTTCTCTCCTCACTCACTCTCTTCTCCTAATTGCTTAATTAGTTTCACTCACCAAACTCAAGCCTATTTGCTCTCTACTATATTCTCCTTTTCCAAAAATAGATGAATATAGATAGTTAGATTAAAGAAAGGGGAAATTTTATTTTATTTTATTTTATTAATCATTTATTTTTTATTGAGTATTTTGTTTTTTACTTTTCTTCTTATCCACTCATTCTCTTTCCACCTCCTTTATACTGAACTGTGGCCAGTCCCCCATTCATTCAATTCCTTTACTGTACCTTCTGGAAATAAGCTCTGCCTCTTCAGATTCAGTTCCCCCCCTTTTTTCTGGGTGTTTTTTGTTTGCATTTTTTGGTTTATTTGTTTGTTTTGTGGAGTTTTCTCCCCATATACGTATATTTTTCCACTTCTTTTTTCTTCACTTTCTCTCTTACCTTTTTTTCCTTTCTCAATATCATTTTGTGCTCTTTTCTCTCCCCTAATTCTCTTTTCTATGGTGGTCACCTTTATTGGGATTATCAGTTTTGTGAATACATTTGTATTTTGTTCCCACCGTGTAATGTCTTGTCGAGATGTATCTTGTGCTTGTTGGTCAATGTGGTAGAGAGTGAGCCACATAACCAGACACCCTGAGAGGAGCAACAACGGTGAGACAAAGAAATAGCTCCCATATGAAAGAGAAGGAGGAATTATCAGAAAAGGAAGTAAACAAAATGGAACAAGCAGTTGGTCAGAGAAAGAATTCAGAGAAATGGTCATAAGGACGCTGAAAAAGATGGAAAGCAAATGCAACAACATGTGTAAGAATCAAGAGGAAATGATGAAGAACCAAGAAGAAATGAAGAATGACATAGCTGCAATAAAGAACACAATAGAAAGCATCAACAGTAGATTAGAAGAAGCTGAGGATCACATCAACAGGATAAAAGAAAAAATAGGAAAAAACACCCAAGCAGAGCAGCAACTGGAAAAAAAAGAACTTAAAAAGCAGGAGGAGAGCCTAAGGGATCTTTGGGAAAACATGAAACGAAACAACATCTGCATAATAGAGGTACCAGAAGAAGAGGAAACTGAGCAAGGAATATAAAACATGTTTGAAGAAATAATGACAGAAAACTTCCCTGATATTGGGAAGGAAAAAACTCACACAAGTTTTTTTTTTTTGGGACACAGAGTCCCAAACAAGATGAACCCAAAAAGACTGACACCAAGACACATCATAATTCAATTGGAAAACACCAACAACAAAGAATCTTAAAGGCTGCCAGAGAGAGACAGAACGTTACCTATAAGAGATCTCCCATTAGACTATCAACTTATTTATCAACAGAAACACATCAGGCCAGAAGGGAATGGAATGAAATATACAAAGTGATGCAAAGCAAGGGACTGAATCCAAGAATACTATACCTAGCAAAGCTATCATTCAAAATTGAAGGTGAAATAAGGAGCTTCATAGACAAAAAAAGGGCTAAGGGAGGTTATTACCACCAAACCAGCAACACAAGAAATGCTAAAGAGACTGCTGTAAAAAGAAGAAATAGGAAGGAAAGAAGGAACACAGGTATAAAAAATAAAAATTGTGACAAACAAGTACCTATCAATAATAACCTTAAATGATAATGGATTAAATGCTCCAATAAAAAGACATAGGGTACCTGAATGGATAAGAAAACATGACCCATATATCTGCTGTCTACAAGAGAGCCACCTCAGAACAAAGGACTCACACAGACTGATAGTGAATGGATAAAAAAAAAAAAATTAGGCAAGTGGAAATGAAAAAAAAAACAACACAAAAAAAGCTAGGGTAACAATACTTATATCTGACAAAACAGACCTCAAAGTGAAGGCCATACCAAAAGATAAGGAAGGCCATTTCAGAATACTAAAGGGAGCAATTCAACAAGAGGATATAACTCTGGTAAACATATATGCACCCAAGACAGGAGCACCCTAATACATCAAAAAACTTCTGGAAGATATCAAGGGAGAGATTGACAGCAATACAATCATAGTAGGGGACTTCAATACCCCATTGACACAACTGGATAAATCCTCTGAACAAAAAAAATCATCAAAGAAACAGCAATCCTAAATGACTCACTAGGTCTGATGGATTAATTGACATCTTCAAAACATTTCACCCCAAGGCCACAGAATATATATTCTTCTCAAGTGCACACGGGACATTTCCAAAGATAGGCCACATATTAGGACACATGCAAGTCTCTTCAAATTCAAGAAGACTGAAATCATATCAAGCATCTTCTCAGATCACAATCGCATAAAATTAGAAATCAACTATAATAAAAACAATGAAAAAATCAAACACTTAGAGGCTAAATAGCATGATATTAAAAAAAGATTGGGTTACCAAAGAGATCAAAGAATAAATAAAAAGCATCCTGGTAACAAATGAAAATGAAAACACAACAATCCAAAATCTTTGTGACACAGTGAAAGCAGTCCTGAGAGGGAAGTTCATAGCTCTACAGGCCTACTTCAAAAAACAAGAAAAACTGGTAATAGTTATCTAACTCTACAACTTAAAGAATTATAAAGACAGCAATAAGAAAAGCCCAGAGTAAACAGAAGGAAGGAAATAATAAAGATCAGAGCAGATGAACTACATAGAGACCAAGAAAACAGTACAAAAGATCAATGAAACCAAGAGCTGGTTTGAAAGGATAAGCAAGATTGATGAACCTCTAGCCACGTTCACCAAGAAACAAAGAGAGAAGACCCAAATAAACAAAATCAGAAATGAAAGAGGTGAAGTAACAACAGATCCTACAGAAATACAAAGTATCATTAAAAAATACTACAAACAACTCTACTCCAAAAAACTGGACAACTTTGACGAAATGGACATATTCTTGAGAAAAATACAAGCTTCCAAAACTCAATCAGGAAGAATAAAAAATCTGAATAGGCTGATAACTACAAATGAAATTGAAGCAGTAATAAAAAATATTCCAGCAAACAAAAGCCCTGGTCCAGATGACTATACAAGGGAGTTCTACCAATCATTCAAAAAGGAACTAAAAACTATCCTCCTCAGACTATCCCAAAAAATTCAAGAGGAAAGCACACTTTCAAGCTCTTTATATGAAGCCAGCATTACCTTAATTTCAAAACCAGATAAAGACACCACAAAGAAACATAACTATAAGCCAATATCCCTGATGAACATAGTGCTAAAATCCTCAACAAATTTCTAGCAAATCGATCCAGCATTACATTAGAAAGATCATACACCACGACCAAGTGGGATTTATCCCGGGGATGCAAGGATGGTACAATATCCGCAAATCAACAAACGTGATATATCACATAAACGAATTGAGAGATAAAAAATCACATAGTCATATTAATAGATGCAGAAAAAGCATTTGACAAAATCCAACACACTTTCTTGATAAAAACTCTCAGCAAAGTGGGAGTAGAGGGATCATACCTCAACATAATAAAAGCCTTATATGATGAACCCACAGCCAACATCATACTCAATGGGCATAAACTAAAACCATTTCCCCTAAGAACAGGAACAAGACAGGGATGCCCACTCTCACCACTCCTGTTCAACATAGTACTGGAAGTGCTAGCCATAGCGATAAGACAAGAAGAAGAAAAAAAAAAAAGGCATCCACATTGGAAAAGAACAAGTAAAGCTGTCATTATTTGCAGATGACATGATATTGTACATAGATAACCCCAAAGAATCCATCAAAAACCTACTAGACTTAATAAATGAATTCAGAAATGTAGCAGGATACAAAGTTAACACCCAGAAAGAGAAACTAAAAAAAGTCTCATTTACCATTGCACCAAAAAAATTAAGATACTTAAGAATAAACTTAACTTAGGAGGTAAATGACCTGTACTCAGAAAACTGCAGGACATTGAAAAAAGAGATAGAGGAAGACACAAAGAGATGGATGAACATACTGTATAGATTGATTCGTAGAATCAACATAATGAAAATGTTCATATTACCCAAAGCAATTTATATATTTAATGCAATCCCTATTAAGATTTGAACATCATATTTCACAGACCTAGAACAAACTCTCCAAAAATTTATTTGAAATAAAAAAGACCCTGAACAGCCACAGCAATCCTGAGAAAGAAGAACAAAGTTGGAGGGATCACAATACCAGATATCAAGCTGTATTGCAAAGCCACTGTTCTCAAAACTACCTGGTACTGGCACAAGAAAAGGCAAAGGACATATAGACCAATGGAACAGAACAGAAAACCCAGAAATTTACCCAAGCCATTATGCTCAATTAATATTTGACAAAGGAGGCAAAAACATACAATGGAGTCAAAACAGCCTCTTCAATAAATGGTGCTGGGAAAATTGGTCAGACACATGCAAAAAAAATGAAACTATATCACCAACTTACACCATACACAAAAATAAACTCAAAAATGGTTAAAGGACTTCAATGTAAAACAGGAAACCATAAAAATCTTAGAAGAATCCATAGGCAGCAAAATATCAGATATATGTCATAGCAATATCTTTACCAATACAGCTCCCAGGGTAATGGAAATTAAGGAGAACATAAACAAATGGGACTACATCAAAATAAAAAGCTTCTGCACCAAAAGAAACCATCAACAAAACAATAAGAAAGCACTCTTCTTGAATAATTTTTTTGCCCTAACCAGTTTGGCTCAGTAGATAGAGTGTAGGCCTGCAGACTCAAGGGTCCCAGGTTCGATTCCGATCAAGGGCATGTACCTTGGTTGTGGGCACATCCCCAGTAGGGGGTGTGCAGGAGTCAGCTCATCCATGTTTCTAACTCTCTATCCCTCTCCCTTCCTCTCTGTAAAAAAATCAATAAAATATATTTTTAAAAAAGAAAGCCCACTCTTGGGAGAACATATTTGTCAACGTTATCTCTGATCAGGGTTTAATCTCCAACATTTACAGGTAACTCATACAACTTAACAAAAGGAAGATAAACAATCCAGTCAAAAAATGGGCAAATGACCTAAATAGACACTTTTCAAAAGAGGACATACAGAAGGTCAAGAGACATATGAAAACATGCTCAAAGTCACTAATCTTCTGAGAGATGCAAATCAAAACAACAAGAAGATACCATTTCACACCTAACAGAATGGCTACCATCAACAGATCAACAAAGGACAAGTGCTGGAGAGGATGTGGAGAAAAAGTAACCCTTGTACACTGCTGATGGGAATGCAGACTAGTACAGCCACTGTGGAAAACAGTATGGAGTTTCCTCAAAAAATTGAAAATGGAACTGCCATTTTCCCCAGTAATCCCACTTCTGGGAATATACCCCAAGAAGCCAGAAACACCAATCAGAAAGGACATATAAGCACTCAATATATGTTAGCTAGCTATTTTAGTTTATATCTTGGAATCTCATAGTAAGGTGTCAGTAATTACCTATTTTTTTACATTTATCATTTAGAGTTTCCAATTTTTTTTAATATATTTTATTGATTTTATTACAGAGAGAAAGAGAGAGGGATAGAGAGTTTAGAGAGTTAGAAACATCGATGATAGAGAAACATCGATCAGCTGCCTCTTGCGCACCCCCTACTGGGGATGTGCCCGCAACCACGGTACATGCCCTTGACCGGAATCGAACCCGGGACCCTTCAGTCCAAAGGCCGACGCTCTATCCACTGAGCCAAACCGGTCTCGGCAAGAGTTTCCAATTTTTTGACTATGGACTTTGTGCATGGCTTCCTCAACTGTGCCTAACATTTCCTCAACACTTTTTCATTCCAGTTATCTACACAAACTTGGTGTTGTTTGTTGCTATGCTCTGGTTGAGACAGACCTTACAGTGTATTATTAGATTCTTAGTATTTTTCTGAGAATGCCTGTGAGAAAGTAGAAGCTTATTCCTCCAACCACAGGTAGAAAACCATTCCCTCTGGTATAAATATTTGAACCCAGAATCACAAGCTTAGAAACCATGCAAAAAATGCTGCCTTGGGGACACCAGTCAAGCTTCTACCAGGGGATCCTGCGCCCATTTAAGTACACAATGCTGCTTGATAATGACCAGTTATAGGCCCCAGTATTCCCCCAAACCTGACCAGTAACACAGAATTCTGCACAAAGTTCAAGGTGATCCAAAATTTCCTTGTATCTCCTGTATTTTCTTACTTGTCTTTTAAAAAATGAGTTATAATTTAGATACCATAAAGTTCATTCGCTTAGAGTGCATGATTCAGTAGTTTTCAGTATATTCAGTTTTGCAACAATCACCACTATCTAATTCTAGAACTTTTCATAAGCAAAAAAGTAGTTGCATACCCATTAGCACTCATTGCCAATCCTTATCCATACTCCAAACCCTGACAACCACTAACCTGTTTATCTATTTTTTGTTTCTATAGATTTTCCTACTAATATAAATGGAATCATATCATATATGACATTTGTGTGTGATTTCTTATACTTAGCATTATGTTTTAAAAGTTTATTCATGTAGTAACATATATCAATACTTCATTCCTTTTTATGGATGGTGAATAAACAAAATGTAAAATATCTCCTCTTTTAAGGAATATGAGCAGGTAGGACAAATAAAATTAAGGATTGATTGAACAAGTCCCCATGCATCATATCCCTTCTATTTCAAGACCAGCACCATATGTTTTCTCAATCTTGCTATTTTCAAATCAAGTTCTCTTGTTTTCATAAAGTTGTGACATAGTAGCTCAATTCCTCACCTCTACCCCAATTGCGTAGCATTGCCATTAGAAAGATATGGCAGGGCCTTACTTGCGCTTTGTTCTTTGAGTTCTTGGATGGTCTAAACTCCTTGAAATAAATCACTTTCTCAGCTTAGCTCCAGCCCAGAGATGTGCCTTTGTAAGTAGAGAAAAGGCTACTAAGGCTCCTGCTTGTGGATCAGTGTACCCACCAAGTCCCAGGTCAGAGACACAAAGGTGGAACCAGTCCTTCCCTTAGAGAACATTTGCTGCCCTTCGCCCCCATTTTCCACATTTTTTTTCCTCTCTCACCAATCTGTAAAATAGAATCCTGTCATATTTCTTGGGTTGAGTGTCAAGTGCACTTGATGGCCACAAGATGGTGATAGAGAGCTTTCTGAATGTCTCCCTTTGTCTCTTGGGGCTAAGAGCAGCAATTTTATTAGACTCAATTTTATTCATTCCACAATACATATGAAGCACCAACTATGTCATGACTCTGCAAGAATCTCCCTTTGGTTCAAAGAGTTCACAGAATGACGCAACGTAAAATATGTGAAATTTGAACTTTGCAAATGAGCGGCGTCCACATTCCATACTCATTCTTTTTTCCAAAAGGATAAATTGGAGAAATGGACACTTCTACAGTCAGCATTGTGAGAACCCTGAATACACCTGAATGACTTTTCTTTTTCACAACCATATCCCTTCTGTACAAAGCCACATGTCACAGTGTTCTCCATACCTCATCATACCTCATTCATTCTACTGTGTTGGTCCAGTGGCTCCACAAATGCTCATGGACAACTGTGGAACGTGTGTTTGTTCATGAGTTCAAGATAGACACTTGTGAGGTTCAAATATTTTATTTGCAATATATTCAAGGGCAGGTGCCACAAATTTGTCATATTTTATATATACATTATGTTAATATTTTTAGTACCTACTACTTGCCAAGAACTATAAAAAGTATTTATATATACCACGATGAGTTAGAACAGCATCTTCACACTCACAAAGCTTATTATGTTTCTATCTGTGCTAGGCAAATTTATTAGTATATATTAGAAGTTTAATTGATGTTTGCATGATTATTTGATTTGACGGCAGTTGTAATTATTTTTAAGATGTGACATTGATTTTAATTCTGGCCACATATATGTGTATATATATATATATATATATATATATATATATACATACATATGTATATGTATGTATATATGTATATATGTGTATATGTGTGTGTGTGTGTGTATATATATGTATATTTTATTTTATATCCTATAAAATAAAAGGCTAATATGCAAGCTGGCCAGTTGCCCATGTCCCCTCTCCCTGGCCAGGCGGGCTGAACCGCACCCCTCCCACCCATGCACAAATTCATGCACTGGGCCTCTAAAAAAAAAAACAAATATATATATATATATATATATATATATATATATATACACACACACACACACACACACACACACACACTGAGTTGCCAGATTATTATGTGTTCAGAGATCATAATAATTTGGCCACTCAGTGTATATGTATATATATAGGATTATATATGTATATATACATATACATGTATATGTATATACACTGAGTGGCCAGACTATTATGATAGCTGAATGAATAATAATCTGGCCACTCAGTGTGTGTGTGTGTGTATGTATATATATATATATATATATATATATATATAGCCCGGTGCCTGAGTTTATGCATGGGTGGGTTCTGGCCAGCCTGGCCAGGGGGAGGGGACATGGGCAGTTGGCCAGCCTGCCTGCTGGTCGAACTCCTGGTTGAGGGTACAATTTGCATATTAGCCTTTTATTATCCTATGTAATAAAAGAGTAATATGCAAATTGACCGTCACTCCAAGGCACAAGATGGCCACCCCATGTGGTCAAAGATGGCTGCCCCCATGTGGACACAAGATGGCTGCCACAAGGTGGCCTGCAGGGGAGGGCAGTTGTGGGCAGTTAGGGGTGACCAGGCCAGCAGAGGAGGGCAGTTGGAAAAGACCAGGCCAGCAAGGGAGGGCATTGGGGGAGACCCAGGCCTGCAGGGGAGGACAGTTTGGGGGGACCCAGGCCTGCAGGGGAGGGCAGTTGGGGGGACCAGGCCAGCAGGAGAGGGAAGTTAGGGGGGACTAGGTCTTTAGGGGTGGGCAGTTGGGGTTTGGGGGATAGGCCTGCAGGGGAGGGCAGTTAGGGGTGACCAGGCAGGCCAGGGAGCAGTTAGGCATCGATCAGGCTGGCAGGGGAGTGGTTAGGGGGTGATCAGGTTGGCAGGCAGAAGCAGTTAGGGGCAATCAGGCAGAGGCAGGTGAGCAGTTGGGAGCCAGCAGTCCTGGATTGTGAGAGAGATGTCCAACCCCTTGGACATCCTTCAAGGGGTCCTAGATTGGAGAGGGTGCAGGCTGGGCTGAGGGACACCCCCCCATGCATGAATTTCGTGCACTGGGCCTCTAGTATAGGATATACACTGAGTGGCCAGATTATTATGCGTTCAGAGATCATAATAATCTGGTCACTCAGTTTATATATGTATATATCCTACTTTATAATAGAGAAACACGCAAATTGACCGCACCTCCGCTATGCCCATGATTGGGCCTGCGAGAGAATGGGGGCGGGACTCCGAGTGGCCTATCCGGCCGTTGAGAAGACCAAGATGGCGGCGCCCAATCCTCTTAGTTCCGGGGGTCCCGGGGGCGATCGCCACCCGGGAGGGCGTGTCCGGTCCAAGCCAGGCGCTGCCGGGGGTCCCGAGCCAGGCGATCACCACCCTGCAGGGGCGTGTGCGGTCCGAGCCAGGTGCTGCCCGGGGGGGCGTGTCCGGTCCGAGCCAGGCGCTGCCGGGGGTCCCCGGACGGTGATCGCCACCTGGGGGTGCGTGTCTGGTCCAAGCCAGGCGCTGCCGGGGGTCACCGGGTGGCGATCGCCACCCAGGGGGGCGTGTCCGGTCCGAGCCAGGCGCTGCCGGGGGTCCCGAGCCAGGCGATTGCCACCCTGCGGGGGCGTGTGCGGTCCGAGCCAGGCACTGCCGGGGGTCCCGAGCCAGGCGATTGCCACCCTGCGGGGGCGTGTGCGGTCCGAGCCAGGCACTGCCGGGGGTCCCGAGCCAGGCGATCGTCACCCTGCGGGGGCATGTGCGGTCCGAGCCAGGCACTGCCGGGGGTCCCGGGGGCGTGTCTGGTCCGAGCCAGGCGCTGCCGGGGTCCCCGGGCAGCAATGGCCACCGGGGGGGCGTGTCCAGTCCGAGCCAGGCGCTGCCGGGGGTCCAGAGCAAGGCGATCGCCATCCTGCGGGGGCGTGTGCGGTCAGAGCCAGGCACTGCCGGGGGTCCCGGGCGGCCATCGCCACCCTGGGGGGGTGTGGCAGGACTCGCCCAGCCACTCCCAGGGTCCCTGGGAACATTGCAGGCATGTGGTTGCTGAGACCCAGACCAGGCCTCTGGCCACAGATTCATAGCTTTGCGGAGACCTAGGGCAGGGATCTGCCTCATCTGCAGAGAGACAGAGGTTCTGCAGTGCCCCCAAGATGTGGGTGGGCCCAGCCAGGGATCAAGGGGCATGGAAGGACTCCTGGCAGAGGGGCAAGGACCCTCACCCCTGAGGTGGGGGTTGAGGGGTGGAGCCACCTCAGTGAAGGGGTGCTGCACTGCAGGGTACCGGACTGACTGACGTGATTCAGAGAAGCTCCTAGTGCTAATGGGCCTCGCTCAGGCGGCCTTCACACTTCTGAGGCAGTGACTACTGCTCCTGCCTTCACCCAAAAGCAAGCTCGCTACACCCTGCCCCATAGCAGAGCATGCCTAGGCAGTGAGTGGGAAGCCTTCCACCTGCTTCGGAGAAGGGGGGGCAGTAAAGAATGGGGGGAGAGGAAAGAATGTGGAGCATCCGCAATGAAGAGGTGCTTGAGAAAGAGGCTCGGAAGCCTGACTGGAAGGTTTGTTCTGTTTGCTGGGCTGCTGCCCCTTAGGAAGCGCAAAGAGCATGGCTCTGAGGGCTTCCTGTGTGCTCTGAGGGCTTCCTGAGTCAAGTTCCACAGCCAACTGGAATTGTCCTCCGTTTCTTGGTCTGTAAAATGGATGAAGCGTGTCCCAGTGCCTTCACTGAGCTTTGATGGCCAATTGAGATACTATATAAAGAAAATGAGAGAAGAAGTGAGAAAGAAAAGGAAGGACAAAAAAACACAAAAGAAAGATTGAAAGTAACTGTAAACCCATTATCACTTAAATAGGGAATATAGTCAGTAGTGTTGTAATGATGGTATGATGCCAAGTGGGTACTAGAAATATCGGGGAACACTTTGTAAAGTATATGATTGTCTAACCACTATTCTGTAACTAATATAAAACCCGAAACCAATACAAAATAATGTTGAATGTAAAGAAATGAAAATTGGAGTGAAATTTTTATGAATTTCAAAGTTTAAATAAAAGCTGTAAAGGAAGGAAGGGGAGAATAAAAAGTGTTTTTCATTTTGCCACTTCATTAAAAAGACAGTTGTTTTTATGTGGTGCTTTTATACTTTTCTAAGTCATTATCTCATTTTAATTTCTGGGCAACTTAAAGACAAGATAAGTATTCCCTCCACTATTCAAAGAAAGGAAATCTTGGTGTCTGGTCCTAATGATTCAATCGTCAAGCCCTTATTGTAAAGCAGGGTTAGTAAAATTTTCTGTGCAGGGTCATATCTATACTAATAAAAGCCTTGGGGGTGATCAGGCCAGCAGGGGAGGGTATTTGGGGGCAATCAGGCCCGCAGAGGAGCAGTTAGGGGTCAATCAGGCCGGCAAGGAAGCAGTTAGGGGGCAATCAGGCAGGTAGGTGAGCGGTTAGGAGCCAGCAGTCCCGGATTGTGAGAAGGATGTCCAACTGCAGGATTAGGCCCGATTCCACAGAATCGGGCCTAATCCTGCAGTTGGACATCCCCCGAGGGGTCCCATATTAGAGAGGGTGCAAGCTGGGCTGAGGGACACCCTCCCCAGTGCACGAATTTCATGCACCGGGCCTCTAGTATGTATGTATGTATATATATATATATATATATACTAGAGGCCTGATTAGTGCTCGTGTGGGGTCCCTCCACCTGGCTGGTGATCAGGGCTGATCAGGGCTAGCTCACCCAGACCTGATCAGCCAGACCCCAGCAGCAAGATAACCTACTGGTCAGAGCATATGCCCCCTGGTGGTCAGTGCACATCATAGCAACCGGTCGGTTGACCACTCAGTCAGACACTTAGCATATTAGGCTTTTATATATATAGGATTGTAACTCATAGTGCGGAATACTCGGCACACACTTTTCCTCTAACCTCTGGTCTTAGAGACCTCATGTCCTTCCCAGGCTCTGCTCACCCTCTTCAGCTGCCACACAAAGTAAATTGCATAGTGTTCATGGAAACCCTTTGCAGGCTCCATGGGTGTGTCTTTACTTTGCTGCAATTCTGATTACCACAACATAAAGAGAGACACCCTCATTATCAGGTAACACCATCATGGTAAGACCCCTGCTCAGCCTACTGCTGTGCTTTTAAATAGGCCATTGGTCACCCTACATGGTTTGTCTCAGTGGATAGAGCCACAGCCTACAGACTGAAGGGTCATGGGTTCGATTTTGGTCAAGGGCACATTCCTGGGTTGTGGGCTCAATCCCCAGTAGGGGGTGGAGGAAGGCAGCAGATCGATTCTCTCTCATCATTGATGTTTCTATCTCTCTCTCCCTCTGCCTTCCTCTCTTAAATCAATAAAAACATATTAACAAAATTAAAAATAAATAGGCATGAATCAAACATTGCTGCTCTCCATCCATCCAGTCCCCTCATAACCCTTTTTTGTCTTCACCCCCTCTCCCCACACACACACACTCAAATGGGGTCAGGATTTCTACTTCAACCAAGGGTGATGCTTCCCATGGCCCTCCTTCCCTGTCCATCTCTGTCCCCAGTCCTGTGGGGTCTCTCCCTCCCTTCCCTCCATATAACTTGGTGGGCCCTGCTCTGCCCCCTCCTCCTGTGACCTCCTGTCTGCAGCCTCCCTCTTTCTCCTCTAGGGGTCGAGCTCCCCAAATGCTGTGTGGGGTGGGGTGGGGCTGTGTGGGGTGGGATGGGGCTGTGTGGCTAAGGGCAGGGCTATGCGGGGCAGGCGAGGCAGTGCAGGCGAAGCATTTTGGGCAGGCCTATGCAGGGTGAGCCCGGCGGGGCCTCGGAGGAGAGCAGGGGTGACGGGTAATGGGGATCAGGAGGGAGAGATGTTGAGCCTGTCCCATGGGAGAGGCACCGGGTTCCTCCGCTGCCCCCACCCAGCAGCTTTTCTAGGCCCCTGCACAGCTGTCACCCTCTGCCCCTCGCTGCCTCCTGCTTCCTTTCAAGTTTTGGACATGGTTTCTCTGACTCAGTCCTGCCCCCCCCCCTCTCTGCTGCATCCCCAGGAGCCCGAGGTGACCCCTTGGCCTTGGGCTCCCACTTTCCTGGAGTAGTTAGTGAAACTTAACAAATAAAAAGCAGCAGCTCTGAAGATTATAAATTTCCCACTGAGAATGCCACGGGCTGTGGAGGGCTCCACAATTCACGGCTCTTGGATCATGCGTAGCAGCCTCCCATGCCACCCAGTCCCTCCTGGCTCCCGCCCCTGCCCAACTCCACCCTGGGCTTGGGCCAAACCCTGGGAGTTTCCTGAATGCTCTCACCTCACACCTTCACTTTCCAGTCCAACCCACCAGCGCCAGCAGCAAGCTAACTTATAGGTTGGTGTGTCTGCACCCTGGTGGTCAGTGGGCTAATAGTGACTTGTCAAGTGGTCGAACTCCCAGGAGAACTCTGATCAAGGGGACAATTTGCATATTAGGCTTTTATTATATAAGATACAAATATTTCTTTAAGATCGTCTTTTCATTCTTTTGGGGATATATATATATATATATATATATATATATATATATATATATATATCCTCACCTGAGGATATTTTTCCCATTGATTTCTACAAAGAGTGGAATGAAGGAAGGAGGGGGAGAGGGAGAATGAGAGAGAGAGACATCAATTGGTTGCCTCCGCATGCACCCCTACTGGTGCTGGGGAACGTGCAATGGAGATATGTGCCCTTAACCAGGAATCAAACCCACAACCCTTTGGTCTGCAGGCTGATGCTCTAACCACTGAGAAACTAGCCAGAGCCTCACTCTATTTAATTGTCTGATTAGAAAAATACTTTAATAAAACTTTCATTGAGCTTTAAAGATCGACAAAAGACATGCATTTAATAGATATACATTTAATAAATCATACTAAGAAGATTACCAAGGACAATTTCAAAAGATTATGATAAAGAGTTACTGAGGGAAATGAAGGATCTTTTAACATCAAAAGTAAGGACTTTAGCAATGCTTGGTACTACTCTCTTTAACAGGCTGAAGATCCAATACATTAGCTAGTATTGATTACAACTTTGCTTTAAAATAATGTCTATTTTAATCTTATTTTGTGTTAGAACTAGAGGTCTGGTGCACAACATTTGTGCACTGGGGTGGTATCCCTCTGCCTGGCCTGTTCCCTCTTGCAGTCCAGGACCCCCCATGGGGTCCTTAGCGCTCCCACCACTGCCGCTGTGCTTGCCAGTCGTGAGCCCGGCTTCTGGCTGGGTGGTGCTTCCCCTGTGGGAGCACACTGACTACCAGAGGGCAGCTCCTGCATCGAACATCTGCCCCTTGGTGGTCAGTGTGCACTATAGCAACTGGTCATTACACCATTTGGTCAATTTGCATATTAGGGTTTTATTATATAGAATGGATTTACTTTGATAAAGAACAACTTTAGGTCTATAAAATTCTGCTGAAGTCTGTTCATCTTCCTAAATAATTCTATAGATGTAACTGCTTTACCTACCCCTGGAACAAAAGAATGAGAGAATTAAAAATTGTTTCTAATATTTCACCTTATGCCATAGGCAAACCATCAGATGAGTCAATATATACAGTCAGGAAAAGCTCTGGGCTTTAGGTAAAAATATTTGAGTTCAAGCCTTGCCAATTTTACGTATAAAATGTTTAACCAAATGAAATGATTCATGGGAAAGTGTTTTGTGTAATGACAAACTTAGATCTATGTTCTGTCATTTTCAAAAATTGTTCCAGATTAATTAATTCATTAATTCAGCAAATATTTATTGGATGCTTGCTCTGCACTAGATCCTGTGCTCTATGCTGGGCACACAGTAATGATTTCAACATCTTTTTAAAAATATGTTTTTATTGATTTTAGAGAGATGAAGGGAAAGATAGAAACATCGATGTGAGAGAGAATCACTGATGGACTGCCTCCTGCATGCCCCCTGATTGGGAATTGAGCTGTGACCTCCTAGTTCATATGTTGACACTCAGCCACTGAGCCATACTGGCTAGGATATTTTTTTTTTTTAAGGCTGAATAATATTCAATTGTTTGTATGCTGAATTTTATTTATCCATTTATCTATTGATGAACATTTGGGTTGTTTTTACCTCTCATAATTGTAAATGAGGCTTCTATGGTCATGCGTGTACAAGTATTTGTTTAAGACCTTTCTTTCCATTCTTTTGGATATATGCTTATCAGTGGGATTGCTGAATACAGTTCTGTTTTTAATTTTTCAAAGAATCACCCTACTGTTTTGTGCAGCATTTCTACCATTTACATTCCCACCAACAGTGTACAAGAGTTCCAATTTTTCAATATTCTCTCTAGCACTTGTAACTTCATGCTTTTTTAAAATAGTGCGTGTGAGGTATTCATGCTAATTTTTTCTTTTATTTTTCTCCAGTTCCTGGAAATAAATCTGCTTCCATTGCAGAGTTTGTTAGTGGGAAACTCAGAATTGTGGTAAAGACTTCAACTATACATTTACACTTTTCTGCTTTTTAGCAAACTATGCAGAATTGGCCCCATGATTCGCATGCCTCATTATTTCACCAATTAAAAAAACACATTAGGGGGATAGCATTCCAGGCACTTGCCTTGACATCTCAATCTAGGTTCAAATGTATGCTCATGATTAGAGTAATCAAAATTTCACTGAGGTACAAAATGAGGATTTCATATTCAATTTTAGATGCTTTTTAAATGTCTTCTAAAGCAATGTACATAAATTTACTCTTTGTTACATTCCCACTGTGCAAAATCCAGTATCTAATATGTGTAGAAAGTGTTCAATAAATATTTATTTATCAGTTTAGGTAGAAGAGAGGGAGGAAGAAATAATAGGAATGAAAGTTTAGGAGAATGAGAGAGAGGCTGGGTGGAATGGTGGAAGGAATAAAATAAGGCAAAAAGAAGAAAGGAAGGAAGGAAAGAAGGAAGGAAGGAAGGAAGGAAGGAAGGAAGGAAGGAAGGAAGGAAGGAAGGAAGGAAGGTGAATTGATCACAATTTTCAGGAATGGTGTCTGGTTAGCATTCTTTTATTTTTTTTCAATTACAGTTTACATTCAATATTTTATATTAGTTTAGTTGTACAAATAATAGTTAGATAATCATATGCTTTACAAAGTGTTCCCTCTGATATTTCTAGTACCCACCTGGTGCTGTACATAGTTATCACAATGTTAATTTGATAACTATGTACATTCTGCACCATATATTCTCTGCACCATACTTTATATCCCTGTGGCTATTTTGTAACTAGCAACCTGTACTTCTCAACCCCTTCACCTTTTTCACCCAGTCTCTCAACTACCCTCCACTCTGGCAGCCATCCATTGATTCTCTGTATCTGTGAGTTGGTTTCTGTTTCTGTTTGTTCATTTATAGTATTGTTCTTTAAATTTTTTTAAAAAATACATTTTATTGTTTTTTTACAGAGAGGAAGGGCAAGGATAGAGAGTTAGAAACATCGATGAGAGAGAAACATCAGCTGCCTCCTGCACACCCACTACTGGGTATGTACCCACAATCAAGTTACATGCCCTTGACCAGAATCAAACCTGAGACTCTTGAGTCCACAGGCCAGCGCTCTATCCACTGAGCCAAACCGGTTAGGGCATGTTCTTTAGATTTTTAAAAAATGTTACACAAGTGGATTTTGAAGCATATTCAGCTAGGAATATCTGGTATAGCCTGAGAAGATAAGAAGTTCTGAAAGGTCAGGACTGTGAAAAATATCAACATCAATGTAATGGGGAGAGAAAGAGACTCCGGTAAAAGAGAAGAAAAATCAGTAGGAGATGAGAGTAAAAATCACAAGATAGTGGTGCCATGGATCCCAGAGAAGAGTAAAGTTGTAGACAGTCATATATAACACTCTCTAAGGTTATAAGAGTTCAAGTAACATTGGGCTGAAGCATGTTCCATCACAGTGCAATATGGAAGACATTTTCAACATTCTGAAAGCTATTATTGTGGATGTTTAAGTTGTACATTTGGAGTAAATGGGGCTTGAGTAATTTTAGTAAAGCTAAACTTCTCATTGAAGAAACCAATAGAGAGTGAGAGGTTGGAATTATGGGAAATAAAGCAAATAATTAATAAATAGAAGTCCTGGAAGAGAAGGAAGGTAGCGTGACCAGGAAGACAAATAGATATATTAGAGTGAAAAAGAGAAGATGCAATCATGCAAAATTGGGTGTTGCAGCTGCCTAAGTTTATAGTTTAATAAGTGGCATGTGGAGGGAAGTTTAAGAAGTTTATACCTAATCACTTTAATTATATCAGTGATGCAGCACTCAAAGTTATTGGGTGAGAATATAGGAGTTAGAAATTGGGTGGGGGACATACGGGGAGTCACAAACATTTGAAATATTAGCTTCTGGAGCACTCGAATGGAACCTATGGAACCTGAAACAAGTCAAAAGACAAGATCATTGAGGCTCGGCTGAGTTTGGAGACCCTAAATTCCAAATGACATGTTCATTCTTCTTCTTCAGCAGTGTCTAGAAACTCAGACACAGGAAAAAAAGAAATATGGATATGATACTAATACTGGGGTTTGAATTTGAAAGGGAGGTGTACTTTATCCTAGAGGAGCATAAAAGGCATTTGCAGGTATTGGTGAGTATAGTGCAGGTGAACAGCTGCAGGCTTCAGAATGAGGAAGGAAGGAAGGAAGGAAGGAAGGAAGGAAGGAAGGAAGGAAGGAAGGAAGGAAGGAAGGAAGGAAGGAAGGAAGAAAGGAAGGAAGGGAGGGAGGGAGGGAGGGAGGGAAGGAGGAAAGGGCTAACAAAAAGGGGAAATGGAGGGTGGTTGGGGGACTGAAGATGTCTAAGGTGGTGAACAGCTATGTGTTGGGAGAGTAATTGTTGATGACAAGGTCTGCAACATGAATATGGGTAACTGAAGTGGTATTGATTTGCAGATAAGTCTTACAGTTGATATAAAAAAAATGGAGAGCTCAGGATGATGGATTGGACAACAGAACTTAGAATAGAGAGAAACCCACATTGCAAGGTCATTGATTAATGTGGTCAGTAGATAACATGGAACAAAACTGTAAAAGGTGAAAAGGGATGAAGTGATACTATAACTCTTCTAGGCAGGAAAGTTTTACACAATAGTAAAGGAATAGTAGTTACAAATCAGTCTTGATGAATGAGGAGGTCAGCTGCACTTATAGACTCCTGTTTCATATGTGGTAGAGGAGATTAACCCTTTCTATATAAGCATGAGTTCTGGATATAGAAAGTCTTGGTTCAAAACCTCACTCAGCTACTATTATTTGTGTATGTCACATCACCTTTCTAATAGTCTATATTTTAATGTTCAAAATTAATAATGATTATAGTATTTACCTCATATTGTTTTTTTGTGAGAATTAAATAAATCAGTTCAGATATACAACTTAACATAGTGTCTAGGGTGTAGCAAGTATTTAATCAATGTAATATAATGTTATCTAAACAAATAAATTTAAGATTTCTGGAGATAAGGATTTCATTTCTGCATTTTTCTACCTCTCTCTCAGCCGCAATATGATCATCCCACAGTCTGTCTCATTACATTCTTCTAATTTCTCAGGCTGAAAACAACCTTCTTTGACTCCTGTCTTCTTTAATGTTACACATTCAATATTTCAGAACATCCTGTTAGTTCTATCTTTAAAATTAATCTCTAGTCCAATTTCTGCTACTAGTTCAGATGTAGAAAGTCTCATGACATTATCACTCTTATTATAAAACCAAAACATACCAATTAAAGTATACAATCAGTTTTAACAAACACATCTGTGAGCCAAAGAGACTAAAGTCCGGAAAGTGAGGACAACACATTGCTGCTCTCTTCTCTGCAGCAGGAAGAGGAATTCACCATAGACAATGTAGGGAGAAACAAGGTGAAAAAACAAGCTTTTAACAGCTTCTTTTGAAATGATGGCAGCAGAGAGGCAGGGAAGTCCAGAGAAGTAATCCATATATAGGGAGTGTGCATATGCTGGATATTTTTCACTTTTCTTTACAGATTTATTTTGCATATTTCTCCACACTGCTCTTGACACAAGCAGGATGACTTCTACTGTCTAAAACAAAGGACTTCCTTACCTTTTGGTTCCCACTTGGGTTTGTCCAATGGGTGACACAGGCAGGACATTGGAAGGTGGGGAGAAATTGAAGAGAGAGTATTCACTCCCCTGGCTCCTTCCCTGAGGAACCATTGTTGATGTCAGTTTGCTTACTAAAAGTCATAGCTCCTGTCGAGTTACCTGAATACATAGACCCTCTCTGGATTCCAGTTATCAAACCTTCAGGTCTAGTCATGGTAATGTCTCTTCCCTCTTTTCAGTAATGGAATACTACACTAAATCTGGTAAGTTTCTCTAAATGTTGCACACACTTTTATTAATGATCACTTCATTAAACTCTTCTCAAATTACCCAGCGTGACTATATCTGTTTTCCTTAAGAAACCTGACTGATACAATAAGGCATCCCAGGTCAAGAGTAGTCTTGAGCAGTGTATTCACCATGATAAAGTGGAACATAGCCTTAGACTGAACAAAAATAAAGTCCAGTGAAACCATAACCCATGGGCCCCCTGGGGCCATAATTGAAAAAAACCTTGGTATTTTATTCCCCTTGGTCTTTCTTTGCCCTCCATGTTGGTGGATCATTCATTTCCATAACTTGAACATATTGTACTAGATGTAGGCCACCCAGGGTCTCTGTAGATCATTTGAGTATTTTAAAATTTTCTTCCAAAAAATAATGGCTCTTTTTCTCCTTCACCCTGTATTTATTGATACATAAATGACATGTAACATTGTGTAAGTTTAAGGTGTAAAACTGAGGATTTAATATATATATATATTAAATATATATATATATATATATATATATATATATATATATATATATGTATATGTGTGTGTGTGTGTGTGTGTGTGTGTGTGTGTGTGTGTGTGTGTGTGTGTATTAGAAGCCCAGTGCACAAAATTTATGCACAGGGGTGTGTGTGTGTGTCCCTAAGCCCAGCCTGTACCCTCTCCAATCTGGGACCCTTCGAGGGATATCCAACTGCCTGTTTAGGCCCGATCCCACTGGGATTGGGCCTAAACGGGCAGTTGGATATCTCTTTCACAATCCAGGACTGCTAGTTCCCAACCTCTCGTCTGCCTGCCTGCCTGATTGCCCCTAACTGCTTCTGCCTGCCAGCCTGTTCACCCCCTAACCACTCCCCTGCCAGCCTGATCGATGCCTAACTACTCTCCTGCTGGCCCGATTGCCCCTAACTGCCCTCCCCTGACGGCCTGGTTGCCCCTAACTGTCCTCCCCTGCAGGACTGGTTGCTCCCAACTGCCCTCCCCTGCAGGCCTGGTTCCCCTCAACTGCCCTCCCTTGCAGGCCTGATTGCCCCCAACTGCCCTCCCTTGCAGGCCTGGTCCCTCTCAACTGACCTCCACTGCTGGCCATCTTGTGGTGGCCATCTTGTGTCCACATGGGGGTGGCCATCTTGTGTGTTGGAGTGATGATCAATTTGCATATTACCTCTTTATTATATAGGATAGTTAAATGATTACCACAATAAATTTAATTAACAATTCATTACTTCATAGATACATTTTTGTGAATAAACCTTTTAATATATATATACTCTTAGTAATTTTCAAGTATACAGTACAATACTGTTAACTATAGTCACCATGTTGTACATTACATTATTTATCCTATAACTCAAATTTTATACCCTTTGACCATATTTAACCATTTCCGTCACTCCTCTGGCAACCACTAATCTCCTCTCTGTTTCCGTTAGTTCAGTTTTTAAAAAGTCCACATATAAGTGAGATCATACAGTGCTTGTATTTCTCTATGACTTATTTCTCTTAGCATAAAGCCCTCAAGTTTCATCCATGTTGTTGTAAATGGCAGAATTTCCTTCTTTATTATGGCTAAATACTCAATTTTATGTATTATATACCACATTTTCTTTATCCATCTTTCTATGGACACTTAGGTTGTTTTCAGGTCTTGGCTGTTGAAAATAAGCTGCAATGAACACGGGAGTACAGATATCTCTTCAAGATAGTGATTTTATTTCCTTTTGAAAAATACCCAGAAGGGGATTGCTGGATTATCTACACTCATAAAAGGGAAATGTGCAAATTGACCATCACTCCACTACACCCACCAGCCAATCAGGAGCGAGTATGCAAATTAAGCCAACAAAGATGGTGGCAGCCACGGAGCTGGAGCGAGCAGGCTTGGGTTGTTTCTGGCGATGGAGGAAGCCAAGCTTCCTGTCCGCCCTGGCCTCCGCTCAAGGCTACAAAGTTTCAATTATAGAAGATAAATAAATCCCAGATACCCGCTTCCAGCTGGCTCTGGCCTCCGCTCAAGGAGGTGCTGAAAAAAAAAAAGAAAAAATGGAGGTGCTGGGAGCCTGGATCACTGGGGGGCGTGGCCAGCCTGAAAACAGCTCTCAGCTCCTCACCCAGGCTGGCCACGCTCCCATGGGTTGAGGGTCCCTGCTGGGGGGCTTGGCCAGCCAGCAAACAGCCATCAGCTCCTCACCCAGGCTGGCCAGGCACCCCAGTGGGGACCCCCGGACTGAAGGGGGTGTGGCCAACTTGAAAACAGCCCTCAGCCCCTCACCCAGGCTGGCCACACCCCTATGGGGTGAGGGTCCCCACTGGGGGGCTTTACCAGCCTGCAAACAGCCCTCAACCCCTCAACAAGGCCGTCCTACACCCCATGGGAACCCCCACCCTGATCTGGGACACCCTTCAGGGCAAACCAGCTGGCCCCCACCTGTGCACCAGGCCTCTATCTATACTAATAAAAGGATGATATGCTAATTAGACTGGGAGACCTTTCAGGAGACCTTCTGGACATTCTTCTGGACAATGCCATGGTGGCGGGGCCGAGGTAGAAGTGGTTAGAGGGCAGTTGAGGGTGATCAGGCCAGGATGGGACGGCAGCTGTGAGTGATCAGGCTAGTGGGGGTGGGGCTGTTGGGGGTAAGCAGACCAGCAGGGAGGCCAGTTGGGGGCAAGCAGGACATCAATGGGGGTCAGTTGGAGGTGATCAGGATAGTGGGGGTGGGCAGTTTGGAGTGAGCAGGCCAGCATGGGTGCAGTTGGGGGCGAGCAGGCTAGTGGAGAGGGAAGGTGGGGGCGAGAAGGCCAGCAGAGGGGCAGTTGGGGGTGAGCAGGCCAGCAGGGGGGCAGTTGGGGTGACCACACTGGCAAGGGGGACAGTTGGGGGTGATCAGGCTGGTGGTGGGGGCACTTGGGGGCAAGCAGGCCAGCAGGCAGAGTGGTTAGGGGCAATCAGGCAGGCAGGCAGGCAGGCAGGCAGGCAGGTGGGCGGTTAGGAGCCAGCAGTCCCAGATTGCGAGAGGGATATCTGACTGCCAGTTTAGGCCCAATACCTGTAAACTGGCAGTAGGACATCCTTTGAGGGGTCCAAGATTGGAGAGGGTGCAGGCCGGGCTGAGGGACACTCCCTCCCCTGTGCACGAATTCCATGCACTGGGCCTCTAGTATAATAATAGTTCTGTTTTAAAAATTTCAAAGCACTTCCATACCGTTTTCCATAGTGGTTATTCCAATTTATATTCTTATCAACAGTGTAAAAGCATTCCCTTTTGTGCATATCCTCACCAGTATTTATCTATTGTCTTTTTGATAATAGCCCTATTCACATGTGTGAGGTGATAATCTCATTGTGAATTTGATTTAAATTTCCATAATTATTTGAACATATTTTCATGTGCTTATTGGTCATCCATATATCTTGTTTAGAAAAATATCTATTCAGGTACTTTGCTCATTTTAAAATTGGATTTTTAAATTGTTATTGAGTGGTATGAGCTGAGTGCTGGCTGCTATAAGCCTTGCCATCTTTCTCAGTGTCTATTTGATCCCTAGTTGTTGAGCTCCACAAATTCCCTCAGTCATCCCCATGAGGGAGACTTGAGGGGGCTTCCAGGAATTATCCTTCAGTACTGGGTGAACTGGATGCCCAACTTAGGCTTTCTTATCTTACTGAAGGAACCATAGCCTTGGTGCAGGCTTCTCAGAGCAGCAATGTACAGGCATGGGGGAGGGGTGATGTGGTTAAAGTGAAACTGTTCCTCTTACCCTTCTAATATAGTCTTTCTCAGTCTCTGTGGACCAGAGAGGTGCTTCAGTTTCACCTTTGCGTTCTGGGAGTTTTACAATAGAGTCTTTTCAATATAGTTGCTGGTTGGTATTCTTGTAAGGGGGACCAAAATGATGAACAACCTTATGTTATCTTTATCATCACCTCGACAGTGGCTTTTTCTACAACACTGAGAAATTCAATCTGAATGATGTTTACATAAAAGAGAGGCAAGCACAATACAACAGTGTACAATTCTGAAGATTATTTTAGCACAAAATGGTTTGAATTATAAATGGATGAATGGGTCAGTGCATTTCATGCTTGGGTGATGAAGAAAATAGGCCATCAATTCTCAAAGCTTGTTTCTCTTTGAGAAGTAGCTAGTTGGATAGTGAGCATAAGAAAGTGTGTGATAACACTCTGTCAGTTGGTAGTAGTATGGCAAATTGAGAAACCTCAGGGTGACCTTTGATGGTTGGCTGGGGAGAAGCAGGCCATCTAGGATTTAGCCTGTATCACTGTTACTTGAGTCACTTTCACCTGAATCACTCAGTGTAGAAGATATATGTGCCACAGGGATGTGACCTCAGGCTGCCCAAAATGCATACTTTTTCTGGTTTCCATGGAGATGCTTGCAGTGAGGCCAGCTAAGGTCATGTACATGGTTGTGTCTGGGGAGTGTATTAGAATTGTGTCTGTGACCAATTCCACTCTTCTTCCAGGAGAAGGCATACATTTACTGTTCTTTTATACTAGAATAGTTGAGGGCATGGAAAAGACCAAAGGTCAGGTCTTGGTTTTTGAAATGGCCAATCCCCTCTGAATTGAAAGAGAACACTAGTCAGAATACAGACATAAAGCAGAAAGATTGTGAACTGGAAATCAGGGTAAATTTGGTTATAAACTAGAAAAAGTAAGCCGTAGAGGAGCCACAGACTGTTAAGTAGCAGTGTGAGCAATAAAGGCTTAGTGAGCAAGGAAGTCAGCCTATTTGTTTATGATTATATATATACTAGGGGCCTGGTGCACAAAATTCGTGCACTGAGGGTTGAGGGTCCCTCAGCCCAACCTGCCCCCTCTCACATACTGGGAGCCCTCAGGGGATGTCCTACTGACGGCTTAGGCCCGCGCCCCACAGGGAGCATACCTAAGCCGCAGTCTGGCCTCCCTTTGTGGGAGGCAACCGGGCTAATCATGGGAGGGCACCAGCCCCATCACCCCGCTGCTGCAGCCACTGCCAGTCACCACAGCCACCAAGGTGTTTTCATCAACATGGACTCCAGTCCCTTCACCAAGAAAAAATGACAACTTTCTTTAGGCATTTTCAAGATGTGTCTTTCGTAGGATATGCATTTCTTTATTTTTTATCCTCACATGAGGATATGTTTCCATTGACTTTTAGAGAATGTGGAAGAGAAAGGGAAAGACAGAGAGAAATATCAAAGTGAGAGGAACACTTTGATTTGTTGCCTCCTGCATGAGCCCTGATCTGGGCCCCGGCCAGGGAGGAGCCTGCAACCTAAGTACATGCCCTTGATCAGAATCAACCCAGACCCTGCTGTCTGCAGGCCGAGGCATTATCCACTGAGTCAAACCGGCTAGGGAAGGATTTGACATTTCTTAGCCCTCCAGCAGCGAACCTTCATTTTTTTCTCCAGAAGTGTGGTGGAAAAACCCTAGATCACCTTTTTGGATTCTTATTACCCAAGTTACTAAGAATATTACCAGTGGCATACAGGAAGCTTAGCCAATGTGCAGTCAGAAAAGGTGTTTCCTCTATAGTTCACACCAATGGAGGGCTGGGCCCTGCCCAGTCCTAAAGCCTCTGGCCGAAGCTTTAGGTTTGGGCAGGCCCCTCCAGCTCCCTCTGATCACTTTGGCCTGCTCAGGCCTGCCCAGACTGAAAGCCTCTTGGGCAAGAGCGGACCCCCAGCTCCCTGCGATCAATCACAGGGGGTCCACTCATGCCCAGGTCGAAAGCAGACCCCCAGCTCCCTGTCCAGGTGATTGATCGCAGGGGGTCTGCTCTTGCACCAGGCCGAAGCAACCCCCAGGTCCCTGCGATCAATTGCAGGGGGTCCGCTCATGCACCAGGCGCTCGTGCACCCAGCTCCCTGTGATCTGTCTCAGGGGGTCTGCTCAGGGCGCCTATGTATGCAAATTAACCACCATCTAGGTTGGGTTAATTTTCATACTCGCCCTGATTGGCTGGTGGGCATGGCTTGGGCGTAGCGAAGGTGCGGTCAATTTGCATATTACTCTTTTATTTTGTAGGATATTTGGTCAGCCTATTTGGATTCCCTTAGAGAGACCTGCTACCCAATGGAGAAAGGGACATTCTGGGCAATGCATGGGTTCCATCTTTAAAATGAGAAGGGAATCTATCAAGGGGCATAGGTTATGCCCTTGGGTAGCAATAAAAATTGTGGGTGGGAGGGAAGGGGGGAGCTCCACCTACTGGAGACAGATATCTAACTCAGAAGCGCAGTTTGGAATGATAAAAAATGTAGATTAAGCATGTCAAACTAGTGGTCCATGGGCCACATGTGACCCACAATGAATATTTTTGCTGCTCAGCCAAAATAACAGTATGTAAGAAACATTTTAATAACAATTTCATAACTTAACTTTTATAATATCCTGTTATACATAACTAGAGGCCTGCAACACTGGAGGGGGTGTCCCTCATCCCAGCCTGTACCCTCTCTAATCTGGGACATCCCTCTCACAATCCGGGACTGCTGACTCCCAACCGCTCGCCTGCCTGCCTGCCTGATTGCCCCTAATCACTTCTGCCTGCCAGCCTGATCATCCCCTAACCACTCCCCTGCCAGCCTGGTCATCCCTAACTGCCCTCCCCTGCAGGCCCAGTTGCCCCCAACTGCCCTCCCCTGCCAACCCAATCACCCCCATCTTCCCTCCCTTGCTTGCCATCTTGTGGTGGCCATCTTGTGACAACATGTGCGTGGCCATCTTGTGACCACATGGGGGCGCCCATCTTGTGAGAGGGTGTGATGGTCAATTTGCATATTACCTCTTTATTATATAAGATTATTAATAACGAACTACAACATTCACTAATGGCTGATTACTATAATCATGTTGCATTCATTTCCCTTATGTGCCTTATGCACAGGCGCGCCATTTCTCTCCACTAATACTAGCAGCGAACATTTCAGCAGTGGATTGCCACGTCATTAGTCTTACACTGACTTGTTTGGTGTGCTCAACAGGAAATATTTCACTTTTAGAGAGCAAGAAAAATAAGTTTATTTGTGTTACACTAATTTGTGCAGTTATTCAGTATCTGGTAAGTTAATGTTCAAGAAAAAAAATAATTTTTATTAAAATGTTCTATTATTTTGTTAACAATTACTCATTTATTTCAGCCCTTTGTATTTAGCATATCTCTATCGAAATAAACCTACATTTCTATGAAAATTGAAGCTTTTGTTTTTTTGCGGCCCACATAAACTTAAACCTTGTTTATTTGGCCTGTGTTAGCCTTTGAGTTTGACACTCTTGGTGTAGATAGTGAAAACTCTGTTCTGAAATCCACTGATATTCCTCCATTTCTATTATGTTTGATTTCTTCTATTTTCCAGAATGGTCTTCAGTAAAACTTTTAAAGAGAAAAAAATACTGTGTTTGAAGAAGAGGGAAACTGTAGTATCACTGACCATATTTGGAGGGAAGGCAGTAGAATTTTGAGCAATTAAGTGAGGGATAGAAGCCATGAGGATAGATGAGAGAGGGAGAGAGAGAGAAAAAGAGAGAGAGAGAGAGAGAGAGAGAGAGAGAGAGAGAGAGAGAGAGAGAGAGAAAGGGGAAGCAGAATAAGAACTCTACCATCTTTAGCCAAAAAGGAAAGGTAGCCGAAGGCTATTGATCAGCTAAAAGACCTCATGAGACCACCCTACAGTTGGTTAATAGACAAACCATGAAACCAAGCTACTACAAAGATATAGAAGAGTCAAGCAGGAATTAACTTTTATGAACAATTATAAAATGTTTCTTTTAAACCCTCATGTACTGCTGGTGGGAATGCAGACTGGTGGAGCCACTGTGGAAAACAATATGGAGTTTCCTCAAAAAATTGAAAATGGAACTCCCATTTGATCCAGTAATCCCACTTGTAGAAATATATCCGAAGAAACCAGAAACACCAGTCAGAAAGGATATATGCACCCCTATGTTCATAGCAGCACAATTTACAATAGCAAAGATTTGGAAAGAGCCTAAGTGCCCATCATCATATGAGTGGATTAAAAAACGGTGGTACATCTACACAATGGAACACTAAGCTGCTGTAAAAAGAAAGAACCCTTACCATTTACAACAGCATGGATGGACCTGGAGAGCATTATGATAAGCAAAATAGGCCAGTTGGAGAAATATAAATATCACATGATCTCACTAATTTGTGGAATATAATGAACAACATAAACTGATAAACAAAAATAGATCCAAAGATATAGAAGCATCGAACAAACCATCAAACCTCAGAGGGAAGGGAGGGTAGGGTGGAAGTGGGTGTAAGAGATCAATCAAAGGACTTGTATGCATGCATATGAGTATAACCAATGGGCAGACAGTAGGGGAGTGAGGGCATGTGCTGGGGGGTGGGAGTGGCCAGGTAGAGGTTAATGGGGAAAAAAGGAGACATATGTAATACTTTAAACAATAAAAAATTTAAAACAATAACAAAAAATACAATGCTCCATTTATAGATGGCCTATGGTGCCCAGGAGTAGCATCTTATAGATCTGTGTAAAAGCAGATACTAATGTGAAGCCAAACACTGCCTTATTTGCTAATTCATTGAATCCCAACAACAATTCCTTGAAATGGGTACTATATTCATTGTCTCACCTTAGATATGAGAAAAATGTGAGTTTCCATTAGGTTAAATGATTTACCATATGTGATATAATTAATAAGTGACAGAGTTAAATTTCTCTAGATAGTTTTCCCTGGATTCTTGATTAAGTATTCTGTCCTTTTGACCACAGCTTCCTCATGCTGTTCTCTATAAAATAAAATCCAAATAAACCATTGCCTTGGTTATTTTTTTCATATTTAAGACCTTGCCTTACACCTCAATGATAGGCGCTGCTTTCCTGGCTCTGACTTCCAGCTTCCCTCATCGACCATAGTTTAAACTCTTCACTAAGACATCTCATTAGAACCAGACAAGTATCCAAACTCTACAACATAAACATACTGGCGCCTCTGGACAGGGACTTTGCAGGATTCACTCCAAACCCATATGGAGTACTTGTGAAGGTAGGGCTTTGGTAGACACCTATCTTGGGTACCTTAGGTAAACTTGAAGTTGTTACTGTCTATGCTTCTAAGGTTTCTTAGGATAATGTGGTGGACACCCTCTTTATGGCTCCTAGTTAATTAGGAATATCTCAGATATTATATGGAAGCAGTTAAAATGAATTCATAAACAAGAAATTAGAATAGGATATGATGCTAGTGGAATGTACATGGGTGAAAGTTGTGGAAAGGAGTGCTTAAGAAGGAATTAAGCAGGTTGTTATATTAATACATGTATACTGTACTGGATGCTGTATGTGCTTTGTTTCCCTTTCAGGATCAAGACACTTATCCCCGATGCCAGTACTCTTGCATGTTGATAGCTCATATCTGAATTCCTACTCAAAAATTGTCTTTAGACAAATGGAGCTACCTGTTCTAATATTATGACTTCCTCTCCAGGAGCAGC
Source organism: Eptesicus fuscus (assembly GCF_027574615.1). Lineage (NCBI taxonomy): Eukaryota > Metazoa > Chordata > Mammalia > Chiroptera > Vespertilionidae > Eptesicus > Eptesicus fuscus. The sequence goes on from NC_072473.1 coordinate 111,821,912, forward strand.
CTATATCCATTGACTAGTTGATGTAGAAGTATATAGACTCCTTGCCTCAATGTTTGTCAATTTTTTAAGTCCATCCCAGCTCTAGAGTTCCCTATAGGGTTGACTGAGTTTTTCATTGTGATTGTAACACAGTTCAGCTTTTCTCACTCCTCAGTCCTGCTTCCCCTACTCCTTCATAAGTGTTGCTAAGAACATTCCCCAATATACATACTACATGCATATTACCTTTTCAGCATCTAGGAAACCCATCTTGTGGGAGTTATTTCTGGGCATGGTCATGGTAAGCAGCACTAAAATGGGATTTTCAGCTGTACACTTGCTGACCTTCTGACAAAGAAGAACCCATCACTGATGGGAACACTGATAGCCTATATCATGCATTTGTTAAAACTTTTAGTGATAGTAAACTGGGATGGAATATCAACACAAAGCACATACTAATAGGTACAGCATCTTCAATATTGGAGAGAATTGGGGAAAATAGTAAATATAAAGACCAAGAGCCCTGGCTGGTGTCGCTCAGTTGGTTGAGCATAGTCCCATGCACTGAAAAGTTGTCGGTTCAATTCCTGGTCAGAGCACATACCTGGCATGTGGGTTCCATAACCAATGGGGGGCATGCAAGAGGCAGTTAATCAATGTTTCTCTCTCTTTTTCCCTCTCCCTTTCTCCCCTTTTCTCTCTAAAATAAATTAAAAACATGTTTTAAAAGACTAAGAAATTGGATGGTTATTATTGGGGTTATTGATACTTTTGAGAAAGATGTTGGAAAGCTGGAAATGATCAAGCACTAATTAAAGGCTAAGTGTCCAAGCCAAAGATCCTCCTTAGCAGCATATTAAAAGATTCATCTAATTTAGCCTGAGGACTGACAAAAACTGAAGAGCAGGCCCAGTACTTAATTATAAAAGTAGCAGAGCAGATAATGTTGAATTCTCAGTTCTGGCAAGTCTGTTATGCCAAGGTCAGAAACCTGTTTCAAGAGTGAAACTCTGGGAGAAACCAAGATGGCGGCATAGGTTAAACACCTAACCTACAGCCTGGCACAACAATTTCAAAAATACAACTAAAAGTCAAAACGGACATCATCCAGAACCACAGGAAAGCTGGATGACTGAAATGCCCACAACTAGAAGGAAAGATAAAACCACAGGGAAAATCAGAGGAGCCATAAAAGCCTGAGGTATGGAGACACGGGCAGAGACACCAGCACGCGTGCATGCAGGGAGGACAAGCCAGAGAGGAAGGGGCGGCTGACAGCCTGGCCGGCGTTCTCTAGCAGGAAGGAGATAAAATCTCCAGATTGCGCTGAACCCCAGCTCCGACTGCACTGAACCCCAGTTCCGGGCGAAACCCTGGGAAGCCAGGCTCATGCTGGGGGAATCTGGGCTGTGGGGCGGAAACACAGAGGAGCGGCGAAAGGCAGAGCTCCGGAGGTGCACACGTGAATGCGCACAGAGGATGGGCTGTTGCCTGTGCCGCTGAATTGCCCTGGCGGGGAGGAGACAGGGGCTCCGGACTGTGCTGAACCCCAGTTCTGACTGCATTGAACCCCAGTTCTGGGCAAGACCCTGGAAAGCCAGACTTATACTGGGGGAATCTGGGTTGTAAGGCAGAAATGCAGAGAAGCGGCGAAAGGCAGAGCACCGGAGGCGCGCATGGGAAAACGCGCAGAGGATGGGCTGTTGACTGTGCCGCTGAATTGCCCTGGTGGGAAGGAGACAAAAGCACCAGACTGCGGTGAGCCCCAGTTCTGACTACACTGAAACCCAGTTCTGGGTGAGAATCTGGGAATCCAGATTCATTGGGGGAGAGACTAGACTGTTTGGCAGCGGGTGAAACTCCAGGGCGCTTTTCTCTCAGAGGTGTTTGCAGGGAGTACAGAGGGACACTGAGACACAGGAACCTCATAGGGCGGGGCTGACAGGAAGCCAAGGCTGTAGGCTCCACCCTGAAACTCCGCCCCATCCAAGCTGAGCACAGAGGCTTTTACAATTTTGCAAGTCTAGTTGAATAGGGCTGTCTCCTGGCATAGACACAGCTGATCCTCACAGCCAATTGGACTGGAGGTCAAATCCTCCCAGTGTACCAACAGCAATCAAGGCTTAACAACACCAAGACTTTGCACTCAGCCCACAAAGGGGGGTATCAAGAGTGACCACCTAGGGAGATTGGGGAAGCTGAGCTATAGGGAGTCAGCCAAAAGGTGAAGACACTGAAGCAGGTCACAAATAGAAGGGATGAGGGAAAGTAAACTAATGGATGACACAGTGTTCAGACACACACTTATAAGGTTGCTTAAGAATCTTCTGGAGGACCAAGATGGCAGCATAGGGCAGACGCCTGATTGTTGCCTACCACAACAATTTTGAAACTACAGCTGGAAAACAGAGCAGACACCATCCAGAACAATGGCCGGAGGAAATGCTGAGAAGGAATTGACCGATGGGAGTTGGGATTGAGAAGACGAGGCCCAGCTGGGTCCCGGATCCAGGTGCACTCACCCGGCGACTGGTCGCCGCTGCAGAACCGAGTGCCGCCGCAGAGACCTTGGACCAGCCTGCCACCACGCACCAGGCACACCGGAGCTTCGCCAAGCCCGCTGTCCAGCGAGTTCCGCAGCAGCTGCCCCGGAGCTTTGAGAGAATGGCCGAGGAATTGCTGAGAGGGAATTGACTGACAGGAATTGGGATCGAGAAGACGAAGCCCCACTGGATCCCGGGTCCGGGTGAGGCCACGCGCCCCTGGGTCCGGGTGTAGCTGAATCCCGGGTCCGGGTGAGGCCATGCACCCATGGATCCGGGTGAGGCTGGGTCCTGGGTCTGGGTGAGGCCACATGCCCCAGGTCCGGGTGAGGCCATGCGCCCCTGGGTCCGGGTGAGGCCGTGCCCCTGGGTCTGGGAGAGGCCACGCGCCCCTGGGTCCGGGTGAGGCCACACGCCCCTGGGTCCGGGTGTAGCTGGATCCTGGGTCCGGGTGAGGCCGTGCGCCCCTGGATCTGGGTGAGGCCACGCCCCTGGGTCCGGGTGAGGCCACACACCCCTGGGTCCAGGTGAGGCCATGCGCCCCTGGGTCCGGGTGAGGCTGGATCCTGGGACTGGGTGAGGCCATGCACACCTGGGTCTGGGTAAGGCCACGTGCCCCGGGGCCCGGGTGATGCTGGGTCCCAGGTCGGGTGAGGCCACGCGCCCCTGAGTCCAGGTGAAGCCGTGCCCCTGGGTCCAGGCGAGACCAAACCAGAGGGAGTCGGACCTGCATTACCACCATTTGTCCACCATCCAGAGCTGAAAAGTCAGTGCCGATATGTACACATAAGGAACTGCTGGACATTGAAATCGGGTCTCAAAAGAACTGTTGGTCCAGAAAGAAACTTACTACAGACTGATTCATTTGCCTGTCAGCATAACTATTATTGCTTGTCTCACATTCAGTTCTTATAAGTATATTTCTAGTAACACATGATCTCACTCATCTAGGGGAAATGATGAACAACATAGACTGATGAACAAGAACAGACCCAGAAACAAGGAGGCATCAATCGGACTGTCGGGCCTCAGAGGGAGGGTAGGGGAGGGTGGGGGTAGGGGGGAGAGATCAACCAAAGAACTTGTGTGTTTGCATACAAGCCTAACCAATGGTTGGGGACAACAAGGGGATGGGGGCATCCGTGGGGAGGGGTGGGGGATGGGAATGGGGGGATGAGGACAAATATGTGACACCTTAATCAGTAAACAAATTAAAAAATTAAAAAAAATGCAACTACCATAAAAAAAAAAAAGAGTGAAACCCTGAGAAATGAGATGTGGATATCAAGGTCAATATACACACAAATATGCTGAATCTCAAGATCCCCTGAACATTCTGAGTCTGCAGAAGTGACAAATTCTCCATGTTAAATACTGATGCTTTTAGACAAGCACAGAAAGACAAGCTGTTCCCCCACCCTTAGAATCTATCCTTACCTCCTCTCCTTACCACAAGATTAATAACTGGCATTAAATTTCAAAATAATCCAGACAGGGAATCATTAGGCCTGCTAGGATAGAGATGGAATTATACAACAAAGCAGTTTTAATACCTAGCCAATATGTATTGATAGGAGAGTATTGTATGGGGCTAAGGATGCTGGATAAGGTATAGGATGTAATATAAAGTTGGATAAGAGATATTTTTATAATACCTGAGTACTCCCATGATATAAAATTTAATATCTTGGCCAGGACCCCAAAGAACAGTGTTAAAATGCTAAGTTATATCTTACCAGCTTGAACAAAGCAATGTAAAAAGGTCTGAACTGTTGTGGCAAAATAAATAAAAAGTCTCACAGAAGTGAGAAGCCTAGAGTATACTACTGTGCAGTATACATACTATCTAGACTGAGAAATATCAAAAAATTATCTTCCTTAGAAAAAACTTGAGAACATTTCATCAACCAAAGCAAAAACAATTGCACTGTTGAGAGAGGGGCACCAGCACCAATGAAAACCTCAGTTGTAGAATTCTTAAATAGTTCAGAAACGAGTACCTTATTTTTCCATGTATACGATGCCTACATGTATACGATGCTCCCCACTTTTCCAACCCCAAATTAAGAAATCAATATTTTAAACATTTTGCTGGTTTTCCTTGTAAGGCCTTCTTCTTTTCTGGCATCTTAAGGAGTTGTTCTTCCTGTTTTCTCCACTGTCTGATCATACACTTAGTGGAGGGAGATCCAAATTGTCTCTCTGCAGCTCTATTTCCATGCTCCTTTGCATAGCTGATTACATTCAGTTTGAATTTTGCAGAGTAAGACAATCGCTTACCGGTACTTATCTTTTTATTTTTTGACATCTTTATGGGCTCAGAATGCTCCAGTCCCTGTGCACTCTTCACCTTCACCTCCAATTATGGCATTAGCTGACATCAGTAACAATAAGGCTTATGATTGGAGGAAGTCTTTTTGACAAGGTATGGACAGCTATGCACCCCTGTGGCTCCCTCTTCAGCTGACTCTGTGTATAAGACGCATCTCGATTTTCAGTCTAACGATTTTAGAAAAAAAATAGCATCTTATAGAAGAAAAAATATGATAGATTATGTTATTATGAAACTGGGCTCTGGGGTGTTAGGATCCTTAAATAATAGACGCCAAGTGGTGATGTTTAAATGTCAGAAACAAGGTAGATGAGATGATCACAATGAGAAACAAGGCTAGAGTGAAAATCTGACCTCTGTAAATCTATAGATATGGTTAATATAACACAGTATCCATAAGGGGCAAGGAAGATAGTCAGCCATCAAGGGCACTAGTAAATCTATATAATCAAAATAAACTTTGGATAGATAATCAGGAGGCTACAGAAGCACCTCAATAAATAGTCATAATCTCTTGCCAAGTTTCTGGATTTGAGCCAGTTTATAGACCAGAAGACACTTATGGAAGGGGAGGAGTTTCTAGGAGAAAGGACAATGAAACACCACAGAAACTGTGTTATAATGATTTTTACAGTTCTTTTCCAAAGAGCCCTATGACCTTTTATTATGATATCTGTAAACTGGGGTGGAAACATGAATACCTAGATTCTTCAAACACTACTAGATAAAAGATCTGACTTGGTATTGATTTCAAGATAATTGAAATACCTCCATGTAGCACTTTAAGTGTGGGAGCATATTGAGAAGTACTAAAAGGAATCTTGTTCTAGGTTTGATTCATAGTGAATCCGCTGGCCCCAGACCCACTCAGGGATCATTTTTCCAGTCCTTAAATGTATTATTAGAATGACCATGGGAAAAAATAGGCATAGATAGTAGTTGGAAGAACCACTTCATTGGTTTTTTGGTAGGGTAAGAGATATCACAATGGAGATTAATTGGAAGCCTTTGACCCTCTCCCACCTCAGCTCCAAGACTAATATTTGAATAAAAAATAATATTGTATTCCTGGGGAATGGTAGAGAATAGTGTCAACATTAAAGGCCTAAAAGGTGCAGGGGTGGTGGTTTTCATCATATCTCCATTTAATTTACCAGTTGGCTCCTACAATAACACATGAAGTATGACTATGGATTACTACAAACTCAACCAAGTAGTAGCCTCAATTGCAGCTTCTGGGGCAAATATTGTATCTTCATTTCAGCAGATTAATATTACCTGAAGCATATGGTAAATGGTAAATTATCTGGTTAACATTCATTTCTGTCCCTATTAGAAGCGAGGATCAGAAATAATTTGCATTCACTTAGGACATTTAACAACATACATTTATAATCCTGCACTGAGCTAGAGCATCTAGGCATTGCACAAAACATTACATTGGTATTGTATATATATGAAAACATGTTGAAATTAGCTGATGAACAAGATATGACTAGTATTTTTGAGACTTTGTTAAGACACATGCACTCTAGAAGCAGAAGATAAATGGTATTTATTTATTAAAATATATTTTTATTGATTTCAGAGAGGAAGGGAGAGGATGAGAGAGATAGAAACATAATGATGAGAGGGAATCATTGATTAGCTGCCTCCTGCATGCCCACCATGGGGATCGAGCCCTCAACCCAGGCATATGTCCCAACCTGGAATCCAACCATGATCTCCCATTTCATAGGTCGATGATCAACCACTGAGCCATGCTGGCTGGGCAAGAAATGGCATTTAGATGTATCTATGAAGTGAAGTTCTTTGCATCACATGAACATACATTACAAAAACATACATTACGAAACTTACATTACAAAAGAGGAAATAAACAAAGTTGACAGAGCAAATTGGCAGTAAGTCAGTCTCTCACTGGCCACCCTAATCTAGCATAATGGGCTCATGAATGGTGAAGCCATTGTGGTAGGGATAGACAATATGCATGGGTCCAACAACATTGGCTTTCACTCACCTAGGCAGATTAAGCCACTTCATAAGGTCTAATCAGTCATCAACATGAGCCACTGCAGATATTCTAATATGGCATCATTTTTTTGAGAAAAGCCCACCCAGATACATGCATAAGTTAATAACATTAAATTCCTTTATCTCTGGAAAGGACAACAATTAATTTTCACTGGAATTAATGCATTGATGCATATTCTTGGTATAGATTTGCATTTCCTGCTTGAAAGGCCTCAGCTAGCACCACCATTCAAGGACTTACAGAGTGTTTCATCCACTAGCATAGAATCCTATATAATAAAAGACTAATATGCAAATAGACCAAATGGTGGAACAACCGAATGGCAGAACAACTGAACAACTGGTAGCTATCATGTGCGCTGATCACCAGGAGATGGGCGTGGAACATGGCGGGCATCGGCCATGGTGGAGCAGGTGAGTGGGGGCACCAGACCAAGGCGGGGCACCAGTCGCTGTCATCGGGCGAGCCTCTGGTGGTTACTTAAAATTCTTTGCTTCCACGTGCTGCAGTGCTGCCCAGCACTCGCTCCTGCTGCTGGTTCTGGCCCCACTCACACCTGCTGCCTGCATGGGAGCTACTGCTCACACCCATTGCTGGTGCTGGCCTGTTAGCCGCCACAATCGGCACCACAGGTGCTGCTTGCACCTGCTGCTGGTGCCCGGTGCAGGTCCCGATCGATCTCTCTGCATAGTCAGTGGGTGTGAGCAGAGGCTGCCAGCCCCGATTACCCCTGAGGGCTTCTCCACCTCCCCCTGCTCCTGAGGGGCGATTGGGGCAGCAGCCTCGCTTGCACCCACTGATGGTGCCAGCCCTCCTCACACCACTACTGGTGCCGGCCCCAATTGCTCTGCACCATCAGCATGTGGGAGCAGCAGCAGCTGGATCAGTGCTGCTGGCAGACAGGGGACCGGGGCTGCAGAGAGAGGGGCCAGGAGGTGGCACGGAGGATGGGCTGAGACATACTTATGTGCCCACCACAACCTCACGGCCTACAGTTCCTTTCAAGGTGCACAAATCTGTGCACTGGGCCCCTAGTCTTTTATAATATTACACCAGATCAGGAGAATTGCTTCTCCACAAAGGAGATGTAACAATGGGCACATGACTGTGGGATCTGCTAGAAATATCACATACTGTGCTACATAGAAACTGCTGGGCTCAGAATGGTAGAATGGCCAGTTGAACGTACATCTGTAAGGCTGACTTGTAGATAATTCCTTGCAAGAATGGGGATCCACCTACCAGAACCCTAAATAAATCATCATAATAGGTGTGTCCACCAAAGGTACTGTGTACGGGTCTGAGAACTAGATGCGTGTGTGTGTGTGTGTATGTGTGTAATAGTGGCTTCTCATATCATTACTCCCAACGAAACACTTATAAACTGGTAAACTGGCAGGAGAAATTTATTCTGATCATGAAGAAGAGGTGGAGCTGTTGTTATACAATAGAAGGGGGCAGGGAAGAATATATTTGACAGATAATTCATTGGGGTGTTTCTTGGTATTCTTTTGTCCAATTAAAAAATCAACTTTATTGAGATATAATTTATATACACCAAATGTACCTATTTTAAATATACACGTTTATGATTTTTTATAAATATATGCAACTGTGTAATGACCACAATAAAAATGTAGAATCAATAATTTCTGGTTGTAAAAAACAGCAGGGATTGTGGCTGAGTGAGATAGAAGGCTTCCTGCACATGTGCTTATTCACTAATGGACTCACTCACTCTGAGCTCCAGTGCTGGGGCAGCAGCTTGAAAAGTGTCATACATGGAGGAACTGAACTGTCTGGCTTCAGGGCAGGATTTGGAAGGGCAGCTTTCTCCCAGACAAAAGTGCTGGCAGAAGCCATTGTTCCTTTGCTGAGTCCTCCCTCCTCCCAACTGCAAGCAGTGCAGGCACCATATCTGAGTATTCATTAACCTAGTTCACACCATTTGCCTTGCCCTCGTGAGTCCCTGAGAACCAAATGCACCAAAATTGCAGACCCACCCAATCCACTTCCAGTGGCTTTTTCATACAAATGACCTATCTTGGCTCATGGTGATGACTTTCCTAAAAATCTCTTAAACGTTTAAAAATCCCAAACAAGCAACATTTTGCCTTGGTGTGCTCCTTCAACTTGCTATACAGCCCAAATGTTGGCACCAGAGGTAGCCAGCCTTGATTCACAGCTTAACCTCGCCCAGGCACCTTCAAGCCAAATAGAAGTGTAAAGAATCTGCAGATCACTGTGTAGCTCATACCAAGTGTCCCCAGGCATGACGCAGACAGTGGCTGACCTTGGCCTTCACTAGAGCTTCTCTCAAGAGGACTGAGAACTAACATCTGTGATGACCAGCTTCAGACCACAGCAAAGCATTACCCAACCACTTCCAAAAATGATACAAACAAAGAGCCAGCACTAGAGCCCAGTAAAGCTACTCCTGTTCTGTGAGGTCATGGCCTTTACTGTAATCATGGCCAGTCCTCAGTCAATTGGCCTTAGGGTAAATCCCTCCCACTGACTTGCCAACAGAAATCAAAGTTCAACTACAACAGGAGGGCACACAAAACTTACCCAAGTGACACACCAGGAGCACCCAGATCATTTGACCAGCAATACTGTGCCAATGGGCCCCACAGAAAACCTACTGTATAAGGCCACTCTTCCCAGACTAGGACACATAGCAACTCTACCTAATACATAAAAACAAGCACATGGAGACAGCCAAAATGAGGAGACAGATAAATGTCTCAAATAAAAGAACAGAACAAAACTCTAGAAAAAGAACTAAACAAAATGAAGACAGTCAAACTACCAGATACAGAGTTTAAGACAATGGTTATAAGAATGCTCAATAAACTTAGGAAAATAATAGATTATCTCAGTGAGAACTTTAACAAAGAGATAGGAAACAGAAATATGGAGATAGAAAATATACAAAAGAATCACTCAGAAATGAAGAATACAATCACTGAAATGAAGAATATACTAGAGGAAATCAACAGTAGATTACATGAAGCAGAGAATCAAATAAGTAATTTGGAAGAGACGGTAGCAGAAAACATACAACCAGAACAGTAAAAATATGGATATAGAAACCATAAAAAAAGAATGAAAAAATGAGTATAGTTTATGGGGCCTTTGAGACATCAAGCATACCAACATTTGAAACACAGGTATACCAGGAGAAAAGCAAGAGCAGGAAATTTAAAACCTATTTAAATCTATAATGAGAGAATTTTTTCTATTTTTGTCTTTAACCTTTGCCATTTTAATTGAGATGTCTTGGTGTGGGCCTCTTTAAGTTTATCTTGTTTAAGACTCTGCACTTTCTAGACTTGTGTGTTTTTATCTATCACTAAGTTAGAGAAATTTTCAGTCATTATTTCTTCCATAGGTTTTCAATCCCTTGTTATCTCTCTTCTCTTGGTAGCCTAATTATCTGAATGCTGTTACATTTCCTGTTGTCTCAAAAGTCCCTTTAATATCTTCATTTTAAAATTCTTTTTTTCTTTTTGCTGATCTGATTGTGTGTTTTCTGCTACCTTGTCTTCCAAATCACTGGATCCATCTTCTGATTCATCTAGCATACTGTTTATTCCTTCTAGCATATTCTTCATTTTAGATTATGTATACTTTATTTCTGACTGGTTCTTTTTATGGTTTATATATCCCTCTGTATGCTGTTGAAGTTCTCACTAAGTTCCTTGAGTACACTTATCACCATTTTTTTTTACTCTATATCTGGTAAATTGCTTACATTCATTTCACTTAGCTTTTATTCTCGAGATTTCTCCTGTTCTTTTATTTGGGTCATGTTTCTTTGTCTCCCAATTTTAGGTGTATCTTTGTATTTTTCCATGTATTAGATATATCTACTATATATCTCATTCTTTGTATGGTGGTCTTATGTAGCAAGTGTCCTAGGGGACCCAGGGATGCAGTCTCCTTGATCACCTAAGCTGGGTGTTCCAGGAATGTCTTTTGTGTGGGTTATGTGGGCCCTTCTGCTATAGTTGAGTCTTGATTTCAATTGGCATATCCATGCATGGGTATGATTCTCAGGTTGGCTGCCTGTGAGGATCGACCCTGACCACAATGTACCAGCTATTGTGCAGGTATTGACCACATGAAGTAGAGTTTGCCTCAGCTGGGGCAGGTGCCTGCTGAAATTTCCCTTCGGGTATATGTACCTTTTGTGAACCTAATTGGATCCTGTTTTGATATTGTCTGAATTTGGCCACTGGGTGTGCTGTTTCTGGGTTTTTTTTGGGAGGGTCTTTAGTGCAGGTCAATGTAAGATTGTGAGTGGCCGTGAGCAACCTGTTTGGAATTTCAAACTGAACCACAACTTGGAGCTGCCTCTGCTGGGTCTGGGTGTGCATGGGAAGGACCAAGCTGCACACCAAGGTCAGCTCCATCAGCACCAAGTCAAGGGGAAATAAGCCAAAGGCCCAAGCAGCCTGAGGTCCATCTTTGCCTGCCTTTGCTTGCTGGCTGCCTGTCAGGCTCAGTCATTGAAAGAGCCTCTGGAGGTACTCTAGTTGCATGAATTAGATTCTCAGTGAGTCACCAGGAAGGGAAGAGTGATTTTCCATTGTTGGGTCTTAGACCACTCAGGTGCCCAAAGACTTTAGTGGTGGGGCAGGGTCTCAAGTATTCTAGTTGCAGTGCTGCAAACCAAGCCTTAATGATCTTTGGCAAAGTGTTTTGTATCATATTTGCTTCTAGATACTTCTGTCTCTTCTCAGCACTCAATTCTTGCAACTTCATTTCCAAGGCTCCCACTAAAAGGAATGACCAAGGCACCTGGGTCATACTTGTCCACACACTTTAATTTTTATCCACCATTGGTTTTTGATGTAATATTTTTCATAAAGATTAACCAAATAGGTAACTTCTTTTGAAGTTATAAACAAGTGTGATTTTTTTTCTGCACTTCAATCTTTTTGTCATTCCAATCAGGATAGAGGGGAAGAGGTTCCTTTTTTATCTATAACCCAGGATTTAACCTTACACATTATGTTATATTCAGGTTATAGTTTTTAATCTCATCCTTTCACAATTAATTTTCTAGTTTATTTATAATGGGCCCAATCATTTAGTAATGTTTAAACTGAAACCCTTCATGTATTATTTCTGTATCTTGAATAGGACCTACACTTCCTTCAACATGTGTGATAGCCTCATTTTCAAAAGCATGTGTTAGATTAAGGATTCTATCACAGGCACTAATATGAGATAAAAAGGCATTTCCCAGACCTTGTCCATTGTGAGTTCCTTTTACAAGACCAGCAATATCAAATACATTCAAAAAGGCAGGAATATTGTGTGCTGATTTGTGATAGTGGCAAAGGAAATCAAACTTTTCATCTGGCATAGGTACTCTGTTCTCATTAGGATTAATAGTGCAGAAGGGGACATTTTCTGCTGATGCTTGACTGTTAGTGAATATATTGAAAAATGTAGATTTCCAAACATTTGGCAATATAAAAATACCATTTTCTAATGATTGGGGGTGGTTTAATTCCAGCCTTGGTGCACAGTTTGGTTCTTCCTGAGTGCACTCAAACCGAGTAAAGGCAGCCACAAATGTGGATTGCTTATAGCTCCATATAGGTTGCTCAGGGTCAGTCACAGGCAGCATCTTGCATTGACCTGCACCAGAATCCCTCCCAGGAGGCCCCAGGACCAACACACTGAGTGGCCTGATTCAGACAACGTTAATGCAAGATCCAATAAGCTTTATAAGCAGCAAATCCAAAGGATGTCTCAGGAGACACCAACCCTTTTGAGATGCATTCAGCATCATGTTGTTGGCACCTGCATAGCAACTTGCATGTCATAGTTGGGGTTGAATGTTACAGTCAATGAGTCTGAGGAGAGAAAACCAAGATGGTGGCATAGGTAAACAACTGAACTTGCTGCCACGCACAACCACATTAAAACTACAACTAAAAGACAAAACGAATATCATCCAGAACCATGGGAAGGCTGGCTGAGTAGAAATTCTACAACTTGAAGGAAAGAGAAAAGCACATTAAGTCCCATAGGAGGTGCAGAAGTGAAGTGTGGAGGTACAGAGGCTCACTCAAAAGGGGCTGGCAGCTGGTTATGCTGTTGTCTTTTTCAATCGGGAGGGAGATACAAGCTCCCAACTGCTCTGAACTCCAGTTCTGGGTGAGACTCTGGGGACCCAGACTCATATGGAGAGAAACTGGACTGTCTGGCATCGGGCCAGAACGCAAGGGCAGCTTTCTTTCAGAGGTGCTTGCAGCAATCATTGTTCCTGCACGGTGCTGTGGGACACAGAGACCTGGGGGCCACATCGGGGCAGGGCTGATAGTCAGCCATTGCTGTTTGTTCTGCCCTGGTGATTCCCTGAGACCCTGCCCCTCCCAATTTACAACCTCACCCAAGGAGAGCGCAGAGGCTTTTGCATACAAATGGCTTGGCCTTTCTCCGCCTAAAATCCTGTCAAACTGCAGCTGGGTCAGAGAGCCCCAAAACCTCCAAAAGAAGGCCCAAGGCTGGACAGCAGCTTGCATTGATTTACAGATGGGCCTCATCTGGGCATCTTCAAACCCCAAACAAAGAGGAGGAATCTGCAGATCTCTCAGTAGCTTCTGCTGGGTGTCCTTAGGCAGTGACTGACTTTGCACCTCCTTGGAGATCCAAGCGGTCAGAGTGAGACCATCCATATTACAAATCTTCACATTCATAAGAGACACACTCAGGGGGCAGACTCAGTGAGCACCAAAGCCCCACTGAAGCAAGTCCTGCCCCATAAGGGTGTCTCCAGCACAGAAGTTCTCCCATTGTAGACGCAACTGGTCCTCACAGCCAATTGGCCTGGAGGTCAATTCCTCCCAGTGATACCAACAGCAATCAAGGCTTAACTACAACAAGACTATGCAGACAGCCCACAAAGGGGTGCACCAAGAGTGTCCACTTCAGGTCACGGGATGGTGAGCCACTGGGCCCTATAGGACACCTAGCACACAAAACCACTCTATCAACACAGGGAAGCAGCCAAAATGTGGAGACAAAGAAACAGGTCACAAATGAAAGAAATGGAGAAAGCTAAGTACTGGATATAGAGTTCAAAACCACCGTTATAAGGTTACTCAACAATCTTCTAGAAACCTCCGAGAAATATAGTGAGACATTCAAGGATATGAAAAAGGACTAACTAGAAATTAAGCATACACTGACTGAAATAAAGAATAATATACAGAGATCCAACAGCAAACTAGAGGATCTCAAGAATCAAGTCAAAGATTTGAAATACAAAGAAACAAAAAACACCCAACCTGAAAAGCAAAAGGAAAAAAGAATACAAAAATATGAAGATAGTGCAAGGAGCCTCAGGAACAACTTCAAGTGTACCAACATCAGAATTATAGAGGTGCCAGAAGAAAAGAGAGAGCAAGATATTGAAAACCTATTTGAAGAAATATTGACAGAAAACTTCCCCTACCTGGTAAAAGAAGTAGACTTACAAGTCTTGGAAGCACAGAGAACCCCAAACAAAAGGAATCCAAAGAGGACCACACCAACACACATCATAATTAAAATGCCAAGGGCAAAAGACAAAGAGAGAATCTTAAAAGCAGCAAGAGAAAAACAGTTAGTTACCTACAAGGGAGTACCCATATGACTGTCATCTGATTTCTCAACAGAAACTATGCAGGCCAGAAGGGAGTGGCAAGAAATATTCAAAGTGATGAATAGCAAGAAACTACAACCAAGATTACTCTACCCAGCAAAGCTATCATTTAGAATTGAAGGTCAGATAAAGAGCTTCACAGATAAGAAAAAGCTAAAGGAGTTCATCACCGCCAAACCAGTATTATATGAAATGCTGAACGGTATTCTTTAAGAAGAGGAGGAAGAAGAAAAAGGTAAAGGTAAAAATTATGAACAACAAAGTGACAACAAATACATATCTATTAACAAGTGAATCTAAAATCAAGTGAATAAAAAATCTGATGAACAGAATAAAGTGGTGAATAGAATCGAATCAGGGACATAGAAAGGGAGTGTACTGACAATTCTTGGTGGGAAGGTGGTTTGGGGTGTGTGTGAAGAGACTGGACAAAAACTGTACACTGATGGAAGAGGACAGTGGGGGGGGGATAAGGGCAGGGGATGGGGTGGGAACTGGGTGGAGGGGAGTAATGGGGGGGGGAAGAGGAACAGCTGTAATAATCTGAACAATAAAGATTTATTTAAAAAATGAGTCTGAGGAACCATCCAACACATGAGTGGTCGTAAAGACTCAATTACAAAAGGAAGACCCACATAACCCACACAAGGAATATTCCTTGAGCACCCAGCTCAGGTGATCAATGAGAATGCACCAGTGGACCCCACAGGACACCTACCACATAAGATCACCCCACGAAGATTTGAGATTCATAGCAGATCTACCTAATACATAGAAACAAACACAAAGCTGCAGCTAAATGTGGAGACAAAGAAATAGGCCCAAAATGAAAGAACAGTAGAAATCTCTAGGAAAAATGATAAATGGATGTAAGCAATTTATTAGATATAGAGGTCAATGTAAAACTTATAAGAATGCTCAAGAGCATGAAAATGGTCATATATACCATAGAAAAGGACCAGTCAGAAATGAAGTATATAATATCTGAAAGGAAAAATACACTGGAAAGAGTAAATAATAGGTTACATGGATAGAGAATTGAACAAGCAATTTGGAAGACAAAGTAGAAAAAAACCCACTAATCAAAGTAGCAAAAGGAATTTTTAAAAATGTAGTTCAAGGGACCTTTGGGATTGCATGAAGATCAACAACATTTGCATTTTAGGGGTAGCAGGAAAAAAAGATAGTGAGCAGGGATCACGAACCTCTTGGAAGAAATAATCAATGAAAAATTTCTTAATCTTGTGAAGAGAAAAGACACACAAGTCCAGGCAGTTCAGAGAATCTCAAACAAGATGAACCCAAAGAGGCCCACACCAAGACACATCATAACTAAAGTGGCAAAGGTTAACAATAAAGAGAGCATCTTAAAAGCCACAAGAGAAAGACAGTTAGATACTTGGAAGGAATCTTCAATTAGAATGTTAGCTGATTTCTCAATAGAAACATTTAAGTTCAGAAGAGATTGGCATGAACTATTCAGTGATGAAAAGCAAAGACCTATAATCAAGACTACTTTACCCAGCAAGGCTATCATTTAAAATTGAAAGATAAATAAAGACCTTCCCAGACAAAAAAAAAAAAAAAAAACAAACAAAAAAACCCAAAAGCCTAACTAAAGGTATCATTACCACCAAACCAGCATTGCAAGAAATTTTAAAGGGAAGGTCTTCTTTAAGAATAAGAAGATAGAATAAAACAGAAGAACATAGCTAAAAGAATAAAATGGCAATAAATATGAACCTATCTTTAATAAGTTTAAATGTAAATGGTTTAAATGCTCCAATTTACAAGACAGAGGGTAGCTGAATGGATAAGAAAAGAAGACCCATATATATGCTATCTACAAGCTTCCCACCTCAGAACAAAAGATACACATAAATTAAAAGTAAAGGGATGGAAAAATATATTTCATGCAAATTGAAAAAAAAACTGGAGTACCAATACTTATATCTGACAAAATAAACTTTAAAGCAAATATTATGAATAAGTAAATGGCAAGAAATTGGACAATCTAGAAGAAAAGAATAAATTCCTAGAAATATACAATCTTTCAAAATGAGATCAGGAAGAATAAGATAATCTGAATAGACAGATTATAATTAGTGAAATTACAACAGTAATGTAAAAGAAAACTCTCAACAAAATAAGTTCTGGACTGGATGGCTTCACAGATGTATTTTTCCAAACATTCAAAGAAGAATTAACACCTATCTTCAAACTATTCCAAAAAATTCAAGAAGAGGGCAGATTTCCAAGCTCATTTTATGAGGCCAGCATTAACCTAATTCCAAAACCATATAAAAACACTATAAAGAAAGAAAATTATAGGCCAATATCCTTGATGAACATAGATGCTAAAATCATTGGCAAAATATTAGCAAATTCAATCCAGTAATACGATAAATAGATCATACTCCATGACCAAGTGGTATTTGTTCCTGGGATGCAAGGTTGGTACAATATCTGAAAATGAAGGATAAAACTACATGATCATATCAATAGATGCAGAACAAACTTTTGTATAATATAACACACATTTATGATAAAAACTCTCATCACAATGGGAATAGAGGGAACCTATCTCAACATAATAACGACTATATATGACATACTCACAGCCAATATCAGACTCAGTGGGAAAACCTATATTAGTTTCCCTCAATATCAGAGCAAGGCAGGGGTGTCCGTTTTCATGATTCTTATTCAACTTAATACTGGAAGTCCTAGGCACAGCAATAAGACAAGAAGAAAAATAAAAGGCATCCAAATTGAAAAATAAGAGGTAAAATTGTCGTTAATTGCAGATAACATGATACTGTATACAAAATACTATGAGTATTGTTAAATAAATTCAGTACAGTAGCAGGATACAAAATAACTATCCAGAAATCAGTCATATTTATACTGTACGTATACACTAATAATGAACTGTCAAAAAGGGAAACTAAGGAAACATTTCCATTTACAATTGGATAAAAAAGTACCTAGAACTAAGTTTAACCAAGAATGTAAAATATCTGTACTCAGAAAATTATAAGACACTGAAGAAGAAAATTGAAGAAGATACAATTAAGTGGAGAAGTATATACTGTGTCCATGGATCATAAGAATTAACATAATTAAAATGTTCATATTACCCAAAACAATCTATAGATTTAACACAATTTCTATCAAGATATCAATGGTGTATTTCCAAGAACTAGAACAAATATTCCAAAAATGTATATGGAACCACAAGAGACTCCAAGTAACCCCAGCAATCTTGAGAATAAAAATAAAGTTGAAAGAATTACACTACCTGGTATCAAGCTATACTACAAGACCACAGTAATCAAATCAGCTTAATACTGACAAGAAAACAAACATATAGATTAAGGAAACAGAATAGAGATCCCAGAAATAAACCCAGAGATTTATAGCGAATTAATATTTGACAAAGGAGGTAAGAATTCACAATGAGGTAAAGACAGTCTATTCAATAAATGTGTTGGAAAAATTGGAAAGATACATGCAAAAAAAATGAAACTAGACCACATTTTTACATTATACTCAAGAATAAACTCACAATGGATTAAAGTTTTAAATGTTAGAGTTGAAACCATAAAAATCATATAAGAAAACATAGGCAGTAAAATCTTGAACATTTGTCATAGCAATGTTTTTTTTCTGGCATATTTCCTTGTGCAAGGGAAACATGAGACTACATCAAACTGAAATGTTTTTGGACAGTAAAGGAAACTATCAACACAATGAAAAGACAATGCACTGAATGGGAGAACATATTCACTGACACATCTGATAAGGGGTTAATATCTAAAATTAATAAAGAACTTAGAAAACTCAACACCAAAAAACAAACAATCCAATTAAAAAATGGGCAAAGGACCTGAATAGACACTTCTCTAAAGAGGACATACAGATAGATGGCTAATAGACATATGAAAAGATAGTCAATGTTACTAATCATCAGAGATATGCAGATTAAAACCACAATGGGATGTCACCTCACACCTGTCAGGATGGTTATCTAATCTAATAAAAAGGTAATATGCAAATTAACTGTCACTCTGCCACAAAGATGGCGGCACCCATCGCATCCCACAACCAGCCGCAGAGGGAGGGAGAGCCTCTGGGCAGCGGGCACATGCCAGGGGTGGGAGTGTGATCCTAGCTGCTGTGGAGTGGCTCGGAGCATGCCCCCATCCCAGCGGACAGGGCACGACAGCGAGCAAGCAGAGCTACCAGCAGCGGTGGGCGGCTGGCTTGGGTGGGATGTACACTGGGCTGCTGAGGCCTGCGCTGAGGCTACCAGTGGTGCGGGCAACTGCGGGCGAGTCATAGCCTGGGGTGCTGGGAGATATTGGACTACAGCCCAGGAGGCAGGGTGCCAGAGGACCTGGCTGCTGCCACCCCGGCACTGAAGCCGTCTCCTATGAGATGTATCCTAGCCTAGGTGTGTGGGAAGCGGGTTCAGGGAACCTCTCCCTTTGTGGCGCCCAAAGCCCAGCTCCAAGAGGTGTGGTGGGGAAAGGCGGTCTTGGTTGATCAGGAGCAGCCGACCCGCCTTAGGCCACTTCTCCTTGAGAATTTGGAGAAGACCCACTTCCAGTCCAGAGGCCGACGTGAACGTTGGGCATCTTTTGAAGAATGATTGTTTTGCTTGGGAATATGGTTTGTCTGTAGAAGGCTGGGAAAGAACAAAATCTGTTACCAGTCCTCCTCCAAACAGACACCCTCTGGAGCTGAAAGCCTCAAGAGCAAGCACTATCACGCCCCCATCTCTGCTCCTACCAGCGTCCAAGGCGGATCTGGTGAGTAGGAGGCCACCCTGCCTGTCGTCAGTCTGAGGGAGGCATGTCTGGGAGTAGAGAGAAGGGGCATCTTCTAAAAGAAGCTTCTCTGTCATTAACCATTTCATATATTTCTCCACTTTGGTAACAAGACATTTACTATTTATATATTCAGAAGCAGGATATTTCCCACATGTTCCAATCGGTAGGACTCAGCCCCCTGCTCTGCACCAGTCACAGCTGAAAAAAAGAGATGCCCATTAACCACAGACCCTTCCCCCACAAACTTCAAAAAGTTGGGTAGGCTTCTGATTTTGGGGTCCCAGATACACTGCACCTGGTCGCTGTGGAGTGATCTACCTGCTCAAATGACAGGGGCGGGATGAGACAGAGGATGTATTTGAGTTTTGTTCTGCTTTTGTGTGTGTTTTTTCCAAAATTGCCTGTTACAAACACTTCTGCAGTAGTCCTCAATTGTACTCAAAGTACTATATTTCCTTCATTTGTAGGCATACTCCTTTATCCAAATTTTAACATTTTTGAAACCAGAATACATCATAACAGAGAGGTTAAAAGGATTTGCTGGCTGCTAGGCATCTACATGGGTGCCCTACCCATGCATGAATTTCATGCACCAGGCTTCTAGTCATCAATAAATTAACAACGACAAGTGCTGGCTAGGATGTGGAGAAAAGAAAACCCTTGTGCACTGTTGATGGGAATGCAGACTGTACAGCCACTGTGGAAAGCAGTTTGGAGTTACCTCAAAAAAATTAAAAATGGAACTGTCTTATGACCCAGCGTTTCCACTTCTGGGAATATATCCAAAGAAACCCAAAACACTAATTTAAAGAATATATGCACCCTTATGTTAATCACGTTATTTATAATAGCTAAGATCTGGAAGCAGCCTAAGTATCCATCAGTATATGAGTGGATAAAAAAGCTGGGGTACATTTACACCATGGAATACTATACAGCATTTAAAAAGAAGAATCTTTTACCCCTTGAAACAGCATGAAGGACCTGGGGAGTATCATGCTAAGTGAAATAAGTCTGTCAGAGAAAGAGAAATATCACATGATCTCACTCATATGTGGAATCTAAGTAACAAAATAACTGATGAATGGAGTGGATCCAGAGACATGGGAAGCATGGAACAGAGTATGGAATCTCGGAGGGAAGGCGGAGGAAGGTAAGTGAGTGGGAGGTAATCAACCAAGGACTTTGCATGAATATATGCATGGCCCATGGACACAGACAATGGGGCGATGAGGGCATGGGGTGGGGCGTGGGGGTGGGCTGGAGGGGGTCAATGGGGGAAAAGGGGGAACATATGTAATATTTTCAACAATAATGAGTTATTAAAAAAACAAAAATAAAATCAGGATTCCAGAAATGTGACCTACCTAGCATTGTACCAGTGCCTGATAAATAGTAAGCACTTGGTAGTAATTGTATAGTTGTCACAACCTGAATTTCTGGGTCTGCTTAGGTGTTCTCAGCTATGGAGTTTTCAGTAAAGTATCAAGACTAAGTCTCAAAGAAAGCCTTGATGATGAGTACTCTAATTCCCAAAACATATAGTTGATAAGGCATATCCAGTTTCTTAGAGATATAGGTATTAAAGTGGATGTCCCCAAAGTTGTAGTCTTCTGGGGATAAGGTGGTCCTCACTGTGTAGTTGAAGGCAATTTTCTTTATGGTATAAGACTATTACAAGTTAGAGTAGGCTAGTGTTAGGGCCAGGAGAAAGAATTAGGTATAGGGGAGAAAATTGTGGATTCTCATCTTCATCTGCTGGATGGCTACATTTGTGGTGGAAGACTAAACTAGTGCTCCCCCAAAAGGTCATGTTTGGACACATAGAAAATGAGAACTACATAGCACATTGGGGAACTAGACAAAATTACAGTTGAAGGTAACTGGCTCTTGTACTCTGGATGCCCCAGATCCTCATGGTCACTTCAAGGGCCAAGAAGATCAATATTTTACAAACTTATAACCCAGTAAGTAGATAGGAAAGTTTCCATGACAACAAATTCTCCCCTCTTCTTGAAATCAGTTATTGGGTTAAACCACAACTGTGAATAGAAACTGGTAAACACCAGTAATCTCAGAACAAATACATTTAACCTTGGGTGTTTTTAAGTTTAAATGACATGCATTTAGAGAGCATCATGTGAACATCTTGGATGAACAGAACATATAGGCCATGGTCCAATAATTCCATCTTTGAATTTTCAAATAGGCCCTTTTCAGAATTATTCCAAACGTGGTGCTACTTCAGGTGACGAGGAAACTGTGATCTCATTATCAGGAATAAAAAACATGATATCTTTAAGATATACCATAATTTTATAATTATGCAGTTACATGGGATTTCATTTATTAGTTTTTGAAAAATAGATATTGAATAAGGAAACATCAGGAAAATATTGACTGCAACATATTTGGTCTACCACTTTCCACAAATCACTCTCATGTTGAAGACATAAACCCAGTTTTATAAAAAACAGTATTTCAAACATTTTCAAAAGAAGATAATAGCAATGTCCATCAAGAACATGAAAAGATACTCAATATCTTTAGTCATTAGGGAAATGAAAATTAAAACCACAATGCTATACAACTACAAGCCCCTTAAAATGACTAAAATTTACAAAGCCTGAAAACTGTAGGTATTGACAAAAATGTGCACAGAAACTTCAGAAGAGAGCTTGTCAATTTCTCATAAAAACATTATATTTACCTTTTGACCCAGCAATTTAACCTGTAGGTATTTACCCAAGGGAAAAGAAAACATAACTACACACAATAAATTGCACATGAATGTTTACAACAGCGTTGTTGAAAATATTCAAAACATAGAAACATCCCAAATTTCCATTAAGAGCTGAAGTGACAAAAATTGTGATATATCCATAAAATGGAATGCTACTTAGCAATATAAATTTAATGCTACTATTATATGCAAGAACATGAATGAATTTTAAAAATACTATGTTATGCAAAATAGACATAAAAGAGTATATAGTGCATTCTTCCTTTTATGTAAAACTTCAGAAGCAAATATATTCTAGGTGACAAAAGAGGATTTGTGGTTGCCTGAGGCTTGGAGTTGGGGGCTGGTTGACTGGAATAAGCACAAGGAAAGTTTTTGGGATAGTGAAAATATTTGGTATTCTGACTGTGATATGTTACTTACAAAGGATATATAAACTTGTCAGGAATCATAAAACATATACTCAAAATAGGCAAATTTTATTGTATGTAAATTATATCTAAAAATATTTTAATAGAAGCTATGGCTTTGCCAATATGATCTGAGTGATCCTAAATTAATAGGTTTGGTCAGAAACTTATTGCCATGAGGCTGGGTTAATTCTGGAAAGAGGCAGAACTCTCCATTTTATATAAAACTAGTACAGGAACCTAATGTAATTCTGCCACAAGTTGTTATCTATATGTTATCGAAAGGACTTGGCCTTAGGCTTAGAGAAACAAGTGCTTGATGTAACCATGGGACCAAGACCCTGAATTATCATATTTGCATGCAAGTTTTACTTTAGGAAAGTGCCTTCTGGTAAGTGACATACTTGTCTGGAATCCCAGTAAAGAAGTGGCAGATGGTATAAGGCCATAGAGGGCATAATCAGAACTAAAGGAAGAAATTTAAAATAAGATGAAGAACATGTTTTCTTAGGATGTAGTGAGGCATTTGTACCTCCATCTGTAAAGGCAATAGACCCGGGAGTGGGTATGAGCAGTAACACACTGATAATACTGATTTTTTTTACATGTTACCTCATGAGCATGTCAATTCAATTATTTCTATCACTCCCAACATGGATTATCCAAAAGAGTATACATTTAAACAAGGATGACCTTGGAATATGGTTATCAGTGCAAAGGCCAGAGAGTATCACACAGAAATCCATGTCATGAAATACCCTTCCCACTGCCTTTTGCAGGTAAGGATGGAAGGTGAACCATCCACTCTCACCCTAGGAGTCTGGTTAGTATACCAAGAAGTTTAAAGTGGTGGAGGTAGTACCTGTGGACAAAGTGGTTAACCTTGCTTTGGTACATATTCAGAGGAAAGTATATCTAGGAGGCCCATGGCATGGGTTTCTCTGTTCCTCTCATTCTACACATCTGCATTGATACTCTGAGGCTTATTATTTATTAAAAAAATAGTAGGACTGATTATTCCATCTTATAGTTTTCCTTGAGACTTACTGAGAACCTAAAGTGCAGGGCCTATTCATTCTATCCAGCAAATAACACTAGAGACTATGTCCTAATTAGTGGGACTTGCCTGACTCTCTTCATGTTCTACCAGGATCTAAAGTACCTAGAGCCCTTCTTAATTCACGGTTTCATGTTGCTCCTGAACTTCCCCAGAAGTGAGAGTGATGCTGGTTAAAAGAAAAGGTTCTTAACTTTTTTCTTTGCCCTTGAACGCACCATGCTGAACACTGGAGGGCACCCTTGTGCTGTTGTAAGTTAAGAGCTGAAGGTATCAGAAGGGTGGGATGCAGAGAATTTTAATCAGTCATCTGAGGGATTTATCAGATGATGCCACTAGGACCTGGGTTGGGTTAGAGGTCATGAGGAAAACAATTAAATACTGATTAGGAATTCAGTCAGTGGTGGCCTAATTTTTTAGGCAGAGCTCACTGGGCCATGGGCATGAGAAGAGACTTTAAAGGAGCCAACCGAAAGGGTCGTATACTTTCAACTATCATCAGTATGCAGATTCCCAAGCCTATATTTCCAGGTTTTTCATCTGTGATTCATATGTATATATAGATATTCAACTAATTACTGAAGATATAGCCACTTGAATATCTGTCAGACACTTTAAACTCATTGTTACCAAAATGGAACTAATATTTTCCTTACTCTCTTTGCCACCCACTGTCCGCAAACTCTCATCCCATTTCAAAACCTCACCTACCATATCCTTCTCTGCCTCATAGACTTGCTAATTTACCAGTGTTCCCATCTCAGTAAATACATGTTATTTATTTTTAGCTATTTTCCCCAGCATTGTTTTTAAAAGTACAAGGGACATGTCAATAAAAAACTGTGAAATAGGTTAATCTAACTGCCTTTTAATATTCTATGCTGGAGACACTTTGACCAATCACTAGAAACTGAAAAGTGATGATGATGTAGGACTGAAAATGGAACTCCTTCATCTCTGACTTTCTGAACAAACTCTGGGGGACCAAGTTATTCTCACATTTGGATTTTTAAGTAGACACACAGTGAATTCCTGTATTCAAAAGACTAAAGATGAAAACAGATATTAGCATTTCAATTACAGTGTCACACCCTTTGTTTTATTTAAGGTTACAGTCATATTTTAGTATTTCTTAAATAATATTATATATGACCTCGTAAAATTTGGACAAAAGTTATGTTTGAATGATATACTCACTCAAACTCCCATGTATAGCCTTACACAACCTTCTATTCCAGTTGGTTCCATCTAGTTTACATTAGAACAACCAATTTTATTCTAACTTTACAAGTAAGTTTTATAGTATTTAGGCAGTTGGATTCCTGGGGTCCAGCTACTCAAGCCACTGTATTAAGAAAATGCTGGCAAATGTTTGATGATTCTAGAGTAAAAGTGCTATGTAATTTCAACATGATTCTGTCCAAAGTGAGATTAGAAAATCATACCCAGTAGAAACTAAATGCTTTAGTTCCCAGAGGGCACTGCCTTGTTTTTGCTTGTTACTTGCTATTTACACACATGCATGTAAAAACACAAATATACAAATAATCATGTGGATAGCAAAAAAGCCACATAAGGTCCCATTTTATAGTGAAACACAACCATAAGGTTGTTTTGTTTACTAGTGTGCATAAATGCTTAAAATTCATCAATATGCCCAGTTTCTTTGCATTGTATACTACCAGGAGATAAAATAAAATAATCTGTGCTGGAAGAATATTAGGCAGTGATAATCTAACCCTGATGTGCTTCAAGGACAAAGGAACACTGGAGGTTGCAGGAAAGCAGGACAAACCTTATGACTAGAGTGGAGACACTCATTGCCATAGTTTACCTGTCCTTGCCCCTGAGAGTAGCCTTTGGTTTATTTTTCGGTCATTGGTTACAGAATGTATTAAAATTACTAAAAGAGTTTATTTTCATTGTATATTCCATATGCTGCTCTTCAAATATTAATATAACTGGGTGCTGCTGTCATAAATATCCTTGAAATCTACAGGCTAACAGAATGTCTGCTGGCTTTTACTGAAATGTGTGTTCCTGTTTTGTTATTTAAAACTCTTTGCTCCTTCTATCATAGCCAAGCAGACTCTGAACACTTTTTAAAGGTCTCCATCATGTGAACATTTTTCTCTACAAGAGCAGCTTTGTGGATATTTGAGGGAGAGATGAGGTTAGGATCAGTACTTGATAGACCACTTTTCTTCCCTCTCCTCACAGCCCCATTTTGTCCCAAATCTTGGAAATTGCAAGTTGTTCCACAGTACAATGGGGAAAATATGAGCATGGAGAATGCCATTGAACCAAGTTTTAGCTTGGGCAAGAGGATAATCTATAATATTTGACTGATTAAGAACGTAGCCAAGAGCACTTAATAATGTCTTATCAGAGGTCCCATTAATTTAGTGCCTTAGGTCTGAGGCTGAAGGGAAATTTTGGAAAATCCTTGACATTTTGATCTTCTTTCATGCATAAACTGTTTTGTACCTCTAAAAAAGGTTATCACTTAAAGTTGAGCCTTGTTCTGGAAAGGTAATTCTTTTGAGCAACAATCTAGTAGATTCTTGAGGAAAGAACCCCAAACATTTTATTCTTATTAAATGAAACATACTGGACTTGTTTAGAAGAAAACAGTAAACTATTTTTATTACAATCTGCGGACAGCCACTATGTGGAAGGATTTCTGTCATTCACAGGGTGGAACTAAAGGTACAACCACATACCAAAGGTTATTTGAAGGGCACTCTCTGTTGGAAGCCACCCAATTGGCAGATATCATTTCAGGGACAGCTGTTCATGATTCAGTTATAGGGTCTTGCCTGTTGGGATTTTTTTTGGATGAGCCCCTCAAGTGATGGGATTTGAGGGGATTCTTTCAGTTGGTACTTTTTCAGGTAGTTGTGTGAGGCATGATTAGGAAAATATGAATATAGCATATTCACAGATAACATCCTATCTAATAAAAGAGTAATATGCAAATTGACCATCACTCCAACACACAAGATGGCTGCCCCCATGTGGACAAAGATCCTGCCCCCATGTGGACACAAGATGGTCACCACAAGATGGCCAGCAGGTGAGTGCAGTTGGGAGGGACCAGGCCTGCAGGGGAGGGCAGTTGGGAGGGACCAGGCCTACAAGAGAGGGAAGTTGGGGGCAATCAAGCCTGCAGGGGAGGGCAGTTAGGGTTGATCAGGCCAGCAGAGGAGGGAAGTTGGGGAATACTGGGCCTGCGGGGAAGGGCAGTTGGGGGGGGACCCAGGCCTTCAGGGAAGAGCAGTTGGGGGGGACCAGGCCTGCAGGGGAGGGCAGTTAGGAGTGACCAGGCCTGCAGGAGAGGGGAGTTAAGGGCAATCAGGCTGGCTGGCAGGGGAGCAGTTAGGCATCAATCAGGCTGGCAGAGGAGTGGTTAGGGGCAATCAGGAAGGCAGGAAGGTGAGCAGTTGGGAGACAGCAGTCCTGGATTGTGAGAGGATGTCTGACTGCCCGTTTAGGCCCAATCCTATCAGTTGGACATCCCTAGAGGGGTCCCAGATTGGAGAGGGTGCAGGCTGGGCTGAGGGACACCCCCCCATTCACGAATTTCCTGCACCGGGCCTCTAGTAGAACTCTATTTGAGAAGCCATCTTTGTGTGGTATAGTTTATCTGCCAGACAAATACAATCTGAGTTGAGGAACAACCTTGCCATTGGTGTGAACCTAGTGCTATTTGACTCATTAGTGGACTAGGGTCAGGGAGGGTCCTCTCACACCATGTGACCTAAGTCATGTAGGGTGCTTAAATAACTGTGGCTTATATAGTTGTATTTATGGAGTCACCTATCTACAATGTGACTTGATACGATTTCAGTGCAAAAAAGACAGGAGCAGGTTGTGACACTATGAAACTAGCTCTGAAAAGGACATCAGAACCTGAAAAAAGGACTGACTTCAGGAATACAGATGGTAACAAAGTTACTGATAGTAACAAAAACAATGGAGACAGAACTAGCTACAATTTACAGAACATGTACTATATACCAGGAAACATTCAAATCACTTACTTTATATACCTGTTTCAGTATTTCACTTAAAACGAACAAAAACTATGAAAAATAGATATGATCCTCATTTTACAGAGAAAGAAACTAAGGCCCAGTGAAGGTAACTGCCAAATCATGCAGATGTTAAGTAGTGTAGCTGGGTCTAGAACCCAGGACTAATTACAAAGCCCATGATTTTTCCATTAGACTGCTCAAGTATCAAAAATATTTTATGATCTTAGATGAACTTACTCCTAAACTTTTTTTCTTTGGCTTCTACAAAAGGAAGGATCATGCATCAGCTGCAGAGTACAGTAATAAAGAAGGGTCTGTAGAAGGAAATATAACAATTAAAATAAAATAAAATCCAATTTAGCCACCAAGTTTTCACAAATATATGCTTAATCAAATGTGTCTTTAGGTCTCTCTAATTCATTTCTTCCTCTCTGTGCTCACTTCTGGCCCTCTTATCAACACTCTTGAAATAACTTCTTAAATGGCCTCTCTGCCTCCCATATCTGCTCCTATGCCACCATTTTCAGATATTCCCTAGCGATATTTTCAAAACACAGGTCTGATTAAGTTATTCTTATGCTCAACACCCTCCATTGGGTTCCCATTTCCAAAGGAATATGAAAACATCAATTATTAAGTCCCTGGTTAACTTTTCCAGGTTAATATACAATGTTTTCAACCATAGCAAACTCCTGATATTTTCAAACATAGCATACTCTTTGGGGACATGGAGATCCATCTCTATCTCAATTTCACCTGAATTAATTCAACTCTTGTTGGTTTGTTCCATGGTTTGGTCATTTTGCATATTAGGGTTTTATATATATATATACACTTAGAAGCCTACATGTTGGAAAAGAATTGAATTAATTCAGGTGAAATTGAGATAGAGATGGATCTCAATGTCCCCAAAGAGTATGCTATGTTTGAAAATATCAGGAGTTTGTAAATTAAAGATGCAGTGCCCTTTCTTCATTGTTCGTAAAACAGAGTGGTTTTGGAGTAGAGGGATATTTCAATTACATCTCAGAAAAGGGAAGATGGCCACAGATAATTGGAAATTGACCAGTGAAGCTGAATACTTAGAAAATTATGTGCAAAAATATAGACTTGAAAGATTACTTGGGAGCATATACTAACACTTTGCATTATGCTTACATAAAAGGGAAGTGATTCAGCAGGGTTGACAGAATTTATATGCAAGAAAGAGTAGATGTCTGACACATAAAATGGAAGATACAACTTTTTTTAGTCATGTAATGGTAATAGCTGAAATTAATTTCTTAAAAGCTTGGAAATTTGTCAGATGTAAATGGAGGATGAGCAAATTCATATAAAAGAAGGAACTGAAAAAATGAGGAATGGTCAAGGGGAGAGAAGCCCAACTTTCATTTCAAGCTGTCAGAGAGGATTGGTACAGATAAAAAATAATTATAAGAAAGCTCTCAAGGAAAGAAATAGAGCCAAATTCTTTGAAGGGAAAAGCATATTTTTTTACTTTAGAAGAAACTAATAGAGAACACAAAAAAAGAATAAAGAGCACTGCTTATTTTGCTCAGTGGTTAGAGTGCCAGTCTGTGCATGTAAGGGTCAAGGGTTAGATTCCTGGTCAAAGACATGTACCTGCCTTGCAGGTTCCATCCTCGGCTCAAGTCAGGGCACATGGGGAAGGCAACCAATCTTTATTTCTCCCTCTGTCTCTCTCCTTCCTTCCCTCCCTTCCACACTCTCTAAAAATTAATGAAAAAAATATATCCTCAGGTGAGGATTAAGAAAAAAAGAAAAAGAAATTAAAAGGTAAATGGGGAAAATCAAAGTGCAAATGATAAATATCTGTAATTGACTGATAGAGTCTGGGTAAAATAGGAAGGAAGCAAAGGCAGACAAGGCTATTGACATTTTCTCATGTGCAGGAAGAGAAGAAGATTACAACATGTGTGAAATATTATACAATAGGTTAAGGTGATTTTAAGCCAGTTTGGAAAATACTTTGTGGAGCTTTAATGCAGGAAAGGGTATAGGCTAATACAAGGATATGCTAAAACAAGCAGAAAATGAAAATGTGACTCAGCAACAGATCTCACAGCTCAATTGTAATTGAGCATCACAAACAAGATATTGATGAGAAAAACTGAATCTGTTGCAGCACAATGGAAAATCTACAAGCTATAGGGTCAGAGAGGAGTTTTACTTTTACAACTTACCAATTGTACAACCCTAGACATTTCTTTTGAGCTTCCAGATCCTTGAATTTCTCAACTGTAAAGTGAATTAACATTGTTGTGAAGCTCAAACAAGACAATATTTGTGAAAATACTTTGAAAAAATTTAGATATTATTATTCTAGGGCTTATTTGCATGGTCTGAGAAAACATTTATTTATGAGTTTCTCCCCCCCAAATTTATTAAAGTTAAGGTGCATAACATAGTGATTTCATATCTTACCTAATAACAGACAAACATGTAAATTGACCGTACCTCCGCTACACCACCAACCAATCAGGAGTGATATGCAAATTAACCTAACAAAGATGGCAGTTAATTTGCATACACAGGCCCTGAGTGACAGCGGGGGGGATGCTTGTGTTTTCACCATGGTGACGATGCAGGCGTTCTGTCCCAGCCCTGGTCTCTAAGGGCATCTGAGCAGTGTGGGAAGGCGAGGCTGGAGCAGAAAGGGGCTGGGCTGGAGTAGAAAGGCAGTGCCGGCAGCCAGGGAAAGGGAAGTCCATTCTAGCATGAATCTTCGTGTGTTGGGCTTCTAGTATGTATATATTGTAAAATGATTATATCTGTGGGCTTGTTTCTATGATATGTGGGATAAGAAGGAAATGATCAATATGCTAAAAGAAGGAAGGGTAATGATATTTTATTTTAAAAAACTTTAGAAACTGTAAGTCACTGACATTATTAAACAATATTTTTAGAAATCTTTTTATTAAGGCTCACAGTGGCACTATTCATGATGCATAAGTTGCAACAGTATGTCCAAAGAAGTGGCAGGTGATCAATGAACTTCAGAGATCATGCAATAAGCCAGAGGATATGTGTAATCTTTAAATAAACACATTTTGTTTGAACAAAATGCAATGTTATATGCCACTCAAAGCTATTCTGAGTCATAGCAGGGACTGTAAAATATGAATAAAACACAACTATGTGACTTAACTCTACTTTATCCATTTCTCTCTGTGCTAACTGAATGTTAGGAAAGAAATGCATGATATTGAGAATGAGATCACTTGACCTCTGAGGCCCCTTATTATATTTGCGTTAAGACCCTGCTTCTGAGAAAATACATATTGAGGGTGAATGAAATTATATATAAAAATGAAAAAGGAAAATGTACTTTAATGACTCAACTTTTCCCCAAAATCTCTACTGCTACAGACTTAGTTCAGGTTTGCATCAAGTCTCAGATTATTGTTAATAGCCCTCTAATTTGCCCTATGTCCAATATTTATACTTCTTTAGTAAATTTTCTTGTGTTTAAAAGTGAGCTTTTAAAATCTCAATTTTAAACATGTTAGTGATCTGCTCAAAAATCTTCAATTATTACCCACCACCTATAGCGGGGTTCAATAAATTTTTTCTATTAAAGGCCAGATTGAAAATATTTTAGGCTTTGCAGGCCACACGTAGTGTTTGTCAAATAGTCTTCTTAGATTTTTTCTACATCCATTAAAAATTTAAAAACCATTCTTAGCTCATGGGATGTACAAATCAAGGGCTGGATTTCGCCCTTGAGGTTATAGTTTGTTGACCTATAGAATACATAAAGTGCAAGCTCCTTAATATAGCATGACAGTCTCTTCATACTTTGGCCTACTGCTTTCCTCTCAAGTCTCATATATTGTCAAAATATTTCCCATACCCTCTGCTGTGGGAACTGAATTGTTGGATGTATCTGGAAGTACACCAAGCTGGTTGTGTACCTCTGCACTTATTCACATTGTACTTCTCTTTCAAAACTCTACTAAAGCTGTAATATCTTCTATGGAATATTTCCTGACTTCCCAGTTAGAAATAATCTCTGTAATTTACACAAATATGTATCATAGTATTTGTAATATTTCACTGTGCTTATTTACTTCCCAACTCAAATGTGAGGCTTTCAGAGGCAGAAAATGACTTCAATTTGTATTCCTAATATATAGTAACTATTTAGTAAATGTTTGTTGACTGAATGAACCCAGGCATTGTGTTAACAAGCCATCCAACATTGGAAACAACATAAAAAGAAATGAAGAGAGGATCGGCTGTCCTCTGAATTGTGTGTAAGCCATACATAGTAGCAAGTTATTACTTTTGTAGTCTCTAGAGAAGCTCCAAAGTCCCATTCTTTTTTTAAAATATGTTTTATTGATTTCAGAGAGGAAGGGAGAGGGAAAGAGAGATATAGAAACATCAATGATGAGAGAGTATCATTGATTGGCTGCCTCCTGAATACCCCCTACTGGGGATTGAGCCCGCAACCCGAATATGTGTCCTTGACCAAATTGAACCCGGGACCTTCCAGTCTGCAGTCCAACGCTCTATCCCCTGAGCCAAACCAGCTAGAGCCAAAGTCTCATTCTTATATCTTGCACATATTTCCTCATATAACCATCAAGGCATGAGGGTGGATGCACAGATCCTCAGTGTACATTTTTTTAAAACAATAATGCCATCTAACAGTACTTGTGTTTTTAGAATACAAATGGGGCTCAAACCCTATCTGCAAATAAACACACTTTAAAGAAATTCTCCTAGGTCCTTTAGGATTATTAGTGATAGAATGATGACCTAAATAGGTGTTAGTAAGCTGCCCTTGGAATGTAGCTACCCTGTCTCAGTGGGGAAAATGTGCTCTGAGTTCCAACCTGATGACTTATGAGTTAACTTTTGGACATAACTCACTCCTAAATTTGGGGCTGTCTCTACTTAAAATATATCATGCATAGGTCAGAGGAACTGGAATAGGAGTCAACCAGATTAAGAGTAAAGTCATAAAAGTGAGAGCCAAAGGAGAAATATGATATTACAGTATTTCTAAAATTAGAGATTGGGCTGGTGAGGCTTCTTATTGTACACTCTGGAGAGGATGATGCATGAAGAGAATTGACGTAAGAAACAAACGAATGAAAATATTTGGAAGCTTTTAAAGAAAATCTCAACATATCTGACCCTTATTGTTTGCCTACTATGTGCCACGAACTGCTCTAAGAACTTTATGTAGATTATCAATTTAATCTTTCCAACAGCACAATAAGAAAGGTACTATTATCTTTATTTTATGGATGGGAAACTTGACACACAGAGCAGTTTAGTAATTCGCCAAAGATTCCATAGCTAATAAACAGTGGATTTGAAGCTTTCTGACTACCTTGCTCACAATCAAAATAATTTTCATTATATACATGGAACTACCAACAAAGTCCAATGTGTAGTTGATGAAGACTTTCACCTGGCCCTGAACTCCATTTATTTATGGAATAAAAGACTTATTGGAAAAGAGCGAAGGATGGAAAATATTGTGACCATAGTGAAGTCTGTAGGAAGAAATGAAATTTTGGAAGACATGACTATCTTCTAAATATACTATGGCAGAACAGAAGAATTATGGAGTCAGTCAAAGTTAACATGATAAAAAGAATAAACAATAAACCGTGATATAAAGTCTACAATAAATGTTACCATAGAAAGTGAATGTGGCATTTTATTAACTTGGAAATAAGGGAAAACATAATAATCTTAGCCATGGAGACTCTGGGTAGAGCAGAAATGCAAAAGCTCATGAAAGTGTATGAGAAGAAGGAGTAGAACTGGCCAGAGAGTTGGTAAAGCACATCCTGAAAGAGAAAGCAGAGAAATAGGAGAAGGCAGAAGAAGAAAATTTTAGTTTAGACATTTTTATAAGAAACAGATATGATGGAAATTTAATATTTGTAGAAACAATGTTAAAAAGATTTATTAATATGTATAATACTCAAACTACTTTAAAATAAGAATTGCAAGTGTAAACTAGAATAACTTATTTAAAACACTCATTAAAGGATAAAGTGCTTTATATACAAAATATACTTTTGTCATGAGATGTTATCACTTAAATATGGAACCTTTTCTCCATTAGGTTCAAATTGGCCAAGACAACTAAATATGTGATATGAAGAATAAATGCTATACTATGGTTGTGTAATTATTGGTTTATATATGAATTATATCCACCTTGTGTGGCAAGTACAAAGATATTTGGTCACAAAACAGCTTGTGTTTTATACCCCAGAAAAGAACTTCTCTCTGATAGGCTAGTCTGCCTGTAGAATTTATTTTTACATACAACGACCATTATTTTCTCTCTGAACTATTTTGGGCACATTCATGGGTTTAGGTGTTAATGTGGTTTGAAAAAAATATTAACATTCATGATAAACTTGTTAATGAGTTCCTAGTGGTGGCCATAAACTGAATGTTCACTAAGATGTTTGTTGGTGGTGGTTATTTTAAAAAATATAAAGTTAAATTTTATGGACAACGTTTTCATTGTTTTTCCTGCACATTGAAGAGGTTTAAAGAGAGCCATTAGGATTTTTCATTTCTTTTGGCTAACTACCTAAGCACGCCTTTTACATCCTTATTTCTCAGGGTGTAAACATGGGAGTAACTGCACTATAAAATATTGAGAAGAATTTGCCTTCTTTCTGAGATTCCTTTGACTGAGTTTCAAGTACATGTAGATGACTATCCCATAAAATATGGTGGCTACAGTTAGATGGGATCCACAGATAGAGAAAGCTTTGAGCCTGGCCTCCATAGAATGAATCTTCAGCATAACATCCACAATGTGGAAGTAGGACATGAGAATGAAGTTAAAGGGCAGGGGCAGTATGAATACACTGATAACCAGACCCAGAATCAGGCTGGCATGTGTGTCTAAGCAGACAAGCTTCAGCAGGGCCTGAATCTCATAGGAAAAATGGTTGATGATATTGTGTTCACAATAATGAGCAGGAATTGCAATAATTGGTGTTACTGTTACTAAGAAGCACCAGCCCAGGTTTCATGGCCAACTGTATGCAAACGCAAATGTTCATAATGATGGTATTACGCAGGAGACTGGAAATTTCAACAAACCTGTCATAAGCCATGACAGCAAGGAGGAGACTCTGTCACTCTCAGAAAGTGGGGTATGGTTATCTGGGCACAGCACCTGGCATAGGAAATGGTGTGGAGTCCCTGAATCATTGGGCCAACACATACAGCTTCCAGGTACTGGAGTAACATATATCAAGGAACAATAAATTACTCAGAAAAACTACATGGAAGTATGAAGTTGAGAATCCCATCTCACTAAAACAATCTTAAGGCTGTTCCCAAATATTGTGAACAGGTATAAAAACAGCAGTCCCAAGATGAAGGTAGCCTGGATTTGAGGCTGTTGGGAAAAATTCAAGGATGAATTCAATTACCTTAGAGGCATTTGCTCTCTTTAGACTGCCCATTTAGTTGTCTCAAGTACTCGAAAAGAAGACAAAACGCAATATTACCTATATGAGGAAATAAGAGAAACAGCATCTCAATAGCCTGTTAGAGTTCACGTTCTGGAGCTTTTTAAAATTATTGTGTCAGTTGATTTTCTGAGTTAGGTTTAGCTGTTCAACTATCCGATGATGGAAATATAGGTTGGCTCTGTTTTATTGTTTTGTAGAATATTATTTGATCAAAAAAGGCTGATTAAGTTGTTTGAATATTTAGATTCCCATTAGAGGTACTTATATCCAATCAAGTAAGACAATCATTAACATTGGGCTAAACACAATTGTTACTCTCATAAAGGGGCATAGCTAGATAATGGACTTTATCCCTGGCCAAAAAAAAAAAAAAAAAAAAAGAAGCAAATATGCTACATTTTCCCACCAAAAATGTACATTGATAGCCAGCTTTATTTACATTGGTCCACCAATTAACAAGTAATAATTTCTAAGTTTAAGCTGAATAATTCACTTGTGTTTGAAATACCTTCTTAGTTTTTCAACATTTTCCCCCTTTCTTCTATATTATATTAAAACCACCTATGAATGGTAACTTAGAAAGTACTAGTATAGATGTAGCTAAAGTAATCGGTCAATTCAATGAAAGAACAACCCTAGCCAAAATGACATGAAATAGACCAAGCAACTAGTGGATATTCTAAAATCTCACTCTTTGTTCAATTGTCATGACATCTATCTGCAATTGACAGAAGCTTACTATGTGCAAATCCAATCTCCATATAGTTCCAAATGAGAGCTTAAAGGGTGATGGGAAATTTTTATTAAATAAAAGGATTTCATGAAAACAATAGTTACTAGAAATTGTCAACAGGGACATGGCAAATTTTGGAATACATGTTTTCAAAAGTATGATTTTGGTAGGGGGTGAAACATATGACCCATTAAAGTCTTTTTTAACTTCAGGATTTTAAAATTTAGACACAGAATCAAATCCATCCATACTATATATTAATGGGGTATATAATTTGGGTAATTTTTCATACCCAAAAGGCAGTATGTTGAAATACAGAAAGAAAGTCAACTGGATCTAAACTTAAATTCTGGCTCAGTTACTAATAAACTACACAATCTTGAGAACATCAGTTTCCTCATATGAGAATGGGAGTATTATACAGCCTCTTGCAAGATTGTTTAAAGAATTAGATGAGTTTATTTCTATGAAGAACCTAGAAGAGTGCCCATCACAATTATAGCTACCCACCATATGTTAGTTCTCTTCCCACTTTCACACCCCATATAGATCTTTCCTTCAGCTTGGATTTTATCCTTGTAAACATGTGTCAAAATATCATTTTATTTTACCTTTCTTTGTGAGGTTATCATGTTATCAAAAACAATACCATCCGAAGTTTTAGGCTTGAGTAACAACTAAAGAAAGTTTGACTAAGTCATTAAAATATGTTTCTGAAGGTAGGCGGGAAAAGACACATAAAGAGATGAAAATTACTCACTGACTTAGGGCTGGAGGACAGCAACAGAGTGCACCTCATTCATAACAGAAGCATTTTGCAGTTGGTGACACCCCCACAAATGACTAATCTCCAAGAAGAAATTTGATTCCTTCAACTGCAAGGAAAAGAAATTTAATACAAGCAGCTGTGGTAATAAATCTTTCTATCAGTGTAGTTATAAGGCTGGAAAATCTTGAGTTAACTGTGCTGGTGAATCATGCACACTTATTTCTACTAGTTAAATGTATTTTTCTTTTATTTACACAGATATTGCTTATAATAAGGCAACCATCAAAGGTTGATGTCCAAAAATTTTTTTTAAAATTCATTTTCTAGCATAATAATAAGATATGTGTCAGTTCATGACATGCAGTTTTTCTTTGCCTGTACAAGTATTAAAATGCTAGTTCTTCTTGAGGTATCCAAAATTCTGTTGCTTTGTTTCCAGCCACTGAAAATAAATTGTATAGATGTCCTTTCTGAATACAATAAGATATTTTAAAATAATGGTGTTAGCCAAAAATGTATAGTCTACTCACAGACCAAAAATATTTAAATAGTGTTAAAAGAAGCCACCATGTAAATGCCAGTTTGGAAATTTGGATAATCTTGTAGAGCTTTAAGAATTCATAGCTTCTGTGTTGAAGAGCACTTTCTAGTTTTGGAACTTACAGGATATCCCAGTTTTGTAATTAAGTTGCCTAACACAATTAGGGAGAGAGGAAAAAATGAGGAGGAGGAGCCATCTGCTATATTTAGCTCATTAAAATAATGTTCATTTTTGTCCTAACTTGGTTGATGAGAATTTTTAGCAAATGTTCCCTATAACAATTCTGGTCAGTAAATATGGTAGTACAGGGAACGAGCGTTAGTCTTCCTTAAAAAGAAACTTTTTTTTTTTGAATTGTGCAATTCTTCATTTGTCTAATTGCCAGCTAGCAAGTTAGATGATCAGGTAGTGTTATGAAGAATTTATATTGAGGAATTTCGGAGATCAAGATGCACATCATAGTGTGATTGTATAACAACTTTTATGCTTGCTGGGTCGTGCAAATGATATGCTATGTTGGTCAATCCAGTTCACTCCCAAGTATTATTATGAGTTCAACAGAGATTAGATGAATTTGTATTTTATTTATTTATTTTTAACTTGAGGGACTTTGGTCCTTATATAATGAAAGTAAGGATAAGTGTATACTTTGGCGTCTACAAGCCCTTAGATTTAGCAGCCATATTTGAGTCACCTCTGTTTTCTCCAGCAGACTACTTTGTACAGAGAAAATTCTTGAATGACTTTTTGCTGAAATAAAAGTTCCTCTCACTGTGACTAAGTGGATTCTTCCATTTGGTATATTTAAAGATATTTAAATTACAGGTTATATTCAACACCAGAATAGTGGTGTACAAAATAGTGGTTAGGCAATCATATACTGTACATAGTTTTACCATTGAAATTTAAAATATCCACTTGGCACCAGACATAGTTATTACAATATTATTGACTGTATTTCCTATGCTTTACTTTATATCCCCAACTGTATATCTAAATTCCTCACCTCTTCTTTAATTTTTTTTTTATTAATGCCCGGCCTATGTGGCTCAGTGGTTGAGTATCAACCCAGGAAACAAGAAGTTGCTGGTTTGATTCCAGGTCAGGATACATGCCCAGGTTGAGGGCTGGATCCCCAGTAGGGGGCATGCAGGAGGCAGCCAATCAATGATGTTCCTATCTCATCAATGTTTCTATTTCTCTATCCCTCTTCCTTCCTCTCAAAAAATCAATAAAAACATATTTAAAAAAAAACCCTTTTATTAAGTTTATTGGCATGACATTGGTTAATAGGATTATATAGGTTTCCAGTGTACATTTCTATAATACAAGGCCTGTATGTTGCACTGTGTGTCCACCATCCAAAGTAAAACCATCTTCTGTCACCATATATTAGGCTCCTCCACCCTCCACACACCCTCACTCCCCCTTCCCTCTGGTAACCACCATAGTGCTGTTGGTGTCCGCACAGATCAAAGGAACAGAATGAAAGCCCAGAAATAAAACCACATGTATATGAGCAGATAATTTTTGTTAAAGCTGCCAAAAAAAATACAAGGGAGAAAAGAAAGCCTCTTCAATAAATGGTACTGGGAAAACTGGAAAGCCACATGCAAAAGAATGAAACTAGATTACAGTTTGGCCCCATGTACAAAAATTAATTAAAAATATAAGATCTGAAACAATAAATTACATAGAATAAAACATAGGCACTAAACTTATGGACCTTGACCATGGAGAACATTTTATGAATTTGACTCTAAAGACAAGGGAAGTAAAGGCAAAAATAAATAAGTGGGATTATCCTAATATATAAAATCCCAGGGTCCATAACGACTGAAGGCTTGACCAAACACCAGGCTGTGCATGCAGCAGGCTCCAGTGGGTGGGGACTGGTGAGCGGGCTGAACTGCTGACCTCTCCGGGAGAGAGAGAGATGAGGCTGATCATCAGCTACGGTGGCTGCTGGTGAGGCCTGGAGAGAGAGAGAGAAGCAGGGTCTGATCTGCAGCCTCGAGGATCAGACCCTGCTTCTCTCTCTCTTGGGCCTTGCCAGCAGCCACACCTCTGTCTCCAAGAGATCACCAGTTTAACCTGCTCAGCAGCAGCCTGGGGTGGCTGTTGATTAGCCCCGAATCTCTGATTAGGCCCAGAGATAGGCCCGGAGATGCTGACTGGCATAGAAACCAACCAATCAGAATCAAATCTGGGTGAACTGCAAGGAGCCAATGGCTGCCTAGGAGGCGGAGCTTGTGACGCTGACTGGCATAGAAACCGACCAATCAGAACCTAATTTGGTTGAACTGTGAAGGCAGAACTTAAGGTGGGGGCTGAGGAGGGGTTTTAAGGGCAACAGATGTTTGGTGTAAAATATAAGAAAGCGGTTCAATTTTTTAATGACCAGTTTGGCAGTATAGCGCATATGGCTGGCTATCAGTCCAGATATAGGAATTATGTATTTTTGTCTGCCAAGAGCATCTCCTCCTACTGAACCCCATTTAAGCAATCCTATCCTATATAATCTATCTATACTAATAAAAGGGTAATATGCTAATTAGACTGGGTCAACTCGCCATCTTCTAGATGTCCAACTTCCTTCCAGACAAAGCTATGGTGGTGGGTGCTGAGGCAGAGACAGTTAGGGGTGATCAGGCCAGTAGGGGAGGGCAGTTGGAGACAAGATCAGGCCGGCAGGCGGGTAGGGGCAATCAGGCCAGCAGGGGAGGGCTATTGGGGGTGAGATCAGGTCGGCAGGGGAGAGAAGTTGGGGGCAAGATCAGGCTGGCAGGGGAAGGCAGTTAGGGGCAATCAAGCAGGCAGGCAGGAGGTTATGGGTGATCAGGCAGGCAGAAGGGTTAGGAGCTATCAGGCAGGCAGGAAGACGCAGTTAGGAGAGATCAGGAAGGCAATCAGATGATCAGTTAGGAGCCAGTGGTCCCAGATTGCAAGAGGGATGTCTGACTGCCGGTTTAGGCCTGATCCCAGGCAGTCGGACATCATCCAAAGGGTCCCCAATTGGAGAGGGTGCAGGCTAGGTTGAGGATGCCCCCCACCCCGTGCACAAATTTTGTGCACTGGGCCACTAGTCTATATATATAAAAGGCTAATATGCTAAGTGTCCCTCCCACCATCTGACTGGTTGCTATGATGTGCAATGAACACCAGGAGGCAGATGGTCGCCTATGATGCGCACTGAACACCAGGAGGCAGATGCTCAACATAGGAGCTGCTGAGCTGCAGTGACTTGGCAGAAGCAGTTCTCCGGTGATGCACCCTGAAACCAGAGAGGAGGGAGCCCGATTCCTCTTGGGGCCACACGCTTCCATCTTTGGCCATGGGTTATGTTGTTGCCGGAGTACTGTTCGGCCCTGAATCTGGTTTACTGCACACTTGCATTTGCCTTACACATCCTGTATGACAGCAACTTTGTAGAGTGCCCTCTCACACTCCAGGACCCCTTGGGTGATGCCGGAGATCTGGTTTTGGCCCAATCCCTATAGGCCAGGCCAAGGGACCCACCTGCTGGAGGGACCCCTCTCACTCCGCAGATGCCAGGGAGAGACCATGGGAGGTTGGTTCCATGGTGTGTCTGGCCCATCTAGCCCAGTCCCGCCCCACTGTCCTTTCAATGTGAATGAATCTGTGCATCAGGTCACTAGTGTCTAACTAAAAAGCTTCTGCATTAGAAAAAGAAACCAACAACAAAACAAAAAGGCAACCAAAGAAATGAGAGATGATATTTGCAAACAACAGTTTGGACAAAGTTTTAATATGCAAAATACATAAAGAACTCATAAAACTTAACACCAAACAAACAAACAATCCAATTAAAAACTGGGCAGAGGATCTGAACAGACACCTCTCTCACGAAGACATACAAATGATCATCAAACATATGAAAAGATATTCAACTTCTCTTCAACTCTTTCAACAAGTCTGCCAACCCCCCATTTCTGGCCACCGCCAGTTTGCTCTTTGAGTCTATGAGTCTGTTTCAACTTAGTTTGTTCATTTATATTGTTTTTAGATTCCACATATAAGTGAAATCATATGGTTTTTGTCTTTATCTGACTGACATATTTCATTTAGCATGATATCTTCTGGGTCCATCCATGCTGTAGCAAATAGTAAGATTTCATTATTTTTATGGCCAAGTAATATTGCATTGTATATATATACCACAGCCTTTTGTTCCACTTGTCTATTAATGGGCACTTCGGGTGCTTCCATATCTTGGCTAATTTAATAATTCTGCAATGAACACAGGGGTGTATATGTTGTTGTTTTTTTCAATTTAATGCTTTGGATTTCTTCAGATATATACCAATAAGTGGAATCACTGGGTCATAAGACAAGTACATTTTTAATTTTTTGAGGAATCTTCACACTGTTTTCCATAGTGGCTGCACCAATTCACATTTCCACCAACAGTATACGAGGGTTCCCTTTTCTCCACATGCTCACCAACATTTGTTGTTTGTTGATTTATTGGTAATAGCCATTCTGACAGATGTGAGGTGATATCTTTTTGTGGTTTTAATTTGCATTTCTATGATGATTAGTGATATTGAACAACTTTTCATATGCCTGTTGGCCACCTGTATGTCCTCTTTGGAGAAGACTCTATTCATGTCCTTTGCCCATTTTTAAATTGGATTGCTTTTTTTTTTTTTTTTTTTTTTTTTTTGTTTTGTTGTTCTTTTTTGGTGTTCAGTTGTATGAACTTTTTATAAGTTTTGGATATTAACCCCCTTTCAGATATATCTTTGGAAAATATGCTCTCCTATTTACTGGGCTCCCTCTTCATTTTTTTGATTGTTTGTTTTCCTGTGCAGAAGACTTTTAGTTTGATGCAGCTTGTTTGTTAATTTTTTTTCCTTTATTTCTCTTGCTCTAGCAGAGATGTCAGAAAAAAATATTGCTACTGGGGATATTTGAGATTTCTAGAATTTTTATCGCTTCAAATCTTACATTTAAGTCTTTAATTCATTTTGAGTTTATTCTTATACATGGTATAAGAAGGTGATCTAGTTTTTTTTTGTTTTGTGTTTTTTGTTTTTTTTTGTGTGTGTGTGTGTGTGTGTGTTTTGCCTGTATCTGTCCACTTTCCCCAACACATATATTGAGTTAATAATCTTTTCCTCATTGCATGTTCTGGCATCATTTGTCAAAGATTAATTGACCATATAGGTATGAGTTTATTTCTTGCTCTCTATTCTGCTTCCAAATCTTGGCTACTGTAAATAATGCTTCAATGAACACAGAAGCACATATATTCTTTTGAATTAGTGTTTCAGGATTTCTTGGAAAATATTTCCAGAAGTGGAATTGCTAGGTCATAGCACAGTTCACTTTTTAATTTTTTATGAAACTCCATACTGTTTTCCTCAGTGGCTGCACCAATCTGCATTCCCACTAACAGAGCATGAGGGTTCCCTTTTCTCCATATCCTCACCAACACTTGTTGTTTATTGATTTATTGATGATAACCATTCTGACAGGTTTGAGGTGATATTGCATTGTGGTTTTAATTGGAATTTCTCTGATGATTAGTGATGTTGAGCATCTTTTAATATGTATATTGGCCCTGTGTATGTCCTCTTTGGAGAAGGGTCTATTCAGGTCCTTTGTCCATATTTTTTATTGAATTCATTGGGGTGATATTGGTTACTAAAACCATACAGGTTTCAAATGTACAACTCAACAAAACATCATCTGCATACTGCATCATGCCCTCATCACCCAAATTCAAGTCTCTTTCTGTCCCCACTTATCCTCTATTTGTGACTTCCACTTCCCCTACTCCACTTTCCCTCTGGCTATCACCATACTATTGCCTGTCTCCATGTGTCATATATATATATATTGCTTAATCCCTTCACCGTTTTCTCTGAGACCCCCAATCTCCTTCCCCTCTGACATCTATCAGTATGTTTTATGTATCCACACTTCTGTTTCTATTATGTTTGTGAAATTATTTTTTTCCATTAGATTTCACATATAGCCTGGGTGCCCATCAGTAGATGAGTGGATAAAAAAGTTATGGTACATTTACAGAATGGAATGCTACTGAGCCATAATAAAAGAAGAAAATCTTACCCTTTGCAAAAACATGGGTGGACCTGGATATTCTTCTTGCCTGATTGCTGCTCCTAGGACTTCCAGATCTATGTTGAATAACAATGGTGAAAATGGACATCCCTGTCTTGTTCCTATTGTCAAGGGAAACACGTTTAACTTTCCCCCATTCAGTATGATGTTAGCTGTGGGTCTTTCATATGACTTTTATTATGTTGAGATATGTACCCTCTATTCTCACTTTGTTGATGTTTTTTAAAAATAT
The DNA here is from genome assembly GCF_027574615.1 of Eptesicus fuscus. NCBI lineage: Eukaryota > Metazoa > Chordata > Mammalia > Chiroptera > Vespertilionidae > Eptesicus > Eptesicus fuscus. Next base: position 111,865,428 of record NC_072473.1, read on the forward strand.
TTTTTATTGATTTCAGAGAGGAAGGGAGAGGGAGAGAGAGATAGCAACATCAATGAGAGAGAGAATCATTGATTCGCTGCTGCCTGCACTCCCCCTATTTGGGATTAAGCCCGCAACCTGGGCATATGCCCTGATCAGGAATTAGTCACACCTGGCTGGGCTGCTGATGTTTTTTTTTTTTTTTTTCTTATAAATGGATGCTAAATTTTTTCAAATGCTTTATCTGAGTTATTTGATATGATTATTTGATCTTTATATTTCATTTTATTTATGTGGCGTATCACATTAATTGGTTTGTAAATCTTTCATCCTTGGAATAAATCCTACTTCATTACATTGTATGATCTTTTTAATATTTTGCTGACTCAGATTTGCTAATATTTTGTTGAGGCATTTCGCATCTATATTCATCAGGGATATTGGCCTTCAATTATCCTTCTTTGTAGTGTCTTTTTTCTGGTTTTGAAATTAGGACAATGCTGGCCTCCTAAAATGAGCTTGGAAGTCTGCCCTCTCTTGAAATTTTTGGAATAGTTTGAGGAAGATAGATGTTAGTTCTTCTTTTAATGTTTGATGAAATTCATCTGTGAAGCCATCTAGTCCAGGACTTTTGTTTGTTAACATATTTTTTATTACTACTTCAATTTCATTAGTTGTAATTGGTCAGTTTAAATTTTATGTTTCTTCTTGATTTAGTTTTGAAAGATTGCATGTCTCTAGGATTTATCCATTCAGGTATTTTTATATTGTATTTATTCATACCTTTTTTTAGCCACCTGACCCTGATTAACCTTTTCTCCTGAAACTTTTACTCATGAATTTCTTGGTACCAAAAACAAATGTTTTGACTGATAGAGATTTGCTCTGTAGCAAGACAACAGAAGAGGAGGACGTTTGGCCTGATACTCACCTCATATTGGGCTTTCCTTGGTCACTCCTTTCATAGAGGGTTGATGATAAGGTTCTAATTGTGATACTCATTCCTCAAGAATTTTCTTTCTGATTCTATCTTAGCAATCTTCTTAACCCCTTATATTAAAATATATTAAACTTGTGTATAAATCCACAAAAAATGCAAGGAAGAATAAGATGGTGAACATCTGCAAGAGCATACAAATTAGGAGAAATTGCAGTGCCATTAAGGAAATACATGGAGGACATGGTTGATTCTTCCTTAATGAAGATTATAAAACTGTCATAGAGGCAAGCTACAGTAGTAATGGAAGGTTTTAGTTGTCCAGTCTCTGATGGAGGTGTTATTCTGCTAAAAGCCGGACATCTGATATATTTGGGATTCGCCTTGATGATAATTTCATTTCTTACAAAGTGAAAGAAACATTGAGGGGAAATGATGCTATAGACTTAATTATGATGGAATGGATAGGGCTCTTTGGAGAAAATAACCACATCATCTGAGAGTTCATAATAGAAAGAAGTTCTATGGCCAATATTTCTAAAAGGGAAGTTGGCTGATGCCATAGATATATATTTTTAGAATTTTTTAATTCCAAATTTCTTAAAGTCTCCAATGATAACATGACCAGAGATAAAGACTTATAAGAGGTTTAAAATAAAAATATTTTTTCTCTGTAGAAGAACAGCATAGACCATGCAAAAAGCCCAGATTCAGCTCTCCTGGATGTATACAATACTTACATAGTGATCTCATAAGGCCTAATTGACAGTAAGTTTCTTGCCTTGTAATTGGAATCTACTAGGTCCAGCCCTATAGTATACTGATCTGTGAAGCCTAATCTGAAAGTTTGCCAAGTATCTTAGGGATATTTTTTCTCATGTATTATTCATGTTTATATGGGAGGATTCGATCTATAGGCTTCATGGTCATGCAAAATCACTCATTTGTTTATCTGTTCAACAAATATTTATTGAGTTCTTACTAGGTGTCCAGCTCTGTTCAAGTTGCTCAGTGGAAAAACAGAAAATGTTTCTCTTCTTATTTAATTTATATTCTATTTGATGAGATGGACAGAAACATGTAACAAATAAAGTAATTCAGAAAGTAGTAACTGTTATGAAGAAAATAAAATGGTAATATGAAAAAGAGTGGTGGAACAAGATTGTTATCATAGATGTTTTATTTTAAGGAAGGTGATGTTTGAATTGAGATCAAAGTTACACAAAGGAATTATGTGAAAATTTTGGGGAAAGAGAGTTCCAGAAAGAGGGAACTGTTCGCTGAGTAGATAGGAGATATATGTGGCTGAAGTATAGTGTAGATTGACCAATCATCCTGGTTTGTTCTGGATTTTCTGTTTTACCATTGAAAGTTTTATGTCCCAGGAAACCCTTTAAGTTTCTTAGTTGATATAGTTAATATCAAGACCTTTCAATCATAAAGTAAGATCTACTCCTGTGAATATACTTGATTTATTTACAGGTTCTTCTTGAAGAATAGACCTTTGAACTAGACACCTTTCTGAGTGCATGGAATGACCAGTGTCCAACATGAAGAAACTATAAATTGTGGTAGCATTCTTGTACTAAGTCACCCTACAATAGCAAGCTACTTTTAAAATATATGTATTTTTATTGATTTCAGAGAGGAAGGGAGAAGGAGAGAGAGATAGAAACATCAATGAGAATCATTGATTGACTGCCTCCTGCACGCCCCCTACTAGGGATTGAGCCTACAACCTGGATATGTGCTCTGACTGGTAATCAGACTGATCTCCTAATTCATAGGTTGACAGTCAACCACTGAGCTACAACTCAACCACTGAGATACACCCGCCAGGCTAGCCAGCTGCTTTTAGTATGATTATGCTTAGCAAGGAAGTAAGGCCACTACCCCTGATTTCTACCCACAAACTACTTAAAATAATTAGTCCACTTCCTTTACCTGTAAGACTGATTTTCTTTTAACATCAAGGTTCATCTTTACTATTTGCTTCATCTTGTGCAGTTTAACTCAGAGTTCCCTTTGACTGAGGTCTTTTTGAATGCAAATTCTGGTACCCAAAACGTTACCTAAGCACTTCATAATTTCTCCATGTCACCAAAAATTTGACAAATTTGTCTTTTGGGCTTCCATCTAAATCATTTGATAAAAATATTGAACAAAACAGAGCCCTGGGCATGTCACTGGGGGCATTCTTCCAACATAACATTAATGAATTAATCAATATGTTAGAAGAAATTTGTGTAAGCAAATACAAAAGTTTAAATTTTTAAGCTTGCTGTGCTACCCATGTTTTGGGATATGGCATATATTTATGAGGCCAAAATATTGCCTGAAAATAAAGTTTCTTTCATGTGCTCTTTCAGATTAATGGAAATAATGGGTAAAACTATAAATGTGGCTAGAATATGTGGAGAAGGGTAGGTAAATCTAGGAGGGAGAAAAAAAGGCCTCACAGCTGATTCAGAGGTCATAATTTGGGAAATACCAGAAGAGGAGGGAGCTTGAGGAAAAATGAAGAGATAAATGTCTTAGCCTGTTACTAAAGTTTTTTTTGGTAATAATTCCACAGCCATAGAAAATATATAAACAAATTGATATGATTGTTTCAATAAAACATAAATTATAAAAACACATGGTTGGCCAGGTTAGACTGGCAGGCTGTAGTTTGCTAACATCAGCTACAGATGTTTGCGAATCACCCTTATAGAAATATCCTCATACGTGCATATTTTAGTCTGGGAATAGTTTTCACCTACCCTTCTCTATGTTATGCTCTTTCATTACTAAGCGTTAAACACTGTGGGCTTGGATTTCTTTAACTCCCTTTTATCCTGGATCCCCCCCCCCTGGAGTATTTCTTCTAATGTTTCTATTTTTTGATCTAGAACAAGTTTCTGCTAAGTTTTTCTATAATTATGAATATTTTAGATTTTTCAGGCCATAGGTCTTTGTTGCAAGTACTCAGCTCTTCATTGCAGTACAAAAGCAATAACATTGATTATGAAAACAAATGGGTATGGCTGTACTGTAATAAAACTTTATTTACAGAAACAGTCAGTAGACTAAATTTGGCACTCATGCTGTAATTTAGCAGTTGCTGATCTAGAAGGGATGGTGATTATTCTTGATATCATATTGTCTAGCCTGGACATCACCTTACCATCTTGCATTGGCTTTTTGCATTGTACTAATTAGAGACCACCCATACCCTATAGGTCACTGCAAAAAGTTGTTCCTTAGACATACACAGGTCTTGTACCCTCTGTCTAACAATACTCCTTTGTGATTCTTTGTGTCCTCTGAATACATCACAGAATTATGGCCCGGAAACATCCTGTTGACCTCACAGACACCATTCTCATAGTCTTCTGAGAAGGCTCCTTTTAAGCCTGCCAGTTTTCATATTCCCTGACCCTGGAGTGAAATTTTTGTCAATCTAATTATGAGGTGATAGCAATTAACAGGAATTAGCACCCATAATGTAAAAGTTCAGATTTCTTTAAATGAAACTAATTCATACCTGGATACATTGCCAGTCATTTTCCAAAACAGACTAATCTTTTGCACCAGAGGTTATAACCGTCATTGGATGATTGAATCCACTGTTGTCACTGGACATTTGGGAAGAGCAGATGACTGAAAGGAGTAACTGGAAAGTAGGTCAAATAGAATGCATGCAAAATTATGAGTCCAAATGACTATTCCATCGAAAGAGAGTTGAAGTCTAGTATTCATTGCTCATGCAAAATCACATTTCCCTAGCCCTAACCAGTTTGGCTCAGTGGATAGAGCATCAGCCTGTAGACTGAAGGGTCCCAGGTTCGATTCAGGTCAAGGGCATGTACCTTGGTTGCCGGCACATCCCCAGTAGGGAGTGTGCAGGAGGCAGCTGATCGATATTTCTCTCTCATTGATGTTTCTAACTTTCTATCCTTCTCCCTTCCTCTCTGTAAAAAGTCAATAAAATATATTAAAAAAAACACATTTCCCTATTTGATTTTAGAATGACTACTGGGTTTTAAAACTCATAGAATTCTTATTTTACACAACTTTTAGATTAATTGAAAAATAAATTTCTAAGTTTATGTCTTTCCAAAATTTTAATTCAAGGAACAACTTAGTCTAAAAGTCCTGAGGTCAGATTTTGTGTCCGAGTTTTGCCAGAACAGCCTGGACTTAGTTTTCTCTTCTGTAAAGTCTATGGATCTAACTAAATGATAATAATTTTAATACACATTTCCCAATCAAAACAGAAAAAATGAAAGCCACAGAAAACTATAGGTAATTGAACTAAAACCATAAAAAATCCACTGTTTAGTCATGACCATTAACAACATTTGGTTCTCTATTTTTATGCCTGATACTTTTCAGTTATTAGGTTACACTATAGACAAATGTTGTGATCTCCTTTCCCACATCAAGCATTTTCTCATGCACTAGAAAAATCATTCACGACTCTTCTAACTCTATGATTTCAGTATGGCTGGTTTCTTATGAGAAATATAAAGACCATGAAAGAACATGGTGAGTCATATTTGATTTTTTAAACAAAAACCAATTTAATATAAATATTTTCATGGAAACTAAATGGAACAACTCTAAAAGTAAAATCATTATGGACTTAGAAGAAATTATTGCAGTACTTTATTTCCATTTGTTATCCTATGATATTGTGCTAATCCTTTCTCCCCTAAGAGAAGCATATTGTCAGTAAAGTCAGAAGTTAACTTTTGTGACAAATTACTGGTGATGAAAAAATATAATGTTTTAAGAACCTGAAAGTCCTCTGAATAAAGCAATTTAGAGTGTATATTTTTACCACTTGGTAAAATGATAAAACAATATTGATGACATGTGGCAAATAATACAAATAGTTGCTTTTGAGAATAATTTATGGCAGACTTTATGTGACAATAAAATATGATTGAGAGCACAATAAAATAATGTTGGGAGTTTGGACATTGACCCAATATTGAATGAGCACTTCCTACATGCAATGCACTGGTTCTAGGCAAGTAGCATCTCAGAAAAACCAAGCCATGATTGTTGCCTGTAGGAACAACACAGTTGGGTAGGGGTGTGATGGGTAACATTTGAATAAGTGAGGTACAAAGTAGTAAGTATTCTAGCAGACAGGAATCTGAGGTATAACTAAAATTTGTTCCTTCTATTGATCTGGAGCAATGTTCCAATGTATCATTCTATCCCAGGAAAGAATTCTTGGCTCAGCAATGTCATGTATCAATGCAGAACATTCAGTACATTTTTCCTGTCCATCTAGTAGAGACCTGAAGTGAATTCCAAATATAACTCAAAATTAGGAGCTCCTTTACCAAATATGGAGAGAAATACTCCCAAAGCCCATTTATTAAAAAGTCCAGGGAAGGAGGTGGAACCACACCTGCCAGGGAAAACAGTATCAAAGCTTTCAAAGTTGCAAAGGGAAACTATTTCAAAGCCTCCAGGATTAGGTCCCAGAGAAGCAATCAGAAGGCCCTTCATGTGAAAGAGTTCAGAAGTATTTACAAGAACCTGTCTAAGAGGAGGAGTTTATTTTTGCATTAGTAACACTAAAGTTGCTTTCCAACACAATTAATTCTCTAGATCTTTGGAAGCATAAAAGATTTCATTGCTTCCCTTGCAGTTTTTAGCTATAAATGACCTGGGAAACCAACATGTAGATCTAAGTGATACCAAATGCCAGGATAAAAGGCAAGCAAATATGAAAGAATCACCTGGATTATTCCAAATATCTGGGTGATTGATAAAAAAATGTATTTAGCTTGGTGTCAACATAGCTACAATAGGGTAGTATATTTGATTCCTCAGGTAGAACTCTCGTTACCTTTTCTTATGCTCGCATTCTCCTATCTATATCTTAATTATTTGTTCACTTGTGTGTCTCCACTACTGGGTCTAACATTGGGAGGAGAGACACTGTGTCTTTCTTGCCCACCATTTTTTCCACAGTATCTAACACAGTGCCTAGAATATTACTACACACTCAATAAATATTATACAAATGAAAGAAGACTTGGACAACCTGTGGTTGGCCATCACTAATGGAGTGTACTGTGGTGAAGGCAGTAGGGAGCGAGCTCTGCCAAGGGTCAGCCAGTCTTGGAGATTTGTTCAAGTGGGTGACAATGGCTAGAGCTGCACCACTGTGTCAACATTTTTTTTTAATATAGGTTGAGAGAGGTTAGATATAGGGCCGGGGAAGCCAACTTACTATTCTGATACCATTTTCATATCCACATGAGGACCTTGGAGCCCATTTAAAACAGTGTCCACATTATAAAGCTGGAAAAATAGTTGCATAACCAGTGACAGCTGCTGTCCCTAAGACATCTGCAAGCAGAAGAGACTTTTATACCCATGTCTCCAGACAACCTGGTCAATGCTCTTCTCTCTGTAATCAGTTGTATCTCCTAAGAGCTCTGAAACTCATCAGGCCAGGGTTTCCATGGAAGCTGCACAACATGGGAAAATTGCCTCATAGCATGACTCCCAGGGCCATTGTGAGCTAGCCTTGGAGGAAAGAGTGCATGTAATGTTCCTAGCATGGCACCTGTTACATAACTGGTTCCCATCTCTTAATTCGCGTCTCTTCCCATGGATAAATAAGGCTTTTCAGGACAAATAGGAATGAAGAGTGTCCGTAGTGCCTGGAAGGATCCACTATGCTGAGGGTCTTGGCTGCTCAGACCCATCTCATCCTTTAGGAGGAGAATTCAGAACTCAACTCAGCCTAGCTGTGGTCTTGCTCTAAAGAAACTCTCCTCCCCTTCACTCCTAACATGCCCCAAGGAAACAGCCTTCAAAACACAGACTTTCTAACTTTTCTGGTAAAATGAATGAATCTTTTGAGGGAATAAAGTAATATTTTTTAGTTCCACTTGTTTACTTTTCCTTAAGCTCCCAAGATGGCTTACATGTTAGCTGTTAATCACACCATCTGTTCAAATAGTACTTCAGTAAATGATTCAATTCATACATTTCTTCTAAAAGAATCTTTTTAAAGATAGTATTTATGTCTCTGTTATACTTCATAAGGCAATGTTGCATGAGCTGTTTTAACATTGCTATCAGTGTAAACACAAATTTAATTTTCTTAACTGTGCAGAAAACAGGACAACTTCCCCGCATTTGTTCTACTTGGCTTGTAGTTGGGGTGGGAGTGTAACAAGACAGAGATTCTATATTTTATAAAAAGAAAAAAAATCAACTAAGAAGTTACACATATTCTGAAATCTTGAATTTGGTTTTTCCTATTGTCATTTGTAACCAGCTACTACCTTAACACACAGAGATTCGACATGGCTAGATATGGGCTAATTAAAGATGTAGCAACAAAAAGAAATGACTTTAAACAATACTCGGGCATTTGGGTGGATCAGGCACAGGGAGAAAAGACCATCCTCAGGTGTTGGGATATATTAGGCTTCTCTTTTGTACATCTTGGCTTCACCTGTACATTATTCCAGCTGTCACTATGATTATCAGTTGTGTGGGGTTCAAATGCTTTATGTGGGTGCAATCTGGCAATACCTCACTTCAGACCCTCATTGTATGCCTCTCTATTCTTGGGCTGAGATTTACTAGTGAGCACTACTGTGAGACTATCCCTGATGCCTACTTGTGTACAACCTGTAAGCATAAAGAACTGGGTGAATGTGTGAACTTTTGTTTATTGAAGGATAAGAGATGTTGGCTAAACTCATCCCCCTTGTTTCCACTCATGACTGGGACTGAGTTTATACAACTTATTGAAGAAATTTAATAGAATTAAGCAAACAGTCTCACTTAGTTGAGGCCAACTCAATAAGATGTCTTTGAACTCATTTCCTTGATTCACTATCGATGTCCCTCCTTATTATCTGGAACTGTACTCCAAATACAACAACTGCATATAATGATTCTGCCTCAATTCTAAGTAGTGATATGAGATAAGACCTTGCAGGTAAGACATAATTGAGGCGAGTATGATTCAACAAATAGAAGATATAGACCAGCGGTTTCAGAATCAGGGTTTAGTAATAATGGAAGTTTATCCAGACATGTTAATGGGGCATGGTGATCAGAAATTGATTGATTGAGTCAGTTTAGTACTCAGTAGTCTAGGCAGGCATCATCACTCAGGAATTTTGACATCAGAAAGTTTTACTCCAGGTCAGGTAGGATTCTAATATCTGAAAGGGTAGTGGGGACACTGCTTGCAAGAGTAAAGCTGCTTGTGAGTCCTAGAGGACATAGATGACTAGGCAGTTGACAGTGACTTAAAGAACTAGTCAGAAGAAAAGTAGTGGAGGTCAACTGGGAGACAAAGTTAAATATGAAATAGAAGTTGTATGTCCTGATATTGAATCACAAACATATTTAGAGTTTCCTATATACCCCTTGCCTAAGTTCAAGATTTAAATTGGGGTGGGGCTTAGTATGTAGACCAGTAAGCAAAATAATCCTTGCTTTGTGGGGAAAAAGTGTTTCAAAGACTGAGAATAACAGAAATTGACAAGAAAGGCAGCATTCCTACACATGACGACCCTCTTGGTAGGTGGGGGTGAAATAAGTAATATACTCTTTAGGCAGATTGCATATTTCTCAGTTTAGCACTTCACTCGATGACCCGTAAGAATTCCTTCACCTATTTGATGAGAATTATTAAACATGCTACCAAAATGAATGGTAATCAGGAATTTATTTTACAACAATTACGATACAATCTTAGATGCCTGATGGACGTTACACTGGATTTATAATGAAGACACCAGACTGTAAATAGTAACTTTTAATGAGTCATTGGACTTCTCTCAGTTTCTTTTCTACTCTGAAAATGGGGCTAATATTGCTTTACCTATTTCACAGTTTTTCTGTGAGTATGGAATATGATAATATATGTGCAAACAATTTGTAAATTGCTAAATATTATGTGATTGCTAGTTACTATTATAAGAAATCTTTAGTGCTGAGGGGAATATAAGCACTATTATATTATTTGCATTAAATTTTGCATGTGTTTCAAATGTAATAATGCTAACTTTAGGGTAAACAAATTTCATATGTTTATGATGTTAGGTTACTGGGCAACTGCCTTGTCCTTTATAGCCTAATGTTTAAAATGTGGCGTACAAGCCCCTTGTCTATGTAACAAATGTTTCATTATCCTCTGGGGAAGTCCTAGTTTAGATATCATTTTTAAAACAGCTCATTAAGGATTAAGAAAAGCATCACTGAGTAATCTCATGCAAGCTATAGAGTCCTGAATGATATCCAGGACAGAAATATTTTCTTTGTGGAAAACTTTATTTTCATTGTTAGAGAAAAGTATAAGGATTTTAAAATAAAATGTCTAATTGTTTAAGTACTTCTATGTGCTTTTATGTATGTAAACATTTCCTTGCCCACCCCCATCAAAATGTTACTTGATATCCACATTACCATATCAGTGTTTTGGAGATGGGATAGTCCAGACTCACTCTTGGTACTCAAATGAGTGGTTCACATCTTAGCAGCAGTAGAATCACTTGGGACCTTGCTAGAAATCCAGAATTTTCTATTTTAACCCTAACTTACTGAATCAGAATCTGTATTTTATCAATATAACCGAGGTGATTTTTAAAAAAATATATTTTATTGATTTTTTACAGAGAGGAAAGAAGAGGGATAGAGAGCTAGAAACATCGATGAGAGAGAAACATTGACCAGCTGCCTCTTGCACACCCCCTACCGGGGATGCGCCCGCAACCAATGCACATGCCCTTGACCGAAATCGAACCCGGGACCCCCCGTCCGCAGACCGACGCTCTATCCACTGAGCCAAAACGGTTTCGGCTCAAGTGATTTTTGAATTTTTTAAAAAGGGGTCTACACTAACCTGCTCTTTTAAAATCAACTTATTTCAATCTTCTTAACTACTTAGTTCCTGTGATCCACCCTGCATTTCTTTGGGATCCTTAAATTAATCTCTGACCCTTATCCTTTGGATTTGCCTTTCTTGATAGTATATGAGTTCCACCAACTGTATGAAATTCCACTTTTCCTTATGCATGTTGATTTAACTCACCAACTTGGTGTTCCTGTTGCTCTCAATATATAAACATATACTGTTTATGTTGCAGTTCCACCTATGCAGAATTCAATCCCATGCTACTACTGCCCATTCAATTCAGGTAGTACTGAATAGGCCAAACCAACTTTCTGGGAATTAGAGAAATCCAGTTTCCTAGATTAAATAGAGCATGCACATCTTTAGGATTCATGTTGTTAAAGATGAAGCTGTCATGACAACAACTGATCTCCATTTTATTGGGTCTGAGATAGGTTTATCTTTTATTTAATTTTACTTTGTGGACAATTGTGAAAGAGCAAAGGATTGGTGATTCATAGAAAAAAAAAGATACTGAACAAGATATCTAAGGTCATCAGACCATTATCCTTCCTTTGACCATTTTCATTAGGGCATCTTTCATATCCGTGTTCCTCAGAGTATAAATGAGTGGGTTCAGCATGGCTTTTACTGCCCCCACACAATACTAAAATGATATCTTGAATGTGGGTAAATTGAGAGTATGGGTGCATGTACATTAAGATTTCTGTCCCATAGTAGAGGATGACAACAGTCAAGTGGGGGAGCCACAGGTAGAAAAGGAATCTGGCCTCTACAAAGTGTATCTTCAGAAAAGCCACAGCAATCCTACCTAATAAAAGAGTAATATGCAAATTGACCCTAACTCTGCTACACCCACAAGCCATGCCTGCCAGCCAATCAGAGTGAGTATGCAAATTAACCCAACCAAGATGGCTACAGCCATGGAGAAAGTAGGCAGGAGGCTTGGGTTTCCAAGGCAATAGAAGAAGCCAAGCTTTCTGCCTTTCCTGGCTGACCTAAGCCTCCACTCAAGGCTACAAAGTTTCAATTATAGAAGGTAAACAAATCCAAACAGAAATGGCTGCTGGCCATGGAGCGAGCAGGAGGCTTGGCTCCACTCCAGGATACAAAGTTTCAATTGTAGAAGGTAAATAAATTCCAGATACTAGGGCCTCCACTTGGGTCACAAGGGGGTGTGGTTGGCCTGCAAACCACCACAGGCCCCTTTCTCAGGCTGCCCCATGCCACAAGGGAACCCACACCCTGATCCGGGATACCCTTCAGGGCAAACCAGCTGGCCTCCATCCATGCACCAGGCCTCTATCCTATCTAATAAAAGAGTAATATGCACATTGACCATCATTCCAACACACAATATAGCTGCCCCCATGTGGACACAAGATGGCCACCACAAGATGGCCAGCAGGGGAGGGCAGTTGGAGGTGATCAACCCTGCAGGGGAGGGCAGTTAGGGGTGACCAGGTCCACAGAGGAGGGAAGTTGGGGGCAAACAGGCTGGCAGGGGAGCAGTTAGACATCAATCAGGCTGGCATGGGAGTGGTTAGGGGGTGATCAGGCTGGCAGGCGGAAGCGGTTAGGGGCAATCAGGAAGGCAGGCAGGCGAGCAGTTGGGAGTCAGCAGTCCTGGATTGTGAGAGGGATGTCTGACTGCTTGTTTAGGCCTGATCCTATCAGGATAGGGCCTAAACGGGCAGTCGGACATCCCTCAAGGGGTCCCAGATTGGAGAGGGTGCAGGCTGGGCTGAGGGACACCCCCCTGCCCAGTGCATGAATTTTGTGCACTGGGCCTCTAGTCTATATAATAAAAGCCTAAGCAACCATTATGGTGGAATGACCAGAATGACTTGTCACTATGATGTGCACTGACCACCAGGAGGCAGAGGTTCAATGCAGGAGCTGCCTCCTGGTGGTAAGTGCGCTCCTACAGGGGGAGCACCATTCAGTCAGAAGCCAGGCTATGGCTGGTGAGCACAACAGCATTGGCGGGAGCCTCTTCCACCTCTGTGGCAGTGCTAAGGAGCAGTGAGCTGAGCAACAAGGAGCAGTGAGCTGGTGGGCGGTAAGGAGAGAGGGCTCCCAGACTGCAAGAGGGCATAAGCCAAGCTGCGGGACACCCCCCCAGTGCAATAATTTCATGCACCAGGCCTCTAGTATAGAAATAAGAGAGCACAAGGAACCTTAAAGGCAAACATCAGGATATCCTCTACTAGACTATGAGAACAAGTGAGTTTGAAAATTACTTGGAACCACAGGATGTTATGGCAGTTCTTCAGAGTTGGCAAAAATAGAGGAAAGGACCTAAGTTGGAAGCAGAGTTGGTAATAGGTACACTTACCTCCTCTGCTCACATCACTCTTATCTTACCTAATAATAGACAAACATGTAAATTGACCATACCTCCGCTACACTCACAGCCAATCAGAGTGAGTATGCAAATTAGAAGGCCAAAGATGGTGGCAGCTCAGCTGCTCCAGGCATGGAGTGGCCAGGCGGGGCAGGATGCCTGCTATGAGAGGAAGGGGGAGGCGAAGGGATCTACAGGGGCAGAGTGCTGCAGCGAAGACAAGACTGCAGACTCCAGAGTCTGCAGCGAAGATGAAGATTGCAGACTCGGGCTGGAGCGAAGGCCTGGGTCCCGGGTGCCAGAGGAAAACCGGTGCTGGAAGCCAAGGGAAGGAAGGCCTATTGCACAAATCTCTTTGTGCAACGGGCCTCTCGTTCAACATATTACTGGAAGTCCTAGCCACAACAATCAGACAAGAAGAAGAAATAAAAGCCATCCAAATTAAAAAGGAAAAAGCAAAACTGTCATTACTTGCAAATGACATGATACTGTATATACAGAACACTAAATACTCTACCAAAAAAACTACTATAACTAATAAATGAATTCAGAAAAGTAGCTGGACACAAAAAAGTGCAGAAATTTGCTGCATTTTATACAACAATAATAAACTATAAGAAAGGGCAATTAAGAAAACAATTTCATTTACAATTACATTAAAAAATTAAACATGGAGGAATAAATTAAAAATAAAAGGAGGTAACAAACCTGTACTCATAAAATTATAAGACACTGAAGAAAGAAATTGAAGAAGATACAAATAAATGGAAGCATATATTGTGCACATGAATAGGAAGAATGACCATTGTTAAAATGTCCATATTACCCAAAGCAATCCATAGATTCAAAGCAATTACTATAAAAATACCAATAGTTGTCATCCTTTCCAGGTAGCTCAGTTGTTTAGAGCTTTGTCTTGATATGCTAAGGTAGCAGGCTCAATCCCCGGTCAGGGCACATACAAGAATCAACCAATGAATGCACAGCAAAGTGGAACAACAAATTTCTCTCTCTCTCTCTCTCTCTCTCTCTCTCTCTCTCTCTCTCTCTCTCAAATCAATACATAAGCCCTAGCTGGTTTGCTCAGTGGATAGAGTGTCGGCCTGTGGACTGAAGAGTCCTGGGTTTGATTCTGATCAAGGGCACATTCCTAGGTTGCAGGCCTGATCCCCAGTTGGGGACATTCAGGAGGTAGCTGATCAATGATTCTCATTCATCATTGATGTTTCTATCTCTCTGTCCCTCTCCCTTTCTTTCTGAAATTAATAAAAATATATTTTAAGAAAGAAAGAAAGAATGAAAGAATGGAAGGAAGGAAGGAAGGAAGGAAGAAAGGAAGGAAGGAAGGAAGGAAGAAAGAAAGAAAGAAAGAAAGAAAGAAAGAAAGAAAGAAAGAAAGAAAGAAAGAAAGAAAGAAAGAAAGAAAGAAAGAAAGGAAGAAAGAAAGAAAGAAAGATGTTCGGAGATCCAAGAAGGTATCAAAGTAGATGGAAGCTGCACTCACTTCCTCCCAAGACCAAACTGGAATTACAACTAAAATAAAGAAAAATCAACCTGAACACCAACTAAAGACTAACGTAACAGAAGCCTTTTAACCAAGGATTTATAGAAAAAGACACATTGAGACTGGTAGGAAGGGCAGAGACATGAAAAGGGCTGGCCCTGATCCCATTGGTGGCAGCTGAGATTCTGGAGGGATATCTCAGGTTCAAAGGTTTCCTGAAGGAGTGGTAGTCTAAATCCCATGCTGGGCTACCCAGCCCATAGCACCAAATCTGGAAAGAGACACCCAAATAGTCCTAGATAGTTTGGCTCAGTGGATAGAGTGTCAGCCTGCAAACTGAAGGATCCTGGGTTTGATTACAGTCAAGGGCATGTACCTCAGTTGCAGGCTCCTCCCTGCCCGAGCCCTTGTCAGGGCTCATGCAAGAGGCACCCAATTGATGTACTTCTCTCACATCGATATTTCTTCTGTCTTTCCCTCTCCCTTCCACTCTCTCTGAAAAATCAATGGAAACTTATCCTCGAGTGAGGATTTAAAAAAAAAAGAGAGAGAGCCAAATAACATGAGACTGTGAAATCCAGCAAGATTTCTGTCCACCAGGGAGAAATGGAGACACAAGCACCCTCTTAAAGTACCAACATGCAAAATCTTGGGCTCTGAGCAAGGGAGGGCAGAGCAGACTAGCATCATATGAGGAGAAACTGTAGTTTGTGGCTTTGGGGACAGAGCTGAAAGGACAGCCACCATGAACCCTGTCTTAAGTTCCTCTCTCACACTGTAGACATCATCTTTCTTAGGTGAAGAACTCCCCTCCTTAGGGCATCAGACTGGGGAAATGCAATAGTTTCTCCTTTGAGACTCATTGTCAACCCACACTGCAATGTTCATGCCTGCTGAGGATTCAACTGCCTGGGCCCTGGTGTAGAGTTTGGGGCAGATTCAGTGGCTGTCAATGACTGAGTTGTGTAGCTTTTGGAGGGGGCCATTCCCCACACTTTTCCATGAACCTCACTGGTGCCACCCTCTGGGCTCATGGTGCCCTAACTTTTATATGTCATGGCCCCCCTCTACTGAATTAAATTTTCCTTCCCTTTAAGTACATTAAAATTAATAAATGGATATTGAACATATGTAATGTACACAATGGTGTGCTATGTGCTATGTTCTTACAGTACTCTGCACATACTTCTATGAAAGCACTCTGTGTTTTAAATTGCAGCTGTTGATTTAGAGTTTGGTTTCCTCACTACAGTCAGGCAGAGTGTTTTTTTCAAGTGTATCCAGTGCTCAGCACAGTGCCAAGTACAAAAAGTATGCTGAATGAATGTTGGAAGGATAAATCAATACTTAAAAAGAAACAGAGATAAATAAAAGGAAAAGAGATAAATAAAAGATACTCCCTGCCCTGGGAGAAGTCACTATCCAGCAGGTAGAAAGGGGAAGGAGCTCTGAATAACAATACATTTAAACTAGTTAGACAAACAAGTCTTGCCAATTTGTTATAGAACCCAGTGAACAACTGAGAGCTTCATTTTAACCAGGGGATTTTGAGTCTATTGAAATTTAAACTCTATGAAACTTTTGGAGTTTATTTAATAATGACTTATGACAGGTTTATCTTCCATCCCAATTTTCCTGTATTGTCTTTAAGATAGGTTTTTATGCTAAGCAATATATTTTATTCTCATCATGGAAAGGGGGACTAATGTTAAAAATCAAAGTAGTCTGGGGAGGTTTGGGGGGCGGTGGGGAGAGTTAAGAGATCAACCAAAGGACTTGTATGCATGCATATAAGCATAACCTATGGACACAAGACACTGGGAGGAGGGTGAGGGCATATGCCGGGGGGTAGGGGAGGCTCGGGGAAGGTTAATTGGGGGGGAAAAAAGGAGACATATATACTACTATTTGTAATACTTTAAACAATAAAAAAAAGAAAAATATCAAAGTAGGTTTACTTTTTATTTTTTGGTTGACAGAGTAAAAGAGAAAATGAGAAGATAGAGAGGCATGGTGACTGATTTTTTGTTTTTTTGTTTTTTAGTTTATACAGTTATTTATTTATTTATTTATTTATTTATTTATTTATTTATTTATTAAATTCTTTATTGTTTAAAGTATTACATATGTCTCCTTCCCCACCCCCCATTGACTTCTCCCCGGCCATTCTCACCTCTGAGCACATGCCCTCACCCCCCTACTTTCTGTGTCCATTGGTTATGCTTATATGTATGCATACAAGTCCTTTGGTTGCTCTCTTATTCCCCGCTCCCCTCCTTCCCTCTGAGGATGGACAGTCTGTTTGATGCTTCTCCAACTGGCTTATTTCACTTAGCATAATGCTCTCCATGTCCACCCATGCTGTAGCGAATGGTAAGAGTTCCCTCTTTTCTCAGAAGCTTAATATTCCATTGGGTAGATGTACCACAGTTTTCTAATCCACTCATCTGCTGATGGGCACTTAAGCTGTTTCCAAATCTTAGCTATTGTAAATTGTGCTGCTATGAACATAGGAGTGCATATATCCTTTCTGATCAGTGTTTCTGATTTCTTGGGATATATTCCTCGAAGTGGAATTACTGGGTCAAATGGCAGTTCCATTTTTAATTTTTTGAGGAAACTCCATACTGTTTTCCACAGTGGCTGCACCAGTCTGCATTCCCACCAGCAGTGCACAAGGGTTCCTCTTTCTCAACATCCTCTCCAGAATTTTTGTTTGTTGATTTATTGATGATAGCCATTCTGACAGGTGTGAGATGGTACCTCATTGTCGTTTGGCTATGCAGAAGCTTTGTTTTTTTATGTAGGCCCATTTGTTTACTTTCTCCTTAGATTCCATTGTCCTAGGAGATGTACTGGTAACATATTGCTATGACATATGTCTGATATTTTGCTGCCTATGGATACTACTAAGATTTTTATGGTATCTTGTCTTACATTTAAGTACTTTATCCATTTTGCCTTTATTTTTGTGTATGGTGTAAGTTGGTGGTCTAGTTTCATTTGTTGCTTATATCTATCCAATTTTCTTAACACCACTTATTGAAGAAACTGTATTGACTCCATTGTATGTCCTTGCCTCCTTTGTCAAATATTAATTGAGCATAATGGCTTGGGTTGACTTCTGGGTTCTCTGTTCTGTTCCATTGCTGTATATGTCTGTTTTTGTGCCAGTAACAGGCAGTTTTGAGAACAGTGGCTTTGTAGTATAGCTTGAAATCTGGTATTGTGATCTCTCCAACTTGGTTCTTCTTTCTCAGGATTGCTGTAGCTATTCAGAATCTTTTTTATTCCATATGGATTTTTGGGTAGTTTGTTCTAGGTCTGTGAAATAATCTGTTGGTATTTTAATTGGGATTGCATTGAATCTATAGATTGCTTTGGGTAGTATGGACATTTTAATGATATTGATTCTACCAATCCATGAACACGGTATATTCCTCTATTTTTTAATGTCTTTCTCTATCTCTTTTTACAATGTCCTGTAGTTTTCTGGCTACAGGTCTTTTACCTCCTTAGTTAGGTTTATTCCTACGTATCTTAATTTTTTTGCTGTAATGGTAAATGAGATATTTTTTTAATTTCTCTTTCTGTGAGTTCATTATTAGTGTATAAAAAAGTAATAAACTTCTGGGTATTAATTTTGTATCCTATTAGGTTGCCAAATTCATTCATTAAGTCTATTAATTTTTCATGCATTCTTTAGGACTCTCTATGTACAATGTCATGTCATCAGCAAATAATGACTGTTGTACTTCTTCTTTTCCAATTTCTATGCCTTTTATTTCTTCTTCGTGTCTGATCACTATGGCTAGCACTTCTAGTACTGTGTAACAGGAGTGGTGAAATTGGGCATCCCTGTCTTGTTCCTGTTCTTAGGGGAAATGTTTTTAGTCTTTGCCCATTGAGTATGATGTTGGCTGTAGGTTTGTCATATAAGGCTTTTTCTTATGCTGAGGTATGATCCCTCTATTTCCACTTTGCTGAGAGTTTTTATCAAGAAAGGGTGTTGGATTTTTCAAATGCTTTTTCTGCATCAATTGATATGATTGTGTGATTTTTGTTTCTCAGGTTGTTTATGTGATGCATCATGTTTATTGATTTGTGGCTATTGTACCAGGCTTGCATCCCTAGAATAAATCACACTTGGTCATGGTGTATGATCTTTCTAATGTAATGTTGGATATGATTTGCTGGAATTTTGTTGAGGATTTTAGCATCTATGTTCATCAGGGATAGTGGCCTGTAATTCTCTTTCTTTGTAGTGTATTTATCTGGTTTGGGTAGTAGGGTAATGCTGGCTTCACGTAAAGAGATTGGTAGTGTGCCTTCCCCTGGAATTTTTTGGAATAATCTCAAGAGTATAGGTTTTAGTTCATCTTTGAATGTTTGGTAAAACTCCCCTGTTTAGCCGTCTGGCCCAGGACGCTTGTTTGCTGGAAGTTTTTTGATGACTGCTTCCATTTCCTTGGTAGTATTGGCCTCTTCAGTTTTTTGTGTTTTTTTTTATTCTTCCTGATTGCGTTTTGGAAGCTTGTATTTTTCTAAGAATATATCCATTTCATCTAGGTTGTCCAGTTTGTTGGAGTAGAGTTGTTCATAGTATTTTTTTAAAATAATGTGGAGTCAGTTGTTATTTCACCTCTTTCATTTCTGATTTTGTTTATTTGGGTCTTCTCTCTTTGTTTCTTGGTGAGCCTAACAAGAGGTTCATAAATCTTGTTTTTCCTTTTAAAGAACCACTTCTTGGTGTTATTGATATTTGTATTGTTTTTTTGTTTTTGTTTTGGTCTTTATGTCTTTTATTTATTCTCTGATCTTTATTATTTCATTCCTCATTCCTTCTCCTTTCTCTGGGATTTTCTTGTTGCTCTCTTTCTAATTCTTTAAGTTTTAGGGTTAGATAATTTATTATAATATTTTTGAAGCAGGCTCGCAGAGCTATGAACTTCCCTCTCAGGACTGCTTTCACTGTGTACCATAGATTTTAGATTGTTGTGTTTTCATTGTCTTTTGTTTCCAGGATGCTTTTTATTTCTTCTTTGATTGCTTTGGTAACCTAATCATTGTTTAATAGCATGTTATTTAGCATCCAAGTGTTTGATTTTTTTTCATTGTTTTTATTATACTTGATTTCTAATATTATTCCATTGTGATCTGAGAAGATGCTTGATATGATTTCTATCTTCTTGAATTTGAAGAGACTTTGCCTGTGTCCCAATATGTGGTCTATCTTTGAAATTGTCACATGTGAACTTGAGAAGAATGTATATTCTGTAGCTTTGGGATGAAATTTTCTGAAGATGCCAATTAGTTCCATCAGGTCTAGTGAGTCATTTAGGATTGCTATTTCTTTGCTGAATTTTTGTTTAGAGGATTTATCCTGTGGTGTCAATGGGGTATTAAAGTTCCCTACTTTAACTGTATTGCTTTCAATATCTCCCTTGATATCTCCCAGGAGGTTTTTTTTAAATGTATTTTGGTGCTTCTGTATTGGGTGCATATATGTTTACCAGAGTTATATCCTCTTGTTGAATTGCTGCCTTTTGCATTATGAAGTGGCCTTATCTCTTGTTATGGCCTTCACTTTGAGGTCTATTTTGTTAGATATAAGTATTGCTACTTCAGCTTTTTTCTCACTTCCATTTGCCTGAAAAACATTTTTTCCATATTTTCACTATCAGTATGAGTGAGTCCTTTGTTATGAGCTGGGTCTCTTGAGATAGCAGATATATGGGTCATGTTTTCTTATCCATTCAGCTACTCAATGTCTATTTATTAGAGCATTTAATCCATTTACGTTTAAGGTTATTATTGATAGGTACTTGTTTGGTGCCATTTTTATTCTTTATCCCTGTGTTCCATCTTCGCTTTGTATTTCTTTTACAGCAGTCCCAATAGCATTTGTTACATTGCTGGATTGGTGGTAATAAACTCCCTAAGACCTTTTTTGTCTGTGAAGCTCCTTATTTCACCTTCAATTTTTGAATGATAACCTTGTTGGGTAAAGTATTCTTTGATTTAGTCCCTTGTTTTTCATCACTTTGTATATTTCATCCATTCCCTTTTGGCCTGATGTGTTTCTGTTGAGAAATCAATTGACAATCTAATGAGAGATCCCTTGTAGGTAACTTTCTGTCTCTCTCTGGCAGCCTTTAAGATTCTTACTTTGTCATTGCTATTTACCAATTTTATTATGATGTGTTTTGGTGTCAATCTTTTTGGGTTCATCTTGTTTGGGACTGTGGGATTCTCAGACTTTTGTGAGTTTTTCCTTCCCCAAATTGGGGAATTTTTCTGTCATTATTTCTTCAAAATGGTTATGTGTGTCACTCTCTACCAGGTTGACCAAACAGCACAAAATACAGCTCAACAAATCACAGTACAAAGGGAACAAAACATGAATGTACTCATGACACAGATAACCCCAGTAAAAGTGACCACCAGAGAAAAGAGAATTAGGAGAGAGAAAAGAAAGCAAAAATGATATTCAGAAAAGGAAAAAAAGGTGAGAGAGAATAGAAAAAGAAGAATGAAGAAGAAGAAATATATATATATATATATTTGGAGAAAGATATATATATATATATATGGAGAAAACATCACAAAACAAACAAAGAAACAAAAAAATGCAATCAACAAACACCCAGAAAAAGAGGGAGACAGAATCTGTAGAGGCAGTGCTTATATACAGAAATAAGGTTAAGGAATTGAATGAATAGGGGAAGGATCACAGTTCAGTATAGAGGAGATAGAAAGAGTATGAGTGAATAAGGAAAAAGGAAAAAGCAAAACAATCAATAATTAAAATACATAACATGATAGAACAAAAAAATAACATTTATCCTCTACTTATTCTTCTATTTTTGGAAAATGAAAATAGAGGAGAGAGCAGATGGTTTGAGTTTAGTGAGTGAAACTAATTAAACAGAGAAGAAGAGAGCAAGAGAGGAGAGGAAAAACAAAAGCATAAATAATTGGCTAACGAAGAAAGAGAAAAGAGAAGCATGCATGGACTTGGAGCAGGGGAGAGGAAATTAAATGTATGAGTGAGCCAACCAAGACTACAGTAATAATAACATGTCAATAAAGCAGATAAAGAAGATCAATTTTTAACAAGGAGTAAAAAGAAAGGAGAGAGAAAAACTGAAGCTGGGACTGGAGAAGAGAAGTAGGATGGTAAATGGAGAAGTGAGGAGGAAAAGGGTGGAAAAAAAGAAAAGAATAAGATAAAAGAAAATAATGATAAAAAAATAAAGTGAAGAAAAATAATACAAAAAACAAAAGATAAAAAATAAAGAAAAAAATCTATATTAATAAAAGGGTAATATGCTAATTAGAGTGGATGTCTTCCAGACATCCTTCTGGACGTCCTTCTGGACAAAGCTGCAGCAAAGGCCTGATGCTCAGGCAAGCCGCAGATAGCAGCTGCCACTGCTAGGGCCGGCCCGAGGCTCAGGCAAGCCACATTGACTACGAGGGCCAAAGCTCAGGCAGCCATGGCGGCCAGCAGTGGCAGCAGCAGAGGCGTGATGGGGGCATTGCCTTCCCCTGATCAGCCTGGTTGCCTGCCACAGAGGGAGGCCAGAGGCAGCAGGAGCAAGGGGGTGATGGGGGCCGTGCCTTCCTCTGATGGGCCAGTTGCCTCACGCAGAGAGAGGCCAGACTGTGGCTTAAGCATCCCCGAGGGCTCCCGGACTGTGAGAGGGGGCAGGCCGGGCTGAGTGCAAGGACACCCCCCCAGTGCACAAATTTTCATGCACCAGGTCTCTAGTTTTCAAATAAAAAATAAGAAGGTGAAGTGTCATTCGATTCAGCTGAGTTTTAATGCCCCATGGGGGCTGGTTTAAGGCCCCACTCTACTGTTCTGCCTGCCACTTCTCAGTTTCCTGTGAGGTAGTCAGAACCCTGTTGAATTTCCCAGTGATCCACCATTCTTCTGTGTCTGTCTCCACAGCTTTGGTTGCAAACAGGCGAGTCCAATCTGCCCGCTTTGCCTGTCTGCCTGCTATCAGACTTAATCACTCAACCTTCTGTTTCTGACAAAGGCTATACATGGGGGTGTTGCTGTATTTGTTTGTGGGACTGAAAGGTCCCTCAACCCAATCCCTGAGGGCTCCTTGGGGCAATTCAGAGTCCTTATTTCCTCTGCAAAGGTCGAGGCTGAGTGCAGCTGCACTAGGGGCTGGCTCTTCAAGAGAAAAATGGCTGCTTAGGTTTGGAAGGCCCAGAATGTCTCAGTGCCAGATTCCTGGTCACCTCTCCCTGCCCTGCTCCCCTTCACAGCCTCTTCCCAACCTCCACAAAACTGCACCTCCACCTGCACTACAGCCTTGGTATTTGCAATTGAAAGCTCCTATGAAGTGGGTTTAGCAAATAAAAGCAAAGACAAAATAGAGGCAAAATAACCATGCCACTGTGAGTTTCTCCCTCTCCTTCCCTTACCCCTTGGTACCGTAGGGCTCAGGCAGCTCGTCAGGCTGCCTTTCTGGGCTCTGTCTCTCATGGCTGTGGACTTAGATCTAAATTCCCTGGCTGTCAGCAGCCCTGTGTACACCCTTGCATAGTTGGGTGTTACACATGTCCCCAAGGGACATGGACTTGGTGCAGTGCAGGTTCCTTTTGACCCTCTTGTCCTTGTGGTTTCGTGTCTCTCTCCAGCCCAGATCTCTTATCCTAACATTCTCCAGATGTCCTCTGCCCTTTCCAGCTGTGGATTGTCTCACCAGCTGTGTCTAATTTGCCAATTCTAGGTGGATGTTATTCAATTTAGTTGTTCCTTCTATATGCTCCATGAGAAGGCACAGGACACATCTGTCTATTTGGCCACCATTTTGAAAAACCTCTGGTAACTCAATTTTTATGAATCTAACACTGATGTGGATATTCTGACAAATATAAGTTTATTTTCAGAAAAACCATGATGGAATATTCAATAATTGAATTATGAAGGACAATGTCCTGTTTAAGGGTGTGGACTCTGCATATAGACATGAGTTTGAACCTTAGCCCTGCCACTTCCATGTAACCTTGGCCAAACCATCTAAAGTCTCTGGACTTTAGTTTTGTCATCTGTAAAATAATGTTTGTTTTAGATTGATGTTATAAATATTAAAAATATGATGCATACAAAATTATTTTTGGTATACAGTAAGCACTCAATAAATTTATTAATATTTTATTATTATTATAGAAGCCTGAATATGATGCTCAAATGATTCAAGCATTGACTAGAAGTTAGACAAGATGGCCTTTTAGATTATTGCAGCCCTGAGACTCAAAGTCTATAATTCTTTGGCTGGAGGGAAAATAAACTTTATTCACCAATGCCTGTGCTGATCAGATAACCTCAAAATCCAGACACACTGCATAATTCTCCGACAGCAATAACTCGGCTGGCAGTTCCCAGGCAGAGATGTGGGAGAAAGTCTAATATCCGGGAAGTGCTAGCATCTACAACTTCCTGTGGTCTGCCTAGTGAAATTTGACCAGATAAGAACAGTTCTTAATAGAAAAGCTCCTTTTATCTCTGAATGAGAATATATTGATGCTAAATACCTGAATGGATGAGGTTAATTTTAGTAGTCTTCTATTGTTGTAATAAATATTGAAAACTGTTCAGGAAAACTTGAAAAACTCTTCTTTATACAGGTGGCATGAACTGAAGTGGGTTTTTATTTTTTAAATGATGTCTCCATTGTTTATGTAAGAGTAGAACCTTTAAAGGTAGAAGTTTTTTAAAAAAAACATTTTTATTATTATTTATTTTTAAAAATTCTTTTAAATTGAATTTAGAGAGAGGAAGGAGAGAGAGAGAGAGAGAGAGAGAGAGAGAGAGAGAGAGAGAGAGAGAACCATTGGTGTATTTGAAACACATTGATTGATTGCCTTCACATGCCCCAATGGGGTTGTGGATCAAACCTGTAACCCAGGTACATGCCCTTGACCAGGAATTGAACCCATGACCCTTCAGTGTTCAGGTTAATACTCTAACTGCTGAGCCACACTGACCAGGGCTTCAGGTAAATATTTTGCTAACTAGATTCTCCTAGTGATCCTTCCCCCTTTCTTTCCCCTTTCTGGTTATTTGAAATAATTTTCCAAGTATGTTCACACCTCTGCTTTTCTCCTCCCTTCATGAATTTACTAAGAAATATCAGAGGCTGCATTCAAACTCCTTTTTTAATCAAACCCAAACTTTGGGCTTGATGAAGATTTAACATGAAAACAGCATAGCTTAGCATATAAGTGACAGCTCTGTTGTCAATTCAGTCTGAGGTATATTCCCAGTCCTGCCTCTTACTAATTGTGTGATCCCTCTGAATCTCGGTTCCTCCATCTGGAAAGTGGATATGATTATATTAATAGTTATCTAATAGGATTGTTTGGGGCATAAAATAAAACAATGCACAACAGTGCCTGATGAAAGTGTTCAGTTGCCGAAACCGGTTTGGCTCAGTGGATAGAGCGTCAGCCTGCGGACTCAAGGATCCCAGGTTCTATTCTGGTCAAGGGCATGTACCTTGGTTGCGGGCACATCCCCAGTAGGGGGTGTGCAAGAGGCAACTGATCGATGTTTCTCTCTCATCGATGTTTCTAACTCTCTATCCCTCTCTCTTCCTCTCTGTAAAAAATCAATAAAATATATTAAAAAAAGGAAAGCATTCAGTAAATAGTAGTTACTATTATTATTGATAAGTACTAGATTTCTTAAAATTTATAAGAGAGGATGTAGCTGAATGGTAACATTTTGTATGCAAGTACTTTTATAAAGAAAGAGGTAATTCTGAGAGTATACCATCAATCATTCTGCTGAATTGGCATGTACTAGGGTTAGAGGTTATCTATGGAGGGCTGCAGCTGTAGTCCCTTAAGATCCCTTCAACATTTGGGACCATATATACTAGTATATCAGACGATGTTTTAACAGTAACCATTTGGGACACCAGCATCCTTGGTTATTAAAGCAAAGCAGGTAAAAAAAAAAAAAGCATTTAGTGTCCTGAGAACAAGTCTTTTACCTCCTTGGTTAAATTTATCCATAAGTATCTTATTTTTGTTGTTGTTGTTGTAATAGTAAATGGGATTGTTTTTTGTTTTTGATTTTTTTAAGTTTCTCTTTCTGATAATTCATTATAAGTGTATAAAAATGCCATTGATTTCTGGGTTAATTTTGTATCCTGCTACATTGCCAAATTTATTTATTAAATGTAATAGTTTTTTTTATGGAGTCTTTAGGGTTTTCTACATACAATATCATGTCATCTGCGAATAATGACAGTTTCACATACTCCTTTCCAATTTGGATGCCTTTTATTTTTTCTTCTTGTCTGATTGCTATGGCTAAGACTTTCAGTATTACCTAATATATAAAAGGCCAGGGTTGTAAAGACCATCATGATCAAACGCTGACAAACCCAGAAGTCCTTCAGTCAGCGCTGGGTTGCCAGGGCACCCAGCACTGACTTCCCCACTGCAGCCTGGTTACCTAATACTGACTGCTCAGGAGGCTGAGACCCAGAGAGAGAGGCAGGGTCTGATCCGCAGCCTCAGTGGCAGGTGTTGATCAGTACTTGCCTCTCTCTTTCTCCCCTTCTTTCTTTCTGAGATTCGCCAGCAGCCAGGTTTTTCTTTCTCTCCCTGCCTCTGGTGGGGCTGCTGTTAAGCCCCACCTCTCTGATAAGGCCCAGAGATAGGCCCAGAGATACTGACTGGCATAGTAACTGACCTATCAGAACCAAATGTGGGTGCTGTGAAGAACCAATGGCAGTCTAGGAGGCGGAGCTTCTGATGCTGACTGGCATAGGAAACGACCAATCAACAAAATGTGGGTGCTGTGAAGAACCAATGGCTGCCTAGGAGGCAGAGCTTTTGACACTGACTGGCATAGAAACTGACTAATCAGAATCAAATGTGAGTGCTGTGGGGAACCAATGACTGCCTAGGAGGCAGAGCTTTTGACACTGACTGGCATAGAAACTGACTAATCAGAATCAAATGTGAGTGCTGTGGGGAGCCAATGGCTGCTTAGCAGGCGGAGCTTTTGATGCTGACTGACATTGAAACCGACCAATCAGAACCAAATTGGCCAGCAGAGGAGGGAAGTTGGGGGCAAGATCAGGCCTGCAGAGGAGTTCAGTTGGGGGCAAGATCAGGCCAGCAGGGGAGGGCTGTTGGGGGTGAGATCAGGCTAGCAGGGGAGGACAGTTGGGGGCAACCAGACTGGGAGGGGAGGGGAGTTAGGGCTGATCAGTCTAGAAGGTGAGGGCAGTTAGGGGCAATCATATAGGCAAGCAGGTGAGAAGCTAGGAACCAGTGGTTCCAGATTGCGAGTTGGACATCCCCCAAGGGGTCCCCAATTGGAGAGGGTGGAGGGTGAGCTGAGGGAAGCCCCCTCCATGCACGAATTTCATGCAACAGGCCTCTAGTGTTGAATAAGAGTGGTAGAAGTGGACATTCCTGTCTTGTTCCTGTTCTTAGGGGAAATGGTTTTAATTTTTGCCCATTAAGTATGGTGGGTATAGGTTTATTATATATAACCTTTATTATGTGGAGGTATGATTCCTCTATTTCCACTTTGCTGAGGGTTTTTATCAAAAATGTGTGTTGAATTTTGTTGAATGCTTTTCTTGCATCTATCAATATGATTATGTGGGTTTTATCTTTCAATTTGTGATGTTATCACGTTTTATTGATTTGTGAATATTGTAACATCCTTGCATCCCAAAAATAAATCCTACTTGTCCATGGTGTATGATATTTTTAATATATTGCTGGATTTGATTGGCTAATATTTTGTTGAAGATTGAAAAAAGAGATAGAGGAAGATATCAACAAGTGGAAGAATATACCATGTTCATGGATTGGTAGAATTAACATCATTAAAATCTCCATACTACCCAAAGCAATCTATATACTCAATGCAATCCCTATTAAAATACCAACAACATATTTCACAAACCTGCAACAAATACTCCAAAAATTTATATGGACCCAAAAAAACATTCCAAATAGTTGCAGAAATCTTGAGAACAAAGAAGAATGTTGGAGGGAATCACAATACCAGATATCAAGTTATACTACAAAACCACTGTAATCAAAACAGCTCGGTACTGGCACAAGAACAGGCATATAGATCAATAGAACAGAACAGAGACCCCAGAAATTTACTCAAGCCATTATGCTCAATTAATATTTGACAAAGCAGGCAAGAGCATACAATGGAGTCTAGATACTTTCTTCAATAAACGATGTTGGGAAAATAGGACAGATACACGCAAAAATAAATGAAACTAGAACGTCAACTTACACCATACACAAAAATAAATGCAAAATGGATAAAAGACTTAAACGTAAGACTGGAAAACATAAAAATCTTAGAATTCATAGGCAGCAAAATATCAGACATATGTTGTAGCAATATGTTCCCTGGGGCAAGGGAAATTAAGGAAAAAATAAACAAATAGGACTACAGCAAAATAAAAAGCTTTTGCACAGCAAAATAAACCATCAACAAAATGAAAAGGGAGCCCACAGTATGGGAGGACATATTTGGCAATGATACATCTTATAAAGGGTTAATATCCAAACTATATAGAATGCCTACCATCAAAAAAATCAACAAATGACAAGTACTGGCAAGTATGTTGAGAAAAGGGAACCCTAGTGCACTGCCTATGGGAATGCAGACTGGTGCAACCACTAAGGAAAACAGTATGGAGTTTTCTCAAAACATTAAATCTGGAACTGCCATTTGACCCAGTGATCCCACTTCTAGGAATATGTCCTAAGAAACCCAAAACACCAATCAGAAAGAATATATGCACTCCTTTGTTCATAGCAGCACAATTTACAATAGCTAAGATCTGGAAACAGCCTAAGTGCCCATCAGTAAATGAGTGGATAAAAAAGCAGTAGAAATGAAGTATCTCTTACCCTTTGAGACAGCATGGAGGGACATAGAGAGTATCATGCTAAGCAAAATAAGCCAGTCAGAGAAAGACAAATATCACATGATCTCACTTATATGTGGAACCTAATGAACAAAATAAAGTGATGGATGGAATAGATCCAGAGACATAGAAGCATGAAACAGACTATTGAATCTTAGAGGAAAGGCAGAAGTTAGTGGGTGGGAAGAGATCAACCAAAGAACTTGTTTGCATATATCCATAACCCATAAACACAGACAATAGTGTGGTGAAGGCTTGGGGCCATATGGGGGATAGGGGTGGAGTAGAAGGGGTCAATGGGGGGGGGGAATGGACATATGTAATACTTTCAACAATAAATATATTTTTTAAATAGCCGTTAGTTATGTAACAACATGATAGAATAAGCACAGGGATATAGTATATTGTGCCTGTCTTACTGTTTTATTTATCCAGCAAAAGTTTGATAGTTCCCTATTTGTCTTGACATCTAATGCTATAAACCCAACAATGTGATTGAAATGCATTTATAATTCTTGCCTTTGGAGAATAAAGCTTGGATACATTGGAAAACAAAGTTGAGGCATTCTACAAAACATTCCCAATCTTTTAGGAGTTGGAAACACATCTGAGATCTGTACCTGTAGGGAAAATAACAAACACTGGAAGACACAGTGGTTTGGATTTTCATATACTGTACCTGGGATTGGAGTGGAAGGGCTGAATCTATAGAATTGCTTATTTTACTTGTTGGAGTATCAATTGCATAGTATAAAGGTATTTGCTGAGACAGTAAGACAGTGATGGGCAACCTTTTGAGCTTGGTATGTCAAACTTCGCCAAAAAACTGAGCATAACTCAGGTAGTGTGTCACTTTGAGGAAAAAACATTATTTCGTGATATTTATAGTTTAAATAATATAAATGTATTATTGTTATATATAATTGTATTTAATAAACCAAAAACTAAATATTTAACTTACCTGCTTAGTGACTTCTTTGTTCATCCGTCAGTCGGTTTCTTTTGTTGGTCTTGATATTATTTAGCTTGTGTAGGGTGCCGTGAACTAAGATAAGTGAGGGGGAGGGGGAATTCTTTAACTAACCTGCCTATTAGTGATTTTTTGTTGCTGAATTTCATTGGCTAAATCTTCAATTGAAGGTTGGTATTTTGTACACTTCAGGCCCAAGCAAGCGCTACTAAATTCATCTGTCAATCTGTTTCTTTTGTTGGTTTTGATATTATTTAACACTTAGAATAAGGCCTCACAAAAGTATGTAGAGGGAAAAATTGTGAGTAAAGCCATTGCTATATTTTTCAGGGTGCTAAAAGTGTCTGGTAGTCGGTTCCAGGCACTCCAAATTTCCTGTTGGTAGTGGCACTCCCCTTGATTCTCCAAGCAGCACCTTTCCAGATTCTCAAGCTTTGACTTCAAGTCAACAAACACCTGAGCCCAGATACTGTCTTGAAATTCTGCAAGTTGCATCTTCAAATCATCAATTTGCATCCATTGGAAACCATTTAATTCCAAACTACTGTAGACTACTACATCAGGATACTTAATTATTTTCATGGTCTGTTCTAGACTTCTAAATTGACTAAATCTATCACTAAACTGGTCAAGTAATGCGTCTAAAACATGCTGGCACTTCATATGCAAGAGTTCCATTTCATTTTGTACAGCTGCACTGGCCTTCTCAAAATACTTTGTTACTCGAGGAAAATACTTATAAGTTTTAGTTTCTACATCTCGCTTGAAAATTTTAACTTTACTTTCAAAAGCTTTTGTGTATCCAAACATAACGTCAATACTTTTGCCAAAACCTTTTGACTTTAAGTTCAGTTCATTAATATGAACAGAGAGATCTGTAAAAAATATCAGGGTGTTGATCCACTTATCATCATTAAGCTGAGGAAAGTTTCCCAGATCCTTATCGTCAAGAAATACCTTAATTTCTTCAAAGCACTCCACAAAGCGCTCAAGAACTTTGCCTCGGCTCAGCCATCTTACATTATTGTACATCAGCAGTCCATTGTAGGTGGAATCAACCTCCAGTAAAAGTGCCGAAAATTCTCGCTTGTGAAGGGGGCGAGCAGCTATTAAATTAACTATTTTTGTAACAACTGACATTAAGTTGTTTAAGTCAGTGAATCCTGCCTTGGCACATAAAACCTCCTGATGGATAATACAATGAAAAGGCACAATCAGATGCCCAGTAGCTTCTGTAAACAATTTGACAAATCCAACTTTTTCCCCCACCATATTTGGTGCCCCATCTGTCGTCACTGACACAACTTTAGAGATATCAATGCTTAGGTCACGAAATGTTTGTATAACAACCGTACATATTTCGCTTCCTGATTTACTTGTTGACACTGATACTAACTTTATCAACTCTTCTCTCATTGTGAGACCATCAGAATATCGACCAATAATGGCCAGCTGAGCATGTGATGTGACATCAGTAGTTCCATCAAAAGAGATGGAAAAATATTTACACTTCCTTATGTCTCTCTTTAATTGATGTTGTATGTTTGTGTTCAGTCTCATTATTCGGTCTTTTATGATATTTCTACTGAGTGGTAACTCAGATATTCTCTTAATAATTGCATCTTTATTCTGCATATCGTGAAATAGAATTGGTGCACATCTTAGGAGAGTTTCTTTAATAAATTCTCCCTCACTGAGCGCTTTTCCATGCTGAGCAATGCTCAAATTTGCAGATGTTAAATTTGTAGAGCCTTTCATAAATTTAAGGATGGAATTAGATTGGCTCTTATAAAGGTGTAGTTGCCTGGAAATGTATTCCTTCCTTTCATCCTCACTTTTTTTCCAAGATCTGGGAATGATTAGTTTCAAAATGTCTATTTATATTCCACGTTCTGCTTACTACCGCTTCAGTACATAGAACGCAAAATGATCTGCCATTTTTTTCTATAAAACCATACGTCTTGGTCCATGTCTCTTGAAAGGGTCTGCCATTGCTACTACCACTTCCTTTACTTAACCTTAAAAAACATATATACCTATGTATGTATAGACTATTTCTACAATCCCCCCAAATGTTCTCCTGTTCCCTTCCATTCAATCTCTATTTTCACTGGCAACTACTATTCTGTTTTCTATTCCCCCAGATTTATTTTTCCAGTTCCTGAGCTTCATATGCATGGAAGCATATACTATGTCCATTTTTGTATCTTTCTTCTTATATTTAACATTTTTGAGATCTAGTTTTATATTTTTTGGGTTCTCCATCAGGGGAGCAGTGACAGAAGATAGAATTATAGATAGCTTGTTAGGCCTGCAGGCAATTAGGGGTTAACTAGCCTAACTAACCACAAAATGGTGCATATAACTGTCTTTTAGGAAAGGGCAGGGTTAATAAGCAGAAATAGGGGTTAATAAGGATGCACAACAGTAATAGTGGTGAAATGGAGTCTGCACTATTGAGCAAGATGGTGTTCCTTATGTGAATTAAAATGGCTGCTGCTATTTCTAATTGAGGGAAACGGCACCCATAGCACGCCACAAACCCTCGCCTCTCCCAGCCTCCTCCTCACTTATCTCAGTAATGATGGATTAGAAATCCATGACACCCCAAAACAGTAGATAATGGTTGCTGTGGTTAACTGTTATTTGGTTACTGGTAATGGCAGGGCCCCCAGAGATGCGCCCCCCGCTGTGTTCCGCTGCTCCCTGCTCTGCCAGCGGAAGTGAGGGCAAAGATCCCTGCTCAACCGGAAGTCCCAGAACTAGACGCTCTGTGCTGGACTTCTGTTGTTTTGGCCTACAGACCTCCGGCACAGAGTGTCTAATAGGGAAGGATGAAACATTTGCGACTAGAGTCTTGGAGTTAGACTACTATTCTGTTTTCTATTCCCCCAGATTAATTTTGCCAGATCCTGAGCTTCATATGCATGGAAGCATATACTATGTCCATTTTTGTATCTTTCTTCTTATATTTAACATTTTTGAGATCTATCCATGTTGTTACATGTATTATCTGTTCATTATTTCTTATTACTGAAGAATAGTCAAGACTACCTTTTTTGCCATTGAATTACCTTGTAACCTCTGACAAAATTTAGTAGCCCTTATATATGTGACTTCAGTTCTGGACTCTATTCTGATCCATTAGTCTATTTGTTTAAGCTTAAAGCAATACCATTTTAAATATCATTTTAGAGTAAATCTTAACATCAGGTAGTGTGAGTCATACAACTTTGTTTTTCAAAATTTCTTTTGGGATATTGACTTAATTGTGTGGGACACATAGATGAGTGTGGAGAGAAATAATGTCTCATATAAATGAAATTGATTTTGTACATTTACCTGTAGTTGGTGAACCTTATAAATTCACTTAAAATTTCTATGACCTTTTCTATTTTCATAAATGTCTTATTTTCTATCTTCAAGATTATGCTTTTGGCAAATAAAGACAGTTTTCTAGTTTAATGTACTTCATTTCTCTTTCTTACATATTTTATTAACAAGAAACTATAGTACAATATTGAATATAAGTGGTAAGAGTGGACACCTTTAATTGATTTCTAAATTTAAGTAGAAATAATTCAGTTTTTCACATGAATATAATGCTGACTGTAGGATTTTTGTTGTTGTTCCTTATTTATGTATTTTTGATAGATACTGCTAATCAGGTTGAGGATATTCCTTTCTATTTCTAGTTTGCCAAGACGTTTTATTTTATCATTAACAGGTGTTAAATTCAATCAAATTCTTTTCTGCATCAATTAAAATGGTCATATGGTATTTCTACTTTATTCTTTACATAGTTAATAAAATTGATTTATTTTTTGGATAATAAATCTATCTTGCCTTCCTGGGATAATGTACAGTCATAATGTTATAAATATATATTCAATTTGCTAATTTTTTATTACTGAGTTTTTACTTATCATTGTGCTGACCTCTGTGCATCACACATTAATTCAAAATTTGTTATTTAATTACTTCTATATCCAACTAATGACAAGAAAAATTTTGTTGTACCTTTATAAATAAGCTAGGTACAAGAACATGTCTCAGAGACTGAATGAACTGGCATGATTGTTAGAAGTAAGTTATTAAAATATTGGGGTTATAAATACAAAAAATGATGACTTTGACTAATAACCCTACTTTCTGGAAGTATATAGACATAAAAACCAATATCTATTAAGGTCACTCCTAAATGTGTAACAGTAAAGCTAAGTCATGTACTATATGACAATGATTATATATCTAAACTCTTTTTGCATTTATATTCTTGGGGAATGTTGGTTTCTTACTTTTCCTTATAGTGAGTATCATTGTTTGATTTTATTACCAATGTTATAATCATAAAAATATTTTGAAAGTATATTATTTTCTTAATGAATTTGTATAGCATTGACTGCTTTTTCTCCATAAACATTTGGTTGAATTTAACAGAAAAGTAATTTCATCATGTTTTTATCTCTTTTTTTCAGCTTTATTAAGATATAATTGACATACAACATTATATAATGTTAAACTGTACAGGTGTTGATTTGATACACTTATATATTACATACTAGAGGCCCGATGCATGAAATTCATGCATGGGGGGGGGTATGTCCCTCAGCCCAGCCTGCACCGTCTCTAATCTGGGACCCCTTGAGGGGTGTCCGACTGCCCATTTAGGCCCGATCCCACCAGGCCTCATCCCTCTCATAATCCAGGACTTCTGGCTCCCAACCACTTGCCTGTCTACCTACCTGATTGCCCCTAACCGCTTCTGCCTGCCATCCTGATCACCCCCTAACCACTCCTGTGACAGCCTGATCGACGCCTAACTGCTCCGCTGCCAGCCCGGTTGCCCCTTACTGCCCTCCCCTGCTGGCCTGGTCACCCCTAACTGCCCTCCCTTGCAGGCCTGGTTGCCTCCAACGGCCCTCCCCTGCTGGCTTGGTCACCCCTAACTGCCTTCCCCTACTGGCCTGGTCGCCCTAACTGTCCTCCCCTGCAGGCCTGGTTGCCCCCAACTGCCTTTCCCTGCTGGCCCAGTCACCCCTAACTGCCTTCCCCTGCTAGCCTTGTTGCCCCCACCTGCCCTCCCCTGCTGGCCTGGTCACCCCCAACTGCCCTCCCCTGCAGGCTTTGTCCCTCCCAACTGCCCCCCCTTCAGGCCTGGTCCCACCAACTGCCCTCCCCTGCTGGCCTGGTCAACCCCAATTGCCCTCCCCTGCAGGCCTGGTCCCCCCCAACTTCCCTCCCCTGCTGGCCATCTTGTGGCAGCCATCTTGTGTCAACATGGGGGTGGCCATCTTTGACCATATGGGTGCTGCCATCTTGTATGTTGGAGTGATGGTCAATTTGCATATTACCTCTTTATTATATAGGATGATTAGTACTGTAGCAGTAGCTAACACCTCCATTGATCCCATAATTGCAATATCTTTTTTGTGGCCATGGAGTTTTCTTTGTTGAAAAGTTTTGAAACACCAGTTAAATTAATATGAAGTATCATATGATCTCACTCATATGTGGAATCTAAAAAAAAATAAACTGATGAACAAAATAGATCCAGAGGCATAGAAACATGGAACAGACTGATGAATCTAAGAGGGAAGGCAGGGGTGGGTGGGAAGAGATTAACCAAAGAACATATGCATATATGCATAACCCATGGACACAGACAATAGTGTGGTAAAGGCCTAGGGAAGAGGTACAAGGTGGGCTACAAGGGGTCAATAGGGGGAAAAGGGTACATCTGTATAATTTTAACAACAAAGATGAAATATATATATATATATATATATATATATATATATATATATATATATAAATTGTTCAGGTATCTATTTTTGGGTTAATTTTGGTAATTTGTATCATTGCAAAAATATGTACATTTTATCTAAAATGTCAAATGTATTTGTGTGAATTGTTCATAATATTCTTATTTTAATCTTCTATTGTTTTAGGAACTATAATGATGCTCTTTTCTTATTCCTGATTGTTATTTCATTATTCTTTCATTTTTCATGACCAGTCTAGATATATATATTATCAATTTTATTGATTTTTAAAAATTATCTTTTGATTTAGAAATTAACCTCTGAATGCTGCTTTAACTGTTCTCACAAAATTTTGATAAGTTGCATATAATTATAATTTTATTTAAAATATATTCTTATATTAGTCATAGGGAAATAAATAAAGCATAGAAAATATAGTCAATAATATTGTGATTAACTATGTATGGTGCCAGTTGGGGTACTGAAAATATCAAGGGGAACACTTTGTAAAGTATATGATTATTTAACCACTAAGCTATACACCTGAAACCAATACAAAATCAAATCTTAAAAAATATATTTTTATATTATTTCTGTTTTCTTCTGATCTATGGCTTGTTTAAATATGTTCCTTAATTTCCAAATATTTGGTTCTTTCTTAGGTATCTTATCAATATTGA
This sequence comes from Eptesicus fuscus, assembly GCF_027574615.1. Lineage (NCBI taxonomy): Eukaryota > Metazoa > Chordata > Mammalia > Chiroptera > Vespertilionidae > Eptesicus > Eptesicus fuscus. The sequence continues at coordinate 111,901,457 of NC_072473.1, forward strand.
TATCTATTTATTACTGTTGTTGCCAGAAAACCTATTCTATGATTTCAGTCTTTTAAAAGTAATTCTTTTTTCTTTTTCTTCTTTTTTTTTTTTTTTGGTATTGGGTCCACCTCTTTTGATCTTTTATTATTATTATTATTGATTAAGGTATTACATATGTGTCCTTACCCCTAAAAGTAATTCTTTATACTGCAGCATATGCCAAATTCTAGTGAATATAATGAGCAACATGCATTTGTATGGGTTAATGTCTATATGTATCAATTTGGTCATGGTGCTTTTCAGTGCTTGTATTTCTTTTCTAATTACTTTTTGTCTGATTGTTTAATCAATTGTTGAGAAAGGGTATTAAAATCTCTAACCATGATTGTGAAATTTTCCATTTTCCCTTTAGTTTTGGCAAATTTTACTTCACATATTTTGAAATTCCATTAATATGCATATATGTATTCATGATAGCTATTTTTTCCTGATAATTGAATAGTTTGTCATTATAAAATACCTTTCTTTATCTCTGCTAAGACATCTTGTCTTAAAATCTATTTTATCTGATATATTTTTTTAAAAAAATTTTTATTAATTTTATAGAGGAAAAGAGAGGTAAAGAGAGAGATAGAAACATCAGTGGTGAGAATCATTGATCAGCTGCCTCCGGCACACTCCACACTAGGGATCGAGCCCACAATCCAGGCATGTGCCCTGACGGGGAATCAGACTGCAACCTCCTGATTCGTAGGTCAACACTCAACCTTTGAGCCATGCTGGCTGGGCAATCTGATGTTTTTATAGACAATCCAGTCCTCTTATCTTTATTATTTTATTTATATACTTTTAGCAGCATTTATTTTCAATTGAGTTCATCTATATATTTAAAGTGCTTCTCTTATAGACAACATATACTGTATTTATTTTTTTCTTTCGCATTTAAAAAATCTCTCCAATCTAATCTGTGTTTAGTACTTAACTGTAATTATTGATATTGATATTATTGTTGATATGTAGCCCGTTGTATTATTTTATTTTTTGTCATCTGTTTTAAATTATTTCCACATATTCCTATTTTAATAAATTTTGGGGGATTATTTGAATATATTTTAGAATTTCACTTTTATTTTGCTAATGATTTTTTACTTAGATGTCTTTAGTTATTGTTAGTGGTTGCTCTAATGAGTAGTCTCTATATTATTATAGCCCATTTATAGTTAATATTGTATCATTTACTATAAAATGTAAGATACCTGCGACCATATAGGACAATATCCTTTCATCCTTTTAGCAGGGGCTGTCAAAACTGTGGCCCAGGGGCCAAATCTGGTTTGCAGTTAAATTGTAGACTGATCATCTTGAAGTTAGGGAGCTCTCATTTTACAATTTATTAGTGTGAATCTGATTCAGGTTGTCCTTAGTCTTTTATCGTAAATTCTTAATCCTTAGACATAGTCTTTATTACAAAGGCATGGCCCTTTAAGATTGGTTGCAGTGTTTTATAAATGTGAGTTCAGTCAACATGGCTGATGGTGTTGTAAAGATTTTTGCTTATCTTTACTTTTTCCCCATATGGGGCAATTTGAATCACTCTTGTCTCAAACTTTGTTAACGATTTTTCTCCACCATCTCCAAGCCATTGAATTTTAATTTCAAATAGCATACTTTTTAATCCTAGAATTTTAATTTGATTATTTTTATAGTTTCAATTTCCATGTTGGACAACCCATTTGTCTACTTATTTTGACCTCCTTTTTTAAAAGTCCTTGAACTCATTTATGAAAGCTTTTTTCATCCTTTTCTGCTAGTTCAACATCTGGATCTCTATAACAACCACTCCTACTCGCTTTTTTATTGTAACTTTGTGTTAAATTATTCTCCTTATTCACATGCCTAGTAATATTTTATTGCATAGTGGATGCATTAATGATATTTCATAAATATTTTTTATTCTCTTATCTTCTTCCTAATAGTATTTTGATTTTTGTTCTAGCTGACAGTTAAATTATAGACTGATCATCTTGAAATTTGGGAGCTCTCATTTTACAACTTATTAGTGTGAGTTTGAGTTAGTTTGCCCATAGACTTTTATGGTAAATTCTTAATCTTTAGACATAGTCTTTATTACTAAGGCATGCCACTTTGAAGGTTTCAATAGAAAGCCTATAATATTTATAAAAGTCCTATATCTTAGTGGAATTCAGCCTATGAACTCTGTCTCCCTTACGGTTGGCAACTGTTAAAAACCTCTGTTCAGCTAATTTCTGTCAGTTTTATTATTTGTTATTGTTTTCTCTGCATATGTGCAGTTCAGGAGTCATCAAAGTATTTGATGGAAGTTTGTACATAAAAATTAGGACTCAACTCTCTGTGACACCCTTCACTTTCTAGCCATTCTGGTAAGCCCCAACTCCATCCTCTAATACATGAAGCCAATATTAGTTGAGATTTCTGTTTGTGTTTTAGCTACTTCACACCCAATTTACAGGGATGTGCCTTCAGGTGAAAAGCCATATGGACATGTATCTTACCCAGTGTGGCTATTTTCTTTTAACAGTTTCTGCCTTCATATAGGTTATTTTAAATATTTTTCCAGTTTTTTTTTAATCTGTGAGACAATTGGTTAAAAATAAGCCACTCTGCCATTACCACACTCTGAGTTAGTTATACTTAAAATATATATATTCAAAAAAGAAAAATAACATTTTCATGACATAGCGCAGGATCAAATGTACAGAAGCATTTACAAGCAGAACTGAAAATGTCATATAGTTTATCTGTGGTTCCTCATATAATAAATATGTCTGTCTCTGAAAAGGAGTCCATGTAACCTTGGAAGCATCCAGTTATCCTCTCAATAAATTATTTATAAATTAAAAGTAGTATATTTCTTGATTTTAATTCATAAAAAATGCCAGTTTTTCTGGTCAATTATCTGGTCTCATCTTATTTGGCCTATCAGCAGCATTTGTCAGAGTTGATCATTATCTTCTTGACATCTTCCACCACCACCCCCCCAGGACAACACACTTCTCTGATTTGCTTTATAACTTATTGACTCCTCCATGCCAGTATATTTTGCATCTTCTTTTTTTATTCATGACCTCTTAATATTGGAATTCCTCAGGTCTTAGTTCTTTTTTTTAATTGATTAAGGTATTACATATGTGTCCATATCTCCCCATTGCCCCCACCCCACTCCCATACATGCCCTCACCTTCCAGTGTCTTGTGTCCATTGGTTACGCTTATATGAATGCATACAAGTCCTTTGGTTGATCTTTTACCTCCCCTCCCTCCCCAGCCTTCCCGCTGTAATTTGACAGTCTGTTCAATGCTTCTCTGCCTCTGTATCTATCTTTTTGTTCATCAGGTTATAATGTTCTTTATTATCCATAAATGAGTGAGATCACATGCTATTTTTCTTTCACTGACTGGCTTATTTCACTTAGCATAATGCTCTCCAGTTCCATCCATGCTGCTGCAAATGGTAAGAATTCCTTCTTTCCTACCCAGTGGAATACTATGCCGTTTTAAAAAAGGTCTCAGTTCTTAACATTTTTGTTTTCTCTGGCTATTTATCTGTTGGTGATCTCATCCAGTCCATGGCTTTAAATATAGTCCTATATGTTGACAATTCCCATATTTATATTTCTAGTTCACATCTCTCCTCTAATCTTCAGACTCATATATTTAACTGCTTAACTGATATAATCTCTTTTTTCATTTAATAGGCATCTCAAAATTAACATGTGAATCTGAAATCTTGCTGTTTCCCTGCACATCCTCTCTCCAAAACATTTCCATCTCCATTATCCCACATCTCCAGTTTAGACCATAAACATTTGAATCATTCTTAACTCTTCCTTTCACATCCTTTATCCAATCTATCACTGCATCCTGGTTATCTTTCCTTCAAATATTTACAAAATTCTGTCACTTCTCACCATACTGATTACTATCTTTCCCTAAGCCACCATCATCTTTTTTTATCGGGGAGAGAGAGAGAGAGAGAGAGAGAGAGAGAGAGAGAGAGAGAGATATCAATTTGTTGTTCCACTTATTCATTCATTGGTTGATTCTTGTATGTGCCCTGACTGGAGATCAAACCCACAACCATGGTTAACAGGAGGACACTCTAACCAACTAAGCTACCCAACCAGGGCAAGCCACCCTAATCTTAACTGTATTATTACAATATCCTTCTGAGTAGTCTCTATGTTTCTGCCCTTATCACATTAAAGTCAATTTACTCTTTTAAAATGTAAGTCAGATCAGGACATTCCCCTTCTCAAACTCTTTCAAAGCATTAGGGATGATTATAAAAGTATGTTGATGGGCTTATAAGGTACAAATACATAATTTGTATGACAACATTACAAATAAGGGCAATGGAACTAAGTTATATAAGAGAAAGCTTATGTATATTATTGAAATTAATTGATAGTGGTATTTATTTTGGAATTGCAAGATTGGCTTAGCAGCTGAAAATCAATGTAATGTAAAATATCACTTTATTAAAGGACAAAAACTACAAGATAATATAAATAGATAGCTAAATAATTGAACAAAATACCCTTTCATGATAAAAAAGGATAGCATCAGGCAACTAAAGGAAGGGATGTTCCTCCACCTGATAAATTCCGTCAATAAAAACCACAGAACTAACATTGTAATTAAAGGTGAAAGGCTGAAAGCTTCTGCTGTAATATCCTAGAAGAAATCCAGGATTTCCACTTTTGCCACTTCTATTCAACATTGTACTGCAATATTTGCCAAGGTAATTAGAAGAAAAATAAATAAAAGCATCCATGTTGGAAAAGAAGTACAGCTATCTCTATTCACATGTGTCAGGATCTTATATATGAGAAATTCTAAGAAATCTACAGGGAAAAAATCAAATCTATTAGAACTAATAAACTCTTCCAACAAGATATCAGAATACAAGATTAAAATACTAAGTAAATGGTATTTCTATACACTAGACATGAACAATGAACATGAAATTTAAAAAAATCCAATTATAATAGCATAACAAAGGATAAAATACTTAGGAATAAATTTAACAGAAGAAGTGCAAAACTTATCCATTGAATACCTCAAAAATTATTAAAAGAAAGTAAAGAAGACCTAACTAAATAAAAATTTCTCATCTTCATGGATCAAAAGACTTTATATTGGTAAGGTGGCAATACTCCTGAAATTAATCTACATGTTCAATCTAATCTCTAACTAGATCCCAGTTGTAATTTTACAGAAATTGGCCCATTGATCCTAAAATTCATATGGAAATGCAAGGGACCTAAGCTAGCCAAAACATTCTTGAAAAATAAAAACAAAGTTGGAGGATTCACCAAATTCCCATTCTAAAACTTATTAAAAATTATAGTAATCAATACTGTACAATACAAGTATAAGTATAGATATAATACTCAATGGAGTAGAACTAAACATCTAATAAATCCATACATTTGTAGTCAATTTATTTTTGACATAGGAAGATAATTCAATGGGGTAAATAATAGTTTTTTTTCAGCAAATGGTGCTAGAACAAGTGAATATCCATATGCAAAAAGATGGAATTGGAACCTACCTCACACTATATATAAAAGTTAACTCAAAATGTATCAGTCATAAATGTAAGAGTTAACATTTTGCAACTAATAGAAGAAACACAATAATAAATATTTGTGATATAAGCATAAATATTAGGCAATGATTTCTTTTTAAATTTTATTTTTTAATTACAGTTAACATTCAATATTATTTTATATTAGTGTCAGGTGAATAGTATAGTGGTTAGACAATTATATATTTCACAAAATTACCCCCTCCAGAGTTGAAGTACCAACCTGGCATCATATAGTTATTACAATATTATTGACTATATTCCCTATGCTGAACTTTACATCCCCATGACTATTTTCTAACTACCAATTGAAGGGATTACCCTTTGAGACGCATGGAGGGACCTGGAGAGTATTATGCTAAGTGAAATAAACCAGTCAGAGAAAGACAAGTATTACATGATCTCACTGATATGTGGAATCTCATAAACAAAATAAACTGATGAACAAAAGACATAGAAGCATGGAACAGACTGATAAATTTCAGAGGGAAGGTGGGGTGGGTGGGAAGAGATCAACCAAAGAATTTATATGCATATAAGCATAACCCATGGACACAGACAATAGGGTGGTAAAGGTCTGGGGTATGAGTGTAGGCAGGCTAGAAAGGGTCAATGGGGGAAAAACAGGGACATATGTAAAACTTTCAACAATAAAGATTTTTAAAAAAATAAACAAAATATAAAGAAGTACAAATGAGGTCTTATAAATAGTACTAAAGTTATAAACCTCAAAAGAAAAACAATAAACTTGAAATTTAAATTACAAAGCTTTTGTACCTCAAAGGACACTACCAAGAGAGTAAGTAGATAACCCACAGAATGGGAGAAAATATTTTTAAAACAGATATCTGATAGGGATTTATATATAGACAAGAACCCAGTGCCTGAAAATTCATGCACTGGGTGCAGGGGGGCTGGGGGGGGGTCCGTCAGCCCAGACTGCGCCCTCTCACAGTCCAGGAGTCATCAGGGGATGTCCTCTGTGGGAGGCAACCAGGCCAGCCGATCAGGGGACAGCACCGCCCGGATCACCCCACTGCTGCCACTTGGTCTCCCTCTGCGGGAAACGACTGGACAGGGAATCAGGGGACGGTGCTGCCCCCATCACCCCACTGTTGCCGCTTGGCCTCCCTCTGCGGGAGGCGACTGGATGGGCAATCAGGGAATGGTGCCGGCCACCCCCATCGCCCCTCTGCCACCACTGGTCGATGCCCCCCACATCACTGTTCCCTCCCTCTGCCTGCTGGCACACTCCTGGGCTGGCTTGGTGCTGCCTGCTCACTGGCCCGACCTCCTGCTGACTGGTTGTTCTGCTGTATGGTTGATTTGCATATTATGCTTTTATTATATAGGAAGATATAAGGGGCTCTTACAGCTTAATAATCAAAAGACAAATAACCCAATGAAAAAATGGGCAAAATATCTGAAAATACACTGAGTGGCCAGATTATTATGATCTCTGAGTGCATAATAATCTGGCCACTCAGTGTGTGTGTGTGTGTGTGTGTGTGTGTGTGTGTGTGTGTGTGTGTGTGTATCCTACCTAATAAAACAGTAATATGCTAATTGACCGTACCTTCACTATGCCCACAGCCAACCAGGGTGCTATGCAAATTAGCCCAGTAAAGATGGCGGCCCCCACGGACTGCCCTGTCCCCCATTGCTGCGGGAACTGGGGCCTGCGGGAGGCGCCAGGGCCTCCCGCCGCTCCCATCACCGCTGCCGCCCGGGGCCAAGCCCCGACCCTGAAAGAAGGCAGAAGGTGGTGGCCAGAGCCAAAGCCTGGATCCCCGGTGCTGGCAGAAAACTGGTGCAGGCAGCCAAGTGAATGAAGTTCTATTGCACGAATCTTCGTGCAACCAGCTTCTAGTTGTATATATATGTGTGTATATATATGTGTGTATATATATATATATATACATATATATATACACACACATATATGTGTATATATATATATAAATATATATATATATATATATATATATATATATATATATATATATATATTAGGGGCCTGGTGCATGAATTCATGCATGGGTGGGGTCTGGCCAGCTGGGCTAGGGGGAGGAGATATGAGAGGTTGGCCGGCCTTCCTGCTGGTCGAACTCCTGGTCCAGGGGACAATTTGCATATTAGCCTTATATTATATAGGATATACACTGAGTGGCCAGATTATTATGTGTTCAGAGATCCTAATAATCTGGCCACTCAGTGTATATTTCTCTAAATAAGCACATGAAAAGATGTACACTATCATTAGTTATTACTAAAATGCAAATCAAATTCAAAAGATACCAATTTTAGCCCACTAAGATGTCTATAATAAACTAGGTGAACAGTAACAAGCCTTGGCTAGTATGTGCATATATTGCTGGGTGTGGCTTTCCCTATTTCTCTAATTTTGTAGACACATCCTAAAGATTATTATTAGTTTTCATTTATTTATTTTTATTGATTTCAGAGAGGAAGGGAGAGGAAGAGAGAGATAGAAACATCAATGATGAGAGAGAAACATTGTCTGGCTGCCTCCTGCATGCCCACTACTGGTGATCGGGCCCACAACCCAGGCATGTGCCCTTGACCAGAATCAAACCTGGAAAATTTCAGTCCCCAGGCTGAACTCTATCCACTGAGCCAAACTCGGTAGGGCAAGATTATTATTATTTTTTAATTTATTGATTAAGGTATTACATATGAGTCTTTATCCCCCCATTATCCTCCCTCCCCACTCCCGTTCATGCCTTCACCCCCCTGGTGTCTCTGTCCATTGGTTATGCTTATATGCATGCATACAAGTCCTTTGGTTGATCTCTCCCCTTTATCCCCACCCTCCTCTACCTTCCCTCTGAGATTTGACTGTCTAATCGATGCTTCTCTGTCTCTGGATCTGTTTTTGTTCATCAGTTGATGTTGTTCATTATAATCCGCAAATGAGTGAGATCATGTGATATTTATCTTTCTCTGACTCACTTATTTCACTTAGCATAATGCTCTCCAGCTCCATCCATGCTACTGCAAATGGTAAGAATTCCTTCCTTTTTACAGCAGCATAGTATTCCATTGTGTAGATGTACCACAGTTTTCTAATTCACTCATCTACTGATGGGCACTTAGGCTGTTTCCAAATCTTAGCTATTGTAAATTGTGCTGCTATGAACATAGGGGTGCATATATCCTTTCTGATTGGTGTTTATACTTTATTAGGATATATTCCTAGAAGTGGGATTACTGGGTCAAATGGGAGTTCCGTGTTTACTTTTTTGAGGATACTCCATTCTGTCTTCCACAGTGGCTGCACCAGTCTGCATTCCCCCCAGCAGTGCAAAGAGTTCCTTTTTCTCCGCATCCTCGCCAGCACTTGTCATTTGTTGATTTGTTGATGTTAGGCATTCTGACAGGTGCTGTCTTCTTTCTGTTTCTTAAACATGCATAGTTATTTATTTCTGTAGAGTCTTTGTATTTTCCCCTTATTCTAGTACACTCATCTCCTCACTCTTCAAATTTCACAATAAGCATTTAATGTGGATCTTTTGTTTCAGCTGGAATATTATTTCTTCTGAGAGATCTTACCTTAAAATTTATTCCAAAATGGTTCCTCAAAAAAACACCTTCCTGTTGTTGTTTTTTTCCTTCAGGGTACTTCTTATATTTTATTTATATAAGTAATAATCAATTTAACATCTGTCTTTCTATTAAAATTTTTTGTATTGAAGGTCAGGAACTTGGTCTTTTTCACTGAAAATCCCCAAATTACTGAACACAGAAGATATTCAATAAATATTCGTTGAATAAGTAAGGAATAAAAACAGGCAATGTGTGACATAACCTCTAACACAAACCAAGAGACACAAACATGCTCTCCATAATCCAGGTATAAGCTTTAGTCAAGATGTGTGATAACCTGGCTGAGCATGGAATAAACTATGCATTTCAATGGACAGGCATCTGTGGTGTTAGACTTATGTAAGAATAGTAGCTAACATTTCATTTGCTTACTATTTGCCAAATACTGAGCTAGTATTTTACATGCTTTGTCTTACTCAATCCTCATTGTAACCCTATGAAGTATAGAAACTATTATTACTATTACTATTGTTATTAACTACATAAATGAGGATTGGGTAATCAGAGAGGTTAAACTGACTTGCACAAGGTTGGACAGCTAAAAAGTGGTCTCCTTAAATCCAAAATGTCTGAATTTAAATGAGGTCTTTCTAACAATAAAGCTTATATGTGCATGTCTATGTGTATATGTGGGAAGGTATACAGGACCATTGATACAAGTATGTTAGTGAAAAACTTTATCTGGTCACTAGTTTAATTGAAACAAAAACACAAGCGTTACAGGAATAGATGAACACTTTTTCATGTGCTCTTTTCCATATGATCAAAGCGGTAGTTTTAACAGCTCTGCTTTCATGACTTGTAGGAACTCAAGGAGCAGTCTTCAGATAATTGATTTTTTTATTACATAGTTCTGGTATTGTTGAAAAATTCCCTCAAAAGTCAATATTATATTCTTAGCCTTTTTCAAATGTTAAATTTCTTTTTTAAAAAACATCCCCAGAAAAAGTTGCTGTTATGATTCTCAAGTCCGTTTTCTTCACTCTGTAGCTACAAGGAAACAGCACGAAGCTCTTTCCTCAGTCATGTCGATTTTTAAGGGGTCAGTTCCACCTTCTGAGATGTTGTTTTGTGATTTTGGCACACCTTATGAGGAGATGGTGTGCAGTGAGGCAGAGTTGCCCATTATCAGCTGCAAGTCATAAGTGATGTTTGTCAGAGATAAGAAATTTAAATGTTTCCCAAGACATGGGTAGTTCCATAGTGTTGCTTGTTTGTTGTAATGCAAATTTGTTTATTTAGTAATATAAAGAAGGTTTGAAGAAGACAGTTTCTACAATAAACGTTAAACGTAAAAGCACCTTGCACACAGATCTCTAACAGATTAGTTGTTTTTATGTCCCACACATTCTGTTCATCCAGTCTTGACTTCATATCTGAAATCTTCCTGCAACTTGTTCTCCACTTCCAGATGTAACATATTTCTCTCTAGAGATAGAACTCTGTCTAATTTCTTCCTGAGGTAATCAAAAGGAAAGACATTAGTTTACCTGTCTAATTTTCCCTTGTAGTTAAAACGACCTCTGCCTCTCCCCAATAAATTTCCCTCTGTCAGCAAAAAGCACATCTCATTGCTTATTCTTTTCTACCTCTTGTTAGTCCTTAATGAGAATGATCAAACTCCAATAAGTATTAGATTTGCAGTTTCACTCCTTTTTCTTTTTTCTTTTGAGGAATTATGTTCATTTCCCCCTTTAACTTTTAGTTTTATTTGCTCACCATGTCTTGATAGTTAGCTATTAGTACCTTCCTTTTAGTTTCAAAAGTGCTTTAGATTAAATAAGAAGTATTTAGAAACACCAGAAACAAAACTTATACAAGAATTTGTTCAAGGTTAAATTGGTAACATTACAACAAAATTTGCATAGCACCATATAGTTCTTTCTAAAGAGTTCTCTGTGGGGGTTCCCATATTTTTATTTTTATTTATAATAGCTTCTGTTGATCACCAATTAGGTATTAATTGCAGGATTGCTTAGATCAATCAGGGGATTGGCTTGTTAGGATGCACCTGAAGATACTGGTGGAGTAATTTGGGCCTTATAATTAGTCATATGTTACTGAATAGAGCATTTGTTTGTTTCCAAAATTGGACTGGTTCGTCATCACTTGAGCCAATAACAAATACCCTGATTCTCGAAATGCAAATGACAAATGAACATGAGAAACATATTCAACCTAATTTTTAACATAATAAATTTAAATTAAGGTAAGTGTAAGAACATATTTTTTTCAGTATATCATATTGTCATGGATCATTTTTAAATGATATAGTCATTATGAGTACTGACATAAGCAAATGTACAGTCAGTTATACAATGGGTGTGGAAGTTACAGAGTGAATTGGCAGGTGTTTGTTTGTTTTTTTCTCTTTTGGCTGACATGTATTCAGTGTCTACCATGTCCCACACATTGTGATAGGAACTTAACGTATATTATCTCATTTAATGCTCAAAACAACTTTGTGAGGTAGGCACTCTTATATTCCCCATTTTGGAGATGAGAAAATTGAGGTTTAAAGATGGAAAGTAACTAATTGAATTTCATATGACCATGAGTGACAGACATAAATACATGTCTGCTGGATTTGAAAACCTATGTAAGCCTAATTGAATGTTGGGATTAAAGGTAATATTCTTAATTTCTTCTCTTACCCTCCATGCATTTAAAAATAATTTTTAAATATAGTACACATTTGTTCATTTTCAAGGCATTTCTTCTGAGTTAAAATATTTTTCTATGTCTGTGAGGTGAACAAGTTTGGAAGGTACATATAATTATCCAGGAGTAGTGTACATTGACAAAGAAAATGTAGCCCTTTCTACTGATCAATACATACAATAATAAGTTCCATAGGGCCATCAGTTCTGGCCCTCAGTATCTACAAAATCTTGAAGGGCTTCTTGCTTTAGTAGAGAAGCTTCTATGTGCAAGTTTCACATAGCAGTTGAGTAATTTTCCACTCTCTACCGACTCACATCCATCATTCTGAAGCCTGGGTCATGATATAGCTCATACAAAAATCACTGAGATAAGAATTGTCCATTTTGCAACTTTGCTCTTTATTATTTATAAAAGAGAATCTTAGAATATTGAAATACTTCCCACTTAGTAAAACAAAATCAAACCTCTCAGAATTAAAATGTACTAATTATTATTTTGTTTTATAAAATCTCCCACAAAATCATTCTGTATAATTTATTACTTAAATAAATGGCATTGTAAGTCTTTAGCATGTTTTTCTCAATGAGATGATATTCTTTATCATATACCTATCAGAAATAGAAAAAAAATGAATTTGAAACTAATAACCTTATTAAATATTGTTTAGTATTTATATCTTGTCATTTTTATAAGTCAATGTCAAGCTGTTGATTAAATGAGTCTCTGTGGGCTATTCAATTCCTTTTTAGGACTCTTTCTTCCTAATTATTTTTCTTAGGGCACCTTTCACATCCTTGTCCCTCAAGGAGATGTAACACCATAAAATTCAGAGATGACTTTAACCTGGTTTTGAGACCCCTTGAATGAGTTTTCAGGTACTTGTAGATGGCTGTTCCATAAAATATGGTGATTATAGTCAGATGGGATGCATAGGTAGAGAAAGCTTTGAATATGGCCTCTGCAGAATGGATCCTCAGTATGATAACCATAATCAATGTGAGTATAGGAGATGAGGATGAAGGTGAAGGGCAGGGGCACTGTGAATATGTCATATCCAGAATAATTCTGACTGGAGTTACTGAGCAGATTAGCTTCAACAGGGCCTGGATCTCACAGGTGAAATGGTTGATGACATGGTGTCCACAAAAATGCATAAGGATTGCAATGATAGGTATTATTTCTAAAAAGAAGGCACTAGACCAGGCTCTCATGGCCCACTATATACAGACCCAGTTGTTCATAATCATGGTGAAAGTCAGGGAATTGGATATTGCAATACTGGTAAATATGTCATAAGCTATGACAGCCAGAAGGAGACACTGTCATCCCCAGAAAAAGAACAATATCCATATTAGCATAATAGCTAGTATGGGAAATCGTGGGGTGGTCTCTTAAACCATTGAACAACAACAAAAAAAAGGCGCACTGAATTGCTAGAGTATCAGATATCAAGGAAGGACAGGTTGCTTAAGTAAAAATACATAGGGGTATGAAGCAGCCCATCAACTCTAACCATGCCAATGATGAGACTGTCACCCGCCAATATGATCAGGTAGCTTGTTACTATGGTACAATAAATAGCAATTTGGGATTTTGGATGATTGGACAAACTCACCAGGATTAATTCTGTCACTTCGCTGTCATTATCAGTAATCTGAATATCCATTTTGTTCTATCTTCTGAGAAATAAGAAATATAGTTCATTTTAATTTCAAAAATATTGTCTGCTGTATCTTTAGTCTTATATCAGTTGCTATTAGGAGATGTCTCTGAAACAAGTGATGCTATTTTGAAGTTTATGTTCTAATTTGGAAGATAAAGCATTCATGCACATGACCAAATTAATTTGCAAAGTAACACAATCTATTTTGAGTCTTAATTCCTTCATCTAAAAAATGAGGGAGTTGGACTCCACTTGAAATGTGCTTCAAACACCCCCCTTAAAAACGTGCTAATTTATTGTTCATAGGTAACCAGATTCCTGAATCACAGAATTGTTCTTTATCACTAGAGATATTAGCCAGAAATTTGTCTTAACTGATATATATCCATGACATAAAAAGTATGGCAGCTCACTTTTTTTTTGTTTGTTTGTTTTTGTTTTTTTTTAAATATTTTTATTGAGGTATTATATGTGTACATATCTTACTATTACCCCCCCACCCCACACCCACACATGCCCTCCCCCCCCAGAGTTTTGCGTCCATTGTTTATGCTTATATGCATGCATACAAGTCCTTCGTTTGATTTCAAAACTCCCCCACCTTTCCCAAACTTTCCCCCTGTAATTTGAAAGTCTGTTTGATACTTTACTGTCTCTGTATCTATCTTTTTGTTCACCAGCAGCTCACTTTTATATTTTCCTTGCAATACATAGCCAACCAATTATTGGGTCCTATTGGCTATTTCTCCTAAATATATTTTAAATCTGACAAATCTTCATATCCATAGTCAAAACTTATTTAGCTAGAGCCACCAGCATCTCTCATCTGGACAAATACATGAGCTGCCTAAATAGGTCTTCTTACTTCCATTCTTTACTCTCTATAGTCTATTCTCCACACAGCAGAGATAACTGTTACAAACATATAAGGTATCCCAAAAATTTATACACACTCTTTGAATAATTATAAATACAGTGTTTATTAAAATACATTTCTTTTTCAAAATTGAGCTATAAGCTGTTAAAGAGCATAAACAGTTTTGGGACCCCCTGTATATTATTATAACCATATCCTTTTTACGCTTAAAATCACTACATTTGGAATGAAATATAACTTATTTACCATGACCTACAAGACTCTAAATTATCTGTCTGTAAACTTACCTTGCACTGTCTTTTCTTGTGCCTACCATGTTTTATTCATAGTATCTTTATGAAACATTCTAAGGTCATTCCTACCTCATGGCTTTTGCATATTGTGTTCTCTCTTCTGGAAATAATCTTATTACCCTTTTTGTTTGGTGAACTTCTAGTAATCCTTAATATCTCAGGTTTAAAGAAACTTCATTAAAAAGCCTTCCGTGCCCTGGCAGATGCTGCTCAATGGTTAGAAAATTGTCCCATGCACTGAGGGGTTGCCAGTACTATTCTTGGTCAAGGATAGAACCTGGGTTGCAGGCTCTATCCTGGCCCTGGTTGGGTTGGGGCCCATGCAGGAGGCAACTGATAGATTCTCTCTCTCTCTTTCCTCTTTTCTCCCCCCCCCTCCCTTCCACTCTCTCTAAAATCAAAGGAAAAATATCCTTGGGTGTGGATTAACAAACAAACAAAAAAGCCTTCCATAACCCTACTAATCTAAATCATATCTCTGTTATAATTGTTCATAACAATCTGAACTTTACCTGCATGATTCTTATCATAGTTTGTATTGATATATTTATGTGATTATTTAATTTCTGCTCCCTTACTAAATTGTAAGCCCTAGGGTAGAAGAAGACCTTACTGTCCCATTCACTGCCTTATTTTCAACACCTCACAAAGTGTCTAGTATGAACCTACAAAGTATGCATTCAATACATGTTTTTTGAATGAATCAAGGCCAGTATTTGGCTCTTCTGTCTTACCCAATGTCATGAAATTGATTTGACTGAAACTACACTGAATTGGCTGAAGGAAATAAACGTTTAAGGATAAAAAGCTTATGATGAGAAACAGTCTATATCTCATAGCATTCAATCTTTTTAATGCCCTGATGCTAAAAAAAAATGCACTTTATATCTTATATCTTATAGTTTTTATCATACAATTTATTTTCACATGGAAAGAAGTTGTTATAGTAAAGCAATAAGATGGATATCATTGTATAATCTGCAAAAAATTGTTTTCACTCTGTCCTCCATATGAATTTTTATTTACATTTTTTGCTCTAGTTCTACCAAGTATGATCATTATCACATACAAGCTCATTATTAAGGTCAAGTTGTTATCCCAGTTTGTAAGGTTCCAATTAAGTTCTAATCATAGATCAGGATTTGAGGTATTTGTAGTATACAGTTTCATACTCATAAGGCAGGTATCAGGTCTTAGTCAAAGCATGCTGTAGATAGGAAGGTTTATCTTAGGAGTTGGGCAGCCAAAAGACCATCCAGGTTAATGAGGTAGGTTTTTTTTTAATTTTCTACCTAGGACAAACTCCATATTTCAGAAATTACAAGACTTTTATGGAAAAATAATTTAGGAAGTAGAGTAAGTTTATATTAGGATCCTCAATAAAACCTAAAATTATAGGATAAAGGGGCTCTGAATAAAAATCAGAGCCAATGATAAGTAAACAAAATATACTTAGTTGCTTCTAAGCTTCTAACTACAGTTGTTTTTACTTATTACAGAGAGTGAGTCTACAAGGAAGGCCTTAATTACCTTTAATGAGAATTAGAAGACTCTTTTTGTTCTGTATATTGCCAAAATTGGAATTAGAAAACAGAATCAATCTGAAGAAAAAAGTCTTCTTGGATTAGAGTTATGAAATTGAGACCTAGGCAGAAGTCAGGGGATCTTGTCTTTATGCAATGGTGATAACACAACCATAGATCCTATTATCATTAGAAGAGTGGAATGTTCAGGTCAGAGATTTTTCAAGGGATACTAAGTTTCACACTAAAATGACAACATTTTAAACTCATAAAGCCTTATTTTGACTTACAATACTCACCATTGTATAGCCCTCAAATGTCTCCAAGCAAATGGCTATATAAATAGCTGGAAAACAAATAATACATTTTTGTGTTTAAATGATCTTAGTGAATCTCGCTAGACTAAGCATATATATCTACACTAATAAAAGAGAAAGATGCTAATTGACCATACCTCCGCTACGTCCACCAGCCAATCAGGAGTGGTATGCAAATTAACCCAACAAAGATGGCAGGCAGATTTGCATATGCAGGTGGGGCAGGCAGCCCTAGAAGTCACCCGCTGGATCCGGGCCCAGACCAGGGACCTGCACAGGAGGGGCAGGCCACCCCAGCACCCACCAAAGCCCAGCAGAATGAGAAAGCTGGTGGCTTAGAGGGGGCATTGCTCCCTCTGGAGCCCCAGTTTCCTCATCCCAGGTGTGGAAACTGACAACAGGTAGGAGGAAGTCCAACCCCACAGAATCAGCCATTGGTCACACAGCTCAATGGCCTGACAGCCAGGACACTCATTCACCTGTATCTCAGACCGTGGCAGTAGAGAGGTGGGACTATGTCCAAAGAAAAACTGTTAATACAACATAGCTCTGCAGCAGAAAGATGCTGATGTTATCGACATAAAATGTCTGAAGAGCAACATGTGTCTGATCTTGAAAGAAGGCGGTGCCTGCGACAGAATGTATCTGAAGAGCAGCTATTGGGAAAACATCTCTCTGAAGCCAAAAAACACCAGCATCATCAACAGAAAATGTATAAAGAACAACGTGTCTTTGAAGTTGAAAGAAGGTGGTGGCAAAGACAGAATATGTCTAGAGAACAGTATCAACATATACTAACAATACTGGTAGGAACTACCTTCTCAGCGAAAATGGAGTACATGACGATGCAATTCTCAAACATAGTTGTGGTGGAATGACTATTAGATGTGAATTTTGCCTATCACTAAATTTCTCTCATGAAAAACCATCTGATGGGAAATTTACTCGATGTTGTAGCAAAGGGAAAGTCTGTCCAAATGATACACATTTTCCAGATTACCCAGCATATTTAAAAAGATTAATGACAAACGAAGATTCTGACAGTAAAAATTTCATGGAAAGTATTCGATCCATAAATAGTTCCTTTGCTTTTGCTTCCATGGGTGCAAATATTGCATCGCCATCAGGGTATGGACCATACTGTCTCAGAATACACGGACAATTATCACCGTACTGGATCTTTACATCCTTCAGATGGTGTTCCTCGGAAGTTTGCTCAACTCTATATTTTTGATACAGCTGAAGCTACAAGTAAAAGATGAGCAATGCCAGAAAACCAGGGCTGTTCAGAAAGACTCATGATCAACATCAATAACCTCATGCTTGAAATAAATGAATTAACAAAATCATACAAGATGTTGCATGAGGTAGAAAAGGAAGCCCAATCTGAAGCAGCAGCAAAAGGTATTGCTCTCACGAAAGTAACTATGGCAATTAAATACGATCGTAACAGTGACCCAGGTAGATATAATTCTTCCCGTGTAACCGAGGTTGCTGTCATATTCAGAAATGAAGATGGAGAACCTCCTTTTGAAAGGGACTTGCTCATTCATTGTAAACCAGATCCCAGTAATCCAAGTGCCACTAAAATGAAACAAATCAGTATTCTGTTTCCTACATTAGATGCAATGACATATCCTATCCTTTTTCCACATGGTGAAAAAGGCTGGGGAACAGATATTGCATTAACACTTAGAGACGACAGTGTAATCAACAATAATACTAGACAAAATGTAAGGACACGAGTCACACAAATGCAGTATTATGGATTTCATCTCTCTGTGAGGGACACATTCAATCCTATTTTAAATGCAGGAAAATTAACTCAACAGTTTATTGTGGATTCATATTAAAAAATGGAGGCCAATCAGATAAATTTCATTAAAGCATACCAATCTAAGTTGAGAGTTGAAAAATATAATGGTTTGATAGATTATCTCAAATCTAGATCTGAAAATGACAATGTGCCGATTGGTAAAATGATAATACTTCCATCATCTCTTGAGGGTAGTCCCAGAAATATGCAGCAGCGATATCAGGATGCTATGGCAATTGTAATGAAGTATGGCAAGCCTGATTTATTTATAACCATGACATGCAACCCCAAATGGGCAGATATTACAAACAATTTACAATGCTGGCAAAAAGATGAAAATAGACCTGACTTGGTATCCAGAGTTTTTAATATTAACCTGAATGCTCTTTTAAACGATATATGTAAATTCCATTTATTTGGCAAAGTAATAGCTAAGATTCATGTCATTGAATTTCAGAAACGCGGACTGCCTCATGCTCACATATTACTGATATTAGATAGTGAGTCCAAATTAAGTTCAGAAGATGACATTGATAGTATAGTTAAGGCAGAAATTTCAGATGACGACCAGTGTCCTCGACTTTTTCAAATTATAAAATCAAATATGGTACATGGACCATGTGGAATACAAAATCCAAATAGTCCATTGTATGGAAAATGTTCAAAGGGATATTGAAAATGCGACCATTGGAAATATTGATGGATATCCCAAATACAAACTAAGATCTGGGAGTACCATTTCTATTGGAAATAAAACTGTGGATAATACTTGGATTGTCCTTTATAAGCTGTATTTGTGCCTCAAATATAACTGTCATATAAATGTTGAAGTCTGTGCATCAATTAGAAGTGTCAAATATCTATTTAAATACATCTATAAAGGGCATGATTGTGCAAATATTCAAATTTCTGAAAAAATATTATCAATCATGATGAAGTACAGGTATGTGAGCACTCCTGAGGGTGCTTGGGGACTTTTTGGAATGCGAATGCATGACCAATCTCATGCAATCACAAGATTAGGTATTCATTTGCCAAATGATCAGAATTTGTATTTTCATGCCAATGATTTTGCTGAAGTTTTAGATACGGCTAAAAGACATAACTCAACTTAGATGGCTTGGTTCTTATTGAATAGAGAAGACTCTGATGCACGTAATTATTATTATTGGGAGATTCCACAACATTATGTGTTTAATAATTATTTGTGGACAAAACACTGAAAGGATGGAAATAAAGTATTAGGTAGACTGTTCACTGTGAGCTTTAGAGAACCAGAATGATATTACCTTAGACTTTTGCTTCTGCACGTAAAAGGTGCAATAATTTTTGAGGATCTGTGAACTGTAGGAGGTGTAACTTATGATACATTTCATGAAGCTGCTAAACACTGAGGATTATTACTTGACAACACTATCTGGAAAGATACGATTGACGATGCAATCATCCTTAATATACCCAAACAACTACAGCTACTTTTTGCAAACATATGTGTGTTTGGATGTCCTTCTGCTGCAGACAAATTATGGGATGAGAATAAATCTCATTTTATTGAAAATTTCTGTTGGAAATTACACTGAAGAGAAGGTGCCTGTGTAAACTGTGAAACGCATGCCCTTAACGAAATTCAGGAGGTATTCACATTGCATGGAATGAAATGTTCACATTTCAAACTTACGGACTATCCTTTATTAATGGATGCAAATACATGTGATGAATTATATGAGCAACAACAAGCAGATGTTTTGATAATTTCTCTGAATGATGAACAGTTGTCAGCTTTTCAGACTATAACTTCAGCCATCAAAGATCAAACTGTACACACTAAAAGCTTTTTCTTGGATGGTCCAGGTGGTAGTGGAAAAACATATCTGTATAAATTTTTAATACATTATATTAGAGGTCATGGTGGTACTGTTTTACCCACAGCATCTACAGGAATTGCTGCAAATTTACTTCTTGGTGGAAGAACCTTTCATTCCCAATATAAATTACCAATTCCATTAAATGAAACTTCAATTTCTAGACTCGATATAAAGAGCGAAGTTGCTAAAACCATTAAAAAGGTCCAACTTCTTATTATTGATGAATGCACCATGACATTCAGTCATGCTATAAACACCATAGACAGATTACTAAGATAAATTATGAATTTGAATGTTCCATTTGGTGGGAAAGTTCTCCTTCTTGGAGGGGATTTTCGACAATGTCTCAGTATTGTACCGCATGCTATGTGATCGGCCATAGTACAAACGAGTTTAAAGTACTATGATGTTTGGGGATGTTTTAGAAAGTTGTCTCTTAAAACAAATAAGAGATCAGAGGATTCTGATTATAGTGAATGGTTAGTAAAACTTGGAGATGGCAAACTTGATAGCAGTTTTCATTTAGGAATGGATATTATTGAAATCCCCCATGAAATGATTTGTAACGGATCTATTATTGAAGCCACCTTTGGAAATAGTGTATCTATAGATAATTTTAAAAATTTATGTCTAATCTTGCGATTCTTTGTCTAAAAAATAAGCATGTTCAAAAATTAAATGAAGAAATTTTGGATATACTTGATGGAGATTTTCACACATATTTGAGTGATAGATTCCATTGACTCAACAGATGATGCTGAAAAGGAAAATTTTCCCATTGAATTTCTTAAGAGTATTACTCCTTCAGGAATGCCATGTCATAAATTAAAATTGAAAGTGGGTGCAATCATCACGCTATAGAGAAATCTTAATAGTAAATGGGGTCTTTGTAATGGTACTAGATTTATAATCAAAAGATTACAGCCTACCATTATCAGAGCTGAAGTATTAACGGGATCTGCAGAGGGAGAGGTTGTTCTGATTTCAAGAATTGATTTGTCCCCATCTGTCACTGGCCTCCCATTTAAAGTAATTCGAGGACAGTTTCCCGTGATGCCAGCATTTGCAATGACTATTACTAAATCACAAGGACAAACTCTAGACAGACTAGGAATATTCCTACCTGAACCCGTTTTCACACATGGTCAGTTATATGTTGCTTTCTCTCGATTTTGAAGAGCGTGTGATGTTAAAGTTAAAGTTGTAAATACTTTATGCCAAGGGAAATTAGTCAAGCACTCTGAAAGTGTTTTCACTCTTAATGTGGCATACAGGGAGATATTAGAATAAGTTTAATCACTATCAGTCATTATTTGCATCAATGTTGTTTTTATATCATGAGTTTGTTGTTGTTATATCATTTTGTTATTGTTTATTTATTAATAAAATTATATATTATTTTCATATAGATTGTACTCATTTCCTTTTATCTCTCACACTTTTATTACAGAGAAAGGGCAAATAGCAATATTAAAATATTTCCTCTAATTAATTCTCTTTCAATGTGCACGAATTTTGTGCACCAGGCCACTAGTGTGTGTGTGTGTGTGTGTGTGTGTGTGTGTGTGCATGTGTGTGTATAGTTTAATAATTCAATGTTTTAGCACTGTATAGGCCAGAGTCTTTCTAAATAAATGAGACATATGAGGAAATACACACCATATATTTCCAGTATTTTACCTTTAAGAAATATAAATATTTTGGACACACCTCAAGGGTTTTCTTCACTCAATTTACCAAAGAGGGTCTTCTTGGTTCCACCTACCATGTAAGAGCATGCTTACCAGGAGGATTCATTTCCTTCTTGATACTAAAATTAAGGGACAAATCAAGCTCTTCAGAAAGCTCCCAAGAGCTCAAAATATACTTAATGGAATGAATAGTTCTTATAGATAAGAAATGTTATTATACATATCAGACATTGTACAGTGGTGGACATTGTACACAGCATGGACTTGGGTTCAAAATTTTAATCTGGGATCCATCACTGATTCATTGTGTGACATTGGTAATTGTCTTAACTTGTTTACACCTTAGTTTTCTCAATTATAAAATCAAGATATTTATAGTATCTACTAGAGGCCTGGTGCATGAAAATTCATGCACTGGAGGAGGGGGTCCCTGAGCCAAGCCTGCCCCCTCTCACAGTCTGGAAGGCCTCATGGGTGGGAGGTGGCCCAGCGATCAGGGGAAGGCGATGCCTCCATCACACCTCAGCTGTTGCCATTGCCGGCAGCACTAGCCTTGGCTGGCCCTGGTTACCTGAGCCTCAGCCAGCTCTGGGGGGCTGGGTAGCTACCATCCAAGGCTTGCCTGTATCTTGGGCTGGCCCTGGGCAGCTGGGCAGCCAACATTCGAGGCTTGCATGCTCCTTGGGCCGGCCCTGGGCAGCTGGGGGCTGAGGGGACTGGGGGACTCCAGAGACAGGTGCAGGCCAAGGCCGGGCCTGCCTTTCCACATGCCTGCCACCCCAGCGGGGCTGAGGGGACTGGGCGCCACCATCTTGTGGCTGTGGGCACTGCCCTCTTTGAGGGAATGACAGTCAATTAGCATATTCCCTCCTTATTGGCTGTGGATGCCACCATCTTTGAGGGTGGGGCAGTCAATTAGCATATCCCTTCCTTTTTGGCTGTGGGCACCACCATCTTTGCAATGGCATGAGGGTCAATTAGCATATTCCCTCTTTATTAGATAAGATCTCATAGGGTTTTGTGCTATGTCCATATTAACTATTATTATTTTTAAACAAGGCCTCACTTGGGAAACATCACCCATGACAATGTGACCATATTGGTTGTCTTTCTTGTCTGTAGGGTGGAAGGGTTAATAAATAAGGACAGGGAAGAGGGAATGCAGTGAGATTATACTGTGAGCCTTCTGAAAGCAGAATTTGCATTTTATTTTTTTTATAACTCCAAAACTTGGCTCAGTTTTTCACACATGGTAGGAACTCAATGAATATTTTTTGAATAAAATGGATTTTAATCACCTGAATAGCATAAAACTCCCCAAACACTAAGGTGTCAAAGAGTGGTGTTGTTATAGTCCCTTATGTGTTGTAGGATCATCAGCTCACTAAAGGGTTGGAGTCTTTCCAGCAGAGTGTGTTACAGGTGCATCCTGGAGATCCATGTCAAAACAGACCATTCTACATGTAAATGCTGATTTGTTCTAAAAGAGAAAAACGGCTTCTTTTCTTCTTGCCAGATTATACTTTTTTCACTTGCTCTTACAATGGGTCATATCTTAATTATGCTAAACATTTTAGAAACCAGAACTTCAAATGGTCCAAAGTATGAACAGAAAAGAAGAATCTTAAACATCCTCTGCTGCTACCTTCTGAGTTTATTCATTCTGGTTCGAAAGAAGTGATTTAACTGAAGAGACTTCAAGGACCAGGTCCCTAAAAGACAATTAAATCCTGCTACTGAGTTAAGTTGTATATTCATTTGGGAATGTTATTTCTAAGTTATTAAAATAAAAGTAGCTTTTGTCCACTAATTCCAATACTTATGGTATTAGTTACAATAAAATAAAACTTTGACCAACACCATTACCTCCATTTCCCCTCTTCAGTTATCAGAGTAGAGTCTTCCCTAGAATGATTACTCATAGTCCTGTGTTTCTTGAGAAGATTTCCAATACAGTAACTGAAGAAGATAATGAATGAATAGAAAGAAGTGGCCACCATCTATTGGGACTCTATGAAAGCTTTAAGTCAAGCATTCATGTAAATAAAATTCTGTAAACAGTGTTTACTAGAGGTATCTTCTTCCTCTTTACTTTTCTCTAACTTCCCCATGCCCATCCCAGCCATGTTTCATTTGAACAGTTTCTGGAAATCCTATTTTTTTTCTAAAACTTTAACTTTCCTTCATTAGTTTTGAGGTATCATACAAACTGCTGCTGTCTAAAAATAATTCTGCATCCTCTCATTCACTGCCTTTTTTTATTTACTTCGTCTGCATGTGCCTAACAGTTCTATTTTATTGATTATTTGCCCAGTGTGCTCTGAATATATGATGTACTTTTTAAATATTTTTACATGTATCCTTGTTAAAAATTCCAACTTAGATATCAATATTTTAGGGGATAGGAATGAGCCATCTTTAAAAATACTAGAGCTGGTGCTAATCAAAATGTTTGCAATGTTAATATTGAATGTGAACTGTAATTGAAAAAAATGTTTGCTATGATATAAGAATAGAATAATAGAATTTAAAGTAAATATTTAGTATTGGTTGGGAATTTATTCAAACCAGCTCTTATTGTGCATGTACTCTGTGTCGGGATCTATGCTAGGGAGATGGGGATGAGTGAAACAAATTTCCTGCTCTTAATAAGGTTCTGATCTAATTGGGGATAACACTGCAAAATAACTATTCCATCAAACAACATGAAATATGTTAAATTTAGGGTTGAACAAAATGCTATTAAGCAAAAGAAATGGGATATAAGTCATCCATCTGGGGTTTAACAGAATGGGATGAGCACTAGGAAGAGCTTCACTGAAGAAATGGCATTAGATCTGGTCCTTTTTTTCTTTTCTTTTTTTATTGAGGTATTATATGTGTACATATCTTACCATTGCCCCCCCACCCCATACCCATACATGCCCTCACCCCCCAGAGTTTTGTGTCCATTGGTTAAGATCTGGTCCTTGAAGGATAAACGGTACTGCAGGCAGAGAGAACAGGATATACAGTGGCATATATGCATAAAAGGTCCTCAGAAATAAAGTACAGTTTATCCTTGAACAATTCAGGGGTTAGGAGCACTGACCTCTGTACAGAAAAATATCTATGAATAACTTTTGACTCACCCAAAACTTAATTGCCTTGTTGTCTCTCAGTATTTACAGGCACTTGGTTCCAAGATTCTCCACAGATTCAAAAATCCACAGATGCTCAAATCCTTTATATAAAATGGCTCAGAACAATGTACACTATTGTCTTTCTGGAGCATGGGGTTTGTGGAGATGGGGTAGACAATGAGGATAAAAAAGGTTATCAGTGATCTCAATTAATTTTTCATATCCTATAGACAATAGAGAGCTACGGGGTGTTTCTAATCTTGCAGAGGGAGGATTAACATTATGGTATTTTTCCTTTAGCGTAATCACTCTGGAGACACTGATTGGATGGTCAGTTTAGAGAGAAATAAGACTTGACTAGAAACAATTAGGTAGACCTTTGTGACATTTATCCTGTTAAGGGATGATGAGCCTATGAACTAGGACAGATGCACTGAGAACAAATAATAGGGGATGGATTTGGAAGACATTTAAAAGCAAGAATCAAGATTTACTGAGTGAGCGGTTGTCTAGGATAAATGAGAAGATGTAGAGACTAACTTTGAGGATAATGAACATACTATCATGTAGCATTTGAAATGTGCTTTTAACTTTTTAACATATAACATCTATGATCTCATTTGATCTTTCAAACATTCTGAGGTAGGTTAAGGGATATACCATATTTTCCCCTGTTTAATAGAAGCAGTCCAGAGAGGTTAACTGATTCAGCCAGTTTCATAGCTCATTAATGGAAGAACCCAGACTAGAATCCAGACTTTCTAGTGCGTAATCATGTGCTTTTTTCACTCCATCATGATGTTATACTGAAAAAGTGCTTGACCTGATGCTCATACTTAACCAGAAGCAGTTACTATGCATATTACTAGTGTGGAAAAAATAGGAGAGAAGACACCTAGTGAGATGAGCACCACCTACATTTGAGTCATTGAGAATTTAATAATAAGAATGACTCTAAATAACAATAATAAAAATAGGGACTGTTTACTGAGGATATACTATGTCCCAGCCATAGTTCTCAGCATTTTATGTAAATAAACTGATTTAATCATCTTAACAACCCTCTGAGGTCAGTCTTGTGATTATCTTCCTGTTATATAAGAGGAAATTGAGGCAGAAAGTTGCCCAAGGTCATCTATATAATAAAAGCCTAAGCGACCATTATGGCAGAAAGACCAGAACGACCAATCGCTATGATGCACACTGGCCACCAGGGGGCACACGCTCAATGCAGAAGCTGCCCCATGGTGGTCAGTGCAATCCCCAGCTCATGGCTGGTGAGCACAGCAGCGGTGACAGGAGCCTCTCCTGCCTCCGCGGCAGCGCTAAGGAGCAGTGAGTCTGGCAGTAAGGAGCAGCGAGCAGGCGGGTGGTAAGGAGCAAGGGGTCCCGGACTGCGAGAGGGTGCAGGCCAGGCTGAGGGACCCACCAAGTGCATGCATTTTATGCACCAGGCCTCTAGTATAACTATAAAGTGTCAGTGTGAGATTTTTAATCTAGACAATCTGAAAACAGTGTTTTGTTCGTTCTCCCCTCAACAACGATCTTGCCTTCTCCTTATTCCTCTTTTCCAAGTATTTCCTGAACCCATCAGGCTTCCATCAGAAAAAGCATGTAAGCATCAGAATTGTAATATTTTAAATTTTTTAAATTTAAAGTTAAATTGAAGTGTAATTGACACAAAACATTATATTGGTTTCAGGTTTACAACATTATGATTCGATATTTACATACACTTCAAAATGATCACAATAACTCTAGGAGAATTATATTTCTAATCCCAGTCCTGTCAATAACTGTTGATTTTAACAATATTACAGCCTCCCTAAATCTTTTCATCATCAGTAAATGTCAGTTTTATATTATTGATAAATAATACCTGTTTGCTTATCTCATTATTTGGTGATTTGAGATAATATATGTTAAAGAATAAGAAAAATTGTAAAATGGGTAAAGTACTTTATAAATTCACACAGTAATGTGCCTATGTACATCTTTTTTTCACCCAGGGATAGTTAATTCTTTAAGGGTAGAAAATAAATATGCTTCCATTGCCACATGCTGTATGGCATGAGATTATTAAATAAGTAATGAATGAGTGATATATGTATGGATGTTTGAATGCACCAATGAAAGAGCAACCTTGGGATGTTATATTAAGGAAGCAAGTAGGCACTTCAATTTTTGGCATTTTAGGCTCATTTGGTCCAGACATTATAATGACATATAAAGTTTATCATTCTCTAACTATAGGATAGGCACTTTTCTAAATTCTTTACATGAATTGAACAATATACTTTTCATAACCAAGCTATGAAGCCATATCAATACCTATTCAGCTCTCACCTGTACAACTTAGAAACTACCTTTTTCACACTCCCTTGGCAGTAAAAACCAGTTTTGGATTTCACCCATAAGAGATATTTACAGGAAACTTGGCTAGCATAACAGAAGTGGACACCAGCATTGCTCCTCCGGACATCATATTTAGATGTGTAGACTTTGGCAAACAGAGTTTAAAGCAGTTTCAGAGCATTCTCCCAGGAAGTGATGTCATTAGTAGCATGGGGTTTGTGGATTTCTGCAATTCCTGCAACTGAATGAGGTTGTTGGCAATATTCTCTTACCCTCTCTCCCACAGCCCTTCCAAAAATTTTTGTAGGCCTCTAATTTCTGTCTGAATAAATAACTAGAATGGTTTCTATCAACATGATCAAACTGTTCAGCACAGGTAAGTGCTATTATTAGCTTACTTAGGTATAGAGATGAAAGCATAGAGAGTGACTAGTTATACTTCACTGCCTTTCCTCAAATGAAATACTAAATTCTGTGAATGGGACATGGTGTCTTTTTCTTAAATCCCCATTGGAAAGTATCATTTGAAGCTGTTTTATAGTTTCAAACTTTCACCTCAATTTCTGACATAATTATCTTAGTTTCAAACCAATCTTTATTTGCTTTCCAGAGTGAAGCAAGGTACACTTCATTCCCCAGCTGCCTGAGATGTGGGTTGCATAGTGGAATGTTATGTTGGCTGTGATTGATCATGTGGAAAAATGATATTCAACCTTAGGTGTTTTCAACAATCCAGAATTGATTTTATTTCAAAACACCCATAAAAAGTTTATTTTTATTTTTAAAATAATTTAATATCAATGTTAAATTACATGACCTTTGGGCTTTAGATGCTTAGAAACAGAATGTTAGTACAGGAAGGGTCATAGCTGTGCTAACTAGCTGCTATGTATGCCTACTTTTTACAGTCAAAACTCACATTTAAAGTCAGGCAGATAGATGTATAAATATTGATTTGGAGGAATTTCCATAATATATTGTCAAGTGGGAAAAAGAAAGTTGCAGAGTAAATTGATGATATTATTTTATATTTTTAAGAAAAGCTATATAAAATAAAACCTAGACATAGACATTTAGAACTAGAGAGGTTCTTAGGTTACAAAACTCAACCTTCTCATTATATTGATGAGTAAATTTGAGGCTCATGGAGTGATATAACTAAGGGCCTATACATAGTTAGTTGCAGAATCAATTCCACAGCCTCCATCTTTAGACTCTCACTATGTCACTCTGTCTGTAGGCTGTGCCTGCACCAAGTCAATAAAGAGATAAAACACCAACAGAGCTACTGTTTTGTGATAGGGGCACCATTAATGAAAACATGATTCTCATTTTAAGCTGTAAACAGAACTATAATAGAGAGTGCAATATTTTGCCCCCAAATGTGGAGTCATTAAAATGAGTACTCTTAATATTCCTTCTAATTTCTGAATTTCTCTCTACTTGAAGGCTTTAGTGCGTTTTTTCTCTACAATTTTATTAATTTTACCAATTTCACTTTATATCACAACTAGAGGCCTGGTGCACAAAAATTCATGCACTCCGGGGGTGGGGGGAGTACCTCAGCCCAGCCTGCACCCTCTCACTGTCTGGGAGCCCTCAGGGGATGTCTGACTGACAACGTAGGCCCACGCCCCACGAGGAGTGGGCCTAAGCCGCAGTCTGCCCTCCCTCTGTGGGAGGTGACCTGGCAGGCTGATCAGGGGAGGCCACCATTGTCCTGCCACTGCTGCTACCAGTGGCCTCCCTCTGCAGGAGGGACCCCTGATCGCCCCTCCACCAGGCCCCTCCGCCACCACTGGTCACCACCCCCCATAGAAGTCCCCTCCCTCTGCCCGCTGGCATGTGCCTTGGCTGGCCTGGTGCTGCCTTTTCATGAACCCCACCCCCCATTGATGAGTCATTCTGCCATTAGGTCTATTTGCATATTACACTTTTATTATATAGGATGTTACTTTTTCCTGTGAAGTTATTTTTTACTGAACTTATTGGAGTGGCACTGGTTAACAATATTACATAGATTTTGGGTGTATAATTCTATATTACATTATCTGTACACTGTATTGTGTGTTCACCACCCCAAGTCAAGTCTCTGTCCATCACCATTTATTCCCCCTATACCCTCCTCCATCTCACTCCACTAACCTCCCCTCTCCCCAGAAATCACCACACTGTTGTCCATATCCATGAGTTTTTTCTCTTTTATTTCTTTCACAATGTAAATTTGAATTTTTTATTTTAATAGTAAGAACTATTTTGCATAAAGTCTAAAACTTGCCCTAGCAACTAGCACAGTGCCTGGCTGAAAGTAGAAAGTTAATATTTGTTGAATAAATACTAGTAAATCAAAGATGGAAGTCATTTAGCTTTTTCATATATATATATATATATATATATATATATATATATATATATATATATTTGTTTCTTGATATTAAAGCATGGTTTCAGTATCTGAGAACGCCATAAGCTTTAAAAATGTATAATAGATAGAACTTGAACAAATGTTACATTTCTTTGAAAATCAGGCTATTTTGATAAGTGATTTATTCATTATCACTTTTCTTTAATTTAGTTAGTAAACATGTGAGACAAGTTCCTTGTATGTCTGGCATTCCCTTTGCTGCACCACAAAATGTCACATCTATTCCCAGCAGTCAGCGTCTGAGTAATGAACTGGATATGTGTTTGCTCAATAGTGCCTTGCTTCACATCTAGGTGCTGTGCGTCATAGATTTTTCCTGCTAATCTGTCTCTGTTTCTCCATCAAGCTGTTTGGCAGATGACTTCATTATGTTTGTTGGAATTAACCAAAGTAAAGCGAGACCAGGAGGAAGGATATCTGAAACTTAGCCCTAGATTGCTTCCAAAAATATTCATGATCCTGGGAAATTTACACTCTGTTTACTGAGCCTCTGTTACCTCATTTAAGATGAGAGATATGTAGTAGATCATTGTTTGCCAAAACCTTTTCTTTTATTTTTAGGACTTCATTTTCAAATGAAATTGTTCACAGAAAACTTTACCTTCATTGACAGGTTCATGGTACCATAACTGAACCCAAAAGACTATGTGAACTAAAGTTTAAAAATAACTGCATTATGTACATGAACAATAGATTTTTTTTAATGAGGTAAATTTGTACAACGGATTATTATTCAGCAATAAAAAGGAACAAACCACTGATACATGCAATGACATGGATGAATCGCAAATGCATGCTAACAGAAAACATACACAAAAAGTACATACTGCATGATTCCATTTATAGTCAATTCTAGAAAATCAAAAGTAACATACAGAAAAAGAAATCAGATCAGTGGTTGCCAAGGATCTGGAATGAAAGGAGAGGGTGAACTACAAAAGGGGACAAGGAAACTTTTGGAGATGATGGAATTATTAGGCAGTTTGATTGTGGTGCTGATGCTGTGGGCATCTGTCAAAATGCGTAAAAGTGCACACTGGTGACATTGGTTAACAGCATTATATAGGTTTCAGGTGCACAATTTTACACATTGTCTGTACATTGTATTGTGTGTTCACCACCCCAAGTCAAGTCTCTGTCCATCATATTTTATTCCCCCTGTACCCTCTTCCACCTCCCTCCACCAACCTCCCCCCCTCCCTAGCAATCACCATATTGTTGGATAAAGTTTATTGTATATAAATTATATCATGAAAAAGTTGATTACAATCACTGCATTAAATAATCTCTGATGTCTCTATAGTTTAGATACAGTGAATACGATCTGGAATCAGCCAGACCTAGATTTAAATACTGGTTCTGCTGTTTACTGGCTTTGTGGCTATGGGAAAATCACTTAACCTTTAGGAGCCTCAGTTTCCACACACCTAATATTGATAATAGTACTACTTCATCTACTTGTTGTAAGAGTTATATGTGATAAGTACTCAATAAATATTAACTGCATTAATTATTCTGTGATTCCAATCTGAAAAAACTCAATGGCATCATATATGTGATCTGCATTATAATTTTGATTCCACTACCAATTATGTATAACTTTAGAAAAGTCTGAACACCTCTGAGTCTCAATTTTGTCATCATTAACATGAGGAGCATTATGGAATATCTCTTAGCAATGTCATAGATTTATTAGAAATATAAAACAAAATAATAGATTTGAAAGAAGTTTAGAAAAAGAAAAACACTCCACACAAATGTAGAAAATGGTTGTGATATAATTTTCTTATGATTCTGAGGTTAAGTGGAACAAAAATATTATGCTTTCACAACAGGACTTGCCCTCAGTAAAGTTGGACAATTTCTGACATTTGTCTTCTGACTTTTTATTATACCATTTTTGTCCTATTTTGAAATTTCAGTTATGTCTTTGCCTCCTGATAATAGTCATAATAGATTCTTTTGTTGCTTACGTCTCTTCTGTCTATGAGAAAATGATTCTGATAAGATTAGTTACCTGAAGTTGAGTAGCTTAATAGGTGACCACTAATGTGTTATATGTAAAGAAAGAGTAAAAATAATGTCTATAACAGAAATTCAACTCTCAGGAGATATAATGTTTGGAATAGGAATACTTCCTAAAGCCTTTTATGACAATCACCTGCTCTATCAAGGGTAAAGTCAGACACTTTAAGCATTTTTTTTTTTATCATTAGTGGAGATGTAGCTAAGTGTTATTTTAGAAGTTTAGGAGCAAAAAAGGCTTATTTTCTTTTTACCATAACTTTTCTTAGTGCCTCTTTAACATCTTTGTTTCTCACGCTATATACTAGAGGGTTCAGCATGGGTGTCAATGCCCCATAAAACACTGATATAAACTTGTCTAAGTCAGGGGATAACTTGGATTGCTGTTTCATATACATGGAGATGGCTGCCCCATAGAAGATTGTCACCACAGTCAAATGAGAACCACAGGTAGACAAGCCTTGAGCCTACCCTGGGCTGAGTGAATTTTTAAGACAGCAGAGGCAATTTTGCAATTTGGACATAGGAGAGGAGAATAAACCCAAAGGGTGGCAGCAGGGTGAAGATACCTGTGATGAGGATCATAAGTTCATCGAGATTGGTATCAGAACAGGCCAACTTGAAGAGGGAGAGAATCTCACAGACAAAATGATTAATGACAGTGCCACAGAAGTGAAGATGTAGAGATAAGGTGACCATGGCAATGAGCACAAGTGATGCCCCCCATGAGGTAGCAGCCAGCCAGACACATTGGGCCATTCATGACCATAGAGTAGTGCAGGGGATTGCTGATAGCAACCACACGATCATAGGCCATCACAGCAAGTAGGAGGCACTCTGCTGTAGCCAAGAACAAAGAGACACTCTTTTGGGTCAAACATCTTGGGTAAGAGAGGTATAGATGTGTAGAAAAACAATGCAACAAGGCCTGGGGCATGGAGACTGTTCCATAGCAAAGGTCTGAGAAAGACAGGTTACTAAGGAAGAAGTACATTGGAGTGTGGAGGTGTGGGTCAAAATGGATAAGAATGATAAAAGTCCATTTCCAAACAATGTACTGAGGTAAGTTATTAGAACCAACGTGAAAAATGGGACTCACCACTCAGGATAATTCGAGAATCCAATAAGGAGAAACTCAAGCACTGCTGTAGCATTGTTCATGGCCATTATTCCCCCTTGCCTAATTTTACCTGAAAGAATGAGAATAAAGATGGAGGGATGCTGTGAGAAAGGGGGAAATAATTAGGATATATAAGAACATTCTCTTCTTCCTTTCTGAAGATATAAAATACAAATGGGACAGGAAAATGAGAACAGAAGTAAAGCTAAAAATATCCCCCTCCTCTGCAAAATATCAAATCCTCCATCCTTTGAAAAGAGTTGTATGAAAAGTTCTCCATCTTCTACTAACAGATGCCTTCTTGGATCATTTTCTGAAGGAAGAAAAGAGGAAAAGGAGGTCATCTTCTTGTTTCTCTTACTTGTTCTTCATTTTACAAGACAAATCTGATTCATAAGTCACTTTGAGTTACTAATCTCCACCAAGGGGTGACCTCTAACAGGCTTAGCTAAAATATTGACTATTCTTGTGTTTGTCTGTCACTTCTAGATTTTCATGCCTCCATTTTTCCCATTGTGTTAGTATCTACCATGGTGCTTGACACATAGTGCTGCAAAGTACTTCTTTGATTTGAATGAATATTCTGTAAATGGAGTATTTCATGGTACCCTTGAGGTATGTGAAAACTCTCTGCTAATATCCGAGGTTGAAGTTATGCTTCCAGCCTCCATGTTTTCTGTTCTGTGTTTGCTGAGCCCCAGTTTGAACTGTGAAAATCTAATGTAATGTTTCTAAAAGTATGGGTGATAAGGAGAGGGCTTGAGTAACCAGCCTACTTTTAAAAACTTTCTGTTTCCACCTCCTTTCTCCTCAGTCTGCTTTATTTTTATAGCATATTCCAAGATCTGAAATTACATTAATGATTTGATTACTTGTTTATTTTTTCTCACACTCAAATGTAAATTATTAATTAATGAATATATAAAGTCCTAGGCTGTCACATATATGAAAAAAATATAATTTATTCTTGCCATTTGGACTGCTATCCTTTATTTTAATCATTACTCATCTCTCATCTCACTTTTTTTAGTAACTTCCTTATTGATTTCTTTGTTTCTATCTTTGCCGCCATTCAGCTTAAATGATTCAGTTAAATTGCAAGTCAGATCAGGTCACTCTTCTATTACAAAATGTCAGTAGCTTACCATTTTAACCTGATTAAACACTAATCTTCTTATAATGACCTGTTAGGCCCTATGTGCTTTGTGTTCCTACAACTCCATTCCTACCACTCTTTTTCTTGCTCACTTTGCTCCAGTCACACTGGCCTCCTTAAATACTCAGCTCATCTCTGTCTCAAAGTCTTTGATCTTTTTATCTTGCTGCTCTATATTTATTAAACCCAGATCCTTGCATGACTTACCTTCTCATTTACCTCAGGCCTTTACTCACAAGGCATCTTTTTAGTGAGTCTTTCTTTGGTCACGCTGCCTAAAAGTTCATCTCAAGCCCCTGAAATTTTGTATCTTCATTTCTTACATTATTTTACTCCTTAGAATTATTACTTCTAGCACATTGTATATTTTTATTTATTACATTTATTGATTGTTTAAGCTAAAATGTATGCTCACTGAAGTCAGGGATTTCTGTCTGTTTAACTTACTAGTGTATGCCCAAAACCCAAAATAGTGTCTGAAAGATGCATGAAAGGTGCTCAAGAATTATTTGTTGAATGAATATATGAATGGAGCTCTTTGACTGATTCATGATAAAGAACAACCTGTCTTTTTTCTACCTGCTTCTTCTCTAGCCATTACTGTTTATATGCCAAGCACCCCTTAATGTATATGTGCTCCTTCATGAAACTGCCTCTGTTTCCCCCAGCCCCATAATTTCTTCCTTGAAGCTTCTACTACTCACTGGCTATTTCTGAATAAGTTTCTTCCCCTCACTGACCAAAATTTTCATTTGAAATCTTGCTGAACTAAGTGATCAATATGTGCCCTCCTAGCTTTAACATGCTAGGATTCTTTGATTTCTCTCAAAATAACAACAAAAACAACAACATCACAACCCAAACAAATGTTAACACTCCTCAGAGTATGAGGAATCGATTACATTTTCCTCCATTGTTGGAAAAGCTAGAGAAGGGATTTTCTAAGGGATGGAGTTTCTCTAACCATCTCTGAAACAGGAGAACCATTTGTCCTGAAAAGTCTTTAGCAAAGAAGATTCCACAACTCCCCCATACAAGTTGCCTATCCTTGTTTCTTCTCTACCCTGTTCAGCATCTCAGGCTAAGTCCACAAGAACTGTAAAGGCATAGATATGAAATCAAATGCCACTTGTGAAGTGATAAACACATGTAAGAGATGGACAAGATGGTTACTTGCCTTCACAGGAGTGTCCTCAGAGCTTAAGAGATCTAATACTAGTTCTGCCTTCATTTATCCTGAGACCCTGAGAAAGAGGTTTTCCCTTGGATTGCCTCCACCTTTCCAAGTGAAAATTGAGATAATTGTCTCCACAGACAAAAAATGCAGGAAGATGAGAGATATATGGCTATATGAAACAATGCCCTGAAGACGGTTATATTTTAAGTTAGTACAATAATACCTTACATTTCTTTAAATGGTGTGTATTTAACTCTCAATTATTTATACATGGGTCACTCACAATTATTATCTAGAAAGATGATAGGCAGGCTGCAGCTGGGAGAATAAACTGGTTTTGCATTAGAATAGACAGGTGATTATTATGCCATTTAAAGGTTTCCGTTGTTCCTAGAACTCTATGAAACACACTGATTGTGCTGGTAAACATTAAATTTTGATAACTAAATGTTTTCTCTCCTTTTATGAATCTATTATTACTAATGAGCTATAGGATGCATTTTGTTTCTCTATATTGTGGGAATATTAATAATAAAAACATAGTATATCTTTCAGTCTCTCATGAGCCAGTAGAATAAATTGATGAGCTATTTGAATAAAAATTGATCACTCTTTGGCTATGGGAATACTTATTTTTATTTATTTAAATAAATCTTTATTGTTTAGATTATTAAAATTGTTCCTTTCCCCCCCCCCATATCTCTCCTCCACCTGGTTCCCACCCCACCCTCTGTCCTTACCTCCCCCACTGTCGTCATCCATAGGTGTACAATTTTTGTCCAGTCTCTTCCCGCACCCCCCTCACCCCTTTCCCCCTGAGAATTGTCAGTCAACTCCCTTTCTATGCCCCTGATTCTATTATATTCACCAGTTTATTCTGTTCATCAGATTTTTTATTCACTTGATTTTAGATTCACTTGTTGATAGATATGTATTTGTTGTTCATAATTTTTATCTTTACCTTTTTCTTTTTCTTCCTCTTCTTAAAGAATACCTTTCAGCATTTCATATAATACTGGTTTGGCAGTGATGAACCCCTTTAACTTTTTCTTATCTGTGAAGCTCTTTATCTGACCTTCAATTCTGAATGATAGCTTTGCTGGGTAGAGTAATCTTAGTTGTAGGTTCTTGCTATTCATCACTTTGATTATTTCTTGCCACTCCCTTCTGGCCTGCATAGTTTCTGTTGAAAAATCAGCTGACAATCGTATGGGTGCTCCCTTGTAGGTAACTGTTTTTCTCTTGCTGCTTTTAATATTCTCTCTTTGTCTTTTGTTCTTTGCATTTTAATTATGATGTGTCTTCATGTGGTCCTCTTTGGATTCCTTTTGTTTGGGGTTCTCTGCACTTCCTGGACTTATAAGTCTATTTCTTTCACCAGGTGGGGGAAGTTTTCTGTCATTATTTCTTCAAATAGGTTTTCAGTATCTTGCTCTCTCTCTTCTTTTGGCACCCCCATAATTTGGATGTTGGTACCCTTGAGGTTGTCTCAGAGGCTCCTTACACTATCTTCATATTTTTGGATTCTTTTTTCTTTTTCTTTTCCGGTTAGGTGTTTTTTGCTTCTTTGTATTTCAAATCTTTGACTTGATTCTTGCGATCCTCTAGTCTGCTGTTGGATCTCTGTATATTATTTTTTTATTTCAGTCAGTGTATGCTTAATTTCTAGTTGGTCTTTTTTCATATCCTCGAGGGTCTCATTAAATTTATCGGCCTTTTCTAGAAGATTCTTGAGTAAAGTTATAACTGTGGTTTTGAACACTATATCCAATTGTTTGCTTTCCTCCATTTCTTTCATTTGTGACCTGTTTCTTTGTCTCTGCATTTTGGCTGCTTCCCTGTGTTGATAGAGTGGCTTTTTGTGCTAGGTGTCTTATAGGGCCCAGTGGCTCAGCCTCCCCAGTGACCTGAAGTGGACACTCTTGGTGCACCCCTTTGCGGGCTGTGTGCACAGTCTTGTTGTAGTTAAGCCTTGATTGCTGTTGGTATCACTGGGAGGAATTGACCTCCAGGCCAATTGGCTGTGAGGATCAGCTGTGTCTATGATGGGAGAACTTCTGTGCTGGAGGCACCCTTATGATGCAAGGCTTGCTTCAGTGGGGCTTTGGTGCTCACTGAGTCTGCCCCCTGAGTGTGTCCTTTATGGATCTGAGGAGTTGAATTCTGGATGGTCCTACTCTGACCCCTGGGTGCACTGGCTCTTGGATCTCCAAGGAGGTGCTAATTTAGTCTCTGCCTGAGGCCACCCAGCAGGAGCTACAGAAAGATCTTCAGATTCCTCTAATTTGGATTTTGGAGGTGCCTAGATGAGGTCCAGCTGTGAAGCAATGCCAGCTGCTGCAGGGCCTTCGGCCTTCTTTTGGATGTTCTGGGTCTCACTGACACAGCTGCAGTGTGTTAGGTAAGTTTAGTTTTCAAAGGATCAGGCCATTCATATGCAAAAGCCTCTGCACACAGTTTTGATGGGGTGGAGTCTCAGCGAAGAGCAAACAGCAATGGCTTCCTGTCAGCCCTGCCCTAAGAGGCCCCCCGTGTCTCAGTGTCCTGCAGTAGTCGCTGCAAGCACCTCTGAGAGAAAGCCGCCCTCATGTTCCGCCCACTGCCAGACAGTCCAGTTTCTCCCCGTATGAGTCTGGGTCCCCAGAGTCTCGCCCAGAACTGGAGTTCAGAGCAGTTGGGAGCTTTTGTCTCCCTCCTGCTTGAAAAAGACAGACGAGTACTCAGTTGCCAGCCCTCTCCGTGCGAGCCTCTGTACCTCTGCCTTTACTTCCGCAGCTCCTCTGAGTCTCAGTGTGCTTTTCTCTTCCCTTCTAGTTGTAGAATTTCCGCTTAGCCAGCCTTCCTGTGGTTCTGGATGATGTCCGTTTTGTCTTTTAGTTTTAGTTTTGAAGTTGTTGTGCAAGGCAGCAATTTCAGGTGTTTACCTATGCCGCCATCTTGATTTCTCCTGACTTGGGCATACTTATTTTTAAATGGTATTAAGCTTACTGATAGATATTGGGATCAAACTCATGTTCTTGCTTCCATTAGTACTGTGTTTAGACTTATGGAACTAAAATTGATGACAATTTTTCTTTACACTTGAAGCCTACTCAACATCTAAATTGAATGGCCTGTTTTTCAACCTAGTCTGGTCCCTGCCCTGAAAAAACAGTGCTGATTGTCTCATCCTAGAATAATCATGAAAAAATTCCTGGCAAACTGAGATTAGTATGTTTCCCATCTTTCTCTTAGTCTTGTCACCTACAATAATTAATACAACCTAGCTTTCCTTTCAACTAATTACTGCCCCTTACCTTACTGGAGGTTTCCCATGTCTGATAAATGGTTATAGATTGAATAAAAAGGGGAACATGAAGAAAGCAATTTGAACCTTTTTCTGTTACTGACTCACCATTGGAGGTCCCTCTCAAGTACCAGTAGATGGAACAGAATGAGAATGCACAAAAGAACAACTTTCCAAAAGTTTTCAGGTTTGGAACAGTGATGATCTCCCAGCAAACTCTTCTATCCAGATTTCAAAAACCTTTCCAGCATCTCAAACTCTGAATATACTTTGCTCTGAACAAATGACTAGAAACCTCTGAAGAAAGAAGATTCTTTTGGATTAGGTCAAATTGAAATTGCTAAACCTTTTTAAAAAAAAATATATATATATATTTTATTGATTTTCTACAGAGAGGAAGGGAGTGAGATAGAGAGTTAGAAACATCAATGAGAGAGAAACATCGATCAGCTCCCTCCTGCACACCCCCCACTGGGGACGTGCCCCCAACCAAGGTACATGCCCCTAACCGGAATCGAACCTGGAGCCCTACAGTCCCCAGGCCGACACTGTATCCACTGAGCCAAACCGGTCAGGGCATCAATTGCTAAACCTTTTGGTGTGCAGCCCTTGGTGATGGCATCTAATTAAATTATTTAATTTCTTAGGTAAACATTTCTTTCACTGACATTTGACCCACATACATCCTTGTTCAGTCTCCCCTAGAAAACTTAAAAGGAGGATTGATGATTTGAATTATTTGAATCAAGACCCTTAGGTTATTTCAATTTTCAACCTGCTAGATAAGACATATTTTGCCTCTTGGGAATATTTGTCTATCTATTTTCTTATCTTGGTGAACTGGAACACAATTAAACCAAATTTTCACTTTCTTTAAAAAGAGGGAAATGATTACAAAGCCAGGGTTTAAAATAAATTGGAGGATTTCTAGTAGATGTCCTGGGCTCTGCACATATCTTACACAGTTTCTTGCTCTTTCACCACCATCAATTTTCAGTGCCAGAGAGTGGAAATATACAAACTGAAGACTCTACTAAGGTCCTGTGCATCCCTCTGTCAACAAAAATATCTAATGACGCTTACTCTACCCATGCAGGCTGGAAAATAGACCCAGGCATTTCAAAAGCATATCCTGGAGTTGAAGCCTAAAAGTCTTTAGGTTACCTCTCACTTATCCAGAAAATATAACTACCACAACCTGCCTTTAATTGAGCAGTTTGATTTATTGAAATTGTTCCATTTCTCCTTTTCTCTCCATCTCGGTTCAAAATCCATCAATCTATCTGTTTATCTGGAAGCAGCCACCAGAGCTGTATCTCTGGAAACATACTTTGCTCTGAACTAATTCTATAAATCCTACATCCTCAGCCTAATCATAATGTCTGAGGTCCAATTCTCTTCAGATTCAATTCTAAATGCAGGGAGTAAGTTGGTGAGCTACTCAGTTAACTTCAATAAGATGAAGTTCCAAAGTGCCACCAGACTATTTATCTCATGAGTAGAGTTCAAAGTTTCTGATCTTCACCAGAAAGAAATAATTAACTTCCAAGAGCTTCAGGAACCTCATCCCAAATAGGCAATTAAAATTTGCCAAACCAGAGCGATTGGGGAAAACAGATAAAAAGTAGCATTTTTGTGGAGGGGAAACAAATAAAAAAAAAGAGAAAGGAGACTTTTGAGACCATGAGACTTTCATATACCACTCATGGCTTTCGAGAGAACTAAGAAATAATTCTTTCTTTAACATTTTGGTCCACAGTCTCTTCACATTCTTTCTGATTAAACTGGTGTCATGACAGAGCCTGAAGCTGGTAGAGAACTGTCTATAAGGGGAGCTGAGAGAGGGTGAGCACAGCAGAGAGTGCATGTGTTATTGATTTCAACAATTAAATAACCCGTACGTCTGCCTTTCCATTCCTACTTCCACCTCCTCGGTCTGTGCAAACAGCCTCCATGGGCTCTTTTTTCAACTGCATAAAGCCTGTATTTCTTCATCTGACATGCAAAGTAAACTATAGCAGTTCCTCATCTATCATTTAACATGCATTCATTCATTACATGGTTCCCACCTTCATGAAACTTATTGTCTAGTGGAGGAAACTGACTTTAAACAAGCAATCAAGAATGTAAACATGCACCTGTAGTAAGTGCTATGCAGATAAACTACACAGTGATATATGTTATTGATTCCCACATCCACCTCTGTCTCCCATGACTCCTCAGCAGATTTTATCCACTTGATTCAAGTTAGTTTCTTCATTATTTCATGAATACCTCATACGAACTCCCACTCTTTCTTCACAGATGGTCCTGATGTATCTAACAGTTATAATACACTTAATTCTAGATAAACTTTCCCTAACCAAAGCATTCTTTTTTCAATAGTGAGTCAAAAATATCTTTCTTGTATATGGAAGACAACTAAAGAAATTATCTTAAGGCCCACTAAAAGGGTGGCAGGAAAGATTGGGTCTAAGGTAAAAAGGGAAATATTTGTGGATTCTGTAGCTTAGGGTAGGGATGTATCTTAACAGTCTAATGAAGGTCCTAGAACAATAAATACCAGGAACTAATGTGGGCCAAGAAAAAAGGCAGCGACTAAGCTAATAAGAATATATTTCTCTGCCAAGACCAGTTTGGCTCAGTGGATAGAGCGTTGGCCTGCGGACTCAGGGGTCCCGGGTTCGATTCCGGTCAAGGGCATGTACCTTGGTTGCAGGCACGTCCCCAATGTGGGGTGTGCAGGAGGCAGCTGATCGATGTTTCTCTCTCATCGATGTTTCTAACTCTCTATCCCTCTCCTTTCCTCTCT
This sequence comes from Eptesicus fuscus, assembly GCF_027574615.1. NCBI lineage: Eukaryota > Metazoa > Chordata > Mammalia > Chiroptera > Vespertilionidae > Eptesicus > Eptesicus fuscus. Next base: position 111,942,884 of record NC_072473.1, read on the forward strand.
GTAAAAAATCAATAAAATATATTAAAAAAAAAGAATATGTTTCTCTGCTTTAGAAAGATTGTGACTAGTATAAGACCACTTCAGTAATTCTGTTTCTGGTATACTCTTGAAAAACCCTTAATCAGAAGATGAGCTAAAGAAAGTGTGTAGTGGATTCCAAAGAGCTAACTATAGTACAGGCAGTTCCTAGTCACAGTCTCTAGGTGCCTGTCTGGAATTATACATAAATACATAATCCTAATTTGGAAAGTGACAACTCTGCTTTCTCCCTTCCCCTAATATTATGAAGTAGGCCTCAGCAATGAATTAAGATCCATGGATTAGCAGAAAAAAGGGGAGATGAGGTTTTCGAGAGGAATGACCTACCAAACATCTCATAATAGTCTTGAAACAGATTTGTAAGGAAATTTATCTCAACATTGGAAAATTATGTGCCCATCTTAAATTGGAAAAATGTTCTTTTCACCTGTGATGCTTTGGATTGGTCTCAAACAGAACACTTCTAATAGCTTTGTATGTTAGAGATCCCTCAAAGCTCTGGGGGCATTATTAGCTTTTGGGTACTGCTCAATAATTAAAAACTCTTTCTTGAAAACCCCAAAAGATGCCACACTGGGCATTGTTAAGAAGTTGGAAGACTTGGAAGTTAACTTCACCTGAAACTTTCAGCCCCATAGTAACATACTAATTGTAAATAATGCAAAAAATGTAGAATGCTTTCACAAGGTGAGAGTGAAGAAACTTAGAATAATTAACAAGAATGAAAAAAAATCTGTACAAACAGAAGCCAAGCAGTGGGTTATTTCAAAAACTTTCTATAAGTTTGACACAAGAGAGTTGTACTAAATGCACTCATATAAATGACACCCAATTTAGCATATGATACTTTATAATAAATTATGCCAGTATAAAAATGCAAATAATCTGTGGGAAAATCTGGGTTCTAATCTTGGCTTTGTTACAAAGTTGCTTTATTATGTAGTAAGTCTATTAACCTCTTCCCACTTGTGAAATGGTGAAAAATAACTCCTACCCTGGGTACTTCATATGGGTGTTACCAGGACCAAATTAAATACTGAGTGAAAAGGACACTTTAAGATAAAGAAATATGCATGTTCATGGAATTATTTTAAACCGAGGGTCTGAAAGAAATAAAAGCAAGTCTATTGACCTCAGGATAAGGTCTAAATTTCATGTAGAAGACACTGTGCCTTATTTGATTTTGGGAGGAGATGTATTTCCATACAGATATAGATTATCTCATTTAATTTCACAATACACCTACAAAATACATAATAACACCTCATTTTTATAGATTAAGAAACAGGTTCAAATAAATGAAATGATTTAAGTGGAAAGCAATAAGCAATGTGCCTAGAATATAATAGCCACTCAATAAATGGCAAATAGTGTTATGGACATTATTTATCACACAGTCATTTGATGTATTCAGGTCAGAAATATAGATCACTGATGAGGAATGTGAAAATGAAAGTCTTATTAATTCATCATAGCTGGTAGAAGGGTAGGGATATAATCGCTATGCAGAAGTCATGTTTCCAGAAAATTCATATTTCTTGATCTATTGATTGATTAATTGATTGACTTTGTCATGAAATTTTAAATTACTTGCTCTAATAACTGATTTATTGGTTCAGTCATTCACTCATGTATTTACTTATTAGATAAACATATTAACTATGTACTATGGCTTCAGACAATATGTCAGAAACTCAATGTACAAAAATAATTAAGTCTAGTTCCCTTAACTTCAATGATTTTATCCTTTAGTAAGGAGATACGTATATCTAAAATGGTTCATGCAAAAAAAAAGTATTACAGGTGCTTTAATAGGAATAAAAGCTATAATGAGAAAGAGAAGAGGGACTAGTCACTTCTGCTGGGATGAAGATTGTCAGGAAAGGTTAATTGGTAAGGCAAAGCTTGAGTGAGTCTTTCAGATAAGTATATGCTTGTCAGGAAGCATGTTGGAAGGTATAAATGAAAACCAGAGAAAACTATAAACATGTACCAAGGCCCAGGGATATAACACCTCCTTCCTAGTTTGGGAAACAAAAAGCAGCCCAGCATGGCTGGAGCAGACCTTGTAAAATAAAATGGGGCTAGGAGAGTTAGGCATAGGTCAGGTAATGACTGGTATTGTTCACCATGTTAAGAACTTGGACCTTCCGGGTGAGGCCTCGCACACCTAGGCCCGGGCGAGGCCACGTGCCCCTGGGTCTGGGAGAGGCCACGCGCCCCTGGGTCCAGGTGAGGCCATGTGTCCCTGGATCCAGGTGAGGCCTCTTGCACCTAGGTCCGGGTGAGGCTACGTGCCCCTGGGTCTGGGAGAGGCCACGCGCCCCCGGGTCCGGGTGAGGCCATGTGTCCCTGGATCCGGGTGAGGCTGGGTCCCGGGTCCGGGTGAGGCCACGCGTCCCTGGGTCTGGGAGAGGCCACGCGCCCCTGGGTCCGGGTGAGGCCATGTGTCCTTGGATCCGGGTGAGGCCTCATGCACCTAGGTCCGGGTGAGGCCACGCGCCCCTGGGTCTGGGAGAGGCCACGTGCCCCCGGAGTCCAGGTGAGGCTGGGTCCCTGGGCCCGGGTGAGGCCACGCGCCCCTGGGTCCGGGTGAGACCACGCACCACTGGACCCGGGTGAGGCTGGGTCTCTGGGCCCGGGTGAGGCCATGTGCCCCTGGGTACGGGTGAAGCCGGATCCTGGGTCCGGGTGAGGCCGTGTGTCCCTGGATCCATCCGGGTGAGGCTGGGTCCCGGACCCGGGTGAGGCCACGCGCCCCTTGGGTCTGGGTGAGGCCACGTGCCCCTTAGTCCGGGTGAAGCCGTGCCCCTGGGTCTGGCCGAGACCAAACCAGAGGGAGTCGGACCTCCGTTACCACCATTTGTCCACCATCCAGAGCTGAGGGGTCAGTGCTGACATGTACACATAAGGAACTGGTGGACATTGAAATTGGGTCTCAAAAGAACTGTTGGTCCAGAAAGAAACTCACTACAGACTGATTCATTTGCCTGTCAGCATAACTATTATTGCTCGTCTCACATTCAGTTCTTATAAGTATATATCTAGTGACATATGATCTCGCTCATCTAGGGGAAATGATGAACAACATAGACTGAGGAACAAGAACAGAACCAGAGACAAGGAGGCATCAATCGGACTATCGGGCCTCAGAGGGAGGATAGGGGAGGGTGGGGGGAGGGGGGAGAGATCAACCAAAGGACTTGTGTGCATGCATATGAGCCTATCTAACGGTTAAGTTCAACAGGGTGTTGGGGCATCCGTGGGGAGGGGTGTGGGATGGGAATGGGGGGATGAGGACAAATATGTGACACCTTAATCAATAAAGAAATTTAAAAAAAAGAACTTGGACTTTGTTTAAAGATAATGGAAACCCACTGAAGAGTTAAAAGAGTATGTGTCTGGTTTTTGCCTTTAGAAAAATCACCCTGGCAGTATTGTAGAAGATGCAATAGGAGGGCAAGTTTGGAGACAGCAAGACTCATTGGAAATTTGAAAAAGTAGTAAAGTAGTTCAGATGAAGCTTGAATCAAAGCTTTAGTTGTATCTACATGTGTAAAATGGGAATAATAATAATTCATAGGGTTTAGTAAAGTTAAAATAGAATAGTGCCTGACACTTAGGATGCAATCTATAAGTTTTTGATAACAACAAAAGAAGGTAAGCTCCTTGAAAGTGGAATTTTGACTGTCTTATTTACTAATTTTCTATCTGGTACACATCCTCAATATGTTTTTTGAAATATTAATGAATTAATGTTAATTTGTTACTTCTCTCTCTCTCTCTCTCTCTCTCTCTCTCTCTCTCTCTCTCTCTCTCTCTCTTTCTATTTTTTACTCCAAGTAAAGGGCAATTCTTGGAGAGATTATGTAGAATTTGCACCCTTTTTTATTTTATTTTTACTGTTTACACTATTACAGATGTCCCCATCCCCTCCCCTTTACCATCTCCCCAACCCGCCCTCATTCCCCCTTTCCTCTGGTCATCACCACATTGTTGTCTATGGGTTATGCATAAATATTATTTGGCTAATCTCTTCACCTTCTTTCATCTAGTCAGAGTTTTTTTGTTTTGTTTTGTTTTGTTTTTCAAATAATTTTATTGAGATATAACTTACTATCATATAATTCACCCATTTAAAATGTACAATTCAATGATTGTTAGTATATATTCATAGAAATGTTAAACTGTCACAACAGTCAGTTTCAGAATTTTGTGTCACCTCAAAAAGAAACCCCATTTTCTACTCATTCCTTCATCTACCTCTCAGACCTAATAGTTCCTGTCTGCAGATTTACTCATTCTGGATTTTCATATGAATGGAGTCATATACTATATAGACTTCTGTGATTGTATTCTTTTACAAAGCATAAGGTTTTGGCAGTTTACCCAAGTTGCAGCACATATTAGTATCCCATTCTTTTATGGACAAATAATATATACATGCAACCATTTTATTTATCCATTCGTTCAATGATGAACATTTTGGTTGTTTCCAGCTTTTGGTTACTATAAATAATGCTGCTATAAAATAGTGTACAAGGTTTTGTGTGACACATATTTTAATTTCTTTGGGGTACATACCTAGAATAGAATTGCTGGGTCACATGGTAACTCTATGTAAAATTGTTTGTTGTACTTCCAATTTTTTTTCTAAAGTGGCCACCTTATTTTACATTCACACAAGCAGTGTATGAGGGTTCTGATTTCTCCACATCCTCATCAACATTTGTTATTTTCTGCCTTTTTTAGTCCAGCCATCCTGGTGAGTGTGAAGTGGTATCTCATCATTGTTTTGATTTGTATTTTCCTGATGAATAATGATGTAGAGCATCTTTTCATGTGCTTATTTATTGTTTTGGACATTTGTATTTTTAAATTGGCAAATTTGTTGTGGAAATGGCTGTCTCTCTGGAGGTTCTTTTTATTATTATTAAGGTATTATATATGTGTCCTTTTTCCCCCATTGTACCTCACCCCCTTCTCTTGCCTTCACCCCCCCCCTAGTGTCTGTGTCCATTGGTTATGCTAATATGCATACATACAAGTCCTTTGGTTGCTCTTTTCCCCTTCCCCCTACCCTCCCCTGCCTTCCCTCTGAGGTTTGACAATCTGATCAATGCTTCTCTGTCTCTGGATCTATTTTTGTTCATCAGTTTATGTTGTTCATTATATTCCACAAATGAGTGAGATCATGTGATACTTATTTTTCTCCAACTGACTTATTTCGCTTAGCATAATGCTCTCCAGGTCCATCCATGCAGTTGCAAATGGTAGGAATTCCTTCCTTTATACAGTAGCTTAGTACTCCATTGTGTAGATGTACCACAGTTTTCTAATTCACTCATCTGCTGATGGGCACTTAGGCTGTTTCAAAATGTTAGCTATTTAGGGCAATGGAAACTAAAGTGAAAATAAACAAATGGGACTACATCAAAATAAAAAACTTCTGCATAACAAAAGAAATATCCTTTCTGATTGGTGTTTCTAGTTTCTTGGGATATATTCCTAAAAGTGGGATCACTGGATCAAATGGGAGTTCCATTTTAGTTTTGTTTTAGGAAATTCCATACTGTTCTCCACAGTGGCTGCACCAGTATGCATTCCCACCAGCAGTGCACGAGGGTTCCTTTCTCTCTGCATCCTCACCAGCACTTGTAATTTGTTGATTTGTTGATGATAGCCATTCTGACAGGTGCAAACTGGTACCTCATTTTATTTTGATTTGCATCTCTCAGATGATTAGTGACTTTGAGCATGTTTTCATATGTCTCTTGGCTTTCTGAATGTCCTCTTTCAAAAAGTGTCTATTTAGGTCCTTTGCCCATATTTTTATTGAATTGTTTATCTTCCTTTTGTTAAGTTGTATGAGTTCCTTGTAAATATTGGAGATTAAAGCCTTACTGGAGATAACATTGGCAAATATGTTCTCCCATGCAGTGGGCTTTCTTGCTGTTTTGTTGATGGTTTCTTTTGCTGTGCAGAAGCTTTTTATTTTGATGTAGTTCCATTTGTTTATTTTAACTTTAGTTTCTGTTGCCCTAGGAGCTGTATCGGTGAATATATTGCTTTGGCATACGTCTGAGATTTTGCTGCCTGTGGATTCCTCTAAGATTTTTATGGTTTCCCGTCTTACATTTAAGTCCTTTATCCATTTTTGAGTTTATTTTTGTGTATGGTGTAAGTTGGTGGTCTAGTTTCATTTTTTTGTATGTATCTGTCCAATTTTTCCAACACCATTTATTGAAGAGACTGTTTTGACTCCATTGTATGCTCTTGCCTACTTTGTCAAATATTAATTGAGCATAGTGGTTTGGGTCAATTTCTGGGTTCTCTATTCTATTCCATTGGTCTATATGTCTCTTCTTGTGCCAGTAATAGGCAGTTTTGAGAACAGTGGCTTTGTAATATAGCTTGATATCTGGTATTGAGATCCCTTCTACTTTGTTCTTCTTTCTTAGTATTGCTGAAGCTATTCTGGGTCTTTTTTTTTATTCCAGATGAATTTTTGGAGAGTTTGTTCTAGGTTTGTGAAGTATGTCATTGGTATTTTAATGTGGATTGTATTGAATCTATAGATTGCTTTGGGTAGTATGGACATTTTAATGATGTTGATTCTACCAATCCATGAACATGGTATGTTCTTCCATCTGTTTATGTCTTCCTCTATCTCTTTTTTCAGTGTCCTGTAGTTTTCCACGTATAGGTCTTTTACCTCCTTAGTTAAGTTTATTCCTAGGTATTTTAATTTTTTGGTGCAATGGTAAGTAGGATTGTTTTTTTTTTTTTTTTAATCTCTCTCCCTGTAAGTTCACTATTGGTGTATAAAAATGCCATAGATTTCAGGTCATTAATTTTGTATCCTGCTATCTTGCTGAATTCATTTATTAAGTTTAATAATTTTTTGATGGAGTCTTTAGTGTTTTCTATGTACGGTATCATGTCATCTGCGAATAATGACAGTTTTACATCTTCTTTTCCAATTTGGATTCCTTTTATTCGTTTTTCTTTTCAAATTGTTATGGCTAGCACTTTCCATATTATGTCAAACAGGAGAGGTGATAGTGGGTATTCCTGTCTTGTTCCTGTTCTTAGGTGAAATTGTTTTAGTTTTTGCCCATTGAGTATGACGTTGGCTGTAGGTTTGTCATATAAGAATTTTATTATGTTGAGGTATGATCCCTCTATTCCCACTTTGCTGAGGGTTTTTATCAAGAAAGGGTATTGGATTTTGTCAAATGCTTTTTCTGAATCAATTGATATGATTATGTGATTTTTATCTCTCAATTTGTTTATGTGATGTATGACATTTGTTGATTTGTGGATATTGTACCAGCCTTGCATCCCTGTGATAAATCCTACTTGCTCATGGTGTATGATCTTTCTGATGTACTGCTGGATCTGATTTGCTAGAATTTTGTTGAGGATTTTGGCAACTATGTTCATGAGGGATATTGGCCTGTAATTCTCTTTCAATGTGTTGTCTTTATTTGGTTTTGGTATTATGGTGATGCTGGCTTCATAGAATGAACTTGGAAGTGTTTCTTCCTCTTGAATTTTTTGGAGTAGTCTGAGGAGGATAGGTTTTAGTTCTTCCTTGAATGTTTGGTAAAACTCCCCTGTGAGTAGTCTGGCCCTGGCTTTTGTTTGCTGGAAGGTTTTTGATGACTGCTTCAATTTCTTCCATATTTATTGGCCTATTGAGATTTTTAGATTATTCCTGATTGAGTTTTGGAAGTTTGTATTTTTCTAGGAATATGTCCATTTCCTCTAGGTTGTCTAGTTTGTTGGAGTAGAGTTGTTCATACATATTTTTTACAATCCTTTATATGTCTGTGGATCTGTTGTTACTTCACCTCTTTCATTTATTATTTGGTTTATTTGGGTCCTATATCTTTGCTTCTTGGTGAGCCTGGCTAGAAGTTCATCAATCCTGTTTATCCTTTCAAAGAACCAGCTCTTAGTTTCCTTGATCTTTGTATTTTTTTGTCTCTATGTCATTTATTTCTGCTCTGATCTTCATTATCTCCTTTCTTCTGCTCATTCTGAGCTTTTCTTGTTGCTCTCTTTCTAATTATTTAAGTTTTAGGGTTAAATAATTGATTATCATTTTTTCTTGTTATTTGAGGTAGGCCTGTGGAGCTATAAACTTCCCTCTCAGGACTGCTTTCACTGTGTCCCATAGATTTTGGATTGTTGTGTTTTCATTGTCATTCGTTTCCAGGATGCTTTTAATTTCTTCTTTGATATCTTTGGCAACCCAGTCATTGTTTAATAGCATGCTATTCAGCTTCCAAGTGTTTGAATTTTTTTGATTGTTTTATTGTAGTTTATTTATATTATGCCATTGTGATCTGAGAAGATGCTTGATATGATGTCCATCTTCTTGAATTTGGAGAGACTTTGTCTGTGACCCAATATTTGGTCTATCTTTTAAAACGTCCCATGTTCACTTGAGAAGAATGTATATTCCATGGCTTTGGGGTAAAATGTTTTAAAGATGTAATTAAGTCCATCTGATCTAGGGAGTCATTTAGGACTGCTGTTTCTTTGCTGTGTTTTGTTGTTGTTGTTGTTGTCTAGAGTATTTATGCAGTGATGTCAGTTGGGTATTAGAGTCCCCTACTATGATTGTATTGTTGTTGATCTCTCCCTTGATATATTCCAGAAGATTTTTATGTATTTGGGTGTTCCTAAATAGGTGCATATATGTTTATCAGGGTTATATCTTCTTGTTGTATTGATCCCTTGAGTATTATGAAGTGGACTTCCTTATCTCTTGTTATAGCCTTCACTTTGAGGTCTATTTTATCAGATATAAGTATTGCTAACCCAGCTTATTGTTCATTTCCATTTGCCTGGAAGATATTTTTCCATCCATTCACTTTCAGTCTGTGTGAGCCCCTTGTTCTAAAGTGGGTTTCTTTAGACAGCCTATATATGGATCCTGTTTTCTTTTCCATTCAGCCACTCTATGTCTTTTGATTGGAGCATTTAGTCCATTTACATTTAAAGTTATTATTGATAGGTACTTGTTTGTAGCCATTTTTATTTTTTGTGCCTGTGCTCCTTCTTCCATTTTTATTTCTTCTTTTTACACCAGCCCCTCTAGCATTTCTTGCATTGTTTTCTTGGTAGTGATAAATCCCTTAGCCCCCCTTCCCCCTTTTTTTGTCTGTGAAGCTCCTTATTTCCCCTTCAATTTTTAATGACAGCCTTGCTGGATGGAGTATTCTTGGATTCAGTCCCTTGCTTTGCATCACTTTGTAAGCTTCCTTCCATTGTTTTCTGGCCTGCTGTGTTTATGTTGATAAATCATTGGATAATCTAATGGGTGATCCCTTGTACGTAACTTTCTGTCTCTCTCTTGCAGCCTTTAAGATTCTCTCTTTTCCTCAACATCTGCCATCATAATTACAACATGAATTGGTGTGAGTCTTTTCAGGTATTTTGCTTGGGACTCTCTGTGCTTGTGTGACTTTTTTCTTCCCCAAATCAGGGAAGTTTTCTGACATTATTTCTTTAAATAGGTTTTCTAACCCTTTTCCCTCCACTTGTCCTTCTGTTACCCCTATTATTCGTATGTTGCTTCATTTCATGTTGTCACAAAGCTCCCTTAGGCTCTCTTCCTGTCTTTTAATTTTTTTCTCCAATTGCAGTTCAGTTTGGGTGTTTTGCTTCCCTGTCTTCTAGTTTGCTATTTCGGTATTCTGCTTCTCCTAGTATACAGTTGAAACATTCCATAGTGGTTATTTTTTTTTTTTTATTGTAGCTATATCAGCCTTTATTTCCTCTTGATTCTTACATAACTTGTTGATTTTTTTCATTCATCTGTTTTATGAACTGTATGACCCTTATTCTGAATTATTTTTCTGACATATTGCATGCCCCTGTTTCACCTAGCTCCTTTTTCTGGTGATTCCTCTTCTTTCCTCTGGGTATTTGTCTCCCCATTTTTGCTCTCACCAAAGGATATAGGTGTTGAGTTGTGTGGAGGCTGCTCCTCAGGTGGCAGCAGCTACTCGGGCTGCAGTTTCTTCTCAGGTGGTTGTGGCAGCAGCTACTCCTCAGTTGTCTGTGGCTCCTCTGGTGGGTGCTGCTCACACAGCTTGCAGCAGTGGTGGCTCCTCCAGCTGGCGGGGGTGAGCTGCTTGCGTGACTGCTGCTCCTAAGATGGGGGTGGGCTACGCGTGGCTGCTGTTCCTCGAATGGTGGTGGGCTACACACAGGCTACACACAGTTACTGCTCCTCAGAAGGGAGGGGGCTGCTTGTGGTCTGCTCCTTGCATGCTGGCAGCCCACACTATACTGCTACTCCTCAGATGGGTGTGGGCTTCTCACAGGGCTGCTGCTCCTTGGATGGGGGCGGGCTGCTTGCACAGCTATGGCTCCCCAAAGAGGGCATCTGAGTCAGCAGGTCCCTTGCAGGGGTTGCTGTAGAGTCCTGGGTGGTGTCTGAGGGCAACCCGGGTGGAGGTGAGGTTTGGCTCCCAGTCACAGCAGCTCTCCCATTCAATATGGTGTGACATCTTCAGTAGAGCCAGCCACCCCGGGACTGTTTGCAATGGTGGTAGAGGCTGCCTGGCAAGGCAAGCCCATTCCACCAGCCCCTGATGGTCCTGCGGGATCTAATTGTCCCTCACTCATGTACACAGACATACACACACACCACACGTCCATACACTCCCCTTTTTCTCCCTCACTCACTCACACTCTCTTCCTCACTGCCGCCATCTTCTTGCCTCTGTAGTTGGGTATGGAGTGTTATTGACCCATCCGTGGATAGAGTCTCCTCTCTGGGTATCTGGTTATGTGTCTCGCTCTCTACCACATTACCAAATCTGCCCTTAGCCTATTTACCCACTGTCAATCTTAATCTCTCAAGCAGCTGTTTCTAACAAGGCTATAGTTGGGCAGGTTGCCATATCGCTTTCAGGGACTGAAAGGTCTCTCTTCAGTCCAGTCCCTGAGGGCTCTCAGGGACTATTCAGACTTTTTTTTTGTATCCTTTGTAACACTCAGGGTGTAGTCTGTATTGGTTGTCTGGAGATTGCAGGGAGGGGCTATCTTTTAAGGAGAAAATGGCTGCTTAGGTCCAGAGTGTCAGGTATGTTCCAGTGCCAAACTCCTGGCCACCTCTCCCAGACCTGCTCTTCTCCCCAGCCTCTCCCCAGATCCCACAAATCTTCACCTCCACCTGCACTTCAGCCATGGGTGAGTGTATTTGAAAGGTCCTATGAACTGGGTTTAGCAAATAAAAGCAAAGACCAAAAAGAGGGGAAACCACTGCAAGTTTCTCCCCCCCTGGCATTGCATGGTTTGGGAAGTTGTTAAGGCTGCCACCTCCAGGCACAGCCTCTCATGGATGTGGGATTAGATCTAGAATCCCCTGCCTCCAGCAGCCCTGTGGACTTCCTTTCCACAGTCATATGTTATGCCTGTCCCTAATAGACACAGCTTTGTTGCCATGTGGCTTCCTTCTGACCCTCTGGGCTTGGAGATCTCCAAATTCTCTCCAGCCCAGATCCCAGATTTTACTGTTCTCCAGGTGTCCTCTGTCCTTCCCAGCTGTGAATTGTCTCAACAGCTGTGTCTACTTTGCCAATTCTGGGTGGATGTTATTCTATTTACTTGCTCTTTCTATATGTTCTGGATTAAGGCTCTTAAGGCTCAGGACCCATCTGCCTATTCCACTGCTATTTTGTCTCACTTGGTTCTTTTTTTTTAAAGAAATGTTTTTATTGATTTCAGAGAGAGGAAGGGAGAGGGCTAGAGATAGAAATATCAATGATGAGAGATAATCATTTATTGACTGCCTTCGGCACATCCCCTACTGGGGATTGAATCTGCATCCTGGGCATATGCCCTGGCCTGGGAATCAAACCATGACCACCTGGTTCATGAGTCAATGTTCTACCACTGAGTCACACTGGCCAGGCTCTGTAGCCTCTTTTATAAGGCACTAGTCCCATTAATGAGGGCTCCTCCCTCATGACCTAAGCACCCCTCAAGTCTTTACCTCCTAATACCATCATTTTTGATGAACATGATTTCAACATATGACTTTTGGGGGAATATATTCAGACTATAGAAAGCACTTGCATTTAGGTCATTAATACATTTCAAGTTACTTTTTGTATATAGTATGAGGTGTGTTCAACTACATTTTTTGGTTGACTTTTCTTTTAAAAATTATTTATTGTTGAGAGTATTATAGATAGCCCCCTTTCTTTACTTCATTGCCCCTTTTCACCCAGTTCTTGCCCTGGCCCAAGGCTTCACCACTCTATTGTCTGTACCCACGAGTAATGAATATATGCATGTAAGTTCTTTGGCTATTCTTTTCCTGCCCTTCCTCCTCCTTTCCCTCTGAGATTTGTCTGTCTGTTTCATGTTTCTATGCCTCTGGTCCAATTTTATTCATCAGTTTACTTTGTTCATTAGATTCAACATATAAATGAGATCATGTGATATTTGCTTCTCTCTGACTGGATTGCTTCACTTAGCATAATAATCTCCAGGTCCATATATGGTGTTGCAAAAGATGAGATTCCTTTTTATTTTTTTACAGGTGCATAGCATTCCATTGTGCAAATATACCACAGTTTTTTTATCCACTCATCTACTGATGGACACCTGGAGCATTTCCAGAACTTAGCTATTATAAATAACACTGCTATGAACATAGGGGTGCAAATATTCTTTCTGATTGGTGTTTCTGGATTCTTAGGATATATTGCTAGAAGTGGGATCGATGGATCAAATGGCAGCTCCATTTTTAATTTTTTGAAACAACTCCATACCGTTTTCCATAGTGGAGCACCAGTTTGCATTCCCACCAGCAGTGTACTAAGGTTCCTTTTTCTCCACATCTTTGCCAGCACTTGTCATTTGTTGATTTATTGAAGGTAGTCATTCTGGCAGGTGTGAAGTGATACCTCATTGTCATTTTAATTTGCATCTCCCGTGATGGTTAGTGACATTGAGAATTTTTTCATATGTCTCTTGGCCATTTGTATGTCCTCTTTGGAGAAGTGTCTATTCATGTCCTCTGCCAATTTTTTTAATTGGATGGTTTGCCTTCCTTTTATTGAGTCATAGTAGTACTTTATATATTTTAGAAATTATCAGCTAATCAGATGTATCATTTGCAAATATATTCTCCCATACAATGAGTTCCCTTTTCATTTTGATGCTGGTTTCTTCTGTACATCCTTTTTTATTAAAATTTTGGGGTGACATTGTTTAAGAAGGTTATATAGGTTTCAAGTCTACATTTATATTATATGATACATAATCTGTATATTACATAGTGTACCCACCACCAAATTCAAATTATCTTCCATCACCACATATTTGGCCCCCTTTACCCTTTACTACCCTCCAAATCTCCCTTCCTTAGTAACTATTATTGTCTATGTCTATGAATTTGTGATTGTTTGTTCATTTGCTACTTTCAGTTTTATATCCCACATATGAGTGAAATCCATCCCCTCTGCTCTCAGCTACATTCTTTTCATATGGATATGCTCAAGACTTTCTAGCAATGTTTGTTGAAAAAACTATTCTTCCCTCATTCATCAATCTTAGTACCCTTGTTAAAAATCAGTTGAGCATAGTTGCATGGGTTTATTTTGTACTCTGGGTTCTATTCATTTATCTATAAAGTATATCTTTATGTCAGAAACACAGTGTCTTGATTACCTCAGCTTTGTAGTGAGTCTTGAAATTAGGAAGTGTGAGTCCTGCCATTTTGTTTTTCTTAGAATTGTTTTGGCTATTCTGGGTACCTTGAAATTATGTATGAATTCCAGGATTAGCTTGTAAATTTTTACAAAGAAGTAAACTGGGATTCTGACAGGAATTGTATATAATCTATAGACAAGTTTGGGGAGTATAGCAATCTTAACAATTTTAAGTCTTCTGATCCATGAACTGTGTGTGTGTGTGTGTGTGTGTGTGTGTTTACTTTTTTAGATTTTCTTTAATCCATGTTATAGTTATCACAATATAAGTTTTGCATGTTTTGTAGTTGCATATTCTTAAGTATCTTATATATTGTGATCCTATTGTTAATGGCATTATTTTTAAAATTTCATTTATAGATTGTTTATTGTGAGTTATTTTTGTATATTAATCTTATAGCGTTCAATCTTGCTGAATTTGTTTACTTATAGTGTATTTCCCAATGGCCTTTTTAGAATTTTCTATATTAAGATTTGAGAATACAGATAAATTTACTTATTCTTTTCCAGTATGTATGTCTTTTATTTATTTTAATAGCCTGATTGCCCTATCAAAAATCTCCAATACAATGTTGTATAGAAATAGCAGGAGTTGACATCCTTACATTGCTCCTGATTTAGGGGGAAAGCATCCACACTTTCCCCATTAATTATGATGTCATCTTTTAAGTTTTTCATAAATTCCCTTTATGAGACAGAGAAAGTTCCCATCTGTTCCTAGTTTTTTGGATTTTTTATCATGGAATGGAATGTTGAGTTTTCAATAAAGAAATATTACAGGCTTTTAATCAGATTCTTCTCATTATTCCTGTTTGCAAATAGATTGGATGAGTACATTTTATGACTTTTTTCTTTGTATGGGATATTAGATAACATTATTTTTTAGTCTCACAATAATGAACTTTAAGGGACTGTGCCAAATCCTAGTTTTGTTAAGAATATTGTATTAGCTATTACTAAAATTATTGGGCTCCTAGTTGGACACTGACAAATATTTGATGTATAACACTTTTCATTACAGTATTTTCTCCAGTAGATTTTTGCCTGTGATACACTACACAGAAAAGTCCATAACATGATTAAACATTTGTGTAAATGTTCTCATCAGTTCCTGATCTTCCATGTTTACTGGGAAATAGAAACAGGGATAAATTGAGTTAGGGGTCAAATGACTTAAATTGAATTAATCCCTCTGTTCCAGGAAATTGGGAGACCTTTTCTTATCCTGTCCTTGACAGGCTTACTGGAAAGAGAAAGAAATCAGGAGTCAATATTATCCTTCCTAAGGTGAAAACAGAGATGGGTCAAGGAACTTAGTCACCCTGTCTATCATTTTATTATTGAGTTTTCATCACTTCAGTTGGAAAAAAAAAGGAAGCACTTAAGCTAAAGCTCCCAAAAAATAGTTTGAACTGTGTCTTAGTCAGTTTAGGTTGTCATAATAAATGCCATAGACTGGGTGGTTTAAACAATAAATACATATATTTCATAGTTCTGGATTCAGGAAAATCCAAGGTTAAGGTGCCAAATGAGTGTGTTAATGGTGAGGATCCTCTTTCATCTTTGTATACAGACTCCTTTTTTGCTATTAACTTCACTTCGTGGAGAGAAATAGATCATCTTGCTCATGTCTCTTATAAGGGTACTAATCTCATTCATGAAGGCTTCGCCCTTACAACCTAATTATTTTTTAAAAATTTTGGAATATATTTTATTTAACCCATAGATCCAAAAGTTATATTTTTTAACTTTTGAAAGGCTCTATCTCCACATAACATAGTTATTAGGTTTCAACATATGACTTTTTGGAAAGCATAAATAAGCTGAATGTTTAAAAAGAAAGATATCTGTAATTAATACATCATTTCCCTCAAAGATGTACGTTATGGCTAATGTGAGAAGGGTTGAGGCAAAAAGATTTTAATTCTTGTTTACTTGACCTTTAATTACACTTGATATCTGAGCATAACGCTAGTAATAAGAACAATTAATATTTACATAACCTTGTTCAATTGATAAAGCATTTTTGTATTTACCTAAATTCCCTTAATGTCAAAGCCAAGAAACATCTATTTCATAATGTGGTGGGAGGGACAACTTGAGGTGTGCTTATAGAAAATGATGGAAGTTCCCCATATTAGGGATTGAGATTAAATATTTTAAAAATTTATCTTTATTGTTGAAAGTATTGCAGATGTCCCCTTTTCCCTCCATTGACACTTTCACTCTACACTCGACCCCCCAGACCTTCACCATATTATTGTCTGCATCATGGGTTATGCATATATGCATATAAATTCTTTGGTTAATCTCTTCCTGCTCCTCTCTCCCCTTCCCTCTGAGATTGGACAGTCTGTTACATGCTTCTCTGTATTTGTATCTATTTTGTTCACCAGTTTATTTTGTTCATTAGATTCCACATATGAGTGAGATCATGTGATACTTGTCTTTCTTTGACTGACTTATTTTACTTAGCATAATACTCTCCAGGTTTATCGATACCACTTCAAAGGGTAAGAGATCTTTCTTTTTTTATAGCTGCATAGTATTACATGATATAAATGTACCACAGCTTTTTTATCCACTCATCTACTGATGGGCTATTTCCAAGTTTTAGGTATTGTAAATAGTGCTGCTATCAACACAGGGGTGCATATATTCTTTCTGATTGGTGTTTTGTAATTTTTAGGATATATTCCTAGGAGTGGGATCACTGAAATGGCAGTTCTATTTTTAATTTTTGAGGAAACTCCATACTGTTTTCCACAGTGGCTGCACCACTCTGCATTCCCACCAGCGGTGCACGAGGGTTCCTTTCTCTCCACATCCTCACCAACATTTGCCGTTTGTTGATTTGTTGATGGCAGCCATTCTGACAGGTGTGAGTTGATACCTCATTGTAACCTTAGTTTGTATCTCTCTGATTATGAGTGATGTTGAGCATTTTTTCACATATCTATTGGCCATCTGTACATCCTCTTTAGAGAAGTGTCTACTCATGTACTCTGCCCATTTTTTAAATTGGATTGTTTGTATTCCTTTTGTTAAGCTGTATTAGTTCTCTATATATTTTGGAAATTAACCCCTTATCAGATGTGTCATTGGCAAATATATTATCCCATGCAGTGGGCCCCCTTTTACATTTTTATAGCTTCATAGCCTTTTATTTTGATGTTTACTCACAGCATCCTTAGATTTCCATAATAACCCTTAAGGACCTTATAGTCAGTATACTTAAGCATATTTAATGTCTAAACCCTAGTTGTTGTTGCTGTTTTAATATCTATATAAAGATTTTACGAACTCATAGCAAAATAATCAAACTCTGCCATTTAGGGAAGCCATATATTTGCCCTTTGTCTGAGATTGTAGATTTTGGCTTCTTCCAGTCATCTCAGTGAAAAGTGAAAGAACTAATTTACTTTCCTGTTTGGTCCCCATCAAGTTCACCTGAGGTTTATGCTTTTTAATGGAACAGACCAAGTCTATTGCAGCGAAAACTTCCTTGAGTGGATGCAATACCAGATAAAAGTCTGCACTAAACATTTGAACCAAACAAATTCAAGGGCTCAGCCTGAAGCATAAACAAGTTAGTTTGCACTTTTTCTAAGAATTGGTTTTAGGTTTTGTCTGGAAAAACTATTTTTATGAACCCAAGTCCATCAGATTGGAAAATACATTATATAGACTGTCTGAGGTCACAAATTAGTATTTTAAAATTGAGATGAAATAGTTCCCTCAGGAAAAATACCTTTCTGATTCTTTACAGATGTAGACTCTGGGATTTGTAGGCTTTTCATGTACCCTTTCACACATTCATTCAAGCATTTATCAAGGGCCTATTGTTTTCTCAGCCTGCCTCCAATTATTTCTTTGAAAGGTGACCCATTTAGAAGGCTCCTAAAAATACTGGTGCATTGATTGATATTTCTAAGTGCAGTGTGAATGGGTGAAATCAGAAGGTTATTTGAAAGGACTTTGGAAATAGACTCATCACTGTTGCCATTTCCTCTGTTGAGAATTTGCAGTGAACATCCTAAAAACTAGGGGCCATGGGAAATGCCACCTGTGATGTAGTGCACTTTCTCTCACAAATTCACAATATATGCCAAGAATGGTGTTCACATTGCCCAAGCTTGCTTATCCACATGGCGCCTCTTCTTGCCCTCTGGTTTTAGCGTTTTTTGTCACGTAGGTTCTTGGCAGTTAACCTTGCTACTTCCCAGGAGTCTGCGTATGGAAGTTTTTATACTTCTTATAAAAGTCAGCATGGAATTTCAGAGACCAGTGAAGGAGAAATGTCCACAGTAGGTGTTTTGGCTCTTCTTCTTCTTCTTCTTCTTCTTCTTTTTTTTTTTTTTTTTTTTTTGTGGGGAAGGGGTATCAGAGATGACAACTTTTTGTTTAAAAGAAAATCCTTGATTCCTTTGAGAATTTGTGCACATTTAAGTATTTATGTTATGTGAATTTATCTTTCCTGCCCATTAAGTAGGACCTATCTCTGTCTCCACATATACTAGCATATCAAGCTACCACATTTGTAATTAAAATATTTAAATATATTGGATAATGTTTTAATCCAGTGTGGGCAGTTGCATTCTTGATGTCACTTCACCATATTTTCCAAATATGATAAAAATGTCAGAATAACTGTAAAAGTGAGAACACATTTGCAGTAGCAATGGTAAATAGAGAATAAAACTATATAAGTGAAAACTATTAGAGGACCAAATAAATTGATGGTAATTTGGGAAAATAAATAGCACATGGTCTGGTGTTTATGATTAATGTGGATTGAGGCAAGGATCCTGCAATCTAAGTTAGAAAAAGAAGAGGGTAACTGGCAAAGCAATTATTGTTTTTTTCCTATGAAACCATGGAAAAAGCTAATGCTCAGAACTAACAGGAACTTGGGGCAGAACATGGATGTTGTGTACATTTATTCATTTACTTGCAATATACCCTGTGGCTCTTCATCTTGGTCAATGGAAGATAAGTAAATATGACTGTGACCTGTGGAGATTTACTACTTCCTCAGAACACATACATACCTCCAGGGTAGAATATTGGAGAGAAATTCTTCTTAGAGAATAAAATAAAATTTCTGGTTATTCAAGCTCACTATTTTATCACCAATATTAACAGTATATTTTAACATAAAATTGGTCCTTATTGAGAATAAGTAACAATCAAAATGCAATCAGCAAGACATATCTGCTGAAATATTATAATGGAGATGAGGGAAAAAAACATAACAAATGAGAGGCAATTAAATCATCCATAATAAGAAATATGCCACAAAGCAGAAGAAAATTTGAACAAATACATCTCTCTAAAACCAAATAAAGATTTTTAAATATAGACCTCAAAGATAAGATACACAATTTTTAAAAAATATAATAATCAGAAAACAAGAAATGATAAGTGGACTGGTAGAGCTTCAGAAAGATATATAACATGAAGAAAATAACAAGAGAACTGAAAAGCACAATAGCAGTAACAGATATTAGAGGTTAGAGACTGCTGAACATAAAATCTGAATCACTGCATACACATCCACATCACTGGCTTGAAACAGATCAAGTTGAAATGAAAAAGTGAAAGAAACTGAGATATGGACCAAAAATTATAAGTACAAAAAATATTAGAGATCCAACAATGAATAATTGTTACTTCTGAAAAAGAGAACTGAAAAAATAAAAAATATAGTAGTAATCAAATAAGATCATAACCTGCATAATTAAAACGAATAGCCTGTCCCCACTGATAATTTGCAAGGGGATTCCTGAAAACTAAGGACCATGGGAAACGCCACCTTGCTGGCTCTGTATGGGGTTCACACTGCCCATGTTTGCTTATTCACATGGAACCTCTTATTTCCATTCAGTTTCAACTTTTGTATCAGATAGTAAAATATCAAAACCAAGGTACAATCTGCTAAAGTTACATTACTTCAAGTGTAAAGAAAAGATGTCCTGGGTACCCAGGCTACTCTCCACTCTCAATCAAATTAACTGTAAGGCAAAAAGAATCAGGCTGGTATCAGACTTCTATGTAAAAGTAACCAATGTTAGAAGATAGTGAATGAATGCCTAAGATGTCTTAAGGGGAGGAAAATGAGACCAAAAATTCATACACAGGCAAATTGTCACTCAAGTATCATGATTACAAATATTTTAAACATGCAAGAATGCAAGTGTAATAGTTTCCTATTGCAGCTATAACAAATTATGACAAACTATAAAATTTAAACAATATAAATGTATTACCCTATACATTCTGTATTTCAGAAGGCTAGGTGTAGCATACCTGGGTTGGTTTTTATGCTGAGAGTGTTACAAGTTCATGTGATTACTTTGGGCCCACCACAATAACTGAAAATATTTCCATATTAATATCAGCTGATTAGTAATTGTAATTCTATCAGCAAAGTCTCTCTTGGAACTTAACACAACAATTTCTCAGAATCCCAGTATTAGGGCATAGATAACTTAAGAGGGGGATCATTATCAATCCTACCAGAGTAGGTAATAAAATCCCCATAAATATTTCTTTATGGAAGATTCAATCACAAGATACAAGTGAGGAAACTTTTTTAAAAGGATTGGTGATGAACATAGAATACATTAAAAATACAATGTGCCTGGCTGGCATGGTTCAGTGGTTGAGTGTCAACCTATGAACCAGGAGGTCATGGTTCGATTCCCAGTCAGGGCACATGCCAAGGTTGCAGGCTCAATCCCCAGTAGGAGTCATGCAGGAGGCAGCTGATCAATGATTCTCTCTCATCATTGATGTTACTAACTCCCTCTCCTTTCCTCTCTGAAATCAATAAAATAAAATAAAATACAATGTGTATATACGGTTCTAAACCAGGATATAAAAACAATTGAAAAAAAACCCTAGGAAAAGGTTTTCAAAATATTTTTATTATCAAAATATTAGAGCTTTGACTCACTAAGGGGTTATTGCTTGTTTACATCACTTTGTGCTATAGGTTAAGTGACTCTTTTAACTGGCACTTCTCCACATAGTGACCTAGGAATTCAAGAATTCTCAGTGTGTGGTTCTGCTGTCTTGGAGCCATTCACTTTCAAGTAAATGCATAGAGGAGGTGGGGGAGAGAGAGAGAAGAGAGAAGGAGAAACACA
Source organism: Eptesicus fuscus (assembly GCF_027574615.1). Taxonomy (NCBI): domain Eukaryota; kingdom Metazoa; phylum Chordata; class Mammalia; order Chiroptera; family Vespertilionidae; genus Eptesicus; species Eptesicus fuscus. The sequence continues at coordinate 111,963,819 of NC_072473.1, forward strand.
CACACACACACACACACACACACACACACACACACATGCAGAGAGAGAGAGAGAGAGAGTTGCATAGGACATTTTAAAAGCCAGAATATGAAGTTGTAGAAATCATTTCTGCTCATATTTCTTTGATATAACTGGTATCATGGTCCAACCTAACTGTAAGGGAAACTAGAAGTGTAGACTTTCTGTGTTCCTATGAAGAAGAGGTGAGATTGGTGTATATCCACTTTCTGCCACAATAATACTTAATTACTAGTATATAGAAATAATGTTAATATTCTTTCTGATCTAAATCAGCAGGTACAAACTGGAAGAGCAGTTGGGAGCATAATAAGTATAATTATTCCTTTACCTTTCACAGTGACTGCTTAAAAAGCTGATAAAATAAAATTGTTTTTAATATATCATTTGTATATGTAATCTTTAGAACTAGTAATATGAACATAAACAACTGAAATCAGGAGGTGGAGGTAGATTTAGAGTGTGGAGAAGTATTATGTAATTATTTTCTCATCTGCCATAGTGGATAGTCACAAATATATTCACTACAGTTGATAATTAAGGAAGTCATGATTCAAGTTTATTGTATAAAACTAGTTATTAGAGTAGCATTTAAAATTAAAAAGTGTATAAATTTCAGAAGGTAAAACAAAATTAAAAGAGAAAAAGTAGATAATATAGAAAAAGACAAAACATAAACATTCTAAACAAAGAATAACAGAAAGAAACATACTGAAAATTAGCATATCAAAAAGGAGAAATGATGCAATACCTTAATCAATAAAGACATTTTTTTAAAAAGTAGAAATTAGACAATAAGGGACAGCTTATTCCAGCTCTGAGCCAGGGAGAGATCAATAAAAGATCCCAGGCACCCTGAGGTCCACCTTCACCTGTTGGCTGCTCTGCTACCCTTTGGATTTGCCTGGTCTTCCTCAAGAGCCTTCTGTAGAAAGACTATCCTATATAATAAAGAGGTAATATGCATATTGACCCTCATGCCCTCACAAGATGGCTGCCTACAACCAGGTCATTGGGGAGGGGAGAGGTTAGTGAGGGACGACCAAATGACTGAACAAGCAGGCTGTGTTGGGGAGACCAGGTTGGCAGGAGAAGCAGTTAGGGGCGACCAGGCTGGCAGGAGGGGTCAGTTGGGGGCAACCTGGCGGGTTTAATTTTATTTATTTATAGAGTAGGCCCAAGGTGCCCTCAACCCACAGACGCTTCCACAAGATATAAACTCTATACAGTGGGGGTCAGAAGGTTGGCACTAGTGGGTATCCTGCTTTGGGGCAGCCCAGTCAGGCACTCAATGGGGGGAGAAAGTGGCCCCTACTCCAGAGGTATACCACTCAGTCTCTGCCTAAGTCTTCAACCATTGCTTCCCCTGAAAGAGCAAACCACAGGTTCAGGTTGGGTGTTGCCAGCTACTGTCTCTTCTGCAGGAGTAAACTCAGCAGGGCGGAGCCTTCTGGATTTGGAGGGGCAGGTCAAATGAATCTCCTGTTGAAGGAATGGCATTGGCTGTGCTCACCTATACTAATAAAAGGATAATATGTTAATTAGACTGGATAGACCGGACGTCTTCTGACGTCATTCCGGACATCTTTCCTGACAAAGCTGGAGGCGGGGACAACCTGCAAATCACTAGAGGCCCCTTGCCCAGGCCAGTCCTGCCCCCTAGCAGGGACTCCCACCCCAATGGGGGACATGGTCAGCTGCAAAACCCAGCAGCCCCTCTCCCAGGCTGGTCCCACTCCCCAGTTTGGACCCCCACCCCGATCGGGGAGGTGGCCAGCCTGCAAACCCCATGGCCCCTTGCCCTGGCTGGCCCTGCCCCCAATCGGGGACCCCCTACCCAATCCGAGGCTCCCTTCAGGGCAGGCCAGTCGGCCCCCACCTGTGCACCAGACCTCTATCCTATATAATAAAAGGGTAATATGCAAATTGACCCTAACGGCAAAATGACCAGAACGACCTCTGGACCAGTCACTATGAGGCGCACTGACCGCCTCTTGGTACCTTTCTCTGGCCAGCAGGATCTGATTGCCTGATGGCCACCTGTGGCAGGGACTGGGGTGGAGAGTGGACTGGAACAGCCGACCTCGGTCCCTTCCCCCAGCCATCAGGCACTGATCACCCGATAGTGAATGGAGAACCAGGGGTGGGTGGCGGCGGGGGGTGGGGCTGACTCAGGCAGCTGGGGAATATGGTCCTGATCACAGGCCAGGCCTAGGGACTGTACCCGTATATGAATTTCCGGGCCTCTAGTCTATAATAATAAAAGTGTAATGTGCTAATTAGACCGGAAAGCCAAATGACCTTCTGGACATCCTTCTGGACGTCCTTCCAGACAACCTTATGGACAAAGCTGCGGTGGCGGGGGCCAAGGCAGAGGCAGTTAGGGGCAATCAGGCAGGCAGGTGAGCAGTTAAGGGCAATCAGACAGGCAGGCAGGTGAGCGGTTAGGAGCCAGAGGTCCTCGATTACGAGAGGGATGTCTGACTGCTGGACATCCCCCTAGGGGTCCCAGATTGTGAGATGGTGCAGGCCAGGCTGAGGGACCCCTGTGTATGAATTTCATGCACCGGGCCTCTATAGGGGGATAAGAATGGCACCCTACAGCCATAGTTACACCACCCAATGCCTGTCTAAGTCTCTGATGAAAACCTCCAGGGAGATGCACTCCAAAGTTAACAGCTCTTTGCAGCACTCTTATCCCCCCATGGAACTGAGCTCAGCAGGGCAAGGCCACCAGGGGTTGAAGGAGAGGCCAAGTGAATCAACAGGTGTGGTGGGTGTGCCAGCTGTGCATGCGAGATGGGGAAGAATGGCCACCATTTCAAAGCTATACAGCTCAATTACTCTCTCAATCTCCACCAGGAGCTTCTCCAGAAAAAAGATCACACCAAAGGTCCCTATTGGGTGCAGCCAGTAGACTTTTCTACAGGCAGGGTGGTGTCCTCAGTAGTTAGAGGTCTGAACAGTGCACTCCCCAGGCTGGTACTTTAACAATAGGAGTGCTCAACTCTGGGAAGATAGAAACTGCATTTCTAGCAGAACCCCTTCTCTCCAAGGGAGACTGAATCGCCACTGATTTTCACCACTATATGTGATGTGGACTCCTCTTCCTGTCTCTGGTGCCCTGGGTTGAAGATTTCTCCCTGAGGGGAGGAAGTTTTGAAGCCAAGATATCCCTCAGGCTTCTTAGCTACCCCACGTGGGTGCAGGGGCCAGACCTTTCTGCATCTCTACCCTTCTTGCCAGTCTCTATGTGGATTATTCTATAAATCCTTAGTTATAATATTTCTGTTCAGCTAGCCTTCGGTTGATTATTCAGGTTGATTACTCTATAATTTATCTGTTAATTGAATTTGGCGCCAGGAGAAAGTTAGTGTTGCTTCTACATACTTTGCTGCCATCTAGGAATCTACAATGTTGTTTCTTAAAAAGTCTGACATATCTGATTCAAGAGCACCTGAATTTTTCAAAATTGTTTCTCTAACCCAGACATGTTGAAAATGAGGTCTAGGAATTTGTACTCTTATCAAGTTTCCAAAGTGATTCTCATGCACACAGAAATTTGAGAACCACTAACATAGACTAGAAAAAAGGTTTTCAATGTCTTACTAAGTCCAAATATCACCAATACCAAAATCTGACAGATATTATAAAAGAAAAAAGCCCAAATATCAATTTTACTCATAAATATTGATGTGAATATCCTACATAAAATTTAAGCAAATATAAATTTTAAAAATACAAATGGTGCTCATTCCAAGAAAGTAATGATAGTTCAATAGTAAGGAATCTATTGATATGATTCACTATATTAGCAGAATGAATTCTAAATTCTTCAATATTACTAATCAGGCCCTCCATGAATACTTCAGCGGATGTAATTTTTTTCACTCAGTGTGTCACACATTGAACTCTAGCAATAATGAATAGCTTTATCACTTTGCCCTCATACTCACCATCTTGTTTCTCATTACAATGTAATCTCTCATGCTGTTTCTCCCACCCCAAATCCACATGCATTTTGTTCCAAATTATTTCATTTTTTATGATTTACATGTAAATAGTTGTACATGTTTAATGCATACAATACAATGATTTTGGGGGTAAGTATACACCTGTGAAACTATCACACCTAGTAAGGCCATAGACATATTCATGACCTCCCACTCCTATTATTATTGTTGTTGCTATTATTATTTGTGTGTTTGTGTAAAAATATTTAACATATGATCTTCTCTCTTAGCAAACTTTAAATATGCAATATAGTATTATTAGCTATGGGAACTATGCTGTATCGATCCCCAGAATTAATTTATCTTGCATAACTGAAACTTTGTACCATTTGGTCACAATCTCCCCAGTTTCCCTCTCCACATAACCCCTTGGCAACCATCATTCCACTCTCTGCTTCTATGAGTTTGACTATTTTAAATTTTACATAAGTGAAATATTACAATATTTGTCTGTCTGTGTCAGGCTTATCTCACTTACCATAATGTCTTCCAGATCCATCTGTGTTGTTGCAAATGGCAGGATTTCCTTCATTATTTTATTATTTTTTTATTGTCTAAAGTCTTACATATGTCTCCTTTTTTCCCAATTGAACCCCCCCAGCTATTCACACCCCGGGCAAGCCTCCACCAACCCAGTGTCTGTGTCCATTGGTTATGCTAATATGCATGCCTACGTACAAGTCCTTTGATTGCTATATAGATATACAATATTTTCTTTATTCATTCATCTGCTCATTGATATTTATATTGTTTCCATATCTTGGCTATTGTCACATGCATTCTTTAATGAGTTTAGGCACCACAAACTCAAACACAGCATCTTTTGTTCTGTTGCTTAGAATATTGTATGCATATCTCTAATATTCTATCTATAGCAATATATGTGGTATAATATTCTATCTATAGCAATATATATATAGCAATATATGAATAGAATATATTCTATCTATAGCAATATAGCAGCATATCTCTAAAATTCTATCTATAGCAATATATATACACACACACACATATATCTGTATATATCACATAGTACTGTAACAATACATTTAACTGAAGGTCTCTTCAAAAAAAATGAGTACTCTTTAAAGGCAGTCTGCATAAACCACTGTAACCACAGCACAATCCCTGCAATAGAGTCTATATATTTATTAAATATATATGAATGCTGAATAAATGAATGTTAATGAAAGGCAAATTCATTTCATATGGGGCCAAATGCACATTGAGTATGAATTTTTCATTTCTCATCTGATTGTCAATATGTTAATATACTTCATAATATTTATTGATTTTTAAGAGCCATTAACCCTTGACTTCTTGGGATAAATTCAGTTTGGTCATTGATTATTCATACTTTTATGTATTGTTTGACTCAACACTTTTTAATTATGAGATTTTTAAAATCTATCTCATCAGTTACAATGGCCTATGATTTTCTCATCTCACATTATCTTTTTGTGGTTTTGAAAGCAAGATTATAATGACTTCACAGAATGAGCTAGGGAATATTCCCTATCTTATTTTCTAGAAAATATTATTTAAGATGGGCATAATATGGTCCTTTGTATTTTAGTAGAAAACACGAGCAAAAACATTTGGGTGTAATGTTTTCTTTATGAGAAAGTTCTTAATCACTGATTCAATTTTTAAATAGTTATTACATTATTAAGACTGAATATTTCTAACAAGTTTAGGTAATTTGTATTTGTTTAAAACTTTGTCTAAGTTTTCAATTTTCAGCATAAACTTGTTCATAGTATCTGATTCAAGAGCACCTGAATTGTTCAAAATTGCATTTCTAACAGATTTTAAGTTTATCCTATCTAATAAAAGAGAAACATGCAAATTGACCATACCTCCACTATGCCCACAAGCCACGCTCACAAGCCAATCAGGAGCAAGTATGCAAATTAACCCAACAAATATGGTGGCAGCCACAGAGCTGGAGCAAGCAGGAAGCTTGGGTTGTCCCTGGTGATGGAGGAAGCCAAGCTTCCCGCCCGCCCTGGCCTGCCCTGGCCTTCACTCAAGGCTACAAAGTTTCAATTATAGAAGATAAATAAATCCCAGATACCAAGGCCTCCACTTGGGTTTCCCAGGGGCATGGCTGGTCAGCAAACCACCACAGGCCCCTTGCCCAGGCCACCCCATACCCCAAAGGAACCCCCACCCTGATCCAGGACACCCTTCAGGGCAAACCAGCTGGCCCCCACCTGTGTACTAGGCCTCTATCCTATCTAATAAAAGAGTAATATGCACATTGACTATCACTCCAACACACAAGATGGCTGCCCCCATGTGGACACAAGATGGCCACCACAAGATGGCCAGCAGGGGAGGGCAGTTGGGAGGGACCAGGCTGGCAGAGGAGGGCAGTTGGGGGAGATCAAGCCTGCAGGGGAGGGCAGTTAGGGGTGACCAGGCTGGCAGAGGAGGGAAGTTGGGGGCAACCAGGCCTGCAGGGGAGAGCAGTTGGGGGGGATCAGGCCTGCAGGGGAGGACAGTTGGGGGGACCAGGCCTGCAGGGGAGGGCAGTTAGGGGTGACCAGGCCAGCAGAGGAGGGAAGTTGGGGGCAACCAGGCCTGCAGGGAAGGGCAGTTGGGAGGGACCCAGGCTTGCATGGGAGAGCAGTTGGGAGGGACCAGGCCTACAGGGGAGGGCAGTTAAGGGCAAGCAAGCTGGCAGTGGAGCGGTTAGGCATAAATCAGGCTGGCAGGGGAGTGGTTAGGGGGTGATCAAGATGGCAGGCAGAAGTGTTTAAGGGCAATCAGGAAGGCAGGCAGGCAAGCAGTTGGGAGCCAGCAGTCCTGGATTGTGATAGGGATGTCCGACTACCTGTTTAGGCCCGATTCTACCTGGATCAGGCCTAAACTGGCAGTCAGACATTCCTTGAGGGGTCCCAGATTGGAGACGGTACAGGCTGGGCTGAGGGACACACACACACCCATGCATGAATTTCATGCACCGGACCTCTAGTTGTTATTATATTTGACAACAATTGTTTAGACAATCTCATTTTTTGCTTCAATTGTTTTTACTCTTTATAATTTATTTTTTTACTGCTATGTGTGGGTGTTTATTGAGTGCTTGTTTGTGTGTATCAGGCATCCTCAAACTACGGCCCATGGGCCACATGTGGGTGTTTTTGCCGTTTTGTTTTTTTACTTCAAAATAAGATATGTGCAGTGTGCATAAGAATTTGTTCATAGTTTTTTTTGGTTTTTTTTTTTAACTATAGTATGGCCCTCCAATGGTCTGAGGGACAGTGAACTGGCCCCCTGTTTAAAAAGTTTGAGGACCCCTGGTGTGTATATTTCCCCTTGTGCCATTTTTTTGTATCTTCATTTTTTGGGAAGTTATGTTTATTCTCAACATTTTAGTACTTACCTTGAAAATTACCCATGCTTATTTACCTTGACAAAGCATGACATTAAAGAGGCCTTAATTTTCATTCTTACTGACCAGTATTTTATTACTTACCTTTTTATAACCCCACAAAGTACTACAATTCATTATCATTTATAAAGAAAATGATTGTATAAATTTTCAAAAATAGTTATCTTTTTATTTGGTCAGCATTTCTTCTTGCATCCTAGATGTTCCTTCTACTGTTGAACAGTAGGGAAGGCAGGGGAGGGTGGTGGGAAGAGATCAACTATGAACTTGTATGCATATATGCATGACCCATGGGCATAGACAATAGGGTGGTGAAGGCCTGGGGTGGTAGGTAGGAGTGGGCTAGAAGAGGTCAATGGGAGTTATGTAATACTTGCAAGGAAAAATATTTTAAAAAAGAACACTCTTTTCTGAAATATATATTTTAGAAACACCTATTTGATCCTTTTACTGGTAACTCTCTTAAAAAATATATATCAATACATGAACTATGATAAAAATACTGAAGCAAAATCAGAGTAAGAAGATATGTGTGTAAGGAGAGAAGAACTCCTGATTCATCTATTCTGGATACCCCTCTTGGGTGGCGATGTGACTGTTTATGATTCCACATGGTATCAATGAGATATTTTCAGAATGTTGATCCTGAATTTATGAGGACAAGTTTGGACTGAGATGTCCACACTATCTTATTGAGTTCTTCTTTGAAACAGAGAGGGAGAGGAACTGAATCAGGGACTGAGACTGTGACTAGCACAGTGGCCAGAACAAAGCCCAGTGAATTGTTCAGGGATACAAATTGCCACCTGAGCCAATTTCACTCAACAGCCAAGCTGGCCAAGAGATCTGCCACAGAAAAGAATCTCTGGTTAGTGTAGGTGGAGCTATGGTTATCTCTCTTTCTCTGTGGTGGCAGGCAAGTGGGGAAGTAGCTGTGGCTAAGCAGATCCATGAGGACTCAAAGGGGAGCTCATTGGACATCTCCACGAGTTGACCACTGATAAAGCCTGCAGCAATCTGGTCTGAGTGGATTCTGGTATTGGTAAAAATGGATGGATTCTGCCTAAATTGTTTATTCTCTTTCTCCTATGAAAAGTTTCCTATTTCTCTGACTAGAATATGTGTTGCAGTGACTCAGCACTGTTTAATTACCTCTGTCCTTGGTGAACCTGCATCCCAAATGTTTAGAACTCAGGGGCCAGCCTCCCTACGTCCAGGTCAGGGGAGATCATTCACTGGCATTATTCAAAGGAAGACAAGGCCATCTGAATAGGAAATTCTCATCTCTAGGTGAGTGTAGAAACTGTGACAGAAAGGAAAATAACTGCATTTTCTCCCAAAGCTGCTGGAAATAATTTCTACTTTAATGGTGAAAACCGGACTCTTTTCATCTCTGGATGTTTTGCATTACAGACTGTAATGAGTGAGAAAATGTCTTTCTTTTAATAGCTAATCCTCTGATGCTTCGTGCCTGGCAAGGTAAGTTGATGTGGCAAATTATCATTGTTGAAGAGAAACAGCCAGGAACAACATCCTTGCTTTGTCTACCGTGTTATTTAGCTTTTGTCAGTTTTGCAAGAACATTGGCACTTGTATGCAACAGTACATTATTTGAAAGAGTGGTGGTCACCAGGCATAGCTCTACCCAGATGTAGGAAGAGAGAGGAGATATCTTGCCTCAACTTCTCCCAGTTGTACCAGACTCTTTTAACTGAATACACTGGTGTCACCTTTGTTAACAATCCACCTTCCTCTTCTTCAGGCCATCTTCCCCCTCTCCCCTCTCACACCCAGCAATTCACAGGAATATTTTGGAGCTGGAATTAGTCTTTGTACTATAGTGAGCATGATCTAAGGATTTTTTTCTCAAGGGCAGGGTTTCACTAGAGGGAAGGCCTGTGCATGAGTGGGCAGAGGAGATGACAGAGTTAAATGGGTACTCAGATGATCTGCCTAGAGTTGTGATGTTCTCTGGGATCAGTACTGAGCACTTGCATCATTTTACCTTAGTCTCTTCTTCCACCTCCTCTTCCCTTAGGGGCTGTGTTTTCCCTTTGTGGCATGGTATGTTTCTTTCCGGTGTGTTAAAGTAAAGTTGGGGGGGTGCCCTTTGAGGTAAAATGTCTGCCATACTCTTCTTTCTTACATGAGCTGAAACTGCCCGTAACCTTTTTGGTTCACATTCCATACCTGTGAGAAAGTTTTCATGTTTACAATTAATCTTTTATGATTTTTTATATGTTCATTTAATTGGGAAGTCTTATTTTACAAGTGTTTCTGAAAGTCCTTCATTTCATATATTTAACATTTTAATAAATTTAGATTTATACATATGCTACTATATTTATGACAGTTTTCAATGGAATCATATTTTCTTGATCTTTCAGCAAACATTATTTTTTATTTTAATAGGGCTGTGAGTGATTCTTATCAGTATGGATATAGGTAGTCTTTTTCATACCATCATCAATGTATAGTTTTTAGATTGTGACTTAAGCAAATACAGGTTTATTTTTTCTTTTCTTAAGCTAGCACATTCCCTAGATTTTGCTTTGAAATTATCATTGATTTTGCTCCTTATTTTGCTTTGAAAACACATCTCTGAGAAATGCTCTCTATAGAAAGGTACAGTTTTGTGGGTTACATAGACTTTCTCTTATATGTAAATTTCATGACCCATTGAATTTATGGATACTTTAGGAAGATCTGTATTAAGTTAACCTGAATTTATATTTCAAATGCCTATGCTGTGAGTGGCTCATTAAAGGAGAAGAAAGAAAAATGCTTTTGCTTATACACATTCAAAACTTGTAATTTATTTAATTCTGTGTACCTTTACTTTCTTGCCCAGTAAAAAAGGGAAAAAATGTAAAGCTAAAACAACTGCTTGATAGTATAATTTCTTCAAATAAAGTTTGGCATCTTGTTATAATTTCTACATGATTCCAAAAGTAATATTAGAAATAATAACCCTAGCTGGGTGGCTAAGTTAATTGGAACATCATCCCATACACCAAAAGATTAAGGGTTCAATTACCAGTCAGGGCACATAAACCTAGGTTGCATGGGGGCAGCCAATCAATGTTTCTCACATCTATGTTTCTCTCTCTCTCTCTCTCCAAAATCAATAAACACATATCCTCAGGCGAGGATTTAAAAAACAGCACAGAATACATAACAAATATAAAAGATAATATTCAAATAACATATTTAGCTCCAAGAATAGAGAACCCACGTTGAGGTCTTATCTCTGTCACAGTTGCTGTGGTCACCTTAGGAGCTGGAATAACCTGAACTTACAAACTCCTCCAATGAGATTTATTTTTAGCTCCTTCTTACATACATTATAACCGAATATTAAGTATTGGCGGTAAGAAATATTTTGATAGGCATTTTTAAATCAAGGATTTCAGTAAAAGAGAATCACAGAATGTTCAGGCCAGAAGCTAGATTTGAAAACATCTTGTTTAATCTCATTTGTAATGGGAACATCTTGAGAATAAAGATGCAAAGGTACCCATGGAGACAGTGGCAGTATCCAGACCAATGCTCCATGACAACGGGTAATTGGTCTAGTGTACATACTATGGATTCATCTCATGACAGCAAGCTCTATTATGGTGTTCATGACTGAGTCTATTAAATTCTATCCTCAATCCCAGCCCTCGTTCTCCTTCCACACTATAGTGTAATACTACTAAGTAATGTGCTTTAGTACCTTGATGACTTCCTACTGAAGCAGAATTTTTTTAAAAACATTGAGAGGTTTTGCATTTGACAATGAATCTGAGAGAGATATATGTCACTTAGGTATGTCGTATTTGACACATAATAAATTTTCAAAGTCTAATAATATAAATTTAGTCATAGTAAAGTTAAAGTTTACTATAAATGTAAAGTTAAATATAAATTTTAATTTTTGTCCAGTAATTCTGTATGGCCCTTAGTTTTGAACCATAGTAATTTTTAAGAATTATTTTTCATATCATAATTTAAGTAAACATATGCTTCTAGAATATAAACCCTTTGGTTTATATCCAACTCATACTGGTCAGCTCTGACTCTATCCTTTATGGAAACCTCTGTATTAGTGGTTCCCATCATTGTCCATCAGAATCACTTATGAAAACTTTTAAAAATGGTATGTTCTAGGTACTGTATACATTCACTTATATAAAATTCAAAGACAAAAAAATACAGTGAAACCTAGGTGTAATGGACTAATTTGGGTGAGGGGGTGTACATTAAAGTTGAACGTCCATTATATAATAAAGTAGGTTTTCTGAATGCCTATGTTAAAAACTTGACAAATTAGTGAATTTACTCATTTTTACTTATGCAGGCACAGTTGTGTAATTAAAATTAAGTATGCATGAAAAGTTTAATTTAATAGAGAAGTTTTCTGTATGTATTACTGTAATTTTAAATTTATACTAAATAGGTATAGTAAATGCATGCATCACCAGTCACCACAGGTAAACAAATGCACATGGCTGGGGCGTGACTCAGTGCAAGTGGAAACATTGGTCAGTGTGCATTAAAAATGCTGCAGAATGTCATGACACACAACAACAGAACCAATTACCACACATGATGCGTTGTGATCACATGCTAATCATTGACTGAGCATTGTCTCTTGGATTTAATATGTAGACTATAGTTGTAGATATGTAATATTTATTTATGTTAGTGAAACTACTACAGTGTTTTTTACAACATATGGCCTATTCACCAAAATGTGTTAAAAATAAAAATGAATTAACAAAAATAGCCTGTTAATTTAAATATAAGCAACTCTAGGTTAAAAGCATTTTAACATCAACAGGTTAATTTTCACATGTGACAAAAGGACTAGAAATCTTGTCTGTTAGATCTGAAGTCCATTAAATTGAGGTCCACAAAATCGAGGGTTTACTATACATAGTAACTGAAAATAGATCAGTGGTTGCCTGGTGCCAATGATGGGATAGACCAGTGATGGCGAACCTATGACACGCGTGTCAGCACTGACACGCGTAGCCATTTCTGAAGACATGCAGCTGCTGAGGCGGACGCATGCCGAGGATGAAACATTTGCTGCTCCTGAGGATGAAACATTTGCGACTCTAGTCACAAATGTTTCATCCTCTCCTATTAGACACTCTGTGCCAGAGGTCTGTAGGCCAAAACAACAGAAGTCCAGCACAGAGCATCTAGTTCTGGGACTTCTGGTTGAGCCGGGATCTTTGCCCTCACTTCCGCTGGCAGAGCAGGGAGCCGTGGAACACAGAGGGGGACGCATCTCTGGGGGCCCTGCCATTACCAGTAACCAAATAACAGTTAACCACAGCAACCATTATCTACTGTTCTGGGGTGTCATGGATTTCTAATCCATCATTACTGAGATAAGTGAGGGGGAGGCTGGGAGAGGCGACGGTTTGTGGCGTGCTATGGGTGCCGTTTCCCACAATTAGAAATAGCAGCAGCCATTTTAATTCACATAAGGAACACCATCTTGCTCAATAGTGCAGACTCCATTTCACCACTATTACTGTTGTGCATCCTTATTAACCCCTATTTCTGCTTATTAACCCTGCCCTTTCCTAAAAGACAGTTATATGCACCATTTTGTGGTTAGTTAGGCTAGTTAACCCCTAATTGCCTGCAGGCCTAACAAGCTATCTATAATTCTATCTTCTGTCACTGCTCCCCTGATGGAGAACCAAAAAATAAAAAAAAAAAACTAAGGTTAAGTAAAGGAAGTGGTAGTAGCAGTGGCAGACCCTTTCAAGAGACATGGACCAACATGTATGGCTATATAGAAAAAAATGGCAGATCATTTTGCATTCTATGTACTGAAATGGTAGTAAGGAGAACGTGGAATATAAATAGACATTTTGAAACTAATCATTCCCAGCTCTTGGAAAAAAGTGAGGATGAAAGGAAAGAATACATTTCCAGGCAGCTACACCCTTTATAAGAGCCAATCTAATTCCATCCTTAAATTTATGAAAGGCTCTACAAATTTAACATCTGCAAGTTTGAGCATTGCTCACTCTATAGCTCAGCATGGAAAAGTGCTCAGTGAGGGAGAATTTATTAAAGAAACTCTCCTAAGATGTGCACCAGTTCTATTTCATGATATGCAGAATAAAGATGCAATTATTAAGAGAATATCTGAGTTACCACTCAGTAGAAATATCATAAAAGACCGAATAATGAGACTGAACACAAACATACAACATCAATTAAAGAGAGACATAAGGAAGTGTAAATATTTTTCCATCTCTCTTGATGAAACTACTGATGTCACATCACATGCTCAGTTGGCCATTATTGGTCGATATTCTGATGGTCTCACAATGAGAGAAGAGTTGATAAAGTTAGTATCAGTGTCAACAAGCAAATCAGGAAGCGAAATATGTACGGTTGTTATACAAACATTTCATGACCTAAGCATTGATATCTCTAAAGTTGTGTCAGTGACGACAGATGGGGCACCAAATATGGTGGGGGAAAAAGTTGGATTTGTCAAATTGTTTACAGAAGCTACTGGGCATCCTATTGTGCCTTTTCATTGTATTATCCATCAGGAGGTTTTATGTGCCAAGGCAGGATTCACTGACTTAAACAACTTAATGTCAGTTGTTACAAAAATAGTTAATTTAATAGCTGCTCGCCCCCTTCACAAGCGAGAATTTTCAGCACTTTTACTGGAGGTTGATTCCACCTACAATGGACTGCTGATGTACAATAATGTAAGATGGCTGAGCCGAGGCAAAGTTCTTGAGCGCTTTGTGGAGTGCTTTGAAGAAATTAAGGTATTTCTTGACGATAAGGATCTGGGAAACTTTCCTCAGCTTAATGATGATAAGTGGGTCAACACTCTGATGTTTTTTACAGATCTCTCTGTTCATATTAATGAACTGAACTTAAAGTTACAAGGTTTTGGCAAAAGTATTGACGTTATGTTTGGATACATAAAAGCTTTTGAAAGTAAACTTAAAATTTTCAAGTGAGTTGTAGAAACTAAAACTTATAAGTATTTTCCTCAAGTAACAAAGTATTTTGAGAAGGCCAGTGCAGCTGTACAAAATGAAATGGAACTCTTGCATATGAAGTACCGGCATGTTTTAGACTCGTTACTTGACCGGTTTAGTGATAGATTTAGTCAATTTAGAAGTCTAGAACAGACCATGAAAATAATTAAGTATCCTGATGTAGTAGTCTACAGTAGTTTGGAATTAAATGGTTTCCAATGGATGCAAATTGATGATTTGGAGATGCAACTTGCAGAATTTCAAGACAGTATCTGGGCTCAGGTGTTTGTCGACTTGAGGTCAAAGCTTGAGAATCTGGAAAGGTGCCGCTTGGAGAATCAAGAGGAGTGCCACTGCGAACAGGAAATTTGGAGTGCCTGGAACCGACTACCAGACACTTTTAGCACCCTGAAAAATATAGCAATGGCTTTACTCACAATTTTTCCCTCTACATACTTTTGTGAGGCCTTATTCTCAGCGTTAAATAATATCAAAACCAACAAAAGAAACAGATTGACAGATGAAGTTAGTAGCGCTTGCTTGGGCTTGAAGTGTACAAAATACCAACCTTCAATTGAAGATTTAGCCAATGAAATTCAGCAACAAAAAAGTCACTAATAAGCAGGTTAGTTAAAGAATTCCCCCTCCCCCTCACTTATCTTAGTTCACGGCACCCCACACAAGCTAAATAATATCAAGACCAACAAAAGAAACCGACTGACGGATGAACAAAGAAGTCACTAAGCAGGTAAGTTAAATATTTAGTTTTTGGTTTATTAAATACAATTATATATAACAATTATACATTTATGTTATTTAAACTATAAATATCACTAAATAATGTTTTTTCCTCAAAGTGACACACTACCCGAGTTATGCTCAGTTTTTTGGCGAAGTTTGACACACCAAGCTCCAAAGGTTGTCCATCACTGGGATAGACTGACTGTGATGAAGCAAGAGAGAACTTTCTGCAGTGATGTAAATGTTCTATATTTTGATTGTGAGGTGGTAGTCACACAACTATACACATTTGCCCCGCTCATTCAACTGTACACTTACATTGGGTACATTTTTGGATGAAACCTATACCTCAATGAAGTTCATTTTTCTTCAAACAAAAAAAAATGTGATAAGGATCCACATGCAGAGATTCAGATTAACTAGACCCAGTGTGGGGTTCTGGTATCAATACATGGAATTCTGATGAGCAGACATAATCCAGAACTTCTCTTCTAGATACTAGAGTGTAAGGTGTGCTTTCTTTTGTTAGCCTGCAAGATTTCAAATCAAGATTGCTTATATACTCCATTTAAAATAACAACATGAAACATCATTTTAGAGATGTGTTTAAATTAATTAAGCTCTGTTATAATGTTAGCATATATTCTTTGACCTCTGGTGAAAGGCAAAACAGACACTTTTCCCTCTTAGCTTTTTGCTTCATCCACTCTCAAAAATGTAGGCTATTTCCCTTTCCTAGACTATTGGTTCATCTTTATTGTTTTGAGTATATACTGTTTCAATAATAAACAATGGAGTCAAGTTAATGCTGAATGCTTTAGAGGTCCTTTCTTTGGATGTACCAGAACTGCTCTCTCCAGCTGCTATGTACAAAGTTTGTTGAAACCAAGTAGTGTCTGCATGCTACACAGGTGGAGTTATCAATACTGTCTCTTTAGGATGTTTGACCTTTATATTTGACTTCTAAAAGTCTAAATTATGAGCAGGTTCTTTTGTGAAATTTCCCCACTCCTGATACTCTCCTGCTTAGACACCCACATAATGAACTATTTGTTCTCTTTCATCAAGGGCTTCATTCAAATGATCCTTGTCTCCTACATGTTCATTGTTGCCACCCTCCTGAGGATCCTCTCTGCTGCAGTCAAATCCAAATACCTTTCCACTTTTTCTTTACACTTGACAGCTGCCATATATATGTGCAATATTATTCCAACTATTATCTGGACCAAGAAAGGGCCATATCCATTTTCTACATGATAGTAATTCTGTGTTGAATGCCACTATTTATTGCTTAAGAAAAATTCAAGTGAAGGATTTCTTGAAAAGGCTTCTTTTCTATAAGGTTCAAGGTCAGTATTGATACAAACTACACAAGAAGATGCTTAAGAAATGTCTTATTTTTCTTAATGTTTAAGGTGTAATTACATTACCTTGGACTAAATCTTTCCTCTGATTCTCTATACCACTCTTCTCTTTTTCCATATTTACATTTTTTTCAAGTTATCATCTTTCTTTTTTTGTAAAGCTTTTTAAATACCCTTATCTTTGAGATAAGCTTAGATGTGACTTGGAACAGAGTTAATTTTTTTTTGGACCCTCAGTATCTAAATGTATAAGAAGGAATGAAGCCCTGGCTAGTATTGTTCAGTGGTTAGAGCATCAGCCCATGCACCAAAGGGTCTCAGGTTTGATTCCTGGTCAAGGGCACATACCTGGGTTGCAGTTTTAATTCCAGCCCTGGTCTGGACGCAAGTAGGAGGCAACCAATCAATGAATCTCTCTCATATTGAAGTTTTCTCTCTCTGTCTAAAAATCAATGGAAAAAACATCCTCAGGTGAGTATTAACAAAACAAAAAAAGAAAGAATAAAGAGAGGATATTTACATTTACTAAGCATGTGTCAATGCCAGGCATTTTTTTATAGAACATTTTATTAAACTTCTGAAAAAATAATTGAAATAAGTATTATTTACCTTATTTTTCACAAGAAGAAATTGGAAGACTAAATAAGCAAAGTGACTTACCCAAGGTCATACAGCTAAGAAACAAAAGCCAGATCCACTTGTTTCTGTTTTATTGATTTAGTTTTAAAAAAAGTCTTTCCTTCACCATAATTTCCAGTAGATATTCTGTTCTGTGCTGGATCAGAGTGTAAAAACATCATTCATTTATCAGTATATTTAATTAATGTGTTTTTCCTTTTGTTGTTGAGTAGTCTGCATCAAGATTGCTTGTCTTAGACTACTGTACACTCCCAGTGATAGGAACCATTGTTGTTATCTCACATTAAGGGCATAGTGAGTAGATATATATGTAATAAAGGCATTAGTTTCTTCATTTCTTCATATAATATATATCCCATAAAGTTGTCACATGCCTTTTTTACAGGGTGGGGGATTTTTGAGGCATCTCAAATCATCTATCTAATAAAGAGGTAATATGAAAATTAGGCTGGGACTCCCTAATAGGTCACGACCAGACAGGAGGAGGTTGCGTGCGCAGGTGAGGCCCAGAGCGGACATGGAGACAGAAGCAGGGGGGCCTGCCTGAACTGGCACAGCAGCTCAGGCAGCCCTGGAGTGGACACAGGTAGGGGGCCCGGGGGACGCTGTGAGTCAGGTGTGGGTCCTGGCCCCCCGTGGCACCAGTCTGGCCTGACTCCCATGACAGGTGGCGCTGTGCAAGTCAGGAGTGGGTCCCGGTACCCCGCAGGGTGCCTCCTCACATGGCAGGAGGTGGGGCGCCTCATTGAGTGATTTCAATCATGCTGGGCCTCTAGTATCCTATAAGCCACTACAGTTTTTATCTATGAACTAGAGGCCCAGTGCACAAAAATTCATGCACTGGGGAGAGTCCCCCAGTCTAGCTTGCCCCCCATCACAGTCCAGGAGCCCTCAGGGGATGTCCTACTGATGGCCAATCAAGGGAAGGCACCACCCCCATCACCCTGCTGCTGCTGCTGCCACTGCCAGCCCCCTTGGTCCTCGCAGCTGCTGCAGCTTTGTCTGGAAGGATGTCGGGTCTATCTGGTCTAATTAGTATATTACCCTTTTATTAGTATAGATAAATTTGTTCTGGCTGTGAATACACATTCACATTTTTTAAAATATATTTTATTGATTTTTTACAGAGAGGAAGGGAGAGGGATAGAGAGCTAGAAACATCGATGAGAGAGAAACATCAATCAGTTGCCTCCTGCACACCCCCCACTGGGGATGTGCCCACAACCAAGGTACATGCCCTTGACTGGAATTGAACCTGGGACCCTTCAGTCTGCAGGCCGACGCTCTATCCACTGAGCCAAACCGGTTTCGGCACACATTCACATTTGTTGATGTGTAGGGATCATATGATTGATTTATCTAAAATTCCAGACTCAGCCATAGTCCTACCCAAAATCTTGCACCTATAGGCACATTTTTGTTTATTTAGTTTGCAAGCAGTTTTAGCTTCTACTTTGTGAAAGGCACCAAGGTGGGTATTTGGGTCTCAGGGGTAAAAAAGACAGCTTCTGCTCTCTAGAAACCACATGTTCTAAGAGTTCCTTTTCCTCTAGAGTGGGAAGATTAGCATCATGGAGACAGGGCCTTATCTTTGATAGCCCCACTTTCAATTCAGACACTACAGAATATTTTCTGTCATCTCAACAAACTTTTAGGTTAAACACTATTTGGTTTGGCCTCTTATGGCCTTAAGGTATGACCAGGGAATTGAAATATTTTCTTGGTATATCAATTATCCCATTCCATTACTTCCTTATCTGTATACTCCTGTTTTTGCTTGTCCCTCATCAACTTGTTAAGTGTGTTTAATGGGGTAGGGATAAATTATATATACCAGCAACAGCAAGCTTTGGTAGTTTAGAAAGGGCAAGGGAGGAGAAGTGATATTCTGTAGAACACAGGTCACCTGTAGTATCAACTGCTGTTATACATTCTTCCTTCCTAGTAGAGACTAACTTTCTATATATGAGCCAAGATAAGGTAAGCTGTGTATGAAAAGTAAGCCCTCAGGTCCCCTGAATCAATTTGAATCAGAGCAGCTTATATCTTTTAAATATACACTAACCTCTTTCTTAACTGATCTTGATGTAAATATATCTCTAGATTAAAGACACTCTCTATTCTCTGTGCACAACATTCTGGTTAATGGTCATGCCTTGATGAATATTTATAGCTAGTCAATTACTCTCTATATGCCTACATTGGTCCTGTACCACCAATTCTGTGTTACCTTACTGAGAGTCAGTTGTGTTTTCCAAAAGTTGTGTGTGTCAGTTGAACTTGTTTATGATTGGGGACAAAAATTAAAAGCTACCCAAAGAGATATATGCATTTAGCTTTATTTGAGTTATCTTTAAGTTCTTGTTTCACCTTAAAGAAACTGAAACTGGAAGTCAAAGATGATTCATTATGGATGAGGTTTATGCAAGAATGATACACAGAACTCAATTAGTCAATCCATAGTCACAGAAAGGGTCATGGCCTTACATTAACAAATTAGGTAAGGAGTATATGGTTATGTTGAATATGTCAAAATAGAGTATTCTGAAAAGTAGTGGGTAAAGGGTATGTGTGTGTGTTTATTGACTCTGCTATAATTTATTTTAAATCTTAATTAACCAATATCAAACCTATTGCATTGGCCAAAAAGTTATTCACCATACAAAATCTTGTTTAAGATTTTTTAAAGAAGAAGATAAAGGAGGAGGAGGGGGAGCAGAAGAAGAAAAAGAAGAATCTAGTGCTTCCAGTTTTTTTTTCAATGTCCAACTTTTTGCAGACTGATACTTTTGTAAAATAAAATAAAAATTTCATGGCAGCATAAAATTGCTCCATGCTTCTAAATGTTCATCTCAATTTCTTTTTTTTAATTTTATTTTTCAATTACAGTGTACATTAAATGTTATTTTATATTAGTTTCAGATGTACATTACAGTGATTAGACATTTATAAAACTTACAAAGTGATAAACCCAATAAAACTAGTACCCATATGACACCATACACAGTTATTACAATATTATTTACTATATTCTCTATGCTGTATTTTATATCCCCATGACTATTTTATAACTACCAATTTGTACTTTTCAATCCCTTCATCTTTTTCACCCAGCCCTCCAACACCCCTCCCCCTCTGATAACCATCAGTCTGTGTTCTGTATCTATGAGTCTGATTCTGTTTTGTTTATTTTGTTCTTTAGGTTCCACATATAAGTGAAATCACATGGTATTTGTCTTTCTCTGTCTGACTTATTTGACAGTATAATACCGTCCTGGTGCATTCATGCTGTCTCAAATGGTAAGCTTTTAATCTCAATTTCTAAACTTATTAATCAGTAACATATAGTTTTGTGATTAGCACAGGTCTGCAAACTACACTTTGAGTAGCACTGACTAGACTATTGTGGTGCCTGAGTAAGCACAAAATCATAAACTCTGAAGGTGTCATGGAATAAAGATGCTGGTTTCATCCAACTTATCCCATTATTTAACTCAATGCGATACATTTTAGCAGTACCAAATGCATGACAAGCCTGAAGTTTCATCCGTGATCAAACATTAGGATATTACACAGATACATCATAAAAGGGCCATGATATCCTATATTAGCTCCCATATCACACAAAAATCCTTATGTGTCTCAAGCTCTCAAATTCTTGTGTAACTTTCTTTTGATATATTTTGGACTCCTGGCACCTACCTAATGTGGCACTTTCACAGACTTCTGTTTTAGAATATTTTAACCTCAAACATGTTTCATATTGTCAATGGAGGTAGCTAGGAGGCAAAAGTTAGTATACTGTTTCATGGATTGTTTCAATGTGACATTAAAACTCAGAGAGATTGGTTGATTCATCTAGTATTACTCAACAAGTTAGCAGAAGATAAACTAAAACTAAACTTTCTGTTTTGAAAGATGGCAACTTTTTAAATTCAATTTGGCTTATTGAACACCTTCTCTGTTCCAGGCATTATACCAGGCTAGGGCTGCAGAGATTAATTAAATGGTGCTGACTGTTAACTTCTTGGTTAACATCAATGAATATTCTGATAATTATAATTCATTGTGATAGGTGATACAATAGCAACATAAAGTGCTTACAGGAGCCTAGAGGAGAGAAGGGAATGATTATGAAAGAATTCACAGAGAATGTAAGAAGAGAAAGTGTAACAGGTATTGCAGGGAGAAGATGTAACACGCACAAAGGCAAGAGTCATGTAAGTTGATAGCTCAAAAAATTAAGTGTTCAATGTAGCTGAAAAATGGAATGTTCTAAGGATGGTGGGGAAAGTGAACAATGGTTCATACTTCTGGAAATGTGGTGAGTTCAGGTGGTAGAGGATTTGAAATGCTAAAAAATTTTTAACTTTGGTGGAGAGCCTCTGTAGGACAGAGAACAGACCAAATGACATGATTGTTTTTGCCTTTTTCTTCTACTAGTATATCTTTTACCTTTCTTAGTACATGAGAGTGATATATTATTTACCTCAGAGTGTTATTGTGAAAATCAAGTAATTGTTTGGAACTTGTGAATTTTAACAGGGTATTATCTATGATATTTTGAGCTATTATCATCAATTCTTTCCTTCCTACCTTTGTCCCTCCCTCTTTCACCCTTTCCATCCTCCCTCCCTCTCTCCCTTCCTTCCTTCCTTCCTTCCTTCCTTCCTTCCTTCCTTCCTTCCTTCCTTCCTTCCTGCTTCCTTCCTTCCTCCCAACAATTATCTAACATGTAAGGTTTAGTAGAGAGGAAAAGGAAGAACACCCCAAAATTATAGAGAAACTATTAAGTCCTGACTATATACCATTACCTTATTTAGAGAAAACTTTGCATGTAAGTGGTGAAGGACTGTGGAACAAAAGAACATTTTTGTTTTTTTATGTTTTTTGTGGATATGTAAGTCTGATCTATAGTCTTAGACCTGGATTTGGAGAAAGAAATGGATGGGTAAAAACTTCCAAGGTAAAAACTTCCACAGTAGCCTGAGGCTTTGTATCTTCTACGTGCTCAGTGAAGTCTAAAAAGTTGATAAAGGTGTCTTTAATATCCAAAATACATTTTTCTGCTGAATAGTTTCCTCAGTGCTCCTTTCATGTCCTTGTTTCTTAGACTATAGATGAAGGGGTTCATCATGGGAGTTACAATTGTATACATGATGGCAGCCACCTTATCCCTTTCTGCTGAGTAGTGAGAAGAGGGGAGGAAGTAGACTGCAATGATGGACCCATAGAAGAGGGACACAGCTGAGAGATGGGAGCTACAAGTGGAGAATGTTTTCCACTTCCCCTTGGCTGAAGGAACCCGAAGAACAGTACAACCAATAAGGGCATAGGAGACAATAATAAAGGTGAAGGGTATAAAGATTACTGCTCCACCAATGACTAAGATTGTCAAGTGGTTGATTTGGGTGTCTGAGCAAGCAAGCTTTAAAATGGGTTCCAGGTCACAGAAGAAGTGTGGGATTTCTCTCTTATCACAGAAAGTCAAGAGGTTCAGCAAACTGAGATGCAGTATTGAGACAAGAATGGAGATGACCCATGGGGTCACTACCAACAGGGCACAATGCTTGGGACTCAGTAATGCAGCATAGTGTAATGGATAACAGATAGCAATGTACCGGTCATATGCCATGGCTGCCAAGAGGAAATTGTCTAGGTCCACCAACAACATAAAAAAGTACATTTGTGAAAGACATCCTGAAAAGGAGATGGTTGAGCTCTGGCTTTGGATGTCTACCAACATTTTGGGGATTGTCGTGTTTGTGAAGCAGATATCAGTGAAGGATAAATTGGCAAGGAAGAAATACATGGGGCTTTGGAGGCGAGCATCATTGATAATGGCCAGGATGATAAGTAAGTTTCCTACCATAGTGACCAGATACATGCACAGTAACAGCATAGAGATGAGTTGCTGCTGTTCAGAATCTGCTGAGAGTCCCAGGAGGAAGAATTCAAAGACAGTTTGGTTTCCTTGATGCATGGTTTTACTGTGTCTAAAAATGAAAAAGTTCAACTTTACTATGAAATGGTAACATGACAGTAAAGCCATTCAGAGTACATTGTACTAGATTATAGAACTAAATAAGACCTTGGAACCACATAGTCCTGGGTCATATTCTCTGCCTACTAAAATACAAGTTCTACAAGGGTATACATTATACATTTTACCTATTATGTTCAATCTGTACACCATTGCTAAAGACAGTGGCCAGCACATAGTAGGTGCTTAATAAAGATTGGCTGGATTTATAGAAGAATGACTTAATAAATGAATATTCTGAATTTACCACTCACTATCTTCAAAACCTTGTTATTTGTACTTTTCTAAGCATATTTCATCAATTTTAAAATGTGGAGAATGTACACTTTCTTTGTGAGGATTGCACAGACACATGTAAAATGCCCATGTCTGTATTTTAGCTATTGCTGCACAAATAGTAGCTGTTATCATCACTAATTTGGAAAAATCTCAGACTCTAACAGCAAAAAGAAACATTCAGAGACTATATAATCTAGCCTTATCTTTAGGAAGTTGAGCATTCAATATGCATGTGATTGTTTAGCTGATCATGTTTTAGTGTTCCAGAGACAAAGATGTCAGTCTCCCTCCAACACCTGAACCAAAATTTAATCTTTTAGTAGTAGGTATTCCTCATAACTTCTTAAACTTTTCAGTTTTCACATCTCCACAAGGAGAAATTAGTTATGTGCATTAAATGCTGCTGAAATTCACATAGAAATGTTCACTGAATTAAGCAATACAGAGGTAAAGTTTAATTTCTTTAACAATGCCATTTATAGTAGAGTTTATTGGGCATAAGCCAAAATGAAGAAAGTTTAGGGGTAACACTTTAAAAGCTAGTGTTTAGTATTTGAAATTTGGAGGTTTCATAGTTATAAGATATCAGGTGAAAACTGTCAGGGAGAAAGCCTCACTGAAATAAAATATTATCCTAAGTCCAAAACAAAACAAAGTAAAATAGCTAGAGTTTATTGAGGGCTTACTATGTTGCAGACCCTCTGCTAAATGTTTTAGTGTGGATTTTCTTATTAAGTAGTCACTGCAATCCTTTGGGTTAAGTAGGACAACTAATAAGATGTTTAATTTACAAATGAAGAAATTGATATTAAGGAGATTAAATAACTTGATAAAATGATATATAGTAGTGTAGTAGAGTCAAAATTCTGAACTCAGTCTGATTTCAGAGCCCTGTTGTTTAACCTCTATGCTATATTGCCACTATACTGCTTATGCATTCGCATTTGTGAAGAGCATCATCTATGTTCTAGGCATATAAGAGCTTGCTCAAAGTCACAAAGTTAGTAAGTGATGGAGCTGTATTTTGAATCTTTATGCCAAAGCATTTTTGCCACATATATGTAAGTCCAAATGAGAGCAAATGGGCTTATACAATGTGAAGCTTTGTCTTTGCTTATTCCAAATTGCCCCTTATCTATGTTGCTGAGGGATCCATTTTACATACTTGCTGCTTACTCGAAGATCTGCCACATCTTCATATCGTCTTTGCAGTCTAACACAACTGGACTGACATTGTATAAATTCATGAACTTCTGCTTGTTTTCAGTTTAACTTTGTACTCTGGGGGAGTGGGGGAAAGAGGTTGGCAGTACTAATGAATAGTTGCAGCAAAATTGCAGGAAAAATGTTGCAGTTATTTAACAACATTTTTATTTTTCTCAAATACTACAACAGTACTGATTTGTATACTAACAAATAAATACACTAATTATAAATCATGCAGGATCAGGTCTGGTAGGACCTCTGATGGACAACATTTAACCATTTCATATGTACAGGATTTACTGAAAATATAAACTGACTTATTATGCACATGTAATCTATAGATTTTTCACTAACTCAGAATGTATTAGTAAAGTTTGACTGTCCAAGGACCATATTGACTACTTCCATTTAATTGCTTGTTCTCATATACTCTCCCCAAGCTGGCACTATCTTTTAAAGTGAAGAAATTTATCTTCAGTGTTTAAACATTTATATTCAAGTTACTAATTTGGCACAATGCTTTTGAAGTGAATGTGGGGAGCAAATATTTGTTTATTTGACTTGAGGGCCCCCTTCTATGGAACTTACCCAGATGTTTTGTGGATATTTCCAAAGTTATTCCAGAAAGAAAGAGTTCCACTGCCTTAACTTCAAAAAAAATCAGTGATGTTTCCAGCCACAGATGTGAACAGTTCCTCCTCCTAAATTATAAAAAGACAGAGAAGAACGTAAGAATAGAACTGAAAACCTCAACTGGTGGTATTGTCTCTGCTGCTGGATTTAGAAAAAGATCACCCTAGGGCTCAGGACACAATCCTCTAGGCTCTTTATTAAAAACCACTCGCAATTCCATCCTCTATGGATTGAGTCCTCCCAACTGGGATATATTGCTATTTACCAATTTCTTGGGAGTGTGTGTGTGTGTGTGTGTGTGTGTGTGTGTGTGTGTACACAAACCTATGCACCTATTGAAAATTTACTTCAGGTAGAAAACTAAAATTAAAATATCAGCTTTTTGGAGAAAAACATCATTACTAATAGTTGCCTTTTGCATCACCACATACTATAATAACAAACTAACTCAGGTGATATTTGAAGAGTATTAATAATGAAAACAACACTACAGAATGCTTGTCAGGCACTGTCCTAAGTCCCTCGTACATGTTAATTAACTTATTTTCATAATAAAGTTATGAGGTGAGTAAAAATATGTTCCCCTTTTCATAGATTAAGAAACTAAAACTGAAAAAAAGGTAAGTGATTTGCCCAAGGTCATACAACCAGTTGACGTTAGAACCAAAGTTCATACCAGAAACTCTTGTTCTTGATCCCATTGTCTTAACCACTACATTACACTATCCTTTAGTGACCATAGGGGAGCTCTAGAATAAAAAACAACATTCTGATAACTTGATTATAAATGGCCTCCTCAAACTTCTCTCCCATCATTCTCTCTCCCCAGAAATTTCAGCAAAGGTCCTCACCTTCTATACAGATCTACCTCCAAACCTAGAGACTGTAGAAATTTTGACTACCCTCTTCTTTCTTAATGTTACTATGGAGGAATATCCTTCCCTCCATTAAAGGCCAATCTCTTCACCTGTATCCTGGATCCCTTTCCCTTCTGTCTTCCCAGGAGACTTATGCCATCATTTAACTTCTTTCCTGTACCTTTAACCAACCCTTCCCTGGATTATTCTTTTGTGTTTGGTTTTTTTAAAACATGGTATAGTCTTTCCTATGTTCAAACAAACAGACAAGCAAACCCCTGTATCCCTTAGCCCCATCAGTTACTGAACAATCTCACTCATACCATTGAACACAAATTTCTTGAATTGTCTACATTTCTGACTCCATTTCTTCACCTCAACCCACTCCAATCTGTCTTCTGCCCCCACACAACTCCACTGAAATAGCTCTTGATAAGGTCACAATGACACTCATGTTGCTAATTCCACCCTTTTTGACAACAATATTCACCTCAGATGATCACTCTCTCTCTTAATGTTCTCTATTTCTTTAGGTTTTCAGCATCCTCACTCCCCTGGTTTTTCTTCTATCTTTCTTACCATTTATTTCTTCAGCTCCTCTCATGGCTCTTCCATATAACCTTTAAATGTTTATTGTGATGTCAAAGGGCTTATCTTTGCCCTCTTTACTGTTTGACTTAAATAAAATTATGCACTTCAGTCACTTCAGTTACCATATTAAAGCTGATGAATCTTTTTCCTATCTTTAATTTAGCTGCTGCTTCTGCACTCCAGCAACTATTTGTTATATCCACTTGTATATCTTATAAGCACCTCAAAGTCAGTATTTCTAAAACCAAACTCATCATTTACCCACCCCAGTGGCTGAAACCAATCTTGGCCCTTTTCTATTATTCCTTACCTCAGACAAATAAAACATTATCAATTTTTGTCATTCTTGATATCTTCCATCTTTTTTTCATAGATCCCATTATTAAAGTCCTATAGATTCCCCTTTCAAATATCCTTCAAATGTATTTACTGCTTTCCATCACTGTATTCCAAACTACTGTCATGTTTCTGTATCTACTTTTGTTCCCTCCAAACATCTCCAGGTTAATAATTTTCAGTGACTTCTTATTCTCTTACTTTAAGGTCCAGATTTATTAATGTAGCCTATGATGCTTGGCCTTCTTAATCCTCTGTTGTGCTACTCTCCCCTTCTTTCAGTTCCTTGTAAGCTCATGTTTTTTCATTCCTTCCTGTTTGATTGTTTTTATATGCTTACTAGAGGCCCGGTGCATAAAATTTGTGCACATGGGTATCCCTCAGCCCAGCCTGCACCCTCTCCAATCTGGGACCCCTCAAGGGATGTCCGACTGCCCAATTAGGCCCGATCCCATGCGGGCCTAAATGGGCATTTGGACATCACTCTTACAATCCAGGACTGCTGGCTCCCAACTGCTCGCCTGCCTGCCTTCCTGATTGCCCCTATCCGCTTCTGCCTGCCAGCCTGATCACCCACTAACCACTCCCCTGCCAGCCTGATTGATGCCTAACTGCTCCTCTGACAGCCTGTTTGCCCCTAACTGCCCTCCCATGAAGGCCTGTTCAGCCCTAACTGCCCTCCCCTGCAGGCCTGGTCCCCCCGCCAACTACGCTCCCCTGCAGGCCTGGTGGCCCCCAACTTCCCTCCTCTGCCAGCTTGGTCACCCCTAACTGCCCTCCCCTGCAGGCTTGATCGCCCCCTACTGCCCTCCCTTGCAGGCATGGTCACTCCCAACTGCCCTCCCCTGAAGGCCATCTTGTGGTGGCCAACTTGTGTCCACATGGGGGCAGGATCTTTGACCACATGGGGGCAGCCATCTTGTGTGTTGGAGTGATGGTCAATCTGCATATTACTCTTTTATTAGATAGGATAGAGGCCTGGTGCACGGGTGGGGGCTGGCATGGGTGGTTTGCCCTGAAGGATATACAGGATCAAGGTGAGGTTTCCCTTGGGGCATGGGGCAGCCTGGGCGAGGGGCCTGTGGTGGTTTGCAGGCCAGCCAAGACCCCTGGCGATGCAAGCGGAGACCCTGGTATCTGGTGTTTACTTATCTTCTACAATTGAAACTTTGTAGCCTGGAGCAGAGCCAAGCTTTATGCTTGCTCCGTGGCGGCAGCCATTTCTGTTGGGATTTATGTATCTTCTATCATTGAAACTTTGTAGCCTTAAGCAGAGGCCTGGGCTGGTCAGGGTGTGTGGAAAGCTTGGCTTCCTCCATTGCTGGAGGCAACCTTAGCCTCCTGCTCTTTCCAGCTCTGTGGCTGCTGCCATTTCTGTTTGGATTTATGTATCTTCTATCATTGAAACTTTGTAGCCTTGAGTGGAGGCCTAGGCTGGCAAGGGCAGGCAGAAAGCTTAGCTTCCTCCATTCCTAGGGAAACCCAAGCCTCCCTCCTGCTCTCTGTGGCCATAGCCATCTTGGTTGGGTTTATTTGCATATTCACTCCTGATTGGCTGGTGGGTGTGGCTTGTGGGTGTAGCAGAGTGATGGTTAATTTGCATATTACTCTTTTATTAGATAGGATATTCTCTGTCTGGAAGGCAATAACCTCTGTATCAGGCTAACTAATATTCCTACTTTGGATCTCAATTGAAATGCTCCTTCTTCAGGTCAACCTTCTCTGACCTCTCTAGACTATGTCAGACCCTTGCAGTGACATCTCATATCCACTTGTACTTCTCCTATGATGACCATTTATTGTAACTACTTATCTTTCCTGTTGTCCTGTAAATTCTGTCAGCAACTAGGTCTATCTTTTACTGTGGGGTCAAGGAAGACTTTAAAGGGAAAATGACTTTTTAAATAAGCCTTGAGGAATGAAAAGGGAATGTAAGCATTTTAGCAATTTGAAACATCATTTGTAAAGATATAGAAGGGAAAATATGAGCCCTTGAAATGCAAGATGTGTGCAGTAACTTAGAGTTGTCCACTGTGCCTGTAGCACAGGAGAGACTGGTAGAAGATGAGACTGAAAGGTGTAGGTTGGGTATGATTGTGAATGTGTTTGTGTATACCCATCTGATTAATATTTGGCATCATCTAAGAATAACAGCAAGTATAATTTTTTGTTGGAGAAAATTCAGAGTTCAGAGCAAACTAACAGGTACTAGGGAATGAGTAGCATCAGAAATACAAAGCAAAATGGCTATATATAATTACTCCTTTCCTTTGTGGTTTCATTTCTCTGTTTGGAGGCTCTGTAGGTACCTGATTTCCTATTTCTAGTGTCCATACTAGTAGAACATGCATGGGGTCTGCCTGAATTTCCAAGGCATTAGAAAAATGGCCGAGTATAAAGATAGAGGAATGAGGGGTTGTGTCAAGCTCTTGCAGAACTTTCAGCACAATTCTCCAGTTCAGTAGAAAAGTGATATCTCTTCATGCCCCTTGTGTATTCCTTTTTCAGTTTGATAAATACATCACAACTTTCATTGGATTTTCCATTTTCTCAGGAATCTTGGACTTTCTTAGAGGAGATTTAGAAGTCTTTAGGCAATTGGTATTCAATATTGTAATGTCTGATGTTTTTAAGGGGCATATTTAGAAACAGAGAATGTCGGCACTGACCTTTTCTTTGAGTGGCTGCCTATGCAAACGTCATAGCAAATGCATTTAGGAATTGCTCATTCGCGGGGGCTGTTCAGAGGCAGGAGAAGTAAAGTGTCATGGGAAATGACAACAGCAGCAAAACAGTACAGAAAAGAGCAGGGGCGTTCAAACATGATGAATGGGATCATTTTTGCTTGAAAAGACTGCTAGTTTACAGGAAGTACAAGGGACAGAAATACATTAAAAAAAGATTGATGCTTCTTGATTTGGAGGATAGATCCAAAATAAACAAATATTGAATCCTTAAATTCTTAGTTGAATATTTGTTTATTTTGACACAGAGGACTGTAAACTCGGCCATGATTTTAGTTTCACTTCCATTCTCAACTAAGTGAATGATCTTCAGAAAGTTAAATAAGAGGATTAAATTATCTCTACACTCCCTTCTTACTCTGACATTTGACAATTCTATGATTTCTAATTGAGTATTTTTATACATCTTGTGGTAAAAAAGTGATCATATATTACTAGAAGATGGGTAGTAGAAATAGTACAATTTCTTTTCAACTAACAGTGGGTTTTGTGTATGTGTTCTGATTTATAATTCATGGTTTCACAATTTTCATTTTAGAAAGAGTTTGTGACAATAAAATTACATTCTGCCTAATTGGTTCACCAACACTATGTGTGTGGGTAGTAGGCCTAGTATAAAAGAGTGTTTTAGCTAAAAGAGATCATCTGGAGGTGGTAGTACAGGTAAGTTCCTGTTTGATATGGGGAAATGGAAAAGGGGAGATGAAGATTAAGCATAGTTTTAAATAATGTAATTAATAAAAGTTTTGGAAAAACACTATGAACAGTTATCAGCTTGTCAACTAAATCAGAGACACTCTCTACTTATACCCTCATTGACATCTTCTTCAAGGTGGGCTACCATACTATCCGTTTCTTTATTGTTTCACTAATGAGAGAAGGAGGCAGTATTAAAGTTCTTCTTCAGTATTAGGAAAATGAAATAATGTGAAAGAAGCAGCCAGTTGGTCTCCTCTAATTCTCATTCAGTTGGCAGTAGGGGTCCAAGGATGCAAGGACTCCCCTTCTTACGTTATTCTTTTCCTCTCACATAAACATCTTTAACAGAAAAATTTAAAAATTGGAAAAAATGAAATACTGAAAGGAGTGGGAGAGGAAGGGCTAGTTTACTATTAGTGTCTTTGCTCCATCCAATTATTACTTTTTTTTTTTTTTGCAGCTACAAAAGGGATACACTGAAACATAGTGGGTCTATTGAAGGGAGGTGTGGCTCAGTAGTTGAGCAATGACACATGCACCAAGAGGTTGCTGATTTGATTCCCAATCAGGGCACATGCCTGGGTGGCAGGCTCAATCCTCAGTAGGGGGCAGGAAAGAGGCAGCCAATCGAGGTTTCTCACTCATCAATGATTCTGTCTCCCTCTCCCTTCCTCTCTCTCTCTAAAATAAATTAAATATCTATATATTAAATGGGGAAACACTGGAACATAGAGTGTCTATTGAAGGAAGGCCAGGAGAGAGATATTTGGGATTCAAAATTAAACCACATAGCTTCTATTGTTGCAGAGAATCATTGTACCTGGTGTCGCATTTTACTATTCAGCATGCTATGTTTGATGCATAAGTGATATTTTGCCAACCGTAGCTCTTATGCTTCCCCATGACATTAAATTATTGTGTCAGTGAGAAGAAATGCAGGAAAATGAAATTTAGAAGACAAAGCACAGGTAATCAAATCTGTACTCAAAAGCAGCTATATGAAACAAACAAATAAGTTAGGGAGAGCACATACTTACTTGCACAATGACAACTGTGCATCTCAAAGTAGTGCTTTCAAAGCAGTAACTAAACAAAGGTAGACTATAGAATACAAAGTAAAGTAATTGATTAGTCAGAGTTGGATTTTTACCATAAAAGGTTTCGTGTGTAAAGCATAAGTTCTGGAAAATTGACAGTTCCCACACCCATAATTTCTTCATAATCAGTTGATCATTGAGACTTTTTTTCTAGTTGATGCTTTTATCTCCCCAGAAATCTTGATAATTTCAACTGTTTGAATTATTGGTCTATGTTTAGTAATATTTATTGTTATGTTGGTCTTAAGGAGCATGCTGTCCTTGAAGACAGCTGGCAAGAGAACAAGGTGCTTTCAAGCTCTTAATTGGCCTAGGAAAGGATAAAATTTGCCACCTGATATACCAAGGGAACAAGTGTATGGTGTACTTCTTCCCTAAGAAGATGTAAAATTGGTGGAGAATGGGGATATTCCTGATTTTCAGTTATTTAGACAGTGTCTGGAAATATAGAATTGAACTGTGAAATATAGAGTAAGGGTCACAGTGACCCAGATTTTTAGCAATCCTTAAATCTCTGTTGCATTCTCTCAGAACTAAACTAAGGTATAGGACTCTTGGAATAATAGTATTCAGATGAAAAAGTATATTGCTGGGGGACAAGATTTCTGTGTCCCAAAACTGGCTTGAAATCTTATTTTCAGTGTAACTTTCAACATATTACTTCCCTAATATGAATGTTGGATTTATTATCTATTAAAAACAAAGGAATTCTTTTCCTGGCTATGTAATTTGATCCCAGTAGTTGACTTGAGAGCACAGAAATCTTTATATTTACCACATGGTGGTTTAGAAAGCTAGTAGGGAAGAACAAAGTTGGAGGGATCACAATACCAGATATAAAGCTATATTACAAAGCCACTGTTCTCAAAACTGCCTGGTACTGGCACAAGAAAAGACATATAGACAATGAAACAGAATAGAGAACCCATAAATCGACCCAAGCCATTATGCTCAATTAATATTTGACAAAGGAGGCAAGAGCATACAATGGAGTCAAGACAGTCTCTTCAATAAATGGTGTTGGGAAAATTGTTCAGATACATGCAAAAAATGAAACTAGACCACAAACTTACACCATACACAAAAAGGAACTCAAAATGGTTGAAGGACTTAAATGTAACATGGGAAACCATAAAAATCTTAGAAGACTCCATAGGCAGCAAAATATCAGACATGTGTCATATTTACCGATACAGCTCCTAGGGCAATGGAAACTAAGGAGAAAATAAACAAATGGGACCACATCCAAATTAAAAGCTTCTGCACAGCAAAACAAAAACAAACAAACAAAAAAAACCATCAACAAAACAACAAGAAATCCTACTGCATTGGAGAACATATTTGCCAATGCTAGCTCAGATAAGGGTTTAATCTATAAAATTTATAGGGAACTCATAGAACTTAACAAAAGGAAGATAAGCAATCAAATTAAAAAAATGGGCAAAGGACCTAAATAGACACTTTTCAAAAGAGAACATACAGAAGGCTGAGAGACACACGAAAACATGCTCAAAGTCACTAATCTTCTGAGAGATGCAAATCCAAACAATAAGATACCATTTCACACCTGACAGAATGGCTACCATCAATAAATCAACAAAGGACAAGTGCTGGAGATGATATGGAGAAAAAGTAAACATTGTGCACTACTGGTGGGAATGCAGACTGGTGCAGCTACTGTGGATAACAGTATGGAGATTCCTCAAAAAATTAAAAATGGAACTCCCATTTGACCCAGTAATCCCACTTTTGGGCATATATCCCAAGAAACCAGAAAGACCAGTCAGAAAGGACATATGCAGCCTATGTTAATAGCAGCACAATTTACAATAGCTAAGATTTGGAAACAGCCTAAGTGCCCACCAGCAGGTGAATGGATTAAAAAACTGTGGTACATCTACACAATGGAATCCTATGCTGCTATAAAAAAGAAGGAACTTTTACCATTTGCAACAGCACGGATGGACCTGGAGAGCATTATGCTAAGGGAAATAAGCCAGTCAGAGAAAGATAAATATCACATGATTTCACTCATATGTGTGATATAATGAGCAACATAAACTGATGAACAAAAATAGATCCAGAGACTAAGAAACACTGAACAGACAGTCCAACCTCAGAGAGAAGGCAGGGGAGGGGCATAAGAGATCAACCAACCAAAGGACTTGTATGCATGCATGTTAGCATAAACAATGGACATGGACACTGGGGCAGTGGGGGCGAGTCCTGGGCGGGGGAGTGGCGGGCGGGGGGTCAATTGGGAAAAAGGAGACATATGTAATACTTTAAACTATATTAAAAAAGATAGTAGAAAAACAAACAAACAAAAAAGGTAGTAGGATGGAGAGGGGAGTGATGGGATTTGAGTAATTGGAAATGTAGAAATGTTTCAGTAAGTTCCAGTTAGGTAAATTTCAAGGGGAATGTCAATGTAGATTCTACTCACTCAATGTCATCATCTAGCCGGTCTGCCTGACGTTGCCTCTTTTCTCTTATCAGTTTATTACATTTGTGGATTGAATTGTGTCATCTCCACCCCCCACCCCCCCACACACACACCAAATTCATATATTGAGGCCTAACTCCCAATGTGGTGGTATTTGTAGACTGAACCTATTAGGTTTATATGAGGTCATAAGGGTAGGATTTGATCTTGATGGCATTAATACTCTCATTACGAAGAGACACCAGAAGGCGCTCTTCTCTCTCTCTCATTCTCTCTCTCTCTCTCTCTCTCTCTCTCTCTCTCTCTCTCTCTCTCTCTCTCTCTCTGCCATGTAAGGACACAGTGAGAAGATGATCATCTGTAAGCCAGGAAGAGAGCGCTCACTAGATACTGACCATGCTGGCACCCTGGTCTTAGACTTCCAGCCTCCAGAACTGTGGGAAAATAAATGTCTGTTGTTTAAGCCAGCCAGTGGTATTTTTTTTATGGCAGACTGAGGTCCTAAACAGGACCTGTCATATAAAGAAAGGGAATCTAATACTATCAATGTGAGTTTATGTACTTAAGAATCCATTACAGCCTGGATTTTTTCAGTGGGGCAATACAAGTTATTTGTTCCATTGTTATAGTGAGGAACTGGGCTTGGTTACCTTCCTTTGGCAACTTCCCCCGCCTCCCCACACATACACATTCCCTCTCACACCAGTTGTGCATTTCTTCCTCACTAGTGTGTCTTTTCTTCATGTTTGCTATCCTCACTCATGGAAACAAAGAAACTGTAGGATTTTATGGCAGACTTCAAACTATTGTTTTCTCTTCAGGTGTGACTTAGTTGAGCCTAATTACCTTTTTTTCCTCCTCCATGGGTTATCTTTTGGATTCCATAATATATGGCCACCATGTAAAATTGTGTATTTGCAACTCCACTCTCTTACTCTGTTAAGGACTATGAGCTCTTGATGGTTAATTCATTCATAAATTACTTCAGGCAATTTTCATTGAGCATTTATGGCATTCAAGTTTGTCTTATAGGTGCTAAGATACAGTGATAAATAAGAAAGACAAATTTATTTATTTATTGCCATATAGTGCTTATATTTCAGTGGGTGAAAATGGATAGTAAGTATATAGAGAAATGAATTTAAAACATAATCTTAGTTGGTAATAACTTCTATGAATAAAATGAAATAGAGAATTGCTAGGTCAGTGACTGCTTTTAGAGAGATGGGGAATTTTTCTCTGAGGAGGTGACAAATGAGCTGAGACCTAATTGATGAGTGATGAAAAAAAGATAGTGAATTAGAGGTAGATACTAGTGCAAAAACCCTAAGTTGGAATTGTACTGGGCATATACACAGAACATGAAGAAAAATCAGTGTGGTTGAAAATAGTGAGAGAGACAGATGACGATGTCAAAAGATATTCAGGGTCCAGAATGCTATGGTGAAGAATTTGGATATAATTTTAAATATAGTGGAAAGCCACTGAGGGGATTAAAATTGGAAGAAAAGGTATCTGATTTGTACTTTGCAAAGATGCTTCTGGCTGCTATCTAGAGGATGAGCTTTAGGGGACTGAAGTGAAGTCAGAGAGCCCAGTTATAGGCTATTGTAGTTCTCCGCAAGAAAGAGAATAGTGGATTGTGCTAAGATGGTACAGTGGAGGTAGATAAAAGTACTTGGATGTCCTTTTAGAATAGAATAAACATAGTTGTGGATCAGATACAGTGGTTGTATGCAATGCCTGACTATGGTCATCTCTCTCTTTGGCCTTTACTCATCTTTGCCTCCCTACTCAACTTCTGTTCTTCAAATATAATCTTTTATTGGTTTTCAGTGTACTTATATTTCAACTAGAGGCCTGGTGCATGAATTCGTGCATAGGTGAGGTCCCTCAGGGTGGTCTGCGGGGATTGGGCCCCAGCTCACGCCCCCAGGCTCAAAGCCCCACCTAGGGCCCCCAGCCTCGTAGCCCTGCAGCCTGCTGTGGCCTGGCACTCAGCCATGGTCTGGTGCCCTACCCTCACCTGCTCTACCATCCCACCTCCACGGAAATCAATAGGGGTTGCCCCCCCCCACCTCTAGTCACCATCTGTCAGATGATTGGTCGGGGTCAGGCCCCCCGCCTGGCTCTCCCAGCTCCTGCTGCCACCCACTGCCAGCGCCAAGATGCCAATGCCCACCATGTTCCGCACTGCCCCCTGGTGGTCAGCGAATGTCATAGGGAGTGGTCGAACTCCCAGTTAATAAAAGCCTAATATGCAGAAGAATTTGCATATTAGGCTTTTTTATATAGGACATGGCGTGCTTTAATGTGTGTCTACTTTTATTAATCGTGCTGAGTACTGAATTGTTCATTTAAATCTGGAAACTATTTAGTTCTAGGACTTTTCCTTAAATTATTATTATTTTATTGATTTGAAAGACAGGGAGAGAGAGAAACATTACTTTATTGTTTCACTTATTTATGCATTCATTGCTTGTATCTCGTATACACCCTAATTGGGGATTAAACCCACAACCTTGGCATAGCAGGATGATGCTTTAACCAACTGAGTTAGCTGGCCAGGGCCTAAATAATTGTGTGTGTGTGTGTGTGTGTGTGTGTGTGTGTGTGTGTGTGTGTGTGTGTTTAATAATTTTCTCTGCTTTCTTTCATGAAAACCTATCTTTCTTACATTGGACTTCCTAGTTTGATTTTCTAAATATATATTTTAAAATTTTCTATCTGTTTTTTTATTGGTCTTATTTTTGTGAGACTCTCTCAACAGCATGTTTATTTCTGTTGTCATTTAAAATATCTGCAGCTCTTTTTTAAAAAAAATATTGACTTTTTTGAGGTGATATTGGTTAATAAAATTATATAGGTTTTGGGTGTACATGTCTATTATACATCTTCTGTATATTGTCTTGAGTGTTCACCACACAAAGTCAAGTCTCCTTCCATCACCATTTATCCCCCCTACACCCTCTTTTCCCTCTCTCCACACCCTTTTCCTATGGCGATCACCATACTGTTGTCTGTGTCTATGAGTTTTTATTTAATGTTTATTTTTATAGTATACTGTTCTTACTTATCTTTTTTTACAAAGGATTATTTTATTGTTTTTTATTGCACAACTATGAAACATGTTCTTAGCACAAGTTGTTGGACATTATGAGACACTGAGATACCTTTTAATCTCCCTTTCTTGGCCGTATTGGTACCTATTTAAACCCTTATAGCCGAGACCGGTTTGGCTCAGTGGATGGAGCGTCGGCCTGCGGACTCAAGGGTCCCGGGTTCGGTTCCGGTCAAGGGCATGTACCTTGGTTGCGGGCACATCCCCAGTAGGGGGTGTGCAGGAGGCAGCTGATCGATGTTTCTGACTCTCTATCCCTCTCTCTTCCTCTCTGTAAAAAATCAATAAAATATATTTAAAAAAAAATAAAAATAAAAAATAAACCCTTATAGAAATGATGTCTAATATTTATACTATTTACCAAGATTGTTTAAGGATAGTAGTCATAAATCCATTAGTACATTTCAGTTCCAAGAAATATGATGTCTTTAACAAGATAGCATAAACTGTATTGATTTAGTTTAGCGTCAAAGATCAATTAATAAATAATAGATGATAAAAATCTATTTGAGA
Source organism: Eptesicus fuscus (assembly GCF_027574615.1). Classification (NCBI taxonomy): domain Eukaryota; kingdom Metazoa; phylum Chordata; class Mammalia; order Chiroptera; family Vespertilionidae; genus Eptesicus; species Eptesicus fuscus. Next base: position 112,001,578 of record NC_072473.1, read on the forward strand.
GTAGGTGAAAGGGTCAGGTCATAATTTTTTATACTGTTCTTATTTAATGACTACAATATATTTTCTCATTTCTGATGAATTAATGATTTTTTAAAGTTCTCATCTACCTGAAATACATTTCCCCTAATCCCCCCCCCCCCCCATTTGTTTTGATCTTTTCTTTTCATTATATATATACTAAGGGCCCGGTGCATGAAATTCGTGCACTGGGGAGGGGTCCCTCAGCCCAGCCTGCCCCCTCTCACATACTGGGAGCCCTCAGGGAATGTCCTACAGATGGCTTAAGCCCGCTCCCCATAAGGAGCGGGCCTAAGCCGAAGTCTGGCCTCCCTTTGCTTGAGGCAACCAGGCTGATCAGGGGAAGGTGCCAGCCCCATCACCCCACTGCTGCAACCACTGCCAGTTACCACAACCACCAAAGTGTTTTCATCAACACAGACTCCAGTAAATGAAAAAATGACAACTTTCTTTAGGCATTTCCAAGATGTATCTTTCATAGGATATGACATTTCTTTCTTTATTTTTCTTTTTATCCTCACCTGAGGATATGTTTCTATTGATATTTTCTCCTTCCCTCTGATCCCAACCTCAGTCCCTTCCCAAACCAAAAGCCTCCGCCCCAGGTTTAGGCTTGGGAAGGGGTCCCCCTGCCCCCACCTCCAATCCCAGGCTCAGCCCCTTCTCAAGCCAAAAGCCTCCACCCCCTGCTTTAGGCTTGGGAAGTGGTTCCTCCCCGCACCTCCGATCGTAGGCTTGGCCCCTTCCTAAACCTAAAGCCTACACCCCAGGCTTTAGGCTTGGAAAGGGGTTCTCCCCAGCACCTCCCCAAACTTAAAGCCTCCACCCCAGGCTTTAGGCTTGGGAAGGTGTCCCATCCCCCAGAACCTCCAATCACAGGCTTAGCCCCTTCCCAAGCCTAAAACCTCCTCCCCAGGCTTTAGGCTTGGGAAGGAGATCCCCACCCACACCTCCGATTGCAGGCTCAGCCCCTTCCCAAGCTTAAAACCTCTGACTGATGGCCGGCTGGGAGTGACCTGGGTGCCAAGGAGATTCCCCAGACCCAGGTATGTATGCAAATTAACCGCCATCTTTGTTGGGTTAATTTGTATACTCACTCTGATTGGTTGTGGGTGTAGCAAAGGTACGGTCAATTTACATGTTTCTCTATTATTAGGTAAGATATATATATATATATATATATATATATATATATATACATACATATATATATATATGTATGTATGTATATATATATATATATATATATATATATACATACATATATATATATATATATATATATATATATGTATACTAGAGGCCCAGTGCATGAAATTCATGCATGGGGGGTGTCCCTCAGCCCAGCCTGCACCCTCTCCTATCTGGGACCCCGAGAGGGATGTCCAACTGCCCGTTTAGGCCCGATCCCAGTAGGATCGGGCCTAAACGGGCAGTTGGACATCCCTCTCACAATCCAGGACTGCTGGCTCCCAACCGGTCACTTGCCTCTGCCTGATTGGCCTTAACTGCTTCTGCCTGCCAGCGTGATAACCCCTTAACTACTCCCCTGACAGCCCGGTCACCCCTAACTGCCCTTCCTTGCCAGCCTGGTCCCCCCTCCAATTGCCCCCTACTGCAGGCCTGGTCCCCCCCAACTGCCTTCCCCTGCAGGCCTGGTCCCCCCAACTACTCCCCCCTGCAGGCCTGGCCCACCCCCCCAACTGTCCCTCCCTTCAGGCCTGGTCCCCCCAACTACTCTCCCTTGCAGGGCTGGTCCCCCTCCAAGTGCCCTCCCCTGCTGGCCCGGTCACCCCTAACTGCCCTTCCTGCTTGCTTGATCGCCCACAACTGCCCTCCCCTGCAGGCATTGGTCCTCCCCAACTGCCCTCTTCTGCCGGCCTGGTCACCCACAACTGCCCTTCTCTGCTGGTCTGGTCACCCCTAACTGCCCACAACTGCCCTCCCCTGCAGGCCATCTTGTGGCATCTATCTTGTGTCCACATGGGGGCAGCCATCTTTGACCACATGGGGCAGCCATCCTGTGTCTTGGAGTGACCATCAATTTGCACATTACTCTTTTATTAAATAGGATATATATATATATATATATATATATATATATATATATAATTTATGTCTTGAGTTCCTTAAATATTTGGTTATATTTGAATGGGACACAAAAAGATTGATTAAAAGTTTTTGTCATGGTAGGCCTTACTCTCAAATAATTTGGCTGGATCCTTTTCATTGGTGAACTTCTAATTCTTTTTAGGTCACTTTCCACACATCTGGTCAGATTCTCTCAGAAAACAATCTTCCAATATTCTATCTGGGGATTACAAGCCTCGGCTATATGTTTCTGGGGACCAAGTAGGAAAAGAGGTCTGATGGTCTCCACATACTGTATATAGCTAGATTTCACCTAATCTCACCCTCATTTCTATCTGAGACAGCTTGTCCAAACACCTTCTATTTTAATTATAGAGAATAAGTCTCTGGTCTTCTGTGAGAGGGAAGTATATAGGAGAATCACCCAGCTGTGAAGAATAAAAGAGTGGATTCGGATACCTAATTACTTCAGAAACCACCTTTCAAAAAATTCACATGATTTTGGCTCCACTTTCAATCTCAGTTACAGAAGTACTTGATGCTGACTTGATGTTGCCAATTTCAGAGCCTCTTGCTAGATCACTGGTACAAATTATAGTGTTCATTTTTTCACTGCTGATTTAGGATTTAGGTTTCTTGGGTCTGCTAATCAGTTAATATTTGCTCTTTTCCTTTTCTTTTCCTAAAATGCTGTTATTTTCATATTCTTTCCTGTTTCTCTTTTACCTTATGATATACGTCTCTAAAATAGTCCTTTTATGTAATGTATAGATAAACATGAGTGTCTAATCCACTACATCTAGCTAGAAACCCTTTTTAATTAGTCATCATGGCATTTAACATACTTATTGTAATATTTTACAATATATTATATATGTATATATGCTTCTTGAAAATAGGGATATTGTCTATCTTGTTCACTATGTATTCCTAGTGCTTAGGACATAATAGACATTCTGTAAATATTTTTTAGTAAGTTAATCTGACATATTTTATTATATGGGAGAAATTATATTTGTTGTCATATCATCTAACAGTGTTTGTGCCAAAAAATGAAAATAATTATACAGCAAATTGGTCAAATCAAAATGAAATAATTAGTGATTCAAGGGGAAAAAGTTATACAAGATAAGATACATGATAATGGTACATAAATTTTCCCTTTTTCATTTAAAAATATCAACTGGGTATACATAATATGTTTAATTAATAGGAATAAAAAAAGCCAAATGGAGATCATTTAGCAGATTGTTGTAGTAGTCCAGGTGAGAAAAGATTATGACCTAGCAGAAGGGGTAGAAGGAATTGAACAGAGTGAAGAGGAATTTATAAGATAGAATTCAAGGACTTGGTTACCTTTGGAGAAAGGAAGAGTGGAGAAAGGTGGAAGTATAAAGGTATTAAAGGTGGATTTTAAAACTGTGGTACATTTACACAATGGAATACTACACTGCAGTAAAAAAGAAGGAACTCTTGCTATTTGCAACAACATGGGTGGACCTGGAGAGCATAATTCTAAGAGATAAGCCAGATGGAGAAAGATAAATATCACATGATCTCACGCATTTGTGGAATATAATGAACAATGTAAACTGAGGAACAAAACTAGAGCAAGAGACATGGAAGCATTGAACAGACCATCCAATCTAAGAGAGAAGGCAGGGAAGAAGCGAAAGCAAGATGGCGGCGGAGGTGAACAGCTGATCTGTTGCCTCGCATGGCAGTTTCGGAAATACAACTAAAAACTGGACTGGTAAGTGCGGCAACTCCTGCTCGCGTCTCCCCAGGCCGGGGGCTGCTCCTCTCAGTCAGCACTGCAGCCGGGGCCATGAGCTCGTGGGTGTCGTGGCTCTCGGTGAAGGAAGAGACCATATTTCTGCAGGAGAGGCCCATCCGTGTCACTGACCTGGCTGAGCTGCCCAGTGAGATACCCGGAGGCCGCCAACACCAACTTGGAGGATTCTTAGGATTTCCCATCTTACATTCAAGTCCTTTAGCCATTTTGACAGAGAAGAACCAAGAAGGCGGCAAAGTTAAACAGATGAACTGCGCTGCACACAGCAATTTCAAAAATACAACTGGAGGACAGAGCGTCTGCCGCCCAGATCCACAGGAGATCTGGCTGAATGGTGGTTTTACAGGTAAGAGGGAAGAGGAAAGAGCGAACTCGGAGGGGATGAGGTGCGGAGGTGCATGGGTCGGGCTGGTGGCGGGGGAAGGGTTGTGCGGCTTTTTTTCCAACCCTAGGGGAGATTAGCTCCCCATCACCCTGAAATCCAGCTTCTGGGGACTCGTGGGAGACCCAGACGCCTGCGGGGAGAGGCTGGACTCTTGGCCCTTGTGTCGTAGAGTAGGAGTGGCTTCCTTGCGGAGGTGCGCCCAGCAATCAGTGTTTGCTACGCTGGAGTGCTGAACGAGGGGCCTTAGAAACATGGAAAGCAGAAAAAGCAGACTTGCAGCCATTGCAGTTCGCCACGCCATGGCCTGGTGGCGCCCTGAGACTGCCCCCCAGCCTGAGACCCGCCCAGCCCTGAGACGCACCCCGCCCTGGGACCCGCCCCACACGTTTTGAAGACCCGCCCCACAAGTCTTGCAGGCCCACCTGGGCTCCAAGCAGCGGCTTTTGCATGTGGGTGGCCTGCCCTGTGGCAGCTTGACCAGATAAACTTCAGTTCTAGTCAGACTGCTCCAGGGCCGCTCAGACAGGAGGAGGAAACTGCAGTTTTTGCTGTAATCCCTGCTGAGTGGCCTCAGGCAGTAGCTGACCTACACTCCATTGGAGACCCAGAAACAAGGGCATCTAGTGGTCGGTGTGAGATGACACCAGATTTCAACCAAGTGCATAAGGGACACATTCAAGAGGCAGACTCAGTGAGCGCCAAAGCCTTGCTGCACCAAGAACCGGCCCATAAACGTGTCTACTGCACAGCAACTCTTCCTTTATAGACAAAGAGGGTCCTCACGGCCAATTGGCCTGGAGGACAATTCCTCCCAGTGACACCAACAACAATCAAGACCTAACTATACAAAGGAGGACCAAGATGGAGGCATAGGGCAGAAGCCTGATTGTTGCCTACCACAACAATTTTGAGACTACGACGGGAGAGCAGAGCAGACACCATCCAGAACCACCGGAGGGCTGGCTGAGCAGATGCTCTACAACTAGAATAAAAGAGAGGGGTACTCGGGATGATGCTGATGCCGGTGACCCAAAGACCACACTTTAAGAACTAAGGCTCAGGCGACACAATGGCGGCCTGGAATGTGCTCGGCGCAGTTCCCCCGGCGGTCTCCGGCTGAGGGGATGGCTCCACTCGCTGCCGAGCACGGACAGACGAGCCCCTGGGAGACATGGGGTGGGAGACTCCGCGCTTGCTGACCTCTGAGTCCTTCAAGAATCTCAAAGTCCCGGAAGCGGCCAGGTGCACACGCTCGGCGACCGGCCACCGCTGCAGACCCAAGGGCAGATGCAGCGACACCGGACCAGCCCGCCGCCACGCACCGGGCACACCGGAGCTTCGCCGAGCCTGCCGCCCAATGAGTTCTGTGGCAGCCACCCTTGAGCTCTGAGAAAATGGCCGAAGGAATTACTGAGAGGGAACTGACCAACAGGAATTGGGATCAAGAAGACAAAACCCCTCTGGGACCCAGGTCCGGGTGAGGCCGCGTGCCCGGGTCCGGGTGAGGCTGGGAACTGGGACAGGGTGAAGCTGGGTCCCGGGTCTGGGCGAGGCTGCGTGCCTCTGGGCTCGGGTGTGGTCACACGCCCCTGGGTCTAGGTGAGGCCTCATGCCCCTGGGTCTGGGTAAGGCTGGGTCCCGGGTCCGGGTGAGGCCGCGCCCCTGGGTCTGGGTGAGGCTGGGTCCTGGGCCCAGGTGAGGTCGCGCTCCTGGGTCCAGGTGACGCCACGCCCCTGGGTCCGGGAGAGGCCACGTGCCCCTGGGTCTGGGTGAAGCTGTATCCCGGGTCTGGGTGAAGTCGTGCGCCCCTGGATCCGGGTGAGGCCACACACCCCTGGGTCCGGGTGAGGCCACGTGCCCCTGGGACCGGGTGAAGCTAGATCCTGGGTCCGGGAGAGGCCGTGTGCCCCTGGATCCGGGTGAGGCTAGATCCTGGGCCCGGGTGAGGCCACGCGCCCCTGGGTCCAGGTGAGGGTGGGTCCCAGGTCCGGGTGAGGCCTCGCGCACCTAGGTCCGGGTGAGGCGACACGCCCCTGGGTCTGGGTGAAGTTGGATCCCGGGTCCAGGTGAGGCCATGTGCCCCTGGATCTGGGTGAGGCTGGGTCCCAGGTCCGGGTGAGGCCTCACGCACCTAGGTCCAGGTGAGGCCACACGCCCCTGGGTCCGGGTGAGGCCACACGCCCCTGGGTCCGGGTGAAGCTAGATCCCGGGTCCGTGTGAGGCCATGTGCCCCTGGATCCGGGTGAGACTGGGTCCTGGGCCTGGATGAGGCCACACGCCCCTGGGTCTGGGTGAGGCCATGCGCCCCTGGGTCCGGGTAAAGCTGGATCCTGGGTCCAGGTGAGGCCATGTGCCCCTGGATCCGGGTGAGGCTGGGTCCCAGGTCCGGGTGAGGCCGCGCGCACCTAGGTCCAGGTGAGGCCACGTGCCCCTGAGTCCAGGTGAAGCCATGCCCCTGGGTCCGGCCGAGACCAAACCAGAGGGAGTCGGACCTGTGTTACCACCATTTGTCCACCATCCAGAGCTGAGCGGTCAGTACCAACATGTACACCTAAGGAACAGGTGGACATTGAAATTGGGTCTCAAAAGAACTGTTGATCCAGGAAGAAATGCACTACAGACTGATTCATTTGCCTGTCAGCATAACTATTATTGCTCGTCTCACATTCAGTTCTTATAAGTATATATCTAGTGACACATGATCTCGCTCATCTAGGGGAAATGATGAACAACATAGACTGATGAACAAGAACAGAACCAGAAACAAGGAGGCATCGATTGGACTATCGGACCTCAGAGGGAGGATAGGGGAAGGTGGGTGGAGGGAGGAGAGATCAACCAAAGGACTTGTGTACATGTATATGAGCCTAAGCAATGGTTAAGTTCAACAGGGGGTTGGGGCATCCGTGGGGAGGGATGTGGGATAGGAAAGGGGTATGAGGACAAATATGTGACACCTTAATCAATAAAGAAATTTTAAAAAAATAACTGTAAAAAAAAAAAAGAGAGAGAAGGCAGGGGAGGCAGGGGAGGAGATCAAAGGAATCATATGCATGCATATGAACATGACCAATGGACACAGACAATAGGGGGGTAAGGGCATGTGCTGGGGGGTGGGAGCAGCCGGGAAGAGGTCAATGGGGGAAAATGAGATATATGTAATACTTTAAACAATAAAGAATTTAGAAAAAAATAAATTATAGGTTTCAGTCTTGATAGAGAGTGGCACCTACTCTTCAGGTGGTCCTACTAACAGCAAGAGAACAAGGTTAGATATGGGGTGGCAAGCATTGATATTAACCTGCCCTGCTTTTCTGCAACTACCCAAGTGTTTTTATTTGGCTATTTTGCCTCAGAATTTAGCAAAACATGTTTTAGCTTGAATTACTCAGATTTGTAATAATCTGTTTTGCTCTCTTGCCCAGATGAGCTAAGTAATAGAATGAATGAAAATTATTATTATTATTATTATTATTATTATTGCCTTACCCTGCAAACTGTTAGTAGCAGTACAGCCTAGTCTAAAGAGTATCAGTTGGGTGTGCAAAATCTACTGAACTGAGGATGAGTTGACCTGGGTTCTAGATTCAATTCTGTCATTAACTGATTGTGCAACTTTGGACTGGTCATATAATTTTGGTTTCCTTATATGTAAAATCAGGTTTCTAAAATAGTAATTACACTCTTGGTAATGTAGTCTTTGACTGGGGAAGTAGAGAAGATCCATGATTATTTTATTTTATGTACTAGAGGCTCGGTGAATGAATTCGTACATGGGTGGGGTCCAGCTGACCCACCCCAATCAGGGTTGATTGGTCCAGGCCTGCCAGGGGCAAGGGCCATGGGCAGTTGGCTGGCCATCCCCACCCCCTGGTTGAAATCCCCACCCCCTGGTTGAACTCCTGGTCGAACTCCCAGTCGAATTCCCAGTTGAAGAGACAATTTGCATATTAGCTTTTTATTATATAGGATTTTTATTTAAAAGCCTATTTACTAGATAAAATATTTACATGTTTATTTTGAAAGCTAGAAATATATTTATAAATAGGTAATGTACAAATATGGTCTAAAGAGAATTTTACAGTGTGCTAGCCTATATAGCTGCTAATAATGGCTACCATTTATTGAGAGGCTATCATGTGTCATGTGCTTTACCTATGTGTTCTTATTTAATTATCACCATAACCATATGAGGTTAGTATTACTACTTCCTTTTTACAAGGAAGGTAAGGATTGGAGAGGTCAACTAGGTGAAAGTAACACTGATAGTGGTAAATCCAAATTCAGACTGAAGTTTATTTTACTGAAAACCAATATATTTCCAACTTGATGATACATTTTGTGGAGTCAGCTGCCTTTGAAACATGTCTGTGAGCCTAAACTCACTGAATCTTAGAAGTGGTGAAAAACCTGTAAATTGTTCAGTCCAGTATCTTGTTTTACAGAAAAAAAACTGAGGGCCAGAAATGGAGAGTTATTAGCTAAAGTTTGGATGCCTAGTTAGGGGCAAAGCTGAGGCCAGAGCTCATCTCTTTAGATAATCTGTTCATTGTTCTTTCTAATTTGGGGCCTCAAGATAGGGTCTGATCTTAATCAGCCCAGATATGTAAGTGTATACCAAAAATGGCCTACTAATCTCACTGGGTATTAGAAAAATAAAAGTCTAGTAATAGATTTGAGTGGAATTTGAATTTAAAATATTAGTGGCATGAGTTTTTCTAACATTTGCACAAACATAAGATTTGATTAAGGAAGGAGAGCCTATTTACCTAGTAACCTTCCAATTAGCTTCAGATTCTCTCAGGGGAGAATGATTCTGTATTACATGATGTATATTGTTTGCATTATACCACACAGTTGGCCCATGTGTGGCTATTTATACGGATGGCATTCCAAGAAGCTAAAGGCCGCAGTCCTTCCAGAAGAAACAATTGGGGAAGATGGGTGAAATGATGATGGGATCCTTGATAAACGTAACAAGACATTGTAGGTAAGTTTAGTGGCATTTTGCATTTTTTTGAAAGCCCTCCATTTGCAGTAGAGGGGAGCAAGCCATGGTGTGGGCCCTTTCAAGAGCTGCTGATTCCAGTCATTCAGTAAAACTGATACCTGCTTGGGACCTACAACTTGAAAAACTTCAGGCAGGAAGACAAGATTTTCTTTGAGTAACTCTAAATTGCTTTTCACATTTCTATTTTATGTCTGCAGAGGAAACACAATAAATTTGGGTAAGAATGTAGCAGGCAGAAATCAGAGCTAATGAATTCCAAGCTTATATAAACTAAGGTTCCCAATCCTGGGGGCTTTTCTTTTCCCCTGTCAGTAGACTTAGTAAAACAAGACAGATGTTCTGAGTCTTGCTAATTCACATTCCATTACTCAGGGGTTTGGAGACTAGGCATTTAAATTTCTTTGGTTAAAAAAAAAAAAGATTTAGTGGAAAAGCATGTAAGTGGGAAAGAGGATGCAGTGGCAGTGGCACATCAAGCAGATAACCTGTGTTCATTGGAGATGTGAAAGTGGAAGAAGCAACTACCACTGTTACTTTCCTGAAGATACTGCAGGAACCCAATGTCTAAAACTCCCCTAACTCTTAAAGCTTAATCCCAGATTAGGATCAGAGCAAATAAGTGTTGGTTTGCCTTAGCACTCATATTTATATAGTTGCTGACTTTTTAAAATTATGGAACATGAGCAACTTTACTGAAACAAACATTGTGGATATCCAGCAGTCTGAGTGCCTATCTGACTTTTTTCAGGTACAGTAATGGTTTTATGTGGCTCAAGGTCATATCAAAAATATATTCCTTTTGGTTGTTTCTAATGATAAGATATTCACTCTGTTACCATCCAAGACTGTGTTTGGCCATCTCACAGTTGTTGGGCACTTGGAATCTTTCATGAAATGTCTTTTAACCACTCCTATCTTGTACCAAACTCTACTCACCTTTCAAGGTGCATGGCCAATACTATGTCCTCCATAATACTTTTCTTCTTCCCACCCCCACCCTGCTTCACCCACATGGGATTTGGAATGAAATCTATTTTTCTTTGTTCCTGTTGCTCTTTGTGTTTATATCTATGATAGAACATATTATATATACAGTTGCCTTCCCTACTACTGTATATTGTTGACTTCTTGAGGGCAGAGATTGGATCTAAGACATAATTAAATCACCCTAAACATATAACATGGTGATTTACAGATATACATATCTTGCAAATGGAATTAGTGGGGCAAAGAGCAGTTACACATTGTCATAGTGGGTTCCAGATCTTTCCCCAACAATTTACATGATGACCTGTTTCCTGACAGTGGTCTTAATCATACACATACTAGAAGCTGATGAAACTGTGTTTTAAGTTGTTTTTTTCTGAGGTCACATGTTTTGTTATCCTATCGAATAAAAGGGTAATATGCAAATTGACCATCACTCCAACATATAAGACGGCCGCCCCCATGTGGTCAAAGATGGCTGCCCCCATGTGGACACAAGATGGCTGCCCCCATGTGGACACAAGATGGCTGCCCAAAGATGGCCAGCAGGGGAGGGCAGGTGTGGGCGATCAGGCCTACAGAGGAGGGCAGTTAGAGGTGACCGGGCCAGCAGAGGAGGGCAATTGGGAGCTGCCAGGCCTGCAGGGGAGGACAGTTGAGGGGGGGGGACCCAGGCCTGCAGGGAGGACAGTTGGGAGGGACCAGGCCTGCAGGGGAGGGCCGTTGGGGGGAACCAGGCCTGCAGGGGAGAGCAGTTAGGGGCGACCGGGCTGGTAAGGGAGAGCAGCTAGGGGTGACCAGGCCAACAGGGAAGGGCAGTTAGGGGTGACCAGGCTGGCAGGGGAGGGCAGTTAGGCACAATCGGGGCAGCAGGGGAACAGTTAAGCATCGATCAGGCTGGCAGGGGAGTGATTAAGGGGTGATCAGGCTATCAGGTAGAAGCGGTTAGGGGCAATCAGGCAGGTAGGCAGGCAGGTGAGCAGTTGGGAGCCAGCAGTTCTGGATTGTGAGAGGGATGTCTGACTTTCCGTTTGGGATCGGGCCTAAACAGGCAGTCGGACATCCCTTAAGGGGTCCCAGATTGGAGAGGATGCAGGCTGGACTGAGGGACACACACCCCCCTGTACAAATTTCATGCACTGGGCCTCTGGTGTGATTATATACTCAGTGTGTTCCCTACTATGCATGTTGTCTGTGTTTTTTTTGTACCACAAGTTCATCTAGTGAACTTTATATATTGACCTCATATATTTTGTTATTTATTTATATGTTATCACTGGTGTGTTTTAAAATTTCTACTCAATTGTATATATTTTCACTTTTGGTTATTACTTTTTATCTTAATTTTATTACAGTACATTATTCAAAGATTTTTAGTCATCTATTTGAACACATCATCCTGGCTTTGATGATACCTTCCATTTTTTAATGGCTAGATAAACAATGCTACTTTGCCTTTTCCCTAGTTTAATAGTTTAGATTTTTATGAATAATTTTTGACCACCTGGAATTTATTAAAGCATATGATGTAAGGTACATATCCAAATTCAGTTTTATTCTTACAAATATAGTTTTTCCAACAATATTTATTTGTTAGTGCTCCTTCAGTGTCTGTATGTCTGTGTCTGTGTCTGTGTCTGTGTGGGTATGTTCTTTTTAACCAATTAGAAATGTTTTATGAGTTTGAATCTTTTCTCTCTGACATATGCTATTTCATTGATAAATATTTGTTTTTAACCTAATGCTAAATGGTGTCTTTTATATGTATGACTTTGTAGTAAGGTTTAAAATTTGAGAGACTATCTACCATCATTACTTAAAATAGTATATTTTGGCATTTTTGTCTACTTATTCTTCCAGTTAAATTTTACTATAAATTTGTCATGGTCTATAAAACATCCTATAGACTTTTATCTAATATTTTAATAAATCTATATATTAACTTAAAGAGTCTCATCTTTCTTATATTTTTAACTTTGACAGTAGGAATCAAGGTATCTCTTTGCATTATTCATGTCTTTATTTCTCCAATTACAATTTTATTATTTCCTTTGAATAAATTTTTTTGTCATTGTTAAATTTTTTAAAATAATTTTAAATTGATGATCTCATCCAGTGCTTACCACGACTCTCTGCTATAGGTCAGTAGAGGATTTAGATTCAGCGAAGGATGATCAATCTATAATGAACTTATTTTTGCCACTATTCATCTGGATTACTTTATTTTGGTAACAGCTTTATTGATAAATAATTCACATTCCATATAATTCACACATATAGATATGTGTACATTCAGTAATTTTTAGTATATTCAAAATTGTGCAACCTTCACCTCAAACAATTTTAGAACTTTTTAATCAAACAATTTTAGAACTTTTTCATCACCAAAAAAAGAAAGAAAGAAAGAAAGAAAGAAAGAAAGAAAGAAAGAAAGAAAGAAAGAAAGAAAGAGTGAGAAACTTGTAAACACATGAGAATATCAAGATATCAAGTCAGGGTAGATATTGAAATAAAGGAAAGATAAGATACTTGGTAGCATAAGTGTCAGGAGTTTTAGACATAGTAAAAGTGTACCCAGCAATTCCACTTCTGGGAATATATCCAAAGAAACCTGAATATTAATTTGAAAGAATATGTGCATCCCAATATTCACTACAGCATTTACAATAGCCAGGATTTGGAAGCAGCCCAAGTGCCCATCAGTAGATGAGTGAATAAAAATGCTGTGGTATATTTACATGATGGAGTACTATGCAGCTGTAAAAAAGAAGAATATTTTACCCTTTGAGACAGCATAGATGCACCTGGAGAGTATTATGCTTAGCAGAATAAGCCAGTCAGAGAAAGACAAAAGTCACATAATCTCATTTATATGTTGAATCTAATGAAAAAAAATAAATTAACAAAACAGATCCAGAGACATGGAAGCATGCAACACACTGAGGAATCTTAAAGGGAAGGGGCGGGGAAAGAGATTAACCAAAGAACTTATATGCATATTTTCATAGACCATATACACAGATAATAGTGTGGTGAAGGGAGGAGCTGGGTGGAGGCGGGCAAAGGGGGAAAAATGGGAGACATCTGTAACACTCTCAACAATAAAAATAAAATTTAAAAAATAATTAATGAGATATTTTACATTAAAAAACAAGCAAACAAACCAATAAACAACCCATACCTACCATTCTTGCACTGCTCTTCAAGACACTGGCAACAACTGATCTACTTTTTGTCTCTTTAGATTTGCATATTCTGGGAAATTCATAAACATGAAATCATAACATTTTAAAACTGGACTTTTAATGAGAGAAAAAAAGCAACATTTATCAAGAACCTAAATATCTGTTAAGCACTTTATGAATTTTTACTAGAGTCCCGGTACATGAAATTCGTGCATGGGTGGGGGGGTGTCCCTCAGCCCAGCCTCCACCCTCTCCAATCTGGGACCCTTTGAGAGATGTCTGACTGCCCGTTTAGGCCCAATCCCACTGGACTGGTGTTTGGTCTCTGGGCAAGGCATTAAGGACCATTGAGACAATGGTCTCTTAAATTCCAGATTGTCAAAAAAACGGGCAGTTGGACATCCCTCTCACAATCCAGGACTGCTGGCTCCCAACTGCTCACCTGCCTGCCTGCTGGATTGCCCTTAACCGCTTCTGCCTGCCAGCCTGATCACCCCCTAACTGCTCCCCTGCCAGCCTGATCGACGCCTAACTGCTCCCCTGCCAGCCCGATTGCCCCTAACTGCCCTTCCCTGCTGGCCTGGTCACCCCTAACTGCTCTCCCCTGCTGGCCTGGTCCCTCCCAACTGTCCTCCCCTGCTGGCCTGATTGCCCACAACTGCCATCCCCTGCCGGCCATCTTGTGGCAGCCATCTAGTGTCCACACGGGCGCAGCCATTTTTGACCACATGGGGGCAGCCATCTTGTGTGTTGGAGTGAGGGTCAATTAGCATATTACTCTTTTATTAGATAGGATTATTTAATCTAGAAAATATTCAAGTTAGGTCATATTATTTCCATTTTAGATAAAGGAGTTGATGACAGAAATTTTGAGCAATTTTTCCAAGACCATAGAGTTAGATTGTGACATAACCTGGATACTTCGACAAGGTCTTTGACCAACCTTTTTCTGCTTTAGGATAGTTAGGAAATTTTGAAAATATCCCTCCCATGTTTTTGTCTCAATGGTCCTTAGTGCCTTGCCCAGAGACCAAACACTAATATGATATTGCTGACACTCTGGGACTGAAAGAGCAGTGTAGGGTATAGTGGTTTGTATATCATAGACTCATGGAACTACAGAGACTCACTCTCTTTCAGCTTCCTGCCATCAGATATTGAGAACAACCAATGATCTGTGTACAATTTGACTCACAGAGCCATGGTAAATTAGAGCTCAAAATTGGAAAGAACCTCAGAGACCACCTAATCTAACAGCTTTACATTATTGATAAAGAAACTAAGACCAAAAAAGAGCAAAGTATTTACTCAAGATTATATACTTCAAATATAGTGAAAGAAGATGACCTTTCATATGTTGTTAGAAGAATTAATGTATCAAAGGCAAAACTGCCATCCCACAATAACTTCAGAAAAATATTAAGGAGAAAGAAAGAAAGTGATGTTGAAAGGTCACTGAATTAGGTCAGGAGATCTGTGTTCAAACTGTATCTCTGTCACTAATTCATGGTGAGATGTCACTTAAACTCTTTGTTTTTTGTTTGTTTTGCTAGCCATGTTTTATTTGTCCTTTTTCTTCAAACACAACAACTAGAGATACAGATAGTATCCAATAAAATAAAATGGATGAAACAAATTTTAAGAGACTGATTTCACACGCTACATTTAACCTAATTTTATTCATGCTCACTTTGGGATGGAAAATAGATCATTCAGTAAAAAAATACAGTAAAAATAAAACATGTCTTATAAACTATGATAATTATGCACTTTAATTACTTCCATGCACACAAGTCTAACATTACAATTTACTTTGACCCAGTAATTCCACTTCTGGGAATATATCCTAAGATATATAAATACCAAGATAAATACCGTGAATATATATATATATATATATTCAGCATTTGAATATATATATTCCAATTAGAATGAATATATGCACCCCTATATTCATAGCAGTGTTATTTACAATAACCAAGACCTGGAAACAACTCAAAGCCCAAGTGCCCATCAGCAGATAAAAGGAAGGAACTTTTACCCTTTGCAACAGCATGGATGGACCAGGAAAATATAATGCTAAGTGAAATAAGCCAGCAGAGAAAGACAAATATCATATGATCTCACTCATATGTAGAATCTAGTGAACAAATAAACTGACAAAATGGAATCAGAAGCATGGATACTTGGAAAGGACTGGCATGTGTCTGAGGGAAGTGGGGTGAGGGGATAAAGAAGGTGAAGGGATTAGCTAAAGAACATATGCACACACCATGGGCATGAACAATAGTTTGGTTAAGGTCAAGGGAGGGGAGGTGGGTATAGGTGAAGGTGGGTAAAAGGTGCAGAAAAAGGGTACACTTGCAATTATGTCAATATTAAAAATTTTAAACATATCGCTTCTTGGCCTTTTGGCTAAGAAGAAGATCTGTTCTTATTAGTTTAATATCTGATATGTCCTCTATCCAAGGACAATACATTAAATGGATTTTTGAAGCTGGGAGTTGGTATAGGAGCTTTCTCTGTCCACTCCATGCATCAACCCGGTATTGCAGTACCTCCGGGAACGGTGCACAAAAAAATAAAATAAAAAATAAAATAAACACAATTGAGAATTCTAGGAGGTGGGGGGCAGACCCTCAACAGAGGTGGAGCACAGACCCTCACCCCCCCAACATTGCAGGGGCCTGAACTCTAGCCACTTCTGAGGGAGGTCTCCTGCCCCCATGGCTGCTTCGTGCTTCCCATTCCCAGCTCAGATCAGGACCCAGGTGACCGACAGAGACTTGGCTGACAGCAGCTGCCCTCTCACTCCAACAAGAATTGTTTGTGTTGTCATGTACCCATGGTGTGGGGAAGTGGGTTTACAGTATCTAAATCCAGCCTACCACCAGGAATGCTCAGGACCTACTCAAGAACGCAAATAATCCCTTCCAGCAATATTTACAGGGTAAAATAAGGTTTGTTGTTAGAGTAATAAACTTGACAGTAAAATAGTAGTCAAGTTTTCAGGCAAATTTAAATTGGCTAGTTGAAACAAGCGAATATTATAGAAAAATTAATTGTACTGGACAAAAAGGTGTTCCTAAAGTGTTAACTAAAATTTTTATTGGTACTTCATCTCATGATAAAATTGTGCACCATGTAATGAACCTAAAATAGTAATATTATAGTGCAAAAAATTAAAATTTAAAAGCCATCAAGACTACATTATAAAATTTTCAAAAGCCTCCTAACATTTAAATCAGAAAAGGAGGGCATAGTAAAGGAATATCATGTAAGGAAAAATATCCTGTAAGTAAATTACATCTAGAAAATTAATACTTTAGAAAATTAATTGTAAGGCTAAAAGCAAGACACCCATGAAAAACACACAAGG
This sequence comes from Eptesicus fuscus, assembly GCF_027574615.1. Classification (NCBI taxonomy): domain Eukaryota; kingdom Metazoa; phylum Chordata; class Mammalia; order Chiroptera; family Vespertilionidae; genus Eptesicus; species Eptesicus fuscus. Next base: position 112,018,429 of record NC_072473.1, read on the forward strand.
TGTCAAAACAAGCCAGAGGAAAATCATTTGGGCAAAAAATGAAATAGGATCCCAAGTCAAATTTATAGAAAATATTCCTTTATTAACTTTTGGTCGAGAATATGTTTTTATATTTTCAGAAAACAACTCTGAGACCATGTGGATTCCAGCAACAGAGAGGAATCAGCAGGACTACTCCAGCCATGAAGACAGAAGAGAAGCAGTCCAGAGATGGAAAATGCTGATGTGGCCTTCCCATACTAGCAGTTAGCAGCTGTGCATCACTGCAAGTTGCCCAGGACCAAACCAGAGAGAGTCGGACCTGCATTACCACCATTTGTCCACCATCCAGAACTGTAATGTCAGTGCTGACATGTACACATAAGGAACTGTTGGACATTGAAATTGGGTCTTAAAAGAACTGTTGGCCCACAAAGAAACTCACTACAGACTGATTCATTTGCCTGTCAGCATAACCATTACTGCTTGTCTCATTTTCGGTTCTTATAAGTGTATTTCTAATAGCACATGATCTCACTCATCTAGGGGAAATAATGAACAACATAGAAGGATGAACAAGAACAGACCCAGAAACAAGGAGGCATGGATCAGACTGTTGGGCCTCAGAGGGAGGGTAGGGGAGGGTGGGGGTAAAGGGGAGAGATCAACCAAAGGACTTGTGTGCAAGCATATGAGCCTAACCAGGGGTTAAGGACAACAGGGGGGTGGGGGCATGTGTGGGGAGGGGTCTGGGATGGGAATGGGGGAATGAGGACAAATATGTGATACCCTAATCAATAAAGAAATTAAAATGAATAAATAAATAAATAAATAAATAAATAATTTAAAAAATAAAATTAAGGAATTTCTAACTAAAAAATAAAAGAAAAAAGAAAATAAACACAATTGAGAATTCTAGCAGCATTTCATAATAAAGTAACCCTATATAATACAAGAGTAATAAGCAAATTAACCATCACTCTGCTACACCCACAAGCCACACCCACAATGCACGCCAACCAGCCAATCAGGAGTGAATATGCAAATAAACCCAACCAAGTTGGCTACAGCTGCAGCTAGCAGGAGGGAGGCTTGAGTTTCCCTGGTAATGCAGGAAGCCAAGCTTTCTGCCTGCACTTGCCAGCCTAGGCCTCCACTCAAGGCTACAAAGTTTCAATGATAGAAGATACATAAATCCAAACAGAAATGGCAGCAGCCACAGAGCTGGAAAGAGCAGGAGGCTAGGGTTGCCCCCGGCGAAGGAGGAAGCCAAGCTTTCCACACATCCTGGCCAGCCAAGACCTCTGCTTAAGGCTACAAAGTTTCAATTATAGAAGATACATAAGTCCCAACAGAAATGGCTACCACCAAGGAGCGAGCAGAAGGCTTGGCTCTGCTCCAGGCTACAAAGTTTCAATTGTAGAAGATAAATAAACTGCAGATACCAGGGCCTCCACTTGGGTCGCCAAGGCGCATGGCCGGCCTGCAAACCACCACAGGCCCCTCGCCCAGGGCACCCCACACCCCAAGGGAACCCCCACCCTTATCCGGGACACCCTTCAGGGCAAACCAGCTGGCCCCCACCCGTGCACCAGACCTCTATCCTATCTAATAAAAGAGTAATATGCAGATTGACCATCACGCCAACACACAAGATGGCTTCCCCCATGTGGTCAAAGATCCTGCCCCCATGTGGACGCAAGATGACCACCACAAGATGGCCAACAGGGGAGGGCAGTTGGGAGGGACCAGGCCTGCAAGGGAGGGCAGTTATGGGCGATCAGCTCAGCAGGGAAGGGCAGTTGGGTGGGACCAGGCCTGCAAGGGAGGTCAGTTGGAGGCGATCAAGCCTGCAGGGGAGGGCAGTTGGGAGGGACCCGGGCCTACAGGGGAGAGCAATTGGGGGCAACCAGGCATGCAAGGGAGGGCAGTTAGGGGTGACCAGGCCTTCAGGGGAGGGCAGTTAGGGGCAAAGAGGCTGGCAGGGGAGCAGTTAGGCATCAATCAGGCTGGCAGGGGAGTGGTTAGGGGGTGATCAGGCTGTCAGGCAGAAGTGGTTAGGGGAAATCAAGAATTGGGCCTAAATGGGCAGTCGGACATCCCTCAAGGGGTCCCAGATTGGAGAGGTTGCAGGCTGGGCTAAGGGATACTCCCCCTGCCCTGTGCACAAATTTTGTGCCCGGGGCCTCTAGTTTCTAATATTCTTTTTGGATTTCTGTTTCTTTATCTAGAAATGGGTGGATTGGAACATATGATATTTTGGAAGAGTCCATTTATTAAACACTCAAGAAATTCTATTGAATAAATAAGTGTGCCTTTATTTAAATTCTAAATGCTATGCTATTTTTGAAAGATTATCAGTGAACTATGTAACTAAAGATCTTAAAAAAGAAGTAACCAAAGTTTTTTAAAGAACCAGTACTATAAATGTACATGCCTTTAGGGATAAATGCATGAATTAATCTTTTAAACATGAATGGTTACTTATTCAACAAATAGCAGAGGTGCCTCATTATTCCCAATAAGTTAATATCCAAGACACATTACCCATGTTAATATTACACCATTTCTGGCTGCTATATTGATACTAGTTAATGCAGTGCCATGTGTGGTTGGGGTGTATCAAATAATTTTCTTAATAAAGTCTTAATTTTTAAATGTTTATTTCCTTTGGCAAGAAAAAGCAACTCAATCTTATTTTAATAAAGAAAGAGATTACATAGTGTTCTACAGACTAATAGAAAGTCACTTATTCATTTAACTTAAATTTATTGAATGCCTACAATGTATGCAGATGTCAAGGAATAGAGTTATTTTAAAATGTGAAATTTTAAAAATATACAAGTGCGTAAAACTAACATTATAAACATGTTTTTTAATGATTCAAGATATGTGAACAGCTAAGAACTATTTGTTTAAAACTTCAAAGGTTGAAACTTTTACTGTGGAGAGACAGAACAGATGATGTGTGTGTAGGGGGTGAGTGGGAGGGCACTGAGTGCAGCTCTGTAAGCAGGAGCTGAAAGAGGCAGCAGAAAATGATCACATTGACGCATTTCTCCTCCTTCTCCCACTCTCCATGATAGAACAATAATAGGGATCCGTTCCATGTGTATTGTATCACCCTTCAGAATTTATAAAATACTTTTGCATTCATTATCTTATTTAATCCTCATGCGAACCCTAAAAGAGGAGTGTAGCAAGAATTGTTTATTCTGTTTAAGAGATGAGAAAATATGGTGCTCAAAGAAGTTAAGTGGTCTTTTCACTGAAAGACAATATAAATTAGTGCCAGGAGTAAGATCCCTTGTCTTTTGTCTCTGAAAACAGTGTTCTTTCCATTATCTCTAGTCAGCCCAATATTTTCTCCTCCAATCTCCCCATTTAGAGGTATAAGTTGTTGAGTGTTCCTCTGGGCAGCAGCAGGAGTTAACTCCAACAGTTTGGGTGGAGTAATAAGGAGTGAATTACTAACACAAGTAAAAAACTCTTCTTTTATTTACTCTGGCCAAACTGTATGTGTGTGTGTTTGTGTGTGTGTGTGTGTGTGTGTGTGTGTGTGTGTGTGTGTGTGTAATGGTTAAAGATTATAGAGATTATACTTCAGCCAGTTTCTCTAAAGTTCACTGCTATTGGTAAAAAATAATAGTGTGTGCACACCATACCTCCACTTCTATTTGGTAAAATGGAGAGAAAAAGTAATAAATACATAAGTAGGAGTGGCCATGAAGGAACAAAGAAAGTAGAATTCATTGAGCACCTTGTATGTACTTAATTCTTTACTTAACCACACCAGCTGAGCCCAACAGGCTATTCATAAAAAGTACAATCCTATATCTGAGGAATATAAAACCTTAATATATTATTTTTATAGATGAGGAAACCCAGGCCTAGAGAAGAGAAAGTGACCAACTAGTTGGGGGGAATAATCTAATTGGCTCAAGCTGGAAGAAAACACAGAAAGTAGTAACATTTATCTATATTTAGGTCAGACATAATTTGGGGGCCCCAAGAATGGTTTTGCTTCTGTTTCTATTGTCAGAAACTGTCTAGCCTTAGCAGCCATCAGCCAAAAACTCCTAGGCCCCAGTTGTGAGGTGTGAAAACCAGTTTTCTTAGAGCTCCAAATTCTTATTTCAGCTGTCACCACTTGGAAGTTCCTCAGGTTCTTCAAATTTAACCTTCAAAAACTGAAATCTTCTAAACCTGCTCTTCCTCTTCCCTTGTTCCTTATCTAAGTGAATGACACCATCCAGTTTCTTAAGCCCCAAACCTGTGTCACTCTTTGACATTTCCCTTCCCCTGAACTTCTTATCTATACTAATAATAGAGGAATATGCAAATTTTCCAGGATGCTGTCATGGGGGCGGGGCTGCAGCAGAGAGCTCTCAGCATGCCTGCGCCAAGGTCCGAAGGGCACAGAGAGGAAGGGAGAGTAAATGGGCAGTTAGGGGGATCAGTCCAGGAGGGGAGCACAGATAGGCAGTTAGTGAAATCAGGCCAGGAGGGGAGAGCAGATAGGCAGTTAGGGGGATCATGCCAGGAGGGGAGGGCAGTTAAGGGGTTCATACCAGCAGGGGGAGCAGTTTAGGCAGTTAGGACGATCAGGCCAGGAGGGGAGAGCAGTTAGGGGCATCAGGCAGGCAAGCAGGTGAGCAGTTAGGAGCCAGTGGTTCCAGATTGCAAGAGGGATCCTGTATTGGAGAGGGTGCAGGCTGGGCTGAGGGAACCCCCCCTCCCATGCATGAATCTCATGCACTGGGTCTCTAGTCTATATATATAGAACCATAATATGCAAATAGACCAAACAGTAGAACAACCAAACAACCGGTTGCTATAATGTGCGCTGACCAACAGGAGACATGTGCAGGACATGGTGGGCATCGGCCACGGCGGGATGGTGGAGCAGGTGAGCGGGGGCGCCAGACCAAGGCGGGCCACTAGTCGCTGTCATCGGGGTGAGCCTCTGGTGGTTACTGAAAATTCTTTGCTCCCGCACACTGCAGTCCTGCCAGGCGCTCACACCTGCTGCCGGTACTGGCCCCGATTGCACCCGCTGCTTGTGCCCAGTGAGAGCGGGGCCAGTGCCATCAGCATGTGGGAGCGGCGGAGGCAGGAGTGGGGCTGCCAGCAGACAGGGGACCAGGGGCTGCAGTGAGAGGGCTGGGCAGGGGCACGGAAGATGGCCAGAGACCCGTTCCTGTGCCCACCGCAGCCTCGTGGCCCACAGCCTCGCGGCCCACGAATTCATGCACTGGGCCCCGAATATTCAATAATAACCAAATCCTGTCAGTTCCCCCCTCCCAAATGCCTCTTGAATTAGTTTCTTCTCCACTGCTATTGTCACTGTCCCAGATCATGGCACACTCCTTTTTTTTCCTGGATTAGCGAAATGGTCTTTTATTTCTTCTCTCTGAATCCAACCTTAATCCTATTAGATCTACTTTTCACATAACAGCCACAGTGGTTTAAATGTAAATCCGACTAGATCATCCTTTTCCTATCTTGCACACTGCTTAAAACGTTTTCATGTCTTTCTTTGTGTATAAGATAAATTTTAAACTCCTAAATTTGGCATGCAAATCTCTCCATGTCCTGTCTCTTCAAGTCCTATTGATTTTTTAAAGTCCAAATTTAAATCCCATCTTCTTTTACAGATAGCTTTTCCTGACGTTTCAGATGGAAGTGAGATTCATACAGTTTTCCCATTGTACTTTGCACATTTATTGTAGCATTATGACACTTGGCCTTATAGAACACTGTGTATTTTTTTTCAGAATTTCTATTTTGTTCATCTTATACTGAAATACTTTGGAGGGATGGTGACATATTTGGTTACTTTTTTTAATCTCCCACCCTAGGTCTAGCATAGGGCCTAGAAATTGGTAAAGGCTCAAAAAAATTAGTGGTTAAAATTTACCCTCAACTAATGTTTTTCCTTATAAAGTTCATTTTGTCCACCAGGCATTGCTATATTCTATCATGTAATGGAGGAAACCTCCTGAGGCATGAGCTTCTAGCTGAATCTCCTGGTTTTGAAGATATTTCTTATCTCAATCCACTGTAGGGATCCTGAACCTCTTCTTCATTGTTCTTATCTTTCAGCTCTATACCAACCAGCTGTTCAACCTGCAACTCCTTATACTGTCTGGATTTCTGTTCTCTGGTCACTGGTCCAGGCTCATGGAAGATTTCTTTCTGGAATGAAGACCATCCTCTTTGTAGAAATCAATATTAAAGACTTTCAGAGTCAGAAGTTAGAGGTAGAATGTTCCATAGAGATCATCATGATGGGTTTTAATTTTTTAAGCTTTATTTCAAGTGAATTCCAATGCAGAATGAAAATATATAAAACACTAGAGGCGCCATACATGGATTCGTGCACTGGTGGGGGGCATGGCCTGTGGGGATCGGCCTGGTGTGGGAGCATGGCTCATCCCGGTCAGCCAAGTAGCACTCCCACTGTGGCAGCACACTGACTTAGTTAGTGGCAGAGGCAGATTTAGACTTCAGGTCTCCTAATTCGTATCTCAGAATATCATCTGCTACCTCATTTTTCAGTCCCCTTTCATGTGAGATACTTAATACAGCTGGGAGGGTGGGACAAAACTGGCCTCATTGGACTGAACTGAAAATACAGATTTAGTATGTATCTCCTTGACAAGTAGAAGTGTCCCCTATCCTCTAAATAACCCCAGTAAGGCTAGAGATAGCTACAACCACATCAGCTTTCATTATTTCTATGCAGGAAGTGGTGGATATCAAGGCTATACCAAAATAATTTAGTAATACACAATGCTTACAGTAAAGATTGGCTATGTAATTTGTAGGCTCAGTGCAATATGTAAATGAGAAGTCCTTTATTCAAAAGGCAGGAAAAAGTGCCATTAAATATAGTTGTTTTTTTTTCCTTTCTACTGCAGTATTGCTCTCAACTTGGCATGGTATTTTAAATTTTCTATTTAATGTCACACTCTCTCAGGCACAGGAATACTTTCAGAGCAAGTGCAGGCCCTCTCAAGTGCCCAGTGATGCCACCATGTGACACAATGTATGTGTAGTAGTCTACCAACTGCTGGACAGATGCATTGTATCCTGATCAAGAGTGAGTAACTTGAAACAGGCATATCCCTTTCCCATGGGCCAGTTGTCGCAACCCATACTAAACAAGTGACTACTAAGGGTATTACAACCTCTGCACTAGGATGCACTAGGTACCTGGATCAGAGTGAGAAATAAGCCCTGCTGAGTCATCTGCCTAATGAACTATGACACTATTACCCTGGGGCAAGGATGCTGTCATCACCTCTAACCCTGGGATGTTGCAGGGCATGTGTACCACCAGACCCCAATCCTCCCTGTGTCCATGATCAGGCCTCTTAGGGCAAATGGTATAGCAGTTACTCTGTCAGACAAAGAGGAAGAAGCTGTGTACAAAGGTACTAAGGGGCAGGAGAGTGGGCAGCCAAGAATCTGTCTTAGGGAGGTAGAGAGACATTGAAAAATTGAATTATATGCTAGCAAAGACTTCAAGTTCCCAGTGCATATTCAATTGTTCCATCACATTTTAGATTTCACTTACAAAGCAGGAATTCAAATTATTAAAAAGCCAAGGCAGTGGTATTAAAACCCAAGTTCAAGGCCCTTCTGAGCTCAGGGCCCTGTGCCACTGCACTGATCATATGACCACAAAACTAGTTCTGCTTAGAGAGAAGGATTTCTTTTATCTTTACCTGGCAGTATAGTGTAGTGATTAAGAGTACAAGCTCTGAATCAGACTGCCAGACTTTGAGACCAACCTCTCTTATTTCCAAATTATTTGACCTTAGACAAGCTACTTAACTTTTCTATGTCTCAGTTTCTTTATCTGTAAAATAAGGATAATATTATTTAAATGAGGTGATATGGACACATTCATTAGAATAGTGTCCAGACATAATATATGCTCAATATCTTATCTTTTTTTTTTACTTTTAGAATTCTACATTTTTCAGATATCCAATAAAAGCATCAGGTTTTGTTTACTCTGAATCTGCTGCAGGACTGTGTTCTAAATGGTACATATCCAGCTTTTACAATGTATAACCAGACCTTAGTTTCCAGTGATCTCTCAGGCTTAAGGGGGACTCCACTATATCTGCACAAACTGACTGAGCCCAGATAGTTACCACTGGTAGAATTCAGAGTGTACGTAGTGTATACAAATTTACGCTAGGAAGTATAGAGAAGAGAATGGGGAGAGAGGTGGAAGATGACAAAGGATGTAGAAGAGATGGCCCTTTCTCTTAGGGAACATAAAATATGGGCCCCAGAGAAGAAAAATTTTAAGCACTTGAAGAAAAGTGAAATAAAAATTGGTTTTAATTTATGCTTTTCTAGAAAATGATATAAAAATGACTATTTCAAACTCAATAAGTTACCCCTGATTTCTGTTTTAATTTTAGAGATATGTTCCTACTTTTTAAAGTAACCTCTATTCAAATTAACAAGAATGTTATTTTTTCTATAGTAAGAAGTGCCACCTTTTGCACACATGCTAGTTGACCCTGATAACTGAATTATCTAAAATTACTCTTTTTCTGATTATAAAAGAATGACATGCTCATTATTACAAAATTGGAAAATATAGAGAAATAAAAGAAATATATAAATCAGCACCTAGAGACAACTGCTAAGGATTTGGTGTATGCTCTTTTAATCTTCTGCTTTTTAATACATGCATACATATGTGTCTATATATAAGTGTGCTTTTGGTAAAATAATGTAATACTATTTTATACTATGTTATTTTCACTTAAAATAGAAAAATATACACATGGATAAACGTTCTTCCACTTGAGTTTAATAGTTGTGTAATACCACTGTGTATGGATGAACTCTCATGACTACATGAATAATTGTTAACAAAGAACTTTAAAAAGACTGATGGGAAGGATGTATATTTAACAATAGCTTCTATCAATGTTCTCAAAGCAAAAAAAATAAATGAAACACACAATTTAGAATGTGACTGTATTTTGTTAACTGCATAAATAGGAACCTAAGCTAAATAAAGTTACTAGGAAGAAGAATTATCTTCTATGATAAAATCTCATGTGAACTCAAAGGTAAAAAAGAGAAAAGGCTGATATTCTAAAATATTTTATCAGACATTTTCTATCAGATTATGGAGTTGAATGTCCATATTATTTCTGTGTAGAGCACTAAAACCACAAATGCCAACCCAGTGAGTGTTCATTCCAAGGATGGAGATGTGGAAAGTAGGCAAATGCCTAGGTTTTACAACTTAGGCTGAAAGTAGTCAGTGGATGCCCAGGGCAAGAGGACTTATGCTTTCCCTGGAGCTGAGAGCCTTCTAAAGATGGTAAGGATGATGGATGTTTATGGGTGCAGTGTACAGGGAATTAAAGGTTTCCAAGTTACAGAGAAGAAGGAAGAAAACATATCAGCATGATTAAAGGAGTATCACAGTAGCAGAAGTTGCAGAATACAAGGTAGAACACTGGAGTTGATGAACTCTGTGATGTTTGGAAAACAGAGTTCAGGACCCTGGCCATAGGTACAGCGAATGGAGAAATATAAGCAGGACAGAGAGATAAATGGGGACTGACCCCAATGCAGATGATCAGCTAGTTTCCCTACTATAGTGATAGCATAGAGGAAAATGAGTAGCCTAAAGAGAGTGATTAAAATAAGGGCAAGTCTGAGGAGAATCAGTTATCCCTATGAGAAGGAACTTTTCCATCACACTTGAATTTCCAGAGTTCCAAAAATGCATCTAGGACAGCCCTCCTAAGACACAAATTCAGAGATCCGGCAGATATTCTGGATCAGTCCTCTAATTTTAGTTCTTAATACTCCAAGTTGTTACAAAATCAGGATAGGCAATTTGCAGTTATCCCAGAGGTAAAACCAATTCACATCATTTAAAATTCATTTAAAGCCATGTTTAATTAACATAATATTTAATTTGACTTTAATTAATTTTAAGAACTCACATATTGCTTTGGGGAATTAGTAAAATTAGACAAAATTAGTTTGTCATAACATTGAACATGTTGGGAATTATTAGTTTAAACCATCTGGATACTTGATAATTGCCACCATTGAAAAACCTTTGCCTACCCATCCCCCTTTCACCCACCGCCAATAGCTATTCTCTTGAGATTCAGTAGTTCTTTTGTTTGTCCAACAATATTCACTTATCTTTAACTTGAGCCTCTGACCAAGCTAAAGTCAATATATCCTCAGTTTTCTCATATATAACCTGGAGGAAATAACAATTTATTTCTCTCTGTATTATTGTGGGAACTCAATAAGATAATGTACACAAAAGATATTTATCAAAAAGTTGCCCTTACTAGTAAAACTTATACATAAAGGGAGTGCCAGGCAGTAGGTATTCATTTACACAGTAGGAGAAAAAACAGCAGAAAGCTTTAACAATAATGGCCACTAACAGAAGAAAATTTTGGAGAGCTTTGCAACCCAGTTCTATGAAAAAAGACACCTAGTGGGTAATGGAATTAAAATTCTTCTTTTCAAATTTGTTTGTTTGTTTGTTTATTTATTTATTTATTTATTTATTATCAATTACAGTTTACAATCAATATCATTTTGTATGAGTTTTAGGTGTACATTATAGTAGCTAGATAATCAAACGTCTTCTTAACTGAAAGGTATGATCTCCAATTCCTTACAAGACACAAATACCACCTGTAATGTATAACAACATCCACTGAGCCTGTGACTTGGTGTTCTGGTCTCAGCCTCCATGAATACAATCAAGGCATCTTCCAAACCCTGAGTTAGACATCCTAAACAGGGAAAAGCAACCGTCCATACCCTTTTCCATAAATCAAACCCAAGACCCTTCTGTGCATGGGCCAATGCTCTACCACTGAGCTACAATGACCAGGGAAGTTTTCCTATCCTCTTAATCAATTTCTTTGTCTATATCCTGATTCCCTCGCCACTTCTCTTTTTCATGAGTTTCCTCTGTGTCTGGGTCCTTGTTACTTCTTTTAAGAATCAGTTTATTGACAAATTAAAAGTAGAACTGCCTCATGACCCAACCATTCCACTTCTGGGTATATATCTGAAGAAAGACAAAACACTAATTTGAAATAATATATGCACCCCTATGTTCATTGCAGTATTATTTACAATAGCCGAGATGTGAAAGTAACCCAAATGCTCGAGTGCCCATCAATATATGAGTGTATAAAAAAGTTGTATTACATATATACAATGAAATATTTCTTGGCCATTAAAAAGAATTATATCTTGCTAGGCCAGTGTAGCTCAGTGGTTGAGCATCGACCTATGAACCAGGAAGTCAGCATTCAATTCCTGGTCAGGATACAGGCTCAATTCCCAGTAGGGGGCATGCAGGATGTAACCAATCAATGATTCTCATCATTGATGTTTCTATCTCTCCCTCCCTCTCCTTTCCTTTCTCTGAAATTAATAAAAACATATTTTTAAATCCCTGTTACTGTTTTAATAAGATCATGCTAGTAGTATAGATAAATTTAATGAACAAATTGTCATTTTATTCATTTAAATCTACTTTTATGACCCAACAAATGTTTTACATTTTTTAATATTCTGTCTATACATTTCTGGTTAGGTCTATTTTTAGAATCTGTTTTTTTTCCTGTTTATGTGTTCTTATAATTGCAATTACAAATGTTATATCTTCTTTCATGACATCTAAAAATGTGTTTATATATGAACACTTGCATTTTTTAATTTTTATTTTATGTCACCAATTTTATTGATTTCTACTATTTTTAAAGGATAAAATCTATTTTTCCTAGGCAAATAAACTATAAGTTGGAATTTATCTTGAAGGATACTATAAATCTTAATACAGAATACTTGAGAACACTTTTTCTGATATAGAAAAGATTATTTTGCAATATTTTTTTCTATCTTACAGTATATTTATTTTAATGGTCTTCTTAGGTCTAAACTACAGAATTGTGTGTTAGGTTTATTTTTTCATAAAACAATTTGGGCCTGGTGCTTTCATTGACAATTTTCTCCATTTCTTATATGGTTATTGATTTGGTTGTATATTCTATATATGTGCTCTGGAGTCAGTTTTGGTAAGTTTATTGTTATAAAAAATAAAATATAAAATGACAGTTTTTTAAGTTTTTTGTATGGAACACAATAGGATTTTGAGGAATGCCCCATAAGCTCCCATCTTAATTCCCGGACTTCATTCAGCTCCTCTAACAGAGGGATATAACTACCCTCCCCACCTGTAAGCTCTGCTTCACTTTTTCCTAACTGTTGCTATTGGAGCAGAAATCCTAGCAGTAATTTCAGTTTTTTCATTCTAGACTTGCTTTGCTCTACATTCTCACCCATTAAGGCCTGGTGTTCCAAGTTCCTATATTGACTCTCTATCAATACTTTCACCTTCCCTGGGAATATATCAGTACCTGGGACTAGACTGGCATTTTCTGTTCTCTGCTGGATTCATTTGCCTAGACATAGCTGGAGCTCCATTGTGTAGACAACCACACACTCAATGCTAACTGATTTTGTTATCTCAAGACACCCCCTGTTCTGCAATCGTTTCAGCCTGTTTCCTAGATCGCCTCTCTGACACCTGCTTCATTTGCTTCCAGGGAACAATTATTTGGAGCCTTCTCCATATCTTTCCGATAGTTAAGTGGTTCCCCCTGGAGTGATGAAACATGCCAGACACCATCTCCTTTCTCTCCCCAAGGAACCCTTTCTGGCTCTAACGATTTTTTAATTCAATCCTGCAAATGAATTATTATTTTGCAAGTAAAAATGGGGAATTCTTTCCATCCACAAAATTTTCTATTTTCTGTTCCCCCATTTGATGTTAATTTTTGGTTTCAAGGGTCTGTGCTAGACAGGTGTTTATTGGGGTTTACATGCATAAGTTTCCCTTTCAACAGAAGGTGCCTTACAGCAACTAGCAAAGAAGAAGAACAATTTGAGAAAATGCTGCTAAAGCGCAGAGGCTAAAGCAGATTGATTTCAGTTTCTAAGCTGCCTTCTGTAGCTGACCACCAATATATCTGTCTGTCCAAAGATGCTGGAAGGGATTTAGCATTTTGTTTGGCCTTTTGTGGCAAGGATTCTGAGATTATTGCCAAAATAGAGACACACACCCAGGGGAATGACTACAAACTACTTTAGCAAAAGAATGTCTACAGTTTTCTGTAAGAGACAGCATCACTTTCAAGACAAAGTAGTTTTAAACAGAAAATTTGCAAATATTTTAAACAGTTTTTGTTGAAATGTTACCAATTTTTCCCCAGTGGATTCAGTCTATAACATGGGAAGATTTGAGGTCAGTGGGATGGAAGAGATATTTTTGGCTACCAAGGTTGTTTATATAGGTTACTAGAGGCCCGATGTATGAAGATTCAGCGAAGAATGGGCTTTCCTTCCCCTGGCTGCAGGCACTGCCTTCGCTCCAGCTGGAGCCAACTTTTTGCTCTCCTAGGACCCACCTTCCCGCCTTCCCACCTTCCCAGGCTTCCCATAGGCCCGGAGTGGCTGGGGCGGTGCAAAACACCTGTGTCATCGCCATGGCGATGCAAGCATCCCACCCGGCCCCCGGCCGCTCTGCGCCTGCATATGCAAATTAACCCGCCATCTTTGTTGGATTAATTTGCATACTCACTCCTGATTGGCTGGTGGGTGTTGCGAAGGTATGGTCGACTTGCATCTTACTCTTTTATTAGTGTAGATAGGGGTTGGAATGGCTGCCTGGTGAAATGGTGGGTTCTACCTTATTTGAAGTATGGTGAGGGGTGGTCAGGCAGTTATTAGATTGGCATATATTGGAGTCCTGTGAAGGGGATTTCTGCTTCAGGTAACCATTTACTGATTGGTTTCTGGAGTCTTTTAAAAGCCCACAACCCTTAATCATCTATTATACAAATTCAAAAAGACTAGATCGATTAAGACTGACAAAACTGGGGAAAATTCTGATAGACGGTAGAACTGGAATTACTGGGGTAAAATTCAATCCAGGGTCTTGTCTGAATCAGAACAAACTGGATGGGTATTGTTAAGATTCCTGAGCCTTACTCCTTCATACTCTACCCCTGTAACGTAGGAGGAACCTAGAACCGTGGTCGCCAAACTGTGGCTCGCGAGCCACTTGTGGCTCTTTGGCCCCTTCAGTGTGGCTCTTCCACAAAATACCATGGCCTGGGTGAGTCTATTTTGAATAAGTGGCATTAGAAGAAGTTTAAGTTTAAAAAATTTGGCTCTCAAAAGAAATTTCAATTGTTGTACTGTTGATATTTGGCTCTGTTGACTAATGAGTTTGCCGACCACTGACCTAGAAGATCCACTTTGAAATCTATGTTTTCACTACAAGTTGTGTTTTAGAAATTGGCTGAATACCGGGGACACAGCAGGAGGGTCACATGTGCTTACTGGCTGTCCCAGAGATGGGTCGCAAGAGAAGTATGGGCATGACCAGGAAGCTGTGGCCTGAAGAAAAATGATGTGGGGGTGGGATATATGGGGTGAGCAAACATTTTTGCCTCCAGTAGAGCTGCATGTATCCATGGAAGAAAAAAAGGTTGTGAAGTCTGGAGAGTATTTTTAAGGATCTAGTACTCCAAATATGCATGCAGCAGCCCAAAGCCTATACCTGCAGGTCAGTTAGCTTGGTGAAACTTTCCCTTAGGATGAGCTCTTAAACTCACCTCTATCTGAATTACAGAAGTTCTGATTCATCCTGGACATTTTGGGCTCAGTACTTGTTTCCACATCTCTGGCACTGAGGGGTGTGGCTACTCTAATTCCTAATGCAGAATAGCCCTAATTGGGAATTGCCAGACCTGTATTTTGGCCCAACTGCAGCTTTTTTAGCTTTGGATCCTCAGAATGAAAGGTGCTTAACCTAGCAGGCATTTGGATATGTGAGTTTGGAGCTAAGATCTCTGTGTCACTCTGGTGAAGTTGAGTAATTACTTTATCAAATTATTTTATTTATAGAGGGGGGGTCCATGTTGCTGCTGGATTTCATTATGTCCTCTTGTCCTTCTGGCCACAATTCCACCTGGGATTTTCTTCCTCACCTTCCTGTGGCTTTGTCTCATGTGGCACATCTCTTGAATAGATCTTTCAACAGCATGAGTCAGTAGGGAGAGAGTTAATCTCACCTACCGAGATCTCTAAATATTGTTGTGTTTCCTGTAGGGCCAGGTGCTCTTACCATCTGCTGTTAATCAAAAGTTTTATTATTGTCTTACTTAGCCATTATTCAAAGCACTCACTCTCCCTTCCCCAGACACATCACTGTCCCTAACTGAGGGCCTCTCACAAAGCCGGTGCTCAGTTGTTAAATAATTTCATGGCTTCAGTGCTTCAGTGACCACTTGTAAAGGCAACATCTTCCTTTCTCAGAAAAACAAACTGCAATTTAGGTACACTATCACTAGGTGGAACTAGTCTGTTGAAACAACTTGAGGCCAGGTCCTAAAATTTGAGCTCTGGGTATGTTGCTGATAAATAACATACCCAGAGCTCAGACTTTTTCTAGAATCATAAATAAATCTGTTTATTAAACTTGAACTCCAATTTAGACAGAAGAGTAAATATTTCTTTTAAATGCAATAGATGCCCGAGATAGAGCCTGTTACCTATTCTTACTGACCTCTTCTTTTTCCCTTCATCAGCCCAACTGGATTTTAACTTAGTTAAAAGTATCTTTTGACAGTTACTTTTCATTCAGACTTGGAGTTGCTTTGATGTCAAAGCCCTCCCCCCTCCAGATGCTTATACCTCAATGGTCAGCAAAGACTAAACTGTTAATCTTAGTCACTGGCTGTCTATTCACATTGCCTCCACTATTTGAGCTAATTATGGGGAACAAACTCTTTGACCACTAACAAAAATAAGTAAGCTTCATAGAGGTGTGATGGGGCTGAAAGTGTACAAGCTACCCCCTCCCTTAAGTCTCCTTCCCTCAAATCAGAAAAGATATTTTCTTGATACCTTACAGATTCCCTCCTCCCATCAGCTCTCTGAACCCGCTGGAGGCTGCTGGCTTAATTTCCACAATAGCTGCATTTAATTAGTATCCCAGGGTAACTGGCTTCCCTTAGCAACAGAGGTAACAATGGCTTCAGCTCAAAAATTACCTAAGCTACAGTTTTCTTCCACTGATAAAAACATATTCAACAATACTCAAACACCTGTTTTAAACAGAAAATTAAGCTGATGTCCTCTCATCCACAAATATGTATTAAGCTTTTTCTGTGTGCAAATCACAAAACTGGTATCTAGATTGAATGAACTATGATTCTTTCCCTTGGGGAACTCAAAAAGGAATTGGAAAGAGAAGATAAGAACTAAAATAAGTCTACTACAAAATATTATTAAATGTGTAATTTGGTTTGAATACCCGAGAGTGTCCAAGAAAGGTGAAGGTTTTGGGGCTAAAAGAAGTGGGTCTTGAACTTGAAAGCACAACTATGCTGATTAACAGATTTTAACTCAAATACTAACTTTGCCACTAGCTGTGTTATCTCAGGCATGTTACTTATATTTTCTGAGCTTCAGTTAAGATTCCTGTAAATTGAGAGGAGTAAAGCTCACCCCAAAAGGGTTAAAAATTGCATAGATAGAGCACCTATTATATGTATTGTCTGGTTAGTAGTCCCTCATTTCATCATTGGTAATGCAATCTCAAAAGCTCCATGGGTTTTAGCTAGGTGAAAAGGAAGGGGATGAAATTTCCATTTGTAGGAAGTGCATTAAAATGCCCAGGGCAACTGATACAGGTTGGGAAGGGAAGGCAAAGGAAAATAATTAGTTTACAATGAGAAGCTCAGAGTAGGGGGAGATTGAATTGGAAAGATAGCTGAGATTTTGTCACAAAGACTCTAGGTTAAAACATCAGAGCTGAAAAGAGACCTTTAGAAATGATCTGATGGTCCAAGTTCTTCATTTGACTGATGACATGGCTTACCTTCCATTAGTCATAAGATTTTTCATGATGAAGTAGAGTTTTATTTTCAAATTAAATAAAATAGTTAATTGTTTTAAACTTCTAAAATGTCCCTTCTCAGCAGAGCATTTGTATACACCTGGCTATTGCTATGAGGTAAATGAAGCCCTTATCAAAGACACTAATAGAGAGACTCCTTGACCAGATCTGGGCCATGAGCTTACTGGAGAAAAGCTGGTAAAGAATAGGTGATAATAGTTTGCTGCTCCTTCAGTTTCCCCGGAAATCCAAGGTTTGGATGCTACCCAAGTTCACCTTTACTGTCTATTTAAATCAAGATAACATCTGACTATTCATGACTGTTCATAATTATCATTGCTATCACTATAAATAATGATAAATAATATTTACACTTGTATTTATATAGCACTTCTTGACTTTTAAAGGGACACTCAAGTCTCTTTCTTCTCACATCAGACCTAGGGATAGTTAAGCCATCTCTCCCCGAATCCCACCCCAAGCACACACACCATCTCAGTTCTACAGATGAAGAAACTGAGGCCCAGCAATTTGAAATTACTTTCTCCAGAATACATGGAGAGTTAATGACTAGAGCCCAGGTCTTCTAACTTCTTACCCAGGGCCAGTATCTATAACTGGCAGTAGGGCTTATGTAGGAGGACAAGGGATAATCTATGGAACATTCAAATTCCTGTCTCTAGGAAGCCTTGTCCCTCATTGCACTTCCCTGGATGTCTCATACATTCTCATCAGCAACCTTCTTACTCTTACAGAACATCAACACTTATCCAAAAAGCCTGGGACCAGACATGATGCTTGGGCTCTTTTCTCATATCTAACCATTCCACAGCATATAACAAATACTTGACAAATTTCCAATGAGAAAAAAAATAGCAGAAACCAAATGCCTTCCATCTGTGACTTGATGTGACCAATCATAGGTTCATTTCAAAGGGTGCATCACAAAACAGTCATGATGTTCAACCCCTCTCCATAAGTAGAGCTGGTGTTTTGCCCCCCACATAGTTAAGAGGATCATTTTAGGATCTTTTTTTTTTTACAAAACAAAGGCAAGTATCATTATTAAAATTCAGTACATTTACAGAAGGAACCCCACTGATACATGTTGTATATTTTATTTTTTTGCTTGTTTCATACTGAGCATATTAACATTAGATCATTATATTTATATGCCCCCCCCATTTATGGGAATATGGTACATCAATCAGTTGCCTCCTGTAGGCACCCTGATCAGGGATCGAACCTGCAACCTAGGTATGTGCCCTGACCATAATCAAACCTGTGATCTTCCAGTACATGGGACAATGCTCCAATCAACTGAACCACATCAGCCAGAGCCTCCTTTAATTCTTAATCCTGATTAAATAAGAACCATTGTGCCTATTTTACAGAAAAGGAAACTGAGGTTCAAAGATGTTAAGCTATTTAATGCACATTTATAGCAAAGAGCTAGTAAGAGATCAATCTGGAACTTTAATCCAGTTCTTATAACTCCAGAGCCAGTGACTTTCTTAATATACTCCAGCAGCAAGTACAGGATCTTATTTCAAAAGTAAAGTTAATTTTTAGGAAATAACTAGTTAAGAAAATATTCATAAATTAGAGAACATCTAAATTTCAGATCCAAATCACCTGGCCACTTTAAAAATAAAAGACTTAATCAGCCACAAAAAAATTCCAATTAAACTTGATATCTGAAGTGATTAATAAGAATGACATTTCCCCACCTACTCCAAATGATAAAATCAACTTGGGAACTTTCCCAATAATTTGGATACAAAACACCAATCTTAAGAGAAAGCCTATGTATCAAGAGACTTTATAGTATAACACAGATGTAAACAGAATCTTAAATTTCAATTTCTATTTAACTGACTTTTCTTTTAAAGCAGAGCTAGAAAGCCAAAAACCCTTCAAATCCATTGAGCCCCTTGCATTTTATTTAAGAGGTTTCATTTTTCAAGCCAAAGCCCAGAAGACAAAACAAGCTCATTTAATTTGCGCCCCAGAATTGTAATTGCTTGGCTTTAGCCAATGTCTAAGTGTCTGTATTAAGGGCTTCCCACTGACAAGAAAGTGTTAATTCATCAATCCATACAACTGTATTTTGTACTTTAAAGCTACTCCTCATTTTCCTGTTGATTAGACTTACCTATGAAACAGAAGATGCCCAGTAAAATTTAATTCTCAAATAAACACCAAATAGTTTTTAGATAGGTATGTCCTGTGCAACAATTAGAACATATGCATACTAAAAAATCATTAATTATCTGAAATTCAAATTTAACAGGGCATCCTGTGTTTTTATTGTTAAATCTGGCAACTCTTGATTTATTATAATTATCCCAAGGATTTCATCTCTATTATACTTTTAAGTGCATTATTTATATGTGTTTGTGGTGTGGTGTGGTGTGTGTGTGTGTGTGTGTGTGTGTGTGTGTGTGTGTGTGTGTGTGAATGCCTCCCAAAATGAAGTTTCTGAAGCACACTTGCAATATTGAGACAATAGCTATCAATCTCTTTGCTTAACAATGAATAATCTATATATATACATATATTTTCTGTATCTCTATCTGTCATCCATCTATCTATCTATCTATCATCTATCTATCTATCTATCTATCTATCTATCTATCTATCTATCTAAAATTGAGTGTAAGAGTAGCCAGGAAAATTTAAAAGAGAAAAGTGGCAGAAGGTAGGGGGAGTGTTGAGAGAAACTTTTCTTACCATATATTAAAAGATGGCCAGCCCTGGCTGGTTTGGCTCAGGGGATAGAGCATTGACCCACAGACTGAAAGGTCCTGGGTTCGATTTAGGTCCAGGGCACATACCTCAGTTGCAGGCTCAATCCCTGGCCCTGATCAGGATGTATGTGGGAGGAAACCAATCGATGTGGTTCTCTCACATGGATGTTTCTCTCCCACGCCTACCACTCTCTCTAAAAGTCAATGGAAAAATATTCTAGGGTGAGGATTAAAAAAAAAAAAGATGCCTAGCTGGTGTGGCTGAGTGGTTGACTGTTGACCCATCAACCAAGGAGGTCACAGTTTGATTCCTGGCCAGGGCACCTGCCCCAGTTGTGGGCTCAATCCCCAGTGTGGGGGAGGGTGTGCAGGAGGCAGCTGATCAGTGATTCTCTCTCATCATTGATGTCTCTATCACTCCCTTCCTCTCCCTTCTCTGAAATCAATAAATACATATATATTTAAAAGATATTATAAATGTATACTGATTAAAATTGTTTGACTCTGGTACATGAGTAAATACATGATTGCTATAGACTAGAGATTGCCCAACTTCTTATCCTAAAATAAATTCCAAAAGTATGAAGGAGTCAAGTGAAAGAGGCAATAATAAAAATACTTCGAGAAAAATTGAAAAAATTATGGGCAATCTTGATTTGTAAAATATCTGTCTAAAGAAGATGCAAAGCCCATAAAACAAAAATAAAAAGTTTGAGAAAAAGTAAATAAATACAAAATTTTTAAATTTTATTTTTCATTTATTTATTTATTTATTTATTTATTTTTAATAATAAATCTTTATTGTTCAGATTATTACAGGTGTTCCTCTTTTTTTCCGCATCATAGCTCCCCTCCACCTGATTCCCCACCCCACCCCATGCCCTTACCCCCCGCCACTGTCTTCATCCATAGGTGTAAGATTTTTATCCAATCTCTTCCTGCACCCCTCAGACCCCTTTCCCCCTGAGAATTGTCCGTCCCCTCCCTTTCTATGTCCCTGATTCTATTATATTCACCAGTCCATTCTGTTCTTCAGATTTTTTTATTCACTTGATTTTTAGATTCACTTGTTGGTAGGTATGTATTTGATGTATTTTTGTTGTTCATAATTTTTACCTTTACCTTTTTTTTTCTTCTTCCTCTTCTTAAATAATACCCCTCAGCATTTCATGTAATCCTGGTTTGGTGGTGATGAACTCCTTTAGCTTTTTCTTTGAAGCTCTTGGTCTGACATTCAATTCTGAATGATAGCTTTGCTGGATAGAGTAATCTTGGTTGTAGGTTCTTGCTGTTCATCACTTTGAATATTTCTTGCCACTCCCTTCTGGCCTGCATAGTTTCTGTTGAGAAATAAGCTGACAGTCGTATGGGTACTCCCTTGTAGGTAACTAACTGTTTTTCTCTTGCTGCTTTCAAGATTCTCTCTTTGTCTTTTGCCCTTGGCATTTTAATTATGATGTGTCTTGGTGTGGTCCTCTTTGGATTCCTCTTGTTTGGGGTTCTGTGCACTTCCTGAACTTGTAAGTCTATTTCTTTCAAGTTTTCTGTCATTATTTCTTCAAATAGGTTTTCAGTATCTTGCTCTCTCTCTTCTTTTGGCACCCCAAAAATTCAGATGTTGGTACGCTTAACCCTTTGCACTCGGATGTCGAGTGTGACTCAACACAGTTAGCAGTAGAATAAAGGAATCGAAAAAAGCAAGTGAGTGCAAAGGGTTAAAGCCTTCCCAGAGGCTCCTTACGCTGTCCTTACACTTTTGGATTCTTCTTTCTTTCCGCCTCTCTGGTTGGGTGTTTTTTGCTTCCTCATGTTCCAGATCTTTGGTTTGACTCTTGGGGTACGGTGATCTACAGCTCAGTTTCTGTATATTCTTTATTTCAGACAGTGTATGCATAATTTCTGACTGATCCTTTTCCATTTTTTGGTATTCTCATTAAGATCCTTGAAGGTCTCTGCAAGTTTCTCAGCGGTTTTTAAAAGATTCTTGAGTAACCTTATAAATGTGGTTCTGAACACTGTGTCATCCATTAGTTTACTTTCCTCCATCTCTCCTGTTCGTGACATACTTCGGTGTCTCTGCATTTTGGCTGCCTCCCTGTGTTGATGGAGTGGCTTTGTGTGGTCAGTGACCTATAGGGGCCAGTAGCTCAGCTTCCCCAATCTCCCTAGGTGGTCACTCTTGGTACACCTCCTTGTGGGCTGAGTGCAAAGTCTTGGTGTTGTTAAGCCTTGATTGCTGTTGGTACACTGGGAGGATTTGACCTCCAGGCCAATTGGCTGTGAGGATCAGTTGTGTCTACGCTGGGAGACAGCCTTATTTGACTAGACTTGCAAAATTGTAAAAGCCTCTGTGCTCAGCTTGGATGGGGTGGAGTTTCAGGGTGGAGCCTTCAGCCTTGGCTTCCCGTCAGCCCCACCCTATGAGGTTCCTGGGTCTCAGTGTCCCTCAGTGTACCTCAGTACTCCCTGCAAGCACCTCTGAGAGAAAGGTGCCCTGGAGTTTTGTCCACTGCCAAACAGTCTAGTCTCTCCCCCAATGAATCAGGATTCCCATATTCTCGCCCAGAACTGGGGTTCAGTGCAGTCAGAACTGGGGCTCAGCGCAGTCCAAAGCTTTTGTCTCCTTCCCTCTGGGGCAATTCAGAGGCACAGTCAACAGTCCGTCCTCTGCGCGCATTCCCATGCGTGCCTCCGGAGCTCTGCCTTTCGCCGCTCCCCTGAGTTTCCGCCTTACAGCCCAGATTCCCCCAGTATGAGCCTGGGTCCCCAGGGTCTCGCCCGGAACTGGGGTTCAATGCAGTTGGAGCTGGGGTTCAGCGCAATCTGGAGCTTTTATCTCCTTCCCGCTAGAGAACGCCAGCTAGGCACTCAGCTGCCCTGTCTTCTCGGGCTCCGTCCTCCCCGCACGTGCACACGCACCCGTGTTTCTGCCTGTGTCTCCGTACCTCAGGCTTTTACAGCTCCTCTGATTTTCCTTTGTGTTTTCTCTTTCCTTCTAGTTGTAGGTGTTTCAGTCAGCCAGCTTTTCTGTGGTTCTGGATGATGTCCGTTTTGACTTTTAGTTGTATTTTTTAAATTGTTGTGTGAGACTGCAGTTTAGGTGTTTACCTATGCCGCCATCTTGGTTTCTCTCTCTTATTTTTCTTTCTTTAAAGAACTTCATTATTAAACTATTGTGTTTATTTTTTTCAATTACAGTTGACATACAATATTATTTTCAGGTGTACAACAAAAATTTTAAATGTTTTTGCATAAAAATATAATAAACACAGTTAAAAACAATTTAGAAAAACATCTTCAATAGATTTGACCCACAGTGGACTATTATTTAATATGCAAAGATCTGTTACAAATCAATAGGTAGACGACCAAAAGTATAAATAGGAAAATGAATAAAGGCCATAAATACTTCACTGTAAACAACTACACAAGACCAATAAACACACACAAAAAAATATTTAACCTCACTAATAATTAAAGCAATATAAGTAAAATCTATAGTGAAATATCATTTCAAACCTCCATCAGGTAGGAAAAGATCAAAAGTTAAACAATGCCTAATGTTGGTGAGGATAGAGAGGTGGGCATGTCATAACTTGTAGGTAGAATTATAAATCGTTACAACCTCTTTGGAGGTCATAATATCAATATACCTATGTATATGAAAAATGCATTTATTGTTGACTCAGAAAGCCTCAAATTAGAAATTATTTTTATAAAAACTTTTGCACAAGAATAAAAAGTATACATATGCAAGGATACTCATTGCAATATTGTTTGTACCAATGATAAATTAGGATAAAGCTAAATGTCTATTATTAGAGAATGGAATAAATAAATTAGTGTATATTCATATAATGAGATAATAATTAGGTTATAGAGATGGAGAAAAAATGGTGACTGAATAGGCAGATGTGTGTCAAACCTTATCTCAGAGCAGATAGAATGAGCATTGAAATCGAATAACATCCACCTGGAATTAGCTAAGTTGACACACCTGGTGGTACAATTCACAGCCAGGAAGGGCAGAGGCTGCCTGGAGAATGGTAGGATCAGGGATCTAGGCTAGAGAGAGCCACGAGACCAGTGAGCCAAGAGGGTCAGAAGGAATCTGCATGGCACCAAGTCTGCATCCCTTGTGGACAGGCATAATACCCAACTGTGGAAAGGAAGTCCATAGGGCTGTTGGCAGCAGGGAATTCTAGATCTAAGTCCACAGCTGCAGAGGCTGAGCCCAGAGGGACGGCCTAAAGAACTGCCTGAGCTGCATGGTGATGGGGAGAGAGAAACTAGCAGTCATGCAGCTGTTTTGCCTGTTTGGTCTTTGCTTTTATTGGTTAATACCAGCTCATAGGACCTTTCAAATACACTCACTCACTGTGGCTGAGGTACAGGTGGAGGTGCGGATTTGTGGAGTTTGGGGAGAGGCTGTGGAGGAGAGTGGATTGGGGAGAGGTGACCAGGAGTCACCTGGGACTTTTCTGACCCTCTGTATCTAAGCAGCCATTTTTCTCCTGAAGAGCCAGCCCCCCCCCCTCACCCCAGCAGCCTCAAGATACCTAGTAAGCCACACCCAGACTACACACTGAGAAGTACAAAGGACACAAAAAATCTGAATAGCCCCAAAGAGTCCTCAGGGACTGGGTTGAAGAGAGGCTGTTCAGTTCCAGAAAGCAATACAGAACTCTCCCTACCTATAGCCATGTCAGAAACAGCTGCTTGAGAGATTAAGATTGACAGCAGGCAGACAGGCTCAGTGGGCAGATTGGTCCCACCTGCTTGCAGTCAAGGCTGTGAAGATAGACACAAACAGAGGAGTGGTGGATCGCTTAGAACCGTGGTCGGTAAACTGCGGCTCGCGAGCCACATGCAGCTCTTTGGCCCCTTGAGTGTGACTCTTCCACAAAATACCATGGCCTGGGCGAGTCTATTTTGAAGAAGTTGCATTAGAATAAGTTTAAGTTTTAAAAATTTGGCTCTCAAAAGAAATTTCAATTGTTTTACTATTGATATTTGGCTCTGTTGACTAATGAGTTTGTGACCACTGGCTTAGAACTTCAACATGATGCTGACTAGCTAACAGGAAACTGAGAAGTGGCAGACAGTACTGAAGAGTGGGATCTTAAACCATCCCCAATGTGGCATTAAAACTCAGCTGAAATGAAAGACACTTATTTATTTTATTTTATTATTACTTTTTATCTTTTATTCAAAACAACTAGGGGCCCAGTGCATGAAGATTCGTGCATGAGGGGTGGGTCCCTAAACCTGACCTACACCCCCTCCAATCTGGGAGGCCTCAGGGGAACCCTCTCCAATCCGGGAGTTTCTGTCTGTATTTGCAGTCATATGAGGGAATTGTCTGAGAGCCCAACCCAGTTTGGTTTGTTGCTCACAGAATAATAGAGGCTTTTTTCCCCTTTGCTTCATTGGTGGAGATTTCCTGGAAGTTTTAGAATATCTTCCCTTTAATTTTTCCTAGACACTCTGATTTTACTTGTCTCTCACCTTTGCTTTCCCTCCATCCCCCACCACAACAGTAACTTGCTCCAGGCTCACTTTGCTCTAGTACAGTGGTTCTCAACCTTTCTAATGCCACGACCCTTTAATACAGTTCCTCATGGTCTTAGGCGACCCTGCTAGCAGTTCTCAACCTGTGGGTCATGACTCACAGATTGAGAACCGCTGCTGTAGAGCCTAAGACCATCGGAAAACACAGATATTTACATTATGATTCATAACAGTAGCAAAATTACAGTTATGAAGTAGCAACAAAAATAATTTTATGGTTGGGGGTCACCACAACATGAGGAACTGTATTAAAGGGTCACAGCATTAGAAAGGTTGAGAACCACTGCTCTAGTGTCTAGGAGATCTGTCTGCCACCAGAACTATGATTGCCAACATTCCTGGTGCTCCCTGTGCTCTGGGCTTCCACTTCTTGTCCTGGGACTGCCAACAGAACTACTATTCCCAGAATTCCTGGTGCTCCCCGCGCTCTTGGTTTTCCCTTCCTGTTCTGTCTCCATCCCATGGCCTCCAGCTCTGTCAATTTCTCCAAGCCACCAGCTCTCCCTCTCTGCTCTCCTTCTGGTGGCTTGGGGAGCAAAGTTCACCAAGCTGCTCCACTCTCTGCTGGTTCTCCTGCTCTGCTCTCTGCCCAGTGCCTGTGTATACAAATTAACCCACCATCTTTGTTGGGTTAATTTGCATACTCACTCCTGATTGGTGGGTGGGCGTGGCAGAGGTATGGACAATTTACATGTTTCTCTTTTATTATATAGGATTTTTTCCTTATTGTTGTGTTTTGTGTGTTTCTATTTTTTCACATTATTTTTTCTTAATTCTAATATTTTTTATTGTTATTTTATCTTACTATTTTTATTTTTAAATTTGTTTCTTTCCTTTCTTCTTATCCACTCGCTCTCTTTCTACCTCCTTTATCTTGAACCGAGGTCCTCCTCCTATTCATTTAATTCCTTGACCTTACTTTCTGTATATAAACTCTGCCTCTACAGATTCTGCCCCCCTCCCTTTTTTTCTGAGTGTTTTTTTGTTTATCTGTTTGTTCTTTGGTGTTTCCCTCCATATATATATATATATATATATATATATATATATATATATATATATATTTTTTTTTTTTTTTTTTACTTTTTCTGTTTTCCTACATTTTTTTTTCTTTTCTCAATATCACTTTTGCTCTCTTTTCTCTCTCCTAATCCTCTTTTCTCTGGTGGTCACTTATATCGGGGTTATTGGTGTCATGAGTACATTTGTGTTTTGTTGCCTTGTGTTATGGCTTGTCGAGTTGTATTTTGTGATATGGAGTCAATGCAGGAGAGAGAGAGAGCCACATAACCAGACATCCTGAGAGGAGACTCCATCCATGAATGAGACAATAACACTCAGTACCCAACTACATCAAAAGAACCCACATATCCCAAGTTGGGGGCATCCCTAGATTACCCAGCCCAGAAGACCAGAGAGATTGCACCACTGAATCCCACAAAATTTCTACTATATAAGACAAACTCAAAAAATCTGGGTAGCATAGCAGTTTGATCTAATACATAGAAACAATCACAAAGGAATTGCAAAAATGGGGAGACAAAGAAATAGCACCCATTCAAATGAAAAGGAATGCCCTAAAAAGGAAATAAATGAAATGGAGGCAAGCAATTTGTCAAAGAAAGAATTCAGAGCATTGGTTAAAAGGACACTGAAAAGGATGGAAGACAAATTTGACAACATGTGTACCAATCAAGAGGAAATGAAGAAGAATCAAGGGGAAATGAAGAATGACATAGCGGCAAAAAAGAAAACAATGGAAAGTTCCAACAGTAGACTAGAAGAAACTGAGGACCATATCAGCTAGTTAGAAGACAAGGTAGAAGAAACACCCAAGCATAAGGACAACTGGAAAGAAGACTTAAAAAGCAGGAGGAGAGCCTAAAGGAAATTTGGGACAACACAAAACAAAACAATATCCACATAATAGGGGTGCGGGAAGGAGAGGAAGTGGACCAAGAAAGAGAAAACTTGTTTGAGTAAATAATGACAGAAAACTTCCTTGATGTTGGGAAGAAAAAAGCCACAAAAGCCCAAGAAGAACACACAGTCCCTAATAAGATGAACTCAAAAAGACCTATACCAAGTCACATCATAATTAAATTTGCAAATATCAACGACCAAGTAAGAATCTAAAAGGCTACCAAAGAGAGACAGAAAGTTACCTATAAGGGATTTCCCATTAGACTATCAATTGATTTCTCAACAGAAACACACCAGGCCAGAAGGGAATGGGATGAAATATACAAAGTGATACAAAGCAAGGGACTGAATCCAACAATACTATACCTAGCAAGGCTATCATTCAAAATGGAAGGTGAAATAAGGAGCTTCACAGACAAAAAAAAAAAAAAAAAGGCTAAGGGAGTTTACCACCAAGCCGGCAATGAAATAAATGCTAAAGGACTGCTGTAGAAAGAAGAAATAGGAAGGGAAGAAGGAACACAAGCATAAAGAATAAAAATGGCAACAAACAAGTACCTATCAATAATAACCTTAAACGTAAATGGATTAAATGCTCCAATCAAAAGACATAAGGTAGCTGAATGGATAAGAAAATATGAACCATATATTTTCTGTCTACAAGAGACCCACCTCAGAACAAAGGACTCACACAGTCTGATAGTGAAGGGTAGAAAAAAATTTCAGGCAAATGGAAATGAGAAAAAATCTGGGGTAACAATACTTATATCTAACAAATTAGACCTCAAAGTGTTCAAAGTGAAGGCCATACCAAGAGATAAGGAGGGTACTTCATAATACTAAAAGGAATAATTTAACAAGAGGCTATAACTCTGGTAAGCATATATGCACCCAATACAGGAACACCCAAATACATACAAAAACTTCTGGAAGATATAAAGGGAGAGATTGACAGCAATACAATCATAATAGGGGACTTAAGTACCCCATGGGCACACTGGATAAATCGTCTAAACAAAGAATCAGCAAAGAAACAGCAATCTTAAATGACTCACTAGATCCGATGGAATTAATTGACATCTTCAGATCATTTCACCCCAAAGCTATAGGATATACATTATTCTCAAGTGCACATGGGACATTTTCAAAGATAGACCACATTTTAGGACACAAGCAAAGTCTCTTCAAATACAAGAAGATAGAAATCATACCAAGCATCTTCTCAGATCACAGTGGCATAAAATTAGAAATCAAGTACAATAAACACAATGAAAAAAATTAGAAACTTGGAAGCTAAATAGCATGCTTTTAAATAATGATTGGGTTACCAAAAAGATCAATAAAGAAAAAAATGCATCCTGGAAAAAATGATAATGAAATCACAACAATCCAAAACCTATGGGACACAGAGAAAGTAGTCCTGAGAGAGAAATTCATAGCTATATAGGCCTACCTGAAAGAAGAAGAAGAAGAAGAAGAAGAAGAAGAAGAAGAAGAAGAAGAAGAAGAAGAAGAAGAAGAAGAGAAAGGAGGAGGAGGAGGAGGAGGAGGAGGAGGAGGAGAAGGAGGAGGAGGAGGAGGAGAAGGAGGAGGAAGAGGAGGAGGAGGAGGAGGAGGAGGAGGAGATGGAGATGGAGATGAAGACGAAGATGAAGACAAAGGAGGAGGAGGGGGGAGGGGGAGGGGGAGGAGGAGGAGGAGGGGGAGGAGATGGAGACGAAGAAGAAGAAGAAGAAGAAGAAGAAGAAGAAGAAGAAGAAGAAGAAGAAGAAGAAGAAGAAGAAGAGGAGGAGGAGGAGGGGAGAGGAGGAGGAGGAGGAGGAGGAGGAGGAGGAGGAGGAGGAGGAGGGTAATAAATTATCTAACCTTACAACTTAAAGAATTAGGAAGAGAGCAATAAGAAAAGCCCAGAGTAAGCAGAAAGAGGGAAATAATAGAGATCAGAGTGGAAATAAATGACACAGAGACAAAAAACAAACAAACAAAAAACAACAACACGAAAGATCAATAAAATCAAGAGCTGGTTCTTTGAAAGGATAAACAAGATTGATAAACCTCTAGCCAGAATCACTAAGAAACAAAGAAAGAGGACCCAAATAAACAAAACCAGAAATGAAAGAGGTGAAGTAATGACAGACCCCATGGAAATACAAAGGATTGTAAAAATGTACTATGAAAAACTCTACTCCAACAAATTGGACAACCTAGATGAAATGAACATATTCCTAGGAAAATAAAAGCTTCAAAAACTCAATTAGAAAGAATAAAAAAACCTGAATAGGCCAATAACTACTGATAAAATTGAAACAGTAATCAAAAAAACTTCCAGCAAACAAAAGCCCTGGACCAGACGACTTCACAGGGGAGTTTTATCAAACCTTCAGAGAAGAACAAAAACCTATCCTCCTTAGACTATTCCAAAAAATTCAAGAGGAAGGCAGACTTCCAAGCTTTTTCTATGAACACAGCCTTACCCTAATACCAAAACAAGATAAAGACACTACAAAGAAAGAGAATTACAGGCCAATATCCCTCATGAACATAGATGCTAAAATCCTCAACAACATCCTAGCAAATCTGAACCAGCATTATAATAGAAAGATCATACACCATGACCAAGTGGGATTAATTCTGGGGATGCAAAGCTGGTACAATATCCACAAATCAATAAATGTGATACATAACATAAACAAATCGAGAGACAAAAATCACATAATCATATCAATTGATACAGAAAAGGCATTTGACAATATCCAACACCCTTTCCTGATAAAAACTCTCAGCAAAGGGGGAATAGAAGGATCATACATCAATATAATAAAAGACTTATATGAAAATCTACAGCCAACATCATACTCAATGGGAAAAACTAAACCCATTTCCCCTAAGAATAGGAACAAGACAGGGATGCCCAATTTCACCACTCCTATTTGACACAGTACTGGATGTGCTAGCCATAGCAATTAGACAACAAGAAGAAATAAAAGGCATCTAAATTGGAAAAGAAGAACTAAAACTGTCATTATACACATATGGCATGATATTGTACAAAGAAAACCCCAAAGACTCCTTCAAAAAAACTACTAGACTTAATTCGTTTATTTGGCAATATAGCAGGATACAAAATTAACACCCAGAAATCTATGGCTTTTTTATCCACCAATAATGAACTCACAGAAAGAAAAACTTTAAAAATCAATCCCATTTCTCATTGCAACAAAAAAAATTAAGGTACCTAGGAATAAACTTATCTGAGTAGGTAAAAGACCTGTACTCAGAAAACTACAGAAGTTGAAAAAAGAGATAGAGGAAGACATAAACAAGTGGAAGAATATACTGTATTCATGGATTGGTAGAATCAACATCATTAAAATGTCCATACTCCCAAAGCAATCTATAAATTCAATGTAATCCCCATTAAGATACCAAAAGAATATTTCATAAACCTAGAACAAACTTTCTAAAAATTCACCTGGAACAAATAAAGACCCTGAATAGCTGCAGCAATCCTGAGAAAGAAGAACAAAGTTGGACGGATCACAATACCAGATATCAAGCTATATTACCAAGCCACGGTTCTCAAAACTACCTGGTACTGGCACAAGAACAGACATATAGACCAATGGAACAGAACAGAGAACCCACAAATCAACCTAAGCCATTACAGTCAATTAATATTTCACAAAGGAGGCAAGAGCATACAATGGAGTCAAGAGAGTCTCTTCAATAAACCGTGTTGGGAAAATTGGACAGATACATGCAAAAAAAATGAAACTAGACCACCAACCATCACTATACACAAAAATAAACTCAAAATGTACAAAGAATGTAAACGTAAGATGGTAAACCATAAAAATCTTAAAATAATCCATAGGCAGCAAAATATCAGACATATGTTGTAGTAATATCTTTACCGATACAGCTCCTAGGGCAAGGGGAACTAAGGAGAAAATAAACAAATGGGACTACATCAAAATAAAAAGTTTCTGCACAGCAAAATAAACCATCAACAAAACAAAAAGAAAGCCCACTGCATGGGAAAACATATTTGCCAGTTATCTCTGATAAGGGTTTAATCTCCAAAATTTACAGGGAACTCATACAACTTAACAAAAAGGCGATAAACAATCCAATCAAAAAATGGGCAAAGGACCTAAATAGACACTTTTTGAAAGAAGATATACAGATGGCCAAGAGACATATGAAAACATACTCAAAGTCCCTAATCATCTGAGAGATGCGAATCAAAATGACAATGAGGTACCATCTCACACCTGTCAGAATGACTATCATCAACAAATCAACAAATGATACAAACCCTGTGAAGATGCAGAGAAAATGGAACCCTCTTGCACTGCTGGTGGAAATGCAGACAGTATACCCACTATGGAAAATAGTATGGAGTTTCTTCAAAAAATTAAAAATGGAATTTCCATTTAACCCAATACTGTGGTGGGCAAACTGTGGCTCACAAGCCACATGTGGCTCTTTGGCCCCTTGAGTGTGGCTCTTCCACAAAATATCATGGCCTGGGTGAGTCTATTTTGAAGAAATGGCGTTAGAAGGAGTTTAAGTTTAAAAAATTTGGCTCTCAAATGAAATTTTAATCATTGTACTGTTGATATTTGGCTCTGTTGACTAATAAGTTTGCCGACCACTGACCCAGTAATCCCACTTCTAGGAATATATCCCAAGAAATCAGAAACACAAATCAGAAAGGATATATGCACCCCTATGTTCATAGCAGCACAATTTACAATAGCTAAAATTTGGAAACAGCCTAAATGCCCACCAACAGATGAGTGGATTAGAAAACTGTGGTACATCTACACATTGGAATACTATGCTGCTATAAAAAAGAAGGAATTCAACATTTGCAACAGCATGAATGGACCTAGAGACCATTATGCTAAGTGAAATAAGCCAGTCAAAGAAAGATAAATATCACATGATCTCACTCATTTGTGGAATATAATGAACAACACACACTGATGAATAAAAACAAAGCCAAAGTCATAGAAGCATGGAACAGACCGTCCAACCTAAGAGGGAAGGCAGGGGAAGGTGGTTGTTAAGATATCAACCAAAGGACTTGTATGCATGCATATGAGCATAACCCATGAACACAGACAGTAGGGGGGTGAGAGCATGTGCTGGGGGTGGGAGCAGCTGGGGAGAGGACAATGGGGGTAAAAGGACACTTATGTAATAATTTAAGCAATATAGAATTTAAATTAAAAAGAAAACAGAAAACACTCAGATATTTAACTCAAGTGAAATTTAAAAAATATTTAGTCAAAGAAATAAAAGCAATTTAGATGTGCTAAAATGTTATAATTTTGACGTTTAATCTGTTGAGATTAAAGAAGAAGATTCACAATGGAGGATATGTTGTTCAGCCTTTCATGATAAAGAAC
Source organism: Eptesicus fuscus (assembly GCF_027574615.1). Lineage (NCBI taxonomy): Eukaryota > Metazoa > Chordata > Mammalia > Chiroptera > Vespertilionidae > Eptesicus > Eptesicus fuscus. The sequence goes on from NC_072473.1 coordinate 112,051,074, forward strand.
TAGTGGCCCAGTGCACGAAATTCATGCACATTAAAAGGGAATTAGAGGAAATATTTTAATATTGCTATTTGCCCTTCCTCTATAATAGAAGTGTCAGAGATGAAAGAAAATTAGTAAAATGTATATGAAAATCTCCCTCCTGTCAGAGTCGGGCACGTTGCAGGACCTGGAGTCAAGTCCCCGCCCACCCCTGCACGTGCTTCAAAAATGCAGGAGACCCAGACCCAGCCGGCCCCACTCCCTTCAAGCCCCCTGAGCAGGAGGCATAGCTTCAGGTCCCCCGTCCCAGCACTGGGGTGGAGGGGGCGCAGCCTGAGGTGCCCTAGCTGGCACTGGGGTGGGAGAGGGCATGGCCAGAGGTCCCCTGTCAAGCCCCACTGGGACAGGGGCATGGACTGAGGTCCCCATCAAGCCCCACCAGGCAGGGGTGCAGCTTGGAGTCCCCCGGCCCAGCACTGGGGTGGGGTCATGGCCTGAGGTCTCCCGGCCTGGTGCCGGGGCACGGGGCACAGCCTGAGGTCCCTCACCCCAGCCAGGCGCCATGCAGCCTCAGGTCCCCGCTGTTCAGTCGTGATGTTACAAGTGTCCTGGCTAATTTGCATATTCCTCTATTTAATTAGATAGATATGTATATACTTATGTTTGTATGTGAAAAGTAGACTGGATTTCATTGTTACACACTTTTGTACTCTGAAATTTTTATAAGGACTACATGCATTACTTTTTCAATTAAACCTAGTCCATAAAAGATACCAATTTAGGGTCTCTTTTGAAAGCTTGCTTATCTCATTTCTCATTTTTTCTCTTGTTCTTATCTCAAGGTCTCTTTGCCATTTATCACTGTTGTGCAAGTGGGGTCCTGCAGGGAACTGATGATAATCAGTGGTTTGCTCCCTTTCATGACACAGTCCAGCAATCAGCAATTCAATTTCCTTGTACCAGAAAGGCCCTCATTTAATGTTAGCATTCAGGAATGCAAATTCCCCAAACTCAAAAATTTCAAGAGGCAAGTGTATTTCTCAAATGATGAAGTCTAGGGCATACTGAATTTCTTAGATGATAGCAGTCTATAACACTCACAATTCTTGGTTTCTTTACTGACTCTCCAACAGATGCTACTCTCTTGAGTACCTTTATCCATGTTGTTATCCCTTCATGGAATGCCCTTTCTTGCCTAGCTGGTGCTACAAATTTTACCCTTCCCTTAACACTCAAGTCCCACTTTTACTCCAAGTTGACTTTCATGATTACTTCTGCCATGCTCAGAACACTGTTTTCTTCTTTCCCTTACTTAGTGCCTTACTTTAACAATGTAGTGATTGAGGGAGGGAGAGGGTGAGTGGAGGGGGAAGAGGGCATAGAATTGATAGTGATGGAAAAATTAAAATAAATGAAATCACTGTATTAATAATAAAAAATAATAGACTTTCCAAGTAATACTTTCTTAAAATAGTTTTCTTAAATGTAACCAACATTTAGGGATTAACTATGTTATCTAAATAGCACTGATTTTAGAGTCAAACAGAACATGATTCAAAGTTTTTTCCCCCCAGCTTTTGCAGACCTTTAGGCTAATTACTTAAACTTTCTGTGTCTCAATTTCTCCATTTTTAAACTGTAGATAATAGTATAATCTGCCATATAGGGATATTACTGGTATTAAATATAAAGTGTCTTATACTATATATGGTACAACACTGAGGGTCAATTACTCTTAGCTAGGAGCATCCTCCTTCTCTGACCCAATCTTAATCACTGAGAAAAGACCAACTGACTTGAAGTTATAGACCCTAGAATAGAATTAAAGTATATATTGTGGATTTCTTTCTTTATTTTCTCCCTTTTTTATCTTATTTCTTCTCCCTTTATTATCTCAAGGTTCTTTTATGTTCTAAGTCTACCTCTCATTATTTTCATGACCGTGGGCTAGTTACTGAATTTTTTAAAGGCTCAGTTTTTCCATCCTAAAACAGGGTTGATAATGCTATCTTCAATGCTGTTTTTGAGAAGTTTAAATGAGATTATATATGTGAATGTTTAAAGTGTAAAGTGGTAATGTATTATAACAACTTGAGGTGTTCTTGTTAAATATTTGTGTAGAGTGAGATTTTAAAGTGAACAAAAGCCTTTGGAGTCCCAATGATTTATTTTGCAGCTCAGATTGATGTATCATTTTTGGTTCACAAGCCATATTTCCAGCTGTTATCCATCAACACTTTGGCCACAGCCTGTTCTTGGCTGCCTGTCCATATGGAATTAGCTATTCTTTCTAGCACAGGCTAGTTTTCCCCAGACAAAATCCATTCTTCCCAATGGCAGAGATCCTCTCACTGAGTGCCTTCAATTGACATACCCCTTCTTTTGAATCTGTCTCATTTTTTCTTCCTCATTTTCCTGTCTTAAGGATGTTATAATATTTTAACAATGTATTTACTCATTCATTAATTCAGTCCACAAATATGTAAGCACTAAGTGCCATATCTAGTGGCTACGTTTTGGTGATACAGAGGTAAATAAGGCACATGCCTAGTTCTAAATGACTTCACAGTTGAGTAGGGGGATATGTGTAAATAAATGTTTACAATTCATTTTTATACTAAGTAACAATATTTTTTTACCAGCTACAGAGACAGAAATTTCAGAATAAACTTCCTGGAGAAGAAGGCGTCATTTAACTTTTGAAGAATGAATACTATTTTGACAGACAGATTTTTAAAAAGGAAGGATATTCCATGCAAATAATACAGTGCATGAAAAGATACAAAGTCATGAAGCAATGCTGCTTATTTAGAAAATATATTCATAGGATTACGAAGAGTGACATAAAGAGTGTTAGAAGATGAATCCCAGGCCAGGTCATAGAAGTCATTGTGACCATGGAAAGGGACTTGGTGGAGGAGACCACAAGCTGGTAGAGTTTCATATAGAGAAGTGGCATAATTAATTAGTCTACAGCAGTTGTTGTCAACTCCAACCATACATCTGAACCATCTGGGGATCTTAAAAAATATGGATATCCAGGCCCTACCCTACTTAATTGACCCGTGTTGAAGCTAAGATTTTGGCATTTTGATTGTCCCTACATGTCTTTAAGGTGGATCCAGGTTTGAGAACATGAGTGCAGAGTTTAAAAAAGATAATTTTATGATAGTATAGAGAATGCATTGTGGTTTCAGGAAGGCCAAGGCCAGATGTGAGAAGACCATTGAGGAGCAAAGAGCTACTGTAATAGTCTGGGTGAACTGAAACCCAGTAATGTGGTGATATGTTAAAAGATAAATTGTCACCTTCCCAAAACGCATTATGAACTGCATAAAGACTCAAACCATGTTTCATTTTTTTTCAGTGTTGGGCATATGTAAGTGCAGATTACATGGATGAAAAAAAGACAAATGGTCAAATGGGCAGATGACTCAAAACTGTGTATGAAAAGAGTCTGTAGAAGGGAGCTGAAGGGGTGCATAAGAGAATATTGATACTTATCGAGAGGATTGAACAATGAGTGGTAATTAATAATTTCATAATTTTCTTTCAAAATTCAGAATGCCAAATAAACAAATACAGGATGATTTGTCATGATAGCAATTGGTATGAAAATACCCTGGAGTTTTTCACTTGCTTATGTGTTGATGTGAGGCAAGGGTGTGAACGAGTTGCTACATAAAATCATATAAGTTGAGTTACCAAGAACAGAATATTAATGTCCAAAAAACCCAGAGTTTCAAGTTTACCAGTTTTTTTTTTTTTATATAGGTCAAGCTATACCTGGAGTATTGTATTAGCTGAATGAGAGAAGTCACACTGACTTCTATGATCTGGCCTGGGATTCATCTTCCAACACTCAAGAGAGCCACCAAGCTTAAGTAGTCATTTCATCTGAGATATAGATGAGTGTGTGATGTCTAATCAGTGGTCTACTTGAGAAAGTTTGCCTAGAAAAGATGAAGCAGGTTGGTAGATGAATAATCTGAGTTGGTTACCCAGAAACCAAGAAGCTACAAGTTAGAGGTGAATAATTCATAAGGTTCTCAAGAGCTAGATCCAAAGGGTTAGCAATACAAAGTTGCCAAGAGCCTGGACAGCAGCTAGGAGGCAGGCCACTGCAGCTGCTGCTCAGTGTTTGGCTTCATAGCCCTCTCCTTGTTGCTTCTGACACTGTCTGCCAAAACTAGAGTAAAGCTTTAATCTAGAGATTAAAGGACATAAAGGGGACATGAGAACTCCCTTCAAAATCTGTAGAACTGAGTGGCAATTATTACTATACCCAGCTGACAGATGAGTAAACTAAGGCTCAGAAAGCTTTAAGTAACAGGGCAAAAGTCACATTGCTAAGGAATGGAGAAAATGGAACTCAAATCCAGGTTATCATTTATTCATGAGTTTATGTGATATTTGTTGAGGTCTACTTATAGCAAGCACTGGGACTACAAGATGCTTATAAATATCTTTTAAAAATGCAAGCAGGAATAAAAGAGAGAATTTCACATTATGTTTTAATTTCATGTGCTGGAGAACTGTGGCATACTAGTAAGTGGAGCTGGAGTGTAGGGCACATGGAGTAAGTGATGGAAAGTAGTCCTGAAAATTTGATTTTGGCCCAGATTGTGTTGACCTGAAAATAATATGCCAAATTGGGTATACTTTATAATGCATACAGTGGAGAATTCTAAACATTCCCAAAACAGAGGATTTATCTTGTTAAATTTGTTTAGCAAGGTACCTCTAGGAGCAAGTGGAGGATGGATTGGAGGGAGGGTTGCTGGGAAGAAAGATAATTAAAGTTGTTATTATAATAGCCTATATAAGAAATAATGAAGGCCAGAACTAAGGCAATAAAGGTAGAGACATGTATGGATCGGTTACACAAATGTGAGAACTTTTTGGAAGTTTAAATCAGTATGACTTTCTGACTGATCTAACATGGGGCATAAACACAAGGAAGAATATAATGCTGCTGAATTATAAATCATTAGGTGATTAATTGAAATGGCAGATACAGTAAGAAGACCAGATCAAAGGTAGTAGAAGATATTTGGTTTGGTATACATTGGTCTTAAGGTGAGTCTATGATATCCAAGAAAGAATGGGAATTGGGTATGGTACATTTTTAAGGTCTCTAGTGATTTGAATGTGAGACTAGTGTTAAGAATCATTAGTTTTAAAGAAGGGTGTTGAAATGATTAGCAAATAAGTTTTTTAAGATGATTTCAATGTGCAATGGCAGAAAGAACAAAGATTGATGGATTGTAGAGTCAAAGGAACCTGGGCAACATTCCTGCCTTAGTTACATATCATCTATGCGATCCTATGAAAATTATTACTTCCTCTGTGCTTCATTTTATTCACCTGTAAAATAAAAATATAGTACCTACCTCATAGGGCTGTTGTAAAATTAACCTAAAATTTTGTGATTGAATTTAGCACAGTTCCTGACTAACTCTATAAATTTCTTAAAAATATGTAGCATGAAACTATAACTTCTAAGATGCACAGTACACATTCAGAAGCCAGTGAGAAGTTAGAGAAAATTTCATTTGGAAAAGCAAATGGCTAGGATGACATCATAACTAAGGGAGGACACTCATTTCCAGGAGAATAATTAAAACCTCCATGTTTCAGGCTCCATGAAGATGGATCCCCTGCACTCATTCACTGCAGACAGGTGATATGACATCCCCCATTATCTGTCACCATGATAGGTCACTCTCCCCCAGGTCATTAATACAGTAGTACAAAAAGAGGAAACACATTTGGGTATCATCAAGCCTATTCCTCACGTCCTCCTGAAATGCATGGCACAGATGGAGAATCAAATTTAACGTCAGAAAGGTCACCTGCTTCGACATTATGAGGACAGAAATGCTCTAAGTGAGGCATAAATCCACAGATTTCATATTTTGGAGGACTAATTTACTCCATTGCCCCCACCAAATAGTTAGGGATGGTGCAGTGCTCACTAATAAACACATACGAGAAAAACTGCAGAGACTGACTGCACTGATGCCATCATTTGAATATTTATAAATTAGGCACTTTATGGAACAATCAGAATTTTGCTTCCTAGTCACTGAGAGATCTTTGGAATTTGAGAAATTGATAGTGCACAGGGCTGAGTACACACAAAGTATTTCATCTACATTATTAAAATGTCTACAGGCAGTGAAAATGGATAAAGACATTCCCATTAATATATCACGAGAAAGAGACACGAATGTCTAGATGAAAGCATTTGGGCACCAATTTGGTCTACTGAAACATTACCTCATTTATCCATGAGCATTAATGAGTTAGCCTTTAAGTTGTTATTCTATAACCTCCATTTCAGCAAAGGCTATAGTCGTGATGAACAAAATGGCTCATTTTATTCTTTGAGGTGGTGATGCCCCAAGATAATTAAATCTGGGACAGTGTTTTTCAATATGTGGAGTCAGCCCATCGTGCCATAGCAGAAGCTCATAAACTAGTTCAAATATCACCTAATGTACCACAATTTAACTTGGAAAAAGAATTAATTTATCTATTTAAAATAACTACAAAATTCTGCATAGTCAAGCAACAGAATTAAATTAATCTCCCCACAAGACACTTGTCTATAAAGTCTACTTTTTAAATAATTTCCTTTGCTTTAAAATCAATACTTTTGCCCTTTAAATGAATAATAGCTGAATATTTTCTATAAAAACTGCTAATGAGCCAGCACCAACGGAGATTGAGGCTACTATTGCCTCCCAAATAAAAGATTGTGTATGTATGTGTGTGTGTGAGCACACTCACATATGTGCATGTATTAGAGAGTGGGATTGAATTATAAATAGGGAATATTATTAATTCATTATTGAATTTCTATTCCTAGTTCCTAGACAATGATAGGTGCATGATATATGTTTAATAAACATTTATTGAATGGAAAAAATAAAACAAATATATAGGAACAAGTCTTCCACTACTCAAACCTGGATTTTTTTAAAAGGAAAAGTATAGTACAAGGCAGCTGGCCACCACATATGTCTCAGGTATGAGAGTATTTTATTATAACACTAAGTGGCACTCAGATACTTTATTCACCACATAAAACTAATTAAAGAATTATTTGCTGTTTAAAAGTAATTTATATTTTATAATCAGAGGAAATAGTTGAGTAAATAAGGTGAAATGACACATCAAAAAATGAGGAATAAATACATGGGAGTGTGGAGTCAGAGTCACAGTCCCAAAAATGGCGATGGGGGTTTTCTCTGGTTGCCAAACAATGTTCTTCTCTGGTTTTGTCCAGATAAGCTGCTTTTTTATCTTTAATATCAGTAAGTCCTTCCTCCTGGACTCCATGACCTATAACTGCTATGTGGCCAACTGCACCCCATTGCTCTACCATCTTATAATGTCCCCAAGGCTCTGTTTGCAGCTAGTGGCTGCCATCTTTGCAGTGGGCTTGATGAACATGGTGCACCTCGCTAGCAAAACCTCTCATCTGACCTTTTGTAAGTTCCATGTCATCATTCACTACTTCTGTGATATTCCTCCCTTTTTAAAACTCTCCTGTTCTAACACACAGATTCCCCAGCTTATCCTCTTTGATTGTGGTGGCTTTAATATATCTGTGTCAATCACAATTATCCTGGTCTCCTACACATATGTCTTCTTGGCTATCAACAGAATCCCCTCAGCCCAGGGCAAACACAAAACATTCTCTACTTGTGCTTCCCACATGTCTGCTGTCAGCCTGTACTGTAGAACCACAGTGTTCATTTACTTGCGTCCATCTTCTGAATATTTACCAGGCCAGGACAGGCTGTTCTCTGTTGTATTCTACACAGTGGTCCTTCTCACGTTCAACCCTATTATCTATAGTCTCAGGAACAAAGATATAAAGGAAACATTTGGGAACATTATTAAGAAGGCTCCACATTTGTTCTCCTTCTCTGCACTCAGAGTTCCATGAGATTAAATGTAGTAAAAAAAAAGGGGGGGGGATAGAGAAGGGAAGGGGAAGGAGGTGACATATTTTTGGCCACCCACCATGTCTCAGGTACTATTTTTAAAAATTTAAATAAATTATGCCTTACCTCCTTCTCTTCAGAACTCTAAAAATAGAATATTATTATTTTCATTTTGTAGATGAAGAAACTGAGGCCCTGAGAGGTTTAGTGATTTGCTCAAGGTCACAAAGCTCATATTCAGTAGAACTTGGATCAATTCAGGACTGTGTGACTGAAACTCCCTTTCAACTATATTACACTGTTTCAAAGAAGGTAAGATACCATGCTCTCTCTTCACCCACAGAGTCCAATGTTTTCAATTTGTTTTTCCCTTTCTGGTAAATCTGGTCTCTTAGATATAGTAGATTTAGCTACTTGAAACCCACTTTCTTTCCCATAGCCAATTCTGTAACTGTGGGTCATGCCTAATTACATCACTAAATTAATTGAAAATCTGTTGTATGCACAGCCCTGTACCAGAAACAGGGGTGTAGATGGACCACAAGGCAAAAAGAAAGCTATGATCACTACCTTTTGGCAGCTTCCATCTTATTTAGGGAAGACAAAAGATCTCACCCAAATGGCAAATGAACTATGATTTTTTACTTAAATTGACATTTATTTAGTTATTTATATGTGCTAAATCAGTTATCTCATAACCCTCCCAATAACTCTGTAGCATAGTTACTATCGTTGCTCCCATTTTACAGATGAGAATGCTATAACTAAGATGGGTTAAATAACTCACTCAAAGTCACACAATGAATGATGATAAATCCAGGTTTTGAATCCAGGTTTGTTTGTCTAAAGAGTTTATGCCCTTTCCACTCTGCTATATCACCTCCTAGATTATTGGGGTGCCTATGCCTATCAACAAGCACTGGGAATATAAATTGTGAGATTGGGACTCAAAGCAAGGGAAGCAGGATGGACTGGGTTTATATGAGAATCTCTAGGAAGAGGTGGGTGATTTGAATGAAGTCTATAAAGAGTGGGGATTGGTAGGAATGGATGAGTACGGAATATAACGGGGGATCAGAGACTGAGATAGAAAAATCTGGTATATAGAGGGCTGGTTTGGCTGCAACAGGATACAAGGCAAATTAAAAAGCAAAAGATATTGAAAAAATGGGGAGATGGTTCTGTAGAAACAAAAGATATTAAGGAAATGGAGAGATAGTTGGGTAGGGTTCATATACCTTTTCCTGTGGGTTTTACTAACATTGAAACAATCCATTACAACTATATGTAGAAAATTTCACATAGATTTCTGATTTTCCTAATTTGATGCAGATGGCTCTGAGTGTGTGGCTGCTTAAGGGTTATGTTTTATGGAGGCCAAGACCTCCATAAAAATTTACTCTTTTTTTCATATAGTCCACATTCCTCAGATTAGTCAGATGACCAAAAAATTTGAGCCCTTAGTCACAAGGAATTAATTCTTGACTCAAAACATGTGGCCAAGTTAGGCTTAGGCAAGGTCTAAACAAGTGTGACCTAGTGAAGTTGCTTGGGATCTAAAGGCAGCAAGACCCTGAGGAGGAGCTTGCTTCCTGAAACTTTCCTTACTAGGAAGTCCTTTGTCTTAGAGCTGGCTTTTCTCTATTTTATCATTTGCCAGGACTTTTGCTGTAGCCTCCTAACGAGTCTCACCACCATCAAGCTTGCCCTGACTGCTTTATCCTCCATACTGCTACCTTATGATTATTCTGACCACATGACTGTGTTCAATGGATCTTCACTAACCTCAAAATAAAGTCCAAGTCCCTTAACTTATAAGACTCTTATCTCTCAAATCTCATCTTTCACAACCACTCTTCCCTTCTTCACATATTATGTCCTCTGCTGTGCACTTAATATTCTCCTCATTCACAATGCCCTCACTTTTCATCAGTGAAAAATCCTCCCCATGTCCCTAATCATTGCCCTCCTCTTGGGTTGACCAAAAGTGTTCACTCCTTCCTTGAGACTCTAGAACCAATAATTGCAGCATAAAGTCATCCTAAATAGTATACTACCTTATTCTATTCTAATTTTCATGTACCTATACCTATATTGTATTCTTCATAGGGGAGAACAATGTTGTCTCAGAGATATGCAACCAACTCACTGCTTGGAACCAAGTTGCATTTAATAATGTTCATGGGAAGAATGATATATATACTACATCTTTAGGCTCCACCCTGGGCATTTTTGTTTAGTTTTGAACCCTCTAAAAATTCAAGAAGTATGTTATTAATTCACACCCTTTCTTTTTTCAATATTCTACCTCCGCTCCAATATTTACTTTCTTTTTTAATTGAATTTATTAGGGTGACATTGGTTCACAAAACCATACTCCTTTCAAGTGTACAACTCAATAAAACATCATCTGCACACTGCATCGTGCACCCATTGCTCAAAGGAAAGTCTATTTCCCTCCCCACTTATGCCCCCTTTGCCCACCTCCAACTACCCCCAACCCTCTTTCCCTCTGGATATCACCACATTGTTGTCTATGTCTATGTGGTATATATCTATATATCTATGCCTATGCCTATGCCTATGCCTATCTATATCTACATCTATATCATCTATATCATTTATATCTATATCTATATCATCTATATCTATATCTATCTAAATCATCTATCTATATCTAAGTTTTTGCTTAAGCCCTTTCACTGCACTGTATCCCGTAGAGTTTGGGTTGTTGTATATTCATTTTCATTTGTTTCCAGGTAACTTTTGATTTCTTCCTGGATTTTATTGTTAACCCATTGATTGTTTAATAACGTTATTTAGCCTACATGTGTTTGAATGTTTTTCAATTTTTTTATTGTAATTGATTTCTCATTTTATACCATTGTCGTCAGAGAAGATGCTTGCATGATTTCAATCTTTTTGAATTAAGACTTGATTTGTGTACTAACATGCTGTCTATCTTTGAGAATGTTCCATGTGAACTTGAGAAAAATGTGTATTCTGCTGCTTTAAGATGATATGTTCCGTATACTTTAATTAAATCTATCTGATCTAGTGTGTTGTTTAAGGTCGCTGTTGTCTTGTTGATTTTCTGTGTCTAAGATTTATCCACTAATATCACTGTGGTGTTAAAATCTCCTACTATGTCTATATTGCTCTCATTTTATCTCTTAATAGTTCAACCAGGTTTCCTTTATATATTTAAGTGCTCCTATGTTGGGTGCATATATGTTTACAAGAGTTATATCCTCTTAGTGTTATAGTGACCTTCTCTGTCTCTTGTTATGGAATTTGTTTTAAAGTCTACTTTGCCTGATGTAAGTATAGCTACCACAGGTATTTTTCCCTTTATATTTCATTGAAATATTTTTTCCAAGTTCTTCACTTACAGTCTGTGTTTATTTTTTTTTTGAGGTAAGTCTTGCTGTATATATATGACTCATGTTTTCTTATTCATTCAGCTACCCTATCTCTTGATTAAATACATCAATCCATTTGCATTTAAGATTATTATTGAGATATATATATATATATATATATATATATATATATATATATATATATATATTTTTTTTCTTTTCTTCTTCTTAAAGCAGGCACACTTTAACATTTTTTGCAATATTTCTTGCAATACTGGTATGGTGGTAATAAATTCCTTTAGGTATTTTGTGGGTTTTGTCTGTTTATTTGTTTGTCTAGGAAGCTTTTTATTTTGCTTTTAACTTTAAATGATAGCCTTGCTGAACAGGGTAGTCTTGGTTGTGTGTCCTTGCTTTTCATCTCTTTGTATATTTCAAGCCTGAAGTGTTTCTGTTGAGAAATCAGCTGGCAGTCTTATTGGAGCTCCCTTGCATAACTAATTGATTTTCTCTTGCTGCTTTAAGATTTACTCTTTGTCTTAACTCTTTCCATTTTAATTATCTTAGTGTGGGCCTCTGTGGGTTCATCTTGTTTGCCACTCTTTTTGCTTCATGAACTTGAATGCCTTTTTCTTTCATCAGGTTAGGAAAGTATTTTTTTAAATATATTTTATTGATTTTTTTACAGAGAGGAAGGGAGAAGGATAGAGAGTTAGAAACATTGATGAGAGAGAAACATCAATCAGCTGCCTCCTGCACACCTCCTACTAGGGATGTACCCGCAACCAAGGTACATGCCCTTGACTGGAATCGAACCTGGGACCTTTCAGTCCACAGGCCAATGCTTTATCCACTGAGCCAAACTGGTTAGGGTAGGAAAGTTTGTGTGTTTTTTTACCATTATTTCTTCAAACTGGTTCCTGACCCCTTGCTCAATATCTTCTCCTTCCAGTATCCCTATGGTGCAGATGTTTTGCTTTATGTTGTCCCAGAGTTCCTTTAGACTTTCCTCATTTTTAAAGTTCTCTTTTCTGCCCTAACTGGCTTGGCTCAGTGGACTGAAAGGTCCTGGCTTCGATTCTGGTCAAGGGCACATGCCTGGGTTGCAGGCCAGATCCCCAGTGTGGGGCACGCAGGAGGCAGCCGATCAATGATTCTCTTTCATCATTGATGTTTCTATCACTCTCTTCTTCTCCCTTCCTCTCTGAAATCAACAAAAATATATTTTAAAAAAAGGTAAAGCAACAATATATTTTTTAAAATCTCTTTTCTTTTTAGTGCTCTGCTTGGGTGTTTACTGTTATCTTGTCCTCTAATTTGCTGATTCAGTCCTTAGTGTCACCTAACCTGCTCTTGATTCTTCTCATGTATTCTTCATTTCAGATATTGTATTCTTCATTTCTGACTGGTTCTTTTTTTGGTTTCTATGTCTTTTGAATGCTTACTACCTCTTTGTAAGTTCTCACTGAGAGCATCCATTCTTCCTCTAAGGTATTTTAGCATCCTTATAACCATTGTTTTAAACTCTGTGCCTGATATCTTGGTTGTTTCCATTTCACTTTACTTTTTTTTTCTGAGGATTTCTCTTGTTCTTTCATTTGGGGTATATTTTTTGTCTCCCCATTTTGTCCCTGTGCATTGGGCAGATTTGCTATGACTCCAAAACTTGTTATGATGGCTTTATGATGTAGGTATCTTGTTGGGCTTAATGGCATAATCTTTGAGATCACCTGAGCTTGATACTCCAGGAATGCTTCTTGTGGATTATGTGCACCCTCCTATTGTAGTTGAGTCTTGTATGCTGTTGACCCTTTTCTGGGTAGAATTAACCTTTCAGCCTTGCTGACTATAAGGATAAACCTTTATAATCATGCATGAGTCACTGTGCAGGAGCTGCCCCCAGAGGCAGAGTTGTTTCCATCAGGGTCTGGCGCCCGCTGGAATCCCCTTTTGGGCATGACACTTGTGTGTCTAGTTGGGTTGAGCTCTCATGTGGTCTGAATTCCACCACTGGTTGTGTTGATGCTGGGTTCACTTGAACATAGTTCAGGTACAAGTTGATGTCAAACATAGTATGTAACTCATCTGGGCTACCTATATGGAGCTACGCTATTAACAGATTGTGGCTGAGTCTACTGGGCCTAGATGTGCATGGGAGGAGCCAATCTGTGTATTGGGTTGGTTTCCTTCAGGTTAAAGATGGGGGCAGATTTATAAAAGGTCCAAGATTATCTGAGGTCTGACTCTAGGTTATCCCTTAGGTGACCTGAAGAAAGCTCACAAGGCATGTGTATTTTAGAAGCAACTGTTTTACCTGGTGAATGGTGTAACTCCTAATTGTCACTGTCTCTTCTTAGGTGATATGAACTAGTCAACTCGATTTACTCTTTCTTGCTTGGGCTCCATTCTGGCTGATATGCCTCACACTCCAAAACTAAGCCATCTTGAGAGCACCTTGAGAATACAGGGCTTGGATTTAATAATATTATGTATAACAGTAATAACAACCAAACAAGAGCATCTTTGGCTGAATGAATGCCTATGATCCCAGTACCTGTTGTTTTACACATAATTTCTCATTTCATTTTACAGACAAAAATAACAACAATAATAACCCAAGGCTCTGAAAGATGAATTTGACACAAGAACAAAAAAAACATTGACAGCCCAGACTGCATGGCTCAGTGGTTGAATGTTGACCTATGAACCAGGAGGTCACAGTTCAATTCCCTGTCAGGTCATATTCCCAAGTTGCAGGCTTGATCCCCAGTGCAGATGTGTAGGAGGCAGCTGATCAATGATTCTCTCTCATCATTTATGTTTTTATCTCTCTCTTTCTCTCTCTCCCTTCCTTTCTGAAATCAATAAAAATGTATAATAAAAAAGAATAACATTGATAAATTCTTACTACTGAAAGGGAAATGTTACCACATCCTTCTCAGAAATTGTTAAAGCAGATATGTAAGGATATATATTATTAAACAACACAATATGAAGTTTGAGTTAATACACACACACACATACACATCACATTCTGGACCCAAAAAATATAGGGTATACATTATTTTCAATCACATTCTAAACTAAAGCACAAGTCGAGTATCAAAGGAAGTCACAATAAATTCCAAATAATTAATATCATACTAATAACATTCTCTTAAAAATTCAATAAAATAGAAGTTAATATTTAATATCTAAGGAACTGTCAGACATTTGAAGAAAAAAAATTTCTAAAGGGAATAAAAAATTAATTATAGTTATTACTGAATGACAACAAATTATAGCATGTAACTAATGTGATACTCATAAGAAAATGCATGCAATATGAAACAAAATAACTGAATATTAATATGTTAAGCATTCAACTCAAGAAGATAGAAAAGAACCATGAAAATTACCAGAATAAAGTAAAAGAGGGGGAATAAATATCAAAACAGATTAATTAAATAGGAAAAAATAAAATAGGCAATATTCTGATAAGATTGAATAAGTAAAAAAATCAAGATTAAAATACCCATTCTTAGCAATAAAAATGGGAATATTACTAAATAAATACTTCATATTTTAAAATAATAAGTGTGTGCTATGAAATATTTTATGCTAATAAACATGAAAACTTTGATGGAATAGACAATTCTGTAGAAAATTACAAATCAACACAATTTTATTCAAGAAGAAATTGAAAACATGAATAGGCCATTAGACACTGAACAAATTCAATCAGCAGCCAATCCCTCTGCTACCAAGGGTACCAGTCCTATATTCTTTAACAAACAAGTTTAAACTATCAGGCTTTCGAAAAACAGACAATCTCTACATCATATGAAATATTCCAGACAACAGAAAAAGAAGAAAGGCTGCCTAATTCATTTTATGAATTTAGTAAACCTTGATACCAAAATCAGACAAGCATGTTATAATGACTGAAATTATATGGCAATCTTATTTTTTATAAAAGTCTCAAAGTCTTAATTAAAATATTAGTTGGTTGAACAAAAATATAAATATAATGCTATATGATCAAATGGGCTGGATTACAGTAATTTAAGGATAGTCTAACTTTAGGAAATCCATTACTACAAGTTACCACTTAAGCTGATTAAAGAAAAAAAGCAATATGTGCCCATCTCAATAGATTCGAAATTTAAAGAAAATTCCATACCTCTATAGAAAAAAAAATACTCTAAATGAATCAAGAGTAAGGGAAAAAAGTTTAATCTGATAAAGGATATCTACCAAAAACCTACAATAAAATTATAATTAACTAGATGCCCGATGCACGAAATTCGTGCAAGAGTAGGCCATCCTTCTCCCAACTGCTGGCACCAGCTTCCCTCTGGCACCCGGGACCTGGGCTTCCCTTGTAGCCCTGGCTTCATACAGAAGGTAGGCCCGAAAGACACCTGGTCTAATTAGCATATTACCCTTTTATTATTATAGACTAGAGGCTGGGTGCATGGAATTCATGCATGGGGGTGTGTGTCCCTCAGCCCAGCCTGCACCCTCTCCAACCTGGGACCCCTCGAGGGATGTCCAACTGCCTGTTTAGGCCTGATCCCACCCGACTGCCCTCTCACAATCCAGGACTGCTGGCTCCAAACCACTCACTTGCCTTCTTGCCTGATTGCCCCTAACCGCTTCTGCCTGCCAGCCTGATCACCTGCTAACCACTCCCCTGCCAGACTGATTGACGCCTAACTGCTCCCCTGCCGGCCCGATTGCCCCTAACTGCCCTCCCTTGCCAGCCTGGTCACCCCTAACTGCCCTCCCCTGCCAGCCTGGTTACTCCAATGCTCTCCCCTGCAGGCCTGGTCACCCCTAACTGTCCTTCCTTGCAGGCATGGTCACCCCCAACTGCCCTCCCCTGCAGGCCTGGTTGCCCCCAACTGCCCTCCCCTATAGGCCTGGTCCCCCTAACTGCCCTCCCCTGCAGGCCTGGTCCACCCAAAACTGCCCTCCCCTGCCAGCCTGGTTGCCCCCAACAGCCCTCCTCTGCCAGCCCAGTCACCCCTAACTGCCCCCCATGCTGGCCTGGTCTCCCCTAACTCCCTTATCCTGCAGGTTTGGTCTCCCCCAACTGGCCTCCCCTGAAGGCCTGATCGCCCCCAACTGCTCTCCCCTGCCAGCCATCTTGTGGTGGCCATCTTGTGTCCACATGGGGCAGCCATCTTTGACCACATGGGGGAGGCCATCTTGTGTGTTGGAGTGATGGCCAATTTGCATATTGCTCTTTTATTAGATAAGACGTAAGACTTTAGAAACATTTTTATTAGAATTATGGAGAAGATTATACCTGCTTTCCAAATTGCTGTTTCATATTACATTGAAGAGATCATTGTCAATTCAGTAAGACAAGGAATAGAAATAGATTAGGTATTGAAAAGGAAGAAGGTGTCATGCCCTAACCAGTTTGGCTCAGTAGATAGAGCATTGGCTTGCAGACTCAAGGGTCCCAGGTTCAATTCCAGTCAAGGGCATGTACCTTGGTTGCAGGCACATCCCCAGTAGGAGGTGTGCAGGAGGCAGCTGATTGATGTTTCTCTCTCATCGATGTTTCTAACTCTCTATCCCTCTCCCTTCCTCTCTGTAAAAAAATCAATAAAATATATTTTAAACAAAAAAGAAAAGGAAGAAGGTGTCATTATTCATGGACTATCTGATTGGCTACATAGAAAACTAAAGAGAAGTTTTAGACAAACTATCTTAACTGTTTAAGGAATTCATTACTGTCGATATATAGAATACGTTCTTTAAAAATCCTATATAATAAAGAGCTAATATGCAAATTGACCATCACTCCAACACACAAGATGGCCGCCCCCATTTGGTCAAAGATGGCAACCCCCATGTGGACACAAGATGGCCACCACAAGATGGCGTTCAGGGGAGGGCAGTTGTGGGTGATCAGGCCAGCAGGAGAGGGCAGTTGGGGGTACCAGGCCTGCAGGAGAGGGCAATTGGAGGGGACTAGGATGGCAGGGGAGGGCAGTTGGGTGGGACCCAGGCCTGCAGAGGAGAGCAGTTGGGGGGGACCAGGCCTGCAGGGGAGGGCAGTTGGGGGGGACCAGGACTGCAGGGGAGTAGTTAGGCGTGGATCAGGCTGGCAGGGGAGTGGTTCAGGGGTGATCAAGCTGGAAGGCAGAAGCAATTAGGGGCAATCAGGCAGGCAGGTGAGCGGTTAGAAGCCAGCAGTCCTGGATTGTGAGAGGGATGTCCGACTGCCCATTTAGGCCTGATCCCACCAAAGCGTCCCAGATAGGAGAGGGTGCGGGCTGAATTGAGGGACATACCCCCTGTGCACGAATTTCATGCACCGGGTCTCTAGTCAATAATAATCCTATATAGGTAGTTACCAATAATACGAAACACCCTGGACATATAGGAGGTCCATGGGTGAGGCAAGAAAGTATAAATACACAGGGGTCTCCACCCAGCTTCCCTTTTGTAGGACACAAAATCAAAACAATGTCCCTTTGTGTGTACAATTAAAGAGAGGTTTCTGGCTTGTGTGGATACCAAAGAAAGGGTGTCACTACTATCACTACGTGCCCCCGGTAGAGGTGCAAAAAATGTAACTAAGACCTTGTCTACATAAAAAGAAATGGACAGCCAGTTTGAAAGGGAATTCCCATGGATGAGAACAAAGAATATCCTTACATGATATTATTCTACACTATCATTAAAATTTATTCCCAGATTTGGATCACCCCCAATACTTATAATAGTTCCTCGCACCCTTGGGAATAAAAAAAAAAAAAAAGTCATCTGTTTGGTGCTTGGAGACAAACTTAATACATCTCTTGATACTTTAGAATTACTACAGCATAATATACAATTATCCCAAGCAAACGTACAAACTAATTCTTGGAATGTCTGGCAGCAATTTAAAAAGGACATGTAAGGATTTAACCCTTTTCGTTGTGTGGAGGGCCTCCTGGGAGGGCACCTGAGCACTCTATATTGGTCCCTCTTACCCTTTAGGCCAAGAGAGACCTTCTTGACACAATTCAATTGCTCACAGCTATTGCATGAGCTCTCTGTTCATGTCGAGGTTGAAGTCTCGTTATGGCTGGTGCCATGGATCTGTCTCTCACCCAGTAGGGCGAACTGAGCCCCCCCTGGAGAAGAAACCTGGGTTCCAAAAGATATGTGATCGTGCTGGGGCCCTGCCAGCAGGCGAGGGGATCCCAAGACAGGAGCTGGGCATGGAGGCCACGGGGGCATAGGCTACCAAGGAGACAAAACTGAACCTCACGTCACCCTGCTTGGCCCCGGAGGATGGCTGGTTAGCCAGAGATGGGTAAGATTCCTCAAGGAAGGAACAACCTAAGACAGGCACAGTCACAGAGGGGCCATCAGGAGAGAATTTGGGGATCAACTGAGGTGGGGCACAGATCCTCACCCCCCCCAACATTGCAGGGGCCTGAATCCTAGCCCCTTCTGAGGGAGGTTTCCTGCCCCCATGGCTGCTTCGTGCTTCCCATGCCCAGCTCAGATCAGGACCCAGGTGACCGACAGAGACTTGGCCGACAGCAGCTGCCCTCTCACTCCAACAAGAATTGTTTGAGTTGTCTTGTACCCATGTTGTGGGGAAGTGGGTTTATGATGTCTAAATCCAGCCTACCACCAGGAATGCTCAGGACCTA
The DNA here is from genome assembly GCF_027574615.1 of Eptesicus fuscus. NCBI lineage: Eukaryota > Metazoa > Chordata > Mammalia > Chiroptera > Vespertilionidae > Eptesicus > Eptesicus fuscus. Next base: position 112,070,019 of record NC_072473.1, read on the forward strand.
CTCAAGAAGGCAAATAATCCCTTCCACCAATATTTACAGGGTAAAACAGGATTATTGTTAGAGTAATAAATTTGACAGTAAAATAGTAGTGAGGTTTTCAGGCAAATTTAAATTGGCCAGTTGAAACAAGTGAATATTCTAGAAAAAATAATTGTACTGGACAAAAAGGTGTTCCTAAAGTGTCAACTAAAATTTTTATTGGTACTTCATCTCACGATAAAATTGTGCACCATGTAATGAACCTAAAACAGTAATATTAAAGTACAAAAAATTAAAATTTAAAAGCCATCAAGACTACATTATAAAATTTTCAAAAGCCTCCTAACATTTGAATCAAAAAAGGAGGGGATAGTAAAGGAATATCATGTAAGGAAAAATATCCTGTAAGTAAATTACATCTAGAAAATTAATACTTTAGAAAATTAATTGTAAGGCTAAAAGCAAGACACCCATGAAAAACACACAAGGTGATAAAACAAGCCAGAGGAAAATCATTTGGGCAAAAATTGAAAAAGGATCCCCAGTCAAATTTATAGAAAATATTCCTTTATTAACTTTTGGTCGAGAATATGTTTGTATATTTTCAGAAAACAACTACGAGACCATGTGGATTCTAGCAAGAGAAGAATCGACAGGACTACTCCAGCCATGAAGACAGAAGAGAAGCAGTCCAGAGACAGAAGACGCTGATGTGGCCTTCCCATACTAGCAGTTAGCAGCTGTGCATCACTGCAGATTGCCCAGGACCAAACCAGACAGAGTCAGACCTGCATTACCACCAGTTGTCCACCATCCATAACTGAAATGTCAGTGCCGACATGTACATATAAGGAACTGTTGAACATTGAAATTGGGTCTCAAAAGAACTGTTGGCCCAGAAAGAAACTCACTACAGACTGATTCATTTGCCTGTCACCATAACCATTATTGCTTGTCTCATTTTCGGTTCTTATAAGTGTATTTCTAATAGCACATGATCTCACTCATCTAGGGGAAATAATGAACAACATAGACTGATGAACAAGAACAGACCCAGAAACAAGGAAGCATGGATCAGACTGTCGGGCCTCGGGGGGAGGGTAGGGAAGGGTGGGGATAAAGGGAGAGATCAACCAAAGGACTTGTGTGCAGACATATGAGCCCAACCAGCGGTTAAGGACAACAGGGGGGTGGGGGCATGTGTGGGGAGGGGGGTGGGATGGAAATGGGGGGACGAGGACAAATAAATGATACCTTAATCAATAAAGAAATTTAAAAAAAATCCTATATAGTAACAAAAGTAACTGGAAAATATAAGTTGTAAAAATTTACCATTCACTGCCTAAACTTTAAAAAAAACACAACTGATAATATTTAGTGTTATTGACGATGTGGGACAACTTCTTGATCTTTCATACATTGATAGAGGGAATGCAAAATGTTATAGCCACTTTATAAAACTGATTGGTATTTTAAAAATAAAGTTAAACATACACTTACCATATAATGCAACAATCCTATTGTAGGAATTTACCCAAAACCTGGACACAACCATGAGCTGGTGAATGGACAGACAACTGTGATACACCTATATAATAAACTCAAAAAACACAAAAGACTACATAATACACAATTCCATTTATATGAAATTCTATAAAGTAAACTAGAATTTTATGATGTGACAAGAAACGTCAGTAATTGGCCGAAACCGGTTTGGCTCAGTGGATAGAGCGTCAGCCTGGGGACTGAAAGGTCCCAGGTTCGATTCCGGTTAAGGGCATGTACCTTGGTTGCGGGCACATCCCCAGTAGGGGATGTGCAGGAGGCAGCTGATCTATGTTTCTCTCTCATCTCTCTCTCATCGATGTTTCTAACTCTCTATCCCTCTCCCTTCCTCTCTGTAAAAAATCAATAAAATATATTAAAAAAAAAAAAGAAACATCAGTAATTGTAAAGGAGCTGGTGTGAGTGGAAGATAATTCAAGGGGCATGAGGGAACTTTTTGAGTGATGGAATTGTTCTACATCTTGATTGTAGTGATAATTACATAACGATATACATTTGTCAAAACTCATCTCATTATAATTGGTGAATTTTATTGTTTGTAAATTATACTTCAATAAAGCTAGTTAAACTACATCTATCATTCACAATAATAAGCAACAAAATTAAAAACCTAAGTATAAATCTAAACAATGCCCTTACTCTTGATGGGAAATATTGTAAGGATATTGAAGGATATAAAATATTTTAATAAAGGGAAATGTATCATTTTTACATACAGGAAAACATATTGTCTTATAGATGCTCATAGTCCCAAAATTTAATGTATGCATTCAATGAAATTCTAAAGTTCCAATAGGATTTTTCATATAACTTAACAAGCTGATTTTAAAATTCATATGAAAAATTAAGGAACCAAGAATATCCAAAACAATTATGAAGAACAAATAGGAAGAAATTTCCCCATAGATATAAAAACTTAGAAAACCATAGTAATTAAAAGAGTGTAGTATTTGTGTAGAGAAAAGCAACAAATCATTGGAGAAAAGACAGACCCAGTCATAAATCTGAGAATATAACAAACCTTGGCATATGACAGAAATGACATTGTAGATCATGAGAGAAAAGGATTAATTATGCAATAAATGATATAGGAACAATTGTTTATTCATACTGGGACAAGTAAAAGTAGTTTCCTACATTGCATCATATACATAAATAAATTCCAGATGGGTTTAATAAATAAGTATTTTTGAAACTTTTAAATTTTAAAAGAAATTTAAAATAGTATACTTATGATGTCAGGGTAGGAAATGATTTGTTGAATAAGACATGAAAAGCAAAAATTATAAATGATTGATAAATTTGGCCACATCAAGGAAAATGTCCCTCTAGCCTTCTATGTTTTAAGATATTATAATAAGCAAAGTTAAAAGTCAAGTGACACACTTGGAAAAGGCATTTGCAACAAATATATAATACAGATAATAGACTACATAAAGGACTACATTTAATAAAATAATTCCAAATTAGGGATAGTCAAAATATTATTGGAAAATTCAGAGAAGAGAAAACTTGAATGACCATTGAATAGATGAAAGCTTGCTTTTGTTCCCACTAATAATCAGGGAAGTACAAATTAAATTAGCACTATTACTATTGCATAGCAATCAAATTTCTACAAACAAAAAAACCCTGTTAATACCAAATGCCAGCCAGAATGTGAGAAAACGGATATTGTTATACACTACTTGTGGAAATGTATGTTTGTACATCCATTTTAGAGAGCAATTAGGTAATACCTAGTAAATATAAAAATACTAGTATGAATATACTTCAAGCCAGCAATTCAACTCCTATTTACCTTAAAGAAATATGATAAACAAAATCAAGGACATTTATTGCAACACTGTGTAATGGCTAAAACGTATTAACATAAATATCCATCCTTTTCTAGACCAAAAAAATTCATGTGGTCAATTTGTAAGCATCATCAATCTTTTTATTAATGCACACAGTGCAAACTCAAAGCAAATATCTAAAGAAAATAATTTTAATTGCAGGATTCTTATTCTTAGCAAGTAAGCTATGAAGAAATACAAACCAAGCAACCCATAGTATTCAGTATAAGGAAGAGTAAGATAAATCAGCAATTAATTAATGAGAACTACATGTATCCATAGACATAAGTCTAATAAAACAAGTGTGAAGTAGGGGGAGAGAGAAAGTTGAAGAGTTCTGATGCCATTTGTGCAAAATTTAAAACATACAAAATGTTACCATTTTTGCTTATGGATACATACATATATAGTAGAAGGATAAAAACTTGAACATGGAGGACAAACTTCAACTTTGGGATAGTGGATGTCTCTGGAGCTCAAGAGAAATGGAGGTAGGACCAAAGGAATTTTCACTATACCTGTAATGTTTTATTTCTTAGAAAACCAGCTCTGTAACAAAAATAAACAATAGCTTATCAACATGCCAGAGCATTATGCAAGTGTTAAAATGGATCTATGTGTACAGATACAGAAAGAGTTCCAAGATATATTAAATGTAAAAGTTTTGAAAAATTATGTACTGTGTAATCACTTCTGTGTAAATATGAAAAAATTTAAATATAGCTAAATGCTGGTATAGACATATAAAATTTCTTGAACCACCCACAAAAAGAGGGAGAGGGATTGGTGGTCTGGGGTTGGAGGGTGGATTATTTATAGGTTTTAATCATTCACCATGTACAAATTATGCATTGCTCATTAAATGTAGTTTTTGAAAAATCCATGAACTTAAAATAAAACCCTATAACTTGTATAATCTTCAGGTTAGTGTTCTTTGTGTATTGAAGATTACATAACATTTATTGGATTTTCTATTAATAAATCTTCCTGCTGAGCCTTAGTGACGAGCAAACTGGCAATTAGAGAGGAGATGTCACTTGGTGAGCTGTCCAGCAGAAAGATTTTTTTCATTTGTCTCAAAGCCAAGAGCTATATCTGTGACGTCTTTGCATCCTAGGTTTGCATCTACCAAACCTAGTACAGACTCTTACCTGTGTTAGCCAATTATATTCATACATTTATTCCTTCATTTGTTCATTTAGTTATTCATGCAACAAATGTTATTCGAGAACAACTATATTTTACTGCAAACATAAAGCTTTTCAAGTACTTTTACTTTAAAGGGATTTCTCTGGATGACCAGAAGTTTGGGAAATGTGGCTTGACATCAAATAACCAAGTCATATATAAACATCAGAGTTATTATTCATTCATGATTGCAAATACTCAGAAAAAAATTATTTTCTTCCACAAATTAATTCTTAAAAATATTTTTATTGTTGAGAGTATTACAGATGTTCTTCCCTTCTCCCACCCTCCCCCACTGCTCTCCTCTACCCTGATCGCATCCTACCCCAGGCCTTCACCACTCTATTGTCTGTGTTCATGGGTAATGCATATATGTATATAAGTCCTTTAGTTAATCTATTTCCGCCCTCCCCCACCCCTTCCTTCCAAGATTCGTCAATCTGTTCCAAGTTTCCATGCCTCTGGTTCTATTTCATTCATCAGTTTATTTTGTTCCTAAGATTCCTTGTTTATTTTTATTTTTAAACTAGAGGCCCGGTGCACGAAATTCGTGCACGGAAGGGGGTTGTCCCTCAGCCCAGCCTGTACCCTCTCCAATCTGGGACCCCTCAAGGGATGTCCGACTGCCGTTTAGGCCTGATCGGGCCTAAACGGGCAGTCGGACATCCCTCTCACAATCCAGGACTGCTGGCTCCCAACTGCTTGCCTGCCTGCCTTCCTGATTGCCCCTAACCGCTTCTGCCTGCCAGCCTGATCACCCCCTAACCACTCTGCTGCCAGCCCATTTGCCCCCAACTTCCCTCCTCTGCCGGCCTGGTCACCCCTAACTGCCCTCTCCTGCAGGGTTGATCACCTCCAACTGCCCTCCCTTGCCGGCCTGGTCCCTCTCAACTGCCCTCCCTTGCAGGCCGGGTGCCTCCCAACTGCCCTCTCCTGCTGGCCATCTTGTGGTGGCCATCTTGTGTCCACATGGGGGCAGGATCTTTGACCACATGGGGGCAGCTTTATTGTGTGTTGCAGTGATGATCAATCTGCATAGTACTCTTTGATTAGATAGGATAGAGGCCTGGTACAGGGGTGGGGGCCAGCTGGTTTGCCCTGAAGGGTGTTCAGGATCAGGTGGGGTTCCCTTGGGGCGTGGGGCGGCCTGAGCAAGGGGCCTGTGGTGGTTTGCAGGCCTGTCACGCACCCTGGCAACGCAAGCAGAGGCCCTGGTATCTGGAATTTATTTTCCTTCTACAATTGAAACTTTGTAGCCTGGAGCAAAGCCAAGCCTGGGGCTCCTTCCGAGGCCCACAGCCATTTGTGTTGGGATTATAATTGAAACTTTGTTGCCTTAAGCGGGTGGGCCCGGCCAGGGTGTGCAGAAAGCTTTGCTTCCCCTGTTGCCAGCGGCAACCCTGGCCTGCTCTCTCAAGCTCCATTCTGCCTCCATTTGTTTGAATTTGTTACCTTCTATAATTGAAACTTTGTAGCTTGAGTGGAGGCTTAGGCCTGCAACGGCTGGCAGAAAGCTTGGCTTCCTCCGTTACCTAGGAAACCTTGCTCTCTGTGGCTGTAGCCATCTTGGTTTGGGTTAATTTGCATACTCGTTCTGATTGGATGGTGGGCGTGTCTTGTGGGCGTGTCTTGTGGGCGTGTCTTGTGGGTGTGACGGAGGTATGGTCAATTTGCATATTTGTCTATTATAAAATAGGATTCAATTGTTAATAGATATGTATTTATTGCCATGTTATTGTTCATATCTTTGGTCTTTTTTCCTTCTTCTTCTTCTTCTTCTTAAAGAAGACCCTTCAACATTTCATGTAATACTGGTTTGGTGGTGAGGAACTCATTTAGCTTTTTCTTGTCTGGGAAGCTTTTATTTGACCTTCAATTCTAAATGATGGCTTTGCTGGGTAGATTAATCTTGGTTGTAGGTCTTTGCTGTTGAAAAATCAGCAGACAGTCATATGGGTACTCCCTTGTAGGTAACTAATTCCTTTTCTCTTGCTGCTTTTTTTTCTCTTGTTGCTTTTAAGATTCTCTGTTTCTCTTTAAACTTTGGCATTTTAATTATGTGTCTTGGCGTCGGCCTCTTTGGATTCACCTTGTTTGGAACTCTCTGAGCTTCCTGGACTTGTATGTCTGTTTTCTTCATCAGGTAGACGAAGTTTTATATTATTTTTTTTTTCAAATAGATTTTCAATTTCTGGCTCCAACTCTTCTCCTTCTGGCACCCCCATGATGCAAATGTTGGTATGTTTGAAGTTGTCCCAGAGTCTCCTTACACTACTAGTATCTTCATATTTTTTATTCCTTTTTCTTTTTGTTCTTCCAGTTTAAGTGCTTTCTGCTTCCTCATATTACAAATCACTGATTTGATTCTCAGTGTCCTCTACTCTACTGTTAATTACCTGTAAATTATTCTTCATTTCAGTTAGTGTATCCTTCATTTCTGACTAGTCCTTTTTCATATCTTTGATGTTCTCACTAATTTCCTTGAACTTCTCACTAGGCTCCTTGAAGCTCTCATTAAGTTCCTTGAGCATCCTTATACCCATTGTTTTGAACTCTGTATCTAGTAGTTTGCTTGCTTCCATTTCATTTAGTTCTTTTTCTGGAGATTTCTTCTGTTCTTTCTTTTGTGACATATTTCTTTGTTTCTGCATTTTGACTGCTTCCATTTGTTTGTTTACATGTATTACATAGAGCTGCTATGTGTCCTGGAATTTGTAGATTAACCTTGTGTAGTAAGTGTCCTGTAAGCTCAGTGGTTCATCCTCCTTAGTCACCTGAGCTGGGTCCTCTCGGTGTGCCCCTGTGTGGTCTGTGTGCACTGTCCTGTTGTAGTTGAGCCTTAATTGCTGTTGGTATCACTGGGAGGAATTGACCCCAGGCTAATTGGCTTTGAGGGCCAACTGTGGCAGCAGCAGCAGATCTGCTGTGCAGGAGGCACCCCTATGGAGCAGGGCTTGCTTCAGTGGGACTTTGGTACTCACAGAATCTGCCCCTTGAGTGTGTCACTTGTGGATGTGGTAAAGTTGCAATCTGGCATGGTCTAAAGCTGTCTACTGGGTGAACGGGCACTGGGGCCTTCCAGGAGGTTCAAAGTCAGACACTGCTTGTGCTCTGCCAGGGATCACTTGGCATGACCTATAGGGTGATCTTCAGATGGCTGCTACATGTGTTGAGCTTAGGTGTGCCCAGGAGATGCTAAGATGTGAATCTTGGCAAGCTGCTACTTGTGCCAGGCCAAGGGCCATTTATTAAGAGGTATGGGGCACACTGAGTCCAGCTGCTACTTATTTGAGAGATTTTAGGAAAGTCTGAAGCCTGGGCCAGAGCAGGCCATTCATATAGAAAAGACACTGCAAACAGCTTGGATGAGGCTGCAAATTGAGTGGTGTGGGATCTCTCGGAATCACCAAGGTAGGCAAACAGTATGAACCAGGTTGATACTCAGATATAACATTTGCCAGTCAGCTCTGTGATGGGGAGGTCCCAGCACTTTTGTCTGGGAGAAAGCTGCCTTTGAGTTCTTGCCATGACCCCAAACAATTTAGTTCCTCACCATATGGCCCTGGATCCTTTCAAGCTGCTGCCCCAGCACTGGAGTTTAGAGGGAGGGAGTCCAAGTAAGTCCATGTGTGGGTCCTTTAAGAGAAACTGTCTGGGTCTCTGGCTCCTCTGTATCATTCAGCCTCAACCCCTGCTGCTTTTTACAGACCAATGTTATGAGGACTTCTCTTCCCAGCACTGGAACCCCAAACTGAGGGGTCTGGTGTGGGGTTGGGACCCCTTGCTCCTCACAGGAAACCTCCTCAGCCAAGACATCCCTTCCAATAAAAAACATGCCACATGTGAATTCCGGACCAGCCCATTTCTACCTCCATCCCTCCTACTAGTCTCAATGTGCTTTCTTCTTTAATTCTCTAGTTGTAAGACTTCCATTCAGCCAGATTTTAGGTGGTTCTGAATTATGGCTGTTCTGTATTTTAGTTGTAATTTTGATGTGATTGTGGGAGGATGTGAGTACTGGCATTTACCTACACTGCCATCTTGGTTCTCTCCACAAATTACTTTTGATAAAGTTGAATGATGATGAAGGGAAAATATGGTCTTAGTGACAATGACAGCATTTATTAGTGCCTAAAGTCATTGCCTCCTCTCCTTTTCCAATGACCACCATTCTTTCTTGAATTGAAGTAACAGTCTCCTCACTGGACTTCCTGCCTCAAGTCTTTTTCTTTACCTCTAACTTGTCATTTGCATAGCCACCCGAAGTGTATAGTTGTCTAAGACACAAACATGACTATGCCACTTCCCTATTTAAAAATCCTTTAATGACTTCTCTTTAACCTTAGGATAAAGTCCACACTCCTTAGGATGGTGTACAGGATCCATCTTCTGTGGGTGTCTATATCTCCAGTTCCTCTCCTGTCACTCCCTTAGTAGCACATGCTATTCCCTCTGATGAAAACACTTTCCACCTCCTTAATGGCTTGAAAGATTTTTATTCATCTTTCAGAATTCAATGCATTATAAAGTTTAGTGAAATAATACATGGAAAAGTACTTTGGAAAAACAAAAACAAAATATCCCAACCCAGACTTATCAACATGCTAAGTGGTTAGAGCATCATCCTGCTTACCAAGGGGTCTCAAGTTTGAATGCTGGCCATGGGCACGTACCTGGGTTGTAGGTTTGATCCCCACCCCTGGTTGGGGCGAGTGTGGGAGGCAATCAACTGATGTGTCCTTCTAATATCTATGTTTCTTTTTTTTTTTTCCAAATTGTTCAGTTTTTTTATTTTTCTGATAATTTAAAAAATGTGACCATTCTGCAATTCAGCCACAGCCTTCACTTCCAGGTGACTTCTTCATTGGGTCTCAGTTCTCTTTTAAAAAACAAACTCTTGTTCCGGAAGGCAGTTAGCTTTTCATCACTCTTTCTGTCTAGATAACATCCAACGACAAATCCCATAGGGACAAGTATATGTACCCAGTGGTCACATACAAGCTGAATTAAATTCATCCTGAATGTTTTGCACACCCTGTAGTAGTGTCTTCTTTATATGAAAACTCTTAAGAAAAATTTTGCTCTTACTTCAGAACTGGGAGTATCGTGGTATCCCTGCGGCCTCGGTGCCAGCCCGACCCCAAGACCTAATATCTATGTTTCTCTCACTTTCCCTTCTCTCCCTCTACTCTCTCTAAAAAAGCAATGGATAAAATAACCTCAGGTGAGGATTAACAATAATTAATAATAATAATAATAATAATAATAATAATAATAATAATAAGCATCCCAACAAGATCTCAGCACCTCCAATAGTTTACTTCCCCTGCAAACTTCTTTCTCTGTACTACATTTACATATTGTACAGAGTCATATTGTTGCATTTATTATGTTACTATTCCACTCTTTTGTTTACATGTCTGTCACTTCCACTGCTCATTGACCTCTTAAGTAATAGATTCAGCCTCCCAGCCTTCCTTCATCTTTTTATCTCTAACATTTAGAGTACTGCCTGACAAAGTATAACCAAATAGTGACAATAATGATAGCTTGTTAACAGATTCAATGATCTTATTTCAGCAAGTGTTTTGTTTTATATTATGCTCACATAGCATTATAGGATGTTTACACAGCCATAAAAAACAAAACAAAACAAAACAAAAAAACAGGGGAGAGGCCTCACTAAGTGTTATATAAATGATTTTACTATCCCCAACCAACTCTTTTCTGAACAGCCTGGGAAACACATAAAACATTTTAAACCAGCATTAAAGAAACTTACTCAGGAGGCCAGATACAATCTGTCCACCAAGGATAAAAAAAATGACAACGTAACTGGTTTAAAAAACTACCTCTGACAGCTTGTGTAAGAGGACTTTTAATTTGATTATAAAAATTAAGCTTTAACAGTTGTGATTTTAATTAAAATGTAGAATTCACTTAAAGTTGACTGAAGGCTTTGGGGGAAGGTAAATTAGATGTTTTCAGGCTATGTTTAATGAGGTAAAAAACAAGAGTTTTAGTTCCAGTTTTAGGAGCCCAGTTATCTTTGAACTTAAAGACAAAACTATTCTAAACATTTATGACCAGAAACATCATTAGCACACTCCTCAAATATGATATTAGCAGGGAGCATGTAGTTTGTAGTTGGTCAAGAATTCCCACACATTATTTTATTTGAGTTCCACAAACCTGTGAAGTCAGCATGGCAGGAATTATTCAAAGTAGAAAAAAACTGGGATTCAGTAAAGACAAGTTATGTACCAGACAGCAAGTGCAGTGGGATATTCAGTTCTAGAACATAGATTTTCTATCATTAATTTCACTTTGTATCCTCCCCAAAATATTGCTTGGTGCTTTCTGCAGCCTCCGGAGGTTAGCCTAGAAAATCAGGGCCCTAACCCATGTGACATATCAGATACTCCAATATCCAATTTCACACCATTAGTCAGCACGCACTGAATGGAAGTTCAGGATGTGATGAGAGTCCAACATTGATCTCTCAATTAAAAAAGCAAAGCTCCCTTGGGAGCCAAACTTAAAGATAATTGGTTTTCTTGTTTGAACTGTATCTACCAGTCCTTGCTTGCAGAGAAGGCTGTAGGAGTGTTTAAAAGAGAAGATACACTGGCAAGTATGCTCTTTCTAAACTAAAAGGAGGTCACTGCAGGAGCTAAACATGCTTTGGGCACACTACCTGAAAACTAAGTGTCTTTAGATGATGTTTTCTTAGTTCTGCTTTTTGGAAGTCTGGTGGGCTCCAGGGAAGTTCAGGAGAAAAGTATAATTGTGCAGATATAAAAGGAAAAATTGGAAAGCTATTATTCTTAAAATTCTATTGGATCTTTTTAAAGGACATGTAATAGTGTGCTTGTCATGCTGTTGCTGGATCTACGACTGGTCAAACAGCACAGTAGTGATACAGCAAACCAGCTATCAGTCTTAGCAACCTACTTTGGTCTCCACTAAGTATTTGGGGTTCCACATATACAGATGGAGCAAGAAGACAGGCTCTGAGGAAGCAAAGTGAACATCTCTTCCATGGGCTCATCGTAGCCATCTAAGGATGGCTTAAGTTTTCAAATTCAAATGGAAGGAAAAATATAAGGTAATTATCTTGATAATCACTATCCACACCCTTATTTACCCCCTTTTCTTCTAAAAAATTATCTTTCTTTCATGCCTGAAGATAATGCCTCCACTTGTGAATTTTCCCCATTCTATCCCCTCTAACTTCCTCTGAGATCCTCCTTGTTCCACCACTCATCCCTTTGCATATCTTTCATATTTCCTCCTCTCTGGATTTAGAATCTTCTTCAAATTTCTCTTTTACTAAAAAGCAAAAACTAGAATAAACAAGAATATCTTATCTCAGTCCAACTTTCTACCTCTAATTTTTTTTTCTCTCTCTCCTTCTCCTTTACCTCACTAATAGTCTTCTTGAAATGGTAACTCACATTTGTTGCTTTTACTTTTCACCTACCCACTTCCATGCAGTCAGGATACTTGCTCCAGTACTCCAATATCCATTGTGCCTTCCTTAGTAATAATTCTGATGGCTCCTTTCTTCCCTGGACCCATTTTTAAAATTGCAATAATTTCCCCTTATCCAAAAATGTATATGCTTCCCCCATTTCCATCTTCAGCCCCTTACTCATTTTGCTAAATCTTTTCAAAATCAATGGGCAACATGGTCCTCTGGTTACTGGACCTTTTCTCACATTATTCCCTCTGCTTGGAATGCATTCTCTCTCTTCCTCTCATAAGAAGGTACTATATTTGATGGACACCCACCATAGCTCTGAAACAGTTTACTTCATTCTGCGCTTCAAACCCCTTTTTCCTAAAGTAAGTTTTTGTTATATCTCCATCATTGAAATCTACCTCAATTTTTATGACAATTTTTTTATTTTTTATTATATATATATATATATATATATATATATATATATATATTGTTTAAAGTATTACATATAGTAGTACATATATCTCTTTTTTTCCCATTGACCTTCCCCCAGCCTCCCCTATCCCCTGTTGCATGCCCTCATCCCATCCCCCCAGAGTCTTGTGTCCATTGGTTGTGCTCATATGCATGCATACAAGTCCTTTGGTTGATCTCTCCCCCCCGGCTCCCCAACATTCCCCAGCCTTCCCTCTGTAATTAGACGATCTGTTCGGTGCTTTACTGCCTCTGTATTTATCTTTTTGTTCATCAGGTTATAATGTTCTTTATTTTCCATAAATGAGCGAGATCATGTGGTATTTTTCTTTCATTGACTGGCTTATTTCACCTTGCATAATGCTCTTCAGTTCCATCCATGCTGCTGCAAATGGTAAGAATTCCTTTTTTTATAGCAGCATAGTATTCCATTGTGTAGATGTACCACAGCTTTTTAATCCACTCATCTGCTGATGGGCATTTAGGCTGTTTCCAAATCTTAACTATGGTGAATTGTGCTGCTATGAACATAGGGGTGCATATATCCTTTCTGATTGGTGTTTCTAGTTTCTTGGAATATATTCCTAGAAGTGGGATTACTGGGTCAAATGGGAGTTATATTTTTAGTTTTTTGAGGAAACTCCATACCGTTCTCCACAGTGGCTGCACCAGTCTGCATTCCCACCAGCAGTGCACAAGGGTTCCTTTTTCTCCGCATCCTCGCCAGCACTTGTCGTTTGTTGATTTGTTGATGATTGCCATTCTGACAGGTGTGAGATGGTACCACATTGTCCTTTTGATTTGCATCTCTCAGATAATTAGTGACTTTGAGCATGTTTTCATATGTCTGTTGGCCTTCCTTCTGTCTTCTTTCGAAAAGATTCTATTTAGGTCAGTTGCCCATTTTTTATTGGATCATTTATCTTCCTTTTATTAAGTTGTATAAGTTCCCTGTAGATGTTGGAGATTAAACCTTTATTAGTGATAACATTTGCAAATATGTTCTTCCATAGAGTGGGCTTTCTTGTTGTTTTGTTGATGGTTTCTTTTGCTGTGCAAAAGCTTTTTATTTTGATGTAGTCCCATTTGTTTATTTTCTCTTTAGTTTCCATTGCCTACCTCAATTTTTCTTATATTTGTTGTTCAGCTCAGATGGTGATGATCTCCATATTGTTTCTATTATCCAATTACCTGACAAAAATTCCTGGATCATAATAAAATTATCATATTGTAAATTTACATTTACATCAACATGCATAAGGTTAACTTTTAATCTCCAGTAGAAAGAGTTATAATTGAAATGCAAGTACAATGTGGTAGTGTAGTAATCATCATTCTTAGTTTTCTCATCTGAAAAGTCAGATGAGACAAGTCAAAGACCTATTCCAAAATACCTAACAAGATAGTTGAGAAGATTAAAAATAATAACAGATCTGAAAGTTATTTGAAAGATATTAAACTCTTGACATGTAAATTACTAAATTGAAGGTAAGTTTTTCTTTGAGTATTTGCATATTACACATTAAGGGAGGGTAATGAAGAGAGAATAAAAGACAGCAAGAAGTATACAAGCATGGTATAATGAAAGGAGCAAGAACTAGAAAATGCAACCTGGGTGTCAGTTCGTGCTCTGTTACTGACTAGATCTGAAATCCTAAGGAAGACACTTTACCTGCCTAAATCATCTTTTTCCTGTTACAAAATTAAAGGATTGGTCAAATGATATTTAAAGTACTTCCTGTCTTTAATACTTGTGGAAGTAAGTGGGAGAGACTTAACACATCATATAATCTTAATTTCTAAATATCGCCCAACTCACTTGCCCCTCTTTTCTTCCATTTTTTCATTCGGCAAATTCCAAACCTGATTGAAACCAAACTAGTTTCCTATTCAACTCTGGTAGCTAAGCATTGCAAGAGAAAATCATGCAAGAACACAGTCTGGATTCACTGTATTAAATGTATAATCTCAAAGATTAAATTGTCATCCAATACTATCTGGAAATTGTAGTATTTGTTCTAGTAGGACAGCTTTCCCATTTCCAGATATGACTATTTTACAGTTTTTCCTCTGCCCTCAAACCTCCCATATTTCCTCGTCTACCTTCACTTTTATATGATGATCTTCTCCCAACTTCATTGAGAAAACAGAAACCATTAGAAGCAACTCCATCATCTTCCTAAGATCAAATATAGCAATTTAGCTACAATTGTATCTCTTTTCTCTACCCTTCTTCTTGTTAAAAGTAGGAAGTGTCCCTGCCTTTACCAAACATTAACCCCTCTACTTGTGGTCTGTATGCCATCCCCCCTCATTTCTAAAAGATTTTACTTCCAAAATTAGCTCCTCACTTACTTACTCATCATTAATATTCCCTCTTTGCTGGATCATTTTCATCAGCATACAAAAAGTAGGGTCAGTGCTCATTTCCCTAGAGTTATCACCCAATTTCTCTGTTTCCCTTCAGTCTCCACTACTTTACTGAATCTATTGTCTATATAACCATATATGAGAGACCATTTTGTGTCTTTATCTTAACATTACAATAGCTTTTTAACAAACACTTTTATTGATATTTTTTAAAAGACAGGAGGGTGAGGAATAGAGAGATAAAAACATCAATGAGGGAGAAACATCAATCAACTGCCTCCTGAAACCCCCTCCTGGGGATCAAGCCCACAACCCGGGTATGTGCCCTGACTGGGAATCTAACCGGTGACCTCTTGGTTCACAGGTTGACGCTCAACCACTGAACCACACCAGCCAGACTACAACAGCTTTTAACACAATCAGCAATTCTCTTGAAACATGGCTTCTATATTCTATTTCCTCCTGGTTTGCATCCTACCTCACTGACTCCTTCTTTTAAATCTTCATTTTTTTATATCTTCTCCTCTGTCAGGCCTAAGACAAAGAGGGCATTAAAGCTCAGGGTAGGCCATTATTCTATATTCACAGTCTCTCTGTAGTTCATCTTATCCATTCTAATGGCTTTGAATATTATCTATATTCTGATGAATCCTAAATTTATATCCCATTCCAGCCTTCTTCTATGGGATACATATGGTGAAATCCACCTGTCAGCCTCTCCTCTCTACTCAGAATTCTCATAAACATCTTCAGCTTAATACTTCCAAATTGAAGTTGTGTTTTTCCTAAACTTTCCCTCTGCACTATCACCATTTAAATAAATGTTATTAGTTACTCAAACCAGAAACCCAGGAGTTATCTTTGATAGTTAACTTTTCATCACGCCTCACATCCAATTTATTAGTAAGTCCCGGCATTTCTACCTCCAAAATGTATCTTGAATCTATATCCTCTTCATCTTTTTTTACAAACACTTTATTCAGTTTTACTATCATATCTCACTTCGTTCACTAAAATAGTGTCTTAACTGTCTCATTCTGTCCATGAAGTTCTCCCTCCAATTCATGTATTATACAGTATCCAAAGTTATTTTTCACTGTAAATTTGATCACAGCCATGCTTAACAACCTCTAATGAATTTCTACCGTATTTAAAATCTACATTGCATACCATGGCCGACAAGAACCTGGACAATCTTGCCCTCCTATTTTTCACTCCTCTCTTCTTCATCCCTATTTCTCTCTCTCTACAACTCCCCACTCCACTTAATATTTTTTCACTTTCTCTCTCTCTCTCTCTCTCTCTCTCTCTCTCTCTCTCTCTCTCTCTCTCCAATTCCCTACTCCACTTTATATTTTTTTCACTTTGTCAGTTTTTCTAACACTTTAATTATGTTTTCCTTAAGATCTGCCTAGAATAATCTCCCCCACCCACATTCTCAAGTCTTGTCTAACTATATCCTTCCCACTTTTTTAGGTTTCAATTTTTTTTTTGTTTTTCTTACCCATACCAACAAAATACTCCCCTCCCAAACATATATACATACAGCATATTTCTTATTTTGACTCCTTGTATTTCATATTCATAGTACACAACTCAAAAATTATTTTATGGATCTCTCCTTGTTTTTAGTTTTCATTTTCAACTAAAATATGAACTCCATGAGATGATGTATTTCTGACTTCAAAAATTCTTAACTATTTCACTATTTTATTCTAAACACCTTTTCAAAGACTTTGCCACATATTAGGCACTCAAAAATATGGTTAAATGGATAGATGAAAGAATTCATTAAATGGTTCATATGGCCTGGTGATTGCAGAAAACATGTTATTATATAGCTGAGGGAACTGTCAGACAAGTGATGTGACTTACTCAAAGACACACAGATATTAAGTGGCAAGCTGGAATTTATATTCAGATATGTCTCTTTCCACTATGCTGTACCATCTCCTTATCATGACTAGTTCATCCTCACTCCACTATGCCTCCTCCACTAATGCTTAGAAAGCTTGTTATCAAATAAGCTTTAAGGATTATATAACCTTAAACATAACGAAATTAAATTAATATAATTTAATTGTTATAAAATTTCTCAAACAGGAAACACATTTGATCACAGACCTTATATAATTTATACATAAGTGATTCATAATATTCATTGTTATTGATAATACCAATAGTAGCAGTAGAAAAAAACAGAGCAGAGCAAGATCTCCAAAGATAGGACATTTTCCTTCTATTTTTTCAAAATAAATGTCAGGAAAAAATGTGCATATTTTTGTGTCATAGTTCACTGTTTCTAGGGCTCATGTGTTATATATATGATGGGGTAACTGAAGCCATAGATTATCTTTCCAAATGACATCTGGAAGATTGTAGTCAAATGTATTAATTAAGAATTCTGAACATCCAGAAGGAAGCCAATTATGCTTGATATGTATGATGCTGCTAAGCAGTTTGATTTTTTCTAAATATAACATTTAATCAATGGTCATTCTTAATATTCATTTTATTTATATCTAAGTCATGGCTCACAATGAAGAAAATATAACTCAAATTTCAGAATTCATCCTTTTGGGTTTGGGGGATCTCCATGGTCTTCAATTTCTTCTTTTTGGGTATATATGGTTATCTATGTGGTGATTCTCATTGGCAACATTGTAATTTTAACTGTGGTGTCAGCTGATTGCTCCTTTCACACACCCCTAGATTTCTTTCTTGGCTACTTCTCCTTCCTAGATATCGGGTACAACACTACCATTGAGCCTGTGATACTGAAGACATTGTTATCAGCTCATGTGCCTTTTTCCTTCTCAGGTTGTGTTTGCCAATTTTACTATTTTGCTGCCTTGGTGGTTACAGAATGTTTCTTCCTGGTTGTCATGTTTTATGATTGCTACATGGCCATCTGTAACCCATTGCATAACTCCAGCATGGTGGACTACTGAGATTGCTTACAGTTAGCTGTTGTCTCTTGGGTGGCTGGATTTCTGGCACCCATTCTTCTCCTGGTTCTCATTTTTCAGTTAATAGTCTGTACTTCCAACGAGATTAACCACTTCTTCTGTGATTGGAAGCCCATCATGAAACTGGAATGCACTGATACTCAAGTAGCTGAGATTACCTTTTTTATATGCACCTCTTTATTTAACATTAACCCCTTCCTGCTAACTGAATTCTTATACTTACATACTTACTAGAGTTCATTATCTCCACATTTTTTGAGGTTTTCTTCTACCACAGTGAAACGGAGGGACTTCTCCAATTGTTCCTCCTATCTGACAGTGGTCAGTCTGTATTATGGGACACTGAGCATTGCCTATAGCTTCCCATCAGGACCTCAGTATGAAGGCTTATTAAAGTTTCTTTCTCTTTAGTATACAGTACTTATCCCTGCCCTAAACCTTATCATTTACACCCTAAGGAACAAGTATGCAAAGGTAGCTCTGAGAAAATTGGTGCAATGAGGAATGTATACATTATCAAATAAAAGTTTGATTTTTGTAATGATTCTTGGCACTTTCTGAAAACCTCAATGAAGTGGCAATTTTTTTTAGTGTTAATGAATAGTTACAGTGAAATTGATGGGTTTTCCTTTGTCCCATCAATGTTCTCCACATTAATAAACAGAAAATGTGTTAAGCTTTTGTTTGCTAAGCATTTTGTAGATTCCAAAAGCTATGCTTAGTTCTTTGCATTGATTATTGTGCTAAATCCTTACAGAAACACTGTGAGCTATCTACTGGTATGATCCCCATTTTACAGATATCACAAATGAGTCCCAGAGTTTAATTTACTTGCTCAAGACCATGCAGCCAGGCAGAAATGAAGCCAGAATGTGAATTTGAGCCCAAGGTTTGCTTAACGCAAAATCTATGATCTTATAAATAACCAAGGGGAGCCCAGAATCTTGGAGTGTCAAAAATTGTTTTCTTAGATCATGGAAGACATCACTGCAGATGACTTTTCTTAGGGGAACATGAGTTAGATGTGAGTTGAGAAGGATAAAAGTAATGTAATGCAATCTAAATCCCAGCCTGTCCCCTTTCCCCAACTAAAGTCTAGATAAAAATGCATGATATAAAAATGTATGAGATAAAAATGTCATGAGATTAAAATTTGTTTTAGTTTTTCATTTTAGGATTATTTATTTATTTATTTATTTTAAAATATATTTTATTGATTTTTTACAGAGAGGAAGGGAGAGGGATAGAGAGTTAGAAACATCGATGAGAGAGAAATATCGATCAGCTGCCTCCTGCACACCCCCTACTGGGGATGTGCCTGCAACAATGGTACATTCCCTTGACCAGAATCGAACCTGGGACCCTTCAGTCTACAGGCTGATGCTCTATCCACTGAGCCAAACCAGTCAGGGCAGGATTATTTATTAAAACAAAAGATTAAAATCAACTTGACTGGTAAAATATATTAAATTAATCCATGCAGAAAAATATAATGTATCCATAAACAAACAAAAACAACATAAAATAGTGGGTCAACTATGCATGTGTTGATATGAAAGATCTCTATGATATATTATAAGTATAAAAACAAGGTACAGTGTGTATTATCACCACTGTACACTAATACAAAAAATGTACACAGCATATATATTTAATTTAGCATTTGTTACTATTATCCAAGATAGAAGAGTTCAACATTCAGTGAGCATAACAATACCTAACAACATGATGAGTTACTATTTCTAGAATAGAAAACCCAATGAAGAAAAATATTAGCTGCATATCTGATGTTTTTCTCAGTCCACTATGGCAGTACAAATATAAAGGCTGTCAAGGGGATGGGCATGAAGTGAGAATGGTTTCCTAGGCTCTTCCTTACACTGTCACCAGAGTGATCTTCCTGCAATGGAAATTTGTTCACATCCCTCTTGTGTTTAACCAACCTTTGACAAAAAGATCATCAGTTAAGAATAGAATAAAGGTCTTATAATATTTATGACTCCATGACTATAAACATACTATTTCCACTTTTACCTCTGCCTCACCTCTTCTGGGTTAACTTTTTGTCCTTCAAAGCCCAAGTCAAATATCAAATGTCAAATGTCACAAATTCTGTGAAATATCCCCTCATTCTTTACTACCCCTCTAAAGTTATATTTTCCCTCCTATATTACTAAAGCACTTTTAATATATTTCTATGTGAGTATTGATGAAATTATACAGTGATTATTTTTACATGTGTGTCTGTCTCTCCACTTAATAATAAGTTCCTTAAATACAAAAACATGTCTTACTCATTTCTGTCTCTATCTCACTTTCACCTCCAATTCTTCTCAGCACCTAGAATGGGGCCTTAAACTTACACAAACCACCATTTTGAGCTTCAATTATCCTTGGAGAGCATGACATGTAATAAACAATAAACATTTAAAAATAAATACAAGTATTAGTTGACTTGATTAAAGTCACACAATTAGTTAGTGGGTGGGTCAGACCTCTATTTGACTCTTAATCAATTGTTATTGTATTATATAATGCTGCTATTTATCCTGCAGGGTAGTTGTTTGCCTGCCTGAAGTAAAGGCTTAACTATACTGTATAATGTCTTAAGAGTGCTTCTAATTCTCAAAGTCTGAGATTGATCTTGGAGCAAATTTGACAATGAAATTTTTAGTAAGGAGTGAAAAATCTTGAGCATTTTCTGTTTGGGTCAGAGACGAGCATTATCTTGAGCCCTTAGAAAGGCAGCCTAAATTATCCATTCAGTCATTCATACATCCATGTTTTTAACATGGCCATTAAATATAAAATTAACATAAAAATATGTTAAATATAAATTTAAATATAAACACCCACTATCTATATAACATTATTCTGGGAACAAAAAGAATAATGTTCATGTGAATTTACCTTGAAAACTCTTTAGTTTAACCAATAGACCACCTACATAGTACCAAACATAAAGACTGCAACCAGTAAATGTTTGTTCAACTAAATAAACCAAGCCAAGGGAAAATTGAATGGCCTGAATTTCTGGGAATGGGACCGGCCTCTGTTGGAAAGATCATCAATTTCTAATAACCATATTCCTAGATCTGGAGTTGTAGATCTTAGAGATATGGTGGTTGAAGAATGCATTGGGTCAAGGAGAGTGGGTAAAATGTGGTAAAGAAAAATGGGGATGATATCTCTACCTGAAAAATTTAAGAGCCATTGCCTCCTCAATACCAGCTGCCATCTGCCAATGAGAATGCAACACATTTATGGAGAGCAGCAATTAGAGCTAATTGGATTTCTTTTTTTTAATACCTGAGACAGGGCCCCATTGAAATCAGGTAAGGAGATCTATTAAAGGCAAGCTATTCTCTGAATATCACTTAATTCAAAGTACTTAAGGAGGCTGATTACATGCCATGCTCCCCAAGGATAATTGAAGCTCAAAATGGTGGTTTGTGTAAGTTTAAGGACTTGTTTCTTTTTCTTAATTTCTTTATTGATTAAGGTATTACATATGTGTCCTTATCCCCCCATTACCCCCCAACCCCCTACTCATGCCCTCACCCCCCTGTTGTCTGTGTCTATTGGTTAGGCTTATATGCATGCATACAAGTCCTTTGGTTGATCTCTCCCCCTTACCCCCACCCTCCCCTACCTTCCCTCTGAGGTTTGATGGTCTGATCCATGTTTCTCTGTCTCTGAATCTGTTTTTGTTCATCAGTTTAAGGACTTGTTTCTTAAACCAGAATGCAAAGAAGAAATCCTTTGAGAAAATACCTGAATTAGAATGTGAAGGCAATGTCTCAAAAAAAGGATAGAACTTTTTGCCTAGGCTGAAGTTAAACTTGGCCTATATGAAGCCAGGCATCTGGATGAAAGTGAAATATTCCGGTAAATATTTAGCTTGAGAGGCATTCCATGTACAAAGTATCAGGTGCTTATTTGTATGTTTTGCTATCTGGAAGAATAGTATTCTATCATACTTAAAAGAGTGGGCTCGCCATTCAGCCAGACTAACTTGTGTAAAATGTAAATACTAATATTTACCTTACCTTACTAGGTTTTATGAGGATTAAAAGAGATAAAGTATGTAAAATCCTTGTCACATAAGAGATATTTAATACATGTTATTAATTTAGTAGTTATCATCATTATAAACATCTTTATCATCATTATTGAATGTCCTTGAACCCTTTCTTGCCTTGATATAGTAAAGAAATATTAACCAAGTAGGTATCCAAAAAACTATGCAGTAGTCTGACTGCTGAAAGTAGAAGATAGAGGCCAAGCTTCTGAGGTTTCTCAGTTTGGCTAGGGCTTCAGGTTACTATCATCTTTGACAAGCAATATACAAGCTAGGCACCAAGATATTTCATATGTTTGTTGATTGAGCAACTTTTGGAAACTTTTCACCCTGCTGTCCAATATCTGACTTTTAACGGCAATCCAAACAATAAGACCAGACTGGATCTACCTTATTCATTCTGCAAGAGCCATATTTCCTTCTCTTTTTACTTAATTGCCATATTTCTCTTACCAAAATCCTTCTGACAAGTAATGTGAAGGGAAATAAGGGCTGCCTAATAGGAATAAAATACAGTGAAAGTGGAAATGGACCTATTAAACAGTTTGATTCCAATTTTATCACATACTATTATTCTCTCTATGTTCTCTGGCCACATATGGGATCTCTCTTTCTCTCTCTCTCTCATTTTTAAAGAGCTCATTGAAACTATATTGTATTTTATTTTTTACCTTTTTATTTTTTATTATTTTTAAAAAATGATCTTTATTGTTTAAAGTATTACAGATGTCCCCCTCCCCCCACATTAACCCCCTCCACCCCACTCCCACCTCCTTCCCAGGCCTTAACCTTATTGTCTTGGGATCCATTTTCAATTTACTATATATGTAATTTTTTTTCTGTCTCAGAATATTTGCATATGATATTTTCTCTGCTTAGCATGCTCTTCATGCCCTGACCAGTGTGGTTCAGTTGGTTTGGCATCATCCAATGCACCAAAAGATTATCAGTTTGATTCCCAGTCAGGGCACATGCCCAGGTTGCAGGCTCTATCCCTGGTAGTGGGCATGCAGCAGGCAGCTAATCAATATTTCACTTTCACATCTATGTTTCTCTCCCTCTCCCTTTCTTTCTCTCTAAAAATCAATTAAAAATATATTTTTAAAATGCCAACATAACAATAGCTGTCTGGTGGGAATGAATAAAAATTATACCTATTTTTGTAATATCAAAAAAGATAATATTTTTTGATGTGTCACAGAATTTTAGTAATTAGTTTATGTGTGCCATGAGATTTAAAAGGTTTAAAATTGCTGCTCTAGATATTTATATTTCCTATCTGTCTGGTTGCCTCTAGTCATGAAGTTTTTCAACATGAGGACAAGTCATCTTTGCTGTGATATGTCCAAATTCCTGCCCACAGAATTAATAAGCATAATTCAATTGTTTTATTCCACTATTTCTTGTGTGCTTTGTTATAGAGAAATGGTAATTAGAATAGTGGCCATGTAATTCATGTCATTTTAGGAAGTGAAAAGTAAATTCAGCTATATGGGAAAATGCAGCTTTACCCATTAGATTTAAAATATGTAAACTATATCATTGAATACATTTCTTCACTCACTTGAAGACCTGTTTTTCTGAAGAGAAGCTTTACTGCTCCTCTAAAGCAAAGAGGAATATTTTTTCCATCCTAGGTACTACCATTGTGTCAAAGATGCCCCTCTGTTAGTGTCCTTGTTATACTGTTGTACATGTTCTCTCTCCTCTCCTTAAATATCTTGTCTATATCATGTCTGTCTCCTCAGTGCTTTGCACTGAGGGTTCAGTTAATATATTTTTGGTGGTTAAATGAATTTATAATAATCATTTTAATTTGGGCTAGCTTCAGTCTTCTCTAAATGTCAGGTTTCACTGTGTATCAGGTCAGCACCAACCTCCCTCTAACAAAATTGGAATATAGATGAGGGTCTGAGCCATCTGTTCTCTTCTGTTTGATTTAAGGTCATCTGTGGCTTTAACACCCAGATTTATCACTAGCATTTCATACATTCATTTCCTGCAGTTCTGCTTCATACAAAAATAAACACATTGAGGGATGGTCACAATAATGAGGAATCCAAAACTATAGCTAAAGGTAACAATAATCACAATAATAATAAATGCAACTAACAGTTACTAAAAATTTACTATGCTCTAGTCAGTGAACTAATATTTTACATAAATGATACCACAAAATATTCACAACAGTCATATGAAATAGACACTATTATTATCATCATTTTACAGATGAGGAACTTGAGGTTTAGAAAGGGTAGATATAAAAATTTCACTGCTAGCAAGTTGTAGCATTCAGGTCTGACTCCAAAGCTTAATCTACTGACAAGTATACCCATCAATATGCTGGTTCTTTGTGATTTTTAAAACCATTTTCTCTTTTTTAATCTAGAGAATTTTATTTTATTTTTAAATGTATCTTAAATATTGAAAGTATTACAGATGCCCCTCTTTCCCCCCTTTGACCCCCTCCTCTTCATTCCTACCCCCCTCCTCAGGCCTTCAACACACTATTGTTTGTGTCCATGGGTTATGCATATGGGCATATAAATTCTTTGGTTTAAAACCACTTTCTTTTAATAACAAAAGTAAAACAACACATATCTGGAATTTAAAGGCATTTCAGGCAATTGTTTCATTTAACGAAGTGAGAGATGTTTCAAGGGTTAGGTTGGAGCATGGTTTTCGTTTTAGTATGAATTGATCCCCTTAAGGGCAGCTATGAAGATGACTGTATTAGTCACTTCATAGGATCAGAGGCAGTGATAAGGGTGGGTGGCTAAATTAGTCATATTACCTTACCCTGTGATCCACTTGACCCTGGAGTTCCAGATGAGATTCTTTTTTCCCCTATGATGCCACCACTAGCCAAAGTTATCTCCTCTGTCCCCAACTACAATCCCTTGGAAAGGGGCAGGAATCACCCTCTGAGGCTCAAAGAAGACCTTATGAGAGAGGATTGGTTCTTGATGGGCACTTCAGATGAAAGAGCCATATGGGTGGTGGCCAGAGATAATTACTGGCCCAGAAGACCCATATTTTATTCTCTAAAAATAACAAATACTTGATGAATGTAATGATTAATACCAGCCCAGTATCTGCACTGCTGATGTGAATGCAGATGAGGGATATACAAGAGCTGACAAACTCAGGAAAGAAACTAAGAATTTGGTTTAACTGTGTGGGAGTAATTCAAATTACAGGCATTTATGTGCACTGTTTACAATTTATGCCTAATTGCCACCAAGCACAATAACAGTTATGCATATCATTAAATACGTGTCAGATTGTGTTGTAAATTCTGATTATTACAGCAAACCCTATATGTGTATGCCCTGTCTTCAGAATTTGTTGCTCAGATTTCTCACGATTTAGGAAAGAATGAGATAGAACATTCTCTGGGGGACCAAGAGTGCAGAAGTTGCAAAGGCAGCTGCCTGGCATTGAATATTTACTATGTGTAGCACACAAAGTGGATAATCAACAAATGCATACAACCCTGCTGCTTAGCTTCACCAGAACCCTGCAGGAGCTCTACAATCTTTTATTCATTTATTGTTGATTCTTTGGCCTTATTCATTCCCCACAGCACGTCTCAAAGCTTTTCTTGTATTCTTGGCCTCTCAACTTACCCCCTCTTCTCTTGCCTTGCACAGCTAATGACCCCCTGCTCTGCCTCCCAAATTGTCTTTTTTTAAATATACTTTTTATTGTTGATAGTGTTACAGATATATCCCCTTTCTCCCCCTTTACCCTCATCATCCCAGTCCCTACTCCCCGAACTTTTTTTTTTATTGTTTAAAGTATTACAAATAGTAGTACATATGTTTCCTTTTTCCCAATTGAGCTTCCCCCAGCCTCCCCTACCCCCCAGCACATGCCCTCACCCCCCTCCCAGTGTCTTGCGTCCATTGATTATGCTTATATGCATGCATACAAGTCTCCCCAACTTTTCTTAATAATGCAGTCTTCCTCTTCTGTGAGCCTCTGACCTCTGACAAATAGGTATGTCCTTCTACCTCCTCAAGGACAGGTTTCTTGCCCCAGTATTTCACTGTCTTTCATCTCTTTCTCTGCTTTTTGCCATGCACATAGTAGGCACTCTGTAAATCCTTGTGCAAATTTCCTTCAAGACACACATGGGATACAATCACACACACACACACACACACACACACACACACACACACACACACCTGCACTTAACATTACTCCAGTTACTACCATTTTCTCTCCTTCCTCTAATTTAACCTTGGATTTATTATACATCTTATGTAGTATTCAATTAGATTAGAAACTCATTGAGAGAAAGGGGTTTCTGTGTTACTTTTTTTCTGATCTCTTAGCACTCCTTGAAGTACTCAAAAATGCTGAGAGGTCTAGCCAGTTTGGCTCAGTGAACAGGGCATTAGCCTGAGGTGCAGGTTCTTCCCAGGCCCGGGCCCTGGTCAGGGCTCCGGCAGGAGGCAACCAATCAATGGGTTTCTCTCACACTGATGTTTCTCTCTGTCTTTCCCTCTCTTCCACTCTCCCTAAAAATCAATGGAAAAATATTCTCAGGTGAGGATTTAAAAAAATGCTGAGAGATCCCCATCCATCCATCTTTACAGACAGGTTTTTCGGAAGAAGGATGGGGATATCTAGCACTTTCTTCCCCAGATTGCTCTTGGAGAGCCCGAGTAAGATAATAGAAAGCATGTGTCTTAGGTAAGAGAGGACTTGAACTCCCTCTACGCTCTTCCACTCAGTGAAAAGGAGAACTTGGGCAACTGACTTTATCTTTCTGAGGTCCAATGACCTCATCCAAAAAATTGGAATAATAGTAGAAGTTATCTTACAGGGTTGTTGTGAGGATGAAATGACAAGCTAATGAAAAGGGCCTGACCCACACTATTAAAGATTCTTAGACAGAAACTTTCTGCCCAGTGGCTCACTCACACTGATGATTTGTTCCTCCTACTTTGGTAATAATGAGCCAGGATTTCAACAATGGAAAACCTATTTCTTATACATATTAAGCTTTTATTCTTAGCTCTACATAAGTAGTTCTCATTTCTTTTAGACTTCATACTCGCTCTTTTTTATTTTTTTATTGTTTAAAGTATTACAAATAGTAGTACATATGTCTCCTTTTTTCCCAATTGAGCTTCCCCCAGCCTCCTGTACCCCCTGGCACATGCCCTCACCCCCCTTCCAGTGTCTTGCGTCCATTGGTTATGCTTATATGCATGCATACAAGTCTTTTGGTTGATCTCTTACCTCCCCCCTTCCCCAACCCTCCCCAGCCTTCCCACTGTCATTTGACAGTCTGTTCAATGCTTCTCTGCCTCTGTATCTATTTTTGTTCATCAGTTTATAATGTTTATTATCCATAAATGAGTGAGATCATGTGGTATTTTTCTTTCACTGACTGGCTTATTTCACTTAGAATAATGTTCTCCAGTTCCATCCATGCTGCTGCAAATGGTAAGAATTCCTTCTTTTTTACAGCAGCGTAGTATTCCATTGTGTAAATGTACTACATTTTTTAATCCATTCATCTGCTGATGGGCATTTAGGCTGTTTCCAAATCTTAGCTATGGTGAATTGTGCTTCTATGAACATAGGGGTGCATATATCCTTTCTGATTGTTGTTTCTGGTTTCTTGGGATATATTCCTAGAAGTGGTATTACTGGGTCAAATGGCAGTTCCATTTTTAATTTTTTGAGGAAATGCCATACTGTTTTCCACAGTGGCTGCACCAGTCTGCATTCCCACCAGCAGTGAAGGAGGGTTCCTTTTTCTCAGAATCCTCACCAGCACTTGTCGTTTGTTGATTTGTTGATTATAGCCATTTTGACAGGTGTGAGGTGATACCTCATTGTTGTTTTCATATTCCCTCTTAATAACAAATATTTTGTGATTCTCCTTCACTATTCTGAAATAAAGTTCATAGATATTATAACATACCTACATTCATAATTTCACAAAAATCAATATAGTGACCTAACTGAAATTTAAATGAGAAATGAAAGGAAAGTAATTTATAATAATATGACATTTATTTCAATATATAAATTCAAGAGCATGACTATATCAAACAACATAATAAAATACATGATTGAACCAACTTAACATGAATAAGTTTATATTTAAGAAAAGTAAGAGTATTGGGAGCCATTACATATAAAAAAGGAAAACATAAAACACAGAGATATAGGAAAATAGTAAGATAAAAGCTACTGTTGAGGTAAGACAGGATTCATATAATTATAGACAGTAGACAGTTTTTCTTACCTATATTATTAAGGTTCACTGGAATATTTGAAAACTGTGTGGGCTACAGGATAACTCTTTATTATAGAAGATTATCCCATGCACTTCAGAACAACTAGTACCACTGGCCTCCATCTACTGAATGTCTGTAGAACTTCCCAAGCATTTTGGCAAACAAAATGTCCCCACAATTTCCCAAATACATCCTAATGGATGGAACTTAATTAAGAGCCAGTACTCTAGTGCACATCCAATAGTAAGAAAAAGGCAAATGAGGATTCTAAGATGGCTGCTGACAGGATGGCAGACTGCAAAATAGTGTGTGAGAGAACAAAAGGAGAGTGAATGGATGTGCGGGGAGTGTATGCATTTGTGAGTGAGGGATAGCTATATTCCAAGGAATTTTTAGGGGCTGCCAGACAAGGCTCCCCTGGCCAGGAAGCCTCTACTGCTGCTGAAATCTCTCCTGGAGTGGCTGGCTCTGCAAAGAGACTGCACCGTCTTGAAGGGGAGAGTGGCAGTGATCTGAAGCCCCAGCCGTAACTTCAACCATGGATACCCTCAGATACCTACCAGGACCTTATAATCACAACCACCAAGAACCAGCTACCTCAGCTGTGAGCCCAGGAATACCAAGACTCCAGCCTCTCCAAACACGGGCACCTAGAAAGTCTTTCCAGGAGGAGACAAAGTGGCGTGAGTATGCGGACAACCCCTGTGCCTTCTCACAGAGCAGAGAGAAGAAAAAGCTGAATCGATTAATATTCACCCGGAATTGGTGAATTAAACACAGCTGGTGAGAAATCCGTGGACAGTGAGGAAATCCATGGACGGAAAGGTCAGCTATTGCCTAGGGCAGGGGTCCTCAGACTTTTTAAACAGGAGGCCAGTTCACTGTCCCTCAGACTATAGTTTAAAAACAACTATGAACAAATTCCTATGCACACTGCACATATCTTATTTTGAAGTAAAAAAACAAAATGGCAAAAACACCCGCATGTGGCCCACGAGCTATAGTTTGAGAACGCCTGGCCTAGGGAGAGTCAACACAGGAGAGAGAGAACTACAAACTAGACATCCAGACAGGAGTGATCATGGGGAGACAAAGAAACAGCCTGCATACAAAAGAAAAGGAGGCATCACTAGAAAAGGAAGTAAATGAAATGGAGGCAAGCAAAATGTCAGAGAAAGAATTCAGAGAAATGGTCATAAGGTTGCTGAAAAGAATGGAAGACAAATTCAATAATATGTGTAAGAACCAAGAGGAAATGAAGAAGAACCAAGAAGAAATGAAAAAGTACATTGCTGCAATAAAGAAAACAATAGAAAGCATCAACAGTAGACAAGAAGAAGTGGAGGATTGCATCAGTGAGCTAGAAGACAAGGTAGGAAAAAATATCCAAGCAGAGCAGCATCTAGAAAAAAAAAAAAAGGAGGAGAGCCTAAGGAAACTTTGGGACAACATGAAACGAAACAACATCTGCATAATAGCGGTTCCAGAAGGAGAGGAAACTGACAAGGAATAGAAAACCTATATGAAGAAATAATGACAGAAAACTTCCCTGATATAAGGAAGAAAAAATTCACACAAGTCCAAAAAGCTCACAGAGTCCCAAACAAGATGAACCCCAAAAAACTGACACCAAGACACATTATAGTTAAATTGGCAAACACCAATGAAAAGTAAGAATCTTAATGGCTGCCAGAGAGAGACAGAAAGTTACCTACAAAGGATCCCCCATCAGACTACCGACTGATTTCTCAACAGACACACATCAGGCCATAAGGGAATGGAATGAAACATACAAAGTCATGCAAAGGAAGTGTCTGAGTCCAAGAATACTGTACCCAGCAAGGCTATCAATCAAAATTGAGAGTGAAATCAAGAGCTTCAGAAACAAAAAAAAAAGGACTAAGGGAGCTTGTTACCACCAAACCAGCAATGCAAGAAATGCTAAAGGGTCTGCTGTAAAAAGAAGAAATAGGAAGTGAAGAAGAAACACAGGGATAAAGAATAAAAATGGCGACAAACAAGTACCGATCAATAATAACTTTAAATGTAAATGGATTAAATGCCCCAATCAAAAGACATAGAGTAAGAGTAGCTGAGTGGAGAAGAGAACATGACCCATATATCTGCTGTCTACAGGAAACCCACCTCAGAACAAAGGGCTCACACAGACTGATGGTGAAGGGATGGAAAAAGGTTTTTCAGGCAAATGGAAAAGAAAAAAAAGGTGGGGTAGCAATACTTATATCTGACAAATTAGACCTCAAAGTTAAGGCCATAACAAGAGATAAGAAAGGCCACTTCATAATACTAAAGGGAGTAAATCAACAAGAAGATGTATAACTCTGGTAAACATATATGCACTCAATACAGGAGCACCCAAATACATCAAAAAACTTCTGGAGGATATCAAAGGAGAGATTAACAGCAATACAGTCATAGTAGGGGACTTTAACAGCCCACTAACACCACTGGACAAATCCTCTAAACAAAAAATCAGCAAAGAATCAGCAATCCTAAATGACTCACTAGATCAGATGGAATTAATTGACATCTTCAGAACATTTCACCCCAAAGCCACAGAATGTACATTCTTCTCAAGTGCACATGGCTCATTCTCAAAGATAGACCACATATTGGGACACAGGCAAGTCTCTTCAATCAAGAAGATAAAAATCATATCAAGCATCTTCTCAGTTCACAATGGCATAAAACTAGAAATCAACCACAATAAAAACAATAAAAAATATCAAACACCTGGTGGCTTGTTGGAAGCTGCCCATTGCCTTCACTAGCAGAAAGGGGTGAACAAGGAACCCGGATGGCTGGTCACCCTTGAGGCTCTGGCAAGGGACAGAACCATACACCCACTGTCTAGTTGAGACAAAGGTAGCTGAAGCAACTTCCACCTTTCAGTCTTATGTAAATCCTTACTGATAAGATAGTTTGCCTGTTACTGGAAATTGCCTGCCTAAGGGCTATAGGTGGATCCCAAACCTGAATAAAAGGGATCACAAGGCCAGAGCAAAGCAGAGTCCTCTCTTGGGCTTCCACCTGGCCCCCAATTCTCAAATTAATATTTTCTTGTCTAGTCTTTCGTGTGTGTGCGGCCTCCTCCCGAGCCCGAACCCTGAACCACGCAGGACTTGAGGGGTACACTCGCAAAAGCTAAATAGCATGCTATTAAACAATGATTGGGTTACCAAAGAAATCAAAGAAGAAATAAAAAGCATCATGGCAACAAATGACAATGAAAACACAACAATCCGAAATCTATGGGACACATTGAAAGCAATCATGAAAGGGAAGTTTATAGCTCTACTGGCCTATCAAAAAAACAAGAAACAATGGTAATGAATTATCAAACCCTACAATTCAAAGAGTTAGAAAGAGAGCAACAAGAAAAGCCCAGCGTAAGTAGAAGGAAGGAAATAATAAAAATCAGAAAGGAGATAAGTGATATTGAGACCAAAAATACAATACAAAAGATAAACAAAACCAAGAGTTCATTCTTTAAAAGGATAAACAAGATGGATGAACCTCTAGCCAGGCTCACCAAGAAGCAAAGAGAGAGGACCCAAATAAACAAAATCAGAAATGAAAGAGGGAAAGTAACAGCTGATCCCACAGAAATACAAATGATTATGAAAAAATACTATGAACAACTCTATTCCAACAAAATGGACAAACTAGATGATATGGACATATTCTCAGAAAAATACAAGCTCCCAAAACTCAATCAAGAATAATAATAATAATAAAAACACACACAAATAGGCCGATAACTACTGAAGAAATTGAAGCAGAGATCAAAACCCTTCCAGCTAACAAAAGCCCTGGTCTGGAAGGCTTTACAGGGGAGTTCTACCAAGCATTCAAAGAAGAACTAAAACCTATACTCCTCAGCCTATTCCAAAAAATTCAAGAGGAAGGCACACTTCCAAGCTCTTTCTTATGAAGCCATCATTACCCTAATCCCAAAACCAGATAAAGACACCTCAAAAAAAAGAGAACTACATGCCAATATCCTTGATGAACATAGATGCCAAAATTCTCAACAAAATTCTAGCAAATTGGTTTCAGCATTGCATTAGAAAGATCATACTCCATGACCAAGTGGGATTTATTCCAGGGATGCAAGGATGGTACAATATCTGCAAACCAATTAATGTGATACATCACATAAATAAACTGAGAGACAAAAATCACATTATCATATCAATTGATGCAGAAAAAGCATTTGACAAAATCCAACACCCTTTCTTGATAAAAACTCTCAGCAAAGTGGGAATAGAGGGATCATACCTCAACATAACAAAAGCCTTATATGATAAGCCTACAGCCAACATCATACTCAATGGCCAAATCTAAACTCATTTCCCCTAAGAACAGGAACAAGACAAGGATGCCCACTTTCACCACTCCTGTTTGATATAGTACTGGAAGTGCTAGCCAAAGTGATCAGACAAGAAGGAGATCAAAAACAGATCCAAAGACAGAGAAACATTGATCAGACCATCAAACCTCAGAGGGAAGATAGGGGAGGCGAGGGGTAAGGGGGGAGATCAACCAAAGGACTTGTATGCATGCATATAAGCCTAACCAATAGACACAAACAACAGGGGGGGTGTGGGCATGAGTGGAGTGATGGACGGTAATGGATGAATAAGGACACATATATATAACACCTTAATCAATAAAAATTTTTTAAAAAAGGCATCCAAATTGGAAAAAAAGAAGTAAAGCTGTCCTTATTCGCACATGATATGATACTATACATGGAAAACCCCAAAGACTCCATCAAAAAACTACTAGACCTAATAAATGAAGTTGCCAATATAGCAGGATACAAAATTAACACCCTAAACTTTGTGGCCTTTTTATACACCAATAATTAACCCAAAGAAAGAGAAACGAAAAAAACAATCCAGTTTACCATAACACCAAAAAAATTAAGATACCTTGGAATAAACTTAACTAAGGACGTAAAAGACCTGTACTCAGAAAACTTCAGGACATTGAAAAAAGTGATAGAGGAAGACATAAACAAATGGAAGAACATACTATGTTCATGGATTGGTAGAATCAACATCATTAAAATGCGCATACTACCCAAAGCAATCTACAGATTCAATGCAATCTCCATTAAAATACCAATGGCATATTCCTTTTTTTAAAAATATATTTTATTGATTTTTTTACAGAGAGGAAGGGAAAGGGATAGAGAGGTAGAAACATCGATGAGAGAGAAACATCGATCAGCTGCCTCCTGCACACCTCCTACTAGGGATGTGCCCACAACCAAGGTTCATTCCGCAGGCCGATGCTCTATCCACTGAGCCAAACTGGTTAGGGCCCAATGGCATATTTCAAAGATCTAGAACAAATTCTCCAAAAATACATCTGGAATAAAAACAAAAAAGACCCCCTGATAGCCATAGCAATCCTGAGAAAGAAGAACAAAGTTGGAGGGATCACATTACCAGATACCAAGCTATATTACAAAGCCACGGTTCTCAAAACTGCCTGGTACTGGCACAAGAACGGACATATAGACCAATGGAATAGAACAGAGAACCCAGATATCGAGACAAGCCAGTATGCACAATTAATATTTGGCAAAGGAGGCAACAGCACACAATGGAGTCAAAACAGTCTCTTTAATAAATGGTGCCAGGAAATTTGGACAGATACATGCAAAAAAAATGAAACTAGACCAAGGTACACCATACACAAAAATAAACTCAAAATGGCTAAAGGACTTGAATGTAAGATGGGAACCCATAAAAATCCCATAAGTCTCCATAGGCAGCAAAATAGCAGACATATGTCCTAGCAATATCTTTACAGACACAGCTTCTAGGGCAATGGAGACTAAGGAGAAAATAAACAATTAGGACTACATCAAAATAAAAAGTTTCTGCACAGTAAAAGAAACCATCAACAAAACAAAAAGAAAGCCCACTGCATGGGAGAACATATTTGCCAATGTTATTTCTGATAAGGGTTTAATCTCCAAAATTTACAGAGAACTCATACAACTTAACAAAAGGAAGATAAACAATCCAATTAAAAAATGGCCAAAGGACCTAAATAGACACTTTCGAAAGAAGACAGAAGGAAGGCCAAAAGACATATGAAAACATGCTCAAAGTCACTAATCATCTGAGAAATGCAAATCAAAACAACAATGAGGTACCATCTCATACCTGTCAGAATGGCTATCATCAACAAATCAACAAACTACAAGTGCTAGCAAGTATTCGGAGAAAAAGGAACCCCCCTTCACTGCTGGTGGGAATGCACACTAGTGCAGCCACTGTGGAGAATATGGAGTTTCCTCAAAAAGTTAAAAATGAAACTCCCATTTGACCCAATAATCCCACTTTGATGACTATATCCCAAGTAACCAGAAACACCAATCAGAAAAGATATATGCACCCCTATGTTCATAGCAGCACAATTCACTATAGTTAAGATTTGGAAACAGCCTAAGTGCCCATCAGCAGATGAGTGGATTAAAAAACTGTGGTACAGTTACACAATTGAATACTAAGCTGCTATTACAAAGAAGGAACTCTTACCATTTGCAACAGCATGGATGGAACTGGAGAGCATTATGCTAAGGGAAATAAGCCAGTTGGAGAAAGATAAATATCACATGATCTCACTGATATGTGTGATATAATGATCAACATAATTTGATGAACAAGAATAGATTGATCTAGAGACAAATGGTAGGGGAGGGAGGGTTAGAGAGCAACCAAAGGACTTATATGCATGCATATTAGCATAACCAATGGACACAGACACTGGGGTGGTGAGGGCTTGCCCAGGCTGGGAAAGGATGGGGGAGGGTGTCAATTGGGAGATAAGGAGACATACGTAAAATTTTAGACAATAAAAATAAAATAAAATAAAGAAAAGAAAAAGGCAAATGTGGCAAGTGTCATGAAACTTTTTAGAATTCTTTGTCTTTGTAATTTTTCTGGTGACCTTTTTTGAGGACTCTGAGACACATTGTTCAGACCCTGATAGTGATACAAACAAACCAACCATTGCTTTCTTATATGCTTACTCTAGTCCTATTTTATCTTCTTGAATATGTTACCAACTCAATGCCATCTCAATAATTCCACCCATTTTTTGAGCCATGAAATAACTTATTTCTCAAGATAGGGCAATCATCCTCCACATTGCAGTAGCTTGGTAATAATTGAATATTGTACAGTACTCATAATGTCTTTGGCTACCATTTAAGTTTCTGCCACCTTCAAACACCCTCACCTCCAGTCACTCTGACACCAAGCCTTTGACATCCAGCTGGTAACCATTTAATGGCTTATGTGTTTTCTTTATTTTTCACTATCATATGGTCCTTTTCATACTATGGTGTAATGACCTGCTTACTTATCTCCATATTCCATTAGCCTGTGAGCTGTGTGAAGACAGCTTGATAATGAATAGCCAGTTATTAACACTTTACTTGGAGCCTAGTAGGGACTCAATAATGAGATGAATAAATGAGAGTAAGGCATACAAGAACATGGAGGAAAACCAGGATAAGTAAAGACAAACTGATTTTAAAAAGCATGGTGCATGTATTCTAGGCGAGTAAACAGGGAGGGCACGTTGCATGAAGTGAGCAGAGCTGCCTGATGGTAGTCAAGAGTGTACATTCAATGTGACAGTCAAAGCTGTAAAAGAAGAATGGAGTCAGAATATGGAGGACCTTGAATTCCAGAGTGAAGAATTTCAATTTGATGAATAAGGCTATAAGAAATTCTGAAAACCTATTTAAATCTCTGCTTTGGGCCCCCAAATATCTGCTTCCTAAACACTGCTTCTCCTTGAAGTATAAGGGGATAAAAGCAAGGGCAACACCACAGATTACTAGATTGACATTGGACAAACTTTTTTGTTTGTTTTTATTAGCCATTATTGAGGCATAATTAGAATTCACCAATTATAAGGATACAGCCCTATGAACTGTGACAAATGTATATAAACATGTAACCTCAACCACAAACAAAATAAAGAACGTTTCCTTCACTTCCAAAAGTCCCTCATTACCCTTCTCAAAAATCTCATACTCCAAACCACAGTTCCTAGCAACCACTGATCTGTTTGCCATACCAGTAGTTTGCCTTTTCTAGAATGCCATATAAATGGCATCATATAATATACAACCTTTTAGGCCTGGTTTCTTTCACTTAGCATAAAATATCTTTATGTTTTATCTATTTTGGTTACATGTATCAATAATATGTTTTCCTTTTTTGCCGAGTAGTATTCTTGAGTTTGGATGTAGTAAAATTTATTTATCTGTTCACCAGTTGATGGGCATTCAGAATGTGTATCATTTGGGGCTATTATGAATAAAATTGCTGTCAATATTCAAGTTACAGTTATGTACTTTGCCTAGCCCCTCAACTCAGAGCAAGGGTGACTGACAAGAGATAAATGGGTCCTGGAAAAGGCTGTTGGAACAAGAACCAATCAGGACTTATACTCCTCTCCCTCTCCACGGAGTCTAATTCATTAGCACTATTATAAGGGTGTTTTTTTTTTTTAATTGGTGACCATATGTTGAAAAAACAAACAAACAGTGATTTCTTCTCAATGAAAGTGTTTTATAAATATAAATACATTGTGGTTACACATATTTGCATCTTCTCTCTTTCTCCCTTCCTATTTCCCTATTTATTTTCCCTCTATTTCTGTACATACCTTTTCCTATTCCTTCTCTTTACTCATTTCCCTGTTTTTTCAATTTGTCCTTCCCTTTCCTTATTATCTTATTTCTCTTTTTTCCTCCATTTCCTCTATTCTCCCCTATCATCTTCTAGCATAAAAATTTATATTTACAAGATGTTTAAATTATGGATGTAGCCAATTTACATGAATCATAACATTTTTTGCTGCCAAGTCCTTTAATTTACTTGCTTTAATTGTGAGTATACTAAGCACTCATTTCTATTACATAAGATAATATCAGTCAATTACACCTAATTTCCTATAGTGGTTCTGAGAATTTCAGCTTGATAGACCTTTTATGTTTTGCTTTAAAGCATGCAGTTGTTGATTCCTATGCTGAATACCACTGCCAGCCCTTCCTGCCCCCCATTAAAACTCCTGTTTTGACAAATTGGAGTCATTAGTATCTCAGCCCTTGAAATAGGTTTAATCATTCAGGTGGTGTTCTATGTTCAAACTTTTGTATTAACAAACTCTTTTCTTTTTCTTGTTAAATGGGAACCTGATATTTAAGCATCCTAGATTAGTATTACAGGTGCACTTTCAGGCCCACCCATGACCATCTGCGCTCAGATTCCCATGTCTAATACCAGTGAGCATTAGGTAGACTAAAGAAGTTCATTTTGTAGCTTTATTAGAATTGCTCCTTTTGTACCCAGGCACTTTTTCACATGGCCT
Organism: Eptesicus fuscus; assembly: GCF_027574615.1. Classification (NCBI taxonomy): domain Eukaryota; kingdom Metazoa; phylum Chordata; class Mammalia; order Chiroptera; family Vespertilionidae; genus Eptesicus; species Eptesicus fuscus. Next base: position 112,107,647 of record NC_072473.1, read on the forward strand.
GGGTTTAAGAGTCTGTGCTAATTAACTCATATTCTGTTTCCTTTCCCAAGGTCATGAAGTCCTTCCTAAAAATACAATGTAAAGGTGGGGGCTTACTGTGGTCCAGTCCTGGTAGCTGTGAACAGGGAAGCGCAAAAACAAGGGGCAAGTGAAAAGGTACTGCAGGAAAGTGTGGTGTATAGGGTATACAGGGAAATAAGATGAGTGTCAAAGAACCAAATTGGAACATCACTGTCTTGGAATATAGATTTAGGGAGGGGGAGAGAAGGAGCAAAGGAGAGAGGAAAGACAACTTTGGTCTTCAATCTAATGAAGCCCAAGTCTCTCAGCAGTCCTTCATCAGAATAGTTTCAGATTCTTCATCATCCTTCTCTCTCCCTTCTAGATTCATTTTAGCTTGTGGCTGCTACCCAAATGTCTTACCCCATGCTGCTGTTTTCATCAAACACTTCTAGTACAGGTCTGCCAAGCACAGAGCTAGGTTACACTATTCACTCTCTGGCTTCCAACTCTATCTTTCCATTAATGCAGATGAAGATGGATTTTGCTTTCTATACAGCCACAACACACAACTGAATAATATTGAGCTTATGGTCCTTGAAAACCCCTAAATCTTTTTTTAGGTGTGTTGCTACTTAGCCACATCTCATTCTTTGCTTGTGCATCTGCTTGTTTTGGACTCAAATGCTGTGTTCCATAGATTATGAACATTTAAAAATTATTCTTGATGCATGTATTATTAAGCTTAATTCAGAGGTTTGAAAAATAACTCTCATCAATTTTGCAATCAAGTAAATGTCCTATTTTTTTCTGTTTTCTCAGAATTAACTTTCAGAGTAAAAGCACAGATAATTAAGCTTTCAAGGGCATTTAAATTTTCAAAATTCATCTTTAAAATGTAAATATCCTCAAATTTAACCTGTTAACAAATAATAGATTTAAATTCTTCATTTTGTTGTCTGTTTCAGCCTTCGGTGGAAAAAAGCAACAACTAGCATATGCCTAGACTGCCCCCAGCCTCCTAACATGGTGCAATACTGCAAAAACAATCATAGTCCCTCATTGCTGGACAATGGATAGGTCAAAAATCAAATTCCTTTCATTTTTTTATTCTACTTATCTAGCTTAATGTTGAGATGACCACAAATAAACAAGTTATTTGTTATATAAATGAGATGGTTAATGTATTTCAGAAAATGTTTAGATATCACTTAGTGTTTATGTGTACTTTCTGTGTTTTTAATCTTGGAAGAGACACAAGTTATTTAGAACCAAAATTAAAATTACATTAAAAGAACACAATCTAACCTTATTACCTTTTGATAAGCATGAACCTTAGAAAAACATGTTAATGTTTTCTTTTCAAATGATTTCCAGCAGATGACATTAAATTATAAGGTGATGAATTTATAAAATCACAGCACAATCTCATTTTAAGAGAAAACTCAAATTGTGGGCTTTTATTTCACTTCCTGAACTCTGAGAGAACACAAATTCAAAGAAAACTTTTTTCAAGTAGTATATTTAGTATATTTCAATTAATATATCTCCAATGCTGCTCCTTTTATGGCTAGTCCTTTATATCTGCTAAGAATAATATTTAGGAACATCTTTCAAACATATTATACTTTGTTATATCCATTATCAATTATAATAGTGATATTATATATGGCATATCACCATTTAGTCCAAAGATACCATTGCCTCTAAACAGATTAGTTTTTCTGTATACTAGGCTAACTAAGAAAATAAGCACTGGCCCCATGTACATAGGCTCTACTTAGCACCATTGTTGTGAAGGTAAATTAACAAAATGGAACTATGAGCACTTTGTGGGAAAAGAACAATGGTGTTATACAAAGATAAAGAATTATAATAAAAATAATAATAGTTGTCAGATCAGACCTAATGGAAATTAAACAGCAGAACTTAAAACAATTTCACAAACCTTTCATAGCTACCTTCTTTTTTAGTTTTTACTCTTGTTTGTTTTGTATTTTTGTTTCCAAGTCAATCTGTATTTGTGTAAAAGGCTCACCATTTGTATTAATTGCTCAATTTCTCCAACTTTTCTCTCCACCTCACTTTTCAAAAGCCTCCTACCAACTGTCTATTTAAACAAATATCCAAGTAAATTCAACTAAACAAACTAGTTATATTAGTAAAATGGTGAAAATGCATTGACTATCTTAAGATAATTTTAATGGAGTTGAACAAAAGTTAGCCTTTAAAATAATACTATAAGTACAAGAGATGTCGCAGATTTTACTGCCTATGTTTTCTTCTAGGATTTTTATGGTTTTGTGGCTTAAATTTAAATCTTTTAACCATTTTGAGTTTTATTTTTTGCCTACATATCTCCTTTGGTAAGGGAAACAAAGGTAAAAAAAAATTAAATGGGACTATATCAGACTAAAAAGCTTTTGCACAGCAAAGGAAACCATCAATAAAATGAAAATATAACCCACTGAATGGGAGGACATAATTTGCCAATGATACGTATGATAAAAGGTTAATTTGCGAAATATATAAAGAACTATACAATTCAACACCAGGAAGACAAACAACCCAATTAAAAATGGGCAAAGGACCCAAATAGACACTTCTCCAAAGAGGACATACAAATGGCCAATAGACATATGAAAAGATGCTCAAGGTACTAATCATCAGAGAGATGCAAATTAAAACCACAATGAGACATCACCTCACACCTGTCAGAATGGCTGTCACCAATAAATCAATAAACAACAAATGCTGGCAAGAATGTGGAGAAAATGGAACCCTCGTGCACTATTGGTGGGAATGCAGACTGGTGCAGCCACTATGGAAAACAGTATGGAGGTTCCTCAAAAAATTTAAAATGGAACTGGCTTATGATCCAGTATTTCCTCTTCTGGTTATATATCCAAAGAAACTCAAAGCACTAATTCAAAAGAATATATGCACTCCTATGTTCATTGCAGTGTTATTTACAATAGCCAAGCTTTGGAAACATCCTAAGTGCCCATCAATGGATGATTGAATAAAAAGTAGTGGACACATACACAATGGAATCTTACTCAGTCATTTAAAAGAATGAAAAAAATGGTGGGACATCTGTAATAATTTCAACAATAAAGGTAAATTAAAACAAAAGGAATGAAATCTTACTTTTTGGGACAATATGGATGAATCTGGAAATTCTTATGCTAATGAAATAAGCCAGTCAGTGAAAGATTGAGTATTACATGATATTATCCATATGTGGAATCTAATGAACAAAATAAACTGATGAACAAAATAGAAACAGAGGCATAGATACATGGAAGAGGCTGACAGCTGTCAGAAGGGAGAACATTGGGGGACTGGATGACAAAAGCTGAAGGGATTAAGCACACACACACACACACACACACACACACACACGACACAAATTGACACAGACAACAGTGTGGAAATAGCCAGGGGGAAAGGGGCGGTGGAGGTGGAGGTGGAGGTGGAGGTGGGCAAAGCATGGGGTTGGGATGGATGGGAACAGAACAAAATGGGGACATAACCAAATGGGGATAGAATGGTTGGCATATAATGCAATGTGCAGATGATGTTTTGTTAAGTAGTACACTTAAAACCTATATGTGTTTTTTTTTTAACCAATGTCACCCCAATAAGCTCAATAAAAAAGTACTGCAGGTAACATGCCTAATTGTGCAAACTAGGAATGGGTTTCTTCTGGCACAAATGGCAACTTTTGAAAGGATGGGTTGAAAGGGCCAAAAGATAGAAAATCAAAAGAAATAAGTGTTATAGGAAGAGTACAAATTTTATGATTCTAAAGTTTATTTTCTTTATTAAATCTAAATTGTTTTATATATACACTATAAACTATATACATGCTATACACACACATTTTCTCTTGTGTGTTTTTTTTGCTTTATTTATTCATACTAGTGTTTTTTTCTGCTTTTAACATAAATTTAGACTTAAAAAAAATGTAAGATTAGTATAAAAAATTCCCAGATAATACTTTTCTCTCACATTCTCTAAATTTTGACATTTTAATATATTTGTGTGCTCTCCCCATATATATTTTTCTTTATATATATTATTGTAGTATAATACTACCAATATATGTGTGTATATACATTTATAAAAGTATAAATAGTCCTACGAGTGTGGCTCAATTGGTTGGAGCATCGTCCCTCCCAAACACCAAAAGGTGGCAGGTTTGATTCCAGTCTGGGTACAAACCCAGGTTGTGAGGTTTGATTCCCGGTCCAGGCATGTGTGGGAGGCAACGGATCAATGTTTCTCTCTCTCTCTCTCTCTCTCTCTCTCTCTCTCTCTCAAAATCAATAAAATTTACTTCTATAATACTTTCATCAATAAAAATTAAACGCACAAAAGAAAATATAATATCCACATCATCCCTAAATATTTAGATTTGTATATTTCCTAACAACAAGGAATTCTGACTATGCTTTAAATCTTCCTTAAAATATTACACAACCATGTAAAAGTTTTTTAAATCAGAAATTAGTTGTCACAGTAGAAAATAGAGATGAAGAAAAAAGAACAGCATCACCAATAACTGTTCACCATATAAAAAATAATCCGCATGAACACTTTGTTTTCTATGTAACCTTCATGGGATATCACTGTGTATATGTAAAACACATCATAATATTTTTCAAAGGCTTCATATAAATATATTTTTTAAAAGTCGGTACATGGTAGCTTATCATGGTAGCAAATATTTACATTTTTTAGTTTATGCTTAAAAAAACATGACAGTTTTGTCTCCTACCTTTTTACCCCCAGTTTACAGATTCAGTGGTTTCTATCTTCACAATATCTCTCTTCTTTCCTCAATCTTCATTCACTTATTTATTCAAAATTCCTAACTCCTTTCCAAGTAACAGGTACCAAACTATTATAAAACATGTTTTAAAGTCAGATGACTTTGATTTTAATTGCAACTCTACTTCTGACTAACTTGGTGATCTTGGGAAACTTGCCTAAACTTTCTGAACTTCAATTTCTTACATGTTAGAAAGGAATGCTAACAGCGACATATAGTTATTAAAGCAGAGCCTGGATCAGAGTGAGCATTCAACAAATATTGTTGCTGTTGTTGCTGCTGCTGCTGCTGTTATAAGCACTCCACAAGAGTATTGTGAAGGTAAATGTGACAATGTATGAAAAATTCTTAGCATGTGCCTGGCAAATAGTAAGCATGTAAGAAATAGTAGCAATCATTAGTGTGATTTCTGTATTAGGAATAGGAGATACACAGATGAGTAAGTCGCCCTCTCTACTCTTGGAGAACTAACCATTAGTGTTTATAGTTGCCAGATTAATCTGACCATATTTCAGAGTTCAGTTCAAATGCGACCTTATACATACAGCTTTCACTGATTCCCGCAGCTGGAAAGAATATTAAGATTATTGCCTTTTATTGAACATACATGATCATTTTTTCCTGAGCTTTCTTATTAAACTTTAGTACATTGTATTTTTCTTTTTCTTTACGTGGCTTTGCTCCACTTCTAAACTTTTAGCTATTAGAAGGTCAGTGACTGTGTTTGATTAATCTTTTAGCTGCCAACATATGTGCAGGAGGTTTTACATTCTTTTGTCCTTCCTTACTTTCATATTTCACCCATCTTATTCCACTAAATATTTGAGAGTTTCTTATTTATAGTGGGCACTCAATAAAGGTTGGTTAAATGAGTAAGATTGAAGTTAACCATTTGAAGTTCAAGGAACCATATATCATTAAGTTATGTCTCACGTACTTTCAAAAAGTATAAAATTTAAACTACTTCCTGAAGTCATAAGAACAAATTTCCACTTCATTTTAAATTTGTGCTAAGTTCCACTTGGTAACTTTTTGGCACCATCTTACAGCTATTTCAAGTGGGATTTTTATGGTGTACATATTTTTAAAATATTGTCATGCTGTGCCCAGGATAGTCACAGAACTTCCACAGCAAGTGCTCCTTGTTGAAGTACAGAGTTATTAATAATGACAAGTCATTTGGATACTTTAATTAGTGTCCAGCACTATTTCCATTAGTTAATATATATTTTTAACATCGTAGTGCCTAAAGACAATTGTAGTCCAGATTTCTTTGGCACTGCAATTTCCCTCCTGGATTATGCCATCCTAAATTTCTGGAGGTCTTGTTAAAATATTAAGAAAAAAATCTTCTGTAGGCAAAGCTCACATAGTTAATAAAAAAAAATATTTAATTCTAAGCAGCCAAACCTTTTCCTCTACTCCTTTCTAAACATGTAAAAGTCTTTCCGTAATCTTTCTCTTACACTCCTACCCTTCCCCCCTCACCTGTTAACTTGATTCTGAATAAAGGGATTCAGGGAAAGGATATTTGAAGGGACCATCCAAAAATCTCCTCAGAGTCATTCATAGCCCATGCAATCCCAGACACTACTAAATGACACCCAAAAATTCAGTTGCCAAAGTTTGCAGCAAAATTCAGTTTTTTGTCTTTAGTAACAATGAAGTTATAAGAAAATATCTTTTTATATTCAAGCATTAGAAATATGTATTTACCCATATAAAGTAGATATACAATGAATATATTTAAAAATAAAAGCACAAATGTATAAATTCCAGTTGCCTAAGATCTCATAGTACCTAAGCACTCTGAGCACTAAGACAATTTTTTAGTTGTTCGAAATGTAGAGGTACCAAACAGCTGTTTTAATTTTTATTAGGTTAACCACATCATGTGTTTATGCTAATTTCCTACAGCAATTTTGAGTACCTCTGAGAATTCAGATGAAATCAGCTTTTGCATTTGAATGTAATGCACCTAATTTTGATTTTCTATTTCTTATACACCGTATTTCACACTAAACTGTCCTTCTCCAAACCTCATTAAAAATTATCTGCTTTTACACATTATACTCAAAGACAGACCCTGATTTGAAAAAATTACCAGGCCTCTGAAAAGAGCCAACCTCCTGCACATATGTTGGCAGCTAAAAGATTAATAAAACACAGTCACTGACCTTCATATATGGGTATTTCATATGCATAACTAATTGCAAACTACCCTATCTCCAGTTTTTGTTTTATTTTGAAACAGAAACCTGAACTACTAGGAGCCTGAATTAGAGGGACAGGTGGACTTTCAGTTCAAGAAGTGGCCTCTGAGCCTGTCCCTACGGATCTGTGCCCAGGATAGAATAACATTAGGGAGCACTAGGAGCTAGAGCAGGTCATTTTCTGCTTGGTTGGTGGAAGCCCTCCCTATGGACTTGGATCATGACCTGGCCTTTCAATTTTGCACAAATAAGAGATTTTACTGAAAAAAATGCTATGGGGCATATATGGGTATTAATGATATGGCTCCTTCCCATGCCTCTAGCCTCATTTTCAACCACTCTCACCATGCCTTGTGCTGCTGTATTTTGCACTTCTTTGCTCTGTGTTTTTTAAAAAGTGCATTAAATGGTGAGGTGTCAGGGACACATTAAGTATGTGAGGCAGATGTTTGGAGTAGGAAGCCTTATAGGTGCCCTCACCATACCTAATTATAGGGATGCTTGCGTCTGGGGAACTTGAATAACCTCCTAAGTACTACAAATTATAATTAAATATTTTTCTCTTTTATGTTCCTATAATGCTCTGATACTCTTGCTTTCATATCTTATCATGTCCTCTGTATATTATACTTAGCTGTGAATATTGGTAAATATCCCACCAGAGCATAATCTTGAAGGCAGAGTTTATTTTCTAATCTCATCACTTTCTATAATACTTTGGATATAATCAAGCTGAATACATATATTTTTTTAAAAAAATTTATTCTTATTGTTGAAAGTATTGCAGATGTCCCTTTTTTATCTCTATTGACCCTAACCCTCTCTACCCTGTATCCACACCGCTCTAGACCTTCACAACACTATTGTCTGTGTCCATGGGTTATGCATATTTGCATACATACTTTTTAAGAGAGGTGATATTATGGGACTCAAGAGTATCCACTTGAGTTCTAGTCAAATTTCCCCCTACCTATCACTGTCCTGTCTCCACCTCCACCATCATCAACAATCTAAATCCCAGGTATCACTGTAAAGAGATATTTTTAAAAATATGATTAAGCTGAGGCTAACAGAGAGTTCTATATTCAGATTTAACTCACAGTTATTGAATACTCATTTGACTGATGAGGAGATGGTGACTCAAATAACTTTCAGTGGCTTGCCAAATGTCACACGATTACACAGTTAGTAAGTGGCTCTGCCAGGACTGAAATTCAAGCCCCCTGACAGAAAGTCAAAATCTCTTTTTACAAACACTGAAACATTTAGATGAACTCTTCTCACTTTCTACCTTATAATTCTAATGCACCAAGTTGCTTAATCAGAAATATTATGCGTACCTTCAACCAGGAAGAAACTAAATATTCTGAACACATGAGGCTCACTTTATATACATATTGATATCCATGTTTATGTGTTTGCGCCTTAATTTGCATTACTTTTGTGTTTGAATATATTTATGTACTCAGTTATTTATTGTATTATGTATTTATGTGTTTATTTTTTTTACTTATGCATTTATATATTTGTTTATCTTACATGTAGGGCTATGAAGTTGTTACAGCCAATGCTATTAGAGGAAAGCACATCAGTTAATTATATCTTAATTTCCTATGGTGTTTCTGAGAATTTCAGCTTAAAATAGGTGTTGAATTTTGATTAAAAGACCCCAGCTCTTTGGTTTCTAGAGAAGAGGACAGAGAGCAGCTGTGTGCAGAACCAAATTGCTGAGCTTTCAAAAGAACTTGAAACCAAGAGAAGCCTCAGCTACCAGAGGATGAATAAGGAAAACAAAAATTACCTAAGCCTAAAAGACAATGAGAAAATGATGAAAAGAACCTTAGGAGCAAGCAATAAGTACTGTGATGCTGCAGAGAAACTAGGGATCTCAGAGATTTCAAGAGATTTAGCTGAACTAGAAGAGCAGCAGGCAGAACCCAGAGAAGGGGCCAACATGAGGGAGTTTATGTTTTCCACCATGAAAATGATACAGGACCATTTGGACATTTTTAAAAACACATAAAAAAAGTTCACCAAAGACTATGGGACACTGATGAATGAGATAAAAGGATTGAAAGAAACGCTGAGAAAGTATAATTACCAAATAAATATCATGGAAAAGAGAATCAGTACAATTAGAATGAAATTGAGCTTCAGTCTCAAAAGATAAAAAATTTAAGTAAACAGCTCTTCACAGTACAAGAAAACATGATGGATCTTGAAAACACATCAAGGAGGTAAAATATTTGTGTATGTGCTACCCCTAACGGTGCAGGAAATGAGAATAATCTTGAAACAATTTTAAGGAAATTATTAAAATATTTTTCCAAAGCTAAACATAGATCTCAACTAACATACGGAGAGAATTTACAGGTACCCACCCACTCAAATATACCTCTCAAAATGAAAGTCTCAGACACATAATTGTACAGTTCTTAAACTTTAGATATAATTAATAATTAAGGGTGGGTAGGATAGGCAAACATAGGAATATGATAGGTACAATAACAAAAGAAAGACATCATCTTACAAGCTGCTCAGGAAAAAAAAAAGAACTGCTTTTCAAAAATGTGAGGACAGGACTGACACCTGACAATGCCATACTTATCAGTGGAAGTGATAAAATTAGAACAAGATCTACTATCAATTCAAGTTCCTGGATCTGTAGCCCTGAGTGCACCATTCAGGAAATCTATCTTTTCTATTAGAAGAAGAGAGATGACTTCAAGGCATTTGTCAGCAAAACTCCAAAACTACTGGCTTTACACAAATAGCTGCACCCCAGGGAGAGGGTGCTCCTGGAGACAAGTGACTAAATTGGCATGAAAAGCCAACTTTCTTGATAGAATGTAGATCTTAGTTTTATGATTAATTGCATATTTATCAGGGTAATTAGTGAAAGTGAAGTAAAAATAGAATGTTGACTGATTTGTTGATATATATATATATATATATATATATATATATATATATATATTTCTATCCATCCATCCATCTTACATGAAAAAAGAAGAGAAAAATTAAAAACAAAATGAGAAGGGATGGAGAAGAAAATGGCGGCTGAATAGACAGACATATTCCCAGTCTGCTCCTGGAGCAGAAAGAAAGAACAGGTGATGGTCGCATGGGCAGTGTTTGTTAGCAAGCTAAGGGACAGCTGAACCCCAGGAGAAGGTGGGGGAGTGCTGGATGGGGTTCCCCTGACAGGGCAGCCCTAATGGCAGCCAGGTCCCTTCCCGGAGCTACAGGCTCGGACAGGGAAATCTCGCCATTTTGAAAGGAAAAGTGGATCTTGTCGGAGGCCTGAAAATCAACAATTGCGGCGACCACCGCCGAACAGCTGTGAGCCCCAAAACACCGGTCCCAGGTGGCACTAATGTTTGGACTCAAAGGAGTTCTTCACTCCACCACAGAAAGGTCAGATTTCGCCAGGGGAAGGGGTGAGGTCTATAGTCCTGCAAGAGAGAAAAACGCGCATGCACAGCGGGAGCTGGAGGACCAGGGAGGTCTGTGCTTGGAGAGATCCGCAGATCTTGGGGCCAGTGTGATCCATGATTGTGGAAGGGGTGCTAAGAGAGGAGATTTCTTAAGAGCAACCTGTTTTGATCTGTTGTGGAGGGATAGCCTGGGAGTTTCAGGGGTGTGCAGTCCACTTGAACTTCCCCGTCAGCCTCCTCAAACTGGTATTGGGTGCCACAGAGAAAAAAGGGCTAGAGAGGCATTAGAGTCCTGGAAGTCAACCTAGAAACACTGCCACCCAGAGGCTGAATTACAAATTGAGGAAAATCAAAACTAAAAAGTACCAGAAGTTAAGACACCGCCTGCTTAAAAATCAGGACTGTATTACAACACTGAGGAGCAGTAAAACGCAGGGAACTGCAATACTGTCTGGACTTGGAAACAGGCATGCCAAACAGAACAATAGAGGAAGTGAATGACCTTCATTACTGGACATTTTTTTAAATTATTTTTTTAATTTTTTAATTTTTTTTTAATTTTCATTTTTTGCATCATTTACTTAAGAAACTATTTTTTTTCTTTTTTCCTCACTTGATTTTACCTTTTTAATTATTACATTTTTATTTGCAATCAGCATTATTACTACTACTAGTTTACCTTTTTTCTTTTATTTATTTTTTTTTATTTGTTATTACTTTTTTTAAAGTGCCATTTTATTTTCTCTTCACTTTTTTTTAGTTCTGGATTAATGTTCTACAGTCTATTTTAATCTTCCCTTCACCATCGTTGTATTCTATCTTTATGCCATCACTCTCTTCCTAACCTTTCCCCTTTTGGTGTCCTGTTTATCTTAACCCTTTCCTGCTTTAGATTTTTCCTATTCTTTCTGTTTACCCCCTGCTAAAATTTCACCCTACTTATATATGTCATTTCCAATCCCCTGCTCCAAGTCCATACACACCTCTCTCTTTGCTGTATTAACTATCAAAAAAAAAAACAACAACATGGTTTTTCTCTCTGCCCTTTTGTTGTTGTTCGCTTGAATGTTGATTATATCGAATTTTTATGCTTTTTTGTGAGATTGTTTTGCTTATTCTTTTTTTGTTTGTTTGTTTTTGTCTGCTGTGTTTTTGTTTGTTTTTTACTTCTGTTTTCCCTTGCCTCCCTTGATATTAGTTGGTGTTATAGGTTGTATTAATCTCCAGGTACTTGTTGCTGGCATTTGCTGTGATTGGTGGTTGTTCTATTGGAGTCTTCTCCCCATATATATAGTTTGTTCCTCTTTTCTCTTAGTCTCGTTCTAGTCTCTCTTATTTTTTCCCCTTTTCCCAATTTCATTTTGACACACCCCTTTTTTTTTCATTTCTTTCTTTTTTTTTACTCATCTTTCTCTCCTATCCCCTAATTTGCCTTTCTCTGGTTGTCACCTTTATTGAAGGTCATCAATATCATAAATACATCGCTGTTCAGTGCCTTGTTTGTTGTACCTGGTTGTGTTGTATTTTGTGCCTTTAAATCAATGCAGAAGAGAGAGAACTACATAACCAGACATCCAGAGAAGAGAGACCATGGGGAGACAAAGAAACAGTTTGCATAGGAAAGAAAAGCAGGCATCACCAGAAAAAAGAAGTAAACGAATTAGAGGCCAGCAACCTATCAGAGAAAGAATTCAGAGAAATGGTCATAAGGTGGCTGAAAAGAATGGAAGGCAAATTCGACAATATGAGTAAGATCCAAGAGGAAATGAAGAAGAACCAAGAAGAAATGAAAAATTACATCCCTGCTGTAAAGAATTCAATAGAAAGCATGAAGAGTAGACTAGAAGAAGCAGAGGACCGCATCAGTGAGCTAGAAGACAAGATAGAAAAAAATACCAAAATAGAGCAGCTTCTAGAAAAAAAAAATTAAAAAGCAGGAGGAGAGCCTAAGGGAACTTTGGGACAACACAAAACAAAACAACATTTGCATAATAGGGGTTCCAGAAGGACAGGAAACTGAGCAAGGAATAGAAAACCTGTTTGAAGAAATAATGACAGAAAACTTTTCAGATATAGGGAAGAAAAAACCCACACAAATCCAAGAAGCTCACAGAGTCCCAAGCAAAATGAATTCCAAAAGACCGATGACAAAGCACATTATAATTAAATTGGCAAACACCAACAACAAAGTAAGAATCTTAAAAGCAGCCAGAGAGAGAAAGAAAGTTACATACAAAGGAACCCCCATCAACTGATTTCTCAACAGAAACTCATCATGCCAGAAGGGAATGGAATGAAATATACAAAGTCATGCAAAGGAAGGGTCTCAATCCAAGAACACTGTACCCAGCAAGGCTATCAATCAAAATTGAGGGTGAAATCAGGAACTTCACAGACAAAAAAGGACTAAGGGAATTTATCACCACCAAACCAGCAATGCAGGAAATACTAAAGGGTCTGCTGAAAAAGAAAGAAAGAAAGAAAGAAAGAAAGAAAGAAAGAAAGAAAGAAAGAAAGAAAGAAAGAAAGAAAGAGGAAGCAAAAAAGTAACACAGGGGTATAGAATAAAAATGGCCACAAATAAGTACCTATCAATAATAACATTAAATGTAAATGGGTTAAATGCCCCAATCAAAAGACATAGGGTAACAGAGTGGATAAGAAAACAAGACACATATATCTGCTGTCTTCAAGAAACCCACCTCAGAAAAGAAGACACACACAGAATGAGGGTGAAGGGATGAAAAAAGCTTTTTTCAGGCGAATGGGAATGGAAAAAAAAAGCTGGGGTAGCAATACTTATATCTGATAAACTAGATCTCAAAATGAAGGACATAACAAGAGACAATGAAGGCCACTTCATAATACTAAAGGGAGCAATTCAACAGTAAGAAATAACTCTGGTAAACATATACTCACCGAATACAGGAGCAACCAAATACATAAAAAAAACTCCTGGAGGATAGCAAGGGAGAGATTAACAGCAATACAATCATAGTAGGAGACTTTAATACCCCACTATCACCATTGGACAGATCCTTTAAACAAAAAATCAGCAAAGAAACATCAATCCTAAATGACTCACTAGACCAGATGGAATGAATTGACATCTTCCGAACATTTCACTCCAAAGCCACAGAATATACATTCTTCTCAAGTGCACATGGGTCATTTTAAAGATAGACCATATGTTGGGACATAGGCAAAGTCTCTCCAGATTCAAGAAGATAGAAATCATATCAAGCATCTTCTCAGATCACAGTGGCATAAAACTGGAAATCAACAAAAATAAAAACAATCCAAAGAAATCAAACACATGGAGACTAAACAGCATGCTATTAAACAATGACTGGGTTACCAGAGAGATCAAGAAAAAAATCAAAAAAATCATGGCAACAAATGACAATGAAAACACAACAATCCAAAATCTATTGGACACAGCGAAAGCAGTCTTGAAAGGGAAGTTCATAGCTCTACAAGCCTACAGCAAAAAACAAGAAACAATGGTAATGAATTACCTAACCCTACAACTCAAAGAATTAGAAAGAGAGCAACAAGAAAAGCCCAGTGTAAGCAGAAGGAAGGAAATAATAAAGATTATAATAGAGATAAACGACATAGAGACCAAAGAAACAATACAAAAGATCAACAAAACCAAGAGCTGGCTCTTTGAAAGGATAAACAAGATTGATGAACCTCTAGCCAGGCTCACCAAGAAGCAAAGAGAGAGGACCCAAATAAACAAAATAAAAAATGAAAGAGGTGACATAACAACAGACCCCGATGAAATACAAAGGATTGTTTCAAAATACTACCAACAACTCTATTCAAACAAACAGGACAAACTTGAGGAAATGGACATATTCCTAGAAAAATATAACCTTCCAAAACTCAATCAGGGAGAATCTAAACAGCTCAATAGGCCAGTAACTATGGAAGAAATTGAAGCAGTCATCAAAAAACTTCTGGCAAACAAAAGCCCGGGGTAAGACGGCTTCACAGGGGAGTTTTACCAAACATTCAAGGAAAAACTGAAACCTATCCTCCTCAGACTATTACAAAAAATTCAAGAGGAAGGAAGACTTCCAAGCTTCTTTATGAAGCCAGCATCACCCTAACACCAAAACGAGATAAAGAAAACACAATGAAAGAGAATTACAGGCCAATATCCTTCATGAACATAGATGCCAAAATCCTACAAAATTCTACCAAATCGGCTCCAGCAGTACATCAGAAAGATCATACACCATGACCAAGTAGGATTTATCCCAGGAATGCAAGGAAGGTACAGTATCCGCAAATCAATAAACATGATACATCACATAAACAAATTGAGAGATAAAAATCACATAGTCATATCAATTGATGCAGAAAAAGCATTTGACAAAATCCAACACCCTTTCTTGATAAAAACTCTCAACAAGGTGGGAATAGAAGGATCATACCTCAACATAATAAAAGCTATATATGATAAACCCACAGCAAACATCATACTCAATGGGCAAAAACTAAAACCATTTCCCCTAAGAACAGGAACAAGACAGGGATGCCCACTCTCACCACTCCTGTTTGACATAGTACTGGAAGTATTAGCCATTGCAATTAGACAAGAAGAAGAAATAAAAGGCATCCAAATTGGAAAAGAAGAAGTGAAGCTGTCCTTATTTGCAGATGACATTATATTGTACATAAAACCCCGAAAGACTCCATAAAAAACTAATAGACTAAATAAATGAATTTGGCAATGTAGCAGGATACAAAATTAATGTCAAGAAATCTATGGCCTTTCTATACACCAGTAGTGAACTTACAGAAAGAGAGACTAAAGAAGCAATCCCATTTACCATCACATCAAAAAAATTAAGATACCTAGGAATAAACTTAACTAAGGAGGTAAAAGACCTGTACGTGGAAAACTACAGGACACTGTAAAAAGAGATAGAGGAAGATATAAACAGATGGAAGAACATACCATGTTCTTGGATTGGTAGAATCACCATCATTAAAATGTCCATGCTACCCAAAGCAATCTATAGATTCAATGCACTCCCCATTAAAATACCAACAGATATTTCACAGACCTAGAAAGAACTCTTCAAAAATTCATCTGGAATAAAAAAAGACCCCAAATAAGCACAGCAATCCTGAGAAAGAAGAATAAAGTAGGAGTGATCTCAATACCAGATTTCAAGCTTAATTACAAAGCCACGGTTCTCAAAACAGCATGGTACTGGCACAAGAACAGACATATAGATCAATGGAATAGAATAGAGAAACCAGATATTGACCCAAACCACTATGCTCAATTAATATTTGACAAAGGAGGCTAGAACATACAATGGAGTCAAGACAGTCTCTTCAATAAATGGTGTTGGGAAAATTGGACAGATACATGCAAAAAAATGAAACTAGATCACCAACTTACACCATACACAAAAATAAACTCAAAATGAATACAGGACTTAAACATAAGATGGGAAACCATAAAAATACTAGAAGAATCCACAGGCAGCAAAATCTCAGACATATGCCAAAAGAACTTCTTCACTGATACTGCCCCTAGGGCAATGGAAGCTAAAGAGAAAATAAACAAATGGGACTACATCAAAATAAAAAGCTTTTTTACAGCAAAAGAAACTATCAACAAAACAACAAGAAATCCCACTGTATGGGAGAACATATTTGCAATGTTATTACTAATAAAGGTTTAATCTCCAACATCTAAAGGCAGCATATAAAACTGAGTAAAAGGAAGATAAATGATCCAATAAAAAAATGGGCAACGGACCTAAATAGAATCTTTTCAAAAGAAGACAGAAGGAAGGCCAAGAGACACATGAAAACATGCTCAAAGTCACTAGTTATCCGAGAGATGCAAATCAAAACGACAATGCAGTACCATCTCACACCTGTCAGAATGGCTATCATCAACAAATCAGCAAACGACAAGTGTTGGCGAGGATGCGGAGAAAAAGGAACCCTTGTGCACTGCTGGTGGGAATGCAGACTGGTGCAGCCACTGTGGAGAACAGTATGGAGTTTCCTCAAGAAACTGAAAATGGAACTCCCATTTGACCCAGTAATCCCACTCCTAGGAATATATCCTAAGAAACTGGAAACACCAATAAGAAAGGATATATGCACCACTACGTTCATAGCAGCACAATTTACAATAGCTAATATTTGGAAACAGCCTAGGTGCCCGTCAGCAAATGACTAGATCAGAAAACTATGGTACATCTCCCCAACGGAATACTATGCTGACATAAAAAAGAAGGAATTCTTACCATTTGCAGCAACCTGGATGGAATTGGAGAACCTTATGCTAAGTGAAATAAGCCAGTCAATGAAGGAAAAATACCACATGATCTCACTCATTTATGGATAATAAAGAAAATTATAACCTGTTGAACAAAAAGATAGATACAGAGACAGTAAAGCATCAAACAGAACGTCAAATTACAGCGGGAAGGTTAGGGAGAGGTGAGAGAGATAAGAGATCAACCGAAGGACTTGTATGCATACATATAAGCATAACCAATGGACACAAAACTCTGGGGGGTGAGGGCATGTATGGGAGTGGGGTGGGGGGACAATGGTATGATATGTACATATATAATACCTCAATAAAAAAGATTTAAAAAATGAGAAGGGATGAGGGAAGGATAAATGGGAAAGAGGATATGAATACAGCATGATGATAATTAAGGGTGGGTGGAATAGGTAGACATTGGAATATGATAGGTAAAATGAGAAAAAATATTTTTTTATTGTTAATATGAAAGCAATAAATTATATGAAATTAACATGCTAGTGTAGGTAAAAATTTCCCTTACCCTCTGTCAAGGGCACTTGGATCTTTTAGAAAATTTCACCATATCTTCCAGCACATAACAAGTAGAAGTCGAAGAGATGCATGTACATTGAAAAGATTTCTTATAAATTGGTATTTTTAGAAACATTGTAAACAATGGGTGATGTTTGCAGTGATGTGTTTTTACATTGCTAATTTGTTTTGCTCTTGCAGTTTAGACATCTCCATTTAACTTTAATTATATAATTGGTTAATCAACAATAAATTGGAATAAAAGAATACAGTTGTTGACTTCTATACTTTGTTTTGTACAAGTGATTAAAAGTTCCCAAAGGAGCCCAGCTGGTGTGGCTCAGTGGTTGAGTGTCGACCTATGGTTCAATCCCCAGTCAGGGCACGTATCCAGGTTTCTGGCTTGATCTCCAGTGAGGGGTGTGCGGAGGGGCGGCAGCCAATCCATGATTCCCTCTCATCATTGTCATTTCTCTTTCTCTCTCCCTCTCTCTTCTTCTCTGAAATCAATACAAATATATTTTTTAAAAAGTTCCCAAAAGGTATTTCCTCCCCCTCTCATCTCCATGCTCTCCAAGCCCATCAAAATGCCAACAATTTGGATACACTGAAGGCAAGTCAAACTGTGATGCAGAAAAAAAGCTTTCTGGGCACAGGCACTTTAAGGCATCCTGCCTATGTTATAGGAGCCATTCTAAACTGCTCATAAGGGCCACTCTCCCTGCCCACCTCAGGTCGTAGGGCTGAGCCTACACTTTTTCTACTGGGGCTATCAAATTTACCTAACAAAGGAAAGGGGGACACTGAAACACTTTGTGGCCCACCCTTAAAGCCCTCCTTCATTTTATAAGTCTACCCCCTGAACTCCCACCCCCATGTACTCAGATGCACACAACATGTAAGCACATTCATATCTTATTACTGTTCCTCATGACAGGCATCTTGTGATGCTATGAGGATTATTATTTGGGAACAGTGGACCAATAGTTTACCTTTTGGGAAAATGGTATGTGGGTCATGCAGAATCTGTGGCCAGTCTAGATTGGAGCAAAAGAAAGCCTCATTTTCTCCATCCACTCATTAACCTTAAGTTAAATTTACCTAGATAATCCCACTCTGGGTTTGCTTTGTGACAGGCATCCAAAAGTCTGATCATGCAGGACTTTATGCCTATGGCTCATAATGCCTTATAGCTAATAATTGGTGTCTTGATCAAATAAGTTTTAGTTTGGTTCATCACTTGTGTTTGATTTATTCAATTTCACAATCCAGAAAATACTCTCCTTTATAGCTTCTGGAAGTTACTTAGTGCCCCAAGCTGAGCCCTTAATTATTAAAATGCTTGACAAAGAATAAGTTGAAACTCAAACTCTGTGGGTGGGCACGGGCTTCCTTTTCCACTGTTAAAGGAAGGTACTTCCCACATCCAAAGTTCAAACTTCCACCAGATCTTTATGTTGAAACCTAATCTGTCTGGTTGGGCCTCCTCACTGTCCCTGAACACTAATTGCCCAGTCCCACCTTAGTTCCTTATTTGTCTGCTCCACATATCCTCTCCACTGCAGAAGAGGATATTGGCTTAGACTTACTGAGGAGTGGGGAGGGGTGCTAAAACATATTAGCAACTTTTGAATGCACCAAATAAACTGATCTGACAGTTCTTAGATGGCTTACCACAGCATTGAAGTATATAGAGGGGGAGTGAATCACAATGCTTATCACTCTCTTGAGAGTGTAAGAAAATTATTAGAATTCCTGGTAGTTCCTATTTACCAGTGAGAATCACTATCCTACAACATAAAACTGGGGGAAAATTGTTTGTTAGTATATGTTTAAGTAACAACTTTCTGCTGGGGGAGGGGGCGGGGGAAGTTCATAGCATTTACTTATTCAGTGATGTAAATTCTCTAACCATGGCTAATTTTAAGCTACCAACATGATATTACTGAATGCTGGGTTGAGATAAGACATTAATCTCTCCTGCGCCAGTGCTAGCCAGCTCCAGCATATCACTAGGAAGAGGCCACATTTGCTCTGTGCTTCTCTTGTTTGGACTATAAGGCAGATTTAGTTTTAAAAAATCATATCATCCTACTCTGGACTCAGTTATAAAAAGAGGCTCTCCAGACCACCCTGTGCATGTACATGGCCCTTGTTGCCTCACCTCCTTTGAGTTCCATCTTCTTGAAGCTTTTCTAGTACTCCTCTGGTCCCCATTACAGCTTTTGTAAAATAATTGCTCTTTTCTTCTGTCAATGCTGAGAGTCTTTGGAGCTCAGAAACCCTGTCTTACAAATCACATTAGTCCTGCCTGTACACTCCACCACATCACCTACTCCATTGTATATAGTATATACTTAATAAACTCTATGTCTAACAGTTGTCTTACAATCCATAAAAGTTGATTCTGAAGCTTTCACAGGGGGAACCTAGCCAACATGCTCAAGGTATGAGTGTGAAAAGGGGTGTGATTCAGGAATATTTTCTAGTATCACTGCTTTCCAGAGCAGTGAGAATGAGAGCTCCCAAACCAGCACCCTCCTATCCATCCCACTAGTTTGAGGGAATGGAGAGTTAGAGGGGACCTGGCCACTAGGAATAAGACTGGTCATTCTCAAAGCATTTCCTGAAAGAGGAGTTGTTTAATATTAGCCAACTTTCAGACAAGGAGAGAATACCAGGCTCTTCTTGGAGAGAGAGAGAGAGAGAGAGAGAGAGAGAGAGAGAATAAGATTCAGAGTCACAGAGTCAAAAACATGCTGGACTATTGATTTAATTCATGGGGAAAGGCCAGCAGAACCAACATAAAGAACTCCATCTCAATTATGTCACAGTCCCAGACCCTGTTTTATAATAGTGGGCCACTCAATTTTTCCTGGAGAGGTTGGTCAGAAATTGTTTCTCCACCTGCAGGCAGGCTGCAAGGTTTAAGACCCACAGAGGTAGCCTAGAGATGGAACTTCTAGCATCTCAATTGCCAGCCATAGTTTGAATGAGGGGCTTCTATGAAGCCTGAATAACAAATCCCTTTAAGATTCCATAGTGACCCAAAAGTTCAGTGTGTGTGGTGTTCTCACCTACACAGTCCCAGGACCTTTTTAAGGCATCCATGGCCAATTAGAGGGGATTCTGGGCTGTAGATTCAGGATGTTGTTTCAAGAACAAAAGCCTCAGCCCAAGGACTTTCAGAGAGCAGGGCAATACTATCATTGCCTTTTTTCTACATTAATAACAATGCATTTGATTAGTGCTTTTCTATTTTACTATTTTCACATCTTTTTAAATTTTTTAAATATTTATTTTTATCATTACAAGCATCCAATGCAGAGACAGCATAGGGTAGTGGTTAAGAAAATGGGACTGCATTTCACAATATATACAAATATTGAATCATTATATTGTACACCTGAAAGAAACATTATATAAAATATAATGTTATGTGTCCATTATATCTCAGTTTTTATAAAAAGAATGAAAGGGCTAAGAAGTTGTTCAATTAGGAAGTTGTTCAGTTACTTAGCATAAAAAGCTTCAGAAATATATTCTGTATAAGACCTATTCAGATATAAAGTAAAATCAATAAAGTGGTTTAAGTAAAAATAAAACTTAAGACTGTATATACAAACTGTCTGTATGTGAATCCTAGCTCTGTGAATCCTAGCTTTGCCTCTTGCTGGCTGTGTAGCCGTCAGGCAATTTGCTTGATGGCTTTATGTTTCACTTTCTTCATCTGTAAAATGTGACTGAAAATGACAGCTATCTCATATTGTTATGGGAACACAATGAGTTAGTATTTATGGTGTCTGGTACTATCATAATGTTTATTATATAAAAGTTTGAAAATCAGCATGCATATTTTATTCCTGACTATCACTACTGTGTTCAACCATGAATCCATGCCTCTGGACCTATTTTATTTGTCACTTTATTTTCTTCATTAGATTTCACATATAAGTGAGATCATGTGATATTTGTCTTTCTCTGACTGGGTTATTTCACTCAGCATAATAGTCTGTTTCCATCCATGCTGTTGCAAAGAGTAAGAGATCCTTTTTTTTTTTTTTTTACAGCCACATAGCATGCCATTGTGTAACTTTTCAAGCTATACTATGAAGCCATTGTAATCAAAACAATCTGGTACTGGTACAAGAACAGGCATATAGATAAATGGAACAGAACAGAGATGCTAGAAATTGACCCACACCATTATGGACAATTAATTTTGACAATGGAGGCAAAAGCATACAAAAGAGTAAAGACAGTGTCTTCAATAAATGGTATTGGGAAAATTGGACAGATACATGCAAAAAAATGAAACTAGACCACCAAAATTCACCATACACAAGAATAAATTTGTTGAATATCTTATTCACTCATTATCATTTCAAAAATTCTTTCATGGTCAACTAAATTTGTGAACAATTGTCTATATCACTGGTGGTAGTAGCAGCAGCTACTAATTATTAAGCACCAATCATGTACCCAGCTTAGTATGCCATAAGTTTTACTTGCACTATCCCATCGAAGCCTTTTGGAATAGCTTTTGTTGTTTTTCTTTATTTTATAGATAGGGAACTGAGACTCAGAGAGTTTAAATCACTTGGGGTCACTCAACTATTGAATAATGGAACCTGAACTGAAATCCAAATTTATATGTCTCTAGAGCCTGAGTTTTTTTATCCTAAGCTGGAATTTAAAGGCTGTCCATGTTATTTAACTCTCTCTGAGCTTCAGTTTCCTCATCTGTAAAACTGAGGGAAGTAACACACCTTGTAGGGTTGCTATGAAAATTAGAAATAGTAGATGCCCAGGGATCAGAGGCACATAGCACGCATTTAAACCTACAAACCATGGAGGCAATGTTTGTGCATTGTGGTACATTAAATGAGCAGAGGAAGATCTGAGATACCTTTAAAGGCATTTGGGAGCTGCAGAGGAAGAATCTACAGCTTTGGCAGTCTTAAGAGTTGGCTTTCTCCCCTCCAGAATACTGCGACCTAGTGAAACTCTGAAGAACAGGTGAGGTGGCAGGGGCCTGAATTTGGCTCCAACCACCTCTGCAGGGAGACAGGAGAGAGACTGACAGCTGGGAGGGGCATAGAAATCCTGGCTGTCCTAGGTCTGAAGGTGTCAGGCAGAGTTAGTGTAGGTGAACTCCCAGAGCTTGGTGGTGGGAGGGGGGAGGTTGGAGCTGGCCAGGGATCTAGCAGGGTAGAGAGGGAGGCGGGGCGTGGAGCCCAAGAGGCTGTCCTTAGCTCTTCCCAAGCTGGGCAGTTTGCTGCATCTGGAGAAGCTCACTGGAG
The DNA here is from genome assembly GCF_027574615.1 of Eptesicus fuscus. Lineage (NCBI taxonomy): Eukaryota > Metazoa > Chordata > Mammalia > Chiroptera > Vespertilionidae > Eptesicus > Eptesicus fuscus. The sequence goes on from NC_072473.1 coordinate 112,130,263, forward strand.
AAATCTCCAACACCAGAGCCTGCCTTCAATTACCGTAAGTACCTGAAAATGAACGCATAGTCCGGTGACTGAAGATTAAATACTGGCTCCTAAAGAAAACTCTGAAATAGTCTCCCGCTGTAATTAATTGCCCTTAAATCAAACTGCTCTCTAGTATGTTCCCCACCCTCTTTATCGCCTCCTTTTGTCTTCCCTCCTCATCCCAGCTTTGCCTTGCTGAGAATCTCTGGACACTGCAGATATCTTCCCTTTATCTTTTCAGTCTTCCCTCTAAACCTTTAGCACAGCATGTACCCGACACCCTGCCGAGCCCTAAAAACTATGTAAGGGTGGGGGTGGAGGCTTTAGACATTTCTAGCTTTGGGTATGCTCAAAAGCACTGCAGATGTGCTTAAGGGTGGGGAAAGTGCTTGGGGTGGAGTAAAAGAGGAAGATGAAAAGGCTAGATTGCTTAAGTTGGGGGTGGAAGTGTGTGAAAAGGCCAAAATGGGCGTGGCCAATTAACCTGAAACTTGCAGCTACTGTCCGTTTCCTAGGCATAAAATGCATCATTTTGGCTAAATGTAAATGGTATTTTTTTCTTAGTGATTGGGGAGGAGTCAGCCAGTTTCCCTGATTGCATTCAAGCCCTCAGGAGGCAAAACTCTGGTTTAGGGATCCAAGTGACAAGGATGAAACCTCAGATGGTATTCATAGGCAGAATCTCAGGTTGAACCTTTCCTTTGGTAGTAGAACCTGGCTTCCCCAATAAATCCTGGCCCAAAGTCTCAGGGCAACAAAACAACAGGGTGACACCCAAACCTGGGCTTGGCCCTGACCCTAAAAGGAATAGAGCAAAGAGCTTGAAATGGAAAGAGCATTCTTAGGCTTCTACACCAGGTTGATGTACCCTTTGGAAAGAAGAAAAATAAACTTTCTTTTAAAGAAATGTTCACCATGCCTGGCACTGTACATATCTTATCTCAGATCCAACACAACAACGCTCAGGTAGATTTTATTCCCCTATTTCACAGATAAAAAAAGTTTAGAGAGGGTGATTTGAGCATCCTTCAATGCAACGAAAGAAATGCAAAAGGAAACTATGCCTTCTTGGATCTCTGACTGTCCACCTGTTTCCTACAGCCCAGATGTTTGAAAACGAATCCCCCTTTTCCTGTTATTCCATTCACCCAGTGATAGCACTGGAGCAAGTTAGAAGCAGTGGTACTAGGATCGATTTGGGAAGGAAAATCAGCCCCTTTCTGTTCTGGGAGTTGCCTTTACCCCACTCTACCAAGAAAGGATTAAACACCTGGGGTCAGCCAGGACTTCAGACTCTAAATATGGAGGAGATTAGCCTAAGTTTGTGTGGTGAGGATACACCTCCTCTTGGCAAAAAGGATACTCTGGATGGGGTGCAGGGAGGCAGGAAAGTATAGGGGTCTACATTATGTACATTCAGGGTCAGTGGTCAATAGTGATTTTCAGAAAATGAGAAGGATTCCCTGAACTCAAATCTTTGCCATATTCCCTGAAATTCAAATAATTCCTTTTTTTCTTTAGAGACATGGACAAAAAGGCTTAAAAATTACAGGCAGACAATAAATCATTTGCACATTATATTAATTAGCTCAAGCAGCTTGATTCCCCAACACCTACTAGATTTGGGAGTTTTGAGTTTTGGAGGTAAGAGATAAGAATGAGAATAATATTGTATCTGAAGCACTCAACAAAAGGGAAGGCATGGAAGGGATGAAATAGGAGGGGTATGGGAAGGTGAGAATAGGGGAAAAGGCTGCCTCTGGGAGGTTAAATGCTGGTTTTAGAGCATAAGTATTGGAGTTCAACATGAATTAGAATTTCAGCTCTGATATTTAATATATATATATATTACTTTAGGCAAATTATACATCCTCACTAAGCCTCTGTCTATTTGCCAGAAAAATGGGGATGGCAGAAACTCCTCCTTTGCTATGTTGTTGGAGGACTTAAGTAATATATATATTTTGTGCACTGGGCCTCTTCATATATATATATATATATATATATATATATATATATATATATATATATATAGAGAGAGAGAGAGAGAGAGAGAGAGAGGGGGGGGGGGGAGGGGCCCGGTGCACAAAATTCGTGCACGGGGGCGGGGGAGTGGGGGAGGCGGTGTGTATGTCCCTCAGCCCAGCCTGCACCCTCTCCAATCTGAGATCCTTCTCACAATCCAGGACTGCTGGCTCCCAACTGCTTGCCTGCCTGATTGCCCCTAACCGCTTCTGCCTGCCAGTGTGATCACCCCCTAACCACTCCCCTGCCAGCCTGGTTGCCCCTAACTGCCCTCACTTGCTGGCCTGTTCATCCCCAACTGCCCTCCCCTGCTGGCCTGATTGCCCACAACTGCTCTCCACTGCAGGCCATCTTGTGGTGGCCAGCTTGTGTCCACATGGGGGTGGCCATCTTGTGTGTTGGAGTGATGGTCAATTTGCATATTACTCTTTTATTAGGTAGGATATATATATATATATATATATATATATATATATATATATACACACACACATACACACACACACATTCTGAAAAGGTGACTCTCTACAACTCCCATTTCCTTTATCCCTCGGCTCTTCTGCTGGCCTGAATTAGGTCACATCTCTGGGCCTTTGAGATCCCAAGGAAAAACAGACATATCAACAAATCTGAATCTTAGATACCAGCTAAGACCTTGGGTGACTGGAGAGGGAAGTGGGGAAAAGGGGCAAGGAGAGGAAGTAGCAAGTGACCTTGTAAGACCTTGTAATACCTTGTTATCCCTTGCATGCCTGTGAGTGAGTAGAAGGGAATAGGGTTGGCAACAGCACTTTAGTGATCCAAATTAAACTCTAAGGAGCAGGACAAATCTTTGAGTAAAAACATTTCTGCTTTTAGATCACCTCACCTGCTGAGAGGCAAAAACCCTTTAAGCCTTGAAGCACATATTGAGCACCAGAGGCCCCATGACCCTGGACAGGCCAGGGGAGGAGGCCACCATGCTGCAGACATTCACTCTCTTGCTCTTTTACATTTGTGAGTACAAGGAAAGGGTGAGGGGCAAGTGACTCTGTCATAAGTACCCCTATGATTGGGCACCTTTGGGAGGGAGAGGAGAGTATTGATGTTTGTGAGTGGATGGGGACACTGAAGGGGGCTTTCCTTTACCATAATCTCTCTTTTTAGGGATGAGTCTGGGTAGGATATCAATAGGTAAGTGAGTCCTGATACCTGCTTCTGTGGCCGTGAACCAAACTACCTTCCTTGAGATCCCAAAGAAAATGCTCAGATTGAGCTGGTTGAGAATAAGAGCCCATCACTTCATGACTTGGTTTCCCACAGAATAGCAAAGAGCTTTATCTCAGATGGAAAGGAAGTCAGGCTTGAACTTTATTTCCCAATTCACATGGATTCCTTGAACAAATATTCTGGGATCCCTATCCCACCTCCCACAGGAGCAGACACTCATATTCCCAAGGGAAGACAAAAAGAAGAATCTAGGTCAGGGCTAATTTTAAAGGACATTGGGGGCACATTATGGGAGAGTTGTACTACTCACATCTTTGTGATCTTTGGGAATGACAGCGATACAAACTCAACCAGAGCTGTGGATAGAGACCAACTACCCCCAAGCCCCATGGAAGTACATCACACTTTGTTGCAAAAGCCCTTCTTGAATTTCAAGCAAGTTCCTGCTGCTGAAAGATAAGACACAGATGACCAGGATCCATCCTTCCTACAAGACCTTCCAAGTTTCATTCCCCATAGGTGTCCTTACTAAGTCCAATACAGGCCTTTACAGGTGCTCCTACTGGAAGGAGACAGGCTGGTCAGAGCCCAGTAAAGTTTTAGAGTTGGAGGCACCAGGTAAGAAGACAGAAATAACTAATCAAGAATAAACTCCAACTCCTGGGATTCAAATTTGCCTTTCCAATGCAGAGTTTAATTCTTTCGTTGATTTACCTGCATACATATATGTGGGCATTCCACAGTTAGTAAATAACTGCTTACTCTCTGTAAGTAATGTAGAGTGAGGATGCAAACTCAAACAGATTTAGAAGGCAAGCTCTCAACTTAGGGGAAACCCAAAATGGGGGAAGGAGGAATGGCAAATAAAGATCATACAGGAAAGCTAATTTAATTTTTATTATAAATTTTTAAAATGTTGACATTATTGCAGGAGTGCCCCTTCCTGACCCTCTTTGCCCACCTCTACCCTTCCTACCTCCCCCTTCTTTGGCCTTTACCAAATTATGCACATATTTTTTTTAGCTGTTTCCTTCACCTTCTTTATCCAAACACTCCCGACCCCCTCCTCTTGGGCTCCAACCAGTCTGTTCCATGGAAAGCACTATGCTTATTCTACCTGAATTCCAGTTTGATATTTCCTTCCAGGCCAGCTGCCCAAGCCCATCTTCTGGATCCAGTCTGAGACCTCTCCTCTTCCTGGATGTAATGTTAATACACTTTGTCATGGCTGGCTTCAGGATTTGATATTCATGCTGTTCAAAGAGGGATATGCTGAGCCCGTGGATTACCAAATCCCAACCGGGATAGTGGCCATCTTCTCCATTGCCAACATGACACCTGAAAGCAAAATGGTTTACATCTGCCACACTCATATTCAGATACTTCCCACCCTGTGGTCAGAGCCCAGCAACCCCCTGAAGCTGATTGTGGCAGGTTGGTGTGGCTATGGCTGCTGGGGTCTGATGATTGTTGTTCCCGGGATCATGGCTGGATGAGACAGGGTTTCTGATTTTACTTCCCTCTGCCAGTTCCTAGGCCCTACAAGACCCATTAGCTAGAGTCATTTGACATTTTAGTGAGATGCAAATTAGAATCACACATGCTACCATGCAGACCTGTGGGAGCCAATTTCTTGGCTAGTGAGTAATCCCAGCTAAATGTCCAGCAGCTTCAACTCACCACACCTTTGTTGTTTGCTACTTGTTGAATAGCATGCATTTGTTAGACTATATTTATTGAGCACATAATATGTGCCAGGCACTGCCACCACAGTCTTATAAACTGATATTTAAAATTTAAATGTATTTTATTTATTTGTGATTATTAATTTTTAGTGTGGAAAATAGAATGAATTGTTAGTACTGGTGATAAAAATAAACAAAAATGACAAAGAAAGTGTATGTTTCAGAAATGATTGTATAAATTGCTTTAGTCATGTATATACAGAACCAGTGTAGTAGCAATAGGCTTTAAACACAGTGGAAGACTCCCCAAAATGCCCAAATTCCAGATGCACACCCTAGCCCCAACTCCTCCATGCCATGACTTGGATGCTTTTTAGACAGAATTGGCCACATTTGTTTTAGTTTCTCCATCAAGCTAAATAGGGTTGGGGAAAGCTGTGGTGCTACAGAAAGCACCCTAGATTTAGAAGCAGCAATCATGGTTTCTAGTTCTACCTTTGACACTGACTCCTTGTGTGATCTTGAGTAAGTGACTTCACATCTCTGTGCTTTGGTTTCAGTGGAGGACTCAAACATGGAATAATAGTATCTATCTAATCTACTGTATGATGCCTCTCTGTGCTTCACTTTCCTGATCTGCAAAATTGATATAATAATAATGCCTACCTCACAGGGTTGTTGTGAGGATTTGCCTAAATATAATACATGTAAAGTGCCTGGCATATAAGTTCTCAATAAATGGTAGATATTAATTTTATTAGTATAGCTTTTTATTAAGGATCAAAAACAGAGGTCTGTCTGTTTGAACTGCATGCATGTATTATTTTTGTATGAATGCCCTTTCAGAATAGATTCCACTAGCACACACTTCTGCAGTTACCTGTTCACTGGTATCCCCCTTAATCCATGAGATTTTTGCTGACAGAGACTGGGTCTTCTTTACTTGCATATCCCTAGTCCTACATGATTCCTGACACATCAGAAATTGCTCAGTGAGCATGTGATAGAGCTGATCATTCCAATAATGGGTGGGTGGGACTACCTGAGATTGGGGTGGATAAGAAGGAGTGGTATGTGAGGAAGGCTTGCCTTCTATGTTTTAGTATGATCTCCTTGTAAGAACAATACATGGAAACAAGGGTGTGGCCACATGAACAGAGATTTCTTTGGGTTGCAGATTTACTGCATAATCCTTCCTTATTGTCTTCTTCCAATCTGCTGTTGGGAAGTAGGGTCTTACATGTGTTCAAAATCCATCCTTAAATACTGCACTTGCATTCATGCTCTGCAAAGATGGAATAAAAGTCATTTCTCAGAAGTTTGTTTCTTAGCAGGTGGAAAAATTACATGTGTGTCATTTCAGGGACCTAACGATATAAGGAATTACAGATGTAGTTATTCCACTGAGACACACCCCTAAACATAGTTAGAGCTCAGTAGAGCTGATAGAGTCTGGTGAGAGGGCAGGGCCATAAGTAAACATACCCTTGATTACCTTTTAAAAGAGGGAAAAATTCAAAGAAGGAGAGGGAACAGAGGGTAAATTTCAGCTATCACTTTCTGTTTCAAGAAACTAGGAAAGAAAAAGAGAAAATAATAGGGAAGAATCATCCTACCTCTAACTCAGGGTCTCTTCCCTTTCTAGGACTTTATCCCAAACCAACTCTGACAGCTTATCCTGGGCCCATCATAGCACCTGGAGATAGCCTGAATCTCAGGTGTCAAGGGCCAATCTATGGAATGACCTTTGCTCTAATAAAGCTTGAAGACTTGGAGAAGTCCTTTTACCACAAAAGAGCAATAAAAAATGAGGCATATTTCTTCTTCCAGGCTTTGAAAATCCATGATACTGGACATTACCTCTGATTTTACTATGATGGGTTATACAGAGGTTCACTCCTCAGTGATATCCTAAAAATCTGGGTGACTGGTAAGAGAGGAGGATGCTATGGGACCCATATTAAGGCCTAAGGAAACACAACTCCATTTGGGTCCCGGGGAGAACCTAATCATGTAGCCAGGGCTAACAGGGGGCACAGAAGTGGGATTTGCCAAGGGTGGATTTTAGGAATAAGAGGGGGAAAACCCCAAGTAGTGGGAGGAGGAAGTCAGACTATTAGACCTTTATATTTTGGGTCTCATCCTAGATACTTTCTCCAAGACCTGGCTACTTGCTCAGCCCAGTTCTGTGGTCCAAATGAGTCAGAACATGAGCCTATGGTATCAAGGACCAGTGGATAGAGTGGGGCTTACACTCTATAAAAAAGAAGATGACAAACCACTTCAACTCTTGGATACCATCAACATTGATGATGACAAGTTATTCTTCCTCAACAATGTGACCAACAGTGATGCTGGCATCTATAGCTGCCACTGTCTCCTCTCCTGGAAGACCTCTATCAGGATGACATCACATAATACCAGGGAGCTTGTGGTTGTAGGCAAGTGCTAACAACTATTGTTTGTTTTTATTATCATTACAATGCTCTAAAAAAGGTCTTAGTGCACCTGTGTCCTCTTGGAATTATGATACAAGGAAAAACACTCTAGGGGTTTGATATAGAATTTTCTTCAAAAATTTTAGATACCTTCTCTCCCAGGGTTGTTACTCAATCCCTATGTCTTAGCATGGCCTAACCCCATTTTAACCCCTGGAAATGTTATTTTCTTTAATGCCAGGGGAAACTTATAGTTATGAAGTCCTGATTGAAGATAGGTGTGGGCACCAAGGAGTGCAAAGGGGTTCTGATGCACTGTCACATTTTGTGGATTTTTTTGTTTGTTTTTCTTTTGCTATTGTTGAATTGATTTGGGTGACATCTACACTAATAAAAGAGTAAGATGCAAATTGACCATGCCTTTGTGACGCCCACCAGCCAATCAGGAGTGAGTATGCAAATTAACCCAATAAGTATGGCAGGTTAATTTGCATATGCAGGTGCCGAATGGCCAGGGGCAGGGCGAGACGCAGGCATTTCATACCGCCCCAGATGCTCTGGGCCTCTGGGCAGCATGGGAAGGTGGAAAAGCGGCTCTGGGCTGGAGCGAAAAGGCAGCTTGGGCCAGAATGAAGGCGGTGCCAGCAGCCGGGGGAAGAAAGGCCCATTCTTGCACAAATTCTCATGCATCAGGCCTCTATTTGGTTAATAAAATTATAAAGGTTTTAGGTATACAACTCTATAATACATCATCTGTTCACCACCCCAAGTCAAGTCTCCTTCCTTCCAACACCAATTATCCCTTCCTTACCCTCTTTTATCTCCCTCCACCCCACTTTCCCTCTGGTCATCACCATACTGTTGTCTATGTCTATGAGGTTTCTTATTGTGTTTTTTGTATTTTTTGTTTTTTTTTTGTTTTGCTTAATCCCTTCATCATTTTCACCCAGCCTCCCAACCCTCTTCCCTTCTGACAGCTGTAAGACTGTTCTCTATGAGTCTGTTTCTATTTTGTTTGTTAGTTTATTTTGTTCACTAGATTCCACATATAAGTGTAATCATATGGCACTTGTCTTTCTCTGATTTGTTTATTGCAGTTAAATTTTGAAGCCACTGATCTAGTGAAAGTAGAAACTAAGAGAAAATAGGGATCTGAAAAACATTTCTTGGGGGAGTGGGTACTGAGTTCAAGGTCACCTCTAACTCTGGTCTCTGGACTGCTTACAGATAAGGCCCCCAAACTCTTTCTATCAGCCTGGCCCAGCATCATGTTCAAGTTAGGAAGGGACCTTCAATGTTGAGTACTTCATCCAGTACTTGAATATACTTTGGAATGGGAAGAAAGAGCAACATTTCAAGCATTCTCAGTGGATGGATACTTCATCATCAGTAATGTTGAAGGAAAAGGCACAAGGACCTATAGCTGCATATATCACATAGAAGCACACCCTGACATCTGGTCACATCGTAGTGAGCCTCCAAAGCTGATAGGGCCAGCAGGTAAGAGGACAACTGTTCATAGGGATGCCCCTTCATTAATTTGACCATGATACCCTGGGATCCCAGATCAGTGTCCAAATATATATTGAAAGGGGAGTCAGGAGCTTGTAACTCAGGGCCCTTGGGTCTGGGCACCATTCCCCTGGGGTGGTTTCACAATCACTCAAAGGCAGTGAGCAGAATACTTTCAAGGCTCCCATTCTCCATGAAAAGAATCCCAGTTCTGTCTCACCTTGCCTTCACTATCAGTAGCCAGGTATCCCTTCCCCCATGAATGTGTTCATCTGTCCCTATCCCCATCAGGGCCCCTGCTTCTGTTCTTCTTTGACCACAGGCTTGCTCACCTGGAATTTGTTCTGAATGAAGCTAGAAGGTTGTCCCTAACCATGCAAGTTGTCACCTTGCTGTTGGTAGTGCTGTGGATAAGGTGGAAGTGTTGGAAACTCAGAATCAGGTAACTGTCTTGTCTCAGCACCCTGTTACTCTATCTAGCTGAGTACAGACTCAGGCATGAGTCATGCTCAGGTTGAGACAAGCCACAGGGGTACACCTTTTATATTCCCCATCTTCTGGGTTTAAGACACAAAACTTTCTCTTTCACATCACAGAGGGGTCAGTACCCAAGCAAGAGAGTGGAAAATGAATAATTTTCAGAAGCTGGATAACTTATTCCCCCAGGAGAGTGCCCAAATTTCATATCTATACCACCCTGACCCTCAGAGATTATTGATGTCTCCTATATTAACTTGGTCAGAACTTTTTATTTTGCAAGAAGCCATGCTCTCCTGCCTCCCTAGATGTTATCCAACTCCCATTCCAACTTTTCATCTTTAATCCATAGCTCTCAAGGGATAGTCTTGTGGTTTATCTTACTTTCCATGTAAACCAGTCTTTCTGCCACTCTGCCCTCCAACTACCTGTGCAGAGCATTCTGAGAATAGAATCTTAACTTGAATGGGCATCTGATAAGGCAATGGATTGGGCCAGTGAATAAGATGGCTTCCTATGACACAGCAAATGGCGAGCTAAACAGATTCTCCTGCCATTTCCTTTGATCTTTGATGCCATTCCCCTTTCTTTCCATCCCCATGGCCTGTGCTCAAGCTATTCTGTTTAAAAATAAGAATAGAAATGACAGCTCCTGGCCTGGTGGGAGCCTCAGCTCCTGAATGTCTTGCCTACATCTCCCCACCCTCTGCTCCTGGCTGTATTCCCACCACCACCATGATCACAGAACTTTGTGTGTCTGGGAGTATTCAGTACACAATCTATTATAACTATGATTGTGTTTGTCTGTGTTTTCCAGTGGGATCTGAGGGACAGAGTGCTTCAATAGCAAGAAGGGTGCCACCACCTAAGCCTTCTGCAAAATTTACCATCCCTTGAGTTTTCAACGTTTCAGTGGAGGAAAAATTCTAGTTCTCCTTAGAATCTATCCTGAGTCCCACATACATTGGGGTAACCTCCAAACCTGGGGTTTGAAAGAATGTAGCTTTAAGTGCTCTGCTTCAGTCCAGGACCAATATAACAAAGAATGAGTTTAGAAAGCAGATTTCAGAAAAAGCAGCTTGAAAAGCAGGAAGGAGATTTAGTGTTTTCTAAGTAAAAATTTTCAAATAGATTTTGGCGTAATATCTAATTTTATAGGACCAATAACTCAAAGCTGCTGCATATTTCTAGTCATAATCTGTGGGAGGGTGGGGTAGAGAGATCCCACTCTATGACAAGCTAAACTCAGCACTGACAATCCTCTGGTAATTCACTGCGGCTGCCTAGGCAACTGGTCCATAACAAAGGCAGGTGAGGCAGGTCAGTCTGAGGACCAATACTGCTATAATAAAACCTTCTTCCAAACTTAAGCATGACAAAGGTGAAACACCCAAAATCTTGTGCATTCTCCCATACTCAGCAACAGTATTGGAGTCCCAGGGGCTTTGGGATTACTCTGGAAGGGCCCTTGGACATTTCTTACCTGTCCCTACCAGCTCAAGTGCCTCACTGGGCTCCGACACAGCCATCTCCCAAGATTTCTCCCTCTACCCCCACACCCACCACCCAGAGCTGCCGATCACACTGAGCTCCAGAGGTTCTGAGAGCTAGAGTTACAAAAGCATGTTTACATCTGACATCTCAATTTCAGCAACAGCCTAACCAGGGGCCATGGGGAGCTGACATCTGATATAGGCTGAGGAGGGAGAGGGCGGGGGGATACGTGGGTCATGAAAGAGAAAGAGGTTTGTAGGTGGTGAGGCCCTCAAAAAGAAAAACCATCGGTGTCAGAAAATATTTCCCATTATCCTGCTCATATCCAATCCCTATTGGATGGTGAATAAGCCAATGACATAAATTGCCGCCCCCTTCTCTCCGCCCTCTCACTAATCCCAGCAACTCCTCTCATCTCTTTCCTGGTCTCACTAGAGAAGTCTGGTTGCTGGGAACAGCTCAAGGGGTCACCATGCTGTTCATAATCACGGCACTTCTCTGCTGTGGTGAGTACAAGGGGGTGGGGTAAGGGTCTGGGCAGAAGGCCGGGGTAAAATCCCGTGGGGGAGGGGGCAGAGTCCTGGCAGCAATTTCTTTTGCAGGACTGTGCAATGGGGTATTGACAGAAGAGACTGGTGAGTTTTTTCTGCTACAGACTGGGACATTCCTCCCTAGAGATCCGAAATAACTACATAGTGTCAGTGTCAGTGGACAGGGAGTGACTGATTGGAAGGGAAGGACAGCCAGGAAGGAGCACTTGCTATAGTTGCTGGCAAATTTCAGCCTCCAACTCTGCTTTTGTGCAAAATTTCCCCCAAGCTTCTTCACTTTTCTGAGTCTCATCTAAGACATGAAGTTCTCCTTTTCCCTGCACCTTCGGAAGGAAGGGAAACGTTTGGATTTGAATTGAAAAGGGAGGTGGGCAGTGTGATCTGGGTAGGGGGTTCAAGGGCAAGGAAAGGGGGAGAGGAGGGAGGATGGCTTCATTAACTCTGCTGTTTCTAGAAATAATCATGCCAACCCCTAAACCTGAGCTATGGGCAGAGAGCAACTTCCCTCTGGCCCCGTGGAAGAACTTAACCTTGTGGTGCAGAAGCCCTTCTAGCTCAACAAAGGAGTTTGTGCTGCTGAAAGACGGAACCGGGTGGATTGCAACTCGCCCAGCCTCAAAGCAGGTCCGGGCTGCTTTCCCCCTTGGCGCCCTGACCCAGAGTCACACCGGGAGTTACCACTGCCATTCATGGGAGGAGATGGCTGTGTCGGAGCCCAGTGAGGCACTTGAGCTGGTAGGGACAGGTAAGAAATGTCCAAGGGCCCTTCCAGAGTAATCCCAAAGCCCCTGGGACTCCAATACTGTTGCTGAGTATGGGAGAATGCACAAAGACTAAGAGTCAAGGGGCTTGTGCTGCATGTAGGAGAGAAGGGACACTGAAATAAGGCAGGGGGGTGGGTAAAAGAATGAGAGGAGGCTGACAGGAGGAGCCAAATACCAGTCCAAAATGGATTTTTTTTTTATTATCGACAAAATGACTCCAAGTGTCCCTTTTGGGCACCTTCATACTTTGGGCTCCTTTTTCACCCCATTTTGTTTTCTAGACATGCTCCCCAAACCTGTCATTTCTGCGCCCCCTCCAATCCGAGGCCAGGAACTGCAAATCCGGTGCAAAGGATGGCTGGCAGGCATGGGATTTGCTCTGTATAAAGAGGGATTGCAGGAACCTGTCCAGCAACTCGGTGCAGTTGGGAGAGAAGCCTTCTTTACAATCCCAAGAATGGAGGATAAAGACGAAGGCAATTATAGCTGCAGCACTCACACTGAAATGCACCCCTTCAAGTGGTCTGAGCCCAGTGAGCCTCTGGAACTTATTATAAAAGGTAAAGCTGAAAAGGGTATGTGAGAGAGGAGGGGGAAGGCAAAATTCTGGGTCAGACACTCCTCTCCCTACTGCAAACTTTGTTGCCGGTCCTAGGAGCCTGTGTCCAATCTTAGAGCCAGGCAGGCGTGGTGCTGGGAGTGCCAGGGCCTCTGGCTGCACGATATTAATAGCAGTAATTGTTATTAATAGCTGGGGTTTGTGGAGGGTGATTTAATTTTTCTAATTATTTTCATATCAATTATTTTATTTAGCTATAGAGCAAATATTCAAGGGATATTTGGACAAGAAAGGGGAATGATACCTTGTAGAGCAGATACTGTTTCCCCTTCTTGTCCATGTGAACAAACTGAGGCTCAGGGAACCAGCAGAGGCCCAATGACACTTCACTCTTTTAGCTAACCTCCATTGTCTGCCCTGATGACAGTGAGGATTCTGCCATAGGAAGTGAGGGGTAGGAGTGAGAGGTCTCTGTAAGATGTTCATCTGCAGTGAATTTGCCTACATTTTTAAATGCATCTAATTATGAATGCAATACTATAAAATACAAAGCAGCTTCCTGGAACCAATATATGAACTATTCTTCCTCCACCCCCGTTAAGTTGTGTTTTTTTGGTTGTTGTCTTTTTTTTTTTTTTTTCATCTTCTAGAAATGTACCCGAAGCCCTTCTTCAACACATGGGACCGCCCAGTGGTCACTCCTGGTGCCCGAGTGACTTTCAATTGCTCTACTCCACAGCAGCACATGAGCTTTATTCTTTACAAAGATGGAAGTGAAATAGCGTCCAGTGACAGGTCTTGGACAAGCTCAGGTGCCAGTGCAGCTCAGTTTGTAATCATTTCAGTGGGCGTCAGTGATGGAGGAAATTACAGCTGCCGATATTATGATTTTGCTACCTGGTCTGAACCCAGCAAATCTGTGGAGCTCGTGGTGACAGGTCAGGAGTGGGGAAATAAAGGTGGAGGGTTTTACTGACCCTGGGACAGTGAGTGGAAAGCCTGTCAGCGGGAAAGTCACCAACAAAGTGCTTAGGACAGTGACTGGAACATGGGAAACAGTACATGTAAGGCAGCTACTGAAATGATTATCAATACAGGAATAAAAGACAAAGGAGAGGTAGGAGACAAGTAATTAATTTCTGGGGAAAGAAGTGAGGCAGATGGGGTGTCAAATCCCTAGAGCCAATTTCATGTTGCCCTATTTCTACAATTATTTTGCTGTTTGGCCTTTCCCTTTAGGCTCAATATCCACTTTTCTTTAGTTGGGTGGTCAGAGATTGATGGGCTGGATGGCCCTTAAGAAAGGGTGAAGACCTTGAAATGTCAGATGCACATTGTGCAGCCAATAGAAATAAGGGTTTTCAAAGGCTGTGTAACGACATCAGAAAATATTTACAGTGTAAAGTTAAGTGAAAAATATTAACCTACATAACCATGCACACAATAAGATCCCAATTATCCAAATAATTATAGCTATAATGACATGGGCATGTATAGAAAAATTAATGGAAAGAAATATATAAGCATGTATAAAGAATGGTTATCATTGTGTGGTAGAATTATATTATTTTCATTAGGTTTTTTTGCTGTATTTTTTAATTTTCTACAATAAACATATTGTTTCTTACAATAACCGCAAAAAAATACATTTACAGAATATGATGGGCAGGCTTCTCTCATGTTGTGATATCTTTAATTTCAGAATTCTACCCCAAACCCATTCTCCTGGCAGAGCCAGGTCCTGTGGTGCTTCCTGGGAAGAATGTGATCCTGCACTGCCAAGGGGCACTCGAGGGCATGAGGTTTGCCCTCTTGCATGAGGGAACCCAGGTTCCTTTACAGTTCCAGAGTACCTCAGGAAACTCAGCTGACTTCTTCCTGCACACTATTGGAGCAGAGGACTCTGGGAACTACAGCTGTGTCTACTATGAGACGACCATGTCAAACAGGGGATCACATCTCAGCAAGCCAATTATGATCTGGGTGACTGGTAAGGACAGGAAAACATAGAACTTGGACAGAGACAATGGCTGTAGGGATTAGGGAGAGTAATTTTTCTTGGAAGGCTAGGCTAAGCCATAGAGGGGAGTGGCAGGAAGGAGAAAGATAAATGGTTAATTCACCAAGTGCTAAGTTTTCATACTCACCATTTTACATCTTTGGTCTCTTTCTAGACACATTCCCCAAGCCATGGTTGTTTGCTGAGCCCAGTTCTGTGGTTCCCATGGGGCAGAATGTTACTCTCTGGTGCCAAGGGCCAGTTCATGGAGTAGGGTACATTCTGCACAAAGAAAAAGAAGCCACTTCAATGCAGCCCTGGGGATCTACCAGTTATGATGGGGCATTTCCCATCACCAATTTATCTGGTGCTAACATAGGACGTTATACCTGCTGCTACCACCCTGACTGGGCCAGCCCTATCAAGATACAGCCTAGCAACACCCTGGAACTCATAGTCACAGGTAAAAGGAAGATGTTCTGGAGTGGTCATGGGGCATAGAAAGGAGGGAATAGACTTGTTTTCAAAAAGTTTAATAGTCTTTCCTCTTTACTGAACAGAGTCTCCAAAGGTGATACACTGGCAAGTGACCTCTTCTCTCTGACCAAGAGTTAATTTTTTCTAGGTTTGCTCCCCAAACCCAGCCTATTAGCCAAGCCTAGTCCCATGGTGTCTCCTGGAAAAAATATAACTCTTCAATGTCAAGGGGAACTTCCAGACTCAACATTTGTCCTGTTGAAGGAGGGTTCTCCAGAACCCATAGACAAACAGCAGCCAAGTGGCTACAGGGCTGACTTCTGGATGCCAGCTGTGAGAGGTGAAGATTCTGGGATCTATAGCTGTGTTTATTATTTAGACTCTGCTCCCCTTGCAGCTTCAAATCACAGTGACTCCCTGCACATCTGGGTGACTGGTAAGGTCCTGGAGATTTCAGTAATAGTCTAGATTTTATAGTGTTTTTAGTAGTTTACCATAAAGGGGTAAAGGGATTGGTTCAGGGCTACTTCTTCTAACTCGGTGTTGTGGTTGGTTGCAGATAAGCCCCCTAAACCTTCCCTGTCAGCCTGGCCCAGCACTGTGTTCAAACTAGGGAAGGACATCACTCTTCAGTGCCGAGGACCCATGCCAGGTGTTGAATTTGTTCTGAAACATGATGGAGACGAAGTGCCTCAGCAATTCTCCGAGGATGGAGACTTCGTCATTAACAATGTAGAAGGAAAAGGCATTGGAAACTACAGCTGCAGTTACCACCTCCAGGCCCACCCTGGTATCTGGTCAGAGTCGAGTGACTCCCTGGAGCTGGTGGGTGCAGCAGGTGAGTGGATAATCCCTTCAGGTCCTGGCATGACACACCTGGTATCCCAAAGACAGTCCCCATGGAGACAACCCACATATGGAGAGGATGGGTTTGGAGTCAGACACAGTATGGTGATATTTCTCTAAGGATGGTGAGGAGGTGGGAGCTCAGATTTGCTCAAAGATAGTGACACAGATTTTTTCAAGGTCTCTTTCACCCTCCCCAAAAGAAAGGCTGCTTATGCCTCAGCATAAACATTACCTCTGATCACCCCTCTATGGTCTCAACACATAGTTCTAAAACACACACACACACACACACACACACACACACACACACACACACGCACACACACCATTGGAGGAGGCCAGATGAGTAGGCAATGTGATATCAAGTGTGATATATATGCATTAACATCTATGGCCTTGGTTTCTCCTCTTTTATCATCACAGGGCTTGCTGCTCAGGAGTGCACTGTGGGGAACATTGTCCGAAGTACCCTGATTGTAGTGGTGATTGTAGCTTTGGGGGTGGTGCTAGCCATAGAGTGGAGGAAATGGCCTCAACTCCAAACCAGGTAAATACCTCATGTCAGCCTCCTTTTTGTGAACCCAGGACTGCTGTAAAAACAATGCTCTGACTGTGCCTCCAGCATCTTAGCCCCACAATGTAACCTGTTTTCGGGTTGATAATTCTGGATACTCATTTAGTCATGTCTTTTTCTTTTCACAGAGACTCAGAGACAGATAGAAGGGACCAGACTATAGCCCTTGAAGAGTGTAACCAAGAAGAAGAACTGGGCA
Source organism: Eptesicus fuscus (assembly GCF_027574615.1). Classification (NCBI taxonomy): domain Eukaryota; kingdom Metazoa; phylum Chordata; class Mammalia; order Chiroptera; family Vespertilionidae; genus Eptesicus; species Eptesicus fuscus. The sequence continues at coordinate 112,147,096 of NC_072473.1, forward strand.
CCAACTCCAACTCTTCATCATCAATCTCTTAGGGAACCTCAGTGTACCTGCTAGTCCCAATATAATAATCTCCTCCTTTACAAGAGCTTTCCCCTCCTCTCTCCTTTCTCCTCAGAAACCTGCAAATCTGCCTGATTACCCTGAGAGTCAGCCCCATCTTCTATTCTTTGACCACTAATCACCTGAGCTGTGTCACGGGGATTCTGTGAGTTGTGAGCTCTACTCTCAACTGTAGATATAGGGTGAGATGTTTCCTGAATGCAGATTCCCAAGCCCTGTAGTTCCTCCAGTACTGATTTACTGGTGCATGTAATTCTATTAAAAATGTATTCTTCTGAAAAAAAGAGAGTATTCAGTATTTAACTGCAAAAACTATGGCAGTGATTTTTCATTGGTCTGTTGTCCACTTACAACTTAGCAGAATTGGTGTATTGGAACTGACCTCCACAACAGAATAAGAGAACGTGGGGTTGCCAATACAAAGAAAGGAACTCAAGGATAGGGTGTGGGAGGAGGGAGGGAAGGCTCCAAAACAATAATTAGCAATTTGATTTGAGACATGATCCCTGGACAGCATGTCATATTGTAATTCCATTTCATTATTGAATCAATGGGTGAATGAAAAAGTGAATGTCAAAAGTTCTCTCCAAGTTGAGCCTGAAGAGGGCAAATACTGAAGTTAAGTCCTTTTTACCCTGTTACTTCCAGGTCTATAGTACACAAACATCAGGATTAGCTCTCTGTAGAACTTTGAAATTGGCAAAGTGTGCTTTGTAGCCCTTACCTCACAATCACAGGGTGTACATTAATTCATTCTTAAGTATGCACAATTGATAAAGTTGAATACTTGCCCTCCCTAAAGAGAACCTTGTTTTCCTAGAAAAAAAATGGACCTTTGGTGGTAAGATATCAGGGGGCAAGTAAGCAGTTGAGGTGGGTGGTTTGAAGCAGATCTACCAGTGTCTGCTCCCAAGACAGCAAATGGAGATTTGCTCACATTCTGAGCCTCTGATAATCCTCCCTGGATCAGTATGTCACTTTCCCTATAGGTGGGAATTCAGCACACATTGGGGATTTGGATTGGGAAAAGGAACTTGCCTAGTTCCTTGAACCTATTCAAAACCTCAGAAGAATTAAACTATGGATTCTAGAGGAGGTCATGATCTCTTCAACTATGACCCTAAGATTCCTCACCTCCCAATACTGTTTAATTTTAAGCTAACACTGTTCAATAAAGAAATGTACACAATGAGTTTTTTATACCTGTTTACAACAAATTTTAGAAAGCAACTCCTATATTCTTTTATTAGGAAGGTTATTTACCCAGCAACTTAATGGAAAAAAATGCATCCTATTTCCTTTAATCCTTACAAAATGAAACACTCTACGTACTATATAGACTAATTTATATTAAGTTCTTTGGAATGTAGAAGTACAAAGTCTCACTCTGATTTCCGTTTGATGAGATTCTGTTAGTTGCTTATACTAATACCTCATAGTTTTCCTAAAATTTGCATTTCAAAAGTGCTTTTACATTTGAATTTATCAAAACCTGATTGTTGCTTTCTGTTGAACCCACTCTCTGCCTTCAAACTCTCCATCCCTAACTCTCAATCAAACTGCACACTTTAAACACTGGAAAGAGGCCTGCTCTGAGTCCTTGGTTTTAGGATAAAAGTCCTTTGATCAGATCTGATTTTGTTTCCCAATCATTGGGTATTCCAAAGTGTATTGTCAAGGCTAGTGGCAGGGCTGTACATGTTAGCAAGTGCTAAGTTGATTGTTTTAACTGTTCATTAAGGAGAAGAAAAGAGCAAAGGGCCAAGGACTGAAATTTAGAGAAGCCTCTGAGTTAGAAAAACAGAAAGAATGTGAGGCAAACACAACTAAAAAAGATTCTTGTGGAATTGACATTGAATCTTGGGTCTCCTATGTCGAAAAGTTTCAGACAAAGATACACTATCAGAAAAATTTTATAAACCCTTCCGAGAGAAACAAATAGTAGGAAATATTGTGACACTGGACTGTTAGTCTGTTTTCTAAAAACACATTTACTGTTCTTTCACTTAGAAAACCAAAGTTCGACATGATTTAAAAGGAAAAAAAAATAGTTGTCAATTAACTGTGAAATACTTAAAAGACAAAGAGTGGTTTTGAGATTTAACTTTCCTACTCACTGTCAATCTCAATGAATTAAAAATCTACTTATAATGCAAAAGTCATCACAAACTCTCAATGAATTAAATATCTATTTATAATACAAATGTAGCTTGTTGCTGAAAATGCTCCACATGGTATGTTTTTTCAACCTGGTTGCCATGGGAATCAGTCCCTTTACCCCAGCTGGCCTCTAATCATCAACCCAGCATTAGGTAATTTCTGGGAAATGGAATGTCAATTAGGGTGGAATGGACCTTTGAGAGGAGAATTTAGTTCTGGGACTCTAGGAACAAAGGCCCAAGATGCTTTCCTCAGTTTTAAAAAAAAAATTTGTTAATTCCACCTAATCCTTAAGCTCACACACCTTTGGCCCCAACTTCTCAGAGCTACAGGTTGTCTAGGTGGCATGGCCCAATCCACAATCCATTACAGAATCTCATTTACAGTGGAGCTGATAGAGAGGTACACAGCCTCTTTCTGTACACCTCTAGGTATGGAAGCTCATCACTTTATGAGACAACCTGAGACTTTCTAATTGTTTGACTGATACCGTATTTGTTTGTTTGTATTCCTTTCATACTCACTGGCTCTAGTTCTGATTCAAGCTGCAACCTAGATAAAATCTACTTCTTACACAGAATAGTCTTACAATATTTGAAAAATATGAGTTGTCCTCCCTGAGTCCAGAATATCTCACTCAATGGTTCTTCCAGAATTGGGCCAAAATTCTCTTGCAAATCTATCTTTATATAGTTAACTTTTAATTATCCAGGTTTCAGAGACTGCAGAGTTCATTCCTACCCAACTCCTGTCAGATTCAACGAGTACAGTTCTTTCATATATTTTACATACCTGTTGTTATATAGAGTAATCTATATAATAAAAGCCCAAGCGACCATTACGGCAGAACTATGATTACTATGGCAGAACTACAGTTACTATGATGCACACTGACCACCAGGAGGCAGACGCTCAGTGCAGGAGCTGCCCCCTGGTGGTCAGTGCACAGAGGGAGCACTACTCAGCCAGAAGCTGGGCTCAGGGCTAGTGAGTGCAGCTGCTGTGGTGGGAGCCTCTCCCACCTCAGCGGCAGCACTAAGGAGCAGGGAGCCAAGCAATAAGGAGCAGCCAGCAGGCAGGTGGTAAGGAGCAAGGGGTCCCAGACTGTGAGAGGGTGCAGGCCGGGCTGAGGGACCTGCATGAATTTCATGCACCGGGCCTCTAGTTATATAGAATATGAAACAATGATAAATGATGTGTTGAAAAATAAAGCAGAGCAAGGAATACAACAGTATGAGTTTGTGGGGAAATTGTTGCAATTTAAAAAGGGAGCCTTTAGAATACCTCACTGAGAAGATAACATTTGACTTATGGTGATGAAGGACATATAGGAACAAGCTAGGCAAATATGTAGGCAAAGTGGGTTCTAATAAGAGAGAAAAGCAAATGCAACAGCCCTGAAACAGGAGAATGCCTGGCTGCTTTGAGGAACTGTGACTAGACCACAGTGACTGGAGAAGTGTAAGCAAGGGAGAGAGTAGAAGGGGTTACAGTCAGAGAGGTAATGGGAGCCAGGCCAACCAAGACATTCATAAGTCTTTGTAAGGATTTTGACTTATACTCTGAATGAAACAGGAAGCCTCTGGAGTGACATGATTAGACTAACATTTAAATAGGACCATCCAGTCTTCTGTGTAAATAATAGACTAAGCAGCAAAAGTGGAAGCAGAGAGATCTGTTAGGAGGCTATTGCAATAATCGGGCAAAAGAGGGTGAGTTAGGTTATCACAGTAGCAGAGAGGTAATAAGAAATGGTTAGATTATTAATAAAATCTGAGAAAAGAGCCAACAGGATTTGTTTACAGATTGGATGTGGGATGTGTTCTGTAAACATTTTCATTAGAAGAAAGAACTGTTTCAAATATTGCCTTAGTGATTCTCTCCTGAGTTATTTTAAACTTGTCATCAAGGAAAAGTTTTACAGTGCCTCCCAACCCAAGTCACCATTTCTGGACAGTTTGTCAATGAGTTTGTCATTGTCCATTCAGAAACATGTAAGCAAAATGCAGGCCTATATGTCAGAAGTGATCTGATCAACACAGAGTACAAAGGACAGTAAAATGATCACTTTCTGGGATCTGAACTCACCATTTCTCTTAATACCATCTAAAATTACACTAGCCCTTGGGTAGCCAAATCACACTGTTGGCTCATAGGGAACTTGTAGTCAACCAAAACTCATAGCTCTTTTGCACACAAGCTCTTGGCAATTCAATCCTTTCTTCTCCTGATGTGTTATTTTGAAATTTATCTAAGACTTGATTTGACATTAATTTCATCGTATAGGCTCCAGGTTAAAGAAATAATTTATTAGCACTTAGTGAGCCCCATTCCATAAGTCACATATATAGGTACTACTTCAATTACTCCAAACAACAATCCTTTATGGCCTCATGTTATTGTTATTACCATTTTACACATGAAGAAACAGAGGCTCAGAGAGGTTATATAACATGCCCAAGGCCACCTAGCTCAGAGCCAAGGGTAGAGTTGGTATTAGAATCCAATTTTGCCTGACTCAAAAGCCAAATTCTCCCATATTGAACCTTGGATAGCACAGTATCTGGAAGTGGGAGGTATGCAATAAATATTTACTGAATTGACCACCTTTGTACCCTACTTTTTAATTTATTTTATGGTACTGACACTCATATTAACTTAGTAATTTTTAGGCTCTATTGTAGAGTTTTACATGTGAAACATCATCATTACAATAAGTCTATGAGGTATTATCATTATTCATATTTCTTACAAAGAAGAAAATAGATCCCCATAAAGATTTAGGTGAGACAGCCAACAAGTTTTAGAGATAAGATTTGTACCCAGGCAGTCTGGCTACAAAGAATTTGTATCTATAACCACTAAGCTATGCTCTCTCAGGGTATTCTGAGATCCTGACGTTGCACTCTTTAGGGAAAGAGGTGCATCAGAGGTCTAACTTGCTGTCCACTGCCCAATTATAAATATGTGGCCTTCCTGCTGAAATCCAGTTATGCCTCTTCCTTCTTTTCCATTCCCCTTCTTTATCAATGGGTCAGTTTAAGGAGGAAGTATTTCTTTAAGAAGGAAAACTTGTTCATGTCCTCAAACTTAGTCTTGACCACTCCTCTTACCTCCCAGAACTCCAAGCCACTCTATTCTGCTGTAGATCAATTTTTTCAACTTTCCCCTAAAAAGGGAGTTAATATAATGAAACTAGAGGCCTGGTGCATGTAATTCATGCATGGGGCCAGAGGGGGGGAGGTTCTCAGCCCAGCCTGCATCCTCTCGCTATCCGGGACCCCAAGGGGGGTGTCAGATTGCTGGTTTATGGGCCTAAACCAGCAGTGAGACATCCCTCTAGCAATCCGGGATGCTGCATGCACCAGTGACCATACTTTTCATACAGGTGAAAAGCATCTTACTGTTGTATGGGCAGCTACATGTTTTTGCCATGATTATAAAAAGTAGTACATAACATGATCCTTCTGAGGCAGTAGTACCATTTTCCCCATCTTATGAGTAGAAAAACTGAAGCAGAGAGAAGTTAAGTAATTGGCTTTGTCACACAGTTATAAATGTCAGAATTAGGGCTGACCACAAAATGTGCAAGCCAGAGTCCATGCATGTCATTGCTGCATCATCCTTTTTTTTAGTGTTAGAGTAGCCTTGCCAGGTTTTAATTTTTAAATCTAAGAGACTGTTCCCAATATATAGGATAGGGTCCCTAGGCCTGGTCAGTGATCAGGGCTGATCTGTGGGGTGACAGGGAGGGGGCCCCCACTGGCACCCACCTTGGATGGCAGTCTGGCGCTGCCCAATCACCGGCCCCTCCTCCCGCCAACCAGTTGTTCAGCAGATCGTTCTGCTGTTCAGTCAATTTGCATAATCGGTTTTTATATAGATATATGACTCCCATTCTGGGGAAATCCCTGAAAAAGGAAACCACATAGCTGGTGGTGACAGGTCAATAGAGGCCTGCAGAAGAGAGATGTTCCCTCAGTTGTTTCCCCACCCCCAACAATAGTTTCTAGGCCAGACCATCATATAGATTGTGAGAAAATAACTGTAAGATTCTGACTAGAATCATGTCTTAAACTGGGTATGGTAAATGTGTGTAGAGAAACTCAAAGCATTCACAATAGTTATTGGCTTATAAAGAATGACTTTTGCGAGAGAATCTCTTCTTATTTCAGAAGGCCATGGTTGGCACCATGTGCTAAAGGCCCAAAAATAATCTACATTATATCATAGGTTAGCAGAATGTTCATCAGGGACTAGAATTAGTTTTGAACTTGAAACAAATCCTATAGAGGGTGGCTTGTCAAAACAAATTTTTCAAAACTACCCAAAGCTCTCTTATTTTGCAGGATCATTACTCAAGCAATTGTTCCATTTAAACCCCAGCAGTCAATCCTGGGGAATTCATCAATTGATGTCCCAAATTTGGATTTGGTCATATGTATCTAAACACATTGAAGGAATCTTAGACTTGAAAAATTGTATAATTGTAAGGCTCATCAGAGATGATACAGTACACAAACATTCTACAACACACCAAACAAGCAGCTGACCAACTTCTGCTTGAACCCTTATAGAGGATGGGTGGGGTTACATAGGGGAGACTTCCTACGTATAAGGAGTGGTTTTCCATTCAAAGATGAAAAAAATTATTTTATGTTCTGAGAGCTGCATTCTTCCAGCTTTCATATTCATTGGTCCACAAAAAAAATGTAATACACAAAATTATTCCTTAAGTCTTTGTTGTTTAAAGTAAAACACCCCAATTTTCTTCAACTGTATCAACCAGAGTAAAACAACACTTTAGTGGTGTTCTAATTAACTTTAGATACAAATAAACTATCACCTCCAATATGATGGACTCTACACTTGCATTAATATATCCCTGAGATCTCAATAGCATATTTAGCAACCACATAACACTGTAGGCTCATACTAAGTTTGAAGCTAACTGAAAACCCCCTGCCTTTTATAGAAGTACTCCTAAGTCTTGCCTTCACTCTGGTATATGTAGTTAATTTTAGAGCTGAAATATGCAACTTCATATTCATGCTAACTACATTAGAGTAAGGAGGTTTTATTATTTTTAAAAGTGTTCAGCTTCACAACTATTTGATTCTGAGAATTACAGGATCTTTCCACCTCATTTTATATACACACTGAGTGGCCAGATTATTATGATCTCTGAACGCATAATAATCTGGCCACTCAGTGTGTGTGTGTGTGTGTGTGTGTGTGTGTGTGTGTGTGTATAATTAGAGGCCCAGTGCATGAATTCGTGCATAGGTGGGGTCCTGCCAGCCTGGCCAGGAGGAGGGGACATAGGCAGTTGGCCAGCCTGCCTGCTGGTCGAACTCCTGGTCAAGGGGACAATTTGCATATTAGTCTTTTATTATATAGGATATACACTGAGTGGCCAGATTATTATGCATTCAGAGATCATAATAATCTGGCCACTCAGTGTATATGAAATGGAGATCATAACTATGCTAATTTTGCAGGGTTGTGGTGAGGATTGAATGAAACAATATATGTAAAATTGCTCTGGAATTAGTCTCCAATTCCATTACCTTATCATCTTTAAGTCAGGTAGGGAGAGACTGCCATACTTTATATAGGAAGCAATTACTGGAGACATACCGTCCTCTTCCATCACCCCTAAAAATTGTAGGCTTAGAAGTATCTTGGGGAGGGGGAGAAGCAGGACAGTAAGCCAGGACAAGGGAAATAGGGAAACAGACAGATATTCAAACATTTTTCACCACCTAGTAAATCATAAGGATAAATGGTTTGCACTTCTTCCCAACCAGGGGTAAATAGCTTAAATCACCCTACTCAGGGAGACATATAGCAAATATTCAATTAGTGCCATTTGCTAACAACATCTAAGGGCAAATGAAGTTAAGAGAAGAAACATCATTGAGATATTTCAGCACAAAACTGATGAAAATTCTATTGAGATCCTCCCCACAGACCTCCCTTAAACACCTAGCCTTTAAAACCCCTCAAACCCAAGGTACCAGTGTGCGCTCTCCCTCCCAGGAGCATGCTTGAAACTCCTCCCCACCTCTTCTTTCCCCATAGACATGCATCTCCTAAACTCTAGGGACCACACAAGGTTTGCAGCAGGGCAGCAATGAGCAGTGGCAGTTTGTCCCAGACAACCCCCCCTGAACCTTTCCTCAAGGTCCCCTTTTCTCTGACTTTTTATTGAGCCAAAGCAGACCAACCTAGGCTCATTTCCCCAGCCTTTCCTTGTTTCACTGTCCCCAGCTTTAATAAATGCCATCTAAAATTTTTTTTAAAGTATCATGCCTATATAAGGCCTGAGGATGACAACAAATAGGATTCTTATTTTCTGTTGTACAATTTTTACAGATATCCCTCCAAGCTTGGTCTTACTCCCAAATTTGATCAATGTCTCATTTTTGTCTTTATCAAAGTATTAGAGCATATTTCTTGCTGGGTTTACAATAATTGATTAAATGTATACATTTTGATGATCATTTAATGAGTTAAACTTTCAACTATCCATACTATCAACCTATCTTGTTTCTTTATAATGTCTGAAAAGACATCATAGAAGTGTTTGTCATGATCCTAGCTAAAGCTCAAATAAGTGATTTTTTGCAGTGTCCTCTTGAAAGCTCCATCCAAAAGGAAATAAGCTTAGTCTGGCATGACTTGCTCGTAATGAACCCATGCCGGTTCCTAGGCATTAATAAGTCCCTTTCCAAGGGCTGATAAATCATCTTCTTAATAATCCATTCTGGAAGTGTGCTGGGGATCAACTTCAAACTCAAAAGACTGACATTTTTTAGATTCTCCTTGCTTTGGGGGGTGAGGGGAAATCATTGTCTTATTTAATCTTTTGACATCTCTCTCTTTATCCACAAGTCTTTGAATACTACCAAGGGAGGTATCCAAGCTTATAATACAGACCAGAAAGAAACAATGCTAGACCCTAACTTGTCTACCACTTTTTCTCATTTTTCTGAAGTGGGAGAATTCATCATTTTTAGACTGATGTAGAGGCCATCTGCAATTGAGTTTGTCAGGTTAATATGCCATATTTTAGAAAGCCCAGAATGTCAATGGGAAGATTGGTTGATGATGCAAAACTATTTTTTTTCAGGAGATGCTTTACAAGAGTTCACACTTATTCTAGAACAGTGCTTTTCAAACATTAATGTGCATATGAATCACCAGTGGATCCTGTTAAAATGCAGTGCTGATTGAGTAGATCTAGGCAGGGCCTGATTTTAGGCATTTCTTAACAAACTCCCAGATGATGTGGGTACACAGATTATACTTTGTTATAGCAAGATTCTTAGGCCTGAGGATGACAACTTAATCGTTCTAGACCTTGGCCATACTCTAGAATCACCTGAAGGGCTTTTAAAAATTACCATGATCTGAATGCTCCCCACATTAAAATATCTGTGGTTAGGACTTGGAAATGATTATTTCTAAAGTTCCTTGTGTTATTATGGTGCATATCCAAGGTTAAAAACACTCTTCAAAAACTAGTTATCTTTAATCATTTGGCTAATAGTCATCACAAGGACTCAAAATGCATCCCCTGACTTATGTAATTGCTGAAATGCAGGTTCCCACCTGCCTATTATAGGCACATGCATAAAGACACTTTTTAAGTAAAATTTTGTTAATTAAGAGCATTTGAAGAATGTATATTTCAATGTTGGTGATTTTATGGTTACTTTTGCTTTCCTACTGCTGCCTACTAACATAATTGAGGGGCCAGAAATGTGGTATGTGTGGGAGGAAGGTTAGGTTAGAAATAGTTTTATAGCTATTAAAACTTACTTTTCCCTAGTGGGTTATTTTATATAATACTACTACTTGTATAATAATTTAGAAAGTACTATAGAAATGGCCAGGTTGTGGTTTGGCTCAGACCTCCATAGAGAACTTCACTTGTAGTAAACATCTCTTTTTTTATCAGAGTACACATGTAAAAAATAATATGTTTTATTATTTACTTTATTGAAGAAGTGAACACTATCTTTATTGATAGTGGCTCAATGGCAGAAGAGGTAGGCTAGCCCAGTCAATTAAAAGAATTTGAGACACAGTATACTAGACCTAAGAATTACTAGTAAAAAAAAAAAATCTTTCAACGGTAGACTCTTCCATAAAGATTCTCCAACATAAAGATTAAGCATCAACACTACAAAAGAACAAAAATGGACAGAGAGCAAGAATTGGAATTTTACGGAGCTGAGCATTTCTTAGTTGAGCAATCCTGATATAAATCCTCTCCCTGGCAGCCAAGCAAAGAGAAAAAGCATATCGGTTTGCGGGTGGGGTGTGTGAAGGGCAAAGGTTTGGCTGGCACTCCAGCTAGGGGCATACCAGAGGGAGAACAGCCAAATGAGGCCAGGCTCAAAGAGGAACAAAGAGCAGAGTAGATGGAGCAGGTCTCAAAAAAGTTCTAGGAAAGAATCCTCCCTAGGCAGCAATTTTTTCTGGCGCCAGACCTGACAATCATTGGGACAACATGGAAAAAGGCCACTTTGAGGCCTGCTAATAGTATCAACGTTATTACACTACTGACTATTTTGCAACATTAAAAGAGACAACTTTAAATGAATATTTTATCTTTATGCACTGGGCATATATTAGAGAATCTAAAAAGGGAAGACCAGCTAGGGAAGTCTGTGGTTCCTGAGTGCTTTTTAGCAAGGACCCTGTTAGAAAACAACTAGTGAGGTTTAAAATATACTAAGTACAAACAAAATTTGAAGGCTACAAAATCACAATACTTTGAAAGAAAAATACTAGAGAAAATTATAACAAATCACAATCACATAAATATGAATAAGAATAACCTTGAGCTATCTCTGCCACAGGCTTGCTGAACTTCAAGTTCTTTTACTTTTTCTTTAAACTGCAATTTGATGTCAAGATGAAAGTTCCTGACCCAGGAGTCAGACAAGCCTTGGATCACATGCCAGCACTGCCCCTTATCAGCTCTGTGACTTTGGACAACTCCCTTACTTTCTCTCAGCCTAAGTTCCCTCATCTACACCAGAAGAATGATAAGAGAGCTCAATTCATATGAGTGCCATAGGACATAATGTGCTTGTCTCAGTGTAAGAGCTCAGTAAAAAGAAGTTGCTCTCATTAGCTTATACCTCCTGGGTCTGTGAATTTCTGGAACTGTTTTCATAGATTCCATTCACATCCAATAAATTATTTCACTTTTTTTTTACTTCTAGATCCTCTTTTGCTTTCTGGGAAAATGTGAGTTGACTTATTTCCAGCTATTGGTTGAGATTACTTATTCAAATCATTCTACCAAGGAGGAAAAAAGGAGAAGAAGCAAACCCTCAAACTATAGGAGACCCTATGACCCTGGCAAGCAGGGAAGGGATGGTTAGTATGGAAAGCATAGAGAGGAAATCCTTTCACTTCTGCCTTCTTGACTCCTTCTCTACTGCTAAAAGCAAGTAGGGCAGGTCTGGAAAGATGCACAAGTAATGGTATATCAGCTCTGCTGCTCCCTCCAGTGGTGTGGCCTGGAGAAGTCATAAGGTGGAGACAAGGTTAGGAGTGTAATCCTAGGACTCATGGAGAAGAGCAAATAATATCAGTGATAACCATAATAATAATGACAACAGAAACACTCATCAACAGTAGGCTCATAGGGAAGAAGGAATTATACAAATAAAAACAGCAATAATAGTAATATTTGGTGGCTTTGTGAAGAAGGAAAAAGTTTTAGAAAAATTCATGGGTAAGAATGGATAATAATAATTATAATTAATATGACAAATATCATGGTAATTCTTACTGGGCTTATGTACAAGAGAGAATAATCTATACTAATAATAGCCTAGGGCGTCACAACCAGATGGACTACCAGTCACCATGAGGGGACCCCTCTTGGTTGGGGGCGTGGCCGACCTTCAAACCACCAGGTGGCCTCTAGCCCTGGCTGGGGAGGCTCTGGGGGCCAGGGGTGTGCGGTGCAGTCTTTTAAAAATAAAGAAAGGGCGAGTGGCGATGTCAGCGTCCCTGGAGTCGGTGGTGGGCAGCAGTGACGGCCCTGGTGAGGGGGCTGGGACAGCCCAGGCACAAACGGAGGTGGCTGGGGGGCGGGGTTTGGCCGGGGGGGGGGGCGGCGTGGATGCCCACGGCGCCACCTGGGGCATCAGCGCTGGCCTAGACCCGGAAATGGCGCTGCTGGCCAAGCATCTGCTGAAACCACTGCCCGTGGACAAGCAGATCCAGACCAGGCCCTTCCAGGAGGCGGTGTCCCACCTGCCGCCTTTCTTCGATTGCCTTGGGTCCCCAGTGTTTATGCCCATCAAGGCAGACATAAGTGGTAACATAACAAAAATCAAAGCTGTATACAACACTGATCCGGCCAAGTTCCGGACCTTGCAGAACATCCTGGAGGCAGAGAAGGAAATGTATGCAGCAGAGTGGCTCAGAGTGGGGGCCACGCTAGCGCTGATGTGGCTGAAAAAGAGCCTCCGCTTCATCCAGGTCTTCCTGCAGAGCATCTGCGACGGGGAGCAGGACGAGAGCCACCCCAACCTCATCCATGTGAACGTCACCAAGGCCTACAAAATGGCGCTCAAGAAGTACCATGGCTGGATCGTGCAGAAGATCTTCCAGGCAGCACTGTATGCCACACCCTACAAGTCCGACTTCCTGAAAGCGCTCTCCAAGGGCCAGAACGTGAAGGAGGAGGAGTGCCTGGAGGAGGTCTGCCTGTTCTGATCAACTACACGGCCAATATCGACATCATCTATGAGATGTACACCACGATGAATGCCGAGCTCAACTACAAGGTGTAAGCTGACTGGAGGCCAGCACTCCCAGAAACGGACAAGCCACAATCACTGTGAAGCAAGCTGGAGGCCACCTTGGCCTGCATCCCCCAGAGTGTCCCAGAATCTGGCTGGGCATTCAGGGGACAGCCCTGGTTTCTGAAAAGTCATTTTTGGGGACTATCCTAAGAGAGCAATAAATAACCACCCTACTTCTTAATCACCTTTAATTTCATGGCAGCACAAACCGATGGCCTTCATTTCAGTGTGATAAAAATAAATTAATGTTGCTAATAAGTCAAGTCCTAGGGTTTTCTGTCTCTGTCCCCTCATGTGGTGCATGACCCTGGAGAAGCCCTGTCATACACCTCATTTTTAAGATGAGGATCTGGTGCAGTGATGTTTTAGGTCATCTAAGGACCACAAGGAGTCTGATTTGAAATTATATAGGATTTTTTAAAAACAGACTCCTGTGTGCTCCTGTGGTTGCAACAGCCCAGCCTCATAGCGCTATCAGTATAGACCCCACTCTTTCCTACTGTCTTTTTCCAGACAGTTTTTTATAGTTGAAAACAACCAGCAAGGCTTTGATGACCTTGCCCAAGGGGACTTTATTTTAAAGCTATCAGGTATGAGTAACTGACCACAGATGACTGAATTCGCATTCTTCTGCATAAGTATTTCCTTCAGGGACAGCCTACCTCACCTAAGAAACTACCTATCATGTGTGTTCTCTCAAAAGGGAGAGCACAAGCCCTCCTGATGCTGATATCCAAGGAATCACCTCCCTGCCTTAACTGTCGTGCCTGGCACTAACAAGAGCTGTATTTTGAAATTGTTGGGGTGAATAGAGAGACCCCCCAAAGAATTCATGTGTGTTAAAAACCCTATGAGATATTGCTCGTCTCGTTTTCGGTTCTTATAAGTGTATTTCTAATAGCACATGATCTCACTCATCTAGGGGAAATAATGAACAATATAGACTGATGAACAAGAACAGACCCAGAAACAAGGAGGCATGGATCAGACTGTCGGGCCTCAGGGGGAGAGCAAGGAGAGGAAAAAGGGGAGAGATCAACCAAAAGACTTGTGTGCAAGCATATGAGCCTAACCAGCGGTTAAGGACAACAGGGGGGTGGGGGCATGTGTGGGGAGGGGTGTGGGATGGGAATGGGGGGATGAGGACAAATATGCGATACCTTAATCAATAAAGAAATTAAAAAAAAACCCTATGGGAAACAATTGGTGACTTCTATGCAAACACTAAATAATTCTTAATAAATAAATCTCTATTTTGGAACAAAAAAATCCTATATAATAAAGGTAATATGCAAATTGACCATCACACCCTCACATAATATGGCCGCCCCCATGTCTTCACAAGATGGCTGGCAGGGGAGGGCTGTTGCGGGCGATCAGGCCAGTAGGGGAAGGCAGTTGGGGGGGACCAGGACTGCAGGGGAGAGCAGTTAGGGGCAATCGGGCTGGCAGGGGAGCAGTTAAGCATTGATCAGGCTGGAAGGGGAGTGGTTAGGAGGTGATCAGGCTGGAAGGCAGAAGTGGTTAGGGGCAATCAGGCAGGCAGACAGGCGAGCAGTTGGGAACCAGCAGTCCTGGCAGTTGGACATCCCCCAAGGGGTCCCAGATTGGAAAGGGTGCAGGTTGGGCTGAGGGACAACCCCTACCCCCCCGTGCATGAATTTTGTGCACCGGGTCTCTAGTTATGATTATAAAAGCTAACATGTAAATGCTCCCCACACATCAGTGCTAAGTGCTTTATATGTACTATTTAATTAATTAACTTATTTATTTTTGTTAATCCTTACCAAAGAATATTTTTCCATTTCTTTTTTTAAATTGATGTTTATTGTTGAAAGTATTACAGATGTCCCCTATTATTCTGCCATTGACCCCCTTCCATCCCACTCCCACTCCCCCTCCCCAAGCCTTCACCACACTATTGTATGTGTTCATGGGTTATGCATATAAATTTTGGTTAATCTCTTCCAATTCCCCTCACCCTTTTTCCTCTGAGATTCCTCAGTCTGTTTTACACAATCCTTTTGCATCTCAGAAAGATTAAGTAACTTGCCCATAGTCATAAGGCTATCAAGTGAAAAGCCGGCATGAAAATCAAGATCTTACTCTATATGCTGGGCATTTTCCCCTGTATCTTATAGGATGGAGGGCAACCAACAACTTGTAATATGTTAATGTTCCCTCTATCTGGAATAGCCCCTAAGCCTCTCTTCCTATATAATAAAGAGGTAATATGCAAATTGACCGTCACACCCTCGCACAAGATGGCCACCCCCATGTGGTCACAAGATGGCTGCCACAAGATGGCCAGCAGGGGAGGGCAGTTGGGGGTGACCAGGCTGGCAGGGGAGAGCAGTTGGAGGCAACCAGGCCTGCAGGGGAGAGAGGGCAGTTGGGGGGGCCCCAGGCCTGCAGAGGAGGGCAGTTAGGGGAGACCAGGCTGGCAGGGGAGGGCAGTTGGGGGGGGACCAGGCCTGCAGGGGAGGGCAGTTGGGGGTGACCAGGCCTGCAGGGGAGGGCAGTTGAGGGGACCAGGTCTGCAGGGGAGCAGTTAGGTGTCAATCAGGCTGGCAGGGAAGTGGTTAGGGGCAATCAAGCAGGCAGGCTGGCGAGAGTGCAGGCTGGGCTGAGGGACATCCCCCAGTGCATGAATTTCATGCACCGGGCCTCTAGTATTATAATAAAAATATAATAACGTCCACAGGGATCTGAGCACAACTGACTGGTTACCATGGGAGCCATCCTCTCTCCCTTAGCCTCTTATTACCAGTTCTGTTCAAGGGGTTTCTGGAAAATAGAACCCACCCATAACTCTAGTAGGGTGGCAGATTCCCCATTAAGTAGAACAGTCTGGTACCCTGACAACCAGGTGTGTCATCTTCTCATGAATGTGTCAATTGAGGCACATGAGGGAGATTCCTCCTCCCTAATTATTAATGCTTGAAATTGGATCTTTGGAACATTTTGTTCTTCATTAAAACACAAATACCTGTTTTGATCATTTACACCACAGTGTGAAATGTCTAGTTCATTATTTCCAAGACAACAAGTCTCTGAAACTTCAGTCTAATGCAGTTAATGTGACAAGCAAAGCTTTTCACCATATCCATTAAGTTTGAGGACCCCTGGCCTAAGGGAACTTTGGGACAACATGAAAGGAACCATCCACATTATAGGAGTGCCAGAAGGAGAGGAAACTGAGCAAAGAATAGAAAACCTGTTTGAAGAAATAATGACAGAAAACTTCCCTGATATAGGGAAGAAAAAACCCACACAAATCCAAGAAGCTCACAGAGTCCCAAACAAAATGAACCACGAAAGACCAATGCAACGGCACATTATAATTAAATTGGAAAACACCAATGACAAAGTCAGAATCTTAAAAGTGGCCAGAGAAAGACAGAAAGTTACCTACAAAGGATCCTCCATCAGACTAGCAACTGATTTCTCAACAAACACACATCAGGCCAGAAGGGAATGGAATGAAATATACAAAGTCATGCAAAGGAAGGATCTGAATCCAAGAATATTGTACCCAGCAAGGATATCAATCAAAATTGAGGGTGAAATCAGGAGCTTCACAGAGAAAAAAGGACTAAGGGAGTTTGTTACCATCAAACCAGCAATGCAAGAAATGCTAAAGGGTCTGCTGTAAAAAGAAAAAATAGGAAATGAAGAAGGAACACAGTGGTAAAGAACAAAAATGGTGACAAACAAGTCCCTATCAATAATAACTTAAAATGTAAAGGGATTAAATGCCCCAATCAAAAGACATAGGGTAATGGACTGAATAAGGAAACATGACCCATATATCTGCTGTCTACAGGAAACCCAACTCAGAAAAAAAGACAGACAGACTGAGGGTGAAGGGATGGAAAAAGGTTTTTCACGCAGATGGAAAAGAAAAAAAAAGCTGGGGTAGCAATACTTATATCTGACAAATTAGATCTCGTATTAAGGCCATAACAAGAGATAAGGAAGGCCACTTCATAGTACAAAAGGGAGCAATCCAACAAGAAGAAATAACTCTGGTAAAAATATATGCACCCAATACAGGAGCACCCAAATACATAAAAAAAAAAACTCCTGGAGGATATCAAGGGAGAGATTGACAGCAATACAATCATAGTAGGGGACATTAATACCCCATTATCACTATTGGACAAATCCTCTAAACAAAAAATCATCAAGAAATATCAATCCTAAATGACTCACTAGACCAGATGGAATCACTTGACATCTTCAAAACATTTCACCCCAAAGCCACAGAATATACATTCTTCTCAAGTGCACATGGGTCATATTCAAAGATAGATCACATATTGGGTCACAGGTAAAGTCTCTTCAAATTCAAGAAAATAGAAAACATATCAAGCATCTTCTCAAACCACAATGGCATAAAACTGGAAATCAACTACAATAAAAACAATAAAAAAAATCAAACACCTGGAGGTTAAATAGCATGCTATTAAACAATGACTGGGTTACAAAGAGATCAAAAAAGAAATAAAAAGCATCCTGGTAACAAAAAAAAAATGAAAACAAAAAATCCAAAATCTATAAGACACAGTGAAAGCAGTCTCAGAAGGAAGTTCATAGGTCTACAAGCCTTCTGCAAAAAAAACAAGAAACAATGGTAATAAATACCTATCCCTACAACTCAAAGAGTTAGAAAGAGAGCAACAAGAAAAGCCCAGTGTACGCAGAAGGAGGGAAATAATAAAGATCAGAGTGGAGGTAAATGACATAAAGAAAAAAAATACAAAATATCAACAAAACCAAGAGCTAGTTCTTTGAAAGGATAAACAAGATTGATGAACCTCTAGCCAGGCTCACCAAGAAGCAAAGAGAGAGGACCCAAATAAACAAAATCAGAAATGAAAGAGGAGAAATAACAACAGACCACACCGAAATACAAAGGATTGTTAAAAAATGCTATGAACAACTCTATTCCAACAAACTGGACAACCTGCAGGAAATAAACATATAGCTAGAAAAAATACAACCGTCCAAAACTCAATCATGAAGAATCTAAAAATCTCAATAGGCCAATAAATATGGAAGAAATTGAAGCAGTCATCAAAAAGCTTCCAGCAAACAAAAGCCAGGGCCAGACTACTCACAGGGGAGTTTTACCAAACATTCAAGGAAGAACTAAAACCTATCCTCCTCATACTACTCCAAAAAATTCAAGAGGAATAAACACTTCCAAGCTCATTCTATGAAGCCAACATCACCATAATACCAAAACCAGATAAAGACAACACATTGAAAGAGAATTACAGGCCAATATCCCTCATGAACATAGTTGCCAAAATCCTCAACAAAATTCTAGCAAATCGGATCCAGCAGTACATCAGAAAGATCATACACGATGACCAAGTAGGATTTATCCCAGGGATGCAAGGATGGTACAATACCTGCAAATCAATAAATGTGATACATCACATAAGCAAATTGAGAGATAAAAATCACATAGTCATATCAATTGATGCAGAAAAAGCATTTGACAAAATCCAACACCCTTTCTTGATAAAAATTATTAGCAAGGTTGGAATAGAAGGATCATACCTCAACATAATAAAAGCCATATATGACAAACCCACAGCCAACATCATACTGAATGGGCAAAAACTAAAACCGCTTCCCCTAAGAACAGGAACAAGACAGGGATGCCCTCTCTCATCACTCTTGTTCGACATAATACTGGAAGTATTAGCCATTGCAATTAGACAAGAAGAAGAAATAAAAGGTGTCCAAATTGGAAAAGAAGAACTAAAACTGTCCTTATTCACAAATGACATGATACTGTACATAGAAAACCCTAAAGACTCCATCAAAAAATTATTAGACTTAATAAATGAATTTGGCAATGTAGCAGGATACAAAATTAATGCCAAGAAATCTATGGCATTTTTATACACCAATAGTGAACTTACAGAAAGAGAGACTAAAAAAGCAATCCCATTTACCATCGCACCAAAAAAATTAAGATACCTAGGAATGAACTTAACTAAGGAGATAAAAGACCTATACACAGAAAATTACAGGACACTGAAAAAAAGAGATAGAGGGAGACATAAACAGATGGAAGAACATACCATGTTCATGGATTGCTAGAATCAACATCATCAAAATGTCTATACTATCCAAAGCAATCTATAGATTCAATGCACTCCCCATTAAAATACCAATGGCATATTTCACAGACCTAGAAAGAACACTCCAAACATTCATCTGGAATAAAAAAAGACCCCAAATAGCTGCATCAATCCTGAGAAAGAAGAACAAAGGAGTTGGGATCTTAATACCAGATTTCAAGCTCTATTACAAAGTCTCTGTTCTCAAAACAGCCCGCTACTGGCACAGGAACAGACATATAAACCAATGGAATAGAATAGAGAACCCAGATATCAATCCAAACCACTATGCTCAATTAATATTTGACAAAGGAAGCAAGAGCATACAATGTAGTCAAGAGAGTCTCTTCAATAAATGGTGTTGGGAAAATTGGACAGATACTTGCAAAAAGAATGACAGTAGACCACCAACTTACACCATACACAAAAATAAACTCAAAATGGATAAAGGACTTAAACATAAGACAGGAAACCATAAAAATACTAGAGGAATCCACAGGCAGCGAAATCTCAGACATAAACCGATAAACTCAAAATGGATAAAGGACTTAAACATAAGACAGGAAACCATAAAAATACTAGTGGAATCCACAGGCAGTGAAATCTCAGACATAAACCGAAGCTATTTCTTCACCAATACCGCACCTAGGGCAATGGAAACTAAAGAGAAAATAAACAAATGAGACTACATCAAAATAAAAAGGTTTTGCACAGCAAAAGAAACCATCAACAAAACAACAAGAAAGCCCACTGTAGGGGAGAACATATTTGCCAATGTTATCATCGATAAAGGTTTAATCTCCAACATTTACAGGGAACTCATACAACATAACAAAAGGAAGATAAACAATCCAATAAAAAAAAAATGGGCAACGGACCTAAATAGAAACTTTTCAGAAGAACACAGAAGGAAGGCCAAGAGACATATGAAAAAATGCTCAAAGTCACTAATTATCTGAGAGATGCAAATCAAAATGACAATGCGGTACCATCTCACACCTGTCCTAGTAGCTATCCTCAACAAATCAACAAAGGACAAGTGCTGGCAAGGATGTGGAGAAAAAGAAACCCTCGTGCACTGCTGGTGGGAATGCAGACTGGTGCAGCCACTGTGGAGAAAAGTATGGAGTTTCCTCAAAAAACTAAAAATGGAACTCCCATTTGACCCAGTAATCCTGCTTCTAGGACTATACCCCAAGAAACTAGAAACACCAATCAAAAAGGATATATGCACCCCTATGTTCATAGCAGCATAATTCACCATAACTAATATTTGGAAACAGCCTAAATGCCCACCAGCAGATGAATGGATTAGAAAACTATGGTACTTCTACACAATGGAATACTATGCCACTATAAAAAATAAGGAATTCTTACCATTTGCAACAGCATGGATGGAACTGGAGAGCATTATGCTAAGTGGAATAAGCCAGGCAATGAAAGAAAAATACCACATGATCTCACTCATTTATGGAAAATAAATAACATTATAACCTGGTGAATAAAAAGATAGATACAGAGGCAGAGAAGCATCAAACAGACTGTCAAACTACAGCGGGAAGGCCGGGGAGTGTTGGGGAGGTGGGGAAAGAGATCAACCGAAGGACTTGTATGTATGCAAATAAGCACAACTAATGGACACAAAACCCTGGGGGTGGGGGTGCGATAATAGCATGTGCAAGGGGGTAGGGGAGGCTGGGGGAAGGTCAATGGGGGAAAAAAGGAGATATATGTACCACTATTTGTAATACTTTAAACAATAAAATAAAATTTTAAAAAAGTTCAAAAACCAAAATAAATTTAAATAATTTTAAAAATAAGAAAAATCTTATAGAATAAAGATATAAAGAAAGAAAATATTTTTGTATAGCTGCATAATGTGTTTGTTTTAAATGAAGTGTTACAAAATAATAAAAAATTTGAAAGTTGATAAAATAAAAAAGTTACAGTAAGCTAAGGTTAATTTATTGAGAAAAGAAAAATTTTAATAAATTTAGTGTAACCTAAATATACAGTGTTTATAAAGTCTACAGTCACGTAGGTTTAAAGTAGCTTGCCATCTCAACCACAGACTTGTGGAATTCCCAGGCCTTCGCATTTACTCACCTTTCACTCACTGACTCACCCAAGAGCAACTTCTAGTTCTGCAAGCTTCATTTATGATAAGTGCCCCATACAGATGTACCACTATCTTCATAACATTACTATACCTTTTCTATTTAGATATGCTTTAATACACAAATACCATTGTGTTACAGTTGCCTACAGTATTGAGTAAAGAAACATGCTATATAGGTTTATAGCCTAGAGGCAATAGTCTATACAATATAGCCATGTATGTTTGTGTTGGTGCATTCTATGATGTTTATACAAGGATATCACCTAAGGTTGCATTTCTTAGAATGTATACCTATCATTAAGCAAAGCAATCATGACTGTTATTACCTATGTATGTCTGTAATCAATATATTATTGTTTTTGCATGATTAAAATTTTATTAAATGGTATCATACTAAAAAAAAAAAAAGGAACTCTTACCCTTTGTGAAAACATGGATGGGCCTGGAGAGTATTATGTTAAGCGAAATAAGCCAGAGGAAGAAAGTACCATATGATTTTACTAATATGTGGAATCTAATGAACAAAATAAACTGAAGAATAAAATGGAACCAGAAGCATGGATACATAGAACAGACTGGCAGGTGTTAGAGGGAGGGGTTTGGAGGTGACTGGATAAAGAAGGCAAAGGAATTAGCTAAAGAACATATGTACACCCCATGGACACCATCAATGTTATGGTGAAGGCCAGGGGAGAGGGAGGTGGGGGTGTGTGGAAGTGGGCAAAGGGAGTGAAAATGAGGGATATCTGCAATAGTGTCAACATTAAAATTTTTAAAAATTTATCTTTATTGTTGAAAATATTACAGATGCCCCCCCCCCTTTATTCCATTGACCTCCTTCACTCTGCACCTAACCCTCCCAGGCCTTCTCCTCAACATTAAATTTTTAAATAAAAAGATACAGTAAAATAAATAGGATTTTAAAAATTCTTTGTTATATGTATAACTTTTTTCTTACTTTGTCATTTGCCTTTTGACTTGCTTGTGTATTTGCTATTGCCATATAGAAATGATAATATTGATATAATTAAATGTATCAATCTTTTCTTTTATAGTATATTATTTTGTAGCATGCTTAGTTAGAAGGGCTTTCTTCACTGCAAGATTATAAAAACAATCACCCATATTTTCATCTAGTACCTTATGTTTTTTTTTCTTTTTTAAATATTTAACTTGTTGAACAATCTGGAATTTATTTTGGTGTAAGGGGTCAAGTAGACATCCCAATGATTTATTCAAATAACTAGACAGTTGCCAACTTTGTGTTTTTTAATGCTTATTTGTTTCATTAGAGTCTGAGCTCTTCCAAGAAAAGAACCCAACTTTATTATTTGTTGTAAACCCAGCATCTAACACTGTGCCTAACAGATAATAGCATTTGCTGAATACATACTGTTTCAATTTCCTCTGTTGGTGAACAAAGCCTGCTTGAAGACAATTAGTAGCCTATATGTGCCACATTGTGCTAACTCTACCACTAACCTAGTGGGAGCCTCTTCTCATCAGCTACTGCCTCGTACCTATAACCTCTTTTCCAAACTAAATGATTAAAAGGGCCAGATAGATGTGACCAGTGCCTAATTAAATATTGCAGTCGCATGGTAAAAGAAAACATAATAAAGTTCCATCTGGCCAAGAAGCCCCCTACTCCATAATTATTAGTGCCTGAAATTCTATCTCTAGGACTTTATGTTCTTTATTAAAATGCAAATATCATGTTGAGCTGGGGTTCTTTATTCATTTACACCACAGTGTGGATTTTTGTTGCCTGATTCAATGCAAAACAAAACAAAAATTACGAAAACAAATTTTTTTAAAAAAATTATTTTCAATTTTCAGTTTATTTGAGAAGGCTAGAAATAAGTAAAAGCCATTAGAGGGTAAGAGAGGGATTGCTGAGGAATGGAGGAGCACTTAAAACTTATGTTCTAGCAATGGCACTTTAATGTACCAAGCTGCTTAATTACAAAATGTATCAGCAATCTAAACTCTCTAGACCAGTAATTTTCAACATTTTTCATCTCATGGCACTCATAAACTAATTAGTAAAATTCTGTGGCACACCGAAATATATATTCTATTTTTTGCGGACCTGAGGGGGGAAAAATAAGTATAATTTTGATTCATTCACACCGGATGGCTCTTGTTGTGTTGGCTCTTGTCATTTCTCATTTGACAATCTAAGGGAAAAGAGGTCAGTGTCCCTGACTAAATAGTCAGATATTGCATGTTTTAAAAATTCTTGTGGCACACTAGTGTGCTGTGGCACATGGGTTGAAAATCACTGCTCTAGACACTTGAACATATTTATAGGGGTCTATTGGGTTAAAGATTGCATCAGCCAGTTAAATGCTAATTTATTTGTAGTGATTTTGAGAATTTTATCTTGGAAGAGCACATAGATATTATATTTTTCTTTAAAGAACGTAGTAGTTGATTCTGGTTCCCAAAGTGCCTTCTTATACTCTGTTGACCCCAAATTTAACATCCACCTAATTAAAAGTGCTTTGATGAAGGAAATGGCAAAAGCAAAAGGTCCAGTCAGGTGTCCTTAAACTACTGCCGTGGGCCACATGCGGGTATTTTTGCCGTTTTGTTTTTTACTTCAAAATAAGATATGTGCAGTGTGCATAGGAATTTGTTCATAGTTTTCTTTTTAACTATAGTCCGGCCCTCCAACAGTCTGAGGGACAGTGAACTGGCCCCCTGTTTAAAAAGTTTGAGGACCCCTGGAAGATGAATCTCTGCATTGTCCTTATTTGGGGTTTCTAAATGCATATTGTCAAACTCCCTCTCCCCCATTTTATTTGGCTGAAAAGAAAAGCAAATATCAAGGGTCTTAAATTGGTGTGACTTGCAAGCCTGCTTAGCAACTGGGTCTGTACTTTTGGGATTCACGTCAATAAGCAATGGGGGTTACGAAAGTCATTCTCCTGGTTTATTAGAATCTCTCTCTTTGGGCCTCGGTCATTCCTCACAGGCCCTGGTCATGTCAGTCTAAGCTTCTTTCATCACAAGCTGTTTTTCATTTCCTAGTTTGTATGAAAACTTGACCCTAAAAGTCTGTACATGAGCTAGTTGTTTACTGCTAATCCATCCCTGGAGTTTGAAGGGAATTAAATAACTAATGGACTCTGAAATTAAGCCCTTATTAAAAGTGTAAATTCAAAGGAAGGTGCAACATTTGAACTAATACCCATTTATATTTTAGCATGAATTAGTATTGGAGTCCTCCCTACAGAAATTCTAAGAGCACAGTTCATGAAAGGGGTAAGAATAGAAATGGAAACAGGGCACTGTACCCTTGGGGTGAGAGTTTACCAGACCTAAAAAGACACTAAAAATAGGATAAAACCAAGAAAAATCTTCAGTTTTCTCCAAATTCATCTGAAATATGGTCCCAGAACTGAGTGCTTTGGAACTTCCAAGTAATTTAGTAGCCCTGATAAATGATGATGATGATGACAATGATGATGATGATGATAATAATAATCCTATCTAATAATAGAGTAACATGTAAATTACCATCATTTTGCTACGCCCACAATTGGGCGGCAGGAGGCTGGGGGGCGGGACTTGGGATGGCCTATCCAGCCATTGAGAGGCACGGATCTGCTGCCACTGAGAGGGGCTACCTTGCTGTTGAGAGGCCGCTGAGGGGGCCTGCCGCGGACACCCAGCTGCACCTCTCAACCGCAGGGTAGCCAGGTGTCCGCGGCAGCCCCCCTCAGCGGCCATTGAGTCCCGCCCCCTGCGCCTCTCAACAGCAGGGTAGCCCCCCTCAGCGGCCGCGGACCATCAAGAGTGGGGGAGCTGGGTGCCTGTCTGCTCCGGCACCAGGCCTTTCAGAAGCCTCGGCACCCAGCTCCACCGCGAAAAGCGAAAGCGTGTAGGGGACCCTACACGTGCATGATTCAATCATGCACTGGGCCTCTAGTAATAATAATAATAATTAATGTTAAGTAATAGTCACAGTGATGACCCAGAATACTCCAGAAATTAAATTAAATTTAAATAACATTTATAAAGAAAAAGATAAATGTTTTTTACAGATCCTGTAAAATAAATATATGCACATATATATTAAAAATAATGATCATAATAATGAAGATGCTGATGATATTAATTACAAGTTACATTTACTGAGCACTTATTTTGTGCCAACCACTGTATACATAATAGCTTATTTAAGCCTAACTATGATTCTTAAAAGCGACTATTATATTCTCAATTTTACAGAGGAGGAAAGTGAGGCTCAATGAGATTAGTGACTTGACCAAAATCATACAACTAATAAGCAAAAGTCTTCTACACTGGCTGAGAACCAAGGCCAAGCCAAGAAGTCCTCTTCTGAACCATTGTGCTACTTAACAGCAATAGGCTTATACTGTTGCTTCTGCTTATTATCTCCAGGTCCCAGGTCCAGAGTTGGCTTTTCTGTATCTTGCTTCCCCTGGCTGAGCTTCACTCCTCTGGATACTTTGAAGTCCATTTCTGTATCTCAACTTGGCACCTCCCCGCCTAAATTGAGTTATAAAAATGAAATAAGGACACAGCTTTTACATGTCAGGCATTTTCCTACTTTCACATTTGCTCTTCTCATTTAATATACCAATCTTTGAGGTAGAGATTATTATCCCCACTTAACAGATGGGAAAACTGTGACTAAGTTAATACCCAAGAAAATATCTGAGACAAATGACAATTTGGATATGGGTCTGTCTGTCTAATTCCAGAGTTTGAAAGGACTAGTGAAATAGTAGTAATTTATACCTTCCAGGAGTATTAGCATGTTAAAAGATTCTTTAAAATATTTTAATTTATTTTAGAGAGGAAGGGAGAAGGAGAGATAGAAACATCAATGATGAGAATCATCTGTTGGCTGCCTCCTATACGCCCCCTACTGGAGATCGTGCCCACAACCTGGGCATGTGCCCTCCTGGTTCATGGGTGAATGCTCAAACGCTGAGCCACACTGGTTGGGCTAAAAGAAGACTTCTTAAAGAACTGAATAACTAACTAATGTTAGAATCTCAGGTAAAAGGAATAGGCAGATGAGGCATATATTTTGGGATAAGAGGCCTCTGCCAAAGGGTTCTTTTCACACCAACTCCAGCGGGTGCTTGCTCCTTAATCCTATACACACACACACACACATACACACACACACACACACACACACACACACACACACACACACACACATACACACACACACTTACTTACTTACTTACTTACTTACTTACTTACTTACTTACACATAACACTTGCTACCCTGGCCATGCTCCTGGTCTGTTCTTTCCCTTGCTAAAATTACTCTGCAAAACATGACAGAAATACAAGGTCAGGCTCTAGACCAGTGCTCTTTTTCCTGGCTCAGTCTGTCCATAAAGGCAGAGACTTAAACACCCATTGTAAAAGTTAGCCTTTCAAATTGGGGCAATGGTATCTGGGAGGAATGAATGGGTTTTGGAAAAGTGTTGTTGGCTCAAATCCAAGTGGGACCCAAACCATCCCTCTTTTCCCAGTCATGGAAACCGCAATAAAATAATGCCCTCTGCTCTATCTCCCCAACATTAATGGGTCATTAAATAAGTTCTTTATTTCTAATTTAAAGAAATTAGAATAAGGACTTAGACTTTCTGGTATAGATAATTATATTTACCCAGTCACTCAATGAAAAATGCATCATTGAAGCCTTATAGGACATAAGCACTTGGGGCACTATAGATTAATTTTATTAAGTTGTTTTGACTTTAGGTTACCAAGCATCCACTCCCAGATTTATTAGAGAAGTACAAATCAGTCATGTATATTAATTTTATAATGAATCTAAAATTTGCAGATCACCTTTCCTTTTGTCTTTAATGAAGCCACTCTGACACTACAAAACACCCTTTCCCTATCTCCACCAAACTGCTAACCAGTACCAATTCCAATATGACCAACCCCTATTAAGAATATCAGAAGGAAGTCAGAGGAGGGTGGGGGTGGGAAGAGATTAGTCAAAGAGTTCATATGCATAATTCATGGACAATGAAAATAGTACATGAAGGCCTAGAGGGGGTTTTGTAGGGGAGGAGGCATAGGGTGACAATGGAGGGAAAAAAGGGGCATCTATAATAGTTTCAACAATTAATATAAATTTTAAAACAAAAAAAAAGTTACAATAGAGCAAAAAAAAAGTTCTTGCCTTAAGGCACAACACACTGCATTCATGTGTGATCTTTAATTGAAAATCTCACATCTGTGGAACAAGTTGAATTTTTAAACTTTGGGTGTTTATAAGTTTGAATTTTAAAACTAATCCTTTCTTTTTAAAAAATAGAATCTCTAAATACAGGCCTCTTCAGTCAATGTTCTGTAAGGACAATCAGCTTACAAAGTTGTCGAAGAATTTCATACAGTCTGCACTGTATCTGGATTCAGGGCATTTTTTTAAAGTGATTGCAGATGTCAGCATAAGAAATATCCAAACCTGTAAGAATGTTTATGAGTTTATTTGAACCAAACTAATGACAAACCTCAATGGATTGAGAAAATGTTGTGGGAAGTGACAGTTTTACACTTTATTTTATACATTACAATTAAAAAAAATGAGGCTTAAGTGGGTTACATGAAATCCATTGGTAATAGATTAGGAAGGTGGGAGAAAGCAAAGGTGGGGGGGATTAATTTGTTATTCCAAAGGCATATTATCAGGTATGTTATCCTAAATGCAAAAAAAGGCAACAGTCAGGCTAAGTTAAGGTAAAGATTGACCTTTGTTGCCCTAGCCAGTTTGGCTCAGTGTATAGAGTGTCGGCCTGTGGATTCAAGGGTCCTGGATTCAATTCCAGTCATGGGCACATGCCCGGGTTGTGGGCTTGGTCTCCAGTAGGGGCCATGCAGGAGGCAGCCAGTCAATGATTCCCTCTCATCATTGATGTTTCTATCTCTCTCTCTTCCTCTTCCTTCCTCTCTGAAATCAATAAAAATATATTTTAAAAAAAGATTGAACTTTGTTAGGGAAACA
Source organism: Eptesicus fuscus (assembly GCF_027574615.1). NCBI lineage: Eukaryota > Metazoa > Chordata > Mammalia > Chiroptera > Vespertilionidae > Eptesicus > Eptesicus fuscus. Next base: position 112,175,431 of record NC_072473.1, read on the forward strand.
TACTGCCCTAGGACATGATTACCTGCTGTGAACTTCTTTCAGGTAGAAAGTTTTAATTTAAGACCATCCTGTATGGTTACTTTAGGTTTCTTGAGTGTGTAAGGAGGCCATGCAAGCCTTTCCTGAGCTTGTCAGGTTTAATATGTAGTCCCTTTTTGTCCACACAGGTTATTTTTTGTACTCTATTAGAATCACTCCCTTTGGGCTCAGGACATTTTTCACAAACCAATATCTTATGGGTTTTTCAACTTTGCTCACAACTTCAAAGTTTGCATGAAACACTTCCTAGAAAGTTGTTTTTGTATTGGAGGTGGGATGTAGTTGGGAAACAAGAAATTATGCTTACAGCTAGCCAATCCCTGTAGAAAGTGACTAAAAGTGTACTGGGTTCACAGGTCTGTTTTTTCCTCCATCTCAGTCTCCATAAATGGTAGAAAGTACATATTTGAAATCAATATCTTTAAACCAGAAATTGAAAATAATAATAACTTATTTGTATAACATATGTTTTGAAGAATCAATTTTAGTCTTAAGATGGAGAAAATAAGATTAATAGAGAAAACTATAGCCTAAAACATATGAAGCAGAGTATGACAGAATAAAGTGGATATGACTCAAGATGATCTCCAAGCCCAGGGATGAGATAAAAGTAGCATACAGAAGCCATGGGAAAATCATTATTTGTTAAACTACTCCATTTTGAGTAGCTGAGAGGTTTGATCCTTAAGTCTCCTCTGCCCAGCTGTGTCAGGTATTAGGTAGCGTAGATGTTTGTCCCAGGCTGAAACAATTATTATGGACCAGAGGCCTGGTGCATGAAATTCGTGCACAAGGAGGGTCCCTTCACCTGGCGGATGATCAGGGCCAATCAGGGCCTTCCTGCTGCCGGCCGGGGCCTCCCTTTGTTCTGTGCTGCCCCTTGGTGGTCTTCACATGTCATAGTGCGCAATCAAACTCCGGGTCGAACTCCACACAGGGACAATTGGCATATTAGGCTTTTATATATATAAATTCTTGGGCTGGAGAAGCAAGGCAGGGGTCCAAGTGGCTGGCCACACCCAGGAGAAACAGGGAGCCTCCATGCTCAGAAAATAAACTGTATATACATTCCATTCAGCAGTATACCCTGTCCCTTCTCAAACTCTTGATAAGTGTGCAGGTTATGAGGAAAAACAACAACAACACCATCTAGAAATAAATATGGGTTTTTAAAACCCAAGGTGAGCACTAACCAAAAATCTAAAAACAAACATTTGGGGGAAATAAGCACCACAAAAGAGAGTTAGTGAGTTCAAGAAGTAGTACTAATAACTAAGGAAACTGTAAATAGTAGTTAAAGAATAACAAAGAAAATCAAAGAGAAAATTGATCTAACAAACAATAGCTGCATAAAATTTTTCAGGGTTGAGGAAGGACAAAAAAATTGCATATAAAAACCATACACTATACGTGGAAAACTACACAACACTGAAAAAAAGAGATAGAGGAAGACATAAACAGATGGAAGAACATACCATGTTCATGGATTAGTAGAATAAACATCATTAAAATGTCCATACTACCCAAAGAAATCTATACATTCAATGCGCTCCCATTAAAATATCAACAGCATACTTCACAGACCTAGAACGAACTTTCCAAAAATTCATCTGGAATAAAAAAAGACCCCGAATAGCCACAGCAATCCTGAGAAAGAAGAACAAAGTAGGTGGGATCTCCATACCAGATTTCAAGCTGTATTACAAAGCCACTGTTCTCAAAACTGCCTAGTATTGGCACAAGAACAGACATATAGATCAATGGAATAGAATAGAGAACCCAGAAATTGATCCAAATCACTATGCTCAATTAATATTTGACAAAGGAGGCATGAACATACAATGGAGTCAAGACAGTCTCTTCAACAAATGATGTTGGGAAAATTGGACAGATACATGCAAAAAAATGAAACTAGACCACCAACTTACACCATACACAAAAATAAACTCAAAATGGATCAAGGACTTAAACATAAGACAGGAAACCATAAAAATACTAGAGGAATCTACAGGCAGAAAAATCTCTGACATATGCCAAAAGAACTTCTTCGCTGATACTGCTCCTAGGGCAATGGAAGCTAAAGAGAAAATAAACAAATGGGACTCCATCAAAATAAAAAGCTTTTGCACAGCAAAGGAAACCATCAATAAAACAACAAGAAAGGCCACTACATGGGAGAACATATTTGCCAATGATGTCTACGATAAGGGTTTAATCTCCAACATTTATAGGGAACTCATGCAGCTTAACAAAAAGAAGATGAACAACCCAATCAAAAAATGGGCAACTGATCTAAATAGACACTTTTTGAAAGAAGACAGAAGGAAGGCCAAGAGACATATGAAAACATGCTCTACATCACTAATCATTAGAGAGATGCAAATCAAAACAACAATGTGGTACCATCTCACACCTGTCAGAATGGCCAATATCAACAAGTCAACAAATGACAAGTGCTGGAGAGGATGTGGAAAAAAAGGAACCCTCGTGCACTGTTGGTGGGAATGCAGACTGGTGCAGCCACTGTGGAGAACAGTATGGAGTTTCCTTAAAAAACTAAAAATAGAACTCCCATTTGACCCAGTGATCCCACTTCTAGGAATATATCCCAAGAAACTGGAAACATTAATCAGAAAGGATATATGCACCCCTTTGTTCATAGCAGCACAATTCACCATAGCTAAGATTTGGAAACAGCCTAAGTGCCCATCAGCAGATGAGTGGATTAAAAAACTGTGGTACATCTACACAATGGAATACTATGCTGCGGTAAAAAAGAAGGAGCTCTTACCATTTACAACAATATGGATGGAGATGGAGAACATTATGCTTAGTGAAATAAGCCAGGCAGAGAAAGATAAATATCACATGATCTCACTCATTTGTGGAATATAATGAACAACATAAACTGATGGGGAGAAAATAGATCCAGAAACAGAGAAACATCAACCAGAACGTCAATCCTCGGGGAAGAAATTGTGAGATAACCAGAAACCAAGAATGCCTGAGAACGCCTTTCTAGGCACGCTAGCAATCATCAGATGTATGGTAATTTTACCTGGGACAATAGGGTAAGTATTTTGATCTTATGTTCCTGACCCTTCATGAGTAAGACCCCTTACGTGGGCTGCTCCCCTGACTAATGTAGTTACCAATAATACCAAACACCCTGGACATATAGGAGGTCCATGGGTGGGGCAAGAAAGTATAAATACACAGGGGTCTCCACCGAGCTTCCCTTTTGTAGGACACGAAATCAAAACAATGCCCCTTTGTGTGTACAATTAAAGAGAGGTTTCTGGCTTGTGTGGATACCAAAGAAAGGGTGTCACTACTATCACTACGTGCCCCTGGTAGAGGTGTAAAAAATGTAACTAAGACCTTGTCTACATAAAAAGAAATGGACAGCCAGTTTGAAAGGGAATTCCCATGGATGAGAACAAAGAATATCCTTACATGATATTATTCTACACTATCATTAAAATTTATTCCCAGATTTGGATCACCCCCAATACTTATAATAGTTCCTCGCAACCTTGGGAATAAAAAAAAAAAAGTCATCTGTTTGGTGCTTGGAGACAAACTTAACATATATCTTGATACTTTAGAATTACTACAGCATAATATACAATTATCCCAAGCAAACGTACAAACTAATTCTTGGAATGTCTGGCAGCAATTTAAAAAGGACATGTAAGGATTTAACCCTTTTCGTTGTGTGGAGGGCCTCCTGGAAGGGCACCTGAGCACTCTATATTGTTCCCTCTTACCCTTTAGGCCAAGAGAGACCCTCTTGACACAATTCAATTGCTCACAGCTGTTGCATGAGCTTTCTGTTCATGTCGAGGTTGAAGTCTCGTTATGGCTGGTGCCATGGATCTGTCTCTCACCCAGTAGGGTGAACTGAGCCCCCCCTGGAGATGAAACCCGGGTTCCAAAAGATATGTGATCAGTGCTGGGGCCCCGCCAGCAGGCAAGGGGATCCCAAGGCAGGTGCTGGGCATGGAGGCCACGGGGGCATAGGCTACCAAGAAGACAAAACTGAACCTCACGTCACCCTGCTTGGCCCCGGAGGATGGCTGGTTAGCCAGAGACGGGTAAGATTCCTCAAGGAAGGAACAACCTAAGACAGGCACAGTCGCAGAGGGGCCATCAGGAGAGAATTTGGGGATCAACAGAGGTGGGGCACAGACCCTCACCCCCCCAACATTGCAGGGGCCTGAATCCTAGCCCCTTCTGAGGGAGGTCTCCTGCCCCCATGGCTGCTTCGTGCTTCCCATGCCCAGCTCAGATCAGGACCCAGGTGACCGACAGAGACTTGGCCGACAGCAGCTGCCCTCTCACTCCAACAAGAATTGTTTGAGTTGTCTTGTACCCATGTTGTAGGGAAGTGGGTTTATGATATCTAAATCCAGCAAACCACCAGGAATGCTCAGGACCTACTCAAGAAAGCAAATAATCCATTCCACCAATATTTACAGGGTAAAACAAGATTATTGTTAGAGTAATAAATTTGACAGTAAAATAGTAGTCAAGTTTTCAGGCAAATTTAAATTGGCCAGTTGAAACAAGTGAATATTCTAGAAAAAATAATTGTACTGGACAAAAAGGTGTTCCTAAAGTGTCAACTAAAATTTTTATTGGTACTTCATCTCACGATATAATTGTGCACCATGTAATGAACCTAAAACAGTAATATTATAGTGCAAAAAATTAAAATTTAAAAGCCATCAAGACTACATTATAAAATTTTCAAAAGCCTCCTAACATTTAAATCAAAAAAGGAGGGGATAGTAGAGGAATATCATGTAAGGAAAAATATCCTGTAAGTAAATTACATCTATAAAATTAATACTTTAGAAAATTAATTGTAAGGCTAAAAGCAAGACACCCATGAAAAACACATAAGCTGATAAAACAAGCCAGAGGAAAATCATTTAGGCAAAAATTGAAAAAGGATCCCCAGTCAAATTTATAGAAAATATTCCTTTATTAACTTTTGGTCGAGAATATGTTTGTATATTTTCAGAAAACAACTACGAGACCATGTGGATTCTAGCAAGAGAAGAATCGACAGGACTACTCCAGCCATGAAGACAGAAGAGAAGCAGTCCAGAGACAGAAGACGCTGATGTGGCCTTCCCATACTAGCAGTTAGCAGCTGTGCATCACTGCAGGTTGCCCAGGACCAAACCAGACAGAGTCGGACCTGCATTACCACCAGTTGTCCACCATCCAGAACTGAAATGTCAGTGCTGACATGTACACATAAGGAACTGTTGGACATTGAAATTGGGTCTCAAAAGAACTGTTGGCCCAGAAAGAAACTCACTACAGACCGATTCATTTGCCTGTCACCATAACCATTATTGCTTGTCTCATTTTCGGTTCTTATAAGTGTATTTCTAATAGCACATGATCTCACTCATCTAGGGGAAATAATGAACAACATAGACTGATGAAGAAGAACAGACCCAGAAACAAGGAGGCATGGATCAGACTGTCGGGCCTCGGGGGGAGGGTAGGCAAGGGTGGGGGTAAAGGGAGAGATCAACCAAAGGACTTGTGTGCAGACATATGAGCCCAACCAGTGGTTAAGGACAACAGGGGGGTGGGGGCATGTGTGGGGAGGGGGGTGGGATGGAAAAGGGGGGACGAGGACAAATATGTGATACCTTAATCAATAAAGAAATTTAAAAAAATAATAATAAAAAAAACTAAAAATAGAACTCTCATTTGACCCAGTGATCCCACTTCTAGGAATATATCCCAAGAAACTGGAAACATCAATCAGAAAGGATATATGCACCCCTATGTTCATAGTAGCACAATTCACCATATTTAAGATTTGGAAACAGCCTAACTGCCCATCAGCAGATGAGTGGATTAAAAAACTGTGGTACATCTACACAATGGAATACCACGCTGCGGTAAAAAAGAAGGAGTTCTTACCATTTGCAACAATATGGATGGAGATGGAGAACATTATGCTTAGTGAAATAAGCGAGGCAGAGAAACACAAATATCACATGATCTCACTCATTTGTGGAATATAATGAACTACATAAACTGATGGGGGGATAAATAGATCCAGAAACAGAGAAACATCAATCAGAACGTCAAAACTCAGGGAAGAAATTGTGAGGTAACCAGAAACCCAAGAATGCCTGAGAACGCCTTTCTAGCCACGCTAGCAATCATCAGATGTACGGTAATTTTACCTGGGACAAGAGGGTAAATATTTTGGTCTTATGCTCCTGACCCTTCATAGGTAAGACCATTTACGTGGGCTGATCCCCTGACTAATGTAGTCACCAATAATACCAAACACCCTGGACATATAATAGGTCCATGGGTGGGGCAAGAAAGTATAAATACACAGGGGTCTCCACCCAGCTTCCTTTTTGTATGACACTAAATCAAAACAATGCCCCTTTGTGTGTATAATTAAAGAGAGGTTTCTGGCTTGTGTGGACACCAAAGAAAGGGTGTCACTACTATCACTACGTGCCCCCGGTAGAGGTGCAGAAAATGTAACTAAGACCTTGTCTATATAAAAAGAAATGGACAGCCAGTTTAAAAGGGAATTCCCATGGACTAGAACAAGGAATATCCTTACATGATATTATTCTACACTATCATTAAATTTTTTCCCAGATTTGGATCACCCCCAGTACTTATAATAGTTCCTCGCACCCTTGGGGATAAAAAACAAAAGAGTCATCTGTTTGGTGCTTGGAGACAAACTTAACACATCTCTTGATACCTTAGAATTACTACAGCATAATATACAATTATCCCAAGCAAACCTATAAACTAATTCTTTGAAAGTCTGGCAGCAATTTAAAAAGGACTTGTAAGGATTTAATCCTTTTCATTGTGTAGAGGGCCTCCTGGGAAGGCACCTGAGCATTGTATATTGGTCCTTCTTACCCTTTAGGACAATAGAGACCCTCTTCTCACAAATCAATTGCTCACAGCTGTTGCATGAGCTTTCTGTTCATGTCGAGGTTGAAGTCTCCTGATGACTGGTACCATGGATCTGTCTCTCACCCAGTGGGGCGAACTGAGCCCTCCCTGGAGAAGAAACCCGGGTTCCAAAAGATATGTGATCAGTGCTGGGGCCCCGCCAGCAGGCAAGGGGATCCCAAGGCAGGTGCTGGGCATGGAGGCCTCGGGGGCATAGGCTACCAAGGAGACAAAACTGAACCTCACGTCACCCTGCTTGGCCCCAGAGGATGGCTGGTTAGCCAGAGACAGGTAAGATTCCTCAAGGAAGGAACAACCTAAGACAGGCACAGTCGCAGAGAGGTCATCAGGAGAGAATTTGGGGATCAACAGAGGTGGGGCACAGATCCTCACCCCCGCAACATTGCAGGGGCCTGAATCCTAGCCCCTTCTGAGGGAGGTCTCCTGCCCCCATGGCTGCTTCATGCTTCCCATGCCCAGCTCAGATCAGGACCCAGGTTACCGACAGAGACTTGGCCGACAGCAGCTGCCATCTCACTCCAACAAGAATTGTTTGTGTTGTCTTGTACCCATCGTGTGGGGAAGTGGGTTTATGATATCTAAATCCAGCCTACAACCAGCAATGCTCAGGACCTACTCAAGAAGGCAAATAATCCCTTCCACCAATATTTACAGGGTAAAATAAGATTGTTGTTAGAGTAATAAATTTGACAGTAAAATAGTAGTCAAGTTTTCAGGCAAATTTAAATTGGCTAGTTGAAACAAGCGAATATTCTAGAAAAATTAATTGTACTGGACAAAAAGGTGTTCCTAAAGTGTTAACTAAAATTTTTATTGGTACTTCATCTCATGATAAAATTGTGCACCATATAATGAACCTAAAACAGTAATATTATAGTGCAAAAAAATTAAAATTTAAAAGCCATCAAGACTACATTATAAAATTTTCAAAAGCCTCCTAACATTTAAATCAAAAAAGGAGAGGATAGTAGAGGAATATCATGTAAGGAAAAATATCCTGTAAGTAAATTACATCTATAAAATTAATACTTTAGAAAATTAATTGTAAGGCTAAAAGCAAGACACCCATGAAAAACACACAAGGTGACAAAACAAGCCAGAGGAAAATCATTTGGGCAAAAAATGAAAAAGGATCCCCAGTCAAATTTATAGAAAATATTTCTTTATTAACTTTTGGTCGAGAATATGTTTGTATATTTTCAGAAAACAACTCCGAGACCATGTGGATTCCAGCAACAGAGAGGAATCGACAGGGCTACTCCAGCCATGAAGACAGAAGAGAAGCAGTCCAGAGACAGAAGACGCTGATGTGGCCTTCCCATACTAGCAGTTAGCAGCTGTGCATCACTGCAGGTTGCCCAGGACCAAACCAGACAGAGTCGGACCTGCATTACCACCATTTGTCCACCATCCAGAACTGAAATGTCAGTGCTGACTTGTACACATAAGGATCTGTTGGACATTGAAATTGGGTCTCAAAAGAACTGTTGGCCCAGAAAGAAACTCCCTACAGACTGATTCATTTGCCTGTCACCATAACCATTATTGCTTGTCTCATTTTCGGTTCTTATAAGTGTATTTCTAATAGCACATGATCTCACTCATCTAGGGGAAATAATGAACAACATAGACTGATGAAGAAGAACAGACCCAGAAACAAGGAGGCATGGATCAGACTGTCGGGCCTTAGAGGGAGGGTAGGGAAGGGTGGGGGTAAAGGGGAGAGATCAACCAAAGGACTTGTGTGCAAGCATATGAGCCTAACCAGTGGTTAAGGACAACAGGGGGGTGGGGGCATGTGTGGGGAGGGGAGTGGGATGGGAATGGGGGGATGAGGACAAATATGTGACACCTTAATCAATAAAGAAATTAAATAAAAAACCATACACCAATCACTGGGAAAGCTGATTTAATGAAAAGGTATCCATATCTAAGACACATCATAGCAAAATTTTAAAATTCCAAGAACAGTGAAAACAAAATCTGTGAACATTTCAAACCAATAAACTCTCTGCACAGGAATGACAATCAAGCTGATATGTTGTAATTTAACCTAGTTATGAATAACTGGAAAGGAGCAAAAGGAAGGCCAAATAGTATGGGCATTGTTTTGTGCAGCTTTGCAAGGAAGCTGCAGTTTTACACTTCCCAGGTTTATTCTCTGCAGATTGCTGGGGGAAGGGACTGGATAGGAGAAGAATAAACACATGCCCAGTAAAGTTTGGGTGACATAGGGAAGGTACATGCCTGTCAGTCACAACTGGGAATAGGTCATTGGCCAGAGTAAGCATGGCTACTGCAAGTCCAGGAAGATTTGAGATATTTAATCTCCAGAACAAAGAAGTTTGCTGTCTTGGTTTGTGTTCTTATGTTTTGGGGACTCTTGGGTCTCTTGTTGCAGGGGGCATGCTCTCTTGGCACCCCTGCATTCACCCATGTGACTCATGGAAAGGAAACTTTGGATGCTGGCTTTGCTTCTACCTCTACTCAGTCCCCAGCTGCACATCTTCCAGGACTGAATTAAGAAAAATGGGACTTTGCAAACCCAGGGATGTAACTACATGCAAATAAAAATAATCTGTCCTCTTCTGTGAATCTTAGAAAATTATTTTTATTGAGATATCATCAGGACCCCACCCCACATACTCACTGGGGAACGGGATACCTCACTTCCACTGATAACAAAGCTAATATCAGATTGCTGATCAGCAATATTCAATGTTAGGAAATAGTAATGGCTTAGCTTCAAATCTTCAAATTAAAGAGAAAAAATAATTTGGAAATAAGGATATTATACTCAGAAAAACTTATGTTTAAATTGGAGAGTTGGGGGGCACACAAAATAAAGATATTTTTCATTGAGCATGCAAAGACTCACAGTTTATCTTTGAGTGAATTAATGGAGGTTGTACTATAGCAAAATGAGAAATGAACTCAAAGCGATGATGTGTAGTAAAAGAAACAATGGTGATCAAAGAAGCCAGTACAAAATAAAATGAATCATAAATAATTATTGATTAAAAAATAATAGCAATGTGGATCTAAATCCCAGGTAATCTCTACATGGAAAATGATGGGGTTTAGGAGAAAAGAGAAATGAAAGGTAAATTATTGCTATGTTTGCCTTTTTCAGGATGAGATTATAGTGAATTATAAATTCTAGAAATGTATGGAAAATAAGTATTTAAATAATGTTTAAGCAATAAAGATTGACAACTAGAATATGTGTTAAAAACTTCCAAAAATACTATTAGAGAACAAAAGTAAAATGCAGAAACTATCTTCCAAAAAGTTGCTGGAACAAAAACAATAAGAATTTATGATGATTTAACAAGGTAAAACACGATGGCAAGGATAATCACAGATATCAATAATCATATTAAATCTGAATGAGTTAAATATTCTTATTAAAAGACAATCTCAGGTTGGACAAATAGAAAAAAACGAACCATATCTTGATCAAAAGAGATACAATTTAAACAAAATGGTATATGAAACAAAAACAAATTGGCAAAGACACGAAGAAAATCCTAACAAAAATCAAACAAGTGTAACAATAGTAATCCAGGCAAAATGAAATAGACAAAAGTTAAAGAGTGGAAAATGTTCAAAACTCATGTGCCCTTTTAATTGGGCTGTTGACTTGTATGAGTTTTTTATATATTTTCTATGTTAAACCATTGTAAGAAATGTCATTTGCAAATATCTGTTCTCATTGGGATGATTGCTTTTTTGTTTTGTTGATGGTTTTCTTTACTGTGCAGAAGCTTTTGCGTTTGATGTAGAGAACCTGAATAGAATTTTCCCAGGGAAGATGTAGAGATGGTCAACAGACATATGAAAATATATTCAATATCACTAATTTTTAGTGAAATGCAAATCAAAACCACAGTGAGATATCACCTTACACCTGTTAGAATGGCTATTATAAAAAAAAAATAAGAAATAAGTATTGGAGAGGATGTGGAGAAAAAGGGAACCCTTGTACACTGTTTGTGGTATTATAAATTGGTGCAGTCATTATGGAAAAAAGTATGGAGGTTCCTAAAAAAATTTAGACTAGAACTACCATATGATCCAGCAATCATCTTCTGAATATTTATCTGAAAAAATATAAAATATATAATTTAAAAAGATAGATTTACCTCTATGTTCATTATAGCATTATTTATAATAGCCAAGATATGGAAACAACCTGTACCATCAAAAATGAATAGATAAAGATGTGATATATATACAATGGAATACTACTCAGCCATGAAAAAGATGGAACATTGTCATTTGCAACAACATGGATGGATCTTGAGGCTTTTATGCTGAGCGAAATTAGTTAAACAGAAAAATGACAAAAAGCATATGATTTCACTCATGTGGAATATGGAAAAAAAGTTAAAAATTAACAAATAAAACAAAACAAAAATAAACCAATTGATACAGACAATAGATTGGTGGTTACTAGAGGGTGGTTACTAAGGGTGGGTGAAATGGGTAAAGGGGATGAAATATGTGATGGCGGATGGAAACTAGACTTTTGGTGGTGAGCCAAAAGTATACAGATATCAAATTAGAATGTTATATATCTGAAATGTATATAATATTATTAACCAGTGTTATCTGAATAGAAAAGGGAAAAGAGGCATGTTTCATATTGGTATATTCCACTAGGCAGGCATACCAGTTATTTATTAGACTATTCCTAAAAACATGATTTTGAAATAAATATGAATAAGGACATAAAAAGTAATTGGGAAACCACAAAATTAATAGGAAACTTTTATTTACCTCTCTCTCAGAAACCTGGCAACAGATCAAGTAGAATGAAATGAATTTGGAGAACAATGAAATGAATTTGGAGAACACAATTAGTGAGTTTGCTATAATAGATATATACATGAACATATTAAAAAAGCAGAGAATTGGCATTTCTTAAACACATATGGGACATGCACAGAATTTGACTATGTATAAGTTTACAAACATTTCAATAAATTAAGAAAAGCAGAGAACATTAAGCCTGCATACTTTGAACACATAATAATACAATTTAAAATTAGTAATAATGATTAACCAAAACAATTTTAAGAAATTCATATAAATTTCTAAGTTCCTTCTCAAAAATATCAAAATTAAAATTTCAAACTATTTTTGAAATGAACAAGAATAAAAGTACCATATAGCAAAACCTATGGAAAATGGCCCAAATGGCACTCAAAGGAAATATCACAGCCTACTAAATAAATTTATTTAAAATGTCAATATGTTAGGAAGATAACAACAAAGTTAACTTAGAGAAAGAAAAAATGAATATAAATTGAAAAAAACATAATTCTAAAGAAATTTTGACCAAAAAAAAAAAAAAAAAAAAAAAAAAAACAACCAAAAAAACACAGCAATGAAAAGTGCAAGGTTGATTCATAAAATATAAAATAATTTATTTCAAAAGCTACTAAAGTAGATAATCATTAGGGAAGACTGAGCAAGGAAAACATAGAAGGTATAAATAAACAATGAAGCAATAGCTAAACTGTGAACATATATGGAGGGTATTTAATTTGGTATTAAAGTAGTTATATATAATTTTATGACAGTAAAATTTTAACAATAATACTTAATGTATGGCTAAAATTGACCCAAGAAGATGTGGAAAACCTGAATAGGTCAATAATATGGAATGTAATCATAGATGTACCCTTTGAAAAAGGCACTGTGCCCAGAAGTTTAAATAGATAAGTTCGATCAAATCCTAAGAAACATATCACTCACCTGCACCATAAAATATTCTAGAGCATAGAGTAAAAAGAGAATAGTCTCTACTCATTTTGCATGTCTAGCATAATTTTATGCTAAAAAACTGGACAAATATATCAGGAAAAACTTCGGGGACAATCTCACAATCTTGCATATTAGTGTAGATGTACAATCTAAATAGAATATTAGGTGGAAGGATTGAGCAAAGAGAAAAAAGAGAAATAACTCATTGACATGGACAACAGTGTGGTGATTGTGGAGGAGAAGAGGAGTGGGTAAAGGTGGAAGAGGATATAAGGGCGATAAATTGTGATGGAAAAGAGAAAAAAATAAAATGAAATAAAATAACATAAAGAAGCACCTCTCCAACAAAAGGAATATTAGCACTTCAGATACAGCATTGTAATTAAAAGGAAACTATAGCATGAGTTTTCATGACCAATAAGGCTTTCCGAAATAAATATGGATTAATATTAGGTAATTTATTAATGCAATTCACTACATCAACATATTGAAATATAAAAATTATATAATCACCTCAATAGATGCCTCAAATTATTTCATGAAACAAACTATTCTCAGTATAAAACATACCATTCTTGTAGATCTTATTTTTGTATTAATAAAGCATTACTGTTTTTACTCAGTACATTAACCTTACAGTTATAACGTATTTCCAAGTTATGTTCTTCCATGTTGATTAAAATCCATTGATTATTTGAATGTGGTCCTTCCACTTAGTCTTAAGGATATTTGTCTTTTTCATTTCTCTTTCTCCAATGTTCTGTTTTTATTGTCTTGAAGTTTAGTTTCTATCTTATTATTTATACTAGAGGCCTGGTGCATGAAAATTCATGCACTGGAGGGGAGGTCCCTCAGCCCGGCCTGCCCCCCTCACAGTCCAGGAGCCCTCAGGGGCAGAAGGCGACCCGGCGATCAGGGGAAGGCAATGCCCCATCACACCTCTGCTGCTGCCACTGCCAACAGTGCAAGCCTTGGCTAGCCCAGGTTACCTGAGCTTTGGGTGGTCCTTGGCAGCTGGGCAGCCACCATCCAAGGCTTGCTTGCACCTTGGGCCGGCCCTGGGTATCTGGGGGGCTGAGGGGATTGGGGGACTCCAGAGGCAGGTGCGCAGGGTGGCCAGGTCCGCCAGGGGCAGGCCTGGCCTTGCTGTGTGCCTGCCGCTGTGGCAGGGCTGAGGGGACTGGGATCCGCCATCCTGTGGGTGTGGGCGCTGCTATCTTTGAGGGTGTGGCAGTCAATTAGCATATTCCCTCCTTATTGGCTGTGGGTGCCACCATCTTTGCAACAGCATGATGATCAATTAGCATATTCCCTCTTTATTAGATAGGATAATAAGAATTCTTAATATAACCCAACCACATCTACATTCTTTAAAATTTTTAAACTTTGATTAACACCAAAGTATATATAATAATGAATGAAACAGTGTTATATTAAAAGACTTATGGGGGGAAGATCACTTTTAAGTTATATGTCTTACCACTATGCTAAACCCCTGAAACTAATATAACATTGAATGTCAGCTATAATTGAAAAGTGAAAATATATTTTTAAAATCACTTCTTAAAACCAGACTGCATCAGTGTCATTGTAATCACTGTATGAAGAGAAATTTATTTGCTGGAGTGATCTCATGAAACTTAAGGTTCAGCTGAATTTGAGGGAAAACACCTTAGCATTTCATATAGACCTATTTAACACCATATTCTTTTTTTTAGTTAAATTTATTTTTCACCCATTTACATTCAGTACCATTTCGTACCAGTTTCAGATGTACAGTTAGAAAACCGTGCACTCTGCAGAGTGGTCCCCTTAGTTCCCCAAGCACCCACCTAGCCCCATACCCAGTTATTTCAAAGTTATTCACTATATTTCCCATGCTGCAAATCACATCTCTGTGGCTAATCTACAACTACCAATTTGAACTGCATAATCCCTTCACTTTTACAACCAGCCCACCAACCACCTTCCTCTCTGACAGCTGTCAGTCTGTTTTCTGTATCTATGAGTTTGTTTCTATTTTGTTTGTTTGTTTTTCCATTCGATTCCATATATAAGTGAAATCATATGGTATTTGTTTTTCTGTGACTGCCTTATTTCACTTAGCATACATAATACTCTCCAAGTTTCTGTCGCAAAAGGTAAGATTTGCTTCTTTTTTAGAGCTAAGTAGTACATGCATTTTAAATGGTGATCCCTATTTGAGAGTCCAAGTGTTCATCATAGATGAATAGGTAAAAAGCGGTGGTACATTTAAATAATGGAATACTACTTGGCCGTAGCACCCATATTCTCAATTAAAAACTTAGGTAAAGTTAGAAGAGAATGACATATCCTTAATTTGTGAAAAGTATCTACCACAAACATAGAGCAAACATCACATCTAATAATGAAATAGAAGAAATCCCATAAAAATCAGGAACAAATGAGGATGCCAAATATTATTGCTTTTATTCACCAATGTCCTGGAGATCCAAGTCAATGCGTTGATACAATAAAAATAAGTAAGAAACACTAATTAGGAATAAAGAGAAAAAAGTATGAATCAATGAAAACTTACTAGAACTCAAAAACAAAAAGTCTTTTTAAATATATATATATGTTTTTATTTATTTCAGAGACAGAAACATTGATGAGAGAGAAACATTGACCAGCTGCTTCCTTCATGCCCCCTACTGGGGATCAAGCCTGCAACCAGGGCATGTGCCCTGACTTGGAATCGAACTAACGACCTCTTGGTGCATGGGACTATGCTCAACCAAGACACACCAGCTTGGCTGTTTTGTTATTTTTTAATCCCTTGGGCTAAATAGAGTGTCTGGTACATTGTAGGCACTCAACAAATACTGTTGAATTAATAAAGTAAATAAAGTAACCAGTTATAAAATGTAATAGGAAAAAAATCTCATTCAGAATAGGAAGAAATGTAATAAAACATATTCAAATCTGAATAAATTTAATAAAACATATTCAATACCTATACAAAGAAAATTCTAACACTTTATAGAGGACTTAAAATAACTGAATAAACAGATTTATAATATTCCTGAATGAGATAAATCACTGTTATATAAATGTCATTTCTATTCAGATTATTCTATAAATTAAATGCAATTACAATAAAAATCCATGTAGAAATGTCTACAGAATTTGAAGTTGATTCTAAAATTCATGCAGAAAAGAAACCAGACAGAAATATCCAAGACAATGTTTGAAAATAAAACAAACAAACAAAAGATTTATTCTATCAGATATCAAAATATGTTTGAAAATCTATAGTTATTCAGTGTAGTATTGATAGAGGAATAATCAAAGAGATCAATGTAACATAAGATAAGGTGCTAAATCAGATCCATGTAAATAAATGGAAATTTCATATAACACACACACACACACACACACACACACACACACACACACACACACACACATATATATACTAGAGGCCCAATACACGAAATTTGTGCACGTGGGGTCTCTCAGCCTGTCCTGTGCCCTCTTACAATCTGGGACCCCTCACTCCTAACCATCTGCCTGCTTGCTCCTAACCACCCACCTGCTCACTCTCACAGTTCCTTAGTGCTGCCATGGAGGTAGGGGAGGCTCCTGCCACCACTGCTGCACTCGCCAGCTGTGAGCCTTGCTTCTGACTGACCACCAGGGGGGCAGCTCCTGCATTGAGTATCTGCCCCACTGGTGGTCAGTGCATGACATAGCAACCAGTTATTGTGGTCGTTCCAGTTGTTCCGCCATATGATCATTGGACTTTTATATATAGAGATAATAAAGAAACATTTCAAATTAGTAGAAAGAGAATGAATTATTTAATAAATGTTACAACGCTTGGTGATTGGTTAAACACATATGTAGAAACACACACAAAAATAAAGAAACATAGAGACAGAGACAAATAGAGAGAAATCTCTACCTCACAATATAAACAAAAATAAATTACAGCCTGGCCAGTGGGGCTCAGTGGTTGAGCATTGACCTATGAACCAGGAGATCATTGTTTGATTCCCAATCAGGGCACATGTCCCAGTTGTAGGCTCGATCACCAGTAGGGAGTGTGCAGAGAGCAGCCGATCAGTGATTCTCTCCCATCATTGATATTTCTATCTCTCCCTGTCCCTTCCTCTCTAAAATCAATAAAAATAGTAATAAATTACAGTTATATTAAGGACCTATATAGAAAGCAAAAACTATTAAAATATCAGAAGAAAATATAGTAGAAATATTTTTAAAGAAGAGGAGGACTTTTTTATTTTACAGAAATAATTTATTATAGGAGAATTAAACCACTGATATCGATGTCCTAAAAGTTAAAGTATTGTTCAGTAGTGAAAGCAGTTTGATATAGGTACATATACAATGTGTTGTGCAACTAAAAACACTTAAACATTTGTATACATTAATGAATCTTTCACTTTTATCAAGAAGGAATTTCTAGGGACTATTTATATATATGCATGTCTTGAAGAAAGTAAGAATATTTGTTTTCAATTGAGGAGAAGGATTATTGCAAATTATGTTAAATAATTATGTAAATAAACATTTTAAATATCATGCTAAATAATATTTGTAAAAACCGTTTCTATATATAACAAAAATAACAAACATTTAGAGCCCTTACTAAGAACCATACTCTTTTCTAAATACTTTATGTATATAGTACAACAAATGCAAAATTCTGAATCAGCCCATTAAATATAGAGTGTTAAGGTAAAAAGAGAACTTTTCAGGTGAGAGAAACAGATCTGGCAGGCTGTTGTGAATCATCTCAGACACTGAACTTTATCTTTAAAATTCTTGCAAGTATTATATATCTCTTTATTCTCCCTAGCTCTGGAAAAGTTCCTGAGCTTTCCGTCCACTTATATGACATTGACACATTTGAAGATTAACGAACAGTAATTTTGTGAAATGTCCATCAATTTCAATTTGTCTATTGTTTCCCATCATTATGGTCTGGTTAATAGTCTTTGGCAGGAATATTACAGAAATAATGTTGCAGTCTTCTCAGAATCCTCTTAGGTGCTATATGATTTTTATTTGACCAATGATGATGTTAATTTTAATCACTTGACTAAGATGGTATCTGCCAGGCTTTTCTACTATAAATTTACTAGTACTTTTTCCCTGATTAATATGTATTTTGTAAAGAAAGGACTATGTGGAAGAGGTATTTTGAAACTATATAAACATCTTCCTTCTCCTCAAAGTGATAACTTATTAATTAATTTATTTCAATATGGACCCATGATTTCTCATTATGTTCAATGATTTATTATTTACAGGATAAAATAGTTCAATATTTGGCAAGTAAGATCCAAAATATGTCATTTAGACATGACTTGTCTTCTTTCAGCACCTCCTTACTTTAAGGTGTAAAAAGCACATGAACTTTCCTTATCCTGCCTCTAAAATCAGCATGGTTTCATGGAAATGTAATACTTTTTTTTCCCAACTATATACTACTATTTTCAATACAGAAAAGTTTAAAGAATAGTACAATGAACATCTAAATAATTCCAAATAAAATCAATACCAACAGAACCTTAACATAAAAAAATAAATATTAACACTGAAATAAAATATTTTTTCAGTATTATTTTGTATTGATTTCTGGTGTAGAGTAGTGATTAGACAATCATATACTTTGCAAGGTGTTCCCCCAATATTTCCAGTACCTACCTGTCACCATACATAGTTATCACAATATTATTGACTGTATTTCCTATGCTGTACTTTACATTCCCATGTCTATTCCGTACCTACCAATTTGTAATTCTTATTCCCTTCACCTCTTTCCCCCAGTCTTTCAACCCTCCTCCCTTCTGGCAATCACCAGTCAGGTCCCTGTGTCTATTAGTCTGTTTTAATTTTGTTGGTTCATTTATTTTGTTCTTTAGATTCCACATATAAGTAAAATAATGTGGTATTTTTAAAATATATTTTATTGATTTTTTACAGAGAGGAAGGGAGAGGAATAGAGAGTTAGAAACATTGATGAGAGAGAAATATCCTACACTCCCCCTACTGGGTATGTGCCCGCAACCAAGGTACATGCCCTTGACCAGAATCGAACCTGCAACCTTTCAGTCCGCTGGCCGATGCTGTATCCACTGAGCCAAACTGGTTAGGGCTAATATGGTATTTGTATCTTCTGACTGACTTATTTCACTGATAATAATACCCTCTAGATTCAACCATGCTTTTGCAAACAGTAAGATTTTATTCTTGTTAAGGCCTAGTAGTATTCCATTGTATGTATATGAACCACCACTTTAAAAGATATTGATTTTCAGAGAGAGAGTGTGTGTGGAAGAGAGAGAGAAATACAGATTTGTTGTTTCACTTATTTATGCATTCATTGGTTGATTCTTATATGTGCCCTGACCAGGAATCAAACCTTCAACCTTGGCGTATTGGGAGAATGCTTTAACCAACTGAGTTACCTGGCCAAGATCTGTACCACTATTTTTTTTTTTATCCATTCTTTTATTAATGGGCATGTGGGTTGTTTCCATATCTTGGTTATTGTAAATAATGCTGTAATGAACATAGAAGTGCAGGGTTGTTGTTTTTTTTCAAATTTCTGTTTTGATAAAAATCCAGAAGAGGAATCATTGGGTCATAAGACAGTTCCATTTATAATTTTTTGAGGACCCTCAATTTTGTTTTCCATAGTGGCTGCACCAATCTGCATTCTCACCAACAGTGCAGGAGGAATCCCTTTTGTCCACATCCTTGCCAGTACTTGCTATTTGTTGATTTGTTCTGACTGATTGAGGTGATATCCCATGGAAGTTTTAATTTGCATTTCTCTGATGATAGTGTTGTTGAGCATCTTTGCATATATCTATTAGCCATTTGTTTGTCCTCTTTTTAAAAGTGCCTAGTTAGGTATCTTAATTTTTTTTGTTGCAATGGTAAATGGGATTGTTTTTGTGTGTGTGTGTGTGTGTTTTTAGTTTCTCTTTCTGTGAGTTAATTCTTGGTGTATAAAAAAGCCATAGATTTCTGGGTGTTAATTTTATATCTTACTACATTGCCCAATTCATTTATTAAATATAGTAGTTTTTATGGAGTCTTTAGGGTTTTCTATGTACAATATGTCATTTGCAAATAATGACAGTTTTACTTCTTCTTTTCCAAATTGGATGCCTTTTATTTTTTCTTCTTATCTGATCGCTATGGCTAGCACTTCCAGTACCATGTAGAACAGGAGTGGTAAAAGTGAGCATCCCTGTCTTGTTCCTGTTCTTAGGGGAAATGGTTTTAGTTTTTGCCCATTGAGTATGATATCGGCTATAGGGTTGTCATATAAGGATTTTATTATGTTGGGGTATGATAGCTCTATTTCCACTTTTGCTGAGAGTTTTTATCAAGAAAGGGTACTGGGGTATTGGATTTTGTCAATTGCCTTTTCTGCATCAATTAATTATGATTAAGTTATTTTTGTCTCTCAATTTGTTTATATGATGTATCACATTTATTGATTTTCAGATATGGTACCAGCCTTGCATCTCTGGAATAAATCCCATTTGGTCATGGTGTACGATCTTTCTAATGTAATGTTGGATCCGATTTGCTAGAATTTTGTAGAGGATTTTAGCAACTATGTTCATCAAGGATATTGGCCTCTAATTATCTTTCTTTGTAATGTCTTTATCTGGTTTTGGGATTAGGGTAATGCTGGCTTCATAGAAAGAGCTTGGAAGTGTGCCTTCCTCTTGAATTTTTGGAACAATCTGAGAAGGATAGGTGTTAGTTCTTCTTTGAATGTTTAGTAAAACTCCCCTGTGAAGCCATCCAGTCCAAAGATTTTGTTTGCTGGAAGTTTGTGTGCTGTTGTTTTTTTTTTTTTTTTATTACTGTTTCAATTTCATCAGTAGTTATTGGCCTATTCAGATTTTTTTTTGTTCTTCCTGATTAAGTTTTGAAAGCTTGTATTTTTCTAGGAATATGTTCATTTAATCTAGGTTGTACAATTTGTTGGAGTAGAGTTGTTCATAGTATTTTTTACAGTCCTTTGTATGTCTGTGGGGTGGGATGGTACCTCACCTCTTTCCTTTCTGATTTTGTTTATTTGGATCCTCTCTCTTTGTTTCTTGGTGAGGCTGGCTAGAGGTTCATCAATCTTGTTTATCCTGAATAAACTTATCTAAGGAGGTAAAAGATCTGCAGTCAGGAAACTACAGGTGTTGATAAAAGAGATAGAGGAAGACATAAACAAATGGAAGGATATAACTTGTTTATGGATTGGTAGAATCAACATCATTAAAATGTCCATACTACCCAAAGCAATCTACAGATTCAATACAATCCCTATTAAAATACCAAGGCATTATTACATAGACTTAGAACAAACTCTCCAAAAATTCATACAGAATAAAAACAGACCCTGAATAGCTGCAGCAATCCTGAGGAAGAAAAACAAAGTTGGAGGGATCACAGTGCCAGATATCAAGCTATATTACCAAGCCACTGTTCTCAAAACCACCTGGTACTGGCACAAGAACAAACATATAGACCAATGGAACTGAACAGACAACCCAGAAATCAACCCAAGACATTACGCTCAATTAATATTTGACAAAGGAGGCAAGAGCATACAATGGAGTCAATACAGTCTCTTCAATAAATGGTGTTGGGAAAATTGGACAGATATATGCAAAAAATGAAACTAGACCACCAAC
The DNA here is from genome assembly GCF_027574615.1 of Eptesicus fuscus. NCBI lineage: Eukaryota > Metazoa > Chordata > Mammalia > Chiroptera > Vespertilionidae > Eptesicus > Eptesicus fuscus. The sequence goes on from NC_072473.1 coordinate 112,196,934, forward strand.
TTATACCATTCACAAAAATAAACTCAAAATGGATAAAGGACTTAAACGTAAGATGGGAAACCATTAAAATCTTAAAGGAATCTATAAGCAGCAAAATAACAGACGTATGTTGTAGCAATATCTTTACCGATACAGCTCCTAGGACAATGGAAACTAAGGAGAAAATAAACAAATGAGACTAATCAAAATAAAAAGCTTCTGCACAGCAAAGGAACCATCAACAAAAGAAGAAAGCACACTGCATAGAAAAACATACTTGCCAATGTTCTCTCTTGATAAAGGTTTAATCTCCAAAATTTATAGGGAACTCATGCAGCTTAACAAAAGGAAGATAAACAATCCAATCAAAAAATGGGCAAAAGACCTACATAGACACTTTTCAAAAGAGGCCATACAAAAGGCCAAGAGACATATGAAAAGTGACTAATCATCTGAGAGATACAAATCAAAAGAACAATGAGGTACCATCTCACACCTGTCAGAATGACTATCATCAACAAATCGACAGATGACAAGTGCTGGTGAGGATGTGGAGAAAAAGAAATCCTCTTCCACTCCGGGTAGGAATGCAGATTCGTGCAGCCACTGTGGAAAACAGTATGGTATTTCCTCAAAAAAACTAAAAATGGAACTCCCTATGCCCTGACTGGTTTGGCTCGGTGGATACTTGCGGACTGAAGGGTCCCAGGTTCGATTCCGGTCAAGGGCATGTACCTTGGTTGCGGGCACATCCCCAATAGGGAGTGTGCAGGAGGCAGCTGATTGATGTTTCTCTCTCATCGATGTTTCTAACTCTCTATCCTTCTCCCTTTCTCTCTGTAAAAAATCAATAAAATATATTTAAAAAATAAAATGATAATAAAAAAATAAAAATGGAACTCCCATTTGACCCAGTAATCCCACTTCTAGGAAAATATCCCAATAAACCAGAAACACCAATCATGAAGGATATATGCACCCCTATGTTCATAGCAGCACAATTTACAATAGCTAATATTTGGAAACAGCCTAAGTGCCCATCAGCAGATGAGTGGATTAAAAAACTGTGGTACCTCTACACAATGGAATATTATGCTGCTGTAAAAAGGAAGGAACTCTTACCATTTGCAACAGCATGGATTGACCTGGAGAACATTATGCTAAGCGAAATAAGCCAGTTGGAGAAAGATAAATATCACATGAGATCACTCATTTCTGGAATATAATGAACAACATAAACTGATGAACAAAAACAGATCCAGAGACATAGAAGCATTGTACAGACCATCCAACCTCAGAGGGAAGGCGCGGGGCAGGGGGGAGGTAGGGGTGTGAGAGATCAACCATATAAGTATAACCCATGGACACAGACTGTAGAGGAGTGAGGGCATGTGATAGGAGGGTGGGAACGACCGGGGAGAGGTCAAAGAGGGGAAAAGGAGTCATATGTAATACTTTAAAAATAAAGAATTAAATAAATTAACTAAAATGTCTAGTCAGGACCTCTCCCCATTTTTTAAATTGAATTGTTTGTTTATTTGGTGTTTAGTTGTGTGAATTATTTATAAATTTTGGACATTAACCCCTTATCAGATGTGTCATTGGCAATTATCTTCTCTCAATCAGTAGGTTGTATTTTGTTTTGTTGATTGTTTTCTTTACTGTACAAAAACTTTTTACCTTGGTGTAGTACCATTTGTTTATTCTCTTTTGTTTCCCTTGCCCGAGGAGATATATCAGAAAAAAATATTGCTAAAAGAAATGTCTGAGATTTTACTACCTATGGTTTTCATCTAGAAGATTTATGGTTTCAAATATTACATTTTAATCTTCAATCCACTTTGAACTTTTAAAATTTTTAAATCTTTTTCAATATTATATTCAAAATTATATTCAATATTATTTTATACTAGGGGCCCAGTACACAAATTCGTGCGCCTTGAAAGGAACTGTGGGCTGCAAGGCTGTGTTGGGCACAGGGGTGGGTGTCGGCCCATCCTTGTGCCCCCACTCTGACCCTCCCACCACGGTCTCAGGTCCCCTGTCTGCAAGGAGCCCTGCTCCTACCTCCGCTGCTCCCACGCACTGACAGCACCAGCCCCACTTGCAGGGAGTAACTGGAGCCGGGGTCAGCAGCTGCTGCGAGCGAGTGGAGGCTGCTGTCCCAATCACCCCTCAGGAACAGCGGAAGGTAGAGAAACCCTCAGGGGTCATCAGGGCCGGCAGCTGCACCAGCTGATGGCACCGAGCGATCGGGACCGTGGGGTGTGGGCAGTGGGTGTGAGTGGCGGCTCCAATCCAGCAGCGGGTGTGAGAGGGGCTGGTGCCAGCAGCAGGTGGGAGTGTGAGCAGGACTGTGGTGCATGGGAGCAAAGAATTTGCAGTAACCACCAGAGGCTCATCCCAATGACATCTACCAATGCCCTGCCTTGGTCTGGTGCCCCAGCTCAACTGCTCCATCATCCTGCTGCGGCTGATGCCCACCATGTTCCATGCTCTGCTGCCTGCTGCCAATGCTTGCCATGTTCTGCACACACGCCCTGGTGGTCAGCGCAAGTCATAGCAACTGGTTGTTCAATTATTCGGTTGTCCCGCTGTTCAGTCTATTTGCATATTAGGGTTTTATATATAGACTAGGGGCCCAGTGCATGGATTCATGCACTTTGAAAGGAACTGTGGGACGTGAGGCTGCAGTGAGCACAAGGGTGGGTCTCAGCCCATCCTCTGTTCCCACACTCAGCCCCTCCTGCCATGGCCCCCAGTCCCCTCTCTGCCGGCAGGCCCACTCCTGCTGCCACTGCTCCCATGCACCAGCTTTACTCGCACCCGCTGCTGGCACCCCGGTGAGCCTCTGGTGGTTACTGAAAATTCTTTGTTCCTGTGCACTGCGGTCCCGCCCAGCACTCACACCTGCTGCTGGCACCCGGCACCTGTCCTGATCGTTGGCGCTGTCAGAGGGTGTCGGCCCTGATTGCCCCTTAGGGCTTCTCCACCTCCCCCTGCTCCTGAGGGGTGATTGGGCCCAGCAGCCACCACTTGCACCTCCTGATGGTGCCGAGCGATTGGGACCAGCGCTGGGTGCCAGCAGTGGGTGCAAGTGCCGGGCGGGACCGCAGCACGCAGGAACAAAGAATTTTCAGTAACCACCAGAGGCTTGCCCCATGACAGTGACTGGTGCCCTGCCTTACTCTGGTGCTCCCACTCACCTGCTCCACCATCCCGCCATGGCTGATGCCCGCCATGTTCCATGCACATCCCCTGGTGGTCAACGCACATCACAGGGACCAGTTGTTCGGTTGTTCCGATTATTCTGCCATTTGGTCTATTTGCATATTAGCCTTTTATTATATAGGATTAGTTTTAGGTGGACAGCATAGAGTATTTCCATGTATATAGTGTCAGAAGATGGTCTATTTACATTTTTGCATGTATTTCCAATTTCCCCTGCAATATTTCTTGAACAAACCATCTCTACCCCATTGTATGTTCTTGCCTCCTTTGTCAAATATAATTGACCACATATGTGTGTGTCTGTTTCTGGGCTCTATATTCTTTTCCATTTAGCAATTATGTCTGATCTTATTTTCCTTTTTATTGAATTAGTGAGGTGACACTGGTTAACAAAATTATACATGTTTTAGATGCACAAATCTATCACACTTAACCTGTACACTGTATTGTGTGTTCACCACACCACGTCAAGTCCCCTTCCATCACCCTCTTCCATCTCCTTTCTCCCCCTCCCAAGACAATAACCACACTGTTGTCCATGTTAATAAGTTTTTTTCCTTTCTTTACTGTTTTGCTCAATTCCTCCACCCCACGCCCAACAGCTGTCAGCTTGCTCTCTATCTATGAGTCTCTATTTTGCTTGTTAGTTCACTTTGTTCATTAGATCACACATATGAATGAAATCATATGGTACTTGTCTTTCTCTGACTGGCTTATTTCACTCTCAGAATAATGCTCTCCTGGTCTATCATGGCTGTAGAAAAGGGTAAGATTTCCTTCGTTTTATGTTCAAGTAGTATTCCATTGTGTTTTTATCCACACATTTACTGATGGACACTTGGGCATCTTCCAAATCTTGGCTATTTTAAATAATGCTGCAATGAACATAGGGGTGCATACATTGTTTTGAAGTAGTGTTTCGCGTTTCTTTATGCAAGTACCATACTGTTTTTATTACTATGACCTTGTAATATAGTTTCATATCCAGTAGAACGTTACCTCCAATTTTGCTTTTCTTTCTCAATATTGATGTGGCTATTTGGGATCTTTTGTGGTTCCATATAAATTTTGGGGGTATTTGTTTTAGTTCAGTGAAATATGCCATTGGTATTTTTTCACATTTTTTCTTTATTGATTAATGTATTACATATCTGTTCTTATTCCCTCATTGCCCCCCAACACCCGCCCCCACTCATGACCTCACCCCCCTAGTGTCTGTGTCCATTGATTATTCTTATACCTGGTATGCATTCATACAAGCCCTTTGATTGATTTCTTCCCCTTCCCCCTACCCTCCCTTGCCTTCCCTCTGAGGTTTGTGGTATGGTCTATGCTTCTCTGTCTCTGGATCTGTTTTTGTTCATTGGTTTATGTTGTTCATTATATTTCACAAATGAGTGAGATCATGTGATATTTATCTTTCTCTGACTGACTTATTTCGCTTAGCATAATGTTCTCCAGGTCCATCACTGTGGAGAACAGTATGGAGTTTCCTCAAAAAACTAAAAATGGAATTCACATTTGACCCAGTGATCCCACTTTCTAGGAATATATCCCAAGAAACTAAAAACACCAATCAGAAAGGATATATGCACCCCTATGTTCATAGCAGCACAATTTACAATAGCTAATTTAAAAATATCCTAAGTGCCCATCAGCAGATGAGTGGATTAAAAACAGTGGTACATCTACACAATGGAATACTACACTGCTGTAAAAAGGAAGGAATTCCTACCATTGCAACAGCCATTGGTATTTTGATAGGCATTGTGTTGAATCTATAGATTGTTTTGGGCAGTATGAACATTTTATCAATGTTAATTCTTCCTCTACATGAGCACAATGTATGATTCCATTTATTTACATCTTCAATTTCTTTCTTTAGTGTCTTATAATTTTCTGAGTACAGGTCTTTTATTTTCTTGATTAAATTTACTCCCGGGTATTTTTTAATGTCATTGTAAATGGAATTGCTTTCTTAGCTTCCTTTTCTGATAGTTCATATTTGGTGTACAAAAATGCAAATTATTTCTGGATATTTATTTTGTATACTGCTACTTTACTAAATTCATTTATCAGTTCTTATAGCTTTCAGTTGGAATCTTTAGTGTTCTTTATATACAGTGTCATGACATCTGCAAATAATGACAGTTTTACTTCTTTCTTTACAATTTGAATGCCTTTTATTTCTTTTTCTTGTCTGATTTCTGTGGCTAAGACTTCCAGTGCAATGTTGAATAAGAATGGTGAAGGTGGACGTCCCTGTCTTGTTCCTGATCTTAAGGGAAATACTTTTAGATTTTTCCCCTTAAGAACGATGTTAGCTGTAAGTTTGTCATATATGGCCTTTATTTCTTTGAGACATGTTTTCTCTATTCCCTCTTTACTGGGAGTTTTTATCATAAATGATACTGCATTTTAATAAATGCTTATGTGGTATATCATGTTAATTGATCTGTGGGTATTATGCCAAATTTGCATTCCAGGAATCAATCCTACTTGATCATAGTGTATGATCTTTTTAATACAGTGCTGGATTCAGATTGGTACTATTTTGTTAAGGATTGTTGAGTCTATTTTTATCAGGCATATTGGCTTATAATCTTTCTTTGTAGTGTCTTTATCTGGTTTTGGAATTAAGATAATACTGGCCTTATAAAATGAGCTTGGGAGTCTTCCCTCCTCTTGAATTTTTTGGAATAGTTTGAGAATGTTAGGTGTTACTTCTTTGAATGTTTAGTAAAATTCACCTGTGAAGCCATCCAGTACAGAATTTTCGTTTGTTGGGAGTTTTTATTATTATTACTGCTCAATTTAATTAGTTGTAATCAGTCTGTTCAGATTTTCTGTTTCTTCTTGATTCAGTTTTGAAAGATTTTATGTTTCTAGGAATTTATCCGTTTCTTCCAGGTTGTCCAATTTCTTGGGGTATCATTGTCTGTTGTTACTTCTTCTCTTTCATTTTTTATGTATTTATTGGGTCCTCTTTCTGTTTTTCTGGATGTGTCTGGTTAAACATTTGTCTATCTTGCTTATGTTTTCAAAGAAGCAGCTCTCGGTTTCACTGATCTTTTATATATATTTTTAGATTCTTTTCATCTATTTTTTTTCTTTGATATTTTTATTTCCTTCCTTTTACTCACTTTGGGCTTTGTTTGTTGTTCTTTTTCTAGTTCCTTTAGGTGCAACTTTGCATTGTTTACTTGAGATTTTTCTTGAGTTAGGCCTGTAATGCAATGAATATCTCTCTTAGGACTGCTTCGCTGTGTCCCATAGATTTTGGGTTGTCATGTTCTCATTTGCATTTGTTTCAAGGTACCTTTTGATCCTTTCTTGGTCTCATTGTTAACCCATTCATTGTTTAGTAACATGTTATTTAACCTCCATGTCTTTGTGTGCTTTTCAGTTTTTTCTTGCAATTTATTTCTAGTTTCATATTATTTTTATTAGAAAAGATGTTTGATATGATTTCAATCTTCTTATATTTATTGAGATTTGTTTTGTGTGCTAACATGTGGTCTATCCTAGATAATGTTCCATATACACTTGAAAAGAATGTATATTCTGTTGCTTTGGGGTGAAATGTTCTAAAAATGTCAATTAAATCCATCTCATCTACTGTATCATTTAAGGCTGCTATTTCCTTGTAGATTTTCTGTTTCAAAAATCTACCCATGGATACCAATGGGGTGTTAAAATCATCTACTATGACTGTATTGCTGTCAATCTCTCCTTTATGTCCATCAATATGTGCTTTATATATTTAGGTCCTCTTTTGTTGGGTGTATAAATGTTTACAAGTGTTATTTCCTCTTGTTGGGTTGATTCTTCTATCATAATATGTTTTAAAGTCTATTTTTCTGATATAAGTATTGTTATCCCATTTAACCTATATAATTTTATTAACCAAAGTCATCCCAATAAATTCAATTAAAAAAAAAGTATTGTACCCTTACAAGAAAGCTTAGATTATTGGAGTTTCATCCTGTGCAGCAAAAGATTTCAGGTTCAATTCTCTGTCCAGGCACATACCTAGGTTCTGGGTTTGATCTCAGGTGAGGGTGGCTATAGGGGGCAACTGATTGATGTTTCTCTTTCTGTTTCTCTTCCTTCTTCTCTCTTAAAAATCAATAAAACCTATCCCTGGGTGAAGACTTTTTAAAAATGTATTGCAACCCCTGCTCTTTTTTTTTCATTTCAGTTTTCATAAAATTTTTTTTTATCCCTTTACTTTCAGTCTCTGTGTGCATTTTGTTCTCAGGTGAGTCTCCTGTACACAGCATTTATATGGGTCTTGTTTTCAAATTCATTCATATACCCTATATCTTTGGATCATACCACTTAAGCCATTTACATTTAAAATGATTATTGATAGATATAAATTTATTGCCATTTTATTCTTAATAACTATATTCCTCTTTTTATCCTTTCTTCTTAAAGATGTCCCTTTAACATTTCTTGTAATACTGGTTTGTTGGTGATTAACTTCTTTCACTTTTATTGTCTGGGAAACTATTTCTCTTTCCATTTTAAATGATAGCCTTGCTAGGTAAAGCAGTCTTTGTTGTAGGGCAGGCATGTCAAACTCAAAGGCTAACATTGACCAAATAAACAAGGTTTAAGTTTATGTGGGCTGCAAAAACACAAAAGTTTCAATTTTCATAGAAATGTAGGTTTATTTCAATAGAGACATGCTGAATAAAAAGGGCTGAAATAAATGAGTCATCATTAACATAAAATAATAGAATATTTTAATAAAAATTAATATTTTTTCTTGAACATTAACTTACCAGACACTGAATAACTGCACAAATTAATGAGCATAATGCAAGTAACCTATTTTTCTTATTCTCCAAAAGCTAAATATTTCCTGTTGTGCACACCGAACAAGTCAGTACAAGACTAATGATGTGGCAATCGGCTGCTAAAATATTCACTGCTAGTATTAGTGGAGCGAAATGGTGTGCCTGTGTGTAAGGTGCATAAGGGAAATGAATGCAACCTGGTTATAGTAATCAGTCATTAGTGAACATTGTAGTTCATTATTAATAATTATGTATAACAGGATATTGTAAAAATTAAGTTATGAAATTTTTATTGCTGGGCCGCAAAAATATTTGTTGTGGGCCTTGAGTTTGACATGCTTGTTGTAGGTCCTTGCTTTTCATCACATTGAATATTTTGTGCAAATTTCTTCTGGCCTGATATATTTCTGTTGAGAAATCAGGTGATGGTCTTATGGGAGCACCCTTATATGTAGCTGTCTTTCTCTTGCTGCTTTTAGGATTCTCCTTTGGTTTTTAACCTTTGTCTTTTAATTATGATGTGTTTTGATGTGGGCCACTTTAGGTTCATCTTGTTTGTGACGCTCTGTGCTCCTTAGACTTTTGTGTCTTCTCCTTCCCCAGTTAGGGAAGTTTTCAGTCATTATTTTTTCAAATAGGTTACTCATCCCTTTCTCTCTCTTCTTCTAATACCACTATGATGTGGATGTTATGCTTCATGTTGTCCCAGTGGTCCCTCAAATTAGCTTCATTTTTTAAATTCTTTTTTTTCCTGCTCTGATTAGGTGGTTTTTGCTACCTTGTCTTCCAAATAACTGATTAAATCCTCTGTTTCATTTAATCTACTTTTTATTTTTTTCTTTATTGATTAAGGTATTACATATGTGTTCTTATCTCCCCATTGCTCCCCCACCTCCCACTCATGTGATCAACCAAAGGACTTGTATGCATGCATATAAGCCTAACCAGTGGACACAGACACAAGGAGGGGGTGAGGGCATTTAATCTACTTTTAATTCCTTCTAGTGTATTGTTCATTTTAATTATTATAGTCTTCATTTCTGACTGGTTCTCCTTTTTCTCTTTTTCTTATTTTTTGTTTATCTGTTTTTTTGGCTTGTTGGTTTCTGTGTACCAGAAAAGGAAGACTTTTAAAAAGCAGACTTAAAGAAATATTTTAAGAAATATTTTGACTCACTAGATTTATTTTAACTTATTAGATTTATAAGAATTAAATGATTACTTAAGAGGATTTTGTATAAAACTCAAATATTTGAAGATATTTACTAAGTATGTAAATGACATCAAGCATCATTCAAACCCCCAAAAAGTGAGCTTTTAAAATCCAGTAGACTTAGAAACAGAATAATGAGATTTGTTACTTGAACTTTAAAGCCTAAAGAGATTTTTAATTTTTATTTTTAACTTTCATAAATAAAGCATAAATTTAACAACCAATAGACTATCAAACAGTTAAAAAATGTTTTAGTCACCTGTAAAACATATGTAAGAATTAAAAGCATTGTAAGAATAAAAACAAACTTAAAAGCAGAAAAAATAAAAATAAAAAAGCAGACTTAAAACCCAGAAATAATAAATTAAAAATGGATACTTTTAACAGGATCAAGAATTATTAACTTCTACCCAACAATATTCACCACAAGCAAAGATAAAAATAAGATTCTGGACTACCATTACATAACTACAACTTAAATGATTTTACAGTTATAGACATATGCATCTATATTAACATAAAAAAGTTATCCTCCATATAAATACCAAAAATGTAAATAATCCATTAAAATAAGTGGGAAAGTAATACGAATGAGCAACTTACCAAAAATAAATATATAAATGCAAATGAACAATTAGCATAGGAAAAGCAGCTCAAACTTACAAGTAACTGAAACTGTCATTTTCACCCATAAGAATAGCAAAGGAAAAAGTGTTGATAAAACTGCAATGACACTGCTAGTATGTGTATAAATTGATTTAGAGAGCAATTTGTCAGTATTTTAATAAAAGCGAAGTATTCAGACCAAGCAATTCTACATCAGAGAATATATGCTAAGAAAATATTTACATATGTGTACAAGGAGTTGTCTAAGGTTGTCCATTGCAGAATTTTAACTGCAATCATTCATAAACAACATATACTAATCAATGGAAAATAGCTAAACAAATGAAGATATACACACAATACACAGCAGTTATAAAAAATAAGATAGTTTTATATGTAATGACATAGAAATACCCCAAGACATGTTGCTGAGTGAAAAAATCAACTTCCAGGACAACACATACAGTTCAATACCATTTATTTTCATATATATATATATATATATATATATATATATATATATATGTGTGTGTATATATATATATATGTATATATATATATATATATATATATATATATATATATATATATACAACAATGTTCTAAAAGATTACACTGCAAATATAATTTCCATCTTGGAAGAAATATGAAGTAAATATAGAGTTGAAGGGGGACTTGGTATTGTTTAACATTTTTACATGATAAAATATCCACATACTACCTGGGAAATTTTAAAAATACATTAAAAAATAAACACACAAAAGTGGCAAGGAGGATAGTTGGGGGCTTTACTGCCACTCCAACATTTTATAAATGAGAAAACTGAGCTCAAGAGAAACTGAATGACTGTCTCAAAATCACAGTTAATTAATCGCAGAACTGGATCTGGAATCCAGGACCCTGGTTTCCCAGGTCAGGAAGCAACACATAGGTAGTCATCTCCTTTATTACCTAGAATCCTGATTGTTCCATCTAAAAATATAAATCATTTTGTGATGTTACCAGGATTGTCATTTGAGGACTATTAGACCAGTACCTTCTTTGTAAATGCCAAACAGAACCTTTGGCTACTGTAGAATGGAACACAGCAAAACATCATTTTCTCTTACCACCTATTGACCTTTGGACAAATTACCTTGGTAATCACAATACTGGATATTTTCTCTGTGACATGCAGAGGGAAAACAATTTACAATACACCTCATATAATGCCTCATGGTGCTGAATGATTACTTTTATTAAATATGTTTCTGTTCAGGCTTTAGTGTTTGATTTATATCCAAAGTCCTCTGCACAATTCTGAAAATATTTTCATTTATACTTTTGGAAAACTTCTTTAGCTCCTGCAATACTAATTTAATAATTTAAATAGTAGATAAAGAATAAATGATACATTCTTTCTATCAACATTCTGGACCCTCCACAACATGGCCCCAGACAACCATTGCAAGAATTATTTCCTCTACTACCCCACAAGAATTTTTGCTTCTAGGCACATATGATCTTAAAGACTGGGGTACTTAGTATCCTTAGAGCACATCACGTCCATTCTTACCCCTAGGACATTGTTCAAACTTATATCTCCCTCCACTTTGGAATACTCAACCACATCCATCTACCAGTCCCATGGGAAAGCACTACACTATAGTGGTTAAAAGCACAGATTCTGGATCAAGACTGGAGTCCAAATCATGTCTTTAATATTTACTGTGTGATGTTAAAAATTATTTAACATATCTGAATTTCAGTTTCTTCAGTAGGCTATAATACTCCCTACCACATTTGGAGGTTCTGAGAATATATAACTCCTTTCACACAGTGTCTAAAACATAGGAAGTCATTATTATCATTACCATTTTACAACAATAGCCCACAGCCATTTTATCCTGAAATATGTACAAGAGTACATGTGGCCCCATGCACATGTGAGCTGATATGTGAACTTAACTGCCCATAGAACTCATGCATGTGGAGAGGCTGATTCTAGTCCTCACAACCACTAGAATCAGGTCAATTGTCCAACAGCATCATCATAACACATTCCCCATCTTCATACCCCAAAGACAACAGAGGCCCACATTCAGAACTCAGCTCCACTGAGTATCAAATGGCTGACTACAAAGACATAAGAGATGGACTGAGCCAAAAGTACTTTCAGAAGTGGGAGAAATTACAGATGTCACTCCAAACAGCTGTGCCAGAGTTGGGACTTGATAAGGAAGAGAAAGAGCCACCTCTACTCCAAAATATTTCCCCTTGGGTCAAATTTACTACTGCCTGAAGTTTTCTGATTAGAATTTTAAGTCTTAGGGACCTTGGGTGGTGGGGCCTTGTGGATGACTTTATAAAAAATAAATTGATTGTGGGTATGAAAATTTTTTAAGATCTTTAGATTTTATTTTTCAATTACATTCAACATCATTTTGTATTAATTTCCAGTGTACAGCATGACGGCCAGACAATCAGATACCTTACAAGGGCATGAAAATTTAAAAGACAGACATGTCTTTAAATCAAGTGACCAGCTTTCATTAAAATGCAAATATATATATGCCTAAGCGATCATCACAACCAAAACAACTGAACGGACGACTGAACAGGCTGCATGGGGTGACCAGACCATCAGGGGGGTTAGTGAGGGATGACCAAACGACTGAGCAGCAAGCTGCATGGGGCAACCAGGCCGTCAGGGGGGTTAGTGAGGGACGACCAAACGACTGAGCAGTGGGCTGCGTGGGGTGACCAGGCCATCAGGGGGGTTAGTGAGGGATGACCAAATGACTGAGCAGCAGACTGTGTGCGGCAACCAGGCCAGCATGGGGGTTAGTGTGGTCCGACCAAACGACTGAACAGCAAGCTGTGTGGGGTGACCAGGCTGGCAGGGGGGCAGCAAAGGGTGACCAGGCTGGTGGGGGTGTTTAGGGATGACCAAGCCAGCAGGGGGGGCAGTTAGGGGAGACCAGGCAGGCAGGCAAGTGAGCAGTTAGGAACCAGTGGTCCTGGATTGTGAGAAAGTGCAGACTGGGCTAAGGGGACCCACCACCCCATACACAAATTTCGTACACCGGGCCTCTAGTACCTTATGAAAGGTACAACATTAAGTTGTTTTCATTATTTCACAACACAATGTAAATTTCTATACCAGGTCTGTTCCATGAAAAAAAAGAGAAAACAAGCTTTTCAAGAGGAATAATAGTGAGAAGGTCACTGCCGAGCAAATGAGCACTCACCCCTAAGGAGAAGGACACAGAAAGAGGGTTGTGTAGAGGACAGCACTTAAAGATAATGTTCTAATACAGGAACATTTACCTACAAAACAGGTAATAAAAAATTGTCTCCCATTTACTTTTTATGTACCAATGCAATCTAAGCTCTCTAGACTGATTGGATATATTTGTATGAAAATATTTGTGTTAGAGGGGATAGCATTAGTCAGTTGTGGGCTAATTTCCTAGTATATTTCCCAGAATTTCAATGGGAAAGAGCATTTGGCCGTTATATATTTTTAAAGACATTGATTTATGAGTCATGTGATAAACATACCTCACCCACCCCACAGAAAAATAAACCTATTTTTAAAATAAAATAGTGACTACTCACATGAACCTGGGGAAGGAAGAGGGAGATGGTACCTGGGAGTGAAGAAAGGTTGATTCCTACAAAGATAAACCTTCACAACTGGCCTCATTCTCCTACTCTGGTCAAATCAGTTTATAGTTGTGTCGCTGTTCTTATATCACATTGCCATTACCTACTGAAGTCTCTGAATCCTCCAAACCATAAACTACAAAATAACACAGACTATCATTTCATCATCAATTGATTCTCAACTCTTTGCATAGTGTCTGGCACCTAAGACATGCTAAATGAAGTTAAATAAATAAATGAATAAGTGAATGAATGAATTCACAAATGGAGGAATAAATGACTGAATGGAAATAAAGAAACCATTGTGAAGAGAACTCCTGACTCAGGTCAACCAAGGCCTATCGTGGAAACAGGATATTCTACTGTGGGAGAAAGAGAATTAATTACTTGCCATCACCCTGAATGAAAACAGATTAGAGGCCTCAGGGTTAAGCACTGCTGCAAAGCTCCTGGAGTTTTAACAGTCAAACAGAATGAGTCTTCAAATATCCCCCTCCTTCACTCCAGTGGCATCTTCTCTTAGATACATGTAAGCCCCCACACTCTCCTAATGGAGTGGTAAAGAACTAGATTTGGAGCCAGATTACTGGGATTCAAATCCTGATTTTGCATTTATAAACTCTAATTCTTTGGTGAAGTCACTTGAATCTTGAGCCTCAATTTCATCATCTGCAGAATGGGAATGATTAGTAAAGTCTACCCTACGGGGCTATTTTGTAAATACAATGAGTCAGCATACATGAAGACACATAGAGAGGATTTAGAAAATGTTACATCCTATCTCCTAGCCTCCTTTTTCAGTGATATTGTTGTCCTAGATTACGAATCCCTTAGGGCCTCTGAGATTCCAGGGGCAGGCAAAAAGATAAAAGCAAAGGCCTGTGGGAAGAAGAGAGGGATGGATAGTAGCAGGTGTTGGAACCATGGAGAAGTGAAAATAGCTGGGAGGGAAATAACAGAAGACCTTGTAATATTACTTATGAGAGGAGGAAGAAGCAAAGACAGGTTGATAGTAATTTAGGAGAGATCAGGGAAGGCTGGATAAGTCCCCACACTATGAATTTAGAGATGTGTCCCTTGGCTTTGGCTTATAACCCTATCCCCTGGTTGCTGCCATAAAATAGAACCTTAATCTAATAAAAGAGTGTCAGCAGGAAGCTTTCGGCCACAACTCTTCACATAAGGAAGTATGATATCCTACCCAACTTCCCTCAGCCACCCCAAAGATTTTATCAATCCAATTCCTTAGATTGGATGGTTGGCTATGAGTTCAAGGAGGAGAAGGCAGATCTATGTAGAGAAAGGAAGGGTCTGGGCATGATGGATTCACCTGTCACCCACACCCACCATGACCCTGAGCAGGTTTGCAGTAATGTCCAGAGATACTCTGCTTCCTTTCAGTTATGGCCCCCTCAAAGGAGGTTGGAGTAAGAGGAGTAACCACATGTAAGAGTGATCCTCAGGTGTCAAGAGAGTAGAATATTATCTAAGATCTTTCCGTACCACTCAAAGAACAAATCTAGAAGTACCACCACATCATCTTAATTCCCTAAGGACTTTAGTATGTCCCCCAAAACCAAAGGTCTACTATCGCTTCTCTTTGAAAACCCAGATTCCTTCTCAAAGCTTTCCATTCAGAGGCCTCCTTTAGGTCTGAGATAGCCAAATGGTTGCCATGGAAACCTGACCCTCATTTGCCTCTAATCACCTGTTCTAGAGGAATAAAGCTTCAGCTCCCATTTCTATTAGATGAGATCACATCAATCAGTTATACTAATTTCCTATAGTGTTTCTGAGAATTTCAGCTGGAAATAGCTTTCATATTCCATTAAAAATAAGCTAGCTGTTGATCCATGCATTGTATATCACCACCTCCCCTGCCTGCCCCTATGAAAACTTCTGTCTTTTATTCTTTTTTTTTTTCAACTACAGCTTACATTCAAAATTATGTTGTGTTAGTTTCAGATGTACAGCACAGTGGTTAGAAAATCATGGTCCCCGCAATATTTCACAGACATGTTGATTACAGCATAGGGAATATAACAAAAACTTCTGTTTTTAAGTTCACTAAGATAATGATTAAAAATTTCAGCCTTCTAGAGTAGGTTTAATTCACAGATGTCGAAACTTTTATATTGTCCAACATCCAGTAGCTGTTTTAACATAGAACCTAGAGAAATAAATATCTTGAATTAGTATTACAGGTGAAACTGTTAGTACACAAAGTTGTCATAGTGTCCCACTCATGTTGCACAGGCCTCAAGTCCCTGTGTGTAACATCAAACTGCATTGTACTTGAGAAAAAGTACATTTTTTGGCTTCTTGGGAATGGTCTGGAAAAGAGATAGGGAATCCACCAACTTTCTCACTTGCTACCCTCTTTTATGCTTTTTTCTCATTACTGGTAACTGAAGTCTTTATAACAGTAGAATTGTGAATAGTTTTATGATCAGAGATTTGTGGTGAGATAGAAATCACAAAATCCTCTTCCTGTGATGGCTCTCAACTCTCCAGGTCAACTCCGTCTTCATGATGGAGCCCATGGTACTTCTCCCTGCATCTGTCCCCATACACCCCTTCTGTTCTTCTCACCCCAATCACAGGCCTGAATTGTGCAAAGCACTCCAGCTGCTGACCCATGGGAGTTCAGAGGCCATTCTGCTCTGCCATCCCAACCTTCCAGTACTGCCCCATACAGAGCATTGTGGCCAACACAAAGCCTCTTGTAGAAGCTTAATACATACAGACAATAAAGCAGGCAATTTGCATTTTCAACTTGAAGAGAAATTGGGTTAAGGGGAACTACAGTGCCTGAATCTGGATAGGGAGTAGCAATAGAGTAAAGGACAATGTCTTCAGGGAGATGCCAGAAATAGTGGTCCAAGTAGTCTAGACTCTGGAGACTAGAAGAAAATAGGGAAGCCAGGGCCAGCAGAAGGGACTATAAAGAGAGGGTGCAGTTTGCATTAAGCTACCTCTTATTTGTGACTTATTTGTGATTCAGATAGAGTTTAATTCCCAGTCCTAAAAGTGCTCTTCCCCCTTCCCATCTTATGAGGATATAAGAAGAAGGGAGGCAGACCCAGGAGAGCTATGAAACATTTTGTAAAGAAGAACTTAGAGCTACCTGAAGTGCAGTGAATTTTATTAGTGAGCATTATCCCTCTTGCTTTCAGAAAATAACAAATGGCCTTAATAGTTTAGGGGCATTGTTACCAACAAAATATATACTGCAACTTCCTTATAACATTTTTCACTATAGACCAAAACAAGGCAAGTCCATCATGGACTCTATTAAAGGAGTTTTAGTTGCAGAAGTATCAAAGGCATCTTCCTATTAGGTGTCCCCAAGCAAGAAACCTGAGGGAAGTAATATTGTGAGGCCATGGTTAATAAAAGCATCTAACAAAATGAGGTACTTTCTTTATTTTGCAGCAATGACTCTACCAACTGCTAGCAGGACACACACTGGCCCAGGCCTCCTCATGTCCAATAGCAACAAATTTGCCTAACAATGATGAGCACAGCTTGAGTCATAGTTCTACTACATTAAATCCAAGCAAGGACATATGAGGAATTTAACAAGTCCACAAAGAAAATATTACATATCTATTTGTTTATTTATTCCTTGTCTACTTAAAAAACTTGTGGTTGCTAATAATCAATAAATACTTGGTACAATTATACTAAAATCCTTCTTTTTATGGCCAAGTAGTATTCCGTTGTATAAATGTACTACAGTTTTTTTGTTTTGTTTTTTATCCACTCAACTTCTGATGGACACCTGGGCTGCCTCCAAATCTTGAGTATTGTAAATAATGCTGCAATGAACTTAGGGGTTCATATATTCTTTCAAATTAGTGTTTTGGGTTTCTTCCAATATAAGCCAGTCAGAGAAAGACAAATACCATATATTATTTCACTTATATGTGTAATATAATGAACAAAGTAAACTAACAAACAAAACAGAAATACTCATATATAAGACAGATTGACAGTTGTCAGAGGAGAGGGAGTTTGGGGGTGCTGAGTGAAAAAGGTGACGAGATTAAGAAAAAACCTCATAGACATGAGAGTATGGTGATTACCAGAGGGAAAGGGGGGTGAGAGGAGGTAGAAGAGGGTAAATGTGGGATAAATGGTGATGGAAGGAAATATGACTTGGGGTGATGAACACACAGTACAATATACAGATGACATATTATAGAATTGTACACTTGAAACTTGTATAATTTTATTAACAAATGTCACCACAATAAATTCAATAGAAACTTTAAAAAATCGAGCACATAATTCATAACTGAGTGCCATAGCAACCAAGGTAAAAATCAAAACACAATGTTAACATTTGGGTTATAATAGTAGCATTTATGCTTGTCTCTAAATGGATTTCTGCAGGATGTGACCCATTTGCTTCATAGTCAATTTTAAAGGATAGTGAGAAAGTATAATTGAACAGGTCTAGGGAGTTAGGGGTATTTAGAAAATAAAGTATTTCCTGTACCCCATCACAATGTACTGTAAAGCTATCAGATCAGCAGATTTTCCTGAATTTCTCATTGCCAATTAGGCCTTTTTTATTTCTGCCTGAGTATTACCAGTCCCCAGAGTGTCCTGGTCCTTCAAGCCAGTGCTGCCCAAGGAAAAGACTCACCTGAGATCTGTTTCCTACATATTCCTGGGTCTTTCTAATCCTGGTGCCATTATTGATGCCTGGGAATTCTCGGGATTCCATGTCAGGTTTTGGTATATGGCTGATTAGTCCTTCTCTTCAGAAGTTGTGGCTTGCCCTGCTTCCCCGGTCTTGAATGAGCTCTGTGAGTTCCTCTTGACTTCTCCCTCATCTCTGTCACTCCTCCTGTCAGCAGACTTAAAACTCATAGAGCTTCAGAATTTATGTCAACCATCAGGCTAAGGTATAAAAAGGGGTTTCTTCTGTATGATGAATGTCATTACTTTCATTGTTTTGCAGAAGAAAGCAAACACGTTCATTAGGAGAAACAAGATTTTTCCTGGCCCTGATCTTGGAGAAGAATTTGTCATGAGGTTTTATATAAGGAGGATCATTGGGCAATATGATAGATGAAGCCCTGAACCAGGAACAAAACATAGGGAGCCAGCTGCTAACTCCACAAAAAACACCAGTTCACAACTCTGCATTTGGTGCTCATAAATCAAAACATCACTGAGCTTGTGATGCTGTTGCTGACACTCCAAGACCATGAAAATTTAGTCTGGAGCCAAGCATGCCTCCACACTCCAATCCTAGCCAGTCTTTCTATGGTTTTCAGAATCTGAGCTCCCAAAATTCCTATTCTCCACTCACTTCACTAGGCTTCAGCCTTTGCCCAATTTATTAAAGCTATTTCTTATGATAGCCATTATACAAAGAACCTTGAGCAAAGGGGTTTCTGAGGGGCCCTATATCCTAAACAAGAACATTCAGTGCCAAGATAGAGAATTTCATTGTTATCAAGGTCACTGTAACTCTCAGTCACTTTACTTGGCAGCTATCCCCATTTCCTCACTTCCCTCAGATTGCTTGATGGAGAAGACTTTTCTCTGTCCTCAGGTGGGCTGGCATTGGGGCTTCTCCTAAGAAAAACTCCTCCCTTCCTCCACTCTCTATTTATTACACCGGGCTTCACTTTATTGTAGCCTTCCCCAAAAGAGGATGTCCCTGATTGGCAACAAGGAGAGTGAAGAGGAGATTGAATATGGAGATGGTGAGGGAGAGTAGAGTTCAATAAGAGAAGGATTCTAGCTACCTCCATTTATCTTTGGGGCTAAAGTTTCACCCTTTCTTCAACTCTCCTCTGCCAGAGAAGCTACCCAGGCAAGCCATAAAAACACTTAGACAACCATTTTGGAAAAGATTAGAGGAGAAGTCTTCAACTTTAAGTCCGTCTTTCTTTCTACACCTCTCTGCAGAGGTAGTGTGCATGCAAAAAGACCTCTTCTCTAAAAGCAAAAATAACCTGCTCCATACTTTATTTCAACAAAATTCAGATTTATATAACTCCCCTAACTTTGTCCATGCATACACCTTCTACTCTAATTTCTGAGATTTTGGTTCATCTACTCCACAGATGAAGGACAGCTAGTTCCCACTATATAGGTACAATTGCATGTCTTGAATATTGTGGTCAGTTGAATAATTAACCCCAAATATATTCAAGTCCTAATCCCTGGAAACTCTAAATGTTACCTTTATAGAAAAAAAATATTTTGCAGTGAGGAATCCACAGGCAGAGAAATCTCAGACATATGCCGTAGCAATTTATTCACTAATACCGCTCCTAGGGCAATGGAAACTAAAGAGAAAATAAACAAATGGGACTACATCGAAATAAAAAGCTTTTGTACAGCAAAAGAAACCATCAACAAAACAACAAGAAAGCCCACTCTATGGGAGAAGATATTTGCAAATGTTATCACTGATAAAGGTTTAATCTCCAACATCTATAGGAAACTTATACAACTGAATAAAAGGAAGATAAATGATCCAATAAAAAAATGGGCAACGGACTTAAATAGAATATTTTCGAAAGAAGAAAGAAGGTCAAGAGACATATGAAAACATGTTCAAAGTCACTAATTATCCGAGAGATGCAAATCAAAACGACAATGCCGTACCATCTCACACCTGTCAGAATGGCAATCATCAACAAATCAACAAACGACAAGTGTTGGCGAGGATGCAGAGAAAAAGGAACCCTCGTGCATTGCTGATGGGGATGCAGACTGGTGCAGCCACTGCGGAGAACAGTATGGAGTTTCCTCAAAAAACTAAAAATGGAACTCCCATTTGACCCAGTAATCTCACTTCTAGGAATATATCCCAAGAAACTAGAAACACCAATCAGAAAGGATATATGCACTCCTATGTTCATAGCAGCACAATTCACCATAGGGAAGATTTAGAAACAGCCCAAATGCCTATCAGCTGATGAGTGGATTAGAAAACTATGGTACATCTACACAATGGAATACTACGCTGCTATAAAAAAGAAGGAATTCTTACCATTTGCAGCAGCATGGATGGACCTGGAGAGCATTATGTTAAGTGAAGTAAGCCAGGCAATGAAAGAAAAATACCACATGATCTCACTCATTTATGGAAAATAAAGAACATTATAACCTGATAAAAAGATAAATACAGAGGCAGTAAAGCACTGAACAGACTGTCAAATTACAGTGGGAAAGCAGGGGAGTGTTGGGGAGGGGGGGAAAGAGATCAACCAAAGGACTTGCATGCATGCATATAAGCACAACAAATGGACACAAGACACTGGGTGGGTGGGATGAGGTCATGCAACAGGGGGTAGAGGAGGCTGGGAAAGGTCAATGGGTAGAAAAAGGATATATATGTACTACTACTTGTAATACTTTAAGCAATAAAAAAATTACAAAAAGATATTTTGCAGATGTACTTAAATTAACAATCTTGAGATGAGGAGATTATATTATTTGGGTGGGCCACAATGTAGTCATAACATGTAGACAGCATGTAGTCATAAGGAACCTTATAAGGGGAGGCAGAGGGAAATTTGACTACAGAGGAGAAGATAACATGACAGAAACAAAGAGAGATTTGAAGTAGCTATACTGATGGCTTTGAAGATGGAAGAAGTGACCATGAGCCAAGGAATACAAAAAATGTAACTCTTGAAGCTGAAAAAGGCAGGAAACAGATTCGCCTCTACAACCTCTGGAAAGAGTGTAGCCCTACAAACATCTTGATTTTAGCCCAGTGAAACTGATTTCAGATCTGGCCTCCAGAACTGTAAGAGAATAAATTTGGATTGCTTTAAGCTATTAAATGTTGTGGTAATTTGTTATTCCAATAGAAAACTAACACAGGTGTCTTGTGTTTTGTTTATATCAGGAAAATTAGCCCATTTCACTCTCATCATGCCATGAAAAATACTCCATAGGAAAAAAAAGTCAGGAATATACCTAGGAAATGTGTATAATTGACCAGAGGGAAATTGTAGAGAGCCTCAAAAGGGTAGAAAGAGGTTGATAAAAAGGGTGAAAGGATTCTATGAAGGAGAAAGTGAGGACTGAAAACAAGCACATTTGAAAATATTTTTATTGATTTCAGAGAATAAGGGAGAGGGAGAGAGAGATAGAAACATCACTGATGAGAGAGAATCATTGATTAGCTTCTTCTCGCCCCCACTGGGGATTTAAGCCCATAACCCAGGCATGTGCCCTGACCGCGAATCAAACCGTGACTTCCTGGTTCATAGGTCTTCAATTAACCACTGTGCCATGGTGGCCAGGCAAGAGAAACACATTTTTTTTAAAAAGGGCTATTTCTGAGGAAAGGCTATGAAGGATTCACAGTTACATGAATTGAGGAAAAACATTTCTATAAAATGTCTTCCAAAAAATGAGAAACCATAAATCAGTGTAATACAGTGAGATTGGGCTTTGGAAACACAAATTAGGACAAGGTTAAAGTCACAGCTGTGCAATGTTAGACAAGTCAATTTGCCTCTCTGAGTTTTCATTTCCTTCATCTGTACAGTGTATCAATATAATGATTCTTATTTCATAAGGTTGTTTGAGGGAGTTGAATTAAATAATGGACAGAACCCTTGGCTGTCAGGTAGTAAGCCCTTAATTAACTTAAATGAGTGGTCCTGGCCTCCCTGTCCCCAAAGAGCTCCATTAAAGCACACCGCTTTTCTGTTCTTTTATTTCCACTTTGTTTCTCCTATCTTGGGTGTATGTAGAAACCTATTCATCACCTACACACAGTTACTGTGAAGCTTGGTATATGGTCCTGAGCTTAGATTTTGGAACATTAGAAGAGGTAAACCAAGAACAGATGTCCAAGGCCTAGAACTGGCTAAGTGAAGAGGCTATCCTGCACAGTCACAGGTTACCGTGGCAACTAATTAACATCTTCTGAGTCTGAGATAGCTGACTAGGGGAGTGTGTGTGACAGAAAGGACAGAGTGTGCAATAGGGCTTGTTCTGCAAGGTTCTGGTTTGGGAATAAGGGAAGACCTGGCAAAGGTCAAGGCATCTACAACCAACATTGTTTTCTCAAAACTTGTCTGGCCCTCTTGGGATCAGTCTATCTTGTTTACCACCTCTCCTACTAGAATTGTTTACTTTAAAGCAGGCGTCCTCAAACTACGGCCCTTGGCCACATGTGGGTGTTTTTGCCGTTTTGTTTTTGTTTTGTTTTGTTTTGTTTTTTTACTTCAAAATAAGATATGTGCAGTGTGCATAGGAATTTGTTCATAGTTTTTTTTAAACTATAGTCCGGCCCTCCAATGGTCTGAGGGACAGTGAACTGGCCCCCTGTTTAAAAAGTTTGAGGACCCCTGCTTTAAAGCAATGATTTGATGTCAGGAAGGGGCCTCTTTGGGGAAAAGACATTAAGATATGAAGAAATGGAGTTTCACTAGGGATGTTCTAGTACTCTCAGCAAGGGGAGGAACTAGAATCTGAGATACATGCCACAAACCTCTGACCACTCCCTATGAGAAGGGAATTAGAAATGGAACCCAGGTGAGTGGGTATGTTCTTGGTCTGTGTCCTTGAGCTGGATCACTAAAACCACTAAGTCACCTTGGGAATGAACACTTCTTTGAGTAAAAGGTCCTCTGCAATGAAAAGTTAGATTGTTAAGGAAATAGCTTTAGAGATGTGTGCATACATGCATGCATGTGTACATGTGTATGTGTGTGGGTGTTAAATATATATGAGTTAGAGGGTTGCCTGCAATAGATGAGAGGACTGGAAAAATAGGTCAATGGTTATTGCTAAAAACAATAGTTGTCCACTTCATCAGCATACCTATAATAATCCTTGGCTTCAGGGACTTAGTAAATAACTGTTGCCTTACTGTAGCTGGAGAACACATGCTCAATTTGCAAAAAAAGAGATAGGAAAATGGATAGGGTTCAGAGATTGGTAAACTGTGACTATGGAGTGATTAAAGTTGCTAATAATGGCATTAAGATACCTCCTTCATTTCTTTATTCTCCATCTCCTACCCCCACTTATTTTACCTTCCATTTTGTTCTCCTGACTGTATGGTCCTTATTCTTGTCAGTGTGTGCCATGGCCATTATTTAATCCTGCTGATGACCCTTGAAAGGAAAGAGGTTCCTATGACAACCTCTGAATTTGTCCCTTTGTCCTTAAGCTTTGATGAAAACCACCCTCTTATCTACTACCAATTCTTACAAGAAGAGTTCATTAAACTTATGAGCCAATTCTCCCTCTGGAACCTGTGATAAAAATACAGAGCAGGAAATTAGACTCCTTTGTGTAATGACATTTACTAGCCTGCCCAGATACCAATCATCACTCAATGTCAATAACATTCTTCAGTTCTTGAAGATTACCTAGCCAAAACTTTGCTTTTTGTTTACAACTAAACTTTAAGAATTAGTTATCCAATTTTCAAACTTTCCTTCCTTGGCATCTTCTAAGTCAGTCCTTCTAAGTACAAAGTTTCGCCCATATAGAATCATCCAGAAGCTTGATTGGTGTCCTCTGAATTTTCAACCATTCACCAAGTCATGCAATGATGCAGACAAATGAGATGTGGTCAGTCCCTTGCCTCCCCCAAATGTACAGTCTTATAAGTAAAGTTGTTATGAACTTTGAATTTTATATTCCACTGGCTGAGAAATATTGGTTCTCTCAGCTCCAGACAACAAATCCCAGCATCACTCTAGCATCCCTGCTGCCTTTCTTTTCAGTGAATGAAGTCAATTATCTTTCCCCCATCTTTTCATCAAAGAAAAAAAAAAGAAGACAGGAGAAACTAATATTTGTGGTATACTTATTTTAGTAGGTACTTTGCATACAAGGCACCTTCATTTAAACCACACAACCTACTGAGGTAGGTATAATCCCCATTTTATGAGGTGAAATTGCCCTCTTAACTTAAACAATTTATCCAAGGTCACCCAACTAGTAAGAAGCCATGATGGAAATTGATGAGTTCTTTCTAGCTTCAAATCATATGCTCTCTCTACTCCACTGCTCTTCTACCCCTGAGTAAATCAATGTGTATACTCCAGAGTAAATCCCTTTTGTTTGATACTTGCACAGTAGATGTGGGCCCTTTCCTCTAGATTCTGGTATCAATTTCATACAGTGCAATCCCTATTCTATGATCTCCCACCACCATTGGAAGTCAAAATATTTCCTCCAACTGTACCAACTACTCTGAAGTGAGACCTCTGTGTTCTCGGAGAACCTTACAATCTATCTTCTCTACCACGTGATCATGCCCCAGAACCTCTTCATTTTTACCCAAAGAAACAAAAATATGGAAAAGGCCCTAAAATGCATCTAGTGAATTCCAAAAGAACGCATTCTAAAAGCAATAAAGCCAACTTTTACTCCTAATGTCTTTCTTTAAGAAGGTGGTAAAACTGTTCTGGAAAAAAGAAAGTGTGCTCCTTTAGTTTGTCTTAACAAAGATATTTTTAGGGGTGTAGTGGCAGACCTTTGCATGATGTTATCTGTAACCCAGAGAAATCTATGGACCCCTGTTAACAGATTACAATAATTAGGAATAAAGACTATTTTAAACTATAAGGGTAACTCTCTTTAAGAAAATCTACTGCCTAAAAATCTAATTTTATAAAGCAAAGATAAAGTAACCAGATAAGTAGTCATATTAAAAAATATTTCTCACTCTTCCAATATTTACTACAAGACTTCTTTTATTATAAAGCTCTCCTAATGCATCTGAAATTGGAGTCCTTTTCCAACAGTTAAGATATACCATTTTTTAAATTTTATTGTTTAACCCAGTGGTCGGCAAACTCATTAGTCAACAGAGCCAAATATCAACAGTACAACGATTGAAATTTCTTTTGAGAGTCAAAAACTGACTTCTGCGCATGGGCCATGAAGTTTCAACCGCACTGTAGGTGAGCGCCCGCAAGTGGTATTTTGTGGAAGAGCAACACTCAAGGGGCCAAAAAGCCTCATGTGGCTCGCGAGCCGCAGTTTGCCGACCACTGGTTTAAGGTATTACAAATAGTAGTACATATGTCTCTTCATTTTTTCCCACTGACCACCCCCCCAGCCTCCGCTACCCTCAGGCACCTGCTATCGTCCCCCGCCCCCTAGTGTCTTGAGTCTGTTGGTTGTGCTTATATGCATGCATACAAGTCATTCGGTTGATCTCTTACCCCACACACACCAACCCTCCCCTACCTCCCCACTGTAGTTTGACAGTCTATTCGATGCTTCTTTGCCTCTATTTTTGTTCAACAGTTTGTAATGTTCTTTATTATCCATAAATGAGTGAGATCATGTGGTATTTATCTTTCACTGACTGGCTTATTTCACTTAGCATAATGCTCTCCAGAACCATCAATGCTGTTGCAAATGGTAAGAATTCCTTATTTTTTACAGCAGCATAGTATTCCATTGTGTAGACGTACCACAGTTATCTAATCCACTCATCTGCTGATGGGCATTTAGGCTGTTTCCACATCTTAGCTATTGTAAATTGCGCTGCTATGAATATAGGGGTGCATATATCCTTTCTGATTGGTATTTCTACTTTCTTGGGATATATTCCTTGAAGTGGGATCACTGGGTCAAATGGGAGTTCCATTTTTAATTTTTTTGAGGAAACGCCATACAGTTTTCCACAGGGGCTGCACCAGTCTGCATTCCCACCAGCAGTGCACTAGGGTTCCTTCTTCTCCGCATCCTCGCCAGCACTTGTCATTTGTTGATTTGTTGATGATAGCCATTCTGACACGTGCAAAATGGTACTTCATTATTATTTTGATTTGCATCTCTCAGATGATTAGTGACTTTGAGAATTTTTTCATATGTCTCTTGGCCTTCCTTCTGTGTTCTTCTGAAAAGTTTCTATTTAGGTCCGTTGCCCATTTTTTTTATTGGATTTTTTATCTTCCTATTGTTATGTTGTATGAGTTCCCTGTAAATGTTGGAGATTAAACCTTTATCGATGATAACATTGGCAAATATGTTCTCCCCTACAGTGGGCTTCCCTGTTGTTTTGTTGATGGTTTCTTTTGCTGTGCAAAACCTTTTTATTTTGATGTAGTCCCATTTGTTTATTTTCTCTTTAGTTTCCATTGCCCTAGGTGCAGTATCGGTGAAGAAATAGCTTCGGTTTATGTCTGAGATTTCACTGCCTGTGGATTCCACTAGTATTTTTATGGTTTCCTGTCTTATGTTTAAGTCCTTTATCCATTTTGAGTTTATTTTTGTGTATGGTGTAAGTTGGTGGTCTACTGTCATTCTTTTTGCAAGTATCTGTCCAGTTTTCCCAACACCATTTATTGAAGAGACTCTCTTGACTACATTGTATGCTCTTGCTTCCTTTGTCAAATATTAATTGAGCATAGTGGTTTGGATTGATATCTGGGTTCTCTATTCTATTCCATTGGTTTTTATGTCTGTTCCTGTGCCAGTAGCAGGCTGTTTTGAGAACAGTGACTTTGTAATAGAGCTTGAAATCTGGTATTAAGATCCCAACTCCTTTGTTCTTCTTTCTCAGGATTGATGCAGCTATTTGGGGTCCTTTTTAATTCCAGATGAATGTTTGGAGTGTTCTTTCTAGGTCTGTGAAATATGCCATTGGTATTTTAATGGGGAGTGCATTGAATCTATAGATTGCTTTGGATAGTATGGACATTTTGATGATGTTGATTCTAGCAATCCATGAACATGGTATGTTCTTCCATCTGTTTATGTCTCCCTCTATCTCTTTTTTTCAGTGTCCTGTAATTTTCTGTGTATAGGTCTTTTATCTCCTTAGTTAAGTTCATTCCTAGGTATCTTAATTTTTTTGGTGCGATGGTAAATGGGATTGCTTTTTTAGTCTCTCTTTCTGTAAGTTCACTATTGGTGTATAAAAATGCCATAGATTTCTTGGCATTAATTTTGTATCCTGCTACATTGCCAAATTCATTTATTAAGTCTAATAATTTTTTGATGGAGTCTTTAGGGTTTTCTATGTACAGTATCATGTCATTTGTGAATAAGGACAGTTTTACTTCTTCTTTTCCAATTTGGACACCTTTTATTTCTTCTTCTTGTCTAATTGCAATGGCTAATACTTCCAGTATTATGTCGAACAAGAGTGATGAGAGAGGGCATCCCTGTCTTGTTCCTGTTCTTAGGGGAAGTGGTTTTAGTTTTTGCCCATTGAGTATGATGTTGGCTGTGGGTTTGTCATATATGGCTTTTATTATGTTGAGGTATGATCCTTCTATTCCAACCTTGCTAATAATTTTTATCAAGAAAGGGTGTTGGATTTTGTCAAATGCTTTTTCTGCATCAATTGATATGACTATGTGATTTTTATCTCTCAATTTGCTTATGTGATGTATCACGTTTATTGATTTGCAGGTATTGTACCATCCTTGCATCCCTGGGATAAATCCTACTTGGTCATCGTGTATGATCTTTCTGATGTACTGCTGGATCCGATTTGCTAGAATTTTGTTGAGGATTTTGGCAACTATGTTCATGAGGGATATTGGCCTGTAATTCTCTTTCAATGTGTTGTCTTTATCTGGTTTTGGTATTATGGTGATGCTGCCTTCATAGAATGAGCTTGGAAGTGTTTCTTCATCTTGAATTTTTTGGAGTAGTCTGAGGAGGATAGGTTTTAGTTCTTCCTTGAATGTTTGGTAAAACTCCCCTGTGAGTAGTCTGGCCCTGGCTTTTGTTTGCTGGAAGCTTTTTGATGACTGCTTCAATTTCTTCCATATTTATTGGCCTATTGAGATTTTTAGATTCTTCATGATTGAGTTTTGGACGGTTGTATTTTTCTAGCTATATGTTTATTTCCTGCAGGTTGTCCAGTTTGTTGGAATAGAGTTGTTCATAGTATTTTTTAACAATCCTTTGTATTTCGGTGTGGTCTGTTGTTATTTCTCCTCTTTCATTTCTGATTTTGTTTATTTGGGTCCTCTCTCTTTGCTTCTTGGTGAGCCCAGCTAGAGGTTCATCAATCTTGTTTATCCTTTCAGAAAACCAGCTCTTGGTTTCATTGATCTTTTCTGTTGTTATTTTTGGTCTCCATGTCATTTATGTTCACTCTGATCTTTATTTCCTTTCTTCTGATCACACTGGGCTTTTCTTGTTGCTCTCTTTCTAATTCTTCAAGTTGCAGAGTTAGATGGTTTATTACCAGTTTTTTGTTTGTTTGTTTGCTTTTGTTGTTGTAGGCCTGTAATGCTATCAACTTCCCTCTCAGGACTGCTTTCACTGTGTCCCAAAGATTTTGGATTGTTGAGTTTTCATTGTCATTTGTTTCCAGGATGTGTTTTATTTCTTCTTTGATCTCTTTAGTAACCCACTCATTGTTTAATAGTGTGCTATTCAGCCTCCAAGTGTTTGAATTTTTTATTGTTTTTACTGTAATTGATTTCTAATTTTATGCAATTGTGATCTGAGAAGATACTTGATATGATTTCAATCCTCTTGAATTTGGAGAGACTTTGCCTGTGTCCCAATATGTCATCTATCTTTTAAAATGTCCCATGTGCGCTTGAGAAGAATGTATATTCTGTAGTTTTGGGGTGGAATGTTCTAAAGATGTCAATTAATTCCATCTGATCTAGTGAGTCATTTAAGATTGATGTTTCTTTGCTAATTTTTTGTCTAGAGGATTTATCCAGTGATGTTAATGGGGTATTAAAGACTCCTACTATGATTGTATTGCTGTCAATCTCTCCCCTGATATCTTCCAGAAGTTGTTTTATGTATTTGGGTGCTCCTGCATTGGGTGCATAAATGTTTTCCAGAGTTACATACTCTTGTTGTATTGATCCCTTTAGAATTATGAAGTGGCCTTTATTGTCTCTTGTTATGGTCTTCACTTTGAGATCTATTTTGTCAGATATAAGTATTGCTACCCCAGCTTTTTTTTTTTTCATTTCCATTTGCCTGATAGATATTTTTCTATCCCTTCACTTTCAATCTGTGTGAGTCCCTTGTTCTGAGGTGGGTCTCCTGTAGACAGCATATATATATGGGTCATGTTTTCTTATCCATTCACTCACTCGATGTCTTTTGACTGGAGCATTTAGTCCATTTCCATTTAATGTTATTATTGATAGGTACTTATTTGTAGCCATTTCTGTACTTTATGCATGTGTTCCTTCCTCCCTTTCTGTTTCTTCTTTTTACAGCATTCCATTTAGCATTTCTTGCATTGTTGGCTTGGTAGTGATGAACTCCCTTAGACTTTTTTGTCTGCAAAGCTCCTGATTTCCCCTTCTATTTTGATTGATAGTCTTGCTGGTAGAGTATTCTTGGATTCAGTCCTTTGCTTTGTATCACTTTGTATACCTCCTTCCATTCCCTTCTAGCTTGAAGTGTTTCTGTTGAGAAATCATTTGATAATCTGATGGGGGAGCCTTTGTAGGTAACTCTCTGTCTCTCTCTTTCAGCCTTTAAGATTCTCTCTTTGTCATTAACATTCTCCATTGTAATTATGATGTGTCTTGGTGTGAGTCTTTTGGGATTCATTTTGCTTGGGACTCTCTGTACTTCTGTAATTTTTTCCCTCATAGCCAAGAAGTTTTCTGTCATTATTTCTTCAAA
This sequence comes from Eptesicus fuscus, assembly GCF_027574615.1. Lineage (NCBI taxonomy): Eukaryota > Metazoa > Chordata > Mammalia > Chiroptera > Vespertilionidae > Eptesicus > Eptesicus fuscus. The sequence continues at coordinate 112,227,006 of NC_072473.1, forward strand.
TAGATTTTCTAATCCTTGCTGCTCCTCTTGTCCTTCTGGCAGCCCTATTATATGTATGTTACTTCATTTTGTGTTGTTTCAAAGCTCCCTTAGGCTCTCCTCCTGCTTTTTAATTTTTTTTTCTCAGTTGCTGTTCAGATTGAGCTTGTTTCTCTACCTTATCTCCCAACTCACTAATTCGGTACTCTGCTTCTTCTAGTGTATTGTTGAAACCTTCCATGGTGTTTTTTTATTGTAGCTATATTACTTTTGATTTCTTCTTGGTTTTTGCATAGGTTGTTGATTTTGTCATCCATCTGGTGTATGAACCATACGACCATTACTCTGAATTCTTTTTCTGTCATGTTGCATGTTTCTATTTCACTAATTTCCTTTCCTGGCAACTCCTCATTTTCTTTCCTCTGGGGATTGTGTCGTCTCCCCATTCTGACTATCACCAGAAGGTTCAAACGTCAAGTTGTGTGGGCCTGGGTCATGTACAGTGGAAGCTTTTCACCACCCAAGTGTCACTGAAGTGTTCTGACACCAAGATGTGTAGCTGCCATGGGTTGTTGGGAGCCATGCTTACCCAGTATCAGAGTCACCGGTGCTCAGTGTGGCCTCATGCGCGCACCTAGAATCAGGGACCCCGCCTGCGCCACACTGAAACAGAGACCCTGCTGGCATGTGCCGAAAATCAGAGTCTCCTCGCACATGCCAGGAGTCAGAGTTCCCCTGTGCCTGCACCAAGAATTGAGTATCAGAGTCTCTGTTCCTTGGTGCAGCCTCGCACCCACGGAGAATCAGGGTCCTTGTGTGTGCACGCGCCAAGTATTGGAGTCACTGGCTCTTAGTGTGAATGCAATGGGAATCAGGGATCCCAGGTGCACATGTTGAGAAACAGAGTCAAGTCACTGATGCTCAGTGCTGCCTCTCACCCAGAGAATCAGGGTCCTGGTCAGTTTGGGGGACCGGTTGCAAAGTAGCACTGTGTCCACAGGAGGTCCACTCCTGCGCTGCAGAAAACAGACTTCTGTGTGCGCTTGCCCAGAATTAAAGTCAGGTGGTACTGCCACCCTGCATGGGCGTGGGGTGTTATCACCAGATTGCATTGCAAGGAACAGATTCCTGGTGTCTTCGCATGCGCCCAGGGTCAAATTCCTATAGCGGTGCTGTGGCCCTGTGCGAGGGGCAGGTCTAGCAGTTCCTATGGAGCTATCAGGAGCCTGCAGGGAGGGTATGGGCTCTGCGACTCACAGAAATCTGCGGCTGGGATGTCTGGCTTCTGGGTGTCTGGGGGTCTGCAGCTGTGGTCACAGGTCTCTTTCCCCAGTGGCGGCAGGGTCCCAGTTTGCGTCTAAGACCAGACTGGGTGGTGCTGAGGCCAGGATCCTAGTCCCAATCAGCTCTGTTTTTCAAGATGGCGTGGTCTCTGTGCCTGTGCTGGCTGCCCCTGGAGTGTCCACAGTGGCAGCAGGGCTCCACCATGTAAGACAGCCCGGTTTGGAAGTCCCTTGGAAGACCTGCAGGATCTGTCTCTAGCTCACACGCACACGCACCACACACATCCACACACTCCTCTATCCCTCCCTCACTCTCTCAAACTCTCTCTCTCCCTACCTTCCTGCCGGTCACCATCTTCAGAATCAAGATATACTATTTTTTTTAAGGAGTACACTTATTAAATAAGTGTGGAACTATGCATGTAGCAGGTACTCAGTAAATATTTTCTGACTGAATAGTAGAATAGAAGTCTAAAATGCAGCTATTTCCCTCTTGTGTATATTTAATAACTTGAATTAACAGCTTTAAAAGGTTGTCAAATGTCCAGGTATCTGCTTTAGTGAATAGATATAAATCATTTGTAATCACCAATATTGATTTATACTAGGTGTGCTCTATTCTCCTGAGGAGGTTAAACATGACCCCTGCAACCTTGTTTACAATATTAACTTTCTCAGTAAACTCTTTCTTTATAGCTAGTGTAGTCATAAGACTCTATAGCTCATCATTAAAAGGATTCCAACTTCATAATAAGTTCAAGAAATTTAACTACAAATCAAAGCCTGAAAAGAACTGAGATTTGGAAGGGTCTCCTCATAGTATTGAACCAAAGGTGGGGGTGGTAAAAGTTTGAAAACACTTTTTGTTACCTGTTGATTCATTACTGAACATACTCAAGAGGAGATTATTATAAATATTTATTTTTTGTCAGAAAATATTGAGCCTCTACTCTGTGCAAGGATTTCCAACACAGGTCTATATTCAGTTTTATATTAAGTGAGCACCTCAGAAATTGATATGTATTTAGCTACAAATTGAAGAGAAAATAATATTTTGAAAGACTCCTAGAAGTTCTAAACTAGAGGCTGACAAAGAAGAAAAGGGTTCAGAGACAATATGAAACTAGGATAAACCAAGGCAGAATGTGCTAGAGAAAGAAAGAAGAAATATAACTGTATGTAGATCAACCTTTTCCAATATTCCAGTGTTGCTGAGCATTGGTCCTGTTCATCACAACAGGGAAGTTTGGCTTTCAAAGTAGTAATTGGCTCCTCTGAACCCACAAACTTCAGAGGCCAGAGTTTACTGAGAAATTTATTGGCACGAGACATTCTAGATTCCCTTTGTATACTCTACCATTTTATTTACTTTCCCAGTGTATGGGGAAAAACATTTCCCTTGGGATACAGGCTTAGGAAAATTGACTTTCATTCATGAGAACAACATATTGAGCAAACAATCAGGACCTGACTCTCTAATGGGAGGAAGTTAATGCAGGATATTAAGTTGGGAAGTTAGAACAGCAGCAAGACTGAGAATGCTCTTTAAGGTGGATCTTAATTCTCATCGAGATGAACAAAGCATCCAGATAATGAAGTTGTGGTGGCCATCCCTTCTGCAGAGGAAAAGAATGATGAGATGTAAGAAACATTTATCTAAATTCCTATCAACAGTGATTAAAATAAAGCTTTCTGATTTTGGTTGGGATGGGGAAAAATTATACCAATAAACATTTACTAACATCCTACTGGACACTCATATCTTGTGCTAGATACGTGAAGGAAACCAGAGGAAAATAATAGAAAAACTACAAATTACACCTAGTTTGGAGGCACAATTTTGTGAGGGAGACAATATATCAAACAATTTAAGGATAATTGTATACACACACACCATTTTGAAATGAGAATGTTATTGAGCACTTATAAAGTGCTGGTGAGACACTTCATATGGATTATCTCATTCAACTCTAATGAAAACACTATGAGAGAATTTTATTATTATAAATATTCTCTATTTTATAGCTGAGAAAACTGAAGCACTGATAGGTTAAATTACTTACCTAGACTCACACAAAATATGTGATAGAGCCAGAACTCAAAGTCAGGTCTGTCTGACACAAAAGACATGTATTATTTAACTACTACAATATACTACCTACCTGTACATAATAAATCCTCTAATTACAAACCAAAGATACCATGTTACTGTGACTATTGTAGCTTCCTAACTGCTGTAAATTTGACAGGCTCAGTGAAGGAGTCTAGGAGCAGAAAGCTTAAAACAGAAAATGTGAGTGGTGACATAGAAAGCTTTTGAATGCTACAGGGAGGAGATTAGAGAGTAGCAAGTAGAAGTGATATTGAGGTTTTCTCCATTTTCAGAGTCAAATACCAGGATGATGAGTGAAGGTGCAAGAAAATAAATGTCACGGCTATTCAGATGCCTAGCACCATGAGCATATGAGAAGACTATTAGAATGATGGATCAGGGCATTTCAGCTCTCTTGGATATAAGTGAATAAAGCAGGCATGGAAAGTCTAGCAAAGGTTATTTCTTGACTTAAAGTACAAAATGAACATAAGAAGCCAATTAGAAAAATATAAGTAGTTAAAAAGTAAACTCCTTATACAAACAGGCATTGTGGATACTACTTTTTTTCTAGAATGGTTTATTAATGGAATGTTTTCTGAATTCCATTTATCTCAGATTTTTGCTATTAAGCAATAGCCACAATTAGACTATATATTAGTAGGGTAAATAAAAACTAAGATATTTATACAGATTATTTAGATTCTCTAATTTTTATATGAAATATTTTGGCCATTGGGTCCAAAAGTATGAGTTCGTTATTCTTTGCACAACTTACCAGGATAATTGTTGTCATTCTTCACATTTAGGCTAGATATGTCACATAATGACACATCACATATCACTTAGCCCAAGGTATTCCCTAGCCTGTTTCATCACCTATCATGTTTACAAATGGAACAGAACAGGAGGAAAAAAAGTATTTGGCACTACAGAATATACTTGAATTAGAAATATCTCTCACCATCCCTCAATAATGCCTATCTCGCAGTCTGTTTCTGGGTCTTAATAATGTTTATTTCAGTCATCTCAGCAATGCATGACTCCAGGTTTCAATAGTGCCTGTATCCAGGTTCAAGGTATAAAAACAAAAATAATAAAATCATTCCCCTGGACACCATGGGGTTTCTAACATTAATGTACAATTCTTTCACAAGATATGTTCTAAGGAAAAATAAAATTTTAAACCTAACTTTCTTACCGCGTGGCATAAACTTGAATTATTTTAAGGAAAACACTACTTGCAGAGAGTTGACAAAAAATCAACTTCCTCTATTGGTAGAAAAGCTAGTATAGTGCCAGTTAAGGATTTCTTGTCTGCCCTTTCAAAGACTCTGTTTCTGGGTAGTTTTCCTCCTCGCCAGCCTAGTTGCTCTCAGATATTACTTTCAGGAGCAGGTTTATATGTAATTGGAGCAAGGGATGGCCCAAATAGTGAGGATTGGACTATCAAGATATACCTACCAACAATCCCTGATATGTATCATTAAACAATTGTCCTTGATATCAGCCTAATATAACTTTGGAAAGAATAAAGATCTAAGAGCATATTTGAGTGTTATGTATTTGCTGCTCAAATATTTTCTTTTTTTATTGTTTAAAGTATTACATATAGTAGTACATATATCTCTTTCTTTCCCCCATTGACCTTTCCCCAGCCTCCTCTACCCCCTGTCGCATGCCCTCATCCCACCCCCCAGTGTCTTGTGTTCATTTGTTGTGCTTATATGCATGCATACAAGTCCTTTGATTATGATAATTTAATGTACTGCATGGTGACTATAGTTAATAGTACATTGTATACTTGAAATTTGCTAAGAGAGTAGACTTCAAGCTTCCTCACCACAAAAAGGAAGGTAACTATGTGAGGTGATTGTGTCAAGTAACTTGAAAGAGATCAACCAAATATTTTCTTTAATGGATAGTTTTGGGAGTTTGGAGGAAAGAATAGCACTGGGCATATGATTTTTTTAGGATGTACATATAATGGTTTAATATACATAAACATTCTGAAATGATTAGTACAATCAAGTTACTTGACACATCCATCACATCAAATAGTTACCTTCCTTTTTGTGGTGAGGATGCTTGAAGTCTACTCTCTTAGCAAATTTCAAGTATACAATGTACTATTAACTATAGTCACCATGCGGTACATTAAATTATCATAATTTATTCATTTTATAACTGAAGGTTTGTATCCCCATTCCTCACCACCACCCTTGCCTCCATGCCCTCATAACTATGGTTCTACTCTCTCTGGTTCTATGAGCTCATCAATTTTAGATTTCATGTATAACTGAGGTCATACAGTATTAGTCTTTCCATGATTTATTTCACTTAGCATAATGCCCTCTAGGATTATCAATGCTGTTGCAAATGGCAGGATTTCCTTTTTAAGGTTGAATACTAGTCCACTCTATATATGTATATACCATATTTTCTTTATCTGTTCGCCCATCAGGGGACATATAAGTATTTTCCATATCTTGGCTATAATGAATAATGCTATAATGACATCTCTTTAAGATAGTGATCTCATTATACACACACACACACACACACACACACACAAGTGGTATTGCTGGATCATATGGTATCTGATTGTTATAGCAGGATTATTGCTCTCCTTATCAAGCTGTATACCTCCTCCTTCCACCATTCTTCAGATTCCTTCTCACCACCCCTTTTCCAAGAGGTTTTCCTGGATTATCTCTAGAAGAGGTAACAAGCTTGGGTCTTCTATTCTCATTCCCTAGTTATCCTGCTAAACTTCCAATTTTATGATTATGCTTTTGCAACTATTAGCATCTCAGAGGTGGTATGAGGAAGTATGTTTTTGCAGTTTTCTTTTATATTGGGTACCAAACAATTTTCCATGTTAGTAAATACCTTTTGGTGATTATAAGGACATAAGATAATACCAAGGCAAATTCTTATTAAGGGAATACCAGGGAAAGGGGGAAAGATGTATGTTTAATTAGATTTTCTGGGTAATTGAAGGTTAAGAACTAAGCTGTTTTCCATTGTTTGCTAAAAAAAATCTGCTAAGATATCAGAGTTCACTGTTGTAACTTAGTAAATCAAGTATAATGATATACGTACTTGAATCACTCTGCATTGATAGAAAATCTTTCAGAGCCTCTGGTCATTATTTTGAGCATTAATTCTGATTGGTCACGACTACAGATGAAAATGGAGAAGAGAGACAGAATAGGACTTGATGTATTCTGAGCCCAGGATATCTCCTGAAAATTGTTTTCTGAATGAGCTTGTTTCATTATCTATCTTTTTCACACAAAAGCAAAATGAGACAAAACAGAGTTTTGTAAAAAGCATATATATACATCAGATAATTGAAAGCTCTGGGTAGTTGGATTGTCATTAATGACAGTTTTGCAGAGACTCACATTGAAGAGAGTTCAACAGTCCCCATGGAATTGTGCTTTCCAGTGCTTCATATGCAGAGGATGCTCTTGATATGCGGTTGTTAACCCTGGGTTTTGAGCAAATGCAACAGGGTGAACAAAGGTTACAGTGACCCATTCATTCTCTTTTCTGATCCCTTTTAAGAAAAAGGGCAAGAATTTGTCAGACTTTTGCTTAAGAGCTTGTTATATTGTCACAGTGAGAGCTCTGTCTGGGGCTGTGTCTGTTACCAGATTACTGGCCCAATATAAAAATTGCAGATGTCATCCCAGCAATGGATCATAAACCACTAGATCTAACAGGGGGGAAAAAATGAAGGGAGGAAGGGAAGAAGGAGGGGATGGAAGAGGGAAGAAAAGAAAAAGAAAATCCCTCCAAAGCCCATCCCCCAAACAAAATACTTACTTGGTATTCCCATTTCAGGAAATGACATGAATTCATTCATGGAATTGCTTTAAGCCAAAAGCCTGGGATTCATCCTTAATTCCTTCCTGTCCTTCATGCCCTCTTCAAATGTAATTCATCCTTCATCTGCAATCCATGTCATTTCATTAGAGTAAACTTTTCATTAAAGTATAATATGTATACAGAAAAGGGCAAAAAGATATTATATCAATTCTACTATGTAAATAAAATAAAATAAAATAAAAAAACAACTAAAATTAATCCGCCACACTCCAACCCAGCTTGATCCTAGTCACCACCTATTGCCTGGATGATTGTATCAGCTTCCTCACCTGTTTTCTTACTTTCCCTTTTAGCCCCTTACAGGCCAGGCCATTCTCCATATAGAACCCTGGAGGATCTTTTCAAATTGTAAATCAGATCATGCCTTCTACAAACTCACCTCCTATCATTCTTTCCCCTACTTGATTCATCTATTGCCCTCTAGCCACAGCTGTTATTATTGTTTGCTTCTTTGTTTTAATTTTTCCAGTATTCACGTGTATGTGTCTGACTCAGGGTTATTCACATGCTGCCTTTCTACCTGTAATACTTCCCCTCTGATGACCTTAGCTTAAATATGATGAAAGAGAGATCTTGATCATCTCACCAAAACTAGGCCACCTCTCCAGGCATATTATTATTTGTATTGGAACCCTATATTACTGCCTAATAGCATTTATCAGAATAATAATTTTACAGTTATATTTTTAATTTATTGAGGTGATTTTATTTTTAAGATCACCACCACTACTAAGATATAAGCAATGGGAACAATCAGACCATGACTTTCTTGCTCATCATTTTATTTCCAGTGCCTACCTAGTCCACTATATGATGCATAGTAGGTGTCCAAATATATGTTGTGGGTGAATAAATGAGTAAAAGAGAGGATGGGAGAGGTTCTAGGGAGCTGGTGTACCTTTGAATTTGAAAGCACCAAGAAGCATGCCAGTAAGCCAAAAGCGAAAATGAAGTCCATTTCATTAATAATTAATGAGACTTGGGATTGAATGATAAAATTCTAATGATGTTAATGTCAGTTTTGAATGCTGGCTGGCAGTCTCTGAAGACAAGGAGAAATGATAATAGGACACTGCAATTTAATCCTCCAATTAGGAAGCAGCTGTCACTCCCAGAGACAACTCTAGTTGCTGACTGATTTTCCTTATATACTGTAATTATATTCCGTACTACCTTAGGCACCCTAAATATCTCGGATATTGCCATAATGGGTAAACTTTCTTTTACACAAACTCAGTGTATTAACAACCAAGAGTGATACAAAGGGTGAATTATGGAGAAATTATTTCATGTCACAGAAGCATTCTTAATAAGATTCCTTTGAATAGCCAGTTCCCTGAGTAGATTTAAAATAGAATTTTGTTCTTTTTTTAAATATTTTTTTATTGATTGCAGAGAGGAAGGGGGAGGGATAGAATGAGATAGAAATATCAATGATGAGAGAGAATCATTGATCAGCTGCCTCCTGCACACCCCCCACTGGGGATTGAGCAAGCCCGCAACCTGGGCATGTGCCCTGAACGGGAATCAAACAGTGACCTCCTGGTTCTTAGGTTGACACTCAACCACTAAGCCATGCCGGCTGGACTATAATTTTGTTCTTTAAAGAAATAGACTGTCAAACCTTAGAGGGAAGGTAGGGGAGGGTGAGGGTAAGGGGGAGAGATCAACCAAAAGACTTGGGTGCATGCATACAAGCCTAACCAATGGACACAGACAACAGGGAGGTGAGGGCATGAGTGGGGGGATGGGGGAGGATGGGGGGATAAGGACACATATGTGATATCTTAATCAATAAAGAAATTAAAAAAAAAGAAACATGGCTTAACTGTATCTTTTTAGAGACACATTGTCATTATCCAAAGCAAAACAGCAAAGGCAGCTTTGCTTTATCCCCTGGACACAAACTGAGCCTTCAGCCTAGAACACCAACTGAGCTAAGCCCCTAACTCTGGCTTCACACTTATTCCTAATTCAGGCCACAACTCAGACTGATTTTCAATCCTATCACAGCCCAGGGGCTAAGACCAGATAGCCTTTCCACAAATATGGGTCTTTGAGCTTTGGGGGGTGGGTTGTTGGGAGGGAGAACTATGTTCATGACTCACTGCTTAACCCATCCCTGCTGCTGGGGGAAAATATAACTCTAAATGCACATCCTACTGCTTGTGAGTCAGGAATGTCATTTTCATTTATGAATGATGAAACATTATTTTTCTCTAACATTTCAAGTGAATAACTTTACCTACATTTCCCCCCAATTTCCATAGGAATTTGATGCCATGGAAGCAATCCACTTCATGTCTCCAGAGCCTGGCAGAAACTCTTTTTCTTACCGGTACTTCAAGATCAATAGCTCTGAATTCCCCTCCTCCCTCCAATTATGTTCCTGGTGAAACCCACCCGAATTTAGGGTTTTAGGGGGAGATATGCTGATCTGAATTCTGATGTTATTTTAGGATTTGGACTCACATTTCTATTGAGTCTTAAAAGCAGAGTTTCAGGAGTTCAGAGAAACTTCCTAGCCATGTCCCCATTAAGATGTATTTACCTCTCACTTTGATACTCCCAAAGGTAGATTCATCACCAGTTATGTCAAGAGAAAGAGTAGAAAAAAGCAGAGAAAATGCTCTCTCTATTCACTCTCCAGGGCATAGTTTCTGATTCCGCTATAACTATTAGGTAAATACACCTAGTAAAACAAAACAGAAAATTTTTTCCAGAAGGGAAAAGACAGGGCATTTGAATTTTGTACTATAATGTATTTCTGGTGCTATGGCTCACCTCCAGTAGCATGGCTCTTTTTCCAATTGGCTATAATTCTCTCTTTTTCTCAGGTCTAACAAGTGACCCTCACAGATATGAGTAATCTGACCATGATCAAAGAATTTATCCTCCTGGGATTTGGGAGTCTCTGTTGGTTACAGTTTTCTCCTTTTGGGATATCTTGGGAATCTACGTAGTGACTTTGCTGGGGAACATTTTCATACCCTTACCGTCATTTCCCTTGATCACATACTTCAACCCCCCTGCACTTCTTTCTGTTAAATTTCTCCTTTCCGTTCAATTTCTCCTTTCCATTCAATTTCTCCCTTCCTGAGATGTGGTACACTAATTCCATTGTCCCTGAGATGCTAAAGACTCTTCTATTGGGTTCTGAGGTGATTTCTTTTGCAGGTTATATGGCCCAGTTTTACTTCTTTGGTTCCATGGTGGTAGTTAAGTGCTTTCTGCTGGCAGTCATATCTTATGACCACTACCTTATTATCTGCAGCCCCCTCTGGTACCCATTCCTTATGAACCTCCACACATGTATCCTACTTTCAGGTGGGTGTGGGTCTTGGCTGGGTGGGTTCCTAACCCTGTGGTCACTGCCAGCATGACTTTCCATTGCCATTATGTGCAGTCTATGAGATTGACCACATTCTCACTGACCTGACTCCCATGCTGAAGCTGGACTATTCGGAGCTTGAGACAGCAGAGAAAATGACCTTCCTCCTGGTCTCCTTTGTCACCATAGTGTCCTATCTATTCAATATAGCCTGCAATAACCACATTTTTGCTACTATCATCAGAATTCTGTAAGCTGTAGATAAGCAATGGGCCTTCTTCATTTACTACTCCCACCTTATAGTGGTCACTCTGTACACATTGTGAACAATGTATGCCATTCTCACAGAAACCCAGGCTTCTTCCCTTAATAAGATCTTCTACCTACCTGACATCATGTTCACTCTCATGATCAATCCCATCATGTACAGTCTGAGAAACAAGAATGTTAAAAATTTAGCAAGGGGGCTAATGAGTCATTAGGCATATGTTATGGGTACATAATAGCCCTTACCATCTCCAGGGAGACCCTTTTCTCAGAGTAGCCTGAGATTGCATAAAGGAGAGCAGACACTAGGCTGAATGCTGGGGAATTCAGACCACTGTTCCTCCCTCCTTCAAGGGAAATGGCCAGCAGAGCAGGGAACCTTCCTCAGGTGCTTCCTTCTAATGCCCTTGGGACCTCCAGGTTAATCCCTGTATAGTAAAATTAAGTTTGCCATACAAATGTGACCCTGTCAGGCTATACCATGAGATATATATATGCCTTTTGTGAGAAAATTTGACAGATCCACATCTCTATCTCTATGTGTGTATGTTATAGAAATATCTGTTGGCGCTAGGCTTTTGGTTATATTATTTAAAAGTGCCCATGTGTACACACACACACACATACACACTAACACACCTACATACACTGTACACTCATAGTCACTCAGTCCAAACTTATTCTCTAGTACTTCCTGTTATACCCTCTTCACTTCTGCATAGTAATAATGTCCTTTACTGTGTCTTTTCTCAGGGTTAATATATATTAACTTTGCCTTCTGTTGTGTCTTTTATCATCCACCTCTCCATCTTACCATCTCTAAAATCCTAAAATACTTATTGACTATTTCATTCACTTGAACAGTTAGTTAATCAAGCCCCTTGAAAACTGGAGTAACATCATTCGTATTCCTCCTAATGTCTTTTAGCATGGTGCTCTGCACAAAGCAGATACAAAATAAGTATTTGTTGATTGAATGAATCAATGACTAATTAAAACAATGGATGTTTGGTGGATGAAGAGGGTGAAATAAATCACTTTTTCTGCCTACACTGGCTTCACCTTCCCAGTTTCCCCCTCATGCTCATAGACACTCCCAGTTCCCTTCACAGGCAGCTCTGACTGAGCCCCCCAAACCTTGCTTCTTGACATACCCTCTCATCTACCATCCCCACAATGGTCAGATATATCTTTCTAAAATCCAAATGTTATCCTACCTTTTTCCTATTTATCACTTTCCATAGTTCTCCAGTGGCCTAGGATGGAGTTGGAGCTCTTCAGCCTGGCTTTTGGCCATTTGCTGAGCTCAATACTCACCAGTCTCTTTCTCCCCATTTGTGCCCCAGGCATACCAAACTTCTCAAATAGACTTGGAAGCTCCTTAAATGCAAGGTCATATGCTCACTGTGTTTCTCCCAGAGCATCTAGATCCAGACTAGAACAAAAAAGTGTTGCTCAAATAAGGTATCTTCAATGGAATTGTAATGCAATCCCCACCTTCCTTTCCTCTTTGTTTCCATTTATTGTCATCTGGCCTATGAATTACTTTGGTTTGAGGAAAAGGTATTCTTGAATGGCTGTCAGTAATGTGTGTGTGTGTGTGTGTGTGTGTGTAACCTCATTTCACCTACCCACCCTCCAGATAGGTACCAGCACAGATAGACTTGTTCCAAACACCCCCCCCCACACACACACACACACCTACAATATGAGTCAAAGAATGCCAAGCAGTTTGGGAAACACTTTCCCAGCTGGTTCTTCCTACTCCCTTCCCAACCACCCACAGAGCTCCTTTCCTTATAGGGTATAATTGTCTCTAATCTAGTTTTAACTTCTTGTAATTACCCTCAATTAAGAAATAGAGACTGCAAAACACACTCCTTGTGGTTAAAACCTGGATCCAGAGTAGATGTGTAATTACTTTTTAGCCTCTCAAGAGTTCTGCTTTGCCTTTTGTGCAGATGCAGAGTGAAAATGCTTCATCTGCCCCATCCATGCATGTCTTTTTATTACCTTGAGTCTAGATTTCTGAGCTAGGTTGAGGGATTTTTTAGTGTGTTGGCCATTGGGAAATTTTAAAAAGCTTCTACTAGTCTAAGATCAATTAAATTTAGAAACCTTCAACAACTTCCCATTGCCCTTAGAATAAAGTCCAAATGCCCCATGGAAGTGAATAACATTTCTGTCACAATATCCAAAGACATGTCGCACATCTAGAGCACATTTATGTCCAAAAAAGATAAAACTCTTGCCTCAGTCTCTAGTCTCATTTTTGCTGCTTTTTGATCCCTGACTCCTTTCTTTCCTGAATTTCTTTAAGTTCTTCGAACCTGCTTGCCTCCTCAGAACTTTTACACATGCTATGCTTTCTCCCCTTTCTCACTCCACTTTTCACCTGGCTCATTCTCTGGGTTCCACTCAGTCTCTTTATGATGCACTCTTAAAGCACCCTGACTTTTACACGTTTTCATTATAAATTTCTCACAACTGCAATTGAATAATCTGAATGATAGATACAGATATATATATATATATATATATATATATATATATATATATATCTGTATCTATCATTATATATATATATATATATATATATATATATATATATATATATATGAATAGGCAAAGGCAGGTTTTCAGTTATTATACAAATAAATAATACAATAATTAATAAATAAGAATACAAAAATAAATGGTTCTCTACCTAGACTATATAATTAGCAAAGGCAGGATCTCTCTGTGTTTTATTTGAATTCTACATCCCCAGTACTCAGCACAATGCTTAACACGGAATAATTGTACAATAAATATTTAATAAAAGAATAAAAAAGAGCCATCTAAAGTTATTTCATTTATTTGATAAAGAATTATATTGTTCTCATTCACACTGTGGTTACTTAATCTTCTTGTGGGACAATTAGTTTCACTCTGTTCCCCAAACTACCACATAACTTTGTATTCCCCAGCAATAATCTCACAAATACATGTAATTTCCCTGAGGGAACTGAAAGAGGGTGTATGTCTCAGAACAACCTATTCCTACTAGTAAGAAACATTTCAAAGTGCACATCCTGCTCACAATAGTAGTGCAGTTTCTCTGCTGAACACAAAAGACAACACTTTCCCAGTGCTTTGCCTGATACACTGACTCTGCAATGTGGATAGATTTTCTCTATTTAGTGAAACATTGTTAATGATTGGACAGAGTAATTAATAGCAAATCAGAATAAATTTTCATTTCTCTGTACAAGCCAATGAGAAATTATCTTCATTAACCTGATCAATACACACTGTCATACTAGATTAGAAGAGCTTCAGCTTCAATTTATACCTTAACCCCCACTGCTTTGGTTAGATGGCTTGCTGGTACCTCAGTGGTTGCTCAGGAAAGAGGAAGAGAAAAGCTGAAATGGATAAATCAGGGGCAATGAGAGGCAAAACAAGCTTCAGGTTTGGCCTAAAGGAAGCTTACCAACAGTACCTGGCTCAACATCAGGAACCTGTACACATTAGCATTTCTATACAAAGGGTGCTGGCTAGGAAGTGGGCAAGGCTGCATAGCTCTTAGGACAGTGGCACTAATTGTGAAAGATTATAGTTGTGTTCCATAACAGTATATCTTGAGATAGAACTCCAAATAGAGGATCTGCATGAAACTTTGGGAATTTAGGAAGAAAGGGCTGCCAAGAGTTAGATAGGTATCAGAAACCCAGCCAAATTGATTTGGTTTCAGAGTGGGATTCAAAAGTTAATTGCCATACAAACCAAGAAAAGAGGCAAACAACATTCAGGGCTTTCTGGCAAGGGCCAACAATATTTCTAAACTTTAACCCATTTTCTATTTCTTCCTCTGAAGCTCTACAGGATCTTTGTTTGCCTTCTGTGCCCAACTTTATCTGTAGTGCAAGATCAATGCTGGCAGAAATGTGAATGAAGGAGAGATCCAAGATGGCGGCACAGATAAACATCTGGGCTGCTGCCGTCCACAACAATTTCCAAAACTACAACTAAAAGACAGAACGTCTATCACCCAGAACCACGGGAAAGCTGGCTGAGCGGAACCTCTACAACTAGACCAAAAGAGATGGGAGCGATCAGGGCACAAAGGCTGAAAAACTGAGGTACAGGGGAGCACGCATGCAAAACTGGCTGGCGGTGGAGCCCAGCTGGAGGCGGGCATTGCTTTCTTTAATCCGAAGAGAGACAAGCCCCCAATCTCTCTGAAATCCAGTTTCTGGGGAGAGACTGGACTGTCTGCCATCGGGTAGGAAAGTGAGGGTGGCTTGCTAGCAGAGCTGCATGGAGGTAGAATTGTTGGTGGCGCCAGGCGCAAGACGCTAGGACCTGGTTGGAGGCGGCTCACTGCCAGCCATCGCTGTTTGCCACACCCTGAGACTCCGCCTCGCACAATCTACAAACACACCCAAGCTCCTAGCAGTGGCTTTTGCATATGAATGGCCTTCTCTATTGCAGTTTAAACTAGTAAACTTGCAACCTGGTTCAGACAGCTCCAAAGCCTCCAAGCTCCAAGCAGGGAGGAGAGGACAGCAGTTCTCTCTGTAGCTCCTGCAGGGTGGCCTCAGACAGGAGCTGAACTGTACCCCATTGGAGATCCAGAAGCCAGTATACCTAGTGGTCAGTGTGAGACACCAGTTTTCAACTCCTCACATCCATAAGTGACACATTCGGGAGGCGGACTCAGTGAGCATCAAAACCCACTGAAACAAGCCCTGTACCATAAGTGTGTCTCCAGCGCAGCAGTGCTTCCATTATAGACACAGCAGGTCCTCACAGCCAATTGGCCTGGAGGTCAATTCCTCCCAGTGTACCAACAGCAATCAAGCCTTAACAACACCAAGACTTTGCACTCAGCCACAAAGGGATGTACCAAGAGCAACCACCTCGGGTGATTGGGGAAGCTGAGCTACCGGCCCCTATAGGTCACTGACCACACAAAGCCACTCCATCAACACAGGGAGGCAGCCAAAATGCAGAGACATCGAAGTATGTCACGAATAGAAGAAATGGAGGAAAGTAAGCTACTGGACGACACAGTGTTCAGAACCACATTTATAAGGTTACTCAAGAATCTTTTAAAAACCACTGAGAAACTTGAAGAGACCTTCAAAGACCTTAATGAGAATACCAAAAAAATGGAAAAGGACCAGTCAGAAATTATGCATACACTGTCTGAAATACAGAATACACAGAAACTCAACTGTAGATCGCCGCACCCGAAGAGTCAAACCAAAGATCTGGAATATGAGGAAGAAAAAAACACCCAACCAGAGAGGCAGAAAGAAAGAAGAATCCAAAAGTGTGAGGATAGCGTAAGGAGCCTCTGGGACGGCTTTAAGCGTACCAACATCCGAATTTTTGGGGTGCCAGAAGAAGAGAGAGAGCAAGATACTGAAAACCTATTTGAAGAATAATGACAGAAAACTTCCCCCACCTGGTGAAAGAAATAGACTTACAAGTTCAGGAAGTGCACAGAACCCCAAACAAGAGGAATCCAAAAAGGACCACACCAAGACACATCATAATTAAAATGCCAAGGGCAAAAGACAAAGAGAGAATCTTGAAAGCAGCAAGAGAAAAAGTTAGTTACCTGCAAGGGAGTACCCATACGACTGTCAGCTGATTTCTCAACAGAAATTATGCAAGCCAGATGGAAGTGGCAAGAAATATTCAAAGTGATGAACAGCAAGAATCTACAACCAAGATTACTCTACCCAGCAAAGCTATCATTCAGAATTGAAGGTCAGACGAAGAGTTTCAAAGACAAGAAAAAGCTAAAGGAGTTCATCACCACCAAACCAGGATTACATGAAATGCTGAAGGTAATTCTTCCTATTCTTTAAGAAGAGGAAGAAGAGAAAAAAGGTAAAGGTAAAAATTATGAACAACAAAAAGACATCAAATACATACCTAGCAACAAGTGAATCTAAAAATCAAGTGAATAAAAAATCTGAAGAACAGAATGGACTGGTGAGTATAATAGAATCAGGGACATAGAAAGGGAGGGGATGGACAATTCTCAGGGGGAAGGGGTTTGAGGGGTGCAGGAAGAGATTGAACAAAAATCTTACACCTATGGATGAAGACAGTGGTGGGGGGTAAGGGTATGGGGTGGGTTGGGGAATCAGGTGGAGGGGATCTATGGGGGGGGAAAGAGGAACACCTATAATAATCTGAACAATAAAGATTTATTATTAAAAAAAAAGAAAAAAGAAACATTTGCTGAAATTCAAGAAAATAATTAAATAAATAAATAAATGTGAATGAAGGCACAAATGAAGTGTACAGACATGGTGTCTAGTCTCACAATTCTTCTATATGGTCAACAGTGGGGTTTAATAAAGCTAACATCAAACTGTATTTCCCAGTACTACTAAAGTAATAGGATGGTTATGTATTTATATATCAGCATTTATATATCCAAATGAGATTTATCCCCTCCACACACGTCCCCTGGGAAACTATACACTTATTGCATTCATACTAAAACAAAATTACTGGAACTTCTTTTTGAGTATTTTCTTCATATCCTTAGATACGTTCTTTTAAATTTCAAGGCTGAAGCTAACTTTTAACTTTTGAGGATGGATTTGCTTTCGACAAATGGTTAAAAGTCTATTTAAACTTTGCTTGATAAATAACTTTGGAAATTAAATAGTACCATTCAAATAAGTTACAAGCAATTAAATGTTGTCCAGGGTCTAAAGATCAGACAGGCCTGCAAGGCTTACATAAGGTCTAAGAAAGACCTACCTATTATAAAGAAAGCCTAAAAAGGTGACTAAAGTGTCAGGAAGGCCTGGTAGTGTCAATAGTAGAGGTCAAGGCAAGAAATGGGCAGAAGGAATTCAGAACTCCCAAGAGCAGGTAGAATTATAATATTTAAGTGAGGATTAGAGAGGCCTGAAGAAAGGCAAATCAAAACCCCAATCTCAGGAGAAATCGATTATCAGTTGGGGAACCAAACAAGAGATTTTGATTCTCGAATAAAGTTGTAGGAAATTAAATAGGACCCCAAGCACATTTACGGAATGACAAAATCAGAGTAAGCCTAAATTTTTAATGTTTCCCCTGTGCAAGTATAATATTGTTCGAAGACCCAAGGACAGAAATAAACCCACAGGGATTTTTTCAATGCCCCAGGCACAACTAAAATTGCAAAAGTGATTTGCCAAATACAGCATTATTGTGGTGAAGAAGCCAATCATAATTCCTCCAATATTTTAGAATGTCTATCTTATTAAACTAAACTGACCATTGAAAATTGAATTCTGCATGGACAGTATCATCATTATTAGCATAATAGCATTATTCCATTATCCTCATCTGTGGTCATATTCTGCACCTATTTGGTCTCTGGAATTCTGAAGCTTGCCTCTGAAGATTCTAGCAGGGTTTTTTTCTTGGTCATACTAGAAAAAAAGTTTTCCATCCTGGTTACTATTCTGTTTGAGGATTCCTTGTTTTATTGAGCATCTTTTAAAAGTTCAGAACAAGTGTCAACTCCTTCCTGTATTCATTCATCACTCAAAATACATTGACATCTTTTCAGAAATTTTTCTTTTGTTTAGTTTTCGTCCTGAAAAAAGTTAGTTTTTTCATCCAAATTGTATTATTCAGTCATCATTCTTATAGTTGCAAAATATCAAGACACTCATTGAAGTAAATCTCTGATCTTTTCCATGCTTTCATTGGTCCTATGGATGAATAAGTGACCAATTCATGCATCACCATAGACACCTTTCATGTCAGTTCCAATTCTTGCACTTGATATTATTCATCCCCTCATAAGTATCTCTTAACACATAAAGTATCCCACTTGCAAATTCATTTCACACAATATCTGATATTGATCCTTGTTCTAAACAATAGCCACTCATTTTTACAGTGACATGAAAATAGCATGCAGGCTGATTAACTGACATTGACAATTTTGTTAAAACATTGCCCTAGGGATAAACTTAACTAAGGAGGTAAAAGACCTATATGCAGAAAACTACAGGACACTGAAAAAAGATAGAGGAAGATATAAACAGATGGAAGAACATACCATATTCATGGATTGGTAGAATCAACATCATTAAAATGTCCATACTACCCAAAGCAATCTATAGATTCAATGCACTCCCCATTAAAATACCAACGGCATATTTCACAGACCTAGAAAGAAATCTCCAAAAATTCATCTGGAATTAAAAAAAGACCCCAAATAGCCACAGCAATCCTGAGAAAGAAAAACAAAGTAGGTGGGATCTCAATAACAGATTTTAAGCTGTATTACAAAGCCACTGTTCTCAAAACTGCCTGGTACTGGCACAAGAACAGACATATAGACCAATGGAATAGAATAGAAAACCCATATATTGACCCAAACCACTATGCTCAATTAATATTTGACAAAGGAGGCATGAACATACCATGGAGCCAAGATAGTCCCTTCAATAAATGGTGTTGGGAAAATTGGACAGATACATGCAAAAAAAATGTAACTAGACCACCAACTTACACCATACACAAAAATAAACTCAAAATGGATAAAGGACTTAAACATAGACAGGAAACCATAAAAATACTAGAGGAACCTACAGATGGCGAAATCTCAGACATATGCCCAAGCAATTTCTTCGCCGATACCGCTCCTAGGGCAATGGAAACTAGAGAGAAAATAAACAAATGGGACTACATCAAAATAAAAAGCTTTTGCACAGCAAAGGAAACCATCAACAAAACAACAAGAAAACCCACTATATGGGAGAACATATTTGCAAATGTTATCACTGATAAAGGTTTAATCTTCAACATTTACAGGGAACTTATACAACTTAATAAAAGGAAGACACACGATCCAATAAAAAAAATGGGTAACGTATCTAAATAGATACTTTTCAAAAGAAGACAGAAGGAAGGCCAAGAGACATATGAAAACATGCTCTAAGTCACTAGTTATCTGAGACATGCCAATCAAAACAACAATGCAGTACCATCTCACACCTGTCAGAATGGCAATCATCAACAAATCAACAAACGACAAGCGTTGGCGTGGATGCAGAGAAAAAGGAACCCTCGAACACTGCTGGTGGGAATGCAGACTGGTGCAGCCACTGTGGAGAACAGTATGGAGTTTCCTCAAAAAACTAAAAACTCCCATTTGACCCAGTAATCCCACTTCTAGGAATGTATCCCAAGAAACTAGAAACACCAATCAGAAAGGATATATGCAGCCCTATGTCCATAGCAGCACAATTCACCATAGCTAAGATTTGGAAACAGCCTAAATGCCCATCAGCAGATGAGTGGATTAGAAAACTATGGTACATCTATACAATGGAATACTACACTGCTATAAAAAAGAAGGAATTCTTACCATTTGCAGCATCATGGATGGACCTGGAGAGCATAATGCTAAGTGAAATAAGCCTGGCAATGAAAAAAAAATACCACATGTTCTCACTCATTTATGGAAAATAAAGAACATTGTAACCTGATGAACATAAAGATAGATACAGAGGCAGTATAGTACCGAACAGACTGTCAAATTACAGCGGGAAGGTGAGGGAGTGTTGAGGAGGGGGGGAAAGAGATCAACCGAAGGACTTGTATGCATGCATATAAGCACAACAAATGGACACAAGACACTGGGTGGGTGGGATGAGGGCATGTAACAGGGGATAGGGGAGGCTGGGGAAAGGTCAATGGGGAAAAAAAGGAGATATATGTACTACTATGTGTAATACTTTAAACAATAAAATAAAATTTTTAAAAAAAGAAAGTTGAAATATTGCAAGTTTGGCCTTGGTCACAGTTCCAAACATTGAATAACAACTTTTCTTTGAGTTCTTTAGATATAGCCACAGTAGAAATTAGGACACTTATATTGTTCTTCACCTTTCATATATTTTGGAATCATCATACTAGCCAGGACTAACTTAAGGTCATTGCCCCATGAGCTTGGAAGTAGGTAAGTAGAGTTTGGAAGGGCCCCTTAGCATGAGTCTCTGCTTAGTTACTGACATGGACCTGTTATAGCATATTTGTTTTATCTTATATCTTATGGAACTAGTAGTGGTTAAGATAGAAGGCTGAGGAGTTAGAACTTAGCTTGAATCCCAATTTGACCATTCACTAATTTGGTCAAATAAGTCACTTTCACAGAACTACCGTTTCCTTATTTACATGATGAAAATAAAATCTATATGCAAAGTTCATGGAGCTTAAATAAATTATACATATAAAACATTATGCATGATACCTGGCACATTAGTAACTGGTGGGAAGACCAATCTGACTTAGTGAAAATTCAGAATATATTTCAAATCTATAAAATAACACCTGTATTAATATTGATTTTTCTTGTTGAGAAAATTAATTCAAAGAGTAATGTCTGAAACATTCCATTCTATCCATGTTCCAAGAGGAGCCTGTGACTTTCTCGTGCTTGTGGGATATATTTCTGCTGCTTGGACATGACCCAACAACAGTTATTCTTGAGCTGAAGACACTACAGACTTTTAAATTCCCACACTAAAATGGCTTTGGCTCTATTTTCTTCAGCTGTCACTACCACAAACTAAGGACTGAGAGCTTCCATTAATTCTCTATGTCTCAATGTACCAGACTGAATTTATTCAAATGAACTTTCTTTTTCAATAGATTGATTAATTGAGGTTGTTATTGCTACTTCAAAATATATACAGTGAATTGTATTACCAAATAAGTAGCTTAATGGGATCCATATTAGAAAATAGATAAGCATAGTTAAGTTTCACATGCAAATAAAACGTGTATTACCCTTGCGATTGCATTTAAGGTATTAATTTACCAGTATATATTATCTTTTTGTAGCTGGTGAAATGGTAAACACAAAAGCCTAGTTTATTAATAAAAGATTCCATGTTACAAACTAGTAAAGTCTAAATTAATAAGGATTACTTTACATTAACCCTAACTACAATGATATACCACTTACCTGAAGGTTCCCTTTCTGGAAACCATAATGGTCTAGTACTCTCAGAGCTAAAAACGATAAATTAAACTTTAAAAACATTAGAGTAGCCAAAAGAGATGATACAAAATCTATGCACCAAAACACATGTATTGTACTTATAAAAAAATTCCTAAAGTTCCCAATCTTATTTATACAAATTGTAACTCAGCTTGCTTTTTGAATCTAGGATAGAACAGAAAATATCAAAGGGCTAATGGAGGCATAAACAATGTTACCAATAAGCAAAGAATTTAGAAAGAAGACAGGATACTTCTAAAAATAGACAGACTTGGGCCATTTGTTTGATGAGTAAACAGTCTAATATACTGCATGATAGCTACTAAGGACACCCCTTACATTCTAGCCCAACTCCATGGTTAGTGTCTATAAAGATTGCCTGGAATCAACCTGAAAAGGGCAAATCATGTCAGGTTCACTTGGCACAAAATTATAGAGACCTATCCATTTGAAACAATTACAATGAAGAGGACTTGGACAATACCAAGATGCTTCTATTATTTTGTACATGCACTTGCAAACATTTTCATTCCAGCCAATGCCAAAGAGATCAAGTGTTAATGTATCTGTTAACTCAGGCATGTCACACTAGGTTCTGCCAGCCTGGCTTCAATAAACAGATAAGAGTTTGTGAAGAACACATTGTTTATATGTCAATAAAACAGATGCCAGAGAAATGTTCCTAAAACTTTTTCTCTCCCCTACCTCAGGTGGCACACATGTTAATATCACCCAGATAGGTGGTTTCTGGATTATTTACAACTTTGAATTAATGAGGTAGCTGTTTCTCTGCGTGTGTGTATCCTACGTAATAATAGACAAATATGCAAATTGACCATACCTCCAACACGCCCACAAGCCACGCCCACCACCCAATCAGAGTGAGTATGCAAATTAACACAACCAAGATGGATACAGCCACAGAGAGCAAGGTTTCCTAGGTAACAGAGAAAGCCAAGCTTTACGTCTGCCCTTGTCAGGCCTAAGCCTCCACTCAAGCTACAAAGTTTCAATTATAGAAGGCAAACAAATTCAAACAAATGGCAGAATGGAGCTTGAGAGAGCAGGCCAGGGTTGTCCCCGGCAACAGGGGAAGCAAAGCTTTCTGCATACCCTGGCCGGGCTCACTCGCTTAAGGCAACAAAGTTTCAATTATAACCCCAACACAAATGGCTGCCGGCCTCGGAGGGAGCCCCAGGCGTGGCTCCGCTCCAGGCTACAAAGTTTCAATTGTAGAAGGAAAATAAATTCCAGATACCAGGGCCTCCGCTTGGGTTGCCAGGGGGTGTGGCCGGCCTGCAAACCACCACAGGCCCCTCGCTCAGGCTGCCCCATGCTCCAAGGGAACCCCACCCTGATCAGGGACACCCTTCAGGGCAAACCAGCTGGCCCCCACCCCTGTACCAGACCTCTATCCTATCTAATAAAAGAGTAATATGCAGATTGATCATCACTGCAACACACAATATAGCTGCCCCCATGTGGTCAAAGATCCTGCCCCCATGTGGACACAAGATGGCCACCACAAGATGTCTAGCAGGAGAGGGCAGTTGGGAGGCACCCAGCCTGCAAGGGAGGGAAGTTTAGAAGGACCAGGCCTGCAAGGGAGGGCAGTTGGAGGTGATCAACCCTGCAGGAGAGGGCAGTTAGGGGTGACCAGGCTGGCAGAGGAGGGAAGTTGGGGGCAAACAGGCTGGCAGCGGAGTGGTTAAGGGGTGATCAGGCTAGCAGGCAGAAGTGGTTAGGGGCAATTGGGAAGGCAGGCAGGCAAGCAGTTGGGAGCCAGCAGTCCTGGATTGTAAGAGGGATGTCCGACTGCCCGTTTAGTCGGGCCTAAACGGGCAGTTGGACATCCCTCGAGGGGTCCCAGATTGGAGAGGGTACAGGCTGGGCTGAGGGACAACCCCCCTCCATGCACGAATTTCGTGCACCGGGCCTCTAGTGTATTTATATACTGAGTGGCCAGATTATTATGACCACCCCATCAGTACTTGGTTGGGCCACCTTTTGCCTTCAATACTGTGGTGATTCTTCTTGGCATTGACTCCACGAGATGTTGAAAGGTGATGTGAGAAATCTGACACCATGCCTGATGAATAGCACTGTCCAGTTCTGTGAGATTTGATGGTTGTGGAACCAGCTGCCTGATGGCTCTTTTAACTTCATCCCACAAATGCTTAATTGGGTTAAGATCTGGTGATTGTGGGGGCCTCCTAAGCAAGGTAAAGTCTCCCTCATGTTCTTGAAACCACTCCTGCACAATACGAGCATTTTGGCATGGCGCATTGTCTTGTTGGAAGAAGCCATCTCCATTGGGATACACCATCAACATTATAGGATGAACTTGATCAGCTAGGGTACTTAGGTATGTTGTGCTATTCAGATGTTGTTCCACACAAATTAAAGGGCCCAAATTATGCCAGGAAAACTTGCCCCAAACCATAACACAGCCCCCACCAGCTTGAAGGGTTGTACTCATGCACGTGAGGTGCATGCTTTCATGCTGATTCCGTGAAATTCTCACTCTGCCATCTGCATGATGCAACTGGAAACGTGATTCATCAGACCACATGACTTTTTTCCAATGCTCGACTGTCCAATCCTTGTGTTCCTGTGCGAATTGGAGATGTTTTATTTTGGTAACTGCAGACAGCAAAGGTGTTCGAACAGGCCTTCGGCTTCCATATCCCATATGATGTAGTGTACGGCTAATTTGCCTACCAATGTCAGGTGGTCATAATAATCTGGCTACTCACTCTATATCCTAATATATAAAAAGCCAGGGTCCATCACAACCAAAACAACTGGACAGATGAACAAACAGCAGGCTGCATGGGGCAACCAGGCCAGCAGAGGGGTTAGTGAGGAACGACCAAACAACTGAACAGCAGGCTGCATGGGGCAACCAGGCCAGCAGGTGGGGTCAGTTGGTGGCAACCAAGCTGACAGGGGGGGGCAGTACGGGGTAACCAGGCTGGCAGGGGGGCAGTTAGGGGCGACTGGGCAGTGGGGTGGGCAGTTGGGGGCAACCAGGCTGGCAGGAGGGGCAGTTGGGGGCAACCAGGACAGCAGAGGGGGGCAGTTGGAGGTGATCAGGCCTGCGGGGGAGGGTGGCAGTTAGCAGCGATCACGTTGGTAGGCAGAGGCGGTTAGGGGTGATCAGGTTGGCAGAGGGGCAGTTAGGGGTGATCAGGCAGGCAGGCAGGTGAGCAGTTAGGAGCCAGCAGTCCAAGATTGTGAGAGGGATGTCTGACTGCTGGTTTAGGCCTGATCCCTGAGATCAAACCTAAACCAGCAGTTGGACAACCCCCGAGGGATCCCAGATTGGAAAGGGTGCAGGTTGGGCTGAGGGGATCCCCCCATGCACGAATTTTGTGCACTGGGCCTCTAATATACATATATATATATATATATATATATATATATATATATATATATATACTGAGTGGCCAGATTATTATGATCTCTGAACACATAATAATCTGGCCACTCAGTGTATAGCCTATATAATAAAAGGCTAATATGCAAATTGTCCCCTCAACCAGGAGTTAGACCAGCAGGCAGGCCAGCCAACTGCCCATGTCCCCTCCCTCTGGCCAGGCTGGCCGGACCCCACCCATGCACGAATTCATGCACCAGGCCTCTAATATATATATACTGAGTGGCCAGATTATTATGTGTTCAGAGATATGGCCACTCAGTGTATATATATATATATATATATATATATATATATACTCTGGCCACTCAGTGTGTGTATATATATATATATATATATATATATATATATGCGGGGGGGAGGGCACTATTCTCCAGGATGAGTCCTGAAGCTCAAGAGAGTTTATTAAAGCTGCCCTTTAAACCAAAAAAAAGGATGCTTAAGGATGACCATTGTGCCATACCAACTTCTAGAGGAAATATGTTCCAGAAAAAAAAAAAAAAGGTATTGGGAAGAAAAAGTTATCCAGCTTTCTAATGACATCTGGGAATTTCCTCTGCCCTTGTTACCAATGATAAACATGTCCTCTGGGGAGGAGGGGAGAAGTGCAAAATAATGGCCTCCCAAGGAGCTGTGATGCACTTGCTTTTAATAACTCCCCCTGAGCCCATCTTTCAGTGAAGTTCTGGTAGTTAAAATGCCTTGTTTAACTAAGTCAGGTGGAACCAATTAAAACCACCAACTCTGCAGTGAATAAGACACGAAGTCCTTATTCCCAATAATTAGTGTGCAAAAGAAGGAAGGAAAATGACGAAAGAAGCAGATTATTGGCTATAAGAAAGAGAGCTACATATAAACCTAGATGCAGGAAATACATAGGTTGCTTGTAAATATCTTTCATGTATATATACAAGTTGATTTATATGTACATCTGGTACATAGATATTTATATGAAAGATGGTATGTGTGCATACATTCATATCCCTATATATCTGGACACGTATATGGATAATATAAGTGTCTGTGCAAACAGGATATTTACACTGAGGCTATGTAGTGGAGTGATAAAGAATCCAATATACTTCAACATAGCTCCTAGCAAAACATGTCTCAGCCCAGCATCCAATAATGAGTGTCCATAAAGATACTCTTTGGAATACTTTGGAATCCTCTAGAAAAAAGTTAAATTATATTATGTTCACCTGGTATAAAAAGAAAGAAATATATTCTTTTGAAACACAATGAGAAAGACTTTGTTACTTTTAGAGATGCTTCTATTATCTGGGTCATAACTCTTTTAAAGATCATGCCCTTCCCTTCCAATTGCAAACAGATCAGGTGTTACAATATCTGCCAACCAAAGCATGTCACACTAGGTTCTGCCAATGTGGGTATGGGTCTGTGTATCAGCATTTTGTGTCGGTGGTGTGTGTGTGGCAGGGGGGTGCTTGCTCAAGTTGACATGTGTTTATGCATGAAGAAATAACCAGGTGTGAGGGTATGCACTTTTTAAATGAATTCAACCTAATGTGAACACATGGTTTCTGCCCAGCATGTTGCCTTGACTATCATTCTTCTTAGTTTCCTGTCCTAGTATCCTATTTTTCCTTTTTCAGTGGATATCCCATAAGTCAAATATGGCTCAGTTGGAGACTGCTCAGATTATCTGACCCTGCCCACCTGTTGAACCTAGAAACCCCACTAACTCATCCTGTAGTCACAACTGTATACTCTTGCCAATGCTGCCACCTGTTCATTTATCCTTTCTGGCCAGAAGAACTACTTCCTTGAAACTGACCTAATGACCTTGCTTATGCTAAGTTAAGCACCAGTCCTGGCAGAACCAGGGGCAGAAATAAGTGCAAGGCTGGACTATATGGTTTTACATCATACAAACCAGGCCCCCTTGGGGACAGTAGGAACCTGGATGCATGAGAGGCTGCTTGATATGGGAACTACTGAATTTGGGTAGGAAGAAACACACTGGAAGCTGTCATGGTCCTTTGTCCAAAGAGAAAACCAAGTGGAGAAGTGAAATGAGAGCTAACTGTGGAGGGTTCTGGGTCATCGCTGAGAAGAAAAAAGAAAAGAATAAGTGCAAAATATGGAGTGTCCTAGAATATCACTCTAAAGAGAGCCAAGATGTCCCAATGCTGTTTCTATAAACACACCAGACAACCATTTATTGAAAGACTACTGTACATTAAGCACCCCAAACACTGCACATATCCCAGTAAACAGGACATAGCCCCTTTCTTCAAGCTGCTCATTGTATATTTAAGGAGATCAAGAAGAAAGTTATTTTTCACATTTCTGTGTAAGAAAATCTACAATAGTTGTAACAGAAGACTTTCTGGAAAAATGGAGTTAGGCAGGTGAATTGTAGAGAGGGTAGTGAACACTTAAAGGCCACCTACTTAGATTCAGGATAAAGTCCAAATTCCTTGGCTTGGAATAGAAAACCCTTCATGATTTGGCTCCAGCTTCTCAGGTCTCAGTTGTCACCACCATTGCCCATACACTCTACATCCAAAAACATTGGATTACCTGCACTAGTTTGAACATGCATACTCTTGTTCACTTCCAAGCCATTTCACATGATAATCATTTTACATGGAATGACCTCCCAAAGCCTCATCTATTCAATCCGACTTATTTATCTTGGTATAGCTCAGGTATCACCTCCACTAGGAAGTCTTCCTTTAACCTGACCACCTCCCCCCAAGTTGTTTTGTGTACCTATATTAGTTTTCTATGGCTACTATAACAAAGAACCACAAGCTTAGTAGCCTGAACAACAAAAATTTATTTTCTCATAGCTTTGGAGGCCAGAAATCCAAGATCAAGGCAGCATTGATTCCTTCTGAATGAATTCCTTCTGAAGTAAGGAAGAATCTGTCCCTTGCTTCTCCCCTAGTTTCTGGTGGTTTACTGCCAAACTTTAGTGCTTTGTGGCTTATCGACACATCATTCCAATATCTGTCATTATCTTTACATGGTGTTTTCCCTGCATAAAAATACATGTGTGTATTTGTGCCTAAATTTCCTATTTTTTTTAATGAATGAATTTTTTTTCATTTTTAAAAAATATATTGTATTGAGAAAGGAAAATGGCTGCTGACGGGAAGGCAGACTACAAGATAGTGTGTGAGTGAGAAAACAAAGGGAGAGGATGTGGTCACATGGGTAGTGTTTGTTGGTGAGTGGAGGCACAGCTATACTCCAGGAGATTGTGGAGGACTGCTGGACAGGGCTCCGCTGACTGGGAAGCCCCCACTGCTGCTGGGTTCCCACCCGGAGCGACCAGCTCAGTCGTGGAGACCACGCCATCTTGAAGGAGAAAGTGGATGTTATCGGGAGCCTGAAAATCTAAAACTATGGCACCCACCGAACAGCTGCGAACCCAAGAACATTGGTCCCCAATTGGTGCAAACATGCTAATTCAGAGGAGTTCTACACTCCAACGCGGAAAAAAGAGAGAGAACTACATAACCAGACACCCAGAGAAGAGAGACCATGGGGAGACAAAGAAACAGCCCACATATGAAAAAAAAGCAGGCATCACCAGAAAACGGTGTAAACAAAATGGAGGCAAGCAACCTGTCAGAGAAAGAATTCAGAGAAATGGTCATAAGGTGGCTGAAAAGAATGGAGGACAAATTCTAGAATATGTGTAAGAACCAAGAGGAAATGAAGAACCAAGAAGAAATGAAAAATGACATCGGTACTGTAAAGAACTCAATAGAAAGCATGAAGAGTAGACTAGAAGAAGCAGAGGACCGCATCAGTGAGCTAGAAGACAAAATGGGAAAAAAATACCCAAATAGAGCAGCTTCTAGAAAAAAAAAATTAAAAAGCAGGAGGAGAGCCTAAGGGACAACATGAAACAAAACAACATCCGCATAATAGGGGTTCCAGAAGGAGAGGAAACTGAGCAAGGAATAGAAAACCTATTTGAAGAAATAATGACAGAAAACTTCCCTGATATAAGAAAGAAAAAACCCACCCAAATCCAAGAAGCTCACAGAGTCCCAAGCAAAATGAAACCCAAAAGATCTACACCAAGGTGCATTATAATTAAATTGGCAAACAACAACAACAAAGTAAGAATCTTAAAAGCAGCCAGAGAGAGACAGAAAGTTACCTACAAAGGAACCCCCATCAGACTAGCAACTGATTTTTCAACAGAAACTCATCAGGCCAGAAGGGAATGAAATGAAATATACAAAGTCATGCAAAGGAAGGGTCTGAATCCAAGAATACTGTACCCAGCAAGGATATCAATCAAAATTGAAGGTAAAATCAAGAGCATTACAGACAAAAAAGGACTAAGGGAATCTATTACCACCAAACCAGAGATGCAAGAAATGCTAAAGGGTCTGCTGTAAAAAAAAACAAATAGGAAGAGAAGAAGGAACACAGGGGTAAAGAATAAAAATGGTGACAAATAACTACCTATCAATAATAACTTTAAATGTAAATGGATTAAATGCCCCAATCAAAAGACATAGGGTAATGGACTGGATAAGAAAACACGACCCATATATCTGCAGTCTACAAGAAACCCACCTCAGAAAAAAAGACGCACACAGACTGAGGGTGAAAGGATGGAAAAAGGTTTTCCAGGCGAATGGAAATGAAAAAAAGCTGGGGTAGCAATACTTATATCTGACAAATTAGATCTCAAAGTGAAGGATATAAGAAGAGATAGGGAAGGCCACTTTATAATACTAAAGAGAGCAATCCAACAAGAAGAAATAACTCTGGTAAACATATATGCATCCTATACAGGAGCACCCAAATACATAAAAAAATTCCTGGAGGATATCAAGGGAGAGACTGGCAGCAATACAATCATAGTAGGAGACTTTTATACCCCACTATCACCATTGGACAAATCCTCTAAACAAAAAATCAGCAAAGAAACATCAATCCTAAATGACTCACTAGACCAGAGGGAATGAATTGACATCTTCAGAACATTTCACCCCAAGGCCACAGAACATACATTATTCTCAAGTGCACATGGGTCATTTTTAAAGATAGACCACATATTGGGTCATAGGCAAAGTCTCTTCAAATTGAAGAAAATAGAAATCGTATCAAGCATCTTCTCAGATCACGGTGGCATAAAACTGGAAATCAACTACAATAAAAACAATCCAAAAGAATCAAACACATGAAGACTAATCAGCATGCTATTAAACAATGACTGGGTTATCAGAGAGATCAAAGAAGAAATGAAAAAAAATCATGGCAACAAACGACAATGAAAACACAACAATCCAAAATCTATGGGGCACTGCGAAAGCAGTCTTGAGAGGGAAGTTCATAGCTCTACAAGCCTACTGCAAAAAACAAGAAACAATGGTAATAAATTACTTAACCCTACAACTCAGAGAGTTAGAAAGAGAGCCACAAGAGAAGCCCAGTGTAAGTAGAAGGAAGGAAACAATAAAGATCAGAGTGGAGATAAACAACATAGAGACAAAAAAAAAAAAATACAAAAGATCAACAAAACCAAGAGCTGGTTCTTTGAAAGGATAAACAAGATTGATGAACCTCTAGCCAGGCTCACCAAGAAGCAAAGAGACAGGACCCAAATAAACAAAATCAGAAATGAAAGAGGAGAAATAACAACAGACCCCACCGAGATACAAAGGATTGTTTAAAAATACAATGAACAACTCTAGTCCCACAAACTGGACAACCTGGAGGAAATGGACATATTCCTAGAAAAATACAACCTTCCAAAACTCAATCAGGAGGAATCTAAACATCTCAATAGGCCAATAACTATGGAAAATATTGAAGCAGTCATCAAAAATCTTCCAGCCAACAAAAGCTCGGGGCCAGATGGCTTCACAGGGGAGTTCTACCAAACATTCAAGGAAGAACTTAAACCTATCCTGCTCAAACTATTCCAAAAAATTCAAGAGGAAGGAACACTTCCAAGCTTCTTCCATGAAGCCAGCATCACCCTAATACCAAAACCAGATAAAGACAACACATCAAAGATAATTACAGGCAATATCCCTCATGAACATAGATGCCAAAATCCTCAACAAAATTCTAGCAAATCAGATCCAGCAGTACATCAGAAAGATCATACACCATGACCAAGTAGGATTTATCCCAGGAATGCAAGGATGGTACAATGTCCGCAAATCAATAAACGTGATACATCACATAAACTAATTGAGAGATAAAAATCACATAGTCATATCAATTGATGCAGAAAAAGCATTTGACAAAATCCAAAACCCCTTCTTGATAATAACTCTCAACTAGGTGGGAATAGAAGGATCATACCTCAACATAATAAAAGCCATGTATAACAAACCCACAGCCAACATCAGACTCAATGGGCAAAAATTAAAACCGTTTCCCATAAGAACAGGAACAAGACAGGGATGCCCACTCTCACCACTCCTGTTTGACATAGTACTGGAAGTATTAGCCATTGAGATTAGACAAGAAGAAATAAAAGGCATCCAAGTTGGAAAAGAAGAAGTAAAGCTGTCCTTATTTGCAGATGACATGATATTGTACATAAAAACCCTAAAGACTCCATAAAAAAACTATTAGACTTAATAAATGAATTCGGCAATGTAGCAGGATACAAAATTAACACCAAGACATCTATGGTATTTCTACACACCAATAGTGAACTTACAGAAAGAGAGACTAAAAACTAAATCCCATTTACCATCGCACCAAAAAAATTAAGATACCTAGGAATAAACTTAACTAAGGAGGTAAAAGACCTATACACAGAAAACTACAGGACACTGAAAAAAAGAGATAGAGGAAGATGTAAACAGATTGAAGAACATACCATGTTCATGGATTGGTAGAATCAACATAATTAAAATGTCCATATTACCCAAAGCAATCTATAGATTCAATGCACTCCCCATTAAAATACCAAGGACATATTTCACAGATCTAGAAAGAATTCCCCAAAAATTCATCTGGAATAAAAAAAGACCCCGAATAGCCACAGCAATCCTGAGAAAGAAAAACAAAGTAGGTGGGATCTTAATACCAGATTTCAGGCTATATTAAAAAGCCACTGTTCTCAAAACTGCCTGGTACTAGCACAAGAACAGACATATAGACCAATGGAATAGAATAGAGAACCCAGATATCAACCCAAATCACTATGCTCAATTAATATTTGACAAAGGAGGCATGAACATACCATGGAGTCAAGACAGACTCTTCAATAAATGCTGTTGGGATAATTGGACAGATACATGCAAAAAAAATGAAACTAGACCACCAACTTACACCATACACAAAAATAAACTCAAAATGGATAAAGGACTTAAACATAGACAGGAAACCATAAAAATACTAGAGGAATCCACAGGCAGAGAAATCTCAGACATATACCGAAACAATTTCTTCACCAATACCACTCCTAGGACAATGGAAACTAAAGAGAAAATAAACAAATGGGACTACATCAAAATAAAAAGCTTTTTCACAGCAAAAGAAACCATCAACAAAACAACAATAAAGCACACTGCATGGGAGAACATATTTGCAAATGTTCATAGTTGAATAGAGTTGTTCATATGCCGAATTCATTTATTAAGTCTAATAGTTTTTTGATGGAGTTTATGGTTCCCTGTAGGTTTAATCTCCAATATCTACAGGGAACTTATACAACTTAATAAAAGGAAGATAAATAGTCCAATAGAAAAAGTGGGCAAGGCACCTAAATAGAATCTTTTCTTTTCTTTTTTTTTTTTTTTTTTTTTTTTTGGTCAGTTTTATTTTATTTTATTTTTCTATTTTTTTTATTAAGGTATTATATGTGTACATATCTTACCATTGCCACCCCCCACCCCACTCCCATATATGCCCTCACCCCCCAGAGTTTTGCATCCATTGCTTATGCTTATATACATGCATACAAGTCCTTTGATTGATCTCTTATCTCCCCCACCTCTCCCTAACTTTCCCCCTGTAATTTCACAGTCTGTTTGATGCTTTGCTGTCTCTGTATCTATTTTTTGTTCAAGTTTATAATGTTCTTTATTACCCATAAATGAGTGAGATCATGTGGTATTTTTCTTTCATTGACTGGCTTATTTCACTTAACATAATGTTCTCCAATTCCATCCAGGTTGCTGCAAATGATGAGAATTCCTTCTTTTTTATGGCAGCATAGTATTCCATTGTGTAGATGTACCACAGTTTTCTGATCTAGTCATCTGCTGACGGGCACCTAGGCTGTTTCCAAATATTAGCTATGGTGAATTGTGCTGCTATAAACATAGGGGTGCATATATCCTTTCTGATTGGTGTTTCTAGTTTCTTCGGATATATTCCCAGGAGTGGGATTACTGGGTCAAATGGGAGTTCCATTTTCAGTTTTTTGAGGAAACTCCATACTGTTCTCCACAGTGGCTGCACCAGTCTGCATTCCCACCAGCAGTGCACGAGGGTTCCTTTTTCTCCGCATCCTCGCCAACACTTGTCGTTTGTTGATTTGTTGATGATAGCCATTCTGACAGGTGTGAGATGGTACCGCATTGTTGTTTTGATTTGCATCTCTCGGGTAATTAGTGACGTTGAGCATGTTTTCATGTGTCTCTTGGCCTTCCTTCTGTCTTCTTTTGAAAAGCTTCTATTTAGGTCTGTTGCCCATTTTTTTATTGGATCATTTATCTTCCTTTTATTAAGTTGTATAAGCTGCCTGTAGATGTTGGAGATCAAACCTTTATCAGTGATGCCATTTGCAAATATGTTCTCCCATGCAGTAGGCATTCTTGTTGTTTTGTTGATGGTTTCTTTTGCTGTGAAAAAGCTTTTTATTTTGATGTAGTCCCATTTGTTAATTTTCTCTTTAGCTTCCATTGCCCTAGGAGCAGTGTCAGTGAAGAAGTTCTCTTGGCATATGTCTGAGATTTTGCTGTCTGTGGATTGCTCTAGTATTTTTATGGTTTCCCGTCTTATGTTTAAGTCCTGTATCCATTTTGAGTTTATTTTTGTGTATGGCGTAAGTTGATGATCAAGCTTCATTTTTTTTACATGTATCTGTCCAATTTTCCCAACACCATTTATTGAAGAGACTATCTTGACTCCATTGTATGTTCATGCCTCCTTTGTCAAATATTAATTGAGCATAGTGGTTTGGGTCAATATCTGGATTCTCTATTCTGTTCCACTGATCTATATGTCTGTTTTTGTGCCAGTACCAGGCTGTTTTGAGAAGAGTGGCTTTGTAATACAGCTTGAAATCTGGTATTGAGATCCCTCCTACTTTATTCTTCTTTCTCAGGATTGCTGTGGCTATTCGGGGTCTTTTTTTATTCCAGATGAATTTTTGGAGAGTTCTTTCAAGGTCTGTGAAATATGCCATTAGTATTTTAATGGGGAGTGCATTGAATCTATAGATTGCTTTGGGTAGTATGGACATTTTAATGATGTTGATTCTACCAATCCATGAACATGGTATGTTCTTCCATCTGTTTACGTCTTCCTCTATCTCTTTTTTCAGTGTCCTGTAGTTTTCCGTGTATAGGTCTTTTACCTCCTTAGTTAAGTTTATTCCTAGGTATATTAATTTTTTTGGTGCGATGGTAAATGGAATTGCCTTTTTAGTCTCTCTGTCTGTAAGTTCACTATTGGTGTATAGAAAGGCCATAGATTTCTTGGCGTTAATTTTGTATCCTGCTACATTGCCAAATTCATTTATTAAGTCTATTAGTTTTTTGACGGAGTCTTTAGGGTTTTTATGTACAATATCATGTCATCTGCAAATAAGGAGAGTTTTACTTCTTCTTTTCCAATTTGGATGCCTTTTATTTCTTCTTCTTGTCTAATTGCAATGGCTAATACTTCCAGTACTATGTCAAACAGGAGTGGTGGGAGTGGGTATCCCTGTCTTGTTCCTGTTCTTAGGGGAAATGGTTTTAGTTTTTGCCCATTGAGTATGATGTTTGCTGTGGGTTTATCATATATAGCTTTTATTATGTTGAGGTATGCCCCTTCTATTCCCACCTTGTTGAGAGTTTTTATCAAGAAAGGGTGTTGGATTTTGTCAAATGCTTTTTCTGCATCAACTGATATGACTATGTGATTTTTATCTCTCAATTTGTTTATGTGATGTATCACGTTTATTGATTTGCGGATATTGTACCATCCTTGCATTCCTGGGATAAATCCTACTTGGTCATGGTGTATGATCTTTCTGATGTACTGCTGGAGCCGATTTGCTAGGATTTTGTTGAGGATTTTGGCATCTATGTTCATGAGGGATATTGTTCTGTAATTCTCTTTCATTGTGTTGTCTTTATCTGGTTTTGGTATTAGGGTGATGCTGGCTTCATAGAAGGAGCTTGGAAGTGTTCCTTCCTCTTGAATTTTTTGGAATAGTCTGAGGAGGATAGGTTTTAGTTCTTCCTTGAATGTTTGGTAAAACTCTCCTGTGAAGCCATCAGGCCCCGGGCTTTTGTTTGCCAGAAGCTTTTTGATGACTGCTTCAATTTCGTCCATAGTTATTGGCCTATTGAGCTCTTTAGATTCTTCTTGATTGATTTTTGGATGGTTATATTTTTCTAGGAATATGTCCATTTCCTCCAGGTTGTCCAGTTTGTTGGAATAGAGTTGTTCGTAGTATTTTGTAACAATCCTTTGTATCTCAGTGGGGTCTGTTGTTATTTCACCTCTTTCATTTCTGATTTTGTTTATTTGGGTCCTCTCTCTTTGCTTCTTGGTGAGCCTGGCTAGAGGTTCATCAATCTTGTTTATCCTTTCAAAGAACCAGCTCTTGGTTTTGTTGATCTTTTGTATTGTTTCTTTGGTCTCTATGGCATTTATCTCCGCTCTGATCTTTGTTATTTCCTTCCTTCTGGTTACACTGGGCTTTTCTTGCTGCTCTTTTTCTAGCTCTTTGAGTTGTAGGGTTAAGTAATTTATTACCATTCTTTCTTTTTTTTTTGCAATAGGCTTGTAGAGCTATGAACTTCCCTCTCAAGACTACTTTCGCTGTGTCCCATAGATTTTGGATTGTTGTGTTTTCATTGTCATTTGTTGCCACGATGTTTTTTATTTCTTCCTTGATCTCTCTGGTGACCCAGTCATGGTTTAATAGCATGCTGTTTAGTCTCCATGTGTTTGATTTCTAAATAGAATCTTTTTGAAAGAAGACAGAAGGAAGGCCAAGAGACATATGAAAACATGCTCAAAGTCACTAAATACCCGAGAGATGCAAATCAAAATGACAATGCGGTACCATCTCGCACCTGTCAGAATGGCTATCATCAACAAATCAACAAACAACAAGCGCTGGCAAGGATGCAGAGAAAAAGAACCCTTGTGTCCTACTGGTAGGAATGCAGACTGGTGCAGCCATTGTGGAGAACAATATGGAGTTTCCTCAAAAAAACTAAAAATGGAACTCCCATTTGACCCAGTGATCCCACTCCTAGGAATATATCCCAAGAAACTAGAAACACGAATCAGAAAGGATATATGCACCTCTATGTTCATAGCAGCACATTCACCATAACTGAGATTTGGAAACAGCCCAAATGCCCATCAGCAGATGAGTGGATTAGAAAACTATGGTACATCTACACAATGGAATACTACGCTGCTATAAAAAAGAAAGGAATTCTTACCATTTGCAGCAGCATGGATGGAGCTGGAGAGTATTATGCTAAGTGAAATAAACCAGTCAATGAAAGAAAAATACCACATGATCTCACTCATTTATGGAAAATAAAGAACATTATAACCTGATAAACAAAAAGATAGATACAGGGCCAGTAAAGCACCGAACAGACTGTCAAATTACAGTGGGAAAGCAGGAGTGTTGAGGATGGGGGGAAAGAGATCACCCAAAGAACTTGTATGCATGCATATAAGCACAACAAATGGACACAAGACAGTGGTGGGGTGGGATGAGGGCATGCGACAGGGTGTAGGGGAGTCTGGGGGAAGGTCAAGAGGGAAAAAAAGGAGATATATGTACTGCTACATGTAATACTTTAAACAAAAAATATTTTAAAAAATGAAAAATATAGATATATTGTATTGATTTTTTACAGAGAGGAATGGAGAGGGATAAAAAGTTAGAAACATTGATGAGAGAGAAACATCTGTCAGCTGCCTCTTGCACACCCTCTATGGGGATGTGCCTGCAACTAAGGTACATGCCCTTGACTAGAATCGAACCTGGGACCCTTCAGTCCACAGGCCGATGCGCTATCCACTGAGCCAAACCGGTTAGGGCTAAATTTCCCATTTTTATATAAGTACCCCAATCATATTGAATTAAGGCCTACCTTAATGACCTCATTTTAACTTGATTACCTCTGTAAAGACGGTATATACAAATAAGGTCACATTTTGAGGTACTGGGCTTTAGGATTTCTACCTATATCTCTTTGGGATCAAAATTAAACCCATAACAATGACTTTTCCCAGCAGTGACACTAGATATTGTACTTATCATAGCATTAATCAAACTGATAATAATCTGTTTACTTGTCTGTCTCACCAGTGTGAACTGCATGAAGGCAGGGACCCTGCTTTATTCGTCATTGTATCCCTAGTACTTGAAACAAAACCCAGCACATAGTAGATTTTAATTACCT
This sequence comes from Eptesicus fuscus, assembly GCF_027574615.1. NCBI lineage: Eukaryota > Metazoa > Chordata > Mammalia > Chiroptera > Vespertilionidae > Eptesicus > Eptesicus fuscus. The sequence goes on from NC_072473.1 coordinate 112,264,934, forward strand.
ATTTGTCACAATATAAGTGTCACTCCTTTGATCAGAGGCCAATCCCTTCACATGTGCTCTGGACCTTGGAGCTTCCAGCTTTTGCAGGGACCATAAACCATTATATCCCTCTGGACTCCTGCATGTTCAGCTTCTCCCTTTCTAATGAATTATTCTTCCTAATAATATTCAAATATTTTACATTATTTCACATTATAAAAATATATTTCCTTAAGTTACTTGTTCCAGCTCTCACCAAATTTATTTCCTTTCAGACCCAGGCTTCTCCAAAGAATTATCTATACATGGTGGTTTCTCTTCTTCACCTTTTATTCGTTTCTTTATCTCACTCCAGTATGGCTTCTGCACCAAAAGTCTAACAAAAGTTATTTTACTAAGGTTATCAATGTCTTCCATATTATCATATACAATGGTCTCATCTCTGTCCTCAGCTTACTCCTCCACTCAGCAGCCTTCAGTTTAAAAAATGTCATCTACTAGTACATGCTGATAGCTTCCAAATTCATATTTCTAGCCCAGATATCTCTTCTGAGTTCCAGACTAGTATATTTAAATACCTACTTAACATCAGTTACTAAATCAGAATACTCTCATAAAAAATTGATATTATCACTTCTCTTCTCACCAAAATCTGGTGCTATTCCAGAGTGACACAAGCATATATTCAATTTACAAACCAGTAACCTGAAAGTTATTATTGATGCCTTCCTCTATAATCATTACCACACCCTATAATTTCTATCTCTGAATATATCAAATTTAATTAATTTTCCCCATTTCTGTCACTACTTTCCTAGTCCATACTACCATCATCTCTGGCTGGCAACATTGCAATAGTATCCTAATTGGTTTCTCAATGTCCATTAAGAGATTGGTTTTGCCAGTCCCATTAAAAGTCATTTTCTACATAGCAGTCAGAGTAATCTTAAAACATAAAATGAATCCTGTCACTCTACTAAAAACTATTCAAAGAGTTCCAATCTCACAATTAAATCTAGTAAGGCACTTTATTATCTGGTTTCTGCCTATCTCCTCAGTCCCATGTTTTTGTCCTTGATTACTGCATTGTAACCATGCTAGCCTTTTTCTCTGTTCTCAGAATACTCCAAGGTCTTTACCATGGCAGAGCCCTGCTGCTAATTACTCCTTCTGTTGAAATACTCCCCTCCTTAACCCCACCTTATAATCTGTATTTGCCTGGCTTATTCTTATTTATCTTTCAGGTATCTGTTCATATGTGATATCTTCAGTGAAGTCTCTGATATTTACAACCCAATTCAAATTATATATCCTTGCAATAAGCCTTCATAGAAGCCTGTGCTTTTCCTTCATAACATTTATCAGAGTATTAACTTACAGAGAGATAATCAGTATATAGGTAATGCTTGAAGCCACAGAAATAGTAATAATCTAATAAGGGAAGAAGACATACAACCATTCAACTGTTCACTCAACAAGTATTCATTGAGCGGGCTGGAAGAGGTTAATGGGGGGCGGGAAGGAAGACCTATGTAATACTTTCAACAATAAAGATTTAGAAAAAAAGCAAGTATTCATTGAGTGTCTTCTATGCCAAGCATTCTTCTAGGCACTAAAGGTATAGTGGCAAACCACCAGAACATATAATTACTACTGAAACCTAGGTCCACAATGAATCCCATGGAGACACAAGAGAGTATCTCTTGACTCACTATGCTGGAGGAGAGAAAATAGTCAAATAAAGCTTCCTGGTGAGGACAATGATGGAATAAAGTATTAAAAGATGAAGGGCATTAGCCAGGTGAAAAACAAATATATAGGGATTTTTCAGGCAAAGAGCATGAGTAAGGATGCACAGGTGTGATATGATAAATTGTGAGATGGAGCTTGGTAAGAGATGAGATTTGTGGAGAAGGCAGAAGCAGAGTCATGGACAACTTTGAATCTCATGCTGAGGATCTTGGATTTTATCTTGTGAAGACAGGTATCAAATGTCTTCTGTGTGCAGGACACTATGCTGGGTACTTGGGGATACATCTAGAAATGACTTTCTATCTCTGATTTGAATGATTTATAATCTCACTAGAAAGGTATGGCATATACATAAAACATTAAGAGCAGTGCATACTAACGAAGAGGGGAATAAAGTACTTCTCAGGGGAAGAAATTACATGAGCAGGGCAGTAAGGGAGAGTTCTAAGAGAAGGTAGGGTTTTAGCTGAGTTTTCAAAGGAAAAAAAAATAAAATAAAAAATAAAAGGAAAAAAATGGGGTATATTTAGCTGAGCAAGGGACATTCTGGATATTTGTGTTGAATCATATGTCCTAGTAAAAGCTTTGTTAGGTCTTTACATTAAGTTGTTTTATATTGATTATATTTGCTCTTAGAACTTATATGCATATATGCATAACCCATGGACACCAACAATAGTGTGGTGAAGGCCTGAGAAGGTGGGGATTGGAGGGGGTCAATAGGGGAAAAGAACATATGTAATACTTTCAATAATAAAGATAGATAAATAAATAAATAAATAAATAAATAAATATTGGGATTTTACATACCTTATAGGAAGTGCTTTTAAGAACTATATAGTCTATAAACAATGAAAACATATAAATTATGAACAAGGCTTCCAGTCTGCAATATCTTTGAGGTCAGAAGCCACATCTACATTGTTCACTATCCTATTCCTAGCACTGAGCAAAATGCCTGGATAATATTAGGTTCTCATTAATATTTTGATTGACTAAATAAATACATGTATTGTCTCCCTTATCAAAGCAGAAATTTTTGCTTCCCCTCTCTTGAAATGTAGCTTAAATATAACAGTTGATGGTTTCTTTTACTATGCAAAAGCTTTTTAGTTTCATGTAGTCCAATTTGTGTATTTTTCCCTTTGTTTCCCTTGCCCAAGGAGATATAGCTGCAAAAATATTGCTACAAGAAATGTGCATTAAGCACTTAACAGCAAGTTGTTAGATATGTGGATTGTCTGCGATTTTACTGCCTGTGTTTTCTCCTAGGATCTCTATGGTTTCATTACTTACATTTGAGTCTTTAATCCATTTTCAGTTTATTGTTGTGTATGGGGTAAGTTGGTGGTCTAGTTTCATTTTTTTTTTTGCATGTACTTGTTCAATTTTCCCAAAACCATTCATTAAAGATACTATATTTACCCTACTGCAGGTTTTTGCCTCTTTTGTCAAATATTAATTGACCATAAAGGCATAAGTTTATTTCTGTGCTTTCTATTCTATTCCATTGATCTATATGCCCATTATTGTGCCACTTCCCTGCTGTTTTGATTACTTTGTCTTTGTAGTATAGTTTGCTATCAGGTAGTGTGATACCTTAAACTTTGCTTTTTTTCTCAAGTTTGCTGAAGCTAATTGGGGATTTTGTGGTTCCATATAAATTTTTGGAATATTGTTCTATATCTTTAAGATATGTCATTGGTATTTTAATAGGAACTGCATTGAATCTGCAGATGGCTTTGGGTAGTATGGACATTTTAATGGTATTCATTTTTCCTATCCAGGAACATGGTATATGCTTCTACTTATTTGTACCAATTTCTTTCTTCAATATCTTATAATTTTCCCCAAGTTCAGGTCTTTTACCTCCTTGGTTAAATTTATTCTAAGTTCTTTATAATAAATGGGACTATTTTCTTAATTTCTCTTTATGATGGTTCATTACTGGTGTATAAAAATGCCACTGATTTCCGATATTAGTTTTGTATCCTGCTACTTTGCTGAATGCATTTATTAGACCTGGTAGGTTTTTCTTTTGTGTCTGTGGAGTTGTTAGGGTTCTCTATGTATAATATCATGTCATCTTCGAATAATGGCAGTTATACTTCCTCCTTTCCAATTTGGATGCCTCTTATTTCTTCTTCTTGTCTGATCACTGTGGCTAAGACTTCCAGTACTATCCTATATAATAAGCCTAATATGCTAAGTGTCCAGTTGTCTGGTCATTCATTCAACCAATCAAAGCATAATATGCTAATGATATGCTAAGGCCACTAAACCACTCACTATGAATTGCACTGACCACCAGGGGGCAGGCACTCTGACTGATAGGTTAGCTTGCTGCTGGGGTCCAGCCGATCAGGACTGAGCAAGATGGGCTGAACATGCCCTGGAGCCTTCCTGAAGTCCCTTCCTGGCTGGCCAAGCATCCCTCCCTGGCCTCAATCATGCACCAGTGGGGTCCCTCAGCCTGGCCTGTGCCTTCTCACAATCCGGGACCCCCTCAGGACATGTTGGAGAGCTGGTTTTGACCTGATCCCGCAGGCCAGGCCAAGGGACCCCACTGCTGCACAAATTCGTGCACCGGGCCTCTAGTGTTAAATAAGAGTGGTGAAAGCAGATATCCTTGACTTATTTCTTTTTTAAAATCTTTATTGTTGAAAGTATTACATAGGTCTCCTCCTTCCCCCCATTAACCTCTTCATAGAAGCACAATTTTTAATAGCTAAGGCTTGAAAACAGCCTAAGTGCCCATCAGCAGATGAGTAGATAGAAAAACTATGGTACATTTACACAATGGAATACTATGTGGCAATAAAAAAGAAAGAACTCTTACCTGTTTTGTTTCTGATCTTAAGGGTAATACTTTTAGTTTTTCCCATTGAGTATGATGTTGGCTGTGAGTTTGTCATATATGGTCTTTAATATATTGAAGTATTATCTCCCTATTCCCACTTTGCTGAGATTTTATATCAAAAATAGGTGCTGGAATTTGTCAAATGCTTTTTCTGCATCTATTTGTATGATCATATGTTTTTTATCTTTCATTTTGTTTATGTGGTTTATCACATTTATTTATTTGCAAATATTGTACCAGTCTTGTAGTATAGTAATACATTCCACTTGATCATGGTGTATGATCTTTTTAATGTATTGCTGTGTTCAGTTTGCTAGTAGTTTGCTGAGGATTTTAGCATCTATGTTCATTGGGGATATTGGCTTATAATTTTCTTTCTTTTTTTTTTTTTGTAGTGTGAGTTCAAGAAGAAAAGGTAATGGTATTAAATGTGTGACTGCTAGAGAACTTGCCCATTTATATTTTAACTAGAGGCCCAGTACACGAAATTCGTGCATGGGTAGGGTCCCTAAGCCTGGCTAGCGATTAGAGCCTTCCAGCTGCTGGGGCCTCCCTTCATTCCACGCTGCCCCCTGATGGTCAGCGCATGTCATAGCGAGTGATTGAACTCCAGGTCTTCCAGTCGAACTCCTGAGGGGACACTTTGCATATTAATCTTTTATAGATAGATAGATATATAGATAGATAGATAGATAGATAGATAGATAGATAGATGATAGATAGATAGATAGATAGATAGATAGATAGATAGATAGATAGATAGATAGATAGATATAGATAGATAGATAGATAGATAGATAGATAGATAGATAGATAGATAGATAGATAACAGTGGATATGAAAATACTATAGCAGTTAAAACCCATTGAAGAATTAAAAGCTTATGCAGGAGATTAATTTTAAACTGGCAATATTTACAAAGTGACAGAAAGTATACTGTTTGCATTTATTTGAACTTACAATGAAACATTTGTAGATGTCAAAGCACTTATGGACAGTGTGTTAATTGCAGGGGGAAGGGAGGTGGGTGGAGGTGAAGAAGATATAAGGGGGATAAATGGTGATGGGGGGAAATAAAATAAAGCAAAAATCCAAAAAAATGTGCAAGTGGGCAGAGTACAGTACAAAGCTTCAAGTGCTAGTTTACTGCTGAATCCCTTCTGTGTCCTTCTTTGCTTGATGAAAAAAGAAAAAAAACAGAATGAGGAAAAAAAACAGTCACATAGAAATGTGATTAAAATGCAGCAGCAATTCCTACCGCACAAGACTGGTTTTCTCCCATCCCCACTCACCCTGCCAGCTAGCTTCCAAGTGTTCTTCTTCCTCTGTTCAAGAAGTAAGTTCTTCATGCTCCCCCAGCCTTCCTTTCAATCAGATATCTATTTTTCTCTTTTTATGAAATAATGACTCTCTTAGTCATCACTGCAAGTCTCCTGGACTCTTACAACATGCTTTTAGCAAGTGGGCCTCCAGGTACAGTTCACAATTATCAGTCAGAACTTTGAAAAATATATTTTAAAAGAGGAAAAGTTTTAGAACAGAGCTATAGAATGGTACACACACACACACACACACACACACACACACACACACACACACTCACATGCCATAAGGCTGTGTTCACAGAGAAGTTATCTTCCCCATGCCAAGAACACTACTAGGAAATCAACAAGTCAAGCAAATTAACTCAGCTATTTGTTTGTATGCAGAAAACTGCATTAAATTTAAAACCTGGATCTTTTTTATTGCAACCTTTATGGTTTGAGGCAAATTGTGAAACTGATGTGTGTGTGTATTCATAGGCTCAAGAAACTAACTTCATATTGCACACAAATATACATCTGTGCGCAACATACATCTGTGCACACAGGAGACAGTGTGATTGTAGCTGTAATGAGTAAGGGAGGGTGTACTTGATGCCAACCACCAGTCCAGACTTATATTTTCACATTGAAATCATAGAACACAACCTTAAAATAGAAATGACAATAAACAAAATAGTTCACTTTCATCCAGATTGATTTGCAGAGTGTAGCTCTACACTGGACTCTGGCCTGTTAAATGTCTCTAGCCTCATCAGAAGTCTGAGCTGCCATTTGATTCTTCCATTTGCAGACAGCTTCGTCACACTCTGAAAGAAGCAAAGAGAATCCTTCCTTAATCACTCTCTCAAGACCAATCAACAAGTACTATAATTTGATTTCCAGCTTATCCCATATTTGCTGTGTAGACTTGAGTAACAGTCTTAACCTCTCTGAGCCTCAGTTTCTTCATCTGTAAAATAAAACTAATGCTATATATCCTTACTGATATAAACAATGAGTATTGAGGATTAAGCAAGACAGTCTGCTTTAAAATTATTTAAATTACTATATACAAAATACATTGAAAATAACAAGTATTCATATTATAATTATTGTTATTATTAGCTTCCAAGACTGCATATTCCACAGTTGATAAATTCTAACTGCTAGAAATAAAACAAAATCAGAATCCCTTTAAATTGTGCTCATTCAATCCTGATCTGCTCATTGACTCTACAACACAGATCTAACTCTTTTTTTCTATTTGTAAGATCTCATCTTGATCTATATTATCTTCCAATAATTGAAGATATATTGTAACCAATTTTACCCCCCACCTAGATTTTGTCTTCTATGGGCTAAAAGAAAGCTAATCAATTGAGCGGCTCTTAAGAGGAAAACTACAATATCAGTTCTGAACATTATTGTTTACTTGACTGATGGCTACTGTCCCCTTTGGAAGTTGTTAGTACATGGAAATGATGTTTCTTGAGTATGGAAAAGTGAAAGAAGATGTTTCAGTTTGCTCTTTTATTCCCAATACTAGTCAGCACTTAATACCCTTTTGATGTGCACATGAATAAGTGGATGAAAATTTGTCATAGATTTATTTTTCCCAACACAATGGCCTGGAGTTCCCAAGTCCTGCCCCATGGCTCCTGTATAATGAGCGCCAGGACCGTAAGACTTAATTCCAGCCCACATTCACAGAACACCTGGCTTTGCTACTCTGTTCTTTCAGGAGGTTATTTCACAAATTTTTGAGAGACTGATGGCACCCTGGGGCTATCTGGGCCATTGTCAGTAACTGATGCCAAGATAAATCATTTTTTCCTTTGCAAGCTGGGGATCCAGAAGCCTGGATCTAAGTTCTCTTTTAGACACAGCAAATAGATTGACAAGCTTATTTGTTTACTGGGTGTTAATGCTGCAGCCTCAACCCCAAATCAGATGACTAAAAGAAAAATAGACTGAGCCTTTCAAAGCCAAAGAAAGACATGTTCTGTGGGGCCAAATAGAAATAAGTTTTTTGTGTGTTTGTTTATTTTATTTTTGTTGTTTGATGTTTTGTTTTTCTTTGTGATTCTGTTGTTTGTTTGCTTAGTTTGTTTTAATTATACACATCTCAACTCCTCTCTAGAATTTGGATAAACATAGCAAACAAGAGATTCCTTGAGCTGCTTAAGTTATGAGGCTATGTCAGAAGGAAGAATTTGGCATGGCTAGTCCCAACCTAGACCTAGCTCTCTGTCACCTCAACCTGATCAGCTCCAGTCTAAAAAAACTTCCTTTTAAGATCTTAAATCCTAAGAGTTAAAGGAAAGGGAGAAAACCCACATCTAAGGAATTGTATGTCACATAAAGAACAAACATATTTTTCCTTAGTGTTTATGTTTCTTCTTGCCTTTCTCTATCTTCTTTTTACAGCAGCCCCTTTAGCATTTCTTTCATTGCTGGCTTGGTAGTGATGAACTCTCTTAGCCCTTTTTTGTCTGTGAAGCTTCTGATTCTACCTTCAATTTTGAATGATAGCCTTGCTGGATATAGTATTCTTGGATTCAGTCCCTTGTTTTGCATCACTTTGTATACTTCAGTCCATTCCTTTCTGGCCTGGTGTGTTTCTGTTGAGAAATCAGTTGATATTCTGATAGGAGATCCCTTGTAGGTAACTTTCTGTCTCTCTCTTGCAGCCTTTAAGATTCTTGCTTTGTCGTTGGTGTTCATCAATTTAATTATGATGTGTCTTGATGTTGGTCTTTTGGGGTTCAACTTGTTTGGGACTCTGTATGCTTCTTGGACTTGGATAGTTTTTTTCTTGCCAATATCAGGGAAATTTTCTGTCATTATTTCTTCCAACAGGTTTTCTAGTCCTTGCTTCTCTTCCTCTCCTTCTTTTATCCCTATTATTCGAATATTGTTTCGTTTTTTGTCGTCCCAAAGCTCCCTTAGGCTCTCCTCTTGCTTTTTAAGTCTTCTTTCCAGTTGCTGCTGAGTTTGTGTGTTTTTTCCTACCTTGTCTTCTAATTCGCTGATTCGGTCCTCAGCCTCTTCTACTCTACTCTCTAAGCCTTCCATTGTGTTCTTTATTGCAGCTATGTCGTTCTTCATCTCCTCTTGGTTTCTTTTCATGTTGGTGACGTTTTCATTCAGCTCCTTATAGTTCTCATTGAGTTGTGTGTATTTGTCATCCATCCGTTTAAACATCCTTATAACGAATACTCTGAATTCTTTCTCTGTTAAGCTGCTAGCCTCAAGTTCATTTAACTCCCTTTCTGGTGATTCTTCCTGTTCCTTCCTTTGAGAATTTCCTTTCTGTCTCCCCATGTTTTCCTGTAATGTTTTAATTGTAGTTCCAATTGCTTTGCTACCCAGGATCTTTTGGTGATGGTGCTACTGGTATAACCTCTCAGTTTTCCTGGGCTTGGTAATCTAGCGTAGTTCCCTACTTGAACTATTTGGGTTCTCTTGATGTAAGCCTGCGAGTTTGAGAGGCACAACTGCAGTGTCTAGAGGTCAGCAGTCGTGGAGGGTAGTATTCCAATTTTTCTGTCTTGCACCCTAAATTGAAATTACGCTTGCCCAGTGGGGACTCACAGTGGCTCCAAGGAACTGTCTGTCGGGGTGATGTGGCTCGGGGGGCCTGCACTCTGGAAAGGCGTGACTGTGTTGCCCAGAGTTCTGTAGTTGTGGGGTGGGCAGACTCAGCTTTTAATGCTATACCTGTGGTGGATAGGCGCTTACTCCCAGTGGCAGCTCACAGGAGCACCCACGGTAAGTTTGCCAGCGAGGCACACTGAAGCACTCTGAGGAGCTCTGGTAGTGTAACTGCGTAATAGATGCTAAAGGTTTTTCTTTTGGGCAGTACCTATGGCCTCAGGGAGTATTCAAATCCTATAGTCTTAATCAGAGTGGTATCTGGGTGTTGCTATAATGGTTGCCTGGAGACTGGAGGGAGGGGTTATCTCTTAGGAGAAAATGGTGACGGGGATCCAATGTGACTCAGCCCCAGACACGCTTCCACCTCTGCCCACTCTCCCCAGGTTCCACCACTCCTCCCCTTCTCCTGCACTTCAGCCAGGGGTATGTGTCTGTATCCAAAAGGTCCTACGAACTAGGTTCAGTGGAGAAAGACACAGGCCCCTGCGCGAAGCGGGACCGCGTCTTTGCAACCTCCTATCTTGCCGGCACGAGAACGCCTTTCCAGCCATGCTAGCAATCATCAGATGTAAGGTAATTTTACCCGGGACAAGAGGGTAAGTATTTTGGACTTATGCTCCTGACTCGTCATGGGTAAGACCACTCATGTGAGCTGATCCCCTGACTAATGTAGTTACCAATAATACCAAACACCTTGGTCATCCAGGAGGTCCATGGGTGGGGCAAGAAAGTATAAATACACAGGGTTCTCCACCCAGCTTCCCTTTTGTATGACACAAAATCAAAACAATGCCCCTTTGTGTGTAAAATTAAAGAGAGGTTTCTGGCTTGTGTGGACACCAAAGAAAGGGTGTCACTACTATCACTACTTGCCCGCGGTAGAAGTGCAGAAAATGTAACTAAGACCTTGTCTATACAAAAAGAAATAGATAGCCAGTTTGAAAGGGTACTGTTATGGACTAGAACAAAGAATATCCTTACATGATATTATTCTACACTGTCATTAATTTTTTTCCCAGATTTGGATCACCCCCATTACTTATAATAGTTCCTCACGCCCATGGGGGGAGGGGGAATCATCTGTTTGGTGCTTGGAGACAAACGTAACACATCTCTAGATATTTTAGAATTACAACAGCATATTATATAATTACCCCAAACAAACTTACAAACTAATTCTTTGAATGTCTGGCAGCAATTTAAAAAGGACATGAAAGGGTTTAATCCCTTCCACTATGTAGAGGGCCCCCTGGGAAGGCACCTGAGCATTCTAAATTGGCCCCTCTTGCCCTTTTAGCCAAGAGGGACCTGCTTCTCACAATCCAATTGTCCACAGCTGTTGCCTGAGCTTCTGTTCATGCCAAGGTTGAAACCTCGTGATGGCTGGTACCATGGATCTGTCTCTCACCCAGTGGGGTGAGCTGGGCCTCCTTGGAGAAGAAACCTGGGTTCCACAAGATATGTGATCAGTGCTGGGACCCTGCCAGCAGGCGAGGGGATCCCAAGGCAGGTGCTGGGCGTGGAGGCCATGGGGGGATTGGCGACCAAGGAGACAGAACTAAACTTCACATCACCCTGCTTGGCCCCGGAGGATGGCTGGTTAGCCAGAGACGGGTAAGATTCCTCACGGAAGGAACAACCTAAGACAGGCACAGTCGCACAGGGGCCATCAGGAGAGAACTTGGGGGTCAACAGAGGTGGGGCACAGACCTTCACCCCCCCAAGTTTGCAGGGGCCTGAACCCTCACCCCTGCTGAAGGAGATCTCCTGCCCCCATGGCTGCTCAGCTTCACATGCCCAGATCAAACTGGGACCCAGGTAACAGAGACTTGGCCGACAGCAGATGCCCTCTCACTGCAACAAGACTTGATGGAGATGTCTTGCACCCATGATCCGGGGAACTGGGGTCTAGGATATCTAAATCCAGCCTAGCACCAGGAATGCTCAGGGCCTACTCAAGAAGGCAAATAATCCTCTCCACTAATAATTACAGGGTAAAACAAGATGGTTGTTAGAATATTAAATTTGACAGTAAAATAGTAGTCAAGTTTTCAGACTAATTTAAATTGGCCAATCAAAATAAGCAAATACTCTAGAAAAATCAATTGTATTGCACAAAAAAAGCTGTTACAAAAGTGTTAACTAAAATTTTTATTGTTAGTTCATCTCATGGTAAAATTGTGTAACATATAATGAACCTAAAGCAGTCACATTTTAGTCCAAAAAAAGTAAAATTTAAAAGTTATCAAGATTACAGCATAAAATTTCCAAAAGCCTCCCAATATTTAAACCAAAAAAGGGGGGATAGTAGAAGAATATCATGTAAGGAAAAATATCCTGCAAATAAATTACATCTAGAAAATTTTTACTTTAGAAAATTAACTTTCATTTGTAATGCTAACAGCAAGTCACCCAGGTAAAACATACATGGTGTCAAAACAAGCCAAAGGAAAATCATTTGGGCAAAAAAATGAAAAAGGATCGCAAGTCAAATTTATAGAAAATATTCCTTTATTAACTTTTGGTCGAGAATATGTATATTTTCAGAAAACAACTCCGAGACATGTGGATTCCTGCAACAGAGAGGAATTGACAGGAGTGCTCCAGCCATGAAGTCAGAATAGAAACAGTCCAGAGATGGAAGACACTGACGATGCCTTGCCATACTAGCAGTTAGCAGATATGCGTCACTGCAGATTGCCCAGGACCAAACCAGAGAGGGTCGGACCTGCAATACCACCATTTGTCCACCATCCAGAACTGAAATATCATTGCTGTTATGAACACATTAACAACTGTTAGACATAGAAACCGGGACTCAAAAGAACTGTTGGCCCAGAAAGAAACTCACTATAGACTGATTCATTTGCCTCTCAGCATAACTATTATTGCTTTTCTCATTTTCGGTTCCTATAAGTGTATTCCTAGTATCACATGAGTTCACTCATCTAGGGGAAAAGATGAACAACATAGACTAAAGAACAAGAACAGCATTGATCAGACTGTCAGACCTCAGAGGGAAGGTAGGGGAGGGTGGGGACAAAGGAGATAGATCAACCAAAGGACTTGTGTGCTTGCATATGAGCCTAACCAGTGATCATGGACAACAGGGGGAGGTGGGCTTGCGTGTGGGGGGGTTTGGGAAGGGAACGGGGGGAGGGGGTTGATGACAAATAGGTGATACCTTAATCAATAAAGTAATTTAAAAAAAAAGAACAAACATAACTGAGGAGATTTCTCCAACCAGTAGGTCAAATATATCCCAGAACATTATAAAATGATAACTCATATATTGTACCACAATGTGGTACTTCATGTCTAGCACATATGGTGCCTAGGCATTTAATATGTACTCAGTACATATTTAGGGAAGGAAGAATATAAGGGATATAAAGGAAAGAAGGAATAATGTAATTTTCTAAGAAAAATACCTAAAGAAGAAATAGTGCTGGAATAAGGCATTCTAGAACTCTAAGGCCCTGGAGGTAGAAGGGACAATAAGAGGCCACTGTTATCCATCCTTCTGCATTTACACACGAAATTATCTGAACTACTTATCACTCCATTTTTGAGAATTCATTGGATAAAAGTCTCCATGGCTCGCTTTGTCTTTCATTTTCATTGTTAGTAAAGTCACGCACACACTGGTCTGAAACTTATTGAAAATTTCCAGACTACACATACAGGTTCACTATTCCCACCTGAGCTATCAATGTGCTACTTAGGAAATTTAACCTTATTAATTTAGTTTCTGAGCAGCCAAGTAACTGGTCAATTTTCAAAAGAATTCAATCAACTTAGCTTTATTCCCTTCTCCCTGCTTCCTTGAATATGCATGGCACCTAGATAAATCTCTTTATATAAAAGGCTCTCTGGTTTATTTAGAGAGAGGGTAAAATTCTGATTACTGGTAGTTTAGACTCAACAAAACTAAGAAAGTTTAATATACTCTTAAGGGGAAAGAAAAATTAAATTAGAAGTCATCACAATTAAAATTTAAAATCTTTCAAGGCCTATCTTGCATTCAAATACATTCAGCCAGGTTTCCTATAACTTTCACAGCTGAAGCTTTGGACAATGGTAACAAAGGGTATGAATGATCTTCTTATGATGCTGGAAGGGTCTCAGTGCATAAAAATCCAATGATGATCCCAGATTTTCCATAGTAATTCAAGCAATGTGGGCACAGACCCCTTGGAAAGATTTTTTAAATGGGGGTTAAAATTAAGAAAGTACTCAGCTCACCCTTCAGAGATCTAGGATAATTTATGAGACAGAACACCCAATTCTTTACCATCCTGTCATGGTTTTTCATATCATTACTAGGGGCCCGGTGCACGAAATTCATGCACTGGGGGGGGGTTTCTCCTCAGCCCAGCCTGCCCCCTCTCACATACTGGGAGCCCTCAGGGGATGTCCTACTGACGGCTTAGGCCCGCTCCCCATAAGGAGCGGGCCTAAGCCGAAGTCTGGCCTCCCTTTGTGAGAGACAACCAGGCTGATCAGGGAAAGGCACCAGCCCCATCACCCCGATGCTGGAGCCACTGCAAGTCACCGCAGCCACCAAGGTGTTTTCATCAACACGGACTCCAGTCCCTTCACCAAGAAAAACATAACAACTTTCTTTAGGCATGTTCAAGATGTGTCTTTCATAGAATATGACATTTCTTTCTTTTTTTTTTTTATCCTCACCTGAGTATATGTTTCCATTGACTTTTAGAGAATGTGAAAGAGAAAGGGAAAAACAGAGAGAAACATCAAAGTGAGAGGAATACTTAGATTGCTTGCCTCCTTCATGATCCCTGACCTGGGCTCCAGCCAGAGAGGAGCCTGCAACTTAGGTACATGCCCTTGATCAGAATCTAACCTGGACTCTGAGGTTGGCAAACCTAGGCATTATCCACTGAGCCAAACCGTATAGGGCAAATTATGACATTTCTTAGCCCTCCAGCAGCGGACCTTCATTTTTTTCTATAGGAGTGTGGTGGAAAAGCCCTAGATCACCTTTTTGGATTCTTATACCCAAGTTACTAAGAATATTACCAGTGGCATACAGGGAGCTTAGCCAATGAGAGGTCAGAAAAGGTATTTCCTCTATAGTTCACACCTATCTCCTGTGATCTCCGGCTCCGCCCCTGCCAAGGCCTAAAGCCTCCAGCCCTTGGCAGGGGACCCCCAGCTGGCTCGATCGCCAGGCTCCACCCCTGGCCGAGGCCTCAAGCCTCTGTTTGAGGTTCAGGGCCTGGGCAGGGACCCCCAGCTGTTTCTGATCGCCTGCAGGGACCCATAGCTGGTGCAATCGTCCAGCTCCATCCACAGCCAAGGCCGCAAGCCTCTGGCAGAGGCTTGGGCTCTGGGCAGGGACCCCCAGCTGGCTCCGATCACCCGCAGGGGACCCCAGCTTGCTCTGATTGCCAGGCTCCACCCCAGCGGCCAAGGCCGCAAGCCTCTGGCAGAGGCTTGGGCTCTGGGCAGGGACCCCCAGCTGGCTCCAATCGCCTGCAGGGACCCCCAGCTGGCTCCGCTTGCAGGCTCCACCCCCAGCCAAGGCCTAAAGCCTCTGTCAGAGGCTTGGGCTCTGGGCAGGGACCCCCCAGCTGGCTCAGGTCGCCAGGCTCTGATCGCCAGGCTCCGCCCCAACGACCAAGGCTACAAGCCTCTGGCCAAGGCTTGGGCTCTGGGCAGGACCCCCAGCTGGCTCTGATCGCCCGTTCCATCCAAGGCCAAGGCCTCAAGCTTCTGTTTGAGGCTCGGGCTCTGGGCAGGGACCCCCAGCTGTCTCCCATCCCGGGCTCCACCCCCAGCCAAGGCTGCAAGCCTCTGGCTGAGGCTTGGGCCCTGGTCAGGGACCCCCAGCTGGCTCCAATCACCGCAGGGGACCCCAGCTGGTTCCAATGGCCCAGCTTCACCCCCAGCCAATGCCGCAAGCCTCTGGCAGAGGCTTGGGCTCTGAGCAGGGACCCCCAGCTGGCTTTGATCACCTGCAGGGACCCCCAGCTGGCTCTGCTTGCGGGCTCCACCCCCAGCCAAGGCCTAAAGCCTCTGTCAGAGGCTTGGGCTCTGGGCAGGGACCCCCAGCTGGCTCAGATCGCCAGGCTCTGATCGCCAGGCTCCGCCCCAACGGCCAAGGCTACAAGCCTCTGGCCAAGGCTTGGGCTCTGGGCAGGACCCCCAGCTGGCTCTGATCGTCCCGCTCTGCCCCCAGCCAATGCCGCAAGCCTCTGTTTGAGGGTCAGGCCATGGGCAGGGACCCCCAGCTGGCTCTGATCGCCCGTTCCATCCAAGGCCAAGGCCTCAAGCTTCTGTTTGAGGCTCGGGCTCTGGGCAGGGACCCCCAGCTGTCTCCCATCCCGGGCTCCACCCCCAGCCAAGGCTGCAAGCCTCTGGCTGAGGCTCGGGCCCAGGGCAGGGACCCCCAGCTGGCTTTGATCGCCTGCAGGGGACCCCCGCTGGCTCTGATCTTCCCCTCTGATCTTCGGCTCCAATATCCCAGTTCCAACAACCCTGGCTCTCCGGGCTCTCCGAGGCTGCAGCCATCTTGGTTAGGTGTATTTGCATATTCGCTTTCTGATTGGCTGGTGGGCGTGGCTGGTGGGCGTGGCTGGTGAGTGTAGCAGAATGATGATTTGCATATTACTGTTTTATTAGATAGGATCATTGTAGTGGCAGAGATAAGGTGGAAGTGGTAATAGCAGTGGCAACTGACTGTTAACATTTATTTGAGCCTCACTACATGGTGAACTTTATGTTATAAAGATTTTAGATGGATTAACTCATTTATTTTTAAATTATCTTATTTAATTCTGAAAACAACCCTATCAGGTAAGTACTAATATTATATTTATCTTACAAATAATGAAAATAAGGAAAAAGATGTTAAGTAACTTGTGTATTGTTACTAATAGGATGAATCAGAATAAATTAAGCTGGCCTGTGACCATAGACCAAATTTTATCTTGGCATAAAGCTCGCTGCTCCAACCACAAGTATAACTCACTCTTTGACCCTCTCCAAATCATTTTCTAATATCATAATTAGTAGAGATCAGAAGTTAAGTTGGGAAACCAGGTAAGAGGCCAGGTTAAAGTCAGAGGAACGCAATTCCAGCCAATTCTCAGTTCTATAAACATAGAAAAAAATTTCTCTTCATAAGTAAATAACAGAATTTTTAGATGCTAATAAAAGCATGGCATTAATATGTAAAACTATAATTTATATAAAAATGTTTTCCTAATGATTGTTACATTTTAAAATAAATTAATTTATTCATAGCACACTATAACAAGGAAGAATTAGGTAAGCACTTTATACCTATCAACTCTGTGATCTTTTGTCATCATATTAAAATCAACATTATTCTGATTATAGGCCAGGTGTCCAGACTGCCTTTTAAATTGATAACAATATAAGATTAGCACCACATTCTTTAAAATATTCACATACTTCATGCAAAAGCACGATTGTTAGCAGGATAATAATTGGCTCAATTAAGGAAAAGGAGGGGAAGGAAACAAACATTTATTGACCACCTGCACCATATTGTATTAAGTGCCTCCACATACATTATCTAATCATGATTATAATATATATCTCACATTGTTTAAATGAGGATTAAATGAGCCCACATATGTGAAAATGCCCAGGAGATACAGAGAAAGGGACCTAGTGTTATATAGATCATGTACCATGTTCCAGGTCGTGTGCTGTGTGCTATCACATACATTATTTCCTTTAATCTTCACAGCAGTCCTGCATACTTGGCCTTGCTATACAGGTTTTCTGCGTAAGGATACTTAGGATCAGACAAATTTTAAACCACTAAGGTCATACAGCTAGTAGATGGTTGAGTTAAGAATTCAGACCTTGAGTTTATTGGATTATACATCCATGAACTTGCCACTTAATTAAAGAATAGCAAAAACCTTTTTAACAGCACTTCATCATAGGGAAGAGAGGAAAGAAAGATACCAACATCCATTTATTTATTCATTCAACAAATATGTCTTCAGCACACACTCTGTGCCAGCTGCTGAGCTAAATTTTTTCCATAAATTATCTCCATAAATCTTTACAACACACCTAAGGAGAAAGGTATCAGAATTATCCTAGTTTTACAGATGAGGAAATTGGAGCTCAAGGAAGTTAAATGTACTTGCTCAGCATCAGAGAGCTAGTACATTTCAGAATCTGGATCCAAAATTAAGTTGTTTGGCTTCAAAGTCTCTATTTTTTTCCAGAATATTGTGCTGCTTCCATAATATTATCCTTCCCTCTGTATGCAAATCAAAGTATTTTGAATCATCTTAGACACCATTAGGAAGCCCAGATTGTTAGTCCCCAACACTGGGGCTCTATTATGTGAACTGATCTCAGTAGTCTAGGAGAGAAAGACACAGACAAAGCACAAAATGAGAGAGGCAGAGAGAGAAGTGCCCAATCATGCTGGTAACCTAAAGATGGAAGGCATCACAAGAAACCATCAAGTCTACTTGTCTTCTTTGTGCCAAAGCATTTTCTGATGACTGCCTATTCTCACACTAAAGATATACTGATGCCATCCTACACCTAAGATTGTTCTGTGCACACCATGAGTATCAAATCAGAGTGTGATGTGTTCTGTGCAAAATTATCTCCATCACTAGAGGTAGAATTCCATGGCTCATTCTGCTAAATAAAGAGCAACACAAGAAAGGCTGCTATAGAATTAATGGACTTGATGGATCTCATAAGACTATTTTAAAGTCATGAAGTTGCCTCCAAGATTAGTCTTCTGTCATTCACCTCAGCAACATCCTATTTTACCCTACTAATTCATGAGCCAGTGCCAATACCTCTAGTAAGACTAGCCCCAGCCTACCTTCTTTCTTCCCTAGTATCAATAGTCATTTTCATCTCTAGTTGTAGCTATTTTCATATCCTTCACTCTTGTAACACTTCTCAATATTCTTCCAGTCAAGGATATGATTTTTTAAATTAAACATTGAGCAAACAAAACTGCCTTTTATTTAAAGGTGGTCCCTGCCCTGGCTAGTTTGGCTCAGTGGATAGAGCGTCAGTCTGCAGATCAAAGGGTCCCAGGTTTGATTCCGGTCAAGGGCACATGCCTGGGTTGCAGGATCAGTCCAACGTGCAGGAGGCAGCCAATCAACGATTCCCTCTCATCATTGATGTTTCTCTCTCTCTTCCTCTACCTTCCTCTATGAAATCAATAAAAATATATTTTAAAAATAATAAATAATAATAAAAGTGGTCCCCTTGGCTCTTCCCTACAAGGCCATCTTTCTATACCTGCATCAATAGGACAGAAATGGAAGTCAGAGGTCCCAGGGAATCCTTACCAAGGTGACCCAAGTACTACCCTAGGGAATCGTTGGCCCGAAATGAAATTCTGATATTAATGAAATCCAGATGGGGGTTCAAGCTCTGTGGGACCAGTTATAATCCTGCATAGGGAAATCTGTACTGCACCTGAAAACTCGGGGTAGTCACATGCCAAACACAGACCCTGGATTACAATAAGGAAATGAGCCATAGAGTAGAAGGTCTCTAAGCAAACTCTTCAAACTGTACATGCTAATAAGTAGGTTCACAAGGGAAATAACTGTGGACTTCACACTCATGAAGCAGTGTAATGTAAGAGGATACACATGGTCTTTGGATCTGGAAACGTGGGTGACTTGGGGCAGTAATTTAACCCCTCTGAGCTTCTGTTTGTTTATCTTAAACAGTGATGATTTTGGTGGAGAGAACCTGAAGCATGAGCCAGACCATCACACTGATTGAGTACATACTTCATTCCAGGTATTATACTCAGTACTTCATATATACACTCATTTCATCTGGCCAAAATTTCTTCAAGTTATGAATTATTTTTGAAATAATGTACAATATAAAGGAGGGTCTGACTTATAGCACACTTAATATATGTCAGCTTCCTTCCTTTTGACATCTATAGGGAAATGACAAGAATTCCAGTTCTCAAAGAAGACATTTATTCGTGGTTCTTCCTAGTGCTTTTGAAGTTTGCAGTTTACACATGAAAAAGTTTTGAAGCAATCATTTTTTAAAGTAATTATAGAATGTCAGTGTAGAAGAGACCTTAAAGATTGTTTATGTCTGACTCCTCAATGGATAGAATAAAAAAAAATACTTATTACTGGTTCTGCAGCAAGGACTGCACCAGAACCAAGGTGTCCTCCCTCCCATGTGTGTATGCTCCTAAGACTTTGAAGGGGCTGGTTCAGAAAAAAATATTCCTAACCTTGCATTCGCAGAAGTGAAAGACAGCATTCAGACTCCAGGTAGCTGCAGGTCATAGAAGCTCCTTGGGGTTTCAGGAATTGGCTTTGGGGCATGGGAAGAAGGGAAGGAGAGAAAAGAATCTAGAGTCCACAGGATCCATCACGTTGAGGTAGCCAATTTGGAAACTAGGGAGGAAACAAATGCAAAACCATGATCTCTAAACAGCCCCTTCATTGGAAATTAGGGAACTACACAAGGATTTCACTATCTTTGTGGACTCTTGAAGCCCACTGGCCTCTCCCATGGGCTAGTTTGCAATTCCTACCACAAGTCAATCTAAGCCATTGTCTCCAAAAGACCCGTGTCAAAATGAATTGTGTTTGCAGGGGAAAATCTGCTCCTGAGTTGATGTTATGCATTGCAACTATTCCAGAAATATTTGCTGAATTAATGAATCAATGAATAAAGGCTTGCATAGGAAGATCCCCCTGTTTTCTCACTGGAACACAGAAGTAAAGTTGAGTTTCTAAAGCCACCCATAGCATTATTGGTTAGTTCTGTTTCTCACCTCCTAGGCTTGAGGTAGAGAATGGACCTTCTTTGGAGGAGGCAAAGCCTTTTTCCGACAGCAAAAAAGTCCGTCGCTGTGCCTCAACCTGAAATTTTAGAAAAGAATGGTAAGCAGACCCCCAGGCAGGCAAACCTGAGAAAAACTGTAGTCAGAACTACAATTCCTCAATAATCTAAGGAGTTTAGAGATGGAAAACAAAGCTTCCTGTTCTATTGACACTTCATCTGCCACTCACTCAAAGGAAAGGTGTGGAATGGTTCCATTCATTTGTCATCAGGACCCTTGTGAAGAAATAGTATGAGTGCGAATGGGAGCAATCAAAGGGCCATGTGGGTTGTGGGGGTGGGAATTGGGAGGAGGCATTGATCAAGGAAATCATCCTAAAGTATTAGAGCAAATTCCGCTCTAGTCTATAACTTTCTCAGAATGAACAAGCACCCCTTTTTGCTCACCTGATTACCCTATAAAATAGAGTCAATAGATTATCAAAGCCTTAAAAGAATTCCAGAGCCCTGATATGTACATACATACCTAGTACATAAACTCAAAGGTTCACAGGATAAACACACAGATCAAAATATACAAAATATAACAAAACCAATCAGGCCAGCACATACAATCAGAGAGATACAAATCCATAAATAAGCACATATAAAAATATACAAAATTTTATCTCTCTCTCTCTCTCTCACACACACACACACACACACACACTTTAGGACACAGACTAGTCACAATTCCTCTACTAACTGAACAAACAGTGCTCCCAATGGTATCTTGCCATTACTTCCAACCCTATACCTGCCCCAGCACTTAAGTTTTTCCCCAGCTTGTTCAATTTTTAAAACATTGTAACAACTCCCCATACAATTTATCACCTAACCTTGGTAGATACTGTTTGAGGAGTTCTAGAGTGTTTACTTAAAAGACACCCTTCTCTGGAATCAGGTAAAACTCAGAGATGGAAGTAAGAAAATACCTTCACAAACTAGATCTTTCTTTGTCATTATATATTAAGTGGCATATCATCCTCCCTACATAACACCTCATTGTATATGACACCTCATTGTCCACAGAGTATCTTGGTCAAATCCAAATTTTATGAACCATGTTTCTCTTTTGAATATATATTTTCCAAATCCTTGCCCCAGTACTGCCCCTACTGAGGCAACATCATATCTAGCTTCTCTGAAGCAGCACTAGATTTGAAACAGATATTAAGGAAATAACAGAAAATTAATATTCTCAACCATATGTTTGTTATAATTGTTCTATGTCCCGTTCTCTACAGAAATTAAGTTGGTGGCAACTTGACTTATTATTACTTTGTCAAGATTAGGGGCAAGGAACTTGTTTGCTTCACCCTCTTGATCACTATGATTACAAACCTCACACCTTTCTGGGGATTTCTTTACAGTTCTCGAGACCCACAGGTTGAGAACCGCTAGCAGGGTTGCCTAAGACCATCGGAAAACACAGATATTTACATTATGATTCATAACCGTAGCAAAATTACAGTTATGAAGTAGCAACAAAAATAATTTTATGGTTGGGGGTCACCACAACATGAGGAACTGTATTAAAGGGTTGTGGCATTAGAAAGGTTGAGAACCACTGGTTTACACAGTGCTGTTGTACCTTTGTTCTATTGTTCCAGTTGTTCCTTTGTTAATCCTTGAAACAGCTCTCGAAAGTTATTCAAGCAAATTTAATAATTAGCTGCATTTTACTGATAGAGAAACTGAACCCCTATTCAGTGTTCAGACTAATATCAACAGAGCTTAGTGTCAGACATAGGTCTTACCTATGTTTTTATGACTCTGCTACCAATGCTTTTAAAACTATAGCACAGAATTCCTTATTGCCTACTCCATGCCACCGTCCCCATACACACACAGAGAGTAAGGCCCTATTCTGGCTTTACCCTTTTCAGGCAACCCCCAAGGCTTTGTCCTCCCTTGCTCCCAGAAACTTCACCTATTTTATATTTCTTTACCCTGTACCATCTCCACTATGACAAAATGGATAATATTGTCTTATTTAATCTTTAGGAGGGGTTGAGTAACTTGCCAAAAGTCACACAGCCAATAAATTGTAGAGCCAAGATTGCAATCCTGAACTAATGAGCTTCAATGCCTATGTTCTTTCTACAACATTACTCTGCCTCTCAGAGCTAATTTGTTAAACTAATCTGCTAATGGACTAATATCATATAAACACTAATCAAAAGAAAATTGGAATAGATGTATTTGCTTTATTATTGCAGTCAGTGTGCCACAAGAGCAATTTAATGCATTTTTAAACTAAATTCTATTATCAGGATATTGTCAAATGTCATACTGTATACCTGGATAGATCCTGTGACATAATTAGGGAATAATGTAACACAGTATAATAAAGTGTTAAATAGAAGATGTTTAAATACCAGCTTATAATTTGGAGGTAATAATACATTTTTAAAAGTTGTAAGGAAGGGTTGGGGTGTAAGAGATCAACCGAAGGACTTGTATGCATGCATAGAAGCATAACCAAAGGACGCAAGACACTGGGGGCGGGGGATGAGGGCATGTGCCGGGGTGTAGGGGAGGTCGGGGGAAGATCAATGGGGGGAAAAAGGAGACATATGTACTACTATTTGTAATACTTTAAACAATAAAATAAATTTAAAAAATAAAGAAGAAATAGCAACTAAAGTTTCAAAACATAATAGAGAACTGAAATACATAAATATGTCACAATATATATTTATATACTGTATATGAGGCTCCTGGAACCATAAGAAATGCAAAAAATTCCACTGTTAATAACTCATTCTCAAATTGTCCCTCTTAAAAATAAAGTTGCCCCCCTATAGAGTGTGTGTCCCCCCCCAAAAAAAAAATAAAAAGTTATAAGGAAGATCAACAAGGAAAAATTTAAGATTGGCTGGAATTATAAAAAAGCAAATAAAAGTTGAGCTTGGCTAGGAAGGATTTTGTAATTTATAGAAAGAGAAAAAAAGGGGGCTTTCCATACAAGAGGAACAGCATAAGCGAAGATGTAAAGGCAGGCTTCCATGTATGGGAACAAGGAAAAGACTGGGTTGATTTCAATATAAGATACAGGTTGTGGAGGAGTTCAAAATAATGTGTTGGTTTGGAATAGTTGGTTGTCCTCAACACAGGACACAAGAAAAGTTTGCATTCACATAAATGCCATTTTCCATATACCTACATTGAGTGTTCATGAAAAAGATGGGGAGAAGGACTTCCTTGCAAGCTTCCTCAGACTTTTCTCTCCTTTGAAGAAAAAATGGAGAGAAAGATGGGCAAAAATCTTCTCACTTCCATAGCGTAGGCAAAGGTCTATTGCTTTGGGACAGGGTGGAGAAGAAAAACATGCTTGCCTCTGAGGATAAGAAATATTTTACCTAGAACTCAAATAAAATCCTTTGCTCCTGGGGGGAATAATATTAACAAAATACTCTCTACCTCTGGAGCAAGGGCAGGATCCTACAAACATACCAAGCATAGATCTGCTACTACTGAAGGAAGGACAGGAAACTCCTGCCCAAGACCAAAGACAGATACAAAGTAGAGTTTTATTACCACAGTGAGTGTGGCCAGAAATACTAGGAAATTGCATTCCTGAAGCCCAGGTACATAAGGCCTGCTGGAGACTGATACTAGACCAAGAAAAGATTACATGCTATGCCCCAATGAGAAGCTAAGCACAAAATAACAAGCAATTACTTTTTTTTTTTTTTTTTTTTTTTTTTGCTGGGAGCGGGGCAGGCACATAGAAAGAACTCCCCTTTGTGGTCCAAGTATGCAAGGGCAAGTGAAAGCTGAGGGGGGAAGCAGGAACACTGAGAAAAAACCGCTGGTAGTATGTCACATCCTAAGGATGTGATGGCACCAGCTTACCAACAGAATTTTTTAAATGTTGGTGTACTGATAGTAATGATAGCACAAATCACAAAACCTTCTCAACTACTGAGTGGATTGATCCAATTTCATAATTAACTGGCCTTATAGAAGAAGAGGCAGGGTCATTTCCAGGCATAACTATTTACCTTAATTCCCACTATTTTTCTAAACATATGTTTGGCATTAACTTTAAAATAAGAGATAAACATGAAATCAAGAAAAACAATCCACTGTCAAGAAATAAAGCAATCACCCAAACCTGATTCAGAGATGTAGCAGATATTGGAATGATTATACAGACACTTTTCAATAATTATGATTAACATGATGAATAATCTACTAGAAAAGATGGACATATATGCATGAATGGGTGGGGAATTATAGCATAGCAATGTAAAATGGAAATACTATAAATTTTTAAAATATATACAATTACAAAATAATACAGTATTATTTATCTTACACAAATGAAAAATGTGTTTGATGGACTAATTAATAGATGGATACAACCAAAAAATAAATTAATGAGTTTAAGGATAGTCAGTTATAAGTTATCCAAACTATAATGCAAAGACAGACAAAAAGTGGGGGGAAAAAGAACAGAGCCTCCAAAATTTGTGAGACAGTATGTTAGATGACTAAAATACAGTAATTTGAATTTCAGTAAAGAAGGTAGAAAATAAGAGGACATAAGAATCATTTGAAAACATAATGACTGAGAATTTCTCAAAAATAATGGAAGTCTATAAACCACATATCCAAGAAACTCAGAGAAACAGGATGTGGATAAATATAAATATACACACTTCAAGAGAGATCATAATCAAACTTCTGAAAGCAAACTACAAAACAAGCTACTGATGGTAAAAAAATCACAGTACATATAGAGGAAAAAATATTAGAATCACAGTAGACTTCTCATCAGAAACTACGCAAGCCAGAAGATAATTGGATGATGTATTTAAAATATTGAAAGAAAAATCTGTCAACCCAGAAATCTGAATCTAATAAAAATGTTTTTTTCAATAATGAAGTGAAAATAAAGACTTTTCCAGACATATAAAAACTGAGAGAATTTACATCTAGTAAAAATGTGCAACAAGAAATGATAAGGGCCCTAGCTGATTTGGCTCAGTGGATAGAGTGTCGGCCTATGGACCAAAGGGTATCTGGTTTGATTCCAGCCAAGGGCACATACCTTGGTTTCAGGCTTTCTTCCTGGCCCAGGACCTGGTTGGGGTTCATGCAGTAGGCAACCAATGGATGTGTTTCTCTCACATCTAAGTTTCTCTCGGTCTTTTCCTCTCTCTTCCACTCTCCCTAAAAATCAATGGGAAAATATCTTCAGGTTAGAGTTAACCAAAAAAGAAAATGATAAGGAAAGTTATTTAGGCAAAGAGAATGTGATACCAGATGGGAACTTGGATCTATAGAAAGAAATAAGTGCTAAGACTGATAAAAGTAAAAGCAGACTTAAAGGCAGGCTTTTAATATTTTAGACTCTTTAAAATAAAACAGGCAGTTTAAAAATAAAATAATAACAATGTACTTTGGAGTTTATAACATTGTATTTATATAAGTAAAATATATGACAAGAGTAGCACAACATATATGAGGGATGAATTGAAAACATATTGGGGTAAGCTTCTTATACTGCTAGTATACGCGAGTTATAAAATATAATTTGAAGTTGGACTTTGATTAAAGATGTATATTGTAAACCATAATGAAACCAATAAACAAAATTTTGAAAAAATCAAATATAACTGAATAGAGATAAACTGGCATTACAGAGATTACTCAATTTATTCAAAACAAAACAAGAAAAGAGAAAAAATGAATAAAGAACAGTTGAGATGAACAGAAAACAACTAGCAAAATATAGATGTAAATATAACCATATCAATAATTCCATTAAATATAAATGGTCTGACCACCTACAGAAAAGGTAAATATTGTCATATTGTTATAAAAGCAAGGCCCAAATATACTTTTTACAAGAAGCTCACTATAATTATAAAAACATTGATAGATGAAAAGTAAAATGAAGGAAAAGAAAATATACCATGAAAACCTTAAAGCTGGGATGGCTGTATGAATTAATATCAGACCAAGAATATTTTAGAACCAGTATAATTACTACCAAAGATCATAATTCTAAATGTGCGTGTACCTATCAACAGAATTTCAAAACACAAGCATAAACTGTCATAACTGAAAGGAGTAAAAAAACAAGTATGCTATTACAGTTAAATATTTCAACATGTCTCCTTCATTCAACAATGGAAAAAACATGCAGAAGATAAAGATAGAATGTCTGTATAATATTAGCAAAGAACTTGATCTAACTGATATTTATAGAACACTCCACCCAACAACAGAAAAATATGCACTGATTTCAGGTGCATATTGGCGCATTCACCAAAATAGCTTATTTTCTCATTCATGAAAGAAACACAATACCTTAAAATAACTGAAGTTATGGAAAGTATTTTCTGATCACAACAGAATTGAACTAGAAATCAATATTCTGAAAAATATCTAATTATTTGGAAATTAAACAATACCATTCTAAAAAAATCCATGGGTCAAAAAAAATCACAAAAGAAATTGTGAATTATTTAAATTCAATGAAAATAAGAATACTTCATATCAAAATATGTGGGACAGACACGACACATGGAAATTTATAGCAGTAAATGCTTATACCAGAAAAGAGAAGAGCTTTCAAATCAATAATCTAAACTTCTAGCTTAAGAAACTAGAAAAAAGAGCAAATCAAACCCCAAAGTCAAAAGAAGATAAGAAAATATAAAGAGCACAAATCAAAGGCAGAGAAAACAGAAAAACAATAAAAATTAGTGAAACTAAACCCTAGCTCTGAAACAAGCATAAAATTTATAAACCTCAAGACAAATGGATAAAGAAGAAAGCGAAAATGACATAAATTACCAATGTAACAATAGAAGGAGGTACATTACTACAGATCTCAGATAAATTTTAAAAGGATAATGCATAAGAAATGTTGAAGTAGCCAATGTTGTTTCTAAAAAATAAAATAAAAATTTAAATTATATATTTACCCATATAAAAAATAATGAAAGACTATTTTCAATAATTTTGCCAATACATTTAATCAGTTATATAAAATGGACAAATTACTTACTCATGAAAAAAAATAATCACCCTAAATCAGTGATGGCGAACCTATGACACGCGTGTCAGCACTGACATGCATAGTCATTTCTGATGACACGCGGCCGCATGCCGAGGATGAAACATTTGCAAAATAATGTTTTTTTCTCAAAGTGACACACTACCCGAGTTATGCTCAGTTTTTTGGCGAAGTTTGACACACCAAGCTCAAAAGGTTACCCATCACTGCCCTAAATGGTGCTATATCTATCTATTACAGAAATTAAATTCATAGTTAGAAACCTCAGACAACAAAATTATAAACAAATTCAGAAATTTACGAAACACTGTCCAACACATATTATTACACCCCTAGTACTCTCATATAAAAACTGGATAAGGACATCACAAATAAAGAAAAGTAGAGACAAATATCCCTCAAGAACATAAGTACAGAAAGACTTAACAAAATATCAGTAAACTAAATCTAGCAATATATACAAAGGAAAGTACATCATGATTGTGGTAGGTAGAATAATGACTCAAAAAAATATCCATATTCTAAGCCCCAGAACCTGTAGATATATATATATGTATATGGCAGAAGACAATTAAGGTTTCAAGTGGAGTTTGGTTTCATAATAAGGTGACCTTAAAATAGGGAGATTTTTTTTCTAGGTTATCCAGTGGTGCTATATCTATCTATTACAGAAATTAAATTCATAGTTAGAAACCTCAAAGACAACAAAATTATAAACAAATTCAGAAATTTACGAAACACTGTCCAACACATATAAAAACTGGATAAGGACATCACAAATAAAGAAAAGTACAGACAAATATCCCTCTTATGGAACCAAAAGGATCCTGAAACATAGTAAAGGGAGGCAGAAAAATCAGTGTCAGAGTGATGTGACATGAGAAAAACTCGACTGGCCATTGCTAGCTTTGAAGGTTCAAAGAACTCACTGTCCAAGTAATGTGGGCAACCTCTAGAAGCTGGAAAAGTCAAGAAACCAAATTCCACCCCCTTCGGTCTCCCGAAGGAACACCAGCCCACCAACACGTTCATATTAGCCCAAAGAGGCCTGAGTCAAACTTCTGATCTACAAAACTATAACATAATAAATTTGGGTTATTTTAAGCCATTAAGTTTGTGGTAATTTGTTATAACAGCACAATGAAATTAATACGGGGACCTTAATGGGTGGAACCAAGTTTAAGGTTGAAGTAATCCATTTTGAGGTGTCATGCACTCTTTCAAAATTGAGAAAAAGGACAGACACAAAAGGTTGTATGTTCTATAATTCCAGTTATACAACTTCTGGAACGTTGTATAAGGCAGAGAAATCAGATTAGTGGTTGTAGTGGTGGGTAGAGAGCATTGACTGCAAATGAACACGTTAAGACTTTTGGGGATGATGAGAATATTCTATATATTGATATAATGGTGGTTAAATGATTATGTTGTTGAAACTCAGAACTGTATACCTAAAAGGGTAAACTTTACTATATATAATACCTCAATAGACCTGCCTTTTAAAAAGAGTGACATAAAATAAACAGTGGAGATAAACTTTAGGTCCTTAAGCAGGAAAGTGATGAAACAAAAAGGTTCTTTTATTTATCTAACTTCTCTCTCTCTCTCTCTCTCTCTCTCTCTCTCTCTCTCTCTTCTTTTCAAATAAATTTATTGCTTTTGTTCAATGCAAAATATAACTTCTGTTAGGACTTCTTTTTTAATTTTATTTTATTAAAGTATTACAAATAGTAGTACATATGTCTCCTTTTCCCCCATTGACCTCCCCCTGGCCTCCCATACCCCCCTCACCGCCCCCCCCCCAGTGTCTTGCGGTCATTGGTTATGCTGACATGCATGCATACAAGTTCTTCGGTTGATCTCTTACCACCCTCCCAACCCTCTCCTGCCTTGCTGCTGTAGATAAATTAGAAAGAAGGGTACAGATTTTGTAGACCAGTTGGGGTATACAGAATAATCCAGGTACTATATTAGGTAATGAGGGACAATAATAACCATCTTGAAACATTTGAAAATTTGTCTTGTTGAAGAAAATTTAGACTTATTCTGTGTGGCTCCAGAGGAAAACTAAAAACAATTAAAACTTTTCTGAAATATAATATGTATATACATCTATGAGCTCTCCATTAATAATAATAATAATAATAATAATAATAATAATCCTATATAATAAAAAGGTAATATGAAAATGGAATGAACAGTGGAATGACAGGTCGCTATGATGCACACTGACCACTAGGGGACAGATGCTCAATGCAGGAGCTGCCTCCTGGTGGTCAGTGTATTCTGTGGCAGCACTAAAGATGTCCTACTGCCAGCGTAGGCCTGCTCCCCAGGCCTAAGCAGTCAGTCAGATATCCCCCAAGAGCTCCCAGACTGCAAGAGGGCTCAGGCCAGGCTGAAGGACCCCCCAAGTGAATGAATACCATGCACTGGGCCTCTAGTAATAATAATAATAATAATAATAATAATAAAGATGTAAACTGAATATCTGCAAGTTTTAGAGGCTACAAGCTATAGGAAGTTGACAGAGGAAGAAGAACAAAGAAAAATGTTTTTCCCTTTATTTTGGCTGCTCCTATATACTCCACACATTTTTCTGCTGAGATAGCCACTGTGTTTTAATTTCTCCCTTGAAAACCAAATCTTCACATAACCCAGCCTCAAATAGTCCAGAAAATATGAAGAGATTAGTTTCTGTTCAAGCAACTTGCTCTTCAGAACTTTAGATAAACTCAGGAAGCAATAATTTCCTCCATCAAAGATATAGGAACCTGGTAGACAACAGCTCAAAGTGGTCTCTGGGAAGTTGATTAAATCTGCTTCAAAGAGTAGAGACTGTAGCAGGCATGATTTAGAATCCTAGAGTATAACCAACATGTGATTTTACATTGGTTCAATGCAGAGGCAGCTTTTCCTCTATATATGCATCTTTCATTCAGATAGAACAGTGATTCCTCAAGTCTAGCTTAGGCTAGTGCAGTTTTCATGGGCAAACATGGGGAAGTACCTCCTTTCTTCAAGTAGTGCCCAGTATACTAAAGTGATAATTTTCTTTTTCCCTGAATATTTGGAAGGAAAGTTTCTCAATTCTCACACTTGCATTTTAAAAACTATCTGCTAAAAGAATATTCCGCCAGTTTCAGAAGTGAAGGTGCCCTATCTTCTACCTACCAACATTTTCCAAGGAGTCCAGGATATGTGTCATGCCTTATCCCAGCCCGGTTGGAAAATTTTAGGTGACATTTATTTTTTAATGTTATTTTATTGTTTAAAGTATGACATATAGTAGTACATATATCTCCTTTTTTCCCTCTTGACCTTCCCCCAGCCTCCCCTACTCCCTGTCACATGCCCTCATCCCACCCCCGCAGTGTCTTGTGCCCATTTGTTGTGCTTATATGCATGCATACAAGTCCTTCGGTTGATCTCTTTCCCCTCTCCACAACACTCCCAAGCCTTCCCACTGTAATTTGACAGTCTGTTCGATGCTTTATTGCCTCTGTATCTACCTTTTTGTTTATCAGGTTATAATGTTCTGTATTTTCCATAAATGAAAGAGATCATGTGGTATTTTTCTTTCATTGCCTGGCTTATTTCACTTAGCATAATGCTCTCCAGTTCCATCCATGATGCTGCAAATGGTAGGAATTCCTTCTTTTTTATAGCAGCATAGTATTCCATTGTGTAGATGTACCATAGTTTTCTAATCCACTCATCTGCTGATGGGCATTTAGGCTGTTTCCAAATCTTAGCTATGGTGAATTGTCCTGCTATGAACATAGGGGGCGCATATATCCTTTCTTATTGGTGTTTCTAGTTTCTTGGGATATATTCCTAGGAGTGGGATTACTGGGTCAAATGGGAGTTCCATTTTTAGTTTTTTGAGGAAACTCCATACTGTTCTCCACAGAGGCTGCACCAGTCTGCATGCCCATCAACAGTGCATGAGCGTTCCTTTTTCTCCGCATCCTCGCCAACACTTGTCGTTTGTTGATTTGTTGATGATAGCCATTCTGATAGGTGCGAGATGGTACCGCATTGTCATTTTGATTTGCATCTCTCGGGTAATTAGTGACTTTGATCATATTTTCATATGTCTCTTGGCCTTCCTTCTGTCTTCTTTTGAAAAATTTCTATTTAGGTCCATTGGATCATTTATCTTCTTTTTATTAAGTTGTATGAGTTCCCTGTAAATGTTGGAGATTAAACCTTTATCAGTGATAACATTTGCAGATATGTTCTCCCATAGAGTGGGCTTTCTTGTTGTTTTGTTGATAGTTTCTTTTGCTATGCAAAAGCTTTTTATTTTGATGTAGTCCCATTTGTTTATTTTCTCTTTAGTTCCCATTGCCCTAGGAGGGGTATTGGGGAAGAAATTGCTTCAACATATGTCTGTGATTTCTTTGCCTGTGGATTCCTCTAGTATTTTTATGGTTTCCTGTCTTATGCTTAAGCCCTTTATCCATTTTGAGTTTATTTTTGTGTATGGTGTAAGTTGGTGGTCTAGTTTCATTTTTTTGCATGTATCTGTCCAATTTTCCCACCACCATTTATTGAAGAGACTATCTTGGCTCCATTGTATGTTCATGCCTCCTTTGTCAAATATTAATTGAGCTTAGTGGTTTGAGTCAATATCTGGGTTCTATCTTCTATTCCATTGGTCTATATGCCTGTTTTTGTGCCAGTACCAGGCTGTTTTGAGAACAGTGGCTTTGTAATACAGCTAGAAATCTGGTATGGAGATCCCACCTACTTTGTTTTTCTTTCTCAGGATTGTTGAGGATATTCGGGGTATTTTCTTTGCTCCAGATGAATTTTTGGAGAGTTCTTTCTAGGTCTGTGAAATATGCCATTGGTATTTTAATGGGAATTGCATTGAATCTATAGATTGCTTTGGGTAGTGTGGACATTTTAATGATGGTGATTCTACCAATCCATGAACATGGTATGTTCTTCCATCTGTTTATGTCTTCCTCTATCTCTTTTTTTCAGTGTCCTATAGTTTTAAGCGTATAGGTCTTTTACCTCCTTAGTTAAGTTTATTCCTAGGTATCTTAATTTTTTTGATGCGATGGTAAATGGGATTGCTTTTTTAGTCTCTCTTTCTGTAAGTTCATTGTTGGTGTATAGAAATGCCATAGATGTCTTGGTGTTAATTTTGTATCCTGCTACTTTGCCGAAATCACTTATTAAGTCTAATAGTTTTTTTATGGAGTCTTTAGGGTTTTTATGTACAATATCATGTCATCTGCAAATAAGGAGAGTTTTACTTCTTCTTTTCCAATTTGGATGCCTTTTATTTCTTCTTCTTGTCTAATCTCAATGGCTAATACTTCCAGTACTATGTCGAACAGGAGTGGTGAGAGTGGGCATCCCTGTCTTGTTCCTGTTCTTAGGGGAAATGTTTTTAGTTTTTGCCCATTGAGTATGATGTTGTCTGTGGGTTTGTCATATATGGCTTTTATTATGTTGAGATATGATCCTTCTATTCCCACCTTGCTGAGAGTTTTTATCAAAAATGGGTTTTGGATTTTGTCAAATGCTTTTTCTGCATCAATTGATATGACTATGTGCTTTTAATCTCTCAATTTGTTTATGTGATGTATCACGTTTATTGACTTGCAGATATTGTACTATCCTTGCATCTCTGGGATAAATCCTACTTGGTCATTGGGGTATGATCTTTCTGATGTACTGCTGAATCCGATTTGCTAGAATCTTGTTGAGGATTTTGGCATCTATGTTCATAAGGGATATTGGCCTGTAATTCTCTTTCATTGTGTTGTGTTTATCTGGTTTTGGTATTAGGGTAATGCTGGCTTCATAGAATGAGCTTAGAAATGTTCCTTCCTCTTGAATTTTTTGGAATAGTCTGAGGAGGATAGGTTTAAGTTCTTCCTTGAATGTTTGGTAAAACTCCCCTGTGAAGCCATCTGGCCCCGAGCTTTTGTTGGCTGGAAGCTTTTTGATGACTGCTTCAATTTCTTCCATAGTTATTGACCTATTGAGTTGTTTAGATTCTTCCTGGTTGAGTTCTGGAAGGTTGTATTTTTCTAGGAATATGTCCATTTCCTCCAGGTTGTCCAGTTTGTTGAAATAGAGTTGTTCATTGTATTTTTAAACAATCCTTTGTATCTCAGTGAGGTCTGTTGTTATTTCTCCTCTTTCATTTCTGACTTTGTTTATTTGGGTCCTCTCTTTGCTTCTTGGTGAACCTGGCTAGAGGTTCATCAATCTTGTTTATCCTTTCAAAGAACCAGCTCTTGGTTTTGTTGATCTTTGGTATTGTTTTTTTGGTCTCTATGTCATTTATCTCCACTCTGATCTTTATTATTTCCTTCATTCTGCTAACACTGGGCTTCTCTTGTTGCTCTCTTTCTAACTCTTTGAGTTGTAGGGTTAGGTAATTTATTACCATTGTTTCTTGTTTTTTGCAGTAGGCTTGTAGAGCTATGAATTTCCCTCTGAAGACTGCTTTCACTGTGTCCCATAGATTTTGGATTGTTGTGTTTTCATTGTCGTTTGTTGCCATGATTTTTTTTTTCTTCCTTGATCTCTCTGGTAACCCAGTCATTGTTTAATAGCATGCTGTTTAGTCTCCATGTGTTTGATTTTTTTTGGATTGTTTTTATTTTCGTTGATTTCCAGTTTTATGCCATTGTGATCTGAGAAGATGCTTAATATGATTTCTATCTTCTTGAATTTGAAGAGACTTTGCCTGTGACCCAATATATGCTCTGTCTTTGAAAATGACCCATGTGCACTTGAGAATAATGTATATTCTGTGACTTTGAGATGAAAATGTTCTGAAGATGTCAATTAATTCCATCTGGTCTAATGAGTCATTTAGGATTGATGTTTCTTTGCTGATTTTTTGTTTAGAGGATTTATCCAATGGTGATAGTGGGGTATTAAAGTCCCCTACTATGATTGTATTGTTGTCAATCTCTCCATTGATATCCTCCAGAAGTTTTTTTTTTTTTTTATTTGGGTGCTCCTGTATTGGGTGAGTATATGTTTACCAGAGTCATTTCTTCTTGTTGGATTGCTCCCTTTAGTATTATGAAGTGGCCTTCCTTATCTCTTCTTATGTCCTTTCATTTTGAGATCTAATTTTTCAGATATAAGTATTGCTACCCCAGATTTTTTTTTTCATTTCCATTCACCTGAAAAACCTTTTTACATACCTTCACCCTCAGTCTGTGTGCATCTTTTCTTCTGAGGTGGGTTTCTTGTAGACAGCAGATATATGGGTCATGTTTTCTTATCCAATCCTTACTCTATATGTTTTGATTGAGGCATTTAATCCATTTACATTTAAAGTTATTATTGATAGGTACTTGTTTGTCACCATTTTTATTCTTTACCCCTGTCTTCCTTCTTCATTTCCTATTTGTTTGTTTGATTTATAGCAGACCCTTTAGCATTTCTTGCATTGCTGATTTGGTTGTAATAAACTCCCTTAATCCTTTTTTGTCTGTGAACCTCCTGATTCTACCTTCAATTTTGAATGATAGCCTTGCTGGGTATAGTATTCTTGGATTCAGTCCCTTGCTTTGCATCACTTTGTATATTTCATTCCATTCCCTTCTGGCCTGGTGTGTTTCTGTTGAGAAATCAGTTGATATTCTAATAGTAAATCCCTTGTAGGTAACTCTCTCTCTCTCTGGCAACCTTTAAGATTCTTACTTTGTCATTGGTGTTTGCCAATTTAACTATGATGTGTCTTGGTGTCGGTCTTTTGGGGTTCAACTTGTTTGGGACTCTATGTACTTCTTGGACTTGCATAGTTTTTTTCTTGCCAACATCTGGGAAGTTTTCTGTCATTATTTCTTCAAACAGGTTTTCTATTTCTTGCTTCTCTTTCTCTCTTTGTGGTACCCCTATTATGTGAATGTTGTTTCGTTTTGTGTTGTCCCAAATCTCCCTTAAGCTCTCCTCTTACTTTTTAAGTCTTCTTTCAGGTTGCTGCTCTGTTTGTGTGTGTTTTTCCTACCTTGTCTTCTAATTCACTGATGCAGTCCTCAGCCTCTTTTAAGCCTTCCATTGTGTTCTTTATTGCATCTATGCCGTTCTTCATCTCCTCTTGGTTCCTTTTCATGTTGGTGACATTCTCATTCATCTCCTTATAGTTTTCATTGAGTTGTGTGTATTTGTCATTGAGTTGTGTGTATTTGTCATCCAGCCATTTAAACATCCTTATAACCATTACTCTGAATTCTTTCTCTGATATGCTGCTAGCCTCAATTTCATTTAACTCCCTTTCTGGTTATTCCTCTTTTTCTTTCCTTTGGGGGTTGCTTTTTTGTCTTCCCATGTTTTGCTGTAATGTTTTAATTATAGGTCCGATTGGTTTGATACTCAGGTTCTTTTGGGGATGGTGCTACTGGTGTGATCTCTCAGGTCTCCTGGGCTTGTAATCTAGTGTAGCTCCCTACTTGAGCCATTTGGGTTGTCTTGATGTAGGCCTGTGAGCTGGAAAGGTACAACTGAGGTGTCTAGAAGTCAGCAGCCATGGAGGGGGTGTCCCAATTTTTGCTGTCTTATGCCCTTGATTGAAATCGCGTGTGTCCAGTGGGGACTCACAGTGGCACCCAGGTACCGTCTGTTGGGGTGATGGGTCTCAGGAGGCCTGCGTTCTGAAAAGGCATGACTGTGGTCTCCAGAGTTCTGTAGTTGTGGGGTGGGCAGACTCAACTTTTGCTGCTACACCTGAGGTGGATATGCACACACTCCCTGTGGATGCTCACAGAGGCACCCACGGTGTGTTTGCTAGTGAGGGGCACTAAAGTACTCTGAAGGGCCCTGGCACTGAAACTGCGTAATTGAGGCGTCTGTGTGCAGGTATCCAGGATGAGAGAATTCAGCATTTTTACTGTCAGGGGGAGTGCATCCCTGTTTGTCCAAGATCACACCCAGCAAGGACTCATAGCAGCTCCCACAAGCACCCTGTGGATAGATGGGCTCAGGGTGCCTGCCCGTTGGAAATGCACTTGAGGACTGGCAGTGCATTTGGTGCAGAGCTCTGATACACTTTGGGGGGCCCTGGTGCTGAAGCTAAGCAGCTGGGGTGTATGCGGGCAGTTATTCGGGCAGAGGAAATTCAGAATTTCTATTGCGGGGCAGCATGTCCTTATCTGTACAGAATCACACTCAGCAGGGGCTCAAAGCAGCTCCCCAGAGGACCCTGTGGATATATGGGCTCAGGGTGCCTGCCCTTTGGAAATATGTGCGTCTGTGGCAGTGAGTTTGCCAGCGCAAATCTGATGCACTTTGAGGGGCCCTGGCACTGAAGTTACATAGCTGAGGTGTCTGCAGGCAGTTATTCAGGCAGAGGAAATTCAGAATTTCTACTGAGGGGCAGTGCACCCTTGTCTGTACAGAATAACACCCAGCAGGGGCTCCCCATGGCTCCCAGGCGCTGCCTACAGAGTGGTGTGACCTGGATGCCTGCGCGGCTGGAAACACGCAAAAGTGGTGTCCGGAGTTCTGCCTCTGGGGAGGGGGAAGGTGCACTTCCTGCTGTGGGAACAGTGCACCTTTGGAAGTGGAGGTCCCAGGGTCTGTGGGTCTGCAGCTGGGGTAGCAGGATTTTGGCTGGAGTGGCTGCTGGGTCGCGGGCATTGTCAAAGTCCCATCTGGGTGGTGGTGCTGATGAGTTCCTAGAAAAGGCTGCTGTCCCCTTCAAGATTGCGTGGGCTCCGTGCCCGAGGCCTGCAGTCCAGGGAGTGCCCACAGCAGTAGTAGTCTCTCTTTGTCTAAGAGAGCCTGGCCTGCCAGCCCCTGCTGTTCCTGTGAGATTTAACTGTCCCTTACTCACTCACACACACACACCACACACATCCACACACTCTCCTTTCATACCCTCACTCACTCACTTCCTCTCCCTCACCTCTGTCTGCCAGCCGCCATCTTTTCTTCTTCAATTTTAGGTGACATTTTTAAAAAATAATATCCAGGCTGTTAAATTTTAAATTTTTTAAAAATCATATAGTAAATGACAAAGGCAAAAAAATAAAATTATGAAGGTATAAAATCTCCCCTGATATAAACATCTTTCCTGCCTCTGAAACTATTATAGGCACTTGCAAAAATACTGACACCATTGGATTTCAACTGAAGTAACTGCTTTTTTAGTTATATGTGTTTTCCTTCCCCAGATCTCTTCGCAATCTATAAGGTTAAGGATGCCCTGAAGTTGTACTTTAGGTTTGAGGTCTTCATAAAATGGCCACTAGGCCCTGGAATGTGGATCATTGGCAATATTCCCTAAGTGACAGTACCCCCTTACTTCATGCAACAAGCATGTCAGCCCCCCTGAAAAGTGGTACATAGGTTGCTTTATTTTTACAAACCAAGTCCTTTGAAAGTAAGCCAAGAGAACAAATCTTAATAGTAGAAAGATTTGGTGTACATTTGTTTTATAAATCTAGTTTTTTACCTATCATGCTGGCCCCAGGCAGAGTACAATTCAATTGTAATTATGCCAGCCACACCACTCAAGGACAACCTAAAAGTCAAGTTCTTCAGGTCTGGCCTTACCCCACCACTACAACTGGCTTGATGGCATTTTTATTATTGAATTGACTAGCTACTTGGGTGACTGCAAGCCTAGCCTTAAATACAACTTAGACACAGACAACAGTATGGTGATTACCAGAGGGAAAGAGGGTAGGAGAGGTAGAAGAGGGTATAAGAGGGATAAATGGTAATGAGAGGGGACTTGACTTGGGGTGGTGAACACAATACAATATACAGATGATGTATTATATAATTGTACACCTAAAACCTATATAATTATTAAATTTATTTTTTAGTGTTGACAGTATTACAGATGTCCACTATTCCCCTCCCCCTCGGCCCCTTCCACCCAGGCCCGCCTCACCAGAGCCTTCACCACACTATTTTCTGTGTCCATGGGCTATGCATATCTATACTAATAAAAGGGTAATATGCTAATTAGACTGGGACATCTTCCAGACATCCTTCTGGACAAAGCCACAGTGGCAGGTGCCGAGGCAGAGATGGTTAGGGGCA
Source organism: Eptesicus fuscus (assembly GCF_027574615.1). NCBI lineage: Eukaryota > Metazoa > Chordata > Mammalia > Chiroptera > Vespertilionidae > Eptesicus > Eptesicus fuscus. The sequence continues at coordinate 112,303,422 of NC_072473.1, forward strand.
ATCAGACCAGCAGGGGAGGGCAGTTAGGGGCGATCAGGCAGGCAGGGGAGCAATTAGGGGGCATCAGGCTGGCAGGCAGAGGCAGTTAGGGGCGATCAGGCAGGTAGGCAGGTGAGCAGTTAGGAGCCAGTGGTCCCAGATTGTGAGAGGGATGTCCAACTGCTGGTTTAGACCCGATCCCTGCAGGGGTCCAGGATTGGAGAGGGTGCAGGCTGGGCTGAGGGACGCCCTGTGAATGAATTTCATGCACCTGGCCTCTAGTATACATATAAGTTCTTTGATTAATCTCTTCCCATCCTACCCCTATGCCCCTTCCCTCTGAGATCTATCAGTTTGTTCCATGCAACCATGTCTCTGGACCTATTTTGTTCATCAGTTTATTTTGTTCATTAGATTCCACACATAATGTGATATTTGTCTTTCTCTGACTGGCTTATTTCACTTAGCATAATAATCTCCAACATCACCTCAATAAATTCAATATAAAATAAAAAAGCCCTTACTATTGATTCCTTGGTTATGTTTTGAATATCTTCATAACACTACAACACTAAATTATTAAATATAACTTTCAATCGCTTGAGACAACTATTTTACCAATTTGATTGAACTAGTCAGTTTGGTCAGTGATCTGTTTGTTCTTCTCATTCCTTTCTCCTCACCACCACAGGGACTTCCTTAGAAACCCTAAGTTTTATAAATAGAAGGTATAAACTACCAATCAAACAAAAAAGTAACAACAGGAGAGTTGGTGGGCTTTGGAAGATAAATGGAAGTTACATAATAATGGATTATACTCAAAATTTATCTGAATTCAGACAAGGCATAAAAAATTCAGAGACTTCTTCATCAATTCATTCATACATTCATTTCAACAAGTCACAATTCCCTTCTTGTGCACTTTGATGTCTTGGGAGAAAGAAGTTATGGGAGGAAACATATCCACTGTGAATTCCTGTAATAGTATCTAAATCTGTGCAGGAGAGAATAAGTTTTTTTTTTTAAAGCCTTGAAAATATGTGAACAAAGGCATTTCAAATTCTGATTGAATTCAACTCTCTTAGTAAGAGATTTAGTCCATGTTCAGGATACCCAATCTCTGGCCATTTTTATGGGCTCTGTATATGGCCAGTTTCTAGGAGATCATCAGTCCAGACAACACCAAATGACCTTATAATAATTTCTCCCAGAAAATCAACCCTGGGGAAGACAATGGACTGGGAATTATATAGTGTTAACTGCTCCTGGGTCTATCCAATTACCCAAAAGTACAAGTACTCTTCTTCAGCACAATACTGCTAGTCTGTCTTATCTCCCTGGTTGGAAATGCCCCCCTCATTCTCCATCTGACTTAACCAACTGTAAAGTCTTATCTATCTTTTAATCAGCAATCTCTCCTTCTTGGAATCTGCTTCTGCAGTAGTAGCAGCCCAGGCATACTGGCCAAAGGTCTGATTTCTGTCCTGACTCTATTTCTGGCCCACTGTTTTCTCCAGATAACAAACCCCTTCTACCTGGCTTCCATGACCTAAGTCTGGGATACAGACATCTGTGCCAATATGTTACTTATGTAGAGAGTGTTTGCATGGGCCTGGTGGTCAGTTGCTGGATGATAGTAAACACTTTCTATGGAATCCTCATGTCCACCACATCACCACTCCATTATACCTTCAATATCTTCAATCACTTTACCTGAGTTCCAGACTGTGCTAAATCAGACATTCTCTTACACCAGCCTGGTGGGCAACAGAACTATAAGCCTATTTGGGCCCTTTAGCTTCATCTTCACATCCCATGGACCCTTGTGACTGCCTCCACTATGCACCTTGGCATCTCAAAGTGTTTTCCATCTATGGTTTCTAATTTCTCTGGTGGTCATTTTTTATTGCACATCCATCTCTATATACCTAAAACCCCACTGAAAGGTGTTCCAAGAAAAAAACAAGTTCATTACTATCTTCTATGGCATCATCACACCTATGCACCACACCATCATCTATAGCCTGCAACAAGGATGTGAAGAATGCCTTTAGGAAGTTGCTAAGGAAACGTAACTTAAATTTACAAACCAAGACTTATTTCATCAAGCTCATGTATATCTGGGTAATCAAGCATCAGATAACTTACTTCAACATGAACAAATACCTATAACTTTTAAGCACTTTGCCAAATACTTTGAGGTCTCCAGAAATAGTCCTAGCTCTTAAGAGGGAGTTATAGTCTGGATGGGGCTGGAAGGAAAGATAAGTGTACTAATAATAGCAATATAAGAACAAAAATATAAGCAGGACATAGTCAGTGCTACAAAAGACCTAAGTTAAGATCATAAATTATCACATGATAATTCAATGTTTAACTTGTTGATGCACTGACAGTTTTCCACAGTGGCTGGATTTCAATTTCACTCAGAGAAAAATTCCATACAATAATCTTAAAGTCCCTATATGATCTGGTTCACCATTTATTAACTTTTTGGCCTTACTCTGTTTTAGCCATCCTTACTTCCTTTGCTGCTCCTCAAACTTACCAGGCACAATTCTACCCCAAGGCCTTTGCATTTGCTGTCTCTTCTGCCAGGAAAATCCTTCCCCAGATATCTCTGTGTGGCACTCCTTCACTTCCTCTAAATTTTTCCCTCAAATGTTACCTCACTTACCTAGATAAAATTGCAACCCTAATTCCACCCCAGCACTCTCCCTATCCTGTTTCCCTGCTGTACATATCCCAGTATTCTACTAGGGCTGCCATAACAAAGTACCACAGCTACACAACTATACCACTCCATTCACAAGACCACTTTCATTCATCTGACAAGATTCACCTCAGGTGACATCTCATACAGGAATCCTTTTTATCCCCACTTTGACCAATTGCTTCTCATTTGTGAATCAACTAAGTTTTGCATCCCACCAGTAACAACATTATCTCCTTGTATTTTAATTGTCTATTTAGCCAACATTTTTCCCCATGAGACAAATTAAATCCCCAGTTATCTCCATATCTGATCCCCAATGCCTTACACATAGTAAATTATCAGAAAGTAAGTTGAAAAGGAACCCAAAGTTCCTTTCAAGGCTCAGTGGACTGAAGGATCCTGGGTTTGATTCCTGTCAAAGGCACCTACCTCAGTTGCAGGATCCTCCATGGCCTGGTTCCTGATCAGGGCGCATGCAGGAGACAACCAATCGATGTGTTTCTCTCACATTGATATTTCTCTCTGTCTTTCCCTCTCTTTTTCACTCTCTGAAAATCAATGGAAAAAATATCCTTGGGTGAGGATTTTTTTAAAAACTTCATTTTTATGATAAAAAGAAACAGAATGGATCACCTGCCATTCCAAAATGATATATTACTGTGTAAAGTCACCAAGGGTACGCATATACTCTGGGATAAAACAACTTTAGACCAGAAGTTACACTAAGGACTGACTAGGATGGCAGTCATACCTAGTTATTAAGAGATCATTTGGGAGACATCATCAGCCTTTCAAGATAATGTCAGGGTAACCCAAGCCCCTCCTGCCCTTTATAACTGTGTTGCATTGGACAGTTAGTGTCTGAAGTTTCTCCTTTAGGAGTCATTTTATAGACTGTGTCAAAAATTCACCATTTAGCAGAAATTAATAGATATGCCATGCAAAAGAGGTTCTCTAGCCCTAGCTGATTTGGCTCAGTGTATAGAGTGTCAGCCTGCTGACTCAAGGGCACAGGGTTCAATTCTGGTCAAGGGCACATGCCCGGGTTGTGGGCTCAGTCCTCAGTAGGGGGCGTGCAGGAGGCAGCCATTCAATTATTTCCTCTCATCATTGATGTTTCTATCTCTCTCTTCTTCTCCCTTCCTCTCTGAAATCAATAAACATATTAAAAAAGAGATTCTCTAGTCAAATAAGTATGGAAAACGCTGGGCTATATACAATTAAGCTGTATGCTTTGGAAACCTTTAATCTAGTAAATGGGTACTATAATTATCCAAGAAGGAGATAAAGTTTGCAGTTTTCCCAGTCATTTAACCTGGAATAGCTTACTAGTGTTCCACAGACCACCATTTAGGAAACATTTTTCTAAGGCATTATCTCTGTAAAGCCATTGTTATAATGCAAATAAAATACTTGGTGAAAAGTAATATATTAATACCCACTTTTATATTTGATGGCTACATGTTCCTGGAAGGATAGAGTATCAGAAATATGCATTACTCTCAAAGAATTCACAATCTATTGCTGAAAGACATGAAAGAATGAAATATACAATAAGTATTATGGTAAGGAATTACATATGCTATAAGACAGTGGTGTCTTGGACAAGAGTGGTGGCAGTGAAAATGCAAAGAAATGGACAGATTTTTAATATATTTTATTTATTTTTTAAAATATATTTTATTGCTTTTTCACAGAGAGAGAGGGAGAGGGATAGAGAGCTAGAAACATCGATGAGAGAGATACATCGACCAGCTGCCTCCTGCACACCCCCCACCGGGGATGTGCCCGCAACCAATGTACATGCCCTTGACCGGAATTGAACCTGGGACCTTTCAGTCTGCAGACCGACGCTCTATCCACTGAGCCAAACCGGTTTCGGCAGATTTTTAATATATTTTAGAAGCCCAAAAGGACTTAATAGTGGATTAGAAGATGTAGGATGAAGGAAATGAGAAAGTTAAAAATGACCCTAAGGTGTCTGATTTTGCAACTACATGGATGGTAATGTCACTCATTGACAATGTTAAAAGGGAGTCTGTTGAGGGAAGACGATGACTTTAATCTATGGGATTTCTAAAGAGTTATTCTCAGATCACCCTACATGGTTGGTATTGGTCTCTCTGCTCTGTTACATGGTAAAATAAAGAACCATTTCTCATGGGAGATGTCACATTAAAGATTCTGTCTAAATCATTTATGTGCTCACTTATTCCTATGGTAGCTTTATTGATTAACTGAAATACCAGACATAGCCTACAGCAGTTAGGACTTTACAGACAGAATAGAGCTATGCACAGAATAAGGTTGTTTCTGATCAAATAAGGAGATAACTACATTAATAGATTAAGATTGTTAACATTAATAAGATTTTAATATTAAAGGAGTGAAGATATAGCAATTTTTGTGTAGTCTAAATTTTTTTATTTATTCAATCAACCAATATTTGTTGTGTGTCCAGTAACTGCCAAGTTCAATACTGAATTATACAAAGATAAATCTGTCAAGGTTCTTTATCCTGAGCTGTTCAGAGTCTTGGGGTAAGTGGGTGTCACAGACATGTAAAATTCGGTGAAATAAAATTTTGGAAGTTTTATGATAGAAGGCTATATTGGACTTAGTAAGGGAACAATGGTAGAAGTATTCCATTCTAGTGGAGGATGGGCAAAGAACTTGATTCTTGAGCTTATTCTTACAAAATGGAAAAGATGTTTTCCAACTGAACAAAAGGGTGAGATAGGATACAAGAAAGATGTTTTAGAAAAAAATACACCTTTATAAAAACTTAGATTTTGAAAAAATATTTTGCAGGGAATAAGATGTAATTTAAGGATTTTAAGCAGATAATGTCATATTTGTGATTTATAAGGATAACCTTGGCAGTTACATGGAGGGTAAATTAGTTGGAGCAAGACTATTTCTGAGGGCAATAAAGCCAGTCAAAATCTCTGAAAGAGTTCCAATAGAACATAATGAAGTAGTATCCATGGGGATGGAGAGGAGATAGATGTCAAAAAAGTAGAATGTAAGAACTTTCTGCATGTGCTATGGACATCAAGAAGAGTTAGGCTCTTACTTTTTTCTATATGAACAACTTATTTGATGGTACTTATTTCTGTAAAAGGGAAAAGTAAAAGGGAAGTTTGGGGTGGAAGATGATCATTTTAACTTAAACATGAATGTGAAGTATTTGAGAGATGTGAAGATACTCAGTAGATATTTAAATATATGAGCCTGGATTCGGGTAAAAGGTCTGGGCTGGAAATATATTTAGGAATTGACAATGTGTAGATGGTATTTCATTACAAGGAGTGGAGGGACTTCTGCTTCCTAGTGGGATGGACAAGCACTCCTGCAAAAACACTGCATAAAAAAATGGATAAAATATTAACATACACATTTGAATTAGTAAGGACAAATATGATCATCATAATGAAACAGCATGACCTTATTTTCATACATAGAATACTCCAACCCAAAATAGCAGCATTCATTTTTTTAAATGTTTATAGAAAGTACTTAAAAATTTGATCACATTCTTGGCAACACAGACAGCCCCAACACATTTATAAATATTGAAATCATTCAGATTATTTTTTGACAGTAGTTGAAGTAACCAGGAAACCAACCACAAAATAACGAATAGACTATATTATATAACATATTATTACATAATCAATGTACCAAAGATGAAATCATAAATAAAAATAGTTCAAAAGGAAATATAATAAATACAATAAATATATCAATATTTGTGGTATACAGCTTTAACAGATATTAGTGTATATATTTATCACTATATATATATGTATATATATATGTATATATATATATGTATATATATATATAAAATCACATTAGAATTGAGGAAGCACTGAAAATAATTTTTAAGCTTACATATCAATAAGTTAGAAAACCAATAAATTTAACCTTAGAATTTTATAAGGAAAGGAATAACCAAGATTATAAATCAATTTAATAAAAAGTAAACATAAAATAGAGAAAAACAAAAGGAGCAAAAATTTTTTCTTTGAAAAGCTAAATAATATTGATATATATCTAGTAAGTTTAAGAAAAAAGGAAGCAGAAATTTTTATCATAAATAAAAAGGGGCATCACTTAAAATTTTCTAAAAATAATGAGGTTAATATGAACATACTAGAGGCCTGGTGCATGAAATTCACCAGGTATGGTCCCTAGGCCTGACCAGCGATCAGGGCCGATCAGGGCCTTCCGGCTGCTGGCCAGGGCCTCCCTTCCCCAGCTGCCAGTTGCTGGTGGGGCCTTCCTTCATTCTGCACCACCCCCTGGTGGTCAGCGCACATCATAGAGAGCCATTAAACTCCCGGTCGAACTCCCAAGGGGACACTTTGCATATTAGTCTTTTATATACATATATTTATGCAATTAAACTTAAAATTCAGACTAAAACAGCAAATTTCTTGAAAAATATAATTTACCAAAACTGAAATAATAATATATAGGTAATTTGAATAGTGTAATATATATAAAGAAAGTTACTCCATTGTTTAAAACCTTCCCATGAAGAAATGCCAGAACCAGTTTTTAAAAAAGAACATTAATAATACAAAATTCATACACAGACCTAAATAAGAAAAAGATATCCCAACTCTTTTTAAGAAGCCAGCATAACTTTCCTTCAAAAAATCTGACAGGGATATCGAAAGAAAGAAAAATCTCTTATTAATATAGATACAAAAATATCTTACTAAAAATGATGTGGGGAAGCATGAGACTTGGTTGGAAAGTTTGTAAGGAGGAGACATGAGCTTTAAAATGCATGGATTGTTGCGAAGACATGCAACTTGCAGATAACCCATCACAAGGCAATAAGACATATAAACCAATCCCAAGGAAGTTGCTAAGACAAAAGTGTTTAAAAAGACCAATAGGAGCTAACAAGGCTGTATCCACCCCCATCGAACAGACTGTCAAACTACAGGGGGAAGGTAGGGGAGGGTTGTGGGGGTAAGAGATCAACCGAAGGACTTGTATGCATGCATATAAGCACAACCAACAGATGCAAGACACTGGGGGCAGGGGGATGAGGGCAAGTGCAGGGGGCAGGTAGAGGAGGTCCGGGGGAGGTCAGTGGGGGAAAAAAAGGGACATATGTACTACTATTTGTAATAACTTAAACAATAACATTTAAAAAAAACAAACTTCTGGCACACCAGTGTGCTGCAGCACACCAGTTGAAAAAAATAAATAAATAAAAGTATAAACTCTAAAAAAAAAAAAAAAAGTGTGTGAGCTTCCTCTAACCCTATCTCTCTCTCTCTCTTTTCCTGGCATGCTAGATTCTTGGGTTGATGGCAGGCGACATGCTCCCCTGAGCCCACGTGGCTTATGGCCATGTGTGGATAATTCGTTTGGATGCTGAACTGTACCCAGCTGCAACATGGAGCCCCAGCTGCACTTTTTCCAGGATGGGCTTCTCTCAATAAACTTCACCTCCATTAACCATTTTTGTCTGTGAATCAATTCTTCGGTTTTGTGAGGCAACAAACTTGGACTCAAACCCCACATTTTAGTTCCAATATTACCAAAGTTAAAAAGAGAAAACTCAGGACCATCTTAAAAGAAGCAGAAATGGTATTTGACAAAATTCAAAACCTGGTCATGATAAACAGTTGTAGTAAAATATGAATGAAAGAAAACTTATTCACTCTGAGAATACATTCCACAAAAACTTTAACAAAATCATATTTAATGGTTAAAATGAAATATTTTACCATGATTAGTAAAACAAAAAAATAATAAAAAACAAGGATGAAGTCTGTTATCACTTTTAATCAAATTTGAACTATAGGTCAAAACCAGCACAATAAAATAAGAAAAATAAATTAAAAGCCTAAGGACTAGAAAGGTTGAAATAAAAGTTTCATTACTTGCACACAAGATTGAATACCCAAAGAGCCCAGGGAACTTATGACAAAACTATTAGAATTAAGAAGTGAATTTAGCAATTCAATATACAAGAATCAATTTTGTTTATTTCAGCAACAATCATTTAAATTGAAAAAGAAATTTAATGATATTGACTGCAATTCTGTGTCCACTTTGCTATATGCTAATCTACATATTGCTGTGAATATATTTTGTAGATGTAATAAACATATATAATCAGTTGACTTGAAGTAAAGGAGAGTCCCTTAAAAGGTCATAAGGGCAGAACTGAGGTTTCTCTGAAGAAGATGTTCTGCCTGTGGTCTGCAACTTGAGTGAGTGCTGAAGAATTAGTCTGCCTGTCAGAAGCCTGCCTATAGATTTTAGTCTTGCCTAGTTCCCACATTCACATAAGCTGTTCTATTCCTCTCCCTCTCCCTCTCCCTCCCCCTTCTCTCTCTCTATTTTTTACTTGTTCCATTTCTCTAGTGAAACTGGACTGTTTACAATTGCATAAGAAATAAAATGCTTAGAAATATATCTGGTGACAGATGTGAAAGACATTTATACTGAAAATTAAATTATATTTTGAAAAAAATTAAAGACAAAAATGAGAGATATACTATATTCTTTATCAAGAGACTAAATTATTTACCAGGAGACTAAATATTGCTAGAAAGTAAAATCTCCCCTAATTAACATTTGGATTCAACCCAATCCCAATAAAAATCCCAGTATGTTTTTGGAGAATTTACTAGGTAATTCTAAAATTCATAAGGAAATGCAAAGGGCCAAGAATAATGGGGATTATGTAGAAGAGTTGCAAAGAGGAGGAATTCACCACCTCTTAAGAAGGCCAGTCATTGCTGTTTGCCACTCCCTAGCCTAGTGATGCCCTGAGACTCCACCCCGCACAATCTACAAACACACCCAAGCTCCTAGCAGTGACTTTTGCATATGAATGGCCTTCTATATTGCAGTTTAAACTAGTAAACTTGCAACCCAGTACAGACAGCTCCAAGGCCTCCAAGCTCCAAGCAGGGAGGAGACGACAGCAGTTCTCGCTCTAGCTCCTGCAGGGTGGCCTCAGACAGCAGCTGAACTGCACCCCATTGAAGATTCAGAAGCCAATGCACTTGTGGTCAGTGTGAGGCACCAAATTTCAACTCCTCACATCCATAAGTGACACATTCGGGAGGTGGACTCAGTGAGCACCAAAGCCCCACTCAAACAAGCCCTGTACCACAAGTGTGTCTCCAGCCCAGCAGTGCTTCCATTATAGACACAGCAGGTTCTCACAGCCAATTGGCCTGGAGGTCAATTCCTCCCAGTGTACCAACAGCAATCAAGGCTTTTAACTATACCAAGACTTTGCACTCAGCCCACAAAGGGGTGTACCAAGAGCGACCACCTAGGGTGATTGGGGAAGCTGAGCTACCGGCCCCTATAGGTCACTGACCACACAAAGCCACTCCATCAACACAGGGAGGCAGCCAAAATGCAGAGAAACTGAAGTATGTCACGAATAGAAGAGATGGAGGAAAGTAAACTAATGGACGACACAGTGTTCAGAACCACATTTATAAGGTTACTCAAGAATCTTCTAAAAACTTGAAGAGACCTTCAAGGACCTTAATGAGAATACAAAAAAAAAATGGAAAAAGACCAGTCTGAAATAAAGAATATACAGAAACTCAACTGTAGATCACCGTACCCGAAGAGACAAACCAAAGATCTGGAATATGAGGAAGCAAAAAACACCCAACCAGAGAGGCAGAAAGAAAGAAGAATCCAAAAGTGTGAGGATAGCATAAGGAGCCTCTGGGACCGCTTTAAGCGTACCAACATCCGAATTTTTGAGGTGCCAGAAGAAGAGAGAGAGCAAGATACTGAAAACCTATTTGAAGAAATAATGACAGAAAACTTCCCTCACTTGGCGAAAGAAATAGACTTACAAGTTCAGGAAGTGCACAGAACCGCAAACAAGAGGAATCCAAAGAGGATTCCAAGACACATCATAATTAAAATGCCAAGGGCAAAAGACAAAGAGAGAATCTTGAAAGCAGCAAGAGAAAAACAGTTATCTACAAGAGAGTACCCATATGACTATCAGCTGATTTCTTAACAGAAACTATGCAGGCCAGATGGGAGTGGCAAGAAATATTCAAAGTGATGAACAGCAAGAACCTATAACCAAGATTACTCTACCCAGCAAAGCTATCATTCAGAATTGAAGGTCAGACAAAGAGCTTCACAGACAAGAAAAACCTAAAGGAGTTCATCACCACCAAACCAGGATTACATGAAATGCTGAAGGGTATTCTTTAAGAAGAGGAAGAAGAAAAAAAAAAAGGTAAAGGTAAAAATTATGAACAACAAAAAGACATCAAATACATACCTACCAACAAGTGAATTTAAAAATCAAGTGAATAAAAAATCTGAAGAACAGAATGGACTGGTGAATATAATAGAATCACGGACATAGAAAGGGAGGGGACGGACAATTATCAGGGGGAAAGGGGCCTGAGGGGTGCAAGAAGAGATTGGACAAAAACCTTACACCTATGGATGAAGACAGTGGTGGGGGTAAGGGCATGAGGCAGGGTGGAGAATCAGGTGGAGGGGAGCTATGTAGGGGGGGGCGAGGGGGGAAGAGGAACACCTGTAATAATCTGAACAATAAAGATTTATTTTTTAAAAAAAGAAGGCCTGAGGAGGGGGGCAGGAGCTCAGAGGAGGGAGTCAATGGGGGGAAAGGGGACCCAAATACATTCAATAAAAAAAGAGGGTACAGTACAAGCAAAAGGATAGCCAAACTAATTAATGGAAGAAACTGTAGATTCCAGAATCAGACACATACCTATATGCTGACGTGATTTATGATAATATACTGTAGTACTTTGCAGAAAGAATGGTCTGTTTAATAAATAGCTCTGAATCAAGTGAATATCCATAGGGAAAAATCAATTTTGGATAGATTCCAGAATGGTAGTTTTTGAGGAGCACAGTAGACTTTATCTATAGCACAACAACCATTTAACAATTAGGAACTGTTATTTTTAAAGACATTTAAAGATTCTGGAAGTGTTCTCAGGGCCCAAAGCAAATGATGAAATATTTAACATAAAAAATTACCTAAAATTCAATTAGAACAATGAGAGTTAGTGGCATTTGAGCCTTGAAATGTTTAACTCACCACCACTATGAGCTCTGTGATGGAAACTACTCCAAGCATCTGCAGTCAAGAAAATAAACTCACTCTCCACCTAGCTCCTACTCTAGGATCACAGATTTAACTTGGGAAGCAATGACCACCAGCATCATTTATCATCCTAAACTTCATATTCAGAAATTCTGTTCTAGGCAGTCACAGTGGCCCAGTATTTCTTACTCCATCCAGTCCCTTCTCATAGGATGAAAGCTCTATTCCAAACATGATAGGTAAAAAAATGTTTTACCCTGAAATACAGCTGGCCCAACATTCCAGAAGGGCAGAGATGTCACTCTATGAGAAGCATGCTGCGGTCCCTTGCATTAGTACATACGTTCTTCCCAGGGGAAAAAAGTAGACATGAGAAGCAAAAGCTCCATAGATGACAATAAGAAAATGGACTTGATTTTGAAAAGAGTGTGAGTTTGTAATACAGCTGTATTACAAAGCCACTGTTCTCAAAACTGCCTGGTACTGGCACAAGAAAAGAAAAAGGACATATAGACCAATGGAACAGAACAGAAAACTCAGAAATTGACCCAAGCCATTATGCTCAATATTTGACAAAGGAGGCAAGAACATACAATAGAGTCAAGACAGTCTCTTCAATAAATGGTGTTGGGAAAACTGGAAAGATACATGCAAAAAAAAATGAAACTAGACCACCAACTTACACCATACACAAAAATAAACTCAAAATGGATAAAGGACTTAAACATAAGACGGGAAACCATAAAAAATATTAGAGGAATCCACAGGCAGCAAAATCTTAGACATATGCTGAAGCAATATCTTTACTGATACAGCTCCTAGGGCAATGGAAACTAAAGAGAAAATAAACAAATGGGACTACATCAAAAATAAAAAGCTTCTGTACAGCAAAAGAAACCATCAACAAAACAAGAAAGCCCACTGCATGGGAGAACATATTTGCCAATGTTATCACCGATAAGGGTTTAATCTCCAACATTTACAGGGAACTCATACAATTTAACAAAAGGAAGATAAACAACCCAATCAAAAAATGGGCAAAGGACCTAAATAGATACTTTTCAAAAGAGGACATAAAGAAGGCCAAAAGACATATGAAAACATGCTCAAAGTCACTAATCATCCATAAGATACAAATCAAAATGACAATGAGGTACCATCTCACACCTGTCAGAATGGCTATCATCAACAAATCAACAAATGACAAGTGCTGGTGAGGATGCAGAGAAAAAGGAACCCTCATGCACTGCTAGTAGGAATGCAGACTGGTGCAGCCACTGTGGAAAACAGTATGGAGTTTCTTTAGAAAACTAAAAATGGAACTCCCATTTGACGCAGTAATCCCACTTCTAGGAATATATCCCAATAAATTAGAAACACCCATCAGAAAGGATATATGCACCCCTATGTTCATAGCAGCATAATTCACCATAGCTAAGATTTGAAAACAGCCTAAATGCCCATCAGCAGATGAGTGGATTAAAAAACTGTAGTACATCTACACAATGGAATACTATGCTGCTATAAAAAAGGAATTCTTACCATTTGCAGCAGCATGGATGGAACTGGAGAACATTATGCTAAGCGAAATAAGCCAGCCAGAGAAAGATAAATATCACATGATCTCACTCATTTGTGGAATATAATGAACAACATAAACTGATGAATAAAAACAGATTCAGAGACGGAGAAGCATCGATCAGACCGTCAAACTTCAGAGGGAAGGTAGGGGAGGGCAGGGGTAAGCAGGAGAGATCAACCAAAGGACTTGTATGCATGCATATAACCCTAACCAAAGGACACAGACACCAGGGGGGTGAGGGCATGAGTGGGGGAGGGTGGGGGGCAATGGGGAGATAAGGACACATATGTAATACCTTAATCAATAAAGAAGAAAGAAAGAAAGAAAGAAAGAAAGAAAGAAAGAAAGAAAGAAAGAAAGAAAGAAAGAAAGAAAGAAAGAAAGAAAGAAAGAAAGAAAGGAAGGAAGAAGGAAGGAAGGAAGGAAGGAAGGAAGGAAGGAAGGAAGGAAGGAAGGAAGGAAGGAAGGAAGGAAGGAAGGAAGAGAGAGAGAGAGAAAGAAAGAAAGAAAGAAAGAAAAAGAAAGAAAGAAAGAAAGAAAGAAAGAAAGAAAGAAAGAAAGAAAGAAAGAAAGAAAGAAAGAAAGAAAGAAAGAAAGAAAGAAAGAAAAGAGTGCGGGGAAGTTTAAGACCAAGGGCATTGATGAAAACAATTTGATTTTTCAAATAAGAGAAAATTTGTAGCTCCATGATACTTATAACAACAAACTAAAGGGTATATCAGCTAGAAATGTATCAAAGAGAACCAAGGAAAAATACCTCTAAGAAAATTCCTCCTTAAGTTCTATGGTAAATGAGGTATCTGTGGGTTTTCATAAATGACCTTTATCAGATTGAGGAATGTCCCTTCTATTCTTTGTTTGTTGAGTGTTTTTCTTATGAACAAGTATTGAATTTTGTCAGATGCAACTATCAACATGGCCATGTGAGTTCTCTTCTTTTATTCAATTCATATGCCATATTAGATTGATTTTTGCATGTTAAACAAACTTTGAATTCCTGGAATATATCCCACTTGGTCATGATGTATAAGCTTTTTTATATGTTACTGGATTCAGTTTGCTAGTATTTTGTTGTGGATTTTTTATCTATATTCATAAAGAATATGGTCTGTAATTTTATTTTCTTACATTATCTTACTCTAGTTTTTATATCAAAGTAATATTGCCTTCAACCAATTACTTGGGAGTGTTTTCTCCTCTTCTATTTTTGAAAGAGTTTATAAAGGATAATATTCAAAATATACAGTTTTCAAAAAATTACAAGGCAGAAAAAGGAAAAATACTATCGTCCATTCACAAGAGGAAAAAAGAAATTTGCCGAAACCGGTTTGGCTCAGTGGAGAGAGCGTCGGCCTGCGGACTGGAAGGTCCCAGGTTCGATTCCGGTCAAGGGCATATACCTTGGTTGCAGGCACATCCCCAGTAGGGGGTGTGCAGGAGGCAGCTGGTCGATGTTTCTCTCTCATCAACGTTTCTAGCTCTCTATCCCTCTCCCTTCCTCCCTGTAAAAATCAATTTAAAAAATAATAATAATAATAAAAGAAGGATCCTCGACATGGAACTTCCTAGAAACAAATTTTAAATCAAATGTCTTAAATATGCCACTTCCTTTTTTTTTTTTCTGTGTTGTTTTTTTTTTTTTTTTTTTTTTTTGCTTAATCCCTTAACTTTTTTCACGCATCCACAATCCCCCTTGCCTCTGACAGCTGTCAGTCTGTTCTCAGTATCTATGGATCTGTTTCTATTTTGTTTTTTAGTTTATTTTGTTCATTAGATTTCACTTTAAGTGAAATCATATGGTATTTGTCTTTCTCTAACATTTGGTTGTTTTAAAATTTCCACTCTTATGTCATGGCATGTGCTGTGTCTTCCCAGGGATGACATTGGGAGTGGGCCTGCCATGTTGTGGAGCACATGAAACTTGAACAATATGTGGCAGGCTACACATGATGCACAACTTCAATTTTACTCTCCAAAATGTTCAAACCAGCATATCTTCCATCAATGGCATGTGCAATTATTATTTCTTCTCAGCCTTGCCAACATTTGGTGTTATGAATCTCAAATTTTTTCAATCTGATGTATGTGAAATGTTATCTCCTCATTGTTTCACTCTGCATCTTCTTGATTTCTAGCAGGTTTGAGAAGCTTTAATATTCCTAATGATCATTCAGGTTTTCACTTATTGGACTGGCTTTTTAATATCCTTTTCTCTGAACCAATCAGAGGGTCTCTTTCAGGTGCCATGGCTCAGTTCTGGACATCTGTGAAAGGGTTGATCACAATTTACTGAAGGATTGGCCATGAAGTGTGAGAGGAGGAAAGTCAAGGATGACTTTAAGGTTTGTGGGCAATTCACTCTCTTGGTTTTCTCTTATGCTCTCATTCTGTATATCATCCAATATGATAACCTGACACATTCAGTTATCGTGCGAGATTCCTCACTGTCTCTGCTTTTGAATGGACTCTTTTTCTGTTTCATAGAGCTCCTAGAGGTTTGAGTTTATCTGTTTTGGTTATTTTTGGAGCTTTAGAAAAGAGTAAGTATGTAGGCACCTTGAAACATAAATTTTAAATTTTTACATCATTTTAGTTATTGACCTGATTCATTTAATGTAGGAAATTTGGAAATTTTCAAAAATATTAAGTAGCTTAAAACTATAAATATCTTTATGTAAAGTTTACCACTTTCAAAATATTGTTTGCATCCTAGTTTTTGCTATATTTTATTTTATATTTTTATGCAGTTGGGAATCATACTGTATACTGTTCCATAATTTAGAATTTCACTTAATAATAGCTCTAAGAATTTCCAAAACTCTAAAATTATTAGAAAGCAATATATAGCAAAACTGTTTGATTTTATTTAATTTTTCCACATATTATTCAGCTAATCCTTGAGAACTGATTAAGTTTTTTTTAAAATATTTAGCAATTATGGACAGTGTTTTAGTGAATATTCTTTTTTATTTATATTTGTATGTATATTTCATTATTGTTTTCTTATAGGCAAAGTTCCCACAAGTTGAATTACTCATCAATATTTTTCACCCTTAAAGACTGTTAATATACATTGCTAAAATGTATAATTTAAAATGTAAGTATGCCACTTTCAACAATGGATAAAACATTTAGAAGCAAAATCAAAAGGGAAATATTTTTTTTAAATTATTTTTATTGATTTTAGAGAGGAAGGGAGAGGGATAGAGAGAGATAGAAACATCAATGATGAGAGAGAATCATTGATCAGCTGCCTCGTGCACGCCCCCTACTGGGGATCGAGCCTGCAACCCAGGCATGTGCCCTTGGCTGGAATCGAACCTGGGACCCTTCAGTCCACAGGCTGACGCTCTATCCACTAAGCCAAACTGGCTAGGGCAGAAAAAAAAAGGGAAATACCTTTAATAACATTAAAAACCAATTAGACCTAAC
Organism: Eptesicus fuscus; assembly: GCF_027574615.1. Taxonomy (NCBI): domain Eukaryota; kingdom Metazoa; phylum Chordata; class Mammalia; order Chiroptera; family Vespertilionidae; genus Eptesicus; species Eptesicus fuscus. The sequence continues at coordinate 112,320,243 of NC_072473.1, forward strand.
AGATATCTAGAGAACACTACACACATCAAGAACAGAATACACATTCTTCTCAAGTGCACATGGAACATTTTCTAGAATAGACCATATGTTAGTCCACAAAACAAGGCTCAGTAAATTTTTTAAGTTTTAAATGTTATAAAGTATCTCCGCTGATAATATTGAAATGACACTAGAAATAAATAACAGAAGTAAAACTAGAAAATTAACAAATATATGGAAATTAAATAACATACTCTTAATCAATTGCTCAAAGAAGAAATCAAAAGGGAAACTAGAAAATACTTTAAGATAAATGAATATGAAAACACAACATACCAAACTATGGTTAATCAGAGGAAAAATTATAGCTTCAAATGACTACATTTTAAAAGACGGAACAATTTTTAAAAAGGAACCAATGAGTTAACTTTTCACTTTAAGTAATTATAGAAAGTGAAAATTAAACAAAAGTTGGCAGAAGGAATGAAATAATAAATATTAAAGCAGAGATAAATAAAATACTGAATATTTTTTAAAATAGATAACCAACACAACTATCAGTTGGTTCCTCTAAAATATCAAAAACATGATAAAACTTTAGCTAGACTGACTAAGAAAAAAGAAAGAAGACTCTAATCCTATATAATAAAAGCTTAATGTGCAAATTGTCCCCTTTGGGCTGTAGTTGGAAGAGTTCAACTGCTTGCTATTACATGTGCTGACCATCAGGGGGGCAGCGTGGAACATGGCAAACATCAGCGACGCGGAACCCCGGTGGGGGGCTGCGACCTCTCGCTGGCTACCTGGGGGCGGGGGTGACAGAGATGGAGGTGCGGTGAGAATGTGGGGTGTCCACAGAGTTCACTCTCACTCCCCCTGCTACCCTCCCCCAGGACATCAGGGCTCATGCACCAGGAAAGCCCCAGCACTCAGATACTGGGTGCCCCATGAGGAGCCTACCCTGTACCCATACAGCCTCTTCTGGGTGAGCCAGGCCACAGCCGCTGGGACTGCAGGGGCCCGTAGGGCTCCCTGTGGGTTTGCATAGGAGCCGATCTGCTAGGCCAACTGGGAGAGAGCATGCTGCCCGCCTGGCTTCCATGTGGTGCCACTGTGTGGCCCAGAGGCCCATGCTGCGCCCTGACCCACAGCGTCCAGCTGTGCTCACCGCATCTTCACATGGGGACTCGGGTGCTGTGACTCAGGCAGAGGGAGGCATGTGAGGGCCCGGGGGCCCAGGTGCTGCTCAGGGCCCAGAGGTCAGCTGGGACCTGCCCTTCCATGCTAGACACTCACACTTTGATCGCCAGCCAGACCTAGGGACCACACCCATGCACGAATTTCATACACTAGGCCTCTAGTAATTATATAATCAGAAATGAAAGTGGGATATTACTAATTACATTACAGAAATGAAATATTATGAGAATATTATGAACAACTATAAACCAATAAATTAGATAACCTAGATTAAATAAAAAGATTTCTACAAATACACAAACTACCAAAAATGAATTAAGAAGCATTAGAAATCTGAACAGACTTTTAAAAGGTAAAGAGATTGAATCAATAATCAAATCTCCCCCACCCCCCAAAAAAAGAAAACCCAAGACCAGGTAGTGTCATTGATGACTTCTACTAAACTTGTAAAGAATAATCAATACCAATCCTTATCAAACTTTTTCACAAAACAGAAGAGTAGGGCACACTTCCAAACTTATTATTTGAGGCTAGCATTAGCCTGTTATCAAACCCAAGCAAAGGCATCATGAGAAAATAAAGCTACACACCAATGCCCCTAATGACAAATGAAAAACTCAACAAAATACTAGTAAATCAATTCAGCCTCATATTAAAATGATTATACACCATGCCAAGTGAGATTTATCTGTAATGCAAGGGTGGTTCAACATATGAAAAACAGTCAATGTAATACACATTATTAGAATGAAGGAAGAATAAAACATCACCTCAATTGATGCAGAAAGCTTTTGACAAAATCCATCACTGGTTCATCATAAAACACTCAGCAGATCCTACATCTTAGATAGGAATCCTATCTAATAAAAGAGTAATATGCAAATTGGACATCACTCCAACACACAAGATGGCTGTCTTCATGTGGACACAAGATGGCCAGCAGGGGAGGGCAGTTGGGAGGGACCAGGCCTACAAGGGAGGGCAGTTGGGGGTGATCAAACCTGCAGGGGAGGGCAGTTAGGGGTGACCAGGCCAGCAGGGGAGGGCAGTTATGGGTGACCAGGCCTGCAGAGGAGGGCAATTAGGGGCAAACAGGCTGGCAGGGGAGCAGTTAGGCGTCAATCAGGCTGGCAGGGAAGTGGTTAGGGGGTTATCAGGCTGGCAGGCAGAAGCGGTTAGGGGCAATCAGGAAGGCAGGCAGGCGAGCAGTTGGGAGTTAGCAGTCCTGGATCAGGCCTAAATGGGCAGTCGGACATCCCTCGAATGGTCCCAGATTGGAGAGAGTACAGGCTGGGCTGAGGGACACCCCCTCCCCCCATGCATGAATTTCATGCCCTGGGCCTCTAGTGTATAAAATAACAAAAGACCATCATGTCCACCTTATGAATGAAAATGAGCTAAATAATATACAAAAATATGATGTTTTCCCATATCATCAGAAACTTAAAGTGCTGCAAAGTAACAAAAATGAACTATTTTCCAGAAAATGATCAGCCAATCCTGAGAGACCCATGGTCATTTTATGCATAGAAGAGTGCCATGGATGCGGGTAAGGAAAAAGCTGCTAAGCTTCTTAAAGAAGCAGTAAATATCCCATGTTGACTGGTGTGACATTTAAATTCCCAAGGAGTCTCACGTAATTAATTAATTTGTACCCACCATCCAAAGCCATTAAGTGCATGGGGTACTACACTAAAATCTGGTGACAAGGTAAAAGCTGACAGGGATATCTCACCCTAAATTGTGAGTGCAAAAGAACTGATAGAATCCATTATAAATCACTGCAGGTCTTCTATGAGTACAAGGGAGAGGCTGATGAAAGTTAAGTGTGGGTCAGGACTATTGGAATACATTTCTCCAGAATACTCTAAACATTTAATAGTACAAGATAGCAGCCAAAGTAGTCCTCTAAAGACTAATGGCAGAGCATCAATGTAAAGTGACATATCCTGAAGCACAGAAAAAAAAAAAAAAAAGAAGCAGGACTGGAGAGCTAAGAGAACTAATCAGAGAACCAAAAACCTGACATCCAAGTTCTGAAGTGGAGAAAAATTTTACATAGTTCTTGAAGTGATCAGCAATCTGTAAAGTACAAAGAAATCTTCACATTCCTATTTGTGCTCAGAACCTAATCTCTGACACAGGGAAAACCTGCACACAAATGTTTATGGCAGCTTTTTTTCATAATTGCCAAAATTTGGAAGCAACCAAGATGGCCTTCAGTAGGAGAATGGATAAACAAACTGTGTTACATTCATACAGTGGAATGTTAAACCGTGATAAAAAGAAACAAGCTATCAAGTCATGAAAAGACATGAAGAAAACTAAAATGTACATTGCTGAGTGAGAGAAGCCAATCTAAAAATGTTACACACCATATGATTTTAACTGTATGACATTCCAGAAGGCAAAACTATGGAGACAACAAAAAGCCCAGTAATTGACAAGAGTTACAGGGGAGAGAGGAAGGGATAAATAAGTAGGATATTATAACAGGGGATTATTCTGTATGATACTGTAATGATGGATATATGTAATTAAACGTTTGTCAAAGTACATATAAAGTACAACACAAAAGCAAACCCTCAAAGAAACAATAACTTTATTTAATAATAGTATACCAGTATTGGCTTATCAATTATACACCATGTACCAGAGTAAGGTGATAGATTAAATACAGGGAAAGTTGTAGAGGATAAAGAATATATGGATTTTCTGTACTTTTCACTCACTTTTTCCTATAAAGTTAAACTGATAAAAAATATAGTGCATCAAGTAAACTAAAACATATAAAATGCAGTGAAAGCAATACTTAAGCGGAAAATTGAGAGCTATAAAGTGCACAGTAAAAAGAAAAAAAGAAGAAAAATCTAAAATGAACAACCTACCCTTCCATCTTGTGACACTGGATAAAGATGGGTGAAATAAATCCAAAGCAGATAGAAGGAAGGAATAAGTAAGGATTTGAGCATAAATTAATTATAAATAGAGGTGATTACCAGAGCAAATGGGAGGTGAGGTTGCGGGAAGTAGAAGAGGGAAAAGAGGGATAAATGGTGACAGAAGGTGATTTGACTTTGGGTGATGAACACAAAATAAAATATACAGATCTTGTATTCTAGAATTGTACAACTGAAACCTATATAATTTTATTTACCAATGTCACCCCAATAAATTCAATAAAAAATAAACAACAGTGGGAAATCACCTCACACCTGTAAGAATGCCTATCGTCAACAAATGACAAGTGTTGGCAAGGTTGCAGAGAAAAGGGAACCCTAGTACACTGCTGAGGGGAATGCTGACTGGTGCAGCCAATATGGAAAACAGTATGGAGTTTCCTCAAAAATTTAAAAATGGAACTCCCATTTGACCCAGTGATCCCACTTCTAGGAATATACCCTAAGAAACCTGAAACACCAATCAGAAAGAATCTATGTGCCCCTATGTTTGCAGCAGCACAATTTATAATAGCTAAGATCTGGAAACAGCCCAACTGCTCATCAGCAGATGAGTGGATAAAAAAGCTGTGGTACATTTACACAATGGAATACTATGTAGCAGTAAAAAAGAAAGAACTCTTACCATTTGCAACAAGATGGATGGACCTGGAGAGCATTATGCTAAGCGAAATAAGCCAATCAGATAAACACAAGTATCACATGATTTCATTCATATGTGGAATCTAATGAACCAAATAAATTGATGAACAAAAATAGGCCCAGAGACATAGAAGCATGAACAGACTGTTGAACCTCAGAGGGAAGGCAAGGGAGAGTGGGTGGGAAGAGATCAACCAATGAACTTATACGCATATATGCATAACCCATGGACACAGACAATGGGAGCCTGGGGGGTGAGGGAAGCAGGCTGGAAGAGGTTAATGGGGGAAAAAGAAGGACCTATGTAATACTTTCAACAAAGAGATATTTTTAATGATAAAAAATAAAACATGGAGTAAAAACAAAAGAAAATGTTGGGTCTTCATACAGATAAAAGAAAATTAACAAACATTTAGCTAGAATGACCACAAAAAAGACACAAATTACTAATGTAAATATCTACATGCATAACAATCAAATTAGACCCTTATCTCACACCAAAGACAAAAATAAACTAAAAATGGATTGAATACATAAATGTACGAGTTGATACTTGTACCAGAGTAAGGAGTAAATCATTAGGACTTTGCTGTCAACAAATCATTTCTTTAACATGAAACTAAATCACAAGTGACATAAGATAAAACATAAATTAGACTTCATCAAATTTAAGAACTTTTGTACTGTGAAGTATATCATCTGAGAACTGAAAAGACAACTCACAGGATGGGAGAAAATATTTTAAAATTATATTTCTGATAGACTTTTATCCAGCATTTATAAAGAATACTCATATCTCAATAATAAAGAGACAAATAAAATAATATAAAAATAGGCAGACTTTATTTTTTATTGAATTTATTGGGATAACATTGGTTCACAAAACCATACAGGCTTCAAGTGTACAACTCAACAAAAAATCATCTGCACACTGCATGGTGCACTCTTTGCTGAAAGCAAAGTCTCTTTCCATCCCTATTTATCTTCCTTTTGCTCACCTCCACATATCCCCAATCCTCATTCCTAGCTGTCACCACACTGTTGTCTGTGCTTAATCCTTTCATATTATTTCATCCAGCCCCCCAGCATTCTTCACCTCTGACAGCTATCAGTATGTTCCATGTTACCATGCTTCTGTTTCTGTTTTTTACCACAGTATCTTTTATTCATTAGATTCCACATATACATGAGATCATATGGTACTTATCAATCTCTCACTGGTTTATTTCACTTAGCATAATAATCTCCAAGTCCATCCATGTTGTCACAAAAGGTAAGATTTTCTTCCATTTTATGGCTGTACTAGAGTCCCGATGCACAAAATTCATGCACGAGGAGGAGGGGGTTCCCTCAGCCCAGCCTGCACCTTCTCAAATTCCAGGACCCCTCAGGGGATGTCCGACTGCTGGTTTAGGCCCGATCCCACAGGGATCCGGATCGGGCCTAAACCAGCAGTCAGACATCCCTCTCACAATCCGAGACGCTGGCCCCTAACTGGTCGCCTGCCTGCCTGATCGCCCCTAACCACTCTGCCTGCCTGCCTGCCTGATCGCCCCTAACAGCCTCTGCCTGCCTGATCACCCCTAACCACAATGCATGCCTCCCTGATCTCCCCTAACTGTTTGCCTGCCTGCCTGATTGCCCCTAACTGCTCGCTTGGGGGCTGCCAGCCGGGGTGAGGGGCCATGGTCATTCTGGTCTCTGGTGGCTCTGGTCGTTCTGCCATTTCAGTTGCTGGGCTTTTATTATATAGGATAGTATTCTACTGTGTAAATATACCAGAGCATTTTTTAGCCATTCATCTACTGATGGTCACTTGAGCTGTTTCCAGATCTTAGTTATTATAAATAATGAATATAGAGGTGCATATATTCTTTCAAATCAGTGTTTCATTTTTATTTGGACATATTCCCAGAAGTGGGATCACTGGGTCATAAGGCAGTCTCATTTTTAATTTTTTGAGGAAACTCCATACTGTTTTCCACAGTGGCTGCAACAGTCTGCATCCCCACCACAGTGTATAGGAGTTCCCTGTTCTCCACATACTTACCACTTGTTTGTTGATTTATTGATGATAGCCATTCTGGCAGGTGTGAGGTGTTACCTCATTGTAATTTTAATTTGCATCACCCTGATGATTAGTAACATTGAGCATTTTTTCATATGTCTATTAGTCATTTAGAGAAGTGTCTAATCAGGACTTTTGCCCATTTTTTAATCAAATTGTTTGTCTTCCTGGTGTCAAGTTGGATAAGTTCTTTGTATATTTTGGAGATTAATAGCTAATCATATGTATCATTGGTGTATATCTTCTCTCATACAGTGGGTTCCCTTTTTATTTTGTTGGTGGTTTCTGCTGTGCAGAAGCTTTTTAGTTTGATATAGTCACATTTATTTTTTCTTTGTTTCTCTTGCTTCAAAGATGTATCAGTGAAAATACTGCTGTATGAGTTGTCTCAGATTATATTGCCTGTGTTTTCTCCTAGAATTTTTATTATTAATTAAAGTCACCCAAAAATTAATAAAGATAGATAAATGATAGATAGATAGATAGATAGATAGATAGATAGATAGATAGATAGATAGATAAACTCACCTAGGATTTTATGGTTTCATGATATACACTTCAGTATTTTACCTATTTTGAGCTTATTCTTGTTTATGGTATAAGTTGGTGGTCTACTTTCATTTTTTTTTGCATGTACCTGTCCAGTTTTACCAATACCATTTATTGAAGAGACTATCCTTACTCCATTGTTTGCTCTTGCCTCCTCAGTCAAATATTAGTTGACCATATTGGAGTGGGTTCATTTCTGGGGTCCCTGCTATGTTCCATTGACTTATATTCCTGTTGCTGTACCAGTACCAGACTGTTTTGATTACAATGGATTTTTAGTATAGTTTGATATCTGGTATATTGATCCCTCAAACTTTGTTCTTCTTTCTAAAGATCTCTGTGGTTCTTTGGGATCTTTTTTGGTTCCACATAAATTTTTGGAATATTTGTTCTAGATCTGTGAAAGATGGGATTTCTATTTGAATAGGGATTGCATTGAATCTGTAGATTGCTTTGGGTAGTAAGGCCACTTTAATTATGTTAATTCTTCCAATCCATGAGCACAGTATACTGTATGCTTACAATTGTTTGTATATTCATCTATTTCCTTTTACAATGTCCTACAGTTTTCTGAGTACTGGTCTATTACTTCCTTGGCTAAGTTTATTCCTAGGTATCTTATTTTGTTGTTGTTGCAATGGTAAATTGAATTGTCTTCTCGGTTTAACTTTCTGAGAGTTCATTATTGGTGTATAAAAATGACATTGATTTCTGCATGTTAATTTTGTATCCTGCTACATTGTTGAATTGATTTATTCAATCTAGCAGGTTTTTTAAATATAATTTTTATTGATTTCAGAGAGGAAGGGAGAGGGAGAGAGAGAAACATCAATGATGAGAGGGAATCATTGATTGGCTGCCTCCTGCATGCCCCCTATAGAGGATCAAGCCTGCAACCCAGGCATGAGCCCTTGGCTGGAATCGAACCCAGGATGCTTCAGTCTGAAGGCTGACGCTCTATCCACTGAGCCAAACCGGCTAAGGCTAGCAGTTTTTTTTATTGAGTCTTTATGGTTTTCTATGTACAATAGCATGTCATCTGCGAATAATGACAGTTTTATTTCCTCCTTTCCAATTTGGATGCCTTTTATTTTTTCTTCTTGTCTGATCACTGTGGCTAGGACTTCCAGTGCTATTCTATATAATAAGAGAGGAATTTGCTAATTATTCATGAGGCATAACAGCCCACCGCATAATGACAGGATCACGGATCTGCAGGAGGGTGGGGCAGCAAACTACAAGCGGGGGGGGGGGGGCGGAGAGCTACAGGAGGGGGCAGGGCATCAAGCTATGAGGGGGGAAGGGGGAGGGGGAGGGGTGGGGGAGCTACAGGAGGGTGGAGCAGTGGGCAGAGAGCTACAGGAAGGCAGCAGCAAGCTACTGGCGCACGGATTCATGCGCAGGGCTACTAGCGTTGAATAAGAGTGGTGAAAGCAGACATTCCTGTCTTGTGACTGATCTTAAGGGAAATACTTTTAGTTTTTGCCCATTGAATATGATATTGGCTGCAGGTTTGTCATATATATTAGTAGTCTTTATTATGTTGAGTTATGATCCTTTTATTCCCACTTTTTTTATCCAAAAAAAAAAAAAGTTGCAGGATCTTGTTGAATGCTTTTTCTGTCTATTGTTATGATAATGTGATTTTCATATTTCATTTTGTTTATGTGAAGTATCACGTTTATGGATTTTCAAATATTTTACCAGCCTTGCATCCCCAGAATAAATTCCACTTAGTCATGGTGAATGACATTTTTAATGTATTACTGAATCCAATGTACTAATATTGTGTTGAGGATTTTAGCATCTATGCTCATCAGGAATACTGGCCTGTAATTTTATTTTTTGTAGTGTCTTTATCTGGTTTTGGAATTAAGATAATGCTGGCTTCCTGAAAATACTCTTGTATTTTTTTAATAGTTTGAGAAGGATAGGTGTAAGTTCTTCCTTGAATGTTTGGCAGAAGTCTCCTATGAAGCAATTTGAACCATGACTTTTGTTTGCTGGGAATGTTTTGATTACTGCTTCAATTTCATTAGATGTTATCCTCCTATTCAGGTTTTCTGATTATTCCTCTTTGAGTTTTGGAAGATGTATGTTTCTAGAAATTTGTCAATTTCTGCTAGGTTGTCCATTTCATTGGCATATAGTTTGTTCATAATATTTTCTTACATTCTTTTGTATTTCCATGATGTCAGGTGTTACTTCGCCTCTTTTATTTCTGATTTTATTTAATGGGTCCTCTCTCTTTGTTTTTTGATAAGTGCTGATAAAGGTTAGTCAATCTGGTTTATCTTTTTAAAGAACAAGCTCTTAGTTTCATTGATCTTTTGTATTTTTTGTCTCTTTGCCATTTATTTACCCTCTGATTTTTATTATTTTCTTCCTTCTATTTACTGTGGGATTTTCTTGTTGCTCTCTTTCTCTTTTTCTTTTAGTTGCAGGATTTGATTGTTTATTTGAGCATTTTCTTGTTTCTTGAGATAAGCCTGTATGCTATGAAGTTCCCTCTCAGCACTGTTTTCACTGTGTGCCATAGATTTGGGGTTGTTGTGTATTCATTTTCATTTGTTTTTAGGAAGTATTTTTATTTCTCTCTTGATCTCATTGGTAAGCCATTCATTGCTTAATAACATGCTATTTAGCTTTCATGTGTTTTGGTATTTTCCAGTTTTTTTATTGTAGTTGATTTCTACTTTCATGCCATTGTGATCTAAGAAGATGCTTGATATAATTTCAATCTTCTTGAACTTGTAGAGACTTATTTTGTGTCTTAAGATGTGGTCTGTCTTTGAGATTGTTCCATGTGCATTTGAGAAGAATATATATTCTGCCACTTTGGGATGAAATATTCTATAAATGTTAATTAAATCCATTTGATCTAGTATGTCATTTAAGGTCACTGTTTCCTTGTTGATTTTTTGTCTGGAAGATTTACCCAGTGATGTCACTGGAGTATTAAAGCCCCCTAATATGACATTATTACTGTCAATCTCTCCATTAAAATAAAAAAGATTTTTTATATACTTATATGCCCTTATATTGGGTGCATATATGTTTACAAGAGTTATATTTTTTGTTAGATCAATCCTATTTGTATTATGCCATGACATTATTTATCTCATTATGGCCTTTGTTTCAAAGTCAATTTTGTTAGATATGGGTATTGATATCACAGCTTTTTTCTTTTCATTTTCATTTGCTTGGAATATTTTGTTCTATCCTTTCACTTTCAGTCTATGTGAATCTTTTGTTCTGAGATGGGTCTCTTGTAGAGAACATATATATGGGTCATGTTTTCTTAGCCCTTCAGCTACCCTTCGTCTTTTGATTTGAACTTTTAATCCACTTACATTTAAGGTTATTATTGATAGGTGTTTGTTTATTGACATTCTTTTCTTTTACCTGTGTTCCTCTCTCTATCTCTATTTCTTCTCCTTCTGACAGCTTCCCTTTAACATTTCTTGCAATGATGGTTTGGTGGTAATGCAACCCTTTAAGCATTTTTATTTCTGGGAACCTCTTTATTTTGCCTTCCATTTATTTTATTTTATTTTAATTACTTTATTGATTAAGGTATCACATATTTGTCATCATCCCCCCCCTTCCCATCCCAAGCCCCCCCATACACGCATGCCTCCATCCCCCTGTTGTCCGTGATCACTGGTTAGGCTCATATGCAAGCACACAAGTCCTTTGGTTGATCTATCTCCTTTGTCCCCACCCTCCCCTACCTTCCCTCTGAGGTCTGACAGTCTGATCAATGCTGTTCTTGTTCTTCAGTCTATGTTGTTCTTCTTTTCCCCTAGATGAGTGAGCTCATGTGATACTAGGAATACACTTATAGGAACTGAAAATGAGACAAGCAATAATGGTTATGCTGAGAGGCAAATGAATCAGTCTATAGTGAGTTTCTTTCTGGGTCAACAGTTCTTTTGAGTCCCGATTTCTATTTCCAACAGTTGTTTATGTGTACATAACAGCAATGATATTTCAGTTCTGGATGGTGGACAAATGGTGGTAATGCAGTCACATTTTAGTGCAAAAAAGTAAAATTTAAAAGCTATCAAGATTACAGCATAAAATTTCCAAAAGCTTCCCAATATTTAAACCAAAAAAGGGGGATAGTAGAAGAATATCATGTAAGGAAAAATATCCTGTAAATAAATTATATCTAGAAAATTTTTACTTTAGAAAATTAACTTTCATTTGTAATGCTAACAGCAAGACATACATGTAAAACATACATGGTGTCAAAACAAGCCAAAGGAAAATCGTTTGGGTAAAAAAATGAAAAAGGATCACAAGTCAAATTTATAGAAAATATTCCTTTATTAACTTTTGGTGGAGAATATGTTTGTATATTTTCAGAAAACAACTCCGAGAGCATGTGGATTCCTGCAACAGAGAGGAATTGACAGGAGTGCTCCAGCCATGAAGCCAGAAGAGAAACAGTCCAGAGATGGAAGACGCTGACCATGCCTTGCCATACCAGCAGTCAGCAGATGTGTGTCACTGCAGATTGCCCAGGACCAAACCAGAGAGGGTCGGACCTGCATTACCACCATTTTGCCTTCCATTTAAAATGATAGCCTTGCTGGTTAGAGTAGTCTTGGATTTAGGTCTTTGCTTTTCATTACTTTGAATCCTTCATGCCAATCCCTTCTGCACTGAAGTACTTCAGTTGAAAAATCAGCCAACAGTCTAATGGGAACTCCTTTGTAGTTAACTTTCTGTCCCTCTTTTGTTACCTTTAAGATTCTTTCTTTGTCTTTAGTATTTGTCATTTTAATTATGGAGAGTCTTGACTTGGGTCCCTTTGGGTTCATCTTGATTGAGACTCTCTGTGGGACTTTCTCTGCTTCCTGAACCTGTGGGACCTTTTCCTTCACCAGTTTAGGCAGTTTCTTCTTATTATTTCTTTAAACAAGTTATTTATTCTTTGTTTTCTTTCTTCTTCTGGTTCCCGTATGATGTGGATGTTGTTACATTTCATGTTCTTCCAAAATTCCCATAAAATATCCTACTGCTTTTTAATTCTTTTTTCTTTTTGTTCTTGTAATTGGGTGTTTTTTTTCTACCTTGTCTTCCAAATCACTTATTCAATCCTCTGCTTTGTTCAATGTACTTTCAGTTTTCTCCAGTGTATTCTTGATGTCAGATATGCTATTCTTAATTTCCAACTTGTTCTTATTCATGGTTTTTATTTATTTTTCATGCCATTTTAGTTCCCACTAAGTTCCTTGTAATTGTCACTAAGTTCCTAGAGCATCCTTATAAGCATTACATTAATAAAATGAAAGATAGAAATCATATGATCTTGACTATTGTATATGGTGAATATATCATTTTGCATCAGTATTTTTTATTTCTCAGGATAAATAACCAGAAGTGGAATTGCTTAGTTGTATGATGGTTCTATTTTTAATTTTTTGAGAAATCTTGATACCATTTTCTAAGTAGCTGTACCAATTTATAATCTTACTAACATTCCTGCCAACATGTTGTTGACTTTTGTTATAATAGACATTCTGACAGAGGTAAGGTGGTATCTCATTGTGGTTTTGATTTGTGTTTCCCTGATCAAGAAATAGCATCTTTTCATGTCTATTAGCTATTGGTATGTCTTCTTTGGAAAAATGTCTATTCAGGTCCTCTGCTCATATATTTTAATCTTCACCCAAGAATGAGAAAGAGAGAGAGAGAGAGAGAGAGGTGTTGATATGAGATGTGAGAGAGAACTATTGATTGGTTGTCTTCTGTATGTGCCTCAACCGGGAATCAAATCTGCAACCCAGATATGTGCCCTGGCTTGGATTCAAACTGGCAACGCTTTGGTGTACAGGATGATGTTCAACCAACTGAGCCACTCTGGCCAGTTATCTCTGCTAATTTTTTAATATACTTTTTTTATGTTAAGTTGTATGAGTGCCTATATGGTTTGAAAATTAACCTCTTATCAGATATATTATTTGGAAATATTTTCTTCTATTTGGTAGGTTGCCTTTTCATTTTGCTAATTATTTATGTTGTTGTATAGAAGCATTTTAGTTTTATATAATCCCACATGTTTACTTTTCCTGTCATATCCAAAAAAAGTTGTTGTCAAAACCAATGTTGAGCACCTTTTTCCCTATGTCTTCTTCTAGTAGTTTCATGGAATATGACTCAGCCATTTAAAAAGGATGAAATTGGGAAAACCAAGATGGCAGCATAGGTAAACACCTAAACTGCTGCCTCACACAAAAATTTCAAAACTACAACTAAAAGACAAGACATCTATCACCCAGAACCACGGGAAAGCTGGCTGAGTGGAAATTCTACAACTAGAAGGAAAGAGAAAAGAACATTGAGACGTGCACAAGTGCTGAATAGCTGAGGTACAGAGGCGCGCGAATTGGGCTAGTGGTGGGCGACTTGGTACGCTGCTTTTTTCAACCTGAAGGGAGACAAGCTCCCAATTACTCTGAACTCCAGTTTCTGGGGATACACTGGGGACCCAAACTCCTACAGGGAGAAGCTGGACTGTCTGCCATCAAGTCGGAAAGTGAGGGTGACTTTCTTGTAGAGGTGTGTACAGCAATCATTGTTTACTGTGCTGGGGCGCAGGATGTGGGAACTTGGAAACAAGGAGATGCAGAGACGGCTGACTGGCAGCCATCGCTGTTTGCCACGCCCTAGCCTAGTGACTCTCTGAGACTCCGCCCTGCACAATCTACAAACTCACCAAAGCTTCACGCAGAAGCTTTTGCATAGAAATGGTCTGCCCTATCGCAGCTTAACCTAACAAACTGCAGCTCTGGTCAGACAGCTCCAAAACCTCCAAACCCCAAGCAAAGAGGAGAAAACTGTAGTTCTCACTGTAGCTCCTGCTCGGTGGCCTCAGACAGTTGCTGACCTGCACCCCATTGGAGATCCAGAAGCTAGTGCATCTAGTGGTCAGTGTGAGATGACACCAGATTTCAAGTACTCACATCCATAAGTGACACATTCAAGAGGCAGACTCAGTGAGCACCAAAGCCCTACTGAAACAAGTGCTGCCCCATAAGCGTGTCTCCAGCACAGCAGTTCTTCCATTATAGACACAGTGGGTCCTCATAACCAATTGGCCTGGAGGTCAATTCCTCCCAGTGACACCAACAACAATCAATACTTAAATACAACAAGGCTGTACACACAGTCCACAAAGGGGTGAACCAAGAGTGTCCACTTCAGGTAACTGGGAGGCCGACCCACTGGGCCATATAGACATCTAGCACAAAAAGCCACCCTACCAACTTAGGGAAGCAGCGAAAATGCAGAGACAAAGAAACAGATCAGAAACGAAAGAAATGGAGGAAAACAAATGACTAGATATAGAGTTCAAAAACACGGTTTTAAGGTTTTTCAAGAATTTCCTAGAAAAGGCCAATAAATTTAATGAGACCCTCGAGGATATGAAAAAGGACCAACTAGAAATTAAATATACACTTACTGAAATAAAAAATATTATACAGAGACCCAACAACAGACTAGAGGAATGCAAGAATCAAGTCAAAGATTTGAAATACAAAGAAGCAAAAAACACTCAACTGGGAAAGCAAAAAGCAAAAAGAATCCAAAAATTTAAAGATAGTGTAAGAAGCCTCTGGGATAACTTCAAGCGTACCAACATCAGAATTATGGGGGTGTCAGAAGAAGAGAGAGAGCAAGATATTGAAAATCTATTTGAGGAAATAATGACTGAAAACTTCCCCCACCTGGTGAAAGAAATAGACATACAAGTTCAGGAAGCACACAGAACCCCAAACAAAAGGAATCCAAAGAGGACCACACCAAGACACATCATAATTAAAATGCCAAGGGCAAAAGACAAAGAGAGAATATTAAAAGCAGCAAGAAAAAAAACAGTTAATTACCTACAAGGGAGCACCCATACAATTGTCAGCTGATTTCTCAACAGAAACTATGCAGGCCACACGGGAGTGGCAAGAAATATTCAAAGTGATGAATAGCAAGAACCTACAACCAAGATTACTCTACCCAGCAAAGTTATCATTCAGAATTGAAGGTCAGATAAAGGGAAAGAAAAAGCTAAAGGAGTTCATCAAGTATCAAACCAGTATTATATGAAATGCTGAAAGGTATTCTTTAAGAAGAGGAAAAAGAAGAAAAAAGTAAAGATAAAAATTATGAACAACAAATACATATCTATCAACAAGTGAATCTAAAAATCAAGTGAGTTAAAAATCTGAGGAACAGAATAAACTGGTGAATATAATAAAATCAGGGGCATAGAAAGGGAGTGGATTGATAATTCTCAGGGGGAAAAGGGTGTGGGGGATGCGGGAAGAGACTGGTCAAAAATTGTACACCTATGGATGAGGACAGTTAGGGGGAGGTAAGGGCAGAGGGTGGGGTGGGAACTGGGTGGAGGGGAGCTATGAGGGGTAAAAGGAGAAACAATTGTAATAATCTGAACAATAAAGATTTATTAAATTTAAAAAAATAAAAGGATGAAGTCATGCTCTTGCAATGACATGGATGAACCTAGATAGTATTTTGCTCAGTGAAATAAGTCAGACAAATAAGCATAAATGCCAGATGATTTCATTTATATGTGGAATCCCCCCAAAATAATAAACAAACAAGCATAACAGAAACAGACTCACAGATACACATAACATTTTGATGGTTGCCAAATGGTAGGGAGTTGGGGAATGGTGAAAAAGGTGAAATGATTCAGAAGTACATAGTGGTAGTTGCAGTATGGTCATGGGGATATAAAGTACAGCATAGGGAATATAGCTAATAATATTGTAATAAAATCCATAGACTTTGTGACAGATATTTCCCTTTATGGAATAGAGTTCTCTCTTATAATTTGTAATTCTTGGAACTCTTCAGTAAGTCTTCTTACTGGAAAAATATATTGATATTTTATTACATAATAAAAATGTAGAGTTTCCAAAAAAAAAACATATAATTGTCAAATAAAGACAATTTTATTTCTTCTTTTCCTATCTCGGTGCCTTTTACTTCTTGATATTGTCTGATTACTCTAGCTAAGACTTCATCATTAGGTTGAATAAGAGTAGTGAGGGTGGGTATCCTAGTATTATTCCTGATCTTAGAGGAAAAGTTTTCAATCTTTCACTATTCAATATAATACTAGATGTAGGTTTTTCATATATGGCCTTTATTATGTTGAGGTATGTTCTTTCTATACCCATTGGTTGAGGGTTTTTATATAGAAGGGATGTTGAATTTTATCAAATGTTTTCTGCATTTATTCAGATGATCATATGAACTTTTCATTCTTTTTTTTCAAGTGTAGGTGGCATACAATATTATATTAGTTGCAGGTGTACAACATAGTGATTTGACATTTATATACCTTACAATATTATCACCACAATAAGTCTAGTGACCATCTGTCACTGTGCAAAGTTATTACAATAGGATTGACATATTCCCTGTGCTGTACACTACATGCCCATGTCTTATTTATTTTATAACTGGAAGTTTTAACCTCTTATTTCCCTTCACATTTTCAACCATTCCTCTACCCCCATCCCCTCTGGAAATGATCAACTTGTTCTTTGTATCTATAAGTCTGTTTTTGTTTTGTTTGTTCATTTGTATTTTTTTAGATTCCACATATAAGTGAAATAATATTGGATTTGTCTTTTTCTTCTGACTTATTTCACTTAGTATAATGCCCTCAAGATCCATCTATCTTGACACAAATGGCAAGATTTCATTCTTTTTAATTGCTGAATAATATTCTATTGTATACACTTATACCACAACTTGTTTGTCCATTCCTTTATCGATGGACACCTAGGGGGCTACCATACCTATTGAATGGGAGAAAATATTTGCCCATTCAAGTGAAAGGAACTATTATTTGAGGAGAATTATGTAGAAATGAAATATAAATGGGAGGAGAGTTAGAGAAGGAGATGACTTGGGGCATGTGAAATGATTGCTGATTGGTCTGAGAGCCCAACTGAGGTTGGAAATTAGATGCACCATTATCTGCAGTGCTACTACTTTCTTTCACATTGGCTATTATAAGATTGAAAATATCAGACATTTGGAGGAACCCAAAACTGAGATGAAATAAAGCAGAAGATGTATTTGGAGATCACATGGATAAAGATGCAGTAAGTTCTAAATCAATTTGCCCTGAGATCCTGCCTGGATAAGGAAAGGAGTGAAGAGAAAAAGGATGACTTGGAGGCACTGAACACCTCAATGAATTTAAAAAAAATGACATGGGACCCAGCCATTGTTAGGAGATTTAGAGTTGGTATATTAGACAATGGGATATTAGTGTTGTCTTTTAGAAGTGAACTCAGCTCAGTGATGCCAGGTGACTGACGGTGGTCAGAGTGTTAAGAAGTTAAAGGGCAGGAAAGTGAGGCCAGCATGCATGGGATGGGTTTTTCATGTGTATATTGTTGAAGGCACCTAAGATAAGAACAGGACTTGGAGTCTCATGCCTTTTGAGCTGGTCCTTAGAGTATGGATAACAGTGAAGATAATGCTCACATCTATTCATCACTCTCAACCCCAACCCCTTGGTTAGTAGTCAGCACTGGGGAAGAATATAGGGGAATCAATAGGATCAGGAGGAAAGCTGGTTTCAGGTAAGGCCAGGAAGTCAAGAGAATATTTTTAAATGATCTAATTTTTTGTTTGTCATCTGGTTTATTTGTTGGCTTTTAAGCTGAGTGGGAAAAGCACAAAGACATATTTTACTATTTTGGCCTCATATAGTGCTGGAATGGCGATAAAAAGGCCTGCTTGGATCTTAATCCAGATCTCTGAACTTAGGTAAGATATTATTGGCACTAGCGTGGCAATTCATATAACAAGAAAGTTGGAATGGATGAGTTCTACATTTTTCATTGGCTTTAGTATGTAGTGGTTATATATACAACTGCTAGGGTATGCCAGATATGTAATAGTTATTCTCTTACAATTGGTCCTATCTAGAAAGAAAGGACCTACTAGTATTAGGAAGGAACCTATAGCTTACTTTGTAAAAGTTCAAATTCTATCCAAAAAATATTGATTGCAGATATCACAGTGCATCTTTGTGTCAATCCTAAAATTGGTGGGCTAGTATAATCTAGTGGTTAAAGTCTCCAGCTTTGTATATTAGCTGTTTTCCATTAACCACATTTGAAATTTAGTCAGGTTATTTGGACTCTCTGCATCTAATTTTCCTCAAGAAAAAAATAATAAAGATGACAGTAGCATGTATTTGGTAGAATTGTAAATATTAAATAAAATTATGCATGTAAAGCTTTCAGCAGTGTCAAACACTTTTTAAACACTCAATATGTTAATTACCATTGTAATTATTACAGGAGAGACCAAATATTGTATTTTTGCTGTCTAAAGATCTATCCATAGGAAATATCCTAAAGAAAAGTTTGTAAAAATAAATAATACACATCATTCCCTTTTCTGGAGCCCTATCCCTAATGGGAAATTTCCAAGCATGTCATGATGTCTCAAGCTTTCAAGAAAGGTTGGAGCTCCCATCAATCAAATAGCAGCATATTCTTCTCTTATCCTTGGAAATCATGTCTCCATATGTTTAGATTTTTATTTTTCACCAACCCAAGAGGATTTTCTCAATTGAGGATACCTAGTAATCTCTCCATCCCCCCTCCTTTCTCTTTAGAGGTCTTCTTCTTTATCTTTATTGTTTAAAGTATTACAGATGTCCCCTTTCTTTCCCATTAACCCCTTCCACCCCACATCCACCCCTCCGAGGCCTTCACAAAACTATTTGTCTGTGTCCATGGGCCATGCATATATGCATAAAATTCCTGGGTTAATCTAACCCTAACTTCTAAAGGCCTTCTTCTTAAGCTTCATTCCTTTTCCCTACTTCTCTTTCACCCTTCTTTAACCATTTATTCTACTTTAACCCTTCCATTTTCTTTATTCAACTACAGATTTTTGCCTTTCTTCCATTTACCCTTTTATTCCACATCACCCCTCCTTTTAATTCCCCATCACCTCTCCCCTTTATTCTAAATCACCCCCTCCTCTTTAGTCCACATCACCTCCCTTTATTCAATATTTCTCCATCCCCTTGTTCAACATCACCCTCTCCTCTTTTTTTCCCCAGGAAACATTAAGATCATATTTCTTTTAATATTTTGTAGATGAAAGGGGCTACATGCTGACCTGACAAGCTCGGGGAAGGCCTACATGGTGGCCTTGCAAACTCAGAGACCAAAAATAACCGCAAAGGATTGTCTGAAATTAAAACTTTTTAAACTAAAAGTAGTTTATAGTGGGTGGTCGTGTCCTAAGCTGGAATATCTGGGTAACTCCCCTTTTTCCAGACCCCACAGGGCACAACAGGGGACCAGGGCAGAGACCATAAACCCTCTCATGATTTTATCATGTTAACTATTGGCCGTTAACCATCCTGTACCCATCTATGGAAAGGATGTGTCTATCATTGTACTTTTCATTCAGTCCCACAGGTTTCCCCGCTTTGCTTTCTCCCTCCTCCTAATCTATCACCAGTGGAGTTCATGTAACCCACTTATGTCTCCTCTCTTTAGTGAATGTGTAAAACAAGGTCCAAAACTGCCCTTCTCTGGAGTGTTATCTCAATCCATTGAGATTTTGCTTCCTGACAACTGTCGACACCCTCTCCTCTTTATTCCACTCACTCCATCCATTTAATACCATGTCACTTTTCTCCCTTATTCCACATCACCTTCTTCTCCTTTATTCCTCTTCCCCACCTCTCCTTCCACTTCAGCTCCAGCCAGAGCTTCCCAACAATGTTTTAAACTTAAAAAAAAAACACACAGTAAGCCATGAATATGCTGCTGTCACAATACAGATGTTTATTAATGATTAAATGCCAGAGAAGTTTTAACAATCACAAATCATCGAGTTCTGCAGTTGTTACCCAATATGTGATCAATTTCTATCCCTCAATACAATACATTCTTCATTCTATGAACCTTAGCAGTTGTTATCCCTCAATATCAGGTATAATTTTGGATGTCATACGTAACCCATACCTGTGTGTTACCAAAGCATGTCCCCCAAATTTGTACTGTCCTGCTTAGAGGAACTACAGAGACGATAGATAAGACTATTTGTAATCAGGTGACTTTAACTAGTTGGAACTATGTGTCCATATCTAACCATTTTGCTGACAACAGGGTGTGAATGCCAGCTGTCTGTAAAACAAATAAAGGTAAAATCAAATTTTTCCTCTAACTTTTGACCAAAGAAAAGCTAGCTAGACTTATACTTGAGATTGCCCTGAGCAAAACCGCACATAATTTTGGGAGTGGCTGTTTGATGAGCCATTGGTCTAAATAATTTGGGGAAAATAAATATCCTGAGGTGGTGGAGTTGCTGCGGGGACATGGCTATGAGTTGGTGTGACATGATTTAGCATTAATTGTCAGCTGTCAGTAGGCTGACCTAACGTCCTAGCATGCCTCTTGAGGGCCTTTCCAATTAAGCTCTTGGGA
This sequence comes from Eptesicus fuscus, assembly GCF_027574615.1. Taxonomy (NCBI): domain Eukaryota; kingdom Metazoa; phylum Chordata; class Mammalia; order Chiroptera; family Vespertilionidae; genus Eptesicus; species Eptesicus fuscus. The sequence goes on from NC_072473.1 coordinate 112,341,152, forward strand.
GTAGGGTAGGAAAGTCAGGAAAAACATGCAATCTCTTTTGGGGAAGGGAAAGCACCTCGAGATTTGTGAGCTTCTCTGAAACAGGTGTTTACCACAAATGTCACATCAATTAAAGAAAAAGCTGTAATGTGGGAAAGCCAGGATCAGGGGTAAAAGAGAAAGGCAAGGTAGCACCAGGGAGCCTGGGCATGACACAGAAACATCTCTGCTTTTACCAGTTGAAGGAACCAAGCATCCCCAGTGAAAGGGCTGGCAGTGTGTTTGGACTTCTCAACCTGACCCGAGCATCAAGTGGAACTCCTCACCCTCAGATCTTTACCTTCAAGACACACTCTTTAAGTGTTTCCTATGACATCTCCCACCCTTTTCCCCTGTCCGGCACCTTATAGAAGGAAAAACATCTAAGGAAAGAAATAGCCGATGCCAGTTTTGGCCTCCTCCCGGGGCACACGGAGCAATGGGCGGTCTTGCTCCAGAATGGGGGGGTTACCCGCTCCTTCCTCATCGTCATGGGAACGGGCAGTGCCGGGAGGCACAGCTGGCTCCTCAGAGGAACCTGGAAAATAGTAACAATGTTAACTTCTTACTTTCAACAGCACCCAAGGGACTAAGACCTAATTTAGAGCTTCAAATACAATATGAGGCAAGAAGTTAGGGCAGAAATGGTTATTCCCATTAGAATTGTAAGAAAACTGCAGCTTAAGAGCAGAATATAGATCTCTAAAACTATGCCCACTGTGGAAGCTGGGGTGGGGGAAAAGAGCTTGGTTAGAGAACAGAAAGAGTTAGACAGATACCCCATGCTTAGAGCAAATAGACATTACCTCCTGGGAGGTGGGGAAGAATTCGGCCTCCAAACAACCACCACCACCACCACCCTACAAGCAGCCTAACTAATTTAACTAAGCAAATGAGTAATAAAGCTGGAGCCAGAAGCTTACAGCACTTCATGGAGGGGAGAAAGCAGGAGTCGATCTTCAATGACTCTGGGAAGGGCTTGTAGTTCATTACTTGACCAGTCTGAGACTTGTTTCTAAGCAGGGTGGTATCTACAGGAAATGTAACATTGGCATCTTTATAGAACTGGATTGCTTTTGGATTCTGAACTTTAGAGTCAAGATAATTAGGCATTGGTACTGCTTCCATATTCATGATTTCTTCAAGATTGACAGCAGGGTCTGGCTGAAGGTCTGGAATTGTATTGAAAATGGAGACATCTTCAGGCTCTGGAATCACATTGGTAACTTCATCTTCTTCAAAAGTGTTGTCTGGGTATTTTTGAGAATCTGAAATTTCATTGTGAATTTGAGCACCCCTGGGCTCTGGAACCACACCAAGAACTGAGTCTTCTTCAAAAATTGAATTTTCTTCTGAGTCTTGGATTCCACTGGCATCAGAGGCTTCTTCTTGTCCTGGGATTTCTTCAGCATCTGAAGCTTCTTCATTGTTTAGGACTCCACTCATATTTGAGGACTCTTCCTCATCTTGAGTATCATCAAAATCAGAGACATCTTCAGGGCTGGTTACCACATGGAGAGCTGAAACCTCTTCAGGGTTGGATTCTTCTTCAGAACCTGCAATCCCATTGACCTCTGGAGTTTCTTCGTGACCTGGAATTTCTTCAGTACCTGAGGTTTCTTCATCATTTGGGACTCCATCAAGAGCTGGAACTTCTTCAAGATTGGAATCTTCTTCAGAGTCTGAGAGTCCATTAACTTCTGGGGATTCTTCATGATTTGGAATTTCATGACCATCAGGGGCTTCTTCAGGGCTTGGGACCACATGAAGAGCTGGGACTTCTTCAAAATCAAGGTCTTCATAAGAGTCTGAAATCCCATTGACTTCTAAGGCTTCTTCATGATCTGAAATATCTTCAGCATTTGAGGCTTCATCGTTTGGGATTTCATCAAGAGCTGGAATCTCTTCAAGATTGGGGTCTTCTTCTGAATCTGGGTTTTCATCATTATCTGAGGCATCTGCATGATCTGGGATTTCATCAGTATCTGAGGCTTCTTCATAATTTGGGATTACATGAAGATAGGGAACTTCTCCAAGGACAAGATTTTGGTAGTCTTCAAAATTTGGTCCTTCTTCAAGGTCATGGTTTGGGATTTCTCCAGGGTTTGGGATTTCTTGCACATCTGGGACTCCTTCAGGGTCTGGGACCATATCAAAATATGGTATTTCTTCAAAGTCTGGGATTTCAATGAGTTCTGGAATTTCATCATCAGGATCTAGAATATCCTCAAGAGGAGGAAGATCATCAAAATTCACAGTATCATCATCATCATCATCATCATCATCATCATCCTCATTGTCATAATCATCTTCTTCATCAAGCTCTGGTATGTCTTCAAGAATTGGACCTTGAATCTCAAAGTCATTTGGGATCTCAAGACCTTGGACTTCTCCAAAGACTACTCCTTGATTGAGATATTCAAATACTAGTTCTTCATTAACTGTCACATCTTCCTGAGAGGATTCATTTTCCTCAAGGGGCTCATCTTCAGCAAGTACCTGGCCTTCAGGAAGGGCCTGACCTTCACCAAGGGACTGACCTTCAGCAAGGGCCTGACCTTCAGCAAGGGTCTGATCTCCAGCAGGGAACTGACCTTCATCAAAGGGCTTGCTTTGAGCAAGGACAGCAGCCCGGGCTTCAGCAGAGTTTTCCACTGGATCAGAAAGTAAAGCATCCTCTTCCATCTTTATACGTGCACTCCTGAATAAGATTGAATTTGAAAAAGCAAATCAGTTTGTGTACTCGGATGGATTAACAAAAAGGTGATCTGGGAATGCAAACCCCCACAAAAATTTCTCTTCTGGGTAAGCATAAACAAACCAAGAAAACACTCACTGGATCCTCCTCAAATTCCTGCGTCTGATAAAATCAAGGGCTTCAGGACTGGATTTCCACACACGCTTTGCAACCTGCCTCTGAATATGTGGTGGCACCTGGGCATAAAATTAGCAAATTAGTCTCATTATACATCTTTTAAAATTTTATACTCATTTCTATCAGTTGCCCAGGATTGAGGGCACCACCTAATGTGGGAAGAACTTCATGAATGTGCATGGAGATTTTGAGGTACCTTTGGTCACCCTCAGGAACAAATGTACAACTTATCCCTGCCTTGTGAACAGGAGAGAGAGCTGTGAAATAAGTGTGTCCAAAATTTACAAATACCTGGAAGAGGACATCCCAGTTATCAATCATAGCACGGACCACATTGACAGAAGCAACATAGTGGTCAATCCCCAGACTTGTTTTCCTGGATTCCCTCTTGCCAAATCTCCCTTTCTTCAGGAGAGCAGATCCAAACACCAAGGCCAAATTGGTGGAAGTCATACGGTTGCCAAAAACCTAGGTAAAACAAAGCAGAAAGTGGTTGATTCTAAGGTAGTAATGAAAGTCATACAAATGAAAACATCTTTTTATTTTTGTTTCCCTCTCCCTCTGTTTCTCTGGCTCTGTCTTTCTCATATACTCCCACACATGTCCCCAACCACAGCCCTCATTACCCTTTCCCAGAGCTTTTTACCAACTGTCCATCAATGCCAATGGAGTCCTCGCAGTTCTCAGTGATTTTATGCAGGGCCTTCAGCAGACGCTCTAGGGTGTCACTGTGGCAGGGTGGCATCAGGTAAACCAGCAATTGCAGGGCAGAAAGCTGATCTTGTGGCTTCAGAGCTAGAGGAAGGAAAATAAGGGCTGGCTCAGGGGATAGGCTTGGCAGCAGCCTAAAACCAAGAGAAATGTGATTCTGCTTTAAAATCACTGAAGGCTGTGGAGAAAGTCCAGGAGGCATCTTTTCTTTGCTCACTGCCATAGATTTGATCCCAGAAGCCCCCAAAACAAGAAAGGTTCTCATCAAAATCAAATGCCTTCTGCAGAAAGTAGATTCTTCTTCATCCTTAGAGGACACACACAGCTTTAAGAAACTCTGGAGAAATTTCCAAAGGCAGGCTTATAATGGACTATTAAGATATACAAAGAAAGTAATCTAAAGAGGTGTTTTCATCTTTAGATATTTATTCTGTCTTAGTTCCTAGGGTCTTGCAGCCTGAGCTCTGTCCCTACACCCCCACACTCCCTGTACTATTTCCTTTCCTTGCCAAACAAGGAAGAAGGGAGAGCAGAAGACTCACTTGCTGTCAGGAGGAAGGACATGTATAGATCATCTGGCAGCAGAGAGTCCTTCATGTCACGGAAAAACTCCTTGAGAAGTGCAGCAACATCATGCACATTCTGAGTGTCATCAAACACTACATCCAGACCTTGATCAAATTCTTCACGGAGCTATAAAAGGGAAGAGAATACCATGGACTGCCTGCCCTGCCCACCACAGGCTTCCTCCTGGTCATTTCTTCAATAAGTTTCAGGCTTTAGTGGAGGAAGTTGGCAATATTCTGTGCCTGCTACATGAAACTCCCCTCCAGGAATTTGGGGAGCCCCCACATCACCTGCTTTTTCTTACTCAAAAAACAATAGTGTAAACAAACCCAATTTACCTCACGAACTCTCTCCTCTGAGTATTCCAGGGTGAAAATCCCCACTGTGTTTAAGCCTGAAAGAAAAGAGCAGGTATGCTAAGAATCTCTGATCCCCTTCCCCAGGGCATTTCCCTTCTCCCAGCTGCATCCCGAACCAAACTGGTGGCAGGGTAATGTTCCAAGCTCTTCATCCTGCAATCTCTTTTCTCTTCCAATTTCTAGAACATCATTCTTTATCTTTAATTGCTTTCTACTTTAATTTAACCATCATTTTTTTTGTCCCCCTTACCATGTTTCTCAATGAAGCTGCAGCATGCCTCAACAACGTGGGGGATTTGCTTGGCAATCGGATTGAGGCTCATTTTCCTTTTGGATCCCAGAAGTCGACGGCCAATTGGAAAGGAAATTTTGGAAAGTTGCAGGGTCTGCAGCAGCAGGGCCCCATCCTCCAGTTCAGCCAGGCTATCCACAGATACTGCACCCTGTGAAGAACCCAGAGTATCTTAAAATGGGGAAGCAGGGAGGAGGCTTCAAACCTTCCTGAGTATTGCATCACATTCATAATAGGAGACATTCTTTCTTTGGCAAGCCAAGTACATCCCTACAGCATGTTTTGTTCAGCTCCTCCTCCCTCAGAGAACACAGGCCTTGACCCTCCTGCCCCACAACCCTGAACATCTCAGGAAGGGCCCCTGCCTGAAACCTGGAAGGTTTAACTCACTCGACGCCCACGGCGAGTGAACTCTCGGGGCAAGGAAGGCTCCTCCCGTCTTCGGTTGAAAAAGCGCCTGATGCGGCCAAACATCCTTTGCACCACGTTTCCCCGACGACGGCGACGGCCTGCAGCCTGACTGGTAGATTCTTCAATCTGCATCGTGGCTCTTAATTCAAGTTGCTTGCTGCGGGTAAACTCATTCACCAGCACCTCTTCCAGACGAATGCCAAAAGTCTTGAGTGATACAGCTGAGGAGCCTAGGAGAGAAATGTAAATGCTCAGCAGCGCTTAAATCAGGAGGGACTGCAGGGGCTGTAACACTCCTCTAAGCAACCTTTCAAAGCCAACCCCCACGCCTCCAGACTCTTGCGTTCCCCCTCCCCTTTCTCCCCTCCCGCTCCCACCCCCGTGAGTGAGCCAGAAAGAGCCTGCAGTGGTTTGGCTTCACTCAACTACCCCATGAAGCTCAAGATCCCTGCCTTAAGTCCTGCCAGGGGATGACTACCTTGAAGCAATGAGGAAAATATCTTCAGGAAGATCAGCCTAGGGTGGATCTTAAGACGATAGGCTTAGGCAGATCTGATGGGACCGCCCCTCGCGCCCCTGCAGTTAGTGCTCCATTTCCTGAAATCTTCCCTTACGCGATTTCTGGGAGGATTGGGGAGGGGGGGGGGAGTGTCCCCAGGGGCAGTAAGCACCGCACAGTCTACAGTAGGCAGGGGCACAATACAGAAAGGAAGCAGCATCCCATTTCTTTCCTAAGGAAAGTACAAGAGCTCCTCACCCCTCTGTTGTCCTCTTAGAATCAGAAACCTGTTCTCCAAGGCGTTTGGACTGTCAATGGGGAGAGCTATGGGAAGAAAAAAGAAAACACACACACACACACACACACATGGGATCTTGTGACTAAAGCACCGCGATGCATTGATCTACAGGAATGGGGAGGGGGTGGTAAACAGCGCTATCCAGCCCGCGAAAAGTATTTTGCTTTCTCCCAGCCTTAGTTTCCCCATTTAACAGTGGTTTATTCCTATGTACCGCGTGGGATACTCCAAGAATTTAACCAAACCAGACAATTTTAGGCGCCGTGTGGTACGGCGCATGTTGTTATGCACCACTAGTACCTCAACACAACGCTTAAAACATAAATTCCAGGGCTCTGAGCATTGGGACAGTGCAACAGGCGAAGGGTAAGGGCTCTGCCTGTGGCGCCTCCGCTGTAGGAGTTGCCAAGTTACTGCGGACACTCTCACGCCTGTGATGCCTGGATGCCGTAAGCTCCATGAGCTGCAGCGGGAGAAGCAGCAACCCACGCTCCAACTCCCCCCGCCCCCCCGCCCGCTCCACCAGCCACGATTGCTTGCGGGGTCTCCTCGCCCTTTGCTTCGCTCCTTTCAGGCTGCGTCCCCTGTGCGCGCCTGCCAAATCTGCTGTCCCTACACTGTATATCACTACAGGAGCGCCTCTCGCCCGTGCGACCCCCTCCACCTCCCTTCAATCTGAGCCCCTACCCCCTGAGAGCTCAGGCACACTCGAACCCCGAACCCCGTCCACTGCTGGGTCCCACTCGCTCCTCGCCAGCTGAACTGGGCTGCTCTCTTAGCGCACCTCCCGCCTTTGCTCTCCGCAGAGATTGGTGCGTGTCTTTCTCTCACAGTCTCGCTGTCTCCCTTACTCTCCGTCTCTCAACCGCGCGGTCTCAGTCTGTCCCAGTCCTCTCTCGGAGTGTTTCTCTGCGCCTCGCTCCCACTCTGACTCCTTCTAGCACCGCATCTGGTGTGTCTGTCTCTTCACCTGTGCTCTATCAACTTGTCTGTCCCTGACATCTGCCAGTCTGACTTGCTGCCCCTCAAACTCCCAGCCTTTGACCCAACTCAATTAATCTTATCTCTTCTGCAATTCAACAAACACCCTTCAACTCCCTCTTCCTCAGTTCTCCGGGCGCCTGGAGAACCGACCAGATCTGAGACCAGAATTGTGCCCCTCCTATCCTTCTAGACCCCCAACTCGCCCCGTCCTGCCCCGGGGGTCCACTCGCGGAAGAGCGAGGACGCCACACTCCGGGTACTGCTTACCTCGGTCAGGTTTGAATTCTGAGAGGAAATGTCTGGCCACAAGTTCCTGGTAAGCAGTCTCTTGCAGCTTCAGACGCTCCAGCTCTGAGAGATTGTGTATTGATATCATCTTCGTCCTTCGGTCCGGGTTGTGTCCTGGGGCTCCTCCCAGGACATTCACTAAAAAAATGAAGGCGGACATCAACAGCAAAGGGGGCATGATTCTGGGGCACCGTGTCCTGGCTGCCTTCAGAAAAGGAGTGCATCCACCCATTCTGGAATCGGATGATTATCAAAGCTGCATCATCCAATTGTCACTGGACCTGGTGGAGGGAACTGTGGGGGGGGGGGGAGGTTGGTAGAGGGGGAGGAAAAACTGGGAGGCGGCTTCACCCTGGAGCAGAGCTGCCTCTGGTTGCTTTTTCAAAAAAAAAAAAATCCACCTAAAAAAAAAATCAGCCCTGAACCGACAGTCCAGAAAAGAGAAAACCTAATTTGGAAAGAGAGAGAGAGACCTTACTCACAATTTTAAAATGCACATTGACACAAGAATAATGTAATATTTTTCCATTAATTCAAATGCTGATGCAATTTATTTTTTATTTTTTAATGGTAATACTCGATGTTGTCCAGGTTGGGTAAAAAGGGCACTTTCATCTAAGTTAAGAAAGCCTGTATGTTTGTACAGTTCTTCCAGAAAGCAAACTGGATACATGAGTCTTGAACCAAAATATTATCCCCAGGCCCTTTGACCAGTAATTCCCCTTCTAGGAATCTATCCTAATGAAATCTTCCTACAGACAAGAAAAACCATATTTACATGAGCCATAAGAGTAAAAAAAAAATAAGGAAAAAAAGTTCACCCAGCAATGAGAATAATTATATATATTAGGAAATGGTTACAGTATGGGAAATTATGCAATCATTAAAATTATGTTTTGTTTGTTTTTTATTGAATTTATTGGGGTGACATTAGTTAATAAAAATATATGTTTCAAGCTACAATTCTATAATACATCATCTGTATATTGTATTGTGTGTTCAGCACCCCAAGTCAAGTCTCCTTCCATCTTCATTTATCCCCTCTATACCCTCTTCTATTTCCCCTTCTTCCCTCTTTCCCTCTGTTAATCACCAGAAATGATGTTTACAAAGAGCTCTTAAACCACAAATACAAAATATAGAGTTGTATTAATTATGATTACAACTATATGAAGAAAAACACACATGAAAATAAGACCAAAAGAAATGTACTCAAATATTAACATACAGTATCTATATTCAGTGGTGGGAATTTGTTTGCCTTTTGCCTATTTACCAAAAATTGTGCAACTTGATTATATTATTTTTTATGAAAAAACATCCATTTGTACCAAAACAAACAAACATCATTTCCAGGAAAAGTCTAGTAAGGCTATCTATTCAGGATTGGTGATCAGAGTGAACTTTGTCTTCGTGTACTAAAAAACCTGTCCCTTTTTCATGGTGCCCACCATCTTATACTGCACCCAGGCTGCTCAGGATCCCCCAGTGGGATCTGCCTGGACCCCGCACAGCATCCTTTCTTGCACATCTTCACCTTTATAACTCCTTTTCTATTTTATTTATCCATAAAAATAAACTTGTATTAAATGCCCACTTTGTACCAGACACTGAAGATTCAAATATGAGCAAGATAATACTACTCTTTTCATAAAGGGTTTAACTGCAGTGAAAAAGATACACAAGTTAGCAACAATTTACAAAACCTTGTGATAAGTAATTGGCCAAGATATAAATAAAGTATTGTGAGAGCAGAAAGGAGGAAACATCTAAGTCTGCCTGGAGACATGGGGGGTGGGGGGGTGGGGGGGGCGGAGAGGCGGGGGGGGGGGGAACCCAGAAAGAGAGAACAGCGTGTGCAAAGGCAAGGAGATGGGAAAGAGGTTGTTATATTCTTAAAGCTGTATAAAGGAGATAAATCTAGATAGGCAGGGGTGAGCTCATGAATGACCCTATTAGCCATGCGAAGGAGCTGGACTTTCTCCTGAAGGTAATAGGGGACTACTGCAGGGTTTTAAGTGGGGAGTGACAGAGTCCGAGTTGCAGTGTGGAAAAATCACATACATTAGTGAAAATCCTGGTTTGGGTAGAGAGCCTGAAGTAGGTACATCAGCCAAGAGGCAAGAGATGCTGACACAAGTCAAGTGTCACTAAAGCTGGAGCAGAGGATGGATTTTATGGATAGAATTGACAGGACTTAGGGGAATTTTTTATTGTAATGAAAAGGAAAGGATTTAAGACAGCTCTGAAGTTTATGATTTGGGAGAGTGTGTGCATGCTGGTTCCTGACAGAAAAGATAATTTGGAACATGAGGAACTTTTTGACAAGAAGGAAAGTTGTCACATGCCATTTTTCTGAGATTATCTTTCCCATGGACTTTTATGATAATATTCTATATATTATTGGGGATGGGGCTTAGAGTCCAAAGACTAGGTAATGTTGCTTTGCCAGAGAAAAGGTAGGTAGGAGTTTATCATTCAACAATCTATATAAATGATCTCTACCCAAAAAAAAAAAATTCCACCCTACTTTTGTTTCCAAAATTCTATTTGCCCATTTTTCTTAATGATCAAAGCCACACATGTTAGAAATATATGCTGGCTGGATAACTAAAGTGCAGTATGAGAAAGGATGAGAAGTCTTTCTATGGATTTTTAATTCTTACCCTGGGTTTTTTGAAAGGCCCTTCAACTTCAAAACACCATCCCCTCAACCCAAAGAGAATGCCTAAGCCCAATCAACAAACGGCATCCACAAAATGACCATTTTAACCCAAAGTACATGCACATAACCTAACCACAGACCCAGAGTAAGCCTCTAGCAATCCCCCATTCACAATAGCAGATGCAGAACCTGTTAGCCAAGGGTCTTATCCAGACACACACAACCCAGCCCTGGCTTCATTTTTCTAACATAGCCTCCCTCTCCCCTTGCCCTAATTCAGATATTGTTGTGCCTGTTCTGTAGTTGCAGCTATTTCTTCTTGCCGAGGCTTGCCACATCTGGTATTCCAAAGAGTATAGCTGGTTCTTTCACCCAAAAAATCAAGATGAAAATCAATCCCTCTCCCCAACTCAAATAAGGTAAGAAAAAATAAGAAAACTCCAAAACAACACCAACCAAAAAGAGAGAGAGAAAAACCTTTGAGAGATGAGTCAGCCTAGATGCTTATAATTCTGATGGAAATCAAAGGCTTTGAATAAACCGTTTGTCATTGCCTCCTGCTCAAAGATACAGAGCTAAACTTAAGAGCAATCATATGCTGCAGTTCTGTCAGCAAAATTGACACTGTCTTGCTTACCTTCAACTCTCTGAAGGCACTAGAAGAATACACACACGACAGAAGCAGAGTTAGGAAGGCCAATGTGCCCAAAAAAGAAGCAGATGGGTAGGGTTGGGAGGGAGATGAGTAAACAGACTTAACACTATGAGAGATTTGCTTAACAGGTTCTTGAGATCTGAATACTTGCCCTCAGGCCTGACTTGCTAACCTGAACACAAAAGGAGGTTCCTCACAAGGAATTAACTGCCAAGAGACCTCTCTTGCTCCAAAGTGTCTTCCCCTTCTCCCTATAACATGGTGCTGGCCTAAAGTGACCAGGACATCAAAAAGATACTCAAGAAGAGGGACCAAAGCAAGCCCTGTCTTACAAAAACAATATCCTTAGACAAATATTTGTAGTGACCACTGGAGTTGGAGCTAAATGGAACTGAGTTCAAAGCCAAGCTTTATGACTTCTTAGCTGTGTGACCTTAAGAAAGTTAGTTGAATTCTCTGAGTCTCAGTAGCTTCCTCTATAACATGAGGAAATAATGCAGTACCCATTTTAGCAGTTGTGTGAGAATTAAATGAATGATGTATGTATGATATTTAGCATGGGTTTTTAATAAACATGTTGATAATGAAGGGTTTTTTGCAGAGGGCATGACTTTATCAGAAAATATCAAGTTTCAAAAGTAAACATATAAAATTAGAATTTGTATAAATACATCCAAGGACTTACTCTCATCTATCTTTACTAAATCTGAGTTATATGAAAACAGGTAAAGGATCCTGAGAGATTGTTGGGAATAGATCTTTCTTCATCAATCTCCATTGGCATTAGGGTCAAGTTTAAAAAAATAATCTTAAAAATTTAAAAAAAATGGATAAGTCAGTTTTCAAACGCTATTATTCAGATTAGTAAAATGTTTATATGTCTCAAAATGTATTTCTTTCAAACCATCCAATTTTACATTGCCACTGAAAAAAGAATGTATAATTTCATTTGGATCGATAAAGGGACTAGGATATAAACAAATACAAGAGAGAGAATTTGAACAAAGAGCAGAGGCACAACCAGATCAAGTCTCCAGTAATTCAAAAAGGGGAAACACGTCCTTCCAAAATGCATGTCACAGATGGAGGAACAAATTAACGTCAGAAAGGTCACCTGCTTTGACATTGCCAGGACAGAAATGCTCTCAGCTAGGCATAAATCCACAGCCTTAACAATTTGGAGGACTAATTAACTCCATTGCCCCAATTCAATAGTTAGGGATGGCGCAGTGCTTACTAGTAAATCCCTGCGAGAGAAAAAAATGGGGGACTGTATTGATGCCATTGTTTGAATCTTTATAAATTAGTCATTTTATGCCATCATCAGAATTTTGCTCCAAGCCTGAGAGCTCCTCAGAGTTTGAGATATTGATAGTGGACAGGGCTGGGTGTCCAGAAGGCATTGTATCTATGTTATTCAAATGTCTATAGGCTGTGACAATAGATAAAGACATTCCCCATTAAATTATCACAATTTGAGAAAAAGATGAAAACATTTGGGCACCAATTTTGTCTGCTGTCACATCAGCTCATTCATCCCTGAGCATTAATGAGTTAACCTTTAAGTTGTTATCCTATAACCTCCATTTCAGCAAGACAGCAGAATGAACGAAATGGCTCATTTTATCGTATGCAGTGATGATGCTACAAGATAATTACATTTGGGGACAGTGTTCTTAAGTATGTGGAGTCAGTCCATCATGCCATAGCAGAAGCTCACAAACTAGAGGTATATTGTTGAAATATATTGAGAAAAACTCTGGCTTTAAAGAAAAGAATGCTTCATGAACTGCTTAGAATATTAGAATAGATTAGAGATAAAAGGGACCTTGACTATCACCTAGTCCAAAGCTTCCATTCTACAATTCAGAAACCTGAAGCTCAGGCAGGAACAGGGGTTTGCACAAGGTCACATGGCAGTTTGACAACAGATTGTAGACAATAACCCAGATCTTCTCAATTCTAAGGCTCTTTCCTCTGTCCTGTCCACCTTTGATCTTAATATCTGCAAAATATTGCATAGCTAGATAATTAAAATAAAAAGGGACACATAATCAAAACTTGATTCCATAAGCAGACAGCCACCACAAATTACAACTTGTTTGTAAAGTAAGTACAGTATTCATTCTATAGAATGTGGGATGCCCTTTTAAAATTTTATTTACTAAAGAAACAGCTCAAATTCAGGATAGTGAAAGTCAGTCTTTATGTTATAAATATCCCAAAGGATAGTATAAACAAGGTGAATGTGACATCAACTACAAGATTTAGATATTCTCACTAATATCTGCAGTATGTGTCAGAGTGCATGATAGTGCTGACATCATAAGCTGTGACACTATTTAATCTTTTTTTTTTTCCTTTTGGCTGCTGCTTCTATTATGTTGTGGCAGAAAAAGGAAAAAGTAAGATGTTCCACCAATAAGAGGTAAAAAATTTTAAATGCCCTGTGCTTTTCATGTTCTCAAAAGCTTTCCATATGTCCATGATCTCCATACCCTAACACATAGTAGGTGTTCAACAAGATTTTGTTGAGTGAATCACATGATTATAAACTCTGAGGGTTTTGAGAGAATATAACCGTCTTATATTTAAAACAGCTATTCATGATTCATGAATAAATGAATCATGCCACTTTATTCTCACACCAACTCCTGAGAAGGACGTAGGTTGGGTGTTATGTTTCCCCATTTTACAGATAATAACAAACTAGGGCTCTGGAAAGGCTATGACTTACCTTAAGTTGCACAAAAATGCCATGGAGGTATATGACCAGGGAACCAGCTGTCCCTACATATACTCAGGCTTGGCCTTGCCCCTCCCACCAAACTATTATTTCTTGGTATGCATCACCAACATCTGCTGTCTGGAACTGGGACAGTCTGAATCAAGATTACCTTCTTTCCTAAGAAAGTGACTGGATTTTTGAGGTCTTGTTTATACATACTATTCTTGGGAAATAGAAATAAAGGAAGATGATTGATAAATTAGATAAAATGATAAGGTAGATAAATTAGATAAGTAATGATGATTATGTTAGAGAGGTAGATATACTGACACATAAATATAAAGATACAGATATATGGTTTTGAAAAAGACTATTATGAAAGATATAGGAGAGGAATAGATAGAGGAGAAAGGCACCAAAAGTCCTATATATTCCTCCCACAACATCTCTCACTCCAAGCTGACAGTATGACATCCTGTTAAAGATCCTGAGGTATGGACTAGAACTTGGGTTCAAATCCCAGCTTCACCACATGTAAGTTCACACTCACCAACCAAGTGACTTAGAGAAATTAATTATCTCACTTTTCTGAATTTCATTTCCACTACCTTACAAAATAAGAATCATGATACCTATTAGGTATGGCTGTAATAAAGACTAAATAAAAGATAGAGTGGAATTAAAGAATCCTCCAAAGTGTACAGTTAAGAGGGATTGGTAGGTAGACAGACAGGTTTTCATGTTTTTAAAAATATGGTTATTTTAATGTAGTTTTAAAATACCGTTCCTATCATGAAAACTACTGGGAAACCATTTCCTGCAGCCCCGATTCCCTCTGACAATCATTCAGATAGGATTTTGGAAAAAAAAAAAAACGGGCAGAAAATTGAATGCTTGTTGGGGAAGATACAATTCGTCAGAGAAGAGAGAAGCAGGTGGGGGTGCGGATTTGCTCTCCAAAATACCTGAGAGTCAAATTTGAGAGGAAGACTGAGGAAAAGTGCTATTATCTGGAATGAGGCAGATAGTGCCTCCATTGAAAAATGCCCTTGCACCATCTTTCGAATGCAAGAATGGGTACTCATATCCTATCAGCAGGATGACTTGAACTGTTTCATAATCAGATATGCAAGTCACCTAACTGTGGGGGTAGGGGGATTAGTATAGACTGTGGAATTTAGAAAAAAGTTAACAGGCTCACAAAAGAGATTTAGTCCCTACCTTTGGCTTCCTCAGCACAGTGTGCAAGCCATCCATGCAAGCATGGTGGAGGAAAGGGGGAGCCATCTGGAGTGGAAAGCCCCAGTTCCTGCCCTTGGGATTTTACAACCTACTTGAAGGTCTCATAAATATCAATAGTCTGAAAGACTGTCGAGAATGGCCCATAGGCATAACATCATCATTCCTTGAACTAATTTAAATACATTTTCTCTCCTTTGTTCCTTTAAGGAATATTAAGAATTGACTATTTCCTCGGGTCCACAAGTTCTGAGCAGACCCTTACTCAGTTGTAGGTTTTCAGTATAAACTCAGTAAACTCTCATTCATTTTCCCCATTCTCTCAACTCCTTTGGTCCTGTAAGCCCCCTTCTTTAAGTCACACTCCCTTTCAGACACACATATTCCGTCTGATAGATAGCTATGCACACATGCATCCTCATGCTCCCTCACATATGCATTTTTACAGAGAGATAGAGAAAGAGAGAGAATAGATCTCTCTAATGTAATCACTATAACAGAGAGAAAAAAAGGGAAATGAGACTCTGGATTAAAGGGAGGATTATCAAGCATTTGTGCCACCACCATTGCCCTCTCCCCCACCCCCGTCCCAAGACCACAGCTTGGGTTTCTACAAAGTAGGAATGAGAGAGAAAAGATCAATGGGAACACTCCCATAAACCATCTGGACAGATGCCTGTCAAGGAAACCTTCAGAATACAGTTGTTCTCAGAATCTGTGCTGAGTGTTACTCCTCCTCCATCTTCGTTTCCACACCCCCACCTGCTTCTCTCTTCTCTGACGAATTGTATCTTCCCCAACAAGCATTCAATTTTCTGCCTGTTTTTTTTTTTTCCAAAATCCTATCTGAGTGATTGTCAGAGGGAATCGGGGCTGCAGGAAATGGTTTCCCAGTAGTTTTCATGATAGGAACGGTATTTTAAAACTACATTAAAATAACCATATTTTTATTTATTTTTTTTTAAATATATATTTTATTGATTTTTTACAGAGAGGAAGAGAGAGGGATAGAGAGTTAGAAACATCGATGAGAGAGAAACATCGATCAGCTGCCTCTTGCACACCCTCTACTGGGGATGTGCCCGCAACCAAGGTACATGCCCTTGACCGGAATCGAACCTGGGACCCTTGAGTCCGCAGGCTGACGCTCTATCCACTGAGCCAAACCGGTTTCGGCAAAATAACCATATTTTTAAAAACATGAAAACCTGTCTGTCTACCTACCAATCCCTCTTAAAAATTAGACCACTGTCTTGGCTATGATGCAGTGAAAAAAGCCCTAGACCAGGAGTCAGACTAGTAGCCTGCCTAGTTACTAAGCAGCTGAGTGGCCTTGGGCAAGTCTGAGACCATCTCCAAGCTCTGAACACAACCAGGGTAATTTTATTATTATCCTGCTTATCTAAGAACAAGGTAGAAACATAGCCCTCACATCTGCAGAGACCTTGATTCTTCTATAGGATTTAGCCCACTCTAGGACACAGAGCCATACTGACTCTGTCCATAGCTGGAAAGAAAGCACTACCTCTACTCCACAGACTTCAGGGCTCCAGAGGGGGGAGATCTTAAGCAAGTCTCCCTCTCCCTCTTTATTAGAGCCCCAGCCCAGCCCCACAGCCCTGCAGGGGTGGGCTCCCTGACTAGTGGCAGTGGGAAGAGATTGGGGAGGGGGAGAGGGGCAGGAACCCACTGGCAGATTACTGAGCCCTCAGTCTGGGAGGGTAGTCATGGGCCCCTGACTGTCCCTGGGCTGCCGAGCTGGCCCTGGCCCGGCTCAGCCATGCATGTCCTGCCCCTAAGTGGCTTGAGAAAGCATAGAACCTGAAGGTAAGTAAAGCCCCATGGCTACCAAAGACCACTCTTCGAGCCTATCCCCGGGGAGAATTTTTAAAATTAAAGCATTTGCCTGCCCAAAAACCTGGGCAACTTGTTCAGCACTTTCAAGCTTCCTCTCTCCCCCACCTCCTTCCTCAAGTCCAGTTGGAGTGCCCTCACCTCCCACTCTAGCCCCTCAATAGGCTATACTCAGGCACCTAGAGCCCTGTCCCTACACTATCTCTTGGCGACTCTCCTAATCCTTCCAGGGAATAGTGGTGGCATTACCTGCTGGTAAATTATGCGGTGTAGCCACAGTCTGTCCTGTGACTAGCTGCTGGTATTGCTAGCGGTGCTAGTGCTTAGCTCTGCTGCTCAGATTTCCCCAGTTCTCTGTAAAGCTTTCCTTGGAGGGGCAGGGGCTGATTCATTGCAATTTTCCAAATGGCAGCCAGCTCATTGCCTTAGGCATACCTGTTTGCTAAATTCTCTTGGATACTCCCACTGTTTGTCATTGTACCCCCACAAGCTTCTCTCCCTTTATTCAGAGCTGATCTTTCCTTCAATATTCAGCCCAAGAATCTCTTCCTCTCAGTGCTCTGACTTTCCTCTCCCCTGGCCATGACATACAGTCTTACATTACAGGTAAAGGAAAGGCAGACCTGGAGGTGCAGATGACTAAGAAACTTACAAAAGGACACAGATCTAATTAGTAGCAGAGCCAAAAGGAAGGCCAGTCATTCCTGGATCCCAGCTGAACACACTTTTTGCTACCCTTCATTTCTTCCCTTGTTCCCTGACTTGTATGGCATTTGAGGGCAGGGAACATCCCTTTTGGCCCTTTGCACACAAGGAACAACTCCTTTACCCCTTGCACTACTCTTCCTGCTCCCTGATTCCCATCTTATCCAGGTACTCAGCTCTTCCAAACTTAGAGAGAAAAGTATCATTTTGTTCAAAGTTCAATGAGCAGCAAAAGCAAACAGAAACTAATCACAAAGTGCTCTATACATCTGGGTGAGAATGGTCTCAGTAATCTCTCCCTTTCCCCCCCCCCGCCCCCACATACACATAACACACACACACACACACACCTATCGTCTTCATAGTTCTTTTCCTATCTTATTGGCATCTGGAGAAGTCAGAAAACCACCCACACCTGCCCCAACCATCTTACTTTCTAATACCTCTTCCAAAAATGCCTTCTAATCTGCAGCCCAATAATCATATAAACAGATTACTATTCAGCCAAACAAAAAAAATATTATTCATAAGCACTAAATATTCTCATCTGACACAACAAAGGTAATACTGGGTTAAAAATGCAAGATCTCAAGAGGGAAAAATTTCAAATACACAACTATACCCCTTCCCAATTGAATTTTCTCCCCTCCTATGTGAAGTAAATGGTGGAAAAAGGGAGAGTGCTATTGACACAGAAGGACAGGAATGGAAAAGATAGTTAAGAATGTCAGAGATTATGCATGAGCCTGGCAGAGGGAAGGAGAGGGAAGCAGAGCCTAGGCAAAAAAAGAGAGGGAAGGAAGGGAAGAGAAAAGGTTAGAGACATACTGAGCTGCTGACTCCAGGCATACATAGGTATTGGGGCAGCCCAAAAATACATGAACTTATTCACCAAAGGCTCAGAAATGCAGCTTTCAGGGACCTAGATTGGAAGTAAGATCCAGAGCTCAATGGCAAGTCTCTCTTATCCCCTAGCAAAGGGAAAGAACTTCTGGCTCTGGCAGCAGCATTGGTGGCACTCTTTAAGTACCTACCACCATCACTACCAGGAAAATGCTTGCTTTCCTTCCTCCTTTTTTCTACCCCCACCCACAGTAATTAGATAAGTCTTACCCAGCACAGGAATGTAATTTGAATGGTCGGGGTGGGTTTCCCTCCCATTGAAGGAGAGGATCTCTCCCTCTCCTCCTACTGAAAATGGGCTGGTGCTGCCCCTTCACATACTTTAGAGCACCAAATGATGGAAAGGGGGAAAAGGGAGAAAGTGGCAGTTTGAAGCCAGTCCAATTTGTCCCTGGCATTCATTCTCTCCCCCTCTCCCACTGGGTTTTTCTGAAACTCCTCCTTCTGGTCCTGGCAGCTCTGCTCCCCTTCCTCACTGCAGCATCCTGCAGCCAGTTCTCTCACCCTTGTGATAAGGCATTAATATTGGGGTGCATCTTTCTGGTGATGCTTGTTTTCTAATGTGGGATTTTAGACTGATATACCAGGGAAAGATTTGAGTTGGGGTTGGGTGGGCATCATGGAAGATGAAAACAGAAACCCAACCAGGTAGCCAGCTACCTTGCTGGAAAAGCAACATGAGTTGGCTTTGGGGGCAGTTGGGAGACATGATGTAAACCTGAGTGCATAGGGAGCCAATAGGCAGAGGACTGGCAGGTTGTTGGCTTGGGTTACAGTGATTGCCTTGGTAAAATAAATGCAAAACGACTGCATGATATATTAGAGAAAAGGTGGATGACTGAATATCACTCAACCTGTCTCTTCAGCTTCGAAATAGGGAGATTCATGCTCATCCCATAGCAGTGTGAGGAAGAGTGTGTGGAATAGCATTGGTAAAGTATTTATTTTTAAAAAATCTTTATTTTTGAAAGCATGGTAAAATAGTTAGCACAAGGCCTGGCACAGAGCCCCTGTCTCCCTTATCTTCCCTTTATTGTTGTATACAGGAAGGAAAATGACTTGCCAAGGTCACACAGCAAGTAGCAGAATCAGCATTGGAACCCAGGTCTTCCAAACATCCCCCCCCCCCAGGAAGGGTGCTTTCCACTCTACTTCCTCTGCTAAGAAGGCTGTCAGGACTATCTTTCTAGACTTCATGGGGGTGGAAGTGGGGAGGAGTGTTAGCTGACTCTATGCAGATTTATACAGACACTCTATCACAGTCCCAGTCTCAAGGGCTCAGGCTTCTGCCTCATCCCCTTTCTCATCATCACTCAGGTAATCTCCCCATGCCATCTTGGACTGATTCATTGCCACTTTAGTGCAATCTCTGCTGCCCAGCTATGAGACAGTGACTCACCCTCTAGCTGGCCAGGGTCTCTGCCCTCCAGGAAAGCGGCTTTCTTCTTAATTGACTGCAGAAGCCTCAGCTGCAGTGAGACAACGCCCTTTCAGGCAGGCTTAGAGCTTGAGAGTTTTGAGAAGCAATGGAACAGTTCCCTATCCAAAAACCACTACCCTCCAGTCTCATAGTACCTAGGGGAGACATCTGTATAGATTCCGTATAATAATAACTCTTCTGTGCCCTCAGGTCTCAGTGTTTCCAAGGGATTTCACCCAGGGCATTGCTTTGCCTCATGTACACATCCTGTGCTGTGTTGGGCACTATGTTAGACATTAGGGAGACATAAGTAAGAGGAGATATCCCTGACACCCAATGTGTATTCACTACAAATATTTAAAAAATAACATGGGAAACTTGTAAAGGGAGAGAAGAATTCAGGGGGAGAGAGTTAGAAAGCCCCTGAGAGGGGTAGAGGTGATGGGAAGAATGTCCTCACTGCAATCCCAAGGACTAGGTTGTGACTTGGAATTTCTTGTGGCTAATGAATGCCATCGCTAAAATCACTGGTGCAGGCACTTCCCTTAAATACAGCAGAATATTGAATGCTAAATGAACCCCTGTCCATCTGCTGCCTTTCTGGGCTGAGGGGCATCTCCATCTTAGCCTCTGATCCCTCCTTCTCCAAGATGCGATCATTATCATTGGTGAAGGTGATGGAGAGGAAAGGGGAATAAAAATCTTTGGGATCTTAATTGAGACGCACTTTACATGTTTCCTCCTTTAAAGTTCACAACTACTTCACGACCTAAGCCAGTGACTTGCTAAGGTAGTCAGCCTCGAGGTGGCATAGATGGGATTTGAACCTAAAACGACTCCGAAGCCTGTGCCCTTTGCACTGCAAGGCGACGAAGCGGGCGGGGGTTCTCTTCCTCCACCTCTCCTTCACCCGCTGTGCATCTCAACAGAAAAGAGGCCAGAAAAGAAAAGGAACCAGATGGTCATCTGGCTGCGGAGAATTCTGGAGTGACCCTCTAGCCCGCTGCAGTGGGTGGGTACCTCAGAGTTTCTCTGAGGGTGCTACACCGCCAAAAGTGCAAAACACCTTTGTTGACTTTATCGCCCCCTACTGCCGGTGGCTCCCCGACCAAGACCTCTGTCCTGAGGGCTTGTGTGTTAAGGCAAAAAAAGCTCACCCACTATTCAAAAGCTGTTTGGGGCTGGTTCTGGGCTGCAGAAAACCCTGACAGATTTGGTGACATAAACTGGAGGGAGGAACGTTTATAACTCCCTACTATGTGTCCAGCACGATGTCAGTGATTTATCACAGCCATTGCCTTTTATGTAGAAAATTAATTGCTTTGCAAGATAGTGAGCTCTCCATTAAGAATCTTCAAGCTAGATTAGAACAGTTTTCGGAAAAAAAAAAAAAAAAAAGCTTCTCTGCAGATCTAAACTCCTTGTTGAAACCAGTCATCCACCCATAACAATTGCTCAATCTCTCGTGTAGCGGGGGGGGAAGAAGCAACCCCCACCTCCCCACCCCCGAGAGTGGGAGCAGAGGTCAGGGCAGTAAAGGGTTTGGGGAGGGTGCAGGGAGGAGGAGCCTCTGGCGGGGTCTACTGTACGCTCAATCAGGGTCCCTGCGGAGCTTTCGCGCCAGTCGCCCACCGGCTGATTCCCAGTGCTTCCCAGTTTTCCTGGGTTCCCACTGCACCCTGCTTGGACCCAACTCACCCCACTGGCTTGGGAATGGGGAACAGGCAAACCCCAGGTCAAAGGGAAAAGAGCATCTCTGCCAGCACCTCCTCGCCCGCCCATCCCCCTACCTTCCTTCCCCTCCTCCCCTCCTCGCCCCCTTCTCTTCCGCCAGAAGGGAAGGAGGGGGCGGGCTGTGTGTATGTATGTATGCATGTTAGCGTGTTTGCGCGCGCGCGAGTGCGGTACTTCTGTATGTTCATTCGGTGTGTGGCTGGGTGTGGGGGGTGTGTGCGATGCATGTTTTAATCCGAGCACTTGATTTGGAGTGTATTTGGTTTATGCTTGGACATGGAGCATGTGCTAGTGTGGTGTTTGTGTGTGCATGCTTGCAGGTTGAGTTTTTGTCCGATTATAGTGTGATTATGTGGGTGTGGTCTGGATGTGGGTGTGTTTAAGGTATGTTTCTGCAAGGGGTGGTGGTCGTACTGTGGTGTGTGTGCTTACCCTTAGATGTGTTGTGTCAATGTAGATTTATGGGTGGTGTTTGCTGTGGTGTGTAGTGTGTGTGTGTGTATGTGTGTGTGTGTTCATGAGTAAGGTGCTTTTATATGTCAGCCTACTTAAGGTGTGTGTGTTCAAAGGTTTATGTATTTGATGGTGCAATATGTATGTATCTTTGGGTGTGATGTGTTCATGTGTGTGGTGGGGATGCATGTGGGCAGTGTATATGCTTCACTGGAGAGCTGGGAACTGTGTGTCTTGTTGGGGAGAGTTGCCGCGTGAGTGTGCGAGTGGTGTGTGAAAGCACTAGGGTCATCTAAAGAACCCAGGTGACCATGTGCCTGGTGGATTTTTGGTGTGTTTTTTGTTTGTTTTTAATTTGGGTTGGGGGCGTTACGCCGGGATTGGCAGGAGGAAGGAAGTAGGGGCCAGGACCAGGGCAGGGTCGCCTGCAGTCTGGATCTGCCCGCTTGATCTACGGGGTCTGAGCCTGCCCCCAGGCCCCGCCCACCCCATCGCTGAGTGCGGCCCGCTGGGGCAAGGTGCGTGCTTACCTGGCTGCTTGGAAGAAAGAAGAGGAGGGTGCTGCACGTGATTGGCCAGGTAGGAAGCCTAGGGCGGGGGGGGGGGGGGGGGAAGGGGCTGGTGGGAGTAAACTGGAAAGATTCTTTGTCACTTCCCCCACCCCAGGAAATCTCAGGTTGTGCTCAACTATTTTCTCTTGGGCCTTACTGTTTCACACCTCCTTGGTTTGGTGTGGGCAGATCCAATTGCCTGGAACCCCTCCCCCCAACCTCTGGGCCTCCCGACCTAACTCAAGACTCACAAAACTTTCTCTACTTTACTATACCTCCCCCTCCCAATTGAGGACTCTCTCCTTTGAGCCAACATAGTTTACACTCTTCATATTTCTCATAATATGATCATATATAACTGCAATTATTTGTCTTTCCTTTTAAACTCTGAGGTCCTGTAGAGAATGCCTGATATACAGTAAGAAAAGTAATAGTGATCCTAATAATAATGTTGCCATTGATTAAGCACTTACTGTGTACCAGGCACTGTGCTAAGCTGCTCTTATATACATAATCAACCTTGAGACCTCACAATGACCCTATGAGGTAGATAGAGCAGTGATTATCTCTATTTTACACATCACATATCAAACTCAGAGTAGTTAAGAAACTTCCTCAAGGTCACACAGCCAGTAGGAGGCAGAGCTAGTATTTGAACCCAGGTCTGCCATGCTCTCTAAAACTTTCTTCTGTACTAGGCAGCCTCACCAAGAGTCCCCTGATTCCTTCTAGGCATTGAATTCCCTATGAAACAGTATCACTTCCCAACAAATATTTATTTTAAGTTTACTGACAGCTCCAAGAGTGCTCAGCATAATTTCTTTCTTTGTCTCTCAGACAGCTGATACCTTTGTCACCTAATCACTTGCTTTGTTGACACCTCAAAATCTGTAATTACCCTAGGCTCATAAGCACCTCACAAGCTCCAGTTCTGGGAGCTCTTCTTAGGCTGGTGCTGAAAGAAAACAGAGAATGAGCATTTTCTAGCCACAGGGTCAAGAGAACTGGGTATGGAGGGTAATGGGGGTGACAGAGTTAGGATAGAGTAAGGGAATGATTTCACAGCTCCCCCAGACCTTTCTTTATAGTATTACCACTAGAAATTGGTAAATTTCAAGCAGATCAGTCATCTCCAATTCAAATGTCACACAGGAAAATCAAGCAGAGACCTCTTAAGAAAAGAATCCTGAATGGGCCCCATTGTTTATTATTCATGATTGAGGGGAGAACTGTGCTTGTCTAATGGGGATCATGCTGCTCTGATGCCTTCTAAGCAGCCTCATCTGAGAAATCCAAATTAAAATAATACATAGCATTTTGGGGACCACATTTATTTGGGGGTTCAGACTCAGTCACAGCTATAGGGCCGCTGGAAACTCTGACTTCCAGCTCAGCTCCCAGGGAACAAGCCTAAACTCCAGTGAAGAGGTCAGGAGGTGGATCAAGAGAGACCATTCAACAGTGGTGAGTCACCTCACCACTTTTCATGGGGGAAGTGAGAAGCACGATTTAAATTGCTACTGTTATTATTGTGCCCTTTCAACTGGCACAAATGAGCCTGGTGTGCAGAGTAGAAGCAGCTGGAACATCCATAAAGCTTTCCCCCTAGCTGGGCCTAGGTCAGCATCTCATCCTGGGTGGGAAGGAAAAACACTTTCTAAACTACTATGTAGCCAGCAAGTCTCCTTTTGAAAAAGAAAAGAAAAAGGCTAGAGAAGCCAGTCTAAAGCCACCCAGGGCACAGACTAGCTGAAGCCCCTTGGTAAATTCCTGCAAAGAATTCATGCAAACTTTGGTGTCTCCAAGGATTTGGTCTCAGGAACTTGGCTTCCTTGCTGGAGGGTGCTGCATGTGACTCACTGACACCTTCTCACTCTCCTCTAAATATACTAGCTTCACTTCCACTCCCTCACAGTCTCTGTGAGACCTCCTCTCCCACTTTGAAGGTTCTCTCTCTGCCTCCCACTCCTCACCCCCACACCACTGGACCACCATCTAAATCCTGTTGTTTAGTCCCACCCATAAGTCCCACCTAGATTTATGATGATTCTGATTTACTCCAGCTCAGTGCTCCTACCTGTAAAATGGGGAACAAACTTCAACTTTGAAGAAGCCAAAAGCTCAAGGGCTGTGGCTCCAAAGATGCAGTCCTGAACCAAAGGCTCTAGATTAGTATAATGGAAGGTTATCCTTACTCCTCCCTTAAAACCCATATAAATGGTGGAATAGGAGAAGGCTACCAGGACCCCTGTCAACACTTACACACACATTTTTCTTTGGAGTTTAAAATCTCCACTATAAGTATCTCTCTTTAAAGCCCATAACATGAGGATTATATGGGGAATTTTAAAGTGGAAAAATGCTTTAATAACCCACATTACTGCCAAATGTAAAAAAAGATTTTCACCCTAAAAACAAAGACCTATAGGAACAGGGCACCCAAGTGTGAATTTTATTAAAGGAGATCTTGGTTTCCCCAAGAGAGTAAAACGCTTTAAAGGTCGGGACCTTCATACTTTGCATGGGAGCAGAGGAGCTTTAGAGTGAGACAGCTTTGAATTTTTATCCCAGCTCCATTACTTACTTGCTAGGTGATCTTGGGAAGGTTACATCATCTCTCTGAACCTCAGTTTTCTCATCTGTAAATTGGAGATGCTAACATCTGCCTTAGAAATGCTCAGACGACTGAAGGAGGTAAAATATGGAAAGCAGAAGCCTAATGGTTAATATGTATAGCAAATGCTCACGAAAAGGTTAGCTAATTCCCTCCCTCAGTTTACTCTCCCTCCCCCACCCCTTCTCATATAACCTAGAGTTTCTCAACCAAGGTGTTCAGGGGTTAAAACCAACAGATTGAGTTGCTGATTTTCCTCATTACTGGTTTGTCTGACACTCTTGAAATAGCCCCTCTTCTTTTAGGATGATGTTTTGATCAGCCTAATGCAGCCCAGGAAGAATTGGACCCTAAGTCCAGTTCTCACTCTGCAGTTTCTCCTGGCAGTGTTAATGAGAGCCAGGTTTCAGGTGTAATACTCCAGACAGGAAAGTTTAAAACTACCTTCTAGACTCCCCCCCCCCCCCAATTCCCAATCCTCGCTGCAAACCCAGCCCCAACCCTATCTCTTCAATATCTACCATTGTGTTCAAGAGAATAATGCATGAATATTTCCTGGCTGAACTGCCCCACAACTCGTTTTGTTTTTCTCACCTCTACTCTAGGAATTAAGAAGTGCTCCCAAGGCAACCCTTTTTCTAGCAGTCACCAAGTTTGGTGGGTAGATGGGACAATGAGGGAAAAGATGATGTTTCTCTGAGATATACTTTGCAGCACCTTACATACAGCTCCAATTAGTTGTTATTCATCTGTTTTCAGTTAGAGGAAAATAAAACCTACCCTTTACAAAAATGGTAAAGTGAGAGAAGACCCTGATCTGTGCCTTTCTTCCCTGATGCTGTTGCCTCCCTCTGGAGAGAAAAACAGGTCACTATAGCTAAAGCTAAAGCTGCATTTAAGAAGGGAGTCGGGGTGGAGTTTAAGAAGTTGAGGGTAGGGGTGGATATAATTCTAAGGAGGGATAAAAATGTTACAGACATGCTCTCCAGTTTCATCAAGCATTATGCTAAGCGAAATAAGCCAGTTGGAGAAAGATAAATATCACATGATTTCACTCATGTGGGATATAATGATCAACATAATTTGATGAATAAGAATAGATCCAGACAAATGGCAGGGGAGAGGGTGGGTTAGAGAGCAATCAAAGGACTTGTATGCATGCATATTAGCATAACCAATGGACACAGACACTGGGGCGGTTGAGGCTTACCCAGGTGGGAATGGGGGGGGGGAAGGGGAAGCAGGGGGAAAGGGAGACATGTGTAAAACTTTAGACAATAAATAAAGAAAAAAAGAAAAGTATGCAGACTAGAGAAGTATTGAGCTTCGTGGCAGA
This sequence comes from Eptesicus fuscus, assembly GCF_027574615.1. Lineage (NCBI taxonomy): Eukaryota > Metazoa > Chordata > Mammalia > Chiroptera > Vespertilionidae > Eptesicus > Eptesicus fuscus. The sequence goes on from NC_072473.1 coordinate 112,367,311, forward strand.
AAAAGCTTTGAGAGGATGGGCTTCAGGTGTTTCAAGTATATGGAAGATGCTTTCAACTCCTCCTTCTCCTTCACCCCTCTTTTTCATCCTGCATACTACCCCTCACTGACCATTGACTCCACCATGCAAGTTAATATATTCTCGAGTCCTTCTGAGGATGTAGGAATTTAGAAAAACTTCTCCAGCTCCTACCCATATCTGCTTCTGAGGAAGTCCTGTAGCCTCCACTTTGAGGAGGGAAGAAGGAGGAGGAGCAATTAAGGGTCAGCTATACCACACAAGTAATAGTTGGAGTAGGGGTTAAGAATAGGCCCCGGCCATTTAAGAAGCTTCCCTGAGCACAAGGACCTACTGGTTGCTGGGTGTTGGGTTCCCATCTTGAGGAAGCTGTATGGATTTCAAGAGGTGTATCTGAGATGTGACAGTAGCTGCCAAGGCTCATTAAACATGCCATCTACCTACTTCTGCTGATACATGTGAGAACAAATGATACTGCCAGAAGGAAACAGAAATCACTTCCTAGTGACTCAGAGCCTCAGTGATGAGGACATGTGTGGTATCTGCATTGTATCTTCCAGTTTAAATGTGCACCTTTTCATAGAAAGGAATCTATAAGTAATCAAATAGTGCTAAAAACCAAAATTGGATTCTGGGCAAGGGAACACCATCAACATCAGATTGACCACCTACTAAATTTTTACTGCATATCAGCATAGTGTTAGGAGCTTTGGAAGTGTTATCTATTTTAATCTCACTCAAGCTTTGAAATCAGAGCAAAGAAGTTGTAATCCTTGCTCAGTCACTGTGTGGCAGTGAGCAAGTTACTAAACCTCTCAGCTTTGTCTATAAAATAAAGATAATAATACCAGAGAGTTGTTACAAAAGGTAAGGTAAATAAGGTTTTTTTATGTAAAGTGACTGATTCATAGTAAATACTTGGAGAAGGAATAAGATGCATCTTTTGATACCTGAGCCATTGAATGCACTTAATATAGTGTTATCACTAATAATAATAATGTTTATAGTCTGGAAATGTCAGCATTATTAAATCATTTGAAGAGAAGTTGAATAACTTGCTCATAGCAACACTATAAATCAAGGCCTGGGATTCAAACCCATCTTCTTCTTCCTGCCTAGTGTTAGGGAACACTTTATGATCATTGGGAAGATCACACATGGCTGACCTAATCTAGCCAATGCATTTAATCTACAATTTGAAGAAAAAATCCTGTATATTAAATTGTACACAGTGGGATTCTAGATTATTGCATGGACTGTTTGCATATCATAGGCCTTCAAATAGATTTTTTTAAAGCTTGTATAATTATTAGAGTGATTTAAGAACAAACCTGATAGAGAATTTAAGAAACGGGGGGAAAAATTACTATTGTTCCACCAACTTAACAGAATCTCTTACTCTATTTACCTTGTTGCTGAAATTTCTTCATGTTTCAGAAAAGCATATTTGACAGTTATAATCATACCATTTTCCATGCTGCTACCTAATTCTCATAAACATAATCTTATAGTTGTAGATATGTCATATAGTTTATTTATCTATTTCATTATTGTTGGACATTGAGGTTGTCTTAGTAGATAAGTGTGAAAAAAGGAATGATGTTGCCATAAACACCTTCCAGGACCTGGTGTCCTGCTCTGTCAATGCCCAATATGCTTTCTGTCATTTGATATTTAGTGTGATGAATATCAGCTCTTAATAGTACATTTGAAAGAGTACTATTTTTTGCCAGTTTTCATCACACAGATTCTGTATTTTATCCTCATGGTGGGTAAAGTGTGAGCTAACCTATAAACTTAAAATCTACAGTGTCACTTTTTCCCCCCTATGACAAAATGTTTTGTTGAGGTGCAAAGAAGTGATTTACAAAGGAACTTTGGGAAGTCCTGCCATTGGTGAATGGGGGTGCTTATCTGATACCATAACAAGTGAGTGGAGTGTCTCATTGGCAAACTCGCTTCAGCTCTGGAAAATAATCCTGTTGCAGCTCAACCAGACCTGGCCTCAGCAAATCGATTAGATCCCAAGAAAAGATCAAATTTGTATGTAAAGTGGGCTCAGGGGTCTCTTCAGCTTTAGTTTTGGCTATTTTACAGAAGTCCAGTTGTCTGAGGCCAAATCCAATGCCAAGAGTGAACTGGGGAGAGAATTTTCAAGTGGGTCCATTGTGCTGTCCCTTTCCCTAAGAAAGAAGACCGTTTTGGGCCTCCATTCTTCCCAGGGTTCAATAATGCCTCTACCAAATGTTTTCATATGTTCATCCATTGCCCATTGTCACCCTCAAAAGATTGCTCTGACATATGAACCATCTCCAAGGAAGGGGGGTGGGTCAGTAATAGAACATTTAGAATACCTCTTCCACTCTTCCCAGTTAGCAGCCAGCTACTTCTCCCCACCTCTGACTTCTGAGGATTTCTAGAAGGCATTCTAAGAGAGGTACCAATGGCAATTATAACCCTAAAGAATATCAATAATTGCTCATAAAGTTATTATTTCATGTTGCACAGTATTTATCAGGGGAAGTATAATGAATGTGTTCTTACCTGGTTAAAAAAAAAAACTGTGCCAAAAGACTAATTATTTCAAAATGATGTTGTGTGACTTGAGATCATACATGGAAAGGAATGAGCCTAAGGCCCAGAATCATATATTAGCTGCTATTGTATGAGTAAAAGAACTAGTGTCGGCAGTGGTGTGCCACTGGCATATGTGGGGGGATAGGTCTCATCAGACTGGAAATGAAATAGAAATATAAGGTCTTGTGTTTGGGTCCAAACACCAACTAAATACAGAATGACAACTGAAGAGAACTTGGGTTTACTTAAAAAATAAAAGAAAGGAGTAGCTTCAGTTGAAAATACTTCCAATATAATTAAACTGTGTGAACTGGGTGGCATGTACATGGGATTTGGGTGCGGTGTATGCATGTGCCAAATGGGTAAATTGTGTCGTGTGCTAAAAGTATGTGATACATATCAAGTGTGTGTGTGCATGTGCTCATTTGTGACTTTGTATATAGGCATGTGTGGGTGTGGGAATGTGTATACATGTGTGTATTAATGACTCTGTATCTGTGTAACATGAGTGTGACGTGGGCTTCCAAAAGAGGGAAAGTCAGCCATCCAGGACTATATTTACAGAGGCACAGCTGGAACTCCTCTTTTGGCCAGGTCACTGGGTAGTTTCAACTTGGAGCACGTTCAAAGAAGAGCAGTTAGATACGGATAGGAGCCTTGCAGCCATGTCACATGTTAAACAGAATAAGGAACTGGGGAGATTTGGCCTGAATAAGAACAGGGGAGAAGGAGGATTCTGGGGGAATGGGGAGGGCCAGCACTGTTCCCTTGGGAAGATCATGAAGGCCAGCTCCAGGACAAGGACATAGATTTGGGTTCAGTTTAAGGAAAAGTCTTCTAATTCTAATAGACATGGCTGTCTTTTGATGGGGAAGGACTTCCTAGTGTGATACTGAACCTCTCCTGGTGGGGTTATTCATAAAGAATCCTTCATATCCTTGATCTCATTGGAGTTACTTGACAGCCTACTAGGCCAAGCAGACGTGTAATGGTTCCCCCTACTCCCTTTTTGAGGGTTGCATGTTTGAGCCATAATGTCTTAAAAGGTATCCTATAACCCCCTCCCCTTTTTCTCCACTCACCAGGATCACATTTAAAAAAAGGATACAGAACAAAACTTAAACTGTGTGTATGTGGATCTTTTTCCTTCTCAGAGACCTTGGGGCCTGTCAGCAACTTGCCTAAGCATGCTGCAGTCCCTTAGTAGTAGGTCAGGCTCCTGGGATGGTTCACAGTAGGGTACTAGGGCTGAATTAAGTTGCTGAAGTCCCTCTTCTCCCTGCCTCCCCTCCCCGCCTGTGATGGGGCTGAGGAAAGAGGAGACAACCCCAGGTTTGGTTTATGGCTGGTGACCAATGACGCACTATCACCAATATAGATTTTGGAGGTGGAGACTATGGAAAAACAGGTGGCAGTGGGGGCAGGTGGCAGCCTGGAGGGGGTGGGGCCTAGAATGGGGAGTGAAGGACAGTGTGTGGGGGGGTCCTGAGAAATCTCAAAAAGAAAATATCAGTCTCCTGAAACTGTAAGGAGGAAAAATAATCGGTTTCCAAAATATACTTTATAGAAGTAGTGCCAGGAAATGGGTGAAATACCACCCACATATTGTACTAGTGCTGTGATCTTTGCACATCTATATACTCAACTCCACAGGAATAAGGGAACCAAGAATTAATCTCAAATACTCAAGGAAGGACCAGACTAAAGACCCTATGCCTGCATCATTTGGGCATTTTGGAGCAGTGGGCAGCTGGCAGAACTTCAGTAGACCTGATTTGCTGACAACTCCTTGTATGACCTTGAGCGGGCCTTTCCAATCTCTGGGCTTCAATGTCACCATCTCTTGAAGGCATTGAATTCCATGACTCTAAGTGGCCCGTGTTGATATTCTGTAGTTGAGAATGGGACAAGGGGGACAAGCTTCAAAGCAAAAGCCCTCCTCCTCATCTTACGGTCCCCTGGGTCCTGTGTGCCCTGCCAGGGACGTTCATCCTTGGGCCTTTAGGGCCCTTGGTTTGCGGAAGGCGCTCCTGCAGGTCTGGCCTCAAAGATCTCTCCCTCAGTCCCAGAGGAAGGCTGAGCCAAAGGCTCCGCCCCCATGCTCGCCCCCTGTCCCGCCGAGCCATTAGCGCGATTGCTCGGTATTCCGGGCAAAGCTGGTGATTTATGCCCGGGCCTCGACGGGGCAGTCCCTTGAGCCAGGAACAATTAGCTAAAAGCCAGGGGGAAGGGAGGCAAGGGGGCGGCCAGCCAATCCCCAGGGCTCCTAGCTGGGGCTGCAGCCCCAAGCCGCGCCCGGCCAAGCACTCCAGCCCTCCCTACTCGGTGGTCCCAACTCACCACGGCGGGGGCGGGGCTCAAAGGCCGAAGCAAACAGGCAGTCCAGAATCCACGCCATGACCCTCGCTGAGTGCCTGGCAGCCTGGAAACTAGCTTCCGCGCAGTCCCCCGCACTGGCCGCCCTAAGTAGCCCCCGCTGACCACGCCCTGAGCCGCACCCTGCACCCTGCTAAGAGTGTCTTGGTCACCGGACACCTCGGGCATGTCACGAAGTGGGCAGGGCCTCAGGGAACCCACCCCCACCCCCGCCGGAGGGGAAGCCGCTGGTCCCACAGCCCCTTCCCCCTTGCGGAGAGAGGCCATGACACAGCTCCTGTCCGGGGAAGCTCTGACTGAAGGCAGGACCCTTCCCCTATCCCAGAGGTCCCAGAGTCTGAGGGGAGACGCCGTCTCAGTCCTGGTGAGCCCCGAATCTGAGAGGGAGGGGAGGTCCCTGCCCCCAGGAACCCTTAATAGGGCGCTTAAGAGCAGGCCTGTCCCCAGAAGCTGGAATTTGAGGGCGAGATGGCGCACCTGTCCCAGGGAGCCTCAGATCTGAGGGCGAGGCTGTATCCCAGACCTAAGAAACCCTACGCTTTAGCGGAGACATCATCTCAGCCCTCAGGAGGTCCATTCCAAGCTGGAAACGGAGTCTACTTTGGGAGCCCTGAACTGGAAGGGGAGGCACCTCCTAGCCTTTGGGAACTCCCTGTCCTGGGGGAGGCATCACCTCAGCCCTAGCCTAGTAGCTCCAGGTGTGATTTTACAAACCTGCTCTGTTCTAGAAAAACGAAGAATGTGAGTAGGAGAAAAGAGTTTTGTCCTCCAAGGGGCCCCAAAGCTGAGAGTAATTTTACTGTCCAGGTCCTGTTAATCCCTCAGGAAGCAGGAGATGCTTTCTTGTCTGAGAACTTTTGTTTTGAGGGAATTGATTCCCAAATAAAAGAACAGTGTAAAGTATGCATAAATATGGGGTACACATCAGTATCTGCTGATGTATGGACTCCACCATCTATGCTAAGGCACTGGCATAGGAGGGGCACCAACATTTATTTTGGGGAATAATTTGATATTTCAATGGGGAGTGGTACTGTGCTGGATTTCATTACACTTGTTTTCATGGCCTTGTATTTTTAAATTTTAAGTACACATTGGAGCACATACCATAATGGGTTCTGTGTTTGGGGCGTTTGATGGTGTTAAATCAGGCATACCCCCAAATCCTGGGGTACAAGCAGCTACCAGAGTTGGAACATATTGGGAAAGAAGGGCTTGTAAACAAAAATTCCTTTTCTGTTTAAGTTCAGGGGCCCAAATTAATTTCTCCCTTCAATTCTCCATTGGCAGTTGTACAGGCATGACTCTGTGCCTTGTTTTGCTCCACTGGGAAAATGGAATTCTGTCTATCAAAATGCTAGTGAGGATGTAGAAATCTGAAAATCCCTCTTCCAGGCCTGAAGAGTGGAGGCTGCAATCACAGGTCCTTCAGGGAGAGCAGTTATTACATTTCTTTTGCTAACCACTGATATTTGCATTTATGTGGCAAAAGGGGTGCATAAAATGGAAAAATCGCCTGCATTTTGCCATGCAATTCTTAGCAAAGTAGAGCTATAGTCATAGTTTAAAGGGCTTTGACGCGTTTTTCTTCCTATCTGAGAAACATGCTACTTCTCTGCCTTTGCATCAATTTCTAAATCATTTCCAATTTTCTCTGTTTTCTAAAAGCAATCAAAGACAACAAACATTCACCAGGCCTTCTCTTTTACCAATTTTTGCTGTACAAATATCTAGTCTTCCAAGCCAGACAAGGCTGACATCTAGAAATGTCCAATTTCAGGCTCTGGATATTTAAATCTCGGCCTTGATTTTACCTCTTCCCATGAGCTTACCCATCACCATTTTTTATAATGGCTTCAGTGCCCCTCCCCCCCCCAGCTGAATGTGTTGTTGTTGCTGTTGTTGTTTTGGTTCCTTAAAGCATAAAGACTATCTGCCCATTCCAATCCAATCTGTCCTCTCTGTGCAAGATATTGAGCTATGTATATAATGCCCATTCTCTCAATGAATTATTGCACAATTATTTTATATGTATAATTAAATAAAAAATAATCAGCCCTGGCCAGGTTGCTCAGTTGGCTCTCGGTAACTGAAGCTTCTCTGATTCCAGAGTAGTTCTACCTAGGGTACAAACTCATGACAGCTATCCTTTTTCATTGGCCTTTTCTGCAAGGAGTGTGATGTAGCAAAGGAACAAAGCTAAGGATGCTCACAGACCTGGATTGGAAGCTCAATTCTGCTATGTACTAGCTATGTAATTTTAGGAAGATTATTTAACCTCTCTGAGGCTTGGTTTTCCTCAACTGTAAAATGGGAATATTAACAGTATGAATGAGCTCCAGGAAAGCGAAAGTATATTCTATTGGGGGAAAAAAAAAGAAGGGGAAGTAGAGTACAAAATTCTCAAAAAAATTATTTAGCAGTCAAGTTAGCAGTTCCTCCTCCTCCCTTTTCTTTGGCCCACCTCTTCTACCACTTAATTAATAGTGTTAAGTTTCCTTTGAAAATATTGCCCTTAAACAAATGTCACATAGTAAGGGAATGCATTCATTCATCAATCCATCCATTCATTCTTTTTTTAAAATTTCTTTATTGATTAAGGTATTACATATGTGTCCTCATCCATCCATTCATTCAACAAATATTTGTTCAATGTCCTCTCTGTGCAAGATATTGAGCTATGTATATAATGTCCATTCTCTCAATGAATTATTGCACATTTTTAAATGCATAATTTAAAAAAATCAGCCCTGGCCAAGTTGCTCAGTTGGTTGGAGTGTCCTCCTGTACACTGAAAGTTTGCGGGTTTGATTCCTGGTCAGGGCACATACCTAGGTTTTGAGTTTGATCCTCTGTCGGAGCTCATATGGGAGGCAACCAATCTCTCTCTCTCTCTCTCTCTCTCTCTCTCTCTCTCTCTCTCTCTCTCTCATCAATTTAAAAAAACACATCAGGTGAAGATTAAAGGCTTAAAAATAATAATCAAAATGCAAAATGTATGCATACTATTATATAAACAGTGGAAATAAATCATAAGCCTATGCATAGAAAGAAAAGCTAACAGGAAACACACCAGAATCTTAATAGTGATTGTATTTGAGCATTGCAATTATGGACAATCTTTAACTTTTATTATTTGCATATTTCAGTAATTTTCAAATTTTCTTTACTAAACATTTTCTGGACTTAAAAAATACTACCTATAGAAAAATTATAACCTTGCCTCTTCTGAACAAATGACTGGGTTTTTAAGCTGGAGTTGTGCTACTGTTACAGGGCACTAGGGCTGGCTTTCATGACCAAGAAAAAGCTAAAAGTTGGTCTGTGGGTATGGTGCAGGACTCTTTTCTTGTGCAGGAACACATAATCAGTTATGGCACCTCCTCTACAAGAATACAGAGGTCCCTAGCACTCCAACTGAGGAGCCAGGAGCCTGCTAGCCTGGACCTGCAACCCCTCACCTCAAGGTCAGTGTTCACAAAGGGCATATTGGTTATATCTGCCCTCACCCTGACAGCTCAAGGCTTAGAGCTCAACAGCTTGCTGCCTCTTAAGGGTATCTCATTGCAAACCAATTAATAGCTAAACACCCTGCTCCTTACTTGAGTCATTGTTTGCAATGAGGTCTTTAGCAGGAAGTAAACATGTTCTCACTTGGAAGAAGGCACAATAATGAAGACAAGCTGGAGGCTTGTTGACTGTGAGAAGGAAGGCTTCAAACCTGCCTACCTTTTATCCTAAAACTCAAAAGTACTTAGTTAATAATATTATATAGGTTTCAAGTTTGTTTGTTTTTTAAAGATTTTGGCCCCCAGGCAAACAGTTTCTAATTACAGGGGATTCCAATAACCAAAGGCCCATAAATTTGTTAAGGATCAGGATTTTCTAAGGTATGATCCATTGGGCCAAATACATCAGAATCACTTGGGATGGTGCTGTAACAATGCTCCCACTCCAGACTTACTGAACAACAATTTTGGGGCATAAGGACGAGAAAACAGCATTTTAGCAAGCTCCCCATGGAAGCTCTAATATAAAATAAAGTTAAAGAAATTCTAACATAGAGAAAAGACATCTTTCCCTGAAAACCCTCCACCATTGTCTCTTCCCATTGTACTACAGCTACAAGGAATACTGGAGAAGACATCAGGAAAATTTGATTTCTTTTACCCCAATCTACTTATTTTGGGTATGTGGGTAAATACATAACATGAGAACTTGAGCAAACCTGGAAACTTGATTTGTAATAAGGGCTAATAGTATTCAAAATAAGCATATTCCATTTGGATTTTTAAAGAATTCTTGTGTATGTCTATATAGCATTTCTCAGTCAGATTATCTTGTTTGAACTTCCTACCTGTTGGGTTCCATGCATCAGGCAAGAAACAGCTAAAGCACAGTGGAAAGACAGGGACATTTAAAGTTAAAATAGAAGAAGTGAGTATGGGCATGCTGACTGACCAGCTGGATGAATGCAAGTATGTTTGCTTTCCAACCTGAGCCCCAGGCTCCTCTTCTATGAAATGGGGATCCCCGTCCCCATGCCCACCTCCCTCAACAGATTGTTATGAAGCTCTCCATAAATTCAGAAGTAAGATAACAAAGAAATCTATTCCCAGGCCCATGGGAAAAAGTTGGTAGATTAGCAACCATGCCTCCTAACCCCCTCTTGAGGAGTCCTATCAAAAGGTACACGTGTTATGTACAGGGATTATATGTGCTCTCTAAAAGGGGCTATAAGCCTTACGACCTCAAGACTTCCTCCATGCTTTTCTGTTTGGGAAAGATTTATCTGGTTCATGGTGAACATATAGTAAAATTATGGACGATCTTTCTGAGCTTCAGAAGGTCCTCAATTTCATCACTTCTCAAATGGAGTCATACAAGGAACACTTGAAGTTCCTTTCCAGCTACTTAGCATTCCTGGGATACATTCCCCACCCTGTGGTCGTAGCTCTATTACTTCCAAAGATTTCATATCACAGAAGCCTGACAAGGTCCTGGCACCATCTTTGTGAGGTAGAAATGGGAAGTAATTATTCCAATTTTTTAAGTTATGAAAAGCTGAGGTAAAAGACAGTAAGTGACTAGCCCAAAGTCACCCAAGGGAGGACAGAGGAACTGACACCAGCTTCCAGATCTCTCAAATCACACCCCTCCCCAGCCTGTTCTTTTCCAGTACCCCTCACTAGATCCCAGGAGTTGTCTGTCAATGTGTTAATACCACTCAGGAAATGCAAGTTTCATTCTGACACAAGGAAGACAGAACTACGATTATGCTTCAGTCCCCAAGGAGGCAGAAAAACTGCTTTTAGTTGACAAGTGCATCACCCACACACATACCCCTCTGGTTGAATGAAATGATAAAATCCCAAATGCTCACTTAATTTTGTAAAGCAGTTTGCTCTTTGAGCTAGGGGTAGGCAGCATTAATTTTCCAACTCTAGAAGTTTCAACCAGGTTGGGGGGTGGGTAATAGTAGAGATTAAGGGGGAACACAAAAAATGTCAGAAAGAAGAAAAACTAACTAACTCTGAAAGTCATCTCTGCAAATTATTTGTTCTTATATGTTTAAGTGTGGCAGCTACCAATGTGCTCTCATATCTTTCCACATCTGAACCCCATACAGTTTTGGGAGGTTGGGAGGACAGAGATTAGCATAGCACCCATTTTATAGATGAAGAAATTAAAGCTTGGGGAAGTGAAGTGACTTGCCCGAAATCATTATTCTTTTTCCTTCTCCTCCTCCTCCTCCTCCTTCTTCTCCTCCTCCTTATCCTTCTTTTGATTTGGAACCTATGCTTTAACCAGGGTCTGTGCCTCTTTCTTTCTAATTGGTTCCTTCTCACACTATCCATATCCAAGCTGAATTTGGTCTTCAGACCTTATATACTTCCTGACCCACTTTGGACTGGAGACTTTACCCTAGCTGAGAATTCCAGAGCCCTTACAAAGCTTCCCCAAACTCCTATTCTTAGATATATATGCTGAAGTAATTCAGAGTGAAGTATCATGATGTCAGCAAAATACTTTCAAAGTGAGAGAGGGCATTTATAGCAGAAGGAGAGTGTGCCAGTATGGCAACTTGTTAAAGAGAGTATGTACAAGCATTTATTGTGCCATTTTTTCAAATTTAGTGTATGTTAAAAGTTTGAAAATACAAACTTGGAGGAAATTTTCCTACCTAGGTAGCCACCCCACCTGCCTATACTAAAATCTAGGTGCCAACAGTACATCCCCTTCCACAGGGTTCCAACTCAGGACTCCATCAGAATGTCACAGTCCCAAGCACAGAACTACCTCTTCTCTTAGCTATATCTCTCAGGTCTCACCTCTGACTTCTGCCTGTTCAATAACCTTTTCATCTGCTTATTCTTCTTTTCTTTCCCTATGGGCTTATTCTTTCCCATAGCCTACAAAAATGTTCAAACACTCCTATATAAAGACAGTCCTTCTCTGACCCTTGTAGGTATCATCCAATCTTCTTTTTCTCAGTCTCCTTAATAGGAACTCCTTAATACTTTCACAGAGTTGTGTAGACTTGCTCTCCTCACTTCTTTTCATACACTCATTTACCAGTCCACATCAAGATGGTGCCTTCTTCCCTCCACACACACATGCACACACACTCCACTGAGGTTCTTTTACTGCAGCTGCCAGTGTTCTTTTGGAGCCATAATCCAAAGGGACACATCTATATCTTAATTTCATTTGCCATCTCTGCAAAATGCTACATTATGAATTGTTTCTCACTTACTGAAACTCTCCCCTTGGCTCTGAAGATGAAATGCTATGCTAGTGTTGTCATCAGTGTTCTCCTTCTGGGTTTGCATTCTCCTCTGGTATCCTACATGGGAGCAACCTTCAAGGTCCTGTCCTTAATACTGTTTTTGTGTGAAGGGGATTATCCACTCTAATGTCCCTGATCTCTCTGGATCACTCACAGCACCTTAAACAGTGTACTTCATATAGGAGACAATTAATAAATGTTTATGTAATTGATTAACATTTGTTAATTGCACAACAAATGTTCTGTAAAGGTTGTTATTGGGGTTTACAAACATTTCCTGTATATTTACTTGACTTCATCCTGGTAATACCCCAGTGAGGTTGATTATTATTCCCATTTTTACAGAAGAGGAAGGGGAATGATGCTATTCTGTACTAAGTGTTTAATACACATTTTAATTTAATTTTCACAACAGCCCTGCAAAGTAGGTGTTCTTGGCCACATTCTAAGAAAACTGAAGCTCAGAGAGGTACCCAAGGTCACAAGGAGTATATAATTTACCTCCCCTGCTATTTCATTGTTCTGTAAATTTGATCATACCAAAATTAGTGAGTAATACTGAAGAGAAATATAAAACATATCACAGAGTGATATCATAATTATTATTTACATATAAGTATTTTTTGAGTTTTCATTGCTCTGAAATGTAATGTCAAGCATATAAAGAGCTAAAGAAAAATTGAAACCTTCTATTTCTAAGCATTCCCTACTTTTCCCTCTTCCTGCATATTATAATAATAGGAACTGTTTATTGAGTACTTACTGTATGCCAGGCATTATGCTTAGTGCTTTACAAGTGTGCTTTCATTTAATCCTTACTACCATCCTATGTGGTAGGGGCTACTATTCTACCCCAATTTATATATAAGATAATTCTGCATCATAATAGTTAAGTAACTTGTTCAAGGACCCTTAGTTAGTTTATGAGGTGATTGAAATTTTAAGTTGGTCTGACTCTAAATCTAATGCTCTCTCAATGCCACTAGGCTGCTTTTCCAAAAGGATAGGGAAACCAAGGCTCAGAGAGATTGTGACATCAATTCTCCTGACTCTGTATCTTATATTTTTTCCACTTTACTCCAGCTGCTTGCATTTCTTTGTTGAAGGAACTGCTTTATATTGTCAATAATCTTTATGTCTGTGGTCTGTCTCCTTAACCACATTGTCAGCTCAGCCAAACCTCTTTAGGTCCCCCACAGAGGGTTCTCACTAAATACTTATCAATTGATAAGCACGGTGCTCTCTTCAGTTGAGATAATTATTAATAAACTATCAGGCTTTGACAAAGCCCTTCTCATTTCCAAAGGAATCAAGCCCTTGGTGCTTGGAAGACGTATCAATTTCTCCCCTTCCCGCAGCTTGAAGTCAGTAGCGCATACTACCCGCCTCCGCACGGCATCCAATCTCTAGGGAGCCTGAATAACGTCAGAATCATTTCACTGAAGGCTGAATTATGTGCATGATTCTGGGAGATGCAGTCCCAGAAAAGGGGGAGAAGAATGTGGGCTGCGATTCCGCATGCAGGTGGACCTTGGGAATGTGTCTTGCCATCTGAGATGATGTGTCAAACAGCCACACTCCATAGAACAAGCTCGAAAGATTGATTGCTACTGTTATTATTGAGGATATTAATAATCATTCTTTCATGTGTACAGCGAACTTCCATTTACACAAAAGGCTCCTGCACAAGATTTCATTAGTTTTATTTTTTGCTGGCCTTCTGTAAATCCTTTTAGCTTCAAGATTCCCCAAATGTGTATGTGGCGGCAGCAGGGGAGGGGGGGGGGAAGGGTCCTCTGTCCAGCTTTTATGGAAGAGAACTGACACAGGGAAGCTGACAACTGAGACCCTGAGAAGGAGAACATTAGGCAGCTGGAATTGACAACTGACAATTGATCCTGCTGAGCAACATCCTGTTGAGATATGTTTAGGACCTGATCACAGATCCCCAACCTCTCCCCTTCTCTATGCCTGTTTCCAGAACCCCAGAAGCCACCCAGTCCTCCTAGCCAAAGAAGAATCCTTAGCTCCTCCCATCGTTAGAATTCACCCTTCCAGGTCCCTTCCCCCATAGAAGCCTCAGAGACACCTCTGTGGAAGCTGGCTCATCAATTATCTCTTCACCTCCCCCAGACCAATTTTCTCATGCATTTGTATGAGTTAGCTCAACACCCTTCAAAGAGACAGGCAGTAGTAATAATCTCAGCTAGCACTCATGGAGCTTTTACTATGAGCCAGTCACTATATTAAGCACTTTACATGCATAATCTTTCTTCATCCTCATAACAGTCCTATGAGGAAGTTTTAATAGGATCCCTGTTTTATAGAGGAGGAAAGTGAGGTTCAGAGTGAGTAACTAGCTAGCCCCAAACCACACAGCTAGCTAAATCACAGCTAGGATTCAAACCCAGGTCTGTCTGACAATGAGCCTCTACATTTTACTGTCTCTCAGGCTTCCATTTCACAGATAGAACAGTGAGACGCAGAGATCAGAAGTCCACCTAGCATTCAGAGAGTCTCAGGAAGCCATAAAAATAGTTTTCCTCCCATTTTAGCCAGTAAAAGACTAAATTACTTCGTGAGTCACTTAAAAGCCCCTGCTTCTGAATTTGCAAATAGGGTCCACAGTGTGTGAGATTCTAAAGTGATGAGCCAAGGAAGGTTAATTTCCTCTAAATTTATAAAGTTTAAAAGCGCCAGCTGAAACCGGTTTGGCTCAGTGGATAGAGCGTCGGTCTGCGGACTGGAAGGTCCCAGGTTCGATTCCGGTCAAGGGCATGTACATTGGTTGCGGGCACATCCCCCGGTGGGGGGTGTGCAGGAGGCAGCTGGTCGATGTCTCTCTTTCATTGATGTTTCTAGCTCTCTATCCCTCTCCCTTCCTCTCTGTGAAAAATCAATAAAATATATATATATATATATATATATATATATATATATATATATATAAAGTTTAAAAGCGCCATACAAATGCAAAGTGTTCCTTATCATAATCTTTAATACTACTATTCCAGCCTATTCATCTACCAATAAAGCTGGGATAGAGTCCTGGCTCTGCCCCTGGATTCTGGTGCCATTTAAATGCCAAGAAAAATGGTCTCAGGGAGTCAGAGTGATCCATTATTCAGATATGGATTATTTATCAGGAGTAAATTGTTAGCCCTGTCGGGTGGCTGATGAATTCTCCCACCTCACCTGGGGGCTCATTGCTCTGCACAGGACGTGCAGGGAATGCTAGGAGCACTCTGGAGTTGCAGTGTGACTTTGCAGACAGGGTCCTGAGGGCAGGGAGTGAGGATGTTTTGGTTAGGTTCCAAGGAATAGCAACAACCCTACCCACCATTAAATGAGATGACAATGAACCCCACTCACCTACAGCACAACTCAGGTTAGAAAAGGAAAACTCTTAATGCTTAAAACATCTTTGCGGAAGACAAAGTACAAAAAGAGGCTGACAGAGAGATGAAAAGAATAGGCCACAGGAAGAGAAACAGGGAAAAAAAAAGAAAAAGAAATGGAGAGAGGGATACAAAAGGGACAGGGAAAGATGGAGAGGAAAATGAATAATGGACCACAAAAAAGATACACATGGAGTAAGAGGAAAAGAGGAAAAATAAATCCAAAATGAGGAACTAAGAGGAAAGGGAGAAATAAAAACAGATTAAGAGAGAAGCAAAAAAGAAAAAGAAAAGATAAAGGGGAAAAAACAAAAGTTTTTTAAAAGGAAAATATATGGTGAAAGATAAATGTAGAGAGAAAACAAATGAAAACAGATGAAGAGAAAGGGGGAGAAATAAAAGAGAAAAAATAATAAAAAGATATAAAAATAGAAAAATCAGAGATAAAGAGACAGAGTGAAAACAAAAGGGATGGGGAAGGGAGGTTGGGTGGGAAAAAACAGATGAAGACATTAGAGAAACATAGAAGAGACTTGCAAATATCATCTCCCATTTGGTTGGTTGCTTTTTTTGTTGTTGTTGGCAGTTTCTTTTGCTGTGCAGAAGCTTTTTAGTTTGATATAGTCCCATTCATTTACTTTTGCCTTTCAGAGTACCAGAAATGGCTTATTGTTTGTTTTTGTTCTTCTTATTTTGTCTTTTCTCTTTGGCTGTGAAACACATATGATTTCAGTGGGTTGCTGTAATCCGATCTTAAGCCTGGTCAGAATCACTAGGTTTCCCTCCCAGTTAAGAAAGTTCCCCTCCTCCCACTCACACCATTAGACATTCTTGTGGGGTAAAGCATTGAAAACAGAAACAGAAAGGCAGAGACAACCACCTACTGAAATAAAAGCCACAGAGTGCTGAACACATAGAAGAACACACACACACACACACGCATGTACAAAATCAGGCATACACAGACACATTCTGCAGCAAAGAGGCACACAGGTGCTGAAAGATTTGAGACATAGGCAGGGACAGATTCACATCAGACATGTATCAGCATAGCCAACCTGAACACAAAGATGAGAATGCATAGAAACTGACAAGGAACTAGATACATTGCTGTGGAAAATGACACGGAGGCACAGAAAAAGACAGATGCACAATCCGAGAGATACAGAGGTGGATACCAGCTAAGATAAGAGGAGTTTCGCCTTATCTCTGTTTTTCTTCTCTTTATTTTGCCTCCACAATGTATGCTAAAAAGGGCATTTATGCCCTGGCCAGTGTGGCTCAATAGGTTAGACTCTAACCATTAGAGTATTGTCCCATACACCAAAAGATTGCTGTGGGCTTGATTCCTGGTCAGGGTACATACTCATATTGGGGGTTTGATCCCAATCAGGTGCATTCAGAAAGCAACCCGTCCTTGTTTCCCTCTCACATAGATATTTCTCTCTCTCTCTCCCTCCCTCCCTCCCTCCTTCCTTCCTTCCTCTCTCTCTTCTTTCCTTTGAGTTGATTTTTTGTTTTTTAAAAAAAGAGCATTTACTTCCCTCTGTCTCCTGCCCTCAGGCTTTTCCTCTGGACTTCTTGACAGTTGGTAGCAATGTGGTTTTTCTTAAATCTTTGTTGTTGAAAGTATTACAGATGCACCCCCCCCACACACACACACACACTTTTTACCCCATTGACCACTCCTCCCCACTCCTGACCTCTCCCCAGGCCTTCACCAAACTGTTGTCTGTGTCCATGGGTTATGCATATATAAATATAAATTCTCTAGTTAATCTCTTCTCACCCCCACCCCCACCTTCCTTGTGAGATTCTTCAGTCTGTAGCATGCTTCCATGTCTCTGGATCTACTTTGTCAGTTTAGGTAGCAATGAGTTTTATTTAAATAAACTCACTCCTGCTAATGAGTCTGCTAGTTATTGTCATCCTTCCCAGGAAACAGATGTCCGTAACAAGTTTAAATGACCATAGCTAAAAGGCCCCTTCAGGCATGAGTTTAAATGGTGGAATATCAGATCCTGTGGCTGAGGTGGAGTCTGTCTTGACTCCTACTCCAAGACAATGACTCTAGACTCCCCTTCTCCCATCCCAGTATTCTATGATCCTTTTAACTTTTTATTATTATTTTAAAATATTTTTTTATTGTTTTGTTTTTTTTTAGAGAGAGGAAGGGAGAGATAGAAACATTGATGAGAGATAAATATCAGCATCTGTCAGCTGCCTCCTGCATGCCCCCCTACTGGGGATCAAATCTGCAACCCAACCATGTTCTCTGACCAGGAATTGAACCAGTGACCTCTTGGTGGATGGTCCAGCGCTCAACCATTGAGCCATACAGGCTGGGCATCCATGATCCTTTTTAACTTCATTGGACTTTTCTTGTTCTCCTCTACAGTTGGATGCAGATGACAGGGGGAGGCCAAGCAGCAAGATCTAATACCTGCACCACCACATGAATGAGAGGAGCACCATAAGATCTCACCAGATTAATAAAGTGTTTCTTGCAAAAGAAAAGTTTGAAAACCTCAGGGTTACACAGGGTCAGATGCGTTCTAAGGGTCCTTCCAGTGCTGGCATTCTAGGATTCTATAACTAAGAGCTAATTCGTTCAAATCTAAACCCAAAGTAATTGGACAAACCTTGATTGAATTTTCCAAGCCATCATGGCATCATTGTCTGCCCCAATAAATATTTAGCCATGGCCCCAGTTTATTGATTTTGTGCAATATCTATACTTCTTGGCACAGTTTCTGACACTGATTGGTAGACCCATGATGATTTGAAACATGTAAGCACAATACGGCCTCCCAGGAAAGCCAGAGATGGTTGTTGATGTGTTCATCTGGCTTAGGCCAGATTGCACACAGACTGCAACAACCCTTCTGGCTTGTGCTGGGCACATGGAAGGGTAAGACAACTGCCTTTGAATGGGGCATAGTACTTGAATGGATGGATCAAGTTAGTTTATAAGTTCAGGGATAGTGTAGCCAACTGATCACAAACCTCTACTTTTCTTACCTTTATTTTTTAAATTAAATTTATTGGGGTGACATTGTTTAATAAGATCACATAGCTTTCAAGTGTACAATTCTATGATACATGATCTGTATATTGCATTGTGCCCACCACCAAAATCAAATCATCTTCTGTCACCGTATGTTTGACCCCCTTTACCTTTACTACCCCTAACCCCCTTCCCTTCTGAATCCCCCTGCTGTTGTCTGAATCTGAGTTTCAGTTTTGCATTCCACATATGAATGAAGTCATATGGTTCTTAGCCTTTTCTGACTGACTTATTTCACTTAGCATAATATTCTCAAGGCCCATCCATATTGTTGCAAATGGCAGTATGTCATCTTATGGCTGAGTAGTATTCTATTGTATATACCAGGTATGTACCAGATTTTCTTTATCCAATCCTCTATCAAAGGACACTCTGGTTGTCTTCATGCCTTGGCCACTGTGAATGAAGTTGCAATGAACATAGGGGTGCATATATTTTTGTGAATACATGTTTTTGAGTTTTTTGGGTAGATACCCAGAAGTGGGATTGCTGATTCCTGTGGTAACTCTATTCTTAATTCTTTGAGGAACTACCAGACTGTTTTCCATAGTGGCTATACCAGTTTACATTCTGACCAGCAGTGAATGAGGACTCTTTTTCCCCACAATCTCTCCAACACTTGTTATTACCTGTCTTATTGAATAGCCATTCTAACAAATGTGAGGTGGTATCTCATTGTACTTTTGATTTGCATTTCCCTAATAGCTAGTGAAGTTGAGCATCTTTTCGTATATCTGTTGGCCATTTGTATGTCTTCTTAGAAGATGTGTCTGTTCAGGTCCTCTTCCCATTTTTAATTGGATTGTTTGTCTGTCTGATTGTTTGTTTGTTTGTTTGGTGTTAAGTTCTATGAGTTCTTTATATATTTTTTATATTAACCCCTTGTTGGAGCTATTGTTTGCAAATATCATCTCCCATTTGGTTGGTTGCTTTTTTGTTTTGTTGGCAGTTTCTTTTGCTATGTAGAAGCTTTTTAGTTTGATATAGTCCCATCATTTATTTTTGCCTTTATTTCCCTTGCCTTTGGTGTCAAACTCATAAAATCTTCTCTAAGACTAAGGTCTATAAGTTTAGTACCTATATTTTCTTCTATGTAATTTATTGTTTCAGGTTTTATAATTAGGTCTTTAATCCATTTTGAATTAATTTTTGTTCATGGGGACAAATTATAGTTGTATTCTTTTGCATGTAGCTTTCCAATTTTCCCAGCAGCATTTATGGAAGAGCCTTTCTTTTCTTCTCTGTGTGTTTTTGGCCCTTTTGTAAAAAATTGACCCATATAGATGAGATTTTTTTTCTGGGCTCTCAATTCTGTTCCATTGGACTGTGTGTAATTTTTCTGCAAATACCATGCTATTTTGATTATTGTAGCTCTGTAGTATTATTTGAAGTCATGTAGTGTGATACCTCCAGCTTCATTCTTTTTTCTCAAGATTGCTTTGACTATCTGGGGTCTTTTGTGGTTCCATACAAATCTAAAGATTTTTTTTGTTCTATTTCTTTACAAACTGCCATTTGGATTTTGATGGGAATTGAATTAAATCTGTATATTGCTTTGGGTAATATAGACATTTTAACTATGTTGATTCTTCCAACCCATAAATATGGAATATCTTTAAATTTATTTGTGTGTGGTTTTTTTTTTTCAATCTCTTTTAAGAGTGCCTTGTTGATTTCAGTATATAGGTCCTTGTAAAGCTCTACTTTGATGATGGGAAACATCCCTTAGAGCTACTGTCTGCCTCACTTATTATTCATTCATTCATTCTCCAGCAAGAGCTTTCTCTGTACCAAGCTCAGTGCTACAGCTAGGGATAGAAACATGAACAAGATACAGTTAAATACCTCTCAAATATCTCATTTGTAAATCAGCATTATGGTACAGTCAGGGGTGCAGTATCTGAGCTAAAGTCAGAAATATTGATAGTGCTTAGAGTCAACAAACTTAAGCTATAGATAAATATTTATAAAAAGAAATAATTTGGTAGGAATTTTACTGTATAGGCACAATTTTAATTATTCCCACTGGCAAAACTGATGAATCAGAGACTTTTCTTTGTATGTAGTATTCAAGATGCATAAATGTCTTATAATTAGTTCAGGTAAAATAACGATTGTTTTCTAAGTAGAACTCTAAAAACTGTAAGTTAATTTAATACTTTTTTTTAATTTTTAGTTGCATATTCTTGGTGACAGGGTTTCATTTGTTGGTGATAGTTTGAGGTCATTGTGGTTTTTTTGGGAGAGATTAAGGCATTTACTGGAAGAGAAAGGAAGATTCATTCCTTTCTTTAATACTGCCTAATACTGCCATGACATTAACCCTGTAATTCCCTAAAAAGTTGTGTATGTGTAAGTTTGTTCTCTTATTCATTCATTCTTTAACTTATTTAGTCTTTCATCCATCCATCAATTGTACATCAAGCACTTTGTCTGAAGTAAGTACTGGGTAAAATGTGGGGACACTGGAGAGATTGAGACTTAGACCCTGCTCTCTTGAGGCACATACATTCCAGGAGAGGAACCAGCAAATAACTTGAGAACTTTATGATGAATTCTGTAGCAGAGGTGTGGGCAAAGGGAAGCTGTGAAGAACAAGGACTAAGGGATGATGGTAGTTGGAGAAGCTTTGAGAGATGAGGTGACCTATGGGTGGGAGAAGGTCTGAAGGTCAGTCCTATTCAGCACTGTGGGGCTACATGGATCCATCCCCATTCCCCAAGCTCTGTTTTAAAATAAGTAGCATGTATTTGTAATAGCCACAGAGCTATACAACAAGCATATCAGTTTGTGGCTGGGGCTAGCCTAGAAGCCAGCATCAGTTTAACTGTTTCAATTTAAGATGGAATGTAGCCAGCCATTTAAAAAATACAATGAAAGGGTTGGTCAGAGACTGATTCCCATTCCCTAACTCTAGTGTCTTGAAATCAGACTTTCCTCGTCCATCTAACACCCCTTTCAAGCAGAATTCCACTTTCATGGGGGCAAAGGGAGTGGAGTAGTACTGGGTACTATGATGGCTTTCAAATTATTCACATTCCAAAGGAATATTAATGATTTCCAAGATAATAGGTTGTAGAAATAAGTCCTTCTAAAAACCCAACAATAGAATGTTCGTGACTCCACAGGATGATTCAGAGCATTTGGCCTTAATTACTTTGATTGTCTGCCAGAATTTAATATATGAATATTACATTGCGATCTTCAATTTAATTTCTTGTGTAAATGGATTGTGGCAGAATCCTGTAGTCCTGGAACTGGCACATAATTCAGCATGGGAGACACTATCTTAACTCATCTCATTACTCAAGCCATTTATTGTCCTTCAGGCTTTGACAGCCAAGAGATGGGAAAGTAGCAGAGGTGATGTGATCTTTCAACCTAGGTCCAGACAGACATGAGCCATAGTCTCTACCGATTATGTTGTTACACAGACACAGACAGCACTTATTTTCAGAAATAAACACACACACACACACACACACACACACACACACACACACACACACACACACGTCAGTGTGCAGGTGTGTGCCTTGGTCTTTCTTAACATAATGGAGTGGAAAATTCTGCTGCATGCATGCAAGGGTCCTGAGTTCTAGTCCTAGTTTGGCCATGAACTTGCAGTGTGACCTTGAGCAAGACCCTTAATTTTTCTGAACTTTCAATTTCTCATCATTAAAGAGAGAACTGCATGATATCCAAGTGCTTTCCAGAGTGAAGATTTCCCAACCTATGAGTAGCACATGGCAAATCTGACAGTCTTAGCACAATGGCTGAAATAAGGTTGTTTTCATCCATCCTGTGAATAATAAGCAGCCCTTTTGGCAGGCAAAAATGGAAGGAAAGAAGGAAGGAAGGAAGGAAGGAAGGAAGGAAGGAAGGAAGGAAGGAAGGAAGGAAGAGAGAGAGGAGAGGAGAGGAGAGGAGAGGAGAGGAGAGGAGAGGAGAGGAGAGGAGAGGAGAGGAGAGGAGAGGAGAGGAGAGGAGAGGAGGGAGGAAGGGACGGGGGGAGAAAGGAGGAAGGAAGGAGACAAGGAAGATAAGTGGGGGTGATAGACAGAAAATGGAAGGGAAAGTGAAGGAAACAGCCCTGCAGCATCAGGGAGGTGTACCCTAGGACATGTGTGAGCTTGTTAAGATTTAGGAAAATGGGGGTCATTTGGGTCTGGGGAGCCTAATAGAAATTAGAAGAAAATGAGACTCAAGAGTATTAAATGGGAATCTGCATTGCTGGAGAATGTATTTGTAACACATATAAGAAACAAAGAGCTTGCATCTAGGTGACAGGATAAGATTTGAGTTTGGATGGTGGTCACATGGTGTAATATACAGATCTTGTAACATAGAAACCCATACCTGAAACCTATATGTTCATATTAACCAATGTCACCCCAATAAATTTAATTTAAAAAGAATGTATAAAGAAACTCTACAAATGAATAAGAAAAGGGAAATCTGGCAGGAAAAATTTGGACAAAATATTTAAATGGAAATTGTACAAAAGGCCAATAAACATAATTGAAAAGTGCTCAACCTTATTAGTCACCAGAGAAATGCAAATAAAACCACTATGAGATAGCACTGCACACCCACCAGAATTATCACAATTATAAAAGCTGACAATACTAAGTGTTGATGATAATTTGGAGCAATGGAAGAGTGTAAATTGGCATAACACTTCGGAAAACTGTTTAGCAGCATCTACCAAGGTGGAACATGGGAAGCCCCTATGACTCAGTGGTTCTGTTGCTAACAGAAATGCATGCACATGTACATCAAAAGTCAAACAAAAATATCTATAGTAATGTTAGTCATAATAACTCCAACAGGAAATGGTCCATATATTCATTTACAGAAGAATGGATAAATAAGTTATGACACATTCACAAAAGGAAAAATTATACAAGAATAAGAAGGAACAAAATAAATTTCATGCAAGAACGTGGATGAATCTCACACACAGAAATGTTGAATGAAAGAAACCAGATACAAGAGTATATACTAAATTATTATATATAAATCACTAACTGGTAAAACTATAGTGGTTAAGGATGAATGCTAAGGAGCACAAGTATAAATAAAAACACAGAAGTGATTTATACAGAAGTCAGAATAGTTTTTAACTATATGAGGGAGGAAAGATGTTGTGATTAGGAAAGGGGCACAAGTTGGGCATCAGGTGTGCTGATATTCTATATTTTGACTGGGTGATGGTTAACTAAGCTATACATTTATAATTTATGTACTTTTCTTTATGTATGGTATATTTCACAAGCAAAGGAAAGCTTTAAAAATACAAATGTAGAAAAAAGTATAAAACAAATTTTTGTCTCAGACTAATGTGTCTCATTCCTCTCTGTATCCATCTGCCACAACTCTCCATCTATAAAGCCAGTTTGACCCACACTTGTACCTAAACAGCCATCAGCCATTTGACTGAAGTCAAAGATACTATGCCTGCTGCTACTAGGCCCCTTTGCATTATTCCCATTCTTGAACTATTCCTGTTCCATTTCAATTTTATCTTTCTTCTGAGTCATTTATTTGCCTTCTATTTTCAGCCTTGTTTATGTCCTTTGAGCCAATGACTGAGTGAACCAACTGGGTTTCCTTTGCTTGAACCTCAGCAATCCCTCTTTCTCCAAAGACTTCCATATCTATTCCCTTCACTGTGCAGCTTCCTCTGCTCCTGGCTGACTCAAGTAGGTTATCCACCCTCACACTGTCCCCACATGTTACAGGGCTAAAGGGCCTTATCCAAAATTCTTGGGGCCAGATATGTTTCAGAACTCATAATTAGGGGGATTTTATCAGGGTAATCCTGTGTATTTGCCTTTGTTACATATTTCTAGTTGGTTGTGCCATAGTTCCCCAAATACACTAATATTTCTATCATGAAATACATGAATATTCATAATAAGTGAGACAAATAAAATAAAGGCTATCAATATTTTAATATAAGTTCAAATGAGTGCTAGCATCAAACTTGTGAGAAAGTTTTTTTTCAGAGCTTTATGTTTTGAGAAGTACAAATAAGAATTAATAACCAACGGATGCAAAACTCTGGGGGGTGAGGGCATATATGGGAGTGGGGTGGGGGGTGGCAATGGTAAGATATGTACACATATAATACCTTAATAAAAAATGAAAAAAAAAGAATTAATAACCTGTAGTAGGAACCCAATGCTTGATGGATAGATGGAAGCATGGATGGATGCAATGCATTGTGTATGTTTATCCTCCCAAATAAGTGACAAAGGTGTATTTATCAAGAGTTTTCAAAGCTTTAACCAAGAGTTCCCAATTTTCGGCACATTAGATTCCACTGCTGGCAAGAAGAACACTGTTAGTAAAATCCACCACATAAGTCTGCTACCTCATCATGAATGGCCTGCCTTGCTTCAGGTGACCACTCCTGTGCATAAAACATCCAGCTTTTTTCTTGAGTATGCGTGAAGCAGGCTTAACTAGAAGGGAAAGATGAGCATGACAAATACCTGGGTCTATTTTGTTGGGTCCAATGTGAAAGGAATGGATGGGCTGCGTGTATCTTCAGGTGGTCCTCCTTAAATAGTATTGCTTTTAACCAGGCTTTGCAAAGATATTGAGTGGCAGTGAGTTTGAAATTACCCTCCCCAGCAAGTACTCAGTAAAATGAGTTTATATTACTAGTTAAGGATAAAGGTAGGAGTTTTTTTTTCCAGTCACCTGGGGATAAGGGTATTATATCCTGTTTTTCTGGGATGCTCCAGAAGCAAAGCAGGGGGTTCCAGAAGATACTATCAAAGGACTAAAGCATGAGTCAAAGCCAAGCCTTCAGGATCCCCTACCCAAGACACAGCAAGGAATCATGGGAAGATTAAACCAGAGAAAATCACAATGCCTAGAGGGCAAACCCAAAGGGGAAGCTGTATTTGATGAGAGGTTAAAAGGCTCAGACTCAGAGCTCCAGGGTATTGGGCTGTTTGCTTCCAGAAAGTGGAGGTAGAGTTACTAGTTGCTATCTCCTATAGCAATGCCCCAGGCTTTCAAATTTAAAACAAGGGATAGGACTTACATGATCTCTAAGATCTCTTCCTGCTCTATTTTACATCACCCATTAATCTATTCTTTTCTTTTCAATTTTTTATTGAATTTATTGGGATGGCATTGGTTAATAAAATTATATAGGTCCCTGGTATGATTTTCTTTTAAAAATGCTTATGTTTCCTCATAAAAGTAAAGCATGCTCCTTGCTGAAAATTTGGAAAACCAGGTACATATATGAAAAGTTTATACTCACCTATCATTTCCGCCCTTGCAATTTGAATGTATTTCCTTTCACTTACTTGTTTTTATTTTCCATCTCTTTATAAAATTGTTATGAGTGTTTTATATTTAGAGTTATACACTTAAATATATTGTGAGCATTTCACAAGTCATTACACAAGTTGATTCTAGTCTAATTTGTGCACAAAACATCATGGGGCACACTAAAAAGTCTAAAATGTGTACCTTCCCCTTAGGTAACTTACAACTGGTTGAGAAGATGAGACTGATATACATGAAACCAATAGTGAAAAATAAAAAAATGAAAGAATTAAATGTCATTTCTTGAGACAAATTGGAAAGACAGTAAGAATCCAAAGGAGTAAGAGATTAATGTGGACAACACTAATGAGGAAAGGCTCCCAGAGAAGACAAGGACTTAAGCTGGCCCTTCAAAGTAGAGGAAAAGGAAAATAAGGAAGTCAGAAGCATCAGAGAAACAGAAGCAATGAGGGGAGTCCGGACTGAGCAATCAAAATCCCTTTATGGTTTTGTTGTTGGTGATACAGAGTAGTGCTACCCTTAGCCAGTATTTCAAGACTCTCCAGAAGTTCATCTTACATATGAACAAATAAACCCAGGTCTCTAACCTAAAGGGGATTTAGAGGATAAATGCATAAAAAATAAAGCACTAATATTAATAAGACAGTAGCTTAAGCTCAGGCTTTTTTCAATTTAGTAATTGACTTGCTTCTATGTTGTATCTCGAACAGTGATGGCTCAATTGTCATGGTGTTAGTGGCTAAAGTCCCCAGTTAGACAACTTCTTATTTAGAGAATGGATTGCATGACTCCTGACTCCAGAACCCTGGTAACAGTCAATTCACTACTTTGGGGTGGTAATCACAAGAAAACAGAAATGAAAAGAATGCCTATGGCACAAACCTCCTTCTTCACCCACTAAAGATATAGCTGAAAACTCATTGAGAAAGTTAATCATGCCTTATCTGTGGTCCAAAGAGCTCCCTAGAGAGACTAGGAGTTTCTCAGAGAACGAAACTATGTGGTATGTAGAACAATAGAAAGGTGCCCTTACATGAAATGCCACAGTTCTAGATTCATTTGTGATGCATCAGAAAGTGCCCTTGCCTATGGTCAGGAGACTTGCCACTAACTAGCTGTATGACTTTGACCAAACCCTATTACCTCTCTGAGTTCACCTCAATTTTCTTCCTCATCTGTAAAATGGGAACAATTTCAAAGTTCCGTTTTGGCACAAAAATTCTATGAATCTATAATTTCTTTGGACCATCAAAACCTTTCAGATTTCAGGAATCATCTACAACAATGCAAATAATCCTGAGAAAAGGCTACTTCTTACCCTTGTGTTGCCAGTCACCACCATACCTGGGAATCGAAGTCCTTTGGGAAGCGGGACCAGGAGAGGGAGCAGTCTCAGCCCAAGGGGAAAGGCACAAAATGGGAAAGTGGGTGGGGCCACCAAAAAGTCACCAGTTAAGCAGAGGGAGGCTCTTGATACCTCCTGCTCTATCTGCATCTCCCCTGAGTGCCCAGCAGCAGGCTGTGCCTGACTGCATGCCTACGTAGGTGCCTGCTCAGCACAGTGTGCCCTGGCTGCCAGCATGCTGTTCCAAGCCAATGGGACAACCCTGAGATGAAGTACTCTGGGGCCAATCATAGGTGGAAATATCTCTTTAATGGATAGAGAGACTGCATATTTGGCTCCTTTTCATTGGTTCAGGCCAACTAAAGGCTCCCTGGACTCTCAACAATGCTGAGCCATCAGCCAACAGGAGTGTGTTCGGCTGCTGGATCCTGTTTTCCTCTGAGGCTGATGGGTAGCCTTGCCCAAGGGCTTCCCTATCTCCCTATTGTCATCCCTGACTGAAATTTTTTTTCTATGAAGCACAGAAGGCATTAGCAGTGGGACCTAATCAAGGCAGCCTGATGAGAGGTAGGCATACTGGGGGGCCAGGAGCCATTCCCAAGCCCAGCCCCTGCAGGTGAGTGCAGGTGAACCAGCAAAGGGAAAGAACAGTAGGTAGAGCTGGTGGGAATAGGCACTATAGGATTGAAGCTAAGGGCAGATCCTGATAGAAGAAACTCTTATTACTTCTTTCCCATAAGCCATGAGTATCCAAGTGGCTTTTCCAAAATCCCATGGTGACCTCTCTTTTCTTTTCCTGTACCCCAAGTCAAAGCCAGGAAAGAGTTTCTTCTAAGATAATGAAAAGTTTGTTGGGAAAGGTGTGTTGGCTCTCAATTGGAAGCTATATTTCTTGCCTTAGGATGCTCACAATGCCTAGTGATAGACTTGGTGGCTCTGGACCATGGACACCTGGATCTCATAATCTTTGTTTCTTATATTTCAGACTATAGACTGATGAGTTTCTTATATGCTTCAAGGAAGACTAAGACTATGGTTTCAAGCCTGAATAAACTGGGTAGCTTTCACTTTGCTGACCACTGACACTATTATCAGTGCCAGTCAATGGCAAAGCCCCAAACCTTGGCAGCCATTTAAGCAATGTGTACACAGGAGTCAGAGTGAGAGAGTACAGAGAGTTCAGTGTAAGCCTTCCCTATTTCTGAAGTCATTCATCAAACATTTGCCGAGTGCCTTTTATGTGGCAAGCACTCTTCTAGATGCTAAAGGGACAAAGAGGAATAAGATATATGGGTTTTGATGAGTACCACCAGGGCAGGGCCAAGGGAAGAGTTTGTTTTAATCATTGGTGATTGACCACTTTATGTTGTTTAAGAGATTGACCTGGTGTTTTAGTTGGCTTTGGGATGCTCCAAAACTGGCTCTGGTAAAACCAATCAGAAATGTCTGTGTTCAATACTCTTAAGGTACTCCCTTAGTAAACCTTTCTTTCAGAAAAGATTCTGCTCCAAAATTGCTGTAAGACCTTGGGCAAATCAATTCTCAATTTCATCCTCCTTAAAATAAGGAGTTGGGGTTAGGGGCTGTGAAGTCCTTTTCAAATCTGAGAGATCATCAAGGAGTCTGTAGTAGCAGTCATTTACTACTTAGTATAAATTTAAATATAAATGTGCCTTCTCCTGGGCTTAGCTAAAATTTTAAGCCTATTTTTTTCTCCGATTGTGCAATGAAAGGATTTGTCATTTGCTAAAGAAATTTCAGGGATCTGTCTATACGAAGGAGAATATTTGGGAAAGGAGAATGAGAAGGAAATGGGATATAATAAATATCCCCAATATCCTAACATCCTCTTTCCTTAGGCTGTAGGGCCCTGCATTCTTTTAAGGCTAAGTTACTAATAAAAAGAATGATTAAATAATAAAATCCTCTTTGGGGCTTATAATGCTTTAATACCAAGGAGTTCATATAGCAATGAGCACAAAGGGTTTGGTGAAAAGTTCTGAGTATATATTCCACAGGCCCTATATACAGATTACACAAAAGCATCTTTGCCCATTACTCTTCCTCCACTGCCCCTCTATCCCCAGTCTATTTCAGGTTCCTTTAGAGCCTGGATCTCACTCCCACTGGCCACTAATATTTTGAATTACACAGGTCAGGAAAAGGGACAGCAATTCAGAAATGCACATCACTCCTTAAGTACATTTAATTGTAAAAGACATCTAATCAATCCAGTCCCCTGTCTGAACATGGCAGCTAAAAGAGTTAAAGTAAAGCTTTTGCATTTTATTCCAAACCAAAACAAGAAGCCAAAGGGGGGAGGGGAAGAGGATAGAATCAATGAATCCAATCAATGGTCTATATTAATGTTTCTTATATTGTAGTGCTGATTTGCAGCTCTCCAGGTGCCAAATAGCATCTGGGAAACATTACTCCATCCCCCAATTGACGTAATAATTAGATTGCGTAAATGGCTCCTCTATGCTCACCGCCAGCCCAAGAGACAAATGTTATTGGTGAGCCAATCAATCTCTCCCCCACCCTTAAAGTTTCAACCTGCGTCAGTGATTATGCTGTGGAGGTTGACAGCCACACAAATGAGTGAAACTGGTAAAGATGAATTTCGGGAGTGGATTCTACTGCATTATTTCCAAGCAGAGTGTGTATGGTTAGAACATGGGCAGGTACATGAACAGATACATAACTGGAAATAACACCAGGGACCAACAGAGGGAAAGAAAGCTAGTGACATCTTGTGCAATACTTTGCTTTTCTCTATTCCAGTTGTCTGTTTCATACTTAGATAAATTGAGGAGTTGAGTAAAGTATGACAAGAAAAAGCACTAGTCACTTGGTATTACACTTTGTGATAGGCTGAATACTCCCCTACCCCCAATATCTATATTCTAATTGCAAAAATCTGGGAACATTACTTTAACTGAGACTTTGTAGATATGATTAAGTTAAGGATCTTGAGATGGAGAGACTGTTTTGGATTATACACTGCATTCTAAATACAACAACAAGTGTTCCTATAAGAGTGAGTCAGAGGCAGATTATATACAGAAGGAAAGGAGAAGGCAATATAACCAGGGATGCAGGTATTGGATTGATGTGGCCACAAACCAAGGAATGCCAGCAGCCACTATAAGCTGGAAGAAACAAAGAACAAATAATCCCCTAAAGCCTCTGGAAGGAGTTTGGCCCTGCCAAGATTCTGATTGTGAAATAATAAATTTCTACTTGTGTTGAGCCACACCTGTGGTAATTTGTTACAGTAGCCATGGGAAACTAATATAGTCCTCCATTACTAAACTCAGGCCACAGGTAGAATTATGATCTTCTTGTTGTAGTATGAAGAATATAAAAATGATCCTCTACCCAAAATATGCTTTCCATTTATAACAATACAATGTCAAGCACTAGGAATCCAAAATTCACATGTACATGTCAACATTTTTATTTTGGGGATAATTCTTACTTGCTACTACATTTCAAACAGTACAGATAAGCCTTTATTTTCCATTAGTATTTTTGCATGAATTTATATATCTAATTACCTCCAGCCACCAGGAAGGCCTTGGGGGGACAGGGAGGACACTGAGCAGGTAGGTAAATACAGTAAATATATCTAAATTGAAACCACAATTGGGCTCAAATCAAATCTCTTTTAGTAATAACACTAAGTAGGGCCTTTAGGAAAACAAGTCATGGCAGAACTAACTTAATTTACTCTTTTGATAAGGTTACAAGGCTTGTGGATCAGGAGAATGTTGTAGACAGGATGCATCTGGATTTTAACAAGGCTTTTGACTTAGGCTCTCATGAGCCTTTTGTAGATCAAGTGAGGAAATACAGGCTGCAGGTAAGACTCCAGAGCTTCCAGGAGATTGCTGATATGTAAATCAGGGTCTTTATTGACAAGTAACTGATCTCTATATCAGTCCTAGTCAAGTCATCATTCTTATCCACAATTCACACAAAGATCAAGATGACATTCTCTCTGAGAGTGAGGATGCTGGGAAGCTAGAGGGTCCAGCTGACAGACTGGATGTGAGAATCAGGATTCAAAACAATATCAGTAAACTGGATTACCAGCTGATATCTGTGATATGTAGTGTCCAGCATTAAGAATCTAAAATTCACATGAACAAAGACAGATTTATATACTGAGCAACCATCAGGGTGCAGAAAGTCAAGGGGGTCAACAAGCAGACAGCTCAATGAGACAGAAGAATGGTTAGACTGGTAAAAAAAAAAAAAAAAAAGCTAAATTGAGTGAGAGTGTGCTTCTTTTAGAAACAAGAGACAACCATGCTCCCACTTGAGTATTCCTTATTGTCCAGACCATACTGGAGTTCAGTTATGGGCAAGATTCTTTTTATCCCCCAAATGTGTGTTTTCTTTAAAAAAAAAACAAAACAAAGAAAAACACAACTTACCAAAGTATATAAAGTAAAAACTAGCAGTCTGACTCCCTCCTGACCTCTAACCCCAAAGACAATTATTGTAACAGAATAATATCCTTCCACGCTTGTTTTTCTATGAAATTATTTTATATATAGCTTATTAACACAAATTAAAGCATGATATACATATTGCTCTTGGCCTTGCTTTCTATTTAACAGTATGTCATGGGCATTTTCCCATGTCAGTGTGCTCTTGGCCTTGCTTTCTATTTAACAGTATGTCATGGGCATTTTCCCATGTCAGTGATCATCAGAGCTAATAATTATTGAGCATTTTCTATGTGCCCAGTAAATTCTAAAAAGCATTTCATGTTTTAGTTCATTTAAAACTCCCAATAACCACATGATGTGGGTATTATTATTACTATCTCCATTGTATAGAAAAGAAAACAGGTTCAGAGAACTTTCTCAAGATCACATAGTAATTAAATGACATAGGTTGGATTTGAGTTCAGGCCTCTCTAGGTCCAGAGCCTGTGCTCTTAACATCTACACCTTGCTTCCTCTCAGTATTTTGAGGGCTACCTCACTAAAAAAATATAGCATAAGAGTTGGTTGTAACTGTGTCATAATTCATTTAATCTTATATTAGTGAACATAAGATATTTATAGAAGGACTTCTCAGAACTTTTAATGAGCATTATGACTCTCCCAAAAAGGGGACACAGTTAAGCACTGAACCCAAAATTACCTTAACCATGACATCCAAGGCCTGGAGCATTGGGGATCAAATTTTAGTGTACATCTGTATTACCTGGGATCCTTTTACAATGAAGATTCCCAGGCATCAACTAAAGTACTTCTGATATAGGCAGTTCATGGGCCATACACATTGAGAAATATTGCTGTGTACCATGGAAGTAATCTTTGATGTGGGAAGTAAATATGAGTAGCTATATAACCACTCATTTAGACAGAATAATAGCATGGGTATCTGAGAAAAAGAGAGTCTCTCTTATTCCCTCTTTGGATTGCCTAATCATCTGTATCTAATCTATTCCAATGCCAGACATCCACAGCTCAATGAAGCATTAATTTAAGATTCTCAGTGGTATAAACTCCCAGGGGATTAAGCCAACAGTGGCCATCACACAACTTCATATCCCTCAGTATAAGTATAAGCTAACAATAGGTGAATATTTCTGGGAGTTTATTTTATTCTAGAGGCCCAGTGCATGAAAATTCATGCACTGGAGGAGGGGTCCCTCAGCCCAGCCTGCCCCTTCTCACAGTCCGGGAGCCCTCAGGGGTGGGAGGCAACCCAGAGATCAGGGGAAGGCAACACCCCCATCATACCTCTGCTGTTGCCACTGCTGGCAGTGCAAGCCTCAGCTGACCCTGGTTACCTGAGCCTCGGGGGGCCCTGGGTGGCTGGGCAGCCGCCATCTGAGGCTTGCCTGCGCCTCAGGCCACCCTGGGTGGTTGGGAGGCTGAGGGGACTGGGGAACTCCTGAGGCAGGCACATGGAGTGGCCTGGCCCGCCTTGGGGCAGGCCCAGCCTTGCCACTCGCCTGCTGCCCCAGCAGGGCTGAGGGGACTGGGTGCCACCATCTTGTGGCTGTGGGTGCCGTCATCTTTGAGGATGTGGCAGTCAATTAGCATATTCCCTCCTTATTGACTGTGGGTGCCTCCATCTTTGCGATGGTGTGAGGGTCAATTAGCATAGTCCCCCTTTATTAAATATGATAGATTTGAACTCTTTCCACTAGGACCTCTCCTTTTCAGATTCTGTCATCTATAGAAATATTAAGAACAGTCAAACACCTGAAGACCAATAATTAATTCAAAAGAAAAAAAACAAATATGAGAGAATAATAGTTTGTTTTTTTAATTGTGAGCTTGAAAAAGTACAAGATAACCTATTCATGACCTGAAGTTATATTTAATATTATCAAATGCAATTCACTCTTGAAGGTTATTGCTTTAGGGTCACTTGAGGATGTTTCTGCCCAGTCTCCTTCCTGGCTCCTCCTTGGCTCATCCCTTTAGAGTTAATCTTCTCAGAATTAAGTCCTTGGTCTTTTTCTTAAAGTTTAATTAGAACATCCTATCCTTGGTCCACATCCATGGATACAACTGCTATGGCAATGACCTCTCAATCTACATCTTCTATCTTTTGAGTCTCTGATACACATCCATCTGCATATTAGACATCTCTACCTTGATGTGCCACAGTTAACTACAACTCAAAATCTCTTCCACCATTCCAAAAGAAATACTCTTTCCCCACAAAACATACTTTACCACCTTATCTGCCATCATATGCTCAGTCACATAAAGTAAGCATCTGGGATTTTTTTACTCCCTACTCACTGTCTCACAAACATCCAATTAATCAGCAATTCCTTAAGTTTTTATTTCTTTAATGTTGGCTGAATATATCTGCTTCTCTCCATCCCTATCTCTCACATTGATTACTAAAATAACCTTCCAACTGATTTTCTTGACCCCAAACTATCTGCCACAATTCTCATTCAGGCCTTGAGTCAATGATCTTCTCAAACATTACCTCTTCCAGGAAACATTTCTTGATCCCTCCCAACCAGTGCTCTCTTTGATTGTTCTAAGGAAATATTGCCCCCAAAACCCCACTTAGAAATGCTGATATTATGCCTTCTTTCTATAAGAGGAAATAAGGATAAGGGAGATCAGTGCTTCCATAAATGTTTCCAGGTGTACACTGCTGTGGAGAATCCTGAGGTACATATGTGCCCAAAGGATAGGGGTGTGGGCTTCATGGGAGAAGCCAGCTCTGGGGAGGCCATATTAATCTACCTTAAAACACTGTAAATTTTCTGAATTTACACTTTTTCTTTGGTTTTCTCACTGAAGATGTGACCCACTGTTGCAGGGATTTGGAAAATAAAATGCATCATTATCAAAAATTACTCTTCTTGCCCTCACCAGCTTGGTTTAATGGATAGAGCATGTGCAAGTGGACTGAAGGGTTGAGAGTTCAAGTTGGTCAATGGCACATACCTGGGTTGCAGGCTTGATGCCCGGCCCAGTCGGGGCATGTGTGGGAGGCAACCAATTGATGTTTCTCTCTGATATCGATGTTTCTCTCTCTGTGTCTCTCCCTCTCCTTTCAACTTTCTCTAAAAATCAATGGAAAAATATCCTTGGGTGAGGATTAACAACAACAAAAATTACTCTTCCCTAAAATAAAATATTAACTCTTTTGGGTGGTTAATTGTATTATCGGAATGAACAGCTCATCCTCTTTCACAAGGGCTTTAAACCCTGATTGCTTAATAAGTGCAGGAATTATAGTTAATCTAGCTCAAAATTTAATTATGATGAGTCATACATCACAAAGCAAAGCACACAGGGGCAAAACTCTGGTGAAGTCATGTCCAACTGACCTTGACCCCATGCCTGCTGGCTCTTTCTAAGTGGGAAATTGGAAATCCTTCCTGTTTGTGAGATAGCAGGGCCATCCAAAAATACCCACCCAGGTCTACCTCAGAGGTTTTACAGGAATGCCTACCTCAATTAAATCTCATCATGAGAAAGCCCAGAAGCAATTTTCCCTCTGGACATTGCCTTACCAGATCTTGTTAGATGATTATGCAGTTGGATTTAAAGAACACAACTTACAGTGGATCCAGGCCAGAACATGGTATTGAGGAATTGTGTGATACCTTCAGAATTTCAACAATGCATCTAAATTTAGATTCAAAAACTCTCCAGGTTGACAGGGACTAAAAGGTCAACTGTTCCTGCAGGTGATAGGTCTTTGAGTCCTCTCATTCTCCCAATTGCTCACAGAATTGAGGAAAATCTTTCAGGTGTTTTCTGAGTAAAAAAGGATGATCAGACTCCTTTATATGGAAATTTCCACTTCTAATAATGTGCTTTAAGAAGTTACTACCATTGGTTATGCTTATATGTGGGAAGGCTGGGCAGGGTTGGCAGAGGAGGTAAGAGATCAA
Organism: Eptesicus fuscus; assembly: GCF_027574615.1. Lineage (NCBI taxonomy): Eukaryota > Metazoa > Chordata > Mammalia > Chiroptera > Vespertilionidae > Eptesicus > Eptesicus fuscus. The sequence goes on from NC_072473.1 coordinate 112,402,600, forward strand.
CCAAAGGACTTGTATGCATGCATATAAGCATAACCAATGGGCGCAAGACACTGTGGGGGGCGGGGACGAGGGCATGTGCTGGGGTGTAGGGGAGGCCAGGGGAAGGTCAATGGGGAAAAAAAAGGAGACATATGTACTACTATTTGTAATACTTTAAACAATAAAATAAAATTTAAAAAAAGAAATATTTGAGAAACATGATATGTATTTCAAGTAAGTGTCACACTTTAAGTTCATTTTGGTGTTAAATTCCATAAAAAAAAATAAACCAGGATAAAATAAAGTAAAAGAAGAAGAAGAAGAAGAAGAAGAAGAAGAAGAAGAAGAAGAAGAAGAAGAAGAAGAAGAAGGAGGAGAAGTTACTACCTCTCTGAGCAATTCCTGGCACCTGAATTATTACCTCACAGGTTGTGCTAATTATTTATTTTTATACAAATGCATGTTGTACTCAATTACACCATGTTTAATTAATATTTGATAAATTATATCTTCTATGATTAACCCATTATTCCAGCCTGTCATGACTTCAGGGCATACTCTTTAAACCATAAAAATAACTGCTGCCTTTCCATTCTCCTTGTCATCTGTACTATTGAGAATCAAGCCTTTTTTCCTGCCTGCTTGGAAGTAATTTATATTTTGTCTCCAACACTTAAAAGGGTACCAAGCTCTATATATTTGTTTCCTGCTACAGGTATAAAGAGAACCTCTATTTATCTTTATCTTTCTTTCTAGCCTTGAGGTTGACTTCCTACTCTTGGCATTTTGGAGCTTAGGAAAAAGGTTTTTACTCTAAGCCTTCCATGATGATAGACATATTAGTCATATTCCCCTCTACTCCATTTTTGTTATCTATGTAAAAAAAAAAAACACACCAAAATTTAGTGGCCTAAAGCAACTGTTTTATTTTATTCACAATTTCATGAATTAGGAATTTGAGATGGCCTTGGCTGGTGGTTTATCTCTAATCCATATGCTAGCTGATGAAGAGCTAGGACAGGACACTCCACTTTCAATACAGCTTCTTCACCTACAGGTCTAATACCACAAAATCTGACACCTTTGGACTCTCTCTCTCTCTCTCTTTCTCTCTCTCTCTCTTCCTCTTCCTCTCCCTCTCCCTCTTCCTTTCCCTGTCCCTATCCCTCTCCCTCTTCCTCTCCTTCTCTCTCAACATGACATCACATCCTCCATGGCCTCTCCATATGACATAGCATTAGTGGTGTCAGTATAGCCACATTTTAGCTAGCTTTCAAGAGGTAGAAAGTGGAAACTGCCAGACCAATTAAGACATATTTCAAGAACTGTTACATCATCACCGTTGTTGTATTTTATTGGTCAGAGTATTCACAGGACCCATGCAGATTCAAAGAAGTGGAAAAATAGACAACCTCTTGATGGGAGAGTGACATTGCAGAACAGCATGTGGAATATAAGATGTTGTTGCAGCTATTGTTGGCAAATACAAACTTCCATATCTTCTATAGAATTCTAGTATTAAAATCTTCTACTTTAAATACATGTGGAAAATTGGACAATGAGAGTGCATGAGAGAGGGTGAGTATGTGTGCTAGAGTTTTTAAAAATGACCAAATAAACCCAGCCATGTGGCTCAGTGGTTGAGCATTGATCTGTGAACCAGGAGGTCATGGCTCAATTCCCTCAATTCCCTCAATTCCCAGTCAGGGCACGTGCCTGGGTTGCTGGCTAGATCCCCAATAGTGGGTGTGCAGGAGGTAGCCAATCAATGGTTCTCTCTCATCATTGATCTTCTATCTCCTTCTCCCTTCCTCTCTAAAATCAATAAAAAGATATATTTTTGAAAAAACACTTTTGTTAGTGATTGTGGGAGTCTTTGTATCTTATATGAAGAAATTTGAACTGTATCTTGTTGTCTGTATCTTGTTGCCATTTGCAGAATAAGAAATCATTCTGCAGTAGGAAGAGTTCAGGAAAGATTGGAAGAGGCTTATAAAGACAGATAGTGTAGATGAGAAAGACCTGGAGCTTGAGCCAATGCAGTGGCAGTTTTAATAGAGAAAAGAACAACCTGAGTCATGTTAAGGAGATAAAACTGACTAAATGTAGTCATCAAATAGGGTGTGTTTTTTAATGAGACCCATATTTCTGGTTTTGATAGTTGTTTTTTGTTTTTTAATTAAATATTTGTTGTTGAAAGTATTACTTATGTCCCCCCATTTTCCCCATTGACCCCTTCTAGCCTGCTCCCACCCCCAATAAAACAGTTGTTTTGTGTTGCTACTTACTATAATAAAACATGCAGGAGGAGATAATAGTTCTGTGTGAGTTTAAGTGCCTTTGGGTCAAGCTGGGGAAGAAGTCAAATAGGCAGTCAAAAATACTGGAATACTGAATGGTCTGGGCTAAAGATACAGTTTTTGAAATGATCAGAACACAAATGGTAACTGAAGACTTGGAAGTGTATGAGTGTGCAGAGTGAGATGAAAAAGTGCCATAGGAAAGATTCCTGGAGGAACATTAGTGTGTAAGGACATAAGTAGAGGTAAAAGAACCTGAAGAGAAAGAATTACTAGATTTAAAGACATAACATTAGAAACTACTGAAAATTAAACAAAGAGAGGAAAAGAAGAGAAAGTTAACATAGTGTTAGTGAGCAGAAGGACAATTTTAATCAGCCTAATGAATACTCATTAGGAGAACAGAAAAGGAGGAGGGAGAGCAAAAAATATTGGAAGAAACAATGGCTGGACATTTTACAAATTAGAAGAGAATTATGAACCTACAAATTTAAGAATTTCAATAAATCCCAAGTTCAAAAAGCATGGAAAAAATGCACCAAGGCACAAAATAATCTAATTGATTAGAATTAGTGATAAAAAGAAATCATATCAGAAGCCAATTGGGGAAAAACACATATTACTTACAGAGGAACAAATATAAAAAGGACAGCAGACTACTTATTGGAAATAATGCAAGTCAGAAGACATCAGAAAAATATTTTTAAAAGTACTTAAAGAAAAATGGTTAATCATGCTAATAATGACCAAAGAAATCTTGAGTGATCATATCAATACATGCAAAGTTGATTTCAAACCAAAGACAGTCATATCATAATGTCAAGGAAGTCAATTCATTAAATATATAACAAACTTAGATATCAGGTGCCTAATAACATAGAACAAAAATACATGATATAAACACAGAAAGCTGAAGGGAAAACTATTTATTATCTTACAATTACAATTGATTTCAATACCCTCTCTCAAAAACTGTTAGAACAAATAGACAAAAAATCAGTAAGATTACAATCAATAAAATTACATTTATATAATAGTCTACCAAAAAGAATCAGAGTAAATAATTTTCCAAGTACATATACATTTATCATGATAGAACATAGTCTTGCTCACAAAACAAATCTAAATACATTTTTAAAGATTAAAATTATACAAATATGTTATCTGATCAAAATAGAATTGAATTATAAAGCAATACAGAGAGCTATATGAAGACTCTCCAAATATTTAAAAAGAAAATAATCCTATAAAATAAAGAGGTAATATGCAAATTGAGTCTCACATCCTCATAAGATGGTTACCTATGACTGGGCCAGCAGAGGGATTAGTGAGAAACGACCAAACGACTGAACAAGCAGGCCATGTGGGATGACCAGGCTGGCAGGGGGTTAGTGAGGGACAACCAAGTGACTGAACAGCAGACTGTGTGGGGCGACCAGGCTGGCAGGGGGGGCAGTTGGGGGTGATCAGGCCAGCAGGGGGGGCAGTTAGGGGCAACCAGGCAGGCAGTCAGGTGAGCGATTAGGAGCCAGTGGTCCAGGATTGTGAGAGGGATGTCCAACTGCCAGTTTAGGCCCAATCCTGGGACATCCCCCAAGGGGTCCCGGATTGGAGAGGGTGCAGGCTGGGATGAGGGAAACCTGCCCCCCCACCCGTGAAGTGAATGAATTTTGTGCACCGGGCCTCTAGTACATTTATAAATAACCCATAAGTCAAATAAAAAACTCACAAGGAAAGTTGAAAATACTTTGAACTGGATAAAGATGATCATGCAATATATTGAACTTTGTGGATTTCAGCTAAGGCAGTGCTTAGAAGGAAGTTTATACCATGAAAAGCTATATTAGAAAACAAGAAAGGTCTCACATCAATAATCTAAACTTTCACCTTAAAACCTTAAAGTAAAAGCAAATCAAGTCCAGCCCTGGCTCAGTGGCTCCATTGGTTGGAGCATTGTCTTATACAATGTAAGTCTGCTGGTTTGATTCCCAGTCAGGACACATACCCAGGTTTGGGGTTTGATCCCAGGTCGGGAGGCAACCAATCGATGTATCTCTTTCACATCAATGTTTCTCTCTCTCTCTCTCTCTCTCTCTCTCTCTCTCTCTCTCTCTCTCTCTCTCTCTCCTCCCTCCCTCCTTCCCTCCTTCTTCCTTCCTCTCTCTCTGAAGTCAATAAAACATCCAAGTAAAAAAAACACAACAAAAATTAAGTCCAAATTAAGAAGGGAGAAAGTAATAAAGATAACAGCAGAAATAAATGAAATAAAAATATAAACACATTAGAGAAAATCAGTGTGACCAAAGTTAGGTCTTTGAGGAGACCAATAAAATTTATAAGCCTCTAGCCAGACTGATGAGGGGGAAAAAAGACACAATTTACCAATATCAGGAAAGAGGTGACACCATTACAGTTGCTATAAATAATAAAAGGTAAAATATTATTAATAATTTTGAGCCAATAATTTCAACAATTTAGATTAAATGAATGATTATTTAAAAAACACAAACTACCAAAGTTAACTCAAAAACAGATAACTTGAAAGTGCCCAATATCTATTAAAGATATTTTAAAATGTGTACTTAAAAACCTTCCCACAGAGAAAACTCTAGGCCGAGATGACTTTTCTGGTAAATTCTACTAAACATTGAAGAAAGAAATAATACCAATTCTGTACAAACATTTTCAGAAAAATTTAAATGAGGAAATATTTTACAACTCCATCTATGTGCCAACATTACCCTGATACCAACCAGTCAAAGTCATTACATCAAAACTATAAACCAATACCCTCACAAACATATACACAAAAATTCTTTTTAAAAAAATATATTTTATTGATTTTTTACAGAGAGGAAGGGAGAGGGATAGAGAGCTAGAAACATCGATGAGAGAGAAACATCGACCAGCTGCCTCCTGTACACCCGCTACCGGGGATGTGCCCGCAACCAATGTACATGCCCTTGACCGGAATCGAACCTGGGACCTTTCAGTCCACAGACCGACGCTCTATCCACCGAGCCAAACCAGTTTCAGCAAAATTCTTAAATTTAGCAAACCAAACCTAATAATACATTTAAAAGATATTACATCTTGACCAAGTAGAATTTATGTGAGGATTGCAAGGTTTGACTAGCACTTGAAAATCAATATACTTCACAATATTAACAAACTAAAAAAGAAAGAAATCTAGAGTGACCATGTTAATACATGCAAATATGATTATCTCTGTAATACAGGAAAATGCATTAAAATTCTACACCCTTTCTTGATGTTAAAAAAATTCCTGCAAGTTATCCATAAAAAAACAACACATCCTCAACCTGATAATGGACACCTGTGAAAAACCCACAGCTAATAGTACACTGAAATTGAACAAGTAGACACTTCCTCCCTCCTCTTAAGATCAAGAATAAGACAGACTATCCACCCTGGACACTGCTATTCAACATTGTACTAGAGGCATACTGGACATGATGAGGAATGATAAAGCAACAAAATGTAGACAGATTAGACAGATTGGAAACAGACATTTTATTCCCAGACAAGATGATTCCCTCTATAGAAAATCATAAGAGAGCTACAAAAATATACTAGAAGTAATAAGTGATTTTAGCAAGCTTGCAGGGTACCAGGTCAATATATAAAAATCTATTGCATCCTGCCAACAAACAAAGAGAAATTTTAAATTTTCAAAGGCATCAAATAATATACAAAACCTAGGAATAAATTTGATAAATTATGTGGAAGACACATACACAATATTGCTGAGAGAAATTTTAAAAGATCTAACTAAATAGAGAGATATACCATATTTAGTTAGTTGATTTTGACAATGGGAAAATCTTTTTTAACTATGATACTGAAGCAATGGGATGACTATCTGCAAAAAATTGGACCTCGGCCCATATCTAAGCTGAGGTTGAAAACTTACTATATTATAAGCACCAATGTTTGGAATGCTGCATTTTTCTCCTACAGTGGACATTATGGAATTGGAGAAATCAGATGTTCGGGGGTATACAGAGCTGAGACTAAATAGTGTAGACACGATATTTGGAGGGCAGGTGATGAAGATGCAATCAGTGTTAATAAATGTACCCCAAGATCTTGGCTGGATAAGGAAAAAAATGATCAGAAAAGGAAGAGTTTGAGGCACTGGTAGTCTCAGTGAAATCAAATAGCCAATACCCTAGTGGATAGAGCGTTGGCCTGAGGATTGAAGGGTCCTGGATTCAATTCCGGTCAGGGGCACATGCACGAGGTTTCGGGCTCATCCACAGTAGGGGGAGCATGCAGGAGGCAACCGTTCAATGATTCTCTCTCATCATTGATGTTTCTATCTCTTCCTCTCCCTTCCTCTCTAAAATCAATGAAAATAATTTTAAAAATAAAATAAAAAATGTTTAAAAAAAGAAATCAAAGAGCCAACAACATGGAACTCAGCCATTTCTAGGTGATTTTGGTCACAATGAGATATTGGAGTTGAGTCTCTTAGAGGTGTAGCCATGTCAAAAGATATCAAATGGCTGGTGATGGTTGAGTGAGTAAAAGGTTAAAGATCAGGGATGTATGAGGCCAGGATGTGTTGGATGGATCTTTTACATGGATATTGTTGAGGTCACTTAGGATGATGGTAGGACCTGGGCTGTCAAGGAATCCTGAAAGCCATTCCTCAGAAAATTGGGATGATTGACCAAGAGTTCATAAAATGATAATCACAAAAGAAAGTAGATGATATAGCAGCATGCCCTATGCCGTAAAGGAGCATCATGCCCTCTTATCTAGTGGAAAAGTAATAATACTGTTGAAAAGATTCATCTTAATTTGATTAAATTGTAGTGGCAAAGTTTTTTTTCATGCAACCAATTTTTACTTATGCCAGTTTTGGGTTTGAACACTTAGTTCGTTGCATCTCTGAAATTAAGATAATAGATTTTAAATGCTCAGCACAGGGCATATAACTTAGGAAGTGACCAGTAAATGGAATATGTAACTATTAATATTATTATACTTTTTATTTATTTTATCCATTAAATAATGTTATCCATTGAAAGGTTACTTCTTGGAATAGGGTTTTCCTTCTGGAGATACAAAGAACAGTTCTGTATCCACAAATGACAAATCATCAGACATCTAGAGTCAGTCAAGACATCATTCATCTCTAGGAAAAATATTCCCAATTTCATATGTTTCTCCAAGGACCTATTTTCTAGAATCTTAGTGAAAGAATGCATCACGAGCTCAGGCATGGTAAGTTCTCAACACTTCTTTCTCCTCCCTGCTGCACTGACAACCATTCATGGCCCCCCATTTTCATGGATATTGTTGAGGTCACTTAGGATGGCACAGATGTGATCCTATGTTGATTGGTTGACTTCATATTATCAATGCTAGGTTCAATTTTGAGAATCTAGAAAATTGATTGACTCTGAATTCTTTGAAAATTGGGGCTCATGTTTTTTTTTCTTTCATTTTTTTAAACCCAGTTCTAGGCTTACAAAGGATACTAAATAATGTTCCCTAAATTGAAATAATTCCTGGGACCATGTAGTACCCTCAGAACAAACACATATCTTATTTCTTAGTAAAACCCAATGGCAGGGAAAAAGGTGTTTTATACTTAAAGTCAATTAACTGGCATACCAACTTACAATTATGATTCTGGAACTTGCATGGTATACCCAGGGCATTTCGTCATCAGTCTCTTGTTATTTCTCCCCCACCAGAATGGTATCAGTAAGCTAGGCAAGCCATTCTTGACAGTGACTGCATTCCCTATCCCCATCAAATTTCTTTCTTTCTTTCTTTCTTTTTTCTTTTTTTTGACTTGGAGAAAATATTTTTTTTATGTCTTCTATGTGCTTTTTCTTTTTTCTTTTATTAAGGTATTATCTGTGTACATATCTTACCATTGCCCTCCCCACCCCACTCCCATACATGCCCTCACCCCCCAATGTTTTGCATCCGTTGGTTATTCTTATATACATGCATATAAGTCCTTCGGTTGATCTCTTATCTCGCCCATCTCTCACTAAACTTCCCCCTGTAATTTGAAAGTCTGTTTGATGCTTTACTGCCTCTGTATCTATCTTTTTGTTCATCAGATTATAATGTTTTTTATTATCCACAAATGAGTGAGATCATGTGGTATTTTTCTTTCATTGACTGGCCTATTTCACTTAGCATAATGTTCTCCAATTCCATCCAGGTTGCTGCAAATGGTAAGAATTCCTTCTTTTTTATGGCAGCATAGTATTCCATTGTGTAGATGTACCATAGTTTTCTGATCCAGTCATCTGCTGACGGGCACCTAGGGTGTTTCCAAATCTTAGCTATCGTAAATTGTGCTGCTATGAACATAGGGGTGCATATATCCTTTCTGACTGGTGTTTCTAGTTTCTTAGGATATATTCCTAGGAGTGGGATTACTGGGTCAAATGGGAGTTCCATTTTTAGTTTTTGAGGAAACTCCATACTGTTCTCCACAGAGGCTGCGGTAGTCTGCATTCCCACCAGCAGTGCACAAGGGTTCCTTTTTCTCCACATGCTCGCCAACACTTGTCGGTTGTTGATTTGCTGATTATAGCCATTCTGACAGGTGTGAGATGGTACTGCATTGTCGTTTTGATTTGCATCTCTCAGATAATTAGTGACTTTGAGCATTTTTTCAAATGTCTCTTGGCCTTTCTTCTGTCTTCTTTCAAAAATATTCTATTTAGGTCCGTTGCCCATTTTTTTATTGGATCATTTATCTTCCTTTTATTAAGTTGTATAAGCTACCTGTAGATTTTGGAGATTAAACCTTTATCAGTGATAACATTTGCAAATATGTTCTCCCATACAGTGGGCTTTCTTGTTGTTTTGTTGATGGTTACTTTTGCTGTGAAAAAGCTTTTTATTTTGATGTAGTCCCATTTGTTTATTTTCTCTTTAGCTTTCATTGCCCTAGGAGCAGTATTCAGTAAAGAAGTTCTTTCGGCATATGTCTGAGATTTTGCTGCCTGTGGATTCCTCTAGTATTTTTATGGTTTCCCATCTTATGTTTAAGTCCTGTATCCATTTTGAGTTTATTTTTGTGTATGGTGTAAGTTGGTAGGCTAGTTTCATTTTTTTGCATGTATCTGTCCAATTTTCCCAATACCATTTATTGAAGAGACTGTCTTGACTCCTTTGTATGTTCATGCCTCCTTTGTCAAATATTAATTGAGCATAGTGGTTTGGGTCGATATCTGGATTCTCTATTCTATTCCATTGGTCTATATGTCTGTTCTTTTGCCAGTACCAGGCCATTTTGAGAACAGTGGCTTTGTAATAGAGCTTGAAATCTGGTATTGGATCCCACCTACTTTATAGTTCTTTCTCAGGATTGTTGTGGCTATTCGGAGTCTTTTTTTATTCCAGATGAATTTTTGGAGAGTTCTTTCTAGGTCTGTGAAATATGCCGTTGGTATTTTAATGGGGAGTGCATTAAATTTATTGATTGCTTTGGGTAGTATGGACATTTTAATGATGTTGATTCTAGCAATCCATGAACATGGTATGTTCTTTCATCTGTTTACGTCTTCCTCTATCTCTTTTTTCAGTGTCCTGTAGTTTTCTGTGTATAGGTCTTTTACCTCCTTAGTTAAGTTTATTCCTAGGTATCTTAATTTTTTTGGTGCGATGGTAAATGGGATTGCTTTTTTTAGTCTCTATTTCTGTAAGTTCACTATTGGTGTATAGAAATGCCATAGATTTCTTGGCGTTAATTTTGTATCCTGCTACATTGCCAAATTCATTTATTAAGTCTATTAATTTTTTGATGGAGTCTTTTGGGTTTTTTATGTACAATATTATGTCTTCTGCAAATAAGGACAGCTTTACTTCTTCTTTTCCAATTTGGATGCCTTTTATTTCTTCTTCTTGTCTAATTGCAATGGCTAATACTTCCAGTACTATGTCAAACAGGAGTGGTGGGAGTGGGTATCCCTGTCTTGTTCCTGTTCTTAGGGGAAATGGTTTTAGTTTTTGCCCATTGAGTATGATGTTAGCTGTGCCTATTCCCATCAACTTTCAAACCACACCCTATTTTCACATGCAATGGAGAACAGTAACACTGCACAGTTGAGTTTGTGTAGGGGAGGTGAAGTCATAAGAGTGATTCTTCTCAGGTTCATGGGCACCTAGGCATGGGAAACTGAGAGTCACTTAAATGTTAGACACTTAGTTCCCATGAGAAAATCTTTCTCTTCCCTTAACCCCCCAATCTAACACAATCTCTAATCTTCAAGTCTCTCTGGTCAACAAAACCTCTACTCCCACTGTTCCCATCCACAACTACTTTTTTCCAACCTGCTCCCCGATTTAGGAAGAACTTTCTGCCTGCCCCAACTAGCTTCTCTTTTTCATGGATGCCTCCTTCCTTCCACTTCCACTCCTACTCCCCAAACCAGACAATAGCATGCACACTGTGCATCATTCATCTCTATCTTTTGTGGGCTGGATGCCCTTGAATTGGAATTTGAGATGATCCTCTTTAGAGATCACTTTGTTGACTAGGCACAACCTTCTACTACTGTAGTGTCTTTGGAAAAAATAATGCCCCCACTTCAGACCTCCTCATTCTGAAAATAAGGTAAGGCTTGATTTTAGAATCCAATCCCTTATTTCCATAGAAAACATCTTGACTTCTTGCACACCATTCATATGTTCCTGAGGTATGCACAGAGGTCTACTTTATCTATAGAATTTAAAAGTCCATATTTTATTATTTTTTTAAATATGCTTTATTGATTTTTTACAGAGAGGAGGGGAGAGGGATAGTCAGAAACATCAATGAGAGAGAAACATCAATCAGCTGCCTCCTGCACACCACCCACCGGGGATGTGCCCACAACCAAGGTACATGCCCTTGACCGAATCGAACCTAGGACCCTTCAGTCTGCAGGCTGACGCTCTATCCACTGAGCCAAACCGGTTAGGGCTATATGTCCATATTTTAAAGGCCAGAGACATTTTCTTGTATATTTATAAAAACTAGCATTGAAACACAGTAATAGGAGGAGAACCAAGATGGCAGCATAGGTAAACACCTATACTTGCTGCCTCTCACAGCCACATCAAAATTACAACTAAAAGGCAGAACAACTACCACCCAGAACCATGGGAAAGCTAGCTGAGTGGAAGTTCCACAACTAGAGAGGTGAAGAAAGCTCATTGAGACCTGTAAGAGGTGCGGAAAGTGCTGGCACCTGGATGTGCTGCTCTTTTAATCCAGAGGGAGATGTAAACTCCCGCTTGCTCTGAACACCAGTTCCGGGTGAGACTCTGGGGGACCCAGACACATACAGGGAGAAACTGGACTATCTGGCATCGGGACAGGAACACGAGGGCAGCTTTCTCTCAGCAGTGCTTGCAGTGATCATTGTTTCTGCTCAGGGGGCATGGGATGCAGAGACCCTGGGACCTCTCTGGTGCAGGGCTGACTGGCAGCCATTGCTGTTTGCTCTACCCTGGTGATTCCCAGAGACCGCGCCCCATCCGATTTACAACCCCACCCAAGCTGTGCGCATTGGCTTTTGCTTATGAATGGCCTGTCCTTTCTTTGTCTAAAAGCTGTCAAACTGCAGCTGGGTCAGAGAGCCCCAGAGCTTCCAAAAGAAGGCCCA